>NC_090921.1:339849756-344849756 GCF_040938575.1 Ambystoma mexicanum | reverse complement strand
TTTTTTATGTCTAAATCATCAGCCTAGTTGCCTCGAGAAACTAAATCAGTACCTTTAGTATGGGCAGCGCACTTCACCACAGCGATGGCCTATGGGAGATGTAGTACGTTTGAGTCTGTTCAATAGCGGCACGTGTTGTACTGACATGCTGTCTGTGTGTAAGAAGCCACGCCTCTTCCAATGGGAAAGTCTTGCATGTAGTTTTAATGTCATGTAGGCAGAATACACTGTTGCCACCTCTTCTTGTTGCGTTTCAAGTGCCAAAATGAGCGCTACCAATACTGCTGCTTGTGCTGAGAAATGCAATCTCGCACTTGCCAATGTCTCAAAGTTGCCATTCAGTTTTACTTTTACCACTGTGGTCCCAGTGTGCCTTTCACCCATGATCTGATCAACTGATGAGGAACTGTCAATGAAGAGGCTTGTCCCCCCCTCCTAGGGCATTTTCTTTAACGTGTAGAATCAAATGATATTCAGTATACTTGGTGCAATCGTGCACGTTATCATCTTCCTCTATTGGCTCCACGATGAATCTTGCTGGATTCACTACTCTGCACCTGACAATTTTGATCACTGGATCGGATATAATTACCTCATAACCAGAGGCTCTCTGTGTGGTTAATGTGCTTTTATGGTTTTCAAGGATTGAGAACATGGCATGCTTGACATATAACATTACTGTACAGCCCATTGTGATACTGGCAGATTTTTCAATTGCAAAGGTGGTGGCCACCAGTGCTTGTTCACATGACTAATGACCTCTCATTACTGGATTGAGAATCCCACTATAAAATGCTAGTGGTTTGTGGCCCAGAGCAGATTTTTGCGTGAAGACTGCTGTCATTACTACTCCATTTGAATGGAAGAATAAAAAGAAATCTGCACTGTAATTAGGGATCCACAACACAGGTGCTGTGCTTATTGCCATTTTTAACTCGTCAAAGGCTTCTATCATTTCATCTGTTCAGGCTATGTCACTGTTAGCATTCTGTGCCTATTGAGTCCTTTTAAGAGTGGTCTGACATAAGACCCATGCCCTGCAGTAATTGTAAAGGCCCAGAAATTGCTACATTTCACTCACTGTTTTTTGCCTGGCTGTCTTCATGATCACTTCTGCTCTCTAAGGGGTCACTTTTCTTCCTTCTTGAGATATTAACTGACCTATATACAGGTCTTCTTCCTGACAGTATTGTAATTTCTCTTTATCTACTTTGTGCCCCTTCTCTGTCAAGACTGTCATCAACTGTATTGCGTCTTTCCTGCACTGTTCCTCTGAATTACTGCAAACAAAAACATTCTCTGCATATTGTATCCCTATACTGTCAAGGTGTTAGTTTCCTAGGTCCATCTGGAGTACTCGGCTGAAGATTGAGGGGCACTCACAGCACCCCTGAGGTAGCCTTGTATGTTTCCACTTGGTCACTCTATAGGAAAATGAAGTTAAGTCTCTTCATGGAGGAGGATTGGGAAAAATGCATTCTTTAAATAAATTGATCACAGTAAAATATATAGCTCTGGATGGAATATTACACAATATAGTGGCTGGGTTTGGGACCAATGTGAACTCAATAATGTTGTTAAGGGGGCGTGAACCCTGGATAAATCTCCACGACCCCCAGTCACCATTTCTACTTGGTACACTGCCGTGTAACATGGGGATTCTGATGGCACTAGTATTCCTTGTTGCACTAGAGCGGAAATGGTATCATACATACCTTTATCTGCTTCTCTTGACATTGGGTACTGTCTCACACCTGCGACAAAATAGTTCCTGGTTTTCATTTAATTTTAACTGCCACTATTCCTTTTGATACGCCAACATCATATGGACTACTGGTCCACAATATGCTTGGTACCTGTGCCAAATCTTCCTGTAGAAAAGACAGTAATCTTTTTACCAATGACATTCTTTGCGGCACTTCTCTGTTCTCAATTTCTAGCTGATAAGTAAGACTTATGTTAAACACTACTTCCTCTGAGTCATCATCTGCAAAGAAGTCTTCATCTGTCAAATCGGCCAATCTGTGTCCCTCATCAAGAGCTATCACTGTCCTCCAATGTATTCCCTCATAATCCATGCCACTTAGAATCACCCTGTCTTCTCTCACTATTGCTGCTTCTAGCTCTATTTTAATCACTTGCCCTTCTTCATCATCCATAGGTACTTCTGACCTGAAAATAAACTCTGTGGGTAGTCACAACAGTGTGCCTTTTATTCTTGGAAGCCATGCTAACAGTATATGTACTCCATAAAGAAGACTTCTGAGTCTAATGGCGAGCCATTTTGTGCTTTCTGTCCATAAAATTCTGATATAAATTCTCATGAATGTACATAATGGATTGCTGGAGTAGCACATATTATCCCTTGATCAGCAAATAATGTTGTCATTTTCAGTTTGCTCATCAAATCTTTCCCCAGTATGTTGACTGGTGTCTTGCTGGAATAAAATAATGGCATGGAAAGACCATGATCTCCTATAGTAATAGGTGAGCCATCAGTGAAAGGTTGTCACCTCAGAAAAACCATGTGCATTCATGGCAATGCCTGACATTGGGTACTTTCCCTCTCTAACACAGGACCTGGTCGCCCCTGTATCTACATATGTTTTGTCACCTATGGTTACCCCCAACTCTCGGTTCCTCTTGTGGGTCTAGTGTAACTGACAGATTAAAAAAACACATTAGTTCTTTCCGTGGTCTGTCCTAGTGTGGGTATAAGCTCATCCCTGGGCTAGTGAAAGGGTTCCCTCCCACCACGGTCACACCCTCTATTCTGGGTGTAGGCGTCTGAGGCGCTACGCTTGCATTCCGTGATGGCATTGTATTCTGTTGTATGTGTGCTTGTGGTTGCATCAGTACTTGCTGTGTCTGATGGGAGCTTGCTGTAATTGGTGCTTGTTGCATTTGCAGTGACCTTCCCTGTTGTGCAGGAAGCATTTGTGGCATGCACGTCTAATACTGTGTGCCATCTTGGGCATAATATTCAGGTGGGTCTACGTTATACGGTGGGGAATATGATGTCCCCCCTCATTGATCTGGCCAATTCGGTTTCATCTCTCTTCTGCTACTACAAGCTCCGGAAATGTGCCCCATGTCCAACACTGCTGCACTTGTCCTCCATACCTAGGTTGTTCCTCATTAAATCCTCCTCCCTGTGGAGCCTGAAATCCGAACCCTCTGCCTCCGAGTGCACCTCCTCTTCCTCGCGGGAAATACTTATATTCTCCCCTTCCTGCAAAGTTTCCACTAGCCATTGGCTGTACCTGCTGTGTTTTCCGTATAATAACACCCTCTCCACTGGTTAACACAGCTGCTTACACTGAGAACTTTGATAATTTTTTATGAACTCATTTTTCTTCCTCCAGCTTTCTTTCCTCAAGCTTCTTTCCGGCTTTCTCATGTTTCAACCGACAGTGGTTCAGTGATTCAGATTAACTGAATCTTTGGCCATGTCTTTGCTTCCATTCCCACTACCCTTTTCAATGATCTTTATACCGCCTCAAGTAGCCCCTGGCACAATATGTGTTCAAATATAGATATAGTTTTATTACACAGTTCTCTCGTTTTGAGCTGCCATTTTTCTTGAATCTCGTGAATTTAAGCAACCGGGTCATCCAAGGGCCGCCTTTTCACGCTCATGTCTGATGAATCAGGAAATTGTAAGTGCTCTCCATAAATTGGCCCTACAATTATTAAAAGGTGTTGCGTCATGAGTAAGGTTTTTGGCTGTCACACCTGGATAACCTGCTTGTTTCCAAATGTTGTCTGCTCTCCTATTATGGCAGCAAGCAAGCTCTTTATGTCACCCACAGCTATTGTCATTCCTGCGGTCATTCTTTCTAGTTCATAAATCCACTTGCCAGACATGCGCGTGAAAAGACGGCCCTTGGATGAGGACTGAAATAATAATGTACGAAGAAAGACATACTCTATGTCCTCACTGAGATCAAGGCAATGCATATGGATATGAAGACTGCCGTGGCTGAACTAAGAAGGGGGTTGGAAAAAAAGATTAAAGCTAGAATGGAAGCAGTCGAATCAACCATTTCACGGCTGTTGAAGAAACGGAACAAGGACCTGGAGAGGAAGATTGATGGCGTCGAAAATATAGAAAAATAACCTTCAAGCAAGTCTTTGGGATTCCTGATGTGGAAGGTGAGACTCCAAAGCCAGTGAGAACAGTCCAAGAAAGGTGGATGCGCTTTTTGTTGACAGAGGTCACCCCCTAAAACTCAACAGAGGGGGAGGTTAGGGGTCAGACCCGAGTACCACTGTCAGATGTCATTATTATGAGGCCAAAATGCAGATCATCAAGGCAAGAGCAAGCCAGGGAGTAGTTGCCTATAAAGGTTGGAAGGTGAGATTAGTCCAAGATCCCGCGACGTGGACCCTCAGTAGGAAAAGGGAATGCCAGATCCTCACTGCTTGGCTGCAGAGAAATGGCATTGAGTTTCGATAGGGCTACCCATTTGCCTTGATTTTTCAAGTGCAAGAGGAGGCCCACATCTTGAGAGAATAAAAGGAGATCGAAGAGGTGACATTGGCCCTTGTCAGCAGCAAGTGGTAAAGGTGGACAGCAACGAGTGCCAAAAGCCAGAGGGAGGCTGGCAGAGAGCAAAAAGGGAGATTGAGAACATCAGGAACTAGGAAATGTTGACACCTGAACACCCACAGCCAGACGTGATGAGAGAGGAGATGACAGAACAGGTGTTCATGAGACACAAAGGTGTTATTGGTAGTGTAGATTGGTAACAAGCAAAGAAGGAAGATAGGAATATATTATGTGCAGTACAAGAACTGGAGTCTGGATGGCCACAGAAGTGGAGATTACTGGGAGTATTGGGAAGTGAGAGAAGAACTAAGTGTAAAGGGTGGTTTACTTTACTGATGGGGTACAGTAGTGGTGCCTAGAAGGTTAAAAGAGAGGCTGATAGGAATTACAAAGTCTAAGGCAGTGTTGAGAGAAGCTAATTGGTGGCCCGGTTTTGATAGGGCGATAGAAAACAGGCTGGAAAATAGTGTGAAAAGGATGTTAAGAGTTTAAAGGCTATTGTCCAACCTTTGATCAAGGCGGAGGTCACAAAGGGTGCATGGGATGAGTTAGAAATTGATGTGCTAGGCCCAGTGGATATTGGATGTTGTCATGGGAAGTTTAGTGGTGGTTTTGGATGTATTGTTAAGGTGGGTCAAATTTAAAGTTGTGAGGGAAGCAAGTGCATTTGATTGATTTCTTGGAAGAGATGCACAAATGGGAAGGATAACCGGGGCACTTTCTCACCGATAATGGGAGCCAATTTGAGGGAACGGTAATGAGAGAGTATTTGAAAAAGTGTGATATTGTGCACACGAGAATGTCCCTATATCACCCAGAGTGTAATATAGCTGTTGAAACGGTAAATTACGGATGTGATAAGATTGGCTGGTGTGTGGGATACAGTAGAAGAAAGCAGTGAAGGAGCAGATGTGCGCTCTAAGGATGTCTCCCCATGCAATGACAGGAGTGAGTCCATTTTAGATGATGAGAGGTAGGGGGAATATGACAATTTGTCCCTTGTGGCAGAAAGGGGGAGCATCAGAGGTTGATGTTGAAGAGGTGAGGAGGAGAGTGGACTAAAAGAAAGATTAATTACTGAGGTGTGTAAAAGAAAAGAAGGGGTGCAAGCTTACTGATGTAAGTGCTGGTGGTTGGGTAAGGATAAAGAAGTGGGTTGTGATGATCAAAGGCGATCCTTTGTATAGTGAGCCTATGCAAGCTGATCACGTAATGAGGTACAATGAGAATCTGTGGTGGTCAAGTATCGAACTCAGGAGAGGTGGCAAAGATGAGAGGTCGTAGATGCGTAAGTGGGGAGGAATGTAATATCTTGGGCTTTTAGCTAGTGGGAGAATGTGAAGGCTGTTGGAGTGTGTGTCTCATCTGTGATGTGTTTGGGGTTATAGGAGAAGTGGTTGGTGTTGTACGTTGCTGGTCACTGGACAACTGGGGGCTGCATCATTATAACTTCTAGTAAAAGAAAAAAGATTAAATACTTAACCCCCGGTGTGTGGCTTCTTCATTTCAATGCCGAAATGCAACCTTCTGGGCCTGTATTTTAGACACGTTATGAAAAACCTCTAAATCCTGAGTATGGCAAAATGCAGTGAGGCCTTTCAAATATTTTGTTAGCACTTTGTAGCACACTATCTTGATAAGGGCTGTGTGAGGCGGTAACCCAGGCACCAGTCACTTTTTCCTGTGCTACAACTCATTGGTCAGTGGTGCATTAATATATATTACTGAGGTTTGTGGAATCTGCTTAGATCACATGCTATGCATAGGCCAACATCTAGTGGTAGCTGCAGAGTATTACAGTTTTTGTTTTCGAAACTCGAAAAGGGTAGTCAACAGGGCGTACCAGTAATACTATCCCTAGTGTGAGGTCTACTGTACCCATGGTGCTTCACGTGTCGAGGTCCCTCAGACTTTTTTCCCGCCATCATAGTCAGACGCATATCGCAGAGTTCCTCTTTTCTGTCGCCATTATTTATAAAAAGTTTAACTATAGTATTTCTTTCTGTCCTTTTCGATAATCCGTCTACTGCAAGATCTTCGCTGACGGCTTTGAGGACAAATTACTATAGTCGACGACTACAACAGCCCGTCCCGGCGATCCTTTGTCACGGCCTTGGAAGGCCTCAACTGGTCATGGATGTCAAGGGAGCCTCCAGCGACGGCTGCATCAACGTCTACAGTGACACCGAGGGCGATCGGGTTCCATCGGATACCAGTGTGCAAGCCCCGATCCCAACAGGCAGGCCGGCGGTTCTGCTATGGGGACAACATCTGGCGGCACTAACACAAACAAGTCTCACCACACAAAGCACACATCCCACGGCCGAAAGGCAGCCACGCAGCCGACCGAAAGGCCACACACAGTGTAGAGGGGGAGGTCCCAAATGTCCCTGTCCTCTGGGCCAATCGCTTTCGCGATTGCCACACAACAGGCCCCGAAACAGATTGTAAAGTCAGTTTCTGACACTGTGTATAAACCCTCGAAATCCTATGGCACCGACGACCGGGCGTCGAAAGACGCGTCGGTGGCCTCCAAGAAAGGTGCACAGGGCTCGAAAATGAGCGCGGTAATCAAAATACACGTGCCTGATGCCATGTTAAAGGACCGTACATCAAAAGACCCTAAGTTTTCGACACCACACAGGGATAAAACACAAACTACAGAAAGCAGGATTCTCAGTAGAACAGAGAGCACTCTGTCAGGGGCTATGCACTATAAAAGAACTCCTGCCCCAGAGCCACCAACTGCACCCACTACTCCTGGCCCCTCTCCTCTGCCAAGCTCCTCTGAATGGACAGCAGAGCAATTTGATAAGGTAATGAGGCGGATGTCCTGTTTTATAAATTTCTTTGAGGACCCTCCCGAGGTCCTACAAAACCTTCAGGAAACACCACCAATTACTCAGAGTGGGCCAGCAGCCACCCAGCCTACCGCCAACAAAGCCTGCATTGACTCCACGCAGGCTTCCACCTCACATCAGGACCTAGGGCAAGGTACTTACTATTATACCACGCAAGACCCCCAGACACAGACGACCAAGGGGACACAGTGGATGTAGACCAGTACTACGATGACGAAGACGTTTACGTCATCCTGTCACCAGATCACACAGACCCACCGGTGGCTAACCAATTACAATATAATGACCTGCTCCTTAAGGCTGCAGAGTACTTCAAGATAGACACACAAGAAACCCAGGTCGACAAAGAACTTTGTTGAAGACATCCTCAGGGATAAAATAATCAGCAACCCAATGTATCCCTCTATTGCAATCAGTGTAGAGACTTATCCAACCCTCTCTGCTTCACCAAATTTAACATGGGCAGTCATCCTGTGAATTGAGAAAATGTTCAGACCGGCTCCCACAGACCCTAATACATTAATGGGCAGTTAAAACCTGACTCTTTAGTGGTAACGACTACAAGGAAAAGAGCGGGAAACCCTCTGGCCTCTTTGAAAGTCCCTGCAGTGAAGGAGAGTAAAAAGATGTACACCTTTGGAAGGAAGGTGGCTTCATTGGCAGCTTACCAAACTAGAACTACTAATAACACAACGCTATTAGCCAGTTACAACTGTCACAAGTGGGATGAGATTGCTGAACAAAACAAATCGGTGCAGAGCCCCTCAAAACGCAGCTGCCCATCACCATCGCAGAGGGGAAACAAGTATCCAACTGCATCCTCAAAAACAACTTGGATGCAACGGACAATGCAGGAAGAATCGTGGCAGAAGGCACACCAATTAAAAGCCATGCGTGGCTACTGACAATCAGGCTCAAGCTTGAACCCAGGCAACCCTCCTTAACATGCCCAATTAACCCAACGCTTTGTTTGGCAAAGCGGTGGAGGATGCACTTAAAAGCGCAAAAGAGGAACATGACACCCTCAAATCATTACTCGAGCTCTTTGCTCCTCCACCTCCAACTCCCTCAGGGTCAGTTGCTTCTGCAAGCAACGAGTTTGTGGTAGATCTCTTTCTTCGGCTGGGGCCTCCCTCTGGAACAGCCTCCCTCCCTCTATGAAACTCGAGGAGAACCATCTCCGGAAGCACCTCAAGACCTTCCTCTTTGCTTCTGCCTTCTCTCTTCCTCTCCCCTGCTGATTTCTGCACTGGTCATCTGGCTACCCGCTGATTTTGGGCCCAGGTCCCTACCCGCCCAGTTGGACAACCGTGCTGCCTCTGGGCGACCCCTGCACTTGGTTGGGTCTCTATCTGTAACCCTACAGTCCCCCACCTCCACTTTTGGACACCTGCTGTCTGCACTTACCCTTTCACCTGCCACCTGCTGGCCGCACTTCGTTATTGTTTTGATCCCATGTACAGCACTGCCCTCTCCCCTTTCCCCTGGCACGTTTTGGCTAATGTGTGCAGGCACCCTCGGCCTGGGGACTGGTAGATCTGCGTTTAGGTGCCACTTCGGACGTATTGCTGGTACTCGGATGTAATGCTGGTACAACAGCTTAGCCCCTCGGGTGAAAACCTGGTACAAGAACCTTCCGGTCCCTCACCACTTTCACTCGGAGGATCCAGGGATCCCTCGGCCTTTAGGCTGGTAGCTGGCACATCCTCGGTGCATGTGCTGGTATGAGAACCTGACCGGTCCCTCCTGCGCGGGTGAGTCCTTGGGAAGGAGTATACCTTGCGGGGGACACTGGAGAGTAGAGGCACTACCTTGGGCCTGGATCGATGATTGACGAAGTCCTTGAGGTCCTCTGGAGGCGATTTCTGTAAGAGCTCCCTCCACTTGACTAGTCTGTTCTTCAGAGACCTTGATGACAGGGCGTTGCACGCTGTACATGCTTGCCAACCGTGGTTTGGGCCAAGGCAACTCAGGCATAGGGCGTGGGGGTCTGAAGTTGGGCAGAGCCCGTTGCAGGATGGACACCTGCTGAACCCTGTGGAAGTCGACATGCGCCGGGGAGGAGCGTGACGCCTGAGGACCGAGTACCTGTATCATAAAAGACAAAAAAGACAGAAGAAGAAGTACCCACTCGTGGAATTACATTACATAAAGCAAAACCCAGGAGCGCTGGTGAATTCGGCCCGTTCCCGTCAGCGCAGAAAAGGGGACTGAGGTGTGGCGCCAGCACTTAAAGGGGAAGAAGGTTTTTTCTGGTGAAAAAGGTTCTGTCTCCTGTCCCTTGAAAGGGATGCCCATGCAGCATGGAGGAAAGGGGACAGGACGTAAGAATATTAACATATAAGAAATAAAAAGAAGAGCAGGTTGTGGGGGGTATCTACTGAAATACGTTATTACTAATATTTGCAACTGTATATTGTTTGTTGTTGTTAAAACCTTTATTCAGCGTAAGCTGGTTCGGTTAAAATTACAGCAAAATGTTACTTTACATGACAAAGCCACAGAAGTTGGCTACAGAGATTTACATTTAAATATTAAAATTAGTATACACATTTTTTTACAAAAGAAACTATTCTTAAAAAGGTCAATCATTGCATGAAATGGATATTGTAAATTAATCAGTGCCTTGAGCCATTAATTGAAAGAGCCTTATGTCTTCTTAGCCAAGCTGTGTGGATGCATTTGCATACAAAATAGGCCACGTTCAGGTCCGTAGACCGCTTACACAACTGCATAGCTTCCCCGGCTCTTATAACACCCTGTAAACGGAACAGAGGTATCAAATAAATTGCTCTAAAATCTTTCAATTTTTCACACAGCAATAAAAATTAAAATAAAATCGACCATTGTTTCCATTCCCTTGTCACACAGGGGACACACTGTTTTCTGTCCCAGCTCTGCTTTTTTTTTTATTAGGCAAATTCATTAACAGGTAATATAAACTGATGATGTAGACATTTTAACATTTACGGTCCCTTGGAGCATTATACCCATAAAGTGTGATGAGACAAGTTAATAAGATAAATATGATACAAGTGTTTTCATGAATAGCTATTGAGACAAAAAGGGGAAGACAAAAACAAGACAGAAGACGATAGGGAAGGAGAGGGGCATCTGTGATCAAACATTGATTTAACTTATTCAGGATTGTTAAGGTATTGAATAAACACATTCATTTTTTGCTAAATTTACGTAAACAGTCAGAGAATACATGACATTTTTCAATCCGATGAGTGGAGCAGATAGAATTCCACCAGATATTATAGGATAAATTAGATGCATTCTTCCAGTTATAAGTAATGTTATAAAAGAAATACTGATGAATAAATTAAACAATGCAGGAGATTCAACTTGTCGTATAAACGGGTTAACAATAGAGCCAATCATAAGATTAGAGAGTGACAAAGGTTCTGTAAAATAAAGATCATTTGTAGACATGACCAGATCTTTGTCCAAAAAACATTCTCAGGGGTGCAAGGAAAGCACGGTATAGAGTAAAGAAGTGGGTTTGGGTAAGATTGGCAGCTATAGATGTTTAAATTTGGGCCCACAATTCAGTAGCAGGTCGAAAGTTCCAATCGTTCTCCAATTGCCTGATAATACTAGCATTTAATAGATTGGGAGAAGGGGCATCATTTAGAAACGTATATAACTTAGTTGCTTTAATGAAAAGGTTACTGATGAGAAAAGTCAGGAATGTGGTCGGGGATTTTTGATTTAATGAGGGTAGGGATTTAACTTGATTTGAGGAGGGATGTGTGGAAGAGGTGATCAGATTCAGGGATATTGCATAGTATACAAATTTGTGCAAAGTGGATTCCAATGGAATTGTGGATTGTTTGACAAATGTGATACATTTTATTGGTTTTTGGAAATACAAAACATACTAAAGGAAAATATCTTCAGGGTCGGTTTCGGAGAAAGAGTCAGTAGGGAGTTTATTCCAGATGGATTTGAAAAAGTGCAGTGAAGGAAATTAAGTGATGTCAGGCCATGAAGATGTAGTTAAGAAATGAGAAAGGGAGAGCAGGGCAATAAGGAACAAGTTACTTACCTGTAACTGTTGTTCTCCAGCATGGGTCTGGCATGGATTCACATGCTCATGAATATTCCCCGTCGTCAGGCTGGGAATCCTCGGTAAAGAAAAAACCAGTATCAGTTTCGTTTCTGATCTGTCTTTCGTAGTAGTAACCAATCACTGGTCTCTGCGTCATACTGACCACAGCCAATGACTGCCCTCTACCTAAGCACCGCCTATGGCAGCCATCTTCAGATTTGGAAGCATGTGAAGTGGCAGTATGACCAAGTGAAGAGCCGCAGAGGGGTAGGCGGGAGGGTTCGCATGTGAATCCATGCCAGACCCATGCTGGAGAACAACAGTTACAGGTAAGTAACTTGTTCCTTCTCCAGCATGGGGTCCGGCATGGATTCACATGCTCATGAATAAAGAATACATAGCAGTACACACATGCACAACCACGGGAGGTGGCAAAGGCTCAACATTAAGCATTACATCAAACTCAACATTAAGCATCTTACCTCCTCACCAGGCTCACCTCAGGCAAACAGGTTGCGCAGCACTGCTTGGCCGACCCTGGACTCCTCCCTGGAATCCCGATCGACGCAGTAGAATTTCGTGAAGGTGTGCGTCGACCTCCACGTAGCAGCCCTGCATATGTCCAGCAGGGGCACACCAGAAAGGAACGCCGTGGTAGCTGCGATCGCTCTGGTGGAATGGGCTCTCGGACGGCCAGGCAGCGGTCGGTTTGCCAACCGATGACAGTACATGATACAGCCGGAGAGCCATCTGGAAATGGAAGCCTTCGAGAGAGCCTTCCCCTGATTGACAGGTCCAAAGTTCACAAAGAGTTGTGACGTCTTCCGAAAACACTTTGTGCGGTCCACGTAGAACTTCAGCGCTCTTGCCACATCCAGCGAGTGCAAAGTCCTCTCAGCCGGCGATGAAGGCGACGGGAAGAACACAGGCAACACCAAGGGTTCGTTGAGATGGAAGTCCGACGGTACCTTGGGCATGAAGGAGGGGTGCGTCCTGAGCACTACCCTCGTGTCGTGAAAAGTCAAGTACGGGGCCTTGCAGGAAAGGGCCTGGATCTCTCCCACCCGTCGTGCGGAGGTGATGGCCACAAGAAACGCTGTTTTCCACGACAGAAACTTCAACGGGGCCGAGTGCAGAGGCTCGAACGGAGGTCCCATGAGCTTGGTCAGCACCACGTTGAGCTCCCACGCCGGGGCCGGAGCCTTCACCGGCGGGAACGATCTGAACAGTCCCTTCATAAACTCTTTCACCAGACGATGAGACCACAAGGACGTCCGCCCCGTGGTTCTGGTGTATCGGGAGATCGCAGCAAGATGAATCTTGATGGACGCGTGTGCCAGTCCAGCTTTGGCCAGCGTCAGCAGGTACGGCAGTACCTGGGGGGCCGTAATCCGTAGAGGGTTAATCTTCTGTGCGTGGCACCAGACAGAGAACCTCTTCCATTTGTGTCCGTAGCATTTAAGAGTCGAGGACGCCCTGGCCTTTGCAAGAACCTCTCTGCAGTCGGCCGGTATGTCGTATCCTCCAAACTCTAGCGCTGCAGGAGCCAGGCCTGCAAGTTCAGCGATTTCAGATCGTGGTGGAGGATGGCGCCTCCTTCCCTGGAGAGTAGATCCGCGTCCACCGGCAGCTTGATTGGCGGGGACGTTGACAAGTCCAGAAGGTCCGGGAACCATATCTGCCTCGGCCACGCAGGTGCGACGAGGATCATCCTGCACCGTGACCTCTTGAGCTGGTTGACGAGCCGGATTAGCAGTGGCAAAGGAGGGAACGCGTAGAGGAACAGGCCCTCCCAGGGGAACGAGAAAGCATCGCCCATGCTCCTCGCCTGGGGAAACCTGCTGGCGAACCTCCGGCACTTGGAGTTCGTCGCCGTTGCGAACAGGTCGATCTGGGGTGTGCCCCACCGTCGGAAGAGGCGATCCACTAGATCCTGCCATAGTTCCTACTCGTGGCACGAGCGCAGCTCCCTGCTGAGTGAGTCGGCGATGGTGTTTTTTATCCCTGCCAGATGAAACGGCACCAGAAACATCCTTTGGGCGACGGCCCAATGCCACAGGTCCTGCACCTCCATGGACAGTGCTGGGGACCTGGTTCTGCCCTGTTTCCTGATGTAAAACATGGTGGTGGTGTTGTCGGTGAAGATCCTCACCACCTTGCCCTTGAGGGACGGAAGGAAGGACCTGAGGGCCCAGAACACTGCACGGAGCTCCAGGACGTTGATATGGAGGGACTTCTCCGTCGGGAGCCAAAGGCCTCTCGCGTGCAGATTTTCGGTGTGCGCTCCCCACCCTTCCAGGGAGGCATCCGTGGTCACTGTCTCCTGGTGGTCTGGGGTCCGGAAGTCCATGCCCGCCGTCAGATGCGCGCGGGTGCCCCACCACCGGACCGCTCGGCGGAAACTCTCGTCGAGTGTGATCCTCTCCTCGAAGCCGCCCGTCGTTTGGATCCAGCGTGCGTCCAGGAACTCCTGCAACGGGCGCATCCGGAGCCTGCACATGGGAATGAGGTAGATGCAAGAAGACATCATTCCGAGGAGATACTTGATGGACCTCACCTTGGCCGCGTCGGAAGCCAACATCCGCTGTACCTTGCCCAGGATGGACCTGGTCCTTTCCTCCGACGGGGAGGCCAGAAGGGACACTGTGTCGAGCTTCGCTCCCAGAAACAGTGTGTTTTGCGCGGGTACCAGGTGGGACTTGCCGTAGTTCACGGAGAATCCCAGGTCCGTGAGAAGTTGGACGGTCCTTGCCGTGTGCTCCACGGCGAGCTCCCTCGTCTTGGCTCGGATGAGCCAGTCGTCCAGGTAGGGGTAGACGTGGACCCCTCGCGGCGCCGCTGCGCCGCCACTGGTGCAAGGCACTTGGTGAATACCCTGGGTGCCGACCCTAGTCCGAAGGGGATGGCTTTGAACTGGTAGTGACGCCCTTGGACCACAAACCTGAGGAATTTTCGGTGCCCCTTTAGGATGGGAATATGGAAGTAGGCATCCTCCAAATCCAACAACGACAGGAAGTCTCCTTCCTCCAGCTGACCCAGGACGTGCTGGAGGGTGACCATCCGGAACTTCTGCGCCTTGATGAACATGTTCAGACGTCGCAGGTCTAGGATGGGGCGCCATCCTCCCGTCTTCTTCTTCACGAGGAAGTATCTCGAGTAAACTCCGGAGCCCCGAAGCCTCTTTGGGACGAGTTCGATGGCGCCCTTCCTGAGCATCGCCCTTACCTCCAGGAGAAGCTGAGGGACGTGAAGCTCTTTCCTGGCCACGGGGGGGACGCGCGGGCACCTTCTTTGAAACTCGAGCGCGTGGCCCCGGGCTAAGGCGTCCAGCACCCAACGGTCGGTGGAGATGGACTCCCACACGCTGACGAAGCTTGCCAGCCGGCCTCCCACCGGGGTGCTTCGGTGGGGGCCCGACCCCACGGCCGGTTCAATCCTGTTTCGACGAGGCTTTGCCGCCTTGACCTCCTTGGCGACGATGGCGGGGTCTGCCAGACTTGCCTCGTCCTCTGTAGGCCTCCTGAGACGACGAGCGGGCCGCTTGACGGTAGGTGGAGAAACCGCCGCCGGAACCTTTGGAGGCGCCCTTGCCTCCGCTGCTCCGAAAGGGCGTCCATCGTTGCTGCAGAACCCCAAGGGCCCGGGCCGTTTCAGTGTCCGCTTTAATGGCCTGAAGGGAGTCGTCCACTGTTTTCCCAAACAGGTTGTTCCCATCGAACGGCATGTCCAGGACTCTGGTCTGAACGTCTTGACGGAAGTCCGTAGCCTTGAGCCATCCACGCCGCCTAAGGCACACGCCGTTGCCCAACTGGCGAAACCCAGTGTCGGCGATGTCCGTCGCAATAGTGATGGCGTGGTCCGACGCCACCTCACCTTCCTGTAGGATCTCCAGGGCATCCGCCCTCTTGTCGTCCGGTAGGAAGTCCAGCAGGGGAGCCAGTTTGTACCATAGCTCCCTGTCGTAGCGGGCCACGATAGCCAAGGCGTTGGCCGCTTTAATCGTCGTCGCTGCAGACGAGATGACCCTGCGTCCCATAGCGTCCAATTTCTTTCCCTCGCCGTCCGGTGGGGAAGTCGATGTGGAGGCCGCACCCCCCCCGCTTTCTTCCTGGCCGCCGCGGAGACGACGGAGTCCGGGGTAGGCTGCGCCCGGAGGCACAGGGGGGCCGCGTCCGGGACCCGGTACTTCTTCTCGTACCGGTCTCTTCTAGCTGGCGTCGTGGAAGGGTTCTTGAGGAGGGCGAGGCCCTCATCCCAAATGTCGTCCAGTAGAGGCACCGCGAGGACCGTCTTCCTCTTGGCCTCGCGCCGTTGATAAAGGAATCCTTCCTTTTTCTTCTCCTCAGGGCAGAGTTGGAAAAGCTTGGATGCCCTGGCGATCATGGAGTGGAACGATCCAATCTCGTCGGGCGGAGAAGCCCTGGTGGGAGGTGACGAGGGTAGATCCTCGTCGTATACCTCGTCGTCCGTGCCCGTCGCTGCCGTGTCAGTCCCCGTATCATCCCCTCGGGTGGACGGGGAGGAGGGCTGGACGGGGCGCGACGGCTGAAAAGGAGGTGGAGGGTGAATCCTTCTTTTCTTGGGCGGGGGAACACCAGAAGGTCCCGGTTCAGGATCCCCCGACGGGAGAGGTTCCTCCGTCCGCAACGGTAGTCTCGTCCTTATCTCTGAGCATAAGGACTGTATAGCCAACAAAATGGCCGCCGAGTTGTCTTGCGGCGCTGGCAGAGGGGAATCCGACGGGCGATCAGGGGCCCTGTCGGCACCCTCGACGATGTCGTCGTCACCCGCGTCGGGATCCATCCCGACGGGCCGGTCTTCTTCCACGCCAAGGCCGTGGCTTAAGACCTCGATCAGCTCCTCCTCCGAGGTTGAAGCCGAATCTACGACGACGCCCTGCCCCCCCTTTTTCTTCCCCGCCGGGGATTTCACGGGGGTCCTATCGATGGGCACAAAAGAGGACTCCCTCCGAGGTGGCAGGGAGACTCTGAGCCCCGAGGTCGCCACCACTGGTGTAGCCTCCACAGGCTGAGCCAGGGTCGCCGCGACAGTATCGATAGAGGGCTTGGCCGGATGGATTAAGGCCTTCACCACCTTAGGTGCGCTCACCGCCTTATCCTTGAGGGGGGGGACACTGCCTCGCTCCCCCTCCGATGGGGCCTTCGAGCTCGACCGGGGCCTCTCCAGGAGCTTTGCCGGGTGCTCGCCCTTCCTCTTACCCGACCCAGAGCGTTGGCTCGTGGCTGAAGGTGCCGGGGAGGGTGCGCCCTGCCTGGCGCCCGTAGAGCCCGACCGTTCGGCGCTCCCGGTGCCAGCGGACTCGCGGTGCTTGGCCTTGTGTTGGACCCCCGTCGCCGGGGCGTCCTCAAACGTCTTAGAAGACCGCTCAGATTTCTTCCTCTTCTTCTCGCCTGACGGTCTCTTCCCTTCCAGCCAGTTGGCGAGACGTTGATGGCGGTCCTTCATGGTCCGCTCCGAGATGTTGCCGCAAAACGCACAGTCCTTCTCCACGTGCCTCTTGTAAGCAGTAGAGACAAAAGGAGTGTTCGTCCTCCTTAAAGACGTTCTGCAGCTGGCATCCAGGGCAGACCCTGAACAGCTTTCCGGGCGTCGAGCTTCCCTTCTCTTGGGCCATGTCCGGGCCTGAGAAGCTTCTGGAGTCCTCCAAAGCATAGCTCGACGAAATCTTCACCCTTGAGGGGCGCAGACAAATCCGACACGGGTCCCCGTTGATCGGATGGAGAGTCGGTGGAGCTTGAGGCTCTTTTGACCGAAAAAAAACGAAGTTTTTGA
Source organism: Ambystoma mexicanum (assembly GCF_040938575.1). Taxonomy (NCBI): domain Eukaryota; kingdom Metazoa; phylum Chordata; class Amphibia; order Caudata; family Ambystomatidae; genus Ambystoma; species Ambystoma mexicanum. Next base: position 344,832,493 of record NC_090921.1, on the reverse strand, counting down.
GCAAAAATCGTGAAAAATAGCACTAACGCTCAAGAGCAATAGCACGAGGATCCCAACACATGAACGTGCGGTAAAAATCTGAAGATGGCTGCCAGAGGCGGTGCTTAGGTAGAGGGCAGTCATTGGCTGTGGTCAGTATGACGCAGAGACCAGTGATTGGTTACTACTACGAAAGACAGATCAGAAACGAAACTGATACTGGTTTTTTCTTTACCGAGGATTCCCAGCCTGACGACGGGGAATATTCATGAGCATGTGAATCCATGCCGCCAGACCCCATGCTGGAGAATGATGGCTTCTATATTGATCCATAAAGGAGCGTCTTCAAGATGAGTTTCATGGTGTTTAAAAGTAGTTAATTGTTTTAGGACAAAGGCTTCATGATACAATTGAAAGTTGGGAAATGTAACTCCCCCTAAAATCTTAGGGAGTCTTAGTTTGTTGATGGCAACGTTCTGTGTTTTATGATTCCATAAGAATTTAAGAAGTAAGGAGTCATGTTTTTTGTAGAATTTGGTGTGAATTGTTACAGGGGTCATGGATAAAGTAGAGGATAATGGGTCTGATCATCATGTTAATGGAATCAAGACGACCCCACCAAGATAAGAAAAGAGGTGACCATCCCAAAACCATTTGTTACTTTTTCTAGTATGAGGATGGTGTTGAGGGTAATGGTACTGTGAATATCCTTAGCAATAAGAAGTCCTAAATATTTAATATGCAAAGGTTGCCAAGGCATACCAAATAATGGAGTTTTGGTTTCATTACAATCATTAGTGAGAGGCATAACCTCAGATTTATCAAGATTTAACTTGTAGCCTGAAAACAATGGAGAAATTATTTATAGCAGATATTAAATATTGGATGGAAGAGGCAGGATTCAAAAGGTAGATTAAGAGGTCATCCGCATAAGCAGATAGTTTTATTTCTATTGTGTTAATGTAGATAACTTTGATGTTAGAGATAGTTCTGATACTCTGTAAAAGAGGTTCTAGTGCAAGATTAAATAATACGGGTGAGAGGGGGCAGCCTTGACACGTACCTCTTAATTTGGAAAGAAGGAGAGATGGAGTTATTAATATGAATTTGATTGGTAGGAGAGGAGTATAATACTCAGATCAGGTTAATGAAATAAGAGAATCTGTGCCATTTTAAGGAATGGAACATGAAGGACCACGATAAACGGTGAAAGTAAGCGTCCCCCAATAAGGCAGTTAACCCCCCCTTAATGAGAGGCAATAAAGGACACACCCCAGGAGGGAATGAGACCACAACCAAGTGCAGTTGAAATTAAAAGTTTTTTTTATCTAAATCGATATAGGGCATGCAAAGTACTCTGCAAACTCAGAGTGCTCTGTCCGACAATAGCAAAGACAGTCAGTTATATTACAAATACATGTCATTCATGAGCTAATCTATAGGGGCCACATAGTCTTGGGGATTGGATGGCGACGTCTGGCTACTATGTTATCTATATGGTCGGTGCGCCATGATTGGCGGGGATCCACGAAGTGCTTGGATCAGCTGGACTCATCGGGTTGGAGCACCAGGGCACTGGCTGTCAACGGAGATTCACCACTTTGGTTCTAGAAACTTGCCTTGTGGCCATTCATACACACTCATCTTTTTTTTATTTTTTAAGTTTTATTGTTTTACAACAAACACACCAAACATAATAACTTTTTAGGACATACATAATCCGTGTTAAGACTTCACATTATGCTGTATCGTTTTCTGTCCACCCCCCTCACTCCCCCCTAACTCAAGCCTTCTCAGCCGCATCATCTACATGAGCACTTTCGGGAATCTCAGTGCATATTGACTCATCTGCGTTTTCTGTATCATGATTGACCTGATGGGGGTTAGCCATCGAGGCCACTAACTGCCTCCAGGCTATCAGGGGGCCCACTTCCTCCTCTCCCCCCTTGGTGACAGCTTCAAACCACACCGCGGTTTCTGCTTCAGCCCATCTCAGGAGGTCCACCCACCATATCTCCACTCAGGGTCTGTGGGCCGCTTTCCAACACATAGAGATTCTGCGTTTGGCTAGAATATAGGCCAGATCCTTCATCTTACTAATATGCTTCGAATGACGTGGCCTGGGGAAGTTCCCGAGCATGCAAGCCCAAGCAGACCCTACATCCAGTACCACTCCTCCACCAGCCATTTTTGTCTTAATCTCTTCCCAGAATCTATGCACCTCAGGGCAAGCCCAGAACATATGCAATAGTCCTGCATCCTCCTCCCCACACCTGGGGCATTTTTGTACAGCCGGGCCCCCAAACCTAGCTATTTTCCCCAGAGTCAGATAGGCTCTATGGGTGACGTACAGCTGAATCTGTTGAAGTCTCGCGTTCCGGGACACCTTTTATGGTACCTTTGGGCACAAACCCACTAGCCCTCTGTCATGGGTTCCCCCACCTCTTCCTCCCAGTCATGCCTCAACTGAGGCAGTTCCTTCCCTCCCTTCGTCCTTAGGAGCTCGTATATCCTAGATATTTCATGCCCACCCTCCGAGACATCATACATTGTTTCTAGGGAGGCGTCAGGTTCTTCCTCCAGCACGATCTCAGGCCACCTCTCTCTCACCCGTCTCATGAGCCTAGTATAAGTAATGAATTGGCCTCTATGCACCCCTGTCTCCTCCTGCAGTCTCTGGAATCCCCCCCCCTCTTGCCATATGTCTCCAAGGGTGGCTACTCCCACTGGTTCCCAGTATCTACGAATCGCTTCGAACAGGTGGGAGTCATTCCTGCATAGCACCGTCAATGGGACCTGCTGGGAAAGGGGATCTGGGTCACCCACCGTCTGCCATGTCCTACGCCAGACTTCTCAGCCCAACTTCAGTAGTTTCCCCATCTTCGCTATTTTTGTTTTATGCAGCCACACTGTCTCCCTCAAAAAGTAAGGAGTCACGTCACCTTGCGAAAGCCTAGCTTCCGCCGACAACCACCTAGACAAATACATCAACTGTCCCGCCAGGTAATACAGCTCGAAATTTGGTAGGTTTATGCCCCCCTTGTCACATGTGTTCTGTAGTTTCCACAGGACCACCCTATTTCTGGAGTTACCCCATATGAAGCCCCTACACATGCTATGAAGTTTCACAAAGAAGCATCTAGGGATATTTACAAAATAATGCAAGAGTCTGGGCAGGACCACCATTTTGAGTAGAGCTGCTCTCCCCTGATGGGAAGGGGTAATCTAGACCAGAACACCATGCTATTCTTAACTCCCTCCATTGTTTTCTCTGTGTTATATTTGTATTCGGTCTCTATTTTGTGGTAAACATTCACTCCCAGATATCGAAATGTCACGGTTTGCCAGGGTATCTGCAGGACGGGCAGCCTTTCCAGTGGGGTACTCTTGTACCTTCCCAGGGAGAACAGGCTAGACTTCCCGGGGTTCACCGATATGCCCGAGAGGGTGGCATAACGATCCATCACCTCCAACACATACTGCAGGTTTTCCTCCGGCGCAAGTAAAGGAGCACATCATCTGCATACAATGATATCAGGTGTGTGCCCCCCGTCGTGTGGATCCCCACCTCCCCATATTGTTGCCACAGGCATATTGCCAGCGGCTCTAATGACAAGATGTATAACATGGGTGACCAGGGGCATCCCTGTCTGGTCCCCCTACTAAGTTGCCATTTATCCGATATTGTGGTTCCAGTTTTACTCTCGCCATCGGGGTACTATATAGCATCTGGACCCATCTAATATACCCTGGTCCCATCCCATATCCTTTCAATGTCGCTTTCAACCACGTCCACCGCACTGAATCAAAAGCTTTGACCGCGTCCAACGACACGATGGCCAGCTCGCTCGGGTCTCCCTCAGTTTGATCAATAATATGGTGTAGCCTCCTGTGGTTATCTGTGATATTTCTACCGGGGACGTAACCCGTTTGATCTGGGTGTATCAGTTTGCTAAATATCCTCTTTAGCCTATTGGCCAGCACTGCTGTGAGTATCTTGCAATCCTGATTGAGCATAGATAAGGGCCTATAGGATCCGCATTCCGCGGCTGGTTTGCCTGGTTTTAGGAGCGGAATGTTCACTGCCTCGCGGAGGGATGCTGGCAATTCCCCCCGTTCATAGGCTTCATTAAACATGGCCAGCAGTGGTTGGAGTAGCTCCTGCTTGTACGTTTTTATAAAACTCGCTGGGTAATCCATCCGACCCGGGCGCTTTACCCGTAGGCAGGTGTTGGATCACCGCCTCTAATTCATCCACTGTAATGGGGCGTCCAGGTCCGCTCGTTCTAGATCATCCAAGGTGGGCAGATCCATATCCTCTATCGTATCCAGTGTTTCTTGACTCATATAATCCAAGCGGATGCAAACACATAGTCCAGCCTTGTGTGAAAGTCATGTGGCACTGCATAATGCGAGTATTGCCTGTCCATAGGGTGTAGTTTCCTCCACACATCCTCCAGGCCGAGGTCCATCAATAGTGTCCTCAACGCTCTAGCTGCTGGCGCCGGCTTTTCTAATTTGTCATCTGACCTATCTAACCTGGGGTTTAGAGTGCAATTGAAATCCCCTCGCCATACCACCGCGCCCCCCGCCAGGGGGCCGATTTTGCTGTATAAAGACCTTATATATGCCGTTGTATCATGATTAGGGGCGTACAAGTTTATAATATTCACTTCTCTGTTCTCCAGGAGTCTTGCCATTGCCACCATTCTGCCTTCTGGGTCTATTGTTGAGCAAAGCAACTAAAATAGCACATGCAGTGCCACCCATGTAATCACCCCCCTTGCATATGCCGAGTATGTGACCCCTATGACATTACCCCTCCATTTTCTCCTAACCACCTCCAACTTCTCCTTGGTGAGGTGGGTTTCCTGTAGCAGATCTATGTCATTCCGCATTCTCTTTAGGTACATCATCACCTTATTACGTTTGAGGTAATTATTAAGGCCCCGCACATTCCAGGTCACTATTCTGAGATTACCCGCTGCAATTAATTTGTTTGACATTTCCATATAGGCTCATACATAAACTAAAACTACAACTAAAACTAAAACTACCCAAAAACATATACACCATAAACTTCCCACTGCACACAACCCCTTCTCTCCCTCCTCCCTACCCTGCCCCAACAAATGCCTAGCTCCATCCCTGGATCTCAGGCCCACCCGCGTCTGGTTCTGTCTCGCAATCGAGGACTAGAACCCCGCGGGGCGTCACCAAACTAACAGTGACCTAACTAAGCGAGATGCTATGGGGTTTGAGGGGTGTCTCCCAGGAACTCTGACTTGTTTGCTTTAAGCGGGTTTTACAAGCCAATATTTCTACCACATTGTCCCACACATGTATTTAGCACTATACTCTAGTCCACGTGTCTTGTGCTGCGTCACCAAGATGACCCAGCTACATGTTACTTATCTTCCGCAGCTTCTGCTTGGATCCCCGGTTCCTGGGGGTGGCCCTGCATGTCCAGCCAGTCCATGGCCTCCTCCGGCGTCTCGAAGAACAGGGTTTTGTTCTTATGGAACACTTTCAATTTGGCCGGATAAAGCAACATATACCTGCGGCCAGCCTCTCTCAATCTTCTTTTCACCGACCCAAAGTTCATCCTGCTACGTTGTACGTGCAAAGTATAGTCTGGGTACGCCGTGATCCTCGCTGGTCCCCTTTCAATCGTGCCTCCCTTTCGGAAGAATTCCAGTATTTTCTCTCGATCCCGGTAATTTAGTATCTTTGCGATCAATGGCCGCGGGGGGTTTCCTGGGGGTGGTCTCCTCATCAATGCCCGGTGTGCCCTTTCCACTGCAAACTCCTGTGACAGCGCACCACCAGTTATTTCCTGCAGGAGCATGGACTCTACGTATTCAGTCGGGTTAGGCCCCTCCACGCCTTCCGGCAAGCCAACAATGCGAATGTTGTTGCGTCTGGCACGCCCTTCTGCCTCTTCTGCCCTGTTCTCCAGGTTACCCACACGCTGCACCAGGGCGTGAAGTTCCAATCTGTGGGCGGCGCATGCCGCCGTATTTGGGGCCATCTCCTTTTCCAGGTTTCCTGTAAGCTCCGCCAGTGACCTTATGTCTTGTCTCAGCAGGTTAACTTCTTCCTGGACCACTCCGATCTTGAGGTCCAGTCCTACTTTTAGGTCGTTCATTGCCAGGGTCAATTTAGTCTCCCAGGCAATCTTCAGGTCCGCTATTGCCGCCAGCACCTCCTGGATCGTTCCCTCAGTCTCCGCTGTCGCCTTGGTGGTGTTGTCTCTACCTTTGGCCCCCTCCACCCCTGGGGGCGTCCTGGCGTAGGTCTCCAGCGTGGGCTGCTTGGTCTTGGGTCTGACGATTTTGTTGGACATTATATTGTGCTGCACAGGCTGTTTTTAATGTGTTCTAAAGTATCCCTGATGTGCGCGGCCCCGCAATAATGGGCTGCATCCTCTCCCGCTTCTGCACCTATGCGGTATTGTTCATCCAGCCCCGGTCGTGTCTCTTCGGGTAGCCTGCGGTCAGGTGCCCGCGCCGACCCCATGTTCCTCACCCCTGGCTCTCCCCTGGTATCAAGGCTCACCAGCCTGCAGTCTTGCTTGGGGTGCCTTCTCGTGGCCCCCAAATGTTTATGAATGAGTGCAGCTGGGGGCTAGCCTCCTTATGTCCCCAGGCCTCCTATTCAAGTCTCCCCCCGCAGACACACATCATGTCAGCAATCTCTTCAGCTTAAGTGTCAGCGTTGGTGCGCTGTGCAGGGACCCACGGTTTCCGAGGCCCACCCTCGTGTGCCCATTTGCCTTCCTGGGCCGCTTATGATTATTTATGGGCACTCACGTACGCCCTGTAATAGGGCACTTCCGAAATTTCCCATCTCCCCTTCAGCTGGCTCGCGCCTGCGGCAGCCTCCACCTCGAGGCCCGCGCAAGTCCAGCACACACCCCACCGTGCCTCGGGCTCCCGCGGGGGCAGCTCAACATCCTCACGCCTCCACGATCTGGTCCGCGTGGCAGGGCGCCCGCCGGGCGGCCGCTTCTCAGTGTCAGCGCGCGTCCCTGAGGCCCTCAAGGTCTCATTGCTCCAGCTCTCAACCCCAGCGGGGCCGCGCTCCTCTTCTCCGCTCTCCCACACCCGGATTCGGGCAGATCCAAGCTCGGGCAGCACCGCCGCGCGCCCCCCACAGCGCCGGTGGGACACACCGCTGCAGTGCGTCCCACAGGTCGCGGCGCCTGCTCCAGGGTCCACGCGGGGTCAGCACCGGCTCCCTGTGTACCAGGCTCCCGCGCAGGGCAGACGCGCTCTGCGCTGCTCTTCACCGGGGCCCACCGCACAGCATCTCCGCGTCACCGGGATTCCGCCTCTCCAGCGGGGCACACGCTAAGCCGCCGCTTTATCATGCTTGCTCCGGCTCACCGCGCTGATACTTCAAGCGACCGTGGTGTGCCCTGCTGATCCAGGCGGCCACCTCTCGTCCCCCTTATGTCAGTGTCCGCCAACGACTCCACGATGCGACAGACCCACACCCGGCTCCGTCGGCAAATCTGCTGTCATGGTTTTCGCGGCTCCGTGGTCATTCTATGGCCCTTTGTCTGTCGCCGGCCATTTTGTCCATGTCCCGGGCTTCGTGACCCACGCGGATCACAGCCCCCCACCTCATACGGCCACCGGGACTTGACTTCTGATGCCCTGTGTGAGTACCAGCTCCTCCTGAGTAGGTGGGTGTGCTTGTAGCCGCCCCAGATGCCTGCAAGCATCACATTTCCCGCAAGATCGATGTCGGAACGAGGAGCTCCTCTAGAGCACGTTCTGCTACGCGGCCATCAAGCCACCCCCCCCCACACTCATCTATACCAAGTTGTTATGTAAAACTTCTAACACATCAATCTAATAACTGGGTGGGGACACAGGAAAGCAGTATGCAATACGAGGCTTCCTTCATACATCATCGTAAAGTTGTCATTAACAAAGGGTCCAGCCTCATGGGTTCAGGTGTCTTGTCAGGGGGCACGGGTCGAGCTACCTTCATCATTTTATCATGTTAGATACAGTAAATGATGGCTCTGGGAGATGTTTGTACAAGGACAGATAACTGTCTTCGTGGTCTGTTGAATTTGGGGTAAACTAGAATACCATTAGGTCAGTGGGGGCACCTAGCTGGCACCTCAACGGCGGCAGGATTTAGGACCGGGTAGCTTGTAATTCACTAAGCCTGGCCATGGCAGTACACAGTGGTTGTATGTCGGCCTCTGATATGGGGGACATAAATACTTGATGCGGGTCCAGCAGGAATGCGGGGAGATGAAGCTGTGCTGTTCAAACACCAGCAAGCCCCGGCGGGCCTTGGCGGGTGGAGGTGGAGATGGCCTTGTAACTTTGTGCGAGTCCCTATTCACTGGGCTGCACAAATACCATTAGAGAGGACAGATTGCCAGGGCTGGGGGCATTGGGTAAAGTACACATTTCTGCAGTTTCCATCTGCTTACATTACTAGGTTCATAAAATGGACGTTTCTCGTTGGCACATACATTACATAATGTTAGTCAGACTGATGCTTGCAAATCATGAGGAAGGTGAAAAAAAAAACAAACGTGAGGTAGTACCAGTTGGGGTTATAGACCAAGAAAACAACGTGTTAATCTAACATTTTGATTATAGTGAGAACTGGCTCAATGCCCTAGGCGGCTCACATGCAGTACAACCTATTTCATCACATCATACGCAAGCATTTTATATATTGCTTTTTCGTTACCCTTTTTACAATAGCAGCAGACATTAGTTGGTACAAGGCGGAATTTCGAGTGGTCATACATTAGGCATCAGAACACAAAGGTGTCTTGGGGTGGGCGGGGTTCACCTCGCTTTAATACGAGTAACTGGCATTATATGTTTTAACACTTTTTTTTTAAAACTCTGTTTATTGACGTTTGAACAACACAACAAAAAGAAAACATTAAAATAAAATGAACATAGGCATTTATCCAAAAGACAAGCCAATATCGAGAATGGCATTGGCAATGCATGGCCAAAAGGCCATAAGGCAGTTGTGAGGCAAATAAATGCTGGCAGGGCTGATTGCGGCGGACATCCTCGGGTTGAGGAAAGGGTGGGGGAAGGAGGACAAGAAAAAAGGGGGGGGGGAGGAGAGGTCAGGAGGTAAGGGGGGGAATGGGGGGAGGTGGATTTCATTGAGCATCAAGCCATTCACCCTATATCTTTTCAAATTTGCGGGGACAACCTTGCGCGTTATAAATTCGGCGCTGCGCATCTGTTCAGCTCGTTGCTCCAGCGGTTCAGGTGCAGTGGGTCTGCAGAGCCCCAGTTGGCAGCGATGAGCCTTTTGGTCGTACCTAGCACGACCGCCACAAACGTTTTTTCGTATTTTGACATGTCCACTTCCCCCCAGATGCCCAGAAGTGACATTTTGGGATCTCCAGGTATTGGTGTCGCCAGGACTGTGGAGATCGCGTTGATGCAGTCCCCTCAGAAGACTTGTAGGACCCGACAGTCCCAGATCATATGGTAAAAGGTGGCCGGTACACTCCTGCATCTGATGCATGTCTCATCCTCAGTTCCCCCTCACCTGGTCATAGCGGTGCGGGAGTGATAAGAACAGTGTAGGATTCTAAGCTGTATTAGTCTGAGCCTGGCTTCTATACCAATTTCTCTGGGTGACATTAATGCGTCTATCCAGTCTTCTGGTTCAAGTCCACCCAGATCTCTCTCCCACCTTTCTTTGAGCCTGTCAAGTTGTGTGGCACTGAAGGAGTTAAGGGCCTGGTAGAGGTGACCTTGGAGGGGATTTGTTGCGGGAGGACATTGGTCTCGATGGGAGAGCAGGGGGGTATGGTTGTTATGTCAGGGAACTGGGCGTGAATGGCGTGGGTCAGCTGCGCATGTCGAAACTGGTCCATAGGTGCCGGATCGAATTGCTCTTGCATGGCTTCGAAGCTTAGGAGACAACCCCCTTGGATCACCTGTGCCAGTGTGTTTATCCCTTTTGCTCCCCAGTGTTCAAAAGAGCCCATCTTCATTATTTCCGGCAGGTGTGTGCTATGCCATATGGGTTGGGATAGTGCAGGCTTTCCCTTCCAGCCAACCAGATTATGCGCGTCTCGCCAGGCGCAACGGATATGATGTGTCATTTTGGGCAGCATCGGGATTCGACTGTTGTTGGCATACAGGACCTGCAGTGGGGGGACTGGGGACATGGGTTCCAATTCAATACGGCTGTGTGGGAGTGTGGGGTCTGCGTGTAACCAATCGTTCACCACCCCTACCTGTACCGCTAGATCATACGTGCGTATGCAGGGTAGACCGATGCCTCCCTCCCATACCGATCTCTGGAGCGTGTCAAAGGCAATCCTGGGTTGCTTCCCTCCCCATAGCAATGTACGAAGGCTCCTGTCAATGAGTGTCAAGGTTTCCCGGCGGATAGTGTGCGGGGTGTTTTGGAGAACATATAGAAGTCTGGGAGGGGTCATCATCTTGAACAGTGCAGCTCTGCCTATCAGCGACAGGGAGAGTGATTGCCAATGGGAGACGTTGCTATTAAACCACTCCAATACGGGTTGAAGGTTGAGTTGGAGGAACCCCTCTAATATCGGGTCAATCCGTATGCCCAGATATTTAAATTCCCTGATACAGACATGGTAGGGGCAAGCCTCCGGGATCGCGGCCTCGCCTCCTTGGATGGGAAAGTAAATGGTTTTGGCCTTGTTTACCTTTAGGCCTGCAAAAGTTTGGTATTCCCTAAGGATAAGGGAGACAGTCGGGCATGAGGTATTCGGGTTACTGAGATATATGAGGAGGTCGTCCGCATAGAGTGAGAGCCGGTCCTCCCCTACCCCAGCCAGGCAAATCCTCCGGTCCAGTTTTGGTTTGATCTGAGTTCTATTGCTAGTGGTTCAATGGCGAGGAGGAAGAGAAGTGGGGACAGAGGGCACCCTTGTCTAGTACCTTGGCCCAGCGGAAATGATTTAGAGGACCTCCCGTTTACCCTCACAGTGGCCTCCGGGGATGCATAGAGGAGTTTGACCCATGATATGAATGTCTGCCCCAGGTTCATTCTGGCCATGATTGCCCATAAAGCGTCCCATCCCACAGAGTCAAATGCCTTTTCGAAGACCACCGCCAGGAGGGCCAGTGGTGCTGGTATTTCTGCAGCTCTGCTCAGAGCGAGTTGGATTCTTCGTAAATTCATGCGGGTGTATTTGTTGGGCATAAATCCACATTGGTCTGGGTGGACGAGTGTCTCAATCACCTTTAGAAGTCTGTTGGCCAGTGCTCTGGCAAGGACCTTGGCCTCTCCATTAATCAATGAGATGGGGCGGTAGGAGGCGCATTCCTCCGGGGATTTTCCAGTTTTATGTATAACGACAATGCAGGCCCTTCTGAGATCCGGGGGGAGTGCACCCTGCTCTTTACTTCGGAGGAACATGTGGTGCATATGAGTCGGTAGTGCGCCGCAGAGGCATTTCCAGGTCTCTGTCGGAAAGCCGTTGGGGCCTGGAGTTTTCCCAGGTTGGATCTGTGGGAGTGCTTCTTGTATTTTATTATCCATGATTTCAGTGTTCAGGAGTTCTGTTTGCAGTTGAGAAAGCTTCAGGATCTCAATCCATTCAAGATAGCAAGAGGGCTTAAGTGTGGGGTGTCCGGTGGGTGGGGTATAGAGTTTCTGGTAGTAGGCAGCGAATATTTCAACAATGTCAGAGTCTTCCGTCATCAACGTTCCCTCCGGAGATCTGATTGTTCTCACATGACCTCTGCTTAGTTCACGCTTCTCCAACCAGGCGAGGGTTTTGTTAGCTTTATCACCTCATTTATACATTTTACTCCGGACCAGTTGATATGCCGTTCGTGCGTTGTCCAGGGCTATGTTGCTGAGGGCTTCCTGTGCTGTGATCAGGGCTTCTTTTGCTTCTTGAGTGTTATGCGTTAGGATTTGCCGTTCGTATTTGAGTACTTGCTCCTCTGCCTCCCTGACCTTTTGGACATGTCGTTTCCGATGGGCGGATATCGCCGAGATAGCCTCCCCCCGGAGGACCGTTTTGTATGCCTCCCAGAGCGAGATCGGGCATTCCAAATGTTTATTTCAAAGTACTCAGTCGTCTTTTTTTCCAATTCTTCCGCGATTTCAGGTAGCCGCAAGTGGTATGTGTTCAGGCGCCAGTTGCTATCTGGACGTTGACGGGCATTCTTCAGGGTTATAAGGAGCGGAGAGTGGTCCGAAACTCCTCTTGCAAGGAGTTCAGCTGATAGGAGTCTCTGAGTTGCACTGCGCGGAATGAAGGTATAGTCAATTCTTGAGAGTGATTTATGTACGCTGGAAAAAAAGGAAAAGCCTGGTTCGTCACTGTGAAGTGAGCGCCATGTGTCCATTAACCTTAGCGATTCAGCGAACGCGGAAAGCGATGTCAGGGCGGGTCGAGTTCCAGGTCTCCTGTGGGACCTGTCGGTTGTGACATCCATTACTTCATTGAAGTCTCCTCCTATTACCCATAGGCTGGCTTCCTCTTCCAAAAGTAAGTTCCGCAGCTCTGCCAGCAGTTCTTTCATGAGCGTAGGGGGGGGCGTAGATTGCGGCGAGGCCCCATTTCTCACCCCAGATATCGGCGAGGAGAATCACATAACGGCCCCTAGGATCAGTTATTACTTTCCGGACTTCTAGAGGAACTCGTTTATGGATGAGTATCATTGTACCCCTGGCGCCTCTCGTGAATCCAGCTTGGTAGGTGTGCGGGTAATTGGAGCGTTTGAAGAAGTTGTTGTTCGTGCCCATCAGATGTGTTTCATTGAGGAAAACTATGTCTGGGGAATATCGGTTGAGATACTGAAGCACCAGTCTCCGTTTCACGCTGGAGCCAAGGCCATTGACATTCCAGGACAATAAGGATAGGGCGTTGGTGCTTACTTTATCTGCGTGGATCGCATAGTGGGACATCTGGGAGGATCAATGATGGTCTCGTGCATTGCCGAGGTTTGCGGAGGTATTCACCAGCGGGAGGTGTCCAAAGGTTGCTGTGTGAGTGTGTGAGCGATAGCTGGATGGTTCAGGTAACATCAGCCCTGCCGTTGAACAGTGTTTGATTACCATGCCTGTAAGTGTCATTGTCATGCCTTCTCCTCCTGTAATTTAAATAATGTAGATCCTTAAAACTCCCTCCACCCTGTACACCCCCTCGCCCCCAACTGAGAGCACCTGTCGCCCAAACAGTAAACTTATAACCAAAGAACTTCTTCGGGATGACCCGGACTGGGGTAGAGCCTACACCGCATGATGCCCGGCGGCCGCTGGGACAGGGTCCCCGCATCATTGCATTGAAGGTTGGCCCCCGTATTACTGAAGCCTCAGCCATTCTCTGTGGGGCTGTCGGTCAGATGCTGCATGGTATCTCCACCTGCATTTGTCAGGGATAGAGGGGGCGAGGATCACCCAGGCCTGGGTTTCTGCGCTGACCGGTCAGGCGGTGTGCGTTTTGTTCTAGAGTCAGTGAGGACTCGTGTTTCGAGCCAATCCCATGCGTCTTTGGGGTTGTAAAACAGATGGGTGGTGCCCTCGTAGTGGACTTTAAGCAGTGCCGGGAAGAACAGGGCATATTTGACAGACAGCGACTGGAGTTTTTTCTTGACTGAGTCGCACGATTGGCGGGCCTTTTGAACTTCCTTGGTGTAATCAGGGTAGAACCCGACCCTGTAGTCATTGTGATGGAGCCAGAGGCCCTTGTCATTTGCAGGGTCGCGTCTCGGTAGTTCAACAGGCGTGCAATTATTGTACTAGGTGGGGCTCCAGGGGTAGGTCGGCCAGTGGGCACCCTGTGTGCCCTTTCTATGGAGAAGAATTTGGATAATTTTTTGGGAGCAAAGACATGCGCCAGCCAGTCTTCCAGGAACAGTTCCGCTCTGGGGCCTTCCTCCTTTTCCGGTATTCCAAGGATCCTTAGCTCTCCCCTCGCTGTCCTCAGCGCGTTATTCCAGCTGGGTAACTTTCTGGGTGATTGCGGCAAGTTGCTGTTCCAGCCGGTGGACGGTGTCCTCAGTATCGGACACCCTTTGTGCCGCTTCACCGACCCTAGCCAAGAGAATGCGTAGATCCTGTTGAATGAGGGACACTTCTGTAGATAGGCCTCCCATTTTGAGTTCCAGTGATATCCTTCAGTCCCCAATCGCTTTCATGAGGTCCGTCAGAGAGATTGGAGGGTCGTGGGGCTCCCCGCTGGTACCTTCCTCTTCTGGAGACTGAATCCCTTGGCGGGGGGGGGTGGCCCTGGTGTGTAGAAGTCCATTTTGCTTTGAAGAGTTTGCCTTTTAGACTTCTCCTTCCCCATGTCGCAGTTGGCACACTCCGTATGGCAGCAGGTCCGGGAATTCCATGGTGCCGGGAAAGGAGGGCGGATGATGAGGCCTGGAGGGGCCTGCGTGGGTCAGACTGTTATGTCGTAGCCGTACGGGATACCCACGCTGTGTCCACGCAGGGGCGCTGCCAGAGACAGTGGAGCGTGCTTCCCACGAGTGCGGGCCTCTCCTCCGAGGCCGCCAGGCGCTGGAGGATACTGCCGTATGTGTAGGGGGGGCTCGTTTCTGCAGTAATGGTGCTCCGCGGGAGCTGTTCTGCGGGTTGTCTCCCACCACCCCACCTCCACCGCAGCCCAAGTGTGCAGAGGCCTTGCGCAGGGAGAGGGAAGGGGGGAAGAAACAGTCCTTCACTGGCGCCAGCAAGTGTTTATCTTGACCCCATGCATTTCCGTATGTGGGCTTCACAGGCCCTGTCGCTGGTCCAAGTATATGAAGGGTCGTGAAGGGGGAAGAGGGGAAAACAGGGCCAGCTCCCAGTCCACCACACACTCCTAACCTCACCGTGGCTGGGTCCGCTGCCAACGTGCTGCCCACCAGCAGGGGAACACAGCACTCTGTCTTTCTGGTCATGCCGGGGCCCCGGGCGATGCAGTCTCACTGGAGAGGAGGTTGGCGGTGTTGGCCCAGGCCTGGGGCGAGCGCTCCGGGTGGTTCGCGGGTCTGTGTGTGGGGGACGGTGGAGCGCTTCCCACGTAGTTCTCCGGCAGTGCAGGAGGGAGGGAGGGAAGGGGCTGCTCGGGTGCGTTGCGCCACCAGTGCGAGAGAGGTGCGTTGTATCGGTGGCAGCAGGCGTTCCGACCCCAACACCTCGCAGCGTCTCAGGGATCAGGCAGCTGGGAGGGACCCCCGTTGTTCATCCAACGGTGCCAACGGAGCGCCACAGGGTTCTCCTTCCTGTTCACTGACGTTTCTCCGGCACATCCTTTTGCCCAGGCTCTGCAGTGTCATAGTATGTCGGAGGGGGAAGGGTGGGCGATCGCTTCCGCTCACGCCGCGGATCACCAGCTGGCAGTCTACAGGCTGGTGCTGGAGTCCCCCAGTCCGATTCGTCCCCAAAATGCAGCGACGGCTGCACAAGTGTGTCCGCTTCTGCTCGGGAACAGATGGTGTAATCTCGAGCAGCAGAAAGGGATTATTTTTAAGGATAAATGCAGCAGCCGCCGGGAGCCGATGTGTTTAGGTCTGCATGTGTTGCGCGCGCATGCGTGCACCTGCGCAGTCTCTCCATTTTAACACTTTTTAACACACATCTTAGCAGCATGGATGAGACTGAGAAACTCAAAAGTTTTACATTCATGTTCAACCTCATCTGGGGGGACTGGGCTGGGGGTCATGAGCACCATATATCACAAGTGCAGAGGTTAGGCGCAGGGTCGGGGTATGCTTGATAGGGACGGCTTTTCTTTCCCAGACCCCAACTACAAGTCCGGTCACTTCTAGGGCAAAGATGTACTGCGGAAGGTAAATGATGCAGTGTTTGTTCCGTTACTTGTTCGCGTCTAGTTGCTTGTGAGAACGGGCTTTCAGCGGATCTGCCATGGGGTGGAGGCTGGGGGGAAGTGTAGGACTCTCTGTGCGCGATCAAGTGGGGCCGAGCTGCAGCTATTGTACACAGGCTATCCTGCTGAGGCCTGGGTTCAGCATACTCGAAAATGGAGTCTGTGTGTTACAAAATGGTGTCCATGTTATGCTACAAAGCGAGCCGTGCAGCCTCACGTGTCGATCTGCAGCCACCCTGCCTCCCGGGCCCAGGTGCATGGTGGCTGCCGACGAGTCATGAGCCTCTCGTAGGTGGGCCATGTGTGGGGAGGGGGGTTCCTAGAGACCTGTCCTCCCCTACACTTCCCCGCTTTCGTTACTTAAGTAACAAATATTGTAACTCACCCAACCTTTGGCGTTCATTTTCATTAGCTATTGCTTTGTCCCACGCTGGTGTCCCCTTGATTGGCATCCAGGCTCTACATACCCCTCGGAGACTCTCCCCCGCTCCTAGCATACTTATCTGGTGTGCAGGTCATGTATATGCATCCCCATCCTCCTCCAGGTCTACCCATACCTCCTTATACCATTCTCATTCCAGAGGTTCTTTTATTGTTGTGTGGTATAACCTATCCACTATGTCCCCATCATTGTATAATGCCACCGTTCTGTTTTTGGGTTTAGGATCCTCACCTGTTGGCACTTGTGCCTCCTGCATAATTTGCACTGCTCCTCTAGTATTGCCAATTGTCACCATCATCATTGCACCATTAGGAACTGCGTTTGCGCATCACCGAAGACCTAGCTGGCACACACAAAAAAAATCAGGAGAAAAAATATGATGATGGGTATCAGCATTTTGACAGTCAATCTGAGCCAGGATGGTACCCAGGAAAAAATGTCGAACCAAGAGCTCGGGTCCACTCCTTCTTTCTTCATCCACTCCCCCAAATTGTGTCCTCTCGCGATAACGTGTGATAGTGTTCCGTTGTCCGCATCTGCAGAAGGTACGAATGTGCAGCACGCGCTCCAGATTTTTTGGCAAACACCTCCATCCGTCGCTGTTAACAGGTCTAGGACATACCTGTTCTACATTGTCATCAGCCGCAGGGCCCTTAGCTCCACCTTGATCACGTTGAACCCTTCTTCAGTGTCGTTAGCCAATTGGGTCAGCTCCCAGCGCGTGATTTGCAGCCGCTTTGCATTGGCTCGCGCCTGGATACTAGGGACAAGGGAGGCAAAGAATGTTTCAGCGGAGTTGAATAGCCGGAACCTGTCAGGAATTTGGGCCAACAGTTCTGTGGAGGCCTTGGATATGTAGTTGGATGATCTCCGCTTTCTTGATATCAAACCTTGCGCGTTGTCCGCGGACAGGGCATACATTGGCGGTTCTTCTGTTGGTTGTAAATTTTCTGGGCGACGGGCAGCTTGCAGTCCTTCTCCTTCGATGTGACTCTCCGGGATCACCATCAGGGCAGAGTGCAGCGTCGCCAGAGAACATGCACCCATCCAAGATTGTGGGAGGTACAAGTATGCCCGTTTACCGCAGACCCAGTAAGTGTCCATAAGGGCTGCTGTCCCTTTCTTCATGTCTGGGATAATGAGCATTCTATTGCAGTTCTTATTTGTGCTCAGGTTGTTCTTCCCCTCGCCAAGGAAATATAGTTTGTATGGGATTTCTTTTTGCAGTTTGAAGGGTTTTTCTATGGCTGTCACCCATGTTAGCTTTGTGATGTGCTAAGTCCAAACTGGTGTGCCGGTTTTCTCGACCCATTGCAATTTCTCTTCTGGCAATCCTCGTAGCGCTTCTGCTTTGCATGTAATTACTTCCTCTTTCCACTTATTATCTGAAAACAATGTTACTTTAATCACTAAGAACGGTTCTTTTAAACATATCACTCCTTTGGGTCTCGAGTAGCAGGTTTTCTCGTTTTGCAGCATTTCAACTCCACTGTGCATGTTTCTGTAATGAATCTTGCAGGGTTCACAGTCTTGCACCTCACTATGTGTATGTTTGCGCTGGACAGAATTATCTCATACGCTGTGGCTCTTTGCGCTGTGAGTGTGCTTTTTTTTGTATTTCCAGTATAGCGAATAGGGAGTGCTCCACGAACAGTGTCACGGAACATCCCATCACTATCGTTGCACTTTTCTCAATGGCGAACGCTGCATCCAGTGTCCCACTGTAATAGGCCAGGGGCTTGTGTCCCAAAGATGTCTTGTGTCAGTACTGCTGTCATGAGTGACCCCTTGCAATGTGAGAACAGAGAAAACGTGGGGTCATAATCTGGGTTTGTGAGTACTGGTGCGCTTGAAATTATTTCTTTGAGTGATGTGAAGGCATCATCCAGTTCTGCTGACCATTGTATTTCTGTTTTCTCTTTGAGCTTCTTTGAGTCCCTTTAGTAATGGCCTTGTGTATGCTGCATAATCTAATATCCATGCTCGGCAGTAGTTACACATGTCGAGAAATTTATGCATTTCTTAAACTGTTTTTGGTCTGCCTACTGCTGTAATGGCAACGACCCTGTCTGGTATGTTTCTCTTACCGTCTTTTGAAATTAGCTGTACCAGGTACAACACTTCTCGTTGACAGCATTGTAACTTTCCTTTATCCACCCTGTAACCTTAGTGGGCCAACAATGTCAAGAGAGTAATAGAATCTTTCCTGCATCCCTCCTCATTTTTTTTCTCGTAGATTAGCAAATCATCCACTTACTGAATAATTGTGCTGTCACATTTCCTAGATCTTCGTGTAGAATTCTGTTGAATATGCTTGGGCTTTCGCAGTACCCCTCTGGTAGTCTACAGTGCTCCTACCTCTTTCCCCCCAATGTAAATGCTGTTAGATATCTGCACTCTTCTGCAAGTGGTACTGAGAAGAATGCGTTCTTCAAATCACCACTGTGAAGTGAGACGCATCTTTCGGGATGCTGCATAGGATGGATGCAGGATTGGGAACCAAGGGGAACTCCTTTTGAATGATGTTGTTGAGTGGGCGTAGATCTTGGATCATCCTCCAAGCCCCTTCCTTTGCTTTTTTAATCGGGTAGATACAAGTATTGCATTGTGAGTTTGATGGTACTACTATTCCCTGTGCTAATAATGCAGTGATTGTTTCTTTTATCCCTTCTTCTGCTTCCCGGGATAGGGGGGTACTGTTTTACTCTGGGCAATAAAGCCCATTGTTTGAGTTTTATCTTAACTGGTGTCACCCCATGCAACAGTCCCACATCATGGGGGCCGGTGATCCACAGGTCACACGGCACTGACTGCATGTCATCGTCAAAGACTGAAGGTGGTGCTCCTACCACTGCCATCAGTTGCACTGGCACTTGTCTTGTCTGTATCATTATATCACAGGGGATTGCTATTTCCATTATTATTTCCCTATCACTATCTGAGTCTGCGAAGAGGTCTTCATCTGATAAATCTCGCAGTGCAATGTCGGCATTGATGCACAACACTGTGCGCCACTCGCAACCATGTATGTCCATTGCAATAACCGCTATTCTTTGTGCTGACATCTGAACTGCATGTAAATCTAATGACATCACTGTTCCTGGCACTATATCCGGGCGTGCTATGGGGCGGAAAACAAACTCTGCAGGTACCCTCCACTGTAGGCGTTTCAATTCTGGGACCACCCATGCCAATGTTTTTAACCCCTGAATGAACATATCTGGGTCCACTGGTATGCCGCGCACTTCTGGCGCTGTTGCTCGTGTGTGCACTTCCAGCATCACTCGCATAGGGCAAATTCCCGGTGTTGAGCAAACTATTCCTCTCTCTGTAAAGGAAATAGTCATGTTAAGCGTACTGAGGCGATCCCTTCCCAATAAATTAATTGGAGATTGGTCATAGTACAATAGGGGTGCTCTTACTGTTTTACCCCCCACTGTTACATCCAATTCTTCAGTGTAAGGAACTTCGACCACCGCCTTAGAGAACCCTGCATCTCCAATTTACGATTAGATAGCGGAAACCTGCCTTCACGTAGGCATGCTTTTTCGGCTCCCGAATCCACCATAAAAATGAACTGTTTGTTCCCTATCTCCACCCCTATCAATGGTTCCTCTGCTGCATCGAGGGTCGTCGATAGTACTGGAAACGCAAGTGCTCTCTGTGGGCTGTCCTATGCTAGGTGCCTCGTGGTCCCCCCTTGGCTGAAAACATTTCCCGATACCACCGCCACTCCTCTATATGTTGCAGGTGCACCATTTGCTGGTGTGGCGAAGGGGTTACCCTGTGTGTATGGCATGTGTTTGCGGCATTGTGGGTGCTGTTGGACATTATGTGGTTGCTCCCTGTGTTGTTCTGGGCACCTTTGCTCCTGCTGACCTTGCCCCCCTCCCATTGGTAACCCATATGGACTCCCTGGGTGGGAGTGACCATAATATAATGCTGGTCATCTTGGTAATTAATGTTTGGCCTTCTTCTACATTCTCGTTAGAAGTGTCCCCACCTCCCACAGTTCCAACAATTTCATTGTCCTCCTCTGGGTCCCTGCCCCACATACCGCCATTTCCTCCATACCCTTGACCGCCCCCTCTGTACCCACTTCTTCCTCCCCTGGTACTCCACACTTGCCACGGCGTTCCTCCGTACTGCTCCTGTCCATTCCACTGTGACTGCCCATTGCCAGCCCAATCTGCTGCCATCCTTCCTTGTACCACTACTGATCCCCCCTCCTCCTCCGCATCCCTATCTGTGGGGAGTGCTGCTACAGCTGCAGCGACCTTCACCAGTTTCGTCTGTATTAACTTTGCCTCGTCTGCCAACCTTCTCTGCGCTATCTCCTTCTCCCTTTCTTTGATTCTTTTGCAGTGATGTACTATTATACTTTGAATTTCAGGCCAGCCCTTCGCATCAATCCCTGCTATTTTGTCGAGTGCTTTCTGCACTTCTTTTGGGAGCCCTCTCTTTATTATAAAGTAAAATAGGGATGTTGATTGATCCCAGGCCGTACCAGTCTCCACTCTCCACATCTCCTGTACCCGTAAAATGAAATCCATAGCATCTTTCCCATCATTCATGGTACACTGCATTACTGACTGTAAATCAGGGGTGTCTGGGAATGTGTCTCTCAAAGCATCCCATATCCTTGCGCGCACCGTAATGAAGGATGCTCCATCACGGCGGTCACAATCTAATGTTATTCCCGGGAAACCAGCCTTTCCCGAGACCCTGTCTTCTTGGTCACCTACTGCCGATACCAATAAACTTTTGACATCACCCACTGCCAATGGCACCCCCGCTGTGTGCTTTTCGAATGCATATATCCACTTACTTGCTCCTCCCAACAGCGGGGGCAATAATTTCAATAAATTCCAGTTTATTCTTGATTCCTTTCCCAATACTCACCTTTGACCCTTATCTCCCCAAAGTGGCCATTCTTCCCATTCTATTTCTTAGTCTCCCAGTCCACTCTTCTTCCATGGGCCTCCCCAGAGGTGTCTCATCCAACCTTTCCGACCTCCCCCCTGCTGCTACCCCCAGCCTTCCAGCTCATCGTCCTCTATGTCACACCACAGCTCTTCCATCCCTCCAATGGCTATTCCTCCCTCTGCTGTGTTTTCGCCAAGCACATGTGGTTCCACTTCTATTATTCTAGTTGGCTCTTCCTGTATTTGGAATAGTATTTCCCCCTTTTCCCACCCTTCCTTGGAGGACCTGTCAAGTGCTTGTGCCCTCTGCGTTTGGTCTGTTCTTTACATGTTTGTCCCACTTTGTTCACATATATTTCGTATTCTAGATAGCTCACTCCGGGCCATTGAGAGTCGGGAATCTAAGTCTTCTGTTAATTTTTCAATATCTACTGTAGGAGTACTTACCTGCCCACTAGTTCTGGGGCAATCATATGGTGGCGGGGCAGTGGGTCGTGGGGCAACTGCGGGAGTAGGTGTGGACACATACACGGGATCATTATACCCCTCAGCAGGCACTGGTTTATTGAGGAGGGGGTACAACCACGTTACCTCTATTGACCCCTCTTTTCCCCTACCCTCGCCTTCACTTTCTTCTGTTGCCAGGGGAGAGGTTTTAAGGGTGGATTGCTCCTGTGCTATTTCTTTCCTTTTGAGTGGGTGCATCTCTTCGAACAGCCTCCATAAATCTAATATTTCTCTTCTATTATGGAATTGTTTTCCCTTGTATTTTATGAATATGCATGTGGCTACGATGTCAAGAACACTTTTATCAAATGACCCACCTTGGGGCCATACCTGGGGTAGCCCTTCTCCCTTCAATTCCGTGACCCACTGGTCATGATATTGGGTTATGCGCTCTGCATAGTCTGGTAAATTTCTACAAATGTGGGCCAGGGGTGTTTCAGCCCCCACGTTATTCTATCGTTGTTCACTCTCCTGTGTTACCTGTGACTATCACTGTAGCTCACGTGTGTGTGTGTTTAGTACTAGCAATTCTCAAACGCTAAAATATGTCTGTCTCAGCCCTGAATCTTACCGGGTCATACTTACAATGACCATTTCACAAAAACCTTTGTTACCATCAATTTAGCATTATAACCTTGCAGTGCAATTGTTTTTTTCAATGGAAAAGCATATCGTATTCAACACATGATAGACATCCAACAAAGATTTAACTTACAACACATAAAGACCCTCCTTTTCCTTGCCCTGTGATTTTCTTTGGAAAAAACCCTCTGTCCCCTACCCAGTTCTTCCCTGCAACCCTTAAAGTTTATAGAGTATTCCCTGATATAATTTCACCCAAAATAAAGAAAAAGAGAAAAGCGTTTTCTAATCTATACACTGTGTCGTTTCCTTCTCAGACACCTTTAGTTCTATTCTCCGTTATTTCACTTATTCCCAGCACTAGCCAAGATAGCACTATGCGGCGCCGCCTTCTACCCCCTTGCAGAGCTAGGTTCCAGTCTTCCTTTTTTCACCTTGTTATCCTAATGGCCATATGCAGAGAAAGAGGAAAGTATTAAAGTACCAGTCTATTTACCCTTAAGAAAAACCCCTCTTTACCAAACTTTACCTCGTACTCTCTGGTCTCTACCCCCTTCCTTTTATTATCACTTGCACTTAATGCACGTTCCTGTCTTGATCCGTGACTCTCCGGACCCGGTCCGTCCAGGCGGTGCTGCCCCACACTCAATGGCCGCCCTCGGCGAGCGGTACTAAGGGTTTTTTGGAGTGGGACCCGTACCCTTTCGCCCTACTCGTGCGCATGTCTAAATGTACCACTTGCCGTAGGCGGGCAGCTCTCTTGAGCGGACGCGCTGTGCGTCTCCACTGTGGCCGGGGACGTCTCGTGCCAAAAGGGGACAAAGACGAATCACGTCTAAGGGGTCACCACTGAAAGTAAGCGTCCCCCAATAAGGCAGTTAACCCCCCCCCTTAATGAGAGGCAATAAAGGATACAACCCAGGAGGGAATGAGACCACGACCAAGTGCGGTTGAAATGAAAAGGTTTTTTTATCTAAATCACAACTAATTAACTACCACAGTCTTCGTAGCTCAATATGTTGTTCATAATTGTAGCGGTGGGGACAGGGGTCGGTAGTCGGCATACCCGAGGTTGCGAGGGATGGGTTTTCAGGTTGTCCATTCTTGGGGGTAAGCCTCAGGCAAGTCTCTAGCAAGGCTGAAAGCTCAGTGGGGTTTGTGGTCTAAGGCATATTGGATGTCGCGCACCAGGGCCTTCCATGATTCTAGGGTGTCATTGGAGTCATCGTTTGAGTGGATTCCATCCTGCCAGGCTCTGGTCTCTGCCTCCGTCCACTTTTCTAGGTCCTTAAGCCAAAGTCCATGCCTCGGGGCCCCCTGGTGATTTCCATGCCATAGCTATGGACCTTTTTGCGAGGATGCAGGCTAGGTCCATTAGTTTGACCAGGTGTTTGTATTTGCTGAGTCTGGGATGGGCTCCCAGTAAGCATTCCTTTGGGTTCCACTCATATCTCGTGAGTCCTGTTTTGGTGCAGGTGATTTCCACCATGGACCAGAATTTAGCCTTTTTGGTGCAGGTCCAGAACATGTGGATCATATGTCCGCTTTATCATTTCCGCACCAGGGGCGGTTCGGCGGTGCTTGTTTGTTAAAGGTAGCAACTCTTAATGGGGTCATGTAAGTTCTGTATAGCACATTCAATTGGACTTGTTTGAATCTAATGTTCCTCGACACCTCTTTGGGGTATAGTAGTATTCGCTCCCATTCACTGTCAGTTAGTGTGGTCCCTAATTCGGTTTCCCATTTTTGTTTCAGGGACGCACTTTTTGGGTTGGGTCTATCATTTAGTTTGATGTATAAGCGGGAGACCGACTTCCAACCGTCTGCTAAATCGTACATCTCCTGAAGGAAGGGGTCCGGTGGGGGTTCCTCTGGCCAGACAGGCCACTGTGCCCTGGCTGTCCGCTTGAGGCGGTGATACCACAGGAATTGGGTGTTCGCGATGCCTTCATTAGCTTGCAGCGATTCGAGTTCTCTGAACATGCCGTCTTCAAACAGGTTTCCTCATGTGTAGATTCCGGCTCTCTCCCATTTCCTGGCTGTCGCTAAGTCTGCCTGAGTTTTGCATACATCCGCCAGGATGGGAGTATTGGGATTGTAGGGATGTTTCAGTTGTCGAAGGAAGCCAATTCTGGCCCATATCTGCCTGCCCAGGGTAACAATCATGGGAACTTCAGAAGTTTGTTTCATCGGGTTCCAAAGCATTTCTTTAGGGAATAGCTTGGAGGTCGGATGTCGCAGGAGCCCCACTTCCGCCGACAGGTCATCGGAGAGCCATTTCGTCGCGTGGCTGAGCTGCGCAGCTAGGTAGTACCTTTGCAGATCGGGTAGTTGTATCCCTCCTTCTTTGTACGGGAGCGTGAGTGTAGGCAGAGAGAGCTTGTGTCTGGACGACCACCATATGAAGTCCTTGATTTGAGAGTCTAGTTTTTTGAAGAAGGGAGGTCTGATGTAGAAGCATACGTTTGTGAAGTGACATAGGAAACGGGGGAGAACTATCATCTTGACTATTGCCGCTCTGCCCATTACTGCCAGTGGTAGCTTCGACCAAAAGTTCATAGATTTGCGGAGGGCTCTTACTGCTTTTTCTGTGTTGTGTTCGTGCGTGAGCGCAGGGTATGACACACTTCGATTCCCAGGTACTTAAACTGCTCTGGTTGCCATTGCATCCCGACGTCTGGAAGGTCGGACTTATCCAGACCCCTGAGTCTGGCCAGTGGGAACGCACACGACTTTAGTTTGCTAAATGTTATCCCAGAGTATCGAGCATAGTTGTCGAGGATGTCCAACGCGACTTGTGCATTGAGCTGAGGGTTATTCAGATACAGGAGGACGTCATCCGCATACATGGATATTATGACGTGATCACTGCCCAGCCCAATGCCAGCGTCGAAGTGTTGTTTCCTGAAATAGGCAGCCACTGGCTCCAGGCCCAGTATGTATAGCATCGGGGACAACGGGCATCCCTGCCGCGTGCCCCGCTGTATCGGCCAGGCTTCGGACACCGTCCCGCCAGTCTTCACTTTCGCTGTCGGTGTGCTGTACAATACCTCGACCCACTTTACAAAGCTCTCAC
Organism: Ambystoma mexicanum; assembly: GCF_040938575.1. Classification (NCBI taxonomy): domain Eukaryota; kingdom Metazoa; phylum Chordata; class Amphibia; order Caudata; family Ambystomatidae; genus Ambystoma; species Ambystoma mexicanum. Next base: position 344,807,156 of record NC_090921.1, on the reverse strand, counting down.
CAAAGCCGAATTCCCTTAGCACTTCGATCAGCCACTCCCAGTAGATGGAATCTAAGGCTTTTATAGCATCCAAGGATAGCACTGCTAGGTCCTCGTCTCGATCATAGGTCTCTGCCATGATGTGTTGGAGCCTCCTCAGGTTCGCGGTGGTGTTGCGTCCTGGTACAAAACCATTCTGGTCCTCATGAATCAGGGTTCCTATCACCCTCGCCAGCCTCTTAGCCAGGATTGTGTTCAGGATCTTGCAGTCATAGTTTAGAATGGCGATTGGGCGGTATGATTCACAGTTGTCGACAGGTTTGTTGGGTTTGAGTATAGGGATGATAATAGTCTCTTTCATGGAGGTGGGTAGGTTTCCGTTTTCGTATGCCTCCATATACACCTTGTGGAGTGTTGGGGCAAGGGTCGGTTCATACGCTTTGTAGAATTCTGGTGGAAGCCCGTCACTCCCGGGGGTCTTGCAGGTGGTTAGCAATTTAAATCGCCTCCGTCACGTCCTCTGGAGTGATTTCCGCGTCCAGTAGCTCTCTTTGGGCCTCTGTAAGTCTTGGGAGCTCAATCTCAGCCAGTGTGGCCTTTATGTCCTCCACTGGTATAATGGTGTCGTGGGCGTACAATCTGGAGTAGAAGGCCGCAAATGCTGAGTTAATGTCTTGTTGCATCCTGTGGGTTATCCCCTTTTCATCGGTTATTTCGGTTGGGAGGTGTCTTGGGAACTGGCGTTTGCACAGCCAGGCCAACATTCTACCAGGTTTATCTGCTTCTTTGTGTGCCCTGACTATGTAGGTCGTGTAGTCGAATTTGGACAGTCTATTCCAGGCCAAAAGGCACTCCTCCCGGGTGCCCTTCAGTTCTGTTTCAGCGTCCGGCATGATGTTGATTTCGGATTCCAGGTGCGTGATCTTGTTCTCCAGTTCCAGCTTCAGGTGCTTACGGATGCCTCCAGCACCTGATATAACTTCTCCCCGTGTTACAACCTTCATGGCCTCCCATAGTGTGCTCCAGCTTGACACTGAGCCTGTGTTAATGTCTAGGTATTCCTCAAGTTTGGTACCAAGTTCCTCCTTAAATGCGTGGTCTGTGAGTGCTGCGGGTGGCATTCTCCATAGCGGGATTGGCGGTCTGGGTCCTCTAGGAGCCCATTGCATGGTCAGCGGTGAGTGATCGGATATGGTTCTGCCTAGGTACGATGTGTCGTCCACTTGTTGAGCCAGCTTACGATCTATGAACAGATAGTCTATTCTCGTGTGGACCTTGTGCGGGGCCGAGTAATAAGAATAGCACCTCTCGGTGCGATGTTGTTCCCTCCAGATGTCTACTAGGTCGAGCTGTTCTATTGCAGTGTTTAGCGCGTTAGAGGCAGGGTTATTTGAATGACGGGGGAGAGGGGGTCTGATCTGTCCACAGCTCCGTTTCTGATGCAGTTGAAGTCGCCATCCCATATGAAGGCACTCTCTCTGCGAAGAATCATTTTGGCACTGAGCATTTCGAGGTGTGAGGGTATTCTGTGTTGCGGAAAGTATGAGTTCACCAGGCAGACTGGCGTGGATTCAATGGTACCCCATATTATTAGGTATCTGCCCCCTTTGTTGGCTTCATAGCCCAGTAGCTGGAAGGGCACAGTCGGGCTCACCCACGTAAACACTCCTCTGGCGAATTTGGAGTATGGCGCCCCTTTCCCGATCCCTCCCCATCTTTCGGACAATTTGGCCGTGGTTTCTTCCGTGAGGTGAGTTTCTTGAAGCATCGCTATCGACACTTTTTTCCTGCGCAGGTAGGAGTGGATCCGATTCCTTCTCAGGTACGTGCCCATGCCCCTCACATTCCACGTCATCACCTTAAGTTGGAGTGCCATTGGGTTTGTGTCTTGGTTTCATCATTCCGGTCGCCCCCGTTTTCATGGGGCGGCCCTTCTCCAAGTGGTGAGGCTCTCCCTCTGGGTTCTGGTGTTCTCTTCCTTGGCCCCCAAGGGCCTCCGGTCCCATATTTCCGCTCCGCTAATAATTCGAGGACTGTGGTGTGAACAAAACAATTAACAAAACTGTAACTGGTGCGCCCAGCAACGACAAGGTCCTGCTGGTGCTCAGGCGCTCTCGTACCGTCAGGACTCATCCGGGTGTCGGGCACGAGGGGTCGGTCAGGCAACTGGCCTGTCCTGTACTGTTCGTGGGGGTAGGGCTCTGTGCTTGGCGTGGGCCGAGCGAGGGCCGCATCTTCGTTGCTAACTGTCGGGTGATTTTACTTTCTCTTAGATCATTTGCCTTGCGTCCGAGTTGGCTTTATGAGTCATGGCTTCGTCCATGCCTCAGGCGCAGGAGATTCTTCAATTCTCCGTGGGCTTAGGGTCCTTGTCCGCGGCTAGATTGTTGTCTTCCAGCCACATGTTTGCAGCTGCCGGGGATTCCAAGAAGATCGCCCTCCCCTTGTGAATCACTTTCAGTCTGGAGGGGTATAACAACATATACTTCAGGTTCAGTTGCCCGAGTCGGGCTTTAATCGGCACAAATGAGTTCCTCTCCCGTTGGACTTTCGGGGTGTAGTCGGGGTAGATAGTGATCTTCGAGCTCCCGCGTTCAATGGGGCCCTCCTCTCTGGAGTGCCGGAGGATGGTCTCTCTATCCTGGAAGTTAAGTACTTTAGCGATTATAGGGCGAGGGTGTGAGCCTGGCGGGGGTCTCTTCTGAAGTGATCTGTGTGCCCTTTCGATCGAGAATCCTTGCGTTAGCCTTCCAGCGCCCACCTGCTGTTGTATCAGGGATTCTATATAGGCTGTCGGATTCGGGCCCTCACTTCCTTCCGGTACCCCCAGTATTCTGATGTTGGCGCGTCTGGCCCGGCCCTCGGCCTCCTCAGCCCTGGCCTCGATTGTGAACACCTTCCGTTCCAGGTCCAGTACCTTAGCTTTCAGCTCTGCTGTGTCTCCCAACGTCTCTTTTATGGTTGTTTCGGCGGTGGTTACTCTTTCTGTTAGATTGCGGGCATCCTGGCGCATGAGTTGTAGCTCGGATTTGAACTTTCCGATTCTGGAATCTATAAATGCGCGCAGTGATGCAATTGCCTCCAGTACCTGAGCTTGATTTTCGGGGGAGTCCACCGATTTTGCTCGGGGAGGTTCGGGAGTGGAAATGCATGGCTGCGGAGGAGTTTTCGCTTTAGCGGACACATACGTATCCATGGTGCTTGTCTTTGTCTTGTTCCTGGCCGCCATGGTGTGGGGCGGTCGGAGACGCCACTCGGTCGTGTGGGGGTAGATGGTGGTGGGCGTCGTTACCTCAGCAATACCCTCACCAGCCCAGTGATTTCGGTGTGTGGGCTGGGGTCAGTGTTCAAGTTCTCAGAGGGATATACAACGGCACATGTTCGAATGGTTTATGCCCTCACCCAGTGCTCTCCTCACCTCCACCTTCTTCTGCTGTCGATGGCGGGGCTCCCAACACCGGGGGGTCGGCGTGGCCATTCACGGTGCCGTATTCCAGGGCCCGGGCCCGGTCTCCCCGGCCGGGAGCCCCCGGTTGGCTCCCCGGTCGGTAGCTATTGCAGCAGAGGTTCGGACACGGGTGGAGGGGTAGGCTCCTCTCCCTTGTTTCAGTCGTGGCAGCAGCTTATGGATCGGCTTCGCTGCAAAGGCGGCTAGCGTTTTCCTCCGGCATCAGCTTCAAAAGATGGCCGCCATCTTAGGTCCCGCCAACAGGGGGGACCTTTATCGGGAAGAATCCGTGGGCTTGGAGTCCGGATCCAGGAGAAGCCCACAGTATCGTGTCTGGGGTCGGTTCCCCTTCCCTCGGAACCGGTTCTTTCAGTCTCAGGTGCGATTTCAGGCAGGTAAAAGGATCGAGATACCGCGTCTTGGCCGGAGCAAGGCGCCTCAGCTTCCACTCGCCATGAGCTCCATGCCACGCCCCCTCTTTATCTAAATCAATATAGGGCATGCAAAGGACTCTGCAAACTCCGAGAGCGCTCTGTCCGACAATAGCAAAGACAGTCAGTTATATTACAAATACACGTCATGCATGAGCTAAGCTATAGGGGCCACATAGTCTTGGGGATTGGATGGCAACGTCTGGCTACTATGTTATCTATAGTAAGCACATAAGTGATTGGTGGAAGGTTTCGACGGAATCTGTACCACTGACGTTGCTCTGGGCAACCTTTCACACCACCGTTTTTTAGCCCGTCTGCGCCATTGCAAAAGGGGTCCAGCCATATGCAAATCAGTCAGGTACTGCCACCAATGGTAGCAGCCCAGCCCGAACTGCTAGGCCAGGTCCCCTCTGCACGGAAACACAAGCCACCCCAGACATGTTTCGGCCTTGTTGGGCCTCCTCAGTGAGGTGCAGCTTGGTTCCCTATGGCGCAGCGAGCAAGGGACCCACGTCTGGGCATACCCTCTCTCACATAGTGAGACAAACAGTAAGCACATAAGTGATGGGTGGAAGGTTTCAAATGAATCTGTACCACTGGCGTTGCTCTGGGCAACCTTCCACACCACCGTTTTTTAGCCAGTCTGCGCCATTGCAAAAGGGGTCCAGCCATATGCAAATCAGTCTGGGCATACCCTCTCTCACACAGTGAGACAAACAGTAAGCACATAAGTGATGGTTGGAAGGTTTTGAATGAATCTGTACCACTGGCGTTGCTCTGGGCAACCTTCCACACCCCCATTTTATCTATATGCTCGGTGCTCCATGATTGGCGGGGATCCACGTGGTGGCATCACAAAGTGCTTGGGTCAGCTGGGCTCGTCGGGGTGGAGCTCCGGGGCACTGGCTGTCAACGGAGATTCACCACTTTGGTTCTAGAAACTTTCCCTTGTGGCCATTCATATACATTCATCACACTCATCTATACCAAGTTGTTATGTAAAACTTCTAACACATCAATCTAATACCTGGGTGGGGACACAGGAAAGCAGTATGCAATACGAGGCTTCCTTCCTACATCATCGTAAAGTTGTCATTAACAAAGGGTCCAGACTCATGGGTCCAGGTGTCTTGTCAGGGGGCACGGGTCAAGCTACCTTCATCATTTTATCCTGTTAGATGCAGTAAATGATGGCTCTGGGGGATGTTTGTACAAGGACGGATAACTGTCTTCGTGATCTGTTGAATTTGGGGTGAACTAGAATACCATTAGGTCAGTGGGGGCACATAGCTGGCACCTCAACGGCGGCAGGATTTAGGACCGGGTAGCTCGTAATTCACTAAGCCTGTCCATGGCAGTACACAGTGGTTGGATGTCGGCCTCTGACATGGGGGAGGTAAATACTTGATGCAGGTCCAGCAGGAATGCGGGGAGGTGAAGCTGTGCTGTTCAAACACCAGGAAGCCCCGGCGGGCCTTAGCGGGCGGAGGGGGAGATGGCCTTGTGACCTTGTGCGAGTCCCTATTCACTGGGCTGCACAAATACTATTAGAGAGGACAGATTGCCAGGGCTGGGGGCATTGGGTAAAGTACACATTTCTGCCGTTTCCATGTGCTTACATTACTAGGTTCATAAAATCGAAGTTTCTTGTTGGCACATACATTACATAACATTAGTCAGTCTGATGCTTGCAACTCATGTGGAAGGTGAACAACAAACAAACGCGAGGTAGTACCAGCTGGGGTTATATACTCAGGAGCATGAAAACAACGTGTTAATCTAACATTTTGATTATAGTGAGAACTGGCTAATTGACCTAGGCGGCTTACATGCAGTACAACATATTTCATCACATCATAGGCATGCATTTTATATATTGCTTTTTCGTTACCCTTTTTACAATAGCAGCAGACATTAGTTGGTACAAGGCGGATTTTCGAGTGGTCATACATTAGACATCAGAACACAAAGGTGCCTTGGGGTGGGCGGGGTTCACCTCGCTTTAATACTAGTAACTGGCATTATACGTTTTCACATTTTTTAACACACATCTTAGCAGCATGGATAAGACTGAGAAACTCGAAAGTTTTACATTTATGTTCAACCTCTCATCTGGGGGGCTGGGCTGGGGGTCATGAGCACCATATATCACAAGTGCAGAGGTTAGGCGCAGGGTCGGGGTATGCTTGATAGGGACGGCTTTTCTTTCCCAGACCCCAACTACAAGTATGGTCACTTCTAGGGCAATGATGTACTGAGGAAGGTAAATGATACAGTGTTTGTCCTGTTACTTGTTCGTGTCTAGTTGCTCGTGAGAACGGGCTTTCAGCGGATCTGCCATGGGGTGGAGGCTGGGGGGGAAGTGCAGGACTCTGTGCGCGGTCAAGTGGGGGCTGAGCCGCAGCTATTGTATGCAGGCTATCCTGCTGAGACCTGGGTTCAGCATACTCTAAAATGGAGTCTAAGTGTGTTACAAAATGGTGTCCATGTTATGCTACAAAGCGAGCCGTGCAGCCTCACGTGTCGATCCGCAGCGGCCAGGTGCATGGGGGGCTGCCGACGAGTCATGAGCCTCACGTAGGTGGGCCATGTGGGGAAAGGGGGGGTCCTAGAGACCTCTCCTCCCCTACAAAAAGCTTTTTCATCGTCAAGGGCCAAGAGGTCATTAGATTTCTGGGATTGAGACAGGGTATTGAACAAAAGCCTAGTGTTAGATGAAGCATAACGATTTTTTATAAAACCAGATTGGTCTATGTGGATAAGTTTAGGAAGGAATTTTTCTAAACGTTTAGCCAGAAGTTTAGCATATATTTTATAGTTGGAGTTGATGAGAGAGATAGGACTGTAGTTTTTAACTAAAGAGGGATCCTTAACAGGTTTGGGAACTAATGCAAGAAGCGCTTCACCAAAGGAACCAGGGCTTTGATCTATTTCAGCAAAGTAAGAATATATTTGTAAGAGTCTTGGTGCAATAGAATCAATTAACATTTTATAAAAGTGAACAGAAAATCCATCGGGTCCTGGGGCTTTAAGATCCAATATAGCTTGCTTAATTTCATTTAAGGATATAGGTGTGTTAAGAAGGGAAAGTTCTACATGATCTATATAGAGTTTTTCTTATTTTTCTCAAAGAAGAAATGGATTTCAGAAGTCTTAATGGAGGTATCAGAGGAATATAGGTTCGAGTAAAAGTCTAGGAAGGCCCCATTTATGTCCTTTTGATTGGTTAGTCTATTACCGCCGGGAGAAATGATATGGGTGATGAGCGATTTTTCTTTCTTCTTTTTTAGATTGGATGCTAAAATGTTTCCGGCTTTATTGGTTCCACTGTATTGCTTGGACCTGAATAGAAGTATAGAGTTAGCAGCTGTACCAGTGCATAGTTAAATTCAATGTGTTTATTCAGGAGAACTTTTGCAACATTAGTATCTCGGTTGGCATAATACAGTCTTTCAAGATCTTTAATAGAGGTTACCAGTGTGTTATATTGTCGTTTTGGCAGCTGAGAATTGAATTATAAACCCATGGAGGGAGGCTTTGAAGGCACCCCAATTATTGTTCATGGAGGTATGTTCCAGACGATTGTAGAGAAAGAAGTCTTCGATAAAATTTGGTTTTATCTATTAAGGATCTGTCTCTAAGGAGAAATTAGTTAAATTTCCATCTGGGGAGAGTTTAGGTATAGGTATACATTCTAGAGTAGTGGAGACAGGAGCATGATCAGAAATGGTTATGCGGCCGATCTCAGAATTAATGATAGTGGAGGTTAGTGAAGGGTTAACAAAAATGTAATCTAACCTGGAAAAGGAGTGGGGGGGGATAGCATGTATAATCTTTTGTATCTGGGTGACAAAACACCAGGCATCAATTAGGTTGAGATTTTGTATCAAACTGAGAAAACTATTGCAGGATTTGGAGTTGACAAAATTGGAGGTAGATTTGCGATCAAGGGTAAAGTCAAAAACTTGGTTGACATCTCCACACAAGAAAAGTCTATCTGGATTTTTCTGGGCAAGCTTTAGATCAAAATTGGACCAGAAAAGGGGGTTAGGGGTGTTGGGACCATAGACATTGATTATAGTTACTGGCAAGTTGTTAATAATAGCTTTTATAATGATCCAACGAACTTCGGGATCTTTGTCTTCATTGATTAACGTGATGTTTAGGTGTTTATTTATCAAAATAGAAACACCGCCTTTTTTGTCTAGAGCACTGGAGAAGAAAGTATGGCTGGCCAAAGAGGCTGTGATTTTAAGGTTTTCGCTATCAGAGCTCAGATGAGTCTCTTGAAGACATGCAATATCTGCTTTAATTTTTGGTAATTATTTTGCTGCGTTTAATGGGGTGATTTAACCCTTTGACATTCCAAGTAACAAACTTAATAGTTATTTGCAATAAAAGGGTTGAAAATGACAAAAGTGAAGAGTGCAGTGAAAGTTAATGCATTAGCGTAAGCAGATATAAATGATTTTAAGGAAAGTAATGAGCCAGTGGAGCAATAAGATTCAAAAGTTGTGGTATCACCAGAACATATGGGAAGGAACATAAAGGTGGGTTCATGACAAAAGAGGGAAAGACAGTTGAGAGTAAGCAAGGGATATATTAGTATCGATATAAAACGAGTAACAGTAAAAGGAATGAGGTAAGTTTTGTCAGAAAAAAAAAGTGCATCATGAGGGTAACCACAGTACAGAGATGGATGGAGCGTAAGTGAAGAGGAGCTTAAGAACAGGAGACGAAGATAAAGTAAAAAATGATAGCAACAAGGACAGATAGTAGTGCGTAGTCTAATCAGAAAAGTATGTTGATCAAGTTTGTAAGGCTGAAAGAACAGAATCTGTGGTTTTAATGGGAGATCTAGATTTGTCTAACTCCCTCAGGGTCAGTCGCTTCTCCAAGCAACGAGTTGGTGGTAGATCTCTCTTCGGCTGGAGCCTCCCTCTGGAACAGCCTCCCGGCCTCTCTGAAACTGGAGAACCATCTCTGATTCCGGAAGCACTTCAAGACCTTCCTTTTTGCTTCTGCCTTCTCTCTTCATCTCCCCTGCTGATTTCATGTCTTATACTGCACTGGTCGCCTGGCTACCCTCTGATTTTGAGCCCAGGTCCCTGCCCGCCCAGTTGCACACCCGCAATATCTCCCGGCAACCCTTGCACTTGGGTGTATCTGTAACCCTACAGTCGCCCTACCTCTACTTTTGGACACCTGCTGTCTGCACTTACCCTTGCACCTGCTGGCCGCACTTCTTGTTATTGTTTTGATCCCATGTACAGCACTGCCCCCTTCCCTTCCCCAAAGCAGTGGCTGCGAACTCTCAAGTGGTTAATAACCACTGAACAGGTTATCAGGCCTTGTTCTGTCGAGAGAGGGGCGCCCACTACCTTTGCAAACTAAATTTCAAGGAACCTGGGATTGGTAACCCTAGGTTACCTGGGGGCAACCAGACGTGGACTCCCTGCTCACTGTGCTTAGAGAGGCTCAGCTTCACCTCACTGATGATGCCCAACAAGGCTGAAACACGTGTATGGGGTTGCTGATGGTACTCTTGTTCAGAGAGGAATTGCCATAGCATTTCGGTGCTGGACTGCCCTTGTGGGCGGGACAAAGACTGATATGCAAATGGATATTTCCCATCTGTGAAGGTACAGTAAGCAAAAAGCAATGGCTGCGAACTCTCAATGTGGTTAATAACCACTGAACAGGTTATCATGCCTTGTTCTTTCGAGAGAGGGGCGCCTGCTACCTTTTTTGTAATATTGCAAGTTTAAATACGTGTTGGTTTAGTGATAAAACTGTGTATAGAAAATATTTATAGCATCTAATGTATATCATGCACACCAGGGTAATTGGCATTGATACATTGGTATCTACTCTAGAAGCAGCCATGTGACAATGTTGCTGTCCAATAGAAAGCCTGTTATGTGCTGGTCGTTTCTATTGTACCATATGCAGGTACCCAACTTTCTCCAGAGCCTTGCTTTGGGTGCAGCACGTTTCTCTGCCGCAAAACCTTCCACAGCCCCAGGTGGACATTTAGCCTGCTTTTGGAGTGTAATCTATCCCTCATTATCTTGGTGGAAGTGCTGGCCCCTCAGTACAATTTCTCCCTTTTTTAGAAAAGTTCATCCCCAACTTCCCTGAAACTTTGAGACATTTCCATCAAATTTCTTCTATCCCGGCAACCCTAGACCCTCAGTCCCACACAAGTTAAGAATGGTTTCCTGGTGACTGTCATTTACCCATTCAGCCAGTCTGATGGCCTTCTCCTCTACTATAAACAAGCACACTACTGTGGCTTCTTTTACCTCCAACTTCTTGGGTTCTTCTCCTAAAGATATTCTTGATATGAAAACCATGATGCAGTTTTTACTTGCCTGATAGGTATTCAACTAAATCTTGTAACCAAAGACTTAGCATGGTTGGCTATTCTTGGGTTAACCCTGGTCAGGCCTCTTTATTAATAAAGCCTCCAAGGACTTGTGGCAGTGTGAAATGTAAGATGGGCATCAAAGCATGGCTAGTTGTTACAGGTCACACTGCAGATGTGCGCATATTGCACACTATGGCCTGTGAGAAACCGGAAGGTCTCTCCCCAACTAGTCCCTGGGGATCTGTCATCCACGTGGCCAGGACACGGCCATCGCTATTGGATCCAGTTCTTGGGTGTGGACCACTGTGGGAGGATCACCTGGATGGGGGGTCCTCAGGGAGTGGAGCGGGAACACTGACGGATGGGACGCAGTATTCCCCTTCTCATAACCCCTTTTCCCTATTCTACTACATAGGTTACTTAACCTCTCTATCCCCACTTTTCCGACACAAAAACACTTCGCACACCACGAAAGACGATGGACAAACACCAACGCTGTTTACCTGACATATCCCAACACAAGGGTCAGGCAAAGTCAGGCAATTTACCAGAATCACACACACCTGACAACCCTTTCCCTTCCCAACAGGTATAAAAGGTGGAGCACGAGAGAATAATACGAGCAAAGCAGACCGCACAACGAGAATGCTAACCTAGCACGGCAGTTCAAGAGGAGGGGAAAGACTGCGAGAATCGATGGGTGACAAGAGAGAAGAGGCCTTGCCTTTTCCAACCCAAGTCCGTGAAACCTCTGCGGAAGGAATGGTAAGACCGCGAATAGCGAGCGTGTGTTGCAGCAGATGTCAAAAGGTACACAACACCCTCCTCCGCTGATAACCAAGCGGAGAGAGACACTTGCCTCTGTGGTAGCGATCTTGACTACAGAGAGAAGAAAAGCCAAGCGGTTAATCACAGCTGGTGAGTTGAGAGCAGATAAGAAACAGAGCTGTGTTGAACAAAAGTAGCAAACGGCTGCTAACTTAACTGTGAAAAACCAAGAACTTTTGATACGAGAGGGGAGAACCAGCTACAGAGGAGTCGGGCACCACGTGGGTGCCCCCTCAGGGAAACTCTGGGCAATTACCAGATTGTTGAAACTACCATTACCAGAAAGCCTTGGGAGAAGCGAGAAAGGGGTCAAAGTGTTCATACAGGGGTCTAGTAAAATCCTGTGTACAGTAAACCTGCATCATAAAAACTGATGAAAAGGGGGTGACGTCCCAATGAATAGTGTGTTGACCAGAGCGAACATGGCAGAGGGAGGTCCACAGTGAACAGTTCAAAAAGGCATTGAGATTTGTGAATGCCATGAGCTAAGTGTTGTGATTAACTTTGCATTCATCTGGTGCAAGTGACTAGAATCTTGAGATGGAATGCAGGGCTTAGAATGTTTATCTATGAGTGAGTTCCAGGTTTGTTAGTTGCAAGGATGTAAGCCCTGAGAGAGGATGCCGGTGGGTGTCCTATGTCCCCTTTTACTTACCTGACTCTAAGAACTGTATTTGGTGTACCTAAACTTAAGTAAATAAGTTAACAGTTCACTGGAGTGTCAGAGTCATTTGTGGCCAAGCCCTGAACCCAACACTAAGTTGATTGAGGAAAGGCTAACTTTCAAGAGGGGTCTGAACCCGGAAGAGGGTGACCCAGGGGTGAAAAATCATCTCCAAACAATCAGACGGACAATAACTTTTGTTTATTATTTTGAATGCAGCAGGTCCTCTGAGGCCAGAGACTTTTTTTTATAGAAAAGAGACTCAACCACCAGAGGTCCTGATATCTGAGAATGGAACTGTAAGCTTGTGCAGGGAAAAGCTTGAGTGTGTGCTGTGCTCCGAAGTCCCACCTTGTCCCGTGCTGAAAACATGGGGAAGGGAGACTCCCTGCTACCACATCCTGACTTATTATTTTGAACACTTCTTTCTTTCTTGTGAATCCTATCCCACACTCTTTGTATTTAGTTGTAAGAATTGTTAAGAGTATTTTTTTAGTATAGGCCTTTTTATTATTTGACGAGACACCACTAGGACCGCCTTATTATTATTTAATGGTCGTAGCTTGCTCCCATTTAGATTTAGGTTTAGATTAGGCGTTTCTCCAACCCATTTTTACAGTTTAATAAACACCTTGAACTGTGATCACTTGTGTCTGTCTTTACTATTGCCACCATGAGTTCCTTACAGGCCACAACACTCGCCGATGCCGCTGATGGCACATCTTGATGTCTTACATGTGTTCTCCGACATAAACCTCCCAACACACTCACTCCCAATTTCCTACCGCCTCTGTAATCAGATCCAACACCAACCACATCTAAGAATGCCTAGGACTACTAATCCTATTGTGCATTGAGATAGTTGTGAGTTGGCCAAGGTAGATTGTACTGTATAAAATGCCAAGCCTTGCGCTAATTTTGCGCAAAAAGAAATACAATAAAAACTATGATTCACAGAAATGAAACTGTGGATGTGACAGACAATTTCTTGTTTTGCTTTTTATATGAGGCCAACAGATTAAAGAGATGTGATCAAATTAAACTGAAAGGCCATGGTCTTTCTTCAGATCCACCACGATTCACCCAAAGATGATGTGGATTTAAATGTGATCTAGGGCATTTTTCTTACTTTCTAGCTTTGACCAGGGACCTATTTCAAATGGAAAGTTGTCCCTGGATGTTGAGAATGCTCATTTATCTCGATCAGTTCTTGAAAGGGAATAACAAATAAAATGCAATTTTATTTTAATTCCGATTTTATCAAAAAGACATTTTTTTTGCAAAATAAGTCAATATAAGAAATGAATTAATTTTTTATTACGCACTTAACACCAGAGACCAGTCTCTAAGCTCGGGGCTGGGATTCGAACCTATGTTGCTCTGCGTTGTTTCGCTTCCAAGACAAACGCGTTGCCCCGAGCTTTCTTCCCGGCCCAATTATCATGCATGTTCAACCCAATTAAAACTGGGAGGCTTCCAAAATGGGTTGGATGGTATAATGTATATTTGGGTATTTTGTGATTGGGACCTTACTTAACCAAGTCACTTTCACGGGTACGCAGTAAAGACCAAAGTGTATAAATGGCTTTTGAGTAACATGTGTTGATGAAAATCTATCTGTAAAGCTGCACCAATGCTTTTGGTAAAACTACAGCGTGGCAGTAGGCCAGGATTAGTTTATTCAAGCCATGCAGAGGAAAATTTTGAAGCTAGGGAAACGTTGCGTCACTGTTCACAGTCTCTGCAGTATGGGCTAATACATTCTTTATATTCTTACCAAGTTTGTGGAAGAAGTGTAACTTGGATGTAGTACTCTTGTATACCTACTTCTACAGCCACCTCCTTAATTTGGACAACCCAGCAGGCATGCTCTCTTCTCTTCCTATGTGCGTTTCAGACTAAGGTATGTGGTGAACTCATTTGGTGTATTGTGGGATAGGCATTCCCATAAACATGAAGTCCAAATAGTTTAGAGGTTTGCAGGTTTGGGACTAAGAAGAAACCATGATGACTAACTTGTGATGCCAAAGACTAACTAGAGGAGCCAGAACAAAAGGTTCAAGACCAAAGAACTGCAACAATGAAACATATGTCTCACCACCCTCTGTAAAAGTTCAATGCACATGTGCTACTCCTAAACAAAGTTGCTGCAACTGTGGTCTTTTCCACAGTTGCATGGCTTGACCTGTAGCTTCAATGGTCGAGCTTTATGTTGGTGCTATGGTGCATGAAACCATTAGGAGACGATATCAATGATCACAAAAAATCTATCTTTAAAACACTGCCCCATTAACATTATCACAATGGGTTAAATAGAAAAACACAAGTAAAAACAGGCAACATTCAAAAGCATCTCTCTTTATTTATATCCATTTGTAGATGTGTCCAGCTAACCACCATTTATCGGTCCAGAACTTCATCAATCCTCATTTCACGAGGCCCTGCAGATACTTCCAGCCATCCTTTGTGTATTCACATGCCCTGGTAGGAGCCACTGAAAGTGCGTGTATGGAACTCTGGACACCTGCAAGAGGAACATATGCAAGCATTAGATGTCATTCAAAGCCATGTATGCACAATTAGATACAGTACCTGCTGAATGAGGATTCTCTGGGGCTAGAATGGTCCCTGAGCTGCGAGTAGCCCCAAAACACCATCATCATTAGAACCCAGTGAAACAAGGCTGTGGGAACTAATGGTGGGTAGCGTGAGGGCACATGATCTACTCCTACTTGCAGAACACCACTTGAAACCTTCAAGTACAATCTACTTTCACAAAAGAAGGGCTTTGTACCATGCCAATAAATAACAAAAGGAGTTTGGTCCAACACCACAAAAGCAAATTATGGTTACAGGACTTTACCATCCTAGAATCACTTAGATTAACAGGAAGGGAATTTGGGATTGTGCAAGTTCGGTAAGTACAACTGCACAGTGTTCTTGATATAAAAATACTGGGGCTACTTTGAGGAAAGAGTTTCAGTTTCCAATACTCCATAAAAATGTTCACCGCTTTAGACAACTGACATGAAAAGTGTTTTTTTTTGGATTTATACCATGAGACCAAGCTACTCTTCAATGCGGTAATATACCGAAACGCACACATCTTTGCTTGAGGGTATATGCCTTTCTACAAACATTAACACAGCCTAATCTTAATTAATATCCAAAGCTTTTGTCGCTGAAGTAGTTCAAATGCATGAAAAATATTTTCAAACTTTGTTGCATTTTTCATTTTACTTTTACTTGAATTGATCAAACAGCATTGGGGAACTGCCATGTGTCTTGTTCATCAATAAAACATTTAGATATTGGTTACAATTTGGCATTGTCTAGATATACTTGTGACCTTGCAGACAATAGTCTTGATGGATCAGGACCCGAAAGGGTTACAAAGAGCTACAGATGCATTGGTTGTATATAGTCATCACCATACCAAACTTCTTTTTAAAACCAAAATATTGGTGATGAATGCTTATTGCTACTTAAGTTAGGATTTTGATCATACCTTTTGTTGGAAAGAATATTAGTTACGAATCTGGAATAAAGTAGGATCACCTATGAAAAGGTTTATACAGGTGCTCTTTCAAATCACACCCTTGCTTACCATATATTATGTATGTGTGGCCCCTATATGTCATAGCAAAAAAGAAGGGTCCCTTCATAAACTTGAGGGATGGAAATTAAAATGTCTAACATCTTTCCCTATTGAAACATTAAGATGGCACATTGGGATCATTTCTTTTTCAGCTAAGGTGTTGGTGGCCGGTGTTAACTTTGCTTAGTGTATTTTAAGGGCCACAAAGCCTTTCTTGCTCAGAGCAGTTTGGGAGCCATATTCCATCATCACAAATAAGACAGTACAGTTTAGCTATAGCTCTGAAGAAAAACAAAGACCTGGGCATATGGGTAGACCAACTCATGAAACCGTGACTTTTACTCACTTTAAAAACAGAGGGGGTCATTACGAGTTTGGAGGCAGCCATGGTGCTATTAGCGCCATGGCTGCCTCCAAACTCGTATCCGGGTTCTCTGAATGGGGACTTACCGGGTCATTCCAACCTTGGAGGACCCGGTAAGACCCCATTCAAAAAACCATTCCCCATTCCCATTCGAGCCCCCATAGGACTCAATGGGAATGGGGAGGGAGCTAATAACGGGCCCGCAAATAGCTGCCTGGTCCTTTAGCGGCTCCCGCTAAGGACGACTGGTTTTACCAACCGGCCTTAGTGGGACCTGCTAAGGGACCTCGGAATGCGGCGGTAAGGGGTTAACGGGACCGGCATCCTTACTGGTGCCGTTAACCCCTTACTGCCGCACTCGTAATGAGGCCCATAGTTTGAAAAAGTCACAAAGGTGAGATTCAGATGCAAGACTGCAATCATGAATTTATTGATGTGTATATAAGTACTCAAACCTTTTACAAATGATATCAACACGACAATACAAAACAATTAGAAGAAAACACATAAAACACTTTAAAATCCTGTGCAAAAACTTTGTTGCATTAATACATAAAATAATGTCCTGCCCACAGTGCTCGAGATAACATTTGGAAGTGGGAGTATTTTACTCCCTGTAAATTGCGAGTAAAATTATTTTTTTGGTAGTAAAAATGTAAGTCCAATTCTCAATGAGAGTACTTTAGAAGTAAAAATATATGTTTTAACTGGAAATGGAAATGTTTTTGTAATAATTATTATTTGCACCTAATTATTCATGCACCTTAAAAGATACATGTTTACTTCTTCTGATCAGGCAGTTAAATAGTAGATTCTTCCAAATGGTACTATGTACACTACTGGTCCAAACATATGAAATGAGCTGTGAGGATGAAACTAGAAGCACAAGGTTGCACATGTCTTTTTCCTATTTCTTGTTGGGAGCATTTTTACTTCCCATTTTGATTTTTGGGAGTATTTGTCTATTTTTAGTGAGTAAAAGTAGATAACACACCTCATCTGTAAGGCTGCCTGGCCAGCTAAAATCCTATTCAAGAAAAAAAATCAGTGTCTAGAAAAAATTAATTATGAACCAATTCCCCAAACATTTCCCTACATAACCTTTGTATTACAACACACACGATAAATACATGTTTCAACGTTTTAATAGTTATATTAGGGCCACAAAGAATTAATGAAAAATCTATTTCTAAATGGCACAACGAAGATCAGACCTTAGGAATGGTGCCAGAGATCTTATCTCGGAACATTGATTAATAATAGCATTTGTGATCAGCCACGTCAAGCGCATCCCAAATCCAGATTGAAGACCCTGATTTGTCAGAGGAGAAGGATCCACAAAACATATGTAAAGTTCTCCATCTAACCTATCTTGTTGTTCTACAGTCTACAAAAAAAGTAGTACCTTCTTTGACTTTTGGAGCGGAGGCATTCCTGTTTATCCCCTGGGAACTCTGGGCTTCCCAGGAGGGCTCTATTTGGAGGAACATTTTGAAGTTAAATGGGCGAGTGGCATGGAAACCATTGTCACTTTACCGGAACATTTTGCGCCCCTCACCGGCGGCCCAATATGAAATTTTGAAAGCCAGGCAAGAGATCAAATGAGGTATTATTGGTGCAATGTCTGGATGGTTGTCAACTTTGAAAAAGTTAAAAGCAGACTAGTAGGAATTATGTATTTTTCGGGAAAGGTAAAAACAAATAACTGTGGCATAGCGACTGGATCAATATGTTGGAGGAAATAAATTCAAACAGCGTGATGGATTCCCTAAGGGAGGAAACAAAACTCTGCAGAGTCCTCCCTAAATATCCAAAGCTCCTAATGGATGGTACAGAGACAATTTCCTTTGCTGAAGATTCGATTTGTACCCTACAAATCAACTCTTAAACATTTTGGGGAACACCGTTGTGAAGGGATGTAGATTTTGTCAAAGGGAACATATACCAGAAACCCTGATGCACTGGTCATTGTTTTGGCAAGGATTGACGGATTTAAGAATTAGACATTTGATTAAAACATTTGAATCATATGGGTCGTTGGACGAATGGGTGATCTGGTCAGTGTTGATGACAGGAGAGAGTTTGTCGGCTACCATATCCCTCTTGCACTTCTTGAAAGAAGTTTTTAATTCGTCTCCGTTGTCTTGACTGTAAAGTAGAGGCTTATTTAGCTAACATGTGAATGGAACGCACTGTTTGAATGTTTTTCGATAAAGGTTTATTTGAAACCATAGGTCAATAAAAAAAAAGGGAAAAACTCAGCACCATATAAGATTTTAGGTACATTTTCTCCCATAATGTTGATCTATTAACACAATGAAAAGCTTGTGAAATATCCAAAAAAGCAAAATAAAACTTTTTTCCATCAGAGCTTTAGTACAGAGCAATTCAAAGATGTACCAACACTACTCTTAAATCCCTATTGGTACATACCAAGACAGCCCAAAGATATGACCCAGATCAATAATGATTTTAAAATGAGGCTTCCAAAGATTTTACCCAATTAATTCAAAAGGGATGGGTGCCTTACCAAGATGGAGGCAATACATTGGAATTTCAAATGTTGTCAAATAAGCCCCAAAGAATTATAGACCATAGTGATGGGTTATCTGAAAGTGGAATCTGACATACCATCAAGCCGCGGCACATTTGAGACTTTACACTTCAAAATACAGAGTTGAATTGAGGATGAATCAAAAGATACATGTTCACTGCAATTAACCTCAATCTTCCTCTCTTCAATTACAATGTTAGACCTAGCATTAAGCTTGATAAAATGATCTTCCCATATGGCTGCTGTTATCGGCTGCACCTAAAGAGAGCTCTGAATATCCTTAGGTTTGATAAACCTCCAAAATAAGCCTGCGTCTTTATGAACTATGCAATTGAGCATGGCTTCTGTATCTTTTATATACATATTAGCTGGCAGTGACCTTTGACCCAATTAGAATGTCTTTGCTTTAAGATATGAGCCTCGTTCTTATAATGGGCATCATATTTGTCCAAAATTCTGAATTTGTGGTGCAATTCACGTTCTTTTGTTCTAAATCATGTTGTCAAAAATATGTCTGTGAGCACTTCTTTTTACTGATGAATAGCACAGTGATCTCACAGTAACTATATTTCTTAACGGAAGTACGACCTGATCATAAAACAATGGGTTAATCAAAGTCTCATTATCCATTGCATCGCAAATGACAATTGCTTGGTTAAAAGACGTTGCAAGCCATGGTTTCCAAATTAAGAAGTGGTCCCTAGACCTCACCTCAACAAATAACATTGAATCTTCGTCAATTGACGATGGACCAGATATCAATAAATGTACCAACAGCAAAGTATGGTCACTTGATGGCATTTTCATAAAATCCATTTTGTCACACAGTACATCTATACATGAAAATGTAAGCTAGGGTAGGTTTGGAATTTTTGTTCCAAGTGTAAGGTGCTTGAGTGTCATCAGATCTATTTCCATGCAGTACCAGTTAATCCCAAAACGACAATTCATCCCCAACGAAAGAGCCACAGTCTCTTGTGGGATATATTGACTCACTCAACGGCATTACTCCACATCACTAAGCTGCATTTGCGCAAAAACAACCACAAAAGGGTTGCGCTGGCTCCTGCATTGCAACAATAAAAATGGCGGCACCGTCCTGTCAAGCACACATCGGGCAGGATGGAACCAGGGGGCACATTGAAGGAGACTGCCAGTGTGTTCCGACATAAATAAAAGGAAGAAAGTGAAAAAAGCAGCCTTGCTTTGCTGCAAAAGCCAAAATATCCATTGAAAAGAAACCCTTGTTCACATTTAGAAATAATGCTCTGACACTATTTCCATCTGTTCTTCCTCCAACCACTGTGATTAATAAGGCCCTGCCATGCCCATGCATATCCACACTGTCCCTCAGCGAAACCAAGCCTTATTCCAGAATGACAGGCTGCGCCAGCCAAAACCTGAAAACCAATAAAAGTGTACTGCATCAAACACGGAAAAGCGCTCAACTTTGGCTAAAAAGCGTCAAAATCACTGTTTGAAAAGGAATCAGAGCTGTATGTACACATGTCAATTTTGTGGAGACCTTTGCCTTGTCCAGACTGTTGTGTAAACAATATTGGAAAGACAGATGCCAAACCGAATTTAAATGAAGAAATGCTAGCAGTTTTCAACACGTGTACAAATGGACCTTGCTGATTTAAGAAAACAAAATGGCCTATTTAAAAAGTAAACTGTTGAAGGAAAACCTGCCATTACCTAGAAATGCGAAGGGGTTTGTAGCTGGTGATAATACACACATACGCTATTTGTTATTCCACTGGTCTGTTTTAAGTCAAAACTCAAAATAAGAAAATTAAGATTAAAACACATGGGCAGGGTTTGCAAGCTCCGAAAAAACTAACAGTTATTCAAGAGCAAGCCCTGAAACTTCTCCCTAGGGAGGGATGCACACCATAAACTTCCAGGACACGAAAGTGATAATTGCCAGCTTGAAAAACTTTGAATGGGCCAGGACAAAGAAAGTTCATATGCTCGTCAGACATTCGTCTGTGCTGCAGGCTGGGACAATAGCGGTCCTGGGACACTAATCTGTCAAGTGGAAGGGGCAATAAAAACCTTCAATTAAGCTGAGAAACCCCCACCTTGCTTTGAAGGAAATGACAGTTGGGGGCAGCTGAAATGGTCCAGCGCAAGACAAAGGACTGCCATTTGCTTCTGAAGACTATTTCAGAAATAAACTTTAAAGATTTATCTCTGCAGCAGGACTTTGAAAAATGTTAATATTTCAGTGTTTAGAAGTAATTTTATGGCCTTTCTTTTAAGACGTCAAAGGTTTCATTGCTGCAAAGGGAACAGAAGTAGCAAAATATTGCAGATTACCACAAAAGTATACATGTCCCAAATGTACATTTTTATACTTATATACCTTATGATTAATCCCACATATGTATAAAGGTATGGAATTTTAGGCCGAACCTTTCATGCTTAAAATGATCAAAAAGTAGTAACCATCCAAAGTAATGTCTCACAGATTGCAGGATTGGACAGTGGTCCTTTACATAAAATATGTGACCTGATTATGCAATTTATTAAGGTGCCACCATTGTACAAAAGTGTAAATACTGATATGACAGATTTTTGGAAAAAAGGTCTGCGGAAAGTCTTTTTCCATCATAAAATACAACCTCAAACTGGGTACAACTCGGGAGGCAACCAACATTTATTGTCCAATCCAGTTATTTAAGGGCATGCTTAGCTAAGCCGGCCCAGCAATATAGTCAATGATGTCAATATGCTCTATATAAAAGGGTCCCTGCCAGGACTCCAGACAGACTCTCTTCCTGATTTCCTGCGCGGCGTCCTGTTCCCGTTTCCTTCATCTTGCACTGATCCAGATTCCAGATCCAACTACCAGGCCAAGCATTGCTGACCCTTCCAGCAAAGCCTTACTTTTAAAATCCCAATACCCAAAGGGAGAAGCGGTGGTATTCTTGTGGCAAGCCTCCCGACACCAGCCTGGCTTGCGGCCCACCAATTGCTGCCCAATAACTGCATCCAGAGGTACTGTGCCATCCGGTTACCAGAACTGTCCTTTGGTATCCAGTCCCTGCCCAGCTGATCCTGTACCGCTGATTTTGTCCAGCTATCCTTTGTTAGACTAGATCCGTGTGGTGACCAGAACACTGACGGTCCAAAAATCCTAAAAGTGGACTGTGAGTATCAATAGGAATCCATAGTACATCTAAACACATAACCTATCTTGTCCCCATCTTGTCTTTGTTCTCATCCCATCTCTAAGCCATCCTATTCTGACCCAGATATCCTGTTAAAATTGTCGGCATTATTTGTGAAACCCTGCCTTTTGGTTTCTAGTGCTAGCGCAATCTTTTTAGTAATTTTGCCTTGTGTAAATCCTAAGCCCTTAGTCCTATTTCGAGTGATCGGACTGGTTACGCCAGGGTTGGGCGCCGAGGTGCTAGGGTTGAACTCGCGAATCAACCCTGGAGCTTACTGTGTCCCTCTTTGGTAGCCTAGCCTGAAGGCTCTAGTGTAGAGTAAAACTGTTCTTGTCAAAACTGATTTCTTTTCCTTTTTCACCGCTCCATTTTACTCAAAACGCTCTCTTTCTAGATCTTGCATAACTCATTCAATTTACCAGCTAGAGACTTAATTTCACTTCCATATTGTACCTGTGATCTATAGCTATCCCCCAACATAAAACCTGCTTTCCAACGTGTCATTTGCTGCAACATGTTTTAAACCCTGCCACTCATTTTCGAACTGTATGCTCTTGGTTATCCATTCTTAGGGATTGTTTATTTATTTAGCATTTTTAAAGCGCTCACACAGCCCGCGGGCATCGAGGGTAGTATATTTGCATTGTTGCTTTAGTGAAGAATTGTTCTGCTTCAAGGTTTTTACACACATTCATTATTTTATTCATCCATTTCCGAGTGTCATTTTTAGCATTGCAAAGGGGTTTTAAATCCGTTTTTCTGTCTTATTTGGGGAGGGAAGGTCAGATTTCAATTCCGTTTCCTATTTGTCATTCCTGATTACCTGCTGCTTCTGTTTATCCACTCAGAATTGATTATTTGTGAGTTGAGGGAACCTTGCAGGGGGGAAATTCTAACTTGAGTGCTTTCTTTCCTAAAATCAAAAAGTGCTCCTATTTCCTGGTGTTTTGTAGATGTGTCAATAGAAGGTTAAACTAAGTGCACTGCTTACAATTGTTCTAATCACCCCATTGGTGATCGCTGCCCCATATTAAACAGTGTATGATTTCTTTTAATTTTCAAATAAATAAATATTACATTTTATTAACCAGCCTGGTTCATGGTCCATTGTGACCGGGGTATTTGAAAAGGGTGTGTGATATGAGTGGTGTACCATCTCAATATTGAGTCTAACATAAAAATAAGCATTTCAGTTGTGCGCTGCATACGAGGCCGAAACCAAGGTGTGTGTCGCCCGATTGAAATCCTTAACACGCTGGACTCAACTGAGGTTTTGGAACGCAGACCCTCTAGATAGTGTCTTGAATCAAGACATTCACTATTGAAATCTCCAAGCACTATAACACTGGTGACATCTTCCAAGATATTCATGGATAGTAAGTCTGAGATACATCCCATAAAAACATTCATAGAAGTAACTCTTGGATTAAAATGGATATTAAACACAAGACAAAAACGAAAAACCCCAGATTTAACATAGATCCAAGCCAATTTGAGCAACTGAATATCAGATCCTCAATGGTAGCCGCATTGTAGAAACACCCAGCCCATTTTTTAAGGCACAAATTAGACAGGCATACCATCTTCCCTTCAGCCGCCAAAGGGCTTTTACCTGGCAAATAGTAAAACCATCCAACAGTGGAAAATCAGTGATCCAGGTTTCTTGGAGGCAAATCAGTGACTACTGATTCAAATTTTCAAAGTGAGAAAATAAATAAGAATGGCCCCTCATATTCCAAGAAGCAAGTGAAAAAAACCTGCTTCAAACCTGATTATCCATTAAGGTTTTCCCCCTATCCAGGGAGTTCGCGATTGAAGACCAATCGTAAGAGAGACTGTTTTTGGAGTTACTTACATTCGGTCTATTCACAAGACGCATTGTGCACAAATTCTTATTAACACTAATGATTAAGGGCTCTCTTGGGATAAAATCCAAACTGGTTTCCAATAGATTAAACGAATCCTGAAAGGAAAGATTAGTTGTTTTAACAGAGCTTAAAGATTGTGCCACGTCAAAGTCAATTAAGAAAATGCTTCCACAAGAGCAACACTCCTTAGCATACGTGAATGGAAATAAAGTTTTACAACATCCACTCCTTTCTCAGAAATAAATTCAACTTGTGCTATTGTCATTTGTTATTAGCCTAAGATTTGGTATTTCTGAGAACAAAAGCTAGAACATATTTTCTTTAATGGAAGCGATCCTTCGTCGTTAATAAGACACTCCAAATATAGGATGCGCTCATCCAAAAATGTAATCCAGGTTTCTCTTTGAAAAGATTTGTATTCAATATATCTAGGTAAAAGAAGTGCACGAGCTTGCCTTGAAGGTAGATGGGCAGGCAATTCCCTAGAGCACATAGTACGAGTAGCAAAGTTCTTTGATACATTTGCCATTAATTTATTCTTTTTTTCTTCCAACGTCAAACGGAAGAGGGGATTGATCTACCAAAGCCTGAAGTGATAGTGGTGCGTCTACAATGGTCACAGGGTTGTCCAAATGTACAAAATTGTCAGATTGCCCTTCATGGTGGACTCAAGAGTTTGGATTCAAAATGCAACGGTCCATTGTTTTCGTGACCAAAAGAGATTCACTTTTGGACATATAATCATAATTGCTTTATTATAACACACTTAATACCGTAGAGGTTTCCAAGCGCGGACCTGGGATTCAAACCTGCGTTGCTCTGCGTCGTCTGGCTTCCAAGACGAGCGCGTTGCCCCTGAGCTCCCCCCCCCCACCCCCCCCGATGAAGAAAGAAATATTGGAGCGAATTGTCTTCAAGGAGGTTTCTCCACTATTTCTAAAGTGGGAATATGTGTATTGTCAGGATCCATAGAGCCTGCCAAAGGACAAGCCAA
The DNA here is from genome assembly GCF_040938575.1 of Ambystoma mexicanum. NCBI lineage: Eukaryota > Metazoa > Chordata > Amphibia > Caudata > Ambystomatidae > Ambystoma > Ambystoma mexicanum. Next base: position 344,782,876 of record NC_090921.1, on the reverse strand, counting down.
ATCTGATACCATGTTTATATATTTTGGATCTTCTACTTCTGAATAAGTAGAAAGATTACATAAGCCTAGTTCACTCAAGTTTCAAAAAGGGTTTAATTGAATGTGTGCCCTTGATTGGTGAAGCAGCCCTCTTTCTTGCACATTCCTTTTCTTATTGATGTAACTTAACTGACTCAATCACGTGATGTATATGGCAATGCTGGGTCTACACACCCCACATCTACTGCGTTCTGATTTTTTTAAACAGCAAACTAGTCCACCAAACAGTTTCTCGCTCCTCTCAAGAATTTACGAGCGCCTTTGTTCCTACCTTTAGGCAGGCTTTTTACATTTTTAGATTTTTTAGGTAAATTACTAGCTGGTGTTTTGATGCTCATTCCCTTATAAACTACTGGAACACATGGCTCAGTACTCAGCTGTATAGGAGAAATTGAGGATGTGACCGACAAAGAATCGGCCCAGTAGGTGCAACAGCCAGTTGAGGGTCCTGTTTAATAACAGGGGACTCAGTGAACGATCTCCCCACATCATTTACATCATCAGGAATAGTCTTCGCCTCTCAACGGGACTCTGATGTAACACTGAGACCGAAGGTGATATTTCCTTCTTTTGACGAATACTACTATAGATAAAACCCTCAACATAATTCAATTTAGAGGCCACAGAAGACAGTCACTTTTGTTCCCAGAATGCCTCAAAAATCCCATCATAGGTTGCGGCAAGTTGAGATAAGGGAAAATTGTGTGCATGTAGAGCTGAACCCGGAGTAGTGTTAACATCGTGGTTTGAGGCCCCCAAGAATATATTGGAAGGCGAAGAAGATAATGGGGAAGGGGTCCTTCCCAAAATCGAAGAGTCCAGAACAAATGAGGAAGGGGAACGAGACAAAGAGGTATCCGGGATAACATGAGCAGCTGATGAAAAATATATTCTACGAGCCTGAAAAACCACCTGCTCCAGTTCTGTAATTGGATAAAGGCAAGTTGGGGAAGATTGAATGGGGTTCAAAGCAATACATTTAAAATAGATTGGGCCTCATTACGAGTATGGAGGTAGCCATGGTGCTGTTAGCGCCATGGCTGGCCCCATACTGCATACCGGGTCCGGATTCTCGGTATGGGGACTTACTGGGTCATTCCAACCTTGGAGGACCCGGTAAGTCCTCATTCTGAAATCCATTCCCATTCCCATTCGAGCCCCCATAGGGCTCAATGGGAATGGGGAAGGAGCTAATAACAGGCCCGCAAATAGCGGGCCCGTACTTAGCTCCCTGGTACCTTAACGGATCCTGCTAAGGGCGGCTGGTAAAACCAGCCGGCCTTAGCGGGACCCGCTAAGGGACCTCGGAATACGGCGGTAGGGGGTTAACAGCACCGGCATCCTTACCGGTGCCGTTAAACCCTTACCGCCAGCCTTGTTAATGAGCCCCATTCTCACTCAAACTAGGAACAAGTCTCCACAAGACCTCTGGTAAATTACTCATGATCACAGCTGATCGCGCCACCAAATTCATAGTGAAATTATAAGTCCCAGGAGGCTGATGTGTATTCATGTGCCACAAAAGAGTCAACGACCGGGGAAGTGGTTAAAGTTGATGTGGTTTTGCTGCACAGAGAATTTGAATTCATTAAGCAAGCAGCACTAGAACGCCAACATCTAGAGTCAATAACAATAGGACGCTGCCACTGTACAATAACACACAGATCAAAGATCCACTCACCAGTATAGGTTAAGGTGGTACATGGAGAAACCCAGTTCACAGGATTCGTGCTGTAATCACTTTCCAGCTCACCCAGCGAACCATGGCAGATCACTACCAGCCACTTCTCCGCGCGGGGTTTGATGTTAAATGGAGATGCCAAAAATCCTCCGAGTAAAAGGTTCACCACTGCAAGGATGGTGGAGGCATGTGGAGTCCACTGTGGCCGCAGTAATCACTGGAGGGCTAACAAGCCTTGGCGCTGCAGCAGGCTGGTCCACTAGACTACATTACCTATGAGTCTGGGAGCCAGCATGCAGTGCGTGGCGTCACGCTCGCCAGGGCTCTTAAGGCCCGCCTCCGCCCGTGCCCGTTGCTGGTGATTGCAGATTAGCGGCAAGGGCAGAGGTGTGGTGGCAAGCACGGAAGAAGCAAGGACTCGGACTTCTTTACATTCCAGCATGCAGTCTGAGGCCCGGCCGTGGGGGTGAATGATGAGACAGCTGCTGGCTGCTCATGAGCTTGGGCATGGCTGTGAACATGGTAAGCAGCGCAGAATGAGGAGGGGAATGCAAGTCATAGTAGCGGCTGCGATGACTTGAGACCACGCGGGAGAAAGAGGGGTCCCGGCCTTCAGTTAAGTACACGGACAACATGTATGAACGTGTGTGTATGATTGCCACGTGTGAAGCTACAACACGTGGCTGTGCAAAATAAAGAGGCGCAACTTGTGCTTACAAACTGTATTCTAAGGCAGAACAATTTACAAAAGACTGAGGTTTCATTGTGTAGTGTTCATTTCATGCTGCCATCCACACTTTACTTCTGGAGTATCAAGTAATGTTGGTCTTTCTGCTTTCCATAACGCTTACCATGAGTTATGTTTATGTTGCTCATCATGTATTCCATGTACTCAGGCTGTATTCAAGGTGCAAGGTAGGATTTCCAGTGTTTATGAACGAGAGCAGGTTGGGGTGTACAGGGGCATGTTGCTCAGGCTGTGTTCAGGAGAGATTGAATAAGTCACAATTAAGAGTGACTGCAGTTTTATGTTACCCTAGCCCTCTTTCCGGTTTTCCTAAAACCCGCTACCTATACAGAACCTCTCCCTAATACCTTTTGCCCCCATTGGCTTCCTCGTGGTTACCTATGAGTCGTAAATCAGGAACACTTGCCAACCAAGGTTGGAGGGGTTGTTCCCAATCGTCTTCCTTGGTTTGCGAAGGGGTGTCGGTATTCCCCCTCTCGGTTTGGAAAGCCTCCAGGAAGCAAACAGTGTAGAAAGATTACAGCATACCACTTCCTGTCACTTCCAAGCAAGCACTTACATCCACTATCTCTAATACACCCCATGGTAACTGTTGTATCTATGCACATCAACCAAAGATATTTGGTACATTTACTGTCAGTACAGTGCATAACAATATACTTGGACTTCAGACTGGGGCTGATGGATATCATTATGTGGAACAGGAGAATGGGCAAACAAAGCGAAAAATGATAGAATGTGACGATTGTGCAAATAAAACGTAGAAGCTATTGAACATATTTTATTTGTGACTAATGTGATGTACCATAAGAGAAGAACTTTGCTTTGTCCAATTTTTGAACCTTTGTCAATCTTACCAGCTAAAGGTGCACTGGAGTTTTTGATTGAAGGAGAATCCAATAGAACAATCTTTAATGAGCTTAAAGAAAATCGAGCGCAAATCAGGATGAGCACATTTACCTTTTGACAATATGCCAAGATTAGCCATACATTTTTTAGTAGAGAACATTCGCTCTTCCACCTGCGCAGGCAACCTTGCCAGATCTATAAATCAACCACTCCCTGACATCCGGCATTTTCAAAGAAGCATACAAAACCTCTCACGTCAAATCTTTACTCAAAATGCCCTCTCTTGACCCCCTCCTCCCCTCCAATTACTGCCTCATCTCCAACAATCCCTTCATTGCCAAACCACTAGATTGCACGGCATACTCCCAGCTCAGCCTCTTCGCAGGAATCCGCTGCCTGCTTGAAACCACCCAATCAGGCTTCAGACCCCTCCATGGAACCAAAACCTCTCTAGTCTCAATCTCGGACCCCCTAAAAAGAACAGCTAACTCTGAATGCTGCACCACACTCCTACTCCTTGACCTCTCAGCAGCTTTCGACATGATCAACCAGACCACGCTCACAAACTGACTTCTCCCTAGGCATCACAGACTCTGCCCTTAGCTGGCTCTCCTCACACACTACTCCCAAATCAACATCCTCCACCATCTCCTCTGCCCCCCAGCCAGTCACTCAGGCAGCTTTCCCCCCCCCCCTCCTCTTCAACCTTTACCCATTCCCTCTACCCGCTCTCATCATCTCCCACAATCTCACCTGCTACAACTACGCCAAAGACACAGATTATTCTCAAGATTCCCAACCTCAGCCCCCCCCAGACCTGGTCTCCTGCATCATTGACCTAGACAGCTGAGCTGGATGACAAACAATCACCTCCTCCTCCCCAATCCTGGCAAAATCGAAATCCTAATCTGTGGTAAAACATTGCTCCTTCCCAAACCTACCTCTAGGCCGCCACGCTTCGAGGACCCTAAGTTCGGCATCATCATCAGTCAAAAACATGGGATGCACCATTAGCTTGGCCCTGACCCCCTTTCACCACATTAATGCTATCCCCAGATCTCGCCACTTCTGCTTGAGAATGCAAAGGTGGCTCTCAATCTCTCATACCCTCATAGAATCTCTGCAATCATGGGCATCATCCTCTCTTGCCTAGACTATCCTCCCTTTATCTAGGCGCCCCTGCCTTCCAACTCAGAAAGCTTCAATGGATCCAAAACTCTGCAGCAAGGATCCTCATCACACTCTCCCCTAGAGATCACATCTCCCGCTGCACTCAGGGTGCTCCACTGGCTGCCCATCAGCCGGCGTGCCACTTTCAAAGCCATATGCATTACCCACCGTGCCATCCACATGAAAGGCCACAAATTCCTCCAGAACAAACTTACACCCCAACTGATCCCTCAGGTCCAGCACACCTAGTAGTGCCCCCCCATTCAAGTTCTTCAGACTAGGAGGCTCCTCTTGTTCCATCCTAGCACCCACCGTATAGACAACCACCTTGCCTTCAAACACCACACACCCACACACACACACACACACACACACACCCACACACACACACCACCACCACCCACACCTACTGCCACACAACTTGAAAAAACACTTTTCACAACATCTCTGCCATAAGAATGCAGCTTCCTTTCACGACAAAATATTTGAACTGTAGCTTCACACATTATATCTATCCTCTTGCACACACCCCTCTACCATACCTTTCTCCACCCAGCCACATACCAATAGACCTGACGGCCCTTTCCCTTCCCCACAGGGATAAAAGGTGGAGCATGAGAGCCCAGGTCGAGCAAGGCAGACTGCATGACGTGAGGGTTAAGTCAGCACGGCAGTTCAAGACATACCGAGAGGGTGACAAGGCGAGACGCGACCTTGCCCTTTCCGATCAAGGCCCGAGAAACCTCTGCAGGCGAAAGGAACAAGTTACTTACCTGTAACTGTTGTTCTCCAGCATGGGTCTGGCATGGATTCACATGCTCATGAATATTCCCCGTCGTCAGGCTGGGAATCCTCGGTAAAGAAAAAATCAGTATCAGTTTCGTTTCTGATCTGTCTTTCGTAGTAGTAACCAATCACTGATCTCTGCGTCATACTGACCACAGCCAATGACTGCCCTCTACCTAAACCCCGCCTTTGGCAGCCATCTTCAGATTTGGTAGCACGTGAAGTGGCAGTATGACCAAGTGAAGAGCCGCAGAGGGGTAGGCGGGAGGGTTCGCATGTGAATCCATGCCAGACCCATGCTGGAGAACAACAGTTACAGGTAAGTAACTTGTTCCTTCTCCAGCATGGGGTCTGGCATGGATTCACATGCTCATGAATAAAGAATACATAGCAGTATACACACATGCACAACCACGGGAGGTGGCAAAGGCTCAACATTAAGCATTACATCAAACTCAACATTAAGCAATTCTTACCTCCTCACCAGGCTCACCTTAGGCGAACAGGTTGCGCAGCACTGCTTGGCCGACCCTGGACTCCCGATCGACGCAGTAGAATTTCGTGAAGGTGTGTGTCGACCTCCATGTAGCAGCCCTGCAGATGTCCAGCAAGGGCACACCAGATAGGAACGCCGTGGTAGCTGCGATCGCTCTGGTGGAATGGGCTCTCGGACGGCCAGGCAGCGGTCGGTTTGCCAACCGATGACAGTACATGATACAGCCGGAGAGCCATCTGGAAATGGAAGCCTTCGAGAGAGCCTTCCCCTGATTGACAGGTCCAAAGTTCACAAAGAGTTGTGACGTCTTCCGAAAACACTTTGTGCGGTCCACGTAGAACTTCAGCGCTCTAGCCACATCCAGCGTGTGCAAAGTCCTTTCAGCTGGCGACGAAGGCGACGGGAAGAAAACAGGCAACACCAAGGGTTCGTTGAGGTGGAAGTCCGACGGCACCTTGGGCATGAAGGAGGGGTGCGTCCTGAGCACTACCCTCGTGTCGTGAAAAGTCAAGTACGGGGCCTTGCAGGAAAGGGCCTGGATCTCTCCCACCCGTCGAGCGGAGGTGATGGCCACAAGAAATGCTGTTTTCCACGACAAGAACTTCAAGGGAGCCGAGTGCAGAGGCTCGAACGGAGGTCCCATGAGCTTGGTCAACACCACGTTGAGCTCCCACGCCGGGGCCGGAGCCTTCACCGGCAGGAACGATCTGAACAGTCCCTTCATGAACTCTTTCACCAGACGATGAGACCACAAAGACGTCCGCCCCGTGGTTCTGGTGTATCGGGAGATCGCAGCAAGATGAATCTTGATGGATGCGTGCGCCAGTCCAGCTTTGGCCAGCGTCAGTAGGTACGGCAGTACTTGGGGAGCAGTAATCCGTAGAGGGTTAATCTTCTGTGCGTGGCACCAGACAGAGAACCTCTTCCATTTGTGTCCGTAGCATTTAAGAGTTGAGGACGCCCTGGCCTTTGCAAGAACCTCTCTGCAGTCGGCCGGTATGTCGTATCCTCCAAACTCTAACCCTGCAGGAGCCAGGCCTGCAAGCTAAGCGACTTCGGGTCGTGATGGAGGATGGCGCCTCCTTCCCTGGAGAGAAGATCCGCGTCCACTGGCAGCTTGATTGACGGGGACGCTGACAAGTCCAGAAGGTCCGGGAACCATATCTGCCTCAGCCACACAGGTGCGACGAGGATCATCCTGCACCGTGACCTCTTGAGCTGGTTGATGAGCCGTATCAGCAATGGCAATGGAGGGAACGCGTATAGAAACAGGCCCTCCCAGGGGAACGAGAAAGCATCGCCCATGCTCCTCGGCTGGGGAAACCTGCTGGCGAACCTCCGGCACTTGGAGTTCGTCGCCGTCGCGAACAGATCGATATGGGGTGTGCCCCACCGTCGGAAGAGGCGGTCCACTAGATCCTGTCGTAGTTCCCACTCGTGGCACGAGCGCAGCTCCCTGCTGAGTGAGTCGGCGATGGTGTTTTTTATCCCTGCCAGATGAAACGGCACCAGAAACATCCCTTGGGCGACGGCCCAATGCCACAGATCCTGCGCCTCCATGGACAGGGCTGGGGACCTGGTTCCGGCCTGTTTCCTGATGTAGAAAATGGTGGTGGTGTTGTCGGTGAAGATCCTCACCACCTTGCCCTTGAGGGACGGAAGAAAGGACCTGAGGGCCCAAAACACTGCACGGAGCTCCAGGACGTTGATATGGAGGGACTTCACCGTCGGGAGCCAAAGGCCTCTCGCGTGCAGATTTTCGGTGTGCGCTCCCCACCCTTCCAGGGAGGCATCCGTGGTCACGGTCTCCTGGTGGCCGGGGGTCTGGAAGTCCATGCACGCCGTCAGATGCGTGCGGGTGCCCCACCACCGGATTGCTCGTCGGAAACTCTCGTCGAGTGTGATCCTCTCCTCGAAGCTGCCCGTCGTCTGGATCCAGCGCGCGTCCAGGAACTCCTGCAACGGGCGCATCCGGAGCCTGCACAGGCGGATGAGGTAAATGCAAGACATCATTCCGAGGAGGGACTTGATGGACCTCACTCTGGCCGCGTCCGCAACCAGCATCCGCTGCACCTTGCCCAAGATGGCCCTCGTCCTTTCCTCCGACGGAGAGGCCAGAAGCGACACTGTGTCGAGCTTCGCTCCCAGAAACCGTGCGTCTTGCGCGGGCACCAGATGGGACTTGGCGTAGTTTATGGAGAATGCCAGGTCCGTGAGAAGTTGGACGCTCCTTGCCGTGTGCTCCACGGCGAGCTCCTCCGTCTTCGCTCGGATGAGCTAGTCGTCCAGGTAGGGGTAGACGTGGATCCCCCTCGGCGCAGCTGCGCCGCCACCGGTGCGAGGCACTTGGTGAACACCCTGGGTGCCGACCTCAGTCCGAAGGGAAGGGCTCTGAACTGGTAGTGACGTCATTGGACCACGAACCTGAGAAACTTTCGGTGTCCCTTTAGGATGGGAATATGGAAGTAGGCATCCTCCAAATCCAACGACGACAGGAAATCGCCCTCCTCCAGCTGACCCAGGACGTGTTGGAGGGTGACCATCCGGAACTTCTGTGCCTTGATGTATTTGTTCAGCCGTCGTAGGTCCAGGATGGGACGCCATCCTTCCGTCTTCTTCTTCACGAGGAAGTATCTTGAGTAAACTCCGGAGCCCCGAAGCCTCTTTGGGACGAGCTCGATGGCGCCCTTCTTGAGCATCGCCTTTACCTCCAAGAGAAGTTGAGGGACGTGATGTTCTTTCCTGGACACAGGGGGGGGCACGCGGACACCTCTTTAGAAACTCGAGCGCGTGACCCTGAGCTAGGGCGTCCAGCACCCAACGGTCGGTGGAGATGGACTCCCACACGCTGACGAAGCTCGCCAGCCGGCCTCCCACCGGGGTGCTTCGGTGGGGGCCCGACCCCACGGCCGGTTCAGTCCTGCTTCGACGAGGCTTTGCCGCCTTGTCCTCCTTGGCGACGACGGCGGGGTTAGCCCGACTTGCCTCATCCCCTGTAAGATTCCTGCGACGACGAACGGGCCGCTTGACGGTAGGTGGAAAATCCGCCGCTGGAACCTTTGGAGGCACCCTGTTTGCCTCTGCCGCTCCGAAAGGGCGCCCGCCGTTGCTGGAGAACCCCAAGAGCCCGGGCCGTCTCCGTGTCTGCCTTGATGGCTTGAAGGGAATCGTCCACTGTTTTCCCAAACAGGTTGTTTCCGTCGAACGGCATGTCCAAGACTCTGGTCTGCACATCCTGACGGAAGTCAGTAGCCTTGAGCCATCCACGCCGCCTAAGGCACACGCTGTTGCCCAACTGGCGAAATCCAGTGTCAGCGATGTCCGTCGCAATTGTAATGGCGTGGTCCGACGCCACCTCTCCTTCCTGCAAGATCTCTAGGGCTTCCGCCCTCTTGTCGTCCGGTAGGAAATCCAGCAGGGGGGCCAGTTTGTACCACAACTCCCTGTCGTAGCGGGCTACGATAGCCGAGGCGTTGGCCGCCTTAATCGTCGTCGCTGCAGACGAGATGACTCTGCGTCCCATCGTATCTAATTTCTTTCCCTCGCCGTCCGGCGGGGAGGTCGACGTAGAGGCTGCGCACCCCCCCCCCGCTTTCTTCCTGGCCGCCGCGGAGACGACCGAGTCCGGGGTCGGCTGTGCCTGAAGGCACAAGGGGGCCGCGTCCGGGACCCGGTACTTCTTCTCGTACCGATCGCTTCTAGCCGGCGTCGTGGATGGGTTCTTGAGGAGGGCGAGGCCCTCATCCCAAATATCGTCCAGTAGAGGTACAGAGAGGATCGTCTTCCTCTTGGCCTCGCGCCGTTGATAAAGGAAACCTTCCTTCTTCTCTTCCGGGCAGAGCTGGAAAAGCTCGGATGCCCTGGCGATCATGGAGTGAAACGATCCAATCTCGTCGGGCGGGGAAGCCCGGGTGGGAGGTGACGACGGCAGATCCTCGTCGTAAACCTCGTCGTCCGTACCCGTCGCGGCCGTGTCAGTCCCCGCATCATCCCCACGAGTCGTGGACGGGGAGGAGGGCTGAACAGGGCGCAATGGCTGAAAAGGAGGTGGAGGATGAATCCTTCTTCTCTTAGGGGGAGGGCTCCCAGAAGGGCCTGGCTCCGGGTCCCCCGTCGGGAGCGGTTCCTCCACTGGTGGTAACGGCAGTCTCGTCCTTATCTCCAGCATAAGGACTGTATAGCCAACAAAATGGCCGCCGAGTTGTCTTGCGGCACTGGTTGAGGGGATTCCGACGGGCGGTCAGGGGCGCCGTCGGCACCCTCGACGTTATCGTCGTCTCCCAAGTCGGGGTCCCTCCCGACGGGCTGGCCTTCTTCCACGCCAACGCCGTGGATTAAGACTTCGATCAGCTCTTCCTCAGAGGTTGAGGCCGAATCCACAACGACGTCCTGCCCCCCCTTTTTCTTCTCCGTCAGAGGTTTCACGGGGGTCCTGTCGATGGGCATAAAAGAGGACTCCCTCCGCGGTGGCAGGGAGACTCTGAGCCCTGAGGTCGCCACCACTGGTGTAGCCTCCACAGGCTGAGCCAGGGCCGCCGCGACTGTCTCGATAGAGGCCTTGGCCGGATGGATTAAGGCTTTCACCACCTTAGGTGCGCTCACCGCCTTCTCCTTGGGGGGAGGGTGACTGCCTCGCTCCCTCTCCGATGGGGCCTTCGAGCTCGACTGGGGTCTCTCCAGGAGCTTCGCCAGGTGCTCGGCCTTCCTCTTACCCGAGCCAGAGCGTTGGCTCGTTGCTGATGGCGCCGGGGAGGGTGCGCCCTGCCTGGCGCCCGTAGAGCCCGACCGTTCGGCGCTCCCGGTGCCAGCGGACTCGCGGTGCTTGGCCTTGTGTTGGACCCCCGTCGCCGGGGCGTCCTCAAAGGTCTTAGAAGACCGCTCGGACTTCTTCTTCTTCTCGCCTGACGGGCTCTTCCCTTCCAGCCAGTTGGCGAGACGTTGATGGCGGTCCTTCATGGTCCGCTCCGACATATTGCCGCAAAACGCACAATCCTTCTCCACGTGCGTCTTGTCCTCATGTAGGCAGTAAAGACAAAGGGAGTGTTCGTCCTCCTTAAAGACATTCTGAAGCTGGCATCCAGGGCAGACCCTGAACAGCTTTCCGGGCGTCGAGCTTCCCTTCTCCTGGGCCATGTCCGAGATGGGCCTGAGAAACTTCTGGAGTCCTCCAAAAGAGCGGGGCTCGACGAAATCTTCACCCTTGAGGGGCGTAGACGAATCTGACACGGGTCCCCGTTGATCGGATGAAGAAACGGTGGAGCTTGAGGCTCTGTTGACCGAAAAATAGAAGTTTTTTGAGAAAAAACGTGCAAAAATAACACTAACGCTCGAGAGCAATAGCACGAGGATCCCAACACTTGAACGTGCAGTAAAAATCTGAAGATGGCTGCCAGAGGAGGGGTTTAGGTAGAGGGCAGTCATTGGCTGTGGTCAGTATGACGCAGAGATCAGTGATTGGTTACTACTACGAAAGACAGATCAGAAACGAAACTGATACTGATTTTTTCTTTACCGAGGATTCCCAGCCTGACGACGGGGAATATTCATGAGCATGTGAATCCATGCCAGACCCCATGCTGGAGAAACATAAGATTGGGAACAATAGCCAGCTGTGTTGCAGCAGATGTCAATGGTACACGAGACCCTCCTCCGCTGATTACCAAGCCAGGGAGAGACACTTGCCTCAGTGGTACCAACCTTGACTACAAGGAGAAGGAAAGCCAAGCGGTTTATCACAGCCGGTGAGTCAAGAGGAGAGTCGACAGGAAACCGAACTGTGTTGAACGAAAAGTAGCTAACGGCTAGTTTGAACTGTGAAGGCTTAAAGAGCTATTGATAGGAAAGGGGAAACCTGGCAACAGAGGAGTCCGACACCATGTAGGTTCTCACACACGAAACTCTGGGCGATTACCCGATGGTATAAACTACCGTAACCAAAAGGCCTTGGAAAAAGGCGAAAGGAGGTCAAAGTGGTCATAAAGGGGTCCTGTAAAATCCTCTGTACACTCGAAAGTCTTTGACCGACAGATAATTGTGAAGAAAAGGGAAATTAATCCCACCTGGTTAAATTAGTGCATGAACAGTTTGCTGCAAAGGTTAGCAACAGTTAACCCGGTGTAGGGATGCTAATAAGACGTGACGAAGCCTGAAGTCCCATGCACAGTGTGCTGACTGGATCCAAGCCCGACCGAGGGGGACCCAGGGGTGAAAAGTCGTCACCCACAGCTCATTCACAGGTTGGCAAGAGTGAACCCGGCAGAAGGAGGGCGACAAAAAGGGGTGAAGCCCGAGGAGCTGTTTAAAAAGACATTAAGACTTGTGAATGCAAGAAGTATTGTAAGACATGGGGAAGTGGATTGTCCCCCTTGACATCTGGAACCAAACCCGACGAGGGAGATCCAGGGGTGAAACAATATCACCGAAAGTCCATTGCAAAGGAACTCTGTTTGTTTTATTGAATGTGTGCAAGAAGGATTGTAAAACCAGGGGAAGTGGATTGTCCCCCTTGGGATTAGGACCCGAGCGCGACCGAGGGGGATCCAGGGGGTGGAAGGTTATCAACCCAACATTCATTTGGAAAGAGACTTTTGTTTGTTTTGTTGAATACATCAGGCCCTCTAAGGCAAGAGACTTTAATTGAAAAGAGAGTTAACCATCGAAGAACCTGATAACTTGAACTGAATTGTCAGTTCATGCTGGGAAAGCTTGAGCGTGTACTGTGCTCAAAACGTGGGGAAGGGAGACCCCGGGCAATCACATCCAGACTTATTATTTGTGAACACTTCTTTCTTTATTGAAAACCCTACTCCACACCCTTTCTGTAATGAGTTGTAAGGATTTGGCAATCGTTTTAATTTTAGTATAGGTGTTTTTACTTTTACGGGACAATGACTGCCTTATTTTTCATTTGATGGTCGAAGCTTGCTCCCATCTTAGATTTAGGTTTGGCGTTTTTCCACTCTGCATTTACAGTTTTAATAAACACCCTTGAACTGTGATTACTTGTGTCTGTCGCAATTGTTGCCACCATGAGTTCCTTACAATGCGCGCACACACACATCTTACCAACTCCTATTTTCCCTATACTATGGTCTTTGATCCAGCCGCTGGCCTTCAACCAATGGTGAACGTTGCTATACAAATGACAAAAGTGAATGAATGAAACGCAGAACTTTAACAATGAGCAAGTGTTCACTGCCATTTCCAGCATGCCTTATTATTGTGGATAGTTAATTTGGAGAACTGGAAATAAAAACAGTTATGTCACAACTTAACATTCTGGGAAACTATCCATTTATTTCTTTGCCTGAAAGCCATGCAGTGGCTTCTGCCTCTATTAATTTACATTTGTAAATGGGACTTGCATTTCCTGTTATTTTTATTCAAGTGCTTACTTGTATATAAAAGAACACTAGGTTTCAGTAAACATTTTCAAGACCGGAGGACTACTTTTCCTTTCCAAAAACGCTTTCTTGAGCCTCCCAAAGGCATATGAAAGAGTATGTCTGGCTCGGAGTCAACAGGTCTGCAATTTTTCTCTCCTGTTACGAGCCGGAGGGCTACCCACTGTGTGTCCACCTTCCCTCTTCGGTGCTTTGGTGGCACCTGCCATCGGAGTGCCCTTCAGGAGCACCTCCATATTTTCAAGCAGCAGTTGGATAGCCATCAGCATGTCAGCGACTGACTTTTTATGGTCTTCTCCACCAAAGAACCCAGCCCTCTGGACTGGTCTGACAGAGACTCTCTGCAATTTTCTTATTTTTTTCCTCTCTTCTTCTTTCGTTTAGTATGTCGTAGTAGCTTGAGCTTCTGGGTATCCTGCCCGTGATCGCTAGCTTTAATTTTGTAGCTTCAGTATGACTTTCAGAGCACCTCTCTGCCCGTGTGCACCTGTTCGCGTTCCGCACTCGTCCTGGTAGGAAGGGGGAAACACGTTGCCGCGATGTGAGAGAGAGGAAAGGAAAAGAAAATGGGAGCATGGGTGGAAAGAGGTGGAAATCGTCCGCCTATGTTTCCAACAGTGCCCACTGCCATGAGGCCCCGGCTGGTTGCCTGCCCGAGCAGCCTCCGCAGCCCGGCTATTGAGGTCGCCGAGCGGTACTGGAGCATTTAGTCTCCCTGCTTGCTCCGATCCGAGAGGCACGCTGATACATGCGCGGCTGCGAAAGCTAGAGCTCCGCTCTGGAGCGGGCCACCACAGAAGACTGGCCCGCTCGTGTACTGGCCATGGAGTTCAAGAAAAACAAATTTCAAGAACCTCCCACTTCCAGATGAGGCTGCTGAGGGTCTGGTGAAAGCGCTCTGCTCGCATAAAACAAACAGCATTAATGTCAACAATGTAAACAGCAACGTAAATATAAAGTACTTCTCTGTTGCCCGAGCAGCAAAGAAAGATGAAGGAGGAGGGCTGCAGCAGGTTCTTGAAGGGCTGCCACAGTCACGATTGGAAGTCGGGTCACATGTTGGAGGACTCCGCTGAGAACTTGCAAAGACTGTTGAGAGCTGCAGATCTATTTTGTTCATGAGTTTATGCAAAGCATTTGTTTTAAGTTAAGTTATGATTTTGAGATCTCAGAAGTCAAGCATCATGAGGGAGTTATTCTTGGAGCATTATGCTTGACTTACATTTTGCTGCTTGAGCTCAAATAAAGGAAAGAGAAGCATAATGCTCGACTCTGTGTCTTTAATAGAAACAATACTTTTCTGTTATTATGGAAAATCTTCATTTTCAAGCACACTAACTTGGGCTTTGATCTATGAACGCCTTCACCATGGTTCAGGTGCCCCCAGTGGGGGTACCTCTTTGTTAAGCATATTGGATTATTTGTTTCATGTTCAAGCATGCCGCTAATCTCATAGATATGTAATACCTACCACTCTAATAGTTTCCATCATTTAGCCAATGTAACACTCTAGTAATGTAGGCAGCAGCTATGCCACTGTTGCATTTTGGTAATTTGAGCAGACAAGGAATGTGGCGCTGTGCTTTTTGAATACAATTGAAATGAACACTTATTTCCACAGCTCCCAAAGTAGCTTTGTATATGCAGTTAGCGGTCCTTTTGTCCCTGGTCTACACCTCATCTCAAACTGACTTGCGACTCGTCATCCTTATGCTATTGTATAGGCACCCTTAAGGGGAATGCCTCCACATCTGTAAATGTGCTATTCTATGTGATTTCCGATTGAAACTGCCATACTTGCTCTTCATATAAATACACAATGTAACAGAGGTATCTTCCTCCCCTGCATATGGAGCACAGGGTATATTCTCCTTTTATAGACAGGATATATATCACGTTTTAGTAGCTTTATCCTTACTACTGCATTACACTGTAGTAACATTATTTGAATGACTACCCAATCTCAACTCTCTACAAATGGCCTGGCAGGGACTTCCCTTTTTCCCCCTTTCCACTTCGTCCTTTGTGTTTCCTGCATTCAACATTTTACACTACCAACACTTGGTCTAAATACCTCAACCCATCACCTTTGCACCCCCAGATTAAGAACCCTATTTACGGGGAGGGACATTCGAAAAGGTCAAAGAACTGACAAAGAAGCCTCCACCTTCAAGGGCCGGCTTGAGCACCTCTAAAGTCCATCACATAACCATGTATTAATTCTAATATCATGCAAACAATGTGCAAGAGATTGCCTTCCAGAAAGTTTCATGATGCATACCCCCGGGCATCCAGACCACGTCCATCAGCCCCGGGAGCAGGCATGTTGCCTTGAGAAAACCCAGCAACCCCTGTTAGGGGCTGTCTGGGTTCAGTCCTGGCGCCAATGGCGCCAGGCTCATATGGGACATCAGTCCTGGCGCCATAGGCGCCAGGCTCAGTGCACACTTACCTGATGTAGACCAAGCTGCAAGAAGATCCAAGCCCATGTGAGGCCTGGAAGGGACTACTTTACCTTAGGGACTAATTTGTTACTCGGTTGTGGTCGGGGAGGGATACCTACCTGGGACTACTTTGGTGGCTATTTAAACCACGGCCGAAGAGCGGCACACGCTTCGCATTATTCTGCATCCAGCAGCGTAACGTTCACCGTGCCAGCAGCAGCATCCAACCTTCTGCCACGCCCGCCTCGAACCTGGAGCACCTAGAAAGAAGGAAAGAAGCAAGGTTCGAACAAGAATATTACCTGATTTCTTACCTGATCCCGGATTCATCGCATCTTCAAACCTGAGGAAAGACTTTGTTTTAAACGCGTTGCATCGCCAACAGCAGCGCTGCGCCATACTCACCATTCCACGCAGCATCTCTTCGATCCGGCACTGTCTCCATCTTTACATCGCCGAATACCGGCACCTAAGGGGGACAAGAAACAAGGTGAGCAGAGAGAACACAGAGAGAGAATCTCTTTAGCCGCCATATGCTTACCTGATTTTACCGCCGGAGGTATTATTCATCAGCACGCCACCTCTCCTTATCCCGCACCTGTGTGAAAAGAAGAAAGCAGCAAGTTTAACCCTGGGCATTATTTATTGGACAGTGTTGGGTAACAGACTTTTACCGGAGCGCTTTCAGTTGTCAATCTTCTTATTGGGTCAAAGCTGCAAGATAAAAGAGGAATTGGACAGGAGTGAATTCCAGACATTTTGAACTCTTACGAACTATATACTTACGGCTCTTCGCCAGGACCTTTTGGAGTCAGGATTCGTCTACAACTCTTCCAATATCTTCAGGCCAGTGAAGTAACTGGTCATCAACGCGCCCCTGCGTACTTCGCAAGATGGAGGGCTCATCCTTCAAGAATATAAGGTGAGATTGCTGAGAGGGCACTTCAGTGGTGATTAGAGGGGAGGACAGTGGGGGTGCTATCACTTGAATCCACAAGTGGCTAAATCCATCTCTCCACTTGTAGGAGAATATTTCTACGAGTCAAGCAAACAAGAATTGGAGGGCAGATCCAGTCAGTCATCACGTGGGTGGAGGCCGCAGCAGTCCGGGTCCGACCGACGCCCCTGTGGGAGTCAGGTGAGAGCAACAGAACGCAAAGCCCATCTACAAATCCCCACCCGGGCGTTATGGAAACTTCAGAAACCGACCAACTGGCCCACAAATTGGGGGAATTTAGGGCGGAAGTGCACGCCACTCGCCAAGAGACTAATGCCCTCAGAAGAGAACTAATTGTATCGAAGGAGCGCACCGATGATCTCGCCTGACAACTGCTGCAAAACCAAGCTGGACAAACATCCCTACCTGGGTTTGGGGGGGAATCCAGCCCCAGTTTCATCAAGCAATGCTGTGCAAGTGATTTTACCAGGAAATATTCCGTTGGCTCCACCCGAACGCTTTGCTGGGGACCCCAAGAGGTTCGCCGTGTTCATGAACCAATGTCGCTTGCACTTTTTATGCAGACCAGGAGCCTTTCCAAACGACCAAGCTAAAGTAGCCTTTATATTATCATATCTTAGTGGCAGTGCAGCGGATTGGTCCATTCCGCTAGTCAACCAGGATGACCCTCTTCTCCGGGATTTTCAGGGTTTTCAAATGAGCATGGAAAGACTATTCGCCAGACATTCACAGGGACAAGCCCTGGATAACAAACTCTTATCCTTACGACAGGGTAACCAGGATCTGCTAACCTATATCGCAACCTTCAATAGGTTGGTGGTGGAAACCGGATGGCCTGAAGAAAAACAAATCACGTTATTTCATCGAGGGCTTCGAGGAGAATTCAAGGATGTCTTGGCTCAAGTCGTGAACCCACCTCAAGACTGCGCTGAATATATAGACTTAGATCTAGACTTAGTGGTCCAGTTAGATCACAGCCATCAGAACAGAAAGGCTGATCGAGCCAAGTTTGAGAATCGGGTGTTGGTCAAAACCCACGCTAACCCCAGAGGAGCAGATGCTTCAGAACCGAGGGGTTAAAGGACCCCTAACCCAGAAGGAAAGAGAAGGGAGACGGCAAATGCAATTGTGTCTATATTGTGGAACTTCTGGACATTTTCTACGGGATTGCCCTGTAAAACCACCCAAGAAGGTGGTAGGAGCTGCTGATAAAAGCCATATGGAGTCAGACTCGGGAAACGACCACGCCCGAAAAGCGAAGAGGTCCGCTTGCCGAGCTTGAAGAAGGATACTCAGACCTTGCATTTCATCATACCAATGGTCCTCATAGATCCAGGGCAGCCATTGCGTATGCACGCAGTAAGGGTATACATTGATAGCGGGGCCATAGGAAACTATGTGGACTATGAATTGGCTTCTAGGATGAATCTACCTCTCTACCGAAAAACCACCTCAGATGTCATCACCACAGTCGATGGAACTGAAATTGCTTCTGGACCTGTAACTCACTCCACCGCAGAGATGACACTATTGGGTCAGGATGGGCATCGAGAGACTATTGTGTTTGATCTAATCAAAGCCCCACAGTTCCAAATAATACTGGGGATACCTTGGTTGGAAACACATAATCCTTGTATTGATTGGCGAGAGAAGAGAATAACCTTCCCGGATTGTGCACAAACCTGTTACCCAAAGAAAAATCAGAACACAGGCCTGGCCACAGTAACCACAGCAGTCATGCAACTACCTCCAAAATACCAAGAATTCCAGGATGTCTTCCAAAAGGAACAGGCAAACACCTTACCTCCTCACAGATCGTACGATTGTCAAATCAATCTCATACCCGGTGCACAACCCCCTTGTAGCAGGATCTATGCCCTTACGGAACGTGAGAACTTTCACCTACGACAATACTTAGCCCAGTACCTTGCCAATGGCTTTATTCGCCCATCCAAGTCCCCTGCATCTTCAGCTTTGTTCTTCGTACCTAAAAAGGAAGGTGACCTCAGAACGTGCATAGACTACCGCGCATTGAACCAAATAACTGTCAAGAACCGATACCCGTTGCCTCTGATCCCTTAACTACTAGACCAAGTGAAGGATGCTTGTATCTACACTAAGTTAGATCTCCGAGGGGCATATCATCTGGTACGTGTAAAGAAAGGCGACGAATGGAAGACGGCCTTTCGCACCAAGTACGGATTATTCGAGTATCAGGTGATGCCCATCGGGTTGTGCAATGCACCAGAAGCCTTACAGTATTTTATGAACGATGTCCTTCGTGAACTCATTGACGTCTGTGCTGTCGTATACATAGGCGATATTCTAGTCTACTCCTCCTCAGAATCAGACCATGTTAAGCACGTACGTGCAGTCCTTGAGAAACTACGCCAGCACAAGTTATATGCAAAATTGGAAAAATGAGTTTATGTTACGGAAGTTGAATTCCTTGGTTTTATCCTGAGTCCAAAAGGAGTCCGAATGGACTCACGAAAGGTGGACGCAATTCTCAAGTGGCCATCACCTAGTTCAGTTAAAGGGGTACAAAGCATGCTCGGATTTGCCAATTTGTACCGCAGATTCATTCCGGACTTCTCACATGTTGTACATTCCATCACAGCACTTTTTGCGAAAGAACAAACGCTTCTTGTGGACCGAAGAGGATGAAAAGGCCTTCCAAGAGCTGAAAGCGAAATTCACGTCTGCGCCTGTCTTAAGACATACACGCCCAGAGCTTCCATACATAGTGGAAACTGATGCATCCAGTTTAGCCATGGGAGCTGTCCTGTCCCAGAAGGATCCTGAAACTGGTCAACTTCACCCAGTGGCATTTTGGTCCAGAAAGTTCTCGGCACCTGAGTTAAACTATGCAGTTACCAATAAAGAGTTATTAGCTATCAAATCCGCCTTTAAGGCTTGGCGACACCATCTTCTCGGTGCCAGGCATACCATTACTGTAATCACTGATCACCGGAACGTGCAGTATCTAAAAACAGCCAAAGCCCAATCATCGCGCCAACTTCGATTTTGTGATCACTTATCGACTAGGCTGTAAAAATGGCAAGGCAGTGCCTTATCCCGAATAGGAATGGAAGAAGCATATGCAAACCCGGAGCCGGTGCCTATAATTTCTGAACAAAGAATTCTTGGCATAACTACTTTACAGACACTAGAAGAAATTCATTTAAAAATCCAACAACTCTTCTATCCAGCAGCCCTGCAGGACTGGGTAAAGAAAGGCCCGGATTACTCAGTCATCAATGATCTACCCTACTATCAAGGACGACTATTTCTACCACACAAGGAATTACAGGAACTTGTCATCTCCAATTATCATGATACCCTGATGGAAGGTCACCCAGGTATCGCAAAAAACCGAAGCTAAAGTTAACAGACAATTCTGGTGGCCCACCTGGCGAAAAGATATAAAGTCATTTGTGATGTCTTGTGGCATTTGCACCCAAAACAAAAGTCAGAAGAAAAATCCAGCTGGCCTTTTATAACCTTTGGCTATTCCACCTACACCATGGCACACCTTGTCTTTAGACTTTATTACAGATCTACCTCCATGTAATGGTTTTAACAACATTCTAGTTATCGTGGATCTTTTTTCCAAGATGGCCCACTTTATTCCTTTGAAGGGATTACCTTCTGCTTCAATTCTGGCCAAGGAGTTCCTCAAAAACATCGTTCAAATACATGGGTTTCCTTCCGTATTGGTCTCTGACCGAGGTAGTCAATTCATTTCACATTTTTGGAAGAAATGTTGCCAATTGGCGCAAATCGAGGTAAGGTTATCAACCAGTCACCATCCCCAGACCGATGGTCAGACGGAGACGACCAACCAGACCCTTGAACAGTACCTACGTTGCATGCTTCACCAGACCGAAAGTAATTGGAAAGACATTTTATGGATTTCCGAATATGCATACAATAACTCTGTACATTCAGGAACCGGACAAAGCCCCTTTTATACCGTATATGGACACCACCCTCGAACCTCAGAACTCGATTCGCCTCAGCACTTAGAAATGCCCGCAGTTAGTCATTAGCATTCTACCATTACACAAGCCTTCAAGGAAGCAACAGAACATTTAAAGCAAGCAAAAGAGAAATACAAGAAAAATGCTGATCTACATAGAAGTGAAACTCCACAGTGTAACGCTCACCTGATTCTCGCAGAGGCGCCGGTCTTGACTGGGCGACTACCGTATCTTTAAAGGTGATGTGTAGCACCCGGTTGGCTCTTTGGGCTGGACCTCTGTGCACTGTATGCCTGACGTGTAGAGTAAGATGTCTGCAGATAGAAAATATGGGGTTAATGAACTGGGGTTATTGGGGTGTCCCTATCTCTTTCCTCTTCACCTCTCCTGTAGACCCCCAAAGGTTAACGCTCTCACCTTAGCTAAGTGAATGCCGAGCTCTCCATCTGCCTCAGGGCAGGGTGCTGTAACCAGTTTCTTCACTGGATAGGTAGCGCAGGCCTCTTGACTTCAGAGGACTGCTGTCCGTCGTTTACTGCACGAACGGTAAGTTTCGAGTCATTCAAATGTCTTTAAAGTCTTTAGTAATGATGTCTCTTGTTTTGCAGGGTTCCGGCGATGGCGGATGACGGGCTGAAGTGAGTTGAAGATGGAGCCCGTGTGATGAATAGAAGCGCCTGGAAGCACGTAAGTAAGCGCTTGTTGCCTGCTTCACTATGCGCTCTAATTGTCTTTTTATTTTGCAGGTACGAGTTCGGAGCGGCTGCAGGGTGCCGGAATACCCACTGGATTAGATGTGGAAAGGAGTAATGGCACGTGAGTATTAAAGTTCCCAAATGTCTTTAAACGCACCTTGTTTTGTCTTTCAGATGTGGGATGCAGCGCCGAAGGCCTCCGGAGCGTGCAAAGAGTTGGTAAACTTTTGTCTTTCAGATGCCAGAATGCAGTGTGAAGACCTCCGGAGCGCACGAAGAGTAGGTAAGCCTTTGCCTTTCAGATGCCGGAATGCTAACCTGTTCTTTCTTGTCTTTATAGGTGTTGCTGAAGACTGGATTCAGGATGGTAAGCCTTTTTCCTTAGGCCCAGGACCGGATGCAGAAGACACG
Source organism: Ambystoma mexicanum (assembly GCF_040938575.1). Taxonomy (NCBI): domain Eukaryota; kingdom Metazoa; phylum Chordata; class Amphibia; order Caudata; family Ambystomatidae; genus Ambystoma; species Ambystoma mexicanum. The sequence continues at coordinate 344,761,213 of NC_090921.1, read as the reverse complement.
ATGAGCGTTCTGCTGCAGAGGTTGCAGAATAACGCAAAGCAAGATTCATCCACCGGGTGTGGTTTAAATAGCCTCCTGTAGTGCTTAGGTGTCTCCTTCCACAGCCACGCCCAAGTAAGAAAAGAGTTCCTGGTAAGAAAAGAGTTCCTGCCTTCCAGAAGAGTTCCAGTGTTCTGAATCTAGGGAGTGGCTCCAGCCCCACCCAACAGGAAAAGTAGTTCCAAACAGAAGAGGATCAGAGGCTCAACTGGCAGGCAAGTAAGCAGCATGGTCTGCTGAAGGTAAGTCCACCCAAGCATTATGAGCCCGGCGCTTCCAGCGCTGGGACTGGGCATATTTATGAGCCTGGTGCCACTGGCGCCAGGACTGGGTCCAAAAGGTCCCAATTGGGACTGGTTGGCACTCGGAACCTGGGTTATGGATCTGCTTCCAAGGGAGTTGGGAAAACCCTGACCTTTTGGAAGCAGAGATCATGACACACAGTACCAAATTGGAGATCAGGTTTGGCTAGCTACAAAACAAATACCTCTGAAAGGAACTCAGACTTTTAATCCTAGATATTTAGGACCTTACACCATTAAGGCCATTATCAACCCGGTGGCCGTCAAACTGGAATTACCCTCTAATATGCAAATTCATCCTGTCTTTCATGTTTCACTTTTAAAAGCAGTTCAACCAGGAACAAGATTAACCAAAACACCAGATCCTATCTTGATAGATGGAGAACCTGAATTCCAGGTGAAAAACATCCTGGACTCCAAGGTGGTTAAATAAAAACGTTTTTACTTAATCGATTGGAAAGGTTACGGGCCACAGGAAAGGTCATGGGAGCCTAGTGACCACGTTCATGCACCTCGATTAGTGAAGAGATTCCATCGGAACTTCCCAGACAAACCAGGACCAAGGGGAAGAACGACTTTAGGAGGGGCCTTGAGGGGGAGTGCTGTCATGATGCATACCTCCGGGCATCCAGACCACTTCCATCAGCCCCGGGAGCAGGCATCATGTTACCTTGAGAAAACCCAGCAACCCCTGCTAGGGGCTGTCTGGGTTCAGTCCTGGCGCCAATGGCACCAGGCTCATATGGGACATCAGTCCTGGCGCCACAGGCGCCAGGCTCATAAGTGCACACTTACCTGATGCAGACCATGCTGCAAGAAGATTCAAGCCCATGTGAGACCTGGAAGGGACTACTTTACCTTAGGGACTATTTTGTTACTCGGGTGTGGTCGGGGTGGAATACCTACCTGGGACTACTTTGGAGGCTATTTAAACCACGCCCGAAGAGCAGCACACGCTTCGCGTTATTCTGCATTCAGCAGCTTAACGTTCACCATGCCAGCAGCAGCATCCAGCCTTCTGCCACGCCCGCCTCGAACCTGGAGCACCTACAAAGAAGGAAAGAAGCAAAGGTTAGAACAAGATTATTACCGGATTTCTTACCTGATCCCGGATTCATCGCATCTTCAAACCTGAGGAAAGACTTTGTTTTAAACGCGTCGCAACGCCAACAGCAGCGCCGTGCCATACTCACCGTTCCACGCAGCATCTCTTCGATCCGGCGCTGTCTCCATCTTTAAATCGCCGAATTCCGAAACCTAAGGGGGACAAGAAACAACAAGGTGAGCAGAGAGAACATACAGAGACAATCTCTTTAGCCGCCATATGCTTACCTGATTTTACTGCCCGAGGTATTATTCATCAGCACGCCACCTCTTCTTATGCCGCACCTGTGACAAAAGAAGAAAGCAGCAAGTTTAACCCTGGGCATTATTTACCGGACAGTGTTGGGTAACACAGACTTTTACCAGAGCACTTTCAGTTGTCAATCTTCTTATTGGGTCAAAGCTGCAAGATAAAAGAGGAATTGGACAGGAGTGAATTCCAGACATTTTGAACTCTTACGAACTATATACTTACGGCTCTTCGCCAGGACCTTTTGGAGTCAGGATTCGTTTACAACTTCCAATATCTTCAGGCCAGTGAAGTAACTGGTCATCAACACGCCCCTGCGTACTTCACAGGATGGAGGGCTCATCCTTCAAGAATATAAGGTGAGATTGCTGAGAGGGCACTCAGTGGTGATTAGAGGGGAGGACAGTGGGGGTGCTATCACTTGAATCCACAAGTGGCTAAATCCATCCCACCACTTGTAGGAGAATATTTCTACGAGTCAAGCAAACAAGAATTGGAGGGCAGATCCAGTCAGTCATCGCTGCACTACGCATCACGTGGGTGGAGGCCGCAGCAGTCCGGGTCCGACCGACGCCCCTGTGGGAGCCAGGTGAGCGTGACAGAAAGTTGGTCAGAATCGGGGGCGGACTTTAGTCCTTTGTTTCTTGTGGGATGCCAACATTGGACAAACATGCTTTCTTCCAGATGAAGTTACTGCCCAAGAATCTCCCCTACATCCCTGAAGGAACACCACTCCACAGTAGTCAGAAGCCCTTGCCAATAGAATACTTGTTACAGAAGAACAAGTTACTTACCAACTGGTAATGTTCTTTCGACTGGATATTCCTCCAACGTATTCCTCATCTTTGATAATGTCGTCCAGCTTCGGCTGCTTCGGAAAAACTTCTCTCGGCAGAGGGCGCCATGCGTCGATGGCATTGACTTGATGCCCCTCGAAGGCCTCCGTCGAGGGTGACATCATTGTGTGTGCAAATTGCACGCGCAGCGCCTGCTTTTCCCTCTTGTTCGTGTTGGTTGTCAGTGTAGGCAGGCAGTAGACCACCCTCCAAGAGGTGACGTTGTAACAGCCCAGGAAATTATACAGAGGTGTAGGCGGGAGGGCGATGAGGAATACGTTGGAGGAACATCTAGTCGGAAGAACATTACCAGTTGGTAAGTAACTTGTTCTTCGAATTGTTTCCTCCAACATATTCCTCATCTTTGATAGACTCCCAAAGCAGTATAAGGAATTTGGAGGAGGGAGTAGAATTTTGAGATTGATGGTATCTTACAAAGCTGAATATAGTACTGCCTTACCAAAGGCAACTTCCTGAGAGTGGGAAGCATCTAAACTGTAATAACTTGTGAAAGTATGTATTGAAGACCAAGTAGCTGCATCACAAATCGATTTAATAGGGATGCCCTCTTAAAGGGTTGCGGAAGAGGTTATACCTCTGGTTGAATGGGCTCTTAAGCCTTCTGGCGGGTCCTTACCAGCCAATTTGTAGCATTCTGATATGCAAAGTATAATCCACCTTGACAAGGTTTGCTTTGATACTGCTTGACCCAATTTCCATCCGGTATAACCAATGTAGAGTTGGCCATCCACTCTGAGCTTGGAGAGCCTAGAAATATAAAAGCTTAAAGCTCTTCTTGGGTCCAGCCTGTGGAGTCTTTCCTCCTCTTTACCAGGATGCGGCGGGGATAGAACACCGGCAGAATGATTTTCTGATTCAGATGGAAATCGGACATGACCTTAGGTAAGAAGGAGGGTTTAACCCTCAACACAGCCCTGTCCTTGTGGAACACAGTATAAGGTGGCCTGGAAGAAAGTGCCTGCAACTCGCTCACTCTTCGTGCAGATGTTAATGCGACCAGTAAAATGGTTTTGAAGGTTAACAACCTCAATGAGCATGTGTGCAAAGGTTCAAATGGGGCACACATTAAAAACCTTAGAACCAGATTAAGGTCCCGAACTGGGACTTGAAAAGAAGAAGGTGGGAACACATTTGTGAGCCCTTTCAGGAATTGAATTGCCATGTGAAAATAGGAACACTCTTCTGAAGAGCGCTTGAAGATGGAAAGCGCTGCCAGGTAACCTTTAATGGTCACAACATTGAGACCCTTGTGTGCCAGTGATAAGAAGAAAGATAACTCCTCTGGAATTGAACAAAGAAAAAGGATCATCATTCTTTTCTCTGCACCAGTCACAAAACTTGTTCCAACGGTACAGATATTTTGTTGCTGGCCTTCTTGCCGAAAGCAACACCTCCACGACTTCATCCGGGAGGTCCCAATTCTTGTATCTCAGCCTTTCGGAAACCAAGCATGAAGGTTGAGAGTGTTGATCTCTGGATGGAGAACCTGTCCCTCCCTTTGTGAGAGAAGACCATCTTTCTGTGGAAGACGAATTGAAGAACAGATGGACATGTCTAGAAGTTCTGGGTACCGCGCTCTCCTGGCCCAATCCGGGGCAATTAGGATCATGCGGCTTTCGAACCGTCATAACCTCCTGATTACTTGTGGAATGACAGGGATCGGTGGAAACGCGTACAGCAGTGGAAACTCACAATCCACCACGAACGCATCTCCTAGAGCTCCTCTCGGAGGAAATTTCCTTCAGCAATACCTTTCGCACTTCCGGTTGCTTCCAGTCACAAACAGGTCCAATTGAGGGGTTCCCCAAAGGGCTAAGATCTCTTGAAGGACTTCCTGAGCTAGTTCCCATTCGTGGGACAATGCGCCCTGCCTGCTCAGAGCATCCGCCGTCATCTTATGATATGGCATGGCATGGTATTTATAATGCGCCTATACACAAGTGTTTCAAGGCTCCATAAGGCAAGAGAGGGGGAACAGAGGGAAGACAGACAGCGATCCTACTCGGCCAGGTGACAGTCAGATTGCGCAAGTGCATGGGAAGGGAGAAGAGGGAAAAGTGCAGTACATGGCATAATAGACTAATAACAATAAGTAAAGTACGGCCAGCTGGTGGTAAGTGCAGACATCAGGTGTTAAGTGCTGGTAGCGGGACTGTAGGGATACAGAGACAGTCCCGAGTGCGGGGGTTGCCAGGAAGGCAGTGCAGGTGTGCGACTGGCGTGGAGGGGACCTGGACCCGAGATCAGAGGGGCGCCAGGTAACCAGTGCAGTTTCAGCAAGAAATTCAGCAGGGGAGAGGAGAAAAAGCAGAAGCTAAGAGAAAGGTTTGAGGTGGCCCCGGAACCAGAGATGATTCTCCTCAAGTTTCAGTGAGGCAGTGAGGCTGTTCCAGAGGGAGTCCCCAGCAGAAGAGAGAGATCTACCACTAACTCGTTGCTTGGAGAAGCGACTGACCCTGAGGGAGTTGGAGGCGGATGAGCGAAGAGCTCAAGAAGGAAGATATTTAGGAAGAGAGAGTTGAAGGTATTGAGGCCCCAGGCCTCAGAAGGCCTTGTGGACATTGCAGAGGGTTTTGAACTTAATTCTCGCAGCCACTGGGAGTCAGTGCAGAGATTTCAGTCCTGGAGAGATATGATCCCTGGGCTTGAGGCCAATGACAAGTCTCGCAGTCCTGTTCTGGATAAGTTGCAGAAGGCGGAGAGTAGAGGCAGGCAGATTTAGAAAGAGGCTGGTGCAATAGTCCAGCCTAGAGAGAACCAGAGCTCTGGAGACAGTGAGCTTCTGGGGGATAGAGAGGAAAGGAAGAATACCTCTGAGGAGGTGCAGCTGGTAGTGTGACTTCTTAGAGACGTCAGAGATGTGAGGAGAGAAGGAGGGTGTGGAGTCGAAGATGACCCCGAGGTTTTTAGCCTCACAGGTGGGCGCAGGAAGAGGGCCAAGAGAGGCCGGCCAGAGAGTGACAGAAAAGGAGGGAGCGGGTGTGCCGATGAGGAGAATCTCAGTCTTACTGGCATTAAGGCAGACATCATTGGCGGCACAACACTCCTGGATGGCTGACAGACAGTCAGAGATGAGAGAGGGAGAAGAGGTGGCTTAGGGTAGCCGAAAATGAGCCGAGTGTCATCCGCATAGCACTGGAAGTTGGGGCAGAGCGCGGCAATACGGTGGGCAAGAAGTGCGGTGCAGGTATTGGTTAAACAGCCAGGGAGAGAGGTTAGACCCCTGGGGAACACAACAGGTGTAGATAGAGATAGAGGAGAGGAAGGACCCAAGTTGAACCTGGGATGGTCGATCAGAGAGGAAAGAAGAATTCAGCCACGCCAGGGCCTGACCGGTGATACCCAGGTTATCACAGAGACGATTGAGCAGGATGGCAAGGTTGACCGTATCAAAGGCAGAAGAGATATCAAGTAAGATTAGGACACATGGGGTGTTGAAGTCAAGGTTGGAGAGCATGTCTTCACGGATGTTCAGGAGAGCAGTTTGTGCTTCTGGCATCTCTGAAGCCAGACTGATGATCATGGAGACAACCAACAGATTCAGTGCGAAGATTGAGCTGGGAGATGGCCAGCTTTTCCAGGAGTTTGCCAAGGAAAGGAGTGATGGAGATAGTTGGCCGGACAAGATGGGTCGGCAGAGTGTTTCTTAACAAGAGGGTGCACAAGGGAGTGCTTCAGGGGGAAGGGAAGACTCCAGTGGCGAAGGAGTGGTTGCAGAAGTCGGCCAGGGCAGGAGCCAGGGAGTCAATGTGGTCCTCGATCATTTTAGAGGAACAGGGGTGAATCTGTTTTGACGAGACTTTCATAGATCAGACTTGTCTGGAAACCTTGTCTGGGGATAACAGGGGAAAGGCAGAGAAGGAGGAAGGAGAGGTGGCTGAGGAGGGGCCAGGGGAAGAGCAGGGAGTAGATGGAGGAGGGGGAGAGGAAGTGAGAGAGAGGACAGTATGTCTTGAGCTTTGGAGATGAAATGAGAAGCCATAGATGTGCAGAGTGCCTGCGAAGGGACAGGAGAGGTAGAGACTGCAGCAGGATTGGCCAGTTCCTTGCAGATTTTAAAGAGTTTGGCTAAGTTGTTAGATGCCGCAGAGACGCAGGCTTGGATATGCATGTTCGCCCGGCTCTGGTTTTCCAAATTCAGTCTCAGGCGATGTATCCACACCACTAGCATTATGTAGTATATCAATGAGGTCCTTCATTTTACTCTCCTCAGAGATCAAACACTCTGGTACATTAGGAGTGCCAAACTCTAGACCAAACGGGACTTCCTCATCCTCAGATCTTTCCTGTTCTTCAGATATTGAAGATAAAGATTTAAAGTATTCCTTTCTGGGTAAAGGAGTATAAGATCTTTCATGAGGAGTTGGTTTTGTGGAAGGTTTTTATTTAGCAGCTTTTTCTTTTGCTGCGCTGCAATATGCTCAGAGAACTGAGTTGGAACCTTAGAAATCTTCGGCTTCGAAGGAAACCGGGGTGAAGGCGTCATGGTTTCAGCGACCACCTTCGAGGATTTCGCTTTGGACTGCTTCGAGGACCTCGAGCGCACATTATGGCTTAAATGACCCTTCTTTATCAGAGATCTCGAGGGCTCCCGATCGGTTCTTCTTCGATCACCCGGGCTCAAGGGTGCACAACTGTCGGCGCGGAACGCTCTCAGCCGGCTTCAGAAGAAGGCACGGACCGAGGCTTGGCCTTTTCAAAAACCTTCCATCATTTTCAAATGGAATGCTTCGTAAGAAGAATGTTTAGTGGGGCATCTAAACTTACCTGGGGATTCGTCTATGAAGATGACGACCGATGGCGTTGCTTCTTCAATTTTTTTATTCTCAAGACGACGAGTGGCGGGAGCCACTTCGGGATCTCAAACTTACTTTCTTTTTGCGTCGAGGAGAATTAACTCCCCACTCGACGGTCGAGGATCGGTCAGATTTGGATTTGCAACCCACCTGCAATTTCCCCTTCCTCCCTCGCAGGGCTTTGCCTGTCATCGCCTGACACTTCGAACAGGCCTCCGTGTCGTGGCCCTCTCCCAAACACCACAGGCAGGATCGATACGGGTCTGTGATAGACATCTTCAAATTGCATTCCTTGCACCTACTTCTTAAAGCCTGAACGAGGGGTAGTCGGGGGTCGATGAAGAAATCTTCGAAGATTTTCTGTCGAAGAACAATTTACTATGCAGTGGAAATTAATCACGAGGTGCGCCGAGTCTGCGAAGCAACACGTTCTGCGGAAAAACGGAACGGTGGCCAACGGGCGCTGCACGTGCTACTTGTACATCCTATGACATCGCCCTCTACATAGGCCTTCGAGGGGCATCGAATCAACACCATCGACGCACGGCGCCCTCTTCCGAGATAAAAATGTTCAGAAGCAGCCGAAGCTGGATGACATTATCAAAGATGAGGAATACGTTGTAGGAGACAATCGATTCGAAGTGCGCTTTATGTAGGACTCCCAACCAAATATACAATTTACAAATGGTCCAAAACATAGAAAGCAGCGTGAACTTCCTTCTGAAGGAACATAACTAAGTCACAACCAATTTGGTAAGTCTTCACTGGCACTTGGAGGACAGAATAACATTCAAGATGCTCTGTCTTACCTTTAAGAGTATACATGGTCTGGCAGCCCACTACCAACAATTAAGAGCGCTCCAGGTATCTGGCACCAACTTCCTGACATATCCGTCTTCCTGGTGCAGGAGCAAAGGTGACAGATGCTTCTCCGTCTTCAGCTCTCATCTATGAAACTCTTTGCCTCCTCACATAAGGCTCTGTAATGCATTTCAGGCTGTAATCCAACATCCTGTTCTAAATACAACCTGCGTGCTAATCTTCCATTCCGAGAGTTTTACATACTTTTTGTTCAAATCCCCACTTGTGTTTCCTCTACGTCTTTGCCACCTCGCCCCTATCCATTTTCCTTTCACTACCCGTTTAGGAGCATTCCATTCATATCATAAAAGTGTCAGCGCCAAGAGGCAATTTGGTTTGTGATGTGCACACCATCTGGTTTGTTGAAGGCCTGTAGGAGTGTAGGTCTGATTTTGGCTGATTGCAGTCAGGCTGGGGCTTTGGGAACCCAATGGCTCTCCCCACTGCCTAGCTCCTTAAATGTTCTGGGCTACCTAAACTACAGGTAGAAATGGCATGGTGTGGGTTATTGGGGTCAGTTAGGTAAGCAGTGCTGCCAGGAAACCTCTAGAAGCCCACCATTTTCAACCTGCATTTAATAGATGTATGAGCGTTTGCAAGATTCCCGATTCACAGCATTCAGGCAGGAGTGTGAGTACTATAGGACCTGATGGAACATTATGGTATGTTGAGGTGATCAACCTTTCATTTGGCTTTCTGGAAGGGTGCTTCATAAAATTCCATGCCTAAAAATGTGGAAGTCATTCCATTATGGTTAGGATTCGAGGTAACTCCCTTCTGTGGCAAAAAAAACAACCAAACCGATATGAAGTTGCATAAGAAGAGCCGTAGAATTCACCTGGATTCTGCTTTGAGTCTGAAAACAAAAATGGAAGACAAAGTACTAATTGGATTTGCAAAATTCCCAATCTGGGTGTGCAGGGAGTAGAAGAGGGGACACCAGTAAAGGTAACATCCTGCTTAAGAATACTTCTGAAGCTCCAGAACAACTGAAAGACAGATTTTAAACTGGGGATCCCCACATGAGTATGGTAGATACTAACCCCACGTAGGCTATGACAGAGGAAGAATGGCATGGGCACACTCCTTCCCAAGTGCTCAAACACCGGACCTTGGCTCTACCAGATATATAACTGGGGAAGAAGTAACCTTAGACCCTTTTGCCGTCAGGGGAATGGGATCATTGAGAGAAGATCATGGACATTGTTGGTCTTTCCGTGTCAATGTAGGGGTGAATTTTCAAAAACTGTCCATTGCCCCTTTTAGAAAACTGTAGGGGGCAATTTATATAATCTTATGTCCTCTGGACTATGTAGTCCCAGGAAAGGACAAAACTATATATTTTTTTTACAATTAAAGACAGAATGCCCTACTAATATATCTGTCTAAATTATGCCATCTCAAGAGAAAAGACTGAAAAAATGTCCCCTTATTTCTTGTGGTAAAGAATTGAGGTTATGTTCTTGAATACTTCCCCCACCCCCTTGTAAAATAAATAGAGGTGATAGGGTAGAAGATTTGGTATATGAACTCTTGTGGGAGACATGGAACAGTGCAAAATATCAACCAAGCAGAAATGTTTTATTATCATATGGAAGAGGAAACTAATTAGGACACATCTAGTACAAATTTAAATACATAATGGACCAAAGGTACAATGCGCATCTCATGTGCAAGTTAGATTTGCAGTGCGCTGGGTATTTGTTCCTGGTTCTCCAGCGGTAGCTCCTGCCTTCTGGGTGATGCCAGACACCCAGGAGGAGTCGATTTTGGGTCCTGCTCATTGAATCTTAATTTCAAACCCTGAAATCACCTAATGAAAAGGAGGGTAAATCTTCCAATAGGTTAACATATTTTGAAAAGGTCTTGTCAGAATTCAGGGATATTGGCATTCAAGAAGCTAATGGCTTAGACTTAATTTACAATCATCTTGGGAATCAGCTTAATCCAGAGGTTACTTAAAGAAGAATATCCTAGGAAAAGATGTTCCCCATGGGAAGACTAAAGAAACTGGATGCCACATACACCAGTCAACTTTTGAAACAAGAAGATACACCTCTTGTTCTAGTAAACCAACCAGAGGGAGCATCCCAAGAATCCCTAAAGCCAGAATCCTAAACTCTGAAGCCTCATATCATGAGAAATTAGATTCTTCTTGGGTGTGTCCTAGCTTTTATGGGAATCTTCCTCCGATGGCGTTTCAAACATTTTGCCCATCAGTGCCCTTTACATAATCACCCGATCCGTTAGAAACCAGAAAGGTGGAAAAAGGTAGATGCCAGGCTCTTTTGTGGAAGTACTATTTATATTGTTTATTTGTTTATTTATAGTGCACTCCCAACACAGATATGCAGTTTCTTAGTTACACACAGGCAGTGTACAGTAAGGCAATACAAGACTATCCAGTTTCTTACAGGGATACATGAAAATACTTTTTTTGTTATTCACACACTAGGCAGTATGCCGTTAGGCGGGCAATACAGGAATATACAGTCACTTTACATGGTTCAATTTAAGGCTGATTGACAGGGTCTAGTATGGTGCATCTTTGGCGATGAGCCAGATTTTAGTGTCCTTCCTGAATTTATAGAAGGACTGGTCAGATCTTAATGTGATGTGTTAGGAGTTTCGGAGTTGAACAGCCATTAACTGGGAAGCTGCTGCCGCCTGCTTTTTTAAGATTATACCTGGGAACTTTTAGGCATCCGGAGTTAGATGTCCTAGTAGGTCGGGCAGGGTTATTTTTGGTGAATCTTTCAGTGAGGTATTGAGGGGCTGAGTTATTGAGACATTTGTAAATCAAGGATGCTGTTTTGAGTTGTATTCTCTCCTTGATGGAGAGCCAGTTGATGTCACGTCTAGTTGCAGAGATATGTTGTCTTCTAGGTATGCCCAAGGCAGTTCTGAGTGCATTATTCTGCAAAATATGGAATTCATTGATGATATATTTACTGGCCCCTAAGTACAATGCATTGCAGTAGTCGATTTTGACAATACTAGGGCTCTGGCCAGAGTGGTGCAGCTTTTTGTGGAAAAAAAGGGTTTGCAGGCGTGGATAAGCTTGCAGGTGTATGCTGTTGCTGAGGCTGTTTCACTGACCTGCTTGCGCCGATTCAAGGAGGAGTCTAGGTAGAAACACAATATTTTTACCTCTTTGGCAACCTTGATATCATTTCCATCAATGTTAAAGGAACGGTATTGATTGCTCCTTTTTTTATGTTAATGGGTGTGGCTAAGATGAGCAGATCTGTCTTCTCATCATTCAGGCACAGACCATGTGTGGCCATCCAAGCCTGAATGATGAGGTAAATTCTGTTTATAAGAGCTATGTCTTTGTCGTAATCGCCTGTCACAGATATGAGGATCTGGGTGTCATCTGCATAATTCGTGGAGGCAACACCCAGATGGTCCAGATCATCAAACAATTGTTTAGTGAACACATTATACACAGTAGGCGATACACAAGATCCTTGTGGGACTCCACAGGATATGGGGATAGGGTTGGCTGCAGCCTAAGCTGAAAAGACTCATTGATCTATTATTTAAGAAGGATTGGATCCATGCCGTTGCATCTGTTGAGAAATGGGCCGCTGTAGAGAGGTGCTTGCACAGAACCTTGTGATCAACCAGATCAAAAACAGCTGACAAATCCAGCAGGAGGGCCGATTTCCCTTTATCTTTCAAATCTTCAATCTGGATCTTCAGGTCAATCAGGGCTGTTTCTGTGCCATGTTGGGGCCTGAAGCCAGATTGACAGAGTCCAAGTAGCTTATTAGTCTCCAGATATGTTTGTATCTGGTTGTAGGCTGCCTTGTCGATGATCTTAAGTAGGAAAGGGACTGTCGTGATGGGTCTAAATTTAGTGGGGATGCTAGGGTCCAGTGACTTGACTTTTTTTTTTTTAAGAAGTGGATGTACCCATGAGTTCTTCAAGTTAGTAGGGACAGAACATGTGCGGAAGAAGGCGTTAATTGCCGAGGTGATAAAGGGGGCAAGTACACCAGCAGCTTCCTTTATGACGGATGCTGGCCAGGTATCACCTTGGCAATTGGATGGTTTGAGAGAGGCTATGATGTTTTGCACTTCTTGGGAAGACACTGAGGTGAATTTGAAACGCTGAGCCGGTTTAGGGAGAGTGGGGCTAGGATTCCGAGTATTAGCTTGAGGAGGCAGATTACATTTTTTGGCATCTATTTTTATTTTGGAGCAGAGTGATTTTATTGGATAAGGCATCTTGAATTTTGGTGCACCAATTTTTGTCTTTGATGCAGTCATCTGTTGGGGAGTAGGGGGACGGGAGATTCAAGTTCTCTTAAAATGGTAAAGAGGTCTCTGGTACTAAAACCAGCTTTTTCGATCCTATTGTTCTAGGTGTCGCGTTTTGCTATCAGAATTTCTTCTTTATAGTTAGCTGAGATTTTTAGAAGGATATCTTTATTAGCTGTGGAGGGGCTATTTTTCCAAGTGGTTTCACATTTCCTTTTTTCATTTCTTATATCTTTGAGTTTGGGAGTGAACCAGGTGTTCAGGTGTGCTATGGGTTTATTTATACACATTTTTAGAGGTGCAATAGTCTCTAGGGCTGTGGTGATCATTTTGTTGTAAAGATCCACTAATTCTGATGGATTGGAGGAGGCAGGTTAAGGTTTAAGTAGAGGTTAGAGAAAAGGCTTATGTTTGTCCATAGTAATATTCTTCTTATTCCTGGTCTGAATGGGTGGAACAATAAGGTTTTCTCTAGTAGGAAGTATACAGTCTTGCAGGTTAAATGTTAATAGGAAGTGGTCAGTCCAAGATTGCGGTTTGATAGAGGGTATATTAGTTGCACAGTTGAGGTCCGCTACCCAGTCTAGGAATCTTCTTTTTTCATGTGTGGGTAGGACTCTCTGAGTGAGGCCTAGTTCAGCCAAGGAGTTAGCCAGAGTCCATGCAGATTGGGTCATTAAAACCTAGGTTAAAGTCCCCTAGTATGAAGATTTGCAATGTGGGCTTTGTATTGGTGGAGAGCAAGGTGATAATTTCTTCTTCAAAGGAGCCTGTAGGTCCAGGAGGACTATAGATTAGATGCATTGTTATTGTGCACAGGTTGGTGAGGGGAAGTTTCACCGTCATTAGTTCACATGACTTGGTAGGGCGTGTGGGCAATTCTGAGTCCCAATGTGGCTTTAGTGATAAAGGCAATACCACCACCTCTAGAATACACTCTATCAGATCTAAGGACCGTATAGTTGGCTGGGGTCGCAATAAGGAGGGAAGGGCCTGTTGCTGCATGTAGCCAGGTCTCGGCAATTGCTAAGAAGTCCCGTTTTTTTCTATGATGAAGTCAGCAATGTCAGTTGCGTGGGCTACTAGGGATCTGGCATTGATCAATGCTCCATAGATAGCAGTAGGGCTATTACTATGGGCGGGTAGGTCAGGTGTGGCCGATACCAGTCTAGTTCTCTTAGAAGCTTTGTGGATTTTTGATGGGCCTTTTTTTTTTTTTTTTTTTTTTTTTTTTTAGGCATTGTGGGGGGCTATTTATAGGTAAAGTGGCAAGGTATTTTGTACGATTTGCCAAGTCTGGTGCTGAGCCTGGCGGTTCTTCTTGTAGTTGGGCATGGGCGATTCGGGTTAGGTGATGTGGGGAGTGGTACTAGAATAGTATCCGGGTTTACTAGGCATAGAATCTAGTATGATGCCCAATGGCATGTTGAAGTTGTTTATTTCTAGGGGTTGTAGTGAGGCTCTGATGGGTAGGATGGTGGGCCTTGGATTCAGTGTAGGTAGGAATGAAGTGGGCTTGATCGTGCCAGTGAAGAGTCAAGGGTGGAAGAAAGCTGGTTGCCTTTATGTAGCATTCAGTATAGGAGTGCTTGGACACAGTGGAGGGACTTCTGGACATAGGGGTATGCGTTTTGACGCTTGCAAAAGGAGATTTGGGTTGGATGGTGATAGCGTTTATAATAGAGACAAGAGTATAAAGGCTAACCAGAGGAAAGGCAATGTGATATCTGCCAGAGGCATGCATAGTTATAAGGTCAGGATGAGCGGGAGCAGGTTACAGACATTAGCTACTCTGGACAAGCCTCAATTTGTACAACAGTTTGCGGGTGCTGGTATGAGTCTGGGCAGTATATGTCTAGTACAGCCGGTGGATGCAGGTTAAAATAACCGGCAACAGAGGTTAAAGTGGGTCTTAAATGTCAGCACAGTATCCGATGGTGGAATACAGAGTATTAGTGCCCAAGAGTCGGGTATCGAAATAGCATTTAGTGTCCTATAGGGCACACCTTTGGCCTAGTTCGGCGTCCTGTGGCCTCGGGTTAGCCCGGTGGGAGGGCCAACTGACACCTTCCGGCACAGCCAATTCCAAGAAATGTAGATGACGGGCCAATGGGCGGCGGGGCTCGACACGCGGTTGCTAGGCAACCCAGTACACAACATATGCGGCAGCCATTACTGATGCTCCTGGTGTGTATTAAAATGAGCACGGGGCCAATGAAGGATAAATTCACAAATGGAATGGTGGCCTGGGACTCAGGGGATCGTGCAGGAAGGTGGGAGCCAGGTGTGGGTGCAGGATGCATGGCGCTCACACCACCTTATCCTGCAGCACTCTCTGTGCTGGCCGAGGGGGAGCTTCACTTGATGCGACGACAAGCGTTGCAGGCTGGGCTCCTGCCCACCCAAGAGGTTCACAAGGAGGCAGTGGAAGTGATGAAGGCACAGACAGGCCTGTGCCTTTGTGGAGTGCCTTGGTGGGAGGGCCGGCTGACTCCTTCCGGCGTGGCCAAATCTAAGAAATGTAGACGACAGGCCAATGGGCGGTGGGGCTCACCACACGGTTGCTAGGCAACCAAGTACACAACATATGCGGCGGCCATTACTGATGCTCCTCATGTGTATTAACACGAGCGGAGGGGCAACGAAGGGTAAATTCACAGATTGAATGGCGGCCTGGGACTCGAGGGATCGTGCAGGAAGGTGGGAGCCAGGTGTCAGTGCAGGATGCACAGCGCTCACACCACCTTACCCTGCAGCACACTCAGTGCCAGCAGAGGAGGAGCTTCACTCCAGAAAAGCAATGTCTTTGAAAAACCCTGATGTTATGCTTTGTACTGGGGAGAAGAGTCAGTATCGAATTCCAGAAATAATACAAGGAAAACTGTATGGGCCAAATTAGATACAGGAAGTAAGGGATGTGCCATAAAAGCAGATCATCTTCCTCCAGATTGGAAACCTTTGGGCCCGAGAACTGTAGGTTGGGTTCAGGGTCAGACAAAGAGACACCCATTAACCCAGCTTTATGTTACCATATCGGGCAAGGAGGTACCGTTATAAATAGCAGTAATACCTGACCTACCGACTCAATTGGTTTTGGGTAGTGAAATACACCATTTTGATCAATGGGTCCTTAGAGTGGCCCAAGTAAATTTTAGAACATCTAACGAACCCACAGAGCAGAAGCAGAAAACCACTTTCCTGTATTCCCCTGTCAATTCCTGGGAAAAAGAAGGACTTTCCTCAGGAGGTCCAGTTTGGGGCCGGAAAACCCCAAAACTTCCTTTTGGTATGGGGAAGGCTTTTGGGTCTAGGGAGTATAATGAACTTGAATGGGAGGCCAATTCTTTAGGGGAAGGGTATGTGACGAATACAGCAGAGTCATCGCTGAAACCCAGCTTAAAATCTCCATGTGGCCAGGGGAAGGCAGCCGCTACCCGATCCTGACATTGGGGGTGGCATCAGGAGGGAGGATCACATGGGAGGAGATAGTTGCCAAGGGGAAATGGTGACTCCCTTGAGAGAGACGCGATATTCATCTTCTTACGAGGATGGGAATCCTATAATTCCCAGATATCGAATGGCATGCTGCCACTGCGCAAGTCCCTCCCATGAGAAAATCCGAAGACTATTCTATTAAAAGTCATCTAGACAGAATAGGTTTTATACTTCGGGAATTCATTAATCAAATGTGACTTCCTCCAATTACCATGATTCCGTTTTAGGTAAAAATCCTAACCCCAATACTAAATCACATATCATTCACAAGCTCTGCTTATATTCAGTTCACAAATCATTCATAACTAAAGAGACATGAAAGAGCCATAACTACTATGGACTTCAAAATCCATAATGCCTGTGGTACTTGGACGAGAAAGAGGGACACAAGTTAATGAGGATCAAAGATACTGCTAATAGGAATGTTCGGTCTAGTTGTTGGAAGTCAAGGCACCTGAGCGAGACTTTTAAACCTGGGAATGAGCCAAAGCAAAGAGAAGGAGTAGCAGAGGCAGAAGTGATTGGAGCTAAAGCAGGACTGCGACTGCCAGCAGAAGCCGACACAGGAAGAGAAGGCATGTGGTTTTGCAGAGTATGCGCAGCAGGAAGCAGAGTTGTGGTCAGCAGCAGGGAGAGGAGCACAGCTGTGTGGGAGACATGCTCCGACCCCACGCAAGTCCCTCAGAGGTGCTGGAGGACATGAAGATCCGACAGAGCCTGTGGAGCTCCTGAGAAGGATATGTGCAGGCAGTGGCAGGTACAGGAGAGCGGTCCACGGGATTGCCGGTCCACAGAGGATCCGCTGCAGCAGCAAGGAGTGACGCAGAGATGCAGATTGCAGCTGGTGAGTTGGCCTGCAGGAAAAGGTAACCCTGGGGTGCTTTGAGCAGGACATTTGCTAATACCAGACACTTTACTGAGCAAGCTAAATTAAAAATGCTAAAAGGGCGCAGTTCTCCTTTTATGAAATGTCCACTTGGGGATATCTTTACCCACATTGCGAACAGCCAAGAGACTATAACAAGGAGACGAAAGGGCAACACAGGCGCAATTCTCCTTCCCCGAGACACCAGTTTGGGGAAATCTGAACCCATATTGCCAACATTCAAGAGACTCTAAAGATCGGTAACCAATGTTCTACTTCCCTGCACATGCGATATTGGTGTGAAGATCCTTGGAACAAATATTGCCACTAACAGAAGAGACTAATTGTAGTAGTAGGAGTTTGTTCTTCCTGGCAGGTGACTAAACCAAGAAAGGGACAGTTGTAGTTAGTCCTGGCAGGCGAGCATACCAGGAAAGAAACATTTGCTTTTAAGAAATGTGGTTGTGCTGAAAAGGTGTTGTGGAAAGAATCTGTTAACTTTATCATCCGGACAAACTGTTGTATCACAAAAGACAGTTGCTGTGCTAACCTGACAAAAAGTATTCCATTGGAAGAATAATTTTGATATTGTAATATCTGCTTTACATTCTGGGAAGGATACTGTGTGGAGGAAACAATTGCTTTGGTTTATGAACTAGTGATATTTACTTTACTAAGAAGGATACTGTCTGGAGGAAAACAATTGCTTTGGTTTTCAAATAAGTATGTTGTGAAAGAGACATTTACTTTACCAAGTGGAAGGAAGCATTTGATGGAAAAGACATTTTGTGTTGAACCGAACTAAACTTTGTTGAGTGAGAACTTTTTCAAGGGTTTTCCTGAATTGATCCAGGGGAAGGGAGTCAAAACTTCGTAAGAGCTACAAGTTTGAACTTTTGCACTGTTTTGTTGAACTGAAGTCAGATATATGTACCATGTGCACTTGGGGTTATATGTAGTAGTCTGAGGGTCAGCTAGATTTGGACACCTTTCTTTAGTTTTAGTTTGCTAGGTAGGGGATAGGGACAGAGGCGTTTATCTCACCCCTCTTTAATTTCAATAAAACTGGAAAACATTGAGAAAACTACAACTTTGTGTCGGTCTCACATTTCTAACCCCTCACTGTATTTAATGAATTAAGATAACCAGTGCAACAAGCCACTAGCCACTAAATAGGTCCTGTGGTCATCACTACCTGCCTTACCATCCACCTCTCTCCAACTTTCCAGATTCTACAAACTCACTTTCCAACTAACTGGACAGCAAGACCATTATGATACACCACCCTCTATTAAAAAGCAAACAATAACCCTTCTTCTCGCACAATCATACTTTGGTCCACATGATTCTAAAATCCTGAATTGAAGCAAACTGCAGTAGATTGTCTCATACGCCTCTCTCGCTTTACATTGCAGCCATATACATGGCAAAACCACAATTCATCAACATTACATATGCACTGCCATGATAGATAACTTACTATAGCCAATTGGCACGCCACACTTGAGCATTCATGAGCTGTTCCACATGGTCCGGTCCTCCAGAACAACCACACCCTTACACATTCAATTTTCTTGGGGATCTGAAAACCTGGGTGTGTATTTTATTTAACACATGTGGACAAATAAAACTCCTCAGCAGCATGCCTCCATATCACTGCTCCCGTAACAATTGATGGCCATAACGCTTGTGGAGATCCACTTGTAAAGTCCAAGCCATTTCTAACCAACCTTGTGCTACTCTTGTTGAAGTCTGCTTCACAACTCAATGTGGGTATACACTTTAACAGTATGCTGTAAAATACTGGAAACAAATGAGATCTTTGTTAATGTCTCCTGTCATGCTATTCCACGGACTACAGCCAAATTCAGATTACTTTACCATTCAGATTATTTTTCCAACTATGGCTTTTACCGGTGGCCTCTACATGGATTTTATTGAAAGTTTCATAGCACATTCCTTCCGAAATTCTTAGCTCAGTGGCCAATTGTAACCCATTGTCCGTTACCAATTTCTAGGAAAGGGTTTCATACACATTCCCGATGAACTCACAACAGGTCTTTCAAGATATTTAATTGTCTAAATTGGAGTGGCAGATCTTGTGACAAATAATGGGTTTGTTCATTGGGTTGAACTAAGCAACTCGAGACTTGTCAGGTGATTTGTCAAGTTTTTTACCCATTAACCTTACAGAGGAAGTTTGTCCCCCAGCTCACTTAAAGTATCTTTGTCGGTTTTGCTAAGTTGTAAGGGAAGGTGTTAGACAGGACAGTCTAACACTTGGAGGTTGTTTTGCAGGGTTTTTTGAGCAGTTGTGCAGTGTTCTGAAGAGTTTAGAGTAGGTTATCAGTTTGTTGTTGGCTTTGTGTGTAGTCTCATGCTGTTCAGGGTGTTTTTGAAGCTACTTCTGTGTTCCACTTTGTGCGTTAGTGTTTTGTGTTAGTTTCCCCTTATAAAAAAAGAATTACCATTTCGTCTTGTATCGTTCCCTTTACTGTCCCTTTATGAAATGTTGATGAAAAATAAAAGTTTTACACCAAACCCACACAAAATACAAATTGCCCTCTGGATTTGTCTTGTACTGTTTTTTGTATAACATTAGTTGAAGAAGTTGAAGGTAGGAGTAGGATTGTTTTGTTGCTTCCTTCATTTGTCCATTTTGAGTTGTGTGCTGGTTCTCCTTGGGTCCTCGGGTTAGGCAGATATGAGCTAAGCAAAAAATACATGGTTCTTGGTATTGCCATTTTTTGATCCCTCGCATGCCTACAATGCTGCAAGTGGAGGAAGTTAGAGGATAACGAGGAGCTGCCGTTCTTGTAAAAGGCAGAATTTCCAATGATCGTTGAGAGAAGGGAATCTTGTGCTCTTGGTGGGCACCAGTTTGTGAGCCTCTATCTCAATGTCTCTAGAGCTCTGGTACTCTCTAGGCTGGACTATTTCAACAGCCTCTTCCTTAATCTACCCTCTTCCTTTCTCCGCCCCTCCAGCTCGTCCAGAATAGGGCGGCAAGATTCATCCTTGGCCTCAAGCCCAGAGACTATCTCTCCAGCCCTAAAATTTCTCAACTAGCTCCCGGTTGCTGCAAGGATCAAATTCAAATCCCTCTGCAGCATCCACAAGGCTGTCTGGGGCAAAGGACCAATCTATCTTCAACTTGCTCTCACCAAATACTCTCCCTCCAGATCTTTACACTCTTCCAGCTCCAACTCTCTCTGTGTCAAGCCCCAGAGACTGGGGGTGGGGTAAGGTGGACTGAGCCTCGGGGGCTGAAGGGGTTACCCCTGTATGATAGAACAGGTGAAGGCGGGGGGAGGTTCAGGCATAGTGAGGTGTATTTCTCACAGTGCCGAAGCTGAACCTGGCAGCAGGGTTTCAGAGAAAACACCCTGCTGGGAACTCTCATAGATCCGTTTAGGAGGGCTTCTGTCTGGGTGGAGGAGGAAGTTGTATCCATCCAGCTGTTGCAGATTCGAGGGAAGGACTGTCAGGAGGAGGATCAGCTTGCAGAGGTCCCACAGCCAGAGGTGGATCTACCTGAAAGGTAGGTGGATGGGTAGATACAATAAGGTAGGTGGTGGTGGTGTCTCTTCCTGCCATGGTGGGGGTAGAAGCAAGGTGTTCCATGTGGTGAAATGAGCCTCACAACCACACATCCCACAGGGTTCTTGGTGTGGAACGTATGCCCTGCCACCAGGGAAGACTGTCAGGGGGCTGGAGCCACAGGCTTTTTGCACAGTGCAGGGCTGCGAGAAGCAGGTCAAGCTGGGGCACAAGCCAAGCAGCAAGGAGGGGGTAGGGAGGGTGGTGTGGTGTGATGAATCCAATGGAGTCACCCCGGATTCCCTGGCGGTGGCCTCCTCCCACGTGGCTACGGGACGGCAGCCGCTACCTGATCCTGGGGGTGGCTTAATGAGGGAGGATCACATGGGTGGGAACAACTACCGGGCAGATGTCATGACTTCATTGGACGAGATGCAGTATCTCCCCCTTTCCCATGGGGAAGGCCCTCTAATGCCTAACACCTTAATGGCCTATGGTCAGCTGCTTGTTCCCCCTTGTAGAGGAAGTAAGGAAACAACTTCTTCATATTTCTCAGGTCAAACACCTACCTATGACCTAAACACACAAAGCTCCAACACAACACTTTCTGTTTCTGAAGTACTTTTATGTAAAATCACTGAGAAGAACTATTTAAACACCATGTGTCCAATGTCACCCATGGACTTCAACTCCCAGAATCACCCAAGTACTGAGACAAGGGGGATGAAGGCGTGTAACAAGAGCTGAAAGCACAACATATAGTCTAGTTGTTTTTCCAAATCACCCCTAATCGGGACATTTAAAAATGGAAACCGCACCATTAGTTGTGGCAGTGCAGGAGAAGATGTTGGTTCTTATACAGAGGCTCAGGAATGCGAGAAACATGTACCTGAGTGGCGGAGCAGGGAATGCCGCCGAGACAGAATGGGAGCCGCAAGAGAGGTCCTGGGCGGTCATCAGGTCGAAGAGGGAGCGTTCTCCATTCCAGGACCTGAAGGGAAGCAGGCGCTTGACTGCGGACACACCTCCGTAGGGAAAGCGGGTGAAAGAGTCACGCCACAGTAGCGCAAACCAGTCCGGAGACGCTGGTGAGAATCAGTGAGTCTTCCCGAAGCCAGTGGGCAGCCTGGGGTGTTCTGGCGACCGCGCCAACGACAATTTGAATGTATTGTTAAAACTACAAGAGGGTTTGAATGCAGAAAAGGCCAAACACAGTCCCCAATGAGCTATGGAGGCACGAGATGTAATTGTGGGGCAAAGCTTGAAGAAATATTACCGCAAACATATATTCCAAGCCAAGAGCAATATATACAGTGTTGGTGATACGGAGGAACTGGGAATCATGAGAAGTCCTGGCAAGGAAAAGATACCAGGCAATTGAAATGCATGAGATGTGATAGCAAGGAAAAGACAAAAGGCAATGAAATCACATAGGCAGGGGAGTATGTCATGCAAGTGAAAACCACAAGTAAAGAGTCCTGATAGGAGAGTACACAAGGCAGATGGAATTGCATGAAGAGTCCCGGCAGGAGAGTATATCAGCCAGTTTACAAAGCTTCCAGAAATACTAAAGGAAGACAGTTTTTTCTAAAAACCAAAAGGAGAGATTTTTGTTAAAGAAAGACTACTACAGGCGGCGTGGCCAAGATGGCAGGTTAAGCAGACACGAGCTGTGTGAGCTCCATTCCCATGTGAGAGAACGTAAAGTGTGTGCCCACATTCCTTGAAATGCAAATTGAAGGATCCCTGGTGTTAGGGGAGCTGTGGCAGTGATTGCATTCCCCATGAGAGCAAAAGCGCACCCAGGACTGAAGTGTGACTGCAGAAACAATGGCGGGCGGCCCAGGCATGGCAGGTTGCTGAAGCGGTGAGCCGTAGCTCGCCTAAGAGCAGAGTTGTGGAGGTGGGCAGTCCCAGCATTCGCCATGTTTGCTGGAGTGGGCCGGGGAGAGTGCCTGCTGTATTCCTGAAGGTGCTGGTGGGGAGCCCATGAAGAGGGCTCGTAAAGCAGCATGGGATATGCCAGTCCCTGCCGCATGAGATCGTGAGGCTAGAGGCGGTGGTGGTGCGCCGAGAGGCCGGCTCCACCCGCTGCCGGTGGTGCGGCGTGGAAGCATAGCAACCCACGGAGGAGCTCCCGTGCCCACGTGGCGGGTGGGAATGGCTGGAGGAGCCAATGATATCAGCTCCCTGACGTGTGGGCCGAGCTGAAGTGGCCTGTCAGGGAACAGGAGCATTGCGAGTGTCACCAGAGCCCAGTATGAATCGTAGGAGGCTGGGACGCTAGGTGGCAAGGTCGAGAGCAACAGCTGACAGCTCCGGCCGGGAAAAAGTGTATGTCCAGCAGATCGAGCGAGAGCAGCTCAGAGCGGAATCCCCAGGCACTGGCAGTACAATAGAGAGCTTCAGGAGGGGGCCCCCACGAGACTACTTCTGAGAGAGAAGCACAAGTACCTAGAGAGGATAGCTGGGTGTGCAGCTGAGGAGGAGGTGTGCTGACATCCAAGGGAGCAGCAAAAGCAAGTGAGAGGGGAACAGCCCTGTTCGAAGGAGAAAGTCGTGAGGCCCTGGCCTTGAGCGGGGGACGGGGGGGGGAATCAAGAAGAAGCCCCTCAAGGGTTTCTGTGGAAGGAAGCTGTGTTGACTGGAATGGGAGAGCAAATAGGAGCCTGTGAGCTGAGACCCTCAGGTGTTCTTGGCGGGCCAACTTGCCACCAGAAGCAAGCAGAGGGGTACAAAGAGAGTAGGTGCAATCACATCTCGATGTGGGGTTCAAAGGAGGACCCCCCTGCCTACCGTGAGGGCCCAGGGCAACAGTGGATGGTGCAAAAAAGGCACCAGGTGTGGTGGTGGGAGGGGAAAGTCATTGACAGAGTGGTGGATCCTACTATTGGAGGCAGCCCAGCAGATTTAGATCGGACCGAAGTGGAGGGTGAACACATCTAGAGCATGAGAAACATCAGTGAAGGCACACCCAGAGCACGCCCCGTGAACCAGAAGGTGTGAGGCAGGGAGGAGGTGGAGATCCTCCTTAGTGAACACCATGTGGCCCTGACTAAACTTAAAGGAAAGATACCTCTCGCAGGCGATCACAACGAATCGCAGGGACATTGATGCACTGGGTGAGCAAGTGATTAAAGTGGAAGGTCACATCACGGGGCAGGCCGGAAAAGTACCTGAGCTGGCACAACAGGCGCAGGGGAGTGGATTTGGGCCCAGGAGGAGAAGTGTGAAGATCTGGAAAACAGGTTGCGGAGGGACAATATCTGGATCAAGGACCTGAAGGAAGGGGTGGAGGGCTCACACTTGGAGGGCTGCATCAGGGAGATGTTTTTAGACCTCACGGGGGAGAGCAAGACTGAGACATGAAGATTGAGAGTGCACAGAGCGAGCAGCCGCAAAGCGGATCCATGGGCCCGGCCACAGGACATCCTGGTGAAGATGCACAGCTTAAAGGACAAATCGCGGCTGAGTGCGGCCCAAGGGAAAGGAAAATTTAATTTAAGTGGGCGTGACATTCAACTTTATGTTGACTTGTCACAAGTGAAAATAGCGAGGAGAAGGTCATTCAAACCACTCATGAAGGAGCTCAACAGACGTGATACCAGTGGCTCTTTCCAACGAGGCTTCAGTTCTGCATGGAGAATGAGGAAAATAGTGTATCTCAGGTTAACGGCGGCTTGAGAGTTCTGGGCATGTGCACCTATGACTCCCACAAGGTGGGGCAGCGGGAGGGTGCCTCGAGGGCAGAGCAAGGTAACCTCCAATGGTGGAACTTGAAAAAAGGGAAGTCGTCGTGACTTGAGCAAAAGGACCCGGGCAGAGTCCGCATCAGGTAGGATTGCGAGCCCCGGTCCTGGGGACAGAGGAGGTTGGTGCAGGGGATGGGGAATGGGGGTACCAGGGTGAGCGGGGTGGGAGGCGAGCTCAGCACAGTGTTCGTGCATGGGGGTGGTGTCACGTCGCAAACCTGGTTGAGGATCCAGGGATTGTTGTGGGTGGGGTATATAATGGCAGACTAGGGGGGTGACAGGAGAAGCGTGGGAGAAGGGGCTTGGTTTGGGAAGAGAAGGTATCTGGGAAGTGGGAGTACATGCAATTAATAAGCAATGTATAATCTACAATCATGAAATGTAAGGGGGCTGAACAGCCCAAGCAAGAGGCTAATGGTGTTGCAGGATATTAGGAAAAGGGGAGCGAAGATAGTCTGCCTCCAGGAAAAGCATCTGATAAAAGGGGATGTGGGGCATCTACATAATAGGGAATACCCATTTCAGTACCATTTGGTGGTTGTGCAAGAGGGCAGGGGTGGCCACGCTTTTCGATAAGTCAGTGATAATAGAAGAGACCACACTGAAGCGCGCCCTAAGGGAAACTGGGAGGGGGGGTTAAGTGTATACATGGAATTGGTCTATTTGCCTAATCAGGGTCAGGAAAGGTTCTTGGAGGGGTGCCTGACAGAAACGGAATGGTTTGGGGAGGGAGAGACGAATCTGGTGGGGGATTACAATCTAGCTATGGACACAGACATGGACATGGACAGATTGGGCGGGGACAAGCAATGGGAACAATACCACAATACCAAACAACTTAGAGAGAGGATTGAGGAAGTGGGTATGAAGGATATATGTTGAATACACCACCCACGGGATAGGGATTACTCATTCTATTTTCATGTCCACAAAACCTATTCCTGGACGTATTATATTACGGCATTGCAGTGGGTAGTGCAGGCCTCCACAAGAGTGTAGATGGGAAGCATGAAAGTATCGGATCAAGGGCTGGTCACTTTGAAGTGGGGAGAGGGAGGCCCGAGAGGGTGCATATGCGGCAGAGGCTTGAGCAATACCTCTGTTTGGAAGGGGACAGCCCAGGCGCTTTAAAGTAAGGCGAAATGCTTTCGAGGCACTGTAATGAACCAGGGGGGGAGGGGCGTCAGTGAAAGGGGTGCTTTCCCGTCCAGTATAACCCTGTACTAACATCATCAATTATAGCAGATCCATATGGTGCGGTGCAAGGCAAGGGCGGCATCTCTATTTTTCATACATATTAATATTCATTGTGGCCCCTCGCGCTGCACGGTTTGCCCATTGTTCTTGAAAGTGTTGCAGAGATAGTTTCTTTCACCCAAGAAGAATGTGCCCTACAAAGCCGCAATTCGAGGCCGGCGCTAGGTGGGCATGTTATTTCACTTTGGCCAAAGCACGACCCGGCCAATTCCTGAGTGACCACGAGTTATAGCTCAAACAACTGACTAAAACGCCAGATCCCTGAATTCCATGACACCAGGTGCCCTTTGACCATCAATCCCAAAGTAACAAGTCCTGAAATGTTCAAAGAGGATGGACAGGATGCATCGGTGCAGCGACATTCGTGTGATTTGTATTGCGATGTCCTGGGAGGGATACATTATACTTCAAACGAGGGTGGACACCTGGGAGACAATTGGCGCGGAGGGAGTGAGTGAAATGTGCGGGTGAAGGGTTGAGTGCCCTGGAACATCCTGTGTGCCTGTTCTGAAGCCTGCCAAGTGCATGGTATGAGTGATAAACAAGCTGTATAGTAGGAATATAGTTAATTTGTTTTCCAACCTTCGACCTGAGAAGCAGATGAGTCCCACAGTGCCCACGTGATGGAAGACATGTGGACTGGGCTGGGATCAATAAACAGCCATCCCATATGGCTAAAGGCAGCACCTGTATATGGTCCATCCAATCAGTCATGTTGGTGTGTACTACATGTATTGAGTCATTATGACAATGTTTTTGCCTAAAATGTTTCTGCTTGTACCTCTTTTTGGCAGAACGTTCTTGGAAGCAGAGTTCTTTGCTTTTGCTCTCATCTGTGCATGGGATTAAAACTTGTTATCCTTATTAACTCAGAGACTTGAGTCCTTTAAGACGAGGCAGCAATACTTAGAGGTGGATATGGATGCAGAAGTTACTTAAACATCAATAATCAAAACGATTCAGGAAGTTGGCAAAACTTGGTTCTGTTTTAATATCAATTATCTAAAACATGGAGTTACAATGGACATCATCCGACGTCGCAAAGCACAATCTCAACACATATTATAAAAAACATTACTATTATAGTCAAAGTCTGTCATCATTGATGTCACACTACGTGGCAAACTAAGAAAACTTATCTGGGAAAGTGATTGGCTTTCAGGGAACATCTAGGTACATGTTCTATATAGCCGGGGTCTGTGATTGGGTGTCTAAGTGGGCGACCCAACCCAAGTGAATAGTCTTCTTCGCCGTCACTAAATACACAACAATTGGTTACACAAACTATAGGGCTCTCTACTATGTGGCACTGGTTGGCACACTTGTACCCTTCTGGAATATTCCACACAGTAGCAACGCACAGGCTACCATCCCAGGTGTATGGATGGTTGGCGTGGTCTTGCCTCCCCACCAATTAGCCCAACATCTATCATCACTCCTAAGGCTGCCAGTCAATTAAGGCTTTGAACTTGCAGAAGCTGGCTGTGCCCGAGAAATGAAGGGAGTGGGGCATCGTTCTGTCTTCTGGTTACGGTGTAGCTTGACCCAAGTTATTATTTTCGATCTTGATCATGTGACTGGAGACCACTCTTTTGAGCCTTTTGCTGCATTTGATACTATAAAATGATGAACTCTTGATGCCTTCAGTGTTTTTTCATTCTTCTTCAAAGAGAGGTTTGTTCTTTTCTCACGTTCGTTGTAGCCTTTTTGACAGGGGCTCAATTCGCTGTGGCCTCGACTTCTTGGTACTGGGCCAGCCAAGCCTTTCTCGAAAATCTCCTTTGCCATCATTTATTTCCAACAGCGCCACACTGAAATCCTTTCCATCATAGGGTTTCAAGTATTGCATTGTGTAATATCCAGGTTCTGAACATTCCTATATGTATACATTGGCGCATAGCCGTAATCTAATTCACCACGTAGCTATCCTTTATAATTACTTTGCCCTTCTTGCGCTGCTGCATCTGTACAGGTGTAAAATGACTTTGCATTTTCTTCAGTGCTTCATTTCACAAGCATCTTCATTTCAATCCCAAAATGTTGCTCATCTTTGATACTTCATCTTCAGTTTCTATAGGATGTCTATATCTTATCTTGTGTGTCTTCTTTGCATGACGTCACCAGACTCCTTTCTTTGTTCAAATACACACTTCTTCCGGAACCCCAGCCAGAAAAGCACTACTTCTCTGTGCATGCATGTAGGGTTGTCTCATTGGATACCTTGTCTTGAAGATTCTTTGTAGTACTGGCATTGCTTGTGTAGCCATCTCCGGTTCCCAGCATATAGGCAACATGGGGGCAGAGCTTTTGATGGGGGTACTTGGCTCCACCTCTACACTCCCTCCTCTGCCATTATTCTTCACACCAAGGCATCCTCGTCTGAAGAAATGCTTCTTTGGGACCCATATCTTCACGACTCCTATCAGGCATTGAGCTGACTTTACATGTACATTAACACTCGGTCAGAAGACTGCATTGGCCACTAGGACTGCAATAAATCCATCTTCACACATACTTCTTATGGTGTCTTGGATACAGGAACTTTGTTCCATCTAGGGGAATGAATGCTGGCCTTCACGTAGTCTCTGATTTCTTCATCTGTTGGTTCTTTGGGCTCAACTCCTGATTCAACATCGATCACAATCTTCTTTTCTACTGCTTTCTTTGCAGTTTTCTTGCATTGTGTGATTATTATCCTGTTCACACAGAATCCAAGCATGATCATCACCTATAGGGCTCCAAGTTACTTGAAAATGTTTGTCATCCATTATGAATCCCATGAGAAGATCGATACAAACCAACTGTCATCAGAAACGTCTTCTACTTCGTCTACCATCTTGACGTGCAGGTTTGTCAGCATCGTTATGGCCTCTGTCAAGGTGCCATTCTCATCGTCATGAGAAGGTATGAATGTGCAACATGATTCCCCGATTTTGGCAGACACCTCCATCCCTAGCTGTGATAATGTCAAGGACATATCTGATCTGGAGTGTCATTACTCGTATGGCTCTCAGCTCTTCTTTGATAGCATTAAATCCCTTTATGATCGTGTTGACCGTCTGCAGGAGCTCCCATCTGGTTATCTGTAACCATTTGGTATTTGCCATTGTTTGGACTCCAGGCATGAAGATAACAGGAAAAAACTGCTGACGTATGGCTGAATAATCTGTGTTCATATGTAATAGCATCAAAGGCTTCTATTGATTTGGCTGAGAAATAGTTCTCTCTCTTAATTCGATTCAAGAGTTCGGTGAGCATCTGCTTTTAGGAACTCACCAATGTTCAGGTCACTCTTTTGGGATTCCACAGGCCCAGTAGTGATTCATTATCACTGCTGTCCCAACGTTCATTCCTGGCACATCAAAGATTCAACCACAATTTTGATTCTCTCCAACCTTTCTCATGCCATTGTTTCTGAAACATAGATTTGCACTGTCCAAAGGCACTATCTGCAAAGGACCTCCTTTGTCTTAGACCCATGTCAGTAGTTTTGCAAGTTTCGGCCATAAAGGTTTGCATCCTTTTTCCACACGGTCATTAACTGGTTGATGATGACCAGTCACTACCCAGGCTCTGCATATGACCACACCTTCCTCCCATCCGTCTGGAGAAAGTACTGTTCCCCAGATTTGCATCTGGCCTCTTTCCTTGTATCTTCAAATTTCTTCTCTAGTCTTTACAATCGAGTCTTCTATTTACTTCCTATCTGATTCCAGCTCCTTTCACTCCAGGTTGGTCATATCTTATCTTATGGTTTCTGGTGAAAGTCCTTGCTTTTGTCTTCAAGTATTGAACATAATCATCTTCATCTGGAGATGACCATTCTGTTGCCCATACCAATAATGCTGTTCAACCCATGAACTGACCTCTTGCCCGCCAGAGTGCTACATGAGATAGGCAATGAGCTGCTTGGAAATCTATTTCAATAGCTATAAATACCTTAGACTTTCCCATAGGATAAGGCATTCTCCTTCAGAAGTTCTTTTGCCCACCTCTTTCATATGCTGATACCACATATTATCCCCCAAATGTGCCGTACTGTCTAGATAATCATTTAATTCATTATCATCCTCCCTTGAACTTCACTTGGGTCTTTTCTTTGCATAATGTGCAGGTAACTATAGATCATGAAAGATTACTAAAGCGGATCTCCCTCCAAAGGGAAGCCCTGACCCATTTGTCCCAGAACTAGGTGCTTTCTCATGCACCACTGGTGTAGGGACAATCAATCGCATACTGTCTTACAATGTCTGGCTCTGCATTGGTTAATGGAGTGGGAAGAGTCAAAAGGAACTCTTCCCCTCTTTGGGCCACAACATATACAGCACGAACCAACAGAATTATGAAACAAGGATAAACATTGAGCAAGCATATATTATGCACCAATACATCGTTATACTCCACCATCATGGTGTTTCCATTCGTCGCCATTCTTGTTCACTGCTTGGATTAGCTAGGTGGTTTATTGACCACATGATTGCCTGTAATTACTTTTAAGGAAAGAAAAACTCTTTATTTAGGCAATCTCAGGAAATACTCAGGTAGCCGTTGAACTTGCTCCACAATCTCCACAAGTAGCTGGCTGATTTCAGGATGCTTGATAGGATCTCGTGTGTACACAAGTGTGATTTTTCCACCAAACAAGATAAGGATGAGCTTCAAGCAGATAGCAAAAGATCAAGGCAAGTAAATTGTGAACTTCGTCACTCGACAGGACCATTCATATACTCAAAAAGACATTCAGGTAATTGTCTAATCTGGTCTAGAATTGCTGCCAGAAGTCATCAAATCAATGGGTCATTCTTAGAATCTTGGATGAAAGTACGTAAATCAACCTGACGGCTAACAAGAGCAGGGTACAAAAATGAAGACAGCAAGTAGTCTGTGAACGTCGACATCAGTGAGCAGCATATGGCCCACCAAAGAGAAACTCGGTTTGAAAGGAGTCTGGGAACTGCTCCCTCTTCCAGTCGTCAAACAGAAAATCAAAATTTGGCACCCTTCGCTTTACTTTCGCACTCCAAAGTCTAGTGTCAACACATTTCTGTGGCTTAAGAACAATTGCCGTTTTGCACTCCTACCAAGTTTCTATAAGAGTGCCCATGAAAGTGCCACAGTCCAAAGTACTCTTTGTCTATCTACTGGATAGTCTCTGCATCCTTCTTCCTCGATCTAGTCTTCACGTGCTGAACTTCTTCTCCTTGACTTGCTTCCGAATGGGTTGGGGGTTTGTCGGTCTCTCCATAGACTTTCACATCACCTTGGTAAATCCACGCTCGTCTTCCTAGGACTTTGACTGCTGATGGAATGACGTCCTCCACGATGTAAAGCCGTTAAATAGAGGCTCGTGCTACCTCCTCCTTGTGCTACCTCCTCCTTGTGAAGTTCCTAATTAAGATTTAATCTCCTAGAAAGAGTCGAGGTATAGATAGTTTCTGAACTTCGGTTGCTGTATGGTCTTCATCTGTGTTCTGAGACCGACACCCCATCTGCTAGATTTGATCTGAAGTGAAATGACATAGATACTAGCCATCATACATGTTACGTACTCATGTAGCTCAGTTCCTAACAATTCTGCAGTCTGTGTATCACTCCTAGTCCTCGATGGAGGAGTTAGAGAGGTGTTTCTCGCCTCCCTGTGACTAGTTTGTGGGGTGTGAGGTGGTGCTCTGAGCCAGGCTGATTCTCAATGCATGAAATGCAAGGGGCAGGCAATGCAGCCACCCCTTCTTCAGGGTTAATTTTAATTTGGCTATTCTCCCTTTGAGCATACCGCAAGTCTCCCACATATCCTGTTCGCTTGCGGGTGATAAGCAGAAGAAAACGTATGTGTTATACTGAGCAATAAACTAATTTGCTTGAATACCTCACTCACAAAATGGGTGCAATTATCTGATCTCAGCACCTCACATACTCCCCCATCTAGGAAATACTTCTCAGACCAAAATCTTTGCAGCACAAGTGGCATCTGGGTGTGTGCATGGACCAGCCTCAATCCACCATGATTAGGGGCTCACTACCACCATCATATACCTATTACCATTACAGACCTGCAGCATATCAACATAGTCAATATGTAAATGCTGAAATGGACCATTTGGTCGAGGAATAACACCTCCGATTGTTTGCAGCGTGTGCCCAGCAATACATTTTTGACATATGATGCCATTTACTACATAAAAAGAAACCTGTTCCAACAGGTTCGGTATGAACCGATCCTATGCAATTATTGCTGTGAGGCTTCGCTAGTGACATGCGCAGGGTAGTGTAGCTGCTCTAACGCCACCTTTAATAAGGCTACAGGCATCACGGTATACCAGTGCTATCTTGTCGCCACATTGCTTCGGTGGGGGATAGAGAACACCCCCTCTGTGTCCATAAGTCTCTCTCTTCCTGTGGAGCTCCATTAGCTGAGTCTTTGGCAAATGATTAAAACCTTATCATTACAGCCATGATTTTCTCCTTTGCTTACATAAGGAGTGTCAAAATTCGAATTGTCTGAAGAAGTTCCAACTCTTTTGGCTTCTTCGCCTGCGGCTTGGTTTCTGCGTGAAATAAAGTCAGTTCTCTTACTATGTGCTGCACATTTAACTATCGCTATGGCTGCTGTGAGCTGTAGTGCTTTTATGAGTCTATCCAATAACACGGCTTGTTGCACTGGAGGTAGCCCCTCCTTTTCTAACTTGCTAATCCTGCGTGTACAGTTGACGGCACATAGGCGGAGTCACTGCACACCGTCACATCCTCTCCTTTGTATTTCTCGAGCGCAATAGTAAGCGCTAGCAATTCTGCAGCCTATGCTGAAAAATGAGATGGCAGCCTTATGCTTGCCACAATGTCAAATTCCCCATTCTCTCTGTACCTCATTACAGCTGAGACAGTCAGTCTTTCTCCATTACTTTGATTCATTTTTGAAGAACCATCAATAAAGAGGGTCTCTCCTTCAGGTAACACTTTCTTTTAGACGCAGTATGCCTTCATACGAGTCTTCATAACTCACGCAGTCATGCACACGTTCACCCTCTGCCACAGGTTCGGCTACAAACGTGGCAGGGTTCACTATCATGCACCTGAATATTTTGATGGCAGGATTCGATATAACCACCTCATAAGCAGAGGCTATCTGAGATGTCAGTGTACCCTTAGGTTTCTTCAAAACAGCAAATAATGAATGCTCAACAAACAATACCATAGAACACCCCATTACTAGGCTTGCAGATTTCTCAATGGTGAACGTGGCTGCTGTCAGCGATTGTTCGCAAGGGAAGTGACCTCATTACTGGGTCCAAAATCCCCCTGTAATATGCTAAAAAAGGCTTGTCCCCCAATGTAGTTCTCTGTGTGAGTACTGGTGTCATAACTGTTCCATTTGTGTGCGAAAAGGACTACTCAGAATAATTGGGAATTCCTAAAACTGGAGCCGTACAAATAGCTTTTTCAATTAATCGAACCCCTCCTCCATCGCCTCAGTCCATTCATTCTTTTTCTTATTCCCCTGTCCCTTCTTTAGGGCTTGCAACAAGTCTTGTATATGAACTATAATCAAATACACATGCTCTCACATAATTACACAGTCCCAGAAACTGTTGCATTTGCTTAATCGTGTGCGTTTTTGACATGTTCATAATCGCTTCAGCTCTTTCAGGTGTAACCTTCTTTCCATCATGAGAAATTAACTGTCCTATATACAGCACTTTTTCCTGACAATATTGCAATTTCTCTTTTTTTCCACCTTATATCCCTTGTCTGCTAGGATAATCATTAACTGAATCGAGTCTCATCTGCAAATCAATATTGCTCAGATCCATCTGCAGGACCCTATTGAAAATCGATGGAGACTCACAGTACCCCTGAGGTAAACGTGTGCTTTTCAGCTTCTTCTGATGGAAAGTAAATGACGCAAGATCTTGAGAGTCTTTATGCAACAGGATTGAGAAAAATGCATTTTTCAAGTCAATCATCGTGAAATATTGTGCTTCTGTGGGAATACTGCATAGAATTGTCACCGGGTTTGGAACTAGAGGAAACTCTGCCTCTACAATCTGGTTCATTGAGCCCATGTTTTGAATTAAACGCCAAGACCCCCCCTTTGATTTCTTCATAGGGTACACTGCGGTATTGCATGGTGACTCTTGACATCACTAAGATGCCTTGATCCATCATAGCTGATATAGTCTTAAAAATCCCCTTGTCTGCCTCTCGAGACATGGGATACTGTCTTGCTCGAGGTAAAATTGCTTCTGGTTTCAGCTTAATCTTGACTTCTCCCACCCCTTAAACAGGCCTACGTCATAGGGGCCCGTATTCCATAAGGAGATTGGTATTTTCTCTATGTCCTCATCAAAAAATGTGGGATGCTGCCGAGCTATCACCATTCTCTGTGGGATCGCTCGCTTTTCTGTCCTAATCCAATAAGTGATGCTCATCTCAAACACTAATTCATCATCTGACAGATCGTCTCTAAACATATCCTCGTCAGTGACATCAGTCAACCTGTATCCTTCCCCAATAGCAATCACTGTTCTCCATGGCCTGCCCTTATCCCATCCTTCGAGCATGGCCAATTCCCCTCGTACTATGGCTGCTTGTAATTCCAAGGAGAAAAACCTGCACCCCCTCTTCGTCCATAGGTATCTGTTTGCTGAACAACAATTCATCAGGTATTCTCATAACCTTACCCACTAAACCAGGTAGCCATGTTAACAAAATGCATACCCCATAGTGAAAAACCTCAGGCTCTAGCGTCTTCCCTCGCAAAGCTATTCTCCCCGTAAATGCCATGATAAATTCACTTACATTTAAATGATGTATTCCTGGTGTAGAACACACTATACCTTCATTAGTAACAGAAATCATCATATTTAACTTCGTCATGAAATCTCTACCCAGTATGTTAACTGGAGTCTGTCTCGAATACAATAATGTAACAGACATATCACATTCTCCTATAGAGACTGGCAATTTCTCTGTAAAAGGAACTCGGCTTGTACCTTCAGAGAACCCTTGAGCATTCATTGCATGTGAAAGGATTCCCACCCTCAACGGAAACACCTCCTATTCGAGGAGTCAATAGCTGACACGTGTTTGCACTCTGCTGTATCTGCATGGGTGAGTGCTGAAACTGCCCTTGCGGCCGATTCAATAGTGCATGTTGTGATTGCAAAGCCTGATGTGTGCGCAGTGCTTTTGTCCGATACACTGTCTGATCATGGGCAAACCCATCCCTGCTTTGTGGGCTATATGCTGGAGGATAAGCTGCCCCACTCTTGAGAAATGCTTGTTCTGAACATACCCCTGGCTCCCTTCCCCTAAAACCTTTTCCTCTGCCTCGCGGCACAAACCTGTTTCCTCCTTGATCCGACTTCCGTTGGTTATTCACTTGCGGCATATTCGCTGTGATCCTGCCCATTCTCCAGTAGTCAGAATTTCCCCCTTCAAGAGCATATTTGGATAATTTCTTCTGCACTCATTTAGCTTCCTCGATCTTCCTGGTGTCCTCTTTCTTCCGATTTTTCTCTTGAAACAATCGGCAATGATGTGTGATGGTCAGTTGCATTTCTGGCCATGGTTTCGCTTACATACCCACCAGCTTCTTAAGCTGTCTCTGTACCTGTACCTGTTCTGACAATCCCTGACATAAAATATGATAGAATACTGGTATAGATTTTCCCCACGGATCTTGAGTTTCCAAGGGCCACTTCTCTTGAAAATGTTGAATATAAGCAAGCAGATCTTTGCAGTCTTGCATTTTGCATGCTATAATTGCTCCCATATCCGAAGTATCAGGATGATGTACTAAATGGTGCGCCATTGTGTACTGTGTTCTGTACAGTGACACCTGTGTATCCTGCTCTTGTCCAAATGTCATCAGCCCTTTCCCCAAGGATAGCTGCTAGGAGACCCTTAATGTCCCCTATAGCCAGAGTATTCCTTCCGGAAATTTTTTCTAATTCATATATCAATTTTTCTGCACCCGACGTTACGCTGAGTAATTTGCATCTTAAATTGTCTTTATCCATCTGAGGATCCATCTAAGGATCTTTATCCATATATTGCAGTCTGGCCCCTCCTTTCTCTAATAAAGGGATTTGTGAAATCCCAAAATCGCAATGGGCTCCCATCATCTGCCTATCCATAGTAGGGACAATGGTTCCTGATCGCCTTCTTCCTGGCAATGACCTTCGTCTGCTCACGTATGATGGAGAATCCCCCCTCTCACTGGGAGATCGCCTTTTAGATCGTTTTTGTGCATACCACAGGCTCTGCCGTTCTTTCTTTAGGTAGGTCTAGATCCGACCACCTAACTTCTAGTTTATCTGAAAACATCCCTCAGAGCCACATACACCAGCTCCCTCCTCCCCACGGAAGTTTTCCCTTTATTCGTCTGACAGATCTTGTCCCCAACTTGTATGGCTGTTCTCTTTCTAATCCCTGTTTAGAGTCAGACTGTCCAAAAACAAAGCTTGGTGTTCTATGCTAAACTGACTTCCCTCCTTTCCTTGTGACTGGAAAATCTCAAATTGATCATCTTTCCCTTTGTTTTTTAATTAACTTTGTTTTCATCTCGTGATATGCTTTTGCGATTTTATCTCTTATATTTCCTGCCTCAAAGTCCTCCTCTAGGTTTACCCTAGAGGGCCCTGGCAATCGGCTCTTGCGGTGGGAAGAACTCCTCTATGTCCTCCCATGCTACTACTGGATTCGGTTCCATTAACCTCTTTTTAATGCGATCAATGTCGCTTTCTCTCCGTCTTCGCTTTCTTCCCATTTCTTCATCAAATGCCCTTCAGTTCCTTGCTTCTTCTCTAACCCTTTCTTCCTCCTTGTCTCTTCACTTCTCTCCCCTCGTTTGCCCTACATACCTCTTCCTCTTTGCATTCTTTTCTCTCTTAATTTCTCTTCTTCCTCTTCTCTCTTCTTTTCTAGCCTGTCTCATTCTTCGATCACTCTCTGCCTATTCTCATATCTTTGCTCTTCTGCTCTTTCTTAACTGGTCTTCCTGATACATTTGTTCTCGTCTTTGTCTACTCTTTTATTTAGACTTGTCTTCTTTCAATCGTTTCTCTCGTTACTTGTCTTTTTTTTTTATCTTGCTCGTCCTGATCTTCCCTTTGCCGCACTTCCTCAATGCTCTTTCCAACAAGTTTGAGAAATTTTTGACCGCTAATACACTTGTTCTGTAGTAGCGCCATCTCGTCAGTTTTATCTTTCTCTCCTTTCCATCTTTTAATTTCTCGTTCTATATCTAGGGTCACATTTGGTTGCTCGCTTCTCTCTTGGCCTTGTGGGACTTTAGAGATCACATCTTTCTCTAGAGCTTTCTCTAGAGCTTTCTCTGAGCTCTCGTCGCTGCTATAAGCAGGCGGTTCATACGTCTGATTACTATATCCTGCTGCTGCTTTAAGCGCTCTTAGCGGATACACTTCATCTTTACATCATCGCGATTTACTTCAGGCGCGGTAGGGGGAGCTCAACACCTCCCTCTTTGCACTGGTTAAGCATCCAGTCTTCAGGAGGCGGATTTTCACTTTCTTCCTGGTACATCGACCAAAGGTCCAAGCTAGCTAATTTCTTTCCTGTGTACGCAGCATGCAAATAGATGGTCATGTGTTGCAAAACTGCCTTTGACAACAATCCCCCTTGTGGCCATGGCATGAACATTTTATCTGCTGTGACCCTAACCCATTCTGCACTGTACTACTTAAGCTTAAGTGCTTGTTTTGGCAACTGTTTGCATAAATGTATGAGCGGAGTAACATCCTCCATCATGACAAGTCTTAATCGACTGTCAATACTTACCGTTCTTTAAACAGAAAAATGCTTTTCAGAAAAACAAT
This sequence comes from Ambystoma mexicanum, assembly GCF_040938575.1. Classification (NCBI taxonomy): domain Eukaryota; kingdom Metazoa; phylum Chordata; class Amphibia; order Caudata; family Ambystomatidae; genus Ambystoma; species Ambystoma mexicanum. The sequence goes on along the minus strand of NC_090921.1, from coordinate 344,723,992 downwards.
ACAATATGAGCGTGCACCAATTGTCGTCGCTCCAAACCTCTATGTCTCACTTTACTTCAATCTACCTACTCAATCAATACTCTCAATGACTAAATAAATAAATCAACTTTTTGTCTCGCCTCTTTAAACAGTATCTGCTAATTTGTAGCTCTTTGACATGTCACTTTTTTCCTTGCACATAAAAATACATAACATACAATACACACAGACGAACTGGCCGGCCCACATATATCTCTGCCAATGCTCTGTCTTCTCCTGTCTCACACCAGCTGAACACCCCCACACAGCTACACTCCACTACCATGATGCCCATGAGTTCACTTTCCACTCACAACATTGACTCACACCCCTGCACTCTCCCTGCCACACACCGCCCAGCCAACCTAACAGCCCTTTATATAGTCCTCACTATAATGGCCCTTACACCTCCCAACATACACACTGCACACTACACCCAGCATCCGGCACTCAATTCACTCGCCACAGCACCAGACTATAACATCACACAGTCTCAGCCTCCTAGCCTAACTGTCACACGCCACCATCTCAGAAAACGATCACTTCCCAGGTACTTACCCTGCTCACCCACACCCATCACATCAAGAAACACCAGACTAGGCACCCGCACCACTACCCCACACCAAGATGAGAAAATGCACCGCCCCTCTTTCCCCACCACCCCAACTTGCCTCAACACCTCCATGCACTAGGTCCCTCACTACCACTCACCACAACATGCACATCTCACCCCATACCAGTATAAACAAAAATGTCAAAGGTACACAATACCCACCTCTCAAATGTGCACTATTGAACGTACGCTCCTTACCTGCACATGCCTTAGAGATAAACGACCTACTCTGCACAAGCAATCTGGATCTTCTATGCATCACCGAAACCTGGCTCAATGATGCCTCCTGCCCAGCCATCGCACTAGCCCTACCCCCAGGCTACACCATCCTTAGGCAAGATAGACCCGATAGGATTGGAGGGGGAGTAGCTCTTATCCACAAAGACTCACTGTCCATTAGACTATCAGACCATAGTACATGGGGTGGAAATGCTGACATCCTATCAGCCAAGCTTACGCTCTCCCCCAATAACCTAATCAACATCCACATCCTATATAGACCTCCCGGTCTCCCAGCAGACTTCCAAGAGCACCTCTCCTACAGGCTCAGTAACAACATCAAAAAATCCTCCAAAATCCTTCTATTATGAGACCTACATTTAGGATTTAAGGATCCCAAGGATAAATCTGCCACAATCTTAGCCAAAGAACTTGCAGACCTAGGATTCTCTCAAGGAGTACTCACCCCCACACACTCAAAAGGGCGCCCCCTTGACTGGGTCATGGATCACAACTGTGCATCCAACATAATCTCTAACACCACCCTCCCATGGACGGACCACACATGCATTGAATTCCTCATCCCCACCAACCCCACTCCCAAGACCATTACCCACGCTCCACCTGCCATAACAAGAAGCTCCAAAAAACTCAACGCAGACAATTTGCGACCATACCTTAAAAACCCCAGCCTAGCATCACCCTTCTCTCAGGACCCAAATATACTATCAGCTATCTTTAATGATACTCTCACCAATGCCATACATTCCATAGCCCCACTGGAAAGCAAGAAAGAAAAAAAATCATTTCACTGCAACTCTTGGTTCTCGGATGAACTCCAAAACCTCCGAGCACAAAAGTGTAAGTCACTAAAAATCTGGCAAGCGGATTCCAGTGACCTAAATAAGTCCCTTTTCAAACAGATAGCCCTCCAATATAAAAAAGCCGTTTTAGTCGCAAAATCCAACTCTTTCAACGAGAGGATCTCAAAGGCCTACTCCCAAGCTAAAGAATTATTCGCCATCTTTAATGAACTAGTCACACCCCCTGCGACCGCAGACGAGATAACTAAAGACAAAGCCTGGTGTGCGAGCATTCAGTCCACCATGCTCAACAAAATAAAACTCCCCCAAAATAAAATAGAAAACCACTGCAAAGCCCTCCCAAACCATAAAGCTAACAACCCCACACAAGATAAGGGTAGTAACTTCAACCACGCCCAATTCGCATTCAGACATCACTGAACCGGAGGTCCTTCATCTCATCAAAAACCTCAAACAATCTCTCTGCAAAGCAGACATTTGCCCTCCTAAAATCATCAAGGAATGTGCCAACGACCTAGCACCCCTGATCACGGCTTTCATTAACGCATAATTCCAAACAGGAGTTGTCCCAAACAATCTCAAGGAAGCATGGGTACGGCCTCTTCTAAAAAAAGGCCACAATTGACCCAGCGCAACCCAACAACTACAGACCGATAACGACAGTCCCGTTCCTCCTGAAAATCCTGGACAAAGCAGCTCATAACCAGATCCAATCATACATAGAAGCCAACTCCATACTAGGTGAAAGGCAATCAGGCTTCCGTGTCGGGCATGGAACAGAATCGGCCTTACTAGACCTGAAAAAACAAATCTCACATATCATGGACAAAGGCAAACCTGCCCTGCTCCTCCTCCTCGATCTATCAGCAGCCTTTGACCTGGTAGATCACCAAACACTCACCACCCACCTCACTCATGCAGCCCATTTCTCTAAACAAGCAGCATCATGGATCACATCCTTCCTCGAAGGTAGAGCCATGGAGGTCTACTCCAACACTACAAACGCTGACCCTACCACCATAAACTGCGGTGTCCCCCAAGGTTCATGTACAGCCCCCACCCTCTATAACCTCTTCACGAAACCCCTCTTCGACCTACTTGACCTCATGGGTGTTGCATATACCAACTATGCAGACGATACCAAGTACTTATACCTCTAACTGGACTCTATCACCAAGACACCACGACCCTCCACAACATCTACGCTACTATCCAAGCATGGATGGCAATCAATGGCCTCTGTTTGAAAGGGGAGAAGACTGAAATTCTCATCCTTGGCCAGAAAAGCACAATAACAAAGCTTAGCCCCCAATACGCCAACTTCAACATTGACAACTCGACCGTCCCAGTATCAGCCTCAGTCAAGACGCTAGGTGTTCATATTGATGCAAATCTATCGATGAACAGACAAGTTAGCGCCATAGCCTCCGCTTCAGCTCTCAGCACCAAACTCATTAACGCCATTAAACCCTACCTATCCGCTCCCAACCGCTTGGCCATAGCTAGAGCAACTATAGGCGCTAAACTCGATTATTCCAACGCTCTCCTAGCCGGCACCTCTGCCAAGAACCTTCATAGACTGCAAACTACACAAAACAATGCCCCAAGAGCCGCGTTGAGCATCCCAAAAAGAGACCATATATCCCATGCCAGACTTGAAGCACGGTGACAACAGGTCAAACACTGCATTACGCTGAAAATCCTTACCATCACACACAGATGCATTAACAACACTGCTCCCACCTACTTATCCGAAGCTATATCAAGAAACACTTCCACTCGCCCCACCAGAGATGAGTACACCAACCAGCTGCACATACACAGCTGGATGTCTAGGCTTCTCATATATTGCACCAAAACTTTGGAACTCACTCCCTGCCACCCTTGGAGCAGAAACCTCCATCTCAGTCTTCCGCAACAACCTCAAGAACACTTTCCTCAACGCGTAATGCGACTTCCTACCTTATTCCTGTCATGTATATTGTAATATAAACACAAATGTAATATAACTATATTGTAAATTGTATATATATTGTTTCACTGTTCAAACTGTTCATTATGTAACATACGCATGATTCATAACTCTGTAACTAAGCATTGTACTGTAAAAAGTGCCACGATGTCCTCTATCTGTTGTGCGCTATATAAATACGAATAAAACAAACAAACGCTCCTCGTGACCACTCTTTTGCCCTTAACGTGACTTTGGATAGGGAGTTTAGATTGTTTCTTTTAACAAAATCTATTTTGTACGTCACCTAAATATCCGCTTTGGATTCTGAATTCTAGAAACAACCTCTGACGTTCCTGAACGCAGAACCCTGGGGTTATCTTATGGATCGCTCCTCGTCCATTTACTTCTATTTGTCACTGTTTGTCATTATCTTAACACCCAACCAATCCTCCGTTACTTCTCCCCATTATCACTTTCCCCATGCAATATATCATTGAGGAGCATCTTCTCCAAAATAGAACCATCCAAAATGATGTGACCTGATTGTTTAGGTCGGAAGATGGTAGAGGACTTGCGTCAAATCCTAAATGTAATTTTGACTAGGATGAAACTTGTTCAAGAAATATTTGTATTTTGGAGGATATTTTATTTGTATTGTGATGAATTACTAAATGTGTCCGGATTATGTTTTGTGGGGTAGTTTTGTTGGGATTTATCTTTTTTTTGGGTGTTCCTGATTTGAATTGTAATATGAATTTTTGAAGCGTTAATAACTGTTATGTTTTCAACAAAGTGTTTTGTAAAGGTTTTTTTTTAAACCAAATACAATTAAAAAAAAATAATAATATTCTGCATGCAATGTACTTTTTGCCACATCTCTCAATCTACTCACCATTCGTTTTCAGCTCCTGACTCTTGGGATCGACTCCTCATTAGCGGTCCACTGTAGCCTTCGGTCCGCTCAGCTCCGTGTAGAAACCAGGAGGGGAAATTCTGTGAAAGAGGGACCTATCCCACCTATATTTAGCGACTTGCAAGTTTCTTACTGGTGGTCGCTATCCACAGGGAGCATTGCGGTCCTCCAGCTGAAGGGCAGAAGACTCTCGATAATCCGAGACCCTAAAAGCTTACTGGGCCGTTGGGGACTTTAACCATCCTCTGCTACTACGTGAACTCAGAGACCGGAGTCCTTTAATACGAGGCAGCAATACTTGGAGGTGGATGGGGATGCAGAAGTTACTCAAACATCAATAATCAAAACGACGCAGGTAGTTGGCAAAACTTAGTTCTGTTTCAATATCAATTATCTAGAACAGGGAGCTACAACGGACATCATCCAACGTCGCAAAGCACAATCTCAACCTATATTACAAAAAACATAACTTTTATAGTCAAAATTTGTCATCACCGACGTCACACTACATGGCAAACTAAGAAAACGTATCTGGTAAAGTGATTGGCTTTCAGGGAACATCTAGTTATACGTTCTATATAGCCTGGGTCTGTGATTGGTTGTCTAAGTCAGAAGGGCGACTAAGCCCATCCAAAGTGAATAGTCATCTTCGTCATCACTAAATACACAATGATTAATTGGTTACACAAACTATAGGGCTCTATAATTGGTTGGCACACTTGTACCATTCTGGAGTATTCCACACGCTAGCAGCACGCAAGCTACCATCCCAGGTGCATGGAGGGTTGGCGTGGTCTTACCTCCCCACCAATTAGCCCAACATCTATCATCACTCCCACAGTCTGACAGTCAATTAAGGCTTTGAACTCGGCCTTGCAGAAGCTGTCTGTGCCTGAGAAATAAAGGGAGTGTGGCATTGTTCCGTCTTCTGGTTTCGTGTGTAGCTTGACCTAAGCTATTTTTGATCTTGATCATGTGACTGGAGACCACTCTTTTGAGCCTTTTGCTGCATTTAATAGTATTAAATGATGAACTCTTGATGCCTTCAGTGTTTTTTCATTCTGCTTCACACAAATTTGTTTTTTTCATGTTCATTGTAGCCTTTTTGACAGGCACCCAACTCACTGTGGCCTCGACTTCTTGGTGCTGGTACAGCCAAGCATTTCTCGAAATTCTCCATTACCATCATTTATTTCCAACTGCGCCACACTGAAATCCTTTTCATTATAGGGTTTCAAGCCTTGCTAAAGTGCATCGGGGAATATCCAGGTTCTGTACATTCCTATATGTATACATTGGCGTATCGCCACAATCTAATTAACTACGTAGCCAGCCTTTATAATTACTTTGCCCTGCTCGAGTTGCTGCATCTGTACAGGTGTAAAATGACTGCATTTTCTTCAGTGCTTCTTTTCACGAGCATCTTCATTTCGATCCCGAAATGTTGCTTATCTTTGATAATTCATCTTCAGTTTCTATAGGAGGACTATATCTTCTTATCTAAGTGCGTCAGTTCTTACTTTGCATGACGTCATCAGTCTCCTTTCTTTGTTCAAATGCACACTTCTTACGGAACCCCAGCCATTGCTCGTCTAGCCATCTCCGGTTGCCAGCATATAGGCAACATGGGGGCAGAGATTTTGATGGGGGTACTTGGCTCCACCTCTATACTTACAAGATGGACTTGGGACTTTCTTCCGTAGCGGGTTGTATTTTCTGTCGTGTGAGCCTTCAGGGGCTTGCTCTCACCTCCTTAGAGATAAGGGGATATGTGGGCAGGTGGAAGGTGAAATTAAGAGAAAAACAAAGGGGAATAAAGAAGCTATAGGGGATCAGTGGGATGCCTTCAAGATCAGGAACCACCTAACTGTAGCATCAAAGAGGCTAAGGGAAGCTAGGAGAGAGGCAGAGCTGGACCTGGAAAAGGAAATAAAGAAGCTGGAAGCAGCCCACAAGTTGAAGGGATCCAACAAGGTCGCTAGGCACCTGGTCCATGCGAGGGGACAACTTAAGCAACTCGTTGGCAGGGCAGGGGAGAGCACTCTACTGAGAAGTAGACAGACATTCTACGAGCATGGGAATAAGGTTGGGACAGTGCTAGCGAGGCAGTTGAGGGCAAAGGAAAAGAAAGGGTTTATAGCAAATTAGGAAGATAAAAGGGGGAGGCTGGTGGGGACGGAGAGAGGCAAACAAAAAGTGATCCAGGAATTCTTTGCCGATCTTTATAGGGAGGGACCATGTGACAGAGGGGCAACGAGGGACTGCGATTGATAGCTGCGCAAACGGAGTGATTGGAGGAACCAATAGCTTGGGAGGAGGTGCAACCTTACAAGGGTCTGGTGAAGATGGTCTTACTGCAGCATTTTATACAACATTCAACCAGCTTCTATCCAAACAACTGACAGAGGTGTTTAACGATTTCTGAAAGAGGAGCAAAATATTGTCATCTCTGGAGATGGTCCATAATACTCTTATCCCGAGCCAGGCAAAAACCTGCAGTTAAGCTCCTTGTACATGCCAACAGAGCTTATTAATATAGACGCCAAATTGTATACACGGGTGCTAGCGGCAAGGATGGAGGGAGTGTCACTGTTCTTAATAGCACAGGTTCAATCTGGGTTTATCCAGCGGCAGAGTAAGTTTGACAAAATAGGACGGGTCCTGCACATAATTGACAAGGCCACAAGGGGGTTGGAGGAAGGGCTACATCTGCCTGCTTATTAATGCTCGATGCCAAAATGGCATTTGATCGCGTTAATTGGGGCTTTATGAATCAAACGCAGAGCAAAGTGAGGGTAGGACCAAACCTTTTGCGGATGGTCTAGGCAAACTATCAGACAACCCTAGCCAAGGTCAAAGCGAATGGGGATTTGATGGGTCAGTTTCCAATTAGGCAGGGAACCCAGCAGGGATGTCTACTGTCTCCCCTGCTCTTTGCGCTAGAGATGGAGCCATTCAAGCAGCGGATAAGTGAAAATATGAAGGTGCAGGGGGTTAGCTGGCCGAACTAGCATCACAAAATCAGGCTATTTGCCAACGATGTAGTGCTCATGTTCATCAGCCCGGAACCATCGCTCCCGGCGATAATGGGCAAGGTACGATCCTTCTCAGAGGGATCTGGGTTTAAGGTGAATTACTCAAAATCCGAGTTATTAAACCTGTCGGTGAGGAAGGATGAAAGGGAGCGATTGGCAGCTAACCCGTCACTTAGGTGGGCGGTAGGCCCGGTTAGATTTCTCTGAATATGATGGCAACCATAAGTAAGATAGTTGGGGCAAATTACCCAACATTGATAAGGGAAATTATAGCAGATCTTACACGCTGGAGGGGATTGTACGTGTCATGGCTGGGAAGGATAGCCCTTGTGAAGATGACCATCCGTCCATGGCTACTATACCTCTTTCAGGCCATGCCCTTACCACTGCCGGGGAAGATGATGAAGGGGATCCAGGAGGATATAATGGGCTTCATATGGAATGGGAAGAAATCCCGAACAAGGAGGAAAATCGTATTCAGAGGCGCAGGGGTGGGCTGCCCTAACGTGGTGAAGTACAACTAGGCAGCGCAGTGGGGCCTTAGCAGAGTGGGGGTGGAGGGATAACGAGAAACATTGGGGGATCATGGAGCAGGCAGCGGTGGGAGAATATCTCTGGAAAATGCCCTGGATGAGGAAGGGGGGACAGGCCGGGCAGGCTTATGGAGGATCCCATTACGAAAACACACTAGAGATATGCGATCGGCTGAACAGCTCCAGTTAGTGCCATGGCCTGCACCATGGACCCCTATCTTTAGGAACATTGCATTCCTGCCTGGAATGGACTACAATAGGTTCAAAAAGTGGATAGCAGCAGGGGCGAGAAAAATCGGGGATCTTTATGAAGCGGCCCATCTCAAATCCTTTGAAGAATGTTGCAGGGAGTATCGCTTGGGAAGGGAAGAAGCCTACATTTATCAGCAGATAAAGCTCTGGGTGGAAACTCCAACGATGTTGGAAGGGGCCACTAGGAGCTTGACAGCTTGGGAAAAGAGTGGGAAAAGTTACTATCCTTCAGTGAGAATAATAGGGGCTTAATCACGGGCATCTACAAGATCCTATCAGATAAGGGGGGGGCACGGACACTTGGAAATGAGGAGTAAATAGGAGGTGGGCCTCGGGAAGGCAATCGCAGATAGAGAATGAGAGCAGGCTTTCAGAGGACAGATGGTATGGCCCATACACTTCGGTACAGCACCACGAGCAGCAGTACAAGTTACTACAGAGATGGCATTACACACCGGAGATGCTCCATAAGGAGTACATCTCACACTCTGCAATGTGTTGGGGGACGGTGGGGTAGAGGGGACAACAGAACACAGCTGGTTGAGATGCCTGCAGCTCAAACACTTTTGGGTAGGTGCTAGGATTTGGCCTAGAGTTGGATGGGCCTCCGACACTCCTGAACATTTCAAAATAAGGGGACAGTCGACAGGGAGGGTGGGCAGGAATACTATGTGTGAACCTGTTAATGAGCAGTATGCGCTGCATAGTGAAACAATGGAAGCAAAAAGACCCACCCTCTACTGTACAATGGTACTATGCAATTTGGGACACTTAGTGTGGAAAAAATTACGGCAATTATACGGGGCACAATGGGGAGGTTCAGTAAAGTTTGGCCACCCTTTCTTAACTATGCACTTGAAGACTATATATGCTTACATATCTTGAAGAAACTGCAGATACTTGGACTATTAATGGAGGATGAAGACTAAGCCTTGGGGGTGGTGGGGTGGGGGTGCATATGAATTGAGTGTCCGTAGACTAGAGGGAAGGGGTAGTTGATGCAGTTGTCGTTGAAATTATCGATTGTTGATAAGTCCATTTGTGATACATATGCAAATTATATGTCAGTGAAATTGTGTATGCATATGTGCTCAAAAAGATTTGGTTAAACAAAAACAAAAAAATACGGTTACAGAACTTCTTGCCTAAACAGGAACCTTGTCAATCGAGGAGATACACAAAGGAACTGCTAGTAAAAGAGACAATTGCCATCCTACTTAAGAATCCAGGGGAAGGGGTCCATCTACTAGATCCAAGGGCTTCCTCCCTGGAGAACATATTCGTTGGAGTTATTTTTAGTTTGGACTATTAGTTGGCACTGAAAGAGCTACAGTAAAAGCGCTTCAAATATGGGCTTTGGATGAGGGTCTGTAATACCCATTCCTGCCCATCTCAGAACTCTTTGATTTTCAGTGAGCTCTTTCATGGAGGCAGCCATCTTGTGTTTTCTACAGAGACGCCATCTTGAAATGCAGTTGTTTACAGTTTTAAGTAAGTTGGTAAGTTTTGTTAACAGTAACTTAGAAAATTGCACCCTTTTTAGCATCATTTTGATTTTGTTGTAAAAAATCAATCCATAACAAACATTAATAAAAAGTATATATTTATGAAAATTATTTTTATAATCGCAAAGATTGTGTGTATTTAACATTCAGAACGTGTTAAATTGTTAAAAATCAAGCCTGCTGTTGTGATGTTTAACACACCATGCAATCTTGTATATAGTTAATATCCTGATGTACGTAGGTTCTGTAACTTTGACTACACCTTCGTGTATGATTCCAGAATGTCAGATGGAATCATAAACAAAGATGTCTGATTGAAGAAGGTTGGCCTCCTGGGGGCTCCTCCCAAAACCTAATAGTCGCACTTAATAAAGTAATCACACACACGGTATCTTAAGTAACAATTCTCTACAATTAGCAACGAGGACTTGTCAGGGAGGGGGCCCCCAAATGCAGCACAGCGCAAGTGCCTGAACTTAACTGAGCGAACTAAAGAAGCCTGGTGAGACGGCTGAACCCACACAGCGTAACAGCAATATTGAAAGGCAAGTGAAGCCATGAGCGGCACAGATTACATGCATGAGCGACGAGAAAAGACATTTTAAAGTGTTAATACCTATTGGCATCTTACGAACGCTGCGCAAGACCTTGGGCCAACCGAAGGAAACCTTAGAGGAAAGCACCCTCTTGCGTGCTCTGCGTGCCACCATTTTGAGGGCACTGGATGTTGTCATGGATACAATAGACAATAAGCGATGATCCTAATGCGATACGCGTCTGTATAACGAGCGTTTGGAATGAACTGCAACCAGACCGCATTTGTTTACAATTAATGGAATGGAAAAAAGAAGTGCCACTCAAGCAAAATGGTCTTTAGAATAAAGTTGTGATAAGCATGTATCAAGCAACACGAGTATAACAGTGAAATACAGTGAACATTACAGTGCTCTATGCCACCGATCGCAGACAATGTTCTGACCTCAATTTATACTCCATTAGGAAGGATGAATAGGCCAAGTGTTTAAAGGCAAAACCTGTATTTGAGGCACATCTGGACATTGAATTGATACATGTTAAAGATATATATGATAAAAGCCAGTATCCAGTTAAAGAATATGGGAATGCGTAAATAAAACAAGAGCAGGTGCACAGTGGGACACATCTTATTATAGAATAGTTCACATGTGGTAGAATCTTGAATTGTGAACACACATCATGCAGAATATTGCAGCTCCAGTACAATTTTTGGCATTACCAGGCAACCCAGTATGCCTGTGGGAACAATGGCAAGACAATTTCCAAGTATATTTGAGAGCAATTGGAGGATCCAAATTTAATGATGACTTGAAATAAGCCACCCTCCTCAACAGTGTTGGTGCAGAAGCACTCAGGATTTTCAGGACATTGCCTGATTTGGATAGTACAGAGGAAGGCTCAGAGGAATCTTCAAGTGGGGCCAGGAAATTGATACAGCAATTGCTAAACTGAATAAACATTTTGGAAATAAAACCAATATAGATCTAGAATGTTATAGATTCTTTTCCAGAAAACAAACCAAAGGTGTAAGCATTGACGCCTATATGGCTGCTCTCAGAGGTTTGTTGGCTATGTGTGTTTTCACAGGAGTGGCGGATGAATACTTGAGGGATCAACTAGTCCTACATGTAGCAGATCCACGCATTCAACAGCGATTGTGGCAGGCAAAGAACCCTACGTTAGAACAAGCAATTGAGATAGCCAGGTCCATTGAACTTGGTGAAAAGTGTATGAAAGAGGTTCAGAATAAGATGGAGAATGCAGAAATAAAGTCAGTTTGAGAAATGAATGATGGACAATATGGCAAGGATGAAGAGGATTTGATTGCCATTGTCAAGAGAATAGTCAAGTCTGATGTTGATAGTGGATCGAGACAAGAAAAAGAGAATACGTACAGAATGCCTAACAAGTGTTTTAAATGTGGCTGGTTTAGACATTTAAATGCAGAGAAAGACTGCCCGGCCCTATTGGCTGAATATCATAAATGCAGACTAACAGGTCATTTTAGCAAAGTGTGTCGCAACAAAAGAGAAAGAGGAAGATTTAATTCTCGATATGTGAGGAATGCTGGTCGTCATGGTAGAGGAAGAGGTACTACCATGACAAGTATAAAAGCTTTGGAAGAAATTGGTGGCCCAAGTAGTCTTTTGGCAATTTCAGATAAATTTGAAGATGAAGTACAAATACTAGCTTTTACACCTAAAGAAGGCAGTCTGGGTCCTTGGGTACCAATGGAAATAAATGGAATAACATTACAAGTTATGGTGGATACAGGTTCTCTCCACATACCATAGTGGATGTAGAAACATATGTGAAAGTTCTAAAAAAAAAAAAAAAAAAATGGACGTTTTGCAAATGACCAAAATAAAGGCAATTGGTTATGGAAAGACACCCATCAATATTATTGGATATGCGTGGGTACACTTGAATTTTGAGGGAAGGAAGACATACTGCAGATTGTATGTTGATGAAAATGGATTTTCTATAGTCGGATGGTGGGAACAAGCATCTTTGAAGATCAGGATACATCCAGGTGAAAATGTGCCTATTCTTTGTATCAATGAAAACAGTTGCAGCACGTCAGAAAATGTAGCCAATAGTTTTCCCGAAGTCTTTAATGACAAAATTGGAATTCTTAAGGGTTTCAAACATCGTATCATACTCAAGAGGGGAGCAAATCCAGTAGTACACAAAGTGAGAAACAAACCAATTGGCACCAGAGAAGCACTAAAAAGTGAATTAGAGAAATTGTGCATGCAAGACATCATTGAACCCATTGAAAGCTCGGAGTGGTTGTCTCGCATTGTAATTGTTAAAAAAGCCTGATGATCAATCAGAATGTGTGTCGACCTAAGAGATCTGAATGCCAACATCTGGGTGGACCGCCACCCTCTGCCAAACATAGGAGAAATGTTGACCACGATGAAGCCGGCGAAATATTTCACAACACTAGATCTATCATCAGCATATCACCAAGTTGTGTTAGACGAGGAATCTAGACATTTAACATTGTTTATAACGCCAATGGTAGAGTTCAGATACAAAAGAATGCCTTTTGGATTGGCTTCGGCAGCCGCCGTGTTTCAAAGACTAATGCATCATTTGTTTGACGGTCTCCAAGGAGTGCATTATTTCCAGGATGACATTTTGATATCTGCAATGTCCGAAGAGGAGCATGATACAAAGTTGTTAGGCGTGCTGCAAGTTATACAGCAAAAAGGTATGACACTTAAGATTGAGAAGTGCAAGATAAAGGGGAATGAAGTAACTTACTTGGGTCATTGCATAAATGCAGATGGTATAAAGCCTAAAGAATCATTGGTTGACGCCATTCTCAAGATTCCTGATCCCATCAACAAAGATCAACTTCGAAGTTTTTTAGGCTTGACAGAATATTATTCTAAATTTGTGGATCATTACGCTGATAGAACTGAACAGTTGAGAAACTTCATGTGCAAAGGTGCAAAGTTTAATTGGTCTGAAGGGTGCAAGGAGGAGTTTGGAATGATCAAATCATTAATCAACAAAGCACCAGCACTCAAAATGTTTGACTCAATTGCAAAAACAAGGATATCGGTGGATGCCAGTAACATAGGCCTAGGGGGTGTATTAGAGCAAGTGCAAGGAGGTGAAGTAGTTCCCATTGCCTTTGCCTCTAGAACATTGAGGGGGGCTGAAAAAAATTATTCGACCATTGAAAAAGAAGCTCTGGGAGTCAAATGGATCTTAGAACACTTCAAAAGGACTAATTTGGGGCATACCTGTTGATATCAAGACAGATCACAAGCCACTTATGTGAGGATTCTTTGAGTTCAAAACATGAATGACCTCCTCGCGTATAAGGAGGTGGGCGTTGATTATCATGTAGTACAATGTCAATATAAAATATACCCCAGGGAGAACAAACGAAGTGGCAGATTGTTTTTCTCGCCTACCATGTGACGGTAACACAAGTGAGGGTGAGGACAAGGAAGAGTTAACAGATGATCAAAATATGGACTTGCACTTATAGTTGCACATGTGCATCCAAGTTTTTCAAAGGATGAATGGATTGAAGCTAGAGAACAGGATCCCGAACAAAGACTGTTGAGAAAAGCTATTGAGAATGGCTGGAAGGATATTGAGGAGAATATCAAATCCTGGGAAAATTAAAAGATGAATTGACAAGCGACAATGCGTGTATTTATAGAGGAGATTGGATAATACCTCCAGCAAGCATGAGGAAGAGAATTATGGACATTGCACATGAAGGTCAGGTAGGTAGAAATCTAATGAAAAGAAGAGTGAGAGAAGCATACTGGTGGCCCAACATGTGGGGTGAATTGGAGACTCTAGTCACAGATTGTACTGCGTGTGCAGTAAGTGATAAAGGCAAATCAACACGTATCACACCATTGCAACCAGTGGAAGTTCCCAGTACAGTTTGGACGCAACTGGCAATTGATATAGCTGGACAGTATGAAACCTTAGGAAAACTAAAAGTTTACTTCATTGTATTAGTTGACTATACATCCAAATGGGTGGAATGTGGAATTATTGAAGAATCAATATTAGCTATGAAAGTAATGAAGTTTTTAGAAGAAATCTTTAATAGGGAAGGTGAGCCGCAGGAATTAATATCTGACAATGGAGCTCAATTTATGTCACAAGAAATTCAAAAATGTTTGAAGGAGAGAGCCACTAAGCATAATACTACAGTCTTATACCATCCCATGGGGAATGGATTAGTATAAAGAATTAATCGTTTCATAAAGGGTATTATTCAGTTAGCCATTATTAACAATTTACTGTGGAAAGAGACACTCAAGGAAGCACTCAATACGTATAAAGTTACCCCGCATTCTGTAACTGAGGCGGAACTATTTACCTCAATGAGAGGAAGGATTGCTACAAACAGACTTAGACCTGCCTAGATAACAAAAAGGAGGAACAAGGTTTGCAAGAAATTGTCAACAAAGTAAAAAGAAAACAAGAAGAATACAAAAATTATTATGTTAAACAAAAGCATGTTCAAGAAAGTAAAATTGAGAAAGGTGATTGGGTTAGAGTGAAAGAACCCTAACGTGTGTGATGAAAGGAGAATCTAGATTTCACCCTCCTCAGAGAATAATAGAGCGTTTTAAAAAGTCTGTAATTTTGGAAGATGGAAAGAAATGGTTGTGTGATGATGTAATCTTAGCAAAGGAGGAGGAGGTATTGAGAAATGAAAGAACAAAATATAAATGGTGAGATGTTTAAAGACAAGTCTAATGACTCAAGATTTATGAACAATGAGAAGTTAAAAAATAGAGAACCACATGAGAAAACAATGGAGAACTATAAACAAGACTATCAGGCCGATTCATGGAATCAACGTGCGCTGAAAAAACGGCGCACGCGTGCAAAAACGTGCGATTTGCAGAGAAGCAGCGAAAATCGCAGTGCAAGTACGATTATCGCACAGAAAACATCGCAGATCAATTCATGGAAGTCCGTGCACGCGCGAAATGTGGGATGTGCGCTGAGAAAGTGCGCGGCGCACGCTGGCGCACAGGTCATCGAACGCTGTGCGATAAGGCCACAGCGAATTCGCACATAGCGCGGCGCACATAACAAAAGTAGGCGTAACACGGGGCGTCACACGCAGAATGGGGAACAACTTGTGAACATGTGGGCGTCACAGGGGAAGTACAGGAGGCAAGTGCGGAGAACGCCCACACGCTCGCCTACAACACGTATTCATGGAATCGAATAGGGAAAAACAGCGCACGGCCAAAGACGCGCACAGGCCCATACATGTCCGCCACACGAAAGCAGGCGGTAGCGTCCCTGCGCAGGAAAAAAATGTGCGCCAAAGTCCTACACGCGTGAAAAGGCCCACACGCAATCGGGCCTGGGGGAGCGTGTGCATGTATTACAGGGGTGCGCGTGAAGTTCCACACGTGATTGGCCTGGGTGCGTGTATTTCAGGGGTGCGCGTGAAGTTTTACACGCGATCTGGCCTGGGGGACCGTGTGCAGGCATTTCAGGGGTGCGCGAGAAGTTCCACACGCGATTGGGCTGCGTGCGGGCATTTCAGGGGTGCGCGCAAAGTTTTGCACACGATCTGGCCTGGGGGAGCGTGTGCATGAATTTCAGGGGCTCGCGGGTGTTTTCACACGCAATCGGGCCTGGGGGAGCGGTGTACGTGTATTCCAGGGGCTCGCGGGTGTTTTCACACGCGATCGGGCCTGGGGGAGCGTGCTATGTGTATTCCAGGGGTTCGCGTGAAGTTTTTCACGCGATCGGGCCTGGGGGGGAGCGGGGTACCACTCACCGTCTGCCTTGCGTGTAGAAGAACGCGTAGCCAACACCCGCTGTGAAGTAATAGCGTGTGAACCCCAACGGATGGAAAACACACGCACCGCACGAAAAGCACGTACAGAGCAGTGTAAAGGCACGCGGGATCTCCAAGCCCTGCCAGGGCAACGCCCGTGCGCGAAACGCCACAGACGCGCTTACGCTGTAAGGGCCTTTGGTCCAATGAAATCGCGTACGCGTGCTGACGCGCTTACGCGCTAAGGCCCTTCCCTCGAATTTCACGCTGACGTGCAGGATTTTCACGTGCAAAATCACTCCGTATCAAGCTGGCCACGCGAAAACACATGGAAGACCACGCTCCTGCCCAGAAGGCCGAATTACTGCCCCCCAGAGCAGCCTCCCACGTGCCATCTGCTGCTGCCTGCCTGCCTGCCTGCTGCCACCGTGCCCTGCCATTTGGTGCCTGCACATCAGCCATCTGCAGGGGTCCAGTTGCTGTGTCCACCCCTGCTGGAACAGAAGACTCCCGACTCGGATAACATTGCTCCACAGCCCAGCCCCAGGACCCAGTTGCCCACCCACTCCTGCCCCTGGGGTTGCCATGTCGGGCACATCAACATCTGGCACCAGTGGCAACCCCCGGCCAGAGGGGCAGAGGGGCACCAGCTTCACTGCCACCGAAGTTGGTGTCCTGATGGAGCAAGTCCTGGGGCAGTATGATGCCCTCTTCGGATCGACCCGCGCCAACAAGGAAGGACGGGAGAGGATCTGGGCCGACTGTGTGGTTGCCATCTACGCGGTGGGGGTAGCAACCCGCACCATCCAGAAGGTCAAGAAGCGCTGGGAGGACCTGAGGTCCAGGACCCTCATAAAGGCCCGGTGCCTCGTGGAAGGGGGCCGGGGCCGCATGAGTTCCATCCAGATGAGGGTCCTGGAACGCGTACACCCAGCGCTCCACGCCCAGGTCCTTGAGAGGGAGACCCGTCTGGAGTTGAGCGGTAAGTGGCCAGGCATTGCTGTGTGAGACAGGGCATGTTGCAGTGTGCTGGTTGTCGGATACTTGCCTGTATGTGTGACATAGGCCATGTACGCATGTATGTGTGCAGGGACATCATGGTAATGCATGTGCGACCAGTAATGTGTGAACCGCACGGTTGTTGCATGTGTTTAAATGCGACACGGGGAGCCCTATGCAGATTGCACACATGAGAGCATGGCAGTCTCTGTTCCTGGACATGGGTGGGGGTGAGGGATGGGTGCTGATGCCAGGTACATACATGGTATCCATGCCTGTGTGCCTGACCTGCGTGTCTGTGACTTGTGAATGCCATGGATGCATGACACATGTCTGTGACAATTTACAGATTCACTGATGCAGCCTAGTCATCCTTGTATCCACTGTGATTGGGGTGTACGGGGCCAGATGGATGTGACTGAGGTGAAGTGTGTGCATGTGATAGGCAGGACCCATGATGCATGCAAGTCCAAAAACAACATTATATGCTTCAAGAGTCCCTTGGACATGTTTGCTTATGTCCATAGCATGCGCCATGCCTGTTACTGCATGTGTTTTGCCTGCACTGACCCATGTGTTGTGGAGGGACATGATGGAAGTGATCTTTGACAGTGCCACTCATCTGCTGTTGCTTCCTGTCTAGGGGACCATTGTACAGTACCCTGATGCTTGTGTTCTATGTCTCCCTCTACACAGCGCAAAGTGAAGAAGAGGGCGGAGACGGCGCTGTGGAGCTAAGCGGCGGGGATGCCCACACGGCTGCAGCGGAAGGGGTGGGTGAGCCCCCACAGGGGCTTGCAATGGCGGAAGACGGTGTGGAGCCATCCAGGTTGGTAGCTTCCACAGAGGAGGAGGAGGCCGCTACTGAGCCGCACATGGGGCCTGGTGGGGGCATCCCTGCTGGTGCAAGTGGTGCAGTCCAGGGGCAGGGGCAGGGGCAGGAGGCAGCACAGGTCGCCATGGAGGTGCCTGTGCATGTCGCTGCCCCTGACACTGTGACTGCACCACCATGCACCAGCAGGGATGCCCTGTCCCAGGCCCGTCCGCAGGTAGGGGGGGATGTCCATGACATCTGACTCCCCTCCACCTGCGGACGAGGGGACCCCTGGCCGTATGGAGAAGGTCCTGATTGGTGTCGCGTTGCGCACGGCTGTCATTCGTGATGAGGTGCGTGCTTCCCGGGGGGAGCACGCACGTCATCACGAAGAGCACCGTGCCAACGTGGCCCAGTTGGGAGCGGTCATGGTCGGGGGTCTCGTACATGTGTCGGGCACTCTGGCGACCCTCTCCTCCTCTGTGGAGGCTATGCGCCAGTCGTACTCCATGCCGTCTTCCGGCCCAGATGCCACCAGGGCCCCCTGTGGACCTGCCCCGACCAATGCAGCCACCTCGGTGGGGATCCCATCCCTGCCACAGTTGGGAGTCGGAGGTCCAGCAGGGGTGGACACACCAGCAACTGGACCCCAGCAGATGGAGGATGTGACGGCATCATCGGGCAGGGCACGTGCACAATGGCATTGATGGTTTCCATCAGCCTGGATGCCGTCGTGCTGGCACAGGCAGTTGCGTCGGAGGCAGCGGCAGGCTCGACGTGGGAGGCATCATGGCTCGGGGCCATCAACATCAGGGGTGCAGGCATCGGCCGGAGGGCAGGAGAACCCTGGAATGGGAGTGGCTTCCGTGTGGGAGCGGTTGGGCCAGCAGATAGGTGCGGAGCGGCAGCGGGCAGAGGAGGAACGGCTCACAATGGTCAGGGCGGAGAACTCCATGCGGAGGGCGCTGAGGCGGGCTGAGTGCCTCGAGGGTCTTCGCAGGGAGTTGGAGCTGGACACTGCATTATCCCTGCGGGACCTCGGGGCCAGGGAACATGCCCGCCTCCAAGCCATTGAACAGGAGTTCGATGATGCCCTGGCCCATGACAACAACCAGTGAGCCGTCGGACTAGCCCGCTGCCCTTGTAAATAGTTATGTAGTTAGTGTAGGTTTCCTTTGCTTTTTTATTTATTTTGGACCTTTTGGACAATGGGCCACATTTATGTATGACAATGCATTACTTACCGTAAAAGCATTTCTGATGGTTGTATCTGCTTAGATTCACATGCTGTGCATAGGTCCGACATCCAGTGGTCACTGCGGAGTATTGCATTTTGTTTTTCGTAGTCGAAAAGGGGACGTCGACAAGGCGTGTCTGTAACACTATCCCTATAGTGACGTGCGTTGTACCCACAATCCCTCACGCGTCGAGGTCCCTCTGTTTGTATTTTTCTGCCCTGAGGGAGCCTTCTAGACGTGAGTGAGTACAGAAAAGAGAGAAATATATGAAAGGATGTCTATGTTCCTTCCATCCGAGCGTGGAGGAAGGGCGGGCGCATGTGAATCTAAGCAGATGCAACCATCAGAAATGCTTTTACGGTAAGTAATGCATTGTCTTCTGATGTTTGTTAATCTGCTTAGAATCACATGCTGTGCATAGACTAGCGAGCAGTACCCGGAGTTGGCGGTGGGTTATGAGAAGGAACAGTAGAGAAAAGATGTCTTAATACTGCCTGTCCCACCTGGGAGTCAGATCTAGAGTGTGCATCTAGACAGTAGTGTTTTGTAAAGGTGTGCACAAAACTCCAGGTAGCCACTTTGCAGATGGACTCAAGGGGAACATTTGCAATGAATGCTATGGAAGCCCCAGTGCCTCGAGTGGAATGTGCTCTTGGCTTGAAGGGTAGTTCTCTCTTAGCAAGAGTGTAACAGAGAGTGATGCATTGTACAATCCATCTAGATATAGTGGACTTAGAAACTGCATCTCCTTCTCTTCCTGCTGCCACCGAGACAAAGAACTGATTAGTCTTTCTCGGTGTTCTGGTTCTTTCCATGTAGAACATGACAGCTCTGCGTACATCTAGTGTATGCAGACTTTTTTCTCCCAAGCTGGAAGGGTTTTGAAAGAACGTTGGTAGTTCTATAGACTGGTTTACATGAAATTTCGAGATGAATTTTGGTGCAAACCTTGGGTGTGTGCGTAGAACCACCTTATCCTTGTGAACTGTTACGAAGGGGTCTAGTACAGAAAGAGCCTGTAGTTCACTTACTCTCCTAATGGAGGTGATAGCTATTAGGAAAGCAGTCTTAAGAGTGAGGTATTTAAGAGTTGCCTTGTGCATGGGTTCGAAAGGAGTGCCCATGAGTCTAGAAAGTACCACGTTTAAGTCCCATCCGGGAGCTGGGTTAGCTATCGGAGGGTGTATTCTCTTTACCCCCTCCATGAAGGCCTTGATAACTGGTATCTTTCACCACGACACTAAGTTGGGAAGTGGTGTATGCAGAAAGTGCCGCTAGGTGGACTTTAATGGAATTGAACACTAGACCTGAATCCAGTAAATGGGTCTAGTACAGAATAATGTTAGTGGCAGAGCAGTCAACCGGGTTGATGTTCTTACCTCTACACCAGATGACAAATCTTTTCCACTTGCTAGAATAGCAGTGGCGAGTATTAGGTTTTCTGGCTTCCCTGAGGATGTCCATACATCTGTGGGAGATGTAAATGTCCAAATTCTATGATCTCAGGAGCCAGGCTGCTAAGTTCATGGTCTGAGGGCATGGATGCAGTGTCCTGCCCTTGTCTTGTGACAGCATGTTGTACGGGCAGGGAAGTTTCATTGGGGGAGATAGGGACATCTCCCATCAAGTGAGCGAACCATGGCTGCCGGGCCCACATTGGGGCTAAGCGGCGGGGATGCCCACACGGCTGCAGCGGAAGGGGTGGGTGAGCCCCCACAGGGGCTTGCAATGGCGGAAGACGGTGTGGAGCCATCCAGGTTGGTGGTTTTCACAGAGGAGGAGGAGGCCGCTACTGAGCCGCACATGGGGCCTGGTGGGGGCATCCCTGCTGGTGCAAGTGATGCAGTCCAGGGGCAGGAGGCAGCACAGGTCGCCATGGAGGTGCCTGTGCATGTCGCTGTCCCTGACACTGTGACTGCACCACCATGCACCAGCAGGGATGCCCCGTCCCAGGCCCGTCCGCAGGTAGGGGGGGATGTCCATGACATCTGACTCCCCTCCACCTGCGGACGAGGGGACCCCTGGCCGTATGGAGAAGGTCCTGATTGGTGTCGCGTTGCGCACGGCTGTCATTCGTGATGAGGTATATGCTTCCCGGGGGGAGCACGCACGTCATCACGAAGAGCACCGTGCCAACGTGGCCCAGTTGGGAGCGGTCATGGTCGGGGGTCTCATACATGTGTCGGGCACTCTGGCGACCCTCTCCTCCTCTGTGGAGGGTATGCGCCAGTCGTACTCCATGCCGTCTTCCGGCCCAGATGCCACCAGGGCCCCCTGTGGACCTGCCCCGACCAATGCAGCCACCTCGGTGGGGATCCCATCCCTGCCACAGTCGGGAGTCGGAGGTCCAGCAGGGGTGGACACACCAGCAACTGGACCCCAGCAGATGGAGGATGTGACGGCATCATCGGGCAGGGCACGTGCACAATGGCATCGATGGTTTCCATCAGGTAGTGGTGCAGTCACAGTGTTAGGGCTGAAGAGCTTTTCTATCCGAGGGTTGACCCCTCTGACTACGGCCGGATTGGAAAGGGAAGGAGTTATTCTTCTCCTTATAGAAGCCAGGAGCGGAATAGACTGACTAACCGGGGCTTTTTCTTTAATAACTTTTTCTACAAAGTCTATGTCCGGAAGAGTCTCCCCTGTGTCTATTTCAAAATGCGCTGCTGCCTTGCGCAATAGTGCATTAAGTGAAGGTTGGTCATCTACGGGGGAGGTGTTTCCAATAGGTGAGTCCTTGGGAGGAGAAGGGTGAAAGACATCAGGGTCTGAGTGCACTGATGGGGATTGCCAAGGCTGCACTGATGGGGATTGCCAGGGCTGTGAGGTAGCTGTATCTTCTTCAAAAGCTCCTGCACTAGTGTAAGGGTCTTCTTCAAACCCCTCTTCCTCATGTTCTTCCTCTCCACCCAAACACTCCTCATCTTCCTGGAGGTATTGCTCCTCTTCAGTGAGGTCATATGCGTCTGTAGAAGGGGGAAACAGCCTAGGAATCTTGACCCTAGGGTCATCCTGGGTCCATTCTCTTGGTCTTTTGGGTGTGGGTGGGTTTTGGCTACCCAAAAACCTTTCCATTTTCTCCATACAAGAATGGAGTCTTTCAAGGGTCTCATGGGGAACCCCTGAATAGTCTAGAGGGGGGAAATCAGTGTTTTCACCTTCAAAACGCTTAGAACGCTCCCACAACGTCGACGAAAGGTTTCCGTCGCCCTCAGAAAAGCCCTCCGGTAGTTCAGAAGTGCCCTTAGATGAAGGGGGCAGTTCCTGGCAACTCTTGTGCTTTTTCGGCGTTTCTATATCTTTTGGTGCGGTATTCGACGTCTGTTTCGTCGTCCGCTTACGCTTGGCTTCGGAAACAACTCTCGCCAAGCTCTCGTCAGTAGAGGGTTCTGGAGTCGACGTTGCCTGCGTTACGCGTTGTTTCTCTACGGCCGCTCTATGGAGCGTTACGTCGGATGTTTTTGAGGTAGCGCCCGTGTTAGATGAAAGCCCAATCGCTGGTCGCGGCTGCGGGTGGGGCTTGAGACCCTTACGGTCTGAGGTAGACGCCGGAGTGCCCTGCGTCCCCTTCGGCGCTGATGGATCCTTCGTCCTCGACGAAGAAGAAGAGCCATGGGTTGTGTGCTTAGGCCTATGGGGTCTGTGTGCGTCCTTGTCGCCGGGGTGTTCATCCCCATAAGCAGGGCGTGAGCCGAGCCCGTCGGGGCCGGGGAAGGACGTCGAGGAGCGCGAGCGCTCCTTCTGGGGGTTAATGACTTCCGTAACGGACGTCGAGTTATCACCCTCCTCGTCACTTTCTGTAACAGCGGCGGCGGGTGAGCAAACCGACTTCGACATAGCGTAGTCCGCCCACCTCTTAACTTTCAGTTCTTACAGGCCGCGCAGCTGTCCTCTTTATGATCGAGGGGCAAGCAACGATTACAGAGCTTGTGTTTGTCCTTCCAAGTGTATTTGCCCCTACAGCGTGGGCAAAACTTAAAAGGTGTCCTCTCCATAGCTGAGGCAATAAAAACTGGTGATAACAACCCCAAGGGAAAGATAGGGGAGAAAGAAAGACATTCTCGACGAGAAGATAAAAGGTCGAACCCCCACTCTCCCTACTGTATGTTGCACGGCGAGGCCTGGCCACGTGTTCGGCAGCACCGAAGGATCTCCTCCGTCTCTTCCCCTCCGTCGAAAACTTGCTCGGCGGAGAAACAGCTTCACAGCTAACGTCGAGGGGAGGGATCTTTAACAATAAGTATATATTAAGGACCGAGGTCCGTAGTAAGTGTTTTGCAATGTCTCTCTAGGAGCTCTGCGTAAGGTGACCATAAGCTGGGCGGAAAAAAACAATCTGAGAGACTCGACGCGTGAGGGATTGTGGGTACAACGCACGTCACTATAGGGATAGTGTTACAGACACGCCTTGTCGACGCCCCCTTTTCGACTACGAAAAACAAAATGCAATACTCCGCAGTGACCACTGGATGTCGGACCTATGAACAGCATGTGATTCTAAGCAGATTAACAAACATCAGAAATAGTTTTATTTTATTCGGTAGTATTTTTATGTAGGTTTCATTTCTTCAGTTGGGATCATGGACCCTGGTTTGTTTATCTGTTTATAGTTGACTGTTGGATTTTTTTATTTTTTTTTTGGATTTACCCATGGAGCAATGGTTTTCGGTTTTGTTTTTACCTGGGATTTACTTTCTTGAACTGTGACTTTGGACACCTTTCCTTTGGATTATGATTTGTCGTTTTTCATTATTTTATGGACATGCTGCTTTTGGTTTTTGATTCCCATTGTCATTTATTTTTAATTCCATTTATGCTGTTTTTAATACATTTTTTTCATCAAACTTCAATGTGTAGTATCATCTCATTGGTATCATGCATATCATGATATGGGTTTTGAGATTCACTGACACCCATTGGGTGTATGTGAGGGCCATGTGTTCATTTCCAGACTTGCTATTGGGGTTCTATCATGTCATTGCCATTTCTAAGTGGGTGGATGCAATACTCGAGTGGGTGTTTTTCATTTGGAGGCTGACCATAAGGGCCAGGGATCTAGATTGTGATGACATGTTGGCTGGGGGACATGTGTGGGGGCCTGCTGGCCGGTGCCCCGCAATGCTGGGGGTTGGGGGTTGTGGGGAACATGAGTTGGACATGGGTGGGGGCCTGCTGGCAGGGGCCCCGCAATGCTGGGGGGCGGGGGTGGTGGGGAACATGAGTTGGACATGGGTGGGGGCCTGCTGGCAGGTGCCCCACAGTGCTGGGGGGTGGTGGGGAACATGAGTTGGACATGGGTGGGGGCCTGCTGGCAGGTGCCCCGCAATGCTGTGGGTGGGGGTGGTGGGAGACATGGGTGGGGGCCTGGTGGAGGGTGCCCCTGCACTGCTGGGGGGTGAGGGTGCAAAGGGACATGAGTGGGGGCCTGCTGGCAGATGCCCCGCAATTCTGGGGGTGGGGGTGCAAGGGGACATGAGTTGGTGATCATTAGTGCAAAGAGACATGTGCCTTTGCTGGGGGGCATGCCCATGTTGGGTGGGCTGCCTGTGGTACATGACCAGGGATGCAGGGTAGTCCCCTGTGGTGTGAGCCACCTGCATGGGCCGTGGAGGGTGTAGAGGGAAAACCTGGGAGGACCCACACGTGCAATTCACATTTGGTGCTCCCCGCGCACCCCTGTAATACACGTACCCTGATGAAATCGCGTGTGAAACTTCCCGCACGCCCCTGAAATACACGCACGCAGCCCAATCGCGTGTGAAACTTCCCACGCACCCCTGAAATATACGCACGCAGCCCAATCGCGTGTGAAAGTTCCCGCGCACCCCTGAAATACACGTACCCTGATGAAATCGCGTGTGAAACTTCCCGCGCACCCCTGAAATACACGCACGCAGCCCAATCGCATGTGAAACTTCCCGCGCACCCCTGAAATATACGCACGCAGCCCAATCGCGTGTGAAACTTCCCGCGCACCCCTGTAATACACGCGCCCAGGGCAATCGCATGTGGAACTTCTTGCACACCCCTGAAATACACGCACACGCTCCCCCAGGCCCGATCGCGTGTGGAACTTCTCGCGCACCCCTGAAATACACGTACCCAGCCCAATCGCGTGTGGAACTTCTCGCGCACCCCTGAAATACACGCACACGCTCCCCCAGGCCAGGTCGCGTGTGGAACTTCTCGCGCACGCGTGTTCCCGACACCCGTAATACGCGTTCCCCGCTTTGCGTTTGCTGTTTGCAAGTCCGGTAAACTGGTACAGGTTTGGCGCAGCCCTTTGCGATGGTTTTGCGATCTTGGTGGCTTTTCCTTGCGTGAGGGCGTTCTTGGGGGCGTAACTGGCGCTGCTGCAGGGTCGCTGCGCTACTCTGCGCCATGTCTGCTTTTGGAGGTGGGAATCCATGAATACGCTGTGCGCGGAAATTGATTTTATCGCACGCGGCTGGCGCAGACATTCGCACGGGCATGCTGTGCGCCAGCCGCGTGCAACACTTTTGAGAGGAATTACATGAATCGGCCTGTTAGTATATTATTAAAAAAAAAATTGTGGAATGAAATCCATGGACTTAAAAAGAAAAAATTTCAATTGTGTCCATCTCACCAATGCACACATGTATCCTTTTGATGGTTTCCAATTAAAAAAAAAAAAAAAAAAAAAAGAAGGAGTTCACATACGTTGTTATACTGTTTTAAATTTATATATAGCAAAATTCGTATACATAAACCTTTTTGTTTAATTAATTATAGAAGGGAAGATGTGATGTTTAACACACCATGCAATCTTGTATATAGCTAATATCCTGATGTACATAGGTTCTGTAACCTTGACTACACCTTCGTGTATGATTCCAGAATGTCAGATGGAATCATACACGAAGATGTCTGATTGAAGAAGGTTGCCTCCTGGGGGCTCCTCCCAATAAACCTAATAGTCACAATTAAGATACCATATGTGTGATGTGATTACTTTATTAAGTAACAATTCTCTACACCTGCCTGCTCGTTTTGCCAAGTCTCTGATTCATGTGTGTATTTTACGAGGCTGCAGCACACGTTTAATTTTTCCTGTGCTTTTGTTTGAAAACAGCAATGCAAACCGAGGTCCCTGCCTAAAGCAGCTTGCTTTGCGCTGTCACAGTCACTCCGCCCAGGGCCTGAGGTTGACTGGGAGCAGGCCTTGGGAAAAGTTTATGTTGCTTGGCAACAAAAGTACAATGTATTTATTTACTGGTTTGAGCAGTGCCCTCGAGTTGGCACGTCTTTCAGAGCCGTGTCCTTCATTCACATCCCCTCCTTGTGGTTTTGTTGCTCAATATTGTCAGCAGCTGCTCGATGAAAATGACTCTTTGTTGTGCTGTTAAAAAGCATTCAGGTTAATCGCCTTGAGGAACTCGGCTTTCTTGTCCGTGGGAAACCCCGAACATTTGATAATGGGCGCTGCGTGACACATTCATTCGGAAGATGTTTCATATGGTCTGTTATTTAAAGGACACAGGCGGATTCCATGTATTAACTGCAATTTTCAAGTCGCTCGCATCTCGTCTTTGCCATGTTAACATCTGTTATTTTAATAAATACACTTTTAAACGTTTTACACCCGAACCACTCTGACTCACCCCCACCAGCCATTTAGCGAAAAATAAACACCCACCTCCCCTCCCCCAATGACTATTTCCTACAGGCATACAGGGCAGACCGCCTCCCGGAAGCCCATTTTTTAATTAGTGGACATGACTTTAATAGCTTCACGGAGGTGGAGGGAAAAGAAACGCTACAACTTTCTGAAAACTCATAACCGGCCCATTAGAAACTCGTCCTCAAGTCATGAAAACCTCGTTTCCGCGCTGTGCGCCAAAGCCGCCTATTAAAGTGCCATGTATGGGGCTGCCCCGAGTCCTAGTGCAGCCTGACTGTGCCAAGCCGCTGACTGCAATAGACCCCTCTGTGTGCCCCCCACTACAGTTACGTTACCTGCACCCCTATAAAGTCAAAGTGTGAGAGCCCTCGGCAAACACCCCAACAACAAGAGTGGCATATTCTACGCAAACTTTATGCCAACTTATTAATGTAACAATTATATATCCATATAGTGTCTCAAACTAAGCTCTGCTATTATCTAAGCACTGGACAGCAGTCAATGTTACTACTCCACTCATGTATTGTCCTCTGAAGAATGAAACGCCTGCTCTGCTGTGATTCGAGCCTGCAGGATGAACACTGACACAAACGATGGGTGCTTAACTTGATGAGCTGTCGTTACAGTTCCTGGGGTCTACGCATTTCTATATAACTTCTCAGGTTGGTCGAGTCCATCTGGCAGTGATTTCTGCTACGACTGCCTTTTTAGTGACATTTGGAGAAAAAATATGCAGTGCATTTGAGGCTGAGATGAGAAGTCAGCAGGGAGAATCTATTAAATTCAGGTACACGTCAATAATTGAAGCCTAATTCTTAATTTAAAATGCACATTTCCCCTATTTTTAGTTTGGCTATTAAGTGGCAGATCCACCTATAAGCTGAAATGATTGCATTAGAGTGCAGCTATGGAGAAATGGCCTACGAGGAGGGACCCAAAGCTTAAAGGTGTTTGGATATTTGCACCCCCGTGGACTGCCCATGGTCATGCTAATCCCTAATGCCATTCCCATCCAGTTCCTGCCCCTCCCAACCCAAAAGACATCTTCCTGGGATCTCTTTCAGCTGGCTTTATGAAGCCTTAACATCAAAGTTTATCATTTGATGTTCCTGCCAGTGTTTTCTCAGAGCAGTCTTCTGCGAGTTAATTACCGAATTGGAGCTGTAAATCCGCTACTGGTGTAATAAAAAAATCTCTTACCCTGGTATGCCTTCAGCCACTCTATTTATAAGCACTATGCATGTCCTTCACTGAAGTCCTGTTAAAACCAACCATTGGCAAAGCCAACAGTATTGGCTTGTATATAAGTATTAGGCATTTTCCTGGCATTGCTATTAGATGCCCTGGTACTCGCACCATTTTGCAGCTGCTACCATCAATGGCCAGTTAATACCACTATGGCAGTATCTGGCAAATGCCTTTCCCATGCCTACACAAAAGGCCAAACTGTTGGCATTGCAAATGCTTGCTATTTCTAGTTGTGAATACTTTGCAATATCAAGTTATTTCCTTTCACATTTAGTTTTGTTTGTATGTGAGGGTCTGGATATGATGTTTTGGACACAAGGACGGCTTTTCAGTTATTGGCATCCTGACAAAGACAGATCCTTAGTTTTTGCTTTTAGGTAGGGAAGTTCCTCTTTAGAATAGGGTCAGAGAGGCATTTTCCCATGTCTTTGAACGAAAATATGACAGCCTTATGTCCGGCTTTCATTTCTGATCCCTCACAGGGCGGCAGGGGGAGGACTAGTCTGGTAATGAGAAGGGTCCCATCACTTCCAATGGTTGGGGTGCAACAAAGCGACATTGGGCACAGTGTGTCCAAATGTTCACACCTGTCCAATTGGTGTCAGTGGCACTGGAAAATGTCGCAAGCAGCAGGCTGCTTTTTCTGGCACCGCCCCCACAAGCGATTAGGGGTGGTGTGCCACCGACAGCACACAGCTAGCAGCGTGCGGGGGAAGAAGGGTATACATTCAACAAGCAAGTGAATACTACCGCCTCTGCCACGGCCTATACAGGCAAATTGATAAGAGCATGCAGACCATTGCCGTCCTCAGAAAGCTGTCTCATACTATCCAGAGCTCTCATATTGTCCAAACTGGACTACTGTAATGGTCTCTACTAAGGTGCTTACAAAACAGTACTGAACAAACTCCAGATAATCCAGAACAACGCTTGTAGAGCTGCTCTAGACATACCTAGAAGGAAGCACATATCAGCCACTAGAAAAAACTGCAAATGGTTGTCCATAAAATAAAAGATTGAACTCAAAACACTCTGCCCCAAATTCAAAGCACTGAACCATACAGCCCCTCCATACCTTATGGAAAAAGTCACCGTGAGACCCTCCACACGTATCATAAGATCTTCTGATTCAACCTGCCTGCTGGTCCCTAGATATAATCTAAAAAGATACGGCGTTCCTTTCTTTTTGGCTGGTGTTATGATGCTGGCCTCTCAACTATGGAACACACTACCTGCTGGCATCAAAGCTATCCAAGTATTCTCCAATTTCAGAAGAAGTGTCATATCCTGGTTACTCAGCAAGAACTAACCAACAGCCACTCAGGTCATTCGCCCCCTCTCAACTCACTGCCGCCCCCGCCTGTTAGCATAGCCCTGTATAATCTCCGCTCTAGTATTATAACATTTGTAACCGTTTGCCAATGCTTTGCTCTCTTAAACATTCACAATTGCAAATACTACGCATATATGTATCATTCTACCCACCTATGTCTATCATCCGTCATATATGTACAAACTCCACTGTTAATTGAATGTTCTTGTATGTAACATGTACTAAGAGCGCCCAGATACCTCTGGGACAGGTGCGCTCTATAAATAAAATAAACAAACATTGCTGTTAGTCTGGGCAGATGTTTTGCGAAGGGGAGCCGGACCGTATTTTGGTGGCACGCAGCTTGAGGATGGCTATGGCGCTCCATCACCCATCCCTCTTTCAGGTCATTGCATGGGAGCCTCATAGAGCCTCACAGAGAGCACACTCCTCCCCAAACCCAGCTGTGAGAGTGGCAGCACTGTCAGAGAGCGGGAGAACTTTAGTGGATGTTTGTGCACTGTGAAAAAAAACAGAGAACGGGTGACTGATTGTTACTTTTGTGTTCTGACCTCAGATTCCTTTTTGGTTAGGTTCGTGTAATATATAATATTACAAAGATGATGGGTAGCTGCGCTCTGAAAAGACCTGAGAACCTTGTGAGGGGTCTGTGCTCTGCGGGAGGACCTTACTGAGTAGCTGCACCCTGTGAAAAAGCCCGAGACCCTGAGGAGGACGGCCCCCATTGGGAGAACATGAAAACCAATGACAAGTGTGTGATCAGGCTTCGAAAGAAAATGTCTTGCAATATAGTCAGTGGAATGGAATGTGTAAGGCAGCCACTCAGGGACTCACAGTCTCTACTACAGCTATCCCTTTCCCAACCACGCGTGCCATGAAACAATCCTGCTCCACATTTTACTGCCTGCAATGTACAGGGTGAAAAATTGCCATCATTCCAGCTGGTGTGTTGACTCAGAGGATGTTATTCCATAGTCTTCCACAATGAAGTTGCTGTTCATTTCTTATGTCTACTGTTCAACATGTGGCACTATAAAGCTTCACCTCTGGTTAGAGGCAATAGCCCCAGCCACGCTAAAAATACTCTTGGCCTGCACATGCAAGGGGAGACAGCTTAGCGATTCTACAGCAACTCACACAAGTGTCACTAGCCTGTTTAATCGCTTGCTGTACCAATACTGTAATGAGTTGAAATATCTTCCCACAGGTGAAGTGTCCAAAATATAGGCATCAAGCACTCGTGCAGCTGATGGTTTGATGTCTCTTCCTGACCAGTCTATTCAAGGAGCCTGAGTCACTGAGGAGGGTGAACCCACGGATTATATGCTCCATTGGTACACTACTCACAAAGCTTTCAACAGGTGTCAGTGATGTGCTGCCCGTTGATGCCTTAATTATTATTATTATGCTATTTATTGCGCGCAGACCTAGCTTCAGGAAGCAACAAAGCGCTTTACATTCATAGGGAGTGAGGGAAGCAGAGGAAAAAGGAGCAGGGAGCCAACAGGAGAGGGTGAGGGTGGGAAATTGGCAGCAAGGGATATCTAAGCACCCGGGGTGGGGAGACAGTGGGAAGCAGATCATAAAGTCTGAAGTTGTGTGGGAAGTGCAAGGGTTGTGGACCCAGGTGTTAAAGAGGAGCCATTCCTTCAAGAGGAAGGTCCTGAGCTCTTTTCTAAACTGTAGAAGTGATGGGGCAAGTCTGATGTTGACAGGGAGGAGGTCCCAGAGTCTTGGAGCATAGACAGAAGCCCAGTCTTCTGTTTCTTCCCTTCCTGCACCGTTAACATTAAAGTCTGCACATGTCCTTACTTCTGGCGGATTGCAGGCCTCTAGAGAGTTTCTCAGTGAGGTAGCTTAGGGACATCAGGATGACAGCCTTGTAGATGATGCAACAAGATTTGAAGAGGATACAGGCTTGCAGTTGGAGCCAGTGTAGTTTGATGAGGGTCGGGGTGATGTGGTTGAATTTGCAAAGTCCTTTAATAAGTCTTGCTGCAGCATGCAGGACAAATTTCAGGCGTTTCCAGGGTAGTCGCTGGAAGGCCTTCCAAAAGGGCATTGCCACAATCCAGGTGGGAAAGAACCAAGACTTGGACAGCAAATCTGAAGTTGTTTTCTTGGATGAAGGGCTCGATTTTCTGCAGGAGAGAAAGTTGGCATCAGGCCGTTTGTGTCTTTCTTGATATGTGCTGTTTGAACAGGTGTCTGTCGATGTTGAACCCAATGGACCTGGTACAGGCCAGCTGGGTTATGAATCCCTTGAGGTTCATAGCAGAGAGCCAGGCCTGGATGTCAGGTTGTTCGGTGTTGTTGGTCAGCAGTAGGGATTAAAGTCTTGGAAGGGTTTGAACTTCAGGTAAGCACTGGACATCCAGGACTGGATCAATGTGAGGCATGCCTTGAGCCTGTGGATGTCTTTGATGGAGGATATCTTGAGGTAGATCTGCGCATCATCTGCGTATTGGTGAATGTGGATATTGTGTGGAGTGAGGAGGGTTCAGAGTGGTTCCATGTGTCACGGGGGACAGGATGGATCCTTGTGGGACTCCACAGGTGATGGGGAGAGTTGGTGATCTGGATGAATCCATTTGTACGAACTGTTTGAGATTCATAAGGTAGGATTTGAACTAGCTGAGGACAATCTTGGTGATCCCCATGCAGGGATGTAGATTGTTGGCAGGTCAAGGAGAACTAGGAGGCAAGGATGGCCATCATTAAGAATTTTAAGGGCATCTCCGATCACCTTGATGGTAGCCGTTTCTGCGTTGCATCTGGGTCTGAAACCAGATTGATAGGACGGAAGGAGATTATTGGCTACAATGCATTGGAGCAATTGCGTGGCTACTGCTTTCTCAAGGATCTTACCTAGAAAGGGAAGATAGGTAATGGGGAGGTAGTTGCTGAGATCGCCAGGGTCCAGTAATGGTTACTTATGAAGCGGGAGGATTTGTCTGGTCTTGAGGGTCGAGGGGAAGGGGACTTGAGTTAAGGAGGCATTGATGATGGTCCGTTAAGGAAGCAGTGCTTCAGTCGGAAGGGTCTTGAGTATGGAGGCCGGGAGGATCTCGTCCGCATACAATGTGGCCTTGAGGCATGCTAAGGTGGCAGTGAGTTCTTCCATAGTTAGTGTCTTGAAAGTTGTCCAGGTAGTTGTGGTTTTGCAAGATAGAATGTGCAATGTGCTGTCAGTTGTGGCATTGGTGTCTATGTGTTGGCGGATCATGTTGAACTTGTTGACAAAGAAAGAGTTGAGTGTGCTACACGTGGGTTCGGCAGACGGTTGATGCAGTGCTTGATGGCTTTGAAGTGGACTCTGCTTTCATTATCGGACTACGATATGGTATTTTGGTATCAGTTGGCCATGGCAGTGTTGATCAATTGCCTGCGTGTAGCACAGAGTTCCTTGAACAGAGCGAGGTTGGATGCGCTGCCAATTCCTTCCCTGATGGTTCGTTTGTTGCGGTTGAGTTCTTGAGTGTACCAGGGTGCTGAATGTTTAGGCTTGGGGGTGTGCTGTTTCACTGGGGCATTGCGGTTGATGTTTGTAAGGGTGATGTTGAGTTCTTGGAAAAGCAAGTTGCAGTTCTGGTTCATCAGGAGGTACATCAGCCCATGTGAGGTGGAGTTTGGGGAGGTCTTCTGTGAGAGCCTCCACTGGGAAGTTCTTGAACGATCTGAAGGCTTGGTTGCTAGTTTTGTAATGGGTTAGCTTGAGAGGTGTGGTGTGACCGATTTCAAAAGGTGATTGTCAGATGGTCCGACCAGTCAAGCCGAATAGGAGAGCTGCAATTGCGGATGGGCAGTGTGGCGATGACTAGGTCAAGGATGAGAATGCATTACTTACCGTAAAGGCATTTCTGATGATTGTATCTGCTTAGATTCACATGCTGTGCATAGGTCCGACATCCAGTGGTCACTGCGGAGTATTGCATTTTGTTTTTCGTAGTCGAAAAGGGGACGTCGACAAGGCGTGTCTGAAACACTATCCCTATAGTGACGTGCGTTGTACCCACAATCCCTCACGCGTCGAGGTCCCTCTGTTTGTATTTTTCTGCCCTGAGGGAGCCTTCTAGACGTGAGTGAGTACAGAAAAGAGAGAGAGATGTATAAAGGAAGTCTATGTTCCTTCCATCCGAGCGGGGAGGAAGGGCGGGCGCATGTGAATCTAAGCAGATACAATCATCAGAAATGCCTTTACGGTAAGTAATGCATTCTCTTCTGATGTTTGTTAATCTGCTTAGAATCACATGCTGTGCATAGACTAGCGAGCAGTACCCGGAGTTGGCGGTGGGTTATGAGAAGGAACAGTAGAGAAAAGGTGTCGTAATACTGCTTGTCCCACCTGGGAGTCAGATCTAGAGTGTGTATCTAGACAGTAGTGTTTTGTAAAGGTGTGCACAGAACTCCAGGTAGCCGCTTTGCAGATGGACTCAAGGGGAACATTTGCAATGAATGCTATGGATGCCCCCGTGCCTCGAGTAGAGTGTGCTCTTGGCCTAAAGGGCAGTTCTCTCTTAGCAAGAGTATAGCAGAGAGTGATGCATTGAACAATCCATCTAGAAATAGTGGATTTTGAAACTGCATCTCCTTCTCTTCCTGCTGCCACCGAGACGAAGAACTGATTAGTCTTCCTCAGTGGTCTGGTTCTTTCCATGTAGAACATGACCGCTCTGCGTACATCTAGTGTGTGCAGAGTCCTTTCTCCCAAATTGGAAGGATTTTGAAAGAACGTTGGTAGTTCTATAGATTGGTTTACGTGGAATTTAGAAATAAATTTCGGAGCAAACCTAGGGTGAGTGCGTAGAACCACTTTATCTTTGTGAACTGTAACGAAGGGGTCTAGAATAGAAAGAGCCTGAAGTTCACTTACTCTCCTGATGGAGGTGATAGCTATTAAAAAAGCAGTCTTAAGCGTGAGGTGTTTAAGAGATGCTTTGTGCATGGGTTCGAATGGAGAGCCCATGAGTCTGGTAAGTACCACATTAAGGTCCCATCCGGGAGCTGGGTCAGCTATCGGGGGGTGTATTCTCTTTACTCCCTCCATGAAGGCCTTTATAACAGGGATCCTCCACCACGACACTTTGAGTTGGGAAGTGGTGTATGCAGAAAGTGCAGCTAGGTGGACTTTAATGGAGTTAAACACTAGACCTGAATCCAATAGGTGGGTCAGGTATAGGACCACATGTGTGGGAGAGCAGTCAATAGGGTTGATGCTTTTACTCCTGCACCAGATGACAAATCTTTTCCACTTGCTAGAATAGCAGTGGCGAGTGTTCGGTTTTCGGGCTTCCCTGAGGATGTCCATGCATCTTTGCGGGAGTTGTAGATGTCCGAACTCTATGATCTCAGGAGCCAAGCTGCTAAGTTCATGTTCTGGGGGCATGGATGCAGAGTCCTGCCTTTGTCCTGAGACAACATGTTGTACGGGCAGGGGAGTTTTACTGGGGGGGATAGAGACATCTCCATCAAGTGAGCGAACCATGGTTGTCGTGCCCACATTGGGGCCACTAGTATCATGGTCACTTGTTCCTGGTGCATCTTGTGCACCACTTTGTTGAGAAGGGGAGTCGGGGGAAAAGCGTAAACAAATTTCCCTGACCATTGCATCGACAGACCGTTCCCCTTGGATTGGTTCTGGGGGTACCTGGAGGCGTAACTTAGGCATTGTGAGTTTTCCAGGGTTGCGAACAGGTCTATTTCTGGGAATCCCCATTGTGTGAAGACGTCGAAGACGATGTCTTCGTGCAGGCGCCATTCGTACTCTTTGGGCAGGGGGAAATCTCTGCTGAGACTGTCTGCTAGCAGATTGAGTTCCCCGGGTACATGTAGTGATAGTAGGAACATGTCCTGTTTGAGAGCCCACTTCCATATATTCTGGGCCAGCTTGGACAGGCCTGGAGAGTGAGTGCCCCCTTGCTTGTTGATGTAGTACATGGCTGTGGTGCTGTCTGTAAGGACCATTACTGTTTTGCCTTGTAGGTGTTCCTGGAAGGCTTTTAGCGCCTTGAACACAGCTAGTAGCTCCAGTAGATTTGTGTGTTTGGATGCTACGTTCGGAGTCCACACTCCGTGAGCAGTCTGATGGGATAGGTGCGCCCCCCATCCTGTGAGGGATGCGTCTGTGGTTAGAGTGGCTTCCGCCGCGGGTGTGGCAAAGGGTTTCCCTTTTTCCATGTTTTCCTTTGTCCACCACCGTAGCGAGAGAACGAAGGCCTGCGAGACCACAACTAGATCCTCCCATAGTCCGCTGGCCTGACACCACTGGCTGTTGAGCCACTCTTGCATTGGGCGCATGCGCAGGCGCGCGTGAGGTACCAAATAAATACACGACGCCATCATTCCTAGCAAGCGCATTGCTTTGCGTACCGTCACCTCTCGACCGGTTACATATTGAGGGATTTGAAACAGCATGTTTTGGACCCTCTCTTTGGAGGGGAAGACGAGGCCGTCCTTTGTTTGAATTAGAGCCCCTAGGAATTGTTTGATTTGACTGGGGTCTAAACTGGACTTCTTTTCGTTGATGGAGAAGCCCAACTGGAACAAAAGGTCTACTGTCTTTTGGGTATTGGAGAAGCATGTTTCGTAAGAATCCCCTGTTATGAGCCAGTCGTCGAGGTAAGGGTAAACTGGGATGGACAACCTGCGCAGGTGGGCCGCTGCCACTGCCAGCACCTTCGTGAATACCCTTGGTGCTGATGCTATGCCGAAGGGTAGCACTTTGAACTGGTAGTGTTTGCCCTCTATCATGAACCTGAGGTATTTTCTGTGCGCTGGCAACATTAAAATATGAAAGTATGCATCTTTCATGTCCAATGTTGTCATGTAATCTCCCTGAGAAAGCAGTGGGATTACTTCCTGTAAGGTTACCATACGAAACTTTTGGGGTTTGATAAAGTTGTTCGCTGGGCGCAGATCTAATACAGGGCGCATGGTTAGATCCTTTTTGGGTACAAGGAAGTACACTGAATAAATACCTTCCATTACCTGAGATAGAGGCACGACCTCTATGGCTCCTTTTTCCAGTAGTTGTTGTACTTCTTGGAGAAGGATGGCAAGATGTTCCGGTGTCATGCGACGTCCCCTCGGGGGTCTGTAGGATGGGGAACTGTTGAATTCGATACAGTATCCGTGGGCTACGGTGGACAGTACCCAACGGTCTGACGTTATCTCCTCCCATGCAGGAAGAAAGGATGTTATCCGGCCCCCGACCGGTGTTGCATGGGAGGGGACGCGAATCTTCGCGTCACTTGGAGTTGTTGGGGGCTTGGGAGCCTCTGGGGGTGGATCCCCGACCCCTCCCTTTGCCCCGGCGTTGGCCTCTTTGGCTGTACTGCCCACTATTGGTTTGGTAATTGGTGGCAGGGTATTGCTGATGTTGATTTTGTTGTTGGTGTTGGCGTTGGCCACGAAAAAAGCGTTTGTTGCCATAGCCGCGCCTGGTAGTGGGCTTAGAGATCTGGTCGAGAGTCTTGATAGTGTCGAACTCTTTTTTAGCCATCTCTAGGGCTTCATCTACCGCTTTTCCGAAGAGGTTAGCGTCCTCGACAGGTTTATTTATCAAAGACGCCTGTGTCTCTGGTTTAAAGCCTGAGTTGCGCAGCCATACATGGCGCTTTAGGAGTATTCCTTGTACCAAGGAACGTCCTGCTGTTTCTGCCGCGTCCAGAGAGTTTTTAACAATGCTCTGGTTCACTTGGGTTCCTTCGCCAATAGTTGACAGTAGGCGCGTACGTAAAGGCTCCGGTGCTTCCTCGGCGTCTTTTCGCAGTTTGGCCCACTGCGCGTCTGCGTAGCTTGCAAGCAAGGAATTGTTGTTGGCAATTCTTGCTGAGAAGGCAGCCGAGGAAGTAACTCTTTTTGCAAGGGCATATAGCCTCTTGCCCTCCTTGTCAGGGGGTGCCTCACTGGTGGAAAGTGGTACCCCTGCCCTCTTTCTAGTATTAGAAACCACTAGGGAATCAGGAATGGAATGTCCCCTAATGTAGAGGGGGTCTGAGGGTGAAGGAGTGAAAAGTTTTTCAATCCGTGGATTGACCCCTCTGATCATAGCGGGAGTGGACAGCGAAGGTATGATCCTTCTCTTTACTGAAGCGAGGAGTGGAATGGTCTGGCTGACCGGGGGTTTTTCCTTAATCACTCTTTCTACAAAGTCCAATTCTGGAGAGAGTTCCCCGGTGTCGAGTTCGAAATGCGCTGCTGCTCTGCGCAACAGTGCATTGAACGTCGGCTGATCGTCAATTGGAGACGTGTTCCTAACTGGAGAATTGTCCGGAGGAGTTAGGTTTAGGACATCAGTGTCGGAATACACTGATGGTGATTGCCAGGGGTGTGAAGGTCCCTCTTCTGGGTTAACCCCGAAGCCTTCTTCTATAATGTCTGTTCTGTCTTCCAGACATTCCTCCTGGTTCTGTTCTTCATTGTCCATGAAATCATCTTCTTCCTCGAAGTCTTACTCCTCCCCAGTGAGGTCATATACATCTTGGAAGTCTGAGGCTGTGTCCTGCTGGGGATCGACTAGCCTCGGATTTTTGGCCCTGGGGTCCTCCTGAGGCCCTTCTCTGGTCCTCTTGTGTGTTTGAGAGGCCTGGGTGCTCATGAACTTTTCCATCCTCTCCATACAGAGGTGGAGTCTTTCCATAGTTTCATGGGGTACCCCAGAGCGGTCTGGCGGGGGAAACATAGGGTTATCTAACTCGAAATGGCTCGACCTCTCCCAAAGCGTCGAGGAAAGTGTCCCGTCGCCCTCCGAAAAATCTTCTGGTGTGTCGGGAGACTCCCTGCCTGAAGGGGGTAGTCCCTGCTTCCCATCGGGCTTTTTCGGCGTATCCTTTAACTTATGCGTAACGCTCGACGAAATCTTCGGCGTACGCTTTTGGGCGTCGGCTACAGCGATCCTTGCTAAGCTATCGGCGACTCGCTTGTCGGCGACTCGTTTGTCGGCGGAAGCTTGAGTTTTCGA
This sequence comes from Ambystoma mexicanum, assembly GCF_040938575.1. Classification (NCBI taxonomy): domain Eukaryota; kingdom Metazoa; phylum Chordata; class Amphibia; order Caudata; family Ambystomatidae; genus Ambystoma; species Ambystoma mexicanum. The sequence goes on along the minus strand of NC_090921.1, from coordinate 344,685,559 downwards.
CGCTATGGGTATCGAACGCTCTACAGCGGTCTGCGCTTTCTGTTGATGCGCACCGGCCGATGGTTTGGTGGCAGCGCCCTTGTTTGCCGAAAGCCCAGTCGCAGGTCGCGGCTGCGGTTGCGAGAGGGGCTTCGAACCCGAACGGTCCGAGGAGGCCGCCGGTGGAACCTGCGTCTCCTTGGGCGCCGAAGGTCTTTTCGACTTCGTCGAAGAAGAGCCGTGGGTTGTGTGTTTATGTGGATCTTTGTGTGCGTCTGTGTCGCCGGGGTGTTCATCCCCATAAGCAGGGCGTGAGCCGAGCCCGTCGGGGCCGGGGACAGACGACGAAGCGCGTAAGCGCTCCTTAGAGGGGGTTTCGACTTCCGTAGCGGAGGTCGTGTTATTGCGTTCCTCGTCACTGTTGGTGGTAGCAGCGGCGGGTGAACCTTCGGCCTTCGACATCGCGTAGGCCGCCCACCTTTTAACCCTTCGGTCTTTTAGAGTTTTAGGCTTAAGAAGCCGACAAGCCGCGCACCTTTCCTCCTTGTGATCGAGGGGCAAGCAGCGGTTACACCGTGAGTGCTTGTCCTTCCAAGTGAATTTGCCTTTACAAAGTGGGCAAAACCTAAACGGTGTCCTCTCCATAGCCGAGGCAATAAATCGCGATAAACACCCCAAGGGAAAGGAAGGGGAAAGGGAAAGGCATTCTCAGAAAAGACCCAGAGATGTCCCACGACCCCACTCTCCCTACTGTATATGGCCTGCGAGGCCAGGCCACGTGTTCGGCAGCGCCGAAGGATTTCTTCCGCTCGACCCTCCGTCGAAGATTCTTTTCGGCGGAGAACAGCTTACAACTGCGTCGAGGGAGGAATTATTAAGATTAGAGAAAAAAACGACCAAAGGTCGAGGAGTTGCAATGTCTCTCGAGGAGCTCCGCGTGAAGGCGACCAGAAGCTGGGCGGAAAAAAACAATCTGAGGGACCTCGACGCGTGAGGGATTGTGGGTACAACGCACGTCACTATAGGGATAGTGTTTCAGACACGCCTTGTCGACGTCCCCTTTTCGACTACGAAAAACAAAATGCAATACTCCGCAGTGACCACTGGATGTCGGACCTATGCACAGCATGTGATTCTAAGCAGATTAACAAACATCAGAAATTACCTTTCCTGTGCTGTGTGAGGTTCAGTGTGTCGGGTAGGCAGTGGAGAACTTCCTTTGTTGACTTAGTTGCTGAGTTGCCAGGGAACACTTGTGTACAGACACGTTATAAATGCCATATCATATCATCTTGACGTCAAAGAGGAAGATTTTGTTGGCATGTGTGAGAGACATGGTGGTGACCAAGTCTGAAGTCTTCGATGAAGGAGATGTTGAGCTTTGGTGGCCTGTAGAGGAGATGAAGTGACTTTGGCCGTTGGGGAGAGCAGGAAGTGGCAGGACAGGTTTTCAAAAGTCAGTGGCTACGACGTCTAGTTGGGTGCATGGCCATGATGCCTTGTGCCTTTGCTGATCTTGTTTGGATGGTCTTGTTGTAGAATTCTGTAGCCATTGGGGGGTGAGGACATCTAGGATGAGGTGGGAAGTGGATGTCATCCAAGTCTCAGTAATGAAGATGGCATCCAATGCATGTGTGGTGATGATGTTGGCGTTGTCAGCTGCATAGTTGGTTGCTGAGCGAAAATTTGTGAGCATTCATTTTCATCTAACGTTGTACTGGTGGTAATGGTTAAGTCTACTTGAGCTTGCCATACCCGATGCAGTTGCCAGAATTGGGACTGGTTGGTTTTCTTCTTGATGCCTTCTTTCTTGCGCCAATAGATGTTGCAAGCACTGCAGCAAAGCAACTTTGCACATTTGCAGAGTCTCCTCCTTTGATGTTTGCTGAGAGGCCTCCTCTCCTGAGATATGCTGATGAAAAGTGCCACTTTTCCTTTGAAACATGGGCCCACAAATGAAGCCAGAAGGTAGTCAACGTTACTTTTAAATCCAACAGCCAGTGTCTCACCAAGCAAAGTTGTAAGCAAGTGCCTCAATGGCCGTGAGGCATTTACATCACCATCCAAGCACGGACCCCAGCATGTTGGCAAGGTTGAGCGCAAGCAGGTATACCCGAGTGAGAACCTCAATTAGGGATGCATTGTTATAGTGTACTCGCTTGGTGGCTGCCTTGAATGTCGTAGCGCAGAGCAGACAGACACTGGCTTAGAGTTAACAATGCCCAATCTGAAGTGATGCTATGACAGTTGCAGTATTAATCTGCAAGAACATTGCTCTGCTCACTTAGCCTGTCAAGCATGTACAAATTGAAGATCCAACAGGTGGCCAGTGAGGTCTTCAGGATGTGCAGTGGCAACTTATGACACTTCCCGTTGGCACAGTTAATTATTGACATGGTAAGTCTGCTGAAATGGGAGCTGACATTCGGTGCAATAGCCATTTTGTTGTCTGGCTAACAATTGCTGATAAATCAAATGACCAAGAACTGAATGACATGCACAAAGCAGGAGACATGCATGGCCTCGTCAATTTGATCCATGGTCTACTGCAACAAAGCCCAACCGCAAACTATGAGGCCTTAGCCATTGTGCTTCCACCGCCTCCATCTACTTCCAGATGCCAAATTTCCTAAAGCATGCACCCTGAAACTCCCACATTCCCAACGCTGCCTGGTGCTGAACTGCATGCACCTGCAGCACCCTTTGAATTACTGCAGGTACCTTTTGTCTGTGGAGGAAGGAATGGCCCCCCAGTGTACTCTGGCATCCATGTATTATTATCAGGGTATTTAATGAGCGCGTAGCTAGCTTCGGTAAGCAAAGCTTAGCTTTACAATCAGAGGTGGAAGAACATGGTGGGGGAAGCGGAGAAACAAGGGGTTGTGGAGTCAACAGGGGATGGGGGTGACTGGTAGTTTGGTAGCAAGGAATCTACAAACAATTAGAGGAGGAAACTGTGTGGAGCAGATCACCCAGTCTCAGATATGGCAGAGAGTGGAGTGTGTGCATACATAGGTGCTAGGGAGGAGCCATTAATTGAAAAGAGGGTCTGGAGCTCCTTCCAGAACTGTAGAAGCTTGGAGACGAGTCTGATGTTGATGGGGAGGCGATTCCAGTGTTTTGGGGCATAGACAAAGAAGGCCTGTCTTCCAGTTCTTTCTTTCCTGCACTGGCAGAGTTCAAGTCTGCATATGTCCTTAGTTCTGGTGGTTTGCAGGCCTCCAGAGATGCAGAGTTTTACAGTGAGATAGCTTGAGGACTTCAGGATTGTAGATGATGCAGCAGGATTCGAAGATGCTACAAGCTTGCATCGGGAGCAAGTGTAGTTCGATGAGGGTCAGGTGATGTGGTCTAATTTGAAGAGTCCTTTGATGAGATGAGCTGCAGCATCAGGACATATCTCAGGGGTGCCAGGGTAGTCGGTGGGAAGCCTTCCAAAATGGCACTACCACCATCCAGGTGTGAGGGCACTGTGACAGGGCGGCCCGCCACGAAGAACCGGGCTGGAGACTGGAAGAAGTTCAAAGGGTGTTTATTTAAAACCACAAATGGTTGTATGGTTGTTCTAAAGGGATTCCTGGGTAGGTCTCAGGGCTAATGGAGATCTTGGGGTTGTTTGGCACTAGGACTGTCCCCCTCTACCCATTTCCACCTCCCTGGCCCACGCATCCTTAAAAGGGTGTCACCAGCAGGGACACCAATCTGTTTGAAGTTTCTGACTAAGGCTGAAGCTGTATATCCCCAACACATCGGCTATATAACTCCCTTTGGACTTTCCAATCTTCTCTGACCTAGCCCGATTAGTAGGAAGTTAGGGATGGTGCCTTCAGCCTGTTGTCACTCTTCTGTTTCCCACACTCTATCAAGATGCTCTCCTTCCACCGTGCTAAAAGTCCCTTCGATCGCTCACTGCGCCTTTCCACCTTGACTCGATCTTAACGTCTCCTTTAACTACTATTATCACTACCTCCTAATAACTCTGCTGCCATCTTCTCCTCTTTCCTTCCTCCTACTCTACCTCCTCGCCTCTCGCTATTCTCCCGTTGAAATCTCTGTCTCACTCTACTCTGATAGTTACTCCTATTCCCCCACTCTGTTGCTCTTACTATTCTGTCACTGCTACTATTTCTACACTGACTTAACCCTCGGTATCACTCTACTTCTCACCAATGCTCTCTACTACCTACTACGCGTCCAATGTTATCCTTTACCCCGCTATCACTACTTACCCCCTCACTCGCTATTCCGCCACTCCCACTATCTTCACTTGCAACTACTACCTCCACCAATAATACCACCAACACTCTGCTACTCCTACTCTACCTCTACTCCTCACACTTTCCTCTCTGACACTCAAACACTCCACAGACTCCCCTCTTAACAATAGTCTCTGCACTCCAATCGCTCTCGTCTCCTCTAGTCTCACAGACGACTCCTTCACCATCTCCTATCCTTACCATACTAACCAACACTAAGCCAGTCACACACCTTTACTTAAATACTCCTCCCTTTCCAGGAATGGCCAACTTATTTACTAATCACTTATTTTCCTTGAAGGGGCGTGTCAGGGGATGGCTTGGTGAGGGCCGATAGGGGGGGGTAAGCCCCACACCCTTTTCCAAGCAGTCTTGCAACTTTCTAGCATGGACCCTGGTGGAGTACCAGACCCTCCATTAAGGCTTTCTTGGAGGTCAAGTTTTCCCCACGCATAGCCCGGTGGTGTAGTGGGTTTTCTGGCCTTCATAGAGACCTTTATTTATAACTAACATAGATTCCCCAGTGGGCTAGTGGATTTTGTCACGCCTTTCCAGAGGCCTGGTGCCATTAAAAAAAATGCTCTGGTCGTTTAGTGGGTCTGTGCAGGCTCCATTCTTGGACACCACTTTGACTCGTAGAGTCTCTGAGGCGTTCCTTTCTTTTTGGCTGGTGTTATGCTGCTGGCCGCATACCACAGCACTGAACGTTGCTGCGCGGCTCCGGCGCCCTCCTCCGTCTACTCCCCATCAGCTTTCTCTTGTGGTGGGTTCTCCTCGCGGCTTCTTTGCCGCCAGCTGCACAGGCAAGGAGAGATTTAGAGGGGGCCTGCCCTCATTCAAGCACCATGGAGGGGTGAAGTCGGTTGGACCACCTCCCTCCCCGGACACGGCCACAACGCTGACCCTGTCACAGGACCAAGTCTTGGACAACAGATCCTAAGTTGTTTTGTGGGATTAAGGACTTGATTTTCCACAGGACAGAAAGTTGATTGATTGTTTTATTATTTATATTGCGCACGAGACCCAGAGGTATTCGGGTGCGAAAGCATAAAGAGGGTTGTTAAGCTTAAATTACATAGTGGACAGGAAGAATACAGCTAAGGTTACAATGCTGTATGCGTGAGACAGCAGATATAGCGAGCAGGTAAATACAATAAGTAACAAGAAAAGTATGAGGCACATAAATATAGCAAAACAGTAGGGTCTCGTATATACAATAGATCCTAGGATGGTGCAGGTTGGGTGAGGTCAGACGTCATGTTCCTTTAGCCAGTGAATGAGACTAGATCTAAATTGTAGGTAGGGTAGATCTTCCCTTAAAGCAGGGGGAAGGGAATTCCAATATTGGGCTGCTTTGAAAGGGAAACTACTCCCACCCGATTTGGTGAGCTTAAATCTAGGTACTAGTAGGAGATTCGAGTTAGTTTTTCTTAGGGGGCAAGAGGCTGTTTGTCTGATGAATCGGTCTGTGAGGTATTGTGGGGCAGCGTGATTAAGGCATTTATGTGTCAGAGATGCAGTTTTCAGGAGGATTTGATCTGTTGTGGAGAGCCAATTGACGGATCTCCTAAAATCATATATGTGGGCATTTTTAGGAAGACTTAAGGCAGCTCTCAGGGTTTTGAAGAGTCTGAATTTTGCATGTAATGTATTTGTTGCTACCTATATATAAGGCATTACAATAATCCAATTTTGATAAGATTAGGGCTCTCGCTATGGTAATGCAGTTATTAGGTGACAGGAATGGTTTGGCTGCTCTTATTAGCTTACAAGTGTAGGATGAGGCCAAGGCCATAGCATTTACTTGTTTGCCGAAGGTGATCGTGGAGTCTATGTAGAAGCCAAGCGTTTTTACTACCTTGGCCACGGTAATGTTATTGTTGTCGATTATGAGGGAGGCATAGTTAGGACCTAGTTTCTTAATGTTGGATGGTGTACCTAGAATGAGGAGTTCTGTTTTGTCGTCATTCAGGAATAGACTGTGAGAGGCCATCCATGCCTGGATGATGAGGTAAACTCTGTTCACAAAGGCCAAATCCTTGTTGTAATCTCCCGTCAACGAGATGAGGATCTGTGTATCATCGGCATAATTAGTGTAGGTGATACCTAGACCATCTAGATCATCGAAAAGGGGCTTTGTGAAGATGTTGTACAGGGTGGGCGATACGCAGGAGCCTTGGGGTACACCGCATGATATGAGTAGGGGGTCCGCAGCTGCTAGGGGAGAGAAAAGTCGCATTGTCCTGTTGTCACGGAAGGACTGGATCCAAGCGACTGCCTCCTGGGAAAAGCAGGCTGCGGAAAGTAGATGGTTGCAGAGTATTGAATGGTCCACCAAATCGAACGCGGCTGAGAGGTCGAGTACTAGTAGGAGTGCCGTCTTACCTTTGTCTCTTAAAGTGTCTATTTGTGCCTTAAGGTCTAGGAGTGCGGTCTCGGTACCATGCAGAGGTCTGAAGCCTGACTGACGAACACCTAGAAGGTGGTTTTGTTCTAGATGGTGCTGGATTTGTAGGTATGCTACTTTATCCAAGATTTTAAGTAGGAATGGCACTGTAGTTATGGGGCGGTAATTGGTTGGGATGGAGGAGTCAAGGGTTTGCTTTTTGAGGAGGGGGAGGACCCAGGAATGTTTCAGGTTACTGGGTATGGTGCCTGATGTGAATGAGGCGTTTATAAGTTAAGTAAAAGGGGAAAGGTCGCGGGCAGCGTCTTTTATAATTTGGTCTGGACATGGGTCACCTTGACAGTTAGAAGGTTTGAGGGTGAGGATGACTTTCTTAACTTCTTTGGTAGATACTTTGCCAAAGTTGAAGCTCGTAGTTTGTGCTGAGGGAGGAGTTAAAGTAGAGTGCTGTAGTGGTAAGATATCTGTGGCAGTCTTAGGGGTGGTACCATTGATATCAGTCTTAGATGCACTGATGGTATCTTTTTTATTGTTAATCTTCACCTGAAGCGTTGTTATCTTATTGGCCAGAGCATTTTGTACACTTGTGCACCAATTCTTGTCTTTAAGACAGGAGTCAGGAGCTTGAATAGGGGATTCTACCTCTTCCAGGATGGCAAACAATTCTTTGGTATTAGATTTAGCTTGAGAGATTCAGGAGTTATAGGATGTTTGTTTAGCTAAGATAATTTCTTTTTTGTAGTGGGTGGCTAATTTATTCGATTTGTTTTTGTTAAGCTCTGAGGGGTCTGATCTCCAGATTGTTTTGCTTAGACGTTTCTCTTGTCCGATAGCTTTCAAATGGGGCGTAAACCAGGTATTTAGATGTTGGCAGGGTTTGCTCTTTCCGATTTTTAGTGGTGCAATGGCATCTAAAGATGTGAGCATTATTTCGTTGTATATTTCTACCATGGTGTCGGGGTCAGTCTGTTCTGGGATAGAGTTTAGTGTGGGGAGGATGAGTGGGATGGGACTTTCAGGAGTAATATTTCTTTTATTTCTGGTGGGAGCGGCAGGAGCTATGTTGATGGTGTTCATGTGTGGTGTGACTTCTAGGGTGAAGGATATCAGATAGTGATCGGATCAGGATTGATGCATTATAGAAGTGATAGTAATTGGGCAGTTGTGTTCAGCGATCCAGTCGAGGGACCTACCTTTAATATGCGTTGGATCTGTAATCATTTGGGTGAATCCTAGTTCTTCGAGGGTGTTATTGATTTATAAGGCATTAGGGTCCAGTGGGTCACTAAATCCGAGGTTGAAGTTGCCTAGGATAAGGCATTGTGAGGAATTTTTTAGGTTGTCAGATAGTAGGTTCATGAGGTCTTCCTCAAAGGAACCTAGGGGGCCTGGAGGACGGTGGTTACAAAGACAATCTAGGTCCAACTTGTGTACTAAAGGCAAAAATAGGATGGCTAAGGCTAGTTGCTAAGGCAGAGTCACAGGCAATCTAGATGCAACTTTTGTACTAAAGGCAAAAATAGGATGGCTAAGGCTAGTGGTTACACAGGCAATCTAGATGCAACTTTTGTACTAGAGGCAAAAATAGGATGGCTAAGGCTAGTTGCTAAGACAGAGTCACAGGCAACCTAAATGCAACTTTTGTACTATAGGCCAATATAGCATGGCTAAGGCTAGTGGTTTACACAGGCAATCTAGATGCAACTTTTGTACTACAGGTTAATATAGGATGGCTAAGGCTAGTTGCTAAGGCAGAGTCACAGGCAATCTAAATGCAACTTTGCTGATGTAAGCAGAAATATATTGGCATAGGCATTATGATAGGCAGTCAGGCAAATTGCAAATACAGTTTTGCATACAATCTGGATGGCAAATAGGAATATGCAAGTTGTTACTTGTGAAAGCTGAGTACGACACTGCTGCTGAGGCTGGGATAGGTTTGAAAGTGGGTGTTCCTAGAGTGGGTTTTGTAGCCATAAGTACAGGTGATGCAGCAATGCGATGCCGTGGATGGTCAACTAAATAAAAGCATATGTTACACTTCATAATTTGAGCATCAGGAGGTGGGGCAATAGAAAGTAGGGCAGAGGTGAACAGCCAAATAACAATGTTATATTCATATATGTGAAGCAGTATGAGGCAGATAGTGTTTTTAGAGTACTCGGGGCCACTATATGAGCGGAGACCTTGTGAGATAGCTACAGACAAACAGTGCGCCAAAGTTGCAGTGATGTTAGGGCTAATGGCGATAGGTAGCAATGAGGATGGTCTGCTTACCCAGCTGGAGAGAGCCGTTTGTTAGGATGAATGAATAGGTCGGCATAGAAGCCATTTGTCCATGTCGACAATGCTATGACCGCTGGTCCACATGTTCATGTTGAAGTGGATTCTATGGGACAGGGACTGCTGCTGTACCCGCCCCACTGTAGCCATAACCTCATTGTACAATTCTGATCAATTTACGATCAAATAAACATCAGCTGGGAACTTCTCAGCAGTGATTGACTTTTCCCTTAACGCAAGAGAATACAGAGTTTTACACAAAATAGTAGGGCAAGACATTTATTGCCAACATTATAGGCATGCTAGCACTGAGCAGGTGCCATCTGTCATGGGTCTTGTGATATTTCTGGCCACGCCGAAACGTTTCTATACCATAGTCCTAAGGTAATGGAGGATCACTGCTATATGACAGATGGTATATGGTAGAGCTTGGTACCCTACTCCCAGAGCCATGCACTGATGCAGTTAAAGCATTTCCAGGGGTCATTATGCAGAATATCTGTGCATGATGCCTCTGCATATGGGACCTCATAGATGTGGTACCCAAGTTAATCTCTGCCTACCCTTGACAAACTGTTTTCCGACATTGTGCACAAGTGACCAAAGTTGGTTGATATTTAGTCTCGGTAAAGTACAACCACACGTGTGACTTTTGCAGTGGGCTAGAATCACACATGCTGTTCTGCATGCCACATAATGATGTAATGTGCTTTCAGATAAGCAGCAAGAATACCATTTCATAAAGAGTCTGTAAACAGGTGGGGGAAAGCTATTAATACAATAGCCTCTGCACCTGTGCTGTCATTCTTCTCTTTTACTTCAATATTGCTGCCTTTCAACAGCAAGGCCTGTTCCCTTATGGACCCTGATGGAGCATAATATTTGTCTAGATCACCCATCTCATTATCGTTACTGTCTGAACAGTGGACGGGGCGGCAAAAATAGAGACCTGGGATTTTCTGTTTCCCCCACTGCTCAAGTACTGAATCTATTGTCCTTCCTCGATCTCCACTGTACACCTCTCCCGCTTCTGCCCCCGAGATGCTGGGAGAAACTGAATGGGCAGCATCCTCTGTTCGTCTAATAGGATCATCATTGTCGTGGTGCAATACCTCCCAATTTTCTTGTACTGACGCATATACTCATAAGTGACTTGTGACAAGGGTTTGGGGGGGATAGAGGAGCAGGGGGATTATTTGAAAGCAAGTTGGATGATCCCTTCAATTGACCATGTGCAACTCTGGCCATCCATTGCCTTCAACAAGAGCAGCACGTTTCACTAGAACACTCATCATTTAGGTGCAGACTCATTGCTCCAACTGTGCGTCACCTGCTGAAATCCTGAATCTCTGATTCTCACTCGTAGCATAAGCAGGGGAGCGCAACTATCCCACAAGCTGCACTCAGGGGTTCTAGGTGCCCCACACTCCTACTCCCAGGTGTTGCGTGACTGCATGTCGCTCACTCACTTATGAGACTGACTGACTGGTTTGCCACTCGACTCCCCAAACCTCTGGAGATGGAAGATGTGTTGTTCACACATTCCAATTCAGCAAATGCATCCCACAGAGCTATGTAAGCAAAAACATAATATTTCACTCTAAATGGTTCCCAGTCACTCACTGCTCCTCACTAAACATCTTCCATCAACTACTCTAAAAATCCTTAAAAATACATAATTATCTTTAGAAAACTGTCTCCAGCTACAACTCCTTAATGTGAGCTCCAGCCATGTACACCCCTTAACGCCACCTGGACAACCTTCATATGAACATTTCCAAAAGTTCATCCGAGGTTCGCCTGGACGATTCACTCAAAAATTCAGGTTTGTTGTGGGAAAGTTAATCTAGGTATTGTGTGTAGCTTTTTCCATAGTTTACCCCAAAAAAGGAATGATTGTGAAAAAGCAGGGCAAACAGAGCGAAAGGGTGTTGGACGCTCCCATAGGGGATTTGTCTCACACAAGAAGAGTATCTAGATACATGGCAGACCCACAAGGACCTTGGCCTATACCCTCTTGGCCAGTGTAAAGGCATCATGAAGTATGACACAGATGACAAATTCAAATCAAAGTAATTTATTAACTCAAATGTCAGGATACTTGCCATATGCTAAGGTGGGATTTCCCTACCTGAACGAAACTAAGGAAGTCTGAATCAAAGAGTTCAACTTAAAAGTCTGTCTGCGAACAACACCTATGCTTGCCCTCACAACTAAAGCTAAACAGTATGTAGGGATGTCAATAGTCAAAGCAATAGTGAGGTTCTTCCAGCTCTTAGGTTCAGTGTCAGCTCCCCTTCCCCAAGTTCAAGGAGGTTCTACAAAAGTCTCAGAATTACCTCTTTCCTACTCCCAGGTAACAGTTCCACACGAGCCTCGGGGTTCCCTTTCCCAAGACTTCAGCTCTGCCAAGTATACTTCTTTCACTCTTTCGAACAAAAAGATTTAACACAGCGTAAGCTCAGCTTGACCATGTTCCTCGATTGTCTCATCCATTCATTGGCAGTACCCCTTCTTGTTTTATTCCACAATGTCTTTGGTTCTCACAGTTCAGGGCTCACTGGTCTAGGTGCAGTTGTCAGACCACACAGCCCAACCATCACAGGTCATGCAACCATGATCCCACTCTTTATTGGCCTCTTGGCTTTGTGGACAACATTCACACTGCTCTGGCTTCTCCTCGGTAGCCTCCTGGCTCTACCAGAGCATGTCAAACACCTCCTGCCAGTCTTTGGCCTGGACACACTGCATTTGTCTGTAAAGTTTACTTTGTGGTTGTCTCAATTTCAAGTTTCATTCAGGTCTGTATTTAATATGCATTTAGCGCATTTATTTTCAGAGTTTTCCTCTCCCAACACCCACCAGTCTTCGGCGTGGTTTCGCAGTGGCTTCCGCTGCTTCTGCTAGCCTCACCAGGCCAGATGCTGAGAGCCCTGCTCACACTTCGGGGATTGTCTTGGCCTCGCTGGTTGCTCCGCTGTCTCGATCTGGACGTGAATAGTGTCTCGCTCTCTCCCACAGCCCCAGCTGCCGGTTTCTTGCCACGGAGGCTCTTGTCCCTGCAACAGCCTAATGGCCAACTTCCCTTAGGCTGGCAGGCTTTCTGCGTTTCGTGCCGGTGTCCTAGCTTCTCCACAGGTCCCACCACGGCTGCCTCCTCTAAACACGGGCTCCCTGCTGGTCTCCTTCCCACAGGCCTCCCCAGTTTCTCCTTTTGCTGCCAATTATGTCTCCCTTTATCCACCTGCAATCCTTTGACAGGTTGCAGGGGTGTACATCCAATTGGATTTGCCTGCCCATGATTAAGAGGACATGCTTGACTTGAACTTCACTTTGCAGGCATCTTCCTCGTAGCAGTACTAAAGTGGTGACATGGTCAGTGTGCATTACTCTGTCTCCTTTTCCTCGTCTCAGTACTGTCAGGTGTCACATGTGAGGAAATGAGGGGAGCTGGCTTATAAATAGCCTATAAAGGTTGGGGGTGGGTTAGGTTGGTCGTTATGGGAAAGGGGTGATACCTTGTCTCGCCTGAGGGTACCCCACTCCCAATACTCAAGCACCCTCCACCCAAGTGATCCTCCCTTGCTTCTCTGCCCAGGGTCAGGATCTAAAAGCGATGGCGTTCCCCTGGCCACCTGAAAAAGAGGATCCAAGGGGAGTAGGAGTGGAAATATCCTCAGGTTTCTCACACCAGCCATAGCAATTTTCAAATCGGCAGACCAGCTACTGCTCATTCCTTCTATACCTACTGTTTCTCGCTTGATGTTGGAGTCCAATTCACTACATTTCTGAGCCAAGAGCCTTGGTACTATCCATGCATTATACAACTTTTACCATTCCATAGAGAAAGGGTGCTAGTTCCAACCTGTAGATCAGCATCAGCAGGACCTGGAAATTGCATAAGGGGCATGGTATAATATTAATTTTTCTTATACTATGCATGCCATCCAACATAAAAGGCGCTTCCATCTCACAAAATGGTATAGAATGGTCTCAAAAAGCTCTGCACCTCTACAGAAAGTCAACTGAGTGACTAATGGCTACACCTAAATATATAAGAGTTCCCTGCCCGTTTAATTATTTTACGCACCTCAACCTTTTCCCGTGGCAAGGTTCAAGTTTAGGATTTTTTATTTAGTGGTCAGCACTTGAAATCCTACACACTAGAGAAGGATTTCAATAGCTTTGTTAGGAAATCAGGGGGTTATGTTGCTAGGACTGCTTCCAACAAAACGCGGTTTTCAAATATACCGATTTTAATGCATTTGTGCGCCCCACACTAACCCCTGGATATGTGATTAGTTCAGTTTGCTGTTCACAAGTGGTGCAATAACAAGCAAGAACAGGGGGATAGGTGACAACTGTTTAGTGCCTCTTGATTAGCCAAAGTAGTTTGTGAATGGCCAGATGAGCACAACCCTAGCATTAGGTACACAGTAGTTGCCTAAATTATTCTAATCATTACTTTCCCAAAGCTCAATCTTTTTATAAATGTACGCAATAATGCCCAATTGCAACAAAAAGCACTCCGCCCAAGAATCTTGTGACTATCTACTAAATGCAACACCCGCCAAACATTGTCAAAATCCAGGAAGAACATTTCAATTCCATTTGCCAAGATGGGTTCATGCTAGTGTACCTAGCTTTGCATCCAGATTAATCGGCACAGTAGGTCGCTATGATGCATACATTTACATTTCGTAAAGGTTAGGGATCAAGGTTTTAACAGGTTCCTCCATATGAGAATGCATTACTTACCATAAAAGCATTTCGGATGATTGTATCTGCTTAGATTCACATGCTGTGCATAGGTCCGACATCCAGTGGTCACTGCGGAGTATTGCATTTTGTTTTTCGTAGTCGAAAAGGGGACGTCGACAAGGCGTGTCTGAAACACTATCCCTATAGTGACGTGCGTTGTACCCACAATCCCTCACGCGTCGAGGTCCCTCTGTTTGTATTTTTCTGCCCTGAGGGAGCCTTCTAGACGTGAGTGAGTACAGAAAAGAGAGAGATATATAAAGGAAGTCTATGTTCCTTCCATCCGAGCGGGGAGGAAGGGCGGGCGCATGTGAATCTAAGCAGATACAATCATCAGAAATGCTTTTACGGTAAGTAATGCATTCTCTTCTGATGTTTGTTAATCTGCTTAGAATCACATGCTGTGCATAGACTAGCGAGCAGTACCCGGAGTTGGCGGTGGGTTATGAGAAGGAACAGTAGAGAAAAGGTGTCGTAATACTGCCTGTCCCACCTGGGAGTCAGATCTAGAGTGTGTATCTAGACAGTAGTGTTTTGTAAAGGTGTGCACAGAACTCCAGGTAGCCGCTTTGCAGATGGACTCAAGGGGAACATTTGCAATGAATGCTATGGATGCCCCCGTGCCTCGAGTAGAGTGTGCTCTTGGCCTAAAGGGCAGTTCTCTCTTAGCAAGAGTATAGCAGAGAGTGATGCATTGAACAATCCATCTAGAAATAGTGGATTTTGAAACTGCATCTCCTTCTCTTCCTGCTGCCACCGAGACGAAGAACTGATTAGTCTTCCTCAGTGGTTTGGTTCTTTCCATGTAGAACATGACCGCTCTGCGTACATCTAGTGTGTGCAGAGTCCTTTCTCCCAAATTGGAAGGATTTTGAAAGAACGTTGGTAGTTCTATAGATTGGTTTACGTGGAATTTAGAAATAAATTTCGGAGCAAACCTAGGGTGAGTGCGTAGAACCACTTTATCTTTGTGAACCGTAACGAAGGGGTCTAGAATAGAAAGAGCCTGAAGTTCACTTACTCTCCTGATGGAGGTGATAGCTATTAAAAAAGCAGTCTTAAGCGTGAGGTGTTTAAGAGATGCTTTGTGCATGGGTTCGAATGGAGAGCCCATGAGTCTGGTAAGTACCACATTAAGGTCCCATCCGGGAGCTGGGTCAGCTATCGGGGGGTGTATTCTCTTTACTCCCTCCATGAAGGCCTTTATAACAGGGATCCTCCACCACAACACTTTGAGTTGGGAAGTGGTGTATGCAGAAAGTGCAGCTAGGTGGACTTTAATGGAGTTAAACACTAGACCTGAATCCAATAGGTGGGTCAGGTATAGGACCACATGTGTGGGAGAGCAGTCAATAGGGTTGATGCTTTTACTCCTGCACCAGATGACAAATCTTTTCCACTTGCTAGAATAGCAGTGGCGAGTGTTCGGTTTTCGGGCTTCCCTGAGGATGTCCATGCATCTTTGCGGGAGTTGTAGATGTCCGAACTCTATGATCTCAGGAGCCAAGCTGCTAAGTTCATGTTCTGGGGGCATGGATGCAGAGTCCTGCCTTTGTCCTGAGACAGCATGTTGTACGGGCAGGGGAGTTTTACTGGGGGGGATAGAGACATCTCCATCAAGTGAGCGAACCATGGTTGTCGTGCCCACATTGGGGCCACTAGTATCATGGTCACTTGTTCCTGGTGCATCTTGTGCACCACTTTGTTGAGAAGGGGAGTCGGGGGAAAAGCGTAAACAAATTTCCCTGACCATTGCATCGACAGACCGTTCCCCTTGGATTGGTTCTGGGGGTACCTGGAGGCGTAACTTAGGCATTGTGAGTTTTCCAGGGTTGCGAACAGGTCTATTTCAGGGAATCCCCATTGTGTAAAGACGTCGAAGACGATGTCTTCGTGCAGGCGCCATTCGTACTCTTTGGGCAGGGGGAAATCTCTGCTGAGACTGTCTGCTAGCAGATTGAGTTCCCCGGGTACATGTAGTGATAGTAGGAACATGTCCTGTTTGAGAGCCCACTTCCATATATTCTGGGCCAGCTTGGACAGGCCTGGAGAGTGGGTGCCCCCTTGCTTGTTGATGTAGTACATGGCTGTGGTGCTGTCTGTAAGGACCATTACTGTTTTGCCTTGTAGGTGTTCCTGGAAGGCTCTTAGCGCCTTGAACACAGCTAGTAGCTCCAGTAGATTTATGTGTTTGGATGCTACGTTCGGAGTCCACACTCCGTGAGCAGTCTGATGGGATAGGTGCGCCCCCCATCCTGTGAGGGATGCGTCTGTGGTTAGAGTGGCTTCCGCCGCGGGTGTGGCAAAGGGTTTCCCTTTTTCCATGTTTTCCTTTGTCCACCACCGTAGCGAGAGAACTAAGGCCTGCGAGACCACAACTAGATCCTCCCATAGTCCGCTGGCCTGACACCACTGGCTGTTGAGCCACTCTTGCATTGGGCGCATGCGCAGGCGCGCGTGAGGTACCAAATAAATACACGACGCCATCATTCCTAGCAAGCGCATTGCTTTGCGTACCGTCACCTCTCGACCGGTTACATATTGAGGGATTTGAAACAGCATGTTTTGGACCCTCTCTTTGGAGGGGAAGACGAGGCCGTCCTTTGTTTGAATTAGAGCCCCTAGGAATTGTTTGATTTGACTGGGGTCTAAACTGGACTTCTTTTCGTTGATGAAGAAGCCCAACTGGAACAAAAGGTCTACTGTCTTTTGGGTATTGGAGAAGCATGTTTCGTAAGAATCCCCTGTTATGAGCCAGTCGTCGAGGTAAGGGTAAACTGGGATGGACAACCTGCGCAGGTGGGCCGCTGCCACTGCCAGCACCTTCGTGAATACCCTTGGTGCTGATGCTATGCCGAAGGGTAGCACTTTGAACTGGTAGTGTTTGCCCTCTATCATGAACCTGAGGTATTTTCTGTGCGCTGGCAACATTAAAATATGAAAGTATGCATCTTTCATGTCCAATGTTGTCATGTAATCTCCCTGAGAAAGCAGTGGGATTACTTCCTGTAAGGTTACCATACGAAACTTTTGGGGTTTGATAAAGTTGTTCGCTGGGCGCAGATCTAATACAGGGCGCATGGTTAGATCCTTTTTGGGTACAAGGAAGTACACTGAATAAATACCTTCCGTTACCTGAGATAGAGGCACGACCTCTATGGCTCCTTTTTCCAGTAGTTGTTGTACTTCTTGGAGAAGGATGGCAAGATGTTCCGGTGTCATGCGACGTCCCCTCGGGGGTCTGTAGGATGGGGAACTGTTGAATTCGATACAGTATCCGTGGGCTACGGTGGACAGTACCCAACGGTCTGACGTTATCTCCTCCCATGCAGGAAGAAAGGATGTTATCCGGCCCCCGACCGGTGTTGCATGGGAGGGGACGCGAATCTTCGCGTCACTTGGAGTTGTTGGGGGCTTGGGAGTCTCTGGGGGTGGATCCCTGACCCCTCCCTTTGCCCCGGCGTTGTCCTCTTTGGCTGTACTGCCCACTATTGGTTTGGTAATTGGTGGCAGGGTATTGCTGATGTTGATTTTGTTGTTGGTGTTGGCGTTGGCCACGAAAAAAGCGTTTGTTGCCATAGCCGCGCCTGGTAGTGGGCTTAGAGATCTGGTCGAGAGTCTTGATAGTGTCGAACTCTTTTTTAGCCATCTCTAGGGCTTCATCTACCGCTTTTCCGAAGAGGTTAGCGTCCTCGACAGGTTTATTTATCAAAGACGCCTGTGTCTCTGGTTTAAAGCCTGAGTTGCGCAGCCATACATGGCGCTTTAGGAGTATTCCTTGTACCAAGGAACGTCCTGCTGTTTCTGCCGCGTCCAGAGAGTTTTTAACAATGCTCTGGTTCACTTGGGTTCCTTCGCCAATAGTTGACAGTAGGCGCGTACGTAAAGGCTCCGGTGCTTCCTCGGCGTCTTTTCGCAGTTTGGCCCACTGCGCGTCTGCGTAGCTTGCAAGCAAGGAATTGTTGTTGGCAATTCTTGCTGAGAAGGCAGCCGAGGAAGTAACCCTTTTTGCAAGGGCATATAGCCTCTTGCCCTCCTTGTCAGGGGGTGCCTCACTCGTGGAAAGTGGTACCCCTGCCCTCTTTCTAGTATTAGAAACCACTAGGGAATCAGGAATGGAATGTCCCCTAATGTAGAGGGGGTCTGAGGGTGAAGGAGTGAAAAGTTTTTCAATCCGTGGATTGACCCCTCTGATCATAGCGGGAGTGGACAGCGAAGGTATGATCCTTCTCTTCACTGAAGCGAGGAGTGGAATGGTCTGGCTGACCGGGGGTTTTTCCTTAATCACTCGTTCCACAAAGTCCAATTCTGGAGAGAGTTCCCCGGTGTCGAGTTCGAAATGCGCTGCTGCTCTGCGCAACAGTGAATTGAACGTTGGCTGATCGTCAATTGGAGACGTGTTCCTAACTGGAGAATTGTCCGGAGGAGTTAGGTTTATGACATCAGTGTCGGAATACACTGATGGTGATTGCCAGGGGTGTGAAGGTCCCTCTTCTGGGTTAACCCCGAAGCCTTCTTCTATAATGTCTGTTCTGTCTTCCAGACATTCCTCCTGGTTCTGTTCTTCATTGTCCATGAAATCATCTTCTTCCTCGAAGTCTTGCTCCTCCCCAGTGAGGTCATATACATCTTGGAAGTCTGAGGCTGTGTCCTGCTGGGGATCGACTAGCCTCGGATTTTTGGCCCTGGGGTCCTCCTGAGGCCCTTCTCTGGTCCTCTTGAGTGTTTGAGAGGCCTGGGTGCTCATGAACTTTTCCATCCTCTCCATACAGAGGTGGAGTCTTTCCATAGTTTCATGGGGTACCCCAGAGCGGTCTGGCGGGGGAAACATAGGGTTATCTAACTCGAAATGGCTCGACCTCTCCCAAAGCGTCGAGGAAAGTGTCCCATCGCCCTCCGAAAAACCTTCTGGTGTGTCGGGAGACTCCCTGCCTGAAGGGGGTAGTCCCTGCTTCCCTTCGGGCTTTTTCGGCGTATCCTTTAATTTATGCGTAACGCTCGACGAAATCTTCGGCGTACGCTTTTGGGCGTCGGCTACAGCGATCCTTGCTAAGCTATCGGCGACTCGCTTGTCGGCGACTCGTTTGTCGGCGGAAGCTTGCGTTTTCGACGCTATGGGTATCGAACGCTCTACGGCGGTCTGCGCTTTCTGTTGATGCGCACCGGCCGATGGTTTGGTGGCAGCGCCCTTGTTTGCCGAAAGCCCAGTCGCAGGTCGCGGCTGCGGTTGCGAGAGGGGCTTCGAACCCGAACGGTCCGAGGAGGCCGCCGGTGGAACCTGCGTCTCCTTGGGCGCCGAAGGTCTTTTCGACTTTGTCGACGAAGAGCCGTGGGTTGTGTGTTTATGTGGATCTTTGTGTGCGTCTGTGTCGCCGGGGTGTTCATCCCCATAAGCAGGGCCTGAGCCGAGCCCGTCGGGGCCGGGGACAGACGACGAAGCGCGTAAGCGCTCCTTAGAGGGGGTTTCGACTTCCGTAGCGGAGGTCGTGGTATCGCGTTCCTCGTCACTGTCGGTGGTAGCAGCGGCGGGTGAACCTTCGGCCTTCGACATCGCGTAGGCCGCCCACCTTTTAACCCTTCGGTCTTTTAGAGTTTTAGGCTTAAGAAGCCGACACGCCGCGCACCTTTCCTCCTTGTGATCGAGGGGCAAGCAGCGGTTACACCGTGAGTGCTTGTCCTTCCAAGTGAATTTGCCTTTACAAAGTGGGCAAAACCTAAACGGTGTCCTCTCCATAGCCGAGGCAATAAATCGCCATTCACACCCCAAGGGAAAGGAAGGGGAAAGGGAAAGGCATTCTCAGAAAAGACCCAGAGATGTCCCACGACCCCACTCTCCCTACTGTATATGGCCTGCGAGGCCAGGCCACGTGTTCGGCAGCGCCGAAGGATTTCTTCCGCTCGACCCTCCGTCGAAGATTCTTTTCGGCGGAGAACAGCTTACAACTGCGTCGAGGGAGGGATTATAAATATTAGAGAAAATACGACCAGGGGTCGAGGAGTTGCAATGTCTCTCGAGGAGCTCCGCGTGAAGGCGACCAGAAGCTGGGCGGAAAAAAACAATATGAGGGACCTCGACGCGTGAGGGATTGTGGGTACAACGCACGTCACTATAGGGATAGTGTTTCAGACACGCCTTGTCGACGTCCCCTTTTCGACTACGAAAAACAAAATGCAATACTCCGCAGTGACCACTGGATGTCGGACCTATGCACAGCATGTGATTCTAAGCAGATTAACAAACATCAGAAATAGTGTTATTCTACCTTCCTCTCTAAATGCGCTGAACATGTACAGTATGTGCGAATTAGGGCCCTCTTAAATCAATAGTAAAAAGAGGCTTTGGACCTTTTGGGCCCGAGATTGATTTGGTTTGAGCCCCCTAATGGCCATAAAGACCTCTTCACGCCTATTGTGGAGGTACAGGGGTACCCAATACTCAAGGACAAATCTTGGAAGCGACATAGACTTTGGTACCTGGACTGGGATCATCTCTTGAGTTACGCACCATAATACATTTTTGGAATTCAGATAGTTTATCTGCTTTGGTTATCACTTCAGACCCATCAGATTTCAGAATACTATGCAAGAATACTTTATTCTTCATTTTGAGTTAATGCACAAAATAGACCCCATTGCCTGGCTTACATAAATTCAGTTTAGAACCACTAGTGGTTTTCCATCAGCCTTGTTTGTTAGGATAGTGTTTAGTTGTCGTCAGCAACTCTGGGCTTCATAAATATGTTCCCTTTCTTTGTACAGGGCATACAAACATGCAATCTCTTTTCACAGCATCTCTTCTGTAGGAGATCTAGATTTTCTCTTTGCCAGTAGATGAAAATTAAATTAACTTTCCCCCCATTATAGGCTAGAGAGAGTCCCATATTAACTGAAGAGTTGTAGGTTTCTTTGTGTTGACTGAATACTTAAAATCGTTCTCCCATTGCCCATCTCTAGCCAAGGACCCTCAACAAATCGTCTTCAATCCTACACATTTTGGGTCTTTCAAGTATTTGTAACTAAGGCATGAATAGATCATTTGATTTCACCCATGTAAGGCTCATTTTATTCCTGGTTATAGGGTAAATGATATCTGTGAGAAAAGAAGTAGGAGTTACACTTCTCGGGATGTATAGCACCACCAAGTGGCAAAACGGTTACATCTCGGTAAATTGTGGTTAGGGGCAGAGGGCATGTAATCAATGACTAGTGTAGTCAAACTTGATCTATCCAGCAAGAGATACTAAATTGAAGTGTCTTGATCCCATGACATACCCACCCCAAAAATCTTCATGCTCACATATTATTTGCCTCAGAAAGGTTTCTATGCGTGGCATGCATGTGGAGAAAATGAAGGGTTAGTTGGGAGGGTCTGCCTGTTCAGAACATACCTTCCTCCTGTTGGCAAGGGGGGGATGATCGTCCCAGACTCCCTCCCCAACCTCCCCCCCCCCCCCAAGCGATTTTGGATGAGGCAGTGCTCCCAGTGAAGCGTTTTCCCACGAGAAGGAGCGCATGGGCATCCAACATTCCCCCGTCCCAGCTCTAAGTAATAGCACCCAGATGCCCCCAGTTCCAAGACCCCAGCATTCCAACGTACCAGTCAGTCCCAGATCATAAAGCTATAAAGCTGTTAGACCCCTCCCTCCCCCCAATCGATCAGAAAAGATCAGAAAACAGGGACAGGCTGCCCCCATCATAGGTCACGTGATTTGTGCTGCAAGGTGCTGGAGGGGCTGTAAAGACTGGTAGGGGGTGTCTGTACTTCTGCTCTCTATATGGTAGAGGAGAGGCACAGAGGACCCCAGCCAAGATTCTCTATTATTGGTACGTGGTCGAGCAATCAAGGCCTAGCTTCTCAGGAGGTGATGCGGGCTGGTTCTCAAGTACAGTGTAGTCCCCGGACCCCCACAAAGGAATGTCCACACACTGTATTACTGAAAACACAGTCTTTATATAATTAATATTCAAAGGTATGTACACAATCACAATAACGCACTTTGCACTCGGAAGTTAATAATGATAAATATATACAATTCTAAAGTGGTACCACTAATGTTATCGAATCTCATTAAAGTGCATCAACTGTACGGTGAAAATGTCACACAGATTAATAACGAGGAAACCAGCAATAGAGATAGGCAGGAACGTAAGATGGCTGAAACAATAGGTAGAATGCTGACCCCTACCCTTAGGCACAGTTCTGTGTGGAGATCCCCCCCCCCCCACCTGGGCAACCTGTAAAATAAGGATATATCGCACAAGCCCAGTCCATATGTTCAATAGTCTCACTTCTTCCTATTAAGGTTTTACCCCCCCCAATGTACCTGGTGGAGTAGAGTTCTCCGACGATGCGTCGACCGATCCTTCTTGAGTGTCTCCCTTATTCTCCTTGGGTGCTTCTTATTGACTCTTTCCACCCACTTGTTTTTTCGGGCTTCCATCCCTTTCTTTACATCATCCACAACCGCATCTGACGCACTCGCCCCGCCCAGCCAAGCTGGCGCAACACAGGTATTTGCCCTTCGCCCTCTCATAAGTTCACATGAGCTAATCCCTGTTTCTACTCGCGGAGCCATCCTCAAAGCGTACAGCCTGTCTCTTACTGCAACCTTTTTGTCAAGACCACATGCATTAGCTCCACGAATAGCATCCATAATACTTCGATTTACTCTCTCAACCATACCGTTTGCTTGGGGACAATACAAAGGAGTCTTTTTGTGTTTGATTCCACATTTGTACAGATACTCCAAAAATAGTTTTCCCATGAATTGTGGACCATTATCCGTGAGAATGCTCCTGGGCAAACCCTCCCTTTCAAACACATCCTCCATGAATTCAATTATGCGTTGACGCCTGACTTCCCTCAGGATCTTAAACTCTGTCCATCTCGAAAAGGTATCAACTATCACCAAAATGAACCTACCTCTACTTGCACCCATGTCTACTTGACCTAGAACATCTATGGACAAATCTTGCCACACACCATCAGGAATGGTAGTTTTACCCATTGGTTGGGACACAGCTATCACGTTCTTCCCCGATTTGGTACAGTCACTGCATGCACCAACCACTTTCTCAATTTCACGATCAATTCCTGGCCACCAGTAATCGACATTTATTACTTCTTTCGTTTTACAAATGCCAATATGTCCCTGATGGGCACAATCAATCAATTTCCTCTGCAGACTGCCTGGAACCACCAACTTGTCCCATCTGTACAACAGTTCTCCTTTTACGGATAGTTCATTCCTTACTTCCCACATAGCCCTCTCTTCACCTGATAGTAGCCTTTTCTCTGGCCACCCATCCGCCACAAATACCATAATCCGCTTCCACATTTCATTGGCCCTTAACACTTGAATCCACTCTTGTTTCTGAATTATACCCTCCACAGTTGCAAAAACCATTTCATGTTCACCATATACATTACTTCCTTTTTCACCAGCATCATTCTCCAACTTCACTCTCGAAGCGTGATCAGCTTGCACATTCTCCTTACCAGCAACTACTTCTATTTCAAATTTATGACACTGTAGCCTGGTTACCCAGCCTGCCACTCTCCTTGAAACCTTGTCGAGGCCTTTACTTTCAAAAATCGCCTTAAGGGGTTGTGATCTGTTCTCAAGGTAAACTCTTGACCCCAGACAAAATTTTTCATCTTTTCAATGCCCCAATGGTAGGCCAGGGCTTCCTTTTCCAACACGGAATAGTTCAATTCTGCACCTCTTAACATGCGGGATGCATGCATTACCATCATCTCCGTACCATCAACATCTGGCTGCAACATCACCACACCTATACCTGTCTCACTGGCATCCACGGCCAGAATGGTTTTCTTCCTAGTATCAAACATCGATAGGGGTTTTGCCATATCAATTTTTCTTTTTATTGCTTCAAATTCTTTTTCACATTCCTTGCTCCATTCAAACTCAGCACCCTTCCTTAATAATGCCCTCAATTCAGTTATGGAATCGGCATAGTTCTCAACAAACCTATGATAGAACTCAATAGTACCTAGAAATGATCTCAACTCAGCCTTATTCTTTGGTGGCTGTGTTTTCAAAATGGACTCAACTAAATTCCTTTTTGGTTTGAGTCCCTGCTCAGAAATTTCATGACCTAGATAATCAACCGCTCGAGTAAGAAATACACATTTTTCACCATGCAAAGTTATTCCTCTTGCTTTAAAGATCTTGAGAACTAAATCCAGTCTTGTTTTTAACTCACTCTCGTCCTTCCACATATCAGGACATCGTCCTGAAAGCACCATACACCGCCGACATCCTTCAACAATTTGTCCATAACCTTTTGGAATACGGAAGACGCTGACACCAGCCCAAATGGCATGCGCTTGAATTGATGTATTCCCTCATAAGTGATGAAATCAGTCAATTTGCGTGACTCATCATCTAAACTTATCTGATGATACACACTCGCCATGTCAAGCTTTGCAAAATATTTTGCACTCCCTATCCTACTTAATAACTACCCCATATTGGGAAGAGGATGGCGATCTGCTACCACACACCGATTAAGCTCCCTCAAATCAATGCATACCCTCAAATCCCTATTGCTTTTCTTTACCACCACCACAGGAGATATCCACTCCACAGCCCTAGCTGGCTCAATAATTCCTTCTCTTTCCAATTTCATTAATTCCTCACGCACAGCATTCCGCATAGACAGGGGCAGCGGTCAGAGCTTGGACACAACAGGATTGCTTCCTTCTTTCACCTCAATCTTGTGCACCATCCCTTTGAGACACCCCACTCTGTTACAAAATACCTCAGGATATCTAGTCACCATTTCACATTTTGTTTTGTCACTATTAACCTCAGAGGAATTAACCACATTGAGGACTTGCTCTTCACTATTTGGATCCAACTTGATTCCCAAACCCCTTTGTTCCTTCCAACCTAACAAGGTTTCACTTCTTTTGGTAACATATATTTTCCACCTTTGGCTTGGGTATTCTCATAATGTTTATTGGGCTTGGTTCTATGTTTTTTTCTTTTCCTTTGGGCACCCTCCCTTCTTATCTCCAACTCTTAGTACCTCAACACTTGGTGCTGATTTATTTTCCTTGAGGGACAGCTTCGCTACACACTGTAATGTGTGCTCAATTCTCTTCGCTATACTAATGACCTCCTCTAAGTTTGGATCGTCCTTTAACCAAATTTCCTCCCGTATTTTATCATTAGAGCAGTGAATCATAAATTGATCTCTTATGTGTTCCTCTAATCCACCACCAAACTTACAATTGAGGGATAAATGTCTCAAAGCAGTTATATAGTCTTCAACAGTTTCTCCTTCATGTTGACATCTCATGCCAAAATGATATCGCTCCAATACCGTGCTAGTTTTTGACTCAAAATGCCTATCAAGTTTGGTCAATGCCAGGTCAAAATCATTTGTTCCGTCTTCTGAATCTAATTCGGAAATATCAGGAAGTGTGTCATATATACTCTGACCTTCATACCCCAAAAATGCATCAACATCGCTACTTTATGTTCTACAGACATTCCATTCCCACACGTAGCTTTAACATAATGTAGGAATCCCTTCTTCCACAGGGCCCACTTAATTTTTGGCGGACCTGGTGTGAGCATAAATACTTGCGGACCGGGGACTCCAGACAGGGCCATATTTATAACCTCTAAATGCTACGTAACACAATGCGTAAAATAACAGGTTAATATGTGTCCAAAGTATATGACACAACAAAAAAAGTTTTGCTTTCAAGAAGTCAAATGGTGATTCTTAGAATATCGTCAAATGTTGCCATACATAGCCACTCTATTTTGGCTATGCTTGTCCAGTCACCAGCACAAAAATATCTCCTCCTTTGGGGGGCCAGAGAAAGCACCTTCTCTAAGCTATGGTGCCCTTTGTCATACACCCCTAATTCTCCTTCCCACAGGGGGCCCTGGGCGAGATTTCAGTATCCTTTCTCAATTCAGCGCCACATCCGCATTCAGCTGGGCTTGATTCAGCGCCACATCCACTTTCAGGCAGCTTCCATCTTCCAGCTTCCTGCTGATAGCTCCTCCTAATTCGCCTTCCCACAGGGTGCCCTGGGCGAGGTTTCAGTATCCTTTCTCAATTCAGCGCCACATCCGTATTCAGCTGGGCTTGATTCAGCGGCACATCCACTTTCAGGCAGCTTCCAGCTTGATGCTGATAGCTCCTGCCAATTCCTCCTGGATGGTGGCTGCTCCTGCTGACAGCTCCTGGATGGTGGTTGCTCCTGCTGATAGCTCCTGCCAATTCCTCCTGGATGGTGGCTGCTCCTGCTGACAGCTCCTGCCAAACTCCACTTCCAGTCACTGTTGGGGGTCTTGGCTTCTGCAGGGATCACTACAGAGATCCCATCCTCGTCGCCATTGTAAAGAAGCCACAAACTTGGTAAGTGAAAGCCAGTTTATTTGGAACAGCTTCAGTAACTCACTTAAGACCCCCAACACAGGCAGCATCCAGGGTATAACTGACTTCACTCCAGAGTAAACATCTCCAAGCACACATCATTCCAGAATGACACAGTAGGCATAAATCCATTCTGGAATTACCGATGATGTGCTTGGCATAAACACAGTTGAAAACCATAGCAACAACAAAGCATACAAAGGTTTAGCTTTATACAACACTCCCTTTCAGGCGGGAGCCACGGATCGTCGAGAGGTGTCAGGGAACTTGGCGTTCGGCGTCGGGGAATCGACGGCCCTTCTTGAGTGCCCTCCCTTTAAGGCAGGAGTCACGGGTTGAACGTCCGACGGTGAACAGGGTGAACTACGGCAGGGAAGTGGCAGCTTAGTTCCTAGCGGTGCTCGTCGACGACAGAGCGTTGGCGTCCTGCAAGGAAGAGGCATGCGGGGCACCTCGGTGACGATAGTTCTGGACCGCAAAAAGATGAAGAACTGTGGCCCAGCACGGGCGTCCAGTCGTCGGCGTCTCTGTGGTCCTTAGGTGGCGGGAAACCCACCGGTGGATGTTCCTCGGCGCATCGGCGGTCAGGCCTTCTCCAGCGGGAGACAAGCGGGTGACGAGGCAGACGAGAGCGTCCGATGATCAATTGAAGTTCTTAGGCAAACGGGAGCACGGCGGCTTCGGTCGGCGACGGCGGTCGGCGACAGTGGCGGACAACAGTCCGAGTGCTTCTCCTTGGAGTTCCGCGCCAGTCCCGTATCGGGTCGGCAGCCTGTCGAAGGTCCGTCTACCAGGGAGCGTTGGCAAAGATCAGCTGTGCACGATGGTCCCTCGTAGTTCGGGAAGAGGTCGCCTTACCAGGTCCTCTCTGGGTCAGTCCTTGGAGGCAGAGCAGCTTTCAGACGGTGAAGGAGAGCAACAGCAATTCTTCTCGTCCAGCAGGGCTTCAAGGTCAAGCGTCAGTTACTCCAGTTACTCGTCGTAGTGGACTTCAGCTTCTGAACACGATTCCTAGCAGTGAGGTCCCCAGATATACTGTTGATCTCCCATTCATTCCGCTGGATCACACTCAAGCATCCAATCACGACTACGGGCATTCATGCAGGCAAGCAGCCAATCAGGCACACGAGGTATTCAGGCCATTCACTTCTCTCCAGACACTCACAACAAGTTATGTGTATTGGGACAAGTACTGAACCATTCAACACTCCAAGCTGCATTCATACCGGTTTCGGGCAGGACAGTCTCAGTCATTGTGTCAACCACCAGATACTAGACACCCACAACACAGAATGCATATTCGTCATACACTCTTATTCACCCAGGTCCCACCCACAGGAGGTACCCACAACATACATCACCGGGAAGGCTCCAGCGAGTCTGGCCGGGCTTTCACAACAACACCATATATGGCATTTCCACCCAACAGTCAGTCAGGGGGAAGGGACAGAGTCAGGGCTTCCCAGGACTTTGGGAAAACAAGGTAATGGGTAATAGAAAGCAAGAGGCCACTGGGGCCATCTTGTTTTCCATCAGGAATCAACTAATCCCAATGGCAGGGCCGGGGTATCCCAAAATGGAGGATACTCTGCGCACCTGTCAAATTCAGCATGGAGCTGCCACCAGCCCATACCCTACTCTGCGGGCCACCCACAGGTGCCCAAAAACATACACTAGGGGCACAGGGTTGTACCCCCATCCATGGGTGCCATAAGGGTATCCCACGGGTCCATTCACCAAACCAAAAGAAAGAGCTGCACCGCCAGGAGTCCCACAGGAACTCCTGGGTGGAAATCACGACAGAACACACGATAAAAAGCAGTAAAGGACAAGGATACGGAGGCCCTGTCCCTCCGATGCATTTCCAGCATCACAGGGGCAAAACAACAAACCTAAAAACGAGGGCGGAAAGCTCTGGAGAGGTGCCGACGTGTCTTGAATAGAGTTGGGGTTTGTTAGCTACAATGACCTAGAAGTATCCTCTTAGCCCTTGTCTGCAGTACCAGGTGCATATTAGGTTAAGAGATAAAGAATGTATTGTTTTTTTCTTTATTTAACAAGCAATTAACTGTAGCCTCCCGTCTGGTGACATGCGAGAAGCCCACATGGACGAAGATGAAGAGACTGGGCTGGGACCAATAGCCTGGACTCCCTTATGAAGAACGTTGCGCGGCAGCAGAGTGCTTTGCTGGGGAGAGCGCGAAAGGCCACATAGCGGATTATGTATTCTTTTAATTATTATTATTATTATTATTGAGAGGATAACGAGTGTGGGATCATTTCCGAGTAAGGGGAGAAGGTGGCGCCATATCTTGTAATGTGATAAGGGTATACAAAAGTACGAGCTCTGCAAAATTAGAGAGCTCACATTCCTGTGCCCAATATATTCCGGTGGGGGAAGGAGACCAGGTGTAGTGGTTGTTATTTTGGCTTATTGTTTTAGTTTGTTGTTTTCGTTTGTTGAAGTATTATTGTGTAGTAGGTGGAGGCCGCCTGATCTCCGGAATTGGTGCAGCTTTCGGGCGGGTGGAGTGGGGGCGTGTGAGTGTGTGGAGGAGGGTAGAGAGTGCACATCAGGGGACGGAGGACAGGTAGTGACATTTCTAATAGCATTGTGCACGGTGCATAACTAAAATGATTTTTTGCAAGCACAATTGTCAATTTGGGGGTAATGACTCAGTTGGGGTACATGTATTGTGCATTGCCATTTCATAAGGGTAAGATGGAGACATACCACAAACAGTGGGTGGCAAGGATACAAGAGGGAATGCCTCGCCCATGCCCAGAACAAGGTACCAATAACAGAGATATTGGATCACACAAGCATGTTTCTAAAAGCTAAATGCAAAGGTAAAAAACTCCAGAAGAGAAAAGAGATTTTAGAGCTGTGGCAGATGGTAGAGAACGTGGAGAACACAGATCCCAAGATGGTAGCACCCCAATCCCAAGAGTAGTGCACCCAACTGCCCCTGCCCCAAGTAGGCTATACCCGCTCGCGGCCCGACCCGCTACAGGATACACCCACCCGACATACATGACTTCCCCTCGCCACAGCACCACCCTCATATCAACCAGAATCTCACACGGCCATTTCACGGGGTAACAAGTAACAGAAGAAATTACAGTAAGCATTGGGGGCAACGCAAACAGAGCTCGCCGTAAAGGAGGGGTAAGGCGAACCGGGGTGTGGTCTGGACGAGTGGATGGCAGGAGACATTCTGTTGAGGCTGGACAGCACTGTAATAAAGGATGTGCACTTTGAGAAGGGGAATGGTGCTGATCGAGGGGCGGAAAGCGTGGGTTAAGGGACAGTGAGGTCAGACAGGGATGCGCACAGAGACCTGCGGGAAAGAGAACGGAACACCGTGGATGAGGAGGGGGATGCTCAGGAGGCACCAGAGATATCACAGGGGGTTGAGAGTTTGTGGGGGCCGCGATTGAGGAATGGGTTTGGCCGGGTAGCAGTGGCAAGGAAAAAGGGAAGTGGACGGACGGAAAGCGAATCGGGGAATGGGTATGCAGCTGCTATTATTGCATAAAGGCCCTGGAAGGGCGCAGTATGTGAATGGATAAGAATAATTTGATCAAAACGCTCCCGTCCCTCACTGCAGGGGCTCGGAAGTGGATATATGCATTTGAAAAGCAGACAGCGGGGATTCCTTTGGCGGTGGGAGACATGAAGAGTTTACTCATTGCAATTGTGGGTGATCAGGCTGGGGACGTGTGGGTCAAGGCAGGGTATCTGGGAGCGAAGCTGGATGATGACGCGCATGATAGGGCCCCTTTAAACAATATTAGAGTGCAAAGGTGTGGTGCGCTGCAGCAGGCGTATCCTGACACACTGGACTTGCAGTCCATAATGCAGCATACTTTTAGGGATGACCAATACCCCACTCAGTACATTTTGAAAGTGCAGGAGATGTTGAGAGCGGAGACAGATGACCAGTGGGACCGATAAGTTCCTCTCTTTTTTTGTTGTTGTCATTAAGAGGGGATTGCCCAAAGAAGTGCAGAAGGCACACGACAAGATAGCGGGTCATAGAGCTAGAGGGGTGGGCTGAGATTCAGACTATAACTATACACCATTGCAAAATGATTAAATAACGAGACAAGGAAACGGCAAAGAAATTGCAGGCTGAGTGTGATGCTGGAAATGCATTGGCGGGACAGGGCCTCCGAATCCTTGTCCTTTACTGTTTTTTATCCTGTGTTCTGTCATGTTTTCCGCGCAGGAGTTCATGTGGGACTCCTGGTGGTGCAGCTCTCTTTTGGTTTGGTGTACAGACCCATGGGATACCCTTATGGCACCCAAGGGTGGGGGTACAACCCTGTGCCCCTAGTGTATGTTTTTGGGCACCTGTGTGTGCCCCAGAGCAGGGTATGGACTGGTGGCAGCTCCATGCTGAATGTGACAGGTGCTCTGAGTATCCTCCATTTTGGGATACCCAGGCCCTGCCATTGGAATCAGTCGATTCCTTATAGGAAACAAGATGGCCCCTTTGGCCTCTTGCTTTCTATTGCATGTTACCTTGTTTCCCAAAGTCCTGGCAAGCCCTGACTCTGTCCCTTCCCCCAGACTGGCTGTTGGGTGGAAATTCTATATATGGTGTTGTTGGGAAGTCCAGGCCAGACTGGCTGGAGCCTTCGCAGTGACTGTATGTTGTGGGAACACCCTGTGGGTGGGACCTGGGTGAATGGAGTGTGTGATGAATATGCACGTCTTGTTGTGGATGTCTAGTTTCTGGTGTTTGACACAATGACTGATACAGCCCTGCCCGACATTGGTTTGAATGCAGTGTGAAGTTTTGAATGGCTGGGTACTTGTCCCAATACACATAACTTGTTGGGAGTGTCTGGAGAGAAGTGAATGGCCTGAATGCACTATGCACCTGATTGGCTGCCTGCCTGCATGAATGCCCTTCTGACCGATTGGTTGCCTGAGTGTGACCCAGCAGAATGAATGGGAGATCAACTAGTATATCTGGGGGACTCTCACTGCTAGAATTCGTGTTCAGAAGCTGAAGTCCACTACGACGAGTAACTGGAGTAAACCTGAAGCTTAACCTTGAAGCCCTGCTGGAAGAAAAGAATTGCTGTTGCTCTTCTTCATCAATCTGAAAGCTGCTGTGTCTCCAAGGACTGACCCAGAGAGGACCTGGTAAGGCACCCTCTTCCCGAGCTACGAGGGACCATCGTGCACCAGCTGATCTTTGCCAAAGCTTCCTGGTAGACAGACCAACGACAGGCTGCCAACCGGAGACGGGGACTGCAACGGAATCCCAAAGAGAAGCGCCCGGACTGTTGTCCGCCACCATCGTCGACCGCAGCCGCCGTGCTCCGGTTGCCTAAGAACATTTGATGCAAGGACGCTCTCGTCTGCACCGCCACCCGCCTTATCCCGTTGGAGAAGGCCAGGCCGTTGATGCGCCAAGGAGCATCCGCCAGTGGATTTCCCACCACCCAAAAACCAGAGACACCGACAACTCAACACCCTTGCTGGGACACAGTTCTTCAAACTCTTTGCGGTCCAGAACTATCGACATAGAGGTGCCCCGCACGCCTCTTCCTTGCAGGACGTTTATGCTTCCCCGTCGACGAGCACCGATAGGAAAGAAGCTGCCACTTCACCACCATAGTTCACCCTGTCCTTCGCCAGATGTTCGAGGACCCGTGACTCCTACCTTAAAGGGAGGGCACTCAAGAAGGGCAGACGATTCCCTGATGAGGAACGCTACAACGCCAGGTACTTTGGGGTTGCAAAACTATTGGAAAGACTCTTGTGAACAATATATGGACTGGGCTTGTGATATATCTTCATTCTACGGGTTGCCCAGGTGGGGGGGGGGGGGGTGAGGTGGGGGGAGGATCTCCACACAGAACTGTGCCTCGATAACATGGCCAGTATTCTGCCAATCGTTCTAACCAACTGCTTTCCTCATATCTATTGTTGGGTTCCTTTACAAACTGATTTGTGTGCCATTTAACCATACAGTTGATGCACTTTAAAGAGATCTAATAGTAACTGTGGTACCACGTAGAACTGTATATTTGCCATTATAGATAACCAAGTACAAAGTGAGTTATCGTGATATTGTACATAACCTAGAATATTAATTATATAAAGACTGTTTTACCTAATACAGTGTGCGGACATTCCTTTGTGGGTACTTGGGGACTACACCTTACTTAAGAACCAGCCTGCATCACCTCCTGAGAAGCTAGGCCTTGATTGCTCATCCATTGCTACCACAATAGAGAATCTTGGCTGGGGTCCTCTGTGCCTCTCCTCTACCATATAGAGAGCAGAAGTACAGACCCCCCCCTCCGGTCTTTACACTGGTGGCAGCGGTGGGATGCTTATGGTTTTAAGA
Organism: Ambystoma mexicanum; assembly: GCF_040938575.1. Lineage (NCBI taxonomy): Eukaryota > Metazoa > Chordata > Amphibia > Caudata > Ambystomatidae > Ambystoma > Ambystoma mexicanum. The sequence continues at coordinate 344,653,079 of NC_090921.1, read as the reverse complement.
ATCAGTGTATAACCGTGCTACTTACAAAATATCTGCACTTTGTTAAATTGCGGTTTAGTGGTGTACAAGATAACTGGATTACAAGCAATGGAATCTATTGCGAATGGTAAATTGACTCGGATGAGCTTACAGGCTCTCCAGGATGCTTGCGAAGCCAGGGAGTTTGTGGATAAGTCTAGGGCGGAGCTGATAGATGCCCTGGTGGACTACCAGACTGAATAAACTGTTGAAGGGGGGGATGCAACCAATGAGGACTCTGCCTGGGGGTTGTCGCTGAATCCGTTTCTGGGAATGCCACCATTCCTGCTGCCTCTGTTCCAAACCCCAGCAATTCCGTGGAACTTGAGTTATTAATGATGAAACTGGCCTTTGAATACCGCAAGTTGGAAATAGAAAAACAAGTTACTCTCTTACCTGGTAACGTTCCTTCGATGGGATTGTCCAACGACGTATTCCATATCTATGACAGTAATCACCACAGCTGTGCTGCTTCGGAAAATCTTTCTGCGTCCTGCGTCGATGACGTCGATACGCCGTCCTCGAGGACCTCCTCCGACGGCCGACATCACCAGATGTTATAAGTAGGATGCACAACGCCCGTAGCCTCAGTTGTAGTTTTTTCCCAGAACGTCTGGCACCAATCTTCTGCCAGTATGACCACAGAAAGCCTTGCGGAAACGTAAGCGGCAATCGCATAAGAAATTCTCTAGCGGGGTAGGCAGGGAGGGAGCGATATGGAATAGGTCGTAGGACCATCCCATCCAAAGAACGTTACCAGGTAAGAGAGTAACTTGTTCTTCGAGGGGATTGGGTCCTCCGACGTATTCCATATCTCTGACAGACTCCCAAAGCAGTACCAACGTAAGGAGGTGGGAAAAGAATTTAGAATATACAAACTTAGAATGCCCAATCAAATTGCAGAGTAAAGGACCGCCTTGCCAAAGGCCAGATCCTGCCCCCGGATAGAATCGAGGGAGTAGTGACGTACAAAGGTTTGGACCGAAGCCCAGGTGGCTGCATCACAGATGTTACGAATAGGAACACCCCTCTGCAGGGCAGTAGAGGCAGCCGTACCCCTGGTAAAATGGGCCTGTAAGCCTACCGGAGGGTCCTTACCAGTCAAGCAGTAACATTCAGCAATTGCCAAGAAGATCCATCAAGACAAAGTCTAATTAGTAACAGCTTGTCCCAAACGCCTTCCAGCGTAATCAATAAAGAGTTGATTGTCCACTCTGACCCGGGACATGCATGAAATGTAGAAGCTTAAAGCTCTCCTAGAATCCAGCCTATGGGGCCTCTCCTCTTCCATACCAGGATGTGGAGGAGGATAAAATGCCGGAAGAATAACCTTCTGGCTTAAATGAAATTCCGACACCACCTTCGGAAGAAAGGAAGGACGAACTCTAAGGCTGTCCTTATGAAACACAGTGAAGGGTGGCTTAACTGAAAGTACCTGTAACTCACTCGCACTGCGAGCGGAAGTGACCGCAACTAACAACACAGTTTTAAGGGTTAACAGACTCAAAGGACAAGAATGCAAAGCCTCAAAGGGAGCACTGCTTGCGTGGCCTTGGCACCTCCAGTACCTTGTTTTCCACCTCTGGCACGCTTACAGTTGCCCCTTTGCCTTGCAGCTCCTCTCGCTTTACTAAAGGATGAGTGATAACGAAAGGAACCTCCCCTCCATTGCTGTCCCCTAGGACGAAAAGGCGGAGGTTGGCGGACTAATAATATCATTGAGGGTTAACACACAGACCCCCCTAGTGGGGTACAGAAAGGGTTTTCGGTATATAAATTCCTAGTCCAGATAGACAAGTCATATATAAACAGAGGAATGAATTCCAAATGGTGTTGTTGTATAATTGTTTTTATTACAATAATGTTGAGTACAATGTGTTGTTGAAAAAATTAAAATATGTATATTTTTTGATAAACTACATGGTTATTCGCCCTTCTTTTGAGTAGGGGGTTATCATGACCTGATGCGTTGGTATCTGTGAACACTCGCTCTTAGTGAAAAGGATAGGAAGCTGGTTTGTGGGAATTTGCTGTTTTGATATTTAATTGTCCTCACCCACCCAGCCCCTAAAAAGAGGACGATCTGTAGCTCATAAGGACAGAGGACTTGAGAAAGAGTAACCATCTTGAACTTGTCATTCCAGAGGAGTTTGTTCAAACCGCGCAAGTCCATGATGGGTCTCAATCCCCCGTCTTTCTTTGAAATAAATAAGGGGAATACCATCCCTTGTTCCGCTCCGCTACAGGCACCAGTTCTATGGCACATTTCTCCAGCAGGGATTGGATTTCCTGCGCAAGGAGCGGATCCGGACTCTTCAAAGAGAGGTTTCCAGGTGGATTGTCGTGATGCCTCTGCCGGAAAGGAAGACAGTAGCCGTGGGCTACGATCTCCAGAACCCACACATCTGAAGTAATGGCACACCCTTCGACAAGATGCTGCGCCAGCCTTCCCCCAACCGCCGAAGCATGGGCCTCATGACCGAGCAGAAGCGGCTGCCGCGTTGCCTGAGGGCAAAGAGGCAACTGCTTGCGTGGCCTTGGCACCTCCAGTACCTTGTTTTCCACCTCTGGCACGCTTACAGTTGCCCCTTTGCCTTGCAGCTCCTCTCGCTTTACTAAAGGATGAGTGATAACGAAAGGAACCTCCCCTCCATTGCTGTCCCCTAGGACGAAAAGGCGGAGGTTGGCGGACTGCAGCGCCCAACGACTTCGCTGCAGCTTTGGAGGTCTGCAACCTCTCAGGCTCTCGTCAGCCTTGCTGCCAAAAAGATGATGTTGAGGAGCCTGGCTTGCACATCAGGAGCAAACCCCGACTTCCTCAACCACGCAAACCTGCGCATTACGGTGCTCGCCGCCATGGACTGGCTGACACAGTCTGCCATGTCCAAAGCCGACTGAACGGACTCACACATGGCATCCTTGCCATCCTGAATAATAGCAAGAAAACCATCGCGCTCGTCCCCTTCGGGAATATGTTCAGCCGCTAAGGAAATACAGTTCCACAGAGTGTGCGCGAAACGTGACAAGGCACATACGGAGTTGGCCACCTGAAGAGCCATACCCCATGAGGGAAACACTTTCTTCGCCCAGCCATCAAAACGCTTGTCGTCCCTATCAGGAGGGATGGTAGCATACGACGCCTGCTTTGCTGGGGCCGTAGCCGCCTGCGCCACCAAACTCTCCGGAGTGGGGTGCGTGGACAAGTAGCAGGGGTCACTACTGGCAGGGCGGTATTTTCGCGGCAAAGACTTGCCCACTGCCGGGAGACTCTCTGGAGCAGTCCAAGCCGCTGCCACCCTTCTTTGCAGAGCCATATGGAATGGCAGTACTGGGTCAGTGGGTGGACCTTGGTCAAGGATATCCGTCTGGTCATCCTGCACAAAATCAACTGGGGGTGCCGACCACCCCAAGTAGTCCGTGACCCTCGACATAAGGCGCCGGTACGATGACTCGGCATGGGTGCCAGGCTCAGGCCTACAGAACTCCACCTCCGGAGAGGTGTCCAGACCACTGGTGTCATGCAGTGACTGACGCAGGTCCTCCATCTGGCTATGAGCAGAAAGAATCTAATCTGGTACCATGTCAGGAACCAACCCATCTTCAGAACCCTCTTCCACCTCATAAATATACTCCATAGGCTGGAAAGTGGACATTGAATAAGGGAGAAAGACATGTTTTGCCTTGGCCAGAGCCTTTCTAGGGGTTCCCCCGTGCCACGGGGTACCTCCGACACAACAGCCTCGAAAGGCGTCGAGTGAAATGGCGTCGACGTCGAGCGCAGTGCCGACAGCATCGACTGCTTCGACACAGGCCTCGAGGGCCGAGCCCCCGAGCGTGTCCTTCGACAGCCTGGGCGCCGATGGCGTCGACTTCCTCAGAGGCAGAGCCTCGAGAGAGTCTGATGACGACCTTGGCGCCACCGGCGTCGACGTCTTCTTCGAAGAATTCACAGGTGCACACGGGCTCGAGCGCTTCGAGGACCAGGACCTGGAATGCGCATGACTAGAATGATTCCCCTTGTCCAAGCGGGACCTTTCCCGCGAATCGTGCCGACCACCTAAGCCCGAAGGCGTACGAGCAGTGTCTCTAGTACGGTCACGGCCGACCCCACTCGGTGGCGCGGACGGACCGGTGCCCTGCGATTCAACAATCGCCAACATTTTCTTCCCGAAGGAAGCCCATTCCTCCGGAGAGGAACGCTTGGTGGGAAAAGAAACCCGCCGACGGGCGGAGTCCTCGGATGAGGACGGGGAAGGCGACCGATGACGGCACTTCCGGGAGTGCCTCGAAGAGGCACAGGAGTGGCGGGACCCACTCCGGGACCGAGACCCCCTAGACTTACGACTACGATGCGGACAGTCGCCCCTCGAATCGTCCTTCGAAAGCCCAGTGGACCTCGCCTTCCGGGGCTTGGACACCTTACCGACCGGCAGCTTCTTCTTACGTTCCCGCAAGGCCTTGGACGTAAGCGACTGGCAGTCGACACAATCATCCATGTCGTGGGCCTCCCCGAGGAACCAGAGGCAGGCGTTGTGCGAGCCCGTCACCGACATCTTGGACCCGCAGTCCCCACACTTCTTGAAGCCCGGACGCGGGGTGGAAGAAGAGGAAGACATCCCGATAATACTTCACAAAACGAACAGGTTCGAAGAACCTAAAGAACAGAAACTCCAAAGAGTCGAGGCGCCCCGAGATTTCTGAAGCGAACACGTTCGCGGAAAAAATGGAACTGAGGCGAAGGGCGTCGTGTGTCCTACTTATAACATCTGGTGACGTCGTCCGTCAGAGGAGGTCCTCGAGGATGGCGTATCAACGTCATTGACGCAGGAGCCGAAAGATTTTCCGAAGCAGCACAGCTGTGGTGATTACTGTCATAGATATGGAATACGTCAGAGGACCCAATCCCCTCGAAGCTGAGTTTAAGAAAGAGGAGTTGGCACAACAAGTGGAGCTCAAGAATAGGGATCTTGAACTCAAAAATAAGGACCTTGAACTCAAGAACCAGAACACTGAATGTCAGCGAATCCAGTTAGAGAAAGCTCGAGTGGAGACTTCATCTAAACCAGTTGAGTGTCAGGTCCCCAGCAACCAAGTTTATGAAAGATTTGGTTGGTGTGTATGCGGAGTGTTCTAATGTCCTCCAATGGATTGAAGCGTTTGAGACGGCTTGTTTTTTTTGTTTGTTGTTTTTTTAAATGATTTAGTTTATTACAAACTTTTCATTAGTTATTATTTACAGTTTAAGGATAGAGAAAAAGAGAAAAAATAAATAAAAAAATAAAAAATAAAACATTTCTTTGGTTTCATTCTACAAGTAACTAAAATAGATGGTCAATCAGTTTTCCTTTTTACTATTTTCGTCATCTAATATCCAGATTTAGAACATTTTCTAAAAATGTCACAACTGTGAACATAGTTTTTTTTCCGGCAGTCGGTATTAATGACCAATGGGAATCTTCATCCAACTGCTGGGCCGATATGTTGAAATGATTGCCAAAGATTTGTCTTTGGTCCATGACCATTACTAAATGAAGAATTGTCTCTGGAACCTCACTGTTTTTGCAGAAGCGTCAGTGTCTTTCACTTTTTGGTATTTTCCGTATCATTGCTAGTTTGTCTCTTGTGGGTACATTGTTTAGTCGTATCTTCATGTAAACCATAAAGTCAGGAAATAGTTCCAAGTATTTTGGGATTTCATCAAGTGCTCGTATATGCGAGTAACATTGGAGGTTTCTGGAATATAGAGTTTTAGTATGACAAGTTCTAATCCAGTCATTCTTTGCCAGTTTAAGTTTTTCATGCTGTGACCTATACATGAGTGTGTCAACTGAAATGTCCTTAGTATTTAGCTGTTGAAGTAGATGTTCTTCCCATGCCCATAAGACTGTGTTGTGCATGGAGCCATGATTGCATTTCAAGGTTGCTATGGCTGGCATATCGTCATTTATCAGCAATTTTCTTAGCAGATCAAATTGTTTCCATTTTACTATTGATGTGATTGATTGCGTCGCGATTTCATATCGGATTCTGTTCATTAGATATGCATCTGGCAATCTTAATGACTTCCTCCAGAATATTGCCTCAAGTTTAGTCCAATTTTTTGGTTGGGAATGTATCACTGCCGTATGTTATTACTGGGACAACCTTCTGCCTGTAGAAGGTTATGATAGGCTTAAATGAAAATCTGCCATATTTTCGATGGAGGATACAACCTTGTCTGGCTAATAGTTCAGTTTTTCTTTCAAGAGTGTCAAATCAAGGTTTTTCTAGTTTCGTCTGGTTCAGCGTGATGCCAAGGTATTCAAAGGTTGATACTTTTACGAGGCAGATATCATCAATGATCAGATTCAGTGATATTTTCTTCTTAAATGGAAGTTTAACTAGAGCCATGACTTTGATCTTTGTAGCATTTATACGCAGGTCGGTAGCCTTCATGTAGTCGCCCATGAGATCTAAGCTTTGCTGTAAGCCTGGTATGGTTTTGTCCAAAAGGATAATGTCATCAGTGGAGAATAGTGCTGGAATCGGAACAGAATTCAATTTTGGAGAATTCAGTGCCTGCTCATGTAGGTGTTCTTCGCAATCCGCTGTGTACAAGTTGTATTAAGTGGCTGCAAGGGGGCAGCCTTGTTTTAAGCCTTTGGTTGTAATTATCACAGGGGTGGTAATGCCATCTTTTGGTAATCTCACAGTAATTGTGGTATTGAAATAGAGTAATTTTATTGGCTCTGAATCTCCGGAGGACATTTCCACATTGTTAATTTTTGCCATAATCTCGTTCTTGATATTGAATCGAAGGCCAGGTGTACATCTAAAAATGCCACATAGATCAGTGTTTTTTTGTTGATGGCTTCGTTCTTAATCAGATTCATAAGGGGATTTACATTGGTAACAACGGTAGACGTAAAGCCAGTCTGTCTTGGAGCAAATTTAGTTTTCGTGGCCCATTCCTTGAGTTGTTTCAGAAATAGTGTTGCAAAGATCTTACCTAACGGGTCTAATAATGCAATTGGTCTGAAGTTTTGAGGATTATCACAAGCACCTTGCTTACAAATTGGAACGATAATCGCTGTTCTCCAGGATGGCGGAAATTTGTTCAACTTGTTAATGATTTCTAGCAGCTGTATCATGAAGAGAATCATAAGTCAGCATTTTGTTTTAAAGCTGCGTTTGACAGGCCGTCTGGTCCCGGGGCTCGTGAGGTGTTTAATTTATGGAAGATGGAAGTTAGGTCTTCTTTCTCATAACGGATCTTCCAATTTTTAATCGAAGACTGTGGGAGCCCGGGCATAGAAGGGACAGAAGCGTTATATGTACTTGCAGAATGAAATATCCAAGCTTGTTCAGTCACGTTTGCTGTCATAAATTGTCCATTGTTATAGTTATTATTTAGAAGATTCCAGAGCTGTCTTGGATTGTTGTTCCTGTGGGCCTTCATGATAAGTTATGCGTCATTTTGCAACAAAAAATTGGCTTATGTGATTTCTTCCAATTTACATAGGCTTGTTTAATTTTTTTCTTTTGCACACTGAATGATATACCACTTGTTGGCTTTAGATTGCGGATATTCTTTTGCATATCTTTTTTTTCTCAGCAAGTGCAGAGTCATATTGATGAGTATGATTCTTCACAACATTCTTCGTTGGTCGAAAAAAGGGAATCAAAAAGGCATCATAGTTTAACTTATCAGAGTCAAGCACCGTTGGTAATTGTATGTGGTTTGTAAGTCCTCTCATTTGATCTTCGGTTAATCGCAATCTATCGTTTTTACCAGTGACTTCTATCTGCAATGGCGGCTTCGTCTTCATGGCTTGAGCGAGGCCAAGTCCCTTTATTATTATTTGGTGTTGGTCGCTCCTTTTCGTGGGCTTGCTGTAGGTCTCTATGATGGATTCCATTAATTCTGATGTAAGGTATAGTCAATTATAGCTGTGGCTTTGCCACTGGACCATGTAGGTAATGATCTATTCATGTGATCCTTGGGTTGCTCTATTTGTTTCAAGTTTCGAATGAGAATTTCCTTCTGCCATTTTTTCGCGTGGGTTGACAGCTTGTCGAAGTCCAAGCGTTGACCAATTTTGTTGTATAAATGTATATTTAAATCCCCACATAATGACTTCCACATGCTGATGGTTTGAGATTGTCTCATCTATGGTTAAAAAGACTCCGTCTAGAAATAAGTTGTCATTCATAGATGTTGGATTCCAATATAAATTCATAATGGATATGAGCCGCTCCCGGTTGTTCGTGTCGGCAGGTGAAATTTTAATGATGGTATTCTGCACACAGGGGTTCACATTTATGGTACTTACAATTGACCATTGTGGTAGAATTTTGATTAATGTCAGTAAACCTGCTACTGGTCTGCCCTGTGCACCTTGTATTGCTGGGTTCAGTAAAGTGATAAAACCTTCACTGCTTGGACACATTGTCAACCAAGTTTCTTGTAAGCAAACTATGGTTAGTAGTTCTAAGTTGACAGCTGGTTGGTTGAATAAATGCATATTACCCCTTGTATTCCAGGTGCATAGGGACCATTGGAAGTCAGTTGTTGTTGATGGTTATGAAACGGAAGATAGGTCTTGGAAGGAGTTATACATCGAATCTTCATATTCACGATAGAACGGGTAGCTATCCTTACTATTCAATGTAGGTATGGGTAATTCCTGGTAAACCACAGGTCTGTAGTGTGGATCATATATTGCATGATTCGACCACTCGGTTGCCGCATTCATGGCTACTTGAGGATTTAAGCGCTCATTCTGTCTTCGTAATGTCGCAGCTGGTATCTCTGATTGCATTTTGGTGCATTTAAATCCCAGGTTTAATAATACTTCAGACTGTGAGAGGATTTTTTCCATTGTAGATCGATCCCAAAGGTCGATAGTCATTCTATCTAGGCGAACATGGTCTTGGAAAGTTATGAGTTTGATATCGCAAGATGAGATCGGTCTCAAATAAGGAATTGCCTTTAATAGAAGAATAGTGTATGTTCGGTTCAATATCAGTCATTCATTTTTATTCGTTTGGTTTTCTAATTGAAGAGTAAATGGAGTACGATCCGGTATCGGATTGATGAACTCTGGGAGCACTATCTGATTGTTATTTCTTGGTTCATCCTTTTCCGATTCTCTTTGAGTCCATCGTCGGTTCCAGTCATAATCGGATTCGCGCAGATTTCCAGTGTGACTACTCGGTCCCTTGGGACGAGGGTTGCTAATTGGTCTGGATAGTTGCTGAGTATCTGGAAGTTCTTCATCAGACCACTGTTCCGTTGTTGAGGGGCATTCATCGGCCATAGATTCATCTGAGACGACCTCACATGACAGGTTGATACTCTGTGATGTGTTTCGTTAAATATTCGTCCACGATGATTAGGCTTGAGTCGTCACATAAGGTGTTATCAACAATGTCTTCTCCATAATCATCTGTGTACGTTGAGAGGTTTACTAGATCAGCTACGGTAAGTGGATTGTCTTCTTTCCTACCATTAGGAAATGAAAGTGGTTGACTTGAAGTTTTCTGCTCTGGTATAACTGACTTAGGAATTTTTACAGTTTCTTCTGTCGGAATATTATGGATCAAAGGGTTTTTTCCTGAATGGTTTACTGTACGTAAAAAGGCTCTTGAGCCGTTTTGTTTGGTGCCTGATGATTTATTATTGGTCTTTTTTTTTGGAAGACTTCTTTCCTATTTGTGCTTCCATAGGTTTACTTACAAGGGTAAAGATGTGAAAAATTTCTTTTCCGTGAGCTGTTTAGATTGTTGACTTTAGAGGTTGCCGCATGGGTTCTAGAATTGAGAAGTTATACAGCCAATTTGGGATTGTGGTTCTTTCGCCGCTGGCTTGGTAGGTAAGATATTTATGGTAGCCGTTGTCCTGATGTCAGCTTCTGGCTGGAATTGGTGGTGCTGGTTTGCTTGCATTCATGTCATAATATTGGTCGTTAATCCTCCTCTCTATCTTCTCTTGCAATCTCAAATAATCTCTGTTGCCATTTCAATGATTGATCAGCCTCAGAATCCAGTCTTTTTTCCAGTGTGGTTAAGAAATTCTCAATGTAGACTTGCTTTGTGTGAATTAGAGCTAATAACGTCGCTTGATCCCTGATGGAATCCTTAGTGTCTTCTTGCAATTTGAGGAAAGGAATCATGGATTGTGATACTACTGCTATCAGCATGTTTTGGAAGTCAATCATGGTTGTTGGAATTCTTGGTTGACATGTTTCATGATAGTTCAAGTTCTCCGGTTGCGCACACAAATTTTCATTTTCCCATTTTGACTTGAGGTATCCAATTTCTGGTTTTCTTGTTCTAAAAAAGGTGTATAAAATGACTCAAAGTCATGTGAAATGCCTTCGGTTTTCACTTTTTGGATGGCAGTTGTTTCCGGATCTATGATAATGGGAGTTTGTCATTTGCCTTGCGTGGGCTTTTGGTAGTTTTGGGTTAGGTTCTTGATTCTTCCTTTCCTTAATTCCGCTCGAAACTTGTGGATTTTGAAGTGCCATTGGTGTGGAGGTGGCTTCAAGGCATCTAGTTGACGCAATGTTACCAAAAATGGCCTTCCGTTTTTCGACACTGTTCATTATTAACTCAATCTCTGTAATGTCAAGTGATAGTCGGGCCGATTTGGAGTTTTCGATTATTTGATGATTTGTGGGTAGATATTTTGTTTGTACTATGGAAGCATAGGTATTGAGCCATTTTAGCTTTGCCAGTCTCGCTTGTTCTTTTTTTTTTTAAATAGTTGGCAGTTAATTTTGCATTGTGGTGGCTTGGGAATTCGAGGTGGGTCGAGCTAGCTTTAGATGTTCTGCTAGTTGTTGGTCGGCAGTTCAGGAGGTAGATTCCTGAGCATCACTTTTCGGTTTCTCATTGATAATCGAAGCAGCAGAAGTCTGTATAGTTTCTACAGGTGGTAATTGATTGGAGGCTTGCATTTCTGGAGAACAATCTGGGATTAGGTTCTCAGTGTCATTTGAATAGGATGACTGGACATCTGTGATCTGAAGTTTGGCGTCTTCAGTACTTGGGGTTGGAAGATCATCCCTCCTGGTGGCCAGATTGGCTGGGGGCATCTCACGTTCTTTTGTAATAGTCTCAGGTTGACCAGGTAGATGCCTGTGTAGGTCGTCCAACTCCTCAGTCGACTGGTTTGTCCAAGGTGAGAGCCCATTGTTCTTCTGTGGGGCCTGGAAGTCCCTGTCCCGCGGGTACATGTTCACATTCTATGTGTTGCTATGTGGGATCTTTGGAGTTTTTTATCATAGGGTCGGTTTGAGTGCAGAGGCTCTTGATATTTTATGCCGTCTGAGTTGGTTGCAGGCAAAGGAGGACCTTTGTGTTTCCTGGTTATCGTCTTCTCCATAGTCAGTTGTTTCAACTCACTCGCACTCCGGTTAGGAAAGCCAGATCAAGTTTACAGCGTAATCTTGTTTTGGGCCGAACATTGGCTTTGGGAGTCTTGATGGACATGATGGCAATTTGAGACTAACACCCACAGAGTTCTACCCGTATCAGGATATCTCAACTGCTCAGGTTTCCCTCACTAGGTGGCGTTGCTAGTTCCGATGTCGAGTAGAATCGCTGGGTGCAGACTCCCGCCGTCTTGTAGTTTCGTGGATTTCTCCACTGGGGAGAGGGATACTAGTTGTTACTGTTCTTGGCCGAACTTAATTAGTGTGGATTGCTGGTAGCTTACTGAGTATATATTTTTAATAGAAACAGAGTAATAATGTAGGCGGTGTGGCCTGTGAAAGGATTATTGCATCCTGTTCTTTTACCCAAAGCTCACCGCTAATTCAAACGTCACAATAATGGATAAGGATAGTTTTATTGATTTTGCCCCAGTTCGTAGGTAAATAGGAGAGTAGTTAGACAAAGTGCATGATCAAAGGGCAAGCACCCAGCAATCCCATGCACGTTATACACCAGACGTGTATTATGAGTGTTTCTCTCTCCAATCCAGTCACGCGGTAATTAGACGAGGTACATGATCAAAGGGCAAGCGCCCAGCAGTCCCATGCACGTTATACACCAGACGTGTATTATGAGTGTTTCTCTCTCCAATCCAGTCACGCAGTAATTAGACGAGGTACATGATCAAAGGGCAAACGCCCCGCAGTCTCAAGTATGTTGTACACCTGGTGGTTATTCGGAGGCACTCGGATGCCAAGGACGTCACGACAGAAAGGGCGAGACTGTAGTGTACATCCAATCAGGCACTGTGGAAACTGGTGAGAGTCACAGCAAGATGTAGAAATTGATGGAGTGCCAGGCAATAAAGGTTTTAGCTCGTGTTCTTTCACTCGCTGCTCTAGATTGGCTCTGGGGTCATGGAGGTCGCAGAAGCCAAATGGCTGGTCACAACCAGCTTCAGTGTTTATGTAGGATAAAATTCTATTGGAGTTAATGGTTTAAGGAGGGGGCGTTCCACTGCGCAAAACTCTTATCAATCTCTTCAGAGAGTGGGTACTATATAACGCTCTAGGAGACCGCAAGACGTGCTTGGAAGTGCCGTGACCAACAGAGGGGAGGGGCAGTTCCCGCAGAGCCACAGCCCGCAAAGAGTCCAGCTGATGCCGTCCGCAGCAGGCTGTAATTGGAGCAGGGAAAGAAGAACGGCCCGGGCGCCGATACACACCTCGGGGAACAGAGATCTCAAGTCTTCCACGTAAGAAGTTTATAGTGCTCAGGGTGCCATAACCATCAGAGGGTGAGGGGCAGTTCCCGTGAAGTCAAAGCCAGCAAAGGATTTAGCAGATTTTATCCGTGGCAGGCAGTTATCTGAGTAGTCCAAGAGCGGCTTGAGCGCTGATGTACTCTTCAGTAAACAGCGGACACGAGGTTTCGGAGTAAGAAGGTTAGACACTCTGGGCAGCCACAAGAAGCTCTCGGAGAGCTATGAAAAACATGGAGGGGGGCAGTTCGCGTGGTGTCACGGTGTGCAAGGGGTTTCACAAGGTGCTGTGCTGACGGTTGCAATCCGGACAGTCTGACAGGGAGACCTGGGAGACAGCTACAAGCTTCAAAAGGAAAAAAGGGAAATATAACAGGCTAACTGGGTCATAGCCTCGCTCACCTTTGTTTTCAGTCTGATCCAAGAAATCAAGTGATGTTAGCCGGACTCCAGGCAGCCGCAGGAGTCCCGCAGAGCCTGAAGACCCAAAGACTCTGCGACCGACTCCGCGGTCCGCTCCGCGGGACAGGCAGCTTTTGAAGTGGATCAGGCTGGGTTCCAGACACAAAGGAAGGACTGCAGGCCAACACAGTAGCAATCTGGCAAAACTGGAAACAGTGTAGACAGAGACCCAAAGACTCTGCAACCGACTCCCAGATGAGATGGCTTGTGCAATTCATGATGTAGATAAGAGATTGGGCTAAGCGTTTGTTAAGCAGAGTGCCTCAGACTGGATATGACTTATTCTGAAACTGGGTGTGGAAGAAAGGGGTCAGTATGAGTGCATAAAGTCTGCTTTGATTGCCAAGTCTGGCAAGACACCTACCCAATACCTTAAAAGGTTCAGGGATTTTAAGAAACAAGAGAATGTGTCTTGGGTTGACTGGGTGAGTGCTGCACACATGAACACGATGGGGTGGATTGATGGTTACAAAGTGAAGACGTTTGTTGAATTGTCCCACCTGTTTTTTTTAGCATTTTTCTGAAGCCTGTTCACCAGAGCTGCGTCAGTATGTTGCTGACCAGAACATTTTGGATCCCTTTAAGCTGGCCAGGCTAGCTGACAAGTGCGTCTCCCACCGGGTGTCCCCTAAGGACTCCAGTGGGAAGGACAAAGAAAGGGGGACCTCTCAGAAAGCTGAAGAGGCCCAAAAGCAATCACAGTCGGGTAAACCAAAACCTTCCTCTCCTAAGACCCAAAAATCTAGTGGGGATAAGTCATCTGTGGGTGGGAATAAGAGTAGTGGTCCACCTGCTGCAAAGCAGGCTCCCAGTGGTTCTAGTACTGTACCCCGCATTCCTGTACTTGTTGGGAATGTGGGGCTCTGGGTCACAAGAAGGGTGACCCCAAGTGTAAAGGTAAGGCACTTGGAGTACAGGCTGTCAGCCTAAGCTACCCTTACCCCATGTCTGAGGTGGAGGCCACTGTCCTCCCCTCCTCTAGCGAGATTACCTTTGGTGCTACCGTAGAGATTTCCTTAGTGTCCCTTGGGGACTGGGACCAGTACGCAGTAGTACTGGCAACTATCCCACAGAACACTCGTAGGTTTTTGAGAAGTGTCCTCTTGAATGGCCAGCCTTCTACTGGTTTGAAAGACACTGGGGCAAGCAGGACATTGGTGGACAGGATCCTGCTCAAGCCAGAGAACTATGTAGGTGCTCCTCTGAGAACCACGTTAGATGGTGGGCTTCCCAAATTATCGCCTGTAGCCTTAGTCGACATTACGATTGGAGACAAGACAACAAAGCTTCCGGTCCTGGTTCAGGACAACGTGCCTGCAAACATATTGTTAGGAAATGATTTGGTCGAGTTGGGGATGATCACGGATGTTCTATCCATGGCTGCTGTGGCGGTCATCCGATCGCAGGTCACACAGGGTCCGGCAGCGAGCCCGGTACCCTCGCCGACGGGGAAACCCAAGGCATGAAGGAAATGGTAGAGTAAGAAGGCCACCTCTGTGGAGGGGACTCCTGCTCTTTCTGCTGTTCCGACAGCACCCATCGAGATCCATGCTCCAGGGGGTGAGGGTGAGCTCCTCGTTAGTGAGCCCACTATGCCTGAACCTGGTACCATCAAGAGGTTGGTGGTACCCCAGGTTTACAGGCCCTTCCTGCTGCAGTTGATGCAGGAGGTTCCCTTAGCTGGTCATCTTGGTACCAAGAAGACTAAGCAGAGGCTCTCTGCCTATTTCTATTGGCCACGGATGGGAGTAGAAGTGGAGGACCTGCCCAACTTGTCAGTTGTCTGGCAAGACTGGAGGCAGTGTCACTGCCCCACTGCAGCCATTACCAGTGGTTCGCCCACGGATTGAGAGGGTGGGCATCGACATTGTCGGTTCCCTTGACCCTCCCACTTCAGGTGGACATCGGTTCTTGGTTGATCATGCCACCAGGTACCTTGAGGCTATACCCCTTCAGACTGCTACTGCCAAGGTGGTTGCCAGGGCTCTCCTGGGCATTTTCACCCATGTTGGATTCCCTAAGGAGGTTGTCTCTGACAGAGGATCCAACTTCATGTCGAGTTAGATGAAAACCATGTGGAAAGAGTGCGGGGTAACCTACAAGTTCTCTACCTCTTACCATCCCCAGACCAATGGTCTGGTTGAGAGATTTAAGAAAACTCTCAAGGGCATGCTAGGCGCTTTGGAAGAACCCCTAAGGATGAAATGGGATCTCCTCCTGCCATGCCTGCTCTTCGCTTCCAGAGAGGTACCTCGAGTGGGTGTTAGTTTCAGCCCCTTTCAGTTACTCTTTGGACATCCCGTGAGGGGGCCCCTTGCCTTGATCAGAGAAGGTTTGGAAGCCACCCCTCCAGGTCCCGCCAAGCCAGTGGGGGACTATAGGTCAGGCCTCAGATGGAGGATGACACAGATGATAGGTCAGGCAACAGCGAATCTCAAGGCCAGCCAGGAATTTAATAAGTACTAGCATGACCTTAAAGCCTCGCAAGTGGATTAGACTTCGGGACAGGAAATCCTTGTGGTGGAGCCTACCAAGCCTAGAGCTTTGGCAGACAAGTGGACTGGACCCTTCAGGACCATCTCCAAGATGGGCAAAGTCAATTATCTGGTGGACAAGGGAGTCCCTGGGGCAGCCCCTCAGGTATTCCATGTTAACAAGCTCAAGCCTTTCCACAGGCGAGCAGAAGTCTAATGTCTCTTGCTAGCTTCAGAGCAAGAAGAGGATGAGAGTGAGCCCCTTCCTGACTTGCTGCATAGCAACCCTAAGGATGGCTTAGTGGAGGGAGTACATCTCTCTCCAGATCTGACGACAGAGCAGCAGAATGCCTGCAGGGCTTTGCTCCGGCAGTATGCCTCTCTGTTTTCACTGACACCACGCCTTACACCGTGGTGTAGGCAAGAGATTGACACTGGTGTGCCTGTCAAAAGCAGGTGCTACCATATATCAGATACAGTTAAGAAGCACATCCAGGCTGAGGTCGCCAAGATGTTGGATCTGGGTGTTATTGAACCCTCAACCAGTCCCTGGTCCAGTCCAGTGGTCCTTGTCCCCAAGGCAAGTTCCCAGGCAGGTACCAAGGATTGGAGGTTCTGTGTGGAGTACAGGGGAGTCAATGACATCACCAAAACTGACACGCACCCATTGCCCAGGACTGATGAGCTCATGGACACCATAGGTGCTGCCAAATTTCTGAGCACCTTTGACCTTACCTCAGACTATTGGCAAATAGCTCTGACGGACCATGCCATGGAAAATACGGCATTCTCAACACCCGAGGGACTCTACCAGTTTAGGGTCATGCCTTTTGGGTTGAAGAATGCCCCTGCCACCTTCCAGAGATCGGTAAATCATGCGCTCAGTGGGCTGGAGGCCTTTTGTGTGGCCTACTTAGACGACATTGCCGTCTACAGTTCCATCTGGGAAGAGCATTTGACACATCTGGATAAGGTGTTGCAGGCCTTGAAAAGGGCTAACCTCACTATCAAGGCCACCAAGTGCCAGATAGCTCAGGGGAAAGCCACGTATCTTGGTCATGAGGTAGGAGGGGGTCAAATCCAACCTCTCCCCAGTAAAGTACAGGATGTACTACTACTACTACTCAAACCCAGGTGAGAGCCTTTTTGGGCCTCACTGGGTACTATCACAATTTCATGGCGGCCTATGGAACCATAGCTGCACCACTGACAGCTCTGACTTCCCCCAAACAGCCTAGGAAGGTTAACTGGACTGAAGACAGTCAGAGGGCCTTTGATGGCTTGAAAGAAAGTCTGTGTAGGGCACCTGTGTTGTGTGCGCCCGATTACAGCAAGCCCTTTATCGTTCAAACTGACACCTGCGACACCAGAATTGGAGCTGTCTTGTCCCAGTTAGATGACGAAGGGAGGGAACATCCTATCATATTCATCAGTAGACAACTCAAGGGTAGAGAACTTCGGTGGGCTACTGTTGAAAATGAATGTTTTAGCATAGTTTGGAGCCTTAGGCGTTTTAGGCCCTACCTTACAGGGTCTACCTTCAAGGTCCAAACAGATCATAAGCCCCTGAAGTGGCTTATGCAGATGAAGTGTGAAAACCGAAACTGCTCAGGTGGTCCATTAGCCTGCAAGGGCTAGACTAGAGCATAGAAAAGGAAGAGTCACGGTAATGCAGATGGTATGTTGACCGTCTGGATGAGGGCGTCTATCTTTGTCCTTTACTGTTTTTTATCCTGTGTTCTGTTGTGTTTTCCGTGCAGGAGTTCATGTGGGACTCCTGGCGGTGCAGCTCTCTTTTGGTTTGGTGTACAGACCCATGGGATACCCTTATGGCACCCATGGGTAGGAGTACAACCCTGTGCCCCTAGTGTATGTTTTTGGGCACCTGTATGTGGCCCACAGAGGAGGGTATGGGCTGGTGGCAACTCCATGCTGAATTTGACAGGTGCTCCAAGTATCCTCCATTTTGGGATACCCAGGCCCTGCCATTGGAATCAGTTGATTCCTGATAGGAAACAAGATGGCCCCTATGGCCTCTTGCTTTCTATTTCCCGTTACCTTGTCTTCCCAAAGTCCTGGGAAGCCCTGACTCTGTCCCTTCCCCCTGACTGGCTGTTGGGTGGAAGTTCCATATATGGTGTTGTTGGCAAGTCCAGGCCAGACTGGAACCTTCCCAGTGACTGTATGTTGTGGGTACACCCTGTGGGTGGGACCTGGGTGAATGGAGCGTGTGACGAATATGCACTTCTTGTTGTGAATGTCTAGTTTCTGGTGTTTGACACTATGACTGAGACAGCCCTGCCCGAAACTGGTATGAATG
Organism: Ambystoma mexicanum; assembly: GCF_040938575.1. Taxonomy (NCBI): domain Eukaryota; kingdom Metazoa; phylum Chordata; class Amphibia; order Caudata; family Ambystomatidae; genus Ambystoma; species Ambystoma mexicanum. The sequence goes on along the minus strand of NC_090921.1, from coordinate 344,635,123 downwards.
CAGTGTGGAGTGTTGAATGGCTGGGTATTTGTCCCAATACACAACTTGTTGAGAGTGTCTGGAGAGAAGTGAATGGCCTGAATGCACTATGCACCCGATTAGCTGATTGCCTGCATGACTGCCCTTCTGACGATTGGTTGCCCGAGTGTGACCCAGCAGAATGAATGGGAGATCAACTAGTATATCTGGGGGACTCTCACTGCTAGAATTCGTGTTCAGAAGCTGAAGTCCACTACGATGAGGAACTGGAGTAAACCTGAAGCTTAACCTTGAAGCCCTGCTGGAAAAGAAGAACTGCTGTTGCTCTTCTTCTTCAATCTGAAAGCTGCTGTGTCTCCAAGGACTGACCCAGATAGGACCTGGTAAGGCGCCCTCTTCCCGAGCTACGAGGGACCATCGTGCACCAGCTGATCTTTGCCAAAGCTCCCTGGTAGATAAGCTGCCGCCCGGGGATGGGACTGCCACGGAATCCCAAAGAGAAGCGCCCAGACTGTTGTCCACCACCGTCGACGACCGCCGTCGACGACCGGAGCCACTGTGCTCCCGTTGCCTAAGAACATTTGATCTAAGGATGCTCTTGTCTGCACCGCCACCCGCCTTATCCCGCCGGAGAAGGCCAGGCCGTCGACGCGCCGAGGAGCATCCGCCGGTGGGTTTCCCGCCACCCAAAGACCACTGAGCCGCCGACAAACTCTTTGCGGTCCAGAACTATCGACATCAAGGTGCCCCGCACGCCTTTTCCTTGCAGGATGTTTACGCTTCCCCGTCGATGAGCACCGCTAGGAAAGAAGCTGCCACTTCACCGCTGTAGTTCACCCTGTTCTTCGCCAGAAGTTCGATGACCCGTGACTCCTGCCTTAAAGATAGGGCACTCAAGAAGCGCCGTCGATTCCCCGACGAGGAACGCTAGAACGCCAGGTACTTTGGGGTTGCAGAACTATTGAAAAGACTCTTGTGAACAATATATTGACTGGGCTTGTGATATATCTTTATTCTACAGGTTGCCCAGGTTGGGAGGACCTCCGCACAGAACTGTGCCTCAATAACAGGGCCAGTGTCCTGCCAATTGTTCTAACCAACTGCTTTCCTCTTATATCTATTGTTTGTTTCCTTTACAAAGTGATTTGTGTGCCATTTAACCTTACAGTTGATGCACTTTAAAGAGATCTAATAGTAACTGTGGTACCACGTAGAACTGTATATTTGCAATTATAGATAACAGAGTACAAAGTGAGTTATTGTGATATTGTACATAACCTTGAATATTAATTATATAAAGTCTGTGTTTTAACTAATACAGTGTGTGGACATTCCTTTGTGGGTGCTTGGGGACTACACTGTACTTAAGAACCAGCCCGCATCACCTCCTGCTACCACAATAGAGAATCTTGGCTGGGGTCCTCTGTGCCTGTCCTCTACCATATAGAGAGCAGAAGTACAGACCCCCCCTCCGGTCTTTACACGGAGGAAGCAAAACTGGTACAGAAACAATTAGCTAAAAATAGCATTTGAAGGGGCAGTAACAGCAAGTACTGAGGCAGATGCAGCGCAGAAGGCTGCCACTCGCGCAAATGTGAGTGTAGCAGTATTTTGGCCAGGTGGAGGACAGGGGCAGCGAGCCTCAGCATAATGCATGGCAACAAGGAGGTCAGGAGCGAGGCAGAGGTTTCCAAGGGGGCAGAGGAAGCGGGGGTGGGGGGAATTTGGTAGGATGGGACCTAGAGGGGGTATGGGACCTTCTTAGTGTTGGAGTTGTGGGAAGAGGGCGCATTTTGCGAGAGAGTGTAGAAGTAGGCAAAGAGCAGGGTATAACCTATACAGTCATCCCGCCCCTGTACCACCGCAGCTGTATTCCTTCCCACCCCTGATGGTCACCTAGATATCCTATGAGATACAGTAGGCTTACACCCAATTACCACCAAATTCCCCGCACATGCAGGCACAAGCACCACCTAATGTCAAGCCACAAGTGGCTCAGCAGAGCCTACCGTGCTGAGGTCAAATGGCTGCCACCAATGCCATGCCTAATGGAACTGCAGCGCCTTATCGGGGGGTCAGCGTCATGGGGTCAACCCTTTACATTCTCCAGTACCAATACGTACTCCGACTAGGACAGCCCACAGAAAGCTCTTGTGTTCCCAGACCGGTCCATGACTTCCCAGCCTGACGAGGAACCCTTGGTGATCGCTGAGAAAGGTAATACGCAATTCACCTTTATGGTTCACACAGGTGTCACTAAATCATGCATCAGTGAGGAAAACTTTCCATTGTCAGGTGAAACTCTCAACACGCAAAGATTTTCTGGGGCAGTCGCCACAGTTCCCTACACCGAAGAGGTAGCAACCAAAATAAGAGGAAAAGTGGTGCGTGCACCCTTATTGTACCCAGTCTTCCCCAATAAATTAATTAGGGCGGGATTTGTTGAGTAAATTGAACATGACCATCTCCTTCACGGATCATGTAGTGGTTTGTGCCACCCCAGGCATGTGCGCCTTACTGGAGATGGTCATAATACAGGCCAAGGATGGAGAGATGGTGGTTCGAGGCACCCACATGGACCCAGACAGGTTTGTGTATGGGATCACAGTTTTACTTGATGCAGAGCCCCAGATTGGTAAGACATGGTGGTGGGTGCCATCTGATTTCAATTTTCGACCCGTGGTAACCCCGGAGCTTGTGGCAGGGAAGATACTTTCTCTAGATTTACTACAAGGCCTGGTGGTGTCGGCCAAAAGAATTGTTGTGGTGGGGACAGAGTTGGATGGGTGCGAGTGGCATTCTGTGCATTGACCCAACGGTGCCCCTCAAAGAAGTGAAAGATGCAGAGTTGTTTGAGGATCGGGTTGATGGAGAAATTGTGTTAGCAATTTGTATTCCTTGTGACATTATGGTGCAATATGGCAAAGTATGTTCCTTGATGGCCCTTGACACCCAGCCCCCCTCCCCTTCACTGAAACAAACTTAGTGCAGGTCCCAGAAAGATCATGGACAACAATATGCCCACGATGTGGGGCTCTTGCAGGGGTAGGCACTGGTGCGGATAACACTCAAGCCAGAAACAGTGTTGCCCAGAGCTAAACAGTATCCACTGTCCAAAGAGGCAGAGGAGGGAATACGGGACACCATTGTCGCACTCCTGAATCAGGGAATACCTGTACCCTCCACTTCCCCATGCAATACGGCCATCTATTCGATCAAAACTGCAAAAGGGTGGAGAGTTGGAGAAGGATACAGGATCTCTGCCCTCTAAACGATATTGTACAGGCAGAGTTTCCTGTAGTTCCAGAACCTGCAACAATTCTGTGTAGCATCCCTAAAGAGGCCACCCCCTTCAACGTGGCAGATCTCAAGAGCTCTTTCTTTTCCATACCTCTGCACCCCGATTTGCAATACCTCACTGCATTTAAGCATGGATGGATGCGCTTCGAGCACACAAGATTACCTCAGAGGTATTGCGAATCCCCCAGTATCTTCAACAGAATATCACATGCTGATTTAGGGAACATTCAGGTGCTCAGCACCATCATTCAGTATGCTCTGCTGGTATCAAGTGACATGGAGCAGCAGTGCAGAAAAGACTTGGTCACCCTTCTGGAGCTGCTACCATACAAGGTAGATAAGGCGAAGCTGAAATATTGTCTCCAAGAGGTGCTCTATCTGTACCAATTGAGATCTGTCCACAGGAAGAAAATTATACCTGATCGCGCAGCGTCTGTGCACAGCACACCCCAAGCTGTTAAAGAAATACAAACATTTCTAGGGCTGTGTGACTACATGGCTTACACTAGGCCCCTGTTGCAAGAAAGAGGCACAGAAGAATGGCCACAAACTCATGTGGACGGGGGATATTTTTACCAGCTTCAATGACCTGAAATAGGTCATTTCTACTGCCCCAGTGCTAACTACCCCTGATTACAATCAAGAGTTTTACTTGTGTTCCATTCTACTGGCCAACTGATGACTGTGGTTCTTACACAGAAGAGCACAATGGGCCACAAGCCATTGGCCTACTACAGTGGACTGCTAGATTCAGTGATGCAGGGCCAGTTCCCATGCAAACAGGTGCTTGCTGCTGCTGGATTTGCGATTGAGAAAAGCTCTACAATTGTCATGAAGACTTTATGTGGAGCATGCCGTGTTTGCCATCCTGGAGCGATCCAAATCAACTCTGACTACACAGCAGGGCATTTGCGCAAGAGATCATCCTGTCCAGCCCAAATATAAACATAATGAGGTGTAAAACAGTAACTCCTGCCACCTTTTTGACAGTCGTGCATGGACGAAGACCTTGCACAACATGACTTCATGACATAAGAGGGAGGAAGAAGACGACATTCCAAAAGCAAGAGTCAGTCTGCTTGAGAGGTGCGGGGGGTCTTTTTGTTGACGGGTATCGACCAGAGAACAGGTCCGAGGCATACTGGGGCGTCAGTGGTCCGCCTAGTAGATGGGGTCTATGAGGTATTGGTGCAAAAAAGATTCCCCATGCACCATTCGACCCAAGCAGCAGAACATATAGCACTTTTAGCATCTCGAGAGTGCTGCATGACCATCTATTCTGATTCGGCCTACATAACCATCACGGCGCATGCAGGACTCGCACAATGGAAGAGAAGAGGATGTAGGAGGGCCAATGGGTCCCCAGTACAGCATGCAGCACTGTTAATTGGCATACTGTCCAGTCCTCTTCACGGCGGTGGTGAAATGCACTGCCTATACTAACAATACCTATGAGGACTCCCTCTGTAACGCTGCCGCGGAGGCCAAGCAAGCAGCCTATCTCGCTGTGCCAAATGTGTCTGAGTAACCAGTGGTGGTGCAGAGTAGACAACAGCTGCCATACTCCGACAACTCCTTACCAATTGCACAACTAATTGAGTTGTAGGGGCGGGCCCCATAGGAAGGAAAGAAGCTTTGGGTGAAGAGGGGATATAAGCAGTCCCCTACAGATTTACTGTGGCGACAAGAGACATCGGGCAAAGCTGTCATGCAGCACAAATTGCTGCTGGCTGCATTCGACCAGCTTGACCATCCATCCCATGTGTCAAAACAGCATACGATAGTTAATTTCACATCCTTGCTGTCATGGCCTGTAAGAATGTCATTGTATTTTCCCTTGTTCCCTGCCTTGCCTTGAAGCACATTGTGTATAGGCGCTATATAAATAAACTATCATATCATATCATATCATATTGCTGCACATATACAGGAGGACTGGTTTGTTCACAATCTGGAGGAGGCAATAACTAAACTGGTTATTAATTGTACTACCTGTCAGACTAACAGCACTGGTTTCACCATAAGGACAATCTGAGGTACCCTGCCACGCCCTACTGGGCCGTTCCGCGAATTACACATCTACTATGCGGATATGGTGGAAAGGTGTATTGGATCCAGTTGTTTAATAGTGGTTGTGCGTCCCTTTTCACAGTGAGTGGAGGCTGGTCCTTGCACACATCCAGATGCTAAATGTGCGACCAGGTTTTTGGTCACAGAGGTTTTCCCTCGTTGGGGCATGTGCAAAGATCTGATAACGGCATGCACTTTTTCAATGACCTCTTGAAAGAAAATTACTCAGCATCAACCATCATATGTGCACAATTTACCACCCCCAGGCCAACAGGATTGTAGGGAGGATCAACAGGCTTTTGAAAAGGAAATTGTCCAAGCTCTGCACCACTTTAAACAAGAATTTGGTGCACTGCTTGCCCCTTGCGCTGTTTAGCATGTGTATGCAGCCATGTAAGGATCACCACTTATCACATCAAAAGATGTTAACGGGGCGACTAATGCACATGCACCTATCAGCAGGGCATCTGATGCTCACCGGGCTGCGTCCATGTTGGTTCACCAATTCAAAAGTTATCTTTTTGCTCTAACAAAAGCCATAAAATGTATCTCCCAACAAATAGCATCACCAAGGACTGAAGACCCGACCAGCGTTGCATCTGACACTCCAGCAACATCCCCTCCTCTCCAGCTATTCCCAGCAGACCTTGTGTGCATAAGGAACTTTGTCCGCCGGTGGAGTGGGCCTAGATATAACGGCCCTTTTGAGATTGTTTATGCCACTGCCCTTGCGGTAAATGTTCGAGAGTTGCCATATTGGGTCCATCTGTCTGATATTCCCAAAGCGCCCCAGACTCCACCCCCACCCAAATTCAATAAACAACCAAGGGAAAAAAAATACAGTCACTCACCCGGCTGCTTACCGCACCTTTCTTTTGAGCAAACGCGTGCAAATGCACCTGGATTACCGATCCCCCATTATTTGTTTCGGTATCAGGCAACTGAGCTACCTCTGAGATGAATACAAATGCTGCCACGTATCATTAGCACAAGAGTGTTCTCTCTCCATCTCCTACTTTGCAATGGATGTACCCGGTTCAAACCACTCCAATTATAAAAAGCAACATTCTCGTTTTCGGCAATACTCTTACAACAATGTTTTCCTCCACGTATACCTGCGTTAAGCACTATGTGGCTGGTCTATTTGCTATTTCTATGTTTGTATTAGGCATATATTTAGGGTGTAGTTTGCTATGGGGTGGTTTTAAAAAGGGGGGTGGAAGACATGCAAACATTACTAATGGTTGTTTAACATATGACAACTCTGCAAAGGTATCCATAACAAACAAAGTAACTGAAATCAATACTACTGAGGCTGCAGTCCTGGATACAAAACCTGATGCAACTGCTAATGATACATCCGTCACCCAGCAACACATGGGGAAGCTTGCAAATGTGCTTGTTATTATTTCCCAACGTGTTTTCCGACATAATTTCAAATGTTACTTTCTCTCCCAGTGTGCCACATGTTATTGTTCCGAAATGTGTTAAAAGACAAGTTAGCACGGCCAAGTACGATCAGTACAGAGAATTCGGGTTAGACACAATAGAAGATGCGCACCATCCACAGTTAAGAAATAGTTGGTACGCAGACATGAGCTCAGTGGGGAAAAAGAAGGCTAATGGTAGCGGTTAAGTTTGTTCCTTGATATCACATGTGTCGGGAGCCCCCAAGGTATTAATTCCACAGGAACCTCTGATTTTGGAGGCTCAATGTTTACTTCACCTGACTTTTTGCAGATTGTGAAGCACTTAACAGGCACGAAGCATGCGACTTGAAATAATGGATCCTAATCAACTGTAATGTGCTCAAAACCCCAAAAGTGTGTAGTGTTTACAAAGACCGTACCTACATTTGCAAGTCATAAGGTTCATGGCAAGCAGATGGCAAGAAACTACGAGTTGCATGGCAGAAGGGCACATAGAATTCAGAGAAGAAGTGATCCAGAAAGTAAATTCTGTATGCAGCGGGTACTGGAATAAGCATGTGGCAAAACTCACGTGGATTGAGGCAATGGAGAAACCAGTGAAGGCGCAAAAGCAGGAAGAATATGAACTGTATTTTTACAACGGGGGAAGCGTCTTTGTGGGGGATCAATAGCAGGTGCAATAAGACATTATGCATCCCAGACCTCAAGAAAGGGACAGCAGTCGTGATTGATAACTAATGGGTGTGCGGCCAGCAGGTATTCCTGTACCTCCCGCCATCATGGAGGGGCTCCTGCTCGCTGTTCTCGTTGCACTGTCCCTCCGGAAAGCTAAGTCAGTTCTGCTACAATTCAAACCTTTTATCTCCATCTTAAACACATACCTGCATGCAGATGCATGAGCACACCAAGCTATTGACAGGTCTGGAACTCGCAGGTGAAACATCGATCTGTGTGGCAGGTTTATCAATCCACTGAACTAAGTTTCCTGACAGGCTTAGTCCGGAAACTAACTTGTCTGAAAGGCTTGTGGGGTTGGGGCACCGGCAGTCCCATGCATGGTTTACCTGACCTACCTGTCTCATCCCAAGCTCCATGCCTCTTTCAATTAACCATCCTACACATGAAGCAGGAGATTTATAGAGGTACTAGAGATTTGGCAGACAAGGGACATTCAAAAGTGCAATACTGAGAGCAGGATGCCTTGAAGCCTACCAAAGCAATGCAATTTTTCTCACACTGTCCACCAGTGTGCATACTACCACCTCACGAAAATAGAGGGGAAAGCTTAGAGACTGTTTCTTTTTCGTGCTTTAGCTACATACTGACAGTGCATCACAATGCCACTGTTGGAAAAGTCGGGTACTGTTCCAAAACACAGCAGTCCTGCTAAGAAATCTGGTTATGATGCCACTAAATGTGCTTTAGCCCCGCTGTGAATAGTTCATTGTCCCATATGGCAGCTCCGCAGAGTAGCTAGAGTACTGTGCTTAAATATATAGCAGAGCTGTTGAGAAGTACTGAAAAATATATACAGCAATGTTGGGAGGTTTTGACCTGGTCTCATTTAAAAAATAATAGCTAGTGAAGGGGGAAGACTACTAATGTCCCATTAACATTTCCATCCAGAATTGCTGGTAGATTTTAACCCTCCATATAAGTATGAATTATACCTACTCAGGGTGACGGTGGGTAGTAAAGGTAACATTCAGACCACGTGTCCAGCCGTTCCTTGCTCACTCCGCTGTGACTAACAAGTGAACGTGCCCTTTCATGCATGCGCTCACAAACAGACAAACACATGCAACACTTGCAATATTTTAAAAATATACCAAACATATCTACTAATTTAACATCAAGCCTTTTTTAATAAGAAATGCCAAACAGCTGCTTAATCAGAGGCTCTCAAACTAAAACGCAGCAAAAACCTCATAACATTAAATGGCATTGATGTGCTTGTGAGATGAAGAGAAAACATAGTATGAAATGCCTATACAAATCACTAGTAAACTTGAAGAAAATTATACTTCAGCAGAGTGGCCTCGATTAAAATCAATGAAAATAGCAGCAATAAAAAAACCAATAATGCAGCCTTTGCTAGAACACACTTTCACACTGTACTACACCAATCTTCAAAATCAGGCTCTGAACGACTTGTGTACGAGTGTGATACAAATAAAATATCACTATCAATAAGAATGCCAATTCTAATGAAACTTCCTAAAGTGTCAAAGTAATTTGCAATGGACATTAGTAATGCAACATTCTTAAATAGCATTGTAATACAGAAAATCACAGCATTTGAACAAAGTGAAAAACACACACTAGTTTATTTCCACATGTCACACTTTACAGACTCTAGAAGTATTTGCTAGATGAAATAACCAACACAGGATGCTCAACCCAGTTGGATGTCAGCAGTGAACTCCATGATTTATGGGGGTGCTGCCAAGAATAGAATCGTAATGGATACGAATAGGAAAATGAAAGCTGCTGTATTCACAAGAATTCTGTGTGAAAAATGGCCAGATGCACGCCTTATCTGGAGGGCTGAGTTGCCTGTAGGAATGGGAGTCCTTGTCCCTGTAGAGGAGTCACTCCCAGTGAGGTGAAGCTTTCCCAAAACCCTAGGGAGGGTTTTGTTTAGCAGACTCACTTCTGTAGCCTCAAAGGGGTGGCTCCCCATATGGGAGAAGTGATGAATTACCTGGATTCGTCACACCGGTTTTCATATCATATAGTATCCCGAGCTGGTACCCTTCCTTTTAATCACATTTTCTGCCAGATGTCCAAAGCCCACAACTTACTTAACAATAGGGCATTTAAGGCTGGTTACCTTTTACCTGGGAAACACAAATTATTTCACTGGCTACCTCGTTTCACAATGCATACAATTGGCCTACACTTTTCGTTGTGCACTCATGCATAATGGTCCGGCAGTGCCACAATGTTCTTAACCCCTGCAACTAGGTCTGCATGTCAAGATTTGCAAACTTACACATAAGAAACCTTACATGCTTCAGTCATCTTTCTTTGTTTGTGGCGTTCTTTTTACTTTGCTAATTGAGGTCTATCAGATTTCTTACCTTTGCTGCGCGACGCTCACCTCACCCCATTGCAACATACGTCTTAAATGATATGCATTGGTGCATGCCTGTACTAATGTTATTTTTTTACATGTACCTTTTTCATTTGCAGATTTGCCCCGTTATTCCAAATCCAGTAGATGTTAAACTAGCACCTTTTTCGTTTTCAGAAAAATGGCTCGATAATTTTTCTGCTGTGTTACAAATCTTTACCAACATAAAGAGGCAAATCTTCACTTGGAACAATCTACACATAAACTTAATTTATATAACAGTGCAATGAAAACAAGCGATCCTACAAACCATATCTGGACATTAAAACCGCCAGACGAGGGTTACAAAAGTAATAAACAACCGCAAATTCAAAAACATGCTAGCGGCTATGCAGGGTCATTATCAATCACTACATGTGAAAACATTACTGTACTTTCAATCTGGGGTATTTGCAGATTTTCTTTTCTCTTATTATTCCCCTTCTGAATTTATAGAGCGTGTCAGAACTTGCTTCTACCAAATGAACATCCACCACTTTTTGGTTTTTACCCATGTCACCAGAAGAACACCGCACCCTTCATTATCATCATCACAAGTCAAAGTAACGCACAGACTTTTGGTCCTTTTTTGTTTCCTAAAATCTTAGGCATACAATGAAATTTACTCTACACATTAAAGGCATGGTCTAGTAAAAAATGTTATTGTCCCTACGGGTCGGCCATGTTTTTTTAAGCCTAAGTGACTCGATTTTAGAAAACTTTCCTATGGACCTTACCCGAGTTTTCGTCCATTAAACGCACGAGAAAACAAGCACCAGGGAGCCGCCATTTTCTGATAATCCTATCTTTTCCCCGATCGCCCTGGCTGACCTGCTTTTGCGGCACTAAATCAATTCCCCCGCCCCTGAGCCTGTCATCAGCAGACTCGTACCGCCCATTTCCCAACGCCAAAGCACGTCTCGTGTCAACATTCGCTGCGCTTCAGCTAATGACGTGTCGCCATGGAAATGGCAGGACGCCTCTTTCCTCAATAAGTATAAACAGACCGTTTCACAACACACAGCAGCAGATTTTCGATTCCATTCCTCTCTCTGTGTTACTTTGAGTATTCTGTGACTCGTTTCAGTGCTCTGGTCAGCTACCTTCGCCGCTTGTAGCCCGTGTGAACAGATACCAGTACCACAGCTATAAATTATTTTAGTTTGTTTAACACACAAGGCTACAATAATGCCCTACATGTACGAGCCCGAGTATATCGAGGAGGAACTACTGGAAAGGGAAGCACGCGAAAATGATGGGGATTCGGACGGCAGTTGGCAGGACGAATCAACAGATGAAGAGCCTGGGCCTAGTCGAATGGACGGCGTCTCCACCTGGTGCACATGCAATCGGTGCGAGCTAATGCCAACTGAGGACGAGAACTGCTGCTGCCGAGAAAACTCGGGATGCCTGGCCTACATTTCGGAAGGCGAGCCACGACCGCAATGCATCACCGAGCTGCCAGACTTCAGGGCAGCCTGCCTCACACGGGCCATGCTGAGAATAATGATGGTGCTTATGCACGAACTTCACGCAACTGTTTGTCCTCGTAATCAGAGTAACGAGTAAGTATACTCTGCTTGGCATGCCACTCCTATTTCATGATCTTCTACTGTATCCAAAATTACATCTACATATCATTGTAACGCATGTAAGTCGTTCAATAGTGTGCATTGTCTAGATAGCATGTGTCCATGCAGAATGCCATTAGCTACAAGAATTGTCATTGACAACAAACATATATTAAACTTATCTTGGTCATTTAAAAACAGTTTGTTTCATTCCTTTTCACAGGTGGTACAGGCTGGTGGCCTATCGTTCCTTTACATGGTGGCTCCACGGGAGGCTTGGGCACCGCGTTCGAAGAGTGATACCCGCCTGTGCCGTTCGTGCCATAAGAGAAACGTTCCCGAGGGACAGGGGTCAGTACAGGGGATTTTCTCTCGCTGTGCTGCAACCTGACCTGTATAATCTTTAAAGTCTTGTATTTTTGTGTCATGAAAATAAGATACAAAATAAAACACCACATATATTTTAACAACGTTTGTATCGATTTTTTTAAATGAATCAAGTGTGTCTCCATTCAAGGATGGACGTCAGACATCTGTGCTCCGAATGGGTGAAGGTCTGGTCGCTGTGAAGCATGGTGGTCACTATCTATCTAAGCTAACATAACATATTCTCGATAAAGCATGCACTAAATAACACTTGTTCAAAGTCTTTCAGTAGGTTATGTCTCTATAAAAGTCACACATATATCTATACTAACAATTACCATTGGATTATACAGGCCTTAGGGTCTTGACCACTATAATACACCGGTTGAAGTGTGGGTCTGTGCTCACAAGAATCTCCAGTATGTGGCATTTGTTATTGATAAGCAACGATATACTATCATTGATATAAAGGCGATATACTATATATTGATATAAAGGCGGTTCGCGCCGGCGGATGCGCGCTGGCATGGGGGGCTGTCAGGGGCGCGAAAGGCCAAGGTGCCAAACTACATGTACACTTCAAAAGGTGTCCCACGCCAAAGGGCCATTGTTCACATGGTCTCCTCAGACCCCGTGTCTCCAGGCAGGCCTCCCCTGAGGCAGGCCGCCCCCCTGCAATCCACATAAGTGTGTCTCCATTCAGCAGTCTTCCTGTGCCTGATCTGCACGCCCCTGGCCCATCCATCCCACCCCCCTGTATCAAAGGCGGTTTGCGCCGGTGGATGCGCGCTGGCATGGGGGGCTGTCAGGGTCGCGAAAGGCCAAGGTCCAAACTACATGTACACTTCAAAAGGTGTCCCACGCCAAGGGGCCATTGTTCACATGGTCTCCTCAGACCCCGTGTCTCCAGCCAGGCCTCCCCTTGAAGCAGGCCGCCCCCCTAATACCACGACATACATACGTCATTCATTCACAAACACACCCCAGTTTCTAATACTTTAAAAACCACTCGATATGTCTCATGAGAACATCTTTGTGCTTTGCAAGTCAACTCCTGAACGTGGTACCTGGGAACCACCGAGATCTATGCTAATCTGCTCGTCGTCGTGCTATCCGTGAACTTCTGTGACCGCTTCGAGCATACCCATCAGTGCGCTACCTGTGGCCATCCACCTTTTCTCCCGCAACATACTGCTCTGCTTGCTGAATCCAACTGTTTGTTGGTCAAGGTAAGGCCATTTATCCTGGTCATATTTCGCAGATTTTTAAATTTCTATCTATTTGCAAGTAGAGTACCCAATAGTGCTATGTTCATTGGTCTCATTGCTATTGACTTGAATTTCCATTGCTATGCTAACAATAGATCTATTTATTTTCATCTGTGTCAATTGTCATCGAATTGCATCCTTTGGGGGTCCAGTCTATGATGTAAGCATGTTTCCTTCTCGTGCAATACAGAACATCCAAGGGATGAGTCACATGTTCAGTTTTTAGTCACATTATTAATACATTTCTGCAACTTATGCAAATACTAAGCCGCACATAATGAACTGGTATAGTTCCTGCGACCAAAACAAACCTTGCATTGATCATTGTATGATTAATTTACTTTTGTATCAAATCTTTATTCTTGAAGATTGTATAATAATGTCGATATTTACTTTTCAGATTTATCAACAATGCCTGCCTGTTCGATTAGCGGTTGCCCTTCGAAGACCCATGCGAAATCTGAAGGCACTACAATGCATGTATTCCCGAAAACTGTTGATCGAGTAAGAGAATGGGTCAGACATTGCGGATATCCACTGGATGAGCTGGAAAGTAGAGTCCAACAAGTCTTACAGGACAAGAGGGGTGATCGATACCGCATCTGCAGCCGGCACTTTTCCTTGGACATGTACACATCTTGGGTAACAAAGAAGAATAAACGGCGAACGACACGGAAATTGCTCGAAAACGCTATTCCCACTCTATTCGTCCACATTCCGCCACCGGTGAGTCAAGTGTCAGGATTTAGCTTTAGGCCTTGCGGTAGTGTGTAGGTATCCGAACGGATTAATTGATATTGTAGGTGTTCTATCCCTTGTAATAATTTCGATATTGATATGATTGTATAGTTTTTTGAATAATGACATTTACCAATATATTCTTTTTCGATATCATAACCCACAAACGCAATGTATATATATGGGAACAGGGAACTGTGCTGTATTGAGCATTTTACAAGTATTCTGTCGCCTTACATGGCTATTTTAAATATTGGCATTTCATTATCAATCATTAATTTACCTTTACAACTTCTTGACTATCCCTTGAATCTGAAGCAAGAACATTCTACATCCTTGACGTGGTCGCAGTTATCAACCACTTCTAGCGCGTATCAGGTAATCTTACTAGGCTAATCCGCTACAGACCTGTTTTATGCATGTCAAGTAATATTTTTATTTTATCGTGTAATCATTTTACCGAATGTTTCGTTAGTGCTTTCCAATTGATATACACCTTAGTTATCGTCCACTGGTGTTTGTTTTCGGTTAGAATTAGTGTTATCCATACATGTGTCATGATCTCTGCTTCCAAAAGGTCAGGGTTTTCCCAACTCACTTGGAAGCAGATCCATAACCCAGGTTCCGAGTGCCAACCAGTCCCAATTGGGACCTTTTGGACCCAGTCCTGGCGCCAGTGGCACCAGGCTCATAAATATGCCCAGTCCCAGCGCTGGAAGCGCCGGGCTCATAATGCTTGGGTGGACTTACCTGCAGCAGACCATGCTGCTTACTTGCCTGCCAGTTGAGCCTCTGATCCTCTTCTGTTTGGAACTACTTTTCCTGTTGGGTGGGGCAGGAGCCACTCCCTAAGTTCAGAACACTGGAACTCTTCTGGAAAGCAGGAACTCTTTTCTTACCTAGGCGTGGCTGTGGAAGGAGACACCTAAGCACTACAGGAGGCTATTTAAACCACACCCGATGGATGAATCTTGCTTTGCGTTATTCTGCATCCTCTGCAGCAGAACGCTCATCGTGTCTTCTGCATCTGATCCTGGGCCTAAGGAAAAAGGCTTACCATCCTGAATCCAGTCTTCAGCAACACCTATAAAGACAAGAAAGAACAGGTTAGCATTACGGTCTTCAGTGACAGCGCTTCACTTACCTGGTCCATCGGCTGTCACCAACGCCTCGCGCTGCATTCCGGCATCTGAAAGACAAAGGCTTACCTACTCTTCGTGCGCTCCGGAGGTCTTCGCACTGCATTCCGGCATCTGAAAGACAAAGGCTTACCTACTCTTCGTGCGCTCCGGAGGTCTTCGCACTGCATTCCGGCATCTGAAAGACAAAAGCTTACCAACTCTTCGCACGCTCCGGAGGCCTTCGGCGCTGCATCCCGCATCTGAAAGACAAAACAAGGTGCGTTTAAAGACATTGGGGAACTTTAATACTCACGTGCCATTACTCCTTTCCACATCTAACCCAGTGGGTATTCCGGCACCCTGCAGCCGCTCCGAACTTGTACCTGCAAAATAAAAAGACAGTTAGAGCGCATCGTGAAGCAGGCAACAAGCGCTTACTTACGTGCTTCCAGGCGCTTCCATTCATCACACGGGCTCCATCTTCAACTCACTTCAGCCCGTCATCCGCCATCGCCGGAACCCTGCAAAAACAAGAGACATCATTACTAAAGACGAACAAGTTACTTCTTACCTTGTAACGTTCTTTCGACGGGATGTTCCTCCGACGTATTCCTCATCTTAGATATATATCCTTCCAGCTCTGCTGGCCTCGGAATTTTTTTTTTTTTTTCTTTTCTATAGAGGGCGCTGCGCGTCGACGTCCCTCGAGTCGATGACCCTCGACAGCCGCCGTATCGACGCTCGACGTCATCCTGCCTATAAAGGCCGCGCGCAGCGTCCGTTGCTCAGTTCCGTTTTGTAGCCCACAGTATTACTGTCTGGACTAGACTAATCACCCTGAAGGAGCGTAAGCTGCAACAACAAGGGAAGTAAAACTGCGGGGATGGATGGGAGGGTCGATGAGGAATACGTCGGAGGAACATCCCGTCGAAAGAACGTTACAAGGTAAGAAGTAACTTGTTCTTCGAAGGGATTGTGTCCTCCCGACGTATTCCTCATCTTAGATAGGCTCCCATAGCAGTATTCTATATTCGGAGGAGGGAGTACTGACTTCACGCTGTCTTCTATTGGTGAATAGAATGCAGTACAGCCCTTCCAAACCTAGTCTCTTGACTAGAGGAGGAATCCAGATTGTAAAAACGTGTAAAGGTATGGACAGACGACCATGTAGCGGCCGCACATATGTCTTTAATCGGCACGCCTCTTTTGAGGGCCGATGAAGCTGCAATACCTCTGGTCGAATGAGCCCTAAGGTTTTGAGGGGGCTCTTTCCCTGCCAGTTTATAACATTCCAGAATGGCTAGAATGATCCATTTGGAAATGGTCTGCTTAGTTATTGGTAACCACAGCTTGTGACCTGCGTAGCCTACAAACAGCTGGTCTGCCTGTCTTATCCTGGCTAGTCTACTAATGTAAAAACTTAAAACCCTCCTAGGGTCTAGTCTGTGTAACCTCTCTTCCTCTTTCCCCGGGTGAGGAGGAGGATAGAAAGATGGTAGGGTAATCTTCTGAGAGATATGGAATTCAGAGACTACTTTTGGGAGGAAATTTGGCTTCACTTGCAGGACAACTTTGTCTTTGTGAAAGATTGTATGAGGAGGTTTACAAGAAAGAGCTTGTAATTCGCTCACCCTTCTAGCAGATGTAAGTGCTATTAATAAAACAGTCTTAAGGGTAAGGAATCTTAACGAACAAGAATGGAGAGGTTCGAAAGGTGTCCCCATCAGGAAAGTTAATACTAAGTTTAAATCCCATAGGGGAACTTGGAATGGTCTTGGGGGATAAACATTGGTTAACCCCTTTAGAAACTGTATTACCAAGGGTAATTTGAAATAGGATGGTTCCTCCGCAGTACGCTTAAAGATAGATAGCGCTGCGAGATAGCCCTTAATGGTGCCAACTTGAAGGCCTGAATTTGCCAAATATAGTAGGAAGGACAAAACCATTGGTGTACCACATGAAAATGGGTCGATATTCTGTTCTCTACACCAGCTGCAAAATCTGTTCCAACGGCAGCGGTATAAAGACTTTGTTGCTGGCCTCCTTGCCGAAAGCAACACCTCCATAACATCATCAGGGAGGTCCCAATCCTTGTACCTCAGCCGTTCAGAAGCCAAGCGTGAAGGTTGAGGGTTTTGATGTCTGGATGGAGAACCTGACCTCCCTTCTGTGAGAGTAGGTTCTCTCTGAGAGGTAGTCGAAATGGAGGGCAGATGGACAAGTCTAGAAGGTCCGGGTACCACGTTCTCCTGGCCCAATCCGGGACAATTAGGATCATGGTTCGCCGGAATCTTCTCAACCTCCTGATCATTTGAGGAATGACAGGGACCGGTGGGAACGCGTACAGAAGCGGAAACTCCCAGTCCACTATGAACGCGTCTCCCAGAGCTCCTCTCTGAGGAAATTCCCTTGAGCAGAAAAGGTCGCATTTCCTGTTTAGGCTGGTGGCGAACAGATCTACCTGAGGGGTTCCCCAAAGGGCGAAGATCTCTTGAAGGACTTCCTGAGCTAGCTCCCACTCGTGGGAGACTGTGTTCTGCCTGCTCAGAGCGTCCGCTGTCAAGTTCTTCTCTCCGGCTAGGTGAACTGCCGATAGAGAGATTCCTTCTTGGATTGCCCAAAACCAGAGCTGCATCGCCTCTCTGCACAGGGGTAGTGATCCTACGCCTCCTCTTTTGTTGAGGTAATGCATGGCCACCGTGTTGTCCGTCATTATCAGGACGTTCTTCCCTTGTACAACTGGCAGGAAAGCCTTCAACGCAAGTTTGATGGCTCTCAGCTCTAACAGGTTGATGTGTAGTCTGGACTCCGATGGAGACCAACGACCGCTGATGGTCAAGTCGTTGGCGTGGGCTCCCCACCCCGTGAGTGAGGCATCCGTGACTACTGTTATCTCCGGCCAGGGTTGCCAAAACTGTTCTCCTTTCAGAATGTTCTCCTGACAGGCCCACCACTGAAGGTCTCGAGCCACCTTGCCGGGAACCTGAAGAAGATCGGTCATTCTCCCTGAGAATTGTGACCACTGAGTTCTCAGTGCCCACTGGAGGGATCTCATTCTCAGGCGAGCCTCTGGCACAAGGAAAATGCAGGATGCCATGAGGCCTAGCAACCTCAAAAAGTCGAAAGCTGGGAGACGTTGGGCATGTTGGAACTTGGTAACCATCTGTAGAATATCTTGAGCCCTCACCTCTGGTGGCGAGGCTTTTCCCAGGGAAGTATCCAGGATCGCTCCTATGAACTGGAGTCTCTGCGATGGTATCATTTGAGACTTCTTTAAATTGAGGGAGAAGCCCAGCTTGTGAAGGGAGTAGCACACATGATTTAGCTGGATCTGAGCTTGCTCCGGAGAAACAGCCCTGATCAGCCAATCGTCCAGGTAGGGGTAGACGTGAATCCCTTCCCTCCTTAGACTTGCAGCCACTACCGACATTAACTTGGTGAAGACCCTCGGGGCGGAGGTCAGCCCAAAAGGCAGTACTCGAAATTGATAGTGAGAGTTGCCAATTGCGAACCTCAGGTATTTCCTGTGTTTGAGATGGATAGGCACATGGAAATAAGCGTCCTGAAGGTCCAGAGATACCAACCAGTCCTGAAACTGAAGGGCCTGGAGGATCTGAGAAAGAGTGACCATCTTGAATTTGTCTTTCCTGAGGAATTTGTTCAATTCTCGTAAGTCCAAGATGGGTCTCAGTCCTCCGTCTTTCTTTGGAATGAGAAAGTAAGGGGAGTACCAGCCCTTGTTCCTCTCCGCTACAGGTACCGGTTCTATGGCACCTTTCTCTAGCAGGTCTATAATTTCCTGCAAGAGGAGCGGATCTGGAGCTTTCTGAGAGCTGATCCCCGGTGGATGACTCTGAGGTATACGTAGGAAAGGTAGGCAGTAACCTTGGGCAACTGTTTCCAATGCCGAAGCATCTGACGTGATAGCCTGCCATTCCGTCAGATGTTGAGTCAACCTGCCTCCTACAGGTGTCCTGTGAGGGAAGTCCTCAGAGTGGTTTTGGGGCGGCTGATGCAGATGCCGATGGTAAAGAGGCACCTGCTGTTGCTGCGGCTTTAGAATATCTACCCCGTCCACCTCGGGTAGTTCTTCTTTGACCCCTTTGAGCCGGTCGTCCTCTACCTCTTCCGAATGAGGAGTAGAAGCGAAAGGACTTGCCCCTCGCAGAGGTTCCTGTGGGACGAAAAGGAGTCTGACGGATTGCAGCTCCTAGGGATTTTGCTGCTGCTTTTGAAGTTTGCAGTTTCTCTAAACTGTCATCCGCCTTTTTCCCGAACAAAGAAGAGCCATCAAATGGCATGTTCAAGAGCCTGGCTTGCACATCTGGGGCAAAACCCGACTTTCTCAACCAAGCGAACCGCCTGGTTGATGTACTTGCCGCCATTGCTCTGCTGATACTGTCAGCCGAATCAATGCCCGTCTGGAGGGATTCGCACATAGCGTCTTTACCGTCCTGTATAATATTCAGGAACGCATCCCTTTCTTCTCCCTCCGGGATGCAGTCAGCCGCTGTAGAAGCACACTCCCAAAGTGTATGGCTGAACCTAGCAAGGGTGCAAGTAGCATTAACAGACTTTAACGCCATGCTACATGCTGAAAAGACTTTTTTTGCCATAGCATCATATTTTTTATCGTCCCTGTCCTGTGGGACAGTCGGATAAGCTATCTTGACGTCGGTAGAGGATGCTGCTTGTACCACCAGACTTTCTGGGGATGGATGTTTAGACAAGAACTCTGGGTCTGTGGAAGATACCCTATACTTTGCAGACAGTTTTTTATTTACTGCTGGTATTACATCAGGGGTTTCCCAGTTTGTCATGATCTTTCTCTGAAGAGCTTTATGAAAGGGCACCACTGGATCCTCTTGTGGGCCTTTGTCAAGAATATCCGTGAGGTCATCTTGCTGGAAAGATTGTGAAGGTGTAGACCACCCCATGAACTCTGTAATCCTGGCCATTAAGGCTCTGTAGGGGGTTTCAGCATGCTCCCCCGGGTCTGGCTTAGCAAAATCCACCTCAGGGGAAGTGTCTAACCCACTTGCCTCATGTAAAGAATCATGAAGATCCTTTAATCTGCGCTCTTCAGAGGAAAATTCCTCTCTAACTGGGGTTACAGGTCCCTGTAACTCAAATGTGTCTTGTTCGGACAAATCACCCTCTTCTAAAATTGAGGATATAGTTCTCAATTGTTCTGAACTAATAAAGGGAGTAAATCCCATTTCCAAGGCAGAGGGTGCTGAACTTGTCATTATTGGCCTCGAAAACGTCGATGTCGTCGACGCCGAAGGCTTCGAGCGTGGCATCGAAAACAGAGGTGGAGGCCTCGAGGACCTCGACAGAATTGGAATTTTACTCGACAATATCGACGCCATCGACGTCGAGGGCCTGGGAATCGTCACTGGATGTGTGGTCACCGTGACTTTTCTCGGCGTCGACGCCGGTGTCGAGGCCGGCGTCGAGTCGACAGACCTGTGTGTCGAAGGTCCCTTCGACAACGGCGTCGAAGACCTCGACGTCGACGGAACCTTCGTCGACAGCGTCGACGGAACCTTCGAGGAAGGTTTGGAGGTCATAGTCCTACTCGAGGGTTTGAGACGCGCTCGAGAGGTTTCTTTCGCCGGGTACTGCGACTCGCGGCGTTTTTGACCTTCGGGTCTTTCGACCAGAGCATCGCTCTCGGCAGTCTTCGAGGGGGTCGAGGCCACTTTCTCGAAGACGCTCATCATATTTTTTCTGAATTCCTCCCATTCAGCCCGGGAACTATGTTTCGTGGGGCAAGGGATTCTTTTTGGCGAAACAGAGGAAGACGGAGAAGGGGATCTTCGACGTCTCCTCTTCGAGTGTTTCGATCTCGAGGAGTGATGAGACCCACTCCGAGATCTGGAGCGTGAATGGTGACGAGGAGACGAATGTCTCGACTTCGTCGAAGAGGAAGAAGCTTTAAAAGTCTTACCTTTCTCCAGCTTCCCCCTACGCTCCTTCAGGGCCTTAGCTGTCATGGACATACAGTCCTCGCACTCCGAACAATGGTGTTCGGCTCCCAAGCACCACAGACAATTTCTTTGAGGATCGGTCAACGACATCTTTTTCCCACAATCTTGACATTTTTTGAAGGCGGATCGAGGAGTTGTCGGTTCCGACGAGGAAGCCATCGAGTACGATATCGAATAACTCGAGGTAAATAGTACTAAGAACTGAGCAACGGTATTCCGAGGCACCGAGTAGCGCGGAAAAACGGAACTGAGCAACGGACGCTGCGCGCGGCCTTTATAGGCAGGATGACGTCGAGCGTCGATACGGCGGCTGTCAAGGGTCATCGACTCGAGGAACGTCGACGCGCAGCGCCCTCAATAGAAAAAAAAATAAATAAATTTTCCGAGGCCAGCAGAGCTGGAAGGATATATATCTAAGATGAGGAATACGTCGGAGGACACAATCCCTTCGAAATTAGAATTACTCGAAACTTACCGTTCGTGCAGTAAACGACGGACAGCAGTCCTCTGAAGTCAAGAGGCCTGCTCCCCTTATCCAGTGAAGAAACTGGTTACAGCACCCTGCCCCGAGGCAGATGGAGAGCACGGCGTTCACTTACCTAAGGTGAGAGCGTTAACCTTGGGGTTCTACAGGAGAAGAGAAAGGGAAGAAGAGAGAGACATTCAATAACCCAGTTCATTAATCCCATATTTTCTATCTGCAGACATCTTACCCTTCGAGTCAGACATACAGTGCACAGAGGTCCAGCCCAAAGAGCCAGCCGTGTGTTACACATCACCTTTGAAGATACGGTATACGCCCAGTCAAGACCGGCACCTCTACGGGAATCAGGTGAGCGTTACAAGATGCTGAAGCGTCCGCCACATCTACAACATTTCTAGATGTTCTTCAACAGCAGGAGGTATGGATACTGACAGCTCCATCGAGCGTCATCATCAGAGCTGGAATGCTTGTCGTTTGATTGTTCTACACAATGTTTCATTCGTGGTTAGCCGTTGATATGTACCTGTGCTGTCGACCCCAGGTGTGTGTTATGTTTTCACTATTGTAATCCTCACTAATGCAAGTACTATGTTTCAGGCAGTTGATGGAGCGTCAACCCCTGCACTTGATGCAGAGCCTGACATTCAAGTAATTCCAGGGGAAGTGGAAGCGGGACCATGCGTATACGAATCGGCGCAACAGCTTTCGGAAGTGGGCACTACATTTGCAACATCCATAGATATTCTTCAGCAGCAGGAGGTATGGATAATGACAGCTCCATCATGCGTGATCATATAACGTGATTCCATTTGCTATACTTTCTTCCCTATTAACACAAGTGCTGTGTTTCAGGGAGACGACGAAGCTTCCACTACAATCACAACATCCAATTTAGATGATGCAGATGTAAAAAATTTGTTGAAAAAATTCGATGAAATGTGATCATATTTAGATTTTCCTTGATTCTTTTGGACAATGCATCTCTCGCGGTTATCTCTTTATATGTACCTGTGCGTTCGACCCCAAGTGTGTGTTATGTTTCCAATATTGAAAACCATACTAATCCAAGTACTGTGTTTCAGGGAGACGACGGAGCTTCCACCACAATCACAACATCTCATTTAGATGATGCAGATGTAAAGGAATCGTTGAACTAAGTCGATGAAATGTGATCATATTTGGATTTTCCTTGATTCTTTTGGACAATGCATCATTTGTGGTTATCTCTTTATATGTACCTGTGCCGTCGACCCCAAGTGTGTGTTGTGTTTCCAATATTGAAAAGCATACTAATGCAAGTACTGTGTTTCAGGGAGATGCGGATGCCTCCTCTCCAATACAACCATTCATGGCAGTCCATGCAGAGCCAGAGGTATGGATACCGACAGTTCCATCGAAATAGATCATCACAGGTCGAATACTTGTCGTTTGATTAGTTGCACACAAGGTTTAAATCGTGTTTGGCTATTGAGATGTACCTGTGTATTCGTCCTCACGTGTGTTTTATGCTAACAATATTTTGATACATAGTAATGAAAGTACTATGTTTCAGGGAGACGATGGAGCCTCATTCCGTGCTGTCTATGCGGATACAGAAAATATAGTCGTTGCAGCGCAAGAGGAAGGGAGGACATGCGGAAACGAATCGGAGCTACAGCGTGCAGATGTTGAAGGTCGAGTCAAAAAAGTTGCAAAGAAAAAAAAACAAAAAAAGGTTAATTACAAACAGTTCATAACTTTAAAAAAATGTTTGTGCTGGGGACTATTTTATGTTTTTTTCCAGTCAATTCTACTACACTCCATCTTGTGTTTAAACTGAACATCCCTTTTCCAATCTCTCCTCCAGTTACCCGTGGGTGTCAGAACTATACACACACACAGACAGTGAAGCGAATGAGAGATGTGGCTTGCCAGACCGTGTACACTATGGAGGAACTATTAATTGAGGCGAGGCGTGTTCAGGCTCGAGATGCTCATGTCCAATGGCCAGAACATGAATTAACTGTGTTTGGAGACTACAGCAAAGTTGCATTGGACCATAGCTACAGTGCGACCGCACCACCACAAGAAGATGTTATTGAATGTATTGAAGATAGCTCTGAAGTAGTTGCAGATCAATTTACACAATCTACACCCGCCAAAAATTTGCCACCAAAAAACCTGTCGACATTGTTGTGTTCTCCCATCAATGTTGAAGTAATAGATGTTGAAATGACAGAGAATGAACCAGCCGCAGCATCCATAGACGCATCAGAACTTGATATCAGCGATATTACTTTCCAATGTGTTGAAATCTCCACAACGTCAAAGGCCGAAACAACGTTGACGCAGGATGACAGTCTAATGAAAGAGAGCAAATACATTGTATTCGACAGTTGTTTGATGGAAATTATAAGTATACTGAAATGTGTGCATTCCATTAGAGGGAAAGTACGTGGGAAGCCATTGATTAATGTGACTCGTCAAATAAAAGGCAGTAACGTCAAAATAAATGCCGCCTGTAGATTAAATCATAGGTTCTCATGGTCTGCACAACCGATGCTGGGGAAACTGCCAGCAGGCAACCTACTGTGTGCAGCTGCATCACTTTTTAGTGGCTCCAGTTTTAGAAAGTTAGAGGCTTTCTTTCAGTTTGTGGGACTCCATTTCATTTCTAAAGCGCTTAATACATATACCAACATGATTATCTGTTTCCGGCCATTAGTGATGCTTGGAAAATTGAACAATTGTCTCTAGCAAGTACATTCGAAGGCAAACGATTCAAGCTAGCCGGCGATGGACAGTGCGACAGCCCTGGATTTTCTGCCAAGTACTGCACCTACCACTTTCAGGACATGGATAGTAAGAAAATTGTGAGTTTGGTGGTCGTGCAGGTAACACAATGTACATCCTCAGTGGCCTTGGAGAAACTAGGTTTTATAAAATCAGTGGAATATCTACAATCGAGGGGAATGCACATCGACCTCATAGCCACGGATAGACACGTTTCAATTGCCAAGACAATGAGAGAGCAATTCCCACATATTAAACATCAATTTGACGTATGAAATCTTGCTAAATCAATCAATAAGAAAATCTCGGCTGCAGGGAAAAAAAAAGGTTTTGAAAGTATTTTGCAGTGGTCACATTCTATCACCAACCATCTTTGGTGGAGCTCAAAAACTTGTGAGGGGTCAGCGGAAATACTACTTGAAAAATGGCGGTCACTGATGCACCACTGTACCAACGTTCACCGCTGGACAGCAAATGAACATTTCCACCAATGTGAACATGGCCCTTTGTCCCCAGAGGAGGCACGGAAGAAGAAGTGGTTGATTCCATCTTCACCTCCACACAAAGCCATTGAGAAGATTGTTTTCGACAAAACTCTATCAAGAGATTTGAGAGGACTGACAGAATTTTGTCACACAGGAGATTTGGAAGTGTTCCACAATATGTGCCTAAAGTAAAGGCCAAAGCGCTTGCATTTTAGCTTTCGGGGCATGAAACATCGCACTCTACTAGCGGTCTTGGCCCATAACAGCAATGTCGGACGTGAACAATCTAGGACTAGGGGTAAAGTAAGGATGCCTCGCTACACTAAGGTGTTTTCAAAATGAAGTAAGCAATGGGTGATCAAACCAGTCTATGATGAAATGCAGTTCGACTTTGTGAAAGGCCTTATTGTTGCTGTGTTAGAGAAGCACAGATATGGAATTTTGGACGTTTCTGTGCAGAGCAGTGATCCATTGCCACCGAACATTGCGACTGTGCCATGCCCACCCGAAGCACAGCTGATTGTGAAGTACAAATCCCGGTTTAAATAATTGCAATACGATTGTCTTTTTGTAAATAAATGTTATTGTACAGTGTACCTGTAAACCTAACCCCTACCATCACCATCATGGGTGGCAAACAAGCTGGGTGTCATCTTTTTTTTTTTTTTTTTTTTTTTTTTTTTTTTAACTTTTGTTTATTCATTCAGCTTGGCAACACAGAAACAGGTGAATTACAATAGAGCCTTGGAAGCAAAAACAGGGTAATCGGCATATTACATGCAATACATATCAATGGGATACATAAATGAAAAGGTAACGATATAAGCACCTGGGGGTCCATAGAGGAACGAAATAACAGGTAAATGAAATACAGCTCAGGGGCCCCCTGAGGTTGAGTTAGGAGAGGGAGCTGGAGATACAGAATCTGAGTCGGTGTCGGTGGAGGACATGAATGAGCGAAACTTCTGCCAAATGTCTCTAGGCCTGGAGCAGGCGGGTTGTTGGGCCGCCCAGGATTCTTCAGTGTCGGAGGCCCATGTAACTGCTTTGAGCCACTGCGCGTGGGTGGGGGGGGTAGGCCGTAACCAGCAGAGTAGGATTGTGCGCACCGCTATTAGCATGCAAAGGCCGGCCAGTTTCCTGGAGTCGCGGTGGAGTTCAGGGAAATCATGAAATAGGCATTTCATTGGAGATGGAAGGAAGGGAAATTCGAGGATGGTCGATGTAGTGGAGCACACTGAGGACCAGAATTGGGCGAGACGAGGACATGCCCAGATCATGTGGATGTAATCGGCCTCCTCGTAGCCGCATCTAGGGCACCTGGGGGAGGAGTCGCTAGAGATGTGGTGTAGCCTGGTCGGGGTGTAGTGGTACCTGTGGGTCACCTTAAATTGGATCAGTTTGAACCGGGAGTTGAAGGACACCGCGTGGATCCGTGCACACATGTGGGACCAGCGTTCATCGGTTATCTCGAGGCCGAGATCTGTCTCCCAGGAGCGCCGTAGTTTGGGGAATGTGGGGGATGATCTGGTTTGGAGTAAGGTGTACAATCTGGAGATTTTGCCCCTCATTGGGTCAGGTGAGGAAAGCTCGGTGATTGCAGGTTCGTCTGGTGGCAATGTTGGGAAGCCTGTGTACTTGTGCTTGAGGGCTCTACGTAGGGATGAGTACTGAAGCCAGACGGAGGGTTTCTGTCTAAGGGGGGCCGGGAGGTCGGGCCATTCTATAAAATTACCTTGTTCGAATATATCGCGTAGCAGCTCATAACCCGCCTCGGCCCATGTGCGGACCACGGAGGGAGGAACTCGTGGGACCCCGGGGAGGAAATTCCAAATTGGGAAGTTACCGTGAAAGGGATGGGTGATGCCCAACATTTGCCAGGCTTTGGACAAGGCCAAGGATGTGCATGTCGCTGGGTCCAGTGAGTCTGGCATCGCAGGGGTTGGTATGAACACCAGAGATCGGATGTCACGATCGCTGACTGACAGCCTTTCCAGTCTAACATGGGGTGGGGGGTCTGATATGTTGAACCAGTGTGCAGTATGCTGGAGTTGAGCCGCCAGCCAGTACTTGAGGAAGTCTGGTGCCCCAAAGCCACCCGCCTCCATTGGGGTAGAGAGGGTCTTAAGCTTAAGGCGGACCGCACCGGAATGCCAGAGGAAGGAGTTAAGAGAGCGTGTCAATGTCCGGAAGAATTCAGCTCCTGGCCACAGCGGAATATTAGTAAACCTGTACAGGAGTTGGGGGAGTACCACCATCTTCAGTACCCCTATCCTGCCTGCCAGTGAGATCGGGAGTTTGTTCCAGGTCTGTATTTTAATCATAAGGTTCGTGAGGTATGACTGAAAATTATCTTCCAAGACTCGTTCAGTATGCCGTGACACCACTACGCCCAGGTAAGTGAATCTAGATTGGGCCCATGCGAATCCAAAGGTATCGGGAGGGGGGAGCGTGCTGGGTGTGAGAGGAAAAAGGGTTGATTTAGAGCAGTTCACTGTGAGACCGGAGATCCGCCCGAAGAGAGCAATGTCTGCAAGTATTGGGGTAAGGTTAGTTTCGGGGGAGCGGATATAGAGAAGAGCATCGTCGGCATATAGAGAGACTATATCTGAGGAGCCGGCCGTACGTAGACCTCTATGTGCATGGTTCTGGCGAAGCATGTCCGCAAACGGCTCCATTGCCACAGCGAAGATTAAGGGCGAGAAGGGGCATCCTTGTCTGGTGCCCCTAGCTATTTGGAATAGGGGGGAGCAGCGATCCTCAGTGCGAACTCTGGCGACAGGGTTGGAGTAAAGTAGCTTGACCCAGGATACAAAGGTGGGACCAAATTTGCATTTATCGAGCACCCGCCAAAGGTAGCTCCACGAGACAGAATCAAAAGCTTTTTGCATGTCTAGGGTCGCGGCCACCGCGTGTACGCCAGGGTTCACTCTGCTCATAATATTGAAAAGACGTCTCAGATTTAAGGAAGTGGAGCGGCCCGGGATGAACCCCGCTTGGTCAGGGTGGATGATGTGTGGCATGTAGGGGACCAGTCGTAGGGCGAGTAATTTTGCGAAAATTTTAACATCACAATTGATCAGTGAGAGCGGGCGGTAAGAGCCGCATTGAGTCGGGGGTTTGTTAGGTTTTAGTAGGACTGTTATGGTGGCTTCGCGAAGTGAAGGGGGAAACTGGCCTGCCTCAAGCGATTCCTCCCATAGAGCCACCAGGTGGGGGAGCAGGATGGATTTGAACTGTTTATAAAACTCGACGGGGATACCGTCCGAGCCTGGGGCCTTACCCGAGGATAGAGAGTCAATAGCGTCTGAGAACTCCTCAGGGGTGAATGGACTCTCGAGGGATCCGATGGTGTCGGGGGAGAGAACCGAGAGCGGGAGACCATTAAGATAAGCATCAATCTCTGCATCAGTGGCACTGTCAGAGTGTGCATATAGAGATTGGTAGAAGGAAAGGAATTCCGCATTGATATCTCCGGGGGAGGTGGCCATGGAACCATCGGGTCTCTGAATTCCGGGGATGGGCGGGGAGCCGAACTCATGGCGGAGGAGTCTGGCTAGGAGACGGCCAGGGCGTTCGCCCTCACCGTACTTCCTCGCCCGCCCGGGATTATCTAGAAACTTAAGCTCGCGGTCCGCGAGAGCGCGGAAGGTGTCCAATTCAGTACCGATTAAGGCGAGGGTTACAGGGGTTGGATCTAGGGAATACCGCGCTTCAAGCGAGGATAGCGTGGCCTCGCTCTCGGCGATCTCCCTGCGAATAGTTTTGAGGATGCCATTTTCCTTGGAGAGGGCTATGCCTCTGATGTAGACCTTAAAGGATTCCCAGAGGGTAGCCTGCGAGGACACGGAGTCGGTATTGATCTCGAAAAACTCCTCGATCGCCGATTCCATCTCAGAGCTAAACATCGAATCGAGTAAGGAATGCGGCTTCATTCTCCAGTGTCTGGATCGATCCCGGTCTGGGCCCCAGCATAGTGTAACGGTTACAGGGGAGTGATCGGATAGGGTCCTGGGGAGGATTGTCATGCCCGATACACTCCTTATCAGCCCATCAGACAACAGCCATCTGTCGATCCGAGAGAAGGAATCGTGGACCGTAGAGTAGAAGGAATAAGAGCGGGAATCAGGGTAGAGAAGCCTCCATGCGTCAAATAAGGATAAACGGGGAAGAGAGGAGAGTGTAGTGTAGGCCGCTCTGGAGAGTTGACGGGGTCTGGAGCCAGATCTGTCCAAGTCCACGTCAAATATTGTGTTGAAATCGCCTCCCCAGAGAATCGGTACCAGAGGGAAGCCATCTAAGAGAGTTATGAGATCAGAGTAAAATCCGGGATCATCAATGTTGGGACCGTATATATTCAACAGAACTACTTCCCTATTCTGTAGGATACCGTGGAGTAAAACGTACCTGCCCAGGGGGTCGATGATCGTGGCTATGGGGTTGTACCTGAGGCTTCTGTGAATAAGGGTCATAACCCCTCGGCTCTGAGTGGAATAGGTGGTGAAGTATCTTTGTGGGCCCCATGTTTTAGCAAATTTTTCGCAGTATTCTTTGCAGGCATGTGTCTCCTGAAGAAAGAGGATTTTAGTCCCATGTCTCTCGGCTTGAAGTTGTAGTAATCTCATTTTCTTATGATTACCCAATCCCCGCACGTTCCAACTCATGAATGTCAGGGTTTCCCCACTCGACCCATTAGGGACAGCCATAGAGAAATACGGGCGGGTGGAAATGTGCTCCCCATGGGCGATGCTTACTGTGGATCAATCGAAAACGCTGATGAGGCCATGATGCTTCGGGCTCTGCCCTTTCTGAGAATACCAAGCTGCTTTTAACATTTAACCCCGATCCCCCCTCCCCCACCCACATCCCCCCCCCAAACGAAGGGATGAACAACCCACACCCAAGCAACCAAAACAAACACGATGGCATCAACGCCTGGGGGGCCTGTGTACCGGCCTGGCGGCGATGCTCCGAACTTTAAGGCAATTTAAGGATAAACATAGTGCCCAATAGTATTACCCGTACCCACCCAGGGGGGTCCCATGGGTGACGGTAGGAGAAATGGGCAGCAGGTGGTGGAACAAGAGAACTGGATTGAGAAAAAAAAGTGTATAACCGATCCACTGGACCAAGGAGCGTATTAGCTTAACAGCGAGAGAGAATCCTAAGGAGAGATGAACCAGGGGGAGAAAAGAATTTAGCGGGCCACCAAGGCCCATCAGGGAAGGGGGTGGACCGAGTAGGAGACTGCCCGGCGACCCGGACATGTAGTGAAGGGCCAGTGAATCTGGGGGTAACAATCACAGTGAGAGACCACAACAGTGAAGCCAACATTTTGTCAAAAGTGTGAATGAGGCGCTATTCAATAGACTGATCAGGTAATAGCGGGGTTACAGAAATTTAGACAAGCAGGATTAGACGGTGACAGTTCAACAGTTGGGGCGATCTGTTGCGAGCAAGTGTCAGTGGCCGCTGAGGGGACATTTCAACCAGGAAAGTGTTCATCAATGAACCTGGATACCTCCTCGGGGAGCGTGAAAAAGTATACCCGGTTTGCGTGTTCGATACGCAGTTTGGCGGGGTATAACATTGCATATTTAACATGGAGGTCACGCAGCCTCTTCTTCACTGCCAGGAAGGTTTGTCGCTCACGTTGAACTGCCACAGAAAAGTCTGGATATAGATGGATCCTGGCTGCACCCAGGAGAAGGTCCCCCTTGGCCCTCGCCGCCCTGAGGAGTGCATCGCGGTCGCGAAAGTTCAGGACCCTGGCTATGATCGGGCGCGGGGGTGCTCCAGGTTTGGGTTTTGCCATAAGTGAGCGGTGGGCCCTCTCGATCGCAAACTGCGGGGAGAGTTTAGGGGAGTCGAGTAGTTGGAGTAGCATGCCCTCCACATAGTCTTCCATGGGCTCGTGTATATTATCCTCTGGCACCCCGATTATGCGGAGGTTGTTGCGCCTCGAACGGGATTCGAGGTCTTCGTTCTTCTTCTCAACCTCCGTAACGCGGGCCGATAACGTGGAGACCTCCGCACGAAGGGAACCCAGACCGTCCTCGGCGGCGCTCACACGTGTCTCGACCTCCGTAACTCGACCATCAGTCCTCTCCATGTGTGCCTTGATGGATGAGATCGTGCCGTTCATGTCATCGAGTTTACTATGAAGTGTGGTGAACCCCTCTCGGATAAACTCCATCATTTTCTGGGAGTCGGAAGGTTCCAGTGACAGTGAGGGGGAAGGTTCCAGTGATGACGCCTCAGCTCCAGAGGTCCCCGAGGGTTTCGTGAAGATATTGATGGAGGATTGTTTCTTGCCGGTTCGTGTTGACATGTTGCCGAAGAAAGGGGGGAACCCTGAATGCAAAAGAGATGGGGTATAGCCACCAGGGGAGACACCAGGATCGTTAGGGAGACGTGTGGGCGGGATGTCCAGGCAGAGCACCAGGAGGGAGAGGACGTGGTGTCTCCGATGGGGGGTCTCGTCGGAGCACGAGGGGGTCGATGAACTTCAGGCGGACCTGAGCACCTCGCCGGAGAGTCTGTAGGGTTGGTCAGGGGCCGAGTGGCGATGACCCGTAGTAGAGGCAGCCGTAGCCGGAGTCGCAGATGCTGATGTGGTGTTGAAGACCCCGACCGTACAGTGCAGCGAGGTGAGTGGTATACAGTGCTGGTCACTGAGGGCGAGTGGATGGGCCCCGGAGCATCCCCGGAGGTTAGGTCCCCCAGACGGGGGTCTCGGTGAGAACCGTTGATGATATCACTGTGCGGGTTATCACCTCCTAAGGGCCCGAGGAGGGGGCCGCTGGTCGGGGGGGAGACCACTGGAGAGGAGCGCCCCCGAAAGGATCCATAAAGCGGGTAGTGAAAGGAGGTCCAGAAGCAGTGACACCTGGGATGTTGGTGGTTGGTGGTCTCAACGCACTCCGGCGCGGGAAGGAGAGCAGCCGAAGGGGCAGGCTCCCCAGAGTGCCTCAGAGCCGAATGGCCATGTCGACAGGGGCTGCCGCCGCAGGCCACATGTTCGGAAAGGTTGGAATGAGGTAGAACCGGGGTGCGTACGCCTCGCCTCACCCCGCGCCCGGAGATACCCGCGGTCCCCGGGATATAAGAGTCGTGGGGCCGGGGATCGGGGGTCCGGAGGGAGGGGGGACTCACCGTCTGAAGCCGGGATCCCAGAGACCAGCGGTGTGCAGCCCGCCGCCCAGGATAGGGAAGCGGACCGGAGCGCTCCGATGTCCGTAGTGGGGGAGCTCTGGTGAAGGGTCCGCCCGATGTGCAGTCTGAGCGAAAGGTATGGTTCTGGTGCTAGAAGTGGTCCGCAGGGCCCCCGGGTCCACCCCTGATGTATAGAAGTTGGGAGGTGGCCAACCCGGTCCCACATATTTTTCTCATGTCTCATCTCATGTAAATGTAAATGCTGCACAATGTTAACGGAGGGGAGGCTTGCGTATTGCAAATAATGAAACAAACAAACAATAAATCTCACTTTTAACTCAACTCCTGTGGTACTTTATACTTTCCCTGACCTTCCGCCAAAAATTAAATGTCTCAATTTGGGCTGCAAAGCTCGCAGACAACAGGGACAAAATTGGGGCACTTGGAACGCGCCAGCCAAGCGGGTCGTGGCATTTGGGAGAGAAGCCAGTTCGCATTTGCACATTGAGGCCCACTACATAGACGGATTCTAAACGTCAAGTTCTCACAGATGCCTATACTACGTGATGTTGCAAATAAAGAATGCGAAGGACAGCGCCCAGATGAGGCCCACAAGTCGCACTGGAAGTATAAGGGTCTATTGTTTTTTTACCTTGAGACGGGAACCATGCCGAAAGAACTACATTTGAAGGGAGTGCGCAATAACGTAAGAGACGATAAGGCAGAAAATTCAGAAACTAGACCGAGTTTCATTTTAGGTCAGTATACGAAAAATCGTTGTCAAGAGCACGGTCCGTTTTACAGACTGCATTACGAAGAGACACAATGGAAATTTCAAATATAATGTAAGTAAATCTTTACACGCTTTTATACCGGAATGAAGATTTAATGAATGGATGCATGAATAAATGAATAAAGTGCTAGGAAAAGCAAGTAAAACTGTTCGTAGTGGGCACATGGCCATGCAGGTCCACTGGTCTCACCGATCTCGGTCCTTGGCCCAGCCACTTTTCCCTGCACTGCCTACCTGCACTACGGGACTGTCTCTGTATCCTTCAGCCCCTTCTCCCGGCATTTACCTTGCACTTGCCACCAGCTGGCCCTATTATTTAATTTGTATCCAACTAACCATGTACAGCCCTTCCCCATGCGCGATCAGAAAGACACCTGGCCTAGTAGGATCGTTGTCTGTCTGCCCTTGTTCCCCACCTGCCTCGTCACGCCTAGAAACACTTGAGTATAGGCGTGTTACAAATGCCATATCATATCATTCCGCACGCATGTAGACTAACTGTCGTTTATCATTGTGTGTTGGCCACGATTTATCTCGTTACTTTTCGCATTCATTTTAGAGACGAACATACTCCATTGAACTATCCTTGCAAGCAAATAGTTTCTGATCGACCGTAATAAATAAAATGAGTAATATTAATGAAGTTCGGCTAGCGAGACTAATTATCATTTTTTTGTTTTCATAACAGGTATTTGATCCCATTCTGCCACTGCCATCTGTTTGAGACACCGGCGGATGGATTCTTCAGCAGACACCTGCAGCTTTGTGTCAACAACTGGAGCACGATCACCATATTATGGGATGATCGCCAAGGGCCCACATGCCCTTACGCTGTACTAGTGGCTAGAAGCAACATAACCTTTAGGCTGGACTAGTGCCTAGTTGATGGAACAGCCTTGCGGTTCACCGTGCTTCCAAAGTGATTCTTTTTATGAAAATGAACACCCTGTGTACCATAAAGGAACAGCGCGTGACTCAAGATGAAACGGAACAGTTATTGCGGATACAGATAAAAGAAAATAAATGGCTTCCGGAGTTCATATGGCAATTGCTGAATATTCTCTAAACATTTAATGTCAAATAAATGTACTTTACCAAATGTACCGTGTTGCTGTTTCATTTTAAAGTACAGTTTCATATTCCGAATTGTGGCGCGCTATGTTGTGAGTTGATCTGTGTTGGTTTCCGGGTTCTGTGTGGAGTCGCGCAGAAGACGACTGGGCGCGTTTGCCTACGCAGCACAGTAACGTCACGGGGAGAGGCGGGGAATATGAATGTTTTGATAATGTCAGGCTCAGGGGCGGGGGAATTGATTTAGTGCTGCAAAAGCAGGTCAGCCAGGGCGATCGGGGAAAAGATAGGATTATCAGAAAATGGCGGCTCCCTGGTGCTTGTTTTCGCGTGCGTTTAATGGACGAAAACTTGGGTAAGGTCCATAGGAAAGTTTTCTAAAATCGAGCCACTTAGGCTTAAAAAAACATGGCCGACCCGTAGGGACAATAAACATTTTTACTAGACCATGCCTTTAAGTTGACCAAATTAAAATGTAAACTGCTCAATTTCTAGAAATAAAAATAACTCACAATGCCAATAACAGAAACACTTCCAACTCCAATCTCTCGTGACACTTTTGTGTCAGATCTCACTGGCTGTTTATTCCAGACTTTGAAGTGAAAGAGTTCAAACATAATTGATCTTACTGTCTCGCTCTGCCAAAAAGTTTGCAACAAGATGGCTAGTTGCCATTTTATTGAGGTCAACGCGTACTTAGCTTCTTGGAAAGGGAATTGGCATGAATGAATGCAGAGGATAATAGAGCAGATTTTGTTAAGACAGCATAGTAAAAAAAAATACTCACATGAATATTGTCATACGTTAGTGAATACATTCCCTAAATAAAGCTTTCAAAATACTATCACTTCTCATCATTGCATTTGGAATTGATCTTTAACATGAACACCAAGAGCACACACCATGCATGAGTGTCTATGGGCCTCATCACAAGTCTGGCTGTAATCCAGCGCAATTACCGCCGGGCGCTAACAGCGTTACCGCTGGGTCATGAGGCGGAAATTAGCGCTGCGTCACAACCTGGCATGAACGCGCATGACTCCGGCAGTAACACAACTGTAACGCTATTAGTGCCCAGAGGTAACTGCGCCGAAATAAGGGCAACTGCTGAGAAAGCAGCGCTAATAGCGCTACTGATGCACATCCAGGCGCTAATAGCGCCGGCGGAAATTGTGTCACTGCCACAACGTGTAGCATCGCAGCAGACATTTTGAAAAACACAATACATTCAATATCTCCACTTCCTGCAGCCTGGTCCTGACCAGCATAAAAAATGTCTCAGGAGAGGATAAGAGGCAAGGGTAAGCTTGTTATACTCACAAATGAGGTAATCTCACACTGTGAATGAGCTCTATGGCAGTCGCCACCGCAGGTCAAATGGCCAGCGCAGGACAGCCACATGGACTACTAGTACAAGTATCCTGCATGCCCCGTGACGGAGGGGACTGCTGCAACCGGTGGAACGACCTGAGGGCCAGGGTGCAGGGACTGCTGTCCCAACACAGCCAGGAGTACCTGGCGACTGGAGGAGGCACCGTAGAGCCACTGTCCCTCACCGCCTAGGAGGAGAAATTGGTAACCAGAGGGATGGCCCCAAGTACGTCAGGGCTATGGGCTAGCTAAACAAGATACAAGGGGGGTGTCCTGACGACTGTGTTTCTATGGTTTACTTTCTCATTACTGTAAACCTACGGTTATTCCGTCATGTAACATACATTCCAATTCATTCTGTAGGTAATAGTACTCAAGCAATTGAGAGCGCAGACAAAAATAGCTTTTATTTAGCTGTTCATGCATTTCATGTTCATGCATTTTTTCTTTCTTTGATTATTTTTTAAATTCAGTTTACTGAGGTTGGTTTGTTTCTTACATTCAAAAACCTTTAGTAAATTAATTGGCAATAAAGTTTAATTACACAAAACTAGTAACAGATTTGTGCTTTGAAATTTGTTTATATCCACCACCTATGATAGATTATGTACAGGATACAACCAAACAGAAGGCAATTAGTAGTGTCACAATTGGTAGTATATATAGCCAAACTAGAGGGTGACCCAAACTAGAGGGTGACCCAACACATGGTCGACGTCAGCAAGTGAATCAGGTAGTTGAAAAAAGTTTGGAAGACCGAATAATGGACAATAGGGTGCTGGTCCTCAGACGTTTCGGCAAGGTGCCTTATTCTTGGGCCTGGAGTAGGTCTCCCTAAAAGAGAGTGGAGGGTGCTCTATTAGTGCCTGTAGTATTGGTCGAGGACTGTTGAGCAGGACATTAAAATTCCATGATTATGGTACACCAAAAACAAAGTTTAAAAACAGGAAAGCACGGGACTGACCTGGGTAGTAGCGCTAGGTGGATCCTTAGATTGTGCGGTCCACAAGTATAAAGCGGGGTTTGATTAGTCCATGCTTGTTCAGTACAGCTTCTGGCTGCTGTTGGGTATAAAAAATGGCAAAGGATCGAATTTGGGACTGCGCACTATTTTTACAGTATGGCACATGCTGTTGCTGTAGGTGCAAGCTAATTTGACAGTGAATCTCAATTCTCACCTTCCAAAACGGGCTTGTAGTATAGAGTTGCTGGAAGGTGCTGGTTGCGGTGAAGATCGCGCCAGCTAGTGGCCTGGCGGGCGATGAGCAGTAAAGGAGCTTTCCCCCCCCCAGGGATGGCAAAATGGACGTTCTCCTATAAAGTGGAGACAATTGGGTGCGAAAATAAGTGAAATTTGGAGGGGGCTTGGGAAGCCTATGGAGAGTTAGATTACCTTGTATGGAGGTCCAGGGTAGGAGGATGATTCCTTGGTTGCCGCGATGTGGAGGGGCCGCTGGGTGAATGCGTTATGAGAACGCTGAGCTGTGTAGTACGGTGCGCACTGCGCATGCGCGTTGGGGAGTAGTGTTTACTGTTATACTGCAGTGCGCATGTGTGGAGGAGAAATGGCCTACAGGCGCCGCGCATGAGCGGGCCCACATAGCGTCTCGTAGTCATGGAGATGCGTGAGCTGTGTGCATAGAGACGGCAGGAATTTACTGCCCGTCTACATGCGATCATTATGGTCTATCTGCCTGGGGGAATCTGCAGGCATATGTGATACTAACAAGGACAAGGAGTAGACTCGTGGTCAATGGGGCTGGTGGCTCCCAGCAGTTGTGGGCGCCGGGGTATGGGTGATCTGAATAAGTAGTCCAGCAGGTGGAAACGGATTTGATGTGGGATATGTGACCTGTGCCAGGTGGTGGAGGCTGCAGGTCCGTGCCTGGTCAGGCTACTGGTGTCTAAGGAAGGATGTAGAGGGGGCCATCTGCCTAATGTCAAGGGGGAGAATGGTCATGCTAGTGGGTGTTGGTAGGAGAGGTATCTCAGGGGGGCCACTAGTCTGATGGCTGTTTAGGGGCTGGGCTTGATGCTGCCGCTGTACCCAAGGGGGTCCGACTGCCTGTTGACAGGGGGTTTCGGGGGGGGGGGGATGTCATCCTTGTAGGCGGTAGTGGGCGAGGGATCTTCCGGAGAGGAGTGCAGGAGGAGGTCTGCGTATGCTAGCAGTAGCAGGTAGGGAAGGGAAGATGTCCATCAGATGAAATCCAGGTATTGTGGCTGGACGGATGATCCGAGGTCATGGAGGTGTTTTAACCACGATACCCTATGGGTTCTGCCTCGTTGAGCCCATTAGTGATGCTTTTTAATTTAAAGATCCACCACGCCTCTTTGTGATTCAGTGAGTTCACGGCATTGCTGGTGTTGGGGACTGAATCCGCAATCCACCAAAAGATGTCATCGGGTCCATGGTGATGTTCTATGTAGTGTTGGACCATCGAAGCTGTAAAAGATTTGCATCTAATCCGAGAACGGTGTTCTATTCTTTTGTGAATTTGACGTGCGGTTTGTCCTACATAGCGGAGGCCACAGGGGCATTCTATTATGTACATCACATTTGCTGTTTTACAATTTGTGAATTGTCTTAGTTGCCATTCTTTTTCGCCAATCCGGAATGAATTTATTTTTTTGGTAAAACGGCACACCGTGCATGTGCCGCATGGGTGATTGCCCCTTATTTCTCGCATGCTCCAGATTGTAGATCTTTGCGTCTTGTTGTCTATTCTGGCGTGTGTTAAAATGTCCTTTAGGTTTTTGGATCTTTTCAAAGCCATCCTGGGGATTTTTTCCTCTGGTAAACTGATTTGTACTAGAGTCCAGAATGTTCTCAGTATTCCTTTGAGTTTGGTGGTGTTAGGACCAAAAGGTAGATACGAAAGTGAGGGTATCTTCGCTATTGGAGCTGGCAATTTTAGGTGTTCGCAAGCTCTCTCTTGGTGTATATTTGGCTCATTTGGTTGTCTTCTTAATGAGTTTTTTCGGATAGCCTCTCTCCTCTAGTTTACTTTGTAGAACCTTGGCATGTTTGTTATATTGGTCCAGTTCTGTGCAGTTGCGTCTTAACCTCAGAAATTGGCCGTACGGGAGATTGTCACAGAGACTTTTCGGGTGATGACTATTGTAGTGGAGCAAAGTGTTCCTGTTCGTATCCTTGGTAAAGAGATTGCACATCAATGTTCCATTTTTAACTAAAATGGATAGGTCCAGGAAATTGATTCTTGTGCTGCTACTTAGCATGGTGAATTTTATTTCTTGTGTTTTGGCGTTAAGCCAATCGAAGTCAGTAAGGCTGTTTTGGTCCCCTTTCTAGATTAGGATGATGTCGTCGATGTACCTGTACCATGAGGTAATCTTGTCTTGGAAGGGGTTTGAGTTATTGAGGACGTAGTGGCGCTCAAATTCAGCCATGAAGATGTCTGCCAGGCTTGGTGCGAATGCTGCTCACATGGCAGTCCGGCTTGTTTGTAAGTAGAAGGTGTCATTAAAAGAGAAGAAGTTATTGGTTAAGGCCAGTTCTAAAAGTTCCACTATGAAATTGGTGGGGACTCTTCTCTGGAGCATGAAGTGCGTCAGGTGATGTCTTATGCATTCCACTGCTGCCACTTGTGGGATACTCGTGTATAAGATGACTATGTCCATGGTGACTAGGAGTTCTTGATCTTCATTGAATATTTGTCCTTCAAACTTCGTTATGGTAGACATGGCATCTCTCAAGTATGTTGGCGTTTGCTGGCTGAGTGGCTTGAGGAAGTGGTCGATGAACTTACAAATTGGTTCAAGTATCGATCCACGCCCCGACACAATAGGTCTTCCAGGAGGAGTTTGCCTATTTTTGTGAAGTTTTGGCAAAGCATAAAATGCAGGAGTCCTGTTTTCCGAAGTGTTGAGGAAGGCTTCTTCTTGGTCAGTGATCCAGTTTTGCTCTAGTGCGCATCTCGTCACTTCCTGAATTTTGAGCTTGATTTCTGCTGCTGGATCTTTTGAGTTTCTTGTCATTTCCGTCTTAATTTAGTAATGTCATTACCATCTCTTTGTATTGTGTGATATTTTGGATGACAATCCCTCCACCTTTGTCCGCTGCTTTAATAACCAACTGTTTGTTGTCAGCTAGAGTTGTCAGTGCCTTGCTATTGTTAGGTTGTGTCTCATGTGTTGGGGTTTATTCTTGTAATTTTTGTATTTCTTTTGTAATACATTTCTCGAACATTATCAGTGATCCAGGTACCTCGTTCTTAGTGGGGTTGAATGTAGATTTGACTTTAAGGCCTGAATCATCTAGTTCAGGGCAGAAGTCCTTGTCTTTTGAGCACAGTGCTGGACCTTGAAGGGATAAAGGGAGTCAGAAGTGCGGAGGCAGGTGCCAGCAGCCAGGTGGTGAGTCAACCCACCCCCTGAAATGCATGCGCGAATGGCATCCCAGCATAAGATGCCCAAGTGGACAGGGACACACGTCAGCAGACACAGCTGGGCAAGCCAATAGGGCAGAGTGATGGGGTGGCACATCAACCATGGGTCAGGTCACCAAGGGCACTCCTGAGCCACAAAGCAGTGGCAAGCGAACCAAACTAATGCCATGGACACCACACCCCTACTTGGTGCACCCTGTACAAGCGGGATGGAGGCGCGTGAGCGACCACCGCACTGTGCAGCAGTCACACCATGTTGGGGCCCCAGTAGGCCTGCCCCACGTCGGCATGGCGATCAAGACACAGGAAGGCACACGTCCCACCCACTGACATGTGCACAGCCTGCCAATCAGCAAGCACCACAGTGCAGCCCTGCTGGCTGCTCAGCAGTGCCCCACAGAGCCATGATTGTACCATGGACCATGCCAATATCCACCACCACCCCATGTGGGTGCCACCCAGGTAGGGGATTGCGGGCCCATGAAGGAACCCATGCATGCCAGACGTAAGCTGCCCCAGCATGGACACCCTGGCCTACCCAAACACAGGCCAAAAACCAACAGGCCATGGGTAACAACCATCGATACAAGCAACCCCAATACGCTGGACCATCATGCATCATCCCATGACCAGCCATGTCCATTTGCCCATACGTGTGGGGGTCACACTATGTACCATAGCAATTGTGCCTTGAATGCCAACACATGTGGTTGAACCATCCCTGACAACATTTCCTATATCCCCTACATGCATATGGGCATCGCCAGAGGATGATGATGCCGTTTTATCAGGGAGCGCTGCTACCAGGCACTCGAGGTCTGCCACCACCACCCCGCGAAGGCCCACACAGGCCACACCAAGGCGTATGTCCCAGCACTCAATGACGCACTAGAACAGGGGCAAGACTGGCCACCAGGAGGAGTGCAAGGCACACTGCACCCACTCCTGCAGCCGGAGGCCCCAATGCTGAGGCCATACTTACTGCCAGAGCGACTGAGGAGCTACACGGGGACACAACCCAGTGACATCACCTGCCGAAGGGTCACACTCCCTGGAGAGCCCTACATGCCGCCAGCGCCAGCACTCCCTGGAGAGCCCTCCACGCTGCTACCACCAGCACACCCGAGAGCCCTCCACGCGCCAGCATGCACCTTCACCTGAGCCGGACGTGGATACTCCTCCCACCCCCATATGGCTCCCCTGCTTTCAATCCTGCGCCAGTGCAGTGCCCCGCAACACTGCAGCACACTTCAACACGCAGCATGCTGATGGTAAGGCTCGAGGAAATGGAGCGCAGACAGCAGAAGATTGGCCACACCCACACTGTACACCTGCAGGCAATCAGGCACAGCATATCCAGGGGGCTATCCGCAGGGTTGTGTGGGCCATGGTGCGAAACAGGGCCGAGACAACAGCAAACATGTACTCCCAACATGCCATGGACATGACAGAGGGCGTCTCTGCACTGGCAGAGGCCATACGCCAGTGCAAAGAGGTGCACGGCAGCAAAACATGGGGACAGGATCGGTCACATCCAGGTCATCCACACCCACAAAAGGTGGGGGTGGAGATAGTGGGATGGGGAGTTGGTGGTGGGAGGGGGGATAGTTTGGGCACTTCATTCGATTAAAACTGTTAACATTCATCAATGTGAGGACATTCCCGATTGCTTCATTGTCGTGTTTATTGATTGGAGGTCAGGGGTGTAAATCGCACAATGGTGCATGGCTCGTGCCATGATTAAGTGTCAGAAGAATCAGTCCATGGCGTGCCATTATCCCATCCCTCACGTCTCTGGCAATGCGTGCATTTACCTCTGCCATAAGTACTGTGCATACTCATCCTCTGGGGGTGGCATGCCCACGTCAGGGGGTAGCGGAACGTTTCGCTTCAGGCAGATATTGTGCAACATTGTACACACTACCACAATTATCGCAACTTTCTCTGGTGCGTACATCAGGGCTCCACTGGTACGGTCGGCAGCAGAAAAACGTGCTTTCAGGAGGCTGAAGGTATGCTTGTTGCAGTCCCGGGTCCTGCTGTGAGCATGGTTGTAGGCATTCTCTTGCGATGATCGTGGATCACGCACAGGGCCATTAGCCAGGGTAGCTGTGGGTATCTGGAGTCACCAGCATGGGGGGGGGGGGGAGGCACAGGCATTAGTCACAGTGTAGGGTTTGGGGGTGGACTTACACATTATCAAGCCAATGGGCTGCTTGTGCATGCCGATGGGCCATCATTTCACGGCATGTCTTATTCATGCAGTGTCACTCGTGCCATGCATTGTTTGTGCTTCACATGCACCCTGTTCCCTTGCAGCATACGTTATGTAGGGTGTCTGTCAATGACATGTCCAGTGGACATGGTGGCTGTCATGTGGATGTGTATTCACACCCTGCATGGGGCATGATGCTGGGTTCCCCATGGATTCTCCCTGGACATCTGGTGGCGATGGGGCAAGTGGGCATTGTGGGCTGGCCGCACGTGGCACTGACATGGATGTTGTGCTGTATGAGATTTTGGCCATTTGTCTACATTGCTACGGTGGGTGCACGTTACATTGTGGTGCCTGTAGTTATGTTGGTGTATTTGGTTGATACTGTATGTGTACTACTGGTTCTCCACGCAAGTCTGACCTGTGCATGCCCCCTAGTCTGTACTGTGACGTTGGTGCAGGAGGTGGTCAAGAACAGATTTTGCATTTGCTTGCCATGCCTGCCCTTGTGTGGTCATTCGTACCCCTATCTCCCCGCCCCCCAATTTGGGCATGTGTACTAGCTTTTCTACTCGGCCACTATCCACGTCCGTTTTCCTCTGTGCCTCTACATTTATCCTAGCAATGTGTTGTTCCATAGGACCATGGCATCATGGGTGGAACCAGGGTAGCGGGCACAGCAGTGGCTGATGAGGAGGTTGGGGTTCAAGGTCACCTGCACATTTATGTAGTGGAAGAGCTTGTGGTTTCGGTACACTGCTTCATGGGCCTGGGGAGCCACCAGCGCAACATGGGTACAGTCCAGAGCAGCAATCCCCTTTGGCATTTGGGCTATGGCATAGACCCGTGCCTTCATGACAGTGACCTGGGCTGGGATGGTAGGCAGTGAGATGTGACACTGCACTTGCCGCAGGAGGGCTTAAAGCACCTGGGCCAGCACTGCACAGAATGTGGGCTGTGCCATGCTGTGCATCATGGCTGCAGAGTGCTGGAAGGTGCCAGTTTCAGCAGTGAGGGGACAACTGTCTGGATTCTGCTCCCTATGTCGTCCTGTATTGTGGTGAGCAGCTTTGTTATGGTCTCCCTGTTGAGGCGGTACAGGGTGACCAATTGGCTCACTACGGGTCCAGGGTGAGGGTCTGACCCTGGGGATCGGGGCACGCCTTGCTTGGCCTCTCCTCATCCTCCACCTGCCCACTCCCCTTTACTCCCTGTGCCCTGTCCTGGTTGTCCAGCATCTCTACCTCAAAGCGCAGCATGAGCAGCTGCCTGTCCCAGCTCACAGTGGCTAGTAGCAGCATGGTGTTGTGAACAGCGTTTGGGGTAGGGGTGTGCCTTATGTAGCCCTTTGGTGTGGATTAGGATCGCCTATGGCTTCTTGGCAGGCACCTGTCTTCATTTACCTCCAGCTGGAGGCTACTGCGCCGTGTTTTCGGTGATATTAGCACCGGTTTTAGGCGCCAATACTGCCGGACATGGACTTGTGATGC
Organism: Ambystoma mexicanum; assembly: GCF_040938575.1. Taxonomy (NCBI): domain Eukaryota; kingdom Metazoa; phylum Chordata; class Amphibia; order Caudata; family Ambystomatidae; genus Ambystoma; species Ambystoma mexicanum. The sequence goes on along the minus strand of NC_090921.1, from coordinate 344,591,927 downwards.
GACTGTTTGCACCTCGTGTGGCCGGCTGTAATTGCACCGGTTGATTTTCCTGTCAGCGATATTTGCGCCGGTTCTAGAGCCAGCGGAGTGGTATTGGCAGCGCTAATTCTGTTACCGCCACTTTTAAGGTTTACTGTCGGAAAATGACAGGGACCAAACGGAGCAGTAGGCTTCCCACATCTTCCTTGTGCATCCCCCTTTGGGTTGCTTTTTGGTGGTTTCATAAACGATTGCTGGAGTACTTATGCCTTAGCACTTGTGTACTCTAGTGCTAATTTGTGGTGTCCGGTCTGGGTACTGGGCATAGGTGCACAGCTGGGAACTCCAAAACAAAAATAAATCTGACCCAGTGTCAAGTACTGGGTGGCGCGGGGAGGAGGTGCCAATGAAATTAATGGATAATGTGTAACACTGAAATGTTTTGCACTCGTGGGCTAATGTGATGGAGGCACAAATGCGGCTAGAGGGTCTAGGCTCACACCTATAAAACAGAGGGAATCCAGAGGCTTCAGGATGGAGCAAGAGGCATCACCTCCACTCAGATTTTTTCAACAGTGGAAACCGATAAGGTTGATTATTAATGCACTGTCACACTGAAGCCACTGCACTTGCAAAATAAAGTTCCAGCGCAACCTGCCTTTGGTCAATATCTAGTGTCGCTGACATTGTGGTTGCGCATACGTTGTAAGAGCAACCAATAATGGATTAAGTGCAAACGCCCTCTTTCTTGACATGTAGTACTACTTTTTAACCCATAGAATCATTAAATATATGGTTTTAAAAAAGGTAATTCAACGTAAATATCCTGGATATTACAAAATTTAAAGTCTGAGCCGGGTCAACATATTTCCTGGTGCTTGCCTTTCTTACTGCACACATCACCACCTAGGTACAATTCCTCATTTGCCTAGGTATTTCCATCATATGCTAGGCACTGCTGATATTTACCAGATATTGCCCTTTTCCACTCAGGTACTTGCATCCTTTCTAAGATATTAAAGTTATAGGTGGGAACAGCGGAAAAGCAGGGACATTTGTTGTTTTGAATTTGCCCTCCCAATCTTGATTTAATGACCCTCGTTTTAATCCTAGCTCCCCACTTGACCTTACTTTGCGGCCATGGGCAAATCTCTTTTAGCTCCCTAACTACCTAGATATTTCTCTGCCACAATCAGGAACGGTCACTTAGATCATTCTTAAATATACATACATAAAGATCAATCAACAAAACGAGAGCTCGATCATGCCAGAACAAGGGTTAACTCAGGTAATCCACTAGGTAGTTAAATTGTCTTATAACTATAGACATTGTTCTACATGTATTCATGTGAACCGTCCCACTTGTTGTTCAAACTCAAATAACATAATATATCTTTTTGGCCGTCTCAAAGAGCGTTCTCATTGCACAATCTGCCTGAAGAGAATTAGTGTCATCCAGAGTAAAAAAAAAAAAAGAAAATCAGGAAAAAACGGACACTGCTACTTCTGTACAAAGCAAAATGGCTGGAATCCTCCTCAGGTTTGGGATTAGTAATGCCCGATTAAATATATAGGCTAGTAGAGGTCAGTACAAATGAAATGTTATTAATCAATTTAGAAAGTAGGGCAGCACAGCATTAGTGTGAAACATAAGAGAAATCATGCGAACCTAGGGGCAAGAAAATCTCAGGAACCATTTCATGACATACACATTTTCTTGAATAGAGTTTGTGATGAGTCCCTTACCCCAGTTCCAGGAATCACACAACGAAAAGTCCAGTTTTGGTGCTTCTGGGAGCTGAAAAGACAAGTATGGATTTATTACAAATGTCACTTCCATGTTAGTTAGAAGCTGCAAGGACAAAAGTGAACGGAGACAGAATTGTAAAGTTTGTAAATTAGACCACTTCTGGAAAAACAACAAGTGAGGAATGGAAATGCTTGGGTCAACTCTTCTTAACCTCTATGAAATCCATTGGGCAGAATTCCACTGATTTTGTTTGGCTCTTTCGTGTAGAGGCACAGCCAAGCTAATGAAATGTAAATCAGTTTTGCCCTTACACCAAAAGTAACTGTCTATACTAAACTGCTAAGCATGCCCCATCCACACCGAAGCATAAACACCAGACACGTTTCAGCCATTTTGGGCTTCACTGATGAGATGCAGCTGGAGTCCCAAGGTACAGCAAAGTCAGGACCCATTTCTAGGCTTCTTCAAGATAATAAATTAGACCGACACGGGTCTGGTGCTTTCTGGTTGCCGAGGAGCTCAGCCCGAAGAAGGAGACGCACTACGACCTCTCGGCCTCCCCACAGAAAAAGACACATTACTTCTATTTAGCTGCGCAATATAGCAATATAGGCAGAGATGGTAATTCTGTTACCGGTTAAGAGTTCATTTAGTTGTTTTGTATAGGACTTCAATGTGCAATCTTGTATATAAAATTAAAAAGGGCTTGTCCAGGACAAAGCGTGAGCGGAAAGCGCAGTTGGTTGATGTCACCGCCTTTCCACACCTCCTCCATAGTCTTACAATTCAGCTAGCACCTTTGACCACTTCGGGCGACCACAGACAGATCTACAGAGATACAAAAGGAATCCACTCTTTCAAATTTAGGAGCTCAACTGACTGTAGTGTTAGAAAACGGCCAGTCACGACTAGTACTAGCACAGAGAAAGTGAAATGAAAGGTGCATATTGTAGGAGAACAATCGAAAACACAACAATGCTAAGAAATGTGTAGTTGCAGGCTCTCAACCCATAGGGATCCTGACAAACGTGTCCTTAATAGAGCAATAAAAAGATCTCTATTGATTTGGGAGAAAGCAACACCCGTTACAAAAGATCATTAAGTGCTAAATAAGCGATTAATGACAAATTCAACGGTTTTGGATAGTGAATGGTTTTCTACCTTGTCAGGTATAGTTATCATATACCTAGGTACTACTTATTTAATAAATGGAAATTACAAGGAAAACAGTGCATTTTTGGTACAAAAATGCATACAAAACTTTATAACGTTGACTTAGAGTGGAGGACCTGTGTCGTTAACAATGGGTGAGAGGATGTGGATAGAAGACCAGATTTATTTTATTTTTAAAAGCCACAGTGAAAGCAATCGATTTTTGGCACAAAAACACAAAATGTACCACTGATAACAGAGTGGAGGACATTGGTCCTTTACAATGGGTCAGAGAATGTGACTTGAAAACCAGCTGTTGCAGGGGAAGGTGGAAACATAAACCAGGGACGAGGACAGGCGGGAATGACATAGGAACAGGATGGTGGAGGAAGTGCTGTATTATGGATGAGGGGTGACGCAAAAGTGCTGTAGGGTTGTCCATGAAGGATAGTGAGAGAGGAAAACGGGGTGCTGCAGTAGCGTAGTGTGCTAGGAAACAGACTCTTCAGAAAGGAGGAGAGTTTTGAGCTTGAATTTAAATAGTGGTAGAGTTGGAGTAGCACAGAGAGGGAGCGCATTCCAGAGTAAGCGAGCGATGAGCTAGAGAGAGAGCGGAAGTGAGAGGGAGCACAGGGGGTAGCAAGGAGGTGAGCCAAGGATTAGTGTAATGAGCGAGGAGGAGAGTAGGTAGTGAGATGGGCAGATAGGTAGGGTGGGGCGAGTCCATGGATAACTTTGAAGATGTTGAGAAGACGTTTATACTTGGTCCTTTGTTTCATAGATAGCTAGCCAATCTGGCAACGGGCAGAGGAGGTAGGAGGAGGTAGGGGTATAGTGAGAAAGGTTGAAAAGTGTGCGGACCGATAAGTTAAGGACTTTCCCCAGGAAGTGAAAATCCTAAGTGGGAAGGCAAAGGGAGATTAGCTGTTTGGCAGTATTGAAAGGAAAAAGATGACCGGTTTTTCCTGATATTGAGGAAGGTCTGGCTGCAGTGGCAGATTTGGCGATGAAGAGCCCGTGACTACCTTCCTTAATCTGCTTCCACTCGTAGCCTTGGTATGAAGGCCTTGTCCCTGAAGCCTAAGAGAGAGAGAGAGAGTGTTGAGAGAAGGTCAGAATGATTAACGAAGGCAGCAGAGAGGTCGAGAAGAAAAAGAATAGATGAACGGTTAGCATGACGAGTGGAAGAGATGTAGTTGCTTACTGAGGAGAGCAGGCTCAGAGTGAAGAGGTCGGAAGCCAGATTGAAGAAGATCCCTGAGGTTGTGTGTGTCGAGGAACTCAGTGACTTGGTCAAAAGCGGCGTAATATGGGATTTTGAAGAGAGACAGAACAAAAGTTGGCAGGACAGTTAGAATATAGGCAAGGTTTCTTAAGGATAGGGATGATAGGCGACTTATATGATGATGGAAAAGTGGCACTGTCAGTGGCACTGTCAAGAGAGGAGGTGAAGAATGAATTACACCCAGCAGACACTGACACCATATGCCACATACACACATCACGTGCCTGTTATTCCCACCCAATAGCCAGGCACAAAAGGCATGCCTAGGATTCCCATAAAATTCCCAATGGCTAGGTATTATTTCAGGTATTTCCATTAAATGCCAAGTACTCACATCATGTGCCCAAAAGGTACCAAACATGCACAACTCGCACCATTGGCAGAGAGCACAATCAAATGCACAGGTTCTCAAACCACTGCCAAAGACTGCCATTTAATTGCCAGGAATGCACCTGCCAGAGATTGCCTTCATATGCCTAGGAACTTACACTATTACCGGAGACTGTCATGAAATGTGCAGGTGCTCACTGTTGTGCCAGGGATTGTCATCAAATACCAAGGTACTAGACCCACTTCCAGGTTTTGCAGTGAAATTTTAAAGTACACATCAAACACGGTCATCAAACACGGTCATTCCAGGGACTTTGTTAATATGGGTGTACCAGACAGGAAGGGCAGCACATCTGAAAGACGAGCTATGGCCAGTGGTGGGCAAGCTGCAGCCCTCAAGATACTGTGGGCCACAACTTCTATGACTTCTCACCAATGACTATGCTCGCTAGGGCTGATGAAAGTTGTATGTCAAAAGATCTGGAAGGCCAAGGTTGACCACCGCAGAGCTAAGACGCACTCCCTTGGCCCCACCTGCCCCTCCATTGCAACCGAAAGAAAAACAGAGGCAAGCAGGGCTGTGTAAATGCAGGGTCTTTGAAGCAAAACTCCTTTTCCCCCCTGCCACGCTCCACTATCCTGAGTTTACTGATTAATTGGGACCGAAGAGGCAGCAGTTCTATGTCATAATCGGGCCATTGAAGACTGCACCCCAAAAAAAAGATTTAAATGGCGCCTTTGTGCGGCCTTCAATAGGTGGGATAATGACGATCCCCACTCCCACCTTCTCCTACGATGGCAAGATTTCCATTGCATTGTTTTTTGTTTTTTTTAACCGCACAGACCAGTGCTAGACCAGAGACTATCTCCAATAATGTTGTCTCACTACGTAGAGCTAATGTTAAAGATCTAACTAATTGGTAAAACTCAATGAACCACATATATAAATCATGCAATACCTTTCCTTTCACGTGTAGAGCACACAAACTGTACTTCTACACCTCATCTACAGACCCCCAGGTCCCATCTCTTCATTCGAGGAAGAGATTTCAGACCTGACCACTAACACCAAAACAGGTTCTCAAATCATCCTTCTTGGAGACCTTAACCTTGGCCTTGGCGATCCTAATGATGCCAATGCACTCTCCCTAGAAAATACTATCTCCCAATTTGGATTCAAACACAGAATTACAGCCCTAACACACACCAAAGGTAGAACCTTGGACTGGTTAGCGGATCGCAACTGCTCCACAGCTATCATTAAAAACGAGCCTACTGCTTGGTCAGACCATCACGTCATTTCCTTCTCTATCCAAGGGAAATCACCATCGACCACCCCCCCACCCCCAGCCACCATCCCGCAATCCTTCTCTAGGAACAACCACAACATCACCTTGCAGAACCTTTGCCCGCTTATCCACAACATCCTCACCCCTGCAAACTACACTAACCTAGATGTGGAGAAACTTGCTGACCTCTACAATACAACTCTTGAATCTTCAGTAAATGCCATCGCCCCCCATCAAACTCACCAAAGCTAAACCAGCAGCCCACCTGAACAAATGGTTCACACCAGAGCTAGGAATCCTTCGGAACACTAAACGAGCGGCAGAAGCCTTTTAGAGGAAAACTCCTAACCAAGCTAACAAATTACAACTCACATTAGCAGCCTCCACTTACAAAATTGCTATCCTCAGGGCAAAAAAAAGAGACCTACGACAACAGAATTGAGAGCGCCAAATCTAAAACTAAGGAGCTCTTCGCTATGCTCAGAGAACTTGAGTCACCAGCAGCACCAGCAGAAACCTGCGTGAAAGATGCAGACTGGTGTGAGAGGATCCAAAAAGCCTTGGCAGACAAAATTGCCATGCTGCAAAATAAAATTGAACAGAAAAGGCTCAGTCTACCCAATAAAGCTAACATTCCAACACCGCCCACCCCCAAATCACCCTCCTGCCTCCCCTTCTTCTCACCGGTATCTACCGAAGAAGTGGCAAGCATCATCAAAGGTCTCAAGCCTTCCAGATGCCAAGGAGAAACATGCCCACCCACCATTATTCAGAAAGGCGCCAACAATCTGGCCCCTCTCATAACTACCCTTATCAACGCATCCTTTAATTCCAGCTCAGTCCCTAGCAGCCTAAAGGAGGCCTGGGTCATGCCTCTTCTAAAAAAACCTAATGTGGACCCCAATAACCTTTCCACCTACAGGCTCTCACCACCGTTCCATACATCCTAAATATTCTGGCCTACCTGCAAATCCAGAAGCACCTGGAAGAGAACAATCTGCTAGGCCTCAGACAATCAGGTTTCAGACCAAGGCATGGAACAGAGACAGCACTCCTGGACCTAAAACTCCAGATGGACGAGGCTAAGGCTAAGGGCAAACTAGCCAGGCTCCTGCTGCTTGATCTTTCAGCAGCCTTTGACCTTGTCGACCACCAGATCCTTACGGAACATCTGACGACCTCAGCTGCCTTCTCTAGCCAGGCAACTGCCTGGATCCAATCCTTCCTAGCCAATCAAACCACCGGGTCTTCTCGTCGGGGGCTTGAGCCCACCCCATCCCTATCCTTTGTGGCGTCCCACAAGGGTCGTGTGTCTCGCTAACCTTAAACAAGATCTTCACTAATCTATTGTTCGACCGTCTTGACAGCCTGGGCGTCACCTACACAAACTACTCGGATGACACCCAGGTTCTCATCTCCCTCTCAGGATGCTACGAGGACTCCTCCTCTAAGATCAACAATCTTTACTTGGAGATCCAAGCCTGGATGGCTGAGCATGGTCTATGCCTAAACGACAGGAAAACAGAGCTGCTTCTCGTCGGCTCTCAACCACGGAAAAACAAATTGGACCCCCGTTACACGTCCATCAACAGACGGTAACCAAATCTCTGTGGCGAAAGAAATTAAAACTCTCGGGGTCTACTTAGACTCCACACTTTCACTCAAAAGACAAGTGAACGCTACTGCATCAGCTACGGCTTATATAAATAAGCTCATCAACGCCTGCAAACCCTTCCTCTCTCCATCCAGCTGCATCACCCTAGCTAGGGCGCTAGTACTCTCTAAAATTGACTATTGCAACACACTCTTTCTCGGAACGTCAGAACGCAACTTGAACAAACTACAGGTGCTCCAGAACAATGCCCTTAGAGCTGCCCTGAGCATCCCACGACACGCTCACATCTCCAGCATCAGACAAGATGCCTATTGGCTCCCTGTACGAGACAGAATCACTCTCAGATCCCTTGTCATTGTCCACAAATGCCTCTCTAATGACACCCCCAAATACCTGGCAGACAAGTTCACCAAACACTCCTCAGCCAGACCTACCAGAACGCAATATTCACACTGCCTCTCCATCCCCAAATTCTCCCTAAAAAAAGCAGGTGGCTCCAGCTTACCGGTCCTCGCAGCCAAAGCTTGTAACGCCACACCACTTGACATCAGAACAGAGCCCTCCTTCTGGACCTTCAGAGCCAAAACTAAAGCTTGGCTCGCCAGCAAGATCTCCACCACCATCTGACTCTCCTCCTAAACATACCTGCCTTTTGTCGACCATCATGTAACCTGGTCTATTGCACTTACTGTTATTTCTCACTGTATGGATTTACTATGCTGTAACTTATCTAAGTCTCCGGCGCCCAGCTACCCCAGGGTCCGGCGCGGTACAAATAAAGAAACTGTAACGCTCACCTGACTCCCACGGAGGCGCTGGCCTGGTTCGCGCTGCTGTGACCTCTTCTAAGGTGATGCGCAGGGTTCGGAAGACGGACTGGACCGGGCCCCCAAATCTGGTTTGTCTGGCTCGCAGAAGTATCCTTCTGTAGGCAAAAATAGGGGATTAACTGTCTGCGGGGTAATGCAATCAGCCTCCCACTTTCCCCTCTCACCCTCCTCGAAACCCTTCTGTGATTCCTCGTAGCGTCTCACCTTAGGGTCTGCAAGGACGAGCTCTCCATCCTGCTTCTGATGCAGGGGCGCGTTGGTATCCAGTTACTTCACTAGATTTTCGGATTGGTGAGAACCAAACTTGCTTGGCTTCCAGGTAAGTTTTTTGATAAGAGGTTCCCCTTGTGTCCATGCATTAATGTACTGATGCTAGTTTCTTTTGCCCCATAGGAGCCGGGGTACGGAATGCCGGGGAACAGGCACCGACCCGAGATGAGAGGTGAAATCCTTGTAGAAATCAGGTAAGTCTTTAATGAGCGTTTTTTTGGTAATGTCTTTTCATTCCCTCATTAACGCTGATGTCTCTTTTTCCCCTTAGGGGTCGGGGTCCAGAAATGCCAGGATACGGCGCGGACCCGAAATGAAGAGGGAATGAATCAACAGGTAAGTCTTAACATGGAGATTTAGCTTTCCTTATTCCCTTCGCTCTCTAACCTTTTGTTCTGGTCTTTTTCTCCCTAGGCGCTGGGGCGTGACTGCGAATCCGGATGATCGCTGCTGAACATGGAGGCGCCCTGTAAAGGTGAGTGGAATGCGGCGTTGCAGCAATCGACGCGATGAGCTTTTAAATAAAAGCCTTCCTTTTCAGGATTGTCAGTGAGATGTCTCCGGGATGCGGATTTAGCAGGTAAGGACTTTTCCTTCTTCTGTTCTCTTCTTCTCTTCCTTTGCAGGTGATCCAGGATGCTGGCAGGCGTGGCAGAAGTCAGGATGCAGGAGCAGACACGGTGAGCGTCCAGCTGCTAGATGTAGAACAACGCGAAGCACGTGTGGCTGTTCGGGTGGGGTTTAAATAGCCTTGGAAGAAGTTCCAGATATGTATCCTTCCTCCAATCAGGTATGTATCCTTCCCCGACCACGCCCGGATGGTAAATTAGTCCCACAAGTAAAGTAGTTCCTTTCAGGCCTCAAGGAGGCCGGGATCCTGCAGCATGGTCTGCATCAGGTAAGTGCACCCAAGCACTTCCATAATGAGCCTGGCGCCTATGGCGCCAGGACTGATGTCTTTTATGAGCTTGGTGCCATAGGCGCCAGGACACTGTCCAAAGGGCCCCTATAATGGGGTTGCTGGGTCCTTCCTTGGGGACTGGATGTCCGCTTTCGGGGACGCAGGGCTTGAACCGGCTCCCCGGGAGCGGGCATCATGACAGAAACTGAACTAAGAAATAGAGAGACTAAATGGATGGCATGTGCACGGTTTCCCTCCAATTCAGGTAAATGGATTAACAATCTTCAGATTACTAAGGAAACCTTTTTAAAAGAAATGTAAATGAGAGAAATCTTGAAAATTGATGAAAACTTCAAAAGATTTCCTCAAATGTATATGATTTATGATGCAATATGAAAAACCACACCAATTTCAGCGTGGAAGTTTATTTATATAGGAGGAAGGGGGATTCATAAATGAAAGTTCAGTCCTGTTTTTAGGTCTACAGGCCTTAGCTGTTCCATGGCCCGGGGGAGGACTTGGTATGAACCGCCCACAGCGGGATTGGGAGCGTACATGAGGCGATTCTTGAAAAAATCCTGTGACTGTCTCCCCACTCTGGGGAACAGGGCCCGCTTGTATATAGTGCAGCACAGGGGAGAAGGACTGGGGGGGGGGGGAGAGGGGGGGAAAGAGGAGGGAAGAGGGGGGAGAAATAGGGGGGAGAAAGAGGGGGGAAGGGGGGGGAAGAAGGAGGGGAAAGAAGGGGGGGAAAGAAGGGGGGGAGAAGGGGGGGGAAAGAAGGGGGGGAAAGAAGGGGTCTGCAGCCCAGCTCGGGCTGTTAGCGCCCGCGGGTTCGAGCAGTCTATGGGGCAGGCATAGCTGATGGTAGTGTTCCAATTCCCTCAACAGGAGGTAGGAGAGGAAACGTATACTGAGTCGGCTGCTTAGAGCCGCCCACTGGAGCTTTAAAAGCATTGTGTGTTTCCTGGCACTTGCAGCCGTTTTGGTGGATTATGTCAATTTCGTGTTCACTTCTTACATGAAGAGAAACGTCAGAGGGTGAAACGGGAATATGGGATAGCACTGTATTGTGGAGGTTTCAGTCCGCAACAGGCTCCCAGTTAGGCAGAGTTAGAGAGTGGGGGTAAAATTTGAAGAGACTGGCGGGTCAGGGGCGCATGTATAGGCCCTCTCGGTCTTACTGCGGCTCAGTGGAAGAGAGACTAGACTGGCTGCTCTGGGCAGCTAAGAGCTTGCCCTCAGGTATCCCGCCTGACTTGGCACCACAGATCAGGACGCTGAACTCCCCCATCCGTGGGGTTCGTTCCTCCCAGGGTTTCAAGAGATATCCGGGAGAAAATAAGGCCCATGTTGACCTGGACCCAATAAGGGCTCTAATGAGGGATATCACATCACCTCAGGAGGGGGCCTAGATGTACGCTGGCATATGAGGGTGGAGTGTCCTGAAGTAAAAAGTGTTTATCTAACAAAAGTGACCAAATTACCATCGCATATGCTGTTCATGAAGTAAAAAGTGTTTATTTAACAAATGTGACCAAGGTACGCTCACAGGTGTTGCTCATGACGTAAAAAGTGTTTATCTAGTCAACGTGACCAAATTATGCTTGCATATGCTGCTCATGAAGTAAACGTGTTTAGTTAGCAAAAGTTGGTCACATTAAGCACGCCAGGCAAGGTACATTTTTTACTTACCTCATGTGTGGATCCATGTGTACCAAAGCACTCCAGGAAGTGAAAGAGGGCTACATAGTGTAATGTGTAATAGTAATACCATGCTCAGACAAGTGGCAAGTTCCTTCCATCAAGTACCTTGCAAGTGGTAAAAAGCGGCACCATATTAGAAGGATCCCCCTTATCATTGCAACACAGATGTGAAAGAGTGTTGGGCTTAATATAATAGTGACATATATGCACTCGCCAAACAGGCTACCAGTGAATGTAAAGTGTTAGGGTCCTGACATGAGTATGTGTAAGTGCTAGAACAAGTTATTACTGGTTGCAAAGCAGTTGGTTACTTACAAGATGTGCTACCGAAGGTGCTGGGGTTCTCCCATTTAAAGGGAGTCCATTAAGAGTTTGGTACAAATCAAACTGTAGTTAAAGCTTTGTAGTGGGATCCTCCGGTGTCATACTGGGGTAAATGTGAAGTACACTCATTGGAGACCGAAATAACAGTGTAAAAAGTATAAGACTTCCTCCATTTCTATACTATGTAAAGTATCTACTATATAACTTGAGAACCCTGAATTGTGTTTATTGTTCTTTGAGATGGTTTTTATAAAGGAGTGTTACTCCATCCAAACCTTATCCGGTTGTGACTCTTTATTTTAACCTGGTACAAAACATAGAGCAGCAGCCCAGTAGGGGCTGGACAGCCTATAAAGCAAGTGTTAGACCATTCCTCCCTTGGTTCGCTTTCGCACATGTTTGCGGTAAGATGTAGTATTCCCCGCTCAGGACTCCTACAGGTAGCTACTCTCGCCATTCCATATTTCCCCTTGGGAGAACCACTTTACACTTTTTGGAGGCACTGCTGAGATCCTAGGGGGGCAGGAGGGGGGGGAGGCAGTTACGTTATAGGAAAACCACTGTGTACTCTCTTGTTTACCAGACAGGGGGGCTGGGTCATATATTAGCAGTAATTACCTGTAAACCAGAGATACTCGAGAAAAAACGAGAATGGTGCATGAATGTGTTACACTGTGTAAAAGGTGAGGGGCTTAGCCCAGAGACTTGTGTTATAATAGGTGAAGTCCCGTTACACATTACAACTGATGCGATCCTGGCCATGACTGGCACCTTAGAACCCATCACGGGTAAAGTAAAAAGCGTAGGCCGTATACCTGGCCAAGATAATAAATGCTCTATGCTATGTTACAGGTTCTCTTTCAGGTAAAACATTGCCCACGGAAATCCAAGGCAGGGAACCTTTAATCACCTGCCCGGTCTGAAAATTAGACTCATGGCCAGGGATGCCTCAGAGACCAGAGTGTCCCTCTACCACTAAAGACGCTATAATCATTGCCGTGGCGCTGGCTCAAGCTGTTAAATTAACTATGGAGAGACACGCCCCGCCACCAGTACTCTGCTAACAAGGAGCTCACACACAACCACGGCCCTTTTCAGGTGAACGGCCCATGCCCAAAGGAGAAGAAAGCTATGAAGTATGAGCCGATCTCACTCAGCTTATGCTCCAGGATTGGAAAGTGTCAGAACAAGAAAAGAGAAGGAGGGTGATAGAGGCCGTACGAGGTCCTGCATTACAGACGGTACAGGCCCAGCACACGCAAAACCATGACCCCACCACAAGTGTTAGGTGCACTAGAAGGAGCGTTTGGCACCACCGAACCAGGGGAGGATTTGCGGATTAAGTTCCATGGCACTTCATTGAAGCAGGGGAGAAGTTATCTGAATTTGTAATGCGAATTGAACAGATATTGCGCTTGATCCACCAGATAGGAGGAGTAGAGATTTCCCAGTTGAACCGTTGTCGTTTGAAGCAGTTACTTCGAGGGCCCAAAGATGCTGCCATACCTATCCTGCAGTTGAGGCTACGGAAGAAGCTGGACACCCCACCGTCCTATGAGGAATTGCTAAGATCAATAAGGGCGTTGGAGGAAGAAACAAGTGATGTCAATGTCCAGAGCCATCCTGTGCAAGGGGTGACTCGGGTGCTAAATCCTACCTTGGCCCAACAGACAGATTGAAGAGTTGCAACGATTAGTGAAGGATTTGCAGGCCCGGCTTCTAATAAGTGAAAGTGCCAATGTGCAGCCGCAGCGAGGCAGAGATGCGGTTCCCCCATTAAGTGAAAGAGAACACTAGACTTTTTCGAAGAGCACAAGAGCCACGAGAACAGGTGGCCTCTTCTGCTCCGTTGCCCCCATGCAAATTCTGCCATAGATGTGGAAATGATACACAATACACCCGGCTGTGTTCCCAAGTCCAGAACTATGCCCGAGTAGCGGCCCGTTTTAATGCACTGAAAGCAACTCCAGCCCGAACAATGTTGGGAAACGCCCAGGAGGTTGAAGCAGTGGAGCAGCTAGAACCTCAACCACAGGAATAAGCTCCATTGCAACCTAGAACCACAGCTCTGTTCGACTTCAGCATTCTGAATTACCTACTACTAAGTACCCCATCAAGGCTCAGGGGGGTCCCACAGCTGAACATATCTGCCTCGCCCATGAGCTCTACAAAGTTAAGAACGGGACAGCAGCGACCTGCCACAAACTCCGACCCCAAGAATAAAATGTTCCCCGAGGCCTTCCTGCTGGCCTCATGTTAAGACGGATTTCTGAACTCTGTCCTGGTGGCGCAGAAGTTCAGAAGGCCAACCTAATTACTTGGAACAGGGTAACCTCTGGACGAGCCAGACCAATCAAGGTAGCGATCGCGGCGGTCAGGACTAGGTCTCAAGAGGGGTGAGGGTGACTGAAAGCCCGCAATGAGCACACAAAGCAAGAACACTTACAAACTACTCCAAACAGTTGTTATATTAAAAATATATACACATTTATTCCAAGGCCTTTAAAACAATGACCGTAGCGAGAAAATCACAACAATAGTAAACCAACACATACCATATCAACACAATATATATACAAATACAACAAGTCTCAAGCGTTATATGCATGAAATGTGTAGTCCACCTAAAAGGGAGGGAAAACAGGCAGTGCGCAATAATGCTTAGACCCAGTTCGCCTTCAGAGGCACCTAACTAGATGGAAGTCCGAGCCCTGCGAAGAGTGGAGCCTTGTGCTCAAAAGTACCTGCACGCGCTGGTGCCAACGGGCAAAAGGAGAAGCTCTTCGAGGGAAATCAGGCAGTTCAGTTTAGTGCACAAAAGAAGAAGAAGTTCCGCGACTCAAGCGCAGCCTCCACAGTGGGCAGAAGCAGAGCGCGAGTACGGAAAAGGGTGCTGTTTGACACAGCGGGGAAAAGCAATGGGCTCCTGCAGGAGGGCGACCAGATCCTAGCTATGCTACTCACCGGTCCCCGATGCAAGCAGACCCAGGCTTCTCTGCGTCAGTTTCAGCAGCTGGCAGGTTCAGAAGAGCAGGGAACGCCTCGTCGTCGTGTTGAGTAAAAAGACGTCCCAATCGAAGAAACCCGCACAGTTTGTTACCACAGCAGGGCAACGGAGCGGCCGTGTGTATCTGAGCCAAATGTACACTACTCACTTCAGACCTGGGAACGCCAAGTGTACGAAGCGTGTGAGAGTGACAAGGACTCGAAATACTACACAACCTGGCGGCGGTTACAGAGCAAGACTCCCGTGTAAGCTGGTCAGTCAGCTGGATGGCCCAGAGACGCTTCCGAAGGCTTACTGGCAGGAGATGGTGAAGATGCCGAGAATAGCTGTTCCCGCTATTCCAAGGGTCGAAGTACCAGTACAGGCCTTCTGGTTCGATCAAAGGTGAAAAGGGTTTCACAAGGCGACAGCAGTGCAGAGGAGAAGTCCATCAGCGGGTCACCAGCGATTCCTCTGTCCAGCCTCTTGGTTGGAGGATACTTGGCTCCTGTATTCCTTCGTTCGTGAATACTCAGGAGATCGACATTGTTGTGGTGTTTCCAGCCCCCTCTTATCCACGGTTCCCTTCGCGCCAAAACGGAGGGGACCCAATGGGAGATCCGCTCATCAACACTCACACCTATTCGTGGACCAATCACGGACCACGGTGGTCCCAGGCATTCACACCACCCTAGACTCTCTGGCACCCAGGATGTGTATTGGGACCAGACATCCCAGCCCACATCCTGGAGGCACACACAAGACATGTAGAAGCCCGCGAAAGCATCCGTGTTTCGCGGGAAAGTACATGCCCAAATAAGGAAGGCCCCGGGTCGGCTCGACCTGGGGAAGGTGAAGGGAGCAAGACGGTCAGCGGACAGGACAAAGGAGCCTCGTGGTCTGGCCATTTTGGGAGCCAGGCCACCATTTTGGGTTAAGCGTGAGAAACGCGCTTAGAACGCCAAAAGGAGCTCAAAACACAAGAAACGATCGCTGCCACCATTCCCGTCCCTGAATCACTTGCACCGATCAGATACAATCCTAAACGAGTATCTAGGGCCTGTAGAAGGCTAGAGACCCAAGAGAGCTGTAACTTAGCTTACAGTGCCCTCTTGTGTCATGTTGCACGAAAGCCGCAACATGATAAAAGAAACTACGGGAAACAGCGTTCCCCGGTACTGACTGTCTTAAGGGCTTGTCAGTTTCCCCGTAAGAAAGGAGCGAAAGCCCAGAGGAGTGCGGCAGAAGGCTGCACTTCTCTGGCAAAGTCAAGAACAAGGTGAAAAACAACAGCAAAAAGTTTAGGGGTTGCCACATGGAAGGAAAATTACCTACAATTACGAAATCTTTCCTAACACCTCATTGGCCCCACGCTGACCATCACTGTAGATCTGGAAGGGCGAAGAACTATTGCACTACTGGACAGTGGCTCACAGGTCACCATAGTGTATGAGCCATACTATTATCAGCATATGTCCCAAATGCAGCTGGAAGGATTCAATCTAATGGGAGTCAGAGATGCGACCTGCCTGGGTATGTCAAGATCCACTTGAATCACGATGTGGCTGGGGTGAATACAATATTGTCCACACTGGCGTTGATCTGCACCACCAAGAACCCGAATCCAGAGGTTCCCCTGGTTATGGGCACAAATTCCGCTTTGTTTGGTACACTCGCCAAAATGTCCATGTAGATGGCCGGGCCCACGTTTACAAACTCATTGACCATGCATCCAGCTTGCCAACAGGCATATCTCCAGCAAAGTCAAGAGAAAAAAAACAACTGATGGACCAGTGTGCGATGTAGCCACCACCAACCATAGTCAGCTGGACATACTGCCTGGTCAGACGGTGAGCCGGAATGAGAAGAACTGCCGGGAGGACTGATTGTCCAGCAAACCTTATTTAGTGATACTAGAAGGGGGTGACTCGCATGCGAGTCCCTATCACTAACATCACTGGGAAAACAGTACACCTACCAGGTCGGCAGACAATTGCCCAACTGCACATTGCTGAATCGGTGGCACAGGCAGCCGGAACCAGGGGCCTATACCCTCCTTTGTATAGAAGTGCCATAAACCTTGGCTATTCACCTTTGCCTAATAGGGAAAAGGATCATCTATGAGACCAATTGACCCTGCAGGCCGATGTGTTTTCGACCAGGGACTGGGACTTGGGAGAAGCCAAGGGAGTGCAACACCAAATACGATTGAATGCTACCAACCCTTTTCGAGAAAGGTCACGAAGACTAGCTCCGGCTGATGTGGAGGATATGCAACGCCATCTTGAAGAGCTATTGCAAGCAGGGGTTATCCAAGATTCGAGGAGCCCATACGCGTCACCAATTGTGGTGACCAGAAAAAGGAACAACGATGTGCGTCTATGCATGGACTACCGATGATTGAACAGCAGGACGGTGCCCGATCAATACACTCTTCTCCCAGGGTGGACGAGGCCCTTGATTGTCTGGTTGGGAGCAAGTGATTCTCGGTCTTGGACCCAAGGAGTGGATATTGCCAGATTCCCATGCTACCTGAAGATAAAGAGAAGACAGCTTTCATCTGCCCCTTGGGATTTTACCAGTTCACTTGTATGCCTCAAGGTATATCTGGGGCGCTCGCCAAGTTTCAATGTCTGATGGAGAACACAGTAGGGGATATGAATTTACTTGAAGTACTGGTCTACCTAGACGATGTGATTGTGTTTGGAAGGACTTTAGAAGAGCATCATCAACGGCTACAGAAAGTTTTGGACCGTCTACAACAGCAAGGGCTAAATGTTGCGTTGGAAAAATGCCAGTTCTGCCGCACCAGTGTGAAATACATTGGCCACGTGGTGTCCGAGGAAGGTGTGAGAGTGGATCCTGCTAAGATGGAAGCCCTTGAAAGTTGGCCCTGGCCGAATAATCTACGAGAACTGAGAAGCTTCTTGGGTTTCTGTAATTACTACCACAGGTTCATGCACGGCTTTGCCAAAAAACCCCGACCTCTCACTGAATTGACAAAGGGTTATCCGGCTACAAAGAAAAGGAATGCAAATCGGGGAAAGCATCCGCACCCCAACACCATCCCAAGGACAGTTTTGGCCCACGCTGGAGTGAGAAGTGTGAGCAGGCCTTTGTTCATTTAAAATAAACTCTTATGGGAGCGCCCGTACTGGTATATGCTGACCCCCAACTGCCCTACATTTTACACCTGGATGCCAGTTTGGATGGGTTGGGAGCCCTACTTGATCAAGAACAGCAAGGTACCACTCGGCCTGTGGCTTTTGCCAGTCGTCGACTGAGCTCGTCTGAAATTAAATACCCTGCTCACAAACTGGAGTTTCTAGCCCTGAAATGAGCCATATCCGAAAAATTGCATGACTATCTTTATGGGGCTACTTTTGTAGTGAAGACGGACAACAATCCTCTCACATATGTCCTCAATAGCGCCAAGTCAGATGCCACTGGACATTGCTGGCTGGCCGCACTGTCTACGTACAACTTCCAGATAGAATATTGCAGATGCCTTGTCCAGAAGACCCCCAGCTGATGATCACTCAGAGTACATCCCTTCTGAGACAGCCTCGGTAGCCACGTTGAAGGCCATTTGCAAGAAGGAGGTGTGTCCGACAACCGAATCCGACCGCTGCAATGATTGCTTAGGAGGACCAGATCAGGGAATCCCAGTAAGTTACTGCGACGCAACCAGCCTGGCCGCCCCTGAAATGCTGCACATGAACCTGGCGGAGCTTAGACAAAGTCAAATGCAATATACAGAGATGCATGAAGTACTGCAGAGCAAAGAGGCCGGTGACACAGGGCCGCCGGCAGAAAAAAACCTGCCTAATCACTTTATATACAGCAAGGAATGAAGGACGCTAGTGCTAAAGGGAGGAGTATTATATAAGGAGAGCCATATCCAAGGGAAACTCATACACCGACTTGTGCTACCCCGCTCACTACGTGCCCACGCTCTGCGTGCTCTCCATGACCAAAATGGACATCTGGGAAGTGAACGTACACTAGAATTAGTACGCAGTCGATTCTACTGGCCATGCTTGTGCCCCGAAGTAGAGGAGTATTGCCACACCTGTGCACGATGCATCACTAGAAAACATTGAGCCATCCTGCGACTGCACTACAACATCTACAGAGCTCGGACCCATGGACGTAGTTTGTATTTACTTCCTGAGCCTTGAAATTGATAACAGTGGGATTCAGAACATTCTAGTGGTGACCGACCATTTTACCCGATATGCCCAGGAGTATCCCACCAGGGATCAGAAAGCAACAATAGCAAAAGTACTCTGAGAATTTATTTTTGTGCATTACAGATTGCCGACCAAGTACGAGACTTTAAATCTAAACTAAAACAAGAACTCTGTTGTTGATAGGGGTGAAAAAGACTAGGACGTCTCCCTACCATCTTCAAGGGGGTGCTCAGGCAGAACAATTTAATCATACCTTAATAAGCATGCTGGGGACCCTAAGTGCCGAAGAAAAGATGAAGTGGAACCAACATGTGTCCTTGCCTACAACTGCACCAGGAACGATAGCATTGGGTTTACCACGTATGAACTGTTTGGAAGGGATGCCCGATTACCCATAGACTTGAGTTTTGGTACCTTCTCCCACGGGACTGGCACTGAAAATTACAGAAAGTATGTCAGAGACCTTCAGAATCAATTGTCAAAAACTTTCCAGCTGGCGTAAGCCGCAGCAGATAAAAATGCACAACAAAATAAGCGAAGGTATGATAAAAGTCAGGTTTCACCACTTACAACCCGGCGACCGAGTGCTCATCAAATGTTTAGGGAATAAAGGGCAAAACAAGCCGGGAGATCGATGGGAATCGCAACCATACCTGATCGAGAGACTGTTGACTGGATTGCCAGTGTTTCGACTGAGAAAAGACGGCACCCAGAGGGATGTAAAAACCCTCCACCGCAATCACCTCTTGCCTATAGGGGACAATGTGGAGATGGATCCGACTGCTGGTGAAACCCCTCTTTCCCCCAGTAAGAGGAGCACTCGAGCTACAGCATTGGACAGAAGCCATGGGGAAGCTGTACTGTATGTTGCCTCAAATGCCAAAGACAAGAAAACAGTGGAGAATAAAGGGCCTAAACTTTTTGAGCTATCACCTGAGCACTCCGACTTGCCATCCGAACCAATAGCCGAAGGAGGAGAGGATATTTCTGAAGGCTCAGAGATGGCCTATTGGATTGGACAAGAGGTTTCAACTCCAGCTCTCTTCAGACAATTGGAGAACCGGGGAGAACTACCCACAGGTGGTGTCCTAGAATTCTTGCCAACGCCCTCTGTGGAACAATTGCCACGGATCAGCTCTGAGGCTGACGTTGAGCCGCCTGAGTCAATAGAACTTCCCGAGGATACATCTGAAGATCATTCAGAGGGACCTTGTGAACTGCGGCGATCTCAACGAGAAGTAAGGCCAGTGAGAATGCAGAATTACGATGCGCCAGGAGAACAGTCGGAAGCTATCAGAAAAGGATTTCAGGCGTCCTCTACTACTTGTACAGTGCTATTAGTAAATCCAAGGTGTTATGCTCAACATTGGTGGAATGTACCACTGTTGTGGAATGATAAATGTCATATGCTATTCTATGTACCCAAAGAGGAGGTAAACCCTTAGGGACAAGGGTTTTGAAGGACCAGAGGGAGAGTGTAAAACACCAACCATTTCAGCGTGGGAGTTTATTTATATAGGAGAAAGGGAGATTCATAAGTGAAAGTTCAGTCCTGTTTTTGCGTCTGCAGGCCTTAGCTCTTCCATGGCCCGTGGGTGGACTTGGTATGAGCCGCCCACAGGGGGATTGGGAGCGTACATGAGGCAATTCTTGAAAAAATCCTGTGACCGTCTCCCCGCTCTGGGGAGCAGGTGGAGAGGACCCGCTTTGTATATAGTGCAGACCAGCGCAGGAGAGAGGGAGAGAGAGAGAGGGAGAGGGAGAGGGAGAGGGAGAGGGAGAGGGAGAGGGAGAGGGAGAGGGAGAGGGAGAGGGGGAGGGAGAGAGAGAGAGAGAGAGAGAGACACGTCCAGGACCTCCGTGCTTCCAAGGACCACGTAGGGCAGCACCGTGCCGGGCTGTGCTCTCCCCTCTATCAGGGTCGAGGCAGCGAGCACCGGAGTGTGGTGTGCAGCCCAGCTCGTGCTGGTAGCATCCGTAGGTTTGAGCAGTCTATGGGTCAGGTGTAGCTGACAGTAGTGTTCCCGCCCCTCGCCTGTGACAGGAGGTAGGAGAGGAAAAGTATACCGAGTCGGCTGCTTAGAGCCGACCACTGGAGCTTTAAAAGCATTGTGCATTTCCCAGCACTTGCAGCCGTTTTGGTGGATGTCAATTTCGTGTTTACTTCTTAAATGAAGAGAAACGTCAGAGGGTGAAAAGGGTATATGGGATAGCACAGTATTGTGGTGATTTCAGTCTGCAACAGGCTCCCAGTTAGGCAGAGTTAGAGAGTGGGGGGAAAAATGGAAGAGACAGTCGGACAGGGGTGCATGTATAGGCCCTCTCGGTCTTACTGCGGTTCAGTGGAAGAGATTAGCCGCTCAGGGCAGTTAAGAACTCGCGCCCAGGCATCCCGCCTGACTTGGTGCCCCAGATCAGGTGTCTGAACTCCCCATCAGTGGGGTTCGTTCCTCGCAGGTTTCCAAGGGATATCCGGGAGAAAATTACTCACTTACCAGAAGTCCTAATGAAGTTGCTCGGGTTCTCCCATCTAAAAGGGAGCATAATAGGAGTTTGGTACAAATGAAACTGTAGTCAAGTCATTAGTAATTGTACTTTAAGTAGCTTTGTAGTGGGATCCAATTGTGAAGGGTATTGCTATCCTCCAGTGTCACACTGGGGTAAATGTGAAGTACACTCATTGGAGACCAAAATAAGAAGGTAAAAATTATAAGACTGGTCCTCCATTTTTATATTGTGTAAAGTATCTACTATATAACTTGAGAACCCTGAATTGCGTTTATTGTTCTTTGAGATGGTTAAATAAAGAAGGAGTGGTAACTCCATCCAAACCTTATCTGGCTGTGACTGTTTATTTTGACCTGGTACAAAACAGAGCATCTGTCCAGTATGGGCTGGGCAGCCTATAAAGCAAGTATTAGACCATTCCCCCCTGGGTTCCCATTTGCACATGTGTGCGGTAAGGTGTAGTATCCCCAGCTCAGGACTCCTACAGGTAGCTACTCTCGCCATACCCTTTTTCCCCCTTGGGATAACCACCTTACAAGTATAATACAAAGAATAATATGTCCAGATGTCTACATTATGCAAATAAAGCAATAACACTTTTCTACCACCATCAATTTTCCAAACTTGTTTTGTCTGCCACGTATTAAGTGAGGATTGACAGTAGAATCTTTGAGTCGTTTTCTAATAACCCTACTGTGTTCACGGCTTCAAATACTGGTCACTAGCCAATTCACTGCCAAGTTTGCTTTATTCACTGGTCTCATTCTATTTACTGCTCAGACTAACCCATTTACTGTCCAGAATGTTCCATTCTAACGTCTACCTCTGCTCAGTTTCGCTGACTGGTTGCCTGGTGTACATTTAGAGCCTTGCAGGTCCCAAGCTTTCCTTACCAATCTCCTGAACTTGCCTCCGGCCTTTGCACTTGCCTCAGCACTACTGCACTTCGGTTACGACACGAGAGTGGTATCTCTCTGCACTTCACCCATGTTCTGACGGGACTGGGCATACTTGGTCCGTATTATCCTCCTCTCTACCCCCACACACTTCCTGCTTTGTTGCACCTGTATGATCTGAATGTACCACGCCTAGTAAGAGAGTTTGTCCTGTCCTCCTTTATGTCTTTTCTCTTCCATGCTTGGATGCATTTTGAAACACTTGTTTATAAGCGCATAAAAAATAAACAATCAATTCAGGGCTTAAACTAATCCTACCCATCAGACTGCCATTGACTGCCTAGGATACCTTATTCTCTTCTGTAATGAACTCATGGTGGCAACAGTAAAGACAAACACAAGTGACGACAGTTCAAGGGTGTTTTTTTTAATGGGTGGGATAAACGCCTAATCTAAACCTAAATCTAAGATGGGAGCAAAATATGACCATCAAATAATAAGGCAGTCCTAGTGGCATCTTGTCAAATAAACGGGCCTATACTAAGAAAAACCTATTGCCAATCCTATACAAAAAGAGTGTGTGATAATGTTCACCAAAAAAGAAAGAAGTGTTCACATAAGTCATGATGGTATGGTATGGCTGGGTCTCCCTTCCCCACGTTTTAGGCACGGAACAAGGCGGCTTCTGAGCACAGCACACTCCTGCATGAGGTTACAGCTCCATTCAATGATACCAAGATCTTCAGAGGCTAAGTCTCTTTTCTACAAAGTCTCTTGCCTTAGGCCTGCTTCACCAAAACAACAAACT
Organism: Ambystoma mexicanum; assembly: GCF_040938575.1. Lineage (NCBI taxonomy): Eukaryota > Metazoa > Chordata > Amphibia > Caudata > Ambystomatidae > Ambystoma > Ambystoma mexicanum. The sequence continues at coordinate 344,569,104 of NC_090921.1, read as the reverse complement.
AACAAAAAGTTCCTTCAGTGATCTTTCACATTGGGCGATTGCTCTTCGCCCCCTAGGATCTCCCTCCGCCAGGCTCAGATCCTCCTTGCAACTTGGGCCTCCCTCTGTCGGGTTCGCTACGGCCTTTCAAATGTAGCTTGCAATTTTCTAGAGTCTTAATATACTTTTGAACAACTTCTCACTGTGGACAACCCTCGGCCGGGTTCACTCTTGTCAGATACACAGTTCAACTTGCTTTATCACAGTACGGGATTCACTCTTGTCAGCTCTTCCCTTGGCATCCCTTCGTCGGGTTCACATAGCCATCTTTAACACAGTTCATGCTTTTACTCGCACTCTTATCAGAAAGCAGGGGAGAGCCTTCCCCTGGCTTTCTTTCGGCAATGGGTCAGAGACTTACTATTGTACAAGGGAATTGACATGACCCTTGTAGGACCACTCTGACAACTCACATCACCCTCTCCTAGGGCCTTCTGGTTCTTGCACTTTCAAAACAGGTCAGAGTCTTTCGAATGAGCGTCCACCTGACGCCGGACCCCTCTGCACCTGGACCTTAACTGGGCTTTCATTAAAGTTCATAAACACACAAGTTCTTTGTTCATCAGTTCCTTGCATTCATAGTATGATTCCGATTGCAACCTTGGACTCAACACAGTTCGGTTCGCTATCAGCTCTTTCTGACTCACCAGCTGTGCAGAACCCGTAGGCTTGTCTTGCCTCTGGAGTCAAGGATGGTATCATGGTAGCCAGCGTGCCACAGTGCCTGGGTTTTCAATGCAGGAGGCCCCCGTGCACCGTTGACATCTGCTACTCTCCACGCCAGCTGTTAATCCCGGGTCTTATGTTCTCTCTTTCGGAGGCTTTGCAGGTCTGGGTTGGCAAGGGCATCTCCCTCCTTGTAGTCCTCCTTCTCCGTTTAAATCGCCATTCTGGGATCCGCTGCTTCTTCATGTGGTAGGCCTTGCTCGAAGTGTGCTTTCGTGCTCCGCCTTTTATCCCTTTGTGGAAGGTAAAGGGCCGTCAGGTGTGCGTGGGTATTGTCAATTGCCCGACTCAGCCTGACCTATGTATTGGGACATGTCAGGTAAACGGCTCTGGTGTTAGTCCATTGTCTGTTACGGTGTAAGAAAGTGTTTGTATCGGAAAAGGGGGTCAGGATAGAGCTTCCAAGTATCCTACAGGTAGGACGGGGAAAAGGTGTTGCAATGAAGGGGGTACCACATCTCAACTGTCAGCGTTTCCCTTCCACTCCCTGAACACCCCTCATCCAGGTGATCCTCTCCCACTGGTCCACCCACAGGAACTGGATCCAATAGCGATGGCCGTGTCCTGGCCACCTAGATGACAGATCTCCAGGGACCAGCGGGCGAGACTCCATCAGGTTTCTCACACTTCCCACGTCGCATTCACTGGTCAGACCAACTCATTTGCTGGTAATTCCACCTTACTCCCTGCTCACTTTTTCATTTGCTAAACATCATCTCTATTTCAAGGGTCTTCACTGGCTTCTCTGCCCCACTTACTGGCACCCTGCTTGCATCAATGTTTATGCCCACCGGTCTCTCTGAACACTGGACTGTTCACTTTACTCCAATCATTCATGGTTCACACTGCTTTCTTAACAGGGCCACTATGTGTCATTCCGTGATTACAGTATCTTTTTCATTGACCCAATTAACATTCAGCCCGGATCAGCTGATCGCCTCAACATTCACTTTTCACTGTCACTCGTAACAATGTCCTTTTCACTGGGCTATCCTACCCTGTTCTCTAGTCACTCTACTTCATCCTTTAGTAACTCTGCACTGCTCACCCTCGGTCACTCACTGGCCAACCTGACTCATATTACCCAGTCCCTCATTGCCCTAATGATTATCCAGTCTCCAATGTTGTAATTAATGTCGATTATTCTGCTTCATGCGTTTCTAGTCACTCTACCTCATTTTGCTCGTTAATGCCTCATACATTAGTGAATATAAATTCACTGTTAGACGTGAGAGGTAGATAGTAATAATCAACAAAGTACAGACATATTTCATTAAATGGTGCTGTAAAGCAAGTAATTCATTACATTTTTTTCAATTTTTAATATTCGGATCTATTAGAAAAACACATAATAGCTTAAAAAAGCAGTGGGTATATCCCATTCACTTGACGTAAAAAAAATAGTACATTGTTTAAAATTACAAACAGTTTTTGATTTGACACTTAAACTGGGTCATAGGGAAGTGGTAACTTCCGTCTCGGTGGCAGGACTTTGGTTCAGTGATCAGTCTGGGAGGCAGTTGCTGTCTCAGACTGTTCACGGGACCTCGGTTCAGGTTGTTAAATCATCATACTAGTGTAAATTCTAGATGGTTAAACTCGACATGTTTCAGTTCTTGTAACTATTTATAGAACTTTCTTCAGGAGTAGTGTCATATTCTAAAAAACAACAATTCTTCAGACAACAAACTAGGAGCGTGCTATAATTGCGCTTCTCTTAGGTGATGGAATTCAGTTGCCAGTGTTTAATATTGAACTTGGGTGTTCTTGCTGTAACTGTTGATTACAAGGCAAAATAAAAAGATATAAGCTTGTATTGCTAATGATTCTTTTATGATAAAATCAATTGATCTAAACGGGCTAAGTAGAGTAATTACCTAGTCTCGTTGGGGGCGAGTGATTCTGAGTCCGAGGGATTCCTGTTGTATGCAGGTTTAGTCCTCTGGGTCCACAGAAAATACTTCTATGTGTCTACTTGGACCTGCAAGTTAAATTTGCATAGATTAAAGCTGCTGTCTGTATAGACTAGCTTTTACTCCCACAGTAAGTAAAGTGCAAACCTTAGTTGCTTACCTTCAATGAAGGGGCAAATCGTCAAGGTGTAAGATTTATTCCGTAACCCTGGATCAGGAAAGTAGGGTTAATGAAATATGTCTGTAATTTGTTGATTATTACTATCTACCTCTCACGTCTAACAAGATTGTATCCCCGAGATAAGGTAGAGTAACTACTCTAGTAGTGAATATTGGGATTCCCCCTCTATAGTATATTGGTATAAATTCACTGTACCATATGTGCATACAAATATGGATAGACATCATTGATTAATTGTAATTAATATATTTTTCAGTATGTTTTAGTATCATATGTGGCAAACTTACCTAATGCAAGCATGGTTGTTAGTCCTTCCTAAAATTGTCTTAAATTGAGCCTTTAAGACTAAGATGAAAGATCTCTGGAGACCTAAGATTACGCACGCCTCCATCTCTCCCTGCCGCCCCTACCCCTTAGGAAAGGAAAATATGAGGGTGGAAATGCCTGCGCAGGGGTGAGAGCAATATTATTGGGATACAATTGTTTCCCTTCTAGGAGAGCACAGCCTAAAGAAATAGGATACAATGGGAGAATTTCTGCTGTCCCAGGCCTGCAACATTCACTCTCAATAAGGAAGGATTTAATGTTTTATGGCCAAATTGGAGCTTGCCCATGGCCCATGGCCCTCTGCTAGAGGTGCTATAGGCATCTGCCTACAATTGCCTTATGTAGCATGGGTCCTTGTAATTCCATGTAAGATTTGAAGCAGAGGAACAGCTATGCTGGTAAGGACCAATTAATGTAAGAAGGGTTTCAGCTCTACTTTATAACATTCAAACATTCAACCCAAGGTTTGAAAGTTATAAATCCAACAAAGGTGAATTCAGGCTCTTGTGAGAAATGCATATACTGTAATTTAATAGCGCCGACATGACAGGGGGCCTGATACCTAGAGTGTCAGTCAATGTGGTGGTGGACGTTAATGCTGTAGGAAACCGCCTGTTAGTGACCTGGTTACAGATGTCGAATGACTATCGACTTAAAATTGAACTGATGAATTAGCAAGCAACTTCCTGTTCTCCATAGAAACATTAGTTTGCTTCCAAGGGAACCTACAACGAGATCCAAACTCGTCCATCTATTTCTTACCTCCCAGCCAAAATAGGTGGTCCATTCCTGCACAGCTGGTGGCACGGCTGCCTTTGCCTTTTCTAATGCTGCATCGCCTTGATTGCTACTCCCCAAGAGTCCTTGGTCATGAGCCACATACACAGCACCACCAGCCAAGCCAACTTTGGTAACGAACCTAAAGAGGGAAAGGGCATGTTAACTTAAGGATTCAAAAATTAAAACATTATGTGCAACATATAATGGAGAAAAAAAAAGTTATAGTGAGCATCTCATGTAGGCGTTGTATTTGGGCCATGCTGTGTTCCACATTTCCACCACAGATATTGGTTACAGGGCAATGCCCAACATCCAGATGCTGCTTTAAACTCATGCCGCAAATCTTATTTTAATCCTTGTGATAGTTTGTTCAGTGAGAGTGTGTTGGGTGGTAAATAGGAGGCACATTTCAGATGCACTTGTAGGTTTAACATTTACTGACCGTGGCATTTTTTCAAGTAATCCTATAACACTACCTCAATTCATAAGAAAAGACGCAAGCTCCAAGTCTAATATCTTTTTGGTAAGATTTCCACATTCTCTTAAAGATTAACAAAACAGTGGTTGTGGCTGAATCCTGCCTCCTTGTTGCAAGAAGTTGACTGACCCACAAAACGAAGATTCTGTAATGTTTGGCGACAGTGCAGCAGCTTGAACTGGCAGTGCATGCTCTAACACAGGCCTACAGCCTCACTACGGATTACAATGAATGTTAAGAGCTCCAATAAAAAGAAAATGATTTGGCAGACAATTTCATCCCCATAAAACCAAGCAGGTGCAACCCCCTCACCCAGAGGCCGAAATGCCAAAGGATATCCCAAAATCAGAAAATACGCATGTACTCCCACTGAAAGGAGAAAATGACGTGGGAGAAACGAAACAGACCTCACCTCTTCAGTAATGTGGTTAACTTGGAGGAGAAGATGCAGAGAGAAAATCTGAAACGCTAGCTGGAGAGATTGCAGGCAGGTTCTGGGCCTACAATAAAAGGAATGTGCAGGAGAAGTCATAGCGGCATGGCTAAAAGGTGGATGTGGATATTAATGGGAGAATTAATAATCTGAGATTCCTGTGTGTAGTGGAAATGGGCAAAAAGGAAAGGGCAATCAATGCGTTGTTAGTGAAGATCATGTCGGAAATTCTGTAGTCTGTCATTTGACCTATAGTTGTTGATTGTTACATTTGAAGATTGGGGTTGGACAAATTACTCAGGAGCCCGAGGTGACAGACAGACTTTACTGGGTTCGTAGTACATAGGTAAGTAAAACAGGGTAGACATAAGACAAGTTCATGGGAGAGAAGCATCCACCGGTCCCCCTGTGCCAAGCATAAGTTCCCAACTGACTTTTCTGGAATCAAAGCATAACATTCAAAGTCAACACTCCATACTCAACATTCCAGGCTCAGGCACACACACACAGGAAAATAACCAGATTAGATAGGACACAACAGATCTCCCCCCTTACATAACACATACATAAGGAAGAGACAGAAGGCACAGTCGCTACTAAACAATTTATAGACTACAAAGACTATCCTTCTACATACCCATCCAGAAAACCGCTCCAAGCAATAAAGCTATTCCCCTCCAAAACCTTAGAGTAGCTACCAAATAGCTCTACCAATTCCAGAACAATCACCAGTACCATAACAGGCCTTTTATGAAACTCACTCAAGGGAACCAGCTCACCTTCCTGCACAAAACGTACACCACTTAATCACATCTATACCCTACTTCATCTTCCGCCAACAACAATTTGTGCCAAAACACAAACAAACACCACTGACCGCCTAAAGCACAAATACATCTCCACTGCATGGCGCCAACCATAATGTCGTCATCCATCATCATGCCGACCATATGTTCCACCTAGAACTGAGCAACCGATATGAACACAATTGAGCAACCAAGGCATCCAAACTCGCACCACAATTGGCACAAGACCTGAGCAACTCTTGCTCCACAAATTGGTACCTAACCTAAGCAACCACATGCCTACACTCACTTGCACACTAGCATCCTCACCCACACACAACAAACCAAATGGACTAATTGAGCAATAAAACATGGTAAAAGACATTTGAATTGCGCCACACGAAAGTCCCAAAATGTTATGCTTGCCGAGTCCATGTTGGAATGTACCTGTGGAAGAATTGACATGACTGAAAATTTACTTTAAATCCAGTAGGTCCAAAAATCATCAGAAAATTATCAAAATACTCATTTTGGCACCACCACACACTACCAAACTTGGCACCATAAATTACCATCTCTATATGACTTCAGACATGTCATCACTTGTACCACATACATACCATCTCTCATGGCACTCACACACTGGAAAATACCTTCCAAACAAAACATGTTCAGCCAATACTTTATAGAACAACAACATAATATAACCATAACAAGAGTACACATCAGCTAGAAAACACTGCTTTTCCCCACACATCATTTTAACTAAGATGGCATCACAACTATAAGCTCAACCAAACTCGCAACAGTCAATGCCCATAACGTTGATGCCCCAAATCTGCAACATAGCCTCTAGCCAAGACCAGCACTGTGACCTGATTGCCCAAATTGGTTACACCCAATAAATGCATAGCAAGGTGATCATCTTATTAAATATTAAATATTGCAATAACACAGTGAATTACCATCACCCTTTTTGGATGAGACACATTGACAATGTGACGAGCATTACGGCAATCACTTGTTATGAACATTTCGATCCAATGCATGGGTGGACCAATCAAAGCCCACTCACCAACTATAACATTGCAAAAATGGGAACATACAAAGCACTCCCAAAGAGTGGCACCGATGATACATTGACTAACACATTACCACCAAAGATTTCAGCAATAAATATAACGCCGCCAAAATCAGAAAACATTTTCTTCCCATTACGAATCCTCATTTTTCTTCGAAAACTCTGCTGACCAGCTCCTGACTCCTGCATCACTACAAACGTGGCAGTTCTTTGTAGAAAACATCACTGTAGATCACAGCAGATGTAGAAAAGTACGCCATCCTTCGCACATACTTGCAGTTCCGATAGTGAAATGTGACCTCTTTAAAACAACTCGACACCAGCGTTGAAGATACAGTCCATTGGAATCTGCACTGGCACCTAGTAGTTTGCTGTAACGTAATGTCAATTTCCCGGAAGCCCCTTAGAGCACGTTGGGACATGTTGGGAAATGTCCTTTTTTCAACCCTTGCAGTGACAAAGATCTTAACTGCCGCCGGCTCTGGGAACGTTAAACCAATGTTCTTTTACAGTGAACCTTTGCCAATACCACCTGCGGGACAATGACGTCACCATAATGGAGGAGAGCGCAGCCACGGACACAGCTCTCTGGACCAACCATCCTCTGGCCCATACCAGTAGTGATGTAGCCACACCAAAGCAGGCAGACCTCCAAGCCCACCACGTTTACGCCATAACCGGTAAGGGCATTCCACAAGTACTTCACTGAAGCTCCGGTCCCTCCTCTTAGATGCAATTTTCACGATGACCAATAAACTGACTCAAGAGTTCCCCCGGCCCCTTAACTACTGCCAATCTCTGCCACCAATCCCCTTCTGAAACGCCAAAAGTACCTGTTTGTCGCGATTCCGGTAAAGGTCCCAGACGTATTCTTTAAAGACCTTGATAGTATGGTATCGAAATTTGTCTGGCAAGGAAAGAAATCATTGGTGCGAAAAGCCACGCTGACACTACTTAGAGAACTGGGGGGCAGATTTGGTTTCCCAGACTTTCATCTCTATTACAAAGCGGCCCAACTGCGGATACTCCTGGAACACACGAGGGAGGACCTGGGTACTTATTGGTCTTACATGGAGGATGTATTTGAACAACCAAAAAAGGTTATGGACTATCTGTGGTCCCCTCCAAAAGAGATCCCTGAAAAGGTGAAGGCACACCTGACCCTGGGAGTGCTCTGGTCCCTGTGGAAGGGGGTCCAAATGACAGGCTGTCCTCATGGCCCTCTCCAATGAGCTCTTTGTGGGGAGCGCCCCTCGATCTCAGCAGAAGGGACTTCAGATATTCCAAGCAGTGGTCCGACAAAGGTCTAGAGAGAGCAGGTCAGTTATTCGAAGAGGGCGCTTTCAAAGGCTATAGAGGTCAGGAAAATGCTGGGGAGAGAGGCATGGAGTATATTTGAATACCTACGCTTGAGAGGCATGTTGATGGACCCTACATGGGAGGGGAAGATGGTGCTCCCCTGACACCATTTGAACAAGTACTGAACAGTGCAGCTTCTAGAAAAGGCATACTCTAAATTGTACAAGGTCCTGGTAACAGCGGACATGGAGGGGAGACAACGATACAAAGATTACTGGTCTAAGCAGACGGGGGAGATAATTTCGGAGGATACATGGGAAAAAGTATATGACATCATATTTTATGGTAATCTTTTTACAGCAGCAATGGAGAACAACTTTAAGATGCTCCATGGGTGGCATCTGGAGCTCCTTACACTATCAAAAATGTATAAGGGAACATCAACACTCTCCCCTAGGGGTTGTGGCAAGGAGGCCTCTCTATATCACATGTGTTGGTCCTGTCCTGAAATTCAGATATCCTGGTCAGAGCTTCTCAGCTGGATAATGGAGTTGGTGGGGACCTCGCTGGAATTGGACCCGCTGCTGTTATAGTTAGGAGTCCCTGGGGAGGAGGAGGGAACTTGTAGACTCCCCAGAATGTGGGAGGCAATGATGAGGGCGGCGAGGTTGGCTGTGGCCTCAAGTGGAAAAGTACGGTAACACCGACTAAAGCTGATTCGATGAAAAAAGTGTAGGACATATTTGTGATGGAAGAATGGCGCGAAAAGTTAATGACACTAGGGGGACATTTCATCAGGACTGGGGCATGTTTATTATGGAATGTGGGCATGTCAAACTGCCCCAACAGACCTGATTGGGGAATACAGGTGTCGGGTGGCTCTCGGCGGACGAAAGGAAGGAGCGGAGTGGAGATGGGGGAGTCGAAACGACATGTGTCTTTTGACCATGGATCGTGAATAACGATAAGGAAAGGAGAGACACAAAAGGAGATGGGATCCCAACCCGATGATTCGTGAGGATGGCAGAGCCCTTCCGGAGGTTCCTGAATGGTAACATGAAGATTGTTTTTGTCCTACATGATCTGTTGTGCATTAGTTGGGGGGGGAGGTGGGAGGGAATGGGGCGGTGGAGGGAAACTAGGGTTTGTTATATGACGAGAAGATTGTTATGTTCTTGTATTTTAACCTCTAAGAAAATGCTAATAAAATTAAAGTAAAAAAAGCACCTTTGTACACTCTAGCATCCTCAAAACATGGCAACAGTACTATATACCACTACAGGCCACTTGAGCACTTTTTCATTTTCTCCTTGGGCACTTTAGCATTTAGATATTGATCTCCTATTCATGCTATGTCAAATCGATACATTAACGGCTTGGTGTGTTCAAAGGAATGATACTGTAACACGCAATGTTTATGAATAAATGTTACGTGTTTTTTTATAATTTATTTTACACTGTGGTTTGATTTTGACTGTATGTTAACAGACTATGTCAGTATATTTGTTTTCATGATATGTTTAAAGTGTATACATACCCAACGTGTTTGAGGGATTTGGAAGACAATAAAAATATATTTAATAGAATCGTGTGGACTAGACCACAAATTCAAGCCAATTATAAATTGTGGTTGTTTTTCATAAAAAGATATGCATCAAATTGATAGAAAAATGGGTAGGATATACCATCCCAAGAGAACTAGTAGTAAATCCTTAGAAAGTGAGTGAATAAATCAATACATAATAGAGTCTTTTCACAAAGGAATGCGTGTATGTTACAAGATTGGTACTACAGGAAACATTGGTGTTGGACATATAACCACAGGAGATTTAATGCTGGCCGCCTTGTCCTTTGAGCACCAGAGCATACATTATGTGTGGGCCTCAAGCCCCATGGTCCCATATACCCTGCCACCTATATCTGCAGCACTTGAAGAAAAATGATTATGGGAGACAACTAGCAGACAGATTTTGGGGCCACTATAAATCCCAGGCAAAACCCCAGGCAAAATATCAGGGGAGGTGAAGGTCAAGAAGCCTAATCACCAAGCATTTGAATGAAATTTGATTCAGGGACAGTGGTGTGGTTGAACCCGAATCTGCATTAGTCTGAGGGGAACATCAATGATCACAGGGGAGGTCGACTTCAGATCATCCGACAGAGAGGACGCGACAGTTCACGTCCTCACAGTAAGCCACTGTTGAAGAGGGACACAGTGATAAAAAAGGGGAGCCCCCAGAAAACCTGGGTACGTCAAAACACTCCTGGTCCGATACAGGCACAATTAGCTTATTAATAGTGCTTCAAAACTTTTTTTTTTTTTTTTTTTAAAAAAGGTACATATTTTAATTTCTACTTTTTTTATTTTAAATTCCCAAAATGTATTGAATTTTTATTTTTAAACAGTATAATTTTCCATTAAAAGGCCAGAGTTTAATCCATTATATTACTCCTGAAGCAGTACAACCACCTCTACAAATTAAAACTTCTTAATATTGACAAAGAAACACCACCATACCCAGTGACATAGTGTAGATAAACAACCGAATGAAAAAATAAATCAAAAACCTACTGAAGAAAGAACAGACTGTGTGTTATTTATCGACTGTACACAGTGTTATGCCCCAACATGTTTCAGTTCCTAGTAATAGGGAACATTATTCAGGAGATAGTTAAATAGTAATGTATAGCAGTTCTCGATTGAATTTCAGATCTCCATGTGGCTCACGTGCCAAATGGCATACCGTCAGCTGATTGAGATCTGTGGACAATATATATCTGTGGATAAAATATGAAATGCCTTAATAATAGTGTGAGCCAAAACAATTGAGCGGCCTGTCACTATATATTGAAATGTCAGGATAGACAAAGTCATTAAACAATTATACATGCATGTTTTTCTTACTCATTTTGCTCTCCAAGGTAGAGCATAGGTACAAAAAAATAAGTCTTCAACCTCCCCAGGTTGCTTCCCCTGTGTGAGGAACCAAAATATTAGTTCAACATGGTCTCCCATTAGTCCCAGAGAAACAATGTTCTCACGTTTGGTCCAACACCCCCAAGCTAATGAATTTGCACAGGAAAGTGAAATCATTAAATCTTTACCAATAAACTTGGGGAACTAGCATACATTTCAAAGCAACTCATAATGTGATCTCACGTCGACATTCAAACTTCAAACTCCCGAGGTAGAGATGCACGGACCTGGTCAGATGGCTTCAAAGGGTTTGGGCTTTAGAATGTAGCATGTCATCAAACTGAATGGCCATTTGACTTGGTGGTTGGTTGCGTGGGTATCCATTCTACGTCATGAAATGCTCTATGGACCAAAAGAAATGGAAATGGAAACATGTAACAAGAACGCCCAGGGGCTAGGGCCAACATCAAACGCTACGTGCGTACAAAAATGAAGCGCTCAAGTTCCGCGCGACACAACTCAGTGTGCGAGCGTCACTCAAAAATGAATACGGAAAGCAGGCGCGCGATAGATTACTTCGATTCTTTATTATCAGGCCGCTATCTCTTAGTTTATCCCTCCTTTCATTTGTTATCTGCATTAGGACCATGCAGTTGTAATAACACGGTCCAATGGAGAACTTGTTCTGTGTTTTGGAATGTGACACAATGGGATACGAAAGGTGCACTCGTATTTTTGGTGTGAATGCAGTACTTGTGGTCTGTTAAGCAGAATTTAAATTTTGCGAGTGGTCATCCTAATATAGATTTTGTTGCACAGACATTTCATACAATAAATGACCATTTTAGAAATACAATTTGTGAATTATCGTTGTGCCCATGGTCTTTCTAGCCTAACTTCCACCGTATTCAATCTAATAGTTAGGTTGCATGAATTACAACTGCGACATGGGCGTGACCTGATAGCCTGGCAGCATGGGGGTTCGCAAGATATTTCCTTTTGTCACATCTGTACTGGTTATGTTCCTTGTACTTTTGCTCTTTTTTAAATGCAAACAATGTAGACACAGGGCCCATGGGTCCCTTTTTCAACAAATGCCAGTGTCTGTCGCTGGCTGCCTCGTCATAAACTGACAGCTTTTAACTTTTGCGGTTGAATTGGCCGAATGGCAGATTTTCACAGCGAAGTTTGGGGTGAAAGCTTTTACAATTCAATAAAGCGTTCACGTCCATCAGTTTTTTGAAAGGTTTCACTTTGAGGATGTAATTCTCATGTACAATGGAGATCTAGAAAATACATTTCCGACATACTGACGGTAGGAGTAAAATGTAATTTTGAGTCTAGGCTATTAAGCCATGCAAAAAAAGGCAGGTATTCGTTCTGCAGGTCCTTCCCAAATGACGAGCGTCGTAAATGTACCTGCGCCACAATTTTATATTTCTTTGGAATACCTTATAAATGGCGAAAATGAATGCGTCTACGAAAACATTAACGTACAATTTTGCCAAATCCAGTCCCACTGTGGAACCCATAGCAGTGCCTTGCACTTGAAGGTAGAGGGTCTCCCGGAATCGAAAAGAATTGTGTTTCCAAGTAGTCTATGTGCACCAACATATTACGTCAATGTGATCAGTGGAAAACTCATTGAAATTACTTTCAACGTGGTGCTGTAAAATGCTTTGCTGGGGTACATTGGTGTACAATGATTCAATATCCATACAAATATGAGTATTCTTCTTGGTGTCAAAAAGGAAGCCTTCAATGGCGGAGATGGCATGCTAGGGGTCTTTGATTTTAGATCCAATTTCTTTTTTTTTCATTTTTAGAAAAAATATCGGCATATCTAGAAAGTGATTAAAGGATGTATCCGATGCCAGAAACGATTGGCCGTCTGGAGTTGTGGGGGGTGAATTTGAGGGAATTTTGATTCTGAGGATATCATCAATGATCACCACGACAAAGTGCAGCTTCTTTCTTGGGGAGGTCGACCTCCGATCATCCGACACAGAAGAAGAGACAGCTCATATCATCACAATAAGCCCCCTCATACATGTGAAGGTCTCATTTCGGGACACTGTGGTGAAGAACCCAATCTTTCTGCAGTTGGTCAATTCTTTGTTGTGAGCAGGGCCAGAATCAAGATGTGTGTGCGACTTCCACAACAGAAACATTCACTATTACTCTCAGAAGAAGTACATTTTCCGGGTATGGTTGTTGCAAATATGGGTTTCTGCCCTCTGCTCAGAACATCAATGGGTATTTGCAAACTGGCTTAGTATGGTACCCAACTTTTAAGATGGGCTTTGCTATGTGGACTCTTTCATACAATGAGTAGAATGTTTGACAACCTTGGCAATAGCGGTGGCCTGTTCTAACCAGTATCATTGAGCATCCACAACACCTCCTGGACCATGGGGTCAAAGCAATGTAGAACAAGCGGATTTCCTATTAACTGATCTGTAACATCTCTGAACATGCATGTGCCCACCAGGTCATTGCATTTGGTGATGAAATCGGTAATGGATTGCAAAGAACACTACAGGCACCCATTACAAGGTTGATTTTATTCCTAAACTGGCGCTATAGGATAGCCAAAGCTTTGAAATAGGACGAATTGAGGGCAGACTAAACAAGTTGCTTTGCCTCGGGTTCTACAGCAAATAGATTGAGACCTTCAGCCCCAAACGTGGTGGGTAGCAGAGCCCCTTTCCTGCTAGATAAAAAGTCCAACCCATCAACCACCTCCAGGCATAAAACAAACAAGGATTTCCATTGTTCCCACAGAATCGATACGAATACCTGGAGACAGACGGAAAACTGGGAGGATTTATTCTTTGCATGTCTACTCTGGAATAACAGGTCTCTGGTGCAGAAACACACAAGGATGCTCTCCAGATGTCCTTGTAACCGATGCTGCAGAGTGGCCCAACAAATACCACTTTGATATTTTAGAGTTATGCTCTACGCATTTAGCGTGGCATAAGAAAGGCAGAGGAGAAAAGACAGACTTAATTGGAACTATTTGTACAGCAGCTGTCCCTGCTGTGAAGCCCTAGCAGGAGCTCTCACTTCTGTATAAGCCCTATGCACTCTTACTGTCAGTTTGGCGTTCAGACCAATTTTTGCTCCTCCCCACATGAGTCTTCGTACTAGTGCACAGTGGAGTGCGAAGCGGGCAAGGCCGGGGCACACCAGGGTGAGCGACAGGGGGATATGTCAGCAGGCCTAACGGGAGCGTGCACAGCAGATATGTGCTGCAATGATCAATAGAGAAAATAAAAGCAACAACCTCTGTAGTTCTTCAAGTGGTAAACCCCACCAAAACCAGGAACGTGATTGAGAAAATAGTGCAAATTGAGCCCGCCCTCGGCCTACGAGACTTGTGAACCTCTCAGGCGCATGAAAGAAAGAAGAAAAAAGAACAAGCATTGGCAAAGCAAACTTTTTGGGCTGTTGTATAGGCATTTGTCAGGCACCGCCATAACGGTACTACCTGGTCATCAGATTGCAACAGCTGCAAAATTGTGTCATTGCACAGGTATATCGTAGCATTAATGCCTACTGTGAAGAATCACTGGATTCCGTCACTTCATCCCAGGGGGGGGGGGGCATTCCCTGTGAGGCTGGGCCCACTAAGCAATACCCTCCCTACGGGTAGAGGCAAGCAGGACCTAACCGGGAGAGACTCCCCTTTGGGGACAATATCTGTGAGAAACCCTTTAAACAAAGTATCACTACCCCATGTTTATTAACATCCTATGAAGGAAGACATGAAGAGCAAATCGAAATGGGGCCCTGGGACGAGAGAGAGCCGGGAAGTTTGAAATCAGCTGGCTGAGACCCGCTGAAGGATTAAGGGGTTGGAGCGGAGGGTGCAGCGTCCTGTACGAGAAACAGAGCTGTGCAAAGCCACCAACACAACGCATTGGGAAAGGCAAGAAGTGCAGAACGCAGAGGTGAAGGGAGGATGTACCGAGAGGCACCCCGAGTAAGAGCAGATGAAAAGTGATGGCATGATCGCTAGCCGGACAAGGTGGGTCCATACACAACGCTGATACCACATTTACAGAGGTGTCGCAGAGTACAGTGAGCGCAGGAGTATCGGAGAAGCAGTCCTTACCAGTCCTGAAAATGTAAGAGGCCATTCTGAAACAAGAAGAAGATCCCAGTCTATTAAGGACCCTGGTGACATTATCTACACAGAATACAGGTAACAGGGAAAACGGGAAACCTCGGAGGGAGACCAAAGAGTGAGAATCGTTACTGGAACACTCATACTGGATCCAGTGAAGATAAAGCATTGAGAATACTTGGAGAGTGAGAAACGTTGATGAAACGCTTATCCGTGTCCCAGTCAAGATAAAGCATTGAAAGGAGAAGAGAATAAAGTTAGAAAGAGAAACCAAGCAATGGAAACCACCGAGACCTGGAAGAGTCCTGTTTCTGAATTGTATGATTTGATGAGTGGTTGCTAAAAACGGCTTACGAATCCTATACTGAACTGAACTTGGGGAAAGCCCATCATACAGGAAAAGGGAGCCATTCTCCTGTGCCTTACTCATTCTAATAGAGGCAGGGTCAGGATAGGTTAGTTGTGGACAGTGGACTGAATCTGATTTGGGACTTCACTGATGAGCACCTTAGTTTGTTAGGTGTTAGGTAGGGAACACCGTTAGTATAGGGAAAGTTGGGAGTTTTCACCTTTCCTTTAATAAACCACTATAGTAAAATGGCAAATCAGAGGCCATGTTCTTCTTCTGACCCGCCACACTACCCAACTGTAAGCTTTGTCAATTCTTGGTGAACCATTGTCTTCACTTGCCTGGGTCCCACACTTCTGTCCTGGCGCTGAGACCGGAACCCATCCGGCTGAGTCTGACAGTAGCACTTTTCTGGCGTCTATGTAATAAATATTTATTGTTCTATGAATAAAATATCTCTTTTCATGAAAATTAAATTGATCCCATAGACACCTACTTTTGGAAATACTTTTTGCAATATTGAAACCTACATAGTTTCTTATTGAAACCTACATAGTTTCTAACAATTTATGTCAAATGTTCTCGAATGAGGTTTATCATACAAGAGGTTTCAATCTGGATGAACCTATTATAAGGATCAAGAGTAAACCTGTATTCTGGACCAGTGGTATCTGAACAAAGGGAATGTTTGATCTATCTGTTTTGAGACGAGAAAGTGAAGGGGATGGAAGGCTGCAACTACAGAGACTACCAATGTCCACGAACCTCCCAGAACACGGTTTGGACTCACAAACGTTATGAGGTGCTATCAAAACATGAGGCTAACATCTATGGGCTGGAGCCTGACAACTTAAACTGCTCACTTTACTGGACCCCGAAAAGGATGCACAGAGGGGGCATGATCATGACGGAGGCGTCCTGGAAATGCATTCACCAAAGTGGTAGCCTGCAGGACTGCAACAAATATCATTATTTTTGTTAAAACACAACGAACTTCTGAATGCAGAGATGTGTTGCGATTTCTTTACCGTCATCAAGTGTGATGTCCACAAACTAGGCGTAGGCTTTATGGACGCACTAGAAAAAAAACGGATCGTTCAATGCTGCTGTGGCTACTGAGAAATTAACCTTGAGGCTCTAAAAATTCACGATAGCACCGTCTAGGGAACATTAGGTGCAAAAACGTCGTAACATCAATAACGGAGAGGAAAGAAAAGTTTTGCCTGAGCATTTGAGGGTTACATTTAAGCTAACAGAAATCTAACCCATGGGGCTCTCTACAACTACCATTTAACAATATGTTCTTGTTCTTTGCTGGATATCTATATGTTCCGTGGTAAGCAGGTTTGTTTTGTCAACTCAAACGTTCTAGTATCTCAGCGAGTGCTAGGTTGTGCTAAAACAACACAACTGAATGTGCGCTGATCTCTGCTTGGCCGAATTCCGTTTCACCTGAGAGCACAAGTAGAGGCGGAATTGCAGCAGCTAATGGACCGAGACATCATCGAACGGGTAGAAGGGCCCACCCCGTGGGTTTCACCCATCGTAGTGGCCCCGAAGCCGAAGCAACCAGGGGCTGTGCGCATCTGCGTGGACATGAGGCTACCTAATGCGGCCATCAAAAGAGAACGCCACCTCACGCCCACCCTGGACGACATCGTCGGTGAACTCCAAGGCGCCAAAGTCTTCTCCAAACTAGACCTCAGATCAGGCTACCATCAACTGGAACTGCACCCCGAGTCGAGGTACATCACCACGTTCACGACGCACGAAGGGTTGTACCAATACAAGAGACTCAACTTCGGGATCTCATCCGCGGCTGAGGTCTTCCAGAACGCAATAAGAGGAGCGTTGTCCGGCTTGAGGGGTGTCATTAACATGTCCGACGACATTCTGGTCTTCGCCAGGTCAGAGAGCGAACACCTTAAAAGACTAGAACGCACGTTTGAGAGACTCCAGGCGGTGGGTCTTACACTTCACCAAGAAAAATGCGAATTCCTGAAAGATCGGCTGGAATTCTTTGGGTTCACCTTCCATGCGAACGGCATTTCACCTGATCCCGGCAAAGTAAAAGACATAAGAGATGCGCCTCCGCCCACATCCCCTGCAGAAGTTCGGAGCTTCCTGGGGATGGTCAATTACTGTGGCAGATTCATCAAAGACTTGGCCTCCCTATCAGAACCATTGAGAGCACTCACCAGGAATGACGTACCGTGGCAATGGACAGCGGCTGAACAAAGATCATTCAACGCCATCAAAGAGGCCCTGTCAGAGCAGGAGACGATGGCCTACTTCCACCCCAGCCGGGAATCAGAGATCGTCGTTGACGCCAGCCCCGTAGGACTAGGGGCAGTCCTCATGCAGGCCGACGAACTGGGAGCAATGAGACCCATTGCCTACGCTAGCAAGGCCCTCACGGACACGGAAAGGCGCTACTCGCAAATCGAGAGAGAGGCCCTTGCCATCCTATGGGGATGCAAACACTTCAGGATATACATCCTCGGCAAACCCGTCGTCGTGGTCACCGACCATAAACCCCTGATTCCCATTCTGTCAGGCACCTCTTCAAAGCCACCTCCCCGGATCGAAAGGTGGATGCTATCGCTCATCGAATACAGCGTCAAGCTGGTGTACCGCCCAGGCACCCACAACCCCGCAGACTACCTGTCCCGCCACCCCGGCACGAGGGACGCCCAGAATCCAGTCGAGTTGTCCGACGCGGGGGACGCTGTGCATCTCGTCGTCGAATCAGCCCTGCCTGTGGCCCTGTCGAGGGAGAACATTGCGGATGACTCAAATTCTGACGAGGCATTCCTGCGAGTGAAAAGGGCGGTTGCGACAGGGGAATGGCGTGACGTCCTCCTGAACAACGCCAGAAGACACCCAGAGACGCAGAGAGACCTGCAACTGTTGTGGAAGGCTCGACACGAGCTCTCAGTGTCCACGGACGGCCTACTACTGCGGGGAGACCAGATCGTGATCCCCAGATCCCTGGTCACAAGAGTCCTCCAGCTAGCCCACACGGGCCATCAAGGCATGGCCAAGATGAAGGCGCGCCTGAGGCTGAAAGTCTGGTTCCCCGACCTAGAACACCGAGTGACCGAGTTCGTAAAGGCATGCATACCTTGCCAAGCTGCGAGTCCGGCAGAAAAGAGCCCACCCATCCAAGCCATGCCACGGAGCGACGTGCCGTGGGGTACCGTCCACGCAGACTTCGGTTCGACCGGCAGAGGCCTACACTTCATAGTGGTGACAGACCAGTGGTCAAGGTACCCCGAGGTGGAGCTCGTAGAATCCACCGCCAGCGATCACACCATCCTGGCCATGGACAAAATTTTCGCCACCCACGGCTTCCCGCTCGAGATCTGCTCTGACAACGGCGCTCCTTTCCAAGGGCAGCGTTTTGCCAGATACTGCGCTGAACGTGGCATCAAACACCGTAAAGTGACCCCACTGTGGCCAAGAGCCAATGGAGAGGTTGAACGGTTCATGCGGACACTTAATAACATTTTTCGCATCTCCGTCAATGGAGGGGAAGACCTGCGCCATAATCTGATCGAATTCCTCCGTGAGTACAGGTCCACCCCACATCAGTCCACCGGAATCGCGCCCGCCGAAGCCCTATTCAAGCGCATACCAAGAGGGCTGATACCGGAAGCAGGTGAGCGACGTCCGGGGGTGATTGATGACACACAAGTGGCAGCGGACAGGGCAGCGAGGAACGAAAAGGAGACAATGAGGCGGAGGCTGCCGGAAAAAGAGATAGCGGTAGGAGACACCGTCCTGGTCCGAAACAGGAAGCCAGAGGGGAAACTCTCAATGACATATGAGACACACCCGATGGGTGTCACCCACGTCAAGGGATCCATGGTCACAGCGGCGAACGCGCGTGGGACCGTGACCAGAAACGCGTCCTTCTTCAAACGCATAGGACCAGCAACCTCTGGAGAGGAACCGGACCCTGGCCAAAGGCAAGCGGCAGATGCGCCACCGGAGGACGTTGACACGCCCGGAGACCCTGCGGAACCAGAGAATGTCGAAATGGGACCGCCCAGGTACCCCCGCAGAGAGGGGCGCCGCCCTCCACAAAGGTTCCAAGACTTTATCATGGACTCAGCGACCTGAGCAACAAAAGTCTGTTAAGTATATAATGTTTGTGCCACGTTGGCCCCATGTTTAATGTTTTGTCGTTTGAGGGGGAAGAGGAGGGATGTTGTGTACGTAGTACACCGAAGGCGCATGCGCGGCTTGCAAGCCGGCGCATGCGCAGTGAAGAATAAAGGCGGCGCCCGGCAGTTGGAGCCGGAGCGCCGGAACGAGCAGACGCTTCCGTGTCTGTTCCTGCGCGGCGTTGCTGCGCGCAGGCCACATACACCGGAGGGGCCCTCCTGACACAGCGGCCCCCCCGACCATCACAGAATTGCTAATGAAATATTTAAGAGAAAAACAGAGAATGGGACACAGATCACTTTTTTCTATATTCAACGCCAGCTGCAGAGTTCCGGTACAGCGGGAATGAAAAACTACCCAGGTGGAGCTTGTAGCAGACTGCATGGTCTAACAAGAAACAGCTCAGCAGACGTGGTGGATTGACAAATGTGACCCATTACTTCAGGGGCAAGGTGAAATTGACCATAGCCAGGCCTTTTTAGGTCTTCAAAGAAATGCAAAGCATCGGCAGACACTAACAGCTTGGTTGTCTCGGTCAGGTCAGTTTTGTGAAGTTAAACTGACTCTATAGCACCTGCTCTGCTACAGGAAACCAGCAGGTTGTGAGGGAATTATATGACAGGGTGCGGGGCTTCCCTGCATCAGGAGGGGACATGGACCCCTCCCGGCCTGGGGTAGGCCAGCCACCAGGGCATATGCCAGAGCCGATCCCACCCCAGAGGGGGGTTGAGAGTACCACTATCAATCACCCAGTGTTGTGGCCCCAGATCTTTTTATTGCCTTACAGGACTACAAAAATCACAATACCATGCAGTAATGGGAGAGCCCAGTGGACCGCTAAAGAATGCTGATGACCATGGGACCGACTAAACGCTTGGGCACCGGTCACACACAGAAGCAAATAGCATGACTCACCATGCATCAGGGCAAGCGGGACACCGAAACAGAGAGCGATACAAACCACAGAGACTGCTCAAACATCTGAGCAGGAAAAGGGGGCAGGTCTAAGAGGGGCTGATATAAACCATCTTTTATAAAGCTTTGACGAAGGACAAAGTTTGAGACATCTTTCTCCATCGGCAAAGCTTTATAAAAGATGGCTGGAATTGTGTTTTCAAGCCATCTTTTATAAACATAGAAATATGGCATGGAGTCCCCAGTTTCGCCGAAGGTCAAAGATGGCTCGTGACCTGGGGGGGTGGTGAAACAAAAGGACAGTAACTTCCTCCTGTGAACCCTCATGCAAGGGGTCAGGTTACGCTAACTGACAGAAGTGCCAGCCACAGCTGTAGCTGGCTGGCATGTCTATCAGCTTGCTTGAATCGAAGGTTATATGTGCATCTCCCGTTGCGGCTGCGGCAGGATAATGTCTCCCTCCGTGGTGGGGTGGGTCCCGGCTCGGTTCCACTTTTTAGAGACTGCCGGGGCCCGGTCCAGGCTGACCGCGGCCCACTTAAAGCACTGTCTGTGTGGGAACACTACAGTAGGGAGTACCTAGGAAGCCAGAGTTAGTAAAACAGATAAGGCCTTGGTATTTAGGCCTTCCAGTGAGAGAAAGATTATAAGAGATAGTAGAGATGGACAATCTCTAGAGTTCACGCGAACCTGGGCGATAGTGAAGCCTGGGTTATGGCAAGAGAGCCCACAGTAGGTTGAAGGCACAGCCAGAGAAACCTCATTAGACAAAGGTCTCTGCAGTTTCAAAGTCCATACTAAAGTTTCATTAATAAAAACCCTTGAACCAGCTGTCAGATTCATGAGCTTCTTAAAGCCATCTGTCCCACGTATTTATCAACAAGAGGTTAGCTATAACTATAGTAAATGGCACAGAGTGGGTTATGATGCACAGCTTGTAGAAAGGATAAAAGGCGTGAGTGAGCGAGGCACAGAGACAGGGTGATTAGGACAGTAGGTGCATAGATTAAATGTAGAGTGTCAGAGTGGATTAACAGGCAGAGAAGAACAAGTGTTCTTCAGGCTGCCAAGCCACTGCAGAAAGTTGAAAGATGGTTTGAGCATGATTTGCTTGTGGCTTCGTCAGGGGCGGAGCCAGCCTCAACAATCTTTTTAGGGGGTGGCTGAAATAGTTTTTAAAAAGCAGGTTGTGAAAGGGGTTATAAGTGACACAATAACCAAAATCCCTCCAAGTGCATGCATGCCCATTATCAGCTATTCCTTTGCTTTGTGCCCTCCAGCATCGGTTATCCTCTGCACACATAAGCAGTTTCCCTGTTCCCAACAGCCCTGAAAGTATTGTGGGGGGAAACTAAAGCATAGGGGTTAGTGCTGATAAGGTACTTCTGCTGGAAAGGAAACAGAACACCTTCTCGGGGTGATATGAGGTGCCTACAGGTCCCAGCATAGCCGGCAAACCTATCGGTATTGCACCAGGAACTGGATGTGTTGCCTACAGGTTACACAGATATCTGCAGTAGGTGCATGAAACCATTGCGATTTTAATCTCCCATTCCAGGAGACTAAATACCTATTGCGCCGTCCTTTGGCCCATTAGATCAATCGTTGACCCAAATTCAAAGGATATTTAGCTTTACAAAGAGATGCTCCCATCATCGGGAAGTGTGAGCCACTAAAAGCTGAGCAGAGCAATTACCTTGTTGGCCTCATCATGGGACGTATATTGACGTGGTATGCTTCTGTCCTCTGCCACAATAGGTTTATGGCTGCTGCCCGTTAATAAATGTTTACACTTAAAACAATCTGCTTGCAGAGGTGATAAATTCAACAGGCTCTTGTAGACACTTACTGAACAGTCCTCCTTTCTGCCTTCCCTCCTCAAATTGGAAGGGCCTACGCCCTCCCCAAGTCAGTGGCCGTCTAAACCACTGGACATCGTGCAGAAGGGATGTGGCCTAGCAGCTCAGGCTAAACTACCCAATTTGGGGGTGGGGCCAAGCATGATTTACATATGTAATCTAATGGCAGGCTAAAAAAAAATAGTGGTCTGGCGGTGTGCCCAGAGAAATTAGCTGATTGATCGAAAACCTTCCAACCATTGTTTTTCTCTTTTGCTACAGAACGTATTATGGACATAATATGGGTGATCATGAGGCACTGCGTGGGAGAGGGGGGGAAATGTGGATATATGGGTTTCCTTTGGCTGGCAGTCGAAGGGACCACTAGGACAGACTGTTTGGAAGTCTGAGGCGTGGAGGGACAAAACCCCGGAATGAGGTGACAGCAGAAGGGGATATAATTCCCTGAGAACTCAGCAAAATGAAGCTCAGGAGGATGGGGCAGACGATTGGTGCGTAGGTCCAGCGAATTGGGTTGCACGATGTGTGAGTGTGATGGTTTGCACGATGTGCAACGGAGGTCGAAAGGAAAGGGTAGGGTGTTGCAGCGGTCACCAAGGCCACTTGATGGTCTAGAACTTCTTCAAGGGTTTACTAATATGCACCCGGACAGAACTTACTTCAGGAACTGGAACACAACAGGGGCCATGAAGCCTGTCAGAAAAGCAGCGTGGACAGGAAAATAACTTCAGTCCTTGCAAGGGCACAGACCGGCGTTTGAAAAGACGCTACTCTCAATCTGACAGGATCTGCGTTGCAAGCCTCGCTTTGAGATTTACGTCAGGTTCACTTTCGTTTTTACGTAATGTTCACAACCGTTGTTTTGTGTATCAAGCCTCGCTTTCATACTGATTTAATTCGGGTGAGCCAATTTTGGTAGAATCACGCAGTCCAAAAGAAGAAATAGCAGGCGACGATTCTAATCCAGGAATTACATGTCATGTTTAAAGTGAATTGGTCTCGGATGGTTTAGAACTAGGAGCTTCGGAGCCTCAACAACGCTGCAGCGTGCAGCATGTCGCAGGACATTTTTTCAAAATACGTTTGCACCTTAGTTATTTGTTAATGCGTATTAAGGAGTCCTGCTGTTGTAAGAGTCAATGCTTTTTCCAGTGGCGCATCAACCACCATTCCTACAGTTTAAAGGGTTGTTGCGCAGCAAATCATCACAAAAATGACATCACCAATTACATCTCTGAATGCATCAGACATTTTATCAGTGATGACATTTGCAATGAGACCATCAATTACGTTGGTTAAACTCACACTGTAACTAACTTTGAAATTAGGACATGGGGCACATAGCTCTCAACCAGTGCTTTAAGCGGGGTAAGAAATTGAGGGGGGGAGGGGTCGTTTGGGGGCGTGGCTTCCATTGTGGGCGTGGCCTAAAACGTGCACAAATCATTGTAAGGTGCGCAAACAAATATATAAATGTATGTGAGCATTTATATATTTGTATGCGTACTACTATGGTTTGTGTACCTTTCAAGCCTTATAAACATACCAATGTTACGTATTTCTATGTTTATAAAAAGGTGGCTTGAAAAGTGCACAAACCATAGTAATTTACGCACACTTGTGTGCTTACCTTACTATGGTTTGTGCACTTTTCAAGCCACCTTTTATAAGCATAGAGATTTATAACATATTTCTATGTTTATAAAAGACGGCTTGAAACGTAAACAATTCAAGGCATCTTTTATAAAGCATTGAGGACGGACAAAACCCGAGGTGGCTTTGTCCATCGACAAAGCTTTATATAAGATGCCTTGAATTGTGCACGTTTCATGCACGTTTCAAGCGGTCTTTTATAAACAAAGAAATATTTCTATAAACGATGGCTTGAAACGTATACAATTCAAGGCATCTTTTATAAAGCTTTGTCGTTGGAGAAAGGCACCTCGGGCTCTGTGATCTCTGCTCAGAGCAGATAGATCACTGAGCCCGAGGCGCCTTTCACCCTCTGCAAAACCGCGGGCTCCGTGATCTAATCTGTATTTTAGATCATGGAGCCCGCAGGTTCGCTGAGGGTCAGTGACCTGGCTAGGGCATACAAAGGAACTGTAACTTCCCTGATGACACCTCAAATGAGTGGTCATCAGGGAAGTTACAGTGACTGACAGAAGTGCCAGCCAGCCTCAGCGACGCTGTGCCTGGCTGGCACTTCTGTCAGCTCGCCTGAAATTAAACTGGCGGGCGCATCTCCCGTCGCGGCCGCGGCGGGATAATGCATCCCGCCAATGTTGTGTGGGATGGGGGGCCCCGGCAGGGCCCCGGCTCGGTCAAACTTTTTGGAGACTGCCGGCGCCCGGTACCGGCCGGCCCCGGCCCACTTTAAGCACTGCTCTCAACTCACACGCTTTTGGCGGATGTCACCCGCCTTGTAAAGGGCTGACTCACCCGCCAAGCCTCCTGCACACCCATGCATTCCAATGGGCGTCTCACCCGCCAAAAACAAAATCGGGTGGTTTCACCCGCCTTTGCAACACATATGGTTGAGAGCTATGGGGCAGCAGTATACATACATATGGATGGATGCAGTACCCATATTAAATCTTATTTTACAGATTCCAATACTATAATTTCATGGCAGAACTCATGTTCTCCAAACGTGTAATTTGGCAGCGGGGACCCGTTACGTTAGTACTGCAACGTAAATGGCTCTGACACACTTTTTTTTAGAATTTACATCCATTGACCTCGTAGGTTTCCTGTCCCAACCACTTAGTCATGAGATCCCTCACTCTATGATAATTGTCTTGTGGTTTCTCCCTGTAACTGGTAATGTTCTTGAGCATGTCCCATACATTCAACAATTGCTATTTGTATCCATCATATAGAGGTGTTCCATCTAGGTTCCATGCTTAGAACGCTTGTTGGGCCTTTTCCGCATGTAGGGGTGCTATGTACCTAGATCACCTATCTCATGCCCACCCTGCTGTCTCTAACACTCTTTAGAAATTGACAGAGAAGGCAGTTGGATCTTTTCCATTACCAATTTATGTAAGATGGTGGGTGGTACAACTGGTTGCCCTTGCCATTCTAAAAGCAATCCCTGTATTGTCCTCAGTGTCTCTAGATCTTGCTTATTCGTGGCTAATTGCCCCTCGACTAGGGCCCTCAATAAATCTTCTATGCCAGTGGGTGTTGATTCTATGTTTCTGACATCAGAACTTTCTCCTTGCTCTTTGAGTGGAAATTCTAAGCCGCCTTCTTCCTCTTTGCTTGAACTCAGTACTCTATACTTTAGAATGCTGGAACACAGTTGTCAATCACCGGTCCACTCCCACTGGACTATGTTCTCTTTAGTTTTGTTGTCTCCCAGGCATCTATTTTGCTTTTTGTTGGCCTTGTGAGGGGAACCCTTATACTCCCGTTTCCCAGACCCCTGGCAAACAATTTATTGGACTCAGACAGGCAAGAAATCACACTTAGACTAATCGTTATAATAAAATCGAAAATGGCTCGTTATAGGCCCTTTATTCACACCTTATATAAATATACATATATGAATTTAGCATACAACAACAAACATACAATCAGATATATAACAATGTAGATATAAATTACTTCAACGTTAGAAATGCAACAGAAGACACCTTCATCTTGGCCACTGCAACACTGCTTAGACCCAAGAGCAGGTAGGCGAAGAGATCACTCGTGCTAACGGGGTCTGAGGCGGAGCGTCCTCCCTCTCAGCGAGACTGCATCACCCGGGGGTCCAAGTTCTCACTAACTTTTCCACAGAATGCCCTGTCCTCTTTATGGGGCATTTCCCCGCCCCTCTCAGTTGCAATTACCCTTAGCCGAAGAGAAAAACACAAGTGGAAGGGGCAGAGAGTGGAAAAATCCAGCCAGAGCCGGAAAAACCCAGCGCCCCTCTCCTCGCATTCATTCCCAGAACCCATTTTCATGCACCTGCACGATGCTCTGACTCCCTCCCTGTATTCGTCCTTCAGAGGATAATACAACATCTATTCTCCAAAGCAAGTCCACTCGGCAACAATATTTATGTAGTTATTTGACCTTGCTCTACTCTCGCTACTGAAATGCTTGTTTATTTTACGAGACCCGCAGAAACGCAGGCTTTTATTACGGTGATGGGAGATGAGTGTCCAAAATGGCCGCACACCGGCGCCATGTAGTTTTTAGCTCGCCTTTCGCACAAGCATTACAGCATCTCAGATCTATGTCTTTAGGTTACTCGTGTGTTTTTGGGCCAGGCTTCCAGATTTAGTAGGTGCTCCAAACTCAAGTATTAAGTCTTTTCTATGGTAGAAATAAGTCTTCAAACTCCTACATTCAGCATTGTGACCAGTTGCAGGGATATAAAAGGATGCCTGGGGTCCCCAGTGGTGGCACTCAGTCTAAAGTTGTACCCACGCTTGTCCCCGTGTTTTGAAAACACCCTCTTTCCTTGTTCTTGAACCTTTATTTTAGCCCCTTATTTCTGAAAACAAGGAGCTGGTAACGTTCGTTACCCCACCCTTATGCTTGAAAATGCAGATTGCCACCTATTTGTTTTTAAAGATTCCTTTTTCTTTGTGATATACACATTGGTCTTACTAATAGCCTTACACGCTTCCTTTCCTTTGATTCCTTTTAATTAAATTTTGTGTGATATAGGTATGTAGGTTTGTTCTTCTAGATGGGATCAGGATTGCCCCAGGTTTTGGATCCTCAGCCCAATAATGTGCTTTTGGCTAAACGGATATAGCTATGTTTTGCCTAAGAATGACTTATTGTATTGGATTTGTCTCACTGAAAACTGCGTTCACCTGTGGTTTTCCATACACTGGGCCTTACAGATTAATACAAAAATGCACAAATGGTACAACCTTATTTATTAAACTGCTTTAAAGTGAGAATTCATACGTTAAAGTCTGTATCTATAGGGTATGATAATTCTGCCTGCCTGAGAAAGTGCTAGGTGCTAGCACAGAATTTTACATTTGGTACTATGAATAAATGCAGCCTAAATTACATGCAAAGATTTCATATGACGGTTATCCAAGGATACATAAGTATTTAGTCATTTTCTAAATCAACCGAACAATATACGACACAAAAGAATCCATACATTGGCAAAGCTAACAATTAAAACCTGACAGAGGTTTCGGAATTGTGGGCAGCTGGGAGCTATTTAGCTCCTGCTTGTAGCCTTCACGAGCCTGGTTAACGCGATACCAAGAACTCCCAGGTGATACTTTTGGCTCCCCAGGCGATCTGATGCTGAACAAACACACCTATGTTAATTTAAACTCTTTGCATTTGGGACAATTTATAAATACACATCAGGACACATCTATACAACATTTAACGCATATGGGGCCATAAATAAAACAAGAGAGGAATGTTAAAACCCTGGATAAAGCCTTTTGGTGAGCTAGAAATTATGAAGCTAATCAATGCAGATGTACCATTCTATAGTACAGTACAGTGAATATTCTAATGCTTTCACTCCACATTACATGGCAGTTGTTCAATAAGAGTTAGCAATGAAATGGCAGATGGTTTGGCAGTCAACGAGCTATGAGAAACTTGAAGGTATCGCACTTACTAGTCCCCGGGGATCTGTCATCCAGGTGGCCAGGACACGTCCATTTCAAATTGGATCCAGTTCCTGGGGGTGGACCAGTGTTAATCACCGGTCCATTCCCACTGGACTATGTTCTCTTTAGTTTTGTTGTCTCCCAGGCATCTATTTTGCTTTTTGTTGGCCTTGTGAGGGGAACCCTTATACTCCCGTTTCCCAGACCCCTGGCAAACAAGTTATTGGACTCAGACAGGCAAGTTATTGGACTCAGACAGGGAGCATCACCTGGATGACGGGTCCTTGGGGAGTGGAGTTGGGACACTGACGGGTGAGGTGCAGTATTCCCCTTCTTATAAAACCTTTCCCCCATCCTACCAGGTAGGATACTCAGACACTCTACCCCTACCCCCCTTTTCCGACACGAACACTTTCTTACACCACGAAAGACAATGGACTAACACTAGAGGCGTTTACCTGACATGTCCCAACGCAAGGGTCAGGCAAAGTAAGGGAATTGACCAGAATCACACACATCTGACGGCCTTTGCCCTTCCCCACAGGGATAAAAGGTGGAGCATGAGAGCACACTACGAGCATGGAAAACCGCACAACGAGACTGCTATCCCAGGGCGGCAGTTCGAGAGGAGGAGAAAACCGGCGAGAAGCAAAGGGGCAACAAGGAGAGAAGCGACCTTGTCCTTTTTGACCCAGACCCCCGAAGTCTCTGTGAAAGGAATCATAAGACTGCAAACAATAGCACACATGTGTTGCAGCAGATGTCAACGGTACACAGAACCCTCATACACTGATAATCGGAGCCGGGAGAGACGCTTGCTACTGTGGTACCGTCCTTGACCCCAGAGACAATAAAAGCCAAGTGGTTTATCACAGCCAGTCAGTCGAAGGGAGGACCGATACGAAACCGAACTGTGTTGACCGAAAATTGTGAATGGCAAATTAAGGGAAAACCAGCTGCAGAGGGGTCCGGCACCACGTTGGTGCTCACCCGATAGACTCTGGTTGATTCCCCTATTGATGAAACTACCAATAACAGAAGACCCTTGGAGAGCTGCAAGGAAAAGGTAAAAGTGGTCATAGAGGGGTCAAGCAAAACCCCCTGTACAGTCGAAAGTCTTTAACCGGCATGTAATTGAAAAGCTAAGGGAGACAAATCCCTCATATTGAGAAAGGAGAAGGAACTGTGTGTTTGGCAAGAGTGAACCCGACGGAGTGATGCTGACAGAATAGGGTGAAGCATGATGCCCCAATGAACATTGTGTTGACAAGAGTGAACCCGACGGTGGGATGTACATAGTAGATTGTTTAAAAAGAAAAGACGAGGGAGGCTAACATTCGAGAACGGTCTGAGCCCGGAAGAGGGAGATCCAAGGGTGAAAAGCCATCACCCAACGACTTTTGAATACCACAGGCAAAACCTTTTGAAAAACCTTAGAGAAGGGTCTGAACCCGGAAGAGGGGGATCCAAAGGTGGAATAGCATCACCCAATGATTTGTACAGAAGGAGCTAAGTACCCCCACCTCAACCATTTCAACCGCAGTACCTGTATGCCGGGTCCCAGAATGGGAAACACGTGCAGTTCCAGTAAAATTACAGATACCTAGGGGAAGCTGGAAGGCAAGGTTCCCATTGAGAAAACCATACCTGCATATGAGACAATATGATGGTTGTCTGAATGAAATTCCTGTAGAAGCAGAGAAAATGAATGACGAAGAAGAATGGTAAATGTCGCCATCACCAGTGACATCATAACAGAGTAATGTTGACGAATAAAGAAGAGATGCAGAAATCAAAAGAATCAGACTAATCTAGAAGGCATCAAGCAAGTATCCAGACTGAGGACATCTTGGGGTCAAGCTGAAGAAACTTATGCTGAAGACATAAGGGAGAGATCAAGTTATTTTACTTGTGTATACATGCAAAGAAACGCAAGCAGATGAGGTATTCTTAAAAGGCTAGCTTTATAGTGACTAGATTGCGGCATGCACCAACATGCACACATATATATGTTGAGTGAACAAGCGCTGAGTAGTGCGCGAAACGCGTCTTGTGTAGCAGGATGGCGTCCTGCCTCTGTTGACCTTTAGTCACAGGCCTACTGCGTGAAATTTATTCAGTCTTCTTTTAAAACAATAAACAGCACGTTATTTGACGGAAGCTGAGTCAGGGTTTTTCTCTTCATCATACTGACCATTATTTGTGGAGATTTGCGTGTTTGCCTGGAGTGCGGTTTGTTTTCCTTTCCTTTTTTTGTGTTTATATATATATATAGAACCCGACGGGGAGAGAGGCTGACATTCGAGAGGGGTCTGAGCCCGGAAGAGGGGGACCCAGAGGTGAAAACACCAAACCAATGTAAGGAAATAGATGAAATCTTGTGAACAAAAACCGTAGTGAACCCAACAGAGGGAGGCTGCTATTCGAGAGGGGTCTGAGCCCGGAAGAGGGGGATCGAGGGGTGAAAAGGCATCACCCAATGAACAGACGGAAAGGAACATTTTGTGTTTATTATTTTGAACCCATCAGATCCTCGGAGGCAAGAAACGTTTTGTAGAGAAGAGACTTAACCACCAAAGATCCTGATACTTGAGAACGGAACTGTAGTCTCGTGCTTGGAAAGCTCGAGAGTGTGCTACGCTCAGGAGTTCCATCTTGTCCCGTGCTCAAAACGTGGGGAAAGGAGACCCCTTGGTATAACATCCTGATTTATCATTTGTGAATACTTCTTTCTTTCTTGCTAACTCTATCCCACACTCTTTTTGTATTTAGTTGTAAGGATTGGCAATAGTTTTCTTTTAGTATAGGCTCTTTTATCAGTCAAGACGCCACTAGGACTGCCTTATTATTATTTGATGGTTGTAGCTTGCTCCCATCTTAGATTTAGGTTTAGATTAGGCGTTTTTCCAACCTACCTATACAGTTTAATAAACACCCTTGAACTGTGATCACTTGTGTCCGTCTTTACTGTTGCCACCATGAGTTCTCTATTGAGTAGGCTCCATATCTCAGTACAGGCAGGGCAGTGCCCAAGATTTACAGGATGATGAAGGCAGCCAGCGTAGCATATTTCATCTGACTTGCTTTGTGCAATAAGAGATTATACTGAACGCATAAATGAGTTTGTGATTTTGGTAATGAGATTGCACACTGCTTTGCATTCAAGCTTTCCTAGATATGCAGAAGAACGCTGGGGAAGAAAGGTGACAGATTTATAGCATAGCTGATGGCAAGAGTGATGTTTTGGACCCACATAAATACCTTCTGAAACAAGACTTGGCAGTACCAACAGACAGGGATTTTGTGTGGGCATGGAAAAGGCATGTGGCAGGCACTGGCGTAGTGGTATTAGCTGGCCATTGATGGTGTGAGTACCTGGGCATCTAATAGCACTGCCTGGTAAATGCCTAATACTTACACTCAAGCCAAAACGGTTGGCTTTGTCAATGCTTGTTTTTAACATGACTTCCGTGAAGGAGACACATTGGGCCTCATTACGAGTTTGGAGGTAGCTATGCCGTCATTACCGGCATGGCTACCTCCAAACTTGTGTCCGGGTCCCGAAAAAAAGGGAATTATCGGGCCATTCTGACTTTTGCGGGTCCGATAATTCCCATTTTCGGGACCCGGACCCGGTACGTCCCCATTCTCATTTGAGCCCCCTTAGGTGCTCAATGGGAATGGGGAGAATGCTAACAACGGACCCGTTAATGACAGGTCTGTTGTTAGCATCCTGGTCTGCTCGCAGGTGCTGGTATGCACTTCTGGCCAGACCAGACGTGCATACCGCCACCCGCGAGCAAACTCGTAATGTGGCGGGCTGGTATGAACGGTGCTGGTACCTTACTGACACCATTCATACCGCGGCCGCCAGGGTCATAATGAGGCCCATTGTGCTCATAAATCGTGTGGCTGAAGGCAGACATGGTTGAGATATTTCTATTCCACCAGTAACAGGTTTATTGCTCCAATTACGTAATTTACTCTGAGAAGACCGCTTTGAATAAATACTGTGAGGCACTTCAAGCACAAGGTATGATGGTAAGGCTTGAATAAAGCGAGCTCAAAGAGTTCCCACAAGGAAGCTATTTTGGGCTGGGAGGGGAAGGAAATGGTTAGAAATGGCCATAGGATTAACATGGCAATGGGCAGTCAATGGGTTCGGCAAAAACCCAGATAACACCTACAAGCTGTGTGTCCCTCCTCATATGCCATTTCCCCCTATCTGTATTCCATTGCTGCCTAAACTACTAAGTACAGCAGAAGTGGACTTCGACTTCATAACATTTCGGAAACCTGCCAGCAATATCCTTTTCATGAATTAGTCCCACCCCAGAAGGAGCATCTGTTCTTTGCATGCTTTCAGTGCAAGGCTTCAGCCTGTGGAGTTCCCTGTGACTGAGACGAGTAAAGTTGTCTGTGAGTGTCAACCAAGAACCGTGATAAGCACGCTTTACATGTCTGCATTACCCGCTTTACTTTGCATTTCGCTTGTTCCAAAAAAGCATACTAGTAATAACCAGTCTTGAAGTGTTGATGGCTTTAGGCTTTGATTATATTAGATGGAAAGCTTTCAGGAAGACAATGGGCCTCATTACAAGTGTGCCGGTCCTGTAACAAACCGTGCCGGTAAGCTTACAGGCACCGTTGTTACCGGACCGGCACACCTCGAGTCTGAGGGCGGTTGCCGCCCCGCCCGCCAGGGCAGACATGGCAGGTGGAGCATATTTTCACTGAAGCGCCGGTGCTTTAGTGGTCCCCATTCCCATTGAGTCCCATGGGACTCAATGGGAATGTGGATCAACAATTGCCGCCGTCTGACTTGCTGGACCGCCGGGGCTGTAATACCCTGGTTATTCCGGAAAGTCAGGTGGCATAATGAGGGCCAATGTCATTTCTTTAGTCAGATGAAGCCATTATATCGCCCTGAATGTCTAATGTAGGTTTGCCCTTTTGTAGTCGGTTTCTGTGTGTTTGCATAAAAAAGGCAACACACATACTGCCCTCTTAACTTGACTTACACGGCACTCGCCCTGCTACCCCCTCTCCCCACCCCATCACCACTCACTGCCGAACAGTTTAGCGCGTTTCACCCATAAACACCAAAAACATGTAGAGGGAGAAAAAACAGCACACTTTTTATTGAAAAACGAGGAAGCACATAGATTTGAAGTAAAAAAAAAAAACACCCATTTCCTTGTTTTTGAGGACAATGATGCGTGCCACAAACATTTGTCAGTGCCACCACCGGGCCTGGATACTTAGAAGTATGCATACTCACATATATAGATTGGCAATATATACCTTTCCCAAGCGCTTTCATGCTTATTAAAAATATTAGTTAGATACATATGTTATATGTGATTTATGATTTAAGACAGTTAACATTGAAAACATGAAAAGCCTACAGTCATTTCTAAATTTGCTGTAACTTAAAGTCAGGAAAACCCCTTTAAAAAAACTCCATTCTCGAAACTCAAGAAGCAATGAGGCCAGGCAGCCCAGCAGACTGAACAAGGATAAGGACCCAATAAGATAAAAGGACGTTCTTAAACAAATGAGGTAATTGTGACAAAGTCACGTGGCGCGACAGCAACGTTATGCCGTCACGCATGCCTTGTAATGAAAGGGGCGCTCCTGCGACATGGTCAGTGCGTACTGGGAGCCCGAGACAAGAAGTTCTGTGTCTGTGTACTTTATTCCAGGTACGGGGTGCAAGGCATTCACACGGGAGTCCCGGGACAAGTATACACATTGTTGCGTAGTAATACGCCAGTGTGCGCATGTGCGAGCGGGAACGAGGCTCGCGCATGCGCTTGAGAAAATAAATACGGCCCGCCGGCAATTCGCGCCGGGGGATCTGAATGGCAACACGTCTCTGGCGTGTCTCCTTGTATGAATGCGGAGCGCATGAGTGTGTGACAGCGTGGGGCCCACCAACGCCCCCACGCCTCCTAACACTGGCGACGAGGACGGCGCAGGATCAGTCCTCTGCTCCGACAGCGTTCGAGGAGGCGAACGTTGCTCCGTGTCGACACGGACCTACGCATGTGGCCGGCGGCCATTTTAGGTCGCACGTGAAGTGCAGTGGTAGCGGCCCGTGAGGGTGCTCGTGCACCACCTACACTTTGCATAGCCTAACATCAATTTTTGGAACCCCCACAGCCCTTGCAGCTGCAGGGCCGTGGCACATGAAGTAAGAAGAGAAGGGGTGCAGGGAGAAAGCACCACAGCACAAGTGGACCCAGCAGACCAGATCACCCGCTGCACAAGGTGTCCAGCGGTCTCCTGTGAGTACCATACGCCATGATGGGGGAGGAAGATGAACAAGAAGGCGCCATTGCCCCTGTCCCACGCAGGATGAACAGTACACTAGCTCCCATGCCCGAATTTGATACCACGGGCCCTCCATCCAAGTTGGGACCAAAATGGCTCCTGTGGGTAAAAAGGCTAGAAATGTTTTTCATGGCCTCGGGAGTCACGGATGATGCAGAGAAGATCGCCATCATGGTGTACTCGGCAGGAGTGGAGGTCCACAAGATTTATGACTCTCTGAACATCCCAGTTGCCACATATGACGCAGTGAAACAAGCGCTCAGGGACTATTTTCTTCCCATGGCAAACGTAGACTTTGACAGGTTTGTCATGTGTGCGGAGAAGCAACGTGAAGACGAGTCACTGGACAAGTTTTGTGCGCGACTCCGACATCTAGCAAGCTCCTGTAGATGGGGAAACAAAGAGGAGATGGTTCGAAACCAGTTGTTGCAAGGGTGTAGCTCCGGGAAAATGCGGAGACAGGTCTTGAGAGAACCTGGACGGACCCTGCAACAAATCTTGGACACGGGGAGAGCATACGAACTGGATGATGCCAGGGGGGCGAAAATGGACGCGGCCACGCATGTGAAAAAGGAGGAAGAGGCTTTCGCAGTCGGACGCTCTGCAACAGGGAAGGCAAGATGGGTGCCAAGAAGTGGAGACAACCCCACAGTGCGTAGCAATGCTCCATCATGCCAGTACTGCGGGTATGACCTGCCTCACGTGGGCGAGTGTCCCGCCAAATCAAGAGTCTGTGGCCGGTGTGGCACACCAGGACATTATGCTAGGGTGTGCAAAGCAATGACACCAGTTGCGGCATCGAGAGGACCTGAGAGGGTTGGCAGAGGTAACACTCGGAGAATAAGGGGAGTGTCGTCCGTCGAACAAGGCATGCAAGATTTAAACATCGCAGAAGAAGAGGAAGACGAAATCTTCTTTATTTCCAGCATCGCCAAGGGCCCAGGGAAAAGACGACAGCCCACGTGCACAGTAAACATTGGGGAAACACCCACGCCAGTCCTAATAGACACTGGAGCATCCGTCTGCGTGCTAGCGACTGAACACTACAATGCACTGCCTGGTCCACCAGGATTGGCAGAATCCACGGCACATATATACGCTTTTGGAAGACACACACCTCTCCCCATCCAAGGTGTGTTCGTAGCCCCAGTGACTCATGGACAGAACAAAATTAAAGCAAGATTCTTCGTCACAGACGTGAGCCAGCACTCCCTTCTAAGTTGCGCCGCAGCTGAAGCGCTAAGCATCGTGCACTTCTCATTTGCGGTCTATTGCGCTGACCTGGAGAGTCTACTGCAACGGTTCGAGACCATCTTTACAGGCATAGGAAAACTGAAAGCTGATCCGATACGTCTTCACATAGACATCTGAGAGCACAGATGGAGAAAGAGTTGCAGTCCCTGATTGATCGAGACATCATTGAAAGGGTGGAAGGCCCCACCCCGTGGGTCTCTCCAATTGTAGTGGCCCCAAAGCCTAAACAGCCAGGTGCAGTACGTATCTGCGTGGACATGAGGCTACCCAATGTGGCAATTAAGAGGGAACGTCACATCACGCCCACCTTGGATGATATCATTGGGGAACTCCAGGGAGCGAAAGTGTTCTCGAAACTGGACTTGAGATCTGGATATCACCAGTTAGAGCTACACCCCGAGTCAAGATACATTACGACCTTTACGACTCATGAGGGGTTATATCAATACAAAAGTCTCAGTTTTGGGGTCTCATCCGCGGCAGAGGTCTTCCAAAATGCCATCGGGGGGCCCTGTCAGGACTCAAGGGGGTGATCAACATGTCGGACGACATCCTGGTCTTTGCCAGATCGGAGGCTGAACATTTAAGGTGCCTAGAGAACACCCGTGAAAGGCTGCGCGCTCTCGGTCTAACACTACACAAAGAAAAGTGTGAGTTCCTGAAGGACAGATTGGAATTTTTTGGATTTGTTTTCCATGCTGGGGGTATCTCCCCCGATCCAGAAAAAGTGAAAGACATCCGAGTAGCCGCCCCACCGACGTCTCCAGCAGAAATTAGAAGTTTCCTGGGGATGGTAAATTATTGTGGTCGCTTCATCTGCGACCTAGCTTCGGTATCGGAACCCTTAAGAGTGCTCACCAGGAACGATGTTGCATGGAACTGGAGCGGAAAAGAGCAGAGGGCGTTCAACTACATCAAGAATGCCCTATCAGGACAGGAGACCATGGCATATTTTAACCCTGACCGTGAGTCAGAAATTGTGGTCGACGCCAGCCCAGTAGGCCTGGGAGCGGTCCTCATGCAGGCGGACAATCAAGGGACCATGAGACCGATTGCCTATGCAAGCAAAGCCCTCACCGAGACAGAGAGGCGATACTCCCAGATTGAGTGAGAAGCCTTAGCCATACTATGGGGGTGCAAGCACTTCCGGATTTACATTCTGGGGAAACCAGTAGTCGTAGTGACGGATCACAAACCACTCATCCTGATTTTATCGGGGACCTCGTCCAAACCACCACCTTGCATAGAAAGATGGATGCTTTCACTAATGGAGTATGATGTCAAACTACTGTATCGGCCAGGAACACTTAACCCTGAGGACTATCTGTCCCGTCACCCGGGTGCTGCGAGGCCCAGAGACTCTTTAGAGGTGGCAGATTGCGTGGAGGCCGTACACCTGGCGGTCGAATCGGCGCTGCCCGTCGCCCTGGCCCGCCAGGTAATCGTGGTGGAATCCAACATGGATGAGAGATTCATAAAGATCAGACATGCGATAGCGAGTGGTGAGTGGCGTGAGGTCCTTCAAGACAACTCCCGGAGGAACATGGGGGCTCAAAAAGACCTGTAAGCTCTCTGGAAAGCGCTTCATGAGTTGACTGTAGCTGAAGACGGCCTCCTGCTGAGGGGTCACCAGATTGTGATTCCAAGAACAGTGGTTGACAAGGTCTTACATCTCGCCCATAATGGCCACGAGGGGATGGCCAAGATGAAAGCACGTCTGAGATTGAAAGTCTGGTTCCCAGAGTTGGAGAGCAGAGTGGAGGAGTTTGTAAAAAACTGTGTTCCCTGCCAAGCTGCAAGTCCGGTGGAGAGGGGCCCACCGATCCAGACCATGGTAAGAAGTGATCAGCCATGGGGGACGGTACATGCGGACTTCGGGTCCACAGGCCCTGGAATGTACTTTCTGGTGGTGACAGACCAGTGGTCACGCTATCCAGAAGTGGAGCTAGTTGAGTCCAATGCCAGTGACCACACCATCATGGCTTTAGAGAAGATGTTCGCCACATATGGGTTTCCCCTGGAGATATGCTCAGGCAATGGTGCCCCGTTCCAAGGGCAACAATTTGCGCGCTAATGTGAGGAAAGAGGGATAAAACATTGAAAAGTCACCCCACTCTGGCCAAGAGCAAATGGCGAAGTAGAGCATTTTATGCGAACGCTCAACAAAGAGTTCCGCATATCAATGAATGGGGGTGAAGATCTCCGGCGCAACCTATTTGACTTTCTTCGAGAGTACCGCTCGACCCTGCATCGGTCCACCAGGGTCACTCCGGCGGAGGCGTTCTTCAAGCGGGTGCCAAGAGGGTTGCTACCGGAAATTGAAGGTCGACATCCAGGAGAAATCGTTGACAAATAGGTACAAGCGCAGAGAGCCACTCAGAATGAGAGAGAGAGCACCCGGAGGGGACTCCCAGAGAAGGAGATTGCCGTGGGAGACACCGTGCTGGTGCGAAACAGGAGACCGGAAGGAAAGTTGTCGCTATCATATGAAACACAGCCACTGGGAGTGACACATGTCAAAGGATCTATGGTCACCGCTGCCAATGCACGAGGAACAGTCACCAGGAACGTTTCATTCTTCAAGCGCATCGGAGCTGCGAGCTCGGAAGAGTCCGTCTCCCAAAACCCAAAGCAGGACGCAGGATCACCACTGAGACACGATGAACCGCCAGAGACTCAAGGGACACACGATGTGCCTCAGGCTGAAGCACGCAGGTACCCGGCGGGGCGCAAGCCGCCGCAGAGGTTCCAAGACTTTATTATGGACCCTGCCTCGTAATCAGTGCCGCATTGACAGTTAAAGTTGTAATAGAGCACTGTTAGTTCTAATGTTTGTTCATGTTTACTGTTTGGGGGAAAAAGGAGGGATGTTGCGTAGTAATACGCCAGTGTGCGCATGTGCGAGCGGGAACGAGGCTTGCGCATGCGCTTGAGAAAATAAATACGGCCCGCCGGCAATTCGCGCCGGGGGACCTG
This sequence comes from Ambystoma mexicanum, assembly GCF_040938575.1. Classification (NCBI taxonomy): domain Eukaryota; kingdom Metazoa; phylum Chordata; class Amphibia; order Caudata; family Ambystomatidae; genus Ambystoma; species Ambystoma mexicanum. Next base: position 344,530,560 of record NC_090921.1, on the reverse strand, counting down.
AATGGCAACACGTCTCTGGCATGTCTCCTTGTGTGAATGCGGAGCGCATGAGTGTGTGACAGCGTGGGGCCCATCAACGCCCCCACACCTCCTAACACACATCACATTGGCAAGGAGGATGCAGCTGGGCAGGGGGAAGGTGCTCTGATGTTTGTCATAGCTTCAGTGGCCTGATCCGACGCCTGCCAGAGGCATTAACCCTTGCGGGAAAGCAATCACCGCCATTTTGGGTCCCAACTGCAGCGGCTCCACATGTGGAGTGCACATGCGCCTTGAGGGCAATTGTTTGAGCCCACAAGGGCCATCACTCCGCAACAGGGCCACAAGGGCCCTTCCAAATTTCAATTTATTTTTCCTTTCTCGTTTCCATCGCACAGTGCACTGTGCACATAGTTGTCATTTCCTCAACCATCCTGAAGTGGTTTCTGGGATGGCCGACGTGCCAGGAGATGTACACACTGGGAGTCCAAGAAGTGCGCCAACACGTGTAAACTGCGGCCTTCTGCCATAAAGAGAGCGCCTGTGCGGTTTGCTACCATCAAAGTGCGCCAGTAGATGCGAACTGCGGCCTTCGATCACAAAGAAGGTGCCTGTGCAGCTTGCTGCCATGAGTGAAGCAGAGGACCCCCAGGAAGCCTTCCAGGATGTGGCAAGGACCTCGCAGACAAGATTAACACAACGCCAAAAAGGTACACTGACCCCAATGCTGGAATTCCACACTTCAGGCAATCCCTCAAGGCTGGGGCCAAAGTGGCTGCTCTGGATCGAGAAGTTGGACATGTATTTTAGGGCGACTGGCGATACGGATGACAAAGCCAAAATTGCAACCCTCATATACTCGGCTGGGTCAGAGGTTCACAGGATTTTCAAGTCCCTCGCTCCCATCAACAACTACTACCAAGCTGCCAAGGACAGCCTCAAAGAACACTTCATGCCACTAGCCAACCAGGACTATGAAAGGCTTGTTATGTGCAGCGAGAAACAGAAAGAGAAGGAATCCCTCGACCAGTTCTACAGCAGGCTTCGTCACCTGGCACGTACATGTGCTTGCGAGAATGAGGACGGTATGGTGAGAAACCAGTTGATACAGGGGTGCATTTCAGGAAAACTGCACCGACAGGTCCTACGTGAGCCTGGGTTGTTGCTAGCCTGTATTCTAGAAATAGGAAGGTCATATGAACTGGCGCAAAGCTGCGCAACTAAAATGGATGCTGCGATTTGATCGCAAAAAGTGGAAGATGTATGCGCGATAGGGCACCCGCAAACTGCTGGCCCGTCGAGGCCAAGATGGCCCCCAAGGAGATCTAAGATGCTGTTGCCTTGCCCCAAATGTGGCTACAACCTTCCACACGTAGGGGAATGCCTGGCGAAAGGGAGAGTGCCATTTTGCACGGATGTGCAAAGCCTCCATACCAGTCACACCAGAGGGCCCAGCAGAACACTGCACGAGGGCAGAGACAGGTAGCGGTTGGCGAGCAAGGTACGCCGAGTCAGGACCTGGCTTAAGAGGAAGAGGAGGAAGAAGAGATATTCTTTATCTCAAGTATAGACTCCCTCAAGAAGAAGAGGAGGCAGCCCATGTGCACGGTGGTCGTAGATGGAACAATGACACCCGTACCGGGCCATCAGTGTGCGTGTTAGAAACATGCCACTATAAAGCATTACCGCGGCCCCCAGCACTAGTGAAAGCACAGTCTAAAATATTTGCATTTGGGAGTACTCAACCGATACCTCTCAGAGGAGTGTTCGTGACCAAAGTTGCCCATGAGGGAAACGACATTCGAGCCAAATTCTTCATTACAGACATCAGCACGCATTCTTTATTGGGTTGTGCAGCGGCAGAGGCCCTTGGAATTGTACACTTTGACCTCAGCATCTATGCCGAGGACATAAATAAGGTTCTTGAGAGGTTCACAGCAGTTTTTGAAGGTGTCGGCAAACTAAAGGGTGAGCCCATCAAGCTACACATAGATGAGACAATACGCCCCACTGCACTAAAACATTGTCAAATCCCTTTTCATCTCCGACAACATATGGAAAGAGAATTACAAAACCTGGTGAACATGGACTTCATAGAAAAGGTGGAGGGTCCCACCCCACGGGTGTCTCCCATAATTGTGGCAATCAAGCCAAAGCATACCAGATCGGTCCAAATCTGTGTCAACATGAAGTTTCCAAATCTAGCCATTAAGCGTGAAAGACGCATCACAGCGACTCTTGATGAAGTGGTGGGAGAACTACAAGGGGCGAGAGTATTTTCAAAACTAGATCTGTGGTCGGGGTATCATCAGCTGGAACTACACCCGGACTCACACTACATTACGACCTTCACAACACACCAAGGGCTGTACCAGTACAAACGCTTAAGTTTCGGTGTCTCCTCTGCAGCTGAAGTGTTTCAAAATGTCATTCGGGGAGCTTTACCTTGTCTTGAAGGGTTCATAAACCTCAGCGATGAAATTGTGGTCTACGCCACATCAGAAGCCGAACACATGGCTCGTCTCGAGAAAACTCTGGAAAGGATTCAAAGCCTTGGACTCACCCTACACCGCAAAAAATGTGAGTTCCTGAAGGACAGCATTGAATTCTTTGGTTTCGTCTTCCATGAGAAGGGAATCTCTGCAGACCTGCAGAAAATCAAGGACATTCAGGAGGCGAAACCACCAGGAAACGTGTCGGAGGTCAGGAGCTTCCTGGGTATGGTGACGTATTGTGGTCGGTTCATACCCAGCCTGGCAACCCTCTCTGAGCCCCTCAGGATGCTGATAAGGAAAGAAAAAGTTTGGAATGGTGCGACAAACAACAGGAAGCCTTTGAGACCATCAAAGAGGCGCTCACGGGGAAAGAATCAATGGCGTTTTTCGACCCAAGGAAGGAGTCGAAGATCATCGTCGACGCCATCCCAGTTGGACTGGGAGCAATTATGTTGCAGCCGGATACCCAAGGACAGATGAGGCTGATTGCATATGCCAGCAAGGCGCTCACCAGCATGGAACAACGCTACTCCCAGATAGAGAGAGAAGCCCTGGCCATCCTATGGTGATGCCGGCACTTTCGGATATACATATTGGGAAAACCTGTCACTGTAGTGACTGATCATAAACCACTACTCCCTATCATGGTGGGGTCATCGTCCAAACCGCCCCCAAGATCGAATGATGGATGCTGGCCCTGATTGAATACAGCGTGGTGCTGACCTACAGACCTCTCGCGACACCTGAGAAGTGGAGGGGAACAAGAGGACACAGCACCAGTACAGGTTGAGGACCATGTTCGCCTGGTGGTGGGAGCAGCAAAACCAGTAGCTCTCACTATTCAAGAGGTGGCAGATGCCTCGAGAGAGGATGAGTGTTTTCAGGTAACCCAGATGGCCATGATCAACGGCGAGTGGATGACTGTCCTATCTAATTCCGCTTGCAGGAGCCGAGACGCAGCACAATCTAGAGCAGCTGTGGCGGGTCAGGCATGAAATGTCAGCAATGGATGACGGATTGATACTAAGAGGACACCAGATAGTGATTCCGCAAGCACTGGTGGAAAGAGTATTGGAGTTGGCACACTATGGCCACAAGGGAACAGCAAAGACAAAGGCGTGAGTACGAGTGAGTCCATGCCCCGTAGTGACCAACCGTGGGACGTTGCCCACATTGACTTTAGGTCCACAGGAAGGGGGATGCATTTCTTCGTGATGATAGACCAGTGGTCTCCATACCCAGAGGTCGAGCTGGTGGAGTCCACCTCATGTGATCAGGTGATACAAGTCAGGGAGAAAATGTTTGCCACACATGGCTTCCCCAGCATTATCTGCTCGGACAATGGACCACCACTTCATGGGGAAAACTTCGCGGAAATCATTGCGGACTGTGGAATCGCACACAGGAGAGTCACAACAGTATGGCCTAGGGCCAATGGGGAAGCGGAACGCCTTATGAGAACGCTGAATAAAGTATTCTTCATAGCCCAAGGCTAGGGAAATGAGCTGAGGAGAACTGTATATCAATTCCTGAGGGAATACAGAGCAACACCTCACCAATCAACGGGCGTGGCCCCTGCAGAGGTGCTCTTCCGGGTAGCCCACGAGGACTCTGTAACAATGAAGACCTCCGGTACTTCAGGTAGGTTCTTAGTCTCTTTATTGTCCTTGTCCTGTACTCCTCCACAAGACACAGGGATGGTAGGGGACACAAGATCACAAGGGAAACACCGGGCTCACCCCCACACCCATCTTCTCTGCTCACAGCTTTCTCTCTCTGATCAACCATCATCTAGCAGAACACTTCCACCCCAAACATTCCACTAGCAGATGACCTCACACACACTGCTCTCTGTAAACCAGATTACTACACTTATCCTCCCCTAGGAAACACATAAGCCAGATTACTACACCTCTCCCTCCCTAGGGAAACACAAAGAATGTCTAAGGTAACGTGACCAGCACCAAACCTTAAACATCCAACACAACACAGTACCAGAGATTCCGCTACACAGCGGCCGCCTATGCACAGAAACCCAGGCAACTTATTTAATAGGAACCACACAAAAGGAAACCATTCGCAGGGCAAACCGGACCAAGTAGAAAATGCCGACGGCACGCAAACCGCACAACACAACACACCAAATCCCCCGGTTGACACCTTGAGGCCTAAAAATAATAAATAGAGCACTTACGCCTGTCCTGAGCTGCCCCTCAGGACCTAGGGCTGCCACCCTAGCCACACTATTGTTAGATAACTTTAACACAACTACCTAACCAACTTACCCTCCTTCGCACAAAACACCTTCCACTCCGGTCTGCCACCCCGCAGTATCAGAGCTGCCCCTCTGAGCACAAACCAAAACACCCCCTAAGGGAGCAACAACAAAAGCCCAACAGCAACCGAGGGACCCACGCAACACAACACTGACCGCAGTAACAAGAAGTACCACATCTACTATACTGCTTCCACCACCACCACCACAAAACTGTTGGCCATTTCCTCTTTCTAACATCACACCATTTCTAAACACCAGTATGACAACCTGATCAACCAAACTCGGCATCAGGGGTAAACTGGCAAAATTAAAGTTAAAACCCCAACCCATAGTGACCTACCTCGGCCCTTAGACCAAGCACTATGGATGACATGAAAAATACAACACAACTCAGGCATAGCGACCAGACTGAAAGTAAAACAACGCTATGAAACACACTGCAGCAAACAACTGCCCTGAGAAGAACAACACTCACGCCAAAAGTGACCAACCCTGATACCGACAGGCACTAATGACCACAACGCCAATGCCAATAGTGACCTACCCTGATTCCACATCAGGCACCAATGACCACAACACCACACCAAACCACCCCGTAAACTACAACCACACACTCAGGAATAACACAACTGGGACCTAAAACACCATAGCTACCTACGCAGGGACCAAACCAGGCACTATGAAACCCAGGTAAACATTTCCCTGAGATACGCCACAAAACAGCGTCCCACACCGGCAATAGACCAGGCACTACAATGACAGAACACGGAATGTGAACAGGCACACCAAGCACTCCCACACACACCATAGCACATCTACCCCAGTATCAGGGTACCATGGAAACAACATCTCCTAGTGTCAAATAGCCCAACACGCACTCTCACACACACAGACCTGGAGAACCACTACGGCACACATACCAGGCGCCAAAAACCCAATGCATTAACAAAGCATGTGACCACAGGTGCACCAAACTACTTGCATGCACCCATACTCCACACTCACACCCTAAACACTGATAACATCAAACATGCAGAATATGACATTCTGATAACATTGCATAATAAACATGAAAGTTGAAAGCAGTAATCATGTAAAGCACATGTTCAAAGCTGTAAACATTGCATAATACATGTGAAGAAATTGGATGATGACCCCCAGCACAACCCACAGATGAAAACTGGCATGAACTCCTGGGCACCAAACAATGTCACTATTGCATGAAAGTCAGTGTTCCACATGACGAAGGTCACATTAATGCATTTCGTATTTTCTTCCATAAATAAGTTCAAACCCCAATCCACACTACTTGGGGTTAACATTACCCAGAAACAACGTTCCACCCCCCAGATGAAACACACAGCAATGGCATTGGTCATTTGCAGTAATAATTACATTACAACCACCAGAATTAATCACATTTCAATCCCCCTCCCCCACACCTGGGAGATGCAAAGGGAAAAACACAAAACCCATTACATAAGGTTCTATATCCCACGAAAGGCAACAAGAAAGGACACCACAGGAAACTGACAATGGCCTTAAGCAACAATATCCCTTACACTACACTGGACCTTGAAGTGGGGCTAAAATCGGACTTTTAGCAACTATTCTGTTAACGATGGGCCACAAACATAAACACTCATTTGCTCATGCATACGACCCGGACACTAACCTGACCATAGCTATAGCCATTGCATGCTCAAACAAAACAAGATCCAGAACTGTCGTGCCCCACCACGAAATCAGAGAACTTTTGAAGAAATCTCCCCTTAACTTCAATAGTTTCACTGGCCACTTGTCCTAAGCCAGTTTAATGCCAGTAATACGGTAACTCTCAGGCGTCTACTTCCTTCCCCAACATGCCGAGAACGAGGCTAATAGATGCAGGAAACAAATGGTCCAATCACGTGACCCCCTGGAAACCCCTCACCCAGCTGAGACGTCACCAGATCGCATCAGATGCCGTACTGTCAAATCTGTAGGAACATGGATTGTCCATATGCTCTCCCACACACCCTCCTTCAGGCAAGCACAGCGGAGAGGCACAAACAAAACGAGCAGGCAGAGATAACTGAGGCAGGACACGTATCCCACCCTAAAGCAGTGCGGGGCCTTTTCACGGTTCCGGCACACACAGACACCTTCAGACAGTAGTGCGGACCCCTTGCTGACTTTGGCGCTGCTGACAGTCCCACAACAGCGCAAGCCCACCCTGGAACAGGAACACACCGCGCTCACCAGCGTAACTGCGCTCGTTTCCTCCCAAATAAACAGGCAACACGCCCAACCGAACGCAGGTCAGGTCTTTTCTACGATGAACTTCCGAACAGCGCTGGCACCGACAAACTGAACTTTTCCAATGCCGCGGCTGTAAGCCCGATCCGATGATCAGGAAACCAGGGTAGATCAAACCTGCCTTGATAGTTGGCACTCCACAGCTACAACAGTTTCATGGCTCAACCCGCTTGGACAGGGGAGCTCCGAACGAACACAACAAGCGCCAACTGCCACCAGGCTGCCCCTCATTACATACAAGGGCAGCAACTCTCTGCAACGGGCCAAAGCAACACAGACCCGCCTGGGTGTGGGGGGACCTCACGGGGGCGGTGTTCCAGAGTGCTGCACCCCCCCAGCAGCGCCGGTAGCTAGGCAAATCCACCTAGCATCCCATCCTTGTCGCCATTGTAACAATGAAGACCTCCGGTACTTCAGGTAGGTTCTTAGTCTCTTTATTGTCCTTGTCCTGTACTCCTCCACAAGACACAGGGATGGTAGGGGACACAAGATCACAAGGGAAACACCGGGCTCACCCCCACACCCATCTTCTCTGCTCACAGCTTTTTCTCTCTGACCAACAGTCATCTAATAGAACACTTCCACCCCAAACATTCCACTAGCAGATGACCTCACACACACTGCTCCCAGTAAGCCAGATTACTGCAGACTCCCCCCAGAGGCGGAAGGTCAGTCTCTGGGAATCATTGATGATGATAAGACGTCTGAAGATCGAAGAACTCATAATGATGGGGAGAATATTCAAAGGCACCTTAAACCACCGGACATAGGGGTGGGTGACACTGTACTGGTGCGATATCATCACCCAGAAGGGAAGTTGTCCCTCACCTACGAACCCTCTCCCATGGGGTGGTCCAGGTAAAAGGCTTGATGGTGACTGCCGCTGATCAAAGGGGCAAAGTAACTCGGAACTCCAGTTTTTTGACGATGGTTGTGAGAAATAGAGGGGCTGAGAGAATGAGAGGGAGAAGGTTCCCGGTTGTGGAGTGAACACCAGAAGAGAGTGCAGAAGATGCAGAGCCCACACCAGGCGGGGCGGAAGGAGAGGCCAGGGAGGAACCACTGGGAGAAAGATACCCCTGCCGAGAAGGCAGAAAATGCCTGTTGCGATTCCGAGACTACATAATGGGCGACCAGGCCTGAAAGGACCAAGTCACCTGATATTGCCCATGTTGGGCCCATCCCAGTTTGGTATGTTACAATGTTTAAGTCTGTCCTGTTGACACTGAGTACTTCTGAAAAGTTGTGTTTGTCAATTGTTATGTAAAAGGAGGAATGTGACAAAGTCACATGGCCCGACGGCAACGTTCTGCCGTCGCAAATGTCTTGTAATGAAAGGGGTGGTTCCACGACATGGTCAGTGCTCGCCGGGAACCCGAGACGAGAAGTTATGTGTCTGTGTACTTTATTCCAGGTACGGGGGCAAGGCCTTCACACGGCAGTCCTGGGGCAATGATACACATCACAGTCATCAACAGCAAACTGACCAAAAGCAAAATACACACAAAACCGACACTATACCGCAAACCAACTGACTGAAATAATGTACTACACCGCCTGAGTTTCCACCAACCTAATTTGATCAAAAACCTCCCATTCAGTCAACTGTTGCGCATCAAAAGAATTGTCGGTGATCCGTCAGATCATCAGGAACAACAGAGAAATGTGCAACACATTTCCGGCACGAGGCTACACCCGAAAAGATTTTTAAAGCAAAAAAGTAGATCCCAAGTTGAGACTGCGCCCAATTTTTTCAACACATAGTTTATTATATGGATGCCTTTGCAATATGCCCTTTGCAATGACAAGTGTTTTGGTCCATTTTGGACCTTTTTCAAATCAGGGCTTATTTTCATCTACTGCCCCTTAGTGGGTTAAAGCAAATAGTAGTCTCTCTTCGAGTCTCGGGTTAGATCCCAGTTTCGCACTCACACAGACCTTCTATGGACTTATTCAGTCACGGCGTACCGCGTCGCACCCAAAAAGACATTACAGACGCCACAGAGAAAGAGGCAGCTCCCAAATTGGTATATGCCTCTAAATTCTCCTTACAAAGTCAACAAATCAAGAAGATTATTCAGAAGAACTGGTCTATACTGACATGAGACACAAGGGTACAACACCTTTTTACTGAACTACCTACCTTTGCATACCATCGCAGCAGGAAATTCCGTGATTAATTGGTGTCGGCAAGGCCACCAGAGAAGCACCCTATCACCTCAAGAACAGGCACATACCCGTGCCTACATTGCACCAACTCCAACTTTCTAACCAAAGGGAACATAGTAAATCATTCCACGCAGGCCAATCAATCAAACGAATAGACTACACAACCTGTGACAGTTCTAATGTAATATACTTTATCAAATGCCCTTGTGGCCAGCACTATGTAGGTAAATCTAAGAGAAAAGCCAAACCCCGGTGGAATGAGCATCGCTCATGCATACGTAACACTAACCCTAATTCTGCAGTTGCAAGACATTGGGCAGAAAAGAAACATAACCTTTCACAAATTAGATTCCAGATTCTAGAGGTAGCGCGGACATCTAATCCCCATGAAGATATGAGCTTACTCTTAGATAAGAGAGAGACCTTCTGGATTGACAAATTGGATTGTCTGAGCCCAGCAGGAATCAATGAGGAGATTAATTATGCCTGTTACATTTGAAATACTTACCTGTACTCACTGATATTTTGCTTTAGAACCTTGGTATTTTTATGGTTCTGTTTAATTTGTGGGTCAAAGTATCACACTTGAACAATTATGATGTTTAGTAATTAATTACTTTCGAGAGACATATTCTGGATTGACAAATTGGATTGTCTGAGCCCAGCAGGAATCAATTAGGAGATTTATTACTCCTGCTACATTTAAAATACTCACCTGTACTCACTGATATTTTGCTTTAGAATTATGGTACTCTTATGGTTCTGCTTAACTTTTGGTTTAGAGCATCAGCTTTGAATAACTATGATGTTTAGCAATTACTTTTGTCTATATTGAATTTATAGACCTGATCAGTTGTTACTACGTGTACCCGTAAACAAATGTAACCACATGTATCCATCTATACACAAGTGGCGTTGCATCTCTGTTTAATGCCGTTTAAACACCAACTCTTTATACTATTAGCATTTAGACCTTTGCTAAGTATCACACTTTTATGTTTTTTCCATTTCTCCTTCTACTAATCTCCATAGCTCCTAATATATATGGAATTCCATGATCATCTAATTATGATCACTTTCAGGGTGTTGGTGACCACTGTTATTTAGAAGTATACTAATTCCATGTATAGTAGCATAGTCACAACTTAGCTAATGTGCTTATGTGTTTGTTTGACTTTCAGTGAGTCTTACTTGTCTAGTTGGTATACAACCCCCAATATGCTTTGTATTACACCATGCCTTAGTAACCAGGGGTGGGGGGGTTAGAACCAAAGGCGGGCTGTCCTTTATACCGCCGACCTTCCCAATCTCTCACTGTCTTATTTTATTTTATTTTACTGTTGAGACATCTCCCATTGCATTACCCACCTGACACAGTTTGTGGTGACTCACATGTCCCGATTTCTGTTTTCACAGAATCGGGACGTAAGGCGCCTTAGGTTTTTAGCTCGTTACGGTGAGCGGGCTTCGGACACTTCAGTCACCATAGCAACAGCATATATACGGCTAATAGAAGCGCATGCGCGATATGTCGCCTCTTTTGTAGACTACGCGCAGACACGGTAAGCTAACTGCTTTTGATTTAAACCTATTTACATTATCAGCATCTGATTTACACAACCTTACACCATCATATTTGTGTCCACATTCACAAATCCCGTAAATCTCGGCCACATTAACACATACACACGTCGCTTTTGATACGCGCGCCACTGAAGGAGTAAGTGAAACTTTTACAATTTATTAACGGTATCTGAACCTGCTAGAGATTTCAGCAGTTACATTTAGAGTATCCTTTATCTCATGCAGGATTCCACTTTGTGAACTCTAAGTAGTTCATTACGACATGCCCACAATGGGCCCACGTTGATACAGGTACACAATCATGATGTTTTAGTACTTTTTCCCCTATTTCTTCCCCTATTACACCATTTTATGGCTTAAATTGATTCTACTTTTTATTTTTTGTTTTGCTTTTTTCCTCCCTATTTGCACACTTCTACGCTAATTTGATATGTATCTGTTTTGTTTTGTTACTTGATGATACATGTTATTATTATTATTATTATTATTATTATTATGTTGATGTCTCAATTCAAATATGCTGAACTGTGATTACGGAATACTTTGATTGATGTGTTTTGATGATATCTAATTATATTGATTATGTTGAAAATGTTAATGGCTTTAATAGATAAACAAGAGAGTGAATCCCTGATGAAGGAGACGTTGATCTCCAAAATGCATTGGAAAATAGTTAATAAAACTCTCTAGCTCATAGTTGGCCACCTGAGAAGCTTGGTTTTTTGCTACACAAGAATTGTGTCCAAGTATTATACAATTAACTCCTAATGACGAAGAGAGACAATATTTTAAATACACTCCAAATACTAACAGGAATATAGTGGAAAATTTTTGAACACTTAGATTTTTTATTAACCTATACTAATCTGAACTCTGATGAGGAAAACAGTGAGCTGATGTCTGTTTGGGTGTGACTCACCTACCCTTCTTCTGGACATTATATTTGAAGCTCAGGTGTCTCTGAGCTCTACACAGCCTGCTCCTTCTAAATCTAATTTCTAATTAGTTACACCTGTTTTTGACCTATAACTAATAACTAATAGAAGACCATAACTTTAGGTAGTGCCCACCTTTCCCGTACTTTTTTAAGTCTGTCCTGTTGACACTGACTACTTCTGAAAAGTTGTGTTTGTCAATTGTTATGAAAAAGGAGGAATGTGACACAGTTACGTGGCGCGACAGCAACGTTCTGCCGTCGCAAATGTCTTGTAATAAAAGGGGCGGTCCTGCGACACGGTCAGTGCACGCCGGGAACCCGAGACGAGAAGTTCTGTGTCTGCGTACTTTATTCCAGGTACGGGGGGGGGCAAGGCCTTCACACGGGAATCCCGGGACAATGATACACATCACAGTCATCAACAGCAAACTGACGAAAAGCAAAATACACACTGGAACAACATAAGCGTCTGGTGAGGTAATGTAATTCCAAGCAATTCGCACTTCAGTTTACATTTAATTAGCACTGAACTGAGTATAAATGGGGCATCTCAATAGCCGATACCACCTCTATAACATTCGCAAAAGCCATCCCTCCCTCACTTTCCACGCTACTAAACTCCTAATCTCCTCACTCATCTTTTCCTGCCTCTTCTACTGCTCCTCTCTACTCTTCCGACTTCGGACTTCCCTCTTCTCAGTTTACCCCTCTCAAATCCATATACCATTCTGCTATTCGTACCCTTTGTCTCCTTACCCCCGTGATTCTATCTCCTCTTCACTATCTCATCTTGGCTGGCTACCTTTCCACCTACAACTAAAATTCCACTTTCTCTGCCTTCTCTCCTTCTACTCCCCCTCTTGCTCTCTTCGTTCCACTGACCACTTCCTTCTCACTGTACCCCTCCCCCTGTGCTTCCTCCCGCTTCCTCTCTTTTCATCTTCTTGCTCCTCTGCACTGGAACTCTCTCCCCCTCCCAATCCGCTCTTCCACTACCCTCACCTCATTTCGCACTTCCCTTAAATCCCTTCTCGTCCATTCCCCTCCGTGAAGCCCCTTCTCTGCCTTCTCGACCCCCCCCCCTGGTTCTCCCGTCTCTTTAATTCCTCTCTCCCCTCTCCCTTCACTCTCTATCCCTTCCTTCTACACGTATTCAATCCTTCTCCTGGTCCCCTCAAACCACCAATTCCCACTTCACTTCCCCCCTCTCAGTTAATTGCTCTTTGCACTGTTTTGTGGAATGATTCATGCTGTAATTCTTGCTCACAATGTTAATTGTTGTTATTTCTCTGTATTTGTTGTTCCAATGTACAGCGCTTTGGCGTAAAGCGCTCAATAAATAAATAAATCAAATTAGAAATACTGAGGGTGTGAAGACACTCTACAATTGAGACGTATAGACATTTTTTGCCATGCTTTTTATCTTGGTTTTTCAAGAAAGATACCTTAACCACAGCAGGAACTTCATAGTAAATTGTTGACCTCATCACTGATGACTGCACAATGGGGTTGGAGGTGCCAACAATTCAAACCCAGTGGGTATCCCTGCAGGCTTTCATGGTCCCGGTGCTAAACAGAGATTGAGCCTTTATTTAAAACGTATTTTAGAGTTCTGAAATGCATGGCCCCACCACTGGTCCTGAGATAATTGAAGATGCTTCCTACCAATGGATTTTAACCCCCAGCCCAAATGGGGCTCTTTAAGATAGGGGTTATGATGGATAAAATAGGGAACAAAAGGAACAACCAAGACACAAAAGCTTCTTTATTCCATGTGTATGTGTTTGACTGGACTAACTTACCTGACTGTACCACATTCCCCTGTACGGGGGATACATGGAATGCTGAGGCTGTGGGAAAATGGGCAGGTCTCCCCTGCCGATAGCAATAGACTTACCTGAAGAATATTCTGATGGGGAGGACCATTGTAAAGTGACAGTTGAGATTGTGAGTACAGGGATAGGGACAGAAAGGCAGAGACACAGTGGCATCAGGGGTTATTATCGCAGGAGATTTGGTGAAATTGGAACGAATCACATCAATTTTTGTGATGAAAAAAGAGACAAGGTCATTGCACAGTTTTTGCGAAGGTTTAACCATAGAGCTAAGGGCCTCAGAAGAGGCTGGTGTGTGTACAATTGAGAACAGAGTCTTGGGCTTGCACACAGCATTTTCAATTTTCTGAGAGAAAAAAGTAACTTTAGCCATAACATAGCAGTGTGCAAGGACTTACCTGTAGCCCCGGGCACTATGTCCTATTCGGCCGGGACTCAGAGTGGAGTGCGACGGCTGGGTGCTAACTCCACTCAGGTGGGCGGGACTCGGTGAAGTCCAACAAGGACGTCTCCTGTTTTGTGTGCGCTGTCACAGAGGAAAGCGAAGTGAAGGGCTCCCAAAGCCCCAACGAAGCAAACACCACCACAGAGGAAAGCAAAGTGAAGGGCTCCCAAAACCCGAACGAAACAAACACCGCCACGGAGGAAAGCAAGATGGGGGCCTGTCAAAGCCCTTCGATGGATGCACCACCACGGAGGAAAGAAGCAGCATGGGGGCAGTCAGTCAGATCCCAAAGGACCACATTGCATACTCGAGGCAGCCACCTGTGGCAGGCAGAGCAGGGTTTTGAGTGCATTGGTGCATAACAGCAGTGAAGACACAAAAGGAAGGTACTGCACTTTAAAGACATTCTATGGTCTGACAAGGTGGAGATCTGACTCCGAAAAGTAAGGGCAGTCTGCAGCTGGCAAGGTTGTGATTCAAAGAAGGTGACACCCAGAGGGGAGAGATCGGAAACCTGCTTAAGGTGAACATGAAGAGGGGTTTGTGCAAGGGGTATATCCTACTCTTAGTAATGCATTATCAAACACAGAATGGGGAATCTGAATTGGCACATGTGTTGATCTGAGGAAAATGTATATGTTTACCTAATTATTAGGTTTGAAAATTTTGCATATAAAAGCCTGTAAGGGTAACAAATCTCCCCCCACCCCCGAGGTACTGTTCTTTATTTGCTATTTAAGATGATGAACCCAGGATTGTGGCCCATCTTCAGTACTATTAAGTTTAATTGCAGGTTGCTTAGTGCGGCACCAGAACAGCTGGTCTGTGATGGTGGGGTAGTTCCGGTGTGGTCCACTACTGGCCCGGGGGAATTTTAAATAGGGTGCACCCCAGGGCCAGGGCCATAAAACCAGGGGCTAAACGAGGAAATGGGCATGCAAGTTATATCCTAGAAGGCTCTTTTCCAGTTTGCCATTACCTTAGCCAGACATATTAGATATCAGAACCATACTTTCACTCCCAAAATGGTTATTCTTTGCACTGGCCCATACTTTGTTCCAAATATTTGTTCTAAGTTCCACCTCAATCTGGAAGTTGTTCTAGTCCTTCTGCCTAATGCAGTTTCTCCCAAAGATCAGTCCCTACATACACTGTATATCACTCAGGCTTTTGAAATACACAAGAGGAAAATGTCTATCTTCCGGCCCACTAAATCATTTTTAGTTTCCTTTGTAGGTGATGACGAGGTCAAGATCAAGCCTACCCTTAGCCATTGGATCTGATCAGCCTCTGTCTATGAAAGACCTGTCTATGAGAAGGCTTTAACTTTTATGCTTCTCGCAGGGGTGATCCAAGGTCATTGCACTACAGGTATGACAGCTCTCTGGGCACATGTTGTTTCAAATGGAGACATCGGCAAACTCACCGATTTGAGCTTCCCCCAACAACATTTTCTGTCATTACAGGCTGGTGATTGGAGGTTTACGCTCAGCTGAACTTGCATCAAGGTACAACAGGCTAGTACTGTTTAAACTCACACAAATGCAGATTTTGATACCTTTTATTGGACTAACAGGAAGCAGTATGCAGAGATGGAAGCATATACTAGCTTTTGAAATCCCATATGCTTCTTCATCACATGGTGCAGAGTGAAATGAGTAGAAAAGAAGCCCAGTCTCATAGTGAACAAAGGAGAATATTCAGATTAAACTTGAATGGTCTCTGTTTTCTCTCCCTTTTCCACTTCTCCCATTAATGGTGGCACCCGGTGGGAGGCCCTCCTGATGCCCTTCCACTCCTCTAAGACCCTCATTAATGTCTACTAAAATGGCACCGTCTTGTTCCAGGTCCCTCAGGCCAATCACCTCTCTATGATAGACGCTTCCCGCGCCTTATAAACTTAATTTCCTCTCCTGCTATCCCTTCTTACCCCTCTCTGGCTCCTCTGCCGCCTCCTTCCTCTGCCACCTCTTTGGCAACCCCTGCTGCTTTTATGGCCACCCTGTTGCCTCCCTCTTCCACCATCCCTCTGGCACTCACTTCTCCCTCTCTGACTACCCTGCCTTCTCTTCCTTCCTCCTATGCCCACCCTTGGGCACCTCCAGCACTTCCGCAGGGTGTACCTCTGGCCTGTACCTCTCCGGAAAGTCCTTCAAATGTGGCAACCTGCTCCACAACGCTACTCTCGATGCTTGTTCAGCTATCAAACACTCCTCTGACAACTGCCATCTCCTGGAAGAGCTTGATTTGGATGTACTCGATCTCAATGAGACTTGGTTCACGGCCAGTTCCTCTCCAAACCAAGAATGAACCGTCCCAGTGGGGGTGTAGCCCTGAGCTTCTATCATTCCAATGCAGAACTACTCCTCCTTTGAATACCTGGTCTGCAGGCTCTCTATCTCACCTGGCCTTTCTCTCAATGTGGCCACTATCCACAGGCTGCCTGGCCAGGTCTCCCTCTTCCTCTCTGAGTGGGCTGACCTCCTCTCCTCGCTCCTTGCTTCTACCTCTCAACTTCTCCTCAGAGACTTGAACATCCACCTGGATGCTACCAGCCCTTCTTCAGGACTCTTTCGCAACCTCTGCAATTCTCTCTCACTATTCTTCCCTCTGGCCTGACTCACTCTGCATGGCACACTCTGAATGTTCTGATCTCCTCAGACCTCCTCTTCTCTAATCCTCTTACTACTCCTCTCTCTTGAAGTGATCACTTTTTCCTTTCTTCCCGCCTCTCTGTCTGTTCAGCGCAGGTCAAGCCGGCTCCAGCACTGCCACCTAACTTCTCGGTCATCTGACACATGAAACATGTGTCAGTTGAGGCTTTCGCTGCTACTTTCTCTCGTCCTCCTTCACCTTTGTCTGACTCACATCCTGACACAGCCCCCTCTAACCTTCATCTCTCTATCTCTAACACTCTGGATGCCCTTGCCCCTGTCATGAGGATCCGCTTGAAGCCCAAATCCAAGTGCAACTCTTGGTACGATTCTGATCTCGCCGCCCTTAAACGCAAGTGTAGGGAGGCAAAGAGGAAGTGGAGGGCACGGGCGCACCCCCTAACAAACTGGCCTTCCACCTGCTCCACAGGCAGTTCAGACTATCTGTCCTCTCTAAGAAGAGAGCCTACATCCAAGCCTGCAACTCTGCATCATCTAACAACTCGGCCAAACCTTTCAAAATATGCAAGGAGCTGGCCAATCATGCTGCAGTCTCTACCTCTCCTGTTCCCTCCCAGGCCCTCTGAACGGCCTTGGCCACTCATTCACTGCTAAAACTCAGAACATCCTGTCCACCCTCTCTTCCTCTATATCCTCTTCCTCCTCCTCTACCACTCCTGGCCCGTCTAAGGCTATTTCTCCTCCTTTCCCCTGTTCAACCCTGACAATGTTTCTAGACAAGTCCGATCTATGAATGTATTGTGAAAGGAGGGTCTGCCATGCTCATCCAGAACCATCAAGGACCACATCAACACCCTTGCTCAAGCCTTGGCCGATTTCTGCCATCACTCCTTTTTCACTGGACCTTTCCCCTCACCCTTAAGCACTCTCTTGTGCACCCCTTTCTAAAGAAGCCCTCGGCCGATCCTTCCTCTCCGGCTAACTATCGCCCGATCTCCATCACTCCTTTCGTGGCCATCTCCCAGCTTACTCTACATACTGAATCTGTTGGTTACCTCCATGACCACCAGTCTGGCTTCAGAGCTGCCAGAAGCATGGAAACCGCTCTCCTAAACACCTGTGAAGACTTGCTCTACAATCTTGACTCTAATCGCCCTTCTGTCCTCATTCTCCTTGATTTATCCTCTGCTTTTGACATGGTCAACCATGCCATCCTGCTCAATCGCCTCTGTGATAACCTTGGTATTACTAATCAGGCCCTGGCCTGGTTCGCCTCCTTTCTCATCGACCGACCCTCTCAGTGATCGCTGCCTTAATGCCAGTAAATCTGAGATCCTCCTCATTGGGACACCCACTCATCCCCTTTCATCCCTCTTGCTGCCCACTCTGGGCCCTCTTCCTGCTCCTTCCTGTGAGGCTAGGAACCTTGGAGTCATCTTCGACTCCACCCTCTCCTTCTCTCCTCACATCTCTAAACTATCAGCTGCACCTCCTCAGAGGTATTCTTCCTTTTCTCACTTTCCCCCAGAAGCTCACTGTCTCCAGTGCTCTGGTCCACACTAGGCTGGACTATTGCTACAGTCTCTTTCTTAATCTTCCTGCCTCTACTCTTCGACCTTTACAACTTATCCAGATTAAGACTGCAAGACTTGTCCTTGGCGCCAAGCCTAGGGATTGTATCTCCCCAGCTCTGAAATCTCTTCACTGGCTCCCCGTGGCTGCAAGGATCAACATCAAGACCCTCTGCATCGTCAGGGCTTTCTGGGGCCTGGGACTGCTCTACCTCCAACTTTCTCTTCCAAAACATCTTCCTTCTCAAGCTCTCCGCTCATCCACCTCCAACAATCTGAGGGTCAGACACTTCTCCAAGCAGAGAGTGGGGGCAGATCTATCTCCTCCGCTGGGGCCTCCATCTGGAACAGCCTCCCTGCCTCTCTCAAACTTTAGCAGAACCACTTCCGGTTCCAGAAGCAATTTAAGACCTTCCTTTAAACTTCCGCTTTCTCGCTTCCTCTCCCCTGCTGATGCACCTGACTGCTCCGCACACTGGTCACCTGGTCACCCTCTGAACTCGGCTCAGGCACCTGCATGTCCAGTTGCCCTTGCACTGCCTCTGAGCTCCCCAACACTTAAGGGTCTGTATTTGCAACTCTACAGTCCCTTCTCTCTGCACTTATGAGCCACCCTCTGGCTGCATGTAATGCATGTGCGAAAATGAGCTGAAGTAAAACATGGCACCTGTGCACGGCCATTTTGGACATACACTTCCAAACCACAATGAAAGTCCACGTTTCTGTGAGTTCAGTAAGCAAACATGAATTCTGCAATAGTGGTGAGATTACATTATGAAGCAGATGAGCTCACTATGGAGGATAGCTATTATATTGTTCACTCAAGGATGAGCCAAGAAGGGAGTTGGAGCTATACAGGTGAGTGATAAGGGGTGCTGGGAACGAGTGCAAGGAAGATGAGCTGGGTTTTTCCACTTCTGACTGGATTTTTCCACTCTTTGCTCCCATGCTTGCTGTCTGTCCTTTGGCCGCGGGCAGTCTGCAACCATTAAGGGGCGGGCATCTGCTCCCCGTAAGAGGAGAGGTATTCCTAATGAAAGATCAGAGAACTGGAAACCCGGGTGATGAAGTCTCGCTGAGAGGGAGATCGCTCCGGTCCAGACCCTGTTAGAAAGTGTGATCTCTCTCTGCCTACCTGCCTTGGGGGTGGGTGATGTAGCTGTGGCCGAGATGAAGCCTTCTTCTGCAACTGCACTAATGGTGATGTAGACTATTCCTGTCTGTCTGTGTCTATATATATAACCAATTATATTCCATTGTCTTGTTATTTGTGTGTTCATAACATATGTGAACAAAGGGCCTGAAAAGAGCCATCTATATTCTAACTATTGGTCTGAGTGTGGTTTATTACCTCCCTGAGTCCAAGAACTTTTCGGTCCATGTGATAATGGGTAAGTAATTCTGAGGTCATTACACGTGTCCGAAAAGCAAAACATTTTGGCGCTGTGAGGAGGGTCTTTGTGCTGATATCGATGCAATAGAACCAGACGAATCTGGAGCTTGTACCCGGAAAGGCATTTTCATTGTGTATGTTGGAAGAGAGGGGGTGTGTTTGAAGGTATTGTTTTATAGGGACATGAAATATTCATCAAAACCATGCGTTCCCTATTTAGGAAAAAATGAAGGTCCGCAGGCGGAGACTGTTCTGAAGTGACAATACCAGGGTGGACAAGGCGTCCATATGACAAATTGGCCCAAACCTGGGCGTGTGGCGCAGGTTTGAGTGAGACCTAGGATAACAGTATAGGAGAGGCGAGGCGAGTCCGGCCGAGGTGGCGGGTTGCCTGCAACAGGTACCAGTGGAAAAGGGAAAAGAGTGTTCAGCTTCAGGTAGAGAAGGTTTGATTTTGTTGCATGCATTCAGAAGGGTGCATCTGCAGAATGTAGAGTTGCTGGACAGTGTCTTAAGATTGAAAAAGGAGCTAGCTGCTGAGAAACAGATTGTGTTAATGCAGCAGTTACAAATGACGTTATATCATGACAAGGTAGATAAATATCAAGCAGTTGCTGAGCGATGTACAAATATCGAAAGAGAAGAGGGAGGGTGAATACCCATAAAGGTAGCAAAAGTGATTGCCTCTACAGGGGTTTATTGGGATCCCGACCAATGGGACGGAGATGTATTTGATAGTACCAGTTCAAAGAGTGGTCTGGAGAGGGAAGTACCGTCCCAACCAGAAAGGAGGTGACGGCTAAACCAGTCATGCGTAGACGAGCTGGGCCAAATCCAAATAATCACAGAGGTGGGTTAGTGGACTTGACAAAGTTAGAGGATTACTCGCAGCAAGAGTGCTGGTGAGCCACTGTTAATATGGATTGTCAGGTTATTTGATGGAGGTGCGGCAAATCTTCTTGTAGATGCAACCGAAGCTGCCAGGTTCCACATATTTGCAGGAAACACATATTCAGGAGGTATTGCATGTAGGGCCTCCTCATGATGACGACGGGAGAGAACCGCAAGTGTCATTATTACAGTTAGCTACCCAAGGATGTAATCGCAAGTATCCGATTCCATCGGACTGGCCTAGCGAGGAGAAGAAATTATACACATTGAGAGAGGCCATTCAAAAGCTTACAGAGCTTGCCATGAAAGAAGCCATCCATGTTGAGACTCCTGAACATATGGGGGTAGTAGCATTATCGGTCTTTGCCCAAAATGCCATAATTCGAACTGCCACTGCAGCATATAAAAATTTCATTATGACTCTTCTGGTGGGGATGACCGGTAAAATAACGGATGAGGTGGTAGATGCTATCAGACAATTGGCAGACATAGGGGAATGGGACAAGGCAGAAGAGAGATCCAGAAAGAGAGAGAGAGAGAGAGAGAGAGAGAGAGAGAGAGAGAGAGAGAGAAAAAGAGAGAGAGAGAGAGGGGCGAAGTGAAAGACGGACCCCTGGGAAGAGGTTTGATATGTGAGACTCCTGTGTATCTTGAAAGCATATG
The DNA here is from genome assembly GCF_040938575.1 of Ambystoma mexicanum. Lineage (NCBI taxonomy): Eukaryota > Metazoa > Chordata > Amphibia > Caudata > Ambystomatidae > Ambystoma > Ambystoma mexicanum. The sequence continues at coordinate 344,509,407 of NC_090921.1, read as the reverse complement.
TTCTTGGCGCTACTAAAAGATGGATTGCCACGAGAAGACGTTGATGGAATTGAAACCCGAGAGATGTATCAGCTATATAAAAAGTGAGGACGAGACGGAAAATAGCGGTACAAACAAGTGAAAAGGCAGGATGTGAATACGCTGAGTAGAGACAAGATCCCTTCTGCGCCGCCTGCTGAAGAGGCGGATGAAGAGTCCATGGGGGCGCCTTCACCATATCAGCTGACCTATGCTGATTTACGAAAAGTTGTAAGTGCAATGTTGGAGACAGAGTCCAAATACACGCATTCAAAATACGAATAGGATTGTGGTCAAACTGCCCGAATTCAGGTAGACAGACAGCCTCATGTGAATGTGAAGATATTTTGGCAATCAGGAAATATGCAAGATGTTTGCGCCTTAATTGATACTGGGGCGGAGGCCTCTTTAATTCACGGGAATCCTTCAAGGTTTAATGGCAGGCATTTCACCATTACTTGATTGGGAGGGAAAGAGACACCCACAGTCCAAACCTGAGTTGACATGAAAATTGGTAATTTGAAAAGGAATAAATACCAAGTGTTGATTGTTCCCATACTTGAATACATTATTGGCTTTGATATTTTGGAGTGTTTAACGCTAGGATTGGGAGGTAAAACCTATCGGTTTGCAGTGAGGGCATTGACGTGGACCCCCATCATTGTAGGAAAATTGAAGACGCCCCCACCGTGCAGGTGCCTTTAGCCACAAAACGGGTATCTATGAAACAATATCGCATTCCTGGGGGGCAGAAGGAGATTTCAGACACCATTAACGGATATGTTGAAGCATGTGTGCTATGACCGGTGACCACGGCGTGGAACAACCCGGCCTGCCTGCTTAAGAAGCCGGACGGAAGCTATAGGATGACTGTAGATTATTATGACTTGAATAAGTACATTCCTCCATTAATACCTGCAGTTCCTGATGCTGTTACCCTGATCGAAAATGTGCAGAAGTTTGAGGGAACTTGGTATGCGGTGATAGATTTGCCGAATGCATTCTTCACCGTACCGATTGCAGAAGATTGCCAAGAGCAATGTGCATTTTCTTGGAATGGGAGGCAGTACACGTTTCAACTTTTACCCATGAGGTACATGCATAGTCTGACAATCTGTCATCGGCTGGTGGCAGAACATCTAGATAAGATTCTGTGCAAATCTAATTTCCAGATTGTGCACTATATTGATGACATTTTGACACAGGGAAAGGATGAACAGAGTGTGCAGATGCACCTAGATATCATTATCGAAGGACTGAGGAAGAAAGGATGGGAAATGAATGAGTCAAAAACACAGGGTGCAGCGGAGACCGTGATTTTTCTGGGAATTCAGTGGCATATTGGGCATTGTGAGATGGTGCCAAAGGCTAGACAGAAATTCTTGAGTTTCCCACCCCTGTGAATAAGAAACAAGCTCAACAGTTCATAGGGTTGTTTGGGTTCTGGAGATAGCATATACCACATTTGGGGCAGATTCTTGCGCCCCTCTACAAAGTGACATGGAAGAAATCTAATTTTGAATAGGGGGAGGATCAACAGAAAGCCTTTCAGCTAGCAAAAGAAACGATACAGAGAGTGCTTGACCTATGGCCATTGAGGGCAGGGGCAGAGGAATTGAACATGTATGTACAGGTAAACTATGCCAATTGGAATTTATAGCAGAAACAGGACAGGAAGCATGTTCCTTTATGATTTTGGAGTCGTAAGGTACCCTATGCTGGTGACGATATACTCCTTTCGAAAAACAGTTGTTGGTATGCTACTGGGCTCTTGTGGATACAGAACAAATGACGGCGGGTCACGATGTATTGATCCGACCGGAAAGTCCGATCATGCAGTGGGTACTGAGCTCTCTGAAAACACATCGGGTAGGACATGCTCAAGAGGCTAGCATCATTAAATGGAAGGGGTACATTAAAGATCGTGCCAAAACAGGAAAGGGTGGATTTGCTAGATTACATGAGCAAGTGGCTGGGGTTCCGTTGGTTGATCTGGAACCCTCGGAGGAGACCAAAATCGCTGAGTCTCCTGTAAAATGGGGAGTCCTGTATGGAGAGTTGACAAGTGAACAAACTGAACATGCTTGGTTCATCGATGGTTCAGCCAAATATATAGGGACTGAGTGACACCGGAAGGCAGTAGCGTATAATCCCAAAATGAAGAAAATATTAACTACCTCTGGAAAAGGGAAGAGTAGCCAATTCACTGAATTGTATGCAGTGTATCAGGCATTGATGCAGGAAGCGCCTGGCTGTTATGTGTACACAGACTCATGGTCCGTCGCAAATGGACTGGCTGTTTGGCTGCCCATGTGGCAGAAGAATGGATGGAAGATTCATGCAAAAGAAGTATGGGGAAAAGAATTGTGGCAAGATAATACTGAAATGTTGACGCATAGTACAGTAACTGTGTATCATGAAGATGCCCAATGTGCAACCGATTCATTGGAACGTTGCTTCAATTCTGTTGCAGATGAACATGCCAAAATTTCAGTCATGGACATGAGGTCTGAGGAAGAATATCTGGAAGGGATTGCTAAGTGGGCACACCTGTCACCTTGTAAGGATTTCACCTGGGGTTCTACATCGCTGTCGCTGGAAGACGCTTCGGATTCAATAATTTCTGCACCGACTTCTTCAGGTGTACCCTTCTTCTTGAAGAGGAAGGGTCTGTTCCGGTAACTTGCCACCTTTGTTGGATTAGAAAACAGTACTAACAAGAATGGCGTTCTCCCTGCACAGCCCAGGAAGGGGAAAAAGCCCAAAGGCACAAAAAAACCCTAGTCGGTATTCCGAAGAGGTGGTGACTTCCAGAGGGGATGAGATGATCCGGGGTTAATGACTGTTGACCAGGAAGGGAGAAGTTCAAGGAAGCAAGTTTTCACAGTGAGAATCCTTCCTAGCATCCAACGGAGTATGAGCAGAGTTGTGGTCTTCAAAGGAAGGCACAATAGATAGCAGGATTCTGTGCCAATACTGGAAATGGGAAAAGGAAGGAAGCGGAAGAAACCAAGGGAGAGTCCAGTGCAGTAAAGAGAAATGGAGCCAAGGAAATAAGCAGCCTTCAATACAGGTAAGGGTTAAATGCCAAGTGAATAGCAAAGGAAGGACATCTGAGAGAAAGAAGGGAGAGGATAGAGTGATCCGGTGCGAGGGCCAAAGTGACAGCAGCGCTGAGCTGTGCTGGAAATAAGTACCTGCTGTTCGCTGGAACGCACGCGGACAAGGAGAAACCAACCGAGGAGGAACCCTACACCCTAAAGCAAAGGAAGCACGAGAGAGCGTGAAAAGTGTGGAAAAGTAAGGAGCACGGTGAGCGGCTGAAACCAACCTGTGGAATCAGAAAATACAATATTAAAGCTTTTACACCATGCAAAGAGAAATACACCAACACGGGCTTGTAAAGATTCCCAGAATCTTTTTTGCAATACTGTGCAGTTTACAAAAACAAAGTACACAAATAGCTATTTGGCCGTCAGTACATCACAGAGACCACCAGCAGGTTCAATGTGAGCAGTGAACAGGAATTGCTAGCTGGACATCAGCGTATTTATACAATTTCCTCATAACGATGTCCAGCCTCCTACAAGTTAATCATGTACTGGTCTAGGGTTCGCGCCAGGTTTGTTCCTAATTTACATATCTCATGCATGCGGTATACTTTTTAATACATTTAATAAATAGCACTATTATTCTCTGGGTTTAACTTTACAATCTTTACACATTTGTTTGAATACAGGTCAAACAGATGTTTTGCATGCCGTGTTCAAATAGCGTTATTGTTCTTGTATACTAATAGGTTAACATCACCGATTCAAGTAATCCCCTGATCCCGAGGTGTGGGATGTTTTTACCCATGCATCCAAGCCCTACCACAAAACTGTGCATTACTGGCATTGAAAACATCATGATGGCCAGAACTCCCCAGAAAGTGCACAGGGAAAACATGAAAAATTGGTTGCCATCCATTTTTGCCTCTGTTAATGTTAAGAGAGACCATGGCCAGGCCCTATCCTTGGCTACACACAGAGCAAAAACCAGTGCAAAGAAAGATGGTGCTGTTCAAAATCTGAAATGTATTAATTCAAGGCAGCTCCCAAAAATGGGTGCAGTACCATTGCAAGCCACTGACCGGCGCTGGCGCTCTATAAATCCTGACAGGAGAGCTGTCTTGCAGAACTGTGCAGTGCAAAGAAGGTGGTCTTATTTCAATTAAAAACCTCAAAGGGGTAGCTTTTCCTGAGAACCCTTAACACCTCAAAGACCCACACAACAGCCCAGGATATCACATGGCCCTGTTGATTGAGAGGGAGGAATTTTACCCTGCAGCCTGGAGGAGAGAGACAATAGACCCTTTCAATTGAATGGGGTATGCTGATTTTGGGTGTGGACTGTAAACAGTCTTCTGGAGGAAGGAGAGGCCTGTGATCTCTGACTCACCAAGTTTCTGGGGGCGGGCCAGACTGGATTGTGGATTCATATTGCAGCAAATATATGTTTAAGTTAAATGCTTCTGAAATATTGTATTAAGCTTACAAAAATGTACAATATGGAGATCCTTAATCTGAGAAATGTACCCACAATTTGAGACTTGACTCAACTCTGTACCATGTTCTGAGGCAAAACCCCTTGAATTATGGAGATTGCAGACACAGGGTTTATGCTAGAAAAATGAAAATTTACTGGAATATTTGTAGAGAGGCGGTGTAAATCTGTGTAATTTTTGGTACAAATCCAATATTGGTAAACCAACCAAAAAACAAAAAATGTTGGCATTTTTGAACCATAGCTCTTAGGAAGATCAGGGTTAGGCAAGAATATACCTTCAGCAATCCGTCATGCAATTTAGGCAATATTAACAAGTGGGGTATATTGCAAATGTGGGTTTTATGAAAAAGAAGATATGTTGCACGGACACAAAGGGGCGTTTCTTCAATAGATTGTAAAATGATGACTCACTCTGACTCACTCTGACACAGTGTCCCTTCTCAAATCAGGTCACAGAGAATCCTTGACCTATCAAATCATGAGAGGGTTGGGCATGCAGAATGAGCCGACCCACCCACTTTCAAAAGACATAAAAAGAGCAACTGAAAGCCAGACAGAGACATTCATTTCCCACTTCAAGCTGATTTCTTGTGGAGCACTTTGCCAGAAGACACCAGATCCAGCACTTAGACTTCAAATCCAGACAGAGACCAGAACTTAGAACGCAGACTCCAGAACATAAAGCAGGCATAACCCACAAGCTGAGTTCTCTTCAGCAGGCCTCAAAATCCTTTGCAAACTATTCAACTGCCGGGCTGCGCGGTTTGCTGCTTGCTAAGAATCCTGTGTATCCAGAACCGTCAGATCCAATTCAGGAGACCCAGACCAGACGGCTGTGCAGTGCCGAGACCAGACCCAGACCAGATTGCTGTGAGCAGAACCGGTGCTTGACCGTCCCATGGCGAGGGAAGTCCAGTCCAAACCTGACCAGATCTTGACAGCCTATTTCACATTTATAGTGTGAGTACCCAGCTAGAACTGCGCAGAACCAATCTCTTAGTCTAAAATAATCTCATACCATCCATTTCCACCTATTTAGAACTGCATAGAAATCGGGTGTTCATTCTGTGATCTCAAACTTGCAAAAGTGTCATTTGTCATTTGAACCTCTAAACCGACTTGTTACTCCTTATAGTTTTGCCGTAATCGCGATCGACACACTTGAAAAAAGTGTCGTGAATTGACATTTTGCTTCATTTCAACCACGTGTAAAAATATCTGTCTTTTGCTTCCGTTATTGAATTCCGTTTTCAACCTGATAACCATCCCTGAATCATTGATAGTGCTGACTTGAACTAATTCAAGTAACTATCACCTACCCTGAACCTCCTATAGGGAATTAAAAGCATTTTTAGCATATCTTTACTTCATTGCCACCACATTTAAAAGGATTTGCCTGCTTTAAAATCATACCTGTTTTCCTCTAAGCTCGCTGGGGGGAACTGGAATTTTGTATTGCATTTTGTTTGTATTCCTGAAAATTGTGTGCTCTCCTTCCATTTCCTTCTATTGCATTGGGGGGGAGTGAATTGTCAAAAGAAAAAGTGATCACATTATCTCTTTTGGAAACCATATCAATTTATTTCTGTGCTGCATTCTTTTCCATCATTGCATTTCCTTAAAACCATAAAAGCATTCTCAGCTACTTTATCCTCTCTATATCAACTCCTAAGTAATTAAAAAGTGTGTTAGTGTAATATTGTCCATTGTTGATCACTATCATCTTCACAAGTGTGCTATCAATTATCAATTTGTTCATAAAAGTGTGATAGACATTGTTTAATTTTTCAAATAAACCTTTTAATTGGCAAAACAAACCTACTTCTTGGCTCAGTGGGGTCAGGGGGATTCTAAGAGAGGGGTGTTATGTAAGGGTTGTCATCCAGAGTAAACGAACTGGACATAAAAATATATCAATAAGGGTTTACATCAGCATCAAAGACTAGGCATTGACTTAGCTGTAGTGTTGAATTGAAGTCGCTAACAGAGGTCAACAAACGACAAGGTCCACATAACCCTAACATATAGCCTGCAGGCAGATTGGACATTAACTCTCCTACAAAGGTTGAAGAGGTTAAAGTAAGAACAAGAGAACACAGGTCGGCCATTTTAGGCCACGGGGTGACTTTGCACGAATAACTAAAATGGCGGCTTTGACCTAAAATGGAGGCTCGATTAAATTAAGGTTACGACCTTGCAATGTGGATTTTCTCGCAGAGCGACTTGGCATAGGCCAACATATACAATGAGGACGAAACAATACTATATCAGTTTTAACAAACCAAAGGAAGTAAGGAGGAGCACCGTAGTAGAGGCAGATAAGGAGAGCGTGCCGGAGGGAGAGGGAACGTGAGGCTTGACTCGCAGCCAGCAAGGTGTAAGGAAAAAAGCTGAATGAAAGCAGAGTAATAACAGAGGAACACAGAATAATAGGAAACCGGGCAAACAAAGGTGCCAAAAATGGCTATTTGAGAAATACAGAAGCACAAGGCGAGGTTGCTAATGAACGGAACGATCAGTAGCGAGCGAAACACAACTAGAGTTGCAACGCACCGGTGGGTGTGGCTAGGAGGCATTTGTAGGAAGCAAAACAAAAGACTAGAATGCTGCAGAGGGATGTGGTGGTACGTTAATGGCAGATCCTCCACCTAGACCAAGCTAGACCAAAGCTTCCAGGAATCGTTCCTCACGAAAACACCAGAAAAGTGGACATCTCGGAGAAAAGGCTACTATCGGGTGGGCACAAGATAGGGGAATTAGGCTTCCTTTAGAGGTGGCTAACAGTGATTTTGCAATGTCCAGTGTGCCAGCATCAGAAACAGAGATCTATCCCGTGTGTAAATCAGGGTACATTGAAAAGAGGTAAATTACCTGGACAAATCTGGCAGATCGATTATATCGGTCCAATGCCAATTAGCCAAGGATGTCAATATGCGTGTACGATTGTGGACATGTATCCCGGATACCAGATGGTGTTGCCATGCAAGAGAGCCACGCAATTGAATACTATTAAGTTGTTGGATCAAGTGGCCGTGTACTATGGAATACCTTTATACCTTTACAGATTCAAAATGACAATGTGTCTCTTTTTTAAAGAAAACTGATTCAGGACTATTGTCAGGAAAAGGGCGTTGAGTGGATCTTTCACGTCCCTTATCACCCCGAGGCTTCAGGATTGATTGAGAGAATGAATGGATTGTTGAAAGAACAGTTGCGAAAGACTGGTGAAGGTAATCTGAAAGGTGGCGTGAGCATGTTTTAGATGCGGTGCAAATACTGAATTACAGACCAATCGCTAATGGTGAGACTTCATTAATGTGTATGTTAATGCCAGCCTTACAAATGAAGCCCAACAGAGCTGTTGAAACCTTGATGTACTGGAAAATATCCCCTGGGGCTCCCGCTCCTTATCGAGCCACTCCAGAGTTTGCATGGGTGTATTTGTATGCAAGGGAGGAGATCAGACTTAAGCTCAGGGGTATCATTGTCATTGACACAGGAATTGGTGTGTGAATTCCATCAGAGCATGTGGGATTGATTGCCTCTAGATCTGGATTAGCACTGAGAGGAATCTAGGTATTGGGAGGGATTGTTGATGCCGATTACCAAGGGGAAATAAAAGTAATTTTGATCAATAGTGGAGAGAACATATTACCTATCCGTAAAGGTGATAGAGTGGCACAATTAATTATTGTACCTGTGAAATTGTCCATGGTGAGAAAGGGAGAGCCACCCGCTGTGATAACAAGACATGGATATAAAGGTTTTGGCTCATCCAAAAGAATGGCTACGGGAGCAAGGGTCTGAGTTGAAAAGCCTAGTGGTACGCTGGTTCTGGCTGATGTGATTGCAGCAGGAGAGGATCAGGTGGTTCCCGTGATGGAACCAGGGAAAATAAAATGGAGCCATGTGCCCACGTGAGTGATGTACTTCACTGATATCTTGTTTTTTCTGAATTTTAGTTTTTGAGATCCTGTGTGTGTTGTTTGCGCTTGTGGAACGGTGTGGAGTGCATTGGGGATGGTCCGGGGACATGCAAGAAGAGGTGGCAAATGTTTCTAGCCTGCTATTGGATTTGAGGATTTAGATGATGACTAACAGTTTCGATGTATCGCCTTAGTCCACATTGATTGCATTAGACCGAGGCTTCTTCAGAAAAGGCACAGACATGGGCGTGATGTTTTTCCCCCTCCTGCGATGTTGCCGATTGTTGCATAGCCTGACAACATATGGGTCTTTCTGTCCTGTCGAGTGTTGAACATCTCACACTTTTGCTTGGCTGATGTACATAATCCTGCAAACTTAATTTCTACTTGTCTTGGGGCCGTACCAACGCTTGCCGCTGTGTTGCAACACATTTTTGGAGTACTGCATGATGATTCTCTCGTGGAGGATTCAGATGTCTGGAGCTCTTTTTCTGTCTATGAGTACTGTAAATGGAGGAATATGACATGTATTATCACCTACGATATTGCTCCTGCTGACATTTGCTATCTAATGACTTGTGATCCCCAGCATATTGGCAAATGTCGGCAATTGGACTTGAATGATGATTGCGACTGATTTTGAGAAACGACTGTGTACTCGATCTGCCAAAGCTTATATTCATGTCTCTAATACAATGTTCTGCAATTTTACTGTCTTGACTGCCGGTCACTTAAGCCATGTGAAACTTCCTACGGGTTGGCTATTTTCCTGTGGTAGCTTTACATATTCATACATCCCTGCTAACATTTCTGGTGGACCTTGTGCTTTTACATGTCTTATCTTAATGTTGTTTCCTTTGCAGCCTGCTGTTCGGTGGTCCACGCCATCGATTCATTATACTGCTTTATCGCCTGATTGTGATTCTAATGTGCATTTATTATCTGAGCCTGAAGTTTTGGCACTTACCTGTTCCTTCGTGGGTTTTTGGGGTTTAGCGACTCAGGGCTATAAATCCTTGATCAAACTAGCCAGTCTGGTCGTTAAAGGGCTTAATGAAACCTCTCAAGGTTTGATGGAGCTGCTGTTAGATAATAAACCTTTTAGAAAGGCTATTTTATAGAACAGGGCTGCTATTGATTATTTGTTTTTGAAACATAATTTGGGTTGCAATGCTGTGGAAGGGATGTGCTGTTTTGATTTGGAACACCGTTCCTGTTCTATTGAGAAACACATTGGCGGGTTAAGGGTCCTAATTTCTCTAGTCACTCAAGATCATGCCAGGAGCTGGTGGGATCAGGTATTTTCATGGAATCCGGAGGCATTGCATTACTTTTTTGTTTGGGTTTTTGCTGTGCTTGATGTTTTGATTGTTTGCTGTTGTTGTATTTCTTGCATCCCAAATTTTTGGGGGAAGTTTCGCCGGTCACAGAAACCATCGTTTGTTTCATTGGGATATGGCAGTGGATTGTCCAAAGGGTGGAGTGTAATGCGTGTGTGAAAATGAGTTAAAATAAAAACTGGCACCGGTGCCCGGCCATTTTGGACATTCACTTCCAAACCGCAATGGAAGTCCACATTTCGGTGAGCTCAGTAAGCAGACATGAATTCTGCAATGGTGGCGAGATTACAATATGAAGCAGATGAGATCACTGTGAAGGATAGCTATTATATTGTTCACTCAAGGATGAGCCAAGAAGGGAATTGAAGCTATGATGGTGCAGTGATAAGGGGTGCTGGGAACAAGCGCGAGAAAGATGAGTTGTGTTTTACCACTTCTGACTGGATTTTTCCACTCTTTGCTCCACATGCTTGCTGTCTGTGCTTTGGCCGGGGGCAGTCTGCAACCATTAAGGGGCGGGGGATCTTCTCCCCATAAGAGGAGAGGTATTCCTAATGAAAGATCAGAGAACTGGAAACCCAGGTGTTGAAGTCATGCTGAGAGGGAGGACGCTCCGCTCCAGAACCCGTTAGAACGTGTGATCTCACTCTGCCTTCCTGCCTTGGGACTGGGTGGTGTAGCTGTGGCCGAGATGAAGCCTTCTTCTGCAACTGCACTAACGGTGATGTAGACTATTCCTGTCTTTGTGTATCTATATATATAACTAATTATATTTAATTGTCTAGTTATTTGTTTGTTCAAAATGTATGTGAATAAAGGGCTTGTAAAGAGCCATCTATATTCTAACTATTGGTCTGAGTGTGGTGTATTGCCTCCCTGAGTCCAAGAACTTTTGGTCCGTGTGATAGGGTAAGTAATTCTGAGGTCAGTACACGTGTCTGAAAAGCAAAACACTGCACTTGTGCGTTAACTGCACTTCCCCCTTCCGCTCCCGCCTGGTACTTCTCCCCTTCCCTGTAATCCTCAGTTGCACGATCTAAATGACACAAGGCCTAGTAAGATCATTATTTTGTCCTCCCTTTGTTTCCCCCTCCTTGTCTTGTCGCGCCTAGAAACACTTGTGTACACACGCGTTATACATGCCACATCATATCATATAATGGCATGCTGGTCTGTGTGGCGGGTCAGAAGAAGGAGGCAAACACTTCAGGGATATTTTTACTGGTATCTTTTAAAATAATAAGCATAATGCCTATCTTACCCTATTGCTAGAGGGTTATCCCTGCCCATGTAAATAACTAAAGGTGCTAGTTAGTCATCAGAAAGTCCCAAAGGAATATGTATGTCCATGGTCCAAAATTAGTTCTAACTGACCCTACCACTAACTTAACTAACTTAATTTATTTCAGGAGAATATCTCCCCTCTCCTCGTTGTCTCTTATGGCAATGTTTCTTCTTTACTCCATTGTTCTCTTTAGTATGATATATGATATCTTTAAATAGTCTCTTGCCACCTTCCAGATAAGTTTATGTAACTCTTTCACAATTCACTTAGGTTTCATCCCCTCTCTAGGGACAGTTTTCCAACACTCCCTTTTAGCACTCTTTCTCATACTTTGATCTAGGCCTGCATGCCTTTCTAACTCGTGTAACCCAGGCCTTCTTAAGTTTGGTCCACTTTCCTGGGGTTGCTCATTTGGATTATCTCCCCTCTTATTTTGTTCACTTGATTTCACTGCACATTCATATTTATAGAATTCTCTCCCTGGTTTGCTTCATTCTTTCCCTCTTAAACCATTGGGTACTTTCCCCTCTTCCCCAGTTATTCGTGCCCCATTCCTAACCTAATGAGCTCTCTTTCAGGTTTATTTGTTAAACCATATGGTACTTTCCCCTCTTCCCAGAGTATTTGTGCCCATTTCTTAATGACTTCTCCTTCAGACGTATTTGTTAAACCATGGGGTACTTTCCCCTCTTCCCAGGGTATGTGTGCTGTAAAGGTGCAGAAGTAATGGACTGACACAAAGGTGGTATGCTTTTGGCTACAGACCTTTATTATCATGCAAAGAAAATGGAAAAACAGAGCTATCCCTGTTGCAAAGAAAAGAGAGGTGTCCCTGCCTCAACAGATAAACTAAGGGATTTCAGAATGTACAGCAAATCATACAAGTCTACCATTGTGTAAAAACCTACTTCTGTCCCTAACACTTAAGTACAACTAAGGATAATGTCTCAAGGCAGTCTCGAAGGATGCTTACCTCCTTATACATGAGACTTTGCCAGTTCTTAACACGGTTTGCCAGAGAAAGGGTTTCTATGTCCCTGGCTTTTCTTCAATGTTTGGAACAAGTATAGGGGGATGACTCCCTCCCCTGGGATTTTCCTTCTGTATAAATGTTTCAATGTGAACAGCAATTGGAGGCGATGACTTCCTTCCCCTGGTTTATTCCTCTCTTCCAAAACTGTGTTGAAGAAGAGGGTATTTGTCTTCTCTTGCTTCGTCACTCTCGTTGTTGACTGGTTACCTGGGTGGCCTCACTGCCAGGTATTGAAATGCTTTGGCACTGCTTAATGGATGCGAGTCCCAGACCTGCAAATTCTGTACTTAAGAAAGACTTCCCGGTGTACTCTCCTGCCAGATACTATGACTAAGATGAGCACTCTCAATGCCTTGATATTGTTTTATGGGTGCGAGTCCCAGACTAGCATATTCTGCTGTTTCCCGTGGTCTACCTGGTATACTCTCCTTCCAGGTACTGTGACTAAGATGAGCACCCTTGATGCTGTTCTTTGGACTTATGGGTGAGGGTCACAAACTTGTATATCCTATCTTCATTTGTAGGACAGATGGTATCCTCTCCTGCCAAGTACTGTGACTGTAATGATCACTTGTGATGCCTCTGCAGTCCAATATTGTTCTTGCTTTGGGGTTCCAGACCCTACAGACCCTATATGTGGAGCCTTTCTGTGCTTGCCCACTTTTAACCTACTGGCTTGGCCCTCTGCATCTCCCCTGCCACCCGTGCACCTTTTTCTCTGGTCTGCAGTGTTGTCATGTCTCTTTTCACGCCGGCTGTCAGCTGTGTGGCATCATTGCCGTGGTACACCTGCCTTCGGTCTGCGGCCGCTCTGCCGGGGTAGCATTTCTCCTGGCGGTTGAACTTCTGCTTCACTTTCTCTACGACCTCCCGGTTAATTCGAAGGTTCTTCCTCTTCATCTCCCGGGCCATGCACATACCTTTTTCTCTGGTCTGCAGTGGTCTCCAGGCTCTTTGGGTGTCTTCTATCAACCGTGTCTTTCCCTCACCATGATTTACCTGCCTTCAGTCTGCGGCCGCTCTGCAGGGGCTTCGTCTCTCCTGGTAGCGGGATTTCTCCTTCCACCTTTTATGACCTCCTGGTTCATCGGGAGTGTCTTCCTCTGCTTCACTTCTGTGCCTGTTTGACACTGTACTGCCTCTGGACTTTCTTTCCCTTCTCGCTGGGTCTCTGTTTGCTCTCTCCTTCTCCAGCTTCTTTGAACTTAGAGGTTCCTCCAGGGAGGGCGGTTCGATAAAGCTAGTCCGTGCTTTGCTTTTAAAGGACCCACTGCGATTGATTGTCCATATTGACTAGACTGCGCATGTTGGTTCTTAGGAGTATTCCTCATCACTCATTGCATCAGTATCCTTACTGCCATGATTCAGTGTGGTACCGATGTTCTTCCTCATCTCTGTTTTTTTCAGGATTCACATGGGTAGTCCCTACTCTTCCTCATCCCAGTACATGTTAAGGAGGTGTCTACCTTACATAGGTACATGGGATTGTGGGGGACTACAGGATCTTCTATGGGGTAAGAGTTAGGTTGTGAAGGGGTGGGTAAATACCAGGTTCTCCCAAGCGTGTCGTCCCCCATCCCATAAGGGTTTTCCCTTCCCATGTGATCCTCCCAAGGTCCAAGGGGATTATTGGACTGTGGCCCACCACCCTGGCCCCATGGGAAGGCTCTTCCCCTATGGGAGAAGAGACAACATCCAAGGATTCGTCACAGTGCCCAGTTCTTAATGACTTCTCCTTCAGGCGTATTCATTATTCTCTTTATAGCATTAACACAGTTCTACTTAAATTACTTTTTATTCAGCATTTTGTCAATTCCACTGAGACAAGTTTTTCCTGCTCCATAACGATGCCCTGGCGGCCTCCCAGTTCTCCCATTCTCCCTGTTACCTCTGTATCTGCAGGGGAACGCTCTTGTCCTCTGCGCTGGCTCGGGTAGTTTTTCTTCTACTCGGATCTTGTGCTTCACAATCGTGCCAGTGTCCCGCCCTCGGTCACGCTCTTGTTGCAACCAACAAGGGTAGCAAGGTGTCTCGTTGACTCCCTGGCTGTGTGGTTTTGTTGCGGTTTGATGGGTGCACGGCCCACCACGAAGTCGACCTGGTCACGCCACCACCAGGATTGGGATTCCCTTCTCCCCTGCTCCTTTCTGCTTAGAAATGCCAGGCCTCCAGAGTTTCCCTCTGGCGTTCAAATCGTCTCTGAAAGTTGCGGGCTGCGCGGCTCTCCTTGGCTCTGCCTCTTCCATGCATCACATTGTCAGGGTGTTTCCCTTGCTTCCGCTATTCTGTCTCTGTCTGTACTTCGCCTCTCCTCTGCTTGCTCTCCATCTTCAGTCTATTCATCTCAGTTATATGTACCTCTCTCCTTAAAGAAACAGATATTTGCCCTTGTTCATAATGCAGTATTTTAGTTTTGTCTTCAGCCACATCTCTGCATCTTATAATGTTCTTCATATTTGATAGTCCCATATATGCTATGATGGTGGATGATCTATGGAGTTTCTCACAGGAACGGGAGTCGTTGTCCCCTAAGGCGGAGTCTCTCCCAGTGAGGTCTCACTTGCCCAGACCCTTAGGGAGTGCCTTGCAGGGCGGGCTCACCTCGCTAGCCTCAAAGGCGGAATTCCCCCTTTGGGAGAAGGGACAAATACCCTTGATTTGTCACACCTGGTATGATTGCCTTAGTGCCTAGAAACTGGATCTTCTGGTGATTTGTTGCGCTCAATAAATGTTTTTAGTACTACTACTACTGCTACTACTTACTTAAAGGACCAAAAAACTGGCAGCAGAGAACACACATAACCATATTAACTGAAGAATAATGTATAGTTCTGGGCATGTTAAGAGGTGCATTTTAAGCAAGCAAGTCTAATTTAACATACGTGTTGAATGTCATATGTACTTGAAATTAGGTACATGCAGTCTTAAAGTTGGCCCTAGTAAGTTACTAAAATGATTGATGCTCTTTTAGAAACATATTGAAGCAAAACATTTAAACACACACAATTGAAAAGTAGGGTTTGTTTTGCATTTTCCTCACTCACCAATAAGGATGTGTTTTGCTGCATCTATGTGGTGTTCAGCCTGTGTATGGCTTGCAATACAGCTGCTAAGGTTTACTGGCTGGTATACAATGTGACCACCACAAAATAGGTTCTCAAGTTTGGATGGTACAGTGTCAAACGTTACCTCTGCATGCCTCAAGCTTGGTAATGGCTTCCTGGTGCGCATGCAATGTGGCAAATACAAAACAAGTTACCCATTTTCTTATTGTGCAATGCCCGCTGTAATCTCAGTGCGCCTCATGCTTGCTAATGAGTGCCAGCCATTTGAGCTTAGACATCCAAGATCTCTGTTGCCAATGTCCTGGTTCACCCATTATGGGTTCTGGATAATAGTCTGTGACAAAATTACTTCTGCTGTGCATGAGTGCAGGGATGCTTAGTGGATAAAAACTCCTACTCTACCTCACACTACTACTAAACCATCAGTGATGCCAATCATAAAAGTGAAACAAGCACAGCCCTCGTGTCCCTCTTGTGGTAACGTGATTCGGGGGAAGGCTATACTCTTCAGGAGGGTGTGAGCTAGCAAAAAAAGCATCCAAGCAACAATAGTACTGTGGTACCAAAATAAATGTCAAAATAAGGACACTATAAAAAATAGGAGCCATTAACTAAACTAAAAATACACACAGCTATAAACACTAGTGAGCCTCCATGTAAAAGAAGACACAGCATTTGCAGACTTTGGAATGAGAGGGGACACTCTGGGTCTAAAGACATGTTGTGTTTTCAGCAGCAATGTTCAAGTTCAATGAAGATGTCTATAAACAGGTAAGAAGTAAGGTTTTAAATGTCACTAGCTCCTTAATGCAGGCAATGGGGAAGGAACTACAAATAACTTTTAGGCTTGTTCATGGGTTTCCAGTGTTGAGACAGGCTGCTAGCTGCTTTCCCACAGTTTCAGAGCCTAGTTGGGCTTCCCAATTGGCCGAGTCGCTGTGCAAAATGGGGAAGTCGAGTCGGCGTGTGAGAGGGGCGAGTCAATGGCTTCCACTGTGTTGTGTCGAAGAGCAGTTTACAGCAGCTTGAACTACCTATAGTAACCAGCGCAAATCCAGCTGTCCTGCAGCAGCTTGAAATGGCTCGAACATGGTTGAGTCCACTTGAAGAGCAGATTAAGGTGGGAGACAGAGCCCAATGCTGCCACGTTGCTTCTTGGTTGCTTGGGGACCCAATCCAGGGTCTCCAGAGATAAGGTGAGTGCCAGCCAGGAGGATAGCTTGCCAGAACGCATGTGTACTGGCTGTCACCTCTAGTCAACTTTGTACTGGCTATTACCTCCAGTCAACAGAACCCTAGTTCCAGTTTTCAGGCAGCAGGCAGATCTTGTCCACACCGATGTTTACCCTAAATGATCCTCTGGAATGGGTGAGAGAAGGTCTTTATCCTTTCTTAGAGGTCTCTATCTTCAACTGTATGGAAGAGGGCCGCCTGTACCCCAATAGAGACCCAAGGACTTCTTCTCGTGCCCAAAGGATGATTCCTTACATGGTAGTCCATTCCAAGCCATCTACAAGGGTCCAATCCTGGCTGCTGTGACAAAGGTCTTTTTTTATTATTTGTTTATTTGTCATTGGTTTAAAACCTTACACAAAATCATTCAGTAGAAAATGAGTTAAGTAAAGGAAATTGAAATATACATACTCTTGGAATTAATTAAAATGTGACATGTATAAATGTATGCTTTCATAGCAATATGAGATAGATAAAAAAAACGTTTCCTTGTATGAAAACATCACATAGTAGAATTAACCTAAAACGTGTCTTCTCAAATCACATAGAACAAGATCTTTCAATTAATCTCGAATAATTAATCTAAAAGTGCCAATAACAATGTCAAAGGTCTTTTCCTGGTGATGTCAGTTCCAGCGTGCTTGAAATACAGGAAGTGGGAAGGGGCCCGGGACGTGTAGGAGCCCTGGGAAATTCCAAGATGTTGTGACCCATCTATGGGCTGTAACTTCTCTCCTGCTCTACTCCCTTACTCTAGCTCTGCCCTCTCCTCTGTCTGCCTACTTTGTGGTGTCTGTAGTAATTACCTCCTAGGGTGACTTCTCTATTGTTGGCAGAACCTGTCCTTTTACACGCAGATCCCATCTCTGGCCCCTGAGGGAGTTCCTGTTCTCCTGGAAGGTGACAAGCCTTCGCAGTGGTAACACATGCCTTGCTAGGGCTAAATCCAAATGGTGTATTTTGGGTGAAACCCAGTTACAGATAACTGGATTCACAAACTCGGACAGGGAATGAGTCACTAGAAACAAAGCTGACAAAATGACAAAATGACACTAAAGGCCACCACGTCAAAACTAGACTATATATATATATATATATATATATATATATATATATATATATATATATATATATATATATATATATATATATATATATATATATAGTTAAAAAGCAGGTTCCAGGCTCTTTAAGATTTCTTCAGGTAAGATTATTTTATATTCAGAATATTCCATCATCCACACATAAACATTCCACATGACATCTCATGCTACCTTACCTCGGACAGGCACAATACAGCACACCTCCCTCCTTTACTAAACCATACAAGCACAGAACAAGTCACATACCAGAACAACACAACTACCACGTTCCAAGATATACGCACACGTAACACTCAACTGGCAGACAGACACTTCCACGGCCAAACCCAACCATCAAAACATCACACCCTGACAAACTACATTCCGTGTACCAATAACAAAAATACTGTCATCCATCTGCCTGTTCCTGACACAAACAAGCAACTGGGCTCTCACCCCAGGACCTGGCCAACCCTGAACCTGGGCTACTTCACCTACATTCCTGAACAACCACAAGACTGCTACACCTCCTACCACCTGCCCCCGCCTACAACGACGCTGGTGTCCAGGCTGCCACCATGGAACTCCAGCAGGCCTCTAGACTGCCACTCTAGAGAGCTGAGACCTCAAAGCCTCCAAAAAGACAACCACAACCTCACTCCAATAGGGATTCACAAAGTGGAAACACAAAACATAACTGAGACCACAAACACCCATGGACTCAACGCCACACGCATTACACCAGACCAGATTGTGCAAACCTTCCAAACCCATTGGGAGCAGTGGCCACGCACTTCCAATGCCAACATCAATGACTGGTAAAAACTCAACGGTCTTATAGCAAGGAAAACATCCTAACCCAAAACAAGCTGTTGAACCCATGGATACAACGAAATCCACAATAAATACCACAAGTAACATAGAAAACAATTTACTCATCATCTGAGGACTTACCACACTCAATACCGACTCATCATTACTAGGCGTCCCCAGCTACCCCTTTACCACCAGCTACCTACTATCCAATGTGATGAGAAGGATACAAAAAAATCTAGAGGAGGCGCTACCTCCCTCACAGAACAACCTCATTGCTGTTCAACCTTTACCGGAATCAGGTAACCCCTATAACCAGACCAATCCCCTCACATGAAATTAGAAAATCCTAACATCCTTAATTGAAAGAGTCGAGGCGCTACCTCACTCTAGAACAATCGCATGGGTGTTCAACTTTTACCATGACAGGTAACTACCCAAACCAAACCAAAACAATGTAAGGAAAACTATATACCCCACTGACAACACCCAAACAATTCAAACCATGCATTTCACACTGCAACACTTCCATGCTGAATGTGAGTTCACCCAATACCCAACACTCACTGACTCTCTCCAACCTATCTGAGTCAGATTCATCATAACATGCATTCCAAAATCATAGAATGCTGCAACCATATGCTGTAAACAATACATAAACCGCATTGAAAACATTTGCGTTGTGCCCATTTGAATACAAAACCATGTTGCTCATAGTAAGTAAAATCCCCAAAACTAACACTTTTATGAACTAAAACGTCCATAGCCATTTGTAGGCTCTTAAGCGAACCTATGAGTCCATAGCCATTTACACAGGCTCTACTGACATGTGCAATATAGCTGAAAATCCTCAAAATGATTAAAGGTATCACACTCATACACATACCACCCATCTTACACTAACAGCGATGATTTATGCACATTAGTGTCCATGTGCCATGGTGCTTGACACTCGAAACCTGCAATTCCTCAAAAGAATTATGCTAAATACCCTTCAATACAACATATTACTACACTATATTGTCACCGTTTCACGTACCCATTTACATAACCGAACAGCGCCGTTTAAGATGCATGTATATCTTCTATAAACACAAACTCATTTGCATCCTCGCAGTGCCCCCATTCTACAGATTCACAGCGCACGAAGGCACTCACCATCCTGTACATGCAAAAATGCTCCGTCAGTTTTAAATAGGTATATTAAAGTTCCAAATTACCCAACATTATGGCTGCTACTCTCTGCACAAGCCTATACCCCACCATACTGTCATGACCTAAAAATGTCACCTTATTTGTTGGCCGCTACCTGTCGCCTCACTAACTGAGATGGAGCGGCATACCAGCATCACAATACGCCGTAAATGTCTCTTTTGCCAAGCAGAGACCACAGCATTTGGCACCTAAACAAACCATGTCTCTTGGATCCGATTCGTATCATAGGGTTCCCATGTTCTAAGCATTGTTCATTCCTGTCTTAATATAGCTGCACACATATTTTGCTTCCTTCCTTCTAAGACACGTGTCTTGCCAAACGTCAGATTCCTTAAAGTACTTTCCCTTTTACATCCTCAGGGCAAACAGCACTTATAATACGAAGCTCTAACCATAGCACATTCCAGAGAACATTCTACGCTTCACCATCTCCCCCTGCTGCATGTGTGACATTATCAGTCACTACTGCTCAGCAGGGCTATGCAGAGCTTCATAGGCCAACAGTCGTTCACTTCCCAGGAGACCTCGCCACGAAAGGCTCATAAATCACCAGAGTTTCAGACAGCCAAAAATATGATGTGCACGATAAGCACAGTACGGTGCTGCCAGGCTCCCATAACTTCAAAGCCTGCAATTATCTCGTGAGAAGGACAGCGTTTAAAACAGCAGCTCCCCATTGCTATGAATGCACAAGACATGGGAGTGACGTGTAGTCAGGCAAACAGTCCTCCTTGTTCATGTCAAATTCACATCCATTTCCCAAACACAGAGCAGCGTCTCTTTTTTTCTATTGCCATTCTAACTTTAAAAAAAAACGTAGAGTAGCATCACATTCCTCCCAGTGGGCTAGCTCTTCATTAAATCTCACGGAGGACCAGGGTACAGCGTTTGCTTTCAACATCAATTTCCCAGTATTGCCAGTATTATCTTTCACCTGCTGGTCCAGCGCCATCTCCAGCCCCCAGGGCAGAGCTCTGCCTCCTACTTAGGAGCTGCCCATCCAAAAAGGGGCCTCTTTCTTGGACTTCCCCTGAACCCTGGGACGCAGTCCTCCTTCCTGCTCCTGGAGCTGATCCCTCTGCAATGGGGCCCAATTCCTGTTCCTGCCCCTGCGCTCTGGGGAGCCATGTCAGGGCTTCTCCCTGAAGACTCCCTGGGGCCCAGCTTGCCCACTACTTATGTGCGCCGGTCCCACCAAAGATGGGGCTTTAATCCTCCGGCTTCCACTGCACCCTGGGTGATGGGACTTACAGTTTTTGGGGGCGGTGTTGTCCTTCTCCAGAAGCATGTCCTTCCTGCACCCCCCGCAGCAGGGTCCTCAGTCCATCAGCTTGTGGCACGTAGGTTACCAAAGACCAACTTGTCGCCATTGTTAAAAAGCAGGTTCCAGGCTCTTTAAGATTTCTTCAGGTAAGGTTATTTCCAAGTTCTTAGTTACATATCCACATGAAGACATAAAGGACATAAGCTGTGACAACACCGGCTCCCATCACCCAGGGCCAGCCAGCTGTAACCGCCTCTACACAGAACACTCACTCAGAATATTCCATCATCCACACATAAACATTCCACATGACATTTCAAGCTACCTCACCTCAGACAGGCACAATACAACACATATAGCTATTAACCTGCTACAAGGCCCTGGGATAACATAGGGCCTCATTCTGAGGCTGGCGCAAAGGGATTACGGGCACCGGTAAGGACACCAGTGCGGTAATCCCTTTGCGCCCTATTCCTAGGTCCCTTTGCAGGTCCCGCTAAGGCTTCCTGGTTTTACCAGGCCGCCTTAGCGGGAGCCGCAAAGTGTCCAGAGAGCAAATATTGCGGTACCGTTATTTGCACCTTCCCCATTCTCATTTAGCCCTGAGGGGGCAGGATGGGGTAGAGAAGACAATGGCAGACTTGGGCCTCATTATGAGTATGGAGGCAGCCATGCCCTTAAAAAGGGCATGGCTGCCTCCATACCGCGTTCCAGGTCCGGGTTCCTTCAATGAGGAGTTACTGGGTCATTCCAACCTTGGAGGACCCGGTAATTCCTCATTGAAAAAACCCATCCCCATTCCCTTTGAGCCCCCATAGGGCTCAATGAGAATGGGGAGGGAGCTAATAACGGCCCATTAATAACGGGCCCATTATTACTCCCTGGTCCCCTTGCGGGACCCGCTAAGGACGTCTGGTCTGACCAGGCGTTCTGAGCGGGTCCCGCAAGGGGACCTCGTAATAGGGCGTCCCTTAATGAATGATGCCAGTCCCGTACCGGCACCCTTCATTGCGGGAGCGTCTGGGTCGTAATGAGGCCCTGAAGTAATCCTCTTTACTGCACATAACCTTCTATTAATGTTGATGCCATTATAAGTGCAGAACTATAGGTACCGGAATTCAAATAATAACTCTTTGGGCTAGATGGACTTCTTACAGGTGAACATTTCATGTGATGGTGCAGCCCGTCGTTAAATCATGGAGTTGGCAGCAGCTTGATAACACGAGAGAAATAACTTTGCCCTATGACAGGTGTGAGTGGAACATTGTGGACTGCTTGCGTCTTTGCATCCTGGTAATCCATTGTAAATGCGGGGCTGCAAGTGAGAGGGAAGGCAGCAGGCCTGGGTGTGCTCTTTACACATGACATGGATCAGCTTGAGATACCTGTAAGCCCCTCCCTGACTATTATTATCCTAAAACAATCACCTTGTGTTATTGCTGTCTGAAACGGGAATGTAAATAGGTTGAATACAATTTGTAGCTGCATAATAAAAGTCAAAGGGCCTCATTCTGTGTTTGGCAGAGTTGCAAAAAAGTGGTGGTAACGGAATTACCACTACTGTTACCAATCTGCCCAATCCGGAGTTTGGCCATGAAGTGGAGCAATTACCTCCAACATGCTGGAGATAAATCCTCCAATTTACTGCTACACCATCGGCAAAATCGTCGGAATTCCGCCAGCGGTAATTCTGTTGAAATCCCTATGGAGTTCTATGAACATCAATAAACAGGGACTTTCACAGCCTACCTCCACTTGTACTCCTGCAGTAAATCAGCGGGACCAAGTGGCAGTAACAGTCGTTCCAACTGGCGGTAGTTCGGCAGAATTACCACCAAACTACTGCCAAATGCGTAATGAGGTCCAAAATGTGTGTTGGTCCAACAAGTAGAGCTTTGAAGTGTTTAGTTTTGCTTTTCCTTTCACAAATTATCGAATTATCAGGGGCCATATAGAGGATTTTCCCTCAACACTGGAGGTGACCCAGCACAGTGTTTACAAGCATAACTTTGGAACTCTTATTTTGGAACTCTTACTTTGAAACTCTTCACATAAAAAGGGTTACATCAGATTACCTTTCTCCACCCACCTTTTTCTCTTTTAATTGCTGCCTATTTGGCAACCTTCTCTATAAATGACAGCTCTGTTATAAAAGACATAATGAAAGGGTCATTCAAATGCACAGCAGGGAGCTTTGAAACTTGCTTCACCCGACATCAGGTGCAAC
This sequence comes from Ambystoma mexicanum, assembly GCF_040938575.1. NCBI lineage: Eukaryota > Metazoa > Chordata > Amphibia > Caudata > Ambystomatidae > Ambystoma > Ambystoma mexicanum. The sequence continues at coordinate 344,486,358 of NC_090921.1, read as the reverse complement.
ATTGCCAGGGAGTGGGACAACCCATATACGGAGCAGGTCATGTATCCATTGTAAACTTTTTGCAGAACATAACCCTGTGCGCTTCCTTTCTGCTCCCTGCCCACACCCCTTCACGTCTTTCTGGAGCCCATGGTCCTTTCCTCCCTCTCCCCTTTACCCCGCACCACATATATATAAATATATATAATTGGTTATTTATAACATGCTTAATACCCAGAGGTTTCTAAGCATGGACACAGGGATAAAACCTGTGTTCCACCGTGTTGTCTTGCTTCCAAGGCGAGCGTGTTGCCACTGAGCTATTCTCCAGAGACGTTGCTCCCGAGCTATCCTCCTTTCACGCTTAATCGCCATCTATTAGCTACAGCTATTGCACTGCAGTACAGGTTGGAGGGATTTTTTTTAAAATGTATTTTATTGGTTTTTGGTGAGGAAATACATGCAATACAACATGAAATTAAGCAGTGATGCAAACAAAGGAGGAAATAGTGAAGGGGGGAGAACAGAAAAAGAGGGAAGGAACAAACAAAACAACAACAGTCTTCTTGTGGTAGCAAACTTTTCGGTGGATGGATGGGTCGAGGCCAACGTCCCAGTGTTTCAGGAAGCAGGGGTGGTCGCATACAGGGTCTGTCGGTTCGGGCCAGGTGCAGGGAGTTAGTGTCGGTGTGATGCTATGGGATTTCAGGGGGGTTTGTAGTCAGCGCTGAAGCGTATGTCTCTCAGGAGGGCCTTCCAGGATTCCAAGGTGCCGCTCTCTGTTTCGCCGCTTGATGTGGTTCCTTCTTGCCAGGCTCTGGTTTCGGCTGCCGTCCATCTCTCCATCTCTTTGAGCCAGCGTTCATGCCTGGGGCCCGATGGCGTCTCCCAAGCCATCGCAATGGTTCTCTTAGCCAGGATGTATGAGATGTCCATTAACCTAACAGCATGTTTGAATTTGCTGGGTCTGGGGTACTTCCCCAGTAGGCACTCGCCGGGAGTCCATTCGTACCTCCGCATTCCGGCGTCCATGCAAGTCTGTTTAGCTTTGGACCATATTGTCATTGCCCTAGTGCAAGTCCAAAACATGTGGATCATGTCCGCATTATCGTTCCCACACCATGGGCATGCTGGGGAGGATGACTTGTTGAAGGAGGCGACCCTGTGTGGGGTCATGTATGTCCTATACAGGACGTTCAACTGAATCTGGCCGAATCTAGCGTTCCTAGACACTTTTTTGGGAAATATTAACACTCTTTCCCATTCTTTATCCGTGATCGGGGTCTCGAGGTCTGCTTCCCATCTCGCCCTCAGAGCTTCGCCTTTAGGGTTGGGTTTATCACATAGTCTGTTATAGAGCCTGGAGACTGGTCTCCAGCCATCCGTGAGGTTGTGCATTTCTTGTAGTAGAGGGTCAGGGGAGGGCTCCTCCGGCCAGCTGTTCCCTTGTTTCTTGGCGGTCTGCTTGAGGCGGTGGTACCAGAGAAACTGGCCTGGGGGTATTCCTTCAATGGCCTTTAGTGATTCAAAGTCCCTGAATTCCCCGTCCTCAAACATGTCACCCCATGTGTATATGCCGGCTTCTTCCCACCTCCTTGCTGTGGAAAGGTCTGCCTCCATTCGGCAGGTGTCTGCCAGGATAGGGTTATCCGGAGAGTACGGGTGTTTCACTCGCCTGATGTAACAGGACCTGGCCCATATCCTCCTTCCCAGGTCAATCACTTGTAAGGTGACCGGGGATTGCCGTGTGGGGTGCCATAGGGTTTCCTTGGGGATCACGTTGCTCGAGGATTGCCTCAGTAGTTCCATTTCAGCCGAAGGTTCGTCCGAGAGCCATTTCGTTATGTGGCTTAACTGGGCAGCCAGGTAGTATAATTGAAGATCTTGTAGCTTTATTCCACCCTCTTTATGTGGCAGGGAAAGGATGGATAGTGACAGTTTGTGTCTGTGAGGTCCCCACAGGAAGTCCTTGATGATTGCCTCCAGTTTCTTGAAGAAGGGCGGTCGGACATAGTGACAAATGTTCACGAAAAAGTATAGGAATCGGGGGAGTATGATCATCTTGACTATCGCTGCTCTGCCTACCATTGCCAGCGGGAGCTTGGACTAGAATTTTATAGAGCGTCGAAGACTCGTGGTTGCGACTTCTGTGTTGTGTTCATGCGTGAGTAGTGGGGTATGGCTCACGTTGATCCCTAGGTACCGGAACTTGAACAGTTGCCACCCTATTCCTACTGCCGGGAGATCGCTTTCTGGTATGCCGCGTAGGCCCGCCAGGGGGAATGCGGAGGACTTACTTCTGCTGAATCTGATCCCGTTGACCTCGGGGTTTCTCAGGTATAGAAGAATGTCGTCCGCGTATAGAGATATGATGTGGTGTACATTGCCCACCTTGATTCCAGCGTCGAAGAGCTGTTGCCTAAAGTATAATGCGATCGGCTCCAGGCCCAGTATGTACAGCATGGGCGATAGCAGGCACCCCTGTCTCGTTCCTCTTTGTATTTCCCAGGCTGCTGATACCATTCTTCCCGTTTTCGATTCTTGCAATTGGGGACTTATAGAGGACCTCGATCCACCTGATGAAGCCCCCTCTGAAGCCGAATCTCAAGACCTCCCTAATCCATTCCCAATATATGGAGTCGAAGGCCTTGATAGCGTCGAGCGACAACACCGCCAGGTCTTCATCTCTTTCGTATGTTTCGGCCATTATGTGTTGTAGCCTCCTAAGGTTAGCTGTGGTGTTGCGCCCAGGCACAAATCCGTTCTGGTCCTCATGGACAATGGATCCCACCACTCTGGCCAATTTGCCAGCTAATATGGATGTGAGAATCTTAGCATCATAGTTTAGCATGGCCAGGGGGCGATAGGACTCACAGTCGGTGGGTGATTTGTGTGGCTTGAGCATGGGAATGATTATGGTCTCTTTCATGGTGTTGGGGAGGGCCCCGTACGTGTATGCCTCCTGGTAGACTTCGTGGAGAACTGGGGTGAGGATGGGCTTGTACGTTTTGTAGAACTCAGGTGGGAGGTCGTCGCTGCCGGGGGCTTTGCTGGTAGAGAGGGACCTGATTGCCCCTTGCACGTCTTCAAGAGTGATCTCCATCTCCAGTTCCTCTCTCTGCTCGACTGATATTCGGGGGAGATCTATCTCCTGAAGTGTTTCTATAATGTCCTCTGTGGGAATTTGTGCCTCGTGGGCATACAATTTGGAGTAGAATGTGACAAATGCGTCGTTGATCCCCAGATGTGTTGTGTGGGATGTCCCATCGGCGTCCCGTATCTCCATTGGGAGGTGCTTGGGGTGTTCTCGCTTGCAGAGCCAGGCCAGTAATCTCCCCGGTTTGTCCGATTCCTTGTGGGATCTGATGGTGTATGTGGTGAAATCGAATTTCTCCAGTCTTTCCCATGCTTGTTGACATTCTACTCAAGCTTCCTTCAATTTGCTCTCGGCCTCTGTGGAGTTGTCGTGGGTGGATTCTAGTCGGGAGATCTCTGCTTCTTGTGCTTCGAGTGTTGCCTTTAATTGCCTATGAATTCCGCCGGCCTTCGATATAATTTCTCCTCCGGTCACCACCTTCATAGCTTCCCATAATGTGCTCCAGGAGGATACCGACCCCTTGTTGATTTCCAGATAATCTTCCAGTTTTCCGGCGAGGTCTTCCCTGAACTCAGGGTCTTCAAGTGCCGCAGTCGGCATCCTCCACATAGGGATCGGGGGTCTGGGTCCCTTCTGTTGCCATAGCATGGTTAGTGGGGAATGGTCGGAGATCGTTCTCCCCAGATATTCTGTGGCTGCGGCTCGTGGGGCGAGTTCCTTGTTGATGAACAGATAGTCAATTCTTGTGTGGACTCCGTGCGGAGCTGAGTAGTGGGAGTAGGTCCTCTCGGCTGGGTGGTGTTCACTCCAGATGTCCACCAGGTTGAGCTGCTCCAGAGTTTCCTTCAGGGCCCGGGCTGCGAGGTTGCTCGGGAGGGGGGGAGGCAATGATCTGTCCATGCTTGCGTCAGCGACGCAGTTGAAGTCGCCTCCCCATATAAAGGTGCGATCCCGGTGTTGAGTCAGCTTTGCGATCATTGCGGTGAGATACGCCGGTATCCCGTGATGTGGGAAGTATGAGTTGACCAGGCAAACCGGGGTCTGTTTCATTGTGCCCCAAATCACTACATATCTCCCTTCTTAGTCTAGTTCACACCCCTCCATTTGGAAGGGCACGTCCGGGCTTATCCATGTTAGCACCCCTCTCGCGTATTTGGAATAGGGGGACCCTCTCACAGTCCCGGCCTAACGGTCTGCAATCTTGGACATGGCCTCCGTCGCGAGGTGGGTTTCTTGAAGCAGTGCAATCGAGACTTTCTTCCTTTTGAGATAGGATTGTATGCGATTCCGTCTGAGGTATGAGCCCATGCCCCTCACATTCCATGTCATCACGGTAAGTTGTGTCGCCATCGGGTCTGAGTTTCGGGTCTGGCACGGGACTCCATCCCTAGGGTTTGGCTCTGCTTTAATCCGCAGTGAGCGGGTTGCAAGGGAGACACCACTGGTTCCCGAGCTCCCGGGTCAAGTCCTGGGCCCATCCTGGTCTTTATTAGCGAGAGAAATTTGAAGACTGTGCAACTAGTGAAACTAATAACAAAACTCAAACTGGTGCGCCCAGCGACTACAACATTGTGGCGGTGCTCAGGCGCTCTCGAGCCGTCGAAGCCCATCCGGGAGTCAGGCGCGAGCTGGGTCAGGCGGGTGCCTGGACCTACTGGATTCTACGCTGGGGGTAGGGCTAGGGCCTGGCGGCGGAGCCGAGCGAGGCCGTTTCCGTATGAAAAACTGGGATTGGATTACCTTCTGGTTTCCGGCGTCTTATTTGCTGGTTCTTTACGGTTACTTGAGAGTTACTTGTGAGATCTGAGGGGGTTAGGCCTCAGTCCGTGGATTGTCCTTGCCGTCAGCCAGATTATTGTCCTGTAGCCACATGTTGGCTGCGCCTGGATTGTCGAGGAATACCACTCTTTCCTTATAGATGACCCTAAGGCGCGACGGGTATAGTAGCCTGTATTTTAGGTTCAGTTGACGGAGCCTAGCTTTTATCGGGACAAATTAATTTCTCTCTCTTTGCACCGTATGCGTATAGTCCAGGTAAATGGAGATTTTGGAGTCCCCTCTTTCGATGGGGCCCCCCTCCCTGGAGTGCCTTAAGATAGTTTCTCTGTCCTGAAAGTTCAGTATGTTAGCTATTATTGGTCTAGGGTGTGAGCCCGGGGGGGGGCGCTTCTGGAGGGACCTGTGGGCTCTTTCGACCGAGAATCCTTATGTCAGTTTGCCGGCCCCAATTTCTTTCAGCAGAAGGGTTTCGACGAAGGATGTGGTGTTTGCCCCTTCGCTTCCCTCCGGGACACCTAGGATCCTAATGTTGCCCCGTCTGGCCCGGCCTTCGGCCTCTTCCGCCCTCTCCTCCAGGAAGGCGACTTTCCTCTTCAGGTGGGCGACTTCAGACTGTATAGCTGTGGTGGCCGCAGATGTTTCCTCTGTTGATTGTTCAACGGTCGTTACCCTCTCAGCTACGTTGCGTGCGTCCTGGCGAATTAGTTGGATGTCTATTTTGAATTTGTCGATCTTGGAGTCTATGTGCGTTTTTAGTGAAGCTATGGCTTCCAGTATTTGAGAGTGATTATCGGCGGCCACCCCTTCGCTCGTCTGGGCGATTTCAGAGGGACTGGCCCTAGCTTGAGTGGAGATCTTTACCTTGGTGGAGACAAAGGAGTCCATGGTGGCAGCTCTGGTTTTGTTCTTGGAGGCCATCTTGAGGTGGTGGTTGTGGATGTCCTGGGCCTCAGGAGCTAGGTAGCATGCGGGGATGCTATCGAGGCCCACTTCCGATGCTGGGCTCGGGGCCCAAGACGGTGTTTTGCCTGCCCTCGGACCTGGGCGTGCAGACCCCTCGGGGTGGATATCAGAAGAATAGGGATATGCGGGGGGCCCCTTTCTCAGGTGTTGCGAGGTCTCACGCACCTTGTCTTGTGGGACCGGACCGGTGCAGTGTCCCGCGGCGCATCTGTGTTCTCCTCCTATGCATCGGGTGCTGGGCGATCTTTGCCGGAATCAAATCTGGCGCCGTCCCGGTGAGATGAGCCGCAGTGCAGTCGGTTGCGGCCCCGGGGAACCCGGGATTGGGTTTGTCGATGTGTCCTTGTCCACGATCGCCCAGCCGCAGAGGTGTTCGCCGTTCTGGAGCTTGGTTCACCTCAGTGGACCGTGCGTAACTGCGGCGGGGCCCGCGTGGTGCGCTTCCTCAGCGCGTGTGATCCGGCCCGGGTGGCCCCGCACTGTGCGATGGGAGAGCATCCGGGCTGCGGGCCTTGCGTTGGTGCCAGTTGGGTGGCCCTCGGGGGGTCGCTCTCCTAGTCGTGCCTCCGCTTCGCCCCACCAGGCCTGGGAGTCCGTTGGGGGAGGGGTTCCCCTCAGAGGCTCCGCTATGCGGTGCGAGGCGCCATCTTGGATTCAATCGGAGCGGAGGGGGGAGAGCCGTCTTAGGGCTACGGTAGTGTCTAGGAGGTCCGATTCAGTGGGCCCAACGGTGGTTCGGGTACAGGTCTGCTTCCCACAACAGCACGTTCTTCTCCGAGGGCTGGTGCTTCACATGAGCCGGAGAAAAGGATCAGGAAACGGCGTCTCGGCCGGAGCTCGGCAGGTCAGCTACCGCTCGCCATCGGCGCCAAGCCACGCCCCACAGGTTGGAGGGATATGGATATGAGGAGGGACACACAACTTGTGGGTGTTGTTTGGTCATTTACCCACCTCGTGACTCCCCATGGCCATGCTGATTCCTATGACCATTTCCACCCACTTTTTGCCCTGCCACGCCCAAAACACATCCCCCAGGATCTCTTTGAGCTCACTTTATGAAGTAGTAAAATCAAGCTTTTGGCCAGACGGTGTTTTTCTAAGCACTCTGCTGAGAGTTAATGGCTTAATTTCAGCTTTAAATGACTACTGATGTAATAAAAATGTCTTAACCAAGTGTGCCATAAGCTACTTGATTTATATCTACCCCTGGCACTGAAGTCCTGTTAAAAAACAAGCAGTGACAAAGCCAACAGTTTTGGCTTGAGATATTAGATGGGCATTTGCGAGGTGCTGGAATCATATTCCGTGGTAATCACTCCATGGTTCAGCTGTTGTGATCGGATGGCCAGGTAGTTCCTTTATATCAGTGCCTAGCAAATGCCTATCTCATACCTACACAAAAACCCAAACTGTTGGCTTTGCCAATTCTTGTTATATTTTATGCTTTCCTGGCTTCACATTTGATGAATGAACAGGAAATTGTTGTACATTGAGCGTGTCTGTGGTGCCCTTTCATGGTGGACACTCCCCTGACGCCCTGCTTCTTTTTCTTGTTGTTGCAGGGAGTGGGTTGTCGATTCACGTGGGACACACCCATTACTCCTATCCACTTTTTTATATTTTAGGGCGAAAAAGTGGTATGTGAAATCGCATCCATGAAAAACCTCCCCGGTGCCGCCGCCGCCGCCCGCCCGCCCGCCTGCCCTCCCTACCTCCCTCCCCGCCAATCTCGGGAGGATGGCTCAGCGGCAACTTGCTCGCCTTGGAAGCAAGAATGCACAGAGCAACACAGGTTCGATCCCTGGGTCAGCGCTTAGAAACCCGTGGGTATTAAGCGCGTTATAAATAACCAATCATATCATATACACCCCTTGAAGCTCTGCCACTGGTAACGAGCTTGGCTCATCACCTGAAATGCACTCCCTGCATACATGTGAGTAGAGAATTGACCCTCCACCCATGTGTGCGCCAAGGAGCAGTCCCTAGTAGGGGTGGGCCAGTGCTATCTAGGTTCCCGCATAGGCCCAACACTCTGATGTCCAAGATGGACAGGCAATTAGCTGACACAGCCCCTCCATCTCACTCTCAGACCCATTGGACGTCCCATGCCCTACCCATCCCGTCCCCCGGCCCTAAACACCCTTTCCTTCGCCTAAATCCCAAAATTGACAACCAGTTCAATTAAGTGGGAGTACAAAAGTTCTATCTGCTTTATTGGCAGGAGTTAACAAACAGGTGATCTTGCTTAACTGCCCACACCCCCAGGGATTTACACTGTGGTGTCATCCAAGCTGTTCCACGCCACCCCCTCCCAAAAAGTACATTCCTTCCATGCATGCCAATATGTCTAATTTTAGTCAGGAGATGCTAGTCCAGAATTGGTTTTAATTGTGCATTCTGGATCTTGGAGTCCTGGATCTACAATGGGGAAATCTGGGGCCTGTTAGCATGGATGGCAGTCCATGCTGGATGCTTGATTTATTGCACACGGCATCGTGCAGTAAGCATGTTCGGTGAATAACCCCTTTTGTGTCCACGCTTAGGTTTGCCTGCCATATGCAAATCCGCATTCTTACATACCTTAGCAGTCTCGTGACTGTCGATTTGGAAACTTGCCATAAAGTGGAGGCGCTGGGAGGGGCGGGAAGCAATGTCACTGCCTTCCCTGGGTCAGTTCCAGCTAGCTAAGCTCCCTCGCCCGATGCACATTGCCCTCACGCCAGAGCTCGGTTCTCTCCAAAGTGACTGCGGTGCACAGCTTCGGCGGTTGGCAGCTAGCGTGTGACTGGCCGCGTGTGTGACCTCGCTACTACACAAGGCTGTCTTCTGTGCCATGGGCTTGCTGGCCAAAGGGCTGTGCCTGGCTGCTGTGGGGGCTTTCTGGGCCTTTCTAACACGGGACTCATTCGACCCAGGTAAGCCATCTGGGCGTTCAACCGGTGTCAAAGCCAGGCTCACGGGCTAAACCAATCTGTTTGTAGGATGGGACCCCCACATTTCAAAGAGTGAAGTTTGCTCGTCTGGCAGCGAAATGGTTAAATGCCCTGTTACAGATGAAGGATTCTGCAGGGCGTTCGTGCACACAAGGGACAAGGGGTGCTTTCGTTTGAAGTGGCTGGGGTCTCAGGGAGGTGCTGAGCAAGGGCCTGCCTGACCTCTAAGAAGGGGCGTTCGAATGCGCGAGTGCAGCTTCGTGTGTGCTTCTAGACAGGGCAGCTTAGCATGTTCCTTGTAAATGTACCGTGCCCCCTTGCCCTTGGACAGATATGCGAGTTCCAAATGGATATAGCGGCAGGATCAGGGCCATTTTAATCACTTTTGGGGCCCTGGGCACAGCCACCTTTGGGGCCCCCGCTCCATCAAACCAAAGAAATTAAGGGATCCAGAATATATGGTCAGGTCCCCCTGCCCCCCTCATCGCGTTCACAACACATAGCTTGACATGTTGCCTCGGAATGATTAAAAAAGCCAACGGTACTCCCTTTCAGTCCCCTTAACCTCTTCATTCTTGCTGTAATAGGAATGATGATAAATAAGTATCATTTTAAGGCCAACATCAGCAGCCCATAACAAGCCTACTTGTATTCTCGCATAGGTACAGGCCATTTGTCATCATTAGCAGTCACGAGGAAGGTGCACCACTCAAAGTATACATCCAGGACACAGATGGTATGTAAAAGGTGCACATTATCCAGACTAGACAGACAACTCAGATTAGCGCCCTCACAGAATGCAAAAGTGCTCTAGTGTGGATACGGGAGACCAATGGGAAGCAAGGAGAAAGATACACCTACCATAGCATAGATAGCGGGTGAAGGTTAGAAGCTCCAGGAAGGTGCAAGTGGCTGTGGTCTGCAATATGTCAATGCTCGCTATTATTATAGTGGAAGCAACACTATAGCCCGTGAAACCATGAGTGAGGCTGTTTTGAAGATCATACCCTGAGAACAAAATCACTCCGAAGGTTGAAAACTGAATGATTTAGGGACTGGCAATTTTGACAGATTAGGCAATGCAAGATTGAATAAAATGGTCAGGATTACACATTAGTTAAAAGGAGAAGCTGGCATTTGCAATTTCTGCACTTTACCACTGGGTTTTCTAGTATGTACCATGAAGTAAAATAACCCCATTTTATACATCTCACTTGGAAAGTGGACAAATCACACAACCTAACATGACAACTTTAAAAACAAAATGTTAAAGAAGCGTATTATGCAAAATGGGAATGATTCTATCTTAATTATCTCCATCATCAAGGGAAGTATATAAGTACCAACATACTAATGGTTGTGAACCTAAGAGATTACATCTGGGTTTCTGCTTTGTATTTTAAAGCTTTAAATTGGCCCAAAATACAGGCTTGTGAAACTGTTCTTTATAAACATGCATAAAAACTTTTCAGTTTATTAATTTGTTGGTCACTTGTTTCACCCTTATACAATTAGCACAACTGTTTCAAAGCGCCCACAGGGCAAATAGGGTGGGGACAGGGCAAGGTAGACAATGAATTAAAGCAAGAATAAATAATGAAGTTAATAGTGCAAACACTAATGAGAATAAAGGGAAGGGGAGACGAACCCACTATGGCTTGCAAGTGTTCAGAACGTACAAGTGCAGAGGGGATAGGTGTGAGAGAAAGGTGCCTTGATGCACATGGAGAATTGCTCAGGCTAAGTGCTAAGAGGAGAAGAACGTAAGTGCAACCACCCATAGGTAAGGTGAGCCCAAGTAAGTGCAGCAGAAGGCAGCGGCTGGAATGGGAGATGTGGGGGGGGGGGTCAAGGCACTGAGGACACAGAATGGCCCTGCACATCAGTCATGCTGCTGTAAGATTAGCAGGGAAGCGAGGAGGAGACTAATACTTTATAGTTTTCATTGGTGGTAGCTGCCTAGGTTTTACAAGCCTCCATCTGAAGAAACCAATTTTTAGACCTTCACCATACTGATGGTATATTAGTTTTTCATTTAACATAGCATAACATAGCAACCACTATCTAGTACTGGTACACTGCTGATAATAGCATCTGTTGGGCTACAAAACAAAGTACACATACATGCAGATTTATCAACTTCAAACATAGGAAAGTCAGAGTTGGCCTTGCTGGAATTTAGTTTTATAATTTTGCATAAGAACACAGATCTCAGCAATTAGTGCTTAACACACTGAGCTATCCTCTAAACCAGCGTGGCACTCACATTTATCAGCATGCATTTCAACTTTGGCTATTGCATATGATCAATATAATTCCCATAGAAAGGTGAGAATGCTACAAGGCGTTGTCGTAGTGAACGCACAAACTATGTGCAGGACAGTGAACACAGGAAGCATTACACAATCAATTGATCAGAGTAGAATGTATTTGTCAACAACAGACAGGCAATGGGTTCAGAGCCTCACACCATATAACATATATTGATGTGTGCTATTTAAGTTTTGTAAAGAATGGTAACTGACTTCTTTAGATTAGTCAGCCTTGTGGGGCCCCCTCCAAGGTGGGGGCCCGGGGCAAGTGCCCCTTTTGCCCTCCCGTAAAGACGTCTCTGGGCAAGGTAACTATCATATTTATCATAGCGCGGCTGAGGTGTTCGGAGCAGAAGGGCAGGTGACGCAGACAGTATGGTGTTTAATGTGAGACAGACAGCATTGTATCTGTAGCCCATACTTCCACAATTGTATTGGTTTGAAAGGATACATAATTTAAATTTGTAATTTTTGCACCCTTTGTACAAGGGCGTTCTTGTTTTCTGTTTTGACGATTTCAGTGTTTATTTTCCTGAAGCATGCAGTTTTTTAAAGTATTAAATCTTCTCGTATCCCTCAAAGACTCTCAGGCCTGATTTGCTAAAACATTTTCAATGAGACTTTCCCATGTTAAACATTTCTGTAAATCAGGCCTTCAGTGTAGGAATGAGGTCTACCCAGACCATTGCTTAGCTGGCAGAGCAGAGCCACCGCACTCCGGTCACGCCAGTGACAAGGGGGGCTCTCCATCTTACAAAAACAAATGAAATTGTATTGGCTCCTTTAAGGGAGTGGACGGTGTCCGGCTGCACCCGCTTGTTTTGCACAAACGACACTTCCAATGTTCCTTCTATTTTTCTCCAAGTGCAGAAATAGTTTGCTTTCGTGCGCGCCTTATTTTCCATGTGCGCACCCGACTAACGAGGTAAGCCACTTTGTGAGCATGCAAGCTACCATCTTTCAAGAGTTTGGAAGGGAATTTCGACTTCCTAAACATTGCAATTCTTTATCAATCTTTGTAAAAGGTCCATTTTACAACACTTTTTCCAAACATATAGCCTAAAAAAAACGTATTTCATATGTGTTTATTAGGAGAGCTCATCAACCTTTCCAAGACTTCAAGATTGGACCTACCTAAATTACTTCCGTGTAGAGAAGAAATGTGTATTCCCCAAAAAAAACATTGTATGCTCATCATACATAATAGGTTTAGTTGTGGCTATTCATTTGTCAACACTGTTCAGAGACAATGCAGAAAGTTTTTCATGCGTTAGAAAAACACTCATGTGTATTACCAAAAAAGTATTGCTTATCACGGATATGGCTGTCAAATAATGTAGACAGGATACAATATTTTCAGATGGAATAATGTCAACTAAAAGGAATGTGTCAGAAAACATGGCAATAGGAGTTCATGTGCCACTTTAAAAGCAATTCAAGGGCCATGGGACCATGACTCCCAGAATGTATTTAAGGATGATAATTGCATCAGTAAGAACTGCATGATCAGAATTTCTGGTCCTTTGCTTACTATCCAAATTGCGTTGTCCTGTGAGTTGTGACAACACTTACCCAAAACAAGTCTTACAACTAAGAGTCATATGCCCCATCCATTTTTACTCCCTAAAAACAGGAAAATGTGCCTACCAAAAATGGGAAACAATGAACATATGTGAGCCTACCTCCTGCTTCTACCCACAAAGCTCCAGTGATATTTTCGAATCAGTGACCAGCAGAGCAGTTGAATAAGAATGAAGTCTAATATTATTACTGCCGGATCTCAAGAGAAATGTTCAGGGGAAAACATATCTTTGAATAAGTATGAAGTATCCCTACTGGCAAAGGCAATTCATTACTTTCTGTACTTCCTGAAAAATCATTTGATTCTAAACAGGGAGCAACATCTTATCGGAGCCTTGCTTTTAACCCTCAAATAGGAAGTGAAATGACAGGGCACATAATACACCTTATAGTTTTGCCCAGCCTTCCTCGCCACAGCCTAGACATAATTAAACAAGAGCCGTACTGATGTTTCTTATGGAGCCCTGTTAAAGAAAATCAATTATATTTGCCTTGTAAGTTAACAGCAGCAATGCTCAGAGATACAACATATATGCCTTCTTCTTTAACTAGGGACCCCTCTTCTGCAATTCACTGTTGTCAGTTAAACAAGATGCATGGGGATGCTAGAGGCAGTAAACACAGAACACATTATATATTGTAAAGCCCTCAGCAGCTGAGCATGGAAAGAAACGGAAGGTGGAGTTTCCTAGACTGTTCCTAGAGTTTACTATCCTTTAGCAAACACATTTCCTTCCCTGAACTGATGAAATGTCTTACTAGGTTTTTGAAAGATGCGTGAAGGAGTATAGCAGTAAAACACACACTCGGATATTTGCATACCCACAATATTTTGCAAGATAAACATATTTGAGGCCTCACCATGATATTATATGCACTTTAAGAACATTTCATTAATCTGCATGTGTACAATTGTTTTGAAGTGTATACAAGATTGTTTGCAACATACCCACCCTTATGGGGGAGGATTAAACAAGTGCTCAGTGAAACCGTTTTTGTGTAGCAGCAAATTACCACATAATTTATTAGTCTATGCCCAATGCAACTCTGAAAACTTGGGAAGGATGAAGATTGGGTGAAAGCAGTGTAGTTCTCTGAATATCCATTGCCCTAATACTATATACGAATAATGCCAGGCATTGTCCATACCCATTATCCCTTGCAGGCCAAGAAAATGATATTGCAATGTTGCTCTCCATTTATAGGGAAATGTTAGCAATCTTAAAGTAGGAGACGCTGACCATGACATTTGCCTACTCAAAGTTCTCAGAAGGCAAATAATATTTGAGTTGTGTAATGTGTTAAATTGCAAGGGGACCACTTCAAAGTGCGTATGTGACATATATACAAAGAATAGGATAGGGGTGGGCGATCCTGGCAAGGCCCGGGATCGGCCCGGGCTCCAACGGGGGCTCCAGCCTGAACTTCCTTTCGGGCCTGTACCCCCAGATTTCACGGGCCTGCAACGAGCCCCACCATGGCTACCCAGTGCAAAACAAAGAAAATTGGCATTTCTTTTTTTGTGCACATTAGACCATTTCATTCCATTTTGCCTGTGCTGTGCAGGTAAAATGGAAAGAAATGCCTATATATGAACAAAAATAAACCCGACCCTGATGGCCGAGAGGGCACCAGGGCCGTGTTTATTTTTTTCAAAATGAACTATTGCATTCCATTTTGCCTGCGCCAGCGTGGGCAAAATGGAATGAAATAGAAATAGAATTTTTTTTTCACATCTGACCATATGAAACAAATTGACATTTCTTTCGTTTTTGCCTGCACCACAAGGGCAAAATGGAAAGAAATGTCAATTATTCTTTTTCATATTTGACCATTTCTTTCTATTTTACCTGCGCCGTGCGGGCAAAATGGAAAGAAATGCCCATATATGAAAATAAATAAACGCGGCCCTGATGGTGGCTCAAGAGGGCTGCGTTCATTTTGTTTCCTTTTCTGGTGGAACCAGGGATTTCATGGGATTAGCCCGTGGTGGGCTTCTAGAGTCAGGTTGGCCCCCAGGCTCGGCTCTGGCTCGGCCCTACCCATGAAATCCCTGGCTGCCCCAGCTTTAGAATAGGAAGCATGTGATGAGATTACACATACAAGTGGCCTGCTTACTTGCAGTCAGTATCCGATATTTGAGATGACCATTGGGTTACATAGTGTGGGTGGCGGTTTTGCTAATGCACCAAGAGTAACAGAAATTCTGGTGTTAGAACATTATTCATATTGTAACAAACATGAAACAAGTGGATGCAGGTACAAGTCTAGTAACCTTTTGCAAAGCCAAGGTAGGCAGAGTCAAGGTTGTCTGGTAGTATCTAAATGAGTCCTGGGGCAGAAGTTAGCGTCATAAGGTTTACATGTGGTAGAGTTATGTATAGAGGTCATGGGCGGGAAGAGAAGATAATTTGGTTAATGTGTGCAGAAATATCTTAGGTAGATCTTCTGCTCATACTGTCACTTTTTCTTATTAGTTGTTAACCTCTTGTGGGTGTATTTTTTTCAGTTTTTTTAAGGTCATGCTTGCATAGTAGGGTAATGCAAATGGGGTAGACCAGAACATCAAGACGCCATAGTATAGTTTACCTTTATTTTGAGAGAAACAAAATATTAGGTACTTGCAGTGGCTTGTGTTTTATTAAATCTTTTGGAATAGCTGGGATCCTTCTGTGTGTGCTGCTAAAACTCTTCTGAGCAGCACCCAGAAGGAAGCTGGGCAAGCGCACGTTCAGTTTAGCGGTAACATTGGACAGGCGCCACCTAAATGTTTGAGGAATTAAACACACATTTACTTTCCTCGGTTATTTCAGTGTGTTCGCCGGATATGATTAGGGGCGGGACATTTACCTACAAGACCACATGAAGGTCTGCTCTTGAAACCTTTAAAGTATCTCATTTGGATTTTCTGCAACTTCTTGCGCAGCTTTTATACCTGGGCAGTCACATTATAGGAAACGCTTTTCTCTTTGTTGATTTTTCTGGCTTTCACAATGAGTCTTCTCAGAGGTAAATATGTATGTGTCCTGTGTAAGCTCTCCTATGTGGAAAGACCAATTGAGTGTAATTTGCATATTTCATTTTAACATCTGTAAACGTCCTGTGATGTTGTTATTGCATACGTTAATGAGAACCCCCATTTTTTAAAGACTGGGTACCCTGTTTGCAGTATGAATTCGGGTATGTAGAATCTGTGAGACTTGTCGTCCCGGCAATAAAGAAAGCCAGCCTCTCTAGTAAACACCGGCATCCTGCCTAGACACGCGAGCAGGGGCCAGAGCAGAGTCCTGCTCCTGTGAGGCGACCTCCCACTTCGCTCCACACCCAAATAATCAATATTCATTGCTCATTGCTCGCATTCCCTGAAAGTAAGTGCTTTGCACTCATGAAGGTTATTCCCATGCCCTCAAAACAGGAAGGAAACCTTCTGTCTTAGGATCCCTGGAAGATGGCTGAATTGGACACATTTGATTTGGCCAGTGTGATTCTTTTAATTATACATGTGTTTTTCTCATTTTGGTTATCCTGCTTGTACATTTTCTCTGTTACCTGTCAATAATATGAGGCTCTTTTATTCCTTTAAAAGAGTGTGTTTCCAACCCTCCACTGCTCCCTCACAGACATGGCAACTGTTGGGCTCTCATTCCACGAGGGACCGAAATGCAAGTGACAGTGGTGTGTGGAAAATCAAGCCAGTGATAAAATACCTCTAATCACCAGTGGAGTAGCACCAAATTTGGGCCCCCCCTTTGCGAGCCATGCTGAGCCCCCCCCCAGCACAGCAACAAATCACAGGTTTCATCACACTCTGGGCCACCCTAGACGACTACACCCAGAATTACTTCCATGTCCCTATTCATTGTCCCAGTGCTTACGTATGAGGCACCTTGCCTCATAGGTAAGTAGTGGGACGAAGAAGAGTGGGACTAGGAGTAATGAAGATTAAAGGTAACTAAGCCAGGTATTATCTCCATGTCCCTCTACCTCGTCCCAGTACTTGGTTATGAGACAACGTGCCTCATACACAAGCACAAGTACGGGGATGAGGAAGAGTATGACTAGGAGTAATGTAGATTACAATAAGTAATCGAGGCATTAAACACAAACATGCACACTATTCACCATACACTCACATACACACACCCAGACAGCCACTCATACATCATGCATTCACACATCAGATTATAAACATATACACACATACTTACATGCACGCTCACACATTTAAACAAAATACATTTTCTTACCTTTTTGAATCTGTTGTTTCAGGGAACGAGGCCTTCAGCTCCCTGTAGCAGCCAGGAACGCTTCTTCCCGTCATTTAAAGAGGATCTGGAGGCCTCCATGTCATGGGATGTGGGATGGGTTGAAGCCCTATGACTTCAAAAAGAAAACATTTCTTTTGGAAGTCACTCTGCCTTCATAAAGAAAATATTTCCATAATGGGAGGGGCCCCTTTAGACTTATTCGGAAATAATTTCTTTATGAAGGCAGAGTGATTTAAAAAATAAATTTTCTTTTTGAGGCCTTAGGGCTCCACCCCACTCACTCCCTGACGTGGAGGTCTCCAGCCTGGAGGCGTTCATGTCATGGGGTGGGAGGATCATCAGACTTAAAAAAGAAAGTTTCTTTTTGAAGTCACTCTGCCTTCATGAAGAAATGTTTTCTAAATAAGTTTGATGGAGCTCCCTCCCAAGACATGTGGCAGTGGGGCCACCCACACTGTGGGGGCTGCGTGGACCCCTGCTCTGCAAGTGCTAATCATCAGTGGGAAAAATAGCACAGCAGTATAATATCCACTCCACTGATTTACTGCTGGTGGTAAAACGACCACCAGTTGAAATCAAATTACCACTGGGGTTAAATGCATCATCATTGGCAATCTCCATCATAGTAAATACAATATAGCATCTTTCAGTGGCGACTGGTGAGTGTTTTTCATTGCAGAGGCGTAAATGCTCACAACGAATATGCCAGAGCAACCAAGCGTGGAGTGGAATCCCAAACCAAACAATGAGGAACATTTTAGAAAAATTGGTTAAAATGCTTCATTTTACAGCACACGTTCTGTGAAAAGCTGGGTAAAAAGCCACACAATCTGCAGTCGTTTTTGCATGCTAGCACATGAAAAAATGCATTAGGTGCATGTCACTGACAGTGTACAGAAGCAGTTTCCTGTGTATTTTCATGATGCCTTTGGTGAGTGCATATTTCATCTTGTGAATACAATAATTTCGTGTTTAGTAGTTGTGCCTCCCTAAAAAGGGTTTGTCTTAATTATTCTAACACGATTGGACTATGGAAATGCACTGTGGCTGGGTGCCAGCAATAAATGCATAAAACAATGCTGTTAGGACTATCTCCGGAAAAACATGAAGGGAGCACATCACTGACGAAAGAAGAAATCTACACTGGCTAGCCATAAATGAACGCACTACATACAAGTCCCTAACTATGGTTCATCGCTGTCTTTACGGACTGGCTCCAACATACCTGAACAAACACTTCAAGTGGTATGAACCAAATCGTAATCTAAGATCAGCAAACAAAGGCACACTTCAAGCCATACAAACCAAAAAAGCAAATGGCTTAGGCCGAGCCTTCACGGCTAAAGCAATAACTACATGGAATACTCTACCTGAGACTCTCAGAACTGAACCAAACCTCAACTCCTTTAAAAAGATATTGAAGACCTTACTCTTCAAATAAATCCATCATCTAAATATTAGATCTTCAAAACACAGGTATATATGTTGTCCCGTCGCCACTGTCTATGTCTATATGGAATGCGCCCTGTTGCCTGCGGGCTGCAGCGCTATACAAACAAAACAAAAAAAAAACAAAAAAAAATAAACAGGTTAGTACCTTATTCATTTTAAAGAATATTTTTATTAGGTTTTACAACATAATCCTCCTTCTCCTCCCATGTCCCCATTACAGCAGCAGGAGACATCCTTTGAATACCCTTGATGTTCAACATTTCATGTTGAACGCACTTGCACTTGCTTCTTGGCTTGAAGCAATTCAGTCTTATAGATCCGCAATATCGAATACGCAGGTTCCATTTTGTTTCAAACGACCCCTGACTACTGCCCCCTGACTACTCCTAATATGGGCCCTGAGCTTCTCCATAGAAGCAATCTCCCACACCTTGTTCAGCCATTGTCCCACTGACGGCACCTCTTCTTGCCCCACATGGAGGTAAATTGTTGCAGCTGCATCTCTAACACATCCCGTTCTCCCTTCTCCTGAAACCCAAGCAGAATAAAGAACGGGTTGTGTTCATATTGCAGGCTTCCTACTTCATAAGCACTTCCTCTATTTTCTTACAAAATACACCCAGTTTCGGTCATCTACCCATGATGTGAGTTAGTGTTCGCTCCTGCCCATACTCCCTCTAGCACAGGTGTCCAGATTGTGGACTTTGGGCCTCATCACGACTTTGGCGCTAACCCTTAAATCCGGCGGTAGCGCTAGTACCGCCAGATTTAAGGGTCCGCCAATGCAGGACTTTGGCGGATTTCTCCCCAGCTCTGAGCTGGGGGGAAATCCGCTGAAAATTCACGCTATTACCGCCGGCGGTAAATCCGCCGGCGGTATTAACGCGAAATTTCCCCATTGAGCCCAATGGGGAATGGGGCATTGCCGAATGGGCTCCATGGGGAATGGGGATTGACATTACCACCGAACTCGTGATCCGGAGTTTGGCGGTAGGGCTAAAACCGCCAGCGGTAATACCGCCGGCATTACCGCCCAAGTCGTGATGAGGCCCTATATCTGTGCAGCTTGTCTGCGGTACAATACCATCTGTGCAATATTTTGACATGAGTCTCTTTATGTTGGGTGCAAATTTAGCTCATCCAAGCATTATGGTACACCTCCTCCAACTCCCCAGTTCCAACAAGTAGTGGGACGAAGAAGAAGCAACTGAGAATAATGAAGATTAGCCATAGCAACAACTTAGGGTAACAAAGTGAGACCTACCGACTAACACCTTTGAATTGTCCCACTAATAGAGTCAGGCACCTTTCCCCAACTGTGCACACCTGACTCCCATTAACTCTCACCTACAATTTATAAAGGGTGATTCTGCCAGGGTCATGGAGCGAGCTGGAGTTGCTGGATGAAACCAGGAGGCCAAGGAGCAGACTGCAGCAAGAAGAGGAGGCCGGACGAACCGGGGAAGTGCGGTACGCCGAGACACTGGCCCGGCCTGTGTAATGGGGTGCAGCGTGGCGAGGGAACAGTGTCTCCAGGGAGCTGGAGTGGGACGGAAGGCAGCCTAATGGCCTTGGTTAGGCCAATGTTCATTCCCCTGGGACGTGTGCGGGTCCCAGAGATGTCTGAGGGGCTGGTGGTGAGATCATGATCTCACCCCAAACCCATGTTGACTTACTTTACATGCTGGCCAGCGCTGCAGTACTGTGGAGCAGTTTTGCGAAGCAAAGAGAGAAACTTAGTGCTGTGCAGGTGGCTGGAGCAAGAGCGCTGTGAAAGGAAGAGCCCGGTGAAGCAAAAGCGGGAAGACAGAAAAGCAAAGTGAAAAAAAGGTAACTGCAAAGTGAAACAAGTGACAGCTGTAAAGCGGCAAGAGAAAGAAAGCAGAATGTAAGAAAAGGTGCGCTAGAGGCACGGTTGAAAAGAAAGACCACGCAAGTTCACCGCCGGCACGAAAGCAGCTAAGAGGGGGTGCGAGAGACCCAAAAAGAAGGAGAGGGGCACAAGCGACCCGAAACGGAGAGAGAGAGACAGTGAAAGAAAAATGGACAATCATAAGAGGGTGAGAACAAACCAAAACTGAGAAAGGGGTGCAAGTGATCCAAAGGAAACACAGAGGGTGCCAGAGAGCACGGCCTGGAAAAGAATGTGCAGGAGAGCATGGCTGAAAAGTAAAGAGAAGTGTGCAAGAGGCCCTGAAAGGTGAAAAGCAGGTGCAAGGGTGCACAAAAGGAAGAGAACATATGCAGAGCAAACAACAAAGTACAAAAGCACAGATTGAAAGAGGCACAGAAGAGGAAAGGTGCCGGAAAATAAGGAGAGGGGTAAGCGGTCACATTGATCGCACCTGGGAGCAGCAAAGAACCCAGCGTTCTCGTAAGTCTCTGATAATACCCCCATGAAAGAACTGAACAGTGAAAGGTAAATCCTGACCTGAGGAACCTTTTATTTGTTTAGCACCAGAGGGGCCTAGGCTTGGGGTAGGGAACCCTAAGAGGCCCACAAGAGACATTGTTTAATTTTGGGAGGAGGGGCTTACGCTAGGGGAAGGGAACTCTAAGAGGCCCACCAGAGGCATTGGTGAACTTCATGAGAAAGGGCCTACGCTTGGGGAAGGAAACCCTGGGAAGGCTAAATGGAACTTTGAATCTTCAGTTGAATTGTAAAGTAAAACTGTGAATCCTTTGACCAAGAGGGGCCTAAGCTTGAGGCAAGGGAACTCTAAGAGTCCCACTAAAGACATTGCATAACTTTGTGAAGAGAGTCCTAGACTTGGGGAAGGGAAACCTGAGGGGCCTAACAGGATCTGTGTCTTTTTGCTTGGAACAGGAATGATCAAAGCTTGGGGAAGGGACCCCAAGAGACCGAGAGACCTTGTGAACTTTATTGGTTTCCTGCAAGAGCCCTATGTGGAAGGTTCCAAGTGCGCCCCTTTTGAGTTGAACTATTTTGAACTGGCAAAATTACTTGAAACCAGCTGTGGTTTATGTTTTCTTTTCAATCACAATTTTTCCTTTAAGAAGATGTCCTATCACATTTTGTTTAAGAGTCAGGACAAGCATAGGTTTGGACACTTACGAACTTTGGTTTTGAACTTACGGACATTGACTGCCCTTAGAAACATCAGTTAAGGGAACAACCCCCTGAGAGTTAAGGCCAGATGGGTATTACACCAACCTCACAAAGTTTGATAATAAAGTTTTCAAACTGTTACTTTTGAGTCTGTGGATTATAGGAAACAGGTTACATATATTACGTCTATGTCAAGCATATTCCCTGAGCAGTAATGACATAGCAGCAACTTAATGGTGGAAAGCCAGTTTTTTATGCTGGCTTTGAAGGAGAGGAAGGAGGGATCCTGTCTGAGAGGGATTGGGAAGGTCAGATCCCGCAAGTGAAAACTGCATTGTGTTTAAAGGACGCCAGCGGCCCTCCCGGGTGAACGGCAGAGTGGGGAATACGAGGCCAAGCCTGTGGTGCTAACCTTGACTCGTGATTTGGAAATGGTAAAGCAAAGAAGAAACGCACACAGCCGGTCAGTTGGCAAGTGACCTGAAAGACTGGTGTGTTAAAGTTTGAAATAGCAACATTTTCTCACAAGTCAAGGCTGCACGTGTATGAATGAGACGTGAGGAAAGGGAGACCTGTGGATAAATGTCACGACCCTCGCCCAAAACCCCTCTGGCAAACCCATTGGCCAGGTGGAGTCAGGACTCGGGCCTCTAGAGCCTGGCATCCTCTTCAAAAGCCCTCATGGGGCCAGTCCTGGTGCCTATGGCGCTAGGCTCATACACCATGAACAACAATGTGCTTGGGAACTACTTTATTGTATTGTCAGCCAACATGGAGGCATCCTCATAGCTTGGTTCCTAAGAACCAAGCTATGCGGTCTAGTGTTTTGGGTGTGGCAGGCCTGGAACTACTTTCCCTGGTACTACTTTACCTGGGCTATATAAACCACACCCTGACTGCAGAACATGCTTTGTGTTACTTTGCAGCTTGCAACGTGACGCTCACCGTGCCCAGCTATTCCCTCGCACCTCTGAGAAGCAGAACCTGCAAGGAGACAAAAGGAACATCATTAGCAGCAGCATCTTACCTGCAGTCTTCATCTTTAAACACTCGCAGCTACTGAGAACAGCTTCCTCGAATCTGCACGCCTCCCGGACAGAACAACCTGAAAGAGGAAGATACAATCTTTACAAATTACGAACTGCTCAAAAGGCTTACCTGGCTGGTCGCCTCTCGGCTGGCACCGCTCCGGACATTCCACTTGCGCTGAAAAACACTGCGACCTACAAGGAAGGAAAACACAGGTTAGCAGAGGCAAGACTTCACAGCACTGCGCATAGCGCTTACTTACCGCATCATAGCGCTCTTAATGCACCATCCTTTACCAGCAGGGCTCAACCAAGCCAGTTCACCGCGCTGAAGCTCCGCATAGCTAAGGGAGATAAAAAGAGACATATTAAACAAAGAAAGGCATGCAGGATAGCAACAAAACTACAGAACAGCAATAAGACCTACCTGAACAATATCAAACGGGCCGGCGTCAGTGAAGTAACTGGACCACACTCGCCCATGAAAGACAACGCGCCCCTGCAAAGAAGGCAGGATGGAGAGCGCGCCTAATTCTACCAAAAGGTGAGGAGAGGGCGCCAGAGTGACTGAAAGCATACAGGGGTGGAGGGAGGATACTTACCGGTCAGTCTTGAACACAGTCCTCCTGTATTTTCAGGCAGAACATTCCCCGCAGACCCCATCAGGGCAAAGCTGAGAAGCATACCAGCGAGTAGCCCAGCTGGGTGGCGTCCCTGTGGATACCAGGTGAGCGTAACAATAAACTTTCAAGTAAAAGGCAGCTGCGAGTTCAGCAATACTAAGTAATGGAGTGGTCCGGCGAATGGAAGTAGCCGACTTGAAAAATCTCTTTGAAAGGTAAATTGTTCAAAGCGAGAATGCGAATATACAGCAAAAGAGATACGGAAATGTTTAACTCCTAGAAAGGGGAAAGTAAAAGTTGAACTATACATTTTGAGTCAAAGTGGTCCTGCAGGGGTTTGAAAAGTTAGCCACGCACACCTGAAAGCCTTCGACAAACCCGAAAGTGGTTCAAGCCCAACAGATGGATATCCTAAGTTAAGTAAGCTTAGGGAAGTGAGACCCTTTGCATGCTTGTGTTGAAGTTTATCGTGAGAGGTCAGAGCCCGGCAGAGGGAGACCTACAAGAACTGTGTGACAAACCCAAAAGTGGTTCAAGCTCAACAGATGGATACCCTAAATTAAGTAAGCTTAGGGAAGGGAGCCCCATTTGCAAGTTTGTGTTGAAGTTTATCGTGAGAGGTCTGAGCCCAACAGAGGGGGCCTTCCATGTTTAAGTCTCTTTTCTCGACATCCAAAAATAATGTTTCAACCAAAAAGTTCACAGAGACTTAAACATGGAAGGCCAGACGGGCCTCGATCCACGTTCCGGAACTGTATTTGTGTTGGAAGCCGAGCCAGAGTGTGTCATCCTGCCTACAGGGACAGCCTTACTCTGTGAGGTCTAACGTGGGGAGGCAAGCTGGTTCCACCACACATTATTAATTTGAACACTGATCTTTCCTTTTGCATACATTTCTCCTTTATTCACTTTTTTTGCACAAGATATAGGACAGGCATTAGGTTTTGTTAGCATAGGCTATTTCGATTTGACAGACTCCACTAGGACTGTGTTATTTATTTTTTGATGGTTGATACTACTCACATGTTAGTTATAGGGCAGACTATATGGCTGCCCATCCAGGATAGAATCACTCTATGCACCTTGGCCATCACGCACAAATGCCTCACAAACTCAGCCCCGCAATATTTGGCAGACAAAATATTTATGCACAAACCTACACGCACCACCAGATCTTCTCTCCGCCTTAGTCTGGTGTTACCAAGGTTCAATCTCAAAACTGCTGGAGGAGCCACTTCCCGTCAAAGCAGCCAAACGCTGGAATTCCATCCCCATCCCTCTCAGACAGGATCCCTCCTTCCTCTCCTTCAAAGCCAGCATAAAAAATTGGCTTTCCACCATTAAGTTGCTGCTATGTCATTACTGCTCAGGGAATATGCTTGACATAGACGTAATATATGTAACCTGTTTCCTGTAATCCTTGAACTTACGCTGACCCATTTGTAACCAGGGTCCTTCGTATTTATTATATTCCCACCTGACTGTTTTTCTGCCAGCTCATGTATGTAACTCTAAGTCTCTCAAGCGCCCAGCTACCCCAGGGTTTGGTGCGCGATACAAATATTAAACAAATACAAAATACTAGGAGGTTCTGCAATCCCTACCATTTCAATAAAGGTTTTACAAATTGTACCCATTGTGTCAGAGTCATACTTTTGATACCAGTGTGAAGTGTGGGAGGGATGATGTCTCCTTGGGGGCACTGTCAATGTACACAGCTCAAGGTTCATGGCTGCTAGTGTTTATTTTCAGTGAGAGGGCATTAATATCTTCTCCGAATTATCCTGAGTGACCAAGAATAGTGAGGGATGCCTCTCCCACCAAGAATGTTCTTAAAATAATAGGTTGAAATGTGCCATTTTACAGTACATTTTTGAGAAACATGGAGTGAAAAGCCATACAATGTAACTGTGGATTTCTCAGAGTAATAATCCAATAGATGGTCACTAGAGTAACCAAGTGCATTTAATAACATTTTGGCCTGTGTCCACTGTACATGCCAGAAATGCCATTGTAAATCACCTTCATGATGCTGCCTCTGCAGAATATACCAGCTTTGCTACTGTATTTCATGTTCATGAAGCTGCACCCATAATATATGGAAGCCTTGACAATGTGAATCACATTCATATATAAGCATACCCAATATAGGCCAGCATTGCCACTGAAGTTACTTTAATGACATTTCTCCTCACTGTATGTCTGCATTGCCACTGTAAATCACTTTCATGAAGCAGCAGCAATATATGACAACTTGGCAACTATATATCACTTTCAAATAGCTGGATCCACTATATAATTGTCACTGTAAATCACTTTCATGTTATGTTATTTTATATGTACTTGTAAAGTGCTCATTCGCCCGAGGGCATCTTGGTGCTAAGCAGTGGAGGGAAGGCAGCAGTTAGACAGGGAATCCTAGAATAGTAATGTTTTCAGGAAACGGCGAAAGGCAGTATAGTCGATAGTGGCTGTGAGAGCCAACAGAAGGTCATTCCAGGCTCTCGCAGCCGCCACAGAGAAGGCATGGCCACCTATCCGCGACACTCTGACACGGGGGACAGACAGCAGAAGGGCAGCCTGAGAGCAGAGAAGGCGAACAGGAACATAATGTGGAAACTTTTCCTGAAGATATTACGCCCCAGTTTTATAGAAAGCACGATGGACAATACACACAGATTTAAAAAGGATCCGCTTCTCGATTGACAGCAAATGAAGCTGTCTGAGTAGCGGAGACATGTGTGCTCGAAATGGAGGGTGCCAGATCGTACTAGCAGCTGCATTCTGAAGCATCTGAAGCCGATTTATAAGGTAACATGGCTGACCAAAGTAGAGCGAGTTGCAACAATCAGCTGTACTAAGAACAATCAGCTACCAAGGGGGCGTGGATTTGACCTGAGCTAAAAGGGAGAACCTTCCGCAGTATACGTAATTTGAAGTTGCCAGATTTACCAACTGCCACAACCTGCTCCACCATAGATAAAGAAGATGAAATCTTTACCCCCAGGTTTTAAACTGAGGAAGATGGCAGAGGAAACCGGCCCAGAGAAATGGGCCAAAAGTCTGAGGTCCAAAAGGAGAGATGACTGGCAGTTCCAGAATCAAGAACCTCCGTCTTATTGCCATTCAGTTTTAACCAATTGGCCGCCATCCAGGAGCCCAGGTCCTCTAAACACCTCCTAAACTGAGCCGCAGCGTCGGAGCGGGTAAGATCCAGACGAACCAGGATGTGTGTATCATCGGCATAGGAGTAGTGCCAGAACCCGTGGGAGAGAATGAGAGAAAGAAGAGGTCTAAAATAAATATTAAACAAAATAGGGGCGAGTGTGGATCCCTGAGGGACCCCACATCACAGCTGATTTAGAGCAGAAGGGGGCAAGAGAGACCGATTGAGAACGATCGGCCAGGAAGGCAGAGAACCAGTTCAAAACTTGGCCAGACATACCAGCATCCGACAACCGGGAGATCGAGGTAGGATGATCAACCGTGTTGAATGTTGCAGATAGATCTAACAGAAGAACTGCTCCAACTCCACCCTGTTCAACTACGCGGGCAAGATCATCCAGCAGAGAGTTCAGAACAAATTCTGTGCCCCTCCCCAGCTGAAAACCGGACTGAAAGCCATCACAGAACCCAGAGGATTCCAAGAAGGACGAGAGAAGGGGAGACACAAGAGTCTCTAAAACCTTCATCAAAGAGGGCAGAAGAGAGATAAGACAGAAGTTAGCAAGCTTCCCTTGTTTTTTAACAAGGGAAGCACAAGAGCATGGTTCAAGGAACTAGGGTAAACCCATCTTGAAATGACGCATTAACTGCGGTAGTAATATGAAAGATCAGGTCTCCCCAAATGTCTTTAAGCAAAGCTAGCGGGATAGCATCAGCCGGGGAGGCAGATTTAAGGCAATGGATAGCCCTAAGTGTGTCCTGATCGGAGAAAGAGGGAAAAGAGGACTATGTGGCGTTGGGTACAGACAGTTCAGGAGCAGTCAAGGCAGCAGAGGATCGGCCGACTACATCTCTAATGTCACTGCGAATAGTTTCAATCTTAGCATGGAAGAAGAGAGAGAGTCACAGAGGTCTTGAGACGGTGCTGCAAGAGAGCCAGCCTTTGTGGGATTAGAAAGGGATTGGACCAGTTCGAACAAGGCTTTATGTTTATTTACAGCGCTTTCAACCTTCTGACTGAAGAAGGATTTTTTAGCGCCCATAATTGATTTTTGATAGAGGGGTCAAGGTATGACAGAAGGCATGTTTATCTTCAGTCAAGTAGCCAGTACGCCACTTGTTCTCGACCTGTCTGCAGCACAGTTTTTCAGTTCTGAGTTCATCCGAGAACCATGGCTCGGAATGGTGACTTTTTCCCTTACAGAGCCTAAGGGGGGCCAGCAAATCAGCGGCTGCAGAGAAAGACTCTTCCAGTGCCGCTAAAGAGCAGAGGCCGCGCTGAGCACACTGTGACTGAATTGAAGCTGTCAACTTGTGATTAGTCACTTTTCACCAGCTACGTTTAAGAGTAGCATGTTTAGTCTGCGGCGAGTTAGGGTCTAGCTGAAGAATAGAAAAAGAGATCAGAAGATGGTCAGACCACAAGATAGGACAAGGGGAGGAAACAGAGATAAGTGACTTGGGAGCACAAATTAATTCCAACAAATTTCCCAGTTGATGAGTGGGTTCCAAAATCAGCTGAGGGAGGCCAAGATCTGAAAGCAAGGACAGAAAGTTGGCTACATGGCCTGTATTGGTGATGCTAGCAGGGAGATTGAAATCTCCAACAACCCAAAGATGAGGGTGCTTAGTCTGAAGCTCAGACACAAATTCAGGAAAATCAACACAGAACGCAGCATCCGTACCAGGAGGATGGTATACCACTAGAACAGTATGTGTGGAAGTAGTAGAAAAAGAAATGCGGGCCAGAGGACACTCCATCTTAAGAGAGTGTACTGGCACAGTGCAAGCCGTTTTGTATATAGCCTTATGAATAAAGCCAATCCACCCCCTGGGTGAACCGACAGACAATCCACATGAGCTAGGTCGTATTTAGGGGGCAAGGCCTGGACAATAGAGGGAACTGATGACTCCCTCAGCCAGGTCTCCGTTAAAAACAGGAGATCTTGCTGGGAGTTTGCCACCAGGTCGTAACAGTCCAGGGCATGCGCCACCAGTGTTCGAGTATTGAGCAATCCACAATGAAAGCCTGCTGTAGTTGAAGTAGTGGCCAGTATAGGTGATTTATCAAAACCCCATGGGCAGCTGGTCTCACAAGGGGCTAACGATAAAAGTGAGCTGCGATCTAGGGATGCAGCTGCCCAGGATTGCCCATACTGACATGAAGACTATGCATGGCCCTTGTACGGAGGGGCAAGTGATGCAGCAAATAAATGGCGTCAAGGAGCAAATGGGAGGCAAGAAGCCGCTGAACCAATAACAAAGAAAGAGGACTAGCCGAAAAGCAGCGTCCTTAATTCAATTTCACTTTAAGATGAAAACAATGTATCACAAGCACATAGTTAAAAGCACAAACTAAAATAATTCAGCCAAAGTAGAACTGAATGTCACATCAGTAAAGTAAATTAGTATTTAGGCAAAGAACATCCGCCACCGAGTGTTTTTAAAATGGAAGTCCCAGGGGAAAACCACACCTCTCGCAGGTTGGCAGGCAAGTGATGCGGCACATAAATGCCGTCAAGGAACAAATGGGAGGCGAGAAGCCGCTGAACAAGCAAAAAAGAGGGAGGACTAGCCGAAAAGTGGTTTTCCTTAATTCAATTTCACTTTAAGATGAAAACAATCTATCACAAGCACATAGTTAAAAGCACAAACTAAATTAATTCAGCCAAAGTAGAACTGAATGTCACATCAGTAAAGTAAATTAGTATTTAGGCAAAGAACAACCGCCACCGAGTGGTTTTAAAATGGAAGTCCCTGGCGACAACCTCACCTCTCGTAGTTTGGCGGGTGAGTGATGCGGCACATAAATGCTGTCAAGGAACAAATGGGAGGAAAAAAGCCACCGAACTAACAACAAAGAAAGAGGACTAGCCAAAGCGGCGTCCTTAATTCAATTTCACTTTAAAAGCACAAACTAAAATAATTCAGCCTAAGTACAATTGAATGTTACATCAGTAAAGTAAATTGGTATTTAGGCCAAGACCAACCACCACCTCACCTCTCGCCGAGGATACTCCATGAAGATACTCCAATTTATGCCAGCATTGTCTATGTAAATGTTGTATGTGAAACTGTTCCCACAATATATGCCTGCACTGCCGCTATAAATCACTTTCATGAAGCAGTGGCCACAATATATGCCATGTCAACATTGCCACTGTATATCACGTGCAGCTGTTGTGTTCATTTCCACACACACACACACCTAGGCAACCTAAGTACCAGATACAACGGTTGCAGGTACTGCAGAATTCGGCAGCTAGATTTGCATTAAATGTGCCTTGTTTGCTGCCTCTGCATCTCTGGTACGGTGGCTCCACTGGCTCCCGTTTTGGTGCGGATTGAGTTTAAGATTCTCTGTGTCAATCACCGGTAGATTCACGATCTAGGTGAAGGCTACTTGAAAGACAAGATAGAGCGTTATTATCCAACTAGGCTTTTGTGCTCGTCTTCTCAGGCCCTCCTAAAAATACTGAGGCATCAGTGCGCTTGGTTGGGAGGATGCTCCTTCTCAGTAATGGCTCCCACACTATGTAACATGCTTCCATTATCACTGAGAGTCATGCAGGAGTATCTGCTCTTCAGCAGGACTCTTAAAACCCATTTGTTTAACTGGTTAGTGTGCGAAATTGCAAAGGGCATTTTTAACTGTTTCTGTTAATGTTAGTGCCTTGTTGGCTTTGAGCCTCATTTTGCGCTTTATACATTTTTAAATAAATAAATACTCACACATGCATACACACTAATTCAAAGGATTGCCTTTGGACATTGTGTACAGACAAACCAAGGGTATTCTCACTCCTAATCACCTGGGATCCTCTGTGCAGGTGGTCAGGGAAAGGCCATCGCTTTTGGATCCCAACTCTGGGGGCGGAGAAGCGAGGGAGGATCACCTGGGCGAAGGGTCCTGAGGGACTGGGAGTGGGTTGCCCCTGGGCGAGACATGGTATCCTACTTTTCCTATTGATAGCCACCCGAACCCTTCTCTAACCTTCATGGGCAATTACAAGCCAGTTCCTGTAATTTCTCAACAATTGACACTTGACAGTACTGGGACGAAGAAAAGGCAACTAAGAACAATGAAGATCATGCTCATTTACCACTCTGGTACTGGGACAGGCTGCAGGTGTGAGTGTTTGATTAGCCCTGGCTGACCACAATTAATGGGACATGCCTGCTAAGATTTCTAATGTACACGCATCTCCCATTAATTGTGGTAAGGCAGGGCTAATTGAACACTCACACCTGCAGCCTGGTAAGGGGCTGCAGGTGTATAAAAGTAGCTCAACAGAGCAACAGAGAGGACAGAGAGGACAGCAATACAGAGGCCGGGGCAAGCAGCAGAGATCCTTCCTGCCTGGAGCGAGACGCCAAGATGCTGGGGACCACAGAGAAAGGTGGTCCAAGGAAGCGAGGTCTGGGAGCTGGGACTTCTTGAAGCGGAGGGAATGAAGTGAGTTAAGCCATGTGGGAAGGATGTCCCTTTCCCTTATGCTTGCGTTGTTCATTCCCCTGTGTGGAGACGCCCACACAGGAGTGCATGAGGGGCAGAAGGTGGGAGCCTGGCTTTTGAAGTTGGAGACAGTGTGCTCTAAGCTTCAGCCAGAACTGTCAAATCGACCAGTGAGTTTCTGGTGGATTGGAAACCGAGTGTGTGAACTTTGTTAGCAAGGAATACTTTGTAGCAGAGTGGTTGGGTGTCTCAAACAAGCATGTGTTTGAAAGTCTTATGTCTTTCAAATGTTCAATTACTGAATTTCCAGGAATACTTTGTATTGGAGTGGCCACGTGTGGGTTGAAACACGTTTTCAAAGGTCTCCGAACATTGGGCAATCCATTTAAAGTGAAATTAACAAATATTGAACCTGTAAAGCAAAGCGAACAAATATTAAACATTTCAAGCGTAACAAACAAACATTGAACATTCAAAGAAAAACAAACAAATACTTAACAGCAGAATACTTCTTGAATAGTAGACAATGTAAAAATGATTTATGAGTGGAATCCACAATTATTGAATACTGAACTGAATTAAAACTTTGCGAACAAATAGAATCAAGACCTTTTTGAAGCTAAAGAGGGAATGGGACCCTAAATTGAAGCAAACCATTACATGCTGAGTTCCAAAGTGAATATAACTTTAAAGAACAAGCAAACTACTACATCTTGTGTTCCAAATTGAAATTAACTTTGAAGAATAAGCAAATAAAACCTGAACAAATATTTGAAAATGGAAACAACAGACCCGTGAAACTTAAAATATAGAAGGCAAGGATATTTTCTTTTAAACTGTGTTGTTTAACCAAATTATACCTTGGGGAAGGGGACCCTTGAGATCTGGAACATTTGTTGAAGTGAGGACAGAGTTTCAGGGTTCCTTTGTGTTTTGTGGCTTGGAACCTGGGGAAGGGAACCCAGAGTATTAGTTAAAACTATATCCTCTTAAATCCAAGGAAGGTAACTTTAAGACTTTTTGTGGAACTGTTTTACACTTGGGAAAGGGAGCTGAAAGGAAGCTGCGAGCTGGAAGAAGCTCAGACGGTTGTGTTGAACACTGTTTGCTTTTCGTTACTGACAACCCTACACATTGTACAGATATAGTTGTGAGGGTGAGCATAGATTTTGAACACCGACAGATTCCTAAATTGAACTCTTTGACTCAGACTTTCCTTAGTTTTATTTAGGTTGGGAAATCACACCTTAGCATCGGGCAAGTTAGAAGTTCAACCATCCTGACATATAAGCAAAATAAAAGTGTTTGTTTGTACTAGAAGTCTGTTGACTGTATCGAAGTTCATGATGCCTTCACAATGCATGCACAGCTTTTAGTATGTCTGCAGAAAGTTTTCAACATGCATGTGTTTTCGGGCTGGAGATATATTATTTCCCAGTAACATATACGTTGTTAAAAATACCTTCCCTTTCACATTGCACAAGAATCTGTTTGTGCATTCAAAGATAAGGTGTTGCAGGGGTTTGCAATTCTAATGAAATAGACCGAATTCCCTCAGCATATATTTTTCTTTTGGAAGCACCTAATCTTAGCCTACAATAGCATTTTGCAATGACACTATAGCCCAAAAGGATTCTAGGCCGGTTGACACCACTAATAATATTTTAAATTATACTTACATTTTACAAAGGCAATTCCATATTAAAAGTACATTGGGCTTTAAATAAACTGACTTGGTATCCAATGTAACTAGGATCACACAGGGCATGTAGAAAATCAGCACATGTGTTCTTGTATAATATGGCATTCCCCAGTATTCCCTCCCCCTTTAACTTCCCATAGTTACCCTGGTCAATCTATATGGAAAGTTTGGGGTTGATGGGGGTGCAGGGCATTCATTTACCTTTTGAATGGGGCTTATGATTTTGGAGAGCCAGCTGGAGATAGAATGCCTAGCATCACTCCTTCAGCAACCCCTCCCTCCTCTCTCTCTCTCTCTCTCTCTCTCTCTGTAACTGTCTGGAACCAAATTCTATACATAGGGGGTCATTATAAGTTTGCCAGTCTGGGATAAAAGCTGGTAAAAGTGCTGCCAATTCCGTGACCAGCACTTTTCCAGGACTGGCAAACTGCAAGTTTGCCAGTGAGGGTTAGCTGATTCACCTTCAGACAAGAGTTGGGGGTAAATCAGGGCTTCACTTGCAGAAAGCAGCAAGTATTTCTGGCACTGGTATTACTGGTGATGAAAATACTACCAATTCCTTCCATGGAGTACTATGGGACTACATGGAATGGGGATTTACCGCCTTTTCCGCCAACTGTAATATCCCAGTAAGTTCAGGATATCAAGCGGCAGAAACGGTAGTTCAGTTTGCCGGTATCCTGCCAGAATGACCGCCAAACTTGTAATGATGGCTAGAGACTGGTCATCCCTCTTTTAAATCTGGGGACAGTCCATCCAAATATCAGCTGTGATCTGCCATCTTCAGTTCGCTCCTTTATGTTCATCGGCCCATATTCCATAGTCATAATAATAGGAATCCCCACTATGTCCTGTGTGCATCCAATTACATATCTTTTTAACTCCCACTTTCCTTGTGGCAGAGGTGTGGCTTTCCCAGTCCCATGACACACAGAAAGTTGAGGGCAGAAAGGTGGTGGAAGGAACTCCTAAACTTAATATGGCTATTTTGTTTTTCAGAACTAGCTTTGGGTGTGAACATGCAAGATTAATAAAACTAATATCATCAGTTTATATACATTGATTCAAACATTTAGATAATTGAATGATCGCTTTGCAATATAATTTGGTAAAATTTTGATATTTTATTTGCCTATTTAAAATGTTGTATGGTATATATTTTTGTTACATAGTTTGATAGATATTACTGTTATCTACAACATGTCAACATTTGGTGTTGATCTAAGCTTACTATGCAACACAGTGATTATTTTAATAATTAAACATTTGATTTAAGATGTTCCTCATATTGCAATGTATCTGTTTTGCTAGTGTAGAATTGCTGATGTTTTCCTGCAGGTTGCAGTGCAAGTGCATCGTCTACATACTTATTTTTCATGATATCAATATATTCAGAGCAGATATCTTTTGCTGTGCATAGAGTTCCATAACCTTTCTTTGATGTCTTGCTAATGCACTTTTTATGGGATTCCTGGAGCTCGATGAATGATGACAAAACTTTTGAAATTCACAACCCAAGTCTATTAGTGACATGTGGCACAGGGTTTATTTGTATAAACCTTGAAACAAGCTGGAACAGATGACCAAGGCCTTAGTATGTCTCCACCTCATGCTTCTTTATTGTGAATTCTTGAGCCGAGTTAGTCCTGGAAATTAATCTACAAAGGGTTCCAAGTTCCCCATTTAGGTTGTTTCAAACTCCCCTTCAATCACACGACTCAGACAGGTCACTTTGAATCTAAAATGCAAGGTTGGGTACTTGGGGTTCAGGAAATCACATAGTGCTTCAGGAGGCTTTCATTTTGAACTCAGATAGTCAATAAATGCACATCACATTTAACCTACCAATACATTTTCTCTGCACATGACATCCAATTTATAAGGGCATGTTAAGAAATATAGTTCTCTTTATGCTTCAGAATGGCGAGAATTTGTGTTTTGGGACCCAGGTTGGCTTCTTATGTTGATAACATATTCGGGGTGCTTAATCCCTTGTCTTGGTATTTTTACATAAAGAAAGTTCCTGTTTAAATACACTCCCTTCACAAAATGTCATCATCATCAATAAGGCACTGATTGAATAAACATTTTGTTACTGTGGTGTATTGAATTTCAGGTTACTACAGTTCTTTATGTTTTTTTCTGCTCAGTCTTTGGAAATACTATTACATGCACGTACACAGCGCCTTCAATCTTGCATCTTTCCAGAGTCATCTTTTTTCATAACAGTTAGCAAGAGGCATAGATTTCCAACACATGACACAATTGATGACTGATACCTCTCTTGGTCTTTCAGGAATGCCTTTGTCAATTCACTTTATTTTAGGTCATAATCCTTTGCTCCAGACTTCTCCACAAGCCCCATTCTGGATCGTTTCTCATTGATCCCAAAAAAGGCCTTCACTCTAAGAAACTGCCTTTAGCCACCAAGCAAATGGATCTGTTTATCCATTTGGTGCTGCATCCCTTCTTCCTCCCATTTCCCCTTTTAGATCTTAGTGCCTTGAAGCTACTGGCTTGGATTAGGCATGCTACAAAATTATAAATAAATAACAAAAGTAAACAAAAATATATTTGAAGCACTAAATTACAAGGTTAATGTATGGATGATATATGTACAATTTAAATCTACAAAACACTATCCTCATCACAAAATGAATTCAAAGATGGAAGTGTAGAGCAGATGCAGACTAGTGTATTAGTCTTAAAGAAACAAAGTGGGGTGTGGCTGTCACAATCTTTCACAGTTATTCATTGACATATGTGGAATCATGTATTTGACTTGTCAACTGCAGAGAAATGTGCTATCCCTTCAGGCTATATGTGAACTTTGTAAGTGCTAATGTAAACCAGATCTGAGCAACAAGATGTGTTGATTGTGGTTGGACAAGAATGGTTGAGTGGTATATGTTGAGGTGGAGTGGTGAAGTCTGAATTTTGAACGGCTGACGTGCCTTTAGGAGCAGGTTGGCTCATTTGAAGGACTTCCATGGAGTGGTACAGACCAGAGATATGCCCTGCGAAGTGTTGGAGGTGCCCTAGGATGGGCAGAGGAAGGAAGAGAAGGCAGGGTAGTCAGAGAGGAAGAAGAGAGTGTCAGATAAGTGGCAGAGGAAGGAGGCAATAGGGTGGCCAGAGAAGCAGCATAGGGTGCCAGGGAGGTGGCAGAGGAAGGAGGCAGCAGAGGAGCCAGAGAGGGGTAAGTAGGGATAGCAGGAGAGGAAAGGAAGTTGATAATGCATGGAAGCATCTATCAAAAAGGAGGAGATTGGCCTGAGGGCCTTGAATCAATACATTGTTATTTAAGTAGACATTAATGATGGTCTTAGAGGCGTGGATGGGTGCCAGGAGGGCCTCGCAATGGGTGCCACCATTAATTAGAGAAAAGGAAAAAGGAGAGACAACAGAGACCATATGGGGGGTTCATAGGCCTGGAGAGGGAACGACAAAGTGGATGTCGGTAAGGGTCTATCTGGAGGAAGGTATCAGCGATAGGGAGGCCTGGCTTGGAGACCAGGATGTCCCTTCTGAGCTTCTTCCTCCTCGACTTTGTGAGAGCGATAGGGTAGTCGATAGAAAAGCAGTTAGAGAAGATAGATGAGACAGAGAGCACCATAGAGGGTGCAGGGAGGAAAGAGGGGGGGAGCCTAAAAAGGGGGAGGGAAGTAGCACTGTGGGCAGACTGGAGGGAGGCACAAGAGGGGACAAAACAAAGAAAAGGAAGCATAACAAAGACCAAGACAATAGACCTGTGGAATCAGATGCAATACAGAACTATCAACAAAGCACAAAACACAACAGGGAACGTAGAAGTAAAGAATGTAGGCAATGCAAAGTAATGCCAAACCTGTAGAGAAAAACACAATGTCAAAACCATAGAGAACAACACAAAGTCAATACTATCAACAAGGCACAATCAACAACAAGGAACCTAGAAGTAAAGAATGCAGGCAATGCAATGTAGTACCAAAACCGTAGAGCACAACACAAAGTCAAAACAGTACAAACGATAGGTCAGAGATGGGAAAGGGCTAAGATGCGAGAGAGGAAGGTGGGGAATGCTGGGGGGCGGAACGTGGACTGGATGCAGGGACCTACTTTTATTTAAATGTTTATTTA
Organism: Ambystoma mexicanum; assembly: GCF_040938575.1. NCBI lineage: Eukaryota > Metazoa > Chordata > Amphibia > Caudata > Ambystomatidae > Ambystoma > Ambystoma mexicanum. The sequence continues at coordinate 344,449,831 of NC_090921.1, read as the reverse complement.
CATTTTATTTACTTATTACATTTGTTACACACCCAGACCCTTGGGTATCACAGCGAGGTTACAGACACTTGGTTAAGAACAATAATTAGGAAGGCCAATTGGGCGCAATGCAGAATATTTAAACATTGGTGTTAATACACGAATACGGGATGGTAGCGTGTCCATGAATTGACAATCAAAAGCATGCATATATGATCAAATCTATTTACATCGCACAAGGCCCACTCAGACAAGGCTGGAGCCTGTTTCACGCCTGGCCCCATCCATTCCCACCTACCCAGCCGAGGAGCAGGAGTTCTTGGCCCAGGATCCGCCCCTGCTGGAGCAGCGGGTCCCCCAGCACGAAGCCCTGGCCACCTTAGATGCGTTTAGGTGAGCGCTAATTTTGGATGCGCTTCCGTGCAAAAACCGTCTATATTTACTGCAGTATCTTCATCTGCAGTACCGTTGTGAAACGAACGCCCCTGGTAGTCCGCCCGACGTGATTTCGAGCGTACCTTACTGCTAACTGCATCGCAAAGCCATTAACGTACATGAGGTACCTGAATGTTCAAGATGGCCGCCTTCCAGCCACTGCCTCTCTCCAGCCCAAGCTGCAGTGCCTAACCTGACCCTTGCACCAGATCCTGATAGGCCACCCTGCCTACATTCGACTTGATTGGTCGCCGGCAGGCGGAGCCGGCCCACATCGCACAAGGCCCACTGAGACAAGGCTGGAGCCTGTTTCACGCCTGTTTGAGCCTGTCTGCCGTCTGCCAGACCCCCTGTTTGCCACACGCCACGCCAGGTAACCCTAAGCCTTCTTATTACCATCACTGAGGCGTATGACTCTTGTCTTACTGTCCACTACTCCTATGCCTGCTCGGGGCACATCAGAAACGCAAGATAGTGCGTCTCGACCCTGCCTACTGATGGTTTTCCCTACTAATCACAGGTCGATTGTCTAAAACGATCCAACCTCACGTGCACATCAGCAATCTACATCCGAATAGCTACGACCATACCCTGCTCGGCACCCTTGGAACTGCACGTAATCTGTGCAGTCACCCGCTTGACTCCATTGCAACTTGCCTGCCCATTGCCTTTCAATTGTGTATTCTTCACCAGATGCCTCGGCAGCTTAAAATTGACTCTTGTTGACACACTGCTTGTGAATATAGCATTTGACCTCAATCCTTAGACCTGGCATGTCACAATCTCTTTACTACTGAGTCTTATCTTGCATCTTGTGCTGCACATGTACCTCCCATTGCCAACAGTATCTCTTGTACCCTCAGCCTTTAGTGCTTCCAGGTTTCTGTGCTAAAGTCGATTCTAGATGTCAGTTTACCTGAATTTCCTTACTGCATTCTTGTACCTGTAAATCACAAGTGTTTTTAGGTCTCTGTGCTAAAATTCAAATCTAGATGCCAGTTTACCTGAATTTCCTTACTGCATTCTTGTACCTCTCAGCCACAAGTGTTTTTAAGTCTCTGTGCTAAAGTTGAACCTAGATGTCAGTATGTTTAAATACCCCCATTTCATCTCTACAATGTAAAAGCACTAAATGCCAACTAACTACACCTCCCAGACATTAACGACTTAGGCATATCATTGAAGTATCCACGCCCAAACCCTATATCCGGACGCCAGTCCACAGCATGCTCCGGGCATAGTCAGAAAATGTCCCCCACTTGCCTCATGAAACTCACCTTGACCCAAATACTATTCACCGCCATAGCCTTTACTATGGCCCTCACTCTCAACACCTACCCATCCAAGGATAGAAACCTGAGACTTAGGTCTAGACTACCCAGCATCTACCCAGCATCTATGAACCGGTAGGAAATCACCCGAATAAGCCAATAGAAGTACTACCACCAGTACTATTACCCAACCAAAAAACCTACACTGCTCACTCAAACAATCCAATCACACCAGTTTTCAAACATCCACTCTAACCTGCACAACTACGGACACCCCATCACCTAAAACCCGTCAAACCAGCAAACTTAATAGTTCTCTAACACTTCTAGGGTCTCTCATCAATGCGAGATCAATGGTGGGCCATGCCGCAGAAATCGCGGACATTCTAAATAATGAAAACTTGGACCTATTGGCCATAATTGAGACCTGGCTCCACGAGGCCCCAGGACCAACACTAATGCTAGCAGTGCCCGATAATTACCAAATTCTTAAAGCCGACAGGCCTAATGCCAGAGGCGGCGGACCAGCCATTATCTGCAAATCTACATATCCCATCAGACCTGCCACTTTAGTTTCCTACTCATCCTGTGAAGTACTTACAGCCAAATTGCCCCTCTCTAACAACCGCACGCTCTCAATCCACTTAATATACAGACCCCCAGGGTCTCTAGGCATCTTTGAAGACGATTTAACTAGCCTTATAGCCAATAACACTAAAGACCACTCCCAAACCCTACTATTGGGAGACTTTAATCTCGGCCTCAATGAAACTGACAATAGACACGCAGAGTCAGTTGCAGCCTTGCTCAAGGACCAAGGCCTTGTTCAAAAAGTCCTCGCCCCCTACCCACACCAAAGGTAGGACCCTCGACTGGGTATCGGAATTGAACTGTAACATCAGTATCACCGATATAGCTCCACAAACATGGACAGACCATTATCTCATAACATTCTCTGCCACTCTGGATCTCCTTAGCCCCAAAATTAACAACATGGTCCCCCCTCTCCTGACCAGAAGCAAGAAGGACATGACTGTTGAAAACATTATCCCTCTCCTCCTCCCAGCCATATCGGGACTGGAAAGTAACAACCCGGATACCCTGGTAAATACTTTCAATGATGCTATGACCAAAGCATTAGACACAGTTGCTCCAGCCAAATTACGCAAAGCTAAACAGGAAGCCCACATAAACGCCTGGTTTACGCCCCATCTAAAATCGCTAAGACTACAAAAAAGAAAGCTCCAATCCATCTGGTGCCACTCCCCCACAAAACACAACAAAAATAACCTAACTGAATTTGCCAAATCATACAAAAAAGAAATGATCAAAACTAAGAAGAATACCTTTAATGACAGGATAGCAAAAGCCAACTCTAATACTAAAGAGTTCTTCGCCATCCTCCGCAAATTGGAATCCCCTATTCAACCAATAGACAATGCCCCAAAAACAAAGCTTGGTGCACAAACATACAAAACGCTCTTGCTAATAAAATTTCCTTGCTTCAATGTAAAATTGCGAAAAAAAAGGCTACACTGCCACCTCTGGACCAACAAACACCCCATTCTCTGGAAAATAAGACCACTGCCCTATTTAGATTCAAGCCTATCACCATAATTGACACAGAAAAAATAATGCTCTCCCTCAAACCCTCAAACTGCAAGGGCGACTCCTGCCCAGCACAATTAATAAAGGACGCAGCTAGGGATCTAGCTCCCTTCATCTCCAAGCTCATAAACCCTTCCTTTAAATCCAATATGGCACCTACCAACCTCAAAGTATCATGGGTCCTCCCATTATTGAAAAAACAAACTCTGGACCCCACCATCCCAACCAACTACAGACCAATCACCACAGTGCCTTTCCTACTAAAAATCCTAGACAGAGCTGCCTACATTCAAATCCAGGATTACCTGGAGGCCAACCGCCTGCTTGGTTCACGGCAATCTGGTTTCTGCCCACTACACGGCACGGAAACAGCTCTGTTAGACCTCAAGACACAAATTGAGGAACTCAAGGACAACGGGAAAACAGCCCTGCTCCTCCTATTGGATCTGTCGGCTGTGTTTGATTTGGTGGACCAAGCAGTCCTATGCAACCACCTCAAATCTGCCGCCAACTTCACTGGAGACGCTATAGCTTGGGTCCAATCCTTCTTAGCAAATCGCACCATGCGAGTCTTCTCTACCACCAACTCAGCTGACCCCATCAAAATAACATGCGGTGTCCCACAAGGACCCTGTGTCTCCCCCACCATGTATACCATCTTCACCAAGCCTTTGTTTGACAAGTTGGACAGACTGGGTGTCATCTACACGAACTACGCAGATGACACCCAGATCCGCATACCCCTTTCGGGCAACTACGAGACAGACTCAGACCTGGTGAACAAGATATACACCCTCATTCAGGCATGGATGGCCGCACATGGCCTCTGCCTGAATGACGATAAAACGGAACTACTAATTCTAGGCTCTGATGCCAACATCCAAAAACTGTGCCCAAACTACACATCCTTCAACATTGATAACAACCCTATCAAGGTGATGTCTGTGGTTAAAACCCTTGGTTTCTATCTGGACTCCTCCCTTACTCTCAAGAAACAGGTCAACTCCCTCGCCTCTTCCACCACCTACACCTGCAAACTCATCCGTGCATCTAGACCTCACATCTCCAGTGACAGCTACATTATACTAGCTAACGCCCTTATCATGTCTAGGCTTGACTATTGCAATGCCCTGTACGCTGGAACTAACAAATATATCACAGATAAACTTCAAAGACTACAAAATAATGCCTTAAGAGCAGCACTAAACATTCCCTATAGAGAGCATATCACTAATTTCAAAAAGAGGCTAAATGGTTAAAAATAAAGGACAGAATCTTACTTAAGACAGCATCCCTCACATCTAAATGTTTAAACAACCTAGCCCCCCGATACCTAGCGGCAAAAATCAACAGGAAAATGTCCATGTGACCCACGAGATCCGCTAACACCGCCAAACTAGAGACTCCAAGGTTTAAGCGTTCCACCGCGGGAGTAACTAGCTTTCCTGTCAAAGCTGCCCACTGCTGGAACAAATTACCACTTGACATTAGAACGGAACAGCCGTACCTGCAATTCAGGCACAAAATAGTCAAGTGGCTGCGCGCCAACGACACATAACCCGACCTACATCTAGCTTACTCCGACCTTCAGCAATGACCTACCCTTTACCTAGACACCACAAGACATGCCCTGCTCCTGGGCATATGTTTGTATATATTCCTGTATATATCTACTCTCTGCCGTTTGTGTTTTATGGACACTTGCTTGTATATAGTAGTTCATATTTGTGCTCCTCTTGTCATTGTACTGTATATACTCATGCCAATTACTGTAATAAGCTTAAGTTTTCGTGTATCTGTTGCGCCTGGCTACCCAAGGGTTTTGCGCGCATTATCAAATAAATAAACAAACAAACATCAGTGATAATCAATAGCAGTTTTATTCCCTGAAACATAGTATGGGGTGTTAGTCTTGGTTGAGTAACCAAGTTTTCATGGATTTCTTGAATCCTGTGAATGATTCCTCGTTTTTGATGAAAAAGGGGAGAGTATTCCAATGTGTGGGGGCTAGGTATTGGAAGCTGCTGCCTCCTGCCTTAGTGTTCTTCTAGCAAGGGATTGTTAGGAGTGCTTGGCTGTTGGATCTAAGGGGTCTATTTGATTCTTTTTTGGTTATGCGATGCGAGGGGGCAAACGCAGCTTGAGCAGTGGGTGCACGCGGCCTAAGTTGCGAGGGAGCGCTCACAGCCTAAATTGTGAGGAAGCACACATGCCCTAAGTAGTGGCACGGCCAGATGCGAGGGAGTGTATGCGGCTAGAGAAGCAGGGGGTCACGCAGCCTATGTTGCGAGGCAATGCACACAGCCTAAATTGCGAGGGAGTGCACGTTGCCTAAGTTGCGAGGGTGGTGGAGGGTCCGTGGACTGGTTGCAGCGGGAACAACGTGTATGCAGGAGGGAGAAGGGGCACAAGGTCAGGGTGGTTGCGTGGAGTGTAGAAACTACAATGAAGAGTGCAGGCATAGAAAACCAAACGAGACTGAAGGGAACTCCCCCTGTGCCTGCTACACCCTAGTAGTAAAAACGACAGCAGATAGAAATACAATACATGACACTTGATCCTTTATACAAGTTTAACATTATATTTATATTGTTTTTAATTTAGATTGACCCCTTTGCCCCCCCTCCCTCGTAACTTCCCCCCACCCGGTTCGAGAAACTGTACATAGAAATCCAGAAGTTTGGTTCAGGATCATAAATCTCGGGCTTATACCACCTACATGATATCTAGAATGTTTATGTTTTGCTGACATAAGGAAAACCGATATTTATTTCGTCTTGTTTGAATTTCCCATACTCCCCCAGTATTTTGTAAGTGACCCATTCCACCTCCAAAATGTTCAAATGTTTGGCCAAAAAACTGACATTTCTGCCAACACTAATATCATGTACGTTTTAAATTGTGGCTAAGATTGTGGCGCCTTCTTAATGTCCGATAGGCCCAGCAACCGGATCTCCGTACAGTTTACATTGAAGATTTTCTTTATAGACAACATAACCAGCTGGCAGAATCGTATAATTTTATGGAATTATATATATATTTGACATGACAGCCATCCTCCAAGGAGTGGTCTTTTCCTCCACATCAAGCGTCATATCTGCTTGATGATAGATATTACGGATGAATGTGATTTTTTCGAATATATTTCTCCTGCTGGAGATTTCACCGAATCCATTTCACTGAAAAACCAGATCTTTTTTCTTTTTTTCTTTTTTTGTAATGTGGAGGAGATCCCGCACAGCCCCTCTCATCCCTCCTTACCCTAACTTATACCCTTACCCCACACACCACCTATTATGCATTACACATATACCATTTCCCCTACCTTTTCAGTGAAATATATTTGATGAAATCACATTAGGGGAAATGGTATTCGAAGAAATCTACGTTAACGAGATATTACAGTATATGGGCAGGTGGATGATGACAATTGATGACACCTTGACTATTTCCTGTAGCTGAATTAGAAATGGGGTTGTTTAGTCCCTAGTCTAACAAGGTTGGGATTTCATAAATACCAACATTGAAAGAGATCATATGTTGGTGATTTTCTTTTTGTCTAGCCATGTTCATGCCTTGTGACTTCAGAGTCTACTTCATCCTGTGTTATGGGCCCTTCTGGCGACGCATCAGGTGGACTCAGGTTCCTGCAAACCATTCAGGGAATGTTATGGGAAACTTCCTCATCAAGAGATTGCAACCTTTAAGCAAACTCTGGGTGCACATTTCTATTGGCACAAGCTTCTGCTTATTGGGGCAGTTTATTGACAGATGTTCTCTTTCAGTACAACTATAACACTGAATGGCAAGAGGAGAGTCTGTGAAGGTTTCACCTTCTTTTGCTCCTGGTTTTGAAGGTTGCTCATCCGATGTAAAGGGACAACCGACTGATTTACCAGCTGCTCTCTTTCCTATGGATTGGGTTGGTTCTGTTATTCTTTACCATTTCATTCTCTGGGCTCGAGGAGTGAACGTCTTTCATTAATGTGATCCAACCTGAAGAAAATACATAACTTTTTCAAGGCATGGATTGTGATGTTACTAGACTAATCTTTGTATCAGTAGTGGAAGAGCTTCCATAAAACTTTCCACAATTATGTTCACCATCTTCTCAACAGTTGTGTTTGAGCACAGAAGCCATTTGGCAGCTAGGCCATGTATTTGGCAGTAAAGTTGTGTTTGGGTTTCCACTAGATGTAATTTAGGGGTCAGTATATGTGTTTTGGAAGATATGCTTCTTCATTTAAACCTAGTTGTACCAACATGGCTTTCTTCATGTATTTGTATGGTGTGACCCCCCAATCTTATTGCATACTTGGTTAACCAGCGCCATCTCATAGACTAATATGGGAGCAATTTATCTTTAGAATCTGTGATTCAGAACTGTCTAAAGTTTAGAGTTTCCAACCAATGTAACTAGATTTTATATCTCCAATTAAAGGCTCTTCCAAATGCAAAGTCTCTCCAATTGTGAGATCTTGTTTCAGTCTCACTCACTTACAGTCTTGGGGTGGGTACTTTTGAGTGATCCTCATACTACTTCCACATGACTGATGATGTGAGTCTTGCTTCCTTTGTTTTTCCTCTGGGTTTCCACTCTACATGTTGATCATTGGTTCTCCTTGTTCTCTCGAGACCCATCCATCTGGGTCTCATGGCCCATGTGTCTCCACACCTGATCTAGGCAGCATCAAAAGAGAGGATTGCCTGTCCCTAGGCCAGGCCCAGGGCAGAGGTTCCAACAGGGAAAGGACCAATATGGTGGCTTAGTTTTTTTTATTAAAAGGATTTGTTTTAGTTGACATACAACTTTCCAAATCTATATTAAGGTACTTCTCATTCATACAATTAGTTTTAGTTTTATAAATATATATTAAAACTTTAAGAAATCAGTGAGGTCAACAGAATAACATAAATAAACAAAGACAATAGAAGGGGCACTAAGAAAACAATCATGAATGGCATGGATCGTGCTTTGTAAACTGATCTTCCATAATCTCTCTATATTCACCACAAGCTCTAAAAGAGTTGATTATCATTTGATAGAGCTTAAGTTTCCTTAATTGTGGCTTGTTCGCTTATAAGGACTAATACTCTCCTTCTTATGATTTTTCATTATCCAATCTTATTTCAGTATCTTGTCCAGTCTCTCCTTGTATGTTTATTTATTCATTTCGGACTCACGTCCTGTTATTTTGTCGTTTCTTAGTTCAGTTTGGTTAAGAATCTTACAGTTGCTAAGTTCATTGATATTTTTGTAGCGTTAAAAATCAATTACTACATTTGTTGTTCATCTAGTGTGCAGTAAGGCTTAAAGAATTTTAAAAAAGAGCTCATTTTGCAATGTTTGTAATTCTTTGCATTCAATTATCAGATGCTTTAACGATTCTTCTGTGTCAATTTGCTTGCAGAATCAACATCATTTATTCCAGGGCCCTTTAGTTCTTATTGCAAGTACTGTGTTAGTTAGCCATAGGTTAAATGTTAGGCGCATTATTTTGTCCTGATATTCTTTGCTTAGGAAATTCTTTAGGTTTGGCGGGAGAGTGTTAATTTTGTTTGGCTGGAAATTACCTATTCGAAAGGTATTATGTTTTGGCATTCTTCCCAGTTAGTAATCCAAGCACTTAACCAGCATCTTGTGAGGTTTGTCCATAGAAGCACTAGGTCAATGTCTGCTTTCTCCATTTGGGTAAGACAACTTTGTTCCCAAGTCGCCAACAGTGTTTTCTTCTAGGAGTTTCACTAAAACTGGTATCATTGTATCTTTTTTTGGTCTTTGCTGGTACATTTGCCATATATCGATATTGTATTTCATGTTACTGTAGTCTCCAACACCACTAGACCTAGCTCATACCATATTATCTGTATCAGAATTTCTTTTGGTACTAGCAGAATTGTTTTCCAAAACCGACCTTCAACTACATCCCATTTTGGCTGGCACTCTGGTGGTTTGGTATGTGCTCTATATGTCACTGCTGGAATCACTTTTTCTCTGTAAAATGTGATTAGTGAAATATATGTATACATTCCGTATTTATTCTGAATCGCTTTTGCTTAAGATATTAATGGCTGCATTTTTACCTACACTGTGTTTTTAAATGGGACCTCTGTTTTTTGATCATTTATATTTAGACCCAGATACTTATATTTTTTCGTTATTTATACTACTTCCATGTGAATCTTCTATTCAAATTTCTTTTGTTTATGTATCGAATTAGTTGATCATATCTGGATTATATTTGATTTTGCAGTATTAATGTTTAGTTTATTCTGAACCGCAAATTGGCTAAGAGCTATTAATTGCCTCTGGAGTCCTATAGGCGTTCTATTAAACAGGGCCAGGTCATCTGCATATAGCAAATGAGAGATAGGTTGTTGGACCAGTTTTGGTGGAAACGCTCTTACTGCATAAATGGAATTCTTAAATATAAGAATTAAAGAGAATTACAGCAAGAATGCAACCTTGTTTTAAGCCTGGGTTGTATGGATGTGTTTAGCCAAAAGACCCTCTCAAGTCAATTTTACCTGAACTGTCGTCTCCGTATAGAGTTGTTGTATTGCTGTGAAAATATGTTTAAAGCAGTCCTCCTTTTCCAGTTTTTTCCACAACAGTGTTCTTGATATAGAATCGAACGCTAGTCGAAAGTCTATAAAATCTATGTATAAGGGTTCTTTAGTCATCCATGCTTGATTTTTTAGTGCTGTTAGAATGAGCAAAGTTATTGAAGTCCCAAGGCCTTTTACGAATCCTGATTGGTAAGGATCTACTAGTTTTTTCCCAGTAGCCAAATTTTCAGATCTCTTAAAATCAATCGCACAAACATTTTCACCATGGTTTCCAGTAGCGCAATGGGTCTATAATTAATTGGTAAGTTTTTATTTCCCTTTTTGAATATTGGTATTACAATTGAATGTTTCCAACTGTTCGGGATGTTACCTATGTTCTTTATTTCTTTGAATATTTCATTCATTATTGAGGCCCATTTGTCTGGATGTTTCTTCAGAGTTACATTACTGAAGCCATCAGGACATGGTGCACTTGAATTGCTCTGTTTTTTAATTATCATCCGAATTTCGCTTAGATCAACATTAAGGTGAGCAAAAGTGGTTCTATTTGTTACAAAAATGTCTTTCGTTGTGGCTTTTTCCATTGATGTATATGTTATATATTCTACCCATACAGATTCGGGAATTGGATTTACCAGCAAAGGGTATTTGTATTTCTTGCATAATTGAGTAGTTTCCAGATTTGTTGGCTAGATTTGGAGACTAGATTTGGAGACTAAGGCTTGTTTAAGGCTTGACACAGTTTTGATGATGTTGGTGAAAGGAAAACAGAAGAGAAAGCAATCAGAAGGTGCACAGAGTGTTGTCAGCATGAATCAGCACTCCATGTGCACTCCCCCGATGCGCGCGCGCGGTGCGTGCAGGTGCTTCTTTTCATCCTGGTAGTATTTGGGGCGTGGCTTTGAGAGTCGCAATTTTGATGATGTCAGTGAATCTCACAGCGTTACACACTTGTTTTTCAAATCGTTAGATTACTGCTGGCTGCTTTAAAAACTGGTGGTGGTACTGCACTTCCTTTCCTCATCTAACGACCTACCTCTCATCGCCAATACCCAACTGCCGTCTGCCTCCGGCATACACCTGTGGATTTTCCCTCCTCTGTCTAGGCCTTCTTTGGCTGTTCCTTATTTTCTCCATTCCACCCTTTGATGTTCCTCTAGCCACTCATGCATATCTCACTATCTTTCACTCTTGATGTTGGCCTTCACCTCCTGTATGTGAGCCTTTTCTATTCTCTGGTCTCCATCTGGTCCACCCTCACCTCTTTCTCAACTTACTCTCCTTTATCTGCTATGTCTTCTGTACTACCCAGCAGTTCCTCAGGTTTTTCTTTACCCTCCTCTCCAACCTTCTATCTCTGGTCTTTGTTCTCTTCCTCTCCTACATCCTTTCTCTAGTCTCTCCTTCCTTCCAACATACATTTTCCAATTTGCTCTACCCTCTAACCTCTTCCTGGTTCACCACCATCTTTCTCCTTTCTCTCCTTCTCCAATCTTCTTTCTCCTTTCCTCCCAATGTACCTTCTCCAAGCTCTGGCATTTTTATAATATTAACCTCCTGTTCTCCTCTCCAACTCCTTCTGTCTCCAAACTGCTCTTGATCTTGGTCTCCACTCTCTCTGGTCTCATGAAAAACTCTCCTCATTCACTTCACTTTATAAACAAGGGCCTGGACCCTCCTCAGTGGTGTTCAGGTATGGACTTGTACAGGTATGAGTATGGGGTTAGTTGCTTCCTCTCCAGGGGCTGTTATTCCACTGCTCTGATTGCCCTACCTCGCTTTCTTTCATACTGAGGACCAAGCCTTTTTAGAGAAGGGTTGTGATTGTGAATTGTCACAATGTGCACGCGAGGGATCAGACGGCTGAGCAGGCGCCCAGCATGCTGCAACTTTTCCCTGCTCTTTCCGCTTGCAAGTAAGTAAATGAGTCCCTGTTGTGTGACGTCTGTACTAGAATACTCTCTCTTTCTCTCACAGATTTGCAAGGTGTATCATTTTTTAAACATTGTCTTGGTCTGATTAAACATGTCATTACCACTACCTGTGAGGCCCAGGCTACCAAGCTTACATTGGGGGTTCTTGACTGTGGAAGGGTGGTATATCGCACCACCATTTCATGGGTGACTTGTTCCTTTAAAGGCATAGCATCATGGATTACCCTGTGGTGAAAAGCCCCGGTCATGCGACTGGCATGTGGTGGGTACCAGAAGATCCTCCCCAGACCATCCCTGGGCCCTACATGATTTATAAGTGGGTCACTCCACTCTTCACCCTAAGAGCAAGGCAGGGATCTATGTCATGATTATCAGATTTTAGCATCCATACGTAAACCCCTGTTAGAGCCTGAACAGAGAAATACTCTAAAGCTCCCTGAAAAGATGTAAACTAGAAAGCAGTAGAGAAGACCCATTTACCAAGCTGGTCTGGAAAACATGCATTGTCCTGGTGTGACCTGACCTACTGTGACTACATTAACCTAGGACATTGCCCCCACACCACATTTCTTGAGGACATGATTCCTGATTGCGGCTCCTCTGAAATGGAAATGTAGGTCCATCTCGATGTTTCCATTTAATTGCATTTGACTCGATGGATAGTTTTCAGGTTGACAGCTAGAAAATAGTCAATGTTTTACTTCTTTCTCCCATCCAGGCAGCCTGGCAGGTGCGAAGGTTCTTTTGACTGGAGCCAGCGCAGGCATCGGGGAGCAGATGGCTTACCACTATGCGACATTTGGTGCACAGATCGTTCTGACGGCAAGGAGGGAAGATGTTCTTGAGAAGGTACATGTGTCCCTGCAGAGGGAGGCTTGGCTAAACATGGGATGGGTTGCTAAGCCTATAGAGGAAGGCGTAACTAACAACACAAGGCGGTATGATGAAAGAAGTCAACAGTTAAACACTGGGGTTGGATTATTTGAACACCCTGGAGAAGTGTGGCTGAACGCAAATACAGGGAAAGTCATAGTTGGACAAACTTGGGATGGGCTGGCTACAGACCGTGGTAGAAATCGTATCTAAAAAAACAAGACAAGGTATGGCCAAATACATGGGTGAAAATGTAGGCTTAACCACACATACTCGTTAGAACAGGCTAGGCATGACAAACCCTGTGGCAAAATGAGTGGATAAAGATGAGAAAGGATTTTGTAAACACGTGAGAGTGCATGGTTAGGTACATTGGGGAGATTCATGGGAAAAGGAACAGACACAATCATTGCACTGGTTAAGAAATATCTGAACATATTGGGAAAGCCACAGATACATGTAACCTCATAACCTAAGAGGTTACTAGAGCAACCTGTCAGGACATGCAAACTGGATTTCATTGAGCAATGCAGTGACACCCTGTTATTTCTTGCTGGTCCCAGCATGTGTTCGTGGATTGTCCATGTACATGGCATGAGTAAGTGATGTTAGGTCACTTTCAGAAAGCTTTAAAAACATATCTGTCCCAGCTACATCTGTCCTGCTAACATTGACGACCAAGCTGTATACCACTACGCTGCTCTTAAGCGCTCTCGTGTCCGAGTGTTTGAGGGCTTTATACATGAACATAAACACAATTGTGCCAAGGATTTGATGGATGAGTGAAGTCTGGAGTGAATTGGTCTCGGTGCATCTCATTCAACCTTCCTTGCATGAATTCCTGATTAGAAGGGTGGCCCAGGAGCCCAAATTCTGTTTGGGTCGCAATAGGTACCCGGCAGTGCTGCAGATAGGATTTTGAGGTGTATTTTACTCCCTGGTTTGAGATTTGAGGTGTAAATCCAAATACAAGAGAGTAAAAATGAGTATTCACCTTTGCAAGGGAGTAAACGGTATTGGACATCCATCCAATGGGTGCATAATGTTAAACGTTTGGAAAATACTAGAAACAGTATAGTCGGATTTCATTTGATCTGGCTTCAAATAACGTATTAAACCTGTGGAAAATGCTCTCTCACGCAATTACTTGTAAGTGTGTGTCATTGTAAGTGTGTACCATCCAGCTGCATCTTCATGACTCTTCTACAAGCTAGACCATTGAGCTAGCCTGTAAACTAAACAAGCCTGCAGAGAAAGGACCAGGGAGCAGTCCTTCTGCTATGCCCTGGCATACTGGAAATACTGGAAATCCTGCTGGCAATCAGGACTGCTGCTCCCTCCAACACTCCCACTGTACACAGTTCATGAAAGAACTGAAAGGTTTGCTCTTCAGGGAATTCCTAGGCATGTTTTAGGTAACTCTGTACCAGACTCATTGTAAACCTCCCTCCTGTTCCTTGAACTCTTGTAGCAATTTGTTGTTGTCAAGCTAGGTTTGCTCCTTTTATAAAACACAAATGCCACAATACATATCATTTTGTTTGTCTTTATTAGCTCCCTTCAATGTGGTACTGGCCAATCAGGTTGTAAAGAATGCACGCCAAACCTGCCATCGTTTGTCCTTGTTCCCCATCCTTTCCAGGGGTGCTCGCAGCCATGATCCTGGCCATCTCACCTACCCTCTCCCTAATGCTCTCAACTCTGCAGTGGTCTTGGATCTGTGGTTACCATGGTTTCTAGTGCTCCTTGGCCGGGTTTTCCATGCCCTCTCCATTAGCCAGCTCACCAACGGCCTTTGCTTGCAATAAGCTATAACGAGGCCTCGATCAATGTGGGGACACCTGTACCTGATCCACCGCTCTCTGCCTTCTCCATGACCATGATGACCATTCCTCTTTGTTTCATTCCTTAGTGCCTTATTTTTCTGTGACCTTCTGTTGCCAGACGGTAATAGTGGTAATATAAATTCTGACAGCAGACCCTGCTGATACCCGTCCTAACCCCTACCTGGGGTGTCATGAAATGCAGATACTTTTTCAAACCTTTGGCACAACATCCTCATGCCATTTGCTCATTGAGAACCTAATACAAGCCTAATATGAAACCATACTTAGAAGCCTTTAAGGCAGTGAGTACTTCTCCATGGTGTGCGATGTGTGAACCTCCCCAGGGTGTAGTCTGTGTCAGGAGAGGACAAAGAGAAAGTGAAGGATGGGGATAAGTTAGGGGAGAATATGTGAATAAAATGCAACGAACCTGGGCAACAAACAGGGACAAATAACAGAAGGTAGAATGAACTTGTATGCAGGGATGTATGTAACAGATATGAAGCTGTTTGTTTAGGAAATACAGGGTAAATCAAAGAAAGAAAGACAACAATAAACACAACATTCTCTTTAAGTGGGTTATGATATCTTCAGTGTGTTGAGCAGATTTATTAAGACTGGTTATGGATGCGTGATGGCCTTGAGATGTGCTAAACAATTCCAGATAGTTTTGGTGGCTATTTATACGAAATGGTAATGTGAACATTCTCCTAACATGAGAATTCCTGCAGTCTTGGAGAGCCAGTTCAATAGACAGTAGAGGCCTCAGAGCCAAAAGTTGGCTTTTTATGGAGAGTATGCAGGTGATAAAATGGGAAATGGAAACAAAAAGCCATTCTCATCCCCGGCCAAGACCTCAGTTCTGAGGAAGGAAAATACAATTCTATTCTCAAAGGACAGGGTCCTTAGTTCTGTTAATTATCCTTCAGAGACAGGTGGTCTAAGCACAAGTTGTTCAAGAGGCATTATTTAGTCGTGCGAGTTTGAGGATGATAACTCATGCAATGGAAGCCAGTTACTTAAGTCATTAAGACACACTATAGACGGTGGAGTCCAAGCAGTTGCATTTTGCTAGTGAATGGGAAAGGGTGCCTATACATTCATTTGGATGATAATCAGCCATGAATACATGTCATCATAAAGGAAATTTGAAATAGAATCCACACATCATAAAGTGGTAATAGAAGAAGCAGAAACCAACATTATAGGAAATAATAAACATGAACAGTTTCTAATGGAAGCCCCTTTGGCGTTTCTGTAGTAGAGGTTTGCTCTACCTCAGCTCTAGGACACTGAATTTATTGATAATGGGTTAATCCGGGTGCACATCAAATCCAGTTGAATGTGTACGGGTGGCCCTGGAAAGTCCCAGAGCTAACAGAACAGATGGGCCGAGAAGTCCTACGCCCAGTAACAGAAAAAGTCAAGGTAACTGGCAAAGGCTGTTTTATTAATAATCCATTTAAAACAGGGACAGCAAAAAGCACAGAGATCTCTGAGCTCTCTGGGATCTGCAATGCAAAACAATACTTTATAACAGAAATACGTCACCATTGACGTTATGCTGCAATCTTGGATCCAGAAACCTACGGGGATTTGATATTGGTTAGGGGAATTGTCTACATATGGTATGCATAGGTGTTAGTTTCTTCATTTGCTATGATTATCTGATGGCCCAACCTTTGACCACCCCTGTGCAGAGCAACTCATAATAGGCTACTGCAACAGTTACAAATGGCATAATTTCTGATAGTTGTGATTGGTGGGCAGAGCTTGTACCAAACTTGGACATTTGGCAGGTCAACAGCACATGAACAAAAATAGTGGTAAGGGGAGACAACAAGGAGCTGCTTCTTCCAATTAAATAAGATACCATCCCTGATTTCCTAGGCCACAAGTCAGGACCTTTAGCTTTGAACTTGGCCTTGTCTGACATCTTTGTTGTGAGAACTCGAGGGGAGTGAAGGCATGAGCCTATCTGTGTCTACGGTTGCTGAATAGACACTGTTCTCCTATTATTAGTCATGTGTGAGGAGACCAAATTTTGAATTATTCTGCTCGACTTTTATTAGGATTTTAGCCCATATTAATGCGTGTGTCTTTAATCTTTCTGGCAACTGGAGACTTGTTCGAGCTATTCTTCATCCAGTATTAAGCCTTAAATAATGGGCACCTGGCATTCAAAGGCTGGTTGTTCTTTTACCTAATCTAAGAAGAATATGCTTGAGGCTTGGGAATTTGTATCTTCTGTTCTCTTTGGAGCTATCCAAACCTCCCTTTTCGCAGAAGGGGCTGTGCAGCTACTGTGTGGCCTGCACAGGTCTGAGCTTTCTTCTACTTCAGCAACTCAAACCTCAATTTGCTCTAACGTGGCTCTGCCATCCATTTTCTCCATAATGGCCACTTGTTACTGTTGTGTGTCTGCGTTTCTGCATGTGCATTTAGCAAGCTTTATATGTATTCCTGTGCTTCTTGCGTTTCAGCGTATACATCAGTTATGTTATGTTACTAGTGTCTACTGGTGCTGGTAATATTCACCATGTTTAAATGCACGTTTGACCTGGTGTCTGCGTTTCTTCATGGTGAGTGCATATCTGTATCATGTCTAGTGCGTTGGAAGTTATCTAATTTGCTCTTGTTATCTGCAGTAACAGCATGTTCATTTCTTCCATAGTTTGCAGATCCATCTCTTCTTCGATTGCTCCATGCAGGGGCGTAGGAGACCCATAAAATCTGGGGGGGGACATGGGACATCCTTTCTCTCACATGTTTGAACAGCCGTGTGCCAAGTTAACATGTGAGATTGTCAGTAACATTTCCATCAGGGCCTATCACCTAGATAGTCATTACATTTGATTGATCTCATGGAACATTGCAGATGTGGCAACAAAGGTGATGTGGTTTCTTTTCATTATGTTACACAACAAAATCTGTCAATCGATTTGTTCTAAACAGATTCCTTTCATTTCTTTATGGTTACAGGAATTAAAGCCTGGGCACAAGGAATTCTGGGGGATTGTGACATGAAGTATCATTGAATCTATTACTCAGTCATAATTTAGATGAAGCCGCCTCTATTTCTGTGTGCTGAATGAGGTTAACAACAAAGTAGAGGTCGAGTTAGCTGGTTCTTTAAAGGTATTTGGGCAACTTCCCTCCGACCTTCACCTCACCTGCCATTGACGGTTTATATTAGGTAGCTGGCATAAGAAAAAGGGGCCAGGTGCACACTGTGATTAAGGAAGTAATCTGAACAACCTTGTTTTCCTTTGTATTCAGCTGCCACTGCACTGCAACTAAGCACGTGAACCTGGTGCACACAGCCTTGGTAGTCAAATGCAGATAGACACACAGAAAGTCTCACATATGACTTCAGACTTGGGTGAATTCTGGGAGAGAAGCTGGCAGGAACTATAAATGTGTATGGATTTTGCCTGGTTTTTACAAGTGTAAAAAAGAGATTGAACCCAAAGGGATTCCAGCATCTCCACCCAGTTCAACGCGGGCCGAGCTGCAGTCTGATTGTGTGCATTGAGCTCTATTAAGAGGTAGAACCAGCTTTCTGCCATGTTCTCAAGCTCTGGGCATTAGATCCAATGGAAATCACCAGAGCAATCTTGACTGGAGGAGGGCTTCTCTTTGCCAGTTACTCTAGGCCAGTATATGCCATCAATAAAAGGAGAATATCGTAAAGCCCAGTGGAAGCAACTCATGAACTTAGGTCAGAAACATTTTTATAGGGCTTTGCATCATCTTGGGTAACTCAAAAAGGTATGAATTGCATGAAAAGGCTTCTGACAGTGAAATGGTTCTTCATGCAAAGTCTCTCTGGGTCTCTGTGGAGTCACTCACAGTCACGGGTATATATGCTTTGAAGACTTGTTCCGGTTGCTGGCTATTTCTTCTCTTGGTGGACTAAGACTGGAGTAGGGTTACTCAGATTATTGGCTCTTATTAGGTAAATTCCACACTATATCCCGGAGGTGAACTACCTGGAGTCTCTTTGGATGCTTGGTAAGCCTGTGGCACTCTTCTGTGTCTTAACTTCCTCTTTGATGAGTCAATGCCCGCAGATGCCTTCAGGTCTGTTGCTAAGCCTTGCCTCTTGCCCTTGAGATGGCTGTTGACTAACCTCTTCAATGTTCTGCCACATGCTTCTCCCTTCTACCACTCCTCCCAGACAATGTACAGACTGGTGTTGTCTTATTTTCTGGATGTCACAGTCCTTGCAGTATCAAGGCACTTGCCACCATCACCCCATCTTACATCCTGCTCATTATCTACTACTCCAACTGCTGGCCTTTTCTCTGTGCTATTCTGCTTCACTTCCCTCCTCTGCTTAGATTCTTTTACTTTTTCTCTGTCTCCACTTATTTACCTCCTCTAACCACTCTTGCCCACTCCCCACCACCTCGTTCTTCCCTTCATTTGACTACTTTTGCACTCCCCCAATTCTCAGCTCTTTCACCTGCCTGCTGTTTTCTCCCCTCATCCTTCTTATTCAACTCCTTCTACAACTGTAGCTCATATTGCCCCTTCAGCTGCTTCAACACCTGTACCTCCTACTGCCCCTTCAACTGCTTCTACACCTGTACCTCCTACTGCCCCATCAACTGCTTCTACACCTGTACCTCCTTCTGCCCCTTCAACTGCTTCTGCACCTGTACCTCCTACTGCCCCTTCAACAGCTTCTGCACCCCACCTCCTCTTGCACTTTCAGCCCCTTCTTCACCTCCTTTTCCTCCTACACCTTGAGCTCTTTCTGCACTGACACGCCCTCTTGCACCTTCTACTTCTTTTGCATCACCACCTTTTCCTGCAACTTGTCATCTCTCTCTCTGCACCTGCAAATTCTCCTATCCACCACTCTCTGATGCCCACTCTACCTGCAACTCTAACTATGCTTCCATAGGGCTTTTGTTCCCCACGGACACTGAATTCTTCCAACGGGATTCATGTGTGCCTGTTAATACGTTGGTTTTTTAAAGTGATAACGCTGTAAGGATTTGAGGAAATCATTTGTGTGTACTGCGTGCCTCATAGCAGGCTTTACAATGCAGACTGATGCTGGAATAGGCCAGTCCTCCAATTTGGAATTCACATTTTCACACATGCGCATGGGAGAGCATAAGAGGAGTTCACAAAGTGGGTTGCTGCACCTCTGGGAGAGATGTCATGCTGGAGACTGTTTGTTAAATTCTGACTTCCCATTGTCAGTATGTGAATTTCATCGGTCCACACAGGCACATTATTGTAAGTGGATTTAAGGAAGTATTTCCCTACTGCAGGCCACAGTGTTGTGGGGTTTCAAAGAAGTCTCCCCAGACTGCCACTAGGCCCCACATTACATAGCGAGTTTTGGGGCCTGAGACCACGAGTCACTAACACAAGCACCCTAATAGCTAGGAAGGAGACATCATCACAAACCCCCTTAATGCCTCCAGCTCTGGTTCATCACCATTTGCTTAATTATATTAACTTACTCACATGACTATGTGCAGTACCCAACAATGGGACTAACCCAGCTATCTATACAACATTTGAACAGTTTCTTGCTTTCATTTTCATTTAATAGAAACAAGGAATGTAATGCACAGGGCACAGTTCATGAGTAATGCAACATGTTTATTGACATCCACTGCACTTTAAGCAAAGTTTGCCAAGAGCTGTAAAGTAGATACATACCGCCTTTATGGTAAATGTAATAGAAGCAAGCATGTGCCCTCTGGCTTCTCAACTAATCATGTGTTACTGCAAGTTGTGCTGTTGAATGGAATACCACCACACCTGTCTCACCCATGAGCAAATAATGCTGCTCGACCCTCTGGCACTGAGCCAAAAGAAGGCTTAAGACACTTGGAATAAGCTACAGGAGATCATGAACATGGTAGTACTGCCCCTGTGTAAAGCTCATTGCTTTAACAAAAAAAGCCTAGCATGCCTGTTTTTTGTCCCCTGCTTTATCTGACGTAAATGATTAGTCCAGAGCACAACTCATTACATCCGTCACCCTTGAACTGAGCACACAACAGTGTTCAAAGACCCCTTCCCGTGCAAGGACAAGACTAAATGAAAAACGGGTGACTTAACACAGTACTGCTAATTCTGAGGGGAGAAAATGTGAGAAAAACACGCTCCAGCTGATCTTTTATTGTCTCTGCTTCCTTCACTGCTTATTGCCAACTGGGTGGGATCTGGCAGCCCCGAAATGAGCCTGTTGAAATGCCGCAACAGGAGGCCAAACCTCGCACCTGACTATCCAGCTTTAATAGAACAGAATGCCCATTGCCTCGCCAGCCACGCCTATAATTACAGAAATGCACTATACCCCATTTCCCTATATAAACTAAATATTCCTCCCGCAATACCTTAGGCATGCAGCAGCAAGATCATCGAGCGGAAATAGAGTCAGAGCTCAGAAACAGGGAGAGGGTTCTGGACCGTGGACGGAGGGCAGCAGCGTGGACACCAGTCAGAGCTAAGGGAAGGAAACTGAACCGCAGAAAGAGAGCAGAACTAGTGACAGAGCCACAGTAAGCGGAGGACAGAGGGCAGAGCCACAGTAAGCAGAGGGCAGAGCCACAGTGAACAGAGGGCAGAGTGCAGGGGCGCAGTGTGCCAGGGGTATGGTGGGACGGCAGTGAGCGAAGGCAGAAGCAGAGTGAGCGGGGGGAAAGAGAGCAGATCGAGGCACAGTGGGTGGAGGATCGATAGCAGAGCCACAGTGAGTGCAGGACAGAGAGGGGAGAAACAGTGAGGGGGACTAAGAGTGGAGGCACAGTGAGTGGGAGACAGAGAGGGGAGGCACAGTGTGCAGGGGATAGAGAGGGGAGGCAGAGTGAGCGGAGGACAGAGAGGGGATGCACAGTGAGGAGGACTAAGAGTGGAGGCACAGTGAGTGAAGGACAGAGAGGGGAGGCAGGCTGCAGACGTAATGCTGCAGAGACACAATTCCAAACCAAATTCTGGGGGGATAAAGTCCATTATATCCCCCCACCCTAAAATTGTGGGGGGGATTTGTCCCCCCGAACACATGTGCTACACCAATGGCTCCAGGATAAGGCTGGTAGGGTGGCCTTTGTGAATATCGTCTCTCGCGTATTGCGGCGGGAAAGGGGAGGACACCATAAATGACATACTTCTCTCGTTTCTATGATATAGAGGTAGCAGAGGGGCCGACGCCATGAATGACGCATTTATTTGCGTCTCGACAAATGAAAAGCAGAATTAAAATTAAGCATAGCAGGCAGATTCCCACCATTCATCCCAAGTTGATCAAATAATTATCGATGAATTACCTATTGTTTGTAATGCTCCAAAAATACTTAATAGCCAATAAGAAATCTCTCTCGCTATACATATGGTTTTAGACATTCGGGGTCATCACGAGTTTGGTGGTAACCCTAAATGCAGCAGTAACGCTATTAACGCCGCATTTAAGGGTCTGCCAAATCACGGGCTTGGCAGGATTTAACCCCAGCTCTGTTCTGGGGGTAAATCTGCCACACATTTGCCGATTTTCGGTGCAATTACTGTGTGGTAATACCGCTGGCGGTATCCGTGCCGAACATTCCCTATTGGCCCCAAAGGGAATTGGGGAATTCCCGAATGGGCCCAATGGGGAATGGGGAATTCCGGTTCCACCAAACCCAGGATCCAGCGCTAACACCACTGGACCTGTTGGCGGTAACTTGTGATGAGGCCCATTGTCTTAAGAATTGGACTCCAAATGACCAAGGGAAGAAACATTAACGCTCTACTGATTCATTGAACAAACCAGCAGATGCATAATTTATAACTCTATATACTATCCACTATTATGATCCTGGTTTAGGAAAAAGCACTTGCAAAATTCGGTATACCCGCTAGATTTGCTTTTGCTTCACAAGAAAATGTTTTAATTTTCTGTAGCAGCTCAAACTTTTTTAAAAAAAAGAAGTGTTAACAGTAACCTTAGTTTAGAATCACTCCAATGCACACATAACTATCCAGGGATTTGTTGCGAATGGCCTCGTGAAATGACAAACGATCAAACCATGAATCAGATTACAGAAACTTTGCACCACTTCAAGTGCAAAGTTGCACAGTATAGCACTAGGGCAAACGTTGCTCTATTTCTAAAAATACTAGGACAGTGCAGTTTGGAATGTATTAAACACCAGTGCAATAACACAGACTGGTAAAAGCACCATGTAAACATTGCCCTAAGGAAAAAAAAGAAAAAATGTTGATGCCTTTTTATCCCAGGGGAAAATGTGTCCTAGTGCTAATAAGCAATGGTATGCCCTAGTGGTAATACGCAATGGTATTAGCACTATGGAAACTATACCTGCGTGCATAAAATGCATTGAAAACATCTTTTTTTCACTAAGGACATTTTTGTCTTTGTGCTTATAACATGCCAAACTGCATTTGTCATGGTGCAATGATTTTCTAATATGTCCCAGTGATTTTAGAAATAGGGCAAGTGCTAATACCGGGCAACCTTGCACTTGCGCTGGTGCAATGTTTCAATAATCTGGCCCCATTGACCACGCCAAACCAGCACACATGAAAGGGAACATCAGAACATTAAGGCAAATAAGAGATTTTTGTATCTCTTAAGGAAAGCAATTATATATACAACTTGCTAAAAGACAGCTAATCATAGCAAAGCAATTTCAGTTGTTTTCGTTAGAGCAGTACAGTTGGCAAGGGGCCAAAACGTATAGAAATTTGAAACATCTCATATGTCTTGGGAAGGCAAGTCCCTGTTTACGCTCACGCCAGAATGAAAATATATAGGAAAAAAGGCCAAGAAATGGCTTTCAAGGATAACAAGGTTTAATTGTACAGAATATATAGGTGTCAGCAGAGAACTCTGCTGCTCCAGAACATTCTGGCCCACACTAGTACAAGCAGCGACTTAAAAGTCAGTAACGCATCATCAACATACAGTAAAAATTAGCTCCACTGATTGGCGAGACCCTCTACATGGGCCTGCTCTATAGGGATGCCAGGGTACAATTGGTTCACTTTTCTTCGCCGTCTGTCAGTCCCCACGTGGGTCAGCTGGGTTCATCTCTCCGCGGAGTGAGGATCAGGTCTCTCATAAGTTACATTATCAAAGAATGCTATGATAGTGGCTGCGAGGATTAAGTTCAAAACCCTCTGCATTGTCCACAAGGCCTTCTGGGGCATGGGGCCAAAATACCTTCAACTCTTTCTTCCTAAATATCTTCCTTCTCGAGCTCTTCGCTCATCCGCCTCCAACTCCCTCATGGTCAGCCACTTCTCCGAGCAACGAGTTGGGGGTAGATCTCTCTCCGCTGCAGGGCCCTCCCTCTGGAACAGCCTTCCTGCCTCCCTGAAACTTGAGGAGAACCATCTCCGGTTCCAGAAGCACCTCAAAACCTTCCTCTTTGCTTCTGCGTTCTCTCCACTGCTAAATTCCTGACTGAAAATGCACTGAATCTGCAACTGGGCCAGTCTCACCGATCTCGGTCCTTGGCCCAGCCACCCCCCCCTTGCACTGCGGGACTGTCTCTGTATCCCTACAGCCCCCCTTCCCAGCACTTGTCTGCGCTTACCTTGCACTTGCCACCAGCTGGCCCTATCTTGTATTCTACCAGCCCTGTACTGCACTTTCCCCTCTCCCTTTCCCGTTGGACTTTCCCTTCCCCTCTGCCCATGCACTTGCGCGATCTAAATCATACCTGGCCTAGTAAGATTGTTGTCTGTCTCCCCTTGTTCCCCCCTCCCTGCCTTGTCGCGCCTTGAAACACTTGTGTATAGGCGCGTTACAAATGCCATATCATATCATATCATCATATGATACACTGAGCTTACTACTACATCACTATGGCATACAACTTGGAGGCTTGGGTACTGATGCCAGGGGGAAGGGAGGAAGCAATACAGTCATGCTGACCCACACATTCTGTGCTTTGTTGATACCGCATCTCTCGCACCCCAAGGCTTCTACCCTTGTTTAGATCTATAATGTATCCTTCCCTGTACCTTGTGTTACAAAGGATGTATTTATGTGAAGAGGTGAAGCAGTCACACCTGCTTAGATCTTTTATGGCCAGTTGGTTTAAGATTTGAGTTGGGGTCATACACTATCATAGAATTCAGGTGTTTTTCAGGTCGGACGGTGATGTGGGCCATGGCTCGGGGTATGCTCGTGGGGGTGAGAGGTCTGCTGGCAGTTCGGCTGTGAGGAATGGGCACTGCCAGGAGCCTGGTGTTGTCTCGCGCCCTTGCAGAGTGCATTCCTCTCAGTGATACAGAGTAATTGCAACAATGGAGGGACAAAGGGAAGTTTCCGTGAGTACTGGCTATGCGGACTCATCATGTCTTAATGATCTTGGGCCCAGTCGAGTCCTAGCATGAATTAAGTTGTAACGCGCGGTGATGCCAAACTATGCATCTACCATAATAACAAAATGGTGTTTCTTTCTATGGGCACACTGGGTTTATGAATCTATCATTCATGCTTTATTATATCCGTGCCAAGTTTCATAGCACTGTCTTTTCACCCTTATACACTACACGACTTCATACGGGATTTGCCTCACCTTAAAGTGCCTGGGTGGGTGGGCTATACTCATTTCAATCACAACACTTGCAAAGAGATCAAAGATAACAATACATTGTCCATGGGAGGAGATTTCTGAATGGGGTGATTATAAAAATAAAACACAGACATATGAGAGACAGTCGGAGAATAAAGAGCACAGACACAGGTGGATTGATTAATGCTAGGTCCGAGGTCTGCAGCTGGACACAAAGGCGACGGGGCAAGGACCCCGAATCTAGACTACAGCACATAGACTTCTTACGAACATGGAGGTGGGCGTTATTCCTCTGGTTTGCACCCAAGCTGACCACAACAGACACGGAAGCTCTGGCATATTGCACACTAACTCATTGGGTTCTCTTAGAAACATGCACAATTCAATACACATGACAGCATAACCGCAACTTGCAATGGCATGTGGCTCTAGAATGAGAGCAACTGCAATGAGGTGTGGCATTAGAGCAAGCTTGCCATAGAATGCTGTAGCTAGCTCCAATGTGACTCTAATCAGGCACCAAAGTTTTAGATGGCCAGGCTTCATTTGTCAACTTGCTTTGCATGTTTGACATGCTGTGATGTCAGGACGCATTCAGCCTAAAAATAGAGGAATTTATATAGCTCTGTAGAGCATAATCATTTAGTTTTAAAGACTGAAGCAAGCTGTTATTTATTGTCATAGAGCGTTAGTTTGCCAGAAAGATGCATGTTTGTAGGGAATTGTTTGATGCAGATCTAAAAAAATTAAAATGTCATTTTATAAAAATCGGTAATTGCATGCAAGGGACCACCAACGGTTGCACTTATATGCTGTTGATACCTTGCATGCGTTTTCGTCACTCTGCAAGTAGAGTGTAAAAATAAAAAGTAAAGCAAGGGGAAATCGCCTTTACGCTTCACTTTTACACTCCACTTTTAGAGGAATAAAATATTGTCTGCAAATTAGGTTTTGCAGGCAGCCTTTTATATTGGATGCCAATGCAATCAATCTGCTATTGAGCTGGTGCAATTCCGAGGCGTATTCCATTGGCATCCATTGGTTTCACAGCTGCAGGAAAATCACCTTAGACACCTTAGAAGTTACCTGCTAATGTCTGCTATCCTGATCTATGATCCACTTTGGCTGGATCAACATGTACCCAACCTATCACAAGCACTGTCCTTCCTTTAACTTCCCCCACCTCTGTTTGAAACCCCCTATTTGTTTTCTCTGTAACCTGTTCCCCCTGCCGCTTCATCCTTTCCCAATACAGGCTACGATCTTGGTTACACCCAGGTGAAGACACAATACGCCATTTTCCAGGTAAGCGTGGGTGCTGAGATGACGACGGTGAGGATTTGGCACAGTGTAAAAGGTTTCCAACATAACGTAATTAACATAACATATTTTGGAATGCCATTGTGACCAAATATTAAAACATGATGTCACTACTATTTTGACGGGGTTAAATACAAAGCACGGTACATGAGAGGCTCCTTTGCGTATCACTTGGAGCATGGATACCAGATAGAGGAAAATTATTGTGATATCATGTATTTAAAATTGATGTGCCCCTGGCTTCTGGTTCTGAATGGGCTGTCACAGATGCCTAATACAGATGTGACAAATATATTACCAAGACATGTGCAAGAGTAATCCAGAAAAGTTCTATTGAAAGGCAGTAATGGCCAATTAATGATTAACCGTAATGACTTTTTTAACTTTCTCCATTCTGGGTATTTGAAACATGTTTGTAAAGGAGTCAGTAATATTGACTAGAGAACAGGGTGAGGCAGTCTTGGCCAGGTTGGACTTAGAACATTCCAGAAGTGGACAGAAGGTTCTAGACCATGCCTCTCCATGGAAGTGCAACATTCGAACTTCGTTCTGGTATAAACCGAAGCTGCAGATTTTGGTTGGCTATCTGGGGCGACGCATGGTCTTTTCTGATTGGACAGGGAGGGAAGCAGAGGAAAGAAGTCCTGTGGCTCTCCTCCCCTCTCAGACAAAGTAATCTGAACCCCTGAGCTGCCATCCTGCCTGGTTAATATGTGTGGTAGTCACTGTGTTCATTCTAGCATTAAAGGTTCCAGGGGCTGTCCCTTAACACACAGATGGAGACATGATATTTGAAGCAAACAGACATGCATCTACTAATCTCAGATGGTATGCACTTGTGAATAACATGCTCTGCACATGGAAGTACACAACTCCGGCCCAGCCTCAGAATCACTTGTGGCACGGCTTAACAGTATATATATAGGCTAGGAACCCCAGCCCTGTCTGTTGTGGATGTTGTTGAGTTTGACAACAATCCTCTCCAGTGCTTTCCAGACCAACATGACTTTTCAGTCACGTGCTGGGCTCCAGAGTTCTGTGAACAACATCATTGATAATGTCAGGTAGAGCTGGGACAGCCAGGGATGCCTTGGCTAGGACTGAGCAAGGGACTCTGGCCTGGATCTTAGAGCCAAGTGCGAGCTGAATCAGGGACATGGATGCATGAAACTGGAGGGGTCTGCGCTTGGGCCTGGGGGCATAGAAAAAGGGTTTGATTGCCCTGGGGGCAGAGCAAAGGGGTGCCATGGACTGGGGAGCGACAAAAGTGATATAGGGTGGGTTGGGGCTGAGAAAAGCGGTACGATTGGACTGGGGGCCGAGAAAAGGAATGTGATGGGACGGGTGTGAGGAGGCTAGGGTTGAGAAAAGGGATGTTTATGGGGCCTGGTGGCTGGCAAAAGGTGTTCTGTGGGGTTTGGGGGCAAGAAAAGGAGAGTGTGCGGACTGGGGCCAAGAAAAGGGGTGTGCGGGGACTGGAGCCGAGAAAAGGGGAGTGATGTCTATTGGGCTGAGGAAAGGGGTCCAAGGGGGCTAGAGGCCAAGAAAAGGGGTGTGCGGGGACTGGAGCCGAGAAAAGGGGAGTGAGGGGGCTATGGACGAACAAAAGAGGTGTTAGAGGACTGGGGGCCCGAGAAAAGTATTGTGATGTGGTTTGGGGCCAAAAGAAGAGGTGTGAGGGGGCTGAAAAACATGGCATGAGGTGGCCGGCGGCACTCGGGGAAAGATGGGGAGTCTTTATTTTGGTGAAGATAAAGGGGGCTGGGGCAGGGAAAGGAGCATGATGGCGGGGGAACTGCGCTGAGCTCATGACTTTTGGAATACGCCTCTGTTACAGGATGGGATCACACCAGAATAATTCTGAGTTCAAATAACCAGACAAACTCAAGAAGATGACAAGTTACTGTTTTATTAACAAATATCTAAAACAGGGCGGTCACAACAAACATCAACGGACGGACGCTCAGTCTCTCAGGGATTCACAAAAAAAGTAAAATGTATATACTTCATTATGCATCAGAGTGACATCATACTACGTGGCAATAGTGAAAAACATATCAAGGGTCGGGATTGGTTAAGGCAAACTAGATATACAATCATGTAGAAACTTGGATTGTTATTGGCTGTCCGATATCAGGTGGACAACTTATGCCTACCACTTCATATATGTTATTTGAAGACAAATCAGCTACACAATGTTTCATTGGTTTCTCAAGATATAAGGTACTTTGTTATATGGACTAATACAATTGGTTGGCACGTTTATACCATGTCTGGAACATTCGGTTCAATTAGCAGCACGTAAGCCAAGACCCAGGTGCAGGGAGCTAGGGCATGAAGCTACCTCACCACCCAATTAGCCCAACATCTCTCATCAGCTATGCCTTTTGCCATGAAATTGTCTTTGTACTTGTCTTTGCATAGTATTCTCGTCCTAGGAATTCAACAGGAGTGAAGGACACCTGCTATAGTGTCTCGAACTCCAAGTTCAAGCCTTATTTTCATCCTTGACTCACGTGACAAGAGACCACTATTCTTTTCATTCTGCAAGCTTTTAAATGCTTTAAATGAATTAAGACTTGGCATCCTTTGTGTTCTTTCTTGCACTTTAACTTGAGAGGATTCCTCCTCCACACACTTGTTCTTCTTCAGAGTAGATGGCTGACCTCGACTTCTCAGTTCTTGACTTCAGGCCATACAGCCTCGCCACGCAGTTTCAACAACCTGTTCTACTGTGACACAGCTTTTCATTCTTTTCTCAATGATTCTTTGGCTTACTATTTTGTGATACCAAGTCCAGTTTGTATACAATGGTGGCTTTGCCTGCTTTCTATTTACTAATTATAGCTAGCCTATACTATGACTTGATCTATCTTGTGTTTCAGCATCTGTACATTCTTCATGCCTCTGATTTCTGCATAGCCTTTTACTGTGTAATCTTCTTCTTTTACACTTGAGAGTTCACTTGATTCTTTACTTCATCCTTTCACATTTAGGATCCATACATCGTCTGCAATCAGTATCTCGGGATGTCATACACACTGTGTTATGATGTCATCAGTTTATTTTGACAGCTCTTTCTCATATTCCTTCAGTGAGTTCCCCCGGTAGGCTTTCGTCAACTCGAGGGTACATTCGATATGGTTGTCTTAATGGATACCGTCTTCTATCTGCTTCCTGTATTATTGGTATAGTAGCTGAGGATAGACAGGGCATGGTCTCATGGCTCCAATTCAGGGGAGTTAGGGGGTTAGGATCTCCTGTGGATCTGTACATCTGCTCCTCTACATTCCCCCCTCTGGTCGAGTCCTCAACCACCTCCTCGAGTTTTCCTGCTTGTTTGTATCTTTTCTTGAAGAAGGGTTTCTTGGGTATCCATAGCTTCATCACCCCCTCTCAAGGTGCCTGCATTTTTAATGTGTTCATCCATGCTCCAAGTCATGTAATTGCATTCTCCACTTGGGGTACAGATGATGAACGTCCCACGTAATTCTTATGATCCTTTGGATACCAGAATTTTGTTCCTTCAGGTGCCACACCATTTGCTTTAATATGATCCCTAATGGCACTATCGGTCAGCACATTGGGCCTCATCACGACTTGGGCGGTAACGCCGGCGCTATTAGCGCCGGTGCTATCTGCCCTACCGCTGAACTCCCTGGCGCTAATAGCGCCGGATCACGAGTTCGGCGGTAATGTTAATCCCCATTCCTCATTGAGCCCATTTGGGAATGCCCCATTCCCCATTGGGCTCAATGGGGAAATTTCGCGCTAATACCACCAGTGGATTTCCAGCCGGAGGTATGAGCGCAAATTTTTTCGGTGGATTTCCCCCCAGCTCAGAGCTGGGGCGAAATCCGCCGAAGTCCTGATTTGGCGGACCCTTAAATCTGGCGGTAATAGCGCTACCGCTGGATTTAAGGGTTACCGCCAAAGTCGTGATGAGGCCTATTGTCTTCTGGTTCAACCTTTGTGTCGATCAAAATCTTCATTCCAACTGCTTTCTTCGCCAAAGTAGTGATGAGGCCTATTGTCTTCTGGTTCAACCTTTGTGTCAATCAAGATCTTCATTCCAACTGCTTTCTTTGCTGTTTTCTGGCATTGTCCAATTATTATCCTTATGATACAGAATCCAAATATTATTATCACCAATATTGCTCCAAGAAACCTGAATACATTTGCCATCCAATAGGGAATCAATGAAAACAGGAGTGAGTACCAACTGTCATCTCCAATGGCATCTGTATCCTCCTCCATTTTTGTGTGCAGGTGTGTCAACATTGATATAGCATCTGTCAAAGTCCTGTTCTCGCTGTTGTGAGATGGTATGAATGTACAACATGATGGCCCGATCTTCGCGCAAACACCTCCTTCCATTGCTGTAATCATGTTGAGGACATACCTATTCTGGAGGGTTATCAACCTTATGGCCCCCAGCACTTATTTTATGGTATTAAATCCTTTTTTAGGGGGAATGATTGTTAGCAACAGCTCCCACCTGGTGATCTGTAGCCATTTGCATTCACCGCTGTTTGAATTCCAGGCATGAACATAGATGTCAGCATCTTCACAGTCTTGTTCAACAATTTGTATTGATCAGGAATGTCTTCATAAGCCTTTAGTGATTTTTATGAGAAGTAATTCGATCTCTTCATCCACCAGAGTTCAAGAGGCCTTCTTTTTCTGAGGTGTTCATCCACTTTTGGAAATCCTTCAATATTCAGATCACTCTGAGGAATCACCAATGCTGGAACATAGATGTATAGCAAGGAACACACTCCACCCCAATTCCTGGGCTGTTTCATATATGCTCTAGATCCGCAGGCCCAATATTGATCCATTAAGACAGCTGTCCCTCTCCTCATTCCTGGAACGTCAATTATGGTTTTGCACTCTTTATTCCCTCCAACACGAATGTGTCTCTTGCTCCGAAAGCCTGGTGTCGCATTAACCAATGGGACTGCAGTCACGGGGCCTGCTTCATATTCCACCCATGTCAGCAGTTTAGAGTCCTCGGCCCATGACTTTAGACACTCATAATTCACCTTCTGCATCTCTTGCACTGCTTCTTTCCTCAGCAGATGAGCTGCACAGGGCATTATTCCATCGTCCCATCCATTGGCCGTACTCATTCGTCCATAGATTAGCAGCTGTGAACGCTCCCAGAATCCAGGAATTTCTGGCCTTTCCATCATGTCAGAGCAATTCATCCTCTTAATTTCTTCAACAATCACCTTGTCTTGTCCAGTGGAAGTATACACAAGCATCTTATCTGCCCATCTAGGATCCTTTTCCATTTGGGTTGTCTTGATATAATCATCCTGGTATGGAAATGTCTGTCTTGATCTCCATCACAAGGTGGCCCAGTTCCCTTGAAACTGTCCTCTAGTAGTACATGCTGCTAAATGACTGAGGCACTTCACATCTAGCGGCAACATCTCTTTTAAAATGAAGGTTCTTACTGTACTCATGGCATATGGGATGAGAGAGCAGATGTAGCAGTTCTGATCAGATCCCCTCTCCCCACTTTTCTCATGTGTTGACACCACATGTTATTCCCCAAGTGAGCCAAATGATCAAGAGATTTATTCACTGATTATCTTCTTCTGCATGCCTCTTATACCGTTTGACATGGCCTAAGAGGTCAAAGAAATTATCATCATTTGTATTCATAATAGGAAAAATCACAGGTGTTGTTTTTTCAATTGGACTATTAGGATAGTAAATACTTTGAAATGTAAGGTACAGGAAGAATAAAATACACATGCATATATATATTAGGCATAAAAGTCTAGAAAAGCATTTTGTGTGCCATACCAATACTCGTTGAACTTGCTCTCTATCTATAACCATAGTATCTTCTTCCAGAATAATTTTAATACACATGCTCACTTTACATTTGTAGTTGCACAAATTGCTCAATTTTCACTATTAGAAGTCTTCTGATAACTGGACCACTTTTTTGGGTCATGAAGAAAGGTTCGAATATTAACATCTCTCCTAACAAGGGTACGGTATGACTGAAGTATAAACACAAAAATTGCAACTTCATGCCGATGTGTGCCACTGTCGACGGGTATCTTGTATTGTCCTTGAAACAGATATGCTCCTAAAAACGAATCTGGGTATTGATCTCTCTTCCAATTTCTAATAAGGAAATGGCATTCTGACATATAATGTCGATATGACTTTACTTTTTCAAAGAATCTCAAAGTACGTTTAAGCTCTGGAATTCTCTGCAAGTCCATGCACTTCCTGGTAAACTTCTTCTACACAAAAAGGATCATTAAATCTTGGTTCATGCCATATATGAGTAAAATTCTTTATAAGCACTTGGTCTCCAACATACAACTTTGATGGTGGCAATAATCCACTCGGATTGGTTAGTGGGCCGTCCTCTTTCGTGTTCCTTCGTGTTCCTTGACCCCTTCCTCCGATGCTTGACTTGATCTGAAATGAAAGAAACACTGGTAGTCATACATGTGAAATAATCACGCATTTAATCACGTAGGCCCTCATTACGAGTTTGGCAGGAACCATGCCGCTATTGGCGGCATGGCTGCCGCTGAAATCGCGTCGGGGTCCGGGTCCTCGGAATGAGGACTTAGCGGGCCATTCCGAGTTCGGAAGGCCCGGTAATTCCTCCCTCCGAGGACCCGGACATGGTCCTTCCCCATTCCCATTTCAGCCCCCATAGGGCTGAATGGGAATGGGAGAGGGAGCAAACAACGGGCCATTACGAGATGGCCCGTTGTTTGCTCCCTCTTCCCCTCGCAGGACCCGGTAAGCACGCCTGGTTTTCCCAGGCATGCTTACCGTGTCCCGCGAGGGGAACTCGTAATGCGGTGGTTACGGAGTGAACGGCGCCGGCGGCTTTTACGGCGCCGTTCACTCTGTACCGCCAGGGTCGTAATGAGGCCCCTAGTGTCTGCACTACACTCCTGACTCTAGATGGATGTGTAACAGGTGTCCTCATGCGAGGCCTTGTCACTAACTCATGGGGCGTACAATGATGGTCTGAACCTTGCTGGTTTTGAAGGGCATAAAAGGCAAAGGGTAGGCAATATAGCCATCCCTTTTTCTAAGTTGATATGATCTTGGCTATCCTTTCTTTTAGGAGGCCGTTGAGTCTCTCCCATATCCTATCCCATTTGCTTGTGGATGATAAGCAGAAGAAAATATTATTTATGCTCAGGCTCAATAGAAGTCCTATTTGTTCAATAGCTCATTGACAAAATGTGGCCCATTATCGGACCTCAATACTTCGAACACACCCCATCTCAGAAATACGTTGCACACTATAATCGTTGCTGTGCAAGTGGCATCAGGGTGTGTACAAGGACCAACGTCAATCCACCTAGAAAAGGGACACACCACCACTAATAGATATCTGTATCTATTACATTTCTACAGCATATCGATGTAATCGATATGCAAATGTTGAAACAGACCATTTGGTGGAGGTATTACTTCTCTGATTGTTCTCAGTGTATGCCCAGCTGTAAACCTCTGACGCACGATGCAATCCACAATGAACTGTGCAATGTGTTCCTATAGATTGGGAACAAACCAGTCTTCTTCAATGATAGCAGCAAGACATTCTCGGGCAATGTGTGCTTGAGTGCGACTTTCAACAATGCCACTGACATCACTGGATTTCCAGTGCTGTCCTATCTCCTTAATGCTTCCGTGCGGGGTGAAGAACACCCCTACATTTCCATAGCTCCTGTTCTTCATGTGGGGCTCTATCCTGAATATCTTTAAGTTGTGTAATTGACAGCATATTAAATCCTTTGCGTACTAGCATACTTCTATTCAATACTTCTTTGACACTCTCAGTATCGAAACTCAAAATTTCAGAAGAATACACAATCCTTTTGGCTTCCAAATCTGTGGCTACATTTCTGCGAGAGATTAAGTCTGTTTGTTTAGTATGTGCTGTATATTGTACGAACGCTATGGCTACTGGGAGTTGTAGTGCCTTAATAAGCATCTCCAATAAAGACGCATGTTGCACTGGAGTGCTGTCTGTGCGGAGATAACCCCTCCTTTTCAAGCGTGATATCCCTGCATGTATAGTTTACGTCACATAGGCAGAGTCACTGTACAACATCACTTCCTGACCTTCGTGTTTTTCGAGTGCAACAATACGTGCTACCAATTCTGCTGCATGTGCTGACAAATGGGACGGTAGTCATGCACTCGCCACCACCTCAAATTCACCATTTAATCTGTGTCTTACAACTGCAGATCCTGAATGCCTCTCCCCAGTAGTTTGGTCAATTTTTGAAGAACCATCAATAAAGAGAATCTCCTCCCCCGCTAGAGCATTTTCTTTCACACTGGGTATATCATCATACAATTCAGCATACTTAGAGCAGTCATGCACATGATCACCTTCTTCTACAGGTTTAGCTACAAAAGTGTTTGGGTTCACTATTTTATACCTCACAATTTTAATCGCTGGATTAGAAATCATCACTTCATATGCAGACGCTCTTTGTGATGTCAATGTACCTTTGCGTTCCTCTAAAATAGCAAATAAGGCGTGCTCCACGTAAAGCGTCATTGCACAGCCCACGTAATACTTGTGGACTTCTCAATTGCAAACGCAGCAGCAGCCAAAGATTGTGCACATGGAAAATGGCCTACCATAACTGGGTCTAAATGCCCACTGTATTATGCCAAAGGTGTGTACCGTAGTGTTGTTATTTGTGTGAGTACTGCTGTCATTACTGATCCATTGGTGTGTGAAAACAAATACAATTCCTCGCTATAGTTGGGAATCCCCAAAACTGGAGCTGTACAGATTCCTTTTTTTAATTCCTCAAATCCTTCCTCCATTCCTTCAGTCCATTCTATCTTTTCCTTACCAACTTGTGCTTTCTTAAGGGCTTGCAAAAGTGGTTTTGTGTATGTCCTGTAGTCTAACATCCAAGCCCTGCAATAATTACATAAGCCCAGAAATTGTTGCATTTGTCTCACTGTATTTGGCTTTGGGTTTTCATGATAGTGTCAGCTTTTTCAGATGTCACTTTCTTTCCTTCATGTGAAATTAACTAGCCTATGCACAACACCTCTTCCTGGAAATACTGTAATTTCTCCTTGTCTACCTTGTATCCCTTGTCTAGCAATATAGTAATTAACTGAACAGAGTCCTGTCTACATCCATCCTCTGTTTCACTGCAGATTAATATGTCATCTACGTACTGAATTCCTGCACCTTTGAGTTCAATGTTGCCTAAATCCATCTGTAGGACCCTGTTAAAGATTGACAGGGACTCACAGTACCCTTGAGGTAAACGGGTATGTTTTAGTCTCTTTTGTCTGAACGTAAAGGAAGTGAGGTCTTGTGAGTCTTTGTTCAGTGGATCGAGAAAAACGCATTCTTTAAATCAATCACTGTGAAATACTTAACTTCAACTGGGATCCTACACAATATTGTTGCAGGATTTGGAACTAATGGAAATGCTGCTTCTATAATCTGATTAAGAAGGTGATAGTCCTGGATAAATCTCCACAATC
This sequence comes from Ambystoma mexicanum, assembly GCF_040938575.1. Taxonomy (NCBI): domain Eukaryota; kingdom Metazoa; phylum Chordata; class Amphibia; order Caudata; family Ambystomatidae; genus Ambystoma; species Ambystoma mexicanum. Next base: position 344,413,934 of record NC_090921.1, on the reverse strand, counting down.
CTCCTTTTATATTTCTTAATCGGATACACCGCAGTATTGCACAGGGATTCCGATGGCACTAGGATTCTCTGATTCATCAATGCTTAAATAGTTTGAAATATGCCTTCATCAGCTTCTCGAGACATAGGATACTGTTTTGCTTGGGGTAAAATTGCTCCTGGCTTGAGTTTTATTTTAACCTCTCCTATTCCCTTCAACAGGCCTACATCATATGGTCCCGTAGTCCAAAGAACACTTGGTACTTTTTCTAGGTCTTCCTGAATGAACGCTGGTCATTGCCTCATTAGTGCTATTCACTGTGGGACTTCCCTTTTCTCAGTTTTTATCCAATATGTAATGCTTATAAAAAAACACTACCTCATCATTTATACATTCATCTCTGAACATATCTTCATCTGTTATATCAGTCAATCTGTATCCCTCCTCAAGAGTTAACATGCTCTTCCTTAGCCATCTACTCCTTCAAGCATTTCTGTTTCCCCTTATACTACAGCTGCTTCCAATTTCATAGGAATAATCTGCCCTTCTTCCTCATCCATAGGTACTTGTGGTCTAAATAAAAATTCATCAGGTATCCTCACAATTTTCCCCACTAATCCAGGTAGCCATGTTAATAGAAATGCTCACCACATACATGAAAATGTCCAGATCTACCGGGACTCCTCGTAGAGCCACTTGCCCTGTCAATGCCAGTATAAACGATCCCACTTTTAAATAGTGTATTCCTGGAGTGGAGCACACTATTCAGTGGTTCATAAATGAAATTGTCATGTTAAGTTTTGTCATCAAATCTCTACCCAGAATGTTAACTGGCGTTTGTCGTGAATATAACAAGGGGACAGACATGTCACATTCTCCTATAGAAACAGGTAATGTATCAGTAAAATGAACTAAATTCGTAGCTCCAGAGAACCCTTGAGCATTCATGGCAATACCTGACATTGGGTATTTTCCCTCCCTTATACAAGAGTTGCCCCAGTCTCCACAAGGAACGAAAAGGATTTGGCTCCTATTGTCACATCGACTCTTGGTTCCTCTTGGGGGTCTGGAGTTACTGATAATACTGAACACATCAAGTCACCCTGTGAGCTATCCTATTGATGGTACACATTTATCCCTGTTCCCGTAAAAGGATTTCCTCTTACCACAGTGACACCCCATATCATGGGTGTCAGTATTTGCTCTGTGTTTGCATTCTGTTGTGTTTACATAGGTGCTTTTTGTGATTGCCCTTGCGGTGGGTGCATTTGTACAAACCCCTTCTGCTGTGCCTGCTGCGCTTGTGGTGCCTGTGTCTGATAGGTTGTGTGATCCTGGGCAAAGCCCTCTGGTGATTGTCTACTGTATGGGGGTAGATAAGCTGTCCCCCATTTTAAAGGTTGTCCATTTTGTTGCGCGTTTCCTCAGCGTCTACATACGCGCACAATATGCCCTGTCATCCCACAATTCCAACACACTGGGAATGGCCCTCTGGCAAACCCACCATTATATCCTCCCTGAGTATTGTGTCTCCCACCCTTGGCATTTTGAAATCCACCTTGGGTGTTCTGAAATCCACCTTGGATGTTCTGACATCCAGCTCTTCCTCTAAATCCTCCTCCTCTACCTCGTGGCCAAAACCCATTCTCACTTTGATCCACTTGATGTGCATTATTCACCTGTGACGCACCAGTTATTTCTTGCATCCCTACTCCTTCTCCACTTGTCAATATTGCCCCTTCTATAGCACATTTTGAAATTTTTTTCGGGACTAATTTAGCTTCCTCAATCTTCATGCTCTCATCTTTCTTTCTGTTCTTCTCTTGTAATAACCAACAATGATGCATGATAGTTAATTCTATCTCAGCCTTCACTTCTATTCCTATTTGTTTTTTCATTTGCCTCTGTACTTGTTCTTCCAACCCCTGACACAAAATATGATAGAATAGCGCCACTGTTATTTCCCATGTTTCACACATCTCAAGCTGCCATCTCTCTTGAATATCCTGAACATAAGCAATAGGATCCTCATCTTCTTTCATTTTACGTGTCATAATTGCGCCCATATCTGATGTATCGGGATACTGTACCCTGAGAGCCCTCCAAACATCTGCCCTGCAATTATTAAATGGCGCTCCATCATGCGCTGTGTTTTGTGCTGTCACAATTGCATATCCCGCTCGTCTCCAAATGTTGTCGCGCCAGTGGACCTTTTATGTCTCCTATAGCCAGTGTGTTTCCCACTATCATTTTCTCTAATTCATATTTACATTTCCCAGGCCCCGAAGTCAAACTAGGTAACTTACATTTTAAATTATCCTAATCCATATGGGGCCAAGGAATATATTGTAGTCTTGCCCCCCGTTCTCTAGCAAGGGGAACTGTGAGAACCCCATCACATAACTTGGTCCCATTATTTGTTTACCCAATGTATGGGTAATCATCCCAATTCGTCTTCGTGCTGGTAACAACCTTAACCTATTCACATAGGGTGGGGAATCTCCCCACTACATTACACTAGCATCTTTGGGGAAGTTCAGGATATGGTGTTGAATCTGGTGTTCTTTCCTTAGGGTGTTCCAGATCTGACCATCTTACCTCTTTATCCAAATATTGACTTTGAATTTTTACCCTCCCCTTCTATCTCACGACCTGACTCTCTTTCATCGTCTGACATTGTTAGACCCCAACTGGTGTGACTATCATGCTCCTCTTCTCTATCTAAATGTAATCTACTTAACAACAATGCTCTGCGTTCATCACTGAACATGTTTTGCTGCTCCTCCCATGGTTTAGGTGTAAGGATCATTTGCCGCTCCCTTGGTTCCGACACTCGCTGTTCTGCAACATTTGCTGATGTATTTAGTCAATTTTCTCTCCAATACTTTCTTCATCATATCGTTCCTCTTCCTGTATTTCTTGACTCTTTTCTCTCATTGGGAGAACTTCACCTATCGTGTCCCATCGTCCCTGTATTTCATTGCTCGGTAATACTCTTTTAAAATATTTTTTTATTTATTTGTTTTAGTTGTATTACAACTTTTCAAATGTCATTAACATATAAATAAAAATAATATACAAAACACAATAATTGTCAATCTTACAAGGCTAAAAGATAACACATTCTTGCAATACCCGTTATCACATAATTAATAACAATTCATTTTATACAACTAATCACACTAATTCATACTATTTACAAAATTCCACTTAAATGCTAATTGACTCGACTTTTCCTCTTACAACCCACCAGTTACCTGATAACCTTATAGATAATACATTACCCGTTTCACCCCTCTAACCCAGGGAGCACAATCTGAAAGAATTGCACTATGGCAATCTGGATTTTCGGGCGGGTACTAGAAAACAGCTCATGCCATCTTTCATCACTCTCCATCGGTCTTTGTACTACCTGAGTATGTGCAAAACATCTGGTTCGTACATCACAAAGTGCTACACATTCCACGAGCAGATGTTGCAGAGTCTCTCTTTGTTCTTTCACAGAACAATATCTACAGTAATTTTGTGCTTGTTCCAACATTTTCCTTTTACAAAGGACATCCCTTGTATACCATAAATTTAACCGAAATCATAAGTATCCCATTCTTACTTTAGGAGAGGGACTTTTTAACAAGTAGTCTGACATCAACCCATATCTTTTTATACCAAATAAGAGGATGTCAAAGTCCTTATATTGGGAACACCTTGTCATATTTGCTACCCAATCAGCCAGATGTACTTTTTCCTTTGCTCTAACAGGCTTTGATAATAATAACTCTACCGTGGGATCAGCCTAGGCTAATTCATTAAATACATGCTTCCTCCACTTTGCAGCAAAGGGATTTACAGATTTCAGCAGATAATGCGCAATCAATTTCAAAATATTATTACTTCCGTTTTCCAGAAGGCATTTGCGTAACAAGGCACACTGTTTCCAGGATACTTGAGCATACATAGATGTCAATCCCAGCTCATAACGCAAAATAGCTATCGGTACAGAATTAGGCAGGCATAGAATCTGTTTCCAATAACTTGACTCTAGTTGATCCCAATAACACTTTTCTCTTGGCAAAAACCCTTCAATGCCGTACAGCAATATTGGGAGAACCTTCATTTTATAAAATAAAACAACATGCTTCATGGAAAACTTCCCATACTTCCCAATCACCAATAGGGATTGCGAAACAAGCTGTTGCATTCTATGCTTTCTTACTAGGTCTTCCGTTTGTTTGCATATTACATTGTTGATAATCACCCCAAGATATTTATACTGGGTTGTCGTCTGTACGCTTTCATTTTGAATTCTCCACGAGAGGATATTACTCCTAGTGATTTGCTGTTTTCCACACTTGAGGATTTGGGTCTTTGCGATGTTAATTTCCAACCGATTAGCTTGTACATAGGGGCCCAACTTGGTCAGCATATTTTGAAGGCCTTGTGATGTTTGTGAAAGTAATACAAGATCATCGGCATATAGAAAATAGGCAATTTTTTGTCCTCCTAGTTTTGGCGGGTCACCAGTACAATTACTGAATTCGAGCCCAAGATCTAAAATGAAAAAGTTGAATAGAAAGGCTGCGAGGGAACACCCTTGCTTTAAACCTCGCTCTGTTTTAATTACAGGAGTTAATTTGCCATCAAGAGAAATCCTAACTCTCACTGACGTATTTGAGTGAAGTAAAATTATCAATGAGAGTAGGGCGTCTGGGCAATCATGTTTCTTCAATTTTTCATACAGCAAATTTCTATCCCCTGAATCAAATGTGGTTCGGAAATCTATAAACCCCAGATATAGTGGATTATTTCGGTTTATTTGTTGGGCTTGAATCATATTTATCGAAATAATATTCGGGATCGTACCTAGCCCAGCCATAAAACCTGCTTGAAAAAGGTCAATCAGCCCTTTTTCTTTCACCCCAGTCTGTAGCTGCTTAAGAATGATCTTAGCAAATAGTTTCCCTTGAATGTCTAAAAGGGAGATGGGTCTATAGCTCGAAGGTGATGCTCTCGCTCCCTTTTTATATATCGGGACTATGATAGCTTGAGTCCAAGACTCGGGCAAGGACTGAGTCACATTCACTGTGGAGAAGATCTTAAACAGAATTGACGTCCAAATATCTGGATTTTCTTTTAGATGTAAGTTGAACAGCCCATCAGGACCACTAGCTTTAGAGTTACTTGCAGATTTAATGAGGTTTAAAATTTCCGACCATTCAAATTCTAAACGGAAAGGAGGAAGTGATTTCATAATATCTATTGATATCTCTCCCTTTACCGGAGCATACAACATGCTAAAATGATCAACCCATAGTTGTGACGAAACCGCTGTCGATTTTCTATCTAGCTGTGGGGAAGAGATGGATTGATTTATCATATCCCACATCCTCGTGATATTCTTGCTGGCTAGTGTTTTTAACATACTAGATCCGTCCTCTTGTAACATGGAAGCTTGGTGCGACTTTAGCCAATTTCTGTAGCGCATTTTAAGAGTTTTCGTTAATTGCTGACATTGAGGGGAGAGCGCATTTCTCAAATGCTTAACATCAGCTCTGAGTTGTGCTTTACGAACCTTGATTTCAGGGTCAAAGTAGTGTAGATGGACGCGCTTCGGGGCTACTTTAGCTCTATGCTGTTTTATAGCTTGAATAGCGTCGGTGTACACATATTTCGACTTCCCTGACCATGAGTCGGGCTGCTCAAACATATATCTCAGCTTGCTGTCTAATTGCACCAACTCTGAATCTGACCATCAAAGGCGATTCCCCCTCATATTCACCACACTAGTACCCTGCATTAGATCTATTTTTGGTGATTCCGCTCTACTCATCCTCCATTCAGTAGTCAACATATTATGGTCACTTACATCTGTTCTTAATACAGAGAAACTTGTCATTAAAGGCAAAAGTTCTCTGCTTACATATATGTAATCAATAATCGACTTACTATCGCCCTTATGCCATGTCTCAACTGGTGGTAAATGTGGGGCTAGCGCCCCATTAAGCATAAACAACCCCCTATCTTTATCTAGGGTATCCCATCTCCAATATCTCATTTGCTTTTTACTCTCAGGGTGGTCCATACATCTCAAATTTAGATCACCTGCCAATATTAAAGCGCTAACGCTAGGGTCAGCTGTGACTAGATCTAACAAGGCATTTAGGTGAAGAAAAAATGTGTCATCAGACATGGCAATAGGGTTCCAGTAAATGTTTAGCACAGCCACCTCGGTTTTCTCAAATTTCACTTTTGCTAAAAGCATGTATTTATTCGGGGTGGCCCAAAATCGCGAGGTTAGACCTCTACCCATTTTTACTGCTATTAGTAGACCAGAACTCGGCCGTCCACTAGATGAATTAATGGCAGCATTTGTATGAATTTCATGATTTTCCCAAAGTGGTGTTTCCGAAAGCCACGTCTCCTGTAGAAATGCTATGTCCCAATTATTTAGATTACTTTTGTTCATTATTAATCAAATGTTAAACCCGCGTGTGTTCCAACTCACAAGGGCTATTTTTCCTTCTATTCTTAATTCTGTTAATTCTGCGTACAATGGTTATTACATACGCATGTAGTATTATTAGGGCTATTTTTAGTACCAATCATAGCCTGAACAGGAGGTTGGCTTTCAAATCTTACACTTCGATTTTTCATGGGTATGTCAGGTTTCTCCGATGTTTCCAACATTAAACTGAACCCCAATTTAGCAAGCTCTTCTTTATTCTGCCGAATTAAATTTTGGACAACTCTAGAGTTAATCCAAAGCCTTACCGAGTTCAGAGACCCTTCTTTTACAAACTCCACCAATGCAAAATCCGAAGACACAATATCCTCCAATTGTGGAATCTCTGAAAATATAGCCCCCACAGCTGTCCCATTTAGGTCATATTGTATGGACGGAGGGGGCTTGCAAGCTAAGACCAAGGAATACGGCGCAGGAAGTTTCCTAGTTGCCCTCTTTACCATTTTCTCAGTCCCATTGGGCAGGCTTGTATTGGGAGTTGATTGCTTTGATGGCAGGTTCACAGCTATGGACTTACTTGTGGCATTTTCAATCAAAGCAATAATGGAGTTTGAGAAATTTTTCTGAGACGCTTCACAGATATCGGGTGGATTAGGACCTGGTATGTTCAAGGCCTTAGGCATAGCAACAGGAGGTAAGCCCAGCCATTGTTTCTCTCTTTCTACCCCAGCAGAACTGCTCGGTAACTCCCTGTTTCCACAACTTCTTTCCGGAATAGCTTCCCCATCTAGCATCTTTTCTTTAATTAACAATGGAGCATTCTGATTGAACAGGGTCAGCTACCTTTTCAGTGCTATCAGATGCAACCGGATGGATTGCCACAGGGTTATAAGTCTCAAACATGTAAACATCAACGGCTTTCATTATTTCAGCTCTTTGAGCTATTAGTTGAGCATCTTTTTTCACCTTACCCTGAGTGAGTGAGGGTTTATATGTTTCTTTGAAGCTTTGTTGCTCTTGACCAGGTTCATTCTCTCGCTCGACGTTCTCAACGTCCAGTATTTCTACTAGCTCATCTAATGGTGAATAGTCCATTGCCTGAACTGGGGTAAACTTAAAAGTATCTAGTCTTTTGGACTGCGCAAGTAGCTGATATTTTTCTTTAATTGCTTGCAAAGTGGTTAGAGTATTTCGTTTGGGCAAGGAGATGGTTTTAAAAAAGTGTTTCACTGACGCCTTACCACTACTCTTTAAGGCTGGTTGATTTTTGGGTAGCTTTTTAGGTGTTTCTTTTAATTTCTTCATATTTATTTTCCCCTGGGGAACTACTACAGGAGCTTTCTTTTTGACTATTTTGTCGCTTCATTTTTTTGCTCCTCAGATTTAGAGGTACCCTCTGAATCTGATATTCGTTCCATAAGTTTATCATAGATGATCTCAGGAAAACAGGGCAATACAGGTGTAATCACCTCAAATGATTTTTCGGGGGGACAGTTCTTACACAATTGGCAAGACCCTACAATGGGTTCCGTTTGGGTGGCTACTAGAGCAAAGCCTATCTGATTCACTTCATTCTTGTCTTGATTGCTTTTAATAGCCTCATCTCTTTCACTTAGCCACTGAGGTATTTTGTCCCATTTTTCATCCAGTGCAGTTAATTTACGTTCGCATAATCTCAACATCTTAAACAAGGCATGCATTGTTACATTCATAGAGTTTAAGGTTATACTCAACATGTTATTATTCTCTTGGGTACAGGCTATAGATGTATTTGTGCTATGATTGAGCATCAAGACATGAATGGGAGATGAAGATATATTTATTGGCGAGTGACAAACACCACTAGCGAGGGACTCTTCATCACTTTGCTCACTCTCTGAAAACATTATCGGGTACTTGAGAGGTTTTCTGACATCAAACTGTTTGAGAACACAGAATCATTTGGTTCTAAATCAATGATTGCTATATCCGGTTTTTCTTGGGGATTGTCCTCAAGTGGCTTAGGAAGCGGGCAAGTGGCAGGCAAAGATTTCAGAATAGCAGTATCAGTTAGAGATTTATCAGTAAGAAGAGTCTTATCATTACCAGCCTTCAACTGATCAGTTCCCTCCTCTTCAACAGGAATTGGGGAGCTAGCTTCAGATCGCACACCCGCCGTAGTGGCTGTTTTGGCTCTGAATGCTCGGTCATACTCGTTCCTTATGAACAAGACTGGCATAAAGACCTTGCTGCCTTCTAATCTGTTCTATTACTTTTTCCAACTCCCTTCGCTCTCTCGTTTTTCTTCTTCTTATTTTCATGCTTCTCTTCTTATTTCTTCCCTTTATTGTTCTTCTTCTCTTCTTCCTTGTAATCTTTTTTCCTTCATTCGTAGTGCTTCTTCTTCCTCTCTCTTTCTTTCTCTCTTATCCCTTTCTTCTATTTCTTTCTTTCTACTGCTATACTTCCTTGGTTCCTCGGCCCGCTTTTCATCTTTTTCTTGTTCTTCTCTATATATCTGGTCCCGTCGTTCCCTGCCTTTTCTTCCTTGCTCATCCTCCCTCAACCGCATTTCTTGTTCCCTATCCTTCTTCTCTTGCTCGTCCTTGTCTTCCCTTTACCTAACATCCTCGATACTCTTCCCATCTAACTTGAGTAATATCTATCCTCCCATCCATTCATTCTGCACAAGTGTTACCTCATCAGCCCTATCCTTTTCTCCTTTCATTCTCTTAGTTTCTCTGTCTATATCTGTTGATATATTAGATCTCTCACCTCTTCCTTCTTTATCTTGTATGAACTTACAGGCATTTTCCTTCCTTTGCTGTCTTCTAGACTGTCATCGCTACTATAAGCGGGGGGTTCGTACGCTGGGATTATACCCCGCCACCGCTTTTAATTCCATTTAAGGGTCAAATCCTGTCTCTTCAGCATCTACATTCTAAGTTTGAGGCTGAGTAAGAGGAGCCGAGGGCTTGATGCCCTCCCTTTTAAGCTGATTAAGCATCCACTTCTCCGGTGGTGGGTCTTCTTTTTCCTCTTGATACATTTTCCAAAGTTCTAAAACTGCCGGTCGTTTCTCTAATTCCTTCCCTGTGTACGCAGTGCGCACATATGTAGTCATGTGTTGTAATACTGCATTTGACAATGATCCCCCTTGTGGCCATGGCATGAACATTTTATCAGCTGGGCCTTATACCCACTGTGCACTGTATTGTTTGAGCTTGGGCGCATGTCGTGGTAATGTTTAACAAAGATGCGTAAGAGGAGGGTCTTCCATAATGACAAGTCACAATTAACTGTCAATACTTACAAAATCGTTAATAAATCTCTGCATATCTCAAAGCTTATCGCTCAACACTTTTAATCTCAAAACAATAAATCTGAGCAAGTACCATCAATCGCCGCTCAATCCTCTTTTGTTTCAACAACCTATCTCTCTTCTTATTGGTGCCAATCATTTATTGCACTTAACTCATCAGTTAATTTTCTTAGCTCTTTCTCATATTCCTTCAGGGAGTTCCTCCTGTAGGCTGTCGTCAACTCGAGGGTACATTCAATATGGTTGTCTTAGTGGATACCGTCTTCCATGTGCTCATTATTATTGGTACAGTATCTGAGGTTAGACAGGGCATGGTCTCATGGCTCCAATAAAGGGGAGGTAGGGGGATAGGATCTCCTGCGGATGTGTACGTCTGCTCCTCTACAACGCCAGCATATTTTGAAGGATGAGTTGTAGGGGGACCACTCTTACCTTTATATTTGCAACAGCGCTTCCGCACAACAGGAGCGTGCTTGCCTGACTTCCTGTCCACGGCCACCTGACTTTCTGTCCAATTCCACCCAATCAATCAGTGGTTGAGGTGGGACAGGACGTTAGGCAGCTCGGACGGACAGGAAGCCAGGCATGCACACTCCAGTGGGTATTACCCAAATTGTTCGTTTACAATTGTTCGAATGAACAATTGACCGAATTTAAAGGGTCACAATTGACCTTTTCACAATTGACCAAATATATATATATATATATATATATATATATATATATATATATATATATATATATATATATATGGGTTTGGCGTTGGGTGGGGGGTTGTGGGGGGTTTCCCCCACATATATGGTACAATTGACCTTCACAATTCGGTCAATTGTGAAAAGGTCAATTGTCATTCGAACAGTTGTAAAACAAACAATTCGTATACAACCCTCCTGTGTGCTATTAGCACTTCTTGAGCATGTTTTCTTTTTTCCAATATTTTTTGGGGGGGTGGGGCAGTCGTAAGGGCTTGTAACCAGCCCCTGTTTTGGGTAGGCACTGACCAGAGATGAGGGTCGGATCAGCGCCCACGTTTTGACCCGCATTGGCCCAATCCCCTCTGTTCTCCCCCAGCTCTAACGTCAGGCTGAGCATGATTAATTATGTTGTTTTCCACATTTCCATTGACTTGAGTGCTGCTGTGAATCACATTAGCTTTTGTGTGCTGGTTGACTAAAGTTGGAATGCATATTGATTAATTTGAGTGCCATGATAGTTCAAAAGATAGGTCAGTGTGTTAAGCACTTGTTGCAGAGCTCAGTGTTGGTATGCCAGATCCTAAATCATTTCAGCAAGCCTTTCTCTGAGATAATCTTGAGGGTATGTATGTACTGTGGTGATAGTAACACCTACTATGCCACAAATCAAAGCAAGTGCACATGATGTCGCTAGTTATAAAATCTACATGGCATCATATGGAGCGGGGCTTGAGCTCTGTTCCCCTAAAAAGTGTTGTAAAACTGTGCAGCCCCCTGCATCCCTCACGAAGATCCTACGTTGTTAATCAGGACAAGTGATCAGGAAAATACATTCTAGACCGCGTAAGCAAAACAGACTGGCTTATATTCTAGCATTGTCCCCAAGGATTGACTGGGAACCAAAGAGGCCCTGGAAACAATTTTCAAAGTGGTGCTTTATTACACATTTTGAGCAGACCCAAATGCCTTCCTTTTAGAACATTTGGAAATAAAATAGGTGACCACACAAAAGAAGCCCAGCCTGCAGAGGCCTATCGGTAAATCTCCAGAGCCCCCTGTAGTCCAGTCCACTCCTGATTGCCACCTGGCAATACAGTGATCCTGGCCAAATCATTTTATCGAATTGTGGTATGGTGCTGTCTTCTGTGAAAAGGTTTGCCTTCTCACATACTGGTGGCATTGCCTACTGGTAGTATAGGTTGTACACTACTTGTCACCATGCAAATCCGCTAATTGGTTTTGACAGGTGGCCCTCAGGGGATAGGAGATTGGCAATGTAAGAATGTAGGTGGTCTATAGAAGTGTGTATAGGATTGAATGGGTCTGTACAGTAATGTTTTGCATGCAAAAGCTGAAGTGTAAATCAGTTGATATAAAATGTACGGATGAATGGATATAGAATGTACTGATGATTTAAAATGTAGACTGCCCAAGATGTAGCACATAGTGTAAGATGAATTGCATATTGGCGCATAACGCAGGTAGTTATAAATCATGATGGCACACTATTATTACAAACTGCATACATAGTGTAACATCAATAATAAGGTAGTTATAAATCATTGAAAATCATGGCAATATGAAATTATTACAAACGGTATACATAGAGTAAGAAGAATTGCATATGAATATAGAGGTAGTTACAAATCATGGTCGCATACAATTCATACAAATAGCATACACTGAATATTATGAAATGGATATCACAAGTCGCTAAGCAGCCTTCCACGGCAGTCCCTTAAACAATGTCCTTTTCTTTGGTGGGAGGCTTCTGCAAGGTGTGAAAATGTCATGCAGGTGTGAAACAGGGGTAACAGTTGGGGTGGGTGAGGGTCTGCTTTTGGACGTTTGAGGAAATGGGGATGCAGCGGCAAAGGAACAACACTGGGGTGCCAGCAGCACTTTTTACCTTTTCCAATTGAGTTCTATACCCCGCCTTCCCTACCACAGATGTTGGCATGTTCAGGTCAGTCAGGGATTGTATGAATATGTCCCAACCAATAGGTAGTTTCTTGCTAGAAAAGGCATGGGACTGGGTTGCACATCTGACTAGGTCATGCATATTTAGGCCATGTACAGCATTACCTCTGTAAACCAGGTCCCCTTTCCCCTTTCTTATTCCATGAACATAGTCTTATTTTGGAGAATTTTACCTAGCAATTCAGCATTCTTTTTATAACGGGGGTTAATATTGTCTATGCCTTCAACAGCTAGAGAATTGAGAGATGATGAAGGCGTCTTTAGCGGGGGAGGCGAGGTACCCTGACCCTCAGGCATGCATAATTTTAGGACGTATTTCTCTATTTTGCCCTGGTGTATAAAAGTCAGGTGCTTTTTGAGAATAGCAAAGTAAAGCTTAGCCTTCTCAGGGGGAGTTAAGTCATCCCTATTTAGAAGGGTTCTCCTCTCAGAGTCCAGTACGTCTGTAGAAGTTTGTCTGATGTCGGGTTAATCACCTGATCTTTAGGAACAAGGGACATCTTCTCTGCATAGGCCATGACTGAATCCCAAGTAGACCTGTGAGAAGGGGGATGGCGCAGCCCAGCAGGGATCATAAAATCCTACCCCCACACTGCTTGACTAGGATCTTCTTCGTTTTAATGGACATTCTTTTATTGCTTAACTTCTTAATAAGCTTGCTTTTCTTTTTTAGAGAGAATACTTGTTGAGAGCTTAATGGAACAGTACCCCTCAAAGTTTTCAGGGCAGTCTCAGAGATGGCAGCTATTAAATCATCAGAAGTGGATAACATACACCTATTTCAATATATTACTCTAGCTTCAACCTGTCTGGTGATGTACAGGTTTTGCTTTTTAAATAGCGTTGGTCCCGAAGTATAACTACCATAGGCAACAAAAGAGAATCTTCGCCCCTGCCATTCAATGGCTCGTGCATTAGGAACCTTGTGAAAAAATCACTATCCAACATGGTCTGAGAGGCGGAGAACTTAAAGTGGGGTCTTATTTTTTAGACAGCTATGCTGTTATCAGTGGAACCCCCACTCTTTTGAATTTAATGGATGTTTTTTCCATGGCTGTCCAATTTGTTAACCAAAAAACAAAGCACCTAGAGGAGACACTTAAACTCACCATTCACAATCACACTGTTCTGAATTTAGACATACCAAGTTTAAGAGCAAACCAACTGCTAATGTACAAAAATATATTTTCTTCATTTATGACACAATTAAAAAGAATGTGGTAAAATAAGGGCGGAACCCTCTTTTTTGTGAGGGGGCCTGACTCTAGAGGGTTATAGAGGATAATCAAAATGGGGGGTGAGAATCAAAGGCTACCCTAGTCATGGACGTAAGAGGAGGTCACCAAACGGTGGCAGCAGAGCTAGATGGCTGCTAGCTCAAAGGAGATCACAGTGAGACGTGAAATTATCAAAATAAAGTTTAAGTCAAACTAACACAAAAACATATTCACATAAATGGACATGTGCCGTAGCACGCAGGGTATGCATAATAAAGTACATTGTGGTACGCATATCGGTGAGTTAGTAAACAAGTGACAATTATTTCACATATTGCTAGATCAATTTCAGTAGCAATACGCTAACATTGTCAACACACTGGTTGGTGGTGTTTCTGGTTCGTGTTTGTTTTAGAGAACAGGCAGTGGCTGTTTAGGATTGAGCAGCGCTGCTGTGGGGCACCAAACTGTCTTCAGGACATTTGATTGTGGTCAAGACGCTGTTACAAGAGGTGGGCGTCCACCTAGAGGTTAAAAAACTAAGTTAGTTGTGTGGTGATCAGGTGAAGCCTAATATTGGAAACAGCGCTGCAAGGAGGTGGACCTACCGGGTTTATTGAGTAAACACCATGGCCGAAGTCGTAGTTGAACCAACTGCTGATAAATAGGGCGGCTGGAGCACAGACTGCGTAAGTCAGATGCTGAAATCTAGGTATGAAGAGATATATATCCAGAGGGTTAGATGGTGGAAAATAAGGGTGACGACGGGTGCTAGCCCCTAGTTGTTTGCTTTTGTGGGCGGCATTTTCATTTAAGGAATAGTGCAAAAATGTATGGTGTGGAAAATGTCCATTGGTCATCCCACATATACCTTTGTGCATCTTGAGGAGCTATGAAATTCGGTGCAATGTGCGGCGTATAAAACATCCAGGTACTGGCCTCTTAGTGCCTGATAAGGAAGACGGCATGATGTTGTTGCCGGCATGATCATGTATGATACAAAGTATGGAGTGGAAAAAGTACATCGGTCGTGCCGTGTATTACTATTTGCTATGAGCACCGTGAGGACTATGGTGCAAAAAACTGTGTAATCGTCCATTTTGTGATCCCACATCGTTGTGGAGTGTTTTACGCACTCTGTCTTTAGTAATAGGTGCCTAAGAAGTTGATCGATGTGCCAGTGATGATGGCATTCTGTTACAAAGTGTATAGAACCCTCTCTGTGTTGCGCAGTGATTCTATAATATACATACTGTGATCTAATAAATATTTCAGATGAAGTGAGACGCTGTACGGGGACAGCGGGAGGCTTACCTAATCAAAGGAGCTGTGTCCGCAAAATGGTCGCTTGGATTGGCTGCGTGCATGCGTGCTACAGGGACGTTATATATATTCAACAAAACAAACTTTATTGGGCGTTCACTGCGCATGTTTTGGGAGCGTGTAGTGACACTGCTCGATCTGGGAAAGGACCTCTCAGTGAGGGTGGTGTGTCATATACCTGTGGGTGGTTTAAACTGGATATTTGGAAGACAGATTCTTGGAGCCACAATTTTAAACAACTTTGTGGCCACCAGATATTCAAATGTTAATTACATTTTATGCATCAGAATAATAAAAGCAGTTCATACAGGCATTGCTGATTTATAAACAATGGGGACACAGTCAAGAGTTTTGGTTCAGTTACATACTGAAAGACAACCCATTTGCTGATGGTATAGAGTTGCCTCAAAGGGTCATGAAAATAGGTACACATGAGCAATTACATTTTAAACGGTGGACACAAAGTCATTTTAATGGTATAATTGAGTTTCATTTTGCGGTACCACCCAACTTTTGCGCCAACAGAAAAAACACAGAAAAACATTGCATCGTGGGATATTTAGGAACGCAGTTGAAAGGCAACAATAGGATTTGAAACACAACTTGGAAATACAGAGCTATTTGATAAACTGTGCCACTTTACTTGCTGAAAAACAGGTTCCATTCGATTGAAATGTTAAGGCCCTGTATAACAGAGTCTAGTCGATAAATCCATCTTTGCTCTAGTTTGCGTAAAGCCAATCTCTGTCGCCCCCCCAGCAGAGATTTTTAGCTGTTTGTAGTATGGCCCAGTATGGCCCAGAATATATCATTGTGGGTGTGATTCTTTGCTTTGAAACGGACCACTAGTGGTTTGTCCTCTATCTGGTTTCGCACGCATGATCAGTGTTCACAAATGTGTTGTCTTATTTCTCTTTTCATTTTCCCACATATATAAGATCGCAAGGGCATTTTATAATGTAGATGGACCATTTGGTTTTGCAATTCGTAAAAGAGTTCAGAGTCCAAGGGTTCCCTTTCAACTCGATGGTTTTCATGTTTGCAGTTAGAGAGCAAACAGAGCAGTTACCACATTTGAAGTGCCCTTTCACGGGAGGAAGGTGCCATAGAGTGGTTTATTGGTTGTTTGGCGGGTTCATTTCAGCATATGTGTGCACCAGGTGGTCTTTGAGATTGTGGCTGCGTTTGAACGCAAATCTAGGTTTTTCAGGCTTGAAGGAATCTGCGTGGAGTTTGTCACTTTTTTGATTGAGTTACTCAGTGGAGTGACTGTAGTGACACAAGTCATCTTGGTGGTAAGTTGTTCTCTCGCTGTTGGTGTAAGGCAGGATTCTCTGTTGGTGTGTTTTACTCTCTTGCAGGCTTGCCGCACAATGTGACTGGTGTAACCGCGTTCTTTGAGACGGGCGGTTAGTTCTTTGCTTTTAGAGACATATTCGCTCAGGGTTGAACAGTTGTGACTTACTCTTAAAAATTGTCCATAGGGTAGATTAATTTTTAAGCCTGAAGGGTGGAAGCTGGAATATTCTAGTAGGGTGTTTTTGGATGTGGGTTTTCGATATAGGGTTGTGCTCAATGAGTTGTCCAAATTCTTGCAGATTTCTAGGTCAAGAAAAGGTATCCGATCTCTGTTGTGGTATATGGTATATTTGATGCAGTTGTTGCGTGAAATGAGCCATTACAGGAAGATGAGGAGGTTGTTTTTGGTCCCTTTCCAGATCATGAACACATCGTCTATGTAACGGAGCCAGCATCCAATTCAGTCCTTGAAGGTGTTTGACTCATTGTAGATTGAGTTTTTCTTAAAGGAGTCCATGAATTAGTTAGCTACATCCGGGGCAAATGTGGCCCCCATGCTGGTTCCATGACATTGTTGATAAAAGGTCTGTTTGTAGATGAAATAATTCTCCATTAAGGCGATTCTTGTGCATTCGAGGAGGAATGCTGTCGGTGGTTCTACTGATGTTCTCTGATTGAGGTAGGATTTTAGGACCTGTAGACATTCCATTTGTGGGATGCTTGTGTACAATGATTCCCCGTCAAGGGTCACTAACAGATCTTCTTGGTTAATTGACATGGTACTCAGCTTCTTTATCATGGCCGTGGTGTCTTGTATGTAAGAGGGCATCTTACAAATGAAAGGCCGGAGAAAGTGATCAATGTAGATAAAGGTTCTAACACTGAACTGATGCCGGCTACAATGGGTCTGCTGGGTGGAGTTTCTAGGTTCTTGTGGATCTTGGGAAGTAGGTAGAATGCTGGGGTAATCGGGTGATGGTTAACCAGGAACGCCTTCTCATATTCGTCTATCCAGCCCTCATCGTATGTGTGGCACATGAGACTTTAAATTTCGGAGAGTATTCTTGACGTTGGATTGGTAGTTATCTGTCTGTAAAAATTGGTATTCGACAGTTGTCTGGTGACTTCATTGTCATACAGAGTGTTGCTCCAGAGGACAATCCCACCGCCTTTATCTGCTGGTTTGATTAGAAAATCTTGATCCCCTTCTAGTGATTTGAGTGCAAGCCTTTGCGAGGCAGAGAGGTTGTTCTTCAAATATGTTTTTTTATCAAACATATTTTGCATTTCTAGCAGAATGCGGATTTCGAAAGCTAGTATTTCTGGACATACCATGGAGGATAGAGGGGTGAAAGTGGACAGAGTTTTCAGGCCAGTTGATTTGGGTGTTTCTTTTTCAGGACTGTCTCTGAAGAAATAGCATAGACGGATTGTACAAAAGAATTTCCGTAGTTTGACCTCTGTGTTAAACCTGTCGGCATGCGTACTTGGGATAAAACTGAGCCCTTTGCTCGGGACATTTATTTCATCGGGGGACAGGATGTGGTCACTGAAGTTGAAAATGGGGACCACCATGTCTGTTGTGCTTGTGGGATCCATTGTTGTGTGCGCATCGGGTGTTGGCCTTGGTATCGTGGTCAGCCGCGTTGTCCCCGCCCTTGAAAAGTTGAGGCTTGTTGTGGATTAGGTTGTCCACCGGTTGTTGAATCCCAGTCGCTGGTTGTTTGGTGACCTCCTCTTACGTCCATGACTAGGGTAGCCTTTGACTCTCACCCCCCCTTTTTGATTATCCACAACTAAAAAGGACACAATGATGTGTATTCCATACTTTGTTACTTGACCTAATGAAATAAACAATACTTAAAACGTTTCACAGTGTGCAGGGGACGGGAGGGCTCCAATCTTGGATCCTCTTTTCTTGTTTACTTATACGTGTGAGTGGGCCTGTGCCACGTCCACTTTTTCTACCATGCACCTTAAACCCAGATATAAAGTCTAACACTGAATTTGAAAATGGTAATCCATACACCCAGGAGTGCTCCAATAACTACCCTCCACATTTAACGTTTCAAAGAAACTTAGTGATGGGGTTAGTAAAGTGTACCAAAGTCATATTTCCCATTTATCCATTCTTTCAAAGCAACATTTAACTAACACATTTGTTACTCTGCAAATTACTTTAAAAAGATGACCGGGTGTACTTTTGGTCAATTACTTAATCGTACCGCTATTAAGAGTGAGTTCCTAAAGAGATGCAAGTTTGATGTTATAACCATTTGGGAGCATGAATGGAAAAAACGTTTAACATTTGATGTGGAATTGCAGGCTTTTCTCAAGGAAAATAATGTGCCAAGTGAGCTGACACCTAGGGATTTGCTCTATGGCAGGAGAGTGAATGCTATATCATTGTACCATAAAGCACTCCGTAATGAGTAGGTTCATTACTATGATTTTACCAGTCTGTACCCTCATGTGAACAAAACAAAAATGTATCATTTATAATGGTGATAAAATCTGTATGACGGTCAATGGCATCACCTTAAATGTCTTTCAAACTTAAGAGTTGGTGCAGAATTATGCCTCTATTACTGAGAGATGTGAACAAATACCCAATAATGAAAGCCTAGCTGTGAATCACCCGACGATTATAAGAATTAAAAAACATTGGGCGATTGAGACACGCTCTCTCCACAAAACCTTAAGGATTGTGTATGAGAAGCGGGTTCTCAAAGATGCTTATAAAGCGCTGCCCTGTGGATTTTAAAAAGTCACAATGAGTAGCGTGTGTCGCTGCTACCGCACCTGTTAGGATCATCATCATAGATTATAGATGGACATCCGCCTACAACATCCATTCTCATGTATCCTCGCAGGCCTCTCAAATTTGAGTAAAATCTATTTTGTAAAAAGCCTTCTGGAGAATGCACATCTCATGTTGATGAAGCTCCAACCAACGCTGTATGGGTTTATTCCTGCTGGTAAAAGCTGTTTCAAGAACTCTCAAGAACCCTTTGATACCTCAAATTCGTAGAAGGGTTTCTACCCCCCTTTAAATGATGATAATAATGGATTACCCTCCTCCAGCATTAATACGCTAATTTTAAATGATTTAATGGAATCTGCTTGTGACAGCAAAGAAATTGAAAAGGGGTTACTCAATATGTACATCACAGAAATCTGAGTGTTCTTTAAATCGTTCAAATTGTGTATTGCCAGGGGAAGAGCTCTTGCACGATCGCTTTGAACACTAAATACACGGTGTTGTTCGAAAGTCCTTGTGACAAGCTTCAAATTACCATGCCAGGCAGACAGATGTACCCCGCTAAGGCTAATTTCTTTTTAGAAGCCTTTGAAGATACCACAAGTAAACCATACGGTTAGCTTTTTGTAGATTTGAATGCCTCATCCCCAGAGGATTATAGATTGAGGGCCACACTTTTCCCTCCAATGTTCCCTGTAGCCTATGATAAAAAACAACACCATCCTAATGCGTATAAAAATAGACACCCCATTTTAGAGTGAACGTTTCTGATGATCATGTCCAACAGGGCTCGTAGAAATTGAACTATTTTAAGGCTATTGGTCTCTTCACACACTGAGCAAAGGAAAGCTGTACTCTGCTCTGCTTCTCATGATTTTATAGCTGTCATAATAACCTCAAGATAAACCTGGGCAAGATGGAAATAATGATTATATCCAACAACAAAGGAAGCAACCAGTAGATCCCATGGGCCACAGAACTGGGAACAGCGCTAACACTGTACGGAGCCACAAGTAAACAAGATAATCAAGAAATGCCTTTTCCATCTACACACGATCAAAAAGATTCTACCATTCCTCTCCTTAACACACAAAACACTGGCCATCATCATCCTCATCAAGTCCAGTATAGACTACGCCAACAGCTTATACCTCAGAATGCTGGATTATATACTGAAGAAACTGCAACGTATACAGAATGCAGCCCCAGACCTCTCCTGAAACTCTCACAAAGGGACCCCATCAATCCAGTGCTAACGATGCTACATTGGCTTCAAGTCAAAAAATGTATCACCTTTAAAACAATGTGCATAACACACAGAGCAATCCATGGCCTAGGAGCGAAATTCATACAAAAAAAAATCCACATCTACCAGCCGACTAGAGGACTCACATCCAGCGACGACATCCACCTAGAACCTAAACCATACACAAGGAAAAAACGTGGTGGATCGGCATTCTCTTGCTTAGCGGTTAAACTTTGGAACTCCCTCCCCAGAGAAATACGAACCATGAAGAACCATCTAAAATTCTGAAAACTTCTAAAAATCTGGCTCTTCATCTCAGAACACAACGAAAATGAATTAACAACACCCACACCCATGAAATGAACACACGACCAAAAAGGACTTAGGAGTTGACGGAACCGAAGTGAAGTGCAGGGAAGCAGAGAGGCATCTGAATGGAAGGGAGGCCGCCCAGGTGTACCCATCCCCATAGAGGGTCAAACAGGAAACAGGCGAGATAGACGGGTCTGACTTAATTGGATCACAGATTGAGGGCCTTAGATGAAAAAGGGGAGAGAGAAGAGTCCCAAGCTCAGTACTGATAGATCACGGGGCACCTGGAGCATGTCCCCTCTAGGGGGTGACTATGGGTGGTGGTTTCCGCACACCAACGTGTAGTAGGGGGGAGAGTAATTGGTCTGAACACTGGGGATGGAGAGAGTGCTGCCACTGAAAATCTCTGTTGAGGACACACACCTCTGCACACAATTTAGGAGTGGTAATTGTAGCACACAGAATGTAGGACAGGGGAAGGGATATGTGCCGCAGGCAGTCAAAACGGAGAGGGTAGGATAGGGTACTGTCACTAACCAACCCTACTAAAAAACAAATCTTTCTGCATACACATCTCAAACTGTGAACTGAACACAACCATATCTCTACAGCACAACAAACCACACACACTTCACTACACCACAACAACAAAACAAACCTCACATAGACACCCCCATCAGCAAATGGCGGCTACAAGCCAAAAAGCACACCTATGCTCAGCGAACGGTGCAAACCGAACTGAAGCTGCCAACAGCACATCACAGCTCTCTTGCTCTTTTCTCCTGCTCCCACCCATTCCCCCTTGCTTTACAGATCCGCCTGAGTGCCAAGAAACCACACAGGTGGCAACAGTATGCGGTACAAGAACCTTTAACATAACATAACATCTCCAAGATTGCCCTGAACAGCTTGAGGGGTAATATTCTATTAAGCACTCTCTCAAGAAGAAAAGCAAGATTATTAAGAAGTTGAACAATAAATGAATGTCCATTGGCACCCTTGGCAGGGGAGCTGGCCAATGAGGAGGCAAGGAACGTGGACTGAAACTGGTCATTTCAGCCCGTGTTCCAAGTTGCCTGATGGCCAGGGGAACCCACCATCCTGCCTCCTCCCTCTTTTCCCTTTTTCTTTTTACTTCCCCTCAATCCACACTTACTTCAATGCAGCGGCGGCGGCACAAGGCCGCCGCAGCTGCTTGCACTCCTTCAGCTCTGCTCCGTCTGGTGCCTTCCAATTCCATGGTGGCCATCTTTGAACAGTATTTTCTGTCAAGTGAATGGGATGCTGCGAGGTGACCCATTAATGGAAAGAAAATATTTTGTATTAGCCCGGTCCCATCCCTTGCGACGGGTGATAATGGCGTTAACAACCCATTCCAAGGCCTGGAACGGGTGGTAACATCCCAGCGCCCTTGTTAAATGCCCTTGCTTTGCTCAGGCCTATAACTCGGACTGCCGGGCCGTCACCACCCATTGCAGACCTTGGAACGGGTTGTTAATGCCATATTAAAACAAAGAAGAGCCTAGTCAAGCAGTATGAGGGGTTTATAGGTCCTAGCTGGGCTTTGCCATCCCCCTTCTTACCGGTCTACTTGGGAATTGGTTATGGACTCTGCAGGGAAGAATTACCTTGTGTGAGGAACCTGAGGGTGTCCACACTTCTTTTCCCCCTGTATCTTCCTCTTGGGGGGCCAGGGAAAGGCCATGGCTCTTGGATCCTGACACTGGGGATGCATATGCGAGCGAGGATCATCTGGGTGGAGGAGACTTGAGGAGTGGGGAGAGGGCGTCCTTAGGTGAGACATGGTATCCCCCATTCCCTTTTCAGAACAGGCCCTCTATCCATCAGGCTATTGTCTGTCCTTTGCCTGTTCTTCCCATAAAACCTTCCCCAAGAAACACCAGTTTGGCACTGGGACGAGGATGAGACCAACTAGAGAAACACATCCTAATTTTATTAATACACACACAGGCCTCAGTTGTGTACCGAGACGAGGAGGGTAGGACTACCGTTTCAACAGTGAGGAGTGTAGTCCTTTTTGGACCAATCATGGTGGTGGGAACTTTAAAAGCCTGAATCATGGTGGAAGCGGAACAGCTGTGAAGCAGGGCTACGGACTGCTGGGTGCAAGCAGACCTCTCCTGAACAGCGGTGTGGCAAGCAGAATGCTAAAGTCCCTTTGGAAGATGCAGAATTTATGCAGTGGGAAGCAAAGATGAGGGACACAGGAGGCCGGTGGCAGACCGCGAGAGGGAGACTGGCGGGACCAGGCAAAGTGGTTGTGTGTATCCTGAGCTGCAGGGGGAGCATCACTGAGTGAGCAAAGCCACGGAGAGCCACTGGGAGAATAAGCCAAGTACAGTACGAGAAAGAGAGAACTCGTGGCAGCAGTGGATCTTGCAGGAAAGCCTCAAGCTGCGACCGCTGAGTGTACCAAGAAGAGGGAATACCGGATTGGCAGGTGAACATGCAAAGTGAGCAATGAACATTGATTTAAACAGAAGCAAGACATTCTATGAATACCGATTTGAGTGAAAGCCAATATAAGTACTTTTGAAAACCGATTGGAGTGAAAGCAATTTTGAAAACTTTTGAATAATGATCGGAGTGAAAGAAAGTTTGTGAATCTACCTGATGCAAAGAACTGTATTATATGACAAACCAAGCACTGGCAAAATCCAAGAGAATTGAAGGAACTGTATTAAATGAGAAAACGAGCATTTGCACAAGCCAGAAAAATACAAGAAAGTGCAATAAGTGTATGGTGGCCAACAAAGCCACGGTAAAGTTTCAGGAGGGTGTGACACAGGTGAATGAATCAACAATCACTGTCAAGTTGAAGCAGTGACCTAGTGTTGATGGAAAAGCAGCAAGTAAGGTGTATCGGTTGCGTGACCTGTAATGAGTGGACAGTGCATGGTACAACAACTGCGCATAGACCGAGTGCACCCCTGTATGGAAAAGCCACTGAAAGCACATACACAGATGATTGAGTTTAAACTGAAACACATTTATATGTGATTCTGAAGTCAAGAAACTGAACTACCTATGTGAACCATTGAAAAGGGACAATATCAGAGAAGCTGGGATATGTCCCAACGAAATGTGTTGTTTTGAAAAGCTGTAAGATTTGAACTCTTGGGGAAGGGAATCCATGTGCTTTATGAGATATTCTGAACTTGGAGAAGGGGGAGCTGATTGCAAGCCAAGTGCTGTAAGAAGCTCTGAACTTTATTCTGAACACTACTTATTTTGATGCTGACATCCCTATGCTTTGTATATGGCTGGAAGTGAGGGCAAGCATAGGTTTTGGACAAAGAAAGGCATTCACCTTGGACTTCCTGACACAGAATATCCTTAGTTTTCATTTGGTAGGGAAATCCCACCTTAGCATAGGGCAAGTTAGGCATTCCTCCAACCTGCATTCTGAGTCAATAAATGTTTGTGGACCAAACTTGAACCTGTTGTCTGTGTCTGCTTCATGATGCCCTCACACTTGTTCCTAAACACCAACTCAACCAATTACAGGGTCTCCAAAGTGATGAACCCAACATCAGAAAAAACAGCTACAGACGTACTACACTCTGAGATGGGAACTATTCTACATAGGGATGACTCACCTCCCCCTGAGAAGGCTAAGCTTTACTCTGCTATTATTCCTCAAAGGTACCTGACCTTTGTAAACCAGAGCAAAATGGAGAAAGACGTCCTAACATTATATATGCCAGAGGGTTATGGTACATCATCTCCCCCGATAAAGGAGCCTTCATAATCACTCAATTCTCTAGCAGTCTAAATCATAGACAATGGCCCTCATTAGGACCCAGGCGTTAAGGGGTTTACGGCGCCGTAAACGGCGCCGACCCTTAACGCCTGATTCCAAGGTCCCTTTGTGGGATGGTGATTTTAACGCCTGCTTTTTGCAGGCGTTAAAACCCATGCCGCAAAGGGACCTTGGTGCTAATTACGGCACCGTAAATTACGGTAATTTACGCCTTTCCCCATTCCCATTATGCCCTATGGGGCAAAAATGGGAATGGGGAAGGGGCCATTGGTGAATGGGGAATTACCGCCCCACTCACCTTGGAATGGGGCGGTAATTCCGCCATCCACCATGGCGGAATCCTGACCTTAGCGGCATGGACCATGGTGCGATTAACACCATGGTCCTCCGCCAAGGTCGTAATGAGGGCCAATGTTAACCTCCACCCTGCCTGAGACTCAGTGATCTTCTCCACACTGTCTTCTCCCCATTCTGCCAATTTCCCACTCTCCCCTGTTAGCTCCCCTCTCTTTTTTTCTCTGCTTCCCTCACTGTGTTCTTCCCCCTATGATTGTAAAACACTCTGTTGCTTCCCAAAGCTAGGTCTGCGCTCAATAAATACCCTAATGATAATAACAATAATAATACTAATAATAATAATCTGCGTTACAAAAAGAACACTGAATTGCTGCCAAGTAATATTCTTCAAAGTAAGAACGTATGTTCATGGAATGAGAAAGGGGATCTTGTTTACAGAGGTAATGCTATACATGGCTCAAATATGCATGACTTAGTCAGAGGTGCTACCCAGTCCCATGTCTTTTGTAGCAGGAAACGACCTATTGGTTGGAACACATTTATACAATACCTGGCTGACCTGGTAGTTAATGCGGGGTATAGAACTCAATTGGAAAATTTAAAAAGTGCCACCAGCAACCCCAGTGTTATTCCTTTGCCCCTGCATCCCCATTCCCTCAACTTTCCAAAAGCAGATCCTGAACGCGCCCTAACTGTTACCCCTGTTTCGCATCTCCATGATATCTTAACACCTTCCAGAAGCCTCCTGTTTAAGAGACTTGCGTGGGTGGCTGCTTAGCGACAGTTGATATCCATTTCATAATGTTCAATGGGCCTCATCACGAGTTTGGACTCAGCCTTTAAATGCGGCGGTAACGCTTTTACCGCTGCATTTAAGGGTTGGCCAAATCTCGAGTTGGGCAATAAGTGTCAGTTTTACCTCCAGCTTTTTGCTGGAGGTAAAAATCAGCACTTGTCGCCCATTATTCGGCGCTTTTAGCGCCATCCCAACCCCATTGTGTCCAATGGACCCAATGGGGAATGGGGATTTACAGCCATACTACTACTCGTGATCCAGCGTAAATTGCGCCAGACCGAGTAGCGCCGGGACACCTCCCAACTTGTGATGAGGCTCTATGCATGCTCTTAGCATTAATTGTATGCTACCATGATTTGTAACTACCTCATTATTCATATGCAATTTATCTTACACTATGTATACCGTTTGTATTAATTTCATACACCAATGATTTGTAACTACCTCATTATTTGTGCTACATTAGGATTGATGTTTGTATTGTATGTTACAAGCTGTAACTATCTTATGTATGTTGCACTAGGTGTGATGTTTGTATTGTATGCTACATAAGCACCCTGTGGGTGGGAGCCAACTAATCAGGAAACTTGGGATGATACTCCTGATCTAGCCCGCATTCCAAGCCACCTGATTGCGGGCACGCCAGCCCGCCATCTTCCCCCGCTGTTGCCACAGTCATTTTGCCCCCTACAATCCCACTTACCTGATTGCTGTGGCAGCAGTAGCTTCTCTCCTTGCTCTGTTTGGCTACCATGGAAAGGGAAGAGGGGCTCAGTACAGAGCCCTGCCTTCCTCAAACCTTCCTCAAACATGGTGGCCATCTTTGCACAGTATTTTCATTCAATGAACGACGAACTGTGTGCATCCCGTTCTTTGAATGAAAATACTTTTTCTTTGTTCCACCGTGGTTTACCGCTTTGGTAACCCGGGGTGCTGAAGTACAGTATTGTAGCGGTGAGGAGGGTGTGGGAGGGGGGAGGTGAGCAAGGGAGTGGTAGGTGTTAGAGGAGGTAAGGACAGGGGAAAGAGCAGGAATGTGAGGGAAGAAGAGCGGAGAAGGTGAGACAAGAGTCAAGTGAGGGTAAGGGAGGAAGGAGATCGGAGGGATGGAGAGGAGGAGTAAGAGGTAAGGGTAAAGGGGAACGGAGGAGGTAGGGAAGGTGGGGTGTTAGGGAGGTGAGTGGAAGAGGTAAGATTTTAGAGAAGAGCGAAAGGAAGGGTAGGAGGGAGAAGAGCGGATGTGAAGGGGGAGGCGGTCCAGTGGAAAGGAGCAAGGAGTTGGAAGAAGTTGAAGCTGGAGGGGGCACAGGGTGGAGGAGGAGGAGAGAGTAGGAAAAGATTAGCAGAGTGGAGAGGACGAGAAGGGGTGTAGAAGGAAAGAAGGGAGGAGAGGTAAGGGGTAGAAAGATCATAGAGGGATTTGAAGACAAGACATAGGAACCTGAACTTGAGTTGGGAGTGGAAAGAGAGCCAACCTAGAGAGCCTTCCCATTGTGCACATGTACCCTCACCTCTGTTTCTCTGTTGCATACCTTCCCATTGTTCACATGCACCATCACCTCAGTTTCTCTGATGCATGCCTTCCTGTTGTTAACATACACCCTCGCCTCAGTTTCTCTGTTGCATGACTTCCAATTGTACACATGCACCCTCGTCTCACTTTCAATGTTGAATGCCTTCCTATTGTTCACATGCACCCTCGACTCACTTTCTCTGTTGCATGCCTTCCTATTGTTCACATGCACCCTTGCATGTCTTCCTATTGTTCACATGAACCCTCGCCTCAGTTTCTCTGTTGCATGCCTTCCTATTGTTCACATGAATCCTCGCCTCAGTTTCTCTGTTGCATGCCTTCCCAGTGTTTAATTTGTGGGGGTGTTTGCCATGGCTCATCCCTGGCACCTATTTTGAGACCCAGCTCTTATTTTCACAGACACAGTTTGATTATGATGTGGTGTTTTGGCAACTTTATTTTAACTGCCAGTCACGTAATAAACACGCATAGAATCAGAGCAAAATGTAAATGATGATTGTGTTAAAAGACACACTTAACCATGTGTTTCATGTGAAGCGACGAGTATTTTTTTTATGTGTATGTTGATTGGCATTTATAAATCACATGTCTGCCGTAGTGAGTACATCCCTCAACCAAAATAAGCCAGCGAGAGTTGCAGCTTCAACCCCATGTAGGGTGACAGCACGGGGAGCAGCTGTGGGCAGTGGCAACAGTGGTCAGGGAGCTTCCCATCTTGACGTGTCATGGGCTTGTTCAAAAATATTCGAACCCTGGCACTTCTTTTTTTTACAAATTAAGTGCAGCCTTCCATTTGTTCACATGTACCCTCGTCTCACTTTCTCTGTTGCATGCCTTCCCATTGTTTACATGAAGCCTCTCCTCAGTTTCTCTGTTGCATGCCTTCCTATTATTCACATGCACCCTCGTCTCAGTTTCTCGCCTCCGTTTCTCTGTAGCATGCCTTCCTATTGTGCACATGCACCCTCACCTCAGTTTCTCTGTTGCATGCCTTCCTATTATTCACATGCACCCTTGCCTCAGTTTCTCAGCTCAGTTTCTCTGTTGCATGACTGCCTATTATTCACATGCACCCTCACCTCAGTTTCTCAGCTCAGTTTCTCTGTTGCATGCCTTCCTATTATTCACATGCACCCTTGCCTCAGTTTCTCAGCTCAGTTTCTCTGTTGCATGACTGCCTATTATTCACATGCACCCTCACCTCAGTTTCTCAGCTCAGGTTCTCTGTTGCATGACTGCCTATTGTTCACTTGCAGCTTTGCCTCAGTCTTTCACCCTAGTTTCTCTGCTGTATGCCTTTCTATTGTGCACATGCATTCTTGCCTCAATTTCTTTGTTACATGCCTTCATATTGTTCACATGTACCCTCGCCTCCGTTCCTGTGTTGCATGCCTGCCTATTCTTCGCACGCACTCTCGCCCCACTTTCTCTGCCGTATGCCTTCCTTGTGTTCACATCCACCCTCACTGCAGTTTCCGAGTATCTTGCTATGTTCACCTTAGTTTCTCTGTTGCATGGCTTCCTATTGTTCACATACCCCTTGCCTCAGTTTCTCTGTTGCATGCCTTCCCATTGTTCATATACACCCTTGCCTCAGTTTCTCTGTTGCATGCCATCCCATTGTTCACATACACCCTTGCCTCAGTTTCTCTGTTGCATGCCTTGCCACTGTTCACATGCAACTTTGCCTCAGTTTCTGAATATCTTGCTACCCGTGCCTTATTTTCTCTGTTGCATGCCCTCCTATTGTTTACATGCACCCTCGCTTCAATTTCTCTGTTGCATACATTCCTATTGTTCATATGCACCCTCGCCTCAGTTGCCCGTTCCATAGCTTCTTCTTCTTAATATGCACCCTCGCCTCGGTTTCTCACCTTAGTTTCTGTGCTGCATGCCTTCCTTTCGCTCAGATGCACTCTAGGGGTTTTGGTTTGTGCTATATAAATATCTAAAATAAAATATAATACAAATTATATATGGCCATTAAAAACCGGTCCGGGTATTGCCGTGTGTTAACCTAGAAAGCAGGGCCTTTATTTGAAACAATTATAAAGGTTTCTTTCTTGTAATCATGCCATGCTGCTGTCAAGTTTAATCATGCAATGTAACGTCCATGACAAATAATGCCCTCATAACTAGCGCTGATTATGTCTTTTTAGCCTGAAAGTAAGGTGGGGTTTAAATCCTTTATCTCCTGGGCAGTCAGGGACGTGGTTCAAGAATCGAAGATCAATCGCTTGTTACAAACAGGGCCACTTTCCCCCAATAACTAAGTAAAGTACACTGCACGCATTATCTTGTGATAGATAATGTTTGGTAATCTGGCCTGGTTTATTCTACAAGGACTTTGACTTCCCTCGATTGCAGATTGCACCCAGTGTCATAGCCAGGTCCTATCAATGGCTGCTAACTCTCTCAATGCGCTGTACATTTATATCCCATTTAAGCGAGTGGACTAGCTCCAGCTTTCTCCACATACTCTCACAAGTGTCCTGTTTCCCTTTGTTTGTGTTGGCCTTTGTGTTAAGGCTCGCCCCGATGCCTGCGGGCTTTGTCGCAATACAGATAAATAAGTAAATAAACGTGAGCGATTACAGCAGCAACCTACTGTGCAATGTTCAAAGTGCTTTACTTTCAGGTTCAAAGTTGTGCAGTTTATTTGGATAACCTGTTTGAACGCTCAAACTGCCAAACAGACGTTTATCCTGAAGGAGTCTGGTGAGCACGGACTTCTCCAACCGAAACATAAGTAGACATTCTACGAGTAAAGACACAGGTGTGACGCACTCAATCAAACTCATGTTTTGAATGTGTTGCTAACAGCTGGATCTTTTATATCGCAGGCCCGAGTTGGCTATGACAACCACTTATTTTGTAAAAGAGCATGCTTGCTTCACTAAGCTATGCCACTTGCATTCTTTGTTGTTATTTTCACTATGCTATTACTGCACTGTAGATCACAGTCGAGCACTCGATACTTTAGTAATGTAATTGAGCATTTGCTACATTCGTCATTCATCTTCCCTTTTTACATTTAAAATACATTTATTTTCTCCATTTGTGCGGTGGAATGAAAGAAAATGTGTGTCGATCAAGATATGAAGGCCCTCTTTCAGAGTCAGGCTGTAACTGTAGAAACAGGCGGTATTTCAAATGCCACCTATTGCCATCTGCCTGAGTAGAACTGCTGAGGCATTTATCTCTTGCAATATTCCAAAGGAATAAAGCCTGCAGTAAATACTCAATGATTACGAGATGAAATAACGCCATAGCATTACCTCCACCCGAAATGATCGGGTAAAAACGTTACTCCATCCCAGAAAGGAAAAACAGCTGTTATTTCAAGAGTGAGGAGCAGCTCAGGCCTATTAGGGAAGAGGATTGTAGCTAGGACAGTGTGGGTTAGAGTAAAAATAAATAGATAATAGGGTTTAGGAAGAGTTGCGTAGTTCTGGTGCAATGGCTTTGGAAGTGGTGGGTTTTAGGGGCAAATCATTTTTGGTTGGCTGGGGTTGTGAATTGTAGGTGGAGAGGAAATACTACCTACGTGCATTTTCTCAGACACAACAGAAGGCCAAACTACTGTGAACCCCAGGTGCATTTTGTAGGCAGAAGAGACGGCCCAACCATTAATACCCCCATGCACATTGACTAGGTGTAGGACAAGGCCGAAGCTGAGTGAACCCCATGTGCATTGTTTCAGGAGGATAGCTCAGGGGCAATGCACTCGCCTTGGAAGCAAGACGACACAGAGCACCACAGGTTCGATCCCCGGGTCCGCGCTTAAAAACGTCTGGTTATTAAGCGCATTATAAATAAACTATCATATCATATCATTCACTAGGCAAAGAAGGCCAAAGGACTGAGAACCCCACATGCATTTATTAGAATTAGAAGAAGGCCAAAGCAGTGACAACCACACATAACTTTAGTAGGCATAGAAAAGGCAAGAGCACTGAGAACACCACATGTCTAAGCTTGACTACTGCAACAGCCTCTTCCTCAACTTCCATCTTTTGTCCCTTCACCCCCTTCAACTAATCCAGAATAGGTCTGCAAGACTTATCTCTCCAGCCCTAACGCCTCTACACTCCTCCCCGTGACTGCAAGGATCAAGTTCAAAACCCTCTGCATCATCCACAAGGCTGTCCGGGGCCTGTGACCTCTCTACTGTATCAGGTAATAATGTCACAGGGAAAAGCCATTGGCAATATTATATATGGTGACGGGTTGCGGGGATGTACCCCGAAATGTTCAATGTTATAATGCCTCTGCAAAAAACAGCAACTTTTTTATCAGGCGCAATTTTTTGCAGAGACATTATTACATGGAACCCTCTCTACATCCACATTTCATCCCTAAATACCTCCCAGCCAGAACACTTTGGTCCTCTGGCTCCATCTCTCTGCAGGTCAAACGTTTCTCCAAGAAGAGTTGGAGGTAGATCCCTCTCCTCGGCTGGTGCCTCCCTCTGGAACAGCCTCCCTCTCCCCATCAGGCTTCAGCTGGATCTTCTTAAGTTGCGGAAACTTCTTAAGACCATCCTTTTCTCTGCTGCCTTCTATCTGCCCCTCCCCTGCTAAGCTCACCACCTGCTGCTGAGACTGGGGCCTGGTCCCTTCTGAGTCATACAGGGACCAGAGCACCCCTCCACCAGCCCCTTAAAGCATCCTTTTCCAGCACTTGCCTTTGGGCTCCCTTTCCCGGACTATCCCTACCCAGTCCGCCTGCCCACTGCACTTTGCCTCTCCTCTCCCCTCTTTCCCCTGGCACTTGCCACCTTGGCCTGTACAACACTTGCACCCCCGGGTGTTCCCCTTTTACTGCACTTCTCCTTCTACCTCCACCCCCTAGCACGTATCGCCTGAAGTACTTGCACGGTAGCATTATCACAAGGCCAATGTAACCGTCTCTTTGTTTTCCTGTTACTGTTTTTTCTTATGATATCCCATGCTCCCGCCTCACCTTGCCTTGTGGCGCCTGGAAACACTTCTGTAAAGGTGCCATACAAAGGTCCAATAAATAAATAAATAGGCATAGGAGAAGTCAAGAACACTGAGAACACTACATGCATTTACTAGGCGTAGAAGTCCAGAGCACTGAGAACCCTGTATACATTTACTAGGCATAGAAGACGTCCGAAGCACTGAGAACCCCATATGTGTACTAGGCTGGGAAGGGCAAAACAATGAGAACCCCACAGGCCATTAGTGGGCCTAAGAGAAGTACAAAGTGCTGAGAAACCCACATGCATAAGAGAGTGTCAAAGCTCTGAGAACCC
Source organism: Ambystoma mexicanum (assembly GCF_040938575.1). Classification (NCBI taxonomy): domain Eukaryota; kingdom Metazoa; phylum Chordata; class Amphibia; order Caudata; family Ambystomatidae; genus Ambystoma; species Ambystoma mexicanum. The sequence continues at coordinate 344,381,669 of NC_090921.1, read as the reverse complement.
CACATGCACCTAGGCTTAGGAAAAGGTCAAGGCACTGAACTCCACATGTATTTTATCGGCAGAGGAGAAGGCCAAAGCACTATGAACCCCGCATGAATTTTAAAGGTGGATGAAAATGTCAAAGCCCTAAGAACTCCATGTGCATTTATTGAAGAAAAGTGGTGAATGAAATTACCATTTCTGGATCTACTGCATGTCCCAGATGTAGTAGGGGATGGCGTAAGGGTCTAGGGAGGAATATATCTGCTGGGCTTTTATTTCACCTCACAGGGCAGCAGCTGTTTAGTTGGAGAGTCCCAAATAGTACATGGGCCTCTATGTTGGATACACCAGTCAATCGTTAGCTGCAGATCTCCTGTAAATGTCTCAAAAGATTCTGGTATATTGAGAAGATGTGTAATGGAGCATGCAGGGCCTTTAGACACGCATCAGGTGTCAGAGGATTGAGTCCAGGAGGAGGAAGTGGAGCCACCACTGAGGCAGAAGATGGAGAAGACATGGCATCACCTCAGCAACAAAGAGAGTAAACCCCAGATGACAAACAAGAGTCATTCTGAAAATTCCCCACCTATGACTTTCTTGGAAAGAGATGACAATGAACAAAATTGCACACATTATGATCCATCTTCTGATACTAAATTGAGACTTGTCTTTGATGGGACCACAGACAGCAAAGGAGACAAGAGATAGAAGAAGAGGCTGCAAGCATTAACAAACCCATGAAATTGTCAAGTACAAGCACTGATCATAGGAAGAAAGCTTCTGAAACTCTCTGCCCACCTGTCTTCTTACAATGGTCAGCAAAAAAGACATGCTTGTGGTAGTACAATTTTGCAGCCAGTCACATCAACAACATTGACTTCTTAGTCAACAGCACCCACACAGCATCTGCTGTAAAGTACATTGACGGACTCCAATAAGGAGAAGTGGTAAAGGACCCTCTCTGCTCTCCCAGAAAATCTGTACTGTGGAAATATTTTACAGCAGAAATGCTAATCTTGCCATCTGCCTTACATGCTCGAAATGAGCCTTGCAAGGGAAGCTGGGTAACAATTTGGGAACATCTACTATGTGGGCTGAGATAGAACCGCATTATTCTCATGCTTGACAAAAGGAAGGTGGACAGGCAGCCTACAACCCCCCAACTGCAAGCAATGAACACATTTCCCCACCATCCACACCACTACAAAGGGCCCATCGCTGGGAAGATGACAGATGCTGAAGATTTGTGCGTTAACCACCTACAGTCATGCACATAAACTGGCACCGTAAAAGGTGATAGAAATGTTCACTCTGATGCTAGTGGTTGATTCCATTGCAAAAACAAATCTTTAGTTTTTCCTTCATCCTCACCTTATTTGCCCCTAATAACAGGGGGAGCCACTATACGAGTCCTAGCACCACACTCCCAATCTGGAGTTTCTGCCCCAATTAATTTGTCTCTACCAATCAATGAAGCTATAAAAATGCTCTACATAGTGTTACATGCATGTTCAGTCAGTTAACAACCACATTGGATACACTCTATTTGGCTTTCTCAATCATTCTTATAATTCTCCAAGTCCTAGGAAAGAGCACATAAACTGGAGGTTCTACTTAAATGTATTTGGCTGCAAATGTCTTCTTTCTGCACTTTGCCAGTACACCATGCCTACAGTGGCAGAAGGAGATTTTCATGCCTGGAGAGGGCGGCAGTTGGCTCTTGATGGGGCACCAACATTCTAAATGATTGCAGGTCAGTGGGGGTGGTGAACATTTTTAATGGCGCCGATCAAACTTTCCCCCTAATTAGCATGAATAAACTAGCATAGCGAGTGAGCCTCATCTAATGTAGTGCGGTTTGGATTGAGGGGGTTCAGCCCCAAGAATGTTTTTTTCAATTGTGGGTTCAAATGGTGCCCTTTAGGGCACAATGGGGAACAATTGGAGAAAAATAAGGTTATAGTCCATACAGTAACATTGTACAACATTTTCATGAAGCAGCAACCATAAAATAAGTCGATGTTGCCAGGGTAAATCACATTCATGAAGCTGCATCCACAAACTAAGTCTGCATTGCCATTGTAAATCACATTCATAAGACTGTATCCAAATAATTAAGTTAATTTCGGCTCACATAAAAACACAGGCCCTATGAAATACTCCAGGCGAGGCAGAAGGATGATTCAGATAGTCTGGCATTGTGGCAGGCTCAAGTTGGAAGCAGTCAGGTGGTGGGCCACGCTGGCCGGGTCTGAATTTGGTTGCCTAACAACCTCAACTGGATGCAATTGAAAACAGAAAGTAAAGCAATAGCAGCTTGGCCAAGTGGGTGGCAGTGGGTAGGGGCTGTAAAAAAATGGATCAACTAAAGATGGAGACTGGATGAATCCGAGCGCAAAATGCTGAAATGGTGCCAGAAAACAGAAAGGGCCTCATTAGGACCCTGGCGCTAAGTGTTTAACGGCGCCATAAAAGGCTGCGGCGCCGTTAAACACTTAGCGCCTTACTATGAGGTTACTTTGCGGGACCTGACCTGAACGGCTGGTCTAGACCAGCCGTTAAAGTAGGGACCCGCAAAGGGACCTTGGTGCTAAGTACGGTACCGCAATTTGCGGTACCGTACTTAGCGCCTTCCCCATTCCCATAGAGCCCTATGGGGCGAAAATGGGAATGGGGAAGGGCCATGGTTCAATGGGGAATTACCGCCCCGCCAACCGTGGAATGGGGTGGTAATTCCCCATTGAACCATGGCGGACCCGTTACAACACCGGCACGAAGCATGGTGCTAATAGCGCCACGGTTTAGCACCGGTGTTGTAATGAGGGCCAACTTTGGCAAATTGCGGTACCGTACTTAGCACCAAGGTCCCTTTGCGGGTCCCTACTTTAATGGCTGGTCTAGACCAGCCGTTCAGGTCGGGTCCCGCAAAGGGACCTCGTAGTAAGGCGCTAAGTGGTTAATGGCGCCGCAGCCATTTACGGCAAACTTTGGCCCTCATTACAACACCGGCGCTAAACCATAGCGCTATTAGCACCATGGTTGGTGCCAGTGTTGTAACGGGTCCGCCATGGTTCAATGGGGAATTACCACCCCATTCCAAGGTTGGCGGGGTGGTAATTCCCCATTGAACCATGGCCCTTCCCCATTCCCATTTTCGCCCCATAGGGCTCTATGGGAATGGGGAAAGCGCTAAGTACGGTACCGCAAATTGCGGTACCGTACTTAGCACCAAGGTCCCTTGGCCGGTCCCTACTTTAACAGCTGGTCTAGACCAGCCGTTCAGGTCGGCTAGTAAGGCGCTAAGTGTTAAACGGCGCCGCAGGCTTTTATGGCGCCGTTAAACACTTAGCGCCAGGGTCCTAATGAGGCCCAATGAATTTTTCCAAACTCTACACACAAGAAATATAGCATTTTAAACACTGACCAACACTTCCTGTAGACAAAATGTAACATCATTCTCTACAACTAGGGTGGAGGAGAATAAAAGAAAGTCAGTGGATTGTTCCCTCTTTCTACATCACCTGGAAAATACTGCCAAGTACTTTAAGAGCTCGGCTTGTGCCACTGTAATGTTTATTTTAAAAACCACACAGACAAAATTAATTCACTTCTAATTTTATAAATCAACATGACATGTGTTTTTAAAAGGAGCACATCTTTGGTTATGCATGAAAAAAATGACAACCCCTTCTAATCTATATTTTTCATAATAGAGGTTTTTATTCTGCAATGCATTTCATTCCAAGCATGTGAAATAATGTTGAATATAAAACATGTTTATTTTCCAAAAGCAATCAGATTACCCTGTGTATCATCATTTCAAGAGTGGAGAGAATCATATTTTAAATTCACCAAATGCCCATAATTACATGGTACACAGCTAGAACCTATACAGGTAATACAGTACTGTTTACTCTGCTTGGCCAGATAGCAGTTCTAATTTTGTTTTTGCCACTACTTGTTCTGCTGGTTCTTCGGGGTGTCTGAGACAAGCTGAAATTCAGTTCAACCTATATGAGAACACATTTTTAATTAGGGGAGGCTCAGGACCCTGTGAATTAGGTCAGCCATCTGGCACATCAAAGTCTGATTAACACATATACCCACCAACATCGGCTCATCTTAAGTGAAGTAGTCTTAAAAATACATTGAAATACATCCCAGTACAGCCTAAAATGTGCAGATCCAAGCTGATAAGAATCCGGCTTGGTCACATGGTAGACAGCCCTTGGTTTTAGAACCAGACCTTCAAAGGCAGCCAATGAACTTAAAGTTTCAACTTTGACATGAGCCTGCCATAAAAAACATCTGTGCCTAGAACTAATGGAAAATGAAAAAGGGACCTGTCAGCCAATCATACTAATTATTAACTAAAAAGAGGCCTTTATTTGCAGAGTTAAATAGAAACAAAAGCTGAGAATTCAAATATCATTATTTGGTACATTGAAAACAATGGTGTCTCTATCGTTATAATGCATAGGTCTTTGTGAAAGAGGAAACCCACCTTGGCATCATGAGAACCTCCCCTATAAAATGTGACCAAAAGCTGATATATTAATATGTGTTAATAATTGATAAATGATACAATATTAATAATTTAGTCACATTTCATCACACAAATTCAAGCCATGTATACATCAATTTGGCTTGGTCATGGTAATCTAAAATTCCATATGATGTGGATGGAAGACATTCCTACCAGAAGATGTGGAAGGAAATATTGTGAATCCAAATTGTTCAGAAAACACTGCTTCCATATGCAAAAATATGATCAATCTATGAAAGTAAGGGGTGTATCCTATGGGAGCCTCAACCTGTTAAGCATGCCACTGTAAAAATGTACATCAATTATAAATTGCAATGTCAATATGACATAGTTTTGGTAAATGAGACCCTACTTAAGATCAAAACTACAGATATTGGGGAGAGCTATGGGATTTTGAATGCGGCAGAAAGGGGAACTGAATGAGTGCTGAGGTGGGATGACATCTTGAGAAGGAGGATCCCATGGGCCTTGTCCAAAGGGTTGCCTGAACAAGATGTTACCTAAGCCAGACCTGGTTCACAGAGGTGGATAAAGTAGAGAGCAGAGAGGCATGGCTGACTGGGGAGATTACCTAGAGGCTGTGAGTGTGCATTCTGGCACAGAGTCATGAAATAGGTATGTAAAAGTGAGCATACAAATCCCCAATGTAATTAGATAAATGTTCTCTATAATTATCTCTCTTCTAATGGGTGAAACTGGAAGGGAGAGCCATTAAGAGATGAATTGATCCCAAATAGAATGTTTTAATATTGTAGTGTGAAACGCAACTTTCTTTCTCATTATATTAAAAGCCAAGTGAGTTCTTGTTTAGTGGAGAACAAATAGCATATCCCTGCGCACAGCATGCCGTGTCTGATAAACTAAAAACAATTGAATCCAATTAGAATGTTGTAGCATGTTAGCGTGAAATATATCCTCCTTTCTGATCATATTCAAAGCCAAGGCAAGATTCATTTAAGCTGGAACCCAATAGTATTTTTAAACAGGGTGTGAACTCCCTTGCAACCAAAGCCAAGGAAATAGAACACTGGGCCTCATTACAAGATTGCTGGTCCAGTAACAACGTTGCTGGTAAGCTACCGGCACTGTTGTTACTGGAACGGCAAACAACGAGATCTGCGAGCGGGTGCCTGTCCGCCTGACAGGTCTGACCTGGCAGGAGGACCGGCACCCGCAAACCGACCTCAACGGATGCACCAGCACCATTCATGAATGGTCCCGGTGCATCTGGCCACCCCATTCCCATTTAGTCCAATGGGACTCAAATGGGAATGGGGAGTAATAATTACCGGCACTCAGCAATGGGGATTTACCGGGTCCACCAGGGCTGTAATGCCCCGAAAAGTCCCCATTGCCGGGTGCCAGTAAATTCATGACTCTGGCGGCAGCCGTGCCGTGGTATTTACCGGCACGGCTGCCGCCAGGGTCATAATGACCCCACTGTGTGTTTTCACAGGTTTACTCAATAACTTGGGCTGTAGACGGTGGGCCAACTCTCTATAATGTAACAAAAAATGAATAAATTCATAGTCTAACATAACATTTATAAATCAACAGGGAAAGCTGACTCATTTAAAAATATATATTTTAAAGAAAGAGAGCTTATCTGACAAAAGAGCAGACTGGTGACATCACATGACGTAAAGTATCACACAGAGAAGAGATAACAGAAGAAAAAGTAAACAGAACATATAGAAATCGGCAATGAAGTAAGAATCGAGTAAATGTTCACGTGCAAAATGAAGATTACACTTGTGAAATAGCACGGAAGAAAATGCAAACCATTTAACAATTGTACAGATGTTGTAATGCAAGTAGACTAAGTAATCATAAAGGCTGGCTATACGTAGTGAATAGATTGTGGCGATGCGCCAAGGTATATATATGCATAAGAAATCTGGATGTTCCACATCATGTTTTAGCAAATTGGGACCCCATGAGCAGAAAAGCTGAAAGTGTGGCACAGTTAATAAAAGTCGCTGACGTGCAAGAAGAATCCGAGAGGGCTTGTTTGGCCCAGTGTCAAAAGGCCTGTGCAGCCGATAATTGGTTCGCGATCTTCAAGACATACAATGAATTCAAGAGACAGGCCAAGCCCCTGCCAAGGTACAGCAAAAGGAGAATGAGTGCCAAGTTTTATTCGTTTTAAAACAATTAAATACAGAGAAGAAGCTCGAAACGTGGTCTACAGTCACGTGACCTAGATAGAAATAGACTTGGGCAGACAACGCTGAGGTGAGAAGATGAGAGCATGCTCACACTCCCTTTTTATTCCCAGGGATTGTGTGGCTTGCAAGGCCATGTTCAAAGGCTAATTGAATGACAGAAAGTAAGACTGATGATAGGTGTTGGGCTAATTGGGTGGGAGGCATGGTCAAAACCAACCCACCAACACATGGGGTACCAGCTTGCGAGCTGCTAGCAAGTGGAATATTCCAGAAGGGTACAAGCGTGCCAACCAATTATAGAGGGCCACGTATCAAAGAGCCCAATAGTTTGTGAACCAATAAATCACTGTGTATTTTATGACGATGAGGATGACTTGCACTAGAGGAGGGCTTAGTTGCCCACCAGACAATAGAGACCCAATCACAACCACACACCCCATAGAAAGTATATGTAGATGTTTCGTGTTATCCAACCACAATCCAGTTTATGTTTTACAGTTTGCCACGTAGTGTGACATTAGTGATGACAAAGTTTTACTATAAAAGCTTGTTTTTTTAATGAAAATCCGTTGAGACTGTGCCATGAGACTTCCGTTGATGTCCGTTGTACTCCATGTTTTAGAGAATTGTTAATAAAACAGCATACCTTTTGCCAACTTCCTGAGTCAATCTTATTGATGTCTGCATCCCCATCCATCCTATAAGAGCTCCACCTCGTCTTAGAGGGCCTACGGGTTCAATGTTATGTCCTCCGTTTTACGACCAGTGATGAGCTGTAGTGTCATCTGACACTCCCCTTTGTCTACCATAATTGCTATAGAAGCATGCTATGCTAGATGCTTTGTCTGTGGCAAATGATGTGCGCTTATTAAACATATCATTGTGCCACAACCTGAAGTGCTTGTGCATAGGGGAGATTCCCATTGGGTTACTTGTATATACTGTATTCTTGCAGATAGGTAGTGGTGTATAGGTGGGTATGATTTTGACCTGACTTCACCCTCTTGAGGGAAGCCTAAGCCTGCCTTTCGGCAGTTACCCCAGTTTCCTCCTCCTGAGCCATCTACTATGGGACCATCTCTGTCTTCTCTGATTAGCGCTCTTAAGTCTCCTAAAGCACCAACCGCCTCTTCCTCACCCCACTGCCTTTTGTCTTCCTGATCCTCTGTGACTACCCCTCCATGCTGCTCCTCGAGTACCTTCTTCTCTCTTAAAACTCCAAGGTCAAGGTTATCTCACACCTACTGCAGGTACTCCTTGAGTTACTGCCTCTAACACAATCTTCTCTCCTCCATGATTGGTAGCCACAGGCTCCTCCTCCTCATACTATGACTCCCCCTCCACATCCTCTCCAACCGCCTCCTATTTCTCATCCACTGTCTCCACTTCCTAAACCACCATCTCTGCTTCCTCAACCACTGTCTCTGCTTCCTCAACCACCATCACCTCTTTCTCAGCGACCATCTTCTTTCCTCAACCACCTGCTCCCCCTCCTCAACCTTTAAGCTTTATCTCAATCTCCTTCTGTCCCTCCTCAAACTTTCTCTCCCTTCTGACTGACTCCCTCAACCTCTGACACTTTGTTAATCAAGCTCCTCATCTACTCCCCACAGCACTCCTTCAAAATAAAAGGACATGCTCGCTAAGGTGTCAATGTGCAAAATACATATGTGCCTAAGGTGTCCAATGTTCCTAGGGTGTCTATGTGCAAAACACCAAACAAGTGATAGGCAAAGGGATTCTTGTGAGACTTCCATGAGGGGGAAAGTCTTCTCGAAACACACTTACTGTAGGGACGGTGACTGAGCACAGCATAGGAAGATTTCTCATGTTCACATGGTAAATCTGCCGAATTACCACCAACTCGATTATTGTTACTACCATGGTTACAAGTGGTGGTAGGGCAATGTTAATCCCTGCTTTTGGAGTCCATAGAACTCCATAGGGATTTCGGCAGAATTACCAATAGTGGTAATTCCGCTGGCGGTAGTGCTAGCAATGTTTGACAGTAAGGTGGAGGATTTACCTCCCTCAAAAAGCTTGGCGTAAGTCCTCCACCTTACCACCAAACATGTAGTATGATGGTGCAGTAATGCGTCTGTAATGGAATTACAGACGCATTACCCGCACCACCGTACTTGTAATGAGGACCAGCATTTATTTTCTCTATAAATACAGGAATGGGAAGGTGTAAGAACTTTTTCTTTTTTTTTTCTTTTTGGGGTGGCAAAATGGGAACAGGAAAAAGTAGAAAGGGATCTTTCTTTTTGGATTTTCTTTAGAAGTGACTTGTGGTGAAAGTGGAATGTTGGAGAGGGGTAACCTTTTTGACAGCCCAAAAGCCCAAATTGTGGGGTTTGGGCAGAATATTCAAACATCCCTCCCCCTCACAGTCAATACTCTAATGGATGAAAAACCGAAGGGCCATCAATCCACCAAATGATCAAAAGAAGGAATCATTGGTCTGTATCCATTGATAGCATAGTGTGACAACTACAACTATCTTGTGGCCCAGTTATTACCGCAGGACTTACCAGAGATTTCCTTTTTAACTCCCTTTTTATGACTGGAAAGTTGACTCAATTGGGTCCTATATTTGCTAATAAAGGGATGAACGAAGAGTTCAACTTTCATTGTTTTCTTTAGATTCACAATGATGGGTACTAAGTGTAATCTCACTATTGAGAGACTTCATTTACTAACAGGATTATAACCATACCATTTGCCTTGCATACACAATGCCTATGCCTGGGTTTTCCTAGATTGACTTTTTGTTTATAACTTACTATTGACTTAATATTTAGGTGGACTTTTAATTCGTTTGAGAATGTGATCATGTATACATTTCTTAATTTTACACACATTTTTAGATCATGTGTCAATGATTTTGCTATTATTCAAGACAAATCCTGACAGATACACATAATATTTGAAGTATCAATTGTTTGATATATTAAATAGTTATTTCCATTAAACACATGTTTTCCATCAAGGACAAGCTCACTTGGACTGTACGAGATTCACTTTAATTAATTCTCCAGTGATTTACTATCAAGCAAAAATAGCATGAATAATGTCATACATCCAATATTAATTGTACACTAACTAGATGTCTGTTAACAATAACTGCAAATTCTATTTGACACTAATTGGATATTTGGATCTCACTTGAGATTTCAAAAATTGCCTTGATTAACCTCCATACCAATATTCTATTACGTGATATGTTTTCCTATTATGCGACCCAGTCTATTCCATTTTTCCCTATATGTCGTTACGGGATACTAATCAAATTATCACTCACTCTCCGTGTCCTAAGATGACTAGAGATAGATGTTACATTCCCTTTCTTCTTTGCATGACCGAGTCTTTCTTTAGTTTCTATACGCTTGCTTATCGCTCATTTTTTAATTACACGCTACCTCAATACACTAATAGGCTCCTTTACGGTTCTCGTCATCTTCACATAACCTAGAGTCAGAACTAGGTTGTTATTTTCATTTATGCGGTCCTTTATATTCTCAAGTTCCGTTGTCCGATCATATTCATAGTAAATACACATACCATTTTGGTGTTTCTCACCAGCCTGCCCTTTAGCTCTATTAATGCATTGCTTTGGAAACCTCACACGCAACACAGTCGGTTTCGGTAGTTGTGGCAGCGATTCACGTGGATTACTTTCGTTCGTACATATACTAGATCAGGCCGATACGTTCACCGGTCCAGCCTTTAGCACCATGAATACATTGCCTTGCAACCTTATATACAACAGAGTTGCTCGCGCTAGCTGCGGTGGCGACGGGCTTGGATCACTTTCTTACGAATTCACACAAGAAAGGTCGGAACGCTCTCCTTTCTCTGTTCACTTGGTGTAATCTTCATGCCACATTTTGAGGGACACTCATTCTGACTGTTCCGCTCCACCTTCTTATCATTTCAGCTACTTCTATACTCACAGTATTATGATTAAGTTGGTTCGTGGAAGTTACTCTGACAGTCTTTTGAATACATTTTTCCAAGCTAGGTGCTTTCCATTAGCACACAGTTTTCTTCCAGTTTACAACGGGTCTCCCAAATCTTGCTCACGTTTATTATTGTCTTTTTATTGCGGACAGGAATTATACCCACACGCTTACTATTAGGGATATCCCCTTGTTGTTTCATTGAATTTTATTAAGGTATTCTATTTTTATGCTCCCTACTATTCTATACACCGCTCTGTTGGCACAGGTTCACAGGTGATTGGCAACTTGTGAGGTGACATGCATGTATAATTGAACATAATGCTTTGCACTTGTTTCCTAGTTGAACCAACTGAGTGTTTCTGTCCTCTGTCCTCTTTATTCTTGTTCTATATATCACTTAAATATAATAATAAAGGAGATGAATATTCTATAACATCTGTCTAGTAGCTCCTGCTAATTCAATGAGTTGGCCTGTACTATAGATGCACCGTATATCCGATACCAATGGTCATAACAGAACGATTTGTTGATGTGACTATCAAATCACTGTATTGACAGTATGTATATTATATCATCGATTGTTGAATTACACCTGATGAAGGGAAGATTTTCACGAAATGCATTGTGCTGACGTCTTTTTGAATATAAAAGAAGATTGGAATGCAAAATGTATCTCCTACGTCCATTATTACTGAGAAAATGTCTTTTGAACAACATTGTAAAGTTGATGAATTGAATGCAACATAATTCTCTATATGTGTTTATGTAATTTTGGCTGTAATACACAGCATAAAGGTGTGCAGGGGGTGGGAGTGTCTGATACTGTTCCAACAGCGTCTTTGTTGTCATATATTTGCTAAGTGCAGTCACCAGTTCTTTTCAATTAATAGGTGAGACTGAACAAGAAGTACAGGAATGCACCCAACCTTTAAAATTCACTTGTGCCCGTTGACCTGCTAAATAGAAAAAATCTGTTGGATTTTGAGGAGATCCCAAATTAATAGGAACACGTGTTTACATGTATTTTATTTTCTTTGCACAATCTCCAGGGAGTCAAAAAGATGGGGTGGATTTTCTGCCCTTCTAATCGGAAGCTGGTTACTTAGTGTTATCTACAAAAGCTTGACATTTAATCCAGATTTATTGATGACCTTTTCCTACTGGTGCAGGCACATTTCAAAGAGGAGGGGATGAGTGTGAGGCCTTGAGAGGCATGGCAAGTTAGAGGGCTCTGAATGGATAACTTTGCACATTTTTGACTTGATTTGATTTGGGTATTTATATTGCGCAAATCCTCAAGGGAACCTGGCAGAAACTGCATCTAGGTGCAGATGTCAACAAAAATGGTGAATAAGAGGCCACTATGAGTAATAGAGTAGACTGATATTTATTGAAAAAGGTAGGTCTTAAGCTTCTTCCTGAACAACAGCGGAGACTTGATATTTCGTAGTTCGGGAGGCAACGAATTCCAAGTTTTAGGCTCATATGTGGAGAAATACCTGTCTCCACGATGAACAAATTGAGAGGGGGGAACTAGTTGGAGGTTTTGGCTTGCAGATCGAAATAGGCAGTCGGGAAGGTAAGAAGAGATCTTAGAGACCAGATAGCTCAACGCACGGCCATGGAGGCATTTGAAAACGAGGCAAAGTGTCCTAAAGATAATGGTCTGATGAAACCTTCTACTATGAGGAGATATTGGGCCTCATTATGTGCCCAGCAGTAACCTTGCCGGTGCTACCAGCGGGTTGCCGCCAGACCCCATAAAGATTTACCAGTGCCTGACTTCCTGGTGCCACCGGCTCATTATGAGTCCGGGACACGAAAGCACCAGCACCCTTTTAACGGTACTGGTGCTTCTGTGACGACTTTGCTTACCATGACCATTGTGCCCAGCAGGGTCAGACCTGTCGGGCACAGTGGCTCCGGCAGATAAATCTGTAGTTTGCCGGTCCGGAAACAAAGGTGCCGGCACCCTTATTTACGGACCGGCAAATTTGTTATGAGGCCCATTGATGTGGTTCTCGGGACACTATAAATGATTCTAATGGCTGGATTCTGTGCCTCTTTCAGATGTCACAGCTGGCTAGCCGAAATTCCTGTAAGAAGGGCATTGCAATAGCTCAATTTAGAATTAACCAATGCCTCAACAACGGCTGGGAAATCTTTTTCTGCTATAAGGGGAAGAGTGGGCCACAGTAGTTTAAGCTGATAATAAATCAATTTTACAGTTTTGGTTATATGAACATTTAATTCAGATTTAACTGCCAGACGCAGCCAAGGATTTTGACCTCAGGAGAACGTGGTACAAATGTCAAATAGAGCAGGCCATGGAATGCCAGAGTAAGAGCCTGGCAACAGATTTTTTTGGGTCAAGTATGATAATCTCGGTTTTCGATGGATTTAATTGCAGCCTGTTTTCCAGAATCCAAATTTGTATTTTTTTTTAGGACAAGCTAGTATTCTTTGAATTGCTTCTGTGTTTTTAGCCTGGCGTAGATTTGGGTGTCGTCGGCATACAAATGATATTTTAGGTTAAATTGTGAAAAGATGTTTAATAAAAGGACACATGTAGATATTAAATAACTGCGGCGAAAGAGGCAACCCCAATGGAACTCCGCAGGGAACAGGCAGAGAGTCAGAATAGTAAGCCACCATTTTCCCCTGTTGAGTTAAGTTGGAGAGAAAAGAAGAGAACCACTTCAGTGACTCTTTGGATACCTTGGCAACCTTGGCCAATCTGGAGATGAGGATGTCAAAATCAACTGTATGGAAGGCTGCCGATATGTCAAGCATGACAAGCATGCTAAAATCACCTTTGTCAGCAGCCCTGAGAATATCATCCCAGACAGCCACAAGAGCAGTTTCAGTGCCATGACCAAGCCTAAATCCTGACTGAAAGGTGTCAAGGATCCCATGTTCATTGAGAACATTTTGAAGTTGTATAGTAACTATTATCTCAAGAATCTAAGTGTGAGACACCAGGCCAGCAATGGGGTGGTAGTCGGACAATATATTGTGGTCTTGTGAGGGATTTTTGAGCAAAGGGGCGAGGAACGATCTTTTCTACTCTGTTGGCACAATGCCTTCATACTGTGATTTTGTATAAAAAGTAGAGTGGCATTTTTCTCCTCTGCCATTTATTCAATCATCTTAAAAGCATCTCCTGGTCAATCAAGAGCCAGCCAACGATTGGTCCAGTACCGGAGGGTGCCTTCAAAATGTTTTCCTGGATGTTCACTATTGCTTAGTCCTTGCTGTGGTCTTCCCTCAAATATGGCTCAGCAAGAGGAAATAGATTGTTTAAAGCCGATTGGAAAGAATAGCTGGCTCACAATTACATTTTTTGAGAAGTGCTATTTTTCAAATTTGCTATTTTACACTGGCATGGAACTGCACATTCTGGAATCAATCCAAGTGTGTTAGTTTGCATTTTTCATGTCAATGGACTGCAGTTCCAGTAATTTAAACTTAACAAACTTCTAAGAATTCATAGACGGAAGCATAAAAAATAAAGTGACACAAAGTACATTTGTAGTAGAAATTGATTGCATTCATTTAAAACAATCAAAAGCGATGAACATATTTTGAAATCCATTGCACAGGGGATGCGCGGGGTTTGTTTTAGTGATCAGGCGAGGTGGGCTTCAGACATCCTTGAAGATCTTAAGCATTTATGCAGAATGCTCTGTAGCACACTCATGCACGTGGCCATAATACTAGCTTTGCATTAATGATCATTGATTTCAGACGGCACTTTTGCTTGCTACAAATGGATCTGTCTTGGTCAACATAGATTTGAGCTTTTTTCTCTCGTTTTGTCTGCTCAGCCACCTGAGATGGGGGATTTCAGTGGTGTAACCTTTATTGGCAAACTGTTTGCAGACTTGTTTTATTTATACTGTGGTATTGAGGGGTGCAGGATGCGTTTAGTAGCAACATTAGAATCCACAAGAGCCAAGTTAGTATTGGGTAAAATACCTTTGTTTGGACGATGCCTTTTTGTAAGGTGGGGATACACTGGAAGGCTCTGGAAGGAGGGCAGTGTTAACGTTTTTCCTTCTATGAATTATGAATTGTGAGCTAAAATAATTGCTAATTTCACTACAAAGCCAATGGGGATATCACCTGACCTATTTGGATTGGCAATTTGAGAATTCTTTTATTAAGGTTAGTTTCTCTTAGGAGTCAATTCGTAATGAAAATTCGTTTTGTAAGAAAGTATTTTTTTTTAAATCTAGAATCAATGTGTTATTGTAATGGATTGCTTCTTTTTTAATACATCAATTTGTTTTTCAACAGATATGTTAAGTTTTTTTTTTGTCTGTGTCAGACTTGGTGTTGGTTATAACTGTGCCCCATCAGCCAAACGTCTGAAACATTGGGTGGTGCTGGTTGTAGTTTAAAGGGTCGACTGTAATTGATTTGAATGCAATAGTTTCGAGTCAAAAGGACCGGGAAAAAAAGGTTGAATGTTTATTTTTTTTATTATTATTTTTTGTTTTGGAGGAGTCCCCCCAAACCCGTGTTTTTGGTGTAAAAACCATTTTTTGTTCCTATACGGAAGCCAAAAAATAAAAATACATTTAAAAAAAGGCATTCAACCTTTTTTTTCGGTCCTTTTGTTTCGAAACTATTGTAATACGAAACAATGTATTCGATTCTTTGACTGGACACCGGTAGTACTTCTATATCTTTCCAATGAACTGTGCATCCATATCTTTCAAGATATTTTCTATCGGAGTGAGCACCATTTCCACCTCCTCCCTATATGAATGGGCTTCTACCATCTTGCCCCGCTCTTCCTATTGTTCATGTTAATGTTAAAGGATATTTGTACCGCACACTAACCACTCTGGAGTGGTCTGCTGCCGCTCTGGTGGCTCTGAAAAGGGAAGGGGGTGAGTTAGTGGGAATAAGCAGGAAAAGTGCAAGAGAGCAGTGATGTGCCGTTGTCGGCCTCAGCCCGGTTGACACTGTTCACTGGGCTTCAGGTGTTTTCAAGTCTGTAGCCTTAGTGTGCTGTTGTGCGAGTCTATGGGCCTCATTCCGAGTATGGCGGTAAGGGATAGCGGCCACCGGTAACGAGACCGGTGGCGGTAATCCCTTACCGCCATACTCCGAGTTCCCTTTGCGCCCTCGCCCTTAACGCCTGCTTTGAGCAGGTGTTAAAGTCGAGGGCGCAAAGGGGCCTCCAAGCCAATAACGGTGACCGTAATGAACGGTCACCGTTATTTGCATCTTCCCCATTCCCATTGAGCCCTATGGGGGCTCATTTGGGAATGGGGAAAAGCCTTGGTGAATGGGGAATTACCGCCCCGCCAACCTTGGAATGGGGCGGTAATTCCGCCATCCACCAAGGCGCTGCCGGTCCGGGTACGGCGTCAACCAAGGCGTTAATAGCGCCATTGGTTAGCGCCGTACTCGGAATGAGGCCCTATGTGTGGTTTGTTTTGTTGTTGCGGTGTGGTGAATTTTGTGCAGTTTATTATGCTATAGAGTTGTGGTTGTGTTTGTTTAGAGTTTGAGAGGTGTATGAGGAGGGGTGAAATTGTTAGTGGGTTGTTTATTGGCATCTCTGTCTAGAAGTGATGTTTTAAAATTTCAACATTCTTTCTAGATGTGGCACGTGGATAGCAATCCGGCGCTGTCCGACATTCACAATACCTTCCATATATGTCGCCCACCAATATTCACAACTGTATTCACAACTATTCACAATAGTCACAACTATTCACGGGACTTCAAACTTTTTTTAAAAATTATGCAGCTTCTCTTAAAATGTGTGTTTCCCTTTAATGTGTGTTTTTCCCTTATGATGTCTTCTCATCAATATGCCTCAGCGCACGTCTATGCCTCAAAGTCCCTATGTACCTCAAGGGATTACAAGCGTGTATTACACATATCTTTTATCTATTCCTGTGTATCATTTCGTACCTCCTGGGCTAGCTTGCTATGCACCCTGAAGCCATGAAGGATGCAAATCAAGGCCCAAACAAAATAACGAAAAGTCAAGACTTTGCTTGCCTTCCTGGAAGGCTGGGAGGACTGCTCTTTAAGGGCCCGGTTTCTGCATCACACCAGTCGCAGAGATAGGGCCCTTCCTCACAAACAAGTCCAGGGGCTGAAGCACTGTACCTGGAGCCGAGACTACATGTTCTGTGTTAGCACAAGCATTGGCAAAGCTAAATTCCTAAGCAATGTTGTTGTCTCTAACTGGTACCCAATCGTATAGGCAGGTGAACTCACTACCTCACTATCTCAGATGTATATTCTCATTACATAAATGTTCTCCCTGACAGTCCAGCTGAACATTTGAAGGTAAATGCAGAGCCATGACTTTTAAACCAACACCCTAGTCTTGTAATCCCAGAGAATCCAGTATAAGTGCTTATGCACGCGGCTGTCTCTAGATCAAATGTCCTCAATATATTTTCCAGGCAAGGGCCGCACTGGTTGTCTCCTATGAGTGGTATTTCATTGTTGTACAGTTAAGGGCTCACTGATATGCTCTCCCAGTCCAGCCCAAGCTTGGAGTGTCTGCCTGCCCTGGAGGATATGGACTTGCCTACAGATCAGGGCTGAACGCGTTGCCTGCACTTAATGATGCGCTATCACTGAGTCTGAGCCAGTGGCTCCTTTGAATGATACACGGATCCTCGAAATGATAAGCGCTCCCCCTACAGGGACGATTTCCCACTGCTGCATTGTCTATGCGGAGGGTCTCAATTTGCACTTTATTGATTCATTATTTATTTTTTGCAATGGACGATATTAATGCAAAGTGAGATTCCCCTGGTCACTTTGTCTTCTTTTTTGTGGTTTAAGGTAATGGAGAAATGTTTAAAGCTGGGAGCCAGGAGTGTCTTCTATATCGCTGCAGACATGTCTTTACCCCCAGATACTGAAAAAGTGGTGAAGTTTGCCTTGGAAAAGCTTGGTAAGTGAAAATGTGGGGATAAACGTTTCTTGAATAAAAGAGAGAATCCCTTGGGATCAAATTCTCTAAATGTAGGGAGACATGCCCCCAGATCCAAGAGTATTCCCCAGACAGTGAAGAGATAGGAATCATAAGGTGCCTCAGATCAGAGAGCAGCCATAGAGGAGGGATCAGAGCGCAGCCTCAGACTAAGCATCAAGGATCGTCACCCAGATCAGAGACCTCTCCCAATACCAACGACCCATTCAGGGCAACAATCAGGGGCCGCTACACAGTGGAGTATATTTGCTGAAAATGTTGGGGGGGACATGACATCTGAAGAAAAGGTGTCAAAGCCAAATGAATGGGGACAAAATGGTGTGCCATGAAAGTTGGAGGGGACAAACACCCCTGCCCCCCCCTGAAATTACGCCCATGCCGCTACAGGAGATGGGGTCACATAACAGTTCTGAAGTCAGAGAGCCACTCAGTTCCGCAATCAAGAGGCAGCCCCTACCTCTGAGAGCAGCGGGAGAGTTGGTATCAAAGAGGCATTCTGAAGTAAGAGAGCATCCCCAGTTCAGAGAGAGGCCTCCAGCAAAAGATTAGGAACATCCATTCGATCAGATCCAGGACAGGGAGCAGAGAGCAGCCGATCATCAGATCTGTTAGGTCCTGATGATGTGTGACCTCCATTCTCGCGGAGATCTGTTAGTGTGTGAGCTTTTCCCCCATGGGTGCTTGTTAGCGTGTGAGCACCCCTTGCCATGTAAGTCTAGGAGTTATTTTCTCATTAGAGCAAGGAGATGGGAGTCGGTTGCTGTGTTACATGGCCCCACTCTTAAACATCATAGATCAATATACCCACAGAGAGAAATGCAGGCCAACCACCCGCAAACGAAAGTACTTTAGATTCTACGAATGACCACTCTCTCCTGCAGGATTAATTAATTCCCAGACTTGCATCTGTATAGTTGATATGGGTGCTGCCAAATGATAACATTTCTTTAGTAATGTTGTGACATGTTTATATCGATCGTTTATTTGTTTATTTTACAATAGGCCTTCATAATATGGGTGGTATATTTTTTCGAAGACTTATAGCATGCAGTAAATAACGTATGCATTAATTTTGGGAAATTCTGAATAGAAGAAATCAGTAACGTGTGGATTCTACATATGGTATTTCTGAAAAATCTACATGCATTATTTTGTACATTTGTTTTTTTTAACGTCCAGTTCCACCTTTGTTTTTATGATAGAAATGGATTCTGTATTGTGGCAGCATATACTGCTGCTTCAGGAAGTGGGGCGGCGGGAAACAGATATGCACCCCAAAAGACGTGCCATCCATTAAAATGCTTTTGTAAATCTGGCCCATAGTTTTTTTTATGTGCATGCAAGCACTATTTGTTACCCAGTAAAAACAGGAAATAAAGTTTCAAATCTGTTTTGAGGTTTTTACCATTTTTACTGTCAGCTCGAATGAAGGTACAAATTGGATGAGTTCTTATAATATGCTTGACCTTTGAATCAGAAGGTATTTTAGAAATACCACTTGTAGTTAATAGCCCTTCGTTCTTAATTTGGAGGGTGGGAAAAAGGGTTTTTTGAAAATACCCCCCCATTTTTTACCATTGATATTTGCCCATTTTGGGACATGTTTAACTTGCAAGAAACCTGGCTGATGGTAGGAGTTAAAATAGATGGCTTCACAATATTAGATCAAAAGGTAACACATTTGAAGGGAGGCTGGTCCTCTGGGGGCCTGCTGATTGCCTCCATAAATTCGGTAATAACAAAAGTGGAAAAACTACTGAGTAAGAACCTAATTATTCTTGCAGGGAAATTGGGCTATCGGTTAGGAGGCATTTCAAAATCTAACATTGGTGAATCTATATAGAAACCCCTTGTGTTCTGGCTTGGAGTCTTTCTTGGAAGATGTTTCAGATACACTGTTAGAGGCCTTCTCGTCAGGAGGTCAAACAAATGTAATAGTGACTGGTGATTTGAACTCATACTGTATGCCAACTAACTCACCTAAGTATAAGTACTCAGTGTCATGGGAAAATGGAGAAAAGGTGGATGTCTTTTTTTAATGAGTGGGATTTGGTACTGGAAAACGGAAACATCGAGGGCGATTTGCATTTTGCCTCAACATGGAAAAATTGTCAGTCGCAATCAGTCATTGATTACATAATATTATCAAGAGATATGTTTTGAGAAATGTGTGGGCATGGAGATCAGGATAACCCCCCTAAGTGACCATAACATGTTAACAGCAGGATTTGCATTTGGAGAATGAAGAGCAGAGTGCGGTAGACAGGTAGACTTGACCGTGAATGATGGGGGAAAGAGGCTATCAAAATTCAAAACGAGCAGCCTTTTACTAAATAGAAATCTACCTGAGATAGTGTCAGCCACCCTGTTGAGTAATTTAGAATCAATCTGCACTCCGGAAAATATTAGAGATTTTATTTGGGATTTGTAGAAATCCAAATATATTGGGAGCAATATGGGGATTACCCATAACCACGCGTACGATCCCGAAACGTGGACATGGAAAAAAGAACTACGAAAGGATATTAGAAAGAAATTTCTATCAGCTAAGAAGAAGGTGACAGCAGACTATAAAAACTGGCCCAGAGCGCAATGATTTTTAAAATAACAGAGACAGTGATAATAAATGCTGAGTATGCTGGTCTCAAACAACACACTTCATTTGTGGTCTTTAATAAACCAGGAATGGGATGCAAGTGCAACGGCAGAGTTGTATGGTGACGGAGGATGCTTAGCCAAACCATTTTAGGAACCTGTATAAAAATCCTTTAGTGGAGAAAGAGCAAGGGACTAGTAATGGGACCTGGTCACTGCGAGTGACAAGGGATACTTTAGAGCAGTTAATAAAGAAGTTCTCCTCATCCCATCTGGACCAAATGGCCTGACTAATACAATCTTTAAAGCTGATGTTCCCCTATGATCCCTTGTAGATCTGACTCTATTTATCAATATAGTCCGTCTGAAATGTATTCCAGCGAGTTGGAGGACTGCAATTATTATCCCAATCTTCAAGAAGGGCGACTAGGCAGATCGTGTTAATTATCGCCCGATCGCACTTCTAGACACTGACAGCTAACTGTTTGCAGGAGTAGTCCTACAGGAATTGGAACAGTGGGCTGAGACCAAGGGAATTTTGGACACAGCCCCGATAGGTTTTAGGAAAAACATGTCCACTCCCCTGAATGGCTTAATTGTGAACATAATACATGATAAAGCATGGACAGGAAGTAACCTATCCCTTTATGGCGCATTAGTCAGTCTTCCAAAAGCATTCAACACTGTTAACAGAAGGCGCTTATGGAATAAATTAAAATCTTGGGATATACCAGCTGGTCTGTTACCAATAATTATCTATCTCCATGAGAAGTCAACTATACAGGTCCTTTTAGATGGACTGGGCTATTTATTGAGTTCTATAGATACGGAGGGAGGTGTGAGGCAGGGATGCATTCTTGCTCTCTGCCTCTTCAACCTCTATCTGGCAGACCTCAACAAAGCCCTCGGAGATAAGGGACTAGCATGTCCGAAGGTGGGTAGACGAGTGGTTTCCTGGATAGCATACACTGATGATATCATTTTAATGGACTATACACCACGTGGTCTCCAGCGCTTATTGGCTGCATTGTGGTTTTACATAGAAGAAAATAACATACTTATTAATCCTGCAAAATCTAACATTCTTCGTTTAAGTAATCCCACTAGGAATAAAGCAGGCGCTAAAGGGGTTCCTAATGCTCAACCAATAAACCATATCAAAGAGGTTGTCTATCTGGGTTTTAAAATGAATGCTCATCCCAATGTGGCAGCTGCGAGAGAAAGACTCCCGTTAAAATAGACCAATCTGTCTGTCAAATGAAGAGACAAAGCGGTCGATACTGCAGATTTTCTATTATGCCCTTTATAAAATTCTATAGGGGCAAACTGATTCCATTGCTGTTATACAGGATGGATGTTGAATCACAAGCTTGGTATCTAAACTGGGGTCGTTTGGAAGGTAGACTATGGAGGAAAGTCTCGGGTATTCCTCAATCATTACCAATGTCCAGGTTACGTTATGAGCTAGGTCTGACATCATTAAGTTCTAATTTAGAGTGGAAACTCCTGTGATTGTTCCGTTCAAACATAGTTCGTTCAAAAAACACCTTATATGAGGATGTGCAATTAATGTATCAGGAAGGCTCCAGTTAAATGATAAGAAATCTAGAGACAAAGGTGACTGAGATACTGCAAAGCGGTAATAGATGAATTGAGGACCTAGTTGCAAATCCAAGTGGTGTAAAGAGAGCTGTTAAGGTCTCAGACTGGATTATGACAATAGATAGTTTGCGTAGATTTAAACTGCATAACTGCGTCTCTGTTCTAGACAAACCTGTGGGGGAGTTGCCTTCACATTTGAACACATTTCCAGACACCAGATTGAGAAGTGAGTTCCTGAGATTTCACTTGAATTTAATACCAACAGGCGAAATCTTGGCGTCTCGATCTAAAGACAACAGAATAAAGGAAGAATGTTCTCTCTGTATGGAAGAGACTACTGAAACACTACGACGTATACTGATCGAATGTTCGACAACATATGAACTAAGGGAATTGCATCTTGAGCTTTTCATACATAAGAAAGAATGGTTAAGAACTCAAGACTTTTGGCCAAGACTGTCCTCGGGCCATGAAAGTCACATTATTGATTATAGCACATTATTAATAAAATAATAAAAAACTGTTGGCTTTGTCAATGCTTTTTTTAACAGGACTTTGGCGAAGGACATGCATGGTGCTTATAAATCGAGTGGCGGAAGGCAGACCTGTTTTAGGCCTGTTTATTACACCAATAGCATGTTTGCAACTCCAATTAACAAAATAAACCAAGCTGAGGGATCCTCCATCTGCTCTGATTGTAGTTCAGGCACTACTCAAAAACGATGAAGTAAGTTTCATACCTGTCTTCTAGTAGGAATGGATGAAGTTGTACACCAATGTCATAAAGAAAATTACAATCAATGAACCTCATTATTAGTAGAAATTATGTATAGTGGTGTCAGAATAAAAAAAAGGTGTCATAATAAAACAAAAGTGAAATTACACACTGCGTTCTTTAAAGTAAACCTTTAAAACAAACATACCTTTTGACCAAGTAACATGCAAGTTCACTCTGCCTCAAAATGTGTTATATACAGGATTCAAAAGATTCAAAGATTCTTACAGATCCAATTCAGTCATTAACTCTCACAAGACTGCTTTGAATAAACGCTGGCAGTAAATTGCAGTGCAGCATTGATGGTAATGATTAATTAAAGCTAGCTCCAAGAGTTCCCATGAGAAGGTGTTTTGGCCAGGGAGGGGCAGGAACTGTGTCAGAATGACCACAAGGATTAGCATGGCCATGGCAGTCAATGGGTGGGCAAATAACGAAACAACACCGTCAAGCTGTGTGTTCCTAATCATATGCCATTTCTTCCAATCTGTACTCTAATGCAATAGTTCTGGCGTATAGCTGCCACCTAATAAGCCCAAACTAATAAATGGCAAAAAGAAAGTGCCAAACTGGGTTTGGGGTGTGGAGGAAACCCAGATATCAGAAAAAATACAATTCCCCATAACTATGTATGAAAAGGATATTGCAAGTCACTTAGAGATGTTGTATCCTTATAAAGGCAGTCAAACCACGGTCTCATAGAACTTCCAGGTCACAGAATTCCCTGGTCACTTGCACTTATGAGGTACTCTGCGGGACCTTATCCATACATTTTGTTTTATCGTTGATGTTCACAACATACTGCTTTGTGCTTCACTTTAATTTCTTTCTTAGCCCTGAATGATTTGTTTACAGTGTGGGAAATCTGAGGGCATTTAGCCCGTTTAACAACCCCCTCAGGTAACCAAGGGAAAGGCAAAGTTGTCATTACCCCTGTGAGGGGGTACTAATGGGATGGAGGGTCTTTGAAGAATGGAAGTGGAATGGCCGAAGATGAGATCTGGCATCCCCCTTTTCCTAATCCCGATCTATCCTACATCCCCTCTACTGTCCGAGGATATCATCACGCATGTCCTACCCTGCCCCAAGATCTTCCGTCCAGCACTCACACTAGGAGGAAAGCAAGAGAATGTAAAACCCCCTTTTCTAACTATAATCCAAACTTATCCCCCGTCCTTCTAATATCATAAACTACTCTGAGAACCAATCTTTTCCTTCCCTGTTAACCTCATTTACTGAGGATACTAGAGTGAAAGAACCAATACAAATGTCCTATCCTAAGAACACCCCTAGATCAAAGACATGATATCCCCCCTTCCTTGACAGTGACCAACCAAACCCCCATCAGCTTTTGTATTAAGATACACAATCTTCTTTGTCCCAAATATCACTCATTTACTGTGACGAAGAGGAAGTAAAGAGGAGTACCAATTTCCTATGAGAAACACCACTATGGAAGAAGATGCAGATAGAGGCACATCAACACCTTCTTAGGCCATGTCCCACTAACAAAGCCAGGCAGGGTCAGGCAATTGAAATCAACCATGCCCACCTGCAGCCTATCAAGTCTTCAGGAGAGTATAAAAGGAACTCTAGCAATCAGCAAAGAGAGCGAGTCAGAGGAGAGATGAGTAGCTATGGCTGCCCAGGACCAGCTGGAAGAAACAGGGACACTGAGGGTCTGTGTGAGGATGCATCTGAGAGAAGTGTGGCTAACTACCGCTGTTTCCACCAAAGATGAGAAGTTCAAAGAAGGGAGCCGGGAGGCATGCTGATCTCTTGAAGTAAGTGAGCATGATACAATGTTGCAGCCCAAAACGCATAGGATTGGAGACGCATTGGGTGAAATTGACTAATGGAATTACAAGGATACATACTGGTAGAGCAGTAGCGTGTACGATTACATGTTCTCAAATGACTTTATGTAAAGCAAGGACGTGTCTGCAAAGAGGGGAGCTGTGCACAGAGAGTAACTGATAGAAAAGGGTTGACAACAAACAAAGTGTGTTGGAATAGCATTGGGGTGGCCACCAGGCGGGATATTGATCCAGGCTGGCTGTAGGGACCCCAGAATAATCAAAGAGTGTTGCAAAAGCATTGAGTTGGCCACCAGGTGGCCGGTTGATCCAGGCTGACCGCAGAGATCCCAGAATAAGCATTGGGGTGGCGACCAGGCGGGAGATTGATCCAGGCTGGCCGCAGAGACCCCAGAATAAGCAAAGAGTGTTAGAAAAGGATCAGGGTGGCCACCAGGTGGGAGATTAAAAAGAGAACTCTATTAAGAATAAGACCCAGAGAAGCATAAATAACTTATCAGGAAAAGGTACAGTGAAGCTATTTGCCAAGTGAACTTTTTGACAAGTGTATTTTGTGCCAAGTGAACTTTTCTTTGCCAAGTGAAACCTGAAAGACTTGTGTAACTTTATATTGCTGAGTGCCTTAAACTTGGGTAGGGAGCTGCAGAAAGGCATTAACTTGACTTTGAATACCATTGAGTTGACCAGATCCCATTAACCGTATTATTCTGTAGAAGTGAGGACAAGTATAGATTCTGACACAGACAGTATTTTGTTTTGGACCGACAGACTTAGACTTCCCTTCATTTTCTTTCTGTTAGGGAACAATCCCAATTTAGAGGTAGGGCAAGTTAGGCATACACCATACTGACCATTGAGAATAAACGTTTTCACTTTCTGTATCGTCTCTTGATACCATGCCTGCCTGACAACAGCTATACAATTGCCACCTGTGCAATTCTGTCTAGGACTGCTCTAGTGTGTGCCAGGTTTTTGGCATCATTGTGGGTACACTGAGTTGGAGCTCATCTGGCATTTGATGCTGGCATATAAGTAGGCCAGCTATTTTATGGCACCAGCTTTGCCTCAGTGCAGCAGTGCATTTGCTGCAGGGTGCTGTACCAGCGCATACTGTTTTGGAAAGATATGTTTATGTTTTCCATCACTTTCCCCAATAACCTAATAGACACTCATTCATTACATATTGGTTTATTCCCCTACAGCAGGAGTCTGCAAGCTCCGGCTCACCATGTGTCTGGACTACGATTTCCAGGCTCTCACATTAACTATAACTGGATAGGGCTGGTGGGATTTGTCGTACAACACCTACAGACAGCCAGAGGCTGCAAACCCATGCATACAGGATTGATTTGGTTGTCCTCAGGCTTCGGGGAGAGGGGTATAGATCAGGAGATGAAGGAGGGAGGGAAATACTGAGGGGGAGAGGTAGCAGGAGCAAATGGGGGAAGGGTGGGATAGGAGGGGGCTGCAGCATTCAGCACCAGCTCAGGGGCTGCACTCATTTCTAAATATTGCACAGTAGTTAAGTGCAAAAGGTGGATCTTCCCCATAATCCCTTCTATTGAGTTCATACATTTTCAGAGGTCTGTGGAGGGGAGAATTGTAAGCAACTTAAAGCCAAATTGAATCTTCCTGAATAGAGCAAATGTGGAGAAGGTTCTCCCGAAATGGTATTAAGTCCCTTTCTCCTCAGAGACCGTCCACATGTCCTGTGTCTCTTCTGACCGTTGTGGATTTCTTACCCTTCCCAGCCTCTGAAGCAAGAGTGCCACTTTGTACAATTTGAGAGTGGTTAACGCACCACCTGGCTTTGCAGGCTTTAGGGGGATCTGAACCTTTCTTCTCTGTCTGGACTTTACCGCAAGGTTTACTCTGATATAAAGCCTCAAAAGTAGACCAGTAACCAGACATATCCAGCAGAGAGAGAAAGATGGGGGTTCCTGAGCTATGGCATTTTGCCAGAGCTCTCTCTCTTTCCACCTTCCCCCTTCTGTGGTCTCACAATCCTCTCCATGTCTTATTCCACCACGCATCGTTTAGTCCTGCCCATGGCTGACCGGGTATGCCCCTTACGGCTCTGCTATACAACAGATGGTTCTCTTTCTTAACCTTTGGTCTTCCTCCACCATCTGATGTTCTTATTCCTGCTTTCACCTCTTGATGTTACCTATTGGTCTGCTCTGCTCTATCTGCCCACTGCTGTTCCTTCCAACCCACTTCTTCCTCTGAGCTTTCTTTTCTTCAGCATTTATCCTTCTCCCCTTGCTGTTAATCCCTTAGGTTCCTCTGCAGTACTTCACTACTCCCTCAATGTCGTTTTCTTTCCTGCACCACTTCTGTATCACTTTCTTGCATTGATGTTACCTCTTCTGTATAGTTCCCCACCTCTGATGACATCAGCTCCTCCTTCTGCTGGGGTCTCATCACCTCCTCCTGTGCCCCGGATCATCCTATCACATCCCCATGGCGTTCACTACCATGCCCTGTTGTTATGTCCTCCTCCTTACCCATTCTTTGCCACTTTCTGAACTGGTAACTCCTCCGTTCCACTCTTTCTCACTGAGTTTACTATATCTTCCTCAACCCTCTCAACTCCCACCACCTTCTCCTCTCCTTTCTCCTCACTGTGGATACCAGTTCCTCCTTGACCCTTATAGATCTTGCCACCTCACCATGCTTGCCACTGCCTCTCAATTCCTCTCTATCTCTCTAGCTTCTGCTTCTTCCACAAGTTCCCAGACTTCTCCATACGCAAGCCTCCTTCTTCTGCAACCACACTGAGCAACTGGGGTGGGGTGCTTTTGTCCTGAGTTGCCTCTTCCCTCTGGGTGGGTCTTCCATTGAGGGTCTGCACCTGTGGCTTATAACTTGGTGAGGGCTGGGATTGGTTGTCATTGTTGGGCACACCTGGGACTGGACAAAGCCCATAACTGGCCCATCCACCACAATCAATGTAAGTCTTTCTCCCTTAACCCTGCCTCGTTCTGCCTGTGCTGAGCGGAAGTTTCTTGCACTCCTAGCATATACCCAGCTGGAAATACCCTGGGAAAGGCTGATAAACACTTTTGTGTCTGTTCTTGCTTTGGACATTGGGCAAATTGAGCCATTGTATCCCTGTAAAAGAATCTCTTGCTGGGGTACAATTATAATAATAATAATTATTATTATTATTGTGAATAATAATAATAATAAATGTATAGGTGGCATAGCCACACGGCCCGGGGGCATACGGGTGCAAAGACTAAAAGTCTTCAAAAACACTGATGGTAAAACACACAGAACCTACTATACCCTTACTTCTACTCTTCCTAAAATGATGAACCCCGATAGAAAGGCTCCTATGCAAATCAATTAGTTTTTAGCCTTTCTTGAATATTTCAAGGAATATGACAATGGTTCTGAAACTTTTCCTTCCACATGAATTCTCAGCGTTGGGAAGTTGCTGATTGGCAGCATTGTATCTGCAAAGCTGCAAAGTTCCCAGCGGATCCCGTGAACTTTGTGGAGGTTTGTCTTTTATCTACTAACTGTAACTGTATCAATGGACTCGCTACCTTCGTCCAGTCAAGATAAATAATTTACTTTAAAGGGCAAGGTGTCTATTCCATGTTGGAATTTTTGTTTCTGCTCACTTGTATAGCGGGTGGCTTATTATTGCCCTGCAAGGTATCACCAAGGGTTTGTGCAGGATCAGGGTTTTTAGCTGACCTGCCCTGATTTACTGGTGGTGTGGCTAGAGTCCAGACCCGGGAAAGCGACCCTGTGATGAGGCGCTGTGACTGTCCCATCCCACGTGAAAGCGATCAAGGTAGGATGATCATGGGTTGCTCCCCATACCCCCCCCGTCCCAATATCCACTGGCTCAGAGTGGCAACTGGCCTGCTGAGTTACCATATTGATGTTCCCCAGAACCAGGTAGGAGACATCTTCATAGGTGGTAGAACCACAACTCCCAGCATGTATTTCCTTGGTTCCCTTTCACCTGTGAACACAAGTGCACCATCCTCTTGGACTAGTGAATTGCCACTCCCAACATACTGTATTTCTTAGTTCAATTTCCATCTGCCAGCACCACTGAGCTACTGTTCATGAAGGGAGAGGATCACAGATTCCCACATGTGCTTTTCTTGGTGTGTGATTCCCTTTTCCATGAGAACGCCTTTTTTTACAGAGGGAAAGGCAGTGGCAGTGTCTCTTTCTTGCTCTTTTCCCATACGGTGTGAAAGCTGGATCTGTTGGATGCTCCTGTTTCCATGGACGTAGATTGGTGTATTACCTGCTTTTCATCAGGTGTTTGTTACTGTGTCAAATCTTTCACAATTGTGGTTTGTTGTGTGCCCTAATTTTTCAATGGAGGTCTCTTGTTGGATCCTTTCCTTTTTCCTGTGGGGGCCTGTTGAAGTGTGAGTTCCTATTCCCCTTTTACAAGCTTATCCGTGTATGAGTTCTAAGATCCATCTAACCTGTTCTTATTTCTTTAGGTGGTCTAGACTATCTGGTTTTAAATCACATTGGCCAAAGTCCCTTCAAACTGTGGGCAGGAGAAGTCAATCATACTCGCTGGCTCATGCAGGTATGTTGCCATTTTGTGTTTTTTACTTCTTTGAACATGTATACGTGTATCTTATTCTGATCCTTTTGCCCTCTCTTTGGCTGCATTTCTCTTTGGTTCTTGAAGCTGTCACTGTCGCTCTTTTTCATCCAATGAGAATGTTTGTAATTCAGGATTTACCGAGTGGGAAAACCTGCCTCAGTTCACCTTTCCAGCTGACATCCAACGCCCCTGTTCAGCATCCCTCTTCCCCCAACACACACACCCCTAACACACTCCTTAAATAGAAGATAAATTTAGGGGAGATGATGAAGGCATGGCACTCTCTATACTGGCCTACCTGGCCTTTATCCATGCATGAACAGCAGTGAGCAAATGAGTGATTGTCACTCCATTACCTGCAAAGTCCGGTCTGAAAGCGGTAGATCCTGGCTACTCAAATTCTTCCCCTCAGGGCTAGAAGAACCCAGAATTCAAAGAAAATGTCATGACTTTCAAATCTGAGTCTCCCCTTTGTGAGACTGCTAAAAGGCGACCTTCCACAAGACTACTCTAAATTTAATCCTGTGTATATAAATCTCAAAATATGTATCTGTATTCACCTTTCAGGCCTCCCCCCCCTCTTGTAAAATGATGGCTAAATTTACCCCCTCCCAAAGCAAGGGCATGATAGATGTCACAGGCCCCTGTAAATCCTGAGGCTTTCACAATAAGTACATGTTGTTTGTGGTTGCAAACACTTTAATGTTATGGATTGCATAATGAAAAAGAAAATGAATACCATGCCCAGTGTGCATTATGTAGTTTGTGATTGAAGCATTAAACCTTTATTATCACAAACATATTTGTCAAATATAAAGATCTCTAGTCGTTCCTACATTCATGAGCTACACTGTGATATCATGCAAATCAGCAATGAACTCCCATTGGAGCTATTTGCCCTGATTCACTTTTTCACAGGGGAATTTTGAAAGAGTATATGATGTGATATGGCATTTATAATGCGCCTATACACAAGAATTTGCCAGACTGTCCCTCTTGGAAAGATAACCTTTGAACCTTGATCGCTTAGCAGATCGCCATGCAGAGTTCATTTCTGGTTTCTTTATCCAATTCCACCTAGATTCGGAATTGCGGGCAATGGCAACTGTTGTACGCAGCTACATAAGCACTGCACGTTCATTGACGCATCCAGGACTGTATGTGCCCATTGTAGTTCTCCTGAACTGGGATAGCTGTGCCTCGAAATGACGTTGGCGGTGCGTTGGGTCCGGCACGTTTTTGATGTTGGTTATTACTGGTTTGCATCCACGTTGTGGAGGGAATCCTGGCTGACTACACATTGAAGGTACTTTCTGCTCTGGCATCCCTAACTGTATCCCCCTGCATGATAATGACCGAATTTGGTGCGATACGTGCACAGAGCACTGCTAAAAGGTCCATCATCTTACAAAAATACTTAGACTTGGGACTCTTGCCTCATCCTCCACCCAATAGTAACAATGACACCGGAGCGGGGCCTGATCAGAGCCCTAGGGAGGAGAGCCAGCCTCAGAGCAAGTAGTGCCACCATTGCACAAAGTGCCAAGCCTAGCATAGAGATCCTGCAGAGCACAGCCATAGAGCCAAGAAGCCATGTAGCCGTGCCTAACGATACACTGAATACAAAGGCAGAGAAATGCATTGATCACAGCCCGAGAGACACTATGGCGTTCATTACGAGTTTGCCGGCAACCCACCTGTAATACTAGTGGGTTACCGGCAAACCCGCCTTACCGTTACCGGCACCCGATATCCCAGTGTTACTGGGATATTATGGGTGCCAGCAACGGTGGTAACTTGCCACTCCATGGTGTCCCATAGGACTCCATGGAATGGGTTTGCTGCAATCAATGGCACCATTAGTACCGGTGCCGGTGATTGTGGCAATTACTTACCAGTAGGACCATGAACTCCTGGCAGGTTCGGCCTGCCATTCACTGCCCCTACCGACAAACTCGGAGTGTTCCGGTCCGGTAAAAATGTCACAGCTGGTATTACCAGCATTTATTCTGGCATTTTTACCGGACTGGAACACTCCGAGTTTGTCGGTAGGGGCAGTGAACGGCAGGTCGATTTTATGTCTCAAAGCTGAAATTGGATCAGAATTGGGGTCACTGAAGACCCTATGCCAAATCACCTCTTCCTAAACAATTAAATAATCTCCTCTCCGAATAGCTTAATACCATACAGTAACTTCAGACACACCTGCCCCTCAAAAAATGTAATTAGGGGACAAATGAAAATGTACAATAACAATACTTAATTTTTTCATCTGTGCAATTAGAGAATCTACCTTTGCTCTCAAATAGGTAATGATGAGCCAGTTACCGGAAATCCCAAAATAAATTATAGATTTCACCCTGCTCAGAATAGCGCTGTTGATCTTTCTTTTCATTTTTTAACAGGGACAAAATCTCAGGTTTTTTTGGGTTGATCTTTAAAGAATTTTCCATGGCAAAACCTTCAAAAGCAACCTGGAGTTGTTGTAAAACAATTCCTGTACAATCAACAAAGACAAAATCATCAGCGTATGCCAACCAATTTATAGGCAAATTCCCAGGTTTAGGCAGAACAAAGGATGCAACTTCCAACATTTTACCCACATCCCCCACGTATAAATTGAAGAGGCAGCGGACCAAGTTCCACCCCTGTCTCTTTACATTACTCGTGGATATCTTTTGTCAGAATAAACCCTCCTGATTTAACCTGACCCTCACATTTGAGTCTTCATGCAGTTTCATACTCAATTTTAATAGACCGACCAGTAAGTTCACTAATTTCTGCCATAGTTGTGACCTTGATAGAGTGTCCATTGGACAGCATTAGACAGATCCACTGTTGCTAAATGCATGACTCTATAATTCCCCCTGGCGACAGCCCAAAATCAACCCATTCAGGTTAGTATCATGACATTTACGAAATCCTGTCTGGTTCTGTGAGATCAGATTTGTTTGTTTGTTTGTTTGTTTGTTTATTTTTTTGTTGTGCGCGCCGGACCCTCGAGTAGCAGGGCGCATAAGACAAGGAAGTTTACAACTTGGATGCAGAAAGGTTACGGTTACAACATATGACAGAAAACAGGAAATTCTTGGCTCCACAGGGTGAGGCATGTACAATACATGAAAAACACAGCCACGCATTCAATATATAGCTAACGTTGCCTAGTAACAGGTCAGTCTATGACTGGTGAAATGCATGTAGTGGTGGGAGGGAGAGTACCCGTTATATGGCATTTTCGGTAAGCCATTTTATAGTGTTTGTTCTGAATTTGTTGAATGTTAGGTCAGATCTAAGTGTCTGGAGTAGGGAGTTCCACAATAGAGCTGCCTTGACAGGGAAGCTGGAACCTCCGATAGTGGTTAGCTTAAATCTGGGCACTAAAAGGGAGTTGGGGCTGACTGTTCCAGTGAGTCTAGTAGGGTTTTTTCTAGTAAATCATTCTATGAGTTAGGGGGCTTTGTTGTTGAGGCACTTATGGATGAGGGATGCAGCTTTAAGGTTGATTTTTTCTTGGGTAGAGAGCCATTTGTGTTTGCGTCTTATTTCAGAAATATGTGCTCTTCTCGGGATGCTTAGGGCCGCTCTAAGTGCATTGTTTTGGAGCACTTGTATTCTGTTGATTATTTGTTTGGAAGTCCCTATAAAGAGGGAGTTGCAATAGTCTAATTTTGATAAGATGAGGGCCCTAGCTAGGATAAGACAGCTGTCTTCTGATAGGAATTGTTTGCCGGCTCGTATTAATTTGCATGTATAGGCCGTGGATGAGGCCAGTGAATTCACCTGTTTGGTAAAGGAGAGAGTCGAGTCAAGGTAAAAACCTAGCCTTTTTACTTCTTTAGCGACCTTAATAGTGTTCCCATTGATGATGAATGCAGAATAGTTTCGGTTGAGTTTAGAGATGCGGGCTGCAAAACCCAGGATGATAAGCTCTGTTTTGTCATCGTTCAAGCAGAGGCCGTGATTGGCCATCCATGCTTGAACGATGCTATAGACTCTGTTCACCAAAGACAGATCTTCCCCATAAACCCTGGTAAGTGGTAGGAGAATCTGGGTATCATCCGCATAGTTAGTGTAGGTGATACCCAGATTGTCAAGATCGTTTGTAGCATATGCCCAAGCTTTCGGATGGTTCAGAATCAGGCACGCAACTATGGTACTATTTGACTCCAAAATAGCTCAGTAGTCTTTAGGTTCTACCACCTGCTTTATAAATAGGTACACAATAAGCTGTCTGCCATGAGGGCAGATAAGTGGCTGTCTTCAGAATGTCATCAAAGAGGAGCTTTAGGAACCCGGCCCATTATCTCGGGCACCCTTGAACAGCCTATTTGAAGTCTTGTTAGGGCCCGGTGCTCTCGAATCACTGACTCCCATAATCTCCTCGAGCACATCATCTATTTCATGCACAATGGGACCAACTAACCCAACATCTTCAACTCTATTTTCCAAACTCATGTCAGTATGAAGCCTCAAATCCCCATATAGTGCCTGAAAATGAGCCGCCTAATCTGTTTCGATAACTGCCTTGAGCAACTCTTCCCCCTTCCCTTGTGTTGATCATTCATTACATCCCAGAATGACCGTGAATCCTTCGATCAGAGATAGCCTAACATTTCCTGCGCATCTGCTTGAACCAATAGAGCCTGAGGATTTTTAACCCAATGTTTATATTTCAACTTGATTTTTTAAATGTTCACCAAGTAGTCAGCGTCGTCATTTATTGCCCTGTGGACGGCTCCAAGCTAAGCCCTCATTTCCTTCATATTTCCTGCCACTGCTTCATCATATTTAGGTGTTTTTTAAAAATAAATTTGGCATTTAAGACTATTTCTCTTACTATATCCCCTTAATGATTGTTCAATGGAATCATGCATGACATTTTTGAAGTTTTCATGAGTAAAAGTCAACAATTTCCAATTATAGTTTGTGGTACTCACGACCTCTTTTATTTCCTTATTCACAATTTCAAGCTTTTTTTTATTCCACACTATTCTATTATGAGCTGGATTTACCACAATGCTCTCATAATTGTTCTCCCGTTCCTGTACCTTTTTCCCAAACAAAAACACTTTGAATGGCCCTTAAAAAGGATGGAGTGAAGTCACACCTCGTACAGGCCGGAAAAAGTTGAGATGACCTGATTAAGTGAAAACAATACCGTCTGTGCCTCGTTGTCATCATTTGATATCTGCCAATATGATTGGCAGAGGCAGCTCCGTCTAGAAGTTAGACAAGGAGTTGAGGTGTACGATTTACTTGTGTCGTTTGATCTTTCTTGTCCTCATTCTCCAAATAAAAAGAAGGCCAAAGGGTTGCTTGCTGACCTATTGATTACTCTTGTCTGTTGGCCGCTTGAATTAGCTCCTCATTGGACCGATACCCCCTTGCTTGAATGCAATAGATAAGGCCAACTGGAGCAGGGGAAATTTCTTCTCCATTCACTTCAGAAGAACCCTCCCCTTCCGAAACAGTCGTTGGTACGGTGACTAAGATCGTTTGTTCCATCACATGTTTGGGCGCAGTGTGCACTCCAATTAGCTCTTGTGCCGATGGAGAAGCCGGTAAAGGCATATCCTTCGCCATTTCTTACCTCTGATCACATAACAACATATTGGTATGCCTTGAAATGATGTGCAGAACTTGCTTTGTCAATTAAACACAGACTTTCCCCCTGAGGCCACTCGAAACACACGGGCAAGATTATATTTAGTGGCAGCCGCTACCTTCATTTTGTGATCCACAGTGAACGATGGTAAACCACTCCAGCACCACTCTCCATGCTCCACGTGTCTTCTGAGCTTTTGTAGCAGTCTCAGTAAAACCAACAGGGAAAGCTCCTCCTTCACCAACAAACAGAATGGAAAGATTCAGTGTCGGCTGGTTTGCCACAGTAAACCACTGCAGCACCACTCTCCACTCTTACAATGCTTTTAACATGTGTTTTGAGAGTAACGTCACTGTGGATCATGATTCAGAGGTACCAAACGTTTTCGTTAGCAGTGGGAAGGTTCTCATTTCAATTGCCATGGGATAGGTGTCAGGTTTGTCAGAGACGTGCCGCAGATCATAAGTTCAGAATTGGGTTAAGTTTGAGTCTGTTAGTCATCCACATGTGCAAGGCAAACACTAATGACAGGTGGGATTATTGAAGAGTTGTTTGTGAGCTTGTTGACTATTTACAAGCCATCTGCGTAGCTAAAGCATGAGAAGCCTGCATTGTTGATTGATTGATTGAGGTATTTATACCGCATGACTGGATGAACCGAATCGAATCAAGGTGCAGATGGGTATATGGCTGGGCTGTTGGATCCCAACTATAGAGTGGCAGCTAACCTCTTGGAGCGATCTGTCCAAAAACCATGATTTTAAAAGTTTTTAGTTTTTTACGAAAAGATGTCAGAGAATCAGATTTTCTAAGTTCCAGCAGGAGACTATTGCAAAGCCTTGGCCCAAATACAGAAAAGGATTTCAGTGCATCGAGTTGGTGGGATGACCAACATGAGCATATCTTCTGATTTTAGAGACCGGAAGGGCAGTACGGCTTTAGTTTATCCACTAGGTATCCTGGTGCTAGGTTATTCAGGCATTTATAGATCATACAGCCGATTTTTTACTTTATCTGGTCTTCCACTGCTAACCAGGGGAAAGACCGGTGCAGATCAGAGATGGTGTTGATTTTGTTACCCTAAAAATCAATCTAACCACTGCACTTTTTGCATTCAGTGTATTTGTTTGTTGGGAGCCCCTGTCAGCGGGCTATTGCAGTAGGCCAGCTTGGAGTTGACAAGCGCTCCCACCACAGTGGCATGATAATTCTGGGGAACATAGCGCAGAGCCTGCCGGAGAAGCTGAAGACCATAAAAGGCTGCCTAAACTTTAGCAGAAACCTGCCCTTCGCATCCCAAATCATTCTGCCAGATGCACCTCAGATTCTTGACCCTGGATGCATACTTTAGTTCTAATCCCCCAAAGAATTTAAGGTGAGGGCCTCTATTTCCGCCCAGGAGGTGTTTTGGGCCAAACAGGATCACCTCTGTCTTATTTGGGTTGGGTTCTAGCCAATTTATGGCCATCCAACCTCCAACTTCTTCCAGACACCTGCTGACCCGTGTCCGAGAATCAACTACATCTCTCCATTCTGAGAAACAGTTGGGTATCGTCTGCATGGGACTGAAAACGAACCTTATGTTTTCTTATGATGTTAAAAAGGGGGCGTAAATAGAGATCAAACAGTAGCAGCGAGAGGGGGCCCCTGTTGGACTCCACATAACTGTGGCAGGGTGTCAGAAAGGAAACAACCCAGCTTCACCCGCTGCTGATGTCCTGATAAAAAAGAGGCAAACCACTTGAGAGTACTGGGGGAAGCATTCCCTATGATCTTCAATTACTCCAGAAGGATAATATGGTCCACTGTATCAAATGCGGAAGATAAGTCGAACATACCAAGTTTGTCCCAGACTATCACCAGTGCGATCTCTGTCCCGAATTTTGGGCGGAATCCAGATTGGAGAGGGTGCAGGAGGCCTTCTAATACAGCATATTCCTGGAATGGTGTTATGGTGATTTTCTCCAGTATTTTTCCCGGCCTGGGGAGGCCTGCCACTGGTTGAAAGTTCATGCGATTCTCAGGATCCAGATTTGGCTTTTTCGATAGGGGGTAACTAGCAGACAGTTTCAGTTGCTCTGAGACAATCCCCTGATTAAAAGAAATGTTAACAAATTGAGTTATAAAAGGGGTTAAATCAGAAGCCAAGCTCTTTGCTGCACACGCAGGGAGAACAAAAAGTGTATCATTTGTAGTTTTAAGTTTTGTTAGTAGAGAATAAACAGTCCCTTCTGACACTGGAGTGAAGCAGAATTGAATTAAATTAGGCTTGCTATCTCCCTCTGCCATAGAAGCGGTACCTAGAGAGCTAGTGATTTCTTTTCTACTGAATTTCCTTTCCAACATAATGTTCTTGTGAATTGTTTCAATCTTCCCCAGGAAGAAATTATTAAACACATTAGCCTGGTTTGCTGATGATTCCTTCCCTAAGACTCCGGACAGACAAAATTTGAAATAACCTGTAACAGTTCTTGTGGTTGATTAGCTGCTGCATCAGTTATCCCAGACAGAAATGCTGACTTTTCACTAAAGCTATCAATTTTGTAATCGGCAAGGGCAGTTTTGACCTTTACAGTGTTTTATGGCGTTTAAGATTTACGCCAATTCCTTTCCAGACCTCTATATGATTTCTTTAAGACTGATAGTTGAGGAGTGAAACATTCTTTGGAGATTTTTCTTTAGTGCTTTCGTTCTTAAAGGGTCATGAGAAGTACTGATACTATATCCATTACAGCAGCGCCCTCCTTAAAGAGGTCATCACATTTAAATATTGAGGAGGTAACAGCCAAATCTTTTCTCAGCATATCTCCAGGAATATTCTCTAGCTCTTTCGGTTATATGTTGGAGCCAGACTATTCTCCTTAATTCACCGTTCCTTGGCAGATTCATATTCAAGGCAAACCTCCTTAGGTAATTTTCAGTCTATGACAGTGGTAGAGAATTCTAAAAAAAGGTCAGGCCTTAGTACAGTAAGAATATATGGCCAGATTGGCATCACCACGAAATAACACCTACCCCTGATGTCCAGTAAAATATGCCATGCCACGAGAAGCCCCCCTAAATCTAAAGGCCTGCTCCCCCTTCACACACGCAGGCATACACGCTCATACAGCACATACATTCTCATTTACAGCATACTTACAAAATACATTCTTTCATTCCTCTGCACATTACTACAGCATTCAGGCAACTCCTTGCATGCATGCATACATTCAAACATAATACTTGACTTATTTGCTCGCACCCTCATCACACCACCACCTCCACAAACAACCAGATGGCCTGCCCCTCTAGTTCTCAGAGCACACTAACTGGTAGGAGAGGACTCCTCAGCGCATATGCTCTTAGCGCAATGATTAGAGGCTGCTGGCTAGTCTTCCGTTATTGAGCTTCATGTATTTTACAGAACCCTTTGGGCTCTGCATTGTGTTAGCCCACCCGCATCGTTGTGTGGGGGGCCGGCCGCCGTTGCGGTCTCAACATACGACGTCCAGGACGTGACGTCAGCGGAAGGGGAGGGATGGGGATGGGTTGCGGCAGTGGCCGCCAATGTTTAATAAATAATCCGAGGCTGCGCGCGACCCATTTCAATTAATGAAAATCCTTTGCTAAAATGGCCGCCATGGTAATGGAAGAGGGGCTCCATAGAGAGCCCCTCTTCCACTACCATGGCAACCTGGAAAAGCGGCGGCGGCGGGTGATGCCTCCTCAACAAAGTGGGGCAGGGGAGGGTGTTTGTGAAATAGTAAAAAAAACAAACAAAAAAGAAATCAGGGATTGGGGGCTTTGTGGTGGCAGGGAGACGGCAGGGAGGCAGCCGGCAAGCTTCGTGGAACGCAGCTGAGATTAGAGGTTTCAGCCGGCGATCCACAGAGCCTCATTGGCTGCGCCTCTGGTGCTGATTTTAATGTGTACATCTCTCACACAAAGCAAGGGGGTGGTGCCACAACCCTAATTAGGGAGCCGCCACTGGGACCTGGCTGATGTCAGTATCTGACCGTGACAAATGTCTATCTAATAAATATAAATAAGCCAAAACTGCTAGTGCTTGGTTTAAAAAGGATTTCAGTGCAGGGTAAATATTCAAGGACAGACATACTACTTATCAATCAAGTGGCTGACAGTGCAGTATGCCAAGACATTTTTATTACATCAGTAGCTCTCACTGACAGATACAATTAAGCCATTACCACTCAGAACACTGCATAGAAATAACAATAGCAGGGTATATACTGCACAAAGTATGATGTTACAACATGACCATTGCTCTGGTCATCAAACCGTGGGGCTTGTCACCAAGTGGACCCGGGCAATGTCCAAGGGCAGCACGAGGTTCTTTCAAATAGGAAGACAGTAACTGCATTTAATAGAAAATATAGGCCATTTTGGCACGTTGGGGGATGCGGGGTCGGTCAACATTTAAAATTATGTAAACCATTATGATAGAGCTGGGCTGAAGATATTCCAGGGGTGTGTGTTTTGTAGGGGTGGGGAGGGACATGTAGTGGGTAAGAATGTCCCTACGGATTAGCATGACCATAGGCGGTAAATAGGCGGTAAATTGGCGGGTAAAAAGCCCAACCAAACCCGCAAGCTGTTTGTTTTCTACTCCAGTGTACTTGTATCATTTTATGGGTGGTGCCACATATTAGCAAAGCCAATACAAAACCTGTCTATTGAGTATTTCCATTGCATAGACTACAGACAAAGAGTCTCGAGGTGAGGTGTGCTATTGACAGATGTATTCATTCTTATCTTGTAGGTGAACTTTCTCAGTTACGTCCAGCTGGCCTCTGCTGCACTACCCGCGCTGACGAAGAGCAAAGGCTCCATCGTGGTGGTGTCTTCACTAATAGGTGAGTGGATACAGTGCAGTACTGGCAAAGTGGAGCTAAGAAAACATCAAGATCTTAATGAAATCTAGAAGAACTCTCAGAGAGGCCAAGCCCATGGGCCTCACTAGGAGTTTGGCAGTACTTCTGAGGAATTACCACCAACTTTGAATGCAATATAACGACTCATAATCAAGGATGGTTTCTGAGCTACAGGCCATGGAATCATGTGTATTGAACCTGTTACAGGTGTGGCAAAACAACAAAACACATGACACAATAGTTGGGTTTTCACATTTCTTTTATGATCAGAGGTGGTCGAGGTAAATTCTAGGACTACGGGTTTATCTACAACTAGAAATTGTGCTCCTATATAGAAACAATCTAAACAAAAGGTGTTGGGATGGGTTAAGATCCGGCATTGGGGTAGTTTATAAGGATATATATTTATTTAATTTGTTGGATATTGATAATGCACCTATAAATAACTCCCTCAGGGTCTCTACTCTGAACACATTCTCAGGCATATAGAGCCCAGCATCCATCATAAGCTGAACCACAGTCACGGGAATATAGCTTTAAGCTCGCTTCTCTTCCCAGTTCACAGGACTATTGCACCCACCTGACTTCTTGGCCCAAAGGACAATCACAGGGAGACAGTACCCAGTTTGCTATTTGTAAACCATCTAGGAGGGTAGTGCCTGGATCACTTCTTCCAGCTTCTGTGAAAGCAGGGATATAGTTCTCTGATTACTTGTAAGGCTTTGAGTGCCCAGCTCACTTGTAAGGCTTTGAGTGCCCAGCTCACTTGTAAGGCTTTGAGTGCCCAGCTCACTTGAAGGCTTATATTGGCCAGCTCACTTCTAAGGCTTTGAGTGGCCAGCTCACCTGTACGGCTTTAAGTGCCCAGCTCATCTGTATGGCTTTGAGTGCCCAGCTCTCATGTAAGGCTAATAGTGCCCAGATATGATATGATAGGTTATTTATAATGCGCTTTATACCAGAGGTTTCTAAGCACGGACCCGGGGATCGAACCTGTGGTGCTCCGTGTCGTCTTGCTTCCAAGGCGAGCACATTGCCCCTGAGCTACACTCCCGAGACTTAGGTTTGTAAGGCTTATAATGCTCTGCTCACTTGCACGGCTTATAGTGCCCTGCTCACTTGTATGTCCTAAAGTGTTTTGCTCACTTGCAAGGCTTATAGTGACGTGTTCACTTGTAAGGCTTATTGTGCCCTGCTCACTTACAAGGCTTTGAGTGTCCAGCTCACTTGTAAGGCTTATAGTGCCCATCTCACCTGTAATGGCTTTAAGTGCCCAGCTCACCTGTACGGCTTTGAGTGCCCAACTCTTATGTAAGGCTTATAGTGCCCAGATCACTTGCAAGGCTTATAGTGCTCTTCTCACTTGCAAGGCTTATATTGCCCTGCTCACTTGCAAGGCTTTGAGTGGCCAGCTCACTTGTAAGGCTTACAGAGGCCAGCTCACTTGTAAGTCTGTATGTAACCAGCTCACTTGTAAGGCATTTAGTGCCCAGCTCACTTGTAAGGCTTATAGTGCTCTTCTCACTTGCAAGGCATATAGTGCTCTGCTAACTTGCAAGGCTTATTTTGCTCAGCTCAATTATAAGGCTTATAGTGCTCTTCTCACTTGCAAGGCGTATAATGTTCTGCTCACTTGCAAGGCTTATAGTGCCCTGCTCATTTAAGGTTTATTGTGCTCTGCTCACTTATA
The DNA here is from genome assembly GCF_040938575.1 of Ambystoma mexicanum. Lineage (NCBI taxonomy): Eukaryota > Metazoa > Chordata > Amphibia > Caudata > Ambystomatidae > Ambystoma > Ambystoma mexicanum. The sequence goes on along the minus strand of NC_090921.1, from coordinate 344,340,480 downwards.
AGGCTTGTAGTGTCCATGCTCTCATCCACATACTCCTTTTAGGATTTTCAGGCCTTCCAAACACTCAAGCTTCTCAGCTCTATAAGCATCAGCAACTTGACCAAGCTGCCAAGCTCCCCTGGACCTTGAGGTCCTCTTTCTCAGCAAGCTTGCTCTATCCGTCCAGGTTCATGCTTCTGTGCTGCTTCACTAAAATTAGTAAGCGGTAAGCAAGGACACTGCACAGATTGCAGAAAAGGAGAGAGTGCGAAGAGCACACGGCGAGGATACAAAGTTCCAAGAAAGAAATGGGGTGCAACATGCGGCGGTCAAGTCACGCAGCAAAGATGTAGCCGGCGCAATGGTGCCAGAGACGCCATCTCTTCCACAGGCTCTGGGGAGGGCGGCTGATGACAGTGGAGCATGTCAATAGTTCATAAATTAATTTGGGTTATTTGTCCCATCTCCTGAACAACTGTGGCTACCGGATGCTTTCTAATGTCTGGCATTCCTCTTGAGTCCAGGCAGAAGTGCTCCCGTTCTGTTCACCTCTGTTCCTCTGACTAACAGCTGCTTGGTAACTTGTGCAACACTGCTCTCTGCAACACTGGTTTCACTGTATCTGTCCCCTATTGATTAATCACTTATGCACGTCAAGGACTCCAGTCAATCTGTATGATACGATCTGCAGCAAAACCTCATCATAACTAGATATCCACCTTGATTCTCTGGTACATATGGCAATCCATCACAATGGAACATAGCTGTACCCCTCACGGGCCACCTACCTGCACTCGACTGTAATAACCACTACTGGACTTCACATCACTGCTGTCATTAGAATGCAGCTGAGTCCCACGCACAATTTGGTCCAGCTGTACACATAACTAGTCTCCTTGACTTGCTTACTCTCCTGACAGTCTATCACAGCCCCCATCTACTATTCACATCTCCATGGGTCGCTATAAGGGACTTAGCCACCCTACTTACCTTTGTGCTGGCTAAAAAAGCACACACACTTTCTAGAATCCTTCCTCAAATCTCACATATTGGACTTCTGTCCTTCAAGGGCGTTCACCCCACAATGCTTTGAGGCCATACCAATGGCAGCAGGCACAATACAAATCCCATATAATATAACATAACATAACATAACATGTGCTCTCCACTTACCAAGGCATGTACGGGACCTTGTGACACAGGAAAGATAGCTAATACAGGGCCTGGCTTCGTTCCTCAGGTCATTGTCACAGGATAGTGAATAGAATGATATTTGGAGGGCATGGAGAGAGGTATGACCAGCAGAAATGTGAAGTTAAGTATTACTTGAGGGTGTGTGGGGGGTTCTTGAATATGCTTGTGGACTATTTATTGTGGATAGTTCTGCCAAACAGCTCTTCCAACAACAGCTGTAGTTTTGTGTGTGTGCCACATTCTCGCCGAGCATTGTGCACAGTTCTGGCATCTACATCAAGAGTATTGTTTTCACTTCTAACAAACCTATCCAGAGTCTTGGTCCCCTTCTGCTAACCACATCTTTAGTGTTGTGGCTGTGAGCAGGGTGGTATTTCTTAGGATAAGAAGGAGTAAAGGCAGGGACGTCATTTCACCAAAATGCCAGAGGTAGCGGGAGTGACATTACACGACCCTTGACCCCCTGATGACATCACAGGAAGCAATGTAATTTGACCCCCGTCCCCACGTGACATCACAGGAAGTGATGGCAAATGAACTTGAGATTTTTTAGATGCATCTAGTGCCCGTGTTTCCAGGTGCTCTCATTTCAACCAGATATAAGAACCGAGGCACAGAAGGAGGCATGATTTGTCCATGATTACACATTTGGGGAATGCCATTTTTCAGATTTGACATGGGATCTACATGTAAAACATACATAATGCAGTATTTTTATCAGGGTAACCAAAATCTGTAATGCAGGCTACGATTAGTGTATGAAACATCGATAGATCAATGGACACAGAAGTACGTGTTATCTGTGGCGTTGCTGTGTTAAACAAGCCAAAAAAGCACTGACCTGAGGAGGCGTGCGCTGCTGTTTAACCAGCAGCAAAATGCTGCATGAGAAAGGCCTGAAAATTAAATCATTGACCAGGATTTAGTATCAACAAAATCCCCTGGTTATAAATGAAATGTATCTATGACTCAGCTACCACTATGATAGAAGAACCTATTGGACTGGTCTGCGTGCACAGAGGGAAGTGCATCTGATAATGTATCTTTGCTAGAGTGTAATACCTGTGAAAGGTTATTTCAATAAACCCAAGACCCCCCATAGTTTTATTATCTAAGCATTATACTGGGTGCCAGAGGTCTTTCAAAAAAACACCATTTAATGTAATATCATTGCTGCACACATACATTCATAGCACCACACAGTTATTTAAAATTGAAAACACTCACAAGTAGCTTCTCACCCGGGGACTCACTGGCAGATTGGTGTGACATTGTTTTTGTAGGAGTAGTTGTGGGCTATGTTATCACATATGCACATATTTTCCAAAGCAGTACTTGTGTTTGGGTAGTATGTGTCCATTACATTGTTTTAAAAAATGTCCTGGCTGTTGGGATCATTTGTGGCTATTGTTTCTATCTCTTGGTAGGATTTTGGTACCCTTTTTCATGATGAACCTGTACAAAGGTTTATCCGGTATCACCTGCATTCTCTATCGAAGAGCATTTTTATACGGAAGCTGTACAATTTTTGTGACAGTGTTTTGCCAGGTGATATGTCATCCCAGAGGTCTTTTAGCTCTGTCTTCTCAACCTTGGTAAGATAGGCTCCGACATATCTTGCAACTGCAGTGGATTTGCATTGCACAAGAAGGCAATGATTGCCTTGTAGTCATTGATGTACTTGCATACTTCGTCCCTTTTAATGCTGTATGTGTTTTTAGGGGGTTTCCCTTGTACGCTGTGTCTAACAGAAGACATCAAGCTGTTTACTTGTCCGTTTGTGCAAACTGGTCTAGGGAAGCCAAAGCGATATTTGGGATAATATTTACCTTTGATTTTATATCAACGTTGGCAGTATTTGCCACACTTAAGTTTAGGGAGGCGTAAGATTTGTGTATATAGGTCACTATGTTTGGTTTCTGAAGGGATGCCACAGGTCATGATTTTTCAATAAGTTGTAAAACTGTGGCATCACTGTCATGGCCAAATTTACGAGCATCTTTTATCCGCAAAAGCATGTCGATGTGTGACGCTCCTCTGGATTGATATTCACTGTGTTGCACTTCTCTGAGTGTAGGGGTAGTGTTATTGCAGATGAAGTGCAGCATGGCAATGAAGCAATGGTGAAAGTACCTTAATACACTGACAGGGTCAAGAGAACAGAGTTCTCCTGGTGTTTTTATATTTATTCAGTGTTTAGTTTGGTTTGCAGTGTGCAAGAAGTCATGCAAGTCATCCCATGTGTATTCTGCACATTTTAAAGTACCAAACCATGTGGGTGTGCCTAGGTTCCTTAGCAAACAACGTACATCAGCGTGACATCGGAACCAGTATTCTTTTGTACCACGCATGTTTGCCAAGAGATTTGTGATACTTGACTGCAAAGCCGAATGTTTGTCTTTTATCTTTTGAAGCAGTTGGGTAACGGACATGTTTAAGAAATTAGAGCCTGCATTTGAGGTGAAAGATGTATTCTACATTTAGTCTGAATCTTGGGTCTTATAATACATTTGTAAAGAGCGATATTGTGATGCACTCATTTGTGTGGATCTCTCATCATACCTTCCTGTTACGCTCACCTGGTATCCATGGGGACGCCACCCAGCCCTGGTTGGATGATTTGCACTCTCAAACCCTCTCCCGGTCCCTTGGTAAGGCCTCTGGTTAAAGATGGGTCTGCAATATAGGAGAGCTGGATTCAATACCAGATTGTCTTTATGTTTTCCCACCTCCCTTGGTCTCAACTCCTTCCTCCCCCTTGGGCCTTCTCCTCACCTTAATATTGTAAAAGGTGGATCCTCCGTCCTGTTCCTCGTGGCAGGGGTGCGTAGATGTGGGGGGCGTGCAGCGACCAAGTTACTAAACTGATGTAAGCCCCATGTAGGAATCGAGGCCTGCTGCAACTCCATAGGTTTGCTGCTTTACAGTCTTTATATGCAGTTTTATGTTCCTCTTAGTTCGAATATTAATGTCTTGCTTCTTTCCTTTTACGTATGGAAAGGTATTTTGGTGTTGTCATGCAGTTTGAAGATGAGCAAGGGCCGGTAGGCGAAAGCGCGGTGTGCGCGATGCTGTCCAGTGAGTAATGTGCGATGCACGGCGCTGTTTCGCCTTTTATATTGCTAACCTGTGTCTTTTCTCTCCTTGCAGGTTGTGATGTTCCTCGCCGAGCGCAGTAATGTTCCAGCAATGATACTGACCAGGAGATGACTACCCAGGTAGGAATTGTGTTGCTTTCTTCATTCGGAGGAAACGTGAGTAAACATTTACTAATGCTGTCTTTCTTTCCCCTCTTTTCTAGGTTATGGTATTCCAGGATTCATGCAGTGCCAGATGATGGACTTCGTACCTTCAGGTGAGTGGAACTGAAGTCAGCGGTGGATTGAAGACAGGATACTGTTCCAGGTAAGTTTCATAGTGTTCTTTCTCTCTCTGCAGGTCCTTGGTTTCAGGTAAGCTGGCATTAAAGAACTGGACACGGTGAGCGTTACGCTGCCCACAGCAGAATAACGCAAAGCATGTTCTGCTGTTTGGGTGTGGTTTAAATAGTCTCAGGTAAAGTAGTCCAGGTAAAATTGTCTCAGGCCTGCCACACCCAAAGTAGTCCAGGTAAAGTAGTCCCAGGCCTGCCACACCCAAAAGACTAGAACACATAGCTCAGTTCCTTGTAACTGAGCTATGTGTGTGCCTCCATGTTGGCTGAACCCCCCCCCCCCAAATTAAATAGTCCCAAGTAAATAGTCCCATTCTAATGTTGGTCTTCATGATGGTTATGAGTCTGGCACCAAAGGCGCCAGGACTGACTCCAAGAGAGTCTTGAATGAGGTTTTAAGGCCTTTGACCTGGCCCTAACTGGAAGGCTGACTTGCCAGTGAGGGCCAGGGGCAAGGGTCATGACACTTCCTCCTTTTCCCCTTTTCCTGTAGGAAAGAGTAGAGCAAAAGAACATGTTTCTATACTATTTTCCCCTATGCTCATTGGGCAACCTTTGGCTTGATGCATTTGATATGTTTCTAATGCATCTTCTATGGTGTCTTTGGCATGTAGTGGGTAAATTGTATACTGGTCTAAAATGTTGGCTGCAGTAACAGGATCTACACATTCAGATTGGACAGTTTGTGGTGAATCCTGAATTATTTGGGTGGTTTCTCCTAAGTTTTCCTCTATTTGTATATCTCTGTAGTATTAATTGTTTTGTTTGAGATATTGTAGGCTTGTCTAACTTTTTTTTAAGTCTACTAGTTGTTGCCAATTCCTTTTGTCTTTTGTTGGTACATCTTTAACTAGTACAATCAAAGATTGATCTATTGGCCATTGTACTCCTCGAGTTTCTACATTTTCTTTAAGATCTAATGGAAAATATACTACTTTACCACAAATGCCTTTAAGTAACTCGGAAGCAATTTGGCCTTTTTTCAGTTTAAGACGTTTTATAGCTTGAAATTGGTGTACTGTTTGGATTATAAAGCTCTCACACAAGTTAAGTTGTTGGAGAGCTTTTGGAAGTGGGTAGATTTCTAAGTTATAAGTGATAGCATGTGAAGGCATTTGATTATAGTCAAGCTTTGTATTGCAGTAGGTACAAATGATTGAGGGTCAGTAATTTAGTAATTACTTTTTGCTCTTAGATATATAGCTAATTGTAACCATTGGGATTCCTCATTGTCCTGTATTTTGTATTCCATATCTACTACTTTTGTGCTATTTTTATAAAAAAGTTCTGCGACAACAGACACATATTTAGGTATTTCAGCAGATGTGCTTTGAAAGTTAGTAATTTGTTTTTTGTATGTGTTTGTAAGAAGGTTGGTGTTTGTGAGGTTTTCGCTAATGTTCTCTAAAGTTACTGAATTTCCTAAGTCAACTTCAGTTCCAAAATAGTTACTTTGGATGTGCTCTATTTCTTGAAGGAATTAATTTGCTGTTGCACGTAGGAGAATGTTATTGAGGCTTTGCAGTTCCAGAGCAGGGCTTTTTGTGTAGTACTGTCTACGGGGAAGATTTTGCTTTGTGGAAGGTGTGTTGCTTACATTTAGATGTGGTGGAAAGGGCTTTTGCAAGCAGTTCCTGAAATGCAGGCTAATGTCTATCCAGTATGGATTCGTACTGTGCAGGAATCCATGGTTTGTAAAGTTTTCATTATACTTTTGTCTTTCAGTTTCACATAGTGATTGAGGAATAAATTAGATTAGATATTGAGCTACACATCCATTTGTACACTGGATGGTTTGTTTGGGCAAAAAGGAACATTTGGTTGAAAGTGTGTTGGCGAAGTTTTTTCTATAAGGGTTTCTTTTGCTTTAATGGTGTCTCCTACCATTTCATATCCTCGGCCCTTATGACAAATGTTTTTTTTTGTTCTTGTTTATAAGCCTCTTAATTGAAATATGGTTCTGTGCTGCTTGTATGGATCCATTCACCTTTGCAGAAGTTTGAAAAGGTATCTGTAATGACATTGAACATGTTTAGAAGTACTTTTTTTAATGTATTGATTCATTTATTTAGTGGTTTCATTCTGTTTAAAATGAATATAAACAACTTTATCTTTAGTGGAAAGGCGCTGTCAATTAGTGTTTCTAGCATACATTTTATGCAGTAGTTTTTAAGGGCAGATCCTGACTTATTAGCTGTCTTTATAAGATTATTAAGAACTGTGCAGTGAAATACTGTTTTGTAAAATGTATTTTTTGGAATGCTTTACTGTGGTTATGTCAACATTCGTAGATCTAGTGTTAGGTTCCTTAGTAGGTCTGCTTTTGTTGGTAGATCTTTATTTACTGTTCGTTTTTGCAAACAGGGCCTTAATTTTTTAGTGGTGTGTGTGGTTTAGTTTTGTTGAGTGAGGTTAATAGCTGTTCTGTTTTAATGTTTTCTATAAATTGTCTTAGATGCGGATGACTATATGGCTTGTTTTGTTTTTATCTGTTCTATATTTTCTTTGTTTTCTACAGAGTTGGTTTTTAGTAGGCATTCTTTTTTGTCTGTTTGGAAAAAAAGAAAATGTGTGTTTGAAAGTTGTGCAATGTGTATGCAAGTATTATGCATGGGTTTGTGGAAGTTATTGTACAGATCAATAAAATGCTGTGCGATTGTGTTGTAGGTTGATAGGGGTGGTTGGGCAGGTTGTAAGAGTAAGAGGCTATATAGGTGCGATGTGCTTGGGTAATTATGAGATTGAAATTGGGTGGTGTTGTATACAATATGTATGTTTATGTAATGGGGAATGGGTGATAAACCATAGATAGTAGAATGTGTTGAGCACTATTAGTGTTAGTGAGTAAGGGATTGGTGGTGTGATTGAATGAGTTGGAAAATTATGATATGTTGAGGAAACTGGTTGTTATAATGGTGTAACTTAGTGTGTAGGTATGAGGATTGTGTGCGTGTAATTGATTATTACAATTAGAGAGATAGACATGCTCTATTAATGTACTTACTTTGTAGGATGTGAAAAGTTTTCTTTCTTTGGTAGCTGTCTTTAACAATATTCTTTTTCTCTGTAATTGTAAAAGAAAGTTAGTTGGTATATTTGGTAATGGTGAAGTAGTTTCACTAGGAGAGGTTGTTATGTATTAAGGGGGCGGAAGATGTTGGAAAAAGAATTAATAAAGTTGTGTTATGGGTGGTGTACTAAAGTATGTTAGCTATGTTGTTAGAATAATTTGACTATTACTAGTGCTGTGTGGGAAATGATAAGGAACAGGGTAAAATGAGTGTGTAAAAAAGATGCATATCTAGGTTATTTTTGCAGCACAGTAAAGTTTCTTGTAGGGCTAATATATAATGGTATTAGTTGGGCAGCAGAATTTGGCTTCATGTACAAATGGATGAAACATTTTTTTTTGCATTAGGGCAATTTTTGTGCTAGTGCTTTTAATAAGAGTAGTGCTGTGTTTGTGTTGCAATGAATTTGTAATGTGTTGAAGTGTTTTTAAAGAATAGGGAAACTGTGGCCTAGTGGTAATGCAATGGAAGTTTGAATTTGGAGCATTGTATGGTGTCTTATACTAGTGTTTAGAAAAGAATGGTACTTTATATGTAAGGAGAAGTGTTGTACATAGATATTTTGACAGTATACACATACGCGTGAGCAGGTGGACAATGGCGGCACTATAAGGGATGTAATGAGAAAGGTTGGAAAGTATGACATTTATATGGAAGGAAAAATGCAAAATGCTGTGCGTTTAAAACAGTTTCTTTTTAGGAGAATTTTGTTGAAAGTTAAACAATTCAAATCTGCATTTACAGCAGCACTGTGTATAATATGTTTCTATAAGTTAGGGATATGCAGTTGCAAAAGATTTGTAGAACCCTGTTTATTGGCAGTTGGTGTGTAGAAGTTTAATATGTTGGCAGTACGTGTAAGAAACTGCCTCTTGATGTGACCAGGTGCAGAATATTGCAATCCATGGCATTTGATACAGTGGTTAACAAGAGAATATGCTGATTGAGAAGCTTATTACAGGGTAAGTGGCAGCAACACTAAATATGTATATTTATAGAGGTGTTTTAAAGAATTACTTACAAAAAATATAAGCATACCTGTACTATGTTTTTTAAATGTAGATATTGCTGCAAATATACATCTTGGAGAGTTACACAGTAGTTTGTGATGCAGGAGGCTGTAACTAACGGGAGTCATGTACTTTCAGAGTTGAAATGTATATCTGAAGTGTTGAACTGAGATAATAGGGTTACATGTAGAGTTTGTGGATCTGATTGGTGGATGGATGTGTGACTGTTTGAAAGCAGCCAATGAGGGAGTGTTATAAACCTAAAAGTAAAACGTGTAGAAGGGCTGCCCTGTGCTACATTGTACGTGTGCTATCCGGGTCTTTTAATGATACCTGGCATGGAAAGGGGACTGCAAAGACTGTGGACAGTCCACGTGCATTGGGGGATTAGCCAATCAGGTTTTGTGGTTGTGGTCTACAGGAAGACAGGGTAGCTAGTGTTTTCTTTCCTGTGTGGAGTGACGATGATTATGGCTATGGCTATGGAGAAGCAAAGTGTGTAGATGGTGGGAGATTCTTGGATCCATTCATTGAAGGTTTACACTGAATATTGTGTCATGTCGGCTACTATTGGATTGGAAGAAGTGGACGTTTTGTGGTATGCAGTTTGCGGGTTAAACTGGGTGACCTTATTACCTTTCTGTTAAACATCCAGAAATTATTATTGTGCATTGTGGAGGCAACAGATTGGCTAGAAGACTGCAGTATCCTTGCAGTTCGCCATGAAGGATATGTTCAAAAGCCTAATGGAACTGTTTTCATTTGTGAAGATAATCTTTTCCGAAATGGAGATGTTGAAACTTGTTTTGTCCACAAGTGGAAAAAGCCAGGCAGCGTCTCAATAAAGGTGTATGTGCTTTTTTACACAGTGTAGGAATGGCAACTTTTGACAACGACAATATAAAGTTTGATGGTGTGAATATTTTTTGTGGAGACGGAGTTCATTTGACAGATGTTGGAAATTAGATTTTTCTTGTCAATTTTCAGAACTCATTGACATAGTTTGTGTGAAAAATTTAAAAGGGAAGATGTGGAGTGTATATTAAAGCATTTGTTAGTAGGTGTAGAACATAGTACAATACATAATGTTACTACAGTACATAAAAGGTAAAAAAAAGTTTAAAAAAAGCTAAAAAATGGTCTTTTTAAACAAACCCCGCAAAAAACCCAAAAGGTTCCAGACCCCCTTTAATTGGCACTGCAGTACGCAAAGAAGAAGGTAGTTTGCAGGCTCTGCACTTGCCAGCCGGGCCTTTCAAGGATGCCTGGCATTGAAAGAGGACTGCAGAGACCGCTGACAGTTGCATAAATTATTTAGTGAAGTATTTGCTAGTAGCTGTAGTAAATAAAAAGCAAAAATAGAAAAAAGTTAGAAGTAGTTAGAAAAAATGATTTAGTACAGTAGGACATTTGTCAGTTCAGCATATACAAAAAAATACAAAAAAAGTTATTTTAAGAGTGACCATTTTATAACCCAAAACAAGTTAATTGATTTTAACCTCCCCAACCCCACCTGTAATTTTCCAGGGGTCAGTGGACTATTATACTGTCTGCGGACTATGAAGGCTCCTGGTGCATCCATCCATTCTTACGCATGAGTGTCCTCTGAGGGCCAGAAGAGGGGAAGGTAGGAGTTTTTGGGAAAAGTGGATCCCTGCCAAAGGTTCAGGCCCCTGCAGCAGTGTTTTCACTGAAGCACCAGCACCATTAACAACGGTGCTTCAATGTCCCCGTTCCCGTGGTGGGGTTTTATGGGACTCCACGGGAATGAGGATTTACAGTTCCGCCACCGCTCATGATACCCTGGTAGCTCCGGGATGTGAGGCGGCGGAAACAGTGTAACAGGGTTGGTGGTAGCCTGCCGTCTACCGGCGGGTTCTACCCCAACCTCATAATGAGGCCCAGAGCCTCGCAAAACAGCACATGACAACTCCCGACTGAAGAAAATCACACCTACGCTCAGCGAACAGTGTAAATCGGACTGAAGCTTCCAACAGCACATCACAGCTCTCTTGTGCTTTTTCCCGCTCTGTCCTACTAACTTACCCTACCTTCTTGCTTTTCAGATCTGCCAGAGTGCCGCCAGGGAACCACTACCATGGTGATAGTGCATGGTATAAATATCCTTTAACATAACATAACATATGTGCACCTTCATGTTAACTTGGATCTGTATCTTCTATGCTATTGTATGTGTCCTTCCTTGTTGCTTCTAATCTTCCTCCTCTATCCATTTAAAAACTTTATTTTTGGTATTTAAATCTCGATACAACTTCACACCCACATTAGGGTGGACTTAAACTTTGCGCCTTGACCTGGAACCCTCCCACTGCCCCGGCCCCCCACCCCCTCACCGCCCCGTCCCCCCGAAACAGCGTCCTCCTTAATTGAGATGGTGCCCCCTCCAGCAATCCCTTCGAGGATGTGGAAATAACCTGGACCAGACCTCACCGGGGGGTGTCCTCTGAGTCTGAAGATGCAGATGTGTGCTCAGCCGCTTCGCCCATCAAGAACAGGGTCAATGGCCCCCAGATGTCTGGAGGACGGGCGTGCAGTGGGAGTAATTTAATGTAGTCCGTTTCCACATCTTGGTAGTATAGCAAGTCTTTGCGCCAGGCGAGGACCGACGGGGGGGGCTCTGCCCCATGCCATGGCAACCCTCCTACAGGCCAGAGTCAACATTACCCCCGCCAGTTTCCTTATTGGAGCGGAGAGCAGCCTGGTCATGCCTAACAGAGCCGCTGTATGGCTTGGTTGAATTGGTTCTCCCACAACAGCCTCTGTCGTCTTCAGAACTTGATTCCAGAAAGGCGAGAGTTCGGGGCACTCCCAAGCTAGGTGCGTAAAGTTTGCAGAGATTAACCCGCATCTGATGCATTTCGCTTCTGTGTCCGGGTGATGCTTGTTTGTTTTCGCTGGTGTGTGATATGTTTGATGGAGAAAGTTGAAGTGGATAAGTTTAAGGCGTGAGTTTAGCGCCACTTTTTGAGTTTATTTCAGGCTATAGAACCAGTCTTCGTCTGAAATCTTAACCTGTAATGACTTCTCCCATCTAGCCTTTGCACCTGGGTTGGCAAGGGATGTGCAGGGAGTGAGGGCCTTGTAGATCTGTGACACCAGCCTGCCCTCGCCCTGCGCTTGGATGACGTTATGTAGTAGTTGCCACGTTGGTGGCTGACGGGGGAAGTCTGGCAGTAGAGTCTGCATGGTGTAGCGAGTTCTGAAGTAGATGAATATGTCCAGGGCTGTGTTTCCTCCTTTACTTCTTGCTTGCTGTGGTGTTAGAAAACCCTCCTCTGTGAAGAGATCCCCTAGTGTTTGTATGTTCAGCGTGTCGACCCACTTGTGATACACCGTCTCTGAGGTCAGCGGGACTCCGGGGATAAACTTGATAGGTAGGAGTGGGGAGTACCGTGACTGCACCCCAAGCTTCTGGGCCAGCGTCCTCCAGACTTTGTACGTTATGAGCATCACATTCATCGTGGCGCTGGGAACTGGCAATTGACTAAGGACGATAGCAGTTAGGAAGTTAGGTGTAGCAAGGGCTCGCTCAACTTGTACATGCGGTCGGATCGCCGGGGAGGCGTACCAATGGCTGAGGAACTGTGCTTGGGCCGCCCAATAGTATCTTTCCAGGTCGGGCAGAGCCAATCCCCCCTTGGTGACTGGGAGTGTTAGCGTGGAGTATGCCACTCTCGCTGGCTTACCCGCACAGAGTAATTCAAGGACCAAGCTTTTCAATTTTTACCAGAAGGCTTGTTGCAGCAACATTGGGATATTGTTGAAGAGATATAATAGTTTGGGTAAAATCACCATCTTCACCAGGGAGATCCTGCCCCAGAGGGTTAGTGGAAGAGACTTCCAACGAGAGATCTTGTCCTGAAGTGATTTGACCACCACTTCGTAGTTATCCCGGAACACCTCCTGACGTTTTAGAGACAGCTGTATCCCGAGGTACCTAACTCCGGAGCACTTCCATGTGAGGTTGAAGTCGTCTGGGAACTGTTTTGTGGCTGGTGTTAGCGGGAATACGATGGATTTTGAGTGGTTGATTTTTAATCCTGACGCTGCTCCGAACTTGATGACTTCCCTCATGACTGGGTTGAGATTTTCTTCCGGGTTTCGGATGAATAGTGCTACATCATCGGCGTAGAGCGAGATGATGAGCTTGTGAGGGCCTATAATGAGTCCTCTCTGCTGTCTCTGTTCCCGCAGTTTGGAGGCTAGAGGTTCCATCACCAGTGCGAATATCAAGGCTGATAGTGGGCAGCCTTGTCTCGTGCCACGTTGCAGAACTATTGGGGTCGACCTGGCTGTGCCAACAATAATGTTGGCACGAGGCTTGGTATACAGGAGAGAGACCAGGTTAATAAACCGGGCACCTAGGCCCATTCTAGTGAGCACCATGAACAGAAAAGGCCACTCGACCGAGTCAAATGCCTTTTCAGCGTCGAGAAGCACTGCCACAGCCTGCAATGAGGGGTCCAGTGCGGCCATGACACCGAACATTCTCCTAAGACCAAACGTCGTGTTACGGCCTGGAATGAAACCGGCTTGGTCCGCCAGAACAAGGGCAGGCATCAATGGCATCAACATCCTGGCCAGCACCTTAGAAAGTATTTTATTGTCTAGATTGAGGAGAGATATTGGTCGGTATGATGAGCAATCTTCTGGAGGTTTGCCAGGTTTGTGTAGTAGAATAACATTTGCTTCATAGGTGGTAGGTGGCAGATGCCCTCTTTCTAGTGCTTCCGCATATACTGCCTCTAGGAGGGGGGCCAGGGTGCCCGCGAAGGACTTGTAGAATTCTCCCGTCAGCCCGTCGGGGCCTGGCGCTTTAGAGCTGGGGAGGGACTTTATGGCCTCCAAAATCTCATCTTGCGTGACCATTTCGCTTAAAGGTTCTCGGAGAGACTGTTCGACCCAGTAGAGTTCCGTGTCCTCCAGGTGCTCCAGTGGCACGGTCGACGACTTGTTGAGTTTAGCACTATATAGTTCTTGATAGAAGACCCTGAACTCCTCCGCTATCCTTTCATCGGTATAGACTGTCTCTCCCACAGCGGTCCGAATCGACTCAATATGTGTAAGTCTGTTGTCGGCTCTGATTAAGTTTGCCAGAAGGGCCCCGGGTTTTTGGCCTTCTCCGTACTGACGAGCTTGGCTGTTACGATTCAGGAATTTGACCTCACGTTCTGCTGCGAGATTGAAATTCGTCAATTCTTCCTTCAGGGCTGATATTTTGGGATCCGCCCCATTAATGACTTGACGCTCGAGGTTCTTTAGTTTCCCTTCGCTGATTGTGAGCTCGCGCTTGATGAGCTTGTGGATGCCATTTTCCTTGGCGTGGCAGACTCCTCTAATAAAGCATTTTAGTGACTCCCAAATTGTGCTTGCGGATGGGACTGAACCAGCGTTGGCATCGAGAAACACCCTGATCTCGTCTCTTAGTTCGGAGGCGAACACTTCATCCCTTAACGAGCCGTTCTTGAAGCGCCATCGCTGTAGCGGTGGTGTCGGGGTGGATGGCTTTAAGTTGAGGAATATAGGGGAATGATCGGAGAGAGTTCTTGGGTGTATGCAGCATCGACCACCTGTCAGAGGACCGCTTGCAGAGACGAAGAGATAGTCGATACGTGAGCTCGAGTTGTGTACAGGTGAATGAAACGTGAATTCTCGTGAATCGCCATTGGAGACCCTCCAAATGTCTATCAGGCTGAAGGCATTGCAGATTTCTTTTATTTGGAGGCCAGCTTTGGTGGGGGGCAGTGGAGAAGCTTTTGATCAGTCCTTTAGTGGATCAAGTATGGTGTTCATGTCTCCCCCCCAGATTATGGTCGCCGGAACCTGTTTGGAGAGCTGGGTGAGTACCCATCCAAAATTGTCAGGGCCGTCTGTATTCGGAGCGTAGGAGTTGACAAAGGTCACCTTCTGTCCGGTAACAATATCGCTCACTATGATGGCTCTCCCCTCCGCGTCTTTCGCCATGCGTATCAGGCGGAAGCTCATCCTTCTGTGTATGAGTATGGCGACTCCTCGAGAGTAGGTAGAGTAAGAGGAGTAGTATCTATGGCAGCCCCAGCTCTTGGCCCACTGGTGCTCATTCCCTGGTAGAAGGTGAGTCTCTTGAATCATAGCCACGTCAATTTCGTGCCGCCTGAGGTATTGGAGAATTTTCCTGGTTTTGGCTGGGATATTGCCGCCTCTAATGTTCCATGTTAATACGTTGAATGGTGTGGATAAGGCATTCTAATTGTCTGTTTTTCGATTATTGCAGCTGGTCGTGGAGAGGCACCAAGAAGAGACTTGTTGGCTTTGTTGCTGGTAACTTGTAACTTGCTTGAATAGACGACTTTGGAATCTGCCCAGGAGACGGAGAGCGAGGGGGG
Source organism: Ambystoma mexicanum (assembly GCF_040938575.1). Lineage (NCBI taxonomy): Eukaryota > Metazoa > Chordata > Amphibia > Caudata > Ambystomatidae > Ambystoma > Ambystoma mexicanum. The sequence continues at coordinate 344,325,407 of NC_090921.1, read as the reverse complement.
GGGGTGAGAACTGGTGGCGCTGAACTTTCCTGATGAACCTTGAAGGCACCGTCCGTGGACAACCTCCACAAACCCATGGTGTTTCCCTCTTTCAGGTGGGCAAACCCCAACTGGCCCACAGAGAGATCCCATCTAAACCCTTTAAAACAAACAGCGTAACCATTGGAAACCATGTTGCTGTGTAAACTGTACCCCCGAGGGACTCAGCTTAGAGACCTACTGGTAGCCGAGTGCACCCTGGGGAGTAAACTGGAGCTGTGCTAGGGGCGCCTGGGGCCCTCCAAGCTTCCCTGCCACGCGTTGATATCGCTATGTATTGAGCCTGTTTCCGTCGTATCTTCTTGCAAGTTTTCACTTCGCCCATGGTCACTCCGGATTATGGCAGATTCCTGTTGTTTCTGTCTCTTTGGGGCCTGGGACGGTTGGGATTCGGGTCTGGACAGCCCATCTGGTCCAGAAACATGCGTGCATCCTCGGGTGATTGAAAAAAGTGGACCCTCTCCCCGTGTTGCACTCTGAGCCTTGCAGGGAAGAGCATTGAGTATGGTAATTGGCTGGCACGGAGCCTTTGTTTGATGGCGGTGAAAGATTTCCTCTGGGTTTGTACCGTGGGAGAGAAGTCTGGATAGACATAAATTTTGTCCCCATCATGAAGTAACTCTCCTTTTTCTCTTGCCAGGCGAAGGATAGTGTCTCGGTCTTTGTAGTTGAGCAGCCTGGCGATAGTTGGTCTAGGCGGTGCGCCGGGGGCCGGCCGGGTCGATGGAATCCTGTGGGCTCTCTCCACTATGAACACTGGAGACAATGCTTCTCTACTGAAGAGTGATGTGCACAGCGACTCCACAAACTCCTCCAATTTGCCTTGCGGTTGTTGTTCCCTCACCCCGACGAGTCTTATGTTATTTCTTCTTGAACGACCTTTGAGGTCCTCGCATTTAGCTATTGTTGCCTTCATTTGGGCTTCGAGTTGCGAAACTTTGGTTGAGAGGGATGATGTGCCATCATCTAGATTTGACACTCTTTGCTCGACCTCGTTTAGACGTTCTGCGTGAGTGTCGATGCGGTGTTGAAGGAGGTCTACCTTGGAGGCGAGGCCGTCCATTTTGTTGTTCAGATTCCCGATGCCTGCCTTCAGGTCTAAAAGGAGTTCTTTTATTTCAAATGTGTTACCCTCCGGCTCTGTCGGGGGCGAGCCATTGGGAGCGGGCGTTTGGTCTTCCCGCTGGACGTGGGCTCTTGGAGTCACACCGCCCTCAAAAGTTAATTTCCTCTGAGACTTGTCGTTTTTCCCCATTTCAGCTGTGGAGCCGGCGCACTTTGAGCGAGAGCCGCTGTATTTGTGATGTCTGGGGTGGATAGGAGTTATCCGGCTGCTCGGTTCTGGGCGGATTATAGTTCAAAAATAAAATGGAGCTCCGCTTTTTGGGTTACGTTCTGCGCGACCTAGGGGGCTGATATGGTTTGGTTTGGGTGAAGGGTTGGCGACTAGCTGTGGTGGCGAGGTGCTTTGTCAGGCTTGTTGTTGTAGCCTCAGTAGGTGAATGAAGTGAGATGTTGCCTTGTATTAGTGACTCTCCCAACTGGCACTCAGGTGGTTGTCAGGGTGCCAGGGTGCAGGGAAATACCGCCACCGGAGTATTAGATAGTCTGTCAGAGCCGAAATCTCAGTCCTAAGCGGAGTGGAGTGGGGAGGGCCCCCCTGTTCCGGATCATCCAGGGGTATTCACCCGTGATGCCCTCCTCCCCCGACCCAAACCGGGCCTCCGGCTCCTCTCGAGGCCCACGCTTCAGCGCGCCGGCGGAGATCCTTCTCGCCTCACAGCCCCCGACCGTGCCCACCTGTGGCCGAAGCCACCTGGGCAGGGGGGGGTGGGCGCGGAGTGGGTCGGGCCGGCTCGGGGCCAACTTCAGCGCGGCGCGCGATCCCCCCCCGTACCTGGTGTCTCTGCTGGTCTTCCGGCCTCTCTCCTCCGAACTCCGGTGGGACGTTGGGGGGCCCCGCTGGGTGGCGGGCGGGTGCCGATGTAGGCCGCGCGCCTGGAAGGCGGATGTTGGATCCGCGCCGCCGAGCCCCTGTCGCTCGCCCACGCCCGTGGGGCGCCGCACTCCGGATCTGGCCCTCCCGCAGGGCTCGGTCCGCGTTGAGTGGGGCAGGACCCTCGGCGGCGCGGCGCAGGCACCTGCGGTCCGCCGGCAGGTGATGGGTTGCAGCGTCCTTTGCTCCGGCGGGCAAGCAGCGTAGGGCTCAGACCCAAGGCCTCAGGGGTCCCGAGCAGGCATGGAGAGGCCGATTCTCGTCGGAAAAACACTGGCAGGCAGCTGGGCGGATCAGGGAGACAGGAGGCGAGGGGTTGGGGCTGTGCAGTGCGGAAAACAGCAGGATTATTAAGGATTGATGCGGGGCAATTGCGGGAGCTCAAGCCAAGGCGGCCATCTTGGATGGCCCTCTAGCGCCCTCTGTTCCTCCTCTATCCATGATTGAGCACTCGTATATTTGGGGAAGCTCTTAATCTAATTTCTGTCTTTACTGGGTAATGTGTGCCATTTGTTCTACTGATCTGTGTCCTGCATCTATACTGAAGCCCCTAAACCTTTCTCGTTGCTGCTATAGTTATAATGCATCCTGTACCTATTGTAAAGCACAGGTGCCCTCGTGAATTGCTAATGTTGTCCTTGAAATGCCACTTATTTATTTTACAGCTGCTACAGCTTGACAGCCATGATGGGGAATCCCAAGAGCTGCAAGCTCACGTCTTTAGGGCAGGGGCCAAAGGGAGAAACGACAACAGCATTGATGAGAGTGACTGCCCTGCTTTTTTAGGTAGTGTCCAAAAGCACAAATGTCCTGGGGAAGGCTGGCTGTGAAAGGCTGAATGCTGACAGTTGTGATGGCTATTGTGGCATCAAGTGTTAATTCTTAGATTGAATAGTTTGGCAGGGGTGGGTGTAAAGATGGGTTCCTGGCCAATGATGACTCTGATATCGTGGGATGTACCAGTGACTCTTTAATACGTTCCTTGTACATTACATCAGGTACATAAGGTCAGGCACACATAAATTAAGGGCATCATGCACCGGCATCCTCTCCCAGGGGTCTACATCTCCAACTGACTCTCACTGATCACCACTCATACATCAACATTCTCTCAGGCTGCATTCTCTGTCACTCACTCCAAAATTCCATGCATTTTACTCAGGGTCCAGGGGAAGCTTAGTCACTACATACCCCCCCCCCCTTAATAATAACAAACAACACCTACCAGCAAAAGACACACACTTGCAAACACACACCATCCAATGCACGTGCATCTCTTACCTCAAAACAGGAACACTCTATGTGAGACCGTGCTGCAAATCTGCCTTTGGCCTACCCCTAGTGGGCGACCATGCATCAGTCTTAGATAATCTCCTGCGGGGTGTGGATCACTATGCCTCCCCCCTGCGCTTGTTTCTCAGGGCCTTTGTGCACTTGTTACTCCTAAATGACTATGCTATGGACACATAAACATAAGCTATTACCATAACCATAAGAATAGACACAAAACGAAATAAAATGCACAATGGACACAAAATGAGAACACACAAGTCAGTTTCAATTATAACAATAGAATACATTTATTCATGCACAGCAAGGCATGATGCAAACAATACTATAATGCAAACCTCGAATTTGCACCTTTTATACTGTTGGTGCAAATCTACCATGCGGTGTAATGACTGTGTGCCTTACAGGCTTCTAATGCAAGCCTGTGATTAGCTGGATCTTTCATGCCTAATGCAATATACATAAGGCAGGTGTCAGCATTCAGCATTCCTCTTCAATCCACACCATTCCTCACTCTCTCTCTCTAAGACAATCCCTGTCTGATTTCCCTTTCTCCAAACCCAAAGCTCTGTCTGAGTGTCTTCTCTAATCAATCAGTTTAGGCCATAAACCATACTTCCAATTTGCATGTGCAAGCTTCCCTTGGTCTCATCTCGAATGTGTCCCATCTCTCCCCTCTCCAGCTCCCTTTGCCAAGTCTGGTCACTCGAACTGCCTCAAGACTCTGCCAAGCTCATCGATCTCTCCCAAGCTGGTCTGCCAAGGCTGCATCAATCCCACACCAAACGCCTCTCTCTCAATGGCACCTTCCTTTAATTTGCCTCTCGATCTCATGCCAACCAGACCTCTCCCTCTACTTCAATTTCAGGCTTCCAGTTATAGTGTCAATTCACGCCACACTTTCTCCATGGTTACATGTCTCTCTCTAAGCTAAAATGCCTCTTTCTCTGTCAGCAATTCTAAATCTGAGCAGTGCCTAAATGTCTGTGTTGCATGTACTTGTACTTTTTCAATCACTGCGTGTTCTTTGTCAATGTGACATTTCGGCCTATCTATATCATGGTCTTCTTCTGTCTGCCTGCGGTACACCATTTTACCATCTATGCATATTTCTCCATTCAAATCCATTCAAATCCCTCTATCCTTCTTGTGCATGTCTCTGCCTGCAAAGCTCTCCCTCTCTCCATGGCGCTGCCTCCACCTTTTCTCTGTCTGCGAAGCACAGCCAGCCATGCTGATAAGGCCAGCATCCCTGCCCACTCGGACAAAGGTTCATGTTATCTCTCTGCCAAGAACTGTTTATGTCATGACCCTTGCCCCTGGCCCTCACTGGTGTTAGGGAGAATTCTCTCTTTAGGCTGAATTTCCTAACCTAGTGAGTCCCCCAGCAGCTTTGCTGGATTTCCGGAGTTTGTTTTTTTCTCCTGCAAAGAGTGAGACTCTTTTTCTCCCACTCTTGATCATGATTTATGGTGTTCCTTTGACTGTTAATGTGTTTTATGGGCTATGGGGTCCTTTACTCCATAGGGTCTCATGTGTTTTTACTATGTGTGTTACACAGCACCCTCTGTGCAGTAACACAGCGGTGTCATAGTGACACCCCACCATAGACCCCATACCCTGGGACTGACTACTGTCTGCAGGGCATGTAAAGTCACCATTGGCTTTACTAGTCCCAAATTATTAACAGAAACCAGTACAAACCATCATATTGTGGACGTACTGGTCGGGGCAATTCGATTGCCCCGGGGACTGTTAGTCGAGGGGGCACGTCTCCATCCCCCCTGATCGAGTTTTGGCTGGTGGCAGTGGATACTACTTTTTATATTCGACTGCGAATATATCTCTATGGGATTTTCCCATTGTTCGAGGCTACCAACTTTAAATATTTAATTCTCATAGCCTCGAACATACCGCCGGTTTATTTAATGAATATTAATTCGCCGGTTGGTATTTTTTGCCAGGACTCGATTCTAAAATGGTGTTTGTGTTCTCTTCTGTGACTCCAACCCAAGTCGAGCCCTTTGTTCCACTTTTTGGCGGGCTTCTCCACAGAAGCCTCCAAAAGTGGTGCCACTCTGTCTGGGTACCACAGGGGGTGTGGGAGGGGGTTTAGGCACCCTGGACTGAGTTGCCTTGGTAACTCAAGTCGCTCTCTTGTGTGATTGGCCCAAGTGGTGAGCCGGCCGGCTCACCACTTAGCATGTTTGATTGACAGCTAGGCTGAGTGAATGGGGGTATGCTGCATAAAAGCAGGGCTTTGGGGACTGGAACTTCAGAAGTCGCCACAGGACCTGAGAATCCAACAAGGGAGAAGCTGAGCCAACCTGCCACGACGACACCACCGGTGGAGCCCTGCGGAACCGACTCACCACTTCCCGACGACAGAGAAGATCTCCCGGCTGGAGAGGCTTCTTCCCCTGACTGGTGGGCACAACCAGTTTACCTTCTTCTCTTCGCACCCCAGACTGGTCTGTGGTCGAATTGCCCGTGCCAAGCACCCCGGCAACCGGATAGCCACTCACCACTGGACCGCGAACTAAAGGACCGCTCCTTTTACCTGAGAAACTGCGCGGCTGGTTTCTTCCCTGGCAGTGCAACGGACTCCTGTCTTCCTCCTCTACGAGATCCTCTCTTCCCCCGGACGAAGCACCGACTTGCATACGCTGCCAGGAACAACTGCCCCCGCTGGAGTACTCTCACCACTTTAAGGTACCGTGTCCGCCAGGCCTCTCTTTCTAAAGATTGCTACAAGGTAATAATAACCCCTTAACCTTCTGGACTGGGCTGGCCGCCTTGACCCTCTAACTGGTCCCTTTGTTTGGTCCAACTCCTTTTTGAACCATTACAAGACTTTTGTGCACTGCAACCGTGTGACCTTGGACACATTTCGTTTTGATCCTCTTAAAGCGGATCCGGCCTACTGACTCTGAATTCACTGTGTTACTTTGCCTTCCTCTCTTGTTGTGTTCATGAAAAAGTGTTGGGATCTGTTTCAATTTATTCTCTGCTTTTCTCTCCCTTTTTTAACCGAATTATTAGAGTGCCATCTACATTAAGCGCTCACCGCTGTCTGAAAATAAGTGGGGCTTTACTTAAGACTTGTCTAATATTCTTTTAAGGGAGTGTATATCTTTTAGTGACCGTGTTTTTGAATTGCTTACTATTAGTGCCTGTGTGTTTTTCTAGATGTGGTTTTAAATAAATAATTCTATCTCTTTTACACCAAGCCCTGGTCAGTGTTTACTTGTTCTATTATGTTCTCTTGACCTATTGTGAATACTCTGTATACTGCCTAACTCTTCTTGAGGGAAGTGTGACTGCTCAGCCACAGCTACTAAGTGAATCTGTGTGGTACAGACTGCTACCAAGTGGGTTTACTGCCAAACACCTGTAGTCTTAAATCTTTTGCAGTGGTCCCAGAGGGAACTGCACAGGTTTCTGCCTAACAACTGGCAAGTCAGCCTTCCAGTTAGGGCTAGGTCAATGGCCTTAAAACCTCATCCAAGACTCTCTTGGAGTCAGTCCTGGCGCTTATGGCACCAGGCTCATAACCATCATGAAGACCAACATTAAAATGGGACTATTTACTTGGGACTATTTAACTTGGGGGGTGGGGGTTCAGCCAACATGGAGGCACACACATAGCTCAGTTACATGGAACTGAGCTATGCGGTCTAGTCTTTTGGGTGTGGCAGGCCTGGGACTACTTTACCTGGACTACTTTGGGTGTGGCAGGCCTGGGACTATTTTACCTGGACTACTTTACCTGAGACTATTTAAACCACACCCAAACAGCAGAAGATGCTTTGTGTTATTCTGCTGTGGGCAGCGTAACGCTCACTGTGTCCAGTTCTTTGATGCTAGCTTACCTGAAACCAAGGACCTGCAGAGAGAGAAAGAACACTATGAAACTTACCTGGAACACTATCCTGTCTTCAATCCATCGCTGACTTCAGTTCCACTCATCTGAAGGTACGAACTGCATCATCTGGCACTGCATGCATCCTGGAATACCATAACCTGGAAAGAGGAGAAAGAAAGACAGCATTAGTAAGCGTTTACTCACGTTTCCTCCCGAATGAAGAAAGCCACACAATTCTTAACTGGGTAGTCATCTCCTGGTCAGTATCATTTGCTCAGTATCATTGCTGGAACATTACAGCGCTCGGCGAGGAACATCGCAACCTGCAAGGAGAGAAAAGACACAGGTTAGCAATATAAAAGGCGAAACAGCGCCGCGCATCGTGCATTACTCACCGGACAGCATCACGCACACCGCGGTTTCGCCTACTGGCCCATGCTCATCTTCAAACTGCATGACAACGCCAAAATACCTTTCCATACCTAAAAGGAAAGAAGCAAGACATTATTATTCGAACTAAGAGGAGCATAAGAACTGCATATAAAGACTGTAAAGCAGCAAACCTACGGAGCTGCAGCAGGCCTGGATTCCCACAGGGGGCCTTGCACCAGTGAAGTAACTTGGTCGCTGCTCGCCCCCACATCTACACGCCCATGCCACGAGGAGCAATATCCACCTTTTACAATATTAAGGTTAGGAGAAGGCCCAAGGGGGTGGAAGGAGTTGAGGCCAAGGGAGGTGGGAAAACATAAAGTCAATCTGGTATTGAATCCAGCTCTCCTATATTGCAGACCCATCTTTAACCAGAGGCATTACCAAGGGACCGGGAGAGGGTACGAATACTTGTACACTGTAACTCATAACAATCTCTCTGCACTCCGCGGAACAAACAGCACCTGTGTGTCTCATTTCAGGATGGCTTAAGAGCCAGCTACATGCTTTCTCTATTCTCGAATGTAGTGCCTAACACATTCATTCATACCAAGCACTATACTCAAAGCTCAATGCATATTCTAAGTGCACACTCAATGCGTGTCTCTCTACAATGCATGCATAATACGTAACATATCTCTACATGTATAACGTGTCTCTACATGGCACTTCAAATATAACAGGCCTCATTCTATAAGCAAATACAAATGGCTACATATATGTGGCAGAATAATGTGGATAGTCTAATGTTACTATTTCATGTCACTACTAATTAGTACTAATCAGAATGTATGATGGATAACTAAACAGGATGCAATGATGGATAACTAATCCCTAAACGGGTAATGATTCTGTAATGATGACAAACCAGGCTTCTCCATACTATCAGGTTTCACATCTACACACACACACACACAAACCCTAAGACCGTCCTCATCCAGTGGGACAATTACTTCTCCAAACAATGTCTTTGCCCTTCTCTACACAGTAAAGAAGAGACACCATCAACATCAACAAAGATACCCTTCCAACCTCCTCAACATTATCAGGCATTCCAGCCCTTCTACAAGTTTTCTCATCTCACATCATTCACCCAGCTTCCTCACAACCCTCTCCATACCACAACTCACTGGCTGCACACACAACATTGTCCATTCAGCTAGGCTGGATATTCCGAATACTCCGATAGCCAACACCACAACACTCAGTGTTACTATCCCACATGTGCCTGTGTTGGAAAACACCTTCTACACACACCTCTTCAACTACAGGGAGCTCTTCATAACACCATTCTCCACATCATACAACTATTCATCATACTACGGGACATAAGTCAACAATTTCCTTCACTAACACTTCAACATGTCATACAATTTCAATAACTTTGCATTTCTACCAACAATGAGTTCTATTCTTAAACTTCCAAGTTATCTACCATGAATAAAAGTCCCACCTGTAAAAGCAAAATCATTAGTGTGGCAACATTTCACAAATCACTTTCTGAACTCCATTTAATGCAAAACTAACCAGTCTACAGTGCCTATTAATCTTTAAAGTCCATCTGTGGGATAGAAATCTATTAAACATAACTTTTACTATCAACTCACAAATATCCACTTCACTACTGTGCATTCCTAATAGAAGCCACGACTCCCAAACTCATCCAGTGCACACAAAACCAGTTGCACTCACCATCTCATCACATTCATCATAGAATATCTACAGGCCTCACATCACTACTACTATAACAACTAATAACCCTAACCAAAACAAATAAACCAATTTGTCTTCATTGCTGCTCCTCCTGTCAGCATCAACTTAAAACAAAAGTACCTTTGGGGACACAGCCCCTCTTCCCACTGGACTCTTGACCAGCCCATTTCCAATAACTCTACCAGTACTATTCTGTGAATGCCAAGCCTACTGCAGTTGTTCACCAGCATTCGCTTCATTTTCTTTATCTTCTGCATTGCCCAACACCCTAGCAGTGCAGCCCACGAGCAGCACACACAATGAGGTAAGGCTTCATCTCCAGCTCGCCCATTAAACCTCACAGTACTGAATCAACAACACTGTGCTTTACTCCTGTAGTGCTTTCATTCCTCAGCAAAGTCACAATTCGAGCTTTGCAGCCCCTCCCAAGTGCTGCTATGGGCTCCACGCCCCTCCAAGTGCTCTGTTAGAGGATATATAAGCCCCTTCAAAGCGCTGCAACGGCTCCAAGAACCTTCTTTACTGCAACTGAGCTCCAAGCCCTTTCAATGCGCATCAATGGGCTCCAAGCCCCTTCATGTTATAGAGCCTCACCCCCACCCAGGCACTAATTCTTCACAGCTCCTTTATCCAATGTCCTTTTTCCTACTGCTGGCACCTCACAGGCGCCTGGCCACATCGCTGCCCTCTACATCCAGCGCATCCAGTGCTGGCCTTCTCTGTGCCTACTAGCAAACAGCGCTGCCCCTACCTGAGAGAGGATCTTCTTCTTTGGTTGGGGGGCGGTGCATGTCCCTTCCTTTGTGCTGTCCCCCCAGCACAGCCAGCATCCTCGTCGCCATTGTAAAGATGGGTTCCTGGCCAATGATGACTCTGACATCCTGGGATGTACCAGTGACTTCTTTAATAAGTTCCTTGTACATTACATCAGGTACATAAGGTCAGGTACACATAGGTTAAGGGCACATGCACCGGCATCCTCTCTCAGGGGTCTGCATCTCCAACTGACTCTCACTGATCACCACTCATACATCAACATTCTCTCAGGCTGCATTCTCTGTCACTCACTCCAACACTCCATGCATTCTACTCAGGGTCCAGGGGAAGCTTAGTCAAGTGGGCTAAGCTTTTGGCTATTGAGAATTCCTCACCTACATTTGAGAGGAGTTTTTACACTTGCTTTGGAAAGCTTGGTTTCCGTAGGAAACTTCCTGCTCTTAACTGTTGGGTTATTGGTGGACGCGTTCATAAGAAGCCGCCTGTGAAAGTTGTTGGAAGCCGGGCAGATTCTGACTCACGTGGTCATGGTTACCACTGAACTTGTTTGAAGCCACTCACTCAAACCTATTCTACATGCGTGCTAATGAATAGGAGATTAAGGGGAACACTTCTAGGTTGGCACCTGGCATAGTTTTAGTATGCAATGTAATAATTTCCCATAGGCGAAAATCTGCTGCACGGTCTTATGAGTATAGCTGTTCCCTGACATTGCTATAGCATCTTAGCACTGCAGGGTGTGCCGGCATACTTTAGTCTAAATGGAGAAGAATGACACAATGCTTCTAGGTGTTGGTTGGTTATTTATCCACCCATTTCCTACCAATTGCCATGCTAACCCCTATCGTCATTTCCACCCACTTTCTACCCCTCCCTGCCCAAAATACACCCTCCTGTGATCTCTTTAGCTACCTTTATCAAGCATTAAACTCAAACTTTGCACTGGCAGTGCCTGCAAGGGATTTTTTTAAAAGATGTCTTCTGAGGGCTAATCGTTTAATATGTGCTGCAAATGTGCTACTGCTGTAATACAAATGTCTTAACCAGGTCTGCCTTTAGCCACTTGATTTATAAGCAGTATGGGTGTCCTTCACTGAAGTCCTGTTAAAGACCAGCATTAGCAAAGCCAGCCATTTCAGCTTATTTATAGGTATTAGACGGGCATTTGCCAGGCAGTGCTATCGTATGCCCAGCTACATTCACCATTTTCAAGCTGATACCATTAATGGCCAGTTGTAGCATTACAGCAATGTCTGGCAAATACCTTTCCCATATTTACACAAAAAGGCAAAACAGTTGCTTTTATGTAGGGTCTCAAAAGTGTGCGTGCGCCCCGGGTCCCACAATACCTTCAGATGGCTCTTCAGTTTGCCTTACCTCAGTACATCTTCACCTTAGCAATCAAAGTCTTGCACAAGACGAGTGTGTTTCCAATTTGCACATTCCCTCAATATTTCCAGTTTGAAAACCCTACTACACCGCACTCCAAAATCCCTTATCATATCGCCTATCCTAGAGAGTAAGCTGTCATTGGAGTCACCTTGCTTTTTTTTGGGCAGTTCAAATTAACACATTTATTTATTTGAACGTTTATATAGCGCGCATAACCCAGTGGCATCTAGGCGCTTGAACTCAGGAAATTGGTTACAGACATAGATTTCAACTTGTAGAGGTAAATGACATAGAAGGGATGGTTACAGTCAAGTCTTGTCAACTGGCACAGACATCATTATCATACATTGCCGGAAAACTTAGTTTTACACAGAATTTACATGTAGTTTACTGGCTTTACTTTGTTGAAGGGCTTTACAGGATTAGCCTGTTTCTGCAGGTTGACACCTATGTTAGATAAAAGGGTTTTTAATGCTTGCCTATCCCTACACTGCGTAGAAGGTAATGGCAAGCCGTGTAATGTGTGTCAGGACCCACCACACCGAGTTATGACTTTCTAAATGCAAGTGCGGTGCGGGGAGCACATACAATCTAAACATTAGGGACAGTTTTGCTGTTGGTGCCTGGAAAGTGAAATGAATAACATTCATTGGGAATGATGAACATTTAGAACACTGGGAGATGAACATTTACATCTGGCGCCACCTATGGCCCATATTAGAAAATGCATTTGAGAAAGAAACGTAATTTAATGAACATGTAGTCAATTATTGTGCCTACGGAAATAAACAAGCATTGCCAAAGCCCATTTTTGTCTTTGCCTTCATGCATTGGAATGATTATTTTTGAAGTGTATGAATGTAGAAAAATAAAGAAAAATTCGTTTCCCTACAGTTCAGGCAGGCCTGTTTGATCAAACAGTCCATCATCATGCATGTTTGCAGCAATGAGTACAAATGATTGCTCTCAGTACTGGCAAAGTGCAGTAATGCTCACATAGGGGCAGTGGTGCACAGACACATGGGGGATATAGGACAGAGGCAATGTGGAATGAGTTGGAGGCAGTGGGTGTAGAGGCAGGAGAGACAGTGGGGGAGGCAGTGGAGACACCCTAGCGGAGGCAGAAAAGAGGCAGTTGAGGGAAGCAGCCCTCGCCATCTTCTCCCAATCTAACTTGTCCACCCATAATCTGGTGCAATGCCTCATACCATCTTTGCTCACCCCGGACTACTTCCAACCTGTACAATCTGTTGCTCCAAATTGTGACCCTTCTCAACCTACCTCTCATCTTCCTTCTGGCTGACATGTTTCCCTCCCTCACTTTCTACTGCCTCCACTCTAGCACTTCATCCATGGCCACATCCCTGACACAGCTGGCCTATTCGCACTTAAAACTGCCTAATATTGGTTGTCCTTAACCTATGTATGTCCACACATGTGTTGTCAGCGATGACTGTTCCATTTACTCCCCCTCACTCCCACAACCTGGTCAGAATGTCACTCAAACTCACACCATTGTAAGAAACTCACTGCCTCCCATCAATGCTGATTTCTTATCTATTGTATGTTCTTTTGTGATCACAATAGCACTGTTCCTCCCCGTATGAATAAATAAATAAATTATTCCCTGCACCCTTAGTATCTCTTATGCACTCATCCAATTGTTCCCCACCTAAACATGGATTCCCATAGATACCACAATACACCTATCATTATTCTAGCAATGACAACTAACCTCCATCCTCAGTGGACATCCAGGCAACTAAATTCCTAAAACCATGTCTTAATATGTCACCCCTTGCGCCACCAAATCTCCCATTACCATACATTTACCAAGTCCATTGTGCCTCTCTGATCAAAGTTACTCTTCAAACCTTCAAAACCGAGACTTGCCATTTACATGATCCTTCTACGACCTTACACACATTACTTAATTGCCTACCAATAAATTCTACCACCAGACCTTGCCCTACCCTACAGAGAAACTGGAGACTCAGCTCCAGAACTCAGCGATATCTGAAACCAAAAGGGTATGTTATCAACAAAATAGGATCTGAAAGTAATTCTGCCTCAGACAAACTCCCTAAAACCTTAAATAATTGTAAAACATCATTACCCTCTGTGAATAACTCCCTGAGTGTTGTCAAAGTGGGGCTCATTAACGGGAGGTCTATCCAAGCACATGTTTTGGACATACTTGACATCGTGACGGTCCAGGACCTTGATATCAACACTATAACGGAAACCTGGTTGAATCCCACGTCAGGCCCCACTCTAGCTCTAACCTTACCTGTTAACTACTCCATTTTACGCGCAGAGATTCTAACCAAGCTAAAGGAGGTGGTGTTGCACTCATCTATAAAACAGACTTAGAATTAAGAATGATCAACCAACACTACCTACCATCTGCCGAAATACTCTCTGTCAAATTATCCACATCTACCACAGCTACAATTACCATGCACTTGATCTACCGCCCTCCCGGTAGCACCACTACCTTCGAAAATGACATAGCTCCACTACTGTCCAACAATACGAAATGTAAGTCCCAAGTTATAATGCTAGGTGATTTCAACCTAGGCCTTGATGATCCAAAATATGTGAAAGCATCCACCCTAAAGGACACCATGTCTGAGCTTGGGTTTAGACATTGTATAACCAACCCAACGCACAATAAAGGGCGAACTCTAGATTGGTTAGCAGATCTTAACTCTACTAATAAGTTATTGGCCAATACACCATGTGCTTGCACCACTTAATTACTCTCACCATTGACAAGGCAGTATCTTTCACCAATCCTATTAAAGCCACAGCTTTAATGACAAGAAGTAAACATAACCTTACCTTAGAAAACTTGCTACCTTTACTACACCCAATAACTCATCCTAATACTACCTATTCTGACGATCTGATTTAGTGAACCCATACAACGAAACGATCCTCAAAGCTATCACTACAATAGCCCGGCTTAAACTACAGAACTCCAAACCACGAGCACACATTAACAAATGGTACACACCATACCTAAATACTCTTAGGAAAGAGAAACATACAGCAGGAACTAGATGGAAAAACTCCCCTTCCACACAAAATAAAGATATCTTCACTGCGGCTTCATTTAACTATAAGGCAGCCATTGTCCAAGCTAAAAGAAGATAACTTCAATGACCGTATTCTTAAAGCTAACTCAAGCACTAAGGAATTGTTCAACATTCTAAAAGAACTTGAGTCACCTGCCCCTTTACCTGACCTTTGTATTAAGGACACCCAATGGTGCACCAACATACAAAATGCGCTTCAAGATAAAATTACCCTGCTACTCAACAAAATAAATATGAAAAATAACCTCATCAATAATACCACACCTCAGAATCTTCCACCTACCTCTATCACTGCATTGCCCCAATTCAAGTGTAAATCTTTATCTATCAAAGAAGTAGAGTTGATCATGCTCAAGCTCAAACCCTCCAATTGTAAAGGTGATGTTTGCCCAGCTACACTAATCAAAGAAGCTGCTATTGCACTCGCCCCTTTCATTACCGCATTTATCTATGCCTCATTTGCCTCTAGTACCGCGCCCACCAGTTTGAAAGGTGCCTGGGTACTCCCACTCCTAAAAAAGCCTACACTGGACCCGAACAACCCATCCAACTACCGGCCAATCACTACGGTCCCTTTCCTGCTGAAAATATTGTATTGAGCAGCTTATCTCCAAATTCAGCAATACCTGGAAGCAAATAATTTACTAGGTCTAAAACAGGCTTTAGACCCAGGCGTGGGACAGAGACAGCACTTATTAACCTAAAGAACCAGATCCAGGCCTTAAAAGATAAAGGTAAATCTGCCCTGCTTTTACTACTTGACTTATCTGCGGCATTTGACTTGGTGAACCATGATATACTATGCAAGCACCTCTCATCTGCTGCCCATTTCTCCGGCCAAGCCAACTCTAGGATCAAATCGTTCCTCAGTAATATATCCATGAGGGTCGTTGCTCCATCTGCTTCAGTCCTACCTTCGCCAGTCTCCTGTGGTGTCACACAAGGATTATGTGTATCACTAATGCTCTACAATGTATTCACCAAGCCTTTATTTGATATACTTGACCATCAGGGTGTCATATATACAAATTATGCGGATGACACCCAGATACTCATCCCTATCACTGGCGACTACATTGTAGACAGCAAAACACTGAATGACATCTATAGCATTATACAAATATGGATGGCCAAACATGGTTTATGTCTAAACGACGACAAAACCGAACTACTCTTACTCGGTTCCCCAGCTAAATTGAACAAACTAGATGCATCCTTTAAAATCTTAATTATCGATGGAAACACAATCAAGGTAGCAAATGTTGTGAAAACATTAGGTATATACATTGACTCTTCTCTATCTCTCACGAGACAAACTAATGCCCTAGCATCAGCCACAGCTTACAAATGTAGGCTTATTACAGACAGTTGCCCAGATCTATCCACGACTAATTGTATATCAGTAGCAAGAGCCTTAGTGTTATCTAAGCTAGACTATTGCAACACACTCTACTTAGGAACGTCCCAACAGAATATAAACAAAATGCAAGTCATGCAGAATAACACAGTTAGATCAGCTTGCAACATCCCAAGGCAACACCATATCTCTTCAGCTAGACAAGATTTAAACTGGCTAAACATCAGGCAAAGAATTGAACTCAAAACACTCTCACTAACTCACAAGTGTCTATACAATCAAACACCCATATACCTCTGTGACACTTTCTCACGCCATACTTCACTACGACCTAGCAGAACAGCTCAAACACACTGTGTCATCACACTGCGTTTCAACCAACAGCAAGCTGGTGGAATTAGTTTCCCAGACCTTGCTGCTAAAAAATGGAACGCGCTCCACATAGACATTAGAGCAGAGCCTTCGCTCATGATATTCCAGAACAAGGTTAAAGTTTGGCTCTGGGACCAGGACCATAAATAAACTGCTACAGTTCCATCACCTGCAAGGGCATTATTGTACATACATCTCTGCATTTGTATATACTATTTTTGTTGTTGTATTTTCATTTGTATACTACTGTAAACCCTCTTACTGCATTTCTCATTCTGTAAATTGTGTACTGTATAATATGTAAGAAAAGCGTTCAGTTGTCTCAGGGTCTTGATGTGCTATACAAATAAATAAATACAAATACAAATACCATGCAATCAGACCTCTTTTCTTGTGCCTTGTTGAAGAAACTCAAACCTCCCGCCTCACAATGGACTCGCCATCTGTGTCATCACCACTAGATCCTTGTCGTTTCCATCTGCAGAGGTTCTGCACCTTCCTTTCGGATGAATTATCCCCTCCCCTGCAACACCCACACCACATATCACACCGTAGGCCCCTTCCTTGCTAATGGACAGGCTGGTGACTGGCTCAGCCCAATCTTGGGCAGATGCCATCTTTCACTAGTCTGGGTGCCATGCTAGAAGAGCACTGCAGGGCTCTACTCATGCCAACCATGTTCACTGCCGTTGATGTTGCCTGGGGCCACCAAGCTTGTGGAAAATCACAAGAACGAGAGCAAGAAGAAGATGGGAGTGGGGATGGTGCATCCAGAAAGACACAACCATAACAGGACTGGTAAGAGCGGATGACATGGCAGCCACTGGCACAAGGGTGACCCCTGAGGAAGATACAGCAGCTGCCTTTCATTAAGGAGGAGGTCAGGAAGATAACAGCAACTGTTTTGGCTAAAGGGTAGGAGGAAATACAGAGGGAGACTGAAAGTCACTGCGGCTCAAGCTAGGGAGGCCCTCCTACCTGTGGGTAAGTTGCAATGCAGTCTCGGCGTCTCCCAGCTGTGAAGGAGTGTAGTGTAGGACACCACCAATCCTTCCACATTTCAGTTTACCTGCAGACACAACAAGGCTTTTAGTGGGTTGGGGCAGAGCACTGGCAGTCCCCAAAAACTGCTTCCGAGTCTGGACTATGACAGCTCCGGTGGTCAGTCATAATCTCGAATTTAGAAATCTCAAAAAACAAAAATGTCGAAAAAAAAGGCCGAAAAAAAAAGTCGAATTTTTTTTTTCTATATTTTTTTTTTGGCTCTAGTATATATAAATAAAATAGGTAAAAACAAACAAAAAATTTAAAAAAGGGGGATTGGGGGAACCCCCCCATTTCGAAAAAAAAGTCATAAAAAAAATGTGACTTTTTTTTTCGGCCTTTTTTTCGACATTTTTTTTTTTTGAGATTTCTAAATTCGAGATTATGACTATAAACCGACAGCTCCCCCTACTAGGCCTAGAGCCACCAAACCCCCTCAGACATCCCTTTCAGTCGTTAGAGTCTACAGAGATTGAAACTTCTGATTAGAAAAAAAGGAGAGGCGCTTATAAAAAAAAAAGGAGAGGACGGAGCACCAAAGGGTATGAAAACAATGCACCTGCCTCTCCTTTTGTTTCTTAATCAGCGACACCAACCCAACAGGAAGCCCTTTAACCATGCAGCTGGTTGGTGCCTCTCATGAAGAATCAAAAGGAGAGGTGGGCACACTGCTATCATATCTTTTGGTGCTCCCCGTTAGGTAAGATTTTCATTTCAGTGATGCATCTTCCTGACCTGTGTCAATCCCAGGACTATTTGCTGGACTTTGTGATTATGTTTACCTTATTCCTAGGTGAGTGGGAATCTTTTTCCGCTCTCACCTAGTATTTTACTCTTTTTATGGGTGACCTTTTTATCTCTCTGCATAGTGTGTGATTGGAGTTATAGTTTCGTATAACTTTGGACTGACTGTAAAGAACTATGGTACCACACAGCATTTTAAATACAGTGGCTTCCCTTTTTAATTCTCTTTATTTCGTGGGTGAACTACTGTTCCCAAGAAGTAAAGTGGCGTTGCCATCCCCTTTACATTTATTATGGTGAGCCAGCACTCCCCACCTTATGTGGAGTGTTGTGGAGATAAAATGTATTCCCTTTCTTACTTACCTGGTAACATTTTTGTTACAATTACAAGTTTACTTGAATGGTTTGTGGCAGTGAAACTACTTTTATGACATTTGGTCATTTTTACCTGCAGGCTGTCTAGTCAGCTTTGGTGAGCTCCTTCTTTTGTTGCCATTTTTCATTTGCTTGTTGTTTTCTAGGTCTTCTTCTGCCATTTTAGGTGAGAATGACCTCGGTTCAAGTTTTGTCTTCAGCGGGAATCCATTGTATTCCCTGCAGAAGCTTCAGAGTGGCTGAGAAGGCAGGAAGCGTGGGAGGAGTCCAAACTCCACAGCCCTTTGTTTCTCACCTTGCCTGAAAGGAACCAGTGTCCACTGGGGGGCTGGCTGTCCTGATTGGACAGCCAGACCGCTCCTTTCTTTAAACTGTAGGGAAGGTTTGCAGAAGCTGTGCTATAGTTCCTGATAAAGACTCTGGGAAGCTGCTGACAAGCTGAACATTGGAGCTGAATCCGAAGATGAAGATGAAGAAAAGACATCTGTAGTGATTTCCAGCGACCGGATAGCATGGTGTGTAAGCGGAGCCTAAAGCAACCAGTCCTTACAATCCATCTGGGGGTCCTGAATGCAATGACTCCTACCCAGAGGCTGGTGAGATCCACTAGTCTCAGGAGGACCTACAAAACAAGCCATCCCTTGACATGGTGTGACCTTCCTGGGCTGCAAAACGCCAATACCAGGGGATCTCGAGACTGAGTGCAGTGCATGGTCTTCCGAAGGCCGTATCCTACTGAAACTTCAGACTCCTGCTGGACCTCCAGAGACATGATTTCAATCCCTGATGCCCCCTCACCAGAGTGCAGGACAGAGAGACTGAAAATAATCCAACCAGCATTATTCGTCCTTCATCTGATTCCTGTAAAAAGCCGCCATATCCACAGAGCCACGAGAAACTGGGAAGAATCCTTTGCTTGAAGCCTCCTCTGGTGACTGCTGCTACAAGTTTCTATCCAGTGTCCATTTCTTCAGTCTCCAGACCAAGAATCCAGAGATCAGGTCCTGTTTTGCTGCATCCTGAAGCCATCCACCCAGAAGCTCTTCTTTTCTACTAAGGTACTGTGTTGGCTTGGTTAATACTTACCTTAAGTCTTGTGTTCATCCTGTGAGGCTGAGTGGGTGATTTGTGTGGTTGGGAGTTTTCCCATACCATTCGCCCGGGCCTAATGCTGGAACACATCTCAGGAACCTTCTGTGAAGTACCTGAACACTTTTAACTAACTCTAAAGCTAATACTTGTTGAAGGAGATATCCACTGAAATTCTGACTTTCCTGCATCTGAACCCTATTCCGACCTGCCTATAGCTGTCTCCAAGACCACTAGGGTCCCTCCTCTGCCTCTGAGAAAACTCATGCTATAGACTAGGGAAGGACTACAAAAGATACAAATGTAAAAGTACTTACTTGTAAATGAGTTAGTGTTGTAACTGTATCTCTGAAATAGAATAAGTAACAAAGTGTTGCCAAAGCTATTACTTACGTTTAAGTTGCGGGTTGCTTCTTTAAAAAGTATTTAAGTTGCTTTACTTACTTTGAATAGTGTCCCCCTCATCTTAAAAGTAATTATGTTGGTACTGTTTTATTATTCTTAACTGAATTAGTGTAATAGCTTACCAATAGGTTTAGCTACCTTGAATAACTGATTGTAATTCTTAAAGTGTACTTTGGGGTTTTGCTTTCCCTGATCTGTTGTGTGCATTTGTAAAACAGTCTTGGAGTTAATACTTGTCTTGGAGTTGCTTGTAGCCTCTCTGAAAAGTATACAGGTCCTTACTTGCCTTGAACTGCTGATTGCCTTTCTTAAAATTCAGCTAGAGTTCTTATTTAACACAGAATTATATAATACACTTCTGAAATGTATCAGTGGTCCAACTATCTATTCCTGGATTATTAATAGGGTCAAAGTTATGTACCAATAGGTTATACTGACCTTGAATAGCTGCTGCTGTTCTAAAACTGTAATACTGGGTTGCGCTTTCCCCCGAACTGCTCTAGGGCACTTCTAAAATAGGTTACTGTATTCATACCTATCTTGGGTAGCTTTAGGCCTCTAAGTAGTATACAATTAAGTCACTCCCTTTGAACTGTGTTCTTAAAAGTGACATTGGTCTGGTAACCGTATCCTTTCTTGATAGAGGAAAAGTTACATGGGTTGCAGGAAATATGTGTAACCAGTGTTGGCATAACTGAGTGACTCTGAAAGTGAATAACACTGCATGTTATAGCCCATAAGGTCTACTACCCTTGATTTACTGAATGTAATCTAAAAGTAACTAACTATGGTTTTACTCCCCAAGAATAGCTGAATGCCATTCTGAATGCATTATAGGTTTGACTCACCTTGGATTTCTGATTGCTATTCTGCATAAGGTTATACTTTGGTTTGTAGACCATAAGTATTGAGTTGGTTTTATAATTGTATTTATATGATATGTTATAGTACTTACTTACCCAACATGTATCTTTTATTTATTTAGTTATTGTCCATTTGTTAGGTGCTTATAGGGAAAGTCAATTCTGTTTCAAAGCGCCACAGGGCAACATTGCAACATGGGATGGAAAGCAATGATATACAGTGGAAGATAAAATACAAACCAACTATGCCTTGTGAGTATTCAGAACGTGCAAGTGCAGTGAGAAGAGGGTAAGTGGGGGTGGGAGTAAGTGCTGGAATGTCGGACTTATGGGTGAGCAGCAGATGAAGTGCAAGCCTACAAGATTGAGGCCGGTGGGTGCCGAGGCAAGTGCTGAGACGTAGGTAGTGGCTGGGGCGATTGGGAATTTGAGGCCATGTCCCAGAGGGATACATAAGGGCCCTGGCGACCAATCACAGCGACTGTGAGATTAGCAGAGATGGGACGAATGGAAGGAGGAGGTGAAGAGGAAAGTCTTGAGGAGCTCCCAGAAATTTGAAGAAGTCCTGCTCAAGATGAAAAGGCAGGCGCAGGTTGTTCCATAAGAGGGAGCCAGCTGAAGAAAGTGATAAGCCTGCGGCCCACTGTTTAGCGAAACGCTTTACACACAGAGAGTTGGTGCCAGAGGACCGCAGAGGTCTAGAGGGAGGGTATTTATCAAGAGAAAGTTGCAGATAGTGTGGTCCCAGGCCCCAGACAGCCTTGTGCATGATGCAGAGGGATTTGAATGTAATCTGTGCCGCAACCGGGAGCCAGTGAAGAGTTGTTAGGGCAGGAGAGATTTGGTTCCTGGGCTTAAGGCAAAGGATAAGTCTTTTTGCCCTATCCTGGATTAACTGGAGGGGTCATAAAGTGTAAGAAGGTAGATCCAGGAGAAGGCTATTGCAGTAGTCAAGCATAGAGAGACCTACTTGTATTTAAATAAACCATTTATTTTTTACAATACATAGTGTTTCAGTGTTTCATTCGACCATATGTATGCTACAATTTCTTTGTACCTATGTCCCTCCTAAAATAAGCCTGGCTGCTCTGTCCACGCTACTATATGTTCTCAAGTGGTACAGCCTTATACAAAGAGTGGAGTTTTGTTCTGCCTCTGATATGGTTTTATGAAGCTCTTAGTTGGACTTTAGAAAAACTGTCCCAAACACTCCTGCCGCTACTTTTGTTTTTTAATTATAGGTTTCCGACACCTGCACGCACCCTGGCTGCCATAAGGGGGTCTGAGACTCTGATTAAGAAACAAAAAAAGAGCATGCACCGCAAAAGAAGGCCCAAGTTGTGAGCCAAGCAATAGCCTTCCCTCATGCCCTGCACTTGGCCCACATCCCTTGTGTAGAGCCCACCCCAACCCACTCAAGTCCTTGTCTCACTTCTAGCACTGAGTCACAAACAGGAAGCTCACAATCATTTATTTTGAAGTGCTTGTTAGCATTCATGGAAAGACAAGATGGTCTTCACTCCCCATCAACTGAGTTGCTTCTGTCAATTGTTGTTCATTCGTCAGACAATCCACGGCCCCATTCTTCTTGTTACAAGGTCTCTGCATCCAGCTGCAGCATTGGAGGGGAAAACGGCAAAAGGATTGCTGTGCGGGGAAACAGTTATCATACTTGCTAACTCTCTTTTGACCAAAAACAAGCAGGGGTTGTCAAGCTTTAAAAACGGGAATGAGCATAATGATTACATCACATGCAGTGACATTATTAGACCTTTGACCCGATGACATGACAAGATGCGTTTGATCCTGACAGTCTCTGCCAGCCAATTCCTGATCAGAAGTAAACTAATCCCCAGGAGAAAATGACAGCCAATACCTCACCAGTCAGGAAGTATACTTTGAAATACACAAACCTGTTTTTGATACATTGCTGTGATCTGCCCCCCCCATCCTTCTTTTCTCCTGTCTATTGTGTAGAATGTCTGTGTAGTGCTGTCACTGCTTGAAGTCATCATTGTCGATCAAAATGTTGTGCTTTGATTGTGGAGAAAGTTACCCTGAAGTAAGGGTGACCAGTGTGTCGCGTTCCTTAGTGTCTGGTGTCCTGGCAACCCGCGTGATTGTGTCCTGAGTAATTTACATGAATAAAGGTAACTTATATGGTCATCCAGCCTTGACCCGCTTGGAAATAGCAACCGCTTAGAAGTGGATTGATGTTTTCTGAAAAACAAAATATCCGCTATCAGAGTGTGCAGAGTAGGTGAAGAAGAGCGCTTTGTAAAGAATGTCTCAGAACTTACGGCCTGATCACGAGTTGGGCGTTATCCCGGCTGGGATACCGGGCAGTTTTATTAGCGTTAGTGCCCAGCCATCCGGTGGTATTACTGCCGGATCACGGGTTGGCGCTAACTATTTGTCCCCAGGTCCCTTGGAATCAATGGGGAATTTCCATTGCAATTACCATGTGGTAATACTGCTGGCGGTAATTGTGCCGAAAATGGGCTTTTTTTCTGGCATGCTTATCCCCAGCTCTGAGCTGGTGGTAAACACGCCAGACTCAAGATTGGGCAGACCCTTGAATGCAGCGCTTACACCATAACCGCTGCATTTGAGGGCTACCGCCGAACTCGTGATAAAGCCCTTAGTCATTACCATGTATACTTATTTCCTCTTCGAACAGTTGTGTAGT
This sequence comes from Ambystoma mexicanum, assembly GCF_040938575.1. Lineage (NCBI taxonomy): Eukaryota > Metazoa > Chordata > Amphibia > Caudata > Ambystomatidae > Ambystoma > Ambystoma mexicanum. The sequence continues at coordinate 344,301,864 of NC_090921.1, read as the reverse complement.
TTAATCAGGCACATCACAGACCCTTCATAGAAGAGCTTGGAGCACAAACGTAAACAATTCTGAGTCAACATTGTGTTTACTGTGGAAGCAGTTGGTTCTGTTACTAACTCTGAAGCCAGATAGACTGCTGAAAAAGCGGGAGCCTGCTGCCTATTTCTGTAGGGTTGGAGCTTTAAAGAACGAGCATTGGCAATGCCAACAGTTTGGGTTTTTGTGTAGGGATGGAAAAGGCACTTGCCAGGCAGAGCCATAGTGGTATTAACAGGACATTGATGGTAGCAGGTGCAAAATGGTGTGAGTACCTGAGCATCTAATAGCAGTGCCCGGCAGATGCCTAATACTTATACACAAGACAAAACTGTTCCCTTTGCCAATGCTTGTTTTAGCAGAACTTCAGGTAGGGACACGTCGAGGACTTATAAATCGAGTGGCTGAAGGCAAGCCCGCTGCAGGCATTTTTATTACACCAGTAGCGTGTTTGCAGTCCCAATTAAGTCATTTCCTCTGAGAAGACTGCTTTGAAAAAACACTTGCAAGCCCTTTGAGTGCCAAGTTTGATGGTAAGGCTTGATTAAAGCAAGATCAAAGAGTTCCCAGGAATAGGTGTTTAGGCTGGGAGGGGCAGTAGCTGGGTGGGAATGGCCATATGGATCGGTATGGCCGTGGGTCTTCAATCTGTGGACAAATAACCAAACAACGCCTTCAAGCTGTGTGTCCCTCCTCAAATGCCATTTCTCCCTATCTGTATTTTAGTGCAATAGTTTCAGTTTATAGGTAGCGCTGCCAACTGATAGCCAAACTAAAAATCTAAATGGAAATAAACCATCAGGAACCTTGTTGAGGGTAAAATATGGCCATGCCATACGCACCCTGCCCCACCTCCGCCCCCCCCCAAAAAAAGGTGACTTGCAAGGATTATTGTTTGCAGCGGACGAATATTCGGTGAGTTAATGGAAGAGTGAATAGGAACTACTCATAGGGAGGAACAGTTAGGAGAGAAAAGGAATGAAAATAGAAACACAGAATGCGTATGGATTGGCAGATAGTTGAGCATGTATGCGTGTGGATGTGTTCATAAAACGATGGTTAGCTGCATGGAAGGGATAGCTGTTAGGGATAGGAATCAATGCCAAGATGTCGCGCACTCAACCACTCTTGAAAAGGCAATGAAGCCCGCTAAGCATCAGGTCGGTCCCTGCTGCCCGCCACATGTTCAGTATTGACATTATTCTGCTTTGGTGAATGTAGCAGCTTTATTTAAATATTTATATGTGGGCAGGACTCGGTATGCCAGACTCCCAATGGGGTGGGGTCTGTGAGGAGATGGAGTCTGGGAATAGGCAGGGTCGATAGCAATGTGGGGCCTCTGGGGAGGTGGTACTTTAAGGAGATGGAGTCTCAGAAAGGGCAAGGCTCCTGAAGAACCATTGCTGTGAGGTGGCAGGTGATCTGGGAATGTGTGATGTGTGAGCAAGCATTATTGATGAGGTTGTGTGTGGTGGTGGTACCTGTACCCGGTTGGGCATCAGTCTCACTTTACTATTTCTGTTGTCTAGGTAAGATCCCCACTCCGTACACCACTTCCTACACTGCTGCCAAGTTCGCCCTGGACGGATTCTTCGGCTCGCTGCGTCATGAACTGGCAATGGTTGGCACTGACGTCTCCATCACGCTCTGCATCTTGGGCGTGATCGACACTGAATATGCAATGGAGAAGATCAGGTTGGTGTCCAAGTTGCTCCTAAGACCTCTAGAATAAACTGAAGTCCTGTGTTAGGACAAATAAAAAACTTGACCCATGGCCACTTATCGCCTCCCTTCCGGGATCTCCAAGGCAATTGTGGGGACATTTTGGGGGTCAGGATTTTTTGATCAGGTAAAGCAAGAGTATTTTGTTTCTCTTAATATGTTGTTATGTGGTGATTGGGATTGTATGTGTGGCCCTTGGCTGGTTTGCCTGATGTTGTGGCTACTTGGCCATTCCATTCGTCAAGATAGTAAAATAGCTTGGTAGATTAATGCACACTCAGCAGAAAGATCTTTATAATCTGTGCGTCCAGTTCCTAAAGATCAATCGGGTTCATTCAGTGCTACATCCTTCCACAATAGATACAATGAAGAACATTAAGATTACCTATAAGTTAAGGCACTATTAATTTATTTTATCATTAAAATAAGTATGCTTTCCAGTAGTTTCTCTTATTTGAAGTTGGCTGCCAATTTATAAATGATTGACAAAGTTCATCCAGGCCAGCTCCCCTACTCTGTCTCCACTCAAAGCCCCAAATGTCCAGTTGAATAACAATTACATGACTGACCCAGAGTGTGACCTGATGGTTGCTGCCGTTCCGCCCCTCTACCATCCATCACAACTTCCACTTGCAGGCAATGCCATAGAGAGAACTCACTATCAGGTCTACCCTAATAAATTAACCTTACCCCAGTAAGTAGATGTGCGTGTTTCTCTTCCTTGCGAGAAACACTGGGTGCTATAATGGATAGGAAGTGGGGGCCCGTTGATCTCTGCAGCAGGTAGTGGCTGCTGCTTTCGAAGCATGTGACAGGTGGAACCGAGTGATTTTACTGTACAGGTGAAGCCCAGTGCTAACCATAGCAGTGGGGTCCAGGTGATTGATCAGCAGCTAGTTCTCTCCTCCCCAGCAGGGGGAGCCTGGGCTACTCCTCAGCAGGTTCAACCTGCCTCTGTCCCCAGCCAGTGGAGTTTTGGCTTCTCTTCAGCAGGTTCAACCTGCTCCTGTCCCAAGGTAGAGCATGGGCTACTCTCCAGCCAATGCATCATGCTCCTGCCCCCAACAGTTAGAGCCTGGGCCTCTCCCCAGTAGGGGCATCTGGCTCCTGACCCCAGCAGATGGCGACTGGGCATCTCCCCATCAGATGCATCCTGCTCCTGACCCAAGCAGGCGGTGCTGGGTCTCTCCTCTGCAGGTGCATCCTGCTCCTGGCCCCAGAAGGTGGAGTCTGACCTTCTCCCCAGCAGGTTGAACCTGCTCCTGCCTCGGGAAGTGGAGCCTGGGCTTCTCCCCAGCAGGGGCATCCTGCAATCCTGAACCCAGCAGATGGCGACTGGGCATCTCCCCATCAGATGCATCCTGCTCCTGACCCAAGCAGGCGGTGCTGGGTCTCTCCTCTGCAGGTGCATCCTGCTCCTGGCCCCAAAAGGTGGAGTCTGACCTTCTCCCCAGCAGGTTGAACCTGCTCCTGCCTCAGGAAGTGGAGCCTGGGCTTCTCCCCAGCAGGGGCATCCTGCTCCTGAACCCAGCAGATGGCACCTGGGCATCTCCCCAGCAGATGCATCCTGCTCCTGACCCAAGCAGGTGGTGCTGGGTCTCTCCTCTGCAGGTGCATCCTGCTCCTGGCCACAGAAGGTGGAGTCTGACCTTCTCCCAATAGATGCATCTTGCTCCTTACCACAGCAGGTAGGGCCTGGGCCTCTCCCCAGCAGGGGCATCCTGCTCCTGAACCCAGCAGATGGCACCTGGGCATCTCCCCCAGCAGATGCATCCTGCTCCTGTCCCCAGCATGTAGAGCATGGGCTTCTCCCCAGCAGGTTGAACCTACTCCTGCCTCAGGAAGTGGAGCCTGGGCTTCTCCCCAGCAGGTGCATCAAGCTCTTGACCACAGCAGGTGGAGCCTGGGCCTCTCCCCAGCAGGTGCATGAAGCTCCTGACCACAGCAGGTGGAGCCTGGGCTTCTCCCCAGCAGGTGCATCCTGCTCCTGACCCCAGCAGATGGCGCCTGGGCATCTCCCCAGTAGATGCATCCTGCTCCTGCCCCCAGCAGGTAGAGCCTGGGCTGCACCCCAGCAGGGGCATCCTGCTCCTGAACCCAGCAGATGGCACCTGGGCATCTCCCCAGCAGGTGCATCCTGCTCCTGTCCCCAGCATGTAGAGCCTGGGCTTCTCCCAAGCAGGTTGAACCTGCTCCTGCCCCAGGAAGTGGAGCCTGGGCTTCTCCCCAGCAGGTGGAGCCTGGGCCTCTCCCCAGCAGGTGGATCCTGATCCTGTCCCCAGAAGGTGGAGCCTGACCTTCTCCCCAGCAGCTGCATCCTGCTCCTGACCCCAGCAGATGGCGCCTGGGCATCTCCCCAGTAGATGCATCCTGCTCCTGCCCCCAGCAGCTAGAGCCTGGGCTTCTCCCCAGCAGGTTGAACCTGCTCCTGCCCCAGGAAGTGGAGCCTGGGCTTCTCCCCAGCAGGTGCATCCTGTCTCCAGGAAGTGGAGCCTGTGCTTCTCCCCAGCAGGTGCATCTTGCTCCTGAACACATCAGGTGGAGCTTGGGCTTCTCCCCAGCAGGTGGAGCCTGGGCCTCTCCCCAGCAGGTGGATCCTGATCCTGTCCCCAGAAGGTGGAGCCTGACCTTCTCCCCAGCAGGTGCATCCTGCTCCTGACCCCAGCAGATGGTGCCTGGGCATCTCCCCAGTAGATGCATCCTTCTCCTGCCCCCAGCAGGTAGAGCCTGGGCTGCTCCCCAGCAGGGGCATCCTGCTCCTGAACCCAGCAGATGGCACCTGGGCATCTCCCCAGCAGATGCATCCTGCTCCTGTCCCCAGCATGTAGAGCCTGGGCTTCTCCCCAGCAGGATGAACCTACTCCTGCCTCAGGAAGTGGAGCCTGGGCTTCTCCCCAGCAGGTGCATCAAGCTCTTGTCCACAACAGGTGGAGCTTGGCTTCTCCCCAGTAGTTTGAACCTGAAAGTCCCCTCCACACGCCAGCAGGTGGTGCCTGGTCCTCTACCCTAGAAGCTAAATCTGGACCCCCCACCACTGCGGGTTAAGCTTGTGAGTGAAGGAATATACAAACGTATATGACAATAAACTATGCACAAGTGTTATGCAAGTACGAGATGAATTTTATTTTGTAAAGTGCATAATTAAACATGATTACGTCTATCAATTTAACTATTACGATGTCCGTTTAATTCATCTATTAATATGGCTTTTACGCTACGGTGGGGGACGGACATGGCTGGTAATGGCCTGACAGCCTGATCGACTCGGACTGTGGGCCGTTACCGGCCATTTACACCCACCCCGCCGGGGCCTAAAAGCCATTCGCATCCTGGGGTTCATCGAGGGTGCAAATGATTTTCTTTTTTATTTTCCTCGGGAGATTCATGCTGCTTGTACAGCCAAGCTCCCGAGGGGAGGTAAAAAAAGATGCCTGCCACCATGGGGAAAAGGGACTACATCCTTTTTCCATTTCTATGGCAGCCAGAGCGGGAGGTGCAGCGGACCCGATCGCAAAGCTCTTCTCCACAGGTAAGTGTGGAGGTTGGTGGTTAGGGGAGAGGCTTTGTTTGATTTGGTGGGATTAGGAGGGGTGGGTAGGCAACAGGGAGAGGCTCGCTGTTGGCTCACATAAAATAATGAAACAAAATTGACACCACCCGTGGAAGGGCCTTGGGTGGCTGGAACAGCGGGTGGAGAATGTCTATTCTCGCCCGCTGTTCCAGCCACCTGATTGGCCAAGGCCTTTCCTGGGGTGCAAATTTGATGTAATGGGTGCCAGCTGCAACAAATATCACGTTGTGTTTCCCCACCAGGTGGGGTGTTGGGAAGAAACAAAGGAGGGGTCAACCGATAAATCGATCATTCACAGTCCTTGGTACATTCAGATCAGATAAGAGGACATGAGTGATTGTTGCGGACCTGGAGGGTTCAGAGGTACTGCAAGTTCTGTCTTGTAGGTAAAGTGCCTGTAAAGACCCTGAAGTGCTACAGGGAGTGACCTGCAGATCACAGTGCATTTAGAATCAAATGTTCTGGGAAATGAAGCCTGGGAGTAGGAGAGTGGGGTGTCAATCCGAAGCCAAGGAGCGCAAGTCTTGGGGGAAGTGTGAAGAAGTGGTGGAATGAGCATCATGTACGTCCAAAAGTGCTGATGGATCCGGCACCAACGTTAATGAAGAAGGCCTGCTTGAAGTTTAGTTTTATTTTTAGGTGGTTTTCTTCAGATTGTAGGACTGTAGAAGACTGTTCCACAGGGCGGCACTAGTGCTGCTTGCCCCTGCATGTAACTGGCAACAGAAAACCTTTTTCAGCAGTGGACTTTAGAGTTCTGGAGGGTTATACTTTTAGATGTTGCTGCAGAGTTAAATGTGGCCAATCGCTGTGTAAAATCAATGCATGGCACAGACGGTTTTAAAGCAAGTTTGTTTCCCCATCAATAATTAATGATAGACGCTCATGGCTGGGGTGATATGATCACTGGATTGAGTTTCGCAACCAGCCTTGCCACCTTGTTTTGTATCAGTTTGAGTTGTTGAATTACATTTTTTCACAGAACCGGGTTGAGGCTGTTTCAGTAAACAGACTTGGCTAGCAACTAGGCTCACCTCTATTTTGTGACACATGTTAAGAAAAGATAAGATGCACTTCAGCACATACTGGTGATTATGAGATTTGTTTCTTGTATCTGCTGGTTAAAGGGCAACTTATCATTATACAAGAGACCAAGATTGTTTGCCTTAGGTACCGATGTGTTGGGCGGAGAATGGGGGGAGTTTGGGGGGGTGGTGAAGACCCTGGTGGGAGTCTAGTAGAATGGGAAAGGGCATGGCAAGATCATGCCCAGGAAGATTCCAGGTTTTCCGTGTTCAGCAAGAGGCCTTTGTCTACGTCCAGTCTTGCATTTGAGCCAGGCACTTGTAGATGTTCAGAGAACTGGATGTGATGTAGTACTACTTAAAGGCAATACAGTTGGAAGAATATCAGAGAGACACCATGATAATGGCACATAGATCCATGTAGCAATTGGAAAGTGGGGGAGAAAGAACTGGGCCTTGCAGTACCCCCCATTGTACTTGTAAAGGAAAGTAAGGAGCAGGATCTAACTTGGTGTTCTTTATCGTACAGCAAGGAGGAAATCCATTGAAAGGCCACATTGTTGACCGTATTGAAGGCTGCCGATAGGTCAAAGAGGAATAGGATGAATGGGATGTTGTCTGAGGGGTCCAGGAGGTCTTCATTAATGCAAAGCCAGACAGGTACTGTGCTTCTGTCTGGTCGCAATCCTGGTTGTTTGATGGGAGCAATTTCATGGATTGACTGTATTCAGAGAAAGTGTGGGCGGGGCATTTCCCCAGCATTTTGCCAATGGGTGGCATTTTGGTTATTCGCCAGAAGTTGGCGGGAATGTGAACTGTTGATCACTGTGGCTATTGCCGGTTCTAAACTGGTTATCTTTTCTTTTACAATAATGGTAGGGCATGGGGCTCAATTGCACAATGATACAATATGGTATTTTATTTGTAGCGCGCTCATACACAAATGTATCAAAGCACGACGAGGCAAGGGAAGGGAACAAGGGAGGACAAAACAACGATCTTACTAGACCCAGTGACATTGAGAACGTGCATGTGCAGGGGAGAGAGAAGGGGTTAGTGCAAGGGAGAGGGGAGAAGTGGAAAGTGCTGAGCAAGGGATAAAACAACAACTGGTAGTGCAGCCAGCAAGGTGGCAAGTGCAAGGTTAAAGCACAGAAAAGGGGTGTCTAATAAGTTCAGGTAAGGGGACTGCAGGGTTGCACATACAGACCCAAGTGCAACAGTTTCCAAGAGGCAGTGCGGGTGTGTGGCTGGGTGGGCAGGGACCTGGGCCCGAAAAACAGAGGGTAACCAGGTGCCCCGTGCCGAACCAGACAGATCAGCAAGGGAGAGGAAGAGCGAAGGCAGAAGCAAAGAGGAAGGACTTGAGGTGCTTCTGGACCTGAAGATGGTTCTCCTCAAGTTTCAGAGAGGCAGGGAGGCTGTCCCAGAGGGAGGCCCCAGCCGAGGAACCTGATCTACCCCAACTCATTGCTTGGAGAAGCGACTGACCCTGAGGGAGTTTGAGGTGGAGGAGCGAAGAGGTCGAGTAGGAAGGAGGGAGAGTTGAAGGTATTGTGGACCCAGGCCCCAGAAAGCCTTGTGGACAATGCAAAGGGTCTTGAATTTAATCCTTGCAGCCACTGGGAGCCAATGAAGAGATTTCAGAGCAGGAGATATACGATCCCTGGACTTGAGGCCAAGGCCAAGTCTTGCAGTCCTGTTCTGGATGAGTTGCAGAGGGCAGAGAGTAGAAGCAGGCTGATTTTAGAAAGAGGCTGTTGCAGGAGTCCAGCCGAGAGAGAACCTGAGCTCTAGAGACAGTGAGCTTCTGTGGGAAGGAGAGGAAAGGAAGAATACCTCTGAGGAGGCTCAGTTGGTATTTTGACTTCTTAGAGATGTCAGCAATGTGAGGAGAAAAGGAGAGTGTGGAATCGAAGATGACTCTGAGGTTCTTAGCTTTACATGTGGGAGCAGGAAGAGGGCCAAGGGAGGCCGGCTGGAGAGTGAAAGGAAAGGAGGGTGCAGGTATACCAATGAGGAGAATCTCTGTTTTACTGGCATTAAGGCAGAGATCATTGGCGGCACACCACTCCTGGATAGTAGACAGACAGTCAGAGATGAGAGAATGAGAGGAGGTGGCAGAGGGATGCCTGAAAACGAGCTGAGTGTCATCTGTATAGCACTGAAAGTTGGAGCAGAGAGTGGCAATGCGGTGGGCGAGGTGTGCCAGGTATTGGTTGAAAAGCCAGGGAGAGAGGTTAGACCCCTGGGGAAGACCGCAGGTAGAGAGTGAGATAGAGGAAAGGAAGGACCCAAGTTTGACCTGGGAGGCTCAATCAGAGAGGAAAGAGGTCAGCTAGGCCAGGGCCTGATCGGTTATACCCAGGTTATCACAGAGACTGTTGAGCAGGATGGCATGGTTGACCGTGTCAAAGGCAGAAGAGAGATTGAGTAGGATGAGGACAGAAGGGATGTTAGAGTCAAGGTTGCAGAGCAGGTCTTCACAGATGTTCAGGAGAACAGTTTCTGTGCTTCTGGCAGCTCTGAAGCCAGACTGTTGGTCATGGAGGTAACCAACAGAATCGTTGTGAAGATTACGTTGGGAGATGGCCAGCTTTTCCAGGCGTTTGCCCAGGAAAGGAGTGATGGAGAACGGCGATAGTTATCCGGGCATGAGGGATCGGCTGTGGGATTCTTGAGAAGAGGGTGTACAAGAGAGTGCTTTAGAGGGGAGGAGAAGGCTCCAGAGGTGAAGGATAGGTTGCAGGAGTCAGCCTGAGCAGGAGCAATGGTGTCAATGTGGTCCTTGATGGTTTTGGACGAACGGGGAAGAACCTTTTTTGACAAGACTTTCATGGATCGGATTTGTCTGGAAATCCGATAAGGGGAGAACATAGGAAAGGAAGAGAAGGAGAGAGAGGGGCAGATGCAGGAGGGCCAGAGGTAGCTGAGAGAGAAGGGGGAAGAGGAAAAGAGGACGAGAGGGTGGACAGGATGGTAGAGACGGCAGCAAGATTGGCCAGCTCTTTGCAGATTTTAAAGAGTTCGGCCGAGTTGTTAGATGCTGCAATGACGCGGGTTTGGATGTGGGCTCACTTCTTAGATCAGACGAGGAGCCGGTATTGCCTTTGGAGCAGGTGGCAGGCCAGTTTGTCAGAGGATGTACAAGAAGCCCGCCATTTCCTCTCAGCCACCCTACACTCGCGTTAAGGGTATCTAGGTCGGAGTCATACCAAGAGTTGGACTTGGCTTTGGGCTTCAAGCGGATCCTCATGACAGGGGCAAGAACATCAAGAGTATCAGAGATAGAAGAGTAGAGCATGGAAACGGCTGCTTCAGGATGTGAGTTAGCCAGAGGAGGAGGGGGAGAGAAAGTGGCGGCGAAAGCCTCAACTGACACCACTTCGTGGGTCGGATGACCGAGAAGGTAGCTGGCAGTGTTGGAGTTGGCTTGGCCTGAGCGGTAGAGGGGGAGAGATAGAAGGAAAGGAGGGAGTGATCGCTCCAGGAAAGAGGAGCGGTCAGAGGGATGGAGGGGGGAGCAGAGGAGATCAAAACATCCAGCGTGTGCCCTGCAGAGTGAGTCGGGCCAGAGGGGAGAGTAGAAAGAGAGAGAGAATCGCATAGGTCGCGAATGAGTCCAGAGGAGGAACAGGGAGCATCCAGATGGATGTTGAGGTCCCCAAGGAGGAGGAGTTCAGTGGTTGAGGCCAGGAGGGAGGAGGAGAGGTCTGTCCACTCCAAGAGGAAGGAGGTGATCTGACCAGGTGGGCGATAGAAAGTAGCCATAGTAAGAGAGTGGCCAGGAGAGAGAGAAAGTCTGCAAACAAGGCATTTGAAAGAGGAGTAGGTCTGCATAGGAACGACAGAGGTAGGAATCCACTCCAGGAAGATCAGGTCTACACCCCCTACGGACCAGGTGGATCTGGGTGTGGAGAGAATCTTGTAGCTGTAAGGCAGGAGAGTGTCAAAGCTTGTGACAGAGCTGGCTGTGAACCATGTCTTGGTGACGACGAGGACATCGAGGTCAAGTTCTTCCAGCAGATGACAGAGGAGTGTTTGACGACCGAGCGAGAATTAAGAGTAGCAATATGGAGAAGGTTGACAACATTAAAGGACTTCCAGGGAGGGGTACAAATCAGAGGTACTCCCTGCAGAGGTGTAGAAGGAGCCCAAGGAAGGGCAGAAGAGGAAGGGGAAGATGGCAAGGTAGCCAAGGAGGAGGCAGAGGAAGAGAGGGCACAGCAGGAGAAGGAAGGAAGTTGATGAGGCGCGGGAAGCATCTATCAAATAGGGGAAGGTTGGCCTTAGGGCCTTGGATCAGGACAGTGCTATTCCGGTATACATTAATGATGACCTTAGAGGAGTGGAAGGGGGCCAGGAGGGCCTCCTGGCCGGGTGCCACCATTAATGGAAGAAGAGGAGAAAGGACAGAGCACAGAGACCATATGAAGAGTCCATAGATCTGGCGAGAGAACAACAAAGAGGATGTCGGTGAGGGTCGGTCTAGAGGATGCGTTGGTATAGGTGTCAGCGATAGGGAGACCAGGGTTAGAAACCAAGATATCCTTTTTGAACTTCTTCCTGCCAGACTTAGTGAGAAGGGAAGGATAGTCAGTAGAGAAACAGTTAGAGAAGATAGGAGAAACAGAGAGCAACGTGCGTTAAGTAAAGAGGGGGGGGCTCTTTGGGACCACCTGAATATTTCCCTCTGGTGATACATGGGGCAAGGGCTGAAAGCAGCCTGCTGTGGCGAAATGGCAACAGGAGGCTGATTGCTCATGTTGTCTTGAATCTATTTGATCTTGTTCTGGAAGAACAATGCCAGATCATCAACTTGTTTCTGTGAGGAAGCAGCCTTCAAGAAGCATTCTGGGGAGGGTGTCTGAATTCTTTGCACATTTTGAATATCTCAGTGGATTTGTTTGATGTTTGGGAGCATAAGGCTATCTTTTTCATACTGACGGCGTGGTGGTATCCTTTGAGGTGTCTAGCGCATTCAGATTTCTTTTGCTTGTGATGGGTTTTGTGCTATAGGCATTTCATATTCCGTCTTTGTTATTTGAATAATGTGGGCTCCCCGTCATACCACTTGTTGTGGATTTTTTTAATGTATTTGATTTATTTTCAAATGGGACGGTCCAGGATGTCCAAGGTCTAGTGGTCGTATCTTGCAGTTTGTTCAGGAGTATGTCTGGGGCTCACTTTGCCATGATAGGGGAGAGGAACATGTCTTAGTAGTTGGAGGGTGACCATGGGAACCTTTTAATACATCTGACTTGGATAGATAGCTAGAAACACACTTTTTTAGAATAATTGTGCACATTGATTTTTTAATAGCTCATCATAATCTGTACAAACCAATGTGTAAATCCTTCTGGGACACATATACTTATTGTTATCATCTTTCTAAGAGATATGATGTATCCTTTGGTCACATTCTGAATTTACTAAACAGCTTGGTCATTTGTATACAATTCAGAAAGTTGCCTACACTTGTGTGAGAAACCAGAAGGTGTCTCACCCACTAGTCCTGGGGATCTGTCATTCAGGTGGCCAGGACATGGCCATCACTTTTGGATCCAGTTCCTGGGGGTAGGCCAGTGCAGGAGGATCACCTGGATGAGGGGTCTTCGGGGGAGTAGGAGTGGGACACTGGATGCTGAGATGCAGTATCCCCTTCCTTATAATACCTTTACCCCTTCTGCCAAGTAGCATATTTAGGAAGTCCAGCTCCCCACTTTACAACCTGAACACTTTCTCACGGACAGCCTCCTATGAGAGAAAATGGACTAACACCTGAGCCGTATACCTGACATGTCCCAATACAAGGGTCAGGCAGGTCAGGCAATTACTGATCATCACACACACCTGACTTCTATTAAGCTTACCCACATGGATAAAAGGCAGAACACGAGAGAACACTCTGAGCGAGGCAAAGCACACGAGGAAACAGCAGTTACAAGATGGCAGTTTAACAAGAGGAGAAATATTGCAAAACAGAAGGGGATTGCAAGAAGGGAAGTTCGCTAGACTTTTTCGACAAGGAACCGTTGCTTTCCTGAGTCCTCGAGATTGGAAAACATAAGACCAGGAAAACAAGCTGAAGAATCCTGCATTGTGTGTCGGAGATACCCCGGGCCCTCCCGCGTCAATAATCAAGGCGGGGAGAATGCTCAGCCACCATGGTACTGTCCTTGGCTCCAAGAACAAAGCAGCGTCTGTGAAATCAACACAGCTGGTGAGTTGGGGAGACTGATCCGAGACCGGTCTGTGTTGAAGCCAAGGTCGCGAGCGGCAACATTGTATGGCAAGCCCTGGAACGAACATTATTTGAAATACGTGTGATAAAAGATGCAAGTAAAGTTGAACTGCTGATGAGTGATTTAACTTTAAAATGGAGATACAATGCCTTTGACAGAGTGGTCCGGCACCATGTGGGTGCTCAATCAAAGGTCTCTGTAAGGTATCCAGCTGAAAAGATAAAGAGTTGTAGAGAATTTTGAATCAAAGTGGTCCTGCAACAGGTCAAGCAAAACCCTGCGCACAATTGAAACTCTTCGATGATGATACAGTAAAGAACATTTGTGGCAAAGTTGATAAAGTTGGTCCGAGCCTGGCAGAGAGAGATACATTGAAATCTTTGTGTTAGTGGGTCTCAGCCTGACAGAGGGGTTCCAGGGTGAAGTGAAAAAAATCACCTTAGAAGGCTTTGTGTTGAAGTGGGTCTGAGCCCGGCATAGGGGGAAACAGAGTAAAAAGAAAATTACCCGAGAATATGTACATGTGAAATCCTAAGAAGGTGGGTCTGAGCCAGGCAGAGGGGGATCTTGGGTGAAGCGAAAAATCACCCAAGAAGGTTTTGTGTTGAAGTGGGTCTGAGCCTGGCAAAGGGGGCCGGGGTGAACAGAAAATCACACGAGAATGTATACGTCTGAAATCATAAGAAGGTGGGTCTGAACCCAGCGGATGGAACCCCCGGGTGAACAGAAAATCACCAGAGAATTTGTATGTGTGAAACCCTAAGGACCAAAAACAAAAGGGGGTACCTGTAATCCCTAGTCCTCCAGGTAATAATTCAAGAGGAATATAAAGCACATGGACTAGTGGATAGAGGATGACAGCAGACAATATTCTTCATGGCTTGGTTAATATTTGTAGCCTTTTTTTATTTTTATTCAAAACTATTTCATATATCTAAAAAGTAATTAAATTGCACAATAGTGCCATATAGCTCACTCTCTTTCTCTCATTCACACTCATACTTTCTTCATCACACAGTCCAAATTGTTTTAACACATAGAGTAACAGTGATACATCTGTCACTTTTCTGTTGCAAAATTAGATACTATTAGAGTTCCTTCATTGGCTCTTGATGACAATATCTGTATATTGGTGTTCCCACAGATCTTCACGTCGACACGTGTTTCCATTGCTATGATCGAGTATCAACAATAGTACTCTCCTACTGTCGCAACCTTCTTCAGGACACAACAACCAAATATATTTTCTTTCATATATGCGAGATTGAGCCACACCATCGCCAAATATGCTTATGGGGGAAGTCAAATCTCCTGATTAGATCCCAATTCTTGTTCTTAGACTCTTCCAATTTCTTTGAGCCTTTCTCAGACACGGTTAGACTACTTCACACTTTCGATGTGTCCTCTATGAAGTACTATACTGCTTGTGCCTCATTTCACTGGGCGTGCATCATTGACCATTACTGCTGAAGTCTCCCAATAGCCGTCAATATTCCCTGTCTGCATCAACAATGGCTCTGCGCTCGTCGAATAGTAGATGTCTATCTCTTTGTCTTCCTTGCAGGTTTTGCCTCTCGGGGCATACGCGTTGTGTCTAATCGTCGTCGCACCGAGAGCTCTGGAGGGCCGAGCCAGCTTCCCCAGTTGTACTCGCATAGCAGAGTGTGCCCATACTTCAGGTGCTCCACCCCACCCACGTGTTATACAAGAATCTTTTAATGCCATTCTGTCATTCTGTCATCCTTTTGTTTCCCACTGATTTTCCGTTTGCTTTACATTTCTCTACTTCACTTGTATGGTATTAGAGTGAGGGCAGGCAATAGGTTTTCTAGTTTAATTGCTATTCTTTTGGACTAACGGTGGACTAGGACTGTTTTCCTTTTATTTAGATGGTTGCGTGTGCTCCCATCTTTACTGTTAAGGCAAGACGGGAGTTCTTCCAAACAAACCCCTTTTGAAGTAAATAAAACTGTTGATTTGTATCTTTCTTCTTGTGATTACATAAGTGGCTCACAAAGGTCTTACCTGGATGCGGTCACTTTGGGACTTCGTGAAAGTTGGATAGTAAAAACCTTCTGAAAGCTGGCTCCAGGAAGTGATGCCAAAGAGAGGAGCCAAAAAAAAAAAAAACAAAGGAGAAAAAGCCTCTGGATCAAAGGAGTCCAAATAGCACGAGAAGAGCAGACGGTCAGAATGCAAGGCAGGACAAGGAAGGGCGAGTAGCAACAACAGGAAAAAGTCAAAAGGCCTGGTGGACCCCTTGAACTACCCAACAGGGATACAGAATACAAGAAGGACACTTGGAAGATAGCGACAAGGTACATGGACAGCATCAAGCGCACTAACCTATGTGTTGAGATGCATCAGATCTCGCGGTGAAGCTGCTAATGAAGAGGTCCGGCATCGCGCTGCAGCAACCCGGAACTGGAAATCCGCCATCTTGTTGAGGTCACCTGGTGGTACGGCAGCCACCTTTTTGGAGGAGGAATGCTCCGGCGAGCGTAGCGAGCTGCATTCACCTTTTCCTGTGCAGGAGTGTGCACGGCCGCAATCTCCACTTCCCAGTAGGTACATGACACATGACCACATTGATAATGCACAAGCCATAGTGGTCAATAGCAAATTGGCAATATAATCGGTTTACAAGGGATTATGGTTATGGAAATGCTCTTGCACTAGAGCAATATTCAGAAATGTACAATGCTTTTTTGGCAATCTGCATACATTCCACTATTCCAGACTTCCATTTGGCATAGACATTAATAAGTGCCATGTTAACTCAGATCACTTCTGAAAATCAGCGATATTAGGGAGAGGGGTTGTTGCAAAGAATCTTGTTTGTCCTGAAAATAATTGTGTGTTTGCCGATTCATAACAGTTTTGTCTGTCCTTAAACAGCCGCACTATACCATAGTGAGGCGTTATATATTTGATCAGATGCAATGTTTTATGGGTATGCAAATATCCTTGGGAGCCTTTCAGTGCTACAATTCCCATATGTACCTACTTCACTTTTTACTCAGCCCTCTCAAATAGTAGTGGAAGCCAGCACTGGAGTGGTGGGAGAGGGGTGGCCAGGAGAGGTTAGGTGGGCACAGGAGCACATGCCATGAGGGTGATTCAAAATCCAAGTCCGGTGTTTCAGCAGCACATGGAAGAATGGAAAGAAACGTGCTGTATCTTTACACTGAGAGAGAGCAACCTCTAGAGAGCCTAGGAGCTCTTACCTTCTGTTTCTTTTCTGTGCTCGGCTGCTTAGGTATTTTCAATGTAATTATGTAACCACATTCTGTGTTTCTAGCTTCCCCTCCATCATGTTTAACTGTTAACAGTGAATTATACAAGAAAGACCCCTGGCTGCTGGAGAAGGTACTGCACCCATCATACCACTGAGCGGTGCAGCTATCTTTATATATAAAGCTGAATGTATGCATGTGTGTATGCTTGTACCAAATTTTGCATGGATTCCTCTTTTGTCGGGGGCAGGATCGTAGTCTATATTTGCATGCAAAAATCTTATATGTAAAAAACGTTTGGGATATGTGTGTGTATGTTTTTCCCGCTAAAATCCACGCCGTTGAACCCACTGCTACAAAATTTCGCATTACTCCTCATTTATCTGGGGCAAGATTGTAGTCTATGTTTGGTTGCAAATAATTCATAGACACCCTCATTTACTGATGCTCACCCCGATTCCCTAAAGTAGGTACTAGAAAATACTCAAAATAAACAACACAAAAATCAAAGAAAACATAGTCATTTCATGCTTTTAAGACCTTAATGCATAAAAATGTATGTAGCAGCATGAAGTCCAACCTGCAAAACGTTTGAAGTTTTCATTTAATTCAAATCTTGATCCTAAATAGTGTTGTGTGGAAGAAAAATAGCTTTAAACAATAATGTTTGTTTTACTGGCAACCAGTGAAGTGAAGCCACTCCAGAGGCTATATGTTGGATTTTTGTTTTACGAATGAGTCTCGCTGCAGTTCTGTATCATTTGTTTCTCAGTCTGGCCTAAATACATAGTATTTCCAAAATCTACCCGTGAGGACACACAAGTATTTACGGCTATTATCTTATGAGGCAAAGAGAGATAACGGAGAAGATGTTTCAATTAATGAAGCTGGAAAAAACCCAATTTAACCACTGATAATATCTGTGGAATTGTCAAAAGTTCTGAGTCGATGACCATACCTAGGTTTCTCATAGACATAGGTGGACTAGGGCATTTGCCCAATGGATCCAGCCAAAACATACATTTCCGAAGGGTTTCTGCGGCAATTAAAGCTAGGACCTCAGTCATGTCACGATTGATTTTTAGCAGGTTGTTAGTCATACAATTTCTAATAGATAACAAGCACTGTCCACAATTACTGATCTTTACATACCTATCCCCAGACAGCTTGACCGGAATCTGGGTGTCATACGCATAGTTCTAAAAGTAAAAAAGCTCTTTGACGTTGACTGTGCAACCTGTGCACCCACAACCAAGCTAATAGTTGCACTGGAGCCCTGCCATTCTGTCTCAACATAGTTCCTATCACCAGCCACCCATGCCTCGCCCTCATCTGGACACCCATCGCACAGATCCTACATGTGCAAATAGGCATCATTCTGCAAACAGCTGGGACAGCCAACTAAAACGTGCTCCCTTCTTACAATAACAACTGCATCCACCCTCATCTGATAATGTCAGGTTTACATGGCCTGGCTCACATACAATCACCAGATGACAAAGGCAACCAGCAGCCTTATTGCCTGCAGCTGAAGCTGTGGGAACTGGAAATTGACGTGTGACTCGCCACTGGGATAGATTTGTATTTTGAAAGGTGGTCATGCACTGCTAGGCACTTTTATAAATGGCTATCAGATTATCTATTTCAGGGAAGGAGGCACTGATTCCCGAAAGCCCTGCTCTTCATGCTATGGTTTTAGGCCAAGCCTTTAATGAAGTGAAAACAAAGGACAGAGGCCATCCGTATAAAAAGTAATGCAGCAGACATCCTTCCCACCCAACCATACATCCCTGGGAAGGATTTACTATATAAAATGAGATGGCTAGGCATATGGGTATTCAAATACTCATGAAGTTTCGACCAAAAATGTCAATAATTCATATAGTGATAATCACCCTTCTTTGTAGGTCTTCCATCAACAGTAGGGCCAAGAGGTTACATAGCCGGTTAGTTGATGGTATGAACCACTTAAGGTAAGAGAGACAATTCATATAGTATGTTTAAAAAGTCACATCCTTAGTGCATTTAGTAATTCCTTGTTGTTCCTCTCCCTCTTAGCCTGTTATCTCTGTTCAAAACTACTCAATATAATCTCCCTTAAGAAAATCTATCATACACTTTTGCGGACTGAAACATGTTGGGGCTTGAAAGGGAAGCATTCTTGTAAGTAATATAGAAGGCACACGGTAGATTTTGAAGATTTTCAGAATTTCTATGCAGATTAAGGACCTTTGTGATTAATATATCTATAAATGTGAACACAGCGCATAAGTTGCCATATGTAAAATGTGTTTTCAGTATGTACATTTCTTGTTCTAGTTCGACATACGTTGGATTGTGAACAGAGGTGGACCAGGAATCATGATCCCTTGGCCATGTATAGGTTGGGAAAATAAAAGAATGAAAACATAGGAGCGCAGGCAATTAAAAATAGTCCTATATGGAAGAGCAAATTGTGTTGCATGTCATGTGATTTAAAAGGAATGGTGTAGATTTGCTAAGGCTGTTCTTTAGTAACTCAAAGTTGACTTAGTCAGAAACCTGGAACCTCTCTCCCATGTTTCAAAGTTGCATTGAAACACCACCATATCCCACGCTCCTGCTGCGGCAATGGTTGAGGCAGCTCCGGAGTCACACATCGGGCACATTATGTTGTGTGATGCCTTGCCACACAGTACAGACGTCTTGTCATCCTGCCTGCGCCTCAATTGATATCATGCGGTAGCAGACGCCCAACAACCCATGCACAGCACCAGTACTTGCCAATCAGTGATGGGCCTTCACACCTTGTCAGCATGACTATATATGACAAGGTCCACCTGCAACCCCTGACCTCACCCAACTTACCTGCCCAATGGCAGCATACCCACCCCTGTCTACTTGCTGTGCGGACCCCATCCAGTAACTCCTGGAAACCATCACGGTCACCTATACACTGCAAATGCCTGCAGAATATGAAAATGGAGACCGGGCGGAGCAGAACCTGTCCATCCAAACCAGGTAGTCATGCAGGAATAGAGAGATGATGAACTACTTTGTTGAAGACGGCATGCCATGCTAGGAGCGGCTCTGAGGAAGCACAGCAGCCGAGGACATGATATCTAAAGAAGAGGACGGTCCTTCCACTCCTACCAGCCCCGGATAAGACACCCACCAAACAGATGGTCAGCGATTCTGAATCAAACCGTGGCTCCTGCAGAAGCTGCGAGACACCACATCCACAACTGACTTTGGCGACACCACCAACAGCCGCAGCACACAGCACATGCGATGCAACCAAGGTGGTGCCTCAGCCTGGAGATGGACTAGAACATATAAGACTTCTGCAAAGCTAACATGCGAATACTGGCCAGATAAATTCAGCCACGTGTGACATTTCTGTGCATGGAGGGGGGACCCATCACGAACTACAGAACATGGGACACACTTGTCAACACCCAGAGCCCGGTCCCAAGGAGTGTAGCACAACTCATGATAATGTACTGACAGATGTGCCTACCCGTCAAGCGCTATGTGGAGCAAGAGCATGTCTGCAGCTGGCAAGGGCACACACATCGAGCAAATGCATGGAACAGAAGGCATTTTATCCAGTGCCTCATCGAGAACAGGGCTCTGAAGTGGTACAAGCTGACACTGATGAACTGGGTAAACGCCATTTTACATCTCCACACAGGGTTGCATGTAAACCTAATGCAAGTGGGGTGACCAGTTTGCCATTACAACAGTACAGAGTCATGTGAGGGATGTGTGTCCAGATGAACTGGGCCAGGGTGACTGTATTTAGAAACATAGTGTCATGTGCATCATCCATCCATAGGCCAACCACATTCTTATATATCCATGCCTACACAAGCCATATATCCATGCCTACACAAGCCATTGCACAGTGCACTATAAACAGTGAGTTCGAGTTAGATGTAGCCATGCTTTTGCCCAACACGTCGACATGTGCTAATACTGCAGTACATGGCCTGAGAAAGGGGAATTCCCCTCCACTTGCCGTCACCACAGCCAGACAATATTGATCTCATGGAGAAGTGTTGTCTTGACTGCAATGTGGAACTCAAATCAAATACATCAGCAGAGGCCTGGGCCAGAATGATCACAGACATCCCAAAGGCCCACCTCAATATGGAGGGCAGGCTACGCCAACAGGAGATATATCTCTGGATCAAGTGGTCATTGAGCTGTGTGTTAAGGTCAAAGTTAAAGGACAGTGGCTCAATCTGTCGTGACTAGTCACATGCTTTATTCTCCTGTGGTAATATGCCGCCTGGAAGGAAGTGAGAAATGTTCTGGTGCGGGGCCTCATGCTACGGTTATGTATGGACATGGTGGTGCATGTGTGTATGGAATGTATAAACTGGCTGGGTATCAACATCGTGATGCACATAAGGACACACCTAGGGAGGTTGCAAGTAACGGTGCATGGGTAGCAGTGGAGTTGGGATGGCCCGGTAGAGAGGGGAGCACCGGATTGGGAGAATTGCGGTTGAGTAGTAAGTAATGTCTTATAGTTTGCTTGGGATAAACCCTCTGTCACCGGACAGAAAGCTTGGATGCAGAATGACCATTCCCTGGGTGAGTTGCTTATTCTGTGCTATTGGAAGACTGGTAAGTCTTTGAGAGTGGAGGACAGGATATGATCACTGGGTAAGTTATCCAATACGGAAAGACGAACCCTCATGGCTCGGGACAAAGAACACATCTTCACTGGCAGTCTTCTCTGGTGGCATGATGGCGATGTGTAGCCTTTAGCTGTCCTTGGAAGGGGGTTAGTCTGGACTAATCTTGAGAAATGCTTTTGTAGTGGGACTGTGATGTGGTCCAGCTATTTTGAGTAATTCAGCTACCCCCTTTATCATGGGGCTTTGGAATGGAAGAAGGAAACATAATTTCGAGTGGGGCTTATCATTATAAAGACTAGGTATAACTTCAGCATTTCTGGAATTGGCTAACTTGGTGATATTGCTGTGAGTTAAATGGGTTACTGCATCAATGTTCAGGACCAGAGGGAAGTGTACAGTACCTAATACAGTACATGAGGGGAGAATTGCCAGGGTGGCCATGCCATTTTGCAATACTTGCACAATATCATTGAGCAACTGCTAAGGAAAGGATTGCAGTGTAAATCTGTAACACAGTTCAGTGTGCACCTTACAGCACACCAATGGAGCATTGGCTATAGTATGATCCCAAGTCGATCAGTACATGACTAAATCAAAAAGCAATGGGGACAGCACCATACAGTACATTACTTTCCACAAAGATTGTGTGCCAGAGAGGGTTAATAAACATGAAACACTGTTTTAAGAAAGTGACAACGAAGCCAATGAACAAAGCCAGCAGGCATTTTCCTTTTTCCCAACCTTTATTTATAATTTGATGATAAATACAGAAAAAGCAAAGAAGTTGTGTATTACACTTGCATCTAAATACCACAACTTACACAATGAGTAACAAATCAAATCAATCACAGGTTGGGGCCAAGGAGTTATGGAATGGAGTCCATGTATGCTTGGGGCACTGCTTGATGCCCACAGTTTAGAAAGATAGCTCTTCACAGTCATTAACAAATGCTCAATATATTTAAGCCGCTCTGATATTGATGGTGCCATTTTTGATGTTGATCATTTTAGGATTGATCTCTTAGCAATAAAATCTCTGAGTGAGCACTGAAACCTTTCCTATATCTCCAGAGGAACTTCAGTAGAGCAAGTGTGGGTCAGTAATCTTGCATAGGATCCCAGCCACCCGAGTTCTAAATCAGAGATTTCCAAACAAAGAAAAAAAATGGAGGACAATTATACATTTGCCAACATAACATTTTGACGTCCAATATGGTGCGTTATAAACGTCTTAATCTGAAACGAGGATTCCTAAATATTTCTTTGGTTGGCATACATGAAGTCTGCCATTCCTCTTCAGGGATTTCAGTACCAACATTAGCATCCCATCTTTCACTAAAGGAGCAGAAGAGGGTGTATACATTCGTATAATAGTATACATGTGGGAGACTAGCCCCATGCAACCTGCGAAATGCACAGTGCACTTAAAGACTGGATGGTTCAAGGGAGAATGATGACCCTTGGATTTTAACGCTGCCTTAATATGGTGGTACTGCAATATAAAGAGTAGCCTTGATGCCCAGTTTCTCTTGAAAATTGACCAGTGAAACAAATCTACCCGCTGGTGACATGTCTCCCAATGTGCACCCAGTCCCATTAATTACATATGGCCCTTTCCATGCTCACCCCGATTCCCTAAAGTAGGTACTAGAAAATACTCAAAATAAACAACACAAAAATCAAAGAAAACATAGTCATTTCATGCTTTTAAGACCTTAATGCATAAAAATGTATGTAGCAGCATGAAGTCCAACCTGCAAAACGTTTGAAGTTTTCATTTAATTCAAATCTTGATCCTAAATAGTGTTGTGTGGAAGAAAAATAGCTTTAAACAATAATGTTTGTTTTACTGGCAACCAGTGAAGTGAAGCCACTCCAGAGGCTATATGTTGGATTTTTGTTTTACGAATGAGTCTCGCTGCAGTTCTGTATCATTTGTTTCTCAGTCTGGCCTAAATACATAGTATTTCCAAAATCTACCCGTGAGGACACACAAGTATTTACGGCTATTATCTTATGAGGCAAAGAGAGATAACGGAGAAGATGTTTCAATTAATGAAGCTGGAAAAAACCCAATTTAACCACTGATAATATCTGTGGAATTGTCAAAAGTTCTGAGTCGATGACCATACCTAGGTTTCTCATAGACATAGGTGGACTAGGGCATTTGCCCAATGGATCCAGCCAAAACATACATTTCCGAAGGGTTTCTGCGGCAATTAAAGCTAGGACCTCAGTCATGTCACGATTGATTTTTAGCAGGTTGTTAGTCATACAATTTCTAATAGATAACAAGCACTGTCCACAATTACTGATCTTTACATACCTATCCCCAGACAGCTTGACCGGAATCTGGGTGTCATACGCATAGTTCTAAAAGTAAAAAAGCTCTTTGACGTTGACTGTGCAACCTGTGCACCCACAACCAAGCTAATAGTTGCACTGGAGCCCTGCCATTCTGTCTCAACATAGTTCCTATCACCAGCCACCCATGCCTCGCCCTCATCTGGACACCCATCGCACAGATCCTACATGTGCAAATAGGCATCATTCTGCAAACAGCTGGGACAGCCAACTAAAACGTGCTCCCTTCTTACAATAACAACTGCATCCACCCTCATCTGATAATGTCAGGTTTACATGGCCTGGCTCACATACAATCACCAGATGACAAAGGCAACCAGCAGCCTTATTGCCTGCAGCTGAAGCTGTGGGAACTGGAAATTGACGTGTGACTCGCCACTGGGATAGATTTGTATTTTGAAAGGTGGTCATGCACTGCTAGGCACTTTTATAAATGGCTATCAGATTATCTATTTCAGGGAAGGAGGCACTGATTCCCGAAAGCCCTGCTCTTCATGCTATGGTTTTAGGCCAAGCCTTTAATGAAGTGAAAACAAAGGACAGAGGCCATCCGTATAAAAAGTAATGCAGCAGACATCCTTCCCACCCAACCATACATCCCTGGGAAGGATTTACTATATAAAATGAGATGGCTAGGCATATGGGTATTCAAATACTCATGAAGTTTCGACCAAAAATGTCAATAATTCATATAGTGATAATCACCCTTCTTTGTAGGTCTTCCATCAACAGTAGGGCCAAGAGGTTACATAGCCGGTTAGTTGATGGTATGAACCACTTAAGGTAAGAGAGACAATTCATATAGTATGTTTAAAAAGTCACATCCTTAGTGCATTTAGTAATTCCTTGTTGTTCCTCTCCCTCTTAGCCTGTTATCTCTGTTCAAAACTACTCAATATAATCTCCCTTAAGAAAATCTATCATACACTTTTGCGGACTGAAACATGTTGGGGCTTGAAAGGGAAGCATTCTTGTAAGTAATATAGAAGGCACACGGTAGATTTTGAAGATTTTCAGAATTTCTATGCAGATTAAGGACCTTTGTGATTAATATATCTATAAATGTGAACACAGCGCATAAGTTGCCATATGTAAAATGTGTTTTCAGTATGTACATTTCTTGTTCTAGTTCGACATACGTTGGATTGTGAACAGAGGTGGACCAGGAATCATGATCCCTTGGCCATGTATAGGTTGGGAAAATAAAAGAATGAAAACATAGGAGCGCAGGCAATTAAAAATAGTCCTATATGGAAGAGCAAATTGTGTTGCATGTCATGTGATTTAAAAGGAATGGTGTAGATTTGCTAAGGCTGTTCTTTAGTAACTCAAAGTTGACTTAGTCAGAAACCTGGAACCTCTCTCCCATGTTTCAAAGTTGCATTGAAACACCACCATATCCCACGCTCCTGCTGCGGCAATGGTTGAGGCAGCTCCGGAGTCACACATCGGGCACATTATGTTGTGTGATGCCTTGCCACACAGTACAGACGTCTTGTCATCCTGCCTGCGCCTCAATTGATATCATGCGGTAGCAGACGCCCAACAACCCATGCACAGCACCAGTACTTGCCAATCAGTGATGGGCCTTCACACCTTGTCAGCATGACTATATATGACAAGGTCCACCTGCAACCCCTGACCTCACCCAACTTACCTGCCCAATGGCAGCATACCCACCCCTGTCTACTTGCTGTGCGGACCCCATCCAGTAACTCCTGGAAACCATCACGGTCACCTATACACTGCAAATGCCTGCAGAATATGAAAATGGAGACCGGGCGGAGCAGAACCTGTCCATCCAAACCAGGTAGTCATGCAGGAATAGAGAGATGATGAACTACTTTGTTGAAGACGGCATGCCATGCTAGGAGCGGCTCTGAGGAAGCACAGCAGCCGAGGACATGATATCTAAAGAAGAGGACGGTCCTTCCACTCCTACCAGCCCCGGATAAGACACCCACCAAACAGATGGTCAGCGATTCTGAATCAAACCGTGGCTCCTGCAGAAGCTGCGAGACACCACATCCACAACTGACTTTGGCGACACCACCAACAGCCGCAGCACACAGCACATGCGATGCAACCAAGGTGGTGCCTCAGCCTGGAGATGGACTAGAACATATAAGACTTCTGCAAAGCTAACATGCGAATACTGGCCAGATAAATTCAGCCACGTGTGACATTTCTGTGCATGGAGGGGGGACCCATCACGAACTACAGAACATGGGACACACTTGTCAACACCCAGAGCCCGGTCCCAAGGAGTGTAGCACAACTCATGATAATGTACTGACAGATGTGCCTACCCGTCAAGCGCTATGTGGAGCAAGAGCATGTCTGCAGCTGGCAAGGGCACACACATCGAGCAAATGCATGGAACAGAAGGCATTTTATCCAGTGCCTCATCGAGAACAGGGCTCTGAAGTGGTACAAGCTGACACTGATGAACTGGGTAAACGCCATTTTACATCTCCACACAGGGTTGCATGTAAACCTAATGCAAGTGGGGTGACCAGTTTGCCATTACAACAGTACAGAGTCATGTGAGGGATGTGTGTCCAGATGAACTGGGCCAGGGTGACTGTATTTAGAAACATAGTGTCATGTGCATCATCCATCCATAGGCCAACCACATTCTTATATATCCATGCCTACACAAGCCATATATCCATGCCTACACAAGCCATTGCACAGTGCACTATAAACAGTGAGTTCGAGTTAGATGTAGCCATGCTTTTGCCCAACACGTCGACATGTGCTAATACTGCAGTACATGGCCTGAGAAAGGGGAATTCCCCTCCACTTGCCGTCACCACAGCCAGACAATATTGATCTCATGGAGAAGTGTTGTCTTGACTGCAATGTGGAACTCAAATCAAATACATCAGCAGAGGCCTGGGCCAGAATGATCACAGACATCCCAAAGGCCCACCTCAATATGGAGGGCAGGCTACGCCAACAGGAGATATATCTCTGGATCAAGTGGTCATTGAGCTGTGTGTTAAGGTCAAAGTTAAAGGACAGTGGCTCAATCTGTCGTGACTAGTCACATGCTTTATTCTCCTGTGGTAATATGCCGCCTGGAAGGAAGTGAGAAATGTTCTGGTGCGGGGCCTCATGCTACGGTTATGTATGGACATGGTGGTGCATGTGTGTATGGAATGTATAAACTGGCTGGGTATCAACATCGTGATGCACATAAGGACACACCTAGGGAGGTTGCAAGTAACGGTGCATGGGTAGCAGTGGAGTTGGGATGGCCCGGTAGAGAGGGGAGCACCGGATTGGGAGAATTGCGGTTGAGTAGTAAGTAATGTCTTATAGTTTGCTTGGGATAAACCCTCTGTCACCGGACAGAAAGCTTGGATGCAGAATGACCATTCCCTGGGTGAGTTGCTTATTCTGTGCTATTGGAAGACTGGTAAGTCTTTGAGAGTGGAGGACAGGATATGATCACTGGGTAAGTTATCCAATACGGAAAGACGAACCCTCATGGCTCGGGACAAAGAACACATCTTCACTGGCAGTCTTCTCTGGTGGCATGATGGCGATGTGTAGCCTTTAGCTGTCCTTGGAAGGGGGTTAGTCTGGACTAATCTTGAGAAATGCTTTTGTAGTGGGACTGTGATGTGGTCCAGCTATTTTGAGTAATTCAGCTACCCCCTTTATCATGGGGCTTTGGAATGGAAGAAGGAAACATAATTTCGAGTGGGGCTTATCATTATAAAGACTAGGTATAACTTCAGCATTTCTGGAATTGGCTAACTTGGTGATATTGCTGTGAGTTAAATGGGTTACTGCATCAATGTTCAGGACCAGAGGGAAGTGTACAGTACCTAATACAGTACATGAGGGGAGAATTGCCAGGGTGGCCATGCCATTTTGCAATACTTGCACAATATCATTGAGCAACTGCTAAGGAAAGGATTGCAGTGTAAATCTGTAACACAGTTCAGTGTGCACCTTACAGCACACCAATGGAGCATTGGCTATAGTATGATCCCAAGTCGATCAGTACATGACTAAATCAAAAAGCAATGGGGACAGCACCATACAGTACATTACTTTCCACAAAGATTGTGTGCCAGAGAGGGTTAATAAACATGAAACACTGTTTTAAGAAAGTGACAACGAAGCCAATGAACAAAGCCAGCAGGCATTTTCCTTTTTCCCAACCTTTATTTATAATTTGATGATAAATACAGAAAAAGCAAAGAAGTTGTGTATTACACTTGCATCTAAATACCACAACTTACACAATGAGTAACAAATCAAATCAATCACAGGTTGGGGCCAAGGAGTTATGGAATGGAGTCCATGTATGCTTGGGGCACTGCTTGATGCCCACAGTTTAGAAAGATAGCTCTTCACAGTCATTAACAAATGCTCAATATATTTAAGCCGCTCTGATATTGATGGTGCCATTTTTGATGTTGATCATTTTAGGATTGATCTCTTAGCAATAAAATCTCTGAGTGAGCACTGAAACCTTTCCTATATCTCCAGAGGAACTTCAGTAGAGCAAGTGTGGGTCAGTAATCTTGCATAGGATCCCAGCCACCCGAGTTCTAAATCAGAGATTTCCAAACAAAGAAAAAAAATGGAGGACAATTATACATTTGCCAACATAACATTTTGACGTCCAATATGGTGCGTTATAAACGTCTTAATCTGAAACGAGGATTCCTAAATATTTCTTTGGTTGGCATACATGAAGTCTGCCATTCCTCTTCAGGGATTTCAGTACCAACATTAGCATCCCATCTTTCACTAAAGGAGCAGAAGAGGGTGTATACATTCGTATAATAGTATACATGTGGGAGACTAGCCCCATGCAACCTGCGAAATGCACAGTGCACTTAAAGACTGGATGGTTCAAGGGAGAATGATGACCCTTGGATTTTAACGCTGCCTTAATATGGTGGTACTGCAATATAAAGAGTAGCCTTGATGCCCAGTTTCTCTTGAAAATTGACCAGTGAAACAAATCTACCCGCTGGTGACATGTCTCCCAATGTGCACCCAGTCCCATTAATTACATATGGCCCTTTCCATGCTCACCCCGATTCCCTAAAGTAGGTACTAGAAAATACTCAAAATAAACAACACAAAAATCAAAGAAAACATAGTCATTTCATGCTTTTAAGACCTTAATGCATAAAAATGTATGTAGCAGCATGAAGTCCAACCTGCAAAACGTTTGAAGTTTTCATTTAATTCAAATCTTGATCCTAAATAGTGTTGTGTGGAAGAAAAATAGCTTTAAACAATAATGTTTGTTTTACTGGCAACCAGTGAAGTGAAGCCACTCCAGAGGCTATATGTTGGATTTTTGTTTTACGAATGAGTCTCGCTGCAGTTCTGTATCATTTGTTTCTCAGTCTGGCCTAAATACATAGTATTTCCAAAATCTACCCGTGAGGACACACAAGTATTTACGGCTATTATCTTATGAGGCAAAGAGAGATAACGGAGAAGATGTTTCAATTAATGAAGCTGGAAAAAACCCAATTTAACCACTGATAATATCTGTGGAATTGTCAAAAGTTCTGAGTCGATGACCATACCTAGGTTTCTCATAGACATAGGTGGACTAGGGCATTTGCCCAATGGATCCAGCCAAAACATACATTTCCGAAGGGTTTCTGCGGCAATTAAAGCTAGGACCTCAGTCATGTCACGATTGATTTTTAGCAGGTTGTTAGTCATACAATTTCTAATAGATAACAAGCACTGTCCACAATTACTGATCTTTACATACCTATCCCCAGACAGCTTGACCGGAATCTGGGTGTCATACGCATAGTTCTAAAAGTAAAAAAGCTCTTTGACGTTGACTGTGCAACCTGTGCACCCACAACCAAGCTAATAGTTGCACTGGAGCCCTGCCATTCTGTCTCAACATAGTTCCTATCACCAGCCACCCATGCCTCGCCCTCATCTGGACACCCATCGCACAGATCCTACATGTGCAAATAGGCATCATTCTGCAAACAGCTGGGACAGCCAACTAAAACGTGCTCCCTTCTTACAATAACAACTGCATCCACCCTCATCTGATAATGTCAGGTTTACATGGCCTGGCTCACATACAATCACCAGATGACAAAGGCAACCAGCAGCCTTATTGCCTGCAGCTGAAGCTGTGGGAACTGGAAATTGACGTGTGACTCGCCACTGGGATAGATTTGTATTTTGAAAGGTGGTCATGCACTGCTAGGCACTTTTATAAATGGCTATCAGATTATCTATTTCAGGGAAGGAGGCACTGATTCCCGAAAGCCCTGCTCTTCATGCTATGGTTTTAGGCCAAGCCTTTAATGAAGTGAAAACAAAGGACAGAGGCCATCCGTATAAAAAGTAATGCAGCAGACATCCTTCCCACCCAACCATACATCCCTGGGAAGGATTTACTATATAAAATGAGATGGCTAGGCATATGGGTATTCAAATACTCATGAAGTTTCGACCAAAAATGTCAATAATTCATATAGTGATAATCACCCTTCTTTGTAGGTCTTCCATCAACAGTAGGGCCAAGAGGTTACATAGCCGGTTAGTTGATGGTATGAACCACTTAAGGTAAGAGAGACAATTCATATAGTATGTTTAAAAAGTCACATCCTTAGTGCATTTAGTAATTCCTTGTTGTTCCTCTCCCTCTTAGCCTGTTATCTCTGTTCAAAACTACTCAATATAATCTCCCTTAAGAAAATCTATCATACACTTTTGCGGACTGAAACATGTTGGGGCTTGAAAGGGAAGCATTCTTGTAAGTAATATAGAAGGCACACGGTAGATTTTGAAGATTTTCAGAATTTCTATGCAGATTAAGGACCTTTGTGATTAATATATCTATAAATGTGAACACAGCGCATAAGTTGCCATATGTAAAATGTGTTTTCAGTATGTACATTTCTTGTTCTAGTTCGACATACGTTGGATTGTGAACAGAGGTGGACCAGGAATCATGATCCCTTGGCCATGTATAGGTTGGGAAAATAAAAGAATGAAAACATAGGAGCGCAGGCAATTAAAAATAGTCCTATATGGAAGAGCAAATTGTGTTGCATGTCATGTGATTTAAAAGGAATGGTGTAGATTTGCTAAGGCTGTTCTTTAGTAACTCAAAGTTGACTTAGTCAGAAACCTGGAACCTCTCTCCCATGTTTCAAAGTTGCATTGAAACACCACCATATCCCACGCTCCTGCTGCGGCAATGGTTGAGGCAGCTCCGGAGTCACACATCGGGCACATTATGTTGTGTGATGCCTTGCCACACAGTACAGACGTCTTGTCATCCTGCCTGCGCCTCAATTGATATCATGCGGTAGCAGACGCCCAACAACCCATGCACAGCACCAGTACTTGCCAATCAGTGATGGGCCTTCACACCTTGTCAGCATGACTATATATGACAAGGTCCACCTGCAACCCCTGACCTCACCCAACTTACCTGCCCAATGGCAGCATACCCACCCCTGTCTACTTGCTGTGCGGACCCCATCCAGTAACTCCTGGAAACCATCACGGTCACCTATACACTGCAAATGCCTGCAGAATATGAAAATGGAGACCGGGCGGAGCAGAACCTGTCCATCCAAACCAGGTAGTCATGCAGGAATAGAGAGATGATGAACTACTTTGTTGAAGACGGCATGCCATGCTAGGAGCGGCTCTGAGGAAGCACAGCAGCCGAGGACATGATATCTAAAGAAGAGGACGGTCCTTCCACTCCTACCAGCCCCGGATAAGACACCCACCAAACAGATGGTCAGCGATTCTGAATCAAACCGTGGCTCCTGCAGAAGCTGCGAGACACCACATCCACAACTGACTTTGGCGACACCACCAACAGCCGCAGCACACAGCACATGCGATGCAACCAAGGTGGTGCCTCAGCCTGGAGATGGACTAGAACATATAAGACTTCTGCAAAGCTAACATGCGAATACTGGCCAGATAAATTCAGCCACGTGTGACATTTCTGTGCATGGAGGGGGGACCCATCACGAACTACAGAACATGGGACACACTTGTCAACACCCAGAGCCCGGTCCCAAGGAGTGTAGCACAACTCATGATAATGTACTGACAGATGTGCCTACCCGTCAAGCGCTATGTGGAGCAAGAGCATGTCTGCAGCTGGCAAGGGCACACACATCGAGCAAATGCATGGAACAGAAGGCATTTTATCCAGTGCCTCATCGAGAACAGGGCTCTGAAGTGGTACAAGCTGACACTGATGAACTGGGTAAACGCCATTTTACATCTCCACACAGGGTTGCATGTAAACCTAATGCAAGTGGGGTGACCAGTTTGCCATTACAACAGTACAGAGTCATGTGAGGGATGTGTGTCCAGATGAACTGGGCCAGGGTGACTGTATTTAGAAACATAGTGTCATGTGCATCATCCATCCATAGGCCAACCACATTCTTATATATCCATGCCTACACAAGCCATATATCCATGCCTACACAAGCCATTGCACAGTGCACTATAAACAGTGAGTTCGAGTTAGATGTAGCCATGCTTTTGCCCAACACGTCGACATGTGCTAATACTGCAGTACATGGCCTGAGAAAGGGGAATTCCCCTCCACTTGCCGTCACCACAGCCAGACAATATTGATCTCATGGAGAAGTGTTGTCTTGACTGCAATGTGGAACTCAAATCAAATACATCAGCAGAGGCCTGGGCCAGAATGATCACAGACATCCCAAAGGCCCACCTCAATATGGAGGGCAGGCTACGCCAACAGGAGATATATCTCTGGATCAAGTGGTCATTGAGCTGTGTGTTAAGGTCAAAGTTAAAGGACAGTGGCTCAATCTGTCGTGACTAGTCACATGCTTTATTCTCCTGTGGTAATATGCCGCCTGGAAGGAAGTGAGAAATGTTCTGGTGCGGGGCCTCATGCTACGGTTATGTATGGACATGGTGGTGCATGTGTGTATGGAATGTATAAACTGGCTGGGTATCAACATCGTGATGCACATAAGGACACACCTAGGGAGGTTGCAAGTAACGGTGCATGGGTAGCAGTGGAGTTGGGATGGCCCGGTAGAGAGGGGAGCACCGGATTGGGAGAATTGCGGTTGAGTAGTAAGTAATGTCTTATAGTTTGCTTGGGATAAACCCTCTGTCACCGGACAGAAAGCTTGGATGCAGAATGACCATTCCCTGGGTGAGTTGCTTATTCTGTGCTATTGGAAGACTGGTAAGTCTTTGAGAGTGGAGGACAGGATATGATCACTGGGTAAGTTATCCAATACGGAAAGACGAACCCTCATGGCTCGGGACAAAGAACACATCTTCACTGGCAGTCTTCTCTGGTGGCATGATGGCGATGTGTAGCCTTTAGCTGTCCTTGGAAGGGGGTTAGTCTGGACTAATCTTGAGAAATGCTTTTGTAGTGGGACTGTGATGTGGTCCAGCTATTTTGAGTAATTCAGCTACCCCCTTTATCATGGGGCTTTGGAATGGAAGAAGGAAACATAATTTCGAGTGGGGCTTATCATTATAAAGACTAGGTATAACTTCAGCATTTCTGGAATTGGCTAACTTGGTGATATTGCTGTGAGTTAAATGGGTTACTGCATCAATGTTCAGGACCAGAGGGAAGTGTACAGTACCTAATACAGTACATGAGGGGAGAATTGCCAGGGTGGCCATGCCATTTTGCAATACTTGCACAATATCATTGAGCAACTGCTAAGGAAAGGATTGCAGTGTAAATCTGTAACACAGTTCAGTGTGCACCTTACAGCACACCAATGGAGCATTGGCTATAGTATGATCCCAAGTCGATCAGTACATGACTAAATCAAAAAGCAATGGGGACAGCACCATACAGTACATTACTTTCCACAAAGATTGTGTGCCAGAGAGGGTTAATAAACATGAAACACTGTTTTAAGAAAGTGACAACGAAGCCAATGAACAAAGCCAGCAGGCATTTTCCTTTTTCCCAACCTTTATTTATAATTTGATGATAAATACAGAAAAAGCAAAGAAGTTGTGTATTACACTTGCATCTAAATACCACAACTTACACAATGAGTAACAAATCAAATCAATCACAGGTTGGGGCCAAGGAGTTATGGAATGGAGTCCATGTATGCTTGGGGCACTGCTTGATGCCCACAGTTTAGAAAGATAGCTCTTCACAGTCATTAACAAATGCTCAATATATTTAAGCCGCTCTGATATTGATGGTGCCATTTTTGATGTTGATCATTTTAGGATTGATCTCTTAGCAATAAAATCTCTGAGTGAGCACTGAAACCTTTCCTATATCTCCAGAGGAACTTCAGTAGAGCAAGTGTGGGTCAGTAATCTTGCATAGGATCCCAGCCACCCGAGTTCTAAATCAGAGATTTCCAAACAAAGAAAAAAAATGGAGGACAATTATACATTTGCCAACATAACATTTTGACGTCCAATATGGTGCGTTATAAACGTCTTAATCTGAAACGAGGATTCCTAAATATTTCTTTGGTTGGCATACATGAAGTCTGCCATTCCTCTTCAGGGATTTCAGTACCAACATTAGCATCCCATCTTTCACTAAAGGAGCAGAAGAGGGTGTATACATTCGTATAATAGTATACATGTGGGAGACTAGCCCCATGCAACCTGCGAAATGCACAGTGCACTTAAAGACTGGATGGTTCAAGGGAGAATGATGACCCTTGGATTTTAACGCTGCCTTAATATGGTGGTACTGCAATATAAAGAGTAGCCTTGATGCCCAGTTTCTCTTGAAAATTGACCAGTGAAACAAATCTACCCGCTGGTGACATGTCTCCCAATGTGCACCCAGTCCCATTAATTACATATGGCCCTTTCCATAGTCAGGGAGATGTCTGGTAAATTCCAAGAACCTACACCTCTGTTGTAAGATATGTTAACCTTCTTTGAGAAATCGGAAGCGGCCTCCTGACCTGAGTGTTAACCTTCAAACAATGGTAGATCCCGTGTCAGGTGTTAACTGTGCACTGGACTAGGACATATGGGCCAAAGTGTTTGGCATGCAGTATAACTGAGCTATGGTTAGCAGGGAATGCATGCTCCTCTGCACTCTATTTTAACATCTTGCAACAACAAAGAATCAGAATACCGATTAGAAACAAAGTGATTCTGGGCCTCCAGAGACTACAACTCAAAGTTGGGGCCGGTACGCCACCCAAAGCATAGGGTATTTTCATCTCAGTGCACTTTAATCTGGTGCTGCCATTGCCCCACAAAATTGCTTCACTTCTGAGATATACCTGGTCACATTGAGAATTTTGTGCAGAAATATAACAATTTTGGTAGAAAAATAATTTTCTACAATAAAGCACACTCCTAAATGGATAGTTGGCGATGGGAGTATAATTTCAGATTCGTCAGTAGTAAGGTGAAGTAAACACCAAGATTAAGATAAAAGAGGCCTCCGACTCTAATGCCAGAGTATAGCGTATTTACCTGTTGGCCCTTGAAACGCATACATATCGCCAAAAGAAGTCGTCAAACTAGTTAGGGGGAACAATACCGATTTTGATTGGTTTACTCGAAGACTGGGATGTTAACCAAATAACCCAAGCAGAGGAGCTCACAGATTATGAGAATTCTAGTCTCCTACGATATGCATCACATGCGTACATATTGGAACAACACATATAAGAACTCCTTTTGATGATGCAATCAAAACAATTCTGCAATTATACGACTTGAAGGCTTCCCAAATGGTTGCTGAGGAAGATAATGACCTCTTATGTGTTTCAAAATAGTATTGTATGCTATAGTAAAGCAGATGAGGGAAGGAGCCATAATACTCTAGGCAAAGGGTCAATACCAAGTAGTAAAGACAAAAAGATTGGAGAGCATCATACAGTCAACCACAGTACCTGTTAAGGCAGTAGATATCAGCCAGACATCTATACATGTAGACATACCATGCACAGAGGAGAACATTCTTGTACTGCAGGGTGCATGGTGTGCCGTATACACATAAATAAATATATATATATAAATATATATCTATAAAATCATATTCTTCCATCATATCCAAGAAGGCTGTGCAGCCAGCTACAGGGGACGGTGCCGGTCCCCTGTGAGGTCCAACCTTAAATCAAGAATTGTATTCATGAGCCTTCCTGAAAAAAAGTTGTGATTATCTAAATTCAAGCAATGTGTATTCACTAGTACAGTGGAGTGACCACAAAACTTGCCATCCGCTAACCGATACCTGCACTATAGCTCAACTCCGGATGAGGTACATTGAAACCACAGAGAGTGATATATCAGGGGTGGGACCCCTCTGGATTTAAAGAATATTTAGTAAACTATCTTGTGTGTCCTCCCTTTTTACCACCCCAGTCCCGATTGGCTATTAAAGGGCTTGAATTTCCTGAATCATAGCAATCTTTAACTTCGCATGATCCAGGTATTCTGCCTGGTGATCAGCCTTAGTGGGATTATGTATGCCTCTACATTTAATGGAGAGGGGACAACCAAATGCCATGCGTTTTGGAAACAGAGACATGGAAACCATTTCATAACCTAGTCATGGACTGTGAAGGCTAAAGTTATATTAGGTTTGGTTATCATTGAAAACATTTGCCAACTGCCATCCATTTAATGGCTTACTCACAGTACATGCAACATCGCATAGCTCAGACACAGGCACTAGAATGTGGATAAAACTTTTCCCGATAAAACATGACAATGTCTTCAACCGGTATCCCGGATTGTCCGCGAGGAATTCAAGGGATAGTAGGATGTTGAAGGAAGGGCCCAACTCTTCGCTGGGGTATGTTGGAGTAAGCTGTATATGCAGTCATGATCGGAACATCATCGGATAAGAAATCTGTCTGTATCTCAGTAACTATGTAGCTGCTGCTTGGAATACTTTCCAGGCCTTCTGTGCAGCAATACAGAAATCATGCTATATACAAACTCTAGAAGACTCATAATATAGCTCCCCCTTTTCCTCAGCATATTTTAGTGTTAAATCTCCGCCCCTGTAATTTATAAATCTAGCAATGATGGGTGTTGAGGGCTTAGACTTTGATGGCAATGGCGGATGAGCCTTTTCCATAACAAATTGCCAAGTGAAGGAAGGGTTCCCAAGGATATGTCTTTGTAGGGATTCCCCAAAGAGCTCACTGCTCCCTTCGATGGCATTCATGAACAACTGGATGTCTTTGTGATTCTTATGTTTTAACCCCAAGAAAACCGAATTCTCTTCTTCCCGGCATCTTCTTCTATTACTCCACCATATTCTATTCCTTTCCCACCTCTTAGCCTCCCTGTCTCTGCTCATGCTCTCATGCTCATACCTTGGGTTTTTTGTTTTATTCTGCCTTTTCTCTTCAAAATCAAATTTCTACTCTCGTTCACCTGGAGATCTCCTTTACCAGTGGGGGACCCTTGGTGACCCTCATCTCCCAGCAGACAGAAATGATTAAAACAAACAGTGTGGAAAGACATTTACCACTGGGGAGTCCCCTATGTCTTGAGCAATGCTTGCGGAAAGATGCAGAGGGGGCCAGTAATATAGTAACACTGTAGGAAAGGAGAGTGGTGTAGCAGGTCAGGGGATTCCTTATGCCAGAGAGGATCTCCACAGACACTCACCAGCATGCACACAAAACTCCACAGTCTGACAGACTAGAGAGCTGCAGAAGCAGTTGAAGGTGCAAAGGAGCTGCAGGCAATGGGAGGAGGCCATGACGCTGCAGATTGGACTTCCATCTATTGTCCAGTCGGCCGCTAGTGATTTGTAAACCTTGGAAGGCCATAGACACCCAACAACTGAAGTGAATGATAAAATTACACACCGGACCCTATCTGATAGTTCCAAACAAGTCAACAAGGCAAGCAGCCAATGCGGAGACAGAAGAGATAGTTCCAGGGAAAGAGAGGCTTTTTTTCAGAGAAGGAAGTCAGCAGCCTAGATAGTAATAATGGTGTCAGGTTAAAATGTCGAAAACATTTGGTCGAATTACAAAAATGTCTAAAAAATAATGTCGACATTTTTTTTTTAGAATGCTTTATTTTTTTATTTACATGTTTTTTTTTGGGTTCCACAAGTAAAAAAAGGGTTAAAACAGGAAAGAAAATTAAAAACGGGGTTGACGGTGGGAACCCCCCCATTTTGAATAAAAAACAAACAAAAAAAGACATTCTAATTTATTTTTTTTTACATTATTTTTTCGACATTTTGACTTTCGACAAAATGTTATTAGAAAATATCACTATAAACCAGTAATAATCCAGGACCCAGGAAGCTATCTAGACAGAGAGAGTCACAGCCAACAGCAGCTGATCCAGAGAGCAGAGCAGAACAGACCATGTCGACAGGCTGATGTCTGACAATCCTGAGAATGCTGAGAGGCCTAACCCCAGTTCTGGTCCATGGATAGCTGAAGGCCTTGAGAATCTGGAGAGACTGAAACTGCTGAAAGACTTGGAACTGCTACTGATTGAGCCGAGGACTATATCCCTGAGTAAGCTGCATCTGGGTGATATAAAAATGTAAAAAAGACTAAGCAGGCCACCATATCCCTGAGAACAGGGAGAAGTGAGCCAGGCACTAACACCGTGGGTGGTTTACAAATAACTTGCTGGGTGCTATATCCTTGACACAGTGATTATGGCAAAGAATCATACTGGAAACCCTGTAGTCTTAAGACTGTATATAGAAATGAAATCTAGAGGCATACCAGTATCCCTATTAGACAGGAAACTCCTGATAAACTTTGGTTTATCCTTTCTGAACGCATTTTTACTTAGATTGTTCCAAGAAAGAAACTCGTATTTTAATTGCCACTAAATCCCTAGTCCCATCAGCATGTATCCCATCCTAACTGATGATAACCAATTAAAAAATATGCTTGTATGCCATGTGTTCTGTTGGTCCACCACAGAAATCCAGCTTCTTGATTCATCTCTATAAGCAGTGGGGTGCCCTGCCTTGCAATTGAAGTGCCCCAAAGCCTGTGTGTTGTGAAGCCCCTGTCAAGAGGGGATGGGAACCCTCTCACCCTGGTGTGGGAGTCCAACCTGTTGCCAGAGCCAGTCCTGCCCCGGAATCAGTGTGTGGAATTTGGGAGGGCCCAGAATGCTATACCTCCTACCTGTGCCTAACTGTTTGAATTGAGTACCACTTCTTCTTGCCCCATGCCTGTACTGCACAATGCTAGACCATTTTTTTCTTGTCCGGGAGGACTCCCAGATCAAAGCTGCACAACGGTGTAGCAACGTGCAAGCAGACTGCAAGAGAGTGAGCAAGGGAAGTCGCAATTCTCAATGCAGGAACCAGACATTCCACACGACATGGGTCAGCGCGGGGGAGATGGCTTTGGCTACAGTGATGGCACAGAGAACTCCCCTCAAAAGAACAGCTATCCTAACACACACACCCGACCCACAAGGACAATGTTTTTACCTGTGCCGGGGCGACAGAGCGCTCGCCATGGCAAACCAGCATCTCACATATGCAGGGAAATCGCACATTAACTGGAATACTGCCTGCAGACCCACATACAAGAGGGTCTGGGCTTAAGACTCCTTTTGTGCTTTTGCTAACCTGCATTATCTCCTCTGGGGTAAGGAAATCCAGCGGATGGCCCGGGTAACCACGTGAGGGAGAGAGCCAATGGAGGGAGACTGAGGAGGTTAAAAAGAAGGACAAGATACAGGAAAGTATGGGTTATTCAGATGATGTCGAAGAAGAAGGAAGACCAACTGACTAAGTGGAGGAAGGAGTGTGCAAGGTGAGGTATTGGTTGGTGAAAGAAAGTGGTACTTTGGTTTGAGTGTGCGTGAAAACTATGTGAGAGAAATTAATAGAGGGGAGATTAGAAGTGGTCTGGAGAGGGAGAGTAGTAGAAGTATAGTGGAGGGAAAGTAGTAGTGTGGTGAGGGGGGAGTAGTAGAAATGTAGAGAGGGTAGAGTCGTAGTGGCATGGAGAGGGGTGAGAGGTAGCAGTGTGAGAAGGAAAGAGTAGTAGAGGGTAAGATTGTAGGATGGAGGTAGGTTATAGAGTGATGAATATCAGAGGCAGAGATGATAGAAGGGGGGTGGAGTAGCAGGGAGAAGACTAGAAGTAGGAAAGAGAGAGAGAGAGACTGAGAGCCATTGGGAGAGGAATACCATGGCGTGGAAGGAAAGGACTAAGTGGGGCCTGGGCATCTGAAAGGCATCATGACATACGCTTCAAGCATTGGGGAACTTAGATTGGGGACCATCTAGGTTGTTCCCAGAGGGAGTTATATTGAGAAGGCTTTTGCCTTTAGGACATTATGACCAGTCAGACAGCTTCTTAGATAGTAGGGGTTACCAATCTCTATACTCAAGGTTGCAGTTGAGGGACACCTAGACTAGGGAGGGAACAGTCTGCACTAAACTAGAGAGAGGGACAGCCCTTGGTGATCCCCTTTTTGCATTCTGGAAATATAAACCCTTTAATTGTCTACGGGAGTTGGTGTGTTCTGTGGCAGCTGTGTCTAGTAGGTTTGGATTTTCACAGGGATAGAAGAGTTATGCAGATTTTGCTAATGCCATTGTTTATATTAGCAATCCAAGTTCTTTGAATCACAATTTGGTTATTATTTTTCATAACACTTTTTATTTGATTTTAATGCATTTCATAGTTAAATGACTGCATCTACTCCAAACATAATTGTATCCTCCCTGGCAGGTTATAACAACTAGCAACAACACAATAGCTTCCACTGTGCAGGTAATCAGCAGGTATTAAAAATACATAGATGGAGAGGAGGGCACTACTTTGATTCAATCTTTGAGTCGTGGGTTTCTGTAGATTAATCAAATTTAATGTTCAAAATGTTTTAGCCTGGAGCTGCCAGTCCACAATGGTCCCATAGCACTAGGACCAGTCCAAACTTGAAATATCCAAAAACAAAGTAACTCTACTTTGTTAGGAATGGCGCTTCTCAGTTTGCCCCATTCGGTTGCTGCCAATTCATAAAATGTGTATAACAATCTGAGTCCAAAATAGTAAATAAATTCAAAAGTATATGTTTTGTAGCAGGAAATGTTTAATTCACATTCCTGTAATTTTCCTTAAAATGACATGATCTTGCACATCCAAAATCAGTAAATGGGTTTACATCTTGAATTGCCCATAATACGCAAGTGCCAATGCATTTCGGATTAAACCTTCTTCAGGGCGGTATTATGGCAAAATTAGTGTCACATAACTGATATTACATTCATATCTGAGTTATGTTAAATTCTTGACTATGTACGTGCCTGTACACAGTTGTATCGTCCAGCTTCTGCTCGCGAGTCGTGTGAGCCGAGTGAGCCGCTGTAAAGCGTGCTCACGTCGGTTCACTTTCAAAAGGAATTCTCAATGCAGGAACCAGAAATTCTCAAAAGGAAAGTGAACCGACCACCATAAATGGTCTACTTATAAGGTGGCCATTTTAAAGCATTTATCTACATATAGAAACCCAAGAGAGGCCCATAAGGCTGCATACAATATGGTGTGTGGCAAGGACCAACATCTCCAAGAGTTTGCCAAAGAGTTGAAGTGTGCATTCGTAAAAGACTTCTCGGCAGGTAAATACCAACAGTAGGGAGCTCATTACCACATTCTTGCATTCTCTTCCATAGTGCATGGTCACCCAATTAG
Organism: Ambystoma mexicanum; assembly: GCF_040938575.1. Lineage (NCBI taxonomy): Eukaryota > Metazoa > Chordata > Amphibia > Caudata > Ambystomatidae > Ambystoma > Ambystoma mexicanum. The sequence goes on along the minus strand of NC_090921.1, from coordinate 344,261,389 downwards.
TGAGGGACTTTGATAAAACGCAAAGTTTTGCTGGGTGATTTCTCAAGCTACACAGATTTATGAGGTCCAAAAGCCTGCAGATAGCAAAAACAACCCCCAAACTCCCAAAATACCTTCTACACATACTTGTGTAAAAGTGTTAGAAGTGAATAGCGCTCCTTCTTTCGATCTGGAGTCAGTCGCTACTACCAGACAGAATGAGTGACAGAGGAGGCCCTCTGCCCCATCCCAATCTCACGATGCTCAACCCGTGTTCCAAAGTATAAGTGACACCAGTACCTATGTGTCTACAGTCCATGGGTTCTAGATCCATCGTGGGTTGCAGATACACTCACCCACAACAGGGGGGAATCCAAATCAGGGAATAGTTCCCCCGGGAAATCATAATCATAACTATTTGAGCAAAAGAAATTGAATTTTCAAAATACTTGCGCTCGTAGTTCCAAAACAACTTCCCTCCTTCACCTCCTAGATTACGGGACAATGGAGCGCAGAATCAAGGGGATCCAAGACCCAGAAATGAAGGTTGCAGATGTAATTCTCAACAACTGTAGTACTTTGCTAGAAGGGATAGCTATCCATCGAGGGAGGAACAAAGGTATGACCAAAGACCTCCCTACAGTTCTGAGGTAGGAGGAAAGATTTCTCAACTTGAGCAACGGGTCCAGCAGTTGACAGAGAACTTTGGGCAGATACTGAGGGCCCAACATAACCCTCGGACTGCTAGCATTCCCCAAAATAGCTCCACATCCAGGTCAGGTGCCCAGAGGGACAATAACAAGAGGCAAGCAATTCTGATAAAAGTGTTGTAGTGGACGAGGAAAATCGGGAGGAAAAGACATGCCAAGCCTTTGAGGAAGCTTCTTTTCTGACCCCTGAATTAAACAAAGAAATGCCAGAAGCAAACAAGAATTGTATTCAATAAATATAAACTGTGCATGCCTGATTTGGGGTGGGTGGAAAATTCCCCCGAATTAGATGAGATCCGATTAAAACACCATCCAACACAGCTTCAGCAATAGGTGGACCATTCAATGGGGATCCTAAGCGAGTTTACCAGGGCTCATACCTGCTACCTGGAATTTTGGAGCGGATGAAGTGGTCAATGCAGCAATTCCTGTCTGTTGTGGCAAGGACCAACTACACCATCGACCTCGTACAGTTCCCCCCAATATATAGCCCACATGGAAGGGGAATAAACCATAACAATACCTATACCCATGCATGACAGTAGTCTTTCAAACAGACTGGTTGAGGGTGATTTTGGGATGATTCCTAGTGGGGTGTTGGGATGATTACTGTGGAGGGTTGGGGGTGTGTTGGTGTGATTTCTAGGGAGAGGGAAGGGTGTGTGTATGCTGGGTTGATCTCTGGGGAGGATTAGGGACAGTGTGCCTCATATGTTTCTTGGCTTCTCAGTGGTAAATATACTGAGATACCACCAAACAGAATTACTGTTACTGCCTATTGGTCTAGCGGTGTTAACACCGGATTACAAGTGGCAGTGGCAGTGTTAGTCCCCATTTATTTGGGGTCCATAGGACTCCATTGAGCATTTCAGCAGAATTACCGTTGTGGTAATTACACCAAAATCTGGTGGAAAGTTGGCAGATTTACCTCCAGTTTATAGCTGGAGGTAAATCCTCCAACTTTCCGCCCAACTAATAGTTGCGGTAATGCTGCTGTAGAGAGCAATATCGCCACATTTGACCCGCACTGCCCAACTCGTAATAAGGGCCAGTGTCTTTAGGTGATTTCTAGGGAGGAGAAAAGGGGCATATATAACACATGTGAATGTCAGCTGGAAACAATTTGACTTATTTCACATATGCATCAGAGATTTCCTGTAACAGTGTACATTGTTGTATGTTGCCAGGCAAGAATGGCATGTTGATAGAACAGTATTAGGCAGTTTGTTTCTATTGTACACAAGCAGGCATGTGCTCATTTCTTTCTTTCAAGAAGACTTGCCCCATCTTGTATTACATTCCCCTATGTAAATGACTACGAGCTGTGGTTTTAGATGTGAATAGATATTGTAAGGCCTGTCATGTCCTAATCAATGATTAGCATATCCTCAAAGTGGTTTGCATGACAAAATGCAAATGTCACCTCACAAAGGGTAGGAGTATTTTTGTAGTCCTACTATTCACACAACAGATCTGTTCATACCAGGCATCCATAGGCCTCCGACTCTGTGATAGACCCCTTCATTCTAAACCCACTGGTGCCAATTCTGGCTTTATTGGTGCTATGTCTATATTACCCGATTGCCTTTGCCCCTAATAGAGAACTGATTACACCAGGTGTACACCTATGTGAGGGGTGCCCATCCATACAAAGTGAAATACACATGCTAGCACTGTCATTGATAGCGAACAGGGACAGTTAGAAGATGCCTCCATCAATCGCTGCCTCGAGATCTGACCTCCCCATACATCATGATCCCATTGAGGGGGTACTGCTGGGCTGTTGGTATCATGCTGCATCGGTATATTGCGCTTGATGCATAGTTTATGGAGCATGCATTAATGACGCTCTCAACCTTCTCTGGTGCATAAATCAGGGCTTCGCCGGATCTCCTGGGCCAATGGATCCTTGGTAACGAAATCCAAAGGCCTGCTTGATGATGATGCATGTTTGAATGTGGGTTGAATCATATTGCCTCTCCTCTGGCCTCTGGGATTGTGTATGATGTGAGGAGCGGATAGTTGGTATCACCTGTGGGATTTGGGTGAGTTGTTAATGTTTTCACTGGTCCTATTTTGTGGTCATAGCACATATGTATGTCCATGGGTGGGTGCTGTGCATGGTTGATGAGGCGTGGGGTGCACCAGCATCTCTAGCATGCTGCATAGCACCTGCCCCCACTCTGTGGCACCCAGGAATTTCCAGAGCTCCACCTATTGCCAGTCACTCCCTATGGTCCCCCTTATCCTCAGGCACTCCATGTGTCCCCCACCAACCCATCATCAGGTACTCCCTGGAGCTTACCTAAGAGCCACATCCATTTTCCCCTGCTTTTGGCCATGTACGCTGGCAGGGTAGTGTTGGCAGTGCTATGGATATATGTGTTGATTTCCGGGTATCCACATCCGGGAATATCATGTGTTGTGTGCCACGGTTACTGCATGCGTTAACATTGGACGCATCACGCCTGTTGGTTTCGCACACGGTATGCACTTTTAGTTTTTGAAATGAGACAACACTCTATTATATGGAAATATCAGATGTTTTGCCACTACTGCCAAACTCATAATCATGCTCACTGTATTAAGAAATGCCAGGTGGTGGAGGATTGCAGATGTAGAGAAATTCAGTCTATGTCATGTGAGAGAAACATTTCTCTGGGGGTGATTCCATGTCAGAATAAATGTTCCTGGTTGGAGACTTCATTTCAGAATAAGGTCTACAGAGGAGAAGACTTGGTTCTGAAATTGAATCTCTGGGGTGAGAGTTTGCAGTGGGGGGTTTTATTTCGTGACACTGGTCTGAGTGCAGGAGCCTCCCGGCCAAATTCGGCTTTGCCATTAGTAAATGCTGAGGGACTCTAAATGGTCCTTTGATCCGTGGAATGTGCTCTCACCACACCCCCAGACATGGTTCCACAAATCCCAGAGGAGCATGATCTTTTCCCAGCAAGTCAGACAGCATTTAGTGTGAGATTTGATTTAATGATTTGTTTTCCTCTCTTTCTCTCCCTTTAGAGGAGTGGTGATGATGTCCCCCTACCCAGCGACTGAAGCTGCTCTTGCGATTATCAAAGGTGGTGCAACCAGGGCACGGGAGATACACTACCCATGGGGGACAATGTTCTTGTGCCTCATCCGGGACTGGTTCCCTGATTACCGTGATTTGGTCATACGGAGCTTCTATAACTACAGCAATACTGCAGTATAAGAAACCCTTCTTCGAGGCGATTACTCTTCCATTGCCGGGGTTTATCTATGGTGGTGTCCTTTTCTGTATCGTGTACAGATGGTCTTCATAAGAGGGCCTTGGTCTGCTTGGCGTCTTGCAGTGGGCGGACTTCAGCCCTATAGCTTTCTTCTTGTGAGGAACTTCACTAAGATGAGACTCTCAAATTATAAAAAATGTGAGTCCAATAGAAATGCTATTCAGCCCCTGGGCTCCTTGATAAATAAAAGCACTGGCTTCTCTGACCTGCCCCTACCCGTACTCTCTTACACTTCTCTCTTGAACTGGCCCTGCCTTCCTAAAAGGAGATACGTTGCTACTGATCATGATAAAGCCCTGTGCCAATCCTAACAAGCCTGCCAGGGATCGATCCACCTCCCTCCTACCCCACTATTCCAAGTTCATAGAACTGTTACTCTTCAACAAGATCACCAACTACTAAGAAGACAATCTCTGCCACCCCCTCCAAATCGATTCAGGAACCCCAAAGCCATCACTCTATGGAAATGGTATTGGATCGTGTTTCCAACTTTCTATCCTCTGCCCACCAGGCAAAGCTCTCATCTGTCCTCCTCCTTCTTGAACCATCTTCTGCTTTTGACCATATTGATAATCACCCCTCTCTCTTTCCATCCAATCCAAGATACTACAATTGCTTTATTTTCTACCTCCCTCACTCATCTACCTCCATATCCTGGAACCTGCAATCGTCTGACTGAATCCTCCTGCCTGTAGTGGCACCTTGATGCTGTGTGCTGGACACACTGCTCCTCATCGTCTACACAGCATTCCTGGGTAAGCTCATCTCCTGCTTCAGCTTCTTCTACCACCTCTTCTCTGATGATACCCAAAGGGTCGTGTCCATATCTTCCTTCACATCTCAGATATCTGCCACTGGATAATACCACCGGATAATACTTCACTGTGTTCTGCTTAATTCTTCAAAGACTGAAATAATCCACTGCTGGGCCAAAACTTTGCCCATCCCTTTCTTTCCCATTTTATTTCACCCTAGATCTTCACACTCCCTCCACAAAGTTTGCAACCCTAAGATTCTCTTTGATCGAGATCTAAAATTTTGCCAATTCAACATCAGAAACATCTGTAATTTGCTTACATACCACATTCCTCTCTAGAATACGATTCAGTTACTTTGCTTACTGTTCTAGCCTTCTCTTCAGGTTCTATCTCCTCCTTTACCCATAAATGAAATCCTGGACCTTGCATCTTGAGCAGACTACAGCCTTCCCCCAATCCTCTCACACTTCGGGTCACCATAACCATGTGGACCGGCTCTTGACACAACACTGATCTCACTTCAAATTCGTACCACACTTCTTTAAGTCTATCCACAGTCTCACGCGCATACCTATCCACCACTATCACCCCATACTTCCCTACCTGCATCCTTGACTCCATCAGCCAACTCAATCTTTCTGCCTCCCATGTTCCATGGCATCACTTCCCACTTCTTCTCTTTTGCTCTCCCAGACCACCTCCACTGGACATCCCCACCTAATATTATGTACAATACAAGCACTATCCCCACTTTCAAATCTGCCCTTAAAGACCACCTTCTCTCTCTAGAAAGACACACCTCAACTAATCCCTTAATATGACCTCTCAACCGAACTGCCCTACCTCAATGTACAAACCACGCTGCTCAGCCGACAGTACATATCTGCCTTCCTGCCAATGTAGTATATAATGTATGTTGTTTATGTTGCGTGTGTGTTATGTGATTCCTTACATGTGTATGAGGAGGGAGGTATGTAGAGGCCATTAGATTCCAATCATTTCTTGATTTTGGTTTGAGTTCGTACATGTACATATAAGGAGGGAGATGGGTTAGGTGTTTACATTTTAGTATGGATGTAACTGCTCTGGGTGTATTTAGCATGGTGTGTTTACATTCAGCCCAGATGTTCAGCACACTTGTGCTGAGTGTGCAAGGGATTGTTTTTCCTTTCTCCAGGGGAACCTGTTAACATTCTAGGCCTCTTAGTTTTTATGAAATAAATATTGCAAAACCTCACCTTGTGCCAGGTGCGGTTGAAGACTGAACACTGTATCATCTGTCCCCATCAAGTTCCTCATCAACAGCTGGACCTCAACCTAATATTGCATTACTTTTGTAAAGCACTCCCTGTGGGGATTGTTCTGATCAATGCTGTTATTCCTATGTACAGAATTTCTGTTTGAATTGCTAACCCTGTGTTTACAAATAAATACAAATAAAAATAAAATTGGTTGTACCGTTTGAAGACCTGAGGAATATATTTCTGTTAACGTCAGGGCGGTTCTTGCAGAATGCATGATTGTCAGCATGGCTAACCTCAGATGCTCCAAACCAGTGTTTTTCTATTTCTATTTCATTTCTTTTTATTGTTGTCTCATTTACTAGAAGTGGTTGCTTGGCTGCTGGGACCGGTGGTAACAGGTAGGATATCTGTTCTCATCTCCGCCCTCCCCCACCCCCCACCCGCCCACTCTCCTCCTCATCATTGTCAAAGCTCTTGCACTATCTGATGATTTTGTGAGGCAGACGGGGCGGTGGGAGGAGTTGTGAGTTTATGTGAGCTAAGTATTGGTGGTGGGTCTGGTGCACATCATCTTTTAGGATGGGGAAGCGCCTGCCTGGGTCCGCCCACGCCTCCGATGAAAGAAAGAAAGAAAGAAAGAAAGAAAGAAAGAAAGAAAGAAAGAAAGAAAGAAATAAAGAAACAAAGAAAGAAAGAAAGAAAGAAAGAAAGAAAGAAAGAAAGAAAGAAAGAAAGAAAGAAAGAAAGAAAGAAACATCGCCAGGCCTATTACCATAGTTAATGTCACAATTTTAATGTATCAAGGCCTTGTAAGAATATTGTATATTCTCTAGTCCCTCCCTTGCCTTGAAGCGCTTTGAAACACCTGTGTGTATAGGCGCTATACAAATAAACGATCATGCATTCATTCATTCATTATTCATGATCTGCCAGGCGTTTATTTTCTGGTATAAAGCAGCTAATGTGCAAATTGACTGGATAAAAAGCCAGGGCAGTTAGAGAGAGTAGGCGCCAGAACAAAAAAAGGCATGTGGGCTGTAAGAATATTTAGCAAACAGTACAGAGTACAGCACTACTGCACAGGTAGCAAACAGCACAGAGTACAGCACTACTACACAAGTAGCACATTTTTTTTTGCAGCACCACCACCACAAGGGTGCGGTGCATTGCTATATGGGTTAGCAGATTAACAAGGAAAGACAGGCTATTCAGTCAAAAACGATTTTAACATATAAGATGCAAATCTATTTTTACAGTTAAAAGCACACGTGCTCATTTAAAAATGCACACTATTTTTCACCTGAAATGCCTATGGTGCGAGAGACACATTTGAAAATTAACAGCTAACCTATTAACCATTAACCTGACTAATAAAACCTTATTTAACATAACCCACTAATAAAATGTGTTCTCCACTGCAGAATTAGGCATACTCTGAAAACCATTTAAATGTGTGTGCAGATTTTTTTCTTCTCTTCTCTGCCTGATTCTCCGTGTTTTTGTGCACAGTAACTGCAGGAAGAAGGAAGTCAGATTTGCAACAATTGCAAATGTATAAGCAAAGCTATTGTTGAAGAGTAGGAGGATGAGAGATGATGGATTTCATTGGGACACGTCATACAGAGGGCTGAGAGGAAAGTTTTAGTGGGCAGTAACGGGGAAAAAGACAGGGGACATTTTTTCTGCACTACTGGGGAGAAGACCTGGCTGTGGGGCTCCTGACTGAATGCAGATTCCTGTGTCCTGCTGCAGTCGAGATTGGGGAGAGCTGAAAGAAGGACCTTTCCACTGGCTGAGGCATTCCTATCTGCAAAAGCTGAGAATTCCAGGCAATGACCCCGGTTTGAGAAGGCAAGCGTTCCTTTTTGCTGGAGTTAATCCAAGGGAGCCACATTCACAAAGAGAACAGCCAAAGAGAACAACTAAAAAGATAAGGTAATGAGAAGTGTGGGAGCTGAGTGTGTACGGTAATATGCAGTCAGTGTAGGATTCCTGTGCGTGTCTTAATCAAGTGCTAATGTTGCAATTTGAGTTCTGTTCTCCGCCACTCTCTTTGCAGTGTGTCACAGACAATGCTTTGACTGTACCATTTTATTTCTGTAAAGAATGAGATCGTGTTTAAATACAACTTTTATAATACAGAAAAATATTTGAAAACAGACGGGTGATGTTTATTGTTTACCATTACAATGCTGATGATGTGGGGAGATTTTTAAACAGTGCAATGGTCATTTTAAGACAGATGTGTGCATGTCAGAATCAGTATGAATAATTGTGAGTGACTGTAGCATAGCTTGTTGGAGGTACATGAGCCAACGGGAAGAGAGACTCTCTGAACATAGCTCCCTACCGTATATAAGGTAGTGGAAATTACCACAAGACTACCACATATAGCTCTCTGTCGTAAATAAGTCAGTGAGTTCGCCCATGGTGGCACACCAACACTATCACTGGAAAATGTGGTATTCCTAGAATGCAGGTCTGAGGTCTCTCTAATGATCACACGAAAAATCTAAGCAAAGATAAGGGATTCTGGACATTGGGGCCACAAATAAAACAAGGGAATTATGCTCACCAAAATACCACCAACCACGTATACCAAATATGCAGGTCTGGGTGCTGAAATAATGCATGTCCATTGTATTATTGTTGCACATGGCCAAATCTGAATACAAAGAGTGATTATTGCTAAGTTATTTTTCCGCGGTAATAAAATACCGTCAGGCCCCAAATCTCCACAAAATACCCTACATATTTATGGTGCGTTGCAGGCCGGGAAAGTGATCATAGAGTACCTACTGGGCGTGGCAAGCGTGTCTCACACTGCCATTTGCACATTAAAGGGAACCCATTTTATAATAGCAGTGTGCCACTAAAAACGAATTTCAGAATGTCACAAAGGGAAACCACATTCTCAGATCTAGTGCAATATTTAGAGGCAAAGTTATTTGCACATGGGAATTGGTCTTCGAATAGCACGTTAGAATGGAGTAACCGCATTCAGGGTGAGGTGCAGAAAGAAAAACTAGAAAATATTTTTGCAGAAGGCAGCATAATTCAGGTCTGCCTTACAAGATTATTGAATGCAGCCGATAAAAGTGCAGAGAAAGACTGTTTAATACGGCTATGCGGCAAAATATGGTTTATTTTAAACAAGTCCCTGCGAATGCAAGAGAATGATACTCAGCTAATTAACAGGTTAAAGACTGAATTAGAGGGGGCAAGTAAAAATCAGGAAGTGTTGAGAGCAGAATTGGATGTATGCCAAAAAGACATGCAATTAAAATGCAGAGACTTTGATACTCAGTTATCCAAAAGTAAGAAACAATTTGAAGATAGTGAGCAAGAATTGGCACACTTAAAAGCCTTAGTGGATCACATTAGGCAGGATAAAGATGAGGTTGTTTCAGAAATGCAGATTTTACAAAAAGAACATTGTGAAAAAGAAGGTGATCTCCAGAGTGCAGAACAAGAAATGATTAAAATGATTCAAGAAAGAGACAAGAGAAATAAAGAGTTCAATGAATGCCAAATGCAAATGTGCGATATGCAGGAGGTGATTAATAAAATGAGTGATGAAAATAATTATTTGCATGATGAAGCCAACAGACTCCTTAAAAAGTGTAAGGACTTAGAACAGCAAATGTGCATTCCCAGGTCCCAGGAGAGGCGGCAGGGTACCACATTCAATGGAGTGGAGGTGAATTCTAGCTCTGCCCAAAGAGCTAGTGCCCCAGTGACTGGGCCGGTGACTGAACTTGGTTGCAGCGCCCTTGGGGGATTTGATACTCCCATTGGGGGCAGTCACCAATCTCATACACCTGAAAACAGGATTGACTCACAAAATAGTGCCATTCCATGTATTGCAACAAGTAGCCCCATAAAAATAATGAAATCCATTAAAGCCCTGATCAAACCATTTAAAAAGGGAGGTGAATGCTGCATTGAGGATCACTTAGAAGCGGTGCATGACATTTTTAAAGCACTCCAGATACCTAAGGAACAGTACAGACAATATTTTCATTTAACTTTAGATGCCCCGACGGCCAGCATCATAAGGGGATTAAATGAGCAGCAGAATATGACATGGCTGGAGTTTGAAAAAGAAATTAGGCGTCATTTTTCTCCTTTTCAGTCATTGCAGGAGGCAAAGAAAGTCGCGTACACAATTACTGCTGGACCTAATACATCCCCTCGCCAATTTTTACAAGACTTAAAAAGAGCATTCTCTCGCTTTGATGTATCTTTTGACTCAAATTCCAATGAGTTTAAAACTGCATACTTCTATGGGCTACAGAAAGACATCATATCCCAATTGGTCCGTGAATTTGACCGTGACAAGTCCCTTGAATGGATTGTACATCAAAGCACAAAGCTATATGAGGTACTCTATTGTCAGGGTAGAGAAAGTGATAAAATGAAAGATACCAGGCCTAAATCTAAAGAACCCTCAGCCACAGTAATGGAAATCAGGTCAGCCAAAATGTCCCTTGAGTCTGCTCAAAGCCAAGGTAAAAATAATGTGACACCTGAACAAAGGGGTAATCAACAAAGATCGCCATTTCCTGTACCAATGTTCCAAACACATGATCCTAGTAATAGAGAGAGCTACATCAGCCCTAGATATTTAGGGGATAGACCCCGGGTAGGGTATCGGCCTGATATGGCAGGTATGAACAATAAACAGAGACAAAATCAAGATCAAAGAAATGATGGTCCCTACCAGTCATTGGGGACACAGAGCAGATTTGATCCCAACACCATTATATATGGTAATCAGGATAGGCCCCGATATGTGGATCGATTTACTGATAATGGAAATCAACATAGGGGCCAGTACCCACAATCTGAGAGACAGGACATGAGGCAAAACGTGAACTACAATCCACGCCAGTACAATGATTCCCCACCAGGGGACTATAATCAAAGGATGGGTGCAACCCGCTCCCCTCCACAAATGAATCAAGAGTTCAGAAACCATCCCAACCGACATCAATCACCTGAGAGGTATCAGAATAGATCCAATCAGGGGGAAAACAACCAATATCGACCTAGGCCACAGAAAGAGGATCCTAGAGAGATGGAAAGGTTCCAGTGCCTTGAGGCCCAAGTGAAAATGTTAGCTGAGCAAATAGGAAAGCTCTATACAGCGCAAAAACAACCTTCCAAAGAGGGGGCTGATGGCCATAGCAATGACCGGGCGGCTTCCGAAAAGTGACTAAGTACTCATGATAATCGCAGTGCCAAAATGACAGATTGCTCTGATATAATTTTGCATAACAACTCTGAGATGCCTAATGGATTAAAAATGAAAGTACCAGTAAATGAAATTGTGACAGAAAGTGCAAATATTTCTAAAAAAGAGGTACGGTTTAGCTTAGAGCTAAATAAAACAGTAAAGATTTGCACAAATGAAAAAGAAACATTAGGAATTCCAAAAGAACAAAGGAACAGGTTTAAGAAAAATGACTCATGCATGGGGAATACCAGTGAACAGGGAGTAAGTGGGGATGCCATAGCTCCTTCCCTGGGCAAGCAAAACAATGACCAAACACGGACAGAAAAAGGAAATACTCACAAGGAGGGTACAAGTCAATCACCTGAAAAATTCTTTGAGCCACATATTTTTGAAGAGGCTGAAAGGGCTGGTATTACACTAAATGATCACAAATGCACAGAATTAAAAAATGACAAATTGCTGAATGATGTTGTTACACATGTTCAGTTGGAAGGTTGTAATGTGGTCTCTGATGTTACCCAGATGGATGGGCGAACAGTGGCCACACTCCAAAAAACCTCTGAACATGGAGAAATGAATAAAGTCTCTCGCGCAGAAATGGGTGAAAAGGAGGGAAAAATGTCTTTCCATTTACCAATGTGCTTAGCCAAAAGTGAGAAAGATCTGAGAAAGGTGAGCCCTGAACTCAGTAAGAATTCACACTTCTTATGTGTATTAGAGGAAGTTGAGGACAGATATTATGCACCCATCACTGTAGAAGAAAAGTGCCACACCTTTGCTATGATTGACACTGGCGCACAGGCCACAATTATGTCCAAGGAGCTGGTAAAGAGTATCAATGAAGGGAGGCCTCCACAGAGTCAGATCACAGTGAAGGAAAATCAAGGCCCAGTGCATAACTTTAATGGGGAGGAGGTGCCCATCATAGGTGTAACTGAGGTTGACATAAAAATAGGAAAGCACAGAATGAAACAAGAGGTATTGATCACATCTATTTGTGAAATTCCATTTCTGATGGGGACAGATTGCCTGAAAAGATTGTCTCCTCTCATAGATGGGGTGAATGGAGTGCTGTGGTCCTTAACCAAAAAACCATTGAGGCCTAAGAAGCTAAAATCACAAAACAGCAATATAAAAGAATGTCACACCGTTGCCAAAACAAATGATGCTGTGGAGGTATATCTCCAGAATAGCTGCATACCTAGTGTCACTGTTATATTAATGTGTCAAGACAAAGATCAGAGCGACAATGAAAAACTACCTGTACAAATATACTTGGACCCAAGGAAAGATTGGCAGACTGCCATAGATGAGCACACATTCCCTTTCTATTTAAAAGAGAAAACATGCAAACAGAATATTGCTCCTAAAACAGATTCAGAAAAACACATTACCACTCTGGCAGAAATACACATGGAAGATGAGCAACCATGGGTTCATGTTGGTATAAATGATTATCTTAAAACAATAAAAGCCACTTTAGCACTTGAACATGAAAGGAGTTTCATTAATGAGAAATTGTTACAAAAAATTATGGAGAGGGAAGAAATCACGAAATTTAGGATTAAAAACCAATATGTTTCTGGGTTGGACAATCCAGACTTTGAAAACCGAATTGCAGGCAGATGCATGCTTAAAATTAGCATTGGGCAGAAAACAATTTACCATAATGTATGGATAGTGAATGGAGCAAAAAATGAATTTTACATGGGCAATGACATCATGCACAGAATGTGTATGGTGTTAGATTTCCTTAATCAAAAAATATGGTCACGCCTAGGTGGGCCGGCACCTGAATTTGAAGACAAAAGAAGGGCTTATCATTGTGCGCAACTGGTTCCTTATGCCATCGAATTACAAATAAGGAAAGATACTATTATTCCTGCATTTACAAAACAGTTTGCAATAACACTGAAATGCAAAAATGGGCAGCAGATGAAAGGCTCTGATGCATTTGTATGCCTGAATGAATCCATAAAACAGCAAGGCCTGGATTATGAATACATTCCATTGGTAGACATTGGTGAGGGATCTGTAAAAATCATGGTAAATAATAAAGGTTATCAGGATATTCATTTAGAGGAAAACTCCCCATTAGGAATGGCCATACAAAAATCACATTATACGGCAGATTTAAATAACATGGTGATTGGGAATATTCCTGAAAAATATGTAGATGCCAAGGGCGAGTTGCCAGAACACCTGGACTCTCAGCCCAAAGGAATATTTAAAATTCATTCTGTGTATCCTTATGATTCAAATGAGACAGTGTGCTGCCATCAAGAGGATTGCATAATATTTAATTTAAATGAAAATGAAACAGGAAATCAGCCCATTGAAGTGGAAGCTGATATGCCAAAATATTTAAAAGTGGCAGCTCTACAAAAAGACACAGCCACACAGTTAGAGGAAAGCGCTGAGATTCCTTTACCAGAAGAGTTTCCAGAATTTTCCAGAATGGTAGAAGAGCAGATCTCCTTAGCGGATGCATGTGACAGCGATGAGGATCGACACAATCTGAGGGAAATATTTATGGAGTTTAAGGATGTATTTGCAAAAGATGCTTATGATTGTGGTTTAACTGATTTACATGTGGCCACACTACCAGAAGGTTGTAGCAGAAATCCAGTGTTTGTACGCCAGTATAGACTACCGCTGGCATGTTTAGAATCATTGGCAGAGATTATTAAAAATTTGGAATCACGGGGAATAATCAGGCCCATTCATAGCACATCCAATACGCCTATTTTAGGTGTGTTAAAGCCAAATGGTCAATGGTGGCTGTGTGCAGACTTAAGAGAGTTAAATAAAAGAGTACCAGTATCTAGATGGCCACTACCATTCATTGATCAGGGCCTAGCTCAGATACATGGTTCAAAGGTATTTACCACATTAGATCTCACCTCTGGATATTGGTGTGTGCCATTGGCAGAGGAGATACAACACTTATTTTCCTTTACATTTGACAGGACTCAATATGCCTGGCTTAGAGCTCCGTTCGGGTACATCAATAGTGGGAGTGAATTTGGCATATTTTTGAGAAAGGCCATGCCGGATGCAGCGGAAAGAGGAACAATAGTTTATGTGGATGATGTCCTGATAAAAAATGAAAGCCTTAAAAGCCATTTTGATGAAATAAGACATGTGCTTGGCCAATTGCAGAAAGCAGGCGCCAAAGTATCTTTGCAAAAAGCACAATGGTGCAAGAAAAAAGTGAACTTTCTAGGGCATGAAGTGACTGAACGTGGGCTAAATCCACAAAGGAAGAAAATAGAGGCCATACAAAGATTAAAAGATCCTAAAGATGTGAAAGGAGTAAAAAGTTTATTAGGGATGACAGGCTATAACAGAAAGTTCATTGAGAATTATGCAGAAATCACTCAACCATTAACTAAACTGCTTAAACTAAATACTCCCTGGAGATGGGAAAGAGAGCAGTCTGATGCAGTGGCTAGATTGAAGGAATGTCTTGTAAAGGCACCATGTTTAGCATACCCCATAAAGGACAGGGATTTCTTCATAGAAATAGGTTTTTCTGAACATTGTATGTCAGCAGTGTTATCACAAAAACACGATTTGAATCACAAAACCATTGCATATGCAAGTAAGGCATTTTCCCAAGTTGAAATGAAATTTAATGAATGTGAAAAGGCCCTATTAACCACTGTGTGGGCGCTACAACATTTCCGCCCCATTGTTCAGGGAGAAAAGGTGATTATTGAAACAAATCATCAACCTTTGCAATTTTTAGAGAGTAAAAGGATTAGATCAGGCAATCTAGCGCAATCCAGAATCACTTCATGGACGCTGGCATTACAAGGTTTTCCCGTAGAAGTGAGATATGGACAAAATAAAAAGAGCCCAATTGCTCAAGGGTTAGCTGACTTACATGACTGTGCAGCTGAACAAATACCAAATGAAATGGAAGTGGAAACTAGTTTGCAGGAATTTGAACAATCATCACACAAAGCTTTTGATGAAAAAACATGCAAGGATTTGCCAACTGTATTTGTGGATGGTTGTGCTTTTCACATTGAAAATGACAGTAATAAACAGTTAGTGGCAGGAATAGGAAATGTCTGGTTGAAATGTGAAGGCGTTCCCAGTATAGGGATGAGGATTGGGGATAGGAGCAGTCAGGTGGCGGAATTGGCAGCCATCTATAAAGCAATTGCTACTGCAGTTGATAAAAAGTTCAGTGAAATTGTCCTGGTGACTGATTCTGACTATGCACGGAATAGCTTTGTGGAGTATTTGCCTGGTTGGAAAGCAAGAGGCATGGTTACATACAACAAAAAGCCACTTAAACATGATACAAGCCATAGACAAATTGGTGTCAGAAAATAATTTAACAATATACTGGAGAAAAATTCGTGGGCATTTAAAAACACCAGGAGAGGATAAGGAGGGAAATGATAAGGCAGACCATCTGGCTAAGATTGGGGCTGTGATGGGAGAATTGCTACATATTGATTATTTAATGGGTGAAATACAAATTGATGCAGTGACACGTTCTAAAGCACCAAAGGAGATAGATCAACCGGTGGTGCAGTGGAGTCATGACACGCCAGACCAAGATTTGATTGAGGCACAAAAGAATGATCAAATTTTGGGAATCTATTATAATCATTTGATAGATCCTGAACAAAATCCTTTAACAGAAAAAGATTGTATGGGAAAAGAAGAGTTGAGGGTGTTATTAAAGAACAAAACACGAATCAGATTACAGGATGGACTCATGATTAGAGAGTCCATAACAGGACAAATACAGTGGGTAGTACCCCTTTCATTCAGAGGACTAATGCTACACCATGCACATGATGCCATAACTGCAGGCCATAGAGGTTCACAAAAAACATTAGAAATACTAAAAGATTATGCTTACTGGCCACATATGTCCCAAGATGTGGAATTATATACTAGAGGATGTCTAGTATGCGCCCAATTTAAACCTGCTTCACCAATGCATAGAGCACCATTGATGAAAAGAGGCCTAACTCTCCCATGGTCAGATTTGCAAATAGACTATGTAGGTCCTTTAAAAAGGTCGAGCAGGGGACACCGTTATATTTTGAGTGTGGTATGTTTGATGTCAAAGTGGATTGAATGCATTCCTGCACCAGATTGTAGTGCGCAAACAGCAGCCACATTGCTGGTGAACCATGTGTTCTCAAGGTTTGGGTTGCCACAAAGAATTGAGTCAGACAGAGGAAGTCATTTCACAAGTACTCTAATGAGTAAGGTATGGCAAATACTAGGTGTGAAAAGGAAACTACATATCGCATATCGTGCGGCGTCCTCAGGTACAGTTGAAAGAAGCAATAGGTCTGTTGTGGATATTTTAAAGAAATTTGTGGCAGAAGCAGGTTCCAGCTGGGATTTGCGTTTACCATTGGTTTTGATGGCAATCAGGTCGACTCCTGCCAAAGCAACAGGTGTTAGCCCCCATGAGGTCTTAACAGGTAGGAAAATGGTGTTACCACAACACCTACTATACAGAACACATGAGCAAACCCTTGTGAGTGCATCCACAGTTCATGAATATATTGATGAACTGAGGAGACATTTGCAACATGCATTTGCTTTTGTGCAGAGAAATCTGGAAAGAGCTGCTGACAGTGCAAAGTCATATTATGATAAAAAAGACATCAGTAAAGGAATACAGTGCAGGGGATCAGGTGTACAAGTTTCATTTTGGAAAAAGTAAACAGAAAAATTCTAAATTTCTAGCGGCCTGGCAGGGGCCATTTCGAATTATAGATAAGGTCTCTCCTGTAGTGTATAAAATTTTGAAAAATGAAGGTGAAACAGCAATAGAGCAGTTTGTCCATGTAAATCAAATCAAACCATGCCATCCCAGACATGAGATCAGGCGGCTTGAGCATGTAGAAACAGATAAAATCCCTTGAACACAAAAAGAGAAAATAAATGGGTACAATCAGGAGGCAGTGACAAAGAAGTTAAAAAGTTGATTGTTATGATGGCACATAAACACTGTAGTATATGTAAAATATAATATAAAATAAATATAAATAAATAAATAAATAAATAAATAAATGCACATATAATGGAAGTTCATGGTTGGTGTGCAGAGAGAAAGTGTGTTAAATATTGAATATCTGCTTGTTTTCTTTTAACTTGTGTTTAATTTCAGAAAAAAAAAAAATGAAATATTTTTACCAAGCATGTTTTATTTTTGGCAAAAGGATGAAGTTAGTATTGTGCTATGTACTTAATTTCTTTATTTTCTATTTTGATTTAGACAATTAACATTATTTGATCGGAGGTTCCGAGATCAGAGCCCACGGGAGAGACGATGGAGTCCTGGAGTCCCCTGGATGAAGACCAAAAGATGCCTGCCTCCAGGTGGAGGTGAAGACAAAATAACCGGAATGCCAAAAGAGATGACTGCTGTGGATTCAAGATTGCCAAGATGAAAGAATACTCGAATGAACCGAATAACATCGCTGGTCGGGACATACCAAAAGAGACAAAACAGAAGTTCCGGCATATGAAGTTTCACGTATTTATTATTTTAATTATTTATTTTAATTTGTTATATTAATTATTTGTTTTAGTTAGTTGTTTTATTTCGTTGTTTTTAATTGACTTGGAAAATCTAAACTTAAAGTAATGCCACTTCAACTGAGAAGGCAAATGTGGAACATTTTATGAACTGATGGACTCAGATGAAATGTTGATTGCAAATTTTTCATTGATGCACATGAATATTCATTTTGTCGGATTGCTATATTGTAAAGAAAAAAAAAAAGAACAAGTTGTTTTTAGGAATTGGCTTGGATTATAGCCAAGTTCTAAAAACAAAAGGAGGGTATATGTAAGAATATTTAGCAAACAGTACAGAGTACAGCACTACTGCACAGGCAGCAAACAGCACAGAGTACAGCACTACTACACAAGTAGCACATTTTTTTTTGCAGCACCACCACCACAAGGGTGCGGTGCATTGCTATATGGGTTAGCAGATTAACAAGGAAAGACAGGCTATTCAGTCAAAAACGATTTTAACATATAAGATGCAAATCTATTTTTACAGTTAAAAGCACACGTGCTCATTTAAAAATGCACACTATTTTTCACCTGAAATGCCTATGGTGCGAGAGACACATTTGAAAATTAACAGCTAACCTATTAACCATTAACCTGACTAATAAAACCTTATTTAACATAACCCACTAATAAAATGTGTTCTCCACTGCAGAATTAGGCATACTCTGAAAACCATTTAAATGTGTGTGCAGATTTTTTTCTTCTCTTCTCTGCCTGATTCTCCGTGTTTTTGTGCACAGTAACTGCAGGAAGAAGGAAGTCAGATTTGCAACAATTGCAAATGTATAAGCGAAGCTATTGTTGAAGAGTAGGAGGATGAGAGATGATGGATTTCATTGGGACGCGTCATACAGAGGGCTGAGAGGAAGGTTTTAGTGGGCAGTAACGGGGAAAAAGACAGGGGACATTTTTTCTGCACTACTGGGGAGAAGACCTGGCTGTGGGGCTCCTGACTGAATGCAGATTCCTGTGTCCTGCTGCAGTCGAGATTGGGGAGAGCTGAAAGAAGGACCTTTCCACTGGCTGAGGCATTCCTATCTGCAAAAGCTGAGAATTCCAGGCAATGACCCCGGTTTGAGAAGGCAAGCGTTCCTTTTTGCTGGAGTTAATCCAAGGGAGCCACATTCACAAAGAGAACAGCCAAAGAGAACAACTAAAAAGATAAGGTAATGAGAAGTGTGGGAGCTGAGTGTGTACGGTAATATGCAGTCAGTGTAGGATTCCTGTGCGTGTCTTAATCAAGTGCTAATGTTGCAATTTGAGTTCTGTTCTCCGCCACTCTCTTTGCAGTGTGTCACAGACAATGCTTTGACTGTACCATTTTATTTCTGTAAAGAATGAGATCGTGTTTAAATACAACTTTTATAATACAGAAAAATATTTGAAAACAGACGGGTGATGTTTATTGTTTACCATTACAATGCTGATGATGTGGGGAGATTTTTAAACAGTGCAATGGTCATTTTAAGACAGATGTGTGCATGTCAGAATCAGTATGAATAATTGTGAGTGACTGTAGCATAGCTTGTTGGAGGTACATGAGCCAACGGGAAGAGAGACTCTCTGAACATAGCTCCCTACCGTATATAAGGTAGTGGAAATTACCACAAGACTACCACATATAGCTCTCTGTCGTAAATAAGTCAGTGAGTTCGCCCATGGTGGCACACCAACACTATCACTGGAAAATGTGGTATTCCTAGAATGCAGGTCTGAGGTCTCTCTAGTGATCACACGAAAAATCTAAGCAAAGATAAGGGATTCTGGACATTGGGGCCACAAATAAAACAAGGGAATTATGCTCACCAAAATACCACCAACCACGTATACCAAATATGCAGGTCTGGGTGCTGAAATAATGCATGTCCATTGTATTATTGTTGCACATGGCCAAATCTGAATACAAAGAGTGATTATTGCTAAGTTATTTTTCGGCGGTAATAAAATACCGTCAGGCCCCAAATCTCCACAAAATACCCTACAGGGCCTTGTGTATGAAGATATATAGGAATGGCGAGAAGGGCTAGTGTTACAGGGTGATGTGGCTGTGGCACTTGTGTTTGGACGCAGGAAAGCTTCCGACATTCTTATACACTGGGAGGCCATTCAGAGAGTCTTAAACATGACCCTTGATGGGAATCCAGTGCAGTGTGGCCAGGAAGGGGTTAATATGAACAGCATCATAGTCTGATAATTAGACAAGCAGCAGAGTTCTGAAGAACCCAGAGACCTGACACCATATGCAGGAAGACCCAGGTTGAGAAAGTTGCCATATCTAGGAGGGATTGGATGTGGGCTGAGGAAGCGGAAGGAGGAGGAGAGGCTACGAACTGGAAATAGTTGCAGCAAAATGCAAAGTTAAAATGAGAAGAGGAAACCCGAATGACAGATAAACTGTTGTCGAATTTAACATGCAGCAGTCGTTGATGGTGCAAGGTCCTAATAAGGAAGGCCAAAAGCAAGGGCCCCAAAAACTGTGGTGACCTCTCCATAACGTTCTCTGTTTTTGCTAAATTGGCGCTCATCCACCAAGCGATGGCGGTCATGCAAGTCCATCTGTGGCATCCAGCGGCCCATCCGAGCGAATCAGGAGAAAAGTGTTGTCTACACGTGTTTAGAAGGAAACACAGAAGCTAAATACTGAACATAGGGATGAAAGGGGATGGGGCAAAAGGGGTGAGCCCTGTTGTACACCACACGTGAGAGTTAGGGAGCCAGATTGAGACAGATTTGCAAGTATTGGCAAGAAAAGAGTAAATCTTGGAAAGATTGGCTCCAATGATGCCGCAGTCATGCAGGCCATAAAGACAAATAACCTGGGGCCTCATCACTACCTCAGCAGTAACGCCGGTGGTATTAGCGTGGGGGCTATTAGCGCGACCGCCATAGCCCTCGGCGCTAATAGCGCGGGATTACGAGTTGGGCGGACTTGGAAGTCCCCATTCCCCATTGAGCCCATTCGGGAATGCCCCATTCCCCATTGGGATCAATGGGGAAATTTCGCGCTCATACCACCGGCGGATTTCCCGCCGGCGGTATGAGTGCGAATTCTCGGCGGATTTCACAGCAGCTCAGAGCTGGGTTGAAATCCGCCGAGGCCTTGATTCGGCAGACCCTTAAATCCGGCGGTAATAGCGCTACCGCCGGATTTAAGGGTTACCGCCGAGATCGTGATGAGGCCCACAGTCAAGTGTGCCAAAGGCTGCATGTGGTTCCATATCTTTATTGCTGTCCTTTCCTATGCCAATGCCTCCAGCACCTCTTTTCCATCACCAAATGTTGTCTTGGAGGGGTCTTGACTCCCGTGCGTGCATGCTTGGAAGGGCCCCCCCCCATCTTCATCCCCAGCTCTCCGCATCTCTGACACATATGAGGAAGTCTCCACAGCCCCATGTGCCTGCTTCTTCATACACACTTGCCTCTTCCCTGTTGGCCGGCAGCATGCACTCCCACTCCTCCACCCGATTACCCTTTGCACCCACTTCCTTGATCCCCGCCCAACCCATGCAAGGCACTTCCGCCAACACCTTTTCCGGCCTCTTTCCTGTCTGCTGCGTGCCATCGGTGCTGCAAATGCAGTGCGGATAAGACCTGTGATGGATGCATATACATCAATCCTGACCAAACCCAAAACAATGTGACCTCCATGCACAGCTGCCAGTAGAGCGGACCCCGCCCAGCTCCTGGGTCACAATCCAGCCTGAATGCAGGGGAGATAGGGTGCGGTGTTACATCTTTAGGAAAAAATGCACGATCGAGATAGGGTGAGGTGGTACCTGTATAGGAAAGAATGCAAGGTGGAGATGGGGAGAGATGGCACATGTTTAGGAAATAATGCAAGGTGGAGATAGGGAGAGATGGCACATGTTTAGGAATTAATGCAAGGTGGAGGTGGGTGGGGTGGTACGTGTTTAGGAAAGAATGCAAGGTAGAGATAGGGAGAGGCGGTACATGTTTAGAAACAAGGTAGAGAAAGGGCGAGTCGTACATGTTTAGGAAGGAATGCATGGTAGAGATAGGGTTCGGTGGCACATGTTTTGGAAAGAATGCAAGGCTAAAATAGGGTCAGGTGTCACATGTTTATGAAAGAATGCAAGTGGAGATAGGGTGAGGTTTCACATGTTTAGGAACACATTCAAGGTATAGCTAGAGATTCGGTGGCACATGTTTACGAAAAGAATGCAAGGTGGAGATAGGGAGAGCTGGTACATGTTTCGGAAGGAATGCAAGGCAGAGATAGAGGTGGCACGTGTTTAGGAATGAAAGTAAGGTGGAGATAGGGTGAGGTGGCACATGTTTAGGAAAGAATGGAAGATGGAGATAGGGTGAGGTGGTACATGTTTAGGAACAAGGTGGAGATAGGGTGAGGTGCTACATGTTTAGGAAATAATACAAGTCGGAGATAGAGAGAGGTGGCATATGTTTAGGAAAAATTCATGGTAGAGATAGGGTGAGGTGGCACATGTTTAGGAAAGAATGCACGCTTGAGATAGGGAGAGGTGGAACATGTTTAGGATAAAATGCAATGTAGGGATAGCGTGAGGTGGCACATGTTTAGAAAGGAATGCATGGTAGAGATAGCGTGAGGTGGCACATGTTTAGGAAAGAATGGAAGGTGGCGATAGGGTGAGGTGGTACATGTTTAGGAACAAGGTGGAGATAGGGTGAGGTGGTACATGTTTAGGAAAGAATACAAGGCGGAGATAGAGAGAGGTGGCATATGTTTAGGAAAAATTCATGGTAGAGATAGGGCGAGGTGGCACATGTTTAGGAAAGAATGCACGCTTGAGATAGGGAGAGGTGGCACATGTTTAGGATAAAATGCAATGTAGGGATAGCGTGAGGTGGCACATGTTTAGGAAGGAATGCATGGTAGAGATAGCGTGAGGTGGTACATGTTTAGGAAGGAATGCATGGTAGAGATAGTGTGAGGTGGCAAATGTTTTGGAACGAATTCAAGGTAGAGCTAGAGATTTGGTGGCACATGTTTACGAAAAGAATACAAGGTGGAGATAGGGAGAGCTGGTACATGTTTTGGAAGGAATGCAAGGCAGAGATAGAGGTGGCACGTGTTTAGGAATTAATGCAAGGTGGAGATAGGGTGAGGTGGCACATGTTTAGGAAAGAATGCAAGCTGGAGATAGGGTGAGGTGGCACATGTTTAGGAAAGAATGCAAGTTAGAGATAGGGTGTGGTGGCACATGTTTAGGAAATAATGCAAGGTGGAGATAAGGTGAGGTGGTACATGTTTAGGAAAGAATGCACAATGAGTAGGAGGTCCTTTTATCAAGAGTAATTGAATTTGTATAGATTTTAATTTGCTGTTAATAAAGGCTTCTAGTAGAGGTGGAATAGCAGCGGTGTTCGGCCATCTGTGGTTTGTGGTTTGGTAGCAGTCTTTTCAGTGATCAGTGCGGGGGTGAACCATTTAGAATGATGAAGTCTGTGGGTAAAGACAGCAGGTTTAAAAGGAATAAGTGAGTCCAGGGCTGAGACGAGTTTGGTGAAGTCACATGTCTGAGGCTGGAGGATGGAAGTGGCGTGGTCCTGGGAGCTTGAGATCACCACCCACTTCGTGATGTAGGGCCGCCATGCCATATTTCCCCGCCTCGTGTGCAGGAGAACTCACACTGGCCAAGAAACTCAATTCCTTCCTCTCAAGGATTTATACCATGATGACATTACAAATAATGCATCCCAGAAATAAGACCCATATGTGGGAGCCCGGAAGCAGTATTTTACAGATATCAAATCAAGGTTTCTAAAAGAGAAAATTTAGAACTGAATGCCATGTTCCCTCTGCGCACTTCTTCGTTGGTGCTCAAGGATCTACAAGGAGGATAGCTCAGCGGCAACATTTTCACCTTGGAAGCAAGACGACATGGAGTGACACAGGTTCGGTCCCCGGGTCGACGCTTAGACACCTCTGGGTATTAAGCGTGTTATAAATAACCTATTATATCATACCCCATCATATCAGGGGAATATTGAAAGACCGTGGAGGTAGAGAACATCAAGGAAGGGCCCACCAGCATTTGGGGTGACTCATCAGAATGAGAGCAGTTGCCATAATGTTTTTGCAAGCACGCAGAGTGGAGTTCTGGGGCAGTCCACTCCACAATCCAAACCACCCAACTGATTAGCAGTGAGCATAGGTCCTACTCAATGCACACAAACTATTGCACCATGAACGCACTTGACACCTTTTCTACAGTGACTTAGGTCAGCCCCAGTCCTGCAGCAATATATAAATGGGACACACCATATGATTAGTGTGGAAATTAGGAGCCGCTGTGCAGCGTTGCAGATGCCGAGTAGAGCATGGTGGCGTAGAGAGGTGGTGGAGAGAAGAGAGAGAGAGAAAGGCGCGGAGGAGGTGGAGAGGCAAGAGAGAAGCAGAGGGGCGGGAGAAGAGTAAGGATGGAGGAGAGGAGAATTCAGAGGGTGAAAAGGAGGCGAGGGAGCAGGAATACGAGAGGACGAATATAAAGACCAGAAAGGCGTGGAAAAGAAAGAATGCAGAAGTGGAGGGAGGGGCAGGACCCTGAGAAAGGAAAGAAAAGGGAAGGTAAGTCTAAGATTTTGTAGCCCAACTAACATTGTTGAAGTGGCATAAGAAGAGGCCAAGAGGCTGGCACAAGCTTAGTTGTGGGTACACACATATATAGCCCAACCAGGTAGGAAAAGTTAAGGCCGGTGTAATTTTCTCAACACTGCAAAAGGTGAATAAGTTGAATTTGTAACTGACACAAAATTATCAGACAAATCTAAGGTCAAATAAAACATACTGCCAAGGTTTCCCCCTTAGTTAGAATTGGAGGCATAGTATGAGAGGTGGTGTAATAGGTTGATTGAATGCTTAGTGAGAAGAGGTGGACTGTCTTGTTTAAGGACTGCGTTAGTGGCAGATGAGGCAGAATTGGTAGTTATCTTTGGTTCCTATTGGCTAGTTCACTGAGTGTGGGCATGTAAGTTGTGTTGTTCATGCACTGTGACAGCCAAGTTATATTCCCCAGCACTGCCCTGGGTTACTCGAGGGTGCTGCAGCTACCCATGTCATAGAAGAACCTTCAGATCATCCAAGGATGAGACAGGAAAGAGAGGGTCAGGTGTTGTGCTCTGGTGTCCTCACTACTCCTCGGGGGATGAATCCATGAGAAAATAAGCCCCACACATGTGTTCACATAAACGCAATACAAGTGGGTGATTTGACATGTTTCGAGGGCTGTAGAAGTATATAGCGCTTTATAGTGCCTTGCAGTGTGTGGCACTTCACTGAATGCAAAAAATAGCGCTTTATAGCGCCTTGGAGTATATAGCGCCTCACTGAATGTGATAGCATTTTGTTGCCAGCAATAATGTGGCATGCACATATAGCCAGTCTATGTTGCTAGCATAACATGTGTGTATGTGGCTGGAGACAGAATTTATAATACAGCAAAAATAGCAGGCAGTTTGAAGCTGCAGGTTTAAAGTGCACCAGAAGTTTTTTTTCTCTCTTCTTTGAAATACCTCATACATAGGAGACTACATTATTCATCTAACTAACTGACTTAATTATCAATTACTAATTACTAGAGCTAACTTATTAACATTATAATGTAATCTCTATGTGCAAATGGGGTGAAAATATATATTCTGAAATTCGTTTTTCAAATGTGCACTGAATTTTTCTCCATTATTGTTCTGTGTTCGCAGTAAGCAGAGAGCCTGCATACCAGGAAATGATATTAGTTACAGTTGCATTGTTTAACTGGTCTATTGTATTGAAGGAAGGGTGATGCGGCCTTTCAACTTGATTGGTGCAAAGTATCTGCAGTTGTATTACGTAGGAAAAGGGGAAGGTGCAGAGGTTTGCTGGGGAAAGACTGACAGAGGGGGAGGGGTTGGAGAATGACTGGGCTTCCAGACGGACATGCCTGGTCTCACTTAGCGCTGGCTTGAGAACTCTATGTTTTCGCCACACACTCCAAACATTCGAGATAACAGAGAAAACCCCTGCTGACTGGACCTGTTCGAGTGAAAGGAGATCGTGTGGGAGAGGGAACTGCAAATCTTTGGTAAGCAGCCAAAGTCGAAGTGAGGAGGTCGCTGTGTGCTTTCCTGCGAATGAGCAATAGCAATCTAAAAATGGCATTTAGGCAGAGTAGCCAAAAGAAATCCCCTGCATTTAACTTGTCATATGATAATGTTGCAAAGTGAATTTTTCTCTGTCTCTGTACTGTTTCTTTTCTTGTTTTTATTACAGATAACAATGCAATGTACATGGTAAGATTTTTATTTTGAATTGCAATTGTTTATAATACAAACAATATAAAAGCCGAACGTGTAGAGAGTTTTTGTTTTTCTCTTTTCTTGGTGCATTTGGAATAGCATTTGTGACACGGGGAAGATTTTAGTATATTTGTCATTTTTCCCATGTAGATAAAATAACAGACAGAATAAGCTGTCCTAAAATAAGACTTAGCGGTGATAAATAGATGTATGTGTGTGTTCCCCAGTGCATGTTGTCTGGGGCAAATCTGATACATTATATAGATTATTGGGGGTCTATGAACCAGTAATGAGGCCTATGGACACATAGTTCACTGGTGTAAATAAATCAGTGATACCAGCCACAGGTTGTAGGTGGCACTCTATGTAAAAGTATGGTGTCTCTGAATGTAGGTCCAAGGCCCTCTATAGATCACTAAGACTATTATAATAATAAGGAAAGTTTTGTGTATGATGGGGCTATAATGTAGGGAAGGAAAATTATGCTCACTACTAAGTAATTTACCACCAGAAAATACCGCCAATAGTGTATATTACTTAATTCTCCAATATAGTGTAATAAAATATGGTCACTGGAATAAGCTAAGGCCAAACCCAATCTAGATGCAAGGATAAGTTATCACCAAATTACCACTCTTCTTTTGGCGGTAAGAAAATACCGCCAGACCCCAAATCTACACAAAATATCCTACAGGGCCCCGTGCTTGGTTCTTGGCACAGAGTAGGACTTGGTGAACAGCACACAGAATATATACGCACGACGATCTCTGTCCACAACTACAGGCTGTGCCCAATGGGCTCTGGTGTGGCTGTCAGGAGCCAGGGTGAGTATGTCATCCTCTAATATGTCTATAGCTGTGCTGACTGCTTATTTCCCCTGGCAGATGGATGTTAATGAAGGCATAAGCCTAACATCAACACCTAACACAGCATCTTGATATTCTCATGCCTGCTTGTGAGGAGCAACACTCACAATGCACATCACATATGAAAAAAGACAATGCGTCCATGCAATTTCATCAACCACATTGACTTTCTGTTCTTCTTCAACTCTTGGGGGTAGGCTTTTTTTCATTTTCTTTCTTTCAATGATCCCCCATTCCCTTCTCCATGCCCCTACTTCACTCCTACACAGACACACACACATGCATACACTCAGCAACACACACAAACACAAAAATGAAAAATAGTCCACATAGAACAGTCGCAGTAGAAGACCACAAATTAATTAAATCACTGCCCAGGAACTCACACGTCACATGTTTATCAAGTGACTCAATGTTGCACCCACATACTCGTAGACACCTTTGCATCGATCTCAACACAGCATAGCACAGGTGTATAAATGCACAACATAGAAATCCACTCAGTCAACAAAGGAAGCAGACGACACAGTCCATGCTAAGGCCCCAACACAGCAAGACAATTGATAAGTAAGTGAGGTGTATTTAGACCGTGAAAATGTTGACATATTAGGAAGAGGCAGGTTGGAGCCTGCAAAAGAAATATTCAGCAGGAACTGTTGAACTTGTGACATTGTTGTGAGGAAGTGTGTTCATGTAATGACCAACATCTGTATATGTGACTGGTGTTCAGAACAGCATGGGAGGTGTCACAGTGACCACCAGTGCAAGGCGGAAGGCTGATTGTTTGCACAGGCATGCTACACAACAGTCCCGTGTTCCCCACCTGCTGAATGCCTTGTCTAGAGCTGGCTACTGACGTCTAGGTAGCCACAGACAAGTTCTTCCTTTGTTGGTGCTGCAGTCACCCAAGCAACACATGTTCACCATGGCACCAGCTGTGTCGTCTAACCTGCCAATAATGTAATTGACAAACTACTACCAGGCTCAGACTTACCTAAATGGCAGTAGGCCCATGGCTGAACCAAAAACCCAAATTGCTAGTGTGGGCCAGTTGTTCTGGTCAAATTGGGGCTCTTTTTTGGCCAATATGGGTCAGGTTAATGAGTTACTTCACTATGCGGCTAGTAGTTTTGACCAATGTTGCTGAATAAATATTCTTTAAAATGCACAATATGCATCACATTTTATCAAAAAACTCCCCCACCCTCCACTCCCCTGGGTACTATTCAAACACTGTCACAAAAGGAATGAATAGCCATTTGCAACTGTGGGCCACTTTTTCACTGGTGCTCATGACAATTTTATGGCTCAGTCCGACCCTGCCCACTACAGCTGCTGCCTGGCGTCCTGCATCTCATGGCTCACATCGTCTCACAGCCCCCTCCACAGTGCGCCCACAAGCTCTTAATACCAAGGACTCCTGCATGGTGGACCATTTTACCCCTGAAGTTCACTTCACCAGTATTGACCTTGGGTCGTCCACTAAGGACCACCTACTCACATTATAATCATTGAATACATTGAAGCAGCACCTAACCTGCACCCCCTGAGACACTGACCTATTAAAAAAACAAGAAATACCACAGGGTTTGAACTAGTAGACCAAATACAAAGGTGACGGAGTACACAAGTGGTTTGAGCTCGGTTTACAGTTCCCAAGCTTATTTTCTTTTATTCAAGCAAATATGCCGTATCAAAAAATATATTAAACAATTCATATAACTCTATGGCCCATGCTCTTAATTCATTCGTTAACATTTATACTTTCCTCATCAATCTCTCATTCTACACTTCATACTTTGAAAAAATGGTCTGTATATAAAAAACAGTAAAAACATCTGTTATCTCTAAATATGTTTACAATTCATTGTGAAAACATTTCCACAAGTCTGTGTTCTGTTATTCCCACAGTTCTCACGTCGACACGTGTTTCAGTTGCTCTCAGCGAGCATCATCATTAATACTCTCTCTGTACGGCAACCATCTTCAGGACAAAACAACCCATTTTTCAGGCACATATATTGACATGGGCCACACCATCTCCTATCCGATGGGGTCAGGAGGGACAGTTGGAATCTGGAGGCAAATGGTCCTCTGGTTCAGGGTAGCAATAGCCACAGCTTCCAAAGCAGATTCGTGGGAGACGTGATGTTCGATGGACAAAATATGTGTAAAGAAGGCTTATAATTCCAAAGCTACCCTTCTTTCATCACCTTCCTTCTGGTTCATGAATCCGATTATCGCAGTCTCCGATTTTTCTTTCCTGCCTGCACCACAATAACGCGCAATGCAGCCGGCGGAGTCGCGAATACCGTCAACGCGAATCCTCGTGTTAATGTTCATAGAAAGCGGACTTTAAGGTATACGCGAGCGTATAATATCATCATTAATACTCTCTCTGTACGGCAACCTTCTTCAGGACAAAACAACCCATTTTTCAGGCACATATATTGACATGGGCCACACCATCTCCTATCCGATGGGGTCAGGAGGGACAGTTGGAATCTGGAGGCAAATGGTCCTCTGGTTCAGGGTAGCAACAGCCACAGCTTCCAAAGCGGATTCGTGGGAGACGTGATGTTCGATGGACAAAATATGTGTAAAGAAGGCTTATAATTCCAAAGCTACCCTTCTTTCATCACCTTCCTTCTGGTTCATGAATCCGATTATCGCAGTCTCCGATTTTTCTTTCCTGCCTGCACCACAATAACGCGCAATGCAGCCAGCGGAGTCGCGGATACCGTCAACGCGAATCCTCGTGTTAATGTTCATAGAAAGCGGACTTTAAGGTATACGCTCGCGTAGATTGACCTGTAGAACTAGGGACGGTAAAACAGGTACCCCTTCTCTTTATTGCTATTAAAAAAACCATGCAGTGACAAATTAAAATGAAAACCTCAATAAAGAAGACAATGATGGCTTTCCTGGCCCAAATCAGTACTCATTTGATGTTCACAATTATCTGTTGCTGACGTAGAGTAACCGTCGCACCCATCAACTGAGCCAAACCTTTTATAAAGTCTGGTCTAACGGCAGCCACCAGTGGTCTGCTATCTGTCTTCTGCACAAGCTACTAGTTTTACATTTGGTCATACAAACCCATGATCTTTAATCGTTCGAGTGTCCCTATCGCATGATACCTTCCTAGCCAAGTTTTCAAAACGGAATCTGAGCAGCTCTAATGGCAGCCAACGATTGACGTGCTAGTCCATTGAATAAGATATGATATTATTGGTTATTTATAACGTGCTTGATACGCAGAGGTTTGAACTGAATTACTCAGCCCTTTAAGATGTGTAGCAATACCCTGCAGATGGATGTGGATGCAGATTTTATTCATACATCAATAATCAAAAAGACTCAGGTAGTCTGGAAAAGGGATAACTGTTTTAATATCAATTGTCTAAAACAGGGAGTTCAACGAACATCAACACACTCGCTCGATCCACTTACTCAAAGCATTTCATAAAAACTGCACTTACTCAAAGCATTTCATAAAAACTGAGCTCTTGTACAGAAAGCTTTTCATTGATGACGTTAACCTACGTGTTACTAATGTCATCCTACGTGGCAAACTACAAAAACCTAGTGCAAATGTAATAGGCTCTCAGTGAATTACCTAAGTATATAATTGATGCTATTATGGGGCAATGAATGAATATAATTGGCTACTTAACATCAGGTGGGCAACTAAGCCCTTCCATAAAAATGACCACTATGAACCACACTAAATGTACTAAATTGGTTACACAAACTATAGGACCCCTAGTTACGTGGTCCTCTACAATTGGTTGGCTTCTAACCTCCGTCAGTACTTTTCCACCTACATATAGCAGCATGCAGGCTGGCCTGTCGGAATAGAAATAATATTATGCCTCCTATTGTAATAGTTGTATGTGTATTGGCCTACGCCAAGTTGTCTAAACATTATGCGCTAACAAACTCCACGACAAGGTCTTGACCTTAGAGACATCAATGTAAGCTGCCATCTTGGATTAAGCCGCCATTTTAGGTTCTCTTGTTATGCAGAAGTCACCCTTAACATCAAAATGGAGGCCAAATGACATGCCGAATGAGATTCTGGTCGTTGTGACCTTTGTACAGCTGAATAATTAATATGCCTGCAGGCCACTTGTCGGGGTCGCGAACAGAGACCTTGTCCTATTGTTGACCTATATGTAAATGTACTACTTATATCAGCAAAACTAATCAAAATGCATATATTAAAGGTTGACCTGGCAAGGAACCCTAAGACCAGTATTGTATTTCGCAGAATGGTTAACCCGCAAGAGGGTTGGCCAAGGGCTGGACAAATTGTATAAATAGCCCGGGTATTCCAATGTGCGGTCTCTCACTGAACACATCGAACCCTCGTTGAAGTTCGTTATGTTATACTGAGAGCCGAATAGCTATCCGTTTGTCAGTTGACTTGGTAACTGTTGTAGCTTGAAATAAAGCATTTGTATGTTTCTTTGTAACCTGTGTTGGTGTGTTTCCTTTCGGGCTTCAGGGCCTCATATTATTTTTCTATTTTCACAGTTGGTGCCGAATAGGGACCCTCAAGATTGATGCCGGATCATTGAAGGTTGACGCAGGTTATCGAACCGGGATCAGACAGTGTGATACTGCGGGCCCGACCGAACGAGACGCGATACCTCGGCAGCACTGCACGATCCGATCCTTGGACGATAGTCGTGTGGTCTGACACGGCATCTTGACGAGGGTCCATTTTTGAGGCGGGCAGATTTGTCGAAACCACCAAACACAAGGTAAAATTCGTTAGGTAAGTTCTTTGGTAAACCGTACGGTCCTCGTTAGGTTTGGTCAGGTGTAGTCGTGACCCGACTCTTAATTTAACCCTGACAATTTGAATTTGGTGTATTGTATCTGCAGGCACAATTATTGACCAGGTAACACCAATTTTTTGTGAAATGCCTGGGAAATTGTCTAGCTGCTTTAGGGCACTGTTCCGCAGCGATCGACAATCTTTGGAATTTAGCCGCCCGGCACCACAGGAGGGGTCGCCGGCGTGTACTATGTACTGTAAGCATGGCATTGGAAGTATAGTATTTAATGATATTTGGCACAGACAAACCAGACATGCCTCCGAATTTCAGTGGCCAATCAATGGTAGTTTTGAGATCCCCCTTATTGAATACCTAGAATCGGTCTTGTTAAAGAAGAAGGCCAGACCTGCAGCATTTGATGTTTTGCAAAATTGGAAAAAAGAAGCGTTGCAGCAGCTTAAAAGTAGGGATAAACATGCATGCCGTCATAAAACGAATGCCGAAAAGGTGTTGTTGTATGATAAGGAAAAACATTCAGAGTCAATCAAGAATATGGATAGGGCTTTCTCACTCGGTATCCAGAAAATCTATCACTCTAGAGATTTTCATGTTTCTGAAGAATTTATTGATAAATTGTTAAACGAACCTGCGCCACCTCCGTATGATCCTCTCCCTGGTGCTCTGCCCATTCCTGCTGTTATTCCTGCTGTTATTCCTGTTCCCCCTGTATTGCCCCTATTCCTCCAGCTGTTGTTCCTCCACCTACGCTACCATCTCTTCCCCCTGCGCCGATAGTAATACCTCCATTGAATTTGCCCGCACCTCCGCTCCCGAGTGGTTCTGTACCGACTGAAGTTGATCAAGGTGTGGGGTCAAAGATTGTCACTCGAAATACTGTCTCTGCAGAAAAGAAACGGGAATTATTTGCATGGGCTAAGCATTGTATGGAGAGAGGTGATCAAGCTGATGTTTTCTCCACGTTATCAAATATGGGCAATTTTCCCGAGAAAAATGTTTTTATTGAAGGTTTGGGGACTTATTTATGTGTAATGTGGGGTAGATTACATAATGCAGATCTCCCACAAGGGTTGAGGGATCTGAATACTTTAGAGCTTTCGAGGGACACTGAGGAGAAAGTACATGGTCATGTTGAGAGGTTATTTGAGTATAGGAGGGACTTAGAAAAATTGCGGGAGGAGGATGATGAAGACGACAGTATGTATGTACAGAAACGGTTCCTTCTGTGTCGTAAATCGGCATCTGAGGAAGTACGAATCTATACCAAAGATGCGATTCGATGGATCT
This sequence comes from Ambystoma mexicanum, assembly GCF_040938575.1. Taxonomy (NCBI): domain Eukaryota; kingdom Metazoa; phylum Chordata; class Amphibia; order Caudata; family Ambystomatidae; genus Ambystoma; species Ambystoma mexicanum. Next base: position 344,228,388 of record NC_090921.1, on the reverse strand, counting down.
CGGATTCATCGATACCGCCAGATGAAGTGTATGACACGTATAGTCAGTATACGGTAGAAATGCAGAGGAAGGTGATTCAGGTAATGGTACAGTACCTGCAGGATGAATGTGTAAGGAAGAAGGTTAGTTGTCCTACAGAGTTATTGGGTATTTGTAAGAGGGCTTTTTCGCCCGACACTTCTTCGACTGCCTTAGCGCTCGACCTGGCTCTGTTGCTTAGTAAGCGATCGGAATTACCTATATCTCAGTTGCCAATGAGAGAGGTTCCTCCAACATTTGTCCCAAAGGTTGAGATTCCCGCTAACGTTGGGACAGGTGCACCCGCTGTGGACATTCCTGCACATTATGTATCACAATTTGTTCACGTCCCGTTTTCGCGACAGGAAGTGAACACTATTAGACAATCAGTTCCTGATATTAGGAAAAATCCGACAGGATTCTACAAAGAGATAGAGTCCGTCTTACAGTCCTCTGTGTTCACCCTAAGTGATATTGACTTGCTATTCCCTGTACTCCTGCCTGTAGATTTATGGAAGCAGGTTCGAAAAATAGACGATGTGCCTGGGTTGGGAGATACGTGGGCTAACATAACTAGGCTTGATGGGGAAAGACCGGCTGGTGAGAAACCACCTCAGGTAATACTCACGTTGCCTGATAGGATTGTTGCAAAATTGAAAACCATAATTCCTGAGGAAAGAATTATTTGGGACAAGCTTACGGCCTGTGTTCGAGGAAAATCTGAAGGTGCCACCGAATTCATTAATCGATTTGAACAGGTATTCTCTGACTTCAGTGGACAGGACTTGGGCACGGAGTCTGGGAAAAGGTTGTTTGTGGACAAATTTGTGCGTGGATTGCTGCCTGACATCCAGTCACAGATTATGTCCTCTGAGAGCGCTTGGCAGGCGAAATCCCAATCTGAAGTTTTGCACATGGCTCAGTATTACGAGAACCGTATCAATAATGAAAAAGATAGAGTCGAGAAGAGGAAAGAAGATTTGAAGACTAAAGTATTGTTACAGCAAATTGTTAGAAATCCCAGAGGAGGTAAGTCACAGACCAGAGGTCAGTATGTTCCGCAAGGGAACGTCCCCTTGGGTCCTGTGAATATTAATCAATGTGCCTATTGCCGCCAGGAAGGTCATTGGTGTGCACAGTGCACCGTCCTTCGACAGAGGTCAAACAACACATTTGGGAGTATGGGTAGACGACCTAGAGGTCGCCCCGGAGTGGGGGGCCCTGATAGAGGTCAGTTCTCACAAGATCCTCAACAACCTTTTTCACGGGATAATCAGACTTCGAGTGTGGACACAAGAAACATATTTGATCACCCTTCTGCTGCCTACCTTTCTGAAGAGCTTCCTTTCTATGACATCTTGTTTCATTAGGATTGCCCGAAGCAGGGTTTGGTACCTTCACCTATTCCCGTTAGTCAAAAAGGTCCCTACGTTGAACTGTTAGTGGGGAATAGGAAACATCAGTTCTTGATAGACACTGGAGCACAGAAGTGCTCCATTGATCATTCTCGGGTTCCAAACATTCCACTGTCAGGGCAAACTAATGTTTCTATAGGGTTTTCTGGTATACCAGTTGCTTGTCCGGTTTCTTCGCCGGTGCCTGTTTCTTTGGGTCCCTTTACGGACCACTGTCCATTCCTCTTGACTTCAAACTGTGGAGAGAATTTGCTGGGGTTAAATCTGTTGAAGAAATTAAATGCAGTAATTCCTCTGACGGAGTGCGACTGACGATTTCACCACAGCCACTTCCCAGTTCTCAGTTTCTGACTCGACCATTGCCTCCTGAGTTTAGCGTTGTCCCGGAATGTTTGTGGGCGGTTGACGACGTCGGGGTATTACAGGTTGAACCCGTTAAAATAGTTTTGAAACATGGAGTTAAACTACCACGCATTCCGCAATATAAAATATCAGTTGAGGGCGAGCGTGCTTTGAAGTGCATTGTTTCCGATTTTGTGCATCGAGGAGTGATCGAAGAGATTGCAGGTAGTTTATGTAACAGTCCGATTTTACCCGTGTACAAGAAAGTCGACAATGCAATCCCATTCCGTTTCATAATTGATCTACGCGCTATTAATAAAGTTGTTGCCCCACAATTTCCAATTGTGCCTGATGTGACAACGATACTAACGATGATCCCTGCTACAGCTACTCACTTTAGTGTTGTGGATCTGAAGAATGCTTTCTTCAGTATTCCTATACACAAGGATAATAGATATTTGTTCGCGTTCACCTTGGGGGGACGTTCGTTCACATTTACTCGTGCACCTCAAGGTTATACTGAAAGTCCAAGCATTTATAGTAGGGCTTTGAAAGAGCAGCTTGACACCCTTGAATTGCCATCCACTTGTACACTGCTTCAGTATGTCGATGACTTGCTTTTAGCTGCAGATTCTGAAAGTGCTTGTAAAGAAGGCACTGTTTTGTTGCTTATTCATTTGGCTGAACATGGTCATAAAGCTTTGCTTAAGAAATTTCAATATTATTCTCAGGAGGTCGCCTATTTAGGCTATCTCCTGTCAAAGGAGGGGAGAAGATTGACACTTGAAAGAATAAAACACATTTCTGGCATGTCTGTCCGAAATACACAGAAGGAAGTCAGAGCCTTAATAGGTATGGCTTCTTACTGTAGGTTGTGGATCCCGAACTTCTCACTAGTGATAAAACCGATGTTGGCCTTGACGAAGAAGGGCATTTCTTAGCCACTGCCATGGAAGTCGGAACATCAACGATCATTTGAGCTTCTCAAAACCGCGTTATGCTTTGCACCGGTTCTGGGTACTCCAAATTACAATAAGGCCTTTGTGTTGTTTGTGCATGAAAGTGATGGATGTGCTTTGGCTGTGTTAACACAGGAACACGGAGGGAAGAATAGACCGTGCGGCTACTACTCTTCCGCCCTTGATCCTGTCGCATGCGCTTTGCCAAGATGTTTGAGAGCCGTCGCTGCTGCTGCCGCGTCTGTAAAACAGAGTGAGGGAATGGTCCTAGGCCATGATTTAACCCTGATGGTACCTCACTCTGTAGATGTCCTATTGAATAAAACCCAAACACAGCACCTCACCTCTGCACGGCTGACGAGGTATGAATTGACTTTGTTTGCCCCTCACATTCAAATTAAGAGGTGTTGTGTTCTTAATCCGGCTGAACTCCTACCTTTCCCGCAAAATACTGTTTGCGGTGACGAAGAATCACATGACTGCCTGTATACTACTGAACAGGAAACGAAGGGCAGGCTAGACCTTATAGATACTCCTTTGGATAATGCGGAAGGGGAGCTGTTTTGTGATGGCTCTTGCTTCAAACTTCCGGATGGTACATCTACAGCTGCTTATGCAGTCACTACATTGAGTACGGTTGTTGAAACTAAGAGAAATCCGCATAACTCCGCGCAGGCCGCAGAGATTATAGCATTGACCCGAGCTTGTGAACTCTCCGAAGGGCGTACAGTAAATATATATACTGATAGCCAGTATGCCTTTGGGGTGGCTCACAACTTTGGGAGGCTCTGGTCGGAAAGAGGGTTCCTAACCTCACATGGGACCAAGATTCAGCATGGCCTCCTGAGTGCAATTGCTCTCGGCACTCGCGCTCCCTAGTCAGTTAGCGATCATGAAATGTGCAGCGCATCCTAAGGTCATAGATGATGTGGGGAAAGGGAACGCTTTTGCTGACCGGATAGCCAGGCAAACGGCCACAGACCTTAGCACAGACATGTATGCTCTAAGAGAAACAAGAGATGCCTATGTAATGGATGAGGGTATTGGGTCTGTACGAGATATCCAAGCTGATGCCACAATAGAAGAGTCTAAAAAGTGGGCCGAAGGGATGGGGAAACTAGATGAAGATGGGTGTTGGGTGGATACATCTGAAGGGAAATGGTTGCTCCCTGATTCATATGTGCTGATGATGGTAACGATGGCACACGGTCCTACGCATGTGTGTGTTCAGCAGGTCACGAAAAATATTAGAAAAAGTCTGGGTAAATGATACAATTTTGAAAATCGCTCAGCGCTATGTGCAAAATTGCATGATTTGCTTACAGCACAATTTGGGAAGGGGACAGTAACTCCAAGGGGTAGTTTTGGGCCTCCTTCTGTTCCCTTCGAGGTCATCCACTTTGATTTTATTGAGATGGAACGGTGTAACAATCTAAAATATGTCCTTGTGATCATTTGTGCTTTTAGTTAATGGGTTGAGGCTTTCCCCGTTAAGGATGCTACTGCCATGACCACTGCGAAGACTATGGTAAAGGAATTCTTCCCACGATTTGGGCTGCCAAGAGTAATTTGGTCGGACAACGGTCCACATTTTGTTGCAGCAGTAATTTTGCAGATATGCACAGCATTACACATTGAAAAGCGATTTCATTCGGCTAGACATCCTCAAAGTGCTGGGTTGGTAGAGAGACAGAACGGGATCCTAAAGAATAAGCTTGCTAAAACATGCGCCGGCACCAAACTGAAATGGCCGGACGCCTTACCTATTGTATTGTTAGCCATGCGTGCCACACCTCTAAGAGTGGGCTCTCTCCATTTGAGGTAGTGATGGGGAGACCTGCTAATATTTGGGGTCTTCCGAAGCCTAAAGCATTGAGAGAGGTTGAAAATGTATTGCTTGTAGACTACTGTAACCAGTTGACTAAAAATCTGTATCTCATTTATCATCAGGTTCGATCAGCTTTACCTGTACGGTTTACGGGCCCAGGACACAATATTCAGCCTGGAAGTTGGGTCCTGGTGAAGGCCTACGAAAAGGTCTTCCTGCCTCGCGCCTCGCTGGCGGGGACCCTACCAGGTGCTGTTGGTCACCCAGACAGCAGTGCGGGTGGCTGGAAAGAAGCATTGGATCCACGCGACGCATGTCAAGAAACTTACTCACCCAACGCCACACGTTACAGAAGAAGCAGAGCCCCCTGCTGATGCTACAATCTCAGATCCTGGAGTAGCAAATAGCGCTGTGAGTGTGTCAGAGAATCTCTCTGAGCCCGTGGAGCTTGGGGAACAGTCTATTTTGTCTCCACACTCTTTGGAAAGGTCACTTCCGGAAAACGTTGTTTCAAGTTCTGCGACTTCCATCGCTTCTGATACGTTGCTTCCCTCAGGAAGTGACGTTACCTTATTTCCGATCAAACAGTACCGGGAACCACCAGGTACGACCTTCGACGAAGAAAATAGAACTACGGCACGGTTTTGCCTGTGCATCTGGAAAAGAAAAGAGTCATTGAGAGTTTTGTTCTTGCAAAGGAAAGTTTTGGGAAAAAAAAGGGGATTCTGCTGGCTAGGGTTGGGGAAGGACTAAGAAGTCGCGCAACCGTAGTGTCGCCAGCAACGAACATTGGGGTCGTCGATTGAAAAAACTACGATGTCTGGCACCTCCACCGCTGCTGCTCGCATTGGACTTGTAAATAAGGGGGTGACCAACTCAGACAATGAACAATGTGCCTGGACCCCGAAAACGTATTGCTGTGTTGTGATGATAGTAATTGGAATTTGTATAGTTACTGCCGTGGGACTCTGCTACTTTGAAGAAATGTATCCTCTAGAGCCTCTTCTGCCAATTGAAATTGTACCTACTGCTCTGACTCCCTCTGTACACCTTCATACTTTGTCACCTAGGGACTCCCAGCATAGACGAAAGTATCATAATAACACTTTAATGATAATAATGAATTCAACGCATGCCATTTTTAATAAGAGTAATTGCTGAATCTGCACCCATTTACCGCAACATGGGAACAAGGGGCAAGGATGGTATATTCACCCTTTACCTTTAACGACTGCTTGCTATGCCTCTCTTAGAGCACTATTCTTTGGCCGTTGGAATGACAGCATCTCAGGGAACTTTGATGGAACTAATTTAAATGATTTTGAGAAACGTGAATTGACTCCCCTGGTATGCTCGCTTTTTGCAAATAGAAGTAAGCCTAATGTTGCTTCTATTAGGCCATCTGATAAACTGTCTCTTCCCTTCCAAACTCTAATTTCCTTTAAAATGGCTCTGATAGGCAATAAGGACGCCGTGCCTCCTTCCTACTCCATTAACCAGAGCCCCGATTCAGTTCCCTTCTGTGTACAAAGGAATGGCACCCGTCAATGGTAGATTTTGAAGGTTGTGTGAACATTGTAAATTTGACCGGGGAGAACAGGCCTCTGTATGTAGGGGGGCCTGTCTATTTCGTTTGCGGTAGTACAGCATTTCCCTAGTTGCCCAAGGATTGGCAGGGAACCTGTTATTTAGGAATCCTGTTACCTGGGGTATTCATAGCTAGCACATTGGAAGTTTCTAAGGCTCGCCCACGGCGGGACGAGAATGGAGATACCCCTGGGCAAATATTGGGAGATATAACAAAATCAGTTGTGCCATTTTGGGGACAGATAGCAAATTCTGAAAATATTAGGGGGCTAGCAAGAGTACTGGAGAGAACCATCAACCGGACCACGGATATACTCTATAATATGACACTGGAACAGAAAGCAATAAGATTGGTAGCGCTCCAAAACCGGATGGCATTAGATGTCATTCTGGCAGAACGTGGTGGAGTATGTAAATTAGTGGGGTCCACTTGTTGTGTTTTCGCACCAGATTCCTCACTGACAATTTTCAAAGCAATGCAGAACTTGCACGTCCTTAGTTCAGAAGTGCATGTTCTTGTGGGAGATTGGAGTATTAGTGCTTGGTTCTGGGATTCCCTACGATCCTGGGGTTGGAAGGTGCTTTCTGTCATACTGGTTATTTTGGGAATTCTGCTATTCCTTTGTTGCTGTATCCAATGTCTACCTAGTATATGTGCAATGCTAGGGGGATGTTGAGCTCAGGCGGTGAGCACGATAGGACATAAAGTGTATGCCCCAGATACAGCATCTAAAGAGTTTGTGTTGCAAGAGGTTCTGGTGAACGACCTAATGGCTATAGATATTACAGATAACGATTCAGGATGTATGGACGACAATGCATGGAGTTATTTACAAAGACATTAGAAATGGTATTAGCACTTGGCATAGGCCAAAAGGAGGGTTTGTCGGAATAGAAATAATATTATGCCTCCTATTGTAATAGTTGTATGTGTATTGGCCTACGCCAAGTTGTCTAAACATCATGCGTGAACAAACTCCACGACAAGGTCTTGACCTTAGAGAAATCAATGTAAGGCGCCATCTTGGATTAAGCCGCCATTTTAGGTTCTCTTGTTATGCAGAAGTCAACCTGAACATCAAAATGGAGGCCAAATGGCATGCCGAATGAGATTCTGGTCGTTGTGACCTCTGTACAGCTGAATAATGAATATGCCTGCAGGCCACTTGTCGGGGTCGCGAACAGAGACCTTGTCCTATTGTTGACCTATATGTAAATGTACTACTTATATCAGCGAAACTAATCAAAATGCATATATTAAAGGTTGACCTGGCAAGGAACCCTAAGACCAGTATTGTATTTCGCAGAATGGTTAACCCGCAAGAGGGTTGGCCAAGGGCTGGACAAATTGTATAAATAGCCCGGGTATTCCAATGTGCGGTCTCTCACTGAACACATCGAACCCTCGTTGAAGTTCGTTATGTTATACTGAGAGCCGAATAGCTATCCGTTTGTCAGTTGACTTGGTAACTGTTGTAGCTTGAAATAAAGCATTTGTATGTTTCTTTGTAACCTGTGTTGGTGTGTTTCCTTTCGGGCTTCCCGGCCTCATATTATTTTTCTATTTTCACAGGCCATCCAGGTGCTGGTGAGCTCACCTTAACCATAGCTTCCCACCAATTAGCATATCAATCCACCATCACCTCAGTGGTCTACTGTCAATTAGGGATTTGAAGCTTGGCCTTGAGAGTGTTCTTAGCTCTGAGAAATTCAGGGAGTGAAAGCACGGTCTGGCCTCATGCGTAGTTGTGGCCATCTCGTTCGTCCAACTTCATCCTTCCACGTGACTGGAGACCATGAAATCGAACCTTTCGTGCATTTAAAATACTATTTTCTAATAGACCTCTGACGTCTTTGTTGTTTTGTTCATGCCTTCTGAACAGGAGTCCTGTTCTTTCACATGATTTGTATCCAATGTCAGTTTGCTCTGGTTTGATAAGACCTTGGCTTCTTTGCCTTTGCTTTCTGAGATTCATTTTGTAATTCAAGCTGCTTTTTAACTGTGACACACTGAAATTGAGGCCTTCTTATTGAAGTCCAGCACTGCTATAATGCGTAGTGGAACCATCCATCCTTTACTTAATCATCTTACATACATGTATATATTGGCGCTTGCCGCAATCTATTCATTATAAAGCTAGCCTCATGATTACTTCGTCAGCTTGCGTTTCTTGCATCTGTACACGTGTAAAATGACTTGATATTTTCACTGCTTCTATGGCATAAGCTTCTTCACCTTGATCCCAAGATGTCACTTATCCTTGATACTTTTATGATGGTTTATAGAATATCTTCATTCTCTTATATCTCTGCATCCTCTATGTACATCATTTCGACTCAGTGTGACGTCACCATTCGCCTTTGCCTTTTATTTGCTCTGCTTCTTCAGGAATCTCATTTAAACGACTATCATGCTTCCTCGAATGCAGGTATGGTTTCCTCAATGGGAATCTTGCTTCTAGGACTCTCTTGGGTATTGGTATTCGTAATGGTACTGCACGGTTTTCATACTCTGACCTTTGTCGTTTTAACTGTTCCGTGTCACATACTCTGGTTCCCAACATATAGGCAATATAGGTAAAGTGCTTGAGGTGGGGATACTTGGCTCCTCCTCTACTGGTTTCTAAGCACAGTTTGATTTTTTGATCGAGCCTGTGTTGTTCCATGTCGTCTTGCTTCCAAGGCGAGCGCGTTGCCCCTGAGCTATCCTCCCGAGAGCTTAAGTGCTAAACAGGTGTCTCATAAGCCATAGATTAACTGTGACTAAAAGCGGTCTTCTCGGTAATTAAAAAATACATTTATAGTCTCTATTATTTAAAGGTGCCAACTATAATAGAAAATGGACAGAAAGACCAATCAATAACAAAGACCCAAACATGACAAAGCTTATCAGATTGAAAATATGCCTCCACAAAGGCATGTGTATCTCTCATGTGGCTAGGACGTGCACTTGTTTTACTGTGCTCGTCTCTGCATACAGCATCATGGGGAACCATGTTTGTGCAGCTTATGGTCTACATGTCCATCAACCAAGTGGCATATGAGGCCTATCCGTATATGCTGTGCTCGTTTGCCTTCTGAGCGTGTTTGCATATGCATTTGGCTTCTGAAAGCGCCACACTGAAATCACTCAGGCTACGCATTCATGCATGTGGCCTAACCCGTTGCCTGTCGCCAGTGCAATCGTCACATTCGCAAGCCATTCTGCATGGGGGAAGGCTGTGCAGCTAGATTGTCGGATTCATTTAGAGTGTGGCAGTATTACCTCTGGCAATACCTCAGGTTATTCCCTATTTTGGCATGTGGTCGATCCCCAAGCAGTGCCATGGAACTCCATGGCACTGCTTGTGCGTCGGCCGCATGCAGTTAGGGTTTTGTGTGGAGGAGGTTTCCTTCACACAAGACCAGGTGGTTTTAAAAGAGTTTGATTTTGAAACTCAGTATTTGGCCGTGAGGTAAAAGTGATGCTAATCCCGTTACTACCTCTTTTTTTTTACAGCACTGCTAAACTCTTTTGAGGCCCTGTGACTCTACTTCTATAGTGAAATGATTGTTCTTTACAACTGAATCATATAATGTGACGCACACCTGCCATTTTCATTTTGCCACGGATGCCTGTGCAACCTACAAGAGTACACTTCTGTCTAGTGTCCCGTTTTTGGTTAAAATAAGCTTGTTGTACTTCAGGAATTTTTTGTTTGGCTATTAGGTGGTGCTTCAGCGCCATCTATAAACCGAAACTATTGCATTAGAGTGCAGCTAGGTGAGAGATGGCATGTGAGGAGGGACACGCAGCTTGTAGCTGTTGTTAGGTTAATATTCCAGTTGCCATTTCCACCTACTAGCTGCCCCTCCCTGCCCAAAAGACATCTTCCTGGGATCTCTTTGAGGGCAATCCATCAATCCGAAGCATCAAACTTTAGCCTGTCAGAGTTATTTCAAAGCAGTCTGCTGAGAGTTAATGGCTTAATTGCAGCAGTAAATTGCTAATGGTGGAATAAACATGTCTTAACGGTATCCTGTAATATTATCCTCATACATATGGTCGCCATACATAAGGTCGCTGGGAATATGTTGTTGCAACTATATATATGGTGACTATATATATAGGGTCAAGGGGAACGGAGGTTGCGAGGGGGTACCCTGCAATCCTTGAAAAAAAAAGGTTTTGGGGTTGCAGGGGTGTCCGCTGCATGTTCAATGTGATAATGTCCCCGCAAACCACAGCCATTTTTTGGCGACAATTTTGTTAGACAACATTTTTGTAGGACATTATCACATTGAACCTTAACCAGGTGTGCCATCAGCCACTTCATTATTATCTGTTGCTTGTAATGGAGTCCTGTTAAAAACAGGCACTGTAAGTGTAATTCTCATTTATATAGTGCCTTTTACCATTACTACAGTCTCAACTCGCTTATATTTGACAAAGCCAGCAGATGGGGCTTATGTACAGGTATTAAGTAGGCACTGAGATCATATGTCCAGTAATCACACCATTTGCCAGCTGTTGCCATCTTATGCCCAGGTTGTATCATAATATCGGTACCAAGCAAATGCCTATCACATACCTAAACAAAACCCCAAACGATTGGCTTTGCCAATGCGTGTCGGCTTGCTTCCTGACTTGGCAAATGGACTTGCGATGGTGCATGGATGTACTGGCCAAGTGTGTGCATGGCGGTGGCGAAACATCAGATGGGCAGTGGGTTGCAGTATCAGCGAGGGAGTCGAATTGTAGGCAGCTTGATGTGATGACATAAAGCCATGTTTAGTGTTTTACCTGATTCAGCCTGGCTAGGTTCAGAGAAAACCAATGTGCTCCCCAACTAGTGATACCCATGATGATTGCAGCCCGATGGTGGAAGTCTACGAAAAGAAATAGTGGAGCTATGGTCCCTGCTGGCCTGCCCCCGCTCCCTACAAACCCCATCTCCACGCCCCCTCCCACGCACAATACAAACCCCCAAATAAACGTGCCTGCTGTTTAAGGGAACATGCAGTGCAGAGAACAGAAGTGCACGTTTCTGCTTCTTCCTACATTTTTTAAAAAAACAAAACCATTCCTGAACGGTTTCTTTTTAAAATAAAAGTATATGAACGCTAAAAATGTATTTTAAAAAATTAGAAGAGCACCGCTCCCACTTCGATCACTGTGGCTTCCTCTGTGCCTCACCTGGCAGTGGTCCTCTCAACCTTTTGAGTCACTGCGGTTGGTGAAAACAGAGGATTTTGTTTTTGGTGGCCTACAGAAGGGTTACGGACTTGGTGGGAGCTGACTCCCTGGTGGGTGAGACCCGCCATTGAGAGGTATTCCGAGGTGCTGCTGTTTAGGCAACTGCACAGGTGCCAGCAACTGCCGCGTCAATGACTTTGGTCATTTGAACCCGCCATGGTGAGACCTCAGCGCTGGAGGATGTGGAGAGGGGGAGGCGGCAATGTCTGCAATGCCATGCTGAGGGACCAGAGGAGCCGAAGGAGCCGTAGCGGTGGGAGGAAACATAAGGCTGGCCTAGCTGTGGAAGAGGAAGCTGGCGGTGCCTTCCTGGGCCAGTCATATATCCATGCTCCCTACAACACAGTAATTGAACACCACACCCAAATCTCGAACCTCCCATCTTATAGCCTCTTTTTGGTTAAGGTGTGAAAATGGTAAAACATGCAGAAAACTCCACCAGAAACACCACCTGAAATTAGCACCCACTCAGACCAGGTGCAAACCAAGTGGAGGGGGTTGAGGGGAGGTAAAGCAGCACTATGCCAATGGAGTATAGCTAGAACAGCTCCTAAATTAGCCCGCACCTGAAACAGTGTGCATATCTGGGACTGGGCGCCACGCTTTGAAACAGCTGGCGCGTTATAAATGCCATATCATATCATACCATATCATATGGAAGAAGGAAATTTCCACATTAACTGCGGAGGTGGAGGCAATGGAGTCTGGCACAGCACAAAATGTGCACACCCACATGGTTGGAACAGTAGCCTACTCCATTCGCATTAGGCCAATCGCTACTGATAGCAGGTACTTGGGCAGAGGCGCAGTAGCAGCAGGGCCAGCAGACAACAGCAGACTCCCAATGACGTTCCCAGCAGGCTACAGGAAAGCAGCCTCTAGCAGACTTCCCAGCAGAAAGCATGGAAGCCCCATGAGCAACCGGCCTCAAAACCCTCCTCTCAAAAGTCAGACCAGAAGCAATGCTAGAAGAGGAGGAGGAGGAGGAGGATGGGGATTCGAACAAAGAGCTGGAGAAGGAGAGCACCAAGGGTGTAGAAGCAGTGGTGTACCAAGCGGGGCAAAGGGGGGGCAGCTTGCACCTCCCCCCCACCCAGCGGCTTTTAAAAGAGCCAGACCAGGACAATGTGGGTGCCAAGCCGGAGCACAGTGTTCCTGCTCATCACCCTCATTGTGAATGAGGGTGCCGAATGGGAGAGGTGTCCCTTTGCTAGGACAATGTCCTGAAATGAAAGGCCGATCCTGCGATCTGCAGTCCCCCTCAGCAGGATGACAAAACTGTGATGGGGTCTGCAGGACGCACGACCCATCATGTCGATTCAGCCTTTCCAGGGCTTGTACCCATGGAGAGGGCAGCTCTCCCATGGAAGTGACACGTTGCTCTGTGTCAATAGACAATTACAATGGGACCCATTAGGGACTGAGGGGAGCGAAGGGGCACTATTAGCCCCCTTTGTCCCTTACAAAATGTGAATGGGGGTGATCAGAAGTGAGAAGGATGCATAATGCTGCATGTTTTTTTTTAATGATTTTTTATTTTGTTGGCTGAATTCTCATTCTTTCAACGATTTAATATGCACAGTTATATAATAGCACATTTTTTTTTTAATAACTCTGTTTATTGAATTTAAACAACAAAACATAAGAGACATATAAGAATAAGACATGAATCAGCAGTATACATGTGGAAGGCAATCTCAGCAGTATACAAGTTGAAGGCAGTCGTCCATATCAACGGGGCCCGTAGGGCCGAGGACCAGAAGACAACAAGACAACAATAGGACCAGGCAGGCAAACAAGGCAAGCATCACTACCGGTGCACCCCCACCCACAGAGCTTATTGAGCATCTAGCCATTTGCCCCATATTTTCTCGAATTTACGGGGGCAGCCCCTTGCATTATAAATTCGGCGCTCTAAGGTAGCACCTCGGTCCAGCTCGTTACTCCATCGATTCAGGCTCAATGGTTCGTCCGACCCCCAATTGGCCGCTATAAGCCTTTTGCTCGCCCCCAGCGCCGTTGCCAAAAACATTTTTTCATGTTTGGACAGGTCTACTTCCCCTCCAATGCCCAATAGTACCATCTTGGGGTCCCTGGGAATTGGTGTCCCCAGAGCGGTTGAGATTGTATTAACGCATTCCACCCAGAAGGCCTGTATCACCTGACAGTCCCATATCATATGGTAGAAGGTGGCGGGTTCAGTTTTGCATCGGACACATGTCTCGTCTTCTATTCCACCCCATCTGGCCATTGCAGTGCGCGAGTGATATGATCGATGTAAGATCCTCAACTGTATGAGCCTAAGCTTGGATTCTATCCCAATTTCTCTGGGGGACATTAATGCTTCTACCCAGTCTTCAGGTTCCAGGGGGCCCAGGTCCCTTTCCCATTTTGCCTTTAGTCCGTCGAGTTGTGGAGTCCCGAATGAGCTAAGGGCCTGATAGAGGCTGGAAGTGACCCTAGAAGAGATGTACTGCGGGAGAATATTGGTCTCGATGGGGGAGCAAGGGGGTAGGACCGTCGTGTCGGGGAATTGGGCGCGGATTGCATGGGACAATTGCGCATGCCGAAACCGATCCATGGGAGCCAGGTTGAATCGTTCGCGCATGGTCTCAAAGCTCAAGAGGCGGCCCTCTTGTATAATTTGTGCTAATGTGTGTATTCCTTTGGTCAGCCAGTGACCGAAGGGGCCCATTTTTACCAGTTCTGGGAGGAGCGCATTGTGCCATATGGGTTGCGACAGTGTTGGCTGGCCTTCCCAGCCAATTAGCTTGTGAGCGGCCCGCCAAGCCCTCCGGATATGATGGGACATTTTGGGCAGCGCCGGGAGTTGGTCGCGGGTGGCGTAGAGGATTTGGAGCGGTGTTAGTGGGGACATGGTCTCCAGCTCTATACGGTTGTGTGGCTGTGTGGGGTCTGCATGTATCCAGTCATTCACTACTCCTATTTGTGTGGCCAAGTAATAGGTGCGTATGCAAGGTAACCCGATGCCTCCCTCCCACACCGATCTTTGGAGCGTGTCAAGGGCAATCCTGGATTGTTTCCCTCCCCAAAGCAGTGTGCGCAGATTCTTGTCGATGAGTGCGAAGGTTTCCCGGGGGATGGGGAACGGGGTGTTCTGGAGGACATACAACAGTCTGGGAAGGGTCATCATTTTAAATAGTGCGGCCCGGCCCATTAGGGACAGGGGGAGAGATTGCCAGTGGGGGATGTCTCTAATGAACCGCTCTATTACTGGTTGTATATTAAGTCGGGGGAACCCATCGAGCGTCGGGTCAAGCCGTATACCCAGGTATTTGAATTCCCTGATAGAGACGCGATATGGGCAGGTCTCCGGGATCGCAGGCTCACCCCCCTGAATCGGGAAGAAGATGGTTTTGGCCTCATTAACCTTTAGGCCTGCAAAGGACTGATATTCCCCGAGTATGCGGGAGACCACCGGGCACGAGACACCTGGGTTACTAAGGTATATGAGCAGGTCGTCCGCATAGAGCGAGAGGCGGTCTTCCCCCCCTCCCGGCCAGACGAAACCATTCCAGTTGGTGTTAGCTCTAAGCTCAATCGCTAGTGGCTCGATGGCCAGGAGGAAGAGGAGTGGAGACAGCGGGCACCCCTGCCTCGTGCCTCGACCCAGGGGGAAAGGTTTGGAGGACATGCCGTTCACCCTCACCGTGGCCTCCGGGGATGCATATAACAGTTTTACCCACGATATAAACGTCTGCCCCAAGTTCATCCTGGCCATGATCTCCCACAAGGCATCCCACCCCACTGAGTCAAACGCCTTTTCGAAGTCCACCGCCAGGAGGGCGAGTGGAGCTGGTATCTCCTTTGCCCTGGATAGCGCCAATTGGACCCTGCGCAAGTTCATTCGAGTCGACTTATTGGGCATAAAACCGCATTGGTCCGGGTGGATTAGGGTCTCAATCACTTGCAGTAGTCTGTTGGCGAGTGTTTTGGCGAGGACCTTCGCTTCGCCATTAATCAGGGATATCGGGCGATAGGAGGCACATTCCTCCGGAGGTTTCCCCGGCTTGTGTATGACCACTATGCATGCCTTCCTGAGGTCTGGGGGGAGTGCTCCTAGTTCCCTGCTGCGTAGAAACATGCGGTGCATGTGGGTGGGAAGCATGCCACCAAGGCACTTCCACGTTTCTGTTGGGAACCCATTGGGGCCCGGAGTTTTCCCGGGCTGGAGTTGTGCCAGTGCCTCCTGCACCTCAGTGTCAGTAATATCCGCATTCAGGAGGTCTGATTGGTGCTGCAGGAGTGTCGGGATTTCGATGTGGTCGAGGTATCGGGAGGGTTCGACTGATGGGTTCCCCGTGGGCGGGGTGTAAAGATTTTTGTAGTAGGTGGCGAATGCCTCGACGATATCTGAATCTTCCGTCAGTAGTGTCCCATCCGGAGATCTGATTGTCCTAACGTGTCCCCTGCTCTGCACGCGTCTCTCCAACCAGGCCAGTGTCTTGTTAGCTTTGTCGCCCCTTTCATATATTTGGCTTCGGACTAACTGGTGAGCATTTCGTGCATTGTCTAGGGACAGGTTACTGAGGGCGGCCTGCGCCGTGAGCATCGCCTCCTTTGCTTCTTGAGTGTTCTGTATGAGGGTTTGTCGCTCACACTCCAGGACGCGTGTCTCTGCATCCCTGACCTTCTGGACTTGGCGTTGTTGGTAGGCGGAGACCCTGGAGATAGCCTCCCCTCGTAGGACAGTTTTGTATGCCTCCCAGATCGTGATCGGGCAGTCCACCGAGCCCACATTATGTTCGAAATATTCCGCTGTCGTCTTCTCTAGCTCTTCTGCAATCTCGGGAAGACGGAGATGGTACGTATTTAGGCGCCAGTTACGGTCTGAGCGGCAGGAAGAGTTCTTGAGGGTCAAGAGAAGCGGGGAGTGGTCCGAGATCCCTCTTGCGAGGAATACAGCATCGAGGAGTCTGTGGGTTATATTGCGAGGGATGAAGGCGTAGTCGATCCTGGAGAATGATTTGTGGACCCCAGAATAGAAGGAGAACCCTGCCTCGTCGCCATGGAGTGTGCGCCAGGTGTCCACCATTCCTGAGGTTTCTGCAAACGTGGTGAGTGGCGTAGAGGTGGGACGTGTTCCAGCTCTCCTATAGGTTCTGTCGATTGTGATGTCCATTACCTCGTTAAAGTCCCCTCCGAGCACCCACACATCCGCCTCCTCCTCCAGGAGTAAGTTCTGTAATTCAGCGAGCAGTTCCTTCGTCAGTGTGGGGGGGGCATAGAGCGCTGCCAGGCCCCATCTCTCACCCCAGATGTCCGCCAGCAACAGCACATAGCGGCCCCGGGGGTCCGTCCTGATCTTCCTAACATGGAGAGGAACTCTCTTGTGGACGAGTATCATTGTGCCCCTCGCCCCTTTCGTGAATCCGGCATGGTAGACCTTCGAGTAGTTGGATCTTTTGAAAAAGATGGTGTTGGTGCCTGTCAGATGTGTTTCATTTAAGAGGGCAATGTCTGGCGAGTGTCGGTTTAGGTACTGAAGTACCAGTCTTCGCTTTATGCTGGAGCCGAGGCCATTGACGTTCCAGGACAGTATCTTCACTTTGTTGGAGTTCATCCTGTCAGCGTGAGACTATTTGTTGGGGTGTCTGAGAGGATTAGTGGCCATTGCATTTTCCCCCCGGGGGCGTAAGTTGTTTCCTTCTCGGGGTGGGGGGGACCCCCAGCGGCCGCCTCGCATCGGAGTGTCTGAAGGCTGGCAGGTGCCTGCGTCTCTGAACCTGGCCCACTGTAGTGTTTGTCTGACTTGCCTGCTTTCATCGTTTTCCAGCTTTCTTTTCCCGTGAATTTGCTTCTTCAAATCCCCAAAACTCCCCCCACCCTGCACTTCCCTTCCAACTGGGAGCACCTGTCGCCCTAACATCGAACTTATAACTTGTTGAACGTAAACTTCGTCGGAATGACCCGACCTAGGGTGTTGGCTCCAGTGGAGACGCCCTGACTGTGTTTGGAACTGCGGTGTCAAGGTGGTGGTGGCCGCGGTGGTGTAATTTCCATGGTGTCCCTTGGTGACCTCAGTACTGTGATGCCCAGGCCTCATCCGTTCTCAGTGGTATTCCTGAGGGGGGGTCTTGGTGTTTCTGTTTCGGGGCCCATCGGAGTAGGAGGCGGCGAGTCCTGCCCGGGCCCGGGTTTGCGAGCGGGCGGCCCAGAGGGCGAGCGCCGAGTCGTCGGCCCATTAAGGATCTGTGTTTCGAGCCAGTCCCATGCTTCTTTGGGGCTGTGGAATAGGTGTGTCGTTCCCTCGTGGTGGACCTTGAGCAACGCCGGGAAGAAGAGGGCGAACTTGATGGATAGAGAGTGAAGCTTTTTCTTAACCGAGTCAAACGACTGGCGGGCCCGCTGAACCTCCTTAGTGTAGTCCGGGTAGAACCCTACTTTATAGCCGTTGTATGTGATTGGGCCGGAGGCCCGTACCATCTGGAGGATGGCGTCTCGGTCTCGGTAGTTCAGGAGGCGTGCAATTATAGTTCGGGGGGGGGCTCCTGGGGTAGGTCGCCCAGTGGGTACCCTATGTGCTCTTTCGATAGAAAAGAATTTCGACAGTTTCTTGGGGGCAAAGATGTGGGTCAGCCAGTCTTCTAGGAAAAGTTCGACACTGGGGCCCTCCTCTTTCTCCGGGATCCCAAGAATCCTGAGGTTATTGCGCCGTGCCCTGCCCTCACTGTCTTCAGCTCGGTATTCTAGTTGGTTGACCTTCTGGGCAATTATGGCGAGTTGTTGTTCCAACTGGCGGACATTATCTTCTGTGTCCGACACTCTTTGCTCCGCTTCTCCTACTCTGGACGATAAATTGCGCAGATCCTGACGTAGGAGAGATACTTCCGTGCAGACTCCGCCAATTTTGAGTTCCAGCGATGTTCTCGAGTCCCCAATTGCCTTCATTAAGTCTCTCAGGGAGAGTTGGGGGTCCTGAGCTGCTTCCCCACCATCCGCTTCCGCTGGGGATTGCATTTCCAGGCGGGGGGGGGCTTCCACGGTATAGAGGTCTATTTTGCTTTGTAGGGTCTGCCTCCTAGCCTTATCTTTGCCCATGGCGGAGTCGGGTATTCGTGTGAGGCGGCAAGTCCGGATGGGACGTATTGGTGCCCCCCAGGGGGTCGTTGTAAAGTCTGAGTTGGGGTGGGTTTGTCGGGCGACGATCCTTCCCTATTGTGTCCCTGTTCAGGTGTGCCGGCGGGGTTGCTTGGCCGCTGGAAGCAGACCCCTGCTATGGTTGGTCCGTTGTGTCTATTGGAGGGTCGCGGGCCCACAGAGATGGCATCCGCATATTCGCCCCCCCGGAGCCCGTATTATGTTCAGTTCATGAGTGACGTGTGGAAGGCGATAGCCGCGGCTCTCCGCTGTGCGCGCCACTTTGTGCTGCCCCTGGAGGCCGTTAATTGTGTCGATTGAGGGGCAGATCCCTTTGTCGTTGGCGGTTCCAAGGGTCCCTGGTCGGGGTTGGTCCGGTGAATTTCGGGGGTTTGCCCCAATGCGCGGTCTCACACCGGGCTGCCCCAGTGGGGTATCTGCCCCGCTCCTTGTGCTTGTGAAGTCGTGGCCTTTACAACGGGAGGCCTCGGGTCACTGCCCACAGTTGTTAACTTATTGCCAGTTCCCTGGACCCACGATCGTTTGTGGAGGGTGCTGCGGACGTTGTCACCAGTTCTGGGTGCTAATGGTGATGGGGGAGGGGAGCGTCCCCAGTCCCCTCAGCTCCGTGCCCCCCACAGGTGGACCTCCGAATTCACTTTTGGGTGGGGGGTGAGGCGTCTCCTTAATGCGGGTCGGTATCCCGCCGGTTGCCCTTACCTCGTTAATGCTGATGGGGGAGCGCAACACCGCGTTACCGGTTCCCGTGTCGCGGCTCAACCCCAGGCGTGACAGTCCCGCAAATTGAGGGAGAGGCGGGTGGGGGCAGAAAGTCGTTCTGCTCGCCTCTGTTTACGCCGCCGGGTCTGGTGGCACAGCGTAGAGATCCCTTGCTGTCCGTGCAGTGCTGGTGTCCAGGATCGTCGCGGCTTCCGCGCCGAGCGTCGGCCGTGCCCGCGGTTCGGGCACTCGGACGGCCGTCTCAAGCAGGGGGCTCAGCAGGGTGGAGGAGCCCCGGGCGGCAGTCAGGAGGAACCGGAGCGATGCCTCGGGCCGGCGTCCTCGGCCCCCCCCGGCTCGTCCGCTCCCCGAGGGCCTCAGTGGCCGCCGCAGCTCATGGGGGGAGGGGCGCAGGAGCCGCAGTTAACCGCCCAGCAATGGCGGCGAGTCTCTCGTCGGCGGACTCAGGGACGTTTCTCACGCCCCCCGGTCCGATTCTGCTCGGGGTTGAAGCAGGCAGTGCCTGGATGGGTCCGCCAGTGTTGTGCTGCTTCAGGAGGTCGGGCGAATTCCCAGAGCGGAATAAATGAAGGATATTTAATCGCGGCCACCGGGAGCCGACGCGATTAGTTCTTCATGCGCGGCTCGCGCATGCGCAGTCCTATAATAGCACATTTTAACATCTTGATTGAATAATCACATTTTAACACCCAATGCTGCATGCTTTATGAAATAATGACTATGGCTTTAAAACCAAAGGAGAGCTTGTTAGGCTCCTATTACTCTGCATGATGCTATTGTGAGTTTGCATGCAGGATGGGGAGAATAAAACTAAAACCATACTCATAGCGCTATATTTTTTAATAACGTGCTTACAAACCTCTATGGCTCTGCATGGTCTTGCTTCCAAGACCAGCACATTGCCCCTATGCTATCCTCCTGATGATGTATATAGTGTAAAGTTAGTTTATTATGAAAGGCTATTTTATTATGTAATGTGGTTTGCTTACATGGCATTGCTATAAAGTATTATTTATGCACATCAAATGCAAAGCAAACCTTAATAAATATCTATATAAACTAAACCTGGGAACATGTGTTCCGTTGCTTAAATTGTCCACATACCGGTTTCACCATTTACCCAAAGTGTGTGTGGCTGGGCAAATCATTTAATCACACTGGGCCTCATTACAAAGTTGGAGGTCTGGTAATAATGATACTGGTAAGGTAATATCGGCATCGTTTACCGGACTGGTGCATTACAACCCGCGATGCCGGTGCTACCGGCATCTGCAGGTACCCGTTGTGACCGGGTAGCACCTAGCCGGAATGGGTGCGGGCACGTGGCAGCCGTGCTAGTAACACCGCCATGCTGTAAGTAAGTGCACATTACGAGGTTCACGGACATGCACTTACTGGCATCCATATGCCAGTAAGAACAGGTACCATGATGCCGTTAACACCGGCATCGCGGAGCAACCGTTAATAGCAATCTGCTGTGTTGAAACCTGCCACGGGTGCACACAATCAGCGAAGGTGGAGGCAATGGAGTCTGGCACAGCACAAAATGTGCACACCCACACAGCACACCCCTTCAAAACCCAAAATGCTACCACTAGCAGTTGCAATACTGGGGCTGGAGGACATGCCTGCAATGCTACTACTCCAGCAGGCATTGAACCAGGGAATGCAGCGGAGGAAGAGAAGGAGGGTGAGACAGGGCCAGCACCTACCACCAGGACAGGCAGTTGTACCCCGCAGGCAGCCACCAATAACTCACCTAAGGGCCAGTCCATTTGACCTAACCCCTGCACAGATCCACACCCTGTACCGCCCGACAGGGACACCATATGCACAATAGTGGACCTCATCCATGATGACCTGGTAAGCCTCATCAACATCTGGATAGGTGTCCCCCCCTTTGCTGAAGGTAGTGTCTGTGCTGCACTTTCTTGCCAAAGGCACCTACCAGCACACAGTATGTTTCTCCCGTGTGCTCAACCAGGTGCTGGACGCACTCCTGAAACATGGAAGGGACCACATATATTTACCACGGACTGTGGAGGAGGTGAATGCTACAAAAATAGCATACTATGCACTGGAAGGCATGCCAAACGTAATTGGTGCCATCGACTGCACCCATGTGGAGCTGGTAGCCTGGCATGCCGAGGATGTAGTGCACCACAACAGGAAGCTCTACCATTCCCTGAATGTCCAGATGGTGTGCGATGCAAGGTAATTAATCACGCATTGCTGTGCAAGATTCCCTGGATCCACACATGATGCCATGGTGCTGCGTAACTCGATGCTTCTCTGCTACATGGCACGACGCGCTGCACAACATACCTGGCTGCTGAGTAAGTCCAACAACAGGGCAATGAGGGGCGTTACCTGGGGGGGACCACAAGCATAGGCAACCTGTCTGCTGGCTTGGGTATGAGGGGTGTTGGCTGGGGGGGCACAAACATAGGAAACTGTTCGACACAGCCAATGGGTGCAGATGTGGCATGCCTACACAGCTGTGAGTAAATATAAGCAACATACACTGCGCCGACCCCAGCACATGCACCTTAAGCAATATCGGACATGAACCATAGGTACCAAGATGCACCACCCTGCAGGCACAATGCCTGAAATACATGAGCAGAACAAAGTCCATCATGGGACATAGCCATACCTGGGGCAAATCCAACTACCACACATGGAAATCTCTGTCACTGCACCCACCCCACAGGTACACTGCAGACCAGTATACCGGCCCAGGCATCCCAAGGGACACTTACAGTTGCAATGGTGCAAGCAAGGAAACTCATGTAATCACTGATCAGTTACCACCACTAACATATGAGGTGAGAGGCGCAGGACCCATCCACAGTACCTCTGCTCCACCATGCCAGTACACACCCAGCACCCTCACAGAAATGTTTGCTGTCACTGGCGGACCATACCACCAATGCCATTGGGCCTTGGTCATATGGGGGAAGGTAGTGATGGAGAAGCACATGGTGACATCAAGTAGTCGTGAACATGAGTAGCAAACCACAGTGTATCATGAAGCACATCAGGCAAACATGTCATGATGCATTCCACATGTATAGTTCAAATTTCAAATGCAACACACCCATCAGATGTCAGCAGATCATGGTCATTGTGAACTGATTTGTGTGAGTGCTGCACCTGATGGAAAGGTCCCTTAGACGTGAACGGCACACATATCCCCCCCAAGCATGGGTCATCCCCGAGTACACTTGATTCATGATGAATCTGTGGCATGTGACCATGAACACTGTACAGGCATTGCACACAAGGGATACACTTTCCATTGCTCCTGTGCAGGTGATCCTGGGTATCCCCTGAAGCTGTGGCTCCTGACCCCCATCAGTCAACCAGTCAACAGGCACGAAGAGGACTACAACCGTGCACATACACGTACTCGTGTCATGATTGAGCAGACATTTTGGCCTGTTGAAGGCCAGTTTTCGCTGCCTCAGCAGGTCGGGTGGGGCACTCATTTACAGGCGTGAGGTGGACAAGATAGTGTTGGCATGTGCCATGCTGCACAACATTTGCATCCGCCGCAACACACCCCTGCCCCCTGACACAGACCAGATTCCACCAGAAGATGAGGAGGATGAGGGTGAAGAAGATGCATATCGACCACGGCACAATGTGAATGAAGGACGTGTTGTATGGCAAACTTTGATTGCACAATACTTTTGATGGACTGGGTGACACAAGGCACTCGGAATGGGGGACACTGAGCACTGGGCACTGTTTAGAAATAAATTGGCACACACTCAAGCAGCAATGTCCAGTCATGTGTTTTTCTTATGCACACCAGGTGGATTAAATGATTGAAAACTATGTACAGTGAACAGGAACCAACATGGACCTCTACCCTCAATATATAACAAACTACCCCAACCCCCCCAACATCCCCACACACCCATGCCCCCCACAGCCCTCCACACAACATCCCCACACACCCACACCCCACCCACCTCCCCAACATCCCCACACACCCATGCCCCATCCCCCTACCCAGAACTTGCCGGGGTTGAGCTGGTTGATGGTGGGGGTTGTAGGTCGGCCTGTGCATCACAGTGTTGGGCAATGCTGGCAACCAACTGGGTGACAGCCTGTGTCAATGCTGCCATGCCCTCACGCACCTGCCGGGCCACATGGTAGACAGCACGGCTAATTGTCCTGGTGTTGTCTTGCATGGCCAGGCGTGTGGCTGCCCCATCTGCAACGTATCGTTTGACCATATCTCCATGCGGGTCAACCGCCCCTCCAAGTTCCGGATGGATTCCGCAGCTGGTGGTTGCACGGGAGGTGGTGGTGTCTGCGTGGTTCCGGGGATGCATGCTACCAAAGGCATGTCCTCCGTAGAGCTGCGTCCATCTGAGCCATGTTTGGAGGAGAACACTGGTGTGGACTGCATGGTAGGGGTGTGTGGCATTTCCTTAGACATTCAAAAGCCTGCGGTGTCGCCTCCTCCAGTTCCTCATCCTCCTCCTCCACGCTATGTTGTGTGGATTGTGCCGCTCATTAAGGTCACTCATGGCCGTCGACTGTGGCCCCTCGACATCACTGCCCACTGGTGATCCCTCCTCATCCACCTGAGGTGTATGCTGTGGTACAGGAGTTTTTCTTGATGTGACCTTGGTGGCAGATGTGCCCTTTGGCGTGGGTGCCTTGATGGCACCACTGTGTTGCTGCTGGGGCTCCTGGCTAGGTGTTGGAGCTAGGTGCTCATCTGCTTCTCCAGCGTGTGTACCCTGTTGGCTAGGGAGCTGTGGCTTGGGAGCGGTGGTATGCCTGTGGCCAGACCTTGATGTCGACGGCCTGGATGCATCGTTGGTCCATCTGCTCAGGCGTGATGTTGGCTTTTTAGGTGGTGCGGTGTGTTTGGCCTCGATGTCTGATTCGGTGCCTGTGGGGGACAGAGAGGCATGGCATCAGTCATGGGTGAACGTACATCCTATATACATCGATGCTAGTACTTTTAGAGTCCTGTGCATTGTCGTGTACATGTTGGAGGGGTGGCCATGGTGCTTACAGGAGTTGGGGGGGTGCAGTGTTTGGGCATCCTTCTGGTGCAGCCCTGATGGGCATGTTGTTTATTGGGTGGCCGACAGGTGTATTGTGGCTTGCATGTTCTGGCCATGTCTCAGGGGCTGTGTGCCATGCAGTGTCTAGATGTGGGTCCGATGTGCTTGCACTATGTGCGTTGTTGCATTGGTGTTTACACTTCATGGATGGTCATGGTGGGTGTGTCAAGTGTGCATTCGGCAGTGGTGATGTGTGCACCATGCAATGGGTTGTCACAGTGGTCAGGCCTGTATCTTTGTGGTGATGTATATGTGTGTGTGTATGCAGATAGTGCTTGTGTTTGCAAATGGGGACTCATGTGGTTTGTGTCAGTGGGGTTAGTTTAGTGTTTTCATGGCAGGGATGTTGCGCTTTTGTAGGGGCTGACTTTAGGTAGGAGGTGATGGCCCATGTATTTGCTCACATCTACTTGCCATTTGGACTGCAACATTGTACTTGGGGTGTTGGGTGTGTGTGGTGACATTTGTGTTACGCTAATGGTCACTCACCGTCATCTGCCAATGATGGGACTCCCATGTTAGAATGGCCTACACCCTCAATGGCCTCCATATCTATTACCAAGCTGCAGGTTTCCTCCCACTGTGCTAGCTTTATAGGCAATGATGCTCCACCACCTGTTGCCTGGGCCTGGCTGCGGTTTGCTGACAGGATGTAGCGGACACGCAACCGCAGATCGTCCCAACGTTTCCTGCAATCTTTAACTGTGCGTGGGGTTGACCCACTGCAGAGACCTTCTGCGCAACCTCCTCCCAGATGTTCTTTCTTATTTGTGCCGCACTGTGCAGGTCTGCACAGAACACGACATCTGCGTACTGGACCAGAGTGTCGGCCAGCATGTTGAGTTCTTAATCTGCTAAACGTGGCTTTAGCCGCCGCACTACGCCTTTTCGGGTTGCCTTGGCCATGTCCCTGCTAACACTATCCACAGTTTCCGAATCCCGGTGCTGTAGGCAGAGGATTGCAATGGATTGTGTTTTTAAAGATGGCCGCCGGAGCATTTCCCATTCCGGCGCGATGACGTTGCTTCCGGTATCGCACTTCCGGTGCCGGTATTTACGATATCGGTATCAATGGTACCGTTCTTTACGGATGCCAGTGTCTGCAGCAGGTTTTGGAGGGCCTTACCGGCATGCCGGTGCAGCCGTTACCGGCATGCCAGTATGGGCATGCCCACTGACTCGGAATCAACCGTTGATTCCGGCAGCAGTGAAACACGGGCACGGCTGCACCGGCATTCCAGTAATTTGTTTTTTTTACCGCCCAACTCCTAATGAGGCCTACTGTGTCTAATCAGCAGCTCCATGAGTGATTCACTACATAGTTTATGTTAATATATCATGCTACTAGAAAAAAAACAACCTAATGACTTTAGAGTTGCTCCGTATGTAATAATAGCACAATTTAGGTATTTTGCACCACAAAGTTATTTGCCACTTGGCTTACTTATGGCAATGTATTCTAAAGTCACTTCCATAGTGCCTCCAAATATCAAAGACTGCCGATGTTCCTTGCAATATCCATTTCTGTAAAGTCACTTATTTTGGTGCAATCCATATGCACATGAGGAGGTTTGCATGTATGGTATGTGTTATTACTTGGTTAGACTGTCATTTGGGGTCAGCCAGTCCAGCCCTTTCTTACTGTGGCAAGTCTTTTTTTCTGGGCATCATGTTGCTGTGTGCTCCTGCTCAGCCTGACTGCCTGTAGAACATCAGTTTGGAGCAGGACACTGACAGCGTTGTGGCTGTATGCTCCTGCTTTCCTTGCACCCTCCATGCACAATGGGGGGCATAACAGAGCATGCTCTGTGCCCCACTCCAGGCGGTTGACTGCACTGCAGGCCCAATAAGGGGTAGAGTCAGATATAGAGCGGGAGCACACAGCTCTATGTCTCACTCTTCTCTGAATGTTGCAGGGAGAGGGTATGGAGTCAAGACATCATATGGGGGAGGGAACCATTGTGTGTCAGTTTAGCATTCATTTTCCAAGGTGCATTTGCTCGGGGGGCGGCAGGGGAGAAGTAGCAGGATTTATTTGTGGCTCCCCTCCCCGCTCCCCCACACTCTTGCAATGCTGAGTACTTCCCTGTGTGGAAGGTCAGGTGTTCACCTCTAAATATGAGTGAACAGCCGGTACTAGCAACTGCACTGGTATCCACCATGGTTAGTTGCAGTGCCCTTTTATTAGCATGTACTGTTCGACAGAAGTTACAACTTGGCATACCTGAGTCACTCGAATTCATATATTCATCACGTTGCAATATTTCTTCGTTCATTCTGATTTTCTTTCACATTCATAACTCCCTTGCATTCTCTTTTCTCGTGATTCTTTCTTTCCGATTCCCTCTCTTTCTCTTCTCTTGCTTTTCTCTATCTTTTGCTCACTTCTCTCTCTACCCATGTCTCTTTCTTGGTTTATACCCCTCTACTCACTATGCCCCGTTTATTCATTAGCCATCTGACTCTTTGTTCTGACTCTTGGGGCTTCACCCCCTCAACACTTATACTGGACATTCCCTGGATCTCCCACTCAGGTTGGCCCTGAATCATGCTGTGCCCATTGCTTTGTGAATCCTGCCTACAATGTTGTTCCCTTGCAACATTTCGTGACTCACTGACCTCTGCAACTGCTTTCTCTCTCCCCTCTGCTTCTCTGCTCCTCTCATTGTTTTATTCTCTGTTCTCCTCTCCTTTTCCTTCCCTTGTCTCTCTCTCTCTCTCTCCCCCCTCTTACCCTTTCTATGCACTTACCCTATCTGATTGGCCCTGGACCTATTATGATAGAAACTTTGTTTGTCTCCTCCACTCTCTTCCTTGATTGTTATCCCGCGTCCCCTTCCGGAACTATCTGAAATGTCCTCAGGCCTAGTACAATAGTCGCTCGTTTTGTTCCTCTCCCCCCTTCTCCTTCAATCTTCCTCACCTTATGTAATTCCCCTGTACTGGGGAGACCCCCGGCCGGCCCATAGAGCCAAGGTCTGCTCCAAAGAACTTTAAGACAAGATAGCTGGACCTTTGAGATGTATGGGGGTGCATATTTATTACTCCAACACCAATCAATAAGGACAACTCAATGGTTTTGCAAAGGGAGTCTGTTTAATGACAAGTACAAAAACGGGGAGTCATAGAAATCAGCAGTGATGCGATAGTCCATCTCGCTTCAACTCCAACGAACTTCATACAAAACATAACTTTTATACTCAAAACGCGTCATAATCTGACGTGTAACACTCAAAAGTTAATATGAATTTCTATTGGTTAGGAAAAGGTCACTTTAATATAGGTACTATATCTGTATATGGTAACGTAGTGAAGGGATTGGGTAAACACTGTCAGGTGGGTGTCTAAGCCCTCCCTTCAAACATGACTACTGTAGACGTAGATTATTTGGTCCATTGTGATTGGGTTGGCATCAACCACATGCATACATTTTCACTTTGCTTAGCAGCACGCAGAACGGTCAGCCAGGTGCAAGGTGCCCCACGATTCACCCGGCCTTCCTTCAATCAATCATCACTTTAGTGGCTATGTGTCAATTAGTTCACTGGGTTTGGCCTCGAAACTGCATCTTCTTGTCTAGAAAAGTTCTGATATCTCTGTCTGGGCGTATTCCAAGCGTAGGTGTGAACCTGTGCTCCTTCTCGCTCGGCTGGTCACATGCTACTCACACCGTGAATTTTCCTAGTTTCTTCTCAGTTTCTGCATTTAATTCTCCTTCAGCCCGCCATCTGCCTATGCCTCCTTATCTCGACCTTCCAAAGATAGGATATTCTGTTCTTGAGTTTCAATTAAAAGTAGCTTCTGTTCATAGCTTCTATTGGTATGACCTTGGCATCCCTGGCACAAGCTGCCTCTGCCGGGTTTCGATTCAGCTGTCTCTCTTCGTGTTGCCAGAATATGAATCTTCTTGCATTTGGCCTTTAGTAACCTGGGTTGGTTCTGCTTTTAGTGCAAAGTGGACTCACACTTATAATACCGTGCTTCGTTTTGAGTGAGATTATGTATAATGGCGCTTGCCGCTCTATTCTTCTACTTAGCACAGCAAGCCATACTGTTTTCTTAGCTTTCTTGTGGTTTCAAGCCTATGTACAGGTGTTAGCTGGTTGAATAGATTCATCCTGCTTACAGTTTAAGCTTCTTTATATTTCAACATCGTTCCCTTCTTCAAGGTTCACAATATCTTTATTCATGGCATTTCGTCTCTTTGTGTTATCCTTGGGTCGTCATATCTTCTATCTGCGAGTCTGTCTGAGTCCTTGTAACGTCACCATTCATCTTCTATTAAGGCCTTTTTGGTTTCTTCCGGGACGGTACTTAGGCAATCTTCATTTCGTCTCATTTGCCGGTAGGGTTTTCTCAATGGATACGTTACTTTCCATGGTTTTCTGGGTATCGGTACTTCAACAGGTGTTATTCTTCTGATAGGTACTGGGCAAAGCCCTACTGCGGCTCTCTGCTGGTTTATTTGCTCATCATACGTCACATATTTGGTGTGAACGTTCCTGGTACTTCAAAATGGGCGATCGGAGTGCAGGCTTTATTTGGGACCTCCTCTACACTCCCCCCTCTGTGCGATTCATCGACCACTTCCACTTCCTCCTTTGGATTCATCTTACTTGGTTCCTCTGTATTCATCTTCACTTCATCGTCTGGGTTCATTCCTTCTTCATCTTCTGGGTCTGTACATGATGGTTTGAAGAAGTGTCTTTTTGGAGTCCATATCTTTATTACTCCTTTTAGGTTTCCTGCTGTCCTTACATGTTCATCTTTATTCCATGTCATTAGTTGACATTGTCCATTTGGGCTGCAGTAAATCCATCTTCCCACATAATTTCTGCATTTCCTGGGATAAAGAAACGTTGTTCCTTCTGGTGCGTGTCTGCTGGCCTTCACACAGTCTCTTATTTCTTCATCAGTCAGATCTCTGGGCTTCCATCCTGGCTTCACATCAATCATGATCATCATCCCTATGTCTTTCTTCGCAGTTTTCTGGCATTGCGAAATAATTATCTTGATAACGCAAAATCCTAGTAATATCATCACTAGCAGGGCTCCCAGGAACTTGAATGCATCCGCCATCCATTGTGGAACCCATGAAACAGTGATCCAAACCAGCTGTCATCATCAACTTCGTCGGTTTCAATGATCATTTGGTTCTGCAGGTTTGTCAGCATACCTATGGCTTCTGTTAAAGTTCAATTTTCTTCGTCGTGAGAAGGTATAAATGTGCATCATGATTCTCCAATTTTTGCAAAACCTCTTCCATCCATAGCTGTGATCATGTCAAGGACATATCTGTTCTGGAGAGTCATCAGTCGGATTGCTCTTAACTCTTCCATAATCGCATTGAATCTTTTTATAGTCGTGTTGATAATCTGCAGTAACTCCCATCTGGTTATCTGCAACCATTTAGTATTTACTCCAACTTGGATTCTTGGCACGAAGAGCATCGTGAACACTGATGAGGTGAGGCTGAATAGCCTGTGTTCATATGGGATTGCATGAAATGCTTCTTCTAATTTAGCAGAGAAGTAATTTTCTCTCTTCATTGGAGTTATCAGTTCCACAGATCTCTTCTTCCTCAGGTGAGCATCTGCTTTTGGGAAACTGTCAATATTCAGGTCACTTTTCGGGATCACCAATGCTGGAACATGGACATTCACTATTGTGCATATTCCTCCCCAGTTTTTCAGTAGTCTAATGTATACTTTGGTTCCGCATGCCCAATAATGATCCACAATTACTGCAGTTCCATGTGCCATTCCTGGAGCATCAAAGATCCGTCCACAGTTCTGATTCTCTCCCATCTTCCTTGTGCCATTGTTCCTGAAGCACAATTTTGGGCTTTCTAATGGCACTATCTGCAAGGGTCCTCCTCTGTCTCCGACCCATGTCTGTAGTTGTGCATGTTTTGGCCATAATGGCTTGCACAGTCTTTGTGAGTTTTCAATTGCTTCCTTGCAGGCTCCGAGGACCATCCATGCTCTGCGTATCACTAGTCCTTTTTCCCATCTCTCTGGTGAAAGCACTGCTCCCCAAATCTGCATTTGGCCTCTGTTTTCGCAAATTTGAGACTCTTCTGGAATTTTTCCTTGGACATTTAGTCTCGAGTTTACTTCCCATCTTATTCCTTCTCCTTTAACTCAAGGCTTCTCGTACCTGATCACATGATTCCAAGTATGAGCTCTGTTTCTTGTCTTAATGTCTTGGACATAATCATCTTCATCGGGGTAAGCTGTTTCAGTTGCCCATATCAATGAGGCATCACTTCCCATGAACTGGCCTCTGGTCTTGCACATTGCTACGTGTGACAGACAGTGCGCTGTTGGGACATCAATTTCTACAGCCACGAAGATCTTGGATTTTCCCATGCTGTATGGTAGGAGTGCACAAACAAAGCATTCCCCTTCAGAATTTCGTCTTCCAACCTCCTTCATGTGCTGGTACCAAATGTTGTTACGTAGGTGTGCTGTGCTATCCAGGTAGTCATTCAGTTCATTGTTATCTCCATGCATGCTTCTCTTGATTCTTAAGGTTTTGATGTAGTTTGCTATTACTACATCTCTGAATGAGTCTGTATGGCGTTTTCTTGCTGGGGGATTTTCAGGTATCCCGGTCATTGGTGCAGGCCTCCTCATCTGCGCCATTTGAGTAGACAAGAGTCTGGCAGCTCTTCCCTTCTCTTCATACATCTTTTCCCTGCTGGATGCAAATGCCCATGCCAACCTGCCTGACGCTGGTCTGGTATATGGCTGTATTGTGGATCTGGTACTTGTCTCTTGTGTGGGAACATATATGCTTGGCAATACAGTCTCTGCGGTTTTTGTTTGCAGTTCCTCATGCAGCTTCTTCGCTCTGGCTATGTGTGGAAATAATGAGTCTACTATTAGTTGTGTCCTTGCAGAGAATTTTTCTGAGTTGGCCCTTAGTTTCTTGAGAGTCTCTGATATGACTGCTTTTGTTGGTTTTCCTCTTAACTTTTCTTGTTTTCTCACAACATCTTCTGTGAAGTTTCTTATGGCAGGCAGTCTTTTCTTTTCTAATGTTTTGGCTTGTGGTTCTGCAGTCATTGACACTAGGCCTATTCCATGTACATTCAGTGTTTGTGAGCATGTAGTTGTCAGTGATTTTACTTCATTCATTCCGTGCCGACCCTGTCTCTGGCTTTCCTTTTCATTTGTTACCACAAATGTGTGTGTATCATTGCTAATTACATCCATCTCAAGTTCATTCACTCCACCATCAGATCTTCTAGGGACTGGAATGACTATATAAGGTCTTGGGGCTTTTGTGGGTTTCATGCTTGCATCATTGGGTGGGTGCACTGAAATTGGAACGCTTTGTGCAACAATAAAGAATGCAGTTCTGATCGTTAATGATAATAAAACAATAATGAATATGATGCATAGGTACATTATGCCCCCGTAGGTCAGGTGGCAGCATTTTCATTCAGAGAAGCGGGGGTGCCTCTCTTCTTGTGGGAGGACCAGATTGCTGCTCTGGACCCCCATCACGATCATTCAGCAAATGTCAGTGCTTATTGTTTCTGTGTTTTAAGAGTGTCTGGTACTCCACAAGTGTCAAATTGTCTCTTTTGTCAGGATTTTAGTTACCTCCACAAAGGTAATCTGCCAAAATGATTTGTTATGGGGGATCAGTTTCTCAGAACGGGAGAACGGTAATAGATTAGCTCTATAAAAAGGTGAGAAAACTGAATACCCCGCTCCATGTCAGTACAGGGCAAGGATTGGTGATAAATTGGTACTGCCCTTGGTGCTAGTACACATATATCATTTCACAAGTATTACCAGATATATATCCAACACTTCTTTTTAAGACTGCTACCACATACATACGATATATAGAACCACATCTCTTAAGCACTCAAAAGATAATCAAATCATCAGAAAATCATAGGACAAATTTAGAAAAATTAAAAAGAGAGAGAAAGATTGACATGTATGCAAAACAAACAATACATGATCTTCTCAACCCATTTTTAAAAAACAATATCATCTGTAACAAGGGGTTAGTTGAATCAATAAAACACAAACTACATTCAACTTGTAAGTGTTAAATGAAAGTTGAACGTAGTTTGTGATTTATTGATTCAACTAACCCCTTGTTACAGATGATATTGTTTTTTAAGAATGGGTTGAGAAGATAATGTATTGTTTATTGTTTTGCATACATGTCAAAATCTTTCTCTCTCTTCTTTTGTCAGGATAGAGTTCCTATGCTAGACCATGGAAAAAATGAAATAAAATAACACTTCAGTGAGCCCCTTTACTGTGCATGTTCAAAGTAGGTAAGCTCCCAGTCCACCCCTCGGATTTGCTTCAGTCCTGCGGACATATTGGACACTGATCAGTATGGAGAAATAGGGGAAAAAAAACAACAGGTGTAACAAGTGAAGTTCTTGACTCTGCTTCCTGGATCTGCCCCTCGGCGTAAGGCTTTTTAGAATCTCCTCAGATATCTCCTCTGATGGGTAGAAAGTTTCACTTGAAGCGTGATTCCATGCAGGAGCATTCCGATCTGTGCAACATTAGTTGGGTCTCTGATGAAAGTGAGGACGTCAACATCGATCGGTCTCCCCAGTAGCTCTGGAAAGTCAGTGACTAGGCAAAAAAGGACATTGTGTGCCAGTCTGCTGTCTTCTGGTGACAGGGACATCTGTTCTGTCTTTGCTGAGATTCAGGATTATATGTTTTCTCCTAAATGTGAACAATGTCTGCACTGTCCGGTCGCATGGAGTGTGACTAAAATTATGATCTTATATTAAAGATGGCTTACATGTTCTGTATTTGCTAGTAATCGAAGAAACGTGAGTGTATCTGTTGTTCTCCCGATAAAAGTTGGACAGTCTTCGATTATGCAAAAGAACAGTGTGTTCTACCTGTGTTGGGAACATTTGGTTTCTCCTCACTGTACTCAGGGAGTAGGATAAGTTGTTCGGCAATGACAGTAAGCAGTTGTCTTATTGTCTTTTCTTTTTCTGGATCTTGAAGAAAGTCTGTGACACTGGTGAGCCTCCCTACCAATGACGGTATGATCTTAGCACTGGATCAAAACAAGTGACTAGGTCCTTTGTGATGTCTCTACTGTGGGACACCATAAGTAATTCTGAATAGGGTCTCGGTGTGGAATGAGTCAGGATACTGTATTTGCTTCCAATGTAAATATTCTTGATCAATATTTGGCATATTCTTTTCTCGTCAAGGCTTAAGTATGCCTCAGTCCAAAGTTCAGCAGCCAATAGACTGTCGTGGCTTGTATGTGCAATTTTCTTCTTCACCCTGCAACTGGATGCAGAGAGTGTCCCTTTTATATGTCCTTATCCCCTTTTTTGCTTAGAGGAAGTGTCCAATTTAAGCCACAACTCACAAAATGTTCTTTGTCCTTGTTTTGCTGGTCATGCATCCTTCTTCTTCATCATGGATCTCGTCTGCACGTGCTGTGGTTCTTCCCCGTCGCTCGTCGATTCCTCTCATTGGGGTGCAGGCAGGGGGCCTTCTCCGATTTAGGGTTTGATATCACCGAGGTAAATCCACGCTCTCCTGCCTTGTAGTTTCACTGCGGATGGAGTGCAGTCCTCCACTATAAAAGGACCGTTGAATCTTGGCTCGTCCCACTTTTTCCTTGTATGGTTCTTCACGAGGACGGCATCTCCAAGGAAGAGGGGTGGAACACGTAGACCTTGAACTTGGTCTCTTGTAGTGTCTCCTTCTGTGTTCTGTGCTGCGCTGCACCCTTTTCATCGTCGCTGTAGCTGGTCTGAAATTACAGTAAGGCAAGATGTCATGCAGTTCAGATCGTTTTGCATTTCACACCCTAAAATTTCTCCAGTTGATTTGATCACATCTAGCTCTATCTCGGGGTGTCAAGGGAGTTCTCATTCTTCTTCCTCTGGCTATCTCGTGTGGCGTAAGATGATGGTCGGAACCTGGTTGGTTCCGAAGTGCATACAGTGCCAGTGGAAGGCAGTGCAACCATCCCTTCTTTAGAGTAAGCTTCAACTTGGATATCCTTTCCTTTAACAAGCCATTGACCTTCTCACAGATCCCATTACCTTGCGGATGATACGCCGACGAGAACGTGTGCTTTATACCAAGCAGCAAGCTAATCTGCTCAAATATTGAATTAACAAAATGAGGGCCATTATCTGATCTCATGACTTTGCCTATCCCCCATCTGGGGAACACTTCCCTCACAAAAAATGTGGCTGCACAGGTAGAGTCTGGGTGTGTACATAGACCGGCCTCTATCCATCTAGAGAATGGACACACCACAACAATTAAGTATATGTACCCGTTACATACTTGAATCATGTCGACGTAATCGACATGCAAGTGCTGAAAAGGCCCATTTGACTTTGGGATGATTGCTCTTATTACCTTTAATGTGTGCCCCGCCGTGAATTGCTGGCAGATTATACAGTTCACCATAAAGAATGCAACATGCTCTGCTAAATTCGGCTGCTGAAATTGCAAAACAATGGTTCAAAAACATCAGAAAATGACCAACATCATTGCTGGGTGTTACCCATCACGTTATGTAAGGAATCCACATAAGCACACAATGTCAGGAGAAGCAGAATCCATCATAAGAATATCCACATTAAAAAGTGTGCTTGTCTGTGAAAATCTGGGCGCAGTACCGTCGGCCGCCTGTGTGACAGCTGTCATCTAATTACACTGGAAGCTTAAACTTGTGCAGTTAAAATCAAATTGTTGGAATTAAGTGACTTGCCATCAAAAGCAATATAGGTTGCAACTATTTAATCTTTATGTTTAAAAAGACTGGAATTAGAGATTTGTTTGCCTGTTTTGAAAAATATAAGTTTATTTTTCAACTAAGAATAATGTAACAATTGACTTTAAAGTAAATCTGATGCAAGCCAAAGAACTTCAAAGCAAATTCCACAGTTTCCCCAACAAAAGGCATCTCTCCTGCTTCTCATCAAAGCACAGGCAAAGGATTTTCTTGGCTGAAAAGAATATGCAGATGCAAGTGTCAACAGAAACCCCTGCCAGAGGGAAGAGGCGGGGATTACTCTTGAGCCACCAAAACTTTGGGGGCGGGACAGACAGTTTTGTATATTCTGAAAGCACAGAAAAGTATATTTTTGAAAAGGACTGACACAGAACTGTGCAAAATTGTAAAAATTGTAAAAATACAGTATTGTTAATGTGAAATTTCTGGTCATGTTTTAAAAGTACTCAGGACTCTGTGCTACGTTCAGGGACATGACTACAGAATTTGTGGTTTTGTAGCAATTGTGGTGATGCCAGAAACATGAAACTTCACATGATTATGCCCAGATATCATGCGCACATTTGTGTAAAAATGGGGATAAATCTGACATTGGTTACCGGACCAAAAGTGTGAAAAATTACCAAATCTAGACTCAAGCTCTCGCCGTGATGAGGCTTGGATGAATACTTGCTCCAACAAACATCTGATATAAATATGCTATTGGTATCAAGTTTGTAGCATTGTAAATATATCTTGTATGAAAAATAGATTTCCTGTGCAGAAACAAAGGGGAGGTTTTTCCCTGGACCATAAAACACAGCATCATGATGACACCCTGTTTTCTTCTCAAATCAGTGGAGAGGAAAGACCCTAACCAATAGAATACTTAGGGGTGTGCCTAGCATAATTCCCGCATACCCACCCCTTTAGAAAATACATAAATAGAGATAGCTTAGGACCTAGACAGACATTCACCCACCATCCCATTGCTGGCAGAGCACTTTGCAAGAGAAATCCATATTCCAGACTCCAGACTCCAGAACTTTGAAAGCAGAAAGGCCCACTTCCAAAGCTGAACCCTTCTCAGCTTGGCATTTTAAAATCCAGAAACCAGATTTTAACCCAGATCTCTAAGGGGAACCCAAGAACAGCCTGGTTGTGCTGTTGCTGCTTTCTTGCTAAGAATTATTGCCAGAATCCAGAGATCCAACCCAGTAGAGCCGAGCTGTGACCAGATAGCTGCAGACCAGAACCAGAGCCCGTCAGATCCAGTCCAGTCCCACCGTGGGGTGTCCAGAGTGCCTTGCTGATTGCAGAACCAGAGCGCCTTGAGTCCAGTCCGGTGTGCTAGCTGAATTCCTGTCCAGAAATCTTGCCTGACCAGATCACTGAAGGGTCCATTCCAAACATTGGTAGTGAGTATCCATAACATAGGATTGTCACTGGCATATGTATTGTCCATAAGTCATCCCTATCCAAACCCATTCTCTTATATCCAGAACTGCATTGTTAGAATCTTTTGTCTTTAATGAACTTTTTCTCTTACCATTTAGTGCTTTGTAATAGTTGTGTTAAAATCATCTTTGCGCTGATATATCTTCTGATGAAAGGCGAGCGGCTCGGCAGGCCAAACCAACCAGTGATATCCTAGGCTGTTGGCTGCGCTGTCGTGTATTCTGCATCTTCATAGTCTCCCATAGTGTAAATAAACCTTGTTTGTTAATTTTAAAAAGCACATCTTTGTTTTTGCTAATTTTGAATCTTTCTGAAAAAACAACCTCCATCAAAACCTTCCTAACTTTGTCACTGTGTATGCTAGAAACAAAATTTAAGTGTCTATTTGAAGCTAACATCCCCGGCTTTCCTATGTCCCAACTCCTTATAGTTATTCCGCAATTGCTCTTACCGTGCGCAGAAAGTTTGCCGCAAACTTTTAATTTGGCTCAAATCTATCACGTGTGAAATAGCTGTTCATTGCATCCGACCTCAGAATGAAGTTTTCAACTTGCTAGTCACTCAATAATCATTGCTAGTGTTTATCTGAAACCATACAAAGCAGCTCCCACTAGTATTGAAACAATTTTAGTGAATTAAATCCATTTCCAGTGTTTGTACCATTCATGCAAAGCCAACGTTAAACCATTTTTGACAAGTTTGCAATCATTCCTGTTTTTCTCTGTGTTTGCTGGAGGGGAGGGGGGAGATTGGGATTGATATTCCTTTGTTGAATTCTGTATTCCTGAAACCTGTTTTCTCTCCTTCCATCTCTTTATATTGCATATTGGGGGATTGAGTAGTGAGCAGGGGGAAAGAGTAATCACATTGCATTTTTGATTCAACACACAAAAGTATTATTCTATGCTGCATTATTTTTCCTATCATTACTCTGTGTGATTAAAGAGATTTCTTGCGACATCACCCCATTGGTGATTATTGTATAACCATTCAAATAGTGTGATATATATATTGTGAAATACCTAAAATAAATATTTTTAACTTTGAAAAACAGCCTGCTTCCTGGTTCAGTGTGACAGGGGGAGATTCAAAGAGAGGGGCGTGACATAAGGGTGCATCATTCAGAAATAAAAGAACTTATAGACATAAATAAATAATTAAGGGTTCCAGCTGTGCATCACACGCTAGGCATTGACTTAGGTGGAGTGCCATGTGGAAATCACTTACAAGATTGGGGGCTCATCCGGGATTTCTGAATTAGATATACCACTTGTGACAGTCTAATACGGTGTGCTAACTAACAGGGTACATAAACCCTGTTGGGCTACCACACTGTGTTACACTGTGAAAAACACCCCTCAATAGGGACGCTCTAAGGAATTGGTCTGTTTTGCAAAAATAAAAAACTCCTGTAAGTCAGGAAGGAAATTAATATTTCCGGAATGGCGACCTTGGTAGAAATGAATATGGCTAAAGAACACCTACTGCATACATTATTTGTAAGGGGTGAATGGACAGAACAGGATCAGAATGTGTGATTGCAGGCAATCACAGAACAGACCACTGCAACAGGATTAGACAGATGGCAAGATCAGGGACCATTACATGTGGCCCTGAGTGAACTGTATATGACCCCTAAGGTAAAGGAAGAGCAAAGCAAGATTGCCAAAATAGCGGCATATCTGTACCTCCATATTGGAGCAATACAGGACAAATATGGCGAGGGCCAAGATCTGGCAAAAAAGCAACTGCAAGCATTTTCTTTTTTATTTTAAAATGTATTTGGTTTATTTCCTAAATCTTTACATTTATACAATATCGCACAACCTTTGAATAATATTTGAATAAATATTTTCTATGTATTTGTTGTTCCAATGTACAACACTTTGGTGCCAAGTGCTTTATAAATAAATAAATCAATCAATCAAATATTTGTTGAATTAGATTGTTTGTTGATTCCATTAGTCCATAAGTGCAATTTTCTCTGAAGTTATGTCTTTCCAAAAATGGATAATTGCAGTCACAATCTTTCTATTGTTTCCCATTAAAATGTCACTCCAACGTTCTTCCATTTCCAATTCATGTGGCGCTGCAGCATATCTTTTGCTAAATATTTGTCTTTTCTGATTTAATGCTTTGAACTCCATTATCACATGACGGATTCTTTCTGTTATCTCACTGTTTTTGCAGAATCTGCAGTTGGTACTGTAGTCTGAGGATGGGTTTCTTTTTCCCAGGATATGTCGCGTTGGTAGAAGATTCATCCTGAAACGGAGAAACATATCTCTAATTTGACGATCGGGAAACAAATTTAGATAGTGTGGAAGCTGATTCATTGCCCTGGATTCTCCATCACATGTGAGGTTGAGCTTATATTTGTTCTTTTTGTTTTGGGTTTCAATCCAGTCAAGTCTCGATAATAGCTTTTTAGCGTGCTGAGGCTTTTTGATCAGCATTTCTAGCAAAACTCCTTTTTCTGAGCATATATTCTCGACTGCCTCTCTCCATTTTGTCAATACTGTGCTATTTGACTCTATGGTTGATGCTCTGAAGATGTCAAGAGTTAGAATTGTATCTTCATTTTCCAGCTTTCTGTATATGTCAAGGGTTTTCCATTTGACCATTGATTGTAGGGATTGTAATCCGAGTTCATAGCATATTTGAGGCATCGGGGTGGCTTGCGGGAAAGAAAGTGCTTTACGTCAAAAAATAGACTCCAATTGTTTCCATATTTTTTGGTCAATGTTAATCATCGTTTCACTTCCATATGTTTGTATGGCAGTAACTTTTTGTTTGTAGAATGTTAGCATGGGTTTGATTGAACATTTCCCGATTTTCTGTGAATCATAAGGCCTTTTCTGCCCAATGCTTTTGCTTTGGATGTTAAGTGGATTTCCCAAGGTATTTCGGTCATAGACTGGTTTATCTAAATTCGTAAGTATTTGTACATTGATACTTGTTCCAATTTTTGTTTCTGAAGATAAAATACTTGAGCTTTTTGCTTCTTTTGTCTTTTCTGAATTAGTGTCATGATCTTGTTTTTTTTATATTTATCGACAACTCGTTGTGTTCCATATATTCCTGCATTCTGTCCAGGGCAATTTGGAGCCCTCGCTGTGTTTTTGCTAGAAGTATTATATCATCGGCATATATCAAAAACAGGATCGCATTATTGTTCAACTTCGGAGGATTAATGGTGGGAGTGTAAATGCTTTTTTCATAATCAGACGTGAACAAGTTGAATAAGGCAGTAGCAAGTGGGCAACCTTGTTTTAGCCCATGCCATGTGTTGATTTCATTGGAGACCATCTCATCAGAGGACATTCTCACCTGAATTCTGGTGTTTGAGTAGAGTAGTTTTATAGGTGATTGTATGTGAATGGGACAGCCCCAATTCTCAAGTTTTTTCCATATTAGCTGTCTATTGATTTTGTCGAACACAAGGCCAAGGTCCACATATGCAACATAGGTATGTGTTCTTGACTTGGTTGCTTCATGTTTCAGCAAATTCATTATTAGTAAATTAATGCCTGTGCCGTTTTTTCGAATAAAACCCGTTTGACGGATAGCTTGATGATTCGTCTGCTTCGACCAAGCATTGAGTTTGATGAGTAAACGATGATTTTTCCCAGTGGGTCCAAAAGTGCCAATGGGCGATAATTCATAGGATCTTTAGTTGAACCCCAAGATGTGGGTATACTTTTGGTCTTGTTAATTAGCTTGAAAATTGCCTCACAGAATTCCGCCCAGATTTGTGGGCTCTTTTTCAATATCGCATTTGATAGTCCGTCTGGACCAGGAGCTCTGGAAGCATTCAGTTTTTTAATAAAATGTTCTAGATCAAGGATCTCATAGACCAAATTCCATCTTATTTCTTTTATATTCGATTTTTCGTTCTTATATGATTTTCTTTCTTTGCATAGTTCAGCGAAATGGGTGTTCCAGACAGCCTCCGGGACATCGACTATCATGCTCTCTTTTGCATGGGAATTTGGTTTTAGCAGTTCCCATAAGCGTCTCGTGTTCTGATTTTTAATCGCAGCCATCACGGTTTCAGCGTTTTCTTGTTCCTGTAGCATTTTTTAACCAGTTTTTATATTTTTGTCTTGCAGTGTGAATTTTTGTCATTTTGCTTTTGAACGTAGGTTTGTTTTTGCCAATTTCACAGCTTTTCTCTGTTCTTTTTTTATAGCGATCAACTCGTTATAATGATTTTTATGCATTTGTTGTTGATGCATTTTCGGAACGATGGTCAATTTAAATTGCTTGAGTAGCCATCCATAGTTTATTTTAGTAGCTTTTCTAGTTCATATGTCACGAATTTAGTTGTCAAATGTTTTAGATCGTTTTGGGTCATTTTGAGACGATTCATTTGGGAGTTCAGATAAATTGAC
Organism: Ambystoma mexicanum; assembly: GCF_040938575.1. Taxonomy (NCBI): domain Eukaryota; kingdom Metazoa; phylum Chordata; class Amphibia; order Caudata; family Ambystomatidae; genus Ambystoma; species Ambystoma mexicanum. The sequence continues at coordinate 344,187,461 of NC_090921.1, read as the reverse complement.
GGGGTATTTATTCTTCTTGGAACAGAACCAGTTATTTCCCAAGTTCGTCTCAAAATATAATGATCGCTTAGGTTTGTAGAGATGTTTTCCGCCTCTTTAATGCTTTTGGATAGCCCTCTCGTCATATAGACATAGTCAATTATTGATTTTTTTTGTCCACACGACCAGGTGTGGGCGGGGATCGTCGTATTTCCCTGAAAAGCATCTATACGGTCAAAGTTCCTATGGCTTATTTCGCTTGACCATCTCAGGGTTCGATGTTCTAAAAGGTGATCTTCTATTTTGTTTCCTGCTTCGTCAAATATGTGGAAATTGAAGTCACCACATATGATTTGTTCTGTGCCTTCATATTTCTCTGAATTGTTATCGATAACAGATAGCACTTATTCAATTAAATATTCATCTTCTTGTTTCCTGGGATTCCAATATCTGTTGGTAATACCGAGATAATTTCCATTTGGGTAGGAGTCAGTTGTATTTTCCACTTGATTCGAGATGTTTCTCTTCTTAAGTATTGTATTTTGAGCCCACCAATCAATGTTTCTGTATTCAATGATTTCATAAGGCAAATCGTGGCTAATCAGAGTCTACCTATTTTCCTTGCTGTTGCCGGGTTTGTTTGAATAAAGTAACCCTCGCAGATTGGGGGCTCAATGAGCCAAGTCTCTTGCAAACAGATTATGTTGGCTGCATTCAGGTACGGGTGTTCTTTGTGAAATAGATGTAAATGTCTGCATGTGTTCCATGAACAACAAATCACAATGTTTTGGTATCTGTGGTTTGTTGTTAATTAGATGTTTTGTTTGGATTTCCACTAGAAGTGGTCGTGGAATCAACATCTCTTCAAAAAGGCGTTTGGTGTGATTCTCTCCTGTTGTATGTTCCTGTCCGCATTTCTTGTTCTTTTGAAGAATTATTACAGGTTACATTAATTCCTTTGGGTGTGATTTTGTCTCTTATTCGGTTCACACTATTTTGTAGATTGTCACGACTGCTGATTGCTGAGTACATACTAATAGATTCTTGATCGTTTGCATTATATGCATCATCTTGAGTTTGGTCGTCACATTCTTCTATACTTAGCTCGAAACTGAGTTGCTTTATCTCTTTTTTAAAGGATATTTTTCTCAGTGTTTCTGCTGTATGGCAGTGGATCCAGATTTTGTAAAGACTATTTTTGTCAATTAATTCGATTGTTTTTAGATCTTTACTGGATATAGATCTTAAGTTTGGTATTGCATGGATCAATCACAGTGTGTTTGTTCTATTCAAGATTAATTTCGTGTTTTGATTTGAACTTCTCTCTAATCTTAATACATGACGCTAAACTCTTTGGAAAGGATCAAGAAATTGAGGATAGATGATAGATCTATCTTGTTCATTCATGCTTGAATTATCTTTACTATTATATACTTGTTCGCCAGATATTGTGGTTAGTTGATGAGAGAGTTTCTCTGAAGGCGTTGAAGATGATAAAAGCATTGTGAAACTAATTTCCTCGTGTGAGATTTCTTCGAGAGACAGTTCTAGAGATCTCTCAAATCCAGCTGTTGTTTCTTCGTAGCAATCTAGTATGATCATAGATGCCGCACGTAATTGGTCTTCATCTAGATTCCGTGTTTACAGTACTTTTCTCTAATGAATCCTCAGAATTGGTTGGTTCATTGATTGAGTTAGATGCTTGTTGGAATCTTGAATTCAATTATTTTTTCTTAGTTGGTTCTTCATGTTTGTTAGGATTCATTTTGGTGTTATCAATTCTTGTTTCTTGTCGATTTAGCTGTGAGATTTTTTTCACCTCGTTTACATTATGCATTAAATTCCTTAAAAATGCTTTGGAGCCGTCTGCTGTTTTTTGCTTTGGTTCTTTATCTTTTTTGTTTTCGTTGGTGGTGGAGCATTTTGAGGCTGTTATTCAAAAATACTGTAATTCTGACTCACTATATTTTGCTTCAGTTTTGGAGTGGTTTTATTTGGATTTGTAGTGATAGTCGAGGTTTCTTTTGCCATTTCGTTTAGGGGAGTGTCAGACGTTAAATCAATTAATAATATTTTGCGTTCTGGTATGCCATTTGGTCTTAAAAATCCTTCTCTTTTTAGCTGACTTGGATTCTTTTTCTGATTTGTAATTTGTGTTTTGTTTCCATCGGATTTAGGTATCTCCTTTTGGAGGACGGTCGCTTCTATTTGAGAATTCGTTTTATGAGGGACTGAGGCAGCAATTAGCGCTTCAATTAGTTGAGCTTTGTCTCTTCTGTCTTGGCTCAGCCAGGCGTTGTTGCCAAGTGTAGCTTATTTCAGCTTTTATATTGAGACGGTCAGCATGTTTAGTTATGAATTCTTCTAATTTTGTTTGTTTATCATGCAAAGAGTTTAGTAGCTTGGAATTTTCTTTTGCAGTTTCTGTATATAGTTCTTGAAGCTTTATATACGGGGTCATTGTCTGCGAGGTAACTGCCATTAGCATATTTTACAAATCAACCATGTTGGTTGCTATAGATTCGTGAGATTCATTTCTGCTAGTCGTACATGTGCAGTGATTTAGCACATTCATTTGTGTACAGTTGTCTTTCGATGATTTAGTAGTCAAAAAAACTGTATTAGTCAGTCAATGGGAGATCCGATAGAGCATTTGTCTCCCTTCCCATTCTACGGTTGTTGACCTGGTTCCTTCGTTGTTTATTCTTTCCATTTTTTTCTTGAAGTTCCATTAATGCTTCAATTTCTGTCAGATCTAAAGAAAATCGCTCCATTCGTTTTGAATTGAGCGGAAGAGCACTCTTTGCAGTGAAATCCCCTTTCTTCAGGCTCTCATATTGATTTTTCAATAGGAGTTGTGCATTCATTGCTTTTTTCTTTCTGAGATATTGAGCCAGGTGGACATACTCGAGTTTTTCCCTTCTTGCATTGTGAGTCAGGAGTGCCTATGGCCTTTAGCTCTTCCTTAGGTGCCATTGTATCCAATGGATATGACTCTTCATTATTCCTAATGATTACGGCCAGGGCCATTGCACACTGGGTGTTAGTCTTTGTAGTTGCATTTGGATGATTTCCATTCGTCGTGCCCAGTGTAACATTGTCTTTTACGGAGTGGGTCTGAGGTTCATTCAGGGGCATTGAATCTGTAGTGTTTCCTTCAGACTGTTGCACAGAATTACTCAGTGTTGTGGTTGGCTTGTCCTTTTCATTTGGCAGTGGGGAGTTGCGAGCCGAGATGCGCATATCTTCCATTTTCTTGGCTTGTTGTCTTGTATTTGGATGGAAATTGAATATATTCTTTTTTTTATTTCCTGGCATTTGAGCAAGACCGTTCCGAGATCTGGGTGATTCAACTGTTTACAGTTTCCTCAGTCTGGAAGCACACTGAGTGTAGCCGCAGGCTCACTATTGCAGTAACTGGAGACGCTCGCGCCAGCACTAAAGGCTCTGTGCTCTGCCTCGTATGCACACCTCCGGCGCTCCCCCTGTCCCGAACAGACTCGCTGGCGCAGCGGCCCGCAGCTCGGACACAACCGAGACACAATCGAGGGGCCGCGGGGGGGGGGGACCAAACGCTGATCCAACAGGCTGCCTGATGGCGGGGCCAACACCCAGTTCTCTCCCCCGGCCTCGCCATGGGCGACGTCCCTCCCTCGCACCGGTCCCAGCGGCCAACGCCGCCATCAAACGGCAGCGACCCAAGAAAGTCGAATCCCTGTTTGGATGGGTGCATGGGGTGAGGGGATCAAGAGGTAGGTAGCGTCAGCGGCAGGTGGGTCAAAGGAAATTTCCCGCAATCCCCACCCGGCTCCTCTCAGTTCCGAAGCTTTCACTTAAACTTATTTCAAAATTAATAAGCCTTATGAGAGAGTCAAAACAGAACTCCAGTCTTGGGATAAGATAAGGGGGGGGAGGTCGTACAATCGGCTAAGTGGGCAGATTGTCTTTGTGGTGAGGTGGAACTCACAATGTTTCCTTACCTGGCTTTTCAACGTCCGCGTATCCCGCAGACTCTGGCAGACCCAACACACTGCCTCCACACTCCGCGGCCCGCTCTGCGGCCTGCTGTGGTTTTTGTAATGTTAACAGGCTCCTCCTTAGTAACGGAAACAGAAAAAACACTGGGTCCACTCCGGCAGACTCCACACTCTGCCTCCACACTTGCAAATGCAAGCATTAGAAAAAGCCCAAACTGATCTGGACTCTGCTGAGCAAAGGCTGCAGAGGAGCCATGAATCAGAAAATGAAATTAGGCAGTATCGAACCAAAACAAAAGAAGATATGGGTAAACTGCAGCAGGAGAAGGTAGAGCAGGATACTGGCCTTGCAGAAGGAGTACCAAGAAAGTTTGGACCCTCTACTGCAGAGCCAGAAAAGGCTGGAATTTTAATAGGGCATGCGCAGAGCAGGTAGTCACCCTGACAAACCGCCTAGACCAAGAAAAAGAAGAGAATAATAAACTAATTCTCAAAGACCTGGACACCCAGGCAGAATTTGATGAATTGCGCCAGAAAGCTGGTGCACTCCAAAGATAGAGGTACGACCTGGCTGCACAGAGGCATACTCTTGCTCGGGAAAGGGACACTTTAGGCCAGGAAGTCTGTTATTTAAAAGAGAAGATAGAAGAAAATCACCTGGACCTTCAGGAACTGGGTGACCTCAAAAAAGACCATGAAAAATTGTTAGAGCACACCAGGAGGGTGGAAGATGCTCTAGCAAGGAAGGACCAGGCTTGTATGGACAGGACTCAGGAGGTAACCCTCCTGCAGCAAAAAATGGCACAGTATTCTAAAACGACACAGGAAGCACAGAGAGAAAATTAGGCTCTCTGTGAGAAAAATGACAGGCTAAACAGACAGGTAGCTATGCAAGAGCAATTGATAGAAACTAGCAAGGCCTTGATAGAGGAACAGAAAGCTCAGGTTCTTGCATGGCAACAGGGAGCAGGGGCTGAGAGAGATGAGGTTCGCTGGGAAAGGGAAACACCTGAGCATAACCTCAGGAATCCTAGTACCAGAGGCCTTCGTCTATTCCAATCCCTGGACTCTGCCACCCCCATGTCTACTGGCACACATGAGCCTAGGGCCACGGGGATGGCAGACTTCAATCCAATGAGGAATATGGGGCTCACAGATCAGCACCTCCCAGGAATGGATGGGCGGGCATCTGGTTACTGAGTATGGGTTCCCAAGTACTGTAAAATTTTGTGGGGAACTCCATGAGAGCAGGCCCACTAAGGGCATCCTGAAAACCTCTGCCCAGCTAGGACAGTGAGGGGGGGTACTCATCAAATCCTGGGAGGAAGGAGGAATCGGAAGACTCCTCTGAGCGCCCCAGGACAAGGAAACTAGGCCCCCACATTTTGCCAGCCATTCCCAGGCTCGCAGAATCCAGGAGAGCCTAGAAGACCAAACGGGCACCTCTGGGAGCAGTGCCTCTGAGTAAGAGGTGGAGTGGCCAGGGTCACCCGAACCAAAAAAGCAAACAAGGTCAGAAGGGCCTTGCTCAAGGATCCCCTAAAGCAAATAAAAGTGATAAGGAGCGTCATCACGCCCTATCATAAGAACGTGAAGTATTCAGTTCGGGAGCACCTAGAGCTCTTTGAACAGATGATGGAAACTTTCCATTTGAAGGACAGCCAAAGCTGTATTCAATATGTGAAATGGACCTTCTCTCCAGAGTACTCCAGCTTCTTTGCGGGGCTGGAGGACCAGAATCATTCTAGATGGTCCACCTATAGGGTGGCCATCTTCAAACATTTTTCTGTGCACAGGAATCCTCAGGAGGCTCGCAAGGCAGCCTACAACTTGCAATGTGGGGAAGATCAGGCCCCACAGGAATTTGTTCAAGAATTAAAGCGTGCCTTTGCGCAGACCACCAGAAGGGTGCGCACTGACAGCAAAGAGTTTGTGAATACTTTCTTCCACACTCTCCCCAAGTACATCATGACCCAGCTAGTGAGAGACTTTCACAAGAAAAGATCACTAGACTGGGTCATCGAACAAGCCACACGTATTTATGAGGTGCAATTGCCAGTAGAAAACAAAAATAATCCCAAAAGCCCCAAACCAACCAACACCCCTGCTGCTGCTAAAGTGGCAGAGGTGAAGGTTGCCCCCATTTTAAATTTCGAGGTGGGGGGGGCCTAAAAACCTGCCTGCACAGAATCAGAACCACCCCAAGCCCAGAAGGCCCTCCGGCCAATCACAGTCAGGGAGCAAGAGAGGCAATCCCACAAATGGGACCCCTGACTACATCAGCCCCCACTGCAAGGGGAATAGACCCATCCTGTGTTATGTGTGGACTCCCCCAACTCAAGGGGGCGGGATCCAACCAAACAGCAGCTAACCCAGGGAACTCCCCTCCTCACTTCCCCCAGGAGGGCAGTATTCCCCAAATACTGGACAGAATTTCTTCCCGAGGTACCTGCAAAACTTCCAACCCCAAAACCATCCATCCTTCTTTCCCCAATTTCCTGAGCCCAGACAACCTAATCCGGGAGAGGGGAGGCCAAGGGTGGAGGGGTACCCAAACTTCACTAACCCAGGGTATTTTGGGAGAAGGGATAGTTACCCTTCCCGGGATCAGCCCAGGGGAGAAATGAGAACCCCCGTATCAGCCTCAGCGGGTGTCGCAACTAGAGCGCCTCAACAGAATCCTCCGATGAGCATGCCGGCGCAGAATGCCTCAAACTCCGGACCTGGTGCTCCAGAGCAATGACGGGGGAAGAACCCCGACAACCCACCGGTTCCCAGGAAGGAGGCACAAGGGGAAGGGGAGTGTAAAGCCTTGGAGGAAGCTTCCTTCCCCACTTGTAAAAAGCCCCTGGAAAACCAGGAACTGGAACCAAAATCTCCTGCCCCTGAAAGTCTGCCACCCAAGGAGCAGAGGGGGGGGTAGGAGAAATAAAGAGCCCAAAAAGACCTATTTTGAGGAGGAGGTACAAGTCTTCCAATTTGAAGGAGAGGAGTCCCCAGAGGGTTCTGGGAAAAGGATCTTCTCCTTCAGAGATGGGGGAACTCCTCCCAAAGAAAAATGGGTCCCAAAGGATCCAAATCCAGACTGGGTAGATGTGGGGACTGAGTTAGCACCACCCATCATCCAACCCCAGAATCAACAGCATGAAAATCCCCTGGTTCAAACCCACCCTGGTGACTGCCTCCAAAAAGGGGGGGGGGGGCAGCCCAGAACCAGGGGAACCCAAAACTTCTCCCATATCTAGCTGTCACCTTTTCTTTTCAGATTCCCAAGACACCAAACAGAATTCTGCCCAAATTACCTCTCTATCACTGTCCAAAACCAAGAAACTAACCCACCAGTTGTCCAAAAATGTACATTATCTGTGCCCCCTTGAGGAGAAGGACGGAAGATTCTATGCCCCGGTCCAGATACAGGGGCAGTGTACAATTTTGGCACTGGTGGACACTGGATCCCAAGCTACCCTTCTGTCAAAAAGGGCCTTTGACCAACTGAATTCAGGAAGGGGGGAGAAATACCAAATTCCTCTCACCCCTCTTCCTGGACAACTTCAGAACTTCGACGGGAAGGAAATTCCCATCGAGGGGACTGCGGATTTGGATATTAAAATTGGGCGACACAAGGTGAAGCACCCGGTCATAGTTGTAACTCCAGAGGGCAACCCTGCGAAGGTTGTCACCCCTAATAGATTGTGTAAACAAGGTCCTCTGGACCAAAACTAACTGACCAATAAAATTAAAACAGAGTGTCAACCATGTTAGTTTAAACGGCACATGCCACATGGTTGAACAAAAATCTGACCAAGTACAATTTCACTTCCAGAACAACCAAATCCCAGACGTGACAGTAATAGCAGTAGGACAACAAACTGGTGATGGCGGGTCCTCTCTATGCCTGAAAATCAACCTTCCTTCCAGTCTAAGGTGGCATTCAACACTGAAAGGAAACACTCTGAAATTCTTTACAAATTCACAATCAGGAACTCCCACTCCTATAGTCCACAAAGATGAGAAATCAGCTCAGAGCCTGGCTGATATTCAGCAAATTGGAGAGCAGTTGTTCATCCCTATTCAGTTAAATGAAGGTAAGGACTCTGTTCTCGCCCGAGTGTGTGTGAACAACGGTAAGAGCTTCATCAGCGAGCCCATGTTCCGCAAACTCCCAAAAGATCCAGCCATTCCCACATTTAAACTGATAGACAAATGGGAAATGGATCTGGAAACACCCAATTCCAAACATCTCCTGCCAAGCAGGTGTATGCTTAATATCTCCATAGGCAATAAGAGCATAGTCCATAATTGTAGAGTCGTGCGAGACGTCACTGACGCCTTTTACTTAGGCAGTGACATTCTCAATCGCTTTGCCATTAATTTGGACCTAATAAACTTCAAAGCTTGGTCCCCATTAGCGGATAATCCCATGGGCTTTGATGAACCAGAGAAAGCATTTAGGTCAGCTCAACTGCTGCCTTATGCAGTTGAAATTCAGACTGGAGAGGAAGTCGTCATCCCAGAAAGGACCCGACAATTCTCCCTGGAAGTGAAAGCTAAAAGAGGACAGAAATTGAAAAACCCTGACGCCTATATTTGTCTGAATGCTTCTCTCCAACAGCAAGGGTTTGGGGTAAGCCCAACACCACTAGTCAATATAGAACAATACACCATTCCAATAGAGGTGGATAACAGCGACTTAAAGAGTATCACTGTAATCGCAGGCACCATTATTGGAATGGCGGTTGATGACTGACATTTTTCCACAGATTTAGGCAATGAACTGTTAGGACCAATCCCCAAGGACTGTTTCGACAGTGATAGTGATGACAACACAACACCAGACAGGATCTTTACCCGGCATGGGGGGGGGGGATTTCCTGGTGTACACTTCCTGCCCTTATGGCAAGGAAGATGTGACCTGTGACTTCAGGAGGGATGAGGTGATTTTCCAGGTCCGCGAGAACTGCCTTCCCCACCTGAAGCCACCAGTCCAAATCAGCACTTTGACCAGGGACTTCTCCACCCAGTTGGAGGAGGCCGCTGAGATAGAAAATCCGGAAGTCTTTCCAACCTCATGCAGATGGTTGAAGAGAGAGTCAACCTAGCTGATGCCTGTGAGACTCTGGAGCAGAAGCAAAAATTGAAACAAGTTTTCTTGGATTTTCAGGATCTCTTTGCGGTGGACTCAAATGACTGTGGTCGCACCGACTTCCACGCAACAACAATTCCCACGGACATGGCATGACTCCAGTGTTTGTGAAGCAATATCGCTTGCCTCTCACATCAATGGAGTCCCTTACTGAAATAATTAAGAACCTTGAGTTCCGTGGGATAATTCATCCAGTCACAGCACCTTCAATAATCCGGTGCTGGGGATTTTGAAGCCAAACGGCCAGTGGAGACTCTGCGCCGAGTTTAGGGAGCTGAACAAACGGGTCCATACTTCCCGATGGCCTCTTCCCTACATAGACCAAGGGCTGGCCCAGATCCAGGGGTCACAGGTATTCACTGCAATAGACCTGACCAATGGGTTCTGGACTGTACCTGTAGGTAGGGAGGACCAATACAAGCTGGCCTTTACCTTCGAGGGGCAGCAGTACACATGGACCCGGTCTCCCTTCGGATACATCAACTCCGGCAATGAATTCAACATTTTTCTACATAAGGCCATGCCTGACCTGGGCGAAAGGGGTAACCTGGCCTATGTAGATGATGTCCTAGATAAAAGCTGAACTGTGCAGGAACACATAGCGGAGATCCATTATGTTCTGACACAGTTGAGGGCTGCCGGAGGAAAACTCTCCTTTCAAAAGGCACAGTGGTGTAGACCCCGTGTCAACTTCTTGGGGCATGAGATTACTCCTCAGGGTCTCTGTCCCCAGGAAAAGAAAGTGGAAGCACTTCAGAAATTAAAAGACCCCACAACTCTGCGGGAACTAAGGAGCCTCCTTGGACTGACTAATTACAGCAGAAAGTTCATTGAGGACTACGCAGAGATCACAAGACCCCTGATCCATCTGATGAAGGGGGGGCAAGTGGGAGTGGGGTCCAGAACAAGCTGAGGCAGTAGGACAACTCAAAAGAAGCCTCTCACAAGTGCCTTGCCTAGCTTACCCTGTCAAAAACAAGGAGTTCTTCTTGGAGACAGGGTTCTCAAATACATGCTAGACTGCAGTATTGTACCAAAAGCATGACAAGGTCAATAAAGTAATCTCCGATGCAAGTAAAACTTTATCCTCTGTGGAGGAAAAATGCGACGATTGTGAGAAGGCACTCCTGGCAACGATGTGGGCATTGAAGAATTACTGCCCGTTTATCTAGGGGGAACACATCATAGTGGAGACTCCACACCAGCCTCTGCAATATCTCCAAAGTGACAGAATCCGGGCCGGAAATGTGAGTAATTCCCGATTTACTTCCTGGATTCTGTCAATGCAAGGCTTTCCTGTGGAGGTCAGATATGGCCAAAACAAGAAGAGTCCCCTCATGCAAGGTCTGGCTGACTTGCATGATTGTGCCAGAGAAAACTGTCTCGAGGGCGAGAGTCTAAAAATCAAGGACAACATGGAGGCATACCTTAATTCCCCACACAAAGTCTTTGAAGAAGACCAGTGTGAGGGAATGCCCATGGTCTATGTGGATGGATGCTCCTACCATGTTGACAACAACGGGGAAAAAGAACTTGTGGCCGGCGTAGGGAATGCCTGGGTGAATGATGTCCCAGAACCCTCCACTGGGTACAAACTCGGTCCCCGAAGTAGTCAAGTGGCAGAGTTGATGGCTGTGCATCAAGCCATCCTCACTGCTGTCCAACACCAACTCCACGAACTGGTCATAATCACTGATTCGTATTATGTACGGAACGGGTTTGTGGAGCACCTGGTTAACTGGAAAACCAGAGGCATGCTATGTGCTAATAGTAAACCATTGAAACATGGAAAATTAATTCAAAACATTGATGATCTGGTCACCTCGAATGGGATGACCATCTACTGGAAAAAGATCAAGGGTCATTCTAAAGTAGAGGGACCAGACAAAACTGGAAATGACCTAGCTGATCAGCTGGCCAAAACCGGAGCCATCCAAGGGGATCTACTTGAGATTGAGTCCCTGTTGGGGGAAATCCAGGTCACTGCTACCACTAGGTCCCAGACAAATGCTCACAATGAACTCTCAACTGCACAATGGAATAAGGAGACCCCAGATGCTGATTTGATTACGGCTCAAAAAGGGATCCAATAATTGGTATGTTTTATCAACACATTGAGGACCCTGAGAACTTTCCCCTGACGGATACCGATTACATAGGGAAAGCGGACCTCAAAGTGTTGATGAAATGTCCAAAAAAGTTCTGAATCCAAGACGGTTTGTTGGTGAGGAGATCCCTAGCTGGCCATGATCAGTGGGTGGTCCCTATCTCATTCCGAAGCCTGATGTTAAGTCATGCCCATGATGTGGCCACAGCCGGTCATCGGGGGTTTCATACAACACTTGAAATCTTAAGAGAGGTTGAATACTGGCCACACATGGGGCAGGACCTCAACCAATACATTAAGGGGTGTCTTGTGTGTGCACAATTTCAGCCAACATCCCTCACACACCGTGCATCTCTCCAAAAGAGGGGGAATGACACTGCCTTGGTAAGATTTTCAAGTCTTTTTTATCAGGCCCATGATTTGCCCCTCTAGGGGGAACAAGTAAATGTTGACCGTGACATGCTTGTTCACTAAATGGGTGGAATGTCTCCCAGCCCCAAATTGCAAGGCAGAAACAGCAGCTGCCCTGATGATCAACCACATCTTCTCGCGTTTTGGACTACCCCAAAGGATCAAGTCAGACCAAGGTAGCAACTTCACTAGCAAAGTAATGACAAAGATGTGGGAGATACTTGGGGTCAAAGCTTATTACGGACATTACCCGAGCAAACCGAACACTAACTACCCGAAAAAGACGGGTCAAGTCCCAACTGGAGAAACTTCGTCTGACGCATCGAGTACTGAGTTAGAGCTCACGTCAGGACAGACGGCAGAAACATCAGAGAGACCAACGACCAGTGACTCCATAAATAACGAGACCGCAGATTTTTTAGAAAAAAGCCAACAAGAAGAGGAAAAAAGAAAAAACCCTCAGCGAAAGAAGGGGGCAAGTAAACCCTGATTGTGAATATTTCATCATATCAACTTTCAAAAATGGAGACACAAGTACTGAGGAAGGGTTTATCTTTTGTTCCCAAGAATAACAGCACCTTGCTAAAAGAAAAAATTGATTTTTTCAAACTGATGAGAAAGCTTAAGCTTAAAGTTTTCTTTAACTCTTTGGAAGATGAAAATGTAGAAAAAGAACAACATAAGTACTTGGAACTTAGTCCCAAAAGCAGCTTTAACCCATCTGTACAAAACCATATATTGTCTACCTTTGAGAAGACTGTTTGGGATGAGTTCAAGAAGATACGGTTCCAATCAGACACACAAGGGAACTTCTCGAGAATTGAACGTCAGACTTTGAAAAATCTTCTCAATAACAAGGAAATTATCTTTAAACCGGCCGATAAGGGTGGAGAATTGGTACTGATGAACAAACAGGACTACTTGGATGAAATTGAACGCCAACTCAGTGACGAAGAGACATACCTTGAGGTACCTATGAATCCAACAGAAACAGTGAAAGCATTAATCTAAAGAGTTTTGGATGAAGCAGAGGAAAATTAAGTTATTTCAGATAAAACAAGATGTTTTCTCAACACCCGATTATGCCAGTAATCTACATTTTACCTAAGATACATAAAAGACTGTTGAAACCGCCGGGACGTCCAATTATAGCAGCAACGAACAGTATCCTTGAACCTTTGGGACAATATCTGGACAAAATACTGCAACCACTAGTCCAAGAAACATCTACGTACGTGAAGGACACAATGCATTTCCTACAACAATTAAAAAATGTACAGTATGTCGATGGAAGAGATATAATGTTCACGATGGACGTGACATCCCTGTACACAAACATTGCTCATGAAGCCGGACTAGAAGCAATAGAATGGCTCATTCTAAGATCAGACAAATGCCAAGGAGATCGACTGTTTGTCCTTACACTCTTGAAACTAGTCCTTAACAACAATTTTTTCAGGTTCCAGGACCGATATTTTATTCAAACATCGGGAACTAGCATGGGGGCGGCTATGGCACCATGCTATGCCAACGCCTTTATGCATTACTTAGAGCATGAGCATGCCCTTTCGTCGCCAAGATGGGTGAGACATTTATCACTTTTTGTCAGATACATAGACAATGTCTTTGGTATATGGACTGGACCCCGTGATGAACTAGACAATTTCTTCACAATGATGAATGGCATGAACCCTCGGATTAAATTCACTACCTCAACTAGTACTACTTTCATCCATTTTCTGGATGTAGAAATCTATGTCTCTGAAGCCAAATTGGAAACCAGGATATATACTAAACAAACAGATAGGAACAGTCTCTTACTCGCCACTAGCTTCCATCCAAAACGTACCATTGACAGTGTCCCTCTGAGTCAATTCTTAAGATATAGAAGGAATATCTCGGACACGGTGGAATATGAACGACAAGCGAATACATTTGAAACAAAATTTACAGCGAGAGGGTACGATCCAGTGCTTATTTCAAACATAGCAAGGAAAGTCAGGAATACCAATCGGGAAACTTTATTGGTGCCCAAACCAACAAAGTCTGGAGAACCTCTTGTATATGTTACCACCTACTCAGTACAGAGCAATAAAATCAAGAAAATTATCAAAAAAAAACTGGCCAATGATGCAGTTGGACCCCCAGCTAGAACATCTGTTTCCTGAACTTCCCACGTTTGCCTATAGAAACAGCAAGTCGCTACGCAAGAGTTTAGTGAAGGCTGAAATTTCCGCGCCAAATACCACATCCCAATATAAGGGGACAATACCTTGTTACAACTGCCAACATTGCGGGAACATCATAAAAGGCAATTATATTACGCATCCGCACTCAGGCAAACAAATACAGTTAAGACACTCTTGTACCTGTGACGCGCAAAATGTAATCTATGCACTTAAATGCCCCTCTGGTCTCTATTATATAGGTATGACCACTAGAAAAGCCAAAACAAGATGGACTGAGCATAAGTCTAACATACGTACCAAAAGTCTGAAATCACCGGTCTCAGTTCACTTTGCAGAGGCAAGACATACAGTGGCACAACTAAAGTGTGTCATTCTTGAACAAGTAGCACCAGGGAGGAGAGGAGGTGATCTGCAACGTAAGCTAGCACAACGTGAAATTTTGTGGATAGAAATTTTGGACTCTTTACACCCTCGTGGTATGAATTTGGAATTTGACCTAATGTGTTATCTGTAACTTTACCACTAGACGGTACCCACATAGAGACTCTTTCTCCCGTATAGAGGCCTCTTCTTAAATACCATAGGTCTTAGAGAAACTGTGCAGAATGTACACTGTAATTATTGAATGTTCAATTTGTATCTATATATCTATGTACAGTGCTTTGAGATGTTTCTTTATACATTGTCTTTTGTATATTGCTTTCTGTACATCGCTTTTTGTAAGGCTAGCCAGGCTACTTGCAAGAGGCACTTATATGGACTGACTATAAATCACCATTCAAAAACCTGTTAAATTGCTGGCTAGTAGTTAACACACAACGGTTCGATTGATGTATTTACTGTGGATTGTCCATGCAATCAATATTCTATGATAGGATATAGGACCTCTTTGATTTGGTGTATCAGCATGTGATTCAGACCCTGTAAACATGAACCCTCCCAGAAGGGTGTATGTAACATACGGATGTTGTCAATTGTCGACACACTGTTCTTGAAAGATGAATTTTAAAACTGTGACAGACTTCACTTTTACCTCTATCCCAATGGATTGTTTACCTCGACTGAGGCATTCTGCCCTTTTACCCTTTTGCCAGAACAATCACGTTTTTCATCAGCAATGGAGCATTTCTTCTTGGGCCCTCCCTTTTTAAACATCCTAATTACAATCTTTAAGTTGTATGCAAGATGGGGGCGCCCAGCGTACCTCCCCTTTTGGGGAATTCCGCTTGGAGCCTTCACTTGCATTCTATGCACTTTAATTACCTCGATTGAGGTCACGAGTTAGCAATCGGTGAACTTCCCCTCAAATTGTCTCTCGAATTGGATGTGAGATTGGGGCGCTTTGCGCTCCACCTCTGGTCGCTGTGGGCTTCCACATGCATCATTTACACCTTTAACTCTTCTGTCACGGCCCAGGGCATTGTGACAGGGTACATTTTTACCGGTAATTTTACTTTAGATTCGCTCCGTATAGGTTTACTTACGCTTTGACGCCCAGTAGCGTCTGCCGTTACCATGATAATGCGGTGACGCACATAATGCCCACACTAAGATGTCCGACCATTCCACGGCCCACACGCGCATGTGTGGGGCTCCCTTGACAACAAGGAACGCCACTCGCAGTCGAGCTTGGCTTGTTGCTGGAGGCGGTCGCTGTCCAAGATTCCCCATCCTATGGGTAAGAATTTCTGACTGTGACTATAGGTCTGATAGATATCTCCCTTTTGGGTTTCAGCGTTAATATGAGTAACGCTTTCAATTCGAATGATCTTGACACTCGTATCCTTTTCTAGGGTCTCCCCAGCCGCT
The DNA here is from genome assembly GCF_040938575.1 of Ambystoma mexicanum. Classification (NCBI taxonomy): domain Eukaryota; kingdom Metazoa; phylum Chordata; class Amphibia; order Caudata; family Ambystomatidae; genus Ambystoma; species Ambystoma mexicanum. Next base: position 344,171,846 of record NC_090921.1, on the reverse strand, counting down.
TCTTGCCGCGTCCAAGTCTAAAGTACTTTCCGGTCCTGGACTGGGTGAGTGATTGGTTCTGGCATCCACTGTCATTTTGTCGTTTAAGCTCTGAATATTTTTATGTATGTGAGATATTGACATTCGCACACCTGTTTTTGAATAAGTCAGAGTTGTGACACTGCTTCCCTCTGCTTGAGGTTAGTAACATGTGCGTCGCCCGGCGCTTTAGCCATTACTTCTCAGCTCCTTTTTGTATATCACCAACAATAATGCCCCTCTCTAATTTTTTATAGGACAAGCACCTTGATTAATAAGTTTTCACGTTATATTTCACAAGATTTACCCTAAGAGTGAAGCCCCTACCCTGAAGATGGATCCCTTGATCCGAAACGCGTCGGTTAATTGCTAATATCTGCAAGAAAAAGAGGGCTTCAGATTGGAGATTGTCCTTTATAATTAAGGAAAACTCAATTTGCCATTACCAATGTAACACTGAATTAAGTGTATATTGTTGTGAATACATACTGTGCAGTGATTTACTTTGTGAACACATACTGTGCAGTGATTTACTTTCACCTTGTTATTATGTAATGTATGACTTTTTCTTTGAAATTTTGTTTTGAAACGTGTTTAACAGAGAATGGACAATTAAAATGTCCCATTTTTCTAGGAATCATTGTGAATGTTGTCTTATTTGGAGGTTAATCTTCAGTATAGACTTCTAGGTTTAAATATAGTGTATTTATATTCTTTATGAATGCATGAATAAGACTACATTGGACTTATCTCTGCCTATTAGGCAGGACCCAAAGAATTGAACTACGGTTCCTTAGGAGTGCATCCGGGATTACTGCTTAGCAATAAGCTGTTTTGGTTTTCGTCAAAAGTAAACTACACATTGCCTACCGGCGAGCCTCTAGTGGTGCAGTGGAGAGATACAGCAAGACAATTGTGAGCATATTAAAAAAGTTTGTGGCAGATTCTGGGCCAAGTTGAGATATTTGATTACCTCTTGTCCTGATGGCCATAAGATCTACCCATTCATCTGCAACAAAAATGTCACTGTTTGAGCTGATGACTGGACGCAGGATGGTGCTTCCCCAGCATCTGCTCTACAGAACCCAAGAGCAGACAATGATAACTTCCTCCACAACTCATGAGTATGTTGAAAATCTGAGAAAACACCTTCAACATGCTTTTGCCTATTCTCTGCGAAATGTAGAAAGATCTGCAGACAGTATGAAGACCCATTATGACTTAAAGACTAGTAGAATATAATACCATGAAGGAGACCGGGTCTACTTATACAATTTCCAAAGAAACCAGGCCAAACAGAGCAAATCTTTTCCTAGCTGGAGGGGTCCTTTTGAAATTGTAGATAAAATCTCACCAGTCGCCTACAAAATCCGTATCCCCAAAGGCAGTTTGGCAGAGGGGGAAGATAAGTGGGTCCATATCAACCAACTGAAGTATTGCCATCCTAGGCACACTCTGCAGCAACTAGAGGATTCCTCTGGATCCCCAGAGGGGGTCACTCCAGCTCCCTAGAATTCCCACTATAAAAATGATTCCATCTACATAATCAATAAATTGTGAATATAAACGACTGTCCTGATTTGTTAAAATGTATGTATCTGCCCCACTACATAAATAGTGGTGGGGAAATGTCTACAAATATGCTTTTGCTTTGTCATCCTAGAATTGAAAACCATGGAGACTAAAACCAAGGAGGACCACCCAGGAACCGGAAGGAAAGATCCAAGGGGCCCGCGTTATCGCGCCATTCTCTCGTCAGTAATCGGCGAGGAGAACCGGTCGATCCACCACTGATGGGAGAAGCTGATGAATTTTGCCATTTGGACCAGAAAGAAAAGAACCTGATCATCCCAGTCTCGCGACTTCCGTTGACGGGTGGTCAAAGCCAAATCACGAGAGGGGGGCTTGTGGGTTGTACTGACCTGCTAGCTCTGCCCTGCGACATCACTGTGTGCTTGTGGCACAAGAGCCAGAAAAATAGCCGCAAAAAGCCCTATGTGCGCTAAACCTAGGAAAATTGCGTGTGAACCCAGAAAGTTGGCTGCCAATCTACATTGCCTATGTCAGTGGTGGAACAGGAGACCACACTGCTGAAACCTGTCACTGGGCTGCCCACAGAGTGAAAATGGAAACTTCATGAAAGGCAGTGCTTTATTGCAAGGAAACCCAAAGGTGCTCTGAAATCCTTTTTTCCTTGGCTGCTGAAATTGCAAAATAATGGTTCAAAAACATCAGAAAATGACCAACATCCTTTCTGGGTACGTATCCACATAAGCTCACAATGTCATGAGAAGCAGAATCCATCATAATAATATCCACATTAAAAAGTGTGCTTGTCTGTGAAAATCTGTAAAATATGGGCGCAGTGCCATCGGCCGCCTGTGTGACAGCTGTCATTTAATTACGCCGGAAGCTTAAACTTGTGCAGTTAAAATCAAATTTTTGGAATTAAGTGACTTGCCATCAAAAGCAATATAGGTTGCAACTATTTAATCGTTATGTTTAAAAAGACTGGAATTAGAGATCTGTTTGCCTGTTTTGAAAAATATAAGTTTATTTTTCAACTAAGAATAATGTTACAATTGACTTTAAAGTAAATCTTATGCAAGCTAAAGATTATAAGCAAATTCCACAGTTGCCCCAACAAAAGGCATCTCTCCTGCTTCTCATCAAAGCCCAGGAACTCCCAGTCAGGTGTTAATGAAGAGGGGAGGGGATTTTGCTCTGCTGCTCCTGGGAGAGACAAAAGATTTTCTTGGCTGAAAAGAATATGCAGATACAAGTGTCAACAGAAACCCCTGCCAGAGGGAAGAGGCAGGGATTGCTCTTGAGCCACCAAAGCTTTGGGGGCGGGACAGACAGATTTGTATATTCTGAAAGCACAGAAAAGTATATTTGTGAAAACGACTGACACAGAACTGTGCGAAATTGTAAAAATATAGTATTGTTAATGTGAAATTTCTGGTCACGTTTTAAAAGTACTCAAAACTCTGTGCTATGTTCAGGGACATGACTACAGAATGTGTGGTTTTGTAGCAATTGTGGTGATGCCAGAAACATGAAACTTCACATGATTATGCGCAGATATCATGCGCACCTGTGTGTATAATTGGGGATAAATCCGACATTGGTTACCAGACCAAACGTGCGAAAAATAGTCTGTTGTAAATATGTCTTGTATGAAAAATAGATTTCCTGTGCAGAAACAAAGGGGAGGTTTTGCTCTGGACCATAAAACACAGTGTCATGATGACACCCTGTTTTCTTCTCAAATCAGGGGAGAGGAAAACCCCTAACCAATAGAATACTTAGGGGTGTGCCTAGCATAATTCCGCAAATCCATATTCCAGACTCCAGAACTTTGAAAGCAGAAAGGCCCACTTCCAAAGCTGAACCCTTCTCAGCTTGGCCTTTTAAAATCCAGAAATCAGGTTTTACCCCAGATCTCTAAGGGAAACCCAAGAACAGCCGGGTTGTGCTGTTGCTGCTTTATTGCTAAGAACTATTGCCAGAATCCAGAGATCCAACCCAGTAGAGCCGAGCTGTGATCGGATAGCTGCGGACCAGAACCAGAGCCAGTCAGATCCAGTCCAGTCCAGTCCCACCGTGTGGTGTCCAGAGTGCCTTGCTGATTTCAGAACCAGAGCGCCAGGAGTCCAGTCCAGTGTGCTAGCTGAATTCCTGTCCATAAATCTTACCTGACCCTATCCCTGATGGGTCCATTCCAAACATTGGTAGTGAGTATCCATAGCATAGGATTGTCACTGGCATATGTATTGTCCATAAGTCATCCATATCTGAACCCATTCTCTTATTTCCAAAACTGCATTGACTGAACTTTTTCTCTTACCCTATAGTCTTTTTAATAGTAGTGTTAAAATCATCTTTGCGCTGATATATTTTCTGAAGAAAGGCGAGCGTCACGGCAGGCCAAACCAACCAGAAATATCCTAGGCTGTTGGCTGTGCTGTCGTGTATTCTGCATCTTCATAGTCTTGCCTAGTGTAAAGGAACCTTGTTTGTTAATTTTAAAAAGCACATCTTTGTTTTGCTAATTTAGAATCTTTCTGAAAAAACAACCTCCATCAAAACCTTCCTAACTTCGTCACTGTGTATGCTAGAAATGAAATTAAAGTGTCTATTTGAAGCTAACATCCTTGGCTTTCCTATGCACCCAAAACTCCCAACTCCTTATAATTATTCCGCAATTGCGCTTACCGTGCGCAGAAAAGTTTGCCGCAAATTTTTCGTTTGGCTCAAATCTATCACGTGTGAAATAGCTATTCATTGCATCCGACCTCAGAATGAAGTTTTCAACTTGCTAGTCACTCAATACTAATTGCTAGTGTTTATCTGAAACCATAAAAAGCGGCTCCCACTAGTACTGAAACAATTTTAGTGAATTAAATTTGTTGAATTCTGTATTCCCGACACCGGTTTTCTCTCTTTCAATCTCTTTATATTGCATATTGGGGGTATTGAGTAGTGTGCAGGGGGAAAGAGTAATCACATTGCATTTTTGATTCAACACACAAAAGTATTATTCTATGCTGCATTATTTTTCCTATCATTACACTGTGTGATTAAAGAGATTTATTATCACCCCATTGGTGATCATTGTATAACCATTCAAATAGTGTGATATATATATTGTGAAATACCTAAAATAAATATTTCTAACTTTGCAAAACAGCCTGCTTCCTTGTTGAGTGTGACCGGGGGGGGTGGATTCAAAGAGAGGGGCGTGATATAAGGGTACATCATTCAGAAATAAAAGAATTTATAGACATAACTAAATAATTGAGGGTTCCAGCTGTGCATCACATGCTAGGCATTGACTTAGGTGGAGTGCCGGGTTGAAATCACTTACAAGTTCTATTAGCTGTGTTTGCCCCAAATTGCTAGAACTCTCAGGTGCAGTTCGTGTGACTATCATTTGTTCGTTGGCATGGATAACTTCCACTGTCATGATTGTTTCACCTTTGGATGCCATACGCTTGGCTTCCGTGTCTGCTGCTTGATTTCCGCGTGAGATAAAAAATCAGTCCCTTTCATGTGGGCGGCGCATTTCACCACCGCTATGCCCACTGGGAGCTGTAATGCCTTAATCAGCCTGTCCAATAAGGCTGTGTGTTGCACTGGTGTGCTGTCTTCTCGGAGGTAGCCCCTCCTTTTCCAGCGTGCTAAGCTTGCGTGCACTGTCGACATCACATAGGCAAAGTCACTGTACTCTGTTACTTCCTGGTCTGCGTGATTCTCAATGGCGAGTACCAATGCACCCAAAATTCTCCATTTGCTGTTTCATGACGGCAACGCCTGTATATCTTTGTCCATCATTTTGATTGATTATCGAAGAACCGTCAATAAAGACGATCTCTCCTTCTGCCAAAGCATTTTCTTTCACCCTGGGGATTTCATCATATAACTCTTCATAATTTGCTCAGTCATGTATCGGCTCTCCTTCAGTGACTGGCTCTGCTATAAACATAGCTGGGTTTACTATTTTACATCAGACTATTTTAATCGATGGGTTTGATATGCTCACTTCATACGCAGAAGCTCACTGAGAAGTCAATGTGCCCTTTGGGTTCTCTAGGATAGTGAGTGCTCAACGTACAACGTCATGGAGCATCCCATCACAATGGTTGTTGCCTTCTCTATGGCGAATGCTGCGGCAGCTAAACTTTGTTCAGAAGGAAAATTACCTCTCATTACTGGGTCCAAATTCCCAATGTAATATGCCAGGGGCTTGTACCCAAACATGGTTCTCTGCATGAGTACTGCTGTCATAACGCTGCCATTCGTGAGCAAAAACAAGTAGAATTCCTCTGCATAATTGGGAATCCCTAGGACTTGTACTGTGCAGATGGCTCTTTTGAGTTCAGCAAACCCTTTCTCCATGGTTTCAGACCTTTCAATCTTTTCTTTCATCACTTGGGCCTTCTTTAGGGCCTGAAGAAAAGGCTTAGTATAAGAGCTGTAGTCGAAGACCCATGCCCTGACATAGTTGCATAGGCCTAAAAAGCTCTGCATCCGCTTTATTGTGTTCAATATGTCTTCAGCCCTTTCTGGGGTCATCTTCTTTCCCTCATGTGAGATTAGTTGGCCTATGTACAGCACTTCTTGTTGACAATATTGTAACTTTTCTTTGTCAACTTTATATCCTTTCTCAGCCAGTATAGTCAATACTTGAATAGAATCGTGCCTGAATTGCTTTTCTGTTGTGCCGCAAATTAAGATGTCATCCACGTACTGCAAGATGACACTTTTTAATGCTATATTGCTTAGGTCCATCTGCAGGACTCTATTGACAATAGAAGGAGACTCACAGTACCCCTGTGGCAGCCTCATGCTTTTCAGATGCATTTGTCTGAACGTGAATGACGTAAAATCTTGGGAGTTGCCTCAACGGGTATGTTACATAGAATTGTAGACGGGTTAGGGACTAGAGGGAACCCGGCCTCAACAATTTTGTTTATTGGCCTCAGGTCTTACACTCGCCTCCAAGACCCCCCTTTTACTTTTTTCCAGAGGGTACACTGATGTATTACATGGTGACTGACGTCACTAAGATGCCATGGTCCATCATGGCAGAAATTGTCTTAAAAAATCCCTTCATCTGCCTCTCTGGACATGGGATATTGCCGGGCTCTTGGTAGAATTGCTCCTGGTTTCAGTTTAATCTTCACTTCTCCAACCCCCTTCAAGAGGCCTACGTCATAGGGGCCTGTAGTCCATACTGAGACAGGCACCTTGGCTATGTTGTCATCAAAATATTCAGGACGATTTAGTGCCAACGTCATTGTCTGAGGTACTTCTCTTTTAATCATCTTTACCCAAAAGGTGAGACTCCCTTCCACCATTGTTTCTCCCATCTCTGCTTATTCTTCAAACAGATCATCATCAGTGATGTCAGTCACTCAATATCCCTCTTCAATGGCAATTATCGCGCACCATTGTCTGCCCTCGTCATCGTAACCGTCAACCAAGGCCACTTTTCCTCGTATTGCAGCTGTGTGTATCATCAAGGGAAATACTAGTCCCTTCTCCACATGCATCGGTATTCGGGGTCTGAATAAGAACTCATCAGGGGTACTCTTGATTTTGTCTGCGAGGCCTGGCAATCCTGCCATAAGCACACGCATACCATATGCGAACATTTCTGGCTCTAATGGTATGGCCCTCATGGCTATGTGTCCCGAGTATGCTCTAATCATTTTGCAAACATTTGAGTAGTGCATTCCTGGAGTGGAACATACTACCCCCTCCTCTGTGAACTTTGTCATTAAATCTCGACCCAAAATATTTACTGTAGTCTGTTGAGAATATAGTAAGGGTACATTTATTTCACATTCTCCTATGGAGACTGGTAGTGCATTTGTGAAGGGAACACGACTGGTAGCTCCTGTAAAACTCCGAGTATCTATGGACTCGCCGGACAAGGAAAACTTGCCTTCACGTATGCACAAGCGTGTTGCACCCATGTCAACTAAGAAGGAATATACTTTATCCCCTATAATGACATCCACCCTAGGTTCCCTGTGAGTATCTGGTGTCACTGATAGGATTGAACACATCAGGGTTCCCAGTGAGCTGTCCTACTTTATATACAAATTTGGCCCACTGTGTGCTGGTGGATTTCCCCCATTCCCATTGTTACTTCCCATTCCAGGGTTCATGGTCTGTGATAGTTGCAGCGGTGCCTGTTGGGATTGTCCCTGTGGAAAATTCCCCATGCTTTGCGGTCGCACCCCTTGTTGCGCTCCTTTCGCTTGTTGTTGCACTGTGTGATTCTGTGCACTACCCTGCTGTAAAGCTGCAGGTGGATTTGCCATGCCTGCTCCTGTCCCTTAGCCGTTCTGCATCATGCCTTGATTTCTGAATGTGTGCCCCAAATGCCCTGTCATTATACACAGCCAACAAACTGGCGGTGGTCGGATCATTTCCCCATTTGACATATCTTGGTTACCATTTTGCATATTTTGAATTCCTCCTTGATTATTTTGAAAACCTCTGCCATCCTCTTCCCCTAAATCCTCTTCCCCTTGGATAAAACCCTGTATTGCCCTGATTATTCTGCTGTGGACTAGCCACCTGCTGCGTGCTTGATTCAACTGTGCTAGCTATCATGGCTCCCTCAAGATCATATTTTGACAATTTCCTTTGCACCAATTTCGCTTCCTCACCTTTTCGAGTTGCTTCCTTTTTGCGATTCTTTTCCTGCAACAGTCGACAATAATGTGCGATGGTCAACTGTATTTCAGCCCAAGACTTGGCTTCAATTCCCACCAATTTCTTGAGTTGGTTCTGCACCGACTCTGGCATCCCTTGGCACAGTATATGGTAAAACACAGGTATAGATTTCATCCACGATTCATCAGTCTCGAGCACCGATGCGTCTTGGAAATTCTGTATATAAATTAACGGATCCTCAGAATCCTTCATTTTTTAGTCATTATAGCTCCCATATCGGAAGTATCTGGGTATAGTACTCTTAGCGCTTTCCATACTGTGGCTCTACAATCATGCGAGGTATTAATTGTGATTACACCAGGGTAACCTGCTCGTGCCCAGACATCGTCTGCTCTCTCACCAAGTATGGCGATCAGGAGACCTTTGATGTCCCCTATAGCTAATGTGTTTCCTCCGGTCATTTTTTCTAACTCATGTACCTACTTTCCGGCTCCCGACGTCAGCATTGGAAGCTTGTTTTTCAAATTTCCTCGATCCATGTGTGGCCATGGAATATATTGCAGTCTTACTCCCCCTTTCTCGAGCAACGGAAATTGGAATGTGTAGCCCTCTCTCTCTTCTCTCATTGTTCTCCTGTCTATTGCAGGGGTAATGTTCCCGCATCGCCGTGTACCTGGCAATGCCCTTAGTCTGTCCACATTGGGCGTTGAAGACAATCCCCTCTGATCGTGGATACTTCTTCATATCGGTCACGCTGGGTGGCGGACTCTAATGCTCTCGGTGTAGATTCGATATTGTCTGACCACCTTATTCCTTTTTCCCTCAGGAGTCGTCTTTCACTTCGCCTCCCTTCTTTATTTTCCTCGTGCTCCTCCCTTTCGGAGTCGGACATTGTCTGTCCCCAATTCACGCAACGTCTTGTATCTTCATTGTTTCTACTGATTTCTAATCTATCCAGGGATAGTTCCCTATTCCCACTCTTTCGGGTGACATCCTCAGTGTCATACAGCTGAGTGCTCTCCAGGCGCTCGTCTCCCCCCCCCTTGGGTATTTTTTCAAGCCCCATTTCATCATATATTCTATCGATCGTTTCTCCGATGCTTCTGGTGTCGAAGTCATCTTCAATATTCGCCCTAGATGTGCCTGGTACTGAATCATACGCAGGAAAGAATTCTTCAATGTCTTCCCAATCTACTACTGGAGTGGGTTTTCTAACCTCTCTCCCTAGATATTCAAGATTGCGTGCTCTCTGTCTTTGCTTACGTTCTATGTCATCATCGAATTCTTTGCATTTCCTCGCCTCTTCTCTCACCCTATCTTCTTCCTTTCTCTTTTCATTTCTATGTTCATCTGCCCTTTGAATTTCCTCATCTCTTCTTCTTCTTTTCTCACAAATCCTTTGCTCTTCCTCTAAACTTTGCCGTTTCTGTCTGTTTTGATCGTTGGCTGCTCACGTATCCTTTTCTCATGTATCCTTTGCTCTTCCTCTAAACTTTGCCGTTTCTGTCTGTCTTGATCGTTGGCTGCTCTTGGGTTACGATCGAGCTGTCTTTCTTGCTTTTAGATATAGTTGTTCTCGCCTGTGTCTGTCTTTCTTTCTTATCCTTTCATCTCTTAACTGCCTCTCTTTCCCCTTTCTCTGTGTGTCATCTAACCTTTCCTTTTGTTTTGCGTCATCCATGCCTTTCCCATCGAGTTTTAATAAAATGTGTCCTCCCGTCCATTCGTCTTTTGCGAATGCTATCTCATCAGTTCTATCTTCGCTTCCCTTCCATCTCTTTCCTTCTCTCTCTTTGTCGAGAGATGTACTTGTCTGTGCCCGATCTCTTCTTTCGTCATCACGTCTCCCCTTTTCCCTTGGAACTGCAGAGGTAATATTTTTTCCTTATCTTTCCCTTGATTTCCGTCACTACTATGTGTAGGTGACTCATATGCGGGGTTGCTATAACCCGTGGCTGCTTTAAGTTCTCTCAACGGGTATAATCCCTCGTCCTTCCTTTCTTCAGCTTTCGTTTCGGGTGGGGCAGGTGGTGCGGTATGCGTCTCACCCCCCTCTGTGCATACATTAAATATCCAATCTGTTGGTGGCTCTTCCTCCTTTCCTTGCTCATACATTTTCCATAACCGTAGGAGTGGGAAGGGAAGTGTGGCCCGTAGGAGTGGGAAGGGAAGTGTGGGGAACACGAGTCCCTTCAGGCCCTTCCTGCAGGTTCTTCTAAACTACCACTGTCTACGGGGAGCTTCACGGTCTACTCAGTCGAATGGCAAAGGACTCGTGATATTGCCCAAGACCTAGAGTTACTTTATGTCGACGGTCAATAGGTGTCTTACTTAAATCAATAATCGATAGTCGGTAACCATCAAATCTCTGCTACCAAGTGTACCCGGGAGACTCCAACACCAATCAATAAGGACAACTCAATGGTTTGGCAAATGAGTCCGTTTAATGACAAGTACAAAAAACAGGGACTCACAGAAATCAGCAGTGATGTGATATTCGTCTAAGCCCTCCCTTCAAACATGACTACTGTAGACGTCACTAAAAGTATGACGTCCTATTGGTTCTATTAACTATAGGACCCTAGATTATTTGGTCCATTGTGATTGGGTTGGCATCAACCACATGCATACATTTCCACTTTGCTTAGCAGCACACAGAACGGTCAGCCAGGTGCAAGGTGCCCCCGATTCAGCCGGCCTTCCTTCAATCAATCATCACTTTAGTGGCTATGTGTCAATTAGTTCACTGTGGTTGGCCTCAAAACTGCATCTTCTTGTCTGGAAAAGTTCTGATATCTGTGTCTGGGCGGATGCCAAGCGTAGGTGTGAACCCATGCTCCTTCTCGCTCGGCTGTTCACATGCTACTCACACCATGATTTTGCCTAGTTTCTTCTCGGTTTGTGCATTTCATTCTCCTTCAGCCCACCACCTGCCTATGCCTCCTTATCCAGCCCTTCCAAAGACAGGATATTCTGTTCTTGAGTTTCAATTAAAAGTAGCTACTGTTCATAGCTTCTATTGGTATGACCTTGGCTTCCCTGGCACAAGCTGCCTCTGCCGAGTTTTGATTCAGCCGTCTCTCTTCATGTAGCTAGAATATGAATCTTCTTGCGTTTGGCCTTTAGTAACCTGCTTTTAGTGCACAGTGGACTCACACTTATAATACGGTGCTTTGTTTTGAGGTAGATTATGTATAATGACGCTTGCTGCTCTATTTTTCTACTTAGCATAGCAAGCCGAACTGTTTTCATAGCATTCTTGCGGTTTCAAGCATATGTACAGGTGTTAGCTGGTTGAATATCTTCATCCTGTTTACAGCTTAAGCTTCTTTATATTTCAACATTGTTCCCTTCTTATAGGTTCACGATATCTTTATTCATGGCATTTCGTCTCTTTGTGTCATCCTTGGGTCATCATATCTTCTATCTGCGAGTCCGTCCGAGTCCTTGTGACGTCACCATTCGTCTTCTATTAAGGCCTTTTTGGTTTCTTCCAGGACGGTACTTAGGCAATCTTCATTTCGTCTCATTTGCTGGCAGGGTTTTCTCAATGGATACCTTACTGTCCACGGTTTTCTGGGTATTGGTACTTCAACAGGTGTTATTCTTCTGATAGGTACTGGGCAGAGCCCTACTGCGGCTCTCTGCTGGTTTATTTGCTCCTCATACATCACATATTTTGGTGTGCACGTTCCTGGTACTTCAAAATGGGCGATGGGAGTGCAGGCTTTATTTGGGACCTCCTCTACACCCCAGCTCTATCAGAAAACTTGTCAGGCTTAGTATGGTAGTCGCCTGTCTGTTTCCCATTTCCTTCCTATTTGTGTCTTAGCACTTGCACTATCTGAAATGTCGCTACGCCGAGTATGATAGTTTTCATTCACATTCTTGTTGTTTATGGCCTGTAAGAATGTTTTGTATTTTCCCGTGTACCCTCCCTTGTCATGAAGCGCTTTGAAACACATTGTGTATAGACGCTATGGAAATAAACCATCATACCATACCATATTACATCTCAAGATTTCTCTATTTCTTTCCTGTCTGTAAGATTACCTTTTGTTCAGGCTAATCGGCCACATCCCAAAGGGATTTAGTATAGTCCCTATTTGTTGTGTGTGGCATATTTGCATGTTTCAACCAAAAAAAGGTACATCTGTCAGGACTCTTTCTGCCACGAGTTAAGTCCGTTTTCAGTTTTGGCAAAAATGAAGTAGAGAAAAATAGTGTTCTTGCTACATGCCATGATTTCTTCTGCCAGTAGGTGGCAGCAGACACAGACACAGACACACACACGCACACGCACACGCACATGCACACGCTGTACATACACGCCTGATCTGTAGACTGCAGCGAGAGCAGTCGGTGAAAGCCCATCTACTCCCAACGGCGCTCCACAGGGTAGTGTGTTCAAGGAGGGAGAGGATTAGACCACATGCCTTGGTGCACTGACTGGCAGAGTGCAGAGCCTTACATCTGCCTACTCGTGGTGTCTAAATTCTCCGTCACAGTCTCAAGGCACAGCAAATAGCTCAGTGTAAGTCTCTGGATCACAGTCTTAATCACCATCTCAGTCACAGTATCTGTCTCAGGTACAGTCTTTCAATAACATTTATGAACGTATGGTTTGATCAACTCTTTTTATGCATAGAATTCATGATCCATAACATTTTCATACACAAACTAAAAGTAATCTTTAACATCATGCATACGAGAGTTAACGAGGAAATAACGTACTGCCTAATTAAAGCATATTTATCACTGAAACTTACCCTTAAATTGAAACAAATTTCCCACAGCTGCAATTCTCAGCTTTGAGCTCCTTCCACAATGAATAGCCAAAAATGTCTGTATTCAGCTCTTTTCCCGCATTGATAAATGATCCCTTACATCGTAAAAGGGGAGCTCCGGCAAGTTCTACACCTTCCATAAATAAATGTCACATAGTCTCACTCACCCATAGATTTGCCTCTACACAATACCTACCCTTGCTTGGGATTTCCTGCCGTGCTCCTATAATTTCATGAGGTTCCAAAGAGCTCATTCTAAAACACATATAGCAGGTCCGCAGGGTTTTAAAAAGGAATAGTTCAGTATACAATGCGTGTTGCTGAGGCCCAGAAAATATATGTATATGTACTCTTCAATTACTTTTCCCCATTCCAATTGTTCTTAGAATCCTAGGCCATCATCTTGTTTTTAATTCAGCTATATGCTCACGTGACCATATTTCAAGTGGTCATTCCACCATTAATTGTTACATTTTCATCTTCCCTGATGATAGTCATTATTGATAGTTCTTGAGCAAGACAGATCTTTCCATAGTAACTCGAGAGGCCATAGACGCCATGCCCAACCATACTCAATCCAGAGACCAGTTGCCGTGCTCGGGAGTCCCAGGACATTTTTCCAATGCCGCCCCCGACCCCCAGCATCCAAAAGCAATTCAACTGATCAGTTGCTCAGAGCTCTGAACTAAAAAGAGCAATAGGCCCGGGACATCAAAGATGACATCACTGATGACATCATATATGAACATTAATTTTGATGGTGGGGGTGCCAAGGTGGTACCGTTGGCGTTGCAGATGCGTAGTGCACATCCGTGTGATGGATGTCATCTTGATGGCAATTTATGTGACAATTGAGTCACTGTTCTCACGCATATGCGCACGAGTGTAGCATGTGTTCCATGGAGTTAAGGTGTATTAGAGGCGAGGGCTGGTGACTCATTTAACCTCCAGGGAGACATCACAGCATGTGAGAGGGAGATGGCAAACTCATTTTCTTCGGATTGGTGGGCCAACTGTTGGCATGATGTGATTATGTTCCATTTGGGAGATTGGTATGTGTGAGCTGGCCTAAAATAGTGCCAATCATGGTAATTATCCAGTTGTGGATTGTCAGGGGTGACATTGTCCTGGTGTCTGTCCTGCTAGTTGGTATTGCAAGGTGGCAGGAGGAGCAGGGTAAAGGGCATGAGGTACAGAAAGTGACTTTTACAAAAACACATTAAAGTCATGATCACTGTTAAGGCCATTCTTAACACATCTATCACGACAGATCAGTCTTGCTTCTTCCTGTCCTAGCCTTAGTAATCTGTTGCCTCCTCTTGCTCCCATCTTCACTGTTTTTAGTCCAATTAATCTTATCTGGCTTGTCTACCATCTGGTGGTTTTTCTGCCAATGGTTGGCCAGAGGCAGATTCGGGTCCTAGGAGTGAATGCTGTTTAAATGTTCTCTTATCTGAATTCGTACCTCTCGGATAGTACTCCCTATGTATATTTTGTCACATACACATTTCAGTGCGTAAATTACATATTTTGTTTTGCAGTTTAGGTGTTGCATGATTTTGAATGGTGGGCAGCCTTTAAATATTGCACCATTGATTTGCGTGACATATTTACACATGGAGAAAGTCCCACATTTTGTGAAGCCAATTGTTTGACTGCTTAGCCAATCTTTTGCCAAGATCTTTTTCTCAGACAGGAAAGATAGGCTAAGTATGTTCCTGAGTGTGGGTGCTCTGCTGTATGATAGGCTTGGATATGCTTTCAGACTGCGTCTAATGTGCTCGTCCATTAGCAGTAGGTCCCAGTGTTTAGCTAGTAATTTTTGTATTTTATAGCTGTCCATGTTGTATCTGGTCATGAATTTGATAGTCGATTCTGTAGTTGTCTTCTTCCTTTTAGGGGTGAGTAATCTCTCCCTTGGTATAGTAGCTGCTAGCCTTTTTGCTTCTGTGAGGTTTTTGTTGGAGTAGCCTCTGCTTCTGAACCTTAGGTCAAGAAGATCACATTCTTCGGTAAAGTGATCCTGAGTGTTGCAATTCCAATTTGCTTGGATATATTCTCCTTGCGGGATATTACGGATAACACAACAACTCTCACCCAACACTATGCACTCTGCACTAATTTTAAATATATCATGTCACATTATTGTCACAATTGTCACCTTACATGGTTTTGAATATGAATCAGCCTTGATAATGACCTACAGGTCGAAACACGTGTCGGCTGACCACATGGGGATATAAGAGCCCCGGATGTACTGTAATGTGTACCATAACTCAAGATAAATAAACCATTTTCACGAATAAACATAAAACGCTTCAAACAGAGTGGAAAAGTACTTTCTTCAAAGCAACAAAAGCAAGATATCCAGGAGAAGCCCCCTTCCTTTCCGATCCTTTAAATACCTGGGTCCTATAACAGTAGAAAAAACAGAAGGCTATGACTCTGATAAATATGATATACAGGTGTGTCAAGGGTGCTTCTGGGTACAGCTATTGGGGGGTTTTGGTCTTGTATAAACAGAGTTTTTGCTCCACGATATTATATGGATTGGAGTCTATAAGCATAGTCGATTTTGGTTGGCTGAACATCATTGAAGGCAAATTTTGGCAGTTTTTGGGCCTACAGCCCATTGTGCGCATTGAACTAATAGGGTTGGCTCCCGGGCTGATATCTACTATGGCCCATTAAAGAAAGGCCCTGTTATATCTGAAATCCAGGATGGCCCCTATTTGCCCCTTGTTGCAACTGTTGGGAAGGCAACCAGACCCACCTACAACCAGAATATGGTTAAAGTGGATGCAAAAACATTTGAGACGATTGGGTGGCATCCTAATTGGGAGGATAGTCTTGTTAAGCTTAAAGCCAAAATGACTTGTAAATTAGATGAATGGGACTGTATCTCATATTTTACACACTTATCTAGTCTCAAGAGTTACCAATTTGTAGAACAGTTGGTGTATGACTATAAGGACACGCAGGGTTATCTGATTATCTGCCCATCTCCAGATCTGCGCAGGTTTCTGCTACTCTTGTGTATGAATAAACTGCCAGCTCTGGCGGCGATTGGCCCCGAACTGGGCATTCCCGAAAGTAGACAGAACCGGTTGCCTGTGTGTTGTAAAATGGAGACTTCTCAACATGTCCTCACCGACTGCCTTGGAGTCGGTGAGGACATGTTGGAATATGGAGATGCATGTATGAGACTATTGGGTCCCTAGGTTTATCATGTTAACACTATCAAGAATGATGATTTGCTTGCTGGTCTGGCTGAATACTCTGCTTAAGTCTATGCAATTGGCACTTTACAATCTATGGGAAGTTATATTGGCCAGTGGGAACCTTGCAGGGAGACAGTAAGGGGACTCCTCCCCATGTTAATGCTGGGAAGGGGCACTGTAACCAGTGAGTGGACGTTTGGTCACAGAACTTTAAGGAATTGCCATTTGCAAGGAATTATACGAGCTGGTGATATGTTTACTGCCGATAATGAATTGTGATGATTGTAAATTTGATTTCCGAATGGTACTCATTATCTATGTATTTTTAATTTTAATGTTACTTCTATATTGCATTTTCTTTTATTTTATTGACTTTTTATTCTATGTAAAAGTTCTTTTGACCTATAAACATAATGAAATAAATAAAATATAGAATGTTGGTAGCAAGATGTCAGGGTTGATCGTGAGACCTATCATGAACTATTTAATCTATTAAAGAATGTACTTATCTAAACGAAACATTATATTGGAATGTTGTTGTTAATACGGGATCCTAATCATACATAAACAAAGGCTGCAGCTTGCACCATAGAAGTACAATATTTATAATCTTGTAATTTTAAATCGTAAAATAATGAATGCTACCTTATCAGAGTTTTGAGTAATGCTAAACATGTAATAACTAGCTAACAATTCATGACTTACTACACACTTATGCTAGTACAAACAATACATATGTAGACCCACAATGCATACAAATCAGAGGCACATGCAGGGAAACTAAAGTAAGGAAGAAAGAAACTACATCACCAGAAAATGACATTAAAGTTTATCTTCATGTATACAAATTAATTGTGTGTTTGAGCATTTCCCCATGTATGAGCACCATGAGCAGAGACCAACCCCTAAGGAAAGTACTTTAACATACGACAAGGTTAACATCTAGATATATAGCAACTTTTGAATGTTAATATTCTTGCTGTCAGTGAACAAAAACAAGTGGCCCAGATATGTGATGTCATCAATGACATTTGTGATGTCATCTTTTATGTCCTGGATGTTAGTCTTAGCAGTGCACTGTGGAGGCACGAGTAATAGTTGCTTAGTTTACCATAACTGGCGAATTTCTGAGGTTTTTAGGTTTTACTTGTAACTATAATGCCACTTTTTTCAGTGAATTCCATAGGTTTTCATTGGTGCAACTTAACCATAACGTCCCTTCAACAAAGTTTTTCAGCAAATTTCAGAGGTTTTTGTTAGTGCAATTTAACCATAACGTCCCTTTAAAAAGTTTTTTCAGTGACTTCATGGGTTTTTACCAGTGCATGCTAATTTCCTACAACTTACTAATATCATACCTACCCCCAATATAGCAAAATTTGTGTCCATTTGTGTCCAAAGTTCCACCTGAAAACTCTGCCATTTCCCATCTTCTATACACTTTTTGCAACTTTTTGCCCACTTTTTGCTTCACTGACAGTTCGGAACTGTACTTTCTACTGATCTAGGAACTTTCAAGCTCAAAATGTACCCTTGCACAGTTCCTACACCTATTCTTACTCATTATCTATTAACAATCTAGTACAGAGCACATACTCAGAAGAATTTTAGCAAAACTGCTATTTATCTTAAAAATGGCATCAGCTATTGCCATTCCTCCTTCCCAAGAGCCACCACCACCACCAGCTGAAGGACTTCCACAACAAAAAAAGGGCAGTACTTCCAAAGACAAGGAAGAGGACAAAGAAGATGAGGTAGAGGAAGTACCTAACTCTAGCACCCAGAGAGAATCATGGGTGTGGCAGATATTTAACACTGTTGGGAATGTACCAAAGGCTAAAGCTACCAAAGTGAAATGCACTGAGTGCAATGTTGTTCTCAGTCGGTGACTACCTGGACATCACTCCCACAGGACCACCTCAATGCACTGCCACACCAAATCGAACGACTGCAATGCTCTCAGAAAGGTTGTTCCTTTCTTAGCAAGCAGTAGGCTGTCTTCCTCCGCATCATGTTCTTCAACCAATACTGTAACCACACAGCCTACTTCTGTGGGACACAACATCCCACCAGCTACCTTGCAAGCAATAAAAGAGGCTGTTGATCCATATCTTTCAAAGACAACAGTCCTCTGTATATATTGCAGCACACCACTCAGCAGGAAAAAGCAATTTCTAAGTGCTTTTGAAGCTGCAATCAAGGAGCACAAGAAACACTGCCCACAAGCTTAGAAGTAACACACACACACACACAACATCTTCCCCTGTCCACCTGCCCCTCCATATTAGTGCTTGGTGCCTCTTCCCTCATTTCCCTCCCCACCTTACTTTCTAACGCATCCTGCAAAAAAGAGAAAATCTAAAAACAACAAAAAAAAGGTTTCTTTAGGAACAACCTTTCACATTTAAAAAATAGAACTAAAAAAATAATCTTTTAGACTCCATCTACTTTACATTTCTCAGTAAAGTATATAGACTCAATAAGATTTTCCAACATTTCATTAGCATTTTGTGTTATGCGAATGGGAATAATAAGGGATAACCGTCCGGCAGCCCCATTTATCGGCCTAAGCGAAGTGAGGGCGATAACGAGGGCTCCGGACCGTTATCCCCCATACCAGTTCCTGCAACGGGAGATGAAGGCCATTAGCACCTCGGCTGGCAAAGAGGTAATCTGGGGTGCTTAAAAAAAGGATTTTCCTTCCTACAGCAGGATGCGCGCAGCATCCGGCTGTAAGAAGGAAAATCCTTTTTCAAGATTGCCACCGTGGAAAGGGAAGGCGGGGCTCTGTACAGAGGAGCCACTCTTCCCTTTCCACGGCTTTGTTCCTGCAAAAGGTTGTTCCTGCAGATTGCGAGGAGAGAACCCTATGATCATATTAAGCTTCCACACACCAACTAGTGCGTAACAATCTTTTACAAAGCTTTTCCATCTACATTTCCCTTACTTATCCCATAAAATTGTACACAATGCTTCTATAAATGCACACATGCATTGTGCAGTGAGGGAAGTGCATAAATAGAAGGTGCAGTATGTATGGGCAAGTGCTCATGAGAACCCAGGAGGAAAATGCCAGGGTATGCCAAGGTGGGATGCCACTGGATAACTACTGCAGCAGAGGTGTCCCAAAGGTGGGATGCATCTTAACCATACCATCCCTTGAACAAGGTTTTTTCTGTCAATGTCATAGATTTTTATAAGTGAACATGTTTCATTGTGTTACATCACTGTATATAAGTTATTAATAATTCCTCTTTTCACATATATGAAAGAAATATAAAGCTCCTTTAAGAAACAGTTTTTGCAACACATACTTATGTATTTTGTTATCAGCAGTGCATACTGGGGATAGAAATTTTCATTCAATTGCCTACGGCATAAGGCTCCAGCATGACCCCAGCTGATCCAAACCACCCCATTATTCACTGCACCTAACATGCATCTTAGTTCAGTGTCCACTATACCATAATAATGTAACCAATAGCCAGTGCTCGTAGCTTGCAACCATGGCCAGTCTCCAAATCCATGGGGCATAGGCTTCGGCCATGCCGCATTCCCCAATAAGTAAATCAGAGTACACATTTGCGTTTGCCGAAGGCTATGCCCACTACCCAGACTCCAAATGTATATTACTAGTTTTTTACATTCTTACACTTTGGAGAAAAAGAAATACAAGACATGCACCAAAAACATGCCTGCAGGTCCTTGCTAATTCTCATCGCGCAAGTTTGTTGTAATCTAGTCCACCACTTCAGGCTGTAACCGCAAGCAGAATATGTTTTCCCATTCAAACCTACTGCTTCGGCCATGACGCATGCCCCAAAAACAAATTACAGTAAACATTTCTCCTTGCTGATGGCCAGGCTCATTGCCCAGACACCAAAGTCATTTCACTGTGTTGTGTACTTACTATTTATACTTAAGGACATATTTGCAAAACCATGCTTTCCAGTTCTTGCTGACCCACCTCGTGCATATTTGCTGCAATCCCAACCAGCACTTCAACCTGTACCCACGAGCACATTCTCTTTCCCTTTCAAACCGATCCCAATTTTGAAACACTTTACCACATAGCAGGTCCTTGGTGGACATGGCCACTTTAACCCCATTGGTCGTCGTTCGTGGTCATGGCCAGTAGCCAGATTCTCTGGGTCATGACCTTATGCCATGACCCGGACCAGACAATCTGGCCACTACCCATGGCCACAGGCTATGCCTCAGTCACCAAAGGTACATCACTATGTTTTGTACCTACCTTATGACACTTGTCAAAAAATAAAACATAGGCACATTTGCAAAACCATGCTTTCAGGTCCTTGCCAATGCTCCTTATATGAGTTTGCTGGAAATCCCCCCATGTTTTATGTTTTCAAAAGTGTCAAAATGTTGCACATACAATAATCATATAACTTAGCCCCAACTTGACAAAATCCATTCAGACTTTGCACAAACATTTAAGGTTGGGTTTATAATCTTTCTGAATAATTAAATCCACATTAGTCAAACGGCAGCAAAGTTATAAGCCATCTAAAAATGTTGAGACGTCCTCTAATTGTGCCCCCTCTTGTCATAATCCCACCAAACCTTGCAAATAAATGTATATCTAGATTTTAAATCTTTTTTCATACTTTTGTGAAGATTTGTCAAATGTCACCATATTTATAACCATTTGCAATACTACTGGATGAATTTACACCAAATTTACAAAAGCACGCTTTCAGGGCCAGTCGGTTGGGCTGTAGGCATGAGCAACATGTTCAAACGCCATTTTGTGGCTCCCCTATCATTTTGCCTCCCCTTGACGAACCCTCACCATACTTCGCAGGATCTATCTGACGGGCCATATACTTTTTTTTTTACAAAGTTTCATGAGGATTCGTTTGTGGTGGGGGAGAGGTTATAAGCTGCCCAAAAAGTGCTCTTCCTATGGGTTGAACAACTTAACCATAACTACAGGGCCGCTACCGCAGGCCCTGTAGTATATTCAAGAAAAAAACTTTAGTTGCAAGGATGTTAAGGTGAGAACTTAATGCATCAAAATCCTGGAAATTCAGCTAATGTCACCTTAACTTTGTGCACCCTGTTGTGCACTCTATGACCCCAATGATGACATCACAGATCACATCACTGATGACATCACTAATTACATTACAACAGTAACTGGCATTAACCATGGCCTTCAGCCATGGTCAGTGTGCATGGCCAAATATATTTTAACATATGAATGGGTTCTAGTCATGGCCTTCAGCTATGGACAGTGGTCACAACCTTCATCCATGTGCACTAACAGGTTCCATGTGTTAATATCCCAGCAATAATATCGCCATACAAAAATATCACCATCATTTTGCATCAACATTAAGGCATGGAACTTGCGGGGGACACCCCCGCACCCCTGCATTATTTTTAAAGGAGTGGGGGACCCCACGCTCACAAAACCTCCATAAATGCCATATATACAGCAATATTTTTGGTGGGGATAATATGTAGCGATACCCACTAACAGGTAGCAACCATAGATTTTGGCCTTTAGCAGTGGAGACAGCTTTCAACCGGATTAGGCACTAGCCATGGACTTTAGCACAATACTGGCCACTGACCACAATCTTTGGTTGTGCCCACCATATATTCTAACATATGAATGGGCCACTAGCCATGGCCTTTGACCTTGAGCAGTTTGTACATCTTTTGGCCAAATCCACTGTATATTTTAAAATAATAGAATGCAATAAGCGATGACCTTCGGCTGTGCTCATTGGGTATTACACAACACTAACCAGCCACTAGCTATGGCTTTTGATGAAGCCCATAGTATATTATATACACTAACCAGCCACTAGCCATGGTCTTCAACACAATACTAGACATTGGCCACAGCCATTGGATGTGCCTACTGTATATTCTGGCATATTAATGGGCACTAGCTATGGCCTTTAGCCATGGCCACTGACTACAGATTTCAACGTTGCCCACTGTCACACTCACCTGTGTCCCTGCAGGAGCGATGGACGAGCCTCCCTTGACCCCGAGTCTTCTCTTCCGCAGTTTCACCCGGAGGAATACCTGTCAAATACAAGGTGTACACTCAGACCTGAATTCACCCGATTCCCCTGGGCCCTTCCCTTCTCTTTACTGTGTGCTGTGATGTCCCCCTATGGGCTTGCCTTGATCTTTAGTAGGGTGTGCATTCCACTCTTTTGATTAGTGCCAATGTCTGTAGGCTGAGTTCAGATGCCAAACACTGTGTTATGCCTTCACAGCGAGGCGAGTGTTCAAAGCACCTGTTTCTTCACTGTCTAGAAAGTCCTTCCCACAAGTGAACGTTGCGCAGAGAATGTTGAGTGTCCAAAATTGTCCGTATTGTCTTTGTTTACCGGTATTTTTGTGGGTGAGTAGCGCTGCGTGTAGAAGCTAGCTGCTGGTAGGTTTGTGCAGCGCCTTCAATTCGAGCATGCCCGGTAATGTCTCTCCTTTCCCTTGCAGGAGAAATTATGTGGTATTAGCGCCTAGAGTCCGGGTTCAGCGCTACTGGAGACTTGGTGGTTAGGTAAGTTTGCATGGAGGCTTTTGGTAAGTATGCACCGCATAGAGCGCAGTGAAATAAGTGTCCGCGTTATTGGGGTGAGCGCAATGAATGTCTTTCTTTTACAGGGGTTTGTGCGCTCGTACAACTGACCTGGATTCCAGCGTTGCGGGAAGATTCGGTGTGTATGCGCAGCGTTACTGATGTGCGCTTGTTAACGCAGTTCTTCTTTGTTCTTACAGGTGCCAGTGTAGAAGTCCCCTCTTGACTGGAGATAGCTGCGGCGTGGAGTAAGAACAGAGATTCTTCCGGAACAGGTAAGCTGAAGCAGAATGATCCGAAGCGGGTAAGCAGAAGCAGGATGTTCCAGAGCAGGTAAGCAGAAGTAGGATGATCCGGAGCAGGTAAGCAGAAGCAGGATGATCCTGAATTATCCAGAGCGGGTATGCAGAAGCAGGATGTTCCGGAGCAGGTAAGCAGAAGCAGGATGATCCGGAGCAGGTAAGCAGATGCTGGCTGATCCTGAGCATGGCAAGTGTGTTGCTGATACAGCTCACAGTAAGCAACACAAAGCACTGGAAGAATCTTAGGTGTGGCTTATATAGCTAGTCCCACCCAAACACTAGAGAACTCATGAATTATCATGCACTTCCTGTTTGGCAACAGGAAGTGGTAACCAGGAAGTCACTAAAAACACTTGGAAGGAATGAAAGGAGGGATTTGTTATGGGTTCTTTGTGTGCCTATGCAAGGCCTGCCAAGCCTCCACCCAGCTTGCCCCAACTACCTGCATGATACCCATGACACCCACTGTATATTTTAAAACAGTGATGGGCCACTAGGTATGGCTTTTATCCATCCACTTTGGTATTTTTTAACACTAACCAACAACTAGATATGACCTTTGGTGCTGGCCAGTGACCCCAGTCTTTTTCATGGCCAAGTCCACGGCCTAAATTGTTATTAAGCTAATCAAAGTTTTCATGAGCCATCTTATAAGTGATGTTATGTATAATTCCATTATTAATGTAAACAGTTATATACAATATACAATGCAATTAGTGTTGTCAACAATAATGGCATCAGTGATGTGGATTTATAATGTCATCATTGTTCTCATACAACATGTAATTAGTGATGTCATCCGTGACGTGATCTGTGATGCCATCATTGTGCTCATATTCTGCACAACAGGGGGTGCGTAGTTAAGGTGGCTTTAGCTGAATTTTCAGGGTTTTTTTGCATTAAGTTCTCACCTTTCCTTGAAGTTCAAGGGTTTTGTCACAATGTAATGTCCCTGCAACTAAAGTTTTTTCAGTGAATTTCAAGGGTTTTGTTATTCCATACATAATTAACATTAATAATACAGACAATTTGGCTAAACAAAACAATGTAGTATGCCTACAAAGTAAAATAAAAAGCAATTGTACAAGCACATTCCCCCCAAATAAACCTGTTGCTACAAACAATGTGTTTGCATATGTACTTCACTTTTTAAAGTATTTACATGTAGTGTTCATGAATAGTTATTAAAGTGTTACAGTAACTGTGTAGAAATACTACACTCGATATATTGTAAAATAAATATGTACAAGACTACTGCCCATGAATGTAGATGTATTTTTTTAATGTTTTTATAGCCGCTTCTACCAAGGATGCATGGACGGCTATATGCAGCAATGACTAGGCGATTACCCATGTGTGTGAAATGAGCCAATAGACATCAACATCCTTCAATGCGGCTACATATCGATGCGCCTAATACACCAGCCAATCATATCACATGATCACTGCACCTACACAGGAATTTTATGCATGTCAACGAACGATCCAATCAAATGTTGGGATGTATTCAGCGAATACGCCCATTCCATCAGACGTAACCTGCGTGTGCTAAATGAGCCAATAGGACGTCAAACTCCTTCAACACATCTACCAATCTTCGCGCATGATCCACCAACCAATGAAATCATGTGCTGCGGCTCTGCACCTACACATCACTTATAAGCATCAACGAACGATCCAATCAAATGTTGGGATGTGTTTACGTGAATATGCCCATGTGATCTGACGTGACCCACGTGTGCAAAATGAGCCAATAGGACGTGGAACTCCTGTGACATGTCTACCAATCTTCAAGCATTATCCACCAACCAATGACATCATGCGCTGCAGCGCTGCGTCTCCATGTGACTTTTATTCATGTGAACGAATGAGCCAATCAAACGTTGCGATATATTGACACAGCTATGCCCACACCATTTGATGACATCGGCACGTACCAGACTGCCCAATTAGACGTTGCAGCAGTCTGTATCCGTGAATATTTACCACACCCACAAAAAAAAGTTGACATTTATCATTGCTTTGTGTACTTGCTAGTGAAAGGGTTTCTCAGTAACTGCAAGCACCTTTGGCACTTTAACTCTTAAAGTCCTGATCCTTTTTACCGACCTTTCCCTTAATCCTATTTCCCTTTGTACTGTGATTTGTTCAGTTTGTATATTTTTTGTTTTACTTTGTGTTCCTTTTAAAAAAATGTTTTTATTTTTTGCAGCACTGGTACTCATTACAAGTTTGCTGGTCCGGTAGTAACGGTGCCGGTAAGCTACCGGCACCGTTACTACCGGACCGGCACACTCAGAATTCTGCTCGCAGGTGCCTTCCCGCCCGCGAGGTCAGACCTGGTGGGCATACCGGCACCTGCGAGCACACACTGACGGTTGCACCGGCACCATTCTGAATGGTGCTATCGGCCTCTCCATTCCCATTGAGCCCTATGAGGCTCAATGGGAATGGGGAGTAGGAATTTCCAGTGCCTGGCAATCGGGAAATACAGGGTCCACCAGGGCTGTAATGGCCCTGTATTTCTCCATTGCCAGGCGCTGGAAAAATGTGCAAGTTCGGAAGCAGCCTGCCGGCTTAACCGGCAAGACTACCTCCGAACTTGTACTGAGGTCCATTGTCCTTTTTTGTCTTTTTCCTTCCTAGTACGTCATTCCAACATTTCCACTCCACCAAACTCCAAAAACTGTCACCAACATGCCTACCAGCCCCCCTCCACTCCCCCTAGTCCTCCTCCACTCCACTAGTCTCTTACAATCCACCACTCAATTCATATAAGATGCCACCCCACACAAAATTTGAGATAGCTACGGCTACCACACGTCCACAAACACACGACGTGGCATTTGCCCTAATATAGCCACAGCTGCAGAAGGGTTGGGTGGGGTGGTATCTACCCAAGAATAGCAATGCCGTGCGCTGGGTGGCAGCTGTATAGCTGTGAATAATATCAACAGCACCATCAACCAATTAGAAACTACAACACACACACATCATACATACCCTCCTCATACAAACTACTAGAAATTGAAACTAGGAAAAAAAGATGAATACTATGTTATGGCGGGTTTGAAAACTGTGTGGCTGATTGGAGAGAATTGGCTGTTTTGGTTGCTGGCTTTTTGTGAGAAACTCAATATTAACATGGACCTAGGTTTGAGAGATTAAAAAATTAAATGGGTTGGATTCGGGGAATGCGTTGGTTCCATGTTTTTCCGAAATTGTTAGGTCTGAGAAGTACAGGGCACCGAGACATCTTACTAATTCATTTTGGAGGCAATGATTTGGGGAATGTATGAGGGATTTCCTTACTGTAATGATAAAACAGGACAAGGGAAACTAATGGAACTATTTCCTCACACCATCTTTATCTTTTCCAATCTCACTCAGATCTCACTCAAAGGTCACCAGATGTAATGGTAACACTGAGAAATCCCAGATAAATGTTTGTTTCAGCATTCATGATAGACCACAACCAATTATGGATTTCGAACAACAACATACAGTTCAACATTGAATTTTTATAGACATGATGGAGTACACCTAACCGATGATGTGCTAATTTTCTACAATCAGTGTACCCCAAAAATGTCCTTTTAAGGACTACTTATCACACATAAATACACAAATACAATATATAATAACAAAAATGATCTTTTATTATACCCGCGGCTACAGTTCAAAAGTGAGTTAAAAGGGGGACTCACTTCAAGTTGTATACTACAATCCAACTTAAATTATCAATACAGTACAACACTACTCATGTACTTATGTAAAGTAACTAAAAAATAAGAAAGCATAGACAAATACATAATAAACTAGATAGGCAAACATTTCACAGCCACACAATATAATAACATAAATGAGAATACCCAACCCAAAATACATTGTATGGCGCATCTAAAACTAGACTCCAATTGCTCAATTTTATATTCATTTTGTTAAACTATTTTATTCTATTTTTCTCCAAAGTGTCTCATGCTCAAAAGTCTGAAAACATACATCCAAAATAAAGAAGACTCTCCATTACCTACTAGGTCACGGTCCATGGTCAGTGATTTTTCACTCCTGACGTCACTATACCCATACAAAAAACTTTAGAAAATAAACGAAACACAGACACCCCCAAAAACATAGCTGCAAATACAGAATTACTCTTACCTGTGGGTATCTGTAGTCCTTCGTAGCCTCGGATATAGCCACGATTATCGGCAAAACGACCAAACAAAAAATGCTTCCCTGTCCCCCCAGGCCATCACCAAGTGCCCCCCTTATCTGTGCCAGCTCCCACCATGCCTCGGACGGCCTCCTCACCTCCCCTGCCCTTCCACCCCAAAACACACGCTGCTTCTGTGACACAGTTTGCTTTCTGTCAGCTATTCGCGGCTGTAGCCGAGGCTACAGAAAGCTTTGTGTTGCAAACTCGGCCCCTGGACCTCTTCCAACTCCCAAATTTCACTCAGTGCTCTCTGGCTATCCCCCCACCTCTACCATCATGGCATTTGTATGTTTTTGCTCTGCCTATAGCTTTTTCCTGCATTTAATTTTCCCATAACCTCGGTTATAGCTGCGAATATCTCTCGCATCAAGAGAAAATCATGATGGCAGTCGTTTTATTTTTGAAAACCATGATCCTGCAATGCACCATAGGAGATATCACAATTATTTGGGGTGCAGAGGGGACCCCCTTCTCCGTAAAAATATTTAAATAACTACTGCACAGAATAACCACAAACTATGCATGGCGTGCGAGTCAACGCTTTGTGCCCAAGTTGTTTTGGACCTGGTCCAAATCCGTCCAGCGGTTTGGGCTGTGCGCTTTGGCAAAAATCAACCTTTTTGGTCTATGGGAAAATGAATGGGAAGTAGGCTGCACTTTTGGACTCTTTTTGGCGCTTAATAAATGTTATTGTTTAACAAATCTTTATAAAGCTTTGCAGTCTGGGGAGGCAACAGGAAGTGGTAACCAGGACAATAAATATAATTTTGAGGGGTTCCTATGTGTCTCCCCCTTACCTTAACTATAGGGCGGCTATTGCGGCCCTATAATTATAAATATTTGAGAAAAGAAGGGGACTGGAATTCAATCCTGGTGGCAACGGCACTCAGGCTGTGCTCATGAGGAAAAACATCAATCTTCTTTACAAATCCACACGCAATCAGTGTTTTCTTAGTGCAGCCAAAAGCGTCCTTTATTGGTTAAAAAGTACATGGACAAACGAAGGCAGCAGCAATTTAACACAAAAAAGAGAACGCCGCGTTTCACCCTGCTTGGGCTTCGTCTGGTATGTAGCATGGAGAGAGGACTGCAGTATTATAGACAATCATGTATAAATCCATCTTCAGTGTTTTGCACTTAAGTAAGTTAACTGAAAAGCAAACAGCAAACATACAAACAGGCAGCCATGTTGGAACATAGTGAGCATTACTTCTGTTCTCTGTTAATGTCTGTGTTTGCATGGAGTACTGACAGTTCACTATTATAGCTGTGCATGGAATCAACCCAGAATTTGATTATCCCAAGTGGGTTTGAACAGGATGATAAGTAAAAAAAACAATTTCATAATTGGTTAATATTATTTAATTTTGTCATTTTTATTGGTAATGCATATATCATCCATTCAGGTGCTTGACATTTTGAAAATTGCGCAACAAGGTGATTGTTCGGCGTTTTCGTTTATGCTGACCTAGTTGATGTTCGTCTTCCCAAGTGGGTGAATTTATAACTGGGTACTGCATAATACAGCAAAGTAATGTGTAATTTTCAAAATGCATGTTGTAAAACTATGAATGATTCGTATATATTGATATATCTCAATACATATTAAAGTGTTGTGTGCTATGTAAACATAGATGAACTGTTCAATAGTAAAGTGTTGTGTGCTATGTAAACATGAATGAACTATTCAATGATAAAGTGCTATGTACTATCAAAGTGTTTGTTGGAAAAATACATATGATTTATATATTGACCTGGAAGGCTGTGTGTTACCCAAGCGGGTGCCTTTATGGTCTGAGTGTATACTGTGTGGGCCTAAAAATATTAAAAATACTAAAAAATCCTAGGGTCCAGATGATTCTGATGGCACTAATGGCGGCTGTATGTTGTCCTCACGGGTGCCTCTACAATATGAATTAACCTGCCTAAGTAACAGCTTTTAAACAAGGACAGGGAGATTTGTGATTTCATGCCATAATCAGAAACATGAGCTATTAGTAGGACCCAAGTGGTTCTGTTGGGACAACGGAGGCTGTATGTTGCCCTCGCGGGTGCCTCTACAACATAAATTGACCCACCTAATAGGGCTTTCTGAACAAAACAAGAACAAGAAGGGATTTAAGATATTGTGCCATAACCAGAGCATGGACAGTTTGTCGCCCTTGTGGGTGTCTGGCTCTGATCAAACACTGAAATGAGATCACACTTAAGATTTAGAGAAAGGGGCAACCATAGTAGGTACTGTGACCATATGTTACCCTCTCCTATTATTAAAGGGTCATCTCTGGTGTATTAAAGTACATAATGCTGTATATAAGAGAATAACATTTCATAGTAAAGCGGCAAACATATTAAAATAGATAGCCCACAGCTTTACAAATGAAATTGTTAGATGGTTAAAAACAACTGAGGGTTGCAGATTAAGATACAAGATATTAAATAGTACAATCATATATTAAAATCTGCATGTTTAGAGCATTGAAATGACAGTGTTTTAGGCATTAAGATTGTTTATCACATTATCCCTTTCTTGGTCTCATTGGTCGTTATGGTGGGCTCCCTACCATGTAATTGTATTCTTAAAAATGATTTCCCACGAAAATCACCTATTTAAAAATTATACATATTGTACACTATTGACCGCAAAGTACTGAATCTATAAATGCTTACCAATCGCTCCTATTTTCCACAAACAAAGTGCATATATAAAACTGTGATAAAAATATACTTATTGGAAAAATCAATAAAATATAAATACAAAAAACTACATTCTGCTGAGTAGGCGTCCAAATCGTACATAGTGTACTAAGAAACTACACCTTTCATATTGTCGCACACTACGTATAGAAAACATGAAAAACGGAGATACACACACAACATAGTGTAACAATCATGACAAACATAGGATTTAAGATCCCAGGAATACATATAGTTCTTTATCACGATTGTGACCTCCCGGATGTTTGGTATTAAAATCTACTATGTATCTTGATTCCATTTGTCTCAAAGTCCGCAATCTGTCCCCTGCTCTTGGATGGATTCCCACCGAATCAATGATGAAATACTTGAATGTGCTGATGTCATTTTGGTGGGCCTCTTCAAAATGTTTGGCAAGTGGGTAGGACATATCGTGATTCTTGATTGCACGTAAGTGTTGTAGTATTCGTAATCTGGCTTCCAGTTCGGTGCTGCCAATGTACCAACCATAGATTGCATGCACAAGTAATCACATAAATGACAAATTGAGTGGAACAGCTCAGATCTTGTTTAGTTTTGACTTCTTTCCTAGTTCGAGGATGTAAAAAAGCTTTGATGTTCATTCCATGACGGCATGCTTTGCATTTGCCACAGGTATAGAGACCTGATGGTTTAGTAGTCAACCAGGTGTTAGTACTTGGTTTAGGCGATTGAAACATACTGGGAGATAGTTTTGTTTTGTATAGATGGTGGTTTCCTATACGTTACAGTAGCATGGGACGACAAGTGTGGGCTAATGTCAGAATCTCGCTTCAAAAGATACCAATATTTATTCAGGATCTGTTTGGTTTCTTTAGCTCCAGAATTGAATGTGGTAATAAACCTAAGTGAACAATCTTCATTTAGTGGATCTTTAGTCTGTTCTTTGAACACACTGTTTTTAGCCAAAATCATCTCCCGGGTTTTATTACAGCTGCGGTCATAGGCTTTGTTTATAATTCTTTTCTTGTAACCTCTCATTACAAATCTGGCCGCGGTCTTTTTAGCATTAGTCTCCCACACTTCGTTTTCGCTGCAGTTTCTCTTAATACGTAAGAATTCACCATACGGGATACTATTTTTGAGACACTGTGAATGTGCACTTGTAGCATATAACAGTGTATTAGTACTTGTTTCTTTTCTGTGTAATTCTGTACTGATATTGTTTTCAATGACTTTTACCTTTATGTCTAAATAGACTATTTCTGTCTTGCTATGATGTTCTATAAATTACAAGTTTTGTTTATTTTGATTCAGAGCGTGAAATAAACTGGTCCATTCCATAGCCGTCCCGTTCCAGATGATGAATAAATCATCAATATACCTTTGCCACATAATGACTTTGTCTGTATATTCTTTCTGATTGTCATTTGACAAAAGTTCTTCCTCCCATGTACCCATATATAGATTCGCAAAAGTGGGGGCTACTGCTGTGACCATTGCCGTTCCACAAATTTGGTTGTAATACTTGGAATCAAACATAAAGGTGTTATGGGTCAAAATGAACGAAAGCATGTCCAAAAGCATAAGTGAATGTTCTCGATAATTTAGAGATCTGGTTGACAAAAAACTTTTTACCACTTGTATGCCCTTAGAATGTGTGATGCAGGTATAAAGAGACACTACATCCAGCGTAACTAAAAGAAAATTAGGTTGCCAATGGATGTGTGCTATTTGATTCAAAAATGCAGTTGTATATTTGGTATAAGATGGTAAAGTTTCCACAAAAGGGAACAGAAAGCTGTCTACAAATTTCGAGGTGTTCTTCAATAAGGAATCTATCGATGCCACAATGGGCCTCCCCGGGGGTCTGGACATCGATTTATGAATTTTGGGTATGAAGTGTATAATTGGAGTTTTAGGATGGTTTTTGGTTAGATATTGTTTCTCTTTAATTGAGATGAGTTCCAAATTATACCACTTGTCCAACATTGTGTCGTATTGTACTTTGTATTCTGGATACGGGTCATAGGATAGTTTGACGTAGTTGCTGATGTCATTTAGTTCTCTTTCTGCTTCTCTTTGATAGTCCTTGGTGTTAAGGACTACAACATTGCCACCTTTGTCTGATGATCTTATTATGACAGATGTATCTGCTTGTAGATTTTCCATAGCTGTATGTTGTAATTTAGTTAAATTGTGAACTGTTCCTGGTTTAATCGCCAATTTTTTGAGTTTGTCCGTGACAATATCCTCAAACAGGTCTATTGTTGGACAAAAGACATTCGAGGGATTGAATTTGGATTTATTCTTCATTCCGCTAGGAGGTGTCATGCCAGTATCTATTTCTTTGGGTAATTCTATTGCCCACTCATCTTGGGCCGCATCGAATAAAGTCTGGCTGGCTTCACTTTCTCCTAGATTTGCTAAATCGCTTAGTGCTGTTATGTCATTAATGTGCAAAGGTGAAGGAATTGTCTTCAAGCTCGGCATTTGTGTATTGTCCAAATTGGCATGAAATTTAGTTAGTCTTAATTTATGAATGAAACAGTATAAGTCAATTCTTGCTTGGGAATAATCAAATTTAGCAGTGGGGCAGAAAGAAAGGCCCTTTCCCAATACTTCATATTTATGTTGAGTTAGGTTCCTATCTGACAAATTGATTACTTGCATTACGTCTTTGACTGAGTGTTCTTCTTGCTCTTTCCAGAGCGTGTCTGACGGCCTGTTGATTGATCCTGTTTTCTTCCTCTGTCCTCGACGCCCCCTTGTTGACCTGCTTTTGCTAGCATTGATCTTTGGGACTGCTTGCATTTGTTTGTGTTTCGCATTTGTGTTGTCTTTCCCCACCTGATGTAATAGTCTCATTTCCTCTAGAAAATTCAACCTGATACGGGTATCTTCACCACTAGAGTCTGAGACACCTGTGGAAGTGCTAGCATCTTCCTCTGGTTCCGATTCGGTTAAATTTATACTTTCACCGTTGACATCTGCTTTCTTTTGGATACCTTTACGGACACTGTCATATTTTCTTGCGAAAGTGTAAATGCGTCCTGTGGCATAGTCTTCCTTATCTCTCAAAAACGTTCTCTGTTTTCGTTCTTTTATTTCTTCTTCATATTTACTTATATTAGTCTGAATTTGAATCTTAATTTTGTTTGCTGACTCTGCATCTGGGCCATTGTATACATCTTGTTCAAGCGCTTCAACCTCTTTGAGTGCTTTAATTCTGTCACTCTTGGCATATTTAACCAGTATCGTTAGCATTTTAAAAGAACATTCACTGGTTGCTCCCCCCCCCATTCATTTAACATTGCAAGATCGGGGTCCTCATATGTTGGTATGGTAAATATTCGGAGACCTCTCTGTATTCTCCGATTTTCCAAATAATTTTGTAGAGATTTAATTTCCCACCATTTGTTAGTTTCCTTTTTGTGTAGTTTCTCCAATTTCAACATTTTCTGTTGTATCGTTTTCAATTGTTGCGGTTGTGCATTATCATTTTGTTTGGGCAAAAGTTGCAAAGTTTCATTAAATAAAATAGATGCCTCAGCATCCCTGCTGCCTTCCTTGTCTACTATTATGGTGTGTTTGATTTACTTAATAAACAAACAAAAAAACACTGTATATATATATATATAAATATCCAGAAAAACGTATGAACACACTCTTCTGAGTCAATCGTTTCTGCATTCTACAAAGGCCACCAGACAAAGCCCATGTCACTGTCTTGCCTAAACCAGTTAAAGACAGATCACTTTGCTCGTCATGTAGGCCACTCTCCCTCCCAAATGTAAATGGCCAAGATTCTGGTAAAATGTATTGCTAGAAGACCAGCTTCACTGATGCTTTCATTGGTCCATGCAGATCAGGCCGATACATATCTGGCAGGTCCACTCAATGTAACAAGAGGCTCTTTTTTACACCTTACCACCAGGTAAACCTGGATCTTCCTGTGCCCGTATTCCTTCTTGATGCAGAGAAGGCAGTTGATTTCCTGGAATTACCTTTTCTAGTTAGTGTCCTGTGTACATTGGGGCTGCGAGACAGGCTAATATCTCTACACCAATGCTACAGCCAGAATTTGCACTAATCGCTAAATGTGTGATCTCATTAGGTTATCCCGTCATATGGGACAAGGCTGCTCACTATATCCCCTACTTTCTGTGGAGGCAGTGGAGACCTTAGTAGACTACAGGAAGCACACAGCGATAAAGGACTGAGTTTTTATAATCATATAGTGTCACTTACACTGCACACAGTTGGCATATTACTATATGTTGGGAATCTAAAGTTACATTTATCTCTGTTGATGGAGGAAGACACTAACTTTAGTTAATATTCCGAACTATGTATTAACATCTTGAAGGATAAAATGTTCGCTCTACCCCATCGACGAAAGACCTGACTGACACATCTGGTCTGACATGGATTCTGCAATCAGTTATGTATAAGTGGCCATTACAAGACACATAGATGACTTCAGCCAACCGAAGCTCTTGAAATTCCTAGGAACTTTGGAACCAGGGAAAAACTGACCTACTTATCAGTATCCATGATCAGCGGTTCTCCATAATTAGAATGATTATTATTCCGAAATGTCTTTGGCCCTCATTACGACCCTGGCGGAGTGGGTTTCCGCCAGCGTTATTCGCGGCGGACCCGTCCGCCCTACTACGAGTTCCCGTAGCGCCATGGAGCCTTTCTCCGCCTGGTTTTACCGGGCGGAGAAATCCATGGCGCTAAGGGACCTCGTTGTTAATTACGCCACCGTACTTTACGGTGGCGTAATTAACGCCTTCCCCACTCCCATTATACCCTATGGGGCAAGAATGGGAATGGGGAAGGGCAAAATGGGGATTGGGGATTTACCGCTCCGCCAAGGTCGGCATAGGGTGGTAAATCCGCCAACCCCCATGGCGCTATCGGCGGCTTTCCGCCGTGCTCCGCGGTGCATTTAGCACCGCGAATTCCGCCAGGGTCGTAATGAGGGCCTTTGTCTCTTTCTGCACATACAGTAGCATACATTTTCAGCGTTAGAAGAGCTATTCATCTTAATCGCACCTGCTGAACTGGAGATGGTCAGGTTTTAGACAGCAGAACTTTCCCCGTAAATCATACATACTGCATTGGTCAGCTTCAGACAGCAGTGCTATGCCCCTAATGAGTTTGCACTCCACCATACTTGGTCAGGATTTAGCCAGCTGTGCCATCTCCCTAAATTGTCCATACTGAACAGCAGGTGCCGACACACAACTGACTGGTGTGAGGAATCAGCAATGATTTCCTCAGAAAACCTGGTCTGAGGCCCTTCTCATGTGGCCAGGCAACGGCAGACAGTTTCTGATCCTGTCCCTGGGGTTGGTGTCCTGCAGGAGGATCACATGGTGTCCTGCAGGAGGATCACATGGAGGACGCGGGGGGAACAGGCCTGGAGGAATGGGAAACCACCTTGATTATCTTTCCCTGAAGACCCACTCTTTTAATGGCTTATTTTAAAACAACAGAAACTGAAAAGCCCACATTTTCCATAATTCCCTAAGTACTGGGACAAAGAAGAGGGCTGAAAAGGTACAATGATGCAGAAGTGGTCAGATCATTAATTCAAATGACTCAGACCCAAGGGAGACTGAGAGGCTTAACAGGCCACCTCAGGTGCAGGCCATAGGGAGCAGGAAGTTGTTGTTGTTGGAGAGGAGCAGCAGAAGAAGCAAGAAGCCTAAGCAGCATGGTCCGTGTTGGTAACCCAGGCAGAAGCTCAAGGACCGAGAAGACACCAGGACCACTGTTTGGCAGATATTAGCTGCCAGTCCTGAGAGGGTATGTGCCTTTAGAAATCTGAAGTGCAGAGGTAGCGCAGACAGCGGGAAGCGTTCAGGAGGGAAGCTTACCCACCTTGTGACCCGTTCTGCAGAGGCTACGCAGCAGGAAGCATACAGGAGGCTGTTTCAGGTGGCTGGAGTGAACCTGAGAGCCTCTAGGCTGGCTCTGGTGGCTGGCATGCACCGGATGGCCTCTGGAGCAAGAAAAGCTCAAATAGAAGGTGGCTTGGTCAAAGGTGAACTCTTGGAAGCAGTTTGCCGGGCTGTGAGGAGCCACAGCAGCAGAGGTCCTGTGAGCGATGAGGGGAATGGAGGTGCACTTCTTACCCGGTGAGTACAGAAGCAGGCAGTGACCCCAGAGTGCTCCGTCCCCTCTCGCATAGCAGAAGCAGGCATTCGGCGAGTGAACAGCACTTGCATGTGAGTAAATAACTTGCAAGTTGATTTTGAATATCAAATAACTGCAAAGCAGCAGCAGCACTCGCGCATAAGTGAAAGTAACTTGCACGTTGATTTTGAATACCAAATTATTGCAAAGCAGCAGCAGCACTTCTGTGTGAGTAAACTTAACTCCCAGGGTGATTTTGAATACCAAAACTAATGTACAGCAGCCGCAGCACTCGCTTATGAGTGAAAATAATTCCACAGTTGATTTTGAATACCGACCTAGGGCAAAGCAGCAAAAGTATATATCAAAGCCAAATGACTATAACATTGAAAGTGCAATGTCCCTGTCAGTTATTGGTTACTTGTGTAGTGGGGAAACAAGAGTGATAAAACAAGGCCACCCTTCTGAGAAAGGGAGAGGAGCATCATTACAGAAAAGTATTTAAGAGCACCAATGGGAATTTTTCCCTGAAAAGTTGTTGAAAGTGTTAAAGCTGCAATTTGTTGAAGACTGTGAAGTTATTGTGAACCTTTTGTTAGTTGATCTTAACCACAAAGGCACTTGTTACATGTGAAAGGCTGTTCGGGCAGGGGGGTATACCCAGATGGCAAACCTTTGAGGTTGTAGGCCTGGCATGGAAGTAGACCAGGCGGAAGATGAAGATGTGCTACCCGGTGGGCCTGACAGAGACCATTTATGTTGATTGTGGTTCTGAAAGAAGAGCGGAGTAGAGCTGTTACAAAAAGTAATATATTTCCTTGAAGTTGTCAAAAATCATCCTGACCAATACAATAATTGTTGCTATTGATGTACTGAGAGCTTGTTCAGGGCAGACGGAGAGCCTTATATCTTTTATGTTGAAACTTTCTGTTGACAAGTTGAAGTTGCATCAAAGTATATTGGAACATTTTTTTCAAACCAGGGTTTGCTTGTGTTCTTTTCTTGTACTCTGAAGCTGAATCACGTTTAAACCTGGGGAAGGTGAGCTCACCCAGGTTGTCAATAGAGAATGTGGTTATATTGTGAATTTAAGCATTTTTGTTTTGAACTGCCATGTATTTACTCATGTGTTTTATGCATAAGTGACAGATTTCCTTTGTTAGAGTGTGTCCTTTATTTTATTTTATGCAGTGAAATCCTAATCAGGGTAGGGATAGTGAGGCGTTCATCCAACCTTTTATTATAATAAAATGGCCTTTGTTGAGAAAACTTCAGAACGTGGTCAGCCTCACATTTCTGACCACTCACACTGGTGAAGACGATTGTATAACAAACTCTCGTAGGCTGAACAGGCATAACAGAAACAAACACATTCTACAGCAAACTCCCAAAAGACCATCTAATCATTTTCCCAGATGGCACCTCTTACCTTGTTATCAGATGACACACAACACTTATCTCAGTCACCACTTGTACCTCTTGTTGTTCCAACCCCCTTCTGTGCCCAACTAACCAACTCAATACTAAAATCTACCACATTACATTACGCACCCAAACATGGTCACTGCTATCATATGTACTTTAATCAAGCTATGACTAAACTCTCCTATAAAGTCGTAACACATTTCTTAACCTTTAGTGGCTAGCTAGACCAAAAGCGCTGCAGTGTATTGGATCTTGGACTCTCAACTTTCGATAACATATTGCCAAGGGTCTCTGCCAATCCTATTGAAACAGATCGGCACCCGGGTCTCGTGCTTCCTACCTGCACCCATAAACACCACAGGTTTTGCATCTGCTTCTCTCGTTATCCCACCAACAAACCCCCAACCCATTTGCTTACAGACTGGACTGTCACATGGTTTTGTGAGATCCTGGGCAGAACATTTTGTGCAGCCCCCTCACCATTTCTTTTTACTGGCCCAGCGGCGCTACCAACGAGGACCCAGAAGTTGGATATAATAATGGAAGAGGGGCTTACGGTGGAGTGTGAAGCCCAGGAAGTTCAGACCTGAGAAGAGCTGTGAGCTATTGAGAACCGAGAGATCCTCGGTCACGAGGACCTCGACAGTGGGCGTACTGAAGAGGCATGGGGAAAGCTAAGGTCTGTGTCATGCAGGGGAAGAGAAACCTGCGGAAAGTAGAACCAAGTGAGCAGTGGCATGACCTGGGTAAGGTGGACTGTTCAGTCCAGAAGCAGCAATGAGACCGCAGAAGCCGTGGCTATGCAGGGCCACACTGAAGAGCCAAGAGAAGCCAGCATGACCACAGAAGCCATTCTGACACCGGGAGTTATCCCGATCCTGAAGAAAGATCCAGTGACGCTAGCCCGTGAACAAGAAGGTAACATGAGAGGAGGGAGACACAGAGAGGAGTACAGAGAGCAGAAACACAATCGGCCTACTCGTCCCAGTGACACAACAACTGTTTATGAGAGTGAGAATAACTACATGACTCAGTCTATTCATCCCAGTGAGGGGACAAGTGTTAGTAAGAACCAGAAAAACCCTAACGTGAGTTATTGTGGAACCTGTCTCACACACACAGCATGACAGCAACTGAGCAACGAAACCCTCACAGTGATTAGGAATACCTGATTCAGTCTAAAACGAAAGTCAGCTCAACAGATCAAGAGAAGATTTGTTGATGGGGAAATAAGGAAGCAAAGGAATACATGGAATTACGATCAGGTGAAGGGATATTTGGGTTCCTCGGAAGTGCTGGGAAAGGGAACCTTATAGAGACATTTCAGGAGGACGTAGCCCAACAGGGCGATCACTCAAATACTGCAAGGAGAGCAAAGTCATCTCTAAAAGGAAAGGGGACACCAGGAGGGTGTTAAAGTCTGATAGAAGAACTAAAAGGAAAGAATCCAAGAGATAGCCAAGAACTAATTGAAAATCACCTATTAGGGCCACACAGCTTAACCAGGAGAAGGTAGTCATTCTCCTGAACATTTGTTGTTTTTCCTTGATGATAGGGCAAGAAAAGGTATGCTTTGAGAGGGAGGACAGACTGTTTACTTTTTGGACTACACTACTGATGTCAAGCACACTAGTTAGTTTTGTTGGGTAGTAAAATGTATGGATAGACAGGTCGTTTTATTATTATTTTAATAAACCACTTATTGAATATGACAAAAACTAGTCGGTCTCCTTCTTCTGACCTACCACAGTAAGCAGATGGGAAGCATAAAGGAAGGTACACTTGATAGCACCAGTAGTGGATACAGGTATGAGGTTACCAGGAAGATGCATGAATCCGAACATAGACTGAGATTAGAAAATGGCCATGGTTTTCAAGTGGTGTTGTCATGAGTGAGCCAAGAAATACATTACTTTATGGTGTGCAAAATAGTTATTACAATAATATATGAA
This sequence comes from Ambystoma mexicanum, assembly GCF_040938575.1. Classification (NCBI taxonomy): domain Eukaryota; kingdom Metazoa; phylum Chordata; class Amphibia; order Caudata; family Ambystomatidae; genus Ambystoma; species Ambystoma mexicanum. The sequence goes on along the minus strand of NC_090921.1, from coordinate 344,132,338 downwards.
GCAACACCATAGCAGGTTAACCCGTGGGTGAGGCTTGTTTGAAGAGTTTACAGTGAGAAGGAAATCACTGTCAGTAACAGAAAATGTTGAAATATCAAGTGACTCAAAAAAATGACAGGTTAGGCACTGAGAATAAAAGTGTTGGCCGCAACCACGCACGGTTTTTTAAGTGGTGAAGCTGGGATTTGAGCACAGGTATATTTATTTTTATTTTTATTGATAAGCTTTTTGAAATGCCCAGTCCCAGTGGTATCAAGGCGTATGGTACAAATGTTAGAGATCATTGATAGTGTCAGGATAGAAATCGAGCGGTAAAGCAGACATTAACCATATTTGTCGAAAAGCCAGGTTTTTGCCCGCTTTTTGAAGGCTCATTCCTGAGGGCGGGTGGCAGAGAGATCCAGAGACTGGGAGTAGTTACACAGAAGCTACTAAAACAGGGGATGTGTAACAAGATACTGTAGTTAGATCTTAAGGAGTGCACTGGGGTTCTCTGGATGATGCAATTGTTGAGCTAGCACAGGGCCTTGCTGTAAATACAACAGTGGGTAGTAGTCAAAGTCTGAAGTCCAGGCGTGCCTTGATTGGAAGTCAGTGGACTTCCCTTCTTGTCGCCGAGATGGGATTGGCTTGTTTCATACCAAGAATGGCACTCAGTAGTAGTTGCGTTTTTTTCCAGTTTAGAAGCGGAGGTGTCCATGAGTAAAATGTTACAGTAATCAAACTTGGTGAGTATGAGAGCTCTTGCGAGAGTAAGGTAGTTGCTTTGAGAGAGGAAGTGTCTGCTCAGTGTGATGAGCCTTCATGTGCAGGCGATAGTGGAGGCAAGAGCATTAATGTGCTTGGTCATGGACAGGTCAGCTTTGAGGTAAACACCCAGTGTTTTCACTTGTTTCAGTACTGGGTTGTTAGTGCTGTCTATGAAGAAAGTGGCAAATTGAGAATTAAGGTTTTTTAGACAGTGAGGAGAGCCCACAATGAAGAGCTCCGTCTTCTCATCATTAAGGCAGAGGTTATGGGTAGCAATCCAGTTCTATATGGTGCTATACACTTTTTGATTGTGGGTGTGTCTTGCGTGTAGTCGCCTGAGATGGGATTAGTATTTGAGTGTCATCAGCAAAGTTAGTGTAGATAATGCCCACTGCGTCCAATAAGTCAAACAGTGGCTTCATTTTAGGGCAAGATCCTTGTGGGATTTCTAATGGGGCCAGGATGTGATCTACAATGATGACCCTTGACTACATAGTTTCCCAGTTCTCACCATACAGCTGTCAGATCTCCCTTGGGGATGACCTGGCTCTCAGGAGCTTTGGGACACTGTGTTCCACCTCCCCAAAAGAGCAAGCCCACCAGACTAAGGAACAATCTGTGTGGCCTGATCTCCCAGGCAGGAGTGCTACTGGACACACCTCCTCTGGAACAACTGGTGGCAAGGAGAACACAGGAGCTACAGTAACACAAAAGGGAAGAGTATGTAATAAAGGAAACTAACCTGACACACAAAAATTGGTTTGACAGTATTTCAGCCCCCCTGCCCCTCTTACCTTCTAACTGAAATTCCTCGGTGTCATGGAACCTCTGTGAATGATCCTGGGTGCCTCCCCTACTCTAACCTAATATATCAACCTAAATACCTATGAGGATAGCACAATGGTTGGGCACGAGGATGCACGAGTCTGGAGCAACGTGGCAAACGACCTCTGCGAGACGCTGACTCCGGTAAACTAAACCCTTTTTTATGAATCCAGAGGAACGGACCGTGTACAATGCGACGTCCAGGTCACTGGAATCCCTCAGATGCCACGGCAATCCATAGTGGGACAAGAAGGGTCCCCCGAAGCTGCGGGTCCGTTGCGGGCATGGAGGTCCACCCCCCCACCCCCCCGTGTTCATTTTGGGAGGAGCAGAGCGTCCTTCCACCTCCCGGTAGGAGCGCTGGGACTCCCGCACCGTAACAACAGCAAGACCCAATAACTAAAATACCATGTTTTGTAGATGTGTCATGGAAAGTACATGAATAACACGATAAACCAAGAAGACAATTGGTTGGAAATAAATCCTTTTAGAAGCATGTTATGCAAATGGGGCATGATTGTAGTTTTATTTATGCCACATACATGGAATTCCACATGTGCCAGAGTCCTAATTGTTGCGATGTTAAAGATTTAAATACACCAAACAAAAGTGTCTCATAAGGCCTCCTGTTCATAGTCATTGTTTGAAAAGATTTGCAGATTTCTATTCATGACAGGAATATCATTTCGAATCCAATAAAATGGCAAAGAGTGTATGCCATATAAGCTCACCAGAGAATTTTGACATTTAGCCAGCTCTCTCCTTTCTGTCACCCTACTATGCAAATGACCTAGACAATAGGAAAGAGCATGCAAAGGGCTAGATAATGCCACCAGAATGTGAGAAGGCAAACCTTTTCACCTCTGATAACCCAGTACTATACAATCAAAGATGATCTGTCCAGGATCACTGTATTGTCTGCTGGTGACGCCAGGATTCGGGCATCGGCACATTAGTTTCACTCTCTCTAATTTGATTACCTAACTACCTCTCCTGATTTACACACTCTGCTCTTCATTGAGGATGGATAATCGACCTGCACCATAATGCTATTTTATTTTATATAACGAGAACGTTTTGTTGCCGGTATTTTATTTTGTAGCATAGCAAGTGTTGCTGTCAACAGGGTGCACATACACACATATCAACTTCAGATAGAGGAAAGGCTGCATTGCCTCTGACAGGATTAGGTGCAGCACATGGACGTATATCTCTGCACCAGCTGTGCAATTCACTGATCACTTTTCTTTACCATATTCAAACTTATCAATATGCTTTTCTACCTCGAGCATTGCATTTGGTCAATTTTTGTATTTTATTTTGACTTTTGTAGCGCCTAACACTTAAGCGCTGTACATCAATGAAACGGTACAAAATAAGTAAAACATGGCACAATAATTATTCAAGGGTAGTTATGCAGAAGAAATAAAATGAGATTTAAGCCGGTTAGCAAAAAGAGAGAAAGAAGTCAAAGAGCGAATAGAGAGAGGGAGGGAATTCCAAAGCTAGGACGGCAAAAGAGAAAAGGAACGAAAATGTGACTGGGCACTAGGTGGACTGGGACATAAGAACAAGAATTGAGATTCCGATTGCAGAGATCGGGAAAAGTGGTGCCAAGAAATTAATGATGCTAAGTAAGGGGTGGGGCATCGCTTAAAGAGTTTTAAAAACAAAACATAAATAATGAAATTTAAGACAGGAATCAAAGGAAAGCGAGTGTAACGCATGAGGAGCAGCAGTGATGGATACACATGAGCGAGGAGGAAAATAAGAGGAACAGACCAATTAAAGATAGACTGCAGAGAGGCAAGATCAGAAGCAGGCCATCCGAGTACAAGAGTAGAACAGTAATCCAGCCATGAAAGAATGAAACTAGAGACACGCATTTTGGTCGCATTAGAAGTGAGAAATGATCTATCCTTACAAACATTAAACAGATGGAAATGGCAGGACTGCCCTACTGCAGAAATCTATAAAGAGAAAGAGAGAGCAGGATCAAAGAGAACGCCAAGGTTTCCCAGCAGTGGGAGAAAGGGGGAGATGTGATGGAGGAAGGAGGAATGGGCAGTGGAATAAGACAGTAGGGGAAAATGAAATCTAAGTTTGGAATGCATTTAAATGTGAGAAGTTGACTGACATCCAGGAGTCAAAGGTGGATCGACAAGTAGAAAGGATTGAGTGCCGAGATTATGAAAATGAAAGATAGATTTGTGGATCATCTGCGTACAAATGAAAACAGAAATTAAATGAGGAGACGACGGAGGAATAGTGCACTAGTGTAACAAATAAATAGTGTAATGAGTAGGGGCACAAGCAGGGGAGCCGACTTATGAATTTCCAGGGGGGGGGGGGCAAATACAGGAAGTGACATCACTGGCAGTTATATGACCGCAAATTTGCATGTAGTCACCAACTTAGTGCAACGGCGCACTGGGGTGGGGGCGCACGCAGCGCAGAACAGTGGAAACATTGGCTAGCATGTACTGCATATACTAAAGGCAAGTAAGAAGGAGATTTAAGCCTTCGAGTTGCATTCCGGTAAGCCATCACTGCCCCTACTCCACCCCAGGCTTGCACCCATGCTATCGCCAAACATTCCCGCCCACCCGCTTACCATGGCCCACCTAACAGGACTGACATGCACCCCGGGCTTGCACCCATGCTATCAGAAAACATTCCCGCCCAACCCCTAACCATGGCCCACCTAACAGGACTGGCATGCACCCAGGGCTTGCACCCATGCTCTCAGAAAACATTCCCACCCACCCCCTAACCATGGCCCACCTCACAGGACTGACATGCACCACGGGCTTGCACCCATTTGAAAAATAAATTAAAAGAACACATTACATTTAAATACATATCTACAATACATACAAGATAATACCAACACAAATACATTTCATTTCTTAGGACTCATTTAATATCTTAAACAGACTCCATGTATAGGTGCCTTAAAGTTTCAAAGGACTTACTTCATAGACCTGATCTACATATTCTTTTCATCTTAATCATACCCTGCCAGGGCCCCACCACTTCCCGGGTGTGCAAAAGATTGCAATGATCTGCGTATGAAGACGCTACATAGAGAGGCAGCTGGCCAGCAGCAGGCAAGACTTTCCAGCACTCCACAAGCGAGGGACATTCTATTAAAGTGACATAACTTTGATATTATTCATAGATGAGTATTTCACCCATATCTCTCTCATCCACGAGTAATATAAACCACCCTGCTCAGCATGTGCCCTTGAAGGGTGGGCGGGGAATGCTCAGCGCAAATGTTAATTCCGTTTCATGCTCTTTCTCAGCCTCCAAATGGCTATAAAATGCCCGGGAGGGTGAAAGTAAACACACCCGGCTTTTACACCTTACTTTTGCACTTGGCGGCTTTGGTTAAGGCCCAAATGTTTGCAGAATTAGATTGGCGGTCACCCTGGCCTAGTTCCAAACTGAGCCACGCCCTGGGTCCAACAGGAGATTGGCCAACTCACTGTGCCCAACTCCATGCTGAAAACACCCTGTGCCATTACTTGGTATAACAACACCTTCTGCCAGCACCAGACTGAGCAACATTTTGCCCAGTAACAGACTGAACAACTCCCTGTGCCAAACAACAGACTGAACAACAGCCTGTGCCCAGCACCACAAAGGGCATGTGGACTCTCTCTCTCTCTCTCTCTCTCTCTCTCTCTCTCTCTCTCTCTCTCTCTCTCTCTCTCTCTCTCTCTCTCTCTCTCTTTCTCTCTCTCACTCTCTCACTCTCTCCCCCCTCCCTCTTCATTTCCCTCTCTCCATCTCCCCTTCCCTCTCCCTCGCCCTCTCCCCTCTTTCTCCCACCTCCCTCTCCCTCACCCTCACCCTCCCTTTCCCCCTTCCTCTCCCTCTCCCCCTCCCCCCTCATCCCTCATCCCTCTTCCCCTCCCTCTCTCGCTCTCCACTTCCTCCTTCCTCTCCCTCTACCCCCTCCCTCTCACTCTCTCCATCTCCCCCTCCCTCACCCCTCTTCCCCCTCCCTCTCTCCTCTTACCCCTCCCTCACCCTCTCCCCTCTTCCTCCCTCTCCCTCTCCCCTCCTGCTCCCTTTCCCCTTCCTTCTCCTCTCCCCCTCTCCCTCTTCACCTCTCCCTCTTCCCTCTCCCCTTTCTCCTCATCCCTCTCCCCCTCCCCCTCGCTCTCCACTTCCTCCTTCCTCTCCCTCTATCCCCTTCCCCCCTTCCTCTCCTTCTCTCTATCTCCATCTCCCCCTCCCTCACCCCTCTCTCCTCCTCCCTCTCTCCCCTTCCCTCTCTCCACTTCCAGCTTTCTCCCTCTCCCTCCCTCCCTCTCCCTCACCCTCCCACTCCCTTTCCCCCTTGCTCCTCTCCCTCTGCCCTGTCCCCTCATCCCTCTCCCCCTCCCTCTCTCTCTCCCTCTCCCTCTCCACGTCCTCCTTCCTCTCCCTCTACAGTCCCTTTTATCATTGGGCAATAATTGTATTTTCGCTGTGTTGCAACTAATCAACGATCCGCGACCTTGCGGAGATAAGCCTGCCATTCAGTCCACGTTACCTAAATTGGACAAGGAGGTGTATAATATACTTGTGTTTCCAATCTGTTTGGATCCATTTTGGTTTACTAGAGGTGTGAGGCTGATTGATTATTAGAAACCGATATTCATCCCTGGACCACTGGTGCCCCGGAAGTTGATTTGCCACAAGGGAACTCTGGAGATTTTCCGAGTAGGCCTCAGCACTATGGATCTCTTTTGTTTTGCATTTCCAAATTTTCCCATAGGAAAAGGGTGGGGCTTGTTGAAAATGTGTGATATGGGGGCACTTTGAAAATTATTTCCAGGTCCTCTTTTGTTTCCCAGTCCACCCTTGCTTGGAGGCACAGTTTGCAGATTATTTGTCATAGGAACTTAAAAAAAAATATGTTAACATATATTTTTCATTATGATCAATATTTTAAACAATAACATTTTTGAGTGAAGGTGCGAATGGAGGTCCGTAAATGAAGAATAGTAATAACTATACATGCATATATAACTCATTTGTCTGGGCTCTGGATAAACACATCTTGGCTGGCTTGGTTTTCAAGATGGCTGACAATTTTAAACGCACAGTGGGGCGATTTTCTTTTCACAGGAAAAGAAAAACATTGCACACATTTTAAAGTTCAAAATGCGGAAAGGAAAGCCTAATTTCAGCGCCAAATTGATTTCTAGCCATTATTAGACCAATATTTGTAACACAAATAAATAAATAAGTGAACAAAAAGGTGCAACACAACTATAAAGACAACAAATGAGTTAAGCACTCAATGCGGGTTTGAATCCCAGGGAGCTCAAACAGGCGTGCACCTTTCTGTCAATACCTTGGTGTGCACACTGGTCTAAAAGTCATATGTACAAAATATGCATTGATAAGCGCACCCATACTGAGCTGCTGCTGTTTGTGACTCGGTCATGTTGTAATCGCAGACTCTCAAAGCCGGTCCACAGAAGACAGGCATTTTTAAGCGGTTGCCTGAAAAGCTTTGAATTCAGCCGATTTAAAAAAATCAGGGACATAAGCAAAGCCAGGAGTCCAGAAGACATAACTAAATACAATATTAGGTAGACCATTCTTTTTGTGGTCATCATAAACTGCTAATCAGAGCATTTGTTTTAAAATCCCTCCCAGGGTGGTTAGAAACTCCCTTGCATGATACTGCGTTGCTGTGCACTGTAGCAGCGAGCACACCGTTTCCCTGTAAACAAAAGAGGACCTGGCTTAATCCGACATTCTCGCGCTTTTACCCGGTTGGAGAGAAGTGATGCAGTATCGATGGAAAGGGCCATCGATGCTGCATCACTTCGCTCCGCCAGGAGGGTGGGGGGCTCAGCCCCGACTTGATCTTGGGGGGCGCCGGGCCCCAGAGCCCCCCGTACTTGGCGCCCCTGGGAACAAGCACAGAGCTCTGAGGGCTACCATAACGAAGTGGATGAGAAGGAGATGTGTTGCCAGCCCAAGAAGCAGAACAGAGAAAGATGAAAACACTATTACGCTTGTGCTATAGTAAATGCACAAACTGGATGCACTGCAGTGAACATAGAATATTTTACAGCTGAATTGATCAGATCATATCCGAATTTAGTCGGTGCAACCTCATCAGTGCAATACACATTAATGTGATGTGTTTCAGTGTTGTAAAAACATGTGCAACATCTACTTTGCATCTTGGTGCCAGGTGGGGCCCCAGCTCAGGGTGGGTTATCTCTGCAGTGGTGGGGCCAGCCACTATGGATGGGGGGGTGCTGCCCTCTCCCCTGAGTGAGAGCAGTACAGTCCAGTGTACTTTATTTACACAGGGGACTGTGCTGCCTGCATACGAGCAGGGGTCAGTTCACCGCTACGCATTATCGTTTTTTGGGGAATGCTTTCGGCTCTGCAAGAAACATAGCACATAATGGGAAGCGGTGGGGAGTCGGAAGACTGGCCCCAACCCCCCCCCCCATTTCTGCACTTGTGGGTAGACATGCTGTGTAACAGGCGAGGAGTAATCTCCTGTCAGTCAGCATGTTTACATTGTGGAGAGGAGGGTAGGGCCATCTGGGTCTTCCTGATGACAGCACAGGCTTGATCGCGTGTGGTGGGTGCCTGCAGCTAAGTGTGTGACAGCCTCACCCTTTTAGGGCCCCCATTTGGCTGGGCACCGAAATTTAGGGGTAGGGCCAGCTGGGGGAATAGCATACTTTTTTGCTTTAACCTTCTGTTAGGAAGAATTCTCTGTTTAGGCTGAATTTCCTAACCTAGTGAGTCCCCCAGCAGCTTTGCTGGATTTCTGGAGTTTGTTTTTTCTCCTGCCAAGAGCGAGGATCTTTTCCTCACACTCTTAGACATGATTTGAGGGGTTCCTTTGACTGTTAATGTGTTTTATGGGCTATGTGGTCTTTTACTCCATAGGGTCTCATGTGTTTTTACTATGCGTGTTACACAGCACCCTCAGTGCAGTGACACAGGGGTGTCTTAGTGACACCCCACCATAGACTTCATACCCTGGGACTGACTACTGTCTCCCAGGGCATGTAAAGTCACCATTGGCTTTACTAGTACCAAATTATGAACAGAAACCAGTACAAACCATCATATTGTGGACGTACTTGTCGGGGCAATTCGATTGCCCCGGGGTCTGTTATTCGAGAGGCCACGTCTCCGTCCCCCCTGATCGAGTTTTGGCTGGTGGCAGTGGATACTACTTTTTATATTCAACCGCGAATATATCTCTATGGGATTTTCCCATTGTTCGAGGCTACCAACTCTAATTATTTAATTCCTATAGCCTCGAACATACCGCTGGGTTATTTATTTAATATTAATTCACCGGTTGGTATTTTTTGCCAGAACTCGATTCTAAAATGGCGTTTGTGTTCTCTTCTGTGACTCCAACCCCAGTCGAGCCCTTTGTTCCACTTTTTGGCGGGCTTCTCCAGAAGCCTCCAAAAGTGGTGCCACTCTGTCTGGGTACCACAGGGGGTGTGGGAGGGGGTTTAGGCACCCTGGACTGAGTTGCCTTGGCAACTCAAGTCGCACTCTTGTGTGATTGGCCCTAGCATGTTTGATTGACAGCTAGGCTGAATGAATGGGGGTTTCTTGCATAAAAACAGGGCTTTTGGGACTGGAACTTCAGAAGTCGCCACAGGACCTGAAAATCCAAAGAGGGAGAAGCTGAGCTGACCTGCAACGATGACACCACCGGTGGAGCCCTGCTGAACCGTCTCACCACTTCCCGACGACAGAGGAGATCTTCTTGCCGGAGAGTCTCTTCCCCTTGAGCTGGTGGGGACAACCAGTTCGCTTTCCTTTTCGCCTACCAGGACGTCTAGTGTTCGAATTGCCCGTGCCAAGCACCCTGGCAACCGGATAGCCACTTACCACTGAACCGCGAATAACAGGACCGCTCCTTTGAATCGAGAAACTCTGCGGCTGGTTTCTTCCCTGGCAGTACAATGACCTTCTGCTTTCCTCCCCGACGAGATCTTCTCTTCTGCCGGACGAAGTACCGACTCGTAACCGCTGCAAGGAACAAGTGCCCCCGCTGGAGTGTTCTCACCATTTCAAGGTACTGTGTCCGCCTGGCCTCCCTTTCTATAGATTGCTACAAGGTGACAGTAAATCCTTAACCTTGTAGACTGGGCTGGCCTCTTGACCATCTAACTGGTCCCTTTCTTTTGGTCCAACTTCTTTCTGAACCTTTTCGAGACTTTTGTGCACTTTTCAACCGTGTGACCTTGGACACATTTCGTTCTGATCCTCTTAAAGTGGATCCGGCTTTCTGAACTCTAACTTCACGGTTTTATTCTGCCTTCCTCTCTTGCTGTGTTCTTTTGAAAGTGTTCGGATCTGTTTCAATGTATGCTCTGCCTTTCCCTCCCTTTTAAACCGAATTATTAGAGTGCCATCTGTGTTAAGCGCTCACCGCTGTCTGAAAATAAGTGGTGCTTTACTTAAGACTTGGGAGTGTTTATACTTTAGTGACTGTGTTTTTGAAATTGCTTGATATTAGTGCCAGTGTGTTTTCATTGATGTGTCTTTAAATAAATAATTATATATCTTTTACACCAAAGCTCTGGTCAGTGTTTGCTTGTTTTACTGTGTTTACCTGCCCTATTGTGTATGCTCTGTATACTGCCTAACTCTTCTTGAGAGAGGTCTGACTGCTCAGCCACAGCTACCAGGTAATTCTGGGTGGTGCAGACTGCTACCAATTGGGTTTACTGCTAACTCCTGTGGTCTTAAACTTTTTGCAGTGGTCCCTAACCTTCACGCTCAGACCCGTGCATCAAGGGTAACGCAAAAAAAGTAAGGGAAGTTTTTTACATGGGTAGACTGTACTACATTCAATCTAGGACAGCAGAACAAGGTAATAGCACTTAACCTGTTTGCGTTACCCTTGATCACAGTGACTATGCATCAAGGGTAAAGCAAACCTAAGTGGTATTACGTGGGTACTGGCTTCTATTACTGTGCACCAACGGTAAAGCAAACAGTGTCTAGCCACGCAATAACACTTATGCTTGCTTTGTCTTTGATGCACATTTGGGCATCAAGGGTAAAGCAAACATGCCAAGTGTTGTCACTGGCCTACATTGCCTGGCTATTTTGGCCTTCATTGAATGTAGGTCAGTCTACTCACATAACACCACCTATCATGTTTGCCTTACCCATGATGCCAAGTAAAAAATGCCATGCCACATTAAGAAGGTATATGCAGACAGGCACTACTAGTGTCAGTCTGCATATACTTTCTTAACATGGCATGGCATGTTTTACTTGGCATCAAGGGTAATGCAAATATGATAAGTGTTATTATATGGCTACCATGGCCTTTGGTGTTACTGTGCATTTACTTTGTTACTGTAGCAGGGCATGTGTTATTTTTTTACTTGACATCAATGGTAAAGCTGTTTTTTACATGGCTACACAGGCTTACATTAGTGGCTTCAGTCTAGCTTTATGTTATTTGTGTGCCACGGCATTTTGATATTTTGCATCAAGCGTAAAACCCAACATAAGTGTGATTACTTGGTACACTGAACAATCTTGGTATAGCCTGTCAGGATATACTTTCTTTCTGTGGCATGGCATTTTTTACTGGTTTGGAGTCCTAATATGGTAATACTGGCACATATTGGTGCACCATGTATGGATATGTATGCGCACAGCCAGCATGAACATGTTTTATATACTGGCTTATGTTGTAGGCAAAGCCATAATGAAAATGCATTGGAGAATGGTCCTGTGCCCTTTCGGTGACTTGTCTCTACTTGGTTTTTTCACATGATATCATACAGAATTGATTGGCCAATTTCTCACAAAATGTGCTGTAAAATGCACTATTATAACCCATTAATTAATCAAATGTCTCTGGGAAAACAAGCACCCCCAAAATCCCTTTCTTTTGTTCAGGCTCCCTCACTGCACGTTTCGCTCCTGCCTATTACACATATACATGTACACCCTTCCAGCTGAAACATTCACCAGCCGACACTGTGTCTCTGTAAATGCACACAAATAGACCTAGAACTTGTCCTGTAAAGCACTAGAAAGTACTTGACGCAGCGACTTCAATGTGCAGAGCGCAGCTGAAAGTGGCAAGGCGGGGCTGCCTGTAATAACAATCCATTTGTAGTCAACCAGCGCTCAGCCATGGCCCTGCTGGACACCAGCATGGTGGTGCCAGCGAGGATACCCTGTAACCTACATAATGCAAAGACTAGAGAAGCATGTATGCAGTTTGGATGGGGCTGCCAACATGGAGCAGGGAAGCACCCCAACCACGCAAGGCCCCCATCTGTGAGGGGTTTGGCAGAGCTGGATCGGGTCTGGCTTCAGGACTTATTCCTGAAGGGGACATTCCTCTCCCTAACAAAATACATGGACAAAGGAGGCAGTGCTCTGATATCATCCACTCGTATAAGATCCGAGGGGTGCAGCTCCAACCTACTTTCAGACTTTATGGCAGAACCCCCCGAACGTTTATTCTACTGTTAATGCTTAAGCCAGTAGCTATCCAAGACCCCTATCTGCACTCCATAGAATGGCCATGTCTCTAAGATCACTGGACGCAGCTACTAAAGGTCTATAGGAAAAGGGGCGCAGCCATGGCACTTCTGATGACGTATGGTCACACGTCAATATCACTATAGACATATGATTCGATTCTACAATACACATACCATATGAAAATATACTATACCCATAGGAATTTCCCCAAATTCACCACTGATGCCTAGAAATGACTTCTTATGGCATCCTGTTAGAATGTTGTTTAGGCCAATATGTCAGCAATTGCTGGCCTACCTAATGGGGCCCAAGGCCCAAGTCCTCAGAGTTGGGCATGCTAGACTAAGTAATCAAATAGATGAGATTATTTATTGGAAATTGCATGCTTGATAGCAAACCTAATGGGGACCGAGAAGTGGTGACAGGTCATATCTCCATGAAAAAAAGAGCGTTTCAAACAGTTGACACGGTGTAACAAGCAGGAGGTGATATGGAGCGAGATGGGTCATACTACCTCTACACCTAAAGAGTACTAGGTCCGATGATTCCGCTATGACTTAACTAGCCAACCAAGAACTGCTACTGATGTAAACTATCCATAGGATGCCACTGCAAGCAACTCACAACATACTATGGATCCCCCGTGGGATCCACTAATCAGTTATATGTATATGATGTTTGATGAGATGACTTCTGTTACTGTGGAGGTGGACCTTAAATCACCTTAACCCAAGACAGGCCCCACCACTTAGGAAGCGAGTACACAGTTGTACATAAAGCAGGTTTATTGTACAAAAGCTCTGGGTAGCGGTTAGATGGTGTTGCAGGAACAATTCAACCCAAGTCTCAACAATACAACATCAGTTGGCATTTTACATATTTTTTGCAACAATTTTAAACACCCCATATACATTTATTACCCTCCACCCCCAAATATGATTGGCCAAAACCTCTTCAAAGAAATCCCATCTTTCCCCAATTCTTTCATTTTCATTGGTCAAGCTTATCTCCATTATTATCTTGAGATCAGTACATGGTTAAACATTGGTATTGAAAACATAATACAGTGCTAGCAACAACTGGCTTAAAACCTTTAACTTTAAGTACTATTGCAAATTGTTCTACTGACGTATTTTGGCCAATAGAGAGAGGTCTGCTTAAACAGGATTTTTCTTTGAACCACAGATAGCCATCTCCATTTCACAGACTCCTGGTGCCTTAATGTAATTTATGCAACTACATGCCACCTCTGATGACCTGGAAAAATACTGAACTGTCGGACCCTGGTCTCGGGCCTTAGGTTCACCCAAGGGGACCCTCCTTGTCCACCCCGACATTACTCCAGGGTTGACGCTTTATAAATGTTACTAAGGATGCATATTCGTGATGTGATTCTAATAAAAAACGAATTACTAACTGCATGCCTCTGTGAAGCAATTAACACAAACAGGTGACTTTATTATACAGTATCTTATTTAAGTGCCTATAAGCCTTGAAAGGGCATTTGTTTTAGGCTCACATTACAGTGCATTCTGGTACTTAACTGCCCCCCTCGAGTGAATTAAGCAAAGCCCAGACAATTATCCCTGATCAGCTTCAGTGATACAGATCTGACACTTGGAACCTTAAGCAAAACACATCAAATCCAATGGCCCCCTCTCCTTATCTTACTAAGGCATTTCAGACTCCAGCAATCACCCCTCTTCCGTTCATCATGTTTAGAAAGAGTACAGCTGTAGAAGGACACAAATGGACACAGACAATAAACGTTGCTGGTGGCTGCACAGTTAACAAATGCCCAGCAATTACTAATGTAAAAATGTTTGATAGCACACACATTTGTATGCATACATTTTTAGGCAATTGAAATCAAATGGGTGTTTGTACTTAAATGTCAGTTGAGTGATTGGAAGGGTAGGGGCAGGAGACGGTTCATTCTCACAGCAGTGCTTAAGTGTGTGGTTTCAGATGTGAAGGAGAGAGTTAACTGATTGTAATGCAAATATTCTAGTGCAGCTTTAATGTTACAATGTGTAAAGAAGTTAGATTCCCCCACACAAGTAAGCCCCCCTCCATATCATCTCTGAAGTTAACACCTGTCCCAACATTTTGGAGGGGCACCAACAATGCTTCCCGCCTGGGGTGCAAACTGGTCTAAGACCGGCCCTGCTTACATTCCCGTTTAAGGTGTTTTTTTCTGAACCAACACTGGTGTGGGGTTCTGCAAAGCCTACATACAGGACCTGCAAGGTCTTATAACACTTTGGTTTAACCACAGATAAAGTTGACAAGTATTATAATATACACACATGGGGTACCCCAACCTTACCAGAAAGGGGAAGATCTAGGGGCATTCTTTTAAAACTTCGAGTGGATCTGTTATCTAGCACCCTTACTCAAAGGAGACTTACAGGCCTAATATCAAAATGTAAATCCCTTGGGGACTACCACCTTTCCTGGGACAAAACAGGCCTGGCTAGACCGGGTGAGACAAATGGGTGCTTTGTACCATTTAAAATGTAGAGATATCCATCTCCTACCAAATGGAATTCCCTTGGAGGTGGCCGGACAGGCACAAAATACACTTACCCAGTGATTAGGGAGGGAAAACCTACCAGAAGTCTTAGAGACCCTCGCATTAGAACAATTCATTAGTGCTCTTCCCCCGTCTCTGCAAAGAGGTATTTAACAGCAGCCTCAACCCTGGTTTGAAACTGCCATCCAGATAGCGCAAGCACACTCAGAAGAGGCCAAATATCTAAACACCTAGGGAAAATGGTCAAAAGGAAAGTAAGACCCTATTCGTATCGGCCAACTAACTACAAAGAACCAAAAATACTCTGTCATGAGAATTCCTAACTAAAGAGGGAACCCCTAGAAGAAACCCTCCTTGGCTCATAAATAAAACCTGAGTAACCCCTAAAGAAGAGGTAGGATGAATGAAACAACCCTTATTACCCCTGCTCCTTCCTTTGCTTTTCATGTAGAGAAAACAGGCATATTGCCAGGTTCTGCCCTAAAACATAGTAGAAGTACCTATGGAAAATGGCTTGTTAGCAGCGGAACCGCCAGGTTGTGCCCTAAAACATAGTAGAAGTACCTATGGAAATAGGCTTGTTAGCAGCGGAACCATGGGATAGAGGATATGATAGGATATGGCATTCATAATGCGCATATACACAAGTGTTTCAAGGCGCGACAAGGCAAGGGAGGGGGAACAGAAGGAGGACAGAGACAACGATCTTACTAGGCCAAGTGACATTGAAATCGCACAAGTGCAGGGGAGGGATAAGGGCAAATGTGCCAGGGGAAAGAGGGCAGTGCCGTACGTGGGATCCAACAATAACAAGAAGTGCGGCCAGCAGGTGGCAGGTGCAAGGGTAAGTGCAGACAGCAGGTGTCCAAAGGTGCAAGTAGAGGGACCGTAGGGTCACAGATACAGACCCAAATGCAAGGGTTGCCGGGCGGCAGTGCGAGTGTGCAACTGGGTGGACAGGAACCTGGGCCCGAACTCAGAGGGTAGCCAGGTGACCAGTGTAGTATCAGACAGGAAATCAGCAGGGGAAAGGAAGAGAGAAGGCAGAAGCAAAGAGGAAGGTCTTGAGGTACTTACGGAACCCGAGATGATTCTCCTCAAGTTTCAGAGAGGAAGAGAGGCTGTTCCAGATGGAAGCCCCAGCTGAAGAAAGAGATCTACCACCAAATAATTGCTTGGAGAAGCGACTGACTCTGAGGGCGTTGGAGGTGGAGGAGCGAAGAGCTTGAGTAGGAAGGTATTTACGAAGAGAGAGTTGGAGGTATTGAGGACCCAGGCCCGAGAAGGCCTTGTGGACAATGCATAGGGTCTTGAACTTAATCCTCGCAGCCACTGGGAGCCAATGCAGAGATATCAGTGCTGGAGAGATACGATCCCTGGGCTTGAGGCCAAGGACAAGTCTTGCAGTCCTGTTCTGGATCAGTTGCAGAGGGCGGAGAGTAGAAGCAGGCAGATTTAGAAAGAGGCTGTTGCAGTAGTCCACCCTAGAGAGAACCAGAGCTCTAGAGACAGCAAACTTCTGGGGGAAGGAGAGGAAAGGAAAAATACCTCTGAGGAGGTGCAGTTGGTAGTTTGACTTCTTAGAGACATCAGAGATGTGAGGAGAAAATGAGAGTGTGGAGTAGAAGATGACCCAGAGGTTCTTAGCCTCACAGGTTGGAGCAGGAAGAGGGCCAATGGAGGCCGGCCAGAGAGTGACAGGAAAGGAGGGTGCAGGTGTGCCGATGAGGAGAATCTCCATCTTACTGGCATTAAGGCATAGATTGTTGGCTGCACATAACTCCTAGATAGCAGACAGACAGTCAGAGATGAGAGAAGGCGAAGAGGTGGCAGAGGGTAGCCTGAAAATGAACTGATTGTCGTCCGCATAGCACTGAAAGTTGGAGCAGAGACTGGCAATGCAGTGGGCAAGAGGTGCCAGGTATTGGTTGAACAGCCAGGGAGAGAGGTTAGACCCCTAGGGAACACCGCAGGTAGAGAGAGAGATATAGGAAAGGAAGGACCCAAGTTGGGCCTGGGAGAGTCGATCAGAGAGGGAAGAGGTCAGCCTGGCCAGCGCCTGATGGGTGATACCCAGGTTGTCACGGAGACGATTGAGCAGGATGGCATGGTTGACTGTGTCAAAGGCAGAAGAGAGATGGAGTATGATGAGGACAGATGAGAGATTAGAATCAAGGTTAGAGAGCAGGTCTTCCTGGATATTCAGGAGAGCAGTTTCTGTGCTTCTGGCTGCTCTGAAGGCAGACTGATGGTCATGGAGACAACCAACAGTTTCGGTGTGAAGATTAAGCTGGGAGATGGTCAGCTTTTCAAAGAGTTTGCCCAGAAAAGGAGTGATATATATCGGGCAATAGCTAGCGGGGCATGAGGGGTTGGCCAAGGGTTTCTTGAGAAGAAGGTGCACAAGAGAGTGCTTCAGGGGGGAAGGGAAGGCTCCAGTGGCATGGGAATCATTGCAGAAGTTAGCCAGGGCAGGGGCGAGGGTGTCAATGTGGTCCTTGATGGTTTTGGAAGAACGGGGAAGAACCTGTTTTGATGAGACTTTCATAGATCGGACTTGCCTAGAAACCTCATTAGGGGAGAACAGAGGAAAGGCAGAGAAAGAGGGAGGAGAGATGGCTGCAGGGGGAGCAGAGGTAGAGGGGAGCATCGAGGGAGGAGGAGGAGAGGAAGAGAGGGTGGACAGGATGTCCTGGGTTTTAGAGATGAAATGAGAAGCCAGGGCCATGCAGAGGGCCTGGGGGGGGGCAGGAGAGGTATAGACTGCAGCAGGACTGGTCAGCTCCTCTTTGATGTGGGCTCTCTTCTTAGTGCGGACAGAGAACCATATTGCCTTTGGAGCAGACGGAGGGCCGGTTTGTCAGAGGATGCACAAGAAGCTAGCCATTTCCTCTCAGCCACCCTGCACTTGCGTTTAAGGGTGACGAGGTCACAGTCGTACAAGGGGTTGCACTTGGCTTTGAACTTCAAGCGGATCCTCATGACAGCGGCAAGAACATCAAGAGTATCAGAGATAGAAGAGTGAGCATGGAAAGGGCTGTGTCAGGATGTGAGTCAGCCAGAGGAGGAGGAGGAGAGGGAGAGAAAGTAAAAGTAGACGAGGAGATAGAAGCTGGCCCGACAAGACAGAGATATGTTACTGTACCTCTCAACCTTTCCAGACTCATGACCAGGTGAAAAAAAACAGAATATGGGCTAAACACCTTATAGATTCAGGTAGCTAACAAACTGTGGTCAGAGCTGATCTCATATACCCAGAAGACATATAGGGTGAACAAGCTTTTAGGATCACATGCGTACATGGGGATGTGGAGATGTACCTTAAAGTCCCTCTATTGATGAAAATTAGATACCGACCCACGGCCATGAAGACTGCCATAGTACCTGGCCTACCTGAAGAGGTGATCAACGGTAGAGACTTCCCACCCTTTGAAAAACTGTTAACACCCCCTTTTATACAAGACGCAAAATTCTTGTACTCTCCTTTAAACTCTTGGGAAACCTCCATAGATCTCTCGGATACATTCACCTGGAATTGGGGAGAGGTTAGAAATCCAGACCTGGAGAAGACAGAACTTCAGCCCAATACAACAACAAAAAGATACATTCAAGAAAGAAATGAGTAAGCCACGACCATAAGGGGAAGGGTATGTGGTGAATTGAGGGAATTTGTACCTTCTCGCCAACGGTGACCCACCCCCTTGGGGCTATGGAGGTGAGCCTGCTTCTCAAGGCCCTCCCTAGGGGTCTGGTGTGAGGAATCAGACATGGGAAATGGGCACATAGGTGGAGTTTTCTCACAAGTCGCCATTTATTAAATAATGAAGGGTGAGGCAAAAACATAACTTTCCCAAACCTAACAAGGAGTTCCCTCCCTATTAAACTAAGGCTAAAGGAAAATGACCTAATGTCTGAAATATTTCCATCCCTCACACTAATGCATATAACAAAAATCATAACGGAATCATTTGGCTGTTTCAACTTTACAATATAACATAAGAATTCAAACATAAAAAAGCAGGAATCCTTGTGACCAGGGTTGGATTCCCTTCCCCTGGATCATTTAAGGATATTTCAAAAACCAAGGTTCAATTGCAGGAAAGCTCTTTTCAATAGCCAAGTTCAACTCCTAGTAGAATACACAGCTAATTTCCTCCAATGTGTCCTTCACTTGGCAGAGTGACTATCTCAGTTCCAACAAAGGTTTCTCACCCTTAAAATAATTAACAGTTTTACAACCTTCTACATGACAAACCACGACTCAATCTCCAACTATTGAATCGAAATCAACAATGTCAAAAGTTCCTTTCTTGAAAAACAAATCACTTTGTATCACATTACACCTCTTCATAAGCAGCACCTTGGGATGGTTAATTCAGCGAGTTACACTTTAGTCAGGATGGTTATACCACAGTTTATCAAAACACAGCAGTGCAATTGCCACTTCTTTTGCACCACATCTTTCCACCACATTCACAGTACTTCAAATCTTCTTCTTCCTGGTCCACTCGCCTGCCAGGAATAACCACTATGTGTCCTTTCCTGGTGTACTCGCCTGGCAGGATAAAACTCATACTACTACAACTTGTACTTTGTGGTGAGGCTTGTTCCAAACTTCACCTCGAAATCTTCAATAGGGAAGGTGGAACCAGCACCGGCTTCTTGAATAAGATTTTTGACTTGCAACACAATTCGATTACAGCTTCTTTCACACGACAGATAATGATTCTCACATTGGTCTGCACAAGGGTCTGTTTCCCATAGGCAATGCAGGTTACAATTCTGTCCCCCTTGCTCCTTTCTACAAGGAGGGTTTTTCTCCTGATTTCTCTGATTTACACTGCCTATTAGCTGTTGGCAATGTAGTTTGCAACTTCCACAGGGTATTCCGCTTTGGGACTTCACATTGCCTTGGTTTCACTCTCAACTTTCTTTGGTTTTGGCAATGTAAGTTACAATGTCCCCTTGCTGGATGTCCCTCTGTGGAAAATGTGCTATTCTGGACTTGTTTTGGCTGTGGCAATGCGGGTCACAATAGTTCCTTATTGGATAGCTCTCTTTCGAGAAGTTGCATTCACTGTTCTTAACTATTGCCCTCTTTAGGCTTTGCAACACAGATTATCATATTCTCGATCCCTCCCTTTAAAGGGATTGTCTTTGCTTTGCTTTATTTTACAAGTTCGTTATTCAACAAGTGCATTTCTGCACAGCGGTCTGTTTAGGGGCGCCCCGGGGTCACCAATGTTAGACCAACCCACTGGGCTGTTCTGGTGTCTCCTTAGGACCCGCTGCTTCTGCTTCTGCTTCTGGGCTCGTCTGGACTTCACTCGTGTTTGACAACTCTGGCCCACCTTAACCTGTTTG
Source organism: Ambystoma mexicanum (assembly GCF_040938575.1). Taxonomy (NCBI): domain Eukaryota; kingdom Metazoa; phylum Chordata; class Amphibia; order Caudata; family Ambystomatidae; genus Ambystoma; species Ambystoma mexicanum. The sequence goes on along the minus strand of NC_090921.1, from coordinate 344,112,339 downwards.
TGCTGCCTTTGAACTGAGCTCACACTGCTCCGCACGTGCTCCCGTGAACGTGTTTCCCCGTGGCAAGATGCATTACCTGGAGAGCATCTCTCTCCTTCAGGACAGCTGGCCTCAACACTGTTTCCAGATGTACGTCCTCGTCATCCCCCTTGGGCCCCATGACCTCTACCAGTTTAGCTGAACGTGTCCTGCTATTGGAAAAGCAGCAGCACCACCCTATGCTCTCTCCTGCTTTTTCTGCTGTTCCCTCTTCTGCTTCTTCCTGATGGCCCTCACCTGAAAAGTCCTTTTAAGGGTCCTGCTCAGGTGTGGGTCAGTATAACAACTAGACCACACACCACACTTTACAAACTCTGGACCCTTCTTCCTCGTCCCAGTACCAGTACTAGGAGCATTATGGGACTTCAAGCCCATAATGTTCCTAATTGTTTCAAACACAGAATGATCCACTTTGCAAAAGGCCATCATGACTGTAGGATCGTCTGGGACATTTTTAAGGGGATTGTCCCATTCCTCTTGACCCGAGTCCCCTCCCATGTGATCCTCCCGCATAATACCACCCCCAGGATCAGTATCAGGTAGCGGATGCCTTTCCCTGGCCACATGAGAAGGGGTTCCGGCCACGGCTTTTGGGATGACCACTGCCGATTCATCACATCTGGGCAAGTGGGACCTCACTGGGAGACAAGGGGACAAGGGTTCCTGTTCCTGTGAGTCCAGAGAAAGCGGAGAGCGTAAGCAGGGGAACCCCCCCTGATGGCTTGACACTTGTGAGAGGTGGACCGAGGAGAACCGCAGAGCCCATGACTTTCAGAAGTGGCCTGAACGCGAGAACAAAACACTGGATGCCCAGCGTTCACACGCAGTGAGAAATCAAGGACACAGGAATCCAAATCTTGGTGGTGGCGTAACGACGACTTGTGTGTGGCGGGCAGAACGCCTATCCAACGATCCTGAAACCACATTGCTGAGGAAACAGAGAGACATCCACTTACCCGCATCCATAACTGGTCCTGGGAAAGAGACGACTGAGAGCTGGACTCCAGATGGAGGTGAGAAGATCGAGAAGCAGAACAAACTAAGAGAGCCTGAGCCAGTACAGGCCGCAGATTCCAAGGGAACGGGAGAACCGGGATGCCATCTGGGAAAGGTTATGAAGCAGGAGAAACTTGTCCCAGTAAAACTGATGAGACATTGAATTTAAAGTCGATAAAGTGGAACTGTATTAATGTGAGAAAGCGAATCCAACTAAACCTGAAAGAGATCTCTACGATCGGGGCATAAATACACTGGAAAGAGGGGCAAGCACCTCATAAGTCAAGAAATAAAGAGTGGAGTTTATCAGAGAAAGAGTTTTAAGTTTAAGAATAACCTACTAAAAAGGAATTATGAAGAGAAGAAGAGACAATGCCAAATTACAATCAGGAGAAGGACAACATTCTCCTGATCTTTTTTGAGTTGGTTAGTAGGGTCAGTTAGAACTCGTTTTGGACAGCAGACTGATTCATTTGGGACTTTCTGATGACAGACGAGCACCTTAGGTATTTATATAGGCAGGGAAACCCACATAGCAATAGGGAGAGATAGGCCCTTACTTATTATTATTTAATAAATAACCTGTAGAAATGTCCTCACACTGTCCATGTCATTCTTCTGACCCCAATGTACCTGCCACCAACCCCATATCACCCAACTCTATGCCTTACTGCTCAGCCTGTTCTACCCACAGAAAGTTTAGTGAAAATCCCTTGCAGGTCCACTATGTTGGCCTCCCACATCCCCATACCGGTGTTGGTTCTGACAATTTTTTGTATAAGGATTTGGTTTCTTATGTGAAGATGACTGGTGGGGACTGAAGACAAAAGGTGCACAGAACCTAATTAATGGTGGTGTGGTTCTTTTATTGGAATGAAAATGTTGAAAACACAGAGGTTTTTCTTACCCCCGCAAAATAATTCTATTAGGCTTTGTGACCAGGAAAATTGGAAAGTGAGCTCTTGGATGATCCTTTTCACGTTTTTCAGAGCAGCGGCTGGGAGAAGTGTGGTGCATGAAGGGGAAGAAAATAGGAGGAGGCTGCCGGTGGCAGGTAACTTAAAAAGAATGTTGTGGGGGGTGGCATACGGGAAGCAAGCAGCACTGGGAAATGAGCTAATGCAACAAAAAACTTGAGCGCAATGTGGGCCTATATCGCTGGATTTCCCTTACTTTGCGTATTTATAAATGTAGCCTTCCATTTAGGAGGGGGGAAACAAAATTACAATTGTACCGTTTTCGATTTATTTATTGTCACGGTGCTTTATTATGTCATTTGTGAACGCAAAGTAATATTTATAAAAAAGGAGTGTTCTTCTAGACTGTTCTTATTTTACTTTTTACAAGGCAATCTTTTCCCCGTTATGACTCCACCCTAACCTTGCCTCAATCGCTCTTGCTGCCCACCCCTACCATTGAAAGAAGCACCTGAACTTCACATCTGTGCAGTAAAAACCAAACATTGGGAGCAATTTAGAATTATTACCTCCACCTCCTAGAAAGTCCACCTAAAATAACGCATTCCCACGGAATACCATTGTGGTATTTGATCAAACATTGAAATTCAGGCCATTTCCTTTTTTAGGGCCTTTTCGTTTTTAATGTTTTCACTTTGTGCATTTATGCCCCCTACTCCCCACTTCAATTTTTGGACCAAATTGGAGGTTTCGTTATAGTAGAGCTTTATGTTATGTCAGGCCACTGCAACCTTTGGCTCTCCAGATGTTTTCAGGGTAACTACCATCAGCCCCAACCGACAGAGTCGAAGTTGAGGAATAATGGGAGTTGTTTTCCAAAACATCTGGATATTAGGTCATGCGTTATGATGTCATGATTTGTTGTGTCGTATTTACAATGTCAGGCCACTTTGTGCACGACTACTAGGGCTGTGAATCAGGTGGAAGGTGATCCCCCCAAACACTCAGATAAATTAATAAAACACATTACGAGCCCTCAGTGAATGAAAAAGAACTTCAATGGCCAATCTAAGCCTGTACATGTAAGCTAGAAAGGCATGCTCGACAAACTTTTTTGAATCTTAATATTCCCATGCGCCCTCTCTTAACAAGAGAAAGTAACTGAAGCCCAGGTTGAGAAGGAAAGAGAAGGCTGGATTAAGCAGATTAACGCCCAGAAGAGGCCTGCCTCAGACCAAGAAAAATGCAACCACCCAATCCACCACCATAAAGATAATGGCAGACATCAAAAAAAGTGCCAGGCAGCCCAGTCCAAGCCCTTGCCCCAGAGAGGCCATAAAATATTGCATACCCTCATTTAAGAGTGCTGTATTTCCTCCAAGCTTTTCTGTCTATAATACCCGGCTGTTTCTTGGCCTTTCAGGGAGTATAATTTGAAGAGCATTTGGTCTCCTAGTCCATTGAAAATGGCTTAACCTTACCCCTAATTGAATTGACTCATACTGCATTTCAGTGGTTTATTTACCAATGTAATATATACAAGAGCAACACTTGTTCTCTCTTCTCCGCCCAAGGCCAGTTTGGCATGGCTTGGGTGGGGCGAATCCCCTATCAAACTTCCCTTTTGTGTCCCCCATAATCAGTCTGCACACAGCCAATTCCTGGCTCTGACACCACCGTCAGTGGGCTCAGCTTTACCAGAACCCACTCTGGCTATCAGCAGGAGGGAGTATACTATGATTATCTGTTTAGTAGCCCTCACAACTCCCAGGAAATCTTGAGCACATTTCAAGGCCATCACACATCCACAACATGACTCTGTAATATCACTGCCAAACTTGTAACCACTAGTAACTGGCGCCATGAAACTTCTGCTGCCAAATAAGGGAAGTCGTGTTGCTTCTTTTCATGAAATGGTCATCTTTTCAAAACAATATAAACTATACATTAATTTCAACAATCTTTCTTACTCACCCTTATGTTTTCAGTTGATGTTCAACTACATTGATTCGACACAATCAATCACTCAATCCTCCTTGACCGCCTCCACTCCCTAGGAATTCGTGGAACCGCTCTCAAATGGATAGCCTCATTCCTCAAAGATAGGTACCAAATAAAGATACTCTCCACCTATTCCTCCCAAGCCCGACCAGTCGAGCTTCCACAAGGAGCATGCCTATCTGCTCCCCTGTTCAATCTCTACTTGATCACCCTCCCACCAATAATTAGTTCACACAACATTCTGTGTTACAACTACGCTGATGACACTCAACTGATTCTAAAACTCCTGAACTCAAAACCCAACCACCGACCTGACCTCGCCTCCTGCCTCCTCGACATAGAGCTCTGGCTAACCCAAAGCCACCTCTTGTTAAACCCCTCCAAAACCGAAATCAGGGTATGTGGCAACTCCGAACTTCTTCCACACCCACTACCCTGGCCATCTGCCATGGGCAACTCACCGACTCCCTCTAACTCAGTAAAAAACCTTGGATGCACCCTTGACTCTGACCTAACACTCTTGCGTCAAGTCAACAACGTCTCAAAGTCCTGCCACTACCACCTTAAACTCTTATGCGCATCTTTCCATATCTCCCCTTTCCCAACAGACTCTCTGCTGTCCAATCAATTGTTATATCAAGACTGGAATACGCTAACCCCCTCTACCTCAGAGTCCACGCTTACCAACTGAATAAACTTCAAAGAGCACAAAACGCTGCAGCCAAACTGCTACTAGCGCTCGGCCCGAGAGACCACATCTCCCCAGCCCTTAAAACTCTTCACTGGCTTCCAGTGGCCCGAAGGGTGACTTTCAAAACCTTATGCATTTCTCATCGAGCAGTGCATAAAACCGGACCGCAATATCTTCAAGACAAGCTTAAACCCTATCACCCTCCACGTACTCTTAGATCAAGCTTATCCGGCCTCCTAGTGATACCTAAAACAAACTCAGTCAGGTTAGGCCGATCATCATTCTCAGCCTTAGCCCCCACGCTGTGGAACGCACTCCCACCCCACATCCGCCTAACTGAAGATCTATTGTCTTTCCGCAAACTACTGAAAACTTGGCTCTTCCCCTAAAACCAACCCGTACGCAAACTAACCCAAACTGAACAACAGCATCTCAATGACACCAACCCAACAAACTACTAGATCTTGAACAACAATAAGACAAATAACAATACAACAAAACGACAACTAATAACCGCTAATGTAAACCAAAAGGACAAACAGAATAGAACGAGTGAAGTAGATCAAAGCAGTGAAGTGGATAAAAAGAATAAATCATACGAAAACAGTAATGAGGTTTAAATTAATGAAATGGATGTAATGAGTGCAAAATGAAGAAAATGGGCAAAATGAATAAAGAGAAGAGGATGGAAAGATGAATACAAGTGACTGTAATGAGTGCAATAAACAAAATGGGTGAAAGTAATAAAGAGAAGAGGATGGAATGATAAATAGAAGAGATTAATGAGTACACAGACAGATGACACTGACTGCATGAATGCATGGCATAAATTGAAAATACAGAATAGACGATTCAAGTACATGAGACGAGTGTGGTGCATGAAAAAGATAGAGAGCACAGAATGGATCCAGTGCGTATGACGAGTGACATGGCCTGAAATCGATAATGCACGGATGAATGAACGAAGTGAATGGAGCGGATGAAATCGTTAGAATGAATGAAGCGCGTGGAAGAGATGAGTGCGCTGAGCCGATGAATCCGTTGAGCAGATGAGTGTGTTGACCAGATGAGAGTGTAGAACGCATGAGTATGTTGTGCAGATGAGTGTGTTGAGCGGATAGGGTGTAGAACAGCGGACGAGTGTGTAGGATGGATGAGTGCGTAAGTGCAGAGGAGTGTGGCGAATGGAGGAGTGCATAGAGCAGATGAATGTGCAGAGCGGATGAGTGTATAGAGTGGACGAGTTTATAGAGCAGATGAGTGTATAGAGCGGATGAGTGTATAGAGCGGATGAGTGCGTATGAGCGAACGACTTGGTAGAGCAGATGACTGCATATAGCAGATGAGTGCGTGAAAAGAACGAGTGCATACAGCGAATGAGTGCCAGGAACAGATGAGTGCGTGGAGCGGATGGGTGCGTAGAACGGATTTGTGCGCAGAGAGTGATAGGTGCGCAGAGCGGAAGAGTGCGCAGAGCAGAGGAGTGAATAAGAATGGAGGAGTGAGTAAGAACGGGGGAGTGAGTAGAATGGATGAATGCGTTGAACAGATTAGTGGGTAGAGCAGAGGAGTGTATGGAGCAGATGAGTGCATAAGAGCGAATGAATGCGTGAGAGCGGGTTTGTGAGAGCGGGTGAGTGCGTAGAGCAGGTGAGTGCGTAGAGCGGGTGAGTGCGTAGAGCAGATGAATGCGTAGTGCATGCAGAGTGGACGAGTGCCTAGAGCGGATGACTACTTAGGGCCTTTGAGTGCCTAGAGCGGACGGAACGGGTGAAGTTTGTGGAAGGAATGGGTGACGTATGGAGATAGAAAGAGTGATGTATGTTGATGGAACGGGTAACGTATGTGGATGGAATGGGTGACGTATGTGGATGGAACGAGTGATGTATGTGGGTGAAATATGTGGATGGAAGGGTGAAATATGTGGATAGAACAAATTAAGTATGTGGAAGGTACTGGTGTAATATGTGAAAGGTACCGGGAAGTATGTGGATGGTACTGGTGAAATACGAGGATCGAGTGCATAAAACAACTTGAGTGGAGCGGACTGGAGTGCGCGGAGCGGACTGTAGTGCATGGAGCGGACTCGAGGGCATGGGGCGGACTCGAGGGCATAGAATTGCGCGACTTACATGGAATGGTTTGGAATGCATGGAACATTTGATGAGCACGTAACCCACCATCTCACATCACCATGCTTACTCTCTTCTTTACACCACCATTCAACTAGAACACAGAGATACTATGACACCATTCGGTATATCTGTTCTCATACCAACATCTGCCTCATACTCCCCATCACTCTAACTAAACACTGCTGGTTACTCACCCCCCAGCCAGGCGTTCTCCTCAGGTCTAACGCAGCCACAATCGGTCTGGATAAATCCTGCCAGAACGAACACATACTCTTGACCTCTCGACCACCACACCTACCGCTAAGAAGCAGCAATTAAACGAATACCGCACCAGCTGCACACATATCTGGGCTCACATGCACCTTTGACTCCCTCTACTGACCTGAACTTCGGTTCCCAAGGGCGTTCAACCTACCAGCGCCTTCAGACCATACCAGTGGTATATAAGGCGCTATATAAATGCAAAGTAACATAACATTTGGTGAGCTAAGTGTGCATATTTTTGTCCCCCTGAATGTTCCCACTCTTACTATTTCCTGCTCTCCTTGTCCCGGTTTCCTTTTCACCACATACACCATGGCTCTGCTGCCACGCAGGGCATGTTATGCTATGTTGATTTATACTGCGCTTTGCTACCACCCAAGGGCAGTCTCCAGGCGCTCACGTGGCTCTGCAAGAAAGAGGACGGGTTGGTTAGTGAGGGTAGAGTGATAGGATAGGTCCAAAACTAGCAGAAACTGGTGTCTGTGTCTGTTGGCTTGCAGATGTGCTGATTGCATGCACTGGCATGTTGTATCCGTACGAGTAGGGTCCAATGTCTGTCATGTTTTCTATGTTACTGTTTGTTATGTTGGGGTGTATCTGTGTGTTTCATGTGCAGATTGCTAGTATTTAGGGTTGTGCGCACTGGCTTGTTATGACCATACAGGTAAGGGCCAGTGTCTGGGTTTGCTTGTTGTAAGTGGGTGTTAGTTGTGATAAGTGTGTTAGGGCATATGTTGGCTAGTCCAGTCGGCATGTTTAGTGTTTGGGTGGTGTGTTTGAGGAAGTAGGAGCTGGGTGGTTTAGTACATTGGCTACTCGCTAAGTTCTTCTATGTGGCTAATCTGCACAATCCTATCTGTTGTGACACATCTAGTGATACGCATGGTTAAACTTCACAATTCTAAGTGTGGTGCATGGCTAAACATCACAATTCACTTTACGTGTGGCACATGGCTTAACTTCACAATTCTACCTAAGTGTGACGCATGGCTAAACTTCACAATTCTAAGTGTGGCATGGCTAAACATCACAATTCACTTTACGTGTGGCGCATGGCTAAACTTCACAATTCTAAGTGTGGCCCATGGCTTAACATCACAATTCACTTTGTGTGGCGCATGGCCATACTTCACAATTCAAGTGTGGCGCATGGCCAAACTTCACAATTCTAAGTGTGGGTCATGGCTCAACAATTCTATATTCTTAATTCGCCTCGACCCAGACAAAGCGTGGTGTTTTAAGGCTGTTCCGATGATGTTGCGGGCAGAATAAAAGACTAATAACAATAATAAATAAATAGGGGAAGACAGAAAGAAATGCTCACTTTCAAGGCTTCTTGTGGCAAAGAAGATTCAGGAGGCCGAAGAGGTTTTAGGGAGGGACAGAGCCTAGTTTTTGCCGCTAGGAGGCGCTATATACCCACTTATCGCCTGTTGGTCTGTGCTAGAAAGAATTTATCTGCTGTGTACTTTTCCCACCACTCTCGATTTACGCAATCTGAAATACCTTGGGGTTGGGCATTTGGCGGACAACCAAAACTTGGAACTGGTCACCGGCTACGATTTCGCTGCTTTGTCAACAGGAAAAGATGAGCATTCTGGAAAATGATGGACATTTGGGGCTGCCGTCGATATTGACCAGATTCCATTGGTGTCAGTTGCGGCATGTGGATTTGTGGACAATGCATATAGGTGCCCAATGGCGAACAACAAAACACAAGAAACGTCAAAACAAGTGAAACCAATAGGGACCGTTCAACAACAAAAAACTATTCCAAGAAGCAAAGGAAAACTTCTCCATGGGAAGGGCGGCCCCAGTACTAGGCCCCTGCCGACATTGGGGATGGCCCGCTGACATTGTGGGTGGTGCCTGTATTAGGCATGTGCTGACATGGGGATGGTGCCTGTATTATACATGTGCTGCCATTGGGAATGACCACTGATTTAGGCGTCCTCTGAAATTCGGGGACAGTGCCTGTATTATGCACGTGCTGACATTAGGGAGGATCCCTGAATTATGTGCTGACATTGTGGATAGTCCCTGTATTAGGCCTCTGCTGACATTGGGGATAGCCGCCGTATTAGGCATGTGCTGACATTGGGAACGGTGCCTGTAATAGGCATGTGCTGCCATTAGGGATGGTCCCTGTATTAGGCATGTGCTGCCATTAGGGATGGTCCCTGTATTAGGCATGTGCTGCCATTAGGGATGGTCCCTGTATTAGGCATGTGCTGCCATTAGGGATGGTCCCTGTATTAGGCATGCGCTGACATTGGGGATGGTGCCTGTATTAGGCATGTGCTGCCATTAGGGATGGTCCCTGTATTAGGCATGTGCTGCCATTAGGGATGGTCCCTGTATTAGGCATGTGCTGCCATTAGGGATGGTCCCTGTATTAGGCATGCGCTGACATTGGGGATGGTGCCTGTATTATGCATGTGCTGAGATTGGGGGTGGCCCCTATATATATCTAATCATTTATATAGCGTGGCCCCTGACCCGGGGGCTTAAGGGTGCTGACATAAACAACAAAAATGTCCAGGGTCGGAAAAACCAAGTAAGGACAAAAGAGAGCCAGGAGAGAGAAGGGGCTTAAACTCAAGACAAGGTGTTGACAAGACGCACTAGTTAACCAAGTGAGTTTTTAAAACTTTTCTAAAAACTCCACTAGAAGTTTCTTCTCCAAGTTTGCTCGGCTGGTTATTCCAGACAATAGGAGCTATTGAGTAGAAGGCTCCAAATTTGACCTGTGAGAGTCTGCAGGTGGGAATAGTTAACAGGTGTCAGTTATTCGATCTAAGACTGTATTTGTTAGTTTAGGTCATCAATTCATCCTTGAGATAACCAGGTCTAGAATTGTGTATGCAGTTAAAGGATATCGACAGTACGCGAAACCAACATTCTTTCTCTAATAGGAAGCCAATGTAGTTCCCTTCTGGCGTCTGAGATATGATCGGATCTCCTACGGGCTAGGACAACTCTGAATACCTGTATTAGGCATGCGCTGACATTGGGGATGGTGCCTGTATTATGCATGTGCTGACATTGGGGACAGTGCCTGTATTAGGCCCCTGCTGACATTGGGGATGGCCCATGTATTAGGCATGTGCTGACATGGGGATGGTCCCTGTAATGTGCAGGTGCTGACATTAAGGATGATCCCTGTATTAGGTCTGTGCTGACATTGGGGATGGCCCCTGTAATAGGCATGTGCTTTCATTGGGGATGGTGTCTGTATTAGGTATGTGCTGACATTAGGGATGGTCCATGTAATAGGCAGGTGCTGATATTGGGGATGACCCCTGTATTAGGTGTGTGCTTACATTAGGGATGGCCCCTGTATCAGGTATGTGCTGACATTAGGGATGGTCCCTGTAATAGGCCTGTGCTGACATTGAGGATGGTCCCTATATTATGCATGTGCTGACATTGGGGTGATCCCTGTATTAGGTATGTGCTGACATTAGGGGTGGTCCCTGTATTAGGTATGCGCTGACATTAGGGGTGGTCCCTGTATTAGACCTCTGCTGACATTGGGGATGGTCACAGTATTATGCATGTGCTGACATTGGGGATGTTCCTGTGTATTAGTTATGTGCTGACATTAGGGATGATCCCTGTATTAGTCATGCGCTGACATTGGGGATGGTGGCTGTATTAGGCATCTGCTGAATTTGGGGTTGGTGCCTGTATTAGTCACGCGCTGACATTGGGGCTGGTGCCTGTATTAGGCATGTGTTGACATGTTGACAGTCCATGTAGTAGGCATTGCTGACATAGGGATGATCCCTGTATTAGGTATGTGCTGACAGTGAGGATGGTGCCTGTATTAGGCCTGTGTAGACTTTGGGACCCAGAATTCTTCCCACCACTGACCCACTCAAAGGCACAGCCACATGTGACTGTTGTATCACACAGAAAAAGTGGTAAATTAGCCTTATTGGAGCTATGCACTTGTGAGGTATATGACCATCCGCACAGGAAGAGTGCGCACGCCTGGGCTTTTTTTGTTTATTTAAAAGAATGAATGACGAGAGAACAACCTCCGAAAATATGTGGGGCCATTCCTGCACATATTTTCCACACTCATTGCACAGCAGAAAAATATTCTCGTACTCTGGGAGGACACAGCTTACCAGAGCCGCCCTCCCCTGTCATGTGTAGCCGATGCCTGACAGATGTGGGTACATCAAAGCCTTTGGCCGTGGGCAGCCTGATTAGAATCTCAAGGCCCCATGGATTTGCAGCTCTATTGTCAAAACTTGCTGGTGGTGGTGAATACTGAAGAATGTTAATTAGCTGGCCTCAGGGATGGCCTGGGTGCAGGAAGTGACAATGGAGACCAAACCTCAACACCTCTTTGTAATGCAATGTGTCAACTTGGTACTAACACCCCTCCTTGGTAGGAAAGGACAGTGAATGTCATGTCTGGAATCACTCCTTTCAGAGTGGGGAAGTACGTGAATTGTAGGAGACGAAGGTCTGCCTGCAACCCCCTATTTCAAAGGAGGCCCATTTTGTGATCAAGCGCTGCATAGGGCTCAGTTAATTAGGGAGACACTTTGATGTACAGCAGACAGGACAATGGGTGATACTTAGAAGTATATGTTGCCATCCTTCCCCTGTCTATTGCCAAGCACCCTGGTCCTGACCTGAAGCATCATTGAAGATTGTTGGTGGAGACCAAGGATTGACTCACTTAAGTTAGGCTTGGCCTACACTAATCCCTGGGACCCATTTGGCTTTAAAAGAGGGCTGAGCACCTCACTGATCAGATCATGTGAAGACTTTGTAAGGAGTAAGAAGAAGGACCCATTTGGACCCAAGCTGACGGTACAGTCTACCTTAGATCTTCCACCAGTGAAGGAAGGCCAGGAGCTCCAAGAGGGAAGCAAGATCCCTCGCCTAAACATCTCCAAGGGAACAGAGGGAGATACCGGACTCAGAGGACCGTACAGTAGCTCCAGAACTGGTACCCAGCCAGCTCACAGCATGCCCTGCTAGGTTCTGACGGCAAGCTTCCTAGGTGGGAAGTGACGGGGAGTCTCTGGACAAAGGACAAGGCTGTTGCCTGCTAACCCTCTCGTGAGCTTTGTCCCGTGTGCCTTGAAAGGACATGAGCCCTGCGAAGAAGCTAGGAGTAGTGCCACACAAGCATCATCCATCGTCCATCCTTTTAAGGACAATTGCGAGACAGTCTTGTCCTCGAACCGCGTCCGGCTGCACCACTGACTGTCACGCTGCAGTCCCCAGAGCCATCCGAGGCGCCTAGACCAGTATTCTAGATCCACCAACCAGCACAGAGACAACAATTCTTGGCCGTGAGCCACCAAGCCGGACAGCCTGCAGACATCCGTCAAGCGTAGCTTACCGAACTGCCTGACGCCTGGTACTCGCAGCTGTCTCCCGTCACTAACTCTGTCTCACTGTCTGCGAAGCACCCTGGAACCGCCTCAACGCTGTCGAGCACCAAGAACGTCTTCAGCACCAGGTACATTGTGTTTCTGCTCCCCTGGTCCTTCTCTGAATGCCCCTAGAGACAGTTAAGACCCTTTGCCCCTTTGGTGCTGGGACCAAAATAACCTTGAACAGTAAGACTAATTGCTTTACCAGCTACCCTCCTGTCAGTATTCAGAGTGCATCCCTTTCTTTTGTGAAACTGTCTGTCCTCTGTGCTCCTTTACAGTGTGGGTTGTAATTGTAGTGTGCTAGAACTGGTTATTGTAGTAATAGTAAAGTAGATATGTGTATACAACCTTGACTGGACAGTCCCTTTTTATCATTGGGTAATCATTGTATTTTCGCTGTGTTGCAACTAACCAATGATCCACGACCTTGCAAAGATAAGCCTGCCGTTCCATCCACGTTACCAAAAATTGGTCAAGGAGGTCTTATAATTTACCTGTATTCCAATTTGATAGGATCCCTTCTGGTGTACTAGAGGTGTGGGGTTGATTGATGGTTTAGAAACTGATATTCATCCCTGGACCAATGGTGACCCTGAAGTTGATTCGTCACAGCACTGGAGCAAATGGCCAACAAATCCTGTACATGAGCATTGCGCTGGAGCAACAGTACAAAAAAAGCATCAGACTTTTGTGTGACACACACCGCTATATCCTTTTCCTTCATGTGTCACCAGAGCACTATTATGCACGGTCACGCCTAACGGTGTATGCGAATGTGGTGCTTAGTTTACTCCTCAGAGGTCGTCTCTGGGCGTACTGCGTGTGGGAGGGAGGCCTTTAACAGACTGGCTCTGTAACAGAGAGGGCCTTTCTGTGCCCGCACTGGGCACACAGAAAGAGCCTTGTTCTGTGCAGGGCGGCGGCGCCAGCTGCTCTCTGCTCCCATCACAGGACCCCTCTTACTCATAGCCGCCTGCCCTACACATTGTGAAGGAAGTCTCCCTTATTGGTTGTTTTTGCCCCAGTTTTACGAGTTTCGACAACTTTTCTTTTGTCCTACTCGGGTTAAGATGTAGAATTCAGTTTGACTAATAAGCAGCATTGCAAAAGGGCAGGGCATGCTGCTGAAAGGCCGTAGGACTCGAGTGGAAATAGCCCCGGGAAAGAAACATGGGGGTGCATCGGAAAGATCGGGAGGGCTGGGGTAGAGTCAACGACATGCAAGGAAACAGGACAGTGCCTCTGAAACACTGGTGTGCTGGGCCAGTGTCACTCAGCCACATGGACAGTCTACAGCCGTCACGTGCATCCCAGATAATGATATGCAACTGAACCCCTAGCCTAGGCCCACAGCCTTCTGACCTCCCCCACCGCAAGCCCTGCCCTCCTCCCCCTTCCCGGAAGATCATTTCTATATGTCAAGCCACACGTCTAAACTCAAAGCAGATTGGGTTCCTCCAGTGTCCTCCGGCAACGTGATTTTTTTTTTTGTGTGCTGTCAAAACACCGGTGCCTATCTGTCACCCAGCTCAACAGGGTACATTTTGTCAACCCCCAGTAGGATGAAATGCGGAGAGGGTCTGACGGGATCCATTCGTTGGACACCGAGCGCCCCAGTAGATGCATCTACCCGCCGAGGCGAGGGTCAGGGGTCCACCAGAATCCTGTCCCCCTCCAAAGGCCGGCCGCAGCCCGCCTGTTTCCATGCAAATTGCACATCTGCATCAGTTTAACTCCCCTTATTACTGCGTGGACTGGGGGCTGGCGGCGGTGGGGACAGCATCTGCGAAACACATCACTCCAGAAGAGGGGACCGCCAGAGGGGCCCGCCAGAGGGGCAGGCGAATTCCAATAGACCGGGATGTGATGTGAAAGGGCTTGTGCTGGCTCTCGACTGTGCCTCTCGCTGTGTGAGGGACTACGAGTCCGGCAGCACACGGCGGCGGGATTCAGTTGGATACATTATAAACAAACTGAGGCAAACCGACCACACCTGCAGCAATAAAAACTGTGCAGTACCCTAGAGAAAGGTTCCAAGACACAACTGCACTCCCTACCAGAACCGCCGTCAGCCTCCCCCTTTGTCCCCTCCCCCACCAAGAGACAATCGGAATTCAATGGAATGTTCACCTGTGCACCAAACACCTCAAGTTCCAAAGGGATTCAGCTGGCTTTTAATTTAAGCGCCCCCAAACCCTTCCGAGGTAGCTCCACAGATCCAAAGCAGCCTTCACGTTGTGACGCCGCGTTATCAGAGAGGTGGGGTGGCGAGTGCTAACTCCAAGTCCGCCTCACCCAGTCCAGGTTTTATTCTTTGCAGCCTGGAATTCCTCGCTGGCTCTGGTGCGTTAAATGCAGGACTACAAATGCCAGAAGGCAAAGGGGAAACTAAACGGACTGAAAGAGAAACGCAAGACTACATATGACTTCGAGAGAACCCTCGATGTTGTAAATACCGGGGTGATTGTTGGACAGGGCAGGGAGGGGACAGTATCTAGGGAACAGTATATATTTCCCGCTTCTGGCTGCCGTTGGCCCACAAAGGGCCTTGACGAGGGGTCACGTGACCGACTTCTCCAGCTCTCTAGGCCTTTTCCGGTGGCACCTGTCCGTCTATCCGGCCTCGAGGCAATAGGACAACACACCCGAAACTCCAAACTTTCAAAAATCAAGCGCTGTTGCAGTCGCTGTGGGGGGAGGGCTACCTCCCCTAATCTCTTTCAAGCCCTGCACCTGTGCCCCTCTTTCGCCGGGGGCGCGTACACTGCTTAGCCCCTCTTCAATCACTGGCCTCTTTCTTTGCCCCGTGAAGCAGCACTGGGCCCATTCAGGACCCAGGCCTTTCAGAGAGGTGGGGGCGTGATTTTCCCAAAAGGAAGCTTCAAGGCTTCCAGCATCGGGCGATGCACGCCTTTGTGGCTCTGAAGAGGGAGCCTTGGACAGAGGACACAATGAAAAGCATTTGGGGCTTTTAATGACCCCCCTGGCCCCTTGCTGATCTTGCTGTGGACATTCTGTGGAAGGTCGACCAACGATTCCTATGCCCAGTGATTGCCCATGGAAGTCCAGAATAAAGGCTAATTAATTACAAGTCAATGGAGCTCGAGGCTTTTATTTCAAGACAATGGGAGAAGGAAAGGGCGTGGAGCAGAGATCTACACAGGTGCACGCGGGTAGAAAGGCAGGGCAATTTTAACCAAACCACTCGAATGTTCTAAAGCCCTGTAGCCGGTGCAAAGTGGAAGCGTGGGCCTCTCTGAGGGGTCTGTGTTGAAATTCGTTGAATAAACATTACTTGTGGGCAAAGAAAAGCGGAGTATTTATATTTCAGACATAGTTTGCCCGCATCCGCCACAGACAGTTTACGTGCTAAATAAAGGATGCTTTAATGTGACCGGTAACATACATGCCAAAATCCAGATGCACCTGGGAGGGAGATTTCCACAGGGAAATCGGGAGACACATATTTCCCCATAGGAATGCATTGGGGCACAGTTATTTTAGGCGGGAGACTGTGAAAAATAGCAATATTTTTAACCTCAAAATCGGGAGTCTCCCGCCTAAATCGGGAGGGTTGGCATGTATGCGGTAAAACATTGATAAAAACATGCTGACCTGACTTGCCCCCATCAACGGCCTATCAACTCACTAATACAGAGTGTGATCTCTGCCCCTAAATTCCCACTCTGATGAGATCGCCATCCCCCTAATGACTGTATCTATTCCTACCTGCGACCCGAGGCACCTGTTGGGGGCTGCTCCGGGTCACCGGGCAGCCCCATACTCATGTCGGAGAGCACCCGACGGGACCCACAGGGGCGGCGATCATGCCGCTGACACAAGGGGTGGGAGTCACCCCACCCGCTCCGGATCACCGGAGCGACACACACGTGGCCGGGGGCACCCGGCTCACCACAGCCCCAGCTCTGGGGGCACCCAGGCCGGGGTCGCTACCCCAGCCCGCCTCACATGGCTGGGGGACACACAAGGACGGCGTTGCCCAGCAGGGGCTCCGTCCTCAAGCTGGGCTTGGCCCCATTGACCACGGCACAGAGCCAGCATGGCGCGTACAAAGGACAACACCGGAGCCTCAAGATTGAGTGACTGCCGAGCCGGAAGCGGCTCGGTCCTTTTATTATGTTGGTCACGTGGCTTAGCCACGTGACCCATTACAACATCCTGGGAGCTACCATGCTCCCAGGAGGGGTTACCATGCAACAGCACCCCCCTTCTATGGAATCCCAGTACCTCCTACTTGGTTAATCGTCCTGACCACGGTTTTGTCAGACTGTATATAGATGAGGGCGGCCCAGTAATTGAGGGGCAATACGCCAGTGCATAGGTGAGGGAGGAATGGCGTCAGTGAGACATACACCAAATATGGTGTACACGGGACCAAGGTGCGAAGGGGGAACCGAAATTTCGACTGCCTAATGGCCTCCACAGGGTTTAATCCGGCATTGTTGACAGTAGTAGTAAAACAACCAGTAATTGCCATTACTGGGTGTTTTACCACACTGTCAAATACAGAGTTACATTTTTAAAACTCTTATTTTTTTCGCCTGTTTTTGTGTGGCAGAAATTACTGTTGCACAAAAGAAGTACTGCATACAGTAATTACTGGGTATGGTATTACCAAATGTAGTTACCACACTCCCACGGAGTCCCGTGGGACTCCAAAATGGGGAATAATGGAAATGTCAGCACGCAGAACTACCGTCCACCTACTAATTACCACATGTGGTAACGGTAAATGATTTTATGGATATTACTGACGGTTATCCAAATTCGTAATCGGCCCTACGCCGTCTCCCAACACTTGACTCTTCTTGACTGGGGCTAGCCTGTCCATACCCAGACTGGGATAACGGCCCCTCCGTAACCTACTGCAACCATAGGAAACTGCTCAGCACTCAAGAGAAACCCTCATTGGGAGTTTGTCTGCCCCCTCCCATCCCCCTTTTCACTATTCCCCACTGCTCACTATGCTGGCATCCCCATATTCACAAACGCTTCTGGCAAAAGGTATGGCTATGCTACGTGCAGGTCATTGCCGGTGAAGGACACGTGCAGACCATCCTGCCTACACATCTGCATTGCTTCAAATTTGATTGGCCTGACGCTCAAGTACTTTAATCACCCTATTCCATCAGGATGGGGCCATCTCCTTACTCATTTTCTTGTGTGTTTTATCCATAGCAGCTGGACCCCTCACCAGTTTCCATATCATCCTCAGCTGCAAAGCTACACTACCTCTGTATCCATCACTTCCATCTAACTGTTCTTCATTGCCCTCAGCAATGTCACGCTAGCGGTCCTTCTCAGAATTGTCTTACTCAGACGTATCACAAGCAAAACCGGCCTGGGTTGATTTCTATCAAATTCACCACATGGGCACAAGCTGCCCCCATATAAATCCCCCCAAACTGGAGCACCTTACTAGGGCATGTCCATAGCTAACCGTGTGTTGCTTCATCCAACCAGGCCTCTGGGTTTCCTGTCCATTTTACCATCAAAGGACCAACAATGCTTATCTTGGCTACTCGCGACACCCCATTGCGGAATGCATCTACAAAAATCCAGGGTGGAGGTGTGTGAAGGAAGTATGAAAACAGACACTGCAACAATCAAACAAATGGAAATAGCCTCGCACAACAGCACATGACAACTACCAACCGAAAAATTCACGCCTACGCTCAGTGAACCGTGTAAACCGATCTGAAGCTTCCAACAGCACATTACAGCTGTCTTGTGCTTTTTCCCCGCTCAGTCCTACTAACTTACCTTACCTACTGCCCTATCTGGGAGGATAGCTCAGGAGCAACGTGTTTGTCTTGGAAGCAAGACAATGCATAGCCACACAGGTTTGAATCTCGGTCTCGCGCTTCGAAACTGGTCTCCAGTATTAAGTGTGTTATACAAGAACAATTCACCAGATCTGCCATAGCACCAGGGGACCATCAGGTGGTGATAGTGTGCGGTATAAATATCTTTTAACGTAATATAACATCAGTCATGCACACATAGCCCTTGTACCCTTTAGATATCCATTGCTCTAATCCCATTATGGCTCCCCACTTGCCCCACCCCTTCAGATGCCACTTCAAATGAGAATGAGGGTGTACCACTACCACTTTCTCTCCCCCTTCTACTCCTCTGGCTGATTCACATCCTGACACAGCCCTTCCCATGCTCTACTCTTCTATCTCTGATACTCTTGATGATCTTGCTCCTGTCATGAGGATCCGCTTGAAGCCCAAAGCCAAGTGCAACTCTTGGTATGACTCTGACCTAGTTACCCTTAAACTCAAGTGTAGGGTGGCTGAGAGGACATGGCTAGCTTCTTCTGCATCCTCTAACAAACTGGCCTGCCGCCTGCTCCAAAGGTAATACCGGCTCCTTGTCGCACTAAGAAGAGAGCCCACATCCAAGCCTGTGTCTCTGCGGCATCTAACAACTCGGCTGAACTTTTTAAAATCTGCAAGGAACTGGCCAACCCTGCTGCTGTCTCTACCTCTACTGTCACCTGCCAGGCCCTCTGCACGGCCCTTGCCTCTAATTTCATCTAAAAAACCCAGGACATCCTGTGCACCCTCTTGTCCTCTCCCCCTTCTCTCTCTGCTACCTCTGGCTTCCTGCAGCCGTCTCTCCTTCCTCTTTCTCATCTTTTCCTCTGTTCTCCCAAGTCTGATCTATCTTGTCAAAACAGGTTCTTACCTGTTCGTCAAAAACGTCAAGGACCACATTGACACCATTGCTCCTGGTCTGGCCGACTTCTGCAACCACTCCTTCACCTCTGGAGCCTTCCCCTCCCCTCTGAAGCATTCTCTTGTGCACCCTCTTCTCAAGAAACCACAGCCAACTCCTCTTGCCCACTCACTCACTCACTCCTTTCCTGGGCAAACTCCTGGAAAAGCTGGCCATCTCCCAGATTAATCTTCACAACGATTCTGTTTGTTGTCTCCATCACCATCACTCTGGCTTCAGAGCTGCCAGATATACGGAAACTGCTCTTCTGAACATCCGTGAAGATCTGCTCTCCAACCTCGACTCTAATATCCCATCTGTCCACATCCTACTCAATCCCACATCCTACTCGATCTTTCTTCTGCCTTTGACTCTGCAGCTCATCCAGAACAGGACTGCGAGACTAGTACTTAGCCTCAAGCCCTGGGATCATCTCTCCAGCCCTGAAATCTCTTCTTTGGCTCCCAGTGGCTGCAAGGATTAAATTCAAGACCCTTTTCATTGTCCACAAGGCTGACTTAGTCCACAATACCTTCAACTCTCCCACCATAAATACCTTTCTACTCAAGCTCTTTGCTCCTTTACCTCCAACTCCCTCAGGGTCAGTCGCTTCTCCAAGCAACAAGTTGGGGGTAGATCCCTTTCCTCAGCTGGGACATCACTCTTGAACAGCCTCCTTGCCTTTCTGAAACTTGAGGAGAACCATCTTCAGTTTCGGAAAAACCTCAAGACCTTCCTCTTTGCTTTTGCCTTCACTCTTCCTCTCCCTTGCTTATCTGTCTGCTTTGGCACAAGGCACGTGGGTACACTCTGATTTCAGGCCCAGATCCCTTGCCACCCAGCCACACACCTGCACTGCCTCCTGGCAACCCTTGCACTTGGGTCTGTATCTGCTACCCTACATTCCCTTTCCAGCGCTTATCAGACATAGGTTGTCTACACCTCATTCTTGCACTTACCACCTGCTGACCGCACTAACTGTTGTTGTTCTATCACGTGTTCAGCACTTTCCACTCCTCCCCTGGCCCTCGCACGTTCCCTCTTCCCTCTCCCCTGCACTTGCACGTTCTCAGTGTCACTGGACCTAGTAAGGTCATTGTTTTGTCCTCCTTTGTTTCCCCTCCCTTGCCTCATCGCACTCTGAAACACCTGTGTATGGGCGCGAAACAAATAAAATATCATATCATATCATACCAATATTCATTCTCTAAAAGTGCCAGGTGTCGCACACACATTTGCAACACTGTCAAAACCTGGAACTTAGTGAGGCGGGACCCACCCAAAATTCCCAAATATCCTTCAAGAACGATCCCTGCTAATGCTGTGCCACTCAAAAAACACTTTGGACATATAGTGACCTCATTTGACTTCGGAAAAATCAACCCCCACCCACTTTCCTCTTTGATCCTTTCCCCCACACACATCAGATTACTCCAGACCAATTTCTGTTTTCACCCTCTCCCTGCACCTTTGGCACCTTGTATGCCCCTCAAAAAGTTGCAATGTGAAACATCCCAAACAACTAAACCTCCTTCCATAATGTTCAACTCCCCAGAAAAAAGAGCAGTGTGAAACGCAACAAAGGGACAGTAACCACTTCCTGACCTTGGCTCACCTCCCTCACTCCCTAGCTCACCCTTCCAAAACCCTCTGCCCTTTTCCCCATGATGTGATGGTTCCTAGCACCAACACGATTCCCCAAAGAACTATACCAACAACTTAACAGCAGTGACTGTTGGAGACCCTTTCTATTCATCTGCTAAATAAATACTACCACATCACTACTACAGCACAGTCGCAGGCACCTTTTCTGTGTCCTTTTCTGTCTGTCTGTGGCTCTGTAGGTCAGCCAGGTAAAGTCAAGATAGCCCACAATTTGGGGGGGGGGGGAGAGGGCATACAGCCTGATCTGCCCAGTGGTCGTTGCGCCACTGATCCCAGCACAAGCATCTTCAACAACTGCAGCACATTCTCATTCTTAGCCGACTCTCTATTCCCCACCCGAACCCCTGCCATACTGTCCACGTTAAAAGTCACCTCCATGTTGGCAAACTCCCGGGCCATCGTCACCACCAATAGAAACGTTTTTTAGAAATGCAATACATAACCTCTTATCAAAGTACACACTCGGAACTGCTCCAAGCCTCATTTCCCATTCCAGAACCAGTGGTCGAAGTGAGCGGGAGAGGTGCTCCTCTACTTTTTTAAATTAAGTTTTACAGCTCCTATACTTTTATTCTAAAAAGAAACCATTCCGGAATGGTTTTGTTTTAAAATAACAGTGTAGGAAGAAGTTGAAACTTGCACTTTCAGTGCACTGCACTGAACATTCCCTTAAGCAGCAGGCAAATGTTTTTGGGGCTTTTTATTGTGTGTGGAGGGAGCAGGGCAATGGGGTTTGTGAGGAGCGGAGCAGGCCAGTGGGGAACATAGTTCCACTACTTCTTTTCTTACACTTCGACCACTGTCCAGAACAACCTATCCTGCCACCTTGCATTCAAGGAGATCTGCACCGGCCACTCTCCTGCCTCTCGCAGCAGTGAACTTGAAATAAAAATGCTTCAAAAAAGTGCGCCACACCCTGATGCCCTCCTTCAACTCGAGAAAGCCCATTCCAGTGGTGGGGGAATCTCCTCCCGAAAAAGCCCCCTTCCACGTCCCCTCAGAACATCCTCACTGGTGCTACCACCTTGCATGCAAAGATACACACCCCAGCAACTCTGCATCTTCCTCAGCTCAGCCCCTTCCTGTGGCCATTCTAGCAACTGCAGCAAGTCCTCAACCTGGCTCCATCACTGGCAATGTCAGTCTGGTCGTTTACCATTCAGTCTTTTCTGGCGCCTAAGTTCTCCAACAATCACTCAAATGCCAGCACTAACCTCCCACACTACTGCTCACGCTCCTTACTCCAGGCGATCAAAAAAAGACATCAAAGTAATGTAGTGTCTGTCCGTATCTAGTACTCTATGTACTTCAACCACTATTTAAAAAGGGTGCTGAACCACACAAACTGTGCACAAGACACAGACCAACTGATAAGCAGAGCATTATCTACAAAGATGTCCCCCCCCTCCCCAACGTGCATCCCTAATAGTCAACAATCCTGTGGGTGAACCAGCAACAACTTGTAGGCTGCTTTTATATCGCACTTGGCTATCAGTGGTACTGGCTAACTCCCCCTGACCAACACAGTGGCCTGATCAATAGTAAAATACACAAAACCACAATCCCGTGGACCGATAAACTTGTCAAGGGAAGAATAAAGCAAAACTCGTTTGCCTCCTTCTTTGGAACAACGCCCAGGGGGGAAATTACCAAGTATTCACCGGGCCATTTGGAAAAGCCAACCTACCCATCTTTAACTGTTCCGATATTCCTGACCACCTTTTTGTGTTCCTTTACTGGCCTCAGGTTGTCTACCATCTTCCCATTATTGGACTCCTCTAACCAATAGTAAAGCCATATTCAAAACCCTCCCCAAGCAGCCCCGCTCCGTCCGTGCCTGGGCAAAACATTTACATTTTCTTCAACCGGTGACCCCTAACCGGTGAAAGGATGGCAGCCCAAACACCAACCAGGGAATAAAAACAATCCAAAAGACAAAATAATCACAGGGAAAAAAGGGTTAATTACATGCGAAAAGAGTCTCATACGGTCCTGTAGAACCAAACTGACATGGAGCTCCTCCCATCTCAAAGGTTTAAAGCTTATGCAGCTGATCTGAAAGGTGTACAGCTTCTGTAGCTGACATTTCCGCAAATTTCCAATACTATGCATAATAATGAGCACAACTGTGAGATATGTTTATGGGACCACAATTAATAAAGGAATTCTTTCCCTCGGCAATCAAAAGAGCCACACTAATATGCCTTTAGAATCTATCCAGTTCTGTATGTGACTCATCTAAAACCAGTGAATCTCTCTCCCTTAAGCAATGTTAAGCCAAGAACCAGGACGGTGGATACAAAATATTGTTTATATGTGTATGAATTATTATGGAAAAATTAATATTTACACTACTTCACCCAAGACGCCACGTTCTCCATGGCACCAAAACAAAGATTCAATACAAATAATTCACCTTTTGGGGATAAACAGTAACACAAGATCAGAAATTACACCACATGTGTGTTTTTGCTATTCAGTCTCCAGTAAATAGAATACAGGTCAAATGAGCAGTTCAACACTTTTATCACACACAAAAATTCCTGAATGCCAAAATGATGCCACTCTTAAAAACATAAAAATTTATTTAACTACACCATAGACTTTGCATGAAGTTCACATTTCACAAAGTGTAATTTAAATAAAATCCCTATCTTTCCTATTGGCAAAAATGAAATTTGACATACACAGGTCTCTTATCTTAATCTGCCTGCATACTTTGCAATACTCACAACGTTATAGTACAACAAACCTTTAAAAACAAACACTTTCATTTATTTTTGCAGAAAACCTTTTTATCCCCATTCTGCAATGCAAAATCTCCCTTTTCTCAGGGAACACTTTCCCACTCTCTGTAGTAAGTGCGCTTTTCAATCAAGGACTTTATTCTGTTGAACTTTGGGAGGACCCTTTTAAAGTCCCAGCACAAAAACCCAGTCATCCAGTCAATCATACGGTACGCCTATGCATTAATGCAGAGTTCGGGGGAATCAAAAAGCAGTAGGGAATTAAATTTTTTATGCACCCCTCCTTTTAGTGAGTTTTGGGTTTGGCAAAAATAATAGGCATACCCAATTACTTTATAGGCTATAGTTTTTTTATTTACTCCTTGTAATTTATATTTATTTTTATTTATTTGTTTGTATAGCGCTAAAGCCCGCAGGCATCAGAGCGCATTCCAATAAGACAAGACGTGTGGAGACAGAAGACGAGACAATGGAAATCACATATAAAGTCAGTTCAGTGGTGTACTGGGATTTATTGTCTGGTCAGGGATTATTTGAATAGCAAAGTCTTATGTTTGTTTCTGAAGTGTGTGTAGTTTGTTTCCAACTTCAGGGCCACGGGTAGTTCGTTCCATTTAAGGATACTTCTGCCCGGGAAGACCTTGCTGAGGCCATTCAGCTTTTTAGCTGGAATAGTTTGGAGGAGGCCTTTGTTAGAGGATCTTAGGTTTCTGATTGGTTCGTGCCATTTGAACTGCTTTTTTAAGTATGTTGGGGCTTTGCCATATAGGCATTGATGGACCATAGTGAGGGACTTGAATGTAATTCTCTCCTCAATGGTGAGCCAGTGCAGATCTCTTCTATCTCTTGTAATGTGTTCCCTTCTTGACTTGCCCGTGATGGTCTAGAGAGTATTTTGTAGCTCTGGCTATGGAAGTGCTATTTTTCTGATTGAGCAGGGGTCTGATTTTTTAAAGAAGTTTTTGGTGGTATTGGCAGTTTCCTTTCAAGTATGTTGTATGGGCCTGAGCTCCCAGTGAGGCCTGCAAGTAAACTCCAAGTGTCTTCACTGTACCTGATATTGGTATTTGGGCATTTTTGATACTGAATGAGGAGTATAGTGGGTTCAGTTTTTCTCTGGCATGTGTAGACCCAAAAATCATTAGTTACGTTTTGATACCATTAAGGCACATCCAGTTATCCTTCATCCAACCTTCAATGATGTTATATATGGATGTTAGTTGATCGCTGTCTTGTTTGTAGTCTCCACTAAGCGCGAAGACCAATTGGGTATCGTCGGCAAAATTAGTGAAGAATATCTCTAGTTGTGTCAGCATAGTACAAAGACAGCACATATATAGATTGAATAGCAGGGGAGAGAAGCTGGCTCCCTGTGGGACTATATGGGAATTTTAATTGGGCTATATGGGAATTAATTAAATTATTGTTTAATACAATTGGTAAGGGTATACTGCCAGCCCCCAACCCACTAATTAAGGCAAAGGTATGAAGCAGATCCGCGCAAGACTAGATTTAGTTGGACAAGTTAGTTGGACAAGTTAATTTACATAATCATCTCTGGGTTTGCGCATAGGAAAGGACCGTCAGGTCATCTTGCAGGTACATGATAGGAATCTGGTCAAAAGTCCAACATCAGTCATGGATATTCTCCAGTTGCCCTTCTATTCTGTCTCCTTTTGTCAAAGTTCCCCAGCCTCTGTCCCTTTTTGTGGTTAGCAATTCCACACAGATGATTTCAGTCAATCCTTCTCATTCATTTCCCAGGCAGTTATCCATGAGCTCCTTTGTCCGTCTGTTTATGAATCTTTTACCACACCTCCAAAAATGTCCAAATGATCATATGCCAGCTTATTGGTCATCATTTTTGATTGGACAATTATTTCCATCCTCTTCTTCAAGAGGATGCCCTTTTTTCTACGATTGGTGTCACGCTTACCGGGAGACCGGGGTTCGCTGCTCGTGCTCTTCCTCCCTGGTGCCTCTATTTGCGCTTTCGCGCTTGGGGAGGCGCCAGGAGGAGAGTTCCGGGGACAGGGGCTGCAGCTCCTCGGCGTGTGCGTCGGAGACCGCGGTCACGGTCCCGCGCATGCGCCGTGGGGCGGTTGCCCAGGTTCGGAGCAGCTTGCCGCTCAAGCCTCGTTCTGGGTCCGCCAGCGCCTAGCAACGATCAGGCTTGCGCTCCGGGCCTCGTGGGCGCCGGCGGCCCATAAAGGGGGAGGCGCGGTCGGGAGCAGATCGGGTCTCAACGCGTTCTGTTCCGGATCGTGTCCTCGCTCTCCTTTGCTTCGCCCTGTGCGGCCCAGCCCTAGTCTTCTGCCTCAGCTCTCCTTCCCCTCCTGCCTGCTGCCATTTTGGTTTTTCCCAGGACCAGTTCTGGTCCCCTTCCAGGTCTTCTCCCCAGGTCCTAGCTAGTTTTCCCTTCTATTCCTGGTTCCTCTCCCTTGCCAGCATTAGTTTACCTGCCTGCCTTCCCCTTCCTCTCCTCCCTGGCCAGACCCCTTCTCAGTGGTTCCCCAGTGACTCCCTTGGGACTGTTTCCACGCCTTTGGTCTCTCATCACTACTGCCTCCAGTGTCAGCCACGGGAGTACTGCTCCCACACTTTGGACTCTCATCTTCACGGCCTCTGGTACCAGCTAGAGAAGCATGGATTCCACGCCTTTGGCCTTTAATCACCACAGCCTCCAGTGTCAGCTACGGGAGTACTGCTCCCACACCTTTGGACTCTCATCTTCACGGCCTCTGGTACCAGCTAGAGAAGCACGGATTCCACGCCTTTGGCCTTTAATCACCACAGCCTCCAGTGTCAGCTACGGGAGTACTGCTCCCACACCTTTGGACTCTCATCACCACTGCATCAGTGTGAGTTACGGGAGTAGGCTCCCACATCTTCGGACTCTCGTCACCAGAACATCCATTGCCAGCTACGGGAGTACGACTCCCACTCTTTGGGACTCTCAACTTCTCTAACATCCAGTGCTAGCTTCTGGAGTCCTGCTCTCACATCTTTGAACTCCGGAGCCTCGCCTCATCAAGGATTATCTCCTTCAACTTCTCCGGTCTGTGCTTGCACAGCTCAGACGTCACTGAAACCAGCTTGTGGCGTTGGGAGTCGGCCCATCTTCTACCCAGTATCCATTCTGGGTGGTGGAGAGGCTGGTTAGTTGTGTCACATGATCTTCTCGTCAGTCTGGCTGCTCCGTCGAGATCAACCAGGAATTCAGGTACGCAACTCTCCCGTGATTCTCATCTTAACAGATTGAGACGCCTACCTTCCGATCTTGAAATGGAAGACACACAGGATCTGAGGAATGAGTTGCAAGCCCTCAGAGCAGAGATGACTGCTTTACACCAAGAAAACCAAGTTTTATGTCAGATGGTTACTCAGGGGACAGGAAGCGCTCCATAGGCTGAAAGTTCTTTGGCCCATACCACCCCAATCAGGTTCGATGGAGACCAACGTCGAGTGGCGGAGTTCTGCAACCACTGTCGTATCCATTTTCTTTTCAGATCTACCTATTTCAATAACGATAAGGCCAAGATCGGATATATCTTGGGAAACCTGACTTGGAATGCTCTAGCCTGGGCGACACCTTTTGTGGCTACAAGTAGCCCCATTTTGAATGATTTTGCTGCTTTCGAGAAGGCATTCCTGGAGGTCTTTCAGACACCCAATCTGGCAGCCGCGGCGCAGAATCAGTTAATGGACATCAAGCAGGGTAGTTCAGACATAATAACGTACATCAGTCGCTTCCGCCTGCTGGCTACGGATTCACAATGGCCGGAAGTCACACAAAAGACCCTGTTTCGCCGGGGGTTGAGGGAGGAATACAAAGATTAACTACTTCACATCCCCGAACCTGAGAGTCTCCAACTCTTAATCAATCAGGTGCTTCGTATTGACCAGAGACTAGCCGAACGAAAGGCTGAGAGACGTCGGCTGGAGAGAGTCAGTCCCAGAACAGCCAGTCTTCCCGCCGGGGCTTTTGGTTCGACATAATCAGGACCTGAACCTATGCAGTTGGGAGCGGTGAGAGGGCCGTTATCTGATGAGGAAAGAAGGCGAAGAAGAACTTTACGCCTATGTCTTTACTGTGGTGCTGCCGGACACTACTTGGGAACGTGTCCTTTACGGCCACAGAAGAAGAAGTCGGGAAACTAGAGGACCTGTCGTGTGGAGGAAAGGCAACGACAGGTCTCACCCCTTTTTCAGACCTTTCCACCTTTTGCTCGATTCTTCTTCCCATGCAACCTGCTATCCTTCTAACCTTGAAGGTTCAGATTCAACTGCCCGGCCGGACGCTTGAAGTTTTTGGGCTATTGGATAGTGGAGCGTCTGGTAATTACATCGACAAGGATTTTGCTAGCAGCTTCAAGATTCCTCTTTTGCCCAGACACTCAGCCCTTCCTGTGGAGGTTATCGACGGTACTCCTTTGTCTTCCGGACCGGTTCGTTTGCACACTATAGGATTGAGTCTCCAGATCGCCGATCACGTGGAGAAGCTTGCTCTGGACGTGATCAGGTCACCTACCTACAAGTTGGTCTAGGGGTTACCTTGGCTCCAGCATCACAATCCGGTTATTAACTGGATGACGCACACCTTGACCTTTTCCTCCACTTCTTGTACCCCGAAATGCAGTTTGCCAGTCCAGACTCTGGTTTCTTCGACTACTTTGGAACTACGTGACAAGGGGACCAGCCTTTGTTCCGCATTACTGATTCCCCCAGAGTATGCCGACTTTGAACAAGTTTTTGCCGAACCAAGTAACATACCACTGCCACCTCATCGGTCGTTCGATTGTGCCATAGAACTGTCTCCTGGTGTTGAGATTCCCCATGGCAGACTGTACGCCTTGTCTCGGGAGGAGAGACGAGTATTGCAGGATTACTTATCGGACTGTTTGAGTAAGGGGTACATAGTACCATCCAAATCTCCCGCTGGATTTCCTTTGTTTTTTGTAAAGAAAAAAGAAGGCACTTTAAGACCCTGTGTAGATTACCGGCAATTAAACGATATCACCATCAAAGACCGGTACCCGCTACCTTTGATTCGAAGTATCTTTGAGGCCCTACATCAGGCTCGGATTTTTACTAAGCTTGAGCTTCGAGGGGCTTATCATCTGGTCCGCATCAAGAGTGGAGATGAATGGAAGACAGCGTTTAAGACACCGTTTGGGCACTTCGAATACAGGGTGATGCCTTTTGGCCTGTGCAATGCCCCTGCGGTTTTCCAACGTCTCATGGATCATATCTTTGGGGACGTAATTGGAATCTCTGTCTGGATTTATCTGGATGACATTTTAATCTTTTCCAGATCAAGGGAGGAACACATAAGTCATGTACGAGAGGTCCTCGATCGGCTTTTCCACAATCATCTGTTTGTTAAGGCGGAGAAGTGTTCCTTTCATCAATCAAGGATAGAATTCCTAGGATTCGTAATAAGTCAGGCTGGTATTGAGATGGGTTCCAAGAAAGTCCAGGCAATTCAGGAGTGGCAACAGCCTCATGATGTAAGGTCCTTGCAACGCTTTTTGGGATTCGCTAACTTTTACAGGCAATTTATTCCTCGCTTCTCTGAGATCTCTGCACCTCTCACTAGACTGACGAGCAGCAAGATTGCTTTCCTGTGGGACTCTTCCGCCACACAAGCTTTTGACGTCTTGAAGTCAGCCTTTATGGCCGCTCCGATCCTACGTCACCCACAGGATGACTTGCCCTTCATCGTTGAAGCGGACGCTTCGGACTTTGCTGTTGGGGCTGTGCTTTTACAGAAGGATCCCGCTACATCGGTTGAACATCCCGTGGCTTACTTCTCTCGCAAGCTGAATCCTAGTGAAAGGAACTATGCAGTTATTGAAAAGGAACTGTTGGCTATCAAGACGGCGTTTGAGGCATGGAGACATCACCTGTTGGGAGCCCGCTTCTCTGTTGAAGTCCGTACTGATCACCGTAACCTGCAGTACTTGCGCTCCTTGCAATGTCGGACACCAAGGCAGGCTCGGTGGGCTTTCTTCTTTTCTCCGTTTGTGTTTCATATCACTTACATCCCCGGATCTTCGAATTTAAGAGCAGATGCCTTGTCTCGGTCCTTGGAGATTGAGAAGAAAGAGAACAACTCCAGTCAGATTCAACCACTGATCTCTTCTCATCATTTCCTATCGAATTTATCATCACTCCTACAGTCAATATCAGATGCCACCCGGTCTGATTCTTGGAGGTCAGTTTTGCTTCAACGGCCCTCAATATCTGAAAATCATGGCCTCCTATTCTTTCGGAAAAGACTGTACATCCCTGAAGGGGAGATTCGTGATGGCATTCTGCACGGTTTCATGATTCCCCTATTGGAGGCCATCGAGGGATTCGAGCAACACAAGAGTTACTATCACGACAATTTCGGTGGCCTGGCTGGGCTGGGGAGGTTCGGAAATATGTACAGGCCTGTCCAATCTGTGCTCAATCCAAGGTTCCCAGACAACATCCTTTGGGGTTGCTTTCTCCTACTGAATTGCCACCATACCCTTGGCACACAATTGCCACTGACTTTATTGTCGACCTTCCTCCCTCTGGAGGGCACACTTGTATTATGGTCGTTGTGGACAGTTTTACGAAGTATGCCCATTTTATCCCTTTCAAGAAGATACCTACTGCGGTCCAGATGGCCACCGCTTTTCTCCACGAAATCTATCGTTTACATGGTCTTCCTGAAAAGATCATCTCTGACCGAGGGGCTCAGTTTCTCTCTTCCTTTTGGAGTAAGGTTTGTGGTCATCTTGGTATTCATAGAGCCTTAAGCTCAGGTTATCATCCACAATCCAATGGTCTCACTGAGAGAACGAACCAGACTCTGGAAACATATCTCCGTAGTTTTGCAAATGCCACGCAAACCAATTGGAGTGCCTGTCTAGATCTAGCTGAGGTGTCCTACAATAATTCATTTCATTCTTCCGTCGGGTCCAGCCCCTTTTTTTGCTCTATGGGTCAACATCCCAAGTTAATACCTTTCCGCCCTGTACCGACCAGTACGGTTCCCTCCGCTGATGCCTTGGTTTCAACTATCCAACGGCAGTATGAGCTGGCACGTAACTCCTTGAAGGCCGCTCGTGACCATATGAAGGCTCAGGCTGACCGTAGGAGGCGGGTGGAACCTGATTTCCAGGTTGGAGATAGGGTGTGGCTGTCCTCTAAGAATTTGCCTCTTCGCAACTTACCTGTTAAATTGGCTCCTCGGTACTTTGGCCCATTTAGGATTATAAAACGCCTGTCCTCTGTAGCTTTTCGTCTCCAGCTGCCCCATTCGTGGCATGTTCATCCTGTCTTTCATGTTTCCCTTCTGAAGCCCTATGTGGTGGACCCTTATGGTCGTGCCAGTACTTGTCCAGCCCCTGTTCTGGTACGGGGGGTTCCGGAATTCGAAGTTCAGGAGATCTGTGATGCCCGCTATCGCAGGGGGGTGCTCCATTTCCTGGTGGATTGGAAGGGGTACCCAGCCTGTGATCGCACTTGGGAACCCTCTCGGCAGGTGCACGCTCCGCGTCTTGTGCGCGAGTTCTATCACCGGTTTCCTTGGAAACCCGGGGCTCTGGGCCTTCCTGGGAGGGAGTATAGTGTCACGCTTACCGGGAGACCGGGGTTCGTTGCTCGCGCTCTTCCTCCCTGGCGCCTCTATTCGCGCTTTCGCGCTTGGGGAGGCGCCAGGAGGAGAGTTCTGGGGACAGGGGCTGCAGCTCCTCGGCGTGTGCGTCGGAGACCGCGGTCACGGTCCTGCGCATGCGCCGTGGGGCGGTTGCCCAGGTTCGGAGTGGCTTGCTGCTCAAGCCTCGTTCTGGGTCCGCCGGCGCCTAGCAACGATCAGGCTTGCGCTCCGGGCCTCGCGGGCGCCGGCGGCCCATAAAGGGGGAGGCGCGGTCGGGAGCAGATCGCGTCTCAACGCGTTCTGTTCCGGATCGTGTCCTCGCTCTCCTTTGCTTTGCCCTGTGCGGCCCAGCCCTAGTCTTCTGCCTCAGCTCTCCTTCCCCTCCTGCCTGCTGCCATTTTGGTTTTTCCCAGGACCAGTTCTGGTCCCCTTCCAGGTCTTCTCCCCAGGTCCTAGCTAGTTTTCCCTTCTATTCCTGGTTCCTCTCCCTTGCCAGCATTAGTTTACCTGCCTGCCTTCCCCTTCCTCTCCTCCCTGGCCAGACCCCTTCTCAGTGGTTCCCCAGTGACTCCCTTGGGACTTTTTCCACGCCTTTGGTCTCTCATCACTACTGCCTCCAGTGTCAGCCACGGGAGTACTGCTCCCACACTTTGGACTCTCATCTTCACGGCCTCTGGTACCAGCTAGAGAAGCACGGATTCCACGCCTTTGGCCTTTAATCACCACAGCCTCCAGTGTCAGCTACGGGAGTACTGCTCCCACACCTTTGGACTCTCATCTTCACGGCCTCTGGTACCAGCTAGAGAAGCACGGATTCCACGCCTTTGGCCTTTAATCACCACAGCCTCCAGTGTCAGCTACGGGAGTACTGCTCCCACACCTTTGGACTCTCATCACCACCGCATCAGTGTGAGTTACGGGGGTAGGCTCCCACATCTTCGGACTCTCGTCACCACAGTATCTATTGCCAGCTACGGGAGTACGGCTCCCACTCTTTGGGACTCTCGTCACCAGAACATCCATTGCCAGCTACGGGAGTACGACTCCCACTCTTTGGGACTCTCAACTTCTCTAACATCCAGTGCTAGCTTCTGGAGTCCTGCTCTCACATCTTTGAACTCCGGAGCCTCGCCTCATCAAGGATTATCTCCTTCAACTTCTCCGGTCTGTGCTTGCACAGCTCAGACGTCACTGAAACCAGCTTGTGGCGTTGGGAGTCGGCCCATCTTCTACCCAGTATCCATTCTGGGTGGTGGAGAGGCTGGTTGCTTGTGTCACATGATCTTCTCGTCAGTCTGGCTGCTCCGTCGAGATCAACCAGGAATTCAGGTACGCAACTCTCCCGTGATTCTCATCTTAACAATTGGCCTCTTTAGTTTACGAAGGGCAAATTGGTCCACCTACTTGCATTTTATTATACATTTCAATTTTTGTACTAAAAAAGTCACTACAGGGCAGCTATTCTGAATTTATAGCTAAGCATAATAATACTTAAATGACTAAACTGGTCTTCCTATGCCAATTTCTGATGTCTCATCTCGGCACGATGTTGCATGTGCAATTATTTTTATTCGTGATTAATTGAATAATGATAACAGTTGTCAATATTAAATTTTCTATACAGACATCTAATGTATTAAGCTATCACCTCCCCAAATCTCCTCTTTTTGCCATAATCTGTAACGCTCACCTGATTCCCGCAGAGGCGCCGGTCTTGACTGGGTGAATGCCGTGTCTTCAAAGGTGATGTGTAACACACGGTTGGTTCCTCGGGCTGGACCTCTGTGCACTGTGTGTCTGACTCGGAGAGTAAGATGTCTGCAGATAGGAAATATGGGATTAATGAACTGGGGTTATTGGGTGCCTCTCTCCTCTTCCCTTTCTCTTCTCCTGTAGGACCCCAAAGGTTAACGATCTCACCTTAGGTAGGTGAACGCCGAGCTCTCCATCTGCCTCGGGGGCAGGGTGCCGTAACCAGTTTCTTCACTGGATAAGGGTGCAGGCCTCTTGACCTCAGAGGACTGCTGTCCGTCGTTTACTGCACGAACGGTAAGTTCTGGGCACTTCAAATGTCTTAAAAGTCTTTAAGTGCGTAAGGCGTAGCTGCTGTGGAGCGGTGCCGAGGAGCACGTGAGTATGGCTTTTGACTTATGTAAAGTTCTTTTGTAATGATACCTCTTGTTTTGCAGGGTTCCGGCGATGGCGGATGGTGGGCTGAAGAGAGTTGAGGATCGAACCCGCGTGAGGAATAGAAGCGCTTGGAAGCACGTAAGTGAGCGCTTGTTGCCTGCTTCACGATGCGCACTAACTGTCTCTTTTACCTTGCAGGTACAAGTTCGGAGCTTTAGAGAAGCTGAAGGGTGCTGGGATACCCGCTGATTTCGGCGCGGGAAGGAGTGATGGCACGTGAGTAGTAAAGTTGCCCAATGTCTCTAAACGCACCTTCTTTTGTCTTTCAGATGCGGGAATGCAGCGCGAAGACCTCCGGAGCGTGCGAAGAGTCGGTAAGCCTTTGTCTTTCAGATGCAGGTATGCAGCGCGAGGCGTTGGTGACAGCCGCTGGACCAGGTAAGAGATGCGCTGCCACTGAAGACCGTAGTGCTAACCTGTTCCTTCTTTGTCTTTAAAGGTGCTGCTGAAGACTGGATTCCAGGATGGTAAGCCTTTGTTCCCTTAGGCACAGGATCAGAAGACACGGTGAGCGTTCTGCTGCAGAGAATGCAGAATAACGCAAAGCAAGATTCATCCATCGGGTGTGGTTTAAATAGCCTCCTGTAGTGCTTAGGTGTCTCCTTCCACGGCCTCGCCTAGGTAAGAAAAGAGTTCCTGCTTTCCAGAAGAGTTCCAGTGTTCTGAACCTAGGGAGTAGCTCCTGCCCCACCCAACAGGAAAAGTAGTCCCAAACAGAAGAGGATCAGGGGCTCAACTGGCAGGTAAGTAAGCAGCATGGTCTGCTGCAGGTAAGTCCACCCAAGCATTATGAGCCCGGCGCTTCCAGCGCTGGGACTGGGCATATTTATGAGCCTGGTGCCACTGGCGCCAGGACAGGGTCCAAAAGGTCCCAATTGGGACTGGCCGGCACCCGGAACCGGGGTTATGGGTCTGCTTCCAAGGGAGTTGGGTAAGTCCTGACCCTTTGGAAGCAGAGATCATGACAGCACCCCCCCTCAAGGCCCCTCCCAAACCGGGCTTCTCCGGGGGTTTGGGCTTGTTAGGAAATGTTCGATGAAATCTTTTGATTAGACGAGGCGCGTGGACATATTTTGCAGGTTCCCAGGACCTTTCTTGGGGGCCGTAACCTTTCCAGTCAATCAGGTAAAATAGTTTAGATTTGGAGATCTTAGAATCCAGGATACTTTTGACTTCAAACTCGAGTTCTCCATCAACTAGGATAGGTTTTGGAGATTTAGTCAATCGGGTTCTAGGTTGCACGGGTTTTAGTAGAGAGACGTGGAAGACCGGGTGTATCTTCATGTGAGGGGGCAAGTCCAACTTGACCGCTACCGGATTTACTATGGTAGTGATTGAATAGGGACCAAGGTATCTTGGGTTGAATGTGCGTGGTCCTTTTAGAGGGAGATATTTGGTGGATAACCAGACTTGATCTCCTACTTGATATTGGGGGGCTTCCTTCCGATGTTGGTCTGCTCCTTTCTTGTATTGTTCTTTAGCCCTTTGAAGGTGAGAAACGGCTTCCTTAAAGGCTTGGGTGATAGTTGAATGCAGGTGGTCTACTGCTGGTGTTCCAAGATCTTGGAGTGGATCCAAATCCGAGGTTCGAGGGTGACTACCGTATAAAAGAAAGAACGGGGTCTTCCCGGTTCCCGAATGGACAGAGTTATTGTAGGCATATTCGGCTATCCAAAGGATATCTTTCCAAGTTTTTTCAGTTTGTTGCAGCATGCAGGGTAAATACTGTTCCAGAGTTTGATTGGTCCTCTCGGTTTGTCCGTCGGTTTGGGGGTGGTGGCTGGTCGAAAGACTCACATCAATTTGAGCCGACCGACAGCAACTTTGCCAAAAATGAGAAATAAATTGACTTCCTCGATCCGAAATTAGAACCGAAGGAAAACCGTGCAGTCGGACGATGTTTTCGAGAAATTCTCGGGCCAGAGTTGCTGCTGATGGTAAGCCTTTGAGTGGAATGAAGTGCGCCATCTTGGAGAATAGGTCCACGATTACTAAGATCGTATTGTATCCGGAGCATGGAGGTAGATCGGTGATGAAGTCCATAGAAAGCGTATGCCAAGGGCGAGGTGGGATGTCAATAGGGCGTAAGAGGCCGGCTGGTTTTTCCTTTTGACTCTTGTTTTGGGCGCATACTCCACAGGACATTATAAAGTCTCTGATATCTTTTTTCCAAGACGGCCACCAGAAGTAGCGCTTGATCTTTTCCGAGGTTTTGGCCATACCGGGATGTCCTTCCATTAAAGAATCGTGATAACAGGAGATTACCTTTTTCTGTAAATCTGTGCTGGGCAGGTATAACCGTCCTTGGAAATACAATAGATTGTCCTTCACCGTAAAGTCCTTTCCCTGCAGATGCCAATTCTGTATGTCTGCTGGAGTTACCAGTTGCCTGGCCTTATCCTTAACTTCTTCAATGGATTGTGTGGCGATTACACCCAGAATTCTTTGTTCGGGAATGATAGGTACAGGTTTAGGATTGATCAAGTGTTCTTCCACTCCCATCTGAGAAAGGGCGTCAGCTTTACCGTTTTTCGTACCAGGTCGGTAGGTAATTATGAAGTCAAACTCGGCAAAGAATAGTGCCCAACGGAGTTGCCTAGAGGATTGAGCTTTCGCGGTTTTCAAATATTGCAGGTTACGGTGATCTGTGATCACAGTAACGGTATGTCGGGCCCCCAGAAGATAATGCCGCCAAGCCTTAAAGGCGGACTTGATAGCCAAAAGTTCCTTATCAGTAATAGTGTAATTGATTTCAGGAGGCGAGAATTTGCGGGACCAAAATGTCACGGGATGCAACTGATTGGTTACTGGGTCCTTTTGTGATAAAACTGCTCCCATGGCAAGACTCGAAGCATCAGTTTCAACAATGTAGGGGAGTTCTGGGCGAGGATGTTTTAAGATCGGCGCAGAGATAAATTTAGTCTTCAAATTCTGGAAAGCTTGTTCCGCCTCGATAGACCATTCGAAACGTTTGTTTTTCTTTAACAGGGTGGTGATGGGCTCGACTATTCGAGAGAATTCGGGGATAAACCTGCGGTAAAAGTTAGCGAAGCCTAACATGCTTTGAACACCTTTTACGGAGGATGGCGAAGGCCACTTGAGAATTGCATCGACCTTCTTTGAATCCATACGCACTCCGCTAGGTGATAATATGAATCCCAAGAATTCAACTTCAGTCACGTTGAAAACACATTTTTCCAACTTAGCGAAAAGTTTGTGTTGACGCAACCTCTCGAGGACCATTTTCACGTGTTTCCGATGTTCAGTTTCCGATGAAGAATAAACGAGGATGTCGTCAATATAGACAACGACACACACATCTATGAGCTCTCTGAGGACGTCGTTCATAAAATATTGAAAGGCGGCCGGGGCATTTCAAAGTCCGAAGGGCATGACCTGATATTCAAATAGCCCATACTTGGTGCGGAAGGCCGTCTTCCATTCATCACCCTCGTTCACTCGTACCAAGTGGTAGGCTCCTCTAAGATCCAGCTTTGTATATATGCATGCTTTTCTGACTTGTTCCAGGAGTTCAGGGATCAAAGGTAACGGATATCTATTCTTAACGGTGATCTGGTTCAGGGCGTGATAATCTATACAAGTTCTAAGGTCCCCTTCTTTTTTTGGAACGAAGAACAAAGCTGAGGAAGCAGGGGACTTGGAAGGACGGATAAACCCATTCGCTAGGTATTGATCCAGGTATTGTCGGAGGTGAAGATTCTCAGGCTCGGTGAGGGCATAAATTCTACTACAAGGAGGGGTAGATCCAGGTATCAGGTCTATCTGACAGTCATAAGACCTATGAGGAGGTAGAGAGTTAGCTTGATCCTTCCGGAAGACATCTTGGAATTCTAGGTATTCGGGAGGTAACTGGGGAACCTCCGAAGAAATTGCTGCCAGTGCAACATCAGATCGAGGGTAACAAATGGAGACACATTCTGGAAACTGAACCGTTCTTGCTCGCCAATCGATCTGAGGATTGTGCTTCTCTAACCAAGGAATTTCTAGAATAATCTGGAACTGAGGGGCCTTGATCACATCGAACACGATCTTCTCATAGTGTCCATCTTGACTTACTAACGTCACTTCTTGGGTGGTATGCGTTACTGGTCCGGAAGCTATCTCTGTACCATCCACCGTAGTAATGACGTCCTTTACAGCCTTTGGACAAAGAGTCAGATTCATCCTCAATACCATTTCATGATCCACATAATTGCCGATGGCACCGCTGTCGACGTAAGCTTCAATCGCATGTAATCGATCCGGACGTTCAGGGCTAATGAGGACCATAGGTATCACGAAATGCGAGGTCACGGAACTGGTTTTAACGCTCGGCAAGAGGACCTCTATTCTTGTCGGGCGAGGTTGTTTCCCTGCTCAGAGTTTGTGACCCTGGTAACTGCAGCTCCTACTGC
Source organism: Ambystoma mexicanum (assembly GCF_040938575.1). Taxonomy (NCBI): domain Eukaryota; kingdom Metazoa; phylum Chordata; class Amphibia; order Caudata; family Ambystomatidae; genus Ambystoma; species Ambystoma mexicanum. Next base: position 344,074,491 of record NC_090921.1, on the reverse strand, counting down.
CTTCTTGGCTGGTTTCACCGGACAGTCTCGAAGAAAGTGCCCCGAGTTTCCGCAATAGAGGCATAATTGCAGCTGTTTTCTCCTTTCCCGCTCCTTTTGGGTTAGTGGTCCTTTCAGGCCCCCTATTTGCATGGGTTCCCCGGAGTCTGCTCCTTTGATAGGAGTTGGTGGTTTGGAAAACACTCGAGCATCAAACTTGGAACGATCGGCCTTCCTGTTCTGTAGTCTGTGGTCTATTTGAACGACTAAGTCAATATAGTCCGAGCAGTCTTGAGGGGGATTCACTACTTGGGCTAACACATCTTTGAGCTCTCCACGTAGACCTCTATAAAACAGCGTAATCCTTTTGTCCTCAGGCCATTGGGTTTCCACTATCAGTCTGTTGAAAGACGCAATATAAGCCAAAAGGTCTTGATTACCCTGTCGTAATGAAAGGAGCTCATTGTCCAAGGCCTGCCCCAGTGAATGTCTTGCGAACAGTTTTTCCATGCTGAGCTGAAAAGCTTGAAAATCATGGAGAACCGGATCATCCTGATTAACTAGAGGGATCGACCAATCTGCCGCACTGCCACTGAGGTACGAAAGCACGAAAGCTACCTTAGCTTGATCAGTTGGGAAGGCTGCTGGCCGGCATAAGAAGTGCAAGCGGCACTGATTAATGAATACTGCAAACCTCTTTGGGTCACCAGAAAATCGTTCGGGCGGAGCCAGAGGCACATTCCCGGGTAGGTTGATCTGCACTGGGTTCGTAGGGGATGTTGAAGGATGATTTGCCCCTGATGCGGGCAACTGAGTTTGTCCGGCTTGTGACTGTAGCAATTGTCTAGCGAGATCATCTGTTCGCTCCTTGGAAATAATCAGTTCCCTTCTTAGAGCATTCGTTTCCTGGCGGGCTGCATGCACTTCTGCTCTTAGTTCCCCAAGTAACTGGGCTAGCTGGTCGGTATCTGAGGTTTCCATAGCGCCTGGGTGGGAGTTTTGCGGTGGGCTTTGCGTTCTGTAACACTCACCTGATTCCCGCAGAGGCGCCGGTCTTGACTGGGTGAATGCCGTGTCTTCAAAGGTGATGTGTAACACACGGTTGGTTCCTCGGGCTGGACCTCTGTGCACTGTGTGTCTGACTCGGAGAGTAAGATGTCTGCAGATAGGAAATATGGGATTAATGAACTGGGGTTATTGGGTGCCTCTCTCCTCGTCCCTTTCTCTTCTCCTGTAGGACCCCAAAGGTTAACGATCTCACCTTAGGTAGGTGAACGCCGAGCTCTCCATCTGCCTCGGGGGCAGGGTGCCGTAACCAGTTTCTTCACTGGATAAGGGTGCAGGCCTCTTGACCTCAGAGGACTGCTGTCCGTCGTTTACTGCATGAACAGTAAGTTCTGGGCACTTCAAATGTCTTAAAAGTCTTTTAGTGCGTAAGGCGTAGCTGCTGTGGAACGGTGCCGAGGAGCACGTGAGTATGGCTTTTGACTTATGTAAAGTTCTTTTGTAATGATACCTCTTGTTTTGCAGGGTTCCGGCGATGGCGGATGGCGGGCTGAAGAGAGTTGAGGATCGAACCCGCATGAGGAATAGAAGCGCTTGGAAGCACGTAAGTGAGCGCTTGTTGCCTGCTTCACGATGCGCACTAACTGTCTCTTTTACCTTGCAGGTACAAGTTTGGAGCTTTAGAGAAGCTGAAGGGTGCTGGGATACCCGCTGATTTCGGCGCAGGAAGGAGTGATGGCACGTGAGTAGTAAAGTTGCCCAATGTCTCTAAACGCACCTTCTTTTGTCTTTCAGATGCGGGAATGCAGCGCGAAGACCTCCGGAGCCTGCGAAGAGTCGGTAAGCCTTTGTCTTTCAGATGCAGGTATGCAGCGCGAGGCGTTGGTGACAGCCGCTGGACCAGGTAAGAGATGCGCTGCCACTGAAGACCGTAGTGCTAACCTGTTCCTTCTTTGTCTTTAAAGGTGCTGCTGAAGACTGGATTCCAGGATGGTAAGCCTTTGTTCCCTTAGGCACAGGATCAGAAGACACGGTGAGCGTTCTGCTGCAGAGAATGCAGAATAACGCAAAGCAAGATTCATCCATCGGGTGTGGTTTAAATAGCCTCCTGTAGTGCTTAGGTGTCTCCTTCCACGGCCTCGCCTAGGTAAGAAAAGAGTTCCTGCTTTCCAGAAGAGTTCCAGTGTTCTGAACCTAGGGAGTGGCTCCTGCCACACCCAACAGGAAAAGTAGTCCCAAACAGAAGAGGATCAGGGGCTCAACTGGCAGGTAAGTAAGCAGCATGGTCTGCTGCAGGTAAGTCCACCCAAGCATTATGAGTCCGGCGCTTCCAGCGCTGGGACTGGGCATATTTATGAGCCTGGTGCCACTGGCGCCAGGACAGGGTCCAAAAGGTCCCAATTGGGACTGGCCGGCACCCGGAACCGGGGTTATGGGTCTGCTTCCAAGGGAGTTGGGTAAGTCCTGACCCTTTGGAAGCAGAGATCATGACATAATCTGGGAATCTAAAAACACAGTTTAGGTCATAACTCTTGTCCCCATGGTCAAATTATTATGATAGTTAAATCAACAGGTAGAACTGTTCATCAGTTTTTTAATGATATCTGAACCATTACTGAGTGACATATGGTTCCTGAGAAAATCAACAAAGTATGATTCTGATTGTAAATCTATGGCAAAAAAATTACAGCATATTTTAACTTCAATGGCACATTAGGTTTCATTTCTTCAAACTGAACAATTGTGATCGGGCTTTCTGCTTTCTTTATTTACTCTGCCAACAAGGAATCCCATCAACATTCATAGTCAAAGTCTGGGCTTAATGAATGCTGAAGAAATCTTATCTCTCTGGCCAGATGGCTCTCTAGCGCATCATGTGAGAGTCTTGATTGGAGGCTATACCCCCAGTTAGCCCAGAGAAGGACCACACAATTTCTTGATTTTGGGGATTTTACAGAGTTCAGCCCATTAAAAGCTGCCAATTTTTTACTCAGATGTCATGACACCACCTCAATAAAAGCCTTAGTCTAGTACATGTATGCTCCGCAGATCCTTCAAAGAGATTTTCAGATAACGGGGGAAGCCAGAACTTCCCGTTTAGAGCTGATCAGGCAGATCACTGTTTGAGTGTTCTGAACAGAAACTGGTGATTCTAAATGTGGATTTTTTCACACATGAGGCCTTTTATATTTTTGCATCATGGCATCAACGTCCAGTCTACATTATGATACATATTTCACATGAATCTGGTGATGAAGATTTGTTTTCTCATGTGTTCATTGTTCCTAAGCTACAAATGCACGCCTTCCCATGTTAACTGTTTATGTTGTTTCAGAGTTACCCTTTATTCTTTGCTCTCTGTAATAGGCCTCTTGTTTTGAGCTTTGACAATTGCATTAAAGTCCCATTTTGCCATTTTGCACTCTTGATTTTCAATGTACACAGCATTTTGGTGTGTGGCAGTTACAAGTGAAATGCTGCCTTTTGTCTGTCAGTCAACGATGTGCCTTTCCAATTCCCTTCTGCAGCCTGGTTTTATTTTTCACATGTTCCTTGCTTCAACTGCAAAAGTACATACATTTGAATTCACTAGACACATTGGCAGTGTTGTCATTTTTTGATGCTGGCTTTTTAGTCTGCCAATGTGCCTTCCCATGACAAGGAGGTATTTCTGCACATTTTGACCCTAACATAGCCTTTCAGTTCATTTGATCCTAGGGCTGCCATTAAACCCCACGCAACATAATCCCACCACACTCATTGGCTACCACCTATAGACCATGCTAATCCCCCCGATAGTCCCTTGACCGATTGGCCATATCTATGCTACTCCTATACCCCTAGACACGTGGTGGTTACGTCATCACTGTCGAACCCAGGTATATGATTGGTGGGTTATTATCAATAGGTTCGTACATTTGGGACTGTCACGTGATGTGCACCCTCCTGCTCCAGGCATGATCAAAGTAACATGGTGAGGCCAAATCCTCTTTGATTAGACAATAGGCTTCCTCATTAACCCAGACGCCATGGCACACACAAGCTGCACACCCAACTAAATTTAATGGCATCACCTCCGCTCCTCCTGTTCCAAATCACCAGATGTTCCAGACACGGCTCCCCATTATCTCCTCCCAACCCCAGGTGACCATGGACCACATAACAAGGGCACCGATCTGAAGTCTGAATTTCAAGGATTTGTTTGCTTAAGTTGTGTGTCTAGGTTTAATTCATATGGCGTGACCACCCCGGGGTGAGGGCAGTAGTGTTCTAAACCGTCACCCCCCATCAGCAACACAGAACATTGTGCCCTATTCCCATGAATTTGTCCTTCAAAGGGCGCATCCCTTACTGCTCTTCTGCCAACTAACACAATGCCCCCACCATGTTCAGGCCCTGCAACTGGATACAGTTAGTGCTTATCTGCGCATCATGAGTGCTTCTGACCTCAGCTTCTCTCCTAGGGGAACATAAACAGGGATTTGTTTTCGGAGCTGAACTACTAGAGGTGCTCCACACCAAGGCCCGTGTTCTCTTCTGTTCATCGTGTGCTTGCCCTTAACATAAAAAAATGGCAACACTTCTGCCAAGTTGATACACCAACCCCGCTTCTACCAAACATCCTTGCTGACTCCATCTTCCGCCTATTTCTATCATTCCTGCACGTAACGCTATCCTACATCACTACAATACATCAACTTAACACAGTGTCTATAATGCTGCCCTATCTATGACTTCTGCGACCACAACATGAATACATTTTTTGCTCTTTCTATGTTGCTATATGTGAGTATCTAATATGTATCAGACCTAACTAAGACAATGGGCCTCATTACAACCCAGGCGGTAAGTTCCCTACTTTACCACCATGGTGTAAACTTTGTTTACACCATGGTGGATGGCGGATTTACCGCCCCATTCCAAGGTGAGTGGGGCGGTAAATCCCCATTCCCCATTTACCCTTCCCCATTCCCATTTTTGCCCCATAGGGCATAATGGGAGTGGGGAAGGCGCTAATTACGGCACCGTAAATTACAGTGCCGTAATTAGCACCAAGGCGGGTTAGCGCCTTGCATTTTAACACCTGCTAAAAGCAGGCGTTAAAATGGTAATCAGGCGCTACATGTGATGTAACCTCCCCAGCATATTCTTCCAGGGTGCCAGTCATAAAACAGCACCCTCAATCTCCTGCCAGATCGACCCAAGCCTCAATACAATTCTCTGGGACTGGTGGGGGTGTGGTCACCATCCGCATGCGTTCCAAAGGCCACTCTATTTTCACCATTCTTGGCCTGACACCTCCATCCCATGTATCGGTCTGGGTGTACTTGTGTTTTGTGAGAGGAGGAGCTTTAAGCACCCTTATTGAAATCATCATCATGGTGCTCTTCAGCAAAGTCTTTGTGCAGCACTGCAGGATCATTTGACACAAACAGAAAATGATGAGCAAAAATACTACGATGGGAACCAGCATTTTTACAGCTATCTCTAACCACGATGGGACCCATGAAAACAGGGCATCAAACCAGTCATCTGCATACACTTCAGCTACTTTCTCGATAGCAATCCTCAAATTGTGAAGGGCCCCATCACATGTGATAACAATCCATTGTCTGCGTCATTTGGGGGTATGTATGTACAGCAAGACTGTCCAATTTTCTAGCATATCCCTCCTTCCATAGCTGTGAGCAAATCCAGAACATATCAGTTCTGGAGGGTCATGAGCCTAATTGCTTTCAACTCACCCTTTATTGAATTGAGGCCTTGCTCTGTCTAGTATGCCATCTGAAGCATGTCCCATCTAGTTATCTTCAGCCACTTTGCGTTGGCTGCAGTCTGGATACTTGGCACCACACGGGAGGCAAAACATGTTTCTGTCTTGGTAAACACCAGTCTGGAATCAGCTTTATTTTCTCTGAGAAGTCTTCAATCAGGTAGTTAGACCTCTTGGGACGAGAACCTCTTAGTGAGCGATAAACTCGCTTAACGGTTTAGGGCTTAGTTGGATCTGGGAAAAAACATAGGGAGCCTCACGTCTTTGACAATCACTATTCTTGTCCTTGAATTCCAATTATTTATAATAATGGAGGGAAAGCGCTCAAAAGAGTCACATAAAAACCAAAAGAAAAATCCTTAAAGTGCAAAGCTTAATTTAATACAAACTTAATTAAATACAACAAAATATACATTTCTTAAATTCATAAACCATCATCATACATAGATTTGATACAAGTATTGAAAAAGAAGAAGAAAATAGAAGAACATGAAACGAGACAAAGTATTCAGAATATACACGAATCACAAAAGATAAACCGTCATTAGCAAAAATAATTAAAAATGGTTTAAGCCTAATGAACAGGGTACTGTGCAGGAGATGGGTGTCTGTTGCAGATAGACTAACTGTCACGGAATTCCTCCTTTCTCACCTGGGAGTGATCCTTGCAGGATTTCTTGGGCGGTGTCTTCTTACGCACGGACCTGGTCTTGTATAAGCCCGCGCAAGCCTCTTCTGGCTCCAGCGTGCGTTCAAAGCTCCAGGATTCAGACACTCCGGGATCCAGGAACGAAGAAGGTAAGCACACAGCAAACGAGTCCGGGAAACAAGGAGGAAGGAAGAGGGTAATGGGAATGGAATTAGGAGGTCCAGGAACAAGGACAACAGTGTAGCGAATTACGGAGCACAGGTCTAGTCGCTGCTTGCAGTAGCATTGAGATGCGCGGGCCCGGCCTATTTGTAAATACGCTGCGTCTGACTTAAGGACAAGGAAGATGTTGCACATTAGACGGCCATGTTGGGAGTATCAAGGAATACAAGCCCCGTTGTGACAAGGACCATGAGGTCGAAAAGGGGCATGTTCTGTGGATCATGATAGCATGCCCCCTCCAAAGACTCTTTCCACCGGGTTTGCCCGGGTGTATGAGATGGTATCTTCTGAGCAATCAAGGGGTATTCAGGTTAGAAGCTGGTTCCCAAATTCTTTCACTTGGAGGATATCCTTTCCATTCAACCAGGTATTGAAGCTGACTCCGTTTATACCTGGAATCGCATATTCGGAACACTTCATATTCCACTTGGTCGTCCACCACCACCGGAGGTGGTCTGCAAGATTTCCGGGAAGATCGGATGTAGGATTTTAATAAAGAAGTGTGAAAAACTGGGTGAATCTTCTTCCAGGAGTCGGGTAGCTTGAGTCGGTATGAGACAGAATTTATGATTTCCTTGACGGGAAATGGACCATAGTACCGGGGTGCCAGTTTGTTTGGCCGTAAGTCGGGGGTAGTAGCTTCGAGGACAACCAGACTTGATCACCAACTGCATATGTAGGCCCTGGTCTTCTTTTAGAATCAGCATTTTCTTTAGTTCGTATTCTGTCCTTCTCTAAGTGTTCCTTGGCTTCCTTGTGTACATTGATGAGTGTTGCCATCCAGGAGTCAACGGTAGGAACAGGTGTGGGATGTGGAAGAACAGAAGGTAACACTGATGGATGGAATCCTTGACTGCAATAAAAGGGGCTGGTGTTCATTGCCGAATGATCGGAATTGTTGTACGCGAACTCAGCCACGGGTATTAGGAGCGACCAGTCATCCTGAACCTTAGTTGCGAAACAGCGAAGGTATTGTTCCAGGTTCTGGTTTACACGTTCCGTAGCTCCATTGGTTTGTGGATGATAACCTGATGAGAGAGCGCGTTGTATTCCCAGAATGCGACAGATATGTTTCCAGAATTGTGAGACGTATTGAGGTCCTCGGTCTGATATGATCTTGGAAGGAAGTCCATGTAGGCGGAAAATGTGTTCCAGGAAGATTCCACCTATCTCTAATAAGGACAGTAGTTTATGCAGGGGTGTAAAGTGAGCCATGTGAGTGAACAAGTCAATGGTAACCATGATAGTCGTGAATCCCCTGGAAGGTGGCACTTCCACAATGAAGTCTGTAGCGATGAATTCCCATGGTCTTGTTGGCAGAGTAGGTTGTAGTAGGAGACCTGCTGGTCTCTTGTTATCGTGTTTGTTCTGACTACAAATAGAACAGGCTTGGATGTACAGTTGTACGTCCGTCTTCATTCTAGGCCACCAAAATTGTCTTTGTATAAGACGGAGGGTGTTGGTGACGCCACGATGTCCAGAATTAAGGGTATCGTGGCAGAGGTTGATTATCCTTTGTTGTAATGTCTGTGTGGGGATGACTAGAGCATTATCCTTGAACAAGTATACATCCTTGATTCTTAGATTCCATTGATTCTTCCTTGAAATATCCTTCCAGAGCTTAGAGCATTGTTTTGTATCCGAATTTCTTCAAGGAGACTGACTGCTTGAGCTACAAAAATCGTGTGGGGAAACATCTTGGGATAGGTCCGGTCTTCAATTGTTTCGTAGTCAGGACGTCGGGATAAGGCATCAGCAATTATGTTCTGTGATCCAGGGACATGATGGATGTGGAACTGGTACTGTGCAAAGAAGAAGGCCCAACGGGCCTGATGACTGTTCCTACACTCCAAGGATTGTAGAACTTGAAGATTCCGATGGTCCGTGCGGACCTGGACTGGAGATCTCGCTCCCAGGAGTAGGTGTCGCCATTTGGTGAAGGCTTGACGAATGGCTAACAGTTCCTTTTCCAGGACAGAGTAATGTGTCTCACTGTGTGTCAGAGTTGTTGAAAGATAAGCAATGGGGTGTTCCATCTTGTCCTCAAACTCTTGCTTCAGCCCTGCTCCTATGGCGTAGTTAGAGGCATCCATCTCCACTATGAATGGTCGATTTATGTCGGGTTGGGCTAGGATGGGGGCTTGAGTAAACTCTGTCTTTAAATGTTGGAATGCCTTGTCTTGAGGTGTAGACCAGAGAAAGGGAGTGTCTTTCTTCAAGAGTGCAATGATCGGCTGAACAATCTCAGAAAAGGTGGGTATGAACTCCCGGTAGAAATTGGCTAGCCCCAGGAAGGATTGAACTTGTTTCACAGAAGTGGGAGCCGGCCAGGATAATATTGCTTTACCTTTGACTGATCCATATCAATTCCTTCTGGACTAAGGACAAATCCTAGGTAATGAACAGAGGTCACATTAAACAGGCATTTCTCGGGTTTGGCTAGGAGTCTGTGTTCACGTAATCATTGTAAGACAGCCTTAACATGTTCTTCATGCCTTAGAAGGTCCTTGGAATAGATCAGGATATCGTCCAGGTAGACGATGACGAAGATGAACAGCATATCGGAGAACACCCTATCCATGAAACGTTGAAAGACGGCAGGGGCATTAGCAAGTCCAAAGGGCATTACCAGATATTCGAAGTGTCCAAAGGGTGTTTGAAAGGCTGTTTTCCATTTGTCTCCTTCCCTGATACGGATCAGATGATAGGCACCCCTGAGATCCAGTTTCGTGAAGATTACAGCTCCTCTTACCGCTTCCAGGATATCCGAGATCAAGGGTTAAGGGTAGCGGTCCTTGAGGGTGCATTGATTTAATCCACAATAATCGAGGCAAGGTCTAAATTCCTTGGTGTCCTTCTTGGGAACAAAGAACAACGAGGCTCCAGCTGGGGATTACGATGGTCTTATGGTGCCATTTTCAAGGTTGGTATCCAGGTATTCTCGTAGGGCTCTCTTTTCAGGTTCGGATAGGATGAACATCCTCACAAAGGGAATCACTGCTGAGGGTTCTGTGTTTATGGCACAGTCTTCAGGTCTGTGAAGGGGTAGAGCCTGGACTATGGCAGTTGAGAACACATCAGCATAACTCTGATAGGCCTTTGGAACCGATACGATATTGGACACCATGAGTGGAACTTGCTGATCTATTGATGGTTCTTTGGAAGGTGTCATGGAGGATTCCAGGAATAGACAGTGAGACATATAAAACTCAGATCCAAGAAATAAGGATCCTGCTGCCCAGTTGATATAAGGGTTATGCTTCTGTAACCAGGACATACCCAGGACCATGGGCTAATGAGCAGACTTAATGATGTCAAATCTGATCAGCTCTTGGTGATGGTTTATTGAAAGTTGGATCTCTTTAGTCTGCAGGTTTATAGGCCCTGAAGTGAGGGGTCTTCCATCGATCGCTTCCACCGGTTGCATGGTACTTCGTGTCTCATATGGAATGTGGTGACACGTAACCCAATCTTTATCAATGAATACTCCCATAGCTCTGCAGTCAACCAAGGCCAAAATGGAGTAGGTCTTATTCTTGGATGGCTATAGAAGGGCCTGTACAATAACTAGGCTGTTTTGTCCAGGAGAGTTCAAGGATGGAATAGACGTGGAGCAAACATCTCTCTCCTGAAGCCTTGCTCCATCTAGGATCGAGAGCTGGCGTTTCCCGAATGCCGAGGAGGGGCTAGAGGGCATTCTCTAACCAGGTGTTTATCCGAGGCACAGTACATGCATAACCCCGTATGAATCCTTCTCATCCTTTCTTGCGGGGATATGGGTCCATGGAAGGCTCCTATCTGCATAGGTTCAGGTTCAGCAGCTGACCCTGGATTTGTGTCAGTCTTGGAGGTGATCTCGAAGGATGCCTTCGGGGGGGGTTACTTTGGATTTCCTTTTTTCTGCCTTTCTTTCCTGGATACGAAAATCTATTTACATGGCAAGGTCCAAAAGAGCCTGGAACGAGCTTGGGCGAGCCACTCTGGCCAACTCATCTTTGATCTCCTCATTCAGTCCCCTTCTGAAAAGTCTAAAACTTGCTTCAGGAGACCAGTCAGCTTCCTTGGTCAATTGCTTGAATCGGGTTACATACGTAAGCATATCCTGGGATCCTTGTTTAAAGTCTAGCAGGCGCTCCTGGGCACTATAGACCTGCTCAGGGCGGTCAAACATGTTTTAAGGGCTTGTATGAAACCATCGTAGTCATCCAGGAGGGCATCACCAGAATTGACTAAGGGCGTAGTAGGGCTTAAAAGTAAAGTGGACCAAACAAGGATCAAGGAATCCACTAAGGGTTTTTGCTGACCCATCGAATTTGTCAACAATGCCGCCCAGCAATACGCTTTCCTTTGTGGCAGAATCACGGGATAGAACTAATTGTTTGAGAGCGGCGTTTTCCGCCTTTAAATTTTGTACCTCGGTCGTTAGTTCTTGTATACCACGCATGAGATCCTGAACAGCCGCTTCCATGTCGGCTTCGACTTCGGTCGTTTGGTGTCTCAAACTGTCACTGAATTCCCCCTTTCTCACCTGGGAGCGATCCTTGCAGGATTTCTTGGGCGGTGTCTTCTTACGCACGGACCTGGTCTTGTATAAGCCCGTGCAAGCCTCTTCTGGCTCCAGCGTGCGTTCAAAGCTCCAGGATTCAGACACTCCGGGATCCAGGAATGAAGAAGGTAAGCACACAGCAAACGAGTCCGGGACACAAGGAGGAAGGAAGAGGGTAATGGGAATGGAATTAGGAGGTCCAGGAACAAGGACAACAGTGTAGCGAACTACGGAGCACACGTCTAGTCGCTGCTTGCAGTAGCATTGATTGAGACGCACGGGCCCGCGGGGCCACGGCCTATTTGTAAATACGCTGCGTCTGACGTAAGGACAAGAAATATGTTGCACGTTAGACGACAATGTTGGGAGTATCAAGGATTACAAGCCCCATTGTGACAAGGACCATGAGGTCCAAAAGGGGCGTGTTCTGTGGATCATGACACTAACAGGGTGTGTAAAAAATTCCCCTGGTTTATTGATAGGGAATATTGGCATGGGTAATTAATAAACATAAAAAAGTAAATAAAAATTAGTTGGATCTGGGGCCAGCACATTTATAACTGATGAAAATCAGTAACTACTTAAACCACAAAGTATAGGGTGGTCGGTGACAATACACCCCTCCATGATGGTGGGAGGTTTAAATATGCATATTTTCACACACCCAGTACACAACCATCAAAGGTGCTGCGCCATCAGTTAGGTCAGGGATAAACAAGGTCTTATTGGAATGGCTGTTCGTTCCTATAGATTGTACTCCATTTCCTCCTCAGTTTCCCTCCTAATATGTGTTTTCCCAAAGTGTTTTTGTTTTCAAAAACATTCCATAATCTCCCTAACCCTCCTTTATATTCCCCCACCGATAATATAAGCACACAAAAACAATAAAGAACCTGCAAGGAAAAAACAACATATACAACATAACATATAAATTACACAATGTTTGTGGTGTTGCACCTGCAGAGGGAGAAAAAAACTTCCATGCAAACAAACGCAAATCTGTCATCATGTAATAGGTACTGGAATCAGCTATAATATCAAAAAAGGGATTGTGATGGTTTATGCAGTTTAATCTCAATGAGCAACTGGGCCAAAAAGGGAACATGCTACTGTAACAGGTCAATAAGAAATGCAATGCACAATACAACATAGTTTGTTTGCTACGGGTACGGTCCTTAAGGGAAGGCACTAAGATGCCAAATAGTGTTAAAGACGGAGGCTGCAAGTTCCCACAGGACCCACAGGCCACCAGTAGAGGTAAGATGAAAAGGGAACAAAAAAGGTGATTGGGTCCTAGGGTATCAGCGCTCTACCCTGCTGTATATACAGGCACAAATGCTAATGTTCAATAAATTGAATACACAAAATTATAATTCCATTCAGTGTAAAAAACAGTTTCACTGCTGTTCAAATAGGTTTTAATAATTCTGTATGGTATAGTCAGTAGAGCCGACACATGTTTTGACCTTCATTGGGTCGTCCTCAAGGCCAGTCCAATTCTAGTTAAAGTCCCAGGTTTAATTGGTCATTACAGGTTCTATCATTTTGTTGTCACGAATAGGCGCTTGTCATAGTCAAGAAAAAGTTCTTGGCATTCACTGGGAGTATCCAGCATTTAAAGAGCAACCTTGATCAATTGAGGAGTACCAATACTCAGTAACCAATTAGCGGGAGAGACAAGGCATCTGCAGCTATTGAAAAGCCGTCGATAGATGTGGATGCCCTGTCTCTGTTGAAGGGATTCATCTGAGTGTCAGCTGTACTGACTATACCATATGGAATATATATATTTTCTGTCCAGGAAATAATTGCAGCAGCAGCAAGTTCAGTCCATTGCACGGCTGCATCTTCTCTTCTAGAAGCAATCTGCAGAGGGAGCAGCTGCACTGACTATACCATATGGAATATATAAATTTTCTGTCCATGAAATAATTGCAGCAACAGCAAGTTCAGTCCATGGTATGGCTGCATCTTCTCTTCTAGAAGCAATCTGCAGAGAGAGCACTTTAATGCATTTGGCTAATTCATACATGTACCTATGATACTCCTCCACCAAAACTCCTGCTGCCCTGTGATCATCTGATACTGTGCGTACAGGAGTAAGAGGTGTGTGCACCCTTCTCCCCATCACTATCTCATGCGTTGACATGCTGGAGGTTCATCTGCTGGGGTACGGGTGCTTGATATTGATAGTGGAGCTGTTGCACCTGCTGGGGTGCTATTGCAGCCGTGCAATGGACTGAACTTGCTGCTGCTGCAATTATTTCCTGGACAGAAAATATATTGCTATTGCGGGTATTGCACCACACGGAATGCTTGTCAACATCCCATACTGCTGTCGATATGTAACTGGGACTGCCAGTCTGTTAAGATGGATTTCTGAACTCTGACCTGGTGGGCAGATGTTCAGAAGGCCAGCCTAGTTTCTTGGAACAGGGTAACCACTGGACAAGCCAGACCAATCAAGGTAGCTATGGCAGGCGGTCAAGACTAGGTCTCAGGAGGGGTGATGGTGACTGAAGGACCTCAATGAGCACACAGAGCAAGGACACTTACAAATAACTCCCAGACAGGTGTTGCATTAAACATATAGACACATTTATTACAAGGCCTTTCTAACTCAGACTATAGCAAAAGAATCACAGTGACACTCAATAAACCAACACAACACTATCAATACAATGTATATACAAGACCATTGGGTTCTAAAGGGTTAAATGCAATATGTTGAAAACCTAGATGGGAAGGAAACAGGCAGAGCAGGTAGTCTTTAGGCCCCTTCGACATCAACAATACACCTAACTAAGAGGCAGTCCAAGCCCTAAGAAGAGAGGAGCCTTGTGCTCAATAGTACATGCAATGCAAGCGCACACGGTTGTACCAGTGGGCAAAACGGGGTCTCTTCAGGGATCTCTAGCAGCTCAGAAAGGTGGATGAGGTGATGAAGAATAAGTTCCCCACTATTTGGGGAGGACCTCCACTTGAAGGCAGAGGCAGTTCAAGAGTGCGGGATGGGGTTGCTAGTTCGCACTAGCAGTGGAACGGAAAGAGGCCCCCAGAAGCCACTCATGCGTAAAAAGGGGCCCTGGTGCTAGGGGCCACCGGTTAGTGTTAGAAGTACTCTCCGGTCCCAGGCGCACTTGGACCCAAACTTCGCCAGTTCATTCCACTTCGCTAGCAGGTTCGAACGAGACAAAAAGGATGTCTCTGCGGCTTTCAGTTCCTGAGATACAGCGATGATTCCCAAACAGGACAGTGGTGATTTCTCTGCTCTGGGTGGATGAATCACCACATTTTCACTGCAGCAGTCTTCAGGGGCAAGATGGTCACAAATGCAATAAACCCGCAAAGGCTGTTGCCGCAGCAGGGCAACACAGTAACCGCGTATGCTCCGGTCCTGGCACACTCGTCTCACTTCAGACCTGGGAATGCCAAGTGTACCAAATTCGGTATGAGGGTGCCGCGGACATAGAGATAGCAGTATACCAAGTTTCGAGGGCCTTCTCATATTGGCGGCGGTGACAGAGCAAAGCAACTGGGTACACTGGTCAGCCCACTGGTTGGCACAGGGTCACTTCCGAGAAAGCTTACTTGCAGGGTTTGATGAAGGTGCCGAGAATAGTTGGTCCCACTATTCTAATGGGTCAAAGCATCTTCGCAGACCTTCTAGGATGACCAGATGCAGAGGGGTCCCATGGGACGACAGTGGGCTCAAGGTGCCAAACCTTCCAGCGGGTAACCAGTGGTTCCTCGACTAAGCTCTGTAGTTTCAGGATACTTGGATCCTATCCTACATTCAGTGAGAACTCCAGAGATCGACATGACATGGGTGTTTTTGGCCTCCTCTTATCCAAAGTTCCCTTCGAGCCAAAATGAAGAGGATCCAATGGGAAATCTGCTCACAAACACACACTCTATTCATGGACCAATCACAGAATACGGTGGTCCCAGTCATTCATGGCACTCCAGACTCTCTGGCACCCAGGATGTCTATTGGACTCAGACTTTCCAGCCCACATCCTGGAGGCACACACACAAGGCATGCAGAAGCCCGCGAAAGCATTGCGTTTCGCGGGAAAATGCATGACCAAATAAGGACTGACCCGGGTCGACTCGGCCTGGGGAAGGTGAAGGGGCAAGATGGCCAAAGGACAGGACAAAGAACCTCGTGGCATGGCCATTTTGGAGCCAGGCCACCTATTTGTGCCAAACACGGTTAACGTGGTTAACATGGCAGGAAAGGGTTAAAAATAATGCAAAACGATAGCTGCCTCCAGCCCTGTCCATGACACATGTGCACATCTCACAAAAAGTCCATCGGGAGTATCTAGGGCCTTTGGAAAATGACTACAGACCCAAGTACACTGTACTGGAAGGTACATTGGGCACTTGTTACATGTTTCAGAAAAGTTGCAACATTCCAAAAGGACTAAGGGAAACAAAGTCTCCCAGCACTGACTATTTTAAGGGCATGCCAGTTTCCCCATTAAAAAGTGAGCGAAAGCCCAGAGGAGTGTAGCTGAAGGCTGTGTTTCTCTTGCAAAGTCAGTGTATGGTGTCTAAACAGCAGAAAAAAAGTTTGGGGGTGTACACATGGATGGGAAATTACATACATTTATGAAATATTTCCTAACACAGTTCACTAAGATAAACTCTGGGATTATATGCATAAACTTACCTGCTCCTACATTCTCACACAAAATGACCCACTTTCCCACATGACCAACATGGTCCTGACCCACCAAATCTCGACCCTATCCCTCCTCTATCTCCCCAGCCCCATTGAAGCCCCCTTCCCTCCCCAATGATATCCTCCTGGGAAACCTCTCTGATAAGCACCCTGGTACCCACCTTGATTCCCTTGGTTGTCCGGATATCCTTAGTACCCCCCCTTCAGTCCACTCTGCTGCCATTCTTGCTCCTACCAGAGCCGTCCTTTGTTCCATCTGCTGTATGGGAGAACCAGTAATCACCACTTCTTCTATACTCAATTTTGCCAACTTTTGTACTAACTTTGCCTCTGCCTTCTGCACATTATCTTCTAGTTCCTTTTCTTTCTCCTGCCACCTTTTACAATGATGCACTATAATCACCTGAATCTCTGCCCATCCCTTAGCCTCGATCCCTACTGCCTTATCCAAATCTTTCTGCACTGTCTCAGCCCTCTTCATCTCCTGAATCTGTAGTACATACTGCACTGGATCTTCATCTTCCTTTATATTGCGTGCCAATATTGAATGTATATGACAGGATATACTGTTCTTAGTGAAGCCCACACTCTAGCTGGACAATCATTAAAGTATGCTCCATCATGATTGTCATCACCCATCCATACCCATGGATGTCCTGCCTTTTTCCAAATGTCATATGCTTGCTCCCCTAATACTGCGGCTAGCAAACTGTTCATGCCTCCTATTGCCAATGTAATGCCCACAGTCTGTTTCTCAAGCACAAATATCCACTTTCCTGCTCCTGTGGTGAGTGAGGGCAATGCCTTAATAAAATTGTTTCTATCCATGTGACCCAGGGCACATACTGTGCTCTGCCAGGGCCTTTATGTAGTAATGGAAATTACTACATAATTTTCAATGGTAACTTTATCCACCCTCGCTTCCCTTTTACCATTGCCATATGACCTGGTCGCGCTCTTAACAGTGGGCCCACAAACTCTCTACTCTTGGCATCACTTTAGGCGGCACGTCTCTAATCGCAGTGCTATTAAATATCTCCCACTCTCCACTCGTCAGTACCTATTGGCACTCTTCACCCTTCTCCCCTTTCCTGCTTTACTCACACAAGCTTTACTTTGGTCCTTCGGAGTGCTGTTTCTAAATCTCTTTGTACCCTATTTTCTATTTTCATCACTAATGGGTTGCGTGCGGCACTCGCTACTAGGGGCTGCGGGAAATTTCATAAGTTTCAGGGGCTTGCTGCCATGGAGTTGCTTGGGGCACATACTCAAGGTTAGTATACCCTGCAGCTGCTTGCATTGGGTAATACCCCTGTGGGGTTGGCAGGGCTGTGAGAGTTGTGGGTGTTGCAGGCTTTTGGGCTGCTCACAGGATGCCATTGTGGCACTAGGAGAGGCAGGGGTGATGCAAGGTGCTTGTATAACTACCTCTCCTCTTTTAGGATCATCAGGGACATCTTCCAAATCCTGTACCATCCTCCAAAGCTCGAGAATGCCTCTATTCCTGAACTTCTTCCCCTTGTATTTCATCCCAAGATAAGTGTACAAATTAAACCAAACTTCTCTATTATTTGTTCCTTCTTCAGGCCAGGGCTTATACATTCTCCCTATCATAACAATGACCCACTTGTTGTGATACTTCCTTCTTTTTTCCTGGTACAACAGAAGTGCTGTACACATATATTCAAGTGGTGTCAGGGAACTCATGTAACCGAGCCCAACCTTGTAATACTATCTCTCTTTGTAATCACTGATCCAGCAATACTAATCTTCCTCACCCTCCCGCTATTGTCCACCCTTCCCATTAGCCCTCCCTTCCCTCGTCGCCCCACACACTACACGCTAAAGACCCCCCACAGCTCTCCACACAATTCAACAACCACTAATTCACACCACAACCATTCAATAACACTGTAAACCACAAATCAATAAGAATACAAATATATAAACAATTCTTTGGAGCAGGGCTGCACAACAGTTTTTCACTGAATGGCTGAATGTGCCACACAATTCCTCTCAGTGGGCCTCATTACAAGTTCGGCAGTAGCCTGCGGTAAAACTGGCAGGCTGCCGCCAAACATGCACATTTTACTGGTGCCAGGGAATGGGCAATTACCGGGTCATTACGGCCCCGCTGGACACTGTATTTGCACATTCCCGGGCAGCGGTAAAAAAATGCTCCCCATTTCCATTCTTCCATAGGGCTCAATGGGAATGGGGAGGCCGGATGCAACGGCACCATTCAGAATGGTGCAGGTGCATCCGACATGCTCTGCTCGCGGGTACCGGTCTGTCCTCCAGGTCCGACCTGGCGGGCGAAAAGGCACCCGTGAGCAGAACTCGCTGGTTGCCGGTCCAGTAACTACGCTACCGGCAAGCTTACCGGTACCATAGTTACCGGACCGGCAAACTTGTAATGAGGCCCTGTGGGTCAAACTATGCATGGGAATAAGTCAGTGGTAGGGGCTTTGGTGCTCAAATCTGAGCTTGTTAAAAGATTGGTTTCAAGGTGTGCTTTTGTTTTATTACTTTTTTACTGTAAAATATAGGATACATTGCCTTTAATTGCATTACCACTTTCATTTACAAAATCATACTTATTTACAAATGGTGTAGACCCTTCCTCTAGCCCCTTGCCTTGGGATGAGGGTATTTACCTCCTTGCACTCCATTTTGCCGAGTGGAGAGTTACCAGGTCCTCCATATAATGGACCTCACTCCTTATTTTATCATGTAGCGCTGCTTTTCCTCCACAATCGGAGAAGTTCAAATTACTCTTCCTTCATCGTTTACCTCATAATATATACTGTATCAGTACGTTAGACAAAACTACTATATACTGCTATGTGGTCTTGTCATACTTCACTCACTCTGCATCAACTCACTTCACACAAACACACTTTCCCCTTATTGTTTTCTCCTGCAAAGTTGCACTTACATCTATGTGTTCTCTAGAGTTCCTCTGATATGGGGTCTTGTCAAAGGCCTGCACAATCTGGCAGCAGCGCCCTACTCCAAAGAGCAGGCAGGCCTTCTGGCAACACAGTGCCTGTGAATCGTTCTTCAAGTTGTGCACTGGGACTGGTCGCTGTAGATGGTTGCCGCACCCCAGTATGTGCAGCTTAGACACTCCCAACCTCACGGAAAGTCTGGGATCACGTCAGGGTCACCAATTTGAAAGATTGGCAATCCAAAACTCGGGGATAAAAACAATCCAAAAGACAAAATAACTGCACCTCTTTGCAAGGGAAAACAAGGTTTATTACATGGAAAAGGGTCTCAAATGTTCCCGTAGAACCAAACTGACATGGAGATCGTCTTAACTCAAAGGCTTACAACGTATTTTGCAGAGATGTGTGCAAATTATCAATAGTATGCATAATAATGAGCACAACATCATCCCACCACCCTCAGTGACTACCACCTATAGAACATGCTAATCCCCTCTATAGGCCCTTGACCGATAAGCCACATCTACGCTACGCCCATACCCCTAGACATGTGGTCTTCTACATCATCACTGTCAAACCCATGTCTATGATTGATGGGTTCTTATGAATAGGTGTGTACATTTGGGACCGTCACATGATGTGCAAACAAAATCAAAGTAACTTGGCAATGACGACTCTGCTTTGATTAGACAATAGTTTCTTCATTAACCCAGATGCCGTAGCGCACAGGGGCTGCACTACCGACCTTGTAGTCAATTTATTGGCATCACCTCTGCTCCTCCTGTCCCAAATCACAAGATGTTCCAGACACAGCTCCCCCTTATCTCCTCCCAACCCCAGGTGCCTTCGGATAACATGACCAGGGCAGAGATCTCAAGTCTGAATTTTGAGGATTTGATTGCTTAATTTGTATGTCTAGGTGTTATTCATACAGAGTGTCCACCACAGGGTTAGGGTAATAGTGTTCAAAATCTTCACCCTATTCTCATAGATTTGTGCTCCGAAATGTGAATCACTTCCTGCTCTTCTGCAGACTAGCATTCCATTCCCACCACGTTCAGGCCCACAGCTGGACACAATGTGTGCTTATCTGCGCATCATGGCTGCCTCTGACCTCATCTTCTCTCCTGGGGGAACAGAAAAGGGGATTTGTTTTTGGAGCTGAACTGCCAGAGCTGCAACTCCACACCAAGGCTGTGTTCTCTTCTGTTCATCATGTGCTGGACCTTAACATCACAAATGGTGGCACTTCTGCCAAGTTAATACACTGACCTCGCTTCTACCGCATTGCCTTGCTGACTCCATCCTCTGCTTATTTCAATCCTTCCCACACATCACGCTATCCTGCGTCACTACAATACATAAACTAAACACCAGTCCTATAATGATGCCTTATCTATGACTTCTGCACCCACAACATAAATACATGTATTGCTCTTCATCTGTTGCTTAATGTGTGTTTCTAATATCTATCCGACCTAACTAAGACAAAGTATACATGGTCCGCGTCACAACCTTCACTCTGCTCCCACGATGTTGTGCTCTAATACTTTTTCCTTAAGCTGAACCTTTTTGTATTGCTGGGACACTGTACATAGTTCCCAACACCAGAAGAGGGCACCTTTCCCTCACAAATCTGTTTGGATACCACTCAGTGTCATTGAATGTACCGCCTCTTCCAAAGGTCACAACACATTTCGTGACCGGTCGCCTACCAGCACATTTCATGCATTTGTGTTTAAAAACCATCAACGTTTCCTGAAGTACACATCCCGGTAATGGACCATGAAACATATAGCTGGGTGGGGCAACCAGAAAAGGCCTGATAATGTAGCGGAAGGCCGCTGGCCGAGTAGGACACCAACACAGGCCGGGTGGGGATATCCACTGCAACCACAGGTCCATCTCTAATTCTCCACCCCATACCTTCCAGAAACACAGCCTCATCCTCACCCATACTTGCCCTAAATTCCTCCTTGCGTGAAAACAAAGTTATGCCCCCAAAATTCACTAGAGTTTTCCCTATGATGTCCATGTACTTAAATCCCACCACACATCTTGCCGGGTAATTCTCACTGTACACACTCACATATATAAACAAGAATTGTCAAAGCTGACAGTTTGTCATTTGTGTAGGCATGGGATAGGCTTTTGCCAGGCAGCACCATAATGGTACCATAACATGATAACAGCTAAAAAATGGTACCTGCGCATCTAATATCTATACACAAGGCGAGATTTTCAGCTTGCAATGCTTTTTTTTTCAAAAGCACGCAGTTAAAGTAACACATGGAAGGACACATATTGCTTATATATCAAGTGGTCGAAGCCACACTTGGCTAAGACATTTCTATCACCCTAGGAGCTCCTTGACAGTTGCAATTAAGCTATTAACACTCAGAAAAATGCCTAGAAATAACACTGGCAGATCCTATACAGCACAATGTTTGGTATTATTGTGTGATAAAGCCAGTTTAAAGAGATTCCAGGAGGTAGGTCTTGGCGGGAAAGAGCAAGTAGTGAGTGGGAATGGCCATAGAATGGTAAAATAAGTGGGTACAAAGCCAGACAACCCCTACACACTGTGTGTCACTCCTCATTTCCCATCACACTCATATGTGTAGTAAAATGTAATAGTCAGCGCCACCTAATAGCAAAAACTGAAAAAAGGCAGAAGTCCAATTTTCTATTGTTGTTGGAACTCTGCGCATCTGTTTCTATGTGTTTTCATAGACTGTTATTTAAAAGTCAACATTTTGTTCATGCATATTTGGTCAACATGAATTCAACAATGTTTTGATGGGGGCATTCCTCACCAATGCCCCCTCAGCCAACACCCCCACCCCCATTCTCCTGTCCCCAGATACACACATACACATACATGCATATGTAATTGGTCTCTTTTGACCAAAATTGGACAAACAAAATGCTGCTTTTAAATAATTGTCTATGGAAACCCGTATTACGTGCACCTCTTCCCAGCTCCTTTCCCTCATCATTAGACCCTGCATTGCACCTCATTTCCCTGTGCAAGAGTTTATATAACTTCCCAAAATACTTCCCAACCGTTCTGCGCGGGCTCACTGGCTTTCTTTGGAGGCTTTGTCCGACTTTGTGTCAACTGGTTTTGTCTGCTTCATGCTGCCAGTTTGGACTGCTGCGTCATAAGCACCTTGCCCTCTGCTCTGTATCCGCCTACTTCCAGCAGCCTTCTCTGGTCACAGTGCTGCAGCATGAATACTCCTCCTCAGACTGGCTCTGGACAGCGTCTCCAGGTTTGCCGGTACTCGAAAAGACCTTCTGCTTCCTTCTTGCATCCCGACCAGCATCGGGAATTAATTCTTCTTCTAGTTTTGAATCTTCCGGCAGTGATCACATGTTCCCAACAAGCAGTATGCACACTGTTCTTGGCGGTTGGAGGAGTAACAAAGATATGGCTGCCGAGAGCTACGGTGAATAGGTTTGGAGATGTGGTCGACAGGTCGACCACAGGGGGACTGAAGGGAGGGTCCATGAATGCCCCTCGTATGACAGCCCAAAGTCTAGGAAATGATAGATGCCAGTCACTGTTTAGCCAGCTCCCAGGAGGGCCAGTAACTTATGTAAGCAGATATTCTCTTAGACAACCGTTCAAACCTTATCCAGCTGACGTGTTTGCGGATACAGGTGCCTCAACACTGGACCTGGTTGACTAATGACAAATATGCAGTTGTGCTGACGTCATTAGAGACACCACGACATAGTAATGTTAACCACGAAGCAAACTTGCATCTTTGCACCAAGTAACGCGGACACACACGTACACAAATGAAGAACATGCTTATACAGTTCTATAGATAGAGGGCAGATACATATACACAATGCCAGAAGTCTTTCTTATTTTCTTTCATTAGCAAACACCCAGAAACGCAGGAATGCAAGAGATGCAGAGCAAGCTTGCAGCCGCTTATTGCAACTAACCATATGAAAATACAGGATAGTATAAGAATCCTGGAAGGGCCAAGTACCATTAACCCACAAGGATTATAGTACAATATAAAAAGCCAAGAACTGATACATGTGTTGTCTAACAACATTGCAACCTGCAGGCGCTCCCTCAGGATAGTGGATTATACCAGTGGCAACAATGGGAATAAATAGGGACTCATTACGAGTCTGGCAGTAACCGCAGCGGTACTACCGGCAGGTTGCCACCGGACCATAATGATTTACCAGCACCTGACTTGCTGGTAACACCTGGAGATTACAACTCCGGCGGTCCGGAAAGTCAGGCACCAGTAAATTGTAAATCCCCATTCCCATAGAGTCCTTTAGGACTCTATGGGAATGGGGAACACAGAAGCACCAGCCCCTGCCTACCATGGCCACTGTGCCCGACAGGATCCAATCTGTCAGGCACAGAGGCTCCGGCAGACAGACCTGTAATATGCCAGTCCGGAAACAACAGTGCCGGTAAGCTTACTGGCACCGTTGTTTCCGGACTGGCATAGACGTAATGAGTCCCATAGGGGGTCATTACAACATTCGAGGTAGCTATGCTGCTATTTGCGGCATGGCTACCACCATTCTGGGTACCGGGTCCGGGTTCTCTGAATGGGGAAATACCAGGCCATTCCATCCTTGGAGGGCCTGGTATTTCCCCATTCAGGGAACCCAGACCCTGTACATCCCCATTCCCATTCGAGCCCCCATAGGGCTCAATGGGAATGGGGAGCATGCTAACAACAGGCACGTTAATGACGGGCCCATTGTTAGCATGCTGGACCGCTCGCAGGACCCGCTAAGGACTCCTGGTTTAACCAGGCATCCTTAGCGGGTCCTGCGAGCGGACCTCATAATGAGGCATTAGGGGGTTAACGGGGCCGGCAGCTCTACCGGCCCAGTTAACCCCCTATCACCAGCGTTGTATTGACCCCCCTAGTGTTTCTCATCACCTTGAAAGGTACACATGGTGCTGAGAACGTAATAGGGTGCCAGGCCTGAGGAAACCCGCTCCAGTCATTCAGGGAACACAAATCCAGGGGTGGATGGCAAAGGGCAAGGGCCAATGGTAGACCTGCGACCCTCCAACAATGTAATAGATCGTTTTTGGCGAAGTCTCAGGCGAGACCACCTGACATGCAAGGACCAGTCCGTTAACCTCTATAGGTGCTGTCTATAGGCACTACCACACCAGCCACCCAATAGTATAGGCTCTTAGGTTTTTGGGGAATGGTTTTACATTATGATGACATCTGCTAACAAAAACTCCTTACACGGGCTCAGGAGCTGCGATTGCTGGAGAATTATTTTCCTGTATAATCCCTGTCTGTTATGGGAAATAAAAGAAAGTTCTAACTTGCCATTGGCTGAGTCCTCCGTCATTTACCGGTGGATTGTTCGTTGGGCCCTGGGTACTCTGCTGAACAGTGATTGTGTAGCATGAACCTCGGTCCTCTGGTATACCATTGTTTTAAAAAGCATTGCCCAAGCCTAGAGTAAATAAGCTATTTCCCCAATTGAGACTGAAACCAGCCTTTCCGAAAGCCAAAGAACAGTATAAACAGTAATAGAATTACAGCATTGACTAAAATATAAGTGTGCAAGCATTACCTGAAGCAAATAGAGTGGCGACAAAGCTTCCGGGTAATTATTCTGGCTAACAGCAGGCAGAGGAATAAAGACAAGGTTGGGGAAGAGAAACATGCTACTTATAAACATTCTTTGAAGTTAATACAACCTACTTTGCCAAAGATAATAGGAAGAAGAGAGAAGTGTATCCTAAATGCAATTCCAGGTTGTTGGTGGTTGAAAACAGTACCCAAAAGTGAATCTTGTCATAACCAATACCTGTGTAAAGTCACAAAGTACTGAAGTTGTGGGGCGGTCACAAAGTACTGAAGCTGTGGTGGTGTATTTGGTTGTCCCTAGATTTGAGACTTCAGTAGCACAAATAAAGGCGGACTACTATGAGGCCAAGGAGTAGACCCTCATGGTAAATTATTGCAGAAATTGAGGTTGTGGAAGTTGAAGTGCTGTGAGGCCATCCTGACAAAGATACTTACTGTGACTCCAAATCTTGTAAAGAGAGCCATATTAAGCATTAACCAAGAACTGTGTTTAATTAACATTTACAGAAGTTGTATTTCTTCTGAACTGTGTTAAATATTCTTGGATAACTGGAAGTGGTGGCAAAGCATTGTGTTTGGGAATAACATTGAGGCTATTTTGAGTAAGTGGAAAATCCTTATTTCACCAAGAAGAAAAGTTTTGCTGTTCTTGGAACATTGGTTAACAGAGCTTAACTTTAACATTGGAGGAGCAGAGAACTGAACTAAGACTGTATCACAGAATACGGATTTCCTTGTTTCCTTTTTCTTTTTTGAACACCTTGAAACCTAGGGAAGGGAAGTTTACCAAGAGAGACTGTGAATATCATTGTTGATGTTACTATGAATTGCCATGTAATTCTTTATGTATTTGTTGTTTAAGTGTGAGGAACAGACATACTGTGTTAGATTGTCTCCCTTTAGTTTTATTAGTTTTAATAGGCAGGGAAATCCTCGTCAGAGTAGGGATAGTGAGGCATTTGATGACCTTTATAATTTATTATTTAATAAAATGGAACATGTTGAAAAATCATCCAGCATTTGTCCGCCTCACATTTCTGACCCCTCACAATAGCCTTTTCCAATATCCCTTGGGCAATATGTTCTCTTGTTTTAATTTGGTATACTTTATTTGCATTATTTTGCATCAATATTTTAACATCTTCTCTATAGTCTGCATCAATCACTCCTGCCAATATGTCTAGGCCATAGCCCCAGGCTAGACCTGCCTTAGATACAAGGTGGATGTAAGTACCCTTGGGAGGAATACCAATTAAATCTCTGGGTATTAAGGCCATATTTCCCAGTTGAATTAACTCTTGCTAAATTTCTTAAATGTAAGGGTTCCCCAATGTGTGTCAATTGATTCCGTCCCACTCCTGACACCATATGTGAGGGGTCAGAGCTGTGAGGTGGACAATTTTGTGAAGGTTTTTCAAAAGATGCCATTTTATTAACTCAAAAGGTTAGAAAAATGCCTCACTACCCTACCCTACCCTGATGAGGATTTCATTGCCTAAAGTAAACTAAAAGAAACTCTCTAACAAAGGATATCTGTCCTCACACATATATATACAGTAACAAAACAAAGTAATGCAGGGCAGTTAAAATGCAACAAAAATATGACAGTTAAGTTCACAATATGACACCAGTTGCTCCTTATAATCTGGGTGAATTCCCCTTCCCCAGATTCAATCAGGATTCTGCACTACAGTTTCAAAAAGAATTAAAGAAATCCTTGTTCTAATAGTTCATTGTGACTCCAACTTGACAACTAACAGTTCCAACACTCAAGTGGTTCAACAAAGGTTCTTTGTCTTCCTCTTGTGATAGTAAGACTCAAAATGATCTTCTTCACAGAAACAAAGACTATTTCCTTTGTCCATCAGTATCAATATAAATTGTCTTTGTCCGGCTGCTTTGCAACAACTTATTATTTCTGAAGGTATCAACATAACTTGTCTTTGTCAGGATGCTTTGCAACAACTTATTATTTCTGAAGGTATCAACATAACTTGTCTTTGTCCGGCTGCTTTGCAACAACTTATTATTTCTGTATAAAACTTCTGCAGCTTTTTTTGTACAGTTCTGCATCAGCAATGAAATTGTGTCAGGATAATTCACATTTCACAGCACTTCATCAACTTCTACCTGGTTTACCTCCATGCCAGACCTGCTACTTTAATCACACCTGGTTGAATCCCATGCCAGGCATCCTACTCCAAGTTTGCAGTTCAGGTATACTCCACTGCCTGACAACAAACAACAAATGCCTCTGTGGTTAAGATCAGCTTACAGAAAAATATATCAAAGGAAAATACCTATTATCCAAGTGTACAAGACCTTACAATCTCTCTCTAACTATTCATAAACCAGTGATAAAAACAACAACAAAAACACATTTTGCATTACTAAATATAATACTTTAATATGCTATGCATACACAAATATTAGGCATTCAAATTCAATGCATAATACATATATATATAGACACAATAAAAGAGTATCACAACAACACTCACATATGTCTCCAAACATCACCCTTAATAGTCATAGATCTTGAAAGTACTTAGGGTCTTAACACAGTTAGATATAATTGACCTAATCAGTGTTCTATACATAGCCAAACATGTTTCTATCCTACATGTGTCCAATAAATACAGGACATTCCTCAGTGGCAAACAAAATGAGGGTAGGCGTTTGTTTTCTCAAAGTTCAGATGTAGTGCCAAAATACTTCATTAACTACAAGAAAAAGAGACCGAGAGAGAGCGAGAGAGAGAGAGAGAGAGAGAGAAAGAGAGGGATAGAGAGAGATAGAGAGAGAAAGAGAGAGAGAGAGAGAGAGAGAGAAAGAGAGAGAGAGAGAGAGAGAGGGAGAGAAAGAGAGAAAGAGGTACTGTCTTAAATTCAACTTCTAGATTTCACATAGAATTATTAACCGTATACTTGGGCATGTTTCTGTCTACAATAAATGTGTAAAGGTACCTGACAATTAATCCATGGTACACACCAAAAGATATAGATTCCCCAAGCTTCTTAACTTTAAATGTGGCAATTTCTTCACCAAATGCTGCAATGGATGGCTATTCTGCAAATCCAACAAACAACAACACCACTCGATATTTAACAACTACATTGTAGTTATTCAAGTAGATTATACATTTTTCAAAAAACGTCTCTAAACAGGATCATTCAAAAGGAAAATGTACCTAATGCACACTAGGGAAGGACAACTTGAAATGTTTCCATTCACTATGGTATTCACGTGCAATGTAAATCTAAAACAAATATATGCAGGTTCTTCTGTTGTTCTATTAAACACTGTTGTTTTCCTAAAATCACAACTAATTCGGACCCCACTTTACCAACCAAAATAGATATCTCTGGCTAGCCACTGATGCACATTCCTATCTGGTCGTCCACTCTATGTATTTTTATGTTCCATGTGTCCGCGCCTTCATGCCTGAGGGTCTATAGTGCGCATTATAAATGAAATGTAATGTAATGTCATTATTCCTCAGTACTCAAAGATGAGATGATGTGATATGTAAAAACACCATCCCAACCCCACTTACCTATTATTCAATGTTTCAAGGTTCAGCACTGTTGCCAGATCCAATCTGTCAGCAAGTCTGCAATCGGACTGTAAAAAATGGCTGCACCACTTAATTCAGGCCGTAACGCTCTGTCGTCATTGCGTAAGTGCGCAATGACATCATCACGCCCGAGTGTGATGAAGTCACACGCAAGCGCGGCTGCTGTAGACCGCACATCCATAGTTGATGGACTACAAAAAAAGTTTACCACACGCGGCTGCCTCCAAGGTAGAGCGTAAACGTCGTGCAACATCTATATAACACTGAAAACTCTGAAAAATCACACAAATATATTATTACTTGGGAATTGCCTTGCCACATTACAATTGTGAACTAAGGAACAACTATTTCGATAGAAGTAGTGTACCTGCATGCTAAACAATTCAATACATACCATAAATCCATAGATGAATCAATAATTCAGACAAAATGTAGAAGAACATCACTAATATGAAGGGATATCCTGAAAGCACAAAGCACATCTGTTCATACAATGCCATATATAAGGATATCTCTAATACAAGTGTAGCATATGATGCAATTATTGAACATATTGTGGAACATTCTGGATAGATGACATTACACATTCCCCAAATGCTTTATAGATGTAACGTACAGTGCATCATTGAACAATCATTTGAAAGTCTCTATTTGGTTTTGCTTAATACATATCAATCTGGTCATAAAACAGACTCTTTGCTAACAATGGTCACACATTTACATTGTGCACAAAGCATGTCTGTCTGTCACGCAAAAGAATATCTCTCATACAAGCGTAGCAGCTGATGGCATTATTGAACATATTGTGGAACATTCTGCATAGGTGACATTACACCTGGGGCTGGATAACAATGGTCACAAATGTACATTGGGCCTCATTCCGAGTATGGCGGTAAGGGATAGCGGCCACCGGTAACGAGACCGGTGGCGGTATTCCCTTACCGCCATACTCCGAGTTCCCTCTGCGCCTTCGCCCTTAACGCCTGCTTTGAGCAGGTGTTAAAGTCGAGGGAGCAAAGGGGCCTCCAAGCCAATAACGGTGACCGTAATGAATGGTCACCGTTATTTGCATCTTCCCCATTCCCATTGAGCCCTATGGGGGCTCATTTGGGAATGGGGAAGAGCCTTGGTGAATGGGGAATTACCGCCCCGCCAACCTTGGAATGTGGCGGTGATTCCGCCATCCACCAAGGCGCTGCCGTTCCGGGTACGGCGTCAACCAAGGCGTTAATAGCGCCATTGGTTAGCGCCGTACTCGGAATGAGGCCCATTGTGCCACTCCACATTTTCATTGAGGCCTACAATATTACTCTTGAGGCGGAAAATAAGGCTTTGTTCTCGATTTTGCAATTTACGATTGATCTCATTTTGGTTGTTCCCCATAATCTTTTTTTAGAATTACCCAACGTATATCCATATGTGTGGGACTTATTGATAAAGTGTTTCACCAATGGTGCCTGTGCAATTTTGTTTTTAATACAGCTCCGATGTTCAATGAGTCTGGTTTTACATTTCCTTTTCGTCTTGCCTATATAATGTAGGCCGCAGGGACATGTGATCATATAAATTACAATTTCAGTGTAACAGTTAGTAAGTTCATCAATATTCCAAGGTTTTGCTAACCCAGTGTCAACTGTACAGTCCTTGATGGCAAAAGGGCACATCACACAAGACCTGCATGAAAAATGACAGACTACTTGTGGAAGACCCCAAAGGGTGGTTTGTTTAGTACTGCAAAATGTAGTTTTGGTGATATCATTCCCGATGAGAATATTTCAAATATTCCTATTCCTCTTAAAGGCTACAATTGGTCTAGGTATCAATTTACCAAAAGTGTGTTTCCATGTCTTGTGGATAATTTGTTTGATCTTAGGGGACTGGCTGCGGAACTGACTCACAAACACCAAACATTCCTCTTTCTTCTTCTTCGGTTCTACGGATCTTCTAGAAGGGCATCTCTGTTGTTATAAGTGCATTTCAAAAGGGATTTTGTTTCTGTAATACCACATCCAACCCTGGACAGATCAGACAGGTCAGGTTTAGGAATGTGTTTTAAAGTTCGAGCGGAGCAGCACCAATGTAGAAAGTGGGGACTTCGCAGACCCTAATGATAACCCAACCCCTAATGCACAGGCGTTGCTAGGGGGGGGGCTAAGGGGGCTGGATGCCAGTGTTTTACCTAAAATTCATAAGAGATACCACAACAGGCCATGCTACAAGTTTTTATTTATTTTATTTATTCATGTATTGATTGCTTGTTAGGCGCTTATACAGAAGGTAAATTCAGTTTCAAAGCACCCACAGGGCAACAGGGAGGGTACATGGGGATGAGAAAATACATAAAATACATACAGAATATTAAATACAGTAGGGCGACGTTCCTACTATGCCTTGTGAGTGTTCAGAATGTGCAAGTGCAGAAGAGAGGGGGGATCGGGGTAAGTGTCGGGGTGCTCGTGGGTGAGCAACAGGTGAAGTGCAATGTATGGTAAGTGCGAGCCTCGAGGATGGAGGCTGTGCTGAGGCAAGTGCTGAGGATAGACAGAAGCTGGGGGTGATCCGGTGTGGGAGGTCAGGGCCCTGAGGATGCATAAGGGCCCTGGATACCAAACAAGCAAGGAGCTTCTGGAATTTAAGAAAGTCCTGCTCAAGACGAAGAGGGAGGGGGGAGAAGGGTGCCAGCTGAGGAAAGTGATCCACCTACTGCCCTCTGTTTATGAAAACACTTTACACCAAAAGAGTTGGTGCCAGAGGAGTGCAGAGGGGGAATATTTAGTAAGAGAGATTTGCAGATAGTGTGTTCCCCTGCCCCAGAGAGCCTTGTGGATGATAGAGAGAGATTTGAATGTAATCCGTGAAACAACCAGGTTCCAGTGAAGACTTCTTAGGGCAGGAGAGATGAAGTCTCTGGGCTTGAGGCCAATGATAAGTCTTGCTGCCTATTGTGGATTAGATGGAGGGGACGCAGAGTGGAAGAAGGTAGATTCTTTTTTTAAATTTTTTTTATTTATTTTGGCTCGAGGAGCCTTTACAAAAGAAAAAGAACCAAAAATACAAACAATATTACAAATTATTTCACATTTTTACAAACTTAAAACAATCCTTTTCTTTACCAAAAACCCTGCCACTTCTCAAGTACCATCAAGGTGCATATTATTGTGATGATCTATTTCCTGAATTTTTCAAATTAAATGACTATTTCACAATTTTTTAACACCTGTAAAGCAGCCAATGACAGAGCGGAGTTTGTGCCAGAGACCAGTCACTCCCAAAAAAAAGTCTGATATAATGTCTTCCTCTCTGCACACAAAGTTTTTAAAAAAGTCTTAAACGATGTGTGCATGAACCTTCACAGTCCATTTATAGATGTTTTAGTGTTTGCTTGGCAGGGTTTATGCAGATGATACACAATATTTTTGCTTTAGTCCCTTGTTTTCGCTTTTCTAATATTGCCCCGCAATGAATCAGATTTAATCTCATTCTGAGAATATTTGAGCGGAGCTTTCTATTAGGGAACTTCAATAGATAACTCGAAAGACAACCAAGCTTTTTTCCCCCATCAAAAAAGTACTTTGGAATGGGTCCGATCTGACATTTCCTATCATTCCAATCCAATATCAAAAGTTCCAACTTTCTTTTGATTTTAAGGGGGTTTGAAAACAAAGCGTCCACATCAAGCTCTATTTCTAAAAGTGCCTTTGAAAACCTTTTCCCCCAATATGGACAAGAGCGAAGACTTACCCTGTAATTTTAGGGACCTTAAATCTCCATAAAGGGTTGTCTCCTTGCCCATAATAATTTCTCGAAACAGGGAAATCAGTTTCCAATCTGCCATGCATTTTAGTGACCTCAAACCCAGCTCAAATCTCAAGCTATTTATGGCTGTGCAGCTTGGAAGCTCTTTTCCAAAGTCGACCCTCGTACGTTTCCCAGTTTGCTGCCCAAAGGCCCGGTTTGGCTTCCAGGCCATAGAGTATCACTGGAACCACTTTTGCTAGATAATACTTGACTAAGGGTAGAATGGAAAATTTACAAAATTTGTAATTCAATTTGACCATTTGGGATCCAGCTTGTGTTATTTTATCCATCAACCTCAGAGTCTGTCTTGTATTGGGCTGGGTGGGCATGTATATTGTAACCCAGATATTTTATGGATTCTACAACTCTGGTGTATTCGCCCCCCCAGTTTCCAATTGCTGTATTTGGCTTTTGTCAGGGGATGTTTAAAAATGAGAATGTTTGATTTAGCAGGGTTTACTGTAAGTTTGTTTATTACAGTGTACTCATTCAGTCTCGTTAACAGATGTTGCAGACCGATTGGTGTCCTGTTGAGAAGCACTATATCATCTGCATAGGCCAGCCAACAGATCTTCCTCCCATTTAAGGTGGGACTGACCAATGCAGCAGAATCCAGAAAAGATCCCATGTCTGCCAGAAACAGATTAAAGAAGAGTGGGGCTCCTAGGCACCCTTGTCTGACCCCTCTATTTACCTCTATTAGTTTTGATAGGTGCCCTGTTACATCTAGGTGGACTCTTAGGTGTGTAGACTTATGTAGTTCCACTAGAATTGATAGTAACGTTTCTGGCATTCTGCACCTTCTCAATTTTTGCCAGAGTAGTGCTCTTTCAATTTGGTCGAAAGCCTTCGATAGGTCGATCCAAGCTCCATATAGTGGGGGTGAGTTTTTGTTCTCTGTTCGTTTAATACATTTAGGATCAAGCCATTGAGTGACGTCGAATGACCGTTCCGAAATCCTGTTTGAAAGCGTGATAATACTTCAAAGTCTTCTACCCACTTTGAAACTTGCTTTAGGAGAAGTGACATGAATATTTTGCTTTCAATGTCAAGCAGCGCTATCGGTCTATAATTTGCTGCTGCGCGCCGATCACCTTTTTTAAAGAATGGTATTATCAGTGCCGTTTTCCAAGCAGTTGGAAATTCTCGTTTTTTAAGGATTTCCCCGAAGAGACAGGATAACAGCTTCGACCAAAGTTCGGGCTCTTTTTTAAGTGTCTGATAAGTCAGTCCATTTAATCCTGAGGCTTTAGATGTTGAGGAGTTGATTATGATCTCATAAATTTCTTCTTCATTGATGTTAAGTTGCCGCGGTGTATCTGGGATGGTCGAGAAAAGGCAAGTGCTCTCACTCTTATAGTTCTCAGTCAGATATTCGACCCAATCTTCTTCAGATTGATTTAGCGCTTCCCAGAAGTTTTTGCTGTTGTTTTCTCTTAGCATATTGAGTATGTGGTCCCCATCTGCTTGCATCCGGATTTCCCTTTGCAAGATTGACCATGATTTATAGTTTGTTTTTTCTCTTTTTATTTCTATTTTTAGTTGTTCTGCCGGAAATCCTATTTTCTTGATTTCTCACAGTGCTTTCCTATGTTCTCTTTTTCTTTTTTTGGGTTGTTTCATCGAAGGCATGAAGATGTTTTTGTTTGGGTCTCCCTGCTAGATCTTCAGGAGCCTGTGTTGACCATAGGAATTTGTAAACTTTTTGCGGGTCGCATTCCACTTTCCAGATAGACTCGGGGATCTCTTTTAGTCGCTTATTTAGCTTCACTCCCTCATTCTTGTACTTTCTAATTCTGACTTTTCCCTTTTTTCCTTCCAGATTCTGCAGTGCTCTTTCTGTTTTTATTCCTAGTATGTTTTGGAATGTTAGTTCGAGTCTGGTATGGTCACTGCTCCCGTCCTGTTTAAGAACGAGAAGGGAGGGTGAGGCATGTAGATTTTTAGAGACAAAGATGAAATCTAGAGCAGAGGATGTTTGGCCTCTATGTCATGTTGTGTAAGTTCCTTGATCACTCTCTTGTAGACTGTTAACCATTTCAAGGTCCCATCGTTCCATGAAATCTTGCTACAATTTGCACCTGCTTGTCTTCCCCGCATTTGTTTGTTTTACCTTGCCCTTTTGTGGGTATAGACAGATTGAGTTAAAATCTCCTGCCAAAATGATGTTGCTAGAGGCTGAATTCAATTTCACTGCTTCGAGTAATAAACCCACTCTATCCAGAAAGATGTCCAGTGTTGAGCCGGCAGAGTTTCAATAAATATTTATCATAACCCAAGTTGTAGCTTTCCCTTGTGTATATGTATTTGCTCTGCATGCATGAAAACCTATTTTATTTTTTCCAAATTTCTACTATGTTCTTAAATATCTGATTTTTAAGTGCTATAAGTAATCCCCCTGATGGACGCCCCAATGGTTTTTGTGATGCTGATAAGCAGAAGACTGTATATCCTTCTATACTCAAAGGAATCACCAACCAGGTTTCTTGTAGTAAGATAACATCGCCCAGGTTAAAAAGATGATCCCTCATTTCTTTTGCTCTTATTGAGCTGGAGCCTCGCGAGTTCCAGCTGAACACATTTAAGTAATCTTTTCTAAAGTTGCTGCGTGCCCAGCCCTAACCTCTGCAGCACTTGCGTAAGAATCTCTGGTAGAAGTGTAAGGGTATTTTCTTTTAGGCTTGATTCTTTCTCTGTGCTTTCCTCTCTTATCAGATTCCGTTCATTCACAAATTCCATTCCCTTGTTTATTGATATTGGTACATTGTGCTGTTTGATGATAACGTTTCTCTCTGACTCATCACATGAGACTTCCAACCCATATGATTCTAACTCTACTGATTCTTGCAGCAAGATATCTTTTGCGTCCTCTGATGTTAGGACCAGCTCCACCAGGAAGGGATCTTGTGACATTGGAAACTTGACACTTTCTATGTCTTCTGACGATAAACATTGAAGATTTTTCACTTTCTTTATCATGCTCAAGATTACTGCCCGGCTTAGTGATTTATGCTGCCCTGTGTTTGAACGTAATCTTAATCAGACTCTTTGGATGGACATTTTTTTTATTAAATTGTCTTGATTAATATATCCACTGGTTTTTGAAACTGACTGTGCTTTCAAGCTGGTTTCATCCCGCTTGCCTGGGCTATTTAATTTTACAGTTTTTCCTTCTCCATTTCGAATATTATAGTCGGTGATGATGTTTATTTTTGTTTTGTTCGAGGCTAGGGCAATGATTGAATTTTTCTAAACATCACTCGGTTCCTTGCCGATCTTCTGACTCTTTTTTTCAAAAATACAGGCTATTTTTATATTGTGTGTGTCTGGCCCCGTTGCACTGCAAACCGAACAGTTGCTCTTTTCTGCTGATTGAAGATCTTCTTTTTTCTGAAAGATTGGGGCCCACTTTATTGCTTTTATATCAGCAATTCTTTGAGGGTCCCCTAATAGTTCTTTCTTTGTTTGTTGTTTTCCTTGAGTAGGTAGATCTTTCATGCTGCTCTCCTCATTTTTCGTCCTTGAATCATTGCCCTCCTCTACCTTATTCTCAGTTTGTAAATCGATGCTTGCCTTCGTAATTGCTACAGCTTCTTCGGGCTTATTACAGTTTCCTTTCTTGAACATTTGGGAGATCTTTTTATTTTGTTTCTCGGTTCTCTTCTCTTGGTTATTTGCTTTTCCCCAAATGTGTTTGTAATTTTCCAGTGTCGCTTATTTGGGAATCTTGCTCATCACTTTTCGCAGACTGTTTAAGATTTATCTGCGAGTTTGATCTTTCCTTTGCTTTCCTGGAAGACTTGGTTTCTTTCCTTTTTTTTGTTGACTTTTCTTAGTTTTGTGGAGTACTATCATTGACTTTTCTCTTCTTGCTAGGCGTTTCCTTGTCTTTCTCCTGCCTCTCGATGTCTGGTCATTCAGGTACTGCCAGTCCTGGTGTGTCTCTGTTTGTTTCACCTCTGCCTTTTCTGGCTGTGTTTCTTGCACCCCTTCTCTGATGTCCAGTTCTCCTTCTACAGCGTTTGCCATTCTTCGAAATTCTTCCAACACTGAATCTGAAAGCGGTGAGTCATCTAATGGATATTCTCGAGTTTTTTCCTTATATCCCTCTGTTGTTTTTTTTTCCAGTTTCCTTTCAATAAAGAAAGCACCTTTCCTAACTGTTCATTGTTTTGTTTTCCATTTGACTTTTCTCTTTCAGACTTTGCATTATGGAGGTGATGTCTAGGCCTTGTTTTACTATTTACAGGTTTAAATCCCAGAGCGGCTTAGTCATATTAGTGTTGGTTGCAGTTACGAGGCCGACTAAGGACAAATCACACAATGCTATTTCTTTTGTCATCTCCAAGAGTGTCCCATTTGGAGCTTGCACCTCCATTGTTAGCATCTCAAAAACTGAGACCAATGAACTGAGAACAAAGTTTAATGCTTTCAATGTATCTGGGTTTAAGTCTGTTTTTGTTTTGTGATCTTCCTGATGATCTATGTCTCTTTTACCTTCTGTGGTTCGTCCTGTGTTTTCCAGTAGTTGTCTGTCTAGAAGAACTGATGTTAGCACAACGTCTTCCCCTTCATTTGATAAGTTGGTTTCATTCCCCGATTTTGCTGGCGAAAAGGGGATTTCCGTGCTAGAAGATGGGGTATGAGGTTGACTCGGGTTTTCCCACAGGATGATTGATTCTCCTTCAACATCATTATGGCTTTTGTGTTGTTTTTTTCCAAAGTGGTTTTCGATTTTTTGTTGAATTCTCTTTGTTGTTGTTGTGTATTCCAGTCCCCGTTTTCATTTGTTGATAATTGCAGTTCTAAGGTTCTTTTCTTTATGACTGCCGGCTAAGTGGACCAGTAATTTTTCCATGTGTACTTGAGCATGGATTTGCTGAGGGGTATTAAGGTTCAAGTTGTCATGATTTAGAGTGTTGGCCATAAGATCCGGTTCCTGGCTTCCACTCAGATATGACCCATCCCCTTCTGACTCCATGTCTTTGGTACTGTCTTTTGTACTGCGAAGTTTCATTTGAAGACTGATTACAGTTGCGGGAGTGATTTTCTTTTAGATTTGGTAGTTTTGAGGTCTGAGTTGATTGTAGTTATTCAGCTATTTGTAATGCGAGCGGATCAAAGGAGTTTCCCCCCGCAGTCTCCCGCTCGCAGTCTCCCAATCGCCAAATACTTGATAGTTTTGTTGATAACAGCAATGTTATTTGTGCTGTTAGTTATGCTGCTTTCTTTCCTTAGTTGAAAGTTACAGTGTTGATTAAAAATATTTATTGATATTGCCCCATTTAAATAGCCTCCCTGGCACAATAGAGATGGCAGTTTCTGGCTGCTCGATCTCGCGGGGTATACAGGGTAAGCAGGGTATGCAGCTAATCCATGGCCCAGCTAACCTCTTTGCGCTGAGAAGGCCGCGGTGAGATTCCTAAAGGTGTGCCTCTCCCCCTTTTGCCCCTTTCAATCTAGGTGCCGCCCCTCCCAACTGCTTCTCAACTACCCCCCAACTGCCAGGAGAGGTGCAGGTTCCCTCGGTTCACTCGGGACCTAATGACCCAGGAAGCTGCCAAGGCAAGGACGAGAGCAAAGGTGGAGCAAAAGTAGGGTAGGGTAGGGTAGGGGCTCACTGCTCACAGGGTAGCTGTTTATCCCGCCACCTGCCACCTTGTCTTGTCTCCGCGAACCTCCGTTGCAGTGCCGCAGCTCCGCAGCTCCTCCGCTCGGCTAAGCTCTGCTCGACTCGACGTACTTGACTCTGCACGTTAGAGAAGAGCACCTAACAGGCTCACAGAGATCACGTCTGACGCTCACAGATCGTGAAGCCGCACTGACTCACACACTCGCTCTGAACGTCAGCCGCTTCCGACAATCCTGCCTCTACTCTCCGCCCTCTGCAACTAATCCCAGGATTAGATTCAGGAGGAGGCTAATGCAATAGTCAAGCCTAGAGAGAACCAGAGCTCGGGTAACACTGAGCTTCTGTGGGAAGGTACGAAAAGGTAGAATTACTTTGAGAAGGAAGAACTGAAAGTGGGACTTCTTGGCAAAGTCCTGAGTGTGAGGGAGGACGAAGAGAGGTTTCTGGTTTCAGAATAAGGAGCAGGTGGAGAGCCCATGGAGGAAGGCCAGAGTGAAGAGAAGAAGTCAGGAGCGGGGGTCCCAATGGGAAGGATCTCTGTTTTTCTGGCATTGATGCAAAGATCATTGGAAGTGCTCGAGGTCTGGATGGCAGATAGGGAATCAGGGATGATGGAAGGTGCAAGAGTGTCAGCAGGAAGTTTGAAGAAGAGTTGTGTGTTGTCTGCATAACACTGGAAGTTGAGGGAGAAGGAGGAGATGAGGATTGCCAGCTGAGTAAGGTAGTTGTTAAAGAGCAGAGGCTAGAGGCCTGGGGGACACCACAGGTGGAGAAGGAAGTAGGAGTGGAGAAGATGCCCAGGATGACTTGGGAGGAGCGGTCAGTTAGGAAGGAGGTCAGCCAGTCCAGTGTCCACTCTGAGATACCGAGAGTGTTGTGGAGCCATTGTAAGAGGATGGAGTGGTTGACAGTGTCAAAGGCAGAGGAGAGATCGAATAAGATGAGGACAGCTGGATAGTTAGAGTCCAGCGATGCAAGCAATTCTTCACAGGTGTTCAAAAGAGCAGTTTCCGTGCCTCTGGATGCTCGGAATCCAGATTGATGGTCGTCGAGACCACCAACAAGCTCAGTGTGAGAGTTGAGTCGGGGCAAGGCCAAATTCTCCAGCAGTTTCCCTAGGAAGGGGGTGATGGAGATAGGGCGATAGTTGGCTGGACAGGTACGGTCTGCTGATGGTTTTTTAAGGAGGGGAAGCACAAGGGAGTGCTTGAGGGCATAGGGGAAAGAACCAGTAGAAAAGGAGTGGTTGCAGAGATCAGCGAGTTCAGTGCCAAGAGAGCCAATGTTGTCCTTGATGGTTCTAGATGAGCAAGGTGAAACCTGTTTGGAAGAGACCATCATGGAGCAGACAACTTGGGTGACTTCTTCAGGTGTGACAAGTGTGAAGTAGAAGAAGGAAGAAGGAGGAGGGGGAATGGACAAGGGAGGCAAAATGGTGAGGGATGGGTAGGGAGGGTAAGTAACAAGGCTGTTCAGGATGTCCTGAGGTTTTATGGTGCAGTGAGTGGCAGTGCATTGCAGAGGGCCTAAGAAGGAATAGGGGAGGAGGAGACTGCAGAAGAGTTGGCTAGTTCCCTGTAGATTTTGAAAAGTTCAGCCGTGTTGTTGGTTGCGCCAGATACCCATGCCTGAATGTGGTCCCTTTTCTTGGCATGGATAGAGAGTCTGTATTTCCTTTTGAGCAGGTAGCAGGCCAGTTCATCAGAGGTTGAGCCTGAAGTTTGCCACTTCCGTTCCGCCGCTCTGCACTTTTGTTTCAGGGCTGCAAGTTCAGAGTCGTACCAGGTATTGCACTTAGAGGTGGATTTCAGGCAAATCCTCATGACTGCAGCAAGAATGTCAAGGGTGTTGGTGATGGACAGGTGAAAGTTGCTGAGAGCAGCGTCGGCATCTGAGTGGGAGGCTCAGGGGGTATATGGGTGGAAGTGAAGGCAGCAGCTGACATTCGTTCCATCGACCGGATGTTCGTGATGAGGTTGGCAGGGATTTTGGAGGTGCGGTCAGAGGGACATAGGGACTTAGGTGGGAGGAGAGAAGTGAGTGGTCTGACCAAGAGAGAGGGGTGACCAGAGGAGATGAGAAAGGGAGGCCGGAGTGGAGGAAGGCGTCCAGTGTCCCCCCGCAGAGTGGGTTGGACCAGAAGGGAGAATGGAGAGGGAAAGAGAGGTGCAGAGGTCAATGAAAAGAGTGGATGCTATACCAGGGGAGTCCAATTGGATGTTAAAGTCACCCAAGAGGAGCAGGTTGGAGGAGGTTGAAAGTATGAAGGAACAGAAATCAGCCCATTCAGAGAGGCACAGAGAGTTAGTGCCTGGAGCCCGGTAAATGGTAGCAATGGTCAGGGTGGAGGAGGGAGAGATGACCAACTTGCATACTAGGCTCTCAAAGGAAGAGTAGAGCTGGGTGGGTAAGATGGAAGAAGGAACCCACTCAGGGAAGATTAAGGCAACCCCTCCGCCAGATTACTTTAAGAAATGATCTTAAAGCTATCATGTAGGAGGCAGTCAAAAGCAGTGACTGAGCTGCCATTGAGCCAAGGCCCAGTAAGAGCGAAAATGCCAAGGTCAGTGTCTTCAAGAAGGAGGCAGATGTCAGCAGAGACGGCCTTTGCGTTTGAATGTTTTTTTTATTTTTTTTTACTTTTTTTTTTGTAAGCAGAGGAAAGCAACAATTGCACATGCCAAGCCATTAGCTACTGACACAGGAATACTGTACAGTTCTTCACATAGCGGTACAGTAAGCAGATCCCATACTCATCCATCATAGGATACACCATGAGTTCACAGCTCAGTTCTGTTACATGTGTCCAACAATGTGGGGATTGCTGATTCCCTCTTAGCACGCACAAGGAGATAGCTACTAAATGCCGTCCATACATTCATTGGGCGCGAGTGCGCCAGCAGCAACGCTATATAGTCCTCCTCACAAGATTACGTCCAGGTAAGTGCCTGCAACCACATTGTGAAAGTAGGTGGAGATAAACGTTTCCATAGCTGTAATATACACCTCTTAGCCACAAGAATACTTACATTTAGAAACTTGGACGCTCTCTTGACGTCCTCATTGCCCCAAACCCCAAACAGCACTCTCAGCGGATCAGGCTCTACCTCGACCTCTACAATCTCAGATAAAGCCTCCAGAATCTCAGACCAGTACATATTCAGAGCGGGGCATGACCAAAACATGTGCATATGATCTGCCTGTTCATGATGGCACCTAGGGCAAGCATGCATCTGGGTTCTGGCGAACCTATTTAATTTGAGTGGGGTGTAACATGCCCTGTTCATCAGTTTATATTGCATACATCGGAATTTGAAATTGAGGGAAACCCTACATGTGTGCAGACACATACTTTTCCACAGCCCATCCGATAGAGCAATCCTCAGCTCGTCGGCCCACTCGTTACGGGCTCGAGCGGGTTGGTCCGGGGATTTTCCCAGAAGAATTTTGTATAAAGACGGAACTAATCCACGGCTGTTGCCAGAATTAACTATATATTGTAGTTCGGGCGTCTCAGGGGGTTCGTCAGGGTAAGAGGA
Organism: Ambystoma mexicanum; assembly: GCF_040938575.1. Taxonomy (NCBI): domain Eukaryota; kingdom Metazoa; phylum Chordata; class Amphibia; order Caudata; family Ambystomatidae; genus Ambystoma; species Ambystoma mexicanum. The sequence goes on along the minus strand of NC_090921.1, from coordinate 344,033,520 downwards.
CCACATGGCCCGAACCGCCGCCCGTAGTCTATAGTACTGCAGCATTTCTAGCATTTCTAGCGATTGTGGGGTGATAAATTTAACTTCTGGGAATAGGTCAGATAAAACGTGATATCCCAACCTCTGCCACCGCTGGGAATACCTGTCGTGAGTAGGTTCTAGCCCGTGGAACTCCCAGATGGGGAGCCATCTGCAGTAAAGGCATGGGTCCGCCGACATATCCATAAGGCGGTGACAAGCCCTCAGTGTAGTAGCTAAGGGGTCAGCGTCACCCTCAGTCGCATATCCACGTTTGAGGACCAAAGACATGGGGTGCACTCCGGGCAACGCTAGCTTTTTGAGTTTAACATGCGGAGGAGCCATTGGATTTCTGTACCAATACATTGCAAATTGAGCCTCTGTCGTGTACCAATACAGGGTTAAATCAGGGGTGGTCGAAACCCCCCCTATATTAGGGTAAGGTCATATTTCCCCACTTTTTCCAGACCGCTCCCGCGTGCCATAGGAACTGCGCGCATTTTCTGGTAAATTCCTGAAGTAGTCTTTCCCAGGCCATATCGGAACGTTGGCCAACATGTATAGGAGCTTTGGGTCTAATATCATCTTGATCAGAGAGAGTTTCGCAGCTAGTGACAGGGGGAGAGCCTGCCATCTCAATAGCTTTGATTCAATATGTTGCACGGCTGTGGTGTAATTGTCTGCAAGGAGAGACAGCCTGGATAACGATATCTGGACTCCCAGATATTTGATACTATGGGGGGACCAGCAAAGGGGGTATTCACAGGATGGCTGCTGGGTTGAGCGTGAATATCTCAGATTTTGTATAATTAATAATGAAGCCTGAGAAGTCGCCAAATTTGGATACGTCAGGAAGAATACTGTACAGGTGTGCGGCTGGGTCCCTAACGTACAGTAGCATGTCATCTGCGTACAAAGAGATTATTTCAGGGGCCCCCGACAGACGTATACCCTTCCGTGAGTGTTTCACCCTGACATAGTCCGCCATTGGCTCAATTATCAATGCAACCAGGATGGGGGAAAATGGGCAATTCTGTCGAGTATCCCTGAGCAATGCAATGGGAAAGGACACCATGGAGTTGACCAGTACTCTGGCCGTGGGACAGGTATATAGTAGCTTGATATATTGTATTATGTGGGGGCCTACTCCCATTCTCTCTAGGACCTGCCACATGTACTGCCATGACACCATATCAAATGCCTTCTGGGTGTCAAGCATAACCACGACAGCAGAGGCCCCCTGATCTATCCTAGACATAACATTACATAGCTGCCTAATATTGAGGGCGGTCGACCGCCCGGGTACGAATCTGCCCTGGTCCTCGTGTACGAGGTGTAGCATGATGGGAAGAAACCTATTCGCAATGGTCTTTGCAAATATCTTGGTGTCAATATTCATGAGTGACAGCGGTCTATATGACCCGCACTCATCTCTGGGCTTACCGGGTTTGGGTAAGATGGTTATGATTGCCTCACGCAATGATGGAGGAAGAATAGCTTTGTGGAGGGACTTGGACCAGACCTCCAACAACCACTGTTCCAGCAGCGCCGTGTATTCCTGATAAAATTCTCAGGTGAGACCGTCCGGCCCTGGGGCTTTACCCTATGGGAGATCAGTTATGGCTTGAACTATTTCCTCAAGTGTAATCGGCAAATTCAGTTGTTCCCTGGTTGACCGAGATATTTCTGTCATAGGAATTTGGTCAAGGAGGTCCTGGGTATCGCATATACTATGCTCTTGTGGTGGTGTCTATAGGTCAGCATAAAACTCTGTGAACATATCCAATATCTGTTTATCTGACCATTGTTGTGTGCCCTGTGCATCCCTGATACAGTCTATCTGGGTCCCGCTGTGCTCCGCCCAGACCACCCTAGCAAGCGTCCTCCCTGGTCTATCGCCTTCACCATATTTTCTAGCCGCACAAGGGCGAGAGAGGTACCTTATCTCCCTTAGAGAATGAGATTGAAACACTTCCAATTCATTCCTGATTTCAGCTAATTTACGGGGGTCAGCCGCAGTCGCGCACTCACACTCCAGATCCTTGAGCCTAGCCTTTGGAATGGTGTAAATCCCTCCTTATAGTTTTCAACACTCCCGCCTCCTGTGAAATGGACGTACCCCTTAGGTATGTTTGAAGGCCTACCCAGCGGACCCCCAGGGTAGTATCCTGCTCCGCATTACATTCAAAGAACATTTGTATGTCTGAGAGGATCTCCGCCTTAAAAACAATATCTAGGAGAGCCTCCGACTTGAAGCGCCAGGTGGAGCGGGGCAGAGCAGCGGGGCCCAGCTCAATCTGCATATACACTGGAGCATGGTCGGATAATGTACGAGTAAGTATTTGAAAATCAACCACCATTCCCACCACTCCCCCAGCCACCAAGAAAAGGTCAATCTGTGATGAGCTATCATGCACCGAGGAGTAGTAGGTGTACTCTCGGCCCAAGGGGTGAAGGGTTCTCCACACGTCTTGTAGTCCAAGTGATGTCATGTGCGAGTGAAGCCTCCTAGCAGTGCGGGATAGAGCCCTAGAAGCTGTGCCCATCCTATTTAGGTCGTTGTTCAGGATCAAGTTCATGCCCCCCCCCCCATATTATTGGAACTTCAATATACCCCATAAGCAGCGTGGCCACCGTGTCAAAGAAATCTGGAGTGTCCCCATTTGGGCCATATGTGTTTACTAGAAGTTACTCCATTCCCATTATCACACAATACAAGATTACATACCGCCCTTCAATGTCTACATGTCTACATAGCTCTTCTTCAATGTAAATATAACCGACTTATGTACTAGTGTTAGGACACCCCGAGATTGCGTAGGGTATGTAGTGTAGAACCTACTAAGGCCCCAGGAAGGTGCCAAACATGATGCAAGGTGGCCCTGGGCGTGGGTCTCCTGTAATAACAGTATCTTTGCACCATGCCTCTGGGCATATGCCGCACTCTTTCGGGCTTTGGTGTAGTTCCCTATACCACAGACATTCCAGGACATTATTTGTACAGACAAATCAGTATATCAGGGAACATTCCAGGTTGCCCACCATCGTGAGCACTCAACTATGACAGCAATGCCCCCCCTCTCAGTTTCAATGTGTGATGCTTGATCTCCCCCCCAGGTTTCATGAGTTACAAGTTGTAAGAGTATTACGCTCACGAAGCTGTGAATCTGCACAGTGATTCTCCGAGCATCCATGTAAGTATCTGTATCACGCGTTTGCAGTGACCCAAGCCGATCGGCCGGGGCTGTGATGCCAGGGGCCCGCTAGCCACCTCCACCTCGCACGTCTGGGGACCAACTGGCTGTAAAGACTTGTCTGCTTGACATATGCAATGCCGCACACCTCCGCCATTTTCTGCAAAACAAGCCCCAACTGTAACCCCCCCCCACCCTCACTGCCCTTCCCCAACTTGCAGTGTGTCCTACCTCCTACCCCTCCCATAAGCTTGTGGGCCTCCCCTAACTCGGCCCATCCATGGCTAGGGCCGAACAGGGGCCTGTACGGGTCAAAGTTGCAACTGTGACCTTTAGCACGTGTACTTCATCCTCAGTGGTGCTGATCCTTGTCTCAGCTTCAGTAATTCTGGTGCCATGTTGGTCCAACTTGGACCTCAGCGATGCCACGTTCGCATTTATATCATCCAGTTTTTCGTGGAAGGATGCAAAGTTCTTGGCCATAGATTCCATAATGGCAGTTAGGTCGGCTGAGGGACATGGGATTCCACGTGTTCTGTCTCCTCGTCTTGAGTAGATGATGTATGACCCTGCTCAGTTCTTGGAGTGGCTTTGGCAAATTTGTCCATGGCTCCCACATTACTACCTGCACGTGCTCTGCTCGGCATTGTCCAGTTGGATAAATGTTCACTTCAATATATGAAGAGATTTCTGAGTTCAGCGATATATGTGGCAGTGGTCCCCGTGGTCAAAAGTGAGTGCTGAGGGCCCAGTCGAAATCTCCGATAAACTGGGACCCCCCCAGCCAGCCAGTGGGGTATCCACCCAGAGCTGCAGTTGAATGTCAAGTCAGGGGTCACTGAGCGAAAAGCAGCCGTGGAAGGGCCCCTTCCTCAACAAATTCCACCAGACAATGGGCAGGTCCAGCGGTCACGTGGGGTTAGGTAGGGTAGCAGCCTATGTATCATGCCACCCACAGTGTTCAGGCCCACGGACCGCAGGTATACGGATCAACAATCGTGACCAGGCTGCAATATAGTATACCCGGGATGGATTATACACCCTAACAAGGTCACAGCAACGTGCACCCTTAAAAGCAGCGAAGGAAGCGGGTGGCAAATCCTGGTTCCAGTTCTCTCAGTGAGGCCGCAGAGGGGGTGGTAGTGTGGCTACATTGATGCCAGTTTTACAGTCTGTGGGACCAAGCATGGTCACAGGGGCCTCAGGAGCCAGTGCACTCACGACCGTGCTGGCACGGCGCAACGGCAAGCCCCCAGCCTGGTCAGTATGCCTGGCCCCTTGGCAATCGAACCTCTCACAAGTGACCCTTGACACTGAGTAGGGCCGTTGGGATGGTGATATTTAGACCTGGGTCTTGGGCGTGCAGCGTTGGCGTCAGGAGCCCCCTGGCATACCTGTGCATTCATAGGAGTTATAAAGTGGGGATTGCCGCCACCGGCTTGTGCGCAGCTCCACAGGATAGCTAGTTGTATTGGTGCTGGCCCCAGCTCTCCAGGCAGTGCATTAGTGACTGGATAGGGGGCCAACCATGTGCCCCCCCGCACATGCATTTACTTGCAGTCCTTCAGGTTCACCCCGCTCACCGCCCATCTTCTCCGAGCTGCATCTCAGGAGGATCGCCACCGGTCGCCCCTATCCCAGGGGACACCCGCTCCATGGGGCAGGCAAAAACCACCAGGCGGAGCACCCAGCAGCAGACCGCTCCAGACTAGGCTGCGCAGCGCCACACCCCTTGTTGAATCCTAGTGCAGCAAAGAAGTCCGCCGATCCCAGCAGGCGCCGGCCCGGGGGCTAAGAGCAGAAAGGCACCCCAGCTGTGGCACAGGCTCCAGGCAGCACAGCCTCCCGCACCGCCCGGTCCGGTCAAGCCCGCTCCACTCCCCACATGGTCAGCCACAAACTTCCGAGGCACCCATAGGCCTGCGTCATACGGCCCAGGACCCACGTCACCGATGCGGACAGTCGCCGGAGTCAGGAAGACAAGGCTTACAGGTGGGTTAATTGTCGCCCGCAGGACCAAACACCATCATGGCGGCCTCTCTCTCCCTGCGCAGCTCGTTCGCTCTCCACCACAGAGCAGGCGATATGATAAAAAAATACTAAAAAAACAGGGCACAGCTTCCTTATACCATCGCATATGCGGAATCCACCTCTCAATGATGGGAACTTCGAAAAGTCGCCGTATGTATCCGGTGTTCTGTCAGCAAAACGCAGAGCTCGAAAACTATGCAGCCATCTTGGGCTGCTCAACAGCGCCTCCCGTGTTTGAATGTTTTCTGAGGTGTGGTACAGGGGAACGGTACTCCAGTCAGAGTGGGGGACAAGAGAAAGTGGTAGGAGGAGAGGCAGGAGAAGGAAGTAAGTTAATGAGGGATGGCAAGATCCGGTCTAAGAGAAGGAGGTTGGCTTGAGGCCCCTGAACCAAGATAGTGCCAGTGTGGTAGACATTAATGATGCAGCGTGATGAGAAGAAGCCTGCCAAGAGGACTTCCCACTTGGTGCCACCATTAATGGGAGAGTATGTGAAAGGGGAGAGAGTAGAGATGAGATGAGAAGTCCATAAGATCTGGAGAGAGGACAGAGAAAAGAGTATATCAGTGACGATGCACTGACATAGGGGCCTGCGATAGAAAGGCCAGGATTTCCAGCCAGGATGTATTTTTTGTGTTTTCTACGTCTAGTTTTCTTGAGAGAGGGAGGATAGGTGATAGCGTAGAATCTAGAGAAGATAGGAGAGATGGCAAGTGCCATCTCAGTGGAAGAGGATAGATGAGAGAAGGAAAAGAAGGGGGGAGGGCTGCAGTGCACAGTCCTAGCCCTTACTCCAAGGCGGCCTAGTAGTTAAGGAGGGCACAAATACAAATGTAGAACTATTGGATTCCATTTTAAAAAGGATCCCAATGCAGTGCATAAAATGAATGAAAGGTGTAAAGCACACCCACCTAAGTTAGATTTTTAAAAATGATCACAATACAGTGCACAAAATGAATGCAAGATGTAAAGCACACCCACCTAGATTAGATTTTAAAATAGGATCACAATGCAGTGCACAAAATGAATGCAAGATGTAAAGCACACCCACCTAGATTCGATTTTAAAATAGGATCACAATGTAGTGCCCAAAATGAATGCAGGATGTAAAGCACACCCGCCTAGATGTGATTTAAAAAAAAAAGGATCACAATACAGTGCCCATAATGAATGCAAGATGTAAAGCACACCCACCTAGATTCGATTTAAAAAAGGGTCACAATGCAGTGCACACAGGGATGCGAGAAGGAAAAGGAAGACTCACAACTTGAACACATTTACCAATTATAGAACACAGAGTGCAGTGAAGAAAATAGGTGGTCAAGGGAGAAACAGCAGAATAGGAATGTCCAGTTACGGTTCAAGGAGATAGGTGGAGGAGGCAATTGACAGTTCAGCCATCACTCACATTTGCGCATAAGGTTGAGTTTGGGGTGCTGTGGACCAAGTTCATGCAGGAGCAAGACGTGCACAGGGGGCTGTAGCATTGTTTGTGGTGGGGCACTAAGATGGGGGCCTTCCCGAGCCTTCCAATTACATGGAGCAGATGGAGACCATCTTCAAAGTGCCGCAAGGAGCCTAAGGCAAATGAAGAAATAAATGAACAAAACGTTTAGTGTTGGACAGCCTGCAAATCCGCTGCATTGGCCCCCCAGGAATGTGGACAGGCAGTCGATGAGTCAACCACAGTTGTGCCATTAATTTCAGATTTTCGTTTTTTCGAATTTTGTGAAACAATTTTTCTTTTTCAAATAGTGCCCATACCGCATGTCATTGGTCATTGATGCCCCAGATGAAGGTGCAGTGCCTCTTCCATGCTTTAATCACCCTGTGGGTGTCCTGCAGGGAAAGGAGTTCTCTTCTCCCTTTCTTCAGGCGATATTGAAGAGACACTGCTTACACAGGAAAATGATCAGTAATTCGTTCATCATCTGGTGTACGGAAACAGCTCTGTCTAACAATTTGTTTCAGTTCTCTGGTCAATTATTTCTGCAGATTGAAGGTACAGCCATGACCCCTAATTTGGCTAATCTGTATGTAGAAATGTTTGAGGAGACTAATGTGCACTCTGAAATCAATTAATTTAAATGTCATCTGAAGAAATGGCTCAGATATATTGATGACATTTTTATTGTTTGTGAAGGGGGTAAAGTATTGCACATAAGTTTGTGGATTGGCTAAATGGAGACAGTCGATATCTGAAATTTACTACAACCATGATATGGACTTACTTAAGGGACCTTCATATAACCATATACCACCAGGAAGGTATGTTTTTGATTAAACCATACACGAAATTGATGGATAGGAATGCCCAGCTCCATTTTAGCAGCCACCACGCCAAACACTGGAAAAATAATCTGCCCTTAGGGCAAAAGACTAAAATGGAATAGTAGCACCAGGGATACGTTTGAAGTAGCGGCAGGTAATCTGTCCTCCAAATTCAAGGCCCGGGGTTATCCCCCAGATTAGGTAAAAGACCTACAAAATGCGCTTATAACAACAAAAGAGATGCCCTTCGAGAACATCAACCGAAGAAGAACAAAGAGGAATGTGTGGTGTTTGTGAGTCAGTTCAGCGCCAGTCCTATAAGATCAAACAAATTATCCACAAGACAGGGAAACACACTTTTGGTAACTAGACCAATTGTAGCCTTTAAGAGGAGTAGGAATATTCAAAGTCTTCTCATCAGGAATGTTATCACCAAGACCACATTTTGCAGTACTAAACAAACCACCCTTTGGGGTCTTCCACAAGTAGTCTGTCATTTTTCATGCAGGTCTTGTGTGATGTGCCCATTTGCCACTAAGGGCTGTACAGTTGACACTGGGTTAACAAAACCTTGCAATATTAATGAATGTACTAACTGTAACACTGAAAATGTAATTTATATGATGACATGTCCCTGCGGCCTACATTATATAGGCAAGACGAACAGGAAATGTAAAACCGGACTCATTGAACATCGGAGCTGTATTAAAAACAAAATTGCACAGGCACCACTGGTGAAACACTTAATCAATAAGTCCCACACATATATGGATATACGTTGGGTAAGTCTAAAAAAGGTTAAGGGGAACAACCAAAATGAGATCAATTGTAAAGTTGCTAAATTTAGAACAAAGCCTTATTGTCCGCACCAAGAGTAATATTGTAGGTCTCGATGAAAATGTGGAGTGGCACAATGTACATTTGTGACCATTGTTATCAAGCCCCAGGTGTAATGTCACCTATGCAGAATGTTCCACAATATGTTCAATAATGCCATCAGCTGCTACGCTTGTATGAGAGATATTCTTTTGCGTAATAGACAGACATGCTTTGTGCTTTCAGGATTTCACTTCATATTAGTGATGTACTTCTACATTTTATCTGAATTATTGATTCCATCTATTGATTTCTAGCATATATTGAATTGTTTAGAATGCAGGTATAGTACATCTATAGAAACAGTTGTTCCTTGGTTCACAACTGTAATGTGACAAGGAAATTCCCAAGTAATAATTTATTTGTGTGATGCTTCTGAGTTTCCAGTGTTATATAGAGCGTGCATGACATTTCCGCTAAACCTTGGAGGCAGCTGTGTGTGGTAAACGTTTTTTGTAGCTAATCAACTATGGATATGCGGTCTAGACCAGCTGTGTTTACGTGTGACTTCATTGCACCCAGGCGTGAGGATGTCATTGTGCAATTACACAATGGCGACAGCGTGTTACGGGCCGAATTAAGTGGTGCAGCCATTTTATACAGTTCGATCGTGGACTTGTTGACAGATTGGATCTGGCGACAGTGCTGAACATTGGAACTTTGAATAATAGGCAAGTGGGGTTGGGATGGTGCTTTTACATACCACATCATCTCATCTTTGAGTACTGAGGAATATTTCCTAAGCACTTAGAACCTGCATATGTTTGTATTCAGATTTCCATTGCACGTGAATGCCACGTGAATGGAAACATTTCAAGATGTCCTTCCCTACCCTGCATTAAGTAAATATTCCTTTGAATAATCCTGTTTGGAGAAGTTTTTTGAAAAAAAAAGTTCTAATCTACATGAATAACTACAATGTAGTGCTTAAATATCGAGTGGTTGTTTTTTGGATTGCAGAATAGCCAACCATCCTGGCATTTGTCAAAGAAATCACCACATTTAAAGTGAAGAAGCTTGGTGTATGTATGAGCCTCATTATGACCGTGGCGGTAAGGCAACAACGGCACCAGTACTGTTACCGGCGCCGTTGTTGCCTCACCGCCTCATTACGTGTTCTGCTCGCGGGTGCCGGACTGCACATGTGGTCTGACCAGGCGTGCAGACTGGCACCCGCGAGCAGGCCAGGATGGTAACAACGGTCTCGTTATGAACGGGACCGTTGTTACCATCCTCCCCATTCCCATTGAGCTCTATGTGGGCTCAAATGGGAATGGGGACGTACCGGGTCCCGGAAATGGGAATTATCGGGCCCGCAAAGGTCAGAATGGCCCTGTAATTCCCATTTTTCGGGACCCGGACACAAGTTTGGGGGTAGCCATGCCGGTAAAAACGGCATGGCTACCTCCAAACTCGTAATGAGGCCCTATATCTCTTGATATGTACCATGGATTAATTGTTAGGTACATTTACAGATTCATTGTAGACAGAGACATGCCAAAGTATAAGGTTAATAATTATGTGTGATTTTAGAAGTTGAATTTAAGACACTGGGCCTCATTACGAGTTTGCCTCCAAACTCTTGTCTGGGTCCGTGTCCTGAAAAAAAGGAATTACTGGGCCATTCCGACTTTTGCGGGCCCGGTTATTCCCTATTTTTGAACCCGGACCCGGTACAGCCGATTCCCATTCGAGCCCCCATAGGGCTCAATGGGAATGGAGAGGATGCTAACAACGGGCCCGTTAATAATGAGTCCATTGTTAGCATCCTGGTCTGCTCGCGGGTGGTGGTATGCACGTCGGTCTGGCCCAGACGTGCATACCACCGCCTGCGAGCAAACTCGTAATGTGGCAGCCCGTTCATTCCGCGGCCGCCAGCCTCGTAATGAGGCCCAGTATCTCTCTCTCTATCTCTCTCTCTCTCTCTCTCTCTCTCTCTCTCTCTCTCTCTCTCTCTCTCTATTTTTCTTGTAGTTAATGACGTTTTTTGAAACTACATCTGAACTTTGAGAAAACAAACGCTGTGTATCCATTGTACACCTGTAGGACAGAAACATGTTGGGCTATGTATAGAACACTGGGTGGGTCAATTGTATCTAACTGTGTTAGGACCCAAAGACCTTTCAAGATATATGACTATTTAGGGTGATGTATGGTTGTTTGGGGCCATATGTGAGTATCATTGTGATTCTTTTTTATTGTGTGTGTGTGTATATATATAATGTTTTGAATATTTATTATTTATTTTGAATGCCTTATATTCTTGAATAGCTACCATATTAAAGTATTGTGTTCAGTTTTGTAAAATGTGTTTTTTTACTGTTGTTTTTCTCACCGGTTTATGAATAGTTAGATAGAGATTGTAAGTGCCTGCATACTTGGGTAATAGGTATTTTCCTTTGATATATTATCCTACAATCTGTTCCACGCAGTAGGAACTACTGGCTGGTCTCGGCTATGTCCTGGGCTCACTGTTTCTGATATTAAGATCAGCTTCCAACAGCTTTGCAGTGTTCATTACTTTACAACATAAGACTTTAAGCAATTCCTCAGGGAAGGCATGACTCACATTGGTGCTCTCTAGTACTCTTTTGTACATTCCAAAACCTCTGCAGGCTAAGCTCCTCTACTTCTGAACAACCTTTTCCAGAAGGGCAGCCTTCTTGCCACTCTTGTTTCCCCCCTGCGTTATTAATTAAACACTGACAAGGATATGGTGTTATTCTCCTTCTTCCTTGGCTTTGGCAATGTGGGTTTGTACCAGCTTTTGTTATATGCTTCTTCAAATATGGGCAATAAGCTTTACAACCTTTGGAACTTTCATTAGTCCCCTCCTGACTTTGGCAGTATTTGTTGGTTTTAAATTGCTTTGCTTTGGCTTTCTTTTGGCTTGGGTAATGGTTGTCTGCATTAGGTTCTAATAGTATTGCCCCATCTTGTCGCCGGGGTCTATATATACTGGCATGCTTAAAGGCACAGTCATTTGGTTGTGCAAAATTATGTTTTCTATGGTTTCTAATTGTTTGGTATTCAAAATTGACTTCCGTATTAGTTTTTCACACGCAAGCGTTTTCTATTTTGAAAACATCTGTAGGGAGCACGCGAGCGGCCTCGGAGCCCTCCGTTGTCACTATCAGCTGATGAACTCACCGGTTAAGGCGTACGCATCCGGTTCCCTCGCTGCTCACAGGTACTTTGCTTCAGTGGCTCGTTGTTGCCCCGAAATCTGCTGATTTCGGTCTGTCGCCAACCACGCCACTTATACACAGAGCTTCCTTTGCTCCGGATGCTCTCTGGTGCTCGCCGGCCACCCAAGACAGCCTTGGTGGGATGAAAGCTTTCCACACCTTCGCTTCCCACTGTGCAGCCTCTACAAAACAGGTATTCAGAGGGCAAGCTTCCCTCACTCACGTTTCCCGCTACACAACCTCTGCAATCAAGGCTTCTGGAGGCAAATACCCTCTTAGGACCGGCTACTGTTCTCTGCTCATCAGTGGTCCTGGTGTCTTCTCTCTCCTCTGGTGTCTGCTTCCGCTGCTTATGCTGCTCACAATGCTCTCCCTGCTCACCAATGGCCTGCACCTGAACTCCCTCACATGTGGGTCATTCCTATTAATAAGCTGCACTTTGCAGTTTTGTTACTCTTTAGCCCTCTTCTTCGTCCCAGTACTTCAATGATTATGGGACTTGAAGTCCCTAATGAAATATTAGTTTTCCTAACTTCTTCTGTTTTGCAATAAGCCATTAGGTTTCAGTCTTGGGGGAAGTTGAACAAGGGTGTCTGAATGTGTTTTGGCCCAGTTACCCTGCACTTGAGAACAGTAAAACGTCTTGATATTGCTGTTTACAGTAGTTAGTTGGGTTTTAGTATCATGATTGTCAGCCGGCACATGGGTGACCCCTCCGGGTCTTTATCAAGGCTAGTATTCTGTGAAGTAGAACTGCAGATGCAAGTCTTGGGGGGCTCAGTTCCCTGTCCTTGCCCATGAGTAGGTCCTTGGTTGGGCAAGTCTGGTCATGTTGTCTGGGTGCTCTCCTTTCGGTGTCCTGAAGGGTCCTAGGCCAGGTTTTATGTGGGAATCATCAGTGATTCATCACATAAGCTACATGTAGAAGAGTAACTTGGGAGAAAAAGATAAGAGCAATGCCATTTATTACTCTACTCTCTATAATACTTAATGTGTTGGCTAATTACTTCACTCAGCCTATCGTTTGCCTGCTCCTAGTCCAAAATTCAGCTGTGCCCGACCAATCAGGCCACTCCCTTAAGCTCACAGGAGGTGGAATTCAGAGTACATCTTTTCCATTTCCAGTACCAAAAGGACATGTAAGAAAGCACAACTCTGAATGCACTTATAGTCAGTGTGAGGAGCTTGGACAAATAGTGAGGAGCCTGAGGCACAGTGACAGAAGGTATGGAGCACACAGAGACATTGTAAGGAGCTCAGGGGAAATGGATAGACATTAACGGGATATTTGGAGAAGTTTGCGGCCATGCAGAGATTTGATGGGGATTGCGGGGTATGCATTTAGACAATGCTAGTTGCTTTTGGTGCATTGATAGTATATGAAGCTTAGGACAAACAGCCTGACACTTGAAGCAGCTTGGTGTGTGGTGGGCTGTCCATATAGGTTTATTCCTGGCAGGCCGCTGGGGGTGGGGCCAGGTGGTGTGTTCCCAGTGTCATGGGGTGGGGAAAGTGCCTTTCCTTCTAGTGCACCTGAATAAGGTGAGCAGCGGTTGGTTCCTAGATCAGCCTTGGCTTAGGGTACTGTGATGAAACAGGGGAATTCGTCCCTTCTTCCCTAGGGGGAGCCACCCCCTTTGAGGCTAAGGAGGTGAGCCCACTAAGCAAAACCCTTCCTAAGGGTTTGGGAGAGTGCAACCTCAATCAGAGTGACTACATTTAGGGAACAAGGACTCCCCTTCCGATAAGGAGCTCTGTTTACACAATGCATTATCTGCATCCATGGGAATAAGAAACACTGTCAAAACATCTGTGTGGCCCAAGCTAATCCTGACAATGCCTCTATGTGTTCAGCTCAAGGTAATAGTGCCAAAAGCTCTATGTACTTAGCCCAGGGTAACACTGATAATACCTCTAGGTGCTTGGCTCAAACTAATGTCAACAATACAGTTATGTGTTCGGCTCAAGGTAATGCTGGACTTAGTACCTGCTTGACAATCTGACGGGAACAACACGTTCCTTCCTTTCCCAGGACCAAGAATAAAGGGCCCACGACTCTTGAATGGAGGAGGAGAATCCCAGCACCGAGACAAGTCTGGGACTTAAAACCGTCAGCGAGGGGAGGAGCAGTGCAAAGCAATGGAAACGACAGCAGTGCACAAGGGAGCGAATGCCAGAGTGAGGCGTGGAATGTCTGACAAGCAAACGCGCAAGGCTGAAGAAGTCGAGGCAGCGCGGAGCGGACAACACCTGGAGGTGCAGCCACGTCCAGGACGTGGTGAGTCCAGAGGGTATGCAGTCTTTACATCGAATATTTTATAAAGAATGACAACATATCTAATATTTTATAACAAAACATTTTATAGAGAATGCATTTAAATATTTTTGGGAAACGGTTGCGGTGGGCTTTTAGGGGTGCAGGAAACAGGGTTTGGGGGGGCACCCAAAAAAAAGTGCTTTCTCTATAAAATATGTAATTATAAAATATTCGATATATGTTCATTCTTTATAACATATATCGATATTAAGACATGTAACCGACCCAGAGCCTGCAAAGCATCAGGAACCTAGGCACAAAGGGAGGACTGGGCCCTCCTCCCACAACCCGGAGAGCCAACGAAAAGCAAGAGAGAGCTGACCAGAACAGAACACAAGACCACCCACATTTCCTGGTGAGAAGTGTTGAGCTGCGGACACCACCGCCATCGTTTGTGAGACAGAGCCTTCCTGGAGCAAGCACTGCAACATAACAGGTATGTGGGTTGGACAGGTTAGAGAGAGCAGGGAAGAAGAAAGTAGAAGGGGGGAAGAGGGAAGGAAAGCCATACCCCCCTACAAGGGTGCCAGGAACTGGAGAAGCCTGAAAGAACAAGATGAGTCGAGGGGTTACGGGAACATGAAAAACCCAAGCAGCATAAAACCCCAGAGGTTCTCAGCGACCCAAGAACACTAAGAAAATCAGAGGCATTAAAGGGTCTCAGGGACCCTAGCAAACTAAGTGTTATATTAAGTCAGGGGAACCCAAACGAGCCACAGGGGCTAGACATGCAAAGTGATACAAATATTTCACGGGAGCAGAAGAGTGCATGATAATTGGTCGAAGTGTGCATAGATTGACAGTGATGGTGGTAAGGGATAAGGGAAATATCAGTACACATAAAGAAGAGTGGAGATTTTTTTTTGGCAGGAACTTGAGACTATTTCGCACTTTGAGAATCTCTAAGGAACATTTTGATAGACTGACAAGATCTTTTTGCATTTGAGTGGAACTTTTGTTAATCCTACCATTGGACCAAGGCCAGGAGTGATATTTGGAAAAGAGTGAGAAACCTATATGAAGATCCAAGACTGCAGGATGCTCCTTATATTTTTTTTACTTTTTTGTCAAGTGGTAGGGCCAGTTTAATAGAAAGGTTTGGATCCAAGAACTATTTTTATTGTTCACTATAGGCGAGCACCTTAAGTTACTTTGATAGGAATGGAACTCCCTTTTAGCAATAGGGTGAAGTAGGCATGTTTTCCTTTTATTTGAATAAAAGTATCTTTCAACATGTCCTCTAATCCGAGTCCTTCTTCTGGCTTGACATAAATGTTGTTAGAGTGAGATTCGAGTGGCCTGATATAGATCTTTTTTGATATAGAAGTCCAGGACCTAGGAGGCAAAAGCAAAATGGCATTGCTCGAGACAATCCTGGAGAGACTTAATGAAAATCAACCCCTGGCCTACCAACGTCACCAGGAGAGCCTAAACCGATTAGTAGCAGGCCAAAGTCATCGAGTCCTTCCACATGGGGTCTTACAACCATACCATGGGGAAGAAGGTCAACATTTCAAAAGACTAGCCACCCAGTTCCAATTTGGCAAAACCAGTAAAGTCTGTTATCTGGGGCCTCTAGTGAGGGGAGAATTACAATTATCATATCAGAATATCAACCCTCAATGAACTACCTCCTTTCAAGAGATAAAATCTACCCAATTAGAAAGGGTGGGGCAAACTGAAACCTTCTTCTGACTGAAATTCTGGAATACCCAGTTGCTTCACAACAAAGGCCTGATGGGTTTAGCCAGTCAAATACAAAATCTACTTGGTCATTGTTTGGGGAACAAAAGCCTACGAGAGACATTAGTGGCTATCGTGCTGGAGTAGTTCATTAATGCTTCACCTGAGTCTTTCCAGAGAGCAGTACTCCAACAACCCCAACCTTGCCCAGAGATGGCTATTCAGATAGCCCATGCACATTCCGAGGCATTCAAATATCTTAAAAATACAGGAAAGCCGGTAGAGCCAAGAATGGAACCTAAGCCATGCAGTAGGTTCTAGTCTGTAGAAGCCTATAGAAGGCCCAAACCTTTTCCTGTCAGACCAACCACGAAGGAAGAGAACACCCGGAGATCCTTGTCTCTCCCTCTCCTGTGGGGAGAAGGGTCATTGCGCCGAAGCCTGTCCCAAAAACCTCATTGAGGAACGCATGGAGATAGGATCAGTAGGGGCAGAGGAATGGTCAAGAGAAGGAGAAGAAAGGGAGGAAGACCCAGAAGAGGCAGAGGTTAGCTTTGGGAGGAGTGTGGCGTGCAGTAGCAAAGAGACCATCTGAGTCAATGACATCTGGGCTAGAGCTCTAATTGGCTCAGGGAGCAAACAAACTGCAGTATGGTCAGACTTAGTCCACCACAAAGGAGGGAGCCATAAAAGTCATCTGTGTGCATGGAGATGTAGAGAGCTATCCCAAAATTCCCCTCACACTCGAAGGTAGATGTTGTCCCACCAGGATAGAACTGGAGTGGTACCACACCTACTGGAGGAAGTTATTATAGGTGCAGACTTTCCTACTTTTCCAAAACTGTTAAGCAATTCTCCCCTGGGAAATCCTTTAAATAAGTACTCTCCCTTATCATCCTGCGAGACAGTTGTAGAAAAGGAAGGTCAAGTGGTGTGGCTCTGGGGAAAGGGTAACCTCAGGGGAGCAGCAGCCTTGGAAGAGGGGAGCTTCGGTTTTACAGGAGGGGTACTTTGAGGCTAGGGAGGTGAGCCCACTCAGTAAAACTCTTGATAGGGTTTTGGGAAAGCGGGACCTCACTGGGAGTGACTTCCTTTAGGGGACAAGGACTCCCATTCCCATAAGGAACTCCCTATACACAAGGTATTATCTGCATAAATGGGAATAAGAAACACTGACAACACATCTATGTGTTTGGCCCAAACTAATCCTGAAAACACCTCTATGTGTTCATCTGAAGGTAACACTGACAATACCTCTATGTGCTTGTCTCAAGATAATGCTGCCAATACCTCTATTTTTAGCCCAAAGTAACACTGGCAATTCCTTTCAGTGCTTTGCTCTAACTAATGACGACAATATAGCTATGTGTTTGGCTCAAGGTAATGCTGGACTTTGCACTTGCTTGACAATCTATTATGAACAACACGTCCCCTTTCCTTTCCATGAGCAAGAATAAATGCCCCAATGCCCTTGAATAGAGGAGGAGAATCCCAATGCTGAGTCTGGGGCTTAAGATCATCGGCGAGGAGAGGAGCGACCCAAAGCAGCAGAGCTGGATGCAGCGCAGAAGGGAGCGAACGCTAGAGTGAGTAGCAGGACGTCCGACGAGAAAACGTGCATGGCCATGTCCAGGACGTGGTGGACCCAGAGCCTGCAAATCATCCACAAACACAGTCACAAAGGCAGGACAGGGTTCTCTGCTCTTAACCGGAGAGCCAGCGAGGAGCAAGAGAGAGACGACCAGAATGGAACACAGAGACTGCTCACATTCTCTCGCGGGGAGCAACGATCTGCGTACTGTCTCCGCTTGTGAGACAGAGCCTCCCTGGAGCAAGCACCACAACATAGCAGGTACATGGGTTGCTCAGTTCGTAGGAAGCAGGGACGAAAAGGGAACAAGCAGGGAAGAGGGAAGGATAGTCCTAACCCCATGCAAAGGATGCAGGGACCGGAGAAGCCTGAAAGATCGAGATGAGTAGGGTTACAGGAACCTGAGAATCCCAAGCAGCATAAAATCACAGAAGGGTCACAATAACCCAAGAACACTAAGAGAATTAGAGGCAGAGAAGGGTCACGCGGACGCTAGCAAAATAAGACAAGTTATCTAATATTTATAACTATGTAAAGAACTGGATGTCAACAAACTGGATTTGCTCGAATGGTGCTAGAACTGAACTCAGGATCCTCAGACCAATGCAAGCTGGGCCAAATTTGGACGCCAAATACTCGAGGCTCGATTTTGGATGTAGCTGTATCCCTGTGCTGGATAAGATGACGACCCTTGGTGTCTCCATAGAGGCTTCTCTTGGAGCAGATGGACATGTGGATGGAGCTGTAAAGAAATCTCAGTATCAGTTGAGAATGTTGAGGCAAGTTAAACACTTTGTGACGACAAGAATTGTGAAACCTTGGGTAGGGCCATTATGATGCCCAGAATAGACTATTGTAATGCACTCCTAAGTGGTGCAGGTAAAGATTGTATCCATAAGCTCCAGGTGGTACAGAATGAGGCAGTTATGATAGTCAGTAAAATTCCGAGAAGTGGCATATTTCCAGTGCCAGAAAAAAGCTGCACTGGTTGCCACCTTGACTCACGAGTGCCTCTATGGGATGCACAGTCCTACCTCAAGCAGAGTTTTGAACAATATGAACTGGGCAGACCCTTGCGTTCAAGTAACACCCAATGCTTAGCTAACACTAGAGTCAAACGAGTAAAGGGGAGGGGTCGGCCCTTCCCAATTCAAGCGGCTCAGGCCTGTAACATCTTGCCCACGGACCTGCACCAGGAAAGGAATCTGCTGGTCTTCTGAAAACGCTGGGGAAAAAACCCTACTATTTGAGTAGAAATGCCTCTCTGAATTGACCTCGTGTAATGTCCTGTCTTTTGAATTGTCCATGTGTTGATGTGCGCCCTAATGCCTGCTGGCTTTGGTGCATGACAAATAAATACATTAATGAATAAATAAGTGTTATATTGGCTCAGGGAAGCTCACACCAGCCACAGGAGCTAAACAAGCAGAGTGACACGAACATTCCATGGCAGCACAATACCGCCTGACAACTGGTCAAAGTGACACAGACACGCAGTGTGAGCAACTTGTGGCACATGGGCAGGCAGTGTGAGGAACGTGTGGCATGTGGGCAGGGGGTAGAAGGTGCTTGTGGCACATAGGCAGACAGTAGAAGGTGCTTGTGACAGCTAGTTAATGGGATGAATTGGGGGAATATTCACAGGCAGCGTGATGATCTTGGGCGGTACATTGACAGGCAGTACCAGGGGCGTGGGGCATAGAAACATATAGATTTGCACTTTGAAGCAGCTTCAAAGGGTGCAGTTTGGGTTACAGAAACCTAAAATAAATAAGAAGCAAAAGTCACATGGACATGCACAGTAGCGCGCCTGAAGCATATGAGCAGACCGTGTGTGGAGCTTGGAGCAAATTGGCATACACTGTGCAGAGCTTGGGGCACATGGGTATGCAGAGAGCAGAGCTTGGGGCACATGGGCATGCAGAGTGCAGAGCTTGCGGCACATGGGCATGCAGTGTGCAGAGCTTGGGGAAGATGGGTATGCAGTGTGCAGAGCTTGTGCCACATGGGTATACAGTGTGCAGAGCCTGGGGCACATGAGCATGCAGAGTGCAGAGCTTGGGGCACATGGGCATGCAGTGCGCAGAGCTTGGGGCACATGGGCATGCAGTGTGCAGAGCCTGGGTCACATGAGTATGCAGTGTGCAGAGATTGGGGCACATGGGCATGCAGAGTGCAGAGCTTGTGCCACATGGGTATGCAGTGTGCAGAGCCTGGGGCACATGGGCATGCAGAGTGCAGAGCCTGGGCCACATGGGTATGCAGTGTTCAGAGCCTGGGGCACATGGGCATGCAGAGTGCAGAGCTTGGGTCACATGGGCATGCAGTGCGCAGAGATTGGGGCACATGGGCATGCAGAGTGCAGAGCTTGGGGCACATGGGCATGCAGTGTGCAGAGCCTGTGGCACATGAGTATGCAGTGTGCAGAGCTTGGGGCACATGGGCATGCAGTGTGCAGAGATTGGGGCACATGGGCATGCAGAGTGCAGAGCTTGTGCCACATGGGTATGCAGTGTGCAGAGCTTGGGGCACATGGGCATGCAGTGTGCAGAGATTGGGGCACATGGGCATGCAGAGTGCAGAGCTTGTGCCACATGGGCATGCAGAGTGCAGAGCCTGGGCCACATGGGTATGCAGTGTTCAGAGCCTGGGGCACATGGGCATGCAGAGTGCAGAGCTTGGGTCACATGGGCATGCAGTGCGCAGAGATTGGGGCACATGGGCATGCAGAGTGCAGAGCTTGGGGCACATGGGCATGCAGTGTGCAGAGCCTGTGGCACATGAGTATGCAGTGTGCAGAGATTGGGGTACATGGGCATAAAGTGTGCAGTGTTTGTGCCACATGGGTATGCAGTGTGCAGAGCCTGGGGTACATGGGCATGCAGAGTGCAGAGCCTGGGCCACATGCGTGTGCAGTGTGCAGAGCCATTGGCCACCAGGGCACGCAGAGTGCAGAGCCTGGGGCACATGGGCATGCAGTGTGCAGAGATTGGGGCACATGGGCATGCATAGTGCAGAGCTTGGGCACATGGGTATGCAGTGTGCAGAGACTGTGGCACGTGGGTATGCAGTGTACAGAGAGTGAGACACATGGGCATGAAGAGTAAGGAGCTTGAGATACTCATGAACAAACAGCAAAATATATTTTTCAGCATGGATTGAATTGCATACAGAACCGTGCAAGGAGCTTGGGGTATGTCGTAGGATAGCTCAATGGCCTTGGGCACATGGACAGAGTTGGAGGAGCTTGGGTATGGGAAGAGGGAGGGGCTCAGAGTCAATGTGAGGAGCTTGAGGAACATGGTCGGACATAGGAGCGCAGAGCACAAATACAGGAAACTTGAGAAGGTTGGGGCGCGTGGCCAGACAGAGTGAAGAGCTTGGGGAACAAAGGCATGTAGTAGGAGGAATTTAGGGTAGGAGGGGAGGCATTGTAAAGAGCTTGGGACACACGGATGGACTAAGGAGGTCGTGGCACTTGGAAAGGTAGTGTGAGGAGCTTTGGCGTCAAGGTCAGTAGTTAAGACATTCATGAATAGACAGCAATTGAGATCTGCATACTGCTTGTTTAGTAGAATTTGATTGGCAGCATTTGTATAGTGCGGAAAGCAGGATTACTGCATATAGGAACAATAAATGAACTAAAATCTAATGGTGAACAGTCAGTATCCCAGCAAAGCAGTGACGTTTTAATGGTCTGTGAAAAGAACCCAAAGCTGGTAGAGAGCACAATTGAAGAAGCTGGGCTTCTAGAGAGAGCGCCCAATCACAGCAAATCTCCTATCACCCCTAGATTTAAAACAGGCGGGTGGAATAACCAATAATTGATTGTTCTGTGAACGGAGTGATCTAAATGATATGTATTTCTGTATTTTATCTGTGTGAATTGAGGATCTAGACCATTGTTATGTCCTTTAATGGACTACATAGTATGTGGATATGTAGAGTACCACTCTGGGAGCCACGTGGGAGGAATTCCCCACATAGCAGACAGAGCCACCTGAAGGTATAACCTCCTTTATTATCCCACTACATGCTTCTGCACTGGGCTCTCGTAGCCCCTCCTCTTTCGCACAAACCCCGTACCCTGTCCTTATTTTCCCTCCTTTAAGGTCTTCCTCTTCTTAAGGAGGACTGTCCTTAATCTCTCTGCAACAGCCATGTGGACATTTACAAACCATGCACAGATCCTCCTATCATCCAGGAGCCAGTGCAATAAGTGATGGTCGTTTGAAATTCTATGCATGTTTGGCAATAACTAATCAGACAGCAGCATTTTACACAATCTGTAAATGATGACGCTACTTAGTCGGTAGACCAGCCAACAATGTGTTTGCCTTGAATTAATGAGCAATGCCTACATGATCGTCTTTAGGGTGGCACTCCAGAATCTGTTTTAGCGGAAGCAGCCTGAAATAAGAGGCCTTACTGACAGAGATAATTTTTGCGTTGAAGTCCAAATCGGATTGCTGGATAATTCCAAGCTTCTTGATTTTATCACAATAGGACAAAGGCCAGCCATAGGGAACAATGAGGAACATGCAAGATATAAGCTGTGACTCTGAAAGAAAAGGAGCCAGCTTAACTTTTTGTGATATTCCCTGGTTTGACCCATGCCCCTGTCAGCTTTTGATACTGGAATTTTGAATCGCAAATGATCTTCCGGCACCCAACCATGCTCCCTCTATGCCACCCTTGGTATTCCTCAACTTTTCTTAGCCACTGCTAGTTCATGAATCCTGGTGGCCCAAAAGATGGCCAGAGAACAGGCGAATCTGAACAAAAGTTCTTCCAACAAATTGTCTTGAGGATTGCCATGACACATAACAATTACAGTTTCCTTTATTTAACCTTCCCGTTCCTACAATCTTCTCCTTAACTAAGAACCTATGTGGCTGTTATCTTCTTTCTCTGGCCTTAGTGGATGCTACCCTTACCTCTGCCCAAAATATCGACTTCCCTTTGCCCCAAAACCAGTGCTCTGGCACCTGTACCCCTGCGCATGCTACCTTCTGACCTACTCGATAATCGCCTCATATGCATACATGGTGGGCTAGGATAGAACGGCCAATGCCATCTGGTTGAATTAAGAAGCCCAACTCCCAAAAGGCATTGGAGAACGCAGTTCTTAATCCACGTTTAAAGCTGGCAAAGGAGCGACAAACCTTCAGGTCAGGAGGGAGGACATCCCAGCTTCTCTGAGCCACATAGGGGAAAGACCCTTGGGCTACCATGGTCAGCTTGGCCTTGGGGACATGGAGAAGAAACTAGTTATTAGATCTCAGCAACCTCTGTGCGAGCTTCCAGGAGATGTTAATTCTACTGGTAATCGGTAGCGAATGCAGAGCTCTCCTGCCATGAGAGGTGTGATCTCTTCTGCATAAGCCCTCCACCGCCCGTACCGCCTCATTTTGCACTATCTGTAACCAGACAAATTCCCTTTTGCCCATACCTTGCAGAAGGTTGGAGCAATAGTCCAGTTTTGCGCCAATTATAGCCTGGGCAATAATGGCACTATTGTTGCGGTTAAGGAAAGGTCTTAACTTAACCAAAAGTTTGAGATAGTAAGAGGAAGGTGAGACAAATCTATTCACATGTGCTTTCATATTTAGTTCTCGATCCAGGATTGTACCCAGAGTCTTAACTCTAGGAAGTGTGGCAATAGCTCAACCTGCTATCTGAAATTCATTAAAGTCGAGACTCAACTTTCTCAACTGAGGTGCCGTACCAGTTATCATCAGCTCTGTTTTTTCTCCATTTGGGGCTACACGTTATCCGTCATCCAAGTCTGTATGGGAGAATAGACGTAGTTGATGGCTTCAGGGTCTCTGGTACAATCACCCAAAAGAGGTAAAAGACACTGGACCTCATTACGACCCTGGCGGACAGCCATGCCTGTGATACAGGCATGGCTTCCGCCGGAGTGGTTTTTTTTTTCGGCACCCTGGAATGGGAAATTACCGGGGTATTACAACCCGGGCGGACCCGGTAATTACCCATTCCAGGGCACCAGAAAAAATTCTTCCTCATTCCCATTTGAGCCCCATAGGGCTCAATAGGAATGGGAAAGCTGCATGCGTCGGCAACATTCGTGAATTGTGCCGGTGCATGCGTCATGCTGTGCTCATGGGTGCTGCTCTGCACGCCAGGTCCAACTTGGCAGGCAGAAAGGAACCCGCAAGCACAAGTCGTAGTTTGCCGGTCCGAGAACTACAGTACCAGCAAGCTTACTGGTACCGTAGTTCATAATTTCCCATTCCAGACCGGCAAACTTGTAATAAGGCCCACTGGATGTCATTGGTGTACATTGTATAAATCACGCCATTAGCATCAAGCATTTCGAATGGAGGCTTGGTGAAGATATTGTGCAATGTGGGTGACAAGCAGGTGCTGTGAGGAACTCTGCATGTCGCCAAAAAGTAATTAGCCTTGGTGTCACCATGAAAAACCCTAGATAAGCGGTTGCCAGAAAGGATTTGACCCAGTTGGCTGCTGCTGGAGAAAAAGAGGCAGAATGTAAGAGCCTAGAATCCAGCAAAGCATGGTCATCCAGGTCAAAGGCAGAAGACAGATCTAAGAGCATAGCTAGAGCTTTACCACCCTTCAAAGAATTCAAAAATGCTAGCCTTTTGGTCAAGTAGGGCAGACTGTGTGCTATGCGAACTCCGGAACCCTGATTGTTGCTAGCCCAAGATGTTATATTTGGACAGAATGCTTTGTGCCTGAATAAAGGCAGCCCAATTCAGGATCTTAAGTAGGAACAGGACATTTATAACAGGCCTATGATTCAGGGGACATTGGGATCAAGAGATGGTTTTTTGGGTAATGGTCAAATCCGCACATGCTTAATTCATGGCAGCACAAAACCATCAGTAAAATATATATTTATACATTTAGTGATTACGTCATTTGGCAGCCTAGATTTCTGCTTATACATATCCACCCCTATAGCCAAAAGCAGTGACATGTAACCAGTCCTACGTATCTATCTGCAGCCAGTGGGGCTCCCGATCTCTCTAATGCAAGTTTGTCCAACCCCAGCCCTTGAGGGCCAGAATCCTAACAGGTTTTCAGGATATCCCTGACTAATATTAACGAGACGAAATATGGGTACATTTAGAATCATTAATACAAATGTATCCATTGAATATTAGTGAGACATATCCTGAAAATCCTATATGTTTCCAGTCCTCGAGGCCTGGAGTTGGACAACCATGCCTAATGTGAGAGTAAAGGTCCTGATGCTATAGTCCCATTCCCCTGAGTAGCGAATTACTCCCTCAGGGCCAATTTAACTATTACATCTTTAACACTTGTCATAGTATAATACATCATTTTACATAAATCCCAAAAGCGAGTAGCTCTCTGGTTTTCCTACAGCAACCCGAAGGATGATTTAATATATGTTTTCTCTTATAAATCCCCTTTAGCCAGGCTCCATACGCACCATTGCCACTGCCTTGTTAAGTGTGGCATATGTCACAAACCAAACACCTGTTGTTCATGTGATAATTAACTGGCTTGTCTTCTGTGAAAGACAGACAGTGTTTCAGTATAAATTCTACATAGTCCTTTTTGGGAAACATGACAGGGGTAATACCCAATGTCTATCAGTGATAAAGGTCCTGCCAGTGAACTGCCCGCTGGCCGGTAAATTATTTGCCATCCACATATGCAATTCTGAAAGCCCTGTGGATCCATCCAGAAAAATCCTTTCATCTGCTTTGGGAAATTCCTCTAGGACCTTATCAGTTCATGCACAAAATTGTTTCACGGTTGTGCATAATCTCAAAATCAAACAGCCTATCTCTCTGTGCTTCAGTAGCTTTAAAAGGTTTGAAAAGCATTGAAGAGTGGTTCTGAATCAGGTTCTGAATATTACAAAATGTATATTCAGGAATGCTCTGAATTTACTCAAATTAATTTTATGTAGCAAAGTTACACTTTCCCATGTCCTGGCAAAGTAGGAGAAATGTCTGCATAACATTTATTTTAATGTATCTCTGATATTATAATCGGGCAAGGTGATTGGGGAGTTTCTACCTTCCTCGCTCTCTTTGATTTGCTGAATTTTGATGATTTGGGTCTTATCTTTCTCTGTTTTATTGAATTTGAGTATACTGTGTCTTTTCCTAGCAGTAAATGATTAACTTGGGAGATGGCTGCAATCCCTTAATGATAAAAAATGGTCTGTATCAGATGGTAAGGCAAGAATGTTCTGCAAATGGGCAGGTTCATCGGGGTGGCCCAAGAGGGATGGCCGGCCTCAAACGTCAACGTTGAGTGAGCTATGAGTCTGAGATGATGAATTTAAATTGGTGCTCTCTGCCACCATCTCTGCTTGCACCATAGCAAAGCGCTGATACCAAGTGCTAGGAGGACAATGGGTAGGAGGAGCTTAGTGGTCAGGAAGATGATTTTAGGAAATGGTTTTGGGAACAGTTAAAAGAAAAAAGGACACTTTAATGATACCCTTTTTAAAAAATAAATGTGCCTCTGTCGAACTTTGGGGGAAAACATCCCGGGGTCATACCATAACTAATATGCATTCAACAATTGGAGGTTTGAGCTGGTATGCGAGTAGTCTAAAGAAGAGAAGCAAATAAGAGAGTATCTTATGTAAACTCTGCAAATTGGAAGGCCATGTATTTGCCCTTACAGGAAATCAGTATCCTTTGGCTACATTCCCCAAAATCGCACAAGCCTCTAGACCAAAGGACTTGGACCAATGACTCCCAAATGCAGATGAATTCAGGGCAGCAGTATAACTAAGAATTTCATTTGGATGTTCCTTGCAGACAATGTCACAGTGGAAGGTACAGCCTTTGCAATAATGCCGCTTGATACCGATAAAAGCATTCCATTGCGTTGACTGATAACTTTAAGCATATTTAAGTTGCATGGGGTTTGAAGGAGGATTTACTCAATCGATTCAAACAATTTAATGTAGCAATGAAGCCTAATTATTTATTAATGATTAAAATAACAATGAGACCAAAATTCAGAGTGGTAACAGGAGGACAACATCTGCAATATTGTGATTTAAGGTGCATGATGTGTAATACAAGATAAATATCTATGTCAGTTATAGAGCAGTGATAACAGTAGATCTAACGATGGTACTTCCTTCGCTGTATGAAATCGGTCATGAATTGAGGACTCCCTCTGGCTTTTGTGTTATTGAGGGGAATTTCTGTTTTGCGAAAGAGATTGAGTATTTGGGTGTCTTCAGGAGATAAAAAAGTAATGTTCTTTCATTACTTAATTAGATTGTCAAATTACTTACTAAAAGCGTATTTCTTCCACTAACAATTGTTGCCAACTCAACCTAAAATTGTTGCTAACTCATTAAAACAACAAAAAAAACGGAATTAAAATGCACATGCATTTATCGGCGAGCGAAAAATTCCTACATTTAAATGTAAAAATTAAAGCAGAAGTTGGCTCTTTTCAGGACTTTTATGAGCAGCCATGGTTCTAATTTCTGCTCTATCCTCAATATGTCAAGAAACATTTGAAGCCCTTACAGAGTGTGATATCTCTGCAAGACCTGGCAGCCTTTTGTGTGTGATATGGATACATTAAGTACTTTAGAAAAGGAATGACTTTCAACTTTAAAGGATTTTTTCTGTGTGGGATGTCAGCTATTCAACTTTTATAATTTTGCTTTGTAGCAATTTTGCCTTTCCCACTGGCTTCCAATCTCATAGATTAATCAATAAGACATATTTTAAGATTATCGGGGAGATTTTTGATACAGATGAACTTTTTTGGCTATAAAAAAACTACAGAATTTCAATCAAGCGTTTGTCCCTATATTCTCAGTTCAAATCATCTTTCTATAAGTATGCAGGAGATGTGATGAGAACAAAGATTAACCAAATGTGCCCAATGGTGTCAGGTAAAACGTATGCAACCAAAGTAATCTAGGAAGCCTGTGAACAATGTGAACCTCCTAACTCTGCTGGCCCAGTCATGTCTCTATGGGACTGGGAATGCTCTACACCAAAGCGACAAGACCTTTAGTCTCTACTAAGTATAAAAGACTACATTACTTTGTTTTGAGTTGTAAATATATACAAACGAGGGACCTGGCACTAATCCCTGAGTTCGACGGAACCATATATTTCGATACAAAACAATATCAAGCTTTGGAAGTACTAGTTGTCTTTTAAAGATCAGGATTGGCTTACAGACATTCACAAGTGAAGTGTCATTCAGGAGCTTAGTGGATGCATACACAATCAGATTTTTCATTCAAACCTTCTCTCTGGCCTTTTTCTTTCTTTGCCTTTAGGTCTTTCTATTTTTTTAATTTGCCTCTTACTTTCCTTTACTTTTCTTTCATATTCTTTTTTCATCTGGTTTTGTTTTCCCCTCATTTTTCTTTCTTTCAATCTCTCTTTCTTTCCTTCTTTATAACTCCTGTCTGTACTTTGCTTGTATTCCCCTCACCCTGGTATTTTCTTTCATAATTTCTTTCTGTTGCCTGTCCTTTTTTAGTTTTGGCTATTAGGTGGCACTAAAGCATCACCTATAACCAAAACTTCTATCCGTTTTTGGTATTTTCCTTGCATCTATTTTAGCCTTTTGCATGCATATTTGCTGTGGTGTTTTCACTGTGGCCGTGTTCGCCCCAAACACCATCTAATCCACCCCCCCACCTCACCCTGCCACCCACCCCACTAATCCCCTATCCCAAACACACAGCACGTGTATATATATATTTTTTAAAGTGGTGAAAATGGCTGAGGTGAAAGCACCACAGCAAATATGGAAACAACTAAAATAGCCACAAGAAAAACACAGTAAGCAATTATATCAGAGTATTGTTAAGGAAAAATGGTATATGAGTAGGGGAACAAAGCTTGCCGGTGTTGTTTGGTTATTTATCCACCCATTAAGGCCCATGGCCATGCTAATCCCTCTGGGCATTCCCACCTACTTCCTACACCTCTTCACCCACAACCCCTCCCCATCACCTCCTCCTGGGAACTCTCTGAGATCGCTTTAATCAAGGTTTACCTTCAAACTTTGCACTCAAAGAGCCTGCTAGTGTTTTTACAAAGACGTCTTCTGAGAGTTAATGACGTAATTGGAACTGTAAACCCACTACTGGTGTAATAAAAATGTCTTAACCAGGTTTGCCTTCATCCAAACAATTTATAAGCACTATCATGTCCTTCAATGAAGCACTGGGAAATCCAACAGTTTTGGCTGGTTTTGGTATAAGTATTAGGCATTTGCCAAGCACTGCTATTCGATGCACAGGTATTCACACCATTTTGCACCTGCTATCATCAATAGCCAATTAATACCACTAAGGCTGTGCCTGGCAAGTGCCTGCAGAAAAGCCCAAACTGTTGGCTTTGCAAATGCTTGTGGTCTTTGTAGGTGTAGTACTCACTGCTTGTGGTTGGACAGGTAATAGTGTTTGCCCAGTGTTTGGCAGTGAAGAAGGAGAAGGAGAAGCTCTGTTACCCATACTCTCTGCTGGAGTCTGTTGGAGTCTGTTCTCTCTTTCTGAAATTGGAACCCATAAGAACCACCCACAGATGCGGAGCGTAGCGGAGTGTTTGCCGAGTGTTCGCCGATGTGTGAACAAATGGACCTTGAAACATCAGGAGCAATGCATTCAAGAACACGGAGTAAGGTACGTGCACTAGATGCCCTGGCTGAAAAGCAGCCTCTTATTTCATCATTAGTCACTACATCTATTCCAGCTACTACAAAGACTGCTATAAAAAGCATTGGAAAACAATGCAAAAAACTGCCAACAAACTTATGTTCTAACAAAGTCTGTAAGACGATTATACATGAAATGTTCTCACCCATCTCGCCAAATAACTGCTCCTCACCATTGTCGGGTGCTTGTATGGCATCTGGCGGTGGGTCTTGGGGAGACGTGTGGTTGCCGCTGTGACTCCAGCGCCCTCCGCGACGAGGTACATGCAGTCGTTGTGGCTGTGGCTGGTGATCAGCGCGACCAGCGAGAGGGGTGGTGTGAGAGAGACGGGATGAAGGGAGTGCAGGAGCCGCCTGCGGACGCTGAGTTAATGGCGAGCGCTGGCGAAAGCAACCTCCATGCGGCGTGCCGCGGGCGAGAGGAAGCGAATTATGGAACGGGTACAGGTGTCGAGCCTCCGTGTTCTGCCGCGACCTCTTCGCGGGCAGAGGTGAGCGGCCCGGAGGAGGCGAGCGCCGGGCTCCATGGAGGTGAGGGGCTGCGAGATTTCCTTCCTGATGTGGGCGGAGACTGCCGGGAGTCTGGGCTGGCTCCGCGTGCTGCAGGCACAGAGAACAGAATTAGCCCCCTGTGCCTGGAGACGCGATAAGCCAAGTCGAAGAGCATGCATCCACGGAAAGGCCGAGGCAGTCGGGCCTCTGTGGAAAGCATGACATGGCTCAACAATTGAACTCTGAGATAAATCAGGTCGCTACCCTCTCCCCCCCACTCTCAAATGAAACAATCAAAAACAAAGTGCTCATAACAGTAAACGAAAATAAACACATCGAAGTTTAAAAAAAAAACACCAGTATAAAAAAGATGAATACTAGCGTAGATGATGGTCAAGAGAAAGGTTTGGAATCCTATGGTTTACAAAACCTGAAGAAACAGACAAAAAAAGGTGTTAATCTACATCTGAGATTGATACTCTAAGATGGCATTTTAATGGGAAACTCGCCCTCCTGGAAACGAGCAAAGCCTCAAATAGCGGCAAAACCCAAATGATTAGAAATACCCATGAAGGCTCCATCTCAAAAACTGTGCTAAAGGAAAGAAACACTCCACTCATAGGAAATATGACTTCTGAAATAACAGATGATGGGCCTCATTCCGAGTACGGCGCTAACCAATGGCGCTATTAACGCCTTGGTTGACGCCGTACCCGGACCGGCAGCGCCTTGGTGGATGGCGGAATTACCGCCCCATTCCAAGGTTGGGGGGGCGGTAATTCCCCATTCACCAAGGCTCTTCCCCATTCCCAAATGAGCCCCCATAGGGCTCAATGGGCATGGGGAAGATGCAAATAACGGTGACCGTTCATTACGGTCACCGTTATTGGCTTGGAGGCCCCTTTGCGCCCTCGACTTTAACACCTGCTCAAAGCAGGCGTTAAGGGTGAGGGCGCAAAGGGAACCTCGGAGTATGGCGGTAAGGGATTACCGCCACCGGTCTCGTTACCGGTGGCCGCTATCCCTTACCGCCATACTCGGAATGAGGCCCGATGACTTATTAACCAACACAGCGGAGATCATAGACATATAGAAAGCAAATTCAACCCCAGGGAAATCTAATGCTATGATCACTAACGCAGAGGAAAGTCTATATGAAACAAGTTGGAAAGAAAGTACATCAAAACAAAGTGGAGAGAAAGTACAAAATGAGTCTTGGGCTCCCAAACGCCCCCGAATTCACTCACCTGAGAAAAATTCTCCCAAAAATATACTGGGCGATCTCTCAAATACATGGCAAAAGAGGCATAGGAAGCAATCATAGCATCTGTATCAATAACTATAGCTCCTTTTTTAAAACTGTATGAAAATCTAAACGAAAATCAACGAGATCAATCGACAATGATTTCCCTAATGAACAGTAAAATGATCTATGTGGAATCAGTCATGGACCATATTAAAGAAAAGCGAAGCTGAGAGAAAGAAATGGATTGAGTGGTCCTAAAAACATTGATTGATTTACTGCAAGATGCTAAAACTGACAAACATCATTTCTTAGAAGGAATTCGAGAAATTATTACAACTTTAGCCCCCCAACCAAAAAGGACTGACTTAAGACTGGGCTCCATGCGGCCATGTACATGCGAAGAGCAAAGAGAGGTCCATCGTGTTCCATCTGCGATTGGACCTGAACCAACACAGCCCGATGCACACGGAGACCAAGGAGTATCCGACACTGTGCCCCTGAGCGCAAGATTAACCCCTAAACCAACACAAACCGAAAATTAAATTGGGCAAAATACTACATCTGAGACTGCCGAAAAATCGTCGGAAAATGCAGATAAAGTAGCAACAAGTGCTTTTCCAATATTTGATCCTAATGCAAATAAGAAGTCAGAAGTAGTAAAGACAAACAACACACAAAAGAAAGGCCAAAAAAGTACATGTAAAACAAAAAATGTGATCAGCAAAGAAAAGAAGAAGATATGCGGGTCAAGGAGTTTCTTGCGAAACGTAAAAGACACAGTGGAAGAAGAGCCGCTCAGCACCGTATCCTGCAGCAAACTTGTAGAGACCCATCGCCAGCTGATCTTAGAAAAGATCCAAAACGGTCTCTGTGTCTTCAGAAGACGACAGTTCACAGGATGGAAGTATACAAGAACTTCTGGATTGTTCGGTATACGACGATGAAAATGTACAAACAAATGAAACACAGGAAAGAGTGATCATGGATTTCAATATATATGAAGCTAAAGAAGTATGCATTGATCCTAGGGTGTCAGATAAAGGAGATTTTCTAACCCTAAGTGATAAACTAAAAAATGCACAGCCAAATATTCCGAACTAAAAGAACTGAAGGAATGCTCTTCACAGAAAGAAGCGCAATTTCCCAACTTGAATAACGCACAACAAAACGAAATAAGAAAGGAGACATGGCCTCTGAGTGAAAAACAAGGAAACTCCGGAGCTACTGGCCCAAATCATAAATGGATGAAGCAAAAACCAAAACCACCAAAAAACACGGTTGTAATACTCGAAAAAATGGCAAGAAATTCGGATGGACTGATACTAAATAGATCAGCAGTTATGAAACTTCTACAATACATTCCACAATTAAAAACAATAAAATCAGAAGAAATATTGACAGTAAGCTTCCCCGATGAAGCGGTGTCGATCTGGTGGAAATTGTGACGAACTCCGTGATACTTGCCTCCATTATGCTAGAGGCCTATGAGAACTTTAGAGTACTGGGCTTTAAGATCTCAGAACCAGTAGACTGCCAAAACACCAATGAAGAACCAGGAACCAGTGAAAAAAACAAAACTGTGCTTTTCGAGAGAAAATTCTCCGAAGACGAAGGAATGCACCATACCAAATCGAAAAATGAAAATAGAAAGCCAAATCAGAGTGAGAACTATCAGTATGATCAGAGTGATTTGGGTGGAAGTAAAAACACAACAAGATTGACTACAGAACCACCAAACAGAAAATCGAAGGGAAATGGAAATGCAGAACAAACTCAAATGCACGAAAAAGAGCATTTAGACAAAATAAAAATAACCATAAGAAGAAATCAAAAAATGGGTGAACCAACGAACCCACAACAAATAACAAAAGAGGACACGAAATATTGGAATTGACTAGCTGGCTCTCTTGCTATTAAACCAAAACTGTAGCCACCCAAAAAAGTCCACACTGACCAATGGAAAATAGGAAGCTGGAACACCAGAGGTTTCCGCCACCTTTTCAATGATTTCAATCCATCCTTAAACGAGCTAGACATAATATGCATACACGAATCCTGGCTAAAAATAGCCCCATTTAAGGAAGGATTCACCGTGCTATGCAATCCTGCTAAAGGAAGCTCGCTTGAAGACCATCTGCAGGTCTTTTAACACTAATCAAAAACGGGTCAGGAATAAAGGTGATTGAATCTTTGAACATTAACCCGTACATACAGGCAACAGTTATACAATTTCAGCTGGAAGCTCCAAAAGTCAATCAAACAATGTTAATACTGAATGTCTACTGGAATCCCTTAAATATCGAAGGTGAATGATTCATAGACCAAATAATGGAATGTTTGGATGAAAAAATCGAAGCATACAAAGAACTAAATATCATCATCTGTGGCGACCTCAACGCAAATTGCTTCGAAGAAAATAAAGTAACTCAAAGTGACACAAATCAAAAAAACGATCAAAAATGCAAACGTGGGAAAGTATGGAATGAAGAAATGGAAGCAAGGAGATTGCACAGATTAAATGGCAATATGAAGGGAGATATACCACCAGCAAAGACCTGGTCAAATGGCAATGTGAGCAATACACTTGACTACATGTTTGTGTGCGAACGATTATTAGCGAAAAATCAAAGCTTCAGGATATCACCTTCAAATTACAGCGATCATGAACCAATCATCGCTGAATTTTCACATTGGGAAACTCGAATAAAGCAAATATGGGATGTAAAAATGGAGCTAGAACATGGCCTAAACCGCTTAAGGTTGAAAAAAAGTGACTTTGATACTGTACTAGAAAATCTAGAAAAGTGGCAATCTAAAGAAAACATGTCTGTAGAATACGACACATCATTACAGATATTTAGACAAAGCTCTGGAAAATATACAAAATGAAGAGTCAAAAAATTACATGTATATGATCCAGTAGCAGTGATACAAAAGAGACTACTAAGACAAGATCTACGTGCATTAAAAAATGGAAAGAACAAAGGTATGAAAGAAATGTTTCAAAAAAGAAAACAAAAATACAAAAACTGGCAGAAAGCCCATAAATCACAATTGTTACAACATGATGCAGAAGTCATGCAGAAAGCAATGTCTAACGCAAATAGTAGGACATTATGGGACCTGCTAAATAACAAACAATCATCAGCAGCGCTCACGAACCCAATATCCGAAAATGTTTGGATAGAGCATTTTGCAAAATTGTTCAATGAGATAGAAACATCGGATATGGAAAATAACACTAAAGAAGAACAAATATATCCCTGGGAAATTCAGTTCGATAAGGAGGAGATAAAGTCCCTAATTCTGAGAGCAAGCTCTTCAAGAGCCGCAGGGCCAGATGGCTTATCGAACGCAGTGTTAAAAGAAGACCCAGTAAAATGGGCAATTTTCTGCGAAAGACTTTTCAAGAGAATTGTGAAGCAGGGTCAAATACCAAAATTATGGAAGTCGGCTATCATCGTCCCAATTTTCAAAAAAGGTAACAGGATGGACCCCAAAAATTATCGGCCAATTGCCCTACTAGATTGTGTTGGGAAAATCTTTGCCACTCTCTTGCTAAAACAACTGAAAACATGGATCAAGGATTCAAATACATATGACAAAAGACAATCAGGCTTTGTTGAAAATGTGGGGTGTAATTTAAATCTCCTGATTCTAGGATTGATGAAAAGAAGAGCCTATACAAACAAACAAAAACTGTATATAGCCAGCATTGATTTACGGCAAGCATTTGATAGCGTGAAAAGAAGCCGTCTTTGGGGAAAACTGGCCTCTAAAGGTTGCCCTACAGATCTCTTGAAAGCCATCAAAGAACTGTACGCCAAAACCTCCATAAGAGTTAAATTAGATCAAGGCGGCAGTCTATCCAAGGATATAAAAACAGCAAAAGGCCTTAAACAAGGATGCCCGTTAGCAGCTACTTTGTTCTGCTTTTACATCGAAGACTTGCAATACTGCCTCGAAAACAGCAGGACTTTTCCACCTAGACTAAACTGCAGACCGGTCAACCATCTGCTTTATGCTGACGACCTGATAATTTTAGTTCACACACAAATTGGTCTACAAAGAGCTCTAAATCAGGTTGAAAAATATATAGAAAACAATGATCTAGAAATAAATGCAGATAAAACCGAAATATTAATATTCGGTGATAAAAGATGGAAAAAGACTAAAAATGAAGAATGGAAAGTTAACGAAACCTGGATAAAATCATGTGATGAAATGAGATATCTGGGAATACAAGTAAGTGGAATAAAAAACGAAGAGCCCTTGAAAAGGATGCTAAAGATAAAAATAAAACAGCTAACAGCCCAAGCTAACATCATCAACAAAAGATATGGTAAATTTTCCCTTCGACCAGTGATAACATTCTACAGGCTTAAAGTAATTCCAACGTTGATATACGGAGCAGAAACTTGTATGAATATCCCAGAGAAGTTTTGGACCACTTTAGAAGGTCTCTTTTGGAAAAACATCTTACCGATACCGAAAGCAACTCCAATGACGGTAATTCGACACGAACTGGGCTTAACATCGCTATATATACACATCCGCTACAATAAACTGATGTTGTATAGAAAAACAATGAGTAATCTGATGCCTCCCCAATTTGAAATATTTGGCAAATCCAATAACTACGAAGAAAAAGTAGTAGAAGACTGGAAAAGAGAAAATGAACAAACTCTGACAGAATTTGCCCTCAAAACCCAAACATTAGCAGAAAATCCAACAGCTGTAAAAAGAGCGCTTTGGGCTGAGGACTGGTCAAACACTGAAATGGAAAGAGCTCTGTCAAAAACCCATACACTCCTGAAATCCAATTGTGGGGTGATGACTATCATACCAGACTATTTGAGAAAGTTCCCAAATTCCAACAAAGAGATCTGTTATTACGCTTCAGATTGAATACCTTGCAAAACAAAACAACAAAGGCAAGATACACTAAAGAAAAAATATGCACAAAGTGCAGATTGTGCAAAAGAAGTGAAGAATCATTAAATCACTTAGTGTTATTCTGCACTAAACTGAAAGACCTGCGAAATTTGTACCTAACTAGTAATATCACTGACTTATGTGGCCTAGATGCAGAGAAATGGTGGAGTATAATTTATGCTTGCCAATCTCCAAAAATAAATTTTGTAACGGTCACATTTCTAGAAAACACCCTTAAAAGGTTAGACCATACCGATGAAGGAAACGCATCGTAAATAGTGAATTGAATGGTCAAAAGGATGCGTTGTGTTCGTGTTAAATGTTCATCTTTTACTGTGAATCATTAATCCAAATTTTTATCTTTATTACTTTTTTGAAAAACAAAACTTATTTTAAGTATCCCGCTCGAATGTGAACGGTTTTTTAGATTTAGTTTAGCCTATTCTGGACTTTCTAGTTTTTTTCTACTTTTGACCGCTGCTTTGTACTTGTTCGATGTTGATTTTGTTATGACAGATCTCTCTGCGAAATGAAATGCTTTGCTGATTGTGAAAGGTTTGTAATAAACCAAATACACTTAATAAAAAAAAATTTAAAAAAATAGTCTATCACACTGTTTCAGTGTGGGCTATTGAATGTTATTGTCCCTGTGAGTCTCCTCATGTGCTACAATTAATGAGTAAGTGTAGTGTTTTGCACATATTTTTGATTACAAAAAAATGGTTTACTTTGTGGTCATAGCTGTATCTCTGTTTTGTTAGAGTAATTCAAACCTGTGGCGAATAAATCTATTGGTTCATTAATAGATGTCGCTATCACATGCATGCAGCCCCAACCAGTCTAGTTTCGACATCAATAATGGTTTGAATCACTAAACAGCTAAACCCATTCAAATGCTGAATTCAGAGTCTTTTACTTAAGGAATATGCCAGAACAAGAAATTGGCTGTATTATAGATTTCTAGCTGGCGCAGTGTCAAAACATAGACAGTTATGTATATTACACAATTCACTCAGTCTGGAGCTAGGTGCAACCAGACATTCCCCACAAGAGCGTAGTCTGCAGGAATATAGCACACCTGACAGACCAGGGGCTTGAGTGAAAAGGCAGGAGCAGCAGCAACAGAGCTAGAGGAAAGAACAATAACAACAGTTCAGTACAGTAGTCAAGGATACCAACCTTGGAAACCACCGCCCTCTGCTTCCCACTCTTACCTGCTCCGTGAAGGAAAAAGACCTGAAACCTACTTGGCACCACAGAATCCAGCAAGGTGAGAAACGGTGTAGCAAAATGCACAGATTGAGTTCAAAATCCCAAACAGTCAGTGTTGAAGCACTTGATCCGGGGGTGGCATGAGGGCGCAATCTAAAAGGGTTTCCAAAGCAGTCCTTCGATATTCTGCATAGCGTCCCATAGGTAAGTGAAGGATAGGTGACCAGAGGTGAAATCAGGAGAGCATCCAGTCACCGGATGTCCAGGAAGAAGGTCCTTGAAAGTTCAACAAAGTGTCCCAAAGGTATGGCAAGGAATAAAATAATTGAAAATAAGAAATGGGATTTCGCAAGAGGTAAAAGAGAAAGCAAAGCTTGGTAGTGTGTGAAAGTGGAAAAGGTTGAAGAAAATGGAACACAGGTAAGTAGAAGGGTCAAAGTCGTAGCTGAGACGGGAGTCGGAAACTGCTTGACAAGCCCCAGCAGTTTTAAACAATGGGTAACTGGAATCCAAATATCACCGTAACAAAACGCGAGGCATAAGACAATCCAAGTAAACAATGCAGCATCAGGGAACCGGGGAATCAAGACGAAGGAGCCGGGCACCAAAAACCAAGGGGTAATCCAAGAGAATAGTCAGTGGTAATAGGCAAGGGATCAGAAACAGGAATAAGGTCGGAATTAACAGAGTTCTAAACACTTCGAAACTGGCACCAGATGCACAGTTAAGGAGTACCTGAGCCGCGGTTAAGTTGACTACTGATAGTCTACTAGCGTGCGGATGCGGAAACATGTTACGTGCTCCTCACGTGACTATAGTGCCCAAAAACATTACTGACACAGAATGCTGGGAATTGTAGTCCGAACAGGACCGTCGAACCTGCGCGTTGGCCAAGACGCCAGGGTACTTTCCAGGTGACACAAGGGGTGCCCAAATGCTGTCGCCGCCGAACATGGGGCCGGGGCATAACATGCAGCTAGCCATGCTCCAGAATTCAATCATACCTCTGTTTTATGTCTGGGTTTTGAACAAGGTATGTTGTCTCCAATGATGTGTTCATGCTGTTCTGTGGGAATGAAGTCTATTTCTCTAGCTGTCATTCATACTGCGATATACTTGTATCTTGACCTTGATCTGGAAGAGGAGGGCTTCTGATTTTATAGTGGGGAATACCTATTGGTTGTAGCATGCTAATGAGCAGCTGGTATGTATAGTGCACACGCCACTGGCTAGGTAGATATGTCTTGTGGTAGAATAGTTCTCTAGGTAGGCAGATCCAGAGGCGAGTTGCACCTCGCTTTACTCGTTGCTTGACCAGATCTTTATTCTCTCTGAATGTTTCTTCCCTTATTCTTTCCTGTGTTCTTCATTGGGGATTCTGATATTCATTGTTGTCGTTGGTCATATTCTGAGTACCCGGTTTTACAGTCTTTTTTGATCTTATGCTCTCGGTTGTATGTATGTGTGTGTGGTTCTTTCATTTCTGGAATATTCCTGGATCAGACTTCTATTGCTGAGGCCTTTCAATTTTGGTCTTATACATGTGGCAAATATTGAGTTGTTGGATTCCGGTTACATTTTGTATCCTTCAGATGTTTAGCCACTATTTGCACACTGGTGTGGTTGTGATGGACTTGTGTTTATGTCTGTGTATTGTGCTGTTATTCTGAGGTTCAATGCCTGTATGCCTTGCCAGTGCCTGTCCATCCTAGTAATAGAGTGTATAATTTCATAATTGCAGATGGGAATTTTTGATTAGTTAGTTTCAAGAAGTGCTGTGCGACCGATGGAATATATCCTTGGTCTGTTTAGTTAGTTTGTTCCTGTATGTATAATTATATGCATTGGTTTGCTGAATGTGGCTTCAAGGATGACCTCCCTAGCACGTTGCTTGTCCGTGCACATGATTTGCAGTGTCCATTTTCAGTGCAAAAAGCACTGCCCATCTAAGAATCGCCCATTTGCGTCTGTTAGGTATATGTATGAGTTTCCCCTATTTGATTTCCACGGCTGATGCTTTAGGGAGAATTGTTATTTGTTATGATTGATTGTAGGGTTGTCATAGTGTTGCCATGTGACGTTTGTGTTGTGTGGTCATATTCGTTTAATTACTGCACGTTTGTGTTACTGTGTTAGTACGTTTCATTTGTATATTTTGGGTGGTGTTCTTCTCTGGTCATTTGTTTGAAGTTGCACCTCTTGGCTGGTGTCAGAGGGCCTCATTACAAAGTTCCCGGTCCGGATACAATGGTACCAGTAAGCTTACCGGTAACGTTGTATCCGGACCGGCAAACTCCGAGATGTGCCGTGGGTGCCTTTTACTCCGCCATGTCTGACCTGGTGAAATGAAAGGCACCCGTGAGCACAACAAGCCTGCAGCAATGCCGCGGTAATGAACTGTGCCGGTGCTACAGCCATCCCCATTCCCATTGAGCCCTACTGGGCCCAAATGGGAATGCGTATAAACCGGCTCCGGCACCTGCGAAAGGGCAATTACCGGGTCGGCGGGGCCAGAATACCCTGGTAATTTCCCATTTGCGGGTGCCGGATTTTCTTGTAATGAGGCCCAGTGTCTTGTTTTGTACCTGCTGCCTGTACTAGCTCCACCTTGTTTAATCTCTCTTTTATCTTTGTCAGTTCCGAGTCCACTGTATATGTTTCCCTTTCTTCCATGTATCTTAACTGAAAAATCATCTATCTTCTTGCATCGTATTAATGTTTCTTTTTCAAGTCTTTGGGCCTCATTCCAAAAACAACGGTGGCGGTAAGCCTACCGGCACTGTTGTTTCTGGACCGGCACAGTACAAATCTGTGGGTGGGTGCCGCCCCTCCTGCCAGAGTCAGACCTGCCGGCTGGGAGGGCACCCACTCGCAGATTTCTCATGGGAGCACCGGCACCGTTGTTAACGGTGCAGGTGCTCCCGTGTCCACATTCCCATGGAGTTCTATGGGACTACATGGGAATGGGGACTAACAAAATTGCTGGCGCCTGACCTCCCGGTACTGGACTTGGAATAGCCCGGTGGCACCGGGAGGATAACTCAGAGGCAACATGCTCGCCTTGAGAGCAAAACTTCACAGAGAAACACAGGTTCGATCCCCGGGTCCATGCTTAGAAACCCCTGGGTATTAAGCGCGTTATAAATAACCAATCATATCATATCCAGTCAGGTGCCGGTAATTCATTACGGGTCCGGCGACTACCTGCCGGTTTTATCAGCACGGTTACCGTGGAACCTGTAATGAAGCCCTTAGTCTTTCAATTTCATTTCTGAGGTTCCCTATAAGCCTCCCTTTGTTTATGTATCTTTACCAGGCCATCTTTTAGTGAGTCTATCATGCTAATGGTATTGGATTTTCCAGAACAAACTCTTTGAATTCAGCCTATTCCAACTATATATTTACTAAACAGTCACCTAGGGTCTTCGTTTTGAGGGGAGGTGGCGGTAGTGATGGTTTGTTGGTATTCAATTGTTTCCTTTATTATTATTGGTCATTTGCTCTCTTTTTTGGTTATAGAAGGTGTGTGTGATATGGTGTATTATATATCCTGCTACTTACTTAGTATTTCTCTGATTCCTACCTAAGAGTGGGTAAACTGTCTTCAAGCATACCGATATTAGTTATGTGTAATTCCGAGAACTTCAGGTATGTGTATCAGCCACAGCAACCCAGTATTTCATGAGCCTGTCACTTCCGGTTCCTCTGTTTTCTTTTTAGAGCCTCCTGATTGGTATCCAAGCTCGGCAGCAGCTCCCAAAAGAATATTAGCTGACTGGTGTTGCCAGAAGGAATATAGTTTGGTTGCTTTTCCCTCTGCATCCCTGAACATTGGCTGCATGATACATTGAAACAGAATCACCACTGACACCAGCCCAAATGGCATTCTCTTGAATTGATAAGTGCCTTACGGTGTGATAAATTTGTACTTGTGAGAGGCGGATGGAAGTTGATCATATGGTGCAAAGCGGCCAGGTCCAGTGTATTGCCAACTAGGGTACCCTTGCATTGCCAACTAGGGTACCCATCTCTTCTATATTGGGAAGAGGGACCTGTTGATCACTACATTGTGGTTGATGCCGCTGAGGTCCACACACAACCTAATTTACCCATTGGAAATCCTGGTCACCACAGTAGGCAAGACCCACACAGATGCTGCCACTTGTTCTATCACATACTGTCTTGCAATCTCCTTGAGCTCTAACACCACCTCCCCCTGGAGACTTATAGGGATATTCCTCAGCTTTGCCATCACTTGAATATCATTCTCCTTGAGTCAGATGTGATGTTGAAACCCTATAGTGCACCTTAGTGTTTTTTGGAAAAGCTCTACTTCCGCCATTTCTGACCCTTCCTGCACTATGACCAAATCTATCAGCATGGGAATGGATTTACTGTTTACTATGATCTCTGCATGAGGCTTCCCTCCTACCCTCACAGTGGCCCCTGCGTCCCTCACTGAGCATCACTCAGATTCTCTCCCTCTCCTTTTGTTACCCCAGCTTGTGCTTCTTCCTTATTTCCTGCTTTGAACAATTGATGCTTCAATGGGCGAAATGCTCCTTCTTCCCAAACTTCCTACTATATGTACATGTTTTAAAAACTAATTAGCCTTGCCGTAACTGAATGTGCTTTTAATCATTGATTTTATCTTTTTTTTAAATAAAGTTAGGAATTAATTGTGTGTAGCCTTAGTTATGTGTTATTGAATCAATATTAGTTGTTCCTAATAGGCACCCAGTGCTTTGTTATTCTTTAAGCCACGTGCGCCTTCTCAAATTTCTTGCCGTGCCGCCGAAAGGAGTGGAATTACATTTCCCAGAATCACTGTAGTTTCTTTGCCCTTTAGAAGACGTAGCTATGCACGTCGGCACCAACACGTCTAAGTCGGTTTGTGCTGGTTAGTGTAAGGTGAGTGTAGTTGAACCCTCCTTTTCTCCTTCTTCACTGGTTCTTCTCTCCTATATCATGTTGACCCAATGCAGCCTCAATCCTACCATTCATCAAGCGACACTTCGAACGGCTTACACTACCTTACAAAAAGGAGTGTTGCGAATGTGCCCCAAAATCCTGTGCACTTTATAAGCACTTTATATTTGTCGACAAAAGTTGTCCTGGCCCTTTTTCTTTTGAGTTTAACCTAGAAAAGGATATTTTTGTTCTGGAATGTTTGTGGTCACCACCAAGAGAAAGTTGCAGTGGAAAGTAATGTGGGGACTTGTGGTTAATATGAAGCCCAATCAGGATAGCTGTAGCACAGACCCCTCTCCCCAGAGGGAAAGCCATTGCCTGCAGCCTTCCAGATAAAGGCAATCCCCATTCACTCCTTCACAACACTACTGCAAGGTCTGTAGTGCCCGCAATAAAAATGCCTGCTTCATGTACTGCTTTGCTGCAAGCGTTGTTGGTTGTCAAAAGACAAGCATCATTACGAGTTTGGTGCTATTTTAGCAATAATACCACCAAGATACCACCAAATGATATTACTGTTACCACCACTTGGTCCGGCAGTATTACTTCCAGCAGTATGAGTGGCGGTTTTAGTCCCCATTGATGGAGTCCATAGGACTGCACGTGGATTTCAGCGGTGTTACTATTAGCGGTATTACCACTGCCGGAAATACTGCCAAAATGTGTGCATTGTGGTGGTAAGGCAGAGGAATTATCTCCAGCATTTTCTGGAGGTTTTTCCTCCACCTGAACTCTAAACCTGTAATTCTTCAGACCAGTAATGTAGTGGTAATGCTGTGGTAACTCTGTTACCACTGCATTGCCACCATTCTTACCACACCGCTGAACTCCTAATGAGGCCCTTAAATATGTTCCCTTTCCATATTCAAGTAACTCCAGTGGTGGAAATGGAGAAAGGACTAGGTCGAGAATCCAGCCAGAAGCCCATGCCAACATGGCTGCCAGGTTTTCACAGAGCACCATGCAGAGTGTAGAGTCCTTACACTGCTTTAACAGTTCAATTTGGCCTTGCAATTTAGCAATCTGGATTAGGCCGAGGAAGTGGGGCATAACACCTGGGAAGAGCTGCCCCATAAAGCCATGCCCAGTGCTCCACGTGCAGCATTGGCTGTACCTTCACTACTCCATTCAGATTTCATATTTGTCTTCCCTTCATGTGCACAACATCCCTCAGAACATTAATGGCCCGCACAGTCATACCGTGCAATTCATCAGGATTTTTCCAATACCCTACTTTTCTCACTCTCACATAACCCCGCCTCCTTCACGCTTATGCTCTTGACTCCTCCCCTGTTGTCGACCAATGCCATGGATTTGATTCTAGTTTTCATCGTCTTTGTTTGCCATGGTTTGCCAATTGCGGATGGGCACACCAGGGTATAACCATTCCTTCTCTTCGTGAGTTCAAACGCAACTACCCCGCAGCTGAGTGAGGTGACAGGCGCACAACATCA
Organism: Ambystoma mexicanum; assembly: GCF_040938575.1. Lineage (NCBI taxonomy): Eukaryota > Metazoa > Chordata > Amphibia > Caudata > Ambystomatidae > Ambystoma > Ambystoma mexicanum. The sequence continues at coordinate 343,990,356 of NC_090921.1, read as the reverse complement.
CTCTCTCCAACGCTGCCTCTTTGTGCTCATTCCACATGCGTCTTCCATCCATATGGTGTCCATCAGTTCAATCTCTACACAGCACTATTGGACTAAGGGTGATAGAGAACAGTTCCATTGTGTCTCACACTGCACTGCATCCAATTCTCTTTCATCACCTTTCACACACATTTGGGGACCTTTGTCTGCCGAGTATGCAAGTTTTCTTCGCACACCAGCTTCACCTCTACCCACCTGGAAAGCAGGCCCACCAACATGACAAACCAGCCCTTGCTGGTTTAGGACTCAAGATGTCAATTGTCACTTCTTCACAGAACCACTTTGGCACCTCAGGGACTACCACTGGTCACCCCTGTGCGGTCAAACCCTTGCCCGACTTTTCACACTCAAGGCACTCATTCAATTCCCTCTCATAGGCTAAGTCAAATCATCAATAAACGGGCCTCAGTCGCGATTTTTCCTATGAAATCCCTATGTGTCCCCTGTGGGCTACAGCAATCAGCCTTTCTCTGAGATACCTGGGAACCTTAGCATTTCCTGATTGATACAGCTGTACCCTTAATTATTCCCTCAACTTCCAGTATTTCCCCTCGTTCTAAGTGAGGGAACCTTTTTGAGGCCATTGTTTTTTCACGTAATGCATTATAGCTATGACAACGCATCAACTTCCATTTCATGTCTCCATTCATCGTGGGACAGGAATACCTGTTCCGTCCATGTACCTTCACTTCCCTCCACCAGTGAGGTTAGTCTAGACAGTGTGGTGCCTGCCCCACACACAACAGACAGGTGCTCGGAAAAGTTATTGGCCCAACCTGTCATACACCTGGACACTTTATAATGATAATGATAATGATGTGTTATTTATGTAGCACCTTTATCCAAAGCGCTTTACAGAGCACATATTTACATACAATATCACCCAACCGAAATTGGTACTCACTTATCGACCTCGAAAGGAAGAAAGGATGAGTTGGCCTTGCGGGGATTCGAACCTGCGACCTGCAGATCATGCTCAGATCGCAGCAGCGAGTGCTCAACCCCCTGAGAGCTTAGGTGTTCATTGACCAATCCCCGCAGCCGGGAGGCTGGAGCCAGCCCAGACTACCAGGCCCACATCGAGGATTGCATTTAATTCTTCCTGACTTCTTTGAGCACAAGGAGCTCTGCTATATTTGCTCCGTCAGCCTTCTTCCTTGCCTGCAATCATCACCTGGTCACTGCATCACTTGCTGGGGTAAGCCCTGTTTCATCAGCGTGCATTGCGCTTTTTGCAACATTTTTTGCATTTTGAGGGGGGAAAAAATTCAAACAGCAGTAAAATTGTGGTTCTCACTGCCGGGAGTTGGATGATTGCAATAAAGTGCAATCTGTTTCTCTGAGTCCTCCCATTACCTGGTTTTTGTTTTTCTCACTCATTTACTGCAATTACGTTTTTCTCACTCATTTACTACAATTAGTTGCCTCTTTGTGCTGTGGCCTTCCAAGATGGCCGCGCCAGTTTCCCTGGAGTAGCTGCTTTGGTCTGGCCCTTTACTCCCCCTCCCATTAGTCGCTTATGTCTTCATTGACCAATCGCAGCAGCCAGGAGGCGGGAGCCGGACCAGACAACCAAGGCCCATGACAAAGGCCCTCTCCCCTACCAGCATGCTACTTGGGGTTTTCGCTGTACCCTAGCACCTCAACTTCAATTATACTGCCACCCTACTGCACTAAGAAATCTGGACTGCCTTGACATTGTCACCTCCTGAACTAAGGGTTAGTTCCCTCCATCTGGACTCACTCCTACCCCCTTTTGACTTCCACTGTCCCTTCTGCTTGCTACTCCCATGTTTACAAACTTTGCATTGCGTTCTAGACCCTTCGCTAACATCTGAACCCAATAGGAAAGTAAAATCCTGCTTTTTAGGTCTAAAAGTCAACTTTTGCTGTTTTGCTTTTGGTTTATAAGTCAAATCTTGCTGTTTTGCTTTTTGGTTTAAAAGTAAAATCTTGCTGCACTTTGCTAACTTTGCTTGTAACTGTTGCTTCTTTGTAACTTGCCGGCACAGCGACATCACTGCTCTCTTTTGCTCTACTCCTACCTGCCCCCTCCCCCTGCTTCTTCCTCTTTTCCTCACTACCACTCCCATGACGCTTTCTGTTTCTCCTATCTTTTCAAACTGCTTCTCCATTGACTATCCTTCTTTTCTCACTAGATCTGGTATGAAGAAGTTCATAAATGATATCCTGGCCTCCAACCCAGGTCTCCATATCGCTGACACCTATTCCAGCGCTTCCTCCAGACAGACCCTCACCGACAACCTCTTTGTCGTTCCATCACCAGATCTATGGACTCTTCATATGATCTCTGTGTTCTGTCCTGTCTCCTCCTTTCCCATTATTGGTGGCACCCGCTGGGAAGTTCTCATGGCTTCCTTCGACTCCTCTAAAGTCATCATTAATGTCTACCTTAATGGAACCGCCATGGTCAAGGCCCTCAGGCTAATCTCCTCCTCTTTGACAGGCGCTTCCCTCGCTTCATCAAGTTCCTTTCATCTCCTGCTGTCCCCTCCTCTCCCTCCTCAGCTACCTTGTTCTCTCTTCCCTCCTCCTTTGCCACACCTCAGGCTCCTTCTCCTCCGCAGGTCGTACCTCTGATTTGTACTCCTCCCCGGAAGGTCTTTAAGGCTGGCAAACTCCTTCATCTTGCTACTCTCAACTTTCGCTCTGCAGTCAAACACTCCTCTGACATCTGCTACCTCCTTGAAGAACTTGATCCCGATGTTCTCGGTCTTACTGGGACACGGTTTACGGACAGCCCTGTCATGATCTTTGACACCCTCCTCCCTGATGACTATAAGATCCTCTCTGCACCTACATCCTCTCAGTCTGGAGGGGATGTAGCGCTGATCTTTCCTGAGTGGATTCCTGCTCTATCAGGAATGTCTTGAATGTCTACAGGCTCACTCTCTCTCCTATCCATTCTCTTACTGTGGCTACTATCTACCGACCTCCTGGTCAAATTACCAAATTTTTCTCTGAGTAGGCTGACCTCTCCTCCTCCCTCCTGGCCTCAACCACTCAACGTCTCCTCCGTGGTGACCTCATTATCCACCTAGACTCTCATTGTTCATCCTCTGTACTCTTCCGTGACCTCTGCGACTCCCCTCTGCATTTTTATCCTCCCTTCCTGCCTGTCTCACTCTGTAGGGCACACACTTGGGGGCCAATTCATAGAATTCGGCGCACAAGTGGCGCACGCGGCTGGCGCACAGTGTGCGCGTGCGGTAGTCTGCGCCAGCCGCGTGCGCCGAAACACATTTCCGCGCACAGCGTATTCATGGATTCCAGCCACCAAAACCAGCCGTGGCGCACAGTGGCGCAGCGACCTTGCAGCAGCGCCAGTTACGCCCCCAAGAACGCCTTCCGCGCAGGGAAAAGCCATCAAAATCCCCAATCCAGCGCAAAGGGCTGCGCTAACCCTGTACCAGCACGGCAAGCGGGCTACGTGTATTCCAGGGGTTCGCGGGAAGTTTCACACGCGATTTCAGCAGGGTACGTGTATTTCAGGGGTGCGCGGGAAGTTCCACACGCGAATAGCCTGGGCGCGTGTATTTCAGGGGTTCGCGGGAAGTTTCACACGCGATTTCAGCAGGGTACGTGTATTTCAGGGGTGCGCGGGAAGTTCCACACGCGAATAGCCTGGGCGCGTGTATTTCAGGGGTGCGCGGGAAGTTCCACACGCGAATAGCCTGGGCGCGTGTAATTCAGGGGTGCGCGGGAAGTCCCACACGCGAATAGCCTGGGCGCGTGTATTTCAGGGGTGCGCGGGAAGTTCCACACGCGAATAGCCTGGGCGCGTGTATTTCAGGGGTGCGCGGGAAGTTCCACACGCGAATAGCCTGGGCGCGTGTATTTCAGGGGTGCGCGGGAAGTTCCACACGCGAATAGCCTGCGCGCGTGTATTGCAGGGGTGCGCGGCAAGTTCCACACGCGAATAGTCTGGGCGCGTGTATTTCAGGGGTGCGCGGGAAGTTCCACACGCGAATAGCCTGGGCGCGTGTATTTCAGGGGTGCGCGGGAAGTTCCACACGCGATTTCAGCAGGGTACGTGTATTTCAGGGGTGCGCGGGAAGTTCCACACGCGAATAGCCTGGGCGCGTGTATTTCAGGGGTGCGCGGGTAGTTCCACACGCGATTGGCCTGGGTACGTGTGTTTCGGGGTGCGCGGGTAGTTCCACACGCGATTGGCCGGGGTACGTGTGTTCCGGGGTCCCGTGAACTTTCACACGCGATTGGTTGGGATCCACGTGTGTACTGTCATCACGTGCAATGAGGGATACTCCCTCGCACGTCACGTCACAGACGCGCTCACGCGCTGAGGGCCTTTGGTCCAATGAAAATGCGTATGCGTGCAGACGCGCTTACGCGCTAAGGGCCTTTCCTCGAATTACACGCTGACGTGCAGAATTTTCACGTGCCAAATCACTCCGTATCAAGCTGGCCACGCGTAAGCACACGGAAGACCACGCTCCTGCCCAGAAGGCCGAACTACTGCCCCCCAGAGCCCCGAGCACGCTCCCACCTGCCATCTGCTGCTGCCTGACTGCCTGCTGCCCACGTGCCCTGCCATTTGCTGCCTGCACATCAGCCAGGGGTGCTGTTGGTGTGACCACCCCTGCTGGAACCAAAGACTCCCGACTGGGATTCCATCGCTCCACAGCCCAGCCCCAGGACCCAGTTGCCCACCCACTCCTGCCTCTGGGGTTGTCATGTCGGGGCAAACACCATCTGTGACCACTGACAACCCCCGGCCAGAGAGGCAGAGGGGCACCAGCTTCAGTGCCACCGAAGTTGGTGTCCTGGTGGAGCAAGTCCTGGGGCAGTATGATGCCCTCTTCGGAAGTTGCCGCGCCGACAAGGAAGGACGGACTCGGATCTGGACTGACATCGTGACTGCCATCAACGCGGAGGGGGTGGCAGTCCGCGACTTCCAACATGTCAAGAAGCGCTGGGAGGACTTCAGGTCCAGGACCCTGACCAAGGCCCAGCGCCTCTTGAAGGCAGCGGATGCCAAGGGGCGCCGGGGCCACTTGTCGGAAGAACAGATGAGGGTCCTGGAACACATATCCCCAGCGCTCCACGTCCAGGTCCTTGAGAGGCAGACCCGTCTGGAGTCGAGCGGTGAGTGTACATGCATCCTGATTGTGAGCAGTGCGTGTGGTGATTGTTCAGTAGTGTGCAGGTTGCACATCTGTTTGTATGGGGTCGAGTATGGGTGCGGGTGTACAGGGCCGTGGGGCTGACACATGCGAGGGCTGTAATGTGTGAGACATGGATGGTGCCTGTGTGTGTGGGCTTGCATGCCAAATGCAGTTGTGTGGGCACACAAGTTTGTATGAATGTGTATGTGAGTAGACATGTCCGTGATGTCACGCATGTATGTTGTTTTCAGCTGATTGTATCAGCGCTGTGTACATGTGCATGTGTGTGTATTCGACAAGGGTGCAACAGTGATGCAACATGGATGCATGTGACAGCGGTATGTGGAAGCCTGATGGGCAGATGTGACATGGATGCCCGTCTGAACACTGCGACACTTAGCAGAGGTGTACACATGCATGCAAGTGTGGTGGTGTGTGTACATGTGTGGTGCACTTCCTGTGTTGCATGTGATGTCTGGCTCACCTTTGGCTGCTGATGCTGTTGTATGTGTATGGATGGTGTTGGCAGTTGCAACATGGCTGTGGTATGGCTCGTGTGTGCAAGTTGTAATGACATGTGTGTTGGGGATTGTGATGACATGTCAGAGGTTTGCCAATGCCACTCATGTACAACTGTCATGTGTGTATGTGTACATTGTACAGTGCCCTGATGCCTGTGTTTTGTTTCTCCCTGTCTGCAGCGTCAACTGATGAAGAGGGCGGAGAAGGTGCTGTGGAGCACAGCGGCGGGGATCCCACCGCCAGCCGGAGACGCAAGGCCCGGCTCCCCTCCCAGGTTGTCATCTCGTCGGGGAGTGAGGAGTCCGGTGCCGCGTCCCAGGCCGCAGCTGCCGGGGGGAGGTCCAAGAGGCGGAGGTTGCAGTTGGACTCCTTGGCAGCAGAAGGGGCAGCTGGGACCCCACAGGGCCCAACGGGGGAAGATGGCACAGAGTCATCCAGGTTGGTGGGGGGTTTGGTGGAGGAGGAGGCCGTGCAAGCACCGGAGACGGGGTCTGGGGGTGGGGATCCCACTGGTGCTAGTGGTGCAGTGCAGGACCAGGGACAGGAGGCAGCACAGGCCGCCGCGGAGGTGCCTGTGTGCAATCCTGTCCCTGATCCTGTCCCTGCATCATCTTGCACCAGCAGGGATGCCCATGTCCAGACCAGTTTTCAGGCAGGGGATGAGCTGACGTCAACTGGCCTTCCTCTGCCTGCGGACGTGGCTATCCAGGCCCGGGTTGAGCCTGTCCTGGCTGGAGTGGCGTTGCGTCAACGGGCCATGCGAGGTGACCTGCAGTCTTTTCATGAAGAGACTGCAGGTCATCTCGAATGGCTCGTTGACCACGTCAGCCTGCTGGGACAGGTCACCCAGGCCGGATTCCTCCGTCTGATGGGGCTTGCCACGACCCCCTCCTCAGCTGGACCCCCTACGCGCCAGTCGTCCTCTGTGCCATCTTCCCACCCATCAGTCACCTGGGTGCCCTGTGGAGCTGCCTCTGACGGTGCGGCCAGGCTGGTGGAGGAGGCATCCCTGCCACAGTCGGGAGTCGGATGTCCAGCAGGGGTGGCCACGTCAACGACTGCACCCCAGCCGGCGGAGGATGTGCAGGCAGCAGGAGGCAGTGCAGGGGCAGAGGCACAGCAGCAGCAGCACCATGGTGGGAGCCATGAAGGCTCGGGGCCTTCGACATCGGAGGGGCAGGCATCGGCCGGAGGGCAGGAGGACCCAGGACAAAAAGTGTCTTCCGTGTGGCAGCGGTTGGGCCACGCCATAGATGCGGAGCGGCAGCGGGCGGAAGAGGCACGGCTCTCAATGGTCAGGGCGGAGAACTCCATGCAGAGGGCCCTGAGGCGGGTCGAGTGCCTCGAGGCAATCCGCAGGGCTTTGGAGGTGGACACGTCGACGGCCCTGCGGACCCTCGGGGCCATGGAGGAGGACCGCCTCCGGGACATTGAGGAGGAGTTCGATGATGCCCTGGCCCGGCACATCCAGAAGTGAGCCGTGGAACTAGCCCGCTGCCCTTGTACATAGTTATGTAGGTAGTGTTAAGTTTCATTTTTGTTTTTATTTCATTTGGACCTTTTGGACATTGGCCACATTTTTGTATATAGTTTTTTTTATTAGTTAGTGTAGTTAGTTAGGTTTCCTTTATTTTGTTGGGATGATGGACCCTGGCTTCTTGCATTGTACATAGTTGTGGACTTGTACATACTTTCTTTTTTGACATTATCCATGGATCAATGGCTTATAATTTTTTTTTCACATTGGATTTTGTTTGGTGGACATTGACTTTGTACTACATTACTTTGGATTTCTATATTCTTTAATTTTTTTCTTTTTTTGAACGGACATGCTTCTTTTCATTTTTTTCCATTCACATTTCTGTTTCTTCATTTTTGTTTCTATTCATCTTTCCTTTAATACATTATTTATTTGTTGCACTTCAATGTGTGGTGTCTCATTGTTTTCATGCATTTCATGTTATGTGTTTAGAGAATCACTGACACCCATTGGGTGTATGTGAGGGACATGTGTTTGTTTTGGAACTTGCAATTGGTGTTCTATGATGTAATTGCAGAATATGAGTGGGTGGATGCAATACTCGGGTGGGTGTCTTGCATTTGGGGGCTGACCATAGAGACCAGGGATCTGGACTGTGATGACATGTTGGGTGGGGAACATGAGTTGGACATGGGTGGGGGCCTGCTGGAGGCTGCCCCTGGTGGCTGGGGGTTGGGGGTGGTGGGAGACATGGGTGGGGGCCTGGTGGAGGGTGCCCTGCACTGCTGGGGGGTGGGGGTGGTGGGAGACATGTGTGGGGGCCTGGTGGAGGGTGCCCTGCACTGCTGGTGGGTGGGGGTGATGGGTGACATGAGTGGGGGTCTGGTGGAGGGTGCCCCTGGATGCTGGGGGGTGAGGGTGCAGGGGGACATGTGTGGGGGCCTGGTGGAGGGTGCCCCTGCACTGCTGGGGGGTGGGGGTGGTGGGAGACATGTGTGGGGGCCTGGTGGAGGGTGCCCTGCACTGCTGGGGGGTGGGGGTGGTGGGAGACATGGGTGGGGGCCTGGTGGAGGGTGTCCCTGGTGGATGGGGGGTGGGGGGTGGTGGGAGACATGGGTTGGACATGGGTGGGGGCCTGCTGGCAGGTTCCCCACAGTGCTGGGGGTGGGGGTGGTGGGAGACATGGGTGGGGGCCTGGTGGAGGGTGTCCCTGGTGGATGGGGGTTGGGGGTGGTGGGAGACATGGGTTGGACATGGGTGGGGGCCTGCTGGCAGGTTCCCCACAGTGCTGGGGGTGGGGGTGGTGGGAGACATGGGTGGGGGCCTGGTGGAGGGTGTCCCTGGTGGATGGGGGTTGGGGGTGGTGGGAGACATGGGTTGGACATGGGTGGGGGCCTGCTGGCAGGTTCCCCACAGTGCTGGGGGTGGGGGTGGTGGGAGACATGAGCAGGTGTGCAGGGTAGTTCCCTGTGGTGTGTGCTGCCTGCAGGGGCCGTGGAGGGTGTACAGGTAATGCCTGGGAGCACACAGCCATTTCGCGTGTGGAACTTCCCGCGCACCCCTGAAATACACGCGCCCAGGCTATTCGCGTGTGGAACTTCCCGCGCACCCCTGAAATCCACGTAGCCGGCCTTTTCGCGTGTGCTACTTCCCTCGCACCCCTGTAATCCACGTACCCTGCCATATCGCGTGTGGGACTTCCCGCGCACCCCTGTAATCCACGTAGCCGGCCATATCGCGTGTGCAACTTCCCGCGCACCCCTGAAATCCACGTAGCCGGCCTTTTCGCGTGTGCTACTTCCCTCGCACCCCTGTAATCCACGTACCCTGCCATATCGCGTGTGGGACTTCCCGCGCACCCCTGTAATCCACGTAGCCGGCCATATCGCGTGTGCAACTTCCCGCGCACCCCTGAAATCCACGTAGCCGGCCTTTTCGCGTGTGCTACTTCCCTCGCACCCCTGTAATCCACGTACCCTGCCATATCGCGTGTGGAACTTCCCGCGCACCCCTGTAATCCACGTAGCCGGCCATATCGCGTGTGGAACTTCCCGCGCACCCCTGAAATCCACGTACCCGGCCATATCGCGTGTGCAACTTACCGCGCACCCCGGTATGCACGCACACATTTATTTTTTCTCTCTGCGCGTGTGTGTGTTTGTGGGTACCCCTTTGTACGTCTTTTGTCCTGGAGGGCCACAGTATTGGACACCTTTTAGCGCACATTTCTTGCAGGCGCAGAGACGCTACCGCCTGCTTTCTTGTGGCGGTCGTGTTTGTGCCTGTTTGTGCCTGTGCGCTGCTTTGAGCGTGCGCTTTTTTGCCCTATTCTATTCCATGAATACGTGTTGTATGCGAGCGTGTGGGCGTTCCGCGCACTTGCCTCCTAAACTTTCCCCGTGCCGCCCACATTCTTCCCCATTCCGAGTGTTGTGCCCCATTTTATTCCCCATTCCGAGTGTCCCGCCCTGTGTCCCGCCTACTTTAGAGCTGTGCGCTGCGCTCGGAGTGATGGCGCAGTGGCCGTGGCGCACGACGTTCGTTGACCTGTGCGCCGGCCTGCGCCGCGCGTTTTTTCCGCGCACGTCCTCTGCTTTTCTTGCGCAGGGACTTCCATGAATCGACGTGCGCTGGTTTCCCTGCGCTTTGCGCTGATTTTCGGCGCAGCGCACGTATTGGCCCCTCTGCGCCGGGATTTTCGGCGCACATTTATTCCATGAATCGGCCTGTTGATGTCTTGATCTCCTCTGACCTCCCCCTCCATCCCTCTGACAACACCTCTCTCCTGGAGTGATCACTCCCTCCTCTCCTCTCATCTCTCCCTCTTTTCCCCCCAGGCCAAGCCTACCCCAACACTACCACCTACCTTCTGGGACATCCGGCCGGCCCATAAAGCGTGTTTCATTGGAGGCTTTCGCTGCCACCTTCTCTCCCCCTCCACCTCTGGCTGACTCACATCCTGACACAGCCCTGTCTCTGCTCTATTTTTCTATCTCTGATACTCTTGGTGCTCTTGTCCCTGTAATGAGGATCTGTTTGAAGTCAAAAGCCAAATGCAATTATTGGTATGACTCTGATCTAGCTACACTTAAACGTAAGTATAGGGCAGCCGAGAGGAAATGGAGGGCTTTTTGTTCATCCTCTGACAAACTGGCCTGTCGCCTACACACACAACCTAGTACATCCAAATCAAACTCTTCTAGGAGACAGCAGATGTCAGAGGAGTGCTTGACAGCTGATCGAGAGTTGAGAGTAGCGATGTGGAGCAGGTTGCCACATTTGAAGGACTTCCGGGGAGGGGTACAGGCCAGAGGTACACCCTGCTAAAGTGTGTGAGGGGCCCGAGGATGGGCAGAGGAGGAAGGAAGAGAAGGCATGGTAGTCAGAGAGAGAGAACAGAGTGCCAGAGGGGTGGCAGAGAAGATTGGCAACAGCGTGGCCAGAGACGCATCAGGGGATGCCGAAGAGGTGGCAGAGAAAGGAGGCAGAAGAGGAGCCAGAGAGGGGTAAGAAGGGATAGCAGGAGAAGAAAGGAAGTTGATAAGGCGCGGACGCGTCTACCAAAGAGAAGGGGATTGGCCTAAGGGCCTCAGACCAACACAGTGACATTTAAGTAGACATTAATGATGGTCTTAGGTGAGTGGAAGGGGGCCAGGAGGGCCTCCCAACAGGTGCCACCATTAATGGGAGAAGAGGAAAAAGAAGAGAGAGCCGAGACCATATGGGGGGTCCATAGGCTTGAAGAGGGAACCAAAAAGAGTATGTTGGTAAGGATCTGTCTGGAGGAAGCACCGATATAGGTATCCGCGATAGGGAGGCCTGGTTTGGAGACCTGGATGTCCCTTTTGACCTTCTTTCTGCCAGACTTAGTGAGAGGGATAGGATAGTCGACAGAGAAGCAGTTAGAAAATATAGGTGAGACAGAGAGCAGACATAGGGGGTGCAAGGAGGAAGGGGGGGAGACTAGGTAGGGGAAGGGGCAGAGGAGGTCACGCAGGGGTGGGGAAGACAGGAGGGAGGCACACAGTGGGGCACAAAAGGGAGGGAGGCACAACAAAGAACAAGAACAACAGACCTACAAAGCAGATGCAGTACAGACCCATCAGCAAAGAAAAGAGCAAAACAAGGAACCTAGATGTAGAGAATGCAGATGTAGTACAGATCCAGGGCAAAGCACAAAGCACAACAGGGTACCTGGAAGTAAGGAATGCAGATGCAATACAGGACCAAAAGCAAAACACAGAGGTCAGCAGGGAACCTAGAAGTGAAGAATACAGGCAATTTCAATGTGTTGTCACAAACAATGGAGAGCAACACAATATCAAGAACCGTAGAGAACAAACATAAAGTTAATACAGTCAACAAGACCCAGAACGCAACTGGAACCTAGCAGCGACTAACAAGGTAAGCAAGGTGTGGACAGGTGGAACAGCCATTATTGCTCCCTATTAAACTGTCACACCTTTCTTATTACTCCTATTACCAAAAAGCTTGTTGTCTGCTGCATGTTGCCCAAAGTTGCTTGTTATCCATGTCAGGCATTTAGGCCATTGTCTTAGTTAGCCATTTCTGGCAGTTATCCTCTATCCAGGAATACCGATTCTGGGTGTTTTTGCATTTCCTGATGTATTTTGAAATATAAGGCTTTTTCGCTCCATCTAGGAAACTCGAATCTTGGTGTTTTGCATTTGCTACTGTGTTTTGAAAATTAGTCTTTTTTCTCTCCATCTACGAAACTTGAATCTAGGTGTTCTTGCATTTGCTGTTGCGTTTTGAAATAATAGGATTTTCCCTCTATATAGGTAACTCGGATCTAGGTGTTTTGCAGTTGCTGTTGTGTTTGAAGTTTAGCCATTCCTCCCTCTATCCAGAAATCTAGCCACACTCCCCTCCATACAGCACTGTGCTGCCAGCTCTAGGTGCTCCATCCCAAAGGCTGGCAAGGGATCAAGTCTCTTGGCCTCTTCGCCTAGCTCACCCTCCACCTGCCGCAGGACTCTCAACATTGGTCTGGACTTCCTTTTGCGTGTACCTAATCTGTCAGCGGCTAGCTTGCTGGTAGGCTGCCTGGTATGTTCGTTGTGCATTGTAGTTTCCCCCTCCTTCTCTTCTCCCCTTCCATCTCTCCTCTCTCTCCCTCCATGGTGCTTTCCATCTCCCCTATCTTCTCTGACTGCTACTCTATCACTTATCCTATCGCTCTTTCAAAGTCTGGAAGGAGAACATTCAAGAAAGATCTCCTGGTCTCCAATCCAAGGTTACCCATCGCTGACGCCTATGCTTCTTCCAGGCAGATGGTCACTGACAAACCTTTTTGTTGTTCCCTCTCTAGACATCTAGATTCCCCATATGGTCTCAGTGCTCTCCCCTTTCTCTTTTTCACCCATTAATGGTGGTACCTGATGAGAAGTAAGAGAAAAACAAGGATCCAAATTTGGAACCCTCCCATCCCCTGCACACTATTAAGTACCGTCGGAAGCCAGTTAAGGATTGAATTTGAAATACAATTATAGTTCATATTTTCATTGAGTTCCAACAATGTGCATTACAACAAATGTTATACATAAAAGTAGCAATTTAATAATGGAGGACTTCTCAGCAAAGCTATCTCTAAGTCCAATATAAACGGCTGACTCGTTTTGAGGGGAATCCTCTTCTTCTTGAGTCTAATTGGACTGAAGAGAGATCACACATCTCCCCATTTAAAAGGATGCTATAAATATATTGCCAATCTTATTGTTCAATATATATCTCACATTTTGTCAAATGTTTAGATTTAGTATCACTGAAATCATATCTGTATAGCACATCATTATTCCCAATCAATTAAACATAGTGAGTCAATTGGAAGTGAACCAACCCATCTTATAGCATGATTATTAGGGTATCACCAAGTGGATACAGTCTACAGTGGTGGGATTCAAGACACTCTTATGCATTATGGAGACAACTTAAGCTAAAGGGTAGATGTAAAAAGACCCATCATGAAGTCTAATTATAGGGGTTTCTCCCAGAGTGCACAGTTCTCAGTGATAAGAGACTATCAGACTATGTGGGAACGCCTTAAACTCCCAGCCCCTTTAAATGCCTTAAAAGTTATACCATATTATTGTGAAATAAGACTTAAATCTGAAATTAGGTGTGCACCGATAATCTCTTGTCTTGGTACCCGATGACAAGTACTCTTAGCATATTTCCCATCCTCTACGGTCATCTTTAATGTCTACCAGAATGGCACTGTCATGGCCCAGGGCTCTCAGCCCAATCTCCTTGATAGGTGTCTTCCGTCTCTCATCAACTTCCTCTCTTCTCATGCAACTCCTCCTTCTGCCACCCCGCTGACCTCTTCGCCACTCCTGATGGGCGTATCACATTCCTGTATCCATCCTTGGAAGACCATCAAAGGTAGCAACAAGCTCCACTTAGGTACCCTGAACCCTGGCATTGCCGTTAAACACTCCTCTGACATCTGCCACCTCCTTGAAGACTTCGACATTGACGTCCTCACTCTCACGAGGCGTGGTTCATGGCCAGCTCTGTCACTACTTTTGACTGACTCATCCCGGAGGGCTACAAGATCCTCTCTAAGACCAGGCCTAACGATCTGGGGGAGGAGTGGCCCCTGATCTTACCTGAATGGGTCCCTGCTACTATCATACCCACTCAGTCCTACTCTACCTTCGAAATGCCTTGCATGCAGGCATGATGTCTCTCCTCTCGCTGACTCATGCCACCACCATTTCCGTGATGGCTAGGAGGCCGAGTTTGTGGGCAGTGAAGAGGTCATGTATGTCTGAGGCGTGTGCCGGGAGGGAGCGTGCGTTGATGAGGGCACAGCTGAGTGAGGTGTGCTGGGAGAGATGGGATGTGGCCCTCGAGTCTGTAGGCTCCCCAAAGGCAGTGTTAGGAGTGGGAGGGGTGGTGTCGTGAGTTGTGTATGTGCTGGCGAATTTGGAAGATCTGGGTGTGGGGACATAGGTGGTGTACAGCGGGTAGGTATCCAGCCTAGGCTTAGTGGCAGTATTATGTAGCAAAGTGGCGTTGGGGCTACCTGTATTAGTTACAGGATTAGAAAGGGGCATGGTGGCCGCATTCGGCAACCTGATGGCAGTTGTACTAACATTCTTAGTTGCAGCGCCAGACAATGGCATGGTGGCAGCATTAGGCAGCATAGTGGCAATTGTGCAAGCAGCATTGTATACAGCGCTAGATAGTGGCATGGTGGCAACATTGGGCAGCATAGTGGCAATTGTACAAACAACATTCGATACAGCGCCAGACAGTGGCATGGCGGCAATATTGAGAAGCTTAGTGGCAATTGTGCAAGCAGCATTGGATACAGCATCAGACAGTGGCCTGGCGGCACCATTGGGCACTGTAGTGGCAATGGTGGATGCAGCATTGGATATAGCGCCAGACAGTGGCATGGCGGCAACATTGGACAGCATAGTGGCAATTGTGCAAGCAGCATTGGAAACAGCGCCAGATAGTGGCCTGGCCGCAACATTGGGCATCGTAGTGGCAATTGTGCAAGCAGCATTGGAAACAGCGCCAGACAGTGGCCTGGCCGCAACATTGGGCACCGTAGTGGCAATTGTGCAAGCAGCATTGGAAACAGTGCAAGACAGTGGCATGGTGGCAACATTGGGCAGCCTAGTAGCAATTGTGCAAGCAGCATTGGATACAGCACCAGACAGTGGCATCGTGCAAAATTACAGCATAGTGGCAATTTTGCAAGCAGCATTGGATACAGTGCCAGACAGTGGTATGATGGCAACAGAAGAACACTCTTCTTCTTCTCTCATTCCCAATTGTCTGACTGCTATTCAGGCATGGTGTGCTGCCAACAATCTCTGCCTTAATGCCAGTAAGACTGAGATCCTTCTCATTGGGATCCCAGCTCCCTCCTTCAATCCTCCTTCAATCCTACTCTCTGGCCGCCCTCCATGGACACCCTTCCCTCACCCTCTTGAGAGGCAAAAAACCTTGGTGTCATCTTCAACTCCTCTCTCTCCTTCTCTCCTTCTCTCCTCACATCACAGACAAATAAGGCCCACTTCCAATTGCACCTCCTCAGGGGCATTCTCCCTTTCCTCACCTTCCCCCAGAAATTCAATATCTCCGGAGCTCTGGTCCTCTCTTGGCTGGACTTCTGCAACAGCCTCTTCCTCAATCTGCCTAAATCCTCCCTTTGCCCCCTTCAACTAATCCAGAATAGGACTACAGGGCTTATCCTTGGCCTCAAACCCAGGGACGACATCTCACCAGCCCTAAAATCTCTCTACTGGCTCTTGGTTGCTGCGAGGATCAAATCCAAAACCCTCTGCATCATTCACAAGGCTGTCGGAGGCCTGGCACCCCACTACAGCCAACTCTCTCCCCCTAAATGCCTCCCTGAGCCCTTCGGCCTTCTAGCTCCAAATCTCTGCAGAACGCTTCTCCAAGCAGAGAGTGGGAGGTAGATTTCTCTCCTCAACAGGTGCCTCCCTCTGGAATGGCCTCCCTGCCCCTCTCAGACTTAAGCAGAAGCTTCTCAAGACTCTCCTTTTCGCTTACTCCTTCCCTCTCCCCCTCCCCTGCTAATGTCCCCCCTGCCTCATTTGACTAGCTGTCAGGTTTCTTCTGATATATACAGGGCACCAGACCCTCCTCGACCAGTCTAACCCAGCACTTGGCCTCCTCTAACCCCCCATAACCTGCACTTGCCTTACTGGGCTCCCTCAACCTGCACTAGCCTGGCTGGGCCTGCGCCCATTGAGCCCATCCAGCCCCATCCTCGCATTTAACGCACAGACCTTCCTTCCCCTGCTCTCTCTGTATTCCCATAGCACTTGTCCACCTGGCCTCCTCTTTGGACTCGGCTAACCAGGTGCCTTCTCCCCCCTTTTTTCCTCCCCCCCCCAGAAATTGCATGCTTGCCGTTCCAACCTGCACTTCCGTTCCCTCCTTAGCATTAGCGCATTTCGCTCTGACCGGCACTTCCCCCCTCACCTGCACTTCTTGTTATTGTTGTGACTAAATGGCGCACATATATATATATATATATATATACATGACACTGGACACATGCAGTGTACGTGTAACTCCTTTATTCTCCATACATATTGTGTGTCGTCCCTTCCCTGTCCCCTCCCCTTCTGTTCCTCGCTAGCTCCCCTCTTCCCGTTGCAGTCCCTCCCTCTTAAAGGGCCTGTGTCCTTTTGCTCTGCAACAGTTACTGCACTTGCACGATCCGAATGTCATAAGGCCTAGCAGGACGGTTTTTGTTTTTCTTCATCCCTGTCGTATCTCCCACCCAGCCCCACCCCGCCCTCCATCTTTGTTTTGTTGCGCCTTGAAACACCATTTGCTGTATAGGCGCATTATAAATACCCAATTAATTAATTAATTGGAGCCAAATGAGCTCCAATGTTACCCAATAACGCATGTGTGATATGTTAAATGCTTCCTGCAGTGCATTTTGTAGTTACTGCTGCATGTTGTTAGGAATATGACATGTGATTTGTGAAGTACACGCCTACACGTGTTGCATTATTACAGCATGTGTTTGCACAATGTCTGTGCAACTTCTAAATGGTTGCCCGCCCCCATTTGAAAACCTATGACTTTTGTGTCCCTCTCTCCTTGGCCCTCTTCTTGCCTTTGTCGTTCTATCAACAACACTACGTTAGATTGCCCAGAATGTTAGCATTCTGAAAACCCCACAAGCTTTTTTAAAACATCCTCTGTATGTTAGTAAACCCTAAAGAAAGACCGTTAATTTTCTGATACCTACAGGTGCTCACCCGCTGTACGCGCCATCTGGAGAAAAAAAACGCCTTGTCAAACTATTGATGTTAGGAGAGTTGGATAATGGCCCTAATTTTGGTGAATGGTAGGTGTCAGGGCATGCGTGGTGTGAAAAACGCTTTGTTTTTCCATCGCGCTGAGCTGGAGAAGGTGCTGTGGGGGAGGGGCGGCTGGAGCGGGAGGTGGGTGGCGGGGCCTTGTGCCTGAGAGCCCTGCAGTGGGCAGCTGCTGGCTTCCAGCGGCCTTTCATCGCCGTTCGAGCACCCAGGGGCTCTGCACAATGCCCCAGAGAGGTGAAGCTGGGGGCACAGGAGCCCCTCCCCTGCCACTCAGCTCTCAGTGAATGACTATGAAGAGGCGGCAGAATTTCAATAAGAGCCGGGACCCCTTGCGTCCCCAAAGCTTGAATATGCCTTTTCTTTTCATGGGGGGATTTTCTACTCTCCGGGGAGCAACTTTCTGACATTGTTCCACACAAATACTCTGGCCCGCTCCCCAACGCTCCGCAGACCCATTTTACATCCATGATAAAAACGCATTTTGTTTTACTCTGCCTCCAATTTGGGCCACATCCGTGGGAAATTGAGTTTGCGTCCTAGAGAAGAGGTTCGGTTTTAATTCACAAAGAAACAAAGAGACAAAAGGCACGGAAAGAAACAATACACATGGAAATAAGGAGAGGAAAAGAAAGGCCAGGAAAAGCAAGGACACGGGAGAAAGAGGACAGAAGGAAGGGAACCGGGCGCAAAAAAGTGACATGCGAGGAAGGGAACGACAACGAGGAGCCAGAAAGCAAATCAGCTGAGAACAAGAAATGCAGAAGAAATAGAATAGAAGGGAGAGTGAAACAAACACGGATAAATACAATGAAAAGTTGGTTAAGATGAAAAAGAAACTGACAGGCAGAAAAGGATGTCATTAGTAAACATGGCCATTTACTATACCAATATAAGAGCATGTCTGTGCAAACCCCATACACAGACGGTCTCCACAGTTCTGATGAACGGTTATTTTTGCTTTGACCAGCCAGTCAGTTGTTTAATGCGTATTTGGATATACAGTGCAATGTTATTATTCTATCATTTACGGTGTCCAGTCAAAGGATCGAAAACAAAAGGATTGAATACAATAGTTTTGAGTCAAAAAGACCGGAAAAAAAGGTCAAATGTCCTTTGTATTCGATCCTTTCACCTACAACCATCACAAACTACCGACCTATCACAACGGTCCCATTTCTCCAGAAAATAATTGATAAAATAGCTTACTCCCAAATACAAAACCACCTAGAACATCACCAATTACTGGGGTACTGACAGTCAGGATTCCGCCCCAATCATAGCACAGAGACAACCCTTCTCAATCTGAAGATCCAAATGGATTCTACCAGAGAAGCAGGAAATCTCTGCTTACTAATGCTACTGGTTCTTTCAGCGGCATTCAATTTGGTTGACCACGACAAACTCTGCGACACACTAGCCAACACCTACAATTTGTCTAAAAATGCCACTGACTGGATCAAATACTTCTTAGAAGACAGGACATCAAGAGTGTCCATCAGCAAAGAATCAGCTGACCCCATACCAGTTCCCGTAGGAGTCCTGTAAGGTTCATGCCTACCTCCCACATTGTACAATGCCTATACCAAGCTGCTCTTTGCAGCCCTGGATGCCATGGGTGTCATCTACACTAACTTTGCAGATGACACCCAGATCCTCATCCCACTAACAGGAAACCACGAGCTAGACCTACTGCTCATCAACCAAATCTATTCTCTTATCCAAAACTGGATGGCTTACAATAGCCTTTGCCTCAATGATGATAAAACAGAGCTACTCTTATTAGGCTCATCTTCCAAAATGGACTCTCTTCAGCCTGTTTATAAATCCTTCATCATTGATGGCACCACGATCTCAGTACTTAAACAAGTTAAGACACTGGGTGTCTATTTAGACGCTACCTTAACTATGCCTTAACAAGTAAATACCCTAGCCTCCTCCACTTCCTAACTTCTAAACGCATCTCACAAAGCCGTAAATTCCTCTCACATGATAATTGCGTTATATTAGCAAGAGCATTAATACTTTCCAAGCTCGACTATTGTAACATTCTCTTCCTTGGCACCTCCAAAACCAATATAGCCAAACTCCAACTTATGCAGAATAAAACCCTCAGAGCTGCCCTAGGCATAAAAATCTGAACACATCTCCAATATCAGGAGAGACAACCACTGGCTCCCTATCCAAGCCAGGATTTTATTCAAAACCCTAAGCATCACACATAAATGCATTGCCTACCAAGCTCCCAAATACCTCATCAACACAGTCATGAAGAAATCTCAGACCAGACTTCTCAGATCCAACAACAACTCACACTTCGAAATCCCATGATACAAAAGAGAGAAAGCCGGGGGCTGCAGTTTCAAAGTCCTTGCTCCTAAATACTGGAATTCCTTACCTACCAATATCAAGAATGAAACATCCTACCCACAATTTAAAAAATCATTGAAAACTTCGTTATTCAACCAATATTAAACTTAGCTAAGATCACCAACCTATCCTGACCAGACCTTCACCCTCACTTGTATATAAAATGTATGCAACATTATCATTGTTTTATTATGTTTTTCTGCTACACACGAAGACCTGGCTAAGGTGAGTCTGTCCCCAGATGCCCCACAACACTTTCAAACACTGTAAAAGTGTTTTAAAATGGAAGCGTTGTGCGCTCGGCGCTCCAGTCCCCTTCCTCCTACCCCCCTTTCCCAGCTCAATCCCGCCTCCCAACCCTCTCCCTGCACCATGATTGGTGTCCTGGCCACATATCATGAACCCTCCCAGGGCAGCCCTCTGACCGGCAGCCCCTGTGGTTAAGGGCCCCAAGGCCAAGGGCGGCTCTGACATTGGCGGCTCCAAGACGTGTCTGCAGGTGTCAGCAGGGGAAGCCAGTGAAGCCAGCAGTCAACAGACACCAATAAAACTGTGAGTGTGGCATGGGTGGGGAGTGGAGCAATTACTCTACTCCAGAAAACCCCTACCACTCTATCTTACCTCAGATTAACATAGACTGCCATAGACTCACACCACGTACACTCAGAAAGATTTGTGACCACCAGACTGAACTTACTCATGACAGGATTGTCGAAGTTGCCTTGCATTACATACTAACATACTTGTCAAGGTCAACAAGCGCTGCACTTAGATGAAACTTCAATATTATCATGCCCACAATCAGAATTGTGAATATTAGCCTGCGTCACATCTAGATAGGACTTTGAATATTAGCATGTCCACACTTAGATCGAATTGTGAATACTAGCATGTCCACACTTAGATAGAATTGTGAATGTTAGCCTGCGTCACATCTAGATAGGACTTTGAATATTAGCATGTCCACACTTAGATCGAATTGTGAATACTAGCATGTCCACACTTAGATAGAATTGTGAATATTGGCATGTCCAGACTTGGATAGAATTGTGAATACTAGCATGTCCACACTTAGATAGAATTGTGAATATTGGCATGTCAACACTTACATAGTATTGTGAATGTTAGCCTGCGTCACATCTAGATAGGACTTTGAATATTAGCATGTCCACACCTAGATATAATTGTGAATATTGGCATGTCCAGACTTGGATATAATATGATATGATTGTTTATTTATATAGCGCCTATGCACAATGTGTTTCAAAGTGCTTCAAGGCAAGGGAGGGAACAAGGGAAAATACAACCACATTCTTACAGGCCATGAACAGTAAGGATGTGAAATTAACTATCGTACTCGGCCTGACGACATTTCAGCTAGTGCAAGAGCTAAGACATAGATAAGGAAGGGAGGGGGAGAGTGGGAAGGAAATGGAAACAGACAGGAGACTTAGTATTGTGAATGTTAGCCTGCATAACATCTACATAGGACTTTGAATACTAGCATGTCCACACTTAAAAAGAATTGTGAATATTGGCATGTCCAGACTTGGATAGAATTGTGAATGTTAGCCTGCGTCACATCTAGGTAGGACTTTGAATATTAGCATGTCCACACTTAGATCGAATTGTGAATACTAGCATGTCCACACTTAGATAGAATTGTGAATATTGGCATGTCCAGACTTGGATAGAATTGTGAATACTAGCATGTCCACACTTAGATAGAATTGTGAATACTAGCATGTCCACAATTAGATAGAATTGTGAATATTGGCATGTCCACACTTAGATAGAATTGTGAATGTTAGCCTGCGTCACATCTAGATAGGACTTTGAATATTAGCATGGCCACACTTTTTATTTTTTTTAATTTGTATTAATTTATTCAAACCAACAACAATACAAACCAAACATGCAGTGCATATATCAACAGTTCAATTGTTCATCGTTTAATTGCGGTCACTCCTCCCCCTATCCCACCCCCCTTTACGAGCCTGTTTATTCCAAACACTCTGTGTCTGCCTCACGTGGTAGGGTCTCACTTTCCGTGGATTCAGTCAGATCTTGTGTTGTTCCAAACAATTCCGCTATTAATGATTTCCATGTCATCAGGGTTCCACCTCCTCCTCTCCACCTACATTGCTTGCCTCTTGCCATACCATGGTTTCTGCCTCTGCCCATTTCTGCAACTCTTTCCACCACACCTCCACCCGTGGCCTGTGGCATGTCTTCCATCCCATGGTAATCCTTCTTTTTGCAAGCACATATGCTAGATCCTTCAGTTTACTAACATGCTTAGGTTTCTGTGCTCTGGGGAACCCCCCCGAACAAGCAGACCCAGGCTGTATCTATGATGATAGTGACCCCTTTTTTGGCTAGTTTCTGTGCTACTTCACCCCAGAAACGCTCTATCACTGGGCATGACAAAAACATGTGTACCATGTCAGCATTTTCCTCATCACATTTGGGACATGCCTGTCGTCCAGCGTTATCAAACCTAGATATTTTCTGAGGTGTCATATATGCCCTATGCGTAATATACAGTTGTATCTGTTTCAGTCTGGCGTTCCTTGACACCTTCTTGTGGTATCCCAGGGCACGCTCCCACATCGTATCCTCTATCGAGGCCCCTACTTCTGCTTCCCAGTCTAGTCTCAATTGTGTTAATTCTTTCCCGACCTTAGACATCAGCATCTCGTACAGTCTAGAAATCTCATGTCCCCCTTCCGTTATATCATATATTACATCTATTATAGCATCTGGTTCTTCTTCCAGTACTGTTTCGGGCCATGTTTTCCTAATTCTCTGCACCATTCTGTGATATGTGATATACTGGCCCGTATGTAACCCCGTCTCCTCCCCTAGCACTTCAAAATCCATAATAGTCCCCTCTCGCCAGATATCTCCCCTCGTTACCAACCCCACCGATTCCCAATGGGTCCTTATTATCATCCTTAATTGCTTATCTCCCCCTGATAGTGTAGCTAGTGGTATCTGCGGGGATCATGGGAGTGGGTTCTCCATCATCCGGCATGCCCAGCGGCACATCATCCACCCAAGCCTCATCCTCTTAGGGCGCTCTCCTATTTCTGCCTTGGGCAGCCAGATCATTTCTTTTAAATAAAACTGGGCACAATCATGTCCAAACAGCCTATATTCGGGGGTCACTTCGTCTGAGAGCCATTTGGCAACATATTGCAGCTGGCTCGCTACATAATAAACCTCATAATTAGGCAGTTTTATCCCCCCTTTCTCGTAGAAGTTCTGCAACTTCCATAGTGCCACACTATTCTGGGTACCGTGCCACAGGAAATCCCTACACATGCTGTCCAGTTTAGTGAAAAACTTCTTGGGTACCTGGTATGGAATGTTACCAAAATAATGCAGGAGCCTAGGTAGGACCACCATCTTCAGCATTGCCCCTCGTCCCATCATTGCCAGAGGTAACTTCACCCAGAATTTCATACACTTCTCGATTTTCACAATGGCTACCTCAGTATTGTGCCTATGTTCTTCCTCAACCGTATGGTACACGTCTATTCCAAGGTACCGAAAGGTGCTCACCGCCCATGGTATTTGTAACACCGGCAGCCGCCCCCAGGAGTTCCCTTATAACTGCTTAACGGGAAAATACTAGATTTTTAAGGATTCACCGCTATCCCAGACAGCCCCGCATATCTCTTCATCACCTCTAGGTTATAATGGAGGTGTTCCTCAGGGTACCTCAAGTACAGCAACAACTCATCCGCATATAAGCAGATCAAGTGTTGTTCCCCTCCCGCCTCAATACCTATAGTGTCGTATTGCTGTCTAAGGTATATTGCTAGGGTTTCTAGGGCTAGTATATAGAGCATTGGGGACCATGGGCACCCTTGTCTGGTGCCTCTGCTGAGTTGCCATCTTTCGGATATCACTGATCCTGTTCTAACTCTAGCCAGCGGTTCAATATATAGCATCTTCGCCCACCTTACGTATCCAGGCCCCATTCCGTAACCCGCCAGGGCTGCCAGCAGCCATGGCACTTGACTGGATCAAAGGCCTTAACCGCGTCTAGGGACACGATCGCCATTTCGCCTTCATGCTTACATCCCCATTCGACAACCCGATGGAGTGGTCTATGGTTATGTGTTATATTTCTGTTTGGGACATAGCCCGTCTGATCGGGGTGTCTAAGTTTGTCAATAACTCTCCTCAGTCTGTTTGCCAAGACAGCCGTCAATATCTTGCTGTCCTGGTTCAACATCGACATCGGTCTGTAAGAGCCACAGCTATGTCCCGGCTTGTTGGGTTTGGGAAGCGGTATTATGATCGCTTCCCTAAGTGACTCCGGCAACCGTCCCACCTCAAACGCCTCATTTAACATTTCTAACATTGGGGGGAGCATTTCCTCCCTATAAACTTTGTAGAATTCTCTAGGGAACCCGTCCGCCCCCGGAGTCGTACTCGTAGGCAGCTGCCTCACCACTTTTTCTAACTCTTCCAACGTAATCGGTGAATCCAGCTCTTCTCTTTCCTCAACACTTATCCTAGGCAGTCCTATGTCTTCCAGTGTTTCCATTATTTCCCCATGACTACTTCCCTCCTCATCCTCATATAACAATTTATAATAATCTGCAAACTCCTAGTTAACTCCCTCCTGGGTGTCCGCTACACTACCATCTTCTCTAATTATCGTTCTGATCGTGGGTCTGCGAGTTTCACTCTTGTATAACCATGCCAAGAGCCTTCCTGTTTTATCCCCTCCCGCATGCTGTCGCTCTATATATTGTTTATAGTTGAGGTTGCACAGTCTTTCCCATTGTTCTGCACATTTCTGTTGCAGTTTGAGTATCGGCTCCGTGTCTTCGCCCCTTTATTTAATGCCCTTTCTAGTTCCCTTTCTGTTTCTTGTAGGTCAGCCACAATCCCACCCTGCAGGCCTTTTGATTTAGCTATGGCTACCCCTCGCAGCACTACCTTGAAGGCTTCCCATAGTGTACTCGCCGAGTCAACGCTACCCGTATTCATCTCAAAGTAGTTAATAATCTCCTCCCTTATATCCTCCCTGAAAACAGGATCCTTAAGCGCCTCTGCCCAGAGGTGCCATGTCGGAATCCTTGCTCTCGGAGGGCAATATTGCCACCCGAGAACCAGGGGAGAGTGGTCCGAGAGGACCCTCGCTTTATATTCTACCTGAGTAATCTCTGTTATCACCTCCGCCGTGGCAAAACATAGTCCAGCCTCGTATGTAACTGCTGTGGGGCGGAGTAATGTGAATATTGCCTTTCTCGGGGGTGTTTCGTTCTTCATACATCTGCCAGACCAAAGTCGTCTAGCAGTGTCTGCAGTGCTTTCGCCGCTGGGGCGTGTCTATCAAACTTGCCATCCAATCTGTCTACCCTGGGGTTTAGTACACAGTTAAAATCCTCTCCCAAAATCACTGCACTACCCATGCGCATGCTAAGGTTGTTGCATAGAGTTCTGAAATACGCTGCCGTATTTTGATTGGGGGCGTATGTATTTACAATACTTATCTCCTTATTCTCCAATAGTCCCCGCAATATTACCATCCTCCCATCCATTCCGGTCACCTTCTGCAACAGTTGAAACGGGACGTGCGGTGCCACCCAGATGAGTACCCCTCTAGCGTAAGCAGAGTATGTTGAGCTTTCCACAACCCCTTTCCATTTCTTTGCAATCATTTCCATCTTTTCCCGTGTCAGGTGAGTCTTCTGCAACAGTGCAATATCTATCTTTTGCCTGCGCAGGTATAACATAACCTTGTTCCTTTTCAGATAACTATTAAGTCCCCTGACATTCCACGTGATTATTTTAAGATACCCCATGGTCTATGAGAATTCCCCTTCCCCTCCCACCAGTGCAGTCCAGATCCCACTTCCGTCTCAGTCTACCTAGGCTCGTTCCCCAATTCAAACTTCCTATAACTACACACACCCCAATTTCCCCTTCCCCTCTCCCTCCCGCCCCCCTTTTCTCAACTACAACGCATGTCCACACTTAGAATAGTGAATGTTAGCCTGCATCACATCTAGATAGGACTTTGAATATTAGCATTTCCACACTTAGATCGAATTGTGAATATTGGCATGTCCAGACTTGGTTAGAATTGTGAATATTAGCATGTCCACACTTAGATAGAATTGTGAATACTCGCATGTCCACACTTAGATAGAATTGTGAATATTGGCATGTCCAGACTTGGTTAGAATTGTGAATATTAGCATGTCCACACTCAGATAGAATTGTGAATATTGGCATGTCCAGACTTGGATAGAATTGTGAATATTGGCATGTCCAGACTTGGATAGGACTTTGAATATTAGCATGTCCACACTTAGATATAATCTGTGAATATTAGCATCTAAGTCCACACTTGGATAGAATTGTGAACATTGGCCTGCGTTACAGCTAGATAGGACTTTGAATGTTAGCATGCCCGCACTTAGGTGAAACATGAATATTAGCATGTCCACACTTAGAATTGTGAATATTAGCCTGCGTCGCATCTAGATAGGACTTTGAATGTTAGCATGCCCGCACTTAGGTGAAAACTGAATGTTAGCATGCCCGCACTTAGATAGAATTGTGAATAATGGCATGTCCACACTTAGATAGAATTGTTAATGTTTGCCTGCATTGCATCTAGATAGGACTTTGAATGTTGGCATGCCTGCAACTGGGTGAAACTTGAATGTTGGCATATGCCACACTTAGAAGTTGTGGATATTGGCCTGCGCTGCATCTGGATGGGACTGTGAATGTTGGCATGCCCACACCTGGATGGAATCCTAAGCACTGGCCTGCGCCGCACCCAGATAGAGTTGTGAGGGTCAACATGTGACACACTTCGACAGAACTGTGAATGTTAGCACCCATTAACCAATATAAGCTCAAACTCTGCATACTTATCTCACTCAAAAAACTCACACAACCATCTCTTCACAACACCGCAACAACACATAAGCCGGAGCAACAGCACACGCAGACTGACACCGATCCAATACCCGCACCAAAGCTCAGCATCTGGTGTATACCGAGTTGAAGCTGCCAACAGAACACCACTCCTCTCACTATCCTACTCCCTCGTCACCTTACTAACCCATCCCACCTTATCATTTACAGATCCGCCAGAGCGCCTGGGGACCAATTCCGTTGGTGACGGTGCGCGGTACAAATACCTTTAACATTTATAATATAAAGATTGTACTTTCCCGTTGTCTGAAACTACGCCGTGATACCTCCGGGTCTGGGCATATAACAAATGTAATAAATAAATAAAATATCCAGCCTGACAGTGATAGCTGCCTCACCCCATCTCAGCATGCAGTAGTAGTGCTGGCTGGAAAGGCAGCTGCCAACCACTGCAGCTTCTTGAGCTTTCAAGGACATTCCAACTGTAAAATATGACCCAGATATAGTTCACCTTTTGGCAACCAAGAAGATGTGGTTAGAGGTAATGGAAGGTTGGGATGCAGGGGGGAAGACAGATCGTTTTTCTTGGCCAAGGATAATGATTTTCTTGTCCAATGGAAGGTGCCCCTAAAGTGTTATGAACTTAACAGGAATCCACCCTCAATTCTCCAACAAAGACTCTTGGAGACTGGACCCTTTCAGGCCAGACAGGGCAGACCCCCAAACGGTGTGGATTTCATGCGTTCGGAATGGTGCCCAAATCCCCCCCACTACACGTACCCAATGTATGCTCTCTCTATTTGCCCTGATCAACCTAATCCCCTCTAAAAAAAACTATCAGTTTACGACACAAACATCCCTCCCAAATGGCTACTGCGGGCTTATCAGTTCCCACATCATTATTGAGTTATCATTAAGCTGACATCTTTAGCCTTCCCACCTCCTCCCACATCAGAGTGTGACCCAGACTGAGAGTGGAGTGAAGTAATTTATCAGATCTTGAGCTCTCCCGTCCATCATGTACCCAAGTGTCCCCGCCAAGCACATGGAACCAGAGGTGCACTCAAGAATTGTCTGTTTCGGACAAGCACCCATCATCAAAATAGGTTTTGGATATAATTATTATAATTATAATTGTTCTTTTATAATGCGCTTAATACCGGCGAGTGGTTTCTAAGTGCGGGATCGGGATTCCAACCTGTGCTGCGCTGCGTTGTCTTTCTACCCGATATGCCTCTCACTCCATCGCATAAACAACACCCCTTCCTCTTTTCTTACTGGCCACATGCAGCAAGGTCACCAAAATGGCTGAGGGGCGACATGCAAATCTCTTTACATCACATTACTTTTTTAGCCTTTCTCTATCAAGTTGCAATCAATTCTGTTGCTTCTAGGACTGAACTGAATATAAGTGGACCTCAAATTGATCAATTTTCCCTGGCTGGCATGACAATTTGATACATGTTAAATAGTGCCAAAGATAGGAGGAGCTAACCAGAAAGAGAGGCCATGATCAGGCAATAATGCCATCTGAGGAAGGCTTTAACGTGTTCCGTTTGTGACCTGTCGTCTATGGCTCGAGTGAAGTGAAAGCTGCTGAGGAGGGCATTATTGCCATTAGCTACAAATGCAGGTGCAAAAAACCTAAAAAAGTTGAAGGAGAAGAAAATGGAAAGGATGCACACGCGCCATCCTCAACAGTGGAAAGTTAACATTAAAGCAGAGTTGGCGGACACAGGCAGGATGGGGGCAGGACCAGAAGGAGAGAGGCAGCCGACTCTGCGCCAAACAGTAGCCCAAAGCATCCCAAATAGGCCGGCGTCAGGATGGGAGTTGAGCAGCAGAGAAGTGAGGAGGAGCAGCACAGACTCAAGATACACATAAGATGGAGGACAACGCGGAAGTGAGACACAAGAAGCCACAGAATGCAGAAGCCGCCCAGTCAGATAATGTCCATATTCTAGCACTTCTCATTGGCAGGCAGCACTGCCCCTCCAGGGTGCTCATGGAAATGAATAAACTCAGATGATTAGGCAGTGAAAGGAGAAGACTGCAGGGCGAAGCTCACTTTAAAAAGCCAGGAAATGCAGAAGAATCAGGTAGTCCACAATGACAAACGCTGCCAAACAATCCAACACCAACAGAAAGATTACCCCACCCTCGTCCACCACATCAGAACCCCATGGCATGCTATTTCAGTTCCATGCCTGGGACACAATCATGACAAAAATGAAGAACTACATGTAAAAAAAAAAAGAATTACAACCACAGCTGGGCCTACCCTCTCTCGCCTAGGCAGACAAGTTATTACCAACAAATGTGATGGGTGAAAGGTTATGAATCTTAACTACTGGAATTGCTCTGGGCACCCTCCACACCTTATTTATGTAGCCCATCTGCACCATTGAAGAAGGGGACCAGCCATGTCCAAATCAGTCTTGGTCCTGCTACCAATGGGAGCACTTGTATGGAATGGTATCGTCTGAACATGTTGAATCCATTTAGCCGAATTGTCCCTTACTACGAATGTTCGATGTACAATAATAGAAGGAAATGACTGGGTACCCGTGTGCGCCCTTCACTTTTTAGTATCTCAAAGAATGTCCATATTGTTGGTTTTGTAACTCCAACGGCATCATTTAGGCTATGATGCCAACCCTCTAGTTTATTGTCTGTCTTTGGAGATCCTTCAATGAATGTGTCATTACAGTTAGAGAAATATATTCATACTTTTGTGTTGCCGTCTACCATATCTCGTTTGATTCCTGTAGTTAATCTGATGGTAGCATGCCTCTTTTTTGACAAAAACCTCGTCCCATGTGGCAAGGGAACGGCAGCCGCTTCCTGATCCTGGCCCTGGGGGCGGTTATATGAGGGAGGATCACATGGGGGTAGACAAACTCCAGGAGAGGGTGGTGGTATTATCTGATGAGACATGATATCCCCCTTCCCTTTCTGAAAGTACATCTCCAACTCCCATGCCCTAAAAGCCTACTGTAACACCTCCCCTCTTCCACCAATGGAGGGTAGTGTGAATCACTCATTACATTCCAAAGGCCATCTCTTAAAATCAAACTGGCCTTGTAAAATTGGGAAAGACTCTTTTCCCAGTCCTACATACTCTTCCTCAAAACCTAGTTTGCCTTTAAAACCCATTACAAACACTCGCACACTATTTTTTAAAAAGGGACTTTTATTCCCAAAATCCCCTGAAGACTGGGACAAAGAAGAGGAAGGGAGCAATGCAAAGCCCATGAATCCACGAGTACAGGCAGTGCTCTTGTGGTAGCAAGCTCACACCTTTGCCTGGGACCTTTAAATCACTGAAGCAAGAACCACATAGAGGCTGCTGGCAGGAGCGTGTTGCTCCTCTCCATACGAGAAGAAGTCGGCGGAGCCAACTCCTCCGAGTCCGGACAGGGTGAAGGCTGCTGGAAGCTGGTGACATGCGGCAGGGACGCAGAAGCAAGCAGGAAGCTCCTGGCCGTTCGCCTGCATTGGAGAACAGCACTTTGTTCACTGGAATCCCATGCGAAGCAGATGAACTTAGAGGATGCAACCGGTGGAAGAACAGTTGCGACTTGGAAGGTAGGAGGACGTCACCGGCAGATCGTAGAAACAACAGCAAACACCACCAATAACCAGTGATTCCACAAAGGGACAGAGGGAGCACCAGGGCGTGTTGGCGACTAAGCCAAACTGAAATAAATGTAACTTGTGAAACCACGAGAGAAAAGGAATGGTTTGTAAAACCGGAGAGAGAAAGACAGAAGGAGCAGTTTCCACAAGGGAGCGACTTTCAAGTTTGTCCATGTATGTTATAGGTATAGTATAGGATAGAGACTGAAAAGCCAATATATAAAAAAAACACGTATTTTAGCCAAGACGCCAACAAGACAGACCTATCAAAGGTGGGAGAGTGAGCAGGAGCACACACCAGAAAAGCCTTTGCAGGAGAATATACCAGGTAGCTATAAGTCTGTGAATCGATTTATTTATTTATTTATTTATTTATTTATTTATTTATTTATTGGGTATTTATAAAGTGCATATACATAAAATTGTGTTTCAAGGCATCACAAGACAAAAAAGGGGGACAGGGAAGAAAATAGCAGTAACGGTCCTACTAGGACTTGTGACATTCGGATCATGCAAGTGCAGTAACAAGAAGTGCAGGGGGAAGTGGAGTGGGGGGAAGTGACAGTTGGGGCAAAAGACTTAATGCTAGGGTCGGATGGAAGTGCAGGGAAGAGTGGCAGCATACAAGTGCAGGGGGGAGGAAGAAGGATAGAAGAAGGCCCCTGGGGCTAGGCAAGTGCTAAGGGGAGGCCAGGTAGGCAAGTGCGAAGTGATGCAGGGAGTGAGGACCAAACGCTAAGTGTGAGGACAAGGGTGGTCCATGCTTGGTAGGGATGCACACCCTGCCAGTATAGTCATGGGAGGGGGGTCTGGGAGGGCAAGTGCAGTTTAGAGGGGTAGCGCCATGGACCTAGCTTCGGGAAGCAAAGGAGTGCTTTACAATCTCGCTGCACTACTCTCTTCATTAACAAAACCTACTCCAACCTCAGCTTTCATTACGTCTTCTTGCATATACCACCAGCGCTACTCTATTTCTAAGACTTCACATTGCTATTGTTCTACATCTCACTCTCTATTTCTCTTTGAAATGCGCAGTCTCTCTGTAATAAAACCTTCTTTACCTCAGACCTCTTCCTTACTCATTCTCCTTCTCTTCACCTCATTACCTTTACTGATACCTGAAACTCTCCCTCTTACTCTGCAACCTTACCTTCCCTTCGAGACACTGCCTATACCATCACCTACTCTCCCTACCTCACTGGCAGGGTTGGTGATATAGGACTGTTTTCATATTCCAAACTTCCTATCTCTTATACTCCCCTAAGTCCCACTAATTCTCCCTCTTTCGAATATATTACCACCGCAATCACTGCCCTGTGTGGCATACATATTATCTCTCACTATTGGCCACCTGGTCCAGTATGTCAATTTTTCAACCCCTTCTAATTGACTCTCTACCTCTCTGATCACCAATTGTCATTGGTGACTTTAACCTCTCCTCTCACTCTGCTGCTATATCAAATGACTTGAACTTTCTTCTCCTTATCCACTCTCTCTCTCTTTTCTGTCCACTCCCTCTGCCCACCCATTCAAATGGAAACTCGCCCCACCTTATTCTCATCACCTCTTAACTCTCGACCTCTAATATCTCCACCCTTGGCAGACGACGGCAGCTGGCGGAAAGCTTCAGGTCCTTCAATGACCGCTGGCACCTGCAATGGAAACTAAATTTCCCAGTAAAACTGGGCTCAGCGATGGTGTAACGTAATGTCAGGGCCGTAACCTTTATGTCCTCCAACAAATGTTGGGTGAGGATGATTTCTGAATATTAGAACCCTGGAGCTTAAAAGCAAGCAAATATAGCACCTCTGCCTGCAGAGTCAGTTCCTCCCACTTATGTGGGGCGGTGCTGACACCGCTGGGTCCTTTACTAGGCACGGAATGGGAGTCGGAATACTGTGTAGGGAAAAAAGTCGCACCAACTGTGTGGTCGCAATTATTTTGGGGCAATTCTCGTATATTTCCCTTGGGGACACAGTTGTGTTTTCTGAACCTCCCCCTTGATTCCTAGTCCCCTAGATTCCTGGTTCCCTGAATGAATGGCCTTTACCTGGATTCTTTGACCGTGTTCTTTTTGGATCCAGCTCCACCTTCCTTACCTCAGGATCTCCCTTCTTCTTTTTAGCTGTCCTTGTGCCATTGAATGTGAGGTCCCTTCAGACTTTGTGACTTGTTGCAAGGTTTTGTCCACACTGGGAACATAAGGCAGTTGATCTGACCGATGAACTATTCTTTCCTATACTTCTTGAGAGATCGTAGAAAAAAGGAATCAAAGAACTGGTAGGTGTTGCTGCTGTAGGATGCATGGATGGTTACAATTGGAATTAGAATTAATGCCTGTGTGTGTATTCTCATGTTTGGGTCAACACTGTTCTGTCTTGTCCCTGATCTTCTGTGGATCATATTCCTGTTGGTTCCCATTGGATGTGGGAGACTGTGGTGTCCAGGTTTCATTTTCCACTTGATTTCCTGATGGAGTCATTTTCTTATCCAACCTCCACCATGGTATAGAGAGAAAAGTCTTGTCGTGCAGCTTTTGGGGGATTCTCCCTTTTACAGACTAGGCTCTTCCTAGGTACTCCTGAAAACCACTCCTTCTCCCTGCGATCACTCTATTGCCTCAGTCTCCACTCCTGGTTTGTCCTCATTCTCGCCATCTAATACTACTGTTACTAAACGCACGTTTCCCTCCTTCAAACTCCCAGACTACCTTTCTGACCTACACCAAAAACAAAACTACTCCTCGGTCCTTGGCTCTGCCAAACATGACTTCTATCTCTCTCTCATTTTGTTTCCATCCTCCCAACCCAGGCACCTCCAAACATCCCTCCTCAATTCTCTCACCTCACATTGTGAAACTCATAACTCCCAGTGCTGCTCCACATCTTATTTCCCTCTTCAACTCTTCTCTTGATAATGCTACTTTTCCCTCATCCTATACGTCAGTTATTGTCATCCCTTTCCTTAAGAAAACTGGTCATGATCCTAACTGTCATGCCAACATTCATCCTTCTCTCTTCTACCACACTATTCCAAAATCCTAAAGAGAGTAGTATTCAATCAACTCACTGAGTTCCTTGATACTCACATCCTTCAGGGCCCTTTTCAATCTGGCGTCCAACCTCTGTATTCTACCAAGACAGCGCTCCTCAATGTCAGCATCTTCATCTCTTTGCACGGCGTGCAAAGCATTCATCTATTCTTATTCTTCTCAACCACTCTTCTGCATTTGATCTGTCAACCATTCTGCTCTTCACTATATTACCTCTCCTTGGCATCAGATATAAGGCCCTTGCTGGGTTCGCTTCACACCTTGCCCCCTAATCGCACCTTGAAACACTTGTATATAGGCGCGTTATAGATGTCATATCATATCATATTATATCATAGACACTTTCAGGTGTTCTGGAACAGCCTTTCCTCCCAATTTCGGAATGGTCTGTCATTGTCCCACTTCTCTTCCCACGCTATACTTCAGTTCTTGGTGGCATGATCTCCTCTTACGGCTTCTCCTATTAGCTCTTTGCTGACAACATTCAGATCTTCTTCTCCTTTCCCTCCATATATGACAAACTGTTGTAAAAAAGTCTAACTGCCTCTCCGCCATCAAATATTGGATGGCATCTCACTCGCTCAAGCTCAATTCCACTAAGACTGAAATTCTTTACTTCCCAGCCAAACAGACTATCTCCCCCTCCTCTTGTTCTCTGACTACCTTACTTACTCAGCTTCCGCTCATAACCTTGGTGTCATCTTCGACCCATCTCACTACTTCTTGCTCTTCATCTCCAAAATCTGCCACGGCAGCCAAACTCAACCTCCTCAGTATCAGAATAATCTGTCATCGTCTTCTTTTCAGTACTGCTATACAGGTAATCTCCTCCTTAGTCCTTTCTAGATCTGACTACTATGCAAGTCTGCTCTATCGCCTTCCCAACTAGGCTTTTTCACTTCTGGACAAAGTTCTCAACTTTGCGGTGCACACACTTTTCAACTTTTCTCACTTTACCTCTACCTCCTCTGCCCGTCTCCAGATTGGCTGGCTATCGATGGAACAAAGAGCTAAGTATAAACATTCATCATCTTCAAAACTATCCATGGACTTTCCCCACCTTACCAATCTGCTCATTTCACTCCATACTGTCCCCTTCCTCGTTAACATCATCCTCGGCCCACCTCCTTGCCACTACTTGAGCCCTCTCTGCTAATCCCTGGCATTTTTATCCCATTGGGAAGAGGTCTGACCCTTCTCAGGAAACTCAAACCTTTCACAGATATAATCAGGTTTCTATCACTGAATGGGGCAGTGCTTGGCTCCAGGCATTAAAATAATTTCATGAGCTTTGGGAACTGTTGGCGCAGACTTTTCTTAGATCAGAAGGCCCATCATGATCGGTTACATGCACTCTGAGCCATCAGATCTTGACCCAGAATGAAGGCTCTTTACAGATCAGCCCAGGGTCGGACTGGGGTATAAAATTGGCTCTGCCGCAATGGAAAAGTGGCCCACGTTTGCAAATGGCGATTTGTTGCTTTTGCAACAGACCGTATGAATAGTACCCATAGAGGAATTCTGGGGTAAAATGTGTTCCAAATAGTGCATTTTAAAGAATATTACTTCAATAACACTGATCAAAACTACAACCCACACTGTGAAGTAACTTATCAGACTGGCCCACTTTGATTAAAAAAAAATATGGGCCACACTAGCATGTTGGGTCTGCATTTTGGGCATTGCCCTATTTCCCTACATGCCAGTTCAAGCCTGGATCAGCAACATGATATTGGTCAGTACTTGTGTACCCTTTCCCCCTATTCCAGATTATTATGATGTATGTGTTTGAACAGGGATTTGCTGTCCTGTGTAGCTCAAAATTATGTTTAACTGCACTCCTTGCAACCCACTCCGTTCATACTGTCTCCCCTCTTGCGCCCCAACACTTCCTTCCTTTCTCTTATATGTTTCCTTACAACCTGTTGAAATTCTGTGCTTTGTAAAACATCAATAACATGAAGAATGTATAAGTCAATGTGGCCTAGGACACAAATCCCTTGATTTGCTGTTCAAACATTAGGTCTCTCTAGCAAGCGCTCAACTGACTAAGCTGTCTTACTGTCAGTTAGGTGCTTCAGAGCGCATGTGGGATCCTCTAAAAGTATTACTGCCAAGGGCAACTCTGGAAGATCCAACGCTCCTTGAATGAGGTTGATTTGCTTTATACAACAGTCGGAGAATATGTATATTCCTTTTATCTGTCCAAAAAATAGACCAACATAACACGCATGTTTGTACCTATGCGATTGTACTACTTTGCACTCAGTGGTAAGGTTATTGTAGCCATGTATCCAGTCATGTCTATGCTTATGTGGGATACTGGCATATGTGAATGCATTCCTGTTTGAATGTGAGGGGCCCATGAAAAGAGGTTCCATCCAAATGTAAGCAAGCATTGGTTAATTAATGGGGTAGGAGCGTTCCAGGAACTGACATATAGCACTATACTAAGATGGTTGGCAAATGTCCATATAAAGACCATACTCGAGTTAAAAACTGTTGGATATATATAATTGGTTATTTATAGCGCGCTTAATACCCAGAGGTTTCTAAGCACGGACCGGGGATCAAACTGTGATGCCCTGCACTGTCTTGCTTCTAAGGAGAGGGCGTTGCTCCTGTGCTATCCTCCTGAGACAAAGGACACACATATTGCTTGTAAATCAATTCTATGTCAAGACAGGAGGTGAGCATTTTCAACTTCTTTAATGTACTCTTCAGCAGTTTCAACATTTACAGAACATACAACTTTCCACGTTCTCCTTTTATTTCTTTTGAAAACGACCTTTCCCTTTCTTCTAGTCCAATTTTGTATTCTATATAACTTCCTGTCTGTAGCCGTAGCCTCTTGACTACATCTTGTCTCTAGCCCCTCCTCTTCTCTAGTGCTCCCAGATAAGTGCAATTTTCTTGCTGCAGAGTGTTTTTATATATTAAATAGTGTGTGATTTGCTGTTATTCCATGTATTTACTTGGTTATGGTATTACCATAGGCACAGTAGGCATCTGTGATATGGTTTTGTTGGGCTTGTCCGCGGGCACCCGTATCACATTATTGGTTCCCGCTCTACCACTGGTCAAAGTCGAAAGTGCCACGTTGCACCAAGCGGGTCCCGTGCTCTACTAGTGGACCCGCTCGGTGCATAGTGAAGCCGGCCACCTCCCTTTTGGTGGAGGAGTGGAGTCACGCTGCATGTGCTATGCGGCTTTCCACAGAGGTTTGCCAACTGGAGGCTCCTCTGCAGCAGCTCCCACAACAGCGTTTGCAGCGGAGCGAACCAAAAGGAGATAAGGGGAGACAGCGAGCAAGCTCCAGAGCTTGCGTTACGGCACAGGAGCGCTCGGCAACTCAGAAGAGACTTGTGCAGGCAAGGAAGGTCGGTCCTCGGAGAGGGGGACTGGCAACCAGGCCAAACGGGTTTTGAGGCAGCCCCTCCACACATAAACTCATTAGATTAAATAGAAGAACATTTAAAAAAAAACATTTCTTTGGGCATATCACATGCGATCATAAGCACAATTTTACACTATAGTATATGGGTAGCAGCTACATTTATTAGCACAAACTCGCAACTGACAGCTGAGAGTGCAAGCCAGGCTACACCAGAATTAACCCTGTGGACGTGTGACACAGCCTGCTTGGTCCAGGCACTGGCACTAGAACCGGATTACTGCCCTCAACCTCCAGCATGTCGGAATACGAGTGGAGTGAGGAGGAGCAAACGACGAGCGATCTTGCGCTTAGTATTAAAGATGTGCTGGTGAATTTGTTAGTGTAATCCGTGGTAGGAGTGAGGCCTATTCAAGAAAGACTAGCCCCCCTAAAGTCTATCAGAGGGTAGAAGAAGTCTAGCACCCAGAGTTACAATGAGAACATGTCCCTGAAAGGTCACCAGTACAAAGGAGAGCGTTCAGGGGAGTTCCACGACCCGGAAGAGGAAATCCTCATCTACTCCCCAGTTCCAAATTACGGGGTAGAACAGAAGGCCCCAGAGGTTGCTGATGCCTTTGGTAAGCTGAAGGAAGCCTTACTCCAAATGGAAGAAGTACCAGACAGCGTTACCCCCTCCCCAGGGGAAACTAATATGGGGGATACAGATGAAGAAGTCGGCGAAAACTCACCCGATGTAACAGCATTCTCACAAGAAGGTGAGAGTAAGCAAGCCCCCGTTGGAGGCAAGAAAGCCAGGAAAAGAAAAACACCTGGAGCCGTGGAGACGGACTTGTCAGACATGTTCGACCCAGATGACATAAGGAACCCCATGTCCTCGGACTGGCAGCCATCTCCAAGGGTGGCCAAATATATGATTCAAAGGATCCGGAAAGCTCTCAATAAAGATACCAGGGCACGCATGATAGCGGTGTGCCCGCAGCAGATCTGCCAGGGAAAATTGCTGAGACACCCAAACTCAATCAGAAAATGATGACATTTGTCAAAACACCTCGAAAGATCTCAGAAAGTGCATGGACAGGTCTTGGCAGAGCTGTCAAGAAGAGCTGTTGGACATCACAAGACCACTAGTGAAGATAATGGACCTGGCCGAGAGGGCTCAAGACACCGGAGAGGAGGTGCAGATAGAGGCCTTGGCTAGCTGGGCAAAGAGGGCAGTCTGCCTCCTAGGGAACGCTAACTATGCCATCTCTTCAGAGAGACATAGGAGTTTCCTGCTGAAGATCGACCCGAATATGAGCTATGAATCAGAAGAGGCAGCTTAAAGCCTTTTGTTTGGAGAGGCCTTCGTCAAAGAGATGGGGAGGTTTGTAGGCATGTACACCTGCCTCGAGAAAGCAGCAGCATCTATAGAGAAGAGCTTTCCCAGCAGAGTTTTTGTGGGGACAGGCCGGTATTGGGGTCGAGTGGCTGGTTGCTTTGCACCCTCACAGAGACCCTATGGTGGCAGGGCCTACTACTGGGAGTCCAGGCAACAGGACTGTTTTTTCCTCTCCAAGAGGAGAAATGCCAGAGGCCAGAGAGCAAGAGGAGCTGGCAGAGCTTAAGGAGCAATCTCAGGGGAGAAAGACGTGTGGCGCATACCCCCCTGTAGGAGGGAGGACGTTGCAATTTTGGCAAAACAGGCGCACGCTGTCCAGCAATGCATGGGTCCTGCAACTATTCAGGGGTTGAGGCTGGAGTTCGTGCAGGCCCCGGTCCAGGGGTCGAGCGTGCCCCATGGTCAGACTGCAAGCGGAGGAAGCTCTCCTCCAAAGCGAGCTTGCGCAGCTTGGGGACAAGGAGGCAGTAGAGCTTTGCAATGCACCAGGGCCCCGCTTTGTCAGAAATATGTCCCTAGTTCACAGTAAAGAGAAAGTACGGCCAGTAATTAACCTAAAGAAACTCAACGGCTGGGCGATTTACAGGCACTTCAAGATGGAGGGCATTCACCAGCTTCGAGACATTCTCAGGAAAGATGACTGGCTGGCCAGAATAGACTTGAAAGATGCATGTCTGATGGTCCCAGTGTCGACAGCAGATCGCCCATAACTAGCATTCTGGTGAGAAGGGCGATTCTGGCAATTCAAAACACTGCCATTCGGCCTAGCGTCAGTTCCATGGGCGTTTACCAAACTTATGAAGCCAGTGGCGGCGGCCATCAGAGGGAAGGGCATTCGTATAATAATCTTTCTAGACAACATCCTTCTGATGGCAGACAGAAGAGAAACCTTACTATATCAGATGGAATGTGTAAAAGACCTCCTATCGTCTCTAGGATTTCTAGTGAACAGGGAGAAGTCGGACATGTTCCCTGCCAGGAGAATAGGCTTCCTCTGCTTTGTTGTAGACACTCAGAAAGTGACGCTGGAGCTCCCAGCAAGGAAGATTCAAGATATCAAGAAAGAGCTCTGGCCATGCCTCGACAAAGAGGTCCTGTTGCTCCGCTCCCTAGCTAGAAGAGTGGGCCTGCTGGCTTCCTCCATTCATATATTTACACAATTGTACCTCAGCATTTCTTCTTATTTCTAACGATTTCTCTGTTTTTTTGCATTCAATGCCCAAGGCAAAAATCTCTTCACTCACTTTTAATATCTGATCAAGTACAATTTAGTGGTTATTTCCTTACCATTTCATTTTTTGCATCACTTATTTAGTGCAAGTATACACATTTCATATTCCAAACTCATTTGAACATATTATATTTGTCCTACATCCCCTGGTATATGTCATTTACCGTACCAGTTGGGTTACTGTCACACATTTGAAAACAATTCTAACGTTTTCACAGTCACCATCACCCCATGAGCTGGAACCCACTATTCCCCAAAAAAGATTGAGACAAATATATTTCATAAAATGCACGATTGAATGGTATCCAAGTCTACGCCTTGTGCGGAAAAATTATTCAGCTAATTCTGTTCCTCTATCCATGGGTTGACGTTTCGGTGGATCTATGGTTGTGCCACCTTCTTCAGGACTGTATTAAATATATAGGGACCCTGGATAGCAACAAGAGTTGCTCACATTTCCCCTCACATTTTCCCTCACATTTCTGACATCTCTAAGAGGTCAAACTACTAGAACTGCATCTTCTCAGAGGTGTTTTCCTTTCCTCTCCTTCCCCAGAAGCTCATATTCTCCAGAGCTCTGGTTCTCTCTGGACTTTACTACTGCAACAGCCGCTTTTGAAATCTACCCTCCTCCACTCTCTGTCCTCTTCAACTCATCCCGAACAGGACTGAAAGACTTGTCCTTGGCTTCAAGCCCATGGATCGTATCTCTCCAGCACTGAAATCTCTCCATTGGCTTCCAGTGGCTGCAAGGATCAAATTCAAAACCCTTTGCATTGTCCACAGGGCCCTCTGGGGCCTGGAACCAAAATACCTCCAGCTTTCTCTTTCCTTCTCGAGCCCTTTGCTCTTCCACCTCCAACTCCCTGAGGGTCAGTCGCTTTTCTAAGCAACGTGTTGGGGGCAGATCTCTCTCTTCAGCCGGCAGCTCCCTCTGGAACAGCCTCCCTGTCTCTCTGAAACTTGAGGAGAACCATCTCCGGTTCCGGAAGCTGCTCAGTACTTTCCTCTTTTCTTCTGCCTTCTCTCCTCCCCTTCCCTGCTGATCTCCTGTCCGATAATGCAATGGTTACATGCCACTCCCTGAATCACGGACACAGGACCCTGCCCTCCCAGTTGCACACTTGCCCTGTCTCCTGGCAACCCTGGACTTGGGGGCTGTATCTGCATCCCTACACCCCCCCCTACTTGCACTTATCCAGCACTTGTTATCTGCACTTAACCCTTACACTGCCACCTGTTGGCCACACACTCTTTTTTCTATGTCTTTTTCCTTTGTCCCCACTTCTTCTCCTCCCCTTCCCCTGACACTTTCCACCTTTTCGCTCCCCTGCACTGGCGCAATCTCAGTGTCACTAGGCCTAGTAAGATCGTTTTCTGGGCCTCCCTTTCCCCCCCCTTGCCTCATCGTGCCTTGAAAGACTTGTGTATAGGCGCGTTATAAATATAATATCATATCATATCAGTTGTGTATGACCTACTGTGTTTATAAAAACTTAAAACTCTAGAACGAGTAAAAGGATCACTGAATCAGAGATTGTAATATTCTGCGACCTAATAATTGTACTACTAACATTGCTTAGTAAAAGTATCCTCCTGTTCTTGATTTGGGTTAGGCTTGATGCTTCCTCCCTCTTGTTTTAACCTATTAGCAATAGTCATTTGAGGTTGGTTACTCTACAAGCTATATCATACATAAGTGCAGAGTAGCCATGCGATCACACATCAATTCTTACCCTATCGTTGGTTTCTTTTGTGATTTCACTTTGGATAGTGCAATGGTCTTTAGGGTGGTGAAGAAGTGTGACAATCTGTCTCTCCAGCCAAAGTGGTGCAGTCTTTGCTGTCCGGTCTTGTATCTACAAGGTAGGCATGAATATCTAGCTACCAGGTCTCATCTTGAGTTTTTATTGGGTGTGTGCCTAAACCCCTTAGGGGCATCTGGGACTAGTGCCACCCAAATCAATTATATTGTACCTGATATTTGGTTAGTTCGCAGGAGAAGGAGTCTGTAGATGTATATTTGTGGTCTCAATAAATTAGCATTCCCCTCTTATAGTCGATTGCTCCTCTCTTATTTACGGAGTTGAGACCGGGTTAGACAAATGAAAAGCCCTGTATCAATTGTGTGTTTGGCAGCCAGTGAACACTAGTAGGGATTGCGTGGTGCATGATGGAATTTACTTGAGAGTGCCGTCCATGTTTTACGATCAGTTTCGGCCATTTAGGCAGCACATACAGCTCCACCTGAGTTCCAAAACTAAAAAAGGTAGAATCTATGCATTAACAATCAATATGCAGCCAGGCCAATAGATTCTGTTCTACGTTCAGCCTGAGAAAGAAAGCAATAAGCCTTGACAACGCCAACTGTTTTGCATTTGCAATTTCAGGCCTCAATGCAGTAAATACTTAGGCCCTACATACTTAGTAATTGGCAAAATGCCACTCCATCTCCAACACACCCTTTACAGCCAAAATGTATATACCAACAACCCCTGGGTCATGGGGAAATCAACCAAATCCTGCACAAATCACGTGAATGTAATGCTCTGAGGGGAATATTATCAACTCTCTTCTTTGTGGAACATACTAAACCCCACAACAAATGCAAACATACAAAGTTAACAATTTTTCAAAATGTTTCTATGCCATTACATTCTGTCACCATAAATCTAGCTAAATAAACTTGAAGGTCTCGAAATAATTGCAATCACATCTGCCATCACATCTTTCTGTTCTGATCGGACTGTGAATATCCACACGGCCCACTCGAGCCACGCTCCCACAACATTACCTGAAGAGTACACCAAGGATACAGCCTTCCTCCACCACCTTTCAACATCCATATAATCCTCCTCCTTGGAAATCCTCAGCACCTGAGCCCTCACATGTTTAATCAACTCAGACAATACTCAACACATCTACAAACACATGAACAATTCACCCACAAATCAACTGGACGTTGGCATCTACCTCTCATCCATTGACTCATGGATGATGACAAATTGCTAAAACCTAAACAGAAAAAAAGGAACCTCTGGTTTGCGACACCACTTCTACTGACAGGACACCGACCCACTGCGACATTTAAATCCTAAGACTCTTGTTGAACCTACAAACATTTGAGCCCAATGCTAAAGCGAAGCTATATTAAGTTTTTGGGTGGTCAGTAAAGGTCCCAACAATAGAGAGGTTAATGTTGCGTGTGCCATATTTGTGACTGAGGGGCGCGGTACTGTGCATGATGTTGCAATTTCATATGTATCCAGTGGAGGTAAATGTGAATGGAATTAGTAGTATTCATTGTTCAAGTTGATACATATTAGACCTGCATGCAAGTAGAAAGATAAAAAGTTAAAATCTCCAAATGAAATATAAACACGATTCAGACATGGTGTGTGGGACGCGACAAAGAGTTTCATAATGCAAATGCAAGGGTTGGGGGCCGGTAATGAAGAACTCACTTTTAAGGAGAGATAATATTTATTAGACCTGCATGCACACTGAGGAATATACAAAGGGAATGTATACATCTGTATGTATTTTAAATCCCCCTTCTTCATCTGAAGCCAAAAAACCTGTAGTCAACTGCGTCTCCTCTCTTTCCTTTCTCCCTCACATCCAGGACCTTGCCAAGATGCCCCACTTTCAACTCTACTTCCTCAAAAGAATCCTTCCATTCCTCACTTTCCACCAATAGCTCAAAGGCTCAAGAGTTCTGGTACTCTCTAGGCTAGACTACTGCAATAGCCTCTTGCTTAATCTACCCTCTTCCTTTTTATGACACCTCCAGCTAATCCAGAATAGGGCTGCAAGACTTATCCTTGGCCTCAACCCCAAGGAATGCATCCCTCCAGCCCTAAAATCTCTCCACTGGGTTTCGGATCAAATTCAAATCCCTCTGCATAATCCATAAGGCTGTCTTGGGGCCAGGGGCCACGCTATCTACAACTGGCTCTCACTAAATACTCTCCCTCCAGATGTTTACGCTCCAAGGGCAGCACTGGGTTATTTACGCAACTCTGACTGCTGTGAAGGTGGAGGGCAACAAGAGCTGGATCCACCTCAGCGACATGCAAAGGGATACCGGCACAGGAGTAGGTTCAAAGTTAATAATGCCCTAAAGATCCACAGTAAATTCCAGTGGAAAAGGGGGGTGTGAACAGAAATCTGGGAATTGAATTTCTTTGTTTAGAAAAAGAAGAAAATGTAGTGAAGGACCAAGTACCGCCACCTCAACCACCTCACCCATATTGCATGTAGGTTGGAAACCAGACATACACGGAACAGTTGAATCAACAAAGGGCATGGACTCTATGCAGTACCAGTGAAAGTACCAATACCTAAGAGAATTTGGGAGGGTACCCATTGAGAAAACCATACCTACATACAAGAAAATATGATGGCCATTTGAATGAAATCTCTGAAGAAACAGAGCAAATGAAGGGTCAGGATGCATGGTGACGTCACACAGAGCTGAACTGACATACGTAGAAGAGATTCAGAGACCAGAGAATGCAGATATTCTATAAGGCAACAAGAAAGTACCAAGGATAAGTGACATCTTGGGATCAAGGTGAAGAAGCTTATGCCACAGAAACAGATGAAGATATCAAGCTAGTTTATACGTGTACAGATGCAAAAGAAACGCAAGCAGACAAAGTAATCTTGAGGCTAGTTTTATAGCATATAGATTGTGGCACGCGCAGTGGTCGAAGTGTACGAAAAGAAGTAGTGGAACTATGTTCCCTACTGGCCTGCATCACTCCCCACAGATGCCATCACTGTGCACCCTCCCTCCCAAAACACATGTGCCTGCTCTTTAAGGAAACGTCCTGTGCAGTGCACTGAAAGAGCAAGTTTCAACTTCTTCCTACACTTTTATTTTAAAACGAAACCTTTCGAGAACATTTTCTTTTTCAAATAAAAGTATAGGAATGGTAAAACTTCAAAGTAGAGGAGCACCACTTTGACCGTTCCTGCCCACTTCGACCACTGGGCAAACGCCAATATATATATATGTGTATATGGACAAGGAAAGGGTGGATGATTCCACTACGCATTATAGTAGTGCTGGACATTAGCAAGAAGGCCTCATTTCTAGTGTGTCGCAGTTAAAAAGCAAATTGAATTACAAATTGAATCTCAGCAGACAGAGTTGGTTGAGCCAAGAAGCCAAGGTCTTATCAAACTGGAGTGAACTGACATTGGATACAAATTGTGTGAAAGAACAGAACTCCTGTTCAGAAGCCATGAACAAAACAAGGAAGACGTCAGAGGTTCATTAGAAAATAGTATTAAATCATGGTCTCTAGTCACGTGGAAGAATTAAGTTGGACGAACAAGATGATCACACCTACGCATGAGTGCAGAGCGTGCCCTCACTCCCTGAATTTCTCAGAGCTAAGAGCAAACTCAAGGCCAAGCTTCAAAGCCTAATTGACAGTAGACCACTGAGGTGATGATGGATTGATATGCTAATTGGTGGGAAGCAATAGTTGGTGCGAGCTCACCAGCATCTGGATGGCCAGCCTGCATGCTGCTAGACGTAGACGTAAAAGTACTGACGGAGGTTAGAATGCCAACCAATTGTAGAGGACTGCGTATTTAGGGGTCCTACAGTTGTGTAACCAATGGGACGTTGTGTATTTAGTGACATTCATAGTGGTAATTGTTGGGGGAGGGCTTAGTTG
This sequence comes from Ambystoma mexicanum, assembly GCF_040938575.1. Taxonomy (NCBI): domain Eukaryota; kingdom Metazoa; phylum Chordata; class Amphibia; order Caudata; family Ambystomatidae; genus Ambystoma; species Ambystoma mexicanum. The sequence continues at coordinate 343,945,648 of NC_090921.1, read as the reverse complement.
CCCCACCTGATGTTAAGTAGACTATTACCTTCACTCACTATCCCATACTAGTATGGATTGTGTACTTAGATGTTCACTCAGAGCCAATCACCCATACTCATAGGTTTTTGTAGTTTGCCACATAGAATGACGTTAGTGCATACGTAGGTTAACTTTATTGATGATAAGGTTTGTGTATAAGATCTCTGTTTTTACTAAGAATGTTTGAGTAAGATGATCGAGCGATTTTGTTGATGTTCGTTATGCTCCATGTTTTAGATAACTGATATTAAAACAGTCTTCCTTTTGCCAATTATCTGCGTAGTCTCTATTATTGATGTATGAATAAAATATGCATTCCCATCCATCTCCAGGGTAATTGCTACGCATCTTAAAGGGCTGGCTTATCCAGCACACTTGGTAGCAGAGGATGGCTCAGAGCCATCGATATGAGTCCCAGAAATATCGAACAACCTTTGCCATTCGGCTGAAAGGACGAGAAGCTCCCCATAGATAGTGGTTAGTGTAATTTGAAAAAGCTTGCAAGCGCGGTGTGAGGGGTCCCCTGATTTCAGACAGAATCCCCTCCCACCTCTATGAGAAGCTGATCGAAAAGAAGGTTGAAGAGGCAGTAAAAAAGACGTACGATCCCAAGAGTCAGAAGACGAAAAGGAGAGCGGTGAGTAAAAACTGAGAGAGTTGGCAAAAGTATGGGTGATGAGTGAAGAAAAAAGTGAGTAACGGAGGCTGGCGGGATAAAACGTAACATGAGACTAAGAGTGTGATATATATGGGGAAAAAGAAATTGACTTGAGCGTAGCCAAGCAATAAAGTATCGTGAGAGAGGGCATGATAAGAGAATTTGCCCTGGCCTGCGTTTTAAACAAACGTATCAGAAGAAATTTAAACCTAGAGTCCCGTAGCGGATGATGTAGAAAACAGATTTGATTAAATGCAAATTTAAAGAGATTAATTTACACTCTGTACAGAGTATTTTAGATGGCAAGACGAATCTTAAAGAGAAGATCGTAGAAGATATATGTGACCGGTCGAGTTTGTCTGTTTGTTTTATGTGATTTTGAGAATGATGACATCATAAACGGAAAAACTAATTGATTGTTTTAAATTGTACTTGGTGGTTGTTTTTTAGCAAGATCAAAGTTAAAATGATGATCCAAGGGATTGGAGCCTGCGACGATTGGTGCTCGCTCATATTGTATTATTTTTCTGAAATGCATTTTTAAATCTGTGATTAAAACAAGCGAGTGTCAAACAGATCAAGAGTAGACGAGTTGAGAATGGAGGATATTACTCCACTTATGCATCTCTTCAATCAGTTGCTGAAACATGCACCTAAGATTAGACAGTATAGTGCGGAATGGGTTAAAGGAACAGCAGATAAAATGTTTATGCCATATTTGCATGCAGCGTACACAGGAAAAAAGCTAGACAAGCGATTAGCTAGCCTAGAGCTTTGGAAGATGTACCAGGAGGAGCGAGACAAGCTGCCTCCTGTATATTGGATACTTAATGTATGCAAAGAGGGGGGTAAGGACCCTCTGCTCCCCCGCCCCAGCTGAAACAGATGGCGAAAACAAGAAAGACGATGGGTTATACCCATTGAGGGAGCTTAAAGCAGCAACAGGGTATAGCAACCCGGCGTATGAGTCACCTACACAAAGTAGTGACGAGGATCCAGACAAAAAATCTGAGAGAGATGTAATCTATAAGGTCCCAAAGGACAGGGAGAGATGCGATAAAGAGAGAAGTGATCGAGTAAGCACATCTCTAGATATAGGAAGAGAAATAAAGAGATGGAAGGGAGAAAGAGACAAAGCTGATAAGATAGCGCTCTTACAGAACGAATGGATGGGTAGTCAGATTTTGCTCAAAATCAATTGTAAAGGCATCAAGGATGTAAGACAAAGGGAAGATCAAGACGAGCAAGACAAAAAAGTTAAAGAAAGAGAGGAACGAGTGAAAGACTAAGGAGCAAAAAGGAAGGATAGGCAAAGACAGGAGCAGTTATATCAAGAGGAGCAAGTGAGAAAACAAGAGAGAGCAGAGGAGTAAAGAAAATGAGATAACAGACAGAGAGCAGTCGATGAGCTGGAGAGGCTAGAACGAAAAAGAACAGACGAGGATGAACAGAAGTTAAGGGATAAAATAATACAAAGATGAAAGGATGAGGAGATACACAGGCCAAACGAGAGAAGAGATATGAAGAAAAAAGAGGAAGACAGGGTCTGAGAGGAAGCAAGGAAACAAACAGAATTTGACGATGAGATAGAACGTGAAAGAAGGCAGAGAGCACGTGACCTCGATCGCCTGGAAAAGGAGATAATGGATCCTGAACCAGAAGTATCATGGGAGGACATAGAGGAGTTCTTCCGAGAATATGAGTCATTACCAGGCCCGTCTAAAGCAAATCTAGAAGACGCGTTTGACTCTAGAAGCATTGGGGAAGCGATTGATAAAGTATATCATGAAATGAAAGCCCAGAAAGAATCAAAGGGGAAGGGAAAACAATGATCTACTCAAGAGTACTTAGTTGTACGACACAGAGGGTGCCTCATGCTGTACGAGGCAGAAGGAGTTGTCTTTAGACAGACACCCTCTGAACAGAGACGAGGAGGAGAGAAGCTGCACAAGCTGGGCACAAGAAATGTAGGACGAAGACAGAGACACCTTCCGTGGGGAAGAGTGAGGGGATGCATGTGGTCCTGAGGGATGTTTTTAAACGGATAATGAAGTAAGATGGTCAGATTTAAACGCACCTATACCTATGGCGTCAGAACTATTGACACAGTCAGACCGACTAAAGGGCAACTCCATGGTGAGAGGGGGGATTCGGAACCCTATGAGAGCAGATAAAGATCGCTACCAGGAAGAAGGCGATGTGGGAATATCGTCCCTGCGGTGGACTGGAAAATGATGAGAGTTGAGAATAGTTTTGGGGCTTCACAGTTTGCCTTGTTAGAGAAAGGAGGGACCAGACCATGATATATACCATGGCGCCAGATGGACAAGGACAATTTAAGGTGTAAAATCCTGAGTTTAACCTCTGGCACTGGGAAATGGATACATGAGTTACAAAGAATTACGGGAGGAAACACGTTGGCTAAACAAGACATTAAGGGTCTCCTGATCGCCATACTTGATGAGAGAGCTAATGACGTTTGGTCGAGAGCAGGATATGTTGGTGTCACTACAGTTAACACTGCTCATGATGGAGCACCATTCAATAACTGTAGGGCGGCAGTCTGGAAAGCGCTATGGGAGCTATAATGATGAAAAAGATGCAAGATGGGGATGACCCGCTTGTGTACATTCAGAATTTTCAAGAGCAGCAGAGCTTGGAGACACGCAAATCTTGGGGAAAATCTATACCTGGGTTCTATCATATATTGTGCAAAGGGCTGCCAGACCCTGTACAGGAGCAGCTCAAGAAGTTAGTGTGTATAGATGCCAAACCGTGGTCGTTGATTCGGATGACCATTGCGCATTATTGTAGACTCTTGCAAGAAAAGAATCACAAGAAAGACGATGCTCGGAATAGCGAAGAGGCAAAGTTAGTACAGAATAAATTGTCCAAGTATGCCATTGAAGGGGCAATGTTGACTAGTGTAAACGGATCGAATTCACAGCAAATAGCAAATATACTGCAAGTGAATAACCAAAGACAGGTTGATCAGGGCAATAATGGGTTTGCTCCATGAGGAAGAGGAGGATTTCGAGGAAGAGGTTTTCAGAATAATCAAGGGAATTGGCAGAATAATAACGGAAGCTTCCAGAACAATCAAGGTGGGTTTCAAAGTATGCAGAATGACGGTCACAATATACAGGATGGGCAGATTAGGAGGCCACCTATATGTTGGACATGTGGGATGACACGGCACTTTGATTGTATGTGTAGAAGTCAAGGGTTCATGCAAAATGGTCAATTTTTAAGAGGGGGGACGTCATACCCGCCTGCGTATTCACAGCAGAGTGGAGATGGGTTTGCTCTGAGTCAAACGATGCAGCAACAGCAGCAGCAGCAAGCGCAGAGAATGCAGCAAGGCTTGCAGACAGAGCAGGTAGAAGTCAATTCACCACAAGGGCAGTCACAGCAGTCACCTATGCAGATTCAGCAGAGCACAAGTACAGGACAGCGTAAAAATCCTAGAATGGGGGTGTCACTGTTGATGGAGGTAATTCTTTTACAGGTAATGCAATAAGCCTGTACCCGCAATAGGACAGCTCACTGGGAGACCTGATGTGTGCAGTGCTATCTGTGACGCCGAATCCTCACAGGAAACCGAGGGTAGACGTCAATATAGGAGGCAAAAGTTTTTTGTTTTTAGTAAACACGGTTACAATGCGCTCATGTATACGAGAAGGAACATTTTTAATTTCTGGCAATGCCATGAATACTCAAAGTTTTTCAGGAGCTACAAGTAGAGTTCCTTTTACTGAAGAATTGCCAATCTCTGTAGGAGAATGTGACATGAAGGTGCCTTGGCTATATTAGAGGCAGACACCTATCAATATATTGGGTCGAGATTTAATGACAAAGTTGAATATGACAATTTCATTTACTGATGAAGGCATAGTGTGTTCAACGCCAGGAATGCCTTATTTAAACGTGAGTGAATTTATGATGGAATTTTCAGGACAAATAGCCATGAGAGCAATACCTTTAGAACCAGAGGTTTTTCATTACAGAGTACATATTCTCTTGACATGGTTACCAGACCTAGTAGGCAGAACTATGAGAATATCTGATGAATGTCTGTTTAGACCAAAAATACCCATGCGTGAAGAAGAGGGACACGTTTTTCCCCTTAGAGCTGCAAGCAGCCATAGTGCGAGGTGAAATGGCTTTGCTTGATGGAAATGATGATAAAGGCAGACGATGGTGTGCAGTAATTGCCATCGGGTTAGGTAACAGATTAACTGACATCACTGATGAGGATCTATTTGGAGATCATCCATGTGATGACGAAGAGATATTTGATATGAGTATTACTTATTGGGGGAGAGCAATGATGCTAGCACAAAGACGTCCTGAGCATTTTGATGAAGATATTGCGAAAGTGCCAGTTTCGTTATGGACTGCACGCCCCTATGATGTAGGCCTGTTAAAGGGGGCTGGAGAAGTGAAGATTAAATTTAAACCAGGAGCAATTTTACCTCGAGCACGACAGTATCCCATGTCTAGAGAGGCACATGAAGGTATTTTTAAGATGATTTCCGCCATGATGGATCAGGATATCCTAGTGACGTCAGAGTCAACCTTTAACACAGCAATTTATCCTGTGAAAAAGGGGAAAGGGCGTCTTGGAGACTAATTCAAGATTTAAGGCTGATAAACCAGATTGTAGAGGTCGAGTTCGCTCTAGTTCCTAATCCAGCTACAATCTTATGTAATATACCTGTTGAAGCATGATATTTCACTGTGATTGACTTGAAAAATGCGTTTTTCTCAATCCCATTACACAAAGACTCGCAGGATCTGACATCATTTACGTTCAGACAAACTCACCTGAAAAGCACCCGTATACCACAAGGGTATTGTGAGTCTCCATCGATTTTTAATAGAGTTCTCCAGATGGACTTAAGCAATATTGATTTAGAAAATATTGTGTTGCAATACGTAGATGACATTTTAGTTTGCTGCACTTCAGAAGAAGAGGGCAGACTCGATTCTGTTCAGCTAATGATTATACTTGTTGACAAAGGATATATGGTTGACAAAGAGAAGTTACAGTATTGTCAACAGGAAGTGTTATACATAGGCCAATTGATTTCACATGAAGGAAAGGTTACTCCTGAGAGAGCTGAGGCTATTTTGAAGACCACAAAGCCACACATGATAAAGCACATGTAGAGATTTCTGGGATTGTTTAACTATGTGAGAGCAGGGGTTTTTGACTACAGCTCGTATATAAAGTCTTTGTTGCAGGCCCTAAAGAAAGTATAGGCGACACAGGAAATAATCGTGTGGCCTGAGGAAATGGAAGAAGGGTTTGAAGAGTTGAAAAAGGCAATTTGCACAGCTCCAGTTTTAGGGATTCCTAATTATGCTGAGGAATTATTTTTATTCCTGCACACGGACGGCACTTTTATGACAGCAGTTCTTACGCAGAGAACCATATTGGGGTACAAGCCCCTTGCATATTACGGTGGGATTTCAGACCCAGTGATGAGAGGTCATTTTCCGTGTGAACAATCGCTGGCAGCCGCCGCGTTCGCAATAGAGAAAGCTGCAAGCATAGTGATGGGATGCTCAATGATGTTATTTGTTGAACATGCACTATTTGCTATTTCAGAGAAACCAAAAGGTGCGTTGACTTCTCAAAGGGCTTCAGCCTATGAGGTAGATATATCGAATCCAGCGATCAAAATAGTTTGATGCAGAATAGTGAATCCTGCCATGTTTGTAGTTGAACCACTGGCAGAGGATGAGCATGCGCATGACTGTTAGAACTATGAAAAGTTCTATGATGAACTCCCTAGGATAAAAGAAAATGCTTTAGCAGGATAAGAAATTGTTTTTATTGACGGTTCTTCAAGAATCGATCAAAACAATGGGCAGAGATATACAGGTGCAGCTGTGGTAAAGCTCACAGCGAATGGGGGGTTTCAGACATTGAAAAGTGCACGTCTCCCGTCTCATTATTCATCACAGGATGCAGAATTAGTGGTGCTGATTGTCACACTCGAGAATCATGCAGACCAGAAAGTAACAGTGTACAGTGACTCCGCCTATGTGATGTCAATGGTGCCCGCAGGGGTAGCACGTTGGAAAAACAGAGGCTATCTCCGATAGCACTCCAGTACAGCATGCCACCTTATTGGACAGGCTTATTAAGGCACTGCAACTCCCAGTAGCCCTTGCAGTCGTTAAATGCAGAGCACATACTAAAAGGGCAGACTTTATCTTATGCGGAAACCAAGCAGCAGACGATGAAGTGAAACTCGCTGCATTTTCAGAAAATGTAATAACATTTGATACGCCTGATGGAAATGAAAAAATGGCTGTAGTGATGAATGTGTCTGAAAGATATAGTGATTTGTCAAAGACACAGTTAAATGTGATCCAGGGGGAAGCACCTCAAGATGAGAAGGATTTGTGGATGCAAATAGGGTGTTTTTTAAACCCCTCTGAAGCATTGTGGCGATAAGACAGCACTGGTAAACCAGTGATGCATGTAACCTTATTAAGGGCCCTACTGGAATAGCTACACTACCCTGCACACACAAGTAGGGAGAACCTTACTGCAACTATTGCAGAGGATTAGTTTGTATCAAATTCGTTAGCGCATTTTGCGTTCTATGTAGTGAACTGCATCGTGTTGCAAAAATGCACAACTGGGCATACATTGTGCACAGTTAGGGGAGTTATTCCGAGACCCACTGGCCCCTTTCAACATTTGCATATCAACTATGTCGACCTGCTGCAAGTATGTAAAGGATATAGATATATGATTGTTGTCGTTTGTCCTTTTTCAAGAAGGATTGAGGCTGGTCTGTGTACACACCCAGACTCTACCTGTGCAGCCAAATTCTTAGTGTGGGAAGTGTTTCCCAGTTGGGGAGTATGTGAAGTAATGATGTCAGACAATGACTCACATTTTGTGAATCAAACATTTGAGCAGTTAAGCTTATTGCTTGGTATAACGCTTAAGTTCTCTTCGGCCTATCACCCAGAAGGAAATAGAATCTGTGAAAGGCTCAATGGCTTGCTTAAAGAAAGGATAGCCATGTTGAAGCTTACCTTGAAGAAAGGGTGGTAGCATTGTCTACCACTGGCATTATATGCATTGAGGAACCAACCAGGTTCGGACCACCATCTCACTCCCCATGAGATAGTGACAGGGAAATGGCCGAGGTCACCCCTCATGCCTCCATGCAGAGTTAGAAGTGACGCTCAGCCGACAGTAGAACTGTTAGGAATGGGGCTACGTGAATATCTTTTGTGTATTACTTCAAGTATCTATGTCATTTCAGGTCAGCTATGGGAAAAGGGTGTGGGGCAGCACAGAACACAGAAGGAGATGCCTCAACAAGTAGTGTTCAAGAACTTTGTGTTCCCAAATTATTCCCCGGAGATGCAGTCCTAATCCGCAACTTTACGAGGAAGTGGTATAAGCCCAGATTTAACGACCCTTTGATTGTGGAAGACGTCACACTGTTTGCAGTCAGAGTGCAGGGCAGACGTGCTTGGACTTTTTTAGGCGACGTCAAAGTTTACACTGGAGAAACCCGTCTGCCCCCACCCCTTACAGAAGCAAGCACTGGGAACAAATCTCAGAAAATGCAGACAAGGTCTATGAAGAGGAAGGACGCAGAGGCTGTCGAGTAAAAGAAAAGATTTCATTGGACTGTGGCTTGGTTCGGGACACTCTTTTAGCGACTTATGGAAGAGTTAAGGGAAGCTGATGTGAACACTCTGTGCAGCCATTTCAGGGTGAAAGGAAGATCTTTTGTTCTTAAAGCCTCAGAAAAAATTTGGACTGAGGCATGCTTTAAGCCTTGGTAAGAAGAGAAATATGCCAAATTCTGAGTTCATTTTTCAACAATTGGAAGAGGGTGCACTACCCTGATTCATTTCACACTGAGTTTCTGTTTGGATTTGCCCATGGTGAGTCCCACTGACAGCGTTTCAAGGATCATTTTTGAAGTTTGAAGTTTTTCTCTTCATTCTACGCACGTGGGGAGAACTACTAGTGTTTCTGTTTTTCTGCAAGATCCGAGGAATGGTCCAATCGTAAGAAGGTTGCTCACAGCAATTATTGAGCAAATTCTGCAGTTGCCAGAGTATAGTGGGGAAAGGACAAATGCCCCTATACACTGATGATACTGACAGGGTTAGTTCTATCTTCTGATTGAAGAATACCAGCATCTTGTTGGAAGACACACTGATGTGCGCACATTCCTAAGGGAGCCCAGAAACACTGCAGAGTTAAACGAAATCCTGAGAGGCATCATACTACAAGTCAATGCTTATTGTGCGAGAAATCTGAGATCAGAGTGAAACATTCCTTTGAGGGACAGATCGAGAGGTTGCTGGTCAGACAGAACCTTTGTTTCATGCTGAAAGAAACTCATCATGTCATCTGGTCTAAGGCAAATTCGAGGAATAGACTGGGAATTGGTGTATGTCGTATTGTCTAGACTTACTGAGAACGTTTTTCTTCATACTGGAGAGGCATTCACATTTTTTTGTCTGGTTAAAAACTGGTTCCAGGGATACATTAAAAGTTTGTTCTTGTCATCCACTAAGCAGACAATTGATCGAGGGCGAATTGCTGAGTCAAGATAGCAGCTTCCAGATGCAGTACATAATGCGGATGTATTAAAGATTACTTTTTCTTTCTTGGGCAATAAAAATGGGTAGTATCAGCAGTAATATAATAATGGCAGATGCAAAGAGACGTCCATGTTGTCCACGAAGTAGATGCTGTAAATTGACATTCCTCTGTGTTATTTACGCTTGCATTGTGTTCATAATCATATTGCTTTCACTCACAGTACGTACATCGTACTACCTTGATGTACATGAAGCTCGGACTCCTGTAAATCTTTCTAAGCAGAAGGAAGGTGTAATCATGGCTACTACTAGGCAGCCAAGACCCTATGTAGTCATTCCTGTTACAAAGAAAGATGACAAATTGCCTGCACTTGAGATATATGTTACTAATAATCGTTCACATGCAGAAAGTGTCCTAGAAACGTTGTCAGGATATAAAAGAGAGGCTTGACAAGATAGACAGGAAAAAAGATTGTTAGATGGTGAGCCCATACAAGTAATGCATGCAAACACACCTGTTCCTGTGATGGATGACCCAAGGATAGTTTCTCAAAGGCAGTCACACATTGAGATTTTGCGAGACATTTTCATGCCTAAATGGAATGTTGAGAGGATGAAAGTTGCTGAACTTTCTCTTACTCAGGGAGCACTGATTGATGTTCCTGTAACTGATCCAGTCAGAAGGAGCTACGCTAACACACTTCATGATATGATCATAGAAGGTCATAAATGAATGAGACCTAAAAGAAGCACCAAAGAGGATGTTTTTGAATTAAATGATTACCTGGACAGCATAGCTCACCTGAGAAATAACATATTGTATCAGCATATGAAAGAAGTAGGAAGAAGGACTTCAAAGGAGGAATGCTTCGTATGTGCCCTCCTGCTATGTAGTATGGGGAAATCTAAAATCTTTATAGCTATTGAAATAGATGTTCTGACTGCACACTGCATATTACATCTAGCATTCTGTAGTACAACAGGCCAGTTCATGGGTCGAACAGTCTAACTCAAATGGGCAATTGAATGGACAGATCCAGATGAAGATGACTATATCCAAGACACAAAGACAAGAAACAGAGCCCATACTAAGAATCATGTGATCAGATACGAAAACCCTGGAGTAAAAGGAGCTGGAATCAGATGGGAAGTAAATAAAACACGGGATGATCTCATAGTCTGTAGTGACAGTGAAGAAAGTTGTAGGAAAGACTCTATCGCCCTTCTCCAGCTGCTCGCACACAAAGGGTACAAAGTAGACAAGAAAAAACTCCAATACTGTCTGATTGAGGGTCCTGTACTTGGCCAACTGATCTCAAAAAATGGTAAGAGAAAAATAACTGACAGAGCGGCCACAGTGCGCGCCTCAGCCAGAACATATACTGTAAAGGATATGCAAAAGGTCCTTGGAATATGTAATTTCTGCAGGGCCTGGATACTGGATTATGCCACATACACAGGGCCCTTGTTGTCAGGTCTCAAAGAAGCACAGAAAGACAAGACACATAGAATTTGGACTGCAGAAATGCAAACAGCATTCAACAACCTAAAATAATTAATATCCATGGCCCCAGTTCTAGCAACACCTGAGTATGAACACAGATTTGACCTCTTTTTGCACTCTGATGGCACCCGGATGACAGCAGTCTTGACACAAAAGACAACCATGGGCACAAACCACTGGCCTATTACAGTGGCACACTTGATTCAGTAATGCAGGGTCATTTCACTTGTGAACAGGCTCTCACAGATGCCACCTGTGCTATTGATAAGAGCTCAACAATTGTGATGGGGGGCTCTGTCACCCTTTACGTAGAGCACTCCCTGTTTGCTGTACTTGAAAAATCCAAATCCACCCTCACCACACAAAGAGCATCAGCTTATGAGATTATACTGTCAAGCCCCAATATCAATGTCAGTAAACCCAGCCACATCCCTTATCGAGCCCTGCACCGCCCAGGATATGCAGGAGCATGATTGTGCTACATATAAGGGAGAAGGAGAGGACATTCCTAAAGCAAGTGAAAATGCACTGGAGGAGGGAATATGAGACACTGGTTACAAAACGTTTGCCTATGCATTATTTTGCCCAAGCTGCAGAGCTAGTGGCATTGAAAAAAGCTCCCCACGCACTCAAAGGATTTGCAGTAACAATGTATTCGGATTCAGCATTCGTAACCACCACAGTACACGCTGGATTATCCAGATGGAGGAGGAGGGGGTTCAGGAGAGCAGATGGGTCCCCAGTACAACATGCAGAATTACTGAATACACAAATCGAAGCATTAGCACAGCCCTCAGTGGTACCTATAATGAAGTGCCAGGCACACATCAACAATTTGGATGGAATTTCTTTGAGAAATGCAGCAGCAGATGCAGCCGCAAAGGAAGCAGCATATCTCCCCATTCCCATGAGTACAGAATGCATCCTAACAATTAAAATGGAAGATCAAAAATGTGATGTTTATAATGTACTAGACATTATACAGATCATTGAATTACAAAAAAAGAGCTCCACAAGCAGAGCAGGATTTAAGGGCAAAGAGATGATGCACACAATCCCCTACATATTTGCTGTGGAGTCAGGACTCGACAGGGAAAGTTGTTATGCCTGTAAAACTACTGTATGTATCATTCGAATATTTGCACTTCCACACCCATAGCACATAACATCACATAGCCGCCAACCTACAGGAAGGCTGTTTTATTCCAAACCTTCAGGAATACCTTAATAAAATGGTGGTTGAGTGTACCACATGTCAAGTGTTCAACTCCAGAATGACATTGCGAACGCTGCGAGGAACATTACTCCACCCCTTGGGCCCCTCCCGTGAGCTGCACATTGATTAGGCAAACATGGGAGAGAGGTGCAGCGGTGTACGATATCTAATTGTGGTGGTGTATCCATTTTCTCGATGGATGGAAGCAGGACCCAGCTCCCACCGTGACGCAAAATGCGTAGCTAAATTCTTAGAGAAGTTTTTCCCAGATGTGGAATATGTGACATAATAAGATCAGATAACGGCACACATTTTGTCAATGACCTGTTCAAAGAAGTGACATCCCTGCTAAGAATAAAACACAAAATGTGCTCAATGTATCAACTACAAGCAAACAGCGTTGTCGAGAAAATCAACGGCCTCCTTAAAAGTGGATTGTCCAAACTATGACACTCTCTAAAAAAAGGATTGGGTGCATTGGCAGCCCTTGGTCCTTTTCCAGCTCCTCAACCAGCTCAGCAAGGTCCACCACCTGTCCCCCCACGAGATAGTAACTGGCAGATGCAGGCAAATGCCATTGTCACCAGAAAGAAGAGTATCGGATGCACACAGAACAGCAACTGTACTAGGAGAGGAATTTAAAGAATATTTGACACAGCTCATACGTGCAGTAATATGCATTGCCAAACAGATTACCCCTCCCTTCACAAGAGACAGTGAGACAGAAACAACAACAGCAGCCTCAGACAGCCCAGATCAACCACTGATGCATGGTGAGCTAGTGTATGTAAGGAGTTTTGTGCAGAAATGGAACTCACCAAGGTTCAACAGACCCTACGAGGGGATCTATTATACCCCCCTAGCTGTAAAAGTAAAGGCTGTAAGGTACTGGATCCACCGCTCCAATATCAGAAAAGTGCACAACAGTGTAGCACCAGAAACACTGAACAATGATGAGCAAAATGTCTCAGTACCTTGAAATGATTACTGGGTATATGAAGCATATAGCAGAATATGTAAATATGTAGAGACACATGAATGCTATAATATAATATGTATTGTATATGCTAAGTATCTCTCACCCTCTATATTGCTCAGTCTCTCTCTCTCTCTCTCTCTCTCTCTCGCTCTCTCTCTCACGCTCCCTCTCTCTAGTTCTCTTCCTACATCTCATGCTCCTCTTTTCACCCATTTGTCTGCTCCCGTCTAAAACTTTATTAATGCCTGCCCCGTTTTATCATTTTTCATAGGTTGAACGATGTTGGAGCTTACCCCACAGAATGAGACAATTAATATGTCAGATAGCAGTAGGAGTAGAATTAGCGCTACTAGAGCATATATCTACTACTGTGGTATTAATTGTATTGCAATTGTGTTTTCAGTAGTAATGATTGGTCTGGGCATATATTGGTCAGCATCTTTTATCTGGGGGACCCATATAAAAGTAGGTAGGGAGGGGAGGGGGTAAAACTAAAGTGGGATAACAAAACACGTTTGAACTTAACGATTCTGCACAGAAATATGACATGAGTGACCCCAGAGTTCGGATCATTTGTAAATAATGAAAGTACAAATGTACCTGACACAGAAAATGCCACGATGCTGCCCCTACCATGTTTACAGTTCTGCAAGCTACCTCACAACTAAACATAATATCTACCTCACAGCGTAATGAAGTGTATACTATGTTCTCTAATACACAGTGGCGTCACCAGGAATCAAATTTAGGAGGGGCACAGAGGGGGCCAAAGACAAAAGTAGGGGGGGGCACAGACAAATGTAGGGGGAGAACATGGCCACTGCTAGTCTTAAGTGGGGGGCACAAAGGGGGCACAGCGTTTCACACGGGGGCCCCGGCCCCCCCAGTTCCCCTCCTAGCGACGCCACTGCTAATACAGTCCCTCATATAATACCAAGTTCTTTCCAAACTATGACATACTGGCAGTTGAATACAGATACGGATGTAAACATGGATGCTGGCCTTTTTTCAATGTACCGTTTGAAAACCATGAATGTACAGAAGTCCTCATGAATCACAGATAGATTGTGTAAAAGGTCAATAGGGAAGAGGCAGTCTCTCTTGCGTAACAGTAGAAAGAAAAGGCAAACAAATTTGTATAAGTATGATGCCTATCACTATTTGGGGTTAGATAAAGTGGAGGACCTGCGTCATCCTGGGCAGTCTAACAAATGGCATTCAGATATGATTGCCTCAAGGAGACAGACAACAAATGGCAGTTGTCATGTGTGATCCTTGATACCACCTGTGCCTGGGATGCCCAAACTCCTAGTGCCCCAATAAGCCCCTCTGGCAGAACTCATCTCACACTATTTCGGATAAAGAGCACCTTCCAGGCACACACAGTAAGAATGAATCTTCTTCCGCCAGACGAGAAAATCTGTAAAAAGGGATCACAAGGTGCAAAGTGTTTCAAAGAACCATTCCTGGCCATAGAGGGAATGACATTTGCAGAAAATAAATGTTGAGTGTCGACATTCATGTGCAAAGCTGAAGGACTGCGTGGCCTGTCGGATGAAAGACTAGAATGGATGGACATGTGCGCAATTATGGACTGAGCATATCACAAAACTCACATGGCTCACCGACCTCGAAAAACCGATCAAGGTCCAACATGAGGAAAATCACAAACTTTGTTTCTATGGAGAAGAAAAAGTGCCAATGGTTTCTAACACCGCTTGCAATGAAACCCTCATCATTCCTGATCTGCAAAAAGGCACTGCAGCACTAATGCACTACTACTAGGTGTGCGGCAAACAGGAATACTTGCACCTCCCACCATCCTGGAGGGGCTACTGTGCTCTGGCAACACTGCAATCCACACTGCTGGTAATACCGGAAGAACATGTAAAGGGTGGAGTGTTGCCTACAGGACAGCAACTGACATTGTGGCCAACCAAAGAATCACTCCCCATTTTCCGCACACTGTTTGAAGAAAGGCAACAAGATCAGGTGTCCCGAAGGAAACGAGAATCAAACTATCTGTCTCAAGAATCATCTGACCTCCTTGCATAGATCCCAGACGAATACAAACTTTTCAACTCAGCAGAGACATTTTTGCGTCACTTGTGGTTGTTCAACGTCATCAAGGAAGAACTCAGAGCACTCCGATTGATGACGATGCAGAATCGTTATGTGTTGGACCCCCTCACAGCAATGGAGGGCAGTGTTTGAAAGAAAACTGGGAGTTCATGTTGCACATTCGGACCTTCTTCTAATGCTGACAACAGTACATTATCACACGTGATCGCAGCAGTGTATGAACTTTGTGTAAAAATGAGAAAAGAAGGAGCCTTTGAGGAAAGTGACTGGTTCAGTATGGCATTCAGCTCGGTGCCCTCATTTCTTGGCACAATAATGAAGATGCTGATTCCCATCATCTTGTTCTTCCTGCTGATCTTCTGTGTGGGCCAGTTCGGGATTCGATGCTGTGCAAAATCTGTTCCTGGTAGTGCGATGATGATGGTGACCATTGATAATAGAAATATTAATAACAAAGTGCCACATGATAATAGGGAAGCTCAGGTTCAGACTGGTGAAAATGATGAGCCCAAATACTGCCTGGTGGCTATATATCACACTGGGGATGAGGTTGATAATTACTATCACACTACCATTGCACAACCCAACGATCTAGAAAATTATAAGGAGGTATGGGTGGATCTGGCAGGTGATGGAGGGTGTATATACATGACCTGTACTCCCAAAGAATATGCACGGTGTGGAGAGAGTTTGAGAAGTGTGTGTAGAGCATAGATGCCCATCAAAGGTAGCCCTGCATGGGACAAAGCTTTTGGAAGAGCTGAGGAACGTCAACGTATCGGGGAGGGTATTTGTTACTTTAGGAGTAACGAAAGCGGGGATGTTGGGAAGGAAATGATCCTTCCCCAACCACCTGGTGTCACTCCAGGTGAATAATCAATGTATTATCCAAGGGGGAGGCGTGGCCATCGCCATGGCGTTTATTCGCACAAAACCTCATAGCAAATAGCACATATAATATAGCTCCTATCCCTGCACTAAGACACCATTTTGGACTCGGCCAGATGCCATCTTTTTACTAGACCTGAAAATCCATCTCTCTGTAGAAAATTCAGCTCTCCCATCCCCAGTGCCTCGCACAGCAAGCCCACACCATCGCCTCAGGCTGCCAGCTCCGGGCGAGCCCTGTTACCGCAGAAGTCCAGCCATGCCTTGTTACAATTCTGTAGTATCATTCCCGTAAGAATGTGCTCTGTGCAGAGCGTGAAACAGTGACAAGTCATATGCCCAAGTGCCCATTCATCTCCACTAAGCTGCCTGTGCCCTCCCAACCCCCACCCTGCCAGGCCAGGGTCCACCAGCCCCGACCCTCCAGTTCCTTTCATGCTGATACACATCTGTCCCCCTCACGCTGAGCATTCCAGAACACCCACTGCAGGCCTAATCCCATACAGCAGTATATCCTCCCAAAAGCAACACACGTCTACCTATATCATGAGGATCCAAGCAAAGCAGATGAGAGATCAAACCCCTGGGGTGGGCACCAGGGTTCAGGGATTGCGGTATAAAAGAGAACTCTGAATATAGAGGTCAGAATGCCAATATATTAGCCCATTTGCCCTAAGTACCCCTATATGTGCAAGGATTGTATGTGTGCCATTACCTGTGTATTATCAGTTCTTGTTGTTTAGCTTAGTTAGCCAGCTATGTATCATCGTCAAGCTGACCTTCACAGTGCATGGATGAGCCACTCTGGCACACATGTATCATGAACGACTAATAGGTGGCGGCTAATTAGTGCCTGGCATCCCTTATAGTGCCAACTGCTCTATTGGTCTCTCACCAATCCGCTGTCACAATGTGTACTGTATGTATTTCATCATCAGTGATGCTGTGTGCCCTTTTAATGTGCTGCCCGTGTAAAAGTTCAGCAGAGCGCTCTAGGGCAGCAAAGTACTTTGCTGGCAATTTATTTTATATAGACTTTGTTATCCTCGCAACTCACCTCCTGTTCTCATTCCCTGACGCGGTATGTTATCTTATTTTTTGCATATTAGACACGTGCTATATGGGTGCCTTCATGATCATCGACAATGAGACAGGAATTACAAATGATTCATGGATAAATTTACTTGGTTCTTGGGTACCGTCTTGGATGAGCCTTGTAGCAAACATTCTCCTGCCTATTTTTGTCTTTTTTCTGGTTATTTTTTGTTCCTGTCAAATGCTATTACAATGTTGTTCTGCCAAGGTACCGAAAGCAGCTGCCATGATGACTGTGACCCTGTCCAAAGTTAGATTCACTACCATTTCATCTCACATGGGTACTCAGACTAAAGCTGTTTTGTGTCCTCCGCCAAGTTGGGATGATTGTGTTCAGTAGTGGGTAGATTGCAGAAATGGGGGGGAGATGGGTTGAGTTGTTCACCGGAGAAGTATGCCCATTTTGGGAATGTGATGAAAAATGATTATAGGATTGTTTCGCCGGAAAATGATTTTAAAGAACAGGAATATCATTTGTTAGTAAAAGTATTAATTAAAGGGGGAAATGTTGGGGTGGTCAGCAAAGGTCCCAATGATAAAGAGGGGTTCATGTTGTGTGTGCCATATTTGTGACTGGGGGTGATGTTGCAATTTCATATGTATCCAGTGTAGTTAAATGTGAATGGAATTAGTATTATTCAGTGTTCAAGGTGATGCATATTAGACCTACATGCACATAGAAAGATAAAATGCAAAAATCACCCCATAAAATATAAACACGATTCAGACATGGTGTGTATGACGCGACTAGGGGTTTCATAATGCGCATGTGTGGAAGAGGAGCCTGTCCTGAAGAACCCACTGTAAAGGAGAGATACTATTTATTAAACATACATGCACACTGACAATCATACAAAGGGAATGTATAAATCTGTATGTAGTGAGGTTTTATAATTTCATTTAGACTCTGCAGCCAGTAGTATGTGCAGTGAATTTCAGGTTGCTGGGGAAACCTAGTTCTGCAGGATTGAAGGTTAAAGGAGGAACAATGATTAACCAAACAGATGTTTAGCCATCAAACAGGACACAATGTGTATGGCTTGATAGTTCCACAGGAGATGTAATCTCTTTAAGTGCATTGAAGTTTTGCAGAGGAACCACGACTGATTATTTTGATCAACAATAAATATGGGGTGAAGTAACACCCAAGGCTAAAGTGATTGATACCGAGTTTCAATTGCATTCTCACATGTGCTGTGCATGTGGAAATGGTCGTCATCTAGATTAGAATGTTCCGGGAAGCCAGTAAAATTTGGGGTGGATGAGATGGTTATTGCCAGTTGAAAGGGATCTTGTTTTTTCTACTTTTCTCATGGTGTTGTAGTGTCCATGAAAACCTTGTGCAATTACGATTAAGGTTAAATGGCTCAGGCCAGTTGTTACTAGTAATAAATTATGTTTGCACACACATGTTTAACTGTGTGATGATGTTATGACCTATCACAGATGCATCCAATAAGAGGTGTGTTCTACACATTAGTTTGATTCTGCAGCGTCATCTACCTCCTTACCAGATGATTGCACGATAAATGTGTCTTACGTACAAAACGTGCACTCGCTTCTTAAGTGGTGGGCCTGTTTGGTACAGGTGATTAGGTGCCCATCCATACCGATGAAAATGCTTCTTCCAACTTCAAACACATGATTTGCCTAACTGTTCAACACAGAAACAGGTTCATCACCCTAGTACTCTCCAGGCATGAATACACCAACAGCCTCTAACTGAACATCCCAGGATATTTGCTAAACCTTCTACTAAGATCCCAAAATGATAACTAAGACTGCGAATATGGGAACACATCATCCCAGTTCTCAAAACATTGCACTGTCTGCCTGTCATACACAGGGGTGCAATTAAAAACCGCCCTATCCCCACTGCACATTCCATGGTATGGTATCAAAGCTAAATCCACAACAGGAGATCCCTCAAAATCTTACAGTTCTGATCACTGCAACAGACAAATTAGCACACCATCCACCAAAGGCCAGACCAATTGGATCTCTTCAACCAAGAAGGCACACTAGACTTCAAAACTAAAACTTGATAGAACCTCTCAAACAAACCAGCTCGAACATGCAAATCCCAAAAGACATACTTCTCAGAATTTAGAAGTATAATTGCCCTCACAAACTAGGATACGACCTCTCGAACCCAGACAAAATAGAGGCAGGGTTCTTTTGCAGCACACCCACACACAACACTTAATCAGTGACACTTGCAGATCAGACTCAGTTCAGCCTGTCTCCGCAACCTTTTCTCCCCATCTGACGTACAACGATGCCACCACTCCACAGTCATATGTTAGAACCCAAAAAAATAAGAATAACTCATCCTGATGTATAGTACCACAACAGGACCTTGGAATTGAGCCCAATTGCACACTTGGGCCGGTAAAAAACCAGAGGTTTTCTCAACCGCTAGTCTCCGGGGATTTCTCTCTCAGGTGGCCATTGCCTTTGGATCCAGACCCTGGGGTGGACCAGTGCGGGTGGATCACCTGGGTGAGGGCTTTTCGGGGAGTAGGGGTGAGGCAGAAGATGGTGAGATTCAGTATTCCACCCTTTTTTTTATCTACCCCATCCTATTTTGTAGGATTCTCCTCAGTCCTAACCCCCCTGCACCTTTATACACAAACACTGGGCCAAGGAAGGGGGTGACTGAGAGTAACAAGACTAACTCTCATACATCATACTGGACATGTCCCGTTAATCGGGTCAGGTAAAGTCAGGCAGTTGACTTCAAGTGTATACACCTGATGCCAATTAGTTCTCCTCACAGGGATAAAAGGCAACACCTAAAGACACACTCTGAGCAACATGAGTATGAGCAGGAATTCTGAGGCGAAGGCAAACAAACTGGAGCACAGCGATGGACCAGGGGACGAGAACGGTGGGTCGATAACTCCAAGAGTTCCCCACTAGTGGTCATTGCCTCCAACAGGCCACGAAAGACACGTGGAAAAGGCGATATCCCGCAAGTGAAGACTGCATTGTCTTTCAAAGACACCAGCGACCCTCCCGGGTGAATGGCAGCATTGGAGAGGCGAGGCCAAGCCTGTGGTACTAACCTTGACTCGTGAAGTGGAAATTGTAAAAACAAGAAAGAAATGCACACAGCCGGTGAGTTGCAAAGCGACATGAGACCGGTATGTGTTAAAGAAGGTTTGAAGTAGCAACATACTAGCGCAAGTGAAGGCTACACGCATGTGGATGAGACACAAAGAAAGGCAGACCTGTGAATGAAGCAAAAAGACAGTTGTGGAAACAGGGATACCGAGTAACAGATTGGTCCTGCGAAAGGAAGTAGCCCACTCGAAAGTCTCTGCGAAAGGTGCATTGTTTGTAACGATAAAGCGAATGAAGTGCAAAAGCAAAGTAACCAGAATTACCTCCTAGAGAAGGGGAGAGTGGAAGTTGAATCTTGAACTATAAGTCAAAGTGGTCCTGCAGAGGTCTGTAAAGTAAGTCATGCATATTCAAAAGTCTTTGACACTCAAAAGTGGTCTGAGCCCAGTTGAGGGAAGACCCGAAGTGTAATAAGCTTGGGGAAGCAAGCCCCTTTGCAAGTTTTGTTGAACTTTGTGCTGTAGAGGTCTGAGACCGACAGAGGGGGACCAACGTGAACTTTGTGCAGAAGAGGGCTGAGCCCGACAGAGGGCGACCCGCGTGAATTTTGTGTTTGAAGAGGTCTGAGCCCGACAGCGGGGGACCGATGTGAACTTTGTATTCAAACAGTATTTGGAGGTCTGAACAAGAGACTTTAACGTGGAAGACCAGGCAGGCCATGATCCATGTTTTGGAACGGTTTATTGTACAGAGAACCCGAGCCAGAGTTTGTTATCCTGCCTACATAAACTTCTGTGACGTCTAACGGGAGGAGGAGAGCTGATTTAGCTACCTTTTTTCATTTGAACACTGATTTTTCCTTTGCATACATTTCTCCGTTATACACTTTTTGTGCAAGAGATAGGGCAAGCATTTTGTTAGCATAGGCCATTTTGATTTGACGGACTCTACTAGAACAGTCTTGTTTATCGTTTGATGGTCGAGACTACTCCCATCTTAGTTATAGGGCAGAATAGGAGTTTTCCAACCCCAGAAACTTCAATAAAGAATTTTACAAATTGTACCTTTTATGTCCATGTCATACTTGTGTTACCATGTCTCCCGTACAGGCCCAACCAGGTCAGGTTATCAATACGCTCTGATAACAGGACTCCCCAAGAATCCTCAAACAATGTCCCATCCCCAACTAATTGCTTCAAGCTTCATCCTTCCAGCATGCTTACACAGCCCACAAGGGAGCTTGATACCTCATAGTACCATCCCCAAAACAATAACGTTTGGCAAAGCCTCCCAGAACCCATTGCATGGCTTGCTATATATTTTTTCAAATGAGACCCACTCTCCTGACTCGCCCATGAGGAACAATGGCTCCCCAAAGCACCAACCCTGTGATTTAATACATCTTTGGGTTTTTCCTTCTGGATAAAACATACTCAAGTGTCACCACCACAAAACACATTGAACCGTATCAGGGCTCAGTGCTTCTGGCCTGCTCTCACCAACATCACAGGATTTACACTTGTCTCTCCCTCGAACCTGTTAACCACCCTTTTGCTTGTTTAGAGGAACACAGAAGAAAGGCAGAGGTGTGCTTTACAAGACCATGTAACACAGACAGCAGTGACAACAGTGAAATGCAACAGAAGAGCAAAGTTCCCAAGTTGTGGTATCCTGGATAACCAACAGATGCATTGTATCAACAAAAAAACAGATATTTCAGGGGTGCTAAGGATATCACTGAATGACCAACAAAAAAAGATGGGTTGCAACGATGGAATGGTGAACGAATGTTACACAGTGGCATCAAGGCAATGGCATAAAACCTGGATTGCTAGACAATAAACAGAAAAGTGGTAGTGGCCAGAGGAATGCTGGATGACAAGCAGATATAGAGCAATTCCAAGAGTGAAACAGTCTACACAATAAATCTGAGGAGCAAACTCAGTCAACCAACATTTTTGTTGTGATGTGGGACGTCACCCCTGTCAGGCAACGCCCTGCGCCACTAAGCCAATAAATGAGGACCCTGCCCAGGCATGAGTCCCAAGACCTACACAGTGGTGTCCCTGTCTCTCATTGTGATGGGCTCCGGCAACCTCGGTCTCCTCCCAACAACTCGTGACAAAGGTTGGTTGGGAGCTGATCCTTGCTCCTCGCCTCCGCTGGCCAACTGCTAGCTGTAAGCTACATTGTTGGTTTCTTAGAGCGTTACTGTGTTAGTGACGCTGGTCAACCCAGCGTTGCTGAAGTGCGCAAATGAACCAACCGCTCCAGCCCTGCTTGACAGGGCATGGCATGACAGATGTCCGACATGGGCAGGCTGGCTGATCCCGGTCCAGGAGGACACCATGGAGCAGCGTGGGCAAGCCACCCGCTCCCGGTCGGATCAGTGGTGTGCACACTATATGCAGGACACATGTCGCAAAGCCACCAACACTGGGCCAACACGGATGGGCCCGTGAGGTTACCCGTGTCATGTCATACTTAGCCCCTGCTAGTGCAGAGCCATAGAGAGGATGCTGTGCCCATGCCTGGGCTGACTCAACACAGGTCCCTCAACAAATCCACTCGTGCTCAAGATCAAGTGGGTGCACTCCCAGAAATAGTGGTGGGGCGGCATCATCTTGAGGGTCCCACCCAGTGTGCTCATCCAGCTGTGCCACAGAGTATTAAGAGCCCTGCCGATCGCAAGGGAGCTACCCCAAAGTCCCTGAAGCACGGTGCAGTTCCCTGTTGGTGGCGTAACATACTCTGCACTTAACGGAGATGGCCAGCTGAATGTCCCACTGAGAGTGCTCATTTGGCTGTGCATCTCCCACGATATCTGTGGTCCTGTGGCAGGAACGCCAAGATGAATGGAGCTGCTGATGATGAGGTGGTGCCATCCTCTGTACACACTCCATCTCAAGCTGCCACTGACCCAGTGATAGAGGAGATGTCCCACAAGGAATCCATCATCATGGGTTTGCTGGGAATCATGTCAATAAATTCGACGTCACTGTGGCTCCAGCGACATTGGGCCCAAGGTGATACATGTGGGTCAAAAGACTCGCAATGCGCTTTGACACAGCCTGTGAGACAGATGACAGCGCTATGAAAGCCATGTTGCTATTTTATGCATGAGGTGCATCAAATCTTCAAGACCCTGCAGGTCAGATACAATTCATATGAAGATACGAAGTCAACAGAGACAATGAGCGATGTCATGTGCAACAGGCACATCAGGACCAATCAGAATCCCTGGACTCATATCCTGGCCACCGTCTCTGCCTGGCTATGTCCTGCAGACTCTATGACGAGATGGACGATTTTAGGGCACACATTTTTCAGTACTGTGCATCCTCGACGTTACAGTGCCAAAAAAAGAACCAGACAGTCCCTACAGCAGATGATTTGGAGCTAGGTTGCATGCAGGAACTCACAAGCTCCCGGGCAGCACACATGGCAGAGGTCTCCAAGTCTGGGTGTACGGAGACAGCATACACAGTTGCGTTTAAAGGGCTGTCAAAGCACAGAGGAAGGTTCAACCAGAAGCAAGAACAAATTGTGCCAAAGCAAAGCGATGGTTAACAAAAGGCCTGCGATGCACATGGAGGTCCAACGCCATATGACCAGGTATGTCCGGCTGCCAGCCTTATCTGTGGGTGCTGTGGCAAGCCCAACAATATTGCCAGACTGTGGTAGGCACGATGGCTGATTGTGCAGTCCTGCAGGCCGCTACCTATGTTGCTACGGCCACACAAAAGAAGAGTAGCAGCCTTTCATGATGACCAGCGTTCAGTGCTGTCAAGGCTGGAAGGCATGGTGGACATTGAGGAAACCTTCTTTGTCTCTGGTATTTGTCTTGGGGCCCCAGGAAACCACTGTAAACCGTAGCGGTGTTCAGTGTCTATCATGGATACAGCAATGCCCATTCTCATTGATACAGGAGCTTTGGTTAATGTGATGCCTTCCTCCCAGTTCCGCACCCAAGCTTTCCCCACCCAGGATTCACATATTCACCTATGGGGTCTCATCGCCGCTGCCACTGATTGTTGTCTTCCGCATAAAGGTATCTCATGACCAGGTTACTGTCAACGCCACGTTCTATGTGACTCCTGTGGCCAAGAACACTCTCCTGAGTTGCTCTACAGCAGAGGACTTAGGGCTTGTGCCGTTTGTATTCTAGGTCTACCAAATTATGGGCCTACCAAAAATGGACATCGATGGGCTGCTGGAGGAGTTTGAACACCTATTTGAAGGGGAAGGCTGCCTCAAAGGCCAGGAGGTATGCCTGCACATTTGACAGGGCCATGCAACTGGTGGCAGCATGCCACTGCAGGATCTCTTTTCACCAGCGCCAGAAAGTAAAAGAGGAGCTCACCAGAAAGTCAAAGAGGAGCTCACCAAGCTAGGGCGAGCTGATATCACTGAGCGTGTGGATGGATCCACACCCTGGGTATCCCAATCGCGTCCAAGTGTCACCGAGGAGGTCAGGATTTGTGAGGAAATGAGGCTCCCCAACCCCGCAAATCACAGAAAGCGCCACACTACAGCTACGGTAGGCGACATCCAGACAGATCTACAGGGCGTCAAAGTGACACTTGCCATCAACGTAGAATACCATCAGGCCCCCCTGCATGTGGACTCTCAGCCGATCACAACTTTTTAATTGCATGTGGGGCCTCACTGCTACAAGAAACTGAGCTTTTGGGTGTCCTTCGCTGCCGAAGTGTTTCAGCACACCATCAGGGGAGTGTTGTTGTGACTGCACTGGGTTCTCAACGTGAGCAACGATGTGCTCATATTCTCGGCTTCGGCCAAAGACCACATGTCAAGGCTGTCAGTGGTGTTGGCAAGGATAGCCCAGCATGGCCTGACACTCAATCGGTGAACGTGCTGCTACTTGCAGTCCCGGTTCTATTTCTTTGGGTTTGTATTTCACAGAATGTCCGGGACATCAAGGATACGGCTCCTCCAGTATCCTGCTCGGAAGTAAGAAGTTTCCCGGGGATGGTGAATTTCTGTGGCCATTTTATCCACAATTTGGCCACGCTGTCCGAGCCGCTACGGGTTCTCACCAAAAAGGATCCGGACTGGCAGTGGGTTGAACAGGAGCAGGATGGTTTTACTGCCACCCAGACAGAGCTTGTTGCCGACACGTCGTTGGCATATTTTGACCCTGAAAACGCAACAGAGCTCGTGGTTGATGCCAATCTGGTGTGGCTGTTAGGAAAGATTTCCCTTAGGTGCAATTTCCCTCCAGTTATGGACCCCCCCCAAATTTTTTGCTTTTGTTTGGCTTACCTAACCTGACTTTTTCCAGTGGAGCACAGCCTTCAGCTGCAAACCTCTTGGCTTTTGGTCATTTGTTATGGGAAACTGATATGTCCTTCAGGCTGTCAGTACTGGGAAACAATGTTTCCCTTAGACTTTGACTATGTTACCATTTCATGGTAACTTTTTATCTCTGTGCCAAGTAGCTTACAGTACTGCGCATAGGGGTCCTTTTGTTTTATGGCCCTAGCCACCCTCTAAGGATTTTAGGGTGTTTGTACAAGTGTGCCTAGGATGTACTGGTGGCAGCAGTCTACTTTTAAAGTATTTTTAATTCGTTTTTATGGACCATATTGCGTTTAACACGTTCAGCCTTAGACTGTGGCCAGTACCGAAAACAGCCTTGACAGAAAATCTTTTGTTCTGCCCTTTGGCCATTTTGTCCCTTTGCCTTCCCCCAGGTCGATTACGGAAATATCTTATTTGGGCATGCAGCCACCCGTGAAAACTGCATCTTTCGCGTGTCCCTGCATGTCACGTGTGATAGTGCCCAGGATGAAGATTGGGATTGTCTGGTCCCAATCCACATACTGGTGCCAGTATGTCTGGCAGGCCTGAATGACTGTAACCACTGTGGGCCGTGACTGGCCCACGCCTGGCATGCATGCAAGAGAGCTATCCCAGATTTGAGCGTGCAACTTATCTTGGATAAGAGAAGGGGCTCTGCATCCATTCCAGCTCGATCAACTGAAGTTCACACCAAACTACAGAAGGAGCCAAGAACCCTGAAATGAAAGAGCAGACCTGTGGAACCACCAGAGACGTGCTGGAATGCTGTCAGGACTGGGAAATTATGTTTCCCTTAGTCTTTGACTATGATGCCATTTCTTGGTAACTTTGTATCTATGTGCCAAGTATCTTAAGTACCGTGCATAGGGGTCCTTTTGTTTTATGGCCCTAGTCACTCTCTAAGGATTTTTTGGTGTTTGTACAAGTGTGCCTAGGACAAAGTGGTGACAGCAGTTTACTTTTAAAGTATGTGTACTTCATTTTTATGAACCATAATGTGTTTACTGCGTTTGGCCCAAGACTGTTGCCGGTGCCGAAAAAGGCTGTGCCGCAAAGTCTTTTATTCTGACCTTTGGCCATTTTGTCCCTTTGTCTTTCCCCAGGTCGGAAGACCTGGGTATTCCTTATTTGGGCATGCAGCCTCCCACAAAAACCACATCTTTGGCAGCCCCTGCATGTCACGTCTGCTAGTGCCCAGGAAGAGGGTTGGGAATGTTCTGGTCCCAATCCACACTACTGGTTGCCAGTATGTCTGGTAGGCCAGAATGACTGGAACCACCGTGGGCTGTGATTGGCCCACACCTGGCGTGCATGCAAGAGAGCAGATCTTCCATTGAACATCCCACATTTGAGCATGAAACGAATCTTGGATAAGAGAAGGGGCTCTGCATCCATTCCAGTTCGATCAACTGAAGTTCATACCGAACTACTGAAGGAGCCAAGTACCTAAAATGAAAGAGCAGACCTATGGACCCGCTGGCTACGTGCTGGAAGGTTTGGCACCCTGACCCCGCTGCTGTCCCATCAGACCTCTTTTTTGTATCAAACTAAGAATGCCTGTACAGGCATTTCGAACCCTTGGAGTAGTGGGACCAACTAGTCTCAGCACCCCCTGCTTACCCTCGCAAAGAGCTTCTTCGGAAGTGTTCCTGGGCCATCCAGCAAACTGAAAACTCAAACCCGGGATATGATAAAGGAGCGCCACTGTCCCGAGTTGAGACTTGAGGCTTTGGGAATCACTTACATGTGGTCCTGTTCCCTCTCCCGCCAAAACTTGTTCTAGCTACCGTGGGTCGCGATTTACAAGAGTGTGCCACGCTGCAAGCATTTGACGTCCCTGTGTCACTCAAGACTGGCAAAGTTTGGCCCGGATTGTGTTGAGGGTCGGTGAGTACTTGGAACACATACCAGTGGCCCCCCTGGCACATCCACATGTTTTTACGCACGAGAATCCCTGAAAAGATACTGACCACAGCCGGGCTAGCCTTTGCTCCCCAGATATTCCTGAACTCCGAAAGTCGCTCTGCCTGCAAGGGCAGCCCTTCTTCGAATAATAGGGCTTCATTCTTCATCGCCTCAACCCCCCCTCCTAAACTGCTACAGCTCCCTGAAGAGGAACCTCTTTTGCTCTTACGCACGAGTGCATGTTGTTTACGCACTGCTGTACTTTTGAGCACAAGGCTCCCCACTTCGTAGGGCTGGCTAGGGATCGACTTTGAAGAACTGCCTGATGTGATAATTTTGTTTTACTTACCTCTTTTATTACAGGTCAGGGTTGTGTTCTCCCCCGTATCTGCACTAGGCTAAACGCATTTTGTATACATGTTACATAGTGTAAAGCATGTCTTAACTGTTCATCATTACTGTGGTTTAATTGTGTTTAGTTATAAAGGCCTAGATGTATTTTTGACATACACCTGTCTAAGAGTATTCTGTGAAGTTTTACTGTGTGTGCTTATTGTGGGCTTACGATCACTAACACCCTTCCTGAGACCTGGGGCTTCAACACGAGTCTGGCGGTAACCGTTAAATCCAGTGGTAGTTCTGTTACTGCCGGATTTAAGGGTCCGTCGAATCAGGGCTTTGGCAGATTTCTCCCCAGCTCTGAGCTGGGGGGAAATCCGCTGAAAATTCGTGCTCATACCGCCGGCAGGAAATCCGCCGGCGGTATGAGCGCAAAATTTCCCCATTGTGCCCAATGGGGAATGGGCCATTCCCAAATGGGCTCAATGGGGAATGGGGATTTCTCCAAATCCACCCAACCCGTGATCCGGCGCTAATAGCGCAGTGGGTTTGGAGGTACGGCAGATAGCGCCAGCGCTATTAGCGCCGGCGTTACCATCCAACTCGTGATGAGGCCCTTAGTCTTGACCGCTTGCCAAGCTACCGTGGATTGATCTGGTTTGTGCAGAAGATTCCCCTGTTCCACTAAACTACGGTGGCCTCCTAAACTTCTGCCCACCAGGTCAGAGTTCAGAAATCCACCTTAACAGTGGCTGTGGTCCATACACCTTCAGGTAGACACCCAAGGGGTAAGAAGGCCTGTGGCGTATGCCAGCAAGGAACACACGAGCACAGAGCACCAATGCTCTCAGATAGAGAGAGAATTGTTGGCAGTTCTGTGGGGCTGCAGACATTTTCATATTTACATTTATGGTCACCCACTGACAGTCTTCCCTGACCTTAAGTCTCTCATCCTCATCATGGTGGGGTTGGCTCCTTGCCCACCAATCAGGCTAAATCTGGCTACTGAAACTCCAGGAAAGCAGAATCACGCTGTTGTTCAGGGCCAAAGCCAACAACTATGACAACTATTTATTGAGACACCCCACAGGGCAGGACGTAGAGCAGAGGAGGATGATGAGGACGCAGAAGGGTTTATTGCCATGTTCACCCGGGCTGAAGTCCCACGGTCCATGTCTTTATCAGACATCGTAGATGCTACCCACAGGGACGTTGGCTCCAAGAACTGGCAGCCCAGTTGCAGTCAGGCCAGTGGAAAACATTCTTGTCGGTGATGCAGCACAGGACACCCGAGGCTCAATCATTTATCCAGGGCCTGTGGAGGGTCAAAGGAGAGCTCTCGATGGACCACAAGGGGTACTTCTCCTTGGTACCAAGCTGGTCATCCCTCTCGAACTGCAGGAACGGATTCTCGACCTGGCACATGTAGATCACCAGGGGGCCGGTAAGACCAAGGCGTGCCTCAGTGAGAAGGTATGATTCCCGGACCTTGAGGCCAAGGCGGAGGAAACATTTGGACATTGTGTGTGGTGCCAGGCGGCCAGGCCACAGGTTAAAGAACCATCCATTGGCCATCGGGAGAGGCCTACAATGCCTTGGTGGGCACTCTGAGTAGACTTCGGCACAGTATCCAATCAACGCACTTCCTGGTGATCCTGGACGAGTTTTCATATTACCCAGTGGTGCGGTTTGTTGAGTCCACAGCGGCCGCAGCCATAATTCTGATACTTGAGGAGCTGTTCAAGGCTCACATGATCCCCAAATCCATCAGGTCGAACAATGGACCAGCGTACCAGAGTGGTAAGTTTGCACGTTCCCTGCAATTCTACAGGATCTTGTACAGCGCATCACACTCTGCTTGCTGCAGGTGAATGGAGATGTGGAGTGATTTATGCAGATGCTGAACAAAGCATTATGCACTGCCGTCGACAATGAGCAACAATTGGGTCAGGTCCTGCTGTCATTTCTGATGGCATATCGAACAATACCTCACTCCTCCATGGGGGTCACACCCGCAGAGGTTTTCCTGGGACGGAAGGTACTGTCCGTCATCGCAGATGTCTCGGGGTGCCAGATCCGGCAGAGATAAGAGAAGCCCTGTAGAGGTCCAACGCCAAAGAAATGGCCTGATGGTGGCTGGGGGAAAATACCATGGATATGTGGGGGTACAAGTCTTGGCGCAGACACAAAATCCACGGCACAAGTTGTGTCTGCCCCACAACAGGAGTCCCTAGACAGTTGACTACAAGAAGGGGTCCATGATCACAGCTGTGAGAAGTCGGAAATGACTTACCAGGCACTGTAGCTGGTTTAGATGCCTCCAATGGAGCCTTGAGGAAGAGCGGCTGAGAACGGTTGACTATAAGATACCGGCGGGAGGCGGCATGCTTGTCCAGGGGCCTCGTGTGGAGGGGTGAAGAGGTGGTTGTTTATCTGAATGCACAAGAAGGGCCAGTGTCCTGACACCCGCGATGACCGGAATGGAATCCCTCTAGACTTTGTACTGGAATGATGGAGGAGGGGTGTTAGCCAGAGGGTTGGTGATGTCATGGTTGTAACTAGTTATTGTTCTGTTATTTGTTTATGATGGTTGTTGGGATGTTGTGACCTGGGATGTCACCCCTGTCAGGTACGGGCACGAGTTCCGAGACCTACACGGTGGGGACCGCGTCTCTCATTGTGGAGGGCTTGGGCAACCCCGGGCCCTCGCAACAATTATTGGTTGATTAAATCAACCCAATGGTCAGCACATAAACTCTGTATCTAGCACACCAAAGCATCCAACATTTCTCCTCCCTTTAGGGCTAATGTCGAACACTGATGATGCCATCTTGGTCCTGTGATTCAGCTTTTCTATCATGCCACGAATGTGAGAGGAATCTTTCGTTTCCCTGAAAACATTTCTTTCAACGGTGGTCTGATCCTTGACGCCAGCAGCTGGCCACACTGGCCTGTGGAACTGGAAGCATACTTAGCCTAGCAACAGGCGAACTTGAAAGGAGGGCGGCCGTTGGGCCCTATCGCACGGCATCTCCTGGCGCGTGAATGCGCCGCTGACACCTCTGTGGCACAGGCAGCTTTTGCCGTGTGAAAAAAGGGTGAAAAGTTCAAGCATCGGACCCCCATGTAAACAGGCAGGTTGAGGGCCGGTAATTATCTTGCAAGCGAGGCCCCTGGCGCAGCGAGAGGGTTCAAGTTTGCTGTGCCCTTGTTTTTTGTCTTCCTTTTTTTGTTCACTTCATGCGCTTCGCCTCGCTTCACACTTTCTGATCTAGGGCAACGCCATGTCAGTTCCTATTATGGCTGAGCCCCCGAACCCCCTAATTGCCTCGTGCAGCTTCGATCATATGAGCTTTCCTCTCTGGGCCAAGGAAGGCGGGTGTTGGGCAAGGGTGAGTCGGTTCTCAGGGAATCCTTCCGACTCCCACAGGACGAGATTGTCGCCCACTTCCGCTTTCCAAAACTTTGTGTCTGAATGCGTCCTGCACTTCATCCTTGTTTAACCCATCAAGTGCTAGGTTTTTACATCTTGTATTTGTATTTGTATTTATTGTGTTTATATAGCGTTTAATCCAAATCTTCATTCTATCTCACAAATTCTCACAAACACCATCACGGGAAGTATCAAAATAATGTCACATGAAACATTTTCATTAAGAATGTTAACAACTAGATGTTCTCTTATATGAATTACTGTATAGACATGTAGCTTCGTAAGACTGCAGTTAACAGGGGCGTGTAGGAGAAGTGGGAATATAACATTGGTCATCTTTCTACCAGCCTAAGCGGCCCTTCTAGAAATAAATCGTTTGACCTCCAGGGCAGAACAAACATTTCCACAGCATGTGCATTAACCCACTGAGCTATGTACTAGCACATGCACATTCTGAACTATCTGACTTGTGTGTATCATGAGGTAGTTACTTTTACCACGCATGTGAAATTTCTGAAAATGTGTCCATTTGCTTGAGTTTGCCATTTTGGCAGGTGTTCTAGTTAAAAGATAGGGACTCATGGATATTGATTTTAGGGAACACTGTGAAGAATCAGAAACACACCTAGCAGACATTGGTTGTTAAGCTGACGTGATCAAGACGGAGATCACAGAAGCATCCGGCACACCAGACCAAGACTTTGTTGTAATGCCCTGCCACTAGAGTTAGAAAAAGCGTCTTTACTGAGGGCAGTAGGCAGTGGCCACCCTGTATGGCCTGCCACTGAAGGCAGTGTTGCTGTTAGCAACCTGGGAAAATGTCATGGTGATGATGGCTTTTGGAAGGAAGGCTGTAATATAAAGGGGTGTATGACCCTCTTTTTTGGTTCAGAGGGCCTTTGTCATGAGGGTATGAAGTAATACTTATAACTCAGGGACATAGGCTACTCCACCTGTATGGCACTTGCGGTAGCGTAATGTCGCACAACAAATCGATCATAACATTGATCTATGTATAAATTAGAGAGCACCAAAATTTGTTTTCACACATATAACAGTTTTTATTTTCTAATAAATCCTTAAAAATGCCTGTGGTGGCTGCTGTGTATATATACACACATCTTCAACCTCATGTCTATGAGGAGATTTATACAAATGCCATCATATTAAATATTCTTATGGCTAACAAATTGTAATACAGTTTTTTGTGAGGGTTAGTACAAGTTGTGACTCAGAATGTGGTTGATATATACACACGTCTGTCTAGTCGACACTTCTGGTGTTTCTGGCATGAACTGGGTGGTTTACTGTCAGGGCTTTAAGTGGGTCGGGGCCTGCCGGGGCTGGCCCCCGGCAGGCTCCGAAATTTCGTTTTGAGACGGGCCCTTCCGGGGCCCACTAATCTCCCCTGGCAGCGCCGGCCACTACACGAAAAGGCATTTTTTTCTACAGCCTGAAGCTCTCGCTCGTGAGCGAGAGCTTCAGGCTTCAGAAAAAAATGCCTTTTAGCCATAATGGTGGCGCCGCACCTGCGAGGCATCCTTTTGATCAAGTGATGCACGTGGGCCGGCGCCACCATTATGGAGAAAACGTGAGGCCGCTGGAAGCAGAGGCCTTGCATTCTAAATACTGAAGCTCCGGCGGATTCGCGGGAGTTTCAGTCTTTAGGAAAAAGGCCTCTGCTTCCAGTGGCCTCACCCTTTCAGCCATAATGGTGACGCTGCCCCTCCCCAGCTGGCGAGGGGCAGCGCCACCATTAAGGCTGAATAGGCGAGGCGCTGTCCCCTGCCAGGCAAGCCTATACAAAATAAATGCAGATCAGCACCCTCTCCTCCATTGGGGAGAGGGTGCTAATCTCTACAAAAGGCTGCCCGGCAGGGGTGCCAGTAGCCCATTGAGCCGGGGCTCGTCAAGGGGGCGTGGCCTTACGGGCCATGAAGACCCCCGTTTTTAGGCCACGCCCCCTCAATGAGTCCCGGCTCGATTTGTAGTGCCACTTAAGGCACTGTTTACTGTTCTAGTGCCGTCTTCAGGACTGTGCAAGTGGACTGGGTGGTGTCACTTGTGTACCCCGTGGCGGAACATCTAAAAATAGAGGAATAAAATCAGAACCTTGGTGTCTCTCTACAGGGAATAGTGATTGCCTGCATGGTGTGCTGTGACATGTCCTACCTGAGCCGGTAATTGTAGTGTCACAGGTACTGAGAATAGGTGCAGCGTTCTTCTCTCAAGGAGCCTTATGTGCGCCTCTTGTTTCTTGGTCCTATTCAAATAGGGTCTACAGGTGAGTGTCCAGCTGGATAGACTGCAAAATTAAAAAGGCTTATGTCATATTTGTCGTGTATATGGTTGCTAGACAGATCTATATGACGGCATACATGGTGGGCCGTGGCCCTTTTATTCATGATTCACTTGTGTTGTGACATCCTTGCCCAGTTAATGATGGCTAGCGTTGGCAGACCCATATGGGGAGCTGCCGACTTGTGATCGGTGCAAGTGTTACATTGAAAAATTTGATCGTGCTGCCATTTTGTGTCTGGTGCCCCATGGTGAGCTAGGGTGTGGGGATCCAAGTGTTCATCTTCTATCTTCATCAGTCTATGTTGTCTTCCCTACCATCCCCTGTTATCATTAGGAGTATTCGGGACGGACAATAAAGGTTGTTACACACTTACTTGGTGTACAGACCTTCCTTTATTACACTGGCGACGAGGATGGGATGGTAGGGAGGAGGTTGGCTTCAACAACTCCGATCGCTGCTTGGGGGGGGGGGGTGCAGCTGCTGGAAGACACCGCCCCCAATGTGAGCCCCCACACCCCAAAAGAATTAGCCTGCTGCTGCTGCTGGTGAGCTGGAGCTGGTGCCGCAGGCGAGTCCGGTCCAGGCAACGCTCTTGGTCATGGTGGCGGCAGCAGTGAAAAAGAGCCCTGAGTGTACAGCGCCATCGGAGCAGTGCTGAGTCACGTCCGTTGGTGGAAATGGGCACTGCCGTGCAGCTCAGGTGGAGGTGCCCCCATGGTCATTGGGTACGGGCTGAAAAGTTGGGCAGCTGGAGTAACGGCCTGAGAGAGATCAGCAGGTACCAGACCGGGACATGCTTCGAGAAGGAGAACTGAGGCCGTGTCATTGCGCCCTTCCAGAGCAGTTGCACTTCCCTGCCGGAGGAGGAGGACCTCCCGAACAAGTGTTTGCTCATGTTCCCCTGCTATGGACGGACAGAGTTCTCGGCTGCAAGTGTTACACTCACGAAGCGCTGGTCCCTTTGGTCTAGAAGCCGGCTCTGCGGTTCCGTTCGGAATGGTACCACCAAGATGGTGGATCGCAGTACGAACGGTTCCGCTATTGCCGTTCCAGTCCTCTCACGTTCGCCAGAGGTACGGCGTACCGCTCACGTGACTCTTCATAGGCCATGGAGACTTCCAGCTCTTCGCGTCGCTACTGTGCTAGCGGATGCTCCATCCTCTATCCAGCATTCTTGGCAGATACATATTCCCCGGATTCATCTAGCGTCTCATTCTGATACGCTGCCTCAGAGTTCTCGAGTTACTGCATTCTGGACTAGTGTTCCAGTTACCACTCTCTGTGTCCCGTATTCTCGGCTTCTCTCCTGGTATTTCTAATCCGGCTGGTTAAGAGGTCAGGGAAATCAGTCTCCTGCCTGTTTTTACCCATTTCCCTTCCTGTACTGCTACTATTCATCTCTTCGCTTCTCATCTCTCCCCTCTCCAGAAGCAGTCTTCCGATACTCAACGCCATGATCGAATAGGAGTCATCAGCCTGCGAACCACACTCAAACCACACTCCAATCTTCGGATCCTGCGCTCGACCAGGGTTTTCTTCCCCAGAGGGTTTCCCTGACTGGTGCGTACCTCTCACGCTGAGTTTCCCTACCGGTTGAGAGGTTGACGCATTGGTCGGGGAGATTCTTGAGCTCAGCATTTGCTTTCCCGTTGAACATATCAGTCTGCTCAGGTAAGACCTCCAAACCTATTCAATCGGGAGTTATTGTAACTAGCCTAAGGTTCTAGTATTGCATAACAGTTAGCGACGCCCAAAATAAAAATATAAAATAAGGCTACGGCAGACTGTGATTCAATGGAACAGCAAATGCAACAACTAATTGCCGCCATGCAATCAATGTCCCTAGAGATACAAGCTCTTAAACAGGATAATGCCCAATTACGACAACAGGTTACTCGTGCCTTCTCAGACTCTCCTCCAGTATGTTTGAATACAGGCAAGTTTGACGGAGACCCACACAAACTCAAGGAGTTTCTTGATAGCTGCACTGTGCAATTTACCTTCAAGTCCCGCTTCTTTCCAACAGACAAAGATAAGATTGGCTTTGTGATTTCTCATTTGGCCGGACCTGCTTTGGCCTGGGCTACACCTTTAGTGACCTCTAATAATGTGATCTTGGACTCTTATTCTGCTTTCACCAACAGTTTGAAAGCAATGTTTAGTAGACAAGAGATCTCGGTATCCACGCAAGAAAGACTGTTAGATCTTAGACAAGGTAACAAAGACCTACTTACCTATATCACTCTCTTCAAACAGCTTTCCTCTGAGTCAGGATGGCCAGACGATGGGTTGCTCACCTTATTCCGACGAGGACTTTCAGACGAATTAAAGGATGAGGTAGCTAAGGTTCCGCGTCCGGCAAATCTAGCGGATATGATCACACTCATCATGCAAATCGATTACCGCTTACATGAACGTTCTTTTGAAAAGAAGAAAACTAGAGGCATACGATCTCAACTCGATTATCCCCCCGTAACAAATAAAGCTATCACTTCAGACGAGCCTATGCAAATAGGAACAGTGAGAGGGCCCCTATCGATAGGTGAGAAAGAGAGAAGGAAGAGTATGGGACTATGCATGTATTGCGGAGCTTCGTCTCATAAGTTACGAGATTGTCCTTTAGTTCCCCCCCGACGCACTCCAGCCAAGGGGTCGGGAAACTTCAAAGCCCTACCGCAGGGGGAACAACGGTAGGGGCGCAAGATTCTGATTCCCCGAAGAGAATCCCTGTAAATCTGGACTCAGTAGCAACCACTCAAAACATGGTTATTATTTCTGTTACTCTTGTTTTTCACACTCAGATGGTACAGAACATACCTGCTCTGATAGATTGCGGTGCTGCAGGGAATTTCATTGATGACCAATGGGCCAATAAACATGGAATTAACTGTATACCCAAAGCGATGGTCACTCCTATTCAAGGAGTGGACGGACATCCACTAAGTTCTGGTCCTATCCGAGAACAGACAGAACCTGTTGTCTGTCAAATTGCCTCTCATAAAGAGACCTTATCTTTCGATTTAATCAAGGCAGCCCATTTCCCCATTATATTGGGTCTCCCCTGGTTAAGGAGACATAACCCCTTTATAAATTGGACAGCAGGTACTCTTTTCCTCGGCTCGGAATACTGTGTCAGCCATTGTTTAGCCAAGGAATCAGTTGGCATCTACATCCCGACTGAAAACTCGATCCCTTCACCAGTATCCTCAATAAACAACTTGGAGATTGTTCCGGAATGCTATTCTAAGTATCAGTCTGTCTTTTCCAATCCCCAGTTCCCTACTCTACCGCCTCATAGAAGAGATGACTGTCACATTGAACTTCTTCCGGACAAACCTATCCCGTTTGGGAGGATGTATGTCCTTTCCCAACAAGAAAAGGTAGTCCTCAAAGAATATCTCCAAACCAATTTAAGGAACGGGCTCATTACTGAGTCGGTTTCCCCGGCCGGAGCCTCTCTCTTCTTCATTCCAAAGAAGGAGACTAATGAACTTCGACCTTGTATTGACTACAGGGGTCTTAACAAAATCACAGTGGCAGATAAATATCCTATGCCTTTAATCCCTGACATCTTGGAGGCAGTCCGAGGAGCTTCCTTTTATACTAAACTGGACCTTCGCGGAGCATACCATCTCATCCGGATTGCCCCTGGAGACGAATGGAAGACAGCATTTCGAACCCCATTTGGGCATTTTGAGTATCACGTCATGCCTTTTGGATTGGTGAACGCACCTGCTGTGTTCCAGCGTTTCATGGACCATCTGTTCGCAGATATTCTATTCCATTTTGTAATCATCTACTTAGACGACATCTTAGTATACTCCTACTCTCAAGAAGAACACCTGATACATGTAGAAACTGTACTCAAACGACTGCAGTCAAATCAGCTGTACTGTAAAGCATCTAAATGTGAATTTCACCAAAGACAGGTAACCTATCTCGGGTTTGTGATGTCAGCCCAAGGCATTTCCATGGATCCAAAAAAGATCTCCGCTGTGGTTGATTGGCCCATACCTTCTAACGTTAAGGAGATCCAACGGTTTTTAGGTTTTGCTAATTTCTATAGGAAATTCATCCCTAACTTTTCGGATATTATTCTGCCCCTGACTCGACTGTTAAAGAAGGGAATTCCGTTTGTTTGGGATAAATCCACCGATTCTGCATTTCAAACACTTAAATCCTTGTTCACTTCTGCATCCTGTTTGATTACCCCCGACCAGAATAAACAGTTTTTTGTGGAAACTGATGCATCTCATCATGCTCTGGGCGCGGTCTTACTCCAACAAACCGACCAAAGAGATGAAAGACCAGTTGCATATCTTTCTAAAACCTTCAATGCTTCGGAACAGAACTACTCTGTGCTCGAAAAAGAATTGTTGGCTATAAAAAGGGCGTTTGAAGAGTGGAGACACTTGTTACTAGGTTCACCCTTTCCTGTAGTGGTACGAACAGATCATCAAAATCTCAGGGTCCTACAGAATGCACATACAACCAACAGCCGACAAGCACGTTGGGCGTATTTCTTCCTTCCATTCCGGATCGAATTCACTATTCTTCCAGGAAAACAAAACCAGAGGGCGGATGCTCTCTCTCGTAAGGACGTTCCTGTCTCCCAATTCAGCTCTGAACAATTGTTCCCCAAAGCAAGATTCATCGCTGTCATCACCGACTTCTTAAGCGAATTGAGGACTGCATCGGTTTCTAACCTTGACGCCTGCAAGAAGACAGCCAGTACTTACCATCTTTCCCAGGACGATTCCTTTTTCTTTCACAAATCGCAAGTCTTCATCCCTACTTCAGAGTTGCAGCATGAAGTATTACGAATGTGTCACGACTCTCGGGCCGCTGGGCATCGAGGCGTTCAAGGCACTTTGAACCTAGTGCTAAGATATTTTTGGTGGCCGGAAGTCCGCAAGGATGTACAGGACTATGTAGCAGCCTGCATCGTTTGTTCCCAATCCAAGAATCCCAGAACTCCACCTTTGGGGCTGCTCACCCGGATGCCGATTCCAGAGAAACCTTGGCAAGTGATCTCTACCGACTTTATAGTAGATCTTCCTCCCTCACGCAACAAGACCGCCATAATGGTCACCATTGATTATCTTACGAAATTGGCACATTTTACTCCCATGAACAAGCTGCCTGGGGCTGGGGAAATGTCTAAGATTTTCCTTTCTGAAATTTTCTCCAGACATGGCCTACCGGACACAGTGGTCTCCGATAGGGGCCCTCAATACACCTCCAAGTTTTGGGAAAAGGTTTGCCAAGTCTTAGAAATCAAGCGGGCTCTCAGCTCGGGATATCACCCACAGACGAACGGACAGACGGAACGCCTTAACCAAACCTTGGAGGCCTATCTACGGTGTTTCACATCAGCCGCCCAAGACAATTGGTTGGACTTGTTGCCTTTAGCCGAATTTGCATATAACAATGCCCTTCATTCGGCCCTTCATACTAGCCCTTTCCATTGTACTTATGGATTCCATCCTTCCTTTGTTCCTTCTGTCCCTTTATCCCCTTCTAGTTGTCCAGGAGTGGATGGCCTTATTTCCGAAATACAAGAAGGACATAAATCGGCTAGAGTCTCATTACGAATGGCTCAAGATAGGGCCAAGCGGACTGCTGATAAACATCGCCAAGACGTCCCACCTTTGAGCCCGGGAGATACTGTTTGGTTGGCTTCTCGCTTTCTTCCCCGGCATCTGGTCCCTTCCAAGTTATCCCCTAGGTTCTTCGGTCCATTCAGGATCTTATCGATGGTGGGTTCTGCGGCAGTCAAGCTCGATTTGCCCTCGTCATGGTCCCGGATTCATCCTGTTTTTCACCTCTCCCAGATTCGGTTGACAGTACCGGATCGATTTCACCGGTCGGATTGTACCCCTCCTCCTCCTATCTCTACCGATACTGGTCCAGAATATGAAGTCGCCAGTATCTGTGATTCCCGTTATCGGAGGGGGAGGCTACAGTTCTTGGTGGACTGGAAGGGGTACTCCCCTGCAGAAAGAACGTGGGAGCCGGCCTCTGGAGTTCATGCTCCACGTCTGGTCCGACGATTCTTTAGGTTGCATCCAGGGAAACCAGGGTCGCCCCCCAGGAGAAGGGGGCATACTGTTACACTCACGAAGCGCTGGTCCCTTTGGTCTAGAAGCCGGCTCTGCGGTTCCGTTCGGAATGGTACCACCAAGATGGTGGATCGCAGTACGAACGGTTCCGCTATTGCCGTTCCAGTCCTCTCACGTTCGCCAGAGGTACGGCGTACCGCTCACGTGACTCTTCATAGGCCATGGAGACTTCCAGCTCTTCGCGTCGCTACTGTGCTAGCGGATGCTCCATCCTCTATCCAGCATTCTTGGCAGATACATATTCCCCGGATTCATCTAGCGTCTCATTCTGATACGCTGCCTCAGAGTTCTCGAGTTACTGCATTCTGGACTAGTGTTCCAGTTACCACTCTCTGTGTCCCGTATTCTCGGCTTCTCTCCTGGTATTTCTAATCCGGCTGGTTAAGAGGTCAGGGAAATCAGTCTCCTGCCTGTTTTTACCCATTTCCCTTCCTGTACTGCTACTATTCATCTCTTCGCTTCTCATCTCTCCCCTCTCCAGAAGCAGTCTTCCGATACTCAACGCCATGATCGAATAGGAGTCATCAGCCTGCGAACCACACTCAAACCACACTCCAATCTTCGGATCCTGCGCTCGACCAGGGTTTTCTTCCCCAGAGGGTTTCCCTGACTGGTGCGTACCTCTCACGCTGAGTTTCCCTACCGGTTGAGAGGTTGACGCATTGGTCGGGGAGATTCTTGAGCTCAGCATTTGCTTTCCCGTTGAACATATCAGTCTGCTCAGGTAAGACCTCCAAACCTATTCAATCGGGAGTTATTGTAACTAGCCTAAGGTTCTAGTATTGCATAACAGTAAGTTGCCGAGGTGACATGGGTTATGGCCCAGGGAATGTTCCTTTGTTGTTCCCTGCCGAGCAGCAGTTTTCTCGCAGCAGGAAAAGTTTTACCATCAGCGTCTTCAGCAGTTATGGTGACGTCAGGAGAGAGTGCTTCGTGGGGATGCTGTCACGAGCATGGCAGTTGGTGACCGGTCAGAGGAGCGCTGCTTACAGCGTTGGGCAATTAGAGATGCACGTGACCAGGAGGACGCCGTTGAGCACCCACTGCAGTGTTATGAAAGTGGAAATAAGAGACGGAGCTCTAGCCTGTGCTGGGGAAGATCCAATAGGAGCGAGGATCTCCATGTTGAACAGCAGGACTGGAAAGGAGTGTGCCGGACGTGCTGACAGTTGCCACAACATGGTGGACGAAAGTTTCTTCTGGATGGCAACTATTTTTGTTCCAGTTTGGATGTTTTTTCGAGGACTTTGAAATTACGAAGCTGGGTAAAGGAATAGAGGGTGGTAAGTGTTTTTGGGCCAGTGCGTTGTTGTGTTTGTGGCCTATGTGTAGGGGTGTAAGGAATGTTCCCAGGTTGGTTTGTAGGAGGTTGATGTTGTCAGAGGCCGTTGTCCGTAATGCGTGGCGTGTTATGTTGTGGCCTCAGTTGCCCCTGTAGGTCCCCTCTGGCATCGTAATGTTAGGGGTTGCAATATGAATATGTATTGTCAGGTTAGCGGGCATATTTACACCTGTCCCACAGTTTAGTATGCCATTGTCTTATGAAAGGTTGATGTAATTTGAGGTCATTCCCGGAAGAGATCTTAGATGAACTCAGTGGGTTTCAGAAGATATTGTTTTGGACTCGAGGGTGGGGGTTGAGGAGACTTTCACCTGGAACTCGAGTAGTTATAAAAAGAGGATCCGTTCATGAGAGTGGAGGGTGCGTTGAAGAGGAGCACAGCACCTAGGTCTCGAGGGTGCGTAGTATGAGGAGTATTTGGACATGCAGCCGGCGCATGCATTCCTCCTACAGATTTAAGTGTATTTCTGTTGCAACAGAGTTTTTGTTCACAATTTTGTGATGAAGGGGTTATCTGTGGCTGATCGGCAAATGAACTCTTTTTAGTTTTGGGTTTTGCTCTGGGGCCCCCACATTTTAGTACGTTGGAGAGCGGGGTAGCAGCAGCAACGGTTTTGGGTAATGTTGCCATTTCCATAACTGCAAGTTATATGGCTATATTTTACATGAGCCCCTTTGGCACATGAGTTTATTTTTGGTTTTGCCGTGGGGCCCCGCATTTTGTAACGTGGTATAGCGGGGTAGCAGCAGCAACAGAATTGGTCATTTCATTTCCATAAAGGAAAAGTTCAAAAAAATGAATGTGTATATATATATGTTGTGAAATGTTTATATGTTTCATAGTGTGGACATTGCTGGGTGAGTGCGAAGAACATCAGTGTTCGTTGTGGAGTTGAGCAGTGTGCCTGGTGGGGTGTATGTGCTTTTGGTGTTGTAAAGGATTATTTCTTGGTTGTGGTGAGTTGTGGATAGCAGGCTGGTGTGGTGCAACGTAGGGTGAGTTGGCTTACGGTGAGTTTTGTGACCGCTAGTTGTCATTTCGTTCAGGATGTCCTGTTTTTTTGGTGTTCATGCCATATTGAGTTCTTCCCTATTCATTGCTTTCCATGAATTGGAGATGTGATGCTTGTGGGAACTTTGGCTAAATAGTTGCCATGTGTCTGTTGTGTGGCAGGGTCAGGTATTGCAGTGTGTGTCTCAATGGGTTGCGGTGATGATGTTGTAATGGTGCATGATGTATTGTTGTTTTGATTTTCGCCTTCCCCAACTGGTGTTTTGGGCATTGTTATTGCTCAAGTAGAGCTCGGTTTGTGCTCAGGTGTGGGAGATCTGAGGCTTTGGGGTGGCAGCCCGGAGCAGAAGGTGTATTGGGCCTTGATGGGTTGGTATGTTAGTGTTTATAGTTGAGCATCCTTGATGTTCTAGTTGTGCTCGGGTGTGGTAGATCTGAGGTTCCGAGGTGACAGCTCGGGACAGGCGGTGGTGCTTGTTTTTTTGTTTTCTGTCCTCGCGGGTTACAGGTTGGGGATTGGTTGTTATGGTGGGCTAGGTCTTTTTTACATGTCGGTGGACTCTGCGGTAGTTCTGGGTTCCTATTAAGGTGTCGCTTGTTTGGATGATTTTGCTGGTTGGTTATATGGCGCAGAGTTTGTTTTCATGGTGCTGGCATTTTGGAGTGGTCCGGTGACCTGGGGAGGAATTTCATGATGTGTGGTGCCGTTTTCCGCATCGCATTGTAGGCTGCTTTGTGATGGTTATGTGGCATTTGTCTTTTGGTAATCCGTACAATTTGTGCCGGTCACATTTTCTTCTTTACTTGTGTGTTCCTAAGGGAGGGAGATGTGTAGTGGTATGCTTTAGTGGTGGTGATGTCACAGTGGTAGTGGAATGTTTGTACTTGAGGGCCTGGGGGTTCTGAAGGACTGCTGGTAGTTGAGAGCTGTGAGAGAGCTGCAGGGGTGTGGGGATCCAGGTGTTCATCTTCCAATCTTCATCAGTCTATGTTGTCTTCCCTACCATCCCCTGTTATCATAAAGAGTATACGGGACCGACAATAAAGGTTGTTACTCTTACCTGGTGTACGAACCTTCCTTTATTACACTTGTCTGCAATTTTAAAGTCCTCTATGTTTTGCAAAAAGAAAACTAGGATCTGTGTCTTTCCATGCTTTTAATTCCGTAATCATTGCTCTGTACAGCCAACACGGGTTTCAACCATGCAGGTCTTTCTCAAGGCCTATGGTTAATAATTTGTCCTAGATACTTCACCAGTTTATACGTACTCGCTCTGCGAATTGCTTATGCTAACCTCAAATCAGACTTTGATTTTAACTTTGACTAAATAACTAGGAATCATTTTCGGCGATCTGGAAAAGATCTTACAACACAGGGAGCGAGACTGGTGAGAAATTTGGGATAGTAACTGAAGCATGGGTGTTCTAATTGACATTGAGTTTTGTTTAATTTTGTTCCGATTGAGAAGAACTCGTAAATGTATGTTTTTATTAGGAATAGCATTTTATTTCTTTTGGAGATATGTGCTTTCCTATTGTATACGCACTGTATGTATTTTAGGGACTGTTAAATGTAGTGTGAAAAGTTTCATTGTAAACTGGTAAATACTTAATTTAATAAAAAAGATTTAAAAAAATAAATAATAATTTGTCCTAGATATCTTGGGGGGGATGCATAAGTACTTTCCCTATGCAGTCCGTGGTTGTTATAACCACTTGTTTCTAATAAATAAGGCACATATTGTGCGATGATGCATA
Organism: Ambystoma mexicanum; assembly: GCF_040938575.1. Taxonomy (NCBI): domain Eukaryota; kingdom Metazoa; phylum Chordata; class Amphibia; order Caudata; family Ambystomatidae; genus Ambystoma; species Ambystoma mexicanum. The sequence goes on along the minus strand of NC_090921.1, from coordinate 343,902,003 downwards.
TATAAGGGTCTTAATTCCCTTATTTGTGAAAAACGCTTGTGACAAACCAAATTCCGGGGTACCAGTGGTCCAGGGGTGAATATCAGTTTCTAGCCCCACACCTCTAATACACTAGAAGGGATTCAAACAGATTGGATCAAACAAGCATGCAATTAAAATGATAGACCTCTTTGTCCAATTTTGGTAACGTGGGTGGAACGGCAGGCTTATCTCCTCTAAAGGTCATGGATCGCTGGTTAATTGTAACACAGCGAAAATACAATTCTTACCCAATGCTAAAGGAGTTTCCAATCAAGGGTGTATACAAATAGCTACTTTATTACTATCAGAACAGGCAATCTAATAACACTACTAAATACAACCGACCCTGTAAAAGAAAGGCAGAGAACAGACAGTTTCTAAGAAGGAAAAGGGGTGCAGCCTGGATGCTGGCAGGAGGGTAGTTGGTATGTTTGAAAACCACAATCGTTTTAAAAAAGGCTTCTTGGTTTCAGTTACAAGGAAGTAAGGTTCTTAAAATATCTCTAGGGCCTTCTGGGAAGGACCACAAGGACAGGACCACAATGTACCTCTTCCTGTAGGTGTTCTTTGTGCTCGACAGTTTCAAGTCGGCTTCAGGGTGCTGTCAGGCTTCTGTGACAGAGTATGAGAAGGGAGTCAGTGGCGGGTATCAGGCGGCAAGATGGTTCGACGAGCGAAGCTTGGCGAACTGCTGCAGGCTGGCCTTCACAGTGACTCAGGGTCAGGAATGTGTGATCTCAGTGGTGATCGGCGGTTCTGACGTGCTGGTCGAGACATCTCAAGATCATTCAGCGCCTGCGGCATGACAGCAGTAGCTCAAGGCTTGATGGTGGTCAGCGTTGCAGGTAGTTATGGATCAAGGAACTCGGGTGGCCAGGGAATGTCATTTAAGGCAGACAGCAGCAGGTACTTGTCATGCACTTCTCCCCACCTCTTCAATGGGCTTGCATTGTCCTTTAAGTTGGATGGCCCAAAGCTTAGGGAGTGTGTTGCAGACAGCTGCCTTGTCCTTGGTTTCAAGTTTAAGGCAGACGGTACCTTCAGCCAGGGCTCCATGATAAGTTCTTGTTTATGCTTTAAGTGAAGCTTCAGATGATCTGCCTAAAGAGGGGCTCCATCCCTCTTTTAAAACCAGTGATTGGTGTAGTGAACCAATCCCGGGGTTCCTACCAGCAATTTTCTGTATGTGTGAGGTCATAACCAGAGTGCATTGTAACAGTGAAAGCTAAGGGGGTCCTACAGGAAAAAGGGTGTACAAGAACCAATATGGCAGAACGCTTCTCTTAACAGAAAGAGATCTGGGCTCATTCCCCTGTGATACTAGGTCCCACCCACCCTCTTGTCTGCTGTGGAGAAAGAGTCTCTCTGGTTAATGGTTCTCATTGTGTGGCTTCTTTTAAAGCGGCAGATCCCCCTTGATGATGCTGAGAGACCAGACTCTCTGGCTTCTGCAAACCACATTATTGTATGTTATGAATGGGGACCCCCTAGTGGGGGTTGTGAACTGCAAATAGACTCAGACATGCCAGTTCACTAATACTGAGAGGCAGGAGCTGGCTTCAGGTTGACACAGTTACATATGAAAGGTTTATTGGGTTTCCTGTCTCGCTGGTTATCCTCTGGGGCCTGTTTCAAGTGCCCTCTATTGGTATGTTAATCGCTGCCACCAGCTGCAGGGCCAAACAAAAGAGCAAGGTGGGTCCATGGAGCCTTTGTCAGTTAATCAGGCTGTCCATGGCAGGGAGAAGCTTTCCCCTGCACTTTAGGATGACATCATGCTCTGCTCTCCTGTCATATTCCAACTAAATATGACATGAGTGGACTGTGCCTGTAGGCTGTGCCCATGTCAGAGTACACAGGTCTATGCGTTTGTTGTGGTGGGAGCATAGGAAAATGTGTGGGGATTAGCCCCACCATTATCCTGAGGCAGGATTACCATTATCCATTTACACCCCAAAAAATGCTTTTAAAAGGCCAGTGAGTCCATGCCCACCATGTGGCTGGACGAATTCCTCACACCGCCCATTGTTTCCAGAATTGATCATGATTTCTGGATCTGATTAAAAACGTGGAATGCCAGAAAGCCGAAAACAGCTATGATGTAAGTGCATCATTATATATCCACAAATCACGATCAATTCAGTAAAAAAATGTACTGTTAATCCCAGACTCACCTCAGGTCGGCCTTGCTAGCAGACATCCAGAAGCCCACATCAAAGAGACTGCACTATGCGCTACTAAGTGTTTTTACACCTTCACACTGCTGGGGCTCAACCACCATAGAAACCAAAGAGGTAGATTGGATCCGAGAAATGGGATCAAAGGAACCAATGAGGAGGGAAAGGCAAAGGCGACAAGAGGGAGGGAGGGCATGGTGAGGGGAGTTTGAATGTGGTCCCTTGAAACTGTGGTGGACCAGAAGACCAGGCAGAGGATCTATAATGGAGTGGAGCGATTCGGAGATTGTTGTGGAGAATGTTTCAGGTGAGGTGTTGGTTGTGAGAGAGAGTGGTACCCGATCGAAAGACTGTGGGTGTGAATTGGTGTGTGGTTGTTGAAACCTGTAAAGGGTGGAAGATTAGTGTAGCAGAGTGAGTGAGTGTGAGTGAGAAAAGTTGTTGAGGGAGTGAAAGGTGTGTATGAAAGAGTAGAATGGAGGGAGGAGAATAGAAAGAATACGGTAGTCCTGTTTACCTGGGATTTATGGATCTTTCCCAAGCTTTTGATAGGGTAAATCGAGAAAAACGGTGTCATTTCTTACATTGTATGGGCCTTCTCGCACCCATTTTTAAAACACAAATTTCACTTCACACTGATTTGAAAGCACCAGTTAGAATGAACAACGCAGGAAAGCTAACCCCTTCAATTGATATCCTATGTGGGGTCAGACAAGGTTGCATTCTTGCTCCACTTTTGTTTAATTTGTACGTTTACAGTCTGGCCAGCGAACTAAATAAAGCAACAACGGACACACCAAGAGTTGTGGGGAGAAACATTTCTGTCCTGTCATACGCTGATGATGCAGTTGTGTTGGGTCGCACTCTGTTAGCCTTACAACATTTAGTTTGTGCCTATGAAAAATACATCAGTAAATGAGATTTCTCAATAAACATTAAAAATTTGCAAGTCATGCAATTAGGCACACATTCCAAGAGTCTACCACCAATTCATGTATCAGGGCAAAAATTCGATCAGGGTGGAAGCATTCACGTATTTAGGGGTGAGTTTCAACAACAGGGCAAATTGGTAGACCACCTTGTCGAAACTACACAAAAATGTTCTTTGGCCTGTGGTGCATTGTTTAGATTCCCACAAGAGATGGGTAGTTTAAGCCCCAAACCCACTCTAGATATTTATCGGGCAAAGCCAGTAGCAGCATGTACTTGGCGCAGAAGTGTGGGGCTGTTGTCCTGCTAATTCACTTTAGGTTAAGGAAAATAATTTCTTGCGGAGCATTTTAGGGGCTGTTGCTTTAAGTAGTAAATAAATAAATAGTTCCTCTATTTATTTGCTCCTCCAAGAACTAAACCTGGATTACATAACAGATTGCATACATTTAAAACCGGTGCTGTTCTGTCAGAGAATATGGGTGCCAACTGAGAGGCACCTAACCCATGAAATTTTGCAGGATTTGATGAAATCGGACATCTGCAGAATACACTTGGTAAGACACTTGATAGCCTTGCTTTACGAGGTATTTTTACTGCTCCAGCAACTGTTTCTAGATCTGACATTAATTTAATAAGGACAAGGTGCCTGGAGTATTGAAGGGAGCAGTGCACCCTTGTGGAAATGAAGAACTGGTCGGTCTCTAATTATTTTAACTATGGATGCAACGCTGAATATATGCATTGGTTTCATCATGAAAGAACAAGGTGTGTTCTGTTTCATCTGAGGATTGGCTAACTCCTATCATTACTAAAAATCAAGGGGTTACCTGTTTTTAATCCCTGGTTCTTCAGGTATATCAAATGGGCAAAATGTAGCGGTTTCAACCAGCAGATAGAGTATGACAAGATTATTTCAATCAATTTCTCCTAAAAAACAATTTTATTAATCGTAATACAATACTATATATGTCTATATTTGTGTATATCACAATACATTTCCCAATTCATAATGACCAACACATTAATCATAAATTCAAATACATATACAATTTGAACTCACACAATCAATTCTCTGTCATTCATTCATAACCACACTTTCAACAGTAAACATAACTCTTATATATTACCAAGTAACAAAAATCTAAATGACTGCTCAAAATTAGAATACACAGAATGAACAAAATTAGAATGAACAGTTATTGGCACTTGTATCCATGATAGGGTCTCAAAAAGAGTTTTTGTGAAATTGAAGGTATGGAATATGTGTAACATTTAGATTTTTGTTAATAAAGAATTTAAACAAACCCTGATTGAAAGACTGTGGCTGTGAAATAGTGTGTAGTGGTTGGAACGTGTAAAGCGTGGAAGATTAGTGTAGCAGAGTGAGTGTGAGTGTAGAGGAGGAGCCAATTACCCCCACCTCAACCGTTCCACCCCTATTGCCAGTATGTTGGAAACCAGAGTATGTGACATACACGGATCAGTTGAAACGACAAAGGCCAAAGGGAATCCTAGAGGCAAGATTCCCATTGAGGAAACCATATCTGCACACAAGGAGATATGATGGTTATTTAAATATGATTCCTGAAGAAGCAGAGCAAATGGAGGGTCAAGATGAATGGTGATGTCACACAGAGCTGAGCTGACATAGAAGATATGCAGGGCATCAAGAAAGTGCCACGGATACGTGACATTTTGGGATCAAGGTGAAGAAGCTTATATCACAGAAAAAGATAAGACATGAAGTCATTTTGCACGTGTACAGATGCAAAAGAAATGCAAACAGACGAAGTAATCTTGAGGCTAGTTTTTTAGTGAATAGATTGTGCCAACCGCCAATATATATATATATATATGTATATATATATATATATGGATATGGACAAGTAAAGGATGGATGTTTCCACTACGCATTATAGCAGTAGCAAGAAGGCAGAGAAAGCCTAATTTCTGGTAGGTCGCAGTTAAAAAGAAAATTGAATTATAAAGTAAATCTCAGCAGACAAGGATGGACGAGCCAAAGAAGCCATGTCTTATCAAACTGGAGTAAACTGACATTGGATACAAATCGTGTGAAAGAACAAGAATCCTGTTCAGAAGGCATGAACATAACAAGGAAGACATCAGAGGTCTATTAAAAAATAGAAAAATAGTATTAAATGCACTAGAAGCTCGATTCCATGGTCACTAGTTACATGGAAGCATGAAGTTGGACGAACTAGATGATCATACCTATGCACGAGGGCAGAGCATGCTTTTACTCCGTGAATTTCTCAGAGCTAAGATCACTCTCAAGGCCGAGCTTCAAAGCCTGTCAGTAGACCACTGAGGTGATGATGGATTGTTATGTTAATTGGTGGGAAGCAATGGTTAAGGTGAGCTCACCAGCACCTGGATGGCCAGACTGCATGATGCTAGACGTAGATGGAAAGGTACTGATGGAGATTAAAGTGCAAACCAAATTTAGAGGACTGCGTATTTAGGGGTAATATAGTTGTGTAAACCAATGGGACGTGTACTTAGTGACATTCATAGTGGTCATTTTTAGGGGAGGGCTTAGTTGCCCCACCTGATATTAAGTAACCAATCACATAATCACACTTATTTAGACTATTATGGATCGTATACTTAGATGTTCACTCAGAGCCAATCACCCACACTCATAGGTTTTTGTAGTTTGCCACGTAGATGACGTTGGTAGTGACGCAGGTTAAAGTCATTGATGACGAGTTTTGTGCATATATTGTCTGTTTTTTCTTAATTGCATTGAGTAAGAGGATCGAGCGAATTCATTGATGTTCGTTATGCTCCCTGTTTTAGATAATTGATATTAACACAGACTTCGTTTTTCCAACTACCTGAGTCGTTTTGATTATTGATGTATGAATAAAAATCTGCATCCCCGTCCATCTACAGGGTAATTGCTACTCATCTTAAAGGGCTGGGTTATCCAGTTCACTTGGTAGCAGAGGATGGTTCAGAGCCATCGACATAAGTAAACTTAGAGTCGCAGCAATATCGAACGACCTTTGTCATTCAGCTGAAAGGACGTGAATCTCCCCATAGATAGTGGTTAGTGTAATTTTAAAAAGCTTGCAAGCGCAGTGTGACAGGTCCCTTGGTTTCAGACAGAATCCCCTCCCACGTCTATGAGAAGCTGATCGAACGGAAGGTTGAAGAGGCAGTAAAAGATGCATACAATCCCGAGAGTGGGAAGACAAAAATGAGAGTGGTGAGTAAAAAACAGAGCGGTAAAAAGTGGTAAAAACTGAGAGAGTTAGCAAAACGTATGGGTGAAGAGTGAAGAAATAAGTGAGTAACGGAGGGAGGCGGGATAAAAATAACATGAGAATAAGAGTGTTATATATTACAGGAATAGATATTGACTTGAGTGTGGCCAAGCAATAAGGTTTTGTAAGAGAGGCCACGATAAGAGAATACACCCTGGCCTGCGTTTTAAAGAATGTATCAGAAGAATCAGAAGTATCAGAAGAAATTTGAACCTAGAGTCCCATAGCGGATGACGTAGAAGATGGATTAAAGGCGAATCTAAAGAGGTTAATTTACACTCCGTATGGAATATTTTAGAGGGCAAGATGAGTCTTAAAGAGAAGATCGTAGGAGACATATATGACCGGTCGAGTTTGTCTGTTTGTTTTATGTGATTATGAAAATGATGATGACATAAGTGAAAAAAAAACTAATTGGTTGTTTTAAATTAAACTTGGTGGTTGTTTTTTAGCAAGATTAAACTAAAAAGTGTGGTTAAAGGGATTGGAGTCTGCGACAAGTGTGACTATATCAAGCAAGGGCCAAACAGGTCAAGAGTGAAACGAGTTGAGAATGGAGGATATTACTCCACTTTTGCATCTCTGCAAGCAATTGCCGAAACATTCACCCAAACGTAGACAGTACAGTGCGGAATGGGTTAAAGGGACCACAGACAAAATGTTTATGCCGTGGCCACAAGGAGGGTCTCTATCGAAGGCAGTCCTGCACCGTATGACGACATATTTGCATGCAGCATACACAGGAAAAAAGCTAGACAAGCAACTAGCTAGCTTACAGCTTTGGAAGATGTACCAAGAGGAGCAAGATGAGCTGCTCCTGTAGATTTAATACTTAATGTATGCAAAGAGTGGGGTGAGGCGCACTCTGCTCCCCTGCCATGGTTAAAATAGAAGACAAAAATAAGAAAGACGGTGGGTTATACCCATTGAGAGAGCTTAAGGCGGCAACAGAGTATAATGTTTCTTCTGTGTAACTAAGCTCTGTTCACTCACTGTAACAAGCGCCATGATGCCTATGGGCTGTTGCACACTCTATAAATATGAATAAATAATAAAATAATAGCAACGCGACATATGAGTCGCCTACGCAAAGCAGTGACGAGGGCCCAGAGAAAAATATTGAGAGAGATGTAATCTCTAAGGTCCCGAGGGACAAGGAGAGATGCGTTAAAGAGAGAAGTGATCGAGCAAGCACATCTCTAGATATAGGAAGAGAAATAAAGAGATGGAAGGGAGAAAGAGAAAAAGCTGATGATATAGTGCTCTTACAGAACAAATGGATGGGTGGCCAGATTTTGCTTAAACTCGATGCTAAAGGCATCCAGGATGTGAGGCAAAGGGAAGATCAAGATGAGCAAGACAGAAAAGATAAAGAAAGAGAGGAATGATTGAAAGACAAAGGAGTGAACAGGAAAGATAGACAAGAACGAGAGCAGTTCTATCAAGAGGTGCAATCGAGAAAACATGAGAGAGCAGAAGAGCAAAGAAAACGTGATAACAGACAAAGAGCAATCGATGAGCAGGAAAGGATAGAATGAAAAAGAATAGAAGAGGAGGAACAGAAGTTAAGGGACAAGAGAAAATAAAGATGAAAAGATGAGGAGATACACAGGGTAAACGAGAGAAGGGATATGAAGAAAAAAGAGGACGACAGGGTAAGAGAAGAAGCAAGAAAGCAAAGGGAGCTTGATGACGACATAGAACGTAAAAGAAGGCATAGAGCGCGCAATCTCAATCGCTTGGAGAAGGAAGTTAGGAATCCTAATCCAGAAGTAGCATGGGAGGATTTAGAGGAATTCTTCCCGGAATATGAGTCATTACCAGGCCCTTCCAGAGTAAATCTAGAGGACGAGTTTGACTCTAGCAGCATTGGGGAAGCAATCGATAAAGTATACCATGAAATGAAGGCCCAGAAATAATTAAAGGGGAAGGAAAAAGATCATCGAATCAAGAGTATGCAGCTGTACGATATAGAGGGAGCCTCATTAGTATGAGGCAGAAGGAGCAGTATTTAGATAGACTGACTCTGAACAGAGACGAGGAGGAGAGAAGTTGCACGAGTTGGGCACAGGAAATGTCAGGCGAAGACAGAAGGGATGTATGCGGTCCTCAGGTATGCTTTTCAATGGATAAGGAAGTAAGATGGTCAGATTTAAATGCACATATACCTAGGACGGCAGAACCATTGACACAGTTAGACCAGCCTAAAGGGCAACTCCATGGTGAGAGGGGGGAGTCACCTGTGAGCAGATTAAGATCGCTACCAGGAAAAAGGCAATTTGGGAATATTGTCCCTGCATTGGACAGACAAATGACGAGAGATGAGAATGAGTTTGGGGCTTCACAGTTTCCCTTGCTAGAGAAAGGGGGGGGCAGACCACAGTACATACCGTGGCACCAGATGGGCAAGGATAATTTAAGGTGTGAACTTCAGAGTTTAACTTCTGGCGCTGGGAAATGGATACATCAGTTAGAGAAAATGATGGGAGGAAACACATTGGCTATAGGGGACATTAAGGTTCTCCTGATCGCCATACTTGGTGAGAGAGCTGATGAAGTGTGGACAAGGGCAGGATATGCTGGTGTTACTACAGTTAACAGTGCTCATGACGGAGCACCGTTCAATAACTGTAGAGCGGCAGTCTGGAAAGCACTTAGAGTACTGTAGCCAGACATGTCCAATATGGGAGCTATAATGAAAAAAAGATGCAAGACTGGGAAGACCCGCTTGTTTACCTTCAGAATTTTCAAGAGCAGTGGAGCTTGGAGACGAATCTTGGGGAAAATCTATACCTGTGTTCTAGCATATATTGTGCCAAGGGCTTCCAAACCCTGTACAGAAGCAGTTCAAAAAGTTAGTGGGTATAGAAGCCAAAACGTGGTGGAGATTCAGCTGACCATTGCGCATTATGGTAGACTCTTGCAGGAAAAGAATCGCAAGAAAGACGATGTTCGGAAAAGTGAAGAGGCTAAGTTAGTGCAGAAGAAATTGTCCAAATATGCCATTGAAGGGGCAATGTTGACTAGTGTATACTGATCGAATTCACAGCAGACTGTAAGTATGCCACAGGTAAATAACCAAAGTCAATTTGATCAGGGCAACAGTGGATTTGCTGCGTAAGGAAGGGGGGGATTTCGAGAAAGAGGTTTTCAGAATAATCAAAGGAATTGGCAGAATAATCAGGAAAGTTTCCAGAATAATCAAGGTGGGTTTCAAAGTATGTAGAATGATGGTCAAAATATGCAGGATGGGCCGATTAGGAGGCCTCCTACATGTTGGACATGTGGTATGTGTATGCTTGTATGTGCAGAGGTCAAGGGTTTGTGGAAACAGGACAATTTGTAAGAGGGGAGACTCACACCCGCCTGCGTATTCACAGCAGCTAGAGATGGGTTTGCTCAGAATCAAACGATGCAGCAGCAGCAAGCGCCAACAGTGCAGCAAGGCTTGCAAGCACAGCAGGTAGCAGTCGTTCCGCCACAAGGGCAGTTGCAGCATTCGCCCATGCAGATTCAGCAGAGCACAAACACAAGACAGCTAATGACTCCTAGAGTAGAGTAGGGGGTGTCACTGTTGATGGAGGGAATCCTTTTACAGGTAACGGAATGAGGCTGTACCCGCAATAAGACAGCTCACTGGGAGACTTGATGTGTTCAATATGATCTGTGGTGCCGAATCCTCACGAGGAACTGAGGGTAGGCGTCAATGTAGGAGGCAGATGTTTTTCGTTTTTAATAGACACGGGTACAACACGCTCGTGTATACGAGAGGGAAAGTTTTCGAAGTCTGGCAATGCCATGAATACTCTGGGTTTCACAGGAGCTACAAGTAGAGTTCCTTTTACTGAAGAATTACCAGTCTCTATAGGAGAGTGTGACATGACGGTGCCATTGCTATATTCAAGGCAGACACGTGTCAATATATTGGGTCGAGATTTAATGATAAAGTTGAATATTACAATTTTGTTTACCGATGAAGGCATAGTGTGTTAAGCACCAGGAATGCATATTTAAACATGAGTGAATTTATTATGGCATTTGCAGGACAAATGGCCATGCGGGCAACGCCTTTAGAACCATAGGTGTTCCATTATGGAGTACGCATTCTGTTGACATGGCTACAAGATCTAGTAGGTAGAACTATGAGAATACCTGATGAATTTTTGTTTAGGCCAAAAATACCTATGCGTGAAGAAGAGGGATGAGTTTTTTCCTTAGAGATACAAGCAGCCATAGTGTGAGGTGAAATGGCTTTGCTTGATGAAAATGGTGATGAGGGCAGACAATGGTGTGTAGTAATTGCCATCGGGGAAGGTTACAGATTGACTGACATCACTGATGACGATCTATTTGGAGATCATCCATCTGATGACGATGTGATATTTGACATGAGTATTACTTATTGGGTGAGTGCAATCAAACGAGAGGTTCCTCAGAAAATGATGCTAGCCCAAAAGCATTCTGAGTATTTTGAAGAGGATATGGTGACAGTGCCAGTTTCATTATGGACTACAGGCCCCTATGACGACGTAGGCCTGTTGAAGTCGGTCGGAGAAGTTAAGATTAAATTGAAGCCAGGAGCAATATTACCTCGAGCATGACAGTATCCCATGTCTCGAGAGGCAGATGAAGATATTTTTAAGATGATTTCCGCCATGAAGGATCAAGGTATCTTAGTGATGTCAGAGTCACCATGTAATACTGCAGTACCCTATCAAAAGATCTAAGGGGGGTTCTTGGAGACTAATTGAAGATTTATGCCGATGAATCAGATTGCAGAGGCTGATTGTAGAGGCTGAGTTCCCTCTAGTTCCTACAATCTTGTGTAATATACCTGTTGAAGCGCGATATTTCACTGTGATTGATTAGAAAATGCATTTTTCTCAATCCCATCGCACAAAGACCCGCAGGATCTGACGTCATTCACGTTCAGACAGAATAAGTTAAAAAGCACAAGGTTACATCAGGGGTATTGTGAATCTCCATCGATTACCAATAGAGTCCTGCAGATGGACTTAAGCAATAATGATTTAAGTGTTGCATTGCAATACATAGATGACATTTTAGTGTGCAGGTTCAGTTGATGATTACACTTGTTGACAAAGGATATAAGGTTGACAAAGAGAAGTTACAGTATTGTTACAAGAAGTGTTATATATAGGTCAATTGATTTCACATGAAGTAAAGAAGGTTACTCCAGGGAGAGCTGAGGCTATTTTGAAAACCAAAAAGACACACACGATAAAGCACATGCAGGAATTTCTGGGATTGCGGAATTATGTGAGAGCATGGGTTTTTGACTACAGCTCATACATAAGGCCTTTATTAGAGGCTTCAAAGAGAGAACAGGTAACGCAGGAATACATTTTGTGGACTGAGGAAATGGAGGAAGGGTTTGAAGAGTTGAAAAAAGCAATTTGCACAGTTCCAGTTTTCTAATTATGCTGAGGTATTCTTTTTGTTTTCGCACATGGAGGGCACTGTTATGACAGCAGTTCTTACGCAAAGAACCACAATGGGGTACAAGCCCCTTGCATATTACAGTGGGATTTTAGACCCAGTGATGAGAGGTCATTTTCTGTGCGAACAATCGCTGGCAGCCGCCGCGTTCGCAATAGAGAAAGCTGCAAGCATAGTGATGGGATGCTCTATGATGTTGTTTGTGAAACATGCACTATTTGCTATTTTAGAGAAACCAAAAGGTGCGTTGACTTCTCAAAGGGCTTCTGCCTATGAGGTAGTTATATCGAATCCAGCGATCAAAATAGTTCAATGCAGAATAGTGAATCCTGCCATGTTTGTAGCTGAACCACTGGCAGAGGATGAGCATGTGCATGACTGTTAGAACTATGAAAAGTTCTATGATGAACTCCCTCGGATAAAAGAAAATGCTTTAGCAGGAGAAGAAATTGTTTTTATTGACGGTTCTTCAAGAATCGATCAAAACGATGGGCAGAGATATACAGGTGCAGCTGTGGTAAAGCACACAGCGAATGGGGGTTTCAGACATTGGTAAGTGCACGACTCCCGTCTCATTATTCAGCACAGGCTGCAGAATTAGTGGTGCTGATTGTCACGCTCGAGAATCATGCAGACCAGAAAGTAACAGTGTACAGTGACTCCGCCTATGTGATGTCAATAGTGCCCACAGGGGTAGCACGTTGGAAAAGGAAGGGCTACCTCCGACCGGATAGCACTCCAGTACAGCATGCCACCTTATTGGATAGGCTTATTAAGGCACTGCAACTCCTAGTAGCCCTCGCAGTCGTTAAATGCAGAGCACATACTAAAAGGGCAGACTTTATCTTATGCGGAAACCAAGCAGCAGACGATGAAGTGAAACTCGCTGCATTCTCAGAAAATGTAATAACATTTGATACGCCTGATGTAAATGAAAAAATGGCTGTAATGATGAATGTGTCTGAAAGATATAGTGATTTGGCAAAGATACAGTTAATGGTGATCCAGGGGGAAGCACCTCAAGATGAGAAGGATTTGTGGATGCAAATAGGGTCTTTTTTAAACCCCTCTGAAGCATTGCGGCGATAAGACAGCACTGGTAAACCAGTGATGCATGTAACCTTATTAAGGGTCCTGCTGGAATAGCTACACTACCCTGCACACACAACTAGGGAGAACCGTACTGCAACTATTGCAGAGGATTGGTTTGTACCAAATTTGTTAACGCATGTTGCGTTCTATGTAATGAACTGCATTGTGTGTCAAAAATTCACGGCTGGGCGCACACTAGCTAGGGGAGTTATTCCGAGACCTACTGGCCCCTTTCAGCACTTGCATATTGACTATGTTGACAGGCTGCAACTATGTAATGGATATAGATACATGATTGTATTACTTCAAATGTGTGCAACTAATGGGAAGCAGATAATGAGAAAATGCAGGGCAGCTCAGGTGCCTCCCACTTCTATGCACCTTTTGAAATTGTGAGTCTACTGATTTCAGCCGTAATCTCTTGGGGAAAGTTGTTGCATTTGGTAATTTGAATCGATTGAAGTTATAGAGGATGCTGAATGATAGCGGCATCAGGGGAATCAGGGAATGTGTTGTAAAGTAATATGTGAGCATAAATACAACTGGCAAGGTACTTTCTGGTATCATCATTTGGCTGTACTGCTTACTAAATGCAACTCTATTTTCATTACTGATGGCAACGAGCAGACATGCCTTGAGTCTGGTTCTACAAAATAAGTATTTAGCTATGTGAAGATGTTTTTTTAAAAAGAACAAATGGAATTTCATCACTTTCTTAAGCGTTTACACAAAACATAACATGCAACATACACATGAGCCCTCCATAAGTAGCATTTTCTGTAAAGTTGTTTATTGACTCGATTCACAGATGATGGTTTGAGGGCCACTTTTTTTGAGGCGAGGGTGGGCCACTTTTTTGAGGCGAGGGGTGGGACACTTCTTTTTTGCCTGTCCAGGCTTTTTTCTTGTCTCATTCTGACCCTGCCTACAGTTCTGCCAAAGCACACTGAGTTCACAGAGAAACTAGCCAAAAAAGGACTAGTAAGAAATACTGACTTGCAAGGTTTCTGATGGGCAGATGCAAGAGGTTGCTCATGTCTGGCTTTACCTAAGTGCATGGGATACAATCCCACTGCACCAGCAGGCATTCAGTGAACAGAAACTGAACACACAACCTGGAGCACTACACAACAACATTGCCAGGCTGCCATGAGTCCAATATCACTCTGGACTATCACAATAATAGCCAGGCCTATCAACTAACCAGCCAGCACTATGGCAACATCATCCAGGACTATTACATTACCAGGCCGGGAATTCATATCCCCATCCACCCTGGGCTATTTCATACGGAACCAGGCAACTAATGCAAACGTAGCCGGCCGTACACTGACATTCGATCATATGGCAGTGGCAGCGTGTGACCCAAATCATTAATCGAACAGAGAATGACGTACACTGTTGGCACGAAGTAACACGTTCAACCCAGAGCAAACACAAGCTGCTCAGGACCCGGGGATGGAAGGACCCACCTTTTCCACACATGCAGACAACTGATGGAGTGAATCCCATTATAGAAGCTATCAGGTCCTGAGAAAGATGGCTCCAGTTGTTTTGGTCATCGAAACTGGTAGGCCATAGGTTCATGAGGTTTCTCATGTTCATAATGATGTTCACACAACACAGGCTGAACACGTTGGATTAAATTATTGTCCTCGATAGGCCTTATGTCACTAGGGTTTTACTAGAATTGGTTTAGTTGTGTTTTAATATTCAATTACAAGATCTGATGTGAGAAAAGGTTGCCACTTAATAGGTGAATAAAAGTATTGAAAATCCAGAGAGAGGGCGCCTTTCAACAAACACAGCAGAGATAAGTTACAGTCTGAACTCATACTTGTTCTTTTTTTTAGTTAATGTCACTCCAATATGTGTATGCATATTGATGAGGGAAATTGCAGTAATTATTATTGTCCGCATAAATGCGTGAGATAGGATTTGAATAGGTTGGTCAGTGAAACCCTTCAGTGGGTTCAGCGATGAGTCAATATCAGATAAAAGTATATTCCTAAAGTAAAAGTGAAGAGTATTCACATTAAGCAATCGAAGGTCAAATGATGCCATCTAACAAATATAAGGGTGAACTTAATATAATTGGGATTTGAAAAATTATTGTATAAATATTCTCTAAAAGTGCATAATATCTTCTGTTAATTATATATTGAGATGATTAAGAGTGCCCTCGTATAATGATGCTAAGGCCTTAAGCATGCATCAGAATCAGAATACATGTGATCTAACATTATTTATATAGTTGTATGATAATTAGTGCACTCGTTCAATATTGCATGAGATTCGAACAAACAAAACCATTCGTGGGTGAACATTTCCTCCTTACCCGTAAATCGGTGAACCAATAGATCAAGGGGCCTAATCCCTGCGTCCCGTGTTATTCCAAACAAAATCCGCCATTAACGAGCAGTGGAAATGCACATAAACGTCACAGAAGTGACGTTCCAATGTGCCTACATCACACGTTGAAGGTGTGTGACGTCAATGGTAAACAATGGAGTAAGGTAACCAGGTTAATGGCCACCTGGGTTGTTACAAAAAATAAAGGTACATTGAAAAATTCATGTATTAAAGAGAAAAGCTGCACTAAAATAATGTGAATATTACAAAGTTCCCATATTATTATCCACCACAAGACACATTACGACCCACGGAGGATGCCTCTGCTGGTGATGTGAAGAAAAACCGGCTCTATGACCAAATTGCTTGTCATGAGCATATAATCATATATATATTAAAGCCATAGGAAATTGACGTTATCAAGCATCCTGAATATGCTGGTCATGACGTGAAGATCCTAATAGTTGGGGAAAGTTACAAAATGCAAGGAATATGGCTCCATGGCACATTAAAGTGATTTTGTGACAAGATGTGGACACGTATGATATTGTAAAGAGTAACCAAAATGTTAAGCACAAAACTATACCAGTTAAGGTCAGGGACCCGCTGGGTTCCCGCAGCATAATGTATACACGTACACATAGAAGAAGTGCGCACACTTGTATTGACAAGATGATTACGCAAATCAGAACTGGAAAATGAAGTCCACTGTTAGGACACTAATTACAAGGCACACAATTGCAGATTCCTTAACGTCTGAGGTCTCAGATTAAAGATTATACAACCTGAAGTGTGTCAGTTGGTTTTATAATTACATGTCAAATATTCATAACTGTGAGATTATGGGGGTATGTAATTCTGATACACAAGTTGGTACATTAAGATATCCTGCATTGTAAACACTTATAGAAACACATGCATCTCATGATCACTGTTCAGGCCCCTCACAGTACATCTCAAAAAGCAGATTAATTTTGATTCCATCTGTCTCAATCTGAGTTGAATATTGCCACCTCTCTTGCCCCTTTTTGCCTTCATGAGACCAATAAATCTAAAGTCTGATTTGTTACTCAACTGGTGTTCAAGTTGCCAGTGTAAAGCCAAGGGTGATTTAGCTTCTAGCATCCTGAGACTCGCTATATGCTCTCTGATCATAGTTCTTAATTGTCGAATGGTGCTCCCAATGTACAGCTTGCCACATACACAAATAATTGCATACACAACAAAACATGATTTACAATTGATGAAATCTTTGATTTTGACCACTGTTCCAAAGGTATCCATGTAGGATTGGCAATTGGCATGTGCATATTGGCATTGATTACAATTTCCACCTTTAAAAAAGCCATTTGTTGTTCTGAGACAGTTTTTGGTAGAAGCTAGATCCATAGTTTAAAGAAATGATGGACTTACTTTGTGTTTAATTGTAAAAGCTTTGGGGAACGCGAATTTAGGTTTATCAGATAGAAAAGGAACTAGGCCTTTGTCCAATCTGAGAATATGCCAATGTCTCTATATCAATTTGTACAGAGTGGACGAATCTTTGGAAAAGCGTGTGATTATAGAAATTTGTTATGGTGGTTCCCTAAGTAACCTCTTATTCACGAAGAGATCATTCTGATTTTTGTTAGCAAATCTGGCCCGTTTAAATAAATACATTCATATTGGATGCAGAATGAGAGGTGTGAGTTTCTCTTGCAGGTGGACACAAGAACTGAAGTGAAATTGCCCCACCCCATCACATCACATCACCTATCTATCCCTTATTTTTCATTTTAGCCATCTTCATTAGGCCACCACTCCCTATGTTGGTCATGGACAATGCTTGTTTGGCCTAAGGACTCATTTACACATGTGCATAAGGACCGAGGTCCAGACCAGCAATGGAGCAAGGTTGGCGACCTGCACACAGTGGTAAGGATTTATATAAGTTGTATAAAGCAACAAGCCATTCATCGTAACTAGATGTCATTGGGGAGTAAGTGCAGCGCCCCTGCGGGAGGGAGAAAAAATGTAAGACATCTCAGAGCATAGAGTTTATGCCCCTTGTCCCATCCTGATTGACTGGAAAGAAGTCATCACAAACCACTTCTAACAATGAACAATGAAGACAGACTACCATGTTTTATGAATAGGGCAGTGTTTTGGCAGGAGACAGGCAAAGTGTGCAGGAGGTACAACTAATCGTAATATTATGAAACATTCGATAGTCGGGTGAACAATGGCCTACAATGGTAAGGGGTCTGGAGGCCGGGTCAAGTCAGTTGTCATCCCATTAGAAACAGTATGCTGTTTTCCTTCACTTGTAAGTCAATTATTAAATCGCTTCTGTTTTCCAGCATCTGAAATTGATTTGTGAACGTGGTTTCTCTGGCAGTTGGTGACTGTGACTTAGACCTGTCACACAACGTGGGTGCACTGTCGAGCTTGAAGGCAGGCTCCTCTCAAAACACCCCCTGTGCACTAAAGAAATAGGAGGTAAGTGTGCTGCTTAAAAATTCAAAGGAGTGGTACGGGGAAGGTAGGCCCTAACTGGTGCGCTTGGGATAGCCGCTCAGGGGAGCCAAGAGTTTTTAGAATGGTTTAACAAGACACTGACTTGTTTTAGGCTTATGTGTATTTGGGTTGGAGCTTTTCGGTTCATAATCTGGTATTTCTGTTTATTATTGCCCGGCTTATAATCATGATTATGGGCGTGATCTATTTGTTGTGTCCTGGTATAAATCTGGCAAAATATTGGCAGTTTTTGGTTAGGCAGGTCTGGTCTGGTTAGGGATGATAAGACTCACCTGTATATTCTGGTTTCTGGTCAGGTAAAGGCTTGTGGAACCCAAATGCTTTCTGGTATTCTGGTAGAGTACTAACAGGGATAAAAGTACAAAGTAGAAGATAAATTGGGACACATTAGGTAGGAAGACACTATATAGCCCTGAGTTAATATTGTTAGTTGGGGCAGATACGGAGCAAGTGTCCTTATAAACCTTCCAGGACCACTCTGCTTAGTCTCAGTAACGCCCTCTCCCTTCTCGGAACCACACAAGAGTGGAACTAGAGCATGAGAAGTTCAGGGGCAAGTGTTGATGAGTGAGTGGTACTAAATCCAGGGACAGATATGGGAAAGAACAGTCTAAGAAGGTGGAAGCACGACCTCAGGGCGCAATTGCCCATTTTATGTATGCTAACTCTAATAGTGCCATGTGCGCATTTTTCGACGCCTGGCACCTGTTAATGCAGGAAAATCAATATACTCGGTTCCCGGTGGAGGGCACTTTTAATTTGGGTAAGCTAGTGCCTTTGAAGCCTTTGATGTGTCTCCAAGAAGAGCAAAAAGGGAAGGTGATTCATAGATAACGGGCGCATGTGCCATATGGCTGGAAGAGGCAACAACCAGAGAGAACGCACCAAAGATCAGTGGGTTCAAATATTCAAATGAATGGCTGAGAGGACGGAGCAGGTTTTTAAGGGGAATAGGGCTTGGCGAATGATCTGCCTATTATGCCTACAAATAATAGATGGCAAACAAGAGGAGAAGGACGATGAAGATATTATTGACATCTTTACTAGTTTGCGCACAGCACTTCCGGGGTCGGAGAGGTAGCTCCAAATGCCCAATCCCCGGGGCTCACGCAGGCACCTGTCATGTGACTAGAGCGAATGCCTGTATTCAATGCACTGGTGCAGCCAGGACCTACGCCTCAGGTGTTTTTGATTTTATATAGATGCCCTTTGCACCTGTCTCTTACGTCACATCATTGATGAGGGGAGGAACACCATATGGGGCGGACCCTACACTGCTGCAGCACTTTGACAAGTAGCGAAAGCGACTCTACACGACCACACTCGCTGATACTCCCGCTACTTCATGCACCAGCTCTACACACCACATTTGGAAAGCAGCTACAAGCACACTTTGGGAAGTTGGGGATAGCAACACTGGGGGACCTGTTTTCAGAAGGAGAGCGCATTACTGTTGAATAACTTAAAATGAGGGTTATGGCAACTGTTTGACTCTTTTCCTACACTACAGTATGATTAGTAGTAAAAGGTTACATTCCAGACTTTCCCGCAGAGCCAAAATTCTCAGACATGATACACTCCCCGGCGAATAGCGAAATTAATTTAAATATTTGCTTATACAGTAGGATCCAACAATTGAGAAATGTAGCACTTCCCTATAAGGCGAAGTGGGATAGATCCCTAGGGCAACCCTTGACTGGCACTGAATGGGCACTAACATGCCAACAAGCAACCTTTCAAACACTACAGACACAGATGAATACACTTGAAGTACCTACACCGCGTGGAATCTATGTGATCACTGCACCGCCCGTAATTCCACCGACAAAAATGTCGACTACCAATACGGTGCGGCACAGTAATCAGATAGCTTACTGTGGCCCGCTTCCCCCTAACCCGCTCCCCACTAGCCACTTACCCTAACAGCGGAACACACAGAAGTTTGCCGCGGACTTCCCTCGATCCTGCGGCGCCAGTTCTCACCCACTTACGTGGGGCGGTGCTGGCGCCGTAGGGTTCCTTTTCCTTATTTTTCAATTTCTTTACCTATATCTTTCTTGTCTGCCGCTCTCCTTTTAGCAGAAGCGGGGGGAGCACGCCCACCGACCCCGATTACCATGACTAAGAGGAGCAGTGGACACCCCCGCTTCGCCTTCGATTAGTCACAGTAATGGGGGTCGGCATTATCTTACTGTGCAAAGGCGCAGTGTTAGTCCCGGGCGACATTATAGAGTCGCAGAAAATGTATAGTCCCCACCAAGTGTATTATACCCTACATACACGTCATCAGCACCTGCCAGCCGTACTAGATTATTGTGCTAGCTACGCACAGGGTCATGCAAACTTTATACACTTGGCGTGAAAATGTCCCTGCATGCAAACCTTCTGGAGGGGGGTTACAGATAAGACGTCATCCCTAGTGGGACGAGAACTGATGATGGACCCTAATTAGGACTGGTTAAAGATAAATCTACTAACCCAGCAAGGTTCCTAAACGTTGTGATGGGGGTAGCCAGGAGATGTGTGGCGTTGCATTCAGGTGGGAAATCCACTCCCACTGTGGGATCCTGCGTGTGAAATGTGGTGTACTGGCAACCACAAACAACAACGCATGCAGGACGGGTGCCACCATCCAGCATCCCAATGGACACATGGGCCAAGTTGACATAATACCCAACTACTGGCCTCACACCTGTAACAGAGAAGTCCCATGCCTCAGGCATAGATTTAGTAGGTATTATTGATGCTTTGTAAAAATGGTGCTCTGATATTGTAACCACTAAACAAGTATGTGTGTTGGTCTCATTCACCCTGACCTTTTGTTTATGTACCACTAAACAGGTGTAATGAATGACTAGCAATGCTTGAGATTAGAATGACAACCATTTGGAACTGTGAACAACGTTATGCTTTCCTCTCCATTTACTGATGATTTAATGTATTTTGATATATAAACTGGAAAAGCATGCATAATGTCCTCTAGATTGTCACGAGAGAAATGGGTTTGCTCTTGCAGTACTGACACAGATGCATGGAAACTATTGGAGACCTATTGCACGAAGTAAGGAGTTGGATCCAGTGGCAGTGGGCAGGTGAGAGAGTCAAAGATTCTGCAGTCTCGGAGTGAGAGGCCCAGAAGGGCTAGGGTTTGGGGTCTGCGATCACTGTGTGGAAGGGGAATGAAGCAGGAATGAACCAGCGAGGTCAGACTTTGCAGCCTGTGTGACGAGGGTGGCGAGGACAGCTCTGATTACTGTGCTAGAGGCCCATAGAGGCCAGGCTCTCATGTCCTAATATAGCAGAGGAGATGCCCCCAGAGCGAGAGGCCAGAAATGGAAGTCTGAATGTAGGTGGCAGGATGCCTGTAAGGGGCAGGACGTTCAGGAGGCAATGCTCTGAAGTACTAATATGGCAGCTGAGAAGCCTGGCTAGTCCAGGCTCTTCAACCAGTGCCAGAGACCCAGAGGGGCTCTTAAGATCTAATATGACAGGGGAGATGCCTGGAGAATCCAGATGCTGCTCCCAAAGCCAGAAGCACAGAGAGGCCAGGCTCTGAAGATCTAATATGGCCTGGAGAGGCCAGGCTTTGCACCTGGTGTGAGAGGACCTGGGGGGCCTGGCTCTGCACCCGTTGAGAGAGGCCCGGGGAGGCCAGGCTCTGAAGACCTATTAAGGCAAGGGACATGTCTGCAGAGTCCAGACTGCACCCAGAGCTAGGGGCTCAGAGAGGCAAGGCTCTGAAGATCTAATATGGCCTGGAGAGGCCAGGCTTTGCACCCGGTGTGAGAGGACCTGGGAGGCCTGGCTCTGCACCCGTTGAGAGAGGCCGGGGAGGCCAGGCTCTGAAGACCTATTAAGGCAAGGGACATGTCTGCAGAGTCCAGACTGCACCCAGAGCTAGGGGCTCAGAGAGGCAAGGCTCTGAAGTTCTATGAATGCAGGTGAAATGGTTGGAGAGACCAGTCTCTGCGCTCGGTGTGAGAGGCGCAGAAATGCCGGGTTGAGAAGTTCTAATACAAGAGGGTAGTAGCTGGAGTGATATTATGTCATGTTTCGTCATTAGAATTTGCCCCATGCTCCACTGTCATTTTCATGATTTCCAGGCGCTCTGGTGGATCTGGAAGAGAGTGGGTGAGTTTGGTTACTTGGGAGGCGAGGGGAAAGCAAGAATGCAGTGTTTTGTGTTGAGGTTGCAGATCTGAAGTACCCTGAGCTCTGCATGCTTGTACGCCTTCTAGTTATGAAGTGTAGGAGGCAGTGAAGGCGTTGTGTCTCGAGGGGCAGTCTCGAGCCCAATGTGTTGCCCTGTGTTGGACAGGGGCTGAATATGTCAGTTGCATTTAGAGGTGCGAGTTTATGGTGTTTGTCTAGGGAGAGGGTCTCTTTTTAAAAGCCCTCTGAGAGTGGCTGGTTTGTGTTTGGTGAGTAAATTGGAGAGAAATGGAAGGTCACTCAAAAGGTAGGGGTTGTTCTTGGATTTCTATAGTGCTTTCAAATTATTAGTCTTGCTGTCAGCTGGGTTTATGATGATAGGTGTCTGGCTTTAGTGGTTGAAGTGTGAAGATGTCATGTGTTGAGGTTAAGGCATTCCAAGAGACAGAGAAGGAGTTTTTTTAGGGTTTTATAGTGCCTTGACATGAACCTTTCCAGTCTTTCAAGTTTCCTGAGTGCCATTTGATATGTTCTAGACAGACTGTCAGGAGCCGGTATGGGGTTCCCGTACTACTGAGAAATGTTGTTTCAACTGCTTCATGAGTGGAGGTCAAACTTTAATTCTGTTAAACATTGACAGGCCAGGTGGTCCATTACGATGCAGATTTCCTTTGGTCGCACATTTCAGTGTTTAACCACAATAGGGAAAAAGGTGGAGCATGCATGTCTTTAACAACTTCTGGTTTATAATAGAATGTTGTTGCTCAATCTTAGGTCTCTGGTTGGTTTGTAGAAGGATATTTTGTTTTGGAGGAATTCTGTCCCTTTGCCTTTAAGTGCTCTGTGGGCGATGCAGAGGGCATTAAACTGGATCTTTTTTTATTGGTAGCCAGTGGAGCACTCTGAGAGCTGATATTATGTTTTTCCCTCCAGATCAGGCTCTACACCTAGTGTGTTAGGCCCAGAGAGCCCAGGCTCTGAAGTCCATATGTTTGAAGAGATGTCTGGAGAGTCCAGGATCTGCACCAGTGCCAGAGGACGTGAGAGGCCAAGCTCTGATGTTTTAATAAGGCAGGAGAGATGTCTGCAGAACCCAGGTATACAAATATGTGTTGTGTGTGGGTGTGTGTGTATGTGTTTAATGCCATCATGCAAGAACCGGGCATAGTTAAGATTAAGTTGAATTGTCAATGGAGTTTCCGAAAATAACTTCTTTTATTTAACTGTTGAACCCGTCACTGAAAAAAATCTGAAAAAATGCAACTACACGTTCGAAACACAAGACTCCAAATAGAAACACTCAGTCCATACCAATACAAATCCATCGTTAACATTCACTTTACATAGTGGGCAGCTGACATCTTTAGCATAGCGAAAAATGAGCTACGTCTCTAAGTATGTGCATCGGGCATGGCTTAGAAGGAATTCCCTAATGACAAATTTAGGATAATATGCTAGTTTTGTTTTTTTTAAAAAGTATACTTGCAGGCAAGGGTTTTATATTGACTCTGGAGCAACAGTTTTAAGATGTGAATGGATCATTTTATTGTGCATTTGCTATGGATTTTGATAGGAGGATATTTTGTAAATTGAAATACATTTTTATGTAACGCTGCCGAGTTATTATGTGTCTGTGCCTGTTGACTATGTCCAATAAATGTTTTACAAACAAACAAAAATGAGCATTAAGTTTGGATTTGTAGTGGCAAGGAGTGAGTGTTTCTAGATGTCGTTTTGCGGTTGAATTTGTGGTGGCATGTAGTCATTTGTATTGGTAATGTGAGTGCACGTTTATAGTTACACTTGTATAGTTGCATTTGTAGTGTATGTAGTAACTTAAGGGGCATGTGCTAGGTGTTTGTACCTTAACGTTGTTATCCTGTTTGTTATTTCCACTGTTTGTAGGCTTTGGTTTTTGTAACAATTTTGTCAAATATTTTTTAATAGATAATATTGTAAGGGCTTGCGTTGTAATCATGGCGTAAGACCATGCGTTCTAACTGTGTGTGACATAAAAACCTACGGTGTAAGAACGTGTGCTGTGTGTGTAGTAAGTGTGAGTATTACAACTGTGTGTGTGTCTAAAGTGTGTTGGGAGTGCAAGTGTTCTAAGAGCATGTGTTGTAAGATTGTGTGTCGTAAGTATGTCATACGAATGTTTGGTGTAAGAACTTTAAGTGTAGGAGTTTGCGTCATAAAATTGGGCAGTCCCATTGAAAACATTTTTGTAAATCAGGCCATTAGTGTTGTAAGTGTGTGTGGTAAGTACGTTTGCCATAAGAACATGTTTGGTAAAAACTGTCATAAGTGTGTGTTGTAAGTCTGTGTATTGTATGAGTGAATGGTGCAAGGCTTATGAGTGTGTGATGTAAGGCTTATTAGTGTGTGGTGTGTACGTGTATGGCATAAAGAGATTGTTTGGGAGAAATCATGAAATGCACGTGTTCTATAGGCCTCCTATATGGATCAAAGCTCGCATTACAGTGATGTGTGGCTTTGATGTGAGCTTTTATACATATAGGATGAGCATAAGAGTTGTACAGTTGAAACGTTCATACATGTACTTCATTTATATCTCCGGAACAATTACATCAAAATTTGTCCTGACTGATTTGAGTTTTCCTATGTATAATAGTGTAGATGTACGAAATGTAGAGGCATATAGCAGTATTTAATTTCGTACATGTACGTAATTTTCATCTCCTCTACACGCATGAAAACTGACATAACACTCAAACCTGACTTTGATGTGAGTATTCATTCGTATGGTAGCATACATATACGAAAGTGACATCTTCAACGGGTACGTGTACAGTTTGTAAACAAGATGCCCATTTATTCTGTACATGCGTGATATACAGAAACACCAGTAAACGAGAATATCTTGAAACGGGCTGCCTCGAATTGCAAATATTGTTTACAATGCATCAGTACATGATAAGATCTAGTTACACGCCAGAAAATCCTGAAAATCTAAACAGACGATATTGAGAGCTTTGGGCCAAACTATTTTTTCTCCCATGAGAAAACCAAGTGACCAAAACAACATTTTTTGAAAAAATACGAAGTCATCCATAAAAAAGGTACATTTTCCATGCATGGAAGTCATGGAGTAATTTTTTCAGATATATATATATATATATATATATATTTTTAGATGCACGTGCATGTACAAAGGTCAATTGCATGTGTATATAAATATATATGCGCGTTTCAAAAAGAAAACAAATGAATAATGTGCAAAGGTAAATTATTCTATGGCCGTGACGTGAAGTAATTCGTCATCCCTTGTATTTAGCTGTATCTTTGCATATGGGAGAATGGGCGCAGTCGCGGATCGATGGTGTAGAAAACAGGATGGAAAGCAGAGACTTCGCGCACAGATGTGCCCTGAGCTCGCGGCGGGCCGATGATGGACGTAAGGCAACAGTTTCACACCTGCTCCTGTCGAACAAAGCCTCCCCAACGCGCTACCTCCTTAATCCGCCTCCGCCCCCATGGCCCACTGTCAGCATCTCCTCGCCGGCCTCAGGATGTTTAGAGCTGTGCTGTCAGTGGAACGCATAACATTACCTGCGCCTTCCTGCCTGCCGAGGCGCGGGGAGATGGCGGATGCCCAAGAACTGCGCCTAACTTTCCCGTTGGCTGGTTTATGTTTTACCAAGGAATATTGGCGAGGACCGAGGCCGCCCAGGGGACGTGGGCCGTGGGCTTTGGGCTTGACCCAGAACTCCCATGATGCGTTGTCTTAAAGACCAATCACACCGCTGTGTGTACTCATATACATTTTTGACGTTCTATTAATTCGTTAACATAAATGCTGCCTACTCTCCTTGGTTGAATAAGAGGCTGGTCTCCATCATCCTCTTCGTGCAATCCCACTTCCTAAACCCTGCCATCTATCTGTATCAACCCCTTTAATCCCATTTTTGTGTTGTCTGTTTAGTTTTTTATCCAAAATGCACTTCCGGTTTCAAGGGAGTTTTGGTGAATTTCGTGTTTATTCTGTTTATCCACAAACATCCTTTTTAATTCATACACCTGTATGGGAACTGAGCTTATTGCTGCAGATGTGAAAATGAGGGACGACATGTTGGATGTACATCCTCGATGTCCTTTGGATGCTATATGCCTTGCTGCAGAGCCATGTTAAGGTCAGCTATGCTCTTTGGCTGCACTGCTATATGTCTTGCTGCAGGGCCATGTTAAGGTCAGCTATGCACTTTTGCTAGTATTGTCGGCCTTGTTAGGGACTGGGAATACAAAGTAGCTGCTTTTATAGATTTCCTGTCAAAACCGGAAGCTCCTATTATGCGCAGCAATTTTGACAAGAAAACATAACACAACTTCAAAGAAAACATTTCAATTTTCTGTAACAGTGTAGTCTTTGAACTTAGAATCTCTACTGCTACCAGGGATATCACGTGTGTCAGTCCACCAACCACAGCATTACTGTGTCATTACCTCACGAATCCTCCTCACAACTTCCTCGTACTTTGTTGCTCAAGCAGCAAATAAGTACTACTTGATTTTCTCTAGCACGTGTGATTGTGATTAATGAGCGTAGCATGGACTGTCATGACCCATAGAACTTGCCCTTTCTGGACTTCCTGGTCCTTATCGCGACAGGGCTTGTATTCCTTGTTACTCCCAACATGGCCGTGCCAAGTGACCCGCCTCGCACCAGCCTTTACGTCAGACACGGCACGTTCTATAAATTGGCCATGTCCCCGCGGCCCGCGCGTCTCAATGCTATCATTAGGTAGTGACTAGACGTGTGTGTGCTGTTCGGCAAATCCACTATTCATAGTTTCCTGGTCCCTTCTTCCTTCCTTCCACCTTCCCCCTCTAAATCTGCTCCCGAAATCCTCAACCCTAGCGACTGCTACTTTCTTCCTGGAAATCCTGGAACTGGGACCTTCCTGGAACTCTGAACGCGTGCTGGAGATGGACGAGACTCGAGCGAGTCTATACAAAACCCAATCCATCCACAAGAGGAATTCTCCCACGGAACAGAACAAGAAGCGTTCCCAGGTGAGACGGGGGAGATTTACGACAGTTTGTGATGCCAAACGACCAACACTGATACTGCTATGGAGAAAGCAGTCCAGGACCTCATGCGTGGCATGCAAGAACTAACAACTGAAGTGCAGAACTTAAAAGTGGAGAATGCTGCATTAAAGCAACTTGTTTTGTCTCGCAACTCCGCTAACAAGGAGAGTGAGTTACTGGGTGGAGTGGTAGACAAATATGATGGCTCGGCAAAGTCCTTACGTGGATTCCTGGATTCCTGCTTGGTGCATTTTACTTTTAAGCCCTACTATTTTTCAACTTCCAGGGCGAAGGTGGGCTTCATAATCTCGCACCTCACAGGGAACGAGTTGACCTGGGCCACTCCCCTAGTCAACACTGGAGATGCCCTCCTGGATGATTATGATGGATTTATTCAGGCACTCAAAACTATGTTCGACCGCCTAGAACAGGTTTATAGTGCTCAGGAACGGTTACTTGATTACCGACAGGGATCCCAGGATATGCTAATGTATGTTACTAGATTCAAACAACTGGCCAAGGAAGCAGATTGGTCCTCAGAAGCAAGTTTCACTCTATTTTGCAGGGGTCTAAATGAGGATATAAAGGATGAATTAGCCAGAGTGGCTCGTCCTAGCTCATTCCAGGCTCTTATGGATCTAGCCATGCAAATACGCACAGCCCGCCTCCACAAACGGCCACCTCACCCACGCCCCATCACACTCAAACCATCACAGCTTCATCAAGCAAAATTGGTTTAATTAAAGCTGCCCTGATTAACGCAAGATCCCTATCTGCGCACGCTCTGGACATTCCTGATCTTATCAAACTCAGGAACTCGACTTCATCGCCATCACCGAGACCTGGCTGCACGCGGCTTCCGGCCTGGCACTCTCATTGGCCATCCCCACTGATTACTCAGATGTGATCGCACCTCGAGAGATGGAGGAATTGCTTTCATTGCTAGAAACTCATTAGGACTTACTCTCTGTCAAGCTTGGACTCTCAGCTAACCAAACGGCTACCATCCACCTAATATACAGACCCCCGGGTCCACCCACATCCTTTGTGGATGATATCTCTACGTTAGTACTCAACAATGCTAAATCCAACTCCCAAACCATCATTCTTGGCGACCTCAATCTAGGACACCAAAACCCTAATGATCCTGCGGCCCTCGACCTAGCTAATACCTTAACAGATTTAGGTTTCACTCACCACATACAGGAACCCACCCACATTAAAGGGCGATCCCTTGACTGGCTTAGTGACACCAATTGCAATATTAGCGTAATCTCCAACGCCCCTTGCTTGTGGTCTGACCACCATGTCATCACTTTCAGCAATGAAGCAGCCCCACCACCCAGGCCTTTGGTCGCCCCAGCCACCCTCACTAGAAATAAAAAGAACATTACGACAGAAAAAATACTTCCCCTTATCCGTCCCACACTAAATAACGCTCCTGACACTTGCTCAGACCCCACCAACCTAGCCGACATGTATAACCAGTCACTGCTTGCAGCCATCAACTCTATCGCCCCGCTCAAACTGAGGAAACCCAAACAACGAGCACACCTTAACTCATGGTTTACTCGAGAAAGAGAAACGCTCAGCAGAGTCACGCTGGAGAAGTCACCACTCCGACGCCCACAAGGACAGTCTTCTGATAGCCACCCTTAACTATAAAGAAGCTGTAGTCCAGGCAAAAAAAGATTCTTATAATAACCGCATTATGTCAGCCCAGTCCAATACTAAGAACTCTTTAATATCCTTAAGGAACTCGAGACACCTGCAGCCCCCCCCTGACTCTTGCTCCAAAGACAACACTTGGTGCACCAATATTCAGTCAGCACTCCTGGGTAAAATTGCTACCCTCCAATCTAAAATCAGGGACAAACAGAAATCCCTACAGCTTGACCAACCACCGACCACACCTACACTTAATACACATTTAACCTATCCGCATAAACCTTTCTCCTTCTCCCCACTCACTACTCTCGAAGTAGAAAACATCATAAACAATTTAAAACCTTCCAATTGCCAAGGCGACCCCTGCCCAGCACCTATTATCAAGGAAGCATCTCATGAGCTAGCCCCGTTCATTACAGCGTTCATAAATGCTTTTTTCAAGACGGGTATTGTCCCCGACAACCTAAAGGATGCATGGGTTATCCCACTCCTCAAAAAACCCTCCCTTGACCCTAATACCCCAACTAACTTCAGACCTATCACTACGGTCCCATTTCTGCTCAAGATCCTGGACCGCGCAGCCTACCTGCAGATTCAGGATTACCTCGAACTAAACAATCTCCTGGGCTTAAGACAATCAGGGTTCCGCCCTAAACATGGCATGGAGTCAGCTCTGATCGACTTGAAAACTCAGATGGAGTCACTGAAGGACAATGGGAAGCTAGCTCTTCTCCTTCTCCTCGATCTCTCCGCGGCTTTTGATCTGGTCAACCACCAAATACTCTGCCAGCATCTCAAATCCACAGCCCACTTCTCCGACTCTGCCAATGCCTGGATCCACTCATTCCTGAGCAATAGATCCATGAGGGTCGTCTCACCGCTGGCATCAGCGGATCCCTCCCCCATTCACTGTGGCGTTCCTCAAGGCTCGTGTGTATCCCCTACGTTGTATAACGTATTCACCAAGCCCCTCTTCGATGTGCTTGACTATCTGGGTGTCTCCTACACTAACTACGCGGGCGACACCCAGATACTCATCCCTATCACAGGAGACTACACAGCTGACAGCAAAGCCCTTAACGATGTTTACTCGGTCATCTAGGCCTGGATGGCACAGCACGAACTTTGCCTTAACGATGATAAGACTGAGCTCTTACTTTTAGGATCAAATCATCGGCTCAACAAACTAGACCAAACCTACAAGTCCTTCATTATTGACGGCAATGACATTAAAGTCTCCAAAGATACTAAGACGCTAGGGGTCTATCTTGACTCCTCGCTTTCTCTGAACAGACAAATAAACGCAGTTAGGTCAGCTTCGGCCTATACCTGCAAACTTATCACTGCCTGTAGACCCTTCCTAAACTCCACCAACTGTATCACACTCGCCAGAACTCTTGTTATGGCCAAAATCGACTACTGTAGTGCTCTCTACCTAGGGACCAGTCAGTCTAACGTTAATAAATTGCAAACTGTACAAAATAATGCTTTAAGGGCAGCCTTAAACATCCCGAGACGCTCTCATATCTCCTCCGTCAGATTGGACTTACGCTGGCTCCCGGTAAAACAGAGAATTGCCCTGAAACCCTAGCTCTGACTCACAAATGTCTGAACAATAACGCCCCACCTTACCTGTCCACTCGCTTCTCATGCCACACCTCCACTCGACCTACCAAAGCAGTCCAAACTCACAGCCTCATCGTGCCTAGATGCAAACTCCAAAAAGCTGGTGGGGTGAGCTTCCCCGTTGTCAGGATTCGTAAGGCAAGGAGGCAAATACGTGATCTTTCTTTCCCTACTCGCATGTTTTCTTCACGTGAGGTTCCTTCGCTTCTGTCACGAACACGTTATTTCAGGACACGGAAGGTTGCTCAGCCACGTCGTTCTGTGTTCCTTAGGAAGACGGTTAGGGGCAAGTATTTGACCCGGACTGCCTACTGGATTCCTGTTTCTGTGTCCCTCTTGTCAGTACCTCGACCCTCGGAACTGTTTATTGGACTGTTACGGATTACGGATGTCTGCTCGCATTTGGCCCGCTTGGTTTTGACTATTGGAACTGCTCACGGTATTTCTCATATCCTGCGTCCTTCATTCTACTGCTACTGGAACTTTTCTACGGACTTCTTGTTTTTCCCTGGGAACTGGAAAATCAATTAGGCGTCCGCGTGCCGTCGGTGGGTAGGTGGATCACTCATTGCTTGCAGATTTGCTACTCCTCATTGAATCCTTGAACTTTGGATTTCTATGGAAACTATCATCCGGTAAGACTGTTCCTTTATTTCTTCTATCCTGCTTTTTTGGTCCTTGTGAAGTTCCTGGTTAGTTACGGATTATTTGTTTGTTCTCCTCAGAAATTCTGACGTCACATTTCCAAGGTGGTTTGCCAGTCAGTCAACTAAAATCTATTCTCAGGTACTTGTAAGGGGTTGGTTGTGTAAGAATAGCCGTTGTAGTAGTTCTCTGTCACTAATGCACTGTTCCTTTGCAGGTTGACTGGTTCCTGTGACGTCCTTTCATCTCCAAACCATCTTTTGGTTAATTGACTGGTCAGAGAGTTTTTTTAATACCTCTCTGTTTGGTACATTGACAAAAAGAATTCGTCTTCTACACGACGAGTTCAAAGTCTCGAAGTCAGGATTCTGGTTACTTGGTCTAGGATATTCTCCTGACTTAACATATTCAGAAGCCTTACCATGGACGTCTCAGGAGACCCGTTAACCGCATTGGCTCAACTAGTGGCTGACTTACGGGCTGACATGACAGCGGCCCATGAGGACACACAACGTAACATTCATGAGTTACGATTAGGCCTTCAATCAGCTGGGGCTGGCACTTCCGGTTTCCCTTCTGGTTCTGGTGCCGGTTCAGGATCTGCTCCTATCAATTCCGGGAGCGCTCCCGTGGTTCTTGCTGCCCAATTCCCTTTGGCTCCACCGGAACGTTTTCATGGGGATCCGAAAACATTTCGGACCTTTATTAATCAATGCCGTTTGCATTTTCTGTGCCGTCCTACATCCTTCCCTGATTCCACTACCAAGGCAGCGTTCGTATTGTCTTATTTAGGTGGCACAGCAGCGACTTGGGCTAATCCGTTGTTGGAGCAGGGAAGCCATCTGCTTTATGATTGTGATGCATTAATTAAAGCCCTGTCACGGGTTTTTGATACTCGATATAAGACCCAGGCCACCGATCTGGAACTCCTATCCTTGCAACAAGGTGACACTACGTTATTGAACTACTTGGCTAGGTTTAATCAGTTAGTAGCGGAAACCGGTTGGCCTGATGAGAAAGAGGCTGCCTTATTCTACAAAGGTCTTTCTGAATCCCTGAAAGATATACTAGCCACAGTCCCGGTAGTACCCCCTAAGTTTCCAGAATTGTTGGATCTGGTCCTCCAGATAGATGCCCGTCGGGCAGAACGGAAGGGTGAGAAACGGGGTCCCGTTCCTGCCACCGCTTCCAATAACACCCCTGTTCCAGGCAGCGAGGAACCTATGCAGATAGGCGCACTACGGGGTCCGTTAACCCCGGAGGAAAGAGAGCATCGCAAAAAGAATAATTTGTGTTTTTATTGCGGTTCTGCCGAACATTTCCTGAGACAATGCCCGAAAAAGCCCAAGAAACAGGGAAACTCCAGAGCCCGGCAATAGATGGAGTCCCATTGTCGAGCAAACTAGGGCAAGACTCCAGACACTCCGCCCTTTATTTTGTTCCGGCTACTCTAGCCTTCCACTCTGCCAGTCCATGGACTGTCCATGCTATCTTGGATTCCGGTGCCACGGGAAACTATATAGACGGACAGTATTTACAGGAATGGAAAATCCCTGTTGAACGCAAGGAGTTTCCGGAGATGGTCAACGCGGTTGACGGCACCTCTTTATTGTCAGGTTTGGTCACGGAACGCACCATTGAGCTCACTATGACGTTAACCTCTGGCCATGCTGAACGAATAACGTTTGACGTTATTTCTGCACCCCAGTATAAAATAATCCTGGGCCTACCTTGGTTGATGCGCCACAACCCATTGGTCGATTGGCAGTCTGGTTGCATTACGTTCACTTCAGACTATTGCAAGAGACACTGTCTCTCAGCATCTACGAACTCTAGTGGGCCTTGCCTCTCGTTGTTGGATACGGCCGCAGTGGTTGGTGGCGTCTCTTCCGCCTTGCCCAAGGTATACGAGGAATTCAGGGACGTGTTCGATGAGATAGGGGCCGATACCCTTCCACCTCACCGTCCCTATGATTGCCCCATAGATTTAATAGAAGGTGCAAAAATACCTTCAGGACGAATATATTCACTTACTCAAAAGGAAAACCTCATTCTGAAGGAGTACTTGGATAAAGCCCTAGCCAATGGTTTTATTCGTCCTTCTCGTTCCCCTGCCGCGTCTCCCCTCTTCTTTGTGCCAAAAAAGGAGGGTGATCTGAGACCATGTATAGACTATCGCGAACTGAATGCTGTTACCATCAGGAACCAATACCCTATTCCGTTGATCTGTGTTCTCCTAGACCAGCTAGGTTCTTCTGAATTGTTCACCAAGTTAGATTTACGTGGAGCTTACAATCTGGTCAGAATGAGGAAAGGAGACGAATGGAAGACCGCGTTCAAAACCAGACATGGGTTGTTCGAATATTTAGTCATGCCCTTTGGTTTGAGCAACGCCCCGGCTACCTTCCAGAGGTTTATCAATGATGTGTTCAGCGACATGTTAGACCTTCACGTCGTTGTTTATCTCGACGACATATTGATATATTCTTCGTCCTATGAAGAACACGTAAAACACGTATCTGCAGTTTTACAACGTCTTCGTGAAAACCGCTTATATGCCAAATTGGAAAAATGTTTGTTCCATGTTACTGAGGTGGAGTTCCTTGGTTATGATATAACTAACACTGGCATCAAAATGAGTCATGCCAAGGTTCAAGCAGTCTTGAACTGGCCTACTCCTTCTACCATCAAAGCATTACAGTCTTTCCTTGGCTTCGCTAATTTCTATCGTCGCTTTATTCATTCATTCTCTGAAACCGTAGCTCCACTCACTACGTTGACCAGTAGTAAACGGCCTTTTGTTTGGAATACCAAGGCACAACTGGCATTTGACGCGTTGAAGCAGGCTTTTACCACCGCACCGGTACTTCAACACCCGGATTCGACCCAACCATTTTTTGTGGAGGCAGACGCCTCTGAAGTTGCGGTCGGCGCAGTCCTATCTCAAATGTGTAGGGATACGGGTTTGCTCCACCCGGTGGCCTATCATTCACGCAAGCTCACTCCTTACGAACAGAATTACACTGTTTCAGAATTGGAGCTCTTGGCCGTGAGAGATGCCTTCATTGTTTGGAGACATCACTTACTGGGGACAGTCTCACCAGTACAAGTATACACGGACCATAGGAATCTTTTGGCCTTACAATCCTTACAGTGTACCACGGCACGTCATTCCCGGTGGCATGAGTTCTTCTCCATGTATAATTTTACACTCACATATCGTCCTGGTCCTTTAAACTCCAAGGCAGATGCCTTGTCAAGACTGCATGGAAACCCGTCGCGTTCGCGGGGGGGGGTACTATACTGCAGAGTCACCAAGTAGTCTGCGCCTGTACCTTACAACCCTCACTAGTCTCCTCCATCCGGGATTGGGTGGCCTCAGAACCAAGTGAGTTAAAAGAACATAACATGGACATTGTCAACTCCTTGCCTTATGTTCAGGGTCACCTCTACTTACCCGATTTGGCTACACGGCGCATGGCTATGCAATGGTGTCATGATTCCTTGCTGGCGGCCCATCCAGGGAGACGCAAGACCCAGGAATTGTTACGTCGCTGGTGTTGGTGGTCGTCGCTACAGCGAGACGTCTCTGTTTATATCTCCGCTTGTTCTATTTGTGCTCAGTGCAAGGTATCCACCACGAAACCTATGGGACTTATGCAACCCCTACCTGTCCCCGAACGTCCGTGGTCAATGATATCGATGGATTTCATCGTCGAGCTTCCACCTGTTCAAGGTTTTGATACGGTTTGGGTTATAGTGGACTATTTCACCAAACTGGCTCGTTTTGTTCCATGCCGAGGTTTGCCTACTGCTCCTGTTCTTGCGGATCTATTTCTGCGTCATGTTTTTCGTGATTTTGGTCTCCCTGATATCATTATATCTGATAGAGGGTCTCAATTCACCTCAAGATTCTGGAGGCACCTTACTACTACATTAGGTATTGACGATCGGTTTTCCAGTGCTTATCACCCACAAACAGACTCAATGCCACCCTCGAACAATATCTGCGCTGTCTAACATTGCAATTCCAAGAATCTTGGTTTTCGGTGCTCATCCATGCCGAGTTTGCATATAACAACTATATTCATACGTCTACTGGTATCACGCCATTCTTTGCTATGTATGGCCAACATCCCCGGACTCTCCCATTTGATCTTGTCACGGACATTGCTAATCCGGCAGTACAGGGTTGTCTACGAAACGTTGCAACCGTTCATGAGGCTGTCCTTCGTCAGTTAAAAACAGCGAAGGACCATGCTAAGCAGTATGCTGACCGGCATAGACAACCAGCCCCTCAGTATGCACCGGGGAGCAAAGTGTGGTTATCCACCAAGAATCTCCGTATACCAGGTCGCAGATGTCTTTTACCTCGTTTTGTGGGCCCATTTCCTGTGCTTTCTTTGATTAACCCAGTTGCGGTGAAACTGGATCTTCCGTCTTCCTGGAAGATCCATCCAGTTTTTCATGTCTCTTTGCTCAAACCATGTCTCTCACCGACTCTTTCTCTTCCTCGTCCGCTGCCTGTGATGGTCCAGGGTACGGAAGAATATGAGGTACAGGCTATTTTGGATGTCAAGACGGTTAGGGGCAAGCAGTTTTTCCTAGTGGACTGGAAAGGTTATGGTCCGGAAGACAGGACCTGGGAACCGGCCTCCAATATCCATGCTCCTGTCCTCGTGTCTCGGTTTTTGGCCTCTCGTGGGGGTGATGCTTCATTGGGAGAGGATGCTGTCAGGATTCGTAAGGCAAGGAGGCAAATACGTGATCTTTCTTTCCCTACTCGCGTGTTTTCTTCACGTGAGGTTCCTTCGCTTCTGTCACGAACACGTTATTTCAGGACACGGAAGGTTGCTCAGCCACGTCGTTCTGTGTTCCTTAGGAAGCATTGGTCTTTGCCATGAAAACACTCTCACTCTGCGTACCTGAAGTCACGTGTCTTCACGCATGGTTAGAATATCACGTGACTTTTGGTTTTCGTCTTATGTCCCGCCTCCCCCGATACTCACGGTTTCTGAAATTGTCATTTCTCTTGCCGCAAGTTTCTGTCCTTGCTTCTGCTGAGTTTGATGTATTTGACCCGGACTGCCTACTGGATTCCTGTTTCTGTGTCCCTCTTGTCAGTACCTCGACCCTCGGAACTGTTTATTGGACTGTTACGGATTACGGATGTCTGCTCGGATTTGGCCCGCTTGGTTTTGACTATTGGAACTGCTCACAGTATTTCTCATATCCTGCGTCCTTCATTCTACTGCTACTGGAACTTTTCTACGGACTTCTTGTTTTTCCCTGGGAACTGGAAAATCAATTAGGCGTCCGCGTGCCGTCGGTGGGTAGGTGGATCACTCATTGCTTGCAGATTTGCTACTCCTCATTGAATCCTTGAACTTTGGATTTCTATGGAAACTATCATCCGGTAAGACTGTTCCTTTATTTCTTCTATCCTGCTTTTTTGGTCCTTGTGAAGTTCCTGGTTAGTTACGGATTATTTGTTTGTTCTCCTCAGAAATTCTGACGTCACATTTCCAAGGTGGTTTGCCAGTCAGTCAACTAAAATCTATTCTCAGGTACTTGTAAGGGGTTGGTTGTGTAAGCATAGCCGTTGTAGTAGTTCTCTGTCACTAATGCACTGTTCCTTTGCAGGTTGACTGGTTCCTGTGACGTCCTTTCATCTCCAAACCATCTTTTGGTTAATTGACTGGTCAGAGAGTTTTTTTAATACCTCTCTGTTTGGTACATTGACAAAAAGAATTTGTCTTCTACACGACGAGTTCAAAGTCTCGAAGTCAGGATTCTGGTTACTTGGTCTAGGATATTCTCCTGACTTAACACCCGTCCTGGCCTCCAAACTCTGGAACACCTTGTCCATACCTATCAGAATTGAACCATCATTCCACTCCTTCAAGAACAATGCTAAAACATGGCTGCTCTCCCAAGACTCATGAGACCTTGACACAGTCCAGACTCCATGTGCGGTACAGAACTGAATATACATTTTCTCTCTGCTCTGTCCCTGTATTATACGCTGTTAATGGTACCCTTCAGTACATGTATATATGCTGTATATTTTTGTAACTCACTGTAACTACTGCTTTTTGTAACATGTTTAAGAGTATGCGCCCGGTTGCCCCTGGGCCTGGTTTTTTGCGCTTTATAAATAAAATAAAATCAAATCAAATCAAACCCCTGACATTGGTCCGGAACCCATGCAAATAGGAGCCTTCCGTGGACCTATTTCCCCACAAGAAAGGATGAGAAGGATCCACACGGGCCTGTGCATGTATTGTGCCTCGGATAAACACCTTGTTAGAGAATGTCCTCTAGCCCCTCCACGGCGTTCGGGAAACGCCAGCTCCCGATCCTAGATGGAGCGAGGTGTCGGGAGAGAGATGTTTGCTCCACATCAATTCCATCCTTGAACTCTCCTGGACAAAACAATTTGGTGATACTACAGGCCTTCCTGTGGCCCTCCAAGAATAAGACCTATCCCATTCTGGCCTTGGTGGACTGCGGAGCTATGGGAATTTTCATTGATCAAGACTGGGTTGTTAGTCATCATATTCCATACGAGACACGAAGCACCATGCAGCCGGTGGAAGCAATCGCCAGAAGACCCCTCTCTTCAGGACCCATAAGCCTGCAGACAAAAGAGATCCAACTTTCCATAAACCATCACCAAGAGCGGATTACATTCGAAATCATCAAGTCAGCCCATTACCCCATGGTATTGGGTATGCCCTGGTTACAAAAGCACAATCTGTATATCAATTGGACAGCAGGATCACTATTCCTGGGCTCAGAGTTTTGTGTGTCCCACTGTCTATCCCTGGATCCCCCCTCGACACCTCCTAAAGAACCACTAACAGACCAGAAAACACCACTCATGGTTTCCAATATCATACAAGTCCCAGAGGCCTATCAGGGATATGCTGATGTATTTTCAACTGCCATAGTCCAGGCCTTACCCCCTCACAGACCTGAAGACTGTGCCATAGATACAGATCCCTCAGCAGTGATTCCCTTCGGCAGAATGTTCATTCTTTCTGAACCTGAGAAAAAGGCCCTCTGAGAATACCTGGACACCAATCTTGAAAACGGCACCATAAGACCCTCAAAATCTCCAGCGGGTGCTTCGTTGTTCTACGTTCCCAAGAAGGACACCAAGGAACTCAGACCTTGCCTCGACTATCGTGGCTTAAATCAATGCACCCTCAAAGATCGGTTCCCACTGCCCTTGATCTCGGATATCCTGGAAGCTGTGAGAGGCGCCGTAATATTCCCAAAGTTGGATCTCCGGGGTGCCTACCATTTAATCCGTGTCCGTGAAGAAGACGAATGGAAAACAGCCTTTAGAACACCCTTTGGTCACTATGAATATCTAGTCATGCCCTTTGGACTAGCTAATGCTCCTGCAGTTTTTCAACGTTTTATGGATAGGGTGTTTTCTGACATGTTATTCCTCTTCGTCATTGTCTATCTGGATAACATATTGATTTTTTCCAAGGATCCTCTAAAGCATGAAGAACATGTAAAGGCAGTATTACAACGACTCCATGAACACAAACTTTTAGCCAAACCCGAAAAATGCTTGTTTCACGTTACTTCTGTTCACTACCTAGGATTCATACTTAGCCCAGAAGGAATTGGTATGGACCCTTCAAAGGTAAAAGCCATACTGGCTTGGCCCGCTCCCAGATCTTTGAAACAAGTTCAATCCTTCCTGGGGCTTGCCAACTTCTACCGGAAGTTCATTTCTACCTTTTACGAGATCGTTCAGCCGATCGTTGCTCTCTTGAAGAAAGACACCCCCTTTATCTGGTCTACACCGCAAGATAACGCGTTCCAACGATTGAAGACAGAGTTAACGCAAGCCCCCATCCTGGCCCAACCCGACATAAATCACCCATTCCTAGTGGAAACGGATGCCTCTAACTACGCCATAGGAGCGGTCTTGGAACAGGTACTTGAGGATAAACTGGAACACCCCATTGCTTACCTCTCACGAACCCTGACTCCCAGTGAGACACACTATTCCGTCCTGGAAAAGGAACTGTTAGCCATCCGCCAAGCCTTCACTGAATGGCGACATCTACTTCTGGGTGCTAAATATCCAGTTCAGGTCCGCACACACCATCGGAATCTTCAAATTCTACAGTCATTGGAGTGCAGGAACAGTCGTCGGGCGAGTTGGGCCTACTTCTTTGCCCAGTACCAATACCAAATCACTCATGTTCCCGGATCACAAAACATGATTGCTGACGCTTTATCTCGATGTCCTGACTATGTAACCACTGAAGACAAGGCCTATCCTAAGATGTTTCCCCACACGATCTTTGTAGCTCAAGCAGTCAACCTCCCGGAAGAAATCCGAGTGCAAACCCAGTCCTCTGACCTCTGGAAGGATATTTCAAGGAAGAATCCATGGAACCTAAGAGTTAAGGAAGGATATCTATTCAAGGACAATGCACTGGTCATTCCTACACAGACGTCACAACAAAGAATAATAAACCTCTGCCATGATACCCTTCACTCCGGATATCGTGGCATAACTAACACCCTCCATTTTATACAAAGACAGTTTTGGTGGCCTGGGATGAAGACCGACGTACAACAGTACATCAAAGCTTGTGCTGTCTGCAGTCAAAACAAACATGATAACAACAGACCGGCGGGTCTTCTACTACAACCATCGCTGCCAACAAGACCATGGGAATTCATTGCTACAGACTTCATTGTGGAATTACCACCTTCCCGAGGATACACGACCATCATGGTAACCATGGACTTGTTCACTCATATGGCTCATTTTACGCCTCTGTATAAACTACCATCTTCCTCAGAACTTGCTGGAATCTTCCTGAAACACATTTTCCGTCTTCATGGACTTCCTTCCAAGATCATATCGGACCGAGGACCTCAATACGTTTCACAATTCTGGAAACATTTGTGTCGTATTCTAGGGATCCAACGGGCTCTCTCATCAGGTTATCACCCACAAACCAACGGAGCCACGGAAAGCGTGTAAATCTTCGTTGTTTTGCCACCAAGATTCAGGATGACTGGTCCCTCCTTATGCCCTTGGCCGAGTTTGCCGACAACAATTCCGATCACTCAGCAGTCAAGGTCAGCCCTTTCTATTGCAGTCAAGGTTTTCACCCCTCCGTTTTACCTTCTGTTCTTCCACATCCCACACCAGTACCTACTCTCGACTCATGGATTGAGACTCTCATCAACATACACAAGGAAGCCAAGGAACAATTGGAAGAGATCCAGACACGCACTAAGCGTTATGCGGACGCCAGAAGAAGACCAGCGCCTTCTTATTCCGTTGGTGATCAAGTCTGGTTGTCCTCGAAACTATTACCACGACATCTACGGCCAAACAAATGATCCCCCCGGTACTATGGACCATTTTCCATAAAGGAAATCATCAATCCTGTCTCATTCCGGCTCATGCTACCAGACTCCTGGAAGAGAATACACCCAGTCTTTCACACCTCTCTATTGAAACCCTACATCCGATCCACCCGGAAAACCTGCCGACTCAGTCCTGTGATTGTGGACAATCAACTGGAATATGAAGCGTCCAGAATATGCAATTCCAGGTATAAACGGGGTCGACTTCAATACCTGGTTGAATGGAAAGGATATCCTCCTAGCGAGAGAACCTGGGAACCAGTTTCTAACCTAAATACCCCTCAATTGCTTAGAAGATTCCATCTCATACACCGGGGCAAACCTGGTGGAACAGGTTTTCGGAGGAGGCATGCTGTCATGACCCATAGAACTTGCCCTTTCTGGACTTCCTGGTCCTTATCGCGGCAGAGCTTGTATTCCTTGTTACTCCCAACATGGC
Organism: Ambystoma mexicanum; assembly: GCF_040938575.1. Classification (NCBI taxonomy): domain Eukaryota; kingdom Metazoa; phylum Chordata; class Amphibia; order Caudata; family Ambystomatidae; genus Ambystoma; species Ambystoma mexicanum. The sequence continues at coordinate 343,861,162 of NC_090921.1, read as the reverse complement.
CGTGCCAAGTGACTCACCTCACACCAGCCTTTACGTCGGACACGGCACGTTCTATAAATTGGCCACGCCCCAGCGTCCCCGCGCGTCTCAATGCTATCATTAGGTAGTGACTAGACATGTGTGTGCTGTTCGGCGTATCCACTATTCATAGTTTCCTGGTCCCTTCTTCCTTCCTTCCACCTTCCCCCTCAAAATCTGCTCCCGGAATCCTCAACCCTAGCAACCGCTACTTTCTTCCTGGAAATCCTGGAACTGCGACCTTCCTGGAACTCTGAACGCACGCTGGAGACGGACGAGACTCGAGCGAGTCTATACAAGACCCGATCAGTCCACAAGAGGAATTCTCCCACGGAACAGAACAAGAAGCGATCCCAGGTGAGATGGGGGGAGATTTACGACATGGACACATGCCTTTGTGTATTTGTTAGCTCAAGATTGGCAGCCCATAGCTGAGGACCTTTCTGGTTGCAGTTCTAGGCGGCGTACTTTCAGCTTCCCGTGTTCATTCATTGTGTTCCGTGCAGTACACAACAATTGGGAGGGTTGGCATGTATGCTTAAGCAACAGAACCTAGCGGTGGTAAGTAGGCACTGCGTCTCCAGTGCTGTCAGCCATAGGGTGCATGCCGGGCAAGGCCCAAGTTGTGTGAGTCAATAGAGCGCAATAAGCTCTGCACCTCAGATAAGTCTCACGCTAAGAACGTGAGGAAAAACAGAGTAGACCCAAGATATCCGGATGAACAAATACAGGCAGAGCTCTTTACGAGCTTGCAGCTGGTACGGGTGAGAGCCCAGGTCAATCTGTTTGATGGGGGCAGGCCCTAAGTAACCCTGTTTAGTCACCTTATAAGGCACATAGCCGTCAGGACCATCTTGAGCACTTTTGGGGCCCTGGGCGCGGACTTCTTTGGGGCCCCCCTCCGCCAAACCAAAGGAATTAAGTGATCAAGAATATGTGTGATGCCCCCCCTCCCCAATCACAACCCATAAGTTGATATGCTGCCTCACAGCATTAAAAATAAGGATGTTTACTCCCTTTAAGTCCCCTTACCCTCTTCATTCTTGCTCTAATCAGACAGATGATGTTGGCCTTCAAATGCTACTTGTTTATCAGTTTAGGAAGAGGTTACTTCTGTTCTAGCATAGATACAGGAAACTTTATATCAATAGAAACCAGGAAGGTATGCAGCCTGTATTATTAATGCAGGACTGTATGTAAAAGGTACATGTAACCCAGAATAGACAGAGATCTCACATTTGCTGCCTCACAGAATGCAAACGTGCTCAAGCATGGATAGAGCAGACCAATTGGTAGGAAGGAGAAAGCTACACGTACCATAGCATGGATAGTGGATGTAGATTAGAATCTGCCAGGATGGTGTCTGTATCCAGACAGACTGAGATTATAAGTGGAGTGGGACATAGTTTTCAAATAGTGTTGCCATTAGAGATCAAAGGAGCAAGTTCCTGTGGTGTGCAATATATCAATGCTCACTATTATAGTGGAAGCAACACTATAGCCAGTGAAACCATGAGTGAGGCTGTTTTGAAGATCATACCCTGAGAAGGAAATCCCTTCTGTCTACCACCCCTTCCACTTAAATAGCCTACATAAGAAGAAAGATCAAGTAATGGGAACAATGCCACCAGCATGCAGGGAGGCAAACTTCACAGAAGACAGTACACTGATGTACGAGATATAAGATGATTGATAGGATCACTGCATTGTCTGCTGGCAAAGCCAGGATACAAGCATGAATGCTTTGGTTCCAAATTCTGATACTTATTCATCTCTTGGACTAACAGTTTATGCTCACCGTTGGAGGCGATTGCCTAGGTTTTACAACACCTCATCTGAGCACACCAATTTCTAGACCTTCACCATAAGGATGACATGTTTGTTTTTATAGCAACCCCTATCTGGTGCAGGTATATTGCTGATTATAGCACCTGTTGTGCTCCAAGACCAAGTACATATGCAGGCAGGTTTATAAACTTCAGACATAGGAAAGGCTCTGCCAGCCTTACATGAATGTGCTATTCTAATCTTGCATAGTAACACATATCACTGCAATGAGTGCTTAACACACTGAGCTAGCCTCTGAACCCTTGTGGCACTCAATTTACCAGTATGCATTTCAAATGTGGCTATTGCACATGATCAACATAATTCCCACAGAAAGGAAATAATGCTACAGGAGTTGTGCCGCAAGGAACACACAAACTATATATACCACAGTGAACACAGAAAGTATTACATGATGAATTGATTGAGGTAAAATGTACTTTCCAAAACAGACAGGCAATAGGTTTGGAGCCTCGGCACCATGCAATACAATATCCTTGTGTGTGCTATTTAAGTCTGGTGAACAAAGGAATCTTACTTCTTTAGATCAAGCAGCCTTGCGGGGCCCCCTCCAAGGTGGGGGCCCTGGGCAAGTGCCCCTTTTGCTCTCCCATAAAAAAGTCCCTGATAGCCGTCCGTGTCCTGCACATCAGAGAAGATGGCCTTTACGAGAAGAGAATCCTCGCAGAGTGATTCTGGCAGGAAAGGTCCTTATAATATACTGCGAGACACCACGCTGGAGCAGTGGATAGAGCCGGCACGGTGGGCAGGCATAGGGCCTTTATCCAAAAAGATAGATTTTCTGCAGGACTGGGTTTCCTTTACACAAGGACCCAGAGCAGGCAGGCCCAGATCCCACAAATGGCAGTGGCAGGAGGAGCATGAGGCCTGTATCGAGACACAGTCCGCACTGCGTAAGAGACACGTGAGAAGAGCAAGCACACTCAGGAAAAAGCGTGGCAGAGGAGGCAAGGTGACATACCCTCTAGCCCCGAGTCACACAGAATCCAGCAGTGAGGACGGTGAGTTCTGACTCTCTTCAATACGGTGAACCGTGCAAGAAGCACAAGTAGACCGATAAAAAGCACCAGGTGTGTTTCCCAGATGGCACCTTTGATCCAGATTTACTGCTCCAGCCAAGATCCGCGGAGTGGGAGCCCCCCCGGCGAAGGTCGATAATTACTTATGCAAGCGCCTGCGCACTCCATTATATAAGGAGGACAGGAGCAAATTGAGGGCAGAGTGCCCCAGACTTTCTCTGCCAGATAGAGTGGCAGGACCTCAGTAGTGGATCCCCCAAATGTTAATGTTCATGGGAAAGTACACCAAAGATTTGAAGAAGGACATTGATCGTTCTTGGGGAGCTTGTCAAGGCAAGCTCCTGGATGCCGTGGGTCCATTGGCCAAAATCCTGCTAATGGCGGAAGAGTCCAAAAGGGCACACCCGTTGAGCCACAAGTCTTAGCTGGATGGGCACATAGGGCGGTCTGCCTTTAAGGCAATGCGCTGCAGTATACAGGTGGTCGATGTTAGTAAAGATCAACCCTAAACTCAGCAAATTGGTCATCTCCCAAGGCCACAGCAGCAGCAGAAGGGGCTCTTGTTTGGCGAGGCCTTCGTTAATGTCCAGATTTGTCGCCCCTTCCCAGCTCTGGACAAGACATCATTGAAGAGGGTCTTCACGCTCCGGGTTTTCACCAGGGCTGGCAAAGGTAGGTGCTGGTCAGCCAGCTGCAGAGGCGGTCAGAGGCCCTACAGAGGATACAACTGGCAGCAGCAAGAGGAGAGAAGGTCAAATCCTTTCTTCCCCTTCCGTGGAAGGGACAGAGGCTGAAGCAAGCCACAAATGCAGGTAAGAGTAAAGTCGCACGTGTTCAGCGTAGCAGCAAGCAGCGCAATCCCAGCGATTGCTGGCAGGCTAGTGGTGCACTTAGACGCTTGCAAAGAGATGACTGCAGACTCTTCGGTCTTAGACACTGTGCAAGGGTTTTGTCTGGACATTTTGTAAGACTTCCTACAGACGAGGCCACCTCAACCATGTGCGATGTCAGAGACCTGGGCCTCCTGGACAAGGAAACAGGAGAGCTTCTAAAGAAAAGGGCAATGAGGCCAGCAGAGCAAGGAGGTCCCTAAGCAATGTCTTTCAGGTGAAACAGAAGCAGAAGGTAGGCCGGTGATCCATCTCAGGCAATTGAATGCCTTTCTGGTATACCAGCACTTCAAGGTGGAGGGTATTCATCTTTTGAGGGAAATTCTGCAGAAAAGGGAATTGGCTAGCCCACAAAGATTTGAGAGACGACTACCTGGCTGTACCCATTCACAAGATGCACCAGCAATTCTTACAATTCCTCTGGTGAGGCCAGAAGTGGGAGATTACATGCTTTCCTTTCGGCCTGGCTTCGGCACCTTGGTGTTTCATGAAGCTACTCAGACCGATAGTGGCGAGACTATGCGAACAAGGAGTGAGACTGATTAGATACCTCAACAACCTGTGTCTCATGGCACAGGATCTGAGCAAGGCCATAAACAAGTTAAGGCTACAAACAAGTTAACAGAGCCCCGATCGGCGAGCATGCCCTAGTAGGCAGGCTGCTCAAGGGAGTGAGAGCTATCCGGCTACTGACACCAAAATATTCACGCTTTTGGGATGTGAAAAACGTGCTCCGGCTATTCCTGGGCTGGCCAGACAACAGGCTTGACCAGGAAAGCTCTTTCAGCAAAGCTACCGATGCTGTTTTGCTTAGTAGCCTGCAAGAGAGTGTCAGACATGGGAGAGCTGGAGATAGACAGCAAGTCGTCTTCACCAGAAGGGCTTACTTTACATGTAACAAGGAGGGCGAAACTGCTTTTCTAGAACAGCTGAAGCTATGTCCGGTCAAGGGTTTGAAAGCGTACCAGAAGAAGACCCTGCATCTTAGACCCGCGGGGGTTGATCGCACTCCGTAAGCCTTTTACAGCAGTATCGAACGCCACCCTAGTCAGGTGAAATGGGTAATGCAGGAGGTAGGCATAGGCACTTCTTGCTTAGGAGCACATTCCGCACGAGGTGCCTTGGCTTCCAGAGCCTTTGCCCCAGAGCTAGGTTACAAGACATCCTGAAGGTTGCAGACTGGTCGAGTGAGTCTACATTTAAAAGCTTTTATTTCAAGCCTGTCGACCAGGTTGTCCGGACAGGTACAGAAGCTAAACAGGCAACAATTGCACCCTGTTTGTAACAAATAGCTTGGAGAACTTAAAAACAGTACGGTTCCATGTCTTAAAATCGTGGCAAAAATGGCTGTGGATAGAAAATATTGTGGCAAAAATGCTGTGGTTTTGCTGCCTCAATCAAGTAAAGGATGCGGGGGGCACCCACACAATCCCCACTCCCCTTAAATGGTATAATGGGGTACACATTTACCGGGTCAAACCACAGCATTTTTGCCGCTATTTTTTTACACCAGCGATATTTTTTGCTGCGATTTTATTACCTGATACCAACAGTACCTGGCTTAGCTGAATGAAACTATCACCATATCCCTGATTAAACTGTGTTGCCAACAATTACACCGTCTACATCCGTGACAATTATCTTGGAGAACCTAGAAACAGTACCTAGCTTAGCTGGCTTAGCTAGTAAAACATGAGCGGCGCACATCCAAGTGACCCACTTCCAAGTCTTCATATTCACAAAAATACGTGTTCCAGAAAGCGTGGCTCAAAATAGCTCAATCAAATCTAAACAAGGACACAGAAACACACCATCAGAATCTGCTGTTGAAATTAGCCAGCACCGAAATTACTCACGTTAATCTCCTCCATTTTACCTCTCTTCTTCTAATCAATCCTTCTAACACATATCCTAGCATCTGTCATCCGGGACCTCTAAGTTATTCCTTTCAAGGTACAGTAATCACGTGATACTCATTCTCGACCAACCTCCGTTAAATCTAAATGGCGGACAGAACGGGACGTGTGTGGATCACAAATCGGATCCATGAACATCTGCTAATAGTAAATCAGGTAATTACCTCTCCTATAGTAGACCCACCCTCAATCGTGAGCTAATTGTAAAGCCTGTGCACCATATTGCCGCTCCTAATTCGTCAAAACCACTATGAAACATCACACTTACTCTACATTCAATTTCGTTGCCATCCTACTGTAAAGCAAACATTACCCTTGTCTCAACTAAGAGGAATATTGTTTAGAGTCTGAAATCCGGTCAAGTGATACCCCACAGGCACCCATTGGATCAAGCAGGGGCTATTCATAGCAAAGAAACAAAATCTAAACCATAAATTGCTGAAAGAAAAACCAGAAAAGAAAATGAGGTACCATAATTGTGAAGTGGGTACCAAAAACTTTCACTGTACCCATCTTCAGGGTAAATGAAACAGAACCCATGTATGGCAATTTACAATGGTTCATAGGCATTAGGTTAAACAATCACCAACATGTCCTAATTGTTAATTGCATGGTGAAACTAGTCTAAGATTATCCAATACATTGTCAAATATCAATAAACACAATGAACAGTGAATCAATACCAGATGCAGTAAGACCATCTTGCATACTTCATTTACATTCCTAAGTAACATTGCAAATCCAATCCTTTGTTCATGCCATTTAGTATCGGGGACTACAGTCTGTCAATCCAGAAGGCCTCTCTTTGCGCCCTTCTCCTCGCAATATCACCTCTGAATTCCTTTGTAGCCATTACTTCCAGGATATGAAACCTCATCTGTGCAATTGCATGTCCACATTCAATGAAATGTCATGCTACTGATGAATGCCTACTGGTTCGTATACAAGATTTATGCCCGTTCCATCTGACTTTAGCCCGTCTTTTGGTCTCCCCCACATAATACATGCAACAAGGGCACATGATACAATAAATCACATTCTCAGTAAAACAAGTAGCAAAATGTCTCAGCTGTGTACGTTCACCCGTACTGGCGAGGATGATCAGTGGGTGGAGGTGAGGACCCCTCACCCAAGAAGAGAAGAACAGGCAGGGGTTTCCACGGCCCCGCCAAGAAGAAGGAGAAGGAGCGGTGGGGCGGACGCCCTGAGTTCAGCAGATGAGGAGCTGCCCTGCCCGAGCATGTGCTCGCAGCAGCCCTGGTATGGCATTGGGGATGATGAGGGGGTGGAAGAGTATGTGGGGCAATGGGTGGATGAGGGGTACAGGGTGGCTAGGAGGAGGGAGAGAGGGAGTGAGGGGTTAAGGTGGGAAGGCGATGAGGAAGGGCAAGGAGGTCGGAATCTAAAGGGTCGGGGGAATAACTGGTTGGCCAAGACTGTTGACATGTTTTCTTTCCGCAGCAGGAGCCCATTGAGGAGGGAGATGAGGAGCTTTGGAGTTGAGGCAAGGCTGCAGACGGGCGACGGCAGGGCAGAATGAGGTGAGCAGGGAAGGGAGTGGTCAGCTGCGTGGCAGAGGGGAGACACGAGGTTGGGGTCAAGTGGGGAAGGTGTAAGGGTGCAAGCGGCAATGAGAGAGATAGGGACCTTGGGGGGGGAGAGAAAGGTGTCTTCAGTGGAGGTACAGACTGACGGGGCGATTGAGCCCGGGGCAACTGAGGTGCAGGCGCCAAAAGAAAAGGAGGCAGAGGGTAAAGGAAGAGAGAAGAAGTTGCCATATATGGGCATCACTAAACCATTGGGAGTGCACTTGATGGCATCTACAAAGGATAAGATTTGGGCTGGTGAATTTGTGGACATTTTTAAGCTATCACACAAGGAGGTCAGAGCCAAGGAGGGTTCTAAGGAAGAGGAGAGGGAGTTGGCCTTGCGTCCAAAGGTACTGGTGACAATAGAGAATTGGACGTCGGCTTTTATCATACATGCTAGTGTTTATTGCGAGAAATTTCCGGAGAGGTGTGTGGCACTGTGGAAGTATATGGATGTGATTAGGATGGCTTTCTCAAGTTTTGGAGGTTTCGTGCGGGTGCACTACGACGAGAAATTTAGGGCAAGATTGGCAGAGGATAGCGAGGCGGTCTGGGGGGAGATAGACATGGACCTCTGGTTTCAATGGATGGTGCCGACAAGGCCTGCTCAGACGGTACACACAGCAAGTGGTTTACCCGTGCCTTACCGGCCCTTTCTTGGTCGCCCCGCTCCCGGGGGGGGCAGGGGTCAGCAGTCGGCAGCGTGCTGGGGCTTCAATAAGAATGGCAGCACGAGGACAGCGTGTAGGTTCAGACATGAGTGCACCAGATGTGCAGTGCGGCACCCGGTCACACAGTGCTTTCAGCAAAGGGACCGAGGGCGGGGGCAGGAAGCAGGCCGAGGGGTTGTGGGGAAAGGCTTTTACTCCAGTTAAGGTTGAGGTCCTGGAGAGGTGGCTCAGTTTTTATCCAGACATGGAGGGGGCGAAGATCCTGGGAGACGGTTTTCGTGAAAGGTTTCAGGGTAGGCTACCAAGGTCCAGGGTTGTGTAGATGGGCAGAGAATTTCAAATCGGCCAGGTAAAATGGGGAGGTGGTTAGGGAGAAGTTGCTCAAGGAAGTGGCGGCAGGGAGGGTGGTAGGTCCATTTGTAGATTTACCGGGAGATTTGGTGATATCCCCTTTGGGGGTAGTGCCCAAGAAGGTGCCGGGGGAATTCAGACTGATACTTCATTTATCTTGGCCAGAGGGCTTGTCGGTCAATGATTTCATTGCCCCAAAGGGTTGCGGGGTGTCATCTGCAAGCGTGGATCAGGCAGTGGAGTTGATAAGGAAGGCGGGTCGCGGAGCATTTTTGGCTAAGTGTGATATCAAGGCAGCGTTCAGGTTGCTGCCGGTGCACCCGGAGGATTTTTGGTTGCTGGGGATGCAATTTGAGGACCGCATTTACGTGGACAAGGCTCTACCGATGGGATGTGCGATCTTTTGTGCGTTGTTTGAATGTTTTAGTTCATTCTTGCAGTGGGTTTTTACGTATAGTTCGGGTGTGTTAGGGAGAATTCTCTTTAAAAGGCTAATTTCCCTTACCTATAGAGTCCCCCAGCAGCTTTGCTGGATTTCCAGGGTTTATTTTCTTCTCCTGCTAAGAGTGAGACTCTTTTTCCCACTCTTAGACATAGTTTTGATTTGTGTTTGAGGCTATTTTTTGTGCTTATGGGAGTTTTCCTCACTCCATAGGTATCATCTTTTTACATGTGTGTTACACAGCACCCTCAGTGCAGTAACACAGGGGTGTCACAGTGACTCCCAAACATAGACTCCATACCCTGGGACTGACTACTGTCTCCCAGGGCAAGCAAAGTTACCATTGACTTTGCTAATCAATAGTTATGAACAAAACCAGTACAACCCATCTTACTATGGAGGTACTGGGAAGGGTTAATAGGTTTTCCCTGGTGTTCATTTTCGAGAGGGTACTGTCCAGTCCCTCTCTCCAAAGTTTCTGGCTGGTGGCAGTGGTTACTACCATTAATATTCAACCGCAAATAATTCCTATGGGATTTTCCCATTGTTCGAGGCTACCACTTTTTAAGATAGCCTTTAACATACCGCAGGGTCATTTTATTATTAACTTTACTCCGGTGGATTTATTTTGCCAGATCTTTGATAATATTTCTTTCTCGTGTCTCTCTCTGTAATCCAAACCGAGGTCGGGGCCCTTTGTTCGTCCTTTTGGTGGGCTTCTGGGCAGAAGCCCTCCTTCAGGTGCCAGTGAGTCTGAGGTAGACAGGATGTGTGGGAGGGGGAGTAGGCACCCTGGACAGGGTTGCCTAAGCAACCCAAGTCGCACTCTGCCCTGATAGGCTGGGGGGTTATCCCGCCTGGATAACCACCCCGCTGTGTGAGTGACATCTAGGCTGTTTGAATGGGGATTTTTCTGCATAAAAGCAGGGATCTGCGGACTTGAAGACAGACGTCGCCACTGGACCTGATAAATCCGAAGAGGAGAGAAGCCGAAGATATCTGCAATGACTGAGCCACTGGTGAAGCCCTGCTGTAGATCCTCACCGCTTTTCTCCAACAACAAGAGAAGATCTTCACCTGCAAGAGCCTTCTTCCTTTGAGCTGGTGGGGCCAACCAGTTCACCAATCGCCTTCCCGGACCTGCCTTGGTCGAATTGTCAGTGCCAAGCACTAGGAGACTGGATAGCCAGGCACCCGTCCACCACGGCCGCGATTTAAAGGAGCGTACCTTCTATTCCGTTTTGGCATCACCACGGCCGGCTTCTTCCCTGGGCAGTGCAGTGACTCGAACCTTCCTCCACAACGAGACCCTCTCTTCCTCTGCTGGATCTCCTGAACTGCAGGAACTGCCAGGAACTACCGCCACGGCCGGAGCCTCTTCCACTTTTAAGGCACATTGTTCTGCCAGGCCTCCCATTTCGTTGGGTACTGCTAAAGGTGTTTTAAATTCTTTACTTACCTTCTGGGCTGGCCATCCCTATCGTCTAACATTGTCTTTTTACCTTCTGCACCCTCCTTTTCAACCGTTAAACAAAGACTTGACTGCAGCTACTAGAACCGTTTGAACCTGGGCACTTTGCCTCGTACCACTGACTCTGGCACAGGCCTATTGACTCTGGCTAATTCTGTTACAATTGCTTTCTCTAGATTGCTTTTCATCAAGAAATGTGTTGGTGCACCTAAACTCTTATAACCACCTTCTTCCCCTTTAAATATTGTTGAAGTGCCATTTTGCTTGGTTTTCACCTAAGTATTACTCATGCTAAAGTACTACCTTGCCTATCCGATTGGGAAGTGTTGCTGGTGTGTTTAGGAGTCTAACCCTGTATAACTTGACCTTTCCCTCCCTCTGAAGAAATTGTTAGAGTGCAATTTCTGGTTGGTTTACACTGTGCCATTTTGCTCAGTTTTCACTCTTTCTCAAACTTGTCTACAATTTAAATAGGGAGTTGTGTATACTTTACTTGACTGTTTTAACTTGCTTTAATGATAGCGACTTGTGTGTTGAGTTAAGAGTGTGTAAAATAAATATATATATTCTTTTTGATACAAAGCTTTGGTCAGTGTTTTCTTGCCCCATAGTACTGTAGACCTATTGTGTAAACCCTGAATACTGCTCATCTCCCTCTTGAGATAAGTCTGACTGCTCAGCCACAGCTACCACTAAATCTGAGTGGTACAGACTGATACCAAAGGGGATTTATTGCATATACCTGCAGTCCTAATCTTCTGTAGTGCTAAGGGAACTGCATAGGATTCTGCCTAACATGGTGCGGAAGGGGTTTTGCACTACCTGGACGAATTTTGTTCATCAGCGGGGCAAACAATTAATTAGAGTGCAGGAACATGCTAAGGAATTTCCAGGCATTGATGCAGGAGTTGGGGGTGCCTTTGGCAGAGGATAAAACGGAAGGGCCAGTGGTGGTTTTTACTTTTTTGGGGATTGAATTGGACTCTGTGGCCATCACATCACGCTTGCCGCACGACAAGGTGAGTTGTTTAGTGGGTTTACTGGAGAAGGCAGTAGTGGCGTGGAAGATGACATTGCTGGAGATGCAGAGGATGGTAGGGCATTTGATTTTGCATGTATGGTGGTGGCCCCGGGACTTACTTTTTGTAGGAACATGTCGCGGGCCATGGCGGTAGCTAAGTGCCCACATCATCGGGTAAGGGTTTCAGGGACGGTGCGGCAAGATTGTAGGATTTGGCTGCGCTTTTTGGAAGGTTTTAACGGGGTGTCCATGTGTCTACAGGGGGTTCCCGTAGCTTGGGAGGTGCAGATATTTTCGGATGCAGTAGGTGCGGGGGGTTTTGGACTTTTCTGGGAAGGCAGATGGTGCGCAGAGAAGTGGCCGCCCTGGTGGCCAAAGGAGGGAAGATATATAGCATTTCTTGAGATTTTTCCTTTGTTGGTGGCATTGGAATTGTGGGGAGGGACTTTTCAAATAGGAAAGTGAATTTCAATGTGGATAACGAGTGCGTGGTCAATGTGGTCAACAGGCAGTCGGCTAGTGACCAGAGAGTGGCAAGGCTAATGAGGGAGTTTGTGTTGCGATGCATGGAATGGAATGTGCTGTTCAGGGCAACGCACGTGCCAGGTAAAGATAATGGCATCGCCGATGCATTATCCCGTTTTCAATGGCAGAGATTGCGTGGATTGGCACCAGGAGCGGACCAGATTGGGCAGCGGATCCCGAAGGAGCTGTGGAAGCTAGGAAGCTGAGAGCTCTGTCGTCAGTGGAGGGCTCCCTGGCCCCGCCGTCTAGGGCGGCTTACAGAAGGGCGTTTGAAGAATTCATAAAAGGGGGAGCGCATAGCTGGAGGGTTAGGGAGGAAGCTGAAGAATACAGAAGGGATGATGTGGTCAATTTCCTTTTGTGGTGTATGGATAGGGGTTGGTCAAAGGCAACTATAGCTGGGAAGATGGCGAGAATAGCCTTCTATGGCAAATGGTTTTGGGGCTTTCAGCCGAATGGTGGGGAAATATGGCCTAAGGTAGGTTTCATATGGACCAAGTTGTTATCGAGGAGAGTGTGGAGGGGGGCAGTAAGTGAGGGTGCGGTAGAGCGGACAAGGAAGAAAATATATAGGGGGATGATAACGTTTTGTGGCTTGGCAGCAGTGCGAGTTCTGGAGCACAAGGAGATTGTATATGAAAATGTTGAGGTTTTCAGGGACGATGGGTTCATTTGTCGGTTTATGGAAATAGCTACTACCTCTTCGATTTGACGTTGCTAGTGGGGGGCATAGTAAAGAGTTAGAAGTAGTAGGAAGTTTGGTGGTGGGGTAGAAAAGAAGACCTCAGGGGAGGCTTTTTACTGGTGCCGGGGGGCATGGCCCCTTTGGATGAGGGGGGAGGCAAGCAATGGGGGAATAGCGCGGGTAAGGATGGGGGTGGTGCTGTTTGCACGAATGGGCTACCTCGGGGTGCAGAGAGGGGAGCAGGTCTTGAAGGTGGAGGGGCATGGCCCCGGGGAGATGATGGGAGAAAGCGAGAACGAAGGCTTGAGAAGATGGTAAGGACCTGGGGATAGGTAGGGAGGAAGTTGGAGTTATTTATTTATTTGTTGGGGGGGCATAAAGAGGTATTTATTTATTCAATGTTTTGGCAAATTGTTAAAGCAGTTAATTTTAGTCTGAAGGGCCAGGGGCCAGGTTAGCATTTATTTGTGAACTTTGGCCTGTCACATTAAAGTGACCTTTTCCACTTTAAGCAAGTCTGGGTTTTTGTACAGTAATTCCAAAAAACTCTTTGTTGGCACTGATAGTATCAGTTTTCAAAAGTAACCATTCCACGCCCTCTTGAACGAGGTCTCTGCTCTTTAGTGCCAGTATCATACTGTTGTGGGTGAATCGAATCTATGTATCAATGCTTATTACCCTAGTGTGTATGAGAAAATGTTGATGTTATCAATATCTTCCTTACACAGTTTTATCACTAAACCAACACTCGTTTACACTTGCAATATGGTGTTTTTCATTCTCATAGAGACACATTAATAATGCACCCACTCTCTTGTTTAGCATTTATGTATGTTTATTATCTTGTAGAGATAACATAGAACTTTAAAAATAAAATAGTCAAGCAAAATACAGTTCCCAATATAAGCAATAAAGTAGTGGAGTAGATATCCAGCATCCTACGATATTAAAACTACATAGTGCCAATCACAGATGCATATGTAGGTACTGTTGCCCAGTAAAACTTAAAATCGTACTCACAGTTGGAATGTTGTGCATTTGCAAACCAGGGAACAGTTGAGGTTACACAGAGCAACCTCCGAGTAACCCCCTAGATGGAAAGGGTTATGAAAAACTCAGTCAAATGCCCATGGCTTCTATGGGCAGTTAACTAAGAATATCCTAAAAGCAATTTACCACAGCAATGGAGAAAAAGAATACAGGTGAAGCATTTTAATCCTCCTGCATTGATTCCTCTTGTCCTCCCTTTGTGCTTTGATGGACTGCCTACCCTAGCCAAAGTAGTATGAGAGGCAACCCAGGTTATATTTGGTGGCTGTGCCGAAATTCAGTACCACAATAAACTCAATGTTTTACCACCAAAGGGAAAGATGAAAGGCTAACCGAAAAATACATCACAGTGTCTCATAATGGTGTAACCATGGAAAAGAAAAAAAGATATGTTTCAAACGTGGGTAAAAATTGCTTATTTCAGCAAAATAGAATATGGACAAATTGGCAAAGTACCAATTTTTAGCCCCATGAGCAGTTTACTGTCACAGGACGAAGGCCTTTGAAAACTGTTTTCTTCCTGTTTCCAAGTCAGTTCACCTCTTTAATTACATTTTTAACAAAAAGTATTGAAGCAAACATAACTAATCAGAATTTTTGAAACATTTGTCAAATGTCAATTTTCAGGCCCATAAACTGGATGTAAAGTCTTGGCGCGGTCATTACATTTTACTGCTTGCCCTCTTACACTGGCAGTCAAACATCTTGTTGGTCAGCCGTTCTCCTGCAAGCTCTTTCTCCCTTATGATCTCCTGTGATATAGCCTATGGCCATCATTTGGGAAGTGGCTCGTGGCTGTTTTAAACGGCTGGATTACAAATGATTAGTCCTTTCCCTTTCATGTGTTCCACCATTGTTTCCCTGTTAGCCAATCCAATTCTAACAGATGAGCGTCATTCATGTAATCAGTAGCAACTGACCACCATGTATTTTTTTTTTTTTTACAGAGAAATGAATCCAAAGTTATGCTGTCACCTTCACACCTATAAACTCTCATGGTTTTGTCTGTCTTCAAACAAGGAAGTTCAAAGCCAGTGTTTCTCATTAGCAAATGATCTTACCAAAAAAACAGAATTACAGTGTTTCCCATAACAAATATTAGTTTTGTCTTCATCAGATTCTCTCAATAAAGCGTTTGTGCTGGTTTAAGTTTGTCTTACATTAATAAGGACGCCAGTCTTTTGTTTGGATACGTATCTTCGGACGCGGTCATTCACAAACCTTTATTATAATTGTCAACATCTTCTTATAAAACTGCTAGTGCACCAGTATGCATTTTCTCTTTGCATGATGTCACATTCCAATGTAGTGGATTTCCTAGTTTTCGAGTTTCATGGACCAGTTTTAAATTAGAATCAGTAAAATTGGCTATTTTCACACACATACTAATACGTGATTAGCGTGAGCATGTACATTGCATTTCTATTGCAGTGTGTATGAAGTCTTTTCAAAATGCCCTTCTCATGTTTAACAAATAGTCACACTTCTTGTTTTTAATTATTGATCCCTCTGTTACTGACATTTCACAATAAAGCAAGAGAATAACTGATAAATAGCTAAGTGCGCTCATTGTGGCCGAGCATTTGCTTCGAAAAGCGATTTGTAAACGGGACAATGTCGATATAAGGCCTGTGCATGGTTCTTCTTTCTCTGCGCTTTCTGCAAAGAAGAACAGATTTTATTTCCTTCTAAAAATGTGTTCGAACGCACCTCACTTTTGTGGCTGGCAGTGAAAACAGTTTAACCATATGGTGCAATCTGAAACATTCAGGTACTGTTGTGTACACTTCCAATTGTTCTCGAAAAGCGAATGTGTCAAAGCTAATAGTTTGGAAATGCATCCCCATCAATTTCAATAGGAATATCCCAGGCATTTTGTGACTTCCTTGGACTGAGGGTTGTTAAAATGATCAGGAAATTATGCAATTTATGACAGGAGGAGGAATCGTAGATTGAGATCTGCGCCCCCTCTCTGTCATACCAATGTATGGAAATGAGGAGTTATGTAAACTATTTGATGTTGCTCCTCATTAAACATGAAGCCCTTTGAAAGTGCACACTCTGGGCGCACCAAGAGACTTTATAAGAACGGCATTGTGCAGTAAATGGGCTACCCCGGGGTGCAGAGAGGGGAGCAGGTCTTGAAGGTGGAGGGGCATGGCCCCGGGGAGATGATGGGAGAAAGCGAGAACGAAGGCTTGAGAAGATGGTAAGGACCTGGGGATAGGTAGGGAGGAAGTTGGAGTTATTTATTTATTTGTTGGGGGGGGCATAAAGAGGTATTTATTTATTCAATGTTTTGGCAAATTGTTAAAGCAGTTAATTTTAGTCTGAAGGGCCAGGGGCCAGGTTAGCATTTATTTGTGAACTTTGGCCTGTCACATTAAAGTGACCTTTTCCACTTTAAGCAAGTCTGGGTTTTTGTACAGTAATTCCAAAAAACTCTTTGTTGGCACTGATAGTATCAGTTTTCAAAAGTAACCATTCCACGCCCTCTTGAACGAGGTCTCTGCTCTTTAGTGCCAGTATCATACTGTTGTGGGTGAATCGAATCTATGTATCAATGCTTATTACCCTAGTGTGTATGAGAAAATGTTGATGTTATCAATATCTTCCTTACACAGTTTTATCACTAAACCAACACTCGTTTACACTTGCAATATGGTGTTTTTCATTCTCATAGAGACACATTAATAATGCACCCACTCTCTTGTTTAGCATTTATGTATGTTTATTATCTTGTAGAGATAACATAGAACTTTAAAAATAAAATAGTCAAGCAAAATACAGTTCCCAATATAAGCAATAAAGTAGTGGAGTAGATATCCAGCATCCTACGATATTAAAACTACATAGTGCCAATCACAGATGCATATGTAGGTACTGTTGCCCAGTAAAACTTAAAATCGTACTCACAGTTGGAATGTTGTGCATTTGCAAACCAGGGAACAGTTGAGGTTACACAGAGCAACCTCCGAGTAACCCCCTAGATGGAAAGGGTTATGAAAAACTCAGTCAAATGCCCATGGCTTCTATGGGCAGTTAACTAAGAATATCCTAAAAGCAATTTACCACAGCAATGGAGAAAAAGAATACAGGTGAAGCATTTTAATCCTCCTGCATTGATTCCTCTTGTCCTCCCTTTGTGCTTTGATGGACTGCCTACCCTAGCCAAAGTAGTATGAGAGGCAACCCAGGTTATATTTGGTGGCTGTGCCGAAATTCAGTACCACAATAAACTCAATGTGTTACCACCAAAGGGAAAGATGAAAGGCTAACCGAAAAATACATCACAGTGTCTCATAATGGTGTAACCATGGAAAAGAAAAAAAGATATGTTTCAAACGTGGGTAAAAATTGCTTATTTCAGCAAAATAGAATATGGACAAATTGGCAAAGTACCAATTTTTAGCCCCATGAGCAGTTTACTGTCACAGGACGAAGGCCTTTGAAAACTGTTTTCTTCCTGTTTCCAAGTCAGTTCACCTCTTTAATTACATTTTTAACAAAAAGTATTGAAGCAAACATTACTAATCAGAATTTTTGAAACATTTGTCAAATGTCAATTTTCAGGCCCATAAACTGGATGTAAAGTCTTGGCGCGGTCATTACATTTTACTGCTTGCCCTCTTACACTGGCAGTCAAACATCTTGTTGGTCAGCCGTTCTCCTGCAAGCTCTTTCTCCCTTATGATCTCCTGTGATATAGCCTATGGCCATCATTTGGGAAGTGGCTCGTGGCTGTTTTAAACGGCTGGATTACAAATGATTAGTCCTTTCCCTTTCATGTGTTCCACCATTGTTTCCCTGTTAGCCAATCCAATTCTAACAGATGAGCGTCATTCATGTAATCAGTAGCAACTGACCACCATGTATTTTTTTTTTTTTTACAGAGAAATGAATCCAAAGTTATGCTGTCACCTTCACACCTATAAACTCTCATGGTTTTGTCTGTCTTCAAACAAGGAAGTTCAAAGCCAGTGTTTCTCATTAGCAAATGATCTTACCAAAAAAACAGAATTACAGTGTTTCCCATAACAAATATTAGTTTTGTCTTCATCAGATTCTCTCAATAAAGCGTTTGTGCTGGTTTAAGTTTGTCTTACATTAATAAGGACGCCAGTCTTTTGTTTGGATACGTATCTTCGGACGCGGTCATTCACAAACCTTTATTATAATTGTCAACATCTTCTTATAAAACTGCTAGTGCACCAGTATGCATTTTCTCTTTGCATGATGTCACATTCCAATGTAGTGGATTTCCTAGTTTTCGAGTTTCATGGACCAGTTTTAAATTAGAATCAGTAAAATTGGCTATTTTCACACACATACTAATGCGTGATTAGCGTGAGCATGTACATTGCATTTCTATTGCAGTGTGTATGAAGTCTTTTCAAAATGCCCTTCTCATGTTTAACAAATAGTCACACTTCTTGTTTTTAATTATTGATCCCTCTGTTACTGACATTTCACAATAAAGCAAGAGAATAACTGATAAATAGCTAAGTGCGCTCATTGTGGCCGAGCATTTGCTTCGAAAAGCGATTTGTAAACGGGACAATGTCGATATAAGGCCTGTGCATGGTTCTTCTTTCTCTGCGCTTTCTGCAAAGAAGAACAGATTTTATTT
Source organism: Ambystoma mexicanum (assembly GCF_040938575.1). NCBI lineage: Eukaryota > Metazoa > Chordata > Amphibia > Caudata > Ambystomatidae > Ambystoma > Ambystoma mexicanum. The sequence continues at coordinate 343,843,036 of NC_090921.1, read as the reverse complement.
CCTTCTAAAAATGTGTTCGAACGCACCTCACTTTTGTGGCTGGCAGTGAAAACAGTTTAACCATATGGTGCAATCTGAAACATTCAGGTACTGTTGTGTACACTTCCAATTGTTCTCGAAAAGCGAATGTGTCAAAGCTAATAGTTTGGAAATGCATCCCCATCAATTTCAATAGGAATATCCCAGGCATTTTGTGACTTCCTTGGACTGAGGGTTGTTAAAATGATCAGGAAATTATGCAATTTATGACAGGAGGAGGAATCGTAGATTGAGATCTGCGCCCCCTCTCTGTCATACCAATGTATGGAAATGAGGAGTTATGTAAACTATTTGATGTTGCTCCTCATTAAACATGAAGCCCTTTGAAAGTGCACACTCTGGGCGCACCAAGAGACTTTATAAGAACGGCATTGTGCAGTAAATGAGGATATCATCCTGCACAGTGTGTACCAGTTGACCTGAGCAGGGACAATCATTTCCGTCTTACTAGAGAGTGAGTAGTGGGACACTTTGCGTAAGGCCCGATGCACACACTGATGCATGCTTCCAGTGTGTGTAAACCTCACTGCAGTTAAAGCACGTTAAATGAAAGGGCCGGAGGAATTTAAGGTTGCACGAACTCTCGGTAATCAACTTATGCGTTACAGTTGCTTGTTCATCATCTGGCACAAGTCATTTGGTTTATGTGTCTCTGCCCCAAATCCCATTCAGTGCAGTATTACATGACATGACTGACAAAAAAGTGTCTAATAAGCCCTCACATTTGTTTTGAAATACTAGATTTGCAAACGAGATTTACAAACTAGATTAAAAAAATACATGTATGTGTATTATTTTTTTATTTGTTTTTATTATGATATAACCAAATATTGTTTTTTTTTTCACAACAAACATAGATTTACAAAAACAGACATTCCATAACTAATCAAAATATTTTCAGTTGCCATGATAAATGTTCTTTAAAATTCCAAATTTCAGAAGTAAAACTAGCCAATTACGAATCTTCAGATTGCATCGAATGAAAAGATGAATGAAGTTTACCATACCTCAAAGAAATTAAACCTGTCTGTTGCAGCACTCTGACAGCATTTAGCGTCAAAGCATTTTCATATCCTGCCATCAATCTCACCCAAACGTCTTTGGATGGCAACCAGTCTCTTGAAGCAACAAAATGCTCCAAGTATTGCTTTTGAACATCCCATGTTCTGCTGCAAAATCTTAGTGAGTGCTCAATAGTCTGGTCTTTTGGATCCTGACATTCTGGGCATAAAGATCTACTTCTAACCCCCCCCACCCCCACTGGGCGAGGACGAATCCCGTCAGAACCAAACCTAGGCGCACTCCAAGAAAGTTGTTTCTCACATTTGCATCCGAGAATTATTTCAGATAGTTTGGTAGATATCCAAGTCTCTTATCTATCGGAGAGAAAGAAGGCGCCACTATAGAAGACCGAGTATGAGCGATTGTCTTTATCCAGTCTGTTGTTAATAGTGCCCTCTTTGTCTTCATGGGATTTTTAATTAATGTATCCATATCGCTATTACAACTAGTCAGAATCTCCTGAGAAGCTCTTTATAGGCCACACAATACCCCAGGAGAGTTTGACTTCAAATGGGCCCATAGATCTTCATATAGGGTGTTTTGCCTGGGGTTGGATATCAAACTAAAAAGTGAGAGTATGCATATTTCAGCGTGCTTGTGCAACGATGAAACGTAAAGTGCGATAGTGCCGTAGTAGCTATTAAACATATGCAGCTCCAGGTTTGGTCTCCACATATTTGCCAGGCAATGCCATAGTGTTACTACCTGGCTATAAGATCGCAATAGCTGGAAACTAGTGTGAGAACCAGGGCATAACATAGATAGACATGTGCCAGGCACTGCTGATACATACATAAAAGCCAGAGTAGTTGGCTTTGCCAATGCTTGATTTTAACAGGACTTTAGTGCGACGATAGACATGCTGTTTATAAATCAAGTGGCTGACGGCAAACCTTGCTAAGACATTTTTATTACACCAGTAGTCATTTACAGCGCAACTAAGCCACTAAATCTCAGAAGTAGTTACCGTTTCTGGCACCCGGTCCGGCGGAATTTCAGCTGGATTACGAGTGCCACAGGGTTGGGGGTTAATCCCCATTCATGGTGTCCCGTAGGACTCCATGAGGTGATTTGCCTTCATTAACGGCAATGCCGGTGCCAGTAGCGCATTTAGCTGTAGGTAACCCAGGTGCCATACGGCAAACCCGTAGTTGGCCGGTGTAGTACAGTGCCGGTTTTCATGAATACCGGCACTTTTTTACCACTCCGGCCGCCTTAGAATGAGGCCAACTTCTTTCTAAGTAAGGTGTGATGTAAATGTTTGATAGACGTAACTAAAATAGGATGCGTTTGGGTTGGGGAGGGGCAGGCAGTGAAAGGGAATTGTTATCAGATTTAGCATGGCCATGGGCAGTCCATGGGTGGGTAAATAACCAAACAACTCGAACGAGCTGTGTGTTGCTCCTCACATGTGATCTCCCTCCTGTCTGTACTTCGATAAAATAGGTTCGGCTCATAGGTGGCGCTTAAGCACCACCTTATAACCACAACTAAAAATAGCAGGGATATTTTATCATGCACACAAAGTAATATCAATTGTTAATTTCCTGAAGCTGGTGTGGAACTACCTCCACAAACTAATTAGAGAGCAAAAAAACGAACATGCAAATATCAATCACCCATTGTCATTGCTGCCTTTGCAGTGCGTCACTGTGACTTCACGACATCATTGCACATTCACATTACCTTTACTCAGGGGTGTTGCTAGGTCTGGAAAAGAGCCGGGGCTACGCTGATGTCGGAACTGTTGGGACTGGGGGCTAGCTAGTCTTTTGGCTGTAGCTCCTGAGATTCTATCCGGGGCTACAACCAAAGGATCAGGGGCTATAGGCCCCTTAGCCCCCCACCAGCAACGCCCCTGCCTTTACTGCCCTGTTCCCGCAACACACATTCCTATGGAGCACATGCACATACACTCACAAACACATTCAGCCACATACATGGCATTCACCAGAGACACCCAGGAAGACACTTTTTTCACACTTACATTTCCAAACCGTGATATCCTCTGAACTTCTCCCTCCTGTCCAGGGCTCTCCCTCCTGCATCAACCCTCTCAAGCACCATGCTCATTTTGCTCCTGCGTTCCTTTACGCAGCAAAGCCCCCTGCTGGCAGCCTGACACCATGCTCGCTTCAGATCTTGCTTTTCTGTACCAGCCTGAGAACAAAGGACATCAAGTGCTTGACATTAAACATATTGCAAGACAGGTCACTTTATTGGTGGGTGTCACAGGTCCTATTTTCCATTTATACTGGGACACTTAGTCCAAGGTTGTGCTGCTCTGATCACATACACCTACTGCAGACACGGCAAAGTGGACAGCAGGGGGCGCACCAGGACATGGGGTGCAGATCCAGGTGGGCAGCCATCACTTTTGAACTCCTCTAGCTGGGCCACTGCTGGGAGTCCCTGAACCATGCTGCTTCTGTTCCGTGCCCTGGTCATCATAGGTGTCAAGTACAGAGAGGCAATGGGATCAACCGCCCCATTGGTTCTTTAGCATTTGTGGGCAGTAACCTAGCTTTGCCCTCACTCAGGTGGTTACCGTTTTCCCATTCTGACTGCACATCTTAAATGTGACTGTGCAAAGTGTCAGTGTTGCTGGATGTAAAACCCTATTGCTTTTAAGTCACATACTTGAACTGCACTGTTGGGAATGCAGTGATTTTGAACAGTATCAGGGATACACACTCAATGTGGAATTCTTTGGAATATAACTATTGAGAGGCCACGCTCAACACAAGGAGTTCCATCCCCACCACACCCCAATGAAGGCGTCACACAACAAACGGTTTAAGGGATTCTTTGATCAGCCCTATTTCAGACGCATTTCACATCCCTTGAATCCCTCCCCCTGTGCCAAGAAACAGGCTGGTGCACAGAAAATATATTGATATTTATTTGAATTACAGGTAATGGAGATCCCACTAAAACTACACACACTACCTTCTCTGTGACCCCCAATTAAACTTCTTTTTACATAAATAAATCACACAATACTTTACTTTATACATATTTCAATTAAAGGAATAATCAACACTGGCCAATGAACAAAATCACTTTACATATTCAGTACTGTGCAATTTCGATTTTCCTGCACACTTAAAAAGGCTAGAAGATTAGTTTACAATGTTGGATACAGGAGGTCTCACTTTTGCAAGCACTTCTCCTCGCAGCCCTAAAAACCAAAGCATCAATTACATGCAGCACCCTTCTATTCAAAGGCCATGTCTAGGGAGCGGGGACAGCTTACAAGTGGGGTTTTCAGACCCCCTCACTTAAAGGCCTGTGTTGGGGAAGTTGGATGGTAAAATTGGGATGATTTAGGAAAATTAGATTTTCATCCTCACTCCCTCCACTTAAAGGCCTGTGTTGGGGAAGTTGGATGGTAAAATTGGGATGATTTAGGAATATTAGATTTTCAGCCTCACTCCCTCCACTTAAAGGCCTGTGTTGGGGAAGTTGGCAGCTTAGGGAGTGTTCTAGTTTAGGGACAAGCACACCCCTCATCCTTAAAGAAGTCAGGGTCAACAGGACAAATAGGATTACCCAATTAAATTACAGGCTATAGTTTTCAACGAACACTGGGAATGGAGTGTTTTGCTAAATGGGAATTAATTACATTATATTCAGTCAAATAGGATAAGGATCTACACAGTTTGCCGCCACCCACTAATGGAAAAGAACCCACCAATGAAAGGGAATGGGTTAATTAAATAGATCCCCCCGCTGACCTTTTGTTAGACAGTCTACTTACTTTTGGAAATCTCTGTGCCTGGCACTCAGGCACTGAGCAGCTTTGATTGTAGGGGAAAATACATGATTCTAGCTAGCACTTCAGTCATCTGGATCCCAAAGCACTTCTCTCTCTCTCTCTCCCTCTGGCTCCAGTGAAGAATTACAGCCTCTGCTTTCTAGTCTCCCCAGCAGTAGAAATCTTCAGTCCTTTCAATGTGCCCCCCAGAGTAAACTTTCAGTAGATCTCCTTTAGTACATTTGGCAGCTGTCACTCTTGGTAATCTTTTTGCAGCTCCCCTTTTGGTGATTTTTATCCGCTCTTCCATTGGTAATTTTGATCAGGTCCCTCCTTCCCTCATAGTGCATCCACTTTAAATACCAGTGATGACACCATCAAGATTTCAATATGGGCAGCTTTGATCGGTCCTTCCTGTTTCTCTCCAACCCCCATGCCCATCCCCTATCTAAGGATTGGTTTGGGAGTCTACAACAGAAATATGGCAACTCCCATTTGAAATTCCCCTTTTTTTCTTATGTCAACTTTTGCTGAAGTAGATATATGGCAACAATTCATAATGGGAAATTCAATAAAACAAACGCTTGGTCCGCAACCTGTTGCACGGTGTGTGGCAATTTTCTGCTGTTTATACAAAAAGCATAATAGTTATGAACATTCAATTTACTCTCCAAATACCTAATTTTGTCCTCCACCAGCACGCCAATTCTTAAATTTGAGACATGTCCAGAGCAGCCAGCAACACATTTTAGCTTGCCATTACAATTCCCTAACTTGCACCTGGACACATTTTATTTGAACAAAATTGCTGTGAAATTAGCTTTAAAATGACACATAAACAGATGAAGAGCTACTTGTGGTTGCTGGGAAAATGCATCATATATGATAGTCCATTTAAACTAATGGCAAATCTTCATATGGATGCAAATCTTCTCTCCTTTCTTCCGGCTATTTGCCATTCTACTGTTTGAAGTTGGTAGGCTGCTGGTCACTAATAGTTCGGATGCACCGGCTACCCATAGATCTGCCACTGCAGACAACGAGCTAGGCCGGACCTGTGATGTCACGAGGCCCTGCTGACATCTAGCATCCTGTCATCTGAATTGGACCACCATTTCGATCTGAAAAACTTCTATTTTTTATTTTTTTTTAGAGTTCAGCTTCCTTTGATTGGAGCCCCTGCTTTCACAGCTCCTCCCTACATTCCAGTCACACACTGGCTAGGCCATTTGCCATGCACAGAAATGAGCCATCAGAGACAACAGGTCTGGCCATGAGGGCAGGCCACACTTTATTACAGTTGCAAATAGTTTGGACGCAAGTATCAGGCTTGCAGTGGGGGAAGCCATTTGCAAATTCTGACCAGAGACCCAGTGATTGTCATTGGCTGAAATTAACTCACATATTGCATTTCCTAACATCAGCCTTTATTCTTTAAATACTGTGTATTTCACTGATCAGGGTTTACTTTGCTTTTGCATCAGTGGATTTCTTCTTTCTTTTCACACAGCATTAGTTTTAAAATAAGACGGCTGAAAGTACAGGGCGGTTGGGAGGCGCTGTTGCGCAGGGAGCTGAATGTAGCCTTGTGTGTGAGCTCCCATCGGGAACCCGGGTCCTGGGCGCAATACTCACTGAATACTGCCCGGTTTCTGATCAAACTACACAAAAAGGCATATGAAGGTCCTATGCAGGTTGTATACAAAAATCGTACAGATTGATCATGTGAACTGAAGATGTGAACATTCTTCAACACGACACGAGATGGCCTGCAGACAGATAAGTGCCGCGCTCTCACCGACTCCTTCTTCTGGGGAGCTGCGTAAAGCATTTGAGCGGAGACCAGGAGAACTGGACCGGGGCCTTCCACTGGGCATGCCAAGCTGCCCGATCAGTGCTCAGTAACTCTGTGATGGCAGGAACGAACAGATAAATGATGAAACTGCCCCGATCTACAATGCAGAAGAGGACAATCACAGGTTGCAGTCGAAGGACAGAATAATTGGAATCCTGCCGGACCACTCAGCAGTTTGGGCCAAGCGGAACGAAACAGGGGCAATCCGCTCCAGGGTCTGAAGACCCTGAATACACAGAACAGCAAGAGCCCACTAACACACACCGGCCCCTCTCAAGGAGGAAGCAGCTCAGCAGTGCGAACGGACGCCGCAGAATGGTAAGCCGGGACAAGCGGGGTTAGGTGAAGTGTGCACGTGGATGAAATCGCAAGCACAACTCTGCTACTCCCACCCCGTGGGTGGCTGGACAGACACAAACGCCCGACCCCTTACCTAAGGAGTGATTCCCAGTCCGCCATTACTTAAACAAGGGCACTGGCGGTGCACCGTATACAGAGCACTCAACGCAGGTGCGACCCATAATGTGTAGGATCACCAGAGCAAACAGGGGCCAACACTGTGTATATGGCAGCCTGGATGCAGGTCAGAAACACAACGCTACTCCTCCTGGGTACAACACATAACACCACCATCCCCCTCCGTCCTCCTGGGAACATATTCAATAGACACAAACACTAGATCTTCCTGATGGAAGCACAGTAAGGTCTCCGGTGCTGGGGTCACTCTACGGGGAGTACAGGTGGCAAGTTCTCAAACATTAGAAGTGAAGAGGGTATATACTGAAGGAGACATTGCAGCTCACCAAATCAATGCTGCACAAGCAGCATATTAGTTATGTTTGGAGGGCAAGCCACATGAAGATCCGCTGCAGAAAGGACTAAATCAACATAATACGGCTTGCAGAACAGGCTGGGGAATGGTAGGCGCAAACACTATTTTACCCGGCCCGCAAAGAACCAACAGTGATTACAGGATCTCCCAACACACAAAGGTATGCGGCATGTAGGGGACCATATGGAGTGCGCCTGGCCCGATTACCGGTCATGCAGAAGAAACATACCCAGCACAGGCGCGCCCCATAACATATAGGACTATGAAAGTGAACCGGGGGCAGCACAGAGTATGCAGCAACCTGAACGCTGGGCAGAAATAAAATGCAACTCTCTGCAGGCACAACCAACACTACCGCCATCCCCCTCATCTCTCCAGGAACATCCTCTATGGCCACAAATAATAGATCTTCCTTATGGAAACACAGTAAGATCTCCAATGTGGTGGACACTTCACAGTGAGCACAGGTGGCAAGTTCTCGAACATTACAAATGGACAGGGCGCACACTGCAGGAGGCATTTGCACCCCACCAAGACTATGTCACATGATACAGCATTTTAGTTACGGTTTAAGGACAAGACGCAAGAAGAAACGCAGCATCATGGCCTAACCCAACATAACACGGCTAGCAGAACAAGCTGAGAAAAGGCTGAGGTGAACAACTGGTCACCCTGCTGCAAAGAACCAAAGGTGACTGCAGGATCTCCCAACACATGAGGGCACTCGGCACATAAGAGACCACGCGTGCTGAGTTTACACTATTCACAGATCACGCAGAAGAAATTTACCAGCAAACGCATCTAAGAAGAGGCCACGGCTCTGTGAGATAATAGCTACATATGGAATACACCCCCAGAGCCCTGTACAATGCCTAATGGGGCTCCTGTGATGCTGGAAATGCATTGGAGAGACAGGGCCTCCCTGTCCTTGTCCTGTAGTCCTTTTTCATTGTGTTCTGTATTATTTTCTGCCCAGGACTCCATGTGGGACTCCTGGCAGTGCAGCTCTTCCAGTTTTTGGTTTGGTGTACAGACCCATGGGATACCCGTATGGCACCCATGAGTGGGGGTACAACTCTGTGCCCCTAGTGTATGTTTTTGGGCACCAGTGGGTGGCCCACAGAGCAGGGTATGGGCTGGTGGCAGCTCCATGCTGAATTGACAGGTGCTCTTAGTATCCCCCATTTTGGGATATCCAGGCCCTGCCATTGGAATCAGTTGATTCCTGATAGGAAACAAGATGGCCCCTGTGGCCTCTTGCTTTCTATTGCCTGTTAAATTGTTTTCCCAAAGTCCTGGGAAGCCCTGACTCTGTCCATTCCCCATGACTGGCTGTTGGGTGGACGTTCCATATATGGTGTTGTTGTGAAGTCCAGTCCAGACTGGCTGGAGCCTTCCCAGTGACTGTATGTTGTGGGTACACCCTGTGTGTGGGACCTGGGTGAATGGAGTGTGTGACCAATATGCACTTCTTGTTGTGGCTGTCTGGTTTCTGGTATGAGAGACAAAGACTGAGACAGCCCTGCCTGAAACTGGCCTGAATGCAGTGTGTAGTGTTGAATGGCTGGGTACTTGTCCCAATCCACTTTCCTTGTTGTGAGTGTCTGAGAGGGAGGAGGATGGCCTGAATACACTGTATGCCTGATTGGCTGATTGACTGCATGAATGCCCTTCTGTATGATTGGCTGCTGAGAGTGACCCAGCAGTATGGATGAGAGACAGGATAGTATATCTGGGGACCTCTCACCACTGGAAATTGTTCAGAAGTTGTGTCTACACTTGAAGAGTAACTGGAACTGTTGATCCTCGATGCCCAGCTGGAAGGAGAAGACTTGCTGTTGCATTTGCTTCGACCTGATCTGAAAGCTGCCGAATTCGTCGAAGACTGATCCGAGAGAGGACCTGGTAAGGCGTCCTCTTCCAGTGCTGCGAGGGACCATCGAGCACCTCTGACCTTCTTCGAAGCTCCCTGGAAGTCAGACCCTCGAAAGGCTGCCGACCGGAGATGGGACCGCGGAGGAGATCGAAGTGAAGCACCCGGACTTTGCCGCCGTCGGAGTCCATTGCCGTCGACCAGGGTTCGCAGGTTTGTGTAACCGCTGGAGGCCCGTTGAAGGCCGCTGATGCGCTGAGGAAAATCCGCCGGTGGGTTTCCCGCCACCTGAAAGCCACAAAGACTTCAACGACTCGGCGCCCTTGCAGGGCCACAATTCTTCTGAAACTCTTTGCGGTCCAGAACTATCAAACGCAGAGGTGCCCCGCACATCTCATCCTCACAGGACGTCGCCGTCGAGCACCGCCTGGATCGACGCCGTGGTCTCGGCACCCTCGAACTTCGCATCAACGCCACCAACACCAAGTTCACTTTCTACGACGCCTCTCGACGATCCGTGACTCCTGCTTGAAAGGGGGTCACTCAAGAAGAATCCATCAACGCTTCTTCGAAGAACTCTGCTCCACCAGGTACATTGGGGGGGGGGGTAAAAACATTATAGGAGGAAATAAGACTATTGAGCAATATATGGACTGGGCTTGTGCTATATCCTTATTTTACAGCTTGCCCAGGTGGGGGGATCTCCACACAGAACTGTGTTTAGGTAACTGACTCAGTATTCTGCCTATTGTTTCTGCCATCTTGCTTTCCCTCCTCTCTCTATTGCTGGTTTCCTTTTTATTGATCTGTGTGATATTGTAACAGTATAGTTGATGCACTTTAAAGAGGTCTGATAATATTGGTGGTACCACTTTAGAATTGTATATATTTGCCATTGTTGACTTCTGAGTACAAAGTGAGTTATTGTGATAGTGTACATATCTTTGCATATTAATTATATAAAGACTGTTTTTTTTAGTAATACAGTGTGTGGACATTCCTTTGTGGGGGCTTGGGGACTACCCTGTACTTAAGAACCAGCCTGCATCACCTCCTGCGAAGCCAGGCCTTAATTGCTCGACCATAGCTACCGCATAGAGAATCTTGGCTGGGGTCCTCTGTGCTTCTCCTCTACCATATAGAGAGCAGAAGTACAGACACCCCCCTCCAGTCTTTACAGCTCCCTTCCAAAAAAGTGGGGCAAGTGATAGGTTCACTAAATCGGCCCCCAAGGGGACTGAGACCGGTGATAGGAGCACAAGCTGCCCGGAGGTACCCCTAACGCCGGCGACATCAGCGGTCATGGATCTGCAAGGCATCTTCAATTCAATGCAAAAAGGCTTTGCGGCCATCAACAACAAACTCAATGGCATTAATACCAACGTCACAACAATTCGCAACCAACTCGAGAAAGCCACACAGCGTATTACAGAAGCAGAGACAAGGATCAGCATGGTGGAAGACACACTGGAGACATTGCAGAACACTGTGATCAGTATGGCCAAAGATCTGAGCGCAGTTAAATTAATGTGTGAGGACCTTGAGGCGAGATCACGCTGCATCAATATACGGATTGTAGGGGTGCCCGAGGACACACTAAAAGGACTGATGGAACTAGCAGTCGAAGAACTGTTAAAGGAACTGCTGGGTTACCCGTGATGGTCAGCAATGTTTGTGGTTGAGCGTGTGCACAGATCATTAGCTGCTTGCGCTAAGCCATGCGCATATCCAAGGCCGATAATAGCAAGACTCATGAACTACAGAGACAGGGACCTGGTATTAAGAGCCGCTACGGACAAACAAGAACTGAAGAAAGGGTCCAGTGTAATCCGTATTTTTCCCGACTACACCAGGGCAGTCCAGCAGGAAAGACAAACATTTACGGGCGTTACAAAGATACTGTGAGACCGCAAGGTACCCTACGCAATGCTTTACGCAATGGGTTGCGGATGCAATACAACAATAAGACATACTTTTTTACATTCCTGGAAGAAGCAGTTACTTTTGTTGAAACAAACAAGCCACTGCCTGACAAGAAATCTCCAGGAATCGACAAAAGGAACAAGTAATACCCCTCGTGCTAGAAGGGGGCCACGATCGTGCCTAACAGAACAGGATACTTGATCCGGACCTGCGAAGCAAGAGACAATCATCCAGCACTACCGTCAACAAGTTTGAAATCCTGTGTTGGACTGCTGGAAATGCGCAGACCAGCGTAATTCATTAGGTGTACTGGTAACGTTAATATATGATCAGAAGCTATGAGTGATAAAATACTGCGTTAACACCTGGACCCTAGCTGCCACTGTAGCAGCCACCCCCCTGCAAGTGCATAGTTTAGTGAAACGGGTGAGGGTGGGAGGCAAAAGGGGAAGTGTTGGGGCATGCATAGTTGAAGTTCGGGGCACTATGAGGGAGTGGGAGGGGGAGAAGGAGAAAGTTGGGGAGTTAAAGTAAAAATGTTGCACAGACAGAAAGCAATAAATTACTGCAACGACGATGGAAGATTTTGTAGTGTGGAAGCGAAACGAGTATGTTTGAAAGATGATGGCAGAGATAAAGCTAATGAGCTGGAATGTGAGGGGTCTTGGCATGCCTGTAAAGATGAGGACCGTAATGGCGTATGTCAACAAGCAAGGGGCGCAAATCCTATACCTGCAGGAAACACATTTATTAGAGCAACAAGCATGTAGATTTGCTCCAGGGTGGGGAGTACACCGATACTACAAATCCTACTCCACCAGAGCCCGGGGAGGTATGATACTGATACATAGATTGCTGCCATTTACCCATTACAGGACAGAGAGTGACCCTGGTCGCAGATATGTGGTTGTAACCGGCAAATTAGGTAGCACGGAAATACTACTAATCAATATATATGGTCCCAACATCGACGACTCAGAGTACAACCAGAGGTCTTTCAGTAATGTGCCAAATACCCAACAGCCCAAGTCACATGTCGAGGGGACTTCAACACCATACTAGATGTGGATCTAGCAAAAAACCTAGAACCTCCCTCATTGGAGTCAAAGGAATCACTTCATGGAGCGTCCATTAAGTGATTCCTTACAGGACACCTCACTCAAAACCTTTGACTCCAATGAGGGAGATAATTGCTGAAACACTGTCTACCACATCAAATTCTTATTTTCAAAAGAACTCTCCAATCCACTTACCTGGCAACTTATAGAAAGACCCAATTGCCTTGAGAAAGACTTTTGAGTCGAAACACGTGTTGGCTGTTTTTGCTTGCCTCATACCAGACAATAAACTGGAATACCAATTGGTTCAAGACTTTGGGATACTGTATATATAGACAATTGTTGCTAATTATATTGTCCAAGCGCGGAGTGCGAGTGGTTTCTCATCTTAGACGTAGATGTGGATCTAGATAGAACATCAACCACCCTCAGACCCTTAACTGGCATAGCGCACAATACACGCACATATTACAGATCTGGATCTAAGGGACACCTGGCGTACACTACATGGGACACAGAGGGCTTATACCTGTTACTCATCGGCCCATGATATGCATTCCAGGATAGACCTTTGGCTGGTATCTCAGAGGGCCTTAGGCTGGGCGACAGAGACTAAGATACTCCCCAGGACCCTATCAGATCATTCGCTGTTATCACTGATATTAGATATCCATGAAAGTACCCCACCGAAAACTCCATGGCGGTTCAAAAGCGACCACGCTGGCAGACCCTGCATTCAAGACTAACTAATCCCAACAAGTTACTGAGTGTTGTGACAACAATGATGGGTTCGTCACCAGACAGGCAGTGTTATGGCAGGCAATCAAGGTCTATATCAGGGGTATAGCCATATCCACGGAACTGGGGGTACTCCGGGATATATGAAGGGAACTTGGGAGGAGGGAAGAAGCAATAGCCAACCTACAGTCGCAATGTGCGACAACCCCGACAGCACAGACTGCTGCTGACATTAAAACACAATTAGAGGAATTCCGGGCAGCGACACAAAGGGAGCTGCGTTTTTTTGACAGGCCATCTGCCGCACAGAGATACAGGGAACAAGAAAGACCAGGAAAGCTACTAGCACACATGTTACGCAGGGAGAGAGGGAACATGAATATCCCTTGCATAACCAGGAGGGACGGGGTAGTGGTCATGAAACAAGAAGAAATCAACGCAGTGTTCTACAACTTTTATGCTGAATTATACTCCCCACAAAATGTAGCTACAGATAACGAAAATGACAGCTACCTACAGAAGATACCCACCACTCTCCTGCCTGGGGTAAATCGAGATGCTTTAGATACCCCATTGACACTGCACGAGAAAAAGGAAGACATAAAGGCTTCCCGAGTGGAAAAGCTCCTGGTTCAGACGGGCTGGGCACGGAATTCTATAAGGAGTTTATAGAGATATTTGCTCCCCGTCTCCACTCACTATGGGCCGAAGCGTTGGCGACTGGCAAGTTACCGGACACCACTCATAAATTGGTCATAACCTTGCTACTCAAGCCAAGTAAACCACCTGAGGACTGCGATTCTTATTGCCCGCTATCCCTAATAAATACTGACGCTAAAATATTCGCAAAGATACTGGCTACCTGATTGAACCCCCTATTGTCGCATTTGGTGCACGAAGACCAAGCAGGGTTTGTACAGGGCAGATCCAAGGCATCTAAAATTAGGCAGTGCTATAACATACTATCAAAGATCCCGAAAGACACAAAAGGAGCAGCAATTACCTTAGATATACAAAAATCGTTTGACACTGTGTACTGTCCCTTCTTATTCAGAGTCCTCAACAATTACCGATTTGGTCCAAACTTCATCAAATGAGCCTGTATACTTTACACCCAACCGTACGCAAGGGTATGTGTCAATGGGACAATATCATCGGTCCTGCAACTGGCAAGGGGTATGAGACAAGGCTGTCCACTGTCCCCATTGCTGTTCGCTCTAGTGATTGAACCACTGGCTGACCTACTAAGGGCACGGCACAGTCGGGCCAGGATAAAAATAGCGGGAAGAATAGAGTTGAAAACCCCATATGCGGATGATATCATGTTATATGTAAGGGGCCCCGAGAGACATCTGCACAATGTATTAAGAGCTGTACGAACATTTGGGGATTACTCAGGCCTTCGAATAAACACTGCTAAATCTGATATATTTCCGCTTACAGTGGCAACCGAAAAACCTGCAGAATTGCATGGACCTAAATGGGCACCTCAAAGGGTGAAATATCTGGGGGTGGAAATAGCACGCACAGCACAACAGGTGCGCGCCCTTAATTAGGTGTACTAGTGGGTGGACTTTGGGCTAAACTTAACCGCTGGAATCAACTCCCGATCTCACTTATGGGTCGACTATCACTGATCAAAATGATTATACTCCCTAAATTATTCTACTTGTTTAGCACGCTGCCGGTGTGGCCAGGGAGATCCAACTTTACAAAGATACAAGGGGCATGCTCAACGTTTATATGGAAGGGACAGGCACATGCGAGCTGGAAACGGCTCACAAGGCCATATGAAAAAGGGGGACTGTCGCCCCCCGACTTTGAACTGCATTTTCTATCAGTGCATGCTTACTACACGATGTACTGGGCAGAAGGAGGCACAGAGAGATCACACGTGACATTGGAGACACAAGGCAAGACCCAGCGCGCCTTCTACATGAGCTAGCTTAAGGGAGGACAAGGAGCGATGACCAAATAGACCATGCCCTGGTTACATGCAAGGCATGGACCAGGTTAATTGGCCAGCCGAGAAATGCTGTGATATACAACCCACGCATACCTATATGGGGCGCGCCCTACCTACCCCCAACACAAGATATGAATTTGGTAGCGCACTGGTGCGACAGGGGCATACACCAATTTAAAGACTTATACTGCGAGTGTCATTTTATCAGCTGGTTGACATCAAAGCAATTATAGGCGATACCCCACTGCAGAAATTGCAGTATCTCAGATTGCGTTCAGCAATAGCAACTGTGTGGGATGGTTTCCCAGAGGAACCTCTGGCCCATCCGAGCTTGGGGTATGTACTCTCACCCAGCGTAACAAAGAAATCAGCCTCAATATTGTACAAGATCACACTGTCAACCAGGGAAGTTCTGGCACCAGATATTAAGTGGGAAAAAGATCTGGGAATGGCCCTCACAGACACACAATGGACACAAATATGTAGACTAACGAAACATATATTCTGTAATTCAAGGTGGTACTGATTAATCCACTACCAAATTGTAAATAGAGTGCACCTCACCCCAGCTCGGCTCAAGAATATGTATGCTACAGTGTTGTGGTCTTGTAGAATGCTCACTAAATACTGGACGGATGTGTGGAAAGCACTGGAAGAAATGCTGGACCAACCAATAGATTGGAACCCAGGGACATGTGTGTTGGGCTTTGTAAGCAAAATGAACACCATTAGGCGCAAACTGTTAAACATTGGCCTGCTCTTAGCTAAACGGGCAATACTACTGCAATGGAAAAGCAGAGAGCCCCCAGTGATGAAAGAATGGATGAATGCCATGACTTGGGCGAATGATAACGAAGAGGTATACTCTACCCTAATACAGTTTCAGACAGTACCTATATCATAAAAGTATAAGTGAGGACATCCAAGAGGAAGTGTCCTAATGTATGTATAATAAAAGGAAGCTACACACACATTTGTATAACTGTAATATAAAGTAACACAACTGTATGTAATGTAAAATGAAGAATCTGTGCAAGTTAAATAAAAGTTAAAAAAAAAGAAAAGTAAGTGGTGGTTTATTTCAGTCATTAATAAAATATATTTTTAATTATCTGTGGTTCATGTTTATGCTGAAAAGAGGGTCTAAGTTGTCATAGAGCACCACCTTTTGATGGGTGCAGTTTTGGTAGAAATGCTGCATTTATCTCTCAGCCAGCAATGTGAAGTGCTTTTCCACTCAGCACTGCCTTTCCTTCCTTCTTCCGAGGTTCCCTGGGGTCCTCGCCAGACTCCCGTCTTGCCTCCAGGCCAAAAGTGAATGAAGTTAATTATCTAGCAATAGAGTGAAAAGAAGAGTTCAGTACTTTTTACACAACATATTTCCACACGAGATGGACATTGCATTTGAGCGAAGAATTATTACATAGAAATAGGCGTAACATTTCAAACATCCATTCACAAGAAGAAAATATTACATAGAACGAGATCCAACATTTCAGAATGACATTTCAACACATTTTCTTAACATTTTCCAAAGAATATTAATTAATCTACTCACCTGTTATAAGTCTCCATCCGGGGTTTTAACCCTTTAATTTTCACTCCTCAGATGGTTCCTCTGCTTGAGTTTAATTTGGCAACGCAATCAGTCATAAAGCTTGTCAGGTATGACAGATTTTCAACTGATTGATGTGAACCCATTTTTTTTCTGTCTGTTATCCTTTTGGGATGTGGATCTTGTAGGCAACAGGCAGTATTTTATCTACAATTTCAAAGGCACCACAACAAGACAGACAAAATGTCGGCTCCTTGGTCTGATTCCTTTGAAAATTGTTCAGGTAAACCTTGTCTCATACCTCGTACTACTTCGTGGTGGTCTTTAGATCTTAATAGGTCTTCATTCCTTCAGCCGATTTTTCTAAAGTGCGCTGAGCATTACTAAAAGCGTGCTGGAGGTACCTCCTTAAATTTTCCATGTACTCGTGACTGGTGGATACATTTATCAGTGTCTGCTCCTGAGTTCTATAGAGCAGATACTGATGTACCACCATTTTTCATCCGGTCATAGGCTCTAATGGAGACATCTTTGTTTCAGAGGATGGTGTAGTCCTAATAGCCATTAGGACAAGCAGTAATTGGATGTCTCAACTGGGTCCAGAGTTTGCCACAAAGGTTTTTAAGATACTCACAACTGCTTTGTTGTATCTCTGTACCCCCCACGCTTGAGGGCGTGCGGTAGGCAATGTGGAGTTTTCTATTTACCCCTAGAATCTCCCACATCTTTGCCATCACATCACGGGTAAAATGATGTCCTCAATCCCACTCAATCTTTTTCCGGGAGGTCGAAAGGAGAGAAGATGTGGTTTATCATCAGTGTAGATGCCTTACAATCCGCGGCTGGAAGACACTCTACCCACTTTGTTAACAAGCTTGTCACAGTCAACATGTACCTGTTTCCTCTAGAGGAGCAAATCACTGGCCTGATGAAATCGACTTGCAAATCTGACCAAGGCAGTGTCATTCCCCTTTTTTATGGGGGAGCTTTGTGTGTGAGTGAACTGGGTTGAAATTGAGCACACACCAAGACACCCATTTAGATAAAGGTCAAGGTCCTGGCTCATGTGTGGCTAGTAGGCAACCTTGCGCAAGATTTCTAATGTTGTGTGAAACCCCCTATAACCAGCAGTGGCCGCGTAATGGGCTTGGTTTAACATCAGGCTTCGGAATTAGGTAGGTATCATCCACTGGTCACAGCTAGATAGGGCTCTCCTTACCAACCAACCGTCTTGCATCCGGAACATCTTTGAAAACTTCATCATCACCCGGAGATCCGCTTTACTGGTATAATCTGATTCTGTCAGAGGAAAACTCACAAGGTCTTCGATGTGTCGATAGACTTTTCCATTGATCGGGTCCTCTTTCTGTTCAGTGGTCAAATCTGCATCTGGGGTATCTTTACTCCACTGGGCATTCATGAGTTCACTGTTAGCATGGGTTTGTGACCTGGCGACAGCGGTAACTTGGATTTCTGACAGCAGGGATTCCGTTTCTATGAAATCCCCTTGCAAAGCTCTGGTATTAGCCAACTGGTCGGCCAGGTCATTCCCAGTCTTACCGGGTCCCCCTTTTTAGGAATGACCTCTTATCTCCTTCCAATAGATGGTCATCTCATTGGAAGTCACCAGTTCATCAATTGACTGGATCAATTTGGCATGCTTGAAGGGTTTATTGTTGGCACAAAGAATGACTTGATTCTTCCAGATAATCAGGTGCTCCATGAACCAATTCCTGACATAATCAGAATCACTGATTATGACCAGTTCATTGAGTTGGTGGTGCACTGCAGTGAGGATGGCTTGATGAATGGCTAACAACTCTGAAACCTAACTACTCTGGGGGCCTATTTTGTAACCAGCAGAGGGTTCTGTTGTATCATTCATGCAGGCATTCCAATGCCAGCCACCAGCAGGATCTTCTCAAATTCTGGAAGCTTCTTAAGACTTTCCTCTTTTCCTCCTACTTCCCTATTTCTCTCCTCTGCTAATCCCACAGTTGCCAAATCGGTGTCCTTGGCCTTTATGCATCTTCGGGGCCATGACCTCCCACACCAATTCTACTGAGCTCCTGTCTATCCACAGCACACCCTCTGCTTTGGAGACTAGCACTTACATCTACTGAGCTCCAGGCCGTGTGGCGCTCAACATTCCTAGTACTTCGTCTATGGCTCACCCCCGAACTTGGACTCCCAAGCACTTACCCCCTTCCCTTTTCCTTTCTGCACTTATTGTGTTGTAATGTATTTCCCACACTTTCCCCCTCCCTGCCCTGTGGGTGCTAACAAGCAAACAATAAATAAATAAACATATACATAAATAGTTATTTTTCCCTGTTGCTATCAACATGTGAGGAGCACCCATCCACAAACTGTGGGTATCCACTGACAATTGTCTTCTTCGTAGACCTTGTTTGGGGAAGTTAAGTACGCCTCCATGTTGTTGTCATTAGATTTTCGTTCTCGAGACAGTTTTCTTGAACACAATCATGCAAGTCTGCCAACCTTTGCGCTAGGGGACTCTTCTTATTTCGGCCATATCTGACCTCCACAGGAAAGCCTTGCATGGACATAATCCAGGAAGTAATCCTGGAATTACTAATGTTCCCCACCAGAATACTGTCACTTCGTAAATATTGCACAGGTTGGTGAGGATTCTCGACAATGATGTGCTCCCCTGGTTGAATGGGCAGTCATTTTTCAACATCCACACCAGTGCCAGGAGTGCCTTCTCAAAGTCATTGCATTTTTCCTCCACAGAGGACAAAGTATTGTCTGCGTACGCGATTACTTTGTTGACCTTGTCATGCTTTTGATACAACGCCGCTGTCAGGCAAGTATCTGAGAACCCCGTCTGCAAGAACAACTCCTTGTTCTTTATGGGGTAAGCCAAACAAGGATCCTGGGAAAGGCTTCTTTTCAGTTGTTTAACTGCCTTGGCTTGTTCCAGACCCCACTCCCACTTGATTCCAGTCTTTAATAAATGGACCAAGGGTCGAGTGACCTCTGTGTAGTCTTCAATGAACTTCCGACTATAATTAGTGAGTCCAAGAAGGCTTCTTAATTCTTGCAGAGTAATAGGGTCTTTTAATTTAAATAAGGCATCCACCTTCTTCACATGAGAATTAAGACCCTCAGTGGTGATCTCATGCCCTAAGAAGTTCACTCAGGTCTTACACCACTGTGCCTTCTTAAAGCGCAATGTTGCCCCAGCTGTCTGCAAATGTGTTAGAACATAGCAGATTTCTGCTATATGTTGTTCCACAGTTGAGATCTTGATCAGAACATCATCTACATAGGCCAGGTTTCCACTTTCACCCAAGTTGGGCATGGCCTTATGTAGAAAGATGTTGAACTCATTGTCAGAGTTTATGTATCCAAAAGTGGTTTGGGTCCACGTGTACTGCTGCCTCCAAAGGTAAAGGCAAGCTTATACTGGTCTTCCCTATTCATGGGTACTGTCCAGTAGCCGTTGGTCGATTTAATGGCGGTGTACACCATTGACCCTTGGATCTGTGCCATGCCCTGATCGATGTCAGGAAGTGGCCATCTTGACATGTGGATCCATTTGTACAAATCATTGGCCATTTGGTTTGAGTATCCCCAGTACTGGGTTGTTGAAGGAACTGTGGCTCCGGGTTGTTGAAGGAATTGTGGTTCTGACAAATTATCCCATCGGATTCTAAGTTCCTAATAATCTCTGTGAGTGATTCAATGGATGCAAGAGGTAACCGGTATTGTTTCACAAATACAGGAACCATCTGGGGTCCGTGGGTATGGTGGTTGAATGAATGGATGTGCGTGCACAGTCGTATGAGTCCACTGAAAACATTTCTTGGAATGCCAGGAAGACCTATTTCAACTTTTGTCCTTGCTCTTCAGTCTCACAGGCATCTGAAAGATTGATCCTTTCCTCGACCATCTGATTGAAGCCTGGGAAGACCTTGGGCTTTGCAATTTCAGCGGTATCCTCCAGTTGGGTGGAGCGATCTCTTTTGATGGTGTTGACCTGAACAGGAGGTTCCAGGGATTCGAGGTAGTAGTCCTTGACTCTGAACACTACCTCCTCCCTCCTGATGTCACAGGTCAGCTATTCCACTCTGTAGGGGCAGGAAGAGTACACTATGAAATTGAACACATGTCTACTTAAAATATTTTCTGGGGGAATACCGTTGCTGGTGTCGAAACAGTCATTTGGGATTGGTGCAGTGATTTCATTACCTAAATCAATAGAATAATGTTGGGCATCAACTGCCATTCCAATAAAAGTGTCTGCGCAAAAGTGATACTTTGTTGGTCGCTGTTATCCACCAAAATTTGAATGATGTTGTGCTCTAGGTCTACTAGAGGTGCCAGATTTAAATACAAACCTAGTTGTTGGAGGTGGAAATTTAAATTTATATAGGCGTCCTGATGTTTGAAGTTATGTCCTCACTTATTTTGAGGGCAATAGTAAATTGTTGCACCTGTCCTGTGATGTTAACCTCTTCCCGCACTTCAACTTCAATGGAATGAGGCAGCAATTGAGCTGACCGAAATGCTTTATCAGTGTTGTCAAAGCCCATGTGATTAGCCCCCAGTCGTGACCAGGCTTTATCATTAATTAGGTCCAAATTGAGTGTGAATCGTTTGAGTATGTCACCGCCCAAATACAAGGCAGAAGGGGCATCTCTCACAACCCAACAATTATGCTCTATGCTTTTGTTGGCAATGGACATTTTTAGCATACTCCTGCTAGGCAGGAGATGTTAGGAGATTAGAGTTTCCAGATCTACTTCACATTTGTCAATCAATTTAAATGTGGGAATGGCCTGATCTTTTGGGAGTTTCCTGAATAATCCTTAGCTGATGACGCTCCTTCCATTATTCAGGCATACTAGGGCAAGCAAAGGTTCCTCCCCTTATTTATCTGAATAGGCACAAAATAACTGTTCATCTGTTTGTGAATGTTTGTCAGACTTTGAGCAGGTTATTTCTTATCAGTTTTCACAGGACTCAAGGTTACCTCTGATTTGGGACTGGTGTAAACGTTTAGGGTGTTCCCTTCCAGTGTGGATTGCCACTTAAAACTGGTAGGAAGGTTGATTTTCAAGAATGGAGAAGAGAAATAGTCACCAGTTTGTTTTCCCCACAGAGATGACAGTAATGTCCGGGACTTGGTTATACTTGAAATGGAATTCTACTTTCTCAGAAAGTTGATCCATTAAATGACAGGAACCATTCATGTTTACATAATTGGTACTCATTTTTAATGTTATAGCCCTGTTGGTCTGGGTCCAGATGGCCTTGTTTACACAGCCGATCAGAGGTGGTAATCTCCTCAGGAGATTGTTCCCCAGTAAACGTGGTGTGCCCTCTGGAGTTACGACTATCACTGGATATTTTAATCAATGTCGCCCAATTTTGATTTCCAGATCTGCAGTCCCTCCGATGGAAATGCCATTCCCGTTGAAAGTTTGGAGTTGTCCGGGAAGTGGTGTGAGTGGAATTTGGTGACCCTCCTCCTCCTAAGTTTAGTTGGTTAAAGGACTTTTTGGACAGGAGGGTGGCTTGGGACCCAGTGTCCAACAGAGCAGATAATTCACACTGACCCTGAACCTTGACCGGTGCACAAAATTGGTCTTTTTTCTCCTCCAGGGTGTAAAGAAAGTCTGAGTTATTTTCCACCCGGTGGTAATTTTCTTAATATTGAACTACAACACTGTGAAGAAATTTTTGCAACTAATAATGGGCGGATTTGGAATCGTCTTTCTCACCCGTTTCTTTACTTCCCCCCTTTACCTGGAGGCAGTTCTCAGAACCTGTTTTGCGGTAGGACACCTCCATTTCTATCCTGTATCGCTCACATTTCTTGGATAGAATAATATTGTGAGCTGGATCAGTCTCCATACTTACCCTGTCCCACTCAGGTTCTTTTGGGATCCATCTTCTTTGGGAGGGATCCCCCCATTTCTGAAAGAGAAGGTCTGCTCACCTGAATCATCCGGGAACTCTTCTCTTTCAAAGGGGATAATCTTGAGCTCTTCCACAAAGTGGGTTCTCCTTTGGCCTCTTCTACTTACCCCTGGCTCTTTGGGTTCTAACTTTCTGGGAATGGAAGAGTCACTTTCAGGCTGAGAGGTTTCTAGCAGTTCTGTCTGGATGAGAAAGGAAGCTTCCTCTAGGGCTTGGCATCTCCCCTCCACGTGGGCCCCCTGCTCAGGAACCTGTGGTTAGTTGGATGTTTCCTCTCATCATTTCCCCCGGGGCATTTTGGGAAGCAATGTTAGGTTAAGGGTTGGACTGAGCCCTCAGCATGTGCCCCCGGTTGTCGGTCACTTGCTGGACCTATCGCTCTAGCTGCAAGACCTTTTCTGGGTTGTCAGGAGGTCTCAAGTCATACCTCTTCTGCTCCCGAAAAGGATAACTGCCCCTTCTCCCGGAGTGGCTTGGGTACTGGAAACTTTTCCCCATAATTTTCTATCTCTCTTCTCGCTGGTACAGGGATCTATTTTCCTGGAATAAGAGAGAGAGAGAGAGAGAGAGAGGAGGAGGATTATTTTGGAAGTTCTGGTTTGCAGGATATCTGGGGAAAAAGTTCAGGTTGGGAGGTGGAGTGATACTTTTCTGCTGAGGGATGTTTAGAGGGAAGTTTTCTGCGGCAGTACTTACCAGATTAGTTCCTCCCCTGGTATACATACTCCTGGATTGGCTTGGTATCCTTGCACCTAGGGCTTACATAGGTAGCAGAGTTTGAGGGATCATTGTTCTGTGCCCCTGCCTGACTACCATTTGGTTTGGCTGTGGCGTGGGTTCCTTCTGCCTTCCATTTTGCTTGTTGGCGGGAGGGTTACTTTTAAGCCCCCCCATCTCCACGTCCAAGGAAGGGGAAGTTCTCACCTCTGCCACCTTCGCAGCAGCAGGTGGGTTAGATGGCTTAGGGGCTTGGGGGGGGGGGGTTTATTCTCAGTGGGCTTCTGGACCTCATAGATCCTGGTGGCTTGTTCAATTTCCCAATCCTAGGTCCTATGTTCATGGAAGTCACGCACCAGCTAAGTAATTATGTATTTGGGGGGGCTCATGGAAATAGGTGGTCACGAACACCCTGCTGTGTGTGTTCACTCGCTGGGAAGTCTGAGCAAATGCACGCTTTATCTCCTGCACAAACTCCCTCGGCGCCAGATCCTCCCCACATTGCAAATTATAAGAAGCCCTACGGGCCTCATGTGTGTTTCTGTGTGAGGAGAAATATTTTAAAATGAGCACCTTATAGGTGGACCAGTTATGATGATCCTGGTCCTCCAGGCCTGCAAAGAAACTGGAGTACTCAGGTGAGAATGTGACAGATTTAGGGGTGTGTGGCTCTGAGCTCACCTGTTGAGTCTTCTGCGAAGACTTCTTCTTTGTTGAGGACTTGATGCCTTTTTTTGTGGTCCCGGTTTTGTGCAGAAAGGGGCGATCATCCCCTGACGCCACCCTTCCTATTGAGCAAGACCCCAGGCAGGCTGGCCCGGGGGAAGACCACCCAATACAAAGAAAAAAACCCAATGAAGGGGAAAAACCTGTATTCCAAGAAGTCAGAGCTGGGTTCCAAAGGCTGTGGAACTACAAAGTTCCAGAAGGTTGAATGAATCTAGATCGCAGGTAAGGGTAACAGAAGGCTGGAGGGGCTGCACGGATCCCAGAACACAGGTAAGGAAGGAGGTACACAGCCACAAGGAACCAAAGAGGAACAGGAGGCAAGGAGCAGAACAGAGACCAAGAAGGAGGAGCAGAGACCAGGGGAAACAAAGACAAAGAATCAAGGTAGGTACAAACCAAGGGCACGTACGACCAAGCGTTGAGATGCGACGTAAGCAGCGTCTCCGGGAACCAAGCAGCCGCTGCCGGTGACGCCTGCAACAACTAGACCGCATGAAACGGGCCAGAAGACTTGCGGCAGCCATGTCAGGAGGCAAAATAGCCTGCTGCGAGCAAAGAACAAGTTCTCCAGCCTCGGAAAAAGAGCAAAGGATACACACATAAATTCAGATTTCAGGTATTTAGACAAATATATGTCTGTTCTTGATTTCTGAGGTTGGTATCTCGTGATGGGCCAGGAAGTTAAAGTGGGAGGCAGTGAAGGGTGGAGGTGGGGAGGTGAGGAGGTAAAGTTGAGGAGGGCTTGTAATCGAGGCAAGTGTGGCAGTGAGTAACTGGAGAGTGAGACAGGTAGTAGGATGCAGCAGCTTGCAGCTCTCGTATGGATTTAAAGAGCAGGTGAAGGAATTTGAACAGGGAGCGATTTGAATGAAAGGGCTTCCTACGAGTACCTGGAAGCATAGGCTGTCAGTGAGGGAAACTGGTGTCAGAGTTAGACTCAGATATTTTCGAAAATCCAAAACGTACAATTAGAACAGATTCCTGGCCGCATATCGATTTATCATTGGATTCTGTTCAATAATTTGACCAGGTCACCAGACCTTCCCTCCACCAATCTGTTTTTTGTGTTGTACTTGAGATTCAGATCTAAGTAATAATCTTTCCGCCAAATATCTCACCATACCATAATCTTGACAGCAAAAACTCCTCAGGTATAATTTTGACACACACTTAATATCTCCATAACATATTAGAGGCATTAAGGGAATTTTCAAAAACCACTCCCGAGCCCTCTGCCCCTTTTCTTGGGCGGATTTAATTAGTTATTCGAACTCCATTCCCGTTTGAGGGCAAGTAGTTCCTGTATACTTTAAAGTGAACGTCAAAAATATTGTCCAGCGATATAATCTGGAGATTATCAAATAAAGACATATATTACATGCAGATATTGTGTCTGGTGCTATTAAGATGATGTCGGCAATTTGATATGGAGGTAGTAAGCGTGTGTCGAGATTATGGTATGGCACATTTAAGGCAATATTGAGAACACGATCTTGTGATATTTAAAGAATGTTGAGATTACAGAATGGAGATATCAGTGTTCTGTCGAGATTAAAGTGTGGCCATATTAAGGGCATAACTAGATTATGGCGTAGAGATTTTATGGATGTGTTGAGATTATGGTATATAATTGTATAATTGGTTATTTATAATGCACTTAACAGCCAGAGGTTTCTAAGTGCAGACCTGTGGATCGAAGATGTGTTGCTCCATGTCGTCTTGCTTCCAAGACGAGCACATTGCCCCTGAGCTATCCTCCCATATAGAGCTGTGAGTTCCATGTGGAGTTTCTGACATATAGGTATACATTATATTGGTACATTATGGCCTGCTAGAGGCCCCCACTTATTAATCCCATTATTCCTAGAACACCCGCTCAACCACCCACACCTTATCTCCCTCAAGCCCAAAATCACTGAACAATCTCTTCCTCACTGGCCATCGTGTTAGACCTGGACCTGACTGTGGCCGGCAAAGAAGGAACTCTCCTGGAGTAATTTCTCTCTCTGATTATCCACTTCCTGGGACCCTCCCCCTAACACTCCCTGCACTCCTCTGCCTGGTTCCTAGTGATTATCCAAGAGACAGCCTTAGACCTCGTCCCCCTCTGCTTCTTCTGCGTCTCACTTTCCCTTTCTCAAGTCCTGCTTTGTTACATGGTGGCTTGACTCGTGAGGGGTTACACTGGTGAGATCTTCTTTAGCATCTCTCATTTTCCATCTGCTGGAAAACGGTTATTGGTATTACTGGAGCTGCTAGCATGAGCTTGGAACTTGATAGCCCTGATCAGTGTCCTAAGTGCATAGCTGACATGGTTAGTGAAAACACCATTTCTGGATCTACAGGAAGAATTTCAGATATAAATGTGAGCAGTATTACTGCACCAGAAGTCCAGTCTTCCCATGCTCTATTATGCTGTGGGGACAGCGTCGGAACAGATTTGCCTGACAGTCTTAGGCCTGTGCGCCTTGCGCTACTTAACACCAGATCATTGATTAATCACTTGATGGATATTTGTGACTTTATCCAGGATAATGGCATAGATTTCTGTGCAATTACAGAATCATGGTTGCATTCAGCTGCAGGCCTGGCTCTTATAAAATCCTCGGTGTTGATCACTTGGTGGGGAGCAGGGGTCGGGTTGCCCTAATTTTTCATTCATTACTTGACAGTCAACAGCTGAATGTTGAGGTCATCTCTGATTGTTAACATTTGCAGTTAAAGTGGGCCATTGATCCTAATAATCCCTGCAATATATTTTTAATATATCATCCTCCTAATAACATGCCAGAATTCGGCACTCAATTATGTGAGCGGCTGTCCATGGACCCTAAATCAAGCACCAAGACCATTCTGCTAGGAGATTTAAATCTCGGTTTTTATGATCTATCTCACCCAAATGCTAGAACTCTACAGACCTCCTTGAAAAGATTGGGCTTTAAACAGAATATTCTAAAGCCCACACATACTGCAGGTAGGATTCTAGACTGGGTAGTCACACATGGGATTCATGTGGAGAATGTGGACGTTGTCCCATGCCCATGGTCGGACCACCCATTTATATATTTTCAACTTTCTCAGCTAATGCATAGGCAGAAAATTAGAGATTTCCCCTAAGAAAGTCATGTAAAGTAACCTGTGCAAGCTCTTCACTCCAGCTGCTCTCCTACCCATTCTTAACGATCTTGCCAGCTTTGAGTCATCTACTAACCTGGTATCAGCCTATGATGAAACAATGACTTTGGCAGTCAACACACTAGCCACTTTGGTTAAATCTCAGCCCTCTAAACCATGGTAAACCCCAGAAATTCAGACACTTAAGTGCAAGACAAAACTGGCACTTAAGAGCTGGAGAAAGTCATCATCATTGGAGGACAAAACTAGCTATTTTATAGCAGATAAATCATATAAATCTGCCATTCATGAGGTGAAGAAATCTGCCTATAAACAAAGAACCAAGGATGCAGCCTCAAGCTCAAAAGAACTGTTTGAGATCCTCAGTGAGTTGGAAGAACCGTGCCCCGCTATCTCACCAATGAAAAAAGATACTACCTGGTGCACTGATATCCAAAACGCTTTGAGGCAAAAGATTGCTAAAATCAAGTATGAATATAATGCCAATCATTGTGCCACCAAGGATCTATCTACTGCAGCCAGACCTGAGATATTAATCGCTCCTCGGCCTCTCTTTAGGCTCTGTGAAATATCTGAATCTGGTATTCTTGAACTGCTGTTGAAAATCAAACCTACCATCTGCAAGGGCGACAGCTGTCCTGCGCCTATTGTGAAGCCATGTGCGGCTTTCTTGACACCTCTCATTATGAAATCTGTGAATCTTTAATTTAGGGAAAATGTGGTGCCTAGTTCTATCAAACAGGCCTAGAT
This sequence comes from Ambystoma mexicanum, assembly GCF_040938575.1. Taxonomy (NCBI): domain Eukaryota; kingdom Metazoa; phylum Chordata; class Amphibia; order Caudata; family Ambystomatidae; genus Ambystoma; species Ambystoma mexicanum. The sequence goes on along the minus strand of NC_090921.1, from coordinate 343,815,095 downwards.
AGCGCCTCTCCTGAAAAAACCCTCACTGGGTCCCAACCTACCTGCCAACTATCATCCAATAACACACTCCCCCTTCCTTCTGAAGATTCTGGATAAGGTTGCTTATCAACAAATCCAAAACTTCCTAGAAACATATAACATTTGTGGCCCTAACCAATCAGGCTTCAGAAGCAATCGTGGCACAGAAACCACTCTCCTTCATTGAAAAACATCTATTCTTCAGCAATCAGACACATCTTACTGCAGCCTTTGACCTCGGTGATCATACAATCCTAGCCACTAGATTACAAGACTCTGCCTCCTTTTCTAGTGAGGCATCTAGTTGGGTCTTGTCCTGTCTCTCAAATCAAACAGCAAGAGTCTTTCATGAAGATTATATGGCAGAAGGCTTTGAATTGGATTGTGGTGTACCCCAGGGCCCTGTATGTCCCCAACGGTTTAAAATGTGTTCACTCTTCCTCTCGTTAACTGTCTAGATGCCGAAGGCATTGGGTGCCCAAACTGTGCGGATGACCCCCATTGCCTCCTTCCTCTTACTGGCAACTATGATCTAGACTCACAGACTATTAACAACACCTACAATTGAATTCATCAACTGATGACTTTGAATGGGGTGGTACTTAACAATGGAAACATTGAAATTATGTTGGTAGGTACCGCCTCCAAGCTGCGCAAAATGGATCCTGCCTATGCTACCTTTCAAATTGCTGACTGTCATCTGACAGCGCTTACGAAGGTTAAAACATTGGGTATGGTGTTGGACTCAGAACTCACAATGAAAACACATGTAAGCAGTCTTGTGTCTTGCACTTCCTATTATATTAAGCTACTGGTGCAGGTTAGACCATTCCTTGATACAGCAGATAGTGCCACATTAGCTCGTGGAATTATCGGCCCTCGTCTGGACCATTGTGCCAGCCTTCTTCAGGGTATTGGCAAGATGGAGCTTAATCGACTGCAAGTAGTTCAAAATAATGCAGTCGTAGAACGGAGCATGTGTCTGCAGTAAGAAGGTCACTCTATTGGTTGCCCGTAAAAAAAGCAGATCCTCTTTAGGACCCTTTGAATTACGCATGCATGTCTCTACGGGAAAAGTCCGGCATATTTGACTAAACGGTTAAGGTGGATACCAGCTAGGCGTACGCTACAAACCAATTACACAGGACTTCTGGAAATACCTGCAGCCAAGCCCATGTACAAGATGGTTGCTTCTTTGTAGCAGCCCCTCGGTTGTGGAATGCCCTTCCCCCACCCCGATATAAGACTATGCAGAGAATGATCATTCTTTAAGCGTAAGCTCAAGGCCCTTCTGTTTCAATAACTTCATTAATGAACCCCTCTGATTCTCTGGCCTGGCTAAATCTCTGTTCTTGTTTTACAGCGTCTGTCTTGTGCTCGCGCTTCTATGCCCACGGGCGATGTTCCAAAGTGTTACAAATAAACTAAATAAATAAATAAATGGAAGATTATAGACACACCGGGCGTTGGACCTGCTTGTCCTCATAGCGGCTAGGCAGAATAAAAGCACACCGGACTACAGGTAAAACCATCCAACTTTTTTGTTTCATTGCAGTCCATTCCTCTTATAATTCCATGCTATTGGGGCTCTCACTGCTCCCCTGCTAGCTCTAACTTCCTGCGCTGAACCCCATAGAATACAGCTGAGCCCCCCAACAAATTTGGTCCAGCTGCACACAAAGCTTTTCCGCCTTTCCAACTTCTCCATCTCATTCTTTCTAGAGCCTCCAATTTATTCTCCATTTTCTACACTCTGCAAGTTTTCCTTCCGATTATTACTGTTGAATGCTCTTTCCATTCGGACTCGCACAGCACTTTGATGTCATGAATTATGGCAGGAGATGCTATATAAATGCAAGAAAACATAACATAGCGTATCGAGACATGAAGCCTATGTCTAGGTGGCCGTATTTAGCTGCACAGTAATGATGAGAGCATGGTTTAGCAATATTAAGGGCATGTGAAGAATATCGTATGGTGCTACAAAGTGCATGTCGGGAATAAGGTATGAGATGTAAAGTGCACGTGAAGCTAATAGAATGGAGATACATTGAGCCCCTGGGATGTAAAGAGAATGCCAAGATTATGTTGTGATATATTAAGAGAATGTGAGCATGGTATGGAGACAATAAGGGCAATGTGGAGATGATGGCATGGCAATCTAAACTCCATGTGAAGATGATAGCATGGAGCAATGAAGTGCATGCCAAGATTATGGGATGGGGGTCGGCATAATGTGGATGCAAGATAACAAACACTATGTACACCAGGAAATGAGGATTCAAACGTATGTTAATAAACACAGGAACATGTGGATGAAGACCAATGGGGGGAAAGGTTCTGACTGAAAATATGTCTCACAAACTGAGACTGGGAGGGAAAGTAACAATAGAGAGCAAGGGGATTGTGGGTCTGTCTATCTCCAGACGTTGCTTTGCCTTTCCTGGCACAACTTCCAATGTCCTGCCTTCCACACTTTTTGTAAGCTCTAGGTTATACTTTTAGAGGAACTCCATTAAGATCTAGGGGGCATTTCTAAAACATAAAACGAATGCAGTGTCAGTATGGGGGAGAATCCAAAAAGGGACCCTGTCTATTTGTAGTGGACTTCGGGTTCTAGCCCAAGTCCCTATCTACAAAGAATCACATTTTCTGGATTACAGCTCCCTAATGGCTATTTCCCCAAAGCACACACGGCCAGAGGGTATTTATAGCGCCTCACAGGCTTTCTTGTTTTTTTCCTTGGGGCATCCTTGATCTACGTGCAGCTGTGCCACCATTATTGGAAGAAGGGAGCAATACAAGATCACTACCCTTACTTACCTTATATGCTTACGTGGTTCCTTTTTTACCCACGGTTCACCTTCCCAGGTTCTGGAAGCATGGACCCAGCACAGCACCACCGAGTCAAGAATTCACGTTCTGACTTGAGTCTCGTTGCGAGACAACTAAAGAATCTGCTTAGGCTTCTCCATTTTATGGGTGTCTCGCCCCTATCGTGCCCTGCTAGATAGCCCCCATTGGGCTCTTAGCAATGCCATGCAATCTGCCTTGTCCTTTCCACCTGCACCAGCTCTGCAACTCACCTTCCTAACTATCCAAGCCTCATAGGGTTGGCTGAGGGCCTTGTCTGTCCTCTTGTTTTCTTACTCTTTTCTTGTGATAAATCTTTCTTGATTGTTTGGCTTGCCAATTGTCTGATTTGCCAGAAGCACGCATGCGGAGAGCTTAACGACAGCCACCACCATTTTAAGGTCTGGCAAAGCTGTCATGGCAGACACTTCTGCATGCATGCATTCTGGTTACAATATACTCCCGGCATGTATCCCGCGTGTGGTTGCGCCTAATCCAGAACTTTCACTATTTTGCTTGTTCGCATCATGGGGAGGTGTGAGAGGCTCTGGTGGATTCCACTTTAGACTGACTCTGAAATCACATGATGGTGTGGGTGTTTCCCCTGGTTCCCAGAGCCTCATATCCCGCTACCACCAACTTGCCCCTGATAGACAACGTCACAAAACCCTAACCCCCTTTCCAATTGGCCTCTGTTTGTTTCTCCTAAGGGGTCATCTAGGGGTTCATCTTCTAGGAACCATTCCCTTCACTCATGATAGGGGCTCTCGCTTTGGGGAAGAGGAACTAGTCATGGGGTCAACTTCTTCGGGCAGAAACTCCTGGGACTGGAAAATGTTCTCCTCTGGATGCCATTGCTATAGCCAGGAAGAAAAGGGACCTTCCAGTTTGGGTTGTGGGGAACATGAATAGATCTTTGGCGTGAGCTGTTGTTAACTGTCGAGTAAAATCAGTAAACGGGACCACAGTCTCAAGTAATCCAGGCCTAGCCACCTCCACTGGGATAGTTTGACCCTCCACATCGACAGTAAAAGAGACTTTGGGGATAGATATCTGTGGTCGCAGGTGATCAGGGCTTTCCATGCATCATTTAATGGGCACAGTCCTGATATGCATGTATCGTGCTCTGTCACCTTACAGATTCCAATAGTGCCTCAGAGGCTGTACCCCCACCTCCACCTGTATTTAACATTCTTCCTCACCAGACACCTGGATTCACATTTCTGCTTTTGCCTCTTCTCCCTCTCCTCTAGGATACTCCTGGTAGCACTCAGCCTCCTGATCAGGATCTTCACTGGGATGTGAATAGCTGGAGTGCATGGGTTCCTCCATTCAAAGCTCGGGAAGGTTTCGGGGTATATGGCCATTTTTTACAGCAGGATAGCATTTCAGGGCTGGTGTATTGGATCTAGTTGGGAAAGGTTTCCCTGTCCTAGTCCCCCCCCTCCTCTTCCCAGTGGTTTAGAGAAAAATGGCTTACTTAGATATCCTAAGAATCAGGTTTCTCATGTATCGGGACGCAGGCGGTGTTGAGGTCCCAACATGCAAAAAGAAGGGCTTCTTCTCTTCAGTGGTGAGCTGGGACCTAAAGTTTGGTGAACCCACCAAATGGAGGTATGGGAAGTGTACTAAGGTTGCGTCTTTGAGGGACATATTATTGCACTGACACACTGCACTCTGTAGGTAGGAGTGGAGTTAATAAACACCAGTTTTTTGTAACAAATTGGGTGGACGCAGAAAGGACTGGTGTGGGTTAATCATAGCCATTTTTATTTCTTTAATGGCATCAGTGTGGCATTTCTCCACTTTCCTCTGGTTGCCTACCACGTGTTTTTCTGAGGTGCCTTTTTTGAAACATGTTCTTTTCTCACAGATTCCTAGATGGTTCCCTACTTGGTGAGATCCGTCCAAGCTAACGCTTCCTTCAGAGAGTCTCCCATTGGTGGATCACTGTGGGGCTCAGAGTTGGGGCGATGCATGTATGGGTTCTAGCAAGACGGATGGGGCGAATCCGTGAAATCTTCTGAAAGTTTGAACAGGAGTGGAAGTGGGGCTGGACTCTCTGTCAGTCTACTTCTTGCTGGTAGGATCCGTTGCTGTCTCTAATTCAGTAGATTCAGACCTTTTTGATCCAGTAGTTTACCCCTCCACACCTGGGTCATGAGGGGATGATGGCTCTGTTGCTAACCTTTATGCCCCCTCTAACATTTGAGCATGTGATAGGGGATCAGGATGCCTCAAGGGGGTTCCTATAGTAGAGGAACCCATTTTAGCTCTGTGTCTATATATAACGGGGGTTAGGGCAATCCATTGCACCAGCCTTCTGCTAAAGCAGACTGTGTACGAAGACGGTGTCCTTGCGTCCTATCAGATCATTCCTGTCGTCAGGTCTGAGGATCTGAGTATGGACTTCTGGGTAAGCCTAATGGGGCAGGTTCAGTCATCCAACTTGTGACATCACTGGTCACAATGTGGATGGAAAGAAAGGCTCAATACACAGAAAATGAGGATGAAAAAGCTTTATTCAGTAACACAGGTGACGACATATGGAGGGGAAATGGCTCATACTGATAGGATGACCAACCAGCTTTTCTTCAGAAACTGTCAACAGAAGGGACAGCAACAAAGGAGAGCAGCGGGGGACAAGGGTTCCATCAATTTCCAGATATGACTTTGCCTTTCTTGGCTCGGCTTACAATGCCCCGCCTAATCTGGTTAGTGTTACTCCTTGTGTTGTTTCCATGGTACGGAGGTTGGATGAATGCCTATAGATCTTGGGATGCATCAAAAAACAAAAACGAAACAGAGCACTGTCTAGCATGTCAGGTTGGGGCTGGGGGGGTGTACCTTTTCTAAGAGGACCTGAGATCCCAGCCCAAGTCGCTGTCTACCAAATCCCTATGCTGCTATTTTTCCCAAGGTATACACAGTTACAGAGTAATTCCTGAACATGCATTCTTTGGTTCCTCCTTGATATCCTTGGTTGACCTTGGCAATCAGATGTTATAACCCTCTGGCCATGGGCTGTATTCCAATGCTCCAGGTGCGTAGACAACGCAAGCAACCATGTACCTCCCTTTGCTCTGGTACTTTTCATGCTGATGTTTTTGTAATCCATCAGCCATCGCCCACCTGGCCAGGAGCCCACTCCAGACTTTGGTGTGTTCTTACTTCGCCTGAGCACGGCATTGCACCTGGGCGAGTGCCCACTTCAGGTGCATGTTATACTTATCGTCCTTGGGGGTCACTGGCTCCTGCAAGAATATGGGCTAGATCCTGCACCTGGCTTGCAATCAATTTCCTTCAAGATCATTAGGTCCTTGAAATGACATGGGTGATAACCCCTTTGCCAGCCCCCTCACCGACTCCCCCCGGCTCGTTGCAATGTCTCTCAAGGACTGGGCTGCACTGCCCAACAAGCTGCTTCCCAAACTACTTCTTTCCTGCACCAACTCTCCAACTGTCCTTCATAACTCCTTTACTGAGCATCTCCTTATGTCTCATTTTATACTGCGTTAGCCCTCCCAAGTATCTGAGATATGCTAGCTTGTTCCTGGGTTAACCCCTGGTCATAGGATTAGTTGAATGTCTCGGGTCCCACCTCTTCCCCATTTGTGATCACTTGCTGCCTTAGTCTTTTCATGTAATAGTGCTTTGTTTGACTCTTGGGCTCACTAACTGTTTAATATTTTGATTTATGATTTGTGAATCCTTCCTTCTCTAAAGGATGCCTCCATGAATTTCGTGAAAAATGGTGAAAAGAGTTATTTATGTTCCAGAATGAGCTTTGGAGAAATGATGTTCTCTGAGCACGAGGTGGGCTGCATTAATGTTAGAGTTTTATCCATTTCATCTGTTGCTATTGCCGAGAAAGAGAAGGGGAGTTGGTATTGCGATTTATAGTCGGTCTGCTGCGGATTATTGGGTTTAATTACCTTGTTCAGAGATTCTTTTATTTTCTTTCTTGTACTGGAGATTTTAGCTTTGAATGCCGTCTGAACTAATGCGTCGTCTTTGTCAGTGGGCAGTAAAGAGACTTGGAGTGCTTTGGGTTTTTCAAGGAGCCTGAGAGAGTGGAAGAGCTTTCTGGAGCGGTTAGCTGCATGGATTATTTCTTGATTGTAGTAATCCTACAATTTTCTTTTTATATTTTGTACCCACCTCTTTACGTGCCTTTTTGTTTTCATCGGTCTGAAGTTTAGACCAGCGTAACTCTAGTTTACGCGTTTCCCTTTCCAGTATGCTGTGGCGTGGGGTGAACCATTTTTGATGATTTGGGTTGTCTCTGACTTTTCTAGTTCGAATGGGAGCAGTTTTCTCCAACATCACTATAAGGTTGTCTTCAAAGGAGGAGACTAAGGGCCTAATTCACAGACGTGTTTCATAATGGAAAAACCCCATTGGAAACCGTTCTGTGAATCAGGGCCCAAGTGTTCCACCGAGTCTAGATCTGTTGTATAAGCCATGATTGTATTAATAGAAGATGCTATTTCCTTGGAGTATATCCTTTTGAGATTATGGCTTGTGACCGTTTTAGGAGGGTTGCAGGGTTTGTCTTGTCCCTCAGATAGGGAAATGTGAAATTGAACAATGTAATGCCAGATACAAGGCCTGATCTGGCTAATGTCAATGTTTAGCTTTCTGGTTGTCACACAGTCTAGCATGTGGATTTTATCAGTTGTGGGAAATTAGTGGGCCCGAGGGCTAAATTACAGCTGGCTCCAACTGCCAACTCTGCAGCTGGTTCTCCTAATTACAGAATACACAACCTTGTGACTTGCAAGCCTCTGGATCGCTACCTGGTGGCAAATGAGCTGTGAGATTCAGAACCGCCTGCTGCGTTGTTTGCTCTCAGAGTGAGCCAGCACACGATCCTCCCATTCACCTCTGAGTTCAATGTCAATGATAGATGCATTTTGGTTATTGAAGTCGACTGACCCTCAGCTGCCTCCTATAATACCTTCCCACGGTACCTTCCTCTGATACGGGATCTTCACGATAGTGCTCCTACACATGAGACTGGGGAGGGGGTAGAGGCTCTGGGGGATCCACTGGGTGCCACCTCCAGGGGTGTAGACTAGTGCTATAGCATGCATGTGGAGATCAATGGTCCCGGATATAACGTGTTCCTGTATCATATTTACACCATTAAGAAAACTGATCATAAATGCTGCCTGCCGTGATCGCGCATAGAAGCTAGCATTTATTCGGCTTCCTATAGAATCTTCCTACTTTTTGCAGGTGAAAACAAATATTCATTCCATACGAATCCAGAGCATCTCCACCAGCTTTAAAATCGGATCTGGTCAGAGATCGTTAATTGGGAGGTGGAGTGCGTGCGTCCGGCGGATTCTGAAATGAGATTCTGGGCACATATTCTGCCTCGCAAATCAAGCAAAATAACACGGTGAGTAGAAAATCTGCGGGCCCCCACCTCTCTTTCAGATCTGCCACTACTCCTGGAGACCATGCAAATGGCGGCGTGCACAGTATCAATCCCAGTAACACACCATTCTGACCCACCACCATGTCAAAATGGAGCGCTTTTGCCTTCCTTACCTCCACATTTGAAAGGATGTTTTGACTTTCAGTTGTCTTAAACATTCTGAAAAATTGATCCGCTGGTTTGCTGGTGACTCTTTCAGCTTTTATTTTATTTTTGAAATGCTGTCGTTGTTTATTGTGGATCGGAAGTGCTGTAGGAGCTGTTTAGCGGTGGCCAGTGTTGAAGGACTGTTTTGAGTCTGTAAAGAGGTGCCTCTTTGGACGTTTCCGGAACTGAAGCAGGTATGGAATGGTTTGGTGAAGATGCTGCGAGATATTCCTGAGCCATAGTCCTGCAAGGGAGATATCTGGAGAAGTCCCTTGTCAATTGGGAGTAGTATATGTCCAATTTCGGGAAGGTTCTACACGAAGGCACGATGCCAGGGTACCATTGTGGCCCTAAAAACATCAATTGTTACCCCATTGTGACAAAACGGTCTGTTTCTAGGGTCAGTATAAATCCGGACAACTGTATCCACCTGCGGGCATTACCATTGTAAAAGCAAAACAAAAATGATCAGAACGCCATATCTTATAGCAAGGGTCTGCAACCTTTTGCTCTCCGGATGTTTAGGACTACAACTCCCATCAGCCATAGCCAGCATAGCCAATGTTAAGGGATCATGGGATTCAGAATCCAAAACATCTGGAGAGCGACAGGTTGCAGACCCATGCCTTACAGACTGTTGTTGTGTGTTCTTTTTGGGCCTGATTTTGAAAAGCATTTTACCTTGGCACAATCCAGCTGATAAATGCTTTCTAAATCAGACCCTTTGGGTTCGCTAAGAGAAGTATGGTTCCCAAGTGCTGCCCAGTGGTGCCACATATTGCGTGACGCAAGCAGCCCTGCCAGTTCAGCTCTTTCAGCCAGAAGCAATCCGCGCCCTGGGACTTGCACGCATAGCGCCCAACATTTGGAGATTTTACCTCATGAACAGGGAGGTTTATTTTTCCCCCGCTGACGCGCATAGGTAGTTAGTTCTACGTCATAAATTCAAATTTCCCTTTATCGAGTATGGACAATATTTGCAATTGTTTTAATTTCCTTTTTTGAGATTCGTTTTTTGCCCTTTTTTCAATGGGCGATTTTTCCACATCCTCCTCTAATACCCTGACAACACCCCAGCCATTGTCCTCCTTTTAAACCCCCGCCCCCTTTTCCATTCTTTTTAAAACGTATGCCCTATCCCGACTTCTTCTTGGTGGCGTTGAACTGGTGGGATTCTCAACAGAATTTTAATACAATTTAGAAGGGAGTTAGTTAGCAAATGTATAAAATCAACATTTTGGGCTCAGAATCCACCGTATTCCCCCATATCAGTGAGTGTGATGGTGAGCCTGCAGGATCAGCCGGCGTGACTGACACGGAGCGGGGCTCTCGCTCCGTGGTCGTAAGGCTGTCGCGGGGCGCGGGAGCTGCGCAGCAATAAGGACACGGGACCACAGGTGTCGATGCCTAAACCCGGACTGGCGTTCCGACGCCAGTTCCGGTGATGCCTTTATTTCCGCATCCGCCCGTAGTGTCACGTGACCCTGATATTCCGGGACACGTGACACCACATTCCTCCCCAAATTGGAGGTGAGACTCCCATGAGTTAACATAACATTTTACATAGAGTCTTACTTCTGGGTGAGTGAATGTCTCTGCCTCTGCTGTCGTCTTCCTTGGTATATTTCGTCTACCACATATCCTTGAAGGCGGGAAGATGGTTTGGGCCTTTCTCTCAGACTGTATCGGGTGCCTCTCTCTCGTGGCGCGTTTTCCGTGGCGGCCTCCCCTTCACCACTTCCTCCTTCCGGCACTTCGAGGGTCTGCTGTGTCGTGGGTGTTTGAGGTGGGTGTACTACTTCCTCCCTCTGGGGTGACCGTTGTTCTTCCCACATTTCTGGGGGCACTTTCCTGAAATGGGAGACGTTCCTGGTTACTGTCTCTTTTCCGCGGGTTGCTGTAATCATGCTGTGGTTAGTGGTCGCGACAGTCCACGGGCGCGCTTCGAAGTTGAGGGACATTTTCTTCGGTGGTGCCCGGTTTCTGACGAGGACTGTGTCTCCCGGGTTTATGTCTCTGTGGTGTGCTCGTCGAGCAATGCTTTCTCGCTCATTGTGTCTTTCCCGTCTTGCTTCCATCCCGATGATATCTGGGTCTGGCGCTGTCCAGTCTGGGTGTATCGGTAGCTCTGCCTGGATGGGAACTCCGAACATGAGGGCCGCCGGGCTGACTCCTGTGGCTGTGTGTGGGGTTTGTCGGTGTGTCCCCAGAAACCGATATACAGCCTTCAGCCAGGGGTGCCCTTGTTCCTTTGCGATCCTGATGATCTTGTTCAGGGATCCCATGAAGCGCTCTGCGTCACCGTTTGCCTGAGGCCATCTTGGGGTGATGCGTTGATGTTTGACGTTGACCTCTTTGAAAAATTCCCTTAGTTCTTGACTGACAAACGATGGGCCATTGTCACTCTTTATTTTCTTGGGAATGCCATGAGTGGCGAATATTTTCTCCAGTGTGAGGATGGTGGTTTCTGCGTTCGTCGAGGCGACATGCTCTACTTCTGGGTATCTGCTAAACTCATCTATCACCACTAGCAGGTATCCTTCTCCAGCGATGGTGCAGTGGTCCATGCTGACGGCCTCCGTTGCTGTCGGGGCTCGCAATCCACTCACCGCCTCGTCGCCAGTGTGATGGTGAGCCTGCAGGATCAGCCGGCGTGACTGACACGGAGCGGGGCTCTCGCTCCGTGGTCGTAAGGCTGTCGCGGGGCGCGGGAGCTGCGCAGCAATAAGGACACGGGACCACAGGTGTCGATGCCTAAACCCGGACTGGCGTTCCGACGCCAGTTCCGGTGATGCCTTTATTTCCGCATCCGCCCGTAGTGTCACGTGACCCTGATATTCCGGGACACGTGACACCACAGTGAGAGTTGGCGGGTATGCGCTCCCATTCACTTTACCAGTGCCGAATATTGGCTTCTGCGTCTGCAAAGTGCCATTAGCAGGAAAAACAACCGGGCCAGCTGATGGTGCAAGGCATGACGGGTGAGTACACGTGACCCCCACTGCTCTGCCTCCATCCTAACTGCTGGCTTCCACTGCAGCCCACAGGCGGTGCGCTGGGGGATTCCACGCGCCTTTCCGGTGGCATTTCTCCAGGGTGAGGAGGACCTGTGGGCAAGTGGACATGCACACAGCTTCCCACCCACGAGCTCCAATGATGCTGGCAAGACAGCTCCGCGTGTCAAGCGATCGCACTAGACCTGCAGACAGGGGTGTTGCTAGGTCTGGAAAAGATCTGGGGCTAGGGTAAAGTCAGGGCTGTCGGGACTCGGCGCTAGCTAGCCTTTTAGTTGTAGCCCCCGAGGTTCTATCCGGGGCTACAACCAAAATACCTGGGTCTATAGCCCCCTCAACCCGCCCCCCCTAGCAACACCTCTGCCTGCAGAACATAGGTATGGATCTCGAAACAGCCTTTCATTCTTCCGAAGTCGATAACTTGAGTACCATTGGAATGAGGGATAGTTACTCCTGCTGCTATTACAGCGCTTAGAAGTGTTTTGGCAGAATCCTGAATGGAGCACTATGTAAAAACGCGATTATTACTACCCGCCAAAGGTTTAGGGGTACCTGTCGATCCACGAATGTGCCCACCCTCTTCTGATGCCAGGCAACCGAAAGGGCGTGAGGTCCCAGGTCTGCATGACTGGGGCCCTGGAATGCCCAGCTGGCTTCTCCCTGCGTAACCCAGCCCTTCCTCCTTCCTGTTATTTCCCCCCCAGGCTCCTCAGGTGCTGAGGGAGGAGGCTTCCTTGCTCAGGGAAGGGGGGTTGCCAAGAAGTCCCCTTCTTTGCTTTGACAGGTGCGGGGCATCCCTGTCATTAACAACACAGAGGCTTTGTCAGCAGGGCCACCCTGGGGTCAGCAGCGGCTCGGTAACACTATCCCTTCTTCCAAAACAAGGCCGAGGTCAGGGGTCAGAGGAACATACTGAGAACAGCGAGTGGGGCCGGTGTCAGCTGAGCCAGAGGCTTTTTTGTGGGACGGAGAGAGGTGCCTCTTTGCTGCCAAGGGTAAAAGTCGAGACCTGGTATCAGAAATAAGTTTTGCCCCATCCCCCATGTGATGGCTGTATCGGGTCATGTGATGTTGATATTTTTTTGTTTCTTTTACATTTCTAAAGCGTTCACACAGTCTTCGGGCACCGAGGCGCCGCTACAAGAATTGTTTTTTTTTTAAGTTGCGTAATTGTTTTTTTGTTTTAGTTGCGTATTTATCGCGGACCCGGGGCTCGAATCTGTATTGCTTCGTGTCGTCTTACTCCCAAGGCGCGCTCGTTGCTGATCAGTTATCCTCCTGCACACCATGCTGCTTTTGCAACGAGAAAAGCAAACCTGCACTCGTCTGCGGAGTCTTGAAGCTGTGCTGAAGGCCCTTGACAAATAGGAGCGTCACACACCACAGTGGTGACATTTTCATTGGAACCTGTGTTTTTCTACTGTAGGTTTGGCGCACGGGACCTTCGACTTTATTACTCAATAAAACACTGGAATTGCAGGGAATTAATCTCTATGTTTTTCCCCTCATTACTCTTTTACTCTTTAAATTGTTGCGGCTACATTGGCACTGTTAAGACCCAAACAGGGCAGAATGTGTCTATGCTTGCTGCGCGGTTTTGAAAACGACTAGTGACGGAATTAGAGTATGGCCGGTTTTAGATGATGTGGCGCCCTGAGATTTAGTTTAAAATCGGGATAGATTATAAAGCGAGTGTGCGTTGCCGTCATTTTGCATTCCAGCGTTGCCAGCGCGTGCCCTAGTCGCAATAGAGCCAACATCCTGGATAAGCAATGCCGCGGGGAAGCAGTGTGGTGCCGCGTGAACCAAATGTGATTTCTCCTCGAGAGCTTTTTTTCAATTCAAGTCTTAACCCACATTACGAATGCAGGTTTCTCTTCCCTCGATATTCTACTTGCTTTCGTGTAAACCACCCGGCGAGGTCTGAGCGTCTATGTTTGTGTTATTTTCTTCACTTTGGGGCGCTCGAATAATGTACACAGCTGGCCCCTGAGAATGATCGTGTTTGGCAGTTACTGAATTTGGATAAAACCAAGTGCGCCTTTACTCGGGGAGGGGGAGTGGTGGCCCGGGTGCCACCTTTCAGGAGTTTCTCTGTAAGAATAGCAGCTAAGAAACACCGCCCACGTGGTGTGAGGCAGGATCTGCCTTGCAAAATGGAGGAGCAAGGCCGGCTTTGCCCGCGGCGAAATAGTACTTGGAGCCTCCTTCACTGCACCCCACAAGAAAATACATCTCCACGTCCGTTATCAACACACCAAACAATGGGTGACTGCCTTCATCTACCCGAGGCTCGATTTTATTCCAAAAAACATGCAACACGTAAAAACTCTTATTAAAACAGCAACACATTTGCAATACATGTTCACAAGGTACAGGCAGGTAAAATGGAATTTATTTTATAAAATGCATGTTGTAGGTGCATGTAAAGAAGCTGTGTTTATGTCAAGTAGGCCTACAGCAAAGTGTTTTAGTGTGGAAGCAAGTTTAAAGATATTACCATCGCTGTGCTGTGTTTGATTAACAAAATGTGAGTGTTACTGCACCACATTGCTTTGTGATGGCGTACTAAAATGGTGCCCATTTATTTATGTTTTCTTTATTTAAATAAGTTACATGATTGTTAAATTAAGTACATGTCAGCAACTGGGTCCCGTAGAGACCAAATGAGATACCCCACAATTGTTTCGATTAGCCTTTGCTGGCCTGTGCTTTTCAACTGACGTCACTGTACCCTTATATGCATTCCAGTTGACTATTTCCAAATGGATCCAGTGGATCAAAGATGGGGGTCTGTACGTCTCCTGAATTCCTATCAAGAAGAATCGGTGCGATTTTATTTTATTAGATGCATTTAATTCTTAAAACCTATATGTTACACCTGGATTCAGTAGAAGCCAATTGCGATGAATTACCACTGCCTGATTTGCCGGAATAACTGGGGCATTACAGTCCCGTCAGTCCGGTAAGTCAGGTGGCAGCAATTGTTACTCCCCATTCCTATTTGAGTCACATAGGACTCAATGGGAATAGGGAGGACGGAAGGACCGGCACTGTGCGCAACAGTATCAAGGCGATTCACAAAGAAATTGTAGTGGAAACCCGCCCACAACAGTGCGAACGTAGCATTCAACATACCCAGAACACCCCTCCTGCCCAGCCAAATACTGCACTGTGAGTCCACATAATGATGCAGTGAGTGAGCGGTGCAAAAGCATAGAATGGCTTCCACAGTGGAATGTAGCGTGGAAGCTTATGGGCGTGTCAACTTCCAGTTTCCATTGCAAGCACAGAATGCTGTGAAATGCTGTGTCTTCAGTCGTCCCCCCAATTGAGGCAGCGCTCTGGACTGCTGCCTAGCTTGTCTGTGCCTAAGTCGGCACTACAGGAATGTATCGATATGTGAGCGAGTGGATCGACAGCTACGTGCATTACAGGAGGCGGGTGGACAGGCTGCCAGTGGAAATGAGCAGGGGGGAGGGCACCGCTGCCTTTGTATGATCTCCAGGAGCACTGCTGGATCTGGAAGAGAGTGAGTGGGTTTGGTCAGTCACGAGGAGAGGTAAAGGCAAGATTGCATTACTCTATGTGGTTGTAGATTGGAAGTGCCCTGATCTCTGCATGCTTGTAAGATTTCTATTTGAGAAATGTAGGAGGCATTGGATGCTTTATAGAGCTGGGGATGCCAGGGATTTCATGGTTAGGACTGAGTCAGGGCGGAGCCTGGCTCTAGGTGCCCACCACGGGCCGAGCCCATGAAGTCCCTGGAAAGAAATGTCCAAATATGAAAAAAATAAACGTGGCCTCTCGGCACCCAAGCCGCCACCAGGGCCATTTTTTTTTGTTCTTCATATTTCTGCATTTCTTTCCATTTCACCCGCGCGGAGCTGGCAAAATGGGAAAACATGCCCATAAAAATAAAGATATGGCAAGGAGTGGGGGGAACAGGCCTACCTCAGTCATAGGACATTGCTGCTGCAAGCTGACTCCCTGTTCTGTCCCCAACCAATCGTGTTGCCTGGGGGAGGGACAGGAAGCCATGGCTTGGAGGCTGGTACGTGGGCCTGCACGCAGCTAGGCTGTTTTTGGTTCTCTTTTTTTGTTGTTTTCTTCACATGTCCTGGACACTGGGCAGCCATGGTGGGGCCTGTGGGGTCCGGGGGTACCAGCCCAAAACGAGGATCGGGCTGATATCCCCGTGCCTTGCAGGCCCGCCCACCTCTAATGTTTTCTATCCAGAGAGGAAGAATTGTGCTTTTAGTGTGGGTGTGTATTGGCAGGGGGCTGAGTATGTGGGGGTGTACATAGAGTTGCACATATGAGTATACAGAGTAATGGGTGATGGGAGAGGTCTGACAATTCTGTAAAACATTCCATTGCTATCAGAATCATTTTTCTTGTGCATGATTGTTTAGGCATTTGACAGTGTGATGGAACATTTCCAATCAAAAGACCCCCACACAGCTTTAATTACCTCCGCAATCTCTGTTTGCTTTAAAATAAACCATGGGTAGTTAATGTTAAACATTAGTACCCAGCAAGGGTCAATGAGCTTGTAATAAGCAAGCTCATTGGGCATCCCCTGGGCCGTACCTGTCAGAGAAGGCTCTGAGCCCGCAGCGTCCCTGAGTGAATAGCAGCCATGGACAGGGCGAAGGGCTCTGGTCCCTTCGCCCTTTCCATGGCGGCCATTTTGATTGTTTACTTTTTTTTACATTCGTTTAATGGCTGTCATGGAAAAGGGAGAAGGGACTATGTGTAGTCCCTTCTCTCCGATCCCTGACAGCCATTTGTTTGCTTTGTTTTCTCAAGTCAAGAAACGGTCCGAGTGCTGTTTCTCGACTTGAGAAAAATTGCTTTTAGTACCCCGGTACGAAGGGGGGCATTACCCCCTCTGTGATTTATATTGCCTAAATAAATAGTACTGACATAAGTCAGGAATTAGCTAAGGAGTCCGAATATCAGGCACTTGCCTGGCAGGGGAGAGATTGAGATGGTAAGAAGGGGCAGGAGACAACTTACCTTCACAGTTATCCTTAGGTGTCCGGTTTCAGACGAGAAGGGGGGCGTTATGAAAAGCTTCAGCTGAAGAGTCTCACTAGTGTGTTTTTAAAGAAGTTAGATGGATTTACACCAGATTACCCACAAGCAAGGACGTGAGTCACAAAATAAAGTTACTTTTAAAATATTCATTTTTTTATGCAAGATGTCTACTAGTCTGACATGCAAACAAGGGTTCTTCATTCTTGGACTTGTGTCTCATATTGAGGATGTAGAAAACACATCTACAATGATACTCTTAAAAGTAACATTTTCTATAAAAAAATGTCATATTATTAAGTTGCTGTAGGTGATTTGTGTGCTTTGCATGTAAACTCTATAAGACTGTATGATTGTAGTTCTTGAAAGCCAAAACATAAATATTTGTAATTACATTGATCTCTGGAGGTATGTGGACAAGCACCTAAACCGAAGAGAGGGTTAAAAATTCCTAGCTTCACTGTGCAACCACAGTGTGTGATCCTTGGGAAATAATGTCATCTTCCTTTGCTTTGAATGCACAAAATGAAGTACTTAGAAGTGCTTAAGTTCACACTATTCAAGAAATGGCAACCTTACAGTGGGGCAGAAAAAATTGAACAATATGTTGTCCCATCGCCCTCCTTCATTGGCTACCTGCCATCATTTCTCTTCCCCAAATAGAAATTCTCATATTTTGCACGAACATCGCTATTCTTTTTTTGATTCTCACATCTGAAACAGAGCTGGAATGATAAAAATATCCTTTGTTGTGATAGGCCATTTAAGGCATGCTACTACACCTGAACTTATGGACCCCACGTGGGTAGGAGGCTTAGCCCATGTAGTTTAGCAATGCATGGCTAGATGCCCAATGCATCTGAGACCCGTGAGTTCTATGGCGCCACAGCCAGTGCCCATATGCGTCCCTTGCATTCTGCTCTTTCATGTCTTTGTAAATTGGGGCTCATGCGTTCCATGGAGGACAATATGCATAGGAGTGTATTTGTAGTGGAGGGCTGCATTGACACCCTGCCTTAGATCATTGTGGGGAATCCAGCTGTTGAGGCTTTGATTGTCCCAATTATGTATGAGATCAGACGATGAGTGTGGAAACGTGGATGAGTGTGACTCAGCTCATTAGTGTGTGGTCTGATGAATGGGGGAAACGATGAGTGTGAGTGATGACTAACTGTTTAGGTGTTAGAGTGACATAAGGCTGCAAATAGTTGCATCTGCGGGATTTTGGGATGGATGGTTAGATGATTGCGATTGTGTGGATGGATAGATGTGATTGTGGCTGATGTTGCATTGGTGAAATAGTATTGATTGAGGTGTGTAATAGACAAGTGCATTCAGATAAATATATGGGATTTATTAGGTGAGCGATTTATTCGATGGACGGGGGCCATTGGATGACTCTTTTAGTGAAAACAGGCTCCACTTTCTGGGGAATCACACTTTTAAGTGTCATATACAAATGTGTTATTTCATATATAAACATGTAAAAGCCCCAAGGCCCGTAATTGCCAAAATTCTGAATCACCGGGATAGGGAAAAGATCCTGGAACACTTCCAGAAAGGGGGCTCAATACAAAGAGCCTCCGCGACTATCACAGCTTACCCAGACTATACCCTGCAGGTCCAGAGGGGATGATTGAACTATGGGACGGTGAAGAAGAGGTTACGAGAGGCGGGCTATAGATATATGCTAATGTACCCTGCCAAACTGAAAGTGCTCCTTAAGAACAGGGCTGTGTTTTTTGAATCTCCCGAGGACACGATGGAATGGATGGATGCTCCGAATTGCCCACAGGAAATGGATGGCAGCAAAGAGGGCGGACTAGAGAAATGAGACAGTGACTCCGGACACCGAGGTGCTGTATGAACCCTGCAACTGGTTGATATAAGACAGGGCAATGATTACCGGAAATTATTGATATAAGCTAAACACATATATTTGTGCAGAAATAGCATAATGGCGTGCAATTACAGGAAACACAAAGGACTCACTCTTACACCCCTAGTGTTAGTTTAGTTGGGTTGCCGGCAGTGTGGCAACACCCCGCTGTGTTCCTAGCAACAGTGTTGCTGAGCAGGGACTAAATGCGGGAGTGCCTGAGATCCAGGGATGGAGCTGGGCAACAGTTGGGTATGGGAAGGGTGGGGGTGGGAGGGCAGTTGGAGGGTGTGCAGTGATTTTAGTTAAGGCACAAGTCTATTCCTACGCGCCGATGTGCAAATTACAGAAAACAAAGGTGGAAAGCGGCGGGTCTGGGTATAAATGAATGATGGGAGACCACAAAATAGCCACCTGGAATGTCAGGGGGCTGAACAGCTACCTCAAAAGAAACAATGTTATGATGTACCTGAAAGGCAGAAAGTAGACATTGCGCTACTACAAGAAACCCACCTCACCAAAGATAAATTAGAGGTCATATGCAGGAAATGGAAAGGTTCCACGGTGGGAGCAACATATTGGGCATATGCCAGGGGGTAATCACCTGGATAGCACCCCACGTCCCATTTCTAGTACTACAATCAGCGACAGAGGCGGATGGGAGGATGATAGCGGTCCGGAGCTTGATCAAAAACAGGGAAATATGCATCATCAACACATACGCCCCGAATCAGGATACTGTAACCTATTATAGGGCACTATATAGCAAAATAAGCCCCTTCGTGGGAGGCGTGGTCATATGGGGAGGTGACTTTACCTGTACGTTAGACCCTAGAGTGGATAGATCAGACAGGAAACTAAATAAACCCTCCCTGGCTGCCAAAACCTTGACAGTCCTGCTGAGAGATCTCAAACTAGAGGGCAGATGGAGGATACAACACCCACACAATAGACACTACTCGCACTACTCATCCCACACAATCTGTACACACGGCTGGATTACCTGTTTGCGTCCCGGGAGATGATTGAAGAAATAGTTGGGATAGAATACAGGGCGAGTGTCCTTTCAGACCACTCACTGCTAATTTTAACCTGGCAATACCAATCCCCCAGAGCTAGAATCCCTATGCGGCGGTTGCGAGCTGAAGCGCTGAAGGACACAGCGAGAAGACCTAAGAGAAGAAATAATAGAATATTTTAAAAATAATACAGGGAGTGTGAAATCAGCCGAAACATTATGGGAGGTCTTAAAGTGGTGATAAGGGGAGCAGCAATAGCAGAATCTAGAGGGCTGCAGGAAGACATAGAGCAAGGGCTGCAGGAAGCAGAGGCTGGAATTGAAGCGCTAATGCAGAGAGGAGACAACACTTTAGAAGGGGATGATACTGTAAAAAGACTACAGCGAGTATGTCAGGAACACTGGGCGAGACTCTGTAACTTAATTTATAGGAAATACTTGGAGAGACAGCACGCAGGCGGAGGAAAACCGGGGAGGTTGCTGGCATGGTTATATAAAAGCGAAACGACGAGGCCAGCAATTAGAGCAATATAAGGGGTGAATGGGCAGATGCTAGACACCCAAGATCAAGTTAATGAGGGGTTCCTTGAGTTCTACAAACAACTGTATTGGGATACAGGAGGGGACGATTGGGGGAAGATAGTGGAAACATTCGTAGACATTGACCTGCCCAAGCTGAGCAGAGGAGAGAGAGAACTTAGATGCTGCCATCACACTGGAAGAACTAGAAGCAGCGATCAAGGCATTACCCACCTGCAAAACCCCAGGGGCAGATGGACTCCATAGCAAGTTCTATAAAACATATAAGACAGAGGTGCTGCCCTTGTTGCTGACTATGTTCAATGAGGCCCTTGAAACAGGAATATTGCCTGAATCTGTACGTGAAGCGATAATCATTCCGATCCTCAAACCCAAAAAGTCGAACATGGACCGCGGCTCATACAGACCGCTGTCCATGTTGAACCAAGATAGCAAGATTCTCACAGCTGTGCTGGCAGGTAGATTGAGACAGGTCATAAGTAAACTCATCCATCCCGATCAGATATGTCCCGCACAGAAATATATCAGATAACCTTAGGAGACTTCGCCGAGTCATAGAACAAACAGAAGGAACGGAGCAAGAGGCTGCAGTCGTTTCCCTAGACACGGTGAAGGTCTTTGGCTCTGTTAAATGGTGTCATGATTCCTGCCCCTCATGTCCCCAGCCCTCCAAGATGTCAGGCTGGAGCCAGGCCACGATCACCTACATGGCCCTCAAGGGCATTTCCATCCCTCCAAAGACCCACTTAGAGTCAGACTTGGCGCTTGTGGCACCAGACTCACTCACTCCCATAGGATAATGTTGGGGATTGGACTTGTAGTGCATTGATGGGGAAAAGATGGATGCCCCGACATATTTCGGTTCCCAGAACTGCATGTGCAGTCTAGTCTTTTGGGTGTGGTTCAGCCCAGAGACTATTTAAGCCACGCCCAGGCTGAGAAACATGTCTTGTTTTTCTGCACCTGCAGCGTGACACTCATCGTGTTCGGATCGGTCTCCAGTAGGCCTGCATCTTTCTTCTGCGCTCAGCTCCAACAAGAATAAGAACACCGTTAGGTACAGGCTTACCTTGCGGCGCTTCTGCCCATCATTGATCGCTTCTTCTGTTCTGCGGACTTCTTCGACGGTGTCATTCCCATCCCGGCACGCCGCTTCCTAAGGAAAAGGGAAAAGAACAGAAAAAAGGCATTAGTAAGCATTCAGCAAATCTTTGCTTATTTTAAAAGACTGTACGAGCTTCAAACGCTTACCTGAATCCCAGCCGCTCTGGGGAAACTCTGTCTCCGGAACTTCTCATCCATCTGCAAGAGGGAAAAGACACTCCAGGTTAGCATGGAAACATCTAGAGGCGCTGCATACCGCGCTTACTCACTGCATTTCTTCCTCATAACCGGCATCCACGCTGAAAACGTTGCAGCACCTAAAAGACACAGAAAAATAACTCAGTTCGATACAAATACGAAAGGGTCGCATCGCGCTCTCACTCACCTTCAGCACTACTCATTTCAGCAGCACGTCGCCATCCCCGGACGCCGGCCATCATCTAAGGAAGGAAAGGAACGAAGTTAGAGAACTGTTCAAAAGACTTATTATACTTACCCGTTGGACTCTTGCCAGTGAAGTAACTAGGCAGCAACGAGCCTGCATCAATCAACGCGCGCCTGCGCTGAAAGCAGGACAGAGAGCACGCTTTCCAAGAAAACAAGGCCCAGTCTCCAGTCGAGTAGACTCCAGGGAAGGGTTTGAGGTCGTAAGAGGTCAGAACAGGCTGAGTGACGTCCCCGTGGATACCAGGTGAGCGTTACAATGGCCATGGCTGATGGCACCCGTGCAGGAATATGGCATAGGGCCCGAATACCTGAAATTGGTTAAACTACTGTATAGCGCACCATTGGCTAGAGTCAAAACGGGAGCGGTCATCTCTGAAAGATGGCAACTTAGCCGAGGTACCAGACAAGGGTGACCCTGGTCCCCGATGTTATATATTTTGGCACTAGAACCCCTAACCATATCCCTAAAACAACCGTATGGAGAGGTGGGGATCTTCATCAAGGGAGGGCCGCATTTAATATCACTATACGCAGACGGTATGTTGCTCTACATGAGATATCCGGAGAAAAACCTAGAATATATCCTAGAAGTGATGGAGCGATTCGCGTTGCTTTCGGGCATTGCAGTCAATCCTATAGGCCCTTGTCCATGCTCAATCAGGATAGCAAAATAATCTCGGCAGTGCTAGCCATTAGGCTAAAGAGGGTAATTGGCAAGTTGATACACCCAGACCAAACGGGTTATGTCCCCGGTAGAAATATCACAGACAACCACAGGAGGTTGCACCATATCATTGATCAAACCGAGGGAGACTCGGGCGAGTTGTCTATAGTGTTGCTGGACGCGGTTAAAGCTTTTGATTCAGTGCGGTGGCCGTGGTTGAAAGCGACCCTGAAACGATACGGAATGGGACCAGAATATATCAGATTGGTCCAGATGTTATATAGCTCCCCGATTGCAAGAGTGAAAACCGGAACCACAATTTCAGATAAATGGCAACTCAGTAGGGGGACCAGACAGGGATGTCCCTGGTCAACCATCTTATACATCCTGGCATTAGAGCCGCTGGCAATATGCCTGCAGCAAAATATGGGGAGGTGGGGATCCGTACGATAGAGGGCACACACCTGATATCACTGTATGCAGATGATGTGCTCCTCTACTTGCGCTACCCGGAGGAGAACCTGCAATATGTGTTGGAGGTGATGGATCGTTATGCCACCCTTTCGGGCATATCGGTGAACCCCGGGAAGTCTAGTTTGTTCCCCTTAGGAAGGTATAAGAGTACCCCATTGGAGAGGTTGCCCATCCTGCAGATACCCTGGCAGACCGTGACATTCAGGTATCTGGGCGTAAACATTTACCACAGGATAGAGACAGAGCACAAACATAATACAGAGAAAGCAATTGAGGGAGTTAAGAATAGCATGGCGTTCTGGTCTAGATTACCCCTAGCCATGATGGGGAGAGCAGCTCTGCTCAAAATGGTGGTTTTGCCCAGACTCTTGCATTTTTTTGTGAATGTCCCGTACCTGATCCCCAGATGTTTTTTTGTGAGACTTCATGGCATGTGCAGGGACTTCATATGAGGCAACTCTAGGAATAGGGTGGCCCTGTGGAAACTACAGAACATATGTGATAAGGGGGGCATAAACCTGCCGAATTTTGAACTGTATTACTTGGCAGGACAGTTGTTGTATGTGGCTAGGTGGTTGTCTGCAGAAGACTCGGCAGAAGCGTGGCTTTTGCAAGGTGAATCAGCTCCATACTTTTTAAGAGAGACAGTGTGGCTGCATTAAACTAAAATGGCGAGGCGGGGGAGACTATTGAAGCTGGGCTGGGAAATTTTGCGCAGGGCATGGAGAACGGTGGTTGACCCAGATCCGCTTTCTCAGCAGGTCCCGCTGGCGGTGCTATGCAGGACGACTCCCAATTGTTTGAAGTGGTCTGCATATACTGGGAACCGGTGGGCTTAGCCACCCTAACAGATATATGGCAGGAAGGGGAGGCATTGGGATTCCAGAGGCTGCAGGAGGAGACAGGGGTGCATAGAGGCCAATACATTACTTATACCAGGCTCATGAAACGGGTGAGAGAGAGGTGGCCTGAGACGGTGCTAGCGGAAGAACCTGATGCCACCCTAGAAATGATGTATGATGTCTCAGAGGGTGGGCATGAAATATCTCGGATATATGAGCTCCTGAGAGCGAAGGCAGAGAGGGTGCTACTCCAGCTGAGGCATGACTGGGAGGAGGAGATAGGAGAACCCATGACAGATGGGATAGAGCTCAAAGGTACCATAAAAAGGTGCCCCGGAATGCGAGACTCCAGCAGATCCAGTTGTATGTCACTCATAGAGCTTATTTGACCCCCAGAAGAACAGCCAGGCCACACAGAAATGCCACAGGTGTGGGGAGGAGGAGGCAGGGCTGCTGCACATGTTCTGGGCTTGTCCTGAGGTGCACAGATTCTGGGAAGAAATAAAGACGAAAATGGCTGGTGGGGGAGTGGTGCTTGACGTAGGGTCTGCTTGGGCTTGTATGCTTGGGAATTTTCCCAGGCCACGTAATTCAAAGCATGTCAGTAAGATGAAGGACCTTGCCTATATATTGGCTAAGCGCAGAATTGAAATGTGTTGGAAAGCGGCCCATAGGCCCAGAGTGGAGATATGGTGGGCGGACCTCTTGCGATGGGCGGAAGCAGAAACTGCGGTATAGTTTGAAGCTGCCACCGGGGGGGGGAGAAGAGGAAGTGAGCCCCCCGATAGCCTGGAGGCAACATGTGACCTTAATGGCAAACCCCCACCAGGTCAATCATGAAACAGGAGACTCAGATGAGTCGACAAACACTGAGATTCCTGAAAATGCTCATGCAGATGACGCGGATGAGACGGCTCGAGTTTGTGGGGAGGGAGGAGGGAGGACGGAGAATAACACTGTATAATGTGATGTTTTGATATTTATTATGAACGTCTTAAAAAGTTGCAAAGTTTGGTGTGTTGTTTGTTTAAAATAATAAAAATTGTTTAAAAAAAATATATATATATTGGAATTTGATGCCTTGGCAGAGAATATGGGCCTACATTCAGGACAATATATTACATATACCAGACTAGTGCAACGGGTGAAACAGTCAAGGTCTGAGATAGTACTGGCAGACCTGCCAGACGCTGCCACTGAAACAAAATAAGATATCTCAGAGGGAGGGCACAAGGTCTCCAGGATTTATGAACTGCTGATGACTAGGGTGGGGAAAGAAATAAGCCAGCTAAGACGCGATTGGGAAGAGGAAGTTGGAGAAAATATGAATGATGGACAGTGGGAAAGAGCTCAAAGGTATCATAAAAAAGTGTCTAGAAATGCTAGGTTACAACAAATTCAACTATATGTCACGCATCGGACATACATGACCCCCCAGAAGATAGCCCGATTCAAAAACGCTTGCATACAAACATGCCCCAAATGCAGAGAAGAGAATGCCGGGATGACATATGTTCTGGGCCTGCCCAGAAATCGGGGAATTTTGGAAAGAGGTGGCGCACCGCTTAGCAGAGAAAGACATTACACTAAGAGTGGAGTCGGTGTGGGCATGCATGCTGGGGGGGTTTCCTAGATCCCGTGGGCTAAAGCATGTGAGCAAGCTCAAAGACCTGCCCTACATACTGGCGAAGCGCAGAATCGCTATGGGCTGGAAAGCGTGCCACAGACCCAAGATAGAGGTCTGGTGGGATGACCTCAAGAAGTGGGCTGACATCGAAACCACAGTATGGACCGAGGCAGCCAATAGAGGGGGGATGAAGAGACAGAGGCACTGACTGCTTGGAGACAATTAGTGGCCACATTGTCCAGCTTTACCCTAGAAACGTCAAGCGGAGATGATACCTCCCAAGACACGGAAGAAGGTACACCCTGTTGGGTGTCCTGACCCACGTTTAAGCTACCCTGCTACAACATTTGGTGCTGTGGGCTTAGAAAATTCAAGATGGCGGAAAACCCACATGTGCGCTGAAATCCAGGAAAGCTGCGCAGTTTGTGCGCCCACCAAAATGGTTGCCTCACTTGCCACCCACCAGTGCGAGAATGAAAGGCCGGGTTGCCATGAGGGAAATGGGTTGCCAAAGGAAAAACAGTAGCGCCGGTTAGCTTCAAAGCGCTTTAAAACCACCATTGGACTACCCGCACAGTAGTCTGAAACCATTGGGAATGGCAATGCTGATTGCCAAATGCAACCTAGAATTGTGGGGAATTCATTTCTTAAATCCCAAAAATGGGTGCAGTACCAGTACTCACCACTATCCAAAAGCCGGCGTTTTAAAACCACTCTGTGTGTTTTTCTGAAGGCAAGCAAAATGCCTATTTTCAAACATTGCAATATGTGCAAAATATTCACTGAACACCAGCAGACATTTGGTAGAATGGAGTTTTGTGTGCCTACAAAATCTGGGAAATGAAGAGCCCAAAAACAATGCTTATAACAAAAATGCTATGAGTCAGCAGCTTAAGCCTAACTACAACTGGATTTAAAACCACCAAAATCGAAAATGTTAAATTAAATGAGTGACCTATGTTTGGTGTCACATGCCTTTGTAACTGTTGAAATGTCATAGTTTTGCGCTTAGAATCAGCATTCTAGCTGCATGTGTAAAATTACAAGTTATTTTAAAAGCAACAAAAAGTTAGCTGAAGGTCTGGCTTAAGGAACTTGATTTTGCCTAGCAACTACCCATCAGCAGTGAAACTTGAGTCACCACTGTGTTCCCAGGCCAACCTTCCTTTTGCTGCCCAGGCTAAGGATATGCCATCTATCTGATAATTGAATTTCCTGTGCTCTGCCAGAGAGTGAACAAAGCCCTCTCCACTCAGGCAAAGGTTTTTTATTACAGACGTCGTAAAAAGTGGCTTCCTCCTGGAGAAGCTGGGAGGAGCACTGCCTGTGAGAAGCAAGCTGGCTTGGCAGAAACTGGAAAGACTGGTTTCTGTACCATGTGACCTGAAAAGACACACCCCTGCAGCAAGGATATGGTTTTATAAAAAGGGGGATAATTCATAGAGCGGACATGTGAAAATTTTATAAATGATACCATAATTCTTGTGATTTTTCTGCCCACAGTTTAAGACGTGGTAGGAACCGGTGGTATGTTCAGGGGGGTTTTAGCGGAAAAGTGGATATTACTCTAAATGTGTGCATGTTAAAAATCTGAAACTTCATCAGTTAATGTCCCTACCCCCTGCACACATGTATGTAAAGTTGGGTCCATGTCGGAAATTGGAAAAGCAGTTAAAAAGTCAATTATGTACACTCTTTGAATGCAAGCTCCGAGAATGAGCAGATTTGGACATAGACATGGCTAAATTCAGCCACACCATGTATATGTAATTTTAAACAAATGTGTACCTGTGCAAATATGTTTTTAGGTCAGATATAGATTGTGTGTAAAGTTGACAGGGGTGGGTTCTCTGTATCATAAACAGACCTCATCCTGATGACACTTCATTTCATTCCCCCAATCAAGTAAGAAATGGAAGTTTGACCAATTAGAAGCTGAGAGAGAGGTAGGGTCAGTGATGCTAGAACACACCCACATTCTAAACACATAAAAGCAGACAGACAGGACAGATAGGAGATTCATTTTTCATCTGCCGCTGAAAGCTCTGCCGGAAAAATCCATACTTACCTCCATCAAACTCCAGAAAGCCAAACTAGAGACTTCAATCTATCCAGAGCAGAGAGACCCAAAGAACCGGTGCCTAGCAGAGACCAGACCCCTGTGAGCAGTTCCAGAGGCCAGGCGCTGTGAGCAGAACCCGGAAAGACCTGACCAGACTGAAGTCCGTGACCAAGTCGCTTTCCTGTTCAAAATCTCTTGTGAGTACTTAGCAAAACTCAGAACACATCTCTTAGTTTAAATTCATCTAATTCAATCTATTTAACCTAAGTAGAACTGCCTCCTAGCTGTCACCTGTCATTCTAGCTGCAAAAATTTGTCACTTGTCATTTTGAAAAAGTGTGCGTTTAAAATTTACAAAACCAAAAACGACCTTTACTAAATTACTCATATCTCCGCAACCGTTTGGGCTAGAGACTTGCAATAACTTTCATTTGGAAGCTGAGATCCCAGGCTTTTCTAGGACCCCAAAACGGTAGAGATAGTCCTTGCGGTTCCTTTGTAATAGCGCTCGGCGCATCCGCGAATTTTACCGCGATTTGCAATTTCTTCACATGTAAAAACTGCTGCTGTTTGCTTTCCATTGGCCAGAAATTCGTTTAATCTGCTAACTATCCCTGCATCATTGCTAGTGTGAGCCTGGACTAATATTAACTAGATACCACTCACCCTGAACCTCTATAAGGGAATTAAAAGCAAATTTAGCATATTTCTCATTCATTGCCAGCACATATCCAAGCATTGCCTGTGTTTTCAAAACTCCTATCTGTTTTCTGTAAGCTTGCTGGGGTGAACTTAATCACAGTTGATTGCATTTCTGAGGACTGTGTGTTTTCCTTCCATTTCCTTGCATTGCATAAAGAGGGGGGGAGGGAATTGCCAGAGAAAAGTGATTACATTGTTTTGTTGAAATCATATTGAGTATTTCTATACTGCATTTCATTCATTGAATATTGCATCCACCTGAGCTTACATAAAGCATCCTCTACCACATTATACTTTTGTTCCTATTTACCAGTGTGTTACCTTATCCATTCATGTCAACTCATTAGTGATTATAAGAAGAGTGCTAGTGCCAGATTCTCCGTTGTTGATCTTTATCATATCAGATTAAGTGTGCTATTCAATTATTAATTTATTATAAAGTGGGATATATATACCTATTGTTTAAATTATCAAATAAACCTTTTAACTTGCAAAACAGAACTACTTCTTGGCTCAGTGGGGTCAGGGGGATTCCAAGAGAGGGGTGTTATATAAGGGTAGTCATCCAGAACGCATGAACTGGACCTAAAGATATATCAATAAGGGTTTTCATTCAGTCTTCTAGACTAGGCGTTAACTTAGCTGTAGTGCTGAATTGAATCCTCTTACAAAGTGGGGGCTCGTATCCGGGATTCTGGGTTAGAATACCACTTGTGCAGCTTAATACAGTGTGCTAACTGACGGGATACATACATCCAGTCGGATCACCACGCTGCATTACGCTGTGAAGCATTCCTCAAAAGGGACACTCCAAGAAAAGTTCTGTTCTGCAAAACTAAAATACTAACTTCTGTAAGTCAGGACAGAGACCAATCTCTAGAATGACGACCTTGGTAGATATGAAAATAGCCAGAGAGCACTTCTTACATAAGTTATTTGTGAGAGGTGAGTGGACTCACCAGGACCAAACAGTCTGGTTGCAGGCCATCATGCAACAGGTCACGGAAACAGGGTCAGATATATATAGAGATCAGGGTCCATTACACGTGGCCCTGAGTGAACTATATATGGCTCCTAAGGCCAAAGATGAGCACGACAAGATTGTTAGGATAGCGGCATATTTATATTTATACATGGGAGCCATACAGAATAAATGTGCTGAAGGCCATGATCTGGCAAAAAGGCAACAGATGGCGTTAGAGAAGGCCCAATCTGATCTGGACTCTTCTGAGCAAAGGCTGCACAGAAGCCAGGAGTCAGAAAATGAGACCAGACAGTACATCACTAAAATAAAGGAGGATATGGATGTGCTGCAAAAGGAAAAGTCAGAACAGGATACCAGATTTCTGGCCTTGCAGAAGGAACACCAAGAAGGTTTGGACTCCCTACTGCAAAGCCAGAAAAAGCTGGAGCAACAGCTAGACTTCAATAGGGCATGTGCTGAGCAGGTAGTCACCCTGCAAGGCCACCTAGATAGAGTGAAGGAGGAGAGCAATAAACTGATTCTGAAAGACCTGGATACCCAGGCAGAGTTTGATCAGGAGCGCCAGAAAGCTGGTGCCTTCCAAAGGCAAAGGGACGACCTGGCGGCACAAATGCAGGCTCTTAGTCAGGAAAGAGACGCCTTAGGCCAGGAAGTCTGCCATTTAAAAAGAAAAATGGAAGAAAATCACCTGGCCCACCAGGGGCTGGGTGATCTCCAAAAAGAAAACCAGAACTTGGTAGAGCACACCAGAAGGGTGGAAGATGCTCTAGCAAGAAAGGAGCAGGCCAATAGGGACATTGCCCAGGAGGTAAACCTCCTGCAGCAAAGACTGGCCCAGTTCTCCAGGACCAACCAGGAAGCACAGAGGGAGAATGAGGCCCTCTGTCAACACAATGATAGGCTCCAGCAACAGGTAGCGATGCAGGAGAAACTGATAGAGTCGAGTAAGGCCTTAACAGAGGAACTGAAAGCACAAATGCAGGCTCTTGCATTGCAACAGGGAGCAGGGGCGGATAGAGATGAGGTCCGCTGGGAAAGAGAGATTCCTGACCATAACCGCAGGAGCCCTAACACCAGGGGCCTTCATCTCCCCCAGTCCCTGGACTCTACCATCCCCATGTCCCCTGGCGCACATGAGCACAGGGCCACAGGGATGGCAGATTACTATCCAGCCAGAAGCATGGGGCTCATAGGCCAGTACCATCCAGGAATGGAGGGGTGGGCATCCGGGTATGGGCACCCAAGTACAATACAGTTCAGTGGGGAACCCCAGGAGAGTAGGCCCATTAAGGGCATCCTGAAAACCTCTGCCCAGTTAGGTCAGTGGAGGGGGTACCCATCAAATCCTGGCAGCAAGGAGGAATCTGAAGACTCCTCTGAACTGCGCAGGACACAGGAGACCAGGTCCCCACAGTCTGCCAGCCATTCCCAGGCTCGCAGAATCCGGGAAAACCTGGAAGAACAGACGGGAACCTCTGGGAGCAGTGCCTCTGAGTCCGAGGAAGAATGGACAAGGGTTACCCGAACCAAAAAGGCCAATAAGGCAAAAAGGGCCTTGCTTAAGGACCCCTTCAAGCAGATTAAGGCGATCAGGAGCGTCATCACGCCTTACCATAAGAACGCTAAGTATTCTGTTTGGGAGCACTTAGAGTTGTTTGAACAAATGATGGAGACTTTCCATTTGAAGGACAGCCAAAGCTGTATTCAATATGTAAAGTG
Source organism: Ambystoma mexicanum (assembly GCF_040938575.1). NCBI lineage: Eukaryota > Metazoa > Chordata > Amphibia > Caudata > Ambystomatidae > Ambystoma > Ambystoma mexicanum. Next base: position 343,784,514 of record NC_090921.1, on the reverse strand, counting down.
GACATTCTCCCCGGAATACTCCAGTTTCTTTGCGGGGCTGGAGGACCAAAATCATTTAAGATGGTCCACATATAAGGCGGCCATCCTGAAACATTTTTCTGTTCACAGAAATCCTCAAGAGGCTCGCAAGGCGGCCTACAATTTGCAATGTGGGGAGGATCAGGCCCCACGAGAATTTGTGCAGGAGTTAAAGCGTGCGTTTGCGCAAACCACCAGAAGGGTGCGCACAGATAGTAGAGAGTTTGTCAATACATTTTTCCATGCCTTGCCCAAATATATAATGACCCAGCTCGTGAGAGATTTTCATGAGAAAAGATCTTTAGACTGGGTCATTGAACAGGCTACCCGGATCTATGAGGTGCAGAAGCCCATAGAAAATAAAAGCAATGCCCAGAAAAACCCCAAAGCCAACAGCACCCCTGCTGCTGTCAAGGTGGCAGAGGTAAAGGTCACCCCCGTTTTGGATCTGGAGATGGGGGGGCCTAAAAACCTACCTGCACCTAATAATGCTAGGCCCAGAAGGTCCTCGGGCCAGTCACAGACAGGGAGCCAGGGAGGCAGCCCCACAAATGGGGTCCCTCGCTCTCCTGACTATGTAAGTCCTCGCTACAAAGGTAACAGACCCATCCTGGGTTATGTGTGGACTCCTCCAGCCCAAGGGGGGGGATCCAGACAAGCACCTAACCCAGGGAACTTCCCTCCAAACTTCCCACAGGAGGGCAGAAATTTACCAAACCCTGGGCAGAACTTTTTCCCCAGATATCCACCCGACTTTCAGCCCCAAAACCATCCATCCTTCTTTCCCCAATTCCCTGAGCCCAGACCACTGAATCCGGGAGAGGGGAGGCCAAGGGTGGAGGGGTACCCAAATCTTCCCAACCCGGGGTATTACCAGAGGAGGGATAGCTACCCTTCCCGGGATCAGCCCAGGGGAGAAAACAGGGCCCCGTATCAGCCTGAGCGGGTTTCCCAGTTAGAGCGCCAGGTTCAAAACATGGCGCGGGATATGGGTGACATACTGAGGGCTCAGCAGAACCCTCAGATCAGCATGCCGGCGCAGAACGCACCCAACTCTGGACCTGGTGCTCCAGAACAATGACGGGGGCAGCACCCCGATAACTCACCGGTTCCCAGGGAGGAGGCACAAGGGGAAGGGGGGTGTAAAGCCTTGGAGGAAGCTTCCTTCCTCACTTGTAAACAGCCCCTAGAAACCCAGGAACCGGAAACAAAATCTCTTGCCCCTGAAAGTCTGCCTCCTAAGGAGCAGAGGGGGGGTAGGAGAAACAAAAGACCCAAACAGACTCAGTTTGGGGAGGAGGTACAGATCTTCCAATTTGAGGGAGAGGGATCCACAGAGGATCCTGGGAAAAGGATCTTCTCCTTCAGAGAGGGGGGAACTCCTCCCAAAGAAAAATGGGTCCCTAGGGATGCAAATCTAGACTGGGGAGATGTGGAGACTGAGCTACCGCCGCCCACCATCTCATCCCAGAACCAACAGCAAGAAAATCCCCTGGTTCAAACCCATCCTGGTGACTGCCTCCAAAAAGGGGGGGGCGGCCCAGAACCGGAACCAGGGGAACCCACAATGGCTCTGATCTCCAGTTGCCAACTTTTTCTTTCAGATTCCCAAGGCTCTCCACAGAATTCTGCCCAAAATTCTTCTCTCGCGATGTCCAAAACCAGAAAATTAGCCCACCAGTTGTCCAAAAATGTACATTATCTGTGCCCCCTTGAGGAGAAGGAGGGAAGATATTATGCCCCGGTACAAGTACAGGGGCAGGGTACAATCTCGGCACTGGTGGACACTGGATCTCAAGCTACCCTTCTGTCCAGAAGGGCCTTTGACGAACTGAATGCAGGAAGGGGAGAGAATTACCAAATTCCTCTCACCTCTCTTCCTGGACAACTGCAGAACTTTGACGGGAAGGAAATTCCCATTGAGGGGACTGCAGACTTGGACATTAAGATCGGGCGACACAAGTTGAAACACCCGGTCATAGTTGTGACCCCAGAGGGCACCCCTTGTTTACTAGGGAATGACCTCCTGAGAAGGTTGTCACCCCTAATAGATTGCGTAAACAAGGTCCTCTGGACCCAGACTAGCCGACCAATAAAATTAAAACAGAGTGTCAACCATGTTAGTTTAAACGGCACATGCCACATGGTTGAACAAAAATCTGACCAAGTAGAATTTCACTTCCAGAACAACCAAATTCCAGACGTGACAGTAATAGCAGTAGGACAACAGACTGGTGATGGGGGGTCCTCTCTATTTCTGAAAATCAACCTTCCTTCCAGTCTAAAGTGGTATTCCACGCTGGAAGGAAACACTCTGAAATTCTATACTAATCCACAATCTGAAACTCCCACTCCTATAGTCCAGAAAGATGTGAAATCAGCTCAGAGCCTGGCTGATATTCAGCAAATTGGAGAGCAGTTGTTCATCCCTGTTCAGTTAAATGATGGGAAGGACTCTGTTCTCGCTCGAGTGTGTGTGAACAACGGTAAGAGCTTCATCAGCGAAGCCATGTTCCGCCAACTCCCAAAAGATCCAGCCATTCCCACCTTCAAACTGATAGACAAATGGGAAATGGACCTGGAAGCACCTGACTCCAAACATCTCCTGCCAAGCAGGTGTATGCTCAAAATCTCCATTGGCAACAAGAGCATAGTCCATAATTGTTGGGTCGTGCGAGACGTCACTGCCGCCTTTTACTTAGGCAGTGACATTCTCAATCGCTTTGCCATTAGTTTGGACTTAATAAACTTCAAAGCTTGGTCCCGATTAGCGGATAATCCCATGGGCTTTGATGATCCGGAAAAAGCATTTAGGTCAGCTCAATTGCTACCTTATGCAGTTGAAATTCAGGTTAAAGAGGAAGTCACCATTCCAGAAAGGACCCGACAATTCTCCCTGGAAGTGAAAGTTAAAAGAGGACAAGAGTTGAAAAACCCTGATGCTTACATACATCTAAATGCTTCTTTCCAACAGCAAGGGTTGGGGGTAAACCCAACTCCATTAGTCAACATAGAACATGACACCATTCTAATAGAGGTGGATAACAGCGACTTAAAGAGTATTACTCTAGCCGCAGGCACCATTATTGGAATGGCGGTTGATGACCGACATTTCTCCATTGATCTTGTAAATGAACTATTAGGACCAATCCCCAAGGACTGTGTTGACAGTGACAGTGAGGACAACGCAACACCAGACAGGATTTTTACCCGGCATGGGGGGAACTTCCTGGTGTACACTTCCTGCCCGTATGGTAAGGAAGATGTGACTTGTGACTTCAGGAGGGATGAGGTGATTTTCCAGGTCCATGAGGGCTGCCTTTCCCACCTGAAGCCTCCAGTCCAAATCAGCACTCTGACCAGGGACTTCTCCACCCAGCTGGAGGAGGCCGCGGAGATAGCCAAACCAGAAGTCTTTCCAGGCTTCAGGCAGATGGTGGAAGAGAGAGTCAACCTAGCTGACGCCTGTGTGACTCTGGAACAAAAGCAAAAGTTGAAACAAGTTTTCTTGGATTTCCAAGATCTCTTTGCGGTAGACTCATATGACTGTGGTCGCACTGACATCCACACAACCACAATCCCCACGGACCCTGGCATGACTCCTGTGTTTGTGAAGCAATATCGCTTGCCTCTCGCATCAATGGAGTCCCTTACTGAAATAATTAAGAACCTTGAGTCCCGGGGAATAATCCGTCCAGTCCACAGCACCTTCAATAATCCGGTGCTGGGAATATTGAAGCCAAACGGCCAGTGGAGACTCTGCGCCGACCTTAGGGAGCTCAACAAACGGGTCCATACTTCCCGATGGCCTCTGCCCTACATTGACCAAGGGCGGGCCCAGATCCAGGGGTCACAGGTATTCACTGCAATAGACCTGACCAATGGATACTGGACTGTGCCTGTCAGTAGGGAGGACCAATACAAGCTGGCTTTTACCTTTGGGGGACAGCAGTACACCTGGACCCGGACTCCCTTCGGATACCTTAACTCCGGCAATGAATTCAACATTTTCCTACATAAGGCCATGCCCGACCTGGGTACGAGGGGTAACCTGGCTTATGTAGATGATGTCCTCATCAAAAGTTCATCTGTGGAGGAACACATAGCAGAGATCCGTTATGTTCTGACACAGTTGAGGGCCGCCGGAGCAAAACTTTCCTTTCAGAAAGCACAGTGGTGTAGAACCCGTGTTAATTTCTTGGGGCATGAGATTACTCCTCAGGGTCTCTGTCCCCAGGAAAAGAAAGTGGAAGCACTTCAGAAACTGAAAGACCCCACAACTCTGCGGGAACTAAGGAGCCTCCTTGGACTGACTAATTACAGCAGAAAGTTCATTGAGGGCTACGCAGAGATCACCAGACCCCTGATTCATCTCCTGAAGGGGGGGGTCAAGTGGGAATGGGGTCCAGAACAAGCCGAGGCAGTAAAACAACTCAAAAGAAGCCTCTCACAAGCGCCTTGCCTAGCTTACCCTGTCAGAAACAAGGAGTTCTTCCTGGAGACAGGGTTCTCTAATACGTGCTTGACGGCAGTATTATACCAAAAGCATGACAAGGTCAATAAAGTAATCTCCTATGCAAGCAAAACTTTATCCTCTGTGGAGGAAAAATTCAACGATTGTGAGAAGGCACTCCTGGCAACGGTGTGGGCATTGAAGAATTACCGCCCGTTTATCCAGGGGGAACACATCATAGTGGAGACTCCACACCAGCCTCTGCAATATCTCCAAAGTGACAGAATCCGGGCCGGAAATGTGAGTAATTCCCGAATTACTTCCTGGATTCTGTCAATGCAAGGCTTTCCTGTGGAGGTCAGATATGGCCAAAACAAGAAGAGTCCCCTCGCGCAAGGTCTGGCTGACTTGCATGATTGTGCCAGAGAAAACTGTCTCGAGGACGAAAGTCTAAAAATAAAGGACAATATGGAGGCATACCTTAATTCCCCCCACAAAGTCTTTGAAGAAGACAAGTGTGAGGGAATGCCCACTGTCTATGTGGATGGATGCTCTTACCATGTTGACAACGACGGGGAGAAAGAACTGGTGGCTGGCGTAGGGAATGCATGGGTGAATGAGTCCCCAGAACCCTCCGCTGGATACAAAATTGGTCCCCGAAGTAGTCAGGTGGCAGAATTGATGGCTGTGCATCAGGCCATCCTCACTGCTGTCCAGCATCAACTCCACGAACTGGTCATAATCACAGATTCGGATTATGTACGGAACGGGTTCGTGGAGCACCTGGTTAATTGGAAAACCAGAGGCATGTTATGTGCTAACAACAAACCCTTGAAACATGGGAAGTTGATCCAAAACATTGATGATCTGGTCACATCGAATGGGATGACCATCTATTGGAAAAAGATCAAGGGTCATTCCAAAGTAGAGGGACCAGACAAAACTGGAAACGACTTAGCTGATCAGCTGGCCAAAACCGGAGCCATCCAAGGGGATCTAATTGAGATTGAGTCCCTGTTGGGGGAAATCCAGGTCACTGCCATCACTAGGTCCCAGACAAATGCTCACAACGACCTTTCAATTGCACAATGGAGTAAGGAGACCCCTGATGCTGATTTGATTACCGCTCAGAAGGGGGATCCAATTATTGGTAAATTTTACCAGCACCTTGAGGACCCTGAGAACTTTCCCCTGACGGATACCGATTACATTGGGAAAGAGGACCTAAGAGTGTTGATGAAATGTCCAAAAATGTTCCGGATCCAAGACGGTTTGCTGGTAAGGAAATCCAAAGCTGGCCACGATCAGTGGGTGGTTCCTACCTCATTCCGAAGCCTGATGTTAAGTCACGCCCATGATGCGGCCACCGCCGGTCATAGGGGGTTTCACACAACACTGGAAATCTTAAGAGAGGTTGCATACTGGCCACACATGGGCCAGGACCTCAACCAATATTTGAAGGGTGTCTTGTGTGTGCACAATTTCAGCCATCATCCCTCACGCACCGGGCGCCTTTACAAAAGAGGGGAATGACCCTGCCATGGTCAGATTTACAAATCGACTTTGTAGGCCCTGTGATTCGCTCGGCTAGGGGGAATAAGTACATGTTGACTGTGACATGCTTGTTTACCAAGTGGGTGGAATGTCTCCCAGCCCCAAACTGCAAGGCAGAAACGGCAGCTGCCTTGATGATTAACCACATCTTTTCCCGTTTTGGTCTACCTCAAAGGATTGAGTCAGACAGAGGTAGCCACTTCACCAGTGAAGTAATGACAAAGATGTGGGAGATACTGGGGGTAAAAAGGAAGTTGCATATTGCTTATCGGCCAGCTTCTTCTGGGGCAGTAGAGAGATATAACCGGACAATTGTGAGCATATTAAAGAAGTTTGTGGCAGATTCTGGGCCAAGTTGGGATATCCGATTACCTCTGGTCCTAATGGCCATCAGATCTACCCCTTCATCTGCAACCAAAATGTCACCATTTGAGTTGATGACTGGGCGCAAGATGGTGCTTCCTCAGCATTTGCTCTATAGGACCCAAGAGCAGACACTGATAATTGCCTCCACTACCCATGAGTATGTAGAGAATTTAAGGAAACACCTCCAACATGCTTTTGCTTATGCTCAGCGGAATCTAGAAAGATCGGCTGATAGCATGAAGACCCATTATGACCTGAAAACTTCCAGGAAGGAATATCAGGTGGGAGACCGGGTCTATCTATACAACTTCCAAAGGAACCAGGCCAAGCAGCGCAAATTTTTGCCTACATGGAAGGGACCCTTTGAGATCGTCGATAAGATCTCCCCTGTGGCCTACAAGATCCGCATCCCCAAAGGCGGTTCGGCAGAGGGGGAAGACAAGTGGGTCCACATAAACCAGTTGAAATGTTGCCATCCCAGGCACACTCTGCAACAACTGGAGGAATCCTCTGGAATCCTAGCAGGCACTGTCTCAGACTAATTCAGTTCCAACCATAAAACATACCACATCTAGTCTCTAAAATATTGTGATTTGCATGAAACTGTCTCTTAGTTATACTGTTTTTTTTTTCTCAAAATAAGAATGTAATGTTTCGTTATGATAAAATGCATATGCTGCCCCACTACCTCAACAGTGGTGGAAAAACGTCTATGAGTAGATATTGCCGCTTTTGCTTTATCATCCTAGGAGAGATGAAACCATGAAGGATGACCAAGAAGAACGATCCGGAGACCGGGAGCAGAGACGCAACGGGCCCGGGGTACCGCCCAATCTTCCCATCAGGACCGGCGAGGAGAACCGATCGATCAGTACCGGATGGAGAAGAAAACGCTGAACTGTGTCATCTACAGAAGAGGAAGAAGATTATGCGGACAGACCGGTGCATGGGTCAAAACCCTTGTGCACGCGACTCCCCATCGACTCAAATTCAAAGTGCAGTCGCGTGGGGGGGACTTGTTGGGTGTCCTGACCCACGTTTAAGCTACCCTGCTACAACATTTGGTGCTGTGGGCTTAGAAAATTCAAGATGGCGGAAAACCCACATGTGCGCTGAAATCCAGGAAAGCTGCGCAGTTTGTGCGCCCACCAAAATGGTTGCCTCACTTGCCACCCACCAGTGCGAGAATGAAAGGCCGGGTTGCCATGAGGGAAATGGGTTGCCAAAGGAAAAACAGTAGCGCCGGTTAGCTTCAAAGCGCTTTAAAACCACCATTGGACTACCCGCACAGTAGTCTGAAACCATTGGGAATGGCAATGCTGATTGCCAAATGCAACCTAGAATTGTGGGGAATTCATTTCTTAAATCCCAAAAATGGGTGCAGTACCAGTACTCACCACTATCCAAAAGCCGGCGTTTTAAAACCACTCTGTGTGTTTTTCTGAAGGCAAGCAAAATGCCTATTTTCAAACATTGCAATATGTGCAAAATATTCACTGAACACCAGCAGACATTTGGTAGAATGGAGTTTTGTGTGCCTACAAAATCTGGGAAATGAAGAGCCCAAAAACAATGCTTATAACAAAAATGCTATGGAGTCAGCAGCTTAAGCCTAACTACAACTGGATTTAAAACCACCAAAATCGAAAATGTTAAATTAAATGAGTGACCTATGTTTGGTGTCACATGCCTTTGTAACTGTTGAAATGTCATAGTTTTGCGCTTAGAATCAGCATTCTAGCTGCATGTGTAAAATTACAAGTTATTTTAAAAGCAACAAAAAGTTAGCTGAAGGTCTGGCTTAAGGAACTTGATTTTGCCTAGCAACTACCCATCAGCAGTGAAACTTGAGTCACCACTGTGTTCCCAGGCCAACCTTCCTTTTGCTGCCCAGGCTAAGGATATGCCATCTATCTGATAATTGAATTTCCTGTGCTCTGCCAGAGAGTGAACAAAGCCCTCTCCACTCAGGCAAAGGTTTTTTATTACAGACGTCGTAAAAAGTGGCTTCCTCCTGGAGAAGCTGGGAGGAGCACTGCCTGTGAGAAGCAAGCTGGCTTGGCAGAAACTGGAAAGACTGGTTTCTGTACCATGTGACCTGAAAAGACACACCCCTGCAGCAAGGATATGGTTTTATAAAAAGGGGGATAATTCATAGAGCGGACATGTGAAAATTTTATAAATGATACCATAATTCTTGTGATTTTTCTGCCCACAGTTTAAGACGTGGTAGGAACCGGTGGTATGTTCAGGGGGGTTTTAGCGGAAAAGTGGATATTACTCTAAATGTGTGCATGTTAAAAATCTGAAACTTCATCAGTTAATGTCCCTACCCCCTGCACACATGTATGTAAAGTTGGGTCCATGTCGGAAATTGGAAAAGCAGTTAAAAAGTCAATTATGTACACTCTTTGAATGCAAGCTCCGAGAATGAGCAGATTTGGACATAGACATGGCTAAATTCAGCCACACCATGTATATGTAATTTTAAACAAATGTGTACCTGTGCAAATATGTTTTTAGGTCAGATATAGATTGTGTGTAAAGTTGACAGGGGTGGGTTCTCTGTATCATAAACAGACCTCATCCTGATGACACTTCATTTCATTCCCCCAATCAAGTAAGAAATGGAAGTTTGACCAATTAGAAGCTGAGAGAGAGGTAGGGTCAGTGATGCTAGAACACACCCACATTCTAAACACATAAAAGCAGACAGACAGGACAGATAGGAGATTCATTTTTCATCTGCCGCTGAAAGCTCTGCCGGAAAAATCCATACTTACCTCCATCAAACTCCAGAAAGCCAAACTAGAGACTTCAATCTATCCAGAGCAGAGAGACCCAAAGAACCGGTGCCTAGCAGAGACCAGACCCCTGTGAGCAGTTCCAGAGGCCAGGCGCTGTGAGCAGAACCCGGAAAGACCTGACCAGACTGAAGTCCGTGACCAAGTCGCTTTCCTGTTCAAAATCTCTTGTGAGTACTTAGCAAAACTCAGAACACATCTCTTAGTTTAAATTCATCTAATTCAATCTATTTAACCTAAGTAGAACTGCCTCCTAGCTGTCACCTGTCATTCTAGCTGCAAAAATTTGTCACTTGTCATTTTGAAAAAGTGTGCGTTTAAAATTTACAAAACCAAAAACGACCTTTACTAAATTACTCATATCTCCGCAACCGTTTGGGCTAGAGACTTGCAATAACTTTCATTTGGAAGCTGAGATCCCAGGCTTTTCTAGGACCCCAAAACGGTAGAGATAGTCCTTGCGGTTCCTTTGTAATAGCGCTCGGCGCATCCGCGAATTTTACCGCGATTTGCAATTTCTTCACATGTAAAAACTGCTGCTGTTTGCTTTCCATTGGCCAGAAATTCGTTTAATCTGCTAACTATCCCTGCATCATTGCTAGTGTGAGCCTGGACTAATATTAACTAGATACCACTCACCCTGAACCTCTATAAGGGAATTAAAAGCAAATTTAGCATATTTCTCATTCATTGCCAGCACATATCCAAGCATTGCCTGTGTTTTCAAAACTCCTATCTGTTTTCTGTAAGCTTGCTGGGGTGAACTTAATCACAGTTGATTGCATTTCTGAGGACTGTGTGTTTTCCTTCCATTTCCTTGCATTGCATAAAGAGGGGGGGAGGGAATTGCCAGAGAAAAGTGATTACATTGTTTTGTTGAAATCATATTGAGTATTTCTATACTGCATTTCATTCATTGAATATTGCATCCACCTGAGCTTACATAAAGCATCCTCTACCACATTATACTTTTGTTCCTATTTACCAGTGTGTTACCTTATCCATTCATGTCAACTCATTAGTGATTATAAGAAGAGTGCTAGTGCCAGATTCTCCGTTGTTGATCTTTATCATATCAGATTAAGTGTGCTATTCAATTATTAATTTATTATAAAGTGGGATATATATACCTATTGTTTAAATTATCAAATAAACCTTTTAACTTGCAAAACAGAACTACTTCTTGGCTCAGTGGGGTCAGGGGGATTCCAAGAGAGGGGTGTTATATAAGGGTAGTCATCCAGAACGCATGAACTGGACCTAAAGATATATCAATAAGGGTTTTCATTCAGTCTTCTAGACTAGGCGTTAACTTAGCTGTAGTGCTGAATTGAATCCTCTTACAACCCCTAAAGGAGGCGCCAGACGGCGAAACGGAATAGTTTGTGTTGTTGAGGGGGGAGGAAGATGGGGGATGTTTGTTTTGGTTTTTTTTCTCTTTGTTTTTTTTTTCTTCCCCTTGGCGATCAGTAACAAACGAGACATAGGCTATGTATTATGTACACACACTGCTAAGTTTATTTATGTGATTAATTGTTTGTTGTAAAAACCAATAAAATTGTTGAAAAAAACATATAAAAGTCAGGCTTGGTATTTGCAATACTTCAAAATTCTATGAATGTCTGACATTTGCACTCCTCCAGTTAGAGTAACAATCCAATAGTCTCCAAGGTTTTTTAAACTTGACAAAATGTGCAGAACTCCCTACTGAGACTTTCCATGGAGGAGTGGGGTATTTTATGAACTCCTCTCCAGAGTTAAAACAAGATATGGTCTAAATTGCAGAGTTTAGAACAAGGTGACCAGTGAGCCACCCCAGGTTCCCCTTCTCACCACACCATGTGACCCTGTGCTTCTGTTCCCATACCTGATAACACTGGAAGCACTATTATAGAGTCTGACACCAGCATGTAGCACAATATAAAATGGAATCCATGCACATCAGCGTGTGTTCCCTCGCTAGACATGATAGCACTTTCATTACAGACTACATCGCCTTGACATCGGTGCAGAGTCTGCTAACGCAGGTTCGAATCCCGGCGGGGCCAAACTCAGCCTTTCATCCTTCCGAGGTCGATAAATGAGCACCACACACCGTGGGTAATAATAAGCAGCGCTCAGATACCTGAGGGTTCGTAGCGCTATATAAATGCTAAATTATTATTATTATTATTATTATTATTACATGGCGTGCAGCGCAGTATGGTGCAAGCGCTTAAGGACACCAGACCAAAATACATGTCTCCATTACAAGTTGGTGAGCTTAATAAAAAATAAGATTCTTCCATTTCTTTTCAGTAACACAAACTGGTTGTGATAGTTGCAACACGGAAGCCCTGCTTGCCTGCAAAAGAACCAAGGTGCAAACATGTCAGCCTCTTCCTAACCATGCACAGCACCCTCCCCGCAAATGTTTCGTAGGACATTATAATTTCTAAGTTGGAGGCCAGAGGGGACCTGTATAGGCTTGTGTTAGAAATAAAACGCTTCTCCTTCACATTGGCAGAATGCAAGGCATCAAGACTGCAGAAAAGAGCAGGAGTCATGGGTCTGGGAACTGCATCTTGTTAAAACGGTTCTGCTATTGAGTGGTAGCGCCTAGACACGCTGCTGAGTTCAAGAGATAGTATCATTATATGCTGTAAAGGCACTCATTTTGAATACTTTTATTCAACTTTTTCTTGGGGAGATACGCCCAATCCTCTCATAGAAGGGTTTGGCTCACGTGCTGTGCTCGCTCCTTTGGCGAAATACGGGGCCACTTTGAAAAGAAATGCCAGGGCCACTATTGGTTCCCAGTCCACATCACTTGATGGTTCCATGTGTTAAAATTGCGGCAAAAATGGCTGTGGACACAAAATATCACGGTAAAAAGGCAGTGGTTTTGCCGTCGCAATCCATGCAAAGGATGCGGAGGACACCACCGCAGCCCCCGGGCACATTATACCATTTAAGGAGAGCAACCCCCACTCCACTTAAATGTTGTAATGGGGTACACCTTGAACGGGTCAAACCACAGCATTTTTGCCGCGATATTTTGTCCAGGCAACATTTTTTGCCACGATTTTATCACTGCATACCCACTTGATGCATGTGAATGTTCTCACTGGCCAGTCAGTGCACCTGACATTTTAGTGTTGCAGACCCACTGCAGCAGATCCAACTTTCATTTCTTCCCCTGCTTCTTGGACCAGCTTGTGCTCTGCCTGAGAGGAGACTGAGTGTGAAGCTCAAGGCCACTCTCCGTTGCCCTATGTTGTTGAATCTTGTATTAGACAAATTCTGCTGTTGTCATGGTTTCTTGGTGCTTCAGGTTCTGCTAGATGGCGAGTATGGGGCTATCTAGCAACAGAGGGAACAGGGCAAAGTTCATGCGTTGCTATGTTTTGGCAGATCTGAAAATATAGGGATCTCTGTGATGTGTATATTTCAGATATTATGTGAGTTGTCGAGAGCAGTGGTTATTGTGCGCGTCAGGTAGGTAGTGTGATTGTGGGACTCTGGTGTCTGGCAGAGTGGTGGTAAAGGAGAGTGTGGAGAGTTGCGTTGATATATTTGTGGAGGCAGAGTGTGATGTTCAGGTGAATTTAGTGTAGAGACAGGGCCCTTTGAGTGGTGAACATTCCATTGTGTTAACCGGTGTGGTTTATGTGCGTCGAGATTTGTTGTCGGTGAGGGTGGGAGGTGGAATGATTTCGAGGCGGATATTGTTATTATACCTTGTTCAGCAGACAACCCAATAGCAACTGGACGCAGCGTGTTTTACTATGGAAACATCCCAACTGGTCACATCTATTTGCTTATATCCATGCAGCACCTTCTTTCTCCGGTGTGAATGCCCAGGGGTGGACTGGCCTTTAGGGAACTCTGGAGATTTCCCGGTGGGCCTCTGCACCCTGGGCCTCTTTTCTGTGGTATTTCCAAATGTTCTCATAGGAAAAGCATTGGGCTTGCTGAAAATGTGTCATATAGGGCCACTTTGAACTTTATTTCCAGGGCCTCTTTTGGTCCCCAGTAATTATTTCCAGGGCCTCTTTTAGTTCCCAGTCCAGCCCTGTGTATGCCACATTGTGCATTATGTGCTGCGAGGCTAACTATTGCCATGTCAGATTACACTATGGCATTGCACTAATTTAGGGCTCATAATGTGCAGTCCAGTCGCCCGAGGCCTCCCATCTGACTGCCCCCTGACACTTCAAAGACACTCCTCAGTCACAGAGGATTGTGGTACAATGCAGCTAGGCGCTGAATGAATTAGCTGCTGACAAATCCAACACACACCACATCACAATCACAGTAGTATCATGATGGCAAGTACCAAGAAAAAGGCTCATTTTGTCCTTTAAGCCCACCATGTTTATGGTCAAAGTCATTGTCCGGATGTGCTTTAAATCGCACCATTTGCTGCTACCTTAACACTGGTTCTGGGAGAAAGGGTTTTAATTAAAGCCACCATACAGTTGATGATGTTTGATGAACAAATTCATACAAATAATTCTTTGGGGTACAAAGTTCTCCCAGTAAGTTTGCCCCACCCAATGTCTGTGAACGTAACCCCCCGTCCACCATTCAAAGCATTGCGACCCCTCTGAAGTGTCGGTTTAGTTGTCGCTCCTGTTGTGATGGGCGGATGCGGTAGCGAGAGCACGAAGGATTGATGCATTCACTTGTGGATGGGTGACAGTAAGGATGAGTGAATGCATGGAGAGATGAGCTGAAAGTTAATGTTAATGTTAAAGGATGTTTGTACCGTGGACTATCACCACCGAAGTGGTTCCCTAGCGCTCCGGCGGCTCTGAAAAAGGGGAATGGGAGGTGAGTTAGTGGAAATAAGCTGGAAAAGTGCAAGTGAGTAGTGATGTGCTGTTGGCAGACTCAGCCCGGTGGGTCCGTTGGTTGGGCTTGGGGTTTTTTACAGTCAGAAGTCATTGTGTGCTGTTGTGCGAGTCTATGTGTGGTTTGTTTTGTTGTTGCAGTGTAGTGAAGTTTGTGCGGATTGTTGTGTAGTATGCTTGTTGTTGTGTTTGGTTAGAGTTTGAGAGGTGTATGCAGAGGGGTAAAATTGTTAGTGGATTGTTTAATTGGCATTGCTGTCCTTGCAGTTATGTCTATGTGTGATGCTTGCTATCGTTCACCATTCCATCCGAGTATGGCACTTGCTAATCTTCAATGTCATATCTAGATGTGAGGCAGGCTAGTGATCACATTTCTATCTAGATGCGGCGCAGGCTAAAGTTAAGAATTCCATGTAAGTGTGGCACATGCTAACATTCATAATCCTATCTAGATGTGGAGCAGGCTAAAGTTAAGAATTCCATGTAAGTGTGGCACATGCTAACATTCATAATCCTATCTAGATGCGGAGCAGGCTAAAGTTAGGAATTCCATGTAAGTGTGGCACATGCTAACATTCATAATCCTATCTAGACATTCATAATCCTATCCAGATGCGGCGCAGGCTAAAGTTAGGAATTCCATGTAAGTGTGGCACATGCTAACATTCATAATCCTATCTAGATGCGGAGCAGGCTAAAGTTAGGAATTCCATGTAAGTGTGGCACATGCTAACATTCATAATCCTATCTAGATGCGGAGCAGGCTAAAGTTAAGAATTCCATGTAAGTGTGGCACATGCTAACATTCATAATCCTATCCAGATGCAGCGCAGGCTAAAGTTAAGAATTCCATCTTCTGGGAAAAAAGGATGCGTGGATGGACGAGAAGAGCAAGCGAGGGGACAGGCAGATAGAAGGATGAACTGATAGGCGGGAGAATGGATAGATGAATAACTGCATAGATTTATAGCTGCAGGACCGGCGCCAAGGCCTTTCAACCTTTTCAGTTGACATGGTCCTCAAACTTCAGAGGGATCCAAGCTCTTGCCACATAATGGCAATCTTATCATAAAATACTTCTTTAAGTCAGTACCTCAAACGTTCACACTGCAAAGAGCACATTACAGGCTGCCTGTGATAGCACCCGTTGGCCATCACCTCCCTTAGGCCTGGTAGTAACCAGCAGCGTTCTTTTCACCTCGTTGCCTTTCAACTCTGGTTTTAAATATATTACCAGCACGCTGACAAAGAGAGCACAATACACATTGAGTGTGAATTCAGGGGAACATTAAAAACAAGACTCTTATGCCTTTATGCCTTGAGTCCATTTTCGTACCCTTCCAAGGTGTACGAGGGGCGCCAAGCAGGGTTTGCCTCTCCATCGTGCTTTCCTCCTCTGTCTTGGAGCACTGTGTTTTAGGCCTGCATGCGATTCCCATCCAGGCGCAAAATAAAATGGATTCATTTGGAATTCGCTTTAAATTAGCACCGACTAAAGTCCAATCAGATTCCATAGGAATCCATTATTCAGGAATCCATTATTAAACGCAGTCTACAAAGATTAATCATGCAGCGTTCACTTTTTTACAAGAAGGAGCGTAAAAGTGAAGCGTAAAGGGTTGTTTTACTCTTTACCTTTGCACTTCGCCTTGCAAAAATGAAACATTGCAAGCAGTGAACGCAGCAGCACGTAAGTGCTATCACTGGCAGTCTCCTACATGCATTTTCCATTTACTTAGTGTTATAGCGCCCCGCTGGCTGCCTTTCTTTGTTCTGTGCAGAGGCCAACACATCTCTCCTGTGATAAACTGCAGCTACTCACCCCCTATCGCAATCCCCTTGTCTCCCCATTGTAATCCAGGCACACATAGGCACATCAGACTAGTTTTCGCAGCTGTAAGCAAGGTGGCCCCCAAACATGTTGTCACGGGGCCCCTCGAGCCCTGACACATCTTCAGTCTAGAGTGGCTAGGCTGATGGCAATTGTTTGCATGGGCAGATGTGCGGGAGGACACGGGTGCCTGGGAAGGCTAGCTCCAGCTCCACAGCAGAAGGTTGTCTTCCTCAGGAATGTGCAGGCAGGAAAATAAACTCCAGAGGCTGCCCTCGCCCAGCAAGGGCGCCCCTCCCCCAACTCCACATGTAGATGTTATTAGCAATGGCAATAGCAGCCTCTCCCCCGCGTGGGACCTCAGTGGGGGCTGTTGGGGGAGCCAACACGGTGTCAGCAGGAGATTTATAGCCGTGACTCCTGCAGATGTGGACCACTGGTCAACCTCGCATGTGTGCGATGGGGAAAGCAGAAGGCAGGCCGCCCAAGCTACCTCCACAAACACTTCCGGGTAAAGGAACTGCTGCACACGGCAAAAGTCAATTTTCCTGTACAACTCTACCGGAGGGGGCGGGGTGAGACTTGCACAGGATCACTCGCTTTGGTAAAGTGGATATGCCAGGATTCGAACTGCCACAGTATACAATTCAGCCAGATAGTAAAAATCACAATGACTCCGAAGTCTGATTCCCAGTCTTGCAACACACACTGGAGAGACACAAGCATACACAAAGATGTTTTAGCTTTGATTCAGTCTGGAAAAACTAAATGAACTGACACAGCCCGAAAGGAAGGACTAAAATCCCCCTGGGATAAAAAATGACCCTAGGGAGTGGTGTTGCGCTGTCTGTCTAAAAGGGACAGATCAAGAGAGACATATCCCTCCACTAAACTCAGAAATGAATCAAACTAAACAGCATAAATGCATGACCTACAACGAGGAATTTCTGAATTCCTACACTGTGCCCATCTCCTTCTATGCAGTTTTTCCCAGTCACCACACCATAGCTTGATATTGCTGCAGATACTAACATTGCTAAAGATGTATTGGAAGTCTGTCACTTGCAGCCCCCTTTTGGGGCCACCTTTAAAGTTCATTTATATATTTATTTTTATTTATTTTATTTCTTGTTATGCGCCACATGCCCATGGATGGGCCTCAGGGGGCACGAAAAACAGGACAGACAAATAATCAGATAGTCTGGAGGAAGACACGAATCTAGCACAACAAGTAGGTTTTGACTGCTTTCTTGAAGCATGTCAGGGAGTCAATAGTTCTTATGGCGAGTGGGAGAGCATTTGGTGGTGCAATGAAAAAGTGGCTAACAGAATTCCGGCCAAATGCAAAGTTTCAAAACTGAAACATGCCAAAACTGCCTGGTTTTGTGTGGAAGAAATTTCCTTTACCCAAAACCACTGCCATGGACAATATGTGGTAATAGGTCAATCCCCAATGGAGTCCAATGGGACTCCAAAATGGGGAAAAAATGAAGGGTCTGAGAGTAATTGTGAATCGAAGTGGTCCTGCGATGGGTTGAGCAAAATCCCACGCACAGTCGAAAGTCTTTGATTTCTGAAGTAAAGAAAGCTTGGAAAAGTAGAGCAAGTTGTTCCAAACCTGGCGGAGGGAGATCAATTGAAAGTTTGAAAGCTTTGTGTTAAAGTGGGTCTGTGCCTGGCAGAGGGGGACCCGGGGTGAACAGTGAATCACCCGAGAACGTTTTGTGTTAAACTGGGTACATGAGAATCCTGAGGAAAAAGGAACTTTTGAATGTTTGTTGCATCAGGCCCTCTGAAAAAACAGACTTTGAATGACAAAGAGACTTTGGCAAAGAAGGCCCTGATACTGAGATTTGAACTGCATCCTCGTGCTAGAGAAGCAAGAGACTGTGCTAAGCTTGAGTGTGCAGCTATGACCCATGCTGAAAAAGTGGGGGCGGGAAGCCAACGGCTTAAATATCCTGACATATAATTTCTTGAGCCCTTTTCTTTTGCATAACATTGTTTCCCACATTATTTGTATTTAGAAGTAAGGATTGGAAATAGGTTTATTAGTATAGGCCCTTTTATTTTGACAGACTCGACTAGGACTGCGTTATTATTTGATGGTTTTAGCTTGCTCCCATCTTTAGATTTAGGATTAGATGGGCGTTTTCCAAACCCAATTGAAGTTCAAAAAACACCGTTCTAGTGTCTGCCTTACTGTTTGACACCATTGTAGAGGAGGAGCCAAGTACCCCCACCTCAACCGACCCGCCCCTTTTACCTGTATCCTGGAAACCAGAGTATGTAACATACACAGAAAAGTTGAATCGACAAAGAGCAGAGTATGGACTCAGTCCAGTACCAGTGAAAGTGCCAGCACCTAAGAGAAACTGGGAGCCAAGGTACCCATTGAGAAAACCATATCTGTATACAAGGAAATATGATAGCCATTTGAATGACATCCCTGAAGAAGCAGAGCCAATAAGCAGCAAGGATGAATGGTAATATCACTAACCATTGCCAGTATATGTTACATGGAGCTGAAGATGACGTACATATAAGAAATGCAATGACTAGAGAATGCAGATATTCTATAAGGCATCAAGAAAGTAATAAGGATAAGTGACATCTTGGGCTCAAGGTGAAGAAGCTTATTCCACAGAAACAGATGAAGATATCAAGTTATTTTACACGTGTACCGATGCAAAAGAAACGCAAGCACCAAAGTAATCGGGAAGCTAGCTTGAAGCTTATAGTGAATAGATTGTGGCAAGCACCAACATATACATATATATGGATAAGAGAACTATGGATGTTTCTACTAAATGTATTATAGCAGGTTGGATGGTAGCAAAGAAGGCCTCATTTTAGTGTGTCACAGTTAAAAAGCAAGTTGAATTACAAGTGAAATTCAGAAGGCGAGGCTGGATGAGCCAAGAAACCAAGGTCTTAATAAACTGGAGTGAGCTGACATTGGCTAGAAAGTTGTGTGAAAGAACAAGACTCCTGTTCTAAAGGCACGAACATAACAAGGAAGATGTCAGAAGTTTATTAAAAAATAATAATAAATGCACAAAAAGCCTCAATTCCATAGTCTCCAGTCACATGGAAGCATGAAGTTGGATGAACGAGATGGTCACACCTATGAACGGAGGAAGACTGTGCTTCTCACTCCCTAATTTTCTCAGAGCTAAGAACACTTTCAAGGGCGAGCTATAAAAGCCTAATTGACAGTAGACCACTGAGGTGATGATAGACTGATATGCTAATTGGTGGGAAGCTAAAGTTAAGGCGACTTCACCAGCACCTGGATGGCCAGCCTGCGTGAAAGGGAACAGAATTTTGACTGTTTAGTTGATAATCTTTGCTGATATATATACATATATATTTTTGTGATTTTCGCATTAGACAATTGTTTTGGATATTATTGGTCACCTTACTTACCTTGGTAGCAATGAGATCATTTGAATATTAGAAACAAAAGGATTGCTATTAAGGATCTGTGCTGTGCGCTTTTTCCCACACAAAAATCTTTGAACGGGAGTGAGCTGCAGTGCACAGTTCACAAAAAAGGCGTACCAGCTAACACCTAATATTTAGAACAACTATTTAGGGTTGTGACATGAGTCGCACTCTTCCCTTTTAATTGTCTATTGGCAAATGTAAATATAATAAGATTCTGGTTCCAATCAACTCTTATTATTTATTATTGTAGTAGCGCCAGCCGGCGCGTATTTCGACTTGAGTGTCATTTTCAAGGCTGACAACATCATTCAAAGTAATTATGTAATAAGTTACAAAATGTTCGACATGTGATGGGATATGCGAGTACATAATCATATTCAAAATCACAAACATAAAATTGAAAATGTAACAAAATGTTTCAAAATTGCTTAGGATACTAATTTCTGTTCTCACTAAGGTGTGTGGTTCCACTACATCAATGCTGTCAGCACTTGATAATCAACCGTTCTTACATATGCAGAACTTTATTTCTAAAAAATGTATTCATTCTGTCCTTTGCTGTTCTTTTTTCCCTCCCTGTATCCTGTGAATATGACTGCTATTGGGGTATGTGAACCTTGTTATATTTTCAATTTTATGTTTGTAATTTTGAATATGATTATGTACTCGCATATCCCATCACATGTCGAACATTTTGTAATTTATTATTTATAGAGCGTGACGCATGTCACAACCCAAATAGTTATTTGAATATTATTTTACATAGGTGGATGAGGCTAATGGAAGCCTGATACAGAAACTTGAGTTTTACTCTTTAGAAAATAGTCGCAGCTAATGGATCATGAATATTAGGATACGTACCGCAGGTTAGTTTGTTATATAGTTCCTATGGCATTTTGGAATCTTTGTAAGATATCAAGAAATGTAAGGCTGTAAGTGGTATCTCTTTAAGATGACAAAGACAACAGTTGATGTACAAGACTACGGTGCACTGAATGTTCACTTGTGACATCTGTCACAAACTTTCTCCGAGATAAAGCAAAATAACAAACAAGAGTGGGGGTAAGCCGCTTTACAATAGTTTCGCATGTTAATTGAGTAACACCCCTAACTGAGTTCAACACATTAGATTTATCACGGTTACTATTTTACTATGAGTACTAACATGTAGGACATTTTTAGTCACACAAATTGGGAAGGTGAGTGATATTATTGAAACAGATGCCACAATTAGTATAATGGACTGGATAGGATGGCTACACATGGCACATTCAAATTGGTGTGCATGAAAAATAATTGGGACAACTGTCTGAAATACACCATAGGGCAAAGTCCATTGCTGTTTAAAATATGGTTGGAAAGATTACGAGACATGCTAATTTGTGGTTTCTTTGTATATTTCAGTGAAACGTTTTCATCATCATCTTGAACAAACCCCTTCATCCTGACCTGATGGTTTGACACAATATGATGTGGTCTTTTAAATTGAAATAATGTGTAATAATCTAATCTTTACAAATACTGTTGGAATATATATACAACACACACACACATATATATATATATTTTCTTTTGTCTGTATATGTTTTGGACATCCTCCATACTATTACTGGTGATAGGTGGACCCAACATCAGCCTTGAAAACCACCTGTGGTCAAAACACGTGTTATGTTATGTTATGTTATGTTAATATATTTGTACCGCGTCAAAGCCCGTAGGCATCCAGACGCCGAGAGCAAGAATACTGTAGCAAGAACTACCACGGAATTACTCTAAAAGAAAGAGATAGGTTTTTAGTTGTTTACGGAAAGTAAGGAGGTCTGAAGTTTTACGCAAGAATGTTGGCAGAGCATTTCATGCTTTAGCTCCTTGGAGGTGGAAGGCTCTACCCGTACCTCGGGTGCGTTTCACTCGATGTTGTATAAGGAGATTGACGTCTGCTGACCTGAGATTTCTCTTCGGCTGGTAAATGCCAATGATATCTTTGAGGTATGCCGGAGCGCTGCCAAAGATACATTTATGGCATGTGGTCATCAATTTAAATTGGATTCTATTTTTTACCGGGAGCCAGTGTAATTTTTTTCTGGCTATCGATGTGGGTTCGGAGTACTTCATTTTGAAAATGACGCGAATAGCCTTATTTTGGATTTTTTGTAACTCTTGGATGTCTGCATTGCTTGCTCCACCCAAGAGTGCATTGCAATAATCAATGCGAGGCAAAATAACGGCTCTCACAAGTTTCGTGCGATTCTCGACCGAGACTAGAGGAGCGATTTGCCTAAGCACTTTAAGGTAGTAATTGGTACTGATAGTAATAGCTGCGACATGGGCTTGGCAGTCGACTTCGCTATTCATATATGTACCCAAAGTTTTCACTTTCCGAACCGTATTGATAAAACTACCATCGATAGTGAAACCCACGTACTCTTGTCCCAGCTTAGTTTGTGCCTGTCGTGAGCCAAAAATCATAAGCTCTGTCTTCATAGCGTTCAGGCATAACCAATTGGTGGACATCCATTGTTTTATCGATTGGTAGACTATGTTTATTGCGCCTTGATCTAAGTCATAATCTCCAGTGATGTTAAGAACCAGTTGGAAATCATCTGCGTAGTTACAAAAGAAGGTCTGTAAGAGACCTAAGTCGTAGCAGAGAGGGAAGATGTATATATTAAACAGCAATGGAGATAGACAAGCCCCCTGGGGCACGCCACAAGTAATGGTTTGTGGCCCAGAAGAGCTGTCTCCCCAATGTACCCGTGACTGACGACCCTCAAGAAATGCTCTCAACCAAGTGGTAGCATTCTCAGAAAGGCCCCCAACAGACTTCATTCTGTTAAGTAAAATTTTGTGGTCAAGCAAGTCAAAGGCTGCCGATAGGTCTACCAACATCAGCAGCCCTGACTTGCTACTATCCAGTCTTGAGAGCATATGCGTCTGCAAGTCCAGGAGCGCACTTTCAGTGCCGTGGTTGCTTCTAAATCCAGATTGCTTAGGGTGCAAGATGCCAGCCATCTGGACGTGGGCTTGAAGCTGGATAGTGGCTATTTTATCGATAAATTAAAAAAAAAAAAACATTCAATGTGTCCACACATATGTCCACATTTCTCTCCACTCAGGTTTCTACATTTAACGTGTCGGAGTTATTCGATTGGAATCGAAGTTGATAACAGCGGACTGTGTCAATAATTTTGATTGTGGTTGGAGCCCGAGACACCTTCCCAAACTCATATTCTACTATTAAGTGATTCCAAACTTTGTGGGAAGTTTGAGGGAAGAGTTTGCTCGCTGCCACCCTTTTTTCCTAAAAACGAGAGTGGAAACTAGCGCACAGTAATTTGACGATCCTATAACCTGAATTCAGTTTTCTATTCTCGTCTTCTGTGCCTGCTGAAATTCACCTCCAATTATGGCAGATTATATGTGTAATAGGGATGAAGACAGGGCTGTCCTGTTTGCTCCAAGGGGGAGTACCTCCAACCCCTTTAGGAGTAGCTACAACACAGTTGAAACACTCAAACAGACATTTATTAAATTGGAAAGATTATTGAAACGAGAATTCAATAAATATTGGGAACATGCCTCTCTAGCTAATTACCTAGAGAATGACATTATTCCCAGGGGTTTACGGATACTGATATTTCCAAATTTTGAAAATAATGAGGATGCTGAATTGGCAGAAGATTGGGAAAATAATCTCAATCAGAGCTCTAAGATTATGCTAGAATGACTTATCACACATGTCACACGGGAACATAAGAGGGTGATTGCGCAAATTAATACAATTCCGGAAGAGACCAAGGGTATGTCTAATGCAGAAGCGACTAAGGAAAAAAATTATGAGAAAATGAATGAGATTTTCCGTGATGACCAGGATGAAATTGAAATGAGAACATTTAGAAAGTTTTTTAGGGATGATAAAGACTACAGGCAGGACCGGGTACATACCTTCCAGCCTAAGAATGATAATATTACTCCAAGAACAAAAGTTAGATCCTCGAACAGTACACCTGCTAGCTCAGATCCAGACTCAGAAGAAGATACCAATTGTACAGGCTCTGCAGACAATGAAGCCACGGAACTTATCCCCAAGGAGGTCAGAGTTTTTTAGATCAAATACACGGGCACAGAAAAGGAAATGCAAGATCCACAAATCTCAAACAGGTTTGATTCACAGTACCACCTACGGCATCTATGACAATGCCAACTGTCACACTAGGGGCAGGAGAGGGGGAAAGCGGAAGCGGGAGTGGAAGCTCTGACAAGGACCAAGGTCGACCGGGAATCTTGACCAGGTCAACTACGAAAAAACGTCAAACGAAGTAATACAGCCCAATCTGGTTACTAATATGTCAGATAGGCACCTGATGGATGCCGAGATTTCTGCGCTCAATGAAGGTTTTTCTTTTGCACCGAGTGTGGGGACAGATTATGTCAACTTTCAAATTGGTCTCTTTAAATGTTTAAGGAAACTAAAATTAAGACATTTCTCTCCACTCAGGTTCCTACATTTAAGCCTAAGGCAACTTTGACCCTCTTAGCAAATATTCTAATTCAGATATTGCTAATATTGAAACGTTAACTACATTGAATCAGGAAACTGTCACAGATTTGGATCACATTTGTCAGGATTTAGATGTTAAAACTAGACACTTGGAAATAAGAGAACTAAAACCTAAATCTAAGTTTACACCTCAATTAGGAACAGATAATGTCATTGAAACCTTTCATAAGGCTATCACGAAAGACATTCATGAATATCTGGATAGGAATCCTCGTGACAGAAGGACATGCAGATATAATTTGGATAAAGCTGAAGCTAAGGCCTTGGAGGACTTGGCTAAAGACAAATCTATAACAATCAAAGAGGCTGACAAGGGGGGTCAACATTGTGGTAATGAATACTAGTGATTATGTGTCTATGGCCATGGCCCACTTGAACACTCCACAATGTTACATCCCCCTGAAATCCAATCCAACCAACAGAATTGTAGATGAATTGCTGACTCTAATTCAAAAATGGTATGAGAAGGGCTTTCTAACCAAGGAAGAAAAGGCATTTTTGATTAACATTGAACCTACCATACTCATGCTATACTTGCTAACCAAGATACACAAGTCATTTGATATTTTACAATCGGTAAGAACTATAATGAGTGGCTTAGGATGGGTGATGGAGGGTCTTTCTCAGTATATGGATGAGGCATTGAAACCCCATGTCCTTTGAATGCAACCATACATTAGAGATAATGCGCATGTACTTCAATCTTTCAAGACTCTTAAGTGGGAATCTGACTATCTGTTGGCTACTTAGGATGTCTCAGCTTTGTACACAAGTAGTGACCATGATCTGGCAATATGCACAATTGATTACACATTTCAAAATTCTTCTGCCTCTTACCTACATGTTAATATGCTCAAGAGTTTTTTGAAATTCACGTTAGATAACAACGCATTTATTTTTAATGACCAATATTATGTACCAGCAAGGGGGGTTGCTATGGGTGCTAAATTTGCCCCTCTTTGGCAAATTTTTTTATGTCCCAATATGAAGAAACACACATTTACAATCAAGAGTTATTCAAAACCAATCTTATTGCATGGGGGTGTTTTATGGATGATGTTTTGATTGTCTGGAAAGGAGCCTTGGATTAATTTGACGCTTTTGTTATGCATACTAACACTAATCAGTTTGGCATACATTTTACCGGTACTGCGAGCCTGGACAGTATTGATTTTTGGGATTTGCATATTTCTGTTGAGAATGGGTCTTAACAAATCAGAACATACCGTAAGCCAACAGAGGTACATTCTGTATTGTATGTCACAGCAGTCACCAGAGGTCTACCATTAATAATATCCCTGCAGGTGAATTCTACAGAGCCAAGAGGAATTGCAGCAAAGATGCAGATTATTTAAAAGAATCCAACTTACTTATTGGAAGGTTCACCAACAGAGGCTATCGTTTGAATAATGTAACTAAAGCTGCAAACAAATATAGTCAATATAGTCAATCAGATTTACTACAGGATTGTATCAAAGAGAAACCTAAACAAGAACAGATAGCAATTATAATGCAATTTTCACAAGATTCTTCTATTCTGTATCGTATGGTCTCAAAACATTGGCATATTTTAAAATTAGATAAGGATCTGCTACCCTTTCTGTCAGAGAAACCTAAGTTTACTTTTACTAGGGCATTCACGATCCAACAGAAATTGAGCCCTTCTTTTATGGATCTTAAGGTTGATGAAACTAATGAGAATTGGCTTAATAGAAGTAAAGGATTTTTACAAATGTGGAAGTTGCAATTATTGCCAATATGCTCACAGGAATTGTGATTCCTTTACTGATACCAACAGAGTAACTATCAAGATTAATGGGTTCATCAATTGCAAATCATGTTATGTGGTATATGCTATTATTCGCATCTGCGGTAAACTTTTCTTAGGCAGTACTATCAGACAATTGAGAATAAGAATTAGGGAACATCTGGCGAGTTTGAGAAATGTTGAACCCAAATCTCCATTGGTCATTCATTGGCAGGAACAGCATCAGATGAGCAATAAAGAGGATATTTGCTTTATAGGATTAATGAGTGCTAAAACGGGTAAACGAGGTGGCAACCTAAAGCTTAATTTAAGGCAAATGGAATGTAAAATAATCTGTTACTTAAGAAGTACTTTAGTTGGCCTCAATTGTCACCATGAAATGCATGTTTTCTTGTGAATAATTAATTTGGGGCCACATATATACTGATCCAATGAATCATTAAGGAACAGTACCACTATAATGTGAGGTGTGAGGCCATCCTATCTTTGTCCAAATGATAAAATGTATTAAGATTGGGAAGCAGTGGGTTCTCAAACAAAAATGCTTATGGAATTAGTTATACTAACTGTGATTGCAAATTATGTAGTGAATTTTCGGTTCCCATTGTGAAATTGTTGGTGTATGCTCTTTGATACGCCCTCGTATCTATTTGAGAGATATGGGATTCGAGTATCCAAGGCAGTCTGAATAATGCAAGATTCCTTTATCATGGAATGTTAGCAATCCCAAATTTGATGTGTACAGATTGATCTGTTTATATTTGATGCCATGTGTAATTACGTTGTTATGTAATTAGGTTCTTTTCCCTACGGGTAGACAGTTTTCTGCAAGGGTAAGCGCACACTGATAATGGCAAGCTTATATCCAATGTTAACGTGTCCTATGAGAATGATAAGGAAGGAAGGACACAGTGTTTACTGTATATTTCAGAAATGACGTATTCAGATCTGTTTATTTATTTCTGACATCACACGATCAATGCGCGGAACGTCACCGTGTAATTAGGCTTTTGTACCCGAGGAATCGCAACAGATAGCAGGAATGATGTATACAGTCTTGTTTGTTTACATCTGACGTCACTCGTCCAATGCGCATAATGTCATTACATAATCAGGTGTTTTTACCCGCGGCTTTCTCGCGGGCTGAACTCTTTGTTTTGGCCGAGAGGCCACCAGTACAGGTATTGACCTGCTCCGTGTTGAGAGGAATTGATCCCTGGAATAGAAGTGTCCGAATAGGTAAGACATGGTTTTTCGTGACAGGTTCCGTATGAGGAATGCTATTAACCCTTCCTTGTCTAGACTGTAATTGTAAATACTGGAAAATATGTTATACGAAAATATGTTATACACATACAGATTTGTTTGTTTGCATTAGAAGTTTGGAAAATATGTTATTTGTGATTGGGTATTCGCATGAAAGGGAACTGAATTTTGACTGTTTAGTTGATTATCTTTGCTAATATATATACATATATACTTTCATGATTTTCACATCAGACAATTGTTTTGGATATTATTGGTCACCTTACTTACCTTGGTGGCAGTTAGCTAATTTCAATATTATTTTACATAGGTGGATGTGGCTAATGGAAGCCTGATACGGAAGCTTGAGTTTTACTCTTTAGAAAATGGTTGCGGCTAATGGATCGTGAATATTAGGATACGTACCGCAGGTTGGGTTGTTATATGGTTCCTATGGGATTTCGGAATCTTTGTCAGACATCAAGAAATGTAAGGCTGTAAGTGGTATCTCTTTTAGATTACAAAGACAACCATTGATGTACAAGACTACATGCACTGAATGTTCACTTGAGACATCTGTCAGAAGCCTTTTCCGTGATAAAGCAAAATAACAAACAAGAGTGGGGGTAAGCCTCTTTACAAAAGTTTTGCATGTCAATTGAGTAACACCCCTAACTGAGTTCAACACATTAGAATTATCATGGTTACTATTTCCCTATGTGTACTAACATGTAGGAAATGTTTAGTTACAGACATTGGGAAGGTGAGTGATATTATTGAAATAGATGTCACAATTAGTATAATGGACTGAATAGGATGACTACACATGGCACATTCAAATTGGTGTGCATGAAAAATAATTGGGACAACTGTCTGAAATACACCATAGGGCAAAGTCCATTGTTGTTTAAAATATGGTTGAAAGATTGGGAGACATGCTAATTTGTGGTTTCTTTGTATATTTCTCTGCAACGTTTTCATCATCATCTTGAACAAACCCCTTCATCCTGGCCTTGTGGTTTGAGACAATATGGTATGGTCTTTTAAATTGAAACAATGTGTGATAATCTACTCTTTACAAATACTGGTAGAATGTATATATGCATATATATATATATATATTGTCTGTATATGTTTTGGGCATCCTCCATACTATTACTGGTTATGTGTGGACCCAACATCAGCCTCGAAAATGACCTGTGGTCGAAACACGTGTCGGCTGAGTGCTATATAAGGAATTAAAAAACACTACTCAACCTATTGTTGGAGTTTTTTCGATTGGAATCGAAGTTGATAACAGTGGACTGTGTCAATAATTTTGATTGCGGTTGGAGCGCGAGACACCTTCCCAAACGCATATTCTACTATTAACTGATTCCAAACTTTGTGGGAATTTTGAGGGAAAAGCTTGCTCGCTGCCACCCTTTTTTCCTAAAAACAAGAGTGGAAACTAGTGCACAGTAATTTGACGATCCCACAACCTGAATTCAGTTTGCTAACATAGGTGGAAAAGTACTGAAGGAGGATAGAGTGCCAACCAATTGTAGAGGACCTGCTTATGTAGGGGTCCTACAGTGTGTAAACCAATGGGACGTCGTGCATTTAGTGACGTTCATAGTGGTCATTTTTAGGGGAGGGCTTAGTTGCCCCCCCGGATGTTAAGTAACCAATTACATAGTTACACTTTTTTAGACTAATATGGATCATATACTTAGATGTTCACTCAGAGCCAATCACTCATGCTTATAGGTTTTTGTAGTTTGCCACGTAGGATGACGATAGTACACACGTAGGTTAACGTCATTGACGACGAATATCGCTTGTAAATGTTCCGTTTTTTTCTTAAATGCATTGAGTAAGAGGATTGAGCGATTGCGTTGATGTACGTTATGCTCCCTGTTTTAGTAAAATGATATTAAAACAGTCTTCCTTTTGTCAACTTCCTGAGTTGGCTCTATTATTGATGTATGAGTAAAGTCTGCTGCCCCATCCATCTCCAGGGTAATTGTTACTCATCAAAGGGGCTGAACTATCCAATTCACCATGCCTTCATTACAGAAGGTAGACAGTATCCTGGTGTTGACTGGGAGTTGGAAAAACCAAGAGAAGGAGAACTACCTCTGTTTTTTTGTGACTATTGTGACAAAAGGGAACCTCTGTTACTTGTGGAAGAACCTTTTTGTTCTGAAACTGTGAACTTTACTTTTCCCCTTTGTGCTCCACCTGGAGCAGTGGAACTGACACTGAACATTTCCCAGAGGAAGGGAGTCATTCCTCTACATTTAGGAGTCCCAGTTTCCCCATTGTATATTAATTTAAGCCTAAGGGTCGGAAATGGGTGTTTTGAACCCAAAATGGTGGACTATTGTTTTGACGGATGTTCTGACAGTTTCCATAGATCTGTTTGTGGTAGGAAAGCCCCTCTTAAATTTAGAAAAGGTAGAATTTTCATCTTCTGTTTAATAAAAAGGCTTTCAGCCATTAAAATGCCACCACTGTGTTTGAGTCTTGCTTCTGACTCCTTACCAGTGGTATTATATGAAGAGAGAACCTCATCCCAGCCCTGAGGACAAGTTGTTACCAGAAAGATCAGTCAACAAGAGACATGAAAAACCTATGAAAGAGAGATCTTACCATCACGGCTGGGGAACAAACAGAGACTGGAAACAAGTCCCCTGGGAAGAAGGGAAGATACACTATGCCTTCAGAATTGAAGACTGGTGAAAGCCTGACATAGAGTCACGTAATGAGAGACAGGAAATAAGATTGTCAGATAAACAAGATAAAAGAAGCGACAACCTCAGAAAGAGAATCTGCGACGAGGAAGGCCTAAAAAGGGATCAAGCCAAACCCAAATTCGGAAATCTTGAATCCACAAATGACCTGAATCTGTTGGTTGACACTTATAATAACTCTATGACCAAAGCTATAGACACTATTGCCCCGCTCAAACTGTGCAAAGGCAAACCTGAAGCACACTTGAACTCCTGGTTCACCCCTGAACTTAAAGTATTACGCACAGAAAAAATAAAACTTTAGACACTTTTGGAAATTAACCCCCTCTACTGAAAACAAAACTAACCTAACCAATATCACTCCCACATATAAAATTGAGATACTCTGCACCAAAAAAGAAACTTTCAGTGTCAGAATAAACCAGGCAGGCTCCAGCACTAAAGAATTATTTAACATCTTAAAAGAACTGGAAACACCTAATCTACCGGCAGACATCTGTACCAAGGTCAAACTTTGGTGCACTAACATCCAAAATGCTCTCTCCAACAAAATCATAGGGCTCCTAGTCAAAATTGATGATAAACGTCTCCAACTTACTTCTGTCAATCCTACCTGCCCAATCCTGCCCTCGTCTACATACTTCAACTCAGGATTCAAATTCAAAAACGTGTCCGTACCTGATTGTACAAAAAATCATAGCATCACTAAAACCTACTAACTGTAAAGGTGACAGCTTCCCAGCTCAGATCATAAAAGATGCAGCTAGAGACGTATCTCCTTTTATTACCAAACTAATAAATGCCTCTTTCGCTAGCAACTCCGTCCCAAGTAACCTGAAACAATCCTGGGTTCTCCCATTACTCAAACAAATATTAGATCCGTCTATTCCCACAAACTATAGACCAATCACCACCCTCCCCTTCTTACTGAAAATCTTAGATAGAGTTGCATACTTGCAAATTCATGACTATCTTGAGAATAATCAACTACTAGGAACTTGTCAATCTGGGTTTAGACCCCTACACAGAATGGAAACGGCCCTTGTTGACCTCAAAAGCCAGATTGATGAAATAAAAGACAAAGGTAGAGTTGCCATCCTACTGCTCTTAGACTTATCGGCTGCCTTTGACTTGGTTGACCATAAAATCTTATGCGACCACCTGTCCCTGGCAGCACACTTCTCGAACTCAGCTGTCACGTGGATCCAATCTTTCCTTGAGAACAGAACTATGCAGATCTTCTCACCCACAGCTGCAGGAGATCCGATCCCCATCACCTGTGGTGTCCCACAAGGCTTCTGCGTCTCACTCACTTTGTATAATATCTTTACAAAGCCCCTATTCAACAAATTGGTCCGTCTGGGTGTCACTTACACTAACTATGCAGATGACACCCAGATACTCCTAACATTGTCAGGCACCTAAGACACCAATGTCTGTCGGATTGACGAAGTCTACACCATCATTCAGGCATGGATGGCCACACATGGCCTCTGCCTAAATGATGATAAGACTAAGTTGCTCCTAGTCGGCTCTCCCAATAACCTTCAGAAACGTAGTCCCAACTACAAAGCATCCTCATCGATGGGAACAACATACCCATTGCCAAAGATGTAAAAACCCTGGGTTTCTACCTCGATGCCAACATCAATCTTACTGAACAGGTTAACATGACTGCCTCAGCCACTGCCTACACAGACAAACTAATCCGGGCTTGTAGACTCCTACTGTCCCCTAACAGTTGCATTATACTGGCTAGAGCACTTATACAGTCCAAACTGGACTACTGCAATGGCCTTTACTTAGGTGCCAACAAATCCATAATTAACAAGCTCCAAGATCTGCAAAATAATGTGCTTAGAGCAGCACTTAATATACCTAGAAGAGAGCACATTTCAGCAACCAGAAAGCTCTACAAATGGCTCTCTAAAAGAAAAAATTGACCTTAAAACCATCTGCCTCACCTTCAAAGCTATGAAACACAAAGCCCAACCATATATATCAGACAAATTCACTATGAAACTGTCGACCAGAAACACAAGATCTACTAACACATCCTGCCTGGTAGTACTCGGGTACAACCGAAAAAGAGCAGGCGGTACTAGTTTCCCGGTTCTAGCCGCCCAATTATGGAATACTCTTCCACAAGACATCAAAACCATTCAAACCTTTGAAAAATTCAGAAGTCACGTCATTGCATGGTTACTGAACAACAACTAATCCTACTGATTTACACCTGACACCACCCTGTACTATGTTACTGTACTCACCATCTGTACTCTGCCTTTTATAACTGTATTATGTAACCATTGTATAACTGTATCATGGTACTGTACTCATTATCTGTAATCTGCCTTTTATAACTGTATTATGTAACCATTGTATTATTGTATCATGTAACCTTATCCTTACCTAAAGCGCCCAGATACCTCAGAGTCAGGTGCGCTATATAAATAAAATAAACAAACATCCAAACAAAAGACTTGCAAGACAAGAGTGTGAGAACATATCTGAAGGAAAGATATTCAAAGAATAATACCACAGAAGCACAAAACCTCAGAGCATTTTGGAACAGCTACAGGAGTTTATCAAAGATACTATGCAAGAAGATTATGTTAAGAAATATCTGTACAAAGTTGAAACTTGTATATGAAGAGAATTTCAGAAGAGAAGAAAAGACAAGGGAAAAACTCTGCCGGTAAAGGATTACCGGCATCGCTTACCGCTCCGGGCTATTCCGACCTGCCAACCCGCCATTAGCGGCACCGTAAATAACGGTGCCTCTAATAGCGGCATGGGCTCAGGCACGCAACCCTTCATGTCGGCAATACCGGCATGCCGTAAACTGTTGGACATCACAAGTCAGGAGGGCATGCAAATACTGGCATCATGAAGGTGCTAAAAGTGGATACCGGCATGCCGTAACTACCGGCATTGCGGACCAACCGTAAAATGCTATGTGCAGTGTTCCCAACTGCCACAGGTGCACACCATCAGCACAGGTGGAGACAATGGAGTCTGTACCTGTACAAAAGGAACACACCACCACACCACACCCCTTTCCACGCCAAGATTAATACAATAGTAGCATCAATACCTGAGCTGGAGGACATGCTTGCATTGCAACACCAGCAACAACAACACCACCAACAGCAACAGCAGGCACCACAGAGGAGACGCAGCAGGAGAAGGAGGGTGAGACAGGCCCAGCATGCCCCACCAGTGCAGTCAGCGTAACCATGCAGGCAGCCCCTAATCCCAAACATCAGAGCCAGTCGTTTTAACCCAACCCCGGAACAGAACCACACCCTGTAACGTCTGGACCGGGACACCATCAACACCATCGTGGACATGATACACAACGACATTGTCAGCCTCATTGAAATACGCACCGCCATCCCCCCTCTACTGAAGGTAGTGTCGGTGCTCCACTTCCTTTCCACAGGCACCTACCAGCACACAGTGGGGCACATGCATGGCATATCACCACCCTTATTTACTTGCATCCTGAAGCAAGTGCTGGATGCCCTCCTCAAGCACATAACGGAATACATATCTCTACCACGGACTCCCCAGGAGATCCTTGAAACAAAAGGTGGCCTCCATGAACTGGCAGGCATGCCAAATTGTGTAGGGCCCTTGACTGCACCCGCATGCCATGGAGGTGGTGTACCGCAATCGCAAGCAATACCACTCCACCAATGTGCAGATGGTATGCGACGCCAGCAAGATCATCACACATTGTTGTGCCAAATATCCTGGATCAACCACAGGAATGCTGCATGTCACCATGGGAAAAATCAGCGCTGAATGCCTAACATTGCAGAGCCTACTGCCAACGCTCCCCATCAGAAAATCCTACAGAATGCTACACATCACTAAATGGACCCGGACACAGCTGTATGCGTACACAATGCATGAGCAACAAGAAGGCAGAGCACACTGTGTATCATCTTGAAGATGCAACCCACACCATTATTCCATGGCACAGGACACATTGAGGGCATAAGAATGGCATGCATACAACCAGGGACATGTGCATGTGGCCAACGATAATCTGCCGGCATCATGAATCGACTGACATACTCCTTTTTATCTGCCTCCCATGCAGGTGACAGTGGCTATCCCTTGATGACATGGCTCCTCACCCCTGCCCGAAAACCCACATAACAGGCACGAGGAGGACTACTATCGATCCCACGCCCGTACCCGTGTGGTCATTGAGCAGATCTCCAGCCTGCTGAGTGCGTGGTTTCTCTGCCTTAGCCCCTCGGATGGGTACTCCTCTAGAGGCATGAGATGATGGCCAAAATGATCATTGCATGTGTCATGCTGCACGACATGTGTACGACATGTGTATCCGACGCAATGTGCCCCTGCCCCCTGACATTGGACTGCAACCACCTGGTGATGATGAAGGGGATGAAGAAGAAGTGGCAGCACATCATTGCGGTGCCAATGCACAGGAGGGACGTGCAGTGGGTCAGTCAGTGATCAGTCAGTCAGTCAGTGATTGCACAATATTACTGACACACATGGCTGCAGAGGGTGACATGATAGTTTGACAGAGGGCACTGGGTGTGGGGGTACATGCACACTATGCACTGTATATGAATAAATGACACGCGCAATGATGAATGTCCATTCAGGCCTTGCTTTTGACACAACGGGTGTATTGAAATCAACAATGAAAACGATGCAATAACCCTCCACCACCCTCACCCCCTCCCCCTCCCCTCACAACTCCCCCACACACCCTCACCTCCTTCCCCCTCCCCCCGCAACTCCCCCACACACCCTCACCCCCCTTCGCCTCCCCCCGCAACTCCCCCACACACCTTCCCGCTTACCCCCCTCAACTCCCCCACACACCCCCCTCACCCCACAACTCCCCCACACATGTCCCAAAAAATCTCTAATGCCTTCATCAGGCTGGCCAGACTATTTTTTTGCACTCCCTGGACCTGGTGGCGGCATGTCTGGTCGGCGCAGGGTGCGCAACGACCAACGGAGTAGGCTGGTCTGGGTAGAGCTTGATGAGGATGGTGTGGCCTCCTCCTCAAACTGGGTTGCCGGACATACTGACTCCATGGCATCGGTAGTATTCTCCGCAAATATCTTGCCCATGAAGGCAGTGTTATCACTGATTGTCTTGCCTAGAGAGGCGATGTTCTCCCGCCACTCCTGCCTTGCCTGGGCGTTGTCCTCCACGAACTGCCGCACAAGGGCAGTCAGCTGCTCATAACGATCATAACGCTGCGGCCCTGCGGGTGCACCTGTGGAGGTGGATGGTGCCTGGGTCTCATGTTCGGCCTTACTGCTCTCCACTATGGGTTTAATGGCCCCTTGAATTAACTCCCCCTCAGAGTGCTCCAGGGTGGTGGCATGGTCTGAACCAAGAGATGTGATTTGGGGGGATGGCAGTGGACTGGGCGTGCGGGGCAGTTCAGAGGAATCGTCCTCCATGGGCACCCATACGTCTTCCTGTGCCTCCTCCTCAGCCTGGGGTGCTGTTGCTGGCACCTCCCCAGCCAAACTGGACTCTGCCGAGTGTGGAGCCTCAGCTGTTTCCTGTGGCTGTGCGACAGATGTTGGTGCTTCCACCTCAACGGCCCTTGGCAGCACCGGTGCCCTGGCAACTTCAGGTGTTTGTGCATGGCGGGCCTTGTGTTGGCCCTTCGAGGTGGAAGGCCGGTTGGCCTCATCCCAGGCCCTCTTCCGGGGTGTGGTTTGCTGTGGGGGTGATTCCTGGGCATCGCTTTCATGGTCTGAGCCTGTGGGGGTCGAAGAGAGGGACGGCATGAGTGATGGTTTGATAGGCATCATACATACATTTGTACAATTGATCATCCACACAATCAAGGTTAAAAGGCATTTGAGTTTGGATGTCGGGATCACTCATGTTGGGGAAGACGTATGGTGTGGGACATGCATATTTGTTTGGGCCTGCATGCAGTGTGACTTATGCCATTTACATTTTGTGTGGTATGTGTCAGGTACGGCATTACCTTGCTGCAGGAAACTGCATGTGTCTGTGATGCATCCGACAACTTTGCTGGGAGTGTGTGTGTGTTGGGCCATGGCTTGCCTCTTTGGACAGACACATATTGGTGGACTTTCATCAGGCTCTGCGTTACAGTGTTTTCTTAGGACACTCACCTCCATCCGCCGATGTTGTGGCGCCGCACTCCATGTCTCCGACACCTTCTATGCCCTCAATGCCAATCAGGCTGGCATAGATGTCCTCCCATCAAGACAGCTTGATGGGGGAGCTGGCTCCTCCGCCTGTTGCCATTGCCTGGCTCCTGTTGGCAGAGAGTATGTTCGCAGCCACAAGTCGTCCCACCGCTTCCTGCAGTCTTTTACGGTGAGTGGGGTGTTCCCGACTGCGCTCACTTTCTGCGCCACAAGTGCCCAGATCTCTTTTTTGCGAATGATGGCCTCCCTCTTCATGCTCTGGGCGAACACCATGTCAGCATGTTCCTGCAGGGTCTCAGCTAGCATGGCCAGCTCATCTTCATTGAAGCGCTCCTTGCGCTGGCGAGAGGCGCCCTTCTTAACAGCCTTTGGCATTGTGGTGTGTTAGAGGATGAGTTTCCACTAACAGCAATGTCCCACAGGTCCTGTCTGCTGAGGATGGCAATGGATTGTGTTTTTAAAGATGGCCGCCGTGCTCCTTCCCGTTCCTGTGTGATGACACTACTTTCGGTTCCGCTTATTTACGGTGACCGTTATTAGCGGTCACCGCTAATAGCGGTGACCGCTAATGCCGCATTGGTTCACACCGGTAGTGCAATCTGCGCTATGCATGATGTCGCTAAGGGCCTTTTTCGGGTCTTTTACAGCATGGCGGTAATGCCCTTACCGGCATGGCGCAAAACTCGTGCCCGCAAAGTCGTAATACCCCTCTATTAGCGGGCTCTTGACTACACAGACAAGCTATTTGCGCCATGCCGGTAAGGACCTTTACTTACCTCCAACCTCGAAATGACCCCCCTTCTCTTGGCCTATTTAATTTAGTTATTTATATATATAGTGGTAGCATCAAGTAGAGTTAGTATGGACGGAGGACATTTTTACTTTGGACTTCCTGACAATTGACAAGCACTTTTTAGTTCTTTTAGATATGCAGGGTTTTCCCTCTAGCAATAGGGAAAGATAGGCTTTATTTCTATAATTTCATTGAAGATAATTCAACATGTCCTCAATGTGTCTGACTCCTTCTTCTGACCCGCCACAGTACCCAAAGTCCTGGAGTACATGAAAGCCAGGACACAAATTGGGCTTGCCTCAGTGTGTTGGCAGATGTGTTGGAGCACATACCCTCAGAAAGTCAGCCCTTTTCTGGCCGGCGGTGTATACAGAGAGTACTGAAGCAGTGACTGTGCCACCTGGAGCTGAAGTTGGTATTGTGTAAGAATCATGTCCTGCCTCTTTGCCTCCTATATCTGTAGAGTCCTTAGGTTTGGCAGGGCCAATTACATCACACTCAAGGTCATGTCCAAGACATTGCAGGCCTAGGTCTTACAAGTTACATAAGCCCCGTACACATAGGGGCCTCTTTGCTGGCCACCAGGCTGACTGGGTATTGGAGGGGCTCAATGAAATTAGCAAACAGCAATGGCTCCAGGAGAAGATGTCTGAGAACATCACCCAAGGGGTGGTCCATGTCATTGGGGACTTTCACCAGGAGCATCACATATTGAGGGAGGATATGCATTAAGACATGATTGCAGTTACGGGATTCTCAATGAATCTCTCTCGTTCACATTGCTGTGGAATTGGAGGTTCGGGCATTGCCACAGGGTGGGGTGAGAGGTGTTGCAATGCAGCAGCTTTGAGATGAGGATGAGGTCCACTGACATTTTGAGGAGATGAAGGGCGGAGATGCAATTAAATGCTTTCACTCGGATGCACATGTGATATACCTCTTTTGGTAATTTGCCTGTGGACTTTGTAAAAATGGTTTGATGTTGCCCAGGTGTTTGATTTTATTTGATGGGCGCAGGTAGGGCATTGTTGTGGGTTGGCCGAAATTGCTCTCTTTTGTTGGTCCACTGTATGGGGATGTCTATGTGCACTCATGTCTACTTCTTTGCTTTTTAGTCAGTCCCACATGTGCTCTGTAGCTCTACTTTGGGTTATGTGTTCAACCCCACATGTATTAGTCTGATCTGTCACCTGCAGCCATTGGCCCACATGTTCTGGCCAAATGATTGTAATGTCAGACCATGTACATGGGTCAACATGATGTGTATTGTGAAAAATCGTGGGGTGAGGTCACTTCTCCTCAAGGGGGAGCAATTTGCTGTAAGTCTTGTGTGGTGCAGCAGCTAACCAGCAATCTCCCTAGGGGTAGTAAAATGTGAGAGGACTTCCCAGGGGAGAACCCCCCTCTTGGGGATAGGGACCTTCATTCCATGACTTACCTGCCTGATCCCCTTTCCTCTCACACCCCAAGCTCCTCAACACATCCTCACACTACTACCTATAACACTAAGGTAGTATATTGTAGCACTAGCACTTGCCCAAACACTGAGACAAGGTGGCCCGTGGAGACACAACGATTACCATAGCCTCCCATCAAGGTACTGAGATGAAGAAGCCATGAGGAGACATAAAGATCACTGAATGGAAACAAAAGACAGACATTGACAGTCTGACAGGGAGGAACCAGCTACCCTGGATATACAAACTGATAAAGGACTTGAATCAGTGTGTCAGTGGTGTGACCTCGGCAAGGTGGACCCGGTGGTCCCACACAACACCTAGCCTGACAGCTCTCAGTCCCTGCGGAAGCAGGGCGGAGCTGTGAATAGCAAAGATAGAATAAGCAGCAGCGGTCGAAGCCGTGACCACTAGCAACACCCCAGGAAGAACTGGAGATGGGGCTTCCTCCACGAGAAGGTAACTGGGCCTGCAGGAGACCCGGTAGAGGGTTGGGTGCAGAAGACTGCATCAGGAGTAATCTCCCTCATCCCATTAGTCCCAACAAAGCTACTGGAAGGACAGACTTTGAAGATTTCATCAGGAGTAATCTTCCTCGCCCCAGTAGTCCCACCAAAACTACTGGAGGAAAAGATTGTAAATTGAGCATCAAATGTAATCTCACTCGTCCCAGTAAACCCACCAAAATTACTGAAGGAAAAGATTGTGAGTTGTGCATCGGGAGTAATCTCCTTCGTCCTAGTACTCCCATCAAAGGTACTGGAAGGAAAGACTTTGAATGGTGCATCGAGAATAATCTCCCTCATCCCAGTAGCCCCATCAAAGCTATTGAAAGGAAAGACTTTTAATCTCCCTCATCCCAGTAGCCCCATCAAAGCTATTGAAAGGAAAGACTTTGACAAATACATTGGGAGTAGTCTCCCTCGTCCCAGTGGTAGTCAGAGGGCAACCGGAAATAGGAATTGAGAGTTTGATAAACTGTGTCTTTAATAGAATTATGACTTTCAGTAACGACTGTGTTGAAAATCTGAATTCTATGTCAAGACCAGAGGCTCGGATTATGCTTGTTCAAAGCTTACCTACCACCAACAATGTCGCACTTTCCATGGGTTTAAAATAGAAAGTTTTAAACGTCGATTCATTCGACCAATCTGCAGCCCTCATAATATCCTCTACTCTGGCTCCTATATTATACGCTTTAGTAGCCATCGCTCCTCTAGAAGAGTGGGCTCCATATCTCTCCACATCTATGCCCGCTTTTACCATCACCCATCTAAGCCATCTAGCAATGGTGGCCGGTGTAACCGCTTTATAAGGTCTACAAATCGCTATCAACAATTGTGACACTCCCGGGGGCCTAACCTCCCTCGTCATCTCTTCATATGCCTCTATGCATCTGACTGGACACAATTTTGGTTGGGTTGGAAAAGACTCATAAGAAATAGATTTCAAACCTGTTTTGGTCCTCTTTGTTATAAGGAAAGTCACTCCGTTCAGAGATCTACTCTTCCTGTTAACTTCCAGAGCTCTAACATCAGATGATCTTTTGAATACTAAAAGACATAGAAGCATAGATAACTTGCCTGAAATCGCTTTCCGTGACAACTCTTGATCATCCGGCCAAGATAAAAATAGTTTCAAGACTTTATCAACATCCCACAACTGATTATACTTAATGCTGGGAGGTCTTAACATCCTTACTCCCCTTAACAATCTACAGATCAAAGGATGTTCGCCAATCGCTAAGCCCTCTACTCTAGGGTGCCCCGCAGATATCGCAGACCTGGCTGTGTTGATAGTCCTGTAAGCCTTGCCTTGCGCTGCCATCAGCGCTAAAAAATTGGCCACATGAACTACATCTGTTCTATCGGGATGAATATTCCTTTCCAAGCACCAGCTATTCCATCTATCCCAAGTTGATCTATAAGCCTTGTGAGTCCCTGGGGCCCATGATTCGTTAATGATGCTTTCAGCCTCCTTCGATAGTCCTGGCCTAGCCCAAGATCTCCTGAAATCGCCCATGCTATTAGTCTGAGTCCTCCTGACCTCACTAGCGGATGACTGCGATCTCTGGGGTCTCGAGTGATAAATTCTGTGTCTGGTAGAACTACCAGGTTGTGATATGTCAGTTCCAGTAGACTGGGAAACCACGCCTGCCCCTTACAGTCCGGCGTAATCAGAATTATGGATGCTTTTTGGCGTCTTACCTGCGCTAGCGTCCTCGCTATCATGGATAAAGGAGGAAACGTGTAATTCGTCTGTTGTTCCCATGATTGAAGGAAGGCATCTGTTGCCTCTGCTTCCGGGTCCGGTCTCCAGCTGAAGAACCGGGGAAGCTGTTTGTTTAGCCTCGATGCGAACAGATCGACCTGGCAAGGACCCCATCATGTCATAATTTTCCGGAACTCTACCTCGTCCAGCTTCCAATCGCTGGAGTCTCTGAGGTATCTCGAGTTCCAATCGGCCACTTCGTTCATCTGACCCGGCAGATATTCCAACGTCACTGAGACTCTTCTTTCCAGACAGAGTTCCCAAAATTCTTTCGCCAGTTCTGCCAATAACCTCAATCTCGTCCCCCCCAGTCTGTTGATGTACCTGACTGCGGAGACATTGTCCATCTTTAAGAGCACGCAACATTGTGCTTTCTCCTGGGTCCAGCATCTCACTGCAAAGGACCCCGCCAACAACTCCAGACAGTTTATGTATAGCCTTGTCTCCTGGTCTGACCACCTGCCCCCTGTGGACAGGTTCCGCAATCGGGCTCCCCAGCCCCATCTGCTGGCGTCAGATTCGATAATAAGGTCCGTGGATGAACCAAATATGGCTCTCCCGTTCCATGCATCCATATGAACGAGCCACCATTCTAGCTCCTCTCTCACCTCCTGCGAAATATTCACTTTTGATTTGTATGAATCGCCCCTCCTGAGGTGAGAGATCTTCAGCCTCTGGAGTGCTCTGTAATACAGGGGCCCTGGAAATATCGCTTGAATTGATGCCGCCAGATGGCCCACCAATCTCGCGATGTCCCTCAACGATAGTTCTCCCTTCGCTAGAGTATGTCTCAACTGTTTCTTGATGTCGTTCACCTTGTGAATGGGTAAACTGAGAGTTCCCTGTATTGAATCCACTATGAAACCCAGAAACTTTATTGACTGGACGGGTGCTACATTGGACTTCTCCCAATTTATCAGGAACCCCAGACTCTCTAACACCTCAATAGTTGTCTGAATCTGTTCTATTAACGTTTCCTTCTCTTGACACATCAGACATATGTCGTCTAAATAAATGATCAGCCTTATCCCTTGAACTCTGAGATGAGATACCACAGGTTTCATCATTTTGGTGAAACACCAAGGTGCCGATGCCAGGCCGAACGGCAGACACCGAAATTCCCATATCGTTCTCCCCCAGATGAATCTCAGAAATCTGCAGTGTTCCTCTGCTATGGGAATAGTCAGGTAAGCATCTTACAAATCTATTCTGGCTAACCAATCTCCCTGAATAAGGGTATCTCTCAACAGATGTATCCCTTCCATCTTGAAATGTCTGTACACTACAAAACTGTTTAGGCTCTCAGATTTATGATTAGTCTTGTCTTGTGTCTTCCTTTCACTATGAACATATTGCTTAAATAACCTCCTACCTGACTTGTAGCGGGTTGTATAGCTCTTTTGTTTACCAAATCCCGTAATTCTCTTTCCAGCAAGGCCCTGTCTTCCTTGTTCATCTCTAAACACTTCGGCGGTACTCTTTGATAAGGTGTTTCTATAAAATCTATATAACAACCGTGCACTGTCTGAAGTACCCAGGAATCCCCCGATATGTTTAACCAATTTTGTAAAAATTGAACAGTTCTCCCCCTACCTCTGGGGTAATTGAATGTGGGGAAGGTATTCTCACCTGGGTTATTCTGTTGACGCTCCCCTCCCCAGATTCTGCAACTTCCCCTACTCCTCGATGGGAAGAAAGGCGTTTTTCTGCGCTCTTCCTGATCGCGCCAACTTGCTCTGTCTTGAAAGGATCGATTTAATTGGAAGCGGCCAGCCGAGCGACCCCGGCCTCTGCTGGCCTGTCCAAAAATCTGCCTCCCGAAAACTCTCTTAAGAGATGCCTGCGCCTTATCCAAGGCTGCGTAAGAATTTACAAATTTGGTGAGCTCTTTGATGAAAGAGTCCCCAAACAACTTTCCTTTCGCCGATGTGGCTGATTCTGAGGTGGCTAATTCACTTAATTTAGGATCGATCTTTACTAACAAAGATCTCCTCCTTTCAGTGGTTATAGCATGATTAGCATTCCCCAATATGCATATCGCCCTTTGGGCCCATCCGATAAGAATAGCCGGGTCAATCGGTTCCCCTTTTGCTTTTGCTTCTTCTCCCATTTGGAGAATCTTTGTGAGGGGTCCCGTCATGTCAAGCATCTTATCCTGGCATGATCACCAGGATCTATCAAGACCCTTCCTCACATCTTTTGTAAACTTGCTCATAAAAGTTATAATTTTTTCATCTATAACAGGTGTATCGGCCGCACCTTCAGGGAGGAGTGGTCTGGGGCATTCCGCCCTCATCTTACTTCTACCGTCTTTGGCCAGCGGCGCCCTCAGGCGTTTCTTTAAATATGCCGCAATTCTTTTGGGTGGTTCCCATTCTGAAGATCTGGGATGGATCAGTGCTTCCGGATCGAAATCCTCATCATCAGCACCATCCTCTTCAGCCTCCTCCTTCTTCCTTTTCTTTGACGCCTCATGGCTTTCTTCCCCTGATGAGGATATTGATAACACTTCCTCCTCTTCAGGATATTCCTCCCAATCATTCTCACCCTCATCTGAGGTATCGGAAGATGATTCTCGTCCCCTGCTAGGAACCATCTTACCCTTTCTCTTCTTTTTACCACCTTTCTTCTTCAGTGGGGAGCCCGGGGGGTGTGGGCTTCTTCTGCCCTACGGGCTGATTTACTGCCCCCTTTGGATTTCATCCGTGCCTCAAGGCCCTTGACCTCCTCCAGGCCCTGAGAGAATCGGAGCCAATCCTCCATCAGCACTGTTTGCTGAGGATTATGTCCCAGTGAAGCCCCCAGGGCTTTATGGAAGACAACAGTCATGTCTGAGTGGCTCCTCTTTTGGCTAACACTAGCCTTCCCCCATCACTGGAGGAACTCATAATTCTCAGGTGCTGGGGAGTTATGAGAAATTTGTATGTTATGACTATATATATATATATATATATATATATATATATATATATATATATATATACCAGGGGCCTCCAAACTCTCTCAGTACAGAGAGTCAAATCGTAAAGTATTTGAAAAATATCTTCCCTGGTTCTGATTATGTCACAGACATAGTGATAATATCAAATTACAGGTTTTACCTGGGACTGTGCCCGTATAAGGTGCGGTATCAGCTGTTGAGATCAAATGAGCAATAAAAGATCTTTCACTGGAGCAATACCCACTCGTGTAAACACCTGAAGCAATTCGAATTCGGAATGAAAAACGAAGGAGAGAGCGCCGGAACTACGCGCTCCCGTCGCGCTCTCCCTTCCGTTATGCAGTGCCCTCTCTGACGGATTGGAGGAGCTGCGGCCGCCGGTGCACCAGCCCCGTCGCGGCCGCAAATCCCTAGAGCCGCCTACTCATGGCGGATATGCTCCGCCTGAATAAAGAAAGCATGCGCATGTCACACGAAAGTTATAAATTGTCAATTCACACACACAAGACTTCAGACTAAATAAACCGAAAAAAGTACTTAACTCGCTGCCGAGCAGCAAAGAAAGAGGAGGAATAGAAAGAGGACAAGAGCTTTTATTTGAGGACTGTTTTTTGATTGGTTACTTAAATCACATGGTCAGTTTGAAGAC
The DNA here is from genome assembly GCF_040938575.1 of Ambystoma mexicanum. Taxonomy (NCBI): domain Eukaryota; kingdom Metazoa; phylum Chordata; class Amphibia; order Caudata; family Ambystomatidae; genus Ambystoma; species Ambystoma mexicanum. The sequence continues at coordinate 343,740,585 of NC_090921.1, read as the reverse complement.
CAATGGAGATGGACTACAAAACTTAAAAACGTCATGGTTATTGTAGTTTTTTATTAGTTTTGTATTGTTGTTTTCATATTGTTTTTTCTTTGCTGCTGAACAGTAAAGATGTAGAGAAAGCATAATCCGAGCCTCTGGTCTTGACATAGAATTAACAGGAGGTTCCTTGAAGTACCTGCAAAATTATTGGCTTTGGGATTAACTTTGAAGATTAGATGCAAGCGATCAGCACAATAATACACAATGATGTCGAATGTGAGGATCACTCTAATCAACCAGGTTATGTAGATGTTAAACAGCAAAGGTGGGCCCAATCCCTCTGCCACCCCTCGACTCCATTTATTTATTCGTTTTTGTTAAAAACGCAGCAGCCCGGAGGCATAGTGGCGCTGGTCACAGACATCTTACTTAGTTACAGAATTGAAGAAAAACAATTGCAGTCATATATACGATAGCAAAACAAAAGAAGTGATGGCTGGAAGGTTTAGAATGAATCTTAACCTCTGGCATCGCTCTGGGCAACCCTCCAGACCATCGTTCCTCGCCTGCCAAGCCATTGCAAAAGGGGAAAGACCATATGCAAATCAGTCTTGGTCCCACCCCCAAAGGAGTAGTCCAGCCCGAACTGCTAGGTCACATCCCTTCTGCGCGAGACCACAAGCATCACCAGACATGTTTCAGCCTTGTTGGGCATCATCAGTGAGGAGTAGCTTGGGTCTTTATGCCCAGCAGGCACGGGACCCTCGTCTGGGCATACCCGTCCCACTCGGGGTGACAATAGCAAAACAAAAGAGGTGATGGCTGGAAGGTTTAGAATGAATCTTAACCTCTGGCATCGCTCTGGGCAACCCTCCAGACCATCGTTCTTCGCCTGCCAAGCCATTACAAAAGGGGAAAGACCATATGCAAATCATATATACAAACATATAAGGGGAATGCATAGACCATGTGTGTGCCACCAGTTGCAAAGGAAAGATTTAATCCAACCAAGTACCTGGTCAGTGATTGGTGCGATGTAGGATAAGCAAGGGTGCAGGAACAGGTGGGTAAAAGTAGCCAAGGAAAGCCTGAGCATTTACTGAAAGCAACAACTAAAACTCAGGTTTTTAGGGAATCAAAATTCGATAATGTTGATTGGTCACATCCATGTTGGCTTGATGGGCGGGATATATCAGGGCATCATCTTGTGCTTGAATGAGAGTTGTTGGTCTTCAATTCCCTCATACATTTGTTCCGGAGGAGAGGAAATCACTGACCGGCCCATAGGTCAGCGCTCACCCTCTAGAACTTGTTAGACAAGATATCTGCACCATGTGAGAAAAGGGGGTGCAGGATTCACTTACTCCAACACGACTCAATAATGAGGACAAAGGGAAGTCTGTTTAATGACAAGTACATCAAACAGAGAAACAAATGGAAATCAGCAGCACTGCGATCACCTGTCTCGCTCCTACTTCCTCGAACTTCAGTCGAACAGTCATTGTTATAGACAAAACTTGTCATCAATGACGTCTAATTCTATAAAAAATCATCATGCAATATAAATGGTTAGGAAAGGTAACTTAAGTATAGGTGTTATATCTGTATATGATAATAGGACATGCGGATTGGATAACTCTTATCGGGTGGGCATCTACGACCATCCCTCTACATCACGCGTGATAGACTTCACTACAACTACAACGTCTTATTGGTTCTACTAGCTATAGGACTCCAGATAACTTGGTCCATTGTGATTGAGCAGGTTACACCCCTAGACATAAATTTCCACTTTTAATTAGCAGCATGCAGAAAGGACACCCCTGTGCCTGGTGTCCCAAGTTTCACCCTGCCTCCCTTCCATTAATCAGTCTTTTAGGGCGATGTGTCAGTTAGTTGGCTATGGATGGCCTCGAAACTGTAGTCTCTTATCTGTGGTACTTCTTCGCGCCTGGCTGGTCACGTGTTAGTTCACCATGAATCTGCTTCAGTTTCCAGCTTTTAGTGCATTTAATTCTGTTTCAGCCTCGCCACCTGCATGGGCCCCCCTTATCTTGATGTTCATGAGGCAGGCTGGTATGCTGTGAAGTTTGAGTCTTGTTAGCTGACGCTCTCCTCCCCTTCTCTGGTTGACCTCGATTTCCTAAGCATGAGCCGCTCTTTGCTGAGTTTTGATTCCGCTCCTTCTCTTGCCTTTGGCTGGGTTACGAAACTTGGCCTGTCTGGCCTCTGGCAGCCTGGGTACATTTCTGCTTTTACAAAATGGAGTCGCACTTGTATAATGTGCCTTATTGAGGTAGATATATGGTTGGCGCTTGCCGCTCTATCTTCTACTAAGCATTTCAAGCAGTATCGATTTCTTAGCATCTTGCGTTTCAAGCCTATTTACACACGTTTAACAGGTCGGTTGCTTCCATCTTGTCTCGTAGCACCGTTTCCTCACGTTTTAATATTGTCTGTTCTCTTTGTCCATTACATTTATTTTCGTAATTACTCGCACTGGCGTGTTATCTTCGATAGCCTCTTTTGTTCATTCACAAGTCTGTTCAGGCCCTTGGGTCATTTCCACTGGGCTTCCATTAAGGCTTTTGGGGTCTCTTCGTGGACCGTATGTTGGTACTCCTCATTTCGTATCAGCGGTTGGTATGGCTGCCTGATAGGGCACTGTGTTGCCCAGGATTGTCTGGTTATGGGTGCTTCAACCGGTATGGATCTTCTGATGTATATTGGGCAGAGTCCCAGTGCAGCTCTTTGTAGGTTCATTTGCTCTTCATACGTCACATACCTTGGCGAGTACGCTCCTGATACCTTGAAATGACGGGAAGGGGTGCAGGCTATGTCTGGGACCTCCTCTACACATTGTTTAATTAAAAACTAGGCATTGACGTTAAAAAGGGGCGGGGATGGAACAATGTATTTGAAAGTTTCTCGGCTACTTATTAGCGTTCTGTTTGATGGGAGCTTGAGGATTGAATCCAGGTCTCCCAATAGATGCACGCATACAGAGTGCACACACTCACTATTTACTGCTCTGACTATCTCCACTGACCTGGACTCCGGTCACCGAGGGCATTCAACCTACAGCGCGTTGAGACCATATCAATGGTGAAAGGGGCTATACAAATGGGTATTAACATAACATGTATCATTTTTTGTACTGTCTGGTAAATCAAGCAAGGCAGACTTTGACTTTGTCTATATAGTTATGTTGCCATGTACTTTCAAGGAGTATTTATCTGGAGTGAATCGATTTTGTTTATGGGTCTTGTGCCCCCTCTGCTTTAGGGAGAGCTGGATCCATTTCCTCAGACAACTGTGTGCGCTAATGTGATAAACAGTGGAGTAACGTTGCTGAAAATGTTGGGGCAGACATGTCATCTGAAAGAAAAATGCCCCATTCAAATGAATGGGGACAAAATAGTGTGCCATGAAAGTTGGGGGGGACAAACACCCCTGTCCCCCCCTAGAATTACGCCCATGGTGATAAAGAGTGATACACTGCAGAGCTTTTAAGGCTCCCTTTGATATGCATGAGAAGGGCGCCTAGTGCTGTTTTTCCTTGGATTTCTAGGGCTTGTATGATATGATATCATATTATATTTATATCGCACATACACACTAGTGTTTCAAGGCGCGACGAGGCAAGGGAGGGAAAACAAAGGAAGGACAAGACAACAATCTTACTAGGCCTAGTGACAGTGAGATCGCGCAAGTGCCTGGGAGAAGGAAGGAGAGTAGAAGCAAGTGCAAGACATAGGATAAACATCAAAGAACAAGTAGTGCGGCCTGCAGGTGGCAGTGTAAGGTTATGTGCAGACGACAAGTGTCTGATAAGTGCAGGTAGGGGGGATTGTAGGGATGCAGATACAGACCCAAGTGCAGGGTTGCCAGGAGACAGTGCAGGTATGCAACTGGGAGGGCATGGACCTGGCCCGTGGTTCAGAGGGTAGCCAGGTGACCAGTGCAGTATCAGGCAGGAGATCAGCAGGGAAGTGGAAGAGAGAAGGCAGAAGCAAAGAGGAAAGTCTTGAGGTGCTTCCGGAACCGGAAAGGTGTCTGCTCAACTTTCAGAGAGGCAGGGAGGATGTTCCAGAGGAAAGCACCAGCCGAAAAGAGAGATCTTAGTTTTCTTAAGTTTAAAAGGGATAGAAAAAAATACAAGTCCCGCAGTTCAAAAGTAAAATACGATACATAGCCTATTGTGTCAAACACACGTTATGACCTTTCTGCCCACGGCTTTAGAACGCCTTATCTAGCCTGCTAAAACATAGTGCATTCTATGTATATTGCCTACCATCTCTTAGCGCCCCACTCAACCTATCACGACACTGTGCAACTTAGCCCTTTTGAATCATTGTCCTTGTGTGGCATATTTAGTCCTGATTTAGCCTATTGTGACACTGTGCATTTTAGCCCTTTTGAACACTGTTCTTCTGTGTCATATTTAGTCCACTGTGAATTTTTGTGCATCCTTTCCCCATTTTCTACTGCCTGTCAGGGCTATACTCAGCCTACTGTGACCTCCGGCCTGTATATTCAAGGTCTTGCCCACTGCCTTGGAACCCCTGAGTACTCAATCCTCCCCTCCTAGATTTTGAACTCTCCATTTGGAATGCAGTGTTATCTGTGACCTGCATGGCCGCTGAGCCCTCATCCAAACGAAGTCTGTAAGACGTATCTGCATCTAATATCTGTGACCCCTACTAGCTCACATTGATGCCTACTTCAATGCCCTCATCTTTAGAAGCATACTGCAGATCATGCTATTTGACACTCTTCCTCCAGATGACAGAGCCAACCCACCTTTGGCCCAGGCATCTCAACTCAGGGCACCCACACCATCACTCAGAAACTGCCCACCCATGCTAACGCTGCAAACTGGATCAAGCCCACCAGGTTTCTGGCACCAAAACAGCTTTGATTGACCTGAAGACCCAGATTGAAGAGCTGAAAGACAAAGGTCAATCCGTGCTCTTACTCCTGTTGGATCTGTCAGCTGCTTTTGATTTGGTTGATCATAAGGTACTTTGCAAACAGCTCTCATCAGCGGCCCACAATTCAACAGAAGCGACGGTATGGATCCAATCCTTCTTAAACAATACATCGATGAGAGGTTTTTCATCATCAGCAGCGGAAGACCCTACTCCCATAACCTGTGTAGTCCGACAAGGATCCTGTGTCTCCCCTACCATGAATAATGTGTTCACCAAACCACTGTTTGATGGCTTGGACTGTCTGGGTGTCACGTACACTAACTATGCAGATGACACCCAGATCCTCATACCTCTGACAGGCAACTATGAGACCGATCTTGCATTAGTAAATACAATCTTTATCATCATTCAGGCTTGGATGGCCATGCCTGGCCTGTGCCTGAATGATGAGAAGACTGAGATTCTATTCTTAGCCACTTCCACCAATCAAAAGAAACTGAGTAACCAATATTTCTCCTTCAGTATTGATGGCAATGACATGAAGGTATCTAAATAGATAAAAACCCTGAGTTTCTATTTAGATTCCTAGATTCCTCCTTGAGCCTGCACAAGCAAGTAAGCAGAACCATGCAAACCCTTTCTCTCCACAAAAAGCTGTTTGACATTGGACAGAGCTCTAATTCCGTCAAAAATCAATTACTGCAATGCACTGTACCTAGGCGCTGATAAATACATCACCAACAAACTCCTGATTCTCCAGAATAACGCTCTCAGGACAGCACTTGGCATGTCCAGAAGACAGCATATCTCTACAATGAGACGTAACAGCAATTGGATATCCATCAAGGATAGAATTCAACTCAAAACAGCTTCCCTAACATACAAATGTCTCAACAACACAGACCCACAATACCTCATCAAAAAATTCACCATGAACAACTCCTCACGTCTGACCAGGTCCACCAACTCCAGATGTCTGAGAATTCCCAGGTTCGAGCTGAAAAGAGCAGGGGGCAGTAGCTTTCCCGTCCTGGCGGCTCAACTGTGGAACTCCCTACCCTCCACCCTAAAAGATGACCAAAACTTCCACAAATTCAGGACAAACACCAAACTTTGGCTCACCTCTTAAGATCTCCCACATTGCTAGAGACGTACGTCATCCCCTTGAAATCCTCACGTACACTACCTCTTCATTTTTAATTAAGCACGAACCACGCAACTGAACTGTCCTGTAATATAACACATTTTTCTCAATATTCATGTATCTTTCTTCTTCGTGATCTAGAAATAACCATGTATCTTAACGTTGTTGTATTGTATAATGACTTTTTTTCTTTTTTACCGGTATTGTAACTATGTATCATAAAGTTGTTGTAATGTAGTATTTTTTACCTGTATTGTATCTAAGAAACTGCATATTCTTGATAGGCGCCCAGATACCTCCGGGTGTGGAGCGCTCTATAAATAAATAAATAAACAAACAAACAAACAAAATAAACGTGGCATTCTCACTCATGGCAAGGCAACGCTCTTGAGAGCTCTGCATCTGGTTTAGAATGAGTTGTGATTGAAAGTGCTTCTATCAATGCTGGGGTGGAAGCTTCCTCCAAGGCCTGCATGGTGGTGCAAACCCTTGTTTATCGTGGTGGAATTCGTAGTGTCGATTCTGTGATATTAATATCCTCAGACAGAAAGCTTCTTATAGTCCATAAGGATATCTGCTTCTAGATCCATCAAGTGAGATGGAAAGGATGTACATATCATAGCCTGGCGTGTTGTATAGAAGAATGAGATGATGGGCACATTTGAGCAAAAAGGAGCATTTGGGTTTTTCTTGACATAGAAGGGTTTTTATTGTGGTTTGAGGAGGAGTAAGTAATTGATAATCTCCCCCCACCCCCCACAGGGCCCGTAATGTAAATGGCGGTAATGATTTTATGATCTGGTAGGACAGATACTGGAAGACTGGAACACATTCATTACTGACCCATAATTCTGTATTGAGGAAAACATGTATTGAGTGATGGTCAAATCAGCTATTTCCAAATCAAGCTTAATTAGTGGTCTGGGATTCATCAACTGGGAGTTCTACCATTGTCTAGAGCACAGGCCGGTTGCGTGCTTTTTACAAACAGCACAGGAACATTTTTAATTGGGACCAGCTTGGTGATATTTTCATCATGCTGAATTGAATGAGTTTCTAAGGCGTAGAAAACCATAATTTTACTTGTTTTTGAAGTCGATCTTTTCAGTAACATTGCTGCTTGCAATCACGTCAGAATAGTACACGTTTTCATATTTTACCTTCATCAAACTCTGCCACAGCCTGATTGTGTATGGACGCAGACAGTGTTGCATTGGTAACTAGTGATTTTGACAAAATAATTTTCAGAGAGGGATGTTTTACCGAAATAAAAATAATGAAAAAAACATCAAATTATTTAGTTTTTTAATATATGGGGTGTGGGGTAAGGGGTTAAAACGTGTGAGGGTGGGGTCCCTGGGCTGGGCTTAAAATCATAGGGTAATGGGATGCTTGGGGGAGGGACCCATCCAAATAAAAATAAAAAAATCAGTGATTTTTTGGGTGTTTTCATTTTCAGTGAAACATCCCTCTCTGAAATGTTTGCATTAAAATCGTATAGAGCCAGTGCATTTGGCATACAGGCTTCATGGTCGCCAAAAGTGTATTCAAGTGGCCCCTCCCTAGTAGTCACCAAATAAAGAGATCTTCTGTCAGAAGAAAGCAAAATGAAGGCAAGTCCCCTCCGCAGTGGAGGGGCCACCTGGTTGGGTGGGTTGGGGGTGACAACAGCGGCCGCTGCTCAAAGCTGGGTCAAGGCGGCTCAAGCTGCCCGACGTCGGCAACATTCACAGCAAGCGGGCAGGTTGGGTGAGCACCAGCGGTGGCGACGGAGGGGCATAGAAGGGGAGTACGGAGTGAGGAAAGCATCCATCGGCTTCCCCTCACCTCTGCAGGACTTCGCCACCGGCCACCGCCTCGAGATCTCGTTGCCGCCTCCTGAGGAAGGAAGTTTTCAACACCTCCCTCGTCAATGTCTCGTCTCCAGTTCTTTGCCACAGCTCGCCGGCGCTGCCGTCTCTGCCATTTTGGGCTCCTCCCCAGGTATGGGGAAGGAGGAGTCCTATTGACTGGATCCGGGTTGAAAGCCTGAGGTGGAAATGTTCGAGGGAGAAAAGACTGAAGATTATTTTTCCAAAATAACCTTCGATCTTTTCTCCCCTGGACATTAACGATTTTGCCAATGCCCCCACCCACACCCTACCCACACCCCCACCCACACCTCTAACCCCTTACTTACCTTGCTGCCAACTCACTGTGTCCCTGCAATGCCTGTTTCCTTTTACTTCCTTGCCCGTTTTTCGGGACTGGCTGTGGGGACACTCCTGCAACCTCTGCTCACAATATAATGAGCAAGGGTGCGGGGACACCCCCACATCCCGCAGTATGGAATGCGTGATGTTGAACCTTTCAGCCGTTTGGAATTTTCAAATGGCCGAAATTCGGCCAAATCACACATTCAGGCTTTTGAACTTTGTCATTTTGGACGTTTCCCTTTTGACTCGGCCCCGGGCTTTGGGCGAACATCCAAAGAGGTAAAGAGGGGTTCTTTTGGGAGCAGTGGTGATGTGAGGAGCGAGGCACTGGTTGGGGTTGTATCCGGCGGGTGGAGAAGGGATTATTTGTGAAGCTGTGGGGCAGGGTTTGCAGGTGACCGAGGTTAACGTGCCTACTTCTTAACTCCAAGCAGCTGTATACTTGTTTGAACAGCCTCCTTTTTGCCCCTTGCGGTTAAATAGGGAGACCGCTGATTGTTATATGAACTTGGTGAACGGGCGCTGGCGAGCAGCCAGCCCGGGTCCCTGCATGCTGTCATTTTAGGGGCATTTCGTGTGTCAGTTCATCTTGAATTCCCGGGCTCAGATTGTGTAAAGAGAGAAAATTGACCCAAAGAAAGTAACAGCGTTGTTCGCCATGCTCCAAGAAAGATGGATTTATGGCGTGATCGACCAGCTGGAAGATGCTGTGGGCGCAGGGTTGGACCAAGGTCCACAGGCACCAGCACCTGCAGTGACTGAGGGGAATTAAGGAAGAGGAGTCTTTAAATGTTATCAATTTAAACCCATTCTTCTGTAAAGCCACATACTTCATGGAATCCTTGTGGTACTCCTTTGGGGATTATATATAAGGAAATAAGTGAATTTGATGATGATCATTTCATTCAGAAAACTAAACTGCATTTTATGTTAGGGACTTCAAGTCCCACAATTCCCAAATTACTGGGACACAGAAGAGGACTGCAGATGCACAAGAGTGCAAGTTGCAGTCCATTAGGAATAATGTCCCACACCTGAATAAAACTGAGCGGCATAAAAGGGTCCCTTGGGCGCAGGCCAGGAAGAAGAAGAAGCAGAAGAAGAAGAGTAGTTGCAGAAGGTGGAGGACGTTTGACCCCTCCGCGTGGCAGCAGAAGCAGAGGTTGATAAAAAGCTGAGACGTTGGCACCAGGGGCGTTGCTAGGGGGGGGCTAAGTGGGCTATAGCCCCTGATCTTTTGGTTGTAGCCCCGGATAGAATCTCAGGAGCTACAGCCAAAAGACTAGCTAGCCCCCAGTCCCAACAGTTCCGACATCAGCTTGGCCCCAGGTCTTTTCCAGACCTAGCAACTCCCCTGGTTGGGACCATTGTGTTGTGTGAAACTAATGCTGGTCCTGAGAGGGTCCACTATGCTCGAGGGCACACAGTGGAAAGCGCACCATTTACCAGTTTTCCCCACTGTCAGAGGAGCACTGGTGGCAGGCGACTGCCGGATAGCTGTGGGAGGCAGGAGAGTTCTGAAATTGACAGAGGCGAGTTGCGGGAAGCCGCTGTGGAGAGGTTGCCGAGCCGTGCAGAGAAACTGAAGCAGACGACCTGTTACATTGTTACCCCGGAGCGCTCTGTAAACACCCGCTGGCCAAATCCAGGGAGCTGAAACTCAGAGATTAGATAAAAAGATTAACATTGAAGAAGAGGCAACTTTTTGAATACCTAACTATTGTAGGCTAATTATTCTGTTGAGGACCAAGCTGATTTACAAGGGAGCATATGGCAGAAAAATGAACGTAATAATTAAACCGGAAGGGATTGTACGCTGACTTTTGCCCAGCACATTTGCACCTTGCCTTGCTAATGAACAACTTTTGGTGGTGGAGAGCTGTTGGCTCCCCGACGTCAAATTACGAGCACTTACAAAAATTAACCCCTCTGTTTGTCTCCCGCAATATTGCCGTCACAGTTCCCCTTTTGAATCAGGATTCTTTTAGGTTTTATTCTATGTTTCACATCTATTTCACCTGTAACCATGTTTCTCTGTTATGTACAGAAAATTCCCTAAGCACTTTCACTTGATTCGAATAAAAAGGCACCTATTGATTTGCATGAAATACTAGATTTAAAGAAGAATGGGTTACAAAAAATAACTGTTGCAGAGTAAAAATATCTTTTCTTGCCTTAAAAAATATTTTCATAGAGAATCTTTTTTTTTTTTTTGCTCTGTAAAGCTCATGTTACTCCCAACATAAAAAAAATTGGAGTAAAACAAATCTTACCTGGACCCCTGACTTCAGGAGGGTAAGCAACTTGCGCACGTGTTTCAGCGTATGGAGCTCGTCACGGGCTCGTGAGTTCCAAAACCCTGACTTTGTGCTGTCTTGACCCGCATTCCAGATCTCCAATGGACGGTCGCTCAGGGTGGGTGATGGATTTACACGACAGCAACATGTGCAGAAAAGGAAATCTCGAGGCTGTGGTAAACTGACGCAAAGCCCTTCTGCTGAACCATGACGAACGCCTTGCCTCTGCTAGCAGCGCGCAGGAAAGTCATGTTTTTAAGGCAGGAGCTTTAGATGGGTTTGAAAACAGGCGTTCTAGGGTGAAATAATGTTATGCTAGATGTTCTTGTGTATCTTTGTCATTGAGGGACTTGTTTCAAGGTCAGAATTGTTATGCCCTGAGCAGAGGCATAGCCAGGACTGTCCAACATGTGGGGCCTGAAGCTAATGTAGTTGGGCCCAGAGTGGGCATTTACACATTTTGGGTGGGCCTTGCCCGCTCAGGCCCTACTCTATCTACGCCTCTGGCCCTGAGGGGCTTGACTTGAATTTGCTTTCTCTTCTCTCAGCATTGGTTGCTGTTTACCCCCCAAACCACTCCTGTTTTCTCTCATATTCGTGGAAATTGCTTTAAAAAGCCACAGTCTTGCTATTTTAGTAATGGGATTAAATGATGTGCCAAGGAGCATGCACTTTGGTAAAGCGGTGTATCTGAGATCCTTTCACACAAACTTCCAGTTTGTTGTTTTTCACTGTGTTAAGGAAGTTTGAATATCTATATTAAATGAGACTTACTTGTTTGTGTATCAAACTAGCAGCTAGCATAACTGTAAACTAAGCTTTAGAAGGGGAGTTTTATTATATTCTCACTTTCATTGCCTAATATGAAATTCGGTAGGTTACTGGAGGTGTGTGCATGTTTTCAGTCAAAAACATTCCTCCACAACTCCAACTACTTAAACATTTGCAAATTAGAATAGGCACTGCTAATAACAAAGAAACATCTTAAAAAGTAATTTCCCAGGCTTTCCAAATCAATCCCTGCTCCATCAAAGGACACCAATGGTAACAGGTGAGGCCCATTTAGCAAAATAATGTTCCGCAACCAGTGTGCTGAGAGGACAGTAGATGCATGTTTGTCTCTCCTTTTGTTCTGCAGGGTAGGCCTGGAAGGAGACATTAAGGGCACTGCGGGTGGTAGAGACAGGAGGAGGGGGGCAAGGGGGCACTGCTTTCCCCAGCCAAGCTGCAGTAGCTTAGTCCTTTAAATTGGATAAAGTGAAATGAAAAGCTTTATGTTCATCTCACAATATAGTTGAGTACCAGTACTCTCTCACAGGTGTTCATAAGTGCAGATACTCAAATGTTCAAAATAAAAAAGTACAGGTCCTGAGGGCCGGTAGGACCGGCCAATTTACAGTACTACTGTGCACTCATGTATTGTTTCTTTTATAAATAATAAGAAATTGTTAATCGATTAGGCACTGTGATGATCCTCTAGATGGTGTCACTTCTCCCCAGAGGAGACCCTTTCCATGAGGCTAGGGAGGTTAAGTCGCTAAGCGATAGTCCCTCTAAAGGTGGTAACATGCGGGAGGACCTAATGGGGAGGAACTTCCCTCCTGGGGACAATGACGTGAGTCTGGGACACAGCCCCTTTAACTCCCAACCCCACAGCGTAATAACAACACACAACCCTTCCTTACATATGATAAAAGCAGAGACTATGTGTTACTGTGATGTGTCAGACAGTCTCACTTGATAAGGACTGGAACAAAGAAGAACCCAAGAACAATACAGTCAAGCATGAAGAGTGTTCAACCAGCTGTTGTCAATCGAACTGACGTTGGGCTGTGGCAGTCTCAGCTACTTAGGCTGTACAGTAAAGAAGGACAATGAGAACGACATCAGGAAGGAGACATCGCCTTGCCAGGAGGGTGCCAAAAAACAGACTTTGAAACAGGGCGTTCAAAGGCTGTATTAAAGCAGCGGTGTGGAGTGACGAGAATGAAATGCGTGACACCAGGAAAGTGTCTTGACAGTCGGCTGGGAGCCAACAACCCTGAAGTTGAGTGTCAGTGTGGTGGTAGTGTGACCTTTGGTGGGTGGACCGTGTAGTCCAAGAGCTATGCTAAGACTGCCAACACTAGCCTACTGCAAAGTCATGTAGGTGATTACGTGGGAAGTATGTGGAATTGTGGTGGTTGCGGGACTTGTAACGCGTGGACTGTGTGGTCCAAAACCTGTGCCTAGACCGCCAGCAGTAATGGGCCGCAAAGTAAAGCAAGCCATAGAAGAGAATAAGAAGAAGGAGAAAGAAGGAACCCGCAACCCATGGCAAAACCTGTGAAGAGTTCCCCAAGAGAAGGTAACAGGAACAGTAATATGTCCAGGAGGGGGCTGGGAAAGCTTGAGAAGGTGAAACAAGAAGAAAAGAGAGAAGTAGATGGTTTTGTGAGGCAAATCCCTAGTCAGTTTCATAAGACTGTTATTGAAGAGTCACAAAGGACATGGAGAGCCTCTCCCTCGTCCCGGTGCGGGCAAGTCGAAGGACAGTGTTCAAGTGGAGATAATACAAAAACTGTGGCGAGAACTTACATAATTGATGAGGAATAAAAAATGGAAGTAATTCAAGAAAAGCCTATTAAAAACTGGATGTGAACTAGGAGAAGGGAGCTATTCTCCTACACGCTTGATTTGTGGAGCATTGTGAAACTCGAACTTAGAAACTACTTCTACCCAGGAGAAGGGAAACTTTCTCCTGGTTTGGGATAAGTACTCTTCTGTCAAAATAGAATAGGAGTTTTGCCTAGGACAGTACCTTTTCTTTAAAAAGAACCGATCTCCTGACTGGCCCAAGTTTTAGTTTTGTTGAGGTAAGGAAACCACCTCTAGTTTTAGGGATAGATAGGATTCAATTTATTTTTTATAAGTAAATGTTTGTAGCAACAAACGTGCATTTTCATGGTCATCAGAGCACCCAAGGACTATTTGGGAATGATACATAGCCCTTTCCACAGCATGCGTGGAGCAAGGGTCTCCCTAGGTGACCCGGAAACACCATGCATTCAAGTGGTAATTCTCGGTTTTTGGTGGCTTCCATGTAATGCATGCTAGATCTATTAATCACAAACTGACTGTGAAATTGTTCTGTATCTTTGTTTATCTCCTGCCCCCACAAATCTATGTGGAACCTCCAAATGTATTTGCCTTGTTCCTTAAGCTCCAGCATGCAACGAACAACCACTCTGTCCAATGCACTCCCTACTTCACCATCCCCTCTCACCCCTCAAGCAACATTAAAGTGGACTTTGGCATCATCTCCCACATTTTTCTGCCTTGGTCATTATTAATCCATCAACTTTAATGACTGTGCCAAGCTTCAATCACAGACGGCACAGAGAATGGTCTTTCTCGTTCACTCAAGCAAGCTTTGGAACTACTCCTACTGGGCTACGCCTAGAGGAAAATTGCAAAGACATCAGAAAATCCCTGTAAACCTGGCAATTGAAATTGACCTCTTATATGCCATATTAAAGTGGCTACTAAACCCAATCACCCTGAATAACTCCAACAAACGGACCACCAGTTCCCACAGATTTAATTGAAGTAGAACCTGCTCTTTTTCGGCTTATTAACACGCAACGTGCCTGACCACAATGCTCAGCCAAGAAATGTGGGAGATCGGACCATTTCAGGTCAGACTCCCCGCCCTCATGTGTTACACAGAATACTTTAGTCATTGAATTCAGTAGTTCAAACAATTTGGGGTCAGTCCCCCAGTGCCTCTTAAACTCAGAGACAACAATTACACATCTCTCACCACGACTTGAAGAATAAAAAAGGAAATGAGAGCCTCATTTGGGGAGGAAGGATAGCTGAGGGGCAACATGTTTATCTTAGAAGCAATATAACACAGCGCAACACAGGTTCGAATCACGATCCTGCTCTTAGAAATCATATGTTGGTATTAAGCACATAATAAAAGAACAATTGTAATTCCTACTAACCCCTCCCCCACTTTTTCTCTGACGAGCACGTACCTCCATCTCTTAACACCTCACATAACCCACACAGCCAACGTTCACACATGGCCCTGAGCTGCCTACAAACATACTGCGCTAACTGAGGAATACCTCTCTTCAATCCTGTAGTCCTATCACACACTCCCCCACACCAGTGGCTAACCTGGTCTCTGGTGACTTCCAAACTAATTGATGTTGATCTCTCCTGCTGGATGAAACACACACCCAAGTGTGCCCAGAACTAACCATGTAGCTTCCCATTGACATACAGGACTAAGGTGCTTCCAGCCTCCACACATCAACATGTAAGGATTTCCAACTGCTGTTCCCTCTTCCAGCTACCACCCCACTTTTCTTGCAGTGCCATGCGCACTAATGCCACCAAATGACATTCATTACTGCTAATATGTAATCAATGACAAACACAGACTCTCGTAGTCTATATAGCAACTTGATGATCCAAGGTGAAGCTCTGCTTCTCCCTTTTATGGAACATATCCATCTGAGGATTGTGGTCCTTCCGCATTCTACGCTCAGAAAACAAACCATATGTGCAAAAATAATTAACTCCCATCAACACACCAGTACTACCTTTTCTATGAACAAATACTCAATTTCAGTTGACTTCACAGTTCTATATGTGAGTAGCTCTACACACTTCCTGGGGCAGTCTTAGCAGCAGGAAGTCTCAAGAAGTTCACACTCCCGCTGAGGGACTTAAAGGATCATAGACCTTACATGAGATGCTGACCAACCAATCTACAAGGAAAAGCAGCTCCAATAGCCTACCCATGATGGATGTGAGACCCCCCACCTCGTATATCTCTTAAAGGAGAGTTCCGGGACTTTTTTTTTATTGTCCCTACGGTTCGGCCATGTGTTTTTAAGCATAACTCGGTAGATCGTAGAAAACTTTCCTATGGACCTTACCCGACTTTTTGTCCATTAACGCACTCGAAATCAGCCGCCATTTTCTGATAATCCTATCATTTCCCCCCATCGCCCTGGCTCACCTGCTTTTGCGGCACTAAATCAAATCCCCGCCCCTGAGCCTGACATCAGCAGACGCGTACCGCCCATTTCCCAACGCCAAAGCACGTTTCGTGTCAACAATCGCTGCGCCTCAGCTAATGACGTGTCGCCATGGAAATGGCAGGACGCCTCTTTCCTCAATAAGTATAAACACAGCGTTTCACAACACACAGCAGCAGATTTTCGATTCCATTCTTCTCTCTGTGCTACTTTGAGTATTCTGTGACTCGTTTCTGTGCTCTGGTCAGCTACCTTCGCCGCTTCTCGGCCTTGTGAACACCTGTACCATCTCTGTAAATTATTTTACTTTCTTTACCACACAATGGCTACAATAATGCCGTATATGTACGAGCCCGAGTACACCGAGGAAGAACTACTGGAAAGGCAAGCACGCGAAAACGATGGGGATTCGGACGGCAGTTGGGAGGACCAGTCAACGGATGAAGAGCCTGGACCATGTCGCATGGACGGCGTCTCCACCTGGTGCACGTGCAATCGGTGCGAGCTAATGCCAACTGAGGAGGAGAACTGCTGCTGCCGTGAAAATTCCGGGTGCTTGGCCTACATTTCGGAAGGCGAGCCAAGTCCGCAATGCATCACCGAGCTGCCAGAGTTCAGGGAAGCCTGCCTCTCACGGACAGTGTTGAGGATGATGATGGTGCTTATGCACGAACTTTGCGGCACTGTTCGTCCGCGTAATCCGAGTAACGAGTAAGTATACTCTGGTTGTGATGTCAGTGATGCCACTACTATTTCATGGTCGTCTCCCACATATAAAACTACATCTACATATCATTCGAATGCATGTAAATTGGTTCCATGTTGTGCATTTTCTAGATAGAATTTTTTTCAAAGCAGAATGACATTTTTGTACCTGAATCGACAGTGATAAGAAAGTTGTCATTTTAATACAGTTTGCATCTTTCATTTTCACAGGTGGTACAGGCTGGTGGCCTATCGTTGCTTCACTTGGTGGCTTCACGGGAGGCTCGGACAACGCGTTCGGAGAGTAATACCTGCCTGTGCGGTACTTGCCATTAGACAACATTTCCCCAGCGACAGTGGACAATACCGCGGCTTTTCCCGGGATGTGCTGCAACCGCAACTTTACAATGTGTAATGTTTATTATTTATGTTCAATTGAAATTAAGATCTAAAATAAAACCCAACATATATTTTAACAATGGTTGTTTTGATTTTTTAAATGAATCTAGTGTGTCTCCATTGAATAGTCTTCCTGTGCCTTGTCTTGTCACACCACATGTCTCCGGCCAGCATCCTCCCTCACGCTGGCCGCCCACCTTCAATCCACATAACCGTTGAACCCATATGCAGCAGACATACATATGTTATTTTGCGGGTTGGCATCAAGCCTCCCGGCCTTGCCTCCTCCCCCAAAAATACTTACCACACCACTTTGTTCAGGGTCTCCAGGGTGAACTGCACCCATATATTCTCCTGGGAGGCTGAGGTATTTATAAACTCACCCCCCTGCCTTCCATGTACTAGATCCTGCAGCCTGCCTCTTACATGCAGTTAGATGGCCTCTCCTTGGTGAGGCCCTACGGCAAACGAGTCTTGTCTGCACGACCACCGCCCCAATCCACCCCCCGCCCTATCAAAGGCAGTTCGCACCGGGGTACTTGTGCTGGCAAGTGGAGCTGTCAGGGAGCGATAAAGGCCAAGAGGTGCCAAAGACCATGTACACTTCAAAGTGGTCTATAGAGCATGGGTTGTTGTTCCCATGTCTACCGCCAGACCCCGTGTCTCCTGCCAAGCATCTCCCCTCACGCTGGACGGCCCCCTGCAATCCACATAAGTGTGTCTCCATTCACGAGTCTTCCTGTGTCTTGTCTGCACGACCACCGCCCCAATCCACCCCCCGCCCTATCAAAGGCAGTTCGCACCGGGGTACTTGTGCTGGCAAGTGGAGCTGTCAGGGAGCGATAAAGGCCAAGAGGTGCCAAAGACCATGTACACTTCAAAGTGGTCTATAGAGCATGGGTTGTTGTTCCCATGTCTACCGCCAGACCCCGTGTCTCCTGCCAAGCATCTCCCCTCACGCTGGACGGCCCCCTGCAATCCACATAAGTGTGTCTCCATTCACGAGTCTTCCTGTGTCTTGTCTGCACGACCACCGCCCCAATCCACCCCCCGCCCTATCAAAGGCAGTTCGCACCGGGGTACTTGTGCCGGCAAGTGGAGCTGTCAGGGAGCGATAAAGGCCAAGAGGTGCCAAAGACCATGTACACTTCAAAGTGGTCTATAGAGCATGGGTTGTTGTTCCCATGTCTACCGCCAGACCCCGTGTCTCCTGCCAAGCATCTCCCCTCACGCTGGACGGCCCCCTGCAATCCACATAAGTGTGTCTCCATTCACGAGTCTTCCTGTGTCTTGTCTGCACGACCACCGCCCCAATCCACCCCCCGCCCTATCAAAGGCAGTTCGCACCGGGGTACTTGTGCCGGCAAGTGGAGCTGTCAGGGAGCGATAAAGGCCAAGAGGTGCCAAAGACCATGTACACTTCAAAGTGGTCTATAGAGCATGGGTTGTTGTTCCCATGTCTACCGCCAGACCCCGTGTCTCCTGCCAAGCATCTCCCCTCACGCGGGACGCCCCCCTGCAAACCGCATAATGCCACGACATATACACGTCATTCATTCACAAACACACCCCTGTTTCGAATTCTTTATAACCCACTTCATATTTCTAATGAGAACTTCTTTGCGCTTTGCTAGTCAACCCGTGAAGGTGCTGGTTATCTGCTCTTCGTCTGTGTGAACTTCCGTGACCACTTTGAGCAAACTCATCAGTTTGCAACCTGTGAACTGCTCCCTGTTCTACGACAAGAAACTACTCTGATCCCTGCATCTAACTGTTTGCTCGTCAAGGTAAGGCCATGTACCATACTCATTTTGCGTCCAATTTCTTTTCGTTCAAGACAGTACATGCAAGGAACTAGTCACATGTTCTGAGTTTAGTCAAATTATTTTTGTATTTTTTTAAAGTTATTCAAATACTTATCCGCATGTGAATAACGTGTATAGTCCCAAGAACCAAAACATACCTTGCATTGAACCTTTTATGTATTTAATTTTTTAACACATTGGTATTCATAGAGAATTGTTGATCTTTACTTTTCAGAACTTTCCACAATGCCTGCCTGTTCCATTGGCGGTTGTCCTTCGAAGACCCATAATAAATCTGAAGGTAGTATAATGCATGTTTTCCCTAAGACAATAGATCAGATAAGAGAATGGGTCCGATATTGAGGATATCCACCCTCTGAGCTTGAAAGTAGAGTCCTAGAAGTCTTTGCGGACAAGAGGGGTGATCGATACCGCATCTGCAGCAGGCACTTTACCTCTGACATGTACTCCACATCATTGCTAATAAAGAAGAACACACCGCGAGCGAGGAGAAAATTGCTCTCAACCGCTATTCCCACTCTATTCGTCCACATCCCTCCCCTGGTGAGTCAAGTTTACGTATTTATCTCTCGGCCTTGCGGTAGTGTGTAGCATTAGCTAACAATAATTTCCCCATTTATGTATCCACTCAATATGAAGGCGGAAGATTCTCCATCCGTGTCGTTATTGCAGTCATCAGCCACTTCAAGCGCCTATCGGGTAATCTTACTTAGCTATTCTGCCATTGACTTGTTTTAGGCATGTAAATCAATAGTTTTAATTTATCGTGTAATTATTTTACCTAATGGTACACCCTTGTACTCGTCCTCTAGTCTTTGTTTTCAGTTATAATTATTGTTATCCAAAATAATTCAAGTACTGTCTTTCAGGGAGATGCTGAGGAGTCCAACGTATTGACGACTACCGTTGATGTCACTCAGATGCTCGAGGTACGTTTCAGGACAGTTCCATCGATGGAGATCATCAGATCTTGCATTCTTGTAGCGTGATTGTTACACACAATGTTTCTTTCGTTTTTAGCCATTGATATGTCCTTCTGTCGTCGCCCTCGTATGTGTCTTCTTTTTTCAATATTGTGTTCATTACTAATGAAAGTCCTATGTTTCAGGGAGTCGATGGAGCATTAGTCCAAGAAGAAGGGGGAGCGTGCAGTTACGGGTCGGCGCAACAGCTTGCAGAAGTGTGCACCGCAGTTACATCGTCCCTTGATGTTCTTATGCATTTCGAGGTATGGATACTGACAGCTCGATCAAGCGAGATCATATGACGTGATTACATCCGCTATACATCCTTCTTTATTAACGCAAGTACTATGTTTCAGGGAGATGACGGAGCTTCTTCTACAAGAACATCACCCCTAGTAGTTGATGCAGATTTCTGGGTGGTGACACTTCCAACGATCGAGCAAATCGAATCATATTTAGATATCCATTATTTATTTTAGACAACTGATCATTTGTGCAGGTCTATTTAGATGAGCCGTTGACGCCTGCACAAACTTTATGTTCTTTTTATCAAAATAGAAACCCATACTAATGCAATTACTGTGTTTCAGGGAGTCACTGAAGCATCATCTTCAATAATATCATCAATGGAAGTCTATGAGGAGCCCGAGGTATGGATCTTGACAGTTCCATCTAACTAGATTGGTCCCCAAGTACATTTTGTGTTTTCAATATTATTATACATACTAATGAAAGTTCTATGTTTCAGGGAGTCGATGGAGCGTCAGTGCGTGATGGATGTGCTTATCAGGAAAACATAGTCGTTGCAGCGCAAGAGGAAGTGGAGACATATACACACGAGTCGGAGCAACAGCGTCCTGATGTTGAAGTTCGAGGCAAGAAAGTTTCAAAGAAAAGAAAGCAAAAGAAGGTTAGTGTCCTGGTCACTATATTATGTTGTTTTTCACTGTTAATAGTTCAATACTGTAAGTTGTGTTTAAACTGAACACCCCTTTTCCAATCTGTCCTCTAGTTGCG
Source organism: Ambystoma mexicanum (assembly GCF_040938575.1). Taxonomy (NCBI): domain Eukaryota; kingdom Metazoa; phylum Chordata; class Amphibia; order Caudata; family Ambystomatidae; genus Ambystoma; species Ambystoma mexicanum. Next base: position 343,720,088 of record NC_090921.1, on the reverse strand, counting down.
AGTGGGTGTACGAACTAGATCTACACAGACAGTGAAGCGAACGAGAGATGTTGCTTGTCAAACCTTTTGGCAGGGACTTGAGACTGGAGAAGCATCGTGCCAATGGGAAGAATATGAAGTGATTGACAACGGAGCTATACCACCACCAGCCATTGATAGTGAATGTCCTCCTGGTAGTTCGGATGCAGTCGGAGATCAATTCACAGAATCCACACCCGCAAAAACTAAGACCGCGAGAAAGTTGAAGAAATTGTTTTATTCACCCATCGCCGGAGAAGGAACAGATGTTGCAATGGAAGAGAATGAAGTAGACGACAATGAAACACCATCAATATCACTGAACATAGCGGAAGACGATATCAGAGATTCTACCTTTCATGTGAGTGACATGTCCTCAACGTTACAGGCCGAACCAGCTGGGATGCAGAGTGACAGTATAAGGAAAGAGGCCAAATTCATTGTATTCGATAGTTGTTTGATTGATATTATTATTCGGATTAAATGTGGGCATTTGGTAGGTGGGGAAGTATGTGGGGAGCCATTGATTAATGTGACTCGTGCAATTCGAGGCACTAACCTTAAAATACATGCCACCTGTACAAAATATCATCCTTTCACATGGTCTGCACAACCTATGCTGGGACAACTGCCAGCAGGCAATCTACTTTGTGCAGCGGCTGCACTTTTTAGTGGTTCAAGTTTTAAAAAATTAGAGTCTTTCTTTCAGTTTGTGGGAATCCGTTTCATTGCGAAAACTCAGTTCTACAAATACCAAACCGATTATCTATTTCCAGCCATTAGCGAAGCTTGGAGAATGGAAAAAATGTCTATTGATAGTACATTCGCGGGCAAACGGTTCAGGCTAGCCGGTGATGGACAGTGCGACAGCCCAGGATTTTCAGCCAAGTACTGCACCTACCACTTTCAGGACATGGAAAGTAAGAAAATTGTGAGTTCGGTGGTCGTGCAGGTGTCACAAAGTACATCCTCAGTGGCCATGGAGAAAGTTGGCTTTGTAGCATCATTGCAAGAACTACAATCGCGGGGAATGGTGATCGACCTGATAGCCACGGACAGACACGTTTCAATTGCCAAGACAATGAGAGAACAGTACTAAAATATAAATCACCAATTTGACGTTTGGCATCTTGCAAAATCAATCAATAAAAAATTGTCGGCTGCAGGTAAAAAAAAAGAATTGCAAGGTATTTCACAGTGGTCCAAGTCAATCAGCAACCATCTTTGGTGGAGCTCAAAAACATGTGGAGGGTCGTTGGAAATTCTACTGGAAAAATGGCGGTCAGTAATGCCACACTCTACGAACGTTCACCGATGGAACACGAACCAACATTTCCACAATTGTGAACATGGCCATTTGTCCACAGAGGAGGCACGGAAGAAGAAGTGGTTGATTCCTTCATCACCCACTCACAAAGCCATTGAAAAGATTGTATTTGATAAAACTATAACAAAAGCTTTGAGGGGACTCACGGAATTCTGCCACACAGGAGATTTGGAGGTGTTCCACAATATGTGCCTAAAGTACAGGCCAAAACGAATGCATTTTGGCATGGAGGGCATGATAAATCGGACTCTTTTAGCGGTCTTGGCACATAACCATAATGTTGGCCGTCAACAAAGTAGGACGACCGGAACTTTAGGGACGCTTCGCTACAATAAGGCCTTCACTAAAAGAAGTAAACAATGGGTGATCAAACCAGTGTTTGAGGATATGCAATATGAGTTTATTGAGAAACTTATTGTTGACGTCCTAGATAGGCACATAAATGGAGTTGTGAACGAACCTGTGCAGGGGACAACTGCATTGCCACCCAACATTGCATCTGTTCCATGTCCACCTAAAGAAGAACTCATTGAGAAATACACATCACGGTTTAAATGATTGTAATTTGATTGTCTGTTCTCTCAAGTCTCCTCATGTCGCAGGCCCATTGAATATGTGTATCTAGCCAACCTTGTTCATTTGCGCATTAAATTAAACCAAACAGTAATATAAATCATTTTTCAATAAATATAGAATCTCTCCGTATTTATGGTTCTGTGTGGCTGCAAAGCACGCAGACAAAATGCAAAGATGGAGTGTAAATTTCAAGTCCTGTGAGAATTCCTTACACTGAATGTAGCTAACTTGGAATGTGTGCTCGTTCGAAGTGAAGGTCAGCTGCTTTGATTTTTTCTCGGGTGCCAGAATGGCCCACGACTCAGAATAAGGTTCTATTGTATTTTGACCTTGACAGGCCTGGACCACGTAAGAAACGATAATGAATATAATTTCAGAAACGAAAGCCATTTCATGTTCGTTCATTAGAAGAAATAACGTCGGCATAGAAGGAGTGGTATTTCGGGGCTGCCCTACGCACAGACGCAATGGAAAATACAAATATAATGTAAGTAACTCTTTAGATGAGTTTATACCGCAATTTAATTACTATACAGTTGCTTTAAAGACGGGTTAAGTTGTACTTGTTCGTTCTATGTGGCATGTTGTTTTGTACCGCGCACTATCTTGGGGAGAACCGTCTACTTGGCCCCCTTCCCGCCCCTACCTGCAAGGCTAAAAACCTCGGGGTCATCTTCGACTCCACACTCTCCTTCTCTCCTCATATATCTGACGTCTCTAAGAAGTCACACTACCAGCTGCACCTCCTCAGAGGTATTCTTCCCTTCCTCTCCTTCCCCCAGAAGCTTACTGTCTCCCGAGCCCTGGTTCTCTCTAGGCTGGACTACTGTAACAGCCTCTATCTTAATCTGCCTGCCTCCACTCTCCGCCCTCTGCAACTTATCCAGAACAGAACTGCGAGACTTGTCCTTGGCCTCAAGCGGGCCCTTTTTATTTATTATTTATTATTTATTATTTTATTACGCTACTTACCTTGTACTGCACTTCCCCCCCACCTCCTCTCCTTGCACTTTCTCCTTTTCCCCTTACCTCTGCACTTGCGCGATCTGAATGACACCTGGCCTAGTAGGATCGTTTGTCTGTCTTCCCCTTGTTCCCCTCCCTCCCTGCCTCGTCGCGCCTTGAAACACTTGTGTATAGGCGCGTTACAAATACCATATCATATCATATCATATCATACTTTTACGGAAGCACCTCAAAACCTTTGCTTCTGCTTTCTCTCTCCCTCTCCCCTGCTACAACTGGTCCACTGTCTGCGATCTCGGTCCTGGGCCCTTCCACTCTCCACCTGCACTCCCTGTCAACCCCTGCACTGGGGGACTGTCTCAGTATCCTACAGCCCCCCTTGACGTTTAAAACCCAGTTGCACTGTCCTAGCTATGAAATAATTTCCAGACCTAATATATAAAATGAATAATTTTAATAAAGATCTGATGGTGAGACTAATTTCCTTTTTTTATGTTTTTCAAATAGATACATCGTCCATTATTGTCTGTGTCACGAGTACCAGACACCGGCGGATGGCTTCTATAATCGCCAGTTGCTTCTCCGCGTGAACAACGTTAGCACCCTGACCATTTTGTGGGACGATCGCCAAGTACAAGTATGCCCTTACGCGGTACTAACGGCTAGATGCAACATACAGACCGTTGTGGTGCCCTAGTGCCTCGTTGTTGGAATAGCCATGCGATTATCAGTGCGACCGAAGAGCTTATTTTATCGTAAACCAACACCATGTCTACTGCACACGAACATCGCTTGCCTCAAGACGAAATATTTTGCATCGAGAGCAAATAAAAATTCATTTATCTAAGACCCTGTGTACAGCAAAGGAACATCGTGTGCCTCGAAACGAACTTTTCGGAACGTGAACAAATAAAAATGCAAATCGCTGAATATTCTCAAAACATTTGATGTCAAATAAATGTACTTTGCCAAATGTACAATCTTGCCGTTTGCTTTTAAACCACTGTTTCATATTCCGAATTGTGGCGCTGTATTGTGAGATGATCTAAGACCCTGTGTACAGCAAAGGAACATCGTGTGCCTCGAAACGAACTTTTTGGAACATGTGCAAATAAAAATGCTAATCGCTGAATATTCTCAAAACATTTGATGTCAAATAAATGTACTTTACCAAATTTACAATCTTGCGGTTTAATTTAAAAGTACAGTTTCATATTCCCAATTGTGGCGCGCTGTGTTGTTTGAGCTCATCTGTGTTGATTTCCTGGTTCTGTGTGGAGTCGCGTAGAAGACGCCTGGGCGCGTTTGCCTACGCAGCTCAGTCACGTCACGGATAGAGGCGGGGAATATGAATGTTTTGATCAAGTCTGTTTCAGGGGCGGGGGATTTGATTTAGTGCCGCAAAAGCAGGTGAGCCAGGGCGATGTGGCAAGTGATAGGATTATCATAAAATGGCGGCTGATTTCGAGTGCGTTAATGGACGAAAAGTCGGGTAAGGTCCATAGGAAAGTTTTCCACGATCTACCGAGTTATGCTTAAAAACACATGGCCGAACCGTAGGGACAATAAAAAAAAAGTCCCGGAACTCTCCTTTAATACCTAGTAACATGGCAGCAACCATCTGGAGCAGGTACATGATTGTCATGCCCAAGCAATCCCATACACAGAAACACAAGTAAAAAAGAGAGAACACATCCCTACATTCAAGGCTCTTTGCACCAAGAACCCCAGCTTGGGCTGGGAACAAAAGAAATCAAAACCACAGCTGACTGGCATTCCACAAGCCAAAGACACTAGCCACATATTCCTCCGTCTCACTTTGAATCATCGTGGATTACCCAATTAATCACCAAACACTACCTTGATATCAACCTATACTGGAGTCAAGAGGCCAGTCCGAATCCTAAAGGGAACCTTCAAAACCTCCAGTGACCCAAGAGCATATTCCCCCTACCAAACAACCTGGAAGAACGTCCCTTTGAACTAAACTGTGCACACAAAGAACCATAGAAGTAACTGCCCCCTCTCATCAATTCCCAAAACACATTCACACACAGCACAGACCTCGACGACTTGCTCACCCAGGGGAATACAGATGTACTCTTCATTACTGAAACCTGGCTAACAGATGATCACTCTGCACTCTTACACTAAGCCATCGCGTTAGACTACAGGTTCAAATTTGTCAACCTCACTTGCAGACTACATTCACACAAATGTATCCCTGTCGGACACCATCCTGGAATGAAATCACTCCAATTACTTTGGCCTATGTCTCATGCACCCACGCATACTTTGTGCTCATCTACAGACTACTCCAACACAATCCTTAGCTCTCAGACAAGTTTGTTGATGTGGTAATTAACCTCTTGGTCATCTGCCAACACCTTGCTATTCTTGAAGATGTCAACCTTTGGCTGGAGGAAAAGCAAGACAGCGCTACCATAATCTTCTAAGTGAACCTGGATGCCCTCCATGTCAACCGGATAGTGAGGTGACCCACTCATGAAGCCTAGATGGTATTGTCTCTAACTAGGAACTAGAAACAGTGGTTATCCCCCTCTACCCTCATCTGACTAACATGCAAGTCCATTTACCATACTCATCCGGGGTTCACTGCATCCCAAAATCACCAAGGCCCCACCAAAAATCATGACACTATTTAAGATCAGGCTGGACACACTCCCTACAGTCATGATTCCTCAAAACGCTCTCCACAGTGATCACACGGAAGCCCTACAAACACTTCTAAAAAATCAAGCTGTGAGATGGTATACCGCTAACCTCAACAACCTAGACAAAGGCTAAATTAGGAAAATCTGGTGGAAAGGTTACTATGAGACAGACAAAGCAGCATATTACTGACAACTCCAGATCTGCCAGGCAGAGACCGTAAGGTCCATAAAAGACTCCTACCCACAGTGCACAGAATCCATAGGACATTTTCAAAACCATCAAAGATTTAAATAACCCATCAGCCTGCAACAATACACCTGCCTCATCAGAATGACCTGAGACAGAACCTTATAATGGGCCACCTAACAAAGCCTCCCATCTATTACCAACTAATGGGGAGAATGGTTATTTTTAGCAGCCCAGAAGTATTTCCCCTCTAGGATGTTTGCCTGTTCAACATCTACAAAGCTATAGCACAAAAACCCAAGCACACTCACTCTCCCTTCCAATCACAACTCAATTCATCAATGGAAAAATGTACCAATCTAAAAACATTCAAAACCTCCAACATTAAGCCTTTATTAAAGTAAAGCACAGCTCACACCGGCAATCCCTCAAGCTAGCACCCTGTCCCAAAGTTCGTCTACCAAAGAATCACATGAGGCCAATAACATCAAGCATGTGTCACTGACAAGACAGATTTAGAGCTATAATGGGAACAGGATCAACTGTTTCGTCTATCTGGGACACACTAATCAATAACACTGATGCAGACACACCAGGTCCACTCATTCTTCTGATATCATGGTGACATTCAAAATCATCAGCCATGAAATCCTCCTAAAAGGACTTGCAGACATCAGACTGGAGGAATCTGTGCTACGTTGATGGCATTCCTCCTTTTGAGCAGAATAGGGACAACCTCCATGACACCCTTCAAATCATCCACTTAAAATATCACCACCAGGTGCAAACTGCGCATCCTTCACAACAACTCTTCCCTATTTGCATGACGCTACCCATGGAAATCACTGGCAACTTTGGTATCACTTTATACAACTATGTAGACAGTACTCAAATTATCTATGAAACTATGCAAACCTGGGTTCAAAATCAACCGGACCTCAGCAAATACCTGCGAGGGATTGGCGCATGGATGACAAGCAACAGACTAAAAAACGGAACATATGGCCTTCAGCCACAAAACAACTCAACTGACAAACATTCCTTGGCCTGAAGAACTGCAAATATGCCAACAGCGGATCTTGACTGTTTAAAACCTCTGTATCCCCATAGACAACTTTCAACCTCGAAGCCCAAGTTTCAACTGTAGAGAGAAGCTGTTTCTTTCAACTAAGATCCAACAACTACATCTTATCATACTCGAAGGTCCTGCATCGAACTATGAAAGCATCACCGTATTACTCTCATGACAGTATTATACCAACACCTTTTACCTAGAACTTTGAGAATGCCATTTAAATCATCTACAAAGGGTGCTTAATTGAGCAGCAAGACTACTCTCAAGAATGGAAAGATGGCAGTACATAACCACTGATTGCCAGTCAAATGCAGAATTCAGTTCAACGCCCAGTGATTCGCCTAGCACACCTTCCACCGCAGGGAACCAGAATCCATCACAAGTTATTCAGCTACACAAATTATTCTTCAGATAAACACCAGTCTGAACGATCTAATCCAGAATATGGTTCTACGAGCAGTCCCACACTTCAACCAGATATCCCAAGTAAATCTGGGCTGAGCTATTTCACTGAATAATCTACATTGTTACTTGTATCTGGATCCTCAGAACTTCCCACTCTTTTAAGAGATTTGGATGAATGAGCTCAGGCTATCAGATTTGATGGACTACATATGAAACAGCCTGCTGGAGCCCTTACGTAGTCACTGGGAATCATTCATAGAGGGACGAGGTGACGGGGCAGGGGTGGACTGCTGTCTGCTGCTGTTTGAGAACCGAAACATTTGACTTTCTGTTGTAGGTTTGACTTTTTGGGCTTTTAAACAAAACATCATAGAATGTTGTGCATTTAATATATTTGCAGGGAGAGACAGAAGGAAGGAAGTCTTTAAAAGGAGATTACACTTCTTGTTATAGGAGAGAACGTGGGAATGGTCATTTTAGGCAGCGCTCAACAAAATATAATTTTATTTTTTATTTCCGCAAATTCCATTTAAAAGCAATCTGCATTATAAAGAAATGCAGGCTAGACTTTATTTTTTAGAGATTTCTCTTTCTCTGCAAGGTACCATAACAGTTTTCTTTGTATATTTGCACTTGGGCCGACTGATGGTACACTCTCTCACACACAAGCAGCTGAACTGAATTTATGTGCTACAACGTTTCAGGAACATATTCAAATGTGTGAGTTGTGAAAACATTATTGGAGTAGGTGACCAAAATTTGTGGGTATTACAGACCGGGTGATTGGCTGTGTGACATAAAACAGCACCCGCTTGAGCTGTGGGACTGAGGAGGCATTTGGGCTTGTAATCTTGATTAAACAGGCACATTCACACAAAAGCAGCATAATTGCTTTGGGGGAACAGATTGAAATTTGTTGGATGTTAGAAAAATTGTTAGAGGTGGTTATTACAGGAGGTATCAATTAGTATTAGGTTGATTGGCAGTATGACAAAGCATGCCACCAGCTTCAGGACAGAGGAGGAATGTCACTGGGTCAGAGGAGGAATGTCACTGGGTCAGAGGAGGAATGTCACTGGGTCAGAGGAGGAATGTCACTGGGTCAGCTTGATTTAAAATGCACACACACACGCACACACCAAACTCTCTCTCTCTGTCTCTCTCTCTCTCTCTCTCTCTCTCTCTGTCTCTCATTGCTTTGGGTGGAGCAGAAAAACGTGTCAGTGTTGGAAACATTGTTGAAGGTGGTGATCACAGGTGGTGGGCATTAATGGTAGGTTGATTGGCTGTGTGATACAGCTCACCACCTGCTATAAAGCAGTAGAATTCAAGAGGAATGTGATTCAACTCTTGTGATCATTCCAGCTACTTACTACATTCGAGTTGACGTGCGGTGCACTACCTCTTTTTGAAAAACACTCCCCCAGTGCTGCCAGTATGTGCGGTGTTTGAGGGGAAAGGTAACAGCAAATAAGATGTTCTCAGAGCCAGTGACCTAACGTGGAAAGTTGGGAGGAAGGCATTGTGAAAATGTTACACAGTTCTCTTCAGAAACAGTAACTGCCTCAATTATTGGGGGTGCATGAATCTTGGATAATAGAATCATACTTTGTCAGTCAGTTGCCACAAGTTGCACATCAACCACCACTTCAGTAAGTACTGCAAACATTCAAACTCTTGTCCTGTTAGTGGTTAACAGTGCCAACTCTGGTTTAGCTGTTTCTGCCTTACATGTGGCCAAACCTGGAAAATTGGGAGGAAGGCTTTGTGAAAATGTTACACCATTCTCTGCAGAAACAGTAACTGCCTCAATTGCTGGAGGTGCATGAATCTTGGATAATAGAATCATACTTTGTCAGTCAGTTGCCACAAGTTGCACATCAACCACTGCTTCAATAAGTACTGCAAACATTCAAACTTGTGTCCTGTTAGTGGTTAAGAGTGCCATCTCTGGCTTAGCTGTTTCTGCTTAGCTGTCACTGCAGCAAGATCAACCCCCAGCTTCCCTAAGATCATAGTCTGGCACAAGGGGGGATGTAGCCCATTCTCCATAATTGCAACAGACAAGCATACACATCCAATTTCTGCATGTCTGCGTAGCCGGCTCATTTTGCTGGGGAAGGCTGCTTGTCTGTCTGTGCCTGTCCGGGGCTTGACGAGCCATCCTTTACAGTTCCCATATCACCCCTACCATCAAAAACATTGGACTCATACCACAATCTACACGGTGGTAAAGGCGTGTGGCCTATCGTGCGTGTACATGGTGGATTCATGGAAGACTGGGATTCTATATTCAGTGAGTGATACCTGCCTGTGTGGTTCGAGCCATTCATGAGAAAATCCCCAGAGTCTACCGGGGATTTATATGGACAGTACCTCAACCGCAGCAGTTCAATTTGTAGTTGGTCATTGCAATTCCACGTAACAATCTAAATGAAAAAACCCCAGTGTTAATATTAAAAGTTGTTCTAAATAAAGAGAAGCCCGCGGTGGAGACAAGGGCGCAGCTGTTTACTGCTGTGCGGCTGGGTGGCCATCTCTGTTTGGATTTGCCTGAACTGTACTTACTGGGAAGCGCTGCTCCAACTCACATCAGTCTACCGGCAGGAGCCGATAGCAGTTGAAGCGAGCAGTTTGCTTCCTCATCACGTGACAAGCGTCACCTGACTTTCTCTGAGTTACACCCACTGGAAGTGCCTTCATTAGCAGTACTCCACGACCCTTGCGGCGAGAAGCCCGCGGTGGAGACAAGGGCGCGGCTGTTTACTGCTCTGCGGCTGGGTGGCCATCTCTATTTGGATTTGCCTGAACTGTACTTACTGGGAAGCGCCGGTCCAATTTGCATCAGTCTACCGGCAGGAGCCGATAGCAGTTGAAGCGAGCGGTTCGCTTCCTCATCACGTGACAAGCATCACCTGACTTTCTCTGAGTTACACCCACTGGAAGTGCCTTCATTAACAGTACTCCGCGACCCTTCCGGCGAGAAGCCCGCGGTGGAGACAAGGGCGCGGCTGTTTACTGCTGTGCAGCTGGGTGGCCATCTCTGTTTGGATTTGCCTGAACTGTACTTACTGGGAAGCGCCGCTCCAACTCGCATCAGTCTACCGGCAGGAGCCGATAGCAATTGAAGCGAGCGGTTCGCTTCCTCATCACGTGACAAGCGTCACCTGACTTTCTCTGAGTTACGTCCACTGGAAGTGCCTTCATTATAGCAGTACTCCACGACCCTTGCGGCGAGATGCCCGTGGTGGAGACAAGGGTGCGGCTGTTTACTGCTGTGTGGCTGGGTGGCCATCTCTGTTTGGATTTGCCTGAACTGTACTTACTGGGAAGCGCCGCTCCAATTCGCATCAGTCTACCGGCAGGAGCCGATAGCAGTTGAAGCGAGCGGTTCGCTTCCTCATCACATGACAAGCGTCACCTGACTTTTTCTGAGTTACGCCCACTGGAAGTGCCTTCATTAGCAGTACTCCGCGACCCTTGTGGCGAGAAGCCCGCGGTAGAGACAAGGGCGCGGCTGTTTACTGCTGTTTGCGGCTGGGTTCGGCGGTAAGTGCATTCAAACAATACATTCTTCTATCACTGTATCTGTCTTTGTTTGAATAATTACTAAATGGAACTCCCAAAACCGCGTACCCGACTTCAAGGGAAACTAGAAGAAACGGTTGCTATGGCAAACAAAAGCCTGATTCAAACAGAGATAAAAGGAAAGCATACGCCCAAACTAAACTATAATCCTCAGGTATTTATGACGGCAGAAATACACCAGTCTGAAGTTCAGGCACTGCAACCATTAGACATTTTACACGTACTTGTACACATATTACCATCAGTGCCTACATCGCAAATCATTGAGCCTGAGTTCCATTCCCCGCCACCTCAAACAAATCATGCCCTTCCTCCCCACGCCTTCCCTACCCCCATTTCAAATTTGTCTACATTTACAACTCCTACGGAACTTCCTCAGACAGAAACGAAACTGATTACCCAAGACAAGGTGTATAGACCAACACCTGATATCCTTCATGAACCTACACCATCGGCTTCCATAAAACGATCCTGTCTCTCCACATTGCTTCCTCGTCAACTTACTGAAATAGCGTGTAAATCCAATCCAGAGGCCGCTTGTTACACACCAACCCTTCGGGAACGAGCAAAAACAGCCAAACAAGAATGGCAATCGACATATCAACCGATAGATTCGACTAATAGTGAAAATTCCAAACCTCTATCAGTTTGCATCGCGCGTCTTTCACTCGGTATAACCGAGATTGATGAGATTATGGATTCTCAGGAGAAAAGGGAGGAAGTATTTGGAGCAATCCTCAATTATACTCCAATTCAAAAAATCAATACATCAACACCTATTGCACCGAAAGGATCTCAGGCGTCCCTAAAAAATTCCTCAAAGTCCACCCAAGAACTAGTGGAGGGCGAATCGTTTTCTTCCCATAAGATCTCTGAAGTATTAAATGACTCCCCAGAGCTACCGGAAAGATTACCAACTATGATGCTGGATCTCCAAAACTCGCTAGTAGCTGTACTATCTGTAGCTATGATCCCTTTTCTTAAAATACAAGAAGCGATGGTGGACTCGACAAAGGTTCAAGCTACTTTGCTAGCCATGATCATGACAAAGCAAACCCATTTAGAAAGCTTCATTGGAACCATTCAGGAACGCTTGAAATATGAAGCGGAGGCATCAAGATCATGGCAAAGTCGACTGGCGGAAGTTGCGAGAGTCGACCGTGCCGACAAGCAAAACTTGATGGAGACTGTATCTTTAATTACTAAGAAAATGATGGACGAAAAAATCAAAAAACAGTGTCAGGTGCTGCCACAATCTTCTTGGACAACAAAACAAACCCAAACTGCAACTAGTACAGTGCAAACAGATGTCCTCAAAATAGATCAGTGGACTCAATATGAAATGCAACCATACAACAGTGGAATAATGGAACCTGTTCAAACAATGACTACCTCTAATGATGAACCGGCAATATGCATCCCGCTCGATATTTTTGATCTGACCAAACGAGGCCTAGTGGGAAAGGAACCTCAGTCCAAAAGAAATATAAGAAAAAACTCAAAAAACCTCAAACAGGCTCACAGGCATTTCTAAGAAAAATGCATTCTGTGCATAAATCTTTACTAGAGAACACAACTAAAAATGCTTCAAAAACGACGGTAAAGACCCCAAGTCCGGTAGCTGTTGTCATAATTACTCCAACTGTTAATATAGTGAGCACGACAATTAAACATGATGAGCACACTCAGCATGAACCACTAGATGCCTTGCTGGCGGTAATCAATCAAGATAGCCCTCTTAAAGTGACCAAAGCATCGTCAGTGATTGAGAGTGGTACCGAGGACGTCTCAATCGATGATGACTCCATCCTTACTGATCCTCGAGACGATGCACTGATTGTCCTTGATGAATGCAAAGAATCATCTTTCGAATCTTCACATATGAGTTCTTCCACTCAGGATTCAATAAACAACATTTCTTTGGAATATTCAGAGGTGTCAAATGGCAAATTATGGTCACCTTTAGAAACGAAAAAGAAACCAAATATCAATGTGACCCAACCCCCCCAAATAGATCCACCTCTGGTCAGACCAACTTTTCTCAATCCAACTAAACATCCTATGCTTTTAGAATCGCTCTAACTCCAATTGAGACAAATATCGATGAGCCTGTAACATTGAATAGAGCCAATGTACTACGCCTACTAAATGCAATCCCACAATTGGCTCAGATTGGTTCCCGAGACATTTATGTGATCCTTTTCCCCAACAAAGAACAAATGGAAACAGTACAGATTGACTTCTATTGTGAAGAAATAATGCACCGCGTACTTTCTACTAAGCAGCAATTGGAGATGCTGGGTTTTGAAGCTGAAGAAATCTTTGTTTCGAGTTTAATGGCTCAGGAAAAATGCAGCAATAAACTTGCGATGTTTGATTCTTATCATAATAATAAAACGAACAAACAGAAATTGCCACAAAATATACAGAAGAATTCTAACGACTCGGCTTCCGAGTTGCGATACACTGATGGGGAAAACTATTCGGCATACACAAACGATGCTGTGAAGAGACGAGGGATATGGCGCGACCAAGAATGGAATCCTGAAACCAAATTAAGATCCGATACGAGAGACGAACAATGGAGTCAGAACAGGAAAACCTATCTATAACAACCAACAGGAACAACTACCCAATTGAGCCTTGTGTCTCTATGCTCTTGGAACACTAGAGGTCACAAACACCTCTTCAATGAAGGCTCACTAGCTCTTGCAGGAACTGACATAATTTGCTTACAGCAAATTTGGTTAAAGGAAGAGGTAGTCTGTGAAGGTTTCATAACCTTGATGAACCCTGCAATTACTTGACAACAAGGCAGACAGGCATCAGGAATGTTGATCCTCGTAAAAATCACTCCTTTCTGGACAATTATATCAAGGAAGAACATTCACTCTTGGGCGCAATATATGACCATACTCATACCGACCCCTAACAAAGATCTAGATCAATGCACAAAATACATCTTTGTAACCATCTTCAATATATATTGGAACCCAACTGCGATGAATGGCAATAAGTTCCTAGATTCCATATATGATGAAATTGATAATATTGCCTCCTCCAACAACGGAGCTGAATTTATCATCGCAGGAGACTTTAACATCCATTTATTTAGCAGAGAAGGACAAACATTTGATTCCAATGCATTGTCAGCCAGAGCCACAAAATGGGTTAAAGAATTATCCATCCGTAACATATCATTAATAGAGCCTGCAGTGAATAATAAAGGTGTGCCTCTTCCGACATGGTCGTGAGAAAAAACGACATCAATCATCGATTATATCTTTACATCGGAAGGTATAAGAAACCTAATTACTTCCACTGCTAATGTTCGACAGTCTACCAGTGATCACCACCAAATATCAATTACATGGGACACAGTAAAAACAAAGTATCCATGACTAACCTTGCCAGCCTTGGAGATCAATAATGGCCTTAATAAACTCTGCATCAAAAGTCATCAAATACCTGGTTTATTATCAACATTTAAGGAGTCCTTGCTTCAGGATCAATTAAGACTGAACTACGGATGGTTACTGGAGAAATACCATCAACCATGGCACAAGAGCAACAAATCAAAAAACGCACATAGACATCAGTTCAACCCAGAAATTGCGTCGAAGAAAAAACTTCTCCAAAAGCGAATAAGGCAGTTAAAAAAAAAGAAAGAACCTGATTTTGAAACTAAAAGAAAAAAAGAAAAACAAAAACACTCACATGCAATTAAGGCCCTAATGCAACAGAATGATGCAGAAGCAATTCTAGCTGCACTCAAACAGAAAAACACGAGGCAACTATGGTCATTGCTAAATGATTCACCAAAAGCAACTTTCATGATCCAAGAAGTAGAAGCTCAGGAATGGATTAAGCATTTCACAACTCTGTATAACCCAAATCCCGATGTCCCTGTAACTGATTTAGTTCAAGAAGAGGGTGCCTGGAATCTCAACTGGGACTTAGAAGATGTAAGAAATACCATCATGGCCTTGAACCCCTCTCGAGCCCCTGGACCCGATGGATTATCAAATGCTGACCTCAAAGCAAGTCCAAATGAATGGGCAGCCTTCTTCATACTTCTTCTTCAGCTTATCGAAAATACAAAAGAAATCCCTCATAGTTGGACACTGGCTGTTTTGATCCCAATCTTTAAAGCTGGCGAAAGTAAAAGCCCGGTTAATTACAGACCTATAGCGTTGCTGGATCCCTTAGGGAAACTATTTGCGGGTTATCTGGTAAAAAAACTTAACAACTGGGCAGAGGAGAATGCAAGACAAGAAAAAAGGCAAACTGGTTTTGTCCAGGAAATAGGAACAAATGTCAACCTCCTGTTATTGAACTTGATAAAATATGAGGCAATAATCAAGAAACACCAAGTATATGCCATCTTTATAGACTTAAAGATGGCATTTGACTCGGTTAACAGGCAAAAGCTTTGGTCCAAACACACAGCCTGGGGATGTCCATCTTCTTTTATGAACCCGATCAAACAACTTTACTCAAACACATCTGTCAGAGTCCGGTTAACCAATGACGGGATGGTGACAAACCCCATTCCTACCTGTAACAGCTTAAAGCAAGGATGCCCCTTGGCAGCCTGCCTTTACAATCTGTTTACTTACGACTTCGGCGAAAAAATCCGAAATTTAACGGCTAACCCACCAAAGATCAACAACGAGCCTATACAGACGCTAATATACGCCGATGACATCATTATTTTGGACAAAACTGTATCGGGTCTACAAAAATATCTTGACAAAGCTCAAAATTACATGCTCGAAAATGACCTGTTGATAAACAGCAACAAAACTAAGGTAATGAAACTCGCATCGCGAAAATATAATAAAAACCAACATACCTTAAAGATATACCTAGAAAGAGAAGAGATCGTAATAACCAAGGCAATGAAATATCTGGGTGTAATGATTAATCCTTCTTTAAATGAACAAGAGTGGTTGAACCATATTGAGGGAAAAGCCAGATCCCTAGCTAGACAAGGCTGCTTCTTCCATAGAAAATACGGAACATATTCAATAAAAGCCACAATAGCCTTGTATAAACAAAAAGTAATCCTGATCTTGACGTATGCAACCGAATCTCTGATCAATCAACAAACAATGACCTGGCCCAGGTATGAAGCATTATTTTGGAGGAAAACTCTATCTCTTCCAAGGTCTTTACCGATGGCGAGAATCCGCTATGAATTAGCCATCCAATCCATTAAATCAATAGTTCTTTGGAAGCAAATGGATCTCCTCAGGAAAATAATCTCCAAAGACAAGATCCCATCATTGGAAATCCTGAGAGAAAAGAATTCAGCAGTTCATATCACAGCACTGACCAAATGGTCTTCGGAAATCAAACTGAAAAAGCAAGCTGAAGATATCTCTGAGGAAATGTTGATTAATAGACCACAGTACGCAAAGCGTAAAATACAGACGAATGACTGGATCAAAACCATCGCTGATCAAAACAAATACAAACGATATCTAAAATGTGAAACTGAAATAAGAGGTCTCCATGAATTGCCTGCCTACCTAAACTACTTCCCGGATCGCAACATACGTGATCTGTTTCTACGCTTTCGGCTTAACATCCTACCGACTCGGGAATATCAATCTATGATGGACAAATCAAACAAAATAACTCGTGATTGCCGCTTTTGTAAAGATACAAACATCAAGGAAACTCAATTTCATTTGATTATGATCTGCCCGGCACTGAAGGAGCAGAGATCCTTGTATAGAGACTATTTCGGGATATCACACAAACAATTGACAACTCAAGAAAGATGGGACAATTTATTAAGAGGACAAAACAAACGCCTAATTTTGACAATAATTAAATTTTGGTTAGAAATCACCAAAGAAAAACAAAATGAATGAGTGAAATGCAAGCACATAATGATTTGTGATTGATGTTCTTTTTTCTTTTTTCTTAATAATGTAATACTTTTGTAACACAAAAATGAAAAGTTTGTAAAATCAAATAAAACATTTTAAATAAAAAATAAAAAAATGCATGTCTGCATGGGTCTGTTGAGATTCCAGCTGAACAGCCTGTTGCTGAACCTGCGGCAGAAGAAGGAGATATTTTTGCTTGGGGGTTGGATTTGCACCTCTTGAAAGTATGTCAGGATCAGCAGAGCCATGGCCAATTGCCCATGTAAAAGGACCAAAATGTTCCTCCGCCTACCGCACCTGCTGCACTTCCACTTTATTGACCTCTGATTTTGATGTTGGCAGTGGTGGTGATGATGATTCTGATGAGCAGGATGTTGACTACACTCTCTTTCCCCTAAGAGAACAGTGAGAGAGCTTTTTACAGCTCCAATCACTGATACCGAGTCCAACCCCAGCACTGGCCCAAAGGGAGGGCTGGAGGAACACATACAGCCTAAAAAAGCACCTTCCACCACAGGCCACACACAGGGTCAGTGTGCAGAAATACCAACACAAAGCCATTGTCCTGTGTACACTTTCTTTGCGACACCTCAGAGATCCCAAATGTAGCAGTGGTGTACGATGTAAAATCACTGACACCACCTACATGACCGTCACAACAAGTACCAACTCTTGCACCTATACGCTTTGATAAGGCCCATGTTCCCTCTTTATCTGCATCTGCTCAACGACAATGCCACCTACTGCCAGTCCACAGGGCATATTCTGCACACTGCAGAAAGGTTGTGTCCCATAGGAAGCCAGGGACCAATCTCGATACATCATCATTGCTGGGCCATTGGAAGTAACATCAAGCACACGAGTGGGGCCAACATATTACAAAGCATACCCCTTAGAGCCAGCAAACATAGAGCAACATCCTGGCACTAAAATGTGTCAGGACCACAGCAAAGTAGTGTGACTGTCAATACCATCAGCAGCATACAAAAATGGGCAACAATGTCTATTCACCAGCCTTGCTCAGTCCGAAATATCATCGTAACTAGCAACAATTGCAGCTGCTCAATGCTAAACTTTATATTAAGCTTAACAAACATTCACACCCTGGGCGGGGGAGCCAGCCAATCGAGTGGCTAGGAACACGGGCTGACACTACCAGTGAAAGCCTGGGTTCTATGCAGCCTGACAGCCAGCTTGCCCGCCCGCCATCTTCCCCCACCAACCCCTCTTTTTTTGTTATCCCTCCCCCCATTTTCACTTACCTTTAAGCTGCAGGGATGAGTCTCGCTGCCACATCTGCTGCTGCTCCTGTTCCAGCTCTGGCCACCATGGAAATGGAAGAGGGCAGAAAGAAAATACTTTCCATTTTAAAACAAAAACGATTAGCACCCACGTGTGGCGTTGCCCCGTAAGGGCTGCGCACGCGGCGGCGTGATGTTGCACGTCGCTGCGTGCGGCTTAAATAAACGGGGCGTTCCCGGAAGCGGGAGAGCGACCGGGGAGCCCGAACCTGACGGACGTGTGAGTGTGAGCTCTGTTGGGTTGGGGGCTCACGGGCACGCCTGGGGGGCAAAGGACAGACCCCCAACAGTGGCGACGAGTGATGTCGGATGCCCGGGCCCGGCGGTGAAAGGCGTCCGGAATTTTTTTCAAACGATCGGAACGTTCACGGACGTTTCGTTTCATGCCGTGGCTGCGGACCGCACACGCGGCTGGCGGCCATTTTGCATACGAGGCCGCGGAACTTCTCGGAGCTCTGGTTCGGACCGAGAAGGTGATCCGGGTCTAATTTTTGGATTTTGTGGTTGCTGAGTGCATGACCTGCACGCCCATACCCAATTTGTGTGTTTTCATCAGATTTTGGGACTGTTACGTCGAGTGTAAGCCAGGATAAGGACTAATATGGTAGGGCCTGCTTAGTCCAGTCCATCCACGTGGCTCAATTTTTGGGACTTCTATACGGCAGTGCTTTGCTGCAAGGTGGCAACAAGGCACTTCCTCGCCCCCTTCATCATCAGGACACTCTTTTTGATCCTCTTCATCATCACGAGGTGGTGGCCGTTTTGGAAGTTCTTCGTGTGTTTGCACCAGGCTGTGTGTGGCACGGGGGTGCATCCTTCTGCATGGTGATGGTGGGAATCTGAGTTGCGGCCCCAGGTCTGGTAGTGGGGTGCCTGTGCGCTCAGTCCCATGTCCGACAGCGACCAGGACGGTGACACTGCGGATCCTGGGGAAGACTCTCAGGAAGAAGGTCAGGCTGCCCAGCCTGCAGTTCTGCAACCGCTGCCACCGGGGAATCAGGCGCCTGCACCACAGGCACCACTAGGGGCACAGCCTGTCGCTCCACAAGGGCCCCCCATCATGGCAGAGCCCAGGCGGCCCTGCAACCGACACCAGAATTCGATCCTACGGGCCCCCCGTCCAGTCTGGGGCCCCGATGGAAGAGGTGGGTGGCCCGCCTGGATATGTACTTCAGGGCTGCTCGAGTGGATGACGATGACAGCATGGTAGCCACCATGCTGTACTCGGCGGGAGCCGCGGTTCAGGAGATCTTCGAGTCGCTGACTCCGGTTTCCCAGACCTATGGTGAGGCGAAAGCGGCTCTCCTCGCACACTTCCTTCCACTTGCCAACATGGACTTTGAGAGATTCGTGTTGCTTTCGGCCAAGCAGAAGGATGATGAGACCCTGGACACGTTTTACGGCCGCCTACGCCGCCTTTCCCAAGGGTGCGCGTGGGGGGACGCGGAGGACATGATACGGACAATGCTGATCCAAGCATGCTCCTCCGGCAAACTGAGGAGACAAGTCCTCAGAGAGCCGGGAATCACTCTGCCCCGTATACTAGAACTGGGTCGATGTCACGAAGTGGCTGAGGCACGGGCAAACAAGATGGAAGCGGGTTCACGCTCGATCAAGGCCGAAGAGGTGTGCGCTGTGTGGCGGGGTGGCAGAGGAACAAGGAGGCCTGGTGGAGCCCCCCGAGACAGGGCAGGAAGATCGGGGGAGTCATGTCAGAAATGTGGCTATGACCTCCCCCACCCCACAGAGTGCCCAGCCGCAGGAAGAACATGTGGCCGATGTGGACTGCCGGATCACTTCTCGAGAGTGTGTAAGTCGGCTCTACCTGTCATGGTACCCAGAGGTCCTGCCCGAATCTGGACTCCGCGCCAAACCCAGCCATCCAACGTGGCCCAGGTGGATCAAGCAGAAGAGGAGGCTCAGGCAGAGGAGGCTGAAGTAGAGGAGGAGGAAAACATCTTCTTCGTCTCAAGCATGGGGATCCTGAAAGGCAAAAGCAGGAGACAGCCAAGGTGCGTGGTGGAGGTGAACCGCTCGCCTGTTCCCGTGCTGGTGGACACAGGGGCATCGGTCAATGTTATGGCGAGGGGGCATTATGACGCTCTTGACCCATTACCGAATCTGGCTGTGCCAAGAGCTCGCATCTTCGCCTTCGGTGGACTTGAGCCCATACCGCTGGACGGAGCGTTCGTGGCGAAGGTGGAGCATGAAGGCTCGAAGATCAGAGCCCGGTTCTATGTGACCCCCATAAGCAACAACACCCTGCTGAGCTGTGCGGCTGCGGAGGCACTCGGGATAGTGAGTTTTGCGTACTCAGTATACCTGGAAGATATCAACGATCTACTGGACAAGTACGCAGCCCTGTTCAACGGCATTGGGAGAATGACCGGTGATCCAGTCCGGCTACACATTGACGACTCAGTACAACCAATTGCCCTGAAACACCGGAGAGTTCCTTTTCATCTGAGGGAGCAAGTCGACAAAGAACTGGACAACCTGGTGGCCTTGGACATCATCGAGAAAGTGGAAGGCCCAACACCACGGGTGTCCCCCATTGTCGTGGCCAGGAAACCAAAGCAGCCGGCCTCCGTTCGCATCTGTGTGGATATGAGGCTACCCAACAAGGCCATAAAAAGGGAGCGACACCTGACCCCGACCATCGATGACATAATTGCTGAGGTACAGGGGGCCAGATTCTTCTCCAAACTCGACCTCAGAGCAAGGTACCATCAAGTGGTCCTCCATCCGGAGTCCCGGTACATTACTACATTCACCACCCACCGGGGACTCTACAGGTACAAGAGGTTGAGCTTTGGGGTATCGTCGGCTGCCGAAGTGTTTCAGAACATTATCCGGGGTGCACTGGCTGATCTTGAAGGGGTACTCAACATCAGTGATGACATTTTGGTGTTTGCCAACACGGAGGTGATCCACCTGAAGCGCCTGGCCAAAACCTTCGAGAGACTACAGTCATTGGGCCTCACCCTCCATAGGGACAAGTGCGAATTCCTGCGCCCATCAATAGAATTCTTTGGGTTCGTGTTCAAGGAGGGAGGGGTGTCACCCGACCCGCGGAAGGTTCAGGACATAAAGAGTGCACAGCCCCCGGAATCCGTGTCGGAAGTGAGAAGTTTTCTGGGCATGGTGACCTACTGTGGACGGTTCATCCAAAACCTGGCCTCGAGGTCTGAGCCGCTCAGAGCTCTTACCAAGAAAGAGACTGCCTGGCACTGGGGTCCACTGGAACAGTCGGCGTTCGAGGACATCAAGAGCGCCCTAACAACGGAAGACACCATGGCGTTCTTCGACCCGGCGCTACCCTCGGAGATCGTGGTCAACGCCAGTCCGTTTGGCCTGGGGGCGGTCCTGACCCAGGTGGACCGGGATGGAAACCTCTGGCCCGTAGCATACGCCAGCACGGCGCTCTCGGAAACGGAGCAGCGGTACTCCCAGATCGAGAGGGAGGCCCTGTCGGTCTTGTGGGGATGCTGACATTTTCGCCTCTATGTGCTGGGGCGCCCGGTGACTTTGGTGACTGATCATAAACCCCTGCTCCCGATTCTGGCGGGCTCGTCATCAAAGCCCCCGGCCAGAATTGAGAGATGGATGCTCGCATTGCTTGAGTACGGGGTCACGCTGGTATACCGGCCAAGTGCCAACAATGCAAAGGACTTCCTTTCCCGTCATCCCGGAGTGCGTGGGGGAGTGGCGGGGGACACCTGCGCAGAAGAAGCGGACGACCATGTCGGATGGTGGTGGAGGGAGCAACACCAAATGCACTGCCCCTGTCGGAGCTGGAGGCTGCAGCGGCCGAGGATGGGTGCTTCCAGATACTGAAGCAGTCGATGCAGAGCGGTTCCTGGAAGCTCGTCTTGGAAGCTCTCGCAGGGCGGACCCATGAGGCGAAGACCTCCCTTGAACAGCTGTGGAAGGTGAAAGATGAGCTGTCTTTCTCGGAGTCGGGGCTCCTGCTCCGGGGGGATCGCATAGTGGTCCCCCACTCCAAAGTGGGTGAGGTGATCGCTTTGGCCCATCACGGACATCAGGGTGCTGCCAAGACGAAGGCGAGGCTGCGGATGAAGGTCTGGTTCCCGGAGCTGGAGAAAAGGGTTGATGACTTTGTGGCAGCCTGTGTATGGTGCCAGGCAGCCTCCCCGGTGCAGAGGGAACCGGCTATCGAAGCAATGCCTCGAGGGACCAGGCCCTGGGAGGTCGTGCATGCGGACTTTGGGTCCACGTCCGTGGGCACCCATTTTCTGGCCATAGTTGATGAGTACTCCCGGTACCCCGAAGTGGAGTTTGTGGAATCGGTGGCATTCGAGCATGTGGTAGTCGGCGTGGAAAAGATCTTTGCAACCCACGGATTTCCCCTGACGCTGTGCTCGGACAATGGGTCGCCATTTCAAAGCGAACGCTTCTCAGAGTTCCTGGCCAGCTGTGGAGTTCAACATCGAAAGATATCCCTGCTGTGGCCTCGGGCCAACGGCGATGCAGAAAGACTGATGCGAACAGTAAACAAGACATTTCGGATTGCGCAAGGACAAGGCCAGCCCCTCCAACGGGCATTGTATCAATTCCTGAGAGTGTATCGCACCACCCCACATGCCTCCACTGGTGTCGCCCCGGCGGAAGTGCTGTTCCGGCGATGCCCCCGGGGTCTACTGCCGGAGGTACAGGAGAGAGAACCCGGGATTATCAACGACCAGCAGGTTGAGGCCGACCGACTGGCCAGGATCAGCCAAGAGAACGTGCGCCGGGGCCTGCGGCCCCAGCGGCTGGAACCCGGGGATGAGGTGCTCATCCGGAACCGCCATCCTCACGGGAAGTTGTCCCTACCTTATGAACCAGCGCCCCTGGATGTGGTCGCCATGAAGGGGTCAATGGTGACGGCCTCCGATGGGCGAACGGCTGTCACCCGTAACGTCAGCTTCTTCAAGAAGCTGGGGGACTCGGGAACTGAACCCCCTCTGGACCCTGGTGTCGCCGAGATCCCTGAGGAAGATGGGCCCCCTCTCGGTGTCCCGGCCTCTCCGTGTCGGGAGGCTACTGTTGATGGACTGCCGGTGCTGGAGGTGAGCGGGAGGTACCCCCAGAGGACTGGGCGAGGGAAACCCGCTTACCTCAGTGAGTATGTGTTGGGACAGTTGGAGAGTCGTCCGGGGTGAGGGTGGCTGACATTAAAGGGGCCTGGGTCCATGATGGGCAAGTTGTTTGTTGTGTGATATGTTGTGTTTAACTAATAACGTAATTGTGTGTCCTCCTGAAAAAGGAGGAGTGTGGCGTTGCCCCGTAAGGGCTGCGCACGCGGCGGCGTGATGTTGCCCGTCGCCGCGTGCGGCTTAAATAAACGGGGCGTTCCCGGAAGCGGGAGAGCGACCGGGGAGCCCGAACCTGACGGACGTGTGAGTGTGAGCTCTGTTGGGTTGGGGGCTCACAGGCACGCCTGGGGGGCAAAGGACAGACCCCCAACACCACGCAGCATGCTAAACGGGTGCTAATGGCGATATGCCCCGAGGCGGCTGAGCCCACCCTGGGGATACTGGCCCGCCACCCTTGTAAAGGGACCCTTGCTTTGCTCGGGCCCTTAACCTAGGCAGCAGCCTGTTACCAACAGGGTGGGTCTGCCACCTCGGGGCATATCGCCTGAGGACGACTGGCATTTCTTTGGTGTTTTGTGAGCATAATTTCCTTTTTTTTTTATTCGGTCATAGGTCCGGATCAAGAAACACAGATGAACCCTGTATTTTGCTCTTGACAACACAACTGAATCATGGTGAGTTGTACTTCTCAAAGAAAAGTTCCTCGTATATCTACAAGTGTATTCTCAGCATCCTGTTTTTATTATTTTTGATGTGTTTGCCTCAGGTCTGCAGGATACTGAGAATATAGGCCCTGTTAAGTTCTGTTAAATTCGTTAACAACACTTCTACCTCAAATAAGAGTGAGTATTGTTAGTGCTTCATATATTGTTTAATGATTACTCTGGTCGAACTATGGTGATTTTAAAACGCCAATATATTTCTATGCGTTTTTTGATTCAGTTGAAAAAATCAGCTCAGCAAACTACCTTAATGAACATCAACTGAAGCAGTACACGTTAATAAGCATAGATATGAGTATGACTGATTCAACAGTCTTCTAATTTACCATGTACCACAATATTTGGTCCAGATGACGGCAGTTCCCAGATGTTTAATTCACCAAAGCATTGCACACGTTGACCTGAGGCCAATCATTTATGACTATGTTCACAATGACGAGGTTGAGATCTAACTAACATTTTATGACTTACGTACACAACATTGACATTGACCTAAATTGTATGATCTATGACTTTTTACTTATTTATGACATTGGAACATTATACATGCATGGGATTTATTCAGTGTTTTGATGAGTGTTTAATGAAGTTTTGTTTGTTATAAAACGTTTCCTTTTTTCGTGCTATTACGATAATATAGTTTACACACTGCATTCTTTACACACGTTTGTATCGATGTGCGTAATTGTGGTATGTGTTTTTGAAATTATACAACTTTTACATTTTAAACCCAGCCCCACATCTACAATCTGTCCCTATGGACCACTTAACTGTATGCATTTGTGTGGTTATCCTCATTTGTAGTAGAAACAAATAAAATTGGTTTTAAGAACTAGCGTGTTTAGTTTTTCTCTCTAAGTACCAGCTATTGTTCTCCTATAGTGAGACACACTTGGGTTTGGCACAATGCTAAACTTGCAATAATGCTGTCAGTAGACCTTCTGCCAGACACTTTTTTTGAAAGCAAAGGTTTTAAAAAGCTCATGGCAAGGGCTGATGCTGCAGGCAAATTCCCAGCTGGACTTACTTTTCACACAAGGTGGCACCTGTATTGTATGATAAAGTAATTATTGCGGTGAGAAAGGACTTGAACGGGCCATTACTCAGGTTAGAGGAACAAGTGGGCCAAGCGTATTGAGTCACATTGTCCTCAAGCGGAGAACATGGAATTCATCAGAGCAGCTGCATGCTGTCCACCAACAAGCCACGTTGTGCATGGAAGGCATTGATGTTAGGAGTCACACAGGAGAAGAACTCTAGCATTGGACTTTCTGGCAGTAGGTACTGGCTGTAACAACATTTCTCCACTAAGGCTGGGGAACACAATGTTTGCACATGTATATGCTTTGCACATGTCTTTTACCTTGAGGTGAAAGTTTCATCAGCGATTGTTCCCCTGCTTGTGATATGCTTGCTGTGGTATACTAGATTGCCTCTAATTTCTGCCAGTCATACAGCACAAGAAATGCTTTATGTGTGTTGAAGGTGCAGCACAAAATACCAGACTACCAGCTAATAATATCTGTGCTAACCCGTTGCAATTCAGCATTACAAATGCCTGACTTGTGAGCAAAGCAATGCTGTAAGTGAACACAGCTATGGCCACAGTTGAGAATTGGATGGGTCCTTCTTCACTCTGACTCACTGGCAGATCATGTACAAATTCCCATATTTGCTACGGCCCGTTGAGAAAGCCACGCAGTGTGCAAGGCAAAGCTCTTTGCCACCAAATGAGGTACTTTCATTGATATATTTGCTTGATATTAACCTGTTCAAAACAGAAATCGAACATGATAATATCAGTGAGTAAGCCATTGCACAGTTGGTCAGAGAACAACTGGCAATCTTCCAGAAAGATCTACGTATAAAATGCATGAAAGAAAACATTGAGTATCTTTTGGAATCATTTGTTGACCCCCATTTTAAGGCTAACAGGGCTGCATTCCACATTGTGGGCCGCTGGACGACATATGGAGAAGACATAGTTTGAATGTACAGTACAGTACTCGGGAGGCATTTGCAAGATCACTTGACGGCTTGAAGGACAGGCAACAATTTAGCATCCCCAAAAGCCAGTAAGAAGTCTGTCTTCATCTGGGATTTCCCTCTCCATTGCAACAGTGTCATGGGCACCCCATGTAAGGTGTGTAGCACACACCCCTGTGGCACTCGCTTTGAGTTTTGCATTATTCAATGTGTCTGGGCCTAGGAGAAAACAGGTAACCATAGTGCACTACAGCTAGACAGATGACGGATGTTTAATTAAGCAACACATGCCAGCTTGGCGAGGACAATGACTCACTGCAGAATTGGCTCTCCAAGCACTCTATGTAGCCAGCAGCACTTTCTGTATAGCCATTGATATCCTAAGCTGCTCCCCAGCTACTCTATAGTCAGAGTACCTTGTTAGTGCTGCTGGCACTATTGTCTCTGACTGCAGGAGTAGCGTCTCTTTAGCTCATGTAGAACAACTGACGTCCATTAAAATGAATGATCACGTATCCTAGTTGACTATGGTAAGTGTCTGTTGCTTTTGAAGCACAGTGACATGATCCTCAAAGTCAGCAGAAGATCATAGTTGAGTCAGAGAATGACCCGTGTTCTGGTGGACAGGGCAGCTCGTGCAGTAGTTGTGGATGGGGTGGTGGCTACTGTTCTTTTCATTGATACTACTAGCTCAATTTCTGAAGATTAAATTGCATTGTGGTCTTGATAGCTGGTGACCAAGGTGATGATGAACAACTAATCTGATGATGCTTCCAACGAGTGTGTGAAGTACCAAGTGTTCTGCATTTTGTGTATCGACTATCGGAGCACATCACATGTGTACATGATCAATTTAGACTAGATGTTTCAATGATTGAACATAATTATTCACACACTGAATTTTTTCAACCCCCTCTCTCACACGGGTGGATGTAAACACAGAGGCCCTGATTCATGGATTATTTGCGCCGAAAAAAACGGGATTTGTGCGCCATTCTGCCCGCAAATCCCCATTTGTTAAACAGGGATATGCAGGCAGAATGGCGCACACATCCAGTTTTTTTTTGGCACAAATAATCCATGAATTAGGGCCAGAATGTGTGCAGCTCTCCTCTCTCGTAGGAGTGAATGCACACTTAACAGTTTTTATGCCTCTTCTCTTCTGCAGGAGTGGGGGTAAACATTTAATTTTCATGTCTCTCTTCTCTTAAAAAGTAGTGGGGACACACGCTGACTTTTTACATCTCTCTTTTCTCTCAGGGATGGGGCACACATTAAATTATGTTGTCTCTCTATTACGGGGTTCTGGGCACACTGATTTTTTTTATGCCCCTCCTCTCTCACAGGGATGGGTTCACGCACTGAATTTCTACACCTCTCACAGGAGACATGATCCCAAATAAAAGGGAGTTGCTCAATGAACCACTCTTAAGTCCAAGTTGAGTACCTTCATGTGGTCTGACTCACTAGAAGGCATAATACACTGTTTCCACATGGTAAACACAGAAGCATTCTTATGCTCATTGTGTTTATTGTGTTAGGAAAGACCTGTCCCTATGTACATGCTCCCCCAGCCATGCGAATGGTGCTCCGCCTATACGAAACAGGATAAAGAGAATATACAAAGTCTCAGTGAACATCATACGACTCCATTCCTATCCAAAAGATGTCCTTCCTGATTCCTGAAGTAGGACACCTGCTTTAGAAAGTTTTACTCTCACTTGCATGTGTATTCAACATGCAAAACATTACACCAAACTGAACTAAACAATGTTTAAAATGCCATGTCTTGTTTTGGGGTATCTATTTTAGTTTTTCAATTTTTTTCCAATTCTTGATCTTTTGTAATTGTTTTGTTACTTTTTGTAAGGGTGTAGGAGAAAATTAAAACTATAAAAATACCCCCCCCCTTCAAAACAAAACAAAATCATTTACACACTTCCCCCATTGTATCGCCACTACAGCAAAACTCTCAACATTTACAATTGCATTTGGGACGGTGTGCCACAAAATGATGCCCTGCACTGGCCATTAACGCTTCATATAACAATTCAACCCAGCTGAAGACGCGTACACAGAGTGGTTTCAATCCCTGCTGTCAGAAATTGGTCACAAAGGATTCATACACCAACTTGCCCCCATGGCAAAGTCCCTTGGACTCACTAAGTCTGCACAGAAAGAAAATGCTGCCTAACTCCTCAAAAATAAAAATCACCCAAATCCACTTGTGAACACCTAAATCTAAAGCTACTATGACGCTCTCGAGCGAATTATCGGTCAATGCCTGATTCTATGTACAGGCTTCCTGATGCCGTCCAAACTCACAAGGGAAATTTGGACATCACCATTCTTCCTCGGGCTCCCACAGTTTCACTCGAAACCAGCGATTGAGCCCATGGAAATTCATATGGGGCAACTGTAGGGGGATTCACCAAGGGTTAATCCGCATTTCACCCTACATGTATTCTTCAAACCTTGAGGGTCTAGAAGCAATATCCATCCTATTGTAGAGGAGGTCCCAGATATGGCCTACACTCCAACCCCACAGAGTGAGGTGCCAGGAACATACTCGCCAAACTATGTGACATATGAGGAACAAATGAGCCAACAGAGAGCAGCTCTATAACTCTGCCCAGTGCACATCAGAAGAGCAATACCTGTTGAAGTGCCTATAAACAGACAAAAAACTTTGGGCAGCCCGGTACCCATTGAGACAACCGTACCAGCAGTTAACACGCCATGAAGACTACTTACAGACTGTCCCCGAAGAGACTCAAAGAGCCTTAATGGAAGGTAAATGGTGACGACATAAGAACCTGGACAGTCATACAGATGAACATAAACGACGAACGAAAGTTGACACACAAGGGTGAAACGTTAGGAATAAAGTTGTAATGGACGTGTAAGAGAAACGACGTTAATTCAAAGAAACGTAACCAATAAGTGAAATAAACACATGTAACTGACAAAAGTGCCTGTAAATAGGCTCAGAACGCAAGAAGCTAAGAGAACGATCCTGCTTGCAATGCTTAGTAGAAGAATAGAGCGGCATGCACCAACTATATATCTATCTAAATAAAGCACACTATACAAGTGCGACTCCATTTTGTAAAAGCAGAATTAAGCCCAAGCTGCAAAGGGCTAGCAAGGCCAAGATTCATATTCCAGCCAAAGCCAAAGGGAAGAGCGAAATCAAAACTTAGTGAGAAGTAGCTCATGCTTGGGAATTCGAGGTCAATCTAAGGAAGGGAGGAGAGTGGCAGCTCCAGAGAATCGAGACTTCAGAGCATAGTAGCCAGCCAGTGAAGGTCGAGATAAAGAGGCCCCAGGCAGGTGGCGGGGCAACGGGAGAATGAAATACATAAATGCAAGGAAAATTAAGCAGATTCACGGTGAACAGACATGTGACCAGCCAAGGGCGAAGAGGTACCAACATCTGATGTCACTCAGAACCCGAGGATGCCATAACCTTCCCAGATAAGAAGCTACAGTTTCAAGGCCACCCTCAGCCATCTAATTGACACATAGCCCTAAAGTACTGATTGATGTGTAGAGGAGGTTACAGACATGACTTGCACCCCTGCCCCTCAGTTCGATCTGCCAAGAAGGTACCCGCCAAGGGGCGTGACGTATGAAGAGCAAATGAACCAACAAAGAGCCGCACTGGGAATCTGCCCAGTATACATTAGGAGATCCGTGCCTGTTTAAGTGCCCATAACTAGACAACCCTGGGCAGCGCGGTACCCTATCAGACAGCCATACCAGCTGCTGATACGAAATGAGGAGTACCTTCATGCAGTCCACTAAGAGACCCCAAAAGCCTTAATGGAAGGCCAGTAGAGATGACATAAGTGCCTGAACAGACTCACAAATGAACAAAAGTGGCTATCAAAGACAAGCACGCCAGTGTGAGTAGCTACGAAAATAAATGTAATGGACACAGAGAAGAGGCAATGTTAAAACGTAAGGAAACGGTGCTACGAGACAAGAAGTGAGCAACCGTCCTGTTAAACGTGTGTAAATAGGCTTGAAACGCAAGATGCCAAGAAACCGATACTGCTTGCAATGCTTAACAGAAGCGTCATGCGCCGACTATATATCGACCTCAAGAAGCACATTATACAAGTGCGACTCCATTTTGTAAAAGCAGAAATGTACCCAGGCGGCCAGAGTCCTGACAGGCCAAGTTTTCGAAACCCAGCCAAAGGCAAGAGAAGGAGCGGAATCGAAACTCAACAAAGAGCGGCTCATGCCTAGGAAATCGAGGTCAGCCAGAGAAGGGGAGGAGAGCATCAATTCACAAGAATCAGGCTCTGGAGTATACTAGCTCGCCCGTGAAGGTCAAGATAAGAGAGGCCCAGGCAGGTGGCAGAGCCGAAGCAGAATTAAATAAAATAAAAGCTGGAAACTGAAGCAGATTCATGGTGAACAGACACGTGACCTGCCAGGAGCGAAGAAGTACCACCGCCTGATGTCATCCAGAACCCGAGGATGCCATAACTTCTCCTGATAAGAGACTACAGTCCAGAGGCCATACCTAGCAAACTAATTGACAAATAGCCCTAAGATACTGATTGATGCAGGGTGAAACTTGGGACACCAGGCACCTGGGTTTCCATTCTGCATGCTGCTAATTAAAATGGGGATTTATGTCTAGGGGTGTAACCCGCCCAATCACAATAGACCAAGTAATCTAGGGTCCTATAGCCAGTAGAACCAATGAGACGTCATACTTGTAGTGACGTCTATCACGAGTAATGTAGAGGGTTGGACATATACGCCCACCCGATAAGAGTTATCCAATCCACATGCTCTGTTACCATATACAGATATAGCACCTATACTTAAGTTACCTTTCCTAACCAATTATATTGCGCAATGATTTTTGTAAAGTTAGACGTCAATGATGATGAGTTTTATGCATAAAAGTGGCTGTTCAAATGAAGTTCGGGGAAGTCGGGGCGAGAGAGGTGATCGCAACGCTGCTGATTTCCATTTGTTTTCCCGATTTGATGTACTTGCCATTAAACTGACTTCCCTTTGCCAATTTACTGAGTCCTCATTATTGACTTGTGCTGGAGTATGTGAATCCTGCACCCCCTGTCCTCACATGGTGCAGCTATCTTGTCTTACAAGCTCAGGAGGGTGAGTACTGACCTATGGGCTCGTCAGTAACTTCCTCCCCTCTCTGAACAGATGGAAGGGAGGCAGGGTGAATCTTGGGGCACAAGGCACCTGGGTATCTATTCTGCATGCTGCTAATTAAAGTAGAGATTTATGCCTAGGGGTGTAACCCACCCAATCACAATGGACCGAATAATCTAGGGTCCTATAGCTGTAGAACCAATTAGACGTCGTGCTTGTAGTGACATCTATCACAAGTGATGTAGAGGGATGGGAGTAGACGCCCACCCAATAAGAGTTATCCAATCCCTACGCTTTGTTGCCATATACAGATATAGCACCTATACTTAAGTTGCCTTTTCCAACCAATAGAATTGCATGATAAATGTATGAGTGTTACACGTCAATGATGACGATTTTTCGGTATAACTATTGCTGTCTGAATGAAGAATTGCGGAGTTGAAGCGAGACAGGCGATTGGATCACTGTTGATTACCATTTGTTTCCCCGTTTTTTGTACTTGTCATTAAACTGACTTACATTTGCCAAACCGTTCATTTGTCCTCATTGATTGGTGATGGAGTAAGTGAATGCCGCACCCCATCCTCTTCATGGTGCGGCTATCTTGTTTAAAGGTGCCGGGGGAAAGCTCTAAATCTCATAGGCCCGTTCAGAGATCCCATTGTCCTCCAGTACATTTGGTAGCGACGAGGATGGTTTGACCATCAACTATTGATTAATTATTACTAAGACACCTATTGACCCGTTGACACGAAGTAACTCTAGGTCTTCAGTAATATCACAAGTCCTTCGCCATTCAGCTGAGTAGACTGAGAAGCTTCCCGTGGACAATGATAGTATAAGTCCATAAAATCAGCAGTGGGTCTGAAGGAACCTGCCTTACAGAGCATAACCCTTTTCATTCCTACGGGCAGCCGATCGGACGAAAAGACCAGAGAGGCGGTAACGAAAGAGGGGCTGGTGATCCCGAAGATTCAGAGAGGAACCATGCGAGCGGTGAGTGAACGAGAAAACTCAATACTTTGGCAAAAGTTTTGTAGACATTAGAACAAGTAAGGGTAAAGGTAACGGAGGGTGGCAGAAAATAAAATAAGCAGAAGTAGAGAAGACTGTATATATATATATATAAGGGGATGATGACTCAAGTATAATAGAGGAAAACAGTGGTTACCGGGAGGACACCCGAGAGAAAAAGTAGGTTACCGGGATAGACACCCGAGAGAAAACAGTGGTTACCGGGAGGACACCCGAGAGAAAACAGTGGTTACCGGGAGGACACTCGAGAGAAAAAAGTAAGAGGATTCGCCTTGTTCCTGCACTTTAATATAGCGGTCAGAAGAAACGTGAATTCAGAGCCCATTTAATAGGGGACGATTAGGCTACTGTGACGATTAAAGACGTCACAAAAGGGGTTCGTTTAAACTCCATGTCGGGGTATTGATTAGAAGGCAGAGATATATGTGTCCAGCTGGTGTCTGTCTGGTCTGTCAAATGTCTTTTGTACGTGTCCTGTTATATGTCACATGCAAGAATTGTGTATCAGTGATTATTTGATACACAGTGTAACGCTCACCTGATTCCCACGGAGGCGCTGATCCCGGCTGGGCTGCTATCGTTTCTTCAATTGAGAAGCGTAGAGCTCGGACGACTCTCAGGACTGGGCTTCCTCTTATCGAATGTCTGACTTGCAGGGTAAGTTTTCTGCAGGTGGAAGAAAAAGGGTTAATCACCGTTTGATGGGATTCCTTCTCCCACCAATCGCCAGTTTCTCCCACAGCCTAGCTTTCTCCTTGTCTCGGCGAGCTCTCACCTTAGGCGTATAAATGCTGAGCTCTCCATCCTGCGTCTGGTGCAGGGGTGCGTGGATTCCAGTTACGTCACTGGATGAGTTCAGTGTTGAGGCTCAAGTCTTTTGCGGCCTTAGTTGTGACACTGGTGCTGGGATGCCGAAGAGCGATTACGCCGTTACTGCACGAGCGAATGCCTGTAAGTATACTGTAGTCTTTAGGCTTTAAAAGATGGGCACCTCAATAATGTCCCTTTTCCTTTG
This sequence comes from Ambystoma mexicanum, assembly GCF_040938575.1. Taxonomy (NCBI): domain Eukaryota; kingdom Metazoa; phylum Chordata; class Amphibia; order Caudata; family Ambystomatidae; genus Ambystoma; species Ambystoma mexicanum. The sequence continues at coordinate 343,687,068 of NC_090921.1, read as the reverse complement.
TTTCAGGCCTCGGGATGCTGTGGGCGTAGTTTTCCGTTGCCGCTGCACGTGCCGATGTACGTAAGTATAATGTTTGTTGGCCGCTTTTAATGCCACCTCTAATAATGTCCTTTTTCTAGTTTGCAGGTGCCGGGATGCTGCAGGCTTTATATCCGTTGCCACTGCACGTGCCGATGCACGTAAGTATAATGATCGTTGGCCGCTTTTAATGGCACCTCTAATAATGTCCTTTTTCTAGTTTTCAGGTGCCGGGATGCTGCGGTTGATGCGGCCGCTTCTGCGCGTGCAAAATACTGGTAATTTAAGATGAATGCGACTGCCTTCACCCGAACCCCTTTTTAATTATGTCCTTTGCCTTTCAGGTGCAGAGAAGCTGCCGAAGAGAAGGCCGCGGTTAGCTCCGTTGCAATCACGGATGGATCAGGTAAGCGGGCGCGGCTGCGAGCGAGTTGCACTTTTCTAACCTTATGTTTATTCTTTGCAGGTTTTGCCGGTGACTGGATTCCGGGATCTGGTAAGTATTGTTCTGTGTCTTTCTTCATCCACAGGTTGCTGCGCGGAAGCTGAAGATGACTCTGGACCTGGAATGCAGGAGCCGACTCGGTGAGCGTCCTGCTGCTGCTGCAGAATAACGCGAAGCATGTGTTTTCCATCGGGCGTGGTTTAAATAGCAGAGAAGTGCTTGCAGTGTGTGTTCTTCCACCGGTTCCACCCAGGTAAGAAAAGAGTTCCTGAATGGAGGGAATAGTTCCTCCCAGCCCTGATGGCTGGGGACTTCAACCAGACTGGATTGTTCTGGGTAAATATGCAGCATGGTCTGCCTCAGGTAAGTCCACCCAAGCATTATTACACTGTTTATCAATATGAGCCCGGCGCCTGTGGCGCCGGGACAGAAACCCTTCATGAGCCTGGCGCCAAAGGCGCCAGGACACGGTCCAAAGGGCCCCTGTAGGGGTCTGCTGGGTCCGGAGTAGTGGAAGACGGGTCTGCTTCCGAGGGCGCTGGGCCAGTCCTGGCCCCTCGGGAGTAGCGCCCATGACAGCACCCCCCTCAAGGCCCCTCCCAAACATGTCCTCCCCGGGGGTTTTGGTTTATCGGGAAAGGTTCGGTGAAATTTCTGGACTAGACGAGGAGCATGGACGTGGTCATAGGGTTCCCATGACCTTTCCTGAGGTCCGTAGCCTTTCCAGTCGATTAGGTAGAATAGCTTCGATCTGATGATTTTAGAGTCCAAAATGTCTTTTACTTCAAATTCGGGCTCCCCATTCACTTGAATGGGCTCTGGAGGATTGGTCAATCTGGTTCCAGGTTGCATGGGTTTCAAAAGAGATACGTGAAATACAGGATGTATTCTCATATGGGTTGGCAATTCTAATTTAACGGCCACTGGATTAATTATGGCCGTAATTGGATATGGTCCCAGGTATTTGGGGTTGAAGGTGCGAGGCCCTTTAAGCGATAAATGTTTGGTGGACAGCCAGACTTCATCCCCAACCTGGTATTAAGGGGCATTGCTTCGGTGTTGATCTGCTCCTTTTTTGTACCTCTCTTTAGTTTGTTGTAGATGTGCAGTCGCTTCCTTAAAAGCTTGGGTAATAACGGTGTGCAATTGATCCACGGCGGGTGTTCCAAGATCTTGAGGTGGATCAAGGTTGGAGGTTCGAGGATGAATCCCATACACGATGTAGAAGGGACTCTTCCCGGTACCCGAATGAACTGAATTGTTGTAAGCATATTCAGCTATCCAAAGGATGTCCTTCCAGTTACTCTCCGACTGTTGTAGCATGCATCGTAAATATTGCTTGAGAGTCTGGTTTGTTCTCTCGGTTTGCCCGTCGTCTGGGGATGATGGCTGGTCGAAAGTCTTACATCGATTTGAGCTAATCGACAACAGCTACGCCAAAAGTGGGAAATAAACTGGCTCCCCCTATCTGAGATTAGTACTGACGGGAAGCCGTGTAGCCGGACGATGTTTTCAAGAAATACTTTGGCTAGGACTGATGCTGAAGGTAAGCCTTTTAGCGGAATGAAGTGGGCCATTTTAGAAAACAGGTCCACAATAACAAGAATGGTGTTGTACCCGGAACAGGAGGGTAAGTCTGTGATGAAGTCCATGGAAAGGGTATGCCAGGGACACGGTGGGATGTCTAATGGTTGCAGAAGACCAGCCGGCCTCTTCTTCTGACCCTTGTTTTGAGCGCACACACCGCAGGACATCACGAATTCCTTTATGTCTTTTCTCCACGAAGGCCACCAGAAGTGTCTCTTCACCTTTTCTGTGGTTTTGGCAATGCCAGGGTGACCCTCAATTAATGAATCATGATAGCAGGAGATTACCTGTCATTGTAAATCGACGTGTGGTAGGAACAATCGTCCTTGGAAATAAGGCAAGTCATTGCTTACAGTGAAATCTTTTCCTTTTTGTAACCAGTTCAGTAAGTCTGGTGAGGTTAAAAGTTGTTTAGTTTTTTCTTCAATATCCTCAATGGATTGTGAAGAAATCAGACCCACAATCCTTTGTTCAGGAATTATTGGTACAGGTTCTGGATTGGCAACGTTATCTCTCATTCCAATTCGGGAAAGAGCATCCGCTTTGCCGTTCTTGTTGCCGGGGCGATAAGTGATCACGAAGTCAAATTCAGCAAAGAATAGAGCCCAGCGAAGCTGTCTGGAGGATTGAGCCTTGGCGGTTTTCAGATACTGCAGATTTCGATGATCGGTGATCACTGTGACGTGTGTCTGGCCCCGAAGAGATAATGCCGCCATGCCTTAAAGGCTGATTTAATCGCTAGAAGCTCTTTGTCTGTGATGGTGTAGTTGATCTCAGGCGCCGAGAACTTCCGAGACCAGAATGCCACAGGATGCAGTTGGTTAGTCTCTGGATCTCTTTGTGATAGGACTGCTCCCATTGCTAAGATGGAGGCGTCGGTTTCAACGATGTAAGGGAGGTCCGGGCGTGGGTGTTTCAGTATTGGCGCCGAGGTGAATTTAGCCTTTAGCTCTTGGAAGGCTTGTTCTGCTTCTGCGGACCATTCAAAGCGTTTATTTTTTCTTAAGAGGGCGGTGATGGGTTGTACCACTCGTGAAAACTCTGGAATAAATCTACGGTAAAAATTGGCAAAGCCTAGCATGCTTTGAACGCCTTTCACGGAAGTAGGAGACGGCCATTTGAGGATAGCGTCTACTTTTCTCGAGTCCATGTGGACTCCTTTGGGTGTCAGAATAAATCCCAAAAATTCGACCTCAGTGACATGAAAAACACATTTTCCGAGCTTGGCAAAAAGTTTATGTTGGCGAAGTTTTTCAAGGATCGCCCTAACATGATTTCGATGGTCAGCTTCTGAAGATGAGTACACAAGAATGTCATCTATGTAGACGACAACGCAGACATCAATGAGCTCTCTGAGGACATCATTCATAAAATATTGGAAGGCGGCCGGTGCATTGCATAGTCCAAAGGGCATCACTTGGTATTCAAATAGCCCATACTTAGTACAAAAGGCTGTCTTCCATTCATCTCCTTCCTTGACCCGTACCAAGTGATAAACTCCCAGGAGATCAAGCTTAGTATAAATACAGGCGTTTTTTATCTGGTCAAGGAGTTCCGGGATCAGAGGTGAGGGATACCGTTTTTTTACTGTTATCTGGTTCAGAGCACGATAATCTATACGGGTTCTGAGGTCACCTTCTTTTTTTTGGTACGAAGAACAGAGCCGAGGATGCGGGGGACTTCGACGGACGGATAAAGCCATTGGCCAGGTACTGGTCTAAATACTGTCGCAGATGAAGGTTCTCAGGCTCGGTAAGGGCGTAAATCCTACTGCAAGGGGGAGTTGCACCGGGTAGCAAATCTATCTGACAATCGTATGATCTGTTGGGTGGCAAGGTGTTAGCCTGTTCCTTTTGAAAATCATCTTGGAACTCTCGATACTCTAGAGGTAATTGTGGACCATCAGCCGTTACTGACGCTAGGCCAATGTTGGGTCGTGGATAACAAGTTGGTGTGCACTCTGGGAACTTTATCGTCTTTGCTCGCCAATCAATCTGAGGATTGTGTTTCTCCAACCAAGGAATCCCTAGAATTACTTGGAATTGATGAGCCTTGATCACGTCGAACACAATTACCTCCTGATGCCCGTCTTGGCCTGGTATCGTCACTTCAGTAGGGGTATGGGTCACTGGTCCGGAGGCGATTTCCGTCCCATCCACCATGGTAATGACGTCTTTAACCACCTTTGGACAAAGAGGTAAGTTCATCCTGGAAGCCAATTCGCGGTCCACATAATTTCCAACTGCTCCGCTATCAATGTATGCCTTAATTGCATGCAAACGATCCGGTTGCTCTGGGTTGACGAGGACCATTGGCATTATGAAGTGCGAGGTCAAAGAACTGGTTTTTACGCTCGGCAAGCGGACCTCTACACTTGTCGGGCGAGGTCGTTTCCCGGCTCAGGCTTTTCAGAACTCTTATCAGAAGCTCCCACTGTCTTCTTAGGTGGGCAATCTCGAAGAAAATGTCCTGAATTTCCACAATAGAGACATAGTTGCATTTGTCGTCTCCTGTCGCGTTCTTTCTGGGTTAGAGGACCCTTTACAACCCCAATTAGCATAGGTTCGACGGCTTCAACTCCTTTGGTGTGACTTTGAGGCTTAGGGAACACTCGTGTTTCAAACCTGGATCGATCCGCCTTTCTGTTTTGTAGTCTGTGATCCAATTGGACCACCAAATCAATGTACTCTGAACAATCCTGAGGAGGATTCACTACCTGGGCAAGGACGTCTTTGAGTTCGCCACGCAAACCCCTGTGAAAAGCGTGATTCTTTTGTCCTCAGGCCATCTGGTTTCCACGATTAGCCTATTGAATGATACATTGTAGGCCAAAAGATCTTGATTGCCCTGTCGTAGGGAAAGGAGTTCGTTGTCCAGGGCCTGCCCCTGGGAATGCCTTGCAAAAAGTCTTTCCATATTTGCCTGGAAGGTCGGGAAATCACGAAGGATCGGGTCATCCTGTGTAACCAGAGGGATCGACCAATCAGCGGCACTGCCGCTAAGATACGAAAGCACAAAGGCTACCTTAGTCTGGTCAGTCGGAAAGGCTGCAGGTCTACAAAGAAAGTGCAATCGGCATTGATTTATAAACACCGCAAACCTTTTAGGGTCACCAGAGAAGCGTTCAGGCGGTGCCAATGGCACATTTCCGGGTAGGTTGATTTGAACAGGATTGTCTGAAGCCGCTGGGATATAGCTCCCTCCTGAATTAGGTAGCAGGGTTTGCCCCGCTTGTGTCTGTAATAACTGTCTGGCGAGATCATCAGTTCGTTCTTTTGATATTATCAATTCCCTCCTAAGGGCATTCGTTTCCTGGCGGGCAGCTTGAACTTCAGCTCTTAATTCCCCTAATAACTGGGCCAGTTGGTCTGTGTCGGAAGTTTCCATAGCGCCTGGGTAGGAGGTTATTGGTGGGCTTTGCGTTCTGTAACGCTCACCTGATTCCCACAGAGGCGCTGATCCCGGCTGGGCTGCTATCGTTTCTTCAATTGAGAAGCGTAGAGCTCGGACGACTCTCAGGACTGGGCTTCCTCTTATCGAATGTCTGACTTGCAGGGTAAGTTTTCTGCAGGTGGAAGAAAAAGGGTTAATCACCGTTTGATGGGATTCCTTCTCCCACCAATCGCCAGTTTCTCCCACAGCCTAGCTTTCTACTTGTCTCGGCAAGCTCTCACCTTAGGCGTATAAATGCTGAGCTCTCCATCCTGCGTCTGGTGCAGGGGTGCGTGGATTCCAGTTACGTCACTGGATGAGTTCAGTGTTGAGGCTCAAGTCTTTTGCGGCCTTAGTTGTGGCACTGGTGCTGGGATGCCGAAGAGCGATGCCGCCGTTACTGCACGAGCGGATGCCTGTAAGTATACTGTAGTCTTTAGGCTTTAAAAGATGGGCACCTCAATAATGTCCCTTTTCCTTTGTTTCAGGCCTCGGGATGCTGTGGGCGTAGTTTTCCGTTGCCGCTGCACGTGCCGATGCACGTAAGTATAATGTTCGTTGGCCGCTTTTAATGGCACCTCTAATAATGTCCTTTTTCTAGTTTTCATGTGCCGGGATGCTGTGGGCTTTACATCCGTTGCCACTGCACGTGCCGATGCAAGTAAGTATAATGATCGTTGGCCGCTTTTAATGGCACCTCTAATAATGTCCTTTTTCTAGTTTTCAGGTGCCGGGATGCTGCGGTTGATGCGGCCGCTTCTGCGCATGCAAAAACTGGTAAGTTAAAATGAATGCGACTGCCTTCACCCGAACCCCTTTTTAATTATGTCCTTTGCCTTTCAGGTGCAGAGAAGCTGCCGAAGAGAAGGCCGCGGTTAGCTCCGTTGCAATCACGGATGGATCAGGTAAGCGGGCGCGGCTGCGAGCAAGTTGCACTTTTCTAACCTTATGTTTATTCTTTGCAGGTTTTGCCGGTGACTGGATTCCGGGATCTGGTAAGTATTGTTCTGTGTCTTTCTTCATCCACAGGTTGCTGCGCAGAAGCTGAAGATGACTCTGGACCTGGAATGCAGGAGCCGACTCGGTGAGTGTCCTGCTGCTGCTGCAGAATAACGCGAAGCACGTGTTTTCCATCGGGCGTGGTTTAAATAGCAGAGAAGTGCTTCCAGTGTGTGTTCTTCCACCGGTTCCACCCAGGTAAGAAAAGAGTTCCTGAATTGAGGGAATAATTCCTCCCAGCCCTGATGGCTGGGGACTTCAACCAGACTGGATTGTTCTGGGTAAATATGCAGCATGGTCTGCCTCAGGTAAGTCCACCCAAGAATTATTACACTGTTTATCAATATGAGCCCGGCGCCTATGGCACCGGGACTGAAACCCTTCACGAGCCTGGCTCCAAAGGCGCCAGGACACGGTCCAAAGGGCCCCTGTAGGGGTCTGCTGGGTCCGGAGTAGTGGAAGACGGGTCTGCTTCCGAGGGCGCTGGGCCAGTCCTGGCCCCTCGGGAGTAGCGCCCATGACACACAGTTTGGGTTTTACGCGATTCTGTAACTAAGAGGGAATCGCCAATGGATTGATATTTTGAATAAATTGATGATATAGTATTTTGGCAGGAGAAGATTGGATTGGAGCTCGCGTATTTGGTGCTCGCTCAATTTGTTGGGAGTATTGAAAGTGCATGAAAATATTGTTAAAGACAGAATTCAAGCATGGAAGAGATAACCCCACTCGCCCACTTATGCAAGCAATTGCCTAAACATGCACCCAAGCTTAAGAAGTATAGTGCGGAGTGGGTTAAGGGTACCGCCCACAAGATGTTTATGCCTCGGCCAGAGAATGGGTCTTTGTCTAAAGCCATTTTAGAGCACATGACGACTTATTTACATGCCACATATACAGGTAAAAAACTAGAGAAACGTCTTGATGTTCTTGAACTTTGGAAAATGTTCGAGCAGCCGAAGGAGGAAGAGCCACCCGTAGACTGGATATTAAATGTATGCACGGAGGGGGGTGAGACACCTACCGTGCCATCAACCCCGCCTGAGCCAGAGATCGAGGGAAGTAAGTCAGAGGGTCTCTACCCACTAAGAGAGCTAAATGCAGCTATGGGATATAGTAACCCTGTGTATGATTCACCTATGTACAGTAATGGCGAAATCAAGGAGAAGGAGCAGGAAATTAATCTTACCTCCGCAGTCCCGAGGGACAGGGAGAGACACGATGATTAGTGCACCTCTCGATAAAGAAAGAGAGGGAAAGAAACGGAAAGGAAGTGAAGACGGAACTGATGAGATAGCCTTCGCAAAGGACGAATGGAGGGAAGGACAGATATTACCGAAACTCGATGGTAAAGGAAGTGATGATGTGAGACCGAGAGAGAGGTCTCATGAGGTACAGAGAAGGGATAAGGAGAAAGAAAAGAAAGTAGGGGACAAAAGAATAAAAAGAAAAGATAGGCTGAGGCGAGAACAGCTATATCGCGAAGAGCAAGAAAAACAGCTTGTTCGCAAACAGAAGGCAGCTTATGACCAGTACAGACAGAATCAGGGAAGTTTAGAAGAAGAGCAAAGAGTACGTGAAATGCAAGAAAGCGCAAAGAAGCTGACGATGATATACACCGTAAGCGTAGACAGAGGGAATATTTGGAGCGGGAAGTTGAAAAACCCAATCCTGTTGTAGAATGGGAAGATATTGAAGAATTCTTTCCTGCATACGACTCAGTACCAGGCTCAAGTAGGGCCAATATTGAAGATGACTTCGACACCAGAAGCATCGGAGAAACGAATGATAAGATATATGATGAAATGGGGTTAGAGCGAATATCTCAAGGAGAGGGGGAAGACGAGCACTTGGAAAGCACTCAGCTGTATGACACTGAGGATATCACTTGAAGTAGCGGGAGCAGGAGACTGTCTTTGGACAGACTAGAAATCAGTAAAATTGATGATGACGCAAGAAGTTGCGTGAACTGGGAACAATCAGCGTCCGACTCCGGTGAGGAGATGGAGGACGAGGCACTAGAAGAAGGGAGACGGCGCGAGAAGCGCCTCCCAAGGGACAAAGGGGTACGATGGTCAGACGCCAGTGAGTTCGCATCTAGGGCATCAGAGTCTGCCGCGCAGCCTGGCCGACATGAGCCGAACACCCCACGGTCAGAGGGTGTGTCAGCACCTGCCTTTGTAGACAGATTGAGGACATTATTTATTTATTTATTTATTTATTTAGATTTATATAGCGCGCAAGCAGCCCACGGGCATTGAGGCGCTGTTACTTGTGAGAGCTTAGTTACAGAGGTACAGGATTGGTAGCAGTTGTTGGTACATTATAAGTATTACAGACATAATACAATACTTACAGCTTCTGCGATTGGTCATTACATTCCAGCTTATGCAGTGGGTCAAAATGTATAGTATTAATGCTGATGTGAGGGACCTTATGTGAAGAGGATGGTTTTCATAGCTTTACGGAAGGCGATGAGGGAGGCCTCACCTCAGATAGTGGGAGGTAGGGCATTCCAGTGTGTGGGTGCAAGATACGGGAAGCTGGAACCCCCCGCTCTGGCTCTTTTTACTAGTGGCACATAGAGCATGTTGGTATAGGGTGATCTGGTTGGCCTTGTGGAGGAGACAGGGTGGATCCTTTCGGAGAGGTAAGCGGGAGCAGTGAGGTGAATGCACTTGTGGGTCAGTGTAAGAGCTTTGAAGACGATTCTTTCCTTAATTGGGAGCCAGTGGGCTAGTTTTCTGGCCTCCGAGATGTGTTCTCTTTTAGCAATGCCTTGGGCTGCACGGAGAGCACTGTTCTGTATGACTTGTAACCTTTCCAGATTTTTGTTGGAGGTTCCTAGGAAGAGTACGTTGCAGTAGTCTAGCCTGGAGCCAGTGATGGCTCTGGCTATGTTTGTGCAGTTCTCTTTGGAGAGAAAGGGCCTGACTGCGTTGATTAGTTTAGCGTGATATGCAGCTGAGGAGGCTATTGCATTGACTTGTCTCTCCATGGATAGGTTGGAATCCAAATAGACTCCAAGGGTTTTGACTGAGTCAGAGACAGGTATTTTGATGGTGTCGATGGTGAAGTGACTGAATTGAGAGTCTAGATTTCTTAGTGTGTCGGTGGAGCCTATCAGGAGGAGTTCAGTCTTATCGGAATTGAGGCATAGTCCATTGTCTGCAATCCAGGCTTGAATGGTGTTGTAGAGGTTGTTAAGGGTCAAGGAGTCAGTGTCGTAGTTGCCAGTGAGGGTAAGGAGGATCTGGGTATCGTCAGCATAGTTAGTGTATGAGATACCCATAGCGTCGAGGATGAGGAAGAGGGGCCGTGTGAAGATGTTGTACAGGGTGGGAGAAAGGCAGGAGCCTTGGGGCACACCACAGAGTATGAAGGAGGGTGAGGCGGAGGCTAGGTCAGAGAATACTTGCATGGTTCTGTCTTGTAGGAAGGAAGTGATCCATGCAGTGGCGTCAGGGGAGAACTTGGCAGTGGAGGAGAGGTGGTGGCAAAGGACGTCGTGATCAACAAGATCGAAAGCCGCGGATAAGTCAAGAAGTAGGAGAAGTGTTGGTTTGCCCATGTCTCTGGCATCGTCCATCTGGTTTTTCAGGTCAAGTAAGGCGGTTTCCGTCCCGTGTCTGGGGCAGAAGCCAGATTGACGGAGTCCCAGGAGTTTGTTCTCTTCAATGAAGTGCTGGACCTGCAGGTAGGCTGCTTTGTCCAATATTTTGAGGAGGAAAGGGACAGTGGTGATAGGTCTGTAGTTGTTAGGGGATGTTGGGTCAAGAGTTGTTTTTTTTAAGAGAGGGCGGACCCAGGCTTCCTTGAGGGAAGCGGGGACTTTCCCTGTGGCAAAGGACGCATTGACAAAGGCTGTCAGGAAGGGAGCAAGCGCTTCAGTACAGTCCTTGATTATGGTGGCTGGGCAAGCATCCCCTTTACAGTTAGAGGGTTTGATATTCCTCATTATGTTGATGATATCTTTTTCCTGTATGGGTTTGAAGGAAAAAGGTTGGGGGGGGTCCGAGGCTGGTGGTGGGACAGGGATGTGTGTATTAGGTAGGGCTAGTTTGGTAGCCAGTATTTTGCTTTGGAGAGTCTTCAATTTGGTCTGCATGGCCGTTTGTATTTCGTCGCACCAGGCTTTGTCTTTGGGGAAGTTCTGGGGGGCGGGGGTGGGTGTCTCCAGCTCCCTGAAGATGGCGAAGATTTCTTTTGAGCTAGATTGGGCTTCTGAGATTCTGGATTCAAAGGATTTGGACTTTGCTAGGGTGATTGCCTTTTTGTATATGGTGGAGCGGGTTTTAAAGATCAGCTTATCTTCGTCGGAGTGGGATGTTTGCCATTGCGTAAGTGCAGCCTTTTTCTCATTGCGGAGTATGAGAAGGTCCGGGGTGAACCAGGAGTTAGAGTGGGTAGTTGGTTTGGATTTCCGGGGTTTGAGTGGTGCAATGGAGTTGATAGCTGCTTTGATGGCAACATCATAGGCTGTTGCGAGGGTTTCTGGGTCTGTGGAAAAAGGTGGTCTGAAGGCTGGGCCTTGGAGGAAGGGCAGTATCCTTTCCTTAGTGAGCTGACGGGAGCTTCTTGCGAGGCAAGGAGGCAGGGGTTGTGGTGCGGGAGTGGAGGGGCTGGTGGTAGGGATGCTAAAAGTGATGATGTGGTGGTCGGACCAGGGGGTGGGAGAGTTTCCAGTGATGATGAGTGGGCAGTTATGCTGTGCAATCCAGTCGAGAGTTCTGCCCTGGGTGTGAGTTGGGCAGAAGATGGTGTTTTTGTATCCTAGTGCCCTGAGGGCTGAGTCAAGGGATTTGGCTGCTGAGTCCTTGCTGTCCAGGAGGCCTAGGTTGACGTCCCCAAGGAGAATGGCTTTTGTGTGTTTTTTGAGGTTGTCGGAGAGGAGGTGGGTGAGAGAGGCTTGAAAGTCTCCTGTTGGGCCTGGAGGGCGGTAGACAGTGTGAATGGTAATGGTACAATGGGGAGAGATGTTGATTTTGACTTGGAGGTAGTCGCTGTTGTTGTGTAGGGATTTCTCTACCTTTCTAATCGAGAGGGCGTCTTTGGCAATGATTGCTACACCTCCCCCTTTAGAGAGTCGATCCTGCCTAGTGATGGAATACCCAGAGGGCAGTGCAAGGGAGAGCGCGGGGCCGGAGGCCTCGTGAAGCCAGGTTTCTGAGATCATGAGTAGATCAAGGTCATGGGTGGTGATGAGGTCATGGATGTCCAGAGCATGGGCATTGATTGACCTAGCGTTGATCATGGCGCATTTGAGATGGGGTTCTGTAACGGCTAGGGGGGGGTCCACGGGGAGAGTGGGTGCAGGGGTGGGCGTGGTTACGCTGGGGGTGGTAGAAGAGTTGCACAGTGCTGATTTTCCCGTGGTGGTGGACACATGTGGAATCACATTTGGCATAATAGCATTCAAGGTGGGGTCAGAAGAATTGCATATCACAGATTTTGCATTGGGGACATCATTTTCGGTAGTGGTGGGCACATGTGGAATAACATTTGGCACAATAGCATTCAAGGTGGGGTCAGAGGAATTGCATAACACAGATTTTGCACTGGGGACCTCATTTTCGGTAGTGGTGGACACATGTGGAATCACATTTGGCACAATAGCATTCAAGGTGGGGTCAGAAGAATTGCATATCACAGATTTTGCATTGGGGACCTCATTTTCAGTAGTGGTGGGCACATGTGGAATCACATTTGGCATAATAGCATTCAAGGTGGGGGCAGAAGAATTGCATATCACAGATTTTGCACTGGGGACCTCATTTTCGGTAGTGGTGGACACATGTGGAATCACATTTAGCATAATAGCATTCAAGGTGGGGGCAGAAGAATTGCATATCACAGATTTTGCACTGGGGACCTCATTTTCGGTAGTGGTGGACATATGTGGGATCACATTTAATATAGAATGAATATAATTTGGAATGGGGTGAGCTGATTCATTGACAACTATATTGTGGGTAGCTATAGTGGCTGTGAGCTTGGCAGTTGGGCGGATGATCCTGGCCCTGTTTGCACCTATAGTGGGGGGCATAGTACGGGAGCATAGACGTTCATTTCGGGTGCTAGTGGGGGTGGGCTGGGTGCTGAGGGTGGACTCTAGCGTGCGGGCACGCAGTCTGAGGCACCTAATGGCAGGGCCTGGGTGGCAGCTGGCAAACGGGCACCTAGGCAGAGTGGCCATTTTTGAGAGGTGAGTCTCGTGCTTATAAGCAACGGGATAGTAGGCAAGGTTAATTATGCTCAGCTCAGTACAGAGCGACAGGGGTTATAGAATGGCACTTAGTCAGCAATGGTGGTGGCAATGACGAATCAGAGTTCAACATGAGGACATTTTGCGTTTGAATGTTCCTGTTAATCTTGCATAGTAGAGCCCAGAGGCTTACCGTAGTGTTGGAGGCCCATCATTGGAGAGGTTACAGTTCCTGCGGTAGAATGGTGCAGACCGCACCTCCCTCACATGCACCGAACAGGCGCCAAACAGGGCCTTTGTGTGGCCTTCGTGGCTGGCCACCGGCGACTCCGCCTACCGGCGAAGCAAATCGAGTGATAACGAGGTTCAGCCTCGTTGTCGTGCCGCGCAGCGCCCGGCATGCGCGAGTCAGGCACAGTATGGAGACAGGGTCAGGCAGGCCCTTCTCCGTTGAGGCACCAGCTTGCCTTGCTGGACAGGATCCGCTTCTGACATGGGGGGGCTCCTGCCCTCACCCCTCTAGGAAGATGGATGGAGTGGAGGACTTGGGCGCCAAACAGGGCCTTTGTGTGGCCTTCGTGGCTGGCCACCGGCGACTCCGCCTACCGGCGAAGCAAATCGAGTGATAACGAGGTTCAGCCTCGTTGTCGTGCCGCGCAGCGCCCGGCATGCGCGAGTCAGGCACAGTATGGAGACAGGGTCAGGCAGGCCCTTCTCCGTTGAGGCAGCAGCTTGCCTTGCTGCACAGGATCCGCTTCTGGCATGGGGGGCTCCTGCCCTCACCCCTCTAGGAAGATGGATGGAGTGGAGGACTTGGGCGCCAAACAGGGCCTTTGTGTGGCCTTCGTGGCTGGCCACCGGCGACTCCGCCTACCGGCGAAGCAAATCGAGTGATAACGAGGTTCAGCCTCGTTGTCGTGCCGCGCAGCGCCCGGCATGCGCGAGTCAGGCACAGTATGGAGACAGGGTCAGGCAGGCCCTTCTCCGTTGAGGCAGCAGCTTGCCTTGCTGCACAGGATCCGCTTCTGGCATGGGGGGGCTCCTGCCCTCACCCCTCTAGGAAGATGGATGGAGTCTACATTGCCAGGTAGACGGCGATGTGGGAATGCTACTCCAGCAATAGACAGGAGAGCCATGGGGAAAGAGAAGAAGGACTGCGCATTCCAATTCCCGCTACTAGAAAAGGGGGGGACTAAGACCACAATATATTCCATGGCCACACATGGACAGAGAAAACCTGAACTACAAGTTTCCAATGCTGACATCGGGAGCCGGGAAGTGGATACACGAGTTAGAAAAAATGACAGGGGTTGTCACGTTAGCTATAGGGGACATTAATGGCCTCCTGATCGCCATACTTGGTGAGAGAGCAGACGATGTATGGAAACAAGCTGGGTATCCTGGTGTAACCATAATTAACACTACCCATGACGGAGCGCCATTTAATAATTGTAGAACAGCGCTGTGGAAACCGCTATGAGTATTGTACCCAGACACTTCTGATATGGGAGCCATAATGACTCGAAAAATGAAAGAGTCAAAGGAATCGTTGATTTATATCCAGACTTTTCAAGACGCACGGGTTCTCGAAATGCATGAATCTTGGACGAAATCTATCCCTGTATTCTACCATATATTGTGCCAAGGGTTGCCGGCACCGGTACAAAAACAGCTCAAGAAATTGGTGGGAGTAGAAGCTAAACCTTGGGCCGAAATACAGTTGGCAATTGCACATTACTGTAGATTGCTGCAAGAAAAGAATCGGAAAACTGAGGCAACTCGTAAGGGTGAGGAAGCGAAGCTGGTGCAAAAGAAACTCTCAAAGTATGCTCTTGAAGGAGCTATGCTGACCAGCCCAGCTGAATCGAACATACAACAGGTGACTAACCCATCGCAGAATAACAAGGGTAACGCAGGATTTTACCCCAAGGGAAGGGGATTCATAGGAAGAGGATGGCAGAGTAATCAGGGAGGTTTCCAGAATAATCATGGAGGCTTTCAAAATGTACAGATGGGCAATCCAGATATGTCATATGGATAGATAGCCCGACCACCGCCAGTATGTTGGCTATGTGGTATGACAGGGCATGTGGCATGCGCGTGCAGAAGCCAAGGCACGTGGCAAAACGGACAAGGAATGGGAACAGGCATGGTAAGTCCGCCTGCTATCCCACAACAGGGCAGTGCACCGAATCACACAGTGCAGCAGCAAGCGCCGGGCTTGCAGCAAGGTGTGCAGCAAGGGGTTCAACCCTCGAACATGGGGAACATGTCACAAGGGCAATCCCAACAGGTACCACCACAAATGTCTCAGGGCACTAACCCCAGAAGGGGAGGCAACCCTTCGAATGGCGAAAATACACAAGCATACAGTGGACCTAACTTATACATGAAATAGGAGAGCTCGCTGGGAACCCTGATGTGTTCCATCCTATCAGTGACACCAGACCCTAACAGGGAACCAAGGGTAAATATCGTCATAGGGGAGAAAGAATATTCCTTCTTAGTTGACACGTGTGCAACACGCTTGTGCATACGAGAAGGCAAGTTTTCCTTGTCCGGCCAGGCCATAGATACTCAGAGCTCACAGCAGAGTTACCTTTATGGACAATCTCCCAGTCTCTGCAGGAGATCGTGAGATTAATGTGCCTTTACTATATTCACGTCAGACCCCAGTAAACATTTTGCGTCGAGACTTGATGACAAAGTTGAATATGACTATTTCGTTCACAGAGGAGGGCATAGTATGCTTCACTCCAGGAATGCATTATTCTAACGTGTGCAAAATGATCAGAGCATACTCGGGACGCATAGCCATGAGGGCTATACCATTAGAACTAGAAGGCTTTGCATATGGAGTGCAAGTGCTTATGGCGGGATTGCCAGGCCTCGCAGTTAGAACTATGAGAACCCCTGATGAGTTCCTGCTTACGCCAAGAATACCTATGCATGAAGAAGAGGGACAAGTATTTCCCTTATCGATACATATTGCAGCAGTACAAGGGAAAGTAGTAGTGGTCGAAGGATTCGACGATGAAGGTAAACAATGGTGTGCAATTATCGCCATTGAAGAAGGGTACCGAGGGACTGACGTCACAGATGAGGCTCTGTTCGAAGACCACCCTGACTTGGAAGAGACCAGGGTGGAAGTAAGTCTCATATTCTGGGTCAAAATGATTAAATGAGAAGTCCCTCAGAGAATGATGTTGGCGCTAATCCGCCCCGCATACTTTGACAACAATATGGTCCAGGTGCCTGTCTCAGTATGGACTACGCCGGGTACGACCCTATGACGTAGGCCTCCTGAAAGGGGTAGGAGAAGTGAAAATTAAACTGAAACCAGGAGCGATTCTACCAAGAGCGCGGCAATATCCCATGTCCAGAGAAGCGGATGACAAAGACAATTTCTGCCATGATGGATCAGGGCATCCTAGTGACGTCAGAATCACCCTGTAATACAGTTGTTTACCCCGTCAAGAAATCAAAGGGAGGGTTGTGGCGTTTAATCAAAGACTTAAGAGCATTAAAAAATATTGTTGAAGCCGAGTTCCCTATAGTCCCTAATCCATCTACGATCTTGTGTAACATACCGATCGAGGCGAAAAACAAACAACACACAACACAATACAACTGTTAATTATTTACAGAAACACAAAAGAAAATACGAAAAAACTCCCCCCACCCCCCATCAAGCCAGAGCCGGCTCCCTTGTATCCTCATTCGGGGCACTGTCAGGTGGAACATTGTCCGTAGGCCCATCTTCCGAATTCTCAGATTCGTCCAAACCCTGTTGTGGGTTGGTCATAGAGGCCACCAATTGTCGCCAGGCCGGCAAGGGCCCTATCTCCTCCTCGCCCCCTCTAGTGACCGCTTCAAACCATACCACGGATTCAGCCTCCGCCCACCTCATAAGTTCCGCCCACCATAGTTCCACTCTCGGCCTGCAAGCCGATTTCCAGTTCATGGCAATCCTGCGTTTGGCCAGAACATATGCCAGGTTCCTCAGCTTGCTCAGGTGCCTAAAGTGTCTGGGCCTGGGGAAGATCCCAAGCATACACGACCAGGCAGATCCCACGTCCAACACCACTCCCCCACCTGCGAGCTTCATCTTAACCTCCTCCCAAAATCTATACACTTCCGGGCAGGCCCAAAACATGTGTAGCAACCCAGCGTCCACCTCCCCACACCTGGGGCATTTTTGAGTGATCGAGCCTCCGAACCGTGCGATCTTCTGGGGAGTCAGGTAGGCCCTGTGAGTAATGTAGAACTGGAGTTGTTGGAGCCGTGCATTTCGGGACACCTTTTTATGATACCCCAGGACCCTCTTCCACTGACCCTCCGTCATGAGTCCACCCATCTCCTCCTCCCATTCATGCCTCAGTTGGGGCAACTCTTTCCCAGCCTTCGTTCTGAGGAGTTCGTATATCTGTGATATTTCATGCCCGCCCTCTGAGACATCATACATAGTTTCAAGGGTGGCATCGGGATCATCTGCCAGTGCCGTCACCGGCCATCTCTCTCTTACTCGTTGCACTAGCCTGGCATAGGTGATGTACTGGCCTCTGTGCACCCCCGTCTCATCCTGCAACTTTTGGAAGTCCAACGCCTCCCCCTCCCGCCATATGTCCCCGAGCGTGGCCAGGCCCACCGGCTCCCAGTGCCTACGGACAGACTGAAACAGTTGGGAGTCGTTTTCGCACAGGGCCACCAGCGGGACCTGCCAAGATAGCGGTTCTGGCTCCCCCATCAGTTTCCACGTTCTGTGCCAGACCTCCCATCCCAACCTCAATAGCCGCCCTCTTCCCGTCAGTTTATTCCTTTGTAGCCACACCACCTCTCTCAGGAAGTATGGGGCCGCATCCTCCCGCAGCAACCTAGATTCCGCCGAATCTTCATCAGACAACCACCTGGCCACATACAACAGCTGCCCCGCCAGATAATATAGTTCGAAGTTGGGCAAGCCTATACCCCCCTTCTCGTACGGGTTCTGGAGCTTCCACAGGGCCACCCTATTTCTGGAGTTATCCCACACGAAGCCCCTACACATACTATGAAGTCGTACAAATAGGCTCTTGGGGATCAAATGCGGGACGTTCACGAAGAAATGCAGGAGTCTGGGAAGGACCACCATTTTCAGCAAAGCCGCCCTCCCCATCATGGACAGGGGCAATCTGGACCAGAATGTCATGCTATTCCTGACCCCCTCTATGGCTCTCTCTGTGTTATGCTTGTGTACCGCTTCAATCCGGTGGTAAATATTTACCCCCAGGTACCTAAACGTGTCTGTCCGCCATGGTATTGGCAACACCGGCAGCCTCTCCAGCGGGACGTCCCTTTACCCGCCCAGAGGGAACAGGCTAGATTTCCTGGGGTTCACTGATATGCCCGAGAGGACAGCATAATGATCCAGTACTTCCAGTACGTACTGCAGGTTCTCCTCCGGGTAGCGTAAGTAAAGCAGCATATCGTCCGCATAGAGAGATATTAAGTGGCTGCTGCTGGCGGTATTAATGCCCACCTCTCCGTATTGTTGCCGCAGGCATATCGCCAGCGGCTCCAGCGCGAGTATATATAACATGGGTGACCAAGGGCATCCCTGCCTGGTCCCCCTGCTGAGTTGCCAGGCATCCGAGACTGTGGCCCCAGTCTTGACCCTTGCCACCGGGCTGCTATATAACAACTGGACCCATCTGATATACCCAGGGCCCACGCCGTATCCCTGCAGGGCCGCTTTCAGCCAAGGCCATCTCACTGAATCAAAGGCCTTGACCGCATCCAGCGACACTACCGCCATCTCGCCCGTGTCATCCTTAGTATGGTCGATATGGTTATCGCTGATATTCCTGCCAGGGACATATCCCGTTTGATCCGGGTGGATCAGCTTGCCAATCACCTTCTTCAACCTGTTGGCCAGCACCGCCGTGAGTATTTTGCTGTCCTGGTTTAGCATGGACAGAGGTCTATAAGATCCACACTTAATAGCCGGCTTGCCTGGTTTCAGTAATGGGACAATCATGGCCTCACGGAGGGACAGCGGGAGTTCTCCCTGTTCGTATGCCTCGTTAAACAAGGCCAGCAGTGGCTGGAGCAGCTCCTGCACGTACACCTTGTAAAACTCACTAGGCAGTCCATCCGCTCCAGGTGCCTTACACGTGGGGAGGCCCCGGATCACGACCTCCAGCTCATCCGAAGTGATAGGGACGTCCAGTTCCTCCCGCTCCAGGTCGTCTAGGGTGGGCAAGCCAATGTCTTCCAGTGTGTTCGGGATGTCCTGGCTCCTGTCCTCCCCAGTGTCCTCATACAAACGTTTGTAGAACCTGAGGAATTCCTCGTTCACCCCATCCTGAGTGCTGCGAAGACAACCGTCTTCACCACGGATCTCATGAATAACCACTCGGGGGGACTCGCTCTTGTACAGCCAGGCCAGCAGTATGCCTGGCTTGTCGCCCCCCGCGTGCAGCCGCTCGGTGTATTTCCTATGGTTCAATCTACCTAGTCGATCCCAAAGAGCGCTGCACGCCACCTGAAGGTCCCTCATCCTAGTCTTGTCTTCCTGAGTGGCGTTCTCGAGACGAGCCAGGCTCTCCAGTTCCCTTTCGGTGTCCTGAAGCTCCCTCCCGATACCCCCTTGAAGTCCCTTGGATTTAGAGATGGCCACTCCGCGCACCACTACCTTAAAGGCCTCCCACAGAGTTCCCGCAGAGCGCACGCTACCCGTGTTTATCTCAAAATATTCCCCGATGGCAACCCTCAGGTCTTCCCGGAATCCCTCATCCTGCAGTGCCTCCGACCGGAGCCTCCATGTGGGGACCCGAGGCCTAGGGGGTTGGTGTTCGAGGCGAAATACTTCACGGTGATTGATTTGAAAAATGCCTTTTTCTCAATCCTGTTACAACGTGACTCGCAAGATCTGACGTCATTTACATTCAGACAAATGTGTCTGAAAAGTACGAGATTGCCACGGCGATATTGTGAGACACCGTCCATTTTCAACAGAGTCCTGCAAATGGACCTAAGCAATATTGCAGTAGACAGTGTTGTCTTGCAATATGTGGATGACATTCTGATCTGCAGCACCACTGAAGAGCAATGCAGGTGCGATTCCATCCAGCTTCTGACCATACTGGCTGAGAAAGGATACAAGATTGACAAGGAAAAGTTACAATACTGTCAAAAAGAGGTACTATACATAGGCCAGTTAATCTCACATGAGGGAAAAAGGTTACCCCAGAAAGGGCCGAAGCTATCATGAACACGGCTAAGCCACTCACGATAAAGCAAATGCAGAGCTTCCTAGGCCTGTGCAATTATGTTAGAGCATGGGTTTTCGACTACAGCTCATATACCAAGCCCTTGCTCCAGGCCCTAAAGAAGGCCCAGGCGACAAAATTAAAGAATTTAATGGACTGAAGCAATGGAAAAGGGGTTCGCAGAACTCAAAAGAGCAATTTGCGTGGCTCCAGTTCTCAGGATTCCTAATTATGTAGAGGAATTCTATCTGTTCTCGCACATGAATGGCAATGTTATGACGCAGTACTTGCTCAAAAAACCTTGTTGGGGTACAAGCCCCTGGTGTATGACAGTGGGAATCTGGACCCAGTAATGAGAGGCCAGTTCCCATGCGAACAAAGTTTAGCTGCCGCAGCATTTGCCATGGAGAAGGCGACTACCATTGTAATGGACTGTTCCATGATGTTATACATCGAGCACTCATTGTTCGCCATCTTGGAGAAACCAAAAGGTACATTGACATCTCAAAAGGGCCTCTGCCTATGAGGTGACCATATCAAATCCATCGATCAAAATAGTTTGATGTAAAACAGTAAACCCAGCTACGTTCATAGCTGAACCAGTCACTGATGGTGAGCCAATACATGACGGCGCAAACTACGAAGAATTCTATGATGAAATCCCCAGGGTGAGAGAGAATGCCCTGGCGGGTGGTGAGATCTTCTTCATTGACGGTTCTTCGAGAATCGACCAAGAAGACGGACAAAGATATACAGGCGTTGCCGTAATGAAACACGTAGCAAACAGAGAATTTCAAATACTCGTCAGTGCAGGAATACCATCTCATTATTCAGCACAGGCTGCAGAGCTATTGGCATTGATACTCGCCATTGAGAATCACGCAGACCAGGAAGTAACGGTGTATAGTGACTCCGCCTATGTGACGTCAACAGTGCACGCAGGTTAAGCGCACTGGAAAAGGAGGGGCTACCTCCGAGCAGACGGCACGCCAGTGCAGCATGCAGCCTTATTAGACAGGCTGGTCAAGGCACTATAGCTCCCAGTGGGCATAGTGGTTGTGAAATGCGCCACCCATACTCACGGGACAGATTTTGTGTCACGCGGAAATCACGCAGCAGACACAGAAGCCAAGCGTATGGCATCCAAAAATGAGATGATCATGGAAGTAGAAGTGGCACACAACCATGAACGGATGATGGTAGCTCGAGCCACACCAGAGGCCTATAGTAATATGGGGCAGACGCAACTAATGGAGCTTCAAGGGGAGACACCGCAGGACGAAAAGAACCTGTGGAAGCGTCGAGGGTGTTCTTTAAACCCCTCAGATGGGTTGTGGCGGCAAGTCAGCACTGGTAAACCAGTCATGCCGGTAGCCCTATTGAAGATAGCATTGGAACAGCTGCACTACCCATTTCATATGGCAAAAGGAAATCTTGCGGCAACGCTCGCGGAAGACTGGTTCATACCGAATTTAGCAGAGCATGTTGCATTCTTCATGGTGAACTGCATATCTGCCAGCAATTCACAGCTGGGCACACATTAAAAGTAGTGAGAAGAGTCATCCCCCGGCCAAATGGGCCTTTTCAGCACCTGCATGTCGATTATGTCGACATAATTCAAGTATGTAACGGATACAGGTACTTAATCGTAGTGGTCTGTCCATTCTCTAGATGGATAGAAGCAGGTCCCTGTACACACCCAGACTCAACCTGTGCTGCCAGATTTCTGGTGAGGGAAGTGTTCCCTAGATGGGGGGTGTGTGGGGTGGTGAGGTCAGATAATGGGGCTCATTTTGTTAACGCAGTCTTCGAACAGATACGCTTGTTGCTTGGTATAAAGCAGACGTTCTCGTCGGCGTATCATCCGGAAGGTAACGGTTTTTGTGAGAGGCTCAATGGCTTGTTAAAAGAGAGGATAGCCAAGTTGAAGCTTACTCTAAAAAAGGGATGGCTGCACTGTCTACCACTGGCATTGTAGGCTCTTCGGAACCAACCAGGCTCCGACCATCATCTTACGCCGCACGAGATAGTCACGGGAAGGAGAATGAGGACCCCCTTCCTTTTCCCCTCAGGATAGAGCTAGATGTAATGCCCAGCCAACCCGAGAGGTCCTGGGGACCGAATTATCGGAGTATCTGAACTGCATGACATCAAGCCTTCTTATCGTTACAGACCAAGTACAGTGACAATGAAAAGGGTGCAGCACAACACAAGACCCAGCAGGAAGTGCTGAAACAGACACAGTCCAAGGTCTATCTGCGCCAATCATCTTCCCTGATGATGCAGTGCTGGTAAGAAACCACATAAGGAAAAGGTGGGACGAGCCAAGATTCAACGGCCCATTCATCGTAGAGGACTGCACTCCCTCAGCCGTCAAACTGCATGGCAGGAGAGCATGGATCTTCCTCAATCACATTAAACCCTATATTGGCAAGATCCTTCTCGCTGCACCCCACCGCGAAGAACCTACAGACAACGGGGAAGAACCTCAGCACGTGCAGACGAGAGCCATGACGAGGAAGAAGGACGCATGAGCAGCAAAGCCAAGACAAAATGAACTTTGTTTAAAAAACTGTGGCTCTAAACTGGACATTTCCTCTAAGCTAAAAAGGGGATAAGGACATAATGGACACTCTGTGCAACGTAGTTGCAGGGTGAAGAAGAAAATCTTGCAATCTAAGCCACAACGCACAGACAATACGTAATAAAACAGTATCCTGAAGCAGCCGACACCAAGACTTAGGGTGCAGATCCCATGGTATCTACCAGCAGAAATCTCACATGGGATGTACTCACCTACTTCCAGTAAGTGGTAATTTCATATCCGTCACTCGTAGGGAGAGTCACTTTATTCAAGATCCTGCCAACAAAAAAATAATCTGGCAACTACTGACTGTCATCGCGGAAGCCTTCGCGGAATTACCTGAACACAGTGATAAGGACGCAAATGCTTCTGCCACAGGTAATCATTGATGAACTCACTTATAAGCTTTTCTATCGTATCATCGAGGAGTGCCCAGGACTAGTCGGGAGAACCACGGACACACTAACCTACATCAGAGACCCAAGAAACACTGAACATTTGAACCAAATGTGGATCAAGCTCAACTACGTAGTGGCAATCCACGCAGCAGGAAAGTGTAAAGACTGTTCACGTCAAAAGAAAGGCCTATGATCTCAAAACCAGCAAAGCAGGACAATGTCCCTGTCACCCGAGGAAAGCAGGCTGGCTCACAATGTCCTATTCCGTCTAGTCACTGACTATCCAGAAATGGTGGGGAGACCTGCCGAGGTTGACATCATCACCTTCATCAGAGATCCAGCTAATGTTGCACACATGGGAAAACTCCTCCATGGGATCATGCTCCAGGTGGAGCTGTCCAACTTTCAGTGAGAATATTTATGGAGATTCCAGTGAAACCTTCCGCCGAGGGACAGATCCAAGAGACAGAGACACAGTTCTTCACCTTCCGCCAAGGGACAGATCCAAGAGACAGAGACACAGTTCTTCATCTTTCGCCGAGGGACAGTTCGAGAGGGGCAGAGAAGAGAACTTCACTGTTGTGTTTTATTTATTTTTTATTCTTATTTTATTTTTATTTTTGTTTAATTTTGAGTGATACCACCTTTTCCATCTTTTCCGCATTGAACAGGTTCCAGCATGTCTTCAATAGTGAAGCAGTTTCGGGGAGTGCATTGGGAATTTACCTATTTTGAATATGCATAATGAATGTGAGTCACAAAAAATGTATTCTAATCTTTTTCCATAGTCAATCACCACCCTCGAGAGGGGGGACACTCACGAAGCACAAGACACTTCATGTTGCAAACTTTTCCGAGAGGCAATAATGGAGTAAAGTGAAAGGAATTAAATACTGACAGTGACATGATTGAGATGAGGGCTCAGAACAGTAACCTGGTCCTCCCACAAACAGAGGGGTGACTCCACTTTCCTGGAAGAAAGTGCTGCAAATTGTCATATCGCACAGTTATGTGTATATGCATAGTGATTATTATTGCTTTTTTGTCTCTAACTATCAGAACTGCATTCTTTATTGGTGCATGAAGCGTTCCAATTTCAGTGCACCCACCAGCTAATGTACGCATGAATCCCACAAAATCACCCAGACCCTATATAGTCATTCCGGTTCCAAGAAAATCTGATGGTAAGGTAAACAAACTAAAATTTAATGAAATTAGCAGCGATGTATACACACTTGAGGTAATGAATGAAGAGAAAAGCTGGAGACAGGGTCAGCACCGAATGAATGAAAATGTAGCACTGACCACTACACGTGCACATACACTGAATGCACACGAACAAGGGCAAGTGTCAATGGCTGCAGAACCTTGAACAATGGCAACAGAAATTACGAAACTGCCCACCAAACAACCAGTCCCTGAAAATAATAAGGGCGACCGAAAAGAAGCAAATGAATGACCAACTAAAGAAGATATAGCAAAAACCCTCGAGAAGACAGAAGCGGCTACGAGAGAATTCACTGCAGAGACACAAATGCTGATAGATCATTTATTCCCATTTGTAGCTAAAGCAAAGAAACGACATGAGGAGCTGGAAAATAAAACTACAGAGACTAGAGTGGCAAGTATGCCAGTTCCAACACAGGAAACAAGCACCAGGCCCAAGACGCAGTCATACGTCAGACAGATGATACACAGGTGGTTGAAGGAGCCCCACGGAAGGACACAAAAGGAGAGGAAGAAAATTGCAAAACCGCCTCTTATCACAGGGATACAGCCAATGAAACCTGCTTCACCGAAAAGCATACCCAAGAGTCCTCGAGCAAGGAAAACCCACACCGACGCATTTAGAGATGTAGTTATTGAAGACTACAGAAAGACACTAAGAATAAAGAGAAGCCCACACGAAGACAACAATGAATTGAACGATTACCTGGACAGCACAGCACATCTAGGAAATAACATTTGGTACCAACACATGAAAGAGGTCGGAAGAAGAAAAGCTGAAGGAGAATACTACGTCTGCGCACTCCTACCGTACAGCATTGGAAAATCCAAGATCTTCGTAGGTGTAGAAATTGATGTCCCGATAGCACACTGCTTGTCACACGTAGCAATGTGCAACACCAGAGGACAGTTCATGGGAAAAGATGTCTCACTGATATAGGAAACAGAAACAGGATATCCCGACGAAGATGACTATATCCAGGACATTAAGACAAGAAACAGAGCTCATACCAGGAATCACGTGATCAGGTATGCAGAAGCCAGAAGCGAAAGGAGCAGGCACAAGATGGGAAATTAACTTGAGACTTAACGTCCAAGGTAAAACTCCAGAAGAAGCCCAAAATTGGAGGAATAGAGGCCAGATGCAGATTTGGGTAACAGTGCTATCCCCAGATGGATGGGAAGCAGGAGTGGTGATATGCCGAGCGTGGATGGTCCTTGGAGTCTGCAAGGAAGCAATAGAGAACTCACAGAGATTATGCAAACTTATATGGCCGAAATTGCTAAAGTTGTTGACATGAGTCGAAGACAGAGAGGGACCCTTGCAAATAGTACCACTGGAAAGCCCGAAATTGTGCTTCAGAAGCAATGGCACAAGGAAGATGGGAGAGAATCAAAACTGCGGACGAATCTTTGAAGCTCCCGGTATGACTCAGGAGACCGCAGTTATTATGGACCATTACAGGGCGTGCGGATCCAAAGCATACATAAGACTGCCGAGAGACTGGGGAGGCATATGCACATTAGTGAACGTCCACGTTCCTGCACTAGTGATCCCGAAAAGTGACCTGAGTATAGACAGTTTCCCGAAAGCAGATGCGCACCTAAGGAAAAGGAGGTCTGTGGAACTGGTGTCCCAAATGAAGAGGGAAAATTACTTTTCTGCCAAATCAGAAGAAGCATTTTATGCAATCTCATATGAACACAGGCTGTTTAGCCTCACCTCAACAGTATTCACAACACTACTCTTGCCACACATCCAAGTAGGAGTAAATACGAAATGGTTGCAGATAACCAGATGGGAGTTATTGCAGACCATTAACACCACCATAAAAGGATTCAATGCAATCAAAGAATAACCAAGAGGAATCCGATTGATGACCCTACAGAACAGATATGTACTTGATATGATCACAGCGATGGATGGAGGTGTTTGCGCAAAAATCAGAGAATCATGCTGCACATTTATACCTTCACATGATGAAGAAAATGGAACCTTAACAGAAGCCATAAGCATGCTAATAAACCTCCAGAACCAGATGACTAATGAAACTGATGGAGTAGATGACGACACCTGGTTCAGAGCATTATTCTTTTGGGTCCCTAAATGGATGGCGGACATAATCAAGCTTCTGGGAGCCCTGCTACTGATGATAGTATTGGGATTTTGTGATTTCAAAATAATCATCACACAATGCCAGAAAACTGTGAAGGAAGCCACTGGGATGAAGGTCCTAGTCGATGTTGAACCAGGATGGAAGCCCAGAGACCTAACTGACGAAGAAATAAGAAACTTTGTGAAGGCCAGCGAATTTGCGCCAGAAGGAATAAAGTTTGTGTAACCCAGAGAACGACGGCGAAGGTACGAAGGAAATTGGATCTATTCCAGCCCAAACGGACAATGTCAGCTTATGACTTGGAACAAAGACGAACATGTAAAAACAGCAGGAAGTCTAAAAGGAGTGATAAAGATATGGACTCTAAAGACACACACGTTCACACAATCATGTACAAACCCAGAAGACGATGATCAAGATACTGAAGAACCAAGTAAGACAAACCCAAAGCAGGTTGCAGAAGTGGTCGATGAACCGACCAGAGGGGGGAGTGTAGAGGAGTACCCAGACATGGCCTACACCCCAACCCCACAGAGTGAGGTGCCAGGAACATACTCGCCAAAGTATGTGACGTATGAGGAACAAATGAGCCAACAGAGAGAAGCTCTAGGACTCTGCCCAGTGCACATCAGAAGAGCAATACCTGTTGAAGTGCCTATAACCAGACAACCTTGGGCAGCCCGGTACCCACTGAGACAACCATACCAGCAGTTAACACACAATGAAGACTACTTACAGACTGTCCCCGAAGAAACCCAAAGATCCTTAATGGAAGGCAAATGGTGACGACATAAGAACCTGGACAGTCGTACAGATGAACATAAACGGCAAACGAAAGTTGACACACAAGGGTGAAACGTTAGGAATAAAGTTGTAATGGACGTGTAAGAAAAAAGACGTTAATATAAAGAAACGTAACCAATAAGTGAAATAAACACATGTAACTGACTAAAGTGCCTGTAAATAGGCTCGGAACGCAAGTAGCTAAGAGAACGATACTGCTTTCTATGCTTAGTAGAAGAATAGAGCGGCATGCGCCAACTATATATCTACCTCAATAAAGCACACTTTACAAGTGCAACTTCATTTTGTAAAAGCAGAATTAAGCCCAGGCTGCAAAGGGCTAGCAAGGCCAAGATTCATATTCCAGCCACAGCCAAAGGGAAGAGCGGAATCGAATCTTAGTGAGAAGTAGCTCCTGCTTGGGAATTCAAGGTCAACCTAAGGAAGGGAGGAGAGCGGCAGCTCTGGAGAATCGAGACTTCAGAGCATAGCAGCCAGCCAGTGAAGGTCGAGATAAAGAGGCCCCAAGCAGGTGGTGGGGCTACGGGAGAATCAAATACACGAATACAAGGAAAATTAAGCAGATTCATGGTGAACAGACACGTGACCAGGCAAGGGCGAAGAGGTACCAACGTCTGATGTCACCCAGAACCCGAGGATGCCATAACTTTCCCAGAAAAGAAGCTACAGTTTCGAGGCCATCCTCAGCCAACTAATTGACCCATAGCCCTAAAGTACTGATTGATGGAAGGGAGGCAGGGTGAATCTTGGGGCACACGGCACCTAGGTGTCTATTCTGCATGCTGCTAATTAAAGTAGAGATTTATGCCTAGGGGTGTAACCCACCAAATCGCAGTGGACCGAATAATCTAGGGTCCTATAGCTGTCTACAGCTATATTAGACGTCGTGCTTGTAGTGACGTCTATCACGAGTGATGTAGAGGGATGGGCATAGAGCCCACCCAATAAGAGTTATCCAATCCCTATGCTTTGTTGCCATATACAGATATAGCACCTATACTTAAGTTACCTTTTCCAAACACTAGAATTGCATGATAAATTTATGAGTGTTACACGTCAATGATGACGATTTTTGGGTACAATTATTGCTGTCTGAATGAAGAATTGGGGAGTTGAAGATAGACAGGCGATCGCATCAGTGTTGATTACCATTTGTTTCCCCGTTTTTTGTACTTGTCATTAAACGGACTTCCCTTTGCCAAACCGTTGATTTGTCCTCATTGATTGGTGATGGAGTAAGTGAATCCCGCACCTCATCCTCTTCATGGTGCGGCTATCTTGTTTAAAGGTGCCGGGGGGCAAGCTCTGAATCTCATGGGACTGTTCAGAGATTGCTTTGTCCTCCAGTACACTATGACCGCATGCAGTCTCCATTCACCACAAACACTCTCATACCTGCTCCCCAAGACTTCACCTAGCATGTGCCCATAGTGCTCACAATGCTTGAACCCCTAGTTCTTGCCTGACATGTACCACTAGACTTCTCCAGGCCTCAAACCTCCCCTAAATGTGCCCTCATATGACCTGCGCAAATAGCCTTCATCCTGTCCGTTTCACTACGTAGCCCCCCCTCCTACCTTCCTACATTACACTTTTAAACTACTGGTCTTGAAAGGCTGGGACGCTTTGGAATTAAGGGGGTCCCTTAGGCTCCCTGCACACTAGCACAGGTGTCCATACGCCCTAGAATATGCTGAAACTACAAAATAATATTTCGGCTAAGTCAGCTTTGTCTGCTTTCCGCCAAAACTAACAAGCACTGGGTAGGTATGCGATAGGCACATTCCAGGCACTGGCATAATGTACAACTTGCCCAAAAGGTGGCTTCTGGACATATTATGGCAGTGCCTGGCAATTGCCTAATGGTTATTCAAGTGCCACACCTGTTGGCTTTGTCAATGCTTGTTTTTAACAGGAATGCAATGAAACTATCAGATGCAATGACACGTATGCTGATTATAAATTAAGTGTTTGAAGGCTCAATTGGTAAACACATCTTTATTACACCCTGGTTTACAGATGCAATTAAGCCATCAAAAAGATAAGTAATCCACTACCTGTCAGAAGACTACACATGAATGACACTAGTGTCCTCTGAAAAGCAGAGAGCTAACTCAAACATATCCCACGGCAGTGTGCTTTTGGCAGGATGGGCCAGTTAGTGGGTGAGAATGGCCATAAGGACTAGCATGGCCATGAGCAGTCAATGAGTGGGTAGAAAATCAAAATAATACCCACAGACTGTGGGTCCCTCCTCACATCCCATCTCTCTTCTATCCTTACTTGGCTCCCATAGTCACGGCCCATAGGCAGAGCCTACAGCGCCACATAGTACCCAAAACAAAAAATGTTCACGTTGTCTTTAAATCATTAACGTTTTGGGCAATGTCACTGACCTAATGTTCTTCGAATGGTCAATTGATGCTAATTTGACACTAGCTGCCACTCACATTCATTTGGGGAGACCGGGGTGGGAGCCTTATGCAAATATGCGTGCACTGGTCCCACAAAGTCTCTGAAGGTCGTTGCTCCATACACCATATTAAGTGTTAGCCCCCTCGCCCCATACCCTGAAGTTTGTTTCTAGTTGTGCCCCTCACCATTTCCCCAAATATAGCAAACCTACATGTAGGGTCGTTTGAAGAAAAAGAAAACATTTATTTCATAGAGAATAGATTTAATTTATGGAAAGGGTACTACCACAGACTGGCTATTTGGCAGGGCCAGAGAAGAAGCAGAACTACTTTCAGGCTGATTAAGAACTCGGATTCTCATTTGATATTTTCAAGTGACATCAACCAAAAAAGCAAGCAAAATGTCTGGATGTTACCATATTTGCCAAAGAAGGCACACTGACGGTGTGTCCATTTTCCAAACAAAAGAACAGTAATGTGTTGCTCCAAAATAGATGTTTCTATTCAAAACACCTAGAGGACAATATATGGTGAGTTCCTACGCTGACATAGGCACAGCACAAACAAGGAGCAGTGTGAGGAACAAGCAATGGTAATGAGTACAAACTCTAACAGAAAGTGTACCCCCCTAAACTGGTGAATAGAGCACATATGTGTGCTCAGAATAACAATCAACACTTTTCAGCCAACGGTTTCAGATACATTGCAGCCAATGTCTTCGACGTCCACGACTACTGATAGGATCCAGACTAGGCAAATTACTTCAACAACTGCAGAAACCTTGCGGACAAACTTATGTCCAATCATCCAACAGTCCAAGGAGCATCTAAATTCACCAGAGAACTCCTCCACAGTTTTTCTGCAACCAACTACCAAATCTCAATTTAATGGCCATACCTCTCATTATTCTTCCATCATTATTGGTCTGGAAAACATTAGCCATGTCAATGGTTCCTTGCACTTGAATGGTGGGAAACTATTGGAGTTTTTCCAACAAGTACCCACTCTACGAGCTATTTATTCAGGAGATATTAACCGTGCAGCTTTACCTAACATAAAAATGAGCGCATGGTCTGTTATTTTCATTCCCATCTAATAGCTTGCATGGTATGGGAGGAGAAGCTCACACTGGGTTCTCTAGGTATTGATCTCTGTAAACTCAAAAATCAGAGTGATGTTTCGGCTTTCTTGCCTGTTTCGTCATTGCTTCAAAAGGTTGACAGGGAGGGTTCTGGGCTAACTGTCAATTCAACATCTGATCAAATTAGTTCTGTGAGTGAACCACCAATACAAGACTGGTCTGAGCTTGAAACGACTATAAAAATGTTTACAAATAGTTGCCAGGCCCCGAAATGACCCTAATGACCAGCCCTTACTATTAACTTCATGGAACGGCTGTGGTCAGGCTAATTTGGTGACATTTTTAAACGAGTTATACATTTTTTAAGGATAAACATGTCATTTTGTTACAGGAAACAATGACTGAGTCACACTTTGACTTGGAGGGATTCTTTACATACACCAAGCCGGCCTCTAGAGGCGACAAGGTTCGGCCTAGTGGCGGCTTGGCTATAGCAATTGATTTAAATTTAGCAATTAATTTGCGTGGTATTGACTGTAGGCATGAAGGCATATTGGCTGTTGAGTTGTCTACAAGGACACCTAAACTGCAAGTACTTATAATGAATTTGTACTGGAATCCCTCGAGGTCGACTTTAGATTTGATCTATTCCGCCATTTCAGTATTAATGGAGGATTGGTTGGAACAGGGTTTGTCACATGCCATAGTTCTGGGTGGGGACTTCAATTGAAACTGTGTGGCAGGAACTAGGGTAAATGATTTTCGGGTGGCCCTTCCTATGAACACTCCACAGAATGTGTTAAGGGGGTAGCTTGGGACTCTCTTTTGACACGGAACACGTGACTGGAACACGTCCCTTGTGTTGCCACATGCTGATAATGATTTATCGACTTGCTATTCATGGCACCGCGGAAGGGCTCAGTAGTGGATAGATCTCATCTATGTTTCCAAAGAACTTGGGAACTTGTACAGCTTTGCTTCCTTGCACGATCCTTCTGTTGGTGACCATACTATTTTGTTCTTCACTCTTCAAACTCAATTTCAACCATGTGAAAATCAATTGGTCATGGCAATGTTATCTACAGGCCAAAATGATTTAACTATGATATGGAATGATCGAAATTGTTCCTCATTCATAGACCCTTTTACTAAGGAGGTGAACTGCCTATTGTTTGAAGAGGAAGTATGGTCTCTGTTGTGAGCAGACAGATTCAACAAGATAATCGCCTCCTGTTTAAACCAATTCACTAACAAGGGTAGATTATGGCGAGACAAGCAATTTATAGACATATATGACCAAGGAATAGCTGAATCTAAAAAACTATCCAGACTGAGGGCTTTTACTTCTCTTGATCTTTGCAACAAGGAACATCTTAAGGCCAAGTGGACAATCAACTAGGTTCACAGAAACTATGTTAAATCACTTAAGGTGTAAATGTCCATTAATGATGATCAGTCTGTCCTAAAACAGCTTTTGAACCATTGTTCAGCTCGGCTCTGGTCTACAATAGACAACACACTTGGAGCTGCGAGGGTACGTCTCAAGAGCAGGTTTGGGTCAATTACTACAAACACAAATATTCCATGCCTACTGGCTATGAGACCGACTGGTTAGGAATTGTACGTTTGGAGCCTCCTGGATCATGTCCTTGGACCGTAGATGACATACAGTGAGTAATCACTAAGGCTAAGGCCTTGCAAGCTCCAGGACCGGGTGGTCTGGCACCTATAGTAATCAAAAGCACTCCAGGCATATGGTCTTCTATTCTAAAAGCATTGTTTGCTTTTATTTTCCAAACCCACATTATTCCTCCAACTTGGAGTGAATCTATAATTATTCATATTTTATTTTTTAAAAAGATGACTCTTCCAACACTGACAACTATAGGCCTATAGCTTTGTTGGATGCGGCGTGTAAAATGTTTGCATCATTACTGTTGAGAGACCTTAATATCAGCCTGGTGTAATTATGAAACATCAGGTAGGTTTCAGGCCACAGATGGGGACTACTTTGAATGCTATTGTAATGCCTCATCTACAGGCTTCTGTTAAAAAGGGCTCAGCTGGGACCATATACATTGTATCAGTGATATGGCCAGTCCTTTTGACAGAGTAATAAGATCTATTCTATGGTCAGAAATACTGGCGTACAAGGTCCCTTCCAGATCGGTCCAGCTGATGGCCTTGTTACATACCAACACGACTGTGAAGGTTAGACTTGCCATAGAGGGTTACTTCTCCAGACATATAGAAACATCTGTAGGTCTCGGACAAGGATGTGTATTAGCTCCAGTCCTATTTAACACATATCACTGACATGGGCCAACTCTGGACTATTAGTCATACCTTTCCTGTTAAACTAGGAAACTTACATTTGCATTGGTTTGCCTTTGCAGCTAACATTATTTTCTTTTATAAGACGGCAGTGGGCCTGCTGAGGAAATTGGACCTGTTTTTGTAATATGCTACTAATAACAAACTAGCAGTTAGTGGACAGAAATCAAATCATTTTTTGTTCAAAAACTAAGCCGAAGATCATCTACTGGAAATTGTCAGCTGCCGATTGGAGAGAGTGCTTTCTATGCGTTATCTTGGTTATAACCTTTCGAACTGCATTTCCCAAGAGTTCTGGAAGGTTTTCTTGTAGGACAAGATGCGCCCTTTGGTCTCACAATTGAAACGGCTTTACCCTGCGCTCTGCAAGTTTTCAACGATAACAGTGTTGAGATATTACTTGGTGAAAATGGAACTATCCAGGGACAGATATGGAAAGAAACTCTGCGCCTTGCTAAGTCTCTGCAAAATGCAATTGTGAGACATGAGTTGGGGCTAATTTCTCTCAAATCTAGACATCAGTGGAGACAACTAAATTTCGCCTCCATCTGACTCAATGCACGAGGGCCTAAGGGTTATTATTGATCCAATTTATGTAGGCTCAATTAATATCTTTAGGGGCAAGATGAAAAGTAATTTATGCAATGTTTGTTCCTCAGAAGAATAACTCATACCTCGTCCTCACACTACAAAAACCAAACTATTTACGCTTCATTGGGCTCTTACCTGTGAACAAATTTACTGCATATGCTGGATAAAAAGAAGGGGCCAAATTTATAAGGAAAAGAGAAGAATTGGCAAGATGCTTAAGTATATTTCCTTGTAATAAGGTGCGTGATATGCATATGCATTTTTGACTTAACCAATTTCCCACACTGGAATGAATCAGCCATTGGAAATCCAGTGGGATGGAATCAACCGATTGTCGTATCTGTACACAGCCTGGTACTGTTGAAACTTTAAGACATTTGGTCATAGTGTGTACTGGCTTAATTGAACAAACAAAGTGACATTTTAAAGACAAAATTCCCTCAGGCGTGATTTCCTCTGGACTAGGTTACTGTGGGGAGAGAGGGTTTCATTCGTTTCTTTTTTAATAACATATTTTATTGTATTTTGTTACCTCAAAACGGCAGCTTACAATAATCAAACAACACTTACATACATACAACAAAGGTACTGAAATGAGTTTACATGCTTAGTTAAATCACAATAGCACGTAACAGGGCAACAGCTGGATCACCTCCATATTATATAATTATTGCACATCACGATCCCACAGTTCTACATTTGTCCATTACATAGTTTGTTCCCATTTCTGCCATATTTTGCTGGCTTTCCCAGAGCAGCCTCTAGCTGTGTAGACACGGCACTCCATTACTACACAGGCATCCACATCTGTTACCCATTGCTCATAATGGGGGGTGATCTCTGAACCCCATAGTTGTGCAATATTTCTTTTAACCAGTCCGGTGGTCGTTGAGAGCAAGAGTTTTTGAAAGCAGATCATTTCTCCCTCTTCCTCAATCTCTAGTAGTAGGAGTTTTGGTTTGTTTGGGATTGGCCGGCCCATGACCCTTGACAACCTATCACAACATTTTTGGCAGAAGTAATGTATGCGTGCGCATTTCCACAAGGTGTGATAGAAGGTACCGTCTTCCTGTTTACAGCGTAGGCATTTGGCATCTGTGATCTTGCCCCAGCGGTACAGTGTTACTCGTGGATAGTATATTCTGTGTAGCACTTTCTATTGTATAAGCTGGATTCTGGCCGATATTGCCGTCTCTGTGGGGTACATTAAGATCGATGTCCATTCCTCAGGTAACAATGGGCCAACATCCCTCTCCCACTTTGCCTTCAGGCTACACAACTCCTTCGTAGCGAAGGAAGAGATTGCGTTATACATGATGGATGTAGTTTTGACATGCACGCTGTCTATAACTATATTTCTCTCTATCGGTGTGCATTCTGGCAGGTCAGCCAGGTTTATCATATGTTTGGTGAGTGCATGGGACAACTGTGGTGATGGCAGTATTCAGTAGGTGGGAGACCGTGAGTGGCGGCTAATTCAGCAAAGGGTATAATTTTGCCATCTTGAATCACTTCCTGGATTGTTGATATTCCCGCTGTTTCCCAATTTGGCCATTTAGGTAGTTTGTGGAGCTCCGGAAGGGAGGTATTTTTCCAGAGGGGTTGTACCGGGGTGATTTTGTTACCCCAGCCTATGTGTCTGTGCGTTTCCATCCAGATCTGGGCCGTGTGGGCTGTTATCGTGCGAGAGGGAGGGCGGCTTGTCACATTGTACAAGCTTTCGATTGGGGTTATCCTGTGTCTTGTTGCTTTTTCTGCTTGAATGTGCGGTAGTTCTGGATCACCATGTAGTATGTCATTTACAGCTGCCATTTGGCTCGCCCAGAGTGTTTCATTGTTGATAGCTCTGCACCACTTCCTTGTGGAGGTTTTTGCGATATTTAAAAGTGACTGAGTTTCTTTTATTGAGTTTTATATCATTGAGATATTCTAGTCCTTTGTAGAGGAATGGTATACATAGGATGATCTATGATTTACATAAACTTCTTTCATATTATGTGCTGTAAATATTGTAACGGTTTTGATAAACCATATGCAATATAAATTTCAGAAAAATAAAAGGAGATGTCTTAGCAAGTTTTCCAGCCTCTTATTCTGGATTAAGAAGGTGATGTTTACGCACTCTGAAATTCTACAATGCAGATCAGACCCAGCAAATAAAAACGCCCATACCTCAGAGGAGCAGACATCTAAACACCATGCTTGTTTTGGCAGACGAGCGAAGAAGGCCACACTTGGACAGCAAACTCTAAGGGAGGTCTTGGCCCACCCGAGAGACATGCTCATCAACCTTGTGGCAACTGTTCAGCTGGTACGTTTTGTGTTTCAATATTTTTTGATAGCACCCTGGAATGCCATGGCAGCCAATCAAAAGACAGGGAACACAAGTATTATCTGCTAAAACACACTCCTTTGGCCCACATGGTATCCGCAGACACCATTTTCCACGTTGGTGCTTGTTACCTCTCCCCTGGCCCTCCTTCCTTTTTTTCCCTCTGCATGTTAGGAGCTCTTTTTATCTGCATAACATTTCCAACTCTTATTGGCATCAGGTATCCACCTAGCTACTGTAGACCCAATAGCTACCTTCTAGGAAACTGTGATACATTGCCTAGCCATCTTATAACTTGCACATTGGCTAACACACAGCTATGGAACATCCCCTGCCAAAACACACTAAAACAGAACTCCACATCTCTCACACCAATATGTATAATACATTTAACACTGTGACAAATCATCTTCTGGGTTCCAGTGATCCAGGGGTGAATATCAGTTTCTAAACCATCAATCAGCCCCACACTTCTACTACACCAGAAGGGATCCGAACAGATTGGAAAAACAAACAAATTATAAACCTCCTTGTCCAATGTTGGTAACGTGTACGGAACGGCAGGCTTAGCTACAAAAGGTCGTCAATTGTTGGTTAGTTGCAACACAACAAAAATACAATTATTACCAAATGATAAAAGGGACCCAATCAAGGTTGTATCAAAAACATCTACTTTATTTATATCACCACAGACAGTTCTAGCAGCGCTATGAAATACAACCCACCCTGTATTGGAATGCAGAGGACAGTCAATTTCAAAGATGGAAAAGGGATGTAATCTGGATACTGACAGGAGGGTAGTCAGTATGGTTAATAACCATACCAGTTTATGGTTTGTTGGCTTCCGTACAAAGGGAGCAATGGGTCTTAACATTTCTCTAGGGGCCTTATCGGAAGGACCAGGGGAACAGAACCAGACTACACCTTGTGCTGTAGGTGTGATTGGGGATCGACAGTATCGAGTCGGCTTCATGGCGCTTTGCAGACTTCTGTGACAGAGTTCGAGATGCGAGTCAGCTGAAAGTATCAGGCGGTAAAACAGTTTGGTGAGCGGAGTTGGACGAACGGCTGCAGGCTGGCCTGCACGGCGGCTCAGCGTCAGGAATCGTTGTCTCAGTGCTGATCAGTGGTTCTGAAGCACCGGTTGAGATTTCTCGGATGTCTTTAACTGTCAGCATTGGCGTCAGTTGCAGATCAAGGAACTTGACTAGCTCAAAAATGTCCTGTAAGGCAGACGTCGGTAGATACTCGTTGAGAAACTTCTGCCAGCTTCTTCAATGGGCTTGTGTTGTCCTATAAGGTGGGCAGTGCACAGCTGTGGAGTGTATTGCAGGCAGCTGCCTTGTCCTTGGTTGTAGGGTCCGAGACCTTCTGGCACTTCCTATCCAGGAAGCTTGCTGCAGAGCCTAGCAGGGCACGCTTTAGTGCTGGGTGAGTACCGGTTCTGGAGTGGCTGGAGAGTCATATGAGTTTGTTATCTCCCTCTGGAGATGTTTAGGGGAGGGATCTTGCTACCCTCTTTGGATGTCCTGGCCTTCCTTCATTGGTGGAAGCTGTAAGGCAGACTGTACCTCAGCCAGGGCCCAAGGATGAGTTCTTCTTTCTTACTTCTTGTGAAGTCTTCAGATGATCTGCCAAAAGAGGGGCTCAGCCCTCCTTTAAAGCCAAGTTGGCCACAGTGATTGGTGTAGGTTAAGCCTGCCTTAATGGACCGATCCTGGGGTCCCTAACAACAATCTCCTGTATGCCTGAGGTCATAACCAGAGTGCTTTGCAACAGGAAAAGGGGGTCAAAACAGAAACAAGGTGTGTCCCAGAACTAAAATGGCGAATTCCTGCTTTCAGCAGAAAGATCTCTGTCAACACTCCCTTGTGATACTAAGTCCCACCCATCTTCCTGTCTGTTGATGATCAAGAAGTCGATCTGGTTAATGGTCCTCTATATGTGTCCCTGTTAAAGCAGACCACATTCTCGTACCTTATGAACGGGGTCAACCTAGCGGGTTGGCTTACTGTAAACAGCAGCCCCAGACATGACAGCTCACTGTCATTGATACCGAGGGCGGGAACTGGCTTCAGGTGACACAGTTACATATGAAAAGCTTTTGGGTTTCCTGCCTTCTTTGCTAACATCTGCAGCCGGGCCCCATGTGGACCTGTTCGATGTACCCTCTATTGGTATGTTAATCACTGCCACCAGCTGCAGGGCCCAACAAAAGAGCAGGGTGGATCCATGGAGCCTTTGTTAGTTAATCAGGCGGGCCGTGGCAGTGGGACGCTTTATCCTCCCCTTTCCAGGAGAAGACATGGTGCGCTCCTGGCTGTCACATTCCAACTAAATATAAACCAAGAAAAAGTGTCTAAACGTAAAGACACTTCCGTCCCCTGCGCCCCTTTCAAAATGAAATAAATCAGTCAATATTGTCATAGAATTTCCTAAATATGACAGGGCAGTCTGTGTCTGTGTCTACACAGAGTACCCGGGGCTATGCGTTTGTCGTGGTGTGAGCATAGGAAAATGTGTGTGGATTAGCCCCGCACATTTTCCTGAAGTTGCGCTACCCTCATTCCATGTAATTGGATTTCTTCATTGTGTCGAGTTGTCACAGTAAGTAAGGCTGGTTTCACAAGGTCTTCGCCGTGATGGCCTAGCACTGGCCTTGTCGCTCTCCCCCTTTTATTCTCTGCCAAGGGCATAGAAACATACAAAATAACCTTACATGGCAACATTATCCATTCCATTCGTTGACATTAGTCCATTTCTGGCTTTAACTTTGCGTTCTGGAACTTGAAGTCCAGGATTTATAATGGGAAATTCCAGGACTACAAGTCCCAGAAGACAATGTTAAAACTAGGACTGGACTATTGGCTCCCGAATGGAATGGATAATGTTTCCATGTAAGGGTATTTGGTACGTTATTTACATGTTAACAATGCAACACGTCTATAAAAGCACACATTTGGGATTGTCGCTGGAGGCGCACAAAAGAAATACCTTCACTTAAACACATATTTGCTAGTTATTTTATTAGTTAATAA
Source organism: Ambystoma mexicanum (assembly GCF_040938575.1). Classification (NCBI taxonomy): domain Eukaryota; kingdom Metazoa; phylum Chordata; class Amphibia; order Caudata; family Ambystomatidae; genus Ambystoma; species Ambystoma mexicanum. The sequence goes on along the minus strand of NC_090921.1, from coordinate 343,648,212 downwards.
AGAGGACCCTGTTCTAGGCCCATGTGTAAACGGTGTAGGCCCAACCTGTAGGTAAATTGTGGCAGCACCACTGTTCTCTCCGCCCCCCCCCCGCCCCGCTGTGTCTCCCCCTCCGCATTCATTGTCTCGCCTCAACTTCCTCCCAGTTCCTCCCTCACGCCTGCACCTCCCGCTTCAACCCCCCTTCAGCCAGTGCCTCCTGCACTTTCTTTCTTGTTCCCTTCCCTCTCCTCTTCCTCTTGCCTGCTTTTACAGATCCCTGTGTCTGAATCGGAACAGAGAATATTGATGTAATGATTGCGTGGGTGTGCGGCTAAGGAGGGGCCTGTGGACAAAGCCTACGCTCTGTGAGCAGCACGCGTGCTCGCCCGAGCTCCCTCCCCAGCACTGGGAGCAACGCGGCGCAGGGCCCTGGACTTAAAAGCAGCGGTGCGGACAGCCCCCTCCCCCACCCCAACTCAGGCCCGCTTCCACATGCTGTGCTCAGGCAGCCCGAGAGGCCCACTGTCAATTTCAAGGAGAGGCGCACATTTCTGGACAAAGCATACAAAAAAGTCCCCGAAACAGGCCTTGTGTTTAACTCATCATCACTCTTGGAAATCACTGTCTGCGGGCCCACGATTCCATCGGGAAAAGACTAGACAAGTGTGTAGCCAAATGCCAGGAGGCGACGAGCACTTAGATTTTAGAACACATTTATAAAGTCTAACTTTTATTGGACAACATCGTGTAACACAAAAATGATATTCTGTATGCTTGTTAGGTTCTCTAGCACAAGCCCTTTATGTTGGCACTTTTTTAAACAAATTTACTTGTAATCATACATGTTGTTATCTTAATTTTGTATTTGTATTTATTAACTTTTATATAGTGCTTTACGCCAAAGCGCTTTACATTAAACAACAGGAATACATGAGAAGCAGTAGAATAAAATACATGATTCAAATGAACATGAACAGTATGAAGAACAATTTACCAAGTTTGATTAGGTAGAAACCTGGAGTGGGGAGAGATGGGGGAGGAGTGGAGAAGGCCAGTTAGAGGGAAGATTGAAGAAGGTGAGATTTTAAGGAGGATCGAAAGGAGGAGTAGGAAGAGATGGAACGGATGGGGAGAGGTAAGGAGTTCCAATGAAGTGGGGCAAGGAGCAAAAAGGTACTGGGTCTGGGCTCGCTACCGGCACCGCCTCCCGTGATTGGGCAATGAACGGCCCATTACGAGATGAATGGGCCGGTAATTGTCCATTCGCGAGTGGCGGTAATGCCGGGCTCCCGATCCCCAGGGGGAGCATGGTTGCACCGGCACCTTTGATAACAGTGCCGGTACAATCACGAGTTCTGCTTGCGAGTGCCGCACAGCCCACCAGGTAAGACCTGGCGGGCTGTCAGGAACCCGCTAGCAGAGCTCGTAATGCGGCACCGTTCATACCGTGGCCGCCAACCTTATAATAAGGCCCATTGTCCCTACCCCACCACAGTGGACGTAAGGTGTCGAAGCTTGTCTAAAAAGGTGGTGTATTGTGCCCACACCCTGGGTTAATATATTCATGTATGTATACTTTATGAACATGTTTCCTGGAGCGCAAGTCCAAGTGCTGCAGGTGTCCAAGTGCTGCAGGTGTCCAAGTGCCGCAGGTGTCCAAGTGCTTGGTATTACTAACTTTTGGCGAATTACACTTTCACACATTTTCTGTCTAATTTGTTACCACTTTTTTTTTACAGCAAACAGGCAGATAGTAAATTGCGGTAAGGTGTATATATACAAGTGGAGTAGAGGGAGTACAGAAAGGGAGGTAGTGGCAAACCCCCTGCGTTTTGCTGTAAAAACAAAAAAGAATTAAAGTTGGTTAAAAAAATTGGCTAAAGTGTAAATGAGAGGAAACAAAATCAGGAAACATTCATAGATGAAGTGACTTTACACTAAGATCAGGAGGGCATTTCAGATCTGCACCACAATCTATGGAAATCCCAACAACAATATTACAGAGAAAATGAAGGATAGAGAAAACTAAACAAGTAACCCTAATGCCAACAAGCAAAATGGAAGGCAGAAAGGACCCCAACCCGGCCCAATTAAATGGTAGTCAGGCAGGGACCCAGAAAATGATCCCAGAGGCCCTGCTACCTAAGCCGGCAGGATAGCTCAGCGGGTTGAGCGCTCGCTGCTGCGGCAGATCGCAGGTTCGAATCCCGGCAAGGCCAACTCAGCCTTTCATCTTTCCAAGGTCGATAAATGAGTACCAATTTCGGTTTGGTGATATTGTATTTAAATATGTGCTCTGTAAAGCGCTTTGGATTAAAGCGGTATATAAATAAAGAACAAAGCACACAAGTGAATAGGTTCAAGAACACTATTGCTCATACACACGAAATCCCACAATTTTTTGTGCCGTTTCTTCAATGAGACAATACTCATAGAGGTTATATCGTGGAGAAAAACAATCTCTCTGACACAATTATTTTATATATTGGAACTGTGTGAGTGGTATACATAAAAGCACAATTCCAGGGAGAAACAGACATCAAAATGGTTTCTTGGACCACAACAGAACAAACAAGAATATGTTTTCAACACACTGTATCAAGGCGGTTTTCAGGCAAAAATAAAGACAGTGTGTGTATAACAAACCCAATCTGTGTGGGGGTTTGTCAAAAATGCACAATTCAATGGTGTGAAGTTACAAAACAAGGTTCTTAAAACAACATAAAACATTTGCAAGGACACAAAAGAGAAATTTGCATGTGTGGACAGCAATATATGTGCTGTAGTTTCAGGGAAATAGTGCGTCTACACCAGGTGTTTCGGCCATTTGGAGTTGAGCTAGATGAACCTCATCATTCATATGCCCATCATCAGGATGGGTTCTGTGTGAAATGACATCTGTGCTATGGGGTAAATTCACAGGCACTGTATAAGAGATCCGCTAGCCGCGTTGGCTGGTCTCTAGGTAATCCTCTCACCGGCAAAATCCAGGTAAGAAGGTCAAGGAGTGCTCTTTCAAAAAACAACAATCCGTCGTTGGGTGCACGGCTTGGATCGTGTATCAGGCAGAACTGGTAGTCTGCAGGAAAAAGACAGCAGGCAGCGTCTCTTCAAGCTGCTGAGTCACTGGGGAGAGCCAGGCAGCAAAGTTTTAGTAAAGCTTTATTAATAGCTTTACTTTAGTTCTGTTGTGGTCCAATAAACCATTTTGATGTCTGTTTCTCCCTGGAATTGTGCTTTTATGTATACCACTCACACAGTTCCAATATATAAAATAATTGTGTCTGAGAGATTTTTTTCTCGACGATATAACCTCTATGAGTATTGTCTCATTGAAGAAACGGTAGAGTTTACACAAAAAATTGTGGGATTTGGCGTGTATGAGCAATAGTGTTCTTGAACCTATTCACTTGTGTGCTTTGTTCTTCAGGTAACACTCCTGGGTAGAATAGGTTCCATACCAGGAGCCCAATTGTTTGAATCGGTATATAAATAATACATCATCATCATTATGTAAGCCCAAAACCCAGAAAAGGTCTTGCAGCTGGAGCGACAGGTTCAGCAACTGACCGACGACCTAGACGCATGCTGAGGGCCCATTCCAACCCTCAACCTAACCCTCAGGGCTGATGACTCAAAACGCCAGGTGGCGGAGTGACGGGAGGAAACATCCAACAAACTGCAGGTTCCTGAGGAGGGAGCCCGGGTGGAGGGGAGATGCCAAGCCCTAGAGTAAGCTTCCTTTATCAACCAGACAGAACCCCTAAAACCTCTCAGCCTGAAAGTAACACTTCTGCCCCGGAAAGCTAGAACCCAAACAGCAAAGGGTAAGTAGGAGACGCCAAAGAACAACCCACTATGTGGAGGAAATCCGGACCATCCCCTTTGAAAGAGAAGAATCCCTGGAGGATTCAGGTAAGCAGACCTTCTCTTTCAAAAATGGGAGAGCCCTCCCAGAGAAAAATGGGTCCCAAAAGACCCTGAGTGGGGCTGGGTAAGTATGGAGACCGACCCAGAACCAGAAACTACTCAACCCCCAAAATGTGAGCCAGATAGAATAGAAACATAGGTTTCCTTCCCCCAAACAGGTTCTGAAAACTGCCGCCAGGAAAAAGGAACAGCAAAGAATCGGAGGAGAAACAGCACTCCCCTAATCAGGCCATTGTTAGTTGTAAAATATTCTTCACAGATTCCCGATATCTGACACTGAATATTGCCCTAGATCACACAGTGTCGGAGTTTAATATGAAGAAAATGACCACCGGGCTGTCAAATAACTCACACTTTCTTTGCATCCTGGAGGAGAAATAAGGTCGATTGTATGCGCCGGTCAAGGTTCAGGGTCAGTGTGAATTATCAGCTCTGGTGGATACTTAATCCCAAACCACCGTCCTGTCCAAAAAGGCCTTTGACCAACTAAACTAAGGATGTGGAGAGGGCCACCAAATTCCCCTCACACCACTTCCCGGACAAATCAAAAATTTTGACGGGAATGACATTTACGTCAAAGGGACTGCGGATCTGGAAATAAAAATTGGGCGACATCGAATTAAACATTCTGTGATAGTCGTGACTCCAAAGGGCACACCTTTTTGACTGGGGAATGATCTCCTGAGGAGGTTATCAGCTCTGATCGACTGCATAAACAGGTCCTATGACACTAACTTTTAATTTTATAGGCCGGCTAGATCTATAGAATTGAAAATTAGTACCAGATATGTAAACATGAATGGTACCTGTCATTTAACTGATCAACGTTCTGAGAATGTAGCATTCAAGAATAACCAAGACCCAGACATCACCGTCATCTCTGTAGGAGAACAAACTGGTGATGGGACCCCTTCAGCATTTTGGAAAATCAACATTTCTCACAGTCTTAAGTGTCAATCCAAACTGGAAGGGAACACCTTAAACCTTTACACCAGAGAAAATGCCAAAGAAACCTTGAGTCCCGTGAAACCAGACAAGGAAGAACCCACTCAAAGTCTGATGGACATTCAGAAAAAGGGCGAACGTTTGTTTTTCCCCATTCAGTTAAATGAGGGGCAGGAGCCGTTGCTCACCAGAGTATGCCTGAAAAACAGAAGGAGCTTCATCAGCGAAGGATTATTCAGGAAATTCCAAAAGGATCAGACCATTCCCACATTTAAATTGACAGACAAATGGGAAATAGATCTGGAAACACCAAATTCCAAGCATCACCTGCCTAGTAGGTGTATGCTAAAAATGTCCTTTGGTGACAAAAGCATAGAACATAATTGTTGGGTCGTGAGAGATGTCCCTTCAACCTTTTATTTAGGCAGTGACATTCTGAATCGATTCACAATCAATTTGGACCTAATTAATAATAAAGCCTGGTCACGACTGGGGGGTATCCTCATGGGCTTTGACAACACGGAAAAAGCATTTCCGTCAGCTCAATTGCTGCCTTATGCCGTTGAAGTTCAAGTGCGAGAAGAGGTTACCACCCGAGGACAGGTGCGACAATTAACTTTTCCCCTCAAAATTAAGCAAGGACAGAATCTCAAGCATCAGGACGCCTACATACATTTAAATTCCCATCTCCAACAACAAGGTTTGTATTTAAATCCGACACCTCTAGCAAATTTAGGACACAACACCATTCGAATATTGGTGGATAACAGCGACCCTCGAAGTATCACTTTGGGCACAGATGCCTTTATTGGAATGGTGGTTGATGCCCAACATTATTCTATTGATTTAGGTAATGCTATCATGGGAACAATCCCAAACACTGTTTCGACATCAGCAACGGTATTCCTCCAGAAAAGAGTTTTGCTAGGCATGGGGGGAATTTTATGTTGTACTCTTCCTGCCCCTATTGGGTGGAAGAGGTGACCTGTAACATTAGGAGGGAGGAGGTAGTGTTCAGAGTCAAGGACCACTACCTCGAATACCTGGAACCTACTGTGCAGGTCAACACCATCAAAAGAGATCTCTCCACCTAACTGGAGGATACCGCTGAAATTGCAAAGCCTGAGGTCTTTCCAGGTTTGAAGCAGATGGTCGAGGAAAGGATCAATCTTGCTGATGCCTGTGAGGCTGAGAGGCAAAGACAAAAGCTGAAACAGGTCTTCTTGGAATTTCAAGATACCTTTTCAGTGCACTCATACGCTGTGGACGCACATCTATTCATTCAACCACCGTTCCCATGGACCCTGGGATGGCTCCAGTATTTGTGAAACAATACCGGTTACCCCTCGTGTCCATGGAGTCTCTCACAGAGATTATTAAGAACTTAGAATCCCGTGGGATAATTCATCCGATCCACAGTACCTTCAACACCCCAGTACTGGGGATATCAAAACCAAACGGCCAATGGAGACTATGTGCAGACCCGAGGAAGTTGAACAAACAGATCCACCTGTCAAGATGGCCACTTCCCTACATCGATCAAGGGCTGGCACAGATCCAAAGGGTCAAAGGTGTACACCGCCATTAACCTGACCAACGGCTACTGTACAGTACCTGTGAGTAGGCAAGACCAGTACAAACCTGCCTTTACCTTCGGGGGGCAGCAGTACAAGTGGACCATAGCACCCTTTGAATACATCAAGTCGGCAATGAGTTCAACATCTTTCCACATAAGGCTATACCCAACTTGGGCGAAAGGGGAAACATGATTTATGTAGATGATGTTCTGATCAAGAGCTCAACTGTGGAATAACATATAGCAGAAATCCACTATGTTCTAACATACTTGCAGACAGCCAGAGCAAAACTGTCCTTTCAGAAGGCACAGTGGTGTAAGACCCGAGTGAACTTCTTAGTGCACGAGACCACCACTGAGGGTCTTAATCCCCAGGTGAAGAAGCTGGAAGCCTTGATGAAATTAAAGGACCCTACCACTCTGCGAAACCTAAGAAGCCTTCTTGGACTCACTACTTATAGCCAGAGCTTCATTGAAGACTACGCAGATGTCACTCTATATTTATTAAAGACCAATGTCAATTGGGAGTATGTGATGCTGGAAATGCATTGGAGGGACAGGGCCTCCCTGTCCTTGTCCTGTAGTCCTTTTTCATTTGTGTTCTGTATTGTTTTCTGCCCAGCAGTCCATGTGGGACTCCTGGAAGTGCAGCTCTTCCTGTTTTTGGTTTGGTGTACAGACCCATGGGATACCCTTATGGCCTGTGCCCCTAGTGTATGTTTTTGGGCACCTGTGGGTGGCCCACAGATCAGGGTATGGGCTGGTGGCAGCTCCATGCTGAATTTGACAGGTGCTCTGAGTATCCTCCATTTTGGGATACCCAGGCCCTGCCATTGGAATCAGTTGATTCCTGATAGAAAACAAGATGGCCCCTGTGGCCTCTTGCTTTCTATTGCCTGTTACCTTGTTTTCCCAAAGTTCTGGGAAGCCCTGACTCTGTCCCTTCCCCCTGACTGGCTGTTGGGTGGCAGTTCCATATATGGTGTTGTTGTGAAGTCCAGTCCAGACTGGCCAGAGCCTTCCCAGTGACTGTATGTTGTGGGTATACCCTGTGAGTGGGACCTGGGTGAATGGAGTTTGTGACCAATATGCACTTCTTGTTGTGGCTGTCTGGTTTCTGGTACGAGAGCCAAAGACTGAGACAGCCCTGCCCGAAACTGGCCTGAATGCAGTGTGTAGTGATGAATGGCTGGGTACTTGTCCCAATCCACATTCCTTGTTGTGAGTGCCTGAGAGGGAGGATGATGGCCTGAATGCACTGTGTAACTGATTGGCTGACTGACTGCATGAATGCCCTTCTGTATGATTGGCTGCTGAGTGTGACCCAGCAGTGTGGATGAGAGGCAGAATAGTAGATCTGGGGACCTCTCACCACTGGAAATTGTTCAGAAGCTGTGTCTACACTTGAAGAGTAACTGGAACTGCTGATCCTCGATGCCCAGCTGGAAGAAGAAGACTTGCTGTTGCATTTGCTTCGACCTGATCTGAAAGCTGCCGAATTCGTCGAAGACTGATCCGAGAGAGGACCTGGTAAGGTGCCCTCTTCCCGTGCTCTGAGGGACCATCGAGCACCGCTAACCTTCGCCGAAACTCCCTGGAAGTCAGACCCTCGAAAGGCTGCCGACCCGAGACGGGACCGCTGAGGAGATCGAAGTCAAGCACCCGGTCTTCGCCGCCGTCGAAGTCCATTGCCGTCGACCAGGGTTTGCAGGTTTGTGTAACTGCTGGAGGCCCGTCGAAGTCGTGTTGCCCCAGAAGAGGGGACCGCTTGACGCCGTGCCGCTGATGACCGGAGCCGCCCGCTCCTTTGCCTAAGAACATTTGAATGGCAGGGCTCCCTTGTCCGCAACATCGAACGCCGGAGAAAGTCAAGGACGCCGATGCGCCAAGGACAATCCGCCAGTGGATTTCCCGCCACCCAGAGACCACAAAGACTTCGCCGACTCGACGCCCTTGCTGGGCCACAGTTCTTCAGAAACTCTTCACGGTCCTGAACAATCAATCGCCGAGGTGCCCCGCACACCTCATCCTCGCAGGACGTCGCCGACGAGCACCGCCTGGATCGACGCCGTGGTCTCGGTACCCTTGAACTTCTCATTGACACCGTCAAGGCCAAGTTCACCTTCTTCAACGCCTCTCGACGATCCGTGGCTCCTACTTTAAAGGGAGTCACTCAAGAAGGATCCGTCGACGCTTCTTCGAAGAACTCTAATCCACCAGGTACATTGGGGGGGTAAAAACATTATAGGAGAGAATCAGACTATTGAGCAATATATGGACTGGGCTTGTGCTATCTTTATTTTACAGGTTGCCCAGGTGGGGGCATCTCCACACAGAACTGTGTTTAGGTAACTGACTCAGTATTCTGCCTATTGTTTCAACCATCTTGCTTTCCCTCCTATCTCTATTGCTGGTTTCCTTGTTATTGATCTGTTTGACATTCTAACAGCATAGTTGATGCACTTTAATGAGATCTGATAATATTGGTGGTACCACTTTAGAATTGTATATATTTACCATGGTTGATTTCTGAGTACAAAATGCGTTATTGTGATAGTGTACATACCTTTGAATATTAATTATATAAGGACTGTGTCTTCAGTAATACAGTGTGTGGACATTCCTTTGTGGGGGCTTGGGGACTACACTGTACTTAAGAACCAGCCTGCATCACCTCCTGTGAAGCTAGGCCTTGATTGCTCGTCCATTGCTACCACAATGGAGAATCTTGGCTGGGGTCCTCTGTGCCTCTCCTCTACCATATCGAGAGCAGAAGTACAGACCCCCCCCCACTGGTCTTTCACAGAGTAGGGTCCAGAACAAGCTCAGGCATTTAAACAACTGAAAATAAGCCTTTCCCAGGCTCCTTGTTTTGCTTACCCCATAAAGAACAAGTTCTTCTTGGAGACAGGGTTCTCAGATACTTGCCTAACAGCAGTGTTTTATCAAAAGCACGACAAGGTCAACAAAGTCATCTCGTACCCAAGCAAGAGGACAAATCCAATGACTGTGAGAAGGCACTCCTGACAACGGTGTGGGCATTAAAAAACTACTGCCCATTCATCCAGGTGAAGCACATCATTGTCAAGACTCCTGATAACCCTTGAAATATCTACAAAGTGATAGAATTTGGGTGGGGAATGTGAGTGATTCCAGAAATACTTCCTGGATTCTGTCCATAAAAGGCTTTCCTGTGGAGGTCAGATATGGCCAAAACAAGAAGAGCCCGCTAACGCAAGGGTTGGCGGACTTGCATGATTGGCGACTTTGAGGCCGAAAGTCTAATAACCACAAACAACATGGAGGCGTACTTAACTTCCACACACAAGGTCTATGAAAAAGACGTGTGTCAGTGTTAGGAAAGATTTTCATTTATGTGTAATTTTCCCTCCAGTTGTGAACCCCACAACTTTTAGCTGTTGTCTGACAATCCTAGTCTGACTTTTTCCAGTGGAGCCCAGCCTTCTGCTGTACTCCGCTGGGCATTTGCTCATTTTGTTTTTGGGAAACTGATATGCCCTTCAGACAGTCAGTACTGGGAGACTTTGTTTCCCTTAGCCTTTCACTTTGTTGATATTCTTTAGCAACATTTTATCAGTGCACAAAGTACCTTACAGTACAGTGCAATTGAGTCTTCCTTTCATTTTTAAGGCCCTAGACACCCTCAAAGGATGTTTCAGTGGATGTACAAATGTGCCTTGGACAGAGCTGGTGGCCACTGTTACTTTTCATATACTTTTAACCCTTTCGTGTGGCCCATAGTGCATTTACTGTGGTTGGCCCAGGACAGTGGCCAGTGCCTAAAAGGGCTATGCCACGAGGTACTTTGTTCTGTCCTTTGCCCATCTTGTCCCTTTGCCTTCCCCAGGTTGAGCAGACCCGTGAAATTCCTTATTTGGTTATGCAGACCCCTGCGCAAACCAAAGCTTTGTCACGATGTCTGGTGTGCTGGGAATTACTGGGACCACCATTGGCCGTGATTGGTCCATGTCTGGGATGGCTGTATGTGAGCAGATCTCTCATTGGGTCCTCTTCGTTTTTTGTATTTTTTTGTATTGTTTTATTATACTTTATATAGCGCCTTTGTCCAAGGCGCTTTACATGGAGAGAAACAACGGTACATAAAAATCAGTAGTGCAAATCGACATTCAGACACTACCGGTAACAGTCAATCAAGGACAATGAATCAGGTGAGTTTTTAGGGAACAGCGGAACAGAGAGTAAGAAGTAATGGAAGGTTTTGGCGCGAAGGAGATTCTGGATAAGAGAAGGCATCTTACACCCATTCCAGGTCAATCTTTTGAGTTCACGCCAAACTTAGGATAGGAGCCAAGTATCCTGAAACTATGAAACAGAGCCGAGGAACCACTGGTGACCCACTGGTAGGTTTGGCACCCTGAGCCTGCTGTTGTCCCGTTGGACGCCCTGTTTCTGATCAAACCTAGAAGGTCTGCAAAGGTGCTTCAACCCATTAGAGTAGTAGGAGTAACTATTCTCTGCACCTCCAACTTAACCAGAAAGCAAGCCTTCTCAGACGTGTTCCTGCACCAACCAGTGAACAGACCAGCTTTGACGGGACCTTTGCCCTGGAACCACTGCTGTCTTGAGTTGACACTTGAAACTTTGGGGATCGTAAGCTCTGGGCATAAAGCACTCTGCCCCTGAGATTCGCACACCTAGCATTCCTAGGTCTGGAATTAGGAGAGTATGCCTGAACCCGAGCATACGCAGTCACTGTGTCGCCCAGCTGTGGTGATGAATTTTGTGGGTGTGACTTGCTGCTGTGCCCTCCTGTGCCTTCAGACTCACTGCAGTGAAATTTGGCCTGATCCCTTCCCCAGGAGCGGAGAAATCGCCACTGTCCTGCCATGGAATCATTCCTGGAACTCAACCGCTGAGAGCCGTAGAACCACCCAACTGCAGGATTCAAACCTGCAACCGAAGTGGACTCAACTGCTGATGTTTGGTCTGGAGTGCGCCAAGGGTCAGTGATTAATTGCAACCCTTACCGGTGGCCCCTGGCGCATCCATCAATTTTTACACACAAGTGTCCCCTGCGGGTCACTCTTCTTTATCGAGGTGGCCTCTGCAACCAAGCTATTCCCAACTCTTGGATCCTGTTCTGCCCTCTTGGGGACACCCTCCTTGAATAGTGTTAACTTATTCTTCACTGCCTCACCCACCTTCCTGAGTCGCTACAGCCCCTGCAAGAGACCCCGGTTTGGTTCAACCGCACACTCGCGTGCAATAGCACCGAAAGTACTTTTGAGCACAAGGCTCCACTCATTTTAGGAATTTGACTTCCTCTCAGTTAGCGTTTGAAAAGTGAAGGCCTGCCTAAATGATATTTGCACTGTATGCTCACTTTCTTTACAGGTTGTGGACCCTTACTGTGTACTATTCCTTTAGGCCATTGGTGACTGTATAAATGTTTAATAGTAGTGTTGTGTTGGTTTAGTTATTACTGCTGATATTTGTTTTGTGTTTGATTTAATAAGGCCTTTAATAAATGTTTATATTTTTTTTATATACACCATGACTGAGAGTAATTTGTAGTGTGCTTTGCTATGTGTGCTAATTGTCGGCTTTCAATCACCCTCACCTCTTCTGACAGGGATACCCACAGTTTCTGTGGATGGGTGCTCCTACCATGTTGATAACAACAGGGAAAAATAACTAGTAGCTGGCATTGGGAAAGCCTGGGTGAATGATACACCGGAACCCTCTACTGGTTACAAAATAGGACCCCGAAGTAGTCAGGTTGCAGAGTTGATGGACGTTCATCACGCCATCCTCACTGGAGTGCAGCACCAACTCAATGAACTGGTCATAATCAATGTCAGTAATGGATTTGTGGAACACCTGATTAACTGGAAGAATCAGAGGCATGCTTGTGCCAACAATAAACCCCTACAGCATGCCAAACTGGTCCAGTCAATTGACATTCTGGTGACCTCCAATGAGGTGACCATCTGTTGGAAGAAGATAAGAGGTTCTTCCAAATAGAGGGGCCACATAAGGCTGGGAATTATCTGGCTGACCATCTGGCTTAAACCAAAGCCTGTAGGGGGATTTCATAGAAACCGAATCCCTGCTGGATGAAATCCAAATTGCGGCTTTCACCACATCACAAACTCATGCTAACAGCGAACTCTCGACAGCCTTGTGTAGTAAAGATACCCCAGATGCGGATTTGATCACTGCACAGAAAGAGAAACCGATCATTGGGAAATGTTATCGACACATTGAGTTGTACCGGTAAAGATGAAGTTTTCCAAGATGTTCTGAATCCAATACAATTTGTTGGTAAGGAGAGTCCTATCTGGCTGTGACCAGTGGGTGGTACCTACCTCATTCTGGAGCCTGATGTTGAACCACCCACATGACACAGCCACTGCCGGGCATAGGGGGTTTCAAACTACATTAGAAATCTTGCGCAAGGTTGCCTACTGGACACATATGGGCCAGGACCTCGACACTTATCTAAAGGGGTGTCTTGTGTTTGCTCAATTCCAACACAGTTCACTCACACACAGAGCTCCCCAACAAAAAAGGGGAATGGCACTGCCATGGTCAGTTGATTTCATCGAGCCAGTGATTCGTTGCTCTAGAGGAAACAAGTACATGTTGACTGTGACACGCTTGCTCATAAAATGGATAGAATGTCTTCCAGCCCCGAATTATAAGGCGGAGACAGCTGTTACACTAATGATCAACTGTATCTTCTCTTGTTTTGGCCTCCCACAAAGGATTAAGTTGACCGAGGAGGACATTTTACCAATGAGATGATGGCAAAGATGTGGAAGATTCTAGGGGTAATAAGAAAACTCGACATTGCCTGCCGCCTGGCCTCAAGTGAGGGGTAGGGAGATACAACAAAACAATAATGAGTATCTTAAAGAGGTTTTTGGTAGACTCTGCACCCAGATGGCTCATCCAATTACTGCTTGTCCTGATGGCTATTAGGTCTACATCATCTTCTGCAACAAAGATGTCGCTATTGGAGCTCATGGCCGAACGAAAAATGGTGTTACCTCAGGATCTGCTCTACAGAACTCAGAAACAAAACCTTATAAATGCATCTATTACTCATGAGTACTTTGAAAATTTAAGGAAGCACCTCCAGCACGCTTTTGCTTATGCTCAGCACAATTTAGAAAAGTTGGCTGAAGGAACGAAGACCAATTATGATCTAAAGACCAGCAAGAAAGAATAGGGAGTAGGTGGCAAGGTTTACCCGTACAATTTTCAAAGGAATCAGGCCAAGGAGTGGAAATTTCTTCCATCTTGGCATGGTGTCTTTGAATTTTTATTTTACAATTTTTTTATTGAGTTAAATACACCAGAAGGATCTTTACATCAGTACAACAAGGATGCATAATAGTATTGCACTCACCTCAACAACAACGAAGATATAGAGCCTCATCATGAATTGGGCGGTAGCCCTTAAATGCAGCAAAAATGGTTTTACCACTGCATTTACCACTCTGCTGAATCTCGAGTCTGGCAATTACCACCAGGGGTAATACCGCCAGTGGTAATTACACCACAAACTCCCCATTGGGTCCAATAGACTCAATGGAGAATGGGGAGTAATGTTTAGTGCTCAACCCGAGTAACTTTTATTGCCCAACCCGTGATCCAGTGGTAATACTGCCAGACCAGTGGCTGTTAACACAAATAAAATTGGGCTGTATCCAGGGACGTCATTTCACCAAAATGCCTGGGATAGCAGAAGTGACATCACACGCCCCTTGACCCCCTGATGACATCACAGGAAGTGATGTCATTTGACCCCGCCCTGAAGTGATATCGCGGGAAGCAATCGAACACAATCTTTCACTCGTTGACAAAACAGGAAGTGGCATCACACAGTATTGTACACTACGAAAAATATGGTTACAATATCATTATAATGTGATGTACATTACGCGAACCAAGCAAGTACCACAAGTACCTCTTTGCCTCGGTACGCTGGTCGCGAGTTGGAATCAGCTGTTGTCTTCACTTTGCTGCAGCGTGCTACGTTCTACGTGAGACCTTCTGCTGAGTTGCCTTGTGTGAAGCCACGCCCCCTTCAATGCCGACTTCAAAAGCAGAGGTGCGCGCGCACCTGCGCGCGCGCACCAAGCAAGTACCACAAGTACCTCTTTGCCTCGGTACGCTGGTCGTGAGTTGGAATCAGCTGTTGTCTTCACTTCGCTGCAGCGTGCTACGTTCTACGTGAGACCTTCTGCTGAGTTGCCGGTAAACCTTAACTCTCAAGAAGACACATAGACACTTATAAACGTTTGGAAAACGTTTATTATTAGCAGTAAACTATAATATCCCCCACTTTCTTTATGTGCAGTGTGTGAAGCCACGCCCCCTTCAACGCTGACTTCAAAAGCAGACGTGCGCGTGCACCTGCGCTCGTGCACCAAGCAAGTACCACAAGTACCTCTTTGCCTCTTCGTCTCGTTGCCGAGGCCAGAGGCATATTAGAGGTACTTCCCTTCTGGTGGCTTTCAATTTTGTAGTGCGCCCTGCTGTGATTAGGCGCGGGTGGCGTGGCTCAGCACTTCCCAATAATGAGGACTTTCAACTTAAAAACTGGGATGCCGCCGTCATTTTTCACTACTACGGCCATGGAAAACACTGCACTGCCCCAACAAGGTTTGATAAACCTGAACTCTACACCTGTTGGAACTAAAGGTGCTAAAACGGGACAGACTAACATGGACATACGCCTGTTTTGCAGCGGCTCATTATCGGCGCACCGAGCAAAGTCGAGACTGGAGGATGGACGGTATGTTGAAGATAGGAAGATCCCTAATTCCATATCTTCTAGCCATGTATCTAAAACAGTGTTTAGATTTCCAGCGGTACTAGAAAGCACTCAAAAGGTACAGACATTGAAAGTTCTGTCTTGTAAATCCATATCAGACACTGTTTTACTTGAAAGTATACCTACCACTGCTCAGCCTATTGCTTCTACCCATTTGACACCATCTGACAATGATGTAGCAATAATTGATCTCGATTTAAATGAATCGGTATTCTCTAACAAAATGCTGTCTGAAAATGTATCTATATCCCCTATAATGTTCACCGAGGTGACCCACTCCTCAATAGAAACTGTTTCCTCTATTTCTTCATCAGAGGCAAGTGTTATACAAACTAACACACAGGGGATGAACACCTCACTCAGCCATGAGATAATGAATTCATCGTTAAATATCACGTTACAAGCCATGAATTTAGCCATTCAGGCTTTAGGAGTTTTCCAAACTGTAGACAACAGATTAGCATTACAAGAAACAACCATGCAGAAAATGTTAACTTTGCATTAGTCCCCGAAAAGTGCAACTCAGCCTCACTCACCCCATAACTCCTTCAGTTCGTCATTGAGGATAGCTGTCTGTTCTGCTGCCTCTCAGACAGACCATATTCCCGAGCAGGGAAATCTCAACGTCATCTCTATGGAGAATAGTGAAAGTGAGGGAACCTTAAGTAGCTTGCCATGCATTGCCTCAATCATATATGACCCGTCAGCGAACATCCTGAATTTCTCTAAAGAGAAAATCGCTGATCCACCACCTAAACCGGCTGCGACACCAAAAGGCGCTTTGTACCCAATGTTTACACCAGTTGCCTCTGACACATGCACACAAAACAAGGAGAAAGGTATGAAAACAACCATTACCAGTAATGAGCCTCGACACCACCCATTGAGTAAGGGAAACAAGAAAAATAAGAAACCTAATGTAAAACTAACAAAAAATGAAAGATTGACAAAGTATATAGGGAGCTCCACCACCAAACAATTTTTGAAAACCATTTCGCTCCCAAAAAAGAACCAAATTTCTACTTCCCAGGCCATTAAGAAGAAATATGCTCAGCAAATTTACATTAAGAGAAATATGGCCCCATCTGTTTTCCAACCTGCTCAAGCCCTTAACTATCCACCTTTAAATTAGCTTATTCAGGTGATGGGTTCACAAGGGTCAACTTGCCTCCCTTCTTCACGCGACCTAATAGTTAGTAATAGTAATAATAACCCACTACCAGATGTGAGCAAGAATTCTAATCGCAAGACTATCAAAAGTATTGTCTGTGATAGAGCTGAACTTAGAAAAATGATTGATGATTATATGTCCGATCGTACTCAGCCCCAAATAGAGATGCCTAGTAGAACCTGTGAATGCACTCAGAACAACATCGTAATTGAACAGGCCAATACGAACTCAAGACAAAATCAGGAGCCAGTATTCTTATCAGATATGACGCAATCATCATCACATTCCCATAAAGGAATTCATGAGATCTCCAAAAAAGGGTATGATGATTTAGATGAATGCCCCAGATCTGAAAGACGAGTGAATGATAAACCCCCAATGAACGATCTGTCGAGCGCCATTATATGACTAATCGAGGGCGCCCTGGGGAATTTACAATCCTCACCCACCTTGGGTAAGGAATTAATTGGAATTAAGAAACCCAGTAGAAAGATAACCACTGAATCGAATAAACCTATCAATGTGAAACCTGCTCCTTATTGTTTAGTCTTAGCTTGCAAACCGCCACCATTTACTCAATATGATTTAAATCGGAGGGCTGTGATGGCGATATTGTCTGACATCGAACAGCTTGAAGATATCATATCTGCTGATTTGGCAGCAGTGGAATTTGTGGAAAGCAAGAATCTAAACTCAGTGAGACTCTGGATACAATCCATAGTGTTGCAAAATCTAATTTGGCAATCAAAAGACTCCTTGGCAGCATTGGGATTTAATTTGTACATTGATCACTGAGCCCAGCACGGAGTGTTGACCGTGAGCAATCACTCCCCGCAAGCACTCCTTTCAATGCCTCAGCATCGCCAAACTAGTGTGTGCCTGTCAGAACCCTCTCCATCCAACAAAACAAAAAAGAGTGTCACATTTAACACTCCTTGTTCTTGTAAGCCCCACACTGAGCAAACATAGCTAGGCCAAACAAATTCAAAACATCTCATCATAATTAGCTGGAACACCATGGGACAAAAGCACTTGGTAAACAATGATAAGCATCATCGGGACAGTTATGATTTGGTTCTTCTCCAAGAAACTTGGCTAATTGCTCCCCTATTTGGGATCGCTATGAAGTGTTTTTGAATCCCGCTATTAAAACAATAATGGGTAGGCCAATGTCAGGACTCATTATAGCTATTAGGAAGAGAAACGAGTTTTCATCTCAGCTTTGGGCTATGCCCAATGAATTTCTGATGCTAGTAAATGTCTGCACACCCACTGAAGTATTGCTGTGATAAACTTGTATTGGAACACTGCGGCAATAAGTGATGATCGTTTCTTTGGTGACTTGAATAGTTTGTTGGACATAGTTACCAGTGATTGCCAAACTAAATTCCTCATTCTTGCTGGCGACCTAAATTTAAGGTGCCTGGATAACGTGAATGTGCAAGCTAGTATGAGAAATAGACGCTGGAGAGCCTTAGTCCAACATAGAGGCTTGTATGTTTTGAATGGAGCCTTCACATCTGACATACCACCGGCTCCAACCTGGCACAGAGGGTCTGCGTTTTCAATTATTGATTATATGTATGTAAAGGCGGCCCTATGGCCAACTGTTCAAAAGTTCATTGTGATAGCCTTGGAAACTTGGGATCATAACATGCTGACTGCTGAATTAGGTGCCCAAATGCAACGTGAGATTGTCAAGACGAACCTAGTTGAAGGATGTTTGGTGGCAAACTCGAGCGGGCGTCGCCTTTGATGGACGGAGGACACGTTAATACACTTTAGCAAACTCCTTAAAGAAGAAAATTTGATTAATGAAAATACACCAGAAAATTCAGGAATTGTATATAGTAACATGCTGCAGACATTCCAGCAAACTAAAATCTGCACTAGCGCACAGCAAATGCATCTACACACATTTGACAATTTGGTGCGTATAAGGAAAACTGCCTTTCGAGCGGAATTAAGGAGTCTTGCAATGCTTCCCCTTTCCATCAGATCAACCCTCGCTGGGAAATTGCGTAACAACTATAGAAATTGGGTCAGATGTCACCGAGGCGTGCTCTACCAGAAAGATGGAGCGGAGATGTTGAAAACACTTGCCAGCAAATATATTTCTAAAATGTGGGCAACTTTGAATCAAGCGCTTGGGCAGCATCAGGTTTGTGCTCAATCATCGGCTGTGGATACACAAACTTGGGTTGCTCATTTTAGCAAGCTTTATGCGATGCCAACAAGCAGCTCCTTCCTGTCCACTCCCAGCATCGTAGCCCCCTTTAATCTGTCAATTGATGAGGATGAGATACTCCATCTCATAAATACTGCAAGTAAATCGAAAGCAGTTGGACCAGATGGTCTATCCAACTTCGCCATGCAAAGACACCCTGAGTTATGGGCGACAATCTTGTTTCATATATTCACTGCGATTAATGTTCATCAAAAACTTCCATTCAAATGGACTCAAGCGATAACGGTACCTATCTATAAGAAGGGTGATCGCCTGTCCCCAGATAGTTACCGTCCAATATCGTTACTGGATGCCCCAGGGAAAATTTATTGCAGAATAATCCTTAAAGAACTGAATAACTGGGTTGAAACGGAATCATTAGTTGACCCGTTTCAGGCAGGTTTTGTTAAAGGATTAGGGACCATCCCAATGTCCTTGCCCTTACTCTGGTGCAAGTGCAACAACTAACACGAGCACAACCATTGTATCTGGGATTTATAGATTTCAGAGCTGCTTTCGATTCAATTGACTGGGAGCAACTCTTTGTCAAGCTTAGAAAGCATGGGTGCCCGCCCACCTTACTGTCACTTATTATTTTGCTTCATTCGAATACAACAATGCAGGTACGTGTGACTCTTGATGGCCTACTATCGCCAAGAATAGTCACCCAGAGGGGGCTGAAACAGGGTTGTGCCCTGGCCTCCTTCCTGTTCAATTTCTTTATATTAGAAATAGGAGAGTTTCTAACCCCTAAGATAGGAATCCAACAAGTCCCGTATTTACTGTACGCGGACGACTTGGTTCTTCTATCACAAACACAGAGGGGATTAAAAAATATGTTACATCAACTTGCATTTATGCCCAAGCTAATAACCTGAACATCAACACTGACAAAACCCAAGTACTCGTATGTAATCCTAAAAGAAATCCTAGAGTAAGTAAATATAAGTGGCAATTGCAACAGAGTAATATTGTTACTGTTAATCATTATAGGTATTTAGGCGTAGTTATAAAACACAAAAAGTCAATAACACATTATAAGTGTGAAATAAGAAACAAGCTCCAATCCCTGGTGTCTCAATCTCGGATACTCCTTAGGAAGTTTGGAAAGTTTTCGGTGAGGCACATCATCATGCTTTACAAAATGGAAGTGGTCCCCATCGTGCTCTATGGTGTCGAAGCATGTCTACCTAAAGATCTCACCTTTTGGGATGGGATAGAGTCTTCCTATTGGAAACAGATATTACAACTCCCTAATAGCACACCCATAGCGCTGATTCGAATCGAATTGGGTCTTACTTCCCTCTACTCACAAGTTGTCTGGAAACAATGTGCGTTTTTTTGAAAGGCATTAACTGGCTTAGAGAAACCGTCCATCCTGAAAGTTGTAGCATATCATCTGCTTATGTCCAATCATAATTTTCCACGGAAATGGCGTAATCACATTCTAGACACTCTTAGTGCTGCAGCCATAACCATTGATCTACTTAAACAAAACCCTGACCGGGCTAAAGTAAAGATATTCCAACATGATTGGTCCCAAAATATAACAAAATGCTCAACTTATAAAGATTTTGATGTTCTCCTGTTTGGGCTAAAGAAGCATGGAACAATAGCGCCCTATCTCATAAAACATCCGTGTCCTCTTACCAGGAAGAAGTACTTAAGAGTTAGGTTGAACCTGTATAACACCTGTGATATATTGTGCAGAAGAAAGATCATTCTAAGTGAACAAAATTACTGCCGATACTGTACGAACATTAACCAGATTGAAACCATACAACACTTGTTGGTAGATTGTGAGGTTGTAAGTGAAGTTAGAGACACATGCTTCAGGGATAAGCTAATCCTCCAGAATTATCTAACCCAATATCAAAAATGGCAAATACTGTTCTCTAATCCTAGAATCCTAGAACATGATTCTGCCGGATATTCCAACAAACGAGCATGAGAATCACACTGTTTGTAAATTACGATAGACTAATGATTGAGGAAACATCATTAGTCATAGGAAAAGGGGATCAATTAGTGTTACTTGCTATGTTTTTCTGGCAATTTTACCAGTCTTCGTGATTGATATATCACGTAAACTCTCTTTGTTGATCGTACTTTGTTTGTCATTGATGTAAAAGTAATGTATTATTATGAATTACATCTTACAATGTTTTTTCTATTCCCTTTTTCTTTCCTTTTTTCTTTCCCTTTTTTCCCTTTTTTTCACTTTATTTTAAAAGAATAACTATTTTGTGATTTGTAAATAATTTGAAAAGTTGTTTTCCGACTGAACAAATTAAATAAAAAATAAAAAATAAATAAAAAGATGTACATTTCATACAAGAATGGATCACCATATGTATCGTTAAGATCAGTGCATATAGGTCCATATTACTAAATTACTGTGAATTCAAGCAGACGTCCATGACCAAATGATAATGAGGTGTTATTATATAGCACTTACGCTTAAGCGCTTTATATAGAAAAAATATACACCCAATATCACCCGACCTGTGTGGGTACTCATTTATCGACCTCAGAAGGATGAAAGGCTGAGTTGAGGCATTTAAGAACAGACTAAATCAGTGACTCGCCCACTGAAGTGTGCCTAAAATAAACCTTTAATGAGTCTAGCAATTATTGTATAGAATTCCAGAAAGACACATTATTTGGTATTCCTATTCTTTCTTATTTAGGGTCAGTGCTGAAAGTGTTAGACTTGTGGAATTCCTGTTCATGATTTTCTTCTCTTTTTTTAAAGGGGCCTGATCAAGAAAGCCATCCACTCCAGAAGTAAAGAGCCACGTGGTGCTGGCTTGCATTACCAAAAAAAAAAAGAAGAAAAAGAAACTTTTTTTTCATTTTTTTAAAAGATAAAGGTCACAAAGGAGACGACAGAGGTCGCAAAGGAGACCTCAGAGGTCGAAGTTGCGACCTCTGGCGACCCCTAAATGACGTCCCTGGCGGTATCCCAGACAGAATACCGCCCAACTCGTGATGAAGCCCATAGTGGATTATCGTCATACCTCGTAACATATGAACAACCTGCAAACAAAGAAACAAAAAAAGAGTTTGGTGGTCCGCACTTTGCAAATGGGTCCATAGGCCATGGAGAGCAGCGGGTACATCAAAATCAAGTACTCAGAGGCCTCTGTTAGAGCAGCACAGGTGGGAAAATTCGAAGCAAATACAAGTCTATCTCCTATGTTGCCCAACCAATTCGAATATAGGCAAATCAGTGTTCAGGGTGGGTTTTTATCTGAGGAGTGGAACATTACTATGTTAAGAATTTTTCAGGCATCGAACATAGCAGCTAACACATCCTCTCCTTCATGTACAGCACCAGCCCATGCTTTCATTTCAGCCAAGCATCAGCAATCAAATTCTTTGTGCCACAGTTCATATTGGGGGCCCTGCTTGTTTTTCCATGACATAGCTAGACATCTCTTCGCTACGACACATACAAGGTCTATGAACTTAATCACATGCCTGTGTTTACTTGGCCTAGAATACAGTCCTAAAAGGGATTCTAGGGCGTTCCATTCAAACCTAGCAATCCCAGCCTTCATGCAGACCTGTTCTATCTAGGACCAACCATTTTGCACCCGAATGCATTTCCAGAGCATGAATTCAGCCCCTTCACCATTGCACCAGGGACAAGTTGGGGTTGCATTAATGTTAAATTTAGCCACCCGCTTGGAGTCATTCATGTACGATGCAGCACGTTAAGTTGGATAAGCCGAACCTGTGCGTTCCAGGACATGTTTTTTTAACTTTTGTTTTTATTAGCATTTTGAAAGAACAAAACAGAAGCCATGTGTTACATATCATGGAAAAGCTCTGTTACACCTTCTTGAACAACCCGGTTACCCGTTCCTCCACCCACCATCCTCTCCCAACAAACAAACAGTAGTGGTTTTATTACACAGTATTATCAGAGTACTCAGTAATATTTGTCACAGTGAGTGTCCCCCTTCATGGTGAGAGCACTCCCCTTTTTTTATCATATTTGACATAAATGGCGCTGTTGGCATAATTGTTCTCTTGATCGGTGTGTCTATCTATCATCGGCCTCAGGTAGGTATTTTTTGTCCATTAATTGTCTGTCTGGTTGCATCCCTGCATTTCCACGAGACCGACTTTCCCTCCCTTTTGTTAAGAGCATGGTCCTCTATTGCCTCTCTCTGACCCGAGCCGGCTTTGCTCTTACCTCAGTGTACGTCCCATCCCCATCTTTGTTGGACACCGTCCCAGGCGGACCTGAAGGTGTCCAGGTCATCGTTGACCATCGTGGTCAGTTTGTCCATCAAGAACATGTTTTTACATTTTTTCAACCATTCCTCTCTATTCGGGGTTATTGCGCTCTTCCATTTCTGGGTGATGGCCACCCGCCCCACCTGCAACATGGTCTCCCACATCCTGGGGTATCTATACACCTCTGTCCCCCTGCAAGGTATCCCCAGTAGCATTTGCAACGGGTCTAGCAAGAGTGATTCCCCAATGGTTTTCGCCATCCACCCCCTTAAATTCCCCCAATAGATTTGTGTTTGTGGGCAGTGCCACCACACATGTTCTCGTGACCAGATCTGACCGCACCCTTTTGGGCACAGTGGGGAGGCCCCTGCAAACATCTTGTATATCTTGAGAGGATCTCTGTGCCATCCCTGAAGTCCCTTAAAATTGTGCTACATGTCTGCTGTGAAGAGATTTCCGTGGAATGCTACTCTGTATATATTGCACCATATCTCTTCCGTGAGTTCCTCTCCAGCCAGTTCATTCCAGAAAATGTTAAATCCCTGCCTGTCCTTCTTATTGCTTACATTCATTACCCTGTACAGTTTAGAGACCATCCCCTTCTGAGTATCAGCTGCGACTATCTTTTTTCTAATGGAGTTAGTGGCGGCCTCAGTTTTGATCCCCATTTCTGGCCAGTCAGGAGCCCTTTTAACCGCAAGTATTCGAATACTGAGGTTCTCCCCGTTCTCCCCGTGCCCACGGTGTCAGCTACTGCCTCATACGAGTGGAATCCCCACACTAGGAATAATTGTCCCACCCTTTCCATCCACATATCTGACCAATCCTGAGAGTTCCGGAATGGCTTGTCACCCAATTTTATGTCAGGGCCCAAGAGAGAGGACATCGGGCAGGGCCATGACAACAGGGTCTCTGTATATTGGTCCCCTTTCCATATTGACCACAACAATCCCAGCGTGGGGTGGTCGAGTAACCTGCTCGGAATTTCTTTGTTGGGGGCCCATATCAGATCCCCTACTTTGAGCAAGTGTGTTTCCATGTCCTCTAAGTACGACCAAAATGTTCCCATATCGTCCCGCATATGTTCCAATAGTACCCTGAGTTGGGGTGCTTTGTAATATAGCCGAAGTCCTGAAGGGTAAGAGTGGATCGCTTGGTTCTAGGGGTCTTGCCCTGCCATATGAACCTCTGCACTATCATTTGGAAGTCCTTAAATATTAGCTCCAGCACTTTCGTGGGAAGGGATGTGAACAGGTATAGAAATATTGGCAGGACATTCCTTTTTATCGTCGTCATGCGGCCATACCACGATAGAATCATGCTGTCCCATCGGTTTAAGTCCATTTTGATAATTGACGGTGTCCAGTCATAATGTCGAATACAATAATATCGAAAGTCAAAATGTCGAAAAAAAATGTCGAAAATAAAAATGTCGAATTACAAAAATGTCGACTTTTTTCGATTTTTTTTCGAAATAATGTTTAAATAAATAATTAATTAATTATATTTTATAAAACATATTTTTTTTAAATGATTAAAGGTATATCCATGGTGAGTGGGAGGGATGGGGAGGAGGGGGGGGTTGGGGTAGGGGTTTGGGATGGGGTTTTTTAATAATTAATTATTTAATTAATGTTTTATTAAATACTTTTTTAAAAAAATTAAAGGTATATCCATGGGGGGTGTTGGGGGGGATGGGGAGGAGTGGAGGGTTGGGGTAGGGGTTTGGGATGGGGGGTTTGGGGGGGGACCCCCCCAATAAAAAACGTTAGTATATGTGATATTTTACATAGTTATTTTAACATTGGTTTTTCGATTTTTTTTCGACATTTTATTTTCGAATTAATGACTTTTTCTATTATATGTATGTGTTTTCGACATTTTTGAATTCGACATTTCTTTTTCGACATTTTTGTAATTCGACATTATTTTTTCGATATTATGACTATAAACCATAATTGACATTAGTGGGCCAAAATGTTCTGCCGCCAGAGCCGTTAGATCCCTGGTTAGTCGTATCCCTAAGTATTGGATTTCCACCTTTTCCACTTTAATCCTTAGAAAATTATTCACCGGGTCTAATACAGGGTCAACTGGCCGGTGTGGCAGGAACTTGGATTTGGACTTGTTGATTTTTAAACCTGAGAAGGGCCCAAAGGTATCAATAAAAGAAAGCAGAGCCAGGAGTGTCTTCGCGGGGTCCACTAAGTACTCCAGAATGCCATTGGTGAACAGGGAGAGTTTAAATTTGACCTTTCCCCTTTGGAATCCCTGGATGTGGGTCCTCACTGCTATTGCTAAGGGTTCCATTGTTTGGGCGAATATAAGGGGGGACAGCTGACATCCCGGTCTTGTACCCCTGGTAAGATTAAATGATGCCAACAGCTCCCCGTTCACCTGTACTCTCGTCATGGGTGCCCTGCACAGTGCTCCCACTCACTTTCTCATGTGGTCCCCAAATCCCATTTTTTGTAGGAGGATGGACATGTATCTCCATTCACCCCGTCAAGCGCTTTTTCAGGTTGGCCTCCCGTGCATAGTGCATCAGGTTAATTGTCTTCCGGATGTTATCCGGTCCCTGACGCCCTCTTATAAAGCCCACCTGGTCGCCATGAACCAGGGACGGCATTATTTCCTCCATCCGTTTACCCAGGACCTCCTCGAGGACTGCATTTAAAACTCTCGCCAGATGCGGGGCGAGGGTTGATCGATACAGTTTATAGAATTTTACAGAGAATCTGTCCTCTCCCGGCGCCATCCCGCCCTTCATATTCTTTATTGCTTCACTGACCTCTTCCTCTGTTACTGGAGCTTATAAGCTTTCCGCCGTGTCATGGTCTAGACCTGGTATAGGTATTTTAACCACAAAATCCTCGATAAGAGATTCCTCCCCGTTAAACTCCGTCTTGTACAGTCGTTCATAGTAGCGCTTAAAAGCTCCCCCAATACTCGGGGTGTCATAACGTATAGCTCCCTCCTCATTTTTCATGGCTTTGACCATCCTACTTTTCTGAGCTTCTCTCAGTTTCCATGCTAGAATTCTGTCCGCTCTTTCCCCCTTTTCGTAATACTTTTGTTTAAGGAACTGGAGACTTCTTTCAGTTTTACCCAGTAGAGGTTCCTTAAGTTGGGTTTTATATTGATCTAGGGCGGCCGCCTGCTCTGGGGTGATAGACCCCTCCGGTGCCCTTCCCGGTTGAACCTGTGCTATTTTCTCTCATAAAGTCTTTTCCTGGCTGCCCCTCTCCCTTTTTTCTGGGCCCCTATTTTTATTAGGACGCCTCGTATGGGGGCTGTGCCCCAGATGGTATGCGGGCTAACCTCCCCATTGTTATTTAGGTCGAAGTATTCCACTATGTTTTCTAGAGCCGTTCAGGCTATCATCGTATCTTTTAGGAGAGTATTGTTACACTTCCACCTCTGCTTCCGTTGGCGTCACCAGCCCCCTATCATGGTGACCCGCACCAAGTCGTGGTCGGACCATGGGACCAGTTCTACCCGCAGGTGTTGTGTGTATCCATGTAGGGTTTCATCCACCAGAATGTAGTCGATTCTGGAGAGTGTTTCATGAGTTTTTGAGTAGTATGTGTAGGGGGTCCCCCGCTAGAGATGCCGGGAGTGTGTCCACCAGGCCCAGTTCATGGTTAATTCTACAGAAGCTGCGGGAGTCTTCTGACGGTACGTGCTTTTGTGCTGACATTTTTTTCCTATCGCTCCCAGGGTCAAGTACCATGTTGAACTCGCCCGCAACTATGAGAGGGCCTTCCGTGAACATTCTCAGTTTTTCCCTGACCTTTTCCCAGAAAAGCACTTGCCCCTCATTGGGGCCATAGATCACTGCCAGTGTGAGGGGGGCTCCTTGTATTTCCCCCTTGATGAACAGGTACCAGCCTTTTGGGTCCCTGAACCCCCCCTCCATCTTGAAGCCCAGATCGCTAGCCATGACAATCGCTACTCCCCTCTTTTTCATCTTGTAAGAGGCGTGGTATACCTCCCCGATTCCCGTCCCCTGGATGACTGGTTCCTTTCCCCTCGCCCAGTGGGTCTCCTGGGAAAAAGGAGATCTAACTTTGCCCACTTGAATTCCCTACCCATAAGGGACCTCTTTGTGGGTGTATTCATTCCCCTGGCATTTAGGGAGCCCATCTCCAGTTTTGGCAGACTGCCAGCCATTTAGGTACTCGAAAAGTGTCATAGCCTCATTTCCTTCCTTCATTTCACGATCTTTGCCTACGTTCATTACGCCTTGCCTATGACCCACATCCTGATGTGTCTGTTTACTTGTAATCACTAACTTCACTCCCCCACTTTCCCAACTCCCCCCTACTTACCCTTGAGGGGCCTATCCCCAACGGCCCCCCTTCTAACAATGGGGTCCCGTGCTCCATCCCTCCTCCTTCTACGAAACCCTATCCTGTTGGACCCTGCTTGCCCGGCGCCCAGCCAATAAGTCCAACCATTCCTGGTACTTGACTGAACCACCAGATTGCCGGCATTCCCTGGGCCTTTCCCCATAGACACCACTCAATTAGAGCCACCCCCTTCCTCTCATTACCTCTTCACCTCCCCCAAATACGCCGTAAAAAGGTCCGCATTCGCAGTCATTGTACTCATTGTCAATTTTCCCCCCATACTTGCTGTTGCCGTGGAGGAGCTCTTGGCCAGTATGAACCTGGCCGGGTTGAACCCTGCACCATGTCGCCTCTGGTATGCCAAAAAACTTCAAGTTGTTTCTCCATTCCCTGTTCTCAAAATTGTCCATTTGTAGAGCTCTCTCTTCCTTTTTCTCTAGGGATGACTGTCTGGTGTTGATCTGTGTTTCAAGGATGTCAACCGATGATTGATTGGCCTCCTGCCCCTGGAGCCTGTCTTCCATTTTGTCCACTCTCTGGTCCATCTTTTAGATCCTTTGTACGATGTCCAGTCACATGTGTCTGATCTCTTGCAGTATGGCTGCAATATTTCTTTGCATGGACATAGCGTCTCCTGTTTGGTCTGCCATTCGGTACGTCTTTTCATCCGGGGCCGGTGCGCTTCAGTTCCCTGTGGTTTCCTGGTAGTGGAATTCTTGGAGTGTCTCCCTCCAGTTCATTTACGCTCGTCTCGCTGGGGGCTTGGATCTTCATCCTGTGAAGGTAGGTGGCGGGGCTGATTTCACTCTCGGGGGAATGTGGGAGACATGGTTTCTCGCCTTTCCCCGTTCTTTTGCACTAGTTGCCAGTGTGTTGGATCTCCCCTCTGCCTCCAGTTGCTTCCTTTCGTGGTGTCCTCTCTCTTCTTATTGCACACTGGTGGGTCTTGTCCTGGAGCTATTGGTTATATGGCTGGTCTTCTTCGGGTGGGCACACGCCCCGGGCATGGGTCCGGGGGCCTCCACCCACAACTGTTGGGATCTCAGGTCTCTCTTTCCTTAGCCAGGCCCTCAGTTGGTCTCACCCCCAGACCATACGTCAGGCGGCTCATCCCATTGCCATTGTTTCGTCTGGGGACCCTGGGTCACTTCAAGTTCCATCAGGGAATACTCAATATGTCTGCCCCGGGCAGGGGGAAGTTCTTGACTTGAGTGGAGGGTTACCCCTCGCCTCAGAATCTCGGTGTCTGTGGATCGGATTGGTCTCCGTCCCCGAAGGCCGGTCTGGCGTTCACTTTCCCCCAGTTTGGGGCAGCGGGCCCAGTCCCCAAGCCCCCTCCACCCGGAAGGAGCCGGTCCATGCCCTTACTGGTAGGAGCGTTTGTCACAGTTTCCTTCTTTTTGCTTCAGTCCGGGCCCCTCCCTCTGCCTGTTTTCCCTTCTTCTGTGCTTCCCAGTCCGATTGGTCTCCTGCAGGCTACACCCCACTCATGGTCTTATGGTCTGGTTGGGGGGCAATGGCATCCGTTCCTGCGATCACCTCTGTCCTCCGCAGAGCGTTTCCTTGCCCCCTCCCACTTTTATGACTCTTCATACCCTAGGTCCTCCTTCGTATTTGGTGTGAATGCGGTGGCGGGGGGTTGCCACTTGTGCACACTGGGAGCGAAGGGCTTCCAAGAGGGGGTTAGTGCCAGGAGGGAGAAAGCGTGATTGCTTCAAACAGTGTCCATACAGATCCTTGGGCCATGTCACTCCTTCCTCCCTGGAGCTTTCTTATGGCCTGGTGTACTCCTGATGTGGCAACAGGGGGACAGACCTATCAGTCCTACCTATGCCTCCTTCCACTGTCTGCTCTCTTCCCTTGCTCTGTGTGCCCCAAGTTTCTCCCAGTCTGGTCCTTCAAATGTAGTAGGGGCCCGGTATGATCGTTGCCACTTCCCTTTGCCTGCTGCCTCAGGGAGCTCTCCCAGTGCAACAATCCTCCTCATCTCTCTTCCGCCATCCCGGGAGAATGCCTGCCGTGGTCCGCCAGCTCCAGCCAGCGGTCTCAACCCCTCTGTGGTGTGAACACCTTCAGTTGCTCGTTGGCGCCAGCTCCTCAAGTCACGTGTTCATGTCCCCTGCCGTTTCCAAGCGAGCCTCTCTTGGCTCTGTCTGTTGGCCTTTAGGGCTAGTGCTACTCTTCGGGGTGGGGGCCTTCACCTGGTATGTGCCATTACTCACCCTGCACAGTTCGTCTTGGTTCTGCGGCGGTTCTTCCTCCGAGCCGCCCGCAACGGTGCTCCGCCTCACGGCTTCTTTCTCCTCTATGTGATCTCCCCCCCTCCCAGGTCTTCAACAGAGGGGGTGATGGGGTGCCCAGTCTCGAGGGGCTCCGCTCCCGGGTAGGGCGTTAAGCCCCGGTTGCACCCAGAGCCTCTCCCGCCCAGCCTCTGGTCCAGGTCGCCTGCACCGGGGATTTCACCACGCAGGCTTCCCTTCTCTGTCTCACAGATCGTGCAGGGCTCCATTCTCCTGCTTGCGGGGGTCCCCAGGGCTATGTATGGTCACTGCCTGGTTCCCTCACTTTTGTCTCCTGGGGAGGTCTTTCAGGGGGGGCTCAAGTCCCTTAACGGCCCGAGCCAGCGGGAGCTCAGCACTCAGGCTTCCATAGCCTGTGCGCCCTCTAGTGGCCTCGCCGGGACATGTTTTTAATGAAAATGAAGGCCTGTCCCAATTTCACCTCACTGCACTTTAGCCCCATATCCGCCTCCGATTTTTTTGCTGACCATGCTTAACAAACATCCATAAATCTGAGACACCAGCCTTCAGTCATCTTCCAAACTATACACCAGGGCTAAAAGTGCCATCTCTTCTGGTTCAGCAGGCCCCCTCTTCCCATTTATGTTTAGCCACTCTCACCACCCTCATATAACTTAGAAATTGGCCTCCAGGTAGACATTCCTTTTGTACCAAACTTTCTAAATCTCGAAAAATGCCATTATCAAATATATCCCCCCAAGTAAATATACCAAGTGCTTCCCATCGTCTGCACGCTTTCAATTCTTCCAAGCTAGCACAAACGTCCACTACAATAGGAGCATTCTGGGAGTACGGGTAGAACGAGTGCACAATTTTCAATGTTCAGGTCCAAATGGGAGAAATTTGCGCTATTACCGCCGGCGGATTTCCTGCTAGCGGTAATAGCGCCGAAAATCGGCAAATTTGCCACAGATTTCCCCCCAGCTCACAGCTGGGGGGAAATCCACCAATGCCATGATCTGGAGGACCCTTAAATGCGGCGGTAATAGCGCTATAGCTGCATTTAAGGGTTACCGCCAGACTCGTGATGAGGCCCTTTAGTGGTAAACGAAAAAGACAAGAGGAGAGGTAGGCAGATAACTTGTGTCACAGATCAAGAAGGCCTGCCTTGCCTGACAAGAGAGTAAAAATGAAGACATTGGGCCTCATTACGAGCATGGAGCTATTAGCGCCATGACTACCTCCAATACCGGTACCGAGTCCACCCTGGTTCAATGGGGACTTACCGGTCTATTCCGACCTTTGAGGGACCGGTAAGTCCCCATTGAAAAAGCCATTCCCCATTCCCATTTGAGCCCACATAGGGCTCAATGGGAAGGCGCTAATAATGGTACCGCAAATTGCGGTACCGTTATTAGCTCTAAAGTCCCTTAACGGGTCCTGTCCTTAATGCCTGGTAAAACCAGGCGTTAAGGAAGAGACCGCTAAGGGAACTCGGAATAGGGCACAAAGGGATTACCGGCACCGGTGTCCTTACCGGTCCCCGGTATCCATTTGCGCCCAACTTGTAATGAGGCCCATTGAGATGATTGTGACAGCAATGAACTTAAAATGACAAAAACCTATAGATACATACACATATGCACAGATAAACAAATAGAATTGCAAGCACTTTGTGTTACATATCTAGGCGGGCGAAGGTGATGGGATGGTATAGTTGGTGATCATTAATTTAGCTGTGGGGAGAGCCAAGATTTTACTTTGTTTCTGAATGACCAGAAAGAGGGAATGGCTCTTAGTGCTGGGGGTAGGGAGTTCCAGGTCTTAGCTGCTAGTACTGGGAAGCTGGACCCGCCAGCTTTTTGAAGTTTGTATTTAGGGACATTCAGACAATGGGCATAGTTGGATCTGGTGGGTCTGGATGTTTGTTTCCTAGAGAATTTATCGACCAGGTATTTAGGGACCACATTTGAGAGGCATTTTTGGGTGACCTTTAGTGTCCTAAATGTTATCCTATTTGTATAGGGAGCCAGTTAGAGTTGCATCTTATTTGTGAGATGTGGTTGGAGCGCGGGAGGTTTAGAACAGTTCTGAGGGAATTATTTTGTAACACTTGTAATTTGTTCAGGTTACATTCACTAGTGCCTAAGTGGAGGGTGTTACAGTAGTCTAGCTTTTAGAGTATCAGTGCTCTGGCCAGCGTGATGCAGATGTGAGTGGACAGGAAGGGCCTGCACACGTTTATAAGTTTGGAGGTGTAGTCCGCGGAGGATGCTGTGGCATTTACCTGTCTGGTGAGGGAGCGGGTGGAGTCCAGATATACTCCTAAGGTTTTGACATCATTTGAAACTGTGATGTTGTTCCCATCAATATTGAACAACTTGTATTGGGGCTCTAATTTATTGAGACGTGACTTGGAGCCGACGTGTAAAAGCTCATTCTTCTTGTCATTGAGGCATAGAGTGTGATTAGCCATCCATGCCTGAATTCTCAGGTATGTTTCATTCAGTAGTTTACAGTCTTTGTCATAGGAGCCTGTGAGGGTGATGAGTATCTGCGTATCATCTGCATAATTTGTGTAAGAGAGGTCAAGGTCGTCTAAGTGGTCAAACAGAAGCTTTGTAAAGATATTTTATAGGGTCTGGGAGACGCATGAGCCCTGAGGAACACTGCACGAGATCGGGGAGGGTTCTGCTGAGGATGAACGGGCAAAGACCCTCATGCTCCTGTCTGCCAAGAAGGATTGAATCCAAGCAGCAGCTTTGGGGGAGAAGGAGAGCTGTTGTCAAGTGTTTAGTTAGGATATTGTGGTCGACTATGTCAAACATTGCTGATAAATCAAGCAAGAGGAGAAGGGCAGTGTTTCCATTGTCTTTAGATTCATCCATCTGGATTTTTAAATCCAGCAGGGCTGTCTCTGCCGTCTCTTGGTCTGAATCCAGATTGGCGGAGACCTAAGAGGTTGTTTACTTCAAGATGGTTTTGTATTTGGATGTAGGCCGCCTTATCTAGTATTTTCAGAAGAAAAGGCACCGTGGTAATAGGTCTGAAGTTGGTCGGGATGCTAGGATAGAGATTAAGTTTTTTAGGGGGGGCATGACCCAGGCATCTTTGAGGTTTTAGTGCATGATTCAAATGAAGGATTGATGACGGAGGTAATGAAAGGCGCGAACTCCATCGCTCCCTCCTTTATGATTGATGCTGGACAGATGTCGTCTTGGCATCGAGTAGATATCAGGCTTGCAGTGATAGCTTCTTCCTCTGTCATTGTGACTGGGTGAATTCGAATGATCTGCAAGATTTTAGGAGGGGGGGAGATGTTGGTCACTTTGTTTATTGTTTGGCATGAGGCTGATTTGTTTGGCTTCAATTTTTGCTTGTAGTAGGGAGATTTTGTCTAGAGGGGCCTTTTGAATGTTGGTACACCATAAGGCATCTTTGGTACAGGTTTCAGGGGGAGAGACGGGAGACTCCAGCTCTCTGAGAATGTGAAGAGCTCTTTGGAGCTGGATTTGGCATTTAGAATTCTGTTGTTGTAGGGGTTGCTTTTGGTTTTCAAAAGGGCTTCTTTTTAGGTGTTGGATGCAGTAGTGAATTTATGCTTGCTCTGGGTTGTAGGTTTTTATTTCCACAAGGCTTCAGTGCATCTTTTGGATTTGTACAGGGCTTTTAGGTCAGAGGAGAACCATTTATTCAGGTGTTCAGGGGGCTTAGCTTTTCTTAGTTTGAGTGGGGCTATTGAGTTTAAAGCTTGAAGTAGGTTTTGGTTGTATAGGTCACCCGGACTAGCTGGGTCTTTGTTCACATTCCGGTGGGGGGTCAGTGATGGAGCGTAGTGCAGGGAGAAGGTTCTCCAAAGTGATAAGCCGATTGTTTTGTGTTGAGGCTGACGGTGCTTGTAAGTTGCTGGGAGAGGGGCGGGTAGTATCGTGAATCGGAAAGCAAATTACATGGTGGTCGGACCAGGCACAGAGAATTGGAGAGTATCTCAATGTTGCAGTTCAAATCGGTGAGCCAATCCAAGGATCTGCCTTTGCAGTGTGTTGGTTTGGTAACGCAGTGTATGAAGCCTAGCTCGGTGAGTGTCTTTGCTACAGCAGTGGCATTACTGTCTTGGGTGTCATGTAAGCCTAGGTTGAGGTCTCCCAGTAGCATAATTTGGGAACCTGATTTAGTATTGTGAGATGAGAAGGTGTGTGATGTCTTCCTCAAATAAGGAGGTGGAGTTCGGAGGTTTGTACAGAAGGTGGATGAGAAGTGTTTGAGTAGAGGAGATAGGAAGTTTGGGAGAGAAAAGTTCTCCAGACGTGAACGGTTCATTGGGCACTTCTCTGATGTCACGTCCTAGTGTCAACCGAAAGTTAGTTTCTAGTTGAGCATGGCGGCCGCCTTCTTCAGGGTGCAAATTATTGGCTCCACAAATATCCTGGAAGTTGTCTCTTGTAGAGGCCCGCTTTTCTGTCAGGCAACTGCATCCATATCAGGATGTGAAGTTGAAAAAGAAAAAATGATCCGCATCTCTGTCGGCTAACTCTGCTAGTAGAGGGCGTAAATGTTGTGGTTGTGATTCGAACCCGGCAACGTACCCTTAAATTAGGTGGGCGCATGAGCAGAGTCGCTTGAGATCATTCAGATTGGAAAGGCGTGACGGAAAGTCCCATACGAAGTCGTGGGGCAACTTCCTCACGTCAGACTATCCTGTGTGATTTAATTACCTGGGAGGGTGTGCATTGCCGAGTGGATCCGGTCGCTGAGCCGTGTGCAGGCAGCAGCAGCGGGCCTGACGGAGAAGCTCCTCTGTTTGTGGAGCCATGCCTGCCTTGAGTGAAGCGGCTGTAGTAGTAACTGCAGCTCTGCTGGTATTGGCTGTGGGTGAGGCATTGGCGTCCAATCGGAGGATTGGTATATGAGTAGTGTGTGAGTAGTGGAGAGGGGAAGTTTAGCAGAGAGAAGTTCTCCAGACGTGAACGGTTCATTGGGCACTTCTCTGATGCCGAGCTGGTTTTTAGCAATTCATGCTACTCCACCGCCTCTGCTACTAGTTCTCTCGGATCTGATGATGGTGTAATTATCTGGTAATGCTAAAGTGAGGGATGGACCTGCGGCTGGGTGTAACCAGGTTTCTGTGACTGCTAGGAAGTCTAGGTCATTGGATGAGATGAGGTCAGCTATGCCTAGTGCGTGGGCGATCAAGGGCCGAGAATTGATAATGGCTCCTTTGATTTGGGGGCCAAGACGAGAGGAGGGCTGATAATGGGGAGATTGGGAGCCTGGAGAGGCATGGTATTCTTGGAGATAGTGGGAACAATGTTGGTTGTTATGAGTTTGGTGAGGGGTGTCTTACTAAGGGGGCAGGTTTTGCGGTGTGGTCTGATGGGCCAGGAGTTGCTCGTGCGAGAATCTAGCCTAGCATTTCTGAGGCCAGTGGGGCAGGGAGTGTTGGTAGTAGTCAGGTATGTTGTGGTAACCATAGGATGGTTGACGACGGCAGTTATCGTCCATGGAGTCTTCAGTGTAGGGAATTGACGTAGGTCGATTAGTAGAGAGAGGTGGGAGGAATTCAGTAGGGGCTATGATGCTAAATAAAGGTACGATAGAGGCCATGCTGAGCGTAATGGCCCAGAGGTTAACCATGGGAATCCAAAGGCATGGACGACCTGAGGCAGAGCGCCAAGGGTTTGGAGGTAATGTGAGTCAGTGCAGGTGGTTTCTAGAAAGCTGAGAAATCAGGCAGTAAAGCTATAGACAATAAAATGTTATGGCCGGTAGTAGCGTGTCGAGGAGTGGCCTAACGTTTATAGTCCTCGAGATGACAGATTTTAGTACCTTTTGCTTGACTGGCCTAGTAAGGGCCAAAATGTCATAAAATAGAGAGAGGCAGACGTGGAATGGCTGGCAGAATGTGGACTAAGTAACATAGAAAATGTGTGCACATTAGTGTAAGGTTGTTTTGGCATATGTAGCATTTACAGAGCTAGAGGTGGCATTTCTAGCTGGAAAGCATGCAGCAAGAAACAAAACACACATAGAGATAAAAAAGACAGCGGTGGAAGGATGTTACAAATGGTCACACATGTCTAGTGTGGTGTGTGGAATGGTAGCCCAGGCTGGGGGGGAGACGGGCTCTAGGTTAGGTGCAGTAACTAGTTAGCCCAGGCTGGGGGGGGTGGCAGGCGTTAGTGAAGCGATAGCGGGAGGTTGCTAAATTTTGCTCCTAAGTGGTGGACTAAGCATGCAGGTGTGCTTGTTTCTGTGGGAGGTAGGTCTTGCTAGCCCAAAGGTAGAATGGTGGTGAAGGACAATAACGCAATAGGAAGTTAGCTGTAAGCGTGGAGGTAATATTGACAGTGCTAATGGCTATGTAGTGGCCCAAAAAGTTGGAGTTTCCGTTAGATACAGAGGCGGGGCATTCAAACAAACAAAGCATGGGATATATACTAGTTGGAAGAGGAGCTCTTACCCTCTCTGAAGCTCTGCTTTTCGACTGCTTAGCATGCATCCTAACTGTGTTTGAACACCACCCCATCCATGCCCCCCAGTGACGTCTTTTTTTAATATAATGGTTTTGTAGGTTTACAGGTGCTTATAGGTATTCGACTGATGATACAGCTTTACGCAGGCAGTGATCCGGAGGCGAGGACGCACTGTAGCATGGGGAACATGCATGCAAGGTGGCTCACGTGCTTTTGTGGAGAGGAACTTAAGCAATGTATATTAGGACAAGACAGTATGTACAAGCGTTAGAGTTATGGCGGCCCGCGGTCCTCCCGGCTCCGACAGGCTCGGGACAGGGCCTTATGCCGGGGGCCTTTGGTGTTGGGGCCAGCGGAGCCTATTGGCTAAAGTACACAACAATGCCTAGCAACCATGTAAACAAAATCAGATCGGAGTGTCGGCGACCATTTTAGGAGCAACTGGAAAATGCAGAGGCCGGCGCTCCACATGGCGCTCGCAGCCTGATTTCGAATCTGCACAAAAATTAGATGGCACATGATGTGGATATGCAGGTGATGTTAGCCTATGTTGGTCAGGCTAGTATTCTTTGTTCAGTAGCTGTAGATCTCACGAAGCATTCATAGATAGAACAGTTGATCGAACGTGGCACCCGGGCAGAATTTTTTCTCCTCGTGAAGGACGGCAGCAGCAGCAGAGCATGGGTGCAGGGGCTCCTGCCCATGGAGATGATGCGAGCCATATCAGATAGCCACATTGTCATAAAGCAAAGCTGGACGGCCAAGTAATAAAGTTCCAGATGAGGAAGCTGCACTCCTCCATCCCGATATGGTAGGTATAATATCTGAAAAGGTTCCAGAGAATGGCAACAAAGGCACGAAAGAACTTAGATTCAATGTGGTAGTGCACATTTGTGAATGCATATAGCAGTCTTGGAAGGATAATCATCTTGACCAATGAGACCCTTCCCATGAGAGAGAGCACCAGGCTGGTGCAGAATTTCATGGATTCCTTGATTCCGTCCACCGCCCTAACTGTGTTATATGTATGTGTATCGTGAGGTGCATGTGCAACCCGGACGTTTCCCATTCCAACCCCAGGTCTGGTAAGTCTGCTGCGTCCTCCCATCGAAGTCCTGCCAAAGGAAAAAGGCATGCCTTCCGCCTGCTGAAGGAAATCCCTGACAATTTTGCAAAGTTATCTAATACATCTAGAATAATAGGTAAATTGTGTACCGGCTCACATAAGTATAGCAGGACATTGTCAGCGCATAGCGATATAAGATGCCTAGTTCTTCCAATTTCTATACCAGCCTCCAGGTATTCCTGCCTGAAGTATGCAGGAAGGGTCACTAGAGCCAATATGTACAGTATTGGGGAGAGCGGGCACCCCTGACGTGTTCCCCTTTGTATGTCCAATATGTCTGAAATCGGCCTTCCTGACTTCACTCTGGCCACCGGGCAGGTGTACAGTAGTATAACCAAGCAGATAAAAGGTTCACCAAACCCAAAGCCCCATAGCGTTGCATACATTCACTCGCAGTAGACCAAACCGAAAGCCTTAATGGCGTTGAGGGATGCAACTACCAAATGCGCAGATTTGAGTTGGGCTGGTTTATAACATGCTGCAATCTGTAAAGATTTATAGCGGTACTTCGGCCTGGTACAAACCCTGTCTGGTCAGTAGGTATTAAAGAAGCTATCACCTTGCGCAAGAGGCCAGCCAATATAGTAGCGAGTATTTTCACATCATAGTTCAGAATGGCCAAGGGGCGGCAGGAGTCACATTTCTCCATAGGTTTTCCTGGTTATGGGATAGGTATCACCAGCATTTCCCTCATGCTGGCCGGTGGCACGCCTCTGTCGTATGACTCCTCATAGACTTTCAAAAGTGCTGGCGTCAGCGTGGAACTGTATGTCTTATGCAATTCTGCCGGGAGGCCATCACTCCCTGGGGTCTCATCAGTGGAGAGTGCGTAATTGCTTCACCTAATTCTTCAAGGGAGACAAGTTGATCTAGGGCAGTCACCTGGTTGTCAGTGAGCCACAGAAGTAGAATCTGCCTAATAACAGCATGAATCTCATCTTGGCATATCTGTGTGTCATGTTTATACAGGTGAGCGTAAAACGTGGCAAAAATGTTGTTATTAGCTGTCTGGGACCTCCATGGGGCACCGCATTCACCTTGCAACAGCGTGGTTGTGACTATGGGATGTTCACGTTTGCACAGCCATGCCAATAGCCTCCCACATTTGTTGCCCTCAGCATGTGCCTCTGCTACTCGTGCATCATAATCAAATTTGGACAGCCTCCCCCAAGCCTGTGCGCATTGCAGTCGTAGTTCAGCAAGTTCCTTTTCCAACAGTCGTTTT
Organism: Ambystoma mexicanum; assembly: GCF_040938575.1. Lineage (NCBI taxonomy): Eukaryota > Metazoa > Chordata > Amphibia > Caudata > Ambystomatidae > Ambystoma > Ambystoma mexicanum. The sequence goes on along the minus strand of NC_090921.1, from coordinate 343,609,890 downwards.
CTGGGGGTTCCGGGCCTCCAGTGTAGTAATCCTGTCCTCCCTGGCTGTCCTCCCTTAATTGCCTATGGATGTCCCCATACTTGCTATGATCTCACCTCGAACCACTACCTTCATAGCCACCCAAACAGTGCCCCAGCTGTCTACACTGCCAATGTTGGTCTCCAGGAATTGTTTTAAAGTTTCACGCAGTGAGTCCATAAAGGGACCGTCCCTCAGGGCATCTGCAGGCATACGGCAAGTCGGGATAGGGGACATAGATTTCCCAGTTTCCCATGTAATCACCAGTGGGGAGTGGTCTGACATTGTGTGTCCCATGTAGTTCTGCCAAGTGTTCAATTCCTACAAACATGTAATATATCCTAGTGTGTATGTTATGGGGGGATGACTAAAAAGAATATCCACTGGTGTCCGGATGTAGTTCTCTACAGATGTCGGTCAGCACAAGCTCCGACAGAGACGCATTAAGGTCATCAGTGGCTGGGGGTATACCACCCAGAGGGGGGGAAGATCTATCTAGGGATATTTCTTGAACATAGTTAAAATCGTCACCCCATAGTAGCAGGACATTGCGTCTCAGTGCAATCTGACTGCTCAGTGCACGTACATGGGCCGGGATCATATTATTAGGAAAATATGAGTTTACAATGCACACTTCTCTGTGGCCAAGATAGCTGTGTAAGATCACATACCTCCTTTCTCCGTCGGCCACCACCTCCAGTAGCTGGAATGAGACTGTCGCCTCCACCCATGTAAGGATGCCCCTCGCAAATTGGGAAAATGTAGAGCCATATCCAGTCCCTCCCCTTCTCGTTAAGACCTGCTCCTGACCATCCTGCAATATGTTGGTCTCCTGTAGAAGGGCAATATATATCTTTTTTCTTGCGCGATAAGACCTCACCCTATTCCTATGTATGCATGATCCCAGTCCTCTCATGTTCCATGACATCAATCTAAGTGATGCCACGGCAAGAGTTTAATAGCCAACCCCACTGTGCAGTCTGCATAGACCATCATATATTCCAGCATGTCATCATCATGCAGTGTGCACCCTCTCCCATCAAGGGCACATCCCAATACCATCATCCAGCGCAACTAACATAAAGACATTGGAATCATGTCTGCATCACCAGCAGCACCTCCCCCCCCTCCAGTGCTCACTTTCGCAATGCTCTATAAAACAAAGTAAACATAACCAATATAACAAACCCTCTAACCTGGGGTGTAAACAGCACCCAAGAGAGTGTCTCTGTACGGGCATACCCGTACCGCCAAAACTATCCTTAGCCATTGGGTACTGGGTTAAGGGACTAGCAATAGGCTGGCACCAGTTATCTCCAAGTTCGATGTCGTCCAGGCACCATCCAGTGGGTGACAGTGCCCACTCCCACTGATACCCAGCGTGTGTTCATCGGCAGATCGTTTGCAATCATTTCCATAAGAGATCAGAGTCCAGTTTGCCTCAGGGCGCTGTGCTGTTTGCAGAGTTGAACGCACCAGTGCAGTCACATTGATCCATTGGATCCCAAACACAAGGAGTCATTGCTCTAAGGAGGGTTTCCTTTGCCTCCAACGGTCCAGCTACATCATGACCTATACCTTCTCTGGCAGTTCAAGAAGGCCTCGTCATTGTTCCCTTGGGCACCGCTGTCGTCCTCACCCGTTAGGTTACTATGCTCAATCCACATATTTACTGCTTCTGGGCTTTCAAAAAAGTGTGTTCTCCCTCCGTGCAGTACCTTCAGTCTAGCTCTGCACTCTCCACTGCCCCTCCTTCCAAGAACTTCTCCCCTTTCTCCCTCTCCCATGGACTTGCTTTTTCTCAATGTCACTCGGCCTAGTAAGATTGTTGTTTTTGTTCTCTCTTGTTCCCCTCCCTTACCTTGTCGGGCTCGATATAGGCTGTGTACAAGCGCGATATAAACAAAAAGTCAATTCAATTCAATAGCTGGATACATACGCATGCACATAAGCCCTAACTGTTGAAGCTTGGCCGTAGTAGGCACAAACGTGTTCTGCATCTGCTGTACCGTGGGCATGTAGTCAGGGTATATTGCAATCAATGAGCTGCCCTTCTGTAGCTGCCCGCCTTTTCTGGAAAATTGAAGTATTACTGCCCTATGACTAAAGTGTAACATTTTGGCCATGACTGGCCTGGTATATGACCTGGTCTGAGGTCTCTTCTGGAGGGATCGATGGACTCTCTCAATGACAAAACCTGCGATAATTTCTCAGGGCCTACTACCTGCAGGAGCAGATGCAGATTTTCAATATAGTTGGTCGGTTCCCAGCCCTCTATGCCTTCTGGCAACCCCAATACTAGTATGTTGTTTCTACGAGACCTGCCTTCTGCATCCTCATCCCGCAATTCCAGCATAGCATTTCTCGCCTCCAGCCCCTTCATTCTTGTTACTAGATCTCCGGTAGTGGGGGCTGTTTCCTTCAAGAGTGTTTCTGCTGTCGTGACCCTCTCTGCAAGTGAACATACATCTTGCCAGAGAAGCTGCATGTCTATCCTCACCTCGTCAAGTCTGCCTTCTAAGGAAGTTTGTAGAGCAGCAATGGCAGCAGTACTTGTGTAAAGCCCGCAGGCGGAACAATGTCCTGAGTTTTTGCTTGGCCTGCAAAGGAGTCCATGATCTGTGCCTTTATTTTTGTTTTTGATAGGGGACATAGTAAGAATTTCGTTGAGCTTGTAAGCTGTGGCGTTGAGTTTCGCAGCCACACAGCAAGGTGAAGGGGCTTCTTGCAGGATGTCAGTCACACAGGCTCCCTCAATCAGAGCTCAACACTCCGGACAACAACGGTACAATTCAGCGTCAGCACTACCCCAGCAGTGTATGACAACAAGCTACTTATTCCTGAAGAGCGTAGCGTAGGGCCCAGCGTTGTAATCCCGTGAGGACTGCGCACACTCTTGAGTGGCTCCAGTGGTGCAGCCTAGCTGTCTGTGTTGTCCACTTGTTCCATGGTGGGACATGTACTAGCCCAAGCCCTTATGCTATGCGGGCCGCTCTCAAAAAAGCCAAAGCAAGTTCCCCAGTAACCCCAAACTACATGGGGTGGTGGCCCAATATCAGTCTCCTCTGCTTTCTAGGCGTGGCAGTGTAGCAGTCCTCGTTCTTAGTAGCATACACCTGTGCCCATGGTCACAAGGCGTTCAGGCAAACTGCCTCCCTAGAGGAAGAGCAACGTGTTCCCAGCATGCGTATACTCTAGCAGCATCCAGATTGCTTCCATCAAGGCTACGTGTTGTGCCGGCCATTCCTTGATAATTATCGCTTCAATACGAGGGAGGCTTGAGAACATATCCTCCTGTAGGCCCCTGGGGGCAACCAGGATGTGCAGCTGTAGGGTTGCTGATCATGTCTTCCAATCAACCATCCAGGGGAGCAGTAACGCCCAGCCAAAGGCAGAACAGTGAACCACACTTACTTGGGTGCACAGCTTCAGCAGGGTCCCTCACCCCTCTGCAGCCATCCAGGCGGACTGCAACCCACCTCTGGCAAGTCTGTGGAGCTCCGTATCAGTGCTCGAGTGGTCCCAGCAGGTCTTCTCCTGGTATGCAGCCAGCCTCCACAGAGAAGACAGCAATCTTGCACCGGGGACCTCACGCCTTCAACGTGGCGTCCACCAGCCCGTCATCTGCATTAATCACTGCTCTGACCCTCTGTCCTGTTAGCCCTCCTGGGACCAGGAGATACCCGACGGGCTATTTCTTCTGTGTAGTGGCCAGATCCAATCCAGTCCATTTGTCCCTGCAGGCGCCTCCCTGGGCTGATCCAATCCGCCAGCACCTGCATTTTGCCTCCGGCAGCCCGCTCTGCAATACGAAGCGGGGCCGACCGGCATCTTGAATCTCCCCATTTGAAGTGCCCAGCAGATTCTCCTGGGCTTTCCAAGCACCAATTTTCGTCAGAATTGGATCGGAACAGCCAGCGCAGCTGTGAGCAATCGAAATGTACTGGCAAAGTGCCTAGTTTGATGTTTGAGCACCGCTTTCAGGATCTTATTGCAGGATCACAATGGGAGCTCGACAGGTCACGTGTTCACTGCATGATCTCAGGCCGAGCCCCCTTGTGGTGCCTTTGAATTTGTAGATAAAATAACACCTGTTGCCTACAAGATCTGCATCCCAAAAGGAGAACAGACAAAAGATAAATGGGTCCATGTCAATCTTTTGCAAATCTGTCATCCCAGATACGCTTTACGCATGATTGAGGAGTCAAATGAAAGTCGGGCAGAGGAACCATCTAGTGAAAACCCCTGGATGGAGAATTATAGCAGATGAGTATTTTAATTAATATTCTTTGAAATGTAAAAAAATAAAAAAATAATAATAAAATGTGCTAAATTGATGTTCTCAAATATTGTGAAGAGTTTTATGTAATGTTTCCACTTTTGAATGGAAGTCTTAAAATTGTCTATTTCTATGTAAATATTTTCTCTCAAATGCAATGTCCATCTTCTGGGGAGATTCGGTGTGTAAAAAGTACTGAACCTCTTTAGATAACTAGCTTCCTTAGCCTGGAGATAAGAGGGGAGTCCGGAGAGGACCCTGGGATCCCAGAAGGAAATAATAAAGGGGGTGCTGTGTTACAACTCCCAACCCAGAGATGGAAGGGGAGACTGGAGTGCCCAATCCATAATGAAGGAAACTGAGCCAGACGGGTCCAACGAAAACAAAAGTGTAAAAAAAAGAAACAGGGGCTTCGTATGAAGCCCCATTCTGCCCTGCTCTTCCCCACCAAAGAATCCTGGTAGAACAACAGGGGATCATGTGGGATGTAATCAAAGACCCCAAACTAACAGAACTGATGGGCCCACTGGGAAACTGACCTGCCGGCATTCAGAAACCTGTCCGCTGAAAAATTGGGCCTATTTAGGGAGACTATGCAGGTGTCTTTCTGCAAGGGAAATCCAGAGAAAGCAAAAACAAAAATGTATAGCAAGTAATTAAAAGAGTATTTTGTCAATGACTCAAAAAAACAGCCCTGCGCTTTCACCGCAAAAGCAAAAGTGAACTCTGACCGGTAAAACACACTGTGCGTCAAAGAATAAAGGCTGATGTTAGAAAATGCAATATGTGAGTTCATTTCAGCCAAAGACAATGGGCAAAATTCACAAGTGGCGTACCCCACTGCCAGTCTGGTTTGTGCATCCCAACTGTATACAACTGCAATCAAAGGTGTCATGCCTGAAGGGTGTTGGAAAACAAATTTTCTCTAGACTTGCTGTCTCTGCAGGACAATTGGCCGTGGTTGGTGCATGACTTGAATATAGTGAGGAGGTGTGAAAACAGGGGATACAATCAAGGGAAGCTGAAAATGTTAAAGAAATACAAGAAATAGAAGCCTTTCAGATTGGTGGAGTGTAAAATTAGGAATGTGGGGAGTAAATCGGGTGTTCATATTTGTTATGCTTTTTGTGTAAACCGCAGAAAATTGCCACACGGCTGGGTAACATGATGCAGAATGGATGTCGTTTTATTAAATTCCCCATGTGTAGCTGAAGTGGACTATATATATATATATATATTACACAGCCACGGTAGTAATGGTTAAATTACTGTTTCCATGGGAAGAGCACTTTTTGGGCGGCTTATAACTTCGCTCCCCCTGGGCGAATCCTCACCAAACTCTGCAAACATAGTATATGTGCCACTTCAAATCTATTTGCAAAGTTTGGTGATGTTTGGTCCAGGGGGGGAAAAGTTATAAGGGGGGTCCCAAAACGTCTTTTTTCCCCATAGACTGAATGGGGAAAAACTTTGCGCACGCCTACAGCCCAAACCGCTGGATTTTCACCAGATTTGCGCCAGGAGCAGCGGCTTGGTCCCAAAAGCGTGCTATTGTAAATCTGGTCTGTGCAGTAGTTTTCTTTAAAACGATCAAAAAGTAGGTATGGAAAAATTAGTGATATCTATGTCCGCTCAGCGGTCACACTTCCCTGTTCGCTCCGCGGACAAGAAATCGATTGGCTAATCCGTAGTGTCATGTCTGCGGACATGTGGTGCTTTCACTGATTGGTTGTGGAACAGCGTCAAGTGCGTCAGATTTCTTTGCGGCCTCCGCCATCTTTTGTTCATGTTTTAGTGTACACGGACATCGCCGGTAACACATACAAAATAAGACACCAATGCACTTGTTATAATTAGGAAATACTGTTTCCAAAGGTGAGCTTTACTTAAATTGGAATGGAATGTAGCTGTGGAAACTCAAAAAGTGGTGTTTTCTTGCCACCAAATTCATACGGTAAAGTGGAAGTTGGTGCTCAATGTACGGCGACCAATGCCTGTGTCTGTGTTACAATGTTTTCAGATTAATATTGAAGTCAGACTGGCGTCCTATGTTTTGATATCTGAGGCGGCCACCTGGAGTGTTTGATGGAAACAGTGGTTTTCGAGGCGTATGGGAGTAGCGGTTCTCATGTTTGGATACTCATATGTTGTTGCAAAGTGGGAATGTATTTGCCTTCTGAGTGAAGGCCAGTTGATTTGCTTTTTTGGTTGCGAGCTCAGTAGGCCCACGCATCCAAGTCAATCCATAAGGGGCTATTGTTTTTTGACCTTGAGCGAAAGGGAAACTTCAAAAGCTACACAAGGAATGAAAGCTTGGAAAAAAAATACTATTTGATAAGGTTATGTTTTAAAAACGTTTGTAAGGAACATGAAATATCACTTCACGAAGATTCTTTGATGTGAACACTTTGCTGTCTGACTTTGGCAAAAATAATGGAGGCTGTCAAGATGATATAAGTTTAATTTTGACGACTCTACACCGACCCGCGTTTTAATTTTATATTACCAAACACTAATTGTGACAATGTAACTGAAGTATTATCTTTTTTGCGCATTTGTAATTTTCCTCCAATAACAGAGAGTGTACATTGTTCGCGTTTGCAGGCTATGACTAGAGTCACCGTTGTTGACCGTTATTTCTTTTTCTTTCAAATGTTATGCTTGCCCACATAGCTTTCTATATCAGTTTGCACGTTCTTTTGGTCTTGTGTAACATTAAGACATGTAATTTTTTCTTGCGTGTCCATTCATGCAGCCTTCATAACTGATTTACCATCTTACTGTGTAGTTGTCCTTTTTTAACCCTTACGGCGACTGCTGTTTCTTGGCGTTTGTAGGGTGTCATTATATGTACCCATGGTCAACGCTAATATTTCTTTAAAATGTCATGTGTGTCCTCTTCCATTTGTGTACTACTTTCCACAATCTTTGTGTCTGTTTTGGAATGTTTTCCTAAAGGTTGGGTATTGACACAGATTTTCTCTTACGTTTTCCGCCTAGCTACATTTTGCTGTACTGTGCATGCCATGGTTTCCAGATGCCAAGTGACGGCTTCTTTCAACGCCAGATGCAATTGTTCGTGACAGGCTGCCTGTCCATTATAATGTTATGGGATGACCGGCCAGGCCCCCTCTGTCCCTACGCTGAACTAGCTATTAGAAGTGACGTAACATCATTTATGGTGGTGTATGGCAATGGTCATGGCGCCGTCTTGGAAATACCTGTGCAAACAAAGCGGGTGCTTTAACAGAAACGCATACTTTGTGTATACGAAAATAACTGCGAGTGTCTCACCATGAACATTTTCAATATCGGCTTTAGAACCATTGCTACAATTTATTTGGAAATGGAATTAGTCCGTTGGTCTCTGACAGTTGTTTGTTAAATAAAAGTACTTTACAAATTCTAAAATGTTACTGTTTTTTTTTTTAAATCCCATGTATTATTTCAAAATGTAAGGTACCACGTTATACGTCGCTGTATCTTTATTTACAGGTTATGCGTCACGGTACGTACTGTTGCTTTTTGGATGCTGTCATGGAAAGCGAAGAGGGGCAATGTATGTAACAACCGCTTTCCCTTTCTATGGTGGCTATCTTGAAAAAGGATTTTGTTTTGTAATCGCTGTATGTTTATGTACAGGTTCTGCGTCTCGGCTCGTACTTTTGCTTTTTGCTTGCTGCCATGGAAAGGGAAGAGGGGCCATGTATGTAACAACCGCCTTTCCTTTCGATAGGGGCTATCTTGAAAAAGGATTTTGTTTTGTAATCCAGCCCGCGGCGGGTCGGATTATAAGCAGAAATCCTATTTTTCCGTAGCACACGTTAATGCTTTGCACATCTATGCTATTATTGTCAAATCTTATTACGTCTATGTCCTTTACTGAGAAATATAAAGTACATGGAGTGTATGCAACATTTTTTTTAAATATATTTACACTGTGAAAATTGGTTCTTAATGCAACATTTAGTTTGTTAACGGATGGCTTTCTTTTTTGGCAGGACAGCTAATAAGGCCATTTGCAAACGGAAATGAGGAAAGGCTCATCAAACAGTGAAATGGGGGAGTGGGTGGCTGGTGCAAAAATATTGTGCGTTTGTTATTTCTAAGGTTGGGGCAGTGTTTGTCATGCTCCTTCATTACAGTAGTGCTTCTGTTTCTTGTGGAAGAGGGATGGCCTTAGCTGATGTCATTTTCAGATAACTAAACTTTTGCTAAAAGTATGTAATGTGTTCTACATTGTTAATGTCTGACTACCAATACGTGTTGGCGCTGTGCAAGGCAAATGTTGCAGGTGGACGTCACTACATCAATATAAAATCTGTTTCCACATTGTCCACGAGACAAACATCTTACTGTTAAGTGTTTACCGATTCTGGGACACATTACCGTGCTGTACACCAGCATACTGTCAAGTAGTATTCTCTGCAAGGTGTTTAAATAAGTCAGAAATTGCTTTATATTATGGTTACGTGACACTACTATAAACCGATAATCTTTAGCAAAAGAACTTTGCAGAAGGGACGGTATGGTTAAGTTGCTCTACTGAAAATCTGTAAAATTGAGTAAAAAAAATGTTGTTAAAGGGACGTTATGGTTAAGTTGGCCTACTAAAAACCCGTAAAATTCACAAAAAAAACTTTGTTAGAGGGATGTTATGACATTTGTGATGTATGTCGTCTTTGATGTCCTGGGTGTTAGTGTTAGCAGTGCACAGTGGTGCAGGCAGTTATGGTTGCTTAGCCTACCATAATTGTCGAATTTCAGGGGTTTTTCGATTGTACTTTGAACCATAATGTCACGTTTATAAAGTTTTTTAGTGAATTTCACAGCTTTTTAGTAGTGCACCTTAACCATAGCATCCCTCTAACAAACATATATATACACATTATGGCAGTTAGTAGTAGAATTACGAAGCACTTGCCCAAAAGCGGCCAGAAACAAAAGAGGATTTCAAAGGGAAGTTGCCATATATCTGTTCCAGACTCTTAAACCAATCCCTATATAGGGGCTGGATTTGGGCAGAGGGAGAAGGGTAACAGTCCAATCCTGGGTGTGAGAACTCTTGCAGGGATCTGTTCCACACTGTAAACTTGATGGTGTCATCACTGCTATATAAAGTGGATGCACTATGGGAGAGGAGAGAGCTGCTAAAATTACCATCAAGAGAGCTGCCACAAGGAAAAACCAAAAAGAGATTTGACTGGGATTGCATCTGGGTGGAGCTGTCTGCTGGTGGGAAGGCCTAAGAGCTGATTGGGCCCTATGGTGGAGAACCAGTGTCCATACTCGAGAGTGGAGTGGCCAGAACCCTGCCCTGATATGCAGTTGGCTTTCTGGAACTTTGAACAAAGGTTTTCTATGTAAGTAGAATTGAACCCTTTGCAAACAAAAGGTGGGGTATCTGCTTGCCTTAAAACCTTTCCCTTTTTAGTGGGCGGGGGAGGAGGGTCTGTGTAGATCCTTAGCCTTATCAACAAAAAATATTAATTTACTTAATTCCCCTTAGCAGAACACCACAGGGTGATTTTTGTTAAAATTTGAAATTTATAAAGTTCATTGCCAGTGTGGGCTGGAAACTATTGACTGTAATTTAATTGGGTAATCTTTTTGTTCAGCTTCCCCCAACACAGGGCTTTGAGTGGAGGAGGGTCTCAGATCCAAAATCATCAAATCATCCGAATTTCTACAATCCAGCTTCCTCAACACAGGCCTTTGAGTGGATGGGGGGGCTGAAATCCATAATTATTCACTCATGCCATTTTTTCTGTCAGATGTCCCCAATACAGGCCAATGTATGGGGGAGTCTGAAAAAAAAACACTGCTAAATCACCCTGTGTTTATTTTGAGCAAAGGTGTGTGTGTGAAATCAATAGTAATTGCCATATGCATTTGGCCAAATTTGTAAGACAAACTGTTAGCCTTTTAAGCATGCAGGAAAATCGAAATTGCACAGCACCACATCTGTAAATGGATTGTGTTTACTGACCAGCGCTAATTATTTCATATAGTGAAATCAGTGGAAAGAAAGGTATTGTAATTTGTGTCTTTCTCAACCCATTGGTGTGGTTTATTTGTGTATCAAGAAGTTTATTGTGAGCCACAAAGAAGGTTGCGTGTGTAGTTTAGTGTGATCTCTATTACCTATAATTCAAATAAATACAAATATATTTCTTGTACACCGGCCTGGTTCTTGGCTCATTGATAGCTCAGGGGGAGGGAGTCAAGGGGCATGATATGAGACTGAGATAGGGCTGAATACAATAACTGACATTACCCGTTTAATGTGTGACACTTAGCATGGGGAGGGAAGATGGCCTCTCAATAACCCGTTAGAGCTCCCATGGTGAAGTTATATAAATATATAACATTAGCAAAAAGTACCTGTTCTGCAAACAGGTTTTGTAGATGTACATGACAACACTCTCAAACATTTTTGAAAATCAATGATCCTGTGGGTCAATTAACGCTTGATGTGATTTGCACTCTGAAGTAAACTGCACTGAGAATGTGCGTTTGTGGCTTGTTGATATACTCTGGAGCAGACGTTGGGGGGAGGTGAGAGTTGGTTTGCTGATGTGCTCCGTCCCCACCTGTTGCCTCACCCTGACGTGGTGCAGGTTGTTGCAGTGCATTGCGGTGCAAATATCCCAGAAACCGTGCATTCTGGTGTTGAGTACCGGTCCTCTGATTTCAGGCAACTGTCTCAAGTATAAAGGTGCTGAAGTCCAGCAAAGTGGCGGGGTCTCCAAATGCCATGATGCCAGTAATGGCCGGTCCTAACAGGTAACTATGCAAAATGTGGTGCAGATTGGTGAAACGGTGTGGAATTGTATAAGGAACAATGCTATGCCAAGCCACAAACTAATTTAGAGTTTTGCTGAAATCCAGGGAAAGGGGTGGGGTGTCCAAATGTCATGTAGCCAGTAATGTTGGGAAGGTCCTAACAGGTAACTATGGAAAGTTTGGTGCATATTGGTGAAACAGTGTGTAATTGTATAAGGAACAACTCTTTGCTAAAGCCACAAACCCACAGATTTGGACTTTTACTGAAATCTGGGGAATGGGGTGCGGTGTCCGAATGTCAGTTAGTGTGAGAAACCTGAGGGTATTCTCCCAAGAAGACCTGGAGAATCCCTTATTCAAGTGGCCAGGGGAGGGCTGGCGCTCTCAGATCCCAACCCTGGCGAGGGAGAATCACCTGGGTAAGGCAGCCCGGGGTTGTGCTCGGGGAAATAACCCAGGTGAGACGCAGTCTCATACCGGGGAAGAAGAGGAGGAGGATGAGATCCCTGAGACCTTTGTAGGTTGTACCACCTCTGTCTACCTTCCTCCCAATAAACCTCGCTTACTAGAATCCAACCACCCCTATACCTCTGGCAAACAAATTAAGATCCCAAGCCCTGTTACTTTAGAAACAACCTCTCTCAGAATCCTTGTTTTCCTGTTTTCTACCCGAATACTCCCAATCATTCTTCTCCACGTCCCTCAGATTATTCTTTCCAAGAACACCCAGTCTACTTTAACAAAACACTACCATTTCCACAATTCCCCCTGTTTATTTCATGATAATAATCCCGGTCATTCCCGTTTGTTCCACAAACCCTACAAATCTCACCTTTCTGAGTTTACCAACCCCCCCTGTTACCAGGGTTATAATTTCATATAACACCTTTTCCACATCCTGCTCAGGGTATTTAGAAACTGCCCCTCCCTTTTTCAACGCATATACTTTTCCATACCGTGAAAAACAACAGACTAACAACAGAGCCGTTTACCTGACAAGTCCCAACACAAGAGTCAGCCAAAGTCAGGCAATTGACCCGAACCACCCACGCCTGACGACCCTTTCCTTTCCCACAGGGATAAAAGGGATAAAAGGTGGAGCACGAGAGCACACTATGAGCAAGGCAGACCGTACAACGAGAGAGCTATCCCAGGGCTGCAATTCAAGAGGAGGAGAATGGCAGCGGGAACCGAAGAGGCGGCAAGGAGAGAAGCAACCTTGCCCTTTCCAACCCAGACCCGCAAAGCCTCTGTGAAAGGAATCGTAAGAAAGTGAACAATAGCCAGCGTGTGTTGCAGCAGATGTCAATGTTACACAAAGCCCTCCTACACTGATAATCAGAACAGGGAGAGACGCTTGCTACCGAGGTACCGTCCTTGACTCGAAAGATAAGAATAGCTGAGCGGTTCATCATAGCCAGTGAGTCGATGGGAGAACCGATAAGAAACCGAACTGTGTTCAACAAGAGTCACAAACAGCAAATTAAGTTGAAGTTCAAAGAACTGTTAACATTAAGGGATAACCAGCTGCAGAGGGGTCCGCCACCACGTAAGTGCTCATTTGAGAGACTCTGGTTGATCCCACATTTGTTGAAACTACCTATACCAGAAGGCCCTAGGAGAGCCGCTAGGAAAAGGTCAAAATGGTCATACAGGGGTCTAGCAAAACCACCTGTACAGTCAAAAGTCTTTGACCTGCATGTAATTGGAAAGCTAAGGGAGATAAATCCAGCATAGAGAGAAAAGAGAAGGAACTGTGAGACTGGCAAGAGTTGGCAAGAGTGAACCCGACAGAGGGATGCCGATAGAGCGGGGCCCAAAGAACAATGTGTTGACAAGAATGAACCCAACAGAGGAATGTCCACAGTGAGCTGTTTAAAAAGACATTAAGACTTGTGAATGCGAAAGGTGAAATTGTTTTGGACACCAAGCCATATTGAACCCGACAGAGGGAAGCTAACATTCAAGAAGGGTCTGAGCCCGGAAGAGGGGGATCCAAGGGTGGAAACCATCACCCAAAGACTTGTGAATGCAAAAAGAGAAAGCGTGTGAATGAGAGCCATAGTGAACACGACAGATGGAGGCTGCTATTTGAGAGGGGTCTGAGCCCGGAAGAGGGGGATCTAGAGGTGAAAAGCCAACACCCACGACACGCGAAGGTTACAGACCAAGTTGTTTGAACACAAGCCATAGTGATCCTGCCGGAGGGAGGCTGAGATTCGAGAGGGGTCTGAGCACGGAAGAGGGGGACCCAGGGGTGAAGAATTATCACCCCAAATACAATCGGAAATGAACTTTTGTTTGTTATTTTGAAGATACCAGGCCTTCCGACCAGGCCCTCGGAAGCAAGATATTGAACCATTGAAGGTCCTGAGATCACTAGAAACCTTTTGGTGGATCCAGAAGTGAAAGGTCATACCCCAACGTGCATACGGAAAGGAACTTTCTGTTTATTATTTTGAACACATGAGGTCCTCAGAGGCATGATAATGTTTGTAGAAAAGGACGAAGGTCGTGATACCTGAGAACAGAACTGTAGTCTCGTGCAGGGAAAGATCGAGCATGTGCTGTGCTCCGCAGTCCCGCCTTGTCCAGTGCTCAAAACGTGGGGAAGGGAGAACCCTGGCTACCACATCCAGTCTTATCATTTGTGAACAATTCTTTCTTTCTTGTGAACAGTAGCCCACACTCTTTTTGTATTTAGTTGTAAGGATTGGCAATAGTTTTTTTTTTAGTATAGGCCTTTTTATTTGACAAGACGCCACTAGAACTGCCCTATTATTATTTGATGGTCGTGGCTTGCTCCCATCGTAGATTTAGGTTTAGATTAGGCATTTTACCAACCTGCATATACAGTTTAAAAAACACCCCTGAACTGTGATCCCCTGAGTCTGTCTTTACTGTTGCCACCATGAGTTCCTTATAGTAACCAGTGTTGTCCGGAGGGGCCTGACAGGTAACTATGCAGAATATGGTGCAGATTGCTGAAATGGTGTGGAATTGCAGAAGGAACAATGCTTTGCCATGCCACAAACAAACCCACACATTTTCACATTTATAAATATAGATAGATAGCAGTGAGTGCCTCATTTACACTATCCTTTTGTAAGTGCTCAAGACACGTGGTGGTCATGGGTGGACTAGGAACCAAACGACAAAGGAGGGACCCGGGGGGAACGCAAAGCATTTCCCTCCGGGGTGTTTTTGGTGCTGCATAGGCGCATAGAGCGCCCTCAGGGGTATTTAAGGGGGCAGGGAAGGTTCTGGAGCAGGCGAAGGTTAGGACTTGCATTTGTCCCCTCCCACCCTCAATTTTACTAGCAGGAGAAGGGTTTTGAAATTTCCAGGTTGGGGTAGGGTGGGTTTTTTCTCGTTAATAAGCGAGTTTGGTCGGTTTTTCCCCCTCAATAGCTTCTTGGGGATTAATTTGCTAAGGGCCAGAAAGGGTTTGGGCAGTTTTGTTGTGACAGGCTGGGGCATCAGTTGGGGAAGTTGTGATGTAGAGTTTTCGTTCCTGATGTGGCAGTTCAGCCTGGCTGCAGGTCACAGAAAGGAGGTGTTTGGTGTAGAGGGGAGTTCTATGGTATTTAGTTTGATGGTTGCCGGGGGCATGGCCCCTTTAGATGAGGGGGGAGTGAAGCACAATGGGGGAATAGCGCGGGAAAGGAGGGGGGTGGTGCTGTTTGCACAAACGGGCTACCCCAGGGGAACAGGTTTTGAAGATGGAGGGGCATGGCCCCAGGGAGAAAGTGGGACGCCTTGAGAAGATGGTAAGGAGACGGTAGGGATCAAGGGATAGTTAGGGAGGAAGTGGATCTAATTAATTATTTGTTGGGGGAAATGAAAGTGTTGAATTATTAAATTGGTTGTTAAAACATTTTGTGTTAGTCTGTAAGGCCAGGGAGCCAGGTTAGCGGTTAATTGTGAGCTTTGGCCTGTCACATTAAAGCAACCTTTTCCACTACAAGCGAGTCTGGGCATTTTGGGCAGTAAGCCAAAAAGTGACCCATGTGAGCAAGCCCAACACCTCTAAGAGGAGCAGATAAGAAGAGTACCTCACACAAGAGGCCCATGGTGCAGAGGCTTCTGTGTAGGCCAGTCCAGCCCTGGTGGTGGACCTTTTTTGAGTGCCTCTGTACTTTTGGAAGACGGGCTTATTGGTTTTTTGGAAAGGTGTCTTCTGCAAGAAGGGCTCTCTCCCGCAATATTGTACTGTTCCTGATAGTGAAGAAACAATGCACTGTTTAGCTTAGTTTATTATTTATAACGTGCTACGTGCCCACATCTTCGAGTGCACAAATAAACAAGCGATACCTACTATAAAAAGAGAGTGTAGCACTTGATGTGCATGAGAGAAGACTTCACTACTGCCGCCTGTGCTGTAGCTGCTCTGTGTGTGAGAGAACCGTGCACTTCTATAGGTGCCCATGCTGTCCCTGCTCTGTTTGTGAGGGAAGCTTGCACCATGACTGCTGACCTGGGCTGAAGTTTAGGGACAATGCGGGTGGACAAAATTCGCCCACTTTTTTGAGAGAGTAGAGCCCATCCTCCCTTGCTGTTTAAGAAAAAAAAACTATTTGCGCACTCACTTGAAGTGAGAAGTTCCGGGGGCCAGCAATCAAACCCCGTCGTGCGATTGTGAAACATCCGCTAAACCGCAAGGCCACGCCTATCGCATATAATGTAACGTAAAGTTTCTCAGATGGACATGTTTTGTTAGCGTTTCTTAATTCTAAAAGGTGCGTACCTTTTATAATAGGCCAGCAATGTAATGGGAACACCTTTTTTATTGTTTTTTCTTGTACACTTTCTCCAACTGTAAAAGACAAGGTGAATGAAAAGTGCATATTTCACTTAAGGCTATGTTTACTTCCTGTGATGTCACTTCCGAATGCGTGCGTCAAGAGAGGCCCCCCAGCTGACCATGCTGTAGCTGTTCTGCAAGTGAGGGAAACTTTTATAGTAACCGCTGGCCATACGGTACCTGTTCTGCAGGTGAGGGACGCTGGCGCAGCTGTGTTGCACCTGATCTAAAAGCATGGTGTGCCTATGCATGGATGAAGAAATGTGCATTGCTCCTTCGCGTGTGTGTCTGAGTGACAGAAGATTCCACACAGTCCAGAGGATTCCCGCGCGGCTGCCTGCACTGAGGTGTCCTGTGCGCACGAGAGAAGTAGGGCCTGACGCTGATCGTGCGGTACCTGCTGCGTGTGGGCGGTTGCGTGTGGATGCCTGGACTTCAGCTTCGCGTGCTGTACTTGTTCTGTCAATGGGGAAGCTTGCACGTCTGCTGCCAAGGCTTTTCTGAAGGATGTCTGAACGTCTGCTGATCAGGCAAAACATGTTCTGTGCAGAAAGGACGCCTACACTGCTGCTGTCCTTACTCCAAATGCTCTGTGTGTGAGGGAAGCTTGCACTGGGCTGTCCAGTGCTACTGTGTACTCTTGTGGTGCAGGATGGGACGTTGCCACACTCCCCCACAGAAAATGATTTGAGCTTCAAGGCACGATGTCAGGTTCCAGCGCTCCCAGTATCGGCTATTTCATGGGAATTGTATACAGTACACATGTGCCAAGTTTTCCCGCCTACCTTTCTCGTCTTCTCGAAGCGAGACTCTCTGGGCCAGGAAGCAAAGCCTCTGGAAGCCGTGCCTCCGAGAAGCACTTTCTACCGCCACAGAGAGGCCCGGGGGCGCGCTGTGATATTTGAGGCAGTTGCAGCCAATTGTAATAATTACTGGTTTCTTCAGGAAGAAATACACAGGGATCACAGCGACCAATTTGGGTAATTGTATGTAATCAGTGCTCCCCGGGGGATAGGGTAAGAGGGGAGGGGGGCGGCAGTCAGACCCATGTGGCCTTGGCTTTCTCCAGTTGTCCCATGCACGCTTACCCTTCCAATTTATAAGGAAGACTGCCTGTTTTTAACACCAAAATGTTGTTCCTTTTCTTATATTTGTACTTTCTCCCTCCTAAAAGGTCGCTCCCCCAACCCAAGTCAATGGGCACATTTAATCCTCACACTTTCCACCTCAAAATCTCCCTCTTGTGTGACCTGAAATGTTGGCATGTGTGCTGTACCCCTGAGGCCTAAAACAGTTCAAAACATTCTTGACTCACAAGGGACAATGAAGCTGGGCAGGAAAACAGTGTGGGGGGGGGCGCGGGGAGTGGACAATCACTGTAGCGGCCACAACAAAGTCAAGGCTTCGTATCCTTAGGCCTTTCCTCCACTCACTGCCCTGATTTTGCCCCAGCTGGTGATGGCATTACAATCACAACAAAACAAACCACACATAGCCTTGCCCAACAGCACAGGGCGGCTACTAACCGAAAAACACACCTAGACTCAGCGAACAGTGTAAACCAAACTGGAGCTGCCAACAGCACCTCACAGCTCTCGTGCTCTTTTCTCCCGCTCGGTCCTACTAACTTAGCCCACCTTCTCCCTCCTTGCTTTACAGATCCGCCAGAGCGCCAAGAAACCATGCTGGTGGCAACAGTGCACGGTAAAAGAACCTGTAACATACCATATGCCCCGCTTGAATGGGGAGGCAGACTATAACTCCTTGAAGTAGCACCCCTCTGGACTGATATTAGCCGACTTCATTTGCATTTGCTATGAAGTCTGCCACCGGAAAGTAGTGTGACCAGACGTCACGGTTTTGCCAGGACTGTTTGGATATTGCGACTCTTTCCCAAGACTTTTTAAAGTTTAAAAACCCCATCAGGTGGATAAAACCCTGTTTTTTCCCTGTTATCATGATTTTTCCATCGGTTTGGCCAAACAATTAGATTGTATCCACCTGATCTGCAAATCCCAAGCATGTTTTTAAAACACAATAGTCTTGGGACCCTGGGCGGTCTACTCACTCGATCAACAGGACACAGGACAGTCCACCCACATAGAAGTAGGACTAGTTTCACAGCTGAAGCTGTAGTCCTACTTCTATGTCAGTGGCTTGTCCCGTTTTTTATTTTCAAAATCTGGTCACCCTACCGGAAAGACTCCTCTCAATTTACCCAACAGTCCCATAATTGGTCAGTGAGCCTCACAACATGTTGATGCCTCTCGCAATATGGCAGTGAGGTGAGCAACAGGTCAATCATGCAAGCAATGTGCAGACGAGGCAGTATGTCCACAAGGCTCACAACATGTCCACGAGGCACAAATAGTTTGTGAGACTGATGTATATAAAAAAGGCTGACACTAAGTGGATGGGACTTTCAGTAGCTAATAAGGCTCACAACAAATTGACAAGGCTTGCAATATGCCAGTGTGCCTCACAATATGCCAGTGTGCCTCACAATAGGTCAACGTTGCTCGCAGTATTGCGTTGAAGGTCACCATATGCAGAGGGAGCTTGCTACAAACGTGTCCACGCAGCTTGTGATAGTGATAGTTCGGATGTTGTCAGACATGAGGGTCTCCCGTAGAATATATATTCAAACAAAATAAACCCTCAATGACAGGTGTTGAGCCCTGGCCCCTGGATTGACAGAAGACAGGAGCCGGCGTGGAATGTACGTCTTTTATTCACAGCGTACAATCATTAACTGCCGTTCCTTTCCCAGCCTCCCTCACTCCCCTATGTCACTTACCGTGTGAAGTCTGAGGCCGCGGGCAGCCTTAAAGGGGCAGCCCGAGGCAACAACACCCCCGGACGAATGTCCTTACAACCATAAAAAAACAGGTTAACTCTTAACACTCCTCCACTAACCTTGGAGGTTTCTTGATCGTTCTTTGGGGCCGACCTCGCGACCCTAGAATGGGGTCGCCGTCAACCTCTGGAATAACGCTTGGTTGACGAAGAGCTCGCGGCTCGAGGGGGACCCACTCTTCATCTCGATTGTCGACCTCTTCCGGGTCTGGGTCAACGGGTCGTGTTGTGTCTTCCACTCCTTTTGTGGCATGCTTGAAGAGTGAGCTATTCCATGTCACCTCCTTTTCGTCATTCGCGGCTGT
Organism: Ambystoma mexicanum; assembly: GCF_040938575.1. NCBI lineage: Eukaryota > Metazoa > Chordata > Amphibia > Caudata > Ambystomatidae > Ambystoma > Ambystoma mexicanum. The sequence goes on along the minus strand of NC_090921.1, from coordinate 343,590,842 downwards.
TATCATGGTCCCCTTTACTGCTATCACTTGCAGTGGGTTTGGTGAAAACAACGGGTCTGACTTTTTGTGTGTCGCTTGTTGTACCCACACTTCATCTCCTACTTGGAAGTCTTTTGTTTGGGCTCTTCTCCTTTTGTCAGTTTGTTCTTGTGCCTTCTCTTTCCTCGCCTCATCTCTGCTGATGATTTCCTGGTCTGGTGTTGGTCTCAACGCCGGATTATTTACGTCCCTGGTCCTGACTCTGTATTTTACCATTAGTTCTGCTGGGGTTTTGTTGGTCGCTTCATGGGGCGTGTTTCGATAGTCTCGCAGCATTCTGCATAGTGCTTGATGGGGGTCAGCTCCTTCGAGGCGTGCTCTTTGCATTGTCTTTTTGATGGAGGCCATGAACCTTTCTGCCATGCCGTTTGCCTGGGGCCATCTTGGTGTTACTTTCTGGTGCCGAAACCCCATGTGCTTGGCGAATACGCCAAATTCATGCCCACTGAACGGCGGACCATTGTCTGATTTGATCACGTCCGGGATCCCCCATTCACTGATGGTCTCGTCAAATGTTGCCGCCACATGTGCGAATGCTGTGGATTTTACCTGTTTCACAATGGGGAATCGTGAGTGCTCATCTATCAACAGTAATAGATAATCTCCCGATTCCATGGGGCCATAGAAGTCTGTTGCGACTCGTTCCCACGGGTGATCCGGAATGGATGTTGGTTGGAGCGGGGTCAGAGGTTCTGGTTTGGTGGTACATTGGCAAGCCGTGCAGTTCCGCACCCACCGGTCGACCATGTCGTCCATGAAGGGGAACCAAACGTGGCACCTTAAATGTCTCTCGGTGTTTTCTGCGCTTCAGTGGCCTTCATGTGCCGTCTTGATGATTTCTGCTCGTAAGGTGCTGGGGACGACTATTTTGCACCCTCTCAGCAGAATGGCATTATCCTGAACCGCTAGTTCCAAGTGCACTCTGGCTAGCCTTTCGAGCTCGTCCCGACTTGCCCCCGGATGAGTTTGGACAGCTCTTCTGAAGTCTTTCCACTTGTTATTACTTGTCAAACTAATGGCTAGAGCCATTAACGGGTCTGCCGCTGAAGCTGCAGCTACGGTTTCGATGGAGATGGCTGGGGGCAGGATGCTGGCTGTGACGTAGTTAATGTCTTCTGAATCTCCTATCCTTTGAGTTGGGACACCAACCGGGTGGCGCGACAAGTAGTCAGCTGGGTTGTTCTCACCTCCCGGTCTGTGGATGATTTCGAAGTTGTATTCCTGCAAGCGGATTCCCCACCGCTCGATCCTGGGAGGCATTTTGGTCCGTGGGTTACCGAAAAGAGACAAGAGAGCTTGATGGTCGGTAATGAGTGTAAACTTCTTGCCAATGATGAAATGGTGAAAGTGCTCGCAGGCCCACACGGCCGCCACGCTCTCCTTCTCCGCTTGGGAATAAGCGGATTCTGGTGGGGCAAAAGCTCTGCTGGCATAGGCAACCACGTGTCTGGGATACGTGTCTTGGCCACTGGTCTGGGCGAGAATGGCGCCTAACCCCACTGGGCTAGCGTCAACGATGATTTCAGTGTGCTATTATGGGTCAAAGTAAGCCAGTTTCCTTGCTTCCGCCAGGGAGTGCTTGATGTCGTCAAATGCGGCCTGGCACTCCTCCGTCCATTGGAACGGAACGTCTTTCTGTAGGAGGCGTATTAATGGGTCGATAATTGTGGCAAATTGTGGTATGTAGCGAGCGCAGTATCCCGCCATGCCCAGGAACGATCTCACATCCGCCACTTGGCAGGGTCTCTCGAGGTGAAGGATGGTAGAGACCTTGTCCGGGTCAGGAGTCATGCCGTCAGCCGAAAAAATTTGACCGAAGAACTTGAGTTTAGTTTTACTGAACTTACATTTCTCTACATTGAGAGTCAAACCAGCGTTTTGTATAGCTCTACAGGCAGCCCTGAGGGCTTCATCGTGGTCACGACAGGTCTTGTCAAAGACAAGAATATCATCGCTGTGATTTAGCGCCCTTTTATGGGCCGAAGGATTTGTCGAATCGTTTCATGGAATATTTCAGCGGCAGAGGATATCCCGAAATTGAGTCTTTTGTATCGGAAAAGCCCCTCATGCGACGCAAACGCAGTGATTGGTCGTGAGTCCGGATGGAGCATAGACTGGTGCTACCCCTGGTTGAGGTCCAGCTTTGAGAACAAGACAGCTTTGTTCAGTTGTACGATCATATCTTCGATCTTCGGGCCAGTATGACGTTCACGCTATAAGGCTGTGTTGGCCACCCTCATGTCTACACACAACCTGAGTCGTCCGCCTTCCTTTGGGACAATTACCAGTGGGGATACCCAAGGGGTGGGGCCCTTTGCGGGTTCAATGATATCATCATTCAGGAGTTGTTTCAGTTCCCTGGACACTGCTTCCTGCAGATAAAAACCCACTCTCCCTGGGTGTTGCGGCACGGGTGAACGTTCGGGTCTATATGTAGTTTGACTGGCAGGCCTTTCAATTTGCCCAGGCCGCGACAAATGTCCGGTTACTCTCTGGTGATGTGTACTTTTGTGAGGGTGTCGCTTATTGAAGGTCCTTGGCTGATGGTGCATATATTTGAGCTTGATATGAACTTTGTGGGGGAGCCGAGTTCACCACATCCCCTTCTCGTACAAGTACGTTGATCAAGCCCAATTGTGACGCCGTTCTGTAGCTTAGTAGGCAACGCCCTTTAGTAGGACTTTTGACGACATGTATGACAGTGGTGATAGATTTGCCCCTAAGCGTAAGCCGTCTCTTGAAAGACCCTATGGTGCATAAAGGTGTGTCGGCACCCCATTGGTAAATTTTGGACGCCTTCTCAGCTAGTGTCGGTTTGTCGTGTAAACGCTGGAATTCTTTTTCACACATGATATTTACTGTTGCTCCGGAGTCTATTAAGAAGCAGAATTGTTGGTTGCAAATTTCAACTTGAATCCTGGGAGCCTCTTGCGCCACATCTTCGTCCATAATGAGGTTCACAAACTCATCCTGGTTGTGAGGGTCATATTGACTCCCGTCATACTCAGTGTATCCCTGTGAGGCTATGTATGAGACCTGTCTTGATGGCGGTGGACCATCATATTACCATCATATTCATCTTGCAGTTGAGTCGCCGGTTCTACCGACTCATATTGCGGGTAGTCCTCTTCTGGATACACTTCCTCCACCACTCGAACATACCTGCGTGGACCCTGTTGGTATGGGCGAGCTTGGTAAGGTTGATGAGCCATGGGCCGTTGCGGTGCTCTGTAGGACGAGGTGTTGGCCATGCGAGGCGTCGGAAAAGTCCTCCCTTCTCTGCACACTATCTGAAAGTGCCCTTCCCTGCCACAATTGCCGCATTTTTGTGTGAGGGCAGGGCATGCGCCTGCGTGCGGGAACGACATTCCGCACCTGTAGCATTGTCTCTGCATTCTGGGAGTCATCGTGTCGTTCGGCCCCATGTTTTGTCACTGCTCCTGCTATTAGACACCTGGAATGCTGCAACAAGGTCACTTTTGTCCTGTTTCGTAGGTACAGTGCTGGACATGTGCGAGGCTTGCTTGTCCACTCTCTCAAGTATACGCGCCATCTCACTTACTTCCTCAATGGTGATAGGCTTTTTGAGCAACTGTTTCTTCAATGCTGGCGAAACACACCCTTCAATTACTTTCAGACGGATTGCTTCATTCAGTGAGAACGCGTCAAACTGGCAGTGCGCACCCTTAATTCGGAGTCGTATGTTGCGTGCACTGGTTAAAAATGTATCGCTCATAGTCCCTGTTGGGAGCAATGACAAGCCGTTTGTTTAGGGCCGTTATTAAACTTGCAAAATCAGTGAGTTCCGATGGGGGAATGGTCTTGATCAGCATTTTTATTTAATTCCCTGCCGTGTTGATGAACATACTGCGCAACTGAGGGGAGGTTTCTTCTCCTGCCGCATCAATAAAGTTGTTAAAGTCCTCTAGCCATTCCACCCATGTTGCCCCTTTATCAGCTTGGGGTATCATCAAGAAGGGTGTGGGCATTCGCCATGCTGTAGCCGTTGATCTTGTGACGGGCGCCGCTGGTGGCACATTCTGGGCCGCTTGGTCAGCCGATGTGCTCATGGTAGACTCAGGGAGATGTTCAGTGTGCAGTTTATGTCGTGGGTAGTCTTAACTGTCGCTTATGGGAGTCCACACATGGTCAGCAGCCCCTCCTGCTACTGCTTGTGGCGCGAAATGGCTGTAGTGGAGGGTCACAGCCAGTAAATATGCTGTCCTTTCTTACTGCCACGTGCTTTTCGCGGGTGCGTGCACGTACGGGAGGAGCTGAGGACAGAAGAACGTTCTTTCTCCTTTTACTTATGAAATTTCTTTGAGTGAGAAAGAAAAAAAAAATGTTATTTTATTCTTTTTGGTGGCCCCTTTCGACAGGCGGGGCTGCAGCAAAAGGTGTCGGCACTGGAGCGTGGAGGAGCTGAGCAGCGGGATTGCTGTCAGCTGGGTGCGTCGCGTAAAACGCGCGCACGGAGGATCGCAGAGCGATGGATTCGCTCTACGAGAAGGCGGCTCCGGCGTGGGAACACTGAAGCTGCGGAAGAAGGAGGAGGAGGACCGCCGGCTGGGACGAACCTTCGTCGCCAGTTGTTGAGCCCTGGGCCCTGGATTGACAGAAGACAGGAGCCGGCGTGGAATGTTCGTCTTTTATTCACAGTGTACAATCATTAACTGCCTTTCCTTTCCCAGCCTCCCTCACTCCCCTACGTCACTTTCCGTGTGACGTCTGAGGCCGCGGGCAGCCTTAAAGGGGCAGCCCGAGGCATCAACCTCAAAAGCTTCACTTGTTGTGACGTCCCAGCGCCACTATCGTGCATGCGTGGGCCTCGTTCTCGGCCATGCATGCGCAGTTGCAATAAACCGCGCCCGTGTGGCAGTTCGCGCCGGGATGCGTACAGATCACCAGCGCGTCCCGTGTCTTGCTGTGCAGTGTGCGTGTGCATGGGTGTATGCGTGCATGACGGTTCCCCGAGTCACGGGGAACTCCACAACAACTGGCAACGAGGGGAACGATCGCCACGGCAACGTTGGCACGAACGCACAGCAGGCGAGGAAAAAAAAATCGGCAGTGCTACGTGTCGTAGCGAGACACGGACCCGACGCGAATGATCCCGTGATGCTTGTGCAGCGGTAGCGGCCTGAATAGGTGCTCGTGCGCCGCTGCACAGATAATACATTCAATTTGTGGACCTTTGGTTGTTCCCCAGAACCCGGGGACGACTCTTCTTTTCCCTGGACGACTGACGCTTCCAGGAAAGGAACCCAAGACAAGACACAGTGGGCAACCGTCTGGCAGCAGCTTCAACAACCCAAGAGAGCCCCAAGTAAGGTTTGCGGCCTCTACAACACCAGGAGGTGCCTGTGCGGCCTGAAATCATGGCGGACAGCGATGGGGAGGAAGGAACTGCGACAGGTACAGTGAGGCCACAACAAGGGTCTCTGCTACCAATGCAAGAGTTTGATGTGTCTGGTCCCCCATCCAAATTGGGGCCTAGGTGGTTGCTGTGGATTAAGAAACTCGAGATGTACTTTACATCAACTGGCATCACCGATGATAATGCGAAGAGGGCCACGCTGCTATACTCTGCGGGGCTAGACGTCTTACGGATTTTCGAATCATGCAACCTACAGGTGGTGACGTACAGCACTGTCAAGACTGCGCTGGAGAACCATTTCATTCCTCTCTCAAATGTTGACTACGAGAGGTTTCTGTTTTGTGGCGAGAAGCAGAGAGAAGGAGAATCCCTTGATCAGTTCTGCGCCAGGTTGAGGTTGATGGCCACCACGTGTCGGTGGGACAATGATGAGTTAATGATACGGAACCAAATCATCCAAGGCTGTAACTCCGGAAAGTTAAGAAGGCAAGTGCTAAGGGAACCGGGGTGGACTCTGCTGCAAATCCTGGACAGTGGCAGAATATATGAGCTGGCGGAGGTGAGAGGAGCCAAAATGGATGCTGCAAGGCATCCTGGCACGTCCGAAGATGCATTTGCCATAAGTAAACGACCCGGAATAACGGACAAGTGGGGGCAAAGAAGGCAAGAGACTCGTCTTCCTCCTGAGTCGGGGTCGATGTGTCCATCCTGCGGGTACGACCTACCCCACGCAGAAGAATGCCCAGCCGTGTCGAGGTCGTGCGGCCGGTGCGGCAAGCTGGGGCACTACGCCCGGATGTGTCGTGCTCCAGCTCCCATTTCAGTGCCGAGAGGCCCAGCAAGGAGTAGTAGTAGTGGACCCAGAAGGCAAAGGAGTATTGCGGCACTTGAACAAGAAATACAGCGGCTGCAGCTGGCCGAAGAGGAGGAGGAGGACAAGGAAGAGGTATTCTTCATCTCAAACCTGGCCTCTGGGGCTAGAAAGAAGAGACAGCCCAAATGCATGGTGGACATTCAAGGTGTGCCGACACAGGTCTTGATTGATACAGGCGCCTCAGTATGTGTGTTGGCCGAGGACCATTATCAGAGGTTGCCAGGTCCTCCCCCACTAGACTGTTCGACAGCAAAGATATTCACCTTTGGAGGGGATGCCCCACTGCCTATCAAAGGGGTGTTTACCACGCCAGTCGCCAAGGGAGACCGAATCATTAGAGCGCGATTCTTTGTCACGGACGTGAGTCCCCATTCGTTGCTCAGCTGTGCCGCGTCAGAAGCCCTCGACTTGGTGCATTTTGCATTGGAGGTGTATCAAGTGAACATTGTGAGCTTGCTCGACAAGTATGCGGGCATCTTTGAAGGGGTCGGGAAGTTGAAGGCGCCCCCGATAAGGCTACACATTGACGACACCATCAGACCAGTTGCCCTCAAGCATAGGAGGATCCCGTTTCATCTCAGGGAGAAGGTCGAGGAAGAGCTGAGGCCGCTCATCAGCATGGATATTATTGAAAGGGTGGAGGGACCCACACCCTGGGTTTCACCTATAGTGGTCGCTCCCAAACCTAAGCAGCCAGGAGCGGTAAGGATCTACGTTGATATGCGCCTTCCCAATGCCGCGATTAAGAGGGAGAGACATTTAACGCCAACACTGGATGACATTGTGGGGGAACTTCAAGGGGCACGTGTGTTCTCAAAGCTGGATCTACGGGCCGGCTATCACCAATTGGAACTCCACCCGGACTCCAGATTTATTACAACCTTCACAACACACGAAGGCCTCTACCAATTTAAGCGCCTGAGTTTTGGCATCTCGTCGGCGGCTGAAGTTTTCCAGAACACTATTAGGGGGGCACTAGCCGGCCTTCAAGGCGTTATAAACATGAGTGATGACATCTTAGTGTTCGCGGACTCTGAGGCGGAACACCTGAGAAGGTTGGAAGGCACTCTAAGGAGGTTGGAAGAACTGGGTCTCACTTTACATCGCCAAAAATGCAAATTTTTTAAAGACCGGATAGGGTTCTTCGGCTTCATCTTTCAGGCTGCAGGAGTGTCACCAGACCCGGCAAAGGTCAGAGACATAAAGGAGGCAGCGGCACCACAATCCCCCCACGGAGGTAAGGAGCTTCTTGGGGATGGTGACTTATTGCAGGCGTTTTATTAGGGGACTAGCTTCGATGGCGGAGCCTCTCAGGGCTCTGACAAGAAACGACGCGGTGTGGAAATGGGAGTCCCGAGAACAAGAGGCATTTCAGGCCCTCAAGAATGCTCTGTCAGATGCAGACACCATGGCGTACTTCAACCCGGCCGTGGAGTCAGAAGTGGTAGTGGATGCCAGCCCCGTTGGTGTAGGTGCAGTGTTGCTGCAACCGGATGAGCGCGGCGAGATGAGACCTATTGCCTATGCCAGCAAAGCACTTTCTAGTACAGAGATGAGATACTCACAGATAGAAAGGGAAGCACTGGCCATCCTATGGGGCTGTCGGCACTTCCGCCTGTACATTTTGGGCAAGCCGGTTGTGGTGGTCACCGACCACAAGGCGTTGCTGCCGATACTGGCGGGCGCATCATCGAAGCCGCCGCCCCGAATTGAGAGGTGGATGCTGGCCTTAATGGAATATGGGGTAAAGCTTGTATACAGGCCGGGGACCAACAACCCTGCAGACTATTTGTCGCGTCACCCTAACAAAGAGAACGCAGAAGTGGAAAACGGGGAAGTGGACTGTAAGGGTCTGCTATGTCAAGTGGTAGAAGGTGCGCTTCCCATGGCGCTATCGAGGCTCACCGTAGCGACGGAGTCCGCCAATGATGAAATTTTTCGGCATCATCAAGGCAGCAATGAGGAGCGGGGACTGGAGAGAAGTGTTACGGAACAACTCAAGGCACCAGGAGGAAGCACAGAAGGACTTACAAGCGCTCTGGAGGGTGAGAGATGAGTTGTCGATTTCTGAGGATGGACTGCTTCTCAGGGCCGCAGATCGTCATCCCGAGGGAGCTAAGGATGCGGGTGCTGGAGCTGGCACACATTGGACACCAGGGTGTCGTCAAGACGAAGGCCAGGTTAAGGCCAAAAGTCTGGTTTCCCGATCTGGAGGCGCGAGTTGAAAGCTTTGTGAAGAGATGTCTGGTCTGCCAGGCGGCGACACCGGGTGACAAATCGCCACCCATTAGCTCGATGGAGCGCAGTGAGAAGCCGTGGGGTACGGTCTATGTGGACTTTGGGTCGACAGGTCGGGGACGGTACTTTTTGGTGGCCGTCGATCAATGGTCACGGTACCCGGAAGTAGAGGTGGTTGAGTCAACCGCGATTGAGTTCACCACGGCGGCGTTGGACAAAATGTTTGCAGCGCATGGATTCCCGGAGATCATCAGCTCAGACAATGGGCCACCGTTCACTGGCAGCCAGTTTGTGCAGTATCTACGAGAAAGGGGGATAAAACACAGAAGAGTCTCCCCGCTATGGCCGCGAGCCAATGGCGAAGCCGAAAGGATGATGAGAACGCTCAACAAGGTAATGCGGATCTCGGCCAGCAGAGGTGAGGATCTTGTCCAAAGAGTTGTGGAGTTTCTTCGAGTGTATCGCTCAACTCCCCATCAATCCACAGGGGTTGCCCCAGCTGAGGCGCTCTTCGGGCGGTGCCCGAGGGGGATGTTACCAGAAATGGAGGACAGGAGGCCGGGGGTCATAGACAACGATAAAGTTCGTGAAGACCGAGCGGTGCGCAACCGGAAGGAGAGTGAGCGCACAGGATTACAAGAAAAGGAAGTGAGAATTGGAGACTCCGTAGTAGTAAAGAATAGACATCCGGAAGGCAAGTTGTCCTTACCGTTTGAACCACACCCATGGACAGTGACTCATGTGAAGGGCACAATGGTGACCGCAGCCAGTGAACGGGGTACCGTTACCCGCAATCGATCCTTTTTCAAGAAAGTGGATGTCCCGGCGGAACCTCAGGTCTTGAATGACCCTTCGGCCAGGAAGGAACATCGGAGGCACAGGAGGGCGTCCCCTCATCGGATCCTGGACCCGCACCAGAGGCGGACCGCCTTTTGCCTACGGTCACATCGAGATATCCGGTGCGTGGGAGCCGGAGACCTTCGGCTCATCTGAAAGACTATGTCATGGACTCAGGGGACTGAGCGAGGGGTGAATTACACTTGTGGCCACCGGTTATTATGGTTTTGTCACTGTTCTGTTCCACTATAAGGGTTCCAAACACCAAAGTTTTGTTTTTGTTCTGTTGTTAAAAAAAAGAAGGGATGTGACGTCCCAGTGCCACTATCGCGCATGCATGGGTCTCGTTCTCGGCCACGCATGCGCAGTTGCAATAAACCGCGCCTGTGCGGCAGTTCGCGCCGGGACGCGTACAGATCACCAGCGCGTCCCGTGTCTTCCTGTGCGGTGTGCGTGTGCATGGGTGTATGCGTGCATGACGGTTCCCTGAGTCACGGGGAACTCCACAACACTTGTGAAACAAAATGTGTGTCACATCGAAAACAGAAGAAACCTCCTCACAATTTCACATGTTATTTCATTAATAATCTCCCCAGAAAGTTCAGCTCACCCAATACAACACACGTGGCATTGAAAATTGTTCAAAAAAATATCAAACAATAACGTGTCATGTCCATACAAACACTCAGATACATCTTTAAAAGAAAACATACATATCTAGAAAACATACAAAAAACAATAGAAATCAGTTTTGTTTAACAAGGGAAATTCTTTGAGGTTGACACTGAGGGTTTATTTTGTTTGTAACATGTTGATGGGGTTTACAATAGGGAGGTGAGGCTCGCAATAGTTTGCTCACGCTAACAGCATATTAAGGTGTGCAATTTATTTATTTATTCATTTATTTGCATTTATAAAGCGCTCGCACAGCCCACGGGCATCGAGGCGCTGTTACATGAATATGTATTAGTTGCAACATATACGTGGGCGGTTAGGTTACATTAGTCCGCAATAGGTTTTTCCAGCTGTAACATGTTGCTGAGGCTTGCAATAGATCGAGGACGCTCACAAAATCTTGCGCAAGCATGCAATACGCTTTTGAGATCGAACAAACGCAGCGCATTGAGATGGGTCAAAATACATCGATGAAGGTCGCGGTTTGTTGACATGGCTTGCAATAGCAATAGGTTGATCTGGTGCACAATATTTATATCAAGGGCACAGTATGTGCACAAGTCTCACAATACATCAATGAACATTCTAATATGTGGATGAGCCTCACAATCAGTTGAGGCGCCTTGAAATAAATTGAGGTCCAGCAGGCATGCCATTTTGAGACCATTGGCAACGTGGCAATGAGGCTCGCGATACGTTCTTGAGACATGCAATATGTTGATGAAGCTTCAGATATGTAATTATAATGTACACACATTTTCCTTGGCCCAATATAGCAGATGTTAAAAATAGCCGGGTGCCTTCCATTCATTAACACATTGTATGGATGAGGCTCGCACAATAAGACTTATTTTTCCTAATCATAGCCAACTTCAGATCAGACTGAACGTGAAAGGACAAAATGGGAGGTGTGGGGGGAGGACTAGGTAGGGGAAGGAAGTGGGGGCCCAGCTCTGGCGTGTCTATTCTCGTTGTTACGGGGGATAAGGCCGCACAGCTGCAGAGAGATTAAGAGTCAGAAATTCCTGAGGCCTGGAACTTCCTGCGCAGAGCGATCCCAGCCGGCCTGCCGCGGCCTTCCCCAATAATCCATGATCTCACCACTTTGTGCTGTTCTCGCTTTTCTGACATTTAAACGTTAACAGGTGGTCGTGTCTGGTCTGGAGGTCTGAAGGGCCGACCAGAGGCGGATGGGCTATTGGGAAACCGAGGGGCTTCCCAGAAAAGACCTGTGTCTCCGAAAGGCCAGTTGGGTGAGGGTGGGAGTCAGCCATTTGTCCAGACAAGACATCCTAACCCAAACCTCTAAAGGCACGCCTCACAAACAGCATCCCTAATCCCTGCCTTAACCAAAACCAACAACTTTGAACCTAACCGAAAACACCCCAAGACGCCTAACATTATCATCAAGGAACTCATGAACCCATAACCTCATTGTAAAACCAGTGCTTTAAATGGACTGGTCTGAGAACTGGCAGAAGTGGGAGGGCTGGGGTCGAATGGTATACTGTGTATGGTCTCCGGGCTCGATGGACCAGCCTGAAGAGGTACTAAGGAGGGTTAGGGGGACATTGGTTAATATTGGTGTAATATCGTTTGATATTTAGTCTGAAGTGCAGCTAGGATGGTGTATGGGGGGCCAGTAGCTTGGGGCAAGGGAGGAGGAACTAGGCAGGGTCTTTTTGTATTATTTGTTGACGGCTGGGGCTGCGTGACGGGACCGTGTGCAGGGGCACTGGGGGGAGCTTGTGCAGCTCGGATTGGCCAGGTGAGAGAGGAGCGAACAAAATAGCACCTGTAGCAATTAAGCTTTGTAATTGTAATTGTAATTGCTTATTTGTAAAGCGCTTATACACAAGTGAAGTGCTTCAAAGCGCTTCAAGGTGGGAAGGGAACAGGGGAATACAGAGTCATTATTAGGCCTTGAAGTTTCCGAATGATCTTACTGATGGCATTACTACTAGTGGAGTGCATGACAGGAAACAGGGGAGGAGAGGGAGAAGACAAACAATCCATGGACTACCATACTAGGCCAGAAACGTTTCAGATAGTGCAAGTGGCATGACACAGAGTGAGATCATAGGGGAGGAGAAGGAGAACATACAGAAACAAAGACTACCGTACTAGGCCAGGCGAACTAGGCCTAGTGCATTCTAGGTAATCTAAGTGCACAGACAGGAAGTGAAAGGTGGGGGAACAAGTGCTCACAGTCAGGTAGTGCCCTGGGTTAAGTGCAGAGAGGGTACCCTTCTCATGGAATGAATTTCAGAAGTGCAGTAGTGGTGAGCAGAATGCACAGGTCCAGGGGCAAGTGCAAAGACTGTCAGGGAGCCTGGGACCTGTGAGGCTCTGTAGGTGCACCACTCGACCAGTCAGCAAAACGGAGCGGAGTTAGGGAAGTGAAGGAGGAGGGACTAGAGAGGAGGTTAGCAAGGGAGTGGGAGAGAGAGAAAGAGGAAGGGAAGAGGAAGGTCTTAGGGAGTTTCCGGAACTTAAGGAGATCAGGCTCAACACAGAGAGGCGCAGGGAGGTTGTTCCAGAGGGAGGCACCTGCAGAGGATAAAGATCTACCCCCAAATCTCTGTTTGGAAAAAAGGCTCACCCGCAGAGAGTTGGAAGAGGATGAGCGGAAGGCTCTAAAGGAGAGTAGAGTTGTAGATAGTGTGGGCCCTGAACCCAGAAAACCTTGTGGACTATGCAGAGAGTCTTGAATTTGATCCTTGCAGCCACAGGCTCCAGTGGAGGGATTTCAGTGCCGGAGAGATGCGGTCCCTGGGCTTGAGGCCAAGGATAAGTCTCATGGTTCTGTTCTGGATGAGTTGTAGAGGTCGGAGACTAGAAGTAGGCTTGAGAATGAGACTGTTGCAGTAGTCCAGTCTAGAGAGTACCAGGGCTCTGGAGACAGTAAGCCTCTGGGGGAAAGTGAGAAAAGGTAGTATACCTGAGGAGGTGCAGCTGGTAGTGGGTTTTTTAGAGATGTCCGAGATGTGAGAGGAGGAGAGAGTGGAGTCGAAGATGGCCCCCAGATTTCTTGCCTCACTAGTGGGTGAGGGCTCAGGGCCTATTGAGGTCAGCCAGAGGGAGAGGGGGAAGGAGGGAGCAGGAAGTCCCAATGAGACTGATCTCTGTCTTGCTGGCATTAAGGCAGAGATCGTTTGCAACACACCAAGACTGAATTGCGGACAGACAGTCAGGAATGAGCGAGGAGGAAGAGGAGGCAGAGGGTAGCCTGAAAGAGCTGAGTGTCATCTGCATAACACTGAAAGTTGGAGGTGAAGACAGAGATCCTACAGACCAGAGGTTGCCATGTAGACATTGAAGAACTATGGGGGATAGGTTAGATCCCTGGGGGACTCCACAAGCAGAGAGAGTGATAGCAGAAAGAAAGGACCCAAGTTGCACCTGGGAAGCACGGTCAGATTGAAAGGAGGAAAGCCACACCAGGGCCTGATCTGTGATGCCCATGGTATCACAGAGATGGGAGATCTGGATGTTGTGGTTTACCGTATCGAAAGCAGACGAGAGGTCAAGAAGAATGAGGACAGAGGGAGAGTTAGAGTCAAGATTTGAGAGAAGGTCTTCATGAGTGTTCAGAAGAGCAGTTTTCTTGCCGCTAGATGCTCTAAAGCCAGACTGATGGTCATGGAGACAACCAACAGATTCAGTTTGGAGGGTAAGCTGAGAGATAGCCAACTTCTCCAGATGTTTTCCAAGGAAAGGAGTGATAGAGATCGGGCGGTAGTTTGCCGGAATAGAAGGGTCGACAGAAGGTTCTTTGAGCAGATGTTGCACAAGAAAGTGTTTGAGAGAAGTGAGTAAATCACCAGTGGTGACGGAGAGGTTACATAGGCCCGCCAAGGCTGGGGCGAGAGTGTCAATGCTGTCCTTGGTGGTTTTGCGGGGGCATGGGACCACCTGTTTGGAAAAGGCTTTCATAATGGAGATAATGATGTTATTTATATAGCGCCTTTATCCAAAGCGCTTTACAGAGCACATATTTACATACAATATCACCCAACCCGAAATTGGTACTCATTTATCGACCTCGGAAGGACGAAAGGCTGCGTTGGCCTTGACGGGATTCGAATCTGCGACCTGCAGGTCATGCTCAGATCGCAGCAGCAAGCGCTCAGCCCGCTGAGCTATCTTTCATAGACTAGACTTGTGTACAGACCTCAGGTGTGAAAGGGGAGAGGGAGGAGAATAGAGGGGGAGGGTTGGGGTGGCTGTGGGGAGCCCAAGAGATGTTTGTGCATGAGTGGGTGCAGAGGCAAGAGAGGTCAGGATGTCCTGTGTTTTGGCGGTGAAGTGTGCAGCCAGGGGCGAGCAAAGGGCCTGGGTGCGTGCAGTAGAGGATGACGCTGCAGTAGGGATGGCCAGTTCTTTGCAAACGTTGAAAAGTTTGTACGCGTTGTTAGATGCCGTGGAGATGCAGGCTTGAATATGGACTCTCTTTTGGACCGGATGAGGAGTCTCTATTGCCTTTGAAGAAGGCAGCAGGCCAGCTTGTCAGAGAGTGCACCTGAGGATCCACATTTCCGTTCTGCTGCTCTGCACTTGCGATTAAGGGCAGCCGGATTAGAGTCGTACCAAGAGTTGCACTTTTTGGCAGGCTTTAGTCGGACCCTCATGACCGGGGCAAGAATGTCGAGAGTGTTGGAGATGGAAAGGTGAAAGTTAGAGAGGGATGACTCCAGGTAGGAGAGTAGGTGGATGCAAAGGCAGCAACAGACACTCTTTTCATGGTTCCGAAGGCAGTCGGCGGTGCAGGGTGTGCCAGTGCTAAAGGAGAAGAGAGCTTCAAGTATGAAGAGAGAAGAGAGTGATCAGTCCAGGAGAGTGAGGTAGTGAGAGGGATAGAGAGAGGGATGTCTGTGGAGATGAGAGCATCCAAGGTATGGCCTGCGGTGTGCATCGGGCCCAAATGTAGAATGGAGAGAGAAAGAGAGTGCCAAAGGTTGCGGAAAGGTCCTGAGGAGTTGGGAGAGTCAAGGTGTATGTTAAGATCCCCCAGCAGGAGTTGGGGAGAGGAGGAAAAGAGGGCAGAGGCCGGGTCCGCCCATTCCAAGACGAAGAGGGTAGAGTGGCTAGGCAGCTGATAGAAGGTGGCCAAAGTAAGAGAGGAGACATGCGAGAGAGAGTGCCTGCAGACCAGGCATTCAAAGGAGGAGTAGGCCTGAGTGGGAATAACGGAAACCAGGATTCACTCAGGAATGTTGAGGGCTACTCCACCTCCTGGCCTGTTGGGCCTGGGCTTGGAAAAGATCTTGCAGCCTTCACGAGAAGTGTGTCAAAACTTGTGACAGAGCTGTTTTTAAACCATGTCTCATTGAGAGCAAGAACATCTAGATCAAGCAGTTCAAGGAGGTGGCAGATGTCAGAGGAGCGCTTGACAGCAGCGCGAGAGATAAGCATGGTAACATGGAGCAGGTTGCCATTTTTGAGAGACGGGGGGTACAGGGAAAAGAAGTTCCCCCGTAAGTGGTGAGAATGTCTGAGAGATAAAGGTAGGAGGAAGATGACAAGGATGTCAGTGAGGTGAGTTCAGGCAAGGGAGCCAGGTGGGTTGCAGGCGGTAAGGAAGCCGTGGTGTGAGAGGCCATATGGTCAGGAGGAGGTGAGGGAGCCAGGGAGGGAGTCTGTGGAAGCATATGGCAAGGGATCCTGTGACGAAGAAGGCGGAAAGTTGATAAGGCAAGGGAGGAGCCTATCAAAAAGTAGGAGGTTGGATTGAGGCCCTTGTACCAGGATGGTACCATTCCGATAGACTTTTATGATGACCCTGGAGGTGGAGAAGAAGGCAAGAAGGACCTCCCAGCAGGTGCCACCATTACGGTGTGAGTAAGAGTAAGGAGAGAGCAGAGAAACCATAGAAGAGTCAATGGGTTGGGTGAAGGAACAACAAAGAAGATGTTGGTGAGAGTCTCTCTGGTGGAGGCACTGATGTAGGTGTCAGCGATAGTCAGACCTGGGTTCGTGCCCAGTGTGTCCTTCTTGAGTTTCTTCCTGCCAGACTAGTTAGAGGTGAAGGATAGGAGATAGAGAAGCAGTTAAAGAAGATAGGAGAGATAGAAAGCATCATAGAGAAGGGCACAGGGTGTGGTACACTTAACCAGAAAGAGCAGTTGTGGTACATGGGGGAAGTAGGCAGGAGGCACACAAAGGAAATACAAACAGGACTTGGAAAAACAATGGGAACTGAAAGGGTTAGGGAGCAGAAAACAGACAGAGCAGAGGGCAGAGGGATTGACCAGTCAGTACAGTCACAAGCAAAACAGATGAGAGCACAACCCAAAATTGATTTTAAACTACAGGCATACAAACATTGAAGGATGAAAACACACCTAAAATCGGGTTTAAACTATTCAGTCTAAACAATGCAGGATGAAAAAAAACTAGATTCGATCGTAAAGCTTAAACAGTCACACACAGTGCAATGCAGGATGAAACACACCTACATTCGATTATAAACTATTCAGTCACAACAATGCAGGAAGAAAACACACCTAAATTCGATTTTAAACTAAACTGTCACAAACAGTGCAATGCAGGTTGAAACATACCTAACGTCAATTTTAAACTATTCTGTCACAAACAATGCAGAATGAAACCAGACCTAAATTCGATTTTAAACTAAACAGTCACAAATAGTGCAATGCAGGATGAAACACACCGACATTTGATTTTAAACTATTCAGTCACAAAATGCATGATGAAACACACCTAAATTCGATTTTGAACTAAACAGACACAGACAGTTCAATGCAGGATGAAAACACTTAAATTCGATTTTAAACTATTCAGTCACAAAATGCAGGATGAATCAGACCTAAATTCAAATAATGTGACACAGGTATTGCAGCACAGCAGTACAGAAGTAGTGGCAGTGGAGGTGATGGCTCATAGAGGGAAATGCAATGTACAGGTTTGACCATGAAGTACAGGGTACATATACCAGAAGAGATAGAACAGTAACAAGGGCTGAGGGTAGGAGGCAAGGAAGGAAGAGGCAGGCAACGGAGCAACAGTCAGCATTCACGTGATGGCAAGAGAGGGGATACCACAGTCCAGAAGAGCAAGGATGAGGTACCCGGTCCAAGCAGCCCAGGCAGGCACAGACAGGTCCTCAGATGTGGGCCTTCGGTGAATGGGCCGGCTCCCGCCTCCCGGTGCCCTGATTGTCTGTAAGATGGTGAGGTAGCCAATCGCAGGGGCCCAGGCTCACATTGTGAAAAGGGGTATCGACCACGGCAACCGGCTGGGGTTTACAGAGGGACGAAATAATGAGAATAGGGAGATGTAAGTCAAGGGCTTACAGGGGGTACATCAGGCCCCATCTGTCCTGCTAGGCCAAGAGGTCGGTGGGAACGGAGGCGGGTGGGTTGTGAGATTGGATGGCTTGTTCATGGCATATGTACCTTGCATAACCTATCTTTTTATTCTGTTATCTGTAGAGGATGCCGCCGGTGCGAGTGGTTAGGGTGATCGGTCACTCTTTTGTAATAGCGGATGGAAAAAAGAGTGAGGGGCTGCATGAGGGTGATGAGATGTTCTGGGGTGTCAGTGCACTGGATCAATAAAGGGGGAATGCAGATAAGCGATGTGCGTGATGCAGTAGCCAGACGCAAGGCAGAGCATCGGCTGCCTGAATCGGAATTGGTGATCCTTCATGTGGGGGGGAACGATTTAGAACCCATGAGGCGGATGGAACTGCGCTTGGCGCTGGTATCACTTTTCAGGTTGGATGGGCAGGTTCTGTCTGCAAGCAGTGATCGCTTGGTCACAGATTATCCGAGGACAAGATGGGGTGTGCCAGGCCCAGCTAGGCCTTTCAAAGTTTTAGCAAGAAAACTAAACAACAAACTAGCGAGACTGGCGGAGGTGCGGGACCGGACATAGCAAACGGCTTGGTGAGAGGATCGGAGAATCTACATCAGGATGGTGTGCACATATCAAACAAAGGAACTCATTTGCTACTAGAGAACTTTCTGAGAACTTTAGAGAATGTCTCCTTCAGGGACCAGCCTGCAGAACAAAAGGGGAGACACGCATGCATCTACTGTGCTCTCAGCACACTAGACGCGCACTGTTTTGCTAAGTGGGCTTCACCTGTTACAATTGGTGTCCTCTGATGGAGCAGGGATTGATTTGGAAAGCCTGGGAAACTCGTTTTTTAAGATGTTTCTTTGTTATTAGAAGTGCCTATTCCAATATGTAAATTGTTAAGTAATTGGAGTTGTTTTATTTATTTAATTTAATGTGATATAGTTTTATAAACAAAAACTTTACACATAATTCAACAAATATACACAATTAATCATTTCATAATCATCAGATTCTTCATCTTAAACATCCAGATAAACTCATACAGTAAAAGCATATTTCTTATGCTAGTGCAAATAAAATCACTAACTTTAAATAAAAATGGGAAAGTACTAGATACCAAATGATACATAAATAAACAGATAGATATCCATCAATCATATAAAAGAAAAGAAAAAAAAGAAACACATGCTAGCCAAATTCTATCCAAACTCTGAGGTCTTATTAGATCTTTTACTCATGTCATTCATTTGGTAGAAAACTAGACTCCACCCCTTAAACAAAGATTATTGCTAATCCAAAGCCATCTTTTCATCGGCCATAATAAATAGAGGGGTTGCTGTCCTTCAATCTTCTATTGACCATAAACCATACTCTATATAGTGCTAGGTGGAGACTAGCGTTCAAAGTGTTTATGCACAAGTACCAGAACTTGTTTTCCTTAATATGGTCCAAATTATGGACATATCTACTGTAATGCTTAATATAGGATAGACTCAATCTGGGACACATCATAAGGACATGTCTGGCTGTTTCAGGTAAAGCCTTATTATTACAAATCCGGCAAAAATGCTCTGTTTTAGGTATAGCTTGTTTGGGGCCAATCACCATTAACACCGGCAGATGATTAATGCACAGCAGCAATATGAAACGCCTTAAATTATCGAAAAGACACAGATTTAAGTACCCTTGAGCCTTTTTGTATGTGTAGAGTAGATGTGATATAAATCGATAGCTACTTAGTCTTTCTAGATGTTCAAAATTGCTTTGCCAATCCCATAGCTTCAACCGCTCCCCCAACTGATATTTCAAGTGTTCAGAGTTGTTATCCCACTTAGGAATCCATCCTATGGTCTTAAATAATGAGGTAATTTCTGCCATGAGCTTTGACTGTTTGTCCCACTGATATCCTTTCTCATAGTCACCAACAACAAATTGGTAGCATTCGTATATATTTTGATAAAGAGTTCCGCTCTCTTCTTCAGCACTATAGATTTCAGGGAGAACAAACCCAGTTCCAGTCTCAGGATTGCCATCGGTATACCTTGCGGTAGACCTAAGAGCTTCCGCCAGAACGTGCCCTCTATTATCTGAAGCCAATCTAAATTGGTGTCGACCAGGGCCTTCAACCCATATACCACCATTGGCACCAAACATTGGATATATAATTGGCAGGCAGCCCAAATGGAATAACTGCTCTGATTACGGGAGAATTGGCAGATCATAGCAGTTAATTGCGCTGCTTTTATTTTACGATTTTGAATGCAAGAGCTGAAGTTCCTATTGGAATCAAATTCTACTCCCAAATATTTGTATTAGTGTGCATATTGGATTTCCAAACCTCTGATGTTGATTCGGGGGTGGCTGACCTTGCCGTGGCTATAAAGAATTAGTTCTGTTTTAGTATGATTTATTACTAATTCATTTAATTCTGCATATTCCCAGAGCATCTCAGCAGACCTTAGTAATCCGCTGAATATATGGTCAAAAATGACCAAATCATCCGCGTAGGCCATTACCAAGCAATGCTGGGAACCTCATTTGGGGGGACAGTTATGCACTTCACGGATGTAATCGGGGATGTCAGATACAAACAAATTATACAATATGGGTGCAGTGACACACCCCTGCTTCACCCCCTTTAGTTCTTTTATGGGCCTAGTGATGGTTCCACTTCCATCCAACTTTAACTGCACTGAAGTATTACAATGTAGGAGCTGTAAATAATGGAGGAGCCCCTCAGGACATGCCATTCCTTTCAGCTTCCTCCACAGCTTCTCCCTATTGACGGCATCAAAGGCCGCCTTAAAGTCGATATACATTGCGTACAGTGGAGGGTTATTTGGTGATAAGGCTTTGGCTCTAAGCTATTCATAATGAACAAATTATGGGAGGTCGAATATCCGGCTCTGAAGCCACTTTGAAAATGGTCCATAACGCCGATATTGTCGACCCAAATTTGTAATTTCTGTAGGAGTAGGGAGGCAAATAATTTTCCCGAGCAGTCCAACATTGACAGCAGTCTATAGTTTCCCGGATCCGATCAGTCCCCTTTTTTAAAGACCGGGACTAATATTGCTGTCTGCCAAGTCTCAGGGATTCTCCCTTCGTTGAGGACCTTTTCAAAAAGAATTTTCAGTAGATTAGCCCAGAAAATAGGATTATTTTTCAAAACCAAATTCGAAAGGCCATTGGGACCCGGGGCACGGGAGGCTTTCAGTTTGGATATTTTATCTACTAATTCCTCCAAACATACTGGAAATGGCAGAGGGGCCTGCTTAACTAAAAAAGATGCTTCAACAATTTCCTCTGTTTCCCCATAACGCCTCTCCACCCTACCCATTCCTCGGCATCCATGGGGTTAATTTGAGGGGATACCCTACTCCACCTCCCTCCCCCAGCAGCGCCCAGATGTTATGGTTATTTCTAGAGCAAATAACTTTAACCGTCTCTTGCCAGCATGCCAGCTTTTTTGATCTTTTCCATTGTTTAGACCAGGATCTATATTGATTTTTTTAGCTCTCTTATCTTGCTGTATGCAACAATCAGGGATCTAGTAGAGGTTTTGATTTTACGTATTTCACCTCTGAGCTTGGGTTTGGCATTTCTCATCGATTTATCATAAATCGGGATCGAACCTAGGTCCCTAATAGTGAGTAGAAACTTTTTTGTGGAATACTTGCCCGTAAAGGAATATATCCATCCTTCCAAGTCCTCTAGTGACATGGCATTGAACAGATTATAATGCCTTATGTCCCAATCTCCACTGTCCTGGCAAGCTCTTACGATGTTCTTTTCGGACTATACTAATCGTGTGGCTGCATGATTGACCAAAGTGTTGACCGTCAAAGTGGTCGGGAGTAGGTCAATAATGCTATTAAGAGTAACACTCAGACCTTGGTGGTCGCTCCAGTCATTATCTACGATCTTCATATCTTTGACCAGAGATGCCACTTCTGCACTGGTGAAAACATAGTCAAGAGAGCGGCACGCGCCTCCCGCCCGCCACGTAAAGTTCCCCAGGCGATCGCTGAGCATTCGGCCGTTGATGCATTCAAGCCCAGCCATTTAGAAAACATAACCAATTCTCCCCCTCCTCATCACTCTGGTTATGTTGCATAAGAGAGAGCGAGTGTAGGGCCGTATTATTAGTGGTACCACCTCCCCCTTTGATTTGGCAGTTGAAATCGCCCGTGAGAATAACAAAGTTGTTATTCGACTCACTCTTCCAGCCACTTAGCAAATCATGCAGATACTCTTGAATTCGTTCTCTGGCCGACGCATCATGGGGGTTATATAGGTTAACCAGTAATAGTTTGGCCCAATTATCATTAGTAGTTATAACCACCTCCACCGCATTGATATTGTCCTTCAATTCGGTGGGTATTTCCCTAGATACAATTGACTTTTCTACCCCAATCATTAGTCCTCCATATGGTCTTCCCAACTGTCCTTTTTTTGCTGGAGTATGGTATAGCTTATATCCATCCATTACAATAGGTGTATGTAACCAAGTTTCTTGTAACATAAAAAAAGAATAATTCATAATAAAAGGTAGTGAACCATTCGTTGCAGTAAAATGTTTAAAACCCCTGGTATTCCAAGACAATAATGAGCAAATTCAGGGCTTATTCATAACCAAGGGCAAGGCCTCTGCTAACCACTTGAGAGTATTATGAATATTGCTCATTTGTACATGTTTCCCTGTAGTGAGTATGGGTTTAGAGTTATTATTAGACTTAAGGGTCTTGGGTTTGCCATTGATGAGCGGATCATCATCTTTAGGGTTAATGTCCACGCCTAGCCCCACCTGGGCTAGGCTGCTTCTGTGTTCTCGTATGACTTGTGCAGAGGCTAAGACCTTGCAATGCAGTGCAGTCACATTAGGATTTGTGGTATGCAGAGGCTCCACAAATGAGAAGTCCTTGGACAAGATGACTCTTAATTGCGGTATTTGATGCAATTTGGCCAGCACGGCCCCACGCGGCAGCCACATGCCTCCAGATTTCTGGTTGAGGTTCTTCACTATACAGATCTTGTTTTCTTCTCTGTATTCCTCTCTTGCTTCTGCCATACTTTCAATGTCGGAGACCATACTCTCATGAGTATTATTTGAGACATTCGTTTGAGGGGTAGAAAATTGATTTTCATTAGTAATGTGATTATCAGTGAAATCAGAATCCTGACTGTCACTACTAACTATTGATATTTGTTTGGATTTCTCTGGTAGGTTTCCCCGGGCCTTTTTTTGGCGTTTCTTGGCATTCAGCGCCCTTTTCCTAGCCTTTCTCGATTTTTGATCTTGCCGTGTTAGGTAGCAGAGATGCCACCTCTACCGGCACATCCTTTAGCACAGCTCTCTTTGCCATCCTACGCTGTTGCCTAGTTAAATGGATCCTTTGATCTTCAATAGCTGGTTGAACCACCTCAGTACTCACTGGGGCCACTGGGGTTTCCTGTTCCTTCCCTTCTGCTATGTCAGTTTTATATGCCAGACCAGGATCAGGCAAGTTCAGCTGCAATACTGTGTTCACATGTATTCTCCCACATAGTTTCAAAATAATTTTTAAGGTGAATTGTAGAGAGAATATATATTTCTGTAAATCAGCAATTGCAGCAGTATTCGACTGAGATACGATGTAAGTGTGATAAACATTCCGATCCTCCGCTTCCTCAATGTCAATCCGCAGGTTTGGAGATTCAGACAGGCGACCGGTGCAGGGGGCAATGGGAGGGCTATTTGCCGGCTGAAGCCCCTGCGCCTCGGACGTGATGATAGCAGCTTTCCGGAGAGTCTCTGTCTTGCAATTACCGAGTGTTGCACTGCTGGAGGGGGGTGCCATCAATCTCTGTATAGACAAACAGAGATCTAATAGTGAATTATTGTCTATATCATCAAAATTTGTCATCTCCAGGGGCTGACTCCCATTATGCATTAAAGGGATAATCTCTTCAGCAGGATCACTAGATTGTGTGGGCAACGTTTTTTTGAATAAGGCAGGTATAGTCCCTCTTGCATTAAGGGGTGATTTCAAATTATTCCCTTCCTTCATTTTGTTGGTATTCATCATCGATTATTTTGCCTTTCCTTTTCTCAAGTTATAATTCATTTTATCGCCACATGCTTTTGGTGCCATGACTCTTAGAGAATGTTATTAGGTATAGTCTCAGAAACTATAATCCAAAGGCTTACTCCCACCTGTTAGGTAGGGACACTATGCGGTTGTATTGGTGAGCTCTAGCCAAACCAGTGCCCCCCCTCAGTAGTGTATACTTTAACGTTCGCAGGATCAAAGATGATATTATTCCCCTGCAGTCTCCCCAGGGACGTCATTTAGGGGTTGCCAGAGGTCACAACTGCGACCTCTGAGGTCTCCCTTGCGACCTCTGTGGTCTCCCTTGCGACATCTTAAAAAAAAAAAAAAACTTTTTTTTGTAATGCAAGCTCCTGGCCTATGGCCAAATACCAAATGATGTGTCTTTCTGGAATTCTATACAATAATTGATAGGCTCATTAAGTTTTCTTTCAGGCACACTGCACTGATTTAGTCTGTTCTTAAAGGCCTCACCTCAGCCTTTCATCCTTCTGAGTCCGATAAATGAGTACCAACACAGGTTGGGTGATATTGGGTGTATATTTTTTCTATATAAAGCGCTTAAGCCTAAGTGCTATATAATAACACATCATTATCATTTGGTCATGGACGTCTGCTTGCATTCAAAGTAATTTGGTAATATGGACCTATACACACTGATCTTAACGATACATATGGCGATCCATTCATGTATGAAATGAACATCACTTTATAGTGATATCGTAACCATATTTTTCATAGTATACAATGCTATGTGATGGCACTTCCTGTTTTGTCAACGGGTGAAAGGTTGTGTTCCATCACTACCCGCGATATCACTTCGAGGTGGGGTCAGATGACATCACTTCCTGTGATGTCATCAGGGGTAAAGGGTCGTGTGATGTCACTTCTGCTACCCCTGGCATTTTGGTGAAATGACGTCCCTGAGTCTCCCACTTGAATCAGTGCACACGCTGAGAAGGGTATGTTAGTAGGTGGGCTGGCTTACCGTACCAAGATCAGCCGCTCAGTTATTTCGCTGTTTACAGCTCACAAGACTCTTGCGGTGTGTAGTCACGAGTGGGCAGCCACCCCACGCCTTCCCACAAGTGACCACAAAGGACCACTTCCAATCACTTCACCCAGCGCGCCCCCCACGCTGTTCTGGGGATTAAATAAAGATGCAGAGAGTTCGCTCACAGCAGCTCCGCCTCAACTATGGAAATGGTGAAAAGACTTGTTACAAAATAAACACGTAGAAGACCACAAAGGACCACTTCCAACCACTTCACCCCGCCCGCGCTCCGCGCTGTTCTGGGGATTAAATAAAGATGCAGAGAGTTCGCTCACAGCAGCTCCGCCTCCACTATGAAAATGGTGAAAAGATTTGTTGCCAACACGTAACAAACCACAAAGGGCCACTTCCAACCACTTCACCCCAACTAATTGGAGTTGTGGAAGGTTTTGGACTGAAAATTCGCACACAGCTCCAGGTACCTACCGAATTATTTCTCATTAGGCAACGAAAGTTTACAGCTATGATATGTACTAGCTTAATAAGTGAAAAATAATAATTCTATTTTAATATAGATATTCAAAGTTTCTTAACGCAATGCATAACAACAAACTGGAAGTCTGTCTAAAAGGATCTCAGATACACTGCTGTACCAAAGTGTGTGCTCCTTGGCACATCATTTAATTGAACTGGGTATTACCTGCAAACAGGGTGTGCCTAAAAGGGACCTGTGCCCAAGGTGCAGCGCCAAAACGGCCTGCGCCAAAATTGCAGCGCCAGAATGTCCCGCTTTGTAGCTTGGTAAGTACCTGCACTTCTTTCTTTCCATTTAAATTAATCTGTAAAACCACATCGCCCTCATCATGACAACTGGGTGAAGCAATGTTCAAAAACTAATGACAGAAGCCTACAGATTCAAGAAGCAATACTAGGCTGTGAAATGGAACACGCCCCCAACATAGTACCCAAAGGTTCGGACTGGGCAATAAAGCAATGCCCGAAGGGCCCGCCATAATGCTAACATGTGGGGCACTTTTTTAAGTCGATGAGTGGGCAGCTTAATGAATTACTACACTGTGCAGCTTGTAGTTCTAAACAAGGCTCTGGACCAAATGTGCTTTAAAGTGCAACACATTCTAACTAAAATGCTCCCTTCAATAAAACCCACACAGATTGTCATGAAAAGTAAGAGTTGCCATTTCCAATTGTGGCCCATTTTTCAATTTGTGCATTACCCTATTGATGCCCTGTCCCGGTCCCACTCTGAGTAGCCACACAGATTCTGGGAGTATTGGCCCATATCTCCATGCAGGAATTCACAAGCACAGTCAATGCTTGCAAACCAGCACAATCACCCGACGGTCGCTGCCCACCCACCTTCCACAACGCCATAACCTCTGAATATCTCATTGGCATTCCAACACAACAGCCACAAAATCCTATGAAAACTTCTGGTGGACATCAGTTTGAAGGGAACTGCACAACACTGAATGATGTTGTTCCTTTAGAATAGGAAAGTGCCCAATTACTGGAGGTTTAACAAATTCAAGTCACTATTTTTGCTAGTGAGTAATCCCGCACCGGGGGCTAGTGGAGAGAGCACATTTTGTGGCCTGACCTACAGGTCACACTTCAATATCGCAATCAGGGTACTGCAAAGGTCCAGCCTCTTACCACTATTCGCCACTATCTACATGACCCCCGTCTGAGAATTCATCAGAAACTAAGGGCTCACTTGCGACTATACCATTACTTACATGTTCTACAAACGTATACTAACATCATCACTGTATCTACCAGACCTCAGCAACTGCCTCTCATTGATAGAAGTCTGGGTCACAACCAACCGACTCAGCTCATCTCAGCTAAGATCAAACCCATGATTTGTTCCTCCAAACATCCCACCCTAAAAATTCCTTGCCCATAAGAAATGGGAACCTGCCCGGAGTCGACTTACACAGGCAAAAACCTTGGATTCCTCATGGTCAACTGCATTACCTTCGAATCTCTAGTTATAGCTATACTGATAAGCTGCTTCTTTCAAGTAAAACTCAGCCTTCACATCATGCCGTACTTGACATTATCACATGGAACAATGGCAGTCATCTCCCTAGTGCTCTGAAGCCTGGACTATGCTCGCAGCCTCTAACCAGGCTTCTCAGAAAACCTACTAAACTCTACTCAAAGAGTTCAATACTCAGCAGCAACAATCCTCCTAATACTGGAAAGATGGGAACATATCAGCTTGGCTCTTGGGATTCCCCACTGGTTCCCAGTCCAACCAGCAATGCCACCAAAAACTGTCTGTTTCACACACTGCACCTTCTATGTCGGGGGCCCAGAATCCACCAAGACAAAGTTCATCCAATGCACACCTGTCAGAAGAGTCAGATCAAGCCGTACAGCTCTAATGACAGTCTCACTCCTCAAATGGAAACTCAAAAGAAGGTTCTATTTCTTATTCCTAGCTAACCAACCTATGGAAGACCAACTCTGCATCTTGGAAGACATCCAGACATTCTGAAAGTCACTTCAAATGTGGCTGTTCACAACTGACTTGCTAGTATGGATATGAAGGTTCAGAAGACTGGACCAATTTCGGTCGGTATAATCCACATTAACCATTACAGACTCAGGGCTCCAAGAAGCCACCCTGAGGACAAAGATCAAACACAAGTGAACCTAGGCCAAACTCGATAGGGTCAGTCTTGCCAAAGCGTTCTACAAAATGGACGTGAGGCATTGAGACGTACATCAAATGCCGAGATCGATTTGGGTAAGGCCAGTTCTTCAAAAGTTTTTTATTTCAATTCTGAAGGGATACCCCAGCACACCCATGGATCTCTCTAAGAAAGAGGACAAGGAAGCTACAAGTCTCCTAAAATAACTTCAGAACTTAGTCCAAAGGATACATAGAGACTATTTACATATGGTCTATTGAGGCAAACAATATAATCAAGAAAACTCCTGTAAAGAACCACAGCACACATGAGAAGGGAGCCATTCTCCTGGCCTTAGTTAGTTATACTAGTGGTAGGATCAGAGGTTAGATTTGAACAGTGAATGGACTTGTTTTGGACATTCACCCTGACTGACGAGCAACTTAGTAAAATAGGCAGGGTGCACCCCATAGACACAGGGAAAGGTAGGTCTTATTTTACTTTAATTAAACTATATGGTAAAAATGTCTTCACAGCGTCCTCGTCCTTCTTCTGATCCTCCACATATCCCACTTTGATACAATTGATTCCACATAGATTCCCTCCCCTTTTGGGACAAGAATCATGCAAGATTGCACAGTTACACAGCAGGTCTATTTATTAACCAAATATAAATAATTGAATTAGATTACAAATAAACAAATTGTGTCTTTAAAAAAAAGGTAAAAGGTAAAAGTAATAACCAGCACACTAGTCACTTTAGTTTTCAATGCCACAGATATGGAAATTGAAACTTTAGTAACACACACTGCCCCATTAAGTATCTATGCATTTAATTCACCCTGAGCATGAAGGTACCATAGAATGGATGCATGAGATTCCAAGAGGAATCTTCAATTCGTGAAAACAACAAATGAGTTAAAATAGCCCTGCGTATCCACCAATCACTACTTCCACTTTATCAAAATACTCCCCCACCCGTCGCTGAATAGAGAGGTCAAAGTTTTAACTTAATAGTAACAAGCTATTGGACCTTCGGTTGTGTCAATGGCTTGTAAACAAAGAAAACGTATGCTCAGCATTATGTTGGCAAAATTCCCTTCAGTGATGTTTTTAGTCAGATACCCTGTAAAATGTTCCTTTCCCCCTTTCAATGATGACATTGAACAGCTGGAAAGAAATTGACAGTAAATAATCATCCAATCCCTTTTATCTTGAGCAACCCTGCATTAATAAAAATATTCTGCTTGATGGTATACCCTGGAATTACTTCAATTATCTTCTTTTTATAGGTGCGCACACAGTAAGATTACCTTTTCGACCCTGCTAATAATTCTTCTGTGCTAGACATCATCACCAGAGAAAAGGGTCAGGTGGATCTCACTGTATACATACCATGGGACCTAATTCATAAAATATATCTTTTCCAGAAGCACATACACTTCTGAAATGTTCCCTAACTTCACAGGATGCACAATTAGTGTATCTAGTCCCACCCACTCAGTACTAACGAATTATAGGGACCAGGAATTATTCTAATTCCCTTTACTGGATCACTCCCCACAAGATCACTTCCCTTTTAGATAATACCCACATCAAGGTTTGTTTTGGCAAAATCACAGACAGGTGGGCAAACTCTTAAGGACTGGTTCAATTCTCCCCCTCTAGGAACAGGTGGGCATCAGCTAGTAAGAAATAATCAGTCTTTCTCCACTACCTGTCTGGTTTCTCTTCCACTGATGAAGGCTTGGACTTTAACTCATGGTAGGCCCAACATTCAGTCTCTACCAATAATACATCAAAGGGTCCAAAAGGAGAGCAAATCTATTTCTTCTCCTTGGTATCAATTCTTCTTTCTCTCCATGAGTGAGTGAGTGAGCAAGTAAGTCCCTCTAGTAAGGGTCCATGAGTGATTGTCTGACCCTCAGTGTGTGTTTTACCTTTTATAGAACAGAAAACCCAACCTTTCTGAGGTGTGTATATTTTCCCCAATCTAATTGGTCAATGTATATGATTGGACAATGTTCCAAAAGTGACATCACAGAAGACATACCCCTCTGCAGTCACTGTGCATATTTATGAAGTAGGCAGCCTAATGGACAGTAATTTACAAACTTAGTTTCTCTACCATTTAATGTGATGTCATCTCAGGGATTTCTTGCATTACATATTACCACCTTATGAAACATTAGATTCCAACTATGTGACCATGCCAATAATCAACTCACCAGATTCCTCTCTCCAGTACGAATCAATTGATGCAGTCCTTATCATTATATCATGAATAATTTCAGAATTATATATTTATCACTCTAACTCACTTCTGCATTTTTATTCAAATGGTCTTTCGATCTCAACAAAATGGGCTCACCACTGCAAACGCAATGACAAATGACACACTAGCTGTGCCCATTCTTTGCTACAAAATAACATTTCAAAAAAATAATTTGCTTCTGTTCCAGAGATACAGGCTGTATAAACAATTTTATGTAGCTCCTCGCACTATGAGGTGAGGCTTCCCAATGTATGCACCCTAACCTATGTTGCTTGCTACCCACTTGCAACTGTATACTTTGATTTAGCTCTCTGTACCATGAGGTGCGGCTTCCCAATTTATGCACCATAACTTATGTCGCTTGTTATCTATCACTGCAAGCTATTGTTTCTGCAAGCCTTTCATGTAATCATGCAATGACTGTAACATGTAACCACTGTAAGTAACCAATGTAACTAACCATCTTAAGCTAAAAGTGCCCAGATACCTCTGGGCTTTGTGCGCTATACAAATGACAAAATAATTCAAAGAAATACATAAAGTACATTAAAAAGGCATTTTCTTTGATACAAAAATATGGCACTGTTCTGCCTACATACAACACTAGAAACATGGAAATATTCCACTGAGACAGGGCACAAAATCTGCTCTTGTTGGCTCAGGCCTGGCCCATATGGACATTATGGCCCAGTGTGTGGCTTATGAAAGAGCCTTTGTAATTTGCAGTTTTTGGGGCATATCTTGTGTGACTTCTGTCTCCTGAGAAGTTTACAGACATCCAGTTCTGTCAAGTGTTAAATTCTTGCATGCAGGAATATTGGTGAGATACTGTTAATAGATTACACTAAAGAGGACCACAGATTAATCTAAATTTAAAATATGTTTTTAACTGCTCAGCCCTAAAAGACACACAGGGCAAGCAATAAAATTCAACACTGAAACGTTATGGAGTGGCCTGGCTTGCTACGCCTATTTGAAGAAGCATCCTTATCTGCAGTTGTCAGTTTCAAATAGTTTATTAACAGGGGAAGGGAATGTATCTGTCCTCCCATCCTACATGCTGGGTTTGGGGGATGTCTCTGTGAGTTGATGGGATTGCCATATGTCAGAATTCAGAGATGGCTCCATTTAAAGTTGGTTTCAATCATAATTGCAAAACATCACAGTTCATATTGCATTGGTTTATCAACCCACTATCAACAGTCCATGTTGTCAACATCTGAAGATTTCCAACCCTGAATTATTTCTGCAGAAAGAAATGATTGCCGTCCCATTAGGGCAGGTCCTGCACCGTCCTGCGTGTGCGAAACATGGGTTTGTGGTGAGTAAAACCTCTGGCTTCTTTTATTTATTTATTTATCCCGTGCCAGCTTTTATTTATTTATTTGTTTCGGTCCTGCTTTTATTTATTTATTATCTGTGCCGCCCAGTCTGTTTTCAATGTTCCCACTCCCATGCCTCCGTCGTCACCCCCTCCCCTGTCCTCTTCATGGCCTGCAATTCGCTATTTTCTACTATGAAGCAAAACACAAAACCCATGAGCACCGTGCTTGGGACCCTCTTCCTCACCGCAGGCCCTTGAGAGTGGGTCCTGCAACGTCCTGCATGTGCAGATCATGGGTCTGTGGTGAGTAAACCATCCCCCGCCAGCTCCCGCCTTATTCCTCATTTAAACCACTAATCCTGCTTTTATTTATTTATTTGTCCGGGGCCGCTTTTATTTACTTATTTGTTCCGTCCTGTTTTTATTTATTCATAATCTGTGCCACCTAGTCTGTTTTCCATCTTCCCACTCATATGCCTCACTCCCCACTCCCTCCCCTGTCCTCCTTCCAGTCCGTGATTGGCTACTTCGTGCTAGGAAGCAAAACACAAAATGCGCAAGCAACGTGCTCGCGACCCTCTTCTTCACTGCAGGCCTGTGAGATCAGGTCGTGCACAGCCATTTCTTTTTGAGCCACCATTTTACTTTAAGAAGACCCAGAACACATGTTGCTGCTTTTAGCTCCTGTTTATCCAATTTTAATTTCAATCCCTGCTCTATATTACACTTAGCAATATATGATTGTAGCCTTTCTATTGCACTTAGAAGATTTATGATGGTAGCCTGTCTACAGCACTCAGAAATGTGTCTATTGCGCCTGGAAGGGATATGAGTACAAACTGTGCATAGCACATGACGATTTGTGAGGACAGCCAGTTTATTGCGCCTAGAAGATGTATTAGGATAGCCTGTCTATTTGCACTTAGCCTTGGTATTGCACCTAGCATATCCATGATGTTTGCCTGTCCATTGCACTTGAGATTTTTGAGGATAGCCAATGAATTGCACACAGAAGTAGACTCAGTAGACTTAATAAGGGTAGCCTGTCTATTGCGCTTAGAGGATTTTATGAGGGCAGCCTGTCTTTTAAATATACGATTTGACCAAACAGCTACATCAAAGACAAGGCTCCATCTGAGCATCAAGGTACGTATTCATGCACCACCTCAGTGCAGGCATGGCTACCCTCACGCAGGATATACCGACAACCTATGACAAAATTCAGTCTAGCTGGACACAGGTTTCGCCTCCATACACCAGACTACAGCACAACACCTCTGTGATCAGAATGCAGCAACGATCTACGACAAAATGTCAGTCCAGCTGACGCACACCGAATCTCCTGAACACCTCAGCACCTATACACATGCCTAACCCTCATGGGGTGCTAACTGGAGCTTGGTCAGTCCACCTAACTCCCTAATCTCGGCCAAATGCACACACGCATTTTTATTCTCTAACAATTTGGATAAAGGCGCAGAACAGAAAAAATGCAAATCCGTTTTTCTTTCATGAACTTCTGTTCTCTTTCTCCTCCGGTTAAGCAATTTCCCATTTAAACAAAAAATTGCATGTTACTTTCAAATGCTTGAACTGTTCATCTCAGGCCTTGTCTGTGAGTTTTGGGTGGCAGCAAAACATTGCACATTTCATTTGCGCGTGTGTAAATAAGTGTGCAATTTGGATTGTCTTGTATCTAATGTCTCTGGATTAGCCAAATGTAAAGCCCAGGTAGCTATGTTCAGGGGTCATGAGCGTAGGAACCAGAAGGGATGAGGGGGGACATATCCCCCCACATTTCTGAGTAGGGGGGATACATTAGGATGTGTCCCCCCCCCACATATCAGAGCTGTGCCTTGCAGGTAGATTACCAGCATGGGTAACTGATGGCGGTTTTCATTTTTAAGTGCATCGTAGAGCCACAGCTTAAGTCACCATGTCGTTCCCTGCCTTTAAAAAACAGGCTATCCATCTGCTGGCCTGACAGTTGCATCCTACTGTCTGTGAGAAGGGTAAAGGAGGGGGGGTGTTAGACAAGGGGCTTCTCTGCAGTGACTGAAAGAGTGCAGGTTGGCTGAAAACCATATAGTGTACACTGTGGTGTCCACATAAGATGGCTCCGCTGGTTGAGAGCTCGCTGCTACAATCGGGGTGTGATTTGCAGGTTTGAATCCCGCCAAGAACAACTCAGCCTTTCATTCTTCCGAGGTTGACAATAAATGAGTACCATCTACGGTTGGGTGATAATTGTATGTAAATATGTTTTCTGTTCAGCACTTCAGCGAAAGTGCTTTATAAATAAATCATATAACAATATACATTGCTTTTCTGGATGTCTAAAAAACGTTTATACATTTTTTAACTTAGCCCAAACAGAAAACAGTACCTCTTGTAACTGTACATTTTTCTGCTAGCATGAAATATTTCATGTATGCACTTTGTCTATTAATGGGATTAGCCTTTGGCATGTTTCTTTCAATAGAAACCACACTTTGCCATATTGTATGTTCACTGAATAAACTTCTATATTGTTTCCACTTGACTTTGTTACATACGGTTCTGTGTGCAGAATGAATAATAATGTATTATCTGATGAAGAAAAGATAAATCTCAGCTTTCTTCTGTCTTTTTAAGTAAAAATAAGTGGTGAAATCTCTGACCACAAAAGACTTTGGGGTAGATTTTTATGAAATGGCGCAAGTAAAAAGTGCAGAGGAGGTGCCTTTTTCCTTTAAGCCACTTTAAGAAACTAAGATGGCTTTCATATTTCTTGAGGACTGTGCAGAGGCTCAAAATGCTTTGGACAGCACACTTACATACATAAGTCAAAAGCGCATTCTAAATCGGTCCTTTAGCACCCAGGTAGAGGATTGTATTTCACAGTCAAAGGTGCATTCATTTATTTCGTTTTCTTAATTTTATTTGTCAAAGTGCAGACCTAGATTGAGAGCAGTGGAGAGCTCTACAATGTTTAACAGTAGTGCATTTTTTGTGCATCTGTATGTGCGTCCATTGGGATTTGTCCTTGGCCAGGTATTGTTGAATAAACCACATTTTTGGAGATTTCCACAAATTCGACAATTATGCAGGCCTTCCGAGACACTATTGGGATTGGGATCTGGCTGAGTGTGTGACAAGAGAAGAATGGTTTGTGGGTCCACTCTTTGAGGATGAGTTATGATTCGAGCCGGTTGGTCGATTTGCTGCACGAGAAACGCGTGCCACCAGATAGGTGGCGCTAAGCTGCGAGGTACGCTGGTGTGCTACTTGTGACTGCTTTGTAGATGATACATGCAGTCTTTAACAGTACCCTGGCCTGGAGGGGAAGCCAATGTTGTTTGTGCAGGATCTAGTCAAATTTCTATGCACCCGTAATAAGATGTGTTGCAGCGTGGCACACTGCTTTTAGGGGACCCAAGTGAGCAACTGGGAGCCCTGTCAGAAGGTAATTTCCCCCATTGATGTGCAAGACCACAAGGTTGCCTGCACTATGCTCCAGGTGTCCCCAAGTGGGATGAAAGGTTGGATTTTGCAAAGGGTGGAGATTTGGAGCCAGGCCGTTTGGGCCTTGTTGGCTATGTATTGTATTGTATTATATTTGTCATTTATATAGCACCAAATTTACCATTATTATAGTTTAAATGCGCTGTTAGTGGGAACGCCCTTAAAGGACAGAAGCCCAGAGGGTTGGTGGTCTTGGTGCATAAGTATGATGCATGTGTGCATTTGGCCGAAAAGGCTTAGCAGGGCTGCCCAGGCTCTGAAAGAAAAGCAACTCATGCCGCCAGGCACGTGGATGGGTGCTGAGAAGAATAGGGGTGGCGTCAGTGCTAGCGACTCGCTATGTTTCCAGCGTGCCCAAATTCATCATAGGACTGCACTGCATTCTGCTGTCAAGTGGTGTTGAGGCATAGTTCGGTGTAGGTAGGTGGAAAATGTATGTGAACAGCACAACCAGAGTGTTGTCATAGTTCTTGCTCTATACTGATGTGTGTGGCTAAATGTGCCTGTGGACAGTGGAGTGGTGTATTATACATGCCATTGCCGCCAATTGGAGGCCCTTTGATGTTAGGCCACCTGTTCTAGTATTTGGCTTCTTCTGTTAGTTCTCGTAGCTGTGACAGAAACGGTTAGCAGTAAAAACAGTCTATGTTACAACTGATCGACACATTCTTCTTTGTGGGTTAGTGGTCTAGGGGCACCATGTGGCCCACTATCTCCCCTGTATAACAGTCCAGCTTTCAGGAAGAAAAATTGTCCCCCCTTTTTCCTACCCTCTTTTTCAGGAAAGACCCGAAGGAAAGGTTCAGCAGTCTGCTCTCAATCGGGGAGCCTAAGGATTTTGCCGATTCTGAGAGTTGGGAATCAACTACTTGTAGGTGCATATCATTGAACTATTGTTGGACAACTTGTTGTTTAGATGTGGGACCACAAGGGATGAATTGAGTCTTGGATGGGTTAATATTAAAGTAAGTAGTCAGCATCCAGGACTGAATGATGGATTGGTAATTGCTGAGACAATTGATGCCTTGTGGGCTTTAGATTCTCATGTGCAACTGAGTATCATCCGCATAAAGGTGGATGACTATATTGGGATGTTTGAGGAGTGTGCCCCAAGGATCCATGTAAAAGTTAAAAAGGATCAGTGGGAGGATGGAGCCTTGGGGGACTATGCAGGAGAGTAGGTGTAGGTTAGAACACAATATGTTCATCTGGATGGCCAAGTGTCTGCTGAAGACAGTGACGGTAAAGCAATTCAGGGCTGTGCCAGAGAATCTCATCATATTGACAAGAAGGGAGAGGAGGCATAATACACCCTTATACATGATTTGGAGGGCATCATCTTCCACCTGGATGGTGGCTGTCTCGATGCTACACTTGGGG
This sequence comes from Ambystoma mexicanum, assembly GCF_040938575.1. Lineage (NCBI taxonomy): Eukaryota > Metazoa > Chordata > Amphibia > Caudata > Ambystomatidae > Ambystoma > Ambystoma mexicanum. The sequence goes on along the minus strand of NC_090921.1, from coordinate 343,555,247 downwards.
AGTGGGGGATGCCCTGACTGATAGTCATTTAGATGTATTATTTTTTTATTTCGGCAGGTAGTTGTGTAGTGACTACCTTATCCAAAATGTTGCCAGTAAACCGGAGGCTTGTAATGGGCCGCTAGTTGGCCATGTCATTTGAGATTAGGGTCTTTTTTTCAAAAGAGATTGAATGAAACCAGTCTTCAGGGTGTCCGGGAGGCATTAATGATGCAGAGGAGTGTGTTGAGCCCATCAATTGTTTAATGATGGAGGCAGGGATGATATAGTCAAGTAGATGTGAGGGTCGCAATTATTTTTCAGATGTCTGGGCGAGAGAGAGGAGACAATGTGTTCCAAAGGGGCAGTGTGTGTGCTTGGATGCGGGGGGCTAATGCTGTGTGAGTTTGAGTCAATGATCTGTCAGATTATGTGTATTTGTTCGAAAACAATCGTTGATTCTGTCCCATTATTCCTGAATTGGAGATCGAAAGTTGGTGAACACTCCAGGGTTACTATTTTTGGGCCACCATTTTTCTAGGGCTCTGATTGAGCATTAGTAGGAAGTGGGCACTGGGGTGTACCAAAGGGCGGATGGTTCGGATTTAGCACAGCTGGTTTCTAGGGGGTATGCGTGTCCACCAGTTTCATAGCAAAGTGTGTGACTATTTCTAGGAGGACCAAGGTATTCCCTGTAGTGGGGAAGTCTGCAAAGTTTTCTTCTAGCTCATTGACGGCTAAGGTTTGCATGACAGTGAGTGGGTGTTTAGTTAGATCTTTGTGGGCTGTAGTCCAGCCGGCTTTCAATACAGGGATGGCGATGTGGTCATTGCAGTCGAGTGGGAGAGGATATGCACAGGTGACAAGGGTATATGATGTAAATACTAAGTCCAGGGTGTTGCCTATGTTGTGTATGGGGAAGAGGTCAATTTGCTGATGACCTGGACTGGGAGAGACAGCAGTGAGCTGGCTGCACGGCGAACCAGCAGAACGTACACGCAGTGCCAAACAGCACAGAACAAGGGACAGTAGGCCAGCCTTCCTGACAATGCAAAGCAGGCTCCTCAGTAGTTCAGTGACTTACGTGCCCCATTCGCAACGGACAATGAGAGTGCCCTTACATGCCAGCAGGCCATGGATTAGTCCCTCCCTTACAAACCGGCATGAGCAAAGTCCATAAAGCCACTGGTAATAACTGGCACATTAACTTTCTTTTCAGGGAACCAGAATTTCCTATGCACGGCAGACATATAGACAAAAAAGGGGTGGTGTGTAAGATACCTTATATGTGTTTGTCTATCTGTAGCAACTCCCTTGGTGAAAGGAAAGCTAGCAGTTGGCTGGGGAACTAGTTGAGGAAGAACCAATGGAAAGGGAAGGTGGTGAGTAAAAGGGAGCACAGGAAACAGAAAGTGTGTGTGATTTGGGTGAGGTCAAGGGTGGAGAAGGAGGACCAAGGTACCAATTGGAGGAAGCGGAGTCTAGAAGAATGGAGGAGAATTACTGATAGACTGGAGATGGTGAAGCATTGGTTGGTGAGAGAAGGTGATGTGGTTTGAGTATGCGTTCGAGATGTATGAGTGTAGGGGAAAGTGGAGGTGATTGGGCAAATGAAAGGAGAGTGTATATGATAAAAGGTGTAGGTGGGAAGTAGTAGTATGGAAAGGGTGAATTAGTAGCAGTGTAAAGGAGGCCCCAGACATGACCTGCACCCCTGCCCCTCATTTTGAGCTACCAAGAGGGTACTCACCAAGGTATGTGACGTATGAGGAGCAAACAAACCGACAGAGAACCGCACTGGGACTCTACCCTGTGTACATAAGAAGATCCGTACTGGTTGAAGCAACCATAAGTCGACAACCCTGGGCAGCACTGTTAGGGAGAATTCTCTGTTTAGGCTGAATTTCCTAACCTAGTGAGTCCCCCAGCAGCTTTGCTGGATTTCTGGAGTTTGTTTTTTTCTCCTGCCAAGAGTAAGACTCTTTTTCTCCCACTCTTGGACATGATTTGTGGTGTTCCTTTGACTGTTAATGTGTTTTATGGGCTATGGGGTCCTTTACTCGATAGGGTCTCATGTGTTTTTACTATGTGTGTTACACAGCACCCTCCGTGCAGTGACACAGGGGTGTCATAGTGACACCCCACCATAGACTCCATACCCTGGGACTGACTACTGTATCCCAGGGCATGTAAAGTCACCATTGGCTTTACTAGTCCCAAATTATGAACAGAAACCAGTACAAACCATCATATTGTGGACGTACTGGTCGGGGCAATTCGATTGCCCCGGGGTCTGTTAGTCGAGGGGGCACGTCTCCGTCCCCCCTGATCGAGTTTGGCTGGTGGCAGTGGATACTACTTTTTATATTCGACCGCGAATATATCTCTATGGGATTTTCCCATTGTTCGAGGCTACCAACTTTAATTATTTAATTCTCATAACCTCGAACATACCGCCGGTTTATTTATTTAATATTAATTCGCCGGTTGGTATTTTTTGCCAGAACTCGATTCTAAAATGGCGTTTGTGTTCTCTTCTGTGACTCCAACCCAAGTCGAGCCCTTTGTTCCACGTTTTGGCAGGCTTCTCCACAGAAGCCTCCAAAAGTGGTGCCACTCTGTCTGGGTAGCACAGGGGGTGTTGGAGGGGGTTTAGGCACCCTGGACTGAGTTACCTTGGTAACTCAAGTCGCACTCTTGTGTGATTGGACCAAGTGGTGAGCCGGCCCGCTCACCACTTAGCATGTTTGATTGACAGCTAGGCTGAGTGAATGGGGGTGTGCTGCATAAAAGCAGGGCTTTTGGGACTGGAACTTCAGAAGTCGCCACAGGACCTGAGAATCCGACGAGGGAGAAGCTGAGCCGACCTGCTACGACGACACCACCGGTGGAGCCCTGCAGAACTGACTCACCACTTACCGACGACAGAGAAGATCTCCCGGCTGGTGAGTCCTCTTCCCCTGACTGGTGGGCACAACCAGTTCACCTTCTTTTCCTCGCATCCCAGGACTTCTTGTGGTCGAATTGCCCGTGCCAAGCACCCCGGCAACCGGATAGCCACTTACCACTGGACCGCGAATAAAAGGACTGCTCCTTTTTAACTGAGAACTCCGCGGCTGGTTTCTTCCCTGGCAGTGCAACGGACTCCTGTCTTCCTCGGTGACGAGATCCTCTCTTCCCCCGGACGAAGCACCGACTTGCATCTGCTGCCAGGAACAACTGCCCCCGCTGGAGTATTCTCACCACTTTAAGGTACCGTGTCCGCCAGGCCTCCCTTTCTAAAGATTGCTACAAGGTAATAATAATCCCTTAACCTTCTAGACTGGGCTGGCCGCCTTGACCATCTAACTGGTCCCTTTCTTTTGGTCCAACTCTTTCTGAACCTTTTTGAGACTTTTGTACACTTTTCAACCGTGTGACCTTGGACACATTTCGTTCTGATCCTCTTAAAGTGGATCCAGCTTTCTGAACTCTAACTTCACGGTTTGACTCTGCCTTCCTCTCTTGCTGTGTTCTTTTGAAAGTGTTGGGATCTGTTTCAATTTATGCTCTGCCTTTCTCTCCCTTTTAAACCGAATTATTAGAGTGCCATCTGCGTTAAGCGCTCACCGCTGTCTGAAAATAAGTGGGGCTTTACTTAAGACTTGTCTAATATTCTGTTAAGGGAGTGTATATCTTTTAGTGACCGTGTTTTTGAACTGCTTAATATTAGTGCCTGTGTGTTTTATTAGATGTGGTTTTAAATAAATAATTATATCTCTTTTACACCAAGCTCTGGTCAGTGTTTGCTTGTTCTACTGTGTTCCTGTGACCTATTGTGAATACTCTGTATACTGCCTAACTCTTCTTGAGGGAAGTCTGACTGCTCAGCCACAGCTACCAAGTGAATCTGTGTGGTATAGACTGCTACCAAGTGGGTTTACTGCCAAACACCTGTAGTCTTAAATCTTTTGCAGTGGTCCCAGAGGGAACTGCACAGGTTTCTGCCTAACACTGGTGTACAGCGGTGGGATTTGTATTGAGTATACACTTTATAGTGCTTTTTGAATACTTTAGGACATCTAACCACAAAGCTTAGCACTAAAAAGCTGATTTTCTAACTATGTCTGCTATGGAGAATTATACCCTAGAATCATTGTCTGCCAAAACTGCTGATTTCTTAAAAGTACTGTGTAGACATAAGAATCTCTCTGAGAAGGGCGAGAAAATGGAACTTATAGAAAAATTGTTAGAAAACCAAAGTCTGGGTGGTACAGAGAAATCTACCCCCCCAGCAAATGTAGAAAACAGTGATGGTATTGATCTGAATCAAAGCGTTGATAATGAGTCAGAAGAGGAAAGTGAACCTAATGAAGTTAGCCACTCTGAGCCTCTGTCTGCCTTACCTACTGTACCTACTGGGCCCATACCAGGTCCTACATGTAACCCTGCTTATTTTGAACTTGAAAAAATGAAGCTTGAATTAGAATACAAACGTTTTATTGCTCAATCTGAAAGAAACCAAGAGCTAGAGTTCAGAAGAATAAATGCCCAGGCTGAGCAGAAGCAAGCTGAGTTAATACTCAGAGAAATAGAGCTTAATCATGAACTAGAAATGAAGAAGTTGTCTCTGGAAAATGCTTCTCTCTCCTCTGGTTCCTCTAGGAGTTCCAGTCCCAAAAGACCCCAGATGCCTAAGGAATTAGTGGGTATGTATGAACCTAAGTTGGATGTGTTGGATTGGTTACAAATGTTTGAGTATAATCATGGGCTCCAGGACATCACAGGGAATTAGTTACTTCCCTGGTTGTTCTCTAGGCTTCCCCCTGTTGCAACTGATGTGGTAATGGAGTTGGGGGAGGTGGATAAGAAGGATTATGAATGTGTGAAACTAGCCTTAATAGCTAGATTTGGGAAGACCCCTTCCCAGTACCTTAAGAGGTTTAGGACCCTCAAAAAGAATGATGGTACCCCTTGGGCTACCTGGGTGAGTGAGTGTTTGAAAAACCTAGAGGGATGGAATAAGGGTTACAAGGTGAACACTTATGAGGGAATGAGAAATCTTGTAATGTTGGAGTCAATTTATGATGCCTGCTCTGCTGAGCTCAGACAGCACTTGGCTGATTCAAAGGAATTAGATCCTAGAAGACTAGCTAAGGCTGCTGACTTGTGGGTTGCCAACAGGGCTACTTACAAGGATTCAGGGGTCACTCAGAAAAAGGATGAGGGAAAGCAGCCACCAAAAGGGAACCAAGAGATTTCTAATACCTCCCAACCCAAAGAGGCCCCCAAATAACAAAATAACCATGGTAAGCCCCAGGGTAACCCACAACAGGCTAGTGTACCTTCTGGTCACAAACCAGAAGGAGGTCAGGCCAAGCCACCCTTCCAGAGAGCATTTGGAACATTCTATCTCTGTGGGGCAATTGACCACATCAAAGGAGATCCCAGATGTAAGGCTCAACCTACAGGGATCAGCACAGTCTCCTTAGCCTTCACTCCTGAGGAGGAAGTCCAAATGGCTAGTGTGCACTTTGAAGTCTTTGCTGAAGAACCTTTTGGTCTTCAAGCAAGTGTAACAGTATGATATGATATGATATGACATTTGTAACGCGCCTATACACAGGTGTTTCAAGGCGCGACGAGGCAGGGAGGGGAGGAAACAAGGAGAGACAGACAGCGATCCTACTAGGCCAGGTGTCATTCAGATCGCGCAAGTGCCGGGGTGGGGGAGGGGGAAAAGTGCAAGGGGAAGGGGAGGGGGGGAAGTGCAGTACAAGGTAAGTGGCGTAAAGTAATAAATAGAGTAGGGTCCATGGGTCTGGCTAGTGATCAGAATAGGAGTGTGTACAACTCCAACCCAGAAAACTCTAAAGTCTATTATATGGACAGTGTTCTTGTCAATGGTCAGGATACCCCTGCCAGGCGAGACTCTGGGGCCAGCAGAACAGTAGTGGATGAAAGCTTTTTCAGTCCTATGGATATTGCTAAGGCACCCAAAGGTCCCACTAAGATGTCTGTAGGCCCTGTCCAAATGGTTACAATTCTACCAGCCCTCATTCAGTGTAATGACATGACAGTGTTAATTCCTGTCAGTGTTCAGATTGGGGTACCTGGGACAGTCCTGTTGGGGAATGATCTAAGAACTATAGGAGTAGTATCCATTACCCCCAGGCCTCCCAGTATGGAGACCCAGAACCAAACCAAATTGGCTAGAGAGGCCACCTTAAGGAGCCACTCTACGCCTGTGCAAACCTCTACTGAGAACCCCACTACAAGCCCTGGTGTTGGTAAATTGACCTCTGACCCAGGCAAATTTCAGGCTAACATGTTAGGGAAATGGGAGCCCCAACCAAGCTCCATCATTGTTCCCCCAGTTATAGAGTCTGTGACTCCCCCTGCTTCTGAGGAAGAGGTGGATAGACCTACTGGAACCCTAACTAGGCCTAAGAGAACTGGTAATTCTCAGTGCTGGTGGAAAACCAGAAAAGAAAAGTCTAAGATCAAAAACCTTCAGACTGTTGGACCTTCCACAGGAGACTCCAACCCAATTCCTAGACTTAAGGGGGAAACTCCGAAGGTAGGTAAAGGTAGATCTAAGAGGAAGGAGAAGCATGTACCTTGCTTATCTCCATCCCCTCCAACCAAGAGGCGTAAAACCCAACCTTCTCCCAACAGAGAGGTGGTGAGGACCTCTGAAGGCCCCTCTAGATCTAAGGGAATCCTTTATAAGGACCCCTTGAAAAAGCCTAACACAGGTTCAGAAGTTGTAACAACTTCTAAGGGACTGGTCAACCAGATCCCCTATAACTTTAAAAAGACTGATGTTCCTCAAAGGGTTTGTAGGTCATATAGCTTACAAAGGAAAACCGTTGATTTGACCATAGAACATAGGTCAGGGTGTCACCACCAAAATGCTGATGGTCTCTCTAGGATGTATGTCATCGACTAGAGGTATGAGATTCATCCAGGAGTGGATTAAATCCTCCTGTCCCTTAGTCTGGAGGGGGGCGAGTGTTAAGGAGAATTCTCTGTTTAGGCTGAATTTCCTAACCTCGTGAGTCCCCCAGCAACGTTGCTGGATTTCTGGAGTTTGTTTTTTTCTCCTGCCAAGAGTGAGACTCTTTTTCTCCCACTCTTGGACATGATTTGTGGTGTTCCTTTGATTGTTAATATTTTTTATGGGCTATGGGGTCCTTTACTCGATAGGGTCTCATGTGTTTTTATTATGTGTGTTACACAGCACCCTCCGTGCAGTGACACAGGGGTGTCATAGTGACACCCCACCATAGACTCCATACCCTGGGACTGACTACTGTCCCCCAGGGCATGTAAAGTCACCATTGGCTTTACTAGTCCCAAATTATGAACAGAAACCAGTACAAACCATCATATTGTGGACGTACTTGTCGGGGCAATTCGATTGCCCCGGGGTCTGTTAGTCGAGGGGGCACATCTCCGCCCCCCCTGATCGAGTTTTGGCTGGTGGCAGTGGATACTACTTTTTATATTCGACCGCAAATATATCTCTATGGGATTTTCCCATTGTTCGAGGCTACCAACTTTATTTATTTAATTCTCATAGCCTCGACTATACCGCTGGTTTATTTATTTAATATTAATTCGCCGGTTGGTATTTTTTGCCAGAACTCGATTCTAAAATGGCGTTTGTGTTCTCTTCTGTGACTCCAATCCAAGTCGAGCCCTTTGTTCCACTTTTTGGCGGGATTCTCCACAGAAGCCTCCAAAAGTGGTGTCACTCTGTCTGTGTACCACAAGGGGTGTGGGAGGTGGGTTTAGGCACCCTGGACTGAGTTACCTTGGTAACTCAAGTCACACTCTTGTGTGATTGGACCAAGTGGTGAGCCGGCCGGCTCACCACTTAGCATGTTTGATTGACAGCTAGGCTGAGTGAATGGGGGTGTGCTGCATAAAAGCAGGGCTTTTGGGACTGGAACTTCAGAAGTCGCCACAGGACCTGAGAATCCGACGAAGGAGAAGCTGAGCCGACCTGCTCCAATGACACCACCGGTGGAGCCCTGCGGAACCGACTCACCACTTCCCGACGACAGAGAAGATCTCCCGGCTGGAGAGTCTTCTTCCCCTCACTGGTGGGCACAACCAGTTTACCTTCTTTTCCTTGCATCCCAGGACGTCTTGTGGTCAAATTGCCCGTGCCAAGCACCCCGGCACCCGGTAGCCACTTACCACTGGACCACGAATAAAAGGACTGCTCCGTTTTAACTGAGAACTCCGTGGCTGGTTTCTTCCCTGGCGGTGCAACGGACTCCTGTCTTCCTCCCCGACGAGATCCTCTCTTCCCCCGGACGAAGCACCGACTTGCATCCGCTGCCAGGAACAACTGCCCCCGCTGGACTATTCTCACCACTTTGAGGTACCGTGTCCGCCAGGCCTCCCTTTCTAAAGATTGCTACAAGGTAATAATAATCCCTTAACCTTCTGGACTGGGCTGGCCGCCTTGACCATCTAACTGGTCCCTTTCTTTTGGTCCAACTCTTTCTGAACCTTTTCGAGACTTTTGTGCACTTTTCAACCGTGTGACCTTGGACACATTTCATTCTGATCCTCTTAAAGTGGATCCGGCTTTCTGAACTCTAACTTCACGGTTTGACTCTGCCTTCCTCTCTTGCTGTGTTCTTTTGAAAGTGTTGGGATCTGTTTCAATGTATGCTCTGCCTTTCTCTCCCTTTTAAACCGAATTATTAGAGTGCCATCTGCGTTAAGCGCTCACCGCTGTCTGAAAATAAGTGGGGCTTTACTTAAGACTTTTTTTTAATATTCTTTTAAGGGAGTGTATATCTTTTAGTGACAGTGTTTTTGAACTGCTTAATATTAGTGCCTGTGTGTTTTATTAGATGTGGTTTTAAATAAATAATTATATCTCTTTTACACCAAGCTCTGGTCAGTGTTTGCTTGTTCTACTGTGTTCTTGTGACCTATTGTGAATACTCTGTATACTGCCTAACTCTTCTTGAGGGAAGTCTGACTGCTCAGCCACAGCTACCAAGTGAATCTGTGTGGTACAGACTGCTACCAAGTGGGTTTACTGCCAAACACCTGTAGTCTTAAATATTTTGCAGTGGTCCCAGAGGGAACTGCACAGGTTTCTGCCTAACAAGCACGGTGCCCTATCAGACATCCATACCAGCCGCTGATACGAAATGAGGAATACCTACACACGGTCCATGAAGAGACCCCAAAATCCGTAATGGAAGGCCAGTGGAAATAACAGAAGGGCCTGAACAGACTCATGAATGAGCAAAAGTGGATATTGAATACAAGCACGCCAGTACAAGTAGCTACGAAGATAAATGTAATGTACGCACAGAAGAGACAATGTTCAAACGTAAGGAAATGGTGCTATGAGACAAGATAGAAGCAACCGTCCTGTTAAACGTGTGTAAATAGGCTTGAAACGCAAGATGCTAAGAAATCGATAGTGCTTGCAATGCTCAGTAGAAGATAGAGCGGCAAGCGCCAATCATATATCTACCTCAATAAGGCACATTATACAAGTACGACTCCATTTTGTAAAAGCAGAAAGGTACGCAGGCGGCCAGAGGCCTGACAGGCCAAGTTTCGAAACACAACCAAAGGCAGGAGAAGGAGCGGAATCGAAACTCAGCAAAGAGCGACTCATGCTTAGGAAATTGAGGTCAACCAGAGAAGGGGAGAAGAGCATGAAATCACAAGACTCCGACTACAGAGCATACCAGCCCGTCCGTGAAGGTCAAAATAAGAGAGGCCCATGTAGGTGGCTAGGGTTGACACAGAATTAAATGCACAAAAGGCTAGAAACTGAAACAGATTCACGGTGAACCAACACGTGACCAGCCAGGCGCGAAGAGGTACCACCGCCTGATGTCATCCAGAACCCGAGGATGCCATAACTTTTCCTGATAAGAGGCATCAGTTCCGAAGCCATACCCAGCCAACTAATTGACACATGGCCCTAAAACACTGATTGATGGAAAGAAGGAAGGGTGAATCTTGGGGCACTAGGCACCTGGGTGTCTATTCTGCATGCTGCTAATTAAAGTGGAGATTTATGTTTAGGGGTGTAACTTACCCAATCACAATTAATGGACCATGTGATCTAGGGTCCTATAGACACCGTAACCATTGAGACGTCGCACTTATAGTGACGTAAATCACGTGTGATGTAGAGGGATGGGCGTAGACACCCACCCGATAAGAATTATCCAATCCACATGCTTTATTTCTATATACAGATATAGCACCTATACTTAAGTTACCTTTCCTAACCAATTATATTGCATGATGATTTTTTATAGAAAGTAGACGTCAGTGATGATGATTTTTGCCTATAAGAATTGCTGTTTACCAAAGTTTGTGGAAGTCGGAGCGAGACCGGTGATCGCACTACAGCTGATTCCAATTTGTTTCCCTGTTTGATGTATGTATCATTCAACGGACTTCCCTTTGCCTAACTACTGAGTCCTCGTTATTGAGTCGTGTCGGAGTAAGTGAATCCTGCACCCCCTGTCCTCACATGGTGCAGCTATCTTGTCTTACAAGTTCTAGAGGGTGAGTGCTGACCTATGGGCCCGTCAGTGAATTCTATCCCTCGTGGACAGTAGTGTAGAGGAGCAGTTGGACACATTTTCCTTAACTCCCACCCCCTCACTGCCGTCATACTGGAAACACAGCAGAAGGGCCCTGTGTGAGATTCCATGTGTTATGCCTACACCTCATTGAGTGTATGAGAGACGATATGCACTCAGACAGCCGTGAAAGTGTGGGAGGAAGCCGTATGGCAGGATGTGATCATGCACCATTGGACATCATGGAATGCTGACTGAAATCTGATGTGGGCAGAGTTATGTCATAAAGAATATATACAAAGTCATAATGAAACGATATGAAAATACAGAAGAGTGATGATGTAACTGTGATGATGTAACAGAAGTGAGACGAGAAACATAGGAAAAGATAAGGTAATCATGAATGCAAAAGAAGATAAAGTAACTAGTTGACCAATAAGTGTAAATATGCAGTAACGCAAGGTAGAAATGATACATAGAAGCTTGCTATAGAGGAATAAATAACGTGGCAAGGATGGCCATTATTGGAAAATGGACTCCGGCTCGTGCAAAGATTCATCTCAACTACCACAGAAATAGACCAGGGTTAAAGAGTCAGGAGATGCTGGAAGAATAGCTTTGTGTACAAACAAAGAGTCGTTGATGTTGACCTGGGTACAAGGAGGCTATTTTTAAGGAATAGCTGCAAAGCACACAGGGAGGCAGACAGAGGGGTCATGGACACGAGACATATTTCTCTTAGATTAAAGAGGAAGGAAACATTTGCAAGGGACAAGTATTGGACAATTAAAAGTGTATAAAGTATATGCAAGGTAGTGTGAGCAAGTCTCTAGAGACCAAGAAGAGCAATGAAAACCAGGATAATTAAATTAAATAGCAGTGAATAAGAGGCTGAAATGGACAAATACGTGGTCTCTTCACATGTGACCCAGACGTCGAAAACAAAGTCTATTCATTAAGCCTCAAATGAAGATAGTTATGTGCTGTTACTCCTTTGAAAGTCCTAGATCTGAGAACAGGCTAGAAGGTCAACTCCAGAGGGGAATCTTTGGCTCATGGCGGGACTGATGAGAGATGATGGACTAATTGGGGAAAGTAGGGAGTAATCTGATGTGATTCAAGCACCTGGGTTTTGGTTTCTTTACGTACTGCTAGTCGAGTTGAAAGTGCATGGATGGGTGGGAATGCCAACCAATCGGTGGGTCTATGGGGCAACCTGCTATACAGTGTTGCATAGACCAATCCGCTGCCATTTTGTTTGTTATAATCAGTATTATATGTATGTAGAGGTAGTTCAAGTGTTGTCTTACAGATAAGAGACAGCCAATGAAGTACTAATATAGCTTACAAGAATTGCTATATTATGCTTATAGCTTCTATAAGTAGATATGTTCCCCTGATCCAATCCCTCCCACTAGTAGGTTTTATAGTTTGCCGCGTAGGATGTTGTCATAGATGACGCATATTGGTGTATAAGACTGCTGTGTAATCAAGTTTGTGTGTGAGTGTCCAAAAATCATTCCAATTTCTGCCAGATGACCCTGGTTTATTAAATTGAGAATAAAGTAGTACTTTGCCATATTCCTTCAGTCTGTCAGGTTATTTGGTCTGAGATCTTTATTGGTAATTCCATCTAGCACAAGAGACGCTTCAAGGTGCTAGCGCACAGTAGTCATGTGAAGAGCAGTCTAGTACTCTGGAGAGGGGTGTAGTATTTTGAAGAGGGGTGTAGTGGTGTGGAGAGGGGTTCAGTAGTGGTGTGGAGAGTGGAGTAGTGGTGTGGAGAAGGGTGCAGCAGTGGTGTGGAGTGGGTTACAGCAGTGGTGAGGAGATAAGGTAGTGGAGAGCAAGACTGGAGGGTGGAGGTAGGTAGAGCTGAGAGGGACATTGAAAGGAATAAAGTGTGAGGAAGAGATGGTGGGTGAAATAGTGGGGAGGAGAGTAGGAGGAAGAAAGAGAGGGTGACAGAGAGATACGGAGAGAAACATCAGGGCCTGGAAGGAAAGGACCAAGTGGCACCTGAGTGTCTGAAGGTACCAATATGGACGTTACACCACTTTGGAGAACTTGGATTGGGGACCATCTAAATTGTTCTCAGAGGGAGTTAGAGAGCAAAGCCATTTGCCTTTAGGCCATCCCAGTCAACTTGTCAGCATTAGTTAGCAGGGGATACCAATTTCTAGTGACAGACATGGGGTTGAGGGATGCCTCGGTTAGCGAGAGAATGGCATGTGCTAGTTGTGAACGAGAGAGAGCCAAAAAGAGAGATAGCCTTTAGTGAGGCCCTTTACTAATCTACAAATACAAACCCTTCAATGGTCTTCGAGCATTAGTGTGTTCTTGAGGCAATCTGTAACAGCTATCATATGAACAGTACCCACCCATAATTGCCTTTGGCAGAAAGCCTGGAGCATGGTATTTGGCCATGACTCTGGCCACCCAAGCCACCGAGAGTGACCATTGGACATGGCCTACAGCACAATCCTCTTGGCCCTTCTGCCCTCCCAGCACTTGCCCGGGCCACATGTCATCGAAAGCCACCTGGAGTAGCCACTGGAGTGGCATTGGTCATTTTCCAGTTCATCTTCCCTGCCCCAAACATTTCTATATTGGCCACTGGGATGGCTTTCTGTTATGTCCCTGCCACAACTAAGTCATAGCCAGTGTCCACTTAACCGCCCCCGCCCCTCCCCACAGAAGCTACCTGAAGTGTCCACGGCTTGTAGTCACGGACATTGGTCACTGTGTCTGGGTCTTTGGCCATGCTGTGGGCCTCCATCAGCCACCCAAAATGCATTTAAATATCAGATTTTGCAGTTGGTGAGCAACCATTTAAATTAGAGTGCAACTTTATTTGCAAAACTGGCGTAATTTGGCGTTGTACAACATACATGTTTATCAGAGCTTGAGGAATGCAACACTCCAACCTACAGCTTTTTTATGGCTTGAGTGGATTGTTTCAGTAGTATTGTCCCTAGGCTACGCCTTGTCCCCCCCAGAATTTTAATGTCTGCTGCGCCCCTGTCGGGGGTACAGTCACACTGCACCCAGATGCTCCAGAGTCATTAGTTGCCTGTGGAAACCTGGGGGATACCCTGGCTTGTAAATTAGTAATCATGTCTAACAGGACACCTCATGGGCTGTCTTTAGCTCATTCTGAATCTCCTGGGTGGCTTGCACCATACCCATCAAGGCATTGCATCAGAGATATATGTTGTATGTGTTTTGCAATCTGTCACATTTGCAATTAAATAAATCTAGACTCGGACACCAACCCCTCCTCTCCCCTGGACCCTAGACCCAGACACCAACCCCTGCCCCGGACCCTAGAACTCTCAATATGGACCACACCCTGGAATTCCACGGCCCAGGGGAATGTGGGGAGACAAAAAAACATCAAGGGAAGGAGCAAGTTCTTCACAGGATGCCTACGGAGTGCAAAAAGGACGAAAATTGTATGCCTGCATATATCAGCAATGACCAAGAATAAAGTGACTGTTATCAGAGGACCTACCCGGTAGAGGGCTAAAGGACATGATGCTCCACTGACACCTTCCTGCCCCTACATGCCCCCCCATAGTCTTCCTGAATGGAAGAAAAAGATGCTGTACATCCAGGGAAAAACTGACATTGGAATTCTCTGAGAGGGAAACGGAGGGTCCTCAGAAGGAGAAAAACGGAGTGGTCAAAGGAGTTCAAATGTCGGCGAGAGGATAGACCCCACAATAAGGAGGAGTCTGAAGGAGGATTAACTGAGCTCAAGGGGCACAGGAGCCAGGTGGACGCCAGGCAGCATAGTGAGTACCGTGGAGGATATTCAGCAGCGAATATGAGAGCGAGTGCCTTAAAGGAGGAGGAAACCAGGGCAGTGAAGTAGAAACTGCTGTGGTGATTTCAGCAAGATACGCGAGGGAGAGCACTGAAAGGGGAGCAGAGGAGACGTAAATGGAGAGGTGGGAAGTGGGAAGCATGAGTATAGAACAGAGGGAGCAGTTTGTGAAACAGAGCAAGGCTCCGTCCCAACAGGGGGACAGAGAGGGCAGTCGGGACTGCCAAACAAGTCTGGGAAACAACTGGGGATGGTAGTTTTGAGGGGCTGGAACGGAACCCCCGAAAACATCCACTAAAAGATATTTCCAAGCAATCATCCGACCACTGTACTGGTTATTATATAGTCTAGTAAATTCTATCACTCTGACTAGTCCATTGACTATGGTATTTCTACAAGTTTAATCGGGGGCCATCTTGGCTGGTGACTGGCTCTCTAGAATACCTTACAGAATGTAGAGGAGCACTTTTTCCCTTGGTCTCCTTGCTGCCTTATCACCAAATCATCATCTGGACCAGATCTTCCAACCACCCTGTACGCCTTTCATGATGTACTTCAGTTCTGCCTTTCTATTTTGCTTGGATCCTGATAATCACCAATGTCATTTACAAATGGTCATTCCTTAACTCACCTGGGCCTGCTTGCCTGTCAGCTCTGACCTCCAGGCTAGCTATTTTGAGGATGGTGTAAAGCATCTCCTCCCATGGGATCAGCTTGTGGAGGCACAACTGTGCCTCCTCCTGTGCCAATGCCACCCTGTGGTGGTGTAACAGTGACTTTTAGACACTGGTCATGGGGTCATTTCACATCTTTTTAATGTCTCTGTTGTCCCGGGCACATTTCCAGGTACCACCACCTTGTTCCACACGTCTCTTCAGATGGAAGTCTTTCTATGGTGTGCGATTTTCCTACTGAGGTCCTAAAGTGCACTTTGGAATGAGCCACCACCTCCTCTGTCATGACGGTCAACTCTGCCTCCAAGAATTTTGGCTTATTGAACTTCACTTTAGGCACTTTACTATTCCCGTTTTCACCTGAAGTGATACCACCCTTCTTAAGGAAATGTGTGATTTTCATATGAATCATAATTCAAAGATAGCTGCAGCTCAGCTTCCTGTTTTTGGTGCAATGGTATTTGTGCCTATCACTAATTTTGCAATATTCTGGAGGCATTACCAAATTGTAATTCCACCATTGACAGTTGCCAGTAATGATAATTCTGTGTATTTTTGACAAGATTACTGAGCGGTGGTGTGTTTTGGCAGTAATTTCGCAATATGGAATTACTGTTACCGCCAGACAGGTTGCTGCTCATCCATGGTCCTAATATGGAGGTAATTCCCCCAGCACTTTGGCGATAATGGTAACTCTGTATGTAGGAATTACCACAATTGTTAATGCTGAACACGTAATGAGGATCAAAGAAAATGTAGGTTATATTCGATATGAAAAATGTACCCACTGGCCAAAGTCTGATGTAGGGGTGTACCGAACTTCGGTTTTGAGTAAGTATTCGGCCGAATTCCGGCTGAAAAAACGCTATTTGACTCCGGCCAAATAGTTTCTTGCTATTCGGCTCTTGCCAAATACTTTTGACATTCTCATTTGACTACAATGCAACATGAACTCAGAAAGGCAAATATAGACTTCAATTTGCAAAACTGAATAGAATTAGGGCAGCCAAATTGCTATCAGACAGCTGAAAAATATTTTATATTGTAATCTGCTCTTTAGGGCATGTTTTGTTACAGATTCTTAGACAAAAAAGGTGCTTATCTTTTATACTTAGCCTGCAACAATACAGGAACATATTTTCTTTTGGCAAATGTTAATAGGCAATGTGCACTTTTTTCAGTTGGAAAAAACAAACTGAAAGAAATGTGCATAGGTACTTTCAGTTCCTGTCATGTCCCTTCCCATTGCGTACGTCATAGACCCCTTTTTCTTTTTTAAAGGACTAGAGTCCTGAGTTTAACATTATCTGATATTTTATCAGGAATTATAAGTTGCATATGTTTGTGTATTGGCGAAAAAAAGTGGCTAGGATAAGTGAAAAGTGAGCAGCATTTTTCTGGGGTCGGGTGAATAGTTGTGAGATGAAGTTCACGCATTTCAGATTTCCTCTTGACTTGTGTCCTGCATGAGCCGACATGAACCATTTTATACATTTCTATGTGAGATGCAAAGAAGTTTTGAAACTCGACCGCATCTACTTTGCAACTGGATAGAGAATGCAATGCATCTGATTCACATAGGCAGTCCTTTGGCATTTGTGAAGCCTCCTACTTTAACAGGGACTGAATATGCAACGATCTTCTGTACATTTGGTCCCTTCGTTTTGGTAAAATCTGCTTTAGTTATGGCTTTTAAACTTTAAATAAAGATGCTACATTAATTACAATGAAGAAAAATAAAAGTATAGAACGCATTTAAAATGGTACTTTATTTGTTTTTTTAATAAGTGTGTTTTTTGAAGTTTGGAACATGATTTATTAAATAAGGCAACTATTCGGCTTCATATTCGGCCAAATACTAAATATGCTTTTCGGTACAGCCCTAGTCTGATGTGACAAAGTGTACCCGCTGGCCAAGGTCTGCTATGTAGACAATTATCCACCATACATCATTTGATAGGAAAAAAATACCCCTGAGCCATCTCGTGAGATGAATAATGGACCCACCAGCCTACGTTTGATATGAAAAAAGTGCTGATGCCTGATTTGAAAGCATGGATAACCACTAGCCTTTGCCTCATATGAAAAAGTACCCATTGGTTAAAGCATGATAAAAAAAAATACCAACCAGCATGCGTCTGATATGAAGAAAATACCCACCAACCAAACATCTGCCAAAACAAACCATTTACCAGTAATCAGTTTTCTGGTCCGGAAATAAGGTGCTGCACCTTTTCTAGACCAGCAAACTACAAGTCTGCCAGTAGGGGCAGTGAACTACCGGAAGGTCTGACCTGCTTGTAGTTCAAGTCTAGTTCAAGCCCCTACCTGCAAATAATTCACTGATGCACTGGCACCGCTACTAACGTTGTCGGTGCTTCTGTGTTCCCATTACTACGGGACCCCATGGGAACAGGAACATACTGTTCCACTGCCGCCTGTAATATCCCGTTATTACCGAGATATCGCGTGGTGGAAACGGTAAGCCGAGGATGCCGCTAGGTCGCCGGCAGCATTGGCGGCCTACCGGCAACCTCATAATGAGGGATAGTCTGATATGAAAAAGTACTAACCAGACGATTTTTATGGTCAGCAAAATTTCAAATAGAGAGCAGTTCTATTGCAATGTGTAACCACTCCAGACCCGACCCTCCGTAGTACCTACGCTTGATTATGTGCTGATTTTACCACCTTAGTGATGAAGCACAGGCAATGGGCCTCATTATAAGGTTGCTGGTATCCTGGCAGTAGATCCTGGTCAGGATACCGGCAAATGTAACTTCCATTTCTGGCTCTCGGTCAGGCGGCCTTACCGGCGGATTACAAGTGCCAGAGTAACAGTGTTAATCCCCATTCATGGAGATCTGCCATCACCGGCGTCGGTAATTACAGCGTTTCTTGTCAGTAGGGCGCCTGCCCTACCTCCAGCTCTTAGCTTAGCTGGAGGTAGCACAGGTGCCCCACTGGAAAACATGTACTCGGCGGACCTATAATGAAGCCGAATGTAAGGTAAGCAGTGGCGTCGCTAGGGGGGTACTGAGGGGCCCGTGCCCCCCCTCTGAAATCCTGTGTCCCCCCTTGCGCCCTCCTACCTAAGGCGAGCAGTGACTGTGTTCTCTGTTCATGGTGTTATTTGTGACACTCACTGCAGATAACACAGCATATACTCTCCTTTTGTCTAATGTGCAGAGCAGCTTTCAGCCCCTCCCATCAGAATGTAGCGCACAAACCTGCTCATGAGCGGCCATTAGTAACTGAATGGTTTTGTGCCTACATTCTGATGGCGGGGGTGCAGTGGGGTGTGGGTAGTTGGTGTGCACAAAAGCCTCTCTGCAGGAGTACTTTTGACGTCACACATTACCTTTCATAGGCAGCCCCCCCACTTGTCTGTGGCCCCCCTACTTTTGTCTTTGGCCCCCTCTGTGCCCCTCCTAAATTTGATTCCTGGCGACGCCACTGAGTGTAAGTGGTATTGTATAGTGCCCATCTGCCACTATGGGAGGCCTCACTGCGCTTGGCCCTGTAAGAAAATGGGAGGGTGGGGTTAATTAGTGGGACAGTTGTAAAGGCTGATGGGACAACCTGTGATGTTGATGGGTGCAGGTCGGAAGTACCCGGTTCCTGGATGCCAATCTGCTTCCTATGGTTTTGGCAGAGAAGCTTCAGAGTTATCCATAAGCAAGAACCCAAAATCTAAGAGACTACAGCATTTTGAGTCTGGTTACCCACTGATGTGGGACAGTGGGATAGTGCTAAAGAGGAGAGCTTAGTCGTGGCTCGGTTAGTGTTGATGTGCTAATGGCTAGGCCTGTGGGGTCTGTCTATATGGGGTTTGTGTGTGTGGTGTAAGGTGGTAGATCTTAGAGGGGAGACAGTCATGGGAATGGGGGAGTAGGTTTTACAAGGCAAAACAACCTCAAAGCCAGTCTCTGGCATCTAAACCTTTTCCTCAACCAGCACTTTAGGACCCTCTTCCCTGGGAATCTGCTTGGCTTCCAATGTTCTAAACGTTGTTAAGTTCCAGAACGCTACCTTTCCACGATATACCTCATCTACGTTAATTCTAGCCCAACCTACCACCGGCTGTTGCAGCACTTTCTTGCTTCTCTTACCGTCAATACACTTTCTAAAACCCATGTCACGAGTTACTATATTTTTCTCTAATAGCAAGGACCATACGCTCTATTATTACTGCCACGAAAAAAAACAAAAAAAAATCGTTGTTTTAAGCACACAGTGACACTGTGTCCGAGTGATCTGCTCTAGAGCTTGATTAATAAACTGGTTTGATTTGGGTGGAGGGGGCGAAGGAGGGTTTGCACCTGCAGAAAAATATAAAACATTAAGGCTGTGGACGAAGTAATGAGGAAGGGGTGCCAGCGAGCCCGGACTTCCATAGATCCACAGGGGTTCTGAAGAAGTTTGGCGGGAGGGGCTGAGGGTGCTTGGAGGCAGTTTCCATAGACAGGCCTTCTTTTGTTGTGAGATTAATCCGCAGCCGTACGGCTCAGGGAGCGAAAACGCAGCGAAGCCTGGAGCCCGGACCTGGAGATGAGCCGGCTTCAGGTGCTCAGCGACCAGGGCCGGATCAGGGTGACTTCACACGGACAAAGGCCGACTTTAGGCTACAAGGCGAGCGGGGAATGTAGCATATGGCAGCGGGGGTGGAAGCATCTCGAAGCCTTCCGCCGTGAAGCTTTACAAACTCTGCTGCGCAACACGGCACTTCAAAAGGTAGGGTGAAAGGAAAAGAGTTTTTTGGACAGGGCGAGGCCCAAAGTATAGGAGTCTGGAGAATGAGTGAAGGCGCCAGGGCCTTTCCGTTATTTCCACTTGAAATGGTCATCTAGCCTGACAAGGATTTACGCGGGGTGCAGATTAAATATATGGTTTGTAGTGCTCACTTTGCAGGCTTCCTTTGCTGGCGCATTCTGACCGCACATCCCCCACAGGCGTACAGTACCAAGCAGCGTGCTGGTGCTCACCACGTTGTTGCCTTTCTACTCCCGGTTTTTACATTAGCACCTTGCTGACTGGTCATTTAGATTTTCAGCTCCCCACTGGCTGATGTTTTGGGCCTCATTGCAAGTTTGGCGGTATTACTGCCGAGGTACTACCAGTTACCACCACCAGGTTGGCTTCTTTTCCAGGTTTGTGGACTATGTTGAAGTGGTATTCCTGTAGGCGTAAGCCCCATCGGACAATGCGGACTGCATTTGGGCTGTGGGTTTGCCCTATATTTTGACAAGCGCTTGATGATCTGTGATCACGGTGAATGGCTTGCCATATAGGAACAGATGGAAGTGCTTGCACACCCATACGACGGCGAGGCTCTCCTTTTCCGCTTGCGAGTAGAGTTGTTCAGTGTCAGTAAGGCTTTTACTGGCGTATGATATGATCCTTCTGGGGGCATGGTCACTGCCCGAGTGTTGAGCCAGGATAGCTCTGAGTCCTATGGGGCTAGCCTCCACTGCGACCTCCGTGTGTAGGTTGGGGGCCAAAATATGACATGCACACCGATTCTGCTATTTGTTTTCGGATCTGGTCAAAGGATTCTTCGTAAGATTGTGTCCATGAGAATTTAATGTCTTTCTTTGTAAGGGTTTCGGAGTGGAGTACTAGTGGATACGAAATCCGGGAAGTAGCACGTGCAGTAGCTGGCTAACCCTAGAAAGGAACAGACCTGAGCAACATTTGAACGGCGTGGGGCATCTGTTAGGTCTTTGATCTTGTCTGGGTCTGGTTCTATGACTTTTTCTTAAAATATATGTCCAAAAATGTGAGTGTTGTTTTATTGTTTTATTAAATGCACACTTTTCCTTGTTGAGCGTGAGGTTCGCTTCACTTAGTGCCATGCAGACTTTCAGTAGAGTGGAGTCATGAGAATTTTGTGATCTCCCGAATATGAGGATATCATCACTGTAGTTGATGCAGTGTGGAATATGGAAAATGACCTTCCATATTTCCTCTTGAAAAATTTCAGCTGCAGATGATATGCCGAAGTTGAGTCATTTATAACGGAAGAGGCCAGGGTGTGTAGTGAACGTGGTGATATAGCGTGACTCTTCGCTGATCTCGAATTGGTGGTAGCCTTTATTTAGGTCGAGCTAGGAAAAGACTCTGGCCCTGTTCAGCAGGTGCATCATGTCCGTGATGCATGGGGATTGGTGGCGTTCGTGTCAAATGGCTTGATTAGGGACAGACATGTCAACGCAGAGTCTTATCTGTCCTTCTGGGCCTTTCTTGGGCCTTTCTTGGGGACTGGCACAACCGACAAAATCCATGGGGTGGGTCCAGCTGCAGGCTCAATGATGTCAGCATCAAGGAGTGATTGCAATTCCTTCTCCACTTGGTGCTGGATATTGAATGGTTTGCCATGTAGTGTTGTGAAGTCGGTTTTATGGGGGTGTCTATCTATATGAAGCTCGATTTTTATCCCTTTTAGTTTCCCAATCCCTTTAAATAGTGTCAGGAAGGCTGCTTCAAATGTATCCACCAGCGAGATCTATTTGCGGCCCATCATGTTGTATAAAATATGGATAAGCCCCATCTGGACTGCAGACCTGAAGCTAAGGATGCAACAGCAGGCTGCTTAAGCCTTGATGACATGTATGTTGATGCAGTCTTGTTTGTCCTTGTAAGCACATGCAGCTTTGAAGGATCCGAAGCAGGGCAGTGGTTGTTTTGCACCATAGGCGTAAATGTCCACTTGAGCTTTCTTGAGGTGAAGGGGTTGTGCTAGCCGTCTGTATTCACTTTCAGGCATCACATTTACGGTCATGCCAGAGTCTATCAGGAAGTCGAAGACCCTCCCTCTCACCATGAGTGGTAGTGCCAGGCTGTGTCCCACTGCATTGGGGTTACCCTCTCTTCCTTCTCTCCGAGCTGGATGGCGACTCTGAGACACTCGTCGAGGGGGAGGCTGTGTGCAGTTTGGGTACGCCCTCATTCCTTTACACTTCGCTTCTTGCGATAGTAAGCAGCGGGTTCTTGCGCTGCACCAATCTCTGGTGTGGTACTTCCTATCGTACTGCTTGTACCTGTTGTCCCTTGGAGGATGGAAGGGGGACTTGCAGCGTGATGTGCGGCATTCTCTGTGCACTGACCTAGCTGTCCTCGGAGCACGGCACATAGCTTTGAAGTGGTATTCGATGCATGCAGAGCATTCCTGTCCTAGGAAGGGGTACATGCCCTCATGCAGATATTCATATCCGCACTTGAAGGGTGTCCAGTCATTTGGTCGACTACAAACTGGTCGACTGCAATTTGGTCGACGTCATTTGGTCGAAAACCAAATGGTCGAATTTTTTTTTTTTTATTTATATATGTGTTTTGTGGGTTTTCGTGTTAAAAAAAAAAAAAGAAAGAAAAAAAAGGGGGTTGGGGGGGGGACCCCCCCCAAAAAAAAAAAAAAAGGGGTAAAAAAAAAAAAAAAAAAAAATTCGACCATTTGGTTTTCGACCAAATTGATTCGACCAGTTGTCCAGTCGACCAATTGATTTCGACCAAATGACTGGCAACCCACTTGAAGCAGTGGTTTTTGTCATTCTTCGGCCTGGTAGGGGGCGTCACCACTTTTTGCACAGATTCTTCAATTGGAACTGATAGGCTGATCTGGTGGTTGATCATGGTCGAAACTTGGAGTTCCAATGTAGTGGTCGTTCGGGCTAGCAGTAGTATTTCAGCTAGAGTGGGCAGCCTCTGCAGGAATTCTTTCTTAAGGATTATGGACTTTAACTTGCAACTTGATGGCCTCCTCATTGGAGTATTGATGAAATTCAGTGTTTCACCTTCGCTCTCAGCCGCATCACAAACTTGTCCATGGTTTCAGTTGCCTGGTGGTGTGGAACACGTAACGCTCGTAGTTGACATTTTTCTGAAGAGCAAAGTGCTCACCCAGGATGTGCTTCAAGTCTGTGTATGTGTATTCGACGTCTTCGCGTAGTTCAGTTATGATGTCTCTGACCCCGCCATGAGGGTGAGCAAGCCTGTTATGCGTTCATCTTACGGGCGCAGTGCGGCTATGTATATGTTGAACTCCTTGATCGAGGCGTGGGCTCTCTGCAGCGCTTGCCTCCCGGTGGACGTTTCCGCTGTGAGCAGGATGCTTGTTTGATGTGCACGCCTTACCGTAGGGCAGCGCCGGTCGTGTGCGGCAGGGCGTGGACTCCACGCTGTGCAGGCGGCCCGGCAGTCACTCCATTCGTGAGCGGACCACCTGCTCAATGCTCGGTGGGATTAGTGTACAACCGCGAGTGGAGCACCAGCTCAACACTCGTCAGGATTAGTGCGGCAAGCAGCACGCAGGCTTATATTATACTAAGACTTAATTTGCTCGGTCCCTCCCACATTACTAGTGGTCACATGATCGGGCTGGGTTCCCCGTGCCTTCTCATCAAGCGTGTCACTGAAGCCAGTGACACGACAGTACAGGGGGAATGGTGGGGTAGATAGTTCTGTTTTATTTCGAGGGGGAAATGGGTGTCTTCCAATGTGTGGTCAAAAAAAGGAGCAAGACCTAACTAGCCATCTTGTTTGGCTTTCACTCCCCACTCCACAAAATTATTACAGTCTAAAGTAGTGGCAGGTGGTGAATTTGTAAAATGGAGGAATGTAAAAGATTTCCCTCAATTATAAGCACATTTGAAATAATCCAGTTTGGTTTTAGGCCGTTCTTTTCCTATTGACTTTTTAAAAAAAAATATTGAAAATCGTGCATTTTGCAGCAGAAATGTGAGAAAAATTGGGTAACAGTTCATAGAATTTAGACTTGGTTCTGCAGGGGAGCACATGAAATACAGCTCACCAACAGTAGATAGGATTAATTTGTAACATGGGTTGATGCTGCCTGTACCCAAAGAAAACCATGAAGCCTGTCCCAACTTTATATGTTATGATATTTGTACAGCATCCTACTGCCATTTGTATTGCTCAAATGCTCTGTGGGGTGCATGACACTTTGGCAGATTCTAGTTTGAATAGACATGACATACAAATATTACATTGCACGCAAATTGTATTTATCATTTCAAACCACTGTTCAATTATTAGCAGCAATGACTAGTTTTCGAGCATGTTCTGTCAAAATCAGATCATGGGGTCTGACTCACTGTCAATTCTGGTTGAACCCTAAGGAAGATATGAGGCTCGTCTCAACAATTCATGCCAGAATTTCCACTGTAAACACATTTTCATTCTGGAAGTGCCGAGAATATATACCTGTGCTGTCCCCATTCATGCTGCTGGCAGTCTGTCAATATGTGCCAGCCCTGCTCCGAGTTCTTCATCATGCCATTTTCAGTGCCCACATACTGCGCTGTTGTATCCCAAACACATGCGTACAAATAGAACAGCCAGAATTGACCAGGAGAAAGAAGTACACTTCCCAAAAAAGACTTGTGTGGTTTCGACTTGTTATTTTTGCCATCCGAGTATTAAGCGCAAGACCAATGACTTATCCCATCTCATTACAGGAGTAACAAAGATCCCATGACCCTGTCACAGTGGAAGCGGAATCAAGACCCGAATATACCGACTAATTACAGGCCTATAACCACTGTGCCTTTCTTACAAAAAATCTTGGACAAGGCAGCATACATACAAATCCAGAATCACCTTGAGTCCAACAATCTCTTAGGCTTCAGACAATCAGGATTTAGACCAAGACACGGGACAGAAACAGCCCTCTTGGATCTGAAAATCCAAATGGATGAAGCTAGAGACTCTAGCAAGCCTGCTCTACTCCTCTTACTAGATCTATCGGCTGCGTTTGATTTAGTCCACCACAGCATCCTAACCAACCACCTCACCACAGCCGCTTCATTTTCCAGCAAGGCCGCCAGATGCGATATCTCCTTCATAGCGGACAGATCCATGAGGGTCTTTTCTTCCTCTGCCGTCAGCCGACCCCTCTCCCATCACATGCGGAGTCCCACAAGGATCTTGCGTCTCCCCGACCATTTACAACATCTTTACCAAGATCCTGTTTGATTACATAGATGATCAAAGCGTTTCATACACAAATTATGCGGATGATACACAAATTCAGATCACCTTATCAGGCAGCTACCATGCGGACTCCTCCCTCTTAAATGACATATACAGCAAAATACAAGCTTGGGTCGCCAATCATGGCCTTTGTCTCAATGATGACAAAACCGAGATCCTTCTCATTGGCTCCAAATTAAGACTCAACAAGCTAGGCCTGAAATATTCGTCATTAACTATCAATGGTAACCACATCAAAGTTGACAAAGAAGCAAAGACCTTAGGATTCTATCTAGACTCCGCACTAACTCTCCAAAAACAAATCAATGCTACCTCATGTTCTACGGCCTACATAACCAAACTAATAAATGCATGTAGACCTTTCCTGAACACTGACAGCTGTCTTACTCTGGCAAGAGCCCTAGTAATGTCCAAACAGGACGATTGCAATACTCTCTATCTAGGTACTAGTCAGAAAAACGTGCATAAATTACAGGTAATGCAAAATAATGCTTTACAAGCAGCCCTTAACATTCCTCGTTCCAACCACATTGCTCAAACTCGTAATGCCAAATGGCTCCCCATCCAAGACAGGATTACCTTCAGAACGCTCATGATCACCCATAAGTGCCTTAATAACTCAGCACCCAAGTACCTCACTAATACATTCTCCAGAAAAGACTCTTTCAGACCCACCAGATCTAACCACGCTCATTGTCTAAACATTCCTAAATTCAAGCTCACTAAGGCTGGGGGCTCCAGCTTCCCAGTGCTTGCAGCCAAGACTTGGAATAAGATCCCACCGGCATTTAGGATTGATCCAGTATTCCTCTCATTTCGAAACAAAATAAAAACTTGGCTCAAATTGATCACGCTACCTCCGTGGACCTCTAACTCTCTGTCCCGCGACCTCCCGACACGATTACTGACAAACTACCCAGCTGAATTTCCTTCCGCCTTAGCTTAACTGGGTCAGACACCTTGGTCATCTGCGCATGTGTATATTCCTGTATATTATAATGTATATTGTTATTTTATTTCCTTGTAATCCATTGTAAATCCTGCAATGTTTTCGTACCTATATTCCTGTATATTAACGTATCACATCCTGTTTATTGTAACTATGTATTAAGAATTGCGCCCAGTTACCCTTGGGTTTGGCGCGCTATATAAGCAAATAAAACAAACAAACAAGATAAACAAAAGAGTGTGAGAGATGCATACCTCTGGAGCAATGCTGAAGAGAGAACGTTCACCTTCGAGGCGGAGCCAGTAAGCAACACCACGCAGACACCATGGAGAGCTGAGTAGCAAGTAAACCCACGGAACACTGCTGCCTTTGGCAAGGCCATGAGTGAAAGAATCTTGGGCCCTCTGAATGAAAAAGAGAAGCGACCGGCCCAGTAGCAGTCGAGCGATGCCTGCTGTTCCTGAGACTGAAGTCCTGAGTAGGACGGCAAGGTCAGGCAAGAGCCCAAAGGTGGACGAGACTCAAGAGTACCCAATATGGGCCATAAACCAGATAACTCAAGGAAGGGTGAGAACCCAGATAACTCAAGGAAGGGTTTGAAGCCCAAATAGCCCAGAAGAGACAAGATGCCAGATACTCCAAGGCGGGGTGAAAGGCAAACCGTTCCAAGCTGGGGTGATAGAGAAAGTGCCCCAAGCCGGGATGAGGGTGAAGAAATCCCACGCCAGGGTAAGAATCCAAGGGCCTCTGCAGCAAGATGGAGAGGGAGAGTAGCCCAAGAAGGGGGTGGAAGCTCAGAGGCCCCAAGACAGGATAAGAAATGCTATACCTCAAGAAGGTGTGAAAACCAGAGTAACCCAAGATGGATTATTGCAAAAGCAATCCAAACAAGGGGAGTAAATTACAGCTACTCAAGGAACATTGCGTGACATCAAACAACATGAGTGAGAATCGAGGAACCCCCAAGATAGGGTGATAGGTTGAGTTCCCCAAGCCGGGACAGGAGATACAGGTGAGATAATATACCAAGCCAGGGGAAAAGAGATCATAAATCGGGATGAAACCCGAGAGAGCCCAAGATGCAATGAGAAATACAATATACCCAAAGGGGGTATGAATCACAGTAACCTATGTTAGGAAAGATTTCATAATTGTAGGTAATTTTCCTTCCATGTGGCAACCCCTAAACTTTTTGCTGTTGTTTTACACCTTGTTCTCGACTTTGCTAGAGAAGTGCACCCTTTCTTACGGGGAAACTGACATGCCCTTAAGACAGTCAGTACCGGCAAACGCTGTTTTCCGTAGTTTCTTTTATCATGTTGCGGCTTTCGTGCAACATGACACAAGAGGGCACTGTAAGCTAAGTTACCGCTCTCTTGGGTCTCTAGCCTTCTACAGGCCCTAGATACTCGTTTAGGATTGTAACTGATCGGTGCAAGTGATTCACGGAGGGGAATGGTGGCAGCGATCGTTTCTTGTGTTTTGAGCTCCTTTTGGCATTCTAAGCGCGTTTCTCGCGCTTAACCCAAAATGGTGGCCTGACTCCCAAAATGGCCAGACCACGAGGCTCCTTTGTCCTGTCTGCTGACCGTCTTGCTCCCTTCACCTTCCCCAGGTCGAGCCAACCCAGGGCCTTCCTTATTTGGGCATGTACTTTCCCGCGAAACACAGATGCTTTCGCGGGCTTCTACATGTCTTGTGTGTGCCTCCAGGATGTGGGCTGGGATGTCTGGTCCCAATACACATCCTGGGTGCCAGAGAGTCTAGGGTGGTGTGAATGCCTGGGACCACCGTGGTCCGTGATTGGTCCACGAATGGTGTGAGTGTTAATGAGCGGATCTCCCATTGGGTCCCCTCCGTTTTGGCGCGAAGGGAACCGTGGATAAGAGGGGGCTGGAAACACCACTACCATGTCGATCTCCTGAGTTCTCACGAAGGAAGGAATACAGGAGCCAAGTATCCTGCAACCAAGAGGCTGGACCGAGGAATCGCTGGTGACCCGCTGAAGGACTGCTCCTCTGCACTGCTGTCGCCTTGTGAAACCCCTTTCACCTTTGATCGAACCAGAAGGCCTGTACTGGTACTTCGACCCTTGGAATAGCGGGAACAGCTATTCTCGGCATCTTCACCATCTCCTGCTAGTAAGCCTTCGGAAGCGTCTCTGGGCCATCCAGCAGACTGACCAGCTTACACAGGAGTCTTGCTCTGTAACTGCCGCCAGGTTGTGTAGTATTTCGAGTCCTTGTCACTCTCACACGCTTCGTACACTTGGCATTCCCAGGTCTGAAGTGAGTAATGTGCATTTGGCTCAGATATACACGGCCGCTCCGTTGCCCTGCTGTGGTAACAAACTGTGCGGGTTTCTTCGATTGGGACATCTTTTACTCAACTCTGCTGCTGCAGACTCAACACGACGACGAGACGCTCCCTGCTCTTCTGAACCTGCCAGCGACTGAAACTGACGCGGAGAAGCCTGGGTCTGCTTGCATCAGGGACCGGTGAGTAGTATAGCTAGGAACTGGTCGCCCTCCTGCAGGAGCCCATAGCTTTTCCCCACTGTGTCAAAACAGCACCCTTTTCCGTACTCGCGCTCTGCTTCTGCCCACAGTGGAGGCTGCGCTTGAGTCGCGGAACTTGTTCCTCTTCATTTGTGCACTAAACTGAACTGCCTGATTTCCTTCGAAGAGACTCCCCTTTTGCCCGTTGGCACCAGCGTGTGCAGGTACTTTTGAGCACAAGGCTCCACTCTTCGCAGGGCTCGGACTTACTTTTAGTTAGGTGCCTCTGAAGGCGGACTGGGTCTAAGCATTATTTCGCACTGCCTGTTTTCCTTCCCTTTTAGGTGGACTACACATTTCGTGCATCTAACGCTTGAGACTTGTTGTATTTGTATATATATTGTATTGGTATGGTATGTGTTGGTTTACTAGAGTTGTATTGTGATTTCTCGCTACGGTCATTGTTTTAAAGGCCTTGGAATAAATGTGTATATATTTTTAATATAGCACTTGTTTGGAGTAGTTTGTAAGTGTCCTTGTTTTGTGTGCTCATTGCGGGCTTTCAGTCACCCTCACCCCTCTTGAGACCTAGTCTTGACCGCCGCGATCGCTACCTTGATTGGTCTGGCTCGTCCAGAGGTTACCCTGTTCCAAGTAATTAGGTTGGCCTTCTGAACTTCTGCGCCACCAGGACAGAGTTCAGAAATACGTCTTAACAACCTATGATGGGGTGCCGGTAAGCAAACCCTAGGACGGTGAGAAAAATAGAGCAGCACAAGGAAGGGCGAGTGGTACCAAAACCCAGCACGGGGTGAGAGATACAGTAATCCAAGAAGGGGTGAGAGAAGCAGGACCCCAAGGTGAGGTGTAAACAAAAAGCCTCCCAAGCAGGGTGAAGAAACAGACACCCCAAGACGGGATGAATGATCATACAATTCAGAACTCAGAAAGTACAAATCAATCCAAGGGAACAGAGACCATTAACATAGGCGGCAAGAAAGACCAAAGAGACATTGTACAACGTTAGAACTGTACAACTGGGTAGATTGTCTGAGACAAGATATGAAGACATTTGGATGGGGGCAAGGATTAGGCACCACCCGGAAAAGCGGAAAATCAAAGAGACACTCTAACTGTGCAATCAGGCACGTGGCTTGAGAGAGACCCAAGACTTATTTGGGTGGGGTTCAGAAACCAGCCACCAATGCCAAAGATAAGAGAGAATACCTTACAGACCTACAGACCTTTCTGGTTCAGCGTATGTTTATTTTGTGTATTAGTGGTATGTTCAGACGATAGGCATATTAGGTTTTGGACAGTGTACTGGATTTGATTGTAAAACTTCCAGAAGGGCAACTTTTTATTATTTTTGTTAGATAGGGCAAAGAACCATCATAGAAGTAGGAACAGGACAGGCCTTATTTATTTTAATAAAACCTCAAAATTACAAACATGATCGCTCGTCAGTCTCCTAATTCTGACTTACCACATTTTGTAGATGGGTGCTCAGGCAAAGATTTTAGCAGCAAAATGTGAAAGTTATAAAAGGTAGAGTTAAGAGGCTTATGAGTATTTTAAGGCTGGCCAAGGGAAAGGGCATCTTCGAAATTCCTTCTACTCTTGTCTTTGGGACTTAACAGCATTGAGCTAGGCTTTTCGGCATCAAACCGTGAGTCTTGGTGCTTTTGGCACAGGGTTGGGGTTGAGTCATAGAGTGGCAGCGCTGGGTTCCAATGATGCAGTGCTGTTCGGTAGCTGCAAATACTTCCAGGTTGAAGACGGCAGGTGATGTTGGGTTGGTGATGCTGGAAGACTCGGTGGCCTTGGATGGGGAGAATCCAATACTTTCTTTCAGCGGCGACCAGCCTCGGCAGACTCAATCCACTGTCAAGGTACTGCAGCAGCTTAGGCTTGGAGCTTGACTTAGCTGGTGATCAGCCGGCGGTGTTGAGTGGTGATGCTAGAAGACTTGTGGGTCTCAGATGCAGAAGGGTCCGAGCTTCAGCATCGCTGTTGAGTGAAACTCAGAGATGCAGAGTCGGTTGAGCTTCATGGTCAAAGAGGACTCTGGCGGATCCCTTGCAGCAGCTTGGACAAAGTTGAAGATGCCCAAACTGGCATCAAGACAGATGCATGGAGGGCCAGGTTTCGCCTCCTTGGTTCTCTAGTTGCTAGGAGACGCAGTACTTGGTTTTGCAGGCATGGTGGGTAATTTCCTCTGCTCTTGTCAACCAGAATGGTTTGTATGGAGTCAATGAAGGGTTCTGTCACTTCCAGTAAGTAGGATCCTGAGTACCAGTGTCTCAGTTGCAGTAGGGCTTGTTCAGCCAGCTGGTCATCCCACATAGGCCCTGGGGGATAGTTACGAACAAGACCTTGCCTTTAGCTTAGAGGTCTCCTTCACATCTATGGCCGAGGACTTTGAAAAGGATGGTATCCCAAATAGAGTTCCAGGATAATTCATCTTGTCTTGAAGTCCAAAGATGAATTAACTAAGGGAATGGTCTCCCCCTTATATAGGCAAAATGCTGCCATGGATTGGTCCAGAGGAAGCCTGTTTTTAAGGGTCCAATCGAGGCCGCTATAACAGGTGTTCTTTGCCTGCTGGTGTCATACCCAGAGTGCCATGTCTGTGGAAGTGGGTAGAGGTACAGTTTAGGGAGCCTTAGCAAATTCGAAGCTGGTAACAACCCTCTGTAATCAGAACCTCTTCTCTAGCCTACCCTAAATTCACTGTCTTTTTGGGCTGACTTCAAACGAACTCTAGTAATCAGCACCCTGTTGTGAGAGGGCTATTGTCATGGCAGGACTGTCTTTGAAGTACTGGCTCTCAGGGGATCTCTGCAAAAATTGGTTGATTTTATGCAGTGGGATTGAAGAAGAAACGTCCTGAGGCTGGTTCCCACATGGTTGTTGTTTTCACACACAGGCTAGATAAATAATGGTATTTCCCCAGCACAACGGTAAAAAATGTTGAATGCGCGTACCGAAATAGGTGAGCAGGGGTTCCATGGATGTCCCCCGCTCCCCTAACCTGGCATTATGGGCTTTGGGGATTGCAGGCGTGTCCCCCACATACTTTGAATTAAAAGCACGGGACAAATGAAGAGGTTCCAAAAAGCTTGAGTTTCGAAAATGCGATAAAGTCGGCTTTGCAATTTTGAAACTCAAGCTTTTTGGGATTTGTATTTTTAACGTAGATCCCATTGAGATACTTGGGGCTGAAAGGAGCTGCTGCATCCACAGGATTACCCTACAGCTGCAGTCAAGGTGGTGGTGGAAAGCCTACGAAAAATGTCACAAATTGCCAATATCACCAGAAGGACTGCCTTTAGCCAATCGAGTGCCACCGGCAGGCGCAAGCCAGCCCCCCGAATAAGGCACTCGATCAAGGCTCCTGACTGAGCCTCTTCTTCATTACTTCTGTGGTAGCCCAAGAGCTGGAGCTCTCCATCCACCGTGATGTATAATTGTTATTGTGAATGCTTCCCTTGTACTGCTTAAACCAGCCATTATACCTGCGATTGCTACCAATTGGCATAACACCTTTGACTTGTTCTGCCAGCTGTTAAACACTACTACTACTACTGCTTCTGTTGCTGTTACTTTTCGACATAAGTAATGTGTCTGGATCCTTCAAGTTATCGTATTACCTGCCTCCATCCCGCAACTTGAGTACTGTTATCTTTTGTAATGCCAATCCTTTGCCCAAATCTGCAGAAGCTCATGTCCTGCTTCATTAGGCACCACAGCGCTGCCAACATAGCCCATAACTGCCCACCAGATCAGCTGTCTAGCATTACCTATCCTAGAACCTCACAGTTACGCATGTACACAACAACACTGTGCTTAGCACTTTCTCGAATTGCCCTTCTCTCTAGCCTAACTCTTATAATGGCTACTCTCTTACCTAGAAACCTGACTACCAATCCCACCTATCCTCCGCCTTCCCCCTTGCTTAACATCCCATCAGCTAGCTGTAATACCCTGGCTGCCCCTTGTCTACTTACTCCTGAAGAATGGATTATTCGCTTCACCTCTGACCCCATTGGTCCCTTGCTCTCTCACCATGAGGAATGCAAGACTAGGGTCGCGCATTTGTCACAAGGCATCTAGTAGCAAGACAGCCACCCCCAGGTCACTACCAGGCCCACCTTTGTACAGCCACCGGGCATCGCTTATCTGCCCCTATCAAAAGATAGAAAGCCTGATTCCACACCACAATCTCACCTTCCTCCACCTACATCCATTGAAATTAAGGGAGCCCTCATCAATGCTCGCTCCCTAGTAGCCCACGCACTCGATATTGCTGACTTCATCATTGCCAATCAACTAGACTTCGTGGCCATAACAGAAACATGGCTTAACCCAGCCTCAGGACCCTCTCTAGTGCTAGCCCTTCCAGATAATTATACTATCATCAGGGCAGATAGAACCACTGGTAAAGTGGGCAGTGACACCTTCATAGTTAAAACCCACCTCCGCCTTAGAGAGTTCTGCAGCACCTCATTACCATCTGCCGAATTACTCTCAGTCAAATTACCACTCACTCCCACCCGTACCTTACTCTTACATCTCGTCTATCGGCCTCTCGACCCACTGTCCTCCTTTGAGGAAGACATCTCAACCCTTCTCACTCAAAATACCAAACCTGGCTCTCAAATCATCCTGCAAGGTGACCTGAATCTAGGTTTGTATGACCCCAAAGACATGAACGCCACCTCCCTTGAGAACACATTCTCACAACTTGGATTGAAACTACGCATTACTAAACCTACCCACTGCAAAGGTAGGTATCGTCTGTAAATCAGGTATTATGGTGCACCTCAGGCTTTATAATTTTTTGTTTCAACTGGGCCACATCAGAAATGTGTTGCTTTAAGGAGGAGGTTAGGTGGTCCACAAGCGAAGAGGACTGTGAAAAACTAGACAAGGGTTTAAGGTTCAAGACCAGATGTGTCGAGAGACTGTCAGGTGTAACATTTATACAGTTACGAACAAGTTTGGTCTTCCGGGGTACGTCTTCCTTTTTAGCTATAGGTTTCGGGAGGTTAAGCGAGGCTTAAATCAGAAAATGGTCGGACCATACACAGGGTCATACTTGTAGGTGAGAGATTGAGAGATTTTGGGAAACCAACCAGTCCAGAGTATGCCCTTCTAAGTGGGTTGCAGTATCCACACACTGTTTTAAGTCTTAATGAGGAGAAAGAATCAGAGAGGGTATGACCTGTTTGTCCAAGATGTCATTAGCGCATTAACTGAAATCACCAAGTATGATTAATGGGTTCCTAGATTTGGTAATATGGGAGGTTAACGCCATAATGTGTTCCTCAAAGTGTGGCATGATTCTAGTCGGTCTATATAAGACAATCGTATTTAGCGAGGACTTCTCTGAAGTTTTTTCACCCATAGGGATTCACAGCCATCAGGACTGTCATGTGGAATTACATGACAGTCAAGGTGCTCCTTACATATAAGTGCCACCCCTAACCCTTTTACTCCCCTCACGGTCAGCACGAAAGATTGTGTAGTTGGAAGGAGAGGATAGGGTAGCATTGTTAGGGATGGTATGGTCGAGCCACATTTCAGTCAGGGCAAACAAATCAGGCTCTCTTTCCAGAAAATGGTCAGCTACCTCAATCCCGTGCTTCAGGAGTGACCTGGTGTTAAGGAGGCTGAGTGTTAAGTAAAAAGTAAGGACATTACCTTTTTTGTGTGGAACACGAAACTCGTGGGTGTTATGATCAACAGAAGTCTCAATGATGTTAGGAGTACAGGGGCCATCAGGGCACACCAAAGTGGCAAGGGGACGCATATTGCAAAGAACGCCGTAAAAGCAGAGGCAGGCAGGGCAGTGTGCTAGTGCCAACCGCACTTAAACCAGTCACACTGACACATGCGACATCTGGCAAACTTACAAAAAAGGCAGCACGATTCCGGGCGGCGACAGCGATGCAGTATACTTAGATGGATTTAGCATCTTTACTAAGCAGACCAGTTCTAATGCTTTTTTAAATGTTAGCATAGGTGAGGTCTGCAGACTGGAGCATGTTTTGAGTTAGTTCGCTGTAGTGAAAATGTTGCAAGAGATTTACATTTCCAGTGCTGCTGAGGGTTTTGCAGCATTGTTTGTGGCCTAATGTTTTGAAAATAGGTTGATCTTTCACTGGTGTTAACTGTAGGAGGTCTCCGAAAACAATAACATATTTTCCTCCAAGCAGTTCTTCCTAGTTGGTTTTTAAGACTTCTTGCATTCTGAGATGAATGAAAGCCAACATGATGTTGGAAACCATGCTTACTTCAGCTATCAAGAGCACTTTCATTTGTTTTAGAATTCTGCATACTTCAGTAACAGATTCCGCTGATAATTTGTATTATTCTTCTGATAATTTGTAGTATTCTAATTTGTTTTGGTGTTCTATGGGGAGGAGCAGTAGTCGGTGTAATGTTACACCTCCTCTGTTGTAGGCAGCTAAACCTGTGGGGCTGTTACTACAGCCGAAAGGTTGTTGTTTGTTAAGTTTAGTAGAAATGTGTTGATTATTTTAATTAAGAATGTTTTACCAGAACCGGATTCACCATTTAAATACAGGAGCAGAGGTTTATAATTTTTACAGTTACAGGTTTTAGTTTCATGTGTAAAACCATGTTCAATGTCTTGAGTGACTTCTATATAAATGGTGAGTTGTTCATCATTTAGCTGTGATTCCAGCACTGACAAGTCTTCCTCAGATTGTTTATATTGATGCATGGTATTTTCTACCTCAATAATGGCTATTTCTGCTTCATTTAGAATGAGTGGTTCTCCAAGTGGTTCTTGGCTTCAGGTAAGGGAAGGTCAACTGCCCTCAAGAGTGTTTTTGTGTAGTTGAGCTACAATGTCACCCTCTTGTTGGCGTTTATTGTCCAACATTTGTTTGTATTATTTGAAATTGTCATTTGTTATACTCCTTTCATATGCTTTGAATACAGCTTCAAATGAGTCATGGTCACCTAATAATTATTTTTCTTTTTCCAAAGTTTAAAAAGTTGAAGTTGGGCCATGTAATACAGTTCTCTATGTTGCAGAGATTTAAATGATGATTAATTAGACTGGGCTTGGTGAGTTTCACGAGGCTTCCTTTCAAGTTGAGACTGAATATTTGCCAGTTGTATCATTTGATGCGACATTGTTTTTGTAGGTGTAGTTTTGAGCAATGTTGTACAGACACATTTTGTCCAAAGCAGTACTTCTGTTTGGGTAGTATGTGTCAATTAAACAGTTTTTAAAAATGTCCTAGCTGTTGGGATCATTTGTGGCTATATTTTCTATGTTTTGGTTGGATTTTAGTACTCTTTTTCGGAATGAAGCTGGTCCAAGTTTCAGCCAGACAATGTTTTCAGATATGCCATATAAGGCTTCGTAGTACCCACATTCTCTATGGGAAAGCATTTTTGTACCAAAGTTGTACAATTTTTGTGATAGTGTTTTGTCAGATGATATGTCATCCCAGAGGTCTTTTAGCTCTGTTTTCTCAACTTTGGTGAGAGAGGCTGTGACATATCTTGCAGCTGCAGTGGAATTGTGTCATAAATCACCAATGTATCAATTGAAAAGGATACGGTAACCAAAAAAGGATACAATTGGTAGGGCTGTTCCGGATCCTTTTTCACACGACTTGATTGTAGGTAGGTCAAATTAGACCTTCCAAATGATACAACTCTCTGACTGATAAAACAGGCAGAGAGATGGATCACTGGAAAGGGCGTGGGTATTGTATCGTAAGTATGCCTAGGATAGATAAAGTATCATAAGAAACTGTCCCAAACTCAAATCACTATGATAGAACAGTATTAGCATTAATTCAAAACACTGACCTTATGGCAAAACTGAAGAATTCAACGAAACTCGCTTGAAGAAAACCAGGAGTTGAAACAACGAATAAAGGAGGGGAAGATTAGTAAGGGAGACTTATCCCGAACGGCACGAGGCTCACGCTAGATACCGGGTTGGTGCACCACAGGATAGCGTCCAAAGTACTGTGCACAATCACCTTCCAATAGTTCATGAAATACTTCCTTTCCCACGAAGAACAAAATTAGATTTTCACCTGTTAACTGTCACAGGCACTAAAGGTTCAAAGTAGTTCAGAAAACCACGTGCAGGATTGAACGCGACAGCGTACATGCAGCCAGGCCAGCCGCGTTTGGAGACAGCGTTTCTACGTGGAGATTTAGCACGCGAACAGGATACAAGCAGCCCAGGACAGCCACGCTTGAAAACAGCATCCGCGTGTAGAGATTTGGTACGCGAACAGGAAACACGCTGCTCAGGACAGCCGCGCTTGCAGACAGCGTCCACGTGTAAAGATTTGGCACGCAAACAGGATACACGCAGCTCAGGACAGCCGCGTTTGCAGACAGCGTCCATGTGGAGACTTGGCACGCGAACAGGATACACGCAGCACAGGACAGCCGCGCTTGCAGACAGCTTCCGCATGGAGACTTGGCACGTGAACGGGATACACACAGCTCAGGACAGCCGCGCTTGCAGACAGCGTCCTCATGGAGAGTTGGCACGCGAACAGGATACACGCAGCTCAGGACAGCCGCGCTTGCAGACAACGTCCCCGTGGAGATTTGGTACGCAACCAGGATACACGCAGCTCAGGGCAGCCGCGCTTGCAGACAGCGTCCGCGTGGAGATTTGGTACGCAACCAGGATACACGCAGCTGGGGACAGCCGCGCTTGCAGACAGCGTCCGCGTGGAGATTTGACACGCAAACAGGATACACGGCTCCAGGAATTAGCGTGTGGAGGAAAACATGCTCAAAAAAGGCCAAAGAAGTTGCTGAAGGGAATGCGAGGACGCAGGTCCAGAGTTCAGCTACAAAACGCCAAAAATGAATTAATCAGAAGCAGCGATCGACGTTTCCACGCTGCTTATGTACGAACTGCCGTGATACACATGACGGAACTAAATCACGTGAATTTTAACGACGTGAAAAATGCAGACGTCGTTTTCCGGGCAATGCATCGAACAACCTCCATTTCGAATAGAATGGTCTAGTGGTTCTATGGGCGTAACTCAATTTGTATGGAGAGGTCGTTCCTGGTCCAGAGATATGTCAAGGAGGCATGACAGTGCCACCCCCCAAAGGAGCAGCCTCTCCCCTTTTCGAGTGGAATCGCCTTAATAAAGCAGGAGCATGAATGTTAGACAGAGGTTCCCAGGATCTATCCTCGGGACCATAACCTTTCCAATCCACCAGATAATATGGTTTTCCAAACCGTAGCCTCATGTCCAGTATGTCCTGTACTTCATATTCGTCTGGCCCTTTCACAGAAATAGCAACAGGCCGTATAGGCAATCTAGTAGCATCATAGCACGGTTTGATGAGTGACACGTGGAATACAGGATGCACTCACCACCGTTGTGGCAATGCCAGACGGACAGCAGCCGGATTTATAACATGGAGCACTTCATATGGCCCGATGTATTTAGGCAACAATTTCTTTTTACCGGGTATCCTCAAGTTTTTTGTGGACAGCCATACCTTCATACCTGCTTTGTAGACAGGTGCAGGGATTCTATTAGCATCGGCATAGGTCTTATCTCGTTTTTTAGCTTGCTCCAATTGCTGCTTAATTTTCGTCTGTAGACTCTTTAGATCTCTAATATTACGTCCTGCTGCAGGAGTATCCAAAGACAAACTGGAATCCAAAGGAATGGATCGGGGGTGTTGCCCATACAGAGCATAGAAAGGCGAAGTACCTATGGCACTATGGTAGGAATTATTATAGGTTAACTCCGCTGCCGGCAGGACATTGAGCCAATCTGACTGAAACTGCAGGCACAAACATCGCAGATATTGTTCCATAGTGCTATTGACTCTCTCAGTCTGTCCATCCGTTTGAGGGTGATAAGCACTAGACAACCTGTCATCAATTAGTAATGCCGAATTTAGTGCTCTCCAAAAACGTGACGCAAATTGTGAGCCTCTGTCAGTGATTATCACTGAAGGTAGGCCAAAAAACCGGAATATATGCCGGATGAATAGATCAGCCAGACCAGCAGCTGTTGGTACACCAATACAGGGGATAAAAAGCGCCAATTTTGTAAAGTAGTCCACCACAACCCATATGGTATCGTAGCCTTTATTTCTTGGAAGTTCTACCACAAAATCCATTGATATCATGTCCCATGGTTTTTTAGGAACAGGTAGGGACTGGAGTAAATCAAATGGTTTGCCAGGAGTGTTCTTGCATTGACTGCATACAGAACATGTTGAAACATAATTTATAACATCTTGTGTTATAGACGGCCACCAACACTATCTTTTCAGCAACTCTAGGGTTTTCTTCTGTCCAGGATGGGCGGCAATCAAGGAATCATGACCCCAACTGAGGGCCTTGTTCCGAGTGGTACCAGTTGGTAGATAGAGTACTCCTTGTTTGAAAGGCAAACCATTGTATATATCTATATTCAATTCCTGAATCAATTGTGGATTTAGTTTCACCCACTCCTGTAACTCGTTTTTTAGGGAAGGTTGTGCAGAACAACTACATATCACGTGATCTGCCAACAACTTATTTTGCACCGATGGTTCTTCCTTCACCTCTTCACCGATGCGAGACAAAGCATCCGACTTGACATGTTGTCTGGCAGGGCGATAAGTAATTCGGAAATCGTATTGAGCAAAAAAGACATGCCATCTGGCCTGTCTAGCTGTAAGACATTTCATAGTCTTGAATGCCTGAAGATCCGAGTACACCAGCACCTGATGTTTGGCCCCAAGAAGATGATGTCGCCATTCTCGGAAAGCATCCTTGATTGCAAGTAATTCACACTCAGTGACAGTATAGTTTTGTTCATATGAAGTAAGCTTACGTGAGAAGAAAGCAACTGGATGCTCCTCCTTGGTTTCTGCACAAACTTGCGAAAGTACAGCTCCTGTAGCGACACTGGAAGCATCTGCTTCAACGATAAACTGACAATCCGGATCAGGATGTTGAAGTACAGGTGCAGTGGTAAATGCTTCCTTTAACATCT
Source organism: Ambystoma mexicanum (assembly GCF_040938575.1). Taxonomy (NCBI): domain Eukaryota; kingdom Metazoa; phylum Chordata; class Amphibia; order Caudata; family Ambystomatidae; genus Ambystoma; species Ambystoma mexicanum. The sequence goes on along the minus strand of NC_090921.1, from coordinate 343,515,712 downwards.
CAAAAAAAGCTTGGGCATTCTGGTTCCAACAGAATGGAACTTTGGAACTAGTTAAAGCTGTCAATGTGGCCACTATTTTGGAGAAAGAACGAATAAATCTGCGATAAAAATTTGCAAAACCTAGGAATTACTTTAATGACTTGACATTATGTGGAACAGGCCAATTCAATATGGCCTTCACTTTGGAACGATTCATTCGAACACCTTGATTGGTAATGTCGTAACCCAGAAATTCCACTTCTTGTGTATGAAAGACACATTTCTCGGCTTTAACAAAAAGCTTGTTCTCTCTCAGTCTTTGTAAGACAGCTAACACGTGTTTAACATGTTCTGGAAAAGACGATGAATATATCAATATGTCATCCAAGTAAATCACCACGAATTGGTCCCTCATATCTCTGAAGATATCGTTCATGAAGAACTGAAATGTGGCGGGAGCGTTACAAAGACCAAAAGGCATCACTAAATATTCATAAAGGCCGTACCGCGTCTTAAAAGCGGTCTTCCATTCGTCTCCTTCGCGAATGCGAACCAAATTGTAAGCACCGCGCAAGTCCAATTTAGAGAAGTACTTGGAAGTTCCTAATTGATCTAACAGAACATTAATCAGTGGTAAAGGGTACTGATTCTTTATGGTGATGTCGTTAATAGCCCTGTAATCAATGCAAGGCCTTAGATCTCCTTCTTTCTTTGGAACAAAGAATAAAGGAGAGGCAGCCGGCGATTGAGATGGCCGTATAAATCCCATATCAAGAGCTTCATCGATGTATTCTTTCAAGACAACATCTTCTTTGGGAGTTAAAGAATAGACTCGACCAGTAGGGATTTTAGCTCCAGGAATTAGTTCAATTGGACAATCATACTGCCTATGTGGAGGCAGCTGTTCTGCCTGACCTTTGTCAAACACATCAGCAAAATCTGTATATTCATTTGGTATATGTGTACCGCTCTGATGTACCACACTAATAGTGGAAATTCCCTCCATAGAGGCCAAAATATGTGATTTATTTGACACCACCTGACTGGTAAAGCAATGTTCATTGCAAAAAACGCAAGGATATTGGATCAATCCCGTAACCCAGTCAATGGCAGGATTATGAAGAGTTAACCAAGTAAGTCCAAGTAATATTTTGTACTGAGGAGCCGCAATGACATCGAAGACTTTTTCCTCCGAATGACCATTTAATAAAGTCATCTGAATAGGTACAGTCTCCTGAGTTACCATACCGGAAATCAAGACCGATCCATCCACAGAATTAACAGTTTCAGGTTTGTTCTTGTCTACAAGGGGTATGGAACATTTCTTGGCATATGTGATATCGATGTAATTATTAGTGGCTCCAGAATCAACCATAGCCTTGGCAACCAATTCTTGTTCATCAAAACGTAAAGTCATCTCAACAGCTATAGGTGCGTGCGCTGGAAATGTAATGGAGTCCGATGTAACACTCGACACAGGGACTCCTGCTACTGTCGAGTTTTGGCGTTTCCCGAAGGCTTAACTGGTATTTTTAGGACATGCCGCCAGTAAATGCTCAGATGAACTGCAATACATACATAAATTATTTTTTCTTCGGTTCTCTCTTTCTGCTCTAGACAACCGGCCTCTCACCACACCAATTTGCATTGGTTCAGGATCATTCGAAGAAGCTGACGGTGTATCAGAACGAACCGGTGCATGAAGGGAAGGTTTTCTCTCTTCTTTGCGGGCATTTCTTCGGGCATCAATTTGTAAAATCAAATCAAGAAATTCTGAGAAACCTGTAGGAACCACTGGGACCGTGGACAAGGCATCTTTGAGTTCTTCTGAAAGACCATTGTAGAAAACAGCCGTCTTCTTGTCTTCCGGCCATTGGGTTTCGGCTGTTAATTGGTTGAATTGTGCGATGTAAGCCAACAGAGGTTGAGTGCCTTGTTGTAGATTCAGCAACTCCAGATCTGTGGCTTGAGTAGCGTAGCGCATATCAAAGACTTTGTTCATAGCAGCCAGAAGATCATCGCAATCGTACAACAAGGGGCTATTTGATTCCAATAAAGGATTAGCCCAAGCAGCAGCTGTACCCCCCAAATGGGAAAGCATGAATGCTGCTTTAGTAGTTAGATCGGGAAACGAATTAGGCCGGGAAAGGAAATGAAGTCGGCACTGATTAACAAAAGTTCTATAGGTTTTAGGATCTCCTGTGAACCTTTCCGGGGGAGCGAAGGGAAACTGTGTGGGCATAACCACTTTAAGAGTTTCCTGTGATAATGATGGTGTCGTAGTCCCAGATCCAGATGCAGTGGCTACTGGAACCTGTGCTCCGTTAGGAGTGGCATGCATGGCATCTTGCATAACATCCATTTGATGCCGTAGCATGTCCTGTGCCGTAATCATTTCATTTCTCAAGTCAGTGATTAACTGAGTCAAAACAGTTAAAGGATCCATACCCTCCATGGCTTCTGATTCTGTCATAAATCACCAATGTATCAATTGAAAGGGATACGGTAACCAAAAAAGGATACAATTGGTAGGGCTCTTCTGGATCCTTTTTCACACGACTTGATTGTAGGTAGGTCAAATTAGACCTTCCAAATGATACAACTCTCTGACTGATAATACAGGCAGAGAGATGGATCAATGGAAAGGGCGTGGGTATTGTATCGTAAGTATGCCTAGGACAGATAAAGTATCATAAGAAACTGTCCCAAACTCAAATCACTATGATAGCACAGTATTAGCATTAATTCAAAACACTGACCTTATGGCAAAACTGAAGAATTCAACGAAAGTCTCTTGAAGAAAACCAGGAGTTGAAACAACGAATAAAGGAGGGGAAGATTAGTAAGGGAGACTTATCGCGAACGGCACGAGTCTCACGCTAGTTACCGGGTTGGTGCACCACAGGATAGCGTCCAAAATACTGTGCACAATCACCTTCCAATAGTTCATGAAATACTTCCTTTCCCACGAAGAACAAAATTAGATTTTCACCTGTTAACTGTCACAGGCACCAAAGGTTCAAAGTAGTTCAGAAAACCACGTGCAGGATTGCACGCGACAGCGTACACGCAGCCAGGCCAGCCGCACTTGGAGACAGCGTTTCTGCATGGAGATTTAGCACGTGAACAGGATACACGCAGCTCAGGAAAGCCGCGCTTGCAGACAGCGTCCGCATGTAAAGATTTGGAACGCAAACAGGATACACGCAGCTCAGGTCAGCCGCGCTTGCAGACAGCGTCCGCGTGGAGATTTGGTACGCAACCAGGATACACGCAGCTCAGGACAGCCGCGCTTGCAGACAGCGTCCGCGTGGAGATTTGACATGCGAATAGGATACACGGCTCCAGGAATTAGCGTGTGGAGGAAAACACGCTCAAAAAAGGCCAAAGAAGTTGCTGAAGGGAATGCAAGGACGCATGTCCGGAGTTCAGCTACAAAACGCCAAAAATGAATTAATCAGAAGCAGCGATCGACGTTTCCACGCTGCTTATGTACGAACTGCCGTGATACACGTGACGGAACTAAATCACGTGAATTTTAACGACGTGAAAAATGCAGACTTTTTTTTCCAGGCAATGCATCGAACAACCTCCATTTCGAATAGAATGGTCTAGTGGTTCTATGGGCGTAACTCAATTTGTATGGAGAGGTTGTTCCGGGTCCAGAGATATGTCCAGCAGGCATGACAAATTGTCTGCAATGTATTGTATGTCTATGTTTGCATTCCATAAGAGGGCAATGATTGCATTGTAATCATTGATGTACTTGGATGGATCGTCCCTTTTTAATGTATGTATTTTTAGGGAGATTTGCCTTTTACGCTGTGTCTAACAGAATACATCAAGCTATTTACTTGTCCTTTTTTGCAAACTGGTCTAGGGAAGTTCAAGCAACATTTGGTATAGTATTTGCCTTTGTTTTTATATCTACGGTGGCAGTATTTGCCACATTTATGTTTTTGGAAGCGTAAGACTTGTGTATGTAGGTCACTATCTGTGGTTTCTAGAGGGATGACGCAGGTAATGTAGTTTTCAATAAACTGTAAAACAATGGCGTCACTATCATGGCCAAATTTATCTACAAAAAGCATGTGGAGGTGCGGTGCTACTCTGGATTGTTATTCTTTTCTCCAAAAGAAGTGTTCGACTTCTCTGAGCGGGGGAGGGGAGTAGTTTTATTGCAGATAAAATGCAGCATGTCAATGAAGCGATGGTGAAAGTACCTTGATACATTGACAGGTTTAAGAGAACAGAGTTCTCCCGGTGTTTTATATCTATTGTTTTTATATCTGTTCCATCTTTATTTTGGTTTGCAGTGTGTAGGAAGTTGTGCAAGTCATCCCATGCGTACTCTGCACAACTTAAAGTAACAAACCATGTGGGTGGGCCTAGATCCCTTAGCATGATGTTGAAACCAGTATTCTTTTGTACCACGCATGTTTGCCAAGAGATTTGTGAACTTCATCTTTGTCTTTTATTTTTTTAAGCAGTCTGGTATCGGATCGGTTTAAAAAGGTAGAACCTGTTTTTAATGTGTGTGCAACTCCATAACCTACAGTTGCTAGTTCACCTTCGAAGAGGAGGTGGAAAATGTATTCAACATTTTGTGTGAATCTGAGGTCTTCAGAATACATTTTAAAGAGCGATATTCTGATGCACTAATTTCCGCAGACCTTTCATCATATCTTCCTCCTTTTCCGTTTGGAAAGAATAGAGGAAAAGTACGTGCTTCTACACTTTTTCCCATATGCTCATTGGGGATCCCTTGGCTTGATGCATTTAATATGTTTCTAATTCATCGTCAATTGTGTCTTTGGAGTATAGTGGATGAATTGTATACTGGTATAATATGTTGGTTGCAATAACAGGATCTACACGTTCAAATTGGCCAGTTACTGGTGAGTCTTGAATAATTTGGTTGGTTTCTCTTAAGTTTTCCTCTATGTTTATATCATGTAGTATTAATTGTTTTCTTTTAGATAATGTAGGGCTTGTCTAACTTTTTTTAAGTCGACTACTTGCTGCCAATACTTTGTTGTCTTTTGTTGGCAAACTATCAACTAATACAATCAAAGATTGATCTATTGGCCGTTGTACTACTTTAGTTTGTACATTTTCTTTTAGATCTTATGGCAAATATACAACTTTGCCATGGATGGCCTTTAGTAACTCGGATGGAGGTTATTTGGCTGATTTTGTTTGAAGATGTATTATTGCTTGAAATGGGTGCACTGTTTGTATTATTATGCTCTCCTAGAAGTTAAGCTGTTGGAGACAGTGGTCGAAGAGAGCGGGAGTGGTTGGGAGTGGTGCTCCTTGTTATAATGAGTGTCTTACCTCCTGTGTCTTCCCTGCAGTGGTGATGTCAGTGGAATGTGGTGAGGTCACTGTGCTTGGAGTGTTGTCATCTGAAAGTGTGTTCCATAGGGGACAGTTGGAGATAGAGAGCTGGCTGGCAAGGATGTGCCAGTGTTTCCTGCTGTACTAATTAACTAATAAATCCATATAACTTACCTGCTGGCTCAGTTGTGTTGATGAGAATACTACATTGTTACACTAGCGACGAGGATGGGATCCTGTCGTGGATGGGACAGCAGTTGAACAGGACACCGCCCTCCAAATGTCCACATCCTGGGTAGCAGCCAGCTACGCAGCCTTTGGAGTCCGGACCGAGGTTGCATCCCAGCAGGACGGGTGGTGCTGGAGGAACAAGCTCCTTACAGTGGGAGCCGGGACCCTGTGGTGTAGGGTCGAGGAAGCTGTCCGCATTCTTCCTGTGGTCTGAAGCAGGGAGTGTACCCTGGGTCCAGAGCAGGAGAGGCAATTGGCGGGACAGTTGTTTTGGTGGACTCCTGTGGTTAGCAGCCTGGAGGCCTGGCGTTCCGGTCACCTTTGGAATCTGTCTAAATCTTCCGGAGTCCTTGTTTGGCGTGCCGTTGCGCTCCCCAGTGGAGGAAGGGGTCGAGCGTGGCGGCAGTGGTGAAAGGCAAGTGGCGGGACAGGTCACCTTTGGAAGTTGTTTAAATCGTCTGGAGTCCTGGTTTGGCATGCCGTTGCGCTCCCCAGTGGAGGGAGGGGTCGAGCGTGGTGGCAGTGGCAATCTATCCTGGTTCTGGGCTATGGCGGAAGGCTGAAGTTGCCGGTGTGCCCTCCATTGTGGAATATCTGGTGAGCGGACCGCGGCTAAAGTTCTGACCTGTCGGTGTGGAGGACAGGGCAGCTGGGCAGCTTGTGCGGATCGTTGATGAGGAAGCCACTGTCAGTGACCACTCATGTGCCAGAGTGTGAGGGAGCTGGCTGGCAAGGATGTGCCAGTGTTTCCTGCTGTACTAATTAACTAATAATCCCATATAACTTACCTGCTGGCTTGATGACAATACCACATTGTTACACTCCTCTACTTTTTTAAATTAAGTTTGAATGTTCCTATACTTTTATTTTAAAAAGAAACTGTTACGGAATGGCTTCGTTTTAAAATAAAAGTGTAGGTAGAAGTTGAAACTTGATCTTTTGGTGCACTGCACTGTACGTTCCCTTGAACAGCAGGTGCATGTGTTTGGGGGTTTGTATTGTGCATGGGAGAGGGCGTGGCCATGGGGTTTGTGGGGAGTGGGTACAGGCCAGCAGGGAACATAGTTCCACTACTTCTTTTCGTACACTTCGACCGCTGGTTGGAGAGCTTTTGGAAGTTATTAGTGATAGCACGTAATGACATTTGGTTATTGGCAAGCTTTATGTTGCAGTACGTGCAAACAGTTTAGGGGTCATTCTTTTTGTTTTTAGTGTCTGCTCTTAGATTAAAGCTAATTGGAACCATTGGGATTCTTCATTGTCTTCTATTTTGTAGGCTAGATCTACTATTTTTGTGCTCTTTTTATAAAGCGTTCTGCGACAACAGACACATATTAGGTCTGGTATTTCAGCAGATGTGTTTTGATACTTAGCTATTTTGTTTTTGTATTGTTTAATAGGCCTTTGGTGTTTATGATATTTTCGGTAATGTTTTCTAAAGGTACAGTCACCTTTAGTTCCAAAGTATTTGGATGTGCTCTATTTCTTGAAGCAGTTCTTTGGCTGTTCCATGTAGGAGAATGTTCTGTAAATTGTGCAGTTCTAGAGCAGGACTTTTGCATAGTATAGTCGATGCACAAATTTCCATATAGTAGAATGGTGTGTCGCTAACATTTTGATGTGGTTGAAAGTGCTTCTGAAAGCAGTTCCAAAAATGCAGGCTAATGAATGTCCTTGCAGAGCAGTGTGGCTGCGCACTGGACAGGAGTCTATGGTTTGTAAAGTTTTCCTTTTACTTTTGTCTTTTAGTTTCACATAGTGAATGAGGAATTGTCGTAAAGATTTAAAGGATTGTTGGCCTACATTACACATTGAGTGCATGTCCATTTGTACATTGAGCGGTTTGTTTGGTTGAAAGGAACATTTGGTTCAAAGTTTGTTGGGGACTTTTTTCCTATAATGGTTTCTTTTGCCATAATGGTGTGTTCCACCATTTCATACCCTCAACCATTATTGTCTATGGCAATTGTTTTTTGTTGTTCTTGTTTATAAGCTTCTTCATTGAAGTATGGTTCTGTGCTCCTTGTGTGAATCCATTCACCATCACAGAAGTTTGAAAAGGTTTCTATATTGACAATGCATATGTTTAGAAGTATTTTTTGTAATTTATTGATTAATTTAGTTAGGGGTTTCATTCTGTTTAAAATCAATATAAACAATTTTCTCTTTATTAGAAAAGCACTGTCAATTAGAGCTTGCAGGATTAGTGTCCTGCAGTAGTTTTTAAGGGTACATCATGACTTTTCAGATGTTTTTATAAGATTGTGAACATTTTCTGTAACATCATTTTTTGGATTGCTTTACCATGACTACGTTAACACTGGCAGATAGAGGGTTAGGTTAGTTGGTAGGTTTGCTTTTCTTTGTACATCATTTTTTACTTTAAGTTTTTGCAAGAGGGGTGTTACCTTTTTTAGTTGTGGCTAGTTCCGTTTTGTTGAGTGAGGTTACTAGCTCTTTTGTTTTAATGTGTTCTATAAATTGTTTTAGATGTGGATAACTATATGATGTAGTTTTAGCATTATCTGCTGTATTTTTTCTTTCTGTTCTATGGAGTTGAATTTTAGTGGGCATTTTGTTGTATCTGTTGGGAAAAGAGAACGTTTGTGTTGGAAAGTTGTGCAATGTATATGCATTCATGGTGCATGGGTTTGTGGGTGTGATTGTAGAGAAGAATAGAGTGCTGTTTGATTGTGAGGTGGTATATTAGGTGTGGTTAAGAAGGTTGTGAGAGTAACAGTCTGCAGAGGTGTGACCTTGTTGAGTTAGTGAGTAAGGGAGTGGTGGTGTGATGGAATCTGTAGGGTGATTGTGCTGTTTTGAGCAACAGATTGGGTGTTGCAATGGTAGTGCATAGATGGGAATAGTAAGAGTGTTAATGGTGGAATATGATGGGCTAGAGTAAAAGAAATGTTGGTTTGAAAAGAGTAGTCTGGGGTAATATACAGTGGAACTGTACTGCTGTAAATACATACATATACATGATACATTAATGTACTTTTTTGGATGCAAAGGGTATTCATTTTCAGGTGTTGATTTCCGTGATGTGCTTCTTTCCTGTAATTGTAAAAGAAAGTTAGTGGGGATATGTGGTAATGGCAAAGTACTTTTAGTAAGCAAGATTCATATTTATAAAGGCAGTAGGAGTGGTGGGGAAAAACAGCTAATAAAATTGGTGGACGATTAAAAATGGTTGCTTTTAGGAGCATTTTCATGAAAGTTAAGAAATGTGCATGTACATTTATAGAAGTTCTGTAATGTTTTGTAAAAGAGAAGGAAAGTTGTAGGAAAAGATTTGCAGTACACTTTTAAATGGCAGTTGGAGTGTGGAAGTTTAATATGTTAGGAGTATATGCATACTTGCCAACATGATGCATTCTAATCTGTAGGTGTTTATGTAGTCCTACATTTCTTGTTGGCGTTCTGGGACATGTAGTTCTACTTTTCCCATTGTGAAAGTTGGAGTACATGTCACAGAATATAGAGTAAAAGGTAGGACTGCATAAGTAGCTGAAGATTGGAATGGGTTATGTTAGGAAATATACATGTACTGTCAATATATTAAACTGGCACACACTGAGTGCCAATTACAAATGGTGTACAAATCTATTTTATCTGCTTTTACTTTCTTCGATTGAAAAGGTTACATAGTGCTGCTGTAAATACATTTATGCATTTTTTTACTTTCTTCAAAATGATTCCCAAAAGATATTTTGAAAAGCTCAGCTTTTTATATGTTTAGGAAATATACATGTCACAATTTCAAATCATGAAGTTCAGTCATGTTTTTTTTCTTTGCATTCTGGGACTTGTAGTTGGAGTTTTATAAAGGGAGAAGTAGAATTGGAAGTGACATAATGCAAAGGAAAAAAGTAAGACTTAATAAGCACCTGTAGATCAGAATGGGTGATGTTGGGATGTATGCATGTGCTGCTAAATGTTAAACTGGTAGACACTAGGTGCCACTTAAAAATGGTCTACAGATCTGTTTTATCTGCTTTTCCTTAATTTAATGAAATAGTGACGCAGTGCTGCTATACATACACATACACATTGTTTTACTTTCATCGCAATGATAAACATTTTGAAGTGCATGGCATTGTAATTGTTTGCTGCTTTATGTGAGCAGGTGATGAATGCTGAAATGCATGGCATTTGCTAGAGTGGTTAAAAAAGAGAATATCTTTATTAAGAAGCTTATTACAGCTTTTTATCCCCAGCTTTAAAAAATCTGCTACGACCTGGCTCTCCACCTCTCTAAATGCACTAAATGCATGAAATGCAAAGCTTCTGCACATGCCACTGTGTTGAAATCATTTGTACACCCTGTCACCAAAATCCACCAGAAGATAAAATATTCCATCAACTGTGACACTACTTTTGTGGTGTACGTTCTCTCATGCCCTTGTATGAGATGGTACATTGGGAGTACCACATGTGAACTCAAATTGAGAATTCTTCAACATCTCAGAGCCATCAAGAACTGTGACCCTGCGCACCCCATGTCCAAACATTTTAAACAGGAACATGAGAATAACTCTAATTTGCTAACATTCTTTGCAGTGGCACATGTGCCCATTCACCCCAGGGCGGAGATCGTGTCTTGAAACTAAGACAACTTGAAACAAGATTCGTTTTGGACTTTGACACCAAGTATCCTAAGGCTCACAATGTGGACGAGGAACTGTATACATTTTTGGGCTCTTAGCTTCTTCTTCTTTTTCTGTGCTGCTCCCCTTTCTTGTTTTTGATTCTCCTCTCTCTCTTATCTTGCTCCTTTATGACTATGTTCATTTCTGATCTTTATCGTTTGTTCCTGTTTGGGTTCCTTTAGCCTGGGGTATGATTGTCTCATTTCTTATTCTTTTTAAACACATTTCTTTTCAAATTACTTATGATCTGGCTGTTTACTTTTGCAATCTGTGGGAGAGCAGTATTTATATACTTTGTATCTTCATGTTGGGGTTTATTGTGGCTTTCCTACCTTTGTGGCTTTGGCCTGCTGTCTTTATTTCTCTGTCTTTTGGTTGTTGGTCCTGCCTGTCTCATTTAATGAACCTTATATCTGTCTAATGGAATTTTTATTTTTGGTTTTATATTGCCATGTGCTTACATTACCACAGGGTTATGACTATTGTCATTGTGGCTTGTTGTCTGTCAGGACTGTTCCAGCTGTGTTGCAATTGCACTTTATTATGGCCCAGATATCCTGAGGCCTTTCAAGACATATTGCTGTATTGCTGTCCTTTATGTACTTTATTTGTGGAACATTACCTGTACTTGTATTATGTATCACATACCATTTGCCCTTATTCCATTATGAGAGTAGTGACCTTCTTGTCTATCGGCTGCCTTGGTTGGATTTTATAGTGGAATGAACTTGTGCATTATTTTTATATTATGAGGTGTGCTTTAGTTTCATCATGTACATTCAAGTATTTCTACATGTAGGACCTTTTATATTCGGCATGTTATATGCTCAGGTATGGCTGTTTTTTTTTAATTTTGACCCTGTACTGTGGGTCATTATTATATTGCTCCCAGTGGTGGTGATTTAATCCCCATTCCTGCACTAGCTCTTTAGGCCTTTGCATATTCTTATAATCTTTGCAATTACCATAGCTACTTGCTGCCTTATCTGTATTTGGTTGTTATGGCTTGCCTCTTTCTTTTGTGCACCTCATATGCTTCTTTATTGCTGCATATAGCTCTGTTGATTTGAACACTCAATATTTGCTATTCTTCCACACAGCCATTCTTAATATGTGGAACACATTTTCTTGTTTCACAGAGTGCATGTCTATCTGAAACTGGGGGACTATTTTGCCACATTTTGTTATTTACTTGCTCTGTATTGATCATGGTGCCTATATAATTTACTAAAACATGTTTTTCCCGTACTGTTTAGATATGCAGTAGTATACGTGCACTATGCGTGTAGCCTGTGGTTGCGCTCCCTTTTCCATTTGTGTCAAGTTTGATTCCGCTTCCCTTGCATATCCATGCCTCTTACTCCATTCCACCATGGCCACCAGCAGTTCAACCCATTGCCATGGCACTTTCAGAGTTTGATTGACAGTGTTGTAGGACTGCCTGTATTGTGTATATTTATACTAACTCTCTCCCCCCCACGTGATCAAGCGCTCAGCGTAGCGCGAAACGCGTTGTGTTGCAGGTCGTGCACCATTGCGTCCTGCCTCTGTCTGTCTTTGTGTTGCTGCCTGATGTGCTGAATACTTTTTTGTATTATTTTTTTAAACATTAAACATACGTATTTATTACACAGTGTTTTCCTTATTTTGTCCGCGATTTTGGAGGTTGCTACCAGTATTTGGCCCGCGGGAGTGCGGTTCACCTTTTCCTCCTTTCCTTGCGATATATATATATATTTGTGAAAAAGTTGAAGAAAACATTATTTTAAATGTAGGCATACCTGTACTATGTTGTGTTAGATGTAGATCTTGTTGAATCTGGAAATATGTACCCTGAGAGTTCAAGTGTACATCTGAAGCGTTGAAGTGAGATGACAGGGTTAGTTGTAGAGGTTTGGGATGTGATTGGTGGATGAGTGTGTGACTCTTTTAAAGCAGCCAATGAGGGAGTGTTGAGAACCTGGAAGTGGAAAGGGTAGAAGGGCTGTTACGGGGGCAACAAAACCGCAGTAGTCTACAGACAGCACGTGCCACATCCAGGTCTTTTGTGGATTCCTGTCATGGAAAGGGGGCTGTGGGGATTAGCAAATCAGGTTTGCTGTGCGTGGTGTACATAAAGAGAGGGTAGCAGGAGTTTTGTTTGAAGGAGTTGTGAGAGAACTGACAATGGCTATGGCTTTGTGTTTGAGAAGGCAAACTGTGTGGATTCTGGGGGACTCGTCAATTCAGTAATTGAAGGTGTATGCTGAAAATCATGGAATACTCGGAAATATTGGATTGGCAGAAATTGAGGTTTTGTGGCATGCAGTTTGTGGCTTAAACTGGCAAGCTTGTTTTCATTCAGTGAGAGTATGGCTCACTTTAAATGTCCAGACATTGTGATTGTGTGGGGTTTGTGACTCCAGTGTCCAGGTTTCCCTGATTGATTTCTTTAGAAGCCTGATGCAACTGTTTCCTGCTGCTAAGATAGTTTTTTTCTGAAATAAATCAGAGTCAAACATGGAGATATCCAAAAAACCTTTGCAGTCCACAAATTGAAGAATCAAGGCAACTTGTCAATAAAGCTGTATCTGCTTTTTTATATGCTGCAGGAATGTCACCTTTTGAGAATGACAATAAAAGTTCTGATGGTGTAAATTTGTTTGTCAATATGGAGTTCACTTTACAGATGATGCAAGTGCAATTTCCCTTTACAATGTTAAGAATGCATTGAAAAGGTTCATGTAAGGAAATTGTAAAGGATGATGTAGAGTGAACAGTACTACTGCACATAAAAGCAAAAACAAGGAAACTAAGGTGTTTGTTAACAAACCCCACAAAAAAGGTTCTTTTCAGAGCCACCACTAAAGATTAAAAGATTTAAATTGTGTTTCATTCCCCCACCAGCCCTTTGAGTGGCTGAGACATCCACAGACACTACGGTAGTCCACGGACATCACACGCCACATACAGGTCTTTCAAGGATACAAGGCATGGAAAGGGGACTGTGGGGATTAGCCAATGAGGTGTTCTGGTTGTGGTTTACAGGAAGAGAGGGTAGTAGGTATTTTGATTGTTGTGTGTAGGGAAGATGGGTGTGGCTATTGCTAAGAAAAAGCTCACTGTGTGGATGTTGGGAGATTGTTGGATGAATAATTGCAAAGAGTACACTGTGTTGTGTGGCATCTCTGGTACTATTGGTTTGGAGGGAGTGGAGGTTTTGTGGTATACAGTGTCTGGTTTAAACTAGGTGAGTTTACTATCATTTTGTAAGACTATGGTTCACTTTCAATGCCCAGATATTATTGTTGTTCATTGTAGAGGAAATAGTTTGGGCTACGTTACTCCACCATATTTGCAGGTTGCATTAAAAGATATGTTCTGAGGCTTAATGGAACTATTTCCATTGGCAGATATTTTTTCAGAAATAGATCCAAGGGAAGTATGGAGATGTGCAGAACTCTTTTGTGCACAACTGGAACAAGGTAGGCACCTTGTAAATAAAGGTGTATGTGCTTTTTTAATGGTGTAGGCATGGCATCTTTTGAAAATGTAAACATCAGGTTGGATGGTGCAAACAATTTTCGGAGTGATGGAGTGAATTTTACTTAATAAAAATCAGAAACACAAAACTAAAATCAAAACTGACAGAAATGGCTCTTTTAAGAGCCACCATTGTACAATAAATTGTTTAAATTAAGTGTAAACCTCCCCACTCCCACTAATTGGATGATCTGTCCGCAGTTCGCGGACAGCACGTGCAACATCTGGGTCTTTTAAGGTTGCCTGGCATGAAAAGGGGACTGCCGAGATCGCAGTCAGCCATGGAAGTCCGCGGACATCGGGGGATCAGCCAGTCAAGTTTCCTGGGTGCGGTGTACAGGAAGAAGGTAGCAGGAGTTTGTTAGTAGGCGTTGTGAGAGGATTGAAAATGGCCATGACAATGTCTTTCAGCAGACAGAGTGCTTGGATTTTGGGGGACTCATGGGTCCATTGGTTGAAGTTGTATGCTGAGCATTGTGGAATAGCCAAAAATTATGGATTCCCTGAATTCAAAGTGTTCTGGTATGAAGTGTGAGACATGAAGTTGGTGGACTTACTCCCATTTTGTGTAAATATGGTTGACTTGAGACATCCAGACATTATTATTGTTCAATGTGGAGGGAACAATTTGGGGAACGTGACTGGAATTTGATTGCAGTATGCAATGAAGGAGAGATTGGGCAAGTTGAAGGAAATGTTCCCTAATTCGAAAATGATTTTTTCATTCATTGCCCAGAAATCGGTGTGGGTGCGTTCCAGTTCATTTGGTACTCAAATGGAAAAAGCGAAGCACAATGTAAAGGTGTGTGTGCTTTTGTTGGAGATGTTGGCATGGCATTGTTTCATAATGAGAACATTATGGTTAATTAGATTTTTGTTGAAAACATTCAAAATGCTTTGAAGCAGTTTTTGTGAAAGTGAGAAGAAACAATGGAATGTTTTCTTAGTTCAGCTTGTAAAAATATAAAAGCCAAAAATGCAAAAAAGATTCTTTTAAGAGCAACCCTTTTTGAACACAAAACTGTGCCACGCCTGGTATGTTTTAGAAGTCTTCGGACTACCGCGCTGTACGCGGAGTTTGCAGGATGCTCATAGGCATGTGACTTTCTTTTCACTTCTATTGTTGTACTGTGTAAGGTGGTTCCTAAAGGAAATTTCTTTTGTGAGTTTCTTTTGGTTTTGTGTTTTTTTTTTACTCTTTCAGTTTTTTACGCAGGAGAGGGAAGTTAAGGTGGGGAAGGGAGGAATAGGAGGGAAGGGATACCAACCACAGAGATGAAGGGGTAGGTGGACAGGAGGAAATGTTGGGGCTGCCTTAAATTTAAGGTGGGGGGCACTGTTTCTCATGCTCTTTGAAACAATGCCTCAAAAGCACTACGAAACTGCTCCCCCCTACAGAGCGGTGCGTCGCAGTACACGTAGAACTGTGTGACCCTTGAAAGGTAAGGATCTACAGCATCCTGTATGCCCTGCAGGGTAGCCGGTGGGATCCTATGCCCCACAGGAGTACCCTGTGTGCTGGCAGGAGCGGTTGAAGATGGCACATAGGAAGATAGCCTGCTCCTCCATGAGAAAGGTGCAACCTTTCTCAGTGCAACCGGGTGGATAGAACGGGCATGGCGGCGCATTGATGTGGTCCGACTGAGTTTCACCCCACACTCCATGCATTCAACACGGGCAGCCTTCGACTTTGGGACCCCACCCACGGTCTTAAAGAACCGCCACACCCAGGACTCACTCTGAGTGCTGGGGGTAGGCATTTCCACTACCTCATCTTCCTCTTCCTCTTGATCCTCCTCTACATCAACATGCCTGTTTCCCACTCCAGGCCCTCCAGATGATGGTGTTGTGGTGGTGGGGGTGGCTGGTGGGGTTGGCTGGGAAGAAGCAATGGCCGTAAGATATGCCATGGTCTCCAAGAAGTTCTGCAAAATAAATGTGCCAAGCAGTGAAACAGGTGCTATCTCCAGGATGGCCAGATTGAGAATGAGGAAAAGTAATGGGTGGGTCCCTTCAGAGGAACGGTCCGTGGGCTGTCGTGATGTCCGCAGACTACCGAGTCGAAAATAGGCCTTGAAAAGTTAAAAAAGTTGCCAGATCAACGTAGAATGGGTCTGGGAGGTGTGTAAGGGTAAGGTTTCACCTTGAAACAGCCTAGATTGGCAGAAAATGCATTTTTAAACTGTCCACGGCCACCAACACCATTTGCGGACACCCTTTCATGCATAATAACATAACACTGCAAGGACAATGTTTACCACTCTGAAGGCTTCTGCAGCCTCACCTTCTAGCAGAGTGGCTTTGCTTATTTTGGTGACATAAAATTTCAACCCTATTTTATTCCACCCATGATGAACCTCTGTCACAAATGTTCCTTGTATTGGAATATGTTTTGTTCCACCAAAGGTATATATCTGCACTTTGGTATCGGATAACGGTGTGGCATGGTGCATTGTCCAGCTTCATAAAATGGAATTGTGCTATTACGATAACTGAAGCCCCAGTGTCTATTAACATGGGCAAACCCTTCCATGAATATTTACAGTGCACCTTGGCTGCTTTCTGCGTTTTCGTCCTGCAACAATGAACAGAAGATATGAGGAATACCTCCTCTTCTTCCTCTTGCAATTTCAACCTCCTGATCATCCAGCACTGCCACAAGCTGTGCCACTTTGTTTTTCCCCAGGGATCAGGTTTGTCTCGGGGTCATTGCCGTTGTTCTTTTGGGAATTCTGACTTACACACTCTGGCTGGTGACTGGGTGTTCCATACCTTCCACAAATCAGAATTTTTGCCTTATTAGTTCCTGTAACAGGTGATAGGCCACCGCACTAGCACCATAAGTTTGACGGTAGCGCTTGTATTTATGTCCTGGGATTTTAGACAAATGAATTTGGCATTGACCTGATAACCATACTCACTTCTTCCAATTGTATGGATTTCAGTCTTGTCCATGCGGGTTGCCCTTTGCATGGCCAGTCATTGAATGTACCCTGCTCTAGGTTTCTTGCAAAAGAAAAGCCCGGCTCACACAGGATTTGTTTACTCAGCTGCACCAAGTAGCAGCCATATATGTCATGAGGTACTGGTCGTGGTCGCTGTGGTCGTCATGGAGACTGACGCTTCAGCTGACCGGCACCATTTTTCTCCCAACATGGTGCCGCTTTGTGTTGCAGGAAAGCGTTCAGCAAGCTCTAGTTTGTTATCCACGGTTTATGATAATTTGGCTGATGCAGCTCCACGCCTCTCAACGCACAGTTACTACCCAACTGAGCGCATTGTAAGTTGCTATCTCACCTTGATTTCTCTCTATCCTGGGCCCCTCCTATGCTTCCTTGCTGTTTTTCCCCTGCTGCTCTCTTCTTGGTTGCCATTCCGATTTTTCATGTGATCCTCCTGGTTCCTCCTTCTTCTGCTTCCTGGAATTGGGTTCCCTAGCATTGTTCACCCCATATTCCTCTGGATTCTCAAGCACTTTGTTTCTGTTCCAACAATAGCCTGGCCAATCACGTTTTTGATTTGGTAATCTGCCAATGCAAGAACTCTCCTACAGGTTTTTTTTGTCCCCCCCGCCCTTTGGGGAGGTTATTTTTTACTGTACCGTGGCTGTCTGCTCTGGGTGCCAGCTTGCCTGGGTTGCTACCTTTACGGCGCGGTGGCTTCTGGAGAGTCACGCCCTTACCTGCATGAGAAAAGGTCCAAACAGAAGTCACGTCAAGCAACTTCCGGCAAGCCATCTCAAAAGAAGCCCTAGGTGACCTCTCGTCCTGAAACTGACAGTTTGAGACGCCATACAACTACCAAGCCAGAGAAGATAGATTCTGTTCAGGACCTGTTAAGAGGCATGCAGGAATTAGGTACAGAAGTACAGAATTTAAAAGCAGAAATTGCAGCACTGCATCAGCTAGTGCAAACCAGGGAAGTTTTAACCCAAGAAAGTCCTACTCTGAGTACCTCCTTGGAAAAATATGATGGTTCACTGCGGCCGTTACTGCAATTTCTGGACTCCTGCCTGATACATTTCAGCTTTACGCCACATTTATTTGCCTCTAATAGAGCTAAGGTGGGTTTCATCGTTTCTCATTTGTCCGGTAATTCCCTGAACTGGGCTACGCCGCTGGTTGCTGCAGGAGACTCATTACTGGATGACTATGCAGCTTTTCTCTGATCATTTAGAGCCATGTTTGATCGACCCGATATGGTGTATACAGCTCAGGAGAAGTTGTTGGACTTCAAGCAAAAATTCCAAGATATGCTAACTTATGTTACCAAGTTTAAGCCACTAGCAAAGGAAACAGATTTGCCCTCTGATGCCTGTTTTACGCTCTTTAGGCATGGTCTCAATGAGGATGTGAAGATGAACTAGCCAGAGTCGCACGACCAGACACCTTCAAAGCTCTTCTTGACCTATCCCTGCAGACTTTCGTATGCAGGAATGGAAGGCAGAGAAACTACATCATCTGACTCCTTTCCAAAGGCCCTCTGTGAACCTTCCTCCTCCAAACCCTGGACCCACAACTACGGTCGAACCTGAACCTATGCAGTTAGGAACACTTGGTGGCCCTTTGACCCGGGAAGAGAGAGCTTGCAGAGTTGACCAGGGCCTTTGTCCGTATTGCGCCTCTCCAAATCATATGAGGAGGAATTGCCAAATAGGACCCCCAGGTGTTCAGGACACGCCAGCTCCCGTCCCTAAGAGGAGCTCAGTACTGGGATATCAGGCATAGCTCCGCTTCACCCTTGCATAATGAGCCCACGTCAAGGACTGCCTTAGTGATCTTACATGTTGTTTTGAGACCTTTCAACATGGAACCTATGTCAGTACAAGCACTGCTGGATTGTGGAGCAATGGGTCTTTTTTTAGACAGTGCTTGGGCAGAACACAATAGAATTCCTTGCGAGGACAAGACCCAAATACATACAGTGGAAGGAATGATGGCAGGCCCCTGTCCTCTGTTCCTATCACTAAACAAACCAAACCGCTCACTCTCTTAATCAACCATGATAGAGAAGAGATCAGTTTTGATATCATAAAGGCGGCCCATTACCTGGTGGTTCTTGGCATTCCCTGGTTACAGAAACATCACCCTTTCATCACCTGGGCAGCGGGAACACTGTTTCTTGGTTCAGAGTTTTGCATGAATCATTGTCTGCAGTATCAACATGAACTTGAACTTGATAACAAGCAGGCAGTGTCTCTTTCACATTTCAAGGAAGTACCTACGGAATACCAGGACTTTGATGAAGTCTTCTTAGATTGCAGAGAAAAGCAACTACCACCCCATCGCCCAGAGGACTGTGCTACTGAGACTGTACTGGACGTCATCATACCCTTTGAACATTTTTTTATTCTTTTTGCACCTGAGAAGATTGCTCTCTGGGAATATCTCGACTCCAATCTCAAAAATGGACTAATCTGGCCCTCTAAGTCTCCCACTGTTGCATCCCTCTTTTTTGTGCCCAAAAAGGAGTTCACTGAACTATGACCCTGCCTTGACTATGGGGTATTGAACCAGGTAACAAGAAAGGACAAATATCTGTTGCCCTTAATTGCAGACGTCCTGGAGGTCCTACAAGGAGCCGTTCTATTCACCAAACTGGATTTACGTAGGGCGTATCATCTCATACATATCAGATCAGAAGATGAGTGGAAAACGGCCTTTCGTATGCCTTTTGGCCTCTTCGAATATCTTCTGATGCCATTTGCCCTGATAAATGTGACCTCTGTTTTTTAGCGATTCATGGAGCAGGTTTTTTCAGATATGCTTTTCAAACACGTTATTGTTTACATGGGCGATATACTGGTCTATTCCCGGAAGCCTGAAGATCATCAAGAGCATGTCAGAAGCATCTTACAACAACTACGAGATAATCACCTTTTGGCCAAACCCAACAAGTGTCAATTCCATTATACCTCCGTCCAATATTTCGGCTTTGTTATCAGTCCGTCGGGTATTACAATGGACCCTAGAAAGACCTCTGCTGTCATCACATGGCCTCAACCCACTTCAGTAAAACAAATACATTAATTCCTTGGGTAAGCCAATTTGTACAGAAAATTAATCTCTAACGTTTCAGCCATTGTATTACCCATCACCCATCTGCTAAAGAAAAAGGGCCCTTATGAATGGATTCATGAGCAGGATTCAGCGTTTCGACTTCTAAAGAAGTTATTCACGGAAGCCACCATCCTGTATCAGCCAGAAATGCGTACACCCTTCGGAGTGGAAAGCTGTGTGTCAGAAGCAGCCATAGGGGTACTGTTGAAAAAGGGTTAAGAAGACAACAAAGAACATCCTGTGGCGTATCTGTCTAGAACCCTGTCTGACAGCGAAAGACAAGTACTTCGTACTAGAAAAAGAACTCTTGGCGATCAGACAAGCATTTATGGATTGGTGCCACTTGCTGTTGGGCACCACACATCCTGTGCTGGCTCGTATTGTCAGAAACTCATGGTGACAACAGGTAAAACAGACACAAGTGATCATAGTTCAAGGGTGTTTATTGAATAATGAAGGCTCATCTAAACCTAAATCTAAGATGGGAACATGCGTCAACTATCAAATGAAAAGAATAAGGCAGTCCTAGTGGTGCTGTGTCAAAACAAAAATGGCCTATACTAAGAAACCTATTGCCAATCCGCACAACTAACACAAAAAAGGGTGTGGATAGTTCTCAAGAAAAAAAAGAAGTGTTCTCAAATAATATGTCAGGATGCAGTAGCCTCTCCCTTACCCATGTTTTGGACACAGGGCAAGATTGGAGCTTGGAGCACAGTACAGTCTCGGGCATCTCCAGCACGAGGCGACAGTTCTAATGGCAGCTCTCAGGACACACTCTCTGGTTTTTCTAGCAGGAGATGATAGTTCAGCTTTTGACCCTGTTACACTCACCTAGTCTCTGCTGGGACGTTGGGGCACGGTTGCAGCCCTCCCTGGAAGTAAATTCCCCTTGTCAGGCTTCTTCCCCTGCTTCTGTGCTGTGGACTGCGCTGGTTGTGGGCACTGCTCCTGCGAGGATATGAGAGATCGTGAGAAAGCTGCTATATGACTGCTGTCTCTCTCGAACCCTTCTTCCCAGAATGTGGTGAGCATGCGCCGACCCATATAGTCTCACCTGTTGATTGAGGATGGTGAGGTCTCCGTCCTGCTTCTCACTGCAGGGGCGCTTTTGATGAACCGCGTTCCTACACTGGCCCATGTGCGTGGCAGCCCAGACCGGCTGTGGCTGAACCACTCCTGTTTTATGACTTTTAAAATATTGTAATGTTGATTCTTGATTATTGTCTGTGTCCTTTTAATGATGTCTTTCCTCTGCTTTCTCCCAATAGATGATATGCAGCCCAGCGGTAGTTGCGGTGCAGGAAGCGAGGCCAAAAGGAAGATAATGGAGTCACCATGCTCCGACAGCAGGTGAGTGTTGATTTAAAGTTAAGCGCAAGGATTTGTCTAAGCGCAACCTTAAACGTAATGTCTCAGCGAATTCTAACCTTGTCTTCGTCTTTTTCTCTTGCAGGCACCGTATGTCAGGACGTCGGGCTGGAGCGCTGCTTTCCACCGTCTGGAGATGGAAGATGAATGCCACAGTCCACGATGATGCATGCCTAAGGAAGCAGATTCCTAGGTAAGTGCTGCGGCTGGTAGCTGGGAACAAGTTAAGATGCGCTCTAGTGAGTAGCTGAAAACGGGTAAGATGAGCTTAGGCGGCGGTGAGCGTTACGCCGCAATAGCAGAATAACGCGAAGCGGGTGCATGAGAGCTGAGCAGGCTTATACAGCCTAGCTCTAGCCACGGCCATATTCCTGACTCATCAGCCCCACCCTTTCACTCCTAAAGGATGCTTACACGTGCAGTCTGACTCTTCCCTCCCCAGCAGCCACGCGCAACCAAATGCACGTGGGGGTCGCTGCAGGGGAAACAAAGTACTTGCACCAAATAGAAATGTGCTAGTGCACATTTATTTATGAGCATGGCGCCAAATATGCCAGGCCTGAGTCCAGCTGGGCCCTCCATGTTGCATTGTCCCCAAGGGACAATTAAAGGTTGTGTTACCCCTTGCTCTCGTGCCCTGATGGTGCAGGTTCTGGGGTTCCAGACCCATGGCCATGACAGACCCTCAAACTTTCAGTAATCAGAACCGTTGATGGCCAAGTCGGAGGATAGCACAGGGGTAAGGCGCTGGTCTTGGAAGGAAGACCACGCGGAGCAACAGAGGTTCAAATCCTGGATCTGTGCCTAGAAACCGAACTCAGGTATGGTATTAGGCTTGTTTGAAAGTCTATTGCCTTCGAGGACCTGACGTGTTCAAACAACAAAACAAAAGTTCATTTAACAAATGAAAGTTCTTTTTCAATGTTCACTGGGTGACGATTCACCCCTGGGTCCCCTCTTCTGGGCTGACCTTTTTTTTTAATGTAATGTACAATTCAGATAGGGTGATGGTTTCACCCCTGGCTCCACCTCTTCTGGGCTGACCCTTTTTGTATCGTATTTCACAGTTCTGTTAGAGTAAGGACTTCACCCCTGGCTCCCCCTCTTCTGGGCTGACCCTTCTCAATCGTATTCCTTCATTTTATATCAGATCTTCTGTTGAAGTTTGGATGATAGTTTCACCCCTGGATCTCCCTCTGCCAGGCTCGGACCTCTCTTGACTGTCAGTACTCGGATGGTGGCTTCACCCCTGGATCTCCCTCAGCCGGGCCTGGACCCCTCTTGACTGTTAGTACTGGGTCAATAACTTCATCTCTGGCATCCCTCCTTCGGGTACACCCTTGATGTTCTTCCCCCCCTGGATCTACCTCGGTCGGGCTCAGACCCCTCTTGCCTTTTTACCTTCTCTGGTGATGGCTTCACCCCTAGATCTCCCTCGGTCGGCCTCGGACCCTTCTTGACTTTAACAGGATTCAATTCCCTTGGTTTCTCAATGTTCACTTTCGCTGTGGCATTCACTTCCCTTTTTTTGACAGTGCTTGTACATCAAAGTCTTTCGATTGTACAGGGACTTTGCTTGACCCACTGTATGCCCACTTTGTCCTATTTTGCGGGCCTTCCTACGGTTTTCTGGTACTTGTAGTTTTTCTCATATGGGGCTCCACCAGAGTCTCTCTAGGTAGCACCCACGTGGTGCTGCTTTCCCTCTGTAGCTGGTCTCCCCTTCACACTTTTAACAGTTTATTCAAAGGTCATTAGCTTTAGTTCAAAAACATGCCACTTTGCGGTTCTCATTCAACACAGCCCAGTTCTTATCGGTTCTCTCCTTGACTCACCGGCCGTGCTGAACCACTTGGCTTGTAGCTTCTCTGGAGTCAAGGCCGATCTCACAGACGGGGGAGCGTCCCTCACTCCTGCTTATCGGCATAGGTTTACCCCGTGTACCGTTGACATCTGCTGCAGGACACTTGTGCTATTGTTTGCGGTTTTAGGCTCTCTTCCACAAAGGTTTTGCGGGCCTGGGACGAAAAGGGCAAGGTCACTTTTCTCCTCGCCATCCTCTCGATTCCTGCCGCCTTTCTCCTTCTCTTGAACTGCTGCGTGGTAGCCGTCTCATTGTGCTGTCTGCTATACTCGCCTTTCTCGTACTGCACTCGTTTGCTCCACCTTTTATCCCTGTGGGGAAAAGGAAGGGCTGTCAGGTGTGTGTGATATGAGTCAATTGCCTGACTTTGCCTGACCCTCCCGTTGGGACATGTCAGGTACACAGGTTTAACATTGCAAGTCTGTTATCTATTTTGTGGTGCGAAAGTGTTTGTGTTTGAAAGGAAAAGGGGTGATGTGTCAGGGTATCTATGGGAGGTGATGAGGAAGAGGTGCTATTATAAGGAGGGGCGGTTGGTAGATTCCGAACAATGAAATGGGTACGGTTTGTGGGGAAAACGGAAATGACTGGGATTTGGAACAGAACATAGGGATTGTGGGAATGGTAGTACTCAGTCCTAGTAGATTGGGTTTTCGGAAAATGATAGAGGGACATGAAGGAGAATGATGGGGTGCATTTGGATAGGGAACAGGAAATCAAGGATTCTGAGAAAGATTGTTTCTGAATACAATGGGGGGTGTAATAGATTTAGCAGATGGTGGATTCTAGAAAGGGAAGTTTATCGGGTGGAAGGGAGGTTGATTTACTACAGCCCATAAAAGCCTTGGAGACCTTGTTCTCCTCATCCCTTTCTCTGGTATAGTACCGCGTCTCACCTGGGGTATTTCCCAGAGTACAACCCCGGACTCCCCTTTACAGGTGATCCTCCCCCACTTGTCCATCCCCAGTAACTGGATCCAACAGCAATAGCCGTGTCCTGGCCACCTGAATAAGGGATTCCCAGGGTCTTACTGGGAGAATACCTTCAGGTTTTTCACAGTACCGACCATCGGAACCTTCACGTTTTGAAATCTATGGAGTGCTGTAACAGCCGACAAGCCCGGTGGGCTTACTTCTTTGGCTAATATGCTAATATGCTTTGCCCTCCATTGCCAGGTGAGTGTGTCTACCCCAGCTGCTGCTCCTAAATTTGGGCCAATCCTGTGATTAATACTACTAGCGGCCCCCAGGCCCTCTGTAGAAGGCCCCAGGCCCTCTGTAGAAGGCATCCGCTGTTGTTTCCAATCTCCGCTCCCTCTTCCGCATTTCCCCGTGTAGGCCTGCCCTCCCGCTTCCCAGCCCACCCACGCCACCCCTGATTGGCTGCCCGTGTCTGCCCTGCAGACCTAGTCCTCGACATCGACCTGCACCCGTGCTTTGCCATCCATTGCCAGGTGAGTGTGTCTGCCCCAGCTGCTGCTCCTAAATTTGGCCCAATCCTGTGATTAATACTGCTAGCGGCCTCCAGGCCCTCTGTAGAAGGCATCCGCCGTTGTTTCCAATCCCCGCTCCCTCTTCCGCATTTCCCCGTGTAGGCCTGCCCTGCCGCCTCCCAGCCCGCCCACGCCACCCGTGATTGGCTGACCGTGTCTTCCCTGCAGACCTAGTCCTCGACATCGACCCGCACCCGTGCTTTGCCATCCATTGCCAGGTGAGTGTGTCTGCCCCAGCTCCTGCTCCTAAATTTGGCCCAATCCTGTGAATAATAATACTGCTAGCGGCCCCCAGGCCCTCTTTTGAAGGCATTCCGCCATTGTTTCCAATCCCCGCTCCCTCTTCCGCATTTCCCCGTGTAGGCCTGCCCTCCCGCCTCTCAGCCCGCCCACGCCACCCCTGATTGGCTGCTCGTGTCTGCATGCAGACCTAGTCCTCGACATCGACCCGCAACCGTGCTTTGCCGTCCATTTCCAGGCGAGTGTGTCTGCCCCAGCTGCTGCTCCTAAATTTGGCCCAATCCTGTGATTAATACTGCTAGCGGCCCCCAGGCCCTCTGTAGAAGGCATCCGCCGTTGTTTCCAATCCCTGCTCCCTCTTCCGCATTTCCCCGTGTAGGCCTGCCCTCCCGCCTCCCAGCCCGCCCATGCCACCCCTGATTGGTCCTGCCGTGAGAGTCCCCCCTTCATTGCTTGTCCTCCCTGGGCAGCCCTCTGCCCGGCAGCCCATCGGCTAAGGACCTGAGGCAAAGGACGGCTCCTACAAGAGACGGCTCCAGGTTGTATCTGCAGGTATCCGCAGGAGAAGCAAGAAGACAACTACAAGTAAGTGTGGCAAGGGTGGGGTCTGAAGCAACTACTACACGCCATACTACCTTACCACTTAACTTAGAAGTATCCCTGATAGCCTGACTGTGCAAAGTTAATTTGCGAAAGTTGAATCTAGAAGTGTGCCCAATAGACCCTCTGTGGAAGCTGAATTTAGAATTGTGCCCAATAGACCCTCTGTAAAAGTTGGATTTAAAGTGTGCCCGATAGCCCTTCTGTGAAAGCTGCATTTAGAAGTGTGCCCAATAGACTCTCGGTGAAAGCTGAATTTAGAAGTGTGCCCAATAGACTCTCGGTGAAAGCTGAATTTAGAAGTGTGCCCAATAGACTCTCTGTGAAAGCTGCATTTAGAAGTGTGCCCAATAGACTCTCTGTGAAAGCTGCATTTAGAAGTGGGCTCAATAGACTCTCTGTGGAAGTTGCATTTAGAAGTGTGCCGAATAGACTCTCTGTAAAGGTTGGATTTAGAAGTGTGCCCAATAGCCCCTCTGTGAAAGCTGCATTTAGAAGTGTACCCAATAGACTCTCTGTGAAAGCTGCATTTAGAAGTGTGCCCAATAGACTCTCTGTAAAAGTTGGATTTAAAGTGTGCCCTATAGCCCCTCTGTGAAAGCTGAATTTTGAAGTGTGCCCAATAGACTCTCTGTGAAAGCTGAATTTAGAAGTGTGCCCAATACTCCCTGTGAAAGCTGAATTTAGAAGTGTGCCCAATAGACTCTCTGTGAACTTAGAAGTGGCCTAAAAGCATGCCTGAAATCCCCGCTGAATTAGAACTACAATTAGAAAGCCCTCCTAAAAGCTTGTACCAAACATGTATACACCCACTCCACCAGAGTTTGTCAGAAACGTCCACCGTGGACTGCCCCCACTCCCCGTTCTGCCTTCCCTCCCGTCCCCCCCTGCCCAAATCATCCCAACCCCCTTCGCACTCACTACCATTCCCCTCTCCAAACACCAATCCAGAAGGGCACGATGGCGAGCCAACCACCCTAAAACCACTCCTCCCCTGGACCCCACCACCGACCAGACAATGTCAACCAAGCCCGCTCCCCTCATTATCATGACAAGCACACCCTGCCATGCTTTCATCAACCCCACGCCTTTCCCACAAACCCCCGCCACCTTCCCCCGACTGCACCCTTTCCCCTCCCTAAAAACTGCACGCCTAGCCCTAGCAAGAACCGAAGCTGCATCCCTCTCTCCCTCTGACCCCCCTCCCTCTCTCACACTCCAATCGCTACAAAGAAACTAAAGAGGAAACGTACCTGGTCCCCCTCAATCTCTCAGCATTCCTCACCTCACCTCCCCTGTCCCGACCCACTACCTCATTCCCGCAATCACCTCCTTCCTCCGTGGCTTCACCCTTCCTAAAACCCCTCTCCCTCGATTTCTCATCAACTGCAACTGAAACTCCTAACCGCCCACACCGCACCTTCAAATCCCCCGAACCAAACCCGATCATCCTAACACACGCAGCTACCCAATCCCGCACGAAGCCTACCAATATTCCTGCACGCCCACTATTCCCATCGAGCATCACCCTCCCTACCCGTCTCCCTCCCCAGTCTCCACTCTCTCCGCCAACACCCCCATCAGCTCCAGCTCTGAAACCAAACTCGCCTGCCGACGTGAACTGCATCCTATTTAATGCCCGATCCGTAGCAAAAAATAGACACTGCATCTTTGACCTCCTCGCCTCTGACAAACCAGACCTAGTTTTTATCACAGAAACTTGTTTCTCTGACAACTTTGCCCCAATCGCTAATGAAGCCTTCCCCCCTGACTACTCCCCCATCCCACTGAACCGTCCCTCCAGAGGAGGGGGAGTAGCATTCGCCTTCAAGTCTCTCTACCATGCCTCAATCATCGACAACCAACCTTCCATTCCTTCCTGCGAATCTCTCCTCGTTAAACTATCCCTCTCCCCGTCGCTCCCACACAGCTTCCTAATAATCTATAGGCCCCCTGGCTATGATAGACAATTCGCAAACAACCTCTGCGACTCTATCGCCACCCTTCAACTAAACCATCCGAACCTCACCCTTCTTGGAGACTTCAACATATGGCTCGACATCCCCACCAACCCTATGACGCACTCTCTAGTTGACGGTTTGGACGCAATTAACCTCCAACCACACATAAACGGCCCGACCCACTATAAAGGACACACTCTTGATGCCATCTTTAGCTCCAACACCCTGATTCATTTAAAGCTCCCCACCCCTATCCTCTGGTCCGATCACTTCATTCTCTCGTTCACCATTCACTCACCCGACCCCCTCCCCGTACTCGAATCCGAACCTCCGAATCTACGCAAATGCTGGAAAAAACTAATAATTGTCCCGGACCTAGCCGATGCACTCCTCCAGTCTCCACCACCTACCTCCCAACTCAACAAACAACAAACCCCTGACGCCTTTGACACATGGCTCAACGCATCTCTGATGCGGCTCACACCCCCTTGCAAACCATCAACCCGACGTGGCCTCTTCCCCAGATGGTTCACTCCCGAGTTGAAGATCACTAAAAAACTATATAAAAACCTAGAACGCATATGGCAGAAAGACAAAACCCAGGAGAACAGGGCCACGTTGGCCCAACACCTTTGTCAGTACAAAGCCGAAATCCGGAAAGCAAAAAAAGCCCACTACAACTCCCGAATCCTAAACTGCAAAAACCCAAGCAAAGAACTCCACAAAATCATCTCCGAATTCACCAATCCGGCTTGCAACACTGCCGTCCCGACTCCCTCACAATCACTGTGCGACTCACTCTGCCTCCACTTTTTCACCACGGCTCTCGAAAGAACAAATACTCTAGCCACCAAACTGGCTCTCTTACATCCACCAAGCAATTCTCCCCCCATACCGACCAGCCCTCCAGCTGCGACCACTACGCAAACAACGTTTGAATCCTTTAATCCAATATCGCCAGAGCAATTTCTCAAACTTCTACCTGCCCGCAAACCATCTAGCTCCCCTCTTGACCCTTGCCCAGCCACAACTGTAACGCTCACCTGATTCCCACAGAGGCGCTGACCCAAACTGGACTGCTACAGTTGCTTCTATGGCTATGATGAGGCGTAGAACTCGGAAGACGCTCTGGGCAGGACCTCCGAATATTGAGTGTCTGGCTTGTAAGGTGAGTTTTCTGCAGGTGGAAGAAAAAGCGGTAATTACAAGCTGGTTGGATAGGTTCTCCCACCAATCTTCTGCTTTTCCCACTTCTTGGTTCTCGACTGGTCTCCACGAACTCTCACCTTTGGTTTAGTAAAGCCGAGCTCTCCATCCTGCTTCTGGTGCAGGGGCGCGTGGAATCCAGTTACGTCACTGGATGATTTCAGTGTTTAGGCTCAGTGTCCTTTTGTGGCTTGTAATAGTCCTTCAGGTGCCGAGGAGCTGTTGGCGACACCACCACTGCTGTGCAAGAAGAGGCTTGTGAGTATAGAAGATCTGAGGCCGCTTCTGAAGGAGCACCCTTTTATAATGTCCTTTTCTGTCTTTCAGGTGCCGAGATGCTGTGGGCGATGCCGCCGCTGTTGCACATGAGGTGGCACGTAAGTATAACTGAATTGTGGCCGTTTCCAAATGGGCGCCTCTGATAATGGCCCTCATTATGACCCTGGCGCAAAGCGAAAAATGATGGCGGTAAACGATTACCGCCATCGTCTTCCGCTAGGGCCGATTACGACCCGTGACCGTAAACTACGATGTCATTAGCGGCATCGTAGCTAACGCTGCCGCTGACTGCGCCAAGGGCGCGCGCACGCGAACATCCACACCTTAGCGCCATGGCGGAAAGGTACGCGAATGCCGACCCAAGCGGACATGCCCCTAACGCCATTACCCAGCCCGTTAAGTACCTTACCGCCATGGTGCTAATTACGCCATCGCGAACCAACCGTAAAGGGCCATGCAAAGTGAATGCAGCTGCACAGGTGCACAGAAACAGCACAGGTGAAGGCAATACAGACTCAGGAAGTACAAAAAGAGCACACCCCACCCCTTCCCACACCCAGTCACACTCCACAATGATACCAATAGGACTAGCAATGTTGGGGCTGGAGGACCTGATAGCAATGCGAGTGCTACAACAGCAACTACAACAACAACAACAACAACAGGCTGCACAGAGGAGACGCAGGAGAAGAAGGAGGGCAAGGCAGGCCCAGCAAGCCCCACCAGCACAGCCAGTGCCACCACGCAGACAGCCCCCAATCCCACGCATCAGAGCCAGCCCATTCAACCTCACCGCTGAGCAGATCCACACCCTGTACCGACTGGACCGGGACACCATCACCACCATTGTGGACATGATACACAACGACATTGTCAGCATGATTGAAACACCCACTGCCACCCCCCCCCCCCCTACTGAAGGTAGTGTCCGTGCTCCACTTCCTGGCCACAGGCACCTACCAGCACACAGTGGGGCACTTGCATGGCATATCACAACCATTATTCTCGCGTACACTGATGCAAGTGCTCGATGCCCTCCTCAAGCACACAGATGACCACATCTCATTACCACGGTCTGCCCAGGAGATTGCCAACACCAAAGTGGGTTTCCATGCACTGGCCAGCATACCTGGTTGCATTGGTGCCATTGACTGCACCCATGTTGAATTGGTGGTCCCACATGCCATGGAGGTACCGTACTGCAACCGTAAACATTTCCACTCAATCAACGTGCAAATGGTCTGTGACTCCAACAGGATCATCACACATTGTTCTGCCAGATACCCCGGATCAACCCATGATTCAATGGTCCTTCGGAACTCCACAATACCACGCTACATGGAGCGACATGCAGGCCCAAGATCCTACCTACTCGGTGAGTCTAATGTCATGGGCATGGAAATGCAAAGTGGGTGTTGAATGACGTACCAATGCATATTTCATCTGGCAGATACAGGGGGGTGATGCATACGTCACATGGGTGCAACTAGCAGTAGCCAGATCATTCCCTGTGGCAGCACTGACGTCAACAGAGTAGTGTACACATTATGCCTGACCTAATCATCCCAACATGTGAATGAGAGTGTATCCCAAAAACGACACAACCATCTGCAAGTGCATTGTGCAAATTGTGACCGCATTGACCCTAAAGAAAAACACCAACATGCACGTCACCATGCACCAACTACTGAAAGGCCTGTCCCCCACAACTGCACACAAAGGAGGCACATGACAGACAGGAACATCAATGCACCACTACAAGACCCACAAACTGTCCCCATTGACACCAGTAATGCTCACTGGGGTCATAATGAGGCAGACATCAATGTTGCTATCATGTGAGCTCCAAGCTCACAGGACACGTGCAAGGTCACATGAATGACGGCCTGAACAGACACCGTGGATGGCCATTCACAAGGCAATCGTCCCCCCTGCATTGTGTTTTTGCATGCAAAACAGTACATGAGAGCCATGAACACATACTGGTTGCACAGTGTAAATCCATTAGCACAAGTCTAATTGGTGCACAGTAACAGTCGGAATCAAGGCATGGTTGTGCGTCATGTTCACAAATCAATCTCGTTCCTGACACATTCATTTCTCTCATTTTACAGGTGATGCGGGCTATCCCCTGAAGAGGTGGCTCCTCACACCAGTGCGGAACCCATCGAACCAGCATGAGGAGGACTACAACCGTGCCCATGCACGTACCCGTGTGGTGATAGAGCAGGCTTTTGGCCTACTGAAGGCACGTT
Organism: Ambystoma mexicanum; assembly: GCF_040938575.1. Taxonomy (NCBI): domain Eukaryota; kingdom Metazoa; phylum Chordata; class Amphibia; order Caudata; family Ambystomatidae; genus Ambystoma; species Ambystoma mexicanum. Next base: position 343,484,660 of record NC_090921.1, on the reverse strand, counting down.
TCCGCTGCCTCAGCAGGTCTGGCGGGGCGCTCCTGTACCGCCATGAGAAGGTTGCAAAGATCGTCATGGCATGTGTCATGCTACACAATATGTGCATCAGACGAAACGTGCCTCTGCCCCCTGACGCAGAACCACAACCACCTGATGATGGGGATGATGATGATGGGGATGGGGCAGCACCTCAGGGAGGCAGCGATGCACAGGAGGGGCATATAATGCGTCAGAATGTCATTGACCGATACTTCTAGCACACACAGCGTGTGTGTAACATATGGATGGCACTTGGGGCACTGTGTGTGTCTGGTATGTCAACACTGTGGACTGTAAAACAATAAAGCACACATACGCAATGAGCAATGTCCACACATTTCGTTTGTGAGAAATGAAAAAGTGTATTGTTCTTCTGAATAGGTATAACAGAACCCCTCCCCCTCTCCCCTGAACACTCCAACACACCCAATTCCCCCCTCCCCCTCCCCCCTGAAAACTCCAACACACCCAATTTCCCCCTCCCCCTCCCCCCTGAACACTCCAACACACCCAATTCCCCCCTCCCCCTCCCCCCTGAACACTCCAACACACCCAATTCCCCCCTCCCCCTCCCGCCTGAACACTCCAACACACCCAATTCCCCCCTCACCCTCCCCCCTGAACACCCTGCAAACATGTGACAGTGCCCGTGGTGAAGTGTGTATAGTCTAGCACACTATTGACTGCCCCCTCTCCCGGAACCTGGGGCCCCCCTGCCTGTGCTCCTCAGGGTCCTGGATGACCTGCGGACGGGAGAGGCTTGTGCTGAACTTGCAGCTGAGGATGTACCGGGCTGCTCAGTACGGCATGTGTCCACAATTGTCTGGATGAGCTGGCTCATCATCTGCCGCACTGCAGCAAGTTCGGTGCATATGTCCCTGCTGGCAGTTTGGATGGCAGCCCTGATGCCATCAGCACTCCTCTCCATGGCTGCACTGGCACTTCCACATTCTGCAACATGCTGCGTGAGGAGTGTGCCCAGTGCTTCCTGCCTGTTGGCAATCTGCTCCAGCTGGAATTCTGGCCCAATGGAGGGTGCCAATGGGGGACCAATGGGACTACTCCCATCTTCCACAACTCCCACTGGGCTTGGAGTTGCTGGCCATGAATTAGCTGGCGATGGGCCCTGGGTGTCATCTCCATGATGGCTGATTGGGGATAGGTGTGGTGAGTGCAGTTGCGTGTTTTGGTCAAGTCCAGTGTCATCCTCCACATCACTGTCGGAGCAGGCAGCGATGGCTGCAGTCTCCCCAACAGTACTGCTCCCTGCTGACACATTGCCCTCAGTGGGCAACAGTGGGTGTTGTTGGGCTGCAGGCGCTGTCACGACCCCTTCCTCGGGGGACTTTGCTGCCCTGGCCTCTTCAGCCTGGCGTGGTTTCTGCCTGGGTCCAGCAGAGGTGGATGCATGGTTCCCTTCTCCCACTTTCCTGGCCTTCTTGGCTGGGGTGCTGGTGCTGTCGTCCCTGCCAGTGTCCGATTGCGAGCCTGTGGTGGAGCAGAGGAGGGTGACTGTTATTGATGGTTCAGCGGACATTGAGCAGGTATTGTGAAGAGTGTAATGGATAGATGGTGGGGTTAGTAGCCTCTGACATACAGGTTGCCTCCCTTTAGGTTCGGTTTTGCATGCAGGTGTGTGTTTGCCTACTGTACAGTGTACATGCTGCATGTGCGCAGGGTGTGGCTCATCTGCTGATGTGTTGCGTCTGCCACATTGTGATTGTCACGTGCAAGTGTATCAGGGTGTCTTGCAAGGCTGGATATGAGGCACCTACCTGTCTCTCCAGATGTCGGGGCCCCTCTCTCCATCTCGCCGACACCTTCGATGCACTCAATGCCAATCAGAGAGGCACATGTCTCCTCCCATGGCTGCATCTTCAGTGGGGAGTCTGCTCCCCCGCCAGTTCCCAGGGCCAGGTTACGGTTGGCAGACATAATGCCCCGGACCCTGATCCGCAGGTCGTCCCATCTCTTGCGGCACTGTTTGGAGGTGCGTGGGGTGGTTCCAACAGCACTGACACGTTGTGCCACAAGTTCCCACACCTCCTTTTTGCGGCCTATGGCTGTCCGGGTCATCTCAGTGGAGAAGACAACATCGGCCTTCTCCTGGAGCGTGTCTGCAAGCATTTGCAGTCCCTCACGACTGAAGCGCTCCTGCCGCTGCCTGTCACATGCCTTCTTGACAACTTTCGGCATGGTTGGCTGAGGAAATGGGTGGGTTATGGGAATGTCAGGGTTTGAGGGTTGGTTGTGGTGTGGTTGGGTAGGATGGCAATGGATTGTGTTTTTTAAGATGGCCGCTGTGCTGTTTCCCGTTACACCGCGATTACGCTATTTCCGGTTCCGCCTAAATGCGGTTACCGCTAATTACGGTGACCGCTGACTACGGTCGGCGCAATGATGGGTGGCGGTAGGTCACCCTGCGCTGTTAACGAGGCCGGTAAGGGCTGTTTACGGCATGGCGTAGTTTACGTTACCGCCATGGCATAATGCTCGTGCGCGATGGGTCGTAATATGGCGCTCTTATTGCCATCGGACCATGGCGTTAATGCTCATTACGCCATGGCGGTAATTTCGATCACTTACCGCCTGGGTCGTAATGAGGGCCAATGTCTTTTCCTTCCTTTCAGGTGCCGAAATGCTGAGGGCGATGCTGCCGCTGCTGCACATGAAGAAGTGCGTAAGTATTACTGAATTGTGGCCACTTCGGCTCGGACACCACTAACAATGTCTTTTGTCTTCCAGGTGCTGGGATGCTGCCGAAGGGAAGGCCGCGGTGAACTCCGGTGTGATCACGGATGGATAAGGTAAGCGAGCGCAGCTACGAGCATGTTGCCCCTATTCTAACCTTATGTCTTTATTTGCAGGTTGTCGGAGACTGGACTCTTGTGGCTGAATTCTGGTGAGTAGATGTTCCTGTGCCTTTTCTTCATCCACAGGTTGCTGCTCAAGAAGCTCAGGGTGTGTCTGGACCTAGAATGCAGGAGCCGACTCGGTGAGCATCCTGCTGCTGTTGCAGAATAACGCGAAGCACGTGAATTCTATCGGGCGTGGTTTAAATAGTGGAGAAGTGCTTTGGTGCGTATTCTTCCTCCAGCCTCACCCAGGTAAGAAAAGAGTTCCAATGTCAGAGGATTAGCATCAGCCCCACCCAGGTAAGAAAAGAGTTCCTGTAACAGAGGATTGGTCCCTCCCAGCCAATGGCTGGGACTTCACCCAGCTTGGATTGTTCTAGGTGAGTATGCAGCATGGTCTGCCACAGGTAAGTCCACCCAATCACTACTGCACACTTTAAGAATATGAGCCCGACGCCCATGGCGCCGGGACTGTGGTTCCTTATGAGCCTGGCGCCAGAGGCGCCAGGACATGGTCCAAAGGGCCCCTGTAGGGGTCTGCTGGAACCGGGGGTGTGGATGATGAGCCTGCTTCCGGGGACGCTGGGCCAATCTTGGCTCCTCGGGAGTAGCGCTCATGACAGCACCCCCCCTCAAGGCCCCTCCCAAACTTGTCCTCCCCGGGGGTTTTGGTTTATCGGGAAAGGTTCGGTGGAATTTCCTGACTAGACGAGGAGCATGGACGTAGTCATAGGGTTCCCAGGATCTTTCCTGGGGTCCGTAGCCTTTCCAGTCGATTAGGTAGAATAGTTTTGATTTGATGATCTTGGAGTCCAAAATGTTTTTAACTTCAAATTCGGGCACTCCATTCACCTGAATGGGTTCTGGAGGTCTGGTCAGTCTGGTTCCAGGTTGCATGGGTTTCAAAAGAGATACGTGAAACACAGGATGTATTCTCATATGGGTTGGCAAATCTAATTTACCGGCCACTGGATTAATTATGGCCGTAATTGAATATGGTCCCAGGTATTTGGGGTTGAAGGTGCGAGGTCTTTTTAGCGATAAATGTTTGGTGGACAACCAGACTTGATCCCCAACCTGGTATTGAGGGGCATCGCTTTGGTGTTGGTCTGCTCCTTTTTTGTACCTTTCTTTAGCTTTTTGTAGATGTGCAGTCGCTTCCTTGAAAGCTTGGGTAATAACAGGGTGCAACTGATCTACGGCGGGTGTTCCAAGATCTTGAGGTGGGTCGAGGTTGGAGGTTCGAGGATGAATTCCATACAAGATGTAGAAGGGACTCTTCCCGGTTCCCGAATGAACTGAATTGTTGTATGCATATTCAGCTATCCAAAGGATGTCCTTCCAGTTGCTTTCAGACTGCTGTAGCATGCATCGTAAATATTGTTCGAGAGTCTGGTTTGTTCTCTCGGTTTGCCCGTCGGTCTGGGGGTGATGGCTGGTTGAAAGTCTTACATCGATTTGAGCTGACCGACAACAACTACGCCAAAAGTGAGAAATATACTGGCTTCCTGTATCAGAGATAGGTACCGACGGGAAGCCGTGTAACCGGACAATGTTTTCAAGGAATTCTCTGGCTAGTACTGAAGCTGAAGGTAAACCTTTTAGCGGAATGAAGTGGGCCATTTTAGAAAACAAATCCACAATAACGAGAATAGTGTTGTACCTGGAACAAGAGGGTAAGTCTGTGATGAAGTCCATGGAAAGGGTATGCCAGGGACACGGTGGAATGTCTAATGGTTGCAGAAGACCAGCCGGCCTTTTCTTTTGACCCTTGTTTTGAGCGCACACACCACAGGACATCACAAATTCTTTTATGTCTTTTCTCCATGAAGGCCACCAGAAGTGTCTCTTCACTTTTTCTGTGGTTTTGGCGATGCCAGGGTGACCCTCCATTAATGAATCATGATAACAGGAGATTACCTGTTTTTGTAAATCGGCGTGTGGTAGGAATAATCGTCCTTGGAAATAAGGCAAGTTACGGTGAAGTTCTCTCCTCTTTGTAACCAGCTCTGTAAGTCTGATGGGGTCACAAGTTGTTTAGTTTTTGCCTCAATATCCTCGATGGATTGCGAAGAAATCAGACCCAAGATCCTTTGTTCAGGAATTATTGGTACGGGTTCGGGATTGACAACGTTATCTCCCATTCCAATTCGGGAAAGAGCATCCGCTTTGCCGTTCTTGTTGCCCGGGCGGTAAGTGATCACGAAGTCAAATTCAGCAAAGAATAGAGCCCAGCGAAGCTGTCTGGAGGATTGAGCTATGGCGGTTTTCAGATACTGTAGATTTCGATGATCGGTGATCACCGTAACGGTGTGTTTGGCCCCGAGGAGATAATGCCGCCACGCCTTAAAGGCAGATTTAATAGCTAAAAGCTATTTGTCAGTGATGGTGTAATTAATCTCAGGCGCCGAGAACTTTCGAGCCCAAAACGCCACAGGATGCAGTTGGTTAGCCTCTGGATCCCTTTGTGATAGAACTGCTCCCATTGCTAAGCTGGAGGTGTCGGTTTCAACGATGTAAGGGAGATCTGGGCGTGGGTGTTTCAGTATTGGCGCCGAGGTGAACTTGGCCTTAACCCTTGGAAGGCTTGTTCAGCTTCTGCAGACCATTCAAAGCGCTTATTTTTTCTTAAGAGGGATGTGATGGGTTGTACCACTCGTGAAAACTCTGGAATAAATCTGCGGTAAAAATTGGCAAAGCCTAGCATGCTTTGAACGCCTTTCACGGAAGTAGGAGATGGCCATTTGAGGATTGCGTCAACTTTTATCGAGTCCATGTGGACTCCTTTGAGTGTCAGAATAAATCCCAGAAATTCGACCTCGGTGACATGAAAGGCACATTTCTCGAGCTTGGCAAAGAGTTTATGTTGGCAAGGTTTTTCAAGGAGCGCCCTAACATGATTTTGATGATCAGCTTCCGAAGATGAGTACACAAGAATGTCGTCTATGTAGACGACAACACAGACATCAATGAGCTCTCTGAGGACGTCATTCATGAAATATTGGAAGTCGGCCGGCGCATTGCATAGTCCGAAGGGCATCACTTGGTATTCAAATAGCCCATACTTAGTGCGAAATGCCGTCTTCCATTCATCACCTTCCTTGATCTGTACCAAATGATAAGCTCCCCGGAGATCAAGCTTGGTATAAATACAGGCGTTTTTCACCTGGTCGAGGAGTTCCGGGATCAGAGGTAAGGGGTATCAGTTTTTTACTGTTATCTGATTCAGAGCACAGTAATCAATACAGGTTCTGAGGTCACCTTCTTTTTTTGGTACGAAGAACAGAGCCGAGGATGCAGGAGACTTTGACGGACGGATAAAGCCATTGGCCAGATACTGGTCTAAATACTGTCGCAGATGAAGGTTCTCAGGCTCGGTGAGGGCATAAATCCTTCTGCAAGGGGGAGTTGCACCGGGTAGCAGATCTATCTGACAATCGTATGATCTGTGAGGTGGCAAGGTGTTAGCCTGTTCTTTTTGAAAAACATCTTGGAACTCTCGATACTCTTGAGGTAATTGTGGACCGTCAGTCGTTGCTGACGCTAGGCCAATGCTGGGTCGTGGATAGCAGGTTGGTGCACACTCAGGGAACATTATCGTCTTTGCTCGCCAATCAATCTGAGGGTTGTGTTTCTCCAACCAAGGGATTCCTAGGATTACTTGGAATTGAGGAGCCTTGATCACGTCGAACACAATTACCTCCCGATGCCCGTCTTGGCCTAGTAACGTCACTTCAGCAGTGGTATGGGTTACCGGTCCGGAGGCGATTTCGGTCCCATCCACCGTGGTAATGACGTCTTTAACCGCCTTTGGACCAAGAGGTAGGTTTATCCTGGAAGCCAATTCGCGGTCCACGTAATTTCCTATTGCTCCACTATCAATGTATGCCTTAATAGCATGCAAACGTTCTGGTTGCTTTGGGTTTACGAGGACCATAGGCATTATGAAGTGCAAGGTCAAAGAACTGGTTTTTAAGCTCAGCAAGCGGACCTCTACACTTGTCGGGCGAGGTCGTTTCCCGGCTCAGGCTTTTCAGAGTTCTTGTCAGAAGCTCCTACTGTCTTCTTAGGTGGTTTTACCGGGCAATCTCGAAGAAAATGTCCAGAGTTTCCACAATAGAGGCACAATTGCATTTGTCGTCTTCTGTCACGCTCTTTCTGGGTTAAGGGACCCTTTACGGCCCCAATCTGCATAGGTTCAACGGTGTCGACCCCTTTGGCATTGCTTTGTGTTTTCGTGAATACTCGGGTTTCAAACCTGGATCGGTCTGCCTTTCTGTTTTGGAGCCTATGATCCAATTGAACCACCAAATCAATATATTCCGAACAGTCCTGAGGAGGATTCACGACCTGGGCAAGGACGTCTTTAAGTTCACCACGCAGACCTCTGTGAAATAGCGTGATCCTTTTATCCTCGGGCCATCTAGTTTCCACGATTAACCTATTAAAAGATGCAATGCAGGCTAAGAGGTCCTGGTTGCCCTGTCGCAGGGAGAGGAGTTTGTTGTCCAGGGCCTGCCCTTGGGAATATCTTGCAAAAAGTCTCTCCATACTCGCCTGGAAGGCTGAGAAGTTCCGAAGAATTGGGTCATCCTGTGTAACCAGAGGGATCGACCAATCAGCGGCGCTGCCGCTAAGATACGAAAGTACAAAGGCTACCGTGGTCTGGTCAGTTGGAAAGGCTGCGGGTCTACAAAGAAAGTGCAGTCAGCATTGATTTATAAACACTGCAAATCTTATAGGGTCACCAGAAAAGCGTTCAGGTAGTGCCAATGGCACATTTCCAGGTAGGTTGATTTGAACGGGATTGGTTGAAGTAACTGGGGTATAATTCCCCCCTGAGTTAGGTAGAGGAGTTTGCCCCGCTTGACTCTGTAATAACTGTCTGGCGAGATCGTCAGTTCGTTCTTTTGACATTATCAATTCCCTCTTAAGGGCGTTCGTTTCCTGGCGAGCAGCATGGACTTCAGCTCTTAATTCCCCCAACAACTGGGCCAATTGGTCTGTATCAGAAGTTTCCATAGAGCCTGGGTAGGAGATTATGGGTAGGCTTTGCGTTCTGTAATGCTCACCTGATTCCCACGGAGGCGCTGACCCAAACTGGACTGCTACAGTTGCTTCTATGACTATGATGAGGCGTAGAACTCGGAAGACGCTCTGGGCAGGACCTCCGAATATTGTCTGGCTTGTAAGGTGAGTTTTCTGCAGGTGGAAGAAAAAGTGGTAATTACAAGCTGGTTGGATAAGTTCTCCCACCAATCTTCTGCTTTTCCCACTTCTTGGTTCTCGACTGGTCTCCACGAACTCTCACCTTTGGTTTAGTAAAGCCGAGCTCTCCATCCTGCTTCTGGTGCAGGGGCGCGTGGAATCCAGTTACATCACTGGATGATTTCAGTGTTTAGGCTCAGTGTCCTTTTGTGGCTTGTAATAGTCCTTCAGGTGCAGAGGAGCTGTTGGCGACACCACCACTGCTGTGCAAGAAGAGGCTTGTGAGTATAGAAGATCTGAGGCCGCTTCTGAAGGAGCACCCTTTTATAATGTCCTTTTCTGTCTTTCAGGTGCCGAGATGCTGTGGGCGATGATGCCGCTGTTGCACGTGCGGTGGCACGTAAGTATAACTGAATTGTGGCCGTTTCCAAATGGACGCCTCTGATAATGTCTTTTCCTTCCTTTCAGGGGCTGAAATGCTGAGGGCGATGCTGCCGCTGCAGCGCGTGAAGAAGCGCGTAAGTATTACTGAATTGTGGCCACTTCGGCTCGGACACCACTAATGTCTTTTGTCTTCCAGGTGCTGGGATGCTGCCGAAGCGAAGGCCGCGGTGAACTCCGGTGTGATCACGATGGATAAGGTAAGTGAGCGCAGCTGCGAGCGTGTTGCCCGTATTCTAACCTTATGTCTTTATTTGCAGGTTGTCGGAGACTGGAGTCTTGTGGCTGAATTCTGGTGAGTAGATGTTCCTGTGCCTTTTCTTCATCCACAGGTTGCTGCTCAAGAAGCTGAGGGTGTGTCTGGACATGGAATGCAGGAGCCGACTCGGTGAGCGTCCTGCTGCTGTTGCAGAATAACGCGAAGCACGTGAATTCTATCGGGCGTGGTTTAAATAGTGGAGAAGTGCTTTGGTGCGTATTCTTCCTCCAGCCTCACCCAGGTAAGAAAAGAGTTCCAGTGTCAGAGGATTAGCATCAGCCCCACCTAGGTAAGAAAAGAGTTCCTGTAACAGAGGATTGGTCCCTCCCAGCCAGTGGCTGGGACTTCACCCGGCTTGGATTGTTCTAGGTGAGTATGCAGCATGGTATGCCACAGGTAAGTCCACCCAATCACTACTGCACACTTTAAGAATATGAGCCCGGCGCCCATGGCGCCGGGACTGTGGTTCCTTATGAGCCTGGCGCCAGAGGCGCCAGGACATGGTCCAAAGGGCCCCTGTAGGGGTCTGCTGGAACCGGGGGTGTGGATGATGAGCCTGCTTCCGGGGACGCTGGGCCAGTCTTGGCTCCTCGGGAGTAGCGCTCATGACAACAACCCTCAAAGAAATTTTCGCTTCCACCTGCGCAGGTGAACACGCAAGATCCATCATAAATGCCTCCCTCTCCTCTGGTATCTTTCCCGACGCATTTAAAACGGTTCATGTCAAACCTCTAATTAAAAAACCTTTGCTCGACCCTCTCGAGCCCAAAAACTACTGCCCCATCTCAAACACCATATTCCTTGCCAAACTCATTGACCAAACCGCCTACTCTCAACTAAATGCCTTGGTCGAAGCCAACAATCTCCTAGACCCCGCTCAATCAGGTTTCAGAGCTCGTCACAGAACTGAAACCACCCTAACCTCAATTTGGGATGACCTTAAAATGATGGCAGACTCCGCCGGATGTGTGGCACTAATCCTTCTTGACCTATCCGCCGCCTTTGACACAATCAATCACTCAATCCTTCTAGACCGCCTCCACTCCCTAGAAATTCGTGGAACCGCTCTTAAATGGATAGCTTCATTCCTCAAAGATCGGTACCAAATAACGATACTCTCCACCTATACCTCCCAAGCCCAACCAGTTGACACAGGAGTCCCACAAGGAGCATGCCTATCCGCCCTCCTATTCAATCTCTACTTGATCACCCTCCCACCAATAATTCGTTCGCACAACATCCTGTGCTACAACTACGCCGACGACACTCAACTAATTCTAAAACTCCTGAACTCAAAACCCAACTCCCGCCCTGACCTGGCATCCTGCCTCCTTGACATAGAACTCTGGATGACCCAAACCCACCTCCTGTTAAACCCCTCCAAAATGGAAATCATGGTATGTGGCAACCCTGAACTTCTACCACACTCACTTCCCTGGCCATCCGCCATGGGCAACTCACCGACCCCTTCCAACTCAGTGAAAAATCTTGGATGCACCTTGGACTCTGACCTAATACTCTCGCGCCAGGTTAACAACGTCTTAAAGTCCTGCCACTACCACCTTAAAACCCTTAGGCGCATCTTTCCATATCTCTCCTTTCCCAACAGACTCTCCGCGGTGCAATCAATCATTATATCAAGACTGGACTACGCAAACCCCCTATACCTTGGAGTCCACGCGTATCAACTGAATAAACTCCAAAGAGTACAAAACGCGGCGACCAAATTGCTCCTTGCGCTCGGCCCAGGAGACCACATCTCCCCAGCCCTTAAGACGCTGCACTGGCTTCCAGTAACCCGAAGGGTGACTTTCAAAACCTTGCGCATCTCCCATCGAGCACTGCATAAAACCGGGCCTCAATATCTTCAAGACAAGCTAAAACCATACCACCCCCCACGCACCTTAAGATCAAGCTCAGCCGGCCTCCTAGTCATACCAAAGACAAACTCAATCAGGTTAGGAGGATCATCATTCTCAGCAATGGCCACCACCCTATGGAACTCACTCCCACCCCACATCCGCCTAACTGAGGATTTAATGTCTTTTCGCAAACTACTGAAAACCTGGCTCTTCCCCTAAAACCAACCCATTCCAAACTAACTAAATCAGACCAACAGCAACTCAATGTCACCAATCCATTCAAACCACCTGATGAGAGAAACTCACAGCTAACAACCCTAATATAAATTAGAAGGACACACAGAATTAAACAGATAAAGTAGATCAAAGCAAGGAAATGGTTAATAAGAGTAACTCATACAGAAACAGTAGAGATTTAAACTCCAGACATGGACAGAATGCATGCGGAATGAACGAAGTGAAGGGCGTGGACAAGTTACTGAGAATCGATGAAACAGGTGGACCAAATGTATGCGCTGAATTCATGAGTGGAAGAACAGATAATTACTTAGTTCGAAGAAGTGTGGAAATCGAATGTATATGCTGATCGGATGAGTGTATGGAATGGATGAACATGTTGAGTGGATGAGTGTGTAGAACGGACAAGCGTGTAGCGCGGATGAGTGCGTAAATATAGAATATATAAATATGCCATAATAATATGCGTAAAACAGATGAATGTCCAGAACGGATGAGCATAAACGGGATAAGTGTGTAGAATAGATGAGTATGTGGAGCAGATGAGTATGTAGAGCACATCAGTGTGGATAACGGATGAATATGCAAGCGCGTAAAGTGTGTAGCTCGCTGGAGCAGATGAATGTACGAGCTCATAGAGGGGATGAGCGCGTAGAGGGGATGAGCGCCTAGAGGGGGTGATCGCCTAGAGGGGGTGAGTGCCTAGAGGGGATGAATGCCTAGAGGGGATGAGTGCCTAGAGGGGATGAGTGCATAGAGGAGATGAGTGCGTATTGAGCATGTAGAGGGGATGTGCGCCTAGAGGGAAGGAGCGGCTAGAGGGGAGGAGCGTCTAAAGGGGAGTAGCGCCTAGAGGGGAGGAGCGCTTAGAGGGGAGGAGTGCCTAGAGGGGAGGAGTGCCTAGAGGGGAGGAGTGCCTAGAGGGGAGGAGTGCCTAGTTGGGATGAGTGCCTAGTGGGGGTGAGTGCCTAGTGGGGGTGAGTGCGTAGAGGAGATGAGTGCGTAGAGAGCATGACCGCCTAGAGGGGGGGAGCGCCTAGAGGGGAGGAGCGCCTAGAGGAGAGGAGCGCCTAAAGGGGAGGAGCGCCTAGAGGGGACATTTGAAAGAGCATATAACCCATCATATCACACCACCACGCTTACTCTCTCCTTACATCACCACTCAACTAGAACACAGAGATACTATGACACCATTCGGTATAACTGTTCTTATACCAACATCCGCCGCTCACTCCACATCATTCTAAGTAATCACTGCTGGTTACACAACCCCCAGCCAGGCGTTCTCCTCAGGCCTAACGCAGCCACATCCGGTCTGGATAAATCCTGCCAGAACGAACATATACTCCTGATCTCTCAACCATTACACCTACTGCTAAAAAGCAGCTATTACACGGATAACGCACAAGCTGCACACATACCCGGTGCTCACACGCACCTTTTGACTCTCTCCACTCTCTCTACTGATCTGAACTTCGGGTTCCCAAGGGCGTTCAACCGACCAGCGCATTCAGACCATACCAATGGTATATAAGGCGCTATATAAATGCAAAATAACAATAACAATAATATCAGTTAAATCTCTCTTATGTCCCCGGTACACAAAATCTACTTGCAGATGCCTTATCCAGGAGACTTGACTGCATGGACAATACGCCAGTGCAGCACTCTGTCTTTCTGCCAAAAACAGTGTTTATTTGCCACATAGATCATTTTTTGGATCTGATATGGAATGACACAAGTTTATCTGAAGTGTCCAGATCTAATCCCTGGAAGTTGGAGATCAAGGATGGATATCTATTCAAAAAGGGACGTCTTTACCTACCTTCAATGGCCACCTGGGATTCTGCCATCTCGATGTTCCATGATTACTTGTCTGCTGGGCATCGATCCATTAAAGCAACCCAACAAACCCTACAGAGTCAATTTTGGTGGCCTACCATGACTCGTTCTGTAAAGGCACACATCCAATCCTGTGTGTTTTGTGCACAAAATAACCATTCTGGAGGCAAGCCCATAGGGCTACTGCACCAACCTGCTCTTTCCTCTAGACCTTGGGAAGTGTTTGCCACTGATTTCATCGTGGACCTACCCCCCTCCAGGAACTGTGACACTATAATGGTCACGATTGACACCTTTTTAAGGATGGCTCATTTTACACCTTTGGCCAAGTTTCTTTCTGAAGGCGAAATGGTAACGATATTTCTCACTGATGTTTTCCGGTTGCATGGGTTACTGTCTTCCGTCATTTTAGATCGAGGTAGCCAATATGTCTAGATTCTGGGCACATCTTTGCCGTCTATTGGGCATACAGAGATCACTGTGTTATGGTTATCCTCCCCAGAGTAATGGCATTACTAAGAGGGTAAACCAAACCGTAGAACAATTTCTTCAGTGTTTCTCTACTCAGGTGAGAGATGATTGGGTATCTCTGTTACCGGTAACCGAGTTTGCTTATAACAACTCCACTCACTCATCTCTGAAAGTCAGTCCTTTTTGCTGCTGCTACAGATTTCACTCTTTTGTGTTTTCTCCCATTCTCTGCTGTGATGCGAGTACTCTGGATCGTTGGGTAACCGATCTTAATTCTGTGCATAAGCAGGTCAAGAAACAGTTGGAACAAGCCAAAGCTTCAGTGAAGAAATACGCTGACAAAGGGAGGAATGACAGTCCTGCATACTGTATTGGGGATTTAGAATGGCTTTCTTCAAGATATCTTCCTCGCCATCTTAATCCCACTAAACTGTCCCCACTGTATTATGGACCATTCATAATTATCAAGATAATCAATGGAGCTGCTTTTCGCCTAGCTCTACACCAGTTATGGAAAAGGATACATCTGTCATTCCACGTGTCCTTGTTGAAGCCCTACGTGTTTCCAATTCCAGGGATTGAGTTCCTCCACCAGTACTCACTGAACATCATGAATGGGAGTTTGAAGTCTCCAGGATCTGTGATTCCCGATACTGGACTAAAAGGGGTATCCGCCAAGTGAGCGATGCTGGGAGGCTGTGTCCTTTGTTCACGCTCCCCTCTTCGACGCTTCCATTGGTTGCATCCAGGCAAACCAGGTGGTGCAGGATTTTGGAAGGGACATATTGTCATGTGGTACCAGCCGTGGTCGCTGTGGTCGTTATGGAGACTGACGCCACGGCTAACCGGCGCCATTTTTTCTCCCAACATGGCACTGCTTTCTGTTGCAGGAAAGCGTTCAGCGCGCTCTAGTTTGTTATCTACGGCGCCCACTGTTCCTGTTTCTGGCTGCATCAGCCTAGCATACATCGGCTGATGCAGCTCTGTTACTAACCAGCTCAGCGCATTGTAAGTTGCTATCTCACTTTGATTCCTCTCTCTCCTGGCCCCTCCTGTGCTTTATTGCTGTTTTTCACCTGCTGCTGCTCTCTCCTTGGTTGCCATTCCGTTTTTTCCTGTGGTTTGGATCCTCCTGGATCCTCCTTCTCCTTCCTGGAATTGGGTTCCCTTGTGTTGTTCACCCCATATGCCTCTGGATTCTCAAGCACCTTGTTTCTATTCCAACAATTACCTGGTCAATCACGTTTTGGATTTGGTCATTTGCCACTGCAAGAACTCTCCTATGGTTTTTTTGTTACCCCCTTTGGGGAGGATCTTTTTCCCTGTACCATGGCTGTCTGCTCCAGGGATCACCTAGCCTGAGTGGCTACTTTTCAGACAGGGTGGCTTCCGGAGATTCACACCCTTACCTGCATGAAACAAGGTCCAAACAAAAGTCACGTCAAGCATCTTCCGGCAAGCCATCCCAAAAGAAGCTCCAGGTGAGCTCTCGTCCTGAAACTGACACTGTATTACTTGTGCTCATACTTCATCTTCCTCATTGAGGAGCTTGCAGGTCTAGCATGGTATGCATCAAGTGTCTCCTCCTCCATCTGTTTGGCATCTCTTAAGAAAAAACGCATGCAATCCACATTGACTATAGGGCTAACGTAGGTTTGCAGTGCAAACTTAGCTGCTGACTATGGCCCTCATTATGAATAAGCCTGTCTGGAAATAAGGTGATGGTAACAACGTTACTGGCATCTTTTCCTGACCGGCTCACTTCGAGCCTGCCGCTAGGGGCTGTGAACTACTGGCCGGCCTAACCTGCCAGTAGTTTAGGCCCCTACTGGCAGATAATTCACCAAAGCACCGGCACCGTTACTAGGGTGCCGGGGCTTCAGTTACTAGCGTGCTTACTGTTCTTCAGCCGCCCGTAATATCCCGGTATTACTGGGATATCGATTTGCAGAAAAGATAAGCCGAGGTTGCCGGTAGGCCGGCAACCCCATAATGAGGGCCTATGAGTCATCTGTCGGAGAGAGGGTCTTGAAGATCTTGTGTACATTTGTACTAGCCATGTACAGCAAGGTAGAGCTTTTTTCTGCATCATCATCCTCCCTCCTGGCAGTAAAGTACATTTCTAATCTTTCTAACCAGAATGTCCATCTTGGGCCTTGATTGGCTGGAGCACCCATCACATCAAAGTCCTCTATTGAAGTGATGCTCACCTGTTGCCTGGGACCTCCATTAGGCCTGTCTGCAACTTCCTCTACATACCACATGCATCCACAGCATGAGGAAACAGATGGGGATGTTCCCCTAGGAAGTGGAAGCAATCGGCTTGTTAGGGGCGAGCAGGACATGATGGCTGATGGTGCCAGAAGCAGAGTAGCCCTGGAACATGGCCAGTAAAGCCAATCAGGCACAGAAGGTCTATGAGCAACTGCACCTTGTGTGCACAATGAGTGTGCACTGGAACACAAGCACACTTATAAGAGCCGCAAACCAGGGAACACCTGCTGCCCAGTTTCACTGGGAGTGCGGAATCAGCTATGCTAGCACAGCTCCATATGGTCCTGAACACTCCAGCGGCACGTCATATAATTTAGCAATCTCTAAACAGTGATTAATTCTGAGAAGAGTTTGGATATTCCCCCAAGAGGATTGAGGGGGTTGACGTACTTGGGACTTTTGACCTCTTTCTCTTGACCATTATCCTGGCACCCATAATTGTGCTGAAAATTGTCTTTGTTTGAGGAAATGCTTATTTTACTAAAGAAATCTAGCGGTGCAACTACAAAATGGCTTATGATATGAGAAAGGCACCTTTGCCTAGGGGCTTTTCTTGGGATCCTTTTTGTGAAGGGTGTGGGAGATTTGTAGACATGAACACTCTACACAAAGCTCAAGCCTCCATGTGAAGTAGATTTTGGTGAGGTGGTTGCAGGTGGACGGTTGTGCATCCCAATAGTGGGAGAGGCGACATGTTTCCCAGTCTCGAGGGCAAAGCTGTAGAGCTTGCAACTGGAGAAAGGCCACCACACAGGCAGCTATTACCTCATGTGAGTGATTCTCTGACCGTTTTCCTCCTTTGAGGGGGCAGGATGGGTTAGTGAACAACTAGCAAGAACTAGCAAGCGGCACCAGGGGATTCCTGGGACTTGCAGATGATGCAGGATTTCATCTGGAGTTTCTAAGGAAGCTCTTCTAGACGAGCCCTGCCCCCCCAGTCGAAGAGGTCCTGGCGGACAAGGGAACAGCATCTCTAGCGTAAGTAGGGCACAATAGTGCCCGTGCTCCTCTGCATCCCAGAGGATTCATCAGCAGTATGTTTCTGATGAATAGGGAATGGACAGTTCACCCTGTCCCTAATCTCAACTGTTTGAACAAGGGCCTGGTGTACCATTGTTTCGTGATGGGGGTAATCCATCTTCTCAGGGCCTTCAGAAAAAGCTGATTGGTTGGCACACCTAAATCAGAAGGACATCTAACTTGATAGCTCTGAGATTAAGGTCCCCTCATTGTTTCCTCCAGTAGAAGGGGATTCAAGTCAGCTTATTTCTTTTTGTATGTTTACTTTTTTATTTTAGTTACAAACAGAACTAAAAATATAACAGTCAAAACAACATGTATAGCTGTTTAACAGAGGCCAAATTACACAAGCGTAATACATTAGAAACGTGTCTTTAAAGATGAGTCAGGTGATGAGATTTAAGATCCAATTAGAGAAGGGAGAGAAAAAAAAACATCAAGTAAAATGCAAGTCGAAATCCAGTAAAACCACACAACAATTATAGGAATCATGTAGGTGCATCAGGCAAAATGAAGGGTGGAATGTTCTTAACTCACACCCAGGTTAAGCATACATGTCAAGAAGCAGACCTCAGATCTCATCAAACTTCTCCAGTTCACCCCTATGCTTGTGACCTCTCATATGCCGAGAGGGTCAGCAGCTCATCAATCCAGTCATCAATGCAGAAGCAATTTGGAGATTTCCAGGCATGCATGATCATTTTCCTTGCCCGCATGCTACAGCGGAGCAGCCAGGTTTTGTTAACATCATTTTTTTTATTTATTTTTTTTATTTATTTTCATTCAGTTTTTATAAACTTTTTGAAAACTTTTTGAAAACTTAACTTATTAAATAAACATTTTTAGTATACATAAAATAGAGTGCAAAAACAAAAGTAGGAAGTACAACTAGACGACAAACTTTCTCTTAGCTTAGCACAAATGGACCTTGGTATATCTCCATTCGGGAAATTCATCTAATTCCCGTTTATTTCTGCACTCTTTGAACCTTCCGTCTTCAGATCTATGTGTATATAATAAGTGGCTTTCTTGTTAAGTGTCTTCACTATTCACCAAGTCGATCGTTTACGGTTATCTTATCCTCACAATATGGAGATGTCTCCTCCAACCGAATTTGCATTTGGTCAAGGAATCTCATCATTGCAATCAGCAGGGATTTACTTTCGCCAATGTGAAGGTGTAACCACCATTCTTCTGGACCATACGACAGGACTCGACTCCTCTCCTTCCTTAAGCAGTTTTCTCGTTGAACTTTAAGTTCGGGGCAAAGCAGAACCAGATGTTTTAAATTTTCGTCTTCCTCTGAGCAGAATCTACATTTAGAGTTTCTAGCCGCAATCTTCCTTCGATGGATTAGGATCTCTTTGGTTTCATAGATGTTTAGGCGAAATTTTAAGTACAGTCTTCGTAATCGTTTACACAGTGATACCGTTAGATATTTCGCGAGTGTGTTGTGTCTTTTGGCTTCAGGTGGAGTGTTTAGCATACATTTTTGAGAAGATCTTTTTTCATTAAATTCTATCCAGTCCCAGTCTAATAGTTTTCGTTTTAATAGATCTGGATTCTGCCATAAAGTATCTTCGTCTGAACCCAGTTGTGCTAGAATCTCTTTGCACTGGCGCTTCCACTCGAACAATGCTGATTTTCCTTGTCCTTTGTCTTCTATCAAAAATTTTACGGAGGGTAAATTTGCTACTTCGTGTGTTTTCCTGAACAGAGCCAGTTTGTTCCAGGTGATTCTCGCGTTAAGAGTAGAGATTCCTATCTTAAACAATACACATGCTGTAGGTGTGCTTAGTGGGATCTGTAAAATCCTTTTCCAAAAGATGCTTTCACAACAGGCCCATATTTTGTGATCACACCCAAACATGTTCTCGGCACCATAGGTGAGAATTGGGCTTACTTTACTTTGGTAAAATCTTCTTACCGGATCATAAGAAAATTTGCCATATTTTTGCTGTAAAATGATACCCTGTGCTGTTAATAGTTTGCAGCTATTTAGGAGTTTTTTTTATCATTGGGGTGTCATTTATGCTGGAATTAATCATGGTTCCTAAATATCTTGTGTGCGGCACCTTGTTTAAATTATTTGGTCCTATTGACCATGTTGTTTTTTTTTTACTTGCAGTTCTTCCTCTTTGATTTTCCAATACTAAAATCTCCGATTTGGCCACATTGATCCCAAGACCCAAATCTTCAGCGAAATTTCTTAGTGCTGTGAGTTTTCTTTGTAGCCCTATGGGGGTCTGGTCTATAATTACCATGTCGTCCGCATACATTATATGATTTATTGGCACTCCATTTATGAGCGGCTGAAATGACACAACGGATGACAGTGATGTTCCAACTTCCGATATATAAAAGTTAAACAAGGTAGCTCCTAACGGGCACCCTTGTTTCACACCCCTCTCCGTTGGTCTGGGATTGGTTAGATTTCCTTCACAATCTAGTCTCACCTGTATGTAGGTGTCAGAGTAAAGATCTTTAATAGCATGGATGAGGCTCGCGTTGCATCCTCTTTCTTTGAGTTTTTCCCATAAAGTTTCTCTGTCTACACCGTCAAAGGCATTCGCCATGTCAATAAACGCCAGATATATTTGTCGTCCTGATCTGATGGCATCGATTTTTAGCAGGTTCAATATCAACAGGTTTACACTACAGCCTACACCTTTGACAAAGCCCGACTGGCGTTCATCATATACTTTGTTTTGGTGGATCCACGTGGTCAGTTGAGCTAACAGCATCGATGCAAACACTTTCCCCACTACATCGAGTAGGGCTATTGGGCGGTAGTTCGCCGGATCTGAACGGATGCCCTTCTTGTAGATCGGAACGATAATCCCAGATTTCCATGTCTTTTCCCTTCCTTTTTTATTGAGTTGAAAAGCGTGTGACAGAAATTTGACCATTCTTCGATATTTTCTTTTAGGTCTGCATTTGACAGGCCATCTGGTCCCGCTGCACGGGAGGCGTTGCATCTCCTGATGGTCGCTCGGATGTCTTCTCTTTCCATGTCTATTTCCCACGGCTGTCTAGTATCTACATTTGATGGATCAGACGTTTTTCTCCTTTTGAATAACATCGTGTAGTGATTTACCCACTCTTTTTCGTGCACCATGCTTGATAGCAATGCCTTGTCGGAGTTCTGTGTGTCGTTAATAATGTCCCAAAAGCCTTTGGTGTTCTTTCGATTTAGCGCCTTCAACATTGACTCTGCGTCTCTTTGTTCAAATATTGCTCTACGCTGTTTATACCAGTTATTGTATTGGTTTTTCACCTTTTTTATCTGTATTTCTATGTCCACTGCTTGTAGGGCACTAATTTTCCGTATTAATTTCCTTAATTCTCTCATTCTTTGTGCTACTTCCGGGTCATACTGGTGTTTTCGGTACTCCGATCTCCTCAAAGACGTTCTCTTTTTGACTTTATAGATCTCAAGGAGTTGTTGGTATTCCATTGACCTCGGGAGGTTCTGTTCTTGAGATTTTTTTACTGATTCAGTGATTGACACAATGTCGCGTTGTTTCAAACGCAGTCTATTACGACCAGTAACCACAGATGGATCTTGTCTCCATTGCCTACGCTCCACCGAATTGCTCTTATTCCATTCGGCTGCCACCATGTTATGGTCGCTGTGGTTAGTCATAACCACGTGGAATGAGTCAATTTCCTGGAATAGATTGTCTGAGACAAAAATGTAATCTAATATTGACTTTTGACTTCCTCGTGTCCAGGTTGGTTTGGCTGGAGTATCACCCTTTATCGCTCCGTTCAGCATTACTAGGTTTCTTAGAGACATTTCATCAAGCCAGCGATCACAGTTTGTTTTTTCTCTGTGATTGGCTATTGCCTTAAATTGTGAGATCTCGATCAGTTTCATATTAAGGTCTCCACACAGTATTATTAGTGCGTTTGGTTCTCCCTCTAGTATGCTGTCGATTGCATCTAAGATGTCATCCTCGAATTTTAGATGTAATTTCGCAGTTGTATTCCAATACACGTTTAAAATGTAGATGGTCTGATTGTTAGTTGTTGACCGACACACTGGTTCGATGCAAATCTTTTGCAGATGGGACGATAGATTCCAAGCTTCTTTGATTCTCAGACCGCTTTTTCTTTTGATCAGGGTTAGTTGTCCCGACATTGGGCGACCTTTTCCTTTGCTAATCGCTGGATTGAAAACTACTTCGTAGCCTTCTACACACGGTGTACATGTTAACCATTTTTCTTGCATGCAGACAATATTGGCTTTTCTCAAGAACTCTGGTGTTGAACTCAATAAATGGTTGAACCCCCCTCGTGTTCCAGGAGGTTATCACCAGCTTTTCCCTTTGGCATTTGCTCATTGGTGACCCATTTAAAGATTTTGCTATCCATCACCATGTTTGGGACTCGTCTTCAGTATTAAGTGTGTTTTTGCACTTCACCCTCTTTAAATCCTGAGTGTTCTCTACTGTTATTCTGATTTTTTTCTGCTTTATCTCCTCAAGCGAGCGTTGTATACCCCCATCTTCCTCGTCCCGTCCATTTTTGTCTAGTTCTTGGTCTTCATTTTTTAGACTTTTATCCTGATGGCTTTTCAATTGTATTTCCGTTTCGGTTCTCAACTGAGCACCTTTATCTTTTGGATTATCACAGTCGTTTCCTCCAAGTGCATTATCTGCCTCATACACTTGGTAACCTGCGTTCAACAATTGCCTCTCGCTCATCATTCTCAGTTCCACAACTTTTTTCTCAGCAATGTGAAGCAGTACAAATTTCTGGTTTGAATCTGCTATAATTTCAACCCTATCAATTTGTGGGCTCTTTAGAGTTCTTAGCACCGGGATCTTTTGGAATATCTGCAATATCGTGTATCTGTTTAAAGCGGGGTCACTCTTTTTGAGATCGATTTTTTCCACCAGTACCCTATATCGGGTGAAATTGTCATATTTCTTAGATTTGCAGCTATGATTGATGGGTTTAGCTGTTTTTCTTTGACTTTTCGGAGAAAGTGCTGTTACTGATTGTACCCCCACCATCGGTTGGCACTTCATGTCATTGCTTATTAGTTTAGTTGATAACCCGCTTGGACTACAAACAGCATTTTTTTTTGTTGTTGTATAATCCTTATACGTTTCTCCTCCAACGTGCAAAAGCTTTTAACGTTTCCCTCTTTAAGCTCTTTATTCTTTAACAGAGATTCTGCTTTTTTGGAGTAACAGGCCATAAGAAGGCTCTTTTTCCTAGTTGACCTGTTGTCATGATCTCTGCTTCCAAAAGGTCAGGGTTTTCCCAACTCCCTTGGAAGCAGATCCATAACCCAGGTTCCGAGTGCCAACCAGTCCCAATTGGGACCTTTTGGACCCAGTCCTGGCGCCGGTGGCACCAGGCTCATAAATATGCCCAGTCCCAGCGCTGGAAGCGCCGGGCTCATAATGCTTGGGTGGACTTACCTGCAGCAGACCATGCTGCTTACTTGCCTGCCAGTTGAGCCTCTGATCCTCTTCTGTTTGGAACTACTTTTCCTGTTGGGTGGGGCTGGAGCCACTCCCTAGATTCAGAACACTGGAACTCTTCTGGAAGGCAGGAACTCTTTTGTTTACCAGGAACTCTTTTCTTACTTAGGCGTGGCTGTGGAAGGAGACACCTAAGCACTACAGGAGGCTATTTAAACCACACCCGGTGGATGAATCTTGCTTTGCGTTATTCTGCACCCTCTGCAGCAGAACGCTCATCGTGTCTTCTGCATCCGGTCCTGGGCCTAAGGAAAAAGGCTTACCATCCTGAATCCAGTCTTCAGCAACACCTATAAAGACAAGAAAGAACAGGTTAGCATTCCGGCATCTGAAAGGCAAAGGCTTACCTACTCTTCGTGCACTCCGGAGGTCTTCACACTGCATTCCGGCATCTGAAAGACAAAAGCTTACCAACTCTTCGCACACTCCGGAGGCCGTCGGCGCTGCATCTCGCATCTGAAAGACAAAACAAGGTGCGTTTAAAGACATTGGGGAACTTTAATACTCACGTGCCATTACTCCTTTCCACATCTAACCCAGTGGGTATCCCGGCACCCTGCAGCCGCTCCGAACTTGTACCTGCAAAATAAAAAGACAGTTAGAGCGCTTCGTGAAGCTGGCAACAAGCGCTTACTTACGTGCTTCCAGGCGCTTCTATTCATCACACGGGCTCCGTCTTCAACTCACTTCAGCCCGTCATCCGCCATCGCCGGAACCCTGCAAAACAAGAGACATCATTATTAAAGACTTTAAAGACATTTGAGTTACTCAAAACTTACCGTTTGTGCAGTAAACGACGGACAGCAGTCCTCTGAAGTCAAGAGGCCTGCGCTACCTATCCAGTGAAGAAACTGGTTACAGCACCCTGCCCCGAGGCAGATGGAGAGCTCGGCATTCACTTACCTAAGGTGAGAGCGTTAACCTGTGGGGGTCTATAGGAGAGGAGAAGAGGAAAGAGATAGGGACACCCCAATAACCCCAGTTCATTAACCCCGTATTTTCTATCTGCAGACATCTCACTCTGCACGTCAGGCATACAGGGCACAGAGGTCCAGCCCAAAGAGCCAACCGGGTGCTGCACATCACCTTTGAAGATACGGTAGTCGCCCAGTCAAGACCGGCGCCTCTGCGAGAATCAGGTGAGCGTTACAGAACGCAAAGCCAACCGCAAAACTCTCGCCCAGGCGCTATGGAAACCTCGGATACTGACCACCTAGCCCGGTTACTTGGGGAACTACGGGCAGAAGTGCATGCAGCTCGTCAGGAAACGAACGCTCTAAGAAGGGAACTAATTATTTCCAAGGAGAGAACAGATGATCTTGCTAGACAATTGCTACAGTCACAAGCCGGACAGACCCCGCTACCCGCATCAGGGGCAAATCTTCCTTCAACATCCTCTATGAATCCAGTGCAGATCAACCTACCTGGGAATGTACCTCTGGCTCCGCCCGAACGATTTTCTGGTGACCCAAAGAGGTTTGCGGTATTTATCAATCAGTGCCGGTTGCACTTCTTATGCCGGCCAGCAGCCTTTCCAACTGATCAAGCTAAAGTAGCTTTTGTACTTTCGTACCTTAGTGGCAATGCGGCAGACTGGTCGATCCCTCTAGTTAATCAAGATGATCCGGTTCTCCATGATTTTCAAGCCTTTCAGCTTATTATGGAAAAACTGTTCGCAAGACATGCACAGGGGCAGGCCTTGGACAATGAGCTTCTTTCGTTGCGACAGGGTAATCAAGACCTTTTGGCTTATATTGCATCTTTCAATAGACTAATAGTGGAAACTCAATGGCCTGAGGACAAAAGGATTATGCTGTTTTATAGAGGTCTACGTGGAGAGCTCAAAGACGTTTTAGCCCAAGTAGTGAATCCCCCACAAGACTGTTCGGATTATATAGACTTGGTCGTTCAAATAGATCACAGACTGCAGAACAGGAAGGCCGATCGTTCCAAGTTTGATGCTCGAGTATTTTCCAAACCGCCCACTCCTTCCAAAGGAGTAGACTCCGGGGAACCCATGCAAATAGGGGGTCTGAAAGGTCCTCTAACACAAAGGGAGCGGGAAAGGAGAAAACAGTTGCAATTATGCCTATATTGCGGAAACTCAGGGCACTTTCTTCGAGACTGTCCGGTGAAACCTGCCAAGAAGGCAGTAGGAGCTGCAGTTACCACAGTTACAAACTCTGAGCAGGGAAACGACCTCGCCCGACAAGAATAGAGGTCCTCTTGCCGAGCGTGAAAACCAGTTCCGTGACCTCGCATTTCGTGATACCTATGGTCCTCATTAGCCCTGATAATCCGGGTCGATTACATGCAATTGAAGCTTACGTCGACAGCGGTGCCATCGGCAATTATGTGGATTGTGAAATGGTTTTGAGGATGAATCTAACTCTTTGTCCCAAGGCTGTAAAGGACGTCATTACTACGGTGGATGGTACGGAGATAGCCTCCGGGCCAGTAACGCATACCACTCAAGAGGTGACGCTAGTAAGTCAAGATGGACACCATGAGAAGATCGTGTTCGATGTGATCAAGGCCCCTCAGTTCCAGATTATTCTAGGAATACCTTGGTTAGAGAAACACAATCCTCTGATCGATTGGCGAGCAAGAACGGTCCAGTTTCCAGAATGTGTCTCTACGTGTCACCCTCCACCTGGTGTTGCACTGGCAGCAATTTCTTCAGAGACTCCCCAGTTACCTCCCGAATACCTAGAATACCAAGATGTTTTCCGGAAGGAGCAGGCTAACTCTCTACCTCCTCATAGGTCTTATGACTGCCAGATAGACCTGATACCTGGATCTACTCCTCCTTGTAGTAGAATTTATGCCCTCACCGAGCCTGAGAACCTTCACCTTCGACAATACCTGGATCAATACCTGGCAAATGGGTTTATTCGTCCCTCCAAGTCCCCTGCCTCTTCAGCTTTGTTCTTCGTTCCAAAAAAGGAAGGAGACCTTAGAACTTGTATCGATTATCGCTCCCTGAACCAGATCACCGTTAAGAATAGATATCCGTTACCTTTGATCCCTGAACTCCTGGACCAAGTCAGAAAAGCATGCATATATACAAAGCTGGATCTTAGAGGAGCTTACCACTTGGTACGAGTAAAAGAGGGCGATGAATGGAAGACGGCCTTCCGCACCAAGTATGGGCTATTTGAATATCAGGTCATGCCCTTCGGACTTTGCAATGCCCCGGCCGCCTTTCAATATTTTATGAACGATGTCCTCAGAGAGCTCATAGATGTGTGTGTTGTTGTTTACATCGACGACATTCTCGTTTATTCTTCATCGGAATCTGAACATCGGAAACACGTGAAAATGGTCCTCGAAAGATTGCGTCAACACAAACTTTTCGCTAAGTTGGAAAAATGTGTTTTCAACGTGACTGAAGTTGAATTCTTGGGATTCATATTATCACCTGGCGGAGTGCGTATGGATTCAAAGAAGGTCGATGCAGTTCTCAAATGGCCATCACCATCCTCCGTAAAAGGTGTGCAAAGCATGTTAGGCTTCGCTAACTTTTACCGCAGGTTTATCCCCGAGTTCTCTCGAATAGTCCAGCCCATCACTGCCTTGTTAAAGAAAAACAAACGTTTTGAATGGTCTACCGAGGCGGAACAAGCTTTCCAGGATTTGAAGACTAAATTTATCTCTGCACCAATCTTAAAACACCCTCGCCCCGAACTCCCCTATATCGTGGAAACTGATGCTTCAAGCCTTGCCATGGGGGCAGTTCTATCACAAAAGGACCCGGTAACCAATCAGTTGCATCCCGTGGCATTTTGGTCCCGCAAATTCTCGCCTCCTGAAGTCAATTACACGATTACTGACAAGGAACTTCTGGCTATCAAGTCTGCCTTTAAGGCTTGGCGGCATTATCTGCTGGGGGCCCGACACACCGTTACTGTGATTACGGATCACCGAAACCTGCAATATTTGAAAACCGCAAAAGCCCAATCCTCTAGACAACTCTGTTGGGCATTATTCTTTGCCGAGTTTGACTTCATAATTACCTATCGACCTGGTACCAAGAACGGTAAAGCCGATGCCCTTTCTCGGATGGGAGTGGAAGAACACTTGATCAACCCTAAACCTGTACCAATCATTCCCGAACAGAGAATTCTGGGTGTAATCACCACAGAATCCATAGAGGAAGTTAAGAATAAAGCCAGGCAACTTGTAACTCCAGCAGACATACAGAATTGGCATCTGCAGGGAAAGGACTTTGCAGTAAAGGACAACTTATTGTATTTCCAAGAACGATTATACCTACCCAGCACAGATTTACAGAAAAAAGTAATCTCTTGTTATCACGACTCCTTAATGGAAGGTCATCCCGGTATAGCCAAGACCTCAGAAAAGATCAAGCGCTACTTCTGGTGGCCGTCTTGGAAAAAAGATATCAGAGACTTTATAATGTCCTGTGGAGTATGCGCCCAAAACAAGAGTCAAAAGGAAAGACCAGCAGGCCTCTTACGCCCTATTGACATCCCACCTCGCCCTTGGCATACGCTTTCTATGGACTTCATCACCGATCTACCTCCGTGCTCCGGATACAATACGATTCTAGTAATCGTGGACTTATTCTCCAAGATGGCGCATTTCATTCCGCTCAAAGGCTTGCCAACAGCAGCAATTCTGGCCCGAGAATTTCTCGAAAACATCGTCCGACTGCACGGTTTTCCTTCGGTTCTAATTTCGGATCGAGGTAGTCAATTTATTTCTCATTTTTGGCGAAGTTGCTGTCGGTCGGCTCAAATTGATGTGAGACTATCGACCAGTCACCACCCTCAGACCGACGGACAAACCGAGAGGACCAATCAAACTCTGGAACAGTATTTACACTGCATGCTGCAACAAACTGAAAAAACTTGGAAAGATATCCTTTGGATAGCCGAGTATGCCTACAATAACTCTGTCCATTCGGGAACTGGGAAAACCCTGTTTTTTCTTTTGTACGGCAGTCACCCTCGAACCTCGGAGTTGTATCCCCTCCAAGATCTTGAAACACCAGCAGTAGACTACCTGCATTCTACAATCACCCAAGCCTTTAAGGAAGCTGTTTCTCACCTTCAAAGGGCTAAAGAACAATACAAGAAAGGAGCAGATCAACATCGGAAGGAAGCCCCTCACTATCAAGTAGGGGATCAAGTCTGGTTATCCACCAAATATCTATCTCTAAAAGGGCCACGCACATTCAACCCAAGATACCTTGGTCCCTATTCCATCACTACCATAGTAAACCCAGTAGCGGTCAAGTTGGACTTGCCCCCGCACATGAAGATACATCCGGTCTTCCACGTCTCTCTATTAAAACCCGTGCAACCTCAAACCCGACTAACCAAATCTCCAAAACCTATCCTAGTTGATGGAGAACTCGAGTTTGAAGTCAAAAGCATTCTGGACTCCAAGATCTCCAAATCTAAACTATTCTACCTAATTGACTGGAAAGGCTACGGCCCCCAAGCGAGATCCTGGGAACCTGCTGAATATGTCCACGCTCCTCGCCTAATCAAAAGATTTCACCGAACATTTCCTGACAAGCCAAAACCCCTGGAGAAGCCCGGTTTGGGAGGGGCCTTGAGGGGGGGTACTGTCATGATCTCTGCTTCCAAAAGGTCAGGGTTTTCCCAACTCCCTTGGAAGCAGATCCATAACCCAGGTTCCGAGTGCCAACCAGTCCCAATTGGGACCTTTTGGACCCAGTCCTGGCGCCGGTGGCACCAGGCTCATAAATATGCCCAGTCCCAGCGCTGGAAGCGCCGGGCTCATAATGCTTGGGTGGACTTACCTGCAGCAGACCATGCTGCTTACTTGCCTGCCAGTTGAGCCTCTGATCCTCTTCTGTTTGGAACTACTTTTCCTGTTGGGTGGGGCTGGAGCCACTCCCTAGATTCAGAACACTGGAACTCTTCTGGAAGGCAGGAACTCTTTTTTTTACCAGGAACTCTTTTTTTACTTAGGCGTGGCTGTGGAAGGAGACACCTAAGCACTACAGGAGGCTATTTAAACCACACCCGGTGGATGAATCTTGCTTTGCGTTATTCTGCACCCTCTGCAGCAGAACGCTCATCGTGTCTTCTGCATCCGGTCCTGGGCCTAAGGAAAAAGGCTTACCATCCTGAATCCAGTCTTCAGCAACACCTATAAAGACAAGAAAGAACAGGTTAGCATTCCGGCATCTGAAAGGCAAAGGCTTACCTACTCTTCGTGCACTCCGGAGGTCTTCACACTGCATTCCGGCATCTGAAAGACAAAAGCTTACCAACTCTTCGCACGCTCCGGAGGCCGTCGGCGCTGCATCTCGCATCTGAAAGACAAAACAAGGTGCGTTTAAAGACATTGGGGAACTTTAATACTCACGTGCCATTACTCCTTTCCACATCTAACCCAGTGGGTATCCCGGCACCCTGCAGCCGCTCCGAACTTGTACCTGCAAAATAAAAAGACAGTTAGAGCGCTTCGTGAAGCTGGCAACAAGCGCTTACTTACGTGCTTCCAGGCGCTTCTATTCATCACACGGGCTCCGTCTTCAACTCACTTCAGCCCGTCATCCGCCATCGCCGGAACCCTGCAAAACAAGAGACATCATTATTAAAGACTTTAAAGACATTTGAGTTACTCAAAACTTACCGTTCGTGCAGTAAACGACGGACAGCAGTCCTCTGAAGTCAAGAGGCCTGCGCTACCTATCCAGTGAAGAAACTGGTTACAGCACCCTGCCCCGAGGCAGATGGAGAGCTCGGCATTCACTTACCTAAGGTGAGAGCGTTAACCTGTGGGGGTCTATAGGAGAGGAGAAGAGGAAAGAGATAGGGACACCCCAATAACCCCAGTTCATTAACCCCGTATTTTCTATCTGCAGACATCTCACTCTGCACGTCAGGCATACAGGGCACAGAGGTCCAGCCCAAAGAGCCAACCGGGTGCTGCACATCACCTTTGAAGATACGGTAGTCGCCCAGTCAAGACCGGCGCCTCTGCGAGAATCAGGTGAGCGTTACACCTGTCGCTCTCTTTTGTTCAGGTTCAATAGGGGTCTTGCATGTCGAAGTTGGCACTCCTCTCGTCTTATCTTGCTGGGTTTTCACTTCACATTCCTCGGCTGTCTCAGTGGCGGTGTCTACCTCAACATCCTCATCAGTCGGTTAGCTATTGGTTGACATATTCAGTACATTTTCGTCATCCTCAACTTCATCCTCAATCGCCAGTGATATTTTTGTTTTTCCTTCTTTTTCGTT
Organism: Ambystoma mexicanum; assembly: GCF_040938575.1. Classification (NCBI taxonomy): domain Eukaryota; kingdom Metazoa; phylum Chordata; class Amphibia; order Caudata; family Ambystomatidae; genus Ambystoma; species Ambystoma mexicanum. The sequence goes on along the minus strand of NC_090921.1, from coordinate 343,455,419 downwards.
TGTCTCCATCTGTCTGGTCTTGCTCTTAGCTGGATCTTCCGTGGTCGTCGTTCTTGCGGCCTCACTGGAGTCTATGCTACATTTTTTGTTAATTGCGCCCGTGGGCTCCGTGTTATCTACTGTGATGGTTAACGCTTTAATGTTTCGGAAGAAGTTTGCAGAACTTCGTGGATTTTTGTTCTTCTGCACTTGCTGGTTTTTAGATTTCTTTTTATGTTTACTCTGATTTATGTCGACAGACCTGCCTTTCACACTTTGAGCCGCGCTCCCTTTTGATTTTCTAGACTTGAAAATGTCAAACCATTCAGCTTCATTCTTCTTTTCAGTTATAACGTCGACTTTGCTGTTTAGTGGCATCTGTCTCGCATCTTTTTCTTTCTTACTCAGCCTTGGGTCATCTAAAACTTCACTCTCACTTCCTCCCTCGTCATTTTCAATTTGTACAATCTCAATTAGGTCCGTTTCTTCGGCCCTCCTTTTTTTTGTTGGAGTTTTGAGGGTATTTTCCTTCGTGACCTTGACACTTTCTTTGGTCTCTTTAATGGGGTCCTTTTTTTTATTGTTTTTCTCCTTGCTGTTTCTTTCACTAACTTCGTCAGAGGAGTCCTTTATCTTATTTGTTTTCTCTGGACTGTCCCTCGTCACAATTGACATTTCCAAGTCTGCTTCAGAGCAGCAGCTCTTATTCTTCTTTGCTCTTATAGGCACAAATTTTAGTTTTGACGTTTCCTCATTTGTTAGTGATACGACGTCACTGTCTGTTGAGGTCGTGGCATGTGCTGTTTCTGAGTTCAGTTGGATTTGTGATGGAAATCGATTCTCAATTGCATCCGCTCTATATTCACGATCTTTTTGTAAGAGCGTCAAAGCTTGTTTCGTCACTTCTGCCAAGAGTCTTTTATCTTCGATTGTTGCTTTTAAGGACTCTCTTAGCGCTGTTAAAGATATGTCATTACCTCTTCTAGTTTCCACGACCTGGGCCGTCATGTCCATCAGATCTAATTCGAGTTTTACAATTTTCGAATTCAGAAGGGCGACCAATGTTGTTTGGTCGCGAAGGCTCTCGTTTAGATTTTCGTAAAGTTTCAACAACGGGGCCACCGCTATCGTCGTTGCAGACATTAAAATGGGGCTCAACCTTCCAATTGTCGTCCCTACGAGTGTCGTGACTTAATAAGGATTTTGAGGAGCCATCAGAGCTGGGGGTTGCTCAGACTGTTGTCTCACCTTTCTTTGAGGGAGAGACTTTGCTTCGTCCTCAGAATCAGATGATGCCTGACTCAGTGCTTGCTCACTTAGTCTCTTCAGTGTGGGCGTCAGACTCCGTCTTGTGTTACTTTTAAATCTTTTGTGTCCACTTCGAGTTCTAAGTCGGAGCTTAATTTTCTTCAGCTCCTTTTTTGTGAAACTACAATCTCTTCGTTTCTAGACTCGAATTGACGGAGTGTTCACTTCTAGCGTCATCACATCGTGTAGGCACTTTTCCTTGGTTCCTTGCCAATCTACTTGTGGAGATGTCCTTCCACATGAATGTGTTACTGAATTCCTTCGTCGTTTCGATAGATTGGAATTCATTTCCACTAGGTCTCTCAGGACTTGGTCAGCGAGCCCTACTGAGTCCCTTCTACGTGGAGCCTCAACAGTTCTTTCCTTTGTAAGTCTTTCTTTCCATTTCGCAGCGCGAGACCACTCCTCATTGGAATCTCCTTCTGTCACAGCGATACTGGTTTTCTCGCTTGACTCTAAGAGGGAGGAATCAGAGTCCGATATTCTTACTTTGTTGCTTATTAATGCCTGTTCTTTTCCCTTTTGAGTTTGTAGATTTAATATTTTGCGATCCTCCTTGTGCATTGTAGCCACTCTTGTCCATGGCAGTATCTTTAAAGAAGAGCCTGTATGTATTGGTTTTGATAAAGTCTCGGAGGGGACAGCTGCGTGACCTACTGGGGACACACTTTGTCCTCTCACACTCCTTGGAGATGACTCTTTTGTTAGATCAAACGTCTCTGCTGCTGTATCCTCTTCTGACGCACAAGTCGTTTTAGTCAGTTCTTTCCTCTGCTCATTGTAGTGTGATTCGTCTTTAGATAAATCCACACTCTCCTTGACTTTGTCAGAGTGGTCTCTGAGTCCTGTCTGGGCGTCCATGTTGATAGGGTTTGGGGTAACGTTCACAGACCTTCTCCTCTCAGTCGTAGTTGCGATTGCTTCGCTCGTGGGTCTGAAGAATGAATTTCTGGCACTAGATGTTATCGCGGCAGAGCCGCAATGTACCATAGCAGTGCAGATATTCAGTCTCCACTCAACCCCCATTTTTATCTCCGATTGTGCTTGCAAATCTTCTGTTTCAGCCCTTATCATGTCGGTGGCTTCCTCAATTTGCATCGGAGAGAAGGAGGGAGTCCCTTCTTTGACATCACTCTCACATCTCTTGCTCACGTAAGCCCACTCCCCTGAGCCACCCGTATCCCCCTCCATAGATTCATCAGCGCCATCGGTGTGCTCTGATTCACTTGTCCCCTCGCAGTCACTTACAATGCCCAACTCATCACTAGCTGAGCTAGCGACTTCTGCCGCTCGGGTTAAAATTGTGCCGTCTTTCCTCACATTTCTTGCTCTCAATGATTCAGCGTGGGGCTCAGAACATGCAGCGAGGTGGTACGGCGAGATTGTGATCGTTGCACGTTGGGCCTCTGCTCCCACTGCTCTTTCCTCTCTCGCCTCCGTTGATGGCTTTCCACGCACCGCTGTGATAGGGGTATGTAAGCCCTTCATCGGGGCATTTGACATCACTTTCCCTCGCTTTGCGTGTGCTCGCGTATTGGTTGGGGCAGTGTCTCCGGTCCTCATCCTTGAGGCTTCCGGATCTCTCCAAACTCTCCACACACAGGGCGCACTTCTCGTCTTTTTTCGTCAGAGATCACTCACGGTAAACGCGGCACAGTGGACAGCGGGCAGGAATATAGGGGGAAGGTGCACGCGCAGCTGCTCTTACCAGTTCTTTCATGCGATCGTGTCACCTTCTGCCTTCTGCTGGTGAGAGTCTCCAGACCTCTCCAGACCTCCACGGACCACCAGGGAACACAGGAAACACTCTGTCCACTCCGCTCCGCTCCGCTTCGTTTTGCTGGGGGATTTTAATGGCTGGCTCCTCCTCTCCAGTATAGCAATGGATGACAGACTGCCCCACACAGGAAACACTCTGTCCACTCCGCTCCGCTCCGCTTCGTTTTGCTGGGGGATTTTAATGGCTGGCTCCTCCTCTCCAGTATAGCAATGGATGACAGACTGCCCCATACAGGACACTCTCTGTCCACTCCGCTCCGCTCCGCTTCGTTTTGCTGGGGGATTTTAATGGCTGGCTCCTCCTCTCCAGTATAGCAATGGATGACAGACTGCCCCACACAGGAAACACTCTGTCCACTCTGCTCCGCTTCGTTTTGCTGGGGGATTTTAATGGCTGGCTCCTCCTCTCCAGTATAGCAATGGATGACAGACTGCCCCACACAGGAAACACTCTGTCCGCTCCGCACCGCTCCGCTTCGTTTTGCTGGGGGATTTTAATGGCTGGCTCCTCCTCTCCAGTATAGCAATGGATGACAGACTGCCCCATGCAGGAAACACTCTGTCCACTCCGCTCCATTCCGTTTCATTTTGCTGGGGGATTTTAATAGCTGGCTCCTCCTCTCCAGTATAGCAATGGATGACAGACTGCCCCAGACAGGAAACACTCTGTCCACTCCGCTCCGCTCTGCTTCGTTTTGCTGGGGGATTTTAATGGCTGGCTCCTCCTCTCCAGTATAGCAATGGATGACAGACTGCCCCACACAGGAAACACTCTGTCCACTCCGCTCCGCTTAGTTTTGCTGGGGGATTTTAATGGCTGGCTCCTCCTCTCCAGTATAGCAATGGAATACAGACTGCCCCACACAGGAAACACTCTGTCCACTCCGCTCCGCTTGTTTACATAATTCAAGTCCTTCATTAAGTGAACTTCTCCAAGAACAAGCAGGGAAGCCGTCATGGGTATAGCAAGTCGCAGCAACAGGCCTAGCCTCTCCTACACACCCCTCCAGAAATCCTTAGTTTTGCAGCAAAACTAGATTAGATGACACAGCGTTCCTTTCTCCTGCCTGCACTTCCAGCACGGGTCATCGTCGGACAAATGTCTCTGGAACATTTGCACCGGTGTCCAATACGTTCTGAAGAGCAACTTAATCTGCGAGGTCCTTAGACCTCAATCTATGCTTCACAGGCAAATGTTATTACAGCATCTTTTCCAGCAGCCAGGGTTCAGGTCCTACCCCAGCTCCCTATCGCATATATGCACATTTTCTTCATCCTCCTCACCAGCAGAAGCCAAAACCTTTTGTAATGTTGCCGCCGGATGGGTAGCGCTGACATACAGTTCCAATTGTGACCAGGGCGCATTCGCATAAAATGGTTATCAATTGTCTATTCTCCGTATAGGTGCAGTCTCGCAAATCATATTCTGTTCACAATCGGGCAAAAGGTATCCATTCATCGTCATTAAGCAGTTCCTTACCATAGCAGATACCTCCCAAAAGCCAGGACAACCAGAAAAGAGTTTTCCCTTGTATCGTAAAAGCAGGATTCAGCCATATATATGCGTCAGGGAACACAAATGGGTCAGAGCCTAATTGTTGTGAAATTTTGCACCAGCAGTCACGCAGAAATTCTGTAAGGGGGTTCTTTATTCGTAAAGTCTTGGAGATCATGGACAATAGTGCCTTGGGGTCCAACTGTGTGCTGATGGCTCGATTCAATATTCACCCACAAGTCAGTCTTAGGTCTTATCATCCTACATAGGTGTCGAACAGAGAAATGATAGAAAAGTTCAGCAGATTCATGCCCCCCAAACTCGATGGAAGTTGTAGTTTCCAGGGCGTCTAAGAGGGTTGCCCTCCACAGGAATGGTTGCATAAGTACATTTATCTCATTGAAGATGTTTTTTGGCATTCTAAGTGGCAGAATATAGTTGATCTTGGCCACCACAGTCATCTTGATTCAGTTAACTTTCCCCCATAAGGAAAGTTTCAAAAGGGACCACGCACCTCCAGGTGATTCCAGATCCCTAAGTACTTCATTTTGATAGGACACCATGTAAAATTCTAATGATCGAACATATGTTTCATGCAGGAAGCAGAAATAGGCAGGATTTCAGACTTACTCCAGTTAACCTTGTATCCAAAGTTCCCAGAGAAGGCCTTCATTACACTCATCAGGGAGTCAATACTCGAGTCAGGTTCTTCCACGACCACCAGCAGAGATCATCTGCATATAGCTAAATATTGCCTGAGCAACCACCATGTCCAATTCCATGAATGCCTTTGTTTGTTTGTAACAGAATGGCCAATGGCTCCATAGCAAAAATGAACAGCAATGGTTAGAGTGGACATCCCTGCCTGGTTCCTCGCTGGAGCCGAAAGTCATCCGAAACTAGACCATTAGTGAGAATGCTAGAAGTAGAATCTGTATAAAGCAGCTCAACCCAAAGCATGAAGTTGGATCGAACCCCCATCACTTTTAGAGTTTCAAAGAGGTATGTCCATTCAATCCAATCAAAGGCTTTCTCTGGATCGAGGGAGACAGCAGCCATCGTGTCCTTGCACCTACTTCCTATGGTTAAAAGCAGCTTTCTCATGTTATCTGCCACAAATCTCCCTGGGACAAATCCGCCTTGATTTTCATGTTTCAGCAGAGCTATTACCTTTTCTAATCTCTTTGCAAGTACCTTGGCCATCAGCTTGCAATCCAAGTTAATCAGGCTAATAGGTCTGTAGTTTGCACAATGTGACTGCGACTTGTCCTTCATTATAACAGTAATTAGTTCATGCCTCATAGTGTTAGGTAAAGTTCCTTTATCAAAAGATTTGCACTTCACACAGGAATGCAATGATGCTGTCAGGCAAGATCCGGTAAACTTCTGAAGGGAACCCATCTATACCTCCTGCTGTTTTGTTTCCATTCAGAGTGGAGCTTGCCAAGTGGATATCCTCAGTTCAGACTGGAACTTCCAAGGGATGCGCAAGTTCCTCTGTTAATCTGGGGATTTCGATCTGAGCTAGGGTTGTTGCAATATCATCAGGCCCACGATTAATCTTAGAGCAGTATGGCTGTTTCTAAAAGTTCTGAAACACATCGTTGATAGATTTGGGAGTCATCAACATGTTGCCAAGGCTGTCTTTTAATTGCCGTAATGATCTGCTCACTTTCCGCCATTGACTTCCCAATCCGCCAGGACTAGTGATGTCCCGGCGGCACAGGGATAAGAGACGCCAGAAAAGTAATGAGGCCCAATATGTATTATCTGAACTTAATAGGTACCGTAGAGCACGTACCTCCCAGAACTACCACGTGCCCCAGAACACACCTCTGCACTACAAACCAGGCGCATTGATAGCTGCGGGTAAGCTACATTAAAATGTAAATGTGTTTGTTGGTTTGTTTCTTGGTTGCTGCCTGTAACTAAGAACATTTGCCATCCCACAATATCACAAGAGTATCCAATTCAATTCACTTTTAGGCATGAAGGGGAAGTTCAACGCCGGATGGTGTATTCTTCATGGGGTCAAACCTTTACAAATTGAATTATAAATAAAGAGCAAACTACCATAATGGTGCGTTTGCAATTTTACAGAAAGATCTGCTATCTTCAAATTGACAAATTCTATATGTACTGCACCACACAGGTGATCCAAGTCCCCCAAATAGATGAACTCAAGAACACATTTATTGTCTCTTTTAAGTCGCCCTCCAGAGAGAACTGTGTGTGGTACAAAGAGAGCATTGTGTCCCAAAAGGTGGCAGATGAATCATAAGGGGTCGGCAATGACCAGTGTCCACTGGTCCTGATGAATGTGGTAAAAATTACAGCAGTCCACTGAAACCGGTCGACAATAAAAAGGGATGTGTTTCCAATGTTCTACACACCCAGGGCAAAGCAATTAGATTAAACTTGTAGGAATAAATAAACACCATTACTTGCCATTTTGTGTTTTAATACCTGGGAGTAGGTACAAGCATCAACATGGTTGCACTACCTGTTTTAACATTTTGTGGGCAAGAAGAGGGAAAAATAAAGCAATAGCATACCCAGCTTGAACCCCCGTTCTTTACTTTGTTTTATTTTAAACAACAATTTTCCTTGGTTCATTTTTCTAAACCATACACAAATACTGGATGAACTGAGACTAGAATAGAGAAAGCTTCTCTCTCTGTCTTCCTTACATAGGCGCTGCATCACCTCTGCTTAGGGAGACCATTTAACAATACCATGTATCTCCCCGTTCTTGGCAACAAAAAGGGACAGTTAGTACTTTTTGTATGGAAATTAAGACTAGTTTTTCCAGTACAAGAAGTTGTTTTTTTCCTCTCTTTTGTGTTGCCAACCCGCCCTCTCGACAAAGGTAAGCTGTCCTGTGAGCAGCATGGTGCTCCAGCGGTCGTGCCTATAGCGCGAGAAGGTTCGGCCGCTCCATCCAAACATCCAGGCTTCCCCTCACCTGCATGATCCTTCTCATGATGGCACTACACAAGGCTGATACAGCATATCCAGGGCTCCACCCGGCCCATCCCAGAACACAAATCCAAACCTTATTTCCGGGGAGTAGAAGATCCGGGGCACAGCACATCCTTGTGGCAAGAAGAATAAATAAATAAACAATAGTAGTAACACAACAAAGTAATAAGAGATACATACATAAAAAAGAAAGGAGGAAAGTGTGTGGAGTGAGGACAACAGGAAGGCCAGACAAGCATCCAAGAAAAGATTCCAAAGACGCACACCTCAGGGCCATCAAGCAGGCTGAACAGGCAGCACCACTGAAGCCACCCAACACAAACAGTCCATCCTTCTTACGTAAACCACTGCTGTTTGAGTTGACACCCCAAGGAGAGGTTCAAGGTGGTTAGAATGGGTACAAGACTGCGAGGATTTTATCAATGCGGTCGGACACTGGAATGTGGCTGACAGGGTAGACATCTTCACCAACTTGGTTGGCAGAGGGGTAAAGACCGTTATCAAAACACACTCCAGGATATAGATAAGCAACAGTATCAGGTGCTTATTGGAGCTCTAAATCAAAAATGTGTAGCACAATGACACAGAGACTATGAGAGGTTTTCGTTTAACCAATGTAGCCAGGGGGTTCAAGAAACAATTAACAAATATGTCCTCTGCCTGCAGATACAAGAGATACACTGCCAATTCGATAACTTCTCTGAAGAAGAAGCCATAAGACTACGCATCATCGAAGGGTGTACCTCCTCCACGTTCCAGAAGCAACTGTTGATGAAACTCCTTCCACTAGCTGAAATACTTGATCTGGCCGGAGTATACGAGCGAGTTGACTCACAGGTGGCAGTGATGGAAGTGCCGAAATCAACAGCAGCAGTAACGGTTATTTCGCCAAAATAAAACACAGTTCGACAAGCAGTGAGGGAACATGGCGCATACAGAGACAACCGCTCCACCACGAGCCACGGAGAGTGGTCACATGCACCCAGCTACCATTCCTGACGCTATTCAAGAAACATAATGTGTTACATGATGACTGAAGACTTACAAGATGAAGGATATGACCAGCCGGTTGAACAACTGGACATCCAGGATCAACAAGATGAATATGTGCAACCTCATGACAGAGGCGGTGGATGAAGAAACCCCCCCGAAAATAATGTTACACATGTTAGGACAAGATGTTCTATTTGTGATTGATACAGGAGTGACAGGAGTGACCGTGACCTCAATCAGGGATAGTACTAACTCCCTCTCCACCAGTCCTCCAGGTCAATCACTACTTGTGTGACTCATGAAGGGCTCTACAGATATGAAAGGCTCAATTTTGGTATCTTGTCAGCAGCATAAATCTTCCATGACACTATCATGTGCATCCTTCTCCCATTCTGTCAGTCCTTTAACTATAGAGACGATATCTTGGTGTTTGGATGCACACAGGAGAAACACGACCAGACTCTCCTAAACGTGTGTCAGGCACTCATGGATGCATGCTTGACCCTCAACTTGGCAAAGTGCGAAGTTAACAAGCTCTTCTGCCTGCTGTGTTGGTGAAGGATATCTCCATATCATCCAGGAATGACCCTACCATACAGGCAGCAGTTTCACTCATGAAGGACGACCAGTGGAGAGGGTATGAGCAAAGGAGTCATCGACTATAGGGTGTTCATGGAGCAGACCTAAAAAAGCAAGCTGCAGTTCATATGGAACTGACCGTGTTGGCAGACTCACTACTCTTGAGAGGCACATGGTTGGTCATCCCGGCGGCCCTGCGCAAGGCAGTCATTGAAGTGGCCATAGGGGAGTAGTCAACACTAAAAGGTTGCTAAAACATTACGTATGGTTCATTTTGCTTACTATAGCATTGAAAATCATGAATTCAATGCTATAGTAAACAAAATGAAAGCGGCACCACCGCCATAATAATGCTACAGAGTTTACCTTTTTGACAGGTGGGCGGGGCGCGTGGGCAGAGCCGTGTACAAATGGGCGGAGTCTTGTGTACTGTGGTCGGGCATACAGCTCAGGAATTTTGATTTTCAAATGTAGGCAGGTATGGTATCCACCAGGGGCGCCGAGTACGCCACCCCCCCAGTGAAATCAAGTCGGGGCTGAGCCCCCCCTCCCTCCCGGGCCGGAGATAAGTGATGCAACATCGATGGCCCTTTCCATCGATACTGCATCACTTCTCTCCGACCGGGTAAAAGCGCGAGAATGTCGGATTAAGCCAGGTCCTCTTTTGTTTAAAGGGAAACGGTGTGCTCGCTGCTACAGTGCACAGCAAAGCAGTATCATGCAAGGGAGTTTCTCACCACTCTGGGAGGGATTTTAAAACGAATGCTCTGATTAGCAGTTTATGATGACCATAAAAAGAATGGTCTACCTAATATTTTATTTAGGTATGTCTTCTGGACTCCTGGCTTCGCTTATGTCCCTGATTTTTTTAAATCAGCCGAAATCAAAGCTTTTCAGGCAACCGCTTAAAAATGCCTGGCTTCTGTGGACCGGACTTTGAGAGTCTGCGATTACAACATGACCGAGTCACAAACAGCAGCAGCTCAGTATGGGTGCGTTTATCAATGCATATTTTGTACATATGACTTTTAGACCAGTGTGCACACCAATGGATTGACAGAAAGGTGCACGCCTGTGTGAGCTCCCTGGGATTCAAACCCGCATTGAGTGCTTAACTCAATTGTTGTCTTGATAGTTGTGTTGCACCTTTTTGTTCACTTATTTATTTATTTATTTATTTATTTGTGTTACAAATATTGGTCTAATAATGGCTAGAAATAAATTTGGCGCTGAAATTAGGCTTTCCTTTCCGCATTTTGAACTTTAAAATGTGCTCAATGTTTTTCTTTTCCTGTGAAAAGAAAATCGCCCCACTGTGCGTTTGAAATTGTCAGCCATCTTGAAAACTTAGCCAGCCAAGATGTGTTTATCCAGAGCCCAGACAAATGAGTTATATATGCATCTATAATTATTACTATTCTTCATTTACGGACCTCCCATCGCACCCTCACTCAAAAATGTTATTGTTTAAAATATTGATCATAATGAAAAATATATGTTAACATATTCTTTTAAAGTTCCTATGACAAATAATCTGCAAACTGTGCCTCCAATCAAGGGTGGACTGGGAAACAAAAGAGGACCTGGAAATAATTTTCAAAGTGGCCCCATATCACACATTTTCAACAAGCCCCACCCTTTTCTTATGGGAAAATTTGGAAATACAAAACAAAAGAGGTCCAGAGTTCTGAGGCCTACCTGGAAATCTCCAGAGTTCCCTTGTGGCAAATCAACTTCCGGGGCACCAGTGGTCCAGGGATGAATATCGGTTTCTAATAATCAATCGGCCCCAAACTTCTAGTAAACCAGAATGGATCCAAACAGATTGGAAACACAAGTATATTATACACCTCCTTGTCCAACTTGGGTAACGTGGACTGAATGGCAGGCTTATCTCCGCAAGGTCGCGGATCGTTGATTAGTTGCAACACAGCGAAAATACAATTATTGCCCAATGATAAAAGGGACTGTAGAGGGAGAGGAAGGAGGAAGTGGAGAGGGAGAGAGATAGGGAGGGGGAGAGGGATGAGGAGAAAGGAGAGAGGGAGAGGAACAGGAAAGGGGAAAGGGAGTAGAAGGGTGTGGTAGAGGGAGAGGGAGGGGGAGGGAGGGAGAAAGAGGGAAGGGGAGAGAGGGAAAGGGAGAGAGGGAGGTGGAGAGAGGGATGAGGGAGGGGGAGATGGACAGAGGGAGAGGGAGGTGGTAGAGGGAGAGGAAGGAGGAAGTGGAGAGCGAGAGAGAGAGGGAGGGGAGAGAGATGAGGAGAAAGGGGAGAGGGAAGAGGGAGAGGGGTAGAGGGAGACGTACAGGAAGGGGGAAAGGGAGCGGGAGGGGAGAGGGAGAGGGAGGAAGAGGGGGTGAGGGAGGGGGAAGGGGAGAGAGGGAGTGGGAGAGGGGAGTGAGGGTGGGGGCCAGGGTGATCGCCAATTTAATTCTGCAAACATTTGGGACTTTACCAAAGCCCCCAAGTGCAAAAGTAAGGTGTAAAAGCCGGGTGTGTTTACTTTCACCCTCCTGGGCATTTTACAGCCATTTGGAGGCTGAGAAAGAGCATGAAACGGAATTAACATTTGCGCTGAGCATTCCCCGTCCACCCTTCAAGGGCACATGCTGAGCAGGGTGGTTTATATTACTCGTGGATGAGAGAGATATAAGTGAAATACTCATCTATGAATAATATCAAAAGTTATGTCACTTTGATAGAATGTCCCTCGCTTGTGGAGCGCTGGAAAGTCTTGCCTGCTGCTGGCCAGCTGCCTCTCTATGTAGCGTCTTCATACGCAGTTCATTGCAATCTTTTGCACACCCGGGAAGTGGTGGGGGCCTGGCAGGGTATGATTAAGATGAAAAGAATATGTAGATCAGGTCTATGAAGTAAGTCCTTTGAAACTTAAAGGCACCTCAACATAGAGTCTGTTTAAGATATTAAATTTGTCCTATGAAATTAAATGTATTTGTGTTTGTATTATTGTAGATATGTATTTAAATGTAATGTGTTCTTTTAATTTATTTTTCAAATGGGTGCAAGCCCGTGGTGCATGTCAGTCATGTGAGGTGGGCCATGGTTAGGGGGTGGGCGGGAATATTTTCTGATAGCATGGGTGCAAGCCCTGGGTGCATGCCAGTCCTGTTAGGTGGGCCATGGTTAGGGGGTGGGTGGGAATGTTTTCTGATAGCATGGGTGCAAGCCCGGGGTGCATGTCAGTCCTGTTAGGTGGGCCATGGTAAGGGGGTGGGCGGGAATGTTTGGCGATAGCATGGGTGCAAGCCCGGAGTGGAGATAGGGGCAGTGATGACTTACCGGAATGCAACTCGAAGGCTTAAATCTCCTTCTTACTTGACTTTAGTATATGCAGTACATGCTAGCCAATGTTTCCACTGCTGTTCTGTGATGCGCGCGCCCCCACCCCTGCGCGCCATTGCACCAAGTTGTCGATTTGCTGTCATATAACTGCCAGTGATGTCACTTCCTGTTTTTGCCCCCCCCCCCCCGCCCCCCGGAAAATTCATAAGTCGGCTCCCCTGGTGTCCACACGTGTTCCCTCTCAAGTTGTGCCCTGGGTGAGGGGGAGGGGCATGCTGTTAGCAAAGCCCACTGACCTGCCTTACCAGTCGTAGCGCAAACCCACACAATTACTTGATGTATAGCGCCGTCGCCATTTTTTCCTCCATTGTTTTGACTACAAGTCTCCTTTACCCTAATGTACCGCGTTCTTTCCTATTTGCCTCGCACTGCCCTCTTCTGTGTCAAGCCACATGCAAGGATGATCACTTGTGAATTAATTATCGTCGTCTCCTTGCTGTACCGCCAGACAAGCTGTACCTTGTCACACTTTAGGGTAACTTGTGGTAAACGAACATGGAGCCGCGGCCCTGCAGTTCTGTGGTTTCCCAGGGCACAGCAGGGGGTGCCTCTCGGGATGAAGCAAGACGCGTGGGAGACTGCAGACAATAAAGCAGGCCAGAACTAGCCAGGCTGCACACAGCCAGCCGCAGCCAGTTCTTGGAAGTACTGACGGGGGTGTTAGTCACGGCTCACCGTGGACTAGTGTTACCAAGTGTAAAGCAGGTCGAGCTATAGGGCAAGGCTGAGCACTCGCTGCGACTCGTTGCCTGTCGCTGCGACTCGTTGCCTGCAGCCTCGAACCGGATCTCCAGAGCCGCATATCAGCTGTCATGCATCGGCGGTCAAGGCACGAGACGGAAACCAAGAGCAGCTATTTTAGTTCAAGTTTAAAAAAAATATATATATACAAATAATAAACTAAAAAGTCATGGGAAACTTTTTCAACTAAAAGTAATACGATCAAAAACAATACATCGGGATAGTCGAGCTAGTTGCCCTTACCGCTGGTTCCGATTGACTGGCCCACCTGGCACTAACGTCAATTCCCAGTGGTTAGAGCACCCGGGAGGCTATGCCCCCGCCTTGCTCTAGGGGTGCAGGCTCCCAGGACTCTTCCTTGGCAGTTACATTTTCTGTGTGGATGCATCACCTCGTTCTCCCAGGTGCTGCCGACTCACGGGATTTCCACGCCCCCTTGTTCCAGTCCCAGGGAGCTTGCACCATCTCCTTCCTCCATGGTTGTGCATCTCGGTTTTTGAACCAATCCTCTTACTGCACTGGTCTCCAGGTGCAGGCTTTCCAGGGTTCTGTAGTACTGGGCGACTATTGTAGTTCCCCGGAGGATGTCTTCTTGATCATGGCTGGCATGGAAAGCCAGAGAGGGGCACCCGGAGCACAGATGGGAGACCTGCCTTTCTTTTATTCTACCTGAGCTTGCATCGTTCCTCCTCCCACCATCTGGGCCCTGCTAGGGCCAAACTGGCTGCCGCTTACTCTTGCTTGCTACGCTCTGATCTTTCACGTGGTCCCCCCTGTTTCTAAAAATCCTTAACCTTCTTTCCACCTCCTCTGTACCACTCTCCCTTGATGTCACCAGTGATTCATTCTCACTCCCAGAGTCTGGTGTTATCATCTCCCTCCTGTTCTAGCCATGTCCTTCCTCCTTACACCTGTTATTGTGGTCTCCTTCCCCCTACCCTCTGTTGTCTCCACCTCCTTCGGTCTTACATCGGATTGTACCTACTTCCTCCTCTCTTCTCATATAAGCCCAGGGACCGTATCTCTCCAGTCCTGAATCTCTCCACTGGCTCCTGGTGGCTGCAAGGATCAAGTTCTAGACACTTTGCATTGTCCACAAGGCTTTCTGGGCCCAGGGCCCGCACTACATCCAAGTCTCTCTTCCTAAATATCTGCCTTCTTGAGTCCTTTGCTCAACTACCTCCAACTCTCTAAGGGTCAGACGCTTCTCCAGGCAGAGTGGGGGTAGATCTCTCTGCTCTGCTGGTGCCTCCCTCTGGAATGGCCTCCATGCCCCTCTCAAACTTGCGCCTCACCACCTGAAGTTCTGGAAGCATCTCAAAACGTTCCTCTTCTCCTCTGCTTTCTCTCTCCCCCTTTCCTGCTGACCTACCTGTCTGCTGCACCCACTGGTTGCTTGGCTACCCTTAGAGTCTCACTGGGTCCCAGGCTCTCTCTTGATCACCCTTGCACTGCCTCCGGGCCTTCCACGAATTTAGGGGCTGCAATCTGTAACCTCTACAGTCCCCTGCCTTCTTTGCACTTACTCGGAGCACTGCTGCCCTGCTGTCCCCAACCCTCTCCCTGGCACTTCTCCCCCCTTTCCCCTTGCACTTCTCTTCCTCGCACTTGCACGATCTGAATTACACAAGGCCTAGTAGGATCGTTTGTCTTGTCCTCCCTCTGTCTTCCGTCCCTTGTCTTGTCTCGCCTAGAAACACTTGTGTACAGGCGTGTTATAAATGACTTATATCATAACTCCCTCTTTTGACTCCAGTCTAGGTTTTACCCCTCTCTTCTTTCCTCTGAAGTTACCGTATTCTTTTTTTTTTAACATTCTTTTTATTGATCAACAGTGGTCTCAACAGTTACAGAAGCTTCATTCCCATAGTACACACAATTTATCTACCAGTTTCATTTCTTCCAAACTTTGTTACATGGAGGTTTCATCTTCGGAAAGGATTTCACACAGGTACATGCGGAAGGGGCCCCAAATGTCCTTTGGCCTACTTGCCCCAGGCTGAGTCAGAACGTACTGCTCCTCACACTCATTAACATAAGTCAATTCCCAAAGGAAAGTGGTCATGCTTGGTGGTGTAGCACTTTTCTAAGTCTGTAATATACATTTCTTAGCCACCGCACATGAGTTATAGAATAGTCTTCTTGTTTTCTCTGAACATTTACCAATGTCTCCAAATAAATACTTTTGATGAGTCAGCTGTGGGGGTATCTGTGTGATTTCCGTCAGCATCTCGGCCACCCTTCTCCAGAAACCCACCAGTGCCGGACACTCCCAATACATGTGAAATACGCCCACCTGTGGGGACCCACATTTGGGACATTTGCCATTGCAATCAACCACAAATTTGGCCATTTTAGCTGGTCTGTAGTGCAGTCTATTTAGGATTTTGAATTGGATCAGAAGCAATCCAGCATTTAGTGAAACTTTCTTTGTGAGTGCACAGTATCTACTCCATTTGTCTTCCGGAATTGGCATCTGCAGGTCTATTTCCCATTTGTCTTTAACCCGGTTCCTTGTGGGTGTGTGGGTTTGTACCGACATATACAATTTGGAAATACCCAGCCCTCCTTTCGTGGTGATGAGTTGTAAGCAGAGGTGCGGGGTGGCTCGTCCGGGAAGAGCGGCCATTGTTTCTGGAATGCGGTTCTCATCCTGTAGTACTGTAGTATCTTAAGTGGCCCGCCCCCCAGCGCCCTTGTAAAGTCTTCCAGGGCTGCAAATTTACCATTTATAAACATATCCCCCACCCTCATCTCCATATTGGGGTCCCAGGCCTCCTGTATACCAGCATCAAATGTCGGGGGGATACCGGAAAGTTCCACAAGGGGATCTCTGGGTTGTAGGGTGTCTCCAGCTTCAATCTTTTGAATATTGCGCCCCAGGCCCGGACAGTGCAGCTAACTGGGTCATATTTGCATGTGTCTTGGTGTCGTAAGTTAAATATAACTGACTTGATGTCCGTCGGGGATGTGGTATGTGTTTCCACCCACGTGTGTGGTGTACCATTAGTCTCCTTGTACCAATACTTTGCAAATTGTGCCTGTGCGACCAGGTAATAGAGTTCAAAATCCGGGGCGGCTATACCTCCGGTACAGTATTGTTCCATCATTTTTTCCCACCCTATTCTAGCTGTTTTCCCGTTCCAGAGGAAGGTCACTATCATTGAGCGTAGTCTGGAAAAAAAATCCATGCCGGGCCATATGGGTATCTTTACTAACAAATATAGCAGCTTAGGGAGGGCTACCATTTTAAGGAATGCTATCCTGCCATGTAGCGATATGGGGAGGTGTCTCCAGGTCTGTAGCTTAGTGTTCAGTGTTTGGAGTGCCTGTTCGTGATTGTCAGTATATAGAGTATGTCTATTACTGGATATTAGGACCCCCAAATATCTGATGTGTTGTTCCGACCATTTAAGTCCACAGGTATTGGTTGGGAACTTAGTGGAGGGTGTGAGCAGGAATATTTTGGACTTAGCATTGTTTATGGTATATCCAGAATATTCGGTGAACTCATGTATGTCAGTCATGATGGGCGCTATATTTTTCTCCGGCTCCCTGACGTATAAGAGCGTGTTATCGGCATACAGTGAGATTAACTGGATGGCGCCTTTCATGTTTATTCCCTTGTCTCTATGCCTCAGTCTGACGGCCGCTGCCATGGGTTCGATGGTCAAAGCAAACAATATGGGCCAGAACGGGCAGCCCTGTCGCGTGCCCCTGCCCAGTTGGAACAGAACAATTCGGAGATAGTTCTATTGGTACATACATTGGCTCCGGGGGCTGTGTACAATAATCGCACGTATCTGATAAAGCCGGGTCCCACTCCAAACGTTTCGAGAACCAAAAGGAGATATACCCATGAGACGGAGTCGAACGCCTTCTCGGCGTCTAGGGCTATTGCGACTGCACTCCTGCCCGGATCTATCTGTGCCATTATACTAAATAGTCTGCAGAGATTTAAAGCCGTGGACCTTTGAGGGATAAATCCATTCTGGTCAGGGTGAACCAACATGGAAGCTAGGGGTAGCATTCGGTTTGCCAGCACCTTCGCAAATATTTTGGCATCCACATTAATAAGTGAGAGTGGTCTGTACGATGACATATCACAGGGTGGGCGCCAGGGTTTTGGTAGTACGGTTATTATAGCCTCTCTCATTGTTTGTGGTAACATGTTTCCCTCTAGCGCTTCCTCCCAGGTTCTCAGGCCCCCAGACCGTCCGAGCCAGGTGCTTTACCTGATGAGAGGACCTTAATCGCCTCGTTAATTTCTTCTGCAGTGATCGGCTAATCTAGAGCCAATCTGTTTTCGAGCGGGAGTTTGGGGAGCTCCAGTGTCGCCAAATAGGCCTTTATCTCAGCACTTGTTTTCCTGTCCCTGTTTGCAAATAGTGTTTGATAAAATTTGACGAATTCCCCGTTTATCCACTTCTCACTCGTCACCACCTCCTGTTGCGCTGTTTGTATGCTGGTGATCGGGTGTAGTTGCTTCTCGTGTTTGATAAGGTTGGCTAGTGTTCTACCCGCCTTGTTCCCCTCACCATATCTGCGTGCTCTGGCAGGGGCTGCCATATATCGTATTTCTCTAGCGGCCAGGTCATCGAAGTCCCTTATGTGTTTGTGAATTGATGCAAGGGTATCTCTATCATGTGTGCGACTGTAAACTTCTTCTAGGTTTTTTAAAGTATTTTCCACCGCCTCCCGCTCTCTTCTTACCCCTTTTAGGAGACCCGTGGATTTCGAGATCAATGTCCCCCTAGCCCAAACCTTGAAGGTCTCCCAGACCGTGGAAATCCGTTCCACTGTCCCAATATTGTTAGCAAAGAACTCATCTATTTCAGTTCGCAAAGATTCCGCCACATTTGGGTCACTAAGTATTCCTCCCGGCATTCTCCACCTCCTTGCCGGTCTGGGGATATCTCTAAATTTGAGCTCCAACAGAACGGGGGAATGGTCAGATAGTGTACGAGGTAGGATTTCACAGGTCTGCAGTGCCTCTGATAGGTCTTGTGACACAAAAAAATAATCTATGCGCGATTCACTGTCGTGGACAGAAGAGTAGTAGGTGTATCGTTTGGCAACAGGGTGTAATATAACATTGTCACAGTGCGGGGATGGTGTAACTTCATACTTCTGTCGGATCCCTTCTTTCTTCACCGGGTTTAGGTCTAGCATTTTGATCTCCCCTCCGATCTCTGGGAGGAGCGGTATGGAGGCCTCCACATATGCCATGGCTTCCGCGGGGTTCTCAAAAAAGTGGGCTCTTTCTCCATGTTGAATTCTCATTTTCTCAGGAAAAATTAGAGCATAGGAAACATTACGGAGCCGTAGCTGCTTCTTGACCGTCTCATAGGACCTTCTTTGTGTTTGCATGTTTGCAGAGAAATTCGGATATATATGTATTCTATTTTCTTCGTATTGCAGCGTTCCTTTTTCTCTGGACAGTCGGAGTATTGTGTCCCTTTCTCTGTAATTTAGCAGCCGTGCTATTATGGGGCAGGGTGGAGCCCCCGGCCTAGGAGGTGGTGCGAGGATGCGGTGGGCTCTTTCGACGAGAAAGTGGTCTGAAAGGGGTTCCGCCCCCAAAACAGTCTTCAGCAGATTTTCCACCTGTCTTTCCATGGGGCCCTTGCCGAACGCCTCTGAAACCCTGACTATGCGAATGTTATTTCTGCGTGACCTAGATTCAAGATCCTCGCACTTGTTTTGGGTTTTGCGCAGTTCGATTTTGAGTTGGGCTATGTCACGGCCATGTTGTGAAATCGTGTCTTCAGTTGTGCTTATCCTATTCTCTGCTTCCGTAATGCGCGTACTTTCCTTTTCCACTCGTGCTTTCAGGGATCCAATCGTCGCCACTATGTCATCCAACTTAATGTTGACAGCCAGGAATCCGTTCTGCACTATTGTTGCCAGGCGGTCTAGGGGATCAGTATCATGGCTATCGGATGTTTGTGGCGTCCCTCCTGTCGCCGCCTGCGGCTGGGACCTGGCAAAGGAGTCCATTGGGCCGGTATTGTTCCCTCATCCGCCCTTCTTCTCAGTGCGGCCCATGAGTTACAAATACCACTTTAGGGTGGATTGTGCTCTCCTCCGTATATATGACTGATGCCCTGGTGTCCAGTATAAGGCTTTGACAGTTATAACGAAGGGTGGTATTGCAGCCTTTGCACTGCCACCCAGCCAGGGTGTGTTGCAGTACAGGTGGGGGTTGGGTCCTGCCTCGCCTCCTGTGCACAATCCCTTCTTCTGGGCTGCAGTAATTGAGCTCCCACAGCCCCCAGACGAGCGTTGGCTGGGGCCAGAGGATATAATATGGAGCCGCTGTCTTGTATGGTGCCCCTCACCACTTTAATGCTTGGGTGCTATCTCCACATTGGGGGCAGCTGTTTCTATATCCAGGCCGCACCGACCATGTTGTTGCATTTATCCCCCCTCTCACTGGGGCACCGTCACTCTTTTTCCACACAGTTGCCAGCCGCACAGTCACTTCCTTTCACAATTGCGGCTCATACAGTGCCTCCGGGCTTCCGGCGCACCCCCTAGCAGTTCACTTACTTCACCAGCGTTGCCTCCGCCGGGCCTGGGGAGATCACGTCTCCAGGTGTTCGCGGTGCCGCCGGTACGGCCCCCAGCATGCGCGGAGAGCCACCGCGAGTCCATGTTCCCGGGCAGTCCCGCTCCCACGCAGTCGTTCGGATCTGGCGAGCACGGCTGCCCGCCGCCCCATAGCCTCTCCCTCTGATGTGGAGATGTTCTTTTCCGTATTTCTTCTGAGGAGGAGGGCAGCGGAGCAGTGTGTTGCTGCCTTTCCGCAGCGCCTTGCTACGGATGAACTGCCCCTCCCCCTGCTTGGCCCGACTGCAGTCTCCAACTCCGGACTCACGTAGACAATGCGTGGAGCCCTCAGGCGGCCGCGCCACAGCCCCTCGGTCGCTTCAGTTTCCAAGGAGGGTTTCTTCGTTGTCTCGGGACGGACGTGTCTCGTGTCTTCAGGGTCTGTTTCATGGACCTTCCGCCACAGTATTCTGTGGTTCGCTGTCCTCCACGTTGGTTCTGGTAGGATATATTTAAAATAAGGATTGCAATTGAGCCAGAGGCTCTGGCTCAATTGCAATACAGAGCTCTCCACCTAGGCAGCCATATTTGACGTGCGCAACAGTGCCCCCCAGTTACCGTATTCTTTTATTTTTCTCCAGGTTTTACCTCTTTCCTCTTCTCTACCTCCTCAGTGCTCTGTCCACTGCCTTCTGCTCTCCTCTGCTGCTACCTCCCCAGGCTCCTCTGCTCCCCCCACTCCCTAGTCTGCTTCCCCTTTCAGTCTCTAGCATTCACCAACACCATGCCCCCTGCTCCTACAACTCACGCAGCAAGGATGCGCTGTCTGGCCCTATAGAGCTCTCCCTCCTCTCTGTGGTGGTGTCTTCCTCTTCCACTAGCGGCCTGCAGCTGTGAGTGGTGAGGGCACTGATGTCTGGTGTTGGCTCTGGCTCTTGATTTCCTGTGGGTCAGAGAGAGGCTGCAGGGGCCTGCCGCCTGCTAAAATATATATAAATTGGGTGGCCATTTGGAAGCATCTTTTATAAGTAATAGGTTAGGGAGAGCTGTCTATACATGGGGCCTGTCTGTAACTATGTTGTAACCAGGTATTGTTATTTAGGAGGGGCTACGAGTGTTTAACTTATCTTTTTCATATCATCACTCATTTTCTGCATATTAGACCTGCAAGGTCGCAGACTTTTCCCACAGGTCGGTGACCCCCAGCAGTGGGCCCACGGATTAAGACGTGAACGTGAACCTTGTGGTACATGCAAAAAGTGTGACTTTGGGACTCTTCATGTTGCTTTAGGGTCAGGGGTGGGTTGTTCTGTGGGGCGGGTGAGAAGGATGGGCCTAATAACATTTGATCCACATTGGGGAGGAGCTATAGTAACTCCAAAGTGACTGACCCCTGTCAGGCGGCCTGGGCAGTGAGAAAGAGCCTGGGGGATCCTCCCCATTCCATCCTGAAGCCCATCCCGAGGGGATGTACCCTGCACACAAGGCCGTTCTCTGAGCTATCCTGGTGCCACGCAAAGTACTTCCTCAAACACTAGTAATGCAGTGGCAGGATATGGTAGGAAGTTCGAGTACCATTTTGCACTAAAAGCATCCACAAACGCAATATGTTTGTTCAGATATTTATAAGGACATTTTCTGGCTGCCACCCACTGCCACCCGAGAGAAGACCGTTTTAACAGCAACAACTCCAGTTTGATCCAGGTATGGAATCCATAGAAGAAAAATATATATATATATTATTTTAAAACCTAGGTTAGTGTTTAGGGACTACTGCATGTGTGCCATGCCCTGTAGCGCAAAGGACTACCCGTCCCACTGAACTGAACGCAGGCACAAATTCATAGAAAAACACTGACTGGATGAAGATGGGGACAGGCAGGCTCTGGGGCAGGACACACTCACACACAAGCACACAGGGATGTCATTTGGGGGTCGGCAGGGGTCGCAATGGTGACCCCTGTGGTCTCCCTTGTTACCCCGGTTGTCTCCCTGGCTATCTCTGCATAAAAAAAATACAAATATATATATATTTTAACCGGAAGTTCCTGGGCACTGGAGTAAAGCAGGCCCCTGCCACACCAGGTGTGGAGACCCCGTCCCAGTCCTCAAGCATCAGGGTGAAGGCTAGGTCGGGGCTTGCAGCACGAGAAGGAAGCATTCAGTAGGGTTTGGAGCTGACCATGACATGTGGCACGTGTCAACAGCAGGAACCAGGAAGCTCTCCCAGCTTTCTGGTTCCTGTTTGTGAGCAGCACAGAGGAGCTGAGAGTGAACTGGAGTGGCGGACTGAAGCTGGAAAAACAGGTAAGAAGGCTTTTTTTTTGGCTTTTTTAAAAAATGTGATGCGTACTTTGCATGTCTGAAGTGCACGTCAGATATATGTATGTGCTATGGGTCAGTGAGTGGTGGGTGAATGAGAAGAAATGTGATAGTGCGTGTGTTTGAATGTTCTGGGTAGGTGGGTGCATGTCTGTGTGGAGAAAGCAGTGATAGTGGATGTAACAGAATGTGTATGAGTGAGTGATTGGTGGGTGAATGAGTATGATTGTGATAGTGTGTTTCAATTTTCTGGGTGGGTACCTGTCTGTGGAGAATGCAGTGTGAGTGGACGCGAGAGAAGGTCTATGGGTCAGTGAGTGGTGAGTGAATAAACAGGAATGTGATAGTGTGTGTTTGAATGTTCTGGGTGGGTGGATGCGTTGCCGTGTTGAGGATGCAATGCAAGTGGACGTGAGAGGTTTATGGGTGAGTGAATCGTTGGTGAGTGAGTAGGAATGTGAGTGTGTGTGTGTAAATGTTCTGGGTGGGTGGGTGCCAGTGAGTGCATGTGAGAGAAGGTATAGGGGTGAGTGACTGGTGGGTTAATGGGTAAGAGAATGTGATTGTGTGTGTGAATGTTCTGGGTGGCTGGTTGCAATCCTGTGTGGTAAATGCAGTGTGAATAAATGTGAGAGGAGATGTGTGTGTATGTGTGTGTTTGTGTGTCCCTCCGAGACTGGGAATTACTAAAGCATTTTTGACACATCTTTTATTGACTTTGCATGTTTTACTGGCATTTTCGGGCAGGTTTGTGTGTGTCATTACCTGGCTACACTGGCATTTTGGTAAAAGCCAGTCTAGCCATTGCTTACTGTAGCATGATATTTATTGCTCAGCATCTTTGGTAAAGCAAGCATGACAAGTAATATTACCTCTCCAGACTGACATTTTGGTGTAGCAGCCTTTATATATTTTACTGTAGCACGACTTTTATTAACTATGATGAGTTCTTATGGGTCTAGACTGGTTTTTGTTGGAACCAGTTTGGACATGTTTTCTTAATGGCCAAACCAATGGGAGTATTTTCTTACATGGGGTACTGGCATATATTTGCAGAGCCAGCTTTGTGCCGAGTGCAAGGAATGATACTATAAAAAACATCTCAAAGCGAACATGAGTATGTTCTTATATGGCAATACTAGCATATGTTGGTGGAGCCAGCATGGAAATGTATGGGCACAGCCAGCATAAAAATGTTTTTTATAATAGCATATATTGAAGGGACCGGCATCACAATACATTGGGAAATGTTTGGCGACTTGCATCTATTGTACTTTTTTTAATGAGTGACCCTACACCCTAAAAAATCGATTGCAAACTGGCTGGCCTTTTACCCACATTTTCACAGAAAATGTGCGATGTTATGCACCATTTTAACCCATTATTCAAAACATTTTCTCGTGGGAGGTGGAAGAATCCCCCCTGACCTCCTAAACCCGTTTTTGCTAGCTCAGGCCCCCTCGCTAGGCTCGGTCGCAATTGCATACTTGTGCCAATATTTACACTCACCAATAGAACAACTCACCAGCCACAACTGGTGGCTGGTATATTTGGGGACCAGGTGCCGCCCCCTTCTTCCTACGCTAGGTGAAACATTTAAGCATTCATTAAAAAACATATTTACTTCTTTCACTTGGAGTAGTGCATGCTCCTGCAGCAGCATAATCATCATAGAAGTTGCGCACACATGGTGGTCTGGTCAGGGCCGGGGTGTCGTGTGACCTGTGATTTGATAAGGAGCTTGAGAGGGGTCTCAGCATGCCTCGCAGGGGGGCCCACAGACTTAGTGCTACGACACTGATTGGGCTCTGCTCACCTTGAACACATTCAAGTGTGATGTGAATGGTTGAGAGTGGCCGCAAACGCGACCAGGACCCTGCTCTGGTGCAACACTATTTAAGAAAATAAGCACTGGACACAGAGTCTCAGAAGTGAAGAGCCATGGAGTGACCTACCCCTCCCCACTCAAACTCCTTCTTGGAAAGGCCTTTGTAGAAGCTTCATTCATGGACTGATCCTGGGGCAGTCATTAAATAATGTACCTTGCACATAGAGCTCTGAAATTCGTAGATGCATTGATCCCCACTTTTGAGGGAAGCACAGCTTCCCCTCCTTCCCACATCTCACCCCATTAAAAAAGATTGAAGAAGAGTCTTGTATCAAAGCCCAGGACATTAAGGTGGTATTTTCAGCTCTGGGTTGTGGGAGACAACATGTAGTTGCATGTCACATAACTTAAAGATAAATGCACACGAAGACAGATGGCCTCAGCGTACACACACACAATAGTTACAATAGTTTCTTCTATCGTAGTGGTAGCTGACTCATAGATACATTTATAACCAGGGAATTTTGTTGATACTAAATCCTGTTCAATGATTTAGGCCTTGCTCATGCAGCATTTTGCTCCTGGGCAAACAGGCAACACATGCCTCCCCAGGTCAGTGCTTTTCTAGCTTGTTTAACACATCAATGCCACAGATAACGAGTACTTCTGTGTCCATTGATCTATAGATGTTTCATACACTTGCTGTAACCTGCATTCAAGATTTCGGTTACCCAGTTATAAGTACTGAATTATGTATGTTTCACATATACGCTACGTCGAACCTGGAAAATGACATTCCTCAAATGTGTGATCGTGGACAAATCATGCCTCCCTCTGTGCCTCGATTTTTATATATGGCTGAAATGAGAGCCCCTGAAAACATCTGTGTTAGCCGGATCTGAAGGTCGTGTGCCATCACTTCCTGTAATGTCACTTGCGGGTGGGGTCAAGTGATGTCACTTCCTATGATGCCATAAGGGGGGTCAAGGGTTGTGTGGTGTCACTTCCACTAGCCCTGGCATTTTAGTGAAATTACGTCCTTGCAAGCAGAGCTGAGTAAGATTTGTTTAACGTGCTCTGCTCCTTGGAGGTGCCCAGCCAGAGCTTGGTCCATCATTCTGGCACTCCATCTGTGGTGCTCCGAGGGAACATGCTGACAGCACAGCATTCTGGAAACTCAACGCCTTTCTTTTAACCAACCCCTCACGGCTTGCACAGACACAAACTGGGGTGAGATTAGTGAGCCTCAGATTTACCCCAGTCTGTGTGTGAGAGGCATTGAAGGAGAGTGTGGTCAATGGCCCTATGTGCCCTGGGGCATAGACTTTTCAACACCATAGACAGTGTTCTGAAGTTAGATGTGGAGGTTTGGCATTCCAACACGCTGCCTACATGAACTGTGCCTGTGTGTTTGGGTGGTTACCAATGCACCCACACAGGTGCATTTTACCACCATTTCTGTGGGTGACGCAGACTAAAGCAGACTGCATGTAACGCATGGACATTATGGGAGGGGCAGAACCGCTGCATTAAAGTGAAAGGGGAAATGCCCCTAACAATCCAATAGACCAGCCTCCACTGGAACTAGCCATATTTTCCTTAATCCAGGGAATCGTGAAGAAAAGAGAAGAAAGGGAGTCATGTTTTCTTGCATCACCAAGGACGAGGGACCAGCACTCAACAAATGCTGATTTGTCTCTCACTGAGCCTAAATGCTCCTTATATAACTGGTCCAATATGTACCTAGCCAGTAAAATTTTGTGTGATAGTTCTGTCAGCAGATTTAAGTAGGGTAAAAAGCCCCCATGCTTTCTAAAATGGAAGTGTGTTTGTGCAGAGGATCTTCTTCGAGCTGAGACTTGGGCACATTCTATTTTTCTTGGATGGATGACTTCAATATCGCAACAGTGTTTTTGGAGATAGTTGTTGGATCTAGTAGCCATGGTTCCTGCTTTAACAAGATAAATAATGATCTCTTGTTAGTTAGCTATTTCATATTGTTTGTATTGTGCAAGGGGTTCAACTCCTTGACAATGGTTCTATAGAGTAAAGCTACTGCGCCTCAATATAATATCCTATCACCAAGCCAATACATTTTAGCCTCATTATGGACATTATTACATGAGCGGGTGACTTTGGTACACCTAGAAGAGACATTAAAAAAGTGATCTTAATTGTAGAAAAATGCTGACGCCTCTGTAACCCACATACTTTAGATACATATGATAATTGCGCAATAGATTTCAACCTTAAAAACCTCAACTCCAGTTCTAAAAGAAATGCTCCCATGCCTACATTTCAAAACTAGAATAGCACCTGATGATTGATTTAATGTACGCTTCATGTTTGTAATTTGTGTAGCCCAGCATACATTTGATGCAAATCATATACCAAGGCAGTCAAATGTCGAGGCAACTTCCAGTGGCTTGTCATCAATTATATATCTTAACTTGTGTTGATTTCTCCCATCCAAGGGCAAGGTTACTTCCTCACGTCTATTGTGTTACCACATTACCACCTCTTAACTCTCGCTGCGCTCCTTGCTTTTCGCCATTTTGTTGAATTTATCTGCACTTTAAGTATAGCCATTGTGTTCATTTTAGCTGCATCTGATTAGAGCCACTACATAAAAGATATAGCTGCAACAGTGTTATTTTAGCTGCGCTTTGAGTACTCCCACTGTGTAGAACTTGCTGCGCTTGAGCGGTGCCATTGTATTCAATTTAACTGCACTTTTGAGTATAGCCACTGTTAGAATTTAGCAGCATTTTGAGTATAGCCACTGTTTGATTTATCTTCACTTTTGAGTAAAGCCTCTGATTTGAATTCAGTGGCATTTATTTAGAAGCCTCTGTCTTGAATTTAGCTGCATATTTCAGTATAGCCATGTTTTGAATTTAGCCGCATATATGAGTATAGCCACTGTTTGAATCTAATGGCATTTTGAGTATAGCCACTGTTTGAATTGATCTGCACTGTTGTTTATAGTCTTTGTTCTCAATTTAACTGCATTTTTTTGTATAGGCTCTGTTATGAATTTAGCGTCACATTTAGACATAACTTTGAAGACTAGCCATGCGTCACATTTGGTAGATTTGTAAAGATTAGCCATGCATCCCATTTAGATATAATTGTGAAAATTAGCTATGCGTCACATTTAGATAAAACTGGGAAGAATAGCCATGTGTCAAATTTGAATATAATTGTGAAGATTAGCCAATTGTCACATTAGATCTGTGAAGATAAGGCATGCATCACATTTGAATAGAATTGTGAAGATTAGCTGTGCGTCACATTTAGATAGAATTGTGAATAGCCATGCATCACATTTAGATAGAACTGTGAAGATTAGCCAATTGTCACATTAGATTTGGGAAGAATAGCCATGCATCACATTTAGATAGATTTTTGAAGAAAAGCAATGCACCACATTTAGAAAGAATTGTGAAGAATAGCCATGTATCACATTTAGATATAATTGTGAAGATTAGCCAATTGTCACATTAGATTTGTGAAGATAAGCCATGTGTCACATTTATATAGAATTGTGAAGAATAGCCATGCCTCACATTTAGATAGAACTGTAAAGATTAGACAATTGTCACATTAGATTTGTGAAGATTAGCCATGCCTCACATTTATATAGAATTGTGAAGATTAGCCATGCCTCACATTTATATAGATTTGGGAAGATTAGCCATGCCTCACATTTTTATAGAATTGGGAAGATTAGCCAATTGTCACATATAGATAGAATTGTGAAGATTAGCCAGTTGTCCGATTAGAATTGTGAAGATTGGCAAAGCGTCACATTTATATAGAATTGTGAAGATTAGACGTGCGTCAGATTAGCCATGAGTCCCATTTAGATAGATTTGTTAAATTTAGCCATGCCTCCCATTTAGATAGTATTGTACAGACTAGCCATGCGCAACACTTAGATAGAATCGTGAAGATAAGCAACCGAGAAAAACGTTGAGAGTACCCAATAAACTAACCCCCACTCCTGCTCCCCTCCTACACACATCCCTTGTAGTATACATGCCTATAGGCTAGCCAAACAGCACACAAACCCAACTAAACTAGCACTCAAATTCAACAAGAATCCCAGGAGCTGGACCATAATCCTATGGACACAACAAGCCAGTGCACACAAGCATAACCTTAAATACCATTCAATTTACACATAAAACACACAAACACACACCCACACACCTAACATAACAGACATTCACATACAACAAACAAGCCAGGAATTAGGCCTCACCCTTATGGATGCAGCTAGCCCGTGTACACAAACAACCCATGCGCAACCCAACACAAACAGATGCCTGTTTCTCCTGGCTCTGGACCTATCATATCCCTCTACCCTCAGTAACCAACCTCATCCTCTTTCTTGCAAAGCCACGTGAGCCCCGGGAAACTGCCCCTAGGTGGTTGCAGTGCACCGATATAAGTCAACATAACACAACATAACATATTTGAGTATAGGCACTGTTTTGAATTTAGCTGTATATATGAGTATAGCCATTGTTTGAATCTAGTTGCATTTTGATTATAGCTACTGTTTGAATTCAGCTGCACTTTTGAGTCTACCCTCTGTTTTGAATTTAGCTGCATATTTGAGTATCGCCACTGTTTGAATTTAGCTGAATATCTGAGTATAGCCACTGTTGGAATGTAGCTGTATTTTTAGTTTAGCCACGGGTTGATTTAGCTACATTTTTTAGTATAGCCTGTTTTGAATGTAGCTGCATTTTTGAGTATAGCCCCTGTTCTGAATTTAGCTGTATTTTTTAGTATAGCCACTGTTTGATTTAGCTGCATTTTTGAGTATAGCCTGTTTTGAATTTAGCTGCATTTTTGAGTATAGCCTCAGTTTTGAATTTAGCAGCAATTTTAGTATAGACTCTGTCTTGAATGTACTTGCATATTTGAATATAGCCTCTGTTTTGAATTTAGTGGCATATTTGAGTATCGCCACTGTTTGAATTTAGCTGAATATCTGAGTATAGCCACTGTTGGAATGTAGCTGTATTTTTAGTTTAGCCACGGGTTGATTTAGCTAAATATTTTAGTATAGCCTGTTTTGAATGTAGCTGCATTTTTGAGTATAGCCCCTGTTCTGAATTTAGCTGTATTTTTTAGTATAGCCATTGTTTGATTTAGCTGCATTTTTTAGTATAGCCTGTTTTGAATGTAGCTGATTTTTTAGTATAGCCTCAGTTTTGAATTTAGCAGCATTTTTAGTATAGACTCTGTCTTGAATGCACTTGCATATTTGAATATAGCCTCTGTTTTGAATTTAGTGGCATATTTGAGTATAGCCACTTTCAATTTATCTGTATGTTTGAGTATGGCCACTGTTTAATTAAGCTGCATTTCTTGAGTGCACTGATAGTGTGCTAGGCCTCCCATTGACCATTTAGCCACAAGAGAAGGTGCAACAGTCTATACATCATGACAACCAACTCCCAGACCAGAAAGGCACTTTGGCGCACCAGAAACATGCCAAACCCCACTAACCACCCCTTTCCCCACTCCCTCCATACATGCAGCCCTCAGTGGGAGCACTCCTCACATCACATCAAACTCTTCCTTCTGCCTCCCATTGTCCTTCCCCCTAACATGGTTACACTTCCCTCTCCCACCCTCATGCCCCGGCTCTCTCCTACCCCAGTCATCGCAATCCCTAAGCTCTACACAGGCTTCCCTCGCCAACACCCCTTCCTCGGCAGACACGCCAACCCTCACACAAATGCCACAGGCACCCAAGAATACCCTCAAACACAGAATCCGCAACACTTGACCATCTCATCTCTGCACACCTCACCCTATCTCCCCACCATATCCCTGCCTGCACCCCTCACTTACATCATTACACCATCCCCCATCTCTCCCAACCCAGTGAAATGTCTCTTCAACACTTCCTTCAACAGCCCTGGCACTAAACCCTCTTAACCCCTCAATCCTCGCCTGGAAATCAGCAACCCGGTGTCATTTCCGACCTCAAACCCTACCCTCTTTTCCACCTCCATTCTTCAACAACCCCTCTCGGCGACCCCAGTCACCACCCTGCACGTTTCACCGGTCCCCCTATGCCCCCTGACTCCACACCTGCAGTTCCCTCGCACCCTCTCCCTCCTCTCCCATCTACCACTCTAGACCTCCCCCAGAGGAATCACACAACACAAACACTCTTTTCACACACTCGAAGTATGTTCCCCCTCCCACCATAACAACAGGGACACTCTGCCTTCTGCTAACAAATACTCCCCTTCCTCTGCTGCTCTCTCTCCCCCCTCCACCCACTCTTCCTTCCCCCTTATTCACACTAAAGCCCTCTGGGGCTTCCATTAGGGGATCCCCTCCCCTACTATCCCTCACCACCTTTATCGGCCCTCCTCCACTCGCCTCTCCAGGGACTGACAACCCCAGCACTTCCATCCAACTCTCTTTCATCTTCATTAACTCCAGCCCTGGCCCCAAAAACCGACACAACATTTACAACCTTATTTCCTCGGAAAGCCCAGACATCCTTTTCATTACAGAAACCTGGTTTTCTAATAAGTCACAGCTACAGACTCATCGCTCACAACAACTTGCAGAGCCGTGCCATTCTCCACAAACCACACCTCTCATCTCACACACCTTCAATGCAGATTGTGAATCCCTCCTAGTGCAATTTCTCATTAACCCCTCTTTTACCCACAGCTTCTTACTCATCTAAAGACCTCCTGGCTACAACAGGCACTTTGCTAATGCTCTAAGCAACTCCCTAGTGGCCGTCCTGGTTGACCAATCATCCTCGACCAATGCCAAAAAATCCTTCTGCTGAAATAGAATTTCTAAATGCCCCTAACAGCAGCAAGGAACTCCACAAGGTCCCCCACTCACATCTCCCAAGCACACTGTGATGCCCTCTTGGACTATTTATACGTTTCTGTAGAAGCTATACCATCAACATGAAATTAACAGCACTGCCACTGGACCAGCTACACCCCCACCTGACCCGTCTATCCCTCCCACCTCCTGCCCTATCTTCCCCTCTTTCTCTCACATCTCTAGACCCAAATTAGAGATCCATGCCCTTCTCAAAGAAATCTTGACTTCAACTTATGCAGGCGCATCACATACAACATGAATTCCTTCCTCACCTCAGCCATATTCCCAGCAGCATTCAAGACATCACACATTTAAACCCTCATCAAAAAACCCTCTCTTGACCCCCTCCTTCTAGTCAACTACAGAACCAATTCTAACAACCTTTTCTTAGCGAAATTTAATGACTGAATGGCCTCCTCCTAGCTTTTCCTCTTCACTGAATCCAATCACCTCCTCAACCTCACCCAGTCTGGCTTCAGAGTGAATCGTCCCTAGTTTACATCTGGGGTGACCTCTAAAGTACTGTAGACACCAAAGGCTGTGCCTCACTTATACTCCTTGACCTCTTGGCGGCCTTCAACACCATCGACCAGAGCATCCTCACTGACAGACTCCATTCACTCGGCATAAGGGACACAGTACTAAGGTGGATTTCTTCATTCCTTGCCAACAGATCCCAAATCATCCTCCTTTCTCCATTCACCTAAGCCCCCATCAACAACGTGGTCCCACAGGGTGCTTCCTTATCTCCCCTACTTTTCAACCTATACATGCGCCCCCTCCCTACCCTTATTCATTCACATAACCTAACCTGCTACAACTACGGAGATGACACCCAAATCGTCTTTAAGGTCCCCAAGTCCGCCTCAACCCCCCACCCGACCTCACATCCTGCCTCACAGACATTGACCGTTGGATGATGGCCAAACATCTCCTCCTCAAGCCCGAAAAACAGAAATCACAATCTGTGGGAAGACATTGCTCTTACCTAAAACCACCTCTTGGCCATCCTCCCGAGGCCTCCCCTCTGCCTCCATCACAGTTAAGAACATGGGATGCACCACGGGCGCTGACCTAACACTCTCACACCACATTAACACTGTGTCTAAATCTTGCTCCACATTCTCAGAAGCATCTTACCCTACCTATCCTACCCTCACAGAGTCACGAAATCTTGGCCATCATCCTTTTCCGTCCAGACTATGCCAATTCCCGTGGACTGGGCACCTCTGCATATCAGCCCAGAAAGCCCCAATGGGTCCAGAACTCCACAGCATGGCTCCTCCTTGCCCTTGGCCACAGAGAGCATATCACACCAGCCCTCCGTGTCCCACACTGGCTCCCTGTTGGGCGATGGGCCACTTTCAAAGTCATGTGCATCACCCACCGTGCACTGCACAAGACAGGCCCAGAATACCTGCTGTAGAAGCTCACCTGTTACCAACCCAACAGAAACCTGCATTTAGGCACTTCACTCCTCCTTGTGACCCCTCCCTTCAAATCGACTAGAATAGGGGGATACTCCTCCGTCCAAGCTCCACAATCTGAAACTCAATCCCCCTTAGCATTGGATGCGTAGAGGATCACCTTGCATTCCGGAGGGCCCTTAAGATTTGGCTATTCCCCCCAGCTTCCTGAAGAACCCTGCCCTCTTCCGGTTAGTTAACCACCATTCTGGTAGGCCATGGGAAGCAATAACTCTCAATGAAATGAAATTACTGAGCCACTGTGTGTAAATCTCCAGCAGACCACAGAACAGAAGACACACCACTTCTACGAAGAAACCAAGAAACCAAGAAAACAAGAAACCATCCAGAACACACAGTTACATACAACACTCCATGCTTATGGAAGGTTGCTGAAGGCAAGGCCATCCACCCACATGCATCTGCAATCATACACCATTTTTAAGACAACTTGCACAACACATCTGCCATTAGAAAGCAGCTATCCCCCACAACTAAAATTCAACCTAGCATACTCTCCAGAGGACCTCAAAGCACCCATTCACATCCCAGCTCGATATGGGTAGCTAGTAGGGACTTGGCCACCCCTACCCACCTTCGCATTGGCTAAACATCGTTCCTCCTGTTGTGACGGCACCATGAGGTAGATACAGACAACAGGTTCAAAATTGGATCTCAAAATCTTTATTAACTTAAAAGGCAGGATGGAGTAAGGCCTAACGTGCCCTATGTTAAGGTGGGATTTCCATACCTAAAGAAAACTAAGGATAGTCTGTGTCAGGAAGTCAAAATCAAATATCTGTCTCTGTCCAAAACCTATACTTGCCTTCCCAACTAACTATACAATGTGTAGGGATGTCTGCATGAAAAACTCTTGGCTTGTAATCGGCTTCACCTTCCCCAAGTTTAAAACAGTTCACAAAATATCAGGGTTCCAGCTTTCAAAACAACACAATTCCCTGGACAATTCCCAGTTCTTTGATGTCAATATTTTTCACCAGTTCACATAGGCTGTCTGTTTCTTGACTTCAAATCATATCCAGGGTTGTTGCAAAACACAAGCTTCTTTACGGATACTTCCATTGGCTCGTCCACACAGGGTGCTCAATCTAGACGCAGTTGTCGAACCACAGTGTCCACCCATCACAGGTCACGCAACTGATACCCCTGTATTAACGGATTTCCATCAACAATTGACCACTGCTTTCCTTTAACACTGAAACTTGGTTCTTTCATCAGTGTCACACTCTTCTAACGCTGTACTGTGGCTAGTTGGGCCACCAAGCACTTTGTCACACTTTTCTGTAGTCCTCTGGCTCTTGCCAGCGCATGTTTCTTCTTTCTTCTTATCCTGCAATTCTTGGGACCCGTTTTACCTCTGGGTCAATACTTGGTTTCTCATTTCGTACGCTACTTGGTATTCTTGAACTTTGCCAATACTCATGCTCTTTGTTTCACTTTTTTGTATAGGTCCTACTCTTGCTAATACAGATTTCCTTTTAACTTGCAGTTCCTTGTCCTCTTTTATCTTGGGCCAATACTTGGTCTCATTTCATACCCATCTTGGTATTCTCTTGGCTCTGCCAATACTGGTGTTTAAGGTAGTGCATACCGTGATAACTGCTACATGCACCACTTTACTTTCGTTCCCCTTCACAAGTGCTCAGAACTTGCTTGTTACTCTGTGCGGCATTTACTTGTGTTTCATACAATACATTGTGTGGTATCTGCTACATGCACCACCTTTCTTTCACTCCATTCACAAGTGCTGAACTTGCATTTTACTCTGTGCAGCATTCAAAAAGTGATTTCATTAACTGTCAGTTTATTCGGTATTCAAAGTTCTTGATTTGGTATTAACAATAAATACTTGCAATAGTTTTCAGTTTGTTTGGCACCCAAAACCTTTTTAGAAGTTATTGGAGCACCCCGGTGTGAGCGTTTCACTAATTTCCACTCACCGCTCCCATACGACAGCTCCCTTTGGCTTGTTGTCCTTTGCGACGGACCTCTCAATGCCCCTTCAGTTTTCCGGTTTCCGCAAGCTTTGTTTCTCCCTCGTGGCAGCCACAGAGGGAACTTCCCACTCTCCTGCATTCCCGCGGCGGCTGGGTTTCATGGGAGTGCCACAGCTCCTGCTGCGCAGACCCGATCAGGATGGTAGCAGGGCCTCCAGACCCTCTTGCGGCCGTCCTCGGCCCCGGTGTCTCTGTCTCACATGGGTCTGCAGCTCCCTTCTCTCCAGTCTATTCCCCTTCTCTGTGTGCGGCCAGCCTTTTTATATCTGCTTGGATTGTTAAGTGACCCCAGGTGTGGGTTATCATGTCTAATTGCCTGACTATGGCAGAACCCATTAGGCGGACGTGCCTGGCCTCTTAGTCTATATTGCTCCATAGTCCTCTTCTTCGTCTCAGTATCAGAGTGGTGTTTGCGTATGTTGGATGTAAGAAAATAAGACTGTATAACTCTGTGTTGTCTCTGATATGTGTTTGTCTTAATAAAATGAGGATGTCCTTCCTAGTTGGTCCCTTCCTCGTCTCAGTAATGTTCTCTCCAGGATAATAGCTCTCTTCTCCTGGTGTGGCTCAGTACAATTTTCAATAGAACCAGACCAGGGGGAACGACTCATTTTCCCTGATATGGCTTGGCACAATTTAAAACAAGGCCAGGGGGTTGACTCCCTTCCCCTGGTGTCTCTATCACAACTTCTGCTTTGGTACAAGGAGGAAGACTCACTTCTCCTGGTATAGCTTGATACAGTTCCTTCTTACTGTTTCCCGCTCGATATTTACTTTGCCTTCGTGACTTGTTTTCAGCAATGTCCCAAATTTTGTTAGGATCCCAGACGTTCCTCTGGGTTCTAGTGGTCTCCTCTTGACCACTGTGATGCAGAAGAGTTCCTTGAGCGGATTTCTCAGTCACATTGGGGTGCAGACCCTTCTCTTGTAACTAGTAGACTTATCTCTGCCACTAAAATGATGAAGACTTCCTCTATGCTTTGGTTTACTTCTGTTGGGGTCCCAGACCCTTCTTGTAGGGCCAGTAGTCTCCTCTTTCCCACTGTTATGGTGGACAGGGTCCCTGACACTTCAATGGGGGCCGGGGGCTCCTCTTCCCCACTGTTATGGTGGACTGGGTGACAGACCCTTTCCTGGGGGCCAGTGGGATCCTCTTCCCAACTGTTATGGTGGACAGGGTCCCAGACCCTTCCCTGGAGGAGGCCAAAGGGCTTCTCTTCCCCACTGGTATGGTGGACTGGGTCCCAGACCCTTCTATGGTGATCAGTGGGCTTCATTTCCCATTTGTATGAGGACTATTAAGTTGGATGTACTCTCGACCCTTAAGGACTCTGCAAGCCGTATGCCTTGTTCGAAGCCAGGTATAGTTTGCCTGTACATCTCTTGTCTGCATCTCCTACGGGTCTCCCGTACCACCCTTTACCTGCTTTCGGGCTTTGGTAGGTCACTGGGGCTTCCAGGGATAGCGGTCCATCTTCTTGGCTGGCTCGGCTTTCCTGTCTGCTTCTGTGGCTCTGGAGCGTCTCCAGCTGCTGGGCTGTCCGAATCTTCTTCTGCTTGGCATAGTGCACAGGTCCACTCCTGCGAAACCCTGTCAGGACTCACGCAGCCGACAACTGACATCCTCGGTTCCTCTTCTCCTTGGGTCTGCAACCAGAGTTTGGATTTCCTGTGCCAAAAACTCTCTGCATCTGTTGCTTCTCCCAGCAGGCGCTGTAGTGGAGCTCCGCGCTGGCATTTACGACTTTACTAGTCCATTGTCAGCTTTCATACAATGTGGCTTGTTTTTGAGGGGCGTTGTCAAAGCCCCTAGTTACTTTTCACATGTTAATCTCTATGCCTCCTCGGGCCGCCTAGTCTTAGTACCTGTATTGGAAGCAGTCTTTGTGTTTTATGTGTTCTCGTCTTGGTGTTTTCGAGGCCATTTGTTTCTTTTGCATCACAGTAGTATATAGTTCTGCTTTCAACAAGAAGGTTGGGGATGGAAGGATGAGCTAAAGAATGTGGAGATGTCTTATTATTATCTGGGCTAACCCCAAGATGGTCGTCCTTGTCCTGAAGGAGGGAATCTCTCCCCATGTGGTCCTCCCACATAAAACCACTCCTAATGGGTAGTGGCCTCACCTGCCTAACCTCATGAGAATGAGCTCCCCCTTCGGGAGAAGTGACAACATCTTGTGAATTGCCTCTTGCTCTGATGATTGTCTTCCAACAAGACGCCAACCCCTGTACTTGGCCTTTGTAGATTTTCGAGTCGCTTTCGACTCTGTGGACCGACAATTATTAATTAATAAATTGCTGAAATGTGGCTGCCCACAATCTTTTATTTCATTTATAAAACTCCTGCACACAAATACAATAATGCAGGTCAAATTGAATTTGAGTGGACTACTATCGGAGATAATCCACATTAAACGCGGCCTTCAGCAAGGCTGCATTCTAGCCTCCACTCTGTTTAATTTATTCATCCTTGACATGGGAGTTGAATTTCTGAAGGTAACAAATGATGCCCCAAAGTTGGGTAACCTGGTTATCGCATGGCTTCTCTATGCGGATGACCTGGTTCTCATTTCACAAACTCCAAGTGGCTTGCAGTCTCTGCTTAACCAACTAGAAACCTTTGTTGCCAAAAATAATCTAATGTTTAATTTGGAGAAAACCCAAATCATGGAATTGGGGAAAAGGAAATCGAACCAATACAAACATTATGAGTGGGTCCTTCAGAACCAAAAACTTGTATAGTCAACGATTATAAATATCTTGGTGTTGCATTCAGCAACTCTCCTGCCAATACTCCTCATAAAGCTAGTATAACTGGTAAACTCTCTACTTTAATTTCTCAGGCCAAGGTTCTTCAGGCTAAGTTTGGTACATTTTCTTGTGCTCATGTACTAACCTTTTTTCCAACAGAAAGTTATCTCCATTATTACTTATGGTGCTGAAATTGGCCTCCTGAAAAGCAACTGTATTGGGCTAGAGTTGAGGCTCAATTTTGGAAAAAGTGCTCAAACTTCCCAACTCAACGCCAACTGCTCTCTTGCGATTTGAATTGGGCATTTTATCAATCCACATTCAAGTTTCGTGGCATAGATACTGTCTCTTTCAAAAATGTCTATTGGCCTTGCCACGAATAATTTGCTTTCAATATTGGCTAATTATCTACTGTTGTCCCCACACTCCTTTCCATCTAGTTGGAGAGATAGTGTACTTTCTGACTTGTCTGAAGCGAACATTTCGTTAGATCTTCTGTTTAATAATCCAACAAAAGCTAAACTTAAGCTATACCAACTGGATTGGCATTACACCCAACAGAAATGCTCATTGCTAAGAGATTTTGATAGACCTTCTTTTTGTCATAAAAAGTTTCGTCAAACAGCTGACTATCTATTGAAGTGTCCGTCAAATGCACTCAGAAGTCAAATTCTAAGATGTCGTATGAATCTATGGCCAACTAACCACATCTTATTGAGAAGGGGTCTAATCCATCTTGATGCCTCGTACTGTCGATTCTGCAAAATTGCTGGAATGAAAGAGACATTAAAACACCTACTAATTGTGTGTGTTGCTTTGAGGAAGCAAAGGAAAACTGTTTTACACAAGTTAACTCAAACACATTACCTGATGCGGTCAGATGATGAATTGTGGAATGAATTATTTGCTACTCCTAAAATTTCAATAAGAATAGCCACTATGCAGTTTTTAAGCTCAGTATTGTCCATAGATTGATTATGTATTAATCAATTTGATTATAGTGTATTTAAAAATAACACGTAGTCACTTAAGATTATTTTATTTTGGACTGCTAGATTTTATATGGTTAGGTTTTAGTTTGTATGTGGCTTATGCTTTGGACTAAGTTTGTCAAGCTATTTATATGTTGATTTTATACTTTTTTGTTGTTTCTTTTGTCTCTTCCTGATGTGTTATGATGTGATTTGTAATTTAAAGCATTTTTGTTTTGAAAGGTTAATGTAATTTAACCAACCAAAATAAATACAAAAAAGAAAAATGTCTTTCTGCCTGTCTCATGAAATCTATTTCTGAAACGATCTCCTCTTCCTCCTAGTTTCCTTTGACTAATTCATACTTGAGTCAAGGAATCTTTGTTTAATAGGTATGCCTAATGAACATGTCTGGCCGCGACCTTCAGGACACCGTGAGATATTGACCTACTACCTCCCTGACCTTTAAGGTAAAAAAATGTCAGTTATCTATTCTTTAAAATATTAAAGCTTCTATTCCTCTCTATTATTTTCATACCACCATCTAGGTTTCTTGTTACATCTTGGGCGGATGGCGACAATACCGTATTTATGGACCTTCTAGCTTCAACTTTACAGGACTGCGTTACATTCTGCGGCCCACTTGATTTCTGGCATATGAAAATTACTCCTACTTTAATTTCTCGTCAACAGCTCCTGATTCACCCAAGATCACTTTTCAAGAACTGCTGTATCAAATACAAGGCCATAGTTCTGGGGGATCCAGTTTATCTAGGGGTAAAAGTTAATATTTCTGGAGGTTTGAGGCTTTTTCAGCGCACCAGCATTTTTAAGCCTTGACTATTTCCAGTCTTATACATGCCTGCCTTTCTGCTCAGGCTGTTTATGTTGCAGCCCCTTGTCCTGGGGTTCTTTGTCTCTCTCTTTCATTGCCTATCTGTAAACTTTCCACCTCTCTTGCTGTCCTCCAATTCTTCTTTTCTGATGTTTTGAACATATTTTCTTTCTTGTTTGGTTGTTTTTCTGTATTTTTACTATTTGTATTCTTGCTTGGTTGTCCAGCAATATTGTTATTGTAGTTTTCTAAAATGTAGATTTTTTATTGTAGATTGCTCTTTTAACTATGGGTTAGGATGCACTGTATAAGTTGCACAAATAAACAAGATAATAATGTTCCAACAATGCTTCTCCTTGATTTTGGCTTTCTTTTATGGGAGAATCTAGAACTAGCGCAATCTGAGGGGGTGGAATTCCTACACTTACCTAGCTGGGATTGTAAGACTTGTGGCCTTCTTGATCAAGGCAATTTTTCTTGGTCTCTTGCATTACATGGACCTCCAGAGTCTAAAGATTATCCAAAATCTGGCATACAGTTAGGGTGTCCTGTTCACAGAGGAAGTGCTCATGGAGTTGCATTGATGGCTGAAGCATATGAAGACTTGGAACAGAAGAGAGATTTTTGGATCCATTCTTGAAATGATTATCAAATTGCAAGCTTGAAAAACAGGCTGCATGGCCAGATGTAGCACAGTATCTACCAGTGGAGAAATGGTTGGCCAACTCAGTGGAATTCCAGATATTGAAGGGTTACAGGGACTGGCGACTTGATAATTTGTTTTGGGGTCATTTCTTTAGCATTTGGGGTCCTCTACAAATCTTTTTTATGTACAGTTTCAGCACCATGCTTCCTTGCTTCTTCGGATCGAGACTGGAACGGAGAGCAGAGGAGACGGATGT
The DNA here is from genome assembly GCF_040938575.1 of Ambystoma mexicanum. Taxonomy (NCBI): domain Eukaryota; kingdom Metazoa; phylum Chordata; class Amphibia; order Caudata; family Ambystomatidae; genus Ambystoma; species Ambystoma mexicanum. Next base: position 343,415,669 of record NC_090921.1, on the reverse strand, counting down.
GTTTCTGCAGAATTGGGATCAGAGAACATTACTTGCTTTACCTCTGTTCACCTTGATAGTGTGGATTATAGCTTGGGTGAGAAGGGAGGGTGTGTCAGTGGCCCTGCTAGTGTGCAAGTTTGGCTTTCCCTTCCTCTGGGACTTTCTACGGATTGCTTGAGGTCACTTTTTTGTATTGCATAGCTGTGGGTTGGTCCAGCGGAAGAGATGAACCCATTGATAGTGCAGAGCTCCCTGGCACTGGCCATTTGGAGGATTTTGGGGTTCCCTGGTGAATTCTGGGGTTGTGCGAGCCAGCTGATAGCCTTGCCCGAATCTCTTGGGCTCTTTCTACAGTGTGGAGTTATCATATTGTATGTTCAGTTTTAGGACAGAATTCACTTGTTGGGGTTCTTTGCCAAACTTTGTGTGTACCATAAACCTTTTGCTATCCTCTATGTGCTTTACTTCCTTGCTGTGTTCCTTCTGAAGGCCCATGGCACTGAATCTGTCATGAATGGATGTCCCAGGTGAACTTATACCTTTCTCTCCTTGGACCAGCCGGAGAGACTGAACACACTCCCTAGCCAGCTAATGAGGGAAAACGGGAAAACAGGAATGGCTCTGCCGTGCCCTCGGCAGCGGTAGGGGAAATAGTGAAGCCAAGAACAATGAATACACAAGCACTGACTTAATACTGTAAACCCACCCTTCGTACAAGTGACATACCTGATACAGGCATAGGCAGCTAGAAAAGGAGAAAAGAAGGCTTTGTGGACTACCATAAGGATCTGTCTAAAACCTGCCACAAAGAACAACAGCTGGTTCAACTCCTATCTAGCATCTCTGAAATGCAAGTGCAGAGTTGCTGAACAGAAGCGGCAGACCTCCGGAACATCCTCTGACAAACTGGCCAGCCACCTGCTCCAAAGGCAATATCGCTTCTCTATGTGCTCCAAAAATCAGGCCCAAATGCAAGCATACATCACTAGAGCCTCTAACAACACGGCCAAACCTTTCAAAATCTTCAAGGAACTCGCCAGTCCACTTGCAGTCTCCACCTCTCTCCTTCCTGCCCAGGCCCTCTGCACCGCCTTGGCCTCCCACTTCACATCCAAAACTCAGGACATCCTGTCATCACTCTCCTCTCCCACTCCTGCTCCCCTAGCTCCTATGGCCCACCTCCTCCTACCACGCTCACTCTCCTACCTCCTGCCCATAACACTGGAAGGGATCTCCAAAGTGGTCTGCTCTATGAATGCCTCCTCCAAACAAGTGCTCCCCTGCTCCTCCAGAACTATTAAGGACAACATCTCCTCTCTCACCTCGACCCTTGATGACTTTGGTAACCGCTCCTTCACCACTGGCTCTTTCCCTCTATCCTTGAAGCACACTCTTGTGCATCCTCTTTTAAAAAAGCTGTCTGCTGACCCCTCGTGCCCAGCTAACTATCTCTATTAGCCCCTTCCTGTGTAAACTCTTGGAAATGTTGGTCCTCCCCAACTGACCCTCCACATTGATCTTTTTGGCTGCCGTCATGACCAGCAACCTGAATTCCGTGCATCGAGAGGCACGGAAACTGCTCTCCTGAACACCTGTGAAACCATGCTTGCAAAGCTCGACTCCAACTCTCCTGCTGTTCTCATTCTCCTCAATCTCTCCTCTGTCTTTGACATGGTCAACCATTCCATCCTCATAAAACGACTCTGTGACACCCTCGGTACCACTGACCGGGCACTCGACTGGCTGACCTCTTTCCTCACTAGCCGACTTCCCAGCTGCTATTAGGCCCTTTCTCCTCCTCCACCACTCTCTCTACCTGTGGTGTCCCCCGGGGCTCTATCCTATTGCCTTGGCTCTTCAATATCTACCTCACCGCTTTTGCTCACCTGATCTCCTCCTTCTCTCCTCACTTCCAGTGTTATACCGATGACACACCGCTTTCCTTCAAACTTCCCTCTACCTCCCCTTCTTCCTCCTCTCTTATCCCCGACTGTCCGCCATTCCGTCATGGTGTGCAGTGAACAATCTCTGTTTTAATGCCAGATACTCCTCTTGGGACACCTCTGCTCTCTTTTCCTCCTACCCTTTGGCCACCCTCTTTGGGCCTGCTACCACCACCATCTTGTGAGTCCAAAAACCTTGGGGTCATCTTGACTCTGCTCTCTCTTTCACCCCACACATCATGGACCTTACCAAAAAGTCCCACATCCAGCTCCACCTGCTCAGAGGCATTCTTCCTTTTCTCACCTTCCCCCAGAAGCTCAATATCTCCAGAGCCCTGTTCCTTTCGAGGCTGGACTACTGCAATAGCCTCTTTATCGATCTCCCTCTCTCCTCTCTTCGCCCCCTCCAGCTAATCCATAAAAGGGCTCCAAGACTTATCCTTGGCCTCAAACCCAGGGACTGTATCTCTCCAGCCCTAAAATCTCTCCACTGGCTCCATGTGGCTGCAAGATCAAATTCAAGACCCTCTGCATCATCCACAAGGCCTTCTGGGGCATGAGACCACACTATCTCCAACTTTCCCTCCCTAAATACCCTCTGCTAGAGCCCTCTGCTCCTCGAACTCCAAATCTCTGACTGTCAAACGCTTTTCTAAGCAGAGAGTGGGGGACAGGTCTTTCTCCGAGGCAGGTGCCTCCCTTTGTAACAGCCTCCCTGCCCATCTCAGATTTGAGCAAGACTCCTTAAATTCTGGAAACTGCTCAAAACTCTGCTCTTCTCTACCTCATTCCCTTCCTTGCTAATTACCCCACTGCCGCTATGACCTGTGGCCTGATCCTCATTAACCTCACTGGATCTCAGGCCCTTCCTCCCAGTCATTACCAGCACCCCCAACCCCATGGCCCGCAGGCCCCTGCCTGGTGGCTCCACATACCACTTTGAGAGCTACCTGTACTAGTACTTAACCTGATCTTCTCCTCCTGGCTCTGCTTAGCCTGTCTGTGCCTGTCGGTGCCTAGCTGCAAGATACTCAGACATAATACCTAACGCCAAATCTGCATCCACCACTGTAAGCCTGGCCTATAAACCTTCATCGAAAACTTTGACACTTACCAGAAAATAAATATCCAGTACGCACTGCCTTCCTAGCACAGCTGTGAGTGACCCCCACCGTACAACGATACGCTATTTGTGACAGTACTTATTATAACATGATCGTTACTCTATGACATATCTTGTTATGCCCTCAACAATCCTGTCATTATACTGCTTGACCTGTTCAGAGAACACCACACTTTAGTGGTTTCAACCGTATGCTTCTAACATAACGTGCCATTGCCATACTAAGCACTTTATGTCGGAATCTTCTCCCGTGTGCATACTCAGCGGAAACATGTCATACACGAGTAGCATATTGCTTCCTCTGCCTGTGTCTGCTTTTAAACTCAACCGTTGTCTTATCCGAAGGCAGCAATGGGAAATGAAATCCCTATTTAATCGCCTTTTACTCTCATTTGGTGTCCTATGTCAATACCAAACCATTTGCCTCATTATATTCTGTATTGCATAATCAACGAGCCCCTACGTTCTTTCTCTCTCTCCAGAGCTCTATTTACTTGTACGGCGTATGCTCCTCTCTACTAAACTATTTGACCTGCTGCTGCCTGCACGTGCACTTGCACTGTTGCTGCTCATTCCTTGCGTGTCTCACTCGTCTGTAGTGTCACCCTATTCATGCAATTGCTCCTATAACTGCTAAATTGCCATACCTCTCCCTTCTATGCGTTTCAATGCACCCTATGTGTACTCTACTGTTCTAAAATGTGCCCTAATGCATTCTGGAGTGCTCTACTGATTGGAACAAGCACCCCACTGCATTCTACGGGTGCTTCCCTAATCTGATTACTGATTTGAATTGAGCTTCAATGCATCCTATGTGTGCCCTACTGAACTGAATAGCGGCCGTTGTTCTCTATCTGTGCCTTATCAATTTGAATTGCACCACACGGTATACCATATGTATTTTACTGATTTGACCTGCGCCTCAAGGCATTCTATGTGTGCACCACTGATTTGAATAGTGCCCCTCTGTATGCTTTGCATCTCTTATGTATCTGAATTGTGCCCCACTGTATACCACTGTATACCACTGTATACTGATTCCTTACCTATGCATTGATTGATCGCCTACCCCACGCTTGTATTGATTGTCTGCCCTCCCAGTAAGGCATACTATGAAGAAGCGTGACTAGTGCCTCTCCTACTGATCGTTGCCTACCTTTGCCACCACTTGCCTTTAGAGCTTTGAATATTAGTCCCAGCCTAGTATGGAGGTCTGCACTTAAATACTAGAAGTGTCCCGTCACCATTCTAGCATGTTCTCTCTAGCTGCTAGTCACTTTGCCTGCATCACAGCTCTCATACAAAGCATCACACTCCTCATTATGCTACTACACCCACCCACCCCGATATACTCTTCTAACCCTCTTAATCTCACAACCTCCAGTCCACCCCAAGACATGAAGGACACCAAACTTCTGCTACCAAGCTACCCATGCCCAACTACAGCTAGAAATGTACGTCTCAGAGCCATACTAGCCAAAATCTATGAGCCTCCTATCAGATCTATTCCTAACACAATAGGAACAAGATACATGGCATCCCAGCCCCTCCAAACTAACATAAATGGAAACCCAACCCCGAACTCCGGCCCTGTACCCATAAATAGTCTAACCAAGCACGGTAAAATCAAAATGTCACAAGTCCACCACTTGACAACTACTACCACTCTGATCCCTCAGATCAAGGGGGCCTTAATCAACTCTAGATCTTTAGTAGCACATGCTACAGAAATTGCTGACCTGATCCTAAATGAGGATTTAGATTTCCTTGCCATCACCGAGATATGGATACACCCTGCAGCAGGCCCTATACTTATGCTTGCAGTCCCGGATGGTTACTCCATATTGAGACATGATAGATTAAAATCTAGAGCAGGTGGCATCGCCATTATCTACAAATGTAGCCTCTGTATGAGACTAGCCACTCCGATTGATAACCTTTCATGCGAACTGCTATCTGTCAAAGTTCCACTCTGTAATGACCAAACCCTTAATATCCACTTGATCTACTGCCCCCAGGCCCTCCCGGAACATTCGAGGAGGACATCAACACCATTCTGTCTAATAACCTCAAAGGTTCCACACAAATACTTGTACTTGGGCACCTCAACATGGGCTTCAATGACCCATCAGACCAACGTGTCTTTGTTAGGGAGAATTCTCTGTTTAGGCTGAATTTCCTAACCTAGTGAGTCCCCCAGCAGCTTTGCTGGATTTCTGGAGTTTGTTTATTTCACCCTGCCAAGAGTTAGACTCTTTTCCTCCCACTCTTGGACATGAATGTGGTTGATTTCTTTGAATGTCAATGTGTTCTATGGGCTATGGGGTCTTTTACTCCATAGGGCCTCATGTGTTTTGCTATGTGTGTTACACCGCACCCTCCGTGCCGTAACACTGGGGTGTCCTAAAGGATCCCCACCGTAGACACCATACCCTGGGACTGACTACTGTCTCCCAGGGCATGTAAAGTCACCATTGGCTTTAGTGGACCTAAATTTACTAACAGAACTAGTACAAACCATCCTATTGTGGACGTACTGGTAGGGGTAATTCGATTACCCCTGGCTCTGTTGTTCAAGGGGGCACTGTCCCGTCCCCCTGGTCGAGTTTTGGCTTGTGGCAGTGGATGCTACTTTTTATATTCGACCGCAAATATATTCCTATGGGATTCTTCCCATTGTTCGAGGCTAATACTTTTTCACATTAGTCTCTAACATACCGCCGGTTTATTTGTCTTAAATAAATCCACCGGTTGGTATTTTCTGCCAGAACTCGGGTTTTTAAAATGGCGTATGTGTTCGCCTCTGTAACTCCGAACCAAAGGTTGAGCCCTTTGTTCCACTTTTGGCGGGCTTCTGTACAGAAGCCCTCCAGAGTGGTGCCATTCTGTCTGGGTACCACAGGGGGTGTGGGAGGGGGTTTAGGCACCCTGGACTGAGTTGCCTTGCCAACTCAAGTCGCACTCTGGTGTGATTGGCCCGAGTGGTGAGCCGCCCCGCTCACCACTTAGCATGTTTGATTGACAGCTAGGCTGAATGAATGGGGGTTTTCTGCATAAAAGCAGGGCTTTTGGGACTGGAACTTCAGAAGTCGCCACAGGACCTAAGAATCCGACGAGGGTAAAGCTGAGCTGACCTGCAACGACGACACCTCCGGTGGAGCCCTGCTGAACCGACCCACCACTTCCCGACGACAGAGGAGATCTCCCTGCTGGAGAGTCTTCTTCCCCTGACTGGTGGGAACAACCAGTCCCTTGCTTTTTCTTCGCTTCCAGGACGTTTTAGTGGTCGAATTGCCCATGCTGAGTACCCCGGCAACCGGATAGCCACTAACCATTGTACCGCGACCAAAAGGTGGTGCCTTGTGACGGAGCAGTCCGCGGCTGGTCTCTTCCCTGGTGGTGCAACGAGCTTCAACTTTTCCTTGACGACGAGATCCTCTCATCTTCTGGCAAAGCCCCGACTTGCATCCACCACCAGGAACAACTGCCCCCGCCGGAGCTGTCTCTTCACTCTCAAGGTACTGTGTCTGCCTGGCTTCCCTTGAAACGGTTAGCGTGAGGTGTCTTAAATCCTTACCTTTCCATTGGGTCGCCTCCAGACCTTCTTAAACTTTTGTTCTAAAACTGGTCCAACCTTTCTGTGACATTTTGCTACAAAGACTTGAAGTGCATTTCCACTGTGGTACTTTTGGGACATATCGCCTTGCCTCTCACCGAGTGGGCTTGGCCTCTGAACTTTGTGATCTACGGTAGCCCCTGCCTGGCTTGCCTTGCATTTGCTTCGTAAAAGTGTTGGTACTGAGTTGGTTTCATACCCTGCCTTTTTCTCTCCCTTTCTAACCAATACTAGAGTTCCATCTAGGTTAAAGCATTCACCTCTGTCTGCAAATAAGTGGTGCTGTTGAACCTAGACTTGTCGAAATATTGTTATGGGATTGATATATACTTATAGTAACTGTGATTGAAGTTGTTTGCCATATTAGTGCCAGTGTGTTTTTCATAGATGTGTTTTTAAATAAATAATTATATATCTTTACACCCAAGCTCTGATCAGTGTCTGCTTGTTCTACTGTGTAAATTGCCCTATCTTGTATACTCCAAATACGGCCTAACTCGTCTTGAGAGAAGTCTGACTGCTCAGCCACAGCTACCAGGTAAATCTGGGTGGTGCAGACTGCTACCAATTGGGTTTACTGCTAACTCCTGTAGACTTGAACTTTTTGCAGTGGTCCCAGAGGGAACTGCACAGGTTTCTGCCTAACACTGGTGTACAGCGGTGGGATTCGTATCGAGTATACAGTTTAGAGTGCTTTTCAACACTTTAGGATAACTAACCACAAAGCTTAGCACTAAAAAGCAACTTTCTAAAAACATGTCTACTATGGAAGTTTACAGTCAAGAGTCCTTGTCAGGTGAAAATACTGAGAGTTTGAGAGCTCTCTGTAGACAAGAGAATCTTTCTGTAAAAGGCAAGAAAATAGAACTGATAGCGAGATTGCTGGAAAACCAAAGTCTGGGTACTGGTTCAGAGGAACCAACTTCTCCAGCAAATGTAGATAACAGTAATGGTGTTGATCTAAATCAAAGTTCTGATGATAGTGATGAAGAGGCTGAAGAGGAGGGAGAGGCTAATGAAACGGTCTCCCCCGCTCCTCTGTCTGCCTTACCAGCTGTATTACAAACACAAAAGAGAGATCAAGGGGTATGTGTCACCAGCATACCCTTAACGTTAAGGGGTTCTCCCTTCCAAATTTTTAGACAATAAGGCTGGTGCTAGAGATTGCTTCCCGCTGGTCATAGGTTGTCAACCTCTACATTTGGTTTGAATCCTATAGTCATTTTGTGCACTGTATTAATAAAATAGTGAGCGTTAATTAGTAGAAAAAAATATATATTTTATTTAATCAAAATACACTCAACTTTTAAGAACATCATAGGTGTAGGCACTAAATTAGTGAATTGTCCTTCACCATGTATTTAAAACAAGCAATTCATTGACAGAAAACGGATACATCAAATTTCGACTTTCATTTGGAAAGCTCATAGAAACAAATTCCAAAGTTATATTTGGCTTAACACAATGATTTGTTCTGTTGTTTCTCACATTCATTCAGACATTGTTTCACACATCTCATTTAGACTCATTCCATACATTCTCATATATTAACATTTATCCCATTTCCATTCAACACACAAAAAATGCCCGACATGTTTCTTCCCTCTTTTGTTGTGACTATAATAATTATTAGGGAATTCTTCAGGGGCTAATAAAGAAAGATCTACCCATTTGGCAAAGGCGTTTCTGTCAATAATACAATATAAAACAGTGTTGTTGGATATTACAAATGATCTTATAACAGTATTTTCGAATGAGGTTTTGCTAGTCTCTTCATTTTGTAGGGGTATTATTCCTCAAATCTTCCATTCAGTTGGACAAAAAGAAGGTAACCACCTAGCGGGAAGCAACGCAAAAGAAAAAGAAACAAATAGGCGAATTAATAACCTATTGTAGCTGCTCATTTCTGCAATCTATTATCATTAATTAATAGCAGTTTGCAGATCAAAAATGCACAAACACTCTGAATGTGGTATTCGCGGGGCGTAGTAATGTACTTGACAATTTAATTATGGTTTCAAGGGTATTTCCTTAACCCATTTTTATAACACGGGAATGTGAAAAGGTAGAAGGAAAAAGATTAAGAAAGAAAAAGATGGCTTACCAGCTGTACCTACTGGGCCTATAGCAGGTCCCACACTAAGTCCTCAAGTCCTTGAACTAGAAAAAAATGAAAATTGACTTGGAATTCAGAAGGATTACTGCTCAAACTGAACAGAAACACCAGGAAATGCAACAAATTCTTAGGCTCAGAGAAATGGAGCTCAAGCATGAGTTAGAAATGAAAAAGTTGTCTGTCGAAACTGCTTCTGTCTCTGGCTCCTCTAGAAGTTCCAGTCCCAAAAGACCCCGGATGCCTAAGGAATTAATTGGTATGTATGAACCAAAGTTGGATGTGTTGGATTGGCTGAGTTTGTTTGAGTACATTCATGGGCTCCAGAACATCACAGGTAATGAGCTACTTACCTGGTTGTTCTCTAGGCTCCCCCCTGTTGCAACTGATGTGGTAATGGAGTTGGGGGAGGACGATAGGAAAGAGTATGAAAGTGTGAAACTAGCTTTGATAGCTAGATTTGGGAAGACCCCTTCCCAGTATCTTAAGAGGTTTAGATCCCTCAAAAAGCATGATGGTACCCCTTGGGCTACCTGGGTGAGTGAAGGGTTGAAAAACTTAGAGGGATGGATTAAGGGTTACAAGGTGAACACTTATGAGGGTATGAAGAATCTTTTTATGTTGGAGTCTATTTATGATGCCTGTTCTCCTGAGCTCAGACAGCACTTGGCTGATTCGAAGGAATTGGATTCCAGGAAGCTAGCTAAGGCTGCTGACTTGTGGGTTGCCAACAGGGCTACTCATAAGGATTCTGGGGCAACTCAGAAAAAGGATGAGGGAAAACAGCCTAAAAAACACTCAAAAGAGAATTCTAATAACTCAAATTCCAAAGAGGGCCCCAAACAAAACCATAAGGGTAAGCCACAAGGAAAACCACAGCAGAATAGTGTACCTTCTGGTGCCAAACCAGAGGGAGGCCAGAACAAGCCACCATCACAGAAAGCATTTGGAAAATGCTTTGTTTGTGGCTCTACTGACCATGTGAAAGGAGATCCCAGATGCAAGGGTAAACCTTCAGGGGTCCAGCTTGTCTCCTTAGCCTTCGCTCCAGAGGAGGAAGTCCAAATGGCAAGTGGAAACTTTCTACTGCTGGCTGATGAACCCATTGGAGTCTCAGCCAGTGTTTCTTTAGTGTCTGGGTTGTCTGGGTTTGTGGGAACAACAGAATTTAGATGTCTATAATTCTATCCCAGATAATACTAAAGAGACTCCTGCCATTAGGGACACTGGGGCCAGCATAACTGTGGTGGATAAATCTTTTTTCAGGCTGAGGATGTTGCTAAGGCACCCAAACGCCTCACCAAGTTAGCTGGAGGGCCTGTGCAGATGCTTCCCCAATTACCAGTTCTCATCCAGTGTAACGACATGACTGTGAAGATACCTGTCAGCATACAAAGTGAGGTACCAGGACGCGTTCTGTTGGGTAACGATTTAAAAACTCTCGGAGTTGTGTCTCATACCCCCAGACCTCCTAGTAAACGGTTACAGGAGCTAACCAGACCAGCAAGGGAGAGAACCATGAGAGGTACTCCCGAGGAGATGATGAAGAAGGATATCACTCCTGCTCCACTGGATTTGTCAGCTGCTGTCTCAAAGAAATCAGAAGCGAAAGGGAAACCTAAAACTTCTATACCGAAACCAGCAGCCAGCACTTCAGTGCAGCCAACAAGGACTTCCCCTCGGTTGTCCACAGTTACACCCGTAACTCCCCCTCCAGCTGAGGCTGAGAGGGTGGTACAACCCTGCGTAGTAGAATAAGACGCTGAAGAAGAGCTAATGGAAGGCCAGGAACTCATTGGAGATCTGGATCCTGTTGACCATCCTGAGCTGCAGTCTTTACTGGCAGAAGGTGGACCCAACAGGGTAGACTTCAGTAAGGGACAGAGAGAATGTCCAACTCTGGAAGGTCTTCGCCACCAGGCAGAAGCTCAGGCTGAAGGGCAAGAGCCTGGGAAATACCGGTTGCACTGGGAAGATGGCCCCTTCTACGGTGAACCGACCGAGTCTGAACCTGGAGACTACAAACGACTTGTAGTACCCCAAAAGAACAGACAACAGTTCTTGCAGTTAGCCCACGAGATTCCTTTGGCTGGTCACTTGAGTTTCAAGAAGACCAAGGAAAGGCTCTCTCTCTACTTTTATTGGCCAAAGATGGGGGCCGAAGTAGAAAAACACTGCAGGAGCTGCCACACCTGCCAGACCTCTGATAAGGTTGGCTCCAAGAATGTGGCACCTTTAGTGCCTCTCCCAGTTGTGGGAGTCCCATTTGAGAGAGTAGGGATTGACATTGTTGGTCCTCTTGATCCTCCAGCCTCCTCAGGCAACAGGTTTATACTTGTTGTAGTAGACCATGCTACTAGGTATCCTGAGGCAATTCCTATGAGGACTGTTACAGCTCTGGCTGTGGCTAAGGCCCTCCTTGGTATTTTTACCAGGGTCGGGTTTCCTAAGGAAGTAATCTCTGACAGGGGGTCAAACATTATGTCCCACTACATGAAAGCCATGTGGAAAACCTGAGGAGTTACTTACAAGTTCTCAACAGCTTACCACCCACAAACCAATGGGTTGGTAGAAAGGTTCAACCGAACCATGAAGAGCATGATAGGTGCTTTAGAGGAACCCCTTAAATGGAAGTGGGACCTTCTACTGCCATGCCTTCTCTTTGCTTATAGAGAAGTCCCTCAGGAGGGAGTAGGTTATTCTCCCTTTGAGCTTCTCTATGGTCATCCCGTCAGAGGTCCATTGGCCATGATTAAGGAGGGGTTGGAGAGTGCTCCTTCCCCCAAGCCAGTCAGAGTCACTGACTACGTGATAGGTCTCCGGAGGAGAATGTCACACATGATGGCGGAAGCAAGTGATAACTTGAAAGCTGGACAAGCATTGGTCAAGCACTGGCATGATCAAAAGGCTAACATGGTTGAGTTCACTCAAGACCAGCTAGTTCTCGTTATGATCCCAACAAGGCAGAGGGCCTTGCAAGACAAATGGATGGGACCCTTCAGAGTTGTGGGTAAACTTGGAGAGGTCAACTATCTGGTGGACTTGGGCAATCCCAAGGAGGCTCCGACAGTCTTCCACACCAACAGACTCAAAGCGTATGTCTGAAGACCTGATGTAGGAGCGTTGCTTCTAGCATCATCAGAGGAAGAAGAAGAGAGTGTAGCTCTTCCGGATCTCCTCAGAGGCTTACCTCTAGACGAAAAAATTGAAGGATTAAATCTCTCTTCAAATCTGACACCTGAGCAACAAGAAGAGTGCATATCTATGTTGAATCAGTTTGCCTCTCTGTTCTCACTTTCACCAGGCTTGACCCCTTGGGGCCAGCATGACATACTCACTGGTGACTGTCTGCCAGTCAAAAGCAGAGGATACAGAATGTCAGAAAGTGTAAGAACCCACATCAAAGGTGAGGTCAGCAAGATGCTTGACCTCGGGGTAATAGAGCCCTCTACTAGTCCATGGTCTAGCCCAGTTGTGTTAGTACCAAAGGCAGGATCTAAAGAACTTAGATTCTGTGTGGATTATAGAGCTCTTAATGCAGTCACCAAGACTGATGCCCACCCTTTGCCAAGAACAGATGAGTTGGTGGATAGACTTGGTTCAGCCAAGTTCCTCAGCACATTTGACTTGACGTCAGGCTATTGGCAAATAGCACTGACAGACCATGCCAAGGAGAAAACTGCATTTTCTACCCCAGCTGGCTTATACCAGTTTAAGGCAATGCCTTTTGGATTGAAAAATGCACCTGCTACATTTCAACGGATGGTAAACCAGGTTCTGAATGGGATGGAGGACTTCTGCATGGCATACTTGGATGACAAAGCAGTGTTCAGCAATTCCTGGGAAGAACATGTAACCCACCTGAGAGATGTTTTGCAGGCTCTTGGACGAGCCAATCTGACCATAAAGGCGAGTAAATGCCAAATTGGACAGAGTAAGGTAGTCTATCTTGGACATGAGGTAGGAGGTGGAGAAATAAGGCCTTTGCTCAGTAAGATTGAAGCTGTGCAAAATTGGACAACACCTACTACTCAGACCCAGGTGAGAGCCTTCTTAGGTCTCACTGGGTATTACAGGAATTTCATTGAGAACTATGGGACCATAGCTTCTCCTCTGAATGTCATCTCCTCTCCAAAATTCCCTAAGAAGGTTAGATGGAACGAGGAGTGCAATCAGGCCTTTGAAAACCTGAAAAAGGCTCTTTGCCAAGCCCCAGTACTCAGAGCTCCTGATTACCACCAAACCTTCATTGTGCAGACAGATACTTCAAATGTAGGAATAGGTGCAGTACTCAGTCAACTGGATGGGAAAGGTAGGGAGCACCCCGTTTGCTTCATCAGCTGCAAGCTGAAGGATCCTGAAACAAGGTGGGCAACAATCGAAAGAGAATGCTTTGCTATCGTGTGGGTTCTGAAGAAGTTTAGGCCATACTTGTATGGTTCTACTTTTGTCATTCAGACTGACCACCAACCCTTGAGATGGTTAATGCAAATGAAAGGGGAAAACCCAAAACTACTGAGATGGTCAATCTGCCTGCAAGGGTTTGATTTCACCATTGAGCACAGGTCAGGGTGTCACCACCAAAATGCTGATGGTCTCTCTAGGATGTATATCATCGACTAGAGGTATGAGGTTCATCCAGGAGTGGATTAAATCCTCCTGTCCCTTAGTCTGGGGGGGCGAGTGTTAGGGAGAATTCTCTGTTTAGGCTGAATTTCCTAACCTAGTGAGTCCCCCAGCAGCTTTGCTGGATTTCTGGAGTTTGTTTTTTTCATCCTGCCAAGAGTGAGACTCTTTACCTCCCACTCTTGGACATGAATGTGGTTGATTTCTTTGAATGTCAATGTGTTCTATGGGCTATGGGGTCTTTTACTCCATAGGGCCTCATGTGTTTTGCTATGTGTGTTACACCGCACCCTCTGTGCCGTAACACTGGGGTGTCCTAGAGGATCCCCACCATAGACTCCATACCCTGGGACTGACTACTGTCTCCCAGTGCATGTAAAGTCACCATTGGCTTTACTGGACCTAAATTTGCTAACAGAACTAGTACAAACCATCCTATTGTGGACATACTGGTAGGGGTAATTCGATTACCCCTGGGTCTGTTGTTCGAGGGGGCACTGTCCCGTCCCCCTCGTCGAGTTTTGGCTGGTGGCAGTGGATACTACTTTTTATATTCGACCGCAAATATATTCCTATGGGATTCTTCCCATTGTTCGAGGGTAATACTTTTTCACATTAGTCTCTAACATACCGCCGGTTTATTTGTCTTAAATAAATCCACCAGTTGGTATTTTCTGCCAGAACTCGGTTTTTAAAATGGCGTATGTGTTCGCCTCTGTAACTCCGAACCAAAGGTTGAGCCCTTTGTTCCACTTTTGGCGGGCTTCTGTACAGAAGCCCTCCAGAGTGGTGCCATTCTGTCTGGGTACCACAGGGGGTCTGGGAGGGGGTTTAGGCACCCTGGACTGAGTTGCCTTGCCAACTCAAGTCACACTCTGGTGTGATTGGCCCGAGTGGTGAGCCGCCCCGCTCACCACTTAGCATGTTTGATTGCAGCTAGGCTGAATGAATGGGGGGTTTCTGCATAAAAGCAGGGCTTTTGGGACTGGAACTTCAAAGGTCGCCACAGGACCTAAGAATCCGACGAGGGTAAAGCTGAGCCGACCTGCAACGACGACACCTCCGGTGGAGCCCTGCTGAACCGACTCACCACTTCCCGACGACAGAGGAGATCTCCCTGCTGGAGAGTCTTCTTCCCCTGATTGGTGGGAACAACCAGTCCCTTGCTTTTTCTTCGCTTCCAGGACGTTTAGTGGTCGAATTGCCCGTGCTGAGCACCCCGGCAACCAGATAGCCACTAACCACTGTACCGCGACCAAAAGGTGGTGCCTTGTGACGGAGCACTCCGCGGCTAGTCTCTTCCCTGGTGGTGCAATGATCTTCAACTTTTCCTCGACTACGAGATCCTCTCATCTTCTGGCAAAGCCTTGACTTGCATCCACCACCAGGAACAACTGCCCCCACCGGAGCTGTCTCTTCACTCTCAAGGTACTGTGTCCACCTGGCTTCCCTTGAAACTGTTAGCGTGAGGTGTCTTAAATCCTTACCTTTCCATTGGGTCGCCTCCAGACCTTCTTAAACTTTTGTTCTAAAACTGGTCCAACCTTTCTGTGACATTTTGCTACAAAGACTTGAAGTGCATTTCCACTGTGGTACTTTTGGGACATATCGCCTTGCCTCTCTCCGAGTGGGCCTGGCCTCTGAACTTTGTGATCTACGGTAGCCCCTGCCTGGCTTGCCTTGCATTTGCTTCGTAAAAGTGTGGGTACTGAGTTGGTTTCATACCCTGCCTTTTTCTCTCCCTTTCTAACCAATACCAGAGTGCCATCTAGGTTAAAGCATTCACCTCTGTCTGCAAATAAGTGGTGCCGTTGAACCTAGACTTGTCGAAATATTGTTATGGGATTGATATATACTTATAGTAACTGTGATTGAAGTTGTTTGCCATATTAGCGCCAGTGTGTTTTTCATAGATGTGTTTTTAAATAAATAATTATATATCTTTACACCCAAGCTCTGATCAGTGTCTGCTTGTTCTACTGTGTAAATTGCTCTTGTATACTCCAAAGACGGCCTAACTCGTCTTGAGAGAAGTCTGACTGCTCAGCCACAGCTACCAGGTAAATCTGGGTGGTGCAGACTGCTACCAATTGGGTTTACTGCTAACCCCTGTAGACTTAAACTTTTTGCAGTGGTCCCAGAGGGAACTGTACAGGTTTCTGCCTAACAGTCTTCACCACACTTAACACTCTCTCTGAATTAGGCTTCTCCCAAAGAAGTAACGCACCTACCCATAATAAAGGTAGAATACTCGATTGGGTGGCAGACTACAACTGCCAAGCTAACATCCTCTCCATATCACTTCTAGCGTGGACTGACCACCACCTCATGTCATTCTTACTTTCTACCAACAGATCCCCGCCATTACCTGCTATTAGGGCTCCACCTACATTAACCAGAAATAAAAAGAGCATTACTGCGGACAGACTTATCCCGGCCCTACTCCCTACTCTCAACACGCTCCAAGAAAACACCGATCCTGAGATCCTGGTTGAAGAATATAATAAAATTATGACCGCCTCCTTGGACTTGATTGCCCCCTCTAAACTCAGACCAAGTAAGCCTAAAACTCACTTGAACAAATGGTTTACACCCTTCTTAAAAAACATAAGACAACAAAAAAGAAACTGTGAGGCTGCCTGGAAGAAACTACCCTCAGCAGCTAACAAACTCAAACTTACTAAACTTTCATGCCTTTATAAAAAGGAAATATGCCTAGCAAAATGTATCTCCTTTGACGCACGCATATCCCAAGCCAAATCCAATATGAAGGAACATTTCTCTATCCTCAAAGAGATAGAGACACCCATAGAACCTCTTGACACTTCCGTTAAAGACAAAAAATGGTGTTCAGAGATCCAAAATGCATTAGCCAACAAAATATCCACCCTACAACATAAGATTTCCAGCAAAAGAGCCTCCTTAAACGACTCTCCCCCTCCTAAAACAAATGAGAGCATGACTGCTAATGAATCCACCCGATTCAACTTTTCTAAAGTCTCTATCCTGGAAGTGGAAAGAATCATCCTGTCACTGAAACTATCTAACTGTCAGGGCAACCTCTGACCGGCACAGTTTATTAAAGGTGCAGCCCGAGACCTCTCCCCCTTCATCATGAAGCTCGTCAACGCGTCCTTCTCTACTGGCACCATCCCCACTAATCTGAAACAATCTTGGGTACTTCCACTTTTTTAAAAAAACACTCTTGACCCTTCCGTTCCGACTAACTACAGGCCAATCACGACTGTACCCTTCCTCCTAAAAATTCTGGTAAGGTTGCCTATGTACAAATCCAAAAACACCTGGAAGTACACCATTTACTAGGAGCCAGACAATCAGGCTTCCATCCCTAACACGGAATAGAGACAGCACTTATCGACCTTATGACCCAAGTTGACGAGTGTAGAGCTAACGGCAAAGCTGCCTTACTCCTCCTCCTTGACCTGTCGGCCGCATTCCACCTGGTCGATCACACCATTTTATGCAACCATCTCAACTCAGCTGCACACTTCTCTGATAAAGCAATTACTTGGATTAGATCCTTCCTAAATGGCAGAACCATGAGGGTTTTCTCGCCTGCTGCAGCTGCTGACCCCATACCTATTACTTGTGGTGTCCCCCAGGGATCCTGTGTCTCGTCCACGTTGTACAACATTTTTACCAAGCCCCTCTTCGATGATCTGGATCATCTCGGTATCACCTACACTAACTATGCAAACGATACCCATATCCTCCTCCTGCTTTCTGGGGATTATGAAAAGGATTTGGCCTTGGTGAATAGTGTACATCATCATCCAGGCATGGATGGCCACACATGGGCTATGCCTGAATGATGATAAAACTGAACTCATCATCCTGGGCACAACCCCCAGCCTAAAAAAACTAGGACCAGTTTACTCTTCATTCTCAATTGACGGCAATACCATCAAAGTAGGACAACAGGTAAAACCGCTAGTCTTTTACCTAGACTCTAAACTCTCATTTGCCAAACAGGTTAACTCTCTAGCATCCTCCTCGGCCTATACGTGCAAACTCATCCGCACAGCTAAACCATTTTTATCTGACGCCAGTTGCACCACCCTGGCCAGAGCCCTCATCCTGTCCCGCCGTGATTATTGCAACACCCTTTATCTTGGGACAACTAAAGCTACCACTAGAAAAATCCAAACCCTACAAAATAATGCCCTTAGAGCGGCATTGGGCCTCTCCAGAAGAGACCACATCTCTAAAAGCAGCCAACAGAATAACTGGCTCCAAATTATGGATAAAATCCACCTAAAAACCCTCTCACTCACCTACAAATCCCTTAATAACACTGCACCATGTTACCTGATCAATAGATTCCATAGACAGATCGCCTTGAGACCCTCTAGAACAGCCTATAAAGATCACCTTGCTATCCCTAATTTCAGTCGTTCCACCATCGGCGGCAACAGTTTCCTGGTGAAAGCAGCTAAATTGTGGAACTCCCTACCTCCCACACTGAGATCTGACCTCCCCTACCTAAACTTTAGGACCAATACTATCCTATGGCTGAAAGGGAAAGCCCATCAAATATAGAAGTGGTTGTAAGCATATGCTCACCTAAATGCAGCAAGTATTCAGGACCTGGTACAAGTAGCCATAACCACCCCTCCCCTTCTGCATACCTCTACACACCTACCTCACTACCACCCCTACCTGTATTTTTTGCTAGTATAGTAAGTTGTATGCATCTCTTGTATTTTCACTCCTGCACCGCCATCCTAATATGTTCTATCTGTATATACCTCTTATGTATAAACACGTTCTTTCTGTATATACCTTTATGTATTTAATACTCGTATGTAAATATTAATCTTGTGTAACTAAGCTTCGCATATTCTTGTATCTGCTGCGCCCTGTTACCTTAGGGTATGTTGCGCATTACAAATAAACAAACAAACAAACTTACGTCTTGGGCCCTCCTCCAACACTTGTCCACTCCTCTGCTCCCCCTTCAATCCCTCTCCCCTGCACTTCTCTTCAATGCACTTGCATGACCGAATGCCACAAGGCCTAGTAGGAACCCGACTGTATATATATCATTGTTGCTTGTTTGTTTTCTTGCCACTGTTATTATTTCCCATGTTCCCTTCCCAATTAGTCCTGTGGCGCTTTGAAACACAATTCTGTTGTATAAAGCGCCTTACAAAGGAATTTGTCTTTTCATAGCATGTTATTCCGTCGCAACACCCAAACCCTAGCTATCCCAGCAACACCTGACATTTTCTGCCGAGACAGGAAGTCTCACACACAAACAGGGCGTGCAAAGAGCCAAACATGAATATTATTATTATTTTTATTATTTTAAATGTCTAAGCTTGCACAGAACTTTGAAAAAAGACACTATTGCTTATGTTTTTTGTTTACTTTTGAAATATTCAAATGGCTTAAGATTTTATGCATAGTATCATTTCGGTATATTATTATTAGCTTATTTAAAATACTTTTCTTTTCTTTGTAACATTATTTGCTTATTCTTAATTTTCCTCTGATCTAAGTGTATATTTATGTATTATGTGTAAAGCTTGAATTTTCTTCAAGCTAAATCACATTTAAAAATAAATAAATAAAGAGACAGAATTGTTTAACTTGTGAGCTCAAAGCAGAAACTCACAATCTTCACATCGCATATGTCTTGCAATTCAAGACATCATTCTATGAGGATGAGTTTTGAGATCACTGAAGAGTAGAGCGCCCAATTAGCATTACTTGATCAGAAGGATTTCAAGTAGTGTTGTAGGTCAGGCTGTTGATGTCGCGGGGCACAGCGCGGCAACAGGAGAAGCAGAGTAAAGCAATGTAAAGCAGGCCAATAAATCAGGAGCTGAGACAGGAACGTCTTGACTGGTCTTTAATCAAACTTGAACTGCCGAACTGGCGGTAATCCCGCCTTCCCAATCACGTGGGTCGCAGCCCACTCATAACTGCAATAAACAGAGGACTGTTCCTCTCAAACACAAATAACAACAATGGAAGTAGGACATTACATCTCCCCCCTCCTTAACAAACAATTTACTAGTGTTCAGTTGAATTCCTCAATCCATCTCATGGGTCTGCGAATGATCCGTTTGGATGGGCTGCGCAGAGGTGGGGCCTGGTTCACTGGGGTGCCGTCACTATCACTGCCGCTATCGTCAGCATCTCTGTCCTCTTCATGATACTCAGAGTCTATCTCTGAAGAGTCATTTGGCAGTGTCGTTGAAGTGTTGATGGGGTTGTCCGTGTTATTAAATGTCCTGAAGAAAGATGAGTTCCTGGTGACCGTGCCCTATGAGTTGGCTGCCGTTATCATCGAGCCCTGGATGTGGGTTACTGTCAGGGGGTCCGGCTTGAAGGCAGGCATATCCTTCGTGACTTGTTTTTGTCTTACTAAAACTTGACCCCCAACTCCGATTTGGCTCGGTCTGGCCTGTCTCCGTGTGTCTGCATATTTCTTCATTTTGTCTTTGCTCTCTCGGTCTTTGCTTCTGGCGTTAATTGCATGCAAGTCTTCGGCCTTGGCTCGTATGTAGTGAGGGAGCCTTGTTTTGATGACACGTCCGAACATTAGCATTGATGGGCATTCCCCTGTCGAGCTGTGAGGCGTATTCCGGTATTCCCGCAGCAATGTGCAGATGGCTTGCATGAACGATCCATTTGTGATGGAACAAATCTGGAGCGTGCGTTTGAGATTTCCCATAAAACGTTCCACCATTCCATTTGCTTGTGGCCAAAGTGGTGTGACTTTGTGGTGCTGAAATCCTAGGTGTTCTGCGAACATTGCAAAGTCATTTCCAGTGAAAGGAGGTCCATTGTCTGATTTGACTCTGGAGGGAATGCCATAGTCCGCAAAGGTTTTGTCCAGTGCTGGTATGACGGCTTGTGCACTAGTCGAGTGGATCAGGTGAACCTCTGGGAATCGCGATATTTCGTCTATGATCACTAGCACATATTTGCCGTTTGCCAAACGCCCAAACATGTCCACTGCTACTTCGTCCCACACCTGCAGAGGCATCACAGATGCTTGAACTGGTTCCGGAAATGTGCGAGGTGCCACCGCCTGGCGCGGTAGTCATTTCTTTAGTATTTGTTCGACCCGCTCGTCTATGGATGGGAACCACACTTTTGTTCTTAATTGTCTTTTGGTTGATACTATCCCCCTGTGTCCAGCGTGTGCAATGTCTAATATCTGGTTCTGCAGGGCTGCAGGAATGACTATTCTGTTTTCTTTCAGCAGTAGGCCTTCCGGTGATGTGGACAGGGTGTCACGGACGAGTTTGAATGTGCGAAAGTGTTGTTCCTCCTCGGTGGACAAGAGTGATGCCCCTCTTTGTCTGTTCTGCCACTGGTTGGATTTTAGACATGCCTGTACCGTCTGGAGCAGATGGTCTTTCTGTGTCGCCTCCAGCAGCTGTGCTGTGGTGACGGACTTGGGTAGTGCACTGTTAAACAGATAGCGTAGATATTGGTTTGCTTTGTGTGATTGCCGCTCACCTTGAGCCGGAAGTGGATATCGCGACAGAAAGTCTGCGGGATTGTTGTCCTTGCCCGGGTGGTGTATTATTTTGAATGAATACTCTTGTAGTCTCAGACCCCATCTGGCGATGCGTGGTGGCATTTTGGCTGTTGGTCTGCCATAGATGGTGGTGAGGGCCTGGTGATCCGTGATTATGGTAAACAGTCGTCCATATAGGAATAAGTGGTAATGTTCGCATGCCCATACTACTGCCAGGCTTTCCTTTTCAGGTTGGGAGTATGCACATTCTGTGGTGGAGAGGCTTCGGCTTGCATAGGCTACTATTCTCCTCGGGGAGTCAGGTGATGCTCCGCGTTTGGATTGCGCTAGGATGGCTCCTAACCCAACCGGGCTGGCGTCTACTGTGAGTTCCGTGTCCAGATCGGGGTCGTAGTAAGCCATGCATGAGACTGTTGCAATCCGTTTTTTAATTTCTTGAAATGCTTCTTCGCAGGTGTCAGACCATTGGAATTCTTCATTCTTCCCAGTGAGCAGTCGTAGGGGCGTGCTCACGGAAGCAAAGTCCTGGATATATCGAGTACAGTAGCTCGCCATTCCCAGGAATGAGCGTACTGCTGATACTGACGTGGGTGTAGGGGTTTCTACCAGTGCTTGGACCTTTTCCGGATCTGGTTTTAGTCCATCTTTTGAGAAGATATGTCCGAAGAATTTGAGAGTGGATTTGCTAATCTCACATTTGTCTGGATTGAGTGTGAGATGGGCGTTCTCTAGCGCCATGCAGACTCTCCTTAGTGTGTCGTCATGACTGTCTTGCATGGTGCCGAAAATTAATATGTCGTCCGAATAGTTTAAACAATTGGGAATGTGCTTTATCACCTGGTGTATTTCGTTCTGAACGATTTCTGCAGCTGAAGATACCCCAAAGCTGAGTCTTTTATATCTGAACAAACCAAGGTGGGTTGAGAAAGTAGTGATATATCTTGAGTCAGGGTGTAACTCCAGCTGATGGTATCCCTTATTTAAATCTAACTTAGAAAATACTTTGGAGCCATGCAGTAGGTGCATCATATCAGTCATTCTTGGGGCAAGGTGTCGTTCTCGCTCTATGGCCATGTTTGGGGCCCTCATGTCGACGCATATGCGAATGCTGTCCTTGTTGTCCTTCTTCGGCACAGGCACAATGGGGGACACCCACGGAGTTGGTCCCGATGCTGGTTCTATGATATCCTGGTGTAAGAGTGACTGAATTTCATCCTCATGTCTTTGTAGGTTGAGGGGTATACCCCTGTAATGTTGTGCTATAGGAGGGACCTGCGGATTGATATGCAACTTGACTTGTTTGTCCTTCAATTTTCCTAGGACTGTGAACAGGGACGGGAACATTTTTGTCATCATGTCCTTTGGGCTAGTCGTGTATGCTGACATTATTTGATACATTATTTGAATGAGACCCATTTGAATTGCCGATTTGAAGCTTAGGATGCTGCCGCCTGGTACATCCCCTTTTATGACATAAATTTTGATCCTTTGACTCTTGTCTTTGTATTGACAGTGGGCAGTAAACATCCCTTGGCAATTGAGCGGCTTGTTAGAGCCGTACGGATAAATCAATGTGTCTGCTTCTTTCAGTGCCTTCTTGTGGGTGAGTAATCTGTATGTTTCATCATTTATGACATTGACTGTCGCTCTCGTATCAATCAGAAATTCTCTGTTTTGTCCATTTACTTGTAGTAGCAGAGTGGGGCTGTATTCCGCAGCTATGCTGTTCCCAATAGCGTGTACATATCCCCTTTTCCTGTCTCCGCTGGATGAGGACGACTGAGACTCCCGTCTTCTGTGAGGCGAATCTTCTAGATATCTGATCTTTTGTCTGGAGTGTCGTCGTTGTGAATCATGTCTGGTATTGGTATGTCTTGAATATTCTCTTCTTTCTTCCCGCCTTCTCTCCTCTCGCGGGGTGTCGCGTGATGAATGTTGAGATTTATGTCTGGAGGCTGTGGGTGTCTCTTGCGGGATCTTGAGCTTTCTCTTGCCGAGTTTTGATCTTGCTGCCTCCGTGTGTCCCCGTTTGTGTCCCCTGGCTGGAAGAAGTTGATGTTTCTACACACTGATTGGAAGTGATTTTCACCTCCGCACTTGTCGCAGTTGTGTCCGATGGCAGGACATGGACCTACATGTGGAAATTTAAAACCACACCTGTAGCACTTTTTTTGTTCCGCGGGGTGAGGGTCCCTTGATGTCCTGATGGGGCATAGTGAAGCAGTGGAGGCAGACTGTGTAATTTTGATGTTACCTAGAGATTCCGTCTGCTGCATGAGAGCGGAGTCAGCTCGTGCAAGTTGTAGTATTTCTTCAAGTGTTCTGCTTTTCTGAAGTAGCTTTTTTCTGAATTCATGTGACGCGCAGCCGGCAATGGTTTGAGATTTTAGTGCTTCATCCGTTGAATATTTGTCGAAATCGCAATATTTTGCTCTTTTCCTTAGGCGCATTACGAAATTGTCCATGGTTTCACCGCTTTCTTGTGTTGACGTGTGAAAAATGTGTCGTTCATAGTCGACATTTCGCAGTGGTGCAAAGTAGGCATTCAGTGCGTCAATGATACCTTGGAATGTGTCCGTGTTGGATTCAGGCATTTCGAAAACGATGTCACGTACCACTGGGCCCAGTGAATGGAGTAGGATGCCTCTCAGACGGCGCTTCTCCCTTACCCCCAATGCATCGATGTAAATGTGCAGCTCTTTGAGCCATCTGGCCCATCTGGGGGCGAGACTACTAGTGTCCGCCATGTCAAATGGTGGCAGAGCTTGTAATTGTAATGATTCTGAACCACTATCTTTGTGAGTGGCTTGGCGAGGTGTGGAGCTGGAGGAAGGGCTCAGGATTCCACTGTCCAGATTGTCCTCCGACATGATTGATTACTCCCAGATAACGGTAAGGCCTTGTTTGTGAAACACACACACGTGGCGGAGCCATGTGAAGTAATGCAGTGTCCGTTTTATTTCCAAACGTGTTGCAACGGTATTTGCTTGGAAATGTCCCTGCACCGCGTTATGGGCGCACGCGTATTGATACGCCGACTCCCACGTGCATTTCGCGGTGAGTATAGCACGTTTGCCGGCTGTCTCTGGCCGCTCCCGCGGGTGCCGTTAAACGGGCGATGTACCTTTCTTGGATGAGATTCTTGCGTTGCGTGGGTTGCAAAACAGCTCCGGAGACTGAATCAAGCGTGATGAGACGGTTTCAGCGTCGGAGTGGCTATTCGACTCTCCGGGCTCCGTTGCCGTTCTGCAGAAAACTCGTTGCCATTGTTGTAGGTCAGGCTGTTGATGTCGCGGGGCACAGCGCGGCAACAGGAGAAGCAGAGTAAAGCAATGTAAAGCAGGCCAATAAATCAGGAGCTGAGACAGGAACGTCTTGACTGGTCTTTAATCAAACTTGAATTGCCGAACTGGCGGTAATCCCGCCTTCCCAATCACGTGGGTCGCAGCCCTCTCATAACTGCAATAAACAGAGGACTGTTCCTCTCAAACACAAATAACAACAATGGAAGTAGGACATTACAAGTAGTCAATTGTATGTTCTCAAAATGATGTTTGCTATTATGCAAATCACCAGGATTGGGATCCTTGAAGAGATAGGGTGCTGGCCGTGTGCCTCAACATGGGCTTGAGCTCCACACTTTAGCCTCGCCCACCCCTACCTCCAACTGCAGGAAAGGGGAGAATGGACCCAGAGACATGTTTTTTCCCCATTTCCGGAACTGCACACATGTATAGGACTAAAATGAGAGGACATGCACATTATTTGCTGATGTAAATGCTTTAATAGTTTCATTGAAACGCTAAGGATGAAACATCTCCAAGGTGGTGCCATGGTCCCTTGTTCCGCGCTTAGAAATCTCTGGGTATTAAGCGCGTTATAAATACGCACCTAAGACATATTCCTGTGACAGCGACTCGATGCCTCCGGGCTGTGTGAGCGCTTTAAAAAGGCAAATAAATAAACAAATGAAATGGTCAAAGACATGATTGCGTCGTCGACCATTCCCTTCATGTTTCTAACATTTAATAACTTTAGTTTTTTACAAATCGTCCTAATTTTACAGCATTATGGATAATACAGGATTCAAAACATACACAATCAAAAACTGTCACCGTATCAAAAATGACTGAGCGGGTTTTACTAGCGACTACAGCTTAACGATAAGAGGGCGGTAGAAATGGACTCGCATCATTATAGCAGTCAGGGCATGTGTTACTGTTCTGGTTGACAGTGAAATCCGTAATTCGAAAGGTTAGCAATCGACATTTTAGCGAATTCTTAAAGGGCGCCGAAATACCCGGTCTGAAACGAGCCCCTTAAGACTGGCACAAGATATATGCAGAACTGGAGAGAGGCCAGCCTGGTGTGTACATTAGCCTCGCGAGTAATGATTGGCTGAGCCCGTTGTGAAGGGTGGGCTTCAGACTGGTTAGAGGCAGTTCCGATGGCGGTTTTGGCGCCCTCGATTGGCCGAGTTCCTAAAGGGGCGGGATTTACGCACGCTGCCTCTGGCCGGTTTAGCCTGAAACCCGCAGACGCACTTAATCCACCGAGGAGTCATACAGGAGAAAGCGGCTCTCGGAGGCTCGAGCCGGATGGATGGGCATGGGGGAGGAGCTCCTTCTGCGGCTGCGCGGAATCATGCTACTGGCCCTTTGCGCATGCGTGACTCCAGCAGGTATTAAGTGTGCACTGAACGAGCGGGCTTTAACTACCGAATGTGTTATTTGTATGCCGTCGCGAACGCATTCCTTTGGTGTAGCATAGTAGTGCAATTTAAAGGCAGAAAGAGCGAGAGTGTCGATTGAGCAATATCTAAATTTACCTGAATCCGTGGAAACTTTGGGGGACGTGGTTAAGACTAGTGCGAGTCGATATTCCTGGATGCAGTTGAGGAAATATCGACAATCTTACTATCATTGTGTGAGCACGATATTGATGGAAGTAGGGACTGGAGAGGGTGGGTACAGTTGAGGGGGAATGGGTCTCAACGGGAGGCTGCTAGAGAACTACTGGTCCTAGCCCCATTCAGGCCCCAAAACGTGGCCCCTCTGTATCGGGCTTAGCCCCCACCATTTCACAATGTTACTTTGTCTCATGCTCCACCTTGTTCTGTCTCCCCACATCTCAGTTACTCTGCCGGTTCGGGCATTCTGTTGTGTTTCTTGCTTACTGCTTGCTGTCTACTGTGTTGGTGGCATACAGCACTTGCTGCCCTTTGCATGGTCTCTAGGGTCTCTGGAGAACGAGGGAGTTTTGGTTATGGTAAGCGAGTAATAATGAAGATGGCATTAAATAAAAGAATGCATTGCTGCGGATGCGTGCAGTTTGGGGGTACATTCTGGGGTGTTATGTTAGCGGTACTTGTATAGCGCACCGTCACCAACGGAATTGGTGCCCTGGCGGATCTGTAAACAGGAAGGGTGGGTAGGGTTAGTGGTGTGTTTTATGGAATGTAGATGGGGTCACAGCGTGTGAGGGGTTAGAACAAAAGTTTAGTTGGGGATAGTTGTAGAACTCTCATTAAAACGTGCATGCCCCTTTCACAGCCCCCCAAAGCACTGTTGAGCTGCCTCTTTCTGTCCCCAATGGCAGTTACTTAGTGCCTCAATTAAATCAACCTTTTTGGCAGGTCTAGAGCTACAAAGCTTGCATATTAACATTCATTGTTTTTGATGCCTCAGGCTTCTGAGTATTCTGCTGCTGTGCTGTGCTTATTCATAGCATGATTTTGGAGTTGTAGCTTATATTTGTGCGCTATGAAACTTGCTGATTTGGAATAGCTTCCTTGATTTGTGTATTGTAGAAGTAGTGTTGCTCGTTTTCCACTAGCCCTAGGTCACCATAACAGAACTGATCTTTAGGAGGCTTCTTGTGCAGCCTCCTCCCATCCATTATACCGGCAAGCACTAACTGCATTGCCCCCCACCCCCCGCCAATCCCTTTTTCTGTTTTGTTTATGCGTATCGAATTACGATGAGCCGAACTCGTGGTTTGTCTGGGAATTGGACCATGTGTCCCGTGTTTTACTTCCCTCATTTGAAAATCCCTGTCCTGGAGACACGGGGTTGGTGTGTGGGCCAGTATCGATAGGTCGTGTCGCGTGTTTCTGTGACAGATGTCATGTTCCTCAACTATCTTGTTATTTGCTTCGTCCCTCTGTCTCCCCTACTCGTTGCCTGTCCTTGACGCTTACATGGATCCCGGCTAAGATCTGTAACACTCTTTTTGGCCATAACTGCTCGATTACTGTCACTTAGTCAAACGGTGGTCCGTGGCAAGATTTCTCGTCTAAAACTATCATTACCCATTGTCCACAGTAGCCTCCGCTCCACGGTTCTTATTGCCAGCCAGGATATAACAAGAACTACGCTGCTTTATCTACGAGCGGATTTTGGGAACCCAATCCATCACCTCCCACCAATATTGGACGGAAAACTTACGTCTTCCGCAGAATATGTACTTTTGTGAGTCGCATATTTCTGTGAGCTACACTGCAGATTGATGGGCTTCTGGCGGGAGCCTCGTGTTTGGTCTCTCCGTCTTGAGACGGCTGCGTTAGTAGTGTGTACGGTGTGGACCGTAAACTCGAAGCTATATATATATCCGGGCGCTGTCAATACGTGTGTGTTACCCCGCTCTTGCACACACACGGCCTACACACATCGTTTTTATTTTTTTATAGGGGAATCGGGAAACTTTCCTTGCGGGCTTGCGCCTTCACCGCCCCGCCCCCCAGCCGGAGAGCTGGGCCTGTGGCCTCTGCCAAAGAAAACAATCTGCTGCTCGGAGCACAGAGGCGCCTTTCTCCTCCCAGCTGCAGCGCAGAGACCAGGCTGGGACAGGAGCAGGGTTGGGGGCAGGGGTTTCCGACGGGGGAACTGTTCGAGGTTCTCTTTCTAGGGCGGGGATGGGTGGGCGCTTGACTGCATCACACCTCGGAGGCGGCAGCTTTGTCCAGCAGCCGTGCTTGGCCCCGTCCTTTCAAGCGGGGGATCTGTTTTTGGGGAAGGGTTGCTGCATGTTGTGCACCTGAAAGATTTGCATGTGTTAAGAGGGAGGTGAATGGACTTGGGGTGCAGAGGATGAGTAACAGCGTGGAATCTAGCCGGGAGGTCTTTGTCTAATGGGGTGGGAATACATACACACAAGGATGTAAATATTGCAGAAGGCACGTGCAGTTTGAAGATACGAAGACGAATTTACTAAAAAGTAAACG
The DNA here is from genome assembly GCF_040938575.1 of Ambystoma mexicanum. NCBI lineage: Eukaryota > Metazoa > Chordata > Amphibia > Caudata > Ambystomatidae > Ambystoma > Ambystoma mexicanum. The sequence continues at coordinate 343,387,525 of NC_090921.1, read as the reverse complement.
GCCTGGGCGGGACTGCCTGGGTTTGCCCGTAATGCACTTTAGCACCCTTTGCCCAATTTTGGTCCTTTGTGCTCCAAGTGTTAAAATAAGTTAACGAAACGTGTACTGGCCGCTCATGTGCCATTATACATTCATGCAAGCTTGAGAATGGCATGCACGTGTTGGTGTATTAGTTGCATTCCTTGCCCTTTCTCAGCATTTTGAAGGAAAATTCCCTGAGTACAACTTTCTTGTGTCCGGTTTTCACACCCCGTTTTGCATTCCACTGACTTGCAAGATCAGTCCAATGTTTGGGGGTGGGGGCGTGTAAATCCCTCTGATTCTTATCTGGTTCTATGATTTTTGTATTTGCATCATTTTAGTTGCTTGGCAAATAGAAGTTAGCTTTGTTAGGACAGATCAGAAAGCTTTGTAACCGGCGACATCTCATATTGTCTAAATCCTAAATGTCAGATGAAAGGGATGCCAGGCCTGTGATTGGCTCTCAGTCCGGCCTGTTGTATCCCTTTACTCTTACTACACTCCATCCTTCTTGCTCATCAAAGCTCTCTACACTATGCCCCAGGCCGCCTGGAAGGCGGTCATTGATTTTTAGCCCAATTTCTCACTGCAAGTTACACTTTTTTTTTTTTTTTTTTTTTTTTATTGATCAGTCTTTTAGCTAAGACTGTCAGTTCATCACAATTACACCTTTGTGTTTGTTCCAGGTTCTTTTTGGATCTATGGATAGACTCTTTCGTACTTGTGGGGAGTCTAGACTCTATACCTGGACAACTTTGTCACCCGTTATAAATGAGCATACTCTGGAAAAAAGACCACACCTCCCACCCCCTACAACATTGATTATGGCCCACCTGTTAACCAAAGAAGCAAACTAGCCAATACTTCTTATTAATTATAACGTATATACCACTTGCAGTGTTGGAAATTGGTTAGTGGGCACCCAATCCCCTTTAATACCTATTTGTAGAGTTTAAGGTGATGGCACTGTTACTCGGTACGAAACATTGCCCGTGAGCCTATATGCTTTGGTCCCTCATTTGGCAATCTGCTCTCCCGCCCCACCTGCACTCTCCAAACATCATCCGCTCTGACTTGACCCAAAATGAATCTGAATTCACTGTGCTACCTGCACGGGTAGGGAGGTAAATGCCCCCAGACTGGTGCTAATTGAAAATCTTGTTAAAAGGGCAGAATTCCACAGCGATTGGTATTTTCCCTCTTTCGATTCTTGGTGGAGTTTACAGTTTGGGAATCTGTAATCTTGCTCGGAAGTCTCGCGTGACACGCGCCTGTCAAAGGGTGACAGTGCGTTGTGGAACGGGATTTGAAGGAGCAGATTGATACGTATCTCTCAGGGCTTACGTAAAGGGAACACGCTTCCCGTGTGTTTTCAATGAATTATTATTTTTTTGTATAAAAAAGTGCTACTTCCAGTCAGTCCTGTGTATAAGGCGTCAATCGGTCACTTTTCCTCCCTAAAATGGGCAAATACTCCACCCAAAAAAGGGAATGGGTGCACAAGGGCCCATGCCGCGGCTCCTGTGTATGTTTGGACCAGTAGTACGCATAGTACTATTACTCATCCAGAGTAGTACACTGGATCTTTTAATGTGCATAAATAACTACCTGCAAAGAAGTGTTTTATTAAAAAAAAAAACTTTGCGGCTTTAGAACTGAAACATATTTTGACTTCCTTATTAAAAAAAATATTCCCATTGGGACTGTCAAACAGCTTTTTACTCCGCCAGAAAGTCTGTGCCATGCACTTGGTATCACTGCAAGTGAGACACTAAAGCAAAGGAGCGCGACCCCCAACACAAATTGTTTTCAATTCATATTTTCCACTTATTCTACATTGACAACAGATTGTCTTTATTTACTAGAACCTTTCTCTTCTCCCGGAATCCTGACTGCCTTCTTGCTATAGTAAGCACGTGTACTCCTTTCTGGTGAACGTTTGTTCCTACTTTTATGCTTTGCTTACGCCCTCCTGTATGGCTGCTTGTGATATCCTGGCTGCTGTCAGTCACCCACCTGTAAAACCGAGGTGACTGCTGTAGTGAGTGCCTGTGCTTAATTTTGCGGCTTGCTTTGGGCTTGGGACTAGGCCATCTGCAAACAATTATGCTCATACTGCTGGTCAAGTTTCCGATTAGTCATTTATATTTAGGCTTTCTTTACAACAGACAGAGCTGGGTTTTGGCCGACCTTAAGAAACAGTCTTCATTTTGTACTTCTGTTGTACTCCTGTGGTGTTGCCTCAGATACTCCAAAAATAATGTTAATGTATATGTCTGTAGTTGGACTAACATCAAAATATATGAGACAGAGCTAAAAAAACAGGTTGCACAAACCAAATGGGTTCCTAAAACTGTATATAAACTTTAAATACATATTAAGAATCAATGACTCTCTCAATTCACAAATTCCTAAACTAAATTACAAAAAGATCTGATTAGATGATCACATAAAAAAACAAGGATTTTGTCAATTACAATCAGATGGTTAACATAAAGTGCAAAATACATTACCAGCTTATGTTGAATGTATCGGTTTCTAATCATTATTAGATAACACAAGCTGTTAAAACCCTTATACATCCAGGAAATTGTCTCGAGGTGTTTCTGTTCTTAGGGAGTTTCTCAGAGAACATTCATCAGGAGGGTTGTCATAATCACAAATCCAAATTAAAACAAATCAACTGCTTCATAAGAGGAAAAGTGTGGTGTACACGTGCAACCTGTAAATTAAAAGAAAGGGGGACAGATGAGGAGCTGGATCTATAGCTAAATACATTTGTCTTATTCCCCGAGGTGTGAATAAGAGGACCAAACATCAGGTTTCTATGACCTTTCGTGGTGCTCGTGGAGGCTCGCAGCGTAAGTTACTCGGGTTGTGGTAGGCTGCCAAGTAGCTAAAGACCTGTAATAAATACACGAAAACCCTTGATAATAGTTTTTCAGATGAGCTAAAAAAACAATCCTCGAGAAATTCCGCAGTTACAGAGGGAACTGATAAGGAGGTGAGAATACTCATTAGGCACACCTGAATGGTGTATATTATATGTAGTAAACTCAGAAGAATGAGACAACGCCCATGATGTGGCTCCACTTCAGAACGACGGGCCACTGTCAGTAGTTATAATCTTAAGTCACCACGTGCGTGTTGATAGGACTATGTAGTCACTATAAGGAGAGTGAGTGGGGTACACTCAGTATTAGGTGACAGTTAACCCAGACTGTCTGTAATTGGAGCTCGGAGAGAGGAGTGCAGCTGGGGCACCAGAGAGGAGTATTCGAAAACGCTGAGCAGCATAGACTAACACAGGCAAACATTGAATTCATCTTTGGAGTGTCTGGCACACCACAGTAGCACGACATGAAATCCAGTCTTTAATTCATTTTTGTATTTTGTAGAAGCGGAGAAAGCCCCATAGGCATCAAGGCGCAGAGTTTTGACATATTCACATCTGGGGTTGTGTTTTCAGTCAATGGTAGGAATCGGGATCATCTTCCTGTTACCTCATCAAGGAGTTGGGAATACAAGTTGGTTGCCTTCCACTGTTGGGGTGACCAGATATTCAAGACGAAAAACCAGGACGGCAAATCCAGCCCACCCCATTCCACAGTATTTCCTTCACTGCTCCTGCATATACATTGCACCCCATCCCACTGTATTTCCATCACTGCTCCTGCATGTGCATTGCACCCCATTCCACAGTATTTCCTTCACTGCTCCTGCATGTGCATTGCACCCCATCCCACAGTATTTCCATCACTGCTTCTGCATGTACATTGCACCCCATTTTTCCTTCACTGCTCCTGCATGTACATTGCACCCCATCCCACAGTATTTCCTTCACTGCTCCTGCATGTACATTGCACCCCATTCCACAGTATTTCTATCACTGCTCCTGCATGTGCATTGCACCCCATTCCACAGTATTTCCATCACTGCTCCTGCATATACATTGTGCGGTTTTGCATACTAAGGAAAAGGGCCTTGGCTCTGATATTACAGGCCTGGCTGTTTTTGTTTTCCCCAACCCATCTCAGTGGCAAATGCAATTAACGTATGTGGTGGGTAAGGTTGGGGGTTCGAGCCCAACCTGTGATGGCAGCATTCTGAGGGTACTTTTGAATATTTATTTACTTGACAATTGTTGCCTTGTTGCCGGTTAAGTTGTCACCCACCCTTTCCACAGAACCGGGATGGGGTTTTTAAATGTAGACAGAAGACCCAATTTTGGGTCAGTGCCGGCAATACCTCTTGTCACCCTGTCCCATATGCACGTTTGTTGACGTGGCCAGGATTTGAGGAGCACGGCTAGTGTGATTTCAGGGCAATGGGCCCTGGCCATATTTTTTAGGGAGATCTCCAGATCTAGTAAAGCGTGAAGGCTGCTGCACCTTGCATAGGAATCCTATCCTGTCGATGGTTTCTGGGAGCCGCACCTGTTCTATGGGGGTTGTGATTTTAACCTATGCGAAAATCTACGGTGGCGGGTATTTTACTATGCTGCCAGTTTCAACCCCAATTCGTAATTGTATTTGTAATCTTAGGATACCATGTCGGTGTTAGGACTCCGGATAGGTGTCAACAACAATGCAAGCGTGGGACTGAAAGCAGCTGCCGGGTTGCTGTGCACGGGGTGTCCCTAATCTTTAGCTTGTGCTCGACCAGCTCTTTAAGACGCACCCATGGTGGCAATGTAAATGGTGAATGCGCCAGGGCAGTCCCACTGTTCTAACACGTTTTCTGTTCTCCACAGTGTATTGCCAGCAGTGCCGGATCCAGTGGTGTAACACCGAATACCTGTCTGCCAACTCGCCCAGCCACGCGGCGCCCGACGAGGCGCAGTCCGACGTGGACTACTGCATCGCGCTGCGCGCCTACGCCCAGTGCACCCGCAAGACTGCCAAGACCTGCCGGGGGGACCTGGTCTACCACTCGGCCGTCTTTCGCATCCGCGAGCTCTTCTCCCAGCACAACTGCTCCAGCGATGGGCCCACCTCCTCGGCCAAGGCTCGGCACACTGTGGACCCTTTGCTCGCAGAGGCCTGCAACTACGAGAGCAGGGCCAACGTCCAGAGGCGCTTTGCCCACTGTGGATTGTTTGGGGACCCCCATCTGAGGACCTTCAAGGACGAGTTTCAGACTTGTAAAGTGAAAGGGGCCTGGCCTCTTATTGACAATCAGTACCTCTCCGTCCAGGTCACCAACGTCCCTGTTGTCATGGGGTCCAGCGCGACCGCTACAAGCAAGGTAAAAGCAACCTATATTGTGGGGGGAGGGGGAGGTTTAACAAACTCAATTTCCAACCTTATACCTACTTTTAATACCACGTAAGTGGCCTGGCAAGCCTTGGGGGTCGGCCTCTGTCAGAATTCATGCTGGTGCGCTTCGTTTCTCAAGATACAACCCATAATGGCCTACCACTGACGCCCAACATACACTGGTCAGAATGGTCCATTAGCGCCTTAGTAACATTTTAATGTCTTGGACTGTGGTGGTAATATGCTGCCCTCTTGTGGCCATCCATGGAAGTTAATGGACTTCTCTGTACACAACGCCATCTAGCCATTGAAATGATCGCACATCTGCCTCTCCCGCTAAGCTGCTGTCCCCCCTCCACGTTTTCTTTCAGAACCATGCAATAACTGGCTATATTGCCGTGTTACATTGTGGGATAGTAGCTACTTATTTGTCGAAAGTGTTTTAAAAAGCCGCGTCTGTGTGATGAGTCCCGAGCCTCATCGCATTGCAGGCTATGTTCTGTATTGTTCTCCATGGTTTAGTTGGGGAATGTCAAGCTTGAAATTCCAAACTCGGAGTTTACGTGACATTTTGAAATCAGTTGTTGTTATGGTACACATAGTAACAATGGGTTATGTGGGTTTTCCAAAAAGTAAAGGATGTGCCGATTAGGCATAATGTAAACTAGTAGAACAGGGTATAAAATTGGTTGACCTATTTAGTGTCTGGGTGGGACCTAGAAGAGCCTGGTTAGATTGACACCAACAGCTACCAGGAGATATATTCATTTTTTATTGTGCATTTGTAAGGCGTGTATACATCAAGTACATTGTTTCAAAGCGCCCGCAGGGCAGCAGACAGGGCACATGGGAGCACAAGGAAAATATACTACTCAGGAAGAGAAAGAAAGGTGGTCCTACTAGGCCTTGTGAGCGTGCAAGTGCAAAGGGAGAATGACTAAAGGTGCATGTTATGAAGCCTGCATTGGAAGGTCAGTAGGTGCTAGTCGTCTGTTAGTGTACGTTGATTTGGATATTTAGAACGAGTTTGTGACTAAATTAATCGCATAGCAGCACAGCTGGTGTAAGATGTAATGGATGGATTCGGTATAGGATGTAATTACCAAGTTTAAATTACCGATCTCACCAAAAGACCAAAACAAGGATACCTCCAAACGTTCCAACTACTAAAAGTTCGAAACCTTTGGTGGTATGTTTGTTTTGGTGGGGTTGGTTTAAAAAAAAAGGCAGCAGGGAGGTCCCCCCCTCCCCACACTTTACAGTATAGTGAGTGGCGGTTGCAAGGGGCACCCCTGCAGCTGACCTGGAAAAAAAATCGGAACTTTTAAATGCAGGCATTTCCATGGCGGGGAATCTTGCTGCGCAATACATGGATTCCACAAAAGGTTTACGCCAAAAGCAATTTACATGACCAAGGCCCCCAAGCCCACATCCCATTGCCCTTTCACTTAAACGGAAACGTCTTGAGTGCTCTTCAAAACTGGTGGAGCATCGCAAGAATCCTGATCTCTCTGGGGATACTGTGCCTCAACGTTTTCCCAAAGACTCCAAATCTTCTACCTCTCCTTGACACACATACTAATGGGGGGTGGGGGAATGGTGACGAGCAGCAGATCTCTTGAACATAGGCACCTCGAAGGTTGGTACTGACAAATATTGTCTCTTAAATGGGCACGTGCTAATCAATTAAGGCGTTTAAAAATGAGGCACGTCACCTTAAACTTGATACAGCCCTCTACGGCCAATCAATGCTAGCTGAGAAGGGGGGAGGGTTCCTGGGCTGATATGCCCACATCTAATGGCCACATTCTGAGCTTTTTGGAGCCACTACTGTTTAGCCAGGATGCTCATCAACGGACTATTGCAGTAGTCCAGATGGGCATTTGATGCACCCACCACTGTCGTGCAATCTTTATCTGGGATAAACTGTAGATCCTGCCGTAACAATTGCAGTGAATAAAAGACTGCCTGTACCTTCACTCCTATCTGACATTTGCTATCAAGATTGTCCTGCCAGATGCAACCTTGGAAGCGAGCCCCAGCACAGTACTTAGAGGGGAGGTACTAGCAATTCTTTAGCGGTTTTGAGTAGACTTCTGGGATTAAACAATATAAGCTGTTTTAGACTCCTTTTAACTGGAGCTGATTCATGTCCATCCTCTCACTTCTTTCAGACATTGCTTGACCTTAATGAGGTTCCTCACTTTCCAATTTTGATGAAGATCTGGGCCTCATCATTGTAAGAGTGATAGTTCATCCCGGGGCCCCTCAGAATCGCCATCAAAGGTTGTAAATACAAGTTAAAAGGTGACAGTGAAAACCCATGTGGTGGTCCACATCCCTTCGCAATGGGGTCTGAGATATAACCCCAGACCCCAGTTTGACCTGCTGTGGTCCGGCAGGCATGATCCAAACCATTTCATAGCATACTCAGACTTTGCATACTCAGACTTTACCTATCACTCACAGCCGGTCGAGCAGAATGTGGTGGCCACGGAAAGGTCCAGCATCACTAATGGCTCTCCCTGATCCGCAACCCCTAAAGATCGTCCTGTACAGCCAACAAGTCTGTCACTGCACCGAGCTTGGGTCGAAAACCTGGTAGACCCCTTTCAAACAGCAACTCCTTTTCCACGTGATCCTGCAACTGGCAGGTAACTACCTTCTTCAAAATGTTAAGTGCCCCACAACTGGACGGTAATTTTGGAGGTTGATGCAGTCCAGATTCTTTTTTTTCTTTCTTTTTTTTTTGCATCAAAATAGTACTTTGTCCTCAGGTGCACTTTTCCTGGGTTTAGAAATATATTGAAAAACTCAGTCAAGATTGCTGTAATCTCTTGAGCCATACTTCTTGCTGCGCAAGCAGGCATGTTGGACAAGGGAGGTCGGGCTGTGATTAATGACTGCACATAATCCTCAGATACCTAGTGAAAGTCAAATGGGGCAGTCAGGCCATCGGCCCAGCTTGTGCTTTAGCCATAATATTTTAAGTTCAATTTTCACCTTAAAGAACCCATTAAAAATATTGGCCTGTGCAAAAGACGGTTCAATAATAGAAACATTGCAACTATAGGCTGACAAAACGTGGACACATTTCGCTTGACTGATTCTTGGCTACAGCTATTTCCTTATGTGGGAAGTCCCTCCATGCCTTAAAAATGGCTTGTTTATGTCTGCTCAAAGCCATCCTTGACCTGCTACACCCCTTCTGGGGTTCTGACTTCCCATTCCCGATTCTTTTTACTAACCAGTTTACAAAGGGGTACTACATTGAGTAGCAACCAGGGTTTAGATGTCCCCTTCTTAGGCCTCAGAGGTGCAGTATTGGCGCACATTGCATCCATAGTTCTTGCCCATGAGGTAAAAAATTCCTCACTCGCTAGTGTTTCTTTCAATAGTAGCTAACATTTGTCTCGTTCTGTAGTCTTGTAAATGTCTCTACATTTCCGGGCTAGTGCTAAAGGCCTGTCCTTAGTATCTAATGTATTTCCTGTTGGGAGAAAAAATGCACAAAGTGAACAGATAAGGTACTTCAGTGATCGAAATAAAGATTTGAGGAGCAGGGGTTAAAAGCAGCTCTTTGGTATTCACATCGCAGAGTGAGCAGGAGCTACCTGTGGGGAACGAGGCGCTAGTAAATGTGCTGCAAATAACTTCCACATGAGGGGCTAACAATACCTTTTTATGATTGCCAATTATGCCCTAATGTATCCCAATATACCATTATACACTTTTACAGAGGTACTCTTGTTTATGTGTCTATTTAGAGTCCAGCATAGATGTTGTCAGCCGGACCAGGCTGTACCGAGGACCTGAATAGCTCCCAAGAGTTCCCATCACTGTATTTGTAGTCCTACATTTATCGCGAGAAAGTAACAATTGGATTACAGGGGGGAGTGGTCCCTAGAGGGCGAACTCCCCCAGGGGAAAGTGTGCCCATGATGTAGGGTATGCTCTGGTCCCTGTGTTGTGCACCAAGCTGGGAGAGTATCCTCTAGACTGGCCGAAGGGTTGGGATTGGTGTAGTGGTGACCGCACACACCTCTGCATGCACTGAAACGTAGAATCCAACATGTCTTACAATGATCAGCCGAAGTCTGCCACGAATGGGCAACACATTTGTGCAATCGCTGCGCGCAGAGTTAAGTCCTTGTGCGTTGTTTGGTCTTGATGCCACTGATTTCCAGCTACGAGTTCCCTGCACTTAAAGGGGGGCCCGCGGGACTGCTGTAGTCCGTTGCTGCCCCTCATTTGTGTTCAGTTCCCCAGGCTGCTCTTCATTCATGTATTCATGCATGCATGCCGGCTGTGACCCTGAGGACACCATAATGCTTTCTGCAGGCCCCTGGACTATTCCCGTACTGTCGTAATGCAGAGGCTTGCTGATAACTGTCGCACCAGGCAGTAGGCCTGCTGCAACTTCCTCTATTATCCCCCCTGTAGCAGAAGTGCCTTGCTTCTGTGGGGCAGGACTGCCGGGGTAGCAGCCAATGACCGAGCACACATTCCCTCACCATGATGCCCTGCGAACCGATCGGGCCACGTTCCTTTTCGCTGTGCCCTTTCGCCAGTGTAGGCAAACCCAGGAAGGGCTGTCTGAAGTGGGCCCAGCCCAGCAGCCATGACGCGGCCCCAGGTGAAGTATGTTATATTTGGCAGGTCCACCCACATGCTGCTCAACCTGGTTTGGCCCCATGACAGGTGAAAACGGATTTCCTTTAATTGTCTGGTCGGGTTAATGGCCTGGCAGGTGAATGATCGGATTCTATGGTGGGTGACAACCCTCAAATGTGTGTTCTGCATCTAGGTTGTTCCTCTGACAGTGCAACTTAGTTCCTCCCAACGCTCACTAACCAATCTGTACCACCACTATGGGGGTAACCCACCACTCATTATCCTATATGGCATCAGAGGGTGGGGGTTCACGGATCCACTGCACCGATTTTGAGAAGGCATGACATGTCCACCGAACATTGTACTGGTGCCGACATGACAAGTACTGATGTAACGTCCTTTCATTAAGGTGACCAGGTTTTTAAAATAAAAAATGGTGTTGCCACTAACATAAAGGTAGGAGTACTGCTCTGTATTGGGGGTGGGGCGGTGAGTATGGTCATGGCGGGCGGGGGGTGAGAGGGTGGCGTCCAGAATTTCCCCCCTGGGATATAAACTCTTGGGATATGGCTACGACTGTAAAGGGTGTTAACATCATTTGCTGATTGCTAGTAAAGCCTTCTTGCATGTCACCATTTCAGTGTCACTGAAGGTTGGGGTTTCGAGCCCATCCTGGGATGGCAGAACTTTCTTAAGTGATAATGTACATTTTCAAACTTACTATAATATTCATATGGTATATAACTTGTACGTTGAATCATTGCTAAACAGTCATTGGGCATCGCTGTTAAGATTTAAACTCTCCCTGAAATCGCGGTTGCCATTTTGCCAGTGTTCACCATCCCTCTGCCCAAAAGGCGGGGCTGTTTTTAAAAATATCTGGGCAGGGGCCCAATTCTGGGAAAGTGAAACTGCAGCGTTTGGTCACCCTACCTTCCAGCCAGCCCTACAAGGGGTACATCAGCCACGTAATGGGCAAATACTCCCAAAAAATATAATCGGAAGTAAACATACTCCTAACAAATAGGAAACGGCCACGTAGGACCAGGTGCCCCTGCTTTCATCCACACAGGTATATGGATATGCTTGGACAAGTAGTGGACATGGGGCCACACGAAGACACTACTATCATCACTGCCTGATTGGAAGAAGTAAACATGTATCTTTTTTAATGTGTTGGAATAACAGTGCAAGGTCATTATTATTATGACATCACCGTTTTGAAAAGAAAATATATTTTTACTTGCTTATAAAATACTCCCATTAGGAATTGGACTTACATTTACTCCCAGCTTTAAGAAATGGGGAGTAAAATACTCTTACTTCAAAATATGATCTGGTGCGCTGCTTCCACCCAAGCAGTGCACCCATACTCCCAGATGAAGAGCATGTGTAGTGAGCGGTTACTTGAGCACAGTGCCCTGCTCCTGGATCAAGGACTGGTGTGATGAGTTGCAATCTCAGTAGAACAGGAATTTTTATGATGATGATAATAATAATAATAATTTCGCATTTATATATCGCTACGAACCCTCCGGTATCTGAGCGCTGCTTATTATTACCCAGTGTGTGGTACTCATTTATCGACCTCGGAATGATCAAGGGCTGAGTTTGGCCCTGCCGGGGTTCGAATCCGCGTTAGCAAGCTCTGCACGGATGTCAAAGCAAGCGCTCTACTCTTACTCCAAACTATGTGTGTAGCCTATGTTTTCGCAGAATTCAAGCAGCCATAGCGGCTAAGGTCATGGCTGGAATAATCGAGGAGCCGCTATACTGGTAGAAATCATGTCGAGAGCTCTCGCTGCAGCCTGCCACATACCCTGTAGAATTTACCTGGCTAGTCCCTGAATAGGTGCAGCCGTGCACCACGCTGGATGCCATTTCCGTCTGTATGGCAATACAAGAAGTTCAGTCATGATCCTCGTTCTGCGTGTGTGCACTTGTGTGGGTGAGGTGGTGTCATCTGGAGGATGAATATGGGATAACCTGTTTGCAGTAAATTGGAATTGAGGCAGATATTTGGAGCTAGCCGCCCCCGTGCTTTAGACCAACCACATAGGGTTTAGTGGCATTTATATTTTTCCAAATTTGTGGCAAGATAAATGTTGTCGAAAAATATGCACATTTTGTGTTATTTATGTTTAAATTAGTTAATGGAAGCTGATAATCTTCTGTGTCTAATACTTCTGTCTTCTGGCCTCGGTCTTCTGCCTCCAACTCTGCAGGTCAAACATTTCTCCAAGCAGAGAGTGGGAGGTAGATTCCCTCTCCTTGGCTGGTGTCTCCCTCTAGAACATCTTCTCCCGCCCCGCCCCTCAGACTTGAGCCACCAGATCTTAAGTTCTGGAAACTTCTCAAGACCTTCATTTTCTCCTCTTCCTTCCCTCCCCACCTGCTGCTGCGATCTTCAGTCATCCAGGGACTAGACCCCTCGCCCCCTCCTACCAGTCCTTCCCAGCATCTTGTGCCACCTCTTGCCCTCGGCTCCCTTTCTCGGACTATCCCAATCCACTCCTCCTGTCCACTGCACTTTCCTCCCTTCCACCCTTGTCTTGTGGTGCCTGGAACACTTGTGTATAGGCACCATATAAATGTATGTACTTATTGTGCAAGGATTGGAGGCCATCTACCAAGTAAGGATTTGTTTCATGTCCGTGATATACACGGCTTGGAGGCACAATATCAAAGTGTCCTGGTTATGTTTGTATTTATTATGAGTGGCAGGTGGGTAAACTTCATTTTGTGTTTTTAGCATTTCGTCTGAATTTCAGATATTTTGCAGCACATTCAATAAAAAGTTTATTTTGGGTGCTTTTTTTGGTTGTTGGTGGTGCAATATCGTTATAGGCTGGATGAATGGTCGGTTTTAAATTCATTTGTTTTTCAACTTCTAAAATAGGACGAACATTTTTTAGTAACCCTTTCATGTTTTGAACTTTAGGACCTTCTTTCACTCGACTGGTATTGCTGCGAGCGGTACTAGAAAGTGTCCTACCTTACTCCCGCAGGAATAGAAGTAGGTAGGTGATGAGGGTTACCTTATACAGTGAATTCCGCAAGTGCGCAGGGTTCCTAATCCTAGTGTACTGTCCATGTTACTGCTAAAATAAGCCAATATTCAAAACCAGCTGCTCTGGTCTGTAGGGCTTGCATTGGGACCTGGCTTGTGCGCTAATTCCCTACACAGGCCTCAATGTGGGATATTGGTCTTGCTCTTCATCTAGTTGGAGTCATTTGTTTTGTGTTCCATGATTTTATGACCTTCATGTTTGTTCCTTTTTTTTCAGATCACAGTGATATTTAAGAGTTTTCATGGCTGTGTTGAGCAGAAGGTCTACCAAGCCACAACGGGAGACTTACCGCTTGCGTTCAGTGATGGGACGAGAAATGGTGGGCATCAGGAAGGAGCAGGCAGCCTCCGTATCGTAGAGAAGCCAGGGTTTGGCCAAATCGAAATCCAGGCAGTTTACATTGGCAGCACCATCATCATACGCCAAGTGGGGCGGTACCTCACCTTTGCCATCCGGGTACCGGAAGATACTCTGAACTTGTCAGAGGAGAGTGGCAGCACCCTACAGCTCTGCCTGCATGGTTGCCCCAGAAATGAACTGATCCAGGAGCACCGACTCAGCCTGGAGCGCGCTAGCCCTCTCTGGCCAGCCTCCCGCAGGGCCTACACTGTTGAGACTGCGACAGAGCAGTGCCGGCACATTTTGCAGGTGGAAGATGTGTATTTCCAGTCCTGTGTATTTGACTTGCTCACCACGGGGGACCCCGAGTTCTCGATGGCAGCACACGGAGCTCTGGAAGACTTGAAGGCACTGTATCCCAGCAGACTGAAACTTAGCGCAGCTGCAAAGACAGTTGGCCTGCCAAGTGGATCCCCTGCAGCACTTGCACATCCCGCTAGCCCTTTGACTTACTGCATTCTTTTCTTTCTCACTGTGCTCTGTTTGGGTTGAGACTCTAAACAAAGGATATTCTTCGGTCTACCACAGAGCAGGAAATCTTCCATAAGAGACTGGATGGGATGTTGGAACGCATTCCATTCATTGAAGCTGCTGCTTTGGTGCTTGAAGACAGCCAACCATCTTGTGTATGCTGCTGCTTTTTATTCTGGCTGTATTATTTTATTTGCCCATGCACCACAAGAATTTCATTAAATCAAACGGTGGGAAACCTAAAATCTTGCATGGCACGTGGCTGGTTGGAGACCAGCAACCCGCCCTTCTTGATGCTCTGAGTTGATCTGCCCATGCCTTCAGCACTACTTTTCTGGGTGTTCTTCACCACAATGGAAGAAGCCTAGACAGAGAGGTTTCCTGACACAAGCGAGGTGATGTCCACATAATGTAGTCGGTTGTGTATTTCTAAACATGGCTGTGACCAGCCTATCCCGTAAGGAGACAATACATTCCTGGACTGTGGAGCCCCTGTCCTGACTCCTGGCACCGTTTCCCATGGCCATTTGAGTAATACAAAAAGAACACCCCTCATTTCTAGATGGACGCTACAACGTGTAAAAGTTTTTTTTTTACATGAGGACTTGTGTAACATTAACTTTTATTTGTCTTGTCGTGTTGTAAACTGTGATATGAACTGGATAAAATTCTTATTTGCAATGTAAATATGGGTTTATAATTGTCCCCCTTTGCAGAAACCACTGCAAAGTCTTTGTACGCTGGTGGTAAAATGCAGAGGTATACCCTGGAGAAAGATGGGTGCTAGCAAAGCCGATCTAGTGCTGTGGATTTTTAGGTCGAGACTAGTTGCTGCTTTAAAGCCATGCTGGCAGAGTGAAAGGGTAGGGTACATGAGCTGTACACTACTGCCAGCAATTCGAGAGTACATGTTAAAGAGGTACTTTTGCATGTTCCCTAAAGTTTTGTGTCCTAATCCTTGCACACCGAAGCGAGTTGGTGTGGATCCGTAATGTCACATGACCTGAAATGTAACACTCCAATAGGTTTTAGGGGACAGTCTGCATTACTGGATCATCAGGGAGAGTTGCTATGTCGGAGTAGGAAACGTACAGGTGGTTGGTTCTGTGAACTGTTTTGTGCAACGTCTCACTCACTTCAGGAATAGTACAAGTGAAGACTTCGAGTGGGGCTATAGGGTCTGGATGGTGGTTGTGTACGTGGAACCCAAGCACAGCTGCCTCCTCCCCCATCTCTGTCAACAGTATGAAATGCAAGACCACTGTACTTAATGCATAAATCCTATTGGGACATGGGCACACAGCTCTGAAAACCGATAACAATGTTCATCGCCTGTGAGCTTTAGTAATTGGCAAATCCAGGTGCACATGACTCTTTTTGACGTCAACATATTTTGAGGTCTTAAAGGGTAGTACAGTGCCTCCATTTTGATGCCCCTGGAACTGCAGATGAGTGGTGTGGGTTCATCTGTCCCTTTGCTCCTCTCCCCCCCCCCCCATCCCCTTTCTGAGTAACCCCTAAAAGCTACACTTGGAACATCCTCTTAAGATTTTTCACCCCTGAAATGTGCACAAGACTTGGCTTATGTTGGTAAGTATGGTTGACAAGACCGAGGTTTGTCATTTCATGCCATCCCGTTTCTTTTCTGTTCTCCAACGGCAAGTAGTGCTGGCTGCCGTAGACCACCCTTTGCTAAATTCATGTTGGGTAACACCCTTCTCCACGGAGTTGTTTTTCTTTTCCTCCCTCATATACAGGGGTGGACTGGCCTTTAGGGAACTCTGCAGATTTCCCGGTGGGCCTCTGCACCCTGGGCCTCTTTTCTGTGGTATTTCCAAATGTTCTCATAGGAAAAGCATTGGGCTTGCTGAAAATGTGTCACATAGGGCCACTTTGAACTTTATTTCCAGGGCCTCTTTTGGTCCCCAGTAATTATTTCCAGGGCCTCTTTTAGTTCCCAGTCCAGCCCTGCTCATATAGGTTCAACGTATGCATCTTGTAAATTTTTTTTTAAAAAGACAGATTTGGGGGTGGCCAGCCAAGTCCCTCCGAATAGAGGGGACACCCTGCTTTGTACACTGGGGAGATTTGTGGCACCTGCAAGAGCAGTCTCCAGAGCCTGTGGGCTGCAGCTCTAGGTCACAACACCGTGCTCTATCCTGTGAACGCTACACTGTGCACTCGGTCACTCCTGAGTAAGGCACTTGATGTATCTTACATTGCACACCAGATGTCTGGTTTAAGCATTGCTGTTTGAGTACAGGTTGGTATGAACACTCCTAATACCGACCTGTGGGAAATGGTGTCCATAAAATGTACAGTCACTGTAGCATTACGCTAATAATAGTTTTGTCAGCTGTCGCAGCCCTTAATGACAAAGGTTCTGAGAAGATTAACTGGAAGGTCCTACTCTGGGAGTCAATCCCTTAACTCTGAAGTGAAAACTAGCTCCCTAAGTAGAGGAGTTGCATTGTGGGTTGTATACCGAGTACCATAGGCAGAGCTCAATTTTAAATTGCCAATGGCGAGGCAGTCATAATTCATTACCCGCCCCCTCCATCCTGCACATACACAGCACACCGTTTCTTACTTGCCAGGATCCATTTATCGCTAGGCAAAGCCTAGTGCAAACATTTTGCAGACTGTTATAGCTACTGCATCGAGTAACTGAAGGCTTTTGCCTCTATTTAAGGGGCGACATGGCATCTTGATGTCCAGTAACTGCCTGAGCTAAAGAGGTTTCACAGCATGGTCTGAAACTACCATCCAGGCATATTGTTTACTAAATGAAACTTTAGAGGTGATGTCAGTTTGGACATTACTTGCTGCAAGTGTACTGTCCCAGCCTTGGCATTGTAAGAGAGGGATCGTTGGTTAGTATAGAATTTCTAAGTTGAGGCAGTTCAGTTTTTGCACTGAATAACCTGCTGAAATTAGATAGGGAACAAGTCTATGATCTGCTGTTGGCAACCAGATCATTATAGAACCCTCCTTCCATCTGAATATACATTAACTGTGCACCTAGTGTATGCCATAGAGCAGAATAGTCCTCCGAAGGAACCCCAATGGAGACCTAGTGATGACCTGGACACACAGACTGATCTATTGTTGACCCATCCATTTTTGCGAAGTGGTGATGCTTGGAAACAGAGCAATTATTTAGGATGCAGAAACCGTACAAAAAGGTGCTGGTACTGACTGTCCTTTACTTATGCAAACATTTTATCATAAACTTGCCTCTTATATATGTATATATATTTTTTGGGGATAGATCGCTTAGTTGATGTATAATATCTGGAGTTGTCCTCTTTCTTGAATAACGATATTGGCAAACCCACATCTCTTTAGGGAACACCAGTTAAATCACTGTGTTAACTTTAAAGCCGTTTCAAACTCTGTCAAAGGCACATCTAAAGTTTCTGTTTTCAGGGTGTTCCCAAGGTGCCATACATGTTTGAGAACCTTTCCCACTAATCGATCTAAATTTTGGAGAACCAGGGATGCTATGCAGTGGTTGGATTGGCAAAATTTGGTTAGCTGGTCGTAACTGGTGCGTGCACCCGGTGGAGGGGGAGCCACGCCGAGGATCGAAATAAGCATTTGACCAGCAGATGCTAAACGTTTCTGTGTTTCAAGAATGCCCGTGAGCATGAGTGGTAATCTAGCATTAGTACCTCTCCAGACCATTGTATTGTTACACACTATCTGATTGGCCCTCGCCGGGTCCTTATCAGCCCAACAAGGCATTGTTCACTGCCATGTCCCTCGGTGTGCCTTCCCCGAGTGGCTGTCATGCAACAGAAGGGACTAGATGTCTCTTCTCCTGTTCCATGGTGGCCATATTCTATGGCCTCAATGGAAAGGGAGTACAGACCTTGTATCTCATTCCATGGCGGCCAGTTTGTGTTTTATATATAAATCTGTTTTTTTTACAGTTGCTAAATGCTGCAGCGTCTTGCAACTAGAAAAAGATGCCATTAGTACCCTGGTCCCATGGGCCGGAGTACTATGGCAATACGCCTCGAGCTGGGGGCATTACCTGTGGTGGCATTCTCAGTCTAAATCTGTACCCGTGTTAGATCCAATTTTTTTTTTTTAACAGCCCTTATTCCTGAATCAAGGAGTCCATAAAACAATTGCAACACCCTGATATTTGAAATTGTCTAACCTGCACAGACAAACGGACATCTGTGTATTGCTCTACTTGTTTTCATTCCCAGAATGTTTATCACACACGTGTTTAAGTGTGTATGCATTATTATCTCTCTGGTTTCATTTCAATGTAGACACATCGCAGACCAGCTAGATGTAGAATTTATTGTGGACTCTACAGAGAATGAGGGGCTTTGCACTGCTAATGGCCCTTTCACAGTGAGCGGTGACTTGTCGGGGGAAAGGGGCCATTGTCAGTCTCTGGTGCCATTGTCTATCTCCATTACACTCGTGTCTGACTTCAAAGAAATGTGCACACACAACACCCTTTATCGTGATTTCAGAGGAAAAACTCCGTGTTTCACACCTCGTTTTCAAGAACAAGGATGCACCCAGCTCAGGGCTTACTGCTTAATTCCCTTCAAATGTAATTGATAAAAGTTGCAAACTATAACTTTGTCAATTATATATGCCTTATTATTTTATAATGCTCATCTATACATTCCCAAAAAAACAGATTTGATGTCACATTGATATGTCTGCATAGCACCAGTTAGCTTGCAGAGTCCAAAGTAGCTCCTGGTAGCTGTTTGGCTTGCCACAATCAGGCTCTCCTAGGCTGTAACCAGTAGTTGAATAGTTCCCATGCATTTCACCCACTGCATTTGTTTGACTGTAGGGGTTCATGTGAGGTGGTTGTGAAGTGAGGTTCGGTAGACTCCCTCCGCCCCCAGCCCTCCTCACCCCCACAATAGGGGGGGAATTGGCAGCCATACAGGGAGCTCCTCATTTTTCTAGCGTCTCTAAGATCAGGCTGTCACAGTGAGAACAGGGAATCCTATGGCCAGCCCTGCAACATAATTGGTGAACACAATTTTTCCACAAACCCCGGATCATTGAGAAATACTTCCCACTTTGAAATGGCATCACCAAGCAAGCGTAACCATTAATGTGTCCAACCAATGACTGCGTTTCATACTTAATTTTCTCAAGTACATTGTCCAATAGGAATCACATCACTTCCACTTGTAGAGCAATAATGACAGACCCAATGTAGCCAAAGTAATCAGAACTGATTCTGACCTAATTCTAGCAATACTGCCTAGCCCAATTCTAGCAATACCGCCTGACTCAATTCTAGCAATACTGCCTGGGCAACTATCAATCATGACTTAGGAAGAAGTAACCCTACAGATACGCTTAGAGCAAGACACTTACTCTATAAACCTGGGTAAATACATGAAAATAGCAACACCAAATGGGAAATCGCACACATCAGAAATTTCCCCCAACTTCCACCAACACAGCTTCACAGATGTGTTCATATCGGTGGTACCAACAGAAACGTGCCACATGAAGGATCTGTTATTACTACATAATCCTACTTAGCATTTTTTAATTTGCACAAATTACTAGGTGCAACTAAGTATTTAATGCAAAAAATATTTTTACTAAAAACTTAAAAAGATGAAGTTCATGTCAATCTTATATGGCGTCCTGGAAAAGATGAGCAATATTTACTTTTGACGACATGCAAAGCCCAAGCAACACTTCGAAAGGTGCTTGCTTTGTAGGTATTTAAGATGGTTGGTTTAGGACTGGGTTGCCCAACCAGCAGAGGCTTTGTTCACAGGCCAAGCGAGGCAGCGTAAAATAACACGTTCTCGCTTCAAGTGAGACTAAATGCGCTGGTGGGGAGGCTGCTGAGACTTTTGCCATAATGGAGCAATTGCCGGAGATGGCCTGTCCTAGAGACAGTACAGAACTTCCTATTGGACACACTCTTACTCGCCCTTCCAAACGCACCAGTCCCGCTCACCGGCAAATCCTTTTCTGGTACTCGAGGCAGTCTCCCGATCCAGCGTCCTCGGTAATAGGTGCGGTGTTCATTTATTGACCCTGTGGAATATTTTTCGCCTTCTTTTACTCCCCTTTATCCTGGTGAGGTTTGGGGTTTGGCTGAAGAGGATTTTTGTTTGCCAGGGGGGTGGTTCCTTGGTTTTCACCACTCTTGTCATGGCAGTAGAGAAAGAATGCGTTCTTAAGTGTTCGTTGCCTGCTAAAGTTCCATGTCCTTGTGGAGGCAAGCTGCTCTCTGTGGCTTTCAGCACTCTGAAAGGACAGATGGGTATGACCGACTGTTCACAGCAGCTATTGCGTTAGAGCTGACCCCACAAGAAATGCTTGAAAAAAAAAAAACATTGAAAAGGTGAGGCTTTTGCATCCATTGTTACAGGAAGTCAAAGTTCTACTACACCAGTGGTGAGAGGAGACGCTGCCTCTCGGAACTGATACCTTTTTAACCTGCTTCCTTAAAGAGAGGTCTCCCATTCTGGACCTGATACGATTGATCAGATGAACTAGGACTCTACTAAGCTTAGCCAGGTCCGAGATTTCATGTTTGCCATCGACCTTGGAGACGCATACCTTTTTAAGTTTCAAAGCAGCCAAGATGCAGCAGGTGTTTGATTTCAGATCGGTGCAACACTAACCTGCCGGCACCAAGAGCCTTGGCAAAATGTTTATCTGTATTGACTGCACTTTTAGGTAGAAATGGTGTGTCTGTACTTAGGTGACTGCCTGAGTTTTAATGTTTTTGCAGTGTCTTCAGCACAACCCATGAAAGCTGCCTCTTAACACATAAATGTTCCTACAGCCAACCTAAAGAGGTCCCTCCAAGTCAAAAGAGCGTGTTTTTGGTAATATAAATAGATGTGGCAGCTTCCAATCCATCAGCATAAATGTTGAGGACCTTTTACGACCCCATTCTTCTTTATTATATGTTCCAGTTCCTTTTGAGAAAGGTAAAGAAAGTGATGGGGATGATGTTCTCTTGTATCCAATGTAACATTAAACATGAGTTGAACACATGAGTGCCACAATAGACCATAGTCTGGATACTTTTCTTAGTCCTGCTTCCTCAGGTCACCAGGGCTACCGATGTATCTCTATAGGGCTGGGGTGACATTTAAAAGGATTCTCAGTACAGGGTGTATGGACAAAATCTCAAAGCAAATCATAACATTTTACTAGAACTCAAGTTGATGGGACTCCCTTGATAATTTTAAACATACATCAAAAGCAAGTCTCAACACAATATAGTAAGTCTATTGTATAAACAAGTGGGGAGTGTGACAGAATGCCATCTAGTGAGGGTGTGACTGCCCTGGCTTTTTTTTTTTTTGTTGGGATAATTAACAAATGTCAGGCGTTTTAACAACAAAAAAGAGGCGTCAAATAAAATGTGTAAGGCCTTCGTAGCCGAGCAAGACAACAGATTTGCATAGATTTCATTATTTGTTTTTCGAAACAACGGAACATCCGACAGGGCATGTCAGTAATACTATCCCCAGTGTGATGTCAACTGTACCCATTATTCCCTCACGCGTCGGACCCTCAGATTGTTTTTTTTCCTGCCATAGTCGGATGCATGTTGCAGAGTTCCTCCTTTCTGGCTAACTCCGTCGATTGTACATATTTTAAAATGGGATTTCTTCCCATCCTTTTGATGCCTATACCACTGTGATCTTCGGTGATGGCTTGCAAGGACAGATTCTTCGACTACTACGTTGACCGTCTTGATGAACTTTGACTGCAGCCTTCTTAGGCCTCAATGGGCTTTGGCCCTTCACAGTAAGTAGAGCGGGGGAGGTCATACCTTTTTTCCTTTAAAGAATGCCCATTTCCCTATTCTTGCTTTTTCCATCGCCAAGCTGCCATCGTTCCATACTATGGAAATAACACCATTTAAATGTTGCCCTTCCTATAACAGGAAGCTTCCCTGGAAGGACTCTCACAGGGAGTGTAACCTCTGCCTCCCCAGGTACCACCCCTGAAAAGCATTGCAAGTTCTGCAAACGTTTTTGGCCCAAGACACTAAAGGACTGTAAGTCTAAGCGCTGGACCCATCACGCCATGCAGGCAGAGGATGCTATGGATGTGGAGGGAGCCTCCAGCAACATCTGCTGAGGGCGAACGGGACCCAACTGTTTCCCGCATGCGAGCCCTTGACTCCATCAGGCAGGCCAGTGGTTTTGCTACAGAGACGACACCCGGCAGCTGAAGTGCCTACACTGCACGCTACACAAAGCACACCCCCATGGCGGACAGTTGACCACTTCATCGACCAATAAGCCACACACCGTGTCGAAGTGAAGGTCTGAAAAACCCCAGTCCTCTGGGCCATCGTAATAGCATTTGCTATATGACATGCCCCCAAAACAGACGCCAAAGTCTGTTTCTGACACTGGACAAAGCGGACAAGCCCTCTGGTACCAGCAAACGTGTGTCGAAAGACGCTTCGACTGCCCTTTCCAATGACTCCAAAATGAGGGAGCTTATCAAAAATGTCCCAGACACTCTCCTAAGTCCAAAACCTAGAAACACAATCTTCCATTCCCATACTCGCTAAATACCCCCTATTTCAAAGGCTAAGAAAACAATGGATCTATTGACACCCTTTCAGGGGTAATGCAGCTCAAACAACCCTCTACATCAGAGAGCATCTCTACCCCTATTCCCACAGGTTTTCCAAGCACCACCCAATGGACCCCTGATCAATTTGACAAAATGCAGAGAATGTCATGCCCTGTTAACTTCTTTTGATTGTCACCCTGATCAACTGTCCACCCTCCAAGGGCCCTCCCAAGGGGAGGCTGCTCAAAAACCAACCTGTCTCCAAAAGACCACGACTAGACACTGCCCAGACAAGTACTTCACAGGACATTCCCAAAGACCTATACTTCATTGACACTTCAGGCTCTCGAGATGCTGTTTAATAGCAGACCTACATGACGTCTACATCATACAATCGCTGGACCATCATGACCAACCCGTGGCAAACTCCCTTGTGGATAAAAAGCTGCAGTATAATGAGCTCCTTTTAAAGGCTGCCCAACATAAAGATCGATACCGAAGAGGCACAAGTCGATAAGGACTTTGTAGAGGACATCCTTGGGATAAGAGGTCTGCAGCTCAGTTTATACGACTCCTGCAGTCCATCCAGAGGTGCTTTCAGCCTTCATTACTTAACCTTAAGAGAGTGGTTAACCCCTGCATTGAAAATGTTCAGACCAGCCCCCTCCAACCCATTATACATGAGGGGTCAATTAAAACCTGACTCTCGTAACTACCTTAAGAAAGAGTGGGCAACCCTTAGCCCCTGCTGAAGCTCCTCCTGACAAGGAGTGCAAAAATATACATACGCTGGGCAGGAAAGTAGTTTTCTCGGCTGCATACCAAGTAAGGCTAGCTAGCAACACAACGCTCTGGGCAAGTTACAACCGCCACAAATGGGACTAGATCTCACAACAGATCGACTTTCACAGAGCCTCTTGAAACGCAGCTTTTAAAAACAGTAGCTGAGGGTAAGCAGGAGATAAATTGCACCCTGAAAAATAATCTGGATGCAGCAGATAATGCAGGCCATATAGTAGCTGAGGGTACTCTCATTAAAAGCACCATGCGTGGCTAAGACCATAAGATGGAATCTCAAGCCACCCTGCTTAATATTTCCGATCAAACCAAACACCTTATTTGGGAAAGCAGTCAAGGATGCACTGAAACGTGCTAAAGGCCAACGTACTAACAAACCTTTTGTACAGAGGTGCGTTTAATACACATCTTTTGAGGACGAACTAACTATAGTCAGGGTGGACAAACTTCATCTTGGGGTTCCTCGCAGGGGCAGTACTCACATCAAAATATTCAAAGGGCACGGAAGGTCTAGGAGTAGAGGCAGCGCATGCTCCACCAGAGGCACCCCCAAAGCAATGACCACCTGCTCCAGGTCCCCTCCCATGCTTCTCCAGTAGGATGTTGCATTTGTCATTTTACCCACGCATGGGAGGGGATCACGTCAGACAAGTGAGTACTTTCCACTGTAGTGGAAGGCTATTGCATATAACTCATACAGAGACTACTCAACCACCTGCCAAGATAGACAAACCACGCAGGAGCAACAGCACATTAAAATGGATTGTGTTCTCACATGTATTCCTCATCTTATGATGTCTTTGTTTCCAGCTTCCACTGCTTTGGAAAACATTTTCAAAGTGTGCTAGTTTCACATGTGCCCTTGCAAAGTTTACATTCTCCCTGAGGGACTGCATAGTGATGGCGGCTGACCACATCCCCAAGGGTGAGGAAAGAGACGGCTTCATGAACCTGACGAGGGATGGCCAGAAGGCTATGTGCGAGTCTCTGAAATCAGGTTTGGGCACTGCTGATGCTGTCAGCAGGTCCATGGCGGGAAGCACTGTCATAGATTTGCGTGGTTGAGGAAATCAGAATTTGCACCTGATGTACAATCCATACTCCTTGACATGCCCTTTGATGGCTCCATTTATTTGGAAATAAGGCTGACTAAAGCCTTGAAAAGCTGCAGACTTCAAAGGCAGTAGCCACGTTCTTAACGGCAGCCACAGCTTCTTCACCCCAGCGGATCAACTTGGAGGGGTAGGTCTTTTCCCTACTACTCAGTTGGAAGGGCGAGAGGGCAGGCTGGTCAAGGAGGAATGAGAAGATTCCCTTGTGGTGGATGAGGGAGAGGTGAAAAGCCCACCTAAGCAGCGGCGTCTTTACCATCAGCCGCTGCTTCAACCGCCTCAAAAACGACTGAGGTTTGACTCACGACACCCTGACTATCACAGCATTTGAAAACATGGTGAGGTATGGATGCATGGGCACTGGAAACAGTAGCCCAGGTTTACTGCCTCCCCTATATACAAAGACTCTGGGATCATCCACCGGGAAACCATTCGCTAAATGTTCCACATCCATTCCCCTTGCAGGAAATGTTGACCCTGCTAGAGAAAGGTGCTATAGAACTAGTACCTGTGATGGAGAGGATGGTGTTCTCCCCATTTTCTAATTCCCAAGGAGACTGGAGGGCTGAGCCCTATCATGGACTTGGGATACTTTAACAAGTTCCACGGGAAGGACACGCTCAAGATGGTCACACTTTCTCAGTTCCTTAAGGCCCACCAGCTCCAGGACTGGATGGTATCGTTGGACCTTCAGGATTCTTACTTTCATGTGCCAATCCATCACAAGCACAGGAAGTACCTGAGGTTCACCATTGCTGGTTTTCATTATCAGATTCGAGTTTTGCCAGGCCTGTCCTCCGCCCTGAGGATTTTCACCAGTGGTGGCAGAAAGTCTCAGGAGAGGGGAATTCAAGTCTACCCCTACCTGGACGATTAGCTGATCAGGCCACGTTCACCCCATAGCCCCAAGAACATCTCCGTATCACCTGCCACTCCCTCCACAGATGGGGCTTCTCCCTCAATTACAAGAAGCCTCACATGATGCCATCTATGAGACTCCAGTTTATTCCTGCATGTATCCTTGGGAAAAGCCTCTACACCTGAGGTGAGGCCTGAAGACATTTTGCAGATGGTCACCAAATGTCACATTGTCAAGTGTCTTCCTGCTGTTGACTTTTTGAGGGTGCTCGTCCTCATGGCCTCCTGCATATTTCTGGTGCCAGAGACTCGCCTGAGAGTGAGATCCCTTCAATGGGCTCTCAGAACACATTGGTCCCAATTCCCAGGCCTCCTTCAGATTGCAAGCAGTTTCTCACAGAACCTTCTGTGATGGGCCTGCCACAACATTCTGAAAGTAGAACCTTTTTGGCAACCATGGCCGGAGAGAACAGTATTGTCAGATGCCTCACTCATGGTGTGGGGATCCAACTCGAACGATCTCACAATCAGCGGTCATTGGTCTCGGGTTTGTACCTTTTTACCTAATATAATGGTTCCCATGAACCAAAAGTTCTAAAAATGCTACCACCAAAGGTTCGAACACCAAAAGTTCGATCCTTTGGTGGTAGCATTGTTAAAAAAAAGAGAAACGTGCTGCGGGGGTGTCCCGAGCATCGCCCCGCTCACTATACTTTGTAGTATAGTGAGCAGGGGTTATGATATGGCATTTATAACGCGCCTATGCACAAGTGTTTTGTGGCGTGCCGAGGCAAGGGAGGGTAAACGGGGGAGACAGACAACGATCTTACTAGGCCAGGTGTCATTCAGATTGCACAAGTGCATGGGAAGGGAGAAAGGGAAAAGTGCGTGGGGGAAAGTGCAAACATGGGATAGTAAAATAATAAGAAATAAAACGGCCAGATCGTGCCAAGTGCAAGGTAAGAGCAGACATAAGTACTGGTAGGTGGATTGTAGGGATACAGAATAACAGTCCCCAGGTGCGGAGGTTGCCAGGGAGGCAGTGCAGGTGTGCAATTGGCGTGGCCTGGGCCCAAGATCAGAACGATTGGCCAGGCAACCAGTGCAGGTTTAGCCAGGAATTCAACAGGAGAGAGGGGGAGAGAAGGCAGAACCAAAGAGGAAGGTTTTAAGGTGCTTCCGGAACTGGAGATGGTTCTCAAGTTTCAGGGTGGCGGGAAGGCTGTTCTAGAGGGAGGCCCCTGCCGAAGAGAGATGTACCACAAACTCGTTGCTTGGAGAAGCGACTAACCCTGAGGGAGTTGGAGGAGGATGAGCGAAGAGCTCGAGAAGGAAGATATTTGGGAAGAGAGAGTTGAAGGTATTGCGGTCCTAGGCTCTAGAAGGCCTTGTGGACAATGCAGAGGGTTTTGAACTTAATCCTTGCAGCCACTGGGAGCCTGTGCAGAGATGTCAATCCTGGCGATATACGATCCCTGGGCTTGAGGCCAAGGATAAGTCTCGCAGTCCTGTTCTGGATAAGTTGAAGAGGGCGGAGCGTAGAGGCAGGTAGATTTAGATAGAGGTTGTTAAAATAGTCCAGCCTAGAGAGAACTAGGGCTCTGGAGACATTGAGCTTCTGAGGGAAGGAGAGGAAAGGAAGAATACCTCTGAGGAAGTGTAGCTGGTAGTATGACTTCTTAGAGACGTCAGAGATGTGAGGAGAGAAGGAGAGTGTGGAGGCAAAGATGACCCAGAGGTTTTTAGCCTTGCAGGTGGGAGCAGGAAGAGGGCCAAGAGAGTCCGTCAAGAGAGCTGCAGGGAAGGAGGGAGTAGGTGTGCCAATGGGTAAAATCTCGGTCTTACTGACATTAAGGCAGAGGTAATTGGTGGCAAACCACTTCTGGATAGCAGACAGACAGTCGGAGATAAGGGAAGGAGAGGAGGAGGCCAAGGGAAGCCTGAAAATGAGCTGGCACACTGAAAATCGGGGTATAGAGCAGTGATGCAGTGGGCAAAAGATATCGGGGAGGAAGGACCCAAGTTGGACCTGGGAGGGTCGGTCGGAGAGGAAAGAGGTCAGCCACACCAGAGCCTGACCAGTGATACCCAGGTTCTCATGGAGACGGTTGAGCAGGATGGCATGGTTGACTGTATCAAAGGCAGAAGAGAGATCAAGCAAGATGAGGACACGGGAGGTTGGAGAGCAGGTCTTCACGGATGTTCAGGAGAGCAGTTTCTGTGCTTCTGGCAGCTCTGAAGCCAGACTGATGGTCATGAAGACAACCAACGGATTCAGTGTGGCGATTGAGCTGGGAGATGGGCAGTATCTCCAGGAGCTTGCCCAGGAAGGGAGTGATGGAGATTGGGCGATAGTTGGCTAGGCAGTAGGGGTCGGCGGAGGGTTTCTTACGAAGAGGGTGCACAAGAGAGTGCTTCAGGGGGGATGGGAAGACTCCAGTGGTGAAGGAGTGATTGCAGAAATCAGCCAGGGTAGGATCCAGGGAGTCGATGTGGTCCTTGATGGTTTTGGAGGAACAGGGGTGAACCTGTTTCAACGAGACTTTCATAGATCAGACTTGTCTAGAAACCTCATCAGCAGAGAAAAGGGGCATGGCAAAGAAGGAGGGAGGAGGGGTTGCTGCAGGAGGGACAGAGGAAGAGCAGGGAATGGAGGGAGGGAGGTGATAGGAGGAGAGTGAGGACAGGATGTCCTGGGTCTTTTAGATGAAGTGAGAAGCCAGTGCCATGCAGAGGGCCTGGGAAGGTACAGGAGTGGTAGAGACTGCGGCAGGATTGGCTAGTTCCTTGAAGATTTTAAAGATTTTAAAGAGTTCAGCCGACTTGTTTGATGCCACAGAGATGCGGGCTTGGATATGAGCTCTCTTCTTGGTGAGGATGGAGAGACGGTATTGTCTTTGAAGCAGGTGGCAGGCCAGTTTGTCAGAGGATGAACATGAAGCACGCCATTTCCTCTTGTCCACCCTGCACTTGCGTTTAAGGGCTACGAGGTCTGAGTCATACTAGGAGTAACACTTGGCTTTAGGCTTCAGGCAGATTCTCATGGCGGGCAAGGATATCAAGAGTATCAGATATAGAGGAGTGGAGGATGGAGAGGGCTGTGTCAGGGTGAGAGTAAGCCAAAGGGGGAGGAGGGGTGTGAAGGTGGTGGCTAAAGCCTCAACTGACACGCACTTCATAGGTCGGATGACCGAGAAGGTGGGTGGCAGTGATGGAGGTGGCTTGGCCTGAGGGGTAGGGAGGCTGAGGTGGGAGGATAGGAGAAAGTGATCACTCCAGGAGAGAGGAGTGGAGAGAGGGACGGAGAGGGGAATGTCAGAGGAAATCAGAACATCAAGAGAGGGCCCTGCAGAATGAGTCGGGCCAGAGTGGAGAATGGTGAGTGAGAGAGAGTCGCAGAGGTCGCGTAAGAGTCCAGAGGAGGGACAGGAAGCATCCAGGTGGATATTGAAGTCTCCAAGGAGGAGTTGAGTGGTTGAGGCCAGGAGTCAGGAGGTGAGGTCCACCCACTCAGAGAGGAAGGAGGAAATCTGACCAGGTGGCCGGTAGATAGTAGCCACAGTAAGGTAATGGCTAGGGGAGAGAGAGCCAGCAGACGAGGCATCAAAAGAGGAGTAGGTCTGCGTAGGAATTAGGAATGACAGGCAGGAATCCACTCGGGGAAGATAAGGGCTACCCCTCCACCGGCTTGGTTGGGCCTGGGCGCAGAGAGGATCTTGTAGCCGTCAGGTAGGAGCGTTCCAAGGCTGGTGACAGAGGGAGGGGGAGGGCAAGGTAGCCGAGGAAAAGGGAGGGGGGGACAGCAGGAGAAGAAAGGAAGTTGATTAGGCGCGGGAAGCGTCTATCAAAGAGAAGGTTGGCCTGAGGGCCTTGGACCAAGACGGTCCCATTAGTGTAGACATTAATGATGACCTTAGAGGAGTGGAAGGAGGCCAGGAGGACGTCTCAACGGGTGCCACCATTAATGGGAGAAGAGGAGAAAGGATAAAGCACAGAGACCGTATGAAGCGTCCATATGTCAGGTGGAGGAGGCACTGGTGTAGGTGTCAACGATAGGGAGGCCTGGGTTGGAGACCAGGATGTCCTTTTTGAACTTCTTCCTACCAGATTTAGTGAGGAGAGCAGGATAGTCGATAGAGAAGCAGTTAGAAAAGATAGGAGAGACAGAGAGCACCCTAGAGTAGGTGGGAGAGGGGGAGAACTGGCGAGAGTAGGCAGACAAGATAGCGAACAGCAATCAAGGACAGATTCTCAGGGTTAAAAGGCTCACAATGCTAACTAAAGAACTGGTGAAAATCCACCTAAGTTTGTGAATCCTGAAAGGGGAGAAAAAGGCCTAGTTTTTCACAGCACAAAAAATGATTATTTAAATGCAAAGACAGTGCGTATTAGAGAAACATGTGGAGAAGCCATTTAAGTTTGAGAATCCTGAAAGGGGAGAAAAAGGCCTAGTTTTTCACAGCGCAAAAATGATTATTTAAATATAGAGACAGAGCGTATTAGAGCAACACAGGGGTCCACACAGCCATGATTCAGAGAGGTGGGGAGGCTAGTGGGACTGACCAGGGAGACTGACTGGCAACTGGCGTCCCCTGCAGACACCACAAGAGCCGCAACTGTGGGAGTCGCCCTTTGCCCAAGGGGCCTTTAGCCATGGGGCTGCCCTGGTAGCACCTGTAGTAAGGCGGGGGGACGTGAACCAACCAATCAGGGAGGGTTGGGAGGGGTAGGAGGTGGGAGGGGACAACCAGCAAACATCATGGAAGGGCAGAGGGGCCAGGGGGCACACAACGAGAAGAAAAAACAAACAAACACGCCTTTACAAAATACAACGGCCCACCAGGGGCTGAATACCTGAGTATGGAGCCTGCAGTTCACCCGCTCGGCCCTGGATGTAAGTGGCAAGCGTGGTGAACTGCTAGGCTACCTAGCTTGGCCCGGCATGACTATCATCCAATCAGGGAGGGCTGGGAGGGGTGGGAAGTGGGAGGTGGGAAGGAGGGAGGGGACAACCAGCAAACACCACGGAAGGGGAGAGGGGCCAGGGGACACACAACGAGGAGAAAAAACAAACAAACAAGCCTTTACAAAATACAATGGCCCACAGAGGGGCTGAATACCGGAGTATGCAGCCTACAGTTCACCCGCTCAGCCCTGGATGTAAATGGCAAGCGCGGTGAACTGCTAGGCTACCTAGCTTGGCCCGGCACGACTATCATCCAATCAGGGAGGGCTGGGAGGAGTGGGAAGTGGGAGGTGGGAAGGAGGGAGGGGACAACCAGCAAACACCACGGAAGGGGAGAGGGGCCAGGGGACACACAACGAGGAGAAAAAACGAACTAACAAGCCTTTAAAAAATACAACGGCCCACGGAGGGGCTGAATACCTGAGTATGGAGCCTGCAGTTCACCTGCTCAGTCCTGGATGTAAGAGCTAGTCTGATTGCCGCAGCCTTCCATATAAAAAGGGAACTGGCGCCCCAGGGACCCAGTGCCAGCGTGAAGAAGGTAAGTGGGGTTTGTTTATGTTGGGGTGTGTCATGGGTGTGTTGTGGGTGGGGGTGTGGGTATGTACATTTGTTCGCATGAGAAAGGTGCAAACATTTTGTAGGTCGCACCTTTCTCACGTAAACTTTCCAGCCATGGGACATTCAGTCGCGGTCGGATCACGTAGATCCGTTGGTCTCCATCCGAGTCCAAACTACACAGCAACCTTTTAGAGCTGGGGGCAATCAGACTAGCGCTGAAAGCCTTTTTGCCCTCTGTGCGGGGAAAGAATGTCCTGATAATGATGGGCAACACTGTGGCCATGTACTACCTCAACAAGAGAGGAGGCGTAGGGTCAGTGCCACTGTGCAGAGAAGCAATGCAGCTCTGGTTCTGGGCAATTCAAGAAGGAGTCTCTCTATCAGCAGTTCATCTAGCCGGAGAGGAGAAC
Organism: Ambystoma mexicanum; assembly: GCF_040938575.1. Taxonomy (NCBI): domain Eukaryota; kingdom Metazoa; phylum Chordata; class Amphibia; order Caudata; family Ambystomatidae; genus Ambystoma; species Ambystoma mexicanum. The sequence continues at coordinate 343,356,418 of NC_090921.1, read as the reverse complement.
ACGGTTGTGGACACTCTGAGCAGGCAGAGCCCAGTCTCCTACGAGTGGGGAACTAGCTCAGGAGATCTTCACCCTTTGGGGAACCCCTCAAGTGGATCCGTTCACAACCATTGTCAACCGGAAGTGCGAACTGTTTTGCTCCAAGGAATTTCATCCAAGGGGAGCTCTAGAGCGCACGTACCTAGTGAACTGGGAGTTTCCACTCCTGTATGTGTTTCCTCCAGTCCCCGTCTCACATGATCAGGAGGTTGAGAAAGTTTGGGAAATCCATGATCTTAATTGCCCCGGATTGGTCCAGGAGGACGTAGTACCCAGGACATGTCCATGTGCCCTCCAATACGTCTTCCACAAAGAGAGACGGGTTCTCCATCCAGAGGTCAAGACACTCAGCCTACATGCATGCTTTCTGAGAGGCTGAGGTACAAGGATTGTGACCACCTGGATGAGGTAATTGAGGTTTTGTTTTCGGCCAGAAGGCCAGCAACAAACTCCTTATACAAGTTCTGCAGCTGGTGTAAGGAGAAGGATGGGGATCCTTTTAAATGCGATACATCTGCACTGTTACCTTTTCTATTCATTTGGCAAATCTGGGGCTCCAGATTGGAACAATCAAAGGTTCTCTAACAGCGCTTTCCATATTCAAGCGCAATTTAGAGGCATCCTATTTCAAAATACCCATAATTCAATTTCTTAAAGGACTCCCAAATGTGTTCCCTCCTATACCATTCCAAATACCAAGTCTGGACCTTAAACCTGCTTTTACAGTTTTTGACATGCGCTCCTTTCGAGCCACTCCATTCCTGCCCTTCAACGCTGCTAACTTACAAAACCATTTTGTTAGTAGCGATAACATCACCCTGCAGGATGAGTTGCAGGCATTATCCTGTAAACCTCAGTTTACCACTTTTTACAAGGATAAGGTTAAACCCTCTTTCTTCCTAAGATTGTGTCAGATTACATTTTGTACAGAAAATTGTGCTTCCGGCATTCTTTCGTCCTCACCCTATTAAGGAAAATAGATTCCATAGATTCGATCTGAGGAGAGCACTAAGCTTTTATATTTCAAGGATGGCAAAGTTGTGACAACACGACCAACTTTTCATTGGATGCACAGGACACAAACTAGGTCTGTCAGTCACCAAACAGACCCTATCCAGATGGGTCATACTGGCAATTTCGGAGTGCTACAGGCTAGCTGGGAAAGACCTCTCAAAAGTTTTAAGGGTTCATTGCACTAGGGGTATGGCAACTTCCTCTGCCATTCAGAGAGTAGTTCTGATAAAGGACATCTGTGAGGCAGCTATCTGGTCCACCTTCCACGCGTTCATAAAACATTATTGTTTAGACACTTCTAACAATAAAGGAACATTTGGAAAGGCAGTTCTATGCTCCATTCTGGACAAACAACTCTCAATTCTTACTTCCTTCTCCAAAAGAACCTAATCATACGATGAGGAATACTTGGGAGGACACAATCCATTTGAAGAACAAGTTATTTACCCCTGGTAATGTTCTTTCGACTGGATGTTCCTCCCACATATTCCTCATCGTCCTCCCAACCTACCCCACTGTAGAACGCTACAGACCTTGCGCTCATTTTATGTCTTATCAAGGCCAGTAAGTCTGTATATTGGTGGTAAAAAACCAAACTAAACCCAAAGGGGGCTGCGTGTGGTATATATAGTTGACGGTGACATCAGCCCAGATGGAAGACCTTGAGTGACATCGAGTTGACCGCCATAGCGCCCTCTGCCGAGAGAAAACAAATTCTGAAGCAGCTGAAGCTGGAAATTAAGATATCATAAGATGAGGAATACGTGGGAGGAACACCCAGTCGAAGGAACGTTACCAGCAATAAGTAACTTGTTCTTCTGCTGGAAGTTGATGCTATAGAGATTGTCCTGGCAAATCAGGTAAACAAGGGTATCTATTCAATGTACTTCCTTGTGCCAAAGAAAGACCTTACAATGCACCCTGTCCTAGACCTGCACCTGAAAACACATTGTAAAGACTGGAGGGGAGTGTCTGTACTTCTGCTCTCTATATGGTAGAGGAGAGGACCCCAGACAAGATTCTCTATTATTGGTAACGTAGCAATCAAGGCCTAGCTCAAGGCCTAGCTCTCAGGAGGTGATGCAGGCTGGTTCTTAAGTACAGTGTAGTCCCCAAGCCCCCATAAAGGAATGTCCACACACTGTATTACTGAAAACACAGTCTTTATATAATTAATATTCAAAGGTATTTACACTATCACAATAACGCACTTTGTACTCAGAAATCAACAATGGTAAATATATACAATTCTAAAGTGTACCACCAATATTATCAGACCTCTTTAAAGTGCATCAACTATACTGTTAGAATGTCACACAGATCAATAACAAGGAAACCAGCAATAGAGATAGGAAGGAAAGCAAGATGGTTGACACAATTGGCAGACTACTGTCCCAGCTACCTAGACACAGTTCTGTGTGGAGATCCCCCTACCTGGGCAACCTGTAAAATAAAGATATATAGCACAAGCCCAGTCCATATATTGCTCAATAGTCTTGTTCTCTCCTATAATGTTTTTACCCCCCCTCCAATGTACCTGGTGGAGGAGAGTTCTTCGAAGAAGCGTCGACTGATCCTTCTTGAGTGACCCCCTTTCAAGCAGGAGTCACGGATTGTCGAGAGGCGTCGAAGGAAGTGAACTTGGCGTCGACGGCGTTGATGAGAAGTTTGAGGGTGCCGAGACCACGGCGTCGATCCAGACGGTGCTCGTCGGCGACGTCCTGCGAGGATGAGGTGTGCGGGGCACCTCAGCGTTTGATAGTTCTGGACCGCAAAGAGTTTCAGAAGAACTGTGGGCCAACAAGGGCGCTGAGTCGACAAAGTCTTTGTGGCCTTCAGGTGGCGGGAAACCCACCGGCGGACTCTCCTCGGTGCTTCGGCGGCCTTGACTCTCACCGGCAGGATAAAGCGGTCGTCGGTGCGGACAAGGGAGTCCTTCGATTGAAATGTTCTTAGGCAAAGGAGCGGGCTGCTCCGGTCGTCAGCGGCACAGCGTTAAGCGGTCCCCTCTTCTGGGGCAATACAACTTCGACGGGCCTCCAGCGGTTACACAAACGTGCGAACCCTGGGCGACGGCAATGGACTTTGACAGCGGCGAAGTCCTGGTGCTTCACTTCGTTCTCCTCAGCGGTCCCGTCTCGGGTCGGCAGCCTTTCGAGGGTCTGACTTCCAGGGAGCTTCGGCGAAGGTCAGCAGTGCTCGATGGTCCCTTGGAGCACAGAAGAGGGCGCCTTACCAGGTCCTCTCTCGGATCAGTCTTCGTCGAATTCGGCAGCTTTCAGATCAGGTCGAAGCAAATGCAACAGCAAGTCTTCTTCTTCCAGCTGGGCGTCGAGGATCAGCAGTTCCAGTTACTCTTCAAGTGTAGACACAGCGTCTGAACAATTTCTAGTGGTGAGAGATATACTATTCTGTCACTCATCCACACTGCTGGGTCACACTCAGCAGCCAATCATACAGAAGGGCATTCATGCAGTCAGTCAGCCAATCAGGCACACAGTGCATTCAGGCCATACTCCTCCCTCTCAGACACTCACAACAAGGAATGTGGATTGGGACAAGTACCCAGCCATTCAACACTACACACTGCATTCAGGCCAGTTTTGGGCAGGGCTGTCTCAGTCTTTGTCTCTCATACCAGAAACCAGACAGCCACAACTAGAAGTGCATATTGGTCCAACACTCCATTCACCCAGGTCCCACCCACAGGGTGTACCCAAAACATACAGTCACTGGGAAGGCGCCAGCCAGTCTGGACTGGACTTCACAACAACACCATATATGGAACTTCCACCCAACAGTCAGTCAGGGGGAAGGGACGCTTCCCAGGACTTTGGAAAAACAAGGTAACAGGCAATAGAAAGCAAGAGGCTACTGGAGCCATCTTGTTTTCCATCAGGAATCAACTGATTCCAATGGCAGGGCCTGGGTATCCCAAAAAGGGAGGATACTCAGAGCACCTGTCAAATTCAGCATGGAGCTGCCACCAGCCCATACCCTGCTCTGACCAACGGGTCTGTACACCAAACCAAAAACAGGAAGAGCAGCACTGCCAGGAGTCCCACATGGACCCCTGGGCAGAAAACAACACAGAACACAATGAAAAAGGATTACAGGGCAAGGACAGGGAGGCGCTGTCCCTCCAATGCATTTCCACCATCACACACATATGTCAAGCCACAAAAGTTCTGAATGACAATGCTACAAGAAGTAATCCCACTGCTAAAACAAGGGGACTACATGGCAACATTGGATAAGAAAGATGCATACTTTCATATTTCAATGTTCCCAGCACACAGAACATTTCTGTGCTTTAAAATAGCAAATCCACACTACAAATTCAAGGTGCTCTCCTTTGGCATACCCTCTGCTCCAAGGGAATTCACCAGGGTATTGGTGATAGTGGCAGTGCACTTATGCAGAATATAAATCCCAGTGTACCCTTATCTGGATTACTGGCTGATCAATTTTGAAAGCGAAATACCCAAAAAACAATCAAGCTTTGTTCCAATTGGGGTTTTCAATCGATGAGAAAAAATCAAGCCTCGTTCCAAGCCAAACCAAGCAGTTCCTAGGAGCTTTAATAAAGACAAAGGAGAGGCTAGTCTTCCCCTCAAACAAAAGGGTTCAAAACATACTGCTGCAAATACCTCATTTGCCGGTCAACAAATAACCGCACGCAAGGCCATGCGCCTGCTCGGCACGATGGTTTCATGCAGTTATCTAGTTCCACGTGCACCCAATTCAGGAGTGGTCACTAACCCTAGTACAAGCACTTTGTAGGTGGTCCAAGGTAAATCTGATGAAAGCTAAAGCCTTTCATAATCCTCCAATACAAGCAATAATTACACCAGGCACCTCACTCTCCGGATGTTGAACCCATTACCTTCACCACAAAGCGCATGGCCTGTGAACACAGATCACAGCCCAAAACCACATCTTTCTTCTAGAACTACTAGCAGTACTCAAAGCCCTGCAAGCTTTTCAACTGCATCTAACAGCCCAAGCGGTGCAAGTCCTCACAGACCACACCACTGCCATGTTCTACATAAACTAGCAGGTAGGCACACCCCCTCCAAGTCTGTTCAGGCTATGCCAGAACATTTGGAAGTGGGCACTCATGCGGAAGATGTTGCTAGTGTCTCAACATTTTTCCAGGGGAACTCCATTCTCTAGCAGACTCTCTAAGCAGAGATCCTCTACACGAGTGGCAACTCAACAGAGGAATTCTAGACTAAGTATTCTCCCTCTGGGGTTATCCTCCTTTAGATTTGTTCGCCACAGACCTAAATGCACAAAGCCCATACTTCGCGTCCTGGTTTCCCCAACCCAGATCCAAGGGGAACTCCCTGTGGATGAGCTGGTCAGGGCTTTTCCACCAACACCACTCCTGAGCAGGATAGTGCTGTCAGATCCCTTAGACGAAGTGCTCCTTGTTGACACGTCGTGAAGTATTTAATTCTTCCTACCAATGTGATTCTCAGGGGTACAAGAGGACAAACTGAGAAACTAATTGATCGAAAGATGTTGTAAATTCGTTGGAACCGCAACTGCTTCACGATTTCGAGGATATCCAGGTACTCCAGATAACTACAGAGAAGTACAACTAATTACCAGCTAATATAGAAAACCTCTAATAAATATCTACAATAATCAAAACACTAACCTGCAGAGAAACGTGGCATTAAGCAAAGAAGTTCCATACAAATTGATCCTCGAGACTGATGAGTTCTGGGGACCACAAGAAAACAAAAGGTATTTAGCAATAAGGTAACAAGAGGTACAGAGAAATGGCAAGAGAGAGAAAGTTTTCTTACCAGTGTTCTCAGGATGTGTGAGACCCAGGCGAGTACTTGTCCTTGTCGTCTCTCAGGATTCCACTCCAGTTCCGGGTTTGTGTTCAAATCACCAATCGCCTGTCCCGACGGCACGAGGACGCTTATGGTGCCAAGGCAGTCTCTAGTCCAGCACCCCAACCTATTCCCGCCGGCACGAGGACGCCTAGAGTGCTAGGGAAGTCTCTAGTCCAGCACCTAACCTGTGCCCGCCGGCACGAGGACGCCTAAAGACAACACGGGAAGGAGGGACAGTGGTACAAAAAGATAGGAGAGTAAGAAAAAAAGAAAGCAAGTAAACCCCAGGGAGATTAGAAAACAGAAGGAAGTATCAGAGAGGAAGCGGTCACCAGCCTCCAAGGTCCAAAATCTACTGACACAAAATCACTGGGCAAGAATATCCTAGAACGATCCAAGGTCAAAATTCCTAGAAGCAATATAGAAGGGCAATCCGGGCGAGAAATCCAAAATACGTAATCCGAGGTCAGAAGGAACCAGAAAATCCAAGCATAAACAAAAGCTGCTGTCAAACACGATCAGAAGCAGCGATTGGAGGGCGAGGGAGAGTTAAATACCGAACTACCGGCAGTAAGTCAATCACGTGACCCACTGCGTAAAGAATCACGTGGAAAACTACGCGTCCACTGCTGTAGTCTCCATGGTAACTTCCACACGAAGCGTCGGAAACACGGTTTCCGACGAAGGGGTCTGCAAAAGGTAGTTCGTGGACAAGACACCACCGCCCCCCGTCTTTCATCCGGTAAACGCACCCGCTGCTGCCTGCGAGCGGACAAGGTAACTGGAGGGATGTTGCGAACCTGGGACCGATTTCTGACAGTATCCTCCCCCAAAGGACCCCCATGCCTCCGCGAGGCCAAAAACTGGGAAACCAACAAAGGGGCATGCACATTACGCTCCGGTTCCCAGGTACGATCTTCCGGGCCGTACTCCTTCCAATCCACCAAAAAATACCTGACCCCACGAGAAATCTTAGAATCAAGTATAGCGTTAACCTCATATTCCTCCACACCCTGAACAACCACCGGAGACGGTGGCGCAACAATCCTAGTATGGTCGACACAAGGTTTAATCATGGATACATGGAATACTGGATGTATCCTCCAAGAGCGTGGTAAGTCTAATCTGACCACCAACGGACTCAAGACATCCTTGATGACATAAGGACCAACAAAGCGTGGTAGCAGACACCGACGCCCCGGGATGCGTAGATTTCTTGTGGAAAGCTAGACCCGCATGCCTGGAATGTATTCGGGTGAATCTCGGCGGTTACGATCTGCGTATACTTTGGCCTGCTTCTGAGCTTGTACTAAGTGTTCCAAAACACTAGCTTGGACCACAGACAGATCCTTGATACAAGACTGCACAGCCGGACAATCTGCAGGAAGTTCCCAGTCCAGAGGTAGAGTGCGAGGGTGTTGCCCATATAAGGCAAAAAAAGGTGACGTTCCTGTGGATGAATGACTCGAATTGTTATATGCGAATTCCGCCATGGGAAGGACCGTTAACCAGGATTCTTGATGCTGGAGGATGAGACACCTGAGATACTGCTCCATAGTAGCGTTAACACGCTCAGTTTGGCCATCCGTTTGCGGATGGAAGGCTGTGGAACATCGATCATCGACCCCCAAAGAGGACATGAGGTGCCTCCAAAAACGAGACGTAAACTGGGACCCCCTGTCAGAAACCACGATTTCAGGGAGCCCAAAAAATCGAAATATGTGTCGCAAAAACAATTCTGCAAGCTTAGAAGCAGAAGGCAGACCTTGGCAAGGAACAAACAAGGACATTTTCGAAAAGCTGCCCACCACCACCCACACGGTATCATAACCATCGACCAAGGGTAACTGTACTACAAAATCCATAGTGATCATCGCCCATGGTTTCACCGGTACTGGTAATGGCTGTAGTAGCCCCATAGGTTTCGCCGAGTGTGATTTACATTGGGCACAAATAGCACAGGTCGATATATATTGCGAGACATCTCGCCGCATTGAAGGCCACCAGCACCAACGTTTGAGAAGTTCAAGTGTTTTCTGCGAACCAGGATGAGCTGCAATAGCAGCGTCATGACATAATGCAATAGCCGCATAGCGAGTGCCATGATCGGGCATATAAACGAGACCCTGGACGTAAGGCAGACCATGTACAACGTCCATGTTGTATTCTGCTAATTCCGCTGGCTCCTTAGTTACCCAGGTTTGGAGCGTCGTCTTCAAAGTGGGCTGTAATACACATCCACACACTACTTGTGTTGGCAACATCAAAGACCCATCCTGTAGACGTGAAACAGAACTCCCAAGGCTTCTGGATAGAGCGTCGGCCTTGGAATGCAGAACCCCTGGACGATAAGTCAAGGTGAAGTTATACATAGAAAAGAATTCATGCCAGCGGGCGTGCCTGGCAGTAGTACAAGTCAGAGATTGCAAGGCCAACAGGTTTCTGTGGTCAGTGTATACTTGGACCAGCATTTCAGTACCAAGAAGGTGATGCCGCCAGACCGTAAATGCGTCTCTAATAGCCAATAATTCACGTTCAGTGATGGTATAGTTTTGCTCATAAGGTGTTAACTTCCGTGAATGATAGGCAACTGGATGCAGATCGCCTGTATCAGAGCAAGGCTGGGATAGAACAGCTCCTACAGCTACATCCGAAGCATCTGCTTCGACGTAGAAAGGTTGTTTGACGTTAGGATGCAACAAAACAGGTGCAGAGGTAAAAGCTGCTTTCAAAGATTCAAATGCTCGTTGAGCGTTATCGTTCCATAGAAAAGGTTTCTTGTTACTGGTCAGTTCAGTGAGTGGCGCGGATATATAAGAGAACTGTCTAATGAAACGACGGTAAAAGTTGGAGAAGCCCAAAAACGACTGTAACTCCTTCCTGGTAGAAGGTTTGGGCCAATCTAGTACAGCTTTGATCTTATTTCTGCTCATCTGTACTCCTTTGTTGGTGATATCATATCCAAGAAACTCAACATGGGTCACATGAAAAACACACTTTTCTAACTTCACAAAAAGAAGATGATCACGCATGCGTTGTAGAACTTCTGAAACATGGTGCACATGCATTTCCATGGATGGGGAGTAAATGAGTATATCGTCGAGGTAAACGATAACAAACCTGTTGATCATGTCACGAAGGACGTCATTAATAAAATTCTGAAAGGTGGCCGGGGCATTACAAAGCCCGAATGGCATTACCAAGTACTCAAATAAGCCATATCTGGGCTTAAATGCCGTTTTCCATTCATCACCCCGGCAAATCCTCACTAAGTTGTAAGCCCCCCTAAGATCCAATTTAGTAAAGAACTCTGAAGAACCCAACTGATCTAGCAAGACAGATATCAAAGGAATAGGATACTGATTTCATACAGTACTTGCATTAAGCTCGCGGTAATCTATACAAGGTCTTAATTCACCCTCCTTCTTAGGCACAAAAAACAACGGGGAGGCAAACGGAGAATGAGAAGGACGAATAAAACCTAACTCAAGAGCCTTATCCAAGTATTCTTTGAGAACGGCATCCTCCTTTTGGGTAAGAGAATAAATGCGTCCCGATGGTACCTTAGCCTCTGGTTTGAGATCAATTGGACAATCGTATGGCCGATGAGGAGGCAATTTCTCAGCTTTACCCTTATCGAATACATCCATGTATTGTGTATATTCAATAGGCAAGACAGTGTTTACAACTGCTCCAACAGTGACTGCGGAATCCAATAGGGCCCGACTAGGAGCTGCAAGTATAGAACCTGCCGAGTTACAAACCTGAAGACACCGCTGGGAGCTAAAGGCAATAGCCCCAGTCTCCCAATTGATTACCTGGTTGTGGAGCTTGAGCCAAGGTAATCCCAAAATCAATTTGTATTGGGGTGCCATAATGACGTCAAAGATGATAGTTTCCGAATGGTCGAGACCAATGGTTAACTGCAAAGGTATGGTATGTTCAGTAACTAGTCCAGATAGAAGAGTAGAACCATCAACAGCATTCAACACCTCTGGAACCTTCTTCGGTAGAAGAGGTATACCCCATGTTTGGACATATTGAGCATCGATATAATTTCCAGTAGCCCCAGAGTCTAAGACCGCTTCAGAACTCCATGGCACGGCCTGTTGATAGCTCAAAGAAATGTTAACATAAAAGGGCATAGATATACAGGAACCCTGCATAGAACAGCTCGGAGTAGGGGTTCCTTCTACTGCCAGGCTTTGGCGTTTCCCGACTTGTGGGGCTTCTTAGGGCATCCACGAAGTAAATGGTTAGCAGAACCGCAGTAAAAGCATAGATTGTTTTGTCTCCGGTTTTCTCTCTCTTCCACTGTTAACGGGCCTCTAACTGCACCGATTTGCATGGGTTCTTCAGCGCCAGTTACGGGAACCGGAAGACCAGCAGGGTTAGACAGGTTTACTCTCTTTTCCCCTTTTCTTTCGGCCCGTCGGGCGTCGATCTGGAGTACTAAATCTAGGAAGTCAGGGAAAGATGTAGGGACCACCGGAACCGTGGCTATAGTATCCTTCAATGAGTCTGATAACCCCTTATAGAACAAGGCTGCCTTCTTTTCTTCTGGCCACCCGGTTTCAGCAGACAACTGATTAAATTTAGCTAGGTACGATAACAACGGAGCTTCTCCCTGACGGAGATTTAATAACTCCAAATCGGTGGCCTGAGTCTTATACCGAGTATCGAATACCCGAGTCATAGCAAGTATCAAAGCATCACAATCAAACAATAGCGGGCTGCCCTGTTCCAATAATGGGTTCGCCCAAACTGCGGCCATACCTCCGAGATTCGATAAAACAAAGGCTGCTTTAGTAGTTGCATCAGGAAACGAGGCAGGCCGACACAAAAAATGTAACCTACATTGATTAATGAAGGTCCGAAAGGTTTTAGGATCCCCGGTAAATCTTTCGGGAGGGGCAAGCGGAAACTGGGCGGCCACATAAACAGGTGCAGAATCTGGTCTGGCTGAGGACCCTGCCTGTCCTGAGGTACCCGCGGAAGCCAAAGACGGTGAACCTAAGGCCACTTCCCTGATCCCATCCTGCATAGCATCAATGCGTCGGTGGGTGTCAGAATGGGCAGCTGTCATATCAGCACGTAGGTCGGCCACTAATTGTACTAAGGCGGCCAACGGGTCACTAGTTGTATCCATAAGGAAGGCTTCTGATTCTGTCAGATCCCTTAGACGAAGTGCTCCTTGTTGACATGTCGTGAAGTATTTAATTCTTCCTACCAATGTGATTCTCAGGGGTACAAGAGGACAAACTGAGAAACTAATTGATCGAAAGATGTTGTAAATTCGTTGGAACCGCAACTGCTTCACGATTTCGAGGATATCCAGGTACTCCAGATAACTGCAGAGAAGTACAACTAATTACCAGCTAATATAGAAAACCTCTAATAAATATCTACAATAATCAAAAGACTAACCTGCAGAGAAACATGGCATTAAGCAAAGAGGTTCCATACAAATTGATCCTCGAGACTGATGAGTTCTGGAGACCACAAGAAAACAAAAGGTATTTAGCAATAAGGTAACAAGAGGTACAGAGAAATGGCAAGAGAGAGAAAGTTTTCTTACCAGTGTTCTCAGGATGTGTGAGACCCAGGCGAGTACTTGTCCTTGTCGTCTCTCAGGATTCCACTCCAGTTCCGGGTTTGTGTCCAAATCACCAATCGCCTGTCCCGACGGCACGAGGACGCTTATGGTGCCAAGGCAGTCTCTAGTCCAGCACCCCAACCTATTCCCGCCGGCACGAGGACGCCTAGAGTGCCAGGGAAGTCTCTAGTCCAGCACCTAACCTGTGCCCGCCGGCACGAGGATGCCTAAAGACAACACTGGAAGGAGGAACAGTGGTACAAAAAGATAGGAGAGTAAGAAAACAAGAAAGCAAGTAAACCCCAGGGAGATTAGAAAACAGAAGGAAGTATCAGAGAGGAAGCGGTCACCAGCCTCCAAGGTCCAAAATCTACTGACACAAAATCACTGGGCAAGAATATCCTAGAACGATCCAAGGTCAAATCCTAGAAGTCATTCCTAGAAGCAATATAGAAGGGCAATCCGGGCGAGAAATCCAAAATACGTAATCCGAGGTCAGAAGGAACCAGAAAATCCAAGCATAAACAAAAGCTGCTGTCAAACACGATCAGAAGCAGCGACTGGAGGGCGAGGGAGAGTTAAATACCGAACTACCGGCAGTAAGTCAATCACGTGACCCACTGCGTAAAGAATCACGTGGAAAACTACGCGTCCACTGCCGTAGTCTCCATGGTAACTTCCACACGAAGCGTCGGAAACACGGTTTCCGCCGAAGGGGTTTGCAAAAGGTAGTTCGTGGACAAGACACCACCGCCCTCCGTCTTTCATCCGGTAAACGCTCCCGCTGCTGCCTGCGAGCGGACAAGGTAACTGGAGGGATGTTGCGAACCTGGGACCGATTTCTGACAAGTGCACACGATGTACCAGGAACAACCTACTCTAATCCTGGTAGCTCCTATGTGGGCGAGACAACCTTTCTTTCCACATATGCTCAAACTAGCATTGTACGAACCAATCAAGAACCTGTGCCCCTACAACATGCTGTCCCAGCACGGGATGACGACATTCCACCCACATCCTCAGTCTATGAACTTGGCAGCTTCGCTCCTGAAGTCATAGTGATTGGCCATTTAAAATTACCTTAAAGGTGTATGGAAATCCTCAAGGAGGCAGTCACACATAACACCAGGCATTTCTACTTCAACAAATGGAAAATATTTGTAATATGGTGCCGATCATAGGATGTAAACCCCATTGAATATTCACCTTCTCACGTTCTTCACTACTTCCACTTACTAGACTCTGACCTAGTATTTAACTTCATCAAATTTCACCTAGCGTCTTCGAGTCTATGCACGAATCCAGCCTCAAACACCTAACGTACAAAACAGCTTTTCTGGTAGTCCTCACCTCTATAAGAAGGGTTAGTGAGCTACAAGCTTTGTCAGTGCAAGACCCATTCTTTGTTATCCACAAGGACAAGAACACACTGCAAGTTTCCACCTAAATTTTTATCCACTTGCTTTCAAAATCCATCCAACTCAGCTGAGAAAAACCTCCATACACTGTATGTAAGGATGTAAACAAAATCGCTAAGAAAAACAGATCAATTGTTTGTCTCCAAAGCACCTGGCAGGGAAGGCGATCACGTTTCAAAGAAACACCTTTCCCTGATACTGCTTGCTACTATATGGATATCATGTGATCTAAGCAGATCCACAAACCTCAGAAGAGATACATTAACCACCGTAATTGTATTTCTGGTGCTTCTATCTGCTTAGATTCACATGCGTCCACCCTTCCTCCCCTCTTGGAGTGGAAGGTGCATAGTGGGTTTTCTGGCTTTATCATGTATCGGCTTTGTTACATCTGTGCTCATGCTACACTTCATGCTACCTCATGTCACAAACAAAACAATCTGACGGAACTCGAAGAGTGAAGGACCATGGTTATATTGTCACACTAGGGATAGTATTACTGACGCGCCCTGTAAACGTCCCCTTTCGAGTTTCGAAAAAACACTTAATGGGCCTCATTACAAGTCCAGTGGTTGCCGTGCCGGAAAAGACCGTCAGGCTGCCGCCGGACCGGTAATACCATTCCGCCCCCATGATTGCCGGAATCACTGGGGCATAACAACCCCAGTGACCCGGTAATTCTGGAGGTGGAATTCAGTAAATTCCCATTCCCATGGGGTCCGGTAGGACTCCATCGGGTTGGGGACCATGGAAACACTGGTTCTGTCAATGACAGAGCTGGTGTTTCAATGTCCGCTTGCAGTTGGGTGGTGTTAATCCCGCCAGGTCAGACCTGGCGGTAGTGACACCTCCCGCCTGCAGGACTCGGAATCAGCCGGTCTGGAAACAACGGTGGCAGCGGATTTACTGCCACCATTGTTTCCAGAGCGGCTGACTTGTAATGAGGTCAAATGTAATACTCTGCCACTACCACTAGCTGTCGCACACCCACACAGGAGATATAATGTTTGGAACCTGTGTGTGTGGTGATAATGTTTTTTTAAAAGGCTTTCAGCTCTCTACATACCGCCTGCTTAATGTTGGTGTCCGATAACCAATGTCGCAAATCCCATTCTGTATTTTTCTGTGATCCCAAACTGATGCTTGCAAACATCAAATGGCATAGTTTTGTTCCCCTGCATTATATTCCGGGCCTTCACTTGAAATACTTTGCATGTTTTTCCTGGCTGGACACAGTCTGAATGTACATACATATGGTCTCCTTAAGTCCAATTTGGGCTGGCTTCTGAGATTCTATCCATACACCCTACTCCAGATGTCATGTAATGGCTCCAAATATTACCTTCAACAAAAATATGTAATCTATTTATTCATCCATCAAAGTCGAAGGCTTGTAAAAGATGCATTAGCCAAGTTCAATGAAAAAGGTGACTGAAATCCAGATGCTCTGAATATTCAATGGTAAACGATTATGGAAGATATCCACTCCCAGAGACATTGCTTATGTTGCTGCGATATGAATTACTAAAGCATGCTGCCATTTATCTCATAATCTTCAGTCTAGTCTCTAAATGTTAATACTGACTTGAAAATATTAGCTTTATGATTCTACCATATGCTAGGAAATAGTTCTGACCAAAAGCTAAATTAGCATCTCTTCATCAGGAGTTTTTCCCCTCCTTTGATAGTGATGTGGCTGGGCACATCATTACCTCTGACAAGGCGGGGTGGAGATAGAGGGAGATATGGCATATACATTGGACAGAGGGAATTAAGGAATATGGGAGATGGAGATTAAGAATGGAGACAACCTGGAGATTGCAGATCAGGAGGATTGTTTCTTGGCAGATGTGATACCAATCCGTTGAGAGAGGAGAAAAGCCTGTAGAAGTCAGACCTGTCTGAGCTTGGGGATTGATTACCAAATACGCCACCTGAACTGAGGGTTTGCGGTAGGAGTGTGGTCTGGCAGACTGGGTTCCCTGCTGACTATCCAAAACCAGAAGTTACATCTGGAAAGGTAAATTAACCCCAAATGAAACCGGGTAACATCTTGCATGACAAAAGCAGGGGAGCTGCTATTTGAAAAAAAGGAGTCCGGGTGTTGAGATTTCTACGTCCGTTGATCCTATAATTCCATTGAAAATAAACTGAGATGCGGTTTATTTAAGCTCCTGTCTACTTTGTATTGGAAAACGAAATTTGAAATTTAATACATTTTAGTACCACTTTAATGCAGAGTAGTTTATGTAAAAGATTCACTTAAAGAAAAGTAGTGGTTTAAAATGGTGCAGAGTTGATCATGCAATGATATTGTTGCAACATACCATGACCTAGAGAGAGCGAGAACGCGCTTTACGTAGTTGGGGAAATCTATAGTTCTAGACCAGATGTTTGTGCAACTAATTGCAAGCTGAAAGAATTCATTTGATTAAGAACTGTGTGAAATACAATCCTCTGCATTCTCTTGCCTTTCAATGTCTAGGAAGAGCCACGTGTAATGTGGGAGGGAAGGGGGCTTCATCTAAGTATCTGTTATTGGAGAATGGTGCATCTCCAGCCCAGAAATATAAAGAGACTAAAAGCATTAAATGCAGGCCCCTTTAAAACTGTGTATGGATCTAGGCTGAAAGGAATACATTAATATTCAAGGAAAGCCACACACCCTCTGATAAGTGAACAGAACAATCCAGGTGTAATGAAAGCCCCTTACACACAGAGAACTGCCCCCACACATTCAGAAAGAAATTGTAAATGTGGGTTCAGAAGAGGACATATAGATTCCCAAGAACATTACCTTTAAATTCATGAGGCAATGCAAACAAATCACATTTTGCATGTGTGAATGGCTTAACACATAATTGAATAATTTTCAAAGCAGGGTGGTAACAATATTGCAAACAATAAGTTTAAGTTTAAAATATAGTCTCCATCATTGAACAATACTAAGTAAACACTTTGGAAATGGTGACTTCATATAGTTTTATTTTCAAAAGATAAACTTTGATTTGTAATTAAATATGAACAATATTGTTACTGTACTAAGAAACCATTACAAAGTTTCCCTTCAATACATAATTCATTTTAAATATATTAAAAATAACGAATCTCTGTAACACCATCTCAGAGCAGCTGTGTTTGAATAGACCTGATATCTAATGTTATGTGCGTAATGCCATTATGTCATCATAACTGCATAATTTAAAGCCGCCATTTTGTAAAGGTGGTTCTTGGCATTTGGGTGAGCGCGAATTAAGTGCTGTAAGAAAGGAGTTGGCACTCCTTATCTTAAAGATGGTACTAACTATATAACTTATATCCACAAACATATCTTGTACATACATAATGTAACACTAGTAGGAAAGACGTCTACAGTAAATAGTTCTTTCCCTTTATTCTTTCCTACTTCCATATAGGAGACTTTGAAGATCATCATAACCAGGATGGATTAACTACTCAAGACAAAGAAGTTTTCAAATTAATTAAAATGAAATCTCTATTTTTTAAATATATACATTAACTATAAGAACTCTAATTAACAAAAATCATTATTTAACCAATCCAGGGATGCAGTTATTTACAATTAAAAACACATTCATGTCCTCCTGATGAGCTATGTTTATTGCTGAACACGTGTTGAGGATCAACTGGATTATGAAGATAAAATGTATGCACATTGAAAAGCTTAAATGGATTCATGAAAGGATCAAGTGGAATCATGAAAGTTAACTACATTTTTGGATTCACTGGGGATCAATTAAAATTCATAGAGTAAATTGGATTTATAAAGATAAACTACATATTATGACAATACATGAACATTCATTGGATTCACGTAGATCATTTGGACACATTGTGGTTATATATTAAGAATCAAATGAAGAAAAAATTATTTGGAGAAACCAAAATATATTCATGATTTGAAATCAGTTTTCTTTTTTGTCCTTTTGTTTTTAAAGTAAGATAGTTGAATGTGCAAATTAGAAGAATGTATTGCACACGAATAAGCCACATCACAGCTCTACTTTCTGTACATCTCTCTAAGCAGTCCTCGATTCTTGCTTTACTTCATCACTTGGTTGCCTTGTGTACTGTTGGTCACACTATCCGTTCTTCTACCCTTTATTTTCTAGGATTTGCAGATTCTGTATTTGAATGGTTTTGTTCTTGTATCTCTGATCCCAGATACTCTGTTTCGAGGTCCTCTTTTTCTTGTTCTTCCTCTCCAGAATGGGATCCTGCAAGGCTCTGTTCTTTGTCCTTCTTTTTTTCTTTCCCCTTCTACTCTCTCTGCTATGATTTATTACATTAACTTTTCTTATCACGTCTATACTGATGTCTCTCGAATTTTCTTTTTCTGGATCCCTTCCTTCCACTCTTTATGCTTGTGTCTTGGACATTCAATCTTGTATGACCAATCCCTAACTCTGAATCCTTCTAAAACTAAGGTTCTATTGTTTTACTCCCCACTCCCGACTTCATTTTTCTGCTTATGCATATAGTTTTGGTGTCATCTTCGATTCTTTCCTTCTTATATTTCTAATATTGGCAGGCCTCTTTTCATTTATACAATGTTTGTAAAGCCTGCCCTTTTCGTGATACTAAGCTCCTTGTATCTGTATTTTGTTATTTTCTTTATTACAGTTTGCCACTCTTGATTGGTCTCCCAGACTATCAACTGACCCATTTTCATTCTATTTATATTTCGTTTTAAAAAAATGTTATTTAAACTACCTTGTTTCTCCACTGATGACTTTATCTGCTTCTCTTTTCTGGCTCCCCTTATTTACTTTTTAATGTTCTCTCTGTTGCCTTTAAGTTTTTCCAGAGCTTAGGCCATCCATTTCTCAATCTTATTTCTGGTTTACAGCTTGCTCGCTCCGATTTCAATCTCATTTTCGTCTTGTAGCTGCCAACCCCCGCTCTACCCTGTCTCGTTTCCTTTCCTTTTTCCTCCTGGTCACTAATCACTGGAGCCAACTTCCACTTTCTATGAGATCGCTATGCACCTTTTCTAGATCGCTATGCATCTTTTCTAGATCGCTATGATTCTTTCCTATTTTCCCCTTATGGTTAAAAGAGCATTTTCGTTCACTCGCTCCCTCTTAGCTTTCCGGATTACTGTAATTTTACTTCATTTTGTACTGACTTCATTTGTTCACTGCTTTGTAGGTTAAATACAAAAAGATGGGTTTTTAGGAAATATGTTGTTCATTAAGTTCTATAGAAGTTCATTTCTAAACTGAAATCTTGCTTTTCCAAGGACCCAATGCCAATCATGGAAGCAACCCAAACCCATACTGAATGAGAAAACGATTTGGCTTATGGCATATTTAGATACATTGCTATTTATAAATCATGAAGCGTTTATAATTTGGCAAACGTGTATCTGTAATGATAGAGAAAAACACATAAGATACATATGATGTGATACTGAGGTTAACAAGCCATCTTCTATTTTATGCTGCTTCCATTTTGTTTTTGCTTCTGGTGGGGGCACAAAGAGACATCCTATGGCCAAAACGAATGCTGTAGGCAAGAGGAAGGAGGAAGGAGGGGTGTGTTTTTCATGTGAAAGAAGCTGCTCACCTTAAAATTATGGAGAAAAAAATCTTGACACACAACAATGGCATTCCGTTTTGCAGCCAAATTATAGGAATCCAAAAATGTTCAGTCAACCATAAAAATCATCTGAATGTCTACTTATGGAAAAGGCTTTGACAGGTCTCACTGGCATGGGTAATTTGTGTACCCGAAGCCTGCTGCCCAGCACTGAATGGGCTGACCTAGCAGCCATGGTACGAGTCAAGAAAGCTGAACCATCTCATGTTGTGCAGTCATTTGATGTGTGCATATGGCTGCGATGGGGATGAGCTTGGAGGGACTTGATTGGCAAGGGAGAGGAATTGGTCATTCCGACCGCTACAGTACTTTAGCATATGCATTTTTCATTAAGGGGTATACATTTTAACATATGAGTTCAAAATATGAATAAAAAAGGAACATTAAAACATGCCCTAGACCAACTACCTTGGAAAGTATTGCTCAGGCTTTTTTGCAGCTCACCTTGTTAGGTTGCATATTAACGTAATGCAGACTTCCTTGTTTTAAGCATATTGTGAATTTACATAATGGCATCTTTTTAATCAATGCAGACAGCGTGCTAAAATATGCTTACTTAAACCAATTTTACCTTATTTGTGTGTGTGTGACCGCTCCCAGGTCTGTTTCTGCCCCACATAGTACTGACTTTTTAAGGACGCCTCTGAATTATTCAGAAGAACAAGGAACACTTTGCGGATTATAAAATGTTTACGGAAATAAAAGCCATGAGCTTTTAACTTTTTTTAAAATAATGCACCACAATCAAGTACAGCAAGAAATCTACATAAGTAGGAAGAGCGGTCATGCATGATTTACAGAAAATACAGAAAAGCTGTATTAGCAAAGTCTACATCCTCAAACACAAGGACAGGAGACACAGTAATCGCAGGTAAGTATAGATCATAAGGTTGATACTAGTGCCAAACCTGGCTCTAACTATCCCTTTAGTAACACTGCGCTACACTGCTCGCGCGAATCTATCACCCAGCATTCCATTCCTTCATAGCAACACCTCACATAAGCCAGTATTCACCATGAATATAGATTGAAACACATTGTCACCACTGAAGAAAGCAACTAAAGATAAACACAGGAAAACCCTGAAAATCATAAACAAAGTAATATTGGAGCAAAAACACGTGCTCGCAAGTTCTGCCACTCAGATACACTGCTCGGTTGCTCTACGCTACAGAAACCTACAACAACAGTTACGGAGCGAGGACCATCTGACATCTAGTCAAGCAGAAATGTATCTTCGCCAACCATCAATAACCAACCACGAACATCCACACAAACCAACTGCGTAACAGCCGGGAAGTCAAAAATAATTTACACTGACGGTCCACACTGGGAAACAAACATGATAACGTCTGCCCAGAAACTGGCAATCCCACAACCATTCCTGGCTATCATGTGAAGAACCTGGCCTTGCCGACGACCAGGTGCGACCCCATTTACACAGGCATGCAAAACACTACATATTATATTGCTGCTGCCCAAGTACTTTCAATACATCGAACGATACTCGACCAGCAATCTCCTTGAGTGAGGGCTCGTTGGAAAGGGGAGACTCTCTCCTTCCCAACGAGCCCTCACTGAAGAAAATGGGGCTAGAACTTCCCGAGCAGCACGCAAATTCATGGCGCTATATTTACATGCAGTAGCTCCGAGGCTTCAGCATGTAAATTTCACTTCCTGATGACGTTGACGCAGGTAGCGTGTGCCGTCATCAGTGCTGACCCCCAATCACAGCCTGGGGGTCGGGCACAGAAGCACAGCAGCCAGAGGTTGATTCATCCCACTCCCCCAGGGGTAAGTAGTGCAGAGGACGAGCTATATGGATAGCTTGCCCTCTGCACTTAAGGGGTTAAGTCCCAAAACACCAAAATTGCAGTTCAATAGAAGAGACAATTCGTTTGCTTTTAAAGAATTATTGTCTACTCTATTGAGCTCATACAGGGGTGCAAAGACGTCACCCTGTCCTGGTTTCAACAAAACAGTTTCCCAATGTGGACCTCCTTTTCCTCAGGGCTTACTCATTTTTCTCAGGACTGACTTCATTTTCCAAAATTTCTAGGAGTATCTCCCTCATTTATTTCAAGGCTCTCAGGTAAATATCAGGCATATTTAAAAGTAGAGAAACAGTAATGTGTAGTTAAGGCATAGCCCATCTGGTTCTGCCACTTCACAGAGATGTGAACTCATTATAAACCCAGCTGCTGGAAGCAAGTGGCCAAATGCCTAACCTCCGTTGCTGAAGCTCCTTCTCCACTGGAGCTTTCCCAACTGCCCTGAAGCCCTTCCCTGTGCACCCTCTGCTCAGAAAACCCTCTGCTGACCCCTCCATTCTGGAAAATGACCACCCTATCTCCATCACTCCTTTTTTTGGGCAAACTCCCGGAGGAACTGGCTATCGCTCAGCTGAACCTCCACACTGAATCTATTAGTTCCTTCCACGACCGTCAATCTGGCTTTAGAGCATCAAGAGGCACAGAAACTGCTCTTCTGAACACCTGTGAAGACCTGCTCTCAAATCTTGACACTAACTGTCTGTCCTCATTCTCCTGGACCTCTCCTCTGCCTTTGACATGGTTAATCACGTCATCCTGATCACATGTCTCTGTGACACCCTGGGAATCACAGGTCAGCCTCTGCCATGGTTAACTTTCTTCCTCTCAGACTGTCCATCCCGGATGGAACTCGGAGCCTTTCACTCGACTATCACTTTCTCAACCTGTGACGTTCGCCAGGGATCTAACCCATCCCCCTGGTTCTTCAACGTCTACATGGCAGCCCTGGCACGTGTCATTGCCACTTTCCTCTCTAACATCCAGTGCTACGCAGCTGACACGCAACTATCTTTCAGGCTACCCTCTGTCGCCTCCTCCTCCTTGCTCATTGCGCATATCTGACTGTCTATCTGCTATTCAGTCTTGGTGTGCTGCAAACAACCTCTGCCTCAACATTACTAAGACAGAGATCGTTCGAATTGGGACTCCTGCTCCTGCTTTTCCCACTTTCGCTCTGGCCAGCCTCCCTTGGCCATGTGCCCACACCCACCTACAAAGCAAGAAACCTTGGAGTCAAAGATGACTCCAATCTCTCCTTCTCCTCTCACATTTCAGACATCTCTAAAAACTCTATGAGCTTCACCTCCTCAGAGGTATTCTACCTTTTCTCACTTTCCCCCAGATGCTCACTGTATCCAGAGCCTTGGTTCACTCCAGGCTGGACTATTGCAACAGCCTCTTCCTCAACCTCCCTTCCTCTGCCCTGCACCCCCTGCAACTCATCCATAACAGAACTGCAAGACTTATCCTTGGCCTCAAACCCTGGGACCACATCTTCCAGGGTGGTCCCAGGTGCTGAATTCCCTTCACTGGCTCCCCGTGGCTGCAAGGATAAATTCAAAACCCTTTGCATTGTTCACAAGGCTTTCTGGGGCCTTGGACCTACCTACCTGCAATGCTGCCTAACTAAACACTGTCCCTCACGAGCCTTCCGCTCATCTACCGCCAACCTTCTGCGAGTGAGCCGGTTCTCCAAGCAGAGATTTGGAGGGAGATCCTTATCCTCAGCAGGTGCCTCCCTCTGGAATAGCCTCCCCGCAAACCTTCGTCTTGAGCCGGATCTCCTTAAATTTCGGAAACTCCACAAGACCTTCCTCTTAACCTCCTCCTTCTCTCTCCCACTACCCTGCTAACCCAGCTTCTTTTTTTTACCTCTCATCTGCCTCCTCCTTACAGCATGCTGACTGGCCGCCGGGCGCACTGCAGAGTCTCAATGGTTCCCGGCACCCCCTCCAGTCCTCTCTCGCACTTGCCCCAGGGCCCTACACCCCTCCCACACTCAATGCACTTGAGAAATTAATCCAAGAAAGTGACTCTCTCTGTACTTACCCCAGTCTCAACTGACCGGTTGCACTTGATCCTCTACCAGCCCCCCGTGACCCTCTTGCACTTGCATGATCCATACGCACCACGCCTGATGATCGTCTGACTGTTCTCCCTTGTCTTCACTCCTAAATTGCAGTATCCCCGTCAGGCCTATTTGCTGTCTCCCAAACTGTTTAATTGTATTCTATTACGCACTTACTCCGCCTGTGCAGACTATTATCGTCTCACAATTTCAATGGCTCTGAGCGACTGTTTTTTTTTCCCTTTGTACCCACCCTCCTTGAGCGCTTTGAAACACTTGCCTTTGTATAGGCGCTATATAAATAAACAAAATCATACCAAGCCGATATAGGGTTCTACATCATCCTGCTTGCAATGAAGCCAAAAATCTTCTTCCAGCCTCGTAATATCTTTTGGCGTGCCCGTGAATCACCAACTCGCTTCTAAGCAAGGAGAGGTCTGCATCAAATATGAGGCAGAGGGGTGGTGTCTTTTTCATGGCATGCCTCTCATTACTAAAAGTGAGGATTCCTCCTTCTGCATCCACCATGGGTTGTACTACATGGTGGCCATGCCCAAGTACTCTTAAGGGGCAAACTGAAGTGTGACTGCTGCTGAGGAATTGTGTCCACGGGAGGCAACTGGCACTACTCCCTGGTGCAGCCTGCCCGAGTCACTTGGGCCAGGAGAGGGCTTGACTTTCATTGCAAGACCAGGCTAGACAGGTTTGACCTGACAGTGCAACTGTTTCTCCAAGGATGAGATGTACTCCTGTTTGTTAATTGCACGTTTGTATTTTGTGTATCCTTTTGCACAATATTGCCTGCAATATGCTGCATCTGAAACATTCACGTAGTTGAATGGCATTTAAAATATTCAAAACAATAATCTTCTGCATTATAAATATTTATAAAAGTATTTGCCCTCTGGCACAAACATTTTCATTCATGGAAACTCCTAGATTCTCCAAATCATGAATCTTCCATTCGTCTATTGAGTTTATAAATTCTCTCTCGTGTTAGTATATTAATGTAATCTTCTCATTGTACATTATCCATCCTCTTTCAATGTTGTTCATTTATAAGATCCTCTTGCAATCTTGGGTATTTATAACATTGTCTTTATGTGTATATTTAAAATCCTCCTTCAATTCTGTGTATTTATGAGTTTCTGAACATGTTGTTCGCTACAGTAGTAGCTCAGCAGGATGATATGTGAACCTAGAACACCGGAAGCAGAATGAGATCTCTACATGAACATATTGCAAATAAGTTGTAAGTTGCACAATATGTAATAAAATAAATAAAATTGCCAACCAACCTGAAGTATTCTGTCTCCATGGCAATAGGATGTTGCAAGTTCTTAGTCCTACCTATGTAGTTTTAAGTACTGTCTTTACCAAAATATCTACAGGACAAAATATTAAAAATATTGAAGGGAGGAATCAAATGATTCTATTATAACTTAAATATAGATACCATATTCATGAAATAGAGATCTTAATGGATAAATATTTACTGTATGCGAAGAATTAGAGGTTGAATTGAAAGAAAAAGAGAAAATCAAAGTCTGTTTGCGCATTTGTCCGCTTGCAGCTAGCACACTTTTCCTGGCCCACCCAGAAAGGATAGTAGATGTTTTAACTTGCACATTTTCTTATTCTGGAGTTCTTAATCTTCATGCGGAAGGAGGAGCCCAGGGCAAGGGTTCTCACTTTTAGGTCACTACTGCACAAAGTTTCTAAAGCCCATTTGCTCCCTCCTGGCCTCTTCCCTTTGCAATATAATTCAATGGCATGTATTCACTGCATGTGTAGAAATTCAGGTAGGTGTACCCCTATTTACAACCTCAGATACTGGGGTTAGTCATCATAGTAATTACACAAAGGTGTATCTAAGGTTCCCTACCAGGGCCGATCCCCTCTTGACACAATACATTGTAGACACAAACATAATCTTTTTATCCAAAGCCTAAATAATTTGGCAATTCCTCGTTAGGATAGCCCAGGGGCAACATGCTCATCTTGGAAGCAAGACGACACGGAGCACCACAGGTTCGATCCCCGGGTCCCCGCTTTGTAACCTCTGGGTATTAATCGTATTATAAATAACCTATCATATCATACCCAACAAATGCTCATGCATGTGTAAATCAATGCACACAAACAATATCGGTCCCAATCTAACTAAGACAATTTGTGAATGCCAAGAGCTTCTCCTTATCTCATCACAAAGAAAGCAACATGCAATAACATAGAACAACAACTAATGAAAAGCTGGTTCTTATTGTGTCCAGAATTTCAATGATAAGTACTCAACCAACTGGGTAATATATACAGTTGTATGTCCATAACATAAATTAAAAAAAGAAAGACATTTTCAAATCTTGTATTCAGAAAAACAACAGTCACTGCAACCACTTTTATATTGAATAAGTGAGCTGTGGTACTTGAGTGACATTGCTGCTTTTGTTGCATAGAGTACAATCCGATGACTGCTCCCCGGACAAGTGCATATTTGGGTGAACCCATGAAAATTGCTCGTGGAACACGATGTATACTTTGAACAAAGAACATTACTGTTTTTTCTAACTAAAGGTCAGCATAAGTCAAGTGAGGGGAAAGAAAATCAGTTAAAAGGGGAGAAAAGATACTGTTGGAAAAGGGTCCTGCGGTAGCTGATGTGCTGCACACCAGAGAAGCAGAGTCAGATATTGATATTTTATTTATATCGCGCTCGTACACAAGTGTTTCAGAGCGCGACAAGGCAAGGGAGGGGAGCAGGGGAGAACAAAAAAAATGATTTTACTAGGCCCAGTAACATTGAGGATGCGCATGGGAAAGGGGAAAAGTGCCAAGAAGGGGGGAAAAGTGGAAAGTGCGGGACAGGGGAGAAAGCAGATAAATAATAAATAAAATAAAATAAAATAGATAAATAAATAAAAGCGAGAAATGGTGGTAGTGCAGCCAGCACGTGGCAAGTGCTGAGTTTAGCCGACAGGGTATATCTGATAAGTGCATGAGAAAAAGAGAAGGGAACTGCATGGGTACAGATACAGACCCCAGTTCAGGGGATTGCCCGGAGGCAGTGCAGGATGGGTGGCAGGGTGAGCAGGTACCTGGGCCCGGAGTACAGAGGATGGCCAGGTGCAAAATGCTGAGAGAGAAAACAGATCAGCAGGGGTGAAGGGTGGCAAAGCTAAGAAGCAAAGCGGTGCTTTCGGAACCGAAGATGGTTCTCCTCAAGATCACACTGATAGGCAGAAAAAAAGTATACCGCTCCGAGATTTCCCCCGCCGAGGGGATGGAGGTGATGGAGGTGATGGATGTCTTGGCTGCACATGCATGTGCATAGACATACTGTGCACAGCTGTGGTTTAAACAGTTATGAGAAGTAGTGTCTGCACCCAGTACTAGGTGAAAGTGTGTCTCACACTCTAGGACAATGAAAAAGCAAACATGTAACACATTTTCTTTTTTTATTTTTTATTTTTTTAAACCAATTTATTAAATATTAACAGAAGAAATATATGTAACAAAGAGATACAATAGACAATTATCCATGCAATAATAATGAAAAAAATATATAGAGAAAAAAAAGTATAATAAAATTCATTAAAAAAAAAATAATAATATATATATATATTTACAAAAATGATAATAATAAAAGTAATAATAATAAATAAATCAATAAAAGGGGGCAGAAAAGGTGTGATGCAAAAGTCAAAAAGTAACACATTTTCACACTTATAGCCTCATCTACAGGGCATTTTAAAGTCATAAATGAAAGAAAGGAGCATGGGAGAGAACACACTCTTAGAATAATTGTGTGTTTTAAACTAATTTTATCATTCACAGGGCAGCACTTCATCAATAAGGTTGCTTGGGTAGTAGGATTTTCTTAGCAGTACCATCCCATGTCAGGTGCAACCTGTTGGCTTCTCAGGTTCTCTCTCTGCCCCACCTACGGTCTCCTGATTTCCTAACCTGTCTTTATAGTTTGGCCTATTGGGTGGCAATTTAGCACAACCTATAAAATGAAACTATATCATTATAATACATATAGAGAGAAATGGCATATGAGGAGCGGGACACACATCTTGTAGGTGTTGTTTGGTTATCTGCCCATCCATTGACTGGCCATGGCCATGCTAATTCCTATGGCCATACCCACCCAGTTCCTTCCCCTCCCGCCCAAAACACCTTCTCATGGGAACTCTTTGAGCTTGCTTTAAGCAACCCTTACCATCAAACTTTGCACTCAAAGTGTCTGCCAATGTTTCCTCAAAGTAGTCTTCTGAGAGTTAATTACTTAATTGGAGTTGTAAATGTGCTACAGGTGTGTGTGAAGTAGAGAGCCAGACAGCCGTTATGCAGAATTCAGCCAAGATCTGTTTTTCTTCTTAAAGATAAACTAAAAGGAAACAGCTTGTTTTCAGCAACCCAAAAAGGGAACACACATCTGTGTAGTAATTCTTAACAGTCCTCTAGTAGGGAGATCTCTGAGCCGTACTCCTCTTCCTTCTGGCTTCCACTTTAATAGGCCCAACAGTATTCGATTCCCTCTGGTTCGTGGTCTGTGTCCTGCAGTTCAAAAGATCCAAAAGACACATTGTAGCATTTCTGCCCGCTTTTATACACTGCTCTTGCCTCATTACCCAATCAGCACACACTTCCCCACCCGGGCCAATCCCCTCTATACTGAGGAAGCACCCGCCCCCTTCCCTTTCCATCGGGATCGTGGGCATTTTGCATGTTGCATTTTCCACTGCCTGAGAGTTCCACGTTTTCTCCCCTCCCCGATTCCCACAGCCTATACGGATCTTCATTGCCCTTTCTACTGGTGAGTGAAGTGAAAATGTACATAATAGTTGACACTGATGAGGGTTGGTGCTGCGGTGTCTTTTTCCGTGTCTATACGTTGCCTGTAACACAGACTGACGCTGCATTATGCAGTACGTTCATAGTCAGCATCCTCCTGTGAGGCCATTGTCAAGCCTGACCGTGCATATGAGTCGGGCTTTGCAAATGAGACTTGCTTGTCAGCAACCCAACCTCCTATCAGTCACCCCAACACTGCCATGGTCTCTGGCAGTAATAGCCTTACTGCTGCATTTAAGGGCTACCGCCCGCCTCATGATGAGGCCCTATGTGTTTCCTTCACTGAAGTCCAGTTAAAACGAGCATTGGCAAAACCAACAGTTTTGGCTTCTCTCAGTACTGGTCTTAGATGCACTTCTACTCACACCATTCTGCACCTGCTCATCAATAGTCATTTAATACCACTGCGGAAGTGCCTGGCACGTGCTGTCATGGTATATCACCCCATTTTGCCCTGCAGGGTTGGAGCAACAGGTGAGACACCAACTCATTTCAGAATTACCCTTTATAATAGCAAATTAGGATTGGTTTTTAGATTGTTTTAAAAGGCGCAGTAAACTGAAGACCCTTGAAGGGAATGATGAAGTCTACACTGCAACACTTAGAATATCAATAATAATAAGAATCATGGCTAGGTATTCCCCTTACTTCATAGACACCTGAGGAGAATCGTAATGCGAAATACGAAGGTGGTGTCTCACGAAAAACGCAACTATTATTCTAGTATTCTTTAAAAGAATGTAATGTCTCCTGGAATCTAAGAGGAACAATTGATTTGTCCAGGCGAGTGAATCAATACATAAAATAATGTGCAAAAACCAAGCACTGGGAATTTGAATAGGTTGCCCTTAAGTTGTGGGTATTTTTTGTATGAACATCCTTCAATATTTATCTGTGGTATGTAATGTATTTGGGTTCCTTGTCCTCTGTGAAAAGTATTACTTGTGTGTGTTTAAAATGTGATATTCCTTTGTGATAATTAAGTGGTTTGTACCACATTATTGCTTCTTCAAAGATTACATTCTATTTTTAATATATGAGTTTTTGCATTGACTCACTTAGAACACTAACAGTAGTGCTGAAAACAGTACAATGATGCTCAACACGCTTTACTGCTCAAAGAGGCTCCCAGAGGCCTGTACAGCATTGTATTGCAAAGTAGCTACATAGCAAGAGAGCTTTGGTAGGATTGTTACAAACACAGAATGAGAAGTGTTTCTGTGTTAACAAACATATATTCATTCCTTCATTTATGTTACCATTTAATATAGCAAAGTGCTAATCAGCATCATAGCTTGGTCATATCATACATAAATGCATGCAAACAAGCTCACATATATAGTTATGAGCAGACCAGTACATAACCCCATGGCATACATATAACAAATAACTTTGAGTAGGCACTGAGATCAAATCTACTCTATTTTCTATGTTAAAGGAATAAGCAGCATTTTGCTTAAGAGCTAAGAGAAAACAACATGTCGTTGGTCCTTGAACCAGGCACAATCAGATAATTTTGCTTGAAGCTGTAGTGATAAGAAGGCAGGTCCCAGTCATATTGTTTACCTACATCATATAGCATACAATTGAATTGGGAAGTTAGTTCTAATTTAGATTCAGGAGCAGAAGATTTGCCCACCAAGGGACAGCATTTATCGTAAGTGGGATTTCCCACAAAGAGGCGCTATTAATATGCCAGGGCTGCAGCTGGTGTGTATGCTGGTGCCAGTGCCAGAGGTTGCAGGCGGTGCTAGCTCTGAGATACACTTTAGAGTCATGTTATAGATTGAGATGCAGTGGGTTTTGGCTTGATTGAATAGTGTGCAACAATTCTGGTCCTTAGCTGTTATTTTGGATTAGCATTGAATATTGTCAAATATTGAGATACATATGGTTCCTTTATTGATTTAAGCTTTAGGTTTAATTTGAAATTAAATACGTTTGAGAGCCTTTGCACAATATTTCCTCAAGGCATTGAGCATTGTGATTTGACTTTAGGAGTGTTATGCCTTTTCCTTACAGAAAGGATAAAGGATGGACAGGGCTTTTTGCATTGGGAATGTGAATTAAGCTCTGAGATTGATGTTCATTGATTTAGTTAAAGATAAGTGACATGCTACCATCACACTGATATGTTTGAATCTTATGTTGAACTAGCGAGATGTTATGGGGGAATTGAAGATGTCAAATGTGTTTGAGCAGTGTGTTGGTTCAGCAAGATGAAATGAGGGTTTATAATTGTAAATAAAATGCATTAGGAGCAACCCTGTGGGTAAACTATCAGGATTGGAGGGATTTTGAATTTCTATGACAGCGAGGATTGAAGAGACATAAGCCTTTAGGCCCACATACTATAAATCTAATCCTTGTTGCACCAGCATAATATAGACTCTAAATTGGCTTAGGGGGATGTCCTCTGTGCTCAGTCCAATTGCTGATAGCTTCATCCGTCGCTTTAAAAGAACACTAAACCTCTATCTGAGCTGACAGCTAGGGCTGAGAACAGCCCCCTTGAGGGCATAGTTCTTACTGACCAGGGTGATCTTTAGTAGACCCATGACAATTAGTGCCCAATGTGTGGCGATCAAAGCTCTCCACCACCCTGATTAAGCCATAGCAGATAGAAGAACCTTGTAGTGTCAAGAGAGTGCATGGTTTGGTCTTGTTAAGTAATACGTCTTTTCCTCTGCTAGTGAAGAGCAGCATAGGTTTTGCACAGAAGGCCTTCTAAGAATTAAAAAGACATAAAGATAGGAAGCCAAGAGAGACATGCCTGTCAGCTAGAGGCCATCGCCGTTAATATACATTTCCAGCGCCACGTAAACTGGCAGTGTATTGAGAGATTTACAAGTTGTATCGCTTATGACACAGAAGCAGGTGTACCCTCTGATGGTGCTGCGGAAGGGGTTTTAGAAACAAGGCAAAGGCAACGCTGAATCTGAGCCCATTCTTACTACCTGTGGTGTCCGGCAGGGTGCCTGCACCTCTCCCTGCTTTTACAATATATTTACGGCTCCCCTGTTTGCAATGTTAGACCATGAGAATA
This sequence comes from Ambystoma mexicanum, assembly GCF_040938575.1. Classification (NCBI taxonomy): domain Eukaryota; kingdom Metazoa; phylum Chordata; class Amphibia; order Caudata; family Ambystomatidae; genus Ambystoma; species Ambystoma mexicanum. Next base: position 343,326,073 of record NC_090921.1, on the reverse strand, counting down.
TTATATTTACCAACTATGCGGATGACACTCAATGCGTCATCCCGCTTCTCGGGTCTCACAGACTGGATGAAATTGCCATTAATAAAGTCTTTACTATAATTGAAACCTGGATGGTTCATAACAAGCTGGCACTAAATAAATCCAAGACCGAACTATTGGTAGTTGGCTCACCGCATACCATTATTAAACTTGGCTCACAGTACGACAATTTCCAGCTGGGTGATAAATCCATCAAACCTTTGAAAAAAGTAAAAACTCTAGGAGTAACCTTTGATCAACATCTGTCGATGAAACAGCATGTTAGTAGTATTGTTTCTTCCTTTGCATACTACATTAAACTTTTAACACATCTAAGGCCTCTCATTTCTCAGGATAATGCAGAAACTATTGCGAGAGCAATAGTAGGCTCTAACATAGACTACTGCTCGAGCCTTCTTATGGGAATTAACAAATCTGAAAGTAACAGGCTACAAATCTGTCAAAATGGGGCTATTAGAGCCGTTATGAAACTCAAACACAGAGATCATGTTACTCTAGCGAGACATGAGCTGCACTGGTTGCCTGTGGCCGCTAGAGTTCTATTTCATACCCTGACTATTGTCCATAAGTGCAGATCTGGGAAAATGCCGGGATTACAACAACTGTTACCCATAAGAATCAACACAAGAGCACTTAGGTCCAATGACTCATTCCTCTTATCTGAACCTAAGTGCAACACTGTCAGAGCAACCGATTCAGCCTTCTTCTCTGCTGGTCCCAGAGCTTGGAATGCTCTGCCGCTGGAGCTAAGATCGATCGAATCTTTAGAAATCTTTAAAAAAAGACTAAAGACATATCTATACCATTAAACAACCTTTTTGCCTGTGATATTCTCGCTCGGCCCTGCTTCATGACACAGTCTTTTGTTTTTCTGTTTTATGTGTTTTGTAGTGCCCTTACGCCTTCGGGTTCATGGCCGCGCTATGCAAATATATTAAAGTAAAGTAAAGTAAAGTAAATTGCAGGTGGAACATACTCGTCATTTACATATGACAAGTACATTCATTTGCAATGCATAGATCAGGTAAATGCTTGGCTATCTGCATACAATGTGTAGAAGATCAATGAAGATTTCATAAATCAGGTGCAGCAGCCTAAGACACAGATTTCCATAAAATAACGCTCTTCACTCCCCTCCCCCCCACCGTAGGCATCCACTGGTGTGCAGCATCTTCTTACACAGTTATACTTACTTCCTTGATACTCTCGAGTCATCTCGGTAATGAGCCTCCACCACAGGCGCACTCTTCCACTGAGCGCAGGATGGTGCTCGGGACCTGGCAGACCTTTGCAAACTCAATGTCTTTAGAGCCTCCTCAGTGATGCGCAGTGAATAGGTCTGCGGTCGCCATACCTGGCCCCCAGGAAGGGCAGCCTGTATACCCTCAGTGGTCAAGGGAGGACTGAGATATCTTGATGGGGCCTCCAAAAATGTAGTCAGGTGGGGGGGCATAGTGAGGGGGTGGGTTCCACTAATTAGAGCATAATAAAAACCACACACTACAAAAGTAGAGCAAACACTGGGCAAGAAGCAACACTGTTTATTACAGCTAGGTGAGCACAAATAAAACGTAACAGTGGATACGCTCTGATCAGAAGTCTGACATCTGAATGGATAACCTGCCCCCCTGAAACTTGAGGAGAACCATCTCTGGTTCCAGAAGCACCTCAAAACCTTTCTCTTTGCTTCTGCTTTCTCTCCTCCTCTCCCCTGCTGATTTCCTGGCTGATACTGAAACTGCACTGGTTTACCTGGCCACCCTCTGTCTCTGGCCCAGGTCCCCTCCTCCACCAATCGCACACCTGCACTGCCCTCCTGACAACCCCCTCACTTGGTGACTGTTTTCTGTATCCCTACAGTCCCACTACCAGCACTTGACACCTGATGCCTGCACTTACCTTTTACCCTTGCACTTGCCACCTGCTGGCTTTACTTTACTATTGTTATTTATTCTATTATCCCATGTACTGCACTGTTCCTCCCTTTTCCCCCCTGCACTTGCCCCCTTCCCATGCACTCGCGCGGTCTGAATGACAAATGGCTTAGTAGGATCATTGTCTGTCTTCCCTCTGTTCCCCCTCTCTTGCCTCGTCGCGCCTTGAAACACTTGTGTATAGGCGCGTTATAAATGCCATATTATATATCATATATCATATATCATTACCTACAGAGGTGCTTTATGCATATGTATGCATATGTAAAAACACCCTCAGTGAGAATTAGGAGCAGATTCAGATGCCTTGTGTACAGAGCACATCAGGCAGGAATAAGCTACTTGTCAACCACTGAGCCAGAACTCTGGCTTTCACAGGAGAGGTAAATGAGCCGGTTCCCAAATGGGTTAAGGAATTCCTCTGGTAATTTGAGACATGAGATTGTAGGTCAGGAACCTTGGTCCTATGAGAAGAAACTGGGATTTGATCCCATCAGAGCTAACAGTGCCAATAAATGCTATGGAATATGAAACAATAACTTCAAGATGGTTTAAATGTGAGCTGGACCATGCGCAGGTGGTGGTTTCTAGAATCGCCAGTTTAATGTTCAGAGAATCCTCTAAACATCTAAAGAGACATCTAAGCAGCAGGAGTCAAATATAAATCAGAGACAGGCACTGTCAGGTCCATCCTCTGATTAAGCATGACAGGGCACCAAACAGGCGACTGAAACCGTGGGCACAAGATTTAACTTCAAAAAGATTCCCTAAAAGAATGTCTACAAAGTCCTTTGACAATTGGCCAAATTCTAGCAACATGCAGTTGAGCACTACTCAGCAAAACCATGAAAACACTACCTCTGAATCAGCCTGAAGTGTAAGAGAATTAAAACTCCCCCTTAGACAGTGACAGGCTTAGATCAAAAATAACAAGTACCTTAAAGAAGGGATTTGCCATCAAACACAACTGACAGTGTGTGAAGTTGGAATTCAGAGCCAAATAAAATGTGCGCTTTTAGCTTAATCCCTGCACAAACAGGAAGCAGCTGTAAATGTATATCCATCTTGCCTAAGTAGTCACACAAAGAAATAAAAGGTTCTCCTTTTAAACATGTCAATGTGAATTTGTATGCAATTAACATGCATGCAGGTCAGATAGCAAAGTGAGTTGAGTGCTTGCGTCTGATATCTGTGCGCAGCCTGCTCTGGCAGGTTTGACTTCCGGCAGGGTCAACTCAGCCTTTCATTCTACAAGGATGATAAATTAAATACCACTTTGGTATAATGATTTCATCTGTTATGTCAGCGCTCTGAGACCCATGGGCGTTTAGCAATATAAAAGAAATAAATGATAATGCATGCACTTACAATTAAAACTAGTGCAGTACAGGTGTGGTAATAACATGAAACAGCAGCATGTGTATGGCTTTGATAGTCACTCCTACATAGAATGCAGACAGTTCAGTGGGTGTGTGCTCTCACAGCTCTCAATTGGGAAGTCCATAAAATCCAATTAAAGGGGAAGTTCGCTCAAAAGTTTTACTGTCCCGATCGTTTGGGCATGTATTTTTAAGAATACTGTAATCGGTCTTTAAAAAAATTCCTATGCATTGTACCTTAGTTTTCTTCAATTTTACACATGCAAAACAACGGGTTGGGCGCTGCCATCTTGTGCTAATCTTATCTGTTGATGTATCGCCCTAAATTCATGAGCCCTCGCGGCAAGAATATAGATTGCCTGCCCCTCAAACTGACATCACTAGACACTTACGCCCCCTTTCACAACGCCAATGCATGTCTCGTGTCACCATTCTCTGTGCGCAAGCTATTGACGTGTCTTCATGGAAATGCCAGGACGCCTCTTTCCTCGACAAGTATAAACAGACCCTTTCTCAGCAGGCAACATTGCAGTTGCTTTTTCATTTGTCTCACTGTATTTAGTTTCGATCGCCTGTGACTCGTTTCTGCTCTGTTCAACTATCTTCCTAGAACGACACCCCGCTAACAGGTACTTACACTAGTAGAACTGATTTAACTCAGTACGTTTCATTTAAATATTTCTCATATTCTGTACCAATGTCTTCACCAAACCTTATTTAATTTCTATTGTGTGAATGTGAAATGTCATAGTTTGTGCCGATTGTTCATTTATTTGCTCAATGGGTATTTGTAACATTCCAATGTATTCTCTTCTCCTTCTTTAACAGTATTTGCTGCATACAAACCAAAACATTTTTATTTTTCAGACTGTGGATTTTGTAATTATTCAATATTCAGGAGCTATGGCAACAATACAGCCCTACCAGTACGAGCCGGAATATTCAGAAGAGGAACTGATTGAAAGAGAAAGAGAAAGAGCCTAGTCGCATGGAAGACGTTTCAACCTGGTGTACCTGCAATTGTTGCAAGGTCATGCCAACTGCTTGGCATGAAGACACTGCACCGCTATGCGTTACCAAGCTGCATGACTTCAGAGCAACCTGCCTCACAAGGTCCGTGTTGCGGATGATGATGGTGTTTATGCACGAACTTCACGCAATAGTTTGCACTCGGAATCCAAGTAATGAGTAAGTAAACTCTAGATCTGATGTAAGTTTGACCACTGAGACGACTAACCTTTCATGTTGTTCTCCTACATTGTTGTAACTTGGAACGATCACTGACAAATGAATTTAGTAAATTGAATACATTTCTCATACTTATTGCAAACCAGAGTGTTCGTCGCTAGATTTAACTTCTGAAAAAAAATGTGTTTTTCACTTTCGACTTAAAAGCAATATTTCTCTATGGCCCAAACCGTTCTGGCTTGAATGGGTGTTCACATTTGTAATGTGTCGATATTTCAAAGCATAAGTACATTTTTTCTGAAAGCTACTTTTTTAAGGGCAACTATGCCATCAAATTTAGGATGCATTTTCAAGTTAATGAGTACACTTAACAGGTTCATTCAAGTAAAATATTTCTGTTTCTCTTTCACAGGTGGTACAGGCTGGTGGCCTATCATGCGTTTACATGGTGGATTCCGCGTTTGATGAGTAATACCTGCCTGTGTCGTTTGAGCCATTCGTGCCAAATTACCAGTGACAGCGGACAGTACAGAGGATTTTTAAACACTGTGCCGCGACCTCATGTATACAATTTGTAGTTTGTTTGTGCCATCAACATCATCAAACTAAATAAAATACAAATTAGTTATTATGAATAGTTGTTTGAATTTTTCAGTGAGTCAAGAACATTCCCTATTGTCTATGAGGGTCATACAAGAAGGTTGGTGCCCTTTTGTGTTTGCCTCGTTACCATCTATCCCCCCTCCAGTGTATAAGTTTGTGTCCCGTGAGCAGTGTTCCGGGCCTTTAGCATTCGCCTCGTCCACATCCACACCCTCCCTTTTGTGCTCGCCTCGTCACCATCTATCCCCCCTCCAGTATCAATGGCAATTTGCACCTGTTGCCGTGCGGTTGCAAGAGGGCTGGGTGAATAGGAACGCTCAAGGTGCCAAACACCATGTATACCTCAAAGGGATCTTCTGCACGGTGACCATTGTTCACATGGCCTCCCCAGACCTGGTGTCTCCAGACTGCCCTTTCAAGACCCCGTCCCTGCAATCAACATATGTTTGTGTCCCTTGAACAGTGTTCCAAGCCTTTAGCGCTTGCCTCATCCACATCTATCCCCTACCTCCCCAGTATCAATGGCAGTTCACACCCGTGGCTGGGCGCTCGCAAGGGGGCTGGGTGGGAACACTCAAGGTTCCAAACACCATGTACACCTCAAAGGGATCTTCTGCACTGTGACAAATTTTCACATGGCCTCCCCAGACCTGGTGTCTCCAGATTCCCCAAGACCCTGTCCCTGCTATCAACATATGTAAGTGTCCCTTGAACAGTGTTCCAAGCCTTTAGCGCTTGCCTCATCCACATCTATCCCCCTCCTTCCCCAGTATCAGTGGCAATTCACACCTATGACCGTGTGCTCCCGACGGGGCTGGGTGGATGGGAACGCTCAAGTTGCCAAACACCATTTACACCTCAAAGATATCTTCCGCACGGTGACCATTGTTCACATGGCCTCCCCAGAACCGCTTTCAAGCCCATCCATCGTCCGCCCTCCCGCCCCAGTATCGATGGCAGTTCGCACCTATGACCATGTGCTCGCAAGGTAGCTGGGTGGGTGTGGATGCTCAAGGTGCCACAAGCTGTGGAATAGCTAGCCTCTGTGTAGCATTGAAAATATACATTACGCATCATACACATATGCAGACTCTTTGTTTTTGTGTTGGCAATAAATGGCTGTGGCTTTTATTAAACATAACAATAATAAATGAAACATGATTATTCTGTATATTTCATAAGTGAACAGGTGTGCAGCGTTATGATAGTTCTGTACTTTTTGGGCACTTGGACCAGGAAACAGGAACTGGCCCTTCTTAGCTCACTGAGTGTCCCCATTGTGGGCTGTCAGGTCTGTGTGTTGGGGACCTTCATCTTGTCTGGTGCACACTCTTCCGTTTGCTGGCAGCTGCCAGGCCTATGCCACCACACCTGAGTGGGTCCAAGGCCACTCGGGTTCACCCAGAAGACCCTTGATCTCCTACAGCTCTGTTTGCATCTCCTTGTTGCTAGTATGTTTAAAATCCCCGTATGGAATAATTCCATCCCATTTACTGATAGGTGTGTTCTATTTTTGTGGAAATGCTCTGGGTCAGAATAGACTACGCTCCCATGTCTTGTGAAGTTCCTGCCCCTGCTTATACAAAATGTTTCCACTTTTTCCATTTAGCTTTCTTCTGGCCATAACTATGGCTCTGTTAGATGCTGCCCCTCTCCAGATATTCCTGGGCAGTATCTCAGACATAAATATTTTGTTATTTCTCCAGTTACATGCTATCCCTTCTAAGGTCTTAGATGTGTCCTGGGTCAGTCTGGGGGGTCCCTGAATGCAACCAAATCTGCTAATCTTTCATGTATGCTGTCTCATTCCCCCCCCCCCGGTGCTTCATCTGGATTTGATTGTGTTTTGAAACGATAGTTTGCTTCTTGTCTCTTTGGTCCACTTTCCTGTCCGATACACAAAGGAATGCCCCAGGATCAATGCTGGGTTTCTCTTTATCTGTTAAAAGATATTGCTTATGTTAGTTCTGGTCTTATATATCTTGTGAAACAATTTGATTTCCAACCTCCTATCTTGTTGAGTACTTGTGTCCAAATGCCCCCACGCCATGCTGACGTGGCTGTGCCTATCCTAAAAGAATGCATCCAATGTTCTGTGATATCCTTTGTCCACATGGCCAGGCCACACCCAGTGTCTCCAGATTCCCCTCTTGAAGACCCTGTCCCTGATATCAACATATGTTTTGGCCCCTTGAGCACTGTTCATGGCCTTTTGCACTTGATGGGGATGATCCCATCCATCCTCTTCCCTAGTATCAATGGCAGTTGGCATCTATGAACAGGGTCGAACTGGGACATAAGATTGTCTCAGGCACCAATGAAAACATGGCACACAGTTCCAAGTTGATATTCATTTGTTTTCGGACACTGTTTGAATAGTACCTGAGGGGGAGTATTTTGAGCAAAAGGTAATGCAAACTGTGCATTTAAAAATATATATTTATTCAGCAATACTGTTCACTACTACTAGCCGCATATTGAAGTAACTCCTCAAACTGGACCACACTGCCCAAAAAAGTTGGCTACTTTGATTTTAAAAAGATGGCCCACGCAAGCATTTTGTGTTTGCGGTTCAGTACTGGCCTTATTGCCCTATGGGCAGTATGAGCAGGCCTTTGCCAGTGCGCTCGCAAGCAGGCTGGGTGGGTATGGCAGATGTGAAACAGTGGCATTGAGGCTGAGTGGGTGTCAAAGAACATGTCACACATTCAAATACACACCCACTTTTCTAAGCCTTTATAAACACCTTGGCCCTCATTATGACCCTGGCGGAGAACCATGGTGCAATTTGCACCATGGTCCATGGTGCTAAGCTGCCAACTCCGCCATGGGGGTTGGCGGACTTACCGCCCCATTCCGACCTTGGCGGGGTGGTAAGTCCCGAATCCCCATTTACCCTTCCCCATTCCCATTTTTGCCCCATAGGGTATAATGGGAGTGGGGAAGGCGTTAATTACGCCACCGTAAATTACGGTGGCGTAATTAACAACAAGTCCCGTAGCGCCATGGATTTTTCCGCCTGCAAAAAGCAGGCATAAAAATCACCATGGCGCTACGGGAACTCGTACTCAGGCGGAAAGGGGCGCCATGGTTTACGCTGGCGTAAACCCCTTTCCGCCAGGGTCGTAATGAGGGCCCTTGACATTTACTAGGAGAAAATCTCTGCAATCCACAAGGTATGTCGTCATCGAGCTACTTGTTCCCCGGCTGCTTGTTCCACGGCTTCTTGTTCCCCGGCTACCTGTTCCCCGGCTACCTGTTCCACGGCTTCTTGTTCCCCGGCTTGCTGAATCGACTCATGTGTTCATCCAAGTAAGGGTAGGTCAGGTATTTGGTTCTGTATGTTTATCAATACCTGCTCCGAAAGTTTCTATTGATTTCCACCTAATGTGCACAGTATTGTAATTTTTATTTATCTCAAAGACTTCACCATTATCGAATGTTTGATGTATTTTGATCCCGGGAAATAGCACATTGCATCACAGTGCATTGTAACAGAATGGAATGTTTCGTGGTCCATGTTTGAAAGCATGTTTTCTTTTGGTGGTTAAACACTCATTCAAAGGACCAGTAATATGTTACAATTTGCGGTATAACAATCAATTCGAGAAGAAAGTGATAGTTGTTTTAATTAGACTAGGTTACACAGGTTTTCTGTATTTATTTAAAACAAACTTTACAGACAAAGCTGTGTAATATTTGCTTTATCCACATTCATAAATTATTATTTGTAATAATTAATTCTATTTTTTCGACAGACCTTACAGACTTTTCAAGAATGCATGTATTTTCATGTATCTTTTTCGGTTGCCCTTCTGTGAGCCATGTCAAAACTCTGGGCACAGTCCTAAATATATTCCCGAAGGATATCAATGTAATAAGAAGATGGATTACAAATTGTGGTTTTCCAGTGGACTAGATTGAAAGTAGAGGCCAGGCTGTCTGGGGAGACATGAGGGCCAATCAATTCTGCGTCGATGTAGCCTGCACTTTACCGGTCATATGTACAAACAATCAGAGTACACAAAAAAGCTTTGACCCAGAATTCTTCGTAAATTGCTTCTAAATGCAATCCCGACTCAATTTCCGCACACACTGGCTCATACGAGTAGTGGACAATGAATTTGTTATGTTTGTTGGTATGTAGGACAGTGGTCTGTATAAATATGTCTTCTCAGTGATCTCTCTATCAATTAAAATAGTGTATTGAAAAAGTAACTTGATGAACGGTTTAGAGATTTCAGTGTTTAAATCCATCTATTTTGTATTACCCAAATAGCCCTCGTTACCAGAATTACCAAACTTTGAAAATGTTTCACTTTAGACTACTTTCTCTATCCACGCTTTCGGGACACTCTAATAAATCAGTGAAATATGACCCTTAGTAGGCCACATTTCTAACACTCATGTACCTTTTCCAATGTACTCTTTTCTGACAATGTACTGAAAATGTATGTGCAAGATTCTTCATCAATGACTTTTCCAGAGTAAACAGCAACCTCAATTGCCTATCAAGTAATTATATTGTATTAGTCCTTTATATGCGATGGAATAATACATGCATGTGTTATGCTTGAAATTTAAACATAATGAACATTATTATGTATAGAATTAGTTATTTACACAAAGTGGCATGGATTGGTGTCTCTCAGTATGGACCACTGTCTGCATCTCATGTTTTCAGTTTAATTTTGCTTTTACATCCATATTAAAACAAGTACTATGTTATAGAGGGATGCTGGAACTTCCACTACAATCACTTCCTTGTTTGCAACAGGTCCAGTGTATGAGGGATGCGTACTTACAGTTTCCTTGCTACAATGAAAGTAAATTCTACAAAAGATATACTTTGAGACTGAACTGCATGTAACCTTGTAAGGTTTGAAACTTTTCTGTTTTTGGTAGTAACATTACACTTCCTTCCTAATGCAGAATAGATTCAAAAGGAAACATTACAAATCAAACTACTTTTGAAGGAAACATTATAATCACTATATTTTACTGGGTCATCTCAGATCAAGTCCTTGGGCCTCATTACACGTGTGCCGGTCCGGTAACAATGTTACCGGAATCAGCACACTACGAGTCTGCGGTCGGGTGCTGTCCCGCTCGCTAGTGTCAGACTTTCACGGAAGCACTGGCACTGTTGCGCACGGTGCCAGTGCTTCCATGCTGCCCATTCCCATTGAGTCCTATGGGACTCAATGGGAATAGGGATTTACATTTTCCGGCGCCTGACTTCACGGACCGCCAGTGTTTCCATGAAGTCAGGTGCCGGAAAGATTTGTAAGTCCGGTGGCAACCTGCCGGTTTTACTGGCACGGTTACTGCCGGACTTGTAATGAGGCATCTCTGAAAGTTATCATGTGAAATGTGAAATGTATATTATGACCAAATCACGAACACAGTTTTTGAGGTTATGTTAATATTTATTTATTTGATTTAATTATCGGTTTATATTGCGCCGAAAGCCTGCGGGCTTTGGTGCGCATACATGTAGGCACGGATTAAACATATAAACGAGACATAATTTCCTACTTAGCTAAAGGTTCCCACCCTTGGGTCAGGTACTTTCATCTAAACAGATATGTTTTCTGTGCTTTTCTGAACTTTTGATAGTTCTTCTATTGTCTCAGCTGTTTCGGAAGGCTATTCCATTTCTGGGCTGCTTTCACAGGAAAGGCCCAGCCCTGTCCACTGGCCATTTTCGTGGGGGCGCAGATGATCTGGCCCCGAACCTCTGATCTTAATGATCGCACTGGTGCATAGAGTGTTACTTTTTCTTTAAGGATAGGCATCTGTGAATCACAGTCATGCACTTAAAAAAAATCCTGTCCTCTACTGTCAGCCAGTGGAGAGATTTCCTGTCCTCTGTGATGTGGACACATGCTCATAAGAATTCTCTATTCGTGTTGCAACAAGAAACCTTATAGTATAAGGTTCGCAATCATTTTATAGTACTTTGTGGAGAAGTGCTCTGTGAAATGATAGATTTTACATTTAGGTTCGATTGACATTTAACTTTTTTGCATGATTCTTCTCTCCAAGGAATGTATTGAAGATGTCAAAATTAAAGAGACACGTGGACCAGAGGTGTACATAACATAATATGAAATACAATTGAGCATCACATCGGATTGGGATGACATTTTGAAAATGTTGTAATGTTTTAACGTCCGTCAAGTTGGTTCTGTTTGTAGATATGTACATGTGTTTCTTTGAGTTGAAAAGACATTTGCTTGATTTAAACCATATAAAAACGCAATTTTTTCAGCTTGGTGTTGTGGTCGGCTAAGCGAAGTCCACAGTTTCTAATCAAATTAAGAAAACAAGGGTACAGAACAAACCAGTTTGTTTTGAAGACGTTTTAAAGCAGATATTTTAGTCATATTATGTCTTTAGTTGAAAAATCATATCTTCTGTATGTGTGCTATACATTGAGCATGTTTTTCAATAAGGACCAGGAGGAAGAGGAGTATAAAGACTCAGACATCACTAAAACAAAAGATGTAGCTTGCCAAACAGATTATACAATGGAGCAACTACCTTTTGAGGCAGAGCGTGGTCCAGTCAATATTCGTGGTTGTGATGCATATGCCAAGTGGCCGGAAAATGAATAGAAACTCACTTGCGTACCATATAAAGTTACCATGGACCATTGCTACTTTGTGAAAAGTCACCCAGATGAAACTGAAGACAGTGAAGATGCATTGCAATTGCTTGCAGACCCATTGACACAATCTACACCCTCTAAAAATGTTACACCCACCAAATATTCAATATTACCTGTTTCTCTAATTCATGCAGAAATATCACCTGGCTAGTCCCCAATTATCTAACTTCTACAATGTTGCATTGTGTGTGCCTTCCTATTGGTTTAGTGCCCATAACTCCCCACTCCCAGGGTCCTGAACAGTGATTGGCTAGAGCTAATGCCCCCTCACCCCCAGCCTGGGATAGAATTTGTTCTCAGCTTGAAATGTACCTTTCCAAGGCAAAAAGTAACTGTCTCTTTTGCATCATAATTATGTGTGAACCACTGATGCACCTGAGTGCACTCGCTCTCAATGCAACATGCATGCCCTACTGTCACAATTTTGTTTCAAATCACGTCTTGGTTTTGCGAAAACTGTCCTACATTCCCAGCAGCATGACTTGGCTTTCTGTCAGCTCTGCTGAACCCCATGTGATGACACCGTGCTCTGGGCCTTCTCTACTCTGAATTAGTTGTATTTTATGAAGACTTAATAACGCCATCTCTACCAGTGTTTACTGTAGTTCAAGTGGGGAATGTTATCTGAAGCACAAGTCCTTGGCTCAGAGCCTTGATTTCAAGGTGCACTTCCATTGTCAGCGTGGATTCCCAGTGCCACTTGCCACTTGCTTCACTGAGAGCTGTACTTGGCTGTGATTTTCCTGAAGCCATGCATGGCTACCACAGTGTGCCATCTTATAATGCATGAATTAATTAGTTATAGCGCTATCAGGTGGTCGAAATGCTTTTGCATTTCCATACGGTTATGTGTTTTTCATGTCTAACGTGGCTGTCATGAGGCCTCTAACATCTTCTTGGCGCTTTTAGTCGAGGCTGTCAATTGTAGTGTCTTTGACAGCATCCAGAGACTCTTCATCTACTCTGGGCAACTGGTGCAAAATGGTGAGTGCACTCATTATTCTTTCTGCGCTTCTTCCTGTTCATGCGTCTGGAGGAAGGGGGAGCAGGGGTAGATTTCGGCCTCCCCTCTTCATCCCCACCACATGCGCCAATAATCGTCCCTCTGGCAACAACCCCTCCAACATCTGGGGTCCACCCCTGGAAACATTTTGGAAAGGTGCACCGGGTCCCATTGCCATCTATATAGTAGTCTCAGGCCGTGTAGTTTATACTGAAAGGCTGTGGATGTCCTGTACCGCTTCTACATAACATTCCCCATAGTTCCTCCCCAATCTCAGGGCCCAGGTCTATTTCCCACTTCCTGCTGTGCACCCCAATGTCTCCTGCCATGGCAGCCAGGAAGGCTTGATACATCTTAGAAACCAGTCCCTTCATAGAGGTCTCGGTGCTCAACACCCATTTGGTTGCCGTTAACTCCTGCTGTACCTTCTCCTTCCATTTAGCTGCCATTAGCACCCTCTTTAGTTGAAGATATTTGAACACAGACAGAGTACCAACACCCAAACTCTCTTCTAGTGTCCTGATGTCCACAAACCCCTCCTCCACCATCTACCCAACTTGCTCCAACCCCACCTAGTATCAATCCTGGAACTGGGCCGGGTCTAGGATATCATCCCTTATCGGGGGGCATATATTATTCAAGGGGAAAGTCCATGTCGTCACCCTGTTCATCTCCCTCTTCCATCTCCACAGCCCCCATAAGGGACCGATAATCTTGTGTACCTGGACAGACCTGGGGATCGACCTGGGAAGCACCCAAAGCCACTCCCCTAGTGTTACCCACCGAAAGCCAGTAATTTTCTATCTGCACATATTGTTTTTGCCCATCTACCCTTAGGTGAGGAACCAAGGCTCTGAATTGCACAGTCCTAAAATACATATGCATGTCTGGGAGCCCAACTCCCCTCTTTTACTTTGGCTGCACCAGCATCCTATAACATACTCTCTGTTTCTGCCCTTGCCATATAATCTTCATGCTCTTCCGCTGTACCTCCACAAAATGGAGGACTGGCATGTTGATCTACAGAGCCTGATACAGAATTTTCGGGAGTAGGGTAATCTTTATCGTGTTCAGTCTACCCAACCAGGAGAGGGTGAGGCAAGACCAGGATTCCATATCCTCGAAAAGCTTTTGCATCATCGTGGAATAGTTGAGTGAGAAGAGATCAACTACATTTCAGGGAATCCACACTCGCAAGTATTTCAGTTTACACCACTCAATTGGAATCCCCAAGTCCCTCAGATCGTCTCTTAAGTCCTCGACGTGACATAAGGGGAAGAGAGTGGATTTATTGGTGTTAACTCTGAATCCCGATACCCTCCTGCAATACCCCAGCTCTCTAATAACCCCTTGTACGGAACCTACTATATTCAATATGTAGAGAAGGATGTCATCTGCATATAAACTCATCTTGTATTCCACTTCTCCCACCTGTATGCCTTCAATCTGTGCTGCCTGCCTGATTTTCATCCCCAGTTGTTCTATGGACAGGGAAAACCAAAGGGGGGCCAACGGGCAGCCCTGAACTCCCCTGAAGTCTTCCCATTGACCAGGACCCTCACCACCGGTTCTGGGTATATCACCCTGATAGCCTGGAGTATCCTCTTTCCAAACCCCATTTTTTGAAGTAAAGCGAAATTTAAAAAAAACACTCGACCCTGTCAAAGGTTTCTCAGCCCCTAGGCTGAGGAGAGCATAGTCCCCTCCCTTTTTCAGCAAATATTCCATCAGGTTCAGGGTATTCAATATAGCCTCTGCATGCTGCCACCCTGCAAAAAAGCTGACCTGGTCTGGATGTATCAGGCGCGGCATCGCCCTCTCTAGATGATTGGTCAAGATTCTCGTGAACATCTTCTTGTCAACATACAGGAGAAAAAATTGAGCGATACGATGAACATTGCATAGGGTCCTTCCCCTCCTTGGGTATCACTATAATCAGGCAATTGATAAATGACCTTGGTGCTACAACTGTGTCCACTGTGTCCATTATATTGTTATAGAATGTCCTCATATGGCGTAGGAGGGAGCCCTCAAATCTTTCGGAAATCAAAGTGTGTATCCATCCTCCCCATTGGGAAGTCAGCATATGGCTGCCCGCACTTCTTCTGGGGTAATCGGATCTTCCAACTGCCTCATCTCGGTACGTGAGAGCCCCATTACCTCAGTGCTTGTGAGGTACTCCTCTACCTCCCCCTCTGTCCCTGGGCAATCCGAGTCATACAAATTCCCATAAAACCACACAAAGCTATCTTGTCCGCCATATCTCTGGAGTATCTCTCCATATCATTCACTGCCACTACCCACCGTTCTGCCCTTTGCGCTCGTGATCTGGCCACTAGCAGTGCACCTGCTTTATCTCCTTTCTTATAATATTTCTGCTTAAGGTATTTCAATTTATGCATCATGTCTCCCACTGTAAGCGCCCTAAGCTCCACTCTCATCATCTGCACCCTCACTAAGTCCGTCTCCTCATAGTTTTTCTCTGCATGCAATGCAGATTCAGTATCCACAATGTCCTTTCAAAATGTATCCTCTAACATCTTACACTCCCTGTTCTTGCAGGCTCCCTCTCTCATTAGTATCCCTCTCCAGGTATCCTTCAAGGCGTCCCAAACCACATTAATGCCCACTTCCCCTGTGTCATTGATTTGAAAATACTCTGATATATCCGCACTTAATTGCTCATAAAAGACAGGGTCCCTATACAGGGAGTCGTTACACCTCCAGTGAGAATCCCCCCCCTGCGGATACCTTCCACATCCATGTCCATCCAAACCATATTGTGATCAGACCACCCAATAGGTCTATTCCCGCAGCTCACAATTCTTCCCCCATGATCTCTGGGAAACAACAAATAATCAATACTTGTAAATGCGCTATGGGGTGCTGAAAAAAAAGTATACCCTCTCTTGCCAGGGTGTGTTGCATGCCATACATCTACAAGCCCTCTGCGCTCCAGGGTTTTACCCGGGTGCCAGTCTGATCTCTCCTCCCTGAGCCTTTCAATCTGCCTCCTCGACTTCCTATCCGTACTCTCATCGGCCCAGGCATTAAAATGTCCTCCCACTACACAGAGGTCTCCAGGGAGCGCAAGCGCCACATCGAGGGCCTCTATAATAAACTGAGCCTAGCCCTGATTAGGAGCCTACAGAGTCCCCAGCACTTGAGCCATCCATAAAACCCTCAACAATCAACATTCGCCCCTCAAACAATTTGATCGCAGATACCGCCTGTAGCTGACACTGCTTATGCAAGAGTATCTCTACGCTTCCTCTCTTGGAAGACCCAGAAGCCCCGTATACCTGCCCTATCCCACCTCCCCATAACTGCCATTCCTCACCAGCCACTAGATTTTTTTGTTTTTTGATTTTTTGAATTTATAACACGCACAAGACCGCACAAACCGTATAGAGGCGCAGATGTAACAATTGAGCAGAGGTTGGATTGACATCCAAGAATGTGAACTAGGTGAGTTTCCTGAATAAAAAGCACATTGGGCGCTGCATTATGAAACTCACACACCAATAGGGACCATTTCATGGGGGAGTTTAGCCCTTTCACATTTTCACCCCTTTCCGGGACCCCATCATCCAACCCTACCTCACAAGTGTGCAGTATCATTTCCATTTTCCGTACGCCCCACCCTTGCCCCAGGTAGATTCACGCTCCAGATCTCGCCCCAGAAATCTTGGGTCATGTGCACCCATCCCAACCTAAGAAACTGAAACAAAACTAACAATAATAACACTGACTGATACTGACCTTGCAACTAGAGAGGACAACGAAAGCTTAGATGCCCTCCTTCCCACTGAGGGCCACCAGGAGCAGATAACGACTGTCCCTCCAGTGGGTCTTCGGGGAGGGGATGTCCTGCCCCCCTGTCCGGGTACAGCCTTTCCCAGGCTGCGCACGCAGTGACACGTCGTCCCAGAGCATCAACTATCCAGGATTCTTCTGTGGGAACAGTCCATTCAGCCGTATTACACGCCTTCTCCTCCTGCGAGGAGCAATTGCCAGTGGAGCCGATCTTCCTCTGGCTGTGACCGGACTCCCCTGATGCTCCTCCTGATCAGCCGCAGCCGATGTCAAATGACCCAGGGCTTGCTCTGCTTCCCGCTGATGTTATTGGATATTCAATTGTGTCCACTTCGAACTTCAATGCGAATGGGTATGCCCAACGATATTGAATGCCCTTGTCCATAAGCCACTTCGTGAGCGGCCTGCAGTATCTTCTCCTCGACAGGGTCAGGTTGGACAGGCCCTGATAAATCTGTATGTGGGAGCCCTCAAATTCTATTGTCTGCCGTTGCCATGTGCATGTGCCAGGACCTCAGATTTGTCCTTGTGACTGGAGAATCTGACAACTACCGCTCTCGGGCCATTTCCATAGGGCTTGCCGCCTCTGTGCGCCATTTCCAGCTGCACAACTTTCCCTCCCTCGTCTTCAAACAAGAGGTTAATCATCACTAGCACCTTTTGTTCTACTCAACTAGGCATTTCTCCATCTTCTTCTTTCAGCCCTAGTGTACGAAGATTGTTCCTTCTCTCCCAGTTCTCCAGATTACCCATTTTGATGGTTACTACTTCTTCTCTCATTTAAAGTTCGGTCATCGGGGCATCCAGGCACATCTCTGGAAGTTCAGCGTTGAGCTGGTTGTTTTCCAAGACTTCCACCTTGTTTTCCACTGTTTCCACTCTCCTCTTGAGGCCTGTCAGAGATGCCTGCAGATCCCCCCAGAGTGCTCTGATTTCTGCCAGAATACTCCAATGTCATCTTTGGTAGCAAACTGCGCCAAATCTATGTCCGTCAATATTCTGCTGCTCCGCACACTGGTCTGGGAGGCTCTGCCAACTCTCTTCGGGGGCTCCTCCTCCATGGATGCAAGTTGAGGACGGAATGGGGGCCCGTACACACGTCCGCTTTTAGGTCTAGGCCTCACAGCGTGTGGGGAACACTGTTACCTCCTGCCTCTTTGTCATTAGATCAAGTGTCACGGGGGGGCGCCCTCCCAGTCTGCTTGGGCCCAGGGATGGTCCTCCTGCCGGTCTGACCTGTTGCACCCACTCAGATCACTAATGCGTAATAATAATGTCCATGCATCTGCAGGGTCGGGCCTTCGGTGTGGGTGCTGCCCACTTGGGCCAATCTTCTGTCTACTGCCCCTCTGGGGCCTAAACTGGTGTTCTAAGCAGGGTGGAGGACCACTCCTAGCTGTCCCCCTTCTCAGCGGCTTACACCTCTTACAGCTGCATGTGCACCAGTCTGCACCCCATCTGGGACCTTCTCGACCTGTGGGGCTCCTCGCTCCTCTGACTACTGCACAACACCACACACGTTTCCTTTGCGGTCTACAAACGGACGTTGGGGTATTCTGCTACCTTTACTGCAGGCGGCTGGTCATCCTGCGCTACCTCCATATCACCACCTGATCTGTTCCGCTGCAGGTCCGGCTGCCTTATACAATGTCTGGAGTACTGCCGGCATCACAGACACCAGGTGTAGGCTATCACCAGTGGCGGGACTGCGCCTAGGGGTGCACCCACTCTTTCGCTGTAGTCCAACAGTTGCTGACACTTTCTCGTCACTTTTACTCCAGTGGGATCGGGAGGTGCTGGTTGGACAGCCATGTTACTATGCTCCCCGTCCCCCCCCCCCCGGTGGTCTCCTGTGTGGTCTGTTTTGTCCCTTCAAAAAAAGGCCACGGGCATTCCGGCTGCTACCCCAAGCGGAGAATTATAATAATGCCATCCTTCGTGTGCTGTACTGGAATTGTTAAAAACGTCTCTTGGTTTGATCGGGCTTATAAACTCAGGTGGTGGTCATTTCTACCTGGAACAGACTACCAAGAAAGGCATTATTGCATAAATAACAGCAGATTGTGTTATTTTATATTGTTGCTTCTAAAGCACTGTAGACAGAACATGTTTATTAGTTTGGGCTATTAGATGTCTCTTGTGACCCCCATAAGCCGGAACTATTGCATTAGAGTACAGATAGGGAGGCATGGCATATGAGGAGGGACACAAAGCATGCAGGTGTTGTTTGGTTATGTGCCCACCCATTGACAGCCCATGGCCATGCTAATATCTATGGCCATTCCAAGCAAGTTTGTGTGCTTTCCTGCCCAAAACACATCCCCATGGGAACTCTTTGAGCTTGCTTTAATCAAGCTTTACCATCAAACCTTGCATTTGAAGTGCCGACCAGTAATTTTTCAAAAGAGTCTTCTGAGAGTTAATGACTTAATTGGAGTTGTAAACCCGCTACGGGTGCAATATAAATCTCTTACCAGGTCTGCCCTCAGCCAACTGATTTATAAGCACTATGCATGTACTTCACTGAAGTCCTGTTTTAAAAACAAGCATTGGCAAACCCAACAGTTTTGGCTTGTGTAGAAGTATTTGGCATTTGCCAGGCACTTCTATTAGATGCCCAGGTACTCGCACCATTTTGCACCTGCTACCATCAATGGCCTGTTAATACCACTATGGCAGTGCCTAGCAAGTGCCTTTCCCATGCCTACAAAAAGCCCAAACGGTTGGCCTTGCCAATGCTTGTATACAATTATTATTAGCCAACAGTAGTTGGTACTCACTGTTACCCAATATAATGCTTATCAGTTTATCAACCTCAGATGCAAACAGGGCCTTGTCAGCCGAGCAAAGATTTGAGCCCTTGACCTTTGAACACAGAAAACAACAACAAACACATAGCACACAGAGCTACATAAGAATCTCTGCAACAAAAAACTGCACACGTCTGGAATTATCAAGTAAAACATTTTATTATTAAATAAATGTTGGGATCTTCAGACCACAGGGGTTTTTGACATTAAGGTCACTATATTCTCAGATTTCAACACCCTGCAGTCGCTTCAGAAAATTGGAATGGATGCAGCACATTCTTAATTTTCATCCTTCAAACAAAATCTGTCTAAAAATTCTTTCAATTTTTTTTAAAGTTTTTTGTTCATTTTCATTTGTACATTGTTCATTTATTTTCGCGTTCACACTGCTTTTAAATGGGCCTCGGAGAGTCTGTGTTAGTGAGCAGCATAGCCTCTCTTCCTATGTATTCTGGTTCCCTGTTACTGCTGGAGGGTAGTGCTATGGCTTTACCGGGGCCCCCACGCAGATCCACTTCTAGCACCTTGGTAGGTACAGTGCATCCAGAGCTTCAGTTAATAATTGGGGTAAGGAAGTCATACAACTCCACGTTTAATAAATTCATGGAAACTGATGCTGGGATCACCAACGACTCGTGGATTGATTCTTTATTGCCGTGGGTACCTCCCTGGATGAACCTTGGTTTGAAGATTCTGATGCCTATTTTTGTCTTTTTACTTATTCTTTTTTGTTCCTGCCAACTAATCCTATGTTGTTGCTCTGCCCAGGACCAAGAGTTGCTGCCATGATGACTGTAACCCTGTCCAAGGTTAGGGCCACCACTGCTTCATCCCATACGGGTACTCAGACTGAAGCTGCTTTGTTTCCTCCAACAAATTGGCCTGCTTGTGTGGAGCAGCGGGTAGATTGCGGAAAGGGTGGGGGCACGAGTTGGGTTGTTTCAGTGGAGGAGTGTGCCCATATTGAGAATGTGGTGAGAGATGGTTGTACAGATGTGCCCCAAGAAGATGATTATAATTTGTTCAAGTTTTAACTAAATGAGGAAATGTCGGGGTGGTCAACGAGGGACCCCATTATTATGAGGGATTCATGTTGTGCACACCATATTGATGACGGGGGGATGGCAGAGAACTGGAGCAGTGTTGCAAATCCATATGAATCGAATGGAGTTAATTATGGATGGGATATATTACTTTTAGTGTTTCAATTGTTTAGAAGGTATACATATTAGATCTTCACGCACATAGTGATTCGCGCCTTGAAAGACTTGTGTATAGGCGCGTTACAAATGCCATATCATATCATATCATATCATAGAAAGATGCAATATTAAAACTGAAAATGCAAAGTGAACACAACACACAATGGGGTGTTTTGCTCTACGGTTAGCTGTTGCACATGAATTCTAAGTATCAGCGACATTCTTGACGGAAAGAAGAATGAGTTACCTAGTAAGAAGGTCAGCATATGAACAGTACAAGGTTTAAAGTCCCGCAAGGGAACAGATGTTATCTCGCCCTTTGTATTAAAATCTTTAGAGGGGATTAGTCATTCATTTGGTGGTAATAAACATGAGGACAAGGCCAGGGTATCCGGCGGTTGCATGTTTTTCCAGGTCATCGGAGGCTGTATGTGGCTGCATAAATTAGAAGGTCTTTAGGAGCTGCCAGGAGTCTGGGGAATTGAGATTGCAATCAGTACTTCAAAGAAGATACTGTTTATGCAGACCTTACTCTATTTACTAAAATACATAAGTGGACCATGTGCAATCACACCTGAAGTTAAAAGCCTTAGACAAGTTATTGCTAGCAATAAATTATGGTTTCAGTACCAATGTTTAACCATGTACTGATGTCATGACCTACTATGGATGAATCCCAAGAAGAGGTGTTTTTAATATGATCTTAAGATGATAATCAAGATAAGACTGGCCAATTAAATGAAAGAAATGGGAAAAGATGGGATTTCTATGAAGAGCTTTTGTCCAATCATATTTGGGGGGCAGGTGGATGGTAATAAAATACCTAGGAGTTTTTTAAATTGTTGCAAAAAGTATATACAATGCCAAATGATGTTGTATTGTTGAGAATTTGGTTAGTTTGGTCCTGCAAAACCATCTAACCGCTCCCTGGAGCTTTCTACAATAAACTTGCCTTATGCACAACTGTGTACTCACTTCTTAAGTGATGGGCCTGTTTTGGGCTAAGGTAATTAAAGGCCCATCCCCACACTTACGTGCTTAAATACTTGCCAGGAAATGACTTCCATGACCAAAAAATGTATGTAGTTTAGAGCCTGGTGTAATCCTGCTCACCTCTTGCTGTTAAGAGTGATAACAAACTTAACACAAACCAACCAATTGGATTTGTAATGGTTTAGTCTAGCCACAAGCACTGGATTGAGGGACTTGCGTGCACAGGCAAATCTGCCCATCGGGGTAAAATTGCCCATTCACTAGTCTAAGAATACTTCTGAGGTTCTACAGATGGATATCAACTTTCCCAACCACTAAAGCCAAAAATGGGGCCAACCTCTTGTTAGCAGGGAATTTTTAAGTCCGAAACCAACTACCCAGCATGTTCCATGCTCTTACCATAATCCACCCTCTACTCCCTACAGGAGCCCCCACCTCGAGGGTAGTTGGCAGCACTCCTGTCTGTGGCATCAACGCTGTACAACCTGAGGCAACTTCCAACTTTGCCCTCCTACTCCAGTGTTCTGATCACCAACTACTCACAATGCAGGAAGTTGGACAGAATTGACTGACATTACGGGTTTGTTATTTTTTTGATGTGAAAACATTTTTACATAGGCCTCTGGTTTTGCAGGACAACACCTGTACTTTTTTTTATGTATTACATGAAAAAGCCTTGTGCTAAAAACCTAAAATGTTGTATCTGCCTGCGGCCCTTAAAACAAGAAAATGTTTGTAAATAGTTAGTACCCAATCGAATTTGGTGGTGATTTTATCAACATTGGAACGATGCATACCATAGAGGAACTCGAAAGGAATCCAACCTGTTATCTGTAATTAATGTACTTATTAAAGTTGTGCATTCTTAACTGCTACGACTGTTATATTGTTATGAATACCGCATCGACCAGTCCAAGCCTACGACTTTTGGCTCTTCAGATATTTTGAACGACAACAGCTATCAGGCCCAGCTAGCACAGTCAACTGTGAAGGATGGTGGGAGCTGTAGTCCAAGACCTGTAGAGAACAACAGGTTGCAGTTCCGACAAGGAAAAAGACATATAGAAAGAAGGAGTCATGCAGAAGAAAGGGATTTTGATGGGAAATATAATAGACCGGAAAATAAATATTCTGCATTCACATAGGTTCAAAGAGAGTGCCCAACAGGATTTGATGAAGTTACATTTCTCCTTCCTTCCATATTCCCAATAGCAGTAGGACTGGGTATATGTCTACATTACTGGCTTTTCATTGCAGGTGCCTTTTTTTTAGAATATTTTCCCCACCTTTTTAAGATTTTTTTTTTTTTTTATTGCTGAAGCGTTATCCCAGCGCCTCCTTTTCTTCTTCCGGATTTAATGCCCTGTCTCCTTTTTCTACCGGTTTGTTTACTTTTTGTTTTAGATTTTCTACTTTGTTGATTCCAATGAAATGTCACATATGACATACCAGGGAGTTGGATTGGATGAAAAGACATGTTGTCGTAGAACTTTCGGGAATGGACTGCGGATATAGAGCGATGGAGCAGAATATGAAAGATAGGGGGCTCAGCCCTGTCCATAGATCCCATCAATGCCCCCCTTTCTAGTGTCACTGACCAACCTTTCTCCTGTTTCCTATGTGTCCAATACCTTTTATTCTAATATCTGTTATTATGTGTTTTTATGTATTAACTGCAAATGTTAGCATCTGATTGCATATTTTAAAAAAAACCTGGACCTCTAGTAGGGGGATTATCCAAAGGCCCAGTGCCCAAAACTGCTTTGTGACCTCTAAAAGCCCACCGTCTTGATAGGTGATTGCAGTGGGATACAGCCAGCAACGCAGAGTGATCCTACAACCTTCCAGCAGTTCAAAGGTCACAGATTGCATCTCTAAAACAGACTCGCCGTGGTACTCCTTTCAATGGTTTTTAAAAAACATTTTAGCCAAGAGAAAAATCTTACATCGTACAAATCACATACGCAACAGATGTGAAGTATAAAAATGGTATTTACACTCTGCAAAGAAAAACACAGCTCAGAGTTCATTTTCGCAGGTGATACAATTGGATGGTTGCTGCCCATCAC
This sequence comes from Ambystoma mexicanum, assembly GCF_040938575.1. Lineage (NCBI taxonomy): Eukaryota > Metazoa > Chordata > Amphibia > Caudata > Ambystomatidae > Ambystoma > Ambystoma mexicanum. Next base: position 343,302,364 of record NC_090921.1, on the reverse strand, counting down.
CACAACAGCCTCGCACACGTCCTTACACACTCATCCACAGACTCTCACCAGTGTAAGGGAAGGAGTGTTACCTGGGGTGGGAGCTAATAAGAATCGCTTGGAAGGGGGTCACCCAAAGCAAGAGAAGCAAAGCAATCCTCCATTTCCAAAATGTCTGCCCTCGGAGCATGCTCAGTGTCTCGATTGGTTGTAAAAACCCACCTGTCCTCTCCAAGTCCATTTGTTGAGTTTCTAGAAGCACCCTTCGGTAGCGCTGCTCGTTTACCAGGTTGCTGATGGAAAGCGACTGTTTGTTACCTGACATAGGATGGCAGCAACAGTGGGATCAGAGGGTGGGCACAGTTTACAAGGCAGACACGGCCTCAAGCAGGCCACTGTCCCCAGCGAGCACCTGATGACTGGCAGACAACCATCGCGCAAAGCTAGGAAAGCATCCAGGCCTATCTACTGTAAGGCTGGGGGGAGGGAGGGAGGGGAAAAAGCCAAACAGAGTTCACTTATGCCTCCTTTCCAAGCCTCATCAGCAATAGCATGGACCAAGTCTGTGAGCAGCACTTGCATCAGTCGATGGAGCGGGCACAAACCCATCCTCTGTAAACTTTTCTTTAAATAAACCTTGTAAATGGCACATATTCTCTGGCATATAACCATGAATCAAATTTCTGCCTATACTTTTCTGTGAAAAAACAAGTTGTCGCAGAAATCTATCAAACAAAATAATGTATATACATACAAACATGGCCTTCCTGTTTGTAGAAGTGCACTGCTGCCTCAGCGACGGGTCTGCGGCTGTCCGTTTTTTGTGTTGGTGCCGTTCGATGACGTGAAAACAGGTCCTACTCAAACGGCACAAGGTTGACTCAGAAAGCACAGCGCAATGTACAAAGCGGCTGGAGGCCCCGGGTGACTGACTTGGGAGAGTCCCCTACGAAAAAAAAGTGTGAACGAAGATGCGGGATTGGCTCCGCCTCTTTGTCCAATCGGAGTCTCTTCCGCAGGTTATGAGCATGTATACATGGAGGTCAACTTCTGTACAGGACTGTGCAGGAGCACATGGTCATAGGGGCGATAGATGGAATTGGACACAGAGTTTCAATCCGAGTCCCCCAGAGCTCAATACAGCTCCCCCCTTACATGAAAAGTGCACCCAGGCTGTTGAGGAGAGGAAGCTATGGAGACCCCTGCCCGTCATCATGTTTGCTCCTCAACCAAGGACATCTTAGTCCCTCTGCTCTTGAGGGGAATCTTCACCCTCCCCCTGAGTTTGGCAAGCTCACCGAGAGGCGGGACAGCACAGGACTCAGCTGTCCCAATGGATGGGTGGGAGGGGCGGTAGAATAGGGAAGGTGCTGGCTTTGGATTCCCAAAGAGAAGGCAGTGGCATGAGAAGTTAAAAAGGTCACTTTTTCTTTCATCCTATTGTGTTTGTAAACACAGTCGGAATAAGAGGAATGTTTAAGAAGATGAAAAATGGAGCGGCCTGTTCCGCCATGTAAAAAAATGCATTATTCCCCCATGTGATATATGCATTGTTTCCCCGTGTAATATGCTGTATGCATTATTCCCCCATGTGATATATGCTTTGTTTCCCCGTGTAATAAACTGTATGCATTGTTCCCACATGCAGTGTGTGCGTAATTCCCTCAGGTAATATTGGCATTGTTTCCCCCATGTAATATATTTATTGGCCTTGCATGTGGTCTGTGCATTGTGCCCTCATGCTCATGATATATGTACATTGTGCCCTGATGTTAAATCTGCACTGTTCTCCTGAAGCCGAACGGTTTCTGACCCTGTTGGCTTGGCATGGGCCAACGAGCCGCTGGGACTGGAGAACCACTTTTGGAACTGTGGGGCTCTTTCATTAAGGCTCACCCGGTGTCATACTTGTGTGTTATAGGCTTCAGTAATCCACCAGCTACCATCCTAGCAGGCGGCACCAAGAACACCGATCCGGCAAAGGAACGAAACAGTGTGGATTGTCAAAAGTACAGGTCAGCCCCCCTTCCTTCCGTCCTGTAGGCCTTAAAAGCAGCTGAAGTGTACTGCTGTCGGCCTGTGTGCTCACTCTGGCACGTTGAAAGGGTGGTGGCAAGTTGGCCCTGGCATACTGGGCTGGATCTTGAAAGTGCTTTGGCCCTGGCATGCCGGGATGGAGCTTGAACGTGTTGCGGCACGTTGGCCCTGGCATGGCGGGCTGGAGCTTGAACGTGTTGTGGCACGTTGGCCCTGGCATGCCGGGATGGAGCTTGAACGTGTTGCGGCACGTTGGCCCTGGCATGCCGGGATGGAGCTTGAACGTGTTGCGGCACGTTGGCCCTGGCATGGCGGGCTGGAGCCTGAAAGTGTTGTGACGCGATTGATTTCTCCACATTATCTAATAAAAGCTAACCCTGATTGCCTTCTGCCCTCAGCTTGGGGGGGGGGGGCGAGCCTTCGTATAGGGTGGAGTCTTCTCCACACTGCTAATGCCCCCGAGTAGAACAGATGCAGGTTCGGGCATGTTCACAATTGGGGTCCTAGTCACAGACGCGGTGCATAGAACTCCTTGAAGGCTGGCTGCTATCTGGCATCTCTTTGGAGTTTGGCACCTACCCGTGGAAGCTCATTTCTCGGTTCTTGAGATGCCCTCATTGGAATGCTGCCTTTTGTTGCTTTTTGTTGCTACCCGTTGTTTTTTTTACTGGGATCATCTGGGAGCACGTATCCGCATTGGGCATGAGTCTGCCAGTTTCACGGGGTCAGTGAAGTGTTTTGCCAGACGCACCTCGACTCAGACAGCAGTAATTCTAGCAGACCTGCATCATCCACCACCATTCTCTGGGTTCTTCTTCCTGGTCCCCAACCAACAATATTAGACCGACAGTGCAGATTTGCACTGCACTAGTGCCAGTTATCAACTGGTTAGGTGCGTTGTGGAACAGCAAATGCCCTAGCCCAGATCAGATGGAGAGATTCTAGACTTGGGCCCCTGTAGGAATAGTGAGGGAGATGCAGGGATAGTTTGGGGGTAGCATGTAATGCCAGAGACAGGAGGCTGGCTTGAGAATGGCCTCTTGGCCAGTGGGCTGCTTTTAGTTCTTGCCTTTGTGCAGTGCAAGTCACTGACCCTTTCTCGTTGGTGGGAGGCTAGTAAATAAACTTTAGAATACTTATTGCATTGACACAGAGCTGAAGCCAAAGCAAGCTCTTCAAGGGAGTCTGTTAGGGATGAAGAGATCAGTGGATGAGCACAGCTCTGTGCTTGGGCACTGCCAATAATTGGACGCAGGCCTGGGATCCGGCATAACTGAGAAGAAGAGATCAGTGGATGTGCACAGCTCTATGCTTGGGCACCGCCAATAATAGGACGCAGACCTGAGATCCTGCATGACAGAGAAGAAGAGATCAGTGGATGTGCACAGCTCTCTGCTTGGGCACCGCCAATAATAGGACGCAGGCCCGGGATCCTGCATGACGGAGTAGAAATCACTGGATGAGCACAGCTCTGTGCTTGGACAACACCATTTACTAGGACGCAGGCCTGGGATCCTGTATGATGGAGAAGAAGAGATCAGTGGATGTGCACAGCTCTGTGCTTGGGCACCGCCAATAATAGGACGCAGGCCTGAGATCCTGCATGACGGAGAAGGAGAGATCAGTGGATGTGCACAGCTCTGTGCTTGGGCACCGCCAATAATAGGACGCAGGCCTGAGATCCTGCATGACGGAGAAGGAGAGATCAGTGGATGTGCACAGCTCTGTGCTTGGGCACCGCAAATAATAGGACGCAGGCCCGGGATCCTGCATGACGGAGAAGAAATCACTGGATGAGCACAGCTCTGTGCTTGGGCAACACCATTTACTAGGACGCAGGCCTGGGATCCTGCATGATGGAGAAGAAGAGATCAGTGGATGTGCACATCTCTGTGTTTGGGCACCGCCAATAATAGGACGCAGGCCTGGGATCCGGCATGACTGAGAAGAAGAGATGAGTGGATGAGCACAGCTCTGTGCTTAGGGCACCGCCATTACTAGGACGTAGGACTGGGATCCTGCAGGACATAGAAGAAGAGATCAGTGGATGAGCACAGCTCCATACTGTGGCACTGTCATTGATAGAACACGGGACTGGGATCCTGCATGACAGAGAAGAAGAGATCAGTGGATGAGCACAGCTCTGTGCTTGGGCTCCATCATTACTAGGACGTAGGACTGGGATCCTGCAGGACATAGAAGAAGAGATCAGTGGATGAGCACAGCTCTATACTGTGGCATTGTCATTGATAGAACACGGGACTGGGATCCTGCATGACAGAGAAGAAGAGATCAGTGAATGAGCACAGCTCTGTGCTTGGGCTCCACCATTGCTAGGACATAGCCTACGTCCTAGTAATGGTGGAGCCCAAGCACAGAGCTAGACTGGGATCCTGCAGGACATAGAAGAAGAGATCAGTGGATGAGCACAGCTCTGTGCTTGGGCTCCACCATTACTAGGACGTAGGACTGGGATCCTGCAGGACATAGAAGAAGAGATCAGTGGATGAGCACAGCTCTATACTGTGGCACTGTCATTGATAGAACACGGGACTGGGATCCTGCATGACAGAGAAGAAGAGATCAGTGGATGAGCACAGCTCTGTGCTTGGGCTCCACTATTACTAGGACATAGCCTACGTCCTAGTAATGGTGGAGCCCAAGCACAGAGCTAGACTGGGATCCTGCAGGACATAGAAGAAGAGATCAGTGGATGAGCACAGCTCTGTGCTGTGGCACCGTCATTGATAGAATACGGGACTGGGATCCTGCATGACAGAGAAGAAGAGATCAGTGGATGAGCACAGCTCTGTGCTTGGGCTCCACCATTACTAGGACGTAGGCCCGGGCTCCTGCTCTTTGGTGACATTATTCCCTGAATGGTGGCACACAGGTGCTGCTAGACACAACAACATGAAAGCAGGTTTCCCTTTGCAGATCTGTTGCACTGAGAGCTCAGTACCTGAGCGCTGTCTCTTTGGATAAGTGGGGTCCCTGTGACCCAGCTGTCTTTACTTTACTCAACTTGTTAATTGCTCGTTTTCAGATGTGGAATTCAACCTACTTGGCCAAGTTTGTCATCTTATGAACTACATTTGGGGTGGCAAAATGATTTTAACATGGCCATAATGATGAAACTCTGCTATGGTTGCACAGGGGGAAACATTGCGAATGCACGTTGAGGGTCATTTTGTACTGCGTGGTGCGGAAAGTGAATGTGTAAACTTGCTTTTATGTTTCCATTTTCAGCTACAACTCATCTCAGTGTCATTCCGAGGCATAGGACGGTAGCAACGCGGAGCCAGCCTCTCCCCTTTGCTTTCCTGCGTCCTCTGAAAAGAGCACTCGCCCTTACTTACGCCTGCATGGGAGTTTCATGCATGTGTACAACCAAAGATTGCAATGGAACACGAATCCCTTATGAACTACCGCCTGCAAAGAGTGTTTAGAGAAGTGTTTTATTTCTCTCAAAGCGAGGATTTCGCCTGGCTTTGCTCTTCTTTCGCACTCTGCTTTGGGGGTGTTGAAAATTGCATGCAGGAGACCAGCAACACGAAAGTCAAGGCACAAGTCGAGGGACCACGTGGGTTGATGGCGTCCGCCCACATTTTTGAAAGTGTGGGTGCCGTCCTCCCTATGTGATTAAGGAAGTAAAAAACAGAATGTGCTGCACGCACTTGACACAAGCTGTGCCACACCCAGGAATCAAGCCGAGGTGGTGGGGCTGGCAGGCGTGACACTTAGCCACAAGACCACATGGATAGCTCCCAAGAGGGCACAAAAATCGGATCTATTGACATTCTATAGTACAGGACGTGTTTTGCTAAAGATTATACGATTTAAAAGGTGCAAATGTTTTATAATTATCCAGCAATAGAATAAGACAATCTGTCCTCTTGGCGCGTGCTTAATGCACAATTGAAGAAAGTGCACCGACTGAATAAGCACGCGCCGAGAAGACAGATTGTTTTAGCACGAATGAGCGTCCTATTCCAGTGATTAACCCCCTGCGAGGCGCCGGAGCAGGGAGGGACAAAACAATTGTGGTGCCCCTGCCCCAACCCCGCCTCTCCCCCTGGCGACCAGGGGCGCGCGGGGAGGCGAGGTGCATTAATCCACCCAGGGCACTGACGTGCGGCAAGAGTCCCCCCACGTATCTTTTTAGACTGGGGTCCTTAGAAAGTGCAAGTGTTGGAGGTCCCCGGCATTCAATTACCCCCATTGTTTTTAAGAATTTTTGCAAAAAGGGACATGTTTGACCCAGTGCAAATACTATGCAAAATAGTCCTGGGCTGATGGAAGGTTTCTGTACCATACACCGCAGTGTGTTTTGGCTTCCTTACTTTTTGCTTTGACCTCCCGAGAGCAACACAGACAGTTTTAATCCATGTCATTTATTGACCCCAGCTCAGCTATGTGAAAGAAATTCTCAGATTTTCGTGGTTTTATTCTACATCTGTGTGCATTATTTACATTACCTGCCTAAATAGGGATTACTGAAAAGTGATTCCGTTCTGTATGTTCGCTACAGGAAAGAGTCCCACTCATATACGGTTTAATTCCATATATGATAATAACAGTCACTTTTTAGAGCACGCAACAAACTGAAATGTCATGTGGCTCACGTATAACGGCACCACTCGAAGAAGAGCCTTGGGCTATGGTGGGGGGCAGAGTGCCATGGGCGAGGCTCTGGGCAGGACAGTGTGAGTTGATCCGGAGCCTCAGACTGTGGGTACTTACCAGTGTGCAATGGCCCCCTTCTGAGCCCTCTGCTCGGCTGAGGCGTGCTTCCCGGGTGCTTATTGGCAATGGGCACATATATTCTGCCCCTCGGCTGCAGCCATTATGGGTCTGTGTACACCAATGGTATTTGTGCTCCCATGTGACCCCTCCTAACAAGGATTTCTAGGTAGGCCACTGCGTTTGGGTTTGGAGGCCTGGGCATCTCGTGGTCGTCTGCTTTGCTTGCTGTGTATATATATCGCAATACACAGGGGATTGTGCTTGCCCTTCGGGCCTCCGCTCCCACAAACACTGATTCCTGCTGGATATTGTCAGTCCGAAGGCCGATGAAGCCCTAATTGCCTCAGATGGTGTCTTTCATCCTTGGATACCTTAAGGCAGAGGTCTGCAACCTGTGGCTCTCCTGCTGTGTTGGACTACAACTACAATGATCTCTCACCACTGACTGCCATGGCTGGGGCTGAAGGCTGTTGTAGTCCAAACGATCTGCAGAGCCAAAGGTTGCACAGCCCTGCCTTAAGGTGTCTTGAAGATAGAAATGGACCGTTTAAATTGCTCCTAATTTAAGGAAAACACCTGAAACCTCAGGTCTCTGATGACAAGACATGTGTATGCCACCTGCTTCCAAGCTATGAGCTTGGCCACGACCCCGCCCCTGCCTGATGAGGTGGGACATGTCTTGCCAACCAGTTGTTTCCTCAGTGGTCCCTGGGAGGAGAGGGCAGGCGGGGGTCAAGTGCTTCCCCCTGTTGCACAAACCATTGTGAATGGGGCAACACAATAAAAGTGGACTTTACAAATGACCTGTCCACTGCCCCTTTTCCCATCAGCCAGCCTTGCTCTTTCTTGTTGTTGTGCACGGGGGATCCCACGTGCCTTAAAGAACCCTCAGTTGAATGTGCTTGGAGGGGGCGCTACGGACTCCCACCTCTTTGCTTGGTGAGCAGGTCTGTAGAGAAAGATGACCTTGCAGCATTGTTGCTGTTAAGGACATCATGTCCAGTACGGCGGACATCCCATATATCAAGCTCTCTATATATCTATATCTGCATCTATACACCTCTCTAGGGTATCCCCACTTTGTTGGGGTTAGGCAGAGGCGTAGACAGGGTGGGGCCTAAGCGGGCAAGGCCTACCAATCATCTGTAAGTGCCACTCAGCAGGGCGGTGTGGGCATTTGCAGGTGTTAATGTGACTGCGGTGGTACCAACTGCATCAGCTTCAGCCCCGCGTTAGACAATCCTGGCTACACCTCTGGGGTTAGGTATATAGAAAGGGGGGATGAGGTGCACGCGGGCTGTCTCCCCCCGCCCACGCATTTTGCAGTGGCTAATCGGTTAAATAAATGTGATGTCCAAGCAAACGTGGTAGATCCCGCTGTATAGAGAGAGCGATATAGATGCAGCTATATATATATGCTGTGCTTTCCTCGCATGATCCCGTACAGGTGACGATGAGGTCAGCGCCCAGATCCAGGGAGCTCAGCCATCAGACTCCATCCTGATGGGCCGAGCGTATGATTCTTGTGCTCTGAAAATGCTGCACTTAAAGTGCACTGGAGCAAATAAACAAATGTCCCTCTCATGTTTCGGAACTAATCTCTTGAAGCTAAATTTTGGAGGTATATAATATGTAAAAAGCCCCCCGCCCATCTAGTTCACATACTTCGTTTCAACCATGACCTCTGACCTTTCCAGTCCAGCCACGCACAGGTATGTTAGAAGCCAGGGGGAGGAGCTACAGTCCCAGCCAACAAAGCCTCCCCGCCAAACGTGAGCGCAATATATAACATCTGACTTGAAAAAATTGGTCCCCTTGGTAGCGTAAAAATAAATTAAGTTGAAATAAATAAATATATATATATCAGGAAAAAAATTGAATTGGCAAAGCAGTGTACGCCTTGGGTGGCTGGCACACCTCGGGACTTCTCCAGGCCCCTGTGAGTTCTCGCTTGATGACGGCTTCCTGGTTAGTTGCTTTGGACCAGGTGTAAAGTAGGCAAGGAGGGACCTCGTGTGGAGGCGCTGGAAGCCGTGTTCAACACACCCTGTTGGAAGGCGCTGGCATAAGGTAGGAGCAAGGGAAAGGGTTGTGGGAGGGGAGGCAGGAGATCCGTTGCAGTGCAAAGTCTTTTGTTTTTCTTCATAGCGTGTCACGGATCTCCTTTCCGAAAGATCTATTTGAAGTTGGTCACCAAAGTCGAGAATGTTCCTTTATCCTACAGCGAGAAGAACGAGAGAAGAAAAAAGATGCAGTCAGGAAACCTAGCTATTACCTTTGATGAGTAGAAGGGTCGGCTGGAGTACATATGCATGGGAGTAGAGCAAGAGATGTGTATGGGTATGGCCTGTACCGCACATTCATGCTAGCCACTGTTTCTGGCTATGCTCACTGTTGGGCCGACCTGCCGCTGCAGAGTTACAGTACCCACCCAGCTCGTTCACTTACAGGTGTCCGGTGGTGGGGCCAGCTCCGGCTTGGGAGGACTTAAACCCTCCCAAATTGAGGAGGTTATAGGCAGGATGCAACCCAAGTGGTGTCAATGGTAACGGGTGCGATTGCAAGAGCCTGTCAAATTTATCACCCGAGGGAGCACAGTACATATGTTTAAACAGGCATTAACATGGCAGCAGCCGCAAACGTGCAGTGGCAGAGGACACAAGCCTGCCCAGGCGATATCAATATACCTCCTTGATGAAGTCAAAGGACTCGTTTCTAGATTCAGCTCTTAGATGGCCCACACCTCCAATAATAAGCATCATTTTGTGAAACCTAATAGCCTCTAAATTAGAGTAAACAATTGATCTGATGTGCCAAAGGAAGGAGTAATAGTGGTTCAGCCGGCTGGGCTCAGAGGATTGTGAGGGGTGCGCTCGCCAGTCGGATGAGTTAATGGCCCCAATCAGAATCAGCTTTTAAAACTGTCATCCAGCCCGTTCCCCCGCAACATTTTGAGACTGGCTTCACCCCTGCTTCTATCCCCCTACTTTCCACCTGCTATTTGTACTGTATTTCCAGGTGTATGATACTACCAGGCTGCCATCAGGTGCACAGGACTTTGAACTTTGCATGCAATGAGACTTTTAAATGCCAACATCAAGCATACCAAGGGCCAGCCTCTTCCATGGAAGGGCTCTGCTGGTTGCTAGAGTACCCTATGTGGGCACGAGGGTAGCTTGCTCAACTACTTTAGATTAAGGCGCTAGATAAATAACACATCATTATCATTACTTTGGGTGTGTTAGGGCAGGTTGTGTAAACTCCATATTTAGGTTGTCAGAGTGCTGTGTGTGGGTGCAGGTTGCGTGCCCCCTGTGTGAGGTACTTATGTGAATTCACTGTTTGCTTGCTGCTTGTGGAAGTTCCATGTGTGCGGCTATGGAGTATGCAAGTTGCCTGTGTGGGGGCAGGATGTGTAAGTTTCTTGCATCAGTGTGGAAAAGCACCTTTCTTTGGAGAACCGTTTTTGTGGAGGAGGTTGTGTAAGCTCCCTGTATGAGAGGTGATGGTACATGCGTGGGGCAGCATACACAGTCTACTTGTTTGATGAGCTGTGTGAGTTTGCTCTTTGGGGCAGAAGACTGTGTTGGTGCTTGACCCCAGTGTGAGAGCAGGTTTTGGGAGTACCCAGTGTAGTGGCAGTATGCGAGAGCTCCTGTTGTGGGGCTGTCTGTGTACTCTCTTTGTATGGGCCAAGGTGTGTGAATTTGAGCAGGGTGCCTTCCCTATGAGGCACGTTTTTGTGTGTGTACCCTGGGTGGGGCAGTTTTCATAAGAATCCTGTTTTCCGGGCAGTTTGTATGAGTTTCTAGCACGGGGCAGGTTGCATGCGCACATCCTATTGCACCGGCAAGATATGCAAGCTCCTTTTGTAGGTATAAGGGCCCGGTACATAGACTTGTGAATCTTTCTTCCAAAACCAACTCCCACATGCAAAACAACGCTCCCAGATGCCAGTTACTCCTGGTTCTGAACCTATCTTATCCCCACTAACACACCCGGCCCTCCTCTCTTGCAGAGCCACGTGAGCGCCTGGATTCTGCCATTGGGTGGTAGCAGTGCGCGGTATAAATCAACATAACATGGCTCTCGCATCTACACACTCATCCGTTATCACATGGTTTGTTTTTGACAAGCGGATGTGGAGTTGTACGACTTTCAGAATGTGTACTAGTCATGTACAAAAACTCACAGAGTTACTACGTTTTTCACAGACACCATTACATTGGGTTTTCCACACATTTATTAGGCAAATTCTGTTTTAGCATTATATATGGTGCTCTGAAGGTGATGTATTTTTTTCTCCTCCGCAAATAGCTGCCACCCAAAAACAATTTCCGGTAACGTATACCTGTTGAACCCAGAAAGTCTGTGCAGAGAAATATTCCCGTAAAACACAACTCGCTGAAACGATCGCTCACAACCAAATTGCTTCCAGACGGAAAGGAAGCTAGAGCCGTACTTGCTATGCGCATGCAGGCACCTCGCGCCTGGCTGCACAGTACCACTTCCGGGTCGGGAACGCCCCTGAGCGATGATTGATAACATTCCTGTGTCTGGGAGAATCGGGACGCACCCTTTCTTCTTCCGTGCGAGCCTCTCACGGTTTCCAGGCTACAAACATATGTACCTAATAATTTCATGTATTAGCACTCATTATTTCATTTTTGGTGAACGTTTTTTGGGCAGAATGGAAACGTGTTTTGGTTTCTGTTAAATCTTCTTTAGTGGTAATGTACTTCTATGGATGTTTTGTTTTTGGCTACGTGCGCTGTATCAGTTATAAACTGCCACACATGCATATTATCATTCTCAGCACAATTTAATTTTTGTGACGTACATGCCGTACATGTGTGCAATGATTCTGAGCTGACACGATAATTGGCGGGCCATTTTATCTGCTAAATAAACGGTGTGGGCTAAACTCTTAGCGTCCAGTCCCGGCATGAGTTCACACTTACCTGCTTCACCATGGCTGTGCCAGCTCGGCGTTGCGCGGCCTGTCAGTAGGGATGGCTGGCATCCTTCGGCCTCTTTAGCTGCACCTTCAATCGCTTCATCCCGATCTGGAACCCATTCATTGCCTGAATGGCGGTTTGGGCACTAGATGGGTTATCAAAACTAACAAAGCCTGTGGAGGACAAGTGATGGTAAAGGGTTAATGCCGTCACTCCTGCACATTCTCATCAATAAAGAACACATTCGGAAATTATCGTACTAGTGAAGTGGAATTACAGCACAGCAGGGGTTAATAAAAATATTCAAGGGCTCTAACACTAATTTATCAGAGAAAGCAAGAGGGAATGAATGTGCCCCGGTGTGTGCGCCTATGTGATAGTGCATACGTGAAAACTCTTGAGAGGTGGAACATGTGAGAGAGTGACTACATGTATGACTGAGGAAACGGAAGTGGAATCAGCATCTTGGGAACTCATTGCGTGGCATGGGCTGCATGTAGAACATGGCTCTTGCTGCTTCTGGTAGGGGTAACATTAGATTATCTATAACATACCTCACACTCTAAGGGTTTGTTGGACCTCTGAGGGCTAAATGAAACTCCTCTATGTGGGACTACTACTGCAGCCGGTATGTGGGCTGATGAATCTCCTCTTTGAGTTATTGTGGGCTACTGCAGCCGGTGTGTGGGGTAATTAATTTCCTCTGTGAGGTATTGTCGGCTACTGCAGGCGGTGTGTGGGATAATTAATCTCCTCTATGAGTTATTGTGGGCTACTGCAGCCGGTGTGTGGAAAAATGAATCTCCTCTGTGAGCTATTGTGGGCTACTGCAGCCGGTGTGTGGGAAAATGAATCTCCTCTGTGAGCTATTGTGGGCTACTGCAGCCGGTGTGTGGGAAAATGAATCACCTCTGTGAGCTATTGTGGGCTACTGCAGCCGGTGTGTGGGAAAATGAATCTCCTCTGTGAGCTATTGTGGGCTACTGCAGCCGGTGTGTGGGAAAATGAATCTCCTCTGTGAGCTATTGTGGGCTACTGCAGCCGGTGTGTGGGCTAATTAATTTCCTCTGTGAGGTATTGTCGGCTACTGCAGGCGGTGTGTGGGATAATGAATCTCTTCTGTGAGGTATTGTGGGCTACTGCAGCCGGTGTGTGGGCCAATCAGTCTCCTCTGTAAGGTTTTGTGGGATACTGCAGCCGGTGTGTGGGATAATTAATCTCCTCTGTGAGGTATTGTGGGCTACTGCAGGCGGTGTGTGGGATAATTAATCTCCTCTGTGAGGTATTGTGGGCTACTGCAGCCGGTGTGTGGGATAATTAATCTCCTCTGTGGAGTATTGTGGGCTACTGCAGCTGGTGTGTGGGATAAATACTCTCCTATGTGAGGTATTGTGGCTACTGCAGCCTGTGTGTGGGCTAATTAATCTCCACTGTGAGGTATTGTGGGCTACTGCAGCCTGTGTGTGGGCTAATTAATCTCCTCTGTGAGGTATTGTGGGCTACTGCAGCCTGTGTGTGGGCTAATGAATCTCCTCTGTGAGGTATTGTGGGCTACTGCAGGCAGTGTGTGGGATAATTAATCTCCTCTGTGAGGTATTGTGGGCTACTGCAGGCGGTGTGTGGGATTATTAATCTCCTCTGTGAGGTATTGTCGGCTACTGCAGGCGGTGTGTGGGATAATTAATCTCCTCTGTGAGGTATTGTGGCTACTGCAGCCAGTGTGTGGGCTAATTAATCTCCTCTGTGAGGTATTGTGGGCTACTGCAGCTGGTGTGTGGGATAAATAATCTCCTCTGTGAGGTATTGTGGGCAACTGCAGCCAGTGTCTTGGATAATTAATCTCTTATGTGAGTTATTGTGGCCTACTGCAGCTGGTGTGTGGGAGAATGAAACCTTAGCTTTGGTGCATGTCATCAGAGCTCATCAGTGTATCTTGTGCTACTTTGTAGTCTGCAGACTATGTTGAAGCTCTAACAGAATGAATAAGCAGCACTTCCCTCCATCCGATACTCTATGTGTTTGTTGGTCCTCATACTTGTGAGTAGTATGGTCGCCTTTCATGCAACTGAGGCTTCCCTGGATGCAACCATACTTACTCATTTCCATCAACACCCGTACACACAAACACATGCACACACATACTTACCGAAGCACTTGCTCTGATTGGTGGCTCTGTCCATAAACACTTTGGAGGAGATAATGTTGCCAAAAGGCAAAAACATCTGCATCAACTCGTTGTCCCCAAATTCTTGGGGGAGATGGTAGATAAACAGGTTACATCCCTCAGGGCCTGGGGGAGATGAGGGTTGACAGTAAGAGTGAGCAGAAGCAAGAATACAAATCACAAAATGTAGAAGGTGCACAAATTGTTGTGTTGGGATCCCTCTAACACAATACAAACACAGTAACCTTAATTAACCCCTAAGGAAATTCCTGGCCCTCCTTCTTACATACCAAGTCACTCGCCTATAACAATGGTACCCGATTACCAAGAATGGTTAAACGGAAAACCTAGAGCCAGGAAAGGATCCCAGAGCACTTTCATTTAGCAGTGAAAAACACGGATAGCCTCTCAGAGTCATTAAGGGCTGTGGTCCTCATTACGAGTTCAGCTGTGCAGTAAAAAAGTGGCAGCAATTCCATTAGCAGCACTTTTCTGGTGATAACGGCTAAACCGCCACTTTTACTGAATTGACGAATTTCGAGTTGGACATTCAAGTGTAGGATTTACGTCCAGCATAACGCAAAAGGCCTGCAGGAAGAGGGCCAAAAAGAGTGGGCTGAGGGTTTCAGGTTATTTGAGAAGGATTGGGGGAAACAAGGGAAAATTGGGTTTGCCCCCGATAAACAACCACGCAATGAAATGCAACTGCGATAAACTGCCTAAATCACAGTCTGTTTCCAGCTTTTGCAAAACACTCCATTGGTTATGAATCCGAAAGAGAATACAATTCTAAATCTTCTGCCTGGTTAAGGGGTGTCGCCAAGGGCTGGCCCCAGCTTATCTTGCTTAGAAGATCTCCCATTATCAACCTCAATCTCAAGATTTATGCCTGTCTGTGGTTCCAAAAACCAGGTGTAAGACAAGGAGCGATTGGAGATCCTTGGAATACATACCCCGTTCTCTTTTTAATAAATCCTTTAAATCCTTCCCTTTTTGCTATCTAAGTTCTTCTTCTCGGTACTGTTTAGCCATCACATACGCTATTCTCCATTCCATCTGCTTCCAGGTGCAGTTTAATTTGACGAGTTTGTGCATTCTTAAATAAATCAAATCAAATTAGATTGCTCCTCTGAAAGGCTTTTATTTTGCAGAAAAACAGGACATACTAGTAGGATGAGCAGAACCTAATGCAAATCACAATTGATCGGCTATCCTCTTGTTTTCCTTATATTAGCAGCAATGATGGGGGGAGCAACCAATTAAGTTGCTCGTATCGTGGGCTGAATCTACCGATCAAAGCCTGTGTTTTCCGAGCAACCTGATGGCTGTTTGCCCCGCTATCTTCCTCCCACCCTACTTTTTGAATTTACCATCCCTCCCAACTCCAGTCCCACTTACCTGATTTCGTCAGCGGCGGTGGTGGTGCCAGCCCTCCCCCACCGCTGCCGCTGGTGCCACTCTGTCTTCCTTCTGGCCACCATGGAAATGGAAGAGGGGCTCCACTTGGAGCCCCGTCCTCCAGCTCCGTGGCGGCCATCTGGAGTCAGTTTGTTGTATGAATTAATTCATTCGTACAAGAAAAAATAGCTGTGAGCACCCCGGGTTACAGGATTGGCAACCTGGGGTGCTAATACCAATAACCACCCGTTCCATAGGTTGGAACGGGTGGTACGGCACCAGGGACCCCTGTTAAAGGCCTTCACGTACTCACCCCCGGGCCGTTACCACCCGTTTCAGTACGTGGAATGGGAGGTTATTGCTTAAGTAGTACCTGGGGAGAAAGCACCAGCCAATCAGGAGCTTAGGAACGTGGGCAATAATTTAAATTAAAACAGAGAAAAGACAATGCAGAATCTTGGACAGGAGGTCTAGGTTGGCGCTAACTAGGAACTCTCTCACCATTATGAAAACTGTAAAAAGCCCAAAGCCACCATTTCACTTGGGCGTCTTGTGGAAGGAAACCTTATGAAAAATTGACACATTCCCCCGAAGAAAATTTGGCTCAAAACTGCGTGTTTACAAAAAAGGAGCCACCTACAATATGGACAGAGCTACCTCTATGTCACAGGGATAGAGAGTCTATTCAGAAAGGTTTTCTTTTCTTTTTAAGAGTCGAGTTGCCAGACAAGGTTTTATTTTAGATGCTTTGTACATGGTCAATATTGTTAATAAGCACTGGTGGCGGGTGCGTGAGCCTATCAGTTAATGAAGAATGAGGGCTATCCGTTATGGATGATGTTCTTTCATTTTCAGAGTCAATTTCCATGTCAGATATCCTCAGGGTGCCTCCTGCTCGTCTCCCTCTTGATGTGGCCTCTATGTCGGTCGGTCCTGGAAGGATGCTGTGGCCTCTGGGCCTGGGAGAGTGGTGATACCGACCACTTACATAAAGGCTTTCTCTAGGGCACGGCATGTCTGTCAGATAGTTTGAAAGGGTTTATTGACTTTATTTTCGAAGAGAATGTTTCAATCAATTGGCCTGTCAATAAACCTTTCCTGCGCTTCTTAAACCGCCCGCCGTGAGGGTCTTCTGATTGGCAAGAAGCCCATGATTGGCAGATGCTTTGGGTGGCTGTCTGATTGACATTATGGGACATTGGACTCGCTTCAACTTGATTTCCTGAAGGAGAAAACAATTCTTAGAGGTTCTCCATCTTCAATTTAGACAAACACAACAATATTTGTCTCAGGCTGTTTTTTTTTACCGGAGTACAATAATCCATCGCTGCTTTCTATAGGACACAGAGCAGCTGTATGATCCAGGATAAAACAATGGCACTGAACAACCTGGGGCCTCTTTCTCGAGGCCCCATGTTGGCTGCATGTGGGGTGTACTCCATCAGCCAAATTTGGTTTATTAGGAAATAACTGGGGACTTGGAATCTGAGTAGAGCAAACTCAGCCTGTCCTGCTTCTCAGATTGATGGAGTAATGACCATGAATGTAGACTATTCTGTGTTTCTATATCTCTAGAAAACTGCAACTCTGCAGCTGTAAAGGTTACATAAAACCCTTAGGCCTGTGGGAATTGCAGGGGGGAGTTGCTCAATTTGCACCTTCGTGACATACGGTGCCCCCCCATGCAATGTTCTTTATTTTTTAGACACAGTGAAAAAAAAGGTCTTGAAGCTGGTGATTCCAGTTCAACACTGTTTTCCCTATGTTTTGTTAAATGTTAAATGTCAACAGTATTTATATCGTGCACCGTCAACCAACAGAGTTGGTCCACAGGCGCTCAGGCGGATCTGAAAACAATAGGGGGCGTGGGTTATGTTAGTCAGGTGAAGAGAGAACAGTAGAGTGAGAGAGAGGTGGTGTGCTGTTGGCAGCTTCAGTTCAGTTTCCACCTTGCGCTGAGCTTCGGTGTGAGTATCGGACCGGGCCGAGACCTTGTGTGCTGTTGGTGCTGTTTATATGTTGTTTGTTGTTGTTGCAGTGTGGTGAAGTGCATGCGGGTTGCTGGGTGAGTGATGGTTGTGTGGGTTTTGTCGGTGAGTTAGATATGCAGAAATTTGAAAAAAAAGTTTGTTGGTTACCTTTCCTGGTTATAGCAGGTCTAGTTTGTTTAACTAGCATTCCTGTGGGTAGGCCTATTTGCGGCTACCTTTCTTGACCATCTAACTGTTGTGAGAGATGGAGTGGCACATTCCTGGTTGTGTTGTGGTGAACTAAGTATGATGGGGTTGGATGTGTCTGCCCCCCCTCTGGTGTTGGTGCTGTGAATTGGCCACCTCCTGTTCCCTTGCTATCTGTTGTGACGTTGGTCTGTTGGAGCTTGGTGTAATTGGGTCAGGGTGCTATTGATGAATCGTCCATGTCATTCCATCTTGGTTTGCTTGTGTGTTCAGTCTTTAGAGTCATCCTGTCGTAGCTAACTCTCAGTTTATGGTGTGGTATATCGTAGAATGTCTTCCTTTGAGTCTGTGTGTAGTAGATCACTTGGTCGGATCATCATTGTTTTAGCTATGTGCCTGCCCCTATGGGTGCTCGTCTAGTTATGCAGTGAAGAGTCAGGATTTGAGCAGTTTCCTGAATAGTAGGTGGTTTCTTGTGTTACATATGTTCTTTGGTAGGTCTTTCCAAGTTTTCAGTGCTTGGTGAGAGAAAGAGGATCCTAAGGGTTTTTTTTGTTATAGGGCTTCGGTTCCAAGCGGATGTCGTTTCTTGATCTGAGCGTTCTTGTTGGTTGATGTAAGCGTAGTTTGTCTCTCAGGAATTCTGCGCCTTGGTTGTGGATTGCTCTGTGCGTGTTGCCCATTGATTTGAATTTGATTTGTTGTTTTATTGGTAGCCAATGTAGTGTTTTTAGCGCAAGTGTGATGTGTTCTCTTTGGGGTAGTTTGAGAAGCAATCTGGCTGCTGCGTTTTATATGCGTTGTAGTTTTTTTAAAGTCATTTGGGCATACCCAGGTATAGGCTATTGGCGTAATCTACTCTGGACATGACGAGAGCAATGATGGTTAAAGTTTTGTTAGCAAATGACAAGAACGGTAGGATTCTTTTTGCTGCTCGCAGGAGAAAGAAGCATTTCTTGAGTAGAGCATTTACTTGTGGCTCTAGGGTAAGTTTATTGTCAATCAGGACCCCCAGGTTTTTTACAATCGATGATGGGGCTGGGGTTGTACTGAGTACCCTTGGCCAAGGGATGTAGTGGTTGTCTTCTCTGTTTTTTGAGATGATCATTATTTCTGTTTTGCCTGGGTTAATTTTGAGGTAGTTCGAGTTCATCCAGTTGAATACCTCATGAAGGGAGTTTTCTAGAGTTGTGTTATCTTCTAGAGCGTCTTGTGATTTGCAGACTATTTGTGTAACATCAGCGTAGTTGCAGCAGGTAAGGCAGTGTCTTTTGATGATTTTGATTAGTAGAAATAGGTAGATGTTGAATAATAATGGGAGAAGGATGATCCTTATGGTACTCCCCATGTGGAATCTCTTGGGTTGGATTTGTAAGGTTTTGTTTTTTTCTTGTCATGGCACCGAGTAGTGGGTGAACCAAATTACCATTGCTCTTTTATGTGAAGGAAGGAACAGTTTTTCTTTGGAGATTTTGTGGATCTTTGTTGTGATCCAGGTGTGTAGTAGATCTACCATTTTGTCCAGGACAGCCTCTTCCATTATTGTTGGTTGTGGTTTGCTGAGTTCAAGAAGTTCAGTCAGGTTGGAGTTTTTGAAGGTTCTCCAGTTTCTTTTCATGGATATCAGTGGTTTATCGTGTTGCTTGTTTATTGGAGTGGTCATTGTGATTACGAAGTGAATGATGAGTTGGTCACTCCAGAGTATTGTTATTGGGGGTGCTGTAATAATAAGTTCTTTATTGGCGAAGATTGCGTCAAGTGTATGCCCTGCCGAGTGGGTCGCTCCTTTGACTAGTTGTTGAAGGTTCATTGCTGCTAGTTGGCCGGTTAGAGACTGTTGTGTTGGTTGTGGTTTCCTCGTCGAACCAGATGTTGAAGTCTCTGAGGACGATCAGATGGTTATGCTCGATGGCTAGGGTGATGATTGCTTCCGTGAAGGCGTCAACGAAGGTTGCATCGTAGGATGGCAGTCTGTATAACAGTGTGAATTTCAGGTTTGTTTTGGGGTTTACTGATAGGCGTAGGATTAAGAATTCACATTTATCGATGTTTAGTGGGTCAATTTGGTAGCCAGATGTTCCTTGTGGATGATTGCCAGCCCCCCCCCCACCTCCCTCTTTTGGTTTTTCTGTTTGCTTGAATGCATTCGAAATTTTCAGGCAGGCAGTTGTTGAGGGGAACTTGTTGTCGTCTAGTCATGTTTCAGTTACAAATAGGATATCGATACCTCCGTCACATAGGAGGTTGTATATTTTGGTGTTATGTTTGGACATTGACCTTGCATTGATTAAATTGCAGTGGATCTTTTTGGTGCAGTTTTGTTTATTAGCTGTTCCTTGTTTTGGTTTGTGGTTGTTCAATTGGGGTACTTCTGTGTTGACGTTGGTTGGATGAAGATCAGCGAAGGCTGCTTCTTCGTTGAAGCATACCGCTAGATTGGTAGCTTGGCTGTTAAATCTTTTTGCTTGTCTACTGGTGCCGATTGGTTCAAAATCATCGAAGGCTTCTTCATTGAATCGGTCTGTTAGGTTAGTGGTTGGGTTGATGGTTATTAGGGCTTCATCGTCTTGTCTGGTATGTTGTGGGTAGCGATGGTGCCCTTCTGTTTTTGTGATGTATGGGGCAAAGGGGTTGGAAACTTCCCACTCTCTTCTTCTCTGCTCACATCTTTTTTCTGGCCGTTTGGAGGAATACTTTGCTTGTTTCAAAATGTCAGTGTTGTGTAGGTATCGAGGCTCTGTGGTTGTTGCGAGGTATGGTGTAAGATATTGTGATTCTTTGCTTAGGTGGTTTGTTCTGATGATAACGGTGTTAAGCAGGGTGTTTTCTGCATTTGAGGCCGCTTCTACTGGGGGCAGTTGGATTTGTGTTTCTGTGTCCATTGTTGCATGATATTGCTCTCTTTCTTGGTGTCCATTTCTGCGTCGGGGCCTTTTGGTTCTGCGTGCATGGATAACAGGGCAAGTGATCGTCTATAATGTATTGTGCTAGGGCAGTATTGGAGTTTCATCTAATCTTGATATGCTTGGTTGCTTTTGGGTGCCATCTATTCTTCCATCAGTGGTTAGGTAGGTTTCCTACAGTTGCACTGTTCGATGGTGTCGGTTGGGTATCGGGCGTTCAGTTGTCGGGGGGTCTAGATTTCAAAGGTGGTAATGGTGTGGTTCCCAGGGTTGTCGGTTGCAGGATGGTGAGACCTAGTTTTCCCCGATGTTATGAAAGTGAGTAGCACGCAATGCTTAACGCCTCAATTGGGGACCTGGACTGCGAGAGGGAGGCTCGTGTTTCAAACGCTCTCAGGTAGTAGTTCGAATAGCTGGAATTGAGACCCCTTGATAACTGGCGGGGGGCGGGTCTAGGTTTCTGAGAGTGACAGGTAGCAATGTAATGCCCAGATCTGAGCTGGCCAGGTGGTGGGGGAGGGCTAGGCTTCTGATAGTGGCAGCAGTATCACAGTACAGACTTTCTGGATGTGAATCAAGTTAATCTCAGTGAGCTCACTAGTGTGCGACTTTGTGCAGGCTAGCATATGTAATACTATAGCAGTGCGTAGCAGGCCAGTAGTCACAGTACTAACACAGTGGGGAGGCTTCCATATGCAAGTCTATATAGTCTCAGCAAGTTGACTAGTGTGCAACATAGGCTAGCAATTGCAATACTAACACAGTGTGGACCGTCTAGGTGTTAATCAAGTTAATCTCAAGAAATTTGCTAGTGTACGACGCAGGGTAGCAACCACAATACTAATTTAGGGAGTAGCAGGCCAGTAATCACAATACTAACACAGTGTGGACCCTTCTAGATGTGAGTCTAGTTGATCTCAATCAGTTGATGGGTGTGTCGACGCAGGCTACCAATTACAATACTAACACAGTGTGGGCCCCTCTAGGTGTGAATCTCAACAGATTCGATAGTGTATGACGCAGGTTAGCAACCACCGTACTAACACAGTGTGGACCCTTCTAGATGTGAGTCTAGATAATCTCAACAAATTGACCAGTGTGTGACACAGGCTAGCAATAGCAATACTAACACGGTGTGGCTCCGGTTAGCAGTTACAATACTAACAGTGAGGAGCAGGCTAATAATTACAATACTAATACAGTGTGGAGCAGGCTAGTGATTACAATACTAACACAGTGTTGCACAGGCTAGCAGTTACAATGCTAACACAGTGTGGAGCAGGCTAGCAACCACAATACTAACACAGTGTGGACCCTTCTAGATGTGAGTCTAGTTGATCTCAATTGGTTGACTGGTATGCGACGCAGGCTAGCAATTATAATAGCACAGTGTTGAGCAGGCTAGCAGTTACAATACTAACACAGTGTGGACCCTTCTAGGTGTGAGTCTAGTATATCTCAGCAAGGTTGACTGGTGTGTGACACAGGCTTGCAATTACAATGCTAACACGGTGTGGAGCAGGCTAGCAACCACAATACTAACACAGTGTGGACCCTTCTAGATGTGAGTCTAGTTGATCTCAATTGGTTGACTGGTATGCGACGCAGGCTAGCAATTATAATAGCAGTGTTGAGCAGGCTAGCAGTTACAATACTAACACGGTGTGCACCCTTCTAGGTGTGAGTCTAGTACATCTCAGCAAGGTTGACTGGTGTGTGACGCAGGCTTGCAATTACAATACTAACACACTGTGGGGCCCTCTAGGTTTGAATCAAGTTAATTTTAACATATTCGCTAGTGTACGACGCAGGCTAGCAATCACAATACTAACACAGTCTGGAGCAGGCTAGCAACCACAATACTAACACAGTGTGGACCCTTCTAGATGAGAGTCTAGTTAATCTCAACAAGTTGACTAGTGTGCGACGCAGTCTAGCAATTATAATGATAACACAGTGTGGTGAAGGCTAATACATACAATACTAGTACAGTGTGGATCAGGCTAGTGATAACAATATTAACACAGTGTTGAGCAGGCTAGCAGTTAAAATGCTAACACAGTCTGGAGCAGGCTAGCAACCATAATACTAAAACAGTGTGGGCACTTCTAGGTGTGAATCAAGTTAATCTCAACAAATTTGCTAGTGTACGACGCAGGCTAGCAATTATAATATCAGCACAATGCTGAGCAGGCTAGCAGTTACAATACCAACACAGTGTGCGGCAGGCTAGTAATTACAATACTGACACAGTGTGGACCCTTCTAGATGTGAATCTAGTAGATCTCAACAGGTTGACTGGTGTGCAACGCAGGCTAGCAATCAGAATACTAACACAGTGTGAAGCAGGCTAGCAGTTACAATACTAACACAGTGTGGAGCAGGCTAATAATTACAATACTAGTACAGTGTGGAGAAGGCTAGTGATTACAATACAAACACAGTGTTCAGCAGGCTAGCAGTTACAATGCTAACATAGTGTGGAGCAGGCTAGCAGTTATAATGCTAACATAGTGTGGAGCAGGCTAGCAGTTACAATGGTAACACATTGTGGAGCAGGCTAGCAACTGTAATACTAACACAGTTTGGACCCTTCTAGATGTGAGTCTGGTTAATCTCAACAGGTAGACTAGTGTGCGACGCAGGTTAGCAGTTACAATACTAACACAGTGTGGAGCAGGCTAGTAGTTACAATACTAACACAGTGTGGACCAAGCTAGCAACCACAATACTAACATAGTGTGGACCCTTCTAGGTGTGAATTAAGTTAATCTCAACAAATTTGATAGTGTACGACGCTGGCTAGTGATTATAATATTAACACAGTGTTGAGCAGGCTAGTAAATTACAGTATTATCACAATGTATGTTATTTTGTTAAGTGGTGGCGATTCCAGGGTAGAGTAATTGCTCTATCACTCCTACCTTGGTGGCTGCTGCTGGCTGACGGCTGCCACTGGCTTCCCCTCATGACACCTGCAGACACGTTCTGGAGCCGCTTCTGTTGGAGCCGCCCTTCGCCTTGGGGCCCTTAGCCGCAGGGGCTGCCGGGCAGAGGGCTGCCCTGGGTGGGTGAGTTAAGTGCACGGAAATGGCCAAACGTTTGGCGGGAAGGAGACGGGAGGTGGGAGGAGGACGGGTAGTGGAAGCGGATAAACAGGGGAGAAGAGAGGGTACATAGGCAGGGGTGGGGTCCTCAGATGGTGAGAAAGGGCTCAAATAGAGGCTCTCAAGCCTATTTACCAAATACACTCACCTGCAGCTCCTCGGGTCGATGGAGCAAGCTGGGTGGAGCGTGGTGAGTACACCAAGAAGGGCCGATGAGGGCGGGCAGGGAGGAGGAAGGGAAGGGGAAGCGGATAAGTAGGGGAAGGGGGTATGAGGGCCGGGGGAGGCTCAGATGGTCAGAAGGTGCTCAAATAGAGGCCCAGGAGCCTATTTACCAAATACACTCACCTGCAGCTCCTCGGGTCGACAGAGTGAACTGGATGCAGTGTGGTGGATACACCAAGAAGGGCTGATGGAATAAGGCCAATCAGGGTATGGTGGCGGGCTGGGAGGTGGGAGGAGGGAGGGAAGGGGATGTGGATAAGCAGGGGAGAAGAGAGGGTATGAAGGCCGGGGTGGGGGCCTCAGATGGTGAGAAGGGGCTCAAATAGAGGCCCAGGAGCCTATTTACCAAATACACTCACATGCAGCTCCTTGGGTCGACGGAGTTAGCTGGGTGCAGCGTGGTGGATACACCAAGCAGGGCCAATGGAAAAAGGCCAATCAGGGTCCGAGGTGGCCTGGGAGGAGGGAGGAGGCAGAAGGGAGGGAAGGAGAAGAGGATAAGCGGGGGAGAAGAGAGGGTACGAAGGCCGGGGTGGGGGCCTCAGATGGTGAGAAGGGGCTCAAATAGAGGCCCCGGAGCCTATTTACCAAATACACTCACCTGCAGTTCCTCAGGGTCGAAGAAAACTATTAAATGCCTCCAACAATAAACAATTGCTAAATGCGTTTATATTGAAATCCTGTGGAATTTACCTGCTTTAAGAAGTTGAGAGAGCGGGAATGAAAGCAGTGCTGGACTGGCCCACCGGGACCCCGGGACTTTCCCCAGTAGGCCTTGGGGCATAGTGCCTCTTTTCTTGCTGGGAGACTTCGGGGAAGGATACACATATTTTGGACATTAATTCAATAAAAATATCAGGCCAGCCTGGGTGGTTCCCTAATAACTGGCTGCTGCATGCTGTATTTCTTTTCTGCCAGGGGCTGACGGGAGCTCACATTGCACAGGTGCAGTGCAGCCGAGGCCGCCTGTGCCGACAGTGTACTGCTGACTCTGCTCTGCTTCTGGCTGAGTGCTCGCCTCGATGGCGACTGAGGCTGAGCGCAATTGCTGCCATCAGGTGCGTGCCACGCCCACGGTGATTGGCAAATACCTCTTTCTCCTACTGTGTTTCTCCCTAGCTCTCCTCCACTCTCTGTGCTCCTGTCTCTGCCGCCTTCCCTGTTTGCTTCTATCTTTTTCTATTTCTAGCTAACTGGCTTCATATCAGACTTTCTGTCTTTCTCACTATATGACCCTTCTCTCTTTTTCCTTCTTTCCGTTTTTCCATCCCCATGTTTTTGCCAATTCCAATCTACCCCCCACTCACCTCCCACTCCCTTTCACTTCTCTGTCTCTAATGCCAAGACTTTCCCCAGAAGTTGCAGATTTATCGGCTAATATTGTGTTTAAATAATAATATAAATATTTCTAAGTTCTTTGTAGCCTGTAATTTTTGTTTGAAACGATACTTGATGTCACAGTTCGCTGGATATTTCAAATGTTGCCACAGTGCACAGGCGCGTAGCTTACTCCAAAATAATAGCAGGGGGAGGTGGTGATTGAGTGGTTCTGTGCTTTTCACAAGTTACACGTTGTATCCACGCCATATTTTGCCTTCGGGTCTTTAATTCCCCGCGTTTGCTTGCAGCATTGCACGGCTCTGCAGTGTGCAGTGCTCCATGAGGTGAGGTACATGAAACTCCATTCAGGTGAACATGTGAACCTAATGGGATGTGTGACCTACTTAAAAAGTGCGACAATGACTTGCACAAAGTCGGGATCGACAATTTATTCCATTTAAAAAAAGAAAAATGAGACTGTTCATCATTGTAGCCCCACCATCAAAGTATATGGTATGGGTCATTATGACCCAGGACCTGTTCCATCTCAAATATCCGCTCAGGCCCTGGGCCACGTTTCCGAAAGAGATGTGAAGAGTAGCACCTTCCCGCTGCCCGCTGAGGGACAAAGACTTAAGTGGTAATGCATAATTCTGTGTTACTCAAGAGATGACTGGCGTAGTCAGTATAAGACCTTAATAACAGAATTTCATTTAAGTCACATAGTAATGTGGCACTGCTTAAACCCCTCAACCTCCCCAGCAAGTGCGTGGGTTTGGACACAAATACCATGTTACACTATCAAGGTGTGATATGATATGGCATTTATAACGCGCTTATACACAAGTGTTTCAAAGCGCGACGAGGCAAAGGAGGGTGAACAGAGGGAAGACAGACAACGAATATATTATACAAGCAAAGTGAAATGCAGGCACCCTGCGTGACCCCAAACTTAACCGAAACTGGAGGGGCCGCTGCCTCCTCGTAAAAGACTCTGCTCTCTCTATTGTCCAGAAATGAAGCAATCCAGCATGTTGCTGGTGGGGAAAAGTGGGCTACCTCCTCCAACCTGACGACCAAAATAGAATGGTCAACCAGGTGAAGGTGGCAGAAAGATCCAGCAGCATCAACATGGATGAGAGACTATGGCCACGCGCTCCAGGA
Organism: Ambystoma mexicanum; assembly: GCF_040938575.1. Taxonomy (NCBI): domain Eukaryota; kingdom Metazoa; phylum Chordata; class Amphibia; order Caudata; family Ambystomatidae; genus Ambystoma; species Ambystoma mexicanum. Next base: position 343,276,186 of record NC_090921.1, on the reverse strand, counting down.
GCCTGGACTTCAATTCCAACAATGCAGTCTCCATTGATTAGATGTTGTGCAATCTGCCTGTAAGCAACGCGATCCAAAATTTTCAACAAAAATGGGGTGTTTGTGAAGGGCCTATAATTGAGAGAAACCTTCATAGGTAAAGCAGGTTTTTTGAGAATAGGGCTAACCCAAGCTTGTTTTAGGTTCGTCAGTACATGACCTTCAGTGAGGGAGGCATTCACAAACTGGCAAATGACTACCAATAAAGTGGGAGGGCATGTTTTAATTATCATGGCTGAGCAGGGGTCACTTTTACATCTGGTGGTTTTTAGTTGTTTCACTACAATCGACAACTCCTCAACCTTGATGGTAGACAAATTGAACTGGGGAATGGTGGCACATCTTTAAAACATCTCCTTCCTTATTTCACTAAAAACTGGAAGGAGGTCATCTTTTCTGTGCACTATATCTGCTCTAATTCCATTCAATTTGTTTAGGATAGCATCCTGGATTTCCTGTGTCCTTCACTAATTGGCTAGTGTTAGAGGAGCTAATAGATTCTTGTTCCGTGAGAATCTTGAAGAGTTCCTTAACCTCATGAATATTAATGAGGGGTATCCTGACAACCAGACATGGATCCGGCCATCACGGTTTAGATTTGGACAACCCTGGAGTAGACACTTGGGCAAGCACTGAGCATGACATTGGATGCAATGCAATTAAAGTTACAGCAGATGTGACAACAGTTGTAATTTCAAAGGCAGTCCAGGGCATTGACCAAAGTGAGATAAGAGTCAAAAGTTCCTTGTGTTGACAGTTTTTATAGCCACAGTGGGAAGGATGCTGATTACTACAGGGGCTGCTGTTTATTCTCCAGCTCACTTACCCAATACTGTACGGATGCAGCAAAATATGCACCACTCTTTTAGGGGGATACACATCCCGCCTGACTAAACCTCTTCTTATCAGAGGACATATACAGCCTCTGAGACACCTATGGCCTCACAGCAAGTATTTATGACTACTGCCTTTATCATTTTGAGGTATGCATACTATTAGATTAGAGAAAGGAAACATACTATAGAAAAATTATTTTATAACACCCTTAATACCGTGGACCTGTTTCTAAGCGCAAGCCCCGGATTCGAACCAGTGTTACTATGCGTTACCTTGCATTGCCCCTGAGTTATCCTCCCAGCCTTCTACTATTGCTAGGGTGATACCAAAATGTGGCACTGTAAGGGGGGGAGGGCTCATTTCTATTCTACACAGTGCCATGCAAGTGAGTCCTGTCTGTCAATGTACACACACCAAATGCAACTACATACATTGCTCTTGCAGCATGTAACACTGCATGTGTGTGATGGGGCTGTGATGATATGACTATTGCTCTGAGTACTGGGATGAGTACTACATACAACGCCTATTCTGCTGCACACTACTACTAAACCAGCAGGGACCCCACTCATATAGTAGAAACGGGCCAGCCCGACAGGTATACCTCCTTCTCCTTTTGTGGTAATGTTTGCCGAGGCAAGACTATACTCGTGAGGAAGGATGTGAGCTAGCACAGAAGGAGTCTAAGCAGCAATAGTATTATGGTAAGAAAAGAAAAGAATGCCCACCTAACTACGTATCCTACTAAAAATAGAATACTTTAATTAAACTAGAAATACAAACACACCAATCAAAAACATTATAACTCACCTCTGTAAGAGAAGGCACAGTATATGTAGACTTTGTAATGAAAGAGGGCATTTTGTTCTGAAGACAATCATTTCCGCAGCAAATTCACATTTACCAACAATGACTTTGAAAAAAAAAAGAGTGGCGTCTTACTAGTCACGCTGACCTTTTGAGGCAACTCAGGGGTTCAGAACCACTTTAAATACCCTGTAGGCTTATATTGGGGGCTTCACAGTGTCGAGTCAGGCTTCTAGGCACTGTCCAATGGGTTGCAAAAGCACTCAGACATTTTGAGTTGGTTGTTCCCAATCGATCGTGGACTTTGAGACACTCAAGTCGGTGGTGATGTCTTTAGTGGTGATCATCCCAAATCAGTGAAGAAAAGGCAGATGATGGTTGAGTTGGGGTTGTGTATCAGCCAAGTCAGCTTGAAGAGGTCCGACGATGCGATCCAGATCTTCAGTGGCTATCGGTTTAAAAAGGCTGATGCGTATGCAGGTGATGAACACCTGCTCGACAGCAGATTGAAAAGCAGCGAATGTCACAGGAAGCTTTGTGTAGTATTTCATGCTTCACACATATTCCATGCTGAGGTAAGGGTGGAATGTGGAGTATGGAATACAAGGAGAAAAATGCAGAGAGAACAGCATTTGAAGAGATTGTGTTGATGAACCAGTGGGCATTTGAATAAACTCCAGTAAATAATTTTACCTCAAAGCACCTAAAAACCTTCCTCTTTGCTTCTGCTTTCTTTCCCCCTCTCCCCTGCTGAAGTCGTGGCTGATTCTGAGACAGCAAGGGTTACCTGGCCACCCATCTGTTCTCGGGCCCAAGCCCTGCCAGTTGTACGCTTGCGCTGCATTCCTGGCAACCCCTGTACCTGGGGACTGTTTTAGGTATCCCTACAGTCCCCAAACCAGCAATTATGTCTGCACTCATCCTGCACTTGCTACCAGCCGGCCGTTCTTCATTTATTTAATGTTATTATTTTATTATCCCACGTACTGCACTTTCCCCTCCCCACGCTCCCCGTACTTTTATTATCCCTCTTCCCTTCCACTTGCGCAATCTGAATGAAACCTGGCCTAGTAAGATAGTTGTCTGTCTCCCCTCTGTTCCCCCTCCCTTGTCTCGTCGCGCCTTGAAACACTTGTGTAAAGGCGCGTTATAAATGTCATATCATATCATATCATATCATATCATATCATATGAAGTCTGTGTCCTTCATCTTTTTACACGGGTGCTTGCAGCAGCTCAATAAAACCCCTTGATCAGTCAAGCCAGCTTGAAAATGGATCACCGTGGGCAAACAGTGCTTAGAGATGAGTCTTTATTTCTGGTTGCTGATGGAACCTTGTCCAGGGACAGGGTGTATCCTTTTTTCCCACTTCTCAGCCAGCTGTAAAATCCAGTGAGCGGGTTCATGGGTGCCAGTGGTCTCAGGTTGCAGTAGACTGTGTCCAGTCAGCAGAAAACCCCAAATGTTCCTCAAGGATGAGTGAGGGGAAGGGTATTTCTACCTTTTTGGAACCTTTCTCTTCATCTCCTTGGAAGGGGGCTTCGTGGCAGACGGTATCCCCAATGAAGTTCCAAGTGTATTCCCTCTTCTTTAGTAGTCCAAAGATGATTCAGAAGATGGGTGGCTTCACTGCCTTAAAAAGGCAAGCTGCAAAAGTGGATTGGCCCTACTAAAGCATTCTGTGAAGGGTTCATTCCTGACTGCTGTTTCAGAATCTTTTACCTGGTAATGGGGGTCCTAGAGAGATATATCTGTGGGAAGTGGGGAGGGGGTACACAAAGTATGATATGATATTGTATTTGTATCGCGCTCATACATAAGTGTTTCAGAGCGTGACGAGGCAAGGGAAGGGAACAAGGGCAGACAAAACAGCGATCTTACTAGGTCCAGTGACATTGAGAATGCGCAAGTGCAGGGGAGAGGGAAAGAGGAAAGTGCATGGGGGAGGGGAGGACTGGAAAGTGCTGAACAAGGGATAAAACATCAACTGGTAGTGCAGCCAGCATGGTGGCAAGTGCAAGGCTAAAGCGCAGACAAGGAGTGTCTAATAAGTGCAGGCAAGGGGACTGTAGGGTTGCAGATACAGACCCATGTTCAAGGGTTGCCAGGAGGCAGTGCGGGTGTGTGGCTGGGATTGGGTCCGAAAATCAGAGGGCAACCAGGTGCCTGGTGCTGAAGCACACAGATCAGCAGTGGAGAGATACAGTGAAGGCAGAAGCAAAGAGGAAGGTATTGAGGTGCTTCCGGAAACAGACATGGTTCTCCTCAAGTTTCAGACAGGCAGGAAGGCTGTTGCAGAGGGAGGCCCAAGCCGAGGAAAGAGATTTACCCCAAACTCGTTGCTTAGAGAAGCAACTGACCCTGAGGGAGTTGGAGGTGGAGGAATGAAGAGCTTGAGATGGAAGGTATTTAAGGAGGCGGAGTTGTAGGTATTGTGGACCCAGGCCCCAGAAATACTTGTGGACAATGTAAAGGGTCTTGAATTAAATTGTTGCAGGCACTGGGAGCCAATGAAGAGATTTCAGGGCTGGAGAGATACGATCCCAGGGCTTGAGGCCAAGGACAAGTCTCGCAGTCCTGTTCTGGATGAGTTGCAGAGGGCGGGGAGTAGAAGCAGGCAGATTTAGAAAGAGGCTGTCGCAGTACTCCAGGCTAGAGGGAACCAGAGCTCTTGAGACAGTGAGTTTCTGGGGAAAGGAGAGGAAAGGAAGAATACTTCTGAGGATGTGCAGTTGGTAGTTTGACTTCTTAGAAACGTCAGAGATGTGAGGAGAAAAGGAGAGTGTGGAGTCAAAGATGACCCCGTGGTTCTTAGCCTCGCAGGTGGGAGCAGGAAGAGGGCCAAGAGAGGCCGGCCAGAGAGTGACAGGTAAGGAGGGTGCAGGTGTGCCGATGAGGAGAATCTCCATCTTACTGGCATTAAGGCAGAGATCATTGGTGGCACACCACTCTTGGATAGAAGACAGACAGTCAGAGAAAAGAGAAGAAGAGGTGGCTGAGGGTAGCCTGAAAATGAGCGGAGTGTCATCTGCATAGCACTGAAAGTTGGAGCAGAGAGTGGTAATCTGGTGGGCGAGGTACCAGGTATTCGTTAAAAAGCCAGGGAGAGAGGTTAGACACCTGGGGAATACCACAGGTAGAGAGTGAGATAGAGGAAAGGAAGGACCCAAGTTGGACCTTGGAGTGTCGATCAGAGATGAAAGAGGTCAGCCAGGCCAGGGCCTGATCGGTGATACCCAGGTTATCACGGAGATGGTTGAGCAGGATGGCATGGTTGACCGTGTCAAAGGCAGAAGAGAGATTGAGTAGGATGAGGGACAGAAGTGATGGTAGAGTCGAGGTTAGAGAGCAGGTCTTCATGGATGTTCAGGAGAGTTTCAGTGCTTCTGGCAGCTCTGAAGCCAGACTGATGGTCATGGAGACAACTAACAGAATTGGTGTAAATATTAAGCTGGGAGATGGCCAGCTTTTCTAGGAGTTTGCCCAGGAAAGAAATGATGGAGATCAGGTGATAGTTAGCCAGGCCTGAGGGGACGGCTGTGGGTTTCTTGAGAAGAGAGTGCACAAGAGAGTACTTCAGAGGGGAGAGGAAGGCTCCAGAGGCAAAGGAGAGGTTGCAGAAGTCGGGCAGAGCAGGAGCAAGGGTGTCACTGTGGTCCTTGATAGTTTTGGATGAACAGGGAAGAACCTGTTTTGATTAGACCTACTATGGGAACCCTAGGAGAAACCAAGATGGGTGGGTCCTTCTGTGGACTGGTGCTTCTCTTGAAACCAGTAAGTTTTGGCCAGTATAATTGTAGATTTCCAGAGACCACCATTTCAAAATAAGACATGTCTCATGTTTAGAATTTCACCTGCCACCAGGCTGTGGTAGCCCCCAATTATGTAATGTTATATCAGTGTTATCCGGTTCCATGTGTTAATATCCCCACAAAAATATCGGCATACAAAAATATCACCATATTTTTGGGGCAATATCAAGGCATGGAACCTGCGGTGGACACCCCCGCAGCCCCTGCATTATGTTTAAAGGAGTGGGGGACACCCATGCAATCCCTGCTCCCAAAAACACCCAAAATTATCCCCCTCAAAAATATAGCCTATGGCTGTTCCAAACAACCATATATAATATACGGCGATATTTGTGGTGGGGATAATATGTAGTGATACCGGCTATCCATGGTTAAATGCAGACCCTGGCAGGTGGAACTTTGGGTTTTATCAGGATTTTGGCAGGAATATACATATCCATTTGTAACTACCAGGCAGATTCTGGGAGGTGTCAGTAGACATACTCAGAAGAGGTACATGTTTGCAGTATACTTTTCAGCATGGAGCATTACAAAGGTGGGGTCTGATTAGAAGACCTCCCTTTCTGACACAGAATTTCCCACATAATCTTGTATAGATTTCTTTTTTTAACTCAGGCTATTGCACCCTCCCATATGGTATTCTGTCACCGGGGCAAATGCGCAGTACGCAAGCAAGTATGTCGTATGACAGTGTATATTATAGTCCCCTCGGGCTGAAGACTGGACAAAATCTTGGAGCACATACTTTAGGAATCATTTGGTTACTCAATAAATATATACAAGACAGTAGGAAAATGCAATTTACACTAAAATATAGATAACATGGTATTTAAACTTACAAGAAAAATAATAAAAGCATATGATAATAAAATATTTTTGTGGATTTTCTTGTTGAACAAAATTCTTTTGAATTTAAAGCAGATGGGGCAGGGTGTTGCCTCCAATGGGGAAAAAAGAAATTGGCCAACCCTGCGTCAAAATATTAGCTTAAAAAACAGACTGATATGAGAAGATGAAAATTAACACAGTGACATACTTAAACATTCCGATCAGCCTATAAAAGGAAAACAAATCAAATTGGAATCCAAAATTAATATAAATCCACAGTTCAAATATCTGTAATGACCCGAGTGCTAAGGGTCACTGATTGTATAATTGGAAAAGGGTCAGTCTGACCCTTGCCCTCGGATAAGTCCCTGGGTGAGGACTTGTGGGAACCCGTTTAGCTGATTTCCATTAAACAGTTTCTTCTCTGCCACCAGCTGAGTAGTGAGGACCATCCAGGCCAGGATGGCAGAAGATGCTGAACCTGGTTGAAGGGTCATATGAGTGTGGAGCCGGTGCCAGGTTCTCTGTGGGATGAAGTTTCATGGGTTATGTGTCCATGACTCAGGTTCAGGCCACACAACACCCGCTGAGATGCTGGTGGCTGCAGGTTAGTCTAGTATCCTTGGGACTTGCCCACCGTTCCATTTTCCATGAAGCACCCAGAAGAGGTATGATTCGATGCCACCCCAAATAAAAATGGCCAAAAATGGGCAAAATGCCCTTAAAACCAAGAAAGTAATTTGGTCAGAAAACAAAGGCAGACAAAAGAAGGGAGCGTGCACTGATATGCGTAGGTGTTGAGGGCACAAAGTGGAGGAAGATGGAGGCCATTGGGGGGCCCACATAAACACACAGAGCATTGGCAATTAATAGAAATCGAGGCAAATTTAGCCAGCATGCCCATTGGGAAGATATAGGCCCGATAATAGAATGTGTACATGGTTACTAGTCGTTTCATTAGTAAATAATGTATACATTGGCCCTTGGCACTCTGCTGTGGCCAGGTCCAAGCTCTGCCTGGTGAAAGGTGTGGACACGCATCCAATCCCAAGTAAGAATAGGTTGTAGCATTGCACTTCCTGACATGGGAGGGATCGTGGCAACGGGGGAAATCTAGACTGTGGGCCTCATTCCGAGTCCGGCTGTAACCCTGTCCGCGCTCATCTCTCCCTCATGGTGCTTTCACATCTCCCATGCGGATGTACCGCACGGATCCCACACGTTGTGCACTTGCAAACACATTTTATTAACGGCGGTGACATGATGAATGTATATATTTTGAGTTGATTGTTTATATTCCTAATTGTCTGCATGTTAGATTCTTTTGAAGTGCAAGTATCAGCGCCGTCTTGGCCTCTTGGCGCTGAAGAGTCCTGTCCGCAGTGTCCTATCATTGGATCATCCTAGCAGCTCAGGAGGTTCTATAGAAGGCTCCTTCAGTGGCTCCTACATTGGGTAGCAGCAGGTTCCATGGTTCAGTTCCAGGAAAGAATGGCTTCCTTGTACATTTTGGAAGCAAAATAGCTAAGGAATTATAGGGACAGAGAACATGCCAGGTCTGATAGTGGACACCTTGCTCGATCAGAAACCATGGCCGCTTTCCATAAACGTGCACCATACAGACTGTCTGGAAGCGTGCGCGCCTGGCCATTGCCAGCCAGTGCAAATACCTCCAGGCGGGCGATGCATGCTTGGAGGTGCCTGTCCAGAACAGTAGTCCAACAGCCAGAGTCCTCACTCTTTGCAAGGGGGTTCTCCAGGCTGGCGATACATGCTTAGAAGTGCTTGTTCAGAACAGTAGTCCAACAGCCAGAGTCCTCACTCTTTGCAAGGGGGGTCTTCAGGTAGGCGATGCATGCTTCTTGGAAGTGCCTGTCCAGAACAGTAGTCCAACAGCCAGAGTCCTCACTCTTTGCAAGGGGGTTCTTCAGGTAGGCGATGCATGCTTCTTGGAAGCGCCTGTCCAGAACAGTAGTCCAACAGCCAGAGTCCTCACTCTTTGCAAGGGGGGGTCTCCAGGCTGGCGATATATGCTTGGAAGTGCTTGTTCAGAACAGTATTCCAACAGCCAGAGTCCTTACTCTTAGCAAGGGGGGCTTCAGGTACAGTGGGATCCTTAGGAAGATTCTGTTGGAACAGTCCACACGAGACTGCACTAATTTTCCCAGCGCACACGGAGCAGAACAATGCCATGTGTCATGGGTTCGATACCCTGATCGGGCTGTTTCTGCGGTTCATAAATGAAACCATGTGTGGGTAATAAGAGTGGCACTGATTATAACAGTGCTGAGAAGTTGAAGGAATCTGGCATGAAGTGCTACATGAATCACCAAATTAATATTATCCTTATTCTTATTAACCATGATAATAGTTGTGTATCTGACCCTGGGCTTATCCGAAAGTATCTGCCACTCCCACATTCACCCCACGCACCCACAGCTGATACTGTCATGACATACAGAAGGAAGCTGAACTGAAACAAGTCTCCTGGTGGTTACAGGAGGCCGCTGGCTGTTTCCAAAGGCTGTCCTCTGTGAAGTCGAGCACCCACGGACTAAGCCTTCCTGGATAAGAGGGACAATGAAGTGCTTCCCAACTAGTGCATATGGATCACTAATAATGGCTCCTCTCACAACCTATCCTGGCTGTCTGCAAGCCAATAGCAGGTGGGAGTTTTGCAAGGAGTGGAGTCAACAACATCAGCGTAAATGTTCCTAAAGCGTGCAGGTGCCGCTGCTACTCTGCAGTGTGTGTCAGGGTTGTGAGAACTGCTCGGCCCCACCCTCAAAATAACCCTGTTGTTGTAATAGGAGCATGTTGATTGAATGGTATGATTGATGATCATTAGATAAAAATGTTTGTAATGTCTTTTTAAATGTGTTTTTATGAAAAATAATTCAAGAGATTTATGTTTTGCAAAATTGCATTCAGCTTCAATAACTATCCCCATTAGGGTGTTAACCCTGCTAATGATTTAGACAGGGACCCTCCACCCGTACCTGTGTTACATACAGGACCTCTAGAGAGGGGTAGTCAATCTGTAACTTACACTTTCTCTCCTTTAGACTCTCCCTTCCAACAGATTTGACCCCCCGTCAACAAAAATTAGGGAGTACCCAATTATCTCTTCCCTCCTTCTCAGAGGTCATGAGACACGAGGTGCGGGTGTGGAGGGCAGATTGCAGATTTTGGGGCGGTCCTGACAGTGGAAAGGGATTGCAAGAGTGCGAGGAATGTGCCAGGTGCTGCTCATCGCTTACCTTCTCGCTGTTGATGCTGCAGGATAGGAGGACCTTGAGGAACCGCCTGGGCCACAGGGGTCAAGGCGGCCGTCGGATAAATGGCTGCATGGACAAGAACACATATGGTTAGGTTATTCTGGACAGTCTCCTTGGGCCCCTGCAGATGTCCCCAGGGTTTGCCAGATGTTTAACATGTTGAGATGCTGCAAAGATCCAGCCATCAATCTTTTATGAACACTTTACTCAGCGCTAATGCCAAACTACTCGAATTCTCCCCACTTTTTGGTGACATTCCAGTGGGGTTTCAAAAGCACGTCATTGTAAGCTGCTAGCTACAAAACAATAGCTTTCATATGATACGATCTGGCATTTACAGCGCGCCTATACACAAGTGTTTCAAGGCACGACGAGGCAAGGGAGGGGAACAGAGGGAAGACAGAGATAGCGATCTTACTAGGCCAGGTGACATTGAGATTGCGCAAGTGCAAGGGAGAGGGGGAATTGGGAAAAGTGCGAGGGGGAAGGGGAAGATCAGTACACAGGATAAACAGTAAATAAATAAGAACAATAAATAAGAATAAATAAGAAGTGCGGCCAGTTGGTGGCAGGTGCAAAGCTAAGTGCAGACATCAGGTGTCGAGGGCTGGTAGGGGGTTTACCAAATATTTCTTTATTTCTTTATTTTTTAATTCTCTTTATTGGTTACAGATGGGATTTATTTAGCCATTTAGGGAGTTATTTTGTTGATTGGGTTTACATTTTGTAAGACTTATTTTAAATTCTTGGTATTGCTGCTTTTTCAATTGTATTGTATCTAGCTTTCAAAATGATTTCAAATGCTCTCTGTCTATTGACTTCTAATCAGCAGACTAAAGTTGAGCCTAGGTAATGCTGACACACCTGACTTCTGCTCTATGATATGATACGATAAGTCATTTATAACGCGCCTGTACATAAGGGTTTCTATACCCCAGCAGGTGGCCCATATGAAACGACAAACGAGTACCTGCATACTGCTGCAGGCCGGCGAAGGCTGGGTGTATCGTCTCTGCCGTTAACGAGGGACTTTGAGCTGAAAAAAACATGGGGAGAAATGCGAATCAGGAGATGGAAACACAAGATATGTGAACAGACAACAACAAGGTTGGGCGCCAGGTGTCGGCAGCCATTCATTGGTGCAGAGCAGACATTGGGTTAGCCAACGAGCGATCGTGTCGATCCATCTCTAGCGATCACGTGCAGGTTTATGGTGGCAGCCATGATAGAGCGGTTCCATGTTCTTTCATCGACAGGTTTTCTAATGCCTGCTATTTCAACGTGGAAAGAATAACGAAAACGTTCATCGATTGCTTTTATTTTATTTTAGGGGGGTGCCACCCCAATCCCTCCCTCACCCACCACTTTTAAACTATTCTGGCCCCCCCAACCTCTTAACAGCCCTTTCCCACACCTCCAAAAAAATCGATGAAACGTTTTCGTTATTCTTTCCACGTTGAAACAGCCGGCGTTAGACAACCTGCCGATAAAAGAATCTCGTACCGATAGACCTTCCGTTCAAGGTGACGAAAACACAGAGTAAGTCATATACGTGTGCAGAGTGCCCAAGGGTTAAACATAAGGAGAAGCTTCGGGTCTCCACACATGACCATCCGTATTTATTACAGTGTCTGTGCTCATGGTCCCAAATGGATAACCTTCCCAAAGCCAGACAAGCTGCCTGTTCGATGCATGCACCCAAATATGTCAACAAATAAATCAGAGGATTATGATACGCAAAACTTATTTGTAAAATTCTCGGTCTGAAGAACAGATTATTTTAAATATTCATAAAGAAAGGTGAGGTGTGGCGACTCATGCCTTGTGATATCTGTAAGGCCAGGGGAAGGGGCGGTGGGTACCTGGGTAAGGCACGAGTCCATTGGTGTAAATTGTCTCTAGTGCTGGGTGTCCATTGGGAAAAGGCATCACCCCGGTAAAGCCATTTGTTAACGGCGCCACGAGGCCGGGAACTGATGCAGTGCCAATGACTGGAGGCGAGTGCAAACCTGCAGGAAACAGAAGCCATGCAAACACAGGAAATTCATTTAGCATGTGTAGAAATACTGCGCTCCAGACAAGGTTAAAGGGCTATGAAGCCAGGATTGTATCCTTTATGCGCGCATTAGCCTTTTCTAGTATTGTTGGTTGTTTTTTTGTGTGCAGGGAATGTATGCTTTCTCTTAACCTGTGTCACCTTTTTGATTTAATATGTTCCATTTGTTGTTGGTCAAGATAATAAGTTATAACAAAAAAATAGTGACTAATCACCCCTCCCTTAACTATACACCTTACTGTTAGGCACGCTCGTTTGTCATGCTAGGTGTATTGCAAGCATGTCAGAATCCAACCATCTTAGAACACATTATTCAATATGTATATAACTTTATTCGTCATACTCTCAAGATTCATATACAAATGAATTGGTGTACAAAACATTCAAATATTCTCAACAATAGACATTTCATAAGCATTTCATAAGCAAACTCATCATAACAAATTATAGTGTTTAGGGGTTAGTATCATTGTGGTTCGATATATTTAAAGCTATTTATCGTCTGAGACAGGATAATAAGTGTTATTAAATAGTGGGTCATCACATATCTGGACTCGTCCTGATCAGTTCTTTGATTTATAGATGTACGTTTCCTCCTGGAGAGACCAGGGAATAGCCAGGTGCCCGTTTAGGTTTTAGACGGGGTTGTCTACATCCTTAAGAACGGTCTCTCTTAGATGATAAAGCTCTGGATAAAAAAACACTGCCTATAAGACAAAGACTATTTTCTGGAACAAAAGGCACGCTCATGTTCACACTAGGAAGGCATATTCAGTGGCTCTGAACCGCAGGGGTGGCATGTGGGGCATAGCTGCAATGCCCTATTCTATACACACATTTCAGGTAGAAGGACTCTTCATGCTTTTATACACCGGCCATAACATTCGTAGTGCCTGCTTAGCATATCCCAATGCTCCAACCACGAGGATATCACACTATACTGCCCGTATGATCCTTAATGAAAGTCAACCACATATGTGGTTGTCCCTTGAGAGCCATCTACCCGGGTTAATCAAGCTATGCTTAATTAAGCGCTACCCTGAAAGACAAGGATACTTCTCTGAAGCAGGAGACATGCTTCTGAGCTAATTTGCAAACCCACAATTCATTTCCACTGGCTCTGAACTGTCGGTGAGCTTCCAGAGATGACTACTGGGTGGAGCAGTGGAACATGTGGCATAACTGGACTAGCCTATTCTACGCTCTATGTATATATCTTCTCGCTTTCTTAGTCCAACACTCAGGAGAGGGGACATCAAGGAGGGTAATCATGCCTCTGGAAGGTCTGTAAGGGGTCAAACAAAGTTTCAGGAGGATTCGATCTTCGAAAGAGACGATGTACCGTGCTATGGTTGCAGGTCCCAGGGTATTGGCGAATAGCAGCCAGAGAAGGTCACAGCTCATCGTGGGATGGCTCAAATTGTAGGTTGTCTTGGGACTCATTGGGCCCACGAGTCCAAGGGAGGGAGTCCTCCTCCTTGGAGCTCCCCTGTTGCATGGAAGATGGGGACAAGACTGCAGCGGTCATTTGGCGGGCTCCGACAGTCACTAGAAGTTGCTGCATGTAGTTCATGTCATCCTCTGCATCAAGATTCTTCATTCCAGTGGTGGACTTTCCTTCAGCCTATTGTTCCATCCCTCTTATGCTATAACCCAGCCAATCAGCAGGCATACACCATGAACACTATGGGTGGTGACTGTCCTTTCAGGACAGCCAGCCTCCCAGTTGGAACTGGTTCCAGGCAGGAACAGCAGAAGAAAAAGAGCAGCAGAGTGTTTGAGTTCTCCCCTGTTTTCTGTCTTTGCAGACACACTGGCTCCTAGGTGGGATTTCCCAGGGAAACCCGCCAAAGACACAAGTCAAACCAAGGCCTCACCCACCCTGCATGGCAGAAGAAGGAACAAGAAAGGACAAGCCATCTTGAATTGGCAAAAAAAGAGCACTGTCACCATCAGTGGTAACCATTCTGTGCAATACCACAGCTGTGGGTACAGCCTGTGAGTACAAATTATACACAAGTGGATAGGATATAACCACTGCCACCAGTCATTCAAATTGGCTTGTCACCGTAACCAAAACGTTACAGGAGTAGTGAGGAACAGGATACAGTGTAACCCCTCAGCACTCCACAAAATGTGGGGTGTGCTGATCCCACAATAGAAAAGATAGGAAGGATATACAATATCCCCCAGTCCTTGGGAACATGCGTTCTCACAAGGAACATGGCATAGAATAAAAAGGGAAGCCCAAAGGGCTTCCACCAACACTGCACAGAGAGTGCTGTGTGCTGCAACAGTCAATGACAGATGCCACAACACTTGGGGGAAAGCATGACTCCAAGAAAAACATATTTAAAAAAATACAAAGTGTCCCATAGATAAAGCAAAAAAATGAGTGCGTTCCCACGCACTCAGGAGAACTGACCTAAAAAAAATCAAGAAGTGCTGGGGACTCACGGATGGAGGAGATTGTAAATACAAATGAAAATCGACCCAACAGAAGGTCCACATCTCCCTTTTGGGCTGCTTGGGTCTGGTAGAAAGGTTTGAGAGAAGTCTGTCTTTGGAAAGTGATCTTTGGCCCATAGACATTTCTGCCATCTCAGCCTGATCACATGACACACCAGGCATGTTAGGAGCCGAATCCTGGCTGTAGACAATTCTTCATGCCATCTATGCCTATGGTTGGTCTGCTAAAAGCACCTTGAAGGGTTTAAGATCCTCAACATTGGCAAACCACATCTGCCCCTGTTTTCCTCTGCTAATTGGCAGCTTGCAAGTGAGGCTTTACGCTCAGGGCAATTCTTGCTCGATTGAACCAGTACATCGATTTTCACAAACCCCAGGGGTTACGGTTATTGCAGCAGAAGCAGCTCTGCCTTTGCCGAATGCAGAACACACCACCCACAAATCGAAGGAGATCAGACATCCCCTGAACATAGTCCTGTGAATCTCTAAACATGCTGACAAACACTTCGAAAACTATGCCAGAATACAAAGGTTACATTTTTAAGCATAATTCACTAGAGGCGATATACGATCGTCTGTCCTGTGCACGAGGCAAAGACTGCACCATGGAGGCTAACGCATCAAACAGGATTTTAAATAAAGGTTGACCTTAAACACATTGATCGCAAGGTATTCACAGGGACACACCTGGCCATGGATACTCACTGTGGGTAAAGAGCCAAAAACACCCCCAGGCTGTGTGCCCCTCCTCACATAGCACTGCTTCTCAAAGGTTTCTCTGGTGAAAATACACTGCAGGGCACCTTTCCCTTTTAAGCCACAGAGGCACCCGAACGTAGATGCCTTTTTTGCACAAACAAGCGTGTGGCAGGGGTTGTTTCTTCACATTTCTAGGTGCTACCTGACTTCAGAAGTGGGGTATTACACTTTGATATGATAGGTTATTCATAACCCGCTTAATACCCAGAGGTTTCTAAGCGCGGACCCGGGGATCACACCTGTGGTGCTCTGAGTCGTCTTGCTTCCAAAGTGAGCGCGTTGCCCCTGAGCTATCCTCCCAAGACAAATACTGTTTGAAATACAGAGAAGACTAACACAGGGGAGGCTCACTGCAGAAGATCCCCTCTGACCTCTTTAAGAAGCGCCAATAGGAAATGATAAATTGGCTAAAAATAATGTTAAAAAGAAATTAGACCAGGGATGCAAAATAAAAGATTCTATGTGATATGGTGACTGCAAAATGCCCGCGGCCAAAAAGAACGAATTTATTTTGCACTTAGCGACACATTTATATGCGGGGGATAACCCCATATTTCCCCCATACTCCGCTTTCAATAAATGGTTACAGTTGAAAAGTGTACATTTTAAAAAAAAAAATCTGTCTTTTTGCCCGCAGGATTTTTTGCGGCGATCATATCACTGGACCCCAAATAAAGAACGTTTTTCAGGAAGGCATTTTCACATGGCACCCCATGCAGTAATGAAAAAAAAGCGTCTTCTTGCGTAAAGTTCCTGATGACAAGAGATTATATCATAAAATGCCCCACCATGACCTGCAACCTTCTCACAGCAACCTATGTGTTCCCCACTACAAACATCTCCATACCCAAAATTAAGGAGAAAAATATCACCAACTCAAAATCTCGACATTTCTTTTAAAACACACGCGAATACGAGACCACAAGAGGGCAGCAGATAACGTTTTTTCACCAGATTACAAGACTTGTTGCAATGAGAGAAGACTTCCCATCTACAACAGGGACACATGCCTGAAGCTCTAAGCTAATATTAAGCAATACATCCAAAAGCCGGGAACATATTTATAATGGGGATCCTACCCCACCTCCTCTCCCCACTGGCAACACTTACAGATTAAGAAGGCATATTACAAGGTAAAATAGACAACCATTTGACTTACCATTAGTTTCCAAGAAAAGCCAGCAAATCCATTCATTGTAAATCAAGGAATACAATTATAATTCATATCTTCATATTTCAAAAATAATTTTAAAAAACAATATTTGAAACAATTTCCGGATCCCTATCGCTGAAATCTCTA
This sequence comes from Ambystoma mexicanum, assembly GCF_040938575.1. Lineage (NCBI taxonomy): Eukaryota > Metazoa > Chordata > Amphibia > Caudata > Ambystomatidae > Ambystoma > Ambystoma mexicanum. The sequence goes on along the minus strand of NC_090921.1, from coordinate 343,260,000 downwards.
TATGAAATTTCATTTGAATCTGTTCGTAACTGCTGAGCGCAAAAGGTTGTGGGCTCAAAATGTAGCTATCCCTAAAACCTGTAGATTTTGCGGTTTATATGAAGAGACTTTCAAACACCTAACTATATTTTGTACCGCCTTCCGTATGGAGAGAACGAGATCTTTGGGGACAATCATCCTGAGTCGACCGAGCTTAACTGCAGATGACTGGTGGCAAATCTTATTCGATGAATCTGATCGAAAATTAACATTGGCCCTAACATTCTTTTTGGATGCATTGAACAAACGGATAAATGAGGATCTATGAGGTTTCAACCAATTGAACTATGTATTTACGATGCTACGATAGTTTTCTTCTTTTTTTTTGTTTGTTGCTCAGTCTTCCTCTTCTATGTTGTGATGTTTAATGGAGTACTTAGTTTTTTTGGGTAATTTTAAATAATGGGAGCTTTGTTTTTTTCCTGAAGACATTATATTTTAAAGGTTTGTAACAAACTAATAAAATAAAAAAACAATATTGTGAAGTATGTTTATGGGGAAAAAAAGCCTAATCTTTAAGTAATCCTGGTGTGTGTTTGACACATTACAATTAATGACTCCGGACTCAGTGGGGAAACAACCACTGACAAAGCCAACAGTGCAGAAACATGCCGAAGGCAGTCTTCCTTACGTCGTGCCTTTGCTGTCGTTTGCATTTCATACTGTTGTGGGCACACTTTCTTTTCTGCTCATTTTTGTTCTTGTGCTAAAAATTGTTTGTATTGTTTGTTTCTTTGTTGTATGCGCCCATACGCCTTTGGGTACCCGGTGCGCAATAGAAATAATAAACATAAACTTAATAATAAACAGTGTGTGCTTTTTTGCATGCATGGGATAGACGTGGGTAAGGCCAAGGCCATCTTAAGCATTTTTGGGGCCTGGGGCACGGTCACTTTTGGGGCCATCTTCACCGAACCAAAGGAATGAAGGGACCCAGAATATCTGGTCACGCTCGCACCTCCCCACCCATCGCGATCACAACCCATAGCTCTGTTTTCTGCCTCACAGCGATGAGAATAAGCACGGGTGCTCCCCTCCAGTCCCAGTACCCTCTTCTTTCTTGCTGCAATCAGAATGATAAACCAGCAGCATTTCAAGGTCCACATTAACAGTCCATGACAAGGGTACTTGTGTTCTAGCGTAAGACAGGACACTTTTCATCCAAAGCAGTCACGAGGACAGTGTACTGGCAACAGTATAAATGCAGGGCAAAGATCGTACGAAAAAGGTGCACAAGGTCCAGAATAGACAGAAGACTCAGATTAGCAACCTGAAAGAATGCAAACATGCTCAATCATGGATACAGGAGACCAACTGGAAGCCAGGAGAAAGCTACACATACCATAGCAATGACAGAAGCTACCAGGAAGGTGTCCACGTCCAAACTGACTGAGATGAAGAGCGACATGGTTTTCAAATACTGTTGCCATTGGAGAGCACAGAAATAAGTGGCTGCGGTGCGCAATATATCAGTGCCCAATATTATAGAGGAAGGAACACTATAGTCAGTGAAATTCTGAGTGAGGCCTTTTTGAATATCAGACTTTGAGAACAAAATCATTCTGATGAGCAACAATTTTGAAGGGTGTATGGCAATTTTAACAGGTTAGGCAAATCGAGATTAAATGAGATGCCCTGGATCACACATTGGTTAAGAGGTGACGCTGGGATTTGCAGCCAATCTCCAATTGCTGCACTTTACCACTTTCTTTTCCAGTTCTTAACATGAATTAAAATAATCCAGTTATATACAACTCATTTAGAAAGTACACAAATCACATAATCCAGCATAACCATTTTAAAAATAAAATGTCAGAGAACTATATGAAGCAAAATAAGATTGATTCTTGCATCGTTGTCTCCATCATCAAGGAAAGTATATAATAACTGATGTGCTCCTAAAAGATCTTAAATGGATTTCTCTTTTGTATTTTAAAGTGTTAAATACATGAAAAACACAGGCTTGTGATATAGTTATTTATAAATGTGCATACATTGTTAAGAAAAGCAGAAACCTTCCATATCTGGTCCGCTTTCTTCTGTCTAGAACCCCTTCCACTCCAAAGGCCTCCATAAAGCGAAAGATTGAGTAATGGGCTAAACAATGTCACCAGCATGCGAGAGGGCAAATCTTTTCACAGACAACAGCACAGTAATGTCAGTGATATAAGATGATGGCCCTCATTACAACCTTGGCGGAGGACCATGGTGCTATTAGCACCATGGTCCATGCCGCTAAGGTTACGATTCCGCCATGGTGGATGGCGGAATTACCGCCCCATTCCAAGGTGAGTGGGGCGGTAATTACCCATTCACCATTTGCCCTTCCCCATTCCCATTTTTGCCCCCATAGGGCATAATGGGAATGGGGAAGGCGCTAATTACGGCACCGTAAATTACGGTGCCGTAATTAGCTCCAAAGTCCCTTTGCGGGTTGGATTTTTAACGCCTGCTAAAAGCAGGCGTTAAACACCAACCCGCAAAGGGACACTTGTAATCAGGCGTTAAGGGTTAACGGCGCCGACGGCGCCGTTAAACCCTTAACGCCTGAGTTGTAATGAGGGCCGATGTGTCCAGGATCATTGTATTCTCTGGTGGAAAAGCCAGTGCACAAGCATGACAGCTTTGGTTTCACAGTCTAGAATTTGGATACCTAATCACTTCTCCGGATTAACACGTTATGCTCATCATTGGAGGTGGCTGCCTGGTTTCACAACTCCCCCTCCGAACAACCCAATTTCTAGACCTTCCCATACTGATGGTATGTTTGTTTTAACAGCAACCGCTATCCGGTGCAGGCTCATTGCTGATAATAGCACCTGTTCTGCTACAAAGTACATATTCATGCAGATTTATCAACTTCAGACATAGGAAAAACTGGGGCGGCTTTGCTGGAATTTGGTATTGTAATCTTGCATATGAAAAACAGATCTATGCAATCCGTGCTTAACACACTGAGCTATCTTCCGAACCATTGCAGCACTCAAATGTATAAATAAGCATTTCAACTTTGGCTGTTGCACATGGTCACTATAGTCCCCACAGAAAGGGGAGAAGGCTACTGGAGTTGTGCTATAGTGAACACACAAACTATGTATGCCACAGTGAACACAGAAATCATTACAAACAGACAGGCAACAGCTTTAAAGCCTCAGCAGCACACCATAAACTATCCTGATGTGTGCTATTTAAGTTTGGTGAACGATAGGAATGGACTTCTTTAGATCAGACAGCCTTGTGAAGCCCCCTCCAAGGTGGCGGTCCGGGGCAATGCCCCTTTTTCCCTCCCATTTAAATGACATGCCAGATCCACACTGAGCAGCTAAAATATAGTTTTAAAATGCTAATTCAAGCAGAGGTTTCACTAAAGATAACTTAGAAAATAGTCCTTCTTCCCATTATTTTTTGTTTTAGATATTAGGTGGCACTAAAGCGCCACCTATAAGCCACAACGATTGCATTAGTGTATAGCTAGGCATTAGAGTACAGATAGGGAGAAATGCCATATGAGGAGGGACACACAGCGTGTAGGTGTTGTTTGGTTATTTACCCACCCATTGAATGACCATGGCCATGTTTATCCCCATGGTCAATCCCACACAGCTCGTGTCCCTCCCTGCCCACAGCACATCCTCCTGGGATCTCTTTGAGCTAGCTGTATCAAGCCTTAGAATAAGACGTTGTGCTCCAAGTGCTTGTCAGTGCTTATTCAAAGCACCCTACAGAAAATTAATGACTTAATTGGGGTGGTTCAGCCACAAGCACTATGTGGGTCCTTCACTGAAGTCCTGTTAAAAACAGGCATTGGCAAAGCCAACAGTTTTGGGTAGCATATACATATTAGGAATTTGCCAGGCACTGCTATTATATGCCCAGGTACTCGCACCATTTTGCTTTCCAGCTGATACCATCAATGGCTAGTTAATAATGCCTTCCCCATGCCTACACAAAAGCCAACAATGTTGGTATTACCAATGCTCGTTTATTATTATTAAACAAAAATAGAGAATCATAGGCTGCACGTATTTCATATTCTCCATTTTCTCACTTTATTCATTTTGGTTGAAATTGGCAAAAAAATGAGCACAAAATGTGGGTGCACAGAAAAATAGAACCACATCTCTCTTTTTATTTCGATAGGCATGGTTTTTATTAGGGCGATGTATCCCCCTACGAAAATAACATGTTTTATTTTCACTTTTATTTGTTAAGCAGTTAAATGAAGTCTCTACTTTTTGTGTGATAGCTATTACCCGGGTGAAGTGGCAGCCCTTTTGGTTGGGCCTCCTGTTGTAAACAGTGGGGGAATGGAGGCCTTCAAATATGTGGGTATGAGCCATTAAAATGAGCCTTGTGTGCTAGGCGTTGCCACTTGAAACATCACATCACATCATTGCAGCTCAGAGCCAGAGCCATTGTAGATGGTAAATGTTAGGTCTGTGCTATCCTCGACATGAAGCTTCTATATGTCCATGTTGTGTTTTGATATGGAACTAGCGTGGATGAGGGGACAGGTCATTTTGTTGTTCCATTCTGTCCTTCGGTGGGTGCAGGGGGAGTTCTTCCTTGTTGTATGGTAATGGTGATGATGCTGACAGATGACTCGTGTTTGTCTTCAAAGAGGCTTAGAAGGCGCTTCTTAGAATCAAGATTATCTTCCTGGCTGTAATGTTGGTTGGTATGTGGGTGATGAATGGTGTGTTCTTCAGTGACCACTAGTGTAGCGACGCCCCCCCCCCCCCACACTCCCCGTGATGCATGGGGCCCTTTCACACCAGTTCTTGGGGGGCACAAGCCAGTCCTCCCCCAATAGGGTGAAGGCTGATCCGGGGCTTGCAGCAGGCGAAGGAAGCGCCCTTTGGCAGGTGTAAAATGAAACATTCAGCTCCAACCCCTTCTCCTCCAGATTTCTTGCAGCTCACATACAGGAACCAGCAAGCTCTCGCAGCATGGAGGAGCTGAGGGTGGCCTGAAGTGACAGACCGAAGCTCGGATAACAGGTAAGGAGGCTTTAAAAATATGTGATGTGTATTATGCATGTGTGAAGTGCATGCCAGATGTAGGTATGTGCTATGGGTCAGTGAGTGGTGGGTGAATGAGAAGACATGTGATAGTGTGTGTTTTTGAATGCTCTGGGTGGCTGGGTGGTTGTGTGCCTGTGTAGAGAATGCAGTGAGAGGGGAATGTAAGATCAGGTGTAAAAGTAAGAATGTGAAAGTGACTGTTCTGGATGTGTGGGTGTGTGCCTGTGTGGAGAATGCAGTGAGTGTGGATGTGAGGGAAGGTATGTGTGAGTGCCTTGTGGGTGAATGAGTAGAAATGTGCTAGAGTTTGTGTTTGAATGTCCTGGGTGTGTGGGTGCCTGTGTGGAGAATGCAGTGAGAGTGGATGTAAGAGAAGGTGTATGAGTGAGTGACTGCTGGATGAATGAGTAGGAATGTGATAGTGTGTGTTTGAATGTTCTGGGTGGCTGCATGCCTGTCTGGAGAATGCAGTGTGGGTAGATGTGAGAGAAGGTGTATGAGTGAGTGACTGCTGGATGAATGAGTAGGCATCTGATAGTGTGTGTTTGAATGTTCTGGGTCGGTCTGTGCCTGTGTAGATACTGCAGTGTGAGGGGACGGGAGAGAAGGTGTATGGGTCAGTGAGTGGTGGGTGAATGAGTAGGAATATGATGGTGTGCCTTTGAATGATCTGGGTGGGTGCATTCCTGTGTGGCCAATGTAGTGCAGGTGGACGTGAGAGGTTTATCGGTGAGTGAATGGTGGGTGAGTGAGTGAGTCTGTGTGTGTGTAAAGTTCTGGGTGGGTGCCAGTGTGAGTGTATGTGAGAGAAGGTATATGGGTGAGTGACTGGTGGGTGAACGGGTATGAATGTGATTGTGGGTGCATGTCTGTGCGGTGAAAGTAGTGTGAATGAATGTGAGAGGATATCTATGGGTGGGTGAAAGAGGATGCGTGTGTGTGTGGGGGGGTCCTTGGGAGACTCGGGAAAACTAGAGCTTTTTTTTTGACACATCCTTTATTCACCTTGCTTGTTTTACTGGTATTTACGGGCAATGAAAAGTTAATGTATGTCATTACCTGGCTAGACTGACATTTTGGTACAGCCAGTCAAGCCATTGCTTACTGTGGCATGACATTTATTACTTGCCATCTTTGATAAAGCAAGCATGATAAGTAGTATCACCTCGCTAGACTGACGTTCTTCTGTAGCGGCCTGTATATTTCTTACTGTAGCATGACTTCTTATTAACTGAACATCTATGATGAAGCAAGGATGATATGTGTTTTTATGGGTCTAGTCTGGCTTACATTGGAACCATTTTGGATATGTTTTCTTATTGTGACATGTCACTTTTTTTTTTAATAACTCTGTTTATTGAATTTAAACAACAGAACATAAGAGACGTATGAGAATAAGACATGAATCAGCAGTATACATGTTGAAGGCAATCGTCCATATCAACAGGGCCCGTGGGGCCGAGGACCAAAAGACAACAATAGGACCAGGCAGGCAAACAAGGCAAGCAGCACTATCGGTGCACCCCCACCCGCAGAGCTTATTGAGCGTCTAGCCATTTACCCCATATTTTCTCAAATTTGCGGGGGCAGCCCCTTGCATTATAGATTCGGCGCTCTAAGGTTGCGCATCTGTCCAGCTCATTACTCCATCGGTTCAGGCTCAGTGGTTCGGCCGATCCCCACTTGGCCGCTATAAGTCTTTTGCCCGCCCCCAACGCAGTTGCCAAGAACATTTTCTCATATTTGGACAGGTCTACTCCCCCCCCAATGCCCAATAGTACCATCTTGGGGTCCCTGGGAATTGGTGTCACCAGAGCGGCTGAGATTGTGTTAACACATTCCGCCCAGAAGGCCTGTATCGCCTGACAGTCCCATATCATATGGTAGAAGGTGGCGGGTTCGGTTTTGCATCGGACACATGTCTCGTCTTCTATTCCACCCCATCTGGCCATTGCAGTGCGTGAGTGATATGAACGATGTAAGATCCTCAACTGTATTAGTCTAAGCTTGGATTCTATCCCAATTTCTCTGGGGGACATTAACGCCTCTACCCAATCTTCAGGTTCCAGGGGGCCCAGATCCCTTTCCCACTTTGCCTTTAGCCCGTCGAGTTGTGGAGCCCCGAATGAGCTAAGGGCCTGATAGAGAGTGGAAGTGACCCTAGAAGAGATGTACTGCGGGAGAATATTGGTCTCGATGGGAGAGCAAGGGGGTAGGACCGTTGTGTCGGGGAATTGGGCGCAGATTGCGTGGGACAGTTGCGCATGCCGAAACCGGTCCATGGGTGCCAGGTCAAATTGTTTGCGCATTGTCTCAAAGCTCAGGAGGCGGCCCTCTTGTATTACTTGTGCTAATGTGTGTATTCCTTTGGTCAGCCAGTGACCGAATGAGCCCATTTTTACCAGTTCCGGGAGGAGCGAATTGTGCCATATGGGTTGCGACAGTGTTGGCTGGCCTTCCCAGCCGATTAGTTTGTGTGCGGCCCGCCAAGCTCGCCGGATGTGGTGGGTCATTTTGGGCAGCACCGGGAGTTGGTCGCGGGTGGCGTAGTGGACTTGGAGCGGTGTTAGTGTGGACATGGTCTCCAGCACTATACGGATGTGTGGCTGTGTGGGGTCTGCGTGCATCCAGTCATTCACTACTTCTATCTGTGTGGCCAAGTAATAGGTGCGTATGCAAGGTAACCCGATGCCTCCCTCCCACACCGATCTCTGGAGCGTGTCAAGGGCAATCCTGGATTGTTTCCCTCCCCATAGCAGTGTGCGCAGATTCTTGTCGATGAGTGCGAAGGTTTCTCGGGGGATGGGGAATGGGGCGTTCTGGAGGACATACAACAGTCTGGGAAGGGTCATCATTTTGAATAGTGCGGCCCGGCCCATTAGCGACAGGGGGAGAGATTGCCAGTGGGGGATGTCTCTATTGAACCGCTCTATTACTGGTTGCATATTAAGTCGGGGGAACCCACCGAGCGCCGGGTCGAGCCGTATACCCAGGTATTTGAATTCCCTGATAGAGACGTGATATGGGCAGGTCACCGCGATCGCAGACTCGCCACCCTGAATCGGGAAGAAAATGGTTTTGGCCTCATTAACCTTTAGGCCTGCAAAGTACTGATATTCCCTGAGTATGAGGGAGACCGCCGGGCACGAGATACTCGGGTTACTGAGGTATATGAGCAGGTCGTCCGCATAGAGTGAAAGGCGGTCTTCTCCCCCTCCCGGCCAGACGAAACCGTTCCAATTGGTGTTAGCTCTAAGCTCAATCGCTAGTGGCTCGATGGCCAGGAGGAAGAGGAGTGGAGACAGCGGGCATCCCTGTCTCGTGCCCCGACCCAGGGGGAATGGTTTGGAGGACATGCCGTTCACCCTCACCGTGGCCTCCGGGGATGCATATAACAGTCTTACCCAGGATATAAATGTCTGCCCCAAGTTCATCCTGGCCATGATCTCCCACAAAGCATCCCACTCCACAGAGTCAAACGCCTTTTCGAAGTCCACCGCCAGGAGGGCGAGTGGGGCCGGTATTTCCTTTGCCCTGGATAGCGCCAATTGGACCCTGCGCAAGTTCATCCGAGTTGACTTATTGGGCATAAAACCACATTGGTCCGTGTGGACTAGGGTCTCAATCACTTGCAGTAGTCTGTTGGCGAGTGTTTTGGCGAGGACCTTCGCTTCGCCATTAATCAAGGATATCGGGCGATAGGAGGCGCATTCCTCTGGGGGTTTCCCAGGCTTATGTATGACCACTATGCATGCCTTCCTGAGGTCTGGGGGAAGTGCTCCCAGTTCCCCGCTGCGTAGAAACATGCGGTACATGTGGGTGGGAAGCATGCTACCAAGGCACTTCCACGTTTCTGTTGGGAACCCATTGGGGCCCGGAGTTTTCCCGGGTTGGAGTTGTGCCAGTGCATCTTGCACCTCGGTGTCAGTAGTGTCAGCATTCAGGAGGTCTGATTGGTGCTGCGGGAGTGTCGGAATCTCGATGTGGTCGAGGTATCGGGCGGGTTCAACTGATGGATTTCCAATGGGTGGGGTATAAAGATTTTTGTAATAGGTGGCGAATGCCTCGACGATATCTGAATCTTCCGTCAATAATGTCCCATCCGGAGATCTGATTGCCCTAACATGTCCCCTGCTCTGCACGCGTCTCTCCAACCAGGCCAGTGTCTTGTTAGCTTTGGCGCCCCTTTCATATATTTGGCTTCGGACTAACTGGTGAGCAGTTTGTGCATCGTCTAGGGACAGGTTACTGAGGGCGTCTTGCGCCGTGAGCATCGCCTCCTTTGCTTCTTGGGTGTTTTGTATAAGGGTTTGTCGCTCACACTCCAGGACGCGTGCTTCTGCTTCCCTGACCTTCTGGACTTGGCCTTGTTGGTAGGCGGAGACAGTGGAAATAACCTCCCCTCATAGGACTGTTTTGTATGCCTCCCAGATCGAAATCGGGCAGTCTACCGAGCCCTCATTGAGTTCGAAATATGCTGCTGTCGTCTTCTCTAGCTCCTCCGCAATTTCAGGAAGACGGAGATGGTATGTATTTAGGCGCCAAATAACGATCCAGGCGGCAGGAGGAGTTCTTGAGGGTTAAAAGAAGCGGGGGAGTGGTCCGAAATGCCTCTTGCGAGGAATACAGCGTCGAGGAGCCTGTGGGTTATGTTGCGGGGGATGAAGGCATAGTCGATCCTGGAGAATGATTTGTGGACCCCTGAATAGAAGGAGAACCCTGCCTCGTCACCATGAAGTGTGCACCAGGTGTCCACCATTCCTGAGGTTTCCGCGAACGTGGTGAGCGGCGTGAAGGTGGGATGTGTTCCAACTCTCCTATAGGTTCTGTCGATTGTGATGTCCATTACTTCGTTAAAGTCCCCTCCGAGCACCCACACATCCGCCTCCTCCTCCAGGAGCAAGTTCTGTAATTCGGCGAGCAGTTCCTTCGTCAGCGTGGGGGGGGCATAGAGTGCTGCCAGGCCCCATCTCTCACCCCAGATGTCCGCCAACATCAGCACATAGCGCCCCCGGGGGTCCACCCTGATCTTCCTAACCTGGAGAGGAACTCTCTTGTGAACGAGTATCATTGTGCCCCTAGCCCCTTTCGTGAATCCGGCATGGTAGACCTTCGAGTAGTTGGATCTTTTGAAAAAGATGGTGTTTGTACCTGTCAGATGCGTTTCATTTAAGAGGGCAATGTCTGGCGAGTGTCGGTTTAGGTACTGGAGCACCAGTCTTCGCTTTATGCTGGAGCTGAGGCCATTGACGTTCCAGGACAGTATCAACACTTTGTTGGAGTTCATCCTGTCAGCGTGAGTCTATTTGTTGGGGTATCTGAGAGGATTAGTGGCCGTTTCATTTTTCCCCCGGGGGCGTACGTTGTTTTCTTCTCGGGGTGGGGGGACCCCCAGCGGCCGCCTCGCACCGGAGTGCCTGAAGACTGGCAGATACCTGCGTCTCTGATCCTGGCCCAAAATAGTGTTTGTCTGACTTGCCTGCTTTCGTCGGTTTCCAGCTTTCTTTTCTGGTGATTTCGCTTCTTCGAATCCCCAAAACTCCACCCACCCTGCACTTCCCCTCCAACTGGGAGCACCTGTCACCCAAACATCGAACTTATAACTTGGTGAACTTATACTTCGTCGGAATGACCCGACCTAGGGTGGTAGCTCCAGTGGAGTCGCCTTGACTGTGCTTGAAACTGCGGTGTCAAGGTCGTGGTGGCCGCAGTGGTGTAGTTTCCATGGTGTCTCTTGGTGACTTCAGTACTGTGATGCCCATGCCTCATCCGTTCTCAGTGGTATTCCTGGGGGGGTGCCTTGGTGTTTCTGTTTCGGGGCCCATCGGAATAGGAGACGGCGAGTCCTGCCAGGGCCCGGGTTTGCGAGCGGACGGCCCAGAGGGCGAGCGTCGGGCCGCCGGCCCATTAAGGATCTGTGTTTCGAGCCAATCCCATGCTTCTTTGGGGTTGTGGAATAGGTGCGTCGTTCCCTCGTAGTGGACCTTGAGCAACGCCGGGAAGAAGAGGGCGAACTTAATTGACAGAGAGTGAAGTTTTTTCTTAACCGAGTCAAACGACTGGCGGGCCCGCTGGACCTCTTTAGTGTAGTCCGGATAGAACCCTACTTTATAGCCGTTGTATGTGATTGGGCCGGAGGCCCGTGCCATCTGGAGGATGGCGTCTCGGTCTCGGTAGTTCAGGAGGCGTGCAATTATAGTTCTCGGCGGGGCTCCTGGGTTAGGTCGCCCAGTGGGTACCCTATGTGCTCTTTCGATAGAGAAGAATTTCGACAGTTTCTTGGGGGCAAAGATGTGGGTCAGCCAGTCTTCTAGGAAGAGTTCGACACTGGGGCCTTCCTCTTTCTCCGGGATCCCAAGAATCCTGAGGTTATTGCGTCGTGCCCTGCCCTCACTGTCTTCGGCTCGGTATTCTAGTTGGTTAACCTTCTGGGCAATTATGGCGAGTTGTTGTTCCAACTGGCGGACGTTATCTTCTGTGTCCGACACTCTTTGCTCCGCTTGTCCGACCCTGGACGATAGATTGCGAAGATCCTGACGTAGGAGAGATACGTCCGTGCAGACTCCGCCAATTTTGAGTTCCAGCGATGTTCTCGAGTCCCCAATTGCCTTCATTAAGTCGCTCAGGGAGAGTTGGGGGTCCTGAGCTGCTTCCCCGATATCCGCTTCCGCTGGGGTTTGCATTTCCAGGCGGGGGGGGGCCTCCACAGTGTAGAGGTCCATTTTGCTTTGTAGGGTTTGCCTCTTAGCCTTGTCCTTGCCCATGGCGGAGTTGGGTATTTTTGTGAGGCGCCAAGTCCGGATGGGTCGTATTGGTGCCCCCCAGGGGGTTGTTGTGAAGTCTGAATTGGGGTAGGTTAGTCGGGCGACGGTCTTTCACTATTGTGTCCCTGTTCGGGAGTGTCGGCGGGATTGCTTTGGCCGCTGGGAGCAGACCCCTGCTATGGTTGGCCCGTCGTGTTTATTGGAGGGTCGTAGGCCCACAGAGATGGCATCCGCATATATGCCCACCCAGGGTCCGTGTTATGTTCTTTTCGTGAGTGGCGTGTGGGGGGCGGCTGCCGCGGCCCCCCGCTGTGCGCGCTACCTTGTGCTGCCCCTGGAGGCTGTTAGTTGTGTTAATTGTGGGGTAGTTCCCTTGTCGTTGGCGGTTCCAAGGGTCCCTGGTCAGGGTTGGTCCGGTAAATTTCGGGGTTTACCCCAATGCGTGGTCACACACGGGGTAATCTCCCCCCAGTGGAGTATCCGCCCAGCTCCTTATCCTTGTGAAGTTGTGGTCCTTACATCGGGGGCCTCCGTCCCTCCCAGGGCCGCAGATCGTTTGTGGAGGGTGCTGCAGGCGTTGTCACCAGTTCTGGGTGCTAGTGGTGATGGGGGAGGAGAGCATCCCCAGTCCCCTCAGCTCCGTGCCCCCCACAGATGGACCTCTGGGTTCACTTTTAGGCAGGGGTGTGCCGCCTCTTTAATGCGGGTCGGTATCCCATCATTCGCAGGCTGGAGGAGGGGAGGGGGGGGTTTGCCCTTACCTCGTTGATGCTGATGGGGGAGCGCAACACCGCGTTGCCAGTTTTCGTGTCACGGCTCAACCCCAGGTGTTGCAGTCCCGCAGATTGTGGGTGAGGGGGGGGTGGAAAGGCCCCGGTCCCGCGGCGCACAGCCCGCCTCCGTTTGCGCCACCGGGTCAGGTAGCACAGCGTAGATAGCCCCCGCTGTCAATGTCCAGATGCCCCGCGCACTGCAGGTGTCCAGGGTCGCTGCAGCTTCAACGCCGAACGTCGGCAGCGGCTGTGTCCGCGGTTCGGGCACTCGTCAGCCACCTCAAGTAGGGAGCTCAGCAGGGGGGAGGGCCCCGGGCGGCAGTCTGGAGGAGCCAGAGCGATGCCGCAAACAGGCGTCCCTGGCCCACTCGCTCCCCTGGGGCCTCAATGGCTGCCGCAGCCCATGGGGGGAGGGGCGGAGGAGCCGCCGTCAACCGACCAGCAATGGCGGCGAGGCTTGCGCCGGCGCGCGCAGGGACGTCCCTCCGCAACCCCCACTGGTCCGATTATGCTCATGGCTGCAGCTGGTAGCGCCTGGATGGGTCCGCCACTGCTGTGTTGCTTCGGGTGGTCGGGCGAGTTCTCAGAGCAGAGTATTTTCAGGATATTTATCGCGGCCACCGGGAGCCGACGCGATTAGTTCCTCATGCGCGGCTCGCGCATGCGCAGTCCGACATGTCACTTTTAATGGCTGAACCAACAGGAGTATTTTTGTTTACATAGGAGTACTGGCATATATTGGCTGAGCCAGCTGTGTGCCTAGTGTCAGGAATGACACTATAAAAAATATCTCAAAGAGAACATGAGTATGAACTAGCATATGTTGGCAGAGCCAGCATGAAAATATTTTTTATACTTTCATATATTACAGGGACCGGCATGACAATGCATTGGGAAATCCGCTTGCGCACGTTTGGTGATTTGCATCTATTGTACTTTTTTCATGAGTTACCCTACACCCTATAAAAGCGATTGCAAAATGCCTGGCCTTTTACCCACATTTTCACAGAAAGTGTGCTGTGTAATGCACCATTTTAACCCATTATTCCAAACATTTTCTCATGGGAGGGGAAGAATCCCCCTGAACTCCTCAAACTTGTTTTCGTTAGTTCGGGCCCCCTCACTATGCTCAGTTGCCATCTCTTATTTGTGGCCAATATCTACACCCCCAATATAACAACTCACCAGCCACCGATGGTGGCTGGAATATTTGAGGACCAGGCACCGCCCCCTTCTTTCTACACTAGTCGAAACATTTAAGCTTTGATTAAAAAACATATTTACTTTTCTCACTTGGAGTAGCGCATCCCCCTGCAGCAGGGTACGACGTCCATTCATCGCCTGTTTTTTTAATGCATTTTTGTCACAGATTTCTTTATGCAAAAACTCATTGAAAAATGTGCGGGGGTGGGTAAAGGAATTTAAGGGGTAAGGGGGTGTGGGGACTACATTGTAAATAGCTGGGAAGGGGGAATTGAGGGGAGTAACCGCCCAAAACAAGAACATTCAATGAGTTTTTGCGGCAAAAAATCAGTGGCAAAAAAAGCAGAGGAAATAAAAAACAGGCGGTGGAATGACATAACACCAAAGCGCCATACTCATCATGGACACTGCGTACACATGGTTGTCCGATCCGGTCCTGAGTATAGTATTCCCTGTACTTTGTTTAGTAGCTCGGGGGGAGCGGGCCTCAGCATGACTCGCTGGGGGGCCCAGATTTTGTGCTCCGCCACTGGAGGAAGAAAGGAAAAAGATAAATGGTAAACAAAATATATCTCATCATTCAGGCATGGATGGCCACACACGGTCTATGTCTAAATGATGAGAAAACCGAAATCCTGCTCCTCGGATCCAATACCAATCTCAAAAAACTCAGTTCCAACTATAAGGCCTTCAACATTGATGGCAACACCATCACAGTGGCCAAAACAGTGAAAACACTAGGCTTTCACCTTGATGCAACCATGTCACTAAAAAAACAAGTTAACTCACTAGCATCCTCCACCGCCTACACATGCAAGCTAATTAGGGCAAGCAGAGCCTTCCTCACCCAAGCTAGCTGCATCATCATAGCCAACGCCCTAATACTATCCAGACTGGACTATTGCAACGCCATGTACCTAGGAGCCAACAAATGCATAACCAACAAACTACAGACACTACAAAACAACGCTCTCAGAACAGCCCTCAACCTACCCTCTAAGGAACACATCTCCAACAAAAGGAGAGAACACAAATGGCTTAAAATCCACGACCGCATCTCCCTCAAAACGGCATCACTCACCTACAAATGTTTAAACAACGCAGCCCCCCCCCTATCTCGCATCCAGAATAAAGAAAAAAACGTCCACCCGCCCCACCAGATCGATTAATTCCTACTGCCTGCAGGTACCCAATTTCAGACAAAAGAAAACCGGCGGCAGCAGCTTCCCTGTCTTGGCAGCCCAACACTGGAACGCCCTCCCACTCTACATTAGGACAGACCAATCCTACTATAGCTTCAGGCGAAACACCCTCACTTGGCTGCGGGCCAATGACCCTCACGACTAACCCTGCCATCTAATCTGATCATGCCAGTGCTATAACCTGACTACCATGCACAGCCTTAAATATGTAAATATGTAAATGCAACCGAACTGCCCCTATGCACAGCACTAAATATGTAAATTTGTAAGCTTTCGCTCAATTATATGTATATATGCACATCCCACACAATGTAACTGTAAATGCAATGCTCTTTTTCTCATGCCTATCTTATTCTGTAACCAAGTTTTTATGTAATCCTATCTTCCTGACCTCTGTTGCGCCCTGTTACCTCTGGGTTTTGCGCGCTATACTAAATAAATAAACAAACAAACAAACAAACAAACAAACATAAATGGGATGTAGCCATGTGGAGCAGGAAATGGCATTCAACAATAAATATATCCACAATCAGATTGTGAGGTGCAGCAATCCAGGAGCGGTTATGCCATGCAATGCAACCATCCAGGGACCATGGCAAGGGACGCATGGCTACTGATTTATGAAGTGCCACATTTCAGCTACTATGAGAGTAAAGCTATGGAATTCGGCATAAAGGATTTTATGCAACAGCCCAGGATCTATGATAGGGGATACTCAAAAACAGGGTGCCTGCCTCTTCCATTATTTGCCCAGGCATCAATACATAAACAAAATGCTCAGGGCGATTCCAGATTAAGCTTAACCCATTCAATTATTCTTCATACAGGTGGTTGTAGTTTTATTCTGAGCAATTAAAAATTATTCAAACACAACAATAACCAAAACAGTGTTCCACAGGAGTGAAAATGCTGTACAATACTTGTACATTCGCTTTGTAATTCAAAATATTGCACAATCGCAAAACACAGCACCTGTTACTGACCTAGGGATATCTACGTCTATCTGCCTTCTTTATTAGGGTAAGCGAGCAGTGTTAATGTGTTTCACTGCAAAGCTCTCCGCTTGTTGACACAATAGTGTTTCGGCCTCATGAGCTGCAGAATGGTTATCTTGTTATAACAGCCTTCTTCAGGACAGAGATGTTTGTTCTCATCTCTCTCGGGAGTATTCCTCTTTTCAAATATTGTGCACGTATGGCTAGGTAGCATGGGAATGTTGTCTGAGCTTGGCTGTGTTATATCTTGTTCTCTTATTTTCTGTGATGTTTTATTCGTTTCTCCTAACTCCAGCCCCGCGGTCCGGAACTCTTTAGTTTACTAGCACATGGAGAGCCCTAGCTATAACAGAAACACATTTAAATTACCAAGTAAAGCCCTGCTGGCGCTTCTGACCAAAAATCAGGAGACACAAATAAAACATCATGGAAAATAGAAGAACAAGATACAACACAGCCAAGTTCAGACAACATTCCCATGGTACCTAGCCATATGTGCACATGGCTTGATGAAGTTGCACAATATTTGAACACAGGAATCCTCATGAGAGAGATGAGAAACAAATACCTCTGTCCTGATGAAGGCCCTTATAACAAGAGCGCCATTCAGCAGTTCATGAGGCTGAAACTCTGTTCTATGATAGGGGATACAGGGAATAAGAGTAGTAAATGGGGATCCAAACCATCTGTTACGGTAGTAAAAGGCAACAACCAATTTATGGGTGAAAGAACAGTCTGTGGAAACAAGATGAACATTTGAATGCAGCAGTACTGGCAATAATCTATGAATGCAATAGCAAAATGGATCTATGAGTGCAATCAATCTATAAGTGAAATCAATCTACTATGAATATGACAACCGTCTATGGATGCAGAATAATCTATGGCTGCTGCAAATGTGTATGGGTGCCAGACTGCATTTGAAAGCAATAGCACTCTGTGGAAGCAGTTCAGACTATGAAAGCAAGCACTCGATTAGTGCAATAGCTCCATGGATGCAAATGTATTTAAAGGATCAACTGCACATCAATGTTTGCACCGGCAAGATCCATCTGTGAGTGCAATGTCAGTCTATGGAGGCAAAACCATCTAAGGGATCAACTGCACATCAATGTTTGCACCGGCAAGATCCATCTGTGAGTTCAATGTCAGTCTATGGAGGCAAAACCATCTAAGGGATCACCTGCACATCAATGTTTGCAGCGGCAAGATCCATCTGTGAGTTCAATGTCAGTCTATGGAGGCAAGATCCATCTGTGAGTGCAATGTCAGTCTATGGAGGCAAAACCATCTAAGGGATCAACTGCACATCAATGTTTGCACCGGCAAGATCCATCTGTGAGTGCAATGCCAGTCTATGGAGGCAAAACCATCTAAGGGATCACCTGCACATCAATGTTTGCACCGGCAAGATCCATCTGTGAGTTCAATGTCAGTCTATGGAGGCAAGATCCATCTGTGAGTGCAATGTCAGTCTATGGAGGCAAGATCCATCTGTGAGTGCAATGTCAGTCTATGGAGGCAAGATCCATCTAGGAGTGCAATGTCAGTCTATGGAGGCAAGATCCATCTGTGAGTGCAATGTCAGTCTATGGAGGCAAGATCCATCTAGGAGTGCAATGTCAGTCTATGGAGGCAAAACCATCTAAGGGATCACCTGCACAACACTGTGTGCACCGGCAAGATCCATCTGTGAGTGCAATGTCAGTCTATGGAGGCAAGATCCATCTGTGAGTGCAATGTCAGTCTATGGAGGCAAGATCCATCTGTGAGTGCAATGTCAGTCTATGGAGGCAAGATCCATCTGTGAGTGCAATGTCAGTCTATGGAGGCAAGATCCATCTGTGAGTGCAATGTCAGTCTATGGAGGCAAGATCCATCTGTGAGTTCAATGTCAGTCTATGGAGGCAATCAGTTTTATGGGGGAAAGATCATCTATGAAAGCAACAGTATCTGCGAGTGCATTAATAGCCTTTTGAATAATAAACTCTCACTGTACTAAGAACATCTATAACTGCTATGGAAGAAAGCGACCTGTGAGCAATAGCAACCTACTTCTGCCAGTGCACTAACCTCATAGGATGCAAAAACACACTGTGGATGTAAGCCAACTCAGTCTATGAGTGCAAACAATGTATGGGCATAACAACAATCCATGGAAAAAAAACAAATGTTCCATGAGGATGACAACAGTGTATCGATCTAACACCATCCAGGAGTGCAATAATAGTCTATAGGGCGCAGACTGTGAGTGCAGTAACAACATCAGTCTATAATGTATAGCATGCATAGATGTATTGCTGCCGTCCACCTACCACTCCCCTATCAGTCTACCGATTCAAGCAGGGCTGTAAGTGGGCTGGAGCTAGCTGGGACAGAACTCCAGCAGTCTCTGAAAAGTGTCCTCTATCCGGGGCACCCCTGAGTTCTCCAGGAGCCCTTCCTTTGGCCAAGCTGACCCAACTGCTCGTGTGCTCATGAGCGCGCTTTGGGCAGTGTGAGCTCACCTCGACGTCCAACCTGTTGTGTCAGGAGGGGCGGAGAGTGAGATGATCGCCACTGCGGGGGATCAGTGCCACAGTTCGGAAACAAAAGAAGAGGTGGCGAACAGTGCCTCTCTCCTGTCCTGCAAACAGCCTGACAGTGTGGGGCAGATGCTGCAGCCTGATAGTGATGAATTTAACAATTCCAAGGAGCTATTCACACTTGTTTTAATATTTAAACAAAGCGTGCTTCACCCAAACATTAAACGCATAACCTGTGCGTTTTTGAAAACAGAAAACAATGGCAAATTTCAACTGGTGTGCGCGTTGTGTTGTACTGCCCTCAACTGCCCCAGGGGGGCCTGCACAGATGAGGAAGACAACCTTCCATCTGAATTCTGAACCCTGCCACTGCA
The DNA here is from genome assembly GCF_040938575.1 of Ambystoma mexicanum. Lineage (NCBI taxonomy): Eukaryota > Metazoa > Chordata > Amphibia > Caudata > Ambystomatidae > Ambystoma > Ambystoma mexicanum. Next base: position 343,241,101 of record NC_090921.1, on the reverse strand, counting down.
AAGGAATTCTGACTTCAGCCAAAAGCACTGCTACAATCACTGCAGCGTCAATCACACACGCACAGCCAGCAGGTGCACGACAAGTAGGTAGGTGCAGCACAGGCCAATGGGCCGGCTCTTGCCGGTATGAGATCCGGCATCAGAAGTCTGGCTGGATCTCGGGATCCAGCCTGACCTGTTGGCTCGGCGATCAAATCTGCTCCGTGAAAGCACACGCAGAGCAGATCACATCACAGAGCCCCCATTTTCGCAGAGGGAATACACACGAAGCTGGGGGCTTGGTGAAATATACCAGCAGTGATTCTAGTATTTGTAGTCTCTCTGTCAATCTCAGTCAAGATGGGGGAAATGTCACAACTGTACACGTTTTGCCTGCCATATTTCTCTGTATGTTTATAAAAGATGGCTTGAAAAGTACACAAACCGTGGTAAGGTACACACACACACACAAATATATAAATCTTTACATTTATTTGTGTATGTGTGACTTTCTATGGTTTGTGCACTTTTCAGGCCATCTTTTGTAAAGCAGAGCATTGTTGAAAGTTGAAAGCCAAACACGGAGGTCAGGAGGGAAGATGTGAGGGCAAGTGAGTCGTTAATATTTGCCCGGGATGTCATGTGGCAAGAGAGTTTACAATCCTGGCGACTGGAGAAGTTATTTGACATGAGTGTGGCCCTGTGCTGCTTTTCAGGGCGCAAGGAAAGCATACACTGGGGTGGACAATGTTGCTTTTTTCAGAGGGCAGACAAAGCACCCCTTGGTTTTTTTTTTGGCTGGCAATCTTGCTCAAGTGTTCTGCTACCAGGATTTCACACAGGTTGCACGTTCCCAGTGTTGACACTTACCCAGAAGACCACACAAAATTGTCATCACAGCACATGTGTCATATTTGGATATTTTGATTTCCTGGAAATATTGCACTATAGATTGCTAGGTTTAAAAGGCGAGTACCTTTTATATTTTGCCAGCGGAGTTATTGCAAAGAAGAAGCATGAAAGAAATTGCACCATTTTTAAACTATTATTTTGAACATTTCCTTTGAGCACAGTTCAACTGCCAGCATCGTCCCATCGGAGGTCCGCCCCCTCAGAAGTCCGCCTCCTCGTAACCCCGCCCCTCCTCCAAACTCTGTCTCTATCCTGGCCCTTGTGGGATCCCCGTTTACATTGTTTCCATTTCCACCACTGAGTAGGGGGGTGTGCTTCAGGGTCAGAGAAGAGTACGAAGAAGGCTTTTCTGTAATCTAATCCAGGGTGGGATTTGAATTTGAAGCAAAACAGTTGTTTTCTGCTGTGTGCGGGAGGCAGGGCCGGCCATAAAGGCAACAGCGCCCTGGGCGAATTGACGCCCCCACTCACCCCTGCGCGCCCCTGGTTAACAGGGGGTAGGGCGGAAAGGTGGCGGGCCGGATGGGCCTCTTTTTTCTTTTTAATAACCTCCTCGCTCCGGCGAGGAGGTAAGGATATGAATAGGGCGTGTCAGAACCCCATTGTCATTGAATGAGCCCGCGCCCGTGGGTGCATTCAATGAGAATGAGGCCCCTGCCACGCCTTCTGCCACGACGCCAGCTCGGGGGAGCCTTTGGAAGACTCCCCTGAGCTGGCGTGGTGGGGTGCTAATGGTGCCTTTTGTCATTAAAGGCGCCCTCAGCGGAGGGGTGCACCCAATGCTGCAGGCAGATTTAACAGCAAAACCCTACCTGCCACACCTTCTCCCACTACGCCAGCTCGGGAAAGCCCTTGAAAGACTCCCCCGAGCTAGCGCGGCGGGGGCTAATGGTGCCCTGAGGGGCATGGTGCACAGAGGGGCATGGCGCCCCGGGCGGTCACCTGGCTCACCTCCCTCTAAGGCCGGCTCTGGCGGGAGGCCTGACAGGGTTCTACGCCATGTGCAGTCACCCAGATGCTTGCCCGTGGCCTGTGGTCAGTAAATACTGTCCTTGCTGAGCTCCTTTTGGGTCAGTAGGGAGGAGAACATGCAGACTATCTACACCCAGACACACCTTTCCAATTCTTATCAGTAAGCCAGCAGCCGCCTGCCACCTTAGGCCGCGCCCAGCACTTTTAGCCAAGCCACACCCCCCCCTGCTAGAGCCCTCCTTCGGTTTCTCATTCCAATTAGAGCTCTGGGTGCAAGCAATGAGTAGATGCAGTAGGTAGCACGTGCTGTGGAACATACCAGGCCAGCCTATGATTGAAATAACAGTCTATAGAAGGACAGACGTGTCTGGGGTGGAGAGGTCGCGGGCAACGCATGGCATGGAGATCTGTCTGTGGGTGCTACAAGCAATCCATTCACCGTGCCAACTAAGGGCCGGAACATTCAAAGCGGCAACACATCTATGCGTGCAATACCAAGCTGGCAATGGGCAGACAGAATACTCAGTGTCCCTTCCTAGTCTGTATTCGTCCAGTTCCGTGCGAGGGCGGGGGCAGAGTAGGGCAAGGTTGAGCCGGCAAACGGGCACCACCTTCAGCCATTGTGTTTTGCCAGCTGCCCAGGCAAGGCTGCCCTGATACTATTGGAGGGCTGGCTCATGTGATCCATGACACAGCCAATCCAAATGCTGGAGCGCACAGGATGCTGGGAGGTAGTTGGGGAGGGCTACCTATGGTCGCAGAGAGAGGCCTAAAAATCAGTTTAGGAGATGCTATGACTAATATTCTTAATCAGGACCAGAGGGGTCCTTTCCGCACATTGGCTGCTGAGAAAACATATGAGAGTCATCAAAAGCCTTGCTTACGCCTCTTCTTTCCAATTAATAAAGAAAGGCTCTGAGTCCGAGCTTTACATGGGCGCAGTGCTGGCGGTGGCAGAACATTGCTCTTGAGTGAGGACCGTGCTGGGGCTCCCGCAATGACTTCCCCGCCTTGATTCCTCAGAGTGCTAAAGTTAATTAAAACATGCGTGACCATCTTTTGCCCAGCAGATGTCACTATCATCCTATGTTTAAAATCCTATCATCCGTTTCACACACTTGAGTTAGATTGTTTTGTAATACACCGAAGGGAAATATGTTTGACTACTGATTAAGTTATATTGAACACCTTTTCAGAATATTTTTTATTTTTTTCCTTCTTAAAACAGTGTTTAGAATGATTTCTTTTAGAAGTGTCCTTAGGATGCATGCTGCATATGATGAATACTCTGATGTTCATTCGTTAGGGGGTCTGCAGCAATGCCGTTTGTGTAGAAAAGATCGATGTGTAGCTTTGCAGTGCCCTCTAGTGGTCAAAATAGACAATTATAGATTAAAGTCGTGCTGCTAAAGGGGGAAAACGGAACCACGCCCCTTTGTTATCACCCACTGTCTGGATCATGATAGTTCTTTTCAAGAGACAGAGGGTTTCAGACCAAGAACAACTAAATCATTCCCGAGACCCTCTCAATGTATTGTGTTTGTAGAAGGTCACTTCAGTTCAGGTCCTCTGACGGGGCTGCATGTTTGCCCGTAGCAAGCACTCTAGAGCAGAGATAACTACCCTGACTACTTCCAAAGGATCCCGTATCAAGCAAGCAAAAGCTCAACAGACCCCAAGCTCCCATCCCGAGTAGCACATATAAAATTATGTACCCCATACATGTTCCAAAATACACTTTAGTGGCCCCACTCCCCAGAGGTCACACCCGTATCTTGTTCAGAGTTTGCAGGAGCTGCCTTGATGGTCTTCTCTAGAGCGGCTCCGTGGGCGATCGCGCCTTTTATCAATATCGATTGGAATGGGGAGTCGGGGAAACTCAAGTGTGGGGCCTCGTTCCCGCCTCTTTAGTAACTGTTGTGAAGTGCCTGTCTTTGAATGTATGAGCTGAGAGAATGTTGATGTGAGTTAGTGGAATGTTTGGTCATGTATGTCGTGTCAAGGTTCCACCCTGGGTCAGCTGGAAGAAGTTAGCCTGGGTGATGGGGCCCAGTGGTTCGCTCTATAACAGCTTGAAGCAACTTACAATAAAGCGTATATGAAGGAACCTACTGAAGTGTCCAGAAGACAGCTTTAATACAGTAACAAACTCAGCGGGAACACCACGTACCTGCCCTGGTGGTCATCCCTAGAGCGGCTTACTGGGCGATCCCACATTTTATCAATATCGATTGGAAAGGGGAGTCAGGGACACTCGGGCGCGGGTCCTCGTTCTCTCCACTGTTCGCTGAGCCAGGGGTCCATGCATACGGATTTCTGTTTCCAGGTGAAAGAGCAAGCATGTCGCTTGGCTAAATCCTCAAAGGTACAGGATTGGGATTGGGAAGGGGCTGGGGGGGGGTGGGTTTGGAGCCCCAATTTCCTCTTCTGTCTCTCTGTATTGGGGTATGAGAGAGGGGGCATATTAGGAAGGGGCTGATTTTATGGAGCTCCTCGCGTGCAGGAGGGTGGGGGTGTGGCTTTTGAGCTGGGCTTTATTTTCAGACGATAATAAGGTTCTGTTTATGTTATAACGTATCTCTGTCAAGGTGAGGGCTGTCCTAGACCATCCTAATGAGGACCTGGCGTATTCACGTGGCATAGCAGGAGTGAGCTATGAAGCACCCATTGGAAGCTAGAGAGTCAAATGTTCCTGTTAAAAAAAGCAGCTAGCAAACTATTGGAACCTACTCAAAACATATCCCCAGGAGTAGGTATGGCATTGGACACAGAGGCGAAAAGAGGCCTGAGCTAGGCACTGATGAACAAAAAAGATGGCGCTAGGGACCCAACGCTGCCCAACAGTCTCACACCTCTAGCTCAGGTTCCGCGCTTATGAAATGTGAGGGCAGCTGCCCTGGGTAGTGCACAGTGGAACAGGACTAGAGGGCCCATGCAGACAGGGCTAGGAGGTTCAGTACACAGTAAGAACAAAAGCGCTTGAAGGCAAGGGAGGGAACAAGGGAAAATGCAATGACATTCTTACAGGCCATGAACAGTAAGGATGTGAAATTAACTATCCTACTCAGCCTGACAACATTTCAGAGCAAGAGCTAAGACATAGATAAGACATGGTAATACCCTTAGCTAGTACCACCTTTTGCTGATTTCTCCGTGCATCATCCGATTTGTACATACGACATAGCAGGCATATATTCCGCTGTTCCTATATTAAGTAGTAAGTAAACACGCACACACCTTACAGCACCTTACACCTTACCTTTGGTTCTCCAGATGTTTTGGACCACAATTCCCATAATATCTGGCTAGTCACTATGTTGGTTAAGAATGATGGGAGTTGTAGTCCAAAACATCTGGAGCGCCAAAGATTGCAGACCCCTGCCTTACAGTATGAGTCCAGCATTTTTGAAATTCTTTCTAATCAAATGTTTGGATGTAACTCTATTGAGAGAACCTGGTTGGCCCATGCAAGTAGTTCATGACACTGTCCCAAATAAATATCATGTTTACCGAGCCGAAGACGGCGCCCCTACACCGTGAGAAGCACTCCTGCTCACACTTGGCCTACTGCAATCGCTAGCTAAGGATGTGGGCACATAACTTTTCAAAACTTAAAACGATTAAGAAATACATCCAATTATTATTCAAGGACAAGGGTGTTTGTTCCCCCCCTCCCCAACTTTTGTGGCACGCCATTTTGTCCCACTGATTTGGCAGGGGGCCCTTTAATGTAGATGTAATTCCCCCCAAGATTTTCAGCAAAGTTACTCCACTGGTGACTGGAGTGATTCTTCGGGTCTGCTGGTACCAAGCTACACAGGGATGCACACTTCTGTGTCACTAACCTTTGACCCAGTCCATACGCACAGCTACGACAGGAGAGCTGCTTCATCGAAGAAGTATTCTGACCACAATTCTGGGCAGGCAAGAACTCTGATTTGAGAGTTGAAGTGCCGCAAGGCAACCACTCAAGAAATCCTGCCGCTGGCTCTGCCGCTAATGGTGCATAGTCACTAGGACAACAGGTTGCTGGGAAAGCCCATAAATGGCACAATTAACCTGGCAGGATCGTCCTATTTAGTGGCAAGCTAGAGGGCCACCCTCTGGAAAACACCCTGAGGGAGGATTCACGCAATAGACCTTTGGAGGCTGTATTTCTCCTGCCAAGATGCCCTTGCTTGGCAGAAGAAAGGTTTCCGGGGCGCTGAGACAGAATGCCTCTAGATGTATTGCGATATCCTGCCATATTGCATGGCGGTGGGAGTCGTGCTTGCTTTTGAGAAACAGTGCTTGAAAGTGCCTTGAATCAGAGCCTGTCAGTGCTGTGCCCAGTCTCCAAAGGACATGGCCAGGAGGATTCAAAAGGGCCTGTCCAGGGTTATTTGGGGGTGGGGGGAAGTACAACAGGATAGATCCCTGTAATTAAGAGAAGTGATCAAAAAAGAAATGGGTCAGGACAGAGTACAACTCTGTTGGCTCCAGACAAGTGTTACCCGGTACTCTGATCTGGCAGCAGAGTCTGAATAGATGAAATAGCAGCAAGAAACTTCAAAAGTCAAATCTGCAAAAGTGGGTTACTTCTGGAAAATAATTCTCTGGACGTTCAGTGCATTTATCTTTTTCAACTTTGTACCTGAAATGCATTTTATCAATCACCACTGAAAGACCTGGAAGAGAGAACGTTGCTTTGCTGGAGGACAACCCTGGAGAGTCAATTGCTGACCAATCTCTCCCCAGCCCTTCACTCATTCTCAGACCCTCTAGTAGAAACCTAATGCTATTGCAGGCATTTCTTAAAGAGTTTCCTCCTTTTAACTTTTGACTGTTTTTAGTATATCTATTGGTATTTTGTTAAAACTATGCTTAATATCTTTTGACGTGCATTAATTTAATTATAAAACATTTAAGTTTATTTTCTAGCCTGATTTCTCGGCTTTTCATCACAGAACTATTTAGTGGTAGCTAGTAATACTTTGTAATTGTTCTTATAAATCCCTTGGGTTAAGACCTAGTGACATTGCTTCTAACTGTACTGGATTTAGATTGTTTGATGTCTGAATTCCCCTAGCATCTCTGGCATAATTAGAGCCTGAGCTCAGCCTCCGCTACCTAAATGTGAGCCACTGGTATATCAGCAAGACCCTTAGCCTGCCTCTATTTGGGAATAGCTGACTGGGTGCATCACAGCGAACATAGAGAACGTTAAGCCTCTTTCCGCTGTCTATCTTGACTATCCCAGGTCTTTCTTTACTCATGGTGATGATGTAAACAAGGACATGAGGAGTGTAGATAGGACTGGAGGCCTGATCTTCTAGGAACATCTATGTGTCATTGTTTAGTCTAACAATTCACCCAATGCATGTACCATCGACCCAAAGCAAACATACACAATGCACTAACACCCTGCAATGAAGGCAGCCCCAGGTCCTCCTTATTTACCACCCAATAAATGACTAACATAAACAGCTCGATAGCCTCTCATCCACAATACAGGCACCCCTTCCCCCCACACACGTTTCTTTCTCAGTCTCTTTCTCAGTCTCTTTCTCAGTCTCCTCCACTGTCATGTATGAGGTACTGACCGGAAGCTGGCGTTATCGAGGTGGCAGGAAGTCCATTCAAGCTGACTGCTCCAATCTGCTGAATGTGGCAGGGGGGAAAGGCCACACCAGGACTCAGGTAGCTTCCGTGCGAGGTGGAAAGGACTGTTGTCTGCTGCTGCATCAACTAGGAGAAAGGGATACACATCTATCAATACAGGTAGTGCTATGTTTGCTTTCCCTCATCCTGTTTTAGCTGCTCCCCTCAATCAGGAAAATGCACACTGATCAGGCACACAGTGGGGGGTAAACTCCTTGCCTTATGGAGGAACAGGTGGGGGATGCTGCTACATTCAAAAGAGTGTGTGAGGCAAGGTGACAAATGGTATGCAATGTTTCCCTGTGGTTAATGTGTTTAATGCTATATCACTGGAGTAAGTATCATGTGCAATAGAGTTTTTATTGTGATCAAACGTATAGGACTGTTTCAGGCAAAAACTTTTTTTTTTTACAGTGATACTCAGCAAGAGGTGATCTTTAATTTGATAATTTAAGGAGAAATGCTCAACATGTTTCGGTCAATTATTTTTGGTTAATTAAACTGTCTTCAGGATCAACACACTGCTGCAGATGAGAATAACAAAAAGACAACCGTAAGTGTTGACTCTTCTAAGCAAATGTTCTCAGCAACTAAATAAAAAGAATGCCACATAGATTCATGCACTTTATGTTTTCTTATTTGCAATACCCAATTATTACAAGGTATAGTGGGTAGCCAGGCTGAAGGGTGACCTCACCCTTTACAAGTGATAGTAAAGGTATTCAATACAGAACAACCAAAATGCAACCCTTCAGCCTGGATACCCACAACCAATTGTTTTGCGATTTAATGTTCGCATTTTGGTTGTTCTGTATTGAATACCTTTACTATCACTTGTCACTATAGGTGGTGGGCACAGATGAGTTGGAAAGCACCATTGTGTTGTATTTCTGTATACTTTTAAACTCAGTTGCTATTTCAGTCTCATTAAGGACTTATGAAAGATTAAGAACTGTTTACTCTTAATGCAACGTACCTTTTTCTCAAAAAAAGATTGTTAACGCATGATTTTGAAATGCAGCAATAACTGACAGCTAAATAAAATTTAAGCTGCCCCCTCTATGGTTATTTTTTGTCTGAACTTCCTCAAACTCTAGGAGTACTAATACATCTAAAGCGATTTTGTATGTATGCGACATGATAGAATAAGCTAAGGCCTACTGAAGTTAATGAGTAGACCCCAGAATTCTAGACGTCAGAGCAAACCCCCTTTTTGAAACAGGCAAATTAATAGACATTAGGTTAGCAGAAAAGTTGGGCTACCACTACAGGAAAATCAAAGATCAGAGGGAGTACAATTTGAAGATAGATCCCCGTTGACGTCAGGCCCTATCACGCAACCGACACAATCGTTACAAATGGTATGTACATCCGGACATTAGAAGGAGATTACTTTTGATCTGATAGCTGCTCCTTAGTTTGGCCTCATTTGCCGGATGCCCTGGTTAGTGAAGCACAATCCCGTGATCAACTGAGCTAAACAAGAAGTGTCCTTTGAATCCCAATGGTGTAAGGGGCATGCCCAGGATCTGATGTGCCTTGCCACATTCTTGAAGGAGGGTGCTCAGGTACAGCAATTTATAGGGGCTGTGGAGACAGTTCTTCCTCCCCAGTACAGAATGTATGCAGAGGTGTTTGAAAAGGGGCGGGCTAAGAGGTTGCCTCTTCATCAAGTATATGACTGTGTAATAGAATTGGAACCAGGTGCTAGATTGCCCTATAGTCGAATGTAGGCTCTCGCTGAGGCAGATAACCAACACTTGAAGGAATATATAGATGATATGCTAGAGAGAGGTTTTATATGGCATTCCACCATACTAGTATTGTCCCCTCTATTTTGTGTGCCAAATAAAGAGGGTACGCTCAGGACATATATCGATTATCATGCCCTGAACAAGGTGACGATCAAAAATCAGTTTCCTTTGCCATTGATCACACTCCTCCTCAATCAAGTCAAATCAGCAGTTGTCTACACAGAGTTGGATTTACTTGGGGAGTACCATTTAATCAGAGTCAAGGCAGGAGATGAGTGGAAAACAGCCTTCAGAACAAAGTGTGGACTTTTTGAATACTTAGTTATACCATTTGGTGTGTGTAATGCTCCCGCTGCTTTCCAGCATTTCATGCAGGAAGTTTTAATGGATTACATTGATGTCTTCATCATTGTGTACACAGATGCCATTTTGATTTACTCAGAATCAAAGGAACAGCATGTGGGGCATATAAAAGCAGTATTGCAGAGGTTACATGAATACCAGCTTCATGCTAAACTGGAGAAATGTGTATTCAACATGGAGAGGGTGGAGTTCTTGGGATTTATTCTAACACCAGTAGGCATCATTATGGATAGTAAGAAGGTGAAGACAGTAACAGGTTGGCCTTCACCCCAGTGTGTGAAAGACATACAGTCCTTTTTAGTATTTGCCAATTCTTATAGGAGATTTATCAGTAATTTCTCTCACATTGTGACACCCATTACACAGTTGCTCAGAAAGTCAGCACAATTTATTTGGGATGAAGGGGCAGAAAGAGCATTTCAGGAATTCAAGAAGGCGTTTACAAGCACACCTGTGTTGAGACACCTGGTCCTAGAGAGACCTTTTTAGGTGGAAAAGGAAGCATTCAACTGGGCATTGTGGGTGGTGTTGTCCCAGAAGGATGAGGAGGGCATATGACATCCAGTGGCATATTACTCTCAAAAACTCACTAGGTGCAATCACAATTACTCCACCATGGACAAAGAACTGTTGGTTATTAGAGCTGCATTTTTGGAATGGAGATATCATTTGTTGGGCGCTAGACATCAAGTGACAGACCATAAGAATGTAGAATACTTTAATATAGCTCAGACCCTAAGCCCTAGACAACTAAGATGGTCTCAGTATTTTAATAGGTTTGACTTTGTGCTGACATACCACCCAGGAAGGAAAAAGGGGAAGGTGGATACGGTGTCCAGTCTACAACATTTAGAACATGTGGTTCCAAAGGTGAAGCCTCTCAGAACTCCTGGAAAGATCATTGGGGCAGTTACTGAGGACCTATTAGGACAAGTGTGCAAGAGTATTGGGAGGAATGAATTAATGGTCTGGGTGACTTGTCACACTTCCCGGACAGTTTGGGAGGGTCTTCCATACCATTTAGGATGGTTGCATTTACCCACTAAGGAACGGCAGGAGAAGGCTCTGTATTGGTGTCACAAATCCCCTTTGGCTGTGCATTCTGGGGAGCAAAAGACCAAGTGTAAGTTGGAAAAATATTTTTGGTGGCCAGAAATGAAGAAAGATATACACATGCACATTCAGGAATGTGAGACTTGTATGCAGTGTAAGGCAGATCACTCCAAGAAAATGGGATTTCTGCAGCCCTTGCCCACACCCATGAGTCCACGGACTCATGTTTCTATGGATTTCATAACAGACCTTCCAAAAGATAACAAACATGATACCATTCGGGTTGTGATAGACTATTTCTCCAAGCAGGCTCACTTCCTTTAACGTGTTGGGGTTCCTAGTGCCAGTCAGTTGGTGGACGGTTCTTGCAGCATATTATAAGGTTGCACAGTTTGCCAAAGAGTAGTGTATACAATAGAGGACCACAATTCCCTTCTAGGTTTTGGCTTGCCTTTTGCAGAATGTTAGGAACCATTTGTGCGCTCTCTACCAGCTACCATCCTCAAACGGATAGGCAGACAGAAAGGGTTATCCAGACTATGGAACAGTATATTCAGTGCTATTTAGGGGACGGTATGTCATATTGGGTGCAAGCTTTACTTCTAATGAGTGCCTTTATGGGTATGAACAGAACATGATACTGGAAATATTGGCTGAATCAGCTTGGATTCCCACCCTTGAAGAGAAAAAACAGTTGCTTCTTGACATTAGGTGAAAGGCACCACACAATTTAGAGAAAGCTAAGGCCGCCTACAGGGCTCAGGCAGATAGGAAACGGCAAAGTGCGCCTAGGTATAAGGTGGGGGACAGAGTGTGGTTATCCACCCGGAATCTACAACTGGTGGGACCATGCAAATTTGCATCCCGGTTTATTGGGCCATATGAGATTGAAAAATGTGTGTCACAGACAGCGTTGCGTTTACGGTTATCCAAGAATTTGAAGATACATCCGCTTTTCTATGTGTCTTTGCTTAAACCACTGCATTTTTTTTACCAATATATTCTTTTGACTCTACGTCTGTTTAGTGCATGTGCAGCAACTGCTACATGTAGTTGTTTTATACTGCTTATCTCGTTTCTACTTATGAAATGGCATATTTCTGGGTACTCAGTTACAGAGACTGCATGGCGGAGCATGTAGTTGCAAAACACGCTCTCAAATCAGAGTGTGTGAGGTTAAAACACATTACCAAGCCAGTGTGGGCAAAGTTAGGTGAAGGACTCATTGGTTGCAACATGTTATGTATTTGTTTTGTCTCCTCATGTCACACATTGCCTGTCAGGCCATGAGCCATGTGAATCATGTGGGGGAGATTCCCCAGTTGTATGTTCCATTATGCTTGTTCATTTAATGTTGCTCACTATCGTCTGCTTATCATGTTTTGTACTTAGACTAGCTGTTGTTGGTTACTCAGGTTGAACGGTGAATGAATGTTAATCTTTGAATACATGTTCATGACTCCATCTATGAATACATGTTTTGATGTCAAGGAAATGTTCAGGGGAGATTACTAGTGCAAGTTTGTGTTTCATACAAGTTATGCAACAAACAGGTGAGATCAGGTCACAGGAATATGTGTTACATGGTATCAACCTGCTCTTTTTCCTAATTTCCCCTCTACACATCCAATCCTCCTACCCTAACCCTCTTTCCAGTTTCCAAAACTCCCCCTTCCTATCCACAACCTCTTCCTAATCCCTCTTTCCCCCATTGGCTGCCACGTGATTACCTGTACCCCCAACATCAGGGACCCGTGCCAACCACGGTGGGAGGGTCGATCCAATTCAGCTTCTGTGGTTCGGGAGAGGGTGTCGATGCTCTCCCTCATATTGTCTTGACACAATGATTCTGATGGATACCAATGGATTCTCGTGAAAGCGCTATTAAAGCAGGGTTTACTTTCAGTGACATTGTCCGACACGTGTTTCATGCCTTTTGTTATTCTCAAGGCCATGAATAATGTTTGCAGGAAGTAACTTCCTTTGGATATTAATGTACATTGATAAGTATCAACAATACAGAACGTGGGGACAACGGGGTACTTTGATTCTTTCAATTCCTCAGAACAATATATCACATTGATGAAAGAATCACTTTTAAAGGCTCGTATTTCAATCACTCTTGCCCTATAAAAAGAACTGTGCTCACCCTTTTGAAATATCAAGATTATCCCCAGTGATATGTGATGTGCTGCCTATCTATAAAAGTGGATAGAAAAGAAGAAACTAATCCTCACCGTAATGTGTCACTATTTAGCCAAACTGTAATTACTAAACTAAACCTACATTATTAAAAAAAAGAATATAAAAACATTCAGAAAACCTTTTTTTTCAAACAAGGAACAGAAAGGAATCTCCATTCTTTATTCTATCTTCCTCTATGTCCCTAAAAAAAATAGAAATGTGGTTAGAAAATGATTATGTATTGAGAGGTTGTTTGCTAGACAACACTACCGAGGAGCTGATTTCCTGAGGGTATCTCTAAAATTATGAGATATCCCTATTCTTATATAGTGTCGACCGGTTTCAGTGACATCAAATTATTAGATCTCCTTCTTTAGGACTGGTTATGACCATGACTATTGGAGCATTTTAATTCCTATGAATAGTGTTTATGATAAGTATCATCACCTTATAACTGTGGGATCCGCAGTTACATCTAGAATTGTGGAGCTGGTGGTCCGTGAGGTGCCAAGAAAAGCGTCTGAAGATGCAGTGGTGATCCACCATGCAGGATTGTGAGCATGCCTTAGTGCATTAATGGAATCAAAACTGTCTCTGGATTGGGATTTTTTGGGGCTCCCTTACCAAAATGAAGCAGATGTGGACAAAGAAGCTGACAATGTACTTCATTCCCACAACGTCTTGGATTTCCTAATGTGCACACCGACACACATATATGTATGCATGCCTACACACAAATACACACACACACATCATGCTCATATAGATGGAGACTCACCGAACACACAGAAAACACGCACATTGGCAGAAAAACAAACATACTCCACATAGACTAATACACAGTTACACAGATACACATACATATGCAGACAATAACATACGACGCCCATGCACACACACACACAGATCCTCACGTACAATGCAATGCATACATCAAAAAGAAGCACAAACAGAGAGTGTGCCTGCCACGAACCTCCACCTCCCAAACACACACAAAGACATAGACACGCACATGAAGACTAATCTCACACACTGTGGGCTGCAGAACCATGGTAGTCTATTTTTAGCACCCTCAGACTGCTGTGGCTAGCCTTGCTCGTGCTCTGGGCCTTTCACCTTCCAAGCCACACTTCGGGCTTTCTAGGTCACGCCACAGAAGTGAGAGGGGTGTTGTGTTCTACACATTACTGTCCCCAGAGGGCACCCTACACGTGGGCAATCTCCCCTCCCCCACACTCCTGTAAACCCGTGCATCAGTGGCGGCCCTTCAGGGAGGGAAATTAAGCTACAATGTGATATCAGAGTTTGGAGGGCTACAATATTATGAATATACAAGCACAATCATTGTACTAGAAACATAAGAGAAACAACGGGTGAAATACACAAAAGCAAAATAAATGAATCCTGGAAAGCAAAGAATTGATCACTGGTTCCTGATTCCGCGAGCTACCCTAAATCACGTGGGTAAGCCCAGACGTGGGTCCCACGCTCGATGTTGCAGGGGTGCCAAGCTGCACATCACACACATGTCAGGAGTCCAGCATGGGATGCCTTATGCAGGAAGGTGCAAGGCTCCTTTGCATAGGTCTTTCCTAGTTCTGTATAGGAAACAATGCACTGAAAACGATAGCATGGAAGGTGGCACAGATGAATTCTCAGTGGTCATGATTGATTTAATGATTTCTGTATATGACATCTGATTTATTCATGGAGGACCAGAACACATCTACCAATACAACAAAGCACTTTCTGCATTTGGATGTGGGCTCTAACAAAGCTAGGCTGGCTATAAAACCATTAACCATTACCGCCATTCGGTCCCGCAGACGTACCACGAGTTTACACGTGGAGGTAAGGCGGTGTTAATCCCTATGTTTGGAGTCCATTGGATTCACTGCGAGCAGTCATGCAGATGAGGCCAATCGGGTTTTTTATTTAGGTGAAGGAGAGGATTCACCTCCAGCAATGTGCCGGGGTTAGTCCGCCTCTTCGCCTCTTATTTCAGAATTCAGTGGTGTGCTAAAGTGGCAGCTCTTTCGCTACGGTCTTTACATTTCTTTATGGCCTCATTGTCTTTCATCTCTTGTCTCTTTTTATCTTCCCTCTTGTTCTCAGTCTCTATTTCTATGATCAGTTCCTGCCTCGTGTGCTCAATCACAAGTTTGTTCTTTTTGTTTGCCTGCTCCACTCTACTGGAATGCACTCCCACACTTTCTTCGTTCTATCACCTCCTACGGTCTATTTCAAACTACTAAGAGCCATCTCCTTCAGTCCTGATGTAGATCTTGGTGATGTTATATATTTTGTAAACTTGATTTTATTGTATTATAAGTGTGTTCTGTACAGTGCTTTGGAGAAAAGTGCGATATAAATGTCAAATAAATACAAATGGAAATACTGCCATTTTGCTGCAATTCTTCGCACACTGCAAAACTCGTCATGTGGGCCTATGTGATGATGCACAACGAGAACTTGCACAACGTCTATGTGATAAAGATTTTCAAAAGCCATGACACCCCTTTCCACATTTTGTTTCCTCCTTCGAGTTAGCCAAGGATGACTGTGGTCTCTCTTTTGTATCACCTACTAGACTGAACTGATTGACTATAAGCAGTAGTTGTGTAGAAAAAGAAGGCTCTACAGAGAGTCTGTGAGATCCATGCACTGCACATATCAGAAGGAAGCACAAAGGCGAACTCTTTCAGCCTTCCCTACAAAACGAGTGTGAATTCCATCCCGAAATAAGGGTGCCGGTAGCAACGTACCAGCACGCTTTCCGGACTGCCATACTACGAGAATGCCAGTTGGGGCATGGTTCCCCCGGCAGGCCTGACCTGCCGGACTTTTAGGCCCGACTTGCATGTCTCTCACTGAAGCACCGGTACCCACATTCCCATGGAGTCCTATATGACTCTATGGGAATGGGGATTTACCGTTCCGCCACCACTTGTGATCAGTGTTACGTGTTGATGGCAACCTGCCGACAGAACTGGCGGGTAACTGCCAACCTCTTAATGAGTCCGGCACTAATGTCACCATTCTATCCATGTCACTGGTCCCCCAATTAGAATCCCTCTTGCTATAAAAAATCTAACAGTTCTTACCCCAACAGAGACCAAAGGAGGCCCTGGAGTATGTACCCACAGCATTCTATTATTATGCTGTTATGCCAGCGGAGGTCCTTTTCTTTAATGAATTCATTTAGCCACTCTGGTTGCACTTCCTCAGTCCTGGACATTGGTTGGAGTCATCCATCTATGGTCTGAAAATGGTTGCTTTCCAGATGTTTCGGATTATGACTCTAATGATCTCTCACCATTGGCTGTGCCGCTAGGGTTAATGGGACTTGTAGACCAAAACATCAGGCGAGTCAAAGGTTGCAGACATCTGTACTATAAGAACAATAATTATGTCCAAACATAGTGCTTAGTATCCTTCCTTGAACCGCCACAAAAACTGTTTAACAGACTAGTCCTCAACAGCCTGATTCATCAGCGCTGCCTAAGAAAAATGTTTTTCCCATATTCGGCGAAGATGGATTTGTTGAATCCATCTTTGCCGATTACGAGTAGCTGAACCTGTGAGGCCGACTGTCCCGTACAGTGAACACAGAATCGGCAAAGGTATAGTACACTTTCTATATTCAGCATTCACTGCATGGGGCTGGGAAGTTGAGTGAGGTATGGCAAAGAGTAGCAGGTAAGGAGATTAGGGAGAGGGGGGATTGGAGGATGAGAGGGTTAGGAGGTATTGAGTGAGTTAGAGGGCCTGGGGGGGTGGAGTGGGTAAGTGCGGTCAGAGTAAATCAGGCAGATGGGTCTCAGGACGGGTTGCACGGAGGCAGACCCCCCTCATTCAGTGTACAGAAGGAAGTGAGGTGGGGGAGAAAGGTGCATATGGGGTTGAGACCACCCGTTAGCAAGGAGAGAAGGGGCAGGAGGTTGGAGGATCACATTTTATGGATTTGGGCAGGTGGGCACGCGGGAGAGGAATTTGGGGATTGGGTTTTTTTAAGGTGGTGGATTTAACTAGATGTGAGCTGGTCGAATCACATAGAACCAGAAAAATATCTTGCTAATGGCCTAGGTTGTTGCTGGTGTGTGGTGTGAGAAACCTAAGCGTATTCTCCCATTTCTCCCCCCCTTTTTACCTATCACCATACCCAGTTCTTCCCATCTCAGCCAAGACATATAAAGGAGTATACATACCCTCCGAGAACTACCTGTCCCACAATGCCTCACATACTGACAAATGGAAGGGAATGCTGGGAAATGGGAGGAAAGTACCCAGGCCTGAAATTTGAGATCCCCCCTTTCACCTACTCAAGCCATAACCCTCTCTTCTTTAGTCAGGGGTCAGTTACGTTCATACCCCATATGCCCCTCCCCAATCACTGGGACGAAGAAGAACAAGCAAAGAGCAAAGGCAGATTTTGCATAGGGATCAACAGAGAACAGCTTCCTATGGAGGAAAACTTCCATGTTGTCACCTTAATGAAGTCAGACAAAGGGCCTCATCACGAGTTTGGCGGTAGCCCTTAAATCTGGCGGTAGCGCTGTTATCGCCGGATTTAAGGGTCCGCCAAATAACGGCTTCGGCTGATTTCCCCCCAGCTCTGAGCCGGGGGGAAATCTGCCAAGATTGTGCTGATTTTCGGCACTTTTACTGCCGGCGGGAAATCCGCTGGCAGTAAAAGCGCGAAATTTCCCCATTGAGCCCAATGGGGAATGGGGAATTCCCGAATGGGCACAATGGGGAATGGGCAATACCCGTTCCACCAAACCCGTGATCCAGCACTAATAGCGCCTGTGGGTTTGGCGGTAGGGCTAATAACGCCAGCGCTATTAGCGCCAGCGTTACCGCCCAACTCGTGATGAGACCCAAAGTCAGGAAATTCATTTAAATCATCCACACCTGACTTCACTTGGCCAATATTCAATCTATAAAAGGTGTAGTTCTAAACAGCACAGTGAGTGAGCTGGGAACCTGTTTCACACTGAGGAGACCGCAAATCAGTGGAAAGCTGGACCAGTGGTGAGGAGGAGCACAGCGTGCCAGATTGCCGACCCACTGAACAAGAAAGGCTTCAGCACGGCAAGGAAGCCGTTAGCAAAGAACTTGCTACAGACTTTGTGTGGACATGTGCTTATTCCCTTGGGGTAAAAAGAGTCTAGGCATCAGAGGTGCTGTGAGAGGGAGCCCTGATCCCAAGGCTGAAGGAAGGAAACTGTTACAGTGGCACACGGCAGCCCGTGAGTGTCCAAAGTTCAGAGGAGCCCGGTGCGCGTGTGTGTAAGGATTAAGTAAACACAACTAAAGGAACATTTTGTATACATGTGAAGTGCATTGCCACCAAGGAAAGGGCATGTGACAGCAAGATTTCTGAAAGGCAAGTAAGAGAAAGAACAGTATAAACAGGGTGCAGAAGCAGTGCATTCTAGAACCAGAAGTTTAAAGTATGTGAATATGAAAAGAAAAATGCAAGAACAAAGGCTTATGGGACTTGTGGCCCGAAAGTGAAAAGTGAAACTAAAAACATCAGAGCCACAAGCCACAGACAGGATATCAGGGGGGACCCGTACAGGTTTGGGGAAAAGATACTGTGCATTTTCGAAAGGCCATGATGTTAGGAAGTAAGAAGGAACAAGGGAACTTTCTTGAACTGTGAAATCAAAGTGGCCCGAGCCCGAACGAGGGAGACCAATTGCAAATATTGTGGAAAGGGAGCTTGAGCCTGAACAAGGTGGACTCATGGTCCGAGCCTGACGGAGGGAGACCAATTGAAGATTTTGTGCCAAAGGGGGTTTGAGACCTGTGGAGGGCGTCCCGGGGTGAACAGTAAATCACCCCAGAAGTTGTACATGTGAAATCCTAAGAAGAAAGGAACTATAATGTTTGTTGTTTTGCATCAGGCCCCCTGGAATAAGAGACTTTGAATGGCAAAGAGAATTTGGCACAGAATGTCCAGATGTTGAGGTTTCAAACTGCATCCTTGTGCTAGAGAAGCCAGAGAGTGTGCTAAGCTCAAGTGTGCCACCTTGTCCCGTGCTGAAACGTGGGAAGTGAAGCTAATGGCTTGAATATCCTGACATATCATTTGTTGAACACTTTTCTTTTGCATAAAATTGTTTCCCACACTATTTGTATTTAGAAGTAAGGATTGGCAATAGGTTTATTAGTGTAGGCCCTTTTATTTTGACAGACTCGACTAGGACTTCATTATTATTATATGGTGGTTGTAGCTTGCTCCCATGTTTAGATTTAGGGTTAGATAGGTGTTTTTTAAACCCGATTTAAGTTCAATAAACACCCTTGAGCTGTGATCACTTGTGTCTGTCTTACTATTGATACTATGCCTTGCTTACAGTGGACAGCTCAACACTGCTATACATGGTACCTGGTGATGATTGAATATGTCACACTTAAAGGTTCCTGTTATTTCATTTTTATAGGCTTGGAATCTGCCTTTATTGTGTTAGCTCAGGCAAAGCATCAGCAATTTATGGTATTAGAGATGGGCGCTTTCACCCGTTTCTAGGCAATTGCTGGCATTTTAAATTGAACAGGGCATGTGTTGATTCCATGCCCTTCCACCCGGCAGATGTAGGTTTCCTCCTGCATGCCAGAGGTGGTGGCGCAGGCGTCCCTCCTTCAGCACCGTTCGCAATTTCTAGGTGGAGGCTGAAGACAGGACCCGCTGCAGCAATGTCGCATTGAGGGTGGTTGGAGCATGGACATGGTAGAGGTACTAGAGGGGGAGAAAATGACCCTAGTGTACAGCACGCAGTGGCATTTCAGAGTGTGGCACCGTGTGACTGCCCAGTAGTAATAGACAGACACTAGGAAAGCAGGGACACCCACTGGCCAGACTTCGGTATTGGTGGTAGAGGTCAGTAGATTGACATGTGGAGGCCACTCTATGAGGTCGGCTGAAGACCAGGGAAGAATATCAACCAGTGACAATTATTGGCCAAGCTTACTATATATGTGCTGCATGCTGCAGAGGTCATTGAAAAGTGCAGCAATGTTCCAGTTGCCACGCTGACCATACGTGCTTGCGGAGGCCATTACAGTCACTTGTTTTATTGCAAGGCAACTTCTGAAACATGGCTTTTTATGTCCCCTCTGAATGTTCTGTAGTCTTCAGTTCTAGGCAGTTGAAAGGAATATGACTTTAGCTAATGTCCTGAATGTACAGAGCGACCGCCAAACATTGATGACGCCGAAGTATCTGTCGGATTGATGGCGGTGCCCAGAAGTCTACAGTGCCTGGACTTCGGCCTTCCATCCTGAGGTACCAATGCACGGTGAGGAGTTCAGAAGTGCATTGGACTGTGGGCGAATAAATAAGGGCCCCCTTTCTTAGCATGGTTTGTGTCCCCTCAACAAGGGGGGGAAGCCAGCACTTGGCTTGGGAGGGCTTAAGCCCTACCAAATAGAGGAGGTTACAAGCAGAAGGTAGCACTCTGCCATTACACTCAGCACATCTTCTCACATGAGACCCGGGCGGTCACAAGACGTTGTCAAATGTCTCAACTGGGTTCTTCATTTAAACAATTATTAACAATTATTAGCATGTTAGCAGCAAATGTGTAGCGGCAAAGGACAAAAGTCTGCTCAGGCGATATACATATACCCCCATGATGAAGCCAAAAACGTAGCTGCTGGACTCAGCCTTTCGACGACCCATGCCTCCAATGAGCACGTAATAGGCCAAGGAAAGGCGCAATTGCTAGTCAGCCTCCTGGGCTCAGAGGAAGGGGCTGGCAACAACCCAATGAGTTAATGGCCACACTCACGACCAGCTTTCAAAACTGCCAAAACTTTGAGGCTACCTCCGCCCCGGCCACTCACCCGCTGGATCAAAGAATCACAGGTTGGCAAGTAATCAAAAAGATTTCATTGGACCTCACACCTCATCCCAGAAATCGCATGGCTGCGCCGCGCAGGGCCACCAGGTACTCACCGCTTGTGCGTACGCACTGTAAGGGCTGAAGGGCAGTGTGAGTGACGGCGTAAAGATGCCGAGCTGTCCAACCATTTGTTGCATCCGCCGAAGAGTCCGCTCCTTATCCGTGTCGGCAAACTTCACCACCAGGCTGGAGGATGCCCCCTGCGCAAAGAGACAGAAGGTACAGGGCCGACTGGCGTTAAAGGCGATCGAGGGCGGCGAAGCTGGCAGGAGAGAGATAGGAAGGGTGCCAAGGAAGATATACGCGAAACAGGAGTAGAGGGGCAAAAGAGGGAAGGTGTGACAGGGGTAGAACTGAGGAAGGAGGGAAGTAGGGAGTGAGGAAGGAAACAGCGGGACATTTGTAGGAGGAGAAAGAAGAGAACGAAAGAAGGAGGAGGTGGTAAGAAGGGAACTAGGAAAGGAGTAAGAGAAAGAGAGGACGTAGGGACTAAAGCGGGTGCAGGAGGCAAACAACGTAGGGCCTTGTGATACAATACTCTAGAGTGAATTGATGAAAGTAAAAAAGAGATAGAAAAGGTAGGCAATAGGACCCAATGCAGGAAATATGGGATGACAAGATACAGCAAAACAGAAATGACAGGCCAAGGCAGCTAGGAAAGAACAGCCAATGGGGCTGTGCTAACTGCATGTTTGGTGCATTTACAAATGATCCACATACAGTGCTGTGACATGAAATAGCATACCATTGAAGAAAACACGTAGAGAGACTCACATGTGCATCCACACGTAGAGAGACTCACATGTGCATCCACACGTAGAGAGACTCACATGTGCATCCGCACGTAGAGAGACTCACATGTGCATCCGCACGTAGAGAGACTCACATGTGCATCCGCACGTAGAGAGACTCACATGTGCATCCGCACGTAGAGAGACTCACATGTGCATCCGCACGTAGAGAGACTCACATGTGCATCCACACGTAGAGAGACTCACATGTGCATCCACACGTAGAGAGACTCACATGTGCATCCACGCGTAGAGAGACACACGTAGAGAGACTCACATGTGCATCCGCACGTAGAGAGACTCACATGTGCATCCACACGTAGAGAGACTCACATGTGCATCCACAGCATTGCATAATACAAGGGACCCATAAGATCATGGAGGCTGGTCTATGCTCACATTTGCACATACACGCATGCTCTGACGCATGTGTGTTTATACACACAAATATTGAGGCACAGCCTCCCTCAAAGATGCACACAGCAACATACAACGCAGAGCATCCTCCAGCAGACATGCCCACAGCAACACACGAATGCAGATCCCCGACCGGACGCGCACAGTCACAGCCACACACGAGGATAAACATGCTCCAAAAGACCTATTCACAGCAGCACAACACACAATACAATACATACTTAATCGCAGGAACTTAACGAGGCACTTCTTTCGATGCATGTTCACGGCAAAACACGCCATGAGACATGTTAATCACAACAAAGAGTGAGACATGTTCATAGCAACATGCAGTGAGACATCATCAAAGACACAAGCTCATAGCAAAACAAAGCTCACCCTCCAACAGACATGCTCAAAACACCACACAAGAATGAACATCCTGCAGCAGACATGCATGCAACAAAAACACAACAAACTCTTTTCAGCACACATGTCCACAACCACAGATGATGATTAATATACTCCAAAAGACTGGTTCACAAAAACACCACAAAACACATTCTTAGACAAACCTGTTTACAGCAATACACTACAAAATACACACTTCAAGAGACATATCACAGAAGCATGACGAGGCAAATATTTCAATTCATGTTCACGCAACACGCAGCGTGACATGCTAACGACAACAGGGAGACATCCCCAAAGACACATGCTCAACGCAGCACACGAGACTGCTCATAGTCCAGTAGACATGTCCAAAGCAGCACACAAGGATGCTCATCCTCTGGCAGACATGCTCAAAACAGCACACACGGATGCTCATCCTCTGGCAGACATGCTCAAAACAGCACACACGGATGCTCATCCTCAAGTAGACATGCTGAAAACAGCACACAAGGATGCTCATCCTCTGGCAGACATGCTCAAAACAGCACACACGGATGCTCATCCTCTGGCAGACATGCTCAAAACAGCACACAAGGATGCTCATCCTCTGGCAGACATGCTCAAAACAGCACACACGGATGCTCATCCTCAAGTAGACATGCTGAAAACAGCACACAAGGATGCTCATCCTCTGGCAGACATGCTCAAAACAGCACACAAGGATGCTCATCCTCTGGCAGACATGCTCAAAACAGCACACAAGGATGCTCATCCTCTGGCAGACATGCTCAAAACAGCACACACGGATGCTCATCCTCATGTAGACATGCTCAAAACAGCACACGAGACTGCTCATCCTCTGGCAGACATGCTCAAAACAGCACACAAGGATGCTCATCCTCTGGCAGACATGCTCAAAACAGCACACAAGGATGCACATCCTCTGGCAGACATGCTCAAAACAGCACACACGGATGCTCATCCTCAAGTAGACATGCTCAAAACAGCACTCGAGACTGCTCATCCTCTGGCAGACATGCTCAAAACAGCACACAAGGATGCTCATCCTCTGGCAGACATGCTCAAAACAGCACACAAGGATCATCCTCTGGCAGACATGCTCAAAACAGCACACGAGACTGCTCATCCTCTGGCAGACATGCTCAAAACAGCACATAAGGATGCTCATCCTCTGGCAGACATGCTCAAAACAGCACACACGGATGCTCATCCTCAAGTAGACATGCTCAAAACAGCACACGAGACTGCTCATCCTCTGGCAGACATGATCAAAACAGCACACAAGGATGCTCATCATCTGGCAGACAAGCTCAAAACAGCACACACGGATGCTCATCCTCAAGTAGACATGCTCAAAACAGCACACAAGACTGCTCATCCTCTGGCAGACATGCTCAAAACAGCACACAAGGATGCTCATCCTCTGGCAGACATGCTCAAAACAGCACACAAGGATGCTCATCCTATGGCAGACATGCTCAAAACAGCACACAAGGATGCTCATCCTCTGGCAGACATGCTCAAAACAGCACACAAGGATGCTCATCCTCTGGGAGACATGTCCAAAGCAGCACACAAGGATGCTCATCCTCTGGCAGACATGCTCAAAACAGCACACAAGGATGCTCATCCTCTGGAAGACATGCTCAAAACAGCACACAAGGATGCTCATCCTCTGGAAGACATGCTCAAAACAGCACACAAGGATGCTCATCCTCAAGTAGACATGCTCAAAACAGCACACGAGACTGCTCATCCTCAAGTAGACATGCTCAAAACAGCACACGAGACTGCTCATCCTCTGGCAGACATGCTCAAAACAGCACAAAAGGATGCTCATCCTCTGGCAGACATGCTCAAAACAGCACACAAGGATGCTCATCCTCTGGCAGACATGCTCAAAACAGCACACAAGACTGCTCATCCTCTGGCAGACATGCTCAAAACAGCACACACGGATGCTCATCCTCAAGTAGACATGCTCAAAACAGCACACGAGACTGCTCATCCTCTGGCAGACATGCTCAAAACAGCACACAAGGATGCTCATCCTATGGCAGACATGCTCAAAACAGCACACAAGGATGCTCATCCTATGGCAGACATGCTCAAAACAGCACACGAGACTGCTCATCCTCTGGCAGACATGCTCAAAACAGCACACAAGGATGCTCATCCTATGGCAGACATGCTCAAAACAGCACACAAGGATGCTCATCCTCAAGTAGACATGCTCAAAACAGCACACACGGATGCTCATCCTCAAGTAGACATGCTCAAAACAGCACACGAGACTGCTCATCCTCTGGCAGACATGCTCAAAACAGCACACAAGGATGCTCATCCTCTGGCAGACATGCTCAAAACAGCACACAAGGACGCTCATCTTCTGGCAGACATGCTCAAAACAGCACACGAGACTGCTCATCCTCTGGCAGACATGCTCAAAACAGCACACAAGGATGCTCATCCTCTGGCAGACATGCTCAAAACAGCACATAAGGATGCTCATCCTCTGGCAGACATGCTCAAAACAGCACACACGGATGCTCATCCTCAAGTAGACATGCTCAAAACAGCACACGAGACTGCTCATCCTCTGGCAGACATGCTCAAAACAGCACACAAGGATGCTCATCATCTGGCAGACATGCTCAAAACAGCACACACGGATGCTCATCCTCAAGAAGACATGCTCAAAACAGCACACAAGACTGCTCATCCTCTGGCAGACATGCTCAAAACAGCACACAAGGATGCTCATCCTCTGGCAGACATGCTCAAAACAGCACACAAGGATGCTCATCCTATGGCAGACATGCTCAAAACAGCACACAAGGATGCTCATCCTCTGGCAGACATGCTCAAAACAGCACACAAGGATGCTCATCCTCTGGAAGACATGTCCAAAGCAGCACACAAGGATGCTCATCCTCTGGCAGACATGCTCAAAACAGCACACAAGGATGCTCATCCTCTGGAAGACATGCTCAAAACAGCACACAAGGATGCTCATCCTCTGGCAGACATGCTCAAAACAGCACACAAGGATGCTCATCCTATGGCAGACATGCTCAAAACAGCACACAAGGATGCTCATCCTCTGGAAGACATGCTCAAAACAGCACACAAGGATGCTCATCCTCAAGTAGACATGCTCACAACAGCACACGAGACTGCTCATCCTCAAGTAGACATGCTCAAAACAGCACACGAGACTGCTCATCCTCTGGCAGACATGCTCAAAACAGCACAAAAGGATGCTCATCCTCTGGCAGACATGCTCAAAACAGCACTCAAGGATGCTCATCCTCTGGCAGACATGCTCAAAACAGCACACGAGACTGCTCATCCTCTGGCAGACATGCTCAAAACAGCACACACGGATGCTCATCCTCAAGTAGACATGCTCAAAACAGCACACGAGACTGCTCATCCTCTGGCAGACATGCTCAAAATAGCACACAAGGATGCTCATCCTATGGCAGACATGCTCAAAACAGCACACAAGGATGCTCATCCTCTGGAAGACATGCTCAAAACAGCACACAAGGATGCTCATCCTCTGGAAGACATGCTCAAAACAGCACACAAGGATGCTCATCCTCAAGTAGACATGCTCACAACAGCACACGAGACTGCTCATCCTCAAGTAGACATGCTCAAAACAGCACACGAGACTGCTCATCCTCTGGCAGACATGCTCAAAACAGCACAAAAGGATGCTCATCCTCTGGCAGACATGCTCAAAACAGCACTCAAGGATGCTCATCCTCTGGCAGACATGCTCAAAACAGCACACGAGACTGCTCATCCTCTGGCAGACATGCTCAAAACAGCACACACGGATGCTCATCCTCAAGTAGACATGCTCAAAACAGCACACAAGACTGCTCATCCTCTGGCAGACATGCTCAGAATAGCACACAAGGATGCTCATCCTATGGCAGACATGCTCAAAACAGCACACAAGGATGCTCATCCTCAAGTAGACATGCTCAAAACAGCACACACGGATGCTCATCCTCAAGTAGACATGCTCAAAACAGCACACGAGACTGCTCATCCTCTGGCAGACATGCTCAAAACAGCACACAAGGATGCTCATCCTCTGGCAGACATGCTCAAAACAGCACACAAGGACGCCCATCTTCTGGCAGACATGCTCAAAACAGCACACGGGACTGCTCATCCTCTGGCAGACATGCTCAAAACAGCACACAAGGATGCTCATCCTCTGGCAGACATGCTCAAAACAGCACACAAGGATGCTCACCCTCTGGCAGACATGCTCAAAACAGCACACACGGATGCTCATCCTCAAGTAGACATGCTCAAAACAGCACACGAGACTGCTCATCCTCCGGCAGACATGCTCAAAACAGCACACAAGGATGCTCATCCTCTGGCAGAAATGCTCAAAACAGCACACAAGGATGCTCATCCTCTGGCAGACATGCTCAAAACAGCACACGAGACTGCTCATCCTCTGGCAGACATGCTCAAAACAGCACACAAGGATGCTCATCCTCTAGCAGACATGCTCAAAACAGCACACACGGATGCTCATCCTCAAGTAGACATGCTCAAAACAGCACACGAGACTGCTCATCCTCTGGCAGACATGCTCAAAACAGCACACAAGGATGCTCATCCTATGGCAGACATGCTCAAAACAGCACACAAGGATGCTCATCCTCAAGTAGACATGCTCAAAACAGCACACCAGACTGCTCATCCTCTGGAAGACATGTCCAAAGCAGCACACAAGGATGCTCATCCTCCGGCAGACATGCTCAAAACAGCACACAAGGATGCTCATCCTCCGGCAGACATGCTCAAAACAGCACACAAGGATGCTCATCCTCCGGCAGACATGCGTAGTGCAACACCACGATGCACACTTCCTAGCAGACATGTCCACAGCCACAGACCATGATGAATATTCTCCAACAGACTTGCTCACAGCAACACAACACACATTCCCAGACAACCCTGCTCAAAGCAGCACACAGTGCGCCACACTCCTATAGCAACAGGTCACAGTTACAAAGGTTCGGATTGGGACAAAAGTTAGCCCCGAGCAAGAACAAAACGCGACACACAATTCCGAAATTCCGTGTGCTCTTTTTCTGTGTCACGACAGACTGTCCGTGTAGCACATTTCATTTTTTGTAACAATTGTGAAAAATTGGGCTTTTGAAAGGACATCGAGTCAGTAGAACTGGTCATAATGTATATCCCACCGCAAAGTGTACAATATCGTCAACTGGACAACACTGGACCATAAAATGGGCCCATACAAAAACGCATTGGACCGGCCCTTTGGCCATCGCCCTACTGGATCAGCCAATCCGAGCCTGGAGTGAGCCTTCTTGATGTGAAAGCACTGGGGTGGCAGATGCCGCCTTCACAGGGGGTGGGTTTCGCTACACTCAGAGAGGTCAACAGTACTTCACTTGTGGGGGTGTTTGCCGGGCTCGCCCCGGGCATTCATTTAGAGCCCAGGCACGTATTGTCTCAGACTCGGTTTGATTATGAAGTGATGATAGAGCACCCATCAACCACAATGAGCAGCTAAGGGTGGCGGCAGCAGTTGTGGGGTACTGCCCGCCTGCAGTGTCACGGGCATGCTGGAAACTATTTGGGCCTTGGCACTTATTTTCTTCCCAATTAAACACTGGTCACACACTCTATTGCTCCAACGTGTCTGCTCTTATCCCCGGCATGGGCACATGGACTATGGTACTCTGGGGTCATTCACATGCCAGTCACACCCAGCCTGATATATGAAGGGCCTTGCTGGCCCTGCAAGCAGAGGCGTAGCCAGGATTGTCTAGCAAATGGGGCCTGATGCTAATGTAGTTGGGCCCACTGCACTGACAAAAATATCTGTAAATGCCCACACAGCGCTGCTGAGTGGGCATTTACAGATTTTGGGTGGCCCTTGCCCCTCAGGCCCTACCCTGCCTACGCCTCTGCCTGCAAGACCACCACCAGAAAGGCCACACACGATGACGTAACACATTCCGTACCCAGGCTGGTGGAGCCCTGCAAGACAGTTTGAACCTGTAAGTGTGTAGTAAGTGTGCAATACATTGCAAGCGATTCCGAGTAACCGTCCTGCTCAAAGTAGCCAATAGGATGGAGAGTGGTGGGGAGGGTAGGCCGGAGTGTGCCCTTCATGAGTCCTGTCAGAAATGAGAGAGCGATGGGCACAGCTAGAATGCCTGCAGACACGGCGCAGGCTGCAATGTTGCATTTTATGCCTCTGGCACTAGATGTCGCTGCTGTAACAGGGACGATCTGCTCTCTAACTTTTCTTTCTACGTGCCCCTGCGAACTCTACCACAAGCGATATTCGGCCTCCTCACGCATTAATGCGCAACTAACTGCTTCCTTCCTCCGATTGTCTGATTGGTGGTTTTATAGAGCCCTCGAACACGTGACGCAGCAGACCCTCTATCATTGCCACATGGTCATGCATCCCTGTTTCCTCCCTTTAGGGTCTCAGCCAAGGCTTCACTCTGACAGACCACGTGGTATCCAGTGGTCGAAGTGCACAAACAAGCACTGGATCTATCCCCTCCCTTGTTTGCCTACCTTCTCGTGCCCCTCCTCCCTGCCACTGTCTAGGCCTCCATTTTACTAATCTAACTGGTAAGTGGCCCTGCCCTGCATTAAAGCAGTAATGCTGCACTGAGGCCAGTAAATGCCATAGATCAGGAAAAGTAGGGCAACTCCGTCCCCTTACTTCCGCCCACTTCGACCACAGGCTGTACCCGCTGTCTCTTTGCTCCTTTCATGGTCTTAGTTACACCAACTGGCCACTGGGTGCCACTGCTTCTTGAGTCACTATCTGCTCCTATCAGGATTCCTGCTGTTGCCAGTAGATGGCAGTCTGGCACAGAAAGCTGGCGGAATTGGGCTGAAAACGCCAGAGCAGGACATTCCGGAGCCTCCAGTTCGGCGCTGGCCAATTTGGCACAGACGTTTGGCCGCAAGACCCGTTTTGGCGCGCAAAGTTTGCCGTGACCAATTGGGCACGACAATGTCACTATTTTAATCAAATAAAAAAATGAAGCATTACTGCCATCTTGAGCCTGGGCCAGCTGGACTGCAAGACCAAAGACATAACCCCAAAACCGTAGATATCTTATTGTGTTTATAAGCACAAGATATATATATATCAAACCACGTCATGTTTCAGAAAAAGGCAAGCAAAGCATCCAGATTGAGTTGGGTTAATATATGTAATTTGTGCACATGACACAATACAATAGTAAAATATGGGTATTGTCCCACACAACCATGCTGGCACCAAAAGATCTCGACGCTGAACTGGGTGCGCCAAAATGGATCTTACGGCCCAACGTTCGTGCCAAACCGGCTCGCGCCGAAATGCGGTGCTATCTCCAACTGGTGTCATTGGGCAGCACAGAGTATCCATAGTGTGATTCTAGAGTCAATGAGGTTTTAATCAATGAAACCGCACTTACCAAAATTCTGATGGTTAGGCGAAGACAGCGCCCATTCAGACCAAGGGCAGAAAGGGGGATTTGTCTGCAAATTCGGGTGAATCCAATTTGTCTTTTTAAAAGTAGGGCTACCAAAAGCCAGGCTATAATTATTAAAGTTTAATTAGCACCCTTGGTGGTTGCGTTCACTAATCAGGTTTCTCCAAGTAGTGGTTACCTAGTGCAACCATTTTCCCTCCTGCTCCCTACTCTCCCCGCCCCTTCCCTAGCCCTGACAGCTCCCACTTTCCTGACATGGCACTGCCGCGTTGCACCTCACCCTCCAATCACAGGGCTTGCTGCATTGGAAATGGAAGAGGGACATCGCACAGAGCCGGCCCTCCATTTCCATAGCAGCCATGTTGGGTGAGGGTGCCTGTGTGTGAAACGACTCATTGTTTGACACTTAATGTGTTGCAGTTCTCACCCCGAGGGCTAGCCTCGGGATGCTAAAACAACTAAGCATCAGTTCTGCAGATTCATCGAGTGGTAACGGCACCAGGCCCAGCATTAAGGCCCTCACTCTGCTCTGGTATATGACTACGGGCACAGGGCCATTACCTCCCGGTGAAGCCCCCAGCTTGGGTGCTTATTGCTACACTATAACTGTGGGATGTTCGGAGGCCAATGTAAACAATGTTTCAGCAGAAGGCCATAACCACTGTTAAAAGGCCTGTTATTTTCCTCCCAACGTTCCACATTCATGCTCAGTGTCTCCCTTAGCCAGAATTCCACAAGGACAATGCTCACTACCAGGTTTGGAGCGCCTTCCAAACTCTTTTCTTTTGGGTTTTCTACCTGTTGTTAAGATTTAAGATTGGCATTATTGTCCTTGGTGAAGCGTTATAACAGGTGTTATCGCTCCTTACCTTCGTTATGGGCCCGAGGTGAAGTAGAGTGTGTTCTGATTACACCTGTTGTAGCCCTCCCGCAGGCTGTAATGTCACAATACTGATACATTTTAATAACTTTACTAGAGTTGGCAGCTGTCCACAAATCCAGGGTCTTTGTGTTATACCCAAAGGATTGTCCAAGCTAAAAGTTCCTGGGTGTTGGTGGTGGGGGGACATCTGAAAGCAGCAACAAAACATTCTGTGATCTAGTGCACCTCCTGTAACTTTGCTCTTTTTGCGTAGGGCACTGCCTGTGATCTTGCTTTTTTTGCTTAGTGTACCACCTGTGATCTTGCTATTTTTGCTTAGTGCACCTCCTTTGATCTTGCTCTTTTTGCTTCGTGCACCTCCTGTGATCTTGCTCTTTTTGCTTCGTGCACCTCCTCTGATCTTGCTCTTTTTGCTTAGTGCACCTCCTGTGATCTTGCTCTTTTTGTTTTGTGCACCTCCTGTGATCTTGCTCTTTTTGCTTCGTGCACCTCCTGTGATCTTGCTCTTTTTGCTTCGTGCACCTCCTGTAATCTCGCTCTATTTGCTTTGTGCACCTCCTGTAATCTTGCTCTTTTTGCTTAGTGCACCTCCTGTGATCTTGCTCTTTTTGCTTAGTGCACCTCCTTTGATCTTGCTCTTTTTGCGTAGGGCACTGTCTGTGATCTTGCTCTTTTTGCTTAGTGTACCACCTGTGATCTTGCTCTTTTTGCTTAGTGCACCTCCTTTGATCTTGCTCTTTTTGCTTAGTGCACCTCCTGTGATCTTGCTCTTTTTGCTTCGTGCACCTCCTGTGATCTAGCTCTTTTTGCGTAGTGCCCCTCCTGTGATCTTGCTCTTTTTGTTTTGTGCACCTCCTGTGATCTTGCTCTTTTTGCTTCGTGCACCTCCTGTAATCTCGCTCTATTTGCTTTGTGCACCTCCTGTAATCTTAGTGCATCTCCTGTAATCTTGCTCTTTTTGCTTAGTGCATCTCCTGTAATCTTGCTCTTTTTGCTTAGTGCACCTCCTAGAGCTAGAAGCTGCACCCCTTAGCTTTCTGCAAATGTACTTTGTTTCCCAGTGGACCCGGCAGAGACTTCCACCAGTAGCAGTGAGGGAACATTCCAGCACGCATAAGAAATCTAGTAGCGGGGCATTCCCCACCATGTTGTCCGGTGACCCATGAGTCGCTGCGTGCTGGAGGAACAACAGATCTGCAGAGCAGCAGGTTTTGTAGCAATTGTTCACGGTCTGTCCTCATCAACCAATGTTGGTGCGATGTGGTTTATTTTCCTCATTCTCTGTTCTAATCTTCAGACTTGGCCCCCTTCTTCCCAAATATCTACCAAGTAATATGTTCCTTCGTTAGTGACTGAAAAGAACTGGTTAGTACTCAGCAGCCAATGGTCACCCCCTTGCTCTTTGTCCTGTCTTCTTTCTAGTTTCATGTTGATTTCCCCACATCCCACACATCTATGCCCCTCAAATGTCCCTGGCATGTGGGACTTGTCTTTTAGTCAGTAACCTCTCCTGTGGGTACTTTTGTGGAATGTTCCTTGTTAATGAGTGATGTGTGTATTTCTATTTTATGTAATTGTAGCACGTTGGGAGTCGATACAAGTTTGACGGTGCGGGAAAAAGTGTCAGTAAAGTGTCAGCGATTCTGTTACCGCCACTTTCCCCCACCGGCAATTTTCAAGTATGGTAGTAAAGTGGAGGTGATACCTTCAGCGCATAGCTGGAGGTATCGCCTCCACTTTACCTGCAAAAAGTGACGGATCACCTCCGGCGGAATTATGGCTCACGGTAATCCACCATATCTACAATGGAGCCCCATGGATTTAGAAATGGGGACTAAGTCCACTGTTTCCCCCTCAGGCAGTAAATACGCAAGACCAAGAGGCAAGAAAGTTAACCTAGTTTGGCGGTTTTTCCAGCAGAAATACTGGCAAACCTGCAATGAGGGTCTTTCCGTTCTATGAGACATGCCTCTGCCATGAACTGCCCAGGCTAGTGTACACACCTCTCACCACAGGGGTACGTGTCCTGTGACATTTGTGTACTGCTTGCATGCTTGACTCTATCAACCAACAAGAATTCCCAGATCAACCACATCAATGAATCGCCATACAAGAAATGCGGGAAGAAACAGGGACTGTACCCCTGTGAGGGGAATGCTGTACACTCAAGGCCCAGGCCTACGCATCCTTCACCCCGGGCACCTGAGAAATGGCAAAGATTTAATCAAAGTCATCTTTATACTGCCCCACTGCATCCACTGCACTTAGGGTTTCAGGAATGTAAACACGTGCGCGTGTTTCTTTCACATTGAAGGACTAGCGACAGTGGAAAACTGCTCCTTCGCAGCCTGCTGCTAAGAGTGTCGATGAGTGCTAAGCGTTCCACAATGCTCTTCAATAGTGATAAGAGGAAGGTGACACTCACCAAAAAGCTCTTGTGCAAGGAAATATACTTTATATTGACTTTATGGTCAATAAATCTGTGTTTCTGTTTTCACACGACACAATGGCCCGAGTCTCAAAAATGAGTGCAAATGAAAAAAGCTCAGATGATGCACTTTCTTCACTTATGGTCACTGCTGAAAGCCTCCTTATTCTCAAAGGTAACCTGTGCATTTCAGGAGGGGCTGGACAGTGGCACAAATTATAATTATTCTTTTATAGCACGCTTAATTCCAGCAAGTGGTTTCTAATCGCGGGATCGGGATACAAACCTGTGTTGCGCTGCATTGTCTTGCAAACGCATTGGGCCTGAGCTATCCTTCCTCACCACAAAGATGAGTTGTTCAGCTTGTTTGAAAACATTAGTGTTAAGAGCACATTGCTGGGAGCTCTTTTCACTGAGGCGGGCCTGCCTTGCTGAAACGCTCGGGGAGAAAAAGCATTTTGATCCCTGGCTGTTTGGGGGGTGGAAATACAAGTGTGACAGATGCGGTTTAATAAAATTAGTGCTCCTTGCCGGATGTCATCCCACATTGAACTGCTGTGATAACAGGTGTTATTATTACCCAATTTAATGGTACTCATTTATCAACCTCATGATCAGCCATGCCAGGATTGTAACCTGTGTCCTGAGGATGAGCACAGGGGCCTCAGAGAAGTGGCTAACTCAGGAAGCTATCGTGCACGCTGAAAGCAAGATGCTTCCCGGGCAGTGTCAAATTCTCAGGCACTGCGCATGCGCATAGGTCGCATTTTGGGTTCCATGCATCTGCAAGGGAATGGATTGTCCATATAGAGTTTTGGATATGAGGAGCACTAGAACCATTTTTGCCCCCGTGAGTGGGGTTGCATCTTTGAGGCCATTTTTTGGATCACACATTGGGCCTCATTACACAGTAGGCGGTAAGGGTTTACCGGTACCGGTAAGGGCACCGGTACCGGTAAACCCTTACCACCTTACTACAAGGTCCCTTTGCGAGACCCGACCTTAACGGCTGGTGTAGACTAGCCGTTAAAGTTGGGACTCGCAAAGGGACCTTGGTGCTAATTACAGTACCGCAATTTGCGGTACCGTAATTAGCCCCTTCCCCATTCCCATTGAGCCCTATGGGGCAAAAATGGGAATGGGAAAGGGCCATGGAGAAAGGGGGAATTACCGCCACGCCAACCTTGGAATAGGATGATAATTTCCCTTTTCTCCATGGTGGTACCGGTATGGTACCGGCGGCAACCATGGTGCTAATAGCACCATGGTTTTCCGCATTCCGTGTAATGAGGCCCATTATCTCTGTTTTGGTTGTTTCTAGGGTTTTCTTTACGTTCCCTCACAATACTTCCTAATTCCTCTTCCAGGAATCTCTGCTGTAAAGCTTCCTGGATTTTCAGGTGGATTTCTTCACAGTTGTTTGTAGGATTCTTTACTTAGGGAGTGTTTGCTGATCTTTTCAGGTCACTTTCGGTTTTGTGGCTGGGGTTTGGTGTGATGATTTTTCAGATTGATATTTAGAAACTTTGTTAATACAAGGCCTACAAACCTGACACATATAATTTAGGATTTATTTCTGATCTTCACATTAATGCGCCTTCCTTTTCACTGTATTCTTAAATAGAAGTGGTGTGTTATTTTCCAGCTAACACACGTGTCTTTTCCCCTATGCATGTAGCCTTTGAGATGAAAGGCTCCCTATAGTCAGTGGCAGAGCATTATCCATCTCTTGAGTGAAAACGGTCTTCACCCCCAATTCGCTTAGCCCTCCATTGCTGCAGATAAACTTCTCTATATCCCGAGGGCATTCTCCCAGAGCCATCAAGCCCTAGAATTGAAAGCCCAGGCCTGTGCCAATTTACTGAAGCAACGTTGGCCTGCTCTGATTATGCTTTTGAAATAGCGCCACCCTGGCTCCCAATGCTAAGTTGCATCTAGGTGTGCTCACTTGAATTGTTAAAGTTGCCTCTAGGTGTGCTCACTTGAATTAGCGCCACCCTGGCTCCCAATGCTAAGTTGCATCTAGGTGTGCTCACTTGAATTGTTAAAGTTGCATCTAGGTGTGCTCACTTGAATTAGCGCCACTCTGGCACCCAATGCTAAAGTTGCATCTAGGTGTGCTCACTTGAATTAGCGCCACTCTGGCACCCAATGCTAAAGTTTCATCTAGGTGTGCTCACTTGAATTGTTAAAGTTGCATCTAGGTGTGCTCACTTGAATTAGCGCCACTCTGGCACCCAATGCTAAAGTTGCATCTAGGTGTGCTCACTTGAATTAGCGCCACTCTGGCACCCAATGCTAAAGTTTCATCTAGGTGTGCTCTATTTATGCTTTTAAATTAGCCCAAACTAATGTTCACTAAACCTCAGCCGATTTTGCACCTACTCCACGCATTCTAGCCTGGTCTAAGCCAGCACTATATTTGTGATTAGCGCCCAACTGCTATCAATGTCAACAGCTGACTGTATGTTGATTATCTATTTAGCCCTACCTGCTAAATTTCGATTCTAGGTTGCAGCATATTTGTGCCTTGTAAACTACCCAGTATCAGCAAGCTCACGCCAAATTGCCCATTATCATAACAGAATGCAGGCACTGCTAACTTTAACTATGTTCCTATTGTGCATTATACCATCTGACATCCCTTGCACTAGAGGTCACTACATTAAGTTTGATGAAGAGTTAGGCAGACTGAGATGTCCCCGTCACCACCCTATCCCTTGCCCTACACCTTTCCTTCCCACATTACCCCCGTTTCCCACCCGAACCACAACCAAACTACATCTAGCCTCCACTATGTGCACCACACATGACAAGTTGCCCCCGTGCCTATAGCCTCA
Organism: Ambystoma mexicanum; assembly: GCF_040938575.1. Classification (NCBI taxonomy): domain Eukaryota; kingdom Metazoa; phylum Chordata; class Amphibia; order Caudata; family Ambystomatidae; genus Ambystoma; species Ambystoma mexicanum. The sequence goes on along the minus strand of NC_090921.1, from coordinate 343,205,062 downwards.
ACCGCCTCCCCTCCTGACATCTCTAAGCGCAACGAGAGATTAACCAGTAGACTACCGTCCAGTAGGCACCCGGCATTAGAATATTCCAATAAGATCATAAGCGCAGTTTCGCCCAGGTTCCACTGACAATAATCGCAGGCGCCAAAAGAAAAGGCGTACAGCCCCTCTGAACAACCTAAGGGACATTAGCCCCAGTCTACCAACAGAGGACCCACAATCACAGCCCACTAAGGGAGCATTACTGAACGTCAGGTGATTGGTAGCACATGCAACTGAGATTTGCTGACTTGATTGTGAACAATAACCTTGACTTCCTTGTAATAACAGAAACTTGGCTGCATGAGGCAGCAGGCCCCTCTATTGCCCTAGCCGTCCCAGCTAATTACTCCATTCTTCAGGCAGATAGACCCACGGCTCGTGGAGGAGGAATAGCCATTATCTTTAAAGACACTCTCAACATAGCCACCCCTACGCCATTGGCATCATGTGAACTCCTCTCAGTCAAGTTCCAAACCTCACCCAACAGCACTATCACACTACATATCATTTACAGGCCTCCAGGACCTCTGGGGTCCTTTGAAGAAGATATCACAGCCCTAGCAGCCGACACCAAACCAACGGCACAAAATATTATCTTAGGAGATTTCAACCTCGGTTACAAGGACATTAGCGACCCACACGCCATCTCTCTAGCCTCTGCACTACTAGAACAAGGCTACACTCAAATTAGCACCAAACCTACACACGAAAAAGGTAGGATACTTGATTGGGTTGCGGTTCTAAATTGCGCCATCACCCCACTAGATCCGACCCCACTAGTATGGTCAGACCACCACCTTATCACCTTTGAACTGCATATCAACAACTTGGAAAAGAAAAAGCCCATTATTGCTCCCCCCTGCCTCACAAGGAATAAACGTAACATCACAGCAGATGCTCTAGTTCCTTTGGTAGCCCCACTACTCAATGCCCTACCGGATACAAATGATCCTAACACTCTAATCAACATCTACAATGAGACTATGACTAAAGCCATCAATGATATTGCCCCGCTAAAACTACGTAAAAGCAAACCCATAGCCCATCTTAACTCGTGGTTCAGTCCAGAGCTGAAAACACTCCGCACTGAAAAAAGAAAATGGGAATCACATTGGAAATCATCCCCCACACCTGAAAACAAAACTAACCTGGCCACTATCACTGCCACTTACAAAAATAAGATAATCCAGCCTAAAAAAGAAACCTATAATGACAGAATAGCCCAAGCCAGCTCCAGTACTAAAGAATTATTCAACATTCTAAGAGAACTAGAGAACCCCAACCCACCGCCAGATATATGCACTAAGGATAAAGCCTGGTGTACTAGCATTCAAAATGCCCTCTCCAATAAAATCAAGGGACTGCAGACCAAAATAGCTGACAAAAGATCCCAACTAACAGTCACTACACCAGCTCCTACACCTACTCCTCACATTAACTCAGGTTTCACATTAAAAAAGGTCACCATTCCTGAAGTTCAAAAAATCATTGCCTCTCTTAAACCATCTAACTGTAAGGGCGATAGCTGCCCAGCCCAGATTATAAAAGATGCAGCTAGAGACCTTGCCCCATTCATTACTACACTTGTAAATTCCTCCTTCTCCAATAACTCTGTCCCAAGGAACCTCAAACAGTCCTGTGTTCTACCACTATTAAAAAACAGACCCTTGACCCGGCTATACCCACTAACTATAGACCAATCACGACAGTCCCCTTTCTATTCAAAATGTTGGACAGAATAGCCTACTTGCAAATACAAGATTATCTTGAAGCTCACAAACTACTCGGCACCCGTCAATCTGGCTTCAGACCCCAGCACGGAACAGAAACCGCACTTGTCGACCTCAAAAGCCAGATCGATGAATTGAAAGACAAAGGCAAGATGGCCATCCTACTCCTACTCAACCTCTCTGCGGCTTTGGATCTGGTGAATCACTCCATACTTTGTAACCACCCATTTCTCCAGTTCTGCAGTTGCCTGGATCCAATCCTTCCTCGCCAACAGAACTATGCGCGTGTTCTCACCGTCAGCAGCTGCTGACCCCATACCCATCACCTGCGGAGTCCCTCAAGGATCCTGCGCCTCGCCCACTTTGTACAACATTTTTACAAAGCCACTATTTGACAAACTGGACCGTCTGGGTGTCACCTACACAAACTATGCGGACGACACCCAGATACTCCTACCCCTCTCAGGAACCTACGATATAGACGTTGCGCGGATCAACGAAGTCTACATCATCATTCAGGCATGGATGGCCACACATGGCCTTTGCCTGAATGATGAAAAGACCGAATTACTACTAGTCGGATCATCGAACAACCTTCTCAAACTATGTCCTCATTATACAAAGATCGTCATCGATGGGAACAGTATTCCCATTGCCAAACATGTAAAAACTTTAGGTTTCTACCTCGATGCCCAGTCTAACCTAACTCAGCAGATTAACATGACCTCATCGGCCACAGCCTACACCGGCAAGTTGATCAAAGCCTGTAGACCTTTACTATCCCCCACTAGCTGCATTAATCTGGCGCGAGCGCTTATACAATCTAAACTGGATTATTGCAACAGTCTTTATCTAGGAGCCAACAAAACCATCTTAAGTAAACCACAGATTATGCAAAATAACACGCTCAGAGCTGCGCTGAATATTCCCAAAAGAGAGCATATATCAGAAACTAGAAAGCACCACAGGTGGCTCTCTATACAGGACAAAATTTCCTTAAAAACTATCTGCCTCACTCACAAAGCGCTTAACCACCAAGCCCCCCCCACCTTACAGATAAGTTTACATGGAAGGTCTCCAATAGATTCACCAGATCCTCCAACATACCACGCCTGGTGGTGCCCAGATACAATCTAAAAAGAGCCAGAGGTTCTAGCTTCCCAGTATTAGCCGCCCAGCTTTGGAACACCCTCCCTCAGAATATTCAAACCATTCAAACCTTTAACAATTTCAGAAGTCAGGCTATCACTTGGATACTAAATAAAATAGAAAACAACAGCTCCTGATACCACTAACCGTTAGGTGATCGGCACATTCTACTGCTATGACCCAACTCTCCTCCGACAAACTCACTCCAGTCCTGAGTGCTGCCCTTGCCCTTACGGTTCTAGGCACTAACAACCCCTCCTATCTAGCAGAACAATACCAACAATGCCTTACCCAAACTATTGACCTACTTGCTCCCATCACCACCAAAACCCGTAGACCTGACAAACGTTCCTGTTTTTGGTTTAATGAGGAACTTGTAGCCTTAAGACGCACAAAAAGATCTCTTGAACACCTCCATAAGAAAAACAATACCCCAGAATCGGCACTAGCCTTCGCTGAAGCCAACAAAATATATAAATCAGCTATAATCACTCAAAAAGCCAATGCCTTCAACTTCCGCATTACTAATCCTCCGACAGCAAAGAACTGTTTACCATCCTTAGAGAGCTCGAAAACCCCTGTCAAACTTCACCACCTTCTAACGCTAGCAAAGACTGGTGCACCACTATACAAAACACACTCTCATCTAAAATTCTCCTACTGCAAAACAAAATCGATAATAAAAAAACGCTCCTAGCTGACAAAACTCCACCCACTATATCAACGACTACATCAAATGCCACTATTGGCCCCCCATTTCAATTTACACCAGTGTCTAACAAAGAAGTATTTGACACCATATGAAACTCAAAGCTTCCAACTGTAAAGAAGACCAATACCCCTCCCATCTAGTAAAACTATGTGCCCCCACCCTCACACCCATAATTACCGAATTCATCAATGCTTCTTTCCTCACAAACACAGTCCCCAACAGTATCAAAAAAGCTTGGGTGACACCACTCCTAAAAAAAAAACATCCCTGGACCCTTCAATACCCACTAATTACCGACCTATTACAACGGTCCCATTTCTCCTAAAACTAATTGACAAAATAGCCTATTGCCAAATTCAGAACCATTTGGAACAACATCAACTATTAGGAGACCGCCAGTCAGGATTCCGCCCCAACCATAGTACAGAGACAGCCCTCCTTGATCTGAAGATCCAAATGGATGCCACTAAAGAAGCAGGCAAACTCTGTCTGCTGATGCTCCTGGACCTCTCAGCGGCCTTCGATCTGGTTGACTACGACAAACTCTGCAACACTCTAGCAAACAACTTCAACCTAGCTCAGAGCGCTACCAACTGGATCAAATCATTCTTGGCTGATAGGACCTCCAGAGTGTCCATCGGCAAAGAATCAGCAGACCCAGTGTCTGTCCCAGCAGGTGTGCCGCAAGGCTCTTGCCTATCCCCCACTCTGTATAATACCTATACTAAGCTATTATTTGCAGCTTTGGATGCCATGGGTGTCATCTATACTAACTTCGCCGATGACACCCAAATCCTCATTCCTCTCTCAGGCAATCATGAACAAGACTCCCTCCTGGTTAACCAAATCTACTCACTCATCCAAAACTGGATGGCCAATAACAGCCTTTGTCTCAATGACGATAGAACGGAGCTCCTCATACTAGGCTCCTCCAGCAAAATCAACACCCTTGAGCCCGCCTTCAAATCATTCACCATCGATGGAACCACAATCATTGTTCTTAAACAAGTCAAGACCCTTGGCGTCTACACCAGAAGAGACCACCACTGGCTCCCCATCCAAGCCAGAATTCTATTTAAAACCCTGAGCATCACCCACAAATGCAGGGCTAACAAAGCTCCCAAATACCTCAACAATACAGTCACGATGAAGCCCCAGACCAGACTCCTCAGGTCCAACAAAAACGCATACCTTGAAACCCCCAGATTCAAAAGAGAGAAAGCAGGGGGTAGTAGCTTCAAAACACTGGCACCTAGACACTGGAATGTGCTACCTACCCACATTATGAACGAAACCTCCTTCCCTAAATTCAAAAGCTTCCTGAATACTTGGCTCTTCAATAAGTTCTAACTGAACTAGAGCACTAATCCGCTCCAATTAACTGTACATATCTGACTGCTTTGCATTTTGCTGTATATTCTTGACTGCCTTGCATATTATTGTATATTATTGACTGCTATTCCTGTGTTCCTCTGTGTACTTTCTAAGATTGCATTCTCCCATTGTCTGTAACTACGCCGTGATACCCCCCGGGTCTGGGCGTATAACAAATGTAATAAATAAATAAATAAAATAAATAAATAAATGTATAATATGTATAATGTTTAATATGTATATATGTACCACTGTAACCTTACCTTGAATGTTCAAACTGTATTCATGTACATAACTGTCTATGCTATGACTTGTAATCTGTACTACCCGACAGCGCCCAATTACCTCCGGGTCAGGTGCGCGATATAAATAAAATAAACAAACAAACAAACAAACAAACAATCAAGCGAGAAGTGAAATGCTCTTCTTCCTCAATTTCCTCGGCCATCCAGCCCCACAGGTGAAAGAGGTTGTATCCCCAATGTTCTTAGTTACCCAGCCCTGAGATCAAATGCTCTGGATCCCTACGAAATCACAATGGGCCTTCAAGGCCCAAATTTGACAGCCTCATCCTTGAGTCAATGTACTCAGCCATCCAGCTCTAGAGGTAAAAAGCTCTGCAGGCGTGGCCAGCAGGCTCAGACTGGCTCATAGGGCAATAGGCCCATGGCCGAAACAAAAACGCAAAATGCTTGCGTGGCCCAGTTTCTTTGGTCAAAGTGGGGCATTTTTCTTGTCAATGTGGGCCAATTTGATGAGTTACTTAACTATGCGCCTAATAGTTTTGAGCAGTGTTGCTGAATAAATATTCTTTAAAATGTACATTTTATCAAAAACCTCCCCCGTGGGTACTATTCAAACAGTGTCAGAAAAGGAATGAATTCCTTGTGGGACACTTTTACGTTGGTGCCCGAGACAATTTTGTGCCCCAGTCCGACCCTGGTGGCCAGCCCTTATTCCCTTCAACAGCACATCCAGCCCTTAAAGTAAATGTTTCGGCACGCATCTGTCAGTAAAGTTTTCGGGCATGCATCTGTCAGTAAATGTTTCGGCACGCATCTGTCAGTAAATGTTTCAGCATGCATCTGTCAGTCTCCTAAAGCATTAGTTGAGACATCTTGGGGCTTTAAAGGCTTTGCCTACACCTGGAAACGTCCCATCAGTAAGTAGATCTCAGCCAAGTTTAACAAGGTCTTCTGTGAGAATCGTCAAGAGTGTGTGGTTCTTGGAATGTCTGCTGCAGGTTAAAATAGGTGTGGCTTGTTGAGGACACACAGACAATGATATTCTACTCACTGGCATGGTCTGACTGCCATGTAGGGCCTGGATAGCTGCTTGAGCCTCAGTGTGGGAGGAAAACTTTACAAAGGCACAACCTGTAAGTAACAAGCAAAAGAGAGAGAAAGAAAAAGAGAGAAAGAAAGTAAAGGGATTGTAGGCGAGACTAAAATAGCAAGCATAGCAATTCAGTGACAGACTCACAACACCACTCACCCTGCACAGGACACTGAATGGCAGACAGACAAGAGAGCAATGTGTCCCCTCGCCTGCTGAGACGAGGAAGTGTCCACACCACCGCGCATCTAGGCTACTTCAGACAGACGGATGAGAACCTACACACCACTGGTCCACCAACAGAGCAATGCTCCACTTGACAACATGGGGGTGAAATGAAACTCTTCTCGGCAAGGGCACCCCAACGCTTATAAATGCTCACCTTGTAAAGAGAAGACACTTGTCTGAGTGTGTGTGCGTGCGTGCTTTCCCCACATCTGTTTTATTCTCTATGCAAACTGTTGGTTGTTTTAACTACATCGAGATGAGATGATGTATTGGAAAGCTATGCCTGTGTCCCTGCAACCTGGGATGCCAGAGAATGTTATGATGTCATCATCCAAGCTCTGTGCCACTGGCTGATGATGCCAGAGTAATAGACGAGAGGAGGTAGGGGAGGGAAGGAAAGGGAAGAGAGTCTGTCCCCGAAAAACTATGACAATACGGTACACATAGATACACAAAACACCCCCAAGTGTCTCCTGTGCACAAAGTGGCCCTTAACAGCATAGAGTGCCTCAGTGTTTCCAGAAGGCTCTATATCGATGACGATGACCATACCACCATCCCCCAGTTCAGTCGCATTCTTAGCTATACTAAAAAATAGAATACTTTATTGACCAGAAGCACCATTTTTTATTTTAAAATGTTATTTTCTGTTTGTTCTTTTACCTTCCTAAATCCCCAAACCAGGAAGTAGAATGACCCTCTTCTCGTGACCGTGTTTGTGGCAACTTGGTGCATTGTGGGTAATTTGTGGTGTGACGTTTGCCCCATCTCTGAGGCCTCGGTCAGCGTTTGCCATGGTTTTCCCGGAAAGGGCAGCAGCTCCATTTTGGACAGAGTGGATCCTCAGAGCCTCAGCCGCTGTTGTCCCTGACGGGCACTAACTGGCAACAAATCCTCCAGAGCCTTTGGATGCAGGGGACAGAGAGTGCCTTCCTAAATTACCCTCAGTGCATCACGGAGCTACTAAAAATGGCGCCAAGTAGAGGCTCTTCCAAATTTCATGTACCTGAAAATTGCACTAGTAAAAAGAACACACACAAATGTTTGCTTTAGGTATCTCAGGTCAGTAAAGTATTCGCTTCCTTTGCAGGGTTTCATTACCCTATAAACTCTGAGATCTGAGGGTCTGGGGAGGGAAAACCAGATCATCCAATCCCAGACTGCGACACATAGGCAGTGTAAGGCACCCCGGGCGATTTAGGTACTTCTGGAAAGCATCCCCATCCCTCCGGGTGTGAATGTTGTGGACTATGACATCTACCCTCAAAACACAGAACAATCCAACCCTGAACAAACCTCCCTGCCAGCCATATCTAATGTCACCCAGACTGCGGGAACGCACCCTCATGCTCCCGTGGGGGCTGGAGGCTCATCTCGGCGGGCAACCCCAGAGTCCAGCCCCGGGGAGATTTAAGCTAGAGACAGGTGAGAAATAGAGATGAAACTCACACCTTTACTGCTTCCATCCGGTCCGCGCAGAACTGTACACTCGTCAATCACCCCAAAAGGCTCAAAGAGGTGGAGCACGTCATCCTCGGACTGATGCTTACTGAGCATGCCCACAAACAACTTCCTGTCTCCTATAGTTAAACATAGAACCATCAATCTTCTGTAAATCTCGGGTCAGGACATTAATCCACAGTTTACTGGCTGCAGGCGCACACACTTCAGCACACATGGCATTGGCGTGAAATACACTCGGCGAGACGGAGGGCACGGGCATGGGAAAGACCTGCATTATGACAACAAGCCCCAAAATGGCGGAATTATGGCGGGAACAGAGTAGGGCTGATGGCACCAATTAACTTCTTAGTATTTCAGACATTTCAGATAACTTACAGCCCAGAGATATAACCAGCACTGCCACTGCAAGGGTTTCAGAGAGGGTCCTGCCGCCACTGCTCAGAGATACAGACAGGGCCTGCCAGTGTTCAGCGGTACAGACAGGGCCTGCCACTGCTCAGAGATACACATGGCCCTGTCACTGCTCAGAAGCTCAGAAACTAACAGGGAACTGTTATTGAATAACGAAACATACATACAGGACACAACATACACACTGGGCCCTGCCACTGTATAGAGATAAAAACATACACAGCGGCACACCGTGTCCTGGCACTGATTAGGAACATAGGCCGGAATCAATCACTGCAGAAAGGAGAGGGTGAGTATTTGGAAATATGGGGACCATTCAACAAACTGTATAATTGAGGCTAAACTATTACCCTGATAGTTGTGTATATATGGCATTATTTTATAGGGTTAGTTATAGTAAATGATTCTACTATATGTCTTCATGGTAAAGACTTGAATTGGTTTATATTCTTGTGTAGTAAGAACATAATTGACCGTTTTAAGATTTAACTCACAAATGTTAATTGATGACTATGTTATGTTTATAAATTTGAAATGACAAATAAAGAGTTTTTAAAAAAAAGAAGGATAGTGACAGAGCCCTGTCACGTTTTAGGTACACAGACAGGGCGTGTTGGTGCTCACTTATACAAACAGGGCCTGTGCACGCAGACCGTCCCTGTCAGTACTCTGGGAGACAGCCAGGGCCCAGTATAAGTGTCATAGTAGCAGCCAACACCTTCTTCAATACCCGTCCCTCTTCTCTTATCTTTCCTGTCCCCTCCTCCTCTCATCCCTTTCCTTGCAGCACTTTGAAGCAGACTAAGGACGACTTAGCCACTTGGCAAGCAGCACAATACATCACGTTCCCTCCTTCCTCCACTCCTGCTCCATCCCATAGTCTCTCCTCTTCCACCATTCTTACTTTTCTTGCTCCTGATTCACTTCTTCTGGTGACCCACAGCTACTGGGCGGATCACCTGAGCATGGCAGAGCATGAACCCTTCACACCCTCACACAATACATCCCGTTCCCTCCTTCCTCCACTCCTGCTCCATCCCATAGTCTCCCATCTTCCACCATTCTTCCTTTTCTTGCTCCTGATTCACTTCCTCTGGTGACCCACAGCTACTGGGCGGATCACCTGAGCATGGCAGAGCATGAACCCTTCACACCCTCACACAATACATCCCGTTCCCTCCTTCCTCCACTCCTGCTCCATCCCATAGTCTCTCATCTTCCACCATTCTTCCTTTTCTTGCTCCTGATTCACTTCCTCTGGTGACCCACAGCTACTGGGCGGATCACCTGAGCATGGCAGAGCATGGACCCTTCACACCCTCACACAATACATCACGTTCCCTCCTTCCTCCACTCCTGCTCCATCCCATAGTCTCTCATCTTCCACCATTCTTCCTTTTCTTGCTCCTGATTCACTTCCTCTGGTGACCCACAGCTACTGGGCGGATCACCTGAGCATGGCAGAGCATGGACCCTTCACACCCTCACACAATACATCACGTTCCCTCCTTCCTCCACTCCTGCTCCTTCCCATAGTCTCTCATCTTACACTATTCTTCCTTTTCTTGCTCCTGATTCACTTCCTCTGGTGACCCACAGCTACTGGGCGGGTCACCTGAGCATGGCAGATCATGGATCCTTCAGTCCCTCACACAATACAAAAGCCTTAAATAGCTTACAGCAGCCCGTCACACAGGCCCTGGAGGGTTAGACTGGGGAAATAATCATGCTGGGTGCTCAATGACATTGACCCGCATTCACCAATCACAATTCATGCCTTACCACAATCGACAGTACGATTGGTTCCTTTCCGTCCCTTAGTGAAATGATCTATAAAGTGTTTTCTACAAGTAAACCTTGCCGATAGGAAACAGTGAACCTGCTTTAATGCGAGATGTAGAGTTTCCAAACAAACACTTCTGACATCACTTATGACGTCACTGAAGAATCCAGATGTTATAGGAGCACTTAGGAGATTACAATTATAGACATATTATGCATGAGGGAAAAGTATTCTATGCAGAACAGTCCTGAGGACGCATATTCACAGGATACCAGACAGTTTGGGAAACGAGTCGCTTCAGGCCTCAATACTGAGTGTAGCAGAGTATGGAGGATACGGTAGGTAATATTACAGGTTTCCAATGGTTCAATCGCTATATAAATGTTTGTGGTGGTTTTAATGAGGAGTTAGCGAAGACAGAATTAATTTATTTTCTTCCAGTGAGTTCGCTGTTGAAAATATTTCTTTATCAGAGGTCTGGAACGCAATTAAAGGTTTGCGTTTGTGCAAAGCCCTGGGGCCAGATGGAGTGCCTGGTGATTTGTATAAGCTTTCCCAGGCTATTGGGATTCCTCTTTTACTCAATCTATTTCAGGTTATTCTTAATACCAGAAGATTGCTGGCTATGCAGTTATTGTCTAATATCATTATGTTGTTTGAAAAGGGGAAACCGCGCCAATTGCCCTCAGTGACATTTGAATAAAAATACTTGGGAGGGTTCCGCTGGACAGGCTTCACGCCTGGCCAGAGGAGGATAAGATCAAGTTTAACTCTCAACTTGGCTTCTGCACGTCCATGGGCACAATCGAACAGTGCCTGAACTTGTCTGTTGCTATTGATGAATAGTATGAAGTCACAGACGTTGCAAAGCATCTGGCTTTCATGGGCCTGTCAATGGCTTTCAATATATTGGGCCTCATTACAACCCTGGCGTTAAGGGGTTAACGGCGCCGTCAAAGGCTGCGGCGCCGTTAAACCCTTAACGCCCGATTCACACTTTAACGCCTGCTTTTTGCAGGCGTTAAAGTCCAACCCGCTAAGGGACCTTGGTGCTAATTACGGCACCGTAACCGTAACCGCCATCCACCATGGCGGAATCCGGCATGGACCATGGTGCTAACAGCACCATGGTCCAATGCCAGGGTCGTAATGAGGCCCATTGAAGGGAACTTTGCTTTGGTCAGTTCTTGATGGCTTCAGGATATTATTAGTTATACAATAACACTGAAACTTTTGTCACCATTGGGAAGAACGGAGAATGTACAGGCACCTTTCAGTTTATTAGAGGGGTCTGCCACGGATGCGCCATGGACCCTCTGTTATTTAATCTTTATGTTGACAGCCAGGAAAAAACATCTTTTAATGAACTGTGCTGATGTTCCTTCCTTTTCAGGACACAAAACAGCCAGTTTAGTGTATGTAGACGATGTGGTCTTATTGGGCAAAATGCCTAGAACTCCACAAATCTTAGTGAATTCCTATGTTGAGTTGATGAAATCAAGGGAAATGAAAGCGGCCAGTTCAAAGTCTGTCTCGCTGTTGTATAATAGGTATTAAAGGATTAACCCACTCCTTTTAGTTGGTGTGATGAAAACTTGAAAAGGGTGAAGACATTTGATTACCTGGGCATTAGATTTTATAGGAGAATAATTGGTCGGCTCATGTTGCAAGACAAACAACATTGTCAAATCAATTGAATTGCGGCCTATCAGGTCAAGTTCAGAGGATGTACCCATTATGGTGCTGGCGTTAAGGGCTGTTTCCTCCCATGTCAGCGATCACAGGTATGGGCCGTTTCTCTGTCAACAGCCAAAGAACTTCTGGATTTTGAAAGTAGTCTCACCGCTTTAATTAACCAATTCAAAATGTACCCCTTATCACTATGGTTTTCAGGCTGTACTATTGACAGTACCACCTTGAATAAATCATATTGGGTGATTTGCTCAGCCTAGAGAATAGACGGAGCTCTAGCTGGGTTAACGATATGCTTAAAATATTGCACGCCCTTGTTTTTTTTTTATTTAGCTAGTAACACTCTTTCTATTTCGACTACAAATGAAAACCAATTTTTGATTCATTTAAGAAGAAGCAATTCATTCAGGTAGAACAGAACGAGAATATCAAAGCAACGGTAAGGCTCTGATGTTTAGGTATTTAAATGTTAGTAATAGGTTTTATTTGTCATGCGTTTATTTGACCATAGCCATGATGTTAATAACAATACTGCATTTTAATTAACAGCTTTTTGTAGAAAATAATAATCATTGACAACACCACAAAGAACAAAGATGCCACTGTGATAACATCTTGCTGGAGACCAACATGTCAATTTTTTTTTTCTGCCTCTGATATGATTGCTGTATTCCGAGCTTACCTCTTTTCTAATTGTGATAAGTACACTGTCACCAGCACATTGTGTGAAGAATCCTGTGGACCCCTAACTGAAACCCTGCCTCAAGTCTCCTCCCAGGTGGCCAGGGGAAGACAGACGCTTCCTGATCCCATCCCTGGGGGTGGTGTACTGGGGGAAGATCACAAGGGCGGAGACAGGGTGAAGGGTAGTGAGGAGAATCTGTGGGATGAGACACTGTATTATTTTTCTGAAAGGAAGATTCTTACTAATGTGCCAAAAGAGGTTATGGCTTATTCTCATTTTAATGTCTCTCAACCTTCTATAAAATCTAAGGTTGTGAAGCCTAAGGTTGTAACATCAAAGCACACTATACCAAAACAAAGACACTTTTTGGTATTTAAAAATAAATGCCATCCTCTATTCCAAGGGTTCACTACAAAGGATTGTGGAAATGTCTTCTCTAAACCATCTTCCTCTATAAAAGTTCAAACACACAGCCCTTCTGTAAAAAATGTTAAGGGAATTAAATACACCTTATATGTAATAAAGAAGTGGAGAAACCTAACTTTGGTAGAATTAACTACATGTCCCAGAACCCTAGAGGAACTGAGATGAGGAAGAGGGCTGAAGAGGCATGTAGATGTAGTGGTCAGGCAATTAAGCCTAATACCCATGGCTGTAGTCAGGCAATTGAAACTAATGGTTAACACCTGAAGGCAATTGACAAACCTGTGAGGCATAAAAGGCCCCAGCAGGAAAGCAGAGGAGGAAGGAGCTGGAGCAGGAGTTGGATGGCTGGCAGTAGTAGTAGCAGAGGAAAAGCACGAGGCTGGCAATTTACGAGGAACTGGGATCAAAAAATGGATGCTGGATTGGAAAGACAGCAGATTTCACCTGCAGGTTCTGAGAGGGTACAATGTTCTCAATACTTATATTGCAGAGGCTGGGCAGAGGAAGACGTGCCGAAAGTGATGTTTCCCCCGTATAAGCTAAGTTTCTGTGATTGCAGAGCCAAGAGCGTGCAGGAGCACAAGGCCAGAGGCAGAAGTCCAAGGTTCTTGGGAGTGGAAGACACTCCAAAGTAAGCTGTCGGACCGGAGAAACCCGTGCTTGAGAAGGGTGTGGGTCCCAAGTGAGCCCAAAGTAGTAGCAGTAGTTGAAGAAGTCGAGGAAGCAGAGTAACCCGCAGTGTCCCTTGAGCCGGTGAGGGAAGCACAGCATTCAGATTCACTGAACAAGCCTTGCCGGTAACTGTAACCAGCTCGAAAAAGGCTTGCGTGTAGTTAAAAGTGAGTAGAAGTTGTTTGTTAGTCTTAAGCAGACTGTTAACAATGGAAAATGTAACCTCTGCATTTATTCTGAAAGGTGCAGTGTTCGCGTGATAAGTCAAAGTTATTACAGCCATCATTTAACTCTTTCATTTTACCGCTGTGATCGCGTGTCCTTAATTGGGTGGAAGGAAGGCTTACTGAATCCATTCCGAACACCTGACATTGACGTTTTATAAGAGTTACAAGAGTTAGAAGTAAAAACTGCATCAAAGGAAGGTCACGTGTCACCAATTGGGGTTCCTGTGGGAAGTCAAATGTTGCCTCATTGATACTACACAGGAATACAATTACATCTAATATTTAAAAATCGACCTTAAAGAGTGGTCGCGTGTATCTAATTATGCTTTCACTTTGAAGATGGAACCTTGCATTATCCCGAATTGACATTCTTTACTATTTTAAGAAGTTACGAGACTGAAGAGAAGAACACACATTACCCAAGCCAATAGGCGAACCCTTTACAAAGTGAAGCCAGTCCTGTTTAAACCCATCCACCTAATGTGTGAAGTTTTCAACAGTCGAGTGGCCTCAGATATAAGTGTGGCGTTGTTACATGAAGCTGACAAAGTGGCACTACGGCCTCTGGGTAATTACTTGGACAGAAAGTTGTGGGAAAGCTGAGGAAGGGGAGGTGGGCACTTGTAAAGAATTTACAGAAGTCAACCTGTAATGCTAAAAGACTCCTGAAGCTGAAAGGAAGTCAGTTTTGTGGGCAGAGGCAGGTTGTCTTTGCAGCAGTTAGACAGACGGAAGAGGCAAAGAGGCTGTTCCTTTTCAGGAATTAATTAAAAGGAAGAGTGCCTTGCCTACCTGAAGAGGTCAAGGTGTCTTGTCAATACATGCCTAAAAAGTCTAAAGTATTGAAATCCTTGTGGCAGTCAGACAGACGGGAGAGGCAAAGAGGCTGTCCCTCTTTAGAAAGTCATAAAAGTGAAGAGGGCCTTGACTACCTGAAGAGGTTGAAGTGTCTTGTCAGACTTTGCCTAATAATTACAAAGTCTAAAGCCGTGGTAGAATCACTTGAACTGTGGTAGCAGATGTCACATTGGAGTGGTTTGAAGTAGTGGCATACTGTGGGACGAACGGGATTGTTCTCATAGTAATAACAGTAGAAGAGTAGTTGTTAAAAGGAAGCAGCTACCCAAAGAGAGGCATCCTGACAAATATACCAAATGTACTGCAGAAGTTCTAACCCATTGTAAAGTTGAAGCTCAAAAAGTCATATAACTATTCCTTTTGAACTGTGGCAGAAAGTCTTCAAGAGAAGATGACCAAGATTACCATTGGTGCTGTTTTATTGGATGGAATTGGAAGGGGATCTTTTCAACCAAACCACAGAATTGTTACCAGTGGAATTTCTGTTTAATGACATTTTATTTTGACTTGGAAATGATAAGAACTGGTTCAAGACATTTCTTTTCCTTTGAACATATGAAGCTGACTTTAAAACCTGGAAAAGGATTTTACCCAGGACAGGTGAATGCTATCCAAATATTATTCCGTTATTGTTTATTATTTTATGTTCCTTTGTCACTTTCTTTGAATGACTGTTGTTTAGAGTGAGGGCCAGTTTACCCATGCTAGCGACTGTTCCCTTAGTCTTTAGACTAGTTAAATAATTTCTCGGTAGAGTAGGGCAAGAAAGACTTTGTTTGCAAACGTTTACTTTGATAAAATGTCTTACTTTGAGAAAACGACAAGCAGTTGTCCGCCTTGCATTACTGGCCTTTTACAATTGGTACATCTGTATGCCCAGGTTACCTAGACTCTACTCGAATTATGATCAGCACACTGTCACAATCACATTGGTACATTTGTATGCCCAGGTTAACTGTGCTCTACTCAAATCATGTTCAGCACGCGGACACTGGCAGATTGGTACAGCTGTATTAGCAGGTTACCTAGGCTCTACTCAAATCGTGAACAGCACGCTGACACTGGCAGATTGGTACAGCTGTATTCCGATGTTACCCAGTGTGGCATGCTGGAGAAAGGGAGTTGGACAAAGGGGTGACATTTCCAATGTGATCTTTATTCAAATAATAATGACAAATACCTATATTTCCCTATCCCTAAAGGGTTTTCCCTAACTGGCTAAAGAATTACTTAGGTGCTCATCGTCAGAGTGGTTGTCAAACTCAAAGGGCCTCATTATGACCCAGGCGGTAGTTAACGGCGCTGGTAGAGCCATTACGAGGTCTGCTCGTGGGTCTGCTCGTGGTAAAACCAGGCATCCTTAGCAGGTCCCGCGAGCAGATCCGGGTGCTAACAACGGGCCCACCATTAACAGGCCAGTTGTTAGCATCCTCCCCATTCCCCTACCGGTTCTCCCCTGGCTCCTGTTACCTCTTCTCTGGTGGGGACACGTCACTATATGTTCCTGGAGTGTTGAATCACAGCGTTTCTGTTGACCCCTCTTCTTGCTTCTCTTCCCTTACCCTGCTGCTTTGCTTTGGCTCTGCGGGATCTCCGGCCAGGCGGTGTTGGCACAGTTAATGGTCCTCTCGCTCCACCTCCTTTAGGTCATGCCAACGCCGGTCGATTTCCAGCTTCCAGTCAGGCCTGCTCTGCGTCAGCCTGCAAAGGACTCCTACAAACTGCTGTTGGCGTCCTCCTGACTGGAGGTTTCCTTCCCAGACATAGTTTCTTGCTTCCAGGTTCTAACTTCCCAGGTCTGCCAGGCTTCATGCCTGCTTTTCTTCTAATTGAGTCCTTTGTTCATTTTTATGTCATACAGCTGGATCCTCCCCAGTGGTGTGTCATTTGTATCCCTTGTGTATTCTTTACCCCCCCTCAGAGCCACCTGCTCTCAGCACCTACTATACTTTGCTAAGGAGTAGTTTGTATAACTCCATAAATCTTCTTCTTCACAGTATTCTTGGAAAATGACCTGAGGTCAGACTGGATGTTTATTTTAGACTTCCCTGTCTTGGTGGTATCAAGAGTGTTGCATTAACATACAGTAGTGCTTTCAGATTGTTTCTCAGCAGACCTTATGGGTTTAATGGTCTCAAGGGTAAGAGGGTTAGGGAATTCCATCATGGTACGGGAGTCCTTATCCCCATGAGGGGAGTCTCTCCCTGTGAGGTCCCGCTTTCGCCAAACCAATGGGATTGTTGCATGGCAGGCTCACCTCTCTAGCCTCACGGGGAAGGGCTCCCTTATGGGGAGAAGTGACGTGATCCCATGAATTGTCACACTGGACTCTACTCTAATCATTATCAGCACACATGTCCCTGGGAAATTGGTACAACTGTATTCACAGGTTACCTAGGCTATTCTGTAATTGTGATAAACACACTGTCACCAGCACATTGGTACATCTGTGTTTCTAGGTTGTCAAGACTCTACTCCAATCGTGATCAGCACACTGTCACCAGCACATTGGTACATCTGTGTTTCCAGGTTGTCAAGGCTCGACTCCAATCGTAATCAGCACACTGTCACCAGCACATTGGTACATCTGTGTTTCCAGGTTGTCAAGGCTCTACTCCAATCGTGATCAGCACACTGTCACCAGCACATTGGTACATTTGTGTTTCCAGGTTGTCAAGGCTCTACTCCAATCGTGATCAGCACACTGTCACCGGCACATTGCTACATGTGTATTCACAGGTCAGCTAGGCTCTCCTGTAATCACAATCAGCACACTGTCACTGGAGACATGAGGGCAAATCCCAACTCTGGTAGCGACTGGGGTAACTGAAAAAACAAAGACGAAAGAAGTCGTCCCTCCAGGAATTAATTAATTGGAACAATTATTTAAGACAACAATGTCTTGGTGATGCTGAGCAGGATTAATCAATCACATTACAATAAATCAAAGGCAATAATACAGATATCACTCGTGGGAATGTAAACACTCACACCCTTGTCTGTTACATGTTCCATGCACAGAGGTATAGCCAGTGCTCTATCATTTCTGAGGTATACAGTGAGGGCATCATGTCTGCTCAGAGATACAGGTGTGGCTCTATTACTGCGAGAGATACAGACAATGCTCGATCACGTGTCATATATTTAGATACATTGTGGGCACTGTCACTCCTGGAGGAACAAATAGGATTCTTTCAATGCTCAGATGTCTAGGCAGTGCTCCGTCACTTTCCAGACATATGTGGCAGACGCTGCTGCTGCTCCGAGATATGTTACAGCCTCTGTCCGTGCTAGAGTCCATGGCTCAGACGTCTAGGCAGTGCTCCACCATTTTCCAGGCATAACTGACGACCGCTGCTGCTGCTCCGAGATATGTTACAGGCTCTGTCAGTGCTAGAGACCAAAGCCAGTTCCATGTATTAAAATCGTGGCAAAAAGGGCCATGAACACAAAATATTGCGGCAAAAAGGCTGTGGTTTTGCCTCTGCAATCCATGTAAAGGATGCGGGCACACCCCCCCCACAAATCCCAGACCCATTATGCCATTTAAGAGGAGCGGGGAACACCCCTGCAACCTGAACTCCCCTTAAATGGTGTAATGGGGTACACCTTTAACGGGTCAAACAAAGGCATTTGTGCAGCGATTTTTTGGTCAGGCGACATTTTTGCCGCAGTTTTATCACTGCATACCCCAAAACCCAGACATCTAGGCAGTGCTCCATCACCTTTCAGGCATACCCGGCGGGCGCTACTGTCAGTCCACTGGCATGGTCCGGAAGTTCCCTGTCAATCCTCAGGCATGGTGACAGACCTGCCTCAATGCTCCAACCTACAGAGGGGGCTTCCTCCGTCGCTGCTCAGGCATAGCCACAGGGCCCTGTAACTGCTGTGGCCGACATACAGGGCCTTGCCGCTACTCAGGCATGGTGACAAGCCTCCCTCAATGCTCCAACCGACCTACAGACATGGCTCTCTCTGTAGCTACTCAGGCATAGCGGCAGGGCTCTATCCTGGCTGTAGCCTACAGACAAGCCTGTCACTTCACACGAATCCAGAGTAATACAGATGGGCGAGCTCATATCAGTGAACGGGAGAGGAAGTTGCGCTTGAGCGTGCGAAGCCTTGAAGGCCATGAACACATCTTGGCAAGTTTCAGGGTGAGCAGAAAGCTATTCCTTATTACAAGTGACAGCATCAGAGGCTTGCTACTGCGCATGAAGTCAACGAAAGGAAAGATGAGTCTGGGGTGACTGGAGAGGCAACAAGTCTGCCGGCGTGAACAGTGTGAAGAGTGCACTCATGCAAGGATTAGAGTGTTCTGAGAACACAGATATCCACGGGTGAACTCGTGCACAGGCTGGAAGGTCCTGAACATATTCCGCACCCTTCTCCCAGACACACAGGACGCTCAAGCAAGGATTCGAGGGTCCTAACCCTCTCCAGTCTCCCTGCAGCACTAAAGACGCTCGCACAGAGAAAGGAGTGTTCAAAGCCCCGTGCAGACTCCATCTTGGCTGGGGAAAACAGGACTATTGTTCAAGGAACGAGAGGTCTCAAAAACCTGCAATCTCTTTCCTGCCACTTTCCCGCTTCTTCCACCTTGCATTCAGAACATCAGCCAACTAATGCACACTCAGCAGCTGCTCGGACACTCATAAGGCCTCCTTATTATTGGCAACTCATTTACAGCAGGGAACAGCCACATCATTAAACATCGCAGCTGCTTCGGTGAAATATAAATCTCACACCATCAATGTGGCTGACACATAAGGCTTCACGAGTCTGTCATTTATAACCTCAAACTGCCAGGACCCAAAACAGAGAGCCAACTTCTCAGGTTCCATTTTAAAACCAGCTCATTTCAAAAGGGACCTAAGGACGATATATGGTGCTTATGGGTCTTTCATAGCCCTCCCGAGATTTCTGAAGCCTGTGTTATTATTAGTCCTGCTGACAGTAAGAACACATTTCGGTAGATAGTGTACTGTGGCGTCTCATTTGTGTTTACATGAGAGCTAATGAATCTGGAGATGTCTAGACATGGTATAATATTTTGGGTGAATCAACCTGCAAAAATTATATAATATGCTTTTCCAAATTCGTGTTCTATATTGACTGGTCTACCCTGCGTATGTTCTGAAAGAAAACGTCCAAAATGACAGAGAATAAAAGCCTGAATGTGTGATTTGACAGAATTTCAACCGTTCAAAAATTCCGCTCCACCAAATCACGCACTCGGTGCTGGGGGCTGCAAGGGTGTCCCCCGCAGCCGATCCTGAAAAACCACAATAAAAACAAAAAAAGGAAAGGACCCTGTGGCGCCTGTTCCCGATAACGGAAGTGAAAGGGAACAGGCGTCGCAGGGACACAGCGAGTCGGCGGTCGCTGCAAGGTACGTAGGGGGTCAGGGGGATAGGGGTAGGGGTGGGGGGCGGGGTATGGATGGGTGCGATCCTGGGGTCCAAGGCGGAAATATTTAGGGGAGAAAAGACCAAAGGTTATTTCAGAAAAATAATCTTCGGTCTTTCCTCGCTCGAACATTTCCGTCAGGGTCTTTCAACACCAATCCGTTCTGAAACGGTTATATCATGTTCTTATTTGTAAAAGCAAAGTTTTTGAAAGGACTCATTTTATAAATGGACACAAAATGTCTCCCTGCAACTAATTATCCCAAACAAATCTGCACGTTTTTCTTGAGATAAATGGGTCCTTTCAAAATTTGGTACCATTTCATCCCCAGAATCACCACCACATGTTTCCAACAAACATCTAACTCCCATCCACTCCAGTTTCTCGGTTCCATCAGCCCCAGTCACAGCGCGGAAAAGCAACAGCATAATGACGCGACCTGCAGCTCTCATCGGTTTAATCTGGCAGTCACACTGGGCTCCGCGGGCCTAATCCCACCCTTACCCCAATTATTCATTTATTCTTGTATTGGTTGTGGCAAGCTGTTTATCAAGTTTCCATCATTGTCCAGCCTTTAACCAACTCTGTGAGTTACTCATTTACCACCCTCAAATACATGCACATTCGTTTTTTACACGTCTGCCCAAAAAACGTAAATGTGCTATTGAGCAATTGCACTATAGAGCCTCTGATAATGACGTTTCCACCATTGTTTACCCTTCCTACGCATATAGTTTCACTCTATACAAAGAAGCTTCTTAACCACTCCAAAGTGATCATTTACCTAATTTCATCAACAAGAATAGGGGTCAGAAGACCTGACTCTGCCCCCACTCTAAAGTGTAGTAGGTGAGCTTCTGACCATTATCTGACAGATGTGGGGATGTGATGAACAGACAGACTAAAGCATCTTCTCAGTTCCTGCCCTCAATTTATATGGGTTTTGTGAGATGTTACTAATTTCAAAATATGTCACTAAAACTCCTCGCCTTTGAGGTAAGGGTGTTTTTCTACTTTTGAGAAACTCATTGATACTTCTTGTATGTCCTATGCAAGCCCTTCCCTTGCTCCCCCAGCTCAGATCCAAAATTATTTGTTTTGTACCAACTGTTCATATTTACATCCATCCGCCCTTACCCCTGAAGAAGGTCCTGCACATATCAGGGGACTGAAACATGTAAGCAAGTGTTTTCCATGCTGAACTTGAAGGCTAGTGTGTCCAATGCGGTAATTGTACTAAATGTACTCCTTTTATTGATTGATAATGTTTTTCTGATGTAAACATTTGTATGTAAGTATCTATATAAGTCTGTACAAACCTGGGTTCTTGACAACTTTTGAAATTTGCCAAGCAGTCAGCATTATTTCTGCGTGATATATGTGTTTTGTTAGTTTTCCATTTTGAACATGTTAAAATAAACTATTAAAAAGGGGTTTGGTTTGATAAACCTGTTGGTTACGTCAGTACGTAGGTATAAAGACCTGTCACGCCACATTATACTACCAGAACTTTAATAATTACCCTCGGGCCCTATATGCTTACATACATTTATCCTCCGAAGTAACCTTTGGTTTGAAATTATCCGAGATCCCTTCCTTTCGTTCAATGCTCTTCACATCAAACATGTTGACCTACAATTCGAGCATATGTGTTTGATTTTTAGCCACGTTAGCATAAATAGGAAGACGCAATAAATTAAAAGCTAGCTCTTATACGTTGTTGTTAACCCAATTTCTGGTATTACTCACAATGTGCCTGCTTAGCGGTTTTCTTTCTAACGAAGAACACTTGCTTTCCTTACAGTTCCCCTCTCTTCCATAAGAAACAGAGATTGTCAAGGTTGCTGTAGTGAGGTAGTAGATGGATGCTGCCAACACTTGGGATATAGGACTGGTAATCCCATACAGCCCTGATTGGAGAAGCAAGATACTCCAAAGTGGCACATGGTTTCTCTAGTATGCAAACCCCACCAATCTGCCAAGAGTAGCCCTTAAGCTATGTTTTTGGCTATGTTTCCGCATGGTAAGGGCTCGTACAGACTGGAAATCCCAAAAGACTATTTCCAAGGAAAATAACAAGCCAACGGGAACAACATCAGTTGAAATTGGCAAAAACGGAGCAACAGAATGAGACTGTCCTGAAGAATTGGTACCAAAACCCATGTTTTGAATAATAAGCTAGGTTAGGTTTAGGACTGCATGCACTATAAAACATACACAGAGTTGCTTTTCTTTTGATCCGTGCCACATGCACTTCATGCACTTGGCTTTGCCACAGTTCTTTAAGTGACAAGTGGCAGATTTATAGTAAAGGTGGAGTTCCGTAACCAGTATTGCAAAGCCATGTTTCTACGCTACTGACATGGTATCAGTTAAAAGAAACATGTTTATTGATCTGAAAACATGTGTTGAGCTGTGTGTACACAATGCAGAGTAAAAGTGGAGACTCTGTTGCCTGCATTTTACTTTACTAAAACTTGCAAATAAGGCACACTGAGCTGCCTTATATTCCAGCCTTAAACTCAAGCAGACCACAGGACAGATGCCACGCCACATCTACGAAACAAAGACACCAGCAAAGACATATGGGGACCTATTGCACTTAATGTGTATGGAAACTAGCCGGAGGCACAGCCACTCACCTGCACACATCTGCTATCATACACTACTTTCAGACACATCACACAACACCACTGCCATAAGAATGCATCTACCCGGATGATGCATCAAATGGAGTCATCACTGATTCCGTGGCAGTGAAATATTCCTATGTGGCCTGGGGACAGCAGATGCTTCCTGACCCTGGTGGTGGTTATACGAGGGAGGATCATATGGGAGAAGATAACTACCGGGGCGATATGGTGACTTCATTGGAAAAGACGCAGTATTCCTCCCTTCCCCATGAGGAATAATCCCAGATACCCAAATTCTCAATGGCTTATTGCTATTCTGGTCAGGCCCCAACTTGTGACCCAGATATCCACAACACACACATAACACCTTTTTCTGATGGGCCTTTTTGTGAAACCTCTGAGAGAAACCACCTGAGATTGAAAGGTCCAAAACCATCTATGGACTCGAACTCCCATAATCCCTCAGGTACTGAGATTATAAGGAGGACAAGGGTGTTTATGCAGAGCTGAAAGAACAATGTGCAGGCTAGTTGTTCTCCAAAACCTAAAGTGTGTTGTACCTTTAAAGATAAAAGCCAAACTGCTAGCGGAGGGAGTGTAGGAGAAGACGCCAGGTCCCAGCTGGAGGCTCACAGATGTGAAGCACACAGAAACCGAGAAGGCTGCGCGACCGTGGGAGAGACCACACAGGTTTGCAGGGAGGGCCATGTAGACATTGGGAGCCACGCAGGAGCTCCTGGGTATCAGACCAATCAAGGAATCAGCATTCACCTATCCGGCCGGGGAGGCAAGCCAACCTGTGACCTTCAGAGCCGTGCGGACCACTGGAGGGACATTTGCACACTCAAAGCTGGAAAAAGGTGGAGGAACCACTCCCAAAAGGTGCAAACCACATTAGAGACACAGAGAAGAACCGGTGAGTCTGCCCAAGGCATCTGGGGTGCTAAGAAACCAAACCATACCAGCAGGTGATTGAATGGTGCAAGGTTGCTGATGCAGAAAATACATACAATTTGTTTAAATGCAGACAAGAAACAGTACAAAGGCAACGTTTTTGAGAATGCAGTCAAGGACCAATTCAACACCCAATAACAATGCATTTTGAATGCAGATAATGCAAAGTGGAAAACCTATCAGACATTCAATATGATGGCATAAGATGCCAGTGTGGGGAAGAAGTGTGAATACATATTATTCAACCAGGGAACTGTGAAACACGTAAGAAGTCCCGGGTGGCGAGTATACCAGGTAGTCTGAAACCCTAAAGAAAGGTCCTGGCAGGTGAGTACACCAGGCCACTGAAACTGAAAAGAGATTCCTGGCAGGGGGTATACCAGGGAATCGGCAAAGATACAAGAAAACTCTACAGAAAGACTGTTGCAGAACTTATTTGTTTAATCAAGAACTTATTAATTAAAGAGACATTTTTGCCATCCTGTTTTGCTAATCCAAGGGAAAGACCACCCTCCACCCCCTGTGGATTAGAGGGTCCTTTCCTTGAAGAACATTTTGGTTGGATGTATTTTGAGTTTGAACACTTTTTACCAACATCAAATCAAAGACATTTTCAGGCACCTTTTTGTTGTTTTGTTTAATGGGTGAGGGTCAGGATTGGGTGTGTTTTGGCCACAAGGACGGCTTTTCAGTTACTGACATCCTGACATAGACAAACCCTTCATTTTAGTTTCTTGGTAGGGAAAACTCATCTTTAGAAAAAGTTTCAGAGAGGCCTTTTCCTAACCCCTTTTTATTTAATAAAGAGTCTTAGTTTGAAAATATGACAACCTTGTGTCTGGCTCTCATTTCTGTCCCTCACATCCCCCACACCAAAAGTTCTGTCTAGCTGGACACATAATGAGTCTCCTGCACTTGCATACTCTCCAGCTACCTATGAGCACCCATCCACATTCCGGCTTGACATGGGTAGCTAACAGGGCACTGGCCCCCCTACATACCTTCGTATTGGCTAAAATGAACACAACACATGCATTCTAAACTCCTCTGACGAAACTCCCATACCCTAGACTTCAGTCTAATGAGAGCATTCACCTACAGGGCATTGAGGCCATAACAATGGGAAAAGGCGCTATACAAATGACAATTACATTGCATTGCAAACAAGTTTGGGTCACCGGTACATCTGGTGATTTTGAAATGTGCAATAGTGCAGGCAAGGTATTCTGAAAGACAGCAATGTTTAATATTTTAATAACTTTCATCTATCTGGAAAAAGTTCAGCCAACACTGGGTAGATCCCATCCTTTCTGTTATCCTCAGAATAGGATAATGGGCCTCATTACGAGTTTGGAGGTAGCCATGCCCTTAATAAGTGCATGGCTATCCCCAAACTCGGGTACGGGTTCCCTGAATGGGGAAATACCGGGTCATTCTGACCTTGGAGGGCCCGGTATTCCCCCATTCAGGGAACCCAGACCTGGTCCATCCCCATTCCCATTTGAGCCCCCATAGGGCTCAATGGGAATGAGGAGCATACTAACAATGGGCCCGTTAATGACGGCCCCGTTGTTAGCATGCTGGGCTGCTTGCGGGTCTCGCTAAGGACGTCTGGTAAAACCAGGCATCCTGAGTGGGTCCCACGAGCGGACCTCGTAATAGGGCGGTAAGGGGTTAACGGCTCCGGCACCTTTACCGCCGCCATTAACCACTTAGCGCCCTCCTCATAATGAGGCTCAATGTCTCTCTTGAGAATGGGAGAAGCGGTTGTTTTTGTGTGTTATGGTTGCTTCATCAGGAACACGGCAGGCAACTCCCTACAAGATATCCAGGTATCCCAAGGTCAGGTTGCTTGATCCTATCAGCAGGAACATGGTGGTGGGAGTAAAGCTTCTTTATAGACCAATCTGTCACCATTTTGGTTGAAAATAAATGATGTTTTGGGTTATAGATGCTATCAGTCAATTCACTAGATGGCACCCAATGTGCCTTCTGTAAGAAGACATAGGTGGACCCAAAGATTAGGGGAATATACTATTATTAGTGAATCGTTAGGCTTCCGATCTACACCAATTACATAACACATAACTGAATTACTCGACATAATACCATGCTGTGCGGAGCCACTTTGAAAATTCTTTAAAGACCATCACTGAAGACATCTGTGGGGGTGATGGGGAAATGAGACCAAGTGGGAGAAGGCAATCCGAGATAACAAGAGGGGGGACACTTTTTTAGATTGGTGAAATTCAGCATGTATGTTTTTGTAGAGTTTTTTTGATGTAAAAAATATTTTTGCAAAATTTGAATTCTGGTGATCCGCATGCTCCATTTCCAAATGAAAGTGGGCTTCATTACGAATTAGGTGGAAATTCTGCGGTAAATCTGCCAAAATATTGCCCTAAGGCATTACCGTTACCGCTACTTGGTCAGCACCCATTGGACTCTCTTGCACTGTTGCGAAACGCACATATTGAGAACTGACAACAAGACAACCACTGCATGCATCAAGTAGACTTGTGAGCTGCTCTAACCGGTGAAGGAGCACCCCCCCAACCCCACCCCCACCCCCAGAACCTGTACTTCACTGAACAGGCCCTGCGGATGCGCCTTCAGATGACGCAGGTGGCAAGTTCCGGCTGGAGTGAATTGAAGGCGTAGCATTTTGTAAGTCCATAGGAAACCTTTTTCACTTCAAAATGCAGGCTACCCTGTCGCACGTGCAGTATGACCTGCCCTTTGATGTGGATGAAACTAAAAAGGCCAGATTTGCTGATTTGTGCCCCTTCCCTTTCACAGATTATGTGCATGGGCTCCCCATGTGACTATCAGCCTAAAATAAATATGCCCGAATTCGATATAGTTTTCCAATTTTCACTTCACTTATAAATGACCTTGTTTGGACCTACAGTCCTTTCATTCTTAACCATAATGAAATTATGTTTATGGTTCTTGATTGTCCTAGACTCTGAAGCGGAGTACGATTTTGGGACTGCGCTGCATTACCTTTAGAAAAGCAAAGTGTAACCAGTGAGGCTTTTACCCTTTCTCTTTTTGCAAACAGCTAGGCTAGGGTGATGTGGGACCCCAACTAGAATGTGCCTGTAACCACTCACCCACTTCTTTTATATCTGCAAACTCCTCGCAAGGATATGGTTGATACCAGGCCTACAGAAAAGGCTGCAGTGAGCCACCAATGCTAGGCCCTGCAGCGGCTGCACCATCAGCTGAGCAGGGACGTAGTTTGGATTTGTTTTTCCTTTCTTACTTATGTGAACGCTTTGGCAAACTCAAGACCATTGAAGGGACCACGAGCGAGCGGCAGAGGTCTCATTAAAGTAATGACAATTTGAAGAAGAAGGTCCTCAAGGGAATCTGTGAGAAACCTGAAGGTGTCTCACCCGCTAGTCCCCAGTGATCTGTCATCGAGGTGGCCAGGGCACAGCTATCGCTTTTGGATCGAGTTCCTGGGGTGGATCAGTGTGGGAGGATCACCTGGGTCTTTGGGGAGTGGAAGTGAGACACTGGATGGCGAGACGCGGTACACCATGTCCTGTAACACCTTTACCCCATCCTACCAGGTAAGATACTTAGGAATTCAACCCCCCCCTTTCCCAGCTGAACACTTTCTCACGGACAACTCACTGTGAGAGAAAACTAATACCCGAGCCGTGTACCTGACATGTCCCAATACAATGGTCAGGCAATTACTGATCATTACACACACCTGACTTCCATCACACTTCCCCAAACGGATAAAAGGCGGAGCACGAAAGCACACTCTGAGCAAGGCAAGGCACACGAGGAAGCAGCTGTTCCAAGGTGGTAGTTAAATACAAGGCGAAAGATGGCAAGACGGAAGAGGATTGCAAAAAGGGAAGTGCCCTTGACCTTTTCCACAAAAAAGATGGCTACTTTCCTGATCCTTCGAGAATAAGAAATGTAAGACCAGGAATCAAGGCTGAACAATCCTGCATTGTTTGTCAGAGGTACCCAGGGCTCTCCCGTGTTGATAGCCAAGGCGGGGAGAATTGTTTGCCGCAGTGGTACTGTCCTTGGCTCCTACAAACAACAAAGCAGAGCCAGTGAAGTCAGCACAGCCAATGAGTTGGGGATACTGATACCAGACCGGTCTTTGTTGAGCTGATGGATTTTCTGATATCGCTGGAGTGCAACCAGTTTGTAGTGGTGTGGGTCACCAAAGATGTATACACTAAGCTGATGGATTTCCTGATCACGCTCGATTGCAACCAGTTTGTAGTGGTGTGGGTCACCAAAGATGTATATACTAAGCTGATGAATTTCCTTATAGCGCCGGTGTGCAACCAGTTTGTAGTGGTGTGGGCCACCAAAGATGTACACATTGAGCTGATGGATTTCCTGATAGCGCTGGAGTGCATCCAGTTTGTAGTGGTGTGGGTCACCAAAGATATAAACACTGAGCTGATGGATTTCCTATTTGCGCCGGAGTGCAATCAGTTTGTAGTGGTGTGGGCCACCAAAGATGTATACATTGAGCTGATCGATTTCCTGATTGCGCCGGAGTGCAACCAGTTTGTGGTGGTGTGGGCCACCAAAGATGTATACATTGAGCTGATGGATAAACTTCACCAAAATGCTTGACCTTCTGTTATTTGAGTAACAAAACAGACAAACACGACTATTTTCTGAAAGCAGACGCCAGTACAATGTATCCACAGGTGTGAAGTGATGTTATGCCTTTTTAAGATGTGCAACAGGTGTCACACTCTGCCCCTTGTCTCACGTGTTTGTCCTTTGAAGTCTTCTTTCTCGGAGGTCTTTCTTTGTTCCTGGATGTTCGGGACTTGTACAAGTATGGAGGGTATCCTCTGCCTCCAGTGTGTAGGCCGGACACCAGCCTTGGAGAGAAGGTAAGCGTTCAATATACCAGGAAGATTATGTGAGTAATGGTCTATGTCCGGGATGGATCTAGGAACCAGGGAGGAGTTGCGGTACTCGCAGAGTGCAGAAGGCAGTATGCGAGCATGGAAGGGACAGGACCAAAGGCCCGGGAAGGAAGAGGAACAAGCGGACCCTCAGGCGGGAGCGCAAGGAGCAGCACAATTAAATACCAGGAAGGATAATTGGAACCGCTAACTAGCAGGGGAGTAGCACGGAAGAAGAGGGAAAGCTAGGTACGCACTTGCCAGGTACTCGGAAAGGTAGCATTGAGATGCGCAAAGCCGCAGGGGCGTTCCTGTTTTCTAGGAAGTGGCAAGTCTTGCGTAAACACTAGACAGCGGCTTCTCTCTGGTGTCGGCCATGTTGGTAGAATAGCGGGTATGATGTTTCGGTGCGTGATGGACCATGAAGTCCAAAAAGGGCAGAAACAGCGAATCATGACAGCGTGCCCCCTCTTAAACCTCGATCCACCGGGTTTACCTGGATGAGTTAGATGGAATCTCCGTACCAAACGGTGGGCATTCATGTTGGACACTGGTTCCCATGTTCGTTCGCTGGGGGGATAACCTTTCCATTCCACCAAGTATTGTAGTCGACCTCTCCTATATCTGGAATCACATATCCTGGAGACCTCGAATTCAATCTGATCATTGATGAGCACAGGGGTAGGTCGATGAGCTGACCTGGTGGATTGAGAATAGGGTTTGAGCTAGGAAGTGTGAAAAACGGGATGTATATTGTTCCAGGATTCTGGTAATTGAAGTCGATATGCCACTGGGTTAATGATTTCCTTGATGGAAAAAGGCCAATAAAATCGAAGGGCCAATTTTTTGGGTCGCAGGTGTCAAGGCAAGAGTATAGAGGAAAGCCAGACCTTGTCGCCAATGGCATACATTGGACCGGGTCTCCTCCTGGTATCAGCGTGTCTTTTAACATCCATCCTGG
Organism: Ambystoma mexicanum; assembly: GCF_040938575.1. Classification (NCBI taxonomy): domain Eukaryota; kingdom Metazoa; phylum Chordata; class Amphibia; order Caudata; family Ambystomatidae; genus Ambystoma; species Ambystoma mexicanum. The sequence goes on along the minus strand of NC_090921.1, from coordinate 343,175,413 downwards.
CTTTATCCAAATGATTCTTAACATCCTTATGTACAGTGACCAGATGTTCAATCCAGGATTCAACCGAAGGAACCGGAGTGGGGTGAGGTAGGAGTGTTGGCAGGACAGATGGATGGAACCCTTGACTGCAAAAGAAAGAGCTTGTCTTGATAGCAGAGTGGTCAGGGTGTTGTATGCAAACTCAGCAACTGGGATTAAAACTGACCAATCATCTTGGACCTTGGCTGCAAAGCATCGTAAATATTGTTCTAGGGTCTGATTTACTCATTTGGTTATCCCATTGGACTGAGGATGATATCCTAAAGATAAGGCACATTGAATACCTAACATTTGGCACAGGTACTTCCAGAATCTGGAACTGTATTGAGGCCCACGGTCTGAAATGATCTTGGAAGGGATAACATGCAGCTTATAGATGTGGTTGAAAAATATCCCTACCATTTCTTGTGCTGAAGGTAACTTGTACAAGGGAGTAAAGTGGGCCATATGCGAGAATAGATCGAAGGTAACCATAATGATAGTGAAAACCTTGGAAGGAGGTAATTCCACGATAAAATCAGTGGCAATTATTTCCCAAGGACGGTCTGGCAATGTGGGTTGATGGAGAACACCTGCAGGTTTTCTATTGTCGCACTTGTACTTACTGTCGACAGTGCAGGCTGGGATGTATGCTTTTACCCGATCGATCATTCTAGGCCACCAAAAATATCTCTGGATGAGATGGAGAGTAGCTGTAATGCCCTGATGCCCGGAATGGAAGGTATCATGACAGAGGTTTATTATCTTGGTTCTCAGGGTCTGAGTAGGTATCACCAATCTCTTGTCCTTAAAAATTTAACCATGTTTAGCAACTAGGGACCATTGGTTGGTCATGGTGTAATCCTTCCAGAGATCAGAAAGTGGTGGGTCAGCATGGACATTATCCAATAAGGAACTGGCCTGGGCCACGAAAATAGTGTCAGGAAACATTTTAGGAAAAGCACGTGCCTCAACTGGTTTGTAATCAGGACGTCTGGATAAGGCATCAGCAATGATGTAGGTAGTTCCGGGTACGTGATGGATGTGAAACTGATATTGGGCAAAAAAAAGGCCCAACAAGCTTGATGACTGTTCCTGCACTCCAGGGATTGCAGGACCTGTAAGTTCATATGATCAGTTTTTACTTGTAACGGGGATTGGGCACCCAGAAGCAGATGACGCCACTCAGTAAAAGCCTGCCGGATGGCGAGCAATTCCTTCTCCAGGACTGAGTAATGGGTCTCACTGGGATTCAGAGTTCGAGATAGGTAAGCAATGGGATGTTCCTCTTTGTCCTCAGACTCTTGTTTTAACACTGCCCTAAAAGCGTAATCCAAGGCATAAGTTTCCACCAAGAAGGGTTTATTGATGTCAGGTTGAGCCAGGACGGGCCCTTGAGTAAACCTTTGCTTTAGTTCTTGGAAGGCAGTCTCTTGTTCAACAGACGAGTTTAAATTAATGTCTTTCTTTAACAATGCAACTATAGGTTGTACTATGGCAGAGAATGTAGGAATTAATTTCCTATAAAAGTTTACAAGTCCCAGGAAGGATTGAATCTGTTTGACTGTTGTAGGAGCTGGCCACGAAAGGATAGAGTCAACCTTGGCGAGATCCATTTCTATTCCTTTGGAACTCAAAACAAATCCCAGGTAATGGACTGTAGGGACATGAAAGATACATTTTTCTGGTTTAGCCAGCAGCTTGTTCTCTCGTAGGCGTTGTAAAATCAAGGTCACGTGTTCTTGATGTAATATGGGATTGTTGGAATATATCAATATGTCATCCAGATAAACAATGACAAAGAGGAACAGCATATCTGAAAAGACTCTGTCCATGAAGTGCTGGAATACCGCGGGAGCGTTGGCAAGGCCAAATGGCATAACAAAATATTCAAAGTGACTGCAGGGCATCCTGAAGGCAGTCTTCCACTCATCACTTTCCTTTATGGGGATGAGATGGTAAGCGCCCCGTAAGTCAAGTTTGGTAAAGATTACAGTGCCATGTACTACTTCCAATATGTCTGAAATGAGTGGTAAGGGATAGAGGTCCTTGAGGGTGCATTGGTTAAGGCCCCAATAGTCCAGGCATGGTCAGAGTTCCTTGGTGTCCTTTTTGGGCACAAAGAACAGAGGCCCCAGCAGGAGACTTAGAAAGACGAATGGTCCCATTGGCAAGATTGGTGTCAAGGTATTCATGTAGTGCTTTTTTCTCCGGCTCTGAAAGTATAAACATCCTTCCAAATGGTATAACTGCAGAGACTTCAGTATCAATAGCACAGTCTTCTGATCGGTGGGGAGGTAGTGACTGAACAATGGCTGTCGAGAATACATCTGAAAATTGTTGATAAATCTCAGGTACTTGGGTAACGTTGGAAACACAATTAGAGGATTGTTCTGGGATCTGGGATTCCATGTATATAGTCTGCATCAAATTCCGGGATAAACAATGAGACAGACAAAATTCGGAACCTAGAAACAAGGATCCGGCCACCCAGTTGATGTATGGGTTGTGTTTTTGAAGCCAGGGCATGCCCAGAACCATTGGGTAATGAGTTACCTTTATGATATCAAAACGTAGCATCTCCTGGTGGTTGTTTATTGAGAGCAATAGTTCCGTGGTTTTCTGGGTTGTGGGTCCAGAAGACAGTGGTTTCCCATCTACCCTTTGACTGCCTGGATAGTTTCTTTGGATTCTCGAGTAATATTGTGCTTTAAGGCCCATTCGTGGTCCAAGAATATTCCCATAGCACCACAATCCACTAGGGCCAGGATGGAATGAGTCTCCTTATTGGCGGAAGACAAGAATGCTTGTAATAGCACCAAGGTGTTTTGATGAAGACAGTTCAAGTAAGGAGAAGAAGCAGAGCAAGTATCTTTCTCCCGAAGCTGGGCTCCGTTCAAGATCGGGAGCTGGCGTTTCCCGAAAGGCGAGGCCAGGCTATCGGAGAGTTTCTTACAAGATGTTTATCAGAAGCATAATACATTAGGAGTCCAGTGTTGATCCTACAAATCCTTTCTTGTGGAGAGATTGGACCCCGCAAGAAGCCACGTTGCATAGGTTCAGGATCAGGGGAGTGTGGAGTGGTTGTTTCTTTAGGACTAGGATAATCCACGGGAACCTTTGGGACTGTTCGTGTCTTTCTTTTCTCTGCCTTTCTCTCTTGAATACGGAAGTGGATTTGTAGAGACAAATCTATCAAAACCTGGAAGGAACCTGGACGGGCTACTCTAGCCAATTCATCCTTGATTTCTTCATTTAATTCTCAACGAAACAAGGAAAAGCATGCCTCCAGGGTCCAATCTGCTTCCTCAGCCAATTGCTTGAAGCGTTACATGAGAGAGCATGTCTTGATTTCCTTGTTGGAACTCCAGCAGCTTCTCCTGAGCACTGTACACTTGTTCAGGGTGGTCAAACATGGTTTTGAAGGCATCCACAAATCCGTCATAGTTGTCCAGGAGCGGGTCACCCACATTCACATAGGGAGTTGCCCAGGCTAAGGCATTTCCAGAGAGGTGTGAGATTATAAATCCCACTTTGGCCCTGGGTGTGGAAAAATAGTAGGGTTTAAATGTGAAATGCACCAGACAAGGATCGAGGCAGGAACGCAATGCCTTATTGCAACCGTCGTATTTGTCCACTATGCCCCCTACCAAGGCACTTTCCTGGAATGCCGAGTCTCTGGATAGCATGAGTTGTTTTAGTGCTGCATTTTCGGCTTTGTGGTTCGGAACTTCTTTTGTCAATTCTTGCATTCCTCTCATGAGGTCCTGGGCAGCAGCCTCCATATTGAATTATATATGAAGTCTTTGGCATCTCATACTGTCACATTCTGCCCCTTGTTTCACCTGTTTGTCCTTTGAAGTCTTCTTTCTCTGAGGTCTTTCTTTGATCCTGGACGTTCAGGACTTGTACAAGTATGGACGGGTATCCAAGGTAAGCATTCAATATTCCAGGAAGATAAGGTGGGTAATGGTCTATGTCCAGGATGGATCTAGGAACCAGGGAGGAGTCACGTTACTCGCAGAGTGCAGAAGGCAGTATGCGACCACGGAAGGGACAGGACCGAAGGCCCGGGAAGGAAGAGGAACGAGTGGACCCTTAGGCGGGAGCGCAAGGAGCAGCACAATTAAATACCAGGAAGGATCATTGGAACCGTTAACTAGCAGGGGAGTAGCACGGAAGAAGAGGGAAAGTTAGGTACGCACTTGCCGGGTACTCGGAAATGTAGCGTTGAGACGCGCAGAGCCGTGGGGGCATTCCTGTTTTCTAGGAAGTGGCAAGTCTTCTGTAAACACTAGACAGCGGCTTCTCTCTGGTGTCGGCCATGTTGGTAAAATAGCGGGTATGAAGTTGCGATGCATGATGGACCATGAAGTCCAAAAAGGGCGGAAACAGCGAATCATAACAACAGGTCAAGGAATGGGTGTAGAGAAGAAACATTCCCGGACTGGCAATTACAGGAGTAGCTAAACTGCTCGGCAGGCAGTACACAATGTGGTAATGAGAGTGCAACATAATCTGCCACTTCCCAAAACATGTCCCATTGCCAAGGTGCCCATGTTAGCACCATGTGCCCATGGGTGCCCATGTTACCGGCATGTGCCCACGGGTGCGCATATTAGCAGCATGTGCCCATGGGGCCCATGTTAGCAGCATGTGCCCATGGGTGCCATGTTAGTAGCATGTGCCCATGGGTGTCCATGTTAGTAGCATGGGCGCATGGGTGCCCATGTTAGTAGAATGTGCCCATGGGTGCCATGTTAGCAACATGTGCTCATAGGTGCCTATGTTAGCAGCATGCGCCCATGGGTGCCCATGTTAGTAGCATGGGCCCATGGGTGCCCATGTTAGCAGCATGTGCCCATGGGTGCCCATGTTAGCAGCATGGGCCCATGGGTGTCCATGTTAGCAGCATGTGCCCATGGATGCCCATGTTAGTAGTATCATATGCCCATGGGTGCCCATGTTAGTAGCATGTGCCCTTGTATCTGTAACTCGGCAGATATGGCATATAATTTCAGTTCACACTAAGCTATGTGCCCTGGGTTTGTGTTGGACAATATCAACAAACGTTATGGATTCGCCTTCCAAGTGCACCACAAAGCCTTTCACGTTTTCCTGCAGTCTGCATTTGATCATGGTGTGTTCAGTGCATTTTTGATATTTATTTTTACGTGGACTGCAATGAGATTTTCGAAAGTCCCTACAATAAAAGCCTGCATCAGTCTTCCTCCCATCAACTGGTGCATTGTTTCTCATGGTGCTTTTGTTTGTTAATTTCAAAACCATGGCAGGCAACGTCAATTTCCTGCCACCGAATGTGGTTTGTGGCTGCTGTGGAACTCTAAACCACCCTGGCCTTCCCCCTGGCACTTGCAGATAAGCCCCCAAGGTGGGTCTCGAGGAGTGAGGCCTGGTGCGAAATGCCCACAGACCGTTGCTCAGTTTCAAAACCATTTGTTGTGGTCACAGATTTATTACATGATGTATTGTATTTAAAAAATATGTATGACATATAGAAAATATGTTTATGACAGTTTGTCCATAAAATGACTGTTCCACTCCTCCGAAAACTAGCGAGGGACAGGACACACTGGCCCAGGTAACACCTCTTGCAAGTTATTGCCCCAAAAATTGTCAAAGACCCCTAAACAACTCACCCAAACCTTAGGGACCAGGTCATGTCAGCTGGATATGCAAATGATGAAGCCCAGTCTGACCCCCAAGCCCTCAGGTCTTCATCGGCCCTTCTTTCTGCCAGTAGACATTACCCATGAGCGCTAACCCCCCTGCCCCACCAGAGGGAACATGGCGAACCAATAATAATGGAGTTGGACACAAATTTGAGTGACACTACTTCCACGGCGCCGCTTTGCAGCTCACATCTAACACGTTGCCTGCTTCTCTTGTTATCTAGTTAAGGGTGAGATAATGAGAAAACCGTAATCCTTGCAGGTGACCAAACTGCAATCAGGAAAACAAAGTCTCCTTATCTCAGGGGCAATTTAAAGCTCCCTAAACTGGCACTGTTGCACCTCCTTTCCCGGGATCCCCAGATAAGTTTGTCTACATCCATCGCTGACAGTCATTCTGTGCTGGGGATGACGTCACCCCCTGAATGGGGCAGTAGTGATCCTCATTTGCAATCCGGGCCCCTGCGCTGCTCCAGGCCTAATGGGGGTGGCTCTATGGAGCACGCTTTCCCCATCCTCTCTCAAACATTAGCACCCTGCGTGTGGGCGCAGCCCAATCAGGAGGCTCGGAATGCTGGCTGTACTGTATGGCACAATCCCACGTTCCTAGCTGCCTGAGCAGCCACCCCCCCTTTCCCCACTCACCTTAACACCTGTGCAGTTTCCAACAGTGGTGCTAATGGTGTTTTTCTTTTCTTCAAAACCCCCCAAAGCAACTTACCTTTCCGGCGCGGCGGCGGGTTGCGCATTGTTGCTGTCCCTCAGTTCATTTTCACTTTGATGACGTTACAGTCATCAACATTGAAAACGGACGTATGCTTTCAGTAGCACTATGCGGCCCAGTCGGAGCCACACGGGAAAAGCAAGTGGTAACGGCACCACCGCCCTTGGTAAGGGATCCTCACTGCGCTCGGGCTCTTACCTTGGGCAGCGGGTCATTACCTAGAGGGTCGCCTTGGGGCATATTGCCTCATTCTTAAACAACAGTCTCTGATATAGAATGAATGGGGGGTATCTTTGAATGTATGTCTCAATCACTGTACCAATCTATCTGTACCTTTAACTGTGTGCACCTGAGGGCGCACCTGTGACTAAATTGTATTCACGCAGTACCTATTACGATATTGGGTGCTGTAATAGTGCCTCGTCAAAGCACCCTTTGACTGTGTGTCCATCAGAGTGTATCTGTGGACATGTCGCAGTTGGTGCCTATCTGAGAGTTTATGCAGTGCTGGAAATGGAAACAATGTACTGGGTCAACCCTCTGCGCCTTGTAGGGGAGGGTGTCAGGTTTTCCATACCCCTGCACAATATCTATTACCAGGAAGGTTCTGGGAGCCTTAGTGGACCAGGAGATATGGTCCCCGTTAAACTCCTACTCTGCTTAATAATGGCGGTATCATTGTCCAGGTTCCAATCAGTGATGTGTTTGAACAGGAACTTGAACGTGTTTCCCTGTTTAGGTTACGAGCATTGAGACATGCTCGTCTTTCAACAATTCTATATCATATTCACAGCGGAGGAATGCTGCGATCTCACACAACCATTGCAAGACCAGGATGACATCCCACCTTTCATCGCACTGAGAGATTTGACCCAACCATGCTGGCGGTGATATTACGATGCTGGCGGTGATATTACGATGCTAGCGGTGATATTACGATGCTGGCGGTGATATTACGATGCTAGCAGTGATATTACGATGCTAGCAGTGATATTACGATGCTGGCGGTGATATTACGATGCTGGCTGTGATATTACAATGCTGCTGATCTTAGGTATTAGGTATTTAGTTTCAACTTTATGAACTTCATGACCAATACGCATGACGATCGCTTTACTTCCATTTGCTTTCACGTTTCCATGAACACACGTGCATGATTATATAAAAAGTGAAAGTGGCTTTCACAATACTGTCGATACACTATTGCTGTTTCCCATCAACAGAGGACTGACTTATCCATGTCGGGTAACCCTAACTGTTCCAATGGTTTTCAAGGGCTGGGAAAGCACCCTGCATTGAAATATAACTTTCATATTGTCTCTCCCCACTTACTGCAGCTCTTCAATCTAGAGGGCATGCTCGGGGGAATCTTCTTGCACTCAGGATTCTCAAATAAGACGTGCGCGAGGAACGGAAGGGGTTCTGATATACTTAAAGTCGGAACTTCCTTCCCTTCTTTGCCTTGGTATACTTAATCCATGCTTTCCGAAGGCCAGGTCTGTATACAAGTTTGCCAGAGGGCAGTGGAGAGGAGGGGGTGTGGAGCTGATAAGGTTGGGGCCGAGGGGGTGGGGCCAAGGAGGTTGGGGCTGAGGGGCGTGCCCCAGGCCAGATCACACGACACAGTATCTCTTCATAAAATCCAATCCTGGCAATTTGCATAAAAAAGAGCATTATGGGGAACATAGGAATGCCCAGAAATTGAAATGTGAATCATATCTTATAGTGATTCAGCAAGAAGCCCTTTTGAGCGAATAATGGAAGTTGAACTCTGCTGTTTTCATTGGCCACAAAACTCAACCTATGTCATTAATTCTACTATAACTGCTTTCATAACTGATTTTGTGATTTTGTAACTATACTTATGCTGCACAACTGTACAAATGTTCTTACCTATGCCTGTAACCTGATGTTTAAGCGCCCATATACCTCTGGGTCTGGAGCGCTATACAAATAAATAAACAAACAAACAAACAAACAAAAGAAAATTGTAAATTGCAGGATAGATATACCAGTTTGGACAACTGCAATACAGTATTTGATACTTTGGGCCTCATCACGAGTTTGGTGCTAATGCAGCGGTTTTCCCGTCGGATGTAAATAGCGCTAACGCCAAGGACCCCAGCGGACAATCCGCAAAATCATGAGTTTTCGTGCACGTGCACAGGGACATGGCGTTAGCGCAAACAGCACGCAATGGGTAGAACCCTTAAATCTGGTGCACCGTGCGCTACCGCCATATCGTGCGCCATGAGCGCGCGCTATTAGCGCGCGGGAAACGCGTCACCGCCGGAACGGGAAACAAAGCAGCGGCCATCTTGGAAATCACAATCCTTCGGAAATCACAGCCCCTGGAAGCCATCCACCCCATCTAACAGCAAAACATGTCACAGGAGCACACTAGAGGCAAGACTGCCCTGGACAGGGTGAGAAAGCCCAAATTCAGCGACCAGGAGCTGGCTGTACTGGTGGAGGAGGCCAAGACACATCATGAGGAGCTGCAGCAGCGCAAAACCAATGGCCAGTGCAGAGCACAGATTTGGCGCAACATCAGCCAAAGGGTCACTGCTGTGGGGCGCTTGCCCCTGGATGGGGAGAATTGCCGCAAGCGCCTCAATGACCTGCGTGTACGAGTCCGCGGCATCCTCTCACAGGACAGGAGTGCAAGCAGGGGCACTGGAGGAGGGTCACCACCACCCCCACCCACCCGAACTCACACCTTGGGAGGAGAAGATGAGTGCCCTGATTGATATTGGAACCATCGAGGGAATTGGTGGAGTGGAGGAAGGCACCGGCATTGATATAACTGCAGGTGAGTCCCACCCAGAATGCATGCAACTGAAAGTACCACACATGCAGACCCTGACTGAATGAATGTGAAGAAATGTGTGTGAGGAACTGCAGACACCCATAAGTGAGCCATACATCCATTGAACCGTAGTGTTGCCTAGACGACCCTGCCCGTGCAGTGCATCAATGTTAGGGGCAGGGGATAGACATCCATAGCCATGTTACAGCCACGAAGAGTTTGAGTGTGCAGGAATATACCCCCAAGACCCTGAGCACAGTGCACCCCAACCACGCATGCAGTCTTGTCACTCAAACATTCCCATGCAGTGTACCTCCATACTCACTCACACCAAGCACCACATGGCGACTGAACAAAATGCAAGTTGAATCCATGATTGATACTGTCTGCAATCCCACTTGTTAGCATGAACTGCATTACACTAATGTAGGTAGCATTTAAATCACACCACACCCTATGTACCCCACAGGCACACGTCAACCCCAATGGGACGAAGATGATGGGGAGGAGGCCACATCATCACGGCGCCCACGGCAGCAAGCCTCCACCAGCACCACTACCCCACAAAGAGGCCGCACGGAAGGGAGCCGACGCAGGCCACCCCCACTCCACTACAATGCAGCCCTACCAGACCGCAGCAGCACCCACATACCTGCAGGGAGGCCACGGCCAGCTCACCCCAAGCCACCAGGCACAGCCCAGATGCAGAGGGACTGACCTGTGGATCGGAGCCCGACGTGGGAGCGACACCTCCACGTGCACATCATGCAGGAGGACTGCATTCACCCGGAAGCAGTGACGCAGAAGGGATGGTCACACCACAGGGAACCCCAAGGCCAGGCACACAGCAAGCACAAAGCCCACATGTGCATGTGCGTTGTGTCCGCACACCACAACCGGACGAGGACACGCCATCATATGGCAGCCCTGAAGACCGGCACTCAGAGCCTGGCAGCCCAATCCAAGCCGGCGCCATGTCCCCATGCAGCCCCCCCCCCCGACAGCACACAAGTGGCAGGCTGGCACTTGCCACACCAGGGGTGCCCTTCATCACAGGGGCAGCAGTGATGGGCCGACTGGACGTGATAGAAGCCAAACAGGCCAAGGTAGAATCAATGGCCAAGGTGCACAGCCGGCACATCAAGGCTATCAGTGCATCCATACGCCATGGATGTAAGTACATAGCGCGTGACAATGCGCGCACATGCAGAGTCATAGAGCAATGTACCGCTGCTCTGACTGGGTTTGGACAAAAGGTGAGGGAGTTGTGTGAGGCAGTGTCAGTACTTGCTGAGCAAACAAGGGAGGGAAACAACCTCATCCGACAACACATGCAGGCAACCAGGTCAGTCCCTTCGACCTCAACCACACCCACGGAGGGATCCCTTGAGCCATCTCCTAGGCGCCGGTCTATGAGCCACCTGAGGTCACACATACCAGAGGGGCCCGGACAAGGAAAACACCCACGACCATCCTAGTCGTACATGGCATCGTTGTTGGTGCGTGATGAGACACATGCACCAACCTGCACAGTTGTGGGGAGTTCACTAGGGGGAGGAGGGATTGTGTGCTGGGTGTTCACTAGGGGAGGGGTGATTGTGTGCTGGGTGTTCACTGGAGGGAGGGGGGATTGTGTGCTGGGTGTTCACTGGGGAGGGGGATTGTTGCACTGAAAATAAATCACGTTTCAAAAATCACAAAGCATGGACAGTAGTGATTGTGGAAAAATTCTATTTAATGGTGAAGTGACATCTGTTCAATTTACCCATCACCCGTATTAGAAAAATACATCAATCAATCCCTGTCTGGCCAACTTCCCCTCCCTCAGCCCAACCCTTTGTGCACGTGCAACACCTTCAGGCACGTCATCACGCTCACTCGCATCCTCTGGTGGCCGCACATGAGCAACAGGGGGCAGTGGCACATTTCTGCGACAGCAGATGTTGTGCAGCATGGCACATGTCAGTACAATTTTGCCAACTTTTTCTGGGGCATTGATGTATGCACCAGAAAAAGTTGGCAAAATTGTACTGCGGTTGAGGCACTGGAAGCGTGCCTTCAGCAGTCCAAATGCACTCTCCACGCTGATCCATGTACGAGCATGGGCAAGGTTGTATGCCCGCTCCGCTGCCATGTGTGGATGACACATAGGGGTCATGCGCCACGTGTACTGGCGATATCCAGAATCACCTGCAGGTGACAGAAAGCCGGTATGGGGACAAGGTATGTCCAGTGGGTGTACAGAGCTCAGTCATCAGTGTCATTTTGCCATACTTGTCATTAGATCAACAACATTGTGGAGTGTGCTGTGCTAAGAGCAGTATTGAATCAATGAGGTACTCTCAACTAGGTACTCCTCTGTTTCAGAAAGTAACTGCACTCATTCACTTGTCACTGGGTAAGGGGCCCTTCCATCTACTTCTGCATGAGAGAAGTGGCTGCCTCATGTGTCATTGCCATTCCCTTTGGCTGCAGTTGCATTTGCTGGTTGTCACTATTCTGTACTGTTCTCCATGCATTTCCTTGGCCATTCTGTGGACAGTGTTTGTGGGATGTACATTGCCATTACTCAGGCTACTTATGGGTGGTGCATTTGTGGATGTGGCAACTTATGGGTTACATTTGCATGACTGTCTGGTGGGCAGGGTGGGGTGTCTGTACTGTGTCAGTGTTGGGAGCCATAGTGCTGCTCACAGAGGAGGCTTTATGGTGGTGGGCCTTCCATATGTCACTGTGCTGCCACTTGTCTTTTACATCCTGAATGGGTGTGTTCTACTGTGTTGGACATGTCCAAGGTTTCTTGTGCAAGCTGCTTGAATGGGAATGCTGCAGTAATGGTGCTGCCTATTGTGATTCATGGATTTCATTGTGTGTAACCCGCCCCATCAGTTGTGGATTGACATGCATTATGGTATACATTTGTACTCACCCAGCAGCCATGTGTTTTGCACTCGGTGCCTTTCCATGTACGCTGGCAGGGTACTGTTGCGTAGGACCATGGAGTCGTGGGTGGATCCTGGGTAGCGGGCACAGCAGTGGCTGAAGGTGAGGTCAGGCCAACATGTCATCTGCACATTGAGGGAATGGTACTGTTTCCGGTTTCTGTACGCTGCCTCATGTGCCTGGGGTGGTACGAGTGCTCCATGTGTGCAGAACAGGGCTGCTATTACATTCAGGACTTGGGCAATTGCATGGAATTGACCCTTCAGCTGGTTCACCTGTGCCTGTGCGGCTGGCAATGCGATGTGCTCATTCACATGATTCAACAGTGCATCGAGCACCTGTCCCAGCATGGCACTGAATGTGGACTGGGCCATTCCATGCATCATGGCAACGGTATGTTGGCAGCTGCCAGTCCCAAGGAATTGAAGCACAAACACAAGCTTCACTAGGGGAGGTACTGCTGTGCTGATGGCTATGCGGCTGCCGATGTCGGCCTGGATTGTGTCCAGCAACTGGGTGATGGTAGCCCTGTCCAGCCGATATTCAGTCACCAACTGGCCATCAGTCAGGGCCCAGGGTGTTGGCCTGGGCCTGGGGATGGCTGGCCGCCTTGCTGGTGCTGCTCTCCTCCTCCTTCTCCTCATCCCCACCACACCCTGCGCTCCCAGGCCCCTGGCCTGGTTGGCTGGCCTCTGTAGATCCAGGCGCAGCAGCTAGAAGTCCACATCAAGGCTCCCGGCTCCAAAGGGCAGCATGGTGTTGGTGAGGGTGTGTTGTGCATGGGTGGGTCCTTTGTAGGTCTCTCATTTGCATTGGTTTCACCTGGGCCCTTATTGCTGTCTCCTCCCTGCTTCTGCTGGTGTAATGGTGTTGGGGAGGGTGTGTTGTGCATGGGTGGGTCCTTTGTAGGCCTCAGAATAGCATTGGTTTCACCTGGGCCCTTATTGCTGTCTCCTCCCTGCTCATGCTGGTGTAATGGTGTTGGGGAGGGTGTGTTGTGCATGGGTGGGTCCTTTGTAGGCCTCTGATTTGCATTGGTTTCACCTGGGCCCTTATTGCTGTCTTCTCCCTGCTCCTGCTGGTGTAATGGTGTTGGGGAGGGTGTGTTGTGCATGGGTGGGTCCTTTGTTGGCCTCAGATTAGCACTGGTTTCACCTGAGCCCTTATTGCTGTGGCCTGTGTTCTTTTACTTCCAGCTTTTTGCTAGGGGTATTTTCGTCAGATTATCCGCCGCTTTTCTGGCACTAATTGCGCCTACGCTGGACTCGTGATTACTGATGTTTTAGCGCAAATGGTTACTAGCGCTTTTACAGCCGACGCTTGTACAGCCGGCTGTACTTGCGCCGGCTGTAATGGCACCGGCGGTATTTGGACTCGTGATCCGATGGACCCTTAAAATCGCCGCTGATAGCGTTACCGCTGATTTTAAGGGTTACCGCCAAACTCGTAATGAGGCCCTTTGTCTGTTTCTGTATACAATCTTCCATGCCGGTTAAAAAGCAGATTGCTCTTGCATGTGAGAACTCGGAGTGCCGCTCGGTCATGTTCTGGCTCGTTTCCTACCCTATGTATATGACAGTACACAAATATCTATGATTGTATGCCAGTCAGTATATGTATGTGGGCTACTCAGTATATCAGTGTATGGGTGCTTGTCAGTGTATATCTAAAGTGTGGCATTCAGAGAAACATCTGTGAGTGTATGCATGTGTGTGGCAGTAAACGTGTTTCTGAGTGTGTTCCAGTGTCCGTGTATCTGGCCAAAGGGCATCCGAGTTTGTGTCAGTGGTGATGTATTTCTGAGTGTTTGCCAGACAGCATTAAATTGAAAGAGTTTGCATCTGGAAATGCGCATTTGTATCCAGACATGTTAAGAAAACAGCCCTGGTACTCAGAGCTTAGGCGCTGAGTACACAGGGGCAGTTCACCCTGTACTTCTGGAACCACGGAGGAAGGAGTGTCATTTTGCCTCTCACCTAACCTCTCTGACTGACTTACCAGATCCTCCCAATTACACTGTCTTAAGATCCCTAGATTCAAGCTGCAAAGGTCAAGGGGCAGCAGCTTCCCAGGTCTAGCAGCCAAAAGATGGAACACACTGCCTGTATCCATCAGAGCAGAACCATCCTATTCCAACTTTAGGAACAGCATAAAAAGATGGCTCACTTCACGGGAATCATAACAACCTGCCCACTCTTTACCTTCCAATGCCTCAATTATATGTAACCTGTAATATATGCACCTATTTCTTTGCATTATGTAACTATGCAACTCTATTCTGCGAGATAGGGCTTCTGGCTACTCCCTATCTGAGCTGAGACTCATTGGGCCTCATTGCGAGGTGGGCGGTAAGGGTTAACGGGCACCGGTAAGGGGCCCGCTATTAGCTCCACCCCATTCCCATTGAGCCCTATAGGGGCTCGAATGGGAATGGGGAATGGTTCTCGGAATGGGGACTTACCGGGTCCTCCAAGGTTGGAATGACCCGGTAAGTCCCTATTTCGAGAACCCGGACCCGGAATGCGGTAAGTGGGTAGCACCGGCTACCGCTTACCTCGTAATGAGGCCCATTGAATTGTTAGCATCCATCTTGCAAAATTAGCAAGCACTGCCCAGTTCTAACTAGGAAGGGCACCTCGTCAATGGACCACCTGAGCCTTAATTATGGTGTGTAGGGGGAAGGAAAGGGGTGAACAGGCCAAAGCTGTTTGGCAGGCGAAGAAGAAATTGGGGGGAAGTTGCAGATGCAAAAGCAGAATGCTCAGGAAAGACAGCTCAGCGGGTTAGGGGACTGTTTCCAATTTGTGCTGCAAAATTTGCTTTAGAATGGGTTGTTTCAACCTGGGTGCGCGTGTAGCTCGCTCGCTTCGCTCAGGATGGGAATTTCTGCCTCCGTAGCAAAAATCAAAAGTTGCCACACATGCGACTGAGATGCAGCATTCCCAAACATGGCGGCAGACGGGAAGACCAAAACCAAACACGTGAACCCAGCACTTAAGACCTCCAGCCACACATTCCTTTTGCCTATAAACACTGGAAGGCGCCGGCTGAGAGCTAGGGGTATTGTTTGCTGGTGAAAGGGGTCCTCTAAACCCCCAACAACAAAAGACCACTCTGCAGTTTACTCCTACGGCCATCAACAAAGGCACACTGCGCAGTAAACCTACAGCTGTCTTTTGTCTCTGATAGCCCTCTTTCTCTGCAGATTTATTTTGTCCCACCAGGTGGGGCTAAAGCACCACCAATGAGGTAAAAATAAAAATGAGTTTGGAAGAGCTGTCCTGGAGTGGCTACTGAGGGCCTGTGCTGCCAAGTGTTAATATGGAGCAAAGAAATTCCAGGAGGTAAGCCAGGCACACAGGTGAGGTCTTTTATTGGCATATAGTGACCAGTTCTGGCGCCCTCCCCTGCAGTATCATGTTCAGCTCATGTGATTTCATACACAATATTATCTCCAGATCTGGAGCCCACACCTCGAGAGTGCGGTTCTCCGTTCTAGAGCATTCACCTGCAGCCAGTGGAGGAATTGGGCGGGAGAAGTTGGCAGCGCTGCTCCTCTACTTATTTAAATGAAATGTTTCCGTTCCTATACTTTTATTTAAAAAAGTAACCATTTAAGCAACTTAACATTAAAATGCTGCAATCGCAGCTGTACATGCAGTTAATGGGTAGGTGGGAGGGGTTGCTTTATTCTAGAGCATGCCCCTTAAGAGGTGGAATGGTGGGTGATGAAATAATTCTGTGGGGGACAATGAATAAAGGTAATGGGGGTCGTTCAAAATACATTTTGCATTTTCGTTCACTGTGGGTTTTTTTGCCATACACAGTGTTGGGGGTGGAATGGAGGAAAGGCGAGACCCAGGTATAGGGTATGTATTGCGCGTGCAACGGGTGTGGTGATGGAATTTGTGGGGAGCGGGGACAGGCCAGTTCCACTTCTTTTCGTACACTTTGACCACTGTCTGCAGCATGGTGTCCAACCTTTGTAGCATAATCTGGAATATTGGACCCAGATCTGGAAGCCACGGCTGGGATTTTCTGTCCAGTTCTGGGATTCAAATCTGTAGTATGGTACCAGGTTCTAGAGGCCTCATATGCAGCATGGTGTCCAGTCCTTGTGACATGTCCATATCTAGAAGCCATCACTAGGATATTCTGTTCAGTTCTGGAGTCCACATCTGTAGTATGGCGTCCAGTTCTAGAGGCTTCACATGCAGCATTTTGTCCAGTCCTTGTGACATGTCCAGATCTAGAAGCCATCACTAGGATATTCTGTTCAGTTCTGGAGGCCTCATCTGTAGTATGGCGTCCAGTTCTAGAGGCCTCACATGCAGCATTTTGTCCAGTCCTTCTGACATGTCCAGATCTAGAAGCCATCACTAGGATATTCTGTTCAGTTCTGGAGGCCACATCTGTAGTATGGCGTCCAGTTCTAGAGGCCTCACATGCAGCATTTTGTCCAGTCCTTGTGACATGTCCAGATCTAGAAGCCATCACTAGGATATACTGTTCAGTTCTGGAGGCCTCATCTGTAGTATGGCGTCCAGTTCTAGAGGCCTCACATGCAGCATTTTGTCCAGTCCTTGTGACATGTCCAGATCTAGAAGCCATCACTAGGATATTCTGTTCAGTTCTGGAGGCCTCATCTGTAGTATGGCGTCCAGTTCTAGAGGCCTCACATGCAGCATTTTGTCCAGTCCTTGTGACATGTCCAGATCTAGAAGCCATCACTAGGATATTCTGTTCAGTTCTGGAGGCCACATCTGTAGTATGGCGTCCAGTTCTAGAGGCCTCATCCGCAGCACGGTGTCCAACCTTTGTAGCATAATCTGGAATATTGGACCCAGATCTGGAAGCCACGGCTGGGATTTTCTGTCCAGTTCTGGGGTTCAAATCTGTAGTATGATACCAGGTTCTAGAGGCCTCATATGCAGCATGGTGTCCAGTCCTTGTGGCATGTCCCGATCAAGAAGCCATCGCTTGGATATTGTCTCCAGTTGTGGCATCCATGTCTGTGGTATGGAGGCCTTGTCTGCTGCACTGAGTCCAGGCCTAATGGCATAGCCTGATCTGTAAGCCATCCCTGGAATATTCTGTCCAGTTCTGGAGTCAACATCTGCAGCATTTTGTCCAGTCCTTGTGGCATGTCCAGATCTGGAAGCCATCACTAGCATATTCTGTCCAGTTATGGGGGACACATGTTACTTCCAGATCTGGGAGCCATCTCTATAATATTATGTCTGGTCTGAAAGCTTCCTCTAAAATACATCATTGGGTTCTGGTGGACATAGCTGGAGCATTGCGCCCCGTTCTGGATACCATATAATGTTTTTTAAAGGCATATGGCCATGGTTCGAAGCATATTCACTGGAGGAAAGCCCATATAGGGGGCATGCGAGCGACTTAAACAGAGTACTGATCGAAGCCATTTTTTGTGGAAGGAGTCGCGAAGAACTAGAGGCCCAAATAAAACACCAGTGGGGTTTCAGAGTGCAGGGGGAACCTCAGAACGGATGCCTAGATATAAGGTCGAAGTGCTAGAGAGGCGCCAAATCCTTGCACATATGGTTAAATTGTGCCAATCCAGTGGCCCTGGCGATCCTTATCTGCCGCCAAGCTCCAAGAGGTTGTGCAATACGGCATTCCTACAGACAAACATGTGCCTTCAAGGTGGCTGCTCACTAACACATGGATACGCATGCGTGCCGACACTGAAAGACTCTTACCAGCCATGGACAGGCGACTAAGCTTTCCCACTCACAGACAGACACACAGTCCCTCACAAATTCTGTACAGAAACGCAGCAGACTCGTTTGGCATCGCACACCCGCCCACCACACAGTTTCTTTTCTCTCTCCCAGTCACACACCTTCTTCCCTCGCGCCACACATCGGCACGCTCCCGCCCACACGCTGTGACATGACACCTTTTTTCTCGTGCGTGCCTCTCCTCAGGCTCACCCAGCCGCGTGCGCAGCCCTTCATCACGCACGGATGCACCCCTCGCAACTCCCCCACAAGGCCATGCCTTCCTTAACTCTCCAGCAGCTTTTTCTCACAGAGGCTGACACAGATGTGTCGCGCGTGCTGCGCTCAGTCCCCTGTGTGATGGACTGCCAGGGCGCAGGGCGCGAGCAGGGCTGAGCACAAAACACCCCCTCGGCTCCAGTCTCTCAAAGCGTTCTTCTTCTGTCCCCTTTAGCGCTCTCTGTGGGGAATCTTCGCTAGACACTGGCAGAGATGGGAGTGTAAAGTAGATCATTGGAACGTCGTTTGCTTATACAGAGTGCACCTTTAGTTCAAAGGCTCAAGAAACGCGTCCTGGACGCTTTCTCTTAAGGCGCTCAGGCTGCAAACACATTTCTTTTATCAGGAACGGAGGCTTTCATTTGCATGGTGGCATATTTCCAACTCGAAGAGCTCGCAAAGCACCCGTTACCTTGCAAATCTGTGCTAGTTATAGTGAGCAACACAAAGCGCCCGTTTAAAGATGTGTTTACATCCATGATGTCTACTATCCTGACATGCAAAAAGATAAAGTTGCTATAAGTCACTACCAAATGTTTTCAACATCAAGAATAACAACGAGCTGGAAGTTTGTGACAAAGAATCTACATTTCTGTCTTTGTTTATTACACAACTTCCTGTATTGCATGTCTTAAATCAATGAAAGTACAGTGGGTGGGGCTAACTAGATTTTTCAGGTTGGAATTATCTTGCATTCTGGGACTTAGAGTTTACTATTCATGATGTGAAAATTAACGCAACAAGGATATTCTTTCGGCTTAAGATGTTGCTATAAGGATTTACATGTCATGTGTCTTTATTATGCAATCTGTGTTTTTTGCAAGTAAATTCTATAAGCGAGTATCACTGCAGGTCTTGAAATCCAACTATCTGAGCCACCCCACTCCCTCCTTTTTGGATGCAGCCAGAGTGCCACCAGTTGTTTTTTCCCACTTCCACCACTGCCCACTAGCTACATCTGCCCTCAGTCCCTACAATCTCAGAACCCCTTAGACAGCGCTTTAAATTGAAAAAAGAAAGTCCAGGTACTCACCAAACTACGAAGTCGGACATTCCGGCGCAGCCCTTGCGGTGCAGGTCGTTCCGGCGCGGCACCTAGGGCACAGGTCCCTTTTGGGAACACCCTATTGTTTGCAGGCAATGCCCAGTGAGATTAAATGATGTTGCAAGGAACACACACTTTTGTTAAGCACTGTTCCAGTTTGTTATGAATTGTGTTAAGAAAGTTTGAATATCTATATTAAATGAGTTTCTTTTTTGCCAATCAAACTAGCAGATATCATAGCTGTAAACTAAGCTTTAAAAGGGGAGTTTTATGATTGCTCGCTTTCGTTGGCTAATAAGAAATTCAGTAGGCAACTAGAGCTGTGTGCGAGTATCCCTTCGAAAACATTTCATCACAACTCCAATTACTGAAACATTTACATATTAGAATAGGCACTGCTAATAACAAAGAACCCTCTTAAAAAAGTAATTTCCCGGGGTCTCCAAATCAATCCCTGCTCCATCAAAGGGCTCCAATGGTAACAGGTGAGGCCCACTTAGAAAAACAGTGCTCGGCGCCTAGTCTGCTGAGAGCACAGTAGATGCATGCTTGTCTCTCCTTTTCCTCTGCAAGCTGGGTCCTGGAGGAGACATTATGGGCACTGCAGGTGGTGGTGAGAAGAGGGAGAGGGATGGGGCCTGCTGTCCCCAGCAAAGGTTAGTCCTTTATGCTGTCATAAAGTAAAATGAAAAGGTTTCATTGTCAATTTGCAACATAGTTGAGTACCGGTACTCTCTTTCAGGCATTGAGAAGTGCAGGTACTCAAATGCTCAAAAATAAGAAGTGCAGGTACTGAGGGCCGGCCCCATCGGCCTCTGCTCTTCCCAGAAGGTATTTTCTAAATATTCAGAATAATTGAATTTAGCACTTCCCATTGGCTTCCTTGTGCTTCTAGTCGTCGTTGGAGTAAGCGTTGTTATTACTCAATTGAATGTACTCAGTAGACTTCAGAGTGTGAATGACTGATTTGGATTCAAACCCGCCTGCCGGCTGCACAAGGTTAACAGACGCAAGGCTTGCTCACCATTCTACCCCGAACAGCCGACCCACTTTACCTTTCTCGCTGTCCGTGTCTCGCCCTTTCCTCCAGAAGAGCTCTTTCTCTCTCAACTACCAACTACGTTTCGGTGGCTCTGTAGCAATCCGTATGACTGCACAACCTTTCTTTTCGTTTTGGAGGGTATGCAACAGTGACTGACTGCCAGGACATCTTATGCTGAGTCTGAAACATGTTATGCTCCATCCAAACTGTATCTTATACATTGACTGACTCCAAAGACATAGGACATGTTTAGCTGAGCCTGAGACAGTGACGGACTCCCGAGACATGATATGCTATGTCTGAAACAGTGACTGACTTCCGGGACAGGATTTGCTACGTCTGAAACAGTGAATGACTCCCAGGACATGTTTTGCTGAGACAGTGACTGGCTCTGGAGACATGATATGCTATGCGTGAAACAGAGATTGACTCCTGGGAAATTGTATACTGCGTCTGCATGTCTCTCGGGACATATTTTGCCAAGCCTGAGACAGTGACTGACTCTGGAGACATGATATGCTATGCGTGAAACAGTGACTGTCTCCTGCAACATTTTATACTGTGTTTGCAACAGTGAATGTCTCTCGGGACGTGTTTTGCCAAGCCTGAGACATTGACTGACTCTGGAGATATGATATGCTATGCGTGAAACAGTGACTGACTCCTGGGACATTTTATACTGTGTTTGCAACAGTGAATGTCTCTCAGGACATGTTTTGCCGAGTCTAAGACAGTGACTGACTCTGGAGACACGATATGCTGTGCGTGAAACAGTGACTGACTCCTGGGAAGTTTTATACTGCGTCTGCAACAGTGATTGTCTCTCGGGACATGTTTTGCTAAGCCTGAGACAGTGACTAACTCGTGGCACAGGATATGCTGCATGCAAAACAATGAATGACTCCGCAACATGATATGGAGGTTAATACATGCATGGGTGCGAAGAACTCGAAGTGTACGACAAGTGCAATCTGACCGGGAGCTGTGTTATCTCAGGTGGTATTTGCATAGCACCTGCTGCCATTGGTATGTATTGAAAAGTAATGAAAGGAGTGGTAAAATACGTGTGTGCATTTATTTCAAAATCACAGGTAGGTAGAGAATGGCTAAGTCGGTGACAGCATTCCATATTGCAAGGCTCAAGGAACGGGTGTTGTGTCAAAATGTCAAGCTAAGTGAACAGCTAGACCGAATTTTGCATGGGACACAGCTGTATTCTATGGGTCATAGTGATGTATGTTTAGGGTACTCTATCAGTCAAATAGCATACCTCTCAAAGGTGTGTGTCTATGTGAACAGCTGGACCGAATTTTCCGTGGGGCTCAGCTGTATTCTGTGGGTGAAATGACAGTGCAGCAAAATATCAGAGGCGAGGCAAAATGTAAATGTGGCAGAACGTCGTAGTAGCAGGACTCAATGGAGCAAACCTAAACTGGAAACACTCAGGTGGAAAAAGGAGGTGTGGCAAAACATAACAGCGGCGAGATTCAAAGCAGCAAGCCCACCTTTGGAACACTCTGGGAAGCAAAATGAAAGTATGGCAAACCACAGCATCAGCAGGATTCAAAGTAGCAAACCTACATCTGGGACACTGCGGGTAGAGAAATGCAAATGTGGCAAAATACCACCGCAAATGCAAGTGCGGCAAAATACACCAGCGGCCAGACTTAAAGCAGAACACCTACATTTGGAACTTTCTGGGAAGCAAAATGCAAGTGTGGAAAAATAAAAACAGTGGCAAGACTCAAAGCAGCAAACCTACACCTGGAACACTCTGGGAAGCAAAATGCGAGTGTGGCAAAATACCACCGCAAATGCTAGTGTGGCAAAATACACCAGGGGGCAGATTGAAAGAAGAACAACAGCATTTGGAACACTCTGGGAAGCAAAATGCAAGTGTGGCAAAATTCCACCGCAAATGCAAGTGTGGCAAAATACACCAGGGGGGAGATTGAAAGAAGAACAACAGCATTTGGAACACTCTGGGAAGCAAAATGCAAGCGTGGCAAACTGCAAAAGTGGCGAGATTCACAGTGGCAAACTTGCACCTGGTACACTCTAGGAAGCAAAATGCAAGTGTGGCAAAATACAACAATGCCAAGATTCACAGTGGCAAACCTGCACCTGGCAGAACGGTGGACCTTGGCTAGTGAAAGCCAGTGGCATGGGTTGCACACCCTCAGTCTAGCTAAATAGCCAGAGCAATGTACGTTAATGGTGTCAGTGACCTAGTTGCATTCATAGGCTGAATAAAGTAAATGACTACAGATTTTTGTTGAGACCAAACAATGTTTTATTCAATGTGTTGACCGCTATACTCTGGCCAATGCCAACAAGCTACAAAGCCTATGCATTTTGGACCAGTGGTCCATCGTCAAGGCATATAGCTGTGCATGTTATTAAGAAGGTCATCAGGACCCCAAACCATCAGTGGAGCAAGGGCAACCCAATGCCGATAGCATAAAGATACATCCATTTTGAACCATGTGGAAACATCGCAAAATGCATGTAGTGGTTAAATCCCGCCACCACAATTACATATTCGATATAACAAATAGCATGGTTAAAAAGAGACAAAACATCGTGAAAATGTCAGTGATCCCATGCTCCAATAAGATAATATCATTGAGTAGTGGGCATCAATAAAGCAAAGCAATGATAACAATGGAAAATGGAAGGAAAAGAGAGAAAAAATAAACAGACTGGAATTAGGCAAGGAACAGTACCAATGTCGGTGCTGTAACTGACTAACTGAGCGGAAATGAAATGCACCACATATGTGGCTAGCGTTTCTTTATGACACATATTTTGCAAAATTCCATCTACCTGGCACATGCGTGTGGTGGTGAGGGTATCTCAACGTGTCACAATCATCAGGTGCCCACCTGGCTTTGCACCCAGTGGCCTGTGCTTTCCAATGAGAGCAAAAAGAGAGGCCCCCGAGAGGGTGTTCTCAGCAATGGCTGTCCTGTGTGTGCACGTAATCCTGAAGATGACTCGGTAGTGGCTGCAAGGCCCCGAGAGGGTGTCCTCAGCAGTGCCTGTACCATGTACGCAAGGCAATGTGCATGGGAAATACTATGCGTATGCGGATCGTGTGGATACCGTAATGGATATAATTGGAGGCTGGAGTGAACCAGCCAGAAAACAGTGCACATTACTTGCAGGAGTAGTGCAAGGAGATGCCCAATCAACTACTTAAGTATCTGAACAAGCCAAAGGGGGCCTTATCTCAGAATAAACTAGGTATGTTAGTGCCTGATATGCAGACTCAAGCGCTGCTCGAAGATGCAAGGGTGGGTAACCTAACTCACGAGGGTGGAGTTAATACTGGTCGGGCATGCAGTAAAACTATGAAGTACTGGGATCATGTAGACTTTAGAGTGCAGTTTATTTAGGTGATGTCTAGGTTGCACAGGGTTTTCTCACCACTACGAGGGAATGAGGCAGAGTGTCAATCTAAACAGATTATGTGTTGCAGGAAACGAACAATGACTAACTAACCATATGCGCCGTGCTGCGTAAGGATGATGACAATCAGCAAATGTATCACCTGCACCTGGGACACTCTGGGAAGCAAAATGCAAGTGTGGCAAAATACACCAGTCAGGAGATTCAAATCAGCAAACCTACATTTGGAACACTTGGGAAGCAAAATACAAGTGTGGCAAAACACTCCAGTGGGGTCAGGAATTCGACCATCTGCATGGTGGGTGTGGGCTCACCTGAGCTTTTTTTAAAAAATTTTACGCAAATGGATGATGGTAGACCTGCCTCAGGAAAATGTGTGGGCCCCTAGAGACATTCTAAGACGCTTTCTCCCTTTTTGCTGAGGCCAAGAAGCCTTTAAAAAAACTATTGTGGTTATTAACCATTCCAACTACCCTTCTGTCAGTTTTCAGAGTGCATCCCTTTCCCGTCTTAGAAAGTGCCTGTTCTCTGCATTCCTTTACATGGTGGGTTGTATTTATTAGTGTTATTGATTGTCTGTTGTGACCATAATAAAGTAGATATTTGTGTACATCCTTGACTAGACACTCCTTCTAATATTGGGTAACAATTGTATTTTTGCTGTGTTGCAAATAACCGACGATCCACAACCTTTTGAGGAGATAAGCCTGCCGTTCCCTCCACGTTACCAAATTCAACAAGCAAACAGGGAGGTAAGATGTCCGAAGGAAGGTGCCCTTTGCCTGTGCCCTTCGACAGCTGCCGGGCAAGGCTGTCTTTGGAGTTGCTCTTACGCAGTTGTGTTCCTGGGTCAGCTGACCCCAGAGGAACACCAATCTGGTGTCAGAGGGTGGGATGAGGGTGGAGCCAAGGTGGGCTTGAGGGAAAGGGATGCAGGGAAGAATGCAGAGGCACAATAAGTAAATGAGCACTGGGGCAAAGAGAAAGGGGGAAGAGAGGGCCAAAAGGCCTGAAAGAGATTCACCAGATATGAGCAGGACAACAAGGAGTTCTTGCACATGCCAGGAATGGTAACAATGGAATTTGTTTGGCCAGGATGTTGTGAATTTGTTCCTGAGTTACCTCACCACAGAGGAACACCAATCTGGTGGTAGGGGGCAGGCAGAGGGTGGAACCAAAGCTGGCTGGAGTGTATGGGAGGCTTGGCAGAGCACAGAAGCGCAAGAAGCAAATGAGGGCAGGTGGTGCAAGAAAGAGTTGAAGAGCGGGCCAAAGGGCTTGAAGGAGGCTCACCGGGTATGAGTAAGACAAGGAGCAGTCTTTGCACACGCTGGTAATGGCAAGAAATTGAGTTCTTTGTCCAGGGTGGCGTAAATGTGTTCCTGGGTCACCTGACCGCAGACAAACACTATCGGTGTCAGGGGCGGGCAGAGGGTGGAACCAAGGCGGGCTGGATGGGAAGGAATGTGGAGAGAGGATGGAAGTGAAAGAACCAAATGAGGGCAGGGGGAGCAAGAACGAATGGAAGAGTGGGCCAAAAAGGCCTGAAAGAGACTCACCAGGTATGAGCAGGACCACGAGGAGTCCTTGCACTCACGGGGAATGGCAAAAATGTCTTCAGGAGCTGGCTTTGTAAAAGGAAGCACAGTCTTACGAATCTAAGATCTTTCAACTTTCTGTCTGGCAAAGAAGTCTTTCTACCGGAGTATTGACTGTGTTGGAAGTGGACCTTTAAAACATCTACGAGGCGCGAAGTTCATGACAAGTGCAGTCTGTGGCCGTCTGACCTGGAGGAAGGAGTATTTTATGTGTGCAGGAACTGGCTCTGTAAAAGGAGTGTCTCACTGTGCAGGAGTGTGGTCTCATGACTCGAGGAGCTTTCTTCTTTCTTTCTGGCAAAGGAGTCTTTCTACTGTGGTTTTGAGTGTGCGGGAGGTGAACCTTTAAAACATCTGCGCGAAGCACGCATGAAGTGCATGAAAAGTGTAGTCTGTGACAGTCTGTGGTGCAGTGAGTTCTCTTTTTTCTTTGTTGCTTTTCATTCTATTTACTTTGCTACTTACTTTTTTTGTTATACCCATTTCATTGCTTTGCCAATACCTCTAATGTACGATCTCAAAAGTAAACATCTTTCGACCTACTTCAAGCAGTTTATCGTATGCTGTAGCGCTTAACTGCACTCCCTCTTCACCCTCCCCTGCTACACTTTCTCCTGCTACTGATTCTCATGAAAGAGTTCCTACTGCCCTGGCTTCTAAGAATATGACAAAGATCACAGACTTCTTTGATCCCCAAAACACTAAAGCCCCTGTGGGTACTTTAGTGACCATGCGTCCTCCTGGAAATCTTATAGTCATGACGCAAACATCTATCCCAGACCCGACTTCTGGTATTGATAATTCTCTCTCAGACACTTTCGGCACTTTTTTGCACTGCTGCACATAACAATCATGTACGCTCTACTTTAGAGGTTCATCATGTCACAGATGGCATGTCAGCCACAACTAACATTGGCAGCACTGTATCTTTGAGGACAACTAAAAATCATGCTCCGATTTCTATGTTTTTCTCAATACCACCAACGAGTTTCACCTGGAGTCTGGAACTCTTGAACATGTTTCTTCACCTCATCCATGTCACTCTTCTCTACCGGCCTCTACTTTGGGTGCCGGGTTGGTAATGGCTTTAAATTTCGTTCTAAATTCTCTCTGCAGGATTTGCAACACTATTAAGGATAAGGTGAAGTTGCAAGAAGTCACCTTGAATGAAATTGATTTGAAACTTGCTCTCATGGGGGGGCCTTTTGGCCAACACGAAACCTAAATGCATTGCGTCTACACAAGCTTCAGATCTCATTTCACTTACATCGTCAATTGTTGATGAAGTTCCCGGCTGTCAACAACCCTAAAGTGAAATTCCTGTACATTCACACTCCTTAATAGTGGATTTGCCAGTTCCACCAGCTGGTAAAGAAAGTGAAGAAAATGACCGAAAATTTACCAAAAAGCCTAAGAATATGAAATCCAAATCCTAAAATACCAGCCGAAGTTCAAGGAAATGTTTAAGATCCTTTGGCAATGCTTCTTCTCAGGAACAGGGATGTGTGGTATCTTTTAATGAAGAAGCAGATTCCAGGACCTGTGATGTACATTTTGTGTCCAATGGGACCACAATCATAAGAAAGGGCAATAAGAAGACAAAAAAGAATAAAAGGAATAGCACATCCTGTGATGTACCAGAGGGTAATATTTTGCCTTTCTTGTCTAAACCTAAAGAAGCAAACAAATATACTTTAACACACACTGCGGCCCAGGAAGTGGGATCTTCTTTCGCTGATCTCATGAACACGTCTGTTTATTTCTCAGATCCTGGTACTTTGGATACATCTTCACATTACCATCCCTATGGACACACATAATATTGATGGGGCCCATAGGCCATGCCTTGATAACTTAACTAGGACTCAAGAGGAGAAAGCCACCCGTAACACTTCTTCCACTTTGATCATAACTGGTATCCAGAACACAAAAACATATTGCTTTGACCAACCAATGTCTTCACATTCAAACCTATGTATTGGAACTTAATCAATTTTAAAACCTGCTCTTCTAATATTTTTTTTATTGTGTAAACATCTTAAATATGTTATATTCAATTCCACTTCAGGCGCACAATTAATTCTGGTCAAATTCATTTAGTTTACCTTTATGGGGACAATTGTACATATATTGTACTAATCTTTCCCAAATGTAAACGTGTACAATATGATTTGTAATGAATCAGAGGTCTTTCTGAAGAAGGATATGAGCTTTTAATTCCCCTGGTAATACATTTTAACTTCAAGGTAAATTTCACTCTGTCTCATTGTGATAAAGGTTCTGTAAGGAACAACCTTATGAATTTACATTGCAATTTTGTGGCTCCTGGGGGGCAGTTTATGAGTGTGAAAAGCACCTGGAGATTCTATATTACATTATTTGTGAATGGCGTGGCAATAATTAACATGCAAACATAATCGTAGTAGAAGACTTTAATTCTATTTATGCAAATAGATCTGTTTTTTCGGAAACATTTCTAAATGTTACGTATGATGCCATCTTTCCAGTCTCCAGAGGTATTTTCCAGATTTTGGAAGAGGTATTTTCCAGATTTTGGAAGAGTGTAAGCTTATCATTCTTAAAGGCAGAGTCGTGGGTGATGTACCAGCTAAACCTACATTGAAAAGAGATCTCTTTGTTTCCATTATACATTGTATTTGGGTCTTTAATCTAGTCTTTCAAAACACTAAGTTCTTTAAGGTAATGGATGTCACCAAAAGTGTTCACATTAGGGTGGCAATATAGGGCTGGGATTATCTGAGGTTAGGACAACCTTGGCCAGTACCAGTCTGATTGGTTCCCTAAACTGTTTTATTTATTTCACAACAAAATTAGAGAAGTAGTTTGAGTTTTTTCTTCTGACTGCACACATCTTTTTTCCCCATTGTGATTTGGCTAATACATTTTTTCTGATGCAAAAAGGAATCATTGAAGTTGACTTTGGTTTAGTTCCTAAAGCCTACGATACACATATACATTTACTAGACTTGATATTATTTAAAAAACAGGGAACTATGTAGAGAGCTTCTTTCCTTGGGGAAATCTGAGTATGGAACTATGTTAAAAATAAACTGAAACAGAATTACAGGAATTGGCTTAAGGCACATAAATAGACTATGATCCAGAGGGATAGCGAACATATGCCTGTTATCTTGGCCAAGCACTGAACTCATTCTTTCTGGAAAATAGAGAATGGACTTATTTTGTCACAGAAGGTTTTGCAGCTTAACTCATTCTTTGATAACATCTGGACTGCCTACTTCTCTAAACTATATTCCTTGAAAATGGATGCTTCCAGTTGTAATAGCCAGAAGACGTCTGCTACATCATGGTGTATGTCCTTTACCTTGGAGGACATCCTTGTGAAAATTGGGTTGTTGAAGAATTCTCTGGCTGCTTGCCCTGATGGACTGCCAAATGTCGTCCTTAAAAATAATCCTATATGTGCTAACATCCTTTTCACATTATTTACACTGATTATATCCTGGAAAAAGCTTCCATCCTCATGGCAAACGGCATTTGTTGTCCCAATATTCAAAAAGTGGGATCTGGTGGACTCTGCTAATTATTGTCCCATTACCATTTTCGATACAAGTTGCAAATTTGTTTCCTCTATTTTACTGGATCACATCATTGTCTGGGCTACAGGTGACAACAGGCTGGATATCTTCCAATCAGGCTTTCGGAAAGGGGGAGGAAACAGGGCTCAATGGTCTACTCTTAAGGCTATTGATTTGTCAATCCTCGGAGAAGCGTAAACTGTTGTATATGGTATTTTTGGACGTGTCTAAGGCTCTTGAAAGAGTCAATAGAGCTAATTTATGAGGACAACGTACATCTTTTGGC
Organism: Ambystoma mexicanum; assembly: GCF_040938575.1. Taxonomy (NCBI): domain Eukaryota; kingdom Metazoa; phylum Chordata; class Amphibia; order Caudata; family Ambystomatidae; genus Ambystoma; species Ambystoma mexicanum. Next base: position 343,146,258 of record NC_090921.1, on the reverse strand, counting down.
ATGCCCAATGCACTTCTGGATATTGTAATTTACCTCCATTCCAACTCTTCACTCATGGTTCAATTGGAGGCACCTGGGATGTCAACTAAATGAATACCCATGTTTGATGGTTGCGTCAGCGATGTGTGCTGGTACCCGCATTCTTTATATTTTTTTATTTATATCTTTATCTGGCTTGGTCAAATACCTTTCCACTGAAATTTGAGCCCACCCCATTCATTTTTTTAGCATATGCTGACGACCTCATAGTACTGGATAGAACCCATATTGGTCTACAAAGAACCATTAACATCTTTGAGGGTTATTGTGATATCAATGACCTTATTATGAATAAGCAAAAACTGAAAATCCCCCAAATTACCAGTGTTAGGAAACAATTGTCTTTTTTCTGGGAAACTGAGAATTCACCTATCTTGGGTTTCGTATTAGTTGTAAACCTAACATAGGTGACATATATCAAAATCAGCATTAGCAAGCAATTGTATTTTCAGGTCATTTTACCAGGCTTGACCATAAATATGGCCGATTTTCAGCTTTACCAATAATACACTACAATAAAATGAAGGTGACACCTTCTCTTCTATATGGTGTGGAATGTCTTCGCCCCTCAACCCGTTTTTTGGGTCGCCAAGAAGGTTCAATATGGAAGAAGGTCGTGGCCCTTTCCAATTCTATTCCCAGTGTGGTTTTTCGTTTTGAATTGGGCCTTTTAGCTTTGGTAGCTAGGATTAGGTGGCAAAACTTGCTTTTGCATCGGAAAACCGTCGGTCTATCCTTTGACTTTGCTGCTTACTTTACTGAAAAACTCAATTTTGTTGGGCAATTCAAAGATCTTATCAATCTGGGCTTTGTCCTGCGAGGACATTTTGATAGATATGAACATGTCCAGAGATTGCTTGGTAAGGGACCCCTTTAGGTTAGGAAAGCCATGTAGGGTGTGGACTGGTGCATACGCTGTAATCTGATGAAATCTTTTAAATTATATCACAATTTGTTTTCAGAATCGGAGAAACAAAATACCATTCCTCCATATTTAATGAAATGCCCCTCAAGCTTTGTTTGAATTAACTTCACGAGGCTTAGACTAAATCTCCACTTGACGCATTTGACGCACATTATTGGGTGTTGATCAAAAGTACAATGGCCCTCATTACGACCTTGGCGGAGATCCATGGTGCTATTTGCACCATGGTCCATGGCGCTAAGCTGCCAACTCCCCCATGGTGGTTGGCGGACTTACCGCCCCATTCCGACCTTGGCGGGGCGGTAAGTCCCCAATCCCCATTTACCCTTCCCCATTCCCATTTTTGCCCCATAGGGTATAATGGGAGTGGGGAAGGCGTTAATTACGCCACCGTAAATTACGGTGGCGTAATTAACAACAAGGTCCCTTAGCGCCATGGATTTTACCGCCTGCAAAAAGCAGGCGTAAAAATCACCATGGCGCTACGGGAACTCGTACTCAGGCGGAAAGGGGCGCCATGGTTTACGCCGGCGTAAACCCCTTTCCGCCAGGGTCGTAATGAGGGCCAATATCATCTACGATATTGTAGACTATGTCAAATACAGGATAACATTGAGTAAGAGATATTTGTGAAAAGTTATGTGTAAACTATAACACACTAAATAAAAATATAAAAAAGTTAATGATGAGGTCTCATGGGAGTCATGGATGGCTTAGCTGACCATCTGCAGAACCCTAGCCTGCCACTCAGAAGCTGGGAAGGACTAAAACTAAAAGTCTTCTTGATGGTGTATTCTTGGCAAACTTTCATCGACGACTTGCGAGTGGAACACTTCTTCCCAGTGTCCAACCACCAGAGTGTTCCTCGGTGTGGGCGATGGCCGTGTTTATCTGGGGATGCGTATATACGCTGGAGACACATTACAAGCACTCACTTCCCAGGGATCTTCCTTTGCAGGATCTTGACACTGCCTGCACATAATTCGTCAGCTGCAACCCAGATGACCTAATAAACACCCAGCTATTCGCCCCATGCATTCCCAACCAATCATAGCGCGAATGGGGAAGCGTCTTCTCGAGTCGGGTGCATGTGTAATTAGCACGGACCAAACGAATCAATCTCAGCACCTGCACGTGCACGAGGTGCGATGTTCTCCGGCTGTCCGCGATGTCACGTGACGTAACCTCTTTCAGTCCAAGTGCTCAACCAAATCGGCATCTGCTTAAACCCACACACAAACAGCTTGACTACTGGAAACGATGATCTCTGAAGCCACCAGGGGGCACTGCGATTCTGTTCTGAATAATCCTCAGTGATTCATAGCCATCCTCTAATTTAGGAAATAAAATACACATAATAATACACTAAAGGCACGTCTCTCTGCATATCCTTGGATATTTAGCCCCGTTTAAGTACGTTACTCGCTGCTTTTTCTATTGCTCCCACGCTATCACACTCTTGCTTAATCGCCCTCCAAATTGTTTTTTCCTCCTTTTGCCTGTTTGTATGGTTTCCTGCCCAACCCGATTTGTAGGTCCCACCCGACCCCTCTAACCTCTGCCTCCCTTAGGGGTGCCCGCCCTTCCCGTAGGCCCCGCCCCCTTCCACTCCGGTCATGGCTTGTTTCTTCGCCACGCCCATCTTTCTTACCCCCCCCAGCCTCCGCACGGCCGCCTTCCGCAGGCATGACTCTTATCAGTCTATTCACCTCTCGTGCAGGTCATCGCCTTTTCTCACTATACCTCTCTCCCATCACCCTACTTAAACAAAAAAAAAGCCAGACCGACCGCCGACGCCTGCTCTTCACCCTCTGATTGTCAATTTCGCATGTTGTCCAGCAGCCATGAACATTGCGCTGCATTCTTGGATGTTGAGTTCCGTCGCCATGGAAACGCCTTCTCCCAGGCAGGCTGTCAGTCAAGGGCAGGAAGGCCGCCTGATGGCGCTGAGGACCACTCCGGGGCGAGCTGTGGGGGGCTGCCGACTACACAGTGACAGCCTCCCATGGCAAGAGCGGGGAACTAGGTCAGCTGGCCAGCAGCTGGGGCTGGGGGTGTGTTAGGGGGAGGGAGCATCGCAGTGTCAGCCCTCAGGCTGCCGAGGCTTTTTAAAGGCAGGGATGGCTGTTCAAGGGGAAACATCTTCGTAACACGCGGTCTAATAGTATGCAAACTAGACACCACAGAACCCGTGGCAGGGACACTAGGGAGGGGCTAGGGACAGGAGAGAAGGCATGGTGGGGAGCCGATGTTAGGGCTGTGGGAAGGCGGGGGTAGTGACAGGAGAGCAGGGCTGGTGCAGGAAAGAGGGAGAGAGGGCCAGAGAGAGGACAGAAGTTGGGGCAGTGACAGCAGCGGGGGATGCTACGTGATTTGACAGACCCAGAGCAAAGCATTATCAGTGGAGAGAGCCGGCATGGATAGGGGAGGAGAGGTCAGAATGGGTGAGAGAACGCATGCAGGAGGGAAACGGACAGGGAAGAGGGCCAATCAGGCGGCGGGAGCATGAACAGTGCAGGGTGCAGGGGCAGGAAAGGTACTGGCAGGATAGGGAGGCAGAAACAGAAGGCAGTGCAACGCTCCGATGGTCTATGTGGTAGAACGCATACTAATGGCAGGAAGGCGTGAGAGGGCGACAGGATGGGCGGGGAGAGACAGATGGGTGTGAGAGGGAGAGTCAGAATGGGTGAAAAAGGCCGGCCATTTTCAAGGGATTCGTTATGAACGCATTGAGGTAGATAGCTGTGAGGGAGATATTCGAGTGAGATGGAGGAAAAGAGACCGCCAGGGGTGTGATGGAGGTGTCCTTATCCCTCTGTTGGGCTGAAGAGCGATGCAGGGAATTCTATTGCTTCATTATAACTGAGGTTGATCGTGCCTGTGCTGCTCTCCCTCCGCCAGCTCAGCCGACCCACATGCACATCTTGTCCTGGAGGGGTTCCGCTTGGCCCCATCCCACTTACTGCTGAAGCCAATTGCACCCACTTTGACCCCCATTGGGATCCATCTTTGCACTCCAAGGTGATCACTTGGACAAAGAGTGTCTTTCCAAATGTGACAGTGCTTGCTGCTTGCCCCCAAACCTCAATGGGATTCTCTGGAACCCATGAATGGGGACTAACACCACCCTACCGCAATGTACATCTCCCAGAAACACCACCCAACTCGCAATGAGGCCCAATGGTTCCATAGTAGGATAGAGGCCAGCAACAGATTCCGCTTGGCTTGTCAACCGAACCAGTCGCACTGCCATTAAAAAAGACACAATGCGCTGCTGTCTAAAGAACAGACTTGCATTGTTGTGCGACTCCGCTGTGGTACCGCGCCAAATGCAAGGTGCTCTGCATGGCAGAGCAAGTATATCATGACAAGGGCACTCATGTCTTGCAAAAAAAGTGCAAGAAAATATGCAACGCCGCAACACCTCAGGGCCACCGTACAAAGCTTTCTTCAAATGTTCCTCATTTAGTTGTGTCCGATGCGGAGGAAGCTTGTTGTGTGTGGCAGCTACACACCAATGGCATTCATTGCCCTAACACATGCCCCACCTAGCCCGCCAATCTGTAAATACTTTGCCCTTTATTCAATAAAATGCTGCCTCTGCAGCCCAGCTCTGCTTGTGGCTGCCACTAAGAGCCCACTCGTGCCAAATATGCACGGTGCAGATGCTCGCGCCTTGAAACACTTGTGTATAGGCGCGTTATAAATGCCATATCAAATCATGACTTCTACACATCACTCCGTTTCTTGCCTCTCTTTTCTAAAGCATGTATTGCAGAAAGGGGTCTTCGCCCAACTAGAAGGTGCTCTGGCGGAGCGTGCTTTTCCCGATTTCTTGAAGGCTACGTTTAGAACCATCAGGGAGACATCAAGTATCAAACAAGTCGGAGCAGGGAGTGCCATTGAGTGTGCACACAATTCTGTCAATAAAACCTGCTTCGTTAGCATTAGTGGGAATGCTGTCACTCTGCACGGGATCCGCACCCACCAATAAGGAGCGTGACCAATCACTACTGAAGATGCTGCATGGCGGTGGTATCCCTTGACCCTGACCTCTCCGATTTACTTATGCCCATGGAGAGGGACTGTATTTCAGCCCCTGTCCTATGGCAGCCTTGGAACTGGCCATCAACACGACCAATGGACTGCTCTTCCTCTTCTGTTTGAACGGCCTTCTGGGTACTGAAGGTGTGAACTGCAGAGAATCCCCTCCTTTCTGCAGCCCAGGATTGTCACCATTGGGCTCTGCTGCTGTTGGACAATTTGGTCTGGCCGCTGGCAGAGGAAGAGAGCTCCTTAGGAAGTCTCCGGACACAGACTTGACCGCAGGCCTCCATGCACTTTGTGGAATCACAGGACCAAGAAGGAGAGGGTGGATGATGTTTGTAGGAAGCGGTGGAGTAAGGGAAGGCATTAGGAAAGCATTATGATCCTAATCTGGGGTGCGGCGGGGTCAACCGGCGTGTTGGTTGGCTGAGAGAGGCTGCTGTTACTGAAAGATTGCAATGACAATTGTCACAATTTGAGTGAATGCTAGAAAGAGGTGTACATGGTACTTTTTGATGGCTCTTATGAATCTATCAAGATATGTCATTCCACCCATTGAGAAGACTAGGTCCCTATAAAAGAGTGGCAGAAGGCGTCATGCAAACAGAAGCCAGATGTGGGGCATTTTTCCAGAGCTGCGTGCGATTGGTCAATTCCAGAGTTTGGTTGCATGAAATAAGACTCACCGGCCTCCATTTGACTGAAGCTTTATTTATGGAATAGTGAGAAGCATGGCCACTAGATCTCACACAGATTTTTTAATGGCAATGATGCAGGATTATGCTTTTATGAGAATGGAGAATATCTTATGTAAGGATCTTTCCATCAATCACAAAATCTTGAGGATGATTTAGTGAGTTGCAGCACGGTGAGGCTTGACAATTCAACCTTTGCATGATTACTCCATCAAAGGGCAATGGCCAAATGAGCTGAAGAAATAGGCCTGGACTGACTATTTGCGAGATGTCGGTGTCTGCAACCTATGGCTCCCCAGATGTTTTGGACTCCCAGAACTCGTCACCATTGACTAAGTGGGGCTAGGGCTCATGGGAGTTGTAGTCCAAAACACCTGGAGACCCCATACATGTATATGCTGCCCAGAAGTCCTGGAAAAGCATAGAGAATGTCTGGCTGACTTCAGAATGATCTGAGCGCCAGTATAGACTGGCGCCATCACTTGCCTGAGGAAAGTGGTTGAGGAGAAAGGTGAGAATAGGTTCATGCAGAGGCGTTGCTGGGGGGGGGGGCTGAAGGGGCTATAGCCCCAGGTCATTTGGTTGCAGCCCCGGATAGAAGCTCAGGGGCTACAACCAAAAGGCTAGCTAGCGCCGAGTCCGAATTTACTGTTTTGCCATTGTTATTATTTCCCCTGTTCCCTTCCCATTTAGCCTTGTGGTGCTTTGAAACACAATTCTGTTGTATGAGGTGCCTAACAAATGCTCAATAAAATAAAAAAAATAAAAATAAAAAGCTTAGTGAGCATAGGAAAGATGTTTTTTAGATTTAAATGGAAGGTAGAGTGGGACGGAGAGGATTGGATTTCAAGGAGCAGGGAATTCCAAAGTTTAAGCTGGAAACGGGAGGGGGCACCCAGCGGTTTGGGCACTGTACGTCGGAATTGGCCTTGGCAGCAGAAAGAACAGGAGGGAACAGAAGAAAGCAAAGAAGCAAGGTGGGAGGAGCTAGACCATGTATACATTTAAATGTGATTCAAAGACAAGATTCAAAAGATAGCCAAGGCAATGAGCATAGAGAGGCAAAAAAGGGAGCTATAGATGTACAGATAAGAGGCAGGATTGGGTGTGAGTAGAAGATTTAAATATTGAGCAGGGTAGGATGAGATAATAGGCAGGGAGACCAACGAGTAGGGCAGAACAGTAGTCAAGACAGGAAGAAACCAGTGTAGAGATAAGTAGCTTGGTGTGGAAAGACAGGAAGGGACACACATTGCGTTTATTGTATAGTTGATAGCAGCAGGAAAGGGCCGTATTGGAGATATGGGTGTTATAAAAGAAGAACAATCAAAGTAGGCACTGTGACTAATTGTGGGATTCATCACTTCTCCCCAGAGAACCTTTCCCTGTGAGGATATGGAAGTGAGCCCACAATGCAACATTCCCCCTAGGGGTGGCGATAAGTTGGACCTCACAGGGAGAGACTCCCCTCTTGGGGACAATGACTCCCCCCGCAGAGGAACTCCCTAAAGATCTCTCTCTTGGACCAACAGCAACATGAATGCTTCAGAAAGACCCAGCAGGCCAGACCACTGTTTGTTATTGTGCCATAAAGTCCAAGATCCCACCTGAAGAAACATCTGGTAAAACTACTGTGAGGATGAAGAGTGAGCGTGTAATATCAGTCGCTCAATGGTTTGAAACCAGCAATGCTGTGACAAGGAGGAATGAGCGAGTAATGGAGAGTGCTAAATTGGAAGAGAAAAGGGACTATAATCTTCCACTAGGGAGGGCCCAGCTATGAATCATAAAAACAAAAGGAGGACCACTGTCCATGGGAAGTGAAACTCAGGAGTTTCAAATCAGCAGTATCGTGGAAGCTGACCGAGACCGGGAGATCCTCCACAGGGAGGAAGTAACCCGCTGGCCTGTGCAAGAAGCATTAAGAGAGCTGAAGGCAGCGGGGAGCAGGAAAAGAAAACCCCAGGAGAAGGAGCTAGTCATGAGTGGTGGCATGACCCATGAGAGGAGGACTGTGCAGTTTGGCAATGATGCCGAGACTGTTGTAATGCTGACACCACGGAGCCGCGGACATGAAGCAGAGAGGAGTGGTACGAAAACTGAAGATGTCCTGACCAGAGGAAGAGAAGTCCCTATCCTGCATGCATGCCTGGTGACACCAATCTGTGGGAATAAAGGTAACGGGGGAGAGGGAGAACTAGAAAATCATTCTAGTTTGAGGTATGTTCACGTGTGGCTTACTACTAGAGCTGCAGTTGCTTATACTCTTAATTCATATTCTTTTTCAAAGAAAATATGGGAATTAGTTGTAGTATGTTATAACATCTTTAGTTTTTAATTGCTTGAAGGCAAAATTTCATCCAGAAAATCAGTGCTACTATTAGTAATTCGCCAATGCATTTCGGACTGAGTCCGTCTTGAGGGATAGGGCACTGCATAATTCAATAATCAATAACAGTATTTCCAAAATTGTAATCAAAAAGAAAAACAGAATCCAAAATATATTGTAGTATATAATTCACCCCATTGTTTATATGCCATTATTATTATGTGCAACCATCACATTAAGAAAGTTATCAATGTCAACATACTGGGCCTCATTACGGCTTTGATACAAGAAAGAACTGAGAGAGTGAAACACATCACGTCACTCATCCTACTCGTCCCAGTGATACGAGAAAGAGCAGAGTGTGAAACTTATTACAGGAATGATCCTACTTGTCCCTGTGACATGAGAGAAAACCAAGAGAATGAAGATCATTACAAGATTCACATTACTTGTCTCAGTATTAGCCAAGGGGCCAAGAAGATAATAATTATTGGGTCTATTATAATTGCCCCGAAGAGAAAATCAGTAAGCCAGAAGAGGAGAATCCTAATATGGTTATCTTACTCATGCGGAAATAAAAGAACCATGGGAATACAAGGAAGAGGAACAACTTACATAGGTATTCTATTTCTCCAGAACGAAAAGAGAAAGAGACTTTCATAGAAACTTGAGAAAAGCATAACAGGTGAAATACAAAGACCGAGAAAGCCGAGGAGGTTAGTATACAAAGATCAGAGAAAGGGTAACCGAAGACTTGCAAAAGTCTCCTAAAGGAACTGAACAAGCTAATGCAAGACATATCCACAAACAATCTAAGAGTTATATACTTAGGCTGGAGAAGCCTATCCAGGAGAAGGGTGTCATTCTCCGGGACTTTAGTTGTTTTGCATTAATGGTAGGGTCAGTGCCGCTTCCTTTTAGATGGAGGACAGCCTGTTTGCTTTGGACTTCACCACAGATGACAAGCACCATAGTTAGTGTTTTTAGGAAGGGAAATCCTCAGGTTAGGGATAGGGAGGCATTTTCACGTATTATTTTAAGAAAACATTAGCAAGAATGCCAGAAACGTGTCTGTCTCCTTCTTCTGACCTGCCACAACATCAAGATTATGGGCAGAGGTGGAAAAGGGGGACATTAAATGCAGAAATGAAGATGGTGGGGAAGATGGAATAGTGAGGGAGGGAAAGAAAATAATCTCAGTCTTAGAGGGGTTAAGATGTAAAAGGCAGCATGCACCCCAGATTGAATTGCAGAAGGACAAGAGAAAATGGTTAAATGAAGTGAATCAGAAGAAGAAAAGGAAGCATAGATTTGTGAATCATCAGCACAAAAGTCTGAGATGAAGGCCAAAAGAGGAAATCACAGAAGATTGAGGAGACGTATAGAGTGGGGTAAGTAGAGGACCTAAGACTGAGCCCTGACGGACGCCTGTGAAGTAATGCAAGAGTGGAAGTGTGTTTACTTGCCCACGAGTTAGAGAAAGAACGATTGGCAAGATAAGATTACATTCTTGTACATCAGTACCTGAGAGCTAGACAGAAGAAATAGTGCAGAGAAGAGTGGGGCGTTCCAACATGTCAAAGGTGGCAGGGATATCCCAAAGAGTACAGATAGAAGAAAGTTTAGAGTATGGAGAAGATGACAACACATAAGAGACACATAGAAGAACCGTTTCTGTGGAAAGAAGAGGGTGGAATAAAGATTAGTGTGTTGGAAGAAGATAGTGGTAATTCAGATAAGAAGCAATCTAAGAGTAAACACCCGCTCTAAGCTCTCAGAAAGCAAATGAAGGAGAGAAATAGGGTGACAATTAGCAGGGAGAGAAAGTATTTTTAGAATCTAGAGTATGAGCTCATGTTTGAAGAAGCAGGGAAGTGAGCCGAGGTGAGGTATTTATTAGTGAGTTTAGTTAGGAAGGGAAGAATATCGGGATATTTCTTTATTTACTTATATTCAGGGAGGAATCAAAACCAGACTTTAGGAATAAGAGGCAAAGGCCAGGGATCAAGAGGGGAGGCAGGTGGGTTGACATACGACTGGAAAGAAATTGTCAAGATCAGCTGGGGTGGGAGTGGAAGAGAAATAGAATTTCAGCGGATTGATAATGTTAGTAAAGCAATTAGCGAAGAGGATAGAGAAGGATCAGGGGTAGGAGGTGGGAGGATATTATTTAGAAGTTGGAATAGGTGCCAGGGATGGGAGATTGGGAAAGAATGAGGTATAACAAATAGTGTTTTTTGCACAAATGAGTGCAGAGTCATAAGAAGAATGTAGAATAGATAGGCAGATGATATTGATAGGTAGGGTAAACTTTTTCCAGCGTCTTTCAGCACGCCGCAGCAGTGACCAGTGACAGAGAAGATAACGAGTAAGCCATGGCTGGGGTTGTTTTCAGGAGGTGTGAAAAGGATGTAAAGGTACTAGAGTGTCCACTATAGAGGTATGGGTAGAATTAATCGCAGAAAGAGCTGGGTTGATTGGAAGAAGGTCAAAGGGTTTCACTAGGATTGCTCAAAAAATGTGGCCGGGTCCCATTTGCTTGAATTTTCTTTTATTTACCCATTTTGCCGCAAAAATAGCAGTGGGGACCAACCGCAACACCCTCCACATCCACACCCCCACCTTAATATATACTTAAACCTTCCCCCCTGAACTAGTTTTTCAGAAAAATATGTCAAAAAAGGAAAAGAGCAAATGGGTATAAACGGGTCATAGTAAGAGAGTAGGGAGAGCAGCAGGGATAGCGAATGAAAGTAGATAGGTTACAGGACCTGAGGTTAGGGCCGTTGAATATATGAGAAGAGGTAGTAAGCTTGCAATCGATAGGAACTGAGGAAAAGAAGGATATTAAGTGATCATCAGAGAAGGAAAAGGTGTAGCAGTAGTGTTGGATATCCAAGGGCGGAGGAAAAAAAGAGAGGGGGGATCCAGATTACTGAGAAAGAGGATGAGGGAGTTGAGCAAGATAGCAAGATTCAAGCAGTCTAAGAAGAAGGGAGGAGAAGTAACTCAGGAGAAAGAAGGGGAAGGAAGATGGAAGAATAGAGGCAAAGAGGGAATCAAGATCTTCCTAGAATCTTCCTAGAAGGAAGAAAATGGTGCACAATTAGGAAAGATGGCGTATGGCATAGGGCTTAGGGCTTAGAGGAGGAAATAACGTGAAATTCAAAGGAAGAGAATGGAGAAAGGCCAACTAAGGAAGTATAGTGTAGGAAGAATGATAAAGAGTACACACCCCACCACCTCTGCCTGTCAGGTGAGGAGAATGGGATAGTAAGAAAGGCAGTATTAACAGTATAGGAGTGAGTGACCAAAGTTACAATTAGAAATAAGAAATGGAGATTGAGAACATAGAAAATATCTAGGATCGTATGTGCTTTGTGGCGTATAGAACAGCCGCTGAGCAGGGTGATAGGATGGTGAGAGGGAAATATATGACTGGGATCAAAATTAAATTATCAGTGTTATATGAGTAAGCAGGGAGGCACTTGGACCAATGGGATCGGACAGGGCCAGTAGTCATGGGCAGGTGGTAGGAGAGTATAGTAGAGCATGAGACTATGATTGGCGAAGAGTGTGTACCAAGTCGCAGAATGATGGAAATGGTTCCCAAAGCCGTATGATGGAAAGGTAAGCTGTGACTATTAGTATGGACAGGGAGAGATGAGAGAAGAAAGAGTAGCATTGCCAGTGCTGGTGGGGTTGCACAGACTCTGATCATATAGCCATCGAGATTGTGTCCAACCGCAATAAACTAGAGCGATAGAGAGAAATGCCCTTAGGGGATGCCGCCCTTTGGAAGGGGCGCCCAGGGCTGAGAAAAAGGGTGCCTGACGTCATGTGAGAGATCATGGGTCATGTGACAGGGGCCTCACAGAGCCCATGGCCCAGTGGAGTGGGGCAGGCAGGCGAGGTGCGCGCCCACGGCATGCAGAATATGACAGCACGGTGTAGGGTAAGGTCCTTGATCCTCAGATGGTAAAGCAGGACGGGGAGCAGTAGTTTAGCACTAGTACAGTGCCTGCAGTGACTGCTTTGGGGAAAGTCATGTACCCAGACAGTGTGAGGAGGTACAAAAGGGCCTAACGGGACCTGGGCAGGCAGTAGAGGTCGAAGGACAAGTCAATGGTGATGCAGCGAGAAGAGATTTGATCATAGAGAGGTGATGGGAAGAGAGTGGCCAGAGCAACGGAAAGCTTGTGAACCCGAGTCGGATGGCCAGGATATCCGGGAATCTACCAACACAGCCTGTGCCAGGCTCCTTTCCACCGGGAAACTGCACCGGGAAGACACAGTGACAAACGACCACACCTGACACCCCAGCTGCAGAGTGAGGGAGTGAAAGAGAGTGATTTAGGTAGTGACCCCTAAGGGGGGCGCTGACAAACTTTGGAGACACTTTAGATACCTTCATCCATCCTGTTTGTTGTTTAGGCCCCAACCTGTACACCAATCCCAAATAAACCTTTGTTCACTTTAGGTTCGAGTCATGTTGTTTATTGATACCTGGTGGCCGTCCTGACAGCTAATAAAGCAAGAAGAGATGGCGATTCAAGCAGAAGAAGGCGATCAAAGCAAGAGACTGAGATCAAAGCAAGGGTAGGTTCAGAAAGTCAGAGAAGGTGCAGAAAGCAGGAGAAGGCGCAGAAAGCAAGTGAAGGTGAAGAAAGCAAGAAGAGATGGTGATTCAAGCAGAAGAAGGCGATCAAAGCAAGAGACTGAGATCAAAGCAAGAGTAGGTTCAGAAAGCAGGAGAAGGCGCAGAAAGCAAGTGAAGGAGCAGAAAGCAAGAAGAGATGGTGATTCAAGCAAAAGAAGGCGATCAAAGCAAGAGACTAAGATCAAAGCAAGAGTAGGTTCAGAAAGCAGGAGAAGGCGCTGAAAGCAAGTGAAGGAGCAGAAAGCAAGAAGAGATGGTGATTCAAGCAAAAGAAGGCGAACAAAGCAAGAGACTGAGATCAAAGCAAGGGTAGGTTCAGAAAGCAGGAGAAGGCACAGAAAGCAGGAGAAGGAGCAGAATGCAAGTGAAGGTGCAGAAAGCAAGACATGGTGATTAAAGCAAGAATAGGTGTCTCTCTCCCTTGCTGACCTTCCTGGCCGCTGAGCTGACTGGTTGCCTGGCTACCCTCAGACTGTTACTGGGTACCAGGCTCCTCCATGACCAGCCTCCCCTGCTCTTCCTCCGGGCCACCGCACACTTAGGGGCTGTAACTGTAACCCTACACCCCTCTGACTCCTTTTGCTTACCCAGAGCCATGCTTCCCCGGCTGCTGACACCCAGAGGATGCTGTTCTGATGGCACTTCGCTATAACATGCACTTTCCCCTTCTCCCTACCCCTGTACTTTGTGTTGTGTGCACTTGCACGATCTGAATGACACAAGGCATAGTAAGATCATTTGTTTTATCCTCCCTCTGTCTTCACCCCCTTGTCTTGTCACGCCTAGAAAAACTTGTGTGCAGGCGTATTATAAATTACTTATATCAAATTATATCATTTCATATCTGCTGGTGGGCTGCCGGAGCCCTTTGGAGTCTTTCTACAGTGGCTGTGCTGGCTACCGGAGGTGGAGCAAGTAGCTCACTCATTCAAAAGCTCCCTTGAGCATGAAGCGTGCGTGATGTGTCATGCAGTGTGTTTTGTGTTTTTTGTGTGCTCTTGGGCTTGCGGCTCAGCCTAAGGGCTCAGAAATCAGTGACCCCTGAAGAAAATCACCAGCGAATCAGCGTATGGGAGAAATAAAGAAATGCGATTTGACGGGAATAACCAGCCAGTGCAAGTAGGAGTCTGTGTATTTTTACCAACTGACCTTGATTATTTATTGCTTCTTCTTTATTCCTTTTTTTTTACTCATGGAGGCTGCTCTCTAAACTTTTATTTTGGCACCTCGTGGTGCAGTTCCTATCCCAGATCCGCCGAGGACCTTAGCAATCATGGCCACCCCACGCAGCATTGTAACCAACTGATCATGCCTCCCAGCTTCAGAGGGAGGCCCGCCCTGATTGACTGGCCATACCCACATCATCATTTGGCCTATGTTAGATCTGGAGCCGGCAGCCGTTCGCAGCCGCCCTCTAGGGCTGTGAGTATAAATGCTCCCTGAAGGAGAGCCCAGCCCTATTGTGACAAGACCACACAGACCAAGAAGAATACAAACCCACGACTACATACTCAACCCGAGAAGATGGAGTAATGAGGCTCAGGCCTCGGTATCCAAAAATCACAGCTGATGGATAAAAATGTATCAGCAAGAAGAAGAACAAGCACGCCTTTCGTTCTTTACTCGTGGAGTCGTGGAATCGTAACCAGCTGATCGTGCCTCCCGGCTTCAGAGGGAGGCTCGCCCTGATTTGCTGGCCATGCCCACATCATCCATTGGCCTTTGTTGGATCCAGAGCCGGCAGACGGTCACTGGCCCCTGCAAATAGGGCCTCATCTAAGTGCCAGGTAGCCCCCCTGTCTGGCACTGTCTGGGCCTTGGAGGGCTGTGAGGACCCCGCCACCTACCACTTTATAAACTTCCATCTTGCCATGCCGTTGTTTCCTGCACCCACCGGTAAGCAAACAACATACTGCATTGTGGTTTGCTCCCTCCTATTACTGCCACCTCCCACTCTTGGCCACTAGGCGTTCCCGCTGCTCTTGGGGTCAAATCGACTTTTATGCTCCCTCAGACTACTACACTTCTTCCACGATTGCCAGCATACCTATGTGTGAAATGCAGACCTTTCTTTCCTCCAACTATTGTTCTCATAATGTTTCGCCCACAACGTTGCTCATTCGAATTGAGGTGTGCTTTCAAATCCATGCATCCCCCATTTTGTGCTGCACTTAGTGCATTCTTGAAAATTCAAACTTAGGAGTGTTTTTTAAATTCTTGCCTCCCTTGGCTGCTAGGTGGCCTTGTTAGTTTGCCGTGCACTGTGCGCCCTCTTCAACTGTCCCTTCTCCTCCACCTCGATGGCACTCTCCATCTCCCCCATCTAACCTAACTGCTACTCTATCAGCTATCCCTCCTCTCTCACGAAGTCTGGAAGATTTTCTTTTTTAAAAGATCTCTTGGCCTCTAATCCTGGCCTACCTATTGCTGACACCTATCTCACTGCTACGTCCAGACAAACTATCTCTGATTTCCTCTTCTTTGTCCCCTCTCCAGACCTTTGGACCTACCATTTAATCTCTACCCTCTCCCCTTTTTCCTCTTCACCCATTACTGGAGGCACTATATAGGAAGTACTCTTGGCACAATTCCCATCTAGATGCATCATTAATGTCTATCACAATGGCACTATAATGGCCCAGGGTCCTCAACCCAATCGTTTTCTCTTTGACTGGCGCCTGCTAGCCTTCATCAACTTTCTACCATCTCTTGCTACTCCTCTTTCCTCTCTCTCTGCACCCCCTCAACACCTCTGGTGGGTGTACCATCTCCCTCTATCCCTCCTTGGAAAGTGTGATCAATAGGGCTCTTGGCATCCCCCTGATCTATCCAGGTAAATCAAGTAGTGAAAGCACAATTGATCAGGGTGACGGCCCTCATCAACTTCCTACCTTCTCTTGCTACTCTTCTTTCCTCTCTCTCTGCACCTCCCTCAACACCTCATATGGGTGTACCATCTCCCTGTACCCCTCCTTGGAAAGTGTAATCAATAGGGCTCCTGGCAACCCCCTGATATATCCAGGTAAATCAAGTACTGAAAGCACAATTGATCAGGGTCTCCAAACAAGAACACCACACCAATATATTCAATAAATCATATAGCAGAGGCCATTCCTGTATTGTTTTATAAAAACAATTTATTTTTCCCTTGGCCTCTCTTCCACCCCCACTCACTCTCTCCTCCTACTCACCTATCACAACGGATGAGATCTCTAGAGTAGTTCGCTCTATGAAGGTCTCATCCAAACAGGTTTCTCCCTGTTCTTCCAGAACCATTAAGGACATCTCCTCTCTCGCTCCGGCCCTTGCTGACTTCTGTAGCCACTCCTTCACATCTGGCTCTTTCCCTTCCTCTCTCAAGCACTCCCTTGTGCATCCCCTCCTAAAAAAGCCTTCAGCCGACTGCTCGTATCCGGCCAACCACTGCCGTATCTCTACTGCACCCTTCCTTGGGAAACTCCTGGAGAGGTTGGTCTTCCAACTGACCCAACACACTGAGCTCGTTGGTTGTTTACACAACCATCAATCTGGATTTCGAGCATCCCTAGGCACAGAAACCGTTCTCTTTAACACCTGTGAAGAACTGCTTGTAAATCTTGACTCTAACTCTCCTGCTGTTCTTATTCTCCTTGGCTTCTCTTCTGACTTTGACACAGTCAACCATTCTATCCTCATAAAGTGGCTCCAAGATTCTCTAGATATCTCAGACCGGGCACTGGACTGGTTGATCTCCTTCCTCACTGACCGCCGCTCGCAGGTTCTACTGGGTTCCTTCTCCACCACCACTCTCTATCTCTATACATATGGTGTTCCCCAGGGCTCTATCCTCTTGCCCTGCCTCTTCAACATCAACCTTGCACCTCTTGCTCACCTGATTTCCACCTCTCCTCGTTTCCAGTTTTACGCAACTGACCTTCCTTCTTCCTCTTCCTCCTCCTCTATCATCTGCCACTGTCTGTCTGCTATCTATCCAGTCCTGGTGCACCTCCAATGATCTCTGTTTTAATGCAGTAAGACTGAGATTCTTCCTATCGAGACACATATTCCCTGTTTCCCTCCTGCACTCTGGCCGCCCTCTATGGGCTCTCCTCCTTCTTTGGGGTCATCTTTGACTCCTCTATCTCCTAACACCCTGGACCTTGCCAAGAAGGCCCACTTTCAACTTGATCTCCTTACAGGCACTCTCCCTTTTCTCACCTTCCCCCAGTAGCTCAATGTCACTAGAGCTCTGGTCCTCTCCAGGCTGGATTATTGCAAGAGCCTCTTTCTCAACCTACCCCTTTATTCCCTCCGTCCTCTTCAACTAATCCAGAATAGGGCTCCGAGACTTATCCTTGGCCTTAAACCCAGCACTGTATCTCTCCAGCCGTATAATCTCTCAATGGCTCCCAGTTCCTGCAAGGATCAAATTGAAGAGCCTCTGCATAATCCATAAGGCTCTCTGGGACCTGGGACCACGCTACCTGCAACTTTCTCTCACTAAATACTGTCCCTCTTTAGGCTCCAATTCTCTGCTGTTCAAACGCTTCCCCAAGCAGAGAGCTGGGACAGATCTCTCTCCTTGGCTGGCTCCCTCCTCTGGAACAGTCTTCCTCTCCACCTTGAACAAGGTCACCTCAAGTTCCGCAAACAACTCAAGACCATTCTCTTCTCCTGTTCTTTCTCTCTCTCCCTTCCGTGCTACCCATTCCCACAGCCGCTGAGATTGGTGGCCCGGTCCCTCGAGAGTCCAATAGGGTCCTGGCAGTTCGCCCAATCACACCAGCTTCGAATGGGGTTTAGAACGTACACCTCCACCCCTGCCCCCTACTTTTTCTCTGCACTTGCACGTTCTGAATGTCACAAGGCCTAGTAAGACCGATGTTTGTTTTCTTATTTATTCATTGTCATTTTCATTGTTCATTTGCTCCCTTCTTCCCTTCCCACTTGCTGTGTGGTGCTTTGAAAAACTGGGCCTCATTATGAGTGCGGCAGTAGGGGGTTAACGGCACCGGTAAGGATGCCAGTGCCGTTAACCCCCTACCGCCGCATTCCGAGGTCCCTTAGCAGGTCCCACTAAGGCCGGCTGGTTTTACCAGGGAGCTAATAACGAGCCTGCTGTTTGCGGGCACGTTATTAGCTCCTTCCCCATTCCCATTGAGCCCTGTGGGGGCTTGAATGGGAATGGGGAATGGTTTTCAGAATGGGGACTTACTGGATCCTCCAAGGTTGGAATGAACCGGTAAGTCCCCATTCCAACTACCCGGACACGGGTTTGGAGGCAGCCAAACTCGTAACGTCCCCCACTGTCTTGTTGTATAAGCGCCCTATAAAAAACCAATAACCAATAAATAAATAATACATTATTGTGATTTTATTTGGCTATAGTGAAAAACTGCCTTTGAACGACGGATCAGATTTTCACGTTACTGTATCCGTATTGGTAAAAACGTTAACTGTGTTTTACTGTTTTTAAAATGGCATCTGGTTTACGAAGTCCTCACCTGTGCCTAGTCAAGATGTAGGCCCGAGTGCGAGGGATGACAGTATTTGTCAGCTATAACAACGGAGCACCAGACACTGACTAACCCTACTCCCAGCAATAGCAACACATGTGGCAGCACGAGTGCACAGATTCATAATGTTCATAACGCCGAAGTTTGACGAGGCTAAGCGGTGAAACGTGCCGAGACCAGCTCTTGCTTTTCTCTCGAATCAACAGGGGGGCATTACAGACAAACTGCTCTTTGGGGGGGTTGGGACGTGATTAGGGGTGCACGGAGGCCTTCGCAACATATGGTAACCGTGGATGGTATTATTGACTTGAATGACTCTTTTAATGCCCTCCTGTCGGCCAGCAAGGACCTGTTAAGAGAGATTACAGACATGGAGCTAACAGCGCATTTTGATCAAATGGAACCTAAACGGAGATCTAAATCACCAGCCAAGGACATTTCTGTCCAGTGCAAAGGGTAAGGGAATCCCTGTTTCACCTTTGCAATAAAAGAGGTTGTAATGTTTTCTGGGTGAACTTATCGACTTGCAATGGACAATTATCGAGAGGAGGGGCACAGATGAAAGAGCTTCACAGGGGGGAAAGGGAGGGAAGGAATTTGCCTGAAAATGATAGCTTACTGGTAAAGGCAACAGTTGCCACTCTTGTTCTATATGGAGGGACGTGGTAGGAACTCAATCCGTCTCAACATCTGTACCGGTGACTTCAGGAAACATGAGTATGCGCGTGCTGGGAAGTACGGGCAGTTGAAGAGGAACAACCTGGGTCTTCTTCTGTGAAACCGGTGTTTTCCCCTTCATCTTCACTCCCTGATTTATCAGTGACTCAATATAGGTTTCCTGCTTCGCAAAATGTGTCCGTTATTTAATCTTTACTCCCCCAGACTCCTGATTGTGACCGAAAGGATGTCTACTCCCCAACTCAATCCAAGATGGGTTATGATCAAGTAAAATTGAGTAAGACAAGTAGGATTGCGGAAGTGGTCACTCAGAAGTTATTCCATTAAAAACACTAATGAGCCAGATAGAACATTTTAAAAAAGGGGAGTCATTGACGAAGGGCCTCCATTACCTCAACTAAGGGATGTGATCGATCATATTGGAAAAGATAAGGAATTCATTTGAACTGGCTATCACTTCATTGCATGATAAAGTGGGGGCGGGGTTTGAGTGAACAGGGTGGCGTGATTTCGGGTCTGGCGCAAAAATTCTCTTTCATTGAAGGTTTCATTTTAGGTTTGAAAGAGGAAGCGAAAAAGAGATACGCAGGAATGGAAGGCGCCACTCATTCGATTGCGTCTCTGACAGAGTTAACATTGAGGCCCTGATTCAAAGAGCGTCTTCCAATGGGGTTTTGCCATTATAAAACACTTCTGTGAATTAGGCACTAAGAGTCAAAGATGTGTATAGGGTGGAGCTGCTATAGGACGACCTATCGCCTGTGTCATCACTTAGCCCAAATATTATCCAAGTGGCAGAAGAATTAATGGAAGAAAGGTATGACGAAAATATTTTGCCAGTAGTTGCAGAAGAGGACGAAGTTCAGGTATTAGATTTTGACATTTTTCATCAAAATAAAACCCAAAATTTGGGGGAGGGTTGAACGTAAATTAAAAAAAAATTAAGAATAAAAAAGCTGTGAAAAAGAATGTTATGAGAAGCTGTAGGAAGTTTCTACATAATGTAACTCTTCCCCCGTACAAAAGATTGTCGCAGGTTTACAAAACCCTGCAGAGATCTTAGAGGCCGATAATTTATTTGTGGCACAAGAACCAGTTGTGGCTAATAGGGTGATGAGAGGGGCTTCTAGCGTAGAGAAGTATCAGCATACAGAGGGCTTTGGCACTCCCGGCAATGGTACGGAACGGATACGTTGGGTCAGTTTACCGGGGTAACAAAGGGGGAGGTCCAGACTGAGTGTGTTAGAAATCACAGGGTTTTCGAGGGAGAAAGAGGATTAAGTGCCAATATCCCCGATATGAACAAGGAGGAAAGGAGAATTGTGCCACTTACGAATATCAGCGACAAACCCCATTAGGAAAGCGATTTATGATCTTGGAGGAATGAAGACATGGAACAGGTACAGGGTGTGGAGCTACGCCAGTGTGGGACCTAGTGGAAAACATTCCCTATCTTTTCAGTGTAGTAGGTTAATTCTAGAGGAATTACCTCTGGACCGAGAGACAGTGGTTCTAATAGAGCACATTTGTTTACGTCTCTTAAAAAGAGCACCGACCCTTGCACAGTTAGTATCTCGGATATTGACTTTGTAGAATTCTTTAATGATCACTCGCTTGACAAGGTTGTGCTCCTCTTTAACTTAAGCCTGGTTAGAGACCATGTTCTTGCTGAGGCAGATTCTATTAGAGCCTGGGCTTATGATATATTTAAATGTAGCCCGAAATAGCAGGAGAGAACTTCAGAAAAGGGTGCTGCTGCCCCAAACCCACCAGAACTTTTGTCCTGACCCTGCCCCACCTCTACAAATTCAGTGCTTCAGAGGTGGAGTTGTGAAAAGACTGAAAACTTCAAAATCTACAGGGGGCCGGAAAATGGAAGAGAACGAAAGTTGTGGGATATTGGCACAAAAGAACACTAGGGTTTTTCGGGCCATAATGAAATCTAATGAGGGCCATCAAACCTGTGCACAGATAAATCCAATTGCCGAAGACAAATGGATTACTCATTTTAATTCCATATATTCGTATGTGGGTGAGCCTATACATTCTGTAGTGTTTGATGCTCATGGTCTCTGGAATGGAAGGTGGAGGAGCTGGCAGTAATGATTACCAATAGCAAGAATTCAAGGGTACCAGGCCTTTATGGTCTGGTAACAGTAGTACTGAAGGGAAATATACATCTCTGAGCAAATGTTCTGCATGGCATCTTTGTGAAAGTAATTGTATCAAAAAAAGTCCCGGCTTCATGGCTATGCTCTATTATAGTGCCAATCCATAAAAAAGGGGCTGTGCATTGATCTCGTTAATTATAGGCCGATAACATTGTTAGATATTCCATCAAAGATGTTTGCAGGCTTGGTTCTGTGAGAACTGGAAAACCGGGTCAAAATTAATCAGAGATTGGACGTCTTCCAGACAGGTATTTGCAGGGGAGTGGGAGCGATCGTCAATGGGTACATTCTTGGCCTGCTTAAAAAGGAGGTCATGGAGACGTCAAGGTCTCTATATATAGCATTCATTGACTTTTCCATGGCCTTCGATAATGTATCTAGAAGTAAATTATGGGCCAAGCTGGACACGTGAGGGTGGCCACATTCGCTGCTGGCGATACCCATTGCCCTACACACAAATACACGTGTCTGAGTAAGGTTAAACAGGATGGGAAGATTGTCTGACCCAATTCAAAGTGAACTTGACCTCAAACAAGGCTGCCTTTTGGCAACTCTTTTATTTAATCTTTTAATATCAGATATTGCCACTTCTTTTAAAACTGCCCACTGCTTTCCCCCCAATATTGTCAGAACACCTGTAAACTACCTGCTATATGCGGACAATATGGCCCATATGCTGATAGGTCTACAACGCCAACTGGCAGACATTAAAATCTATACAACACTTGAATGGCCCAAAGTTTGGAATCATATATCTAAAATCACACCTTCAGCAACACCAACAATGTTCTTTTTTCACCACAGAACTTTCATTACTCCTGTAACTCTTTTCAAATATGGCCTATTATTAGATGCCAAATGTTGGAGCTGCCTTCTCTCCCCAGGATCCTTTAAACACATGATCCTAGATTGCAAATGTGTTTCAGTGTTCTGGACAGATGTTTGGAAAGTCATCAAAAACATGTTTAATATGTCACTGGACTTCTGTCCTCAGACTCTCTTTGCTGGTAGTACTATTGTTCTAGGTATCACATGCAAATATAGCAAGCTATTGTTTGATTTTCGTATTATGTTAGCCATAAGAACAAATACATCTAATTGGAAAAACCTAGATAAACTTAATCATAAAATATGGTGGGATGTAATTTGTAATACCCATAGATTAGACTCTCGTAACACCTCCACTACATCTTTATTTTGTAAGCATAAGCTCAAATGGAAACCCTTCACTGAATTTCTTGCTAAGCCATCAATAGTTTAACCAGTTTTATACATGAAGCATGTTATGCACTCTTCTTTTCCTCCTCCTCTCCCCTCTCCTGAAACTTAGTACTCCTTTCGTGGATGTCTTGTTTTTGTACGTCATGTCTTGTCCATTTATATTCTCCCCTTCCCCCCCTTTTCATCATCCAAAAAATGTAAATATTGTGTACTTGGCCTTATTATAATTTATCTTACAAGTTAAATATTATGCTGCTACTCTTCTATGCATTATGCAGATACTACTTATCAATTGTTTTTGTTATGCCATGTATGATCATATCATAATAACAATCTTTAAAAAAAAAGTCTATACAACAGCAAAAGACAAACGTATTCACGTACTTAAAACAAAGATGCTCTTGTTTTGAGCCGGTAGCAAAAAGAGCAACGTTAACTTTAAATGGTACTTGACGAAAAGGGTGCTTGGAAGTGTGGACAATTTCATCTATATAGGTTTTTATTTATTTGAATCTAAAGCGAAATTGAGTTTTTTAAATATAACAAATTAAAAACGACTGCATTAGCAGTACATACAACACAGATTAATAAGAATTATGGCTACTTTTCATTAATCCCAGCGATTGAATATTACATTAAAAAGGTAACCCCTGTTCTTGCATATGATGCTGGAACTCTGCTATTTGACCTTAACAGAGACTGGCTAAAGCTCGAGGGTCTTTTCTGGTGAGGGGTCCTAATGCTTCTGCCGGGCGTTCTAACACATGTAACACGATTTGCACAAGGGATACATTCACTTGCAGCTATAGTAATATGCATGAATTTAAACATTTGGAGTAAAATTCTTTCGGCAGAGGAGAGTTCTGTTTGATGACACCTGAAACAACGAATGAACAAACGGCTCAGATGAATAAATGGGCCTCAAAGTGCAATGATTATATAGGTATTATAAAAATGCGCAGGTCAGGATTGGCGTAGGCAAGGCTCACGCATGCGCCTGAACCTCTGTTCGGAAGGCAGGGGATTGAACGCTCATTGAAGACCTGTAGATATCACAAGGAGGAAGGAACTATTGAAACAATTTAACACCTGCTGCTAGAATGGCAAGTTTTATCCTTGCGTCGAGAACTGCATTTTAAACACTTCATTAAGAATTTTAGAGTATTGCCATGTGGTTTAATCTGGCAGAATATTTTTTCTCAAACATCGAAAGCCTGGAGATTGGTGGTGGTGTGTTTTTTAAAACAGTTGTTTCCAGATGACGCTAAGATAATCCGATGAAATGGCCAATAGAGGGGCCCTGAAATGTATTTAGAACTGCATATTATGGTGGTGTATTTCTAAATGGGCTGTGATGAAATGGGGTGTTTATATATACGATGATGATGAATTAGTCTTACAATCAATTAATTGTTGTTTTATTGGTGTTTATGAGTATGCATTATTTTTCTTGGGACTTTTGATTGTTTTTTGTGATTGACTTGTATTTGTTGAAAGGTTCCTTGTAGAACTATGACACTAATAAAAGAAAATGTTTAACAAATACAATGTGTGTCCCCATCAACAGTCGCCAATGCATTTGGGAAATGCTCCAGTTTGTAAAAAACCTCTCCTCTCGCAGGATTGTGAGAAGGGCTTCCGCTGGGACCATCCTGTTGGGTAATTGTATAGTTCTGCAGAAGCTTACATTTGTATTTCTTTCCCCAGCTCACCTGTTTCTACCAAGTGAAGGTGGCACACATCAGTAATTCACACATGAAAACACAGGGCTAGAACTTGGCAGCACACAAGAAACAGGCCTGAAAATGGCACAGCTGAGGCTCAAAGTCCTAAGCTTGCAATGTTACAGGTCAATTGAAAGATGGCGTCCTATTATGTGCTCACGTCTTAAGAATGTTACTGATATTCACAGTAAATGTATCTTTATTCAGATCGCCATTAGTCACAGGGAATCAATGATATCATTAAAACCCTCCTGAAGACGTTACATGTATGAGCAGAGAAACACGTGTTGACAATCAAGCAAAAAATGCGAGAATAAAATGGTAACTTAAAGTATCTTCTTAGTTTCCAATTACATTCATTTGTGAGCATGTATTTCAACCACAAACATAAACCTTTGAATGCACTTCCCGCCCAAGAACTGCAGCAAGGCAGAGAGGGTTGTACGCAACGCCTGCAAGGACAAAGTGTAGATGACGGCTAATAATAAACCCAATAATATTCATAATAATTGCAAGGCTCACTTCTTTTGCTTGGCCACTCCACCGTCAGTGGTTCTGCACCCTTATTTTATCATGTTGGGAGGTTTACTTGGCCTTTTTTATTTATTTATTATTATTTATATGTTTCTCCTCTGCTTTGCACTTTCCACTTCTCCCCCCTACCATGCACTTTGCCCCTCCCCCTCTCCCATGCACTTGCACGTTCTCAATGTCACTGGGCCTAGTAAGATCGCTGTTTTGTTCTCCCCTGTTCCCCTCCCTTGCCGTGCTCTGAAACACTTGTGTACGAGCGCGATAGAAATAAAATGTCAATCAATTACAGATGTTCCTTTGGGTGAGAGTGGGTTTCACTAAAATTGTGACATGGTGATGTTATTGAGCTTGTCACATTGTATCTAAGCCCCCCTGGGACTCATCCTCTTGCAGCTCACCCTTCTATATTTGACCATTCTGCATCTCACTCCCTATATACCACCCTTTGCAACTCGCCCACCTGCATCTGACCTGCCCCGGGGCCCACTCTGCGATATATAACCCTTCGAAAGTCACCCTCCTGCATCACATTCTCAGTCAGCTCACCCTCATGTAGTTCAGCCCCTGCAACTCACCCTCTTGCATCTGTCCTGCCAGAGGCCCACTCTCGTACTTCACACACTTAGAAGGTCACCCTCCTGCCTCACATTCTCATTCAGCTCACCCTCATGTAGATCTGCCCCTGCAACTCACCCTCTTGCATCTGACCTGCCCCATGGCCCACTCTCTGATATATAACACTTAGAAAGTCACCCTCCTGCCTCACATTCTCAGTCAGCTCACCCTCATGTAGTTCCGCCCCTGCAACTCACCCTCTTGCATCTGACCTGCCCCATGGCCCACTCTCCGATATATAACACTTAGAAAGTCACCCTCCTGCATCACATTCTCAGTCAGCTCACCCTCACCCTCTTGCATCTGTCCTGCCAGGGGCCCACTCTCGTACTTCACACACTTAGTAGGTCACCCTCCTGCCTCACATTCTCATTCAGCTCACCCTCATGTAGTTCCGCCCCTGCAACTCACCCTCTTGCATCTGACCTGCCCCATGGCCCACTCTCCGATATATAACACTTAGAAAGTCACCCACCTGCCTCACATTCTCAGTCAGCTCACTCTCATGTAGTTCCGCCCCTGCAACTCACCCTCTTGCATCTGACCTGCCCCATGGCCCACTCTCCGATATTTAACACTTAGAAAGTCACCCTCCTGCATCACATTCTCAGTCAGCTCACACTCACCCTCTTGCATCTGTCCTGCCAGGGGCCCACTCTCGTACTTCACACACTTAGTAGGTCACCCTCCTGCCTCACATTCTCATTCAGCTCACCCTCATGTAGTTCCGCCCCTGCAACTCACCCTCTTGCATCTGACCTGCCCCATGGCCCACTCTCCGATATATAACACTTAGAAAGTCACCCACCTGCCTCACATTCTCAGTCAGCTCACTCTCATGTAGTTCCGCCCCTGCAACTCACCCTCTTGCATCTGACCTGCCCCATGGCCCACTCTCCGATATATAACACTTAGAAAGTCACCCTCCTGCATCACATTCTCAGTCAGCTCACCCTCACTCTCTTGCATCTGTCCTGCCAGGGGCCCACTCTCGTACTTCACACACTTAGTAGGTCACCCTCCTGCCTCACATTCTCAGTCAGCTCACTCTCATGTAGTTCCGCCCCTGAAACTCACCCTCTTGCATCTGCCTGTCTTGGGCCCACTCTCGTACATCTCACACTTAGAAGGTCACCCGCCTGCCTCACATTCTCAGTCAGCTCACCCTCATGTAGTTCCGCCCCTGCAACTCACCCTCTTGCATCTGACCTGCCCCATGGCCCACTCTCCGATATATAACACTTAGAAAGTCACCCTCCTGCATCACATTCTCAGTCAGCTCACCCTCACCCTCTTGCATCTGTCCTGCCAGGGGCCCACTCTCGTACTTCACACACTTAGTAGGTCACCCTCCTGCCTCACATTCTCATTCAGCGCACCCTCATGTAGTTCCGCCCCTGCAACTCACCCTCTTGCATCTGACCTGCCCCATGGCCCACTCTCCGATGTATTACACTTAGAAAGTCACCCACCTGCCTCACATTCTCAGTCAGCTCACTCTCATGTAGTTCCGCCCCTGCAACTCACCCTCTTGCATCTGACCTGCCCCATGGCCCACTCTCCGATGTATTACACTTAGAAAGTCACCCACCCGCCTCACATTCTCAGTCAGCTCACTCTCATGTAGTTCCGCCCCTGCAACTCACCCTCTTGCATCTGACCTGCCCCATGGCCCACTCTCCGATATATAACACTTAGAAAGTCACCCTCCTGCATCACATTCTCAGTCAGCTCACCCTCACCCTCTTGCATCTGTCCTGCCAGGGGCCCACTCTCGTACTTCACACACTTAGTAGGTCACCCTCCTGCCTCTCATTCTCAGTCAGCTCACTCTCATGTTGTTCCGCCCCTGCAACTCACTCTCTTGCATCTGCCTGTCTTGGGCCCACTCTCGTACATCTCACACTTAGAAGGTCACCCGCCTGCCTCACATTCTCAGTCAGCTCACCCTCATGTAGTTCCGCCCCTGCAACTCACCCTCTTGCATCTGACCTGCCCCATGGCCCACTCTCCGATATATAACACCTAGAAAGTCACCCTCCTGCATCTCTCAGTCAGCTCACCCTCGCCCTCTTGCATCTGTCCTGCCAGGGGCCCACTCTCGTACTTCACACACTTAGTAGGTCACCCTCCTGCCTCACATTCTCATTCAGCTCACCCTCATGTAGTTCCGCCCCTGCAACTCACCCTCTTGCATCTGACCTGCCCCATGGCCCACTCTCCGATATATAACACTTAGAAAGTCACCCTCCTGCATCACATTCTCAGTCAGCTCACCCTCACCCTCTTGCATCTGTCCTGCCAGGGGCCCACTCTCGTACTTCACACACTTAGTAGGTCACCCTCCTGCCTCACATTCTCATTCAGCTCACCCTCATGTAGTTCCGCCCCTGCAACTCACCCTCTTGCATCTGACCTGCCCCATGGCCCACTCTCCGATATATAACACTTAGAAAGTCACCCACCTGCCTCACATTCTCAGTCAGCTCACTCTCATGTAGTTCCGCCCCTGCAACTCACCCTCTTGCATCTGACCTGCCCCATGGCCCACTCTCCGATATATAACACTTAGAAAGTCACCCTCCTGCATCACATTCTCAGTCAGCTCACACTCACCCTCTTGCATCTGTCCTGCCAGGGGCCCACTCTCGTACTTCACACACTTAGTAGGTCACCCTCCTGCCTCACATTCTCATTCAGCTCACCCTCATGTAGTTCCGCCCCTGCAACTCACCCTCTTGCATCTGACCTGCCCCATGGCCCACTCTCCGATATATAACACTTAGAAAGTCACCCACCTGCCTCACATTCTCAGTCAGCTCACTCTCATGTAGTTCCGCCCCTGCAACTCACTCTCTTGCATCTGACCTGCCCCATGGCCCACTCTCCGATATATAACACTTAGAAAGTCACCCTCCTGCATCACATTCTCAGTCAGCTCACCCTCACTCTCTTGCATCTGTCCTGCCAGGGGCCCACTCTCGTACTTCACACACTTAGTAGGTCACCCTCCTGCCTCACATTCTCAGTCAGCTCACTCTCATGTAGTTCCGCCCCTGAAACTCACCCTCTTGCATCTGCCTGTCTTGGGCCCACTCTCGTACATCTCACACTTAGAAGGTCACCCGCCTGCCTCACATTCTCAGTCAGCTCACCCTCATGTAGTTCCGCCCCTGCAACTCACCCTCTTGCATCTGACCTGCCCCATGGCCCACTCTCCGATATATAACACTTAGAAAGTCACCCTCCTGCATCACATTCTCAGTCAGCTCACCCTCACCCTCTTGCATCTGTCCTGCCAGGGGCCCACTCTCGTACTTCACACACTTAGTAGGTCACCCTCCTGCCTCACATTCTCATTCAGCGCACCCTCATGTAGTTCCGCCCCTGCAACTCACCCTCTTGCATCTGACCTGCCCCATGGCCCACTCTCCGATGTATTACACTTAGAAAGTCACCCACCTGCCTCACATTCTCAGTCAGCTCACTCTCATGTAGTTCCGCCCCTGCAACTCACACTCTTGCATCTGACCTGCCCCATGGCCCACTCTCCGATGTATTACACTTAGAAAGTCGCCCACCTGCCTCACATTCTCAGTCAGCTCACTCTCATGTAGTTCCGCCCCTGCAACTCACCCTCTTGCATCTGACCTGCCCCATGGCCCACTCTCCGATATATAACACTTAGAAAGTCACCCTCCTGCATCACATTCTCAGTCAGCTCACCCTCACCCTCTTGCATCTGTCCTGCCAGGGGCCCACTCTCGTACTTCACACACTTAGTAGGTCACCCTCCTGCCTCTCATTCTCAGTCAGCTCACTCTCATGTTGTTCCGCCCCTGCAACTCACCCTCTTGCATCTGCCTGTCTTGGGCCCACTCTCGTACATCTCACACTTAGAAGGTCACCCGCCTGCCTCACATTCTCAGTCAGCTCACCCTCATGTAGTTCCGCCCCTGCAACTCACCCTCTTGCATCTGACCTGCCCCATGGCCCACTCTCCGATATATAACACCTAGAAAGTCACCCTCCTGCATCTCTCAGTCAGCTCACCCTCGCCCTCTTGCATCTGTCCTGCCAGGGGCCCACTCTCGTACTTCACACACTTAGTAGGTCACCCTCCTGCCTCACATTCTCATTCAGCTCACCCTCATGTAGTTACGCCCCTGCAACTCACCCTCTTGCATCTGACCTGCCCCATGGCCCACTCTCGTACATCTCACACTTAGAAAGTCACCCACCTGCCTCACATTCTCAGTCAGCTCACTCTCATGTAGTTCCGCCCCTGCAACTCACCCTCTTGCATCTGACCTGCCCCATGGCCCACTCTCCGATCTATAACACTTAGAAAGTCACCCTCCTGCATCACATTCTCAGTCAGCTCACCCTCATGTAGTTCAGCCTCTGCAACTCACCCTCTTGCATCTGCCTGTCTTGGGCCCACTCTCGTACATCTCACACTTAGAAGGTCACCCGCCTGCCTCACATTCTCAGTCAGCTCACCCTCATGTAGTTCCGCCCCTGCAACTCACCCTCTTGCATCTGACCTGCCCCATGGCCCACTCTCCGATATATAACACCAAGAAAGTCACATTCGCAGTCAGCTCACCCTCACCCTCTTGCATCTGCCCTGCCAGGGGCCCACTCTCGTACTTCACACACTTAGTAGGTCACCCTCCTGCGTCATATTCTCAGTCAGCTCACCCTCATGTAGTTCAGCCTCTGCAACTCACCCTCTTGCATCTGACCTGCCCCATGGCCCACTCTCCGATATATAACACTTAGAAAGTCACCC
The DNA here is from genome assembly GCF_040938575.1 of Ambystoma mexicanum. NCBI lineage: Eukaryota > Metazoa > Chordata > Amphibia > Caudata > Ambystomatidae > Ambystoma > Ambystoma mexicanum. The sequence continues at coordinate 343,116,330 of NC_090921.1, read as the reverse complement.
ACCTGCCTCACATTCTCATTCAGCTCACCCTCATGTAGTTCCGCCCCTGAAACTCACCCTCTTGCATCTGACCTGCCCCATGGCCCACTCTCTGATATATAACACCAAGAAAGTCACATTCGCAGTCAGCTCACCCTCACCCTCTTGCATCTGCCCTGCCCCATGGCCCACTCTCCGATATATAACACTTAGTAGGTCACCCTCCTGCGTCACATTTGCAGTCAGCTCACCCTCACCCTCTTGCATCTGCCCTGCCAGGGGCCCACTCTCGTACTTCACACACTTAGTAGGTCACCCTCCTGCGTCACATTCTCAGTCAGCTCACCCTCATGTAGTTCAGCCTCTGAAACTCACCCTCTTGCATCTGACCTGCCCCATGGCCCACTCTCTGATATATAACACTTAGAAAGTCACCCACCTGCCTCACATTCTCATTCAGCTCACCCTCATGTAGTTCCGCCCCTGCAACGCACCCTCTTGCATCTGACCTGCCCCATGGCCCACTCTCCGATATATAACACCAAGAAAGTCACATTCGCAGTCAGCTCACCCTCACCCTCTTGCATCTGCCCTGCCCCATGGCCCACTCTCCGATATATAACACTTAGTAGGTCACCCTCCTGCGTCACATTCGCAGTCAGCTCACCCTCACCCTCTTGCATCTCCCCTGCCAGGGGCCCACTCTCGTACTTCACACACTTAGAAGGTCACCCTCCTGCATCACATTCGCAGTCAGCTCACCCTCACCCTCTTGCATCTGTCCTGCCAGGGGCCCACTCTCGTACATCTCACACTTAGAAGGTCACCCGCCTGCCTCACATTCTCAGTCAGCTCACCCTCATGTAGTTCCGCCCCTGCAACTCACCCTCTTGCATCTGACCTGCCCCATGGCCCACTCTCCGATATATAACACTTAGAAAGTCACCCTCCTGCATCACATTCGCAGTCAGCTCACCCTCACCCTCTTGCATCTGCCCTGCCCCATGGCCCACTCTCCGATATATAACACCAAGAAAGTCACATTCGCAGTCAGCTCACCCTCACCCTCTTGCAGCTGCCCTGCCCCATGGCCCACTCTCCGATATATAACACCAGGAAAGCCACATTCGCAGTCAGCTCACCCTCACCCTCTTGCATCTGCCCTGCCAGGGGCCCACTCTCGTACATCCCACACTTTGAAAGTCATCCTCTTGTTTCTCATTCTTCGTCATCTCGCTCTCATTTAGTTCAGACTCAGCAACTCGCCATCCTACACCTCACCTGGTATTTACCCTCCTAGCTATCACCCTGCCATATGTCACACTCTATCAGCTCTCTCTCTCTGCAACAGCCTGTCTCCCCCATCATCCTCCCAGGGCTAGCACTGCCCTGCGTATCATCCGCGTATCATCCTTCTGTATCTCAGCCTCCTGTTTCCCTCTTCTCCAGCATCTCGCGCGCGCCCACGGCTCATAAACATTCAGCTCGCCTCGTGCATCTTCCGCTGTCTCTCACCCTCCTGTGCTGCACCTTCATGCAGCTCAACATACAGCGCCTCCTTGCTTTTTGCAGCTCACCCTCAAACAGCTCAACATCGTGCAGTTTATCACCCACAGCTCACTTTCGAGAAGTCCATCCTTCTGCAATTGACCTCTTCCTGTAACCGCCTCTACCCTTGAAGGGATCTACCCCCCCGCCCCCCGGAAGCAGTCATGCAGGTCATGGAGGGTATTACAGGTCACCAACCAGACGCGCACAGACTTCTCCCTCAGGCCCAATGTAGGGTTAGGTGATCCGGCGTCACGATGTCATCGCTTCGCGCCAGGCCAGGTCACTTATTAGATTGCCTCATGCCTGTGAGGTCTTTCGGGTCACGGTGCATAGTGAGGGCTTTGCTTCCCCACCCACCTCAATTAGATGGGAGTTCTACTGCCCCAACAAGCGACGGGAAGGGATATGATATGATGTGATAGGTTATTTATAAGCGCTTAATTCTCAGAGGATTCTAAGTGCAGACCCGAGGATCGAACTTATGGTGCTCCTGTCGTCTTGCTTCCAAGGTGAGCAGGTTGTCCCTGAGCTATCTTCCCGAGACTGGTAGCAGGTTAGGCACCGGCGGACAACAACTTCTCTGGTGTGAGCGTGTTCTTACTTGGCCACCTACCAGAGAGAGGCATGTTGAGATAGCAGCACGGACAGGTTCAGCGGCACTACTATCCGGGGCCTGTAAGCGCGTGTTGTGCCGTCTAACAGCGTTTTGCGGTTCAGCGAGACAGAACCGAGATAGGTTGCTAACAAATGGACCCGTTAAGAGAACTGAACCAATTTATCAAGTGATAAAGCCTGAACCTCGAGTAGACCAGGGGGAAGGCACGAGATGCTTGGAGGAAAGGGCGTTAGTCCCAGAAATGCTCAAATCACCCATGCATCCCTTTAAGTAGACCCCATCTTGCCAGCTGGTGCACGCTTCCAAAGGGGGGGCGTTTCCTCCCTATTAATTTGACCATTTACTTTTCCTAATAACGATCCCGTGTCAGCTTAATTTATCACCAAGCCCGGGTTCAAGGTCCTTCTTTGTATATTAGACTAATAGTTGGCACCCAAGTTTCCGTGTGTGTACGTAGGTTATGTCTCAGTGAGCACAGAAGATGGAGGAACAGCCTGGCCGCGGAGCCGCCATGACACCTCCACAATATTGTCAAATAATATCTCCTACTTAATTGCCTCCTCGGTTGCCAGGGGCAGGCTGACCGACGAAAAGACTTTCTGTCAGGGCAGGGCTTCAGAAAGGGCCATCGAACAAAGAGTCATCATGACACGTTTCGGCATGTAGCCGACTCTTTCCCGCCCAGACTGGCCCTTCAATAACACCAACTTGTCACAAAATCACAAAATCCTCAAATCTTGACTGGCTCGTCCACCATCAACTATGTTAATCAGTGCTCTAAATGGAAACATGAAGGTGCTGGTGCCCCCCAATCTAGGATTTAAGGGGGCCAAGGATGAGCCACACAAGGGGCCAAAAAGTGTCCTTGCGCCAGAGCCCTGCTGGGTCTCCTAGTCCCATTTCTATTTCTCTCACTGTGTGTGCCCCTCTCCATCTCAGCAGTTCTCTATTTGCCTCACTTTCTCTGCCTGTCTCTTTGTGCCTCACTCTTTGTATCCGTTTCTATTGGTCTCTCTTCCCAAAGACTCACTCCTCCTCCCCACACTCCAGTCATGTTCTCACCCCCTCTTTAACTCTCTGTGTACGTCATAGGTGAGTACTGGTACCCAGTGCTTTAAGTGGGGTAAGAAATTGAGGGGGGGCCCTCGTTTGGAGGCGTGGCCTCCAATATGGGCGTGGCCTAAAAGTGCACAAATCATAGTAAGGTGCGCAAACAAATATATAAATGCATTTGAGCATTTATATATTTGTTTGCGTACTACTATGGTTTGTGTATTTTTCAAGCCTTCTTTTATATTCATAGCAATGTTACATATTTCTATGTTTATAAAAGGTGGCTTGAAAGTGCACACACCATAGTAAGTTACGCACACTTGTGTGCTTACCTTACTATGGTTTGTGTACTATTCAAGCTGCCTTTTATAAACATAGACATTTGTAACATATGTCTATGTTTATAAAAGACGGCTTGAAACGTAGGCATCTTTTATAAAGCGTTGAGGACGGACAAAACCCAAGGTGGCTTTGTCCGTCGACAAAGCTTTATAAAAGTTGCTTTGAATTGTGTACGATTCAAGCCATCTGTTATAAACATAGAAATATTTCTACGTGTATAAAAGATGGCTTAAACGTACACAGTTGAAGGCATCTTTTATAAAGCCTTGCCAAAGGAGAAAGGCGCCTCGGGCTCAGTGATCTCTGCTCAGAGCACTGACCCCGAGGCGTCTTTCACTCTCTGCGAACCCGCGGGCTCCGTGATCTAATCTACATATTAGATCATGGAGCCCGCGGGTTTGCTGAGGGTCAGTGACCTGGCGAGGGGAACTAAGGGACTGTAGCTTCCTCTGATGGCCCCACAGATGAGGGGTCATCAGAGAAAGTTACAGAGACTGACGGAAGTGCCAGCCAGTCACAGCGACGCTGTGGCTGGCTGGCACTTCTGTCAGCTTGCCTGACGTTTAACTGGCGGGCGCATCTCTCGTTGCGGCTGCGGCCGCGGCGGGATAATGCGTCCTGCCATGGTGGTGGGGCTGGGGGGCCCCGGCAGGGCCCCGGCTCAGCCTCACTTTTTGGAGACTGCCGGGGCCCGGCCCCGGCAGGCCCCGGCCCACTTAAAGCACTGCTGGTACCCTCCCTCAGCGTGGAGAAGTCCAGGCACTCCATATTGTTACATAGTAGAAGTGTGGATACCAACGCTATCTAGGAGCAGTTCATGTAAAGTGCTGTTCCTAGGGCGATTAAGGCTTGGAAGAGGCATGGTCTCCTCCTAGTTGTTTCCCCGGTGCACCTCTGTGATTGCGCCTTCAGAGCGAGAGTGGCAAAGCCTCGTGTTTCGTGCCATACTCTCTTCCTCAGCAAAACGGTGGTCAGATGTCTTTTACCGGCACACAGGCACTGATAAAATACTAATGGCATAACAATACAGGGAAAAGAGACCTCTCCCTCCCTCACACAGAGGTGCATTGTGGGCCGAATTAATCATTATTATCAGGGGGAAATCCCTGGCACCCGGGCGGCCTCCCTCAAATTGTCTTTTATGAAAAGGAGACGTCCCACAAAGAGGTGGACGCACCGGGGCGTAAAGGGGGGAGAGGGCATATAAACATATAAACTCAATTTTGCACGTTTTCCATAGAGCACTGAAGTGGAATTGTTTTGCTGGAATTACCCTGTATTATATAGAATATCTGAGTGCTTATATTTATTTTCGTATGGAAAATAAATTCCTTCTGCTTTCTCCTAATACATACCTCTAAAACTTTGAAGACCAAACATGTCAACTAAATCATAATAATAATTTGCATTTATATAGCGCTACGAACCCTCGTCTGAGCGCTGCTTATTATTACCTACGGTGTGTGGTGCTCATTTATCAACCTCGGAAGGATAAAGGGCTGAGTTTGGCCCTGCCGTGATTCGAACCCGCGTCAGCAGGCTCTGCACAGACGTCAAAGCGAGCAGCACCACACCCCACCCACGGCAGATCTTCTCTCCCCTCTGGGAACAAATACTGACAAGGCCCCCTAAGCTCCAAAACGCAAAACGGCTCATAGCACATGTCGAGGTTCAGAAACGCGGCCGTCCAGTCGCTCGCCCCGCCTCCCACGGGCCCAGCGAAAAGTCATTCTCTAGGAAAAGCAGGTGCTTGTTTTAAACAATTAAGTGCGCCCGTCAGTCGATAAGCGCAGGCGCTAATGTCCATCCGGGTTGAAAAGGTTTTACTGGCCAGTAATTCCCCGCTAGGGGTGTTGCTGTCCTGTTAATCACTCCTGTCTAGCATCCGTTTAACTGGACGCCGGGTCAGGAGGTGATTGACAGCTGCGCTGTGATTTGCCCCGGGCCCCAAGTAACCTCTTTGCAAGAGGAAGGGGCGGGGGCTGGAAGTGCGAGGTTCAGGGGTGGAGAGGGGCACATGTAGAAAATATTCTCCCCAGGGAGTGGAAACAGACGGATGTGCCTAAGAGGATGAGGGGTCAGACGCATAAGAGGTATAGAAAGTGGGCGTGGCATCCCTGGTCAGCAGGGTCTCACTGCAGAGGGATGCACTGACCAGGGGTGGGAGACCAGAGGTCAGGGGCAGAGAGAGGAGACAATGCCAGTAATCAGATGAGGGTAGCCGCTAGAGAGTTGGGGTGAAGAAGCCCCCAGATTAGGGATGGCGTCCCACAGAGGAAGATTTGGTAATGTTCCTCGAGTGCGGGTGATATCCACAGGGAGAGGAGTGATGTTCATGAGTGAGAGGAGGTGGTGTACTCAACAGAGGGTGAGTGTTATGCCCTCAGTGTCCCCAGAGAGACGGGGTGATGCCCGCCAGTGAAGGGGCAATGCCCACCAGACAAAGGATCGGGTGATGTCCCTCCTAGAGACAGTGAGGACCTTCTGGGAAAGGGATAGCAGTCACAGAGAGCGGCTTATATCCCCAGGGAGGTGCCTTACTCTATGATGCCCCCAGAGAAAAGGGCTGATGCCAGCAGAGGGTGGGCATGAGTTCAGCAGGTTGAACTGGTGAGTCATGGGTTGGGGTAGTGAAAAGGAAGTCAAAGAAGAAGAAGTGTATAGTGCTTTACGAATCAGCTTATCCAATTAGCTTAGCTAAGGACGACATACCTAAGTATGTATTTCCTGATCTTCTTAGGAAGGATGCGAGGAACACCGCCTCAGAAAAAGAATTCCAAACTATTGAGGCATGACATCCTGATGCTAGATTGGCTATTTTCAACTCTTTATTTCAGAAATGGGCAGATACTAGTTGATGTGTTTCTACTCTCACCTGCACGGGTTAATCAGCATTTGGCGCGGGCAAAGTTGCTGCAAGTGGACGAGTGTTTGTGTCACAGCATATTTTGAAGTGGAATTCCACCTCCAGTTAGCGCCTGGGCCGGCTACTCAGGCATGCAGTGATATGGTTGGCAACTCTTGCTCCAGTATTACAAGGGTATTACCCAAATTGACCTTTTACAATTGACCTTTTGCACAATTGACCTAATTATAGTGGTCCTAATTGACCTTCTGCACAATTGACCTTTATATTATTTTAGTTATTTTATATATGCATTGGGTTGATTTTGGATTAAAAATAATATAAGGGGATTGGGTGGGGGGGTTGCAGGGGGTTTTGGATTGGGTGGGGGCTTGCGGGGGTTCCCCCCTGCATATATGTCCTAATCAACCTTCTAAATTAGGTCAATTCTCCCGAGGTCAATTGTGAAAAGGTCAATTAGTATATGCCAGGCTGATTCCCAAGACGGTTGAGTAGGCTTTGGAAGGCTACTGAATGGAGTACTTTCTCCACCAGAGCGGGAGGGTGCCAGGAATCGGAACATAGGCTTTTTTCCTGAGGAAATACTTTTGGTTAAGTGTGCATTTGTCAGATTGTCAAAGTGGTTTGAAGAATTAGTTGGGAATCAGGGGTGTTGCTAGGTTTGTAAAAGATCTGGGGCTACGCTATTATTGGGACTGTAAGGACTCGGGGCTAGCTAGACTTTTGGTTGTAGCCCATGAGCTTCTATCTGGGGCTACAACCAAAATATCAGGGGCTTAGCCCCCCCCCACCTCCCTCCCCCTAGCAACGCCTCTGTCGGAAAATCAACTGCAGCATCTAATTATCTTGCTTCTGGGACAATGGTTGTGGGAGTGTAAGTCACCTGGTTGGATTGGATCAGTTTCGGATGTTCTGATTACTGAAGTCTGTGGAGCGTTGGTTTGATTTTATTATACAGAGAGATTCCATCCAGGATGCCTGCTGGTCCAGAGATATTTTCAGTTTATGGATCTTTTCAAGAGCTAACAGGAGTGGATAGGTGTCATATACATACCACTGTATGGTCCGTACCTCTGTTATTAGTGCACCACTGACGCCATGTCGAGGTCGTACTGGATTGTGCATAGAATGGAACCCTGGGGGACACCACATGCGAGCATCAGGGAAGAAGATCCAGAGGAATGGAGTTATCCAAACTGAGTACCAATTGAGTATATTGCTAGCTATATCAATTCATGGCTAGTGTATGAAGCAGGGCATACATTGACTGGATCAAAGGCGGGTTAGAGACAGATAGCAAGCACTGCCTTCATGCAACGTGTGCAGAGCTGCACCTAGCACTTGGTGTGTGATGGCTTCTGTACCAGACTTCAGCCTGAATATTGACTAAGGGTCTCATTGAATGATGGTTGTATTCATGTATGGCTGCCATCATAGGGAAGCTGCTTTTTTAGTTTAATGTACCCTGCCCAGAACACCTGACAAGTAACTACTAGTGCAGAGATGTTTCTGCTGGTGAAGTTTCATTGTCAAATCAAGAAAATGAATTTCTTGCTTGCTATTGGTCATGGTGAAATCAATGTTGCCATGGCATTGATTGAGCCACCATAAGAAATCCTGAAGAAGAGCTATTGGTCCATTGCAAACAAAGATGATGTCAATATAGCAATGCCATGTTTCATTATTTTCGCAAAAAGGGTCGGTGTCTTTATTCGGTCCTCGAACGCAGCCATGAATAAGATGGCCACGCTGGGTGCATTCTGCCATTTGTTAGAATGTTTTTGAACAATTTGGATTCACTGACGACTTGCGTGTTTCGCGCAAAAACGTGTTCTGCAAGTTACTGTATATAATTAATTCTGATGGGAACACCCCCTTTTTAGTTACTTTGTCTCTCCAGTTCCCATCAGAGTGGAGACTTTCTCCGTTTAGCATTACTACAGAACACCCGACAAATGCCTTCTACTGCCCACGACGGGCATTGCCTTGATGGGAAAAAAGTCCCACCGGGCCACTGAGCGCATCACCCGAGCTTATTGGAGGGAAGATTGAGGAATCTCCAAGCCTGCCACAAAACATACTAAGGAAGGTGCAATTGGTTCTTGCTGCCCTCATAGTTCATAGTTCAAGCGGCCTTTTCTCTAAACCAAAGCCCTATCGCACTCTCCCACGGAAGCGCTAACCAGATCCGAAGTGCTGTAGTCTATCAGATCTTGGGATCTTCCCTCTGGATAACATACTCCGAATTGTCTCTTCAAATCTATAGACATATAGAAGCAGATTGGCACTCGTGAATCGCATAATTCTGACTTGCACCGATCAGTATAATATGTTTTTCATCCGCCTCTCCCGCTATTTCACAAATGACCCCTTTTCTTAAAAAGCCATGCACAGGGTCACGATAAGTGGCAGGTGGGTGCTATACACGACCACTTACATTACGCTGCATCACATGCCACACTATGGGCCTGATCACGACTTTGGCGGTAATAGCCCTACAGCCGAACTCCCCAGCGCTAATTGCGCCGGATCACGAGTTCGGCAGTAATGTTAATCCTCATTCCCCATTGAGCCCATTCTGGAATGCCCCATTCCCCATTGGGCTCAATGGGGAATTTTCGCGCTCTTACCGCCGGCGGATTTCCCGCTGGCAGTAATAGCGCAAATTTTTGGCGGATTTCCCCCCAGCTCAGAGCTGGGGCAAAATCCGCCGAAGTCCTGATTTGGAGGACCCTTAAATCCGGCAGTAATAGCGCTACTGCCAGATTTAAGGGTTACCGCCAAAGTCGTGATCAGGCCCACTGTATCTTACATGCTCAAGCTTTAGACCAGCAGAGCTATCCCCCTGAATGAACAGCCCATGCATTACAAAACGCTAGAAAATTGCCAGGTAACCGACGAGAGCCCTACTGGCCAAAACATATCTCTTTTTGTAGCTTTTGGAACCCTCTCCCTTTTGGGGACCCCCTATGAGGACAGCTAACACCTTGTTGTGAATATGCTAATCCCTGACAGCCCCTCTCTATCTCCCGAAGGACTGTCCTAAAAAATGAGATGAATTCTGCATGACTGCTTTTGCCCCGGTGCCATCATTTAAGCTTTGTAAGGAACTCAGACAGAGACCCTTACATAGCAAGGGCCCAGAGAGTGTAGAGTCCATTCCCATTCAAGAGCGCTGTCTTATTGGACTGTCTATCCTATAACCACCACCAAATGCTTTTCTTTCACTGTCAGCATGCTTCTCTTCACCTGCCTGCTGGTGTCTCTAGGGTGGTGCCAGATCGGACCCTTGCCCCTTTCTTCATATGTAGACATATGGAGCACAACCCCAGCTGTGGGTGCCCGTGCTTGGTAATCCGGTCGTTAGGTATGTGGATATCAACAGGGCAAGCTAAAGCTGAGGCATCAAACAGATCCTTAGCACACATGCATTGTATTTTTTGTGCGCAGAGAGGACAATCATTAGAATTAGATTTATAGTCATCAGGGGCACAACCTAAGTCTATGGGGACATACATTTTACCTGGGGTCTAGCTGGCCCTATTAGGCAGAGAGAGAACAGAGTTCTGCAGCTTCCTGGACATTACTTGAACAAAGACTGGAAGCCTATTGAGACTTTCCCATCCGTAAACTATCGGTGTGCAAGCACTTGCTCTTTCTGTGAGCGCCCCTCTTGTGTTGGAATATTAGATAGCTCAGCAAGTTGTGCGACTTGCTGAAATCTGTAGGTCACCTGTACAGCACTGCACCTGCTTTCGACCTTGGAGAATCTGACAGGACAGGTTCCCAAAGAACTGTCCAGTTCGTTTGGAAAACACTGTGGTTTGGCTCTGACTACTATTCAGATTCTCCATTTAGTAGTAGGACAAACAACAACCACGCCTCTTTTCCTGAGGGAAAAGATACATTGAACATGCTATTTTTCATTCCCGCTTGAGGCGCTCGCAATTTCAGCCACATGACAGTTTGGTGCCCTGAAGATGGACTTCATGTCCGAAATGCTTTGGCCAATATCGTCAGCCTGGTTTATGATTAATGGGCTGTGAAAACATCAATACAGAACAAGATTCTTTAAGGCCATGATGGAGTAGAGCATCGTTTGAAGAAAAACACCGTGAATATAATCTTGAAAGTAGAGTTTGCTCTATAAGGGTGCACCAGAACCTTGGGAGGGTCGCTGGGTTTTTCTCGTGGTTCTGTATTTCTTCCAATGAGCCTGGTGGATCTGGTGTGCGCCGAATACTTTAACTGCACATTTTATGAACCGATCTAACCATCAACAGAGTTAAGAAGTAAAGATAGGGTGCTGCCAACCTTGCCTCATTCAGTGAAATTATTACAGGCAGAGTTTTATTTTAATGTGAATGCCAGCGTGAGTAATGAAACTGCAGAACTGTTCGTGGCCCGCCTGCTTGTTGGTATTTAGAATGGCATCGGTTTAGGCTTATAATTCAGCCTCGGAGAAAGACCTGGGATTTAAAGGTTGCCCTGTCAGTGACTTGAAGCTTGATGCCATTGTTGGCACCCACATGTGTGTAGGAGGTTGGAATTGTATGAAGAGGCCTGGGAGAATGCGGGAACAGACGAACATAGTTTCAAAGAACTGAAGGTATTTGCAGGGCCATCTCCTATTTATTGTGGTCCGTGTTGTAACAGAATGCAATGTTTGGCGTCTTGGCATCTGTTTCCCAAACTCCTATAATAAAGAGTACATTAAAGATGGGAGATTCAATGACGTCAGTGCCTTGAATGCAGCATCCGTTAGCTGATGGAGCGCTCATAAGCATTCATTTTAAAGGAATTGTGTAGTCCATCTTTCAAATTGACAGGTTGATTTTTTGAACATCTGAATGAGTTTGCTGTAACACTAAATTGATTTCTGCTCTTGCTCCTGAGTTTTGCAAAAGGGGTCCTTTAGAGTCTTGAGCATCCGAATCAGCTTTTGTAGATGGTGATGTTTTGCAAGCCAAGGTTTGCTAATGTGTCCCCATCGGGGATGTAAATATTGATAGCGCATGCTTGTAAACCACAGGTTTCTCGAAGCTAGGGTGTCCCAAAACATCCTATTCACATGTGCAAGTTTCCGCACGCAGCAGGATATGTGTGACACATGGGTTGGTGGTAACATTTGTTTCCAGCTGAGTCCCTACTGTGAACCCTTTTGTAAATCCAGTACTGGGTCTGGTGGCCAGACTTGTTCCTGGGAGAGAGTGAGCGGGATACAGATGTTTCCATATATAACCATGGCCACCACCTGTCTTGGAGAGCAGGGTCTACAGTTGTTAAGAACCAAAGATGAAACATGTTCATGAATATTTTCTAGATTTAAGCTATAATTAACACCTGTGAAAAAACCTGGGTCTAAGTCAGTGAAATTTGAATGAGGCAGCCCCCAGTCATTCGGTGGCTTGGAACATTCTGAATTCAGGAAATCTTTTTACTTGGGAGCTGGGTTACATTTCAGTCTCCAAACTCCTATTTAATCCAAGGGTCTGCATTCTCACCTTGGCGAATCTAGGAACAATCCCCCAAAACACGAAGACGCTTACACAAATAGGATACCAGAGGAAGAGCTACCTTTCCTGTACTTTTACAAGAACTGCTCTAATGGTACAGTTTCGTCTGGTATCCATGGACATAACACTCTTAGAAAACAGAGGGAACTGAGGAACTAGAAATTCCTTTCCTTTGCCAGCAGGCACTGCAGAGTCTCAAGCTTTCAATAACCCCCTGGTCTCAGGAAAGGTTTCTTTGCAGTCCCCGTATAGACCAGATAAGAAGAGGCGAAAACACTAAAAGCGCACACCAAGCAACAGATTCCAAGGCCTCCGGTTGCTGCCAATGACAGAGAACTCCGGACACAGCCGAGTTTCAACACTTAAACCATGTGCTCAATGGAAGACTTGATTGACCTAGTCATTGCACGTATCTTGATCATGAAAAGGGTCATGCAAATTGTGAGGAGTCAGGAAAGGAATGAAACTCGCACACAAGTTAGTTATGTTTTTGGTTAAAGATTTTTATTGAAAACAAAAGAGTTGGGAAAAGACCTCTCTGACCCTGCTCTAAGATACATTTCCCTACCTAAAACCAAAAACTAACGATCTGCCTGTGTCAGGATGTTACAATCAAAATGATCCTTGTGTCCAAAAGTTCTATTCTGACCCTCACACTATAAACTAAACTGTAAGGTGAAAAGGGAAATGCCTTTAACCTTAGGTGATTGCAAAAGAGTTTCTAAAGGAAAAACAAGCAGCTCAACCCAAAAGTTCTCCATGAGTGAAAAGCCTTGGCTCCAGAGGGTGATTTCCTTTCCCTGGAATTCTCCTCAGTATAAATGATTCTTGGTCCAACAGTGCTTTGCGTCTTTTTTGGCCCACAACACAACTGTTATTTACAAAGCTGTTTCGCTTTGTAGTTCCACTTCTTTCAACAAGTTCCTTTTGTCTAGTAAACACAGATCTATATTTCTTCTTGCAGACTTGCAACTGCCTGGAATACTCCCCTGGCAGGTCTTCTATTTCACTTGTATTTGCCTGGTATACTTGTCTGCCAGGGCTTCTTGTACTCATACACAATATTTACCTGATTTACTCTCCTGCCAGGACTTCTCATATTTGCACATTGTTCTTTTTATGACTTCTTGTATACTGTATTCATATACAATTGTAATTGCCTAGTTTACTCTCCTGCCAGGACTTCTTATGACTTCACGTTGATCCTCTTTTACTTCATCGGTTGGGCATACCCTCTTGGTATATTACATCTCCCTGATGCATCATTCAATTTGGATTCCACCATATTTTTATTTCATCCAATCATATCTTGTTAGGGGTCCTAATCACCAGATTCTTTCTTGTCTCTTGTTTCTCATTTCGATTTGGCTTTTCCACATATTTGTATTCAATACAATCATACCTTGTTAGGGGTCTTAATTGTAAAATGCTTTCTTGTTTCTCATTCAGTCTCTTTACTTTTTCTCCTTCTGTGGCTTTATCTATTGCAGTTTGTATTTGGTGTGGTCGCCAACATGCCATGGGGTCCCCACAGTGTTTGAGCTGACTCACCTACTCTTTTTGGCATTACCGGCCCTGTTCACACAGCAAATATGTACCACTTGCTCTTCCCTCTGGACTGGGCTCACTGCACTCCGGTGTCTCCCACAGAATTCGCCTCAGCACGCCTGTCTGGTTCCAGATCCCGGTAGGCAAAACCTTGCTTTCCATGGTTTCCGCAAACCTCAGAGCTTTCCACTGCCTCCTGGCGTGTCTGTGGCGTGACCTGCAGCATTTCTCTTTTCCCCTTCTGGTGAGCCGCTGGGTTCTGTCACACCGGTTCGTGCCCCCAGACCTCACAAGCTTTGCGGATGAAAGACATGTCTTACCCCAAGCAACAGCAGCCCTCATGACTTGGAGTCTGGCCTTTCAATCACCCGCATACAGGTGCACTTTGAAAATAATTAGACCGCTTATTGAGCATGGGGCTCCTTTAATTCTGCATTGCTCCTTCCCTCCTCCTCGTCCCAGTATTTGGATGATTGTGGCAAGAGGAGTCCATTGTTGTCAGGTAACACAGATTACATGAAAAGTCACTTTCAACAGTTCCAAATGAAATACCAGTTCTATATGGTGAATAATTAGAACTGGAAAACGTTGTCTTGGATCTTCAGCATTTTAGACCAGGGATGGAAGTCTGATCTTCAGAGCTTTGTGAAATGGTTTCTCTAGTTTCCCTTACATGGGGTGTAGATGTATGCCAATAGGCTATGTGGGTATTGGGCCTAAAAGTGTCATCTTCACCAGCAAACAGGGATGCCATGTCTTATTCGGCAGAGCCATGACATCCCCGCAGAGGCTGTCTCCTCCCATGGGATCCTCCCTCATGTAGCCACCCCCAGGGTCAGGATCAGGTAATGATTGTTGTCTCCTGGCCACATGGGTAGAGGTTATCAGCGAGGAATCAGTGATGACTCCATTGGATTCATCGCAAAACTCACTGATACACCAGGTAAGTTAAAATATGTGACCTGGAATTACAAATCTTAACCTAGAGTAGAGATGACAAGAGCAGTAGGACTGGTGCCCTAATCCTTCCCCGCAACACAAAATGTGCTACACACCAAAACGACACAGCTGTGGTGCGCCTACTCCACTGAGTGCATCTTGCACATTACTGTTGGTACTGTTGTCAAATGAGAAATGATATCGTGCCTCCTATTGCAATGAATATATGTATATTGGCCTACGCCAAGCTGCTTGTAAGTCACTTGCGAAGAAATCCGTGTTGCAAGGTCCTGACCTTAAATCAATGTAAGCCGCCATTTTAGGTCAATCCGCCATTTTAGCTTTGCTTTGTAAAGTCACCCTGTGAGTTAAAATGGTGGACGATGTCATTCCAAAATACAACATGGCCGTCTTGACCTTGTGTGTAGCTAATATGTAACTTGCCTGCAGGCCACTTGTTGAGGTCGTGAACTGAGACCTTGTCCTTCGTTGACCTGTGTGTAAAGGATTACTCATGCAATGAAACTAATCCACGAGCATATGTTAAGAACAATGTATTCAAATACTGAACTAAGAACACTTATTTAACTACATTGTATTAATGTTTGAGAAGACGTGTATGGGAAATCCCAGAATACACAGTTGCCGTTTAGGCTTGTTGACGTATGTATTAAAGGCAAACTAGTTACATGTGGATATGCAAACTCTGCATTAACCCTAGATCAGTAATGTATTAGAGGAATATTAACCTGAAGTAGGGTTGGACATCATGTTCGCAAATAATATAAAAGAGCAACGAATTCTAATGTACAGCGTCTCTCACTGAATACACCGAACCACGCTGTAGTTTGCTGTGTTGCACTGAGGCCCGATAGCTATCTGATTTTTTTTCTGTTCTTTGTAACTGATTCAGTATAAATTAAAGATCTTTTGTATGTTCCTTTGTAACCCGTGTTCGGTGTATTTCCTTTTGGGGTACTCAGCCTTGATATTTTGATTTTGTTTTCACACTGTCACCACTGATATGATTTGATAGGTTATTCATAACGCGCTTAATACCCAGAGGTTTCTAAGCGCGGGCCCGGGGATCAAACCCATGTTGCTCTGTGTCGTCTTGCTTCCAAGGTGAGCACGTTGCCGCTGAGCTATCCTCCCGAGACAACCAGTGCCTAGTGAGACAGAATGCCATATGTGATGTCGAAATAGCTTGAGCTGTTTTGGGATTTTTTGTAATAAAAGTGATACAGGTAGCTCTGTCTCCAAAAGTGAGGCCTGCTAATCAGAATCCCCTTTCATAAGGCTCACACGTGTGAATATTCAGAGCTTTCTACTGACACTTAGCAGTTGGCTTGTAGTTTGGCAAAATGCCATTCACAAAGTGACATCTGCATTCCTGATAGCAGTTGTGAAGGCCACAATTACAGCATGTCAGGATCTGCCTTTAACTGTGGGCAATAGTGAGCCTAAATTAAATTGTATAATAGTGGGCCCCAGCATCGGGTGGTCTCTGGGACTCCAAAATTATATTGACCAAAACCTATTGAAGTCATTTTAGTATCAGCTTGGATTCTTGTGACCCTCCCAGCCAGAGCCTCCAATGTATTCTCTGGTCCTTACTGTCTAGTAAGACCCCAATCTCTACCTTTTCAAAGACTTCTTCAAAAGGTTTTTGAGTGTCACTCAAACCAAACTATTTGGGCTTAGTCCTAGTAAAAGCCTCCCAGGCCGATAGGAAGCACCCATAGGAGCTAGGGAGGGGTCCAGTGCTTCAAATGGCAGGCTCTGCCAGGTCAAGGGGAGTCATACCTGGGTGTTAATTAACATAGACCTTTTGATGTATGAGAGAGAGGAAGGGTGGGGTAGAGTAGCAGAGGCCTAGCTTGGATTGTCTAACAAGTGGGGCCTGAAGCTAATGTAGTTGGGCCCACCGCAGTGACATCACATCTGTAAATGTCCACACACAGCTGCTAAGTGGGCATTCACAGATTTTGGGTGGCGCTGGCCCACTCAGGCCCTACCTTGTCTACACCTCTGTAGAGTAGCCCAGGAGAGGACTTTCCAGTGAGAGAAAAGAGCCATCATCTTGGATTTCCATAGTGCTACCACAATTCCTGTCCCCCTTCCTATTTCCTGCAGACAAAACACTCTGGGTATGACATCACCCTGCAAGATGTTTCTGAAACACTAGCCAGGATTGGACGCCTTACAGAAGGCTAGAAAGGGACCAATGTGCTTTAGCTTTTTTCCTCTCCCCTTAGTTAATTTATCCGTGGACATTTGAAGAAGGATTCACCCGGAACCTGGTTTGGAGTACAGTCTGCTCCAAAGTCCTCTGCCACTGAGGTGAAGACCAAGGTCTTGGAAGCCCTTAAGACATGAATGGAGAGGCTTAAGACAGGCTTCTGCCTGTCTTAATGCCACCATTCATGCTCGGGGGGATTTTCATTGTTTTTTGAAGGCGGAGTGTGGGGGTGTAATGGGAGTTTCCGCCTCCCATTTGCCCTTCGCCTTCAAAAACAATGTGGTTTCACGCCAGCATGTGTTTTTCATGCTGGTGTGAAACCAATGATTTATTATCGAAACTGCCTGCTTTTTGCACCAGCAAAAAGCAGGTGGTTTTTAAAGGAAATCATTGTAAACGCTGCCTGCCATACGTACATGACAGGCAGCGTTTACTCTATTTTCACCGTGGAGTGCAAATAGAGAAGTGTAAGGAGGCTTCTGCCATCTCTTTACACTTCTTATAGTAATATTATTAGTAATCATCATAACAATAATAATAACAATATTTTATGTTGTGCACACAGCAAATGAATTAATCTCGAAGTCGTTTTTATTGCTTTGCAGAAAATGGCAGAAGAACAGGGGAAGTCCCAAGAAAAAATTACATAAGGGACCAGGGAGAGGAATCTAATTTGGGTACTCACCCCATTGGTCACGGGTAGAAACACCATGCCGATTTCTTTTACCACGTTTGCATACCACGCACGAGTAAATGTGGTTGGGGGTAAGTAAATAGAGAGCAAGAATGGGGGTTTTGAGGGTAGTGCAGGTGGTCTCGCCCGCATTTTGGGGTAAAAAAATCAGCAAATTAATTTGCTGTGTTTACCTGCTGGCAACATGTTTTGTTGTTCTAACATACAGCGGACCAACTAGAGGAGCTAGAAAAATATTCCCTGAAAGCCAGTAGGGGGACAAGATGACTCAAGGAGTAGGCAGAAGATGGACGTGGCACACAGGAAAGGAAAGAGGGAAGAATTATATGGCAGAGCACTTCAGAGTACACCGTCTCTAGGGATGTAAAGAAAGAACATCCGAGGGAATGTTGAGTTTTGGGTGGAGAGACAAGCAAATTGCGATCGAAGAAAGGGGTGGAAGGTGGTTTCTCAACCAAAAGTATGAATGATGACTATAGACAACCGTTAACTGGACCTCTTCGAGGTACACCATCCTATAGCACTGTGAGAGGGGTACCAAAAACCAAGCAGGATATGATGATTCGACCGGTGTGTCAGAGGGTGGCAGTGGCATAGGCGTACCCAGAGGGGGCAAAGAGCCCAATTGCCCCCATTTGCTGTTTTGCCCCACTTAATTGGTGGCCTGCCCCCTCTGGTAAAGAACTCTACGCAGACGTCATTCGTGTGCTTGCAGGCTCTTTGTTTGCCTAGCATGTGTTCTCTTTTCTGGCATGAAAGGGACACCACAGGAATCAATGGGCAGTGCCGGCTGGTGAATATGTTAACTGGAGGGGGGTAAATATATGTTCCAGATATGCTTCAGCGACCGAGTGCAGCGAGGGAGGCCGCACCAATGAAAGTGGGTTCTGGGTTCTTGTCCCCCACAAGAATTATTTTAAAATAATGGATTAAAATGATGCATTTTAGAGCACACTTTTTTGAAAAATTGGTTTTGTAGGATAACTCATGAAAAAATCCAATCGATGCAAGTCACCAACAGGCAAATTGCAAGTGGACAGGCAAATTTCTGTAACACATTTTCATGATGCCTTTTTGCACAATATGTGCCAGTATAAAACATGTTCACGCTGGCTGTGCCCATACATTTCCATGCTGATTCCAGCATTATACCCTAGAATTCCCATATAAGAACATACTCATGGTTGTTTAGCATTAATGCCAGTAATGATACTATAAGAAAACGTGTTCATGTTTGTTCTGCCCACATATGGCAGCATCCCCATGTAAGAACATACTACAGTTGGAATTACCATTAAAATGCATACCAAAGTATGAAAACATGTCCAAACTGCCTGTACTAAAATGCCAGTCGAGCTACATAATAACAATTATCATGCTTGCTTTATTAAAGATACCCAATACTTAATGTCATATGGCAATAAGAAATGGCTAGACTGATTGCATAAAAGTGACGGTCTTACTTCATAATAACACTTATCATGCTTGCTTTACCAAAGATGCCCAATCCAAAATGTCATACCACAATAAGAAATGGCTAGACTGGCTGCATTGAAATGCCAGTCTAGCTACACATTTAGGCTAATTTTGCTTGCTTTATCAACCATGCCCAGAAACAAATGCCATGCCTGCTCCATGGTGCGCCAGCATCTTGCACTCAGACATAATCAGATTAATAATGAATGTGATTATGTGTGATTGCGAGGTGCTGGGGGCCGAAGGGGCAGATGTGCGTCAGGACCTGGGGTCCCAGGTTACAGCCATGGCATTTTTTTATCGGGTATAGATGCCAAGGAAAAACTGTCATGCCCGCCCCCTGAGGCCCCGAGCGCCTCACAGGCACACATTTATTGTGTACATGTGACGTGCTGGGGGATCCCAGTCATGGTATTTTTTACTGGTCATCTATCAGATTCCCATTAATAAATGGCATTCCTTTCCACATTGCCCTCCAGCGCCTCACATGCACAGATAGTCAATTGTGTGTACTTGCGAGGCACTGGGGGGCTTAGGGATTGGGCTTGACATTGCATGTGAGGCGTTAGGATACCCAGCGGACTGGGCTGGCATTCTTTACTGGGCATACCCAGTTAAAAATGCCATGCCTGGCCACTGGGCCCCATTGCCTCATACGCACACGGTGAATGTGATACTGTCATGAACCGCCGTCTGCGTCCCTTCTGGACTTCATGGTCCCTGACACATAAGGGATTGAACTCAGTAATCCTTCCAACATGGCCGCTTGATGCGGAACGCTGCTTGCCAGTCTCTGCGTTACACGCTCTACGTTCTACAAAACAGACATGCCCCGCGGCTCTGTGCGTCTCAACGCTACTGCTTGCCGTAGCTGGACGTGTGTTGCCGGAGTTCGCTCGGGGCTATTTTCCAGATATCTCTATTCCCGGTTACCTGATTCTTCCTCCTTTTCCCTTCATCCCTCAAACTTACCGAATTTCCTGGATTTTCACTCGCGCTCGAGCCACGGTTTCCGTCCCTCCTCACGCGGACATTGTTCCTTTCTGGTTCCGTCCTGGACAGTCTGAACGAAGCACGCTGGAATCCGAAGACCCGCGCACAGGCTTATATAAATCCCGGACCGTGCGGAGGAAGTCACAAAAGAAGGTTGCAAGCAAACAGGAAAGACAGGTGAGAAGGGGAGAGACTTGTGACAGATTGAGACGCCTAAAAATCGATACGGATACAGGGATGGAAGCCACGGTTCAAGACGTCATGCGAGGCATGCAGGAACTCACCAGAGAAGTTCAAAACCTTAAGGCTGAGAACGCTGCCTTAAAGCAGCTGGTATTGTCTCGTGATTCTGCTACCAAGGAAAGTGTGTTATTGGGAGGAGTGGTGGACAAATATAATGGCTCTCCAAAGACCCTTCGTGCCTTCCTTGATTCATACTTGGTGCATTTCACCTTCAAGCCCTACTACTTTTCAACCCCTAGAGCAAAGGTGGGGTTTATGATATCACACCTCACTGGTAACGCACTAACCTGGGCAACTCTCCGAGTCAATTCGGGCGACTCCCTCCTGGATGATTAGGATGGATTTGTGGAAGCCCTAAAGACATGTTTGATCGTCCTGAGCAGGTTTACAGCGCTCAGGAACGTCTACTTGATTTTCGACAAGGATCCCAGGATATGCTTACCTATGTAACCCGGTTCAAACAACATATGAAGGAAGCTGATTGGTCCCAAGAGGCCAGTTTCACTCTCTTTCACAGAGGCTTGAATGAAGAAATAAAGGACGAGCTAGCTATGGTAGCTCGCCCTAATTCCTTCCGGGCCATCTTGGACCTTTCCTTGCAAAATGATTTTCGAATCCAGGAAAGAAAGGTGGAGAAAAAGAAGTCGCAATCATCATTCCAAAAGGCTGTCTTAGACCACCCTTCTAGCCCAGAACCTGCAGTTTCTCCAACCTCAGATCCAGAACCCATGCAACTGGGAGCATTCCGTGGACCCATTACCCCACACTGGTCTCTGCATGTACTGCGCCTCTAATAAACATCTTGTCAGAGAGTGCCCTATTGCTCTTCCACGGCGTTCAGGAAACGCCAGCTCCCGATCCTAGATGGGGCACGGTTTCAGGAGAATGATGTCTGCTCCACATCAATTCCTTCCTTGAACTCCCCTGGACCAAATAAGCGTGTGATTCTTCAGGCCTTTCTATCGCCTTCCAACAAATAATCTTACCCCATTCTGGCATTAGTGGATTGCGGAGCCATGGGTATATTCATAGATCATTATTGGGTCACTACTCACAACATTCCACATGAAACACGAGAGACTATGCAACCAGTAGAGGCAATTGATGGAAGACCCCTATCTTCAGGACCCATACCCCTTCAAACCAAAGAGATCCTACTCTCTATATATCACCATCAAGAGAGGATCAAATTTGACATCATAAGATCTGCCCACTATCCAATGGTTCTAGGCATGCCCTGGCTGCAGAAGCATAACTCCTAGATCAATTGGGCAGCAGGCTCCTTGTTTCTTGGTTCTGAACACTGTATGTACCACTGCTTATTCCTAGACTCCTTACCAAAGTCCTCTGAAAACTCGCAAGAAATCCAGCAAGTCCAGTCACTGTCTCTAACATCATCCGAATTCCCAGGGCCTATCAGGCTTACAAAGATGTACTTTCGACTGCCATAGTTCAAGCTCTTCCTCCTCACAGACCTGAGGATTGTACCATCGATACTGAACCTTCAGCAGTGATCCCTTTCGTGAGAATGTTTATTTTATCAGAACCCGAAAAGAGGGCCCTCGGGGAATACTAACTTGGAAAATGGCACTATACGACCATCCAAGTCCCCGGCGGGCGCTTCGTTATTTTTTGTTCCCAAAAAATATACCAAGGAGCTTAGACCATGTCTAGATTACCGTGGCCTTAACCAGTGTACTCTCAAGGACCGCTACCCATTGCCTCTCATCTCTGATATCCTGGAAGCAGTAAGAGGTGCAGTAGTATTCACAAAATTAGATCTCAGGGTTGCCTACCATTTAATTCGTATAAAGAAAGGTGATGAATGGAAAACAGCCTTTAGAACACCCTTTGGCCATTTTGAATACCTGGTTATGCCCTTCGGACTTGCTAATGCTCCAGCGGTCTTCCAATGTTTTATAGACCGGGTGTTTTCTGACATGCTGTTCCTCTTTGTCATTGTATATCTGGACGACATACTGATATACTCCCAGGACCATCTGAAACATGAAGAACATGTAAAGGCAATTTTACAACATCTACGTGAACATAAGCTCCTGGCCAAACTCGAGAAGTGTCTTTTCCATGTATCAACTGTTCACTATCTCGGATTCGTTCTTAGCCCAAAGAGGATTGGAATGGACTCCTCAAAGGTAGATTCCATTCTATCCTGGCCCGTTCCAACGACTGTAAAACAAATTCAATCCTTCCTGGGGCTTGCTAACTTCTATCGGAAATATATACCAGCCTTTTCGGAGATTGTACATCCTATTGTTACATTACTAAAGAAGGATAGCCCCTTTCAGTGGACCTCAGTCCAAGATACGCCCTTCCAGCAGTTGAAGTCGGAGTTTATACAAGCTCCCATCTTAACTCAACCCGACATTGATTGCCCTTTACTTGTGGAAACTGATGCCTCCAACTACGCCATCAGGGCAGTCCTAAAACAGGAACTTGATGATAAGTTAGAACACCCTATCGCCTACCTTTCTCGCACCTTGACTCTCAGTGAAACTCATTATTCCATCCTGGAAAAGGAACTGCTAGCCATTCGCCAAGCCTTCACTGATTGGCGTCATCTTCTCCTGGGAGCCAAACACCCGGTACAGGTCCGCACAGACCATCGGAATCTTCAAGTCCTGCAATCCCTAGAATGTAGAAATAGTTGTCCTGCCCGTTGGGCCTTCTTTTTTGCTCAATATCAGTTTCAAATCCATCATCTTCCTGGAACACACAACATAATAGCCGATGCCTTGTCCAGATGTCCTGATTACGAAACCATTGAAGATCAGACTTTTCCTAAGATGTTTCCCCACACAATATTTGTTGCCCAAGCAATCACCCTTCTGGAGGATATTCGAATTCAAACTCAGTCCTCTGAAACCTGGAAGGAGTTTAAGAGAAGCAATCGATGTAAACTCAAGACAAAGGATGGATATCTGTTCAAGGACAATCGCATGGTCATCCCCACTCCTGGACTGCAGCAAAAGATCACAAGCCTATGTCATGATACCCTTCATTTAGGACACCAACACTCTCCGTTTAATACAAAGGCAATTCTGGTGGCCGAGGATGAAAGAGGATGTCCGGATCCATATCCAGGCATGTGCAGTTTGCAATCAGATCAAACATGATAACAAGAAACTGGGAGGTCTACTGCTTCAACCAGCAATACCAACTAGACCCTGGGAATTCATCGCCACAGATTTTATCGTGGAACTACCATCCTCCAGGGGATACACAACTATCATGGTTCACATTGATTTGTTCACTCATACGGCTCATTTTACACCTTTATACAAATTGCCAGCCTCATCTGAACTCGCCGGAATCTTCCTGGAACACATATTCCGACATCATGGGCTACCCTCCAAGAGCATTTCTGACCGAGGACCCCAATACATATCCCAGTTCTGGAAGCAAGTATGTCGTATATTGGGAATCCAACGTTCCTTGTCCTCAGGTTATCACCCACAGACCAATGGAGCCACTGAACGTGTAAACCAAACTCTGGAACAGTATCTTCGTTGCTTCGCCACCAAGGTCCAGGATGATTGGTCACTCTTAATCCCTGTGGCTGAATTCGCTTACAAAAATTCAGATCATTCAGCTATCAATACCAGTTCTTTCTTCTGTAGTCAAGGATTTCACCCTTCAGTTCTACCTTCCATTCTCCCACACCCTACCCGGTTCCTACGTTTGATTCCCTTATTAATGTACACAAAGAAGCAAAGGAACACTTACAAAAGGCCAGAAAAGACGCTAAACATCATGCCGACTCCAAAAGAAGACCTGAGCCTTCTTACTCAGTAGGCGATGAAGTCTGGTTATCCTCGAAACTCCTTCCTCGACATCTGCGACCAAATAAACTGTCTCCCAGGTATTACGGGCCCTTTTCTATAAAAGACATCGTCAATCCAGTGGCCTTTCGACTTCGGCTACCTGAATCTTGGAAGAGGATCCATCCTGTCTTCCACACCTCTCTGTTGAAGCCATATGTTCAGCCCTCTCGGATTGCTCCAAGATCTACCCCAGTGATTATCAATGACCAACTCGAATATGAGGTTTCCAGAATCTAACTCTAGATACCGACGTGGTCAACTACAATATTTGGTTGAATGGAAAGGATACCCTCCCAGTGAGCGCACCTGGGAACCCGTGTCAAACATGAATGCTCCCAAGCTGATTCGAAGATACCATTTTATACATCCGGGCAAACCCGGAGGAGCTGGACTTCAGAGGAGGCATACTGTCATGAACCGCCGTCTGCGTCCCTTCTGGACTTCGTGGTCCCTGACACATAAGGGATTGAACTCAGTAATCCTTTCAACATGGCCGCTTGATGCGGAACGCTGCTTGCCAGTCTCTGCATTACACACTCTACGTTCTACAAAACAGACACGCCCCCGCGGCTGTATGCGTCTCAATGCTACTGCTCGCCGTAGCTGGACATGTGCTGCCGGAGTTCGCTTGGGGCTATTTGCCTGATCTCTCTATTCCCGGTTCCCTGATTCTTCCTCCTTTCCCTTCATCCCTCAAACTTACCGAATTTCATGGATTTTCGCCTGCGCTCGAGCCACGGTTTCTGTGCCTCCTCACGCGGACATTGTTCCTTCCTGGTTCCATCCTGAACAGTCTGAACGAAGCATGCTGGAATCCGAAGACCCGCGCATGGGCTTATATGAATCCCAGACCATGCGGAGGAAGTCACAAAAGAAGGTTGCAAGCAAACAGGAAAGACAGGTGAGAAGGGGAGAGACTTGTGACAGATTGTGTGTATGCAAGGCAGTGGGGGGGCACTACGGTCAGGAATGCAGGCATGCAGGAATGTGCAGGAACCAGGAAGCGCTCTTTGCTTCCTGGTTCCTGTTCGTGCTATGCAGAAGCTGAAGCACTGGTTTGAAACCTCAGAACCGGGGTAGAAGCTGTGTTAATTTAAATGTATATGCATGCGTGTATGCTTGTATTGTGTGTATTGACTGAGTGTATGATAATAAGTGCACCTGTGAATGAGTGAGTGCATGATGCGTGTGAATGTTGTATGAATGTGTGTGCATGTGTGTTTGTGCTGTGCCAGGGAGCTGATTTTTGCAGGAGGGTTGAGGGGGGGTTTGCAACAACAGTATTTAAAAAATTCTGTTGGTGCACAACTCTCCTCTCCACCAGCCATAATTAGCTCTCTGTGTGAGGTGCTAGGAAGATGGGTGGCAGGCATGGAATTTTTCATCTGGGCATGGTAGATGCCTGGTAAAAAATACCATGACTCACATTGATTGTGTGTGTGTGTAATGCGCTGGGGGGTTATGGGGCAGGCATGATATTTATTTACTGGCCATCTATGATAAAGCAAATATGATAAGTGTTATTGTATAGCTAGAATGGCACTTTAATACATCCAGTCTATCAATTTCTTAATGTGGCATGACATTTTGTACCGGGCGTCTTTGATAAAGGAAGCATGAGAAGTGTTATTTTGTGGCTAGACTGGCATTTTGGTGCAGCTAGTCTAGCCACCTCTTGCTGTGGCATGGCATTTAGTATTGGGCATCTTTGATAAAGGAATCATGATACGTGTTATTATGTGGCTAGACTGGTATTTGGATATAGCCATTTTGAACATGTTTTTTGTGGCATGGCATTTTTAATGGTAAAGCCACTTGGAGTATGTTCTTATGTGGTGTACAGCCATATATTGGCAGAACAAGTGTGGACATACTTTCTTATAGTATCATTACTGGCATTATGTGCAAAGCAAACATGAATATGTTCGTGTATGAGATTACTGGCATATATTGGTGCAGCCAACATGAAAATGTATGGGGAAGTTAAGCCTGAAAATATTTTTATACTGGAATATATTATGGGCCAAAGACATCATGAAAATGTGTTGGGGGAATGCTTCAATGTACTGTTGGTGACTTGCATCTATTGGATCTTTTTCATGAGTTACCCTACAAAACCAATTTTTTTGTTGCGTATTTATTTATTGAACACTTGTATGGCACCTATACAGCAGAAAGTGTTTCAAGGAGCTACAAGACAAAAAACGGGGGGTGGGGGAGGCGGCATTGGAGAAAATAAGAATAAAGATCCTACTAGGCCTTGTGACAATCGGATTGTGCAAGTGCAATAATTAGAAGTGCAGGGGGATGGGCAGGTCAAGGGAAGTGAGAAGGGGAGAAGTGCTGGAGGGAGGCGCCTCAGGGGGGCTGGGCAAGTGCTAGGTGGTGCCCAGGTGGGCTAGTGCCAGGGGAAGCCATGGGTAGGGTGATAGTGCCAGGGGTGGGAAGACCAGGCTAGAAGGCTAATCAAGGAAAGGAGCCTGAGGGCAAGTGTCAGCAGGAAGGGGTGAGAAGGGGAGACTTGACGAAGGATGGCCTGCACCTGCGAGACTCATAAGGGACACAGGCATCCAGTCAAAGCGGCAGGAGGATGTAAGCAGGGGAGAGGGAGAGAGAAGGAGGAGGAGAAAAGGAAGTCTTGATGAGCTTCCAGAACTTAAGGAGATCCGTTTCAAGAAGGAGCGGGGCAAGCAGGCTGTTCCAGAGGGAGGCTCCTGCTAAAGACAGTGATCTACCCCCACTGTCTGCTTGGAGAAACGGCTGATCTGCAGGGAGTTAGAGGTAGAGGACAGAAGGACTCTAGCAGGAATGTATTTAGGGAGAGAGAAAAACTGTTTTTTTACCCAATTTTTCAACAACAAAAAAGTGTGTCAAATACACCATTTTAAGACATTATTTTTCAAATTAATTCTCAGGGGGGGCAACTCCTCTTGATTGGTTTGGGCTCCCTCGCTATGCTCGGTCACTCTGGCATATTTGGGGAAGTATTTTTGCATCTCCAATTTAAAAATTCAACAGAAGCCACTGGGATGCACAGCCAGAAACAGAAAACTGTAAATAATTCTATAGGGCCAACGTGAGATTCCTGCAAGCATTGCTAAAGAGCCAAAGGAGCAGTTGCCTAATTTCCCCTTGTACTCAGCGTCTTTAGGTGATATTTCATCTGGTAAACAGACTGTCCTGGGCTATGATTTGAAACTGAGGTATGAGTGATATCGCTTCTGTTAAGCTGACGCTTTTTGACTGGTTATTATTTAAAGCTGAGCTGGAGGTGATGTCTCCTCTGCTAAATACCACCTCTAACTACACATTATTTGAAGCTGTGCTGGGAGTGATGTCTGGTAGAGTTAAAATAATGCAGTCTCTTGTTGTGTGCATAGTGCATATTTGCAATTGAATGTGATTGAACATTTTAGGATGTATATTTTTTTTTTATTTGACAGTTGTTTTGGTCGCGAAAAATTCGAGACCTTTCAACTTTAAAATACATACATGATTAAAAACTGTTACAAAATTAGAAAACAATAGATAAGTATTAACATATTATAGAAAAAGAAACTCACATTAAACTTTAGAAAATTACAATCAAATCCAAGTCATCATAAGAAAAATATCAAATTTTCACATGTAAAAACCAAAAGAATCATCATTTTGTCGTTGCATATTTTGCTATTTTCAGCTGATGCAAGTAATTTACAACAGCATATCTTACTGCCTTTCTTTTGGTATAGAATAGTAGGTCCCATAAGTAGGATGTATATTGCTGCAAAACATTTACTGTCTTAAACTTGGTCTGAACATGCTTAATGTACATTACTTTAACCAGCTTGGTAAAATATAAATATAATTAAATCAGTTTGACTTATTGACCCTTGATATGCCGCCACCCCACCACAACTTTATTGTATTTGTGCCCCCTGGTTTGCTCCCCTAATGCTGAATTCTAGTGACGCCGCTGTGCAGCCGTGAGGGTGATGTGAGAGAGAGAGCTAATTTCCTTTGGCTAGAGGGTCTCCCAGGCAGGGGATCCCCTGCTCGTCCGTCTTGTGACGCAGCGGTTTTCCCGCAACGAGGCTGACAGGCCCATCTCTTTGAGGCGGCCTCGCCGAGGCGCGCTCGTTGTTTCTCGGCTCGTGGTCGCTTTTTCTGCCTTCCTTGGCAGCTCTGCAATAAAGACCTATTTGCATCCAGACAGAAAAACTATAAAGTCAACGCCGGCTCGGTTCAGAAAGGCAGGCCTGTGGAGGAGGCACAGGGTCACGCATGCCTGTTCTCATGGCAGCTCCTTGATGTGGGATCATTGGTTTTCCTCATCTAAGAGAATTACTGCTGCACAACCCACTCCTCCCCTCCTCCCCCAGTCCCTTGTCAAAGCACCAGAGACAATCCTCCTGGCCGGTAGCCGGGCTGGGATCAGGACCATGGAGAAGGCAGCGTCAGGGCAGGAAATAGAGTTTAGAAACTGGAACAGGAAACGACTTCAGGAGGACTCACTACCGTAGGTCTAGTCAGGAATGCTGTGTGCTCGTGTTATGCTTCCCCGGACGCCACTTCCTCTAAGTTGTGCAGACACAATGCAGTGGGTTCTGGTGCTAGGATGGTTTTTTAGGAGGAAAAGATTTCGGGGGTGCACGCACACGCACACGCACACACACACACACACACACACCAGAAGGCTCCCGTGCTGGGGTGGTCTGTGAGATGTCTCTACGTATCCCTGGCTCTTATAGGTAGGGACCTGCCGCAAGATGTCCTGGGGGTGGTTTGCTAATGAGAGCTGATTCCTACCTCCGTGCTGATGAGAGGTTCTGGTGCTGATTTGGTATACAGTCTTTTGCCCACAATCTATTGGTCGCGGGCAAATAGAGATCACACCAAAGCCCACACACCGCCTAGGCTGAGCACCGCCCCACGCCGCATATGCCGGAGAGCAGGTAAGTATGTATGTATGCATGTGTGTTCGTTTGTGGGCGGGGGATAAATGTTTGTGGCTGGGGAGCGTAAGGGGTGTTCAGTGTATGAAAAAACCCAATTAAAAGATAATCTAACCAGTGCGGGAGAAGTTGGGTGTGGTGGATGGGCGGTGGAGTTCTCTGAGAGAGGTTCAGGGGCTAAGACACCCAGAAATTGGCATTTCCCCGCCAGTTGAAGGGTACTTCAAGAAGTCTTAAAAAAGCAGGCTTTTTTGGATGTGGTGTTCAACGGGCGGGTTGTAGACATAGAACCGTTGACATGAGGGAGATGTTCCCTACCTCTAAGGTGTCATGCGCACTGCATCAGGTTCTGATGATGGTTTCACAGTGAGAGATGCTCACCTCCTAGTGAGGTGCCCGGACCCTGCTTTAGGTTTTGGTGCTGTTTTGTTAGTGAGAGATGCTTCGTGCCCCCAAAGTGGTACTGGTGGTGGGAAGCCAGCAACAGAGGTTCTGGTGCTGGTGATGTTTTGTTGGTAGGAGGTGTTGCTTACCTCTGAGGTGCCAGGGACACTGTATTAGGTTCTGGTGGTGGTCATGGTGTATTATTGAGAAATGTCCCTTACCTCTGAGGGGCTGGCCACACTGCATTCAGTTCTGATGCTGGCTTGTTAGTGAGAGAGGTTTCCTGCATCTGAGGTGGTGCTGGTGGTGGGAAGCCAGTGACAGAGGTTCTGGTGCTGGTGATGTTTTGTTGGTAGGTGGTGTTCCTTCTCTGAGGTGCCAGGGACACTGTATTAGGTTCTGATGGTGGTCATGTTGTATTATTGAGAGATGTCCCTTACCTCTGAGGGGCTGGCACACTGCATTAGGTTCTGATGCTGGTTGGTTAGTGAGATGGCTTCCTGCATTTGAGGTGGTACTGGTGGTGGGAAGCCAGTGATAGAGATTCTGGTGCAGGCTTGTTAGTGAGAGGTTTTGCTTAACTCTGAGGTGCCAGGGACACTGTATTAGGTTCTGGTGGTGGTCATGGTGTATTATTGAGAGATGTCCCTTACCTCTGAGGGGCTGGCACACTGCATTAGGTTCTGATGCTGGTTGGTTAGTGAGATGGCTTCCTACATCTGAGGTGGTACTGGTGGCGGGAAGCCAGTGATAGAGGTTCTGGTGCAGGCTTGTTAGTGAGAGGTTTTGCTTACCTCTGAGGTGCCAGGGACACTGTATTAGATTCTGGTGGTGGTCATGTTGTATTATTGAGAGATGTCCCTTACCTCTGAGGGGCTGGCCACACTGCATTTAGTTCTGATGCTGGCTTGTTAGTGAGATAGGCTTCCTGCATCTGAGGTGGTTCTGGTGCAGACTTGTTAGTGAGAGGTTTTGCTTACCTCCGAGGTGCCGGGGACACTGGTTTAGCTTCTAGTGCTGGCGATGGTTTATTAATGAGAGAAGTACCTGGCCTCTGAGGGTCCAGACACACAGCATCAGGTTCAGGTGCTGGAGCATGTTTGTTAGTAATAAAATCCCTCTTAGGTGTGCAGACACACTTCATTGAGCAAAAGGATTGTGGGGGTAGGGCCCTATTCAGGAGTGCGCACACCTGGAAGTCTTATTGGATGATAAGATCAGATATTGGTAAAGCTGCTGTCGTGTGGATGGTAAGGTGATCTCCCACTGTCACCTGAACTAAAACAAATTGTAAGGGGTAACCATCTGCACAGGCTGCGCTTGTTACATGTTGTATGCTCACTAGGTGTGATAAGTTTGAACAGGGTGGATGAGGAGTGTTCACAAAAAGACACAACTGATTTATGGTGCAATTGATTAGTAAATCAAAGAGCCCAGCTTTAATTCCTCAAGTCAATAATAGGACATATTGATTTAAAGTGCCCCAAAAACAAATGAAACATTCTTGGTACACATGGGTACACATTTCATGTGAGAAGCTTGATACTAAAAACAGATAAATACCGGGCAGTGTCCTGCCGGGCAGTGTCCAAAACAAAGTCCATGCATATAGTGCCAAAAATACAGAAAATGCCAAACAAATGCCAAAAAATGCAGAAAATGCCACAGATGTCAAGACATACAGAAAATGCCGTCAGGAAATGCAAAAAAATGCCAACACGTGTTTCAACCTATGAGGTCGTCATCAGGGCATATAGATACATATAGTACATTGGGCTATAGTGCTGATGCTAAAACCTGAACTGTGTTCATTCTAGAAACCTGCCAGGGGGGGGGGGGAAAGGTGTCAAAGCAAGGAGCAATTAGATATGGGAGAGAAAAGACGAAAAGAGAAAAACATACTGTTTAAATTGCTGCGTGCATAACATGACTCTAAAGGTAAGTATGTAGGCTATAAAAAATAAAGCATACCTTATTGTAATTGTTCTCTGTCAAACTATAGAAAAACACACTTCATTGAGTTCCAGCGTTGGGATGGTTTGTTAGTGATACAAAAGCCTCATGTATCTGCGATGTGCAGAAACAATGCACCCGGCGCGGTCCTAATGCTGGTTTGTAGTAACAAAGGCGTCTATTGCCTACAGTAGAAACAATGAAGCTGAAAGAAAACTCGATGTCTGTAAGTATAACAGTTGGCCAGCTCTGAGTACAAACAGGTATCAATGTGGTGGGGATCAAGAGGGAGGGAGGGAGACGACTGTAGCTGAAGTGGTAGGTTTTACCATCAGGCTCTGCACCATATTCAGCCCATAGTTTGGCCTTGAAGTGGAGGAGCTACCTTCAGTACCCCCAAAAGTACAGTTCGACAGTGTAGTAAAAGCGATGGCCATTGAATTACTGCCACTTTTTTGCCACACTGTCCAAACTCGTAATGAGGCCCAATGTCTTGTAAGCAGTGGAAATAGAGCCAGTGAGGAACCTGTCCTTAGAAACACTGCTGCAAATCTCTCCTCTGAGATCGGGGCAGATGATAAATATGTCCTTTATGAAGGGACCAGAAGCACAGTCAGATGGCCTTATGGAATGTGCCTGGTCTGACACTATTAAAACGGCTGTTTTGTGCTCCTTACTGTATTGATTAATCCATTTTGTATAAAACTATATGCAAGTTTATCACATAATTCCCGAGTGGGCTTCAATGTTGAGCTAAACACAGCAGGATGTTTAAGTGAGTCTAACCTTTAGAATAATTCCTCCTCCAGGGAATTAGCCTCCAAATAACGATTGGGATAACATGTTATTTTTCTGCCGTCTGCCGTGTGAGAGCCAACTTATCCCCATTGTTCTAATGGGGTCTCCATGTAGGTTCTGGTTGTCGTTCCTGGCTTGCATAATCATGATCTGTTGGTTTGCCTTCACCCTCGAGCATGGATTGCCTGGTCTACAACCGAAGGTAACCATTTCTTCACATCACTTAATGATTTGTGGTGGTAAGTCAGGTAGAAAGAACTAACTTGGAGCCCACTCCTTTACAGGGGTAGATAAAGTCATGCTTGCAGTTGTCCCTGCCAGAATTCAAACTGGCAAAACTGGCAAAGTGCAGGCTTGCCCCATGTCACATGAGCTCTCCTCCCTTTCGATTGTCATTGCCAGTGATCTGTAAGATCCACCTGGGCCTCTGAAGAAGTCCGCAATCAAGTTCTGGGAGACATCTAAAACACAAACAAGGTGAAGTTCTTATTAGGCCTTATTAAATATTACCAAAGGTCTGTGGACAGCCATGGGACCTTGTTGGCTCCAGCTGAATGAGCTCTTGGACAGAAGACTGTCAAACTGGCTTTCATAGACTGAGAAAATATCAGTGAAGTTCCTGTGCTGTATGCCCAAATTGTTAGATGCAAGCTCTTTGGGTAGAATGGCACAAATGATTGTGGTGTACTGGCGTTCCCTACTTCAGCTAAAAGAAGGATGTTACTTCCAAAGAAAAAAGTTGGGCTTCCATTAAAGAGTGTTGCGCCATAGCTTGGGTCCTGTAAACGTTAATTTATCACAGAGCCTATATAGACCGTTTATTCAAAGCACCGAACAAGAAATTGACAGTACAATAATAATGAAAAAGGCAAAGGCATGAACCAGTAAAATATCTCATAAATTAAATACTTTTAACAAGGCAAACGTTTAAGAAAATGCACACTGCAACAAATGAGACATAATACTTTTTTTAAATGATTTGGACAGCAAAAATGTCCAGAGGTAAAGAGTTTCATCATTTAGGGTCTAAAAGTTGGACAGATTGTAAACAGGAAGGTGCACACAGAGGCCGTGGGACAGAAAGAAGAAATTGAGAAGCAGGACGAAGTTCTCTAGATGAAAGATAGAGAGAAATCAAGGAACAGAGCTGAGAGTTGGCCAAAACGGTTTATAGTGATTTTTTCGAATGGCATATTTTCGAATGACATTTTCTCGACACAATTTTGCCAAAATTTCTTTTTCGAATGTTTCTTTTTTTTAATTAAATTTTTGAAATGGGGGTTCCCCTAACCCCCTTTTTTTAAACACTTTTTTTACTTACGAAACCAAAAAAATATGTAAAATAAAAAAATAATACATTCGAAAAAAAAAATCGGCAACATGTTTTCCACAAAATGGTGTTTCGAAAATAAATCAGAACACCTTTTGAAAGCCAGGCATTAAACTGGTATGCAAAACGTTGTTTCACCGGGAGCCAATGATGGCAAGCCAATTAAATAGAAATATTAAAAGATGTAGGAAGCAAAAGAAAATTCTCACTTCAAAATGCAAGATTAAACATAAAGGAAGTGCATCATTAAAGAGAGCAACATATAGAGCAGCAGTAATTAAGATGGGATAAGATGATAGTTTGCAATAGTATTTTAGCAGAAGCAAAGTTTATTAAATGGCAGATTTTCCCTATATTAAAAAGGTGGAATCGACAGGATTGGGCTTAAGCAGCTATTTGAGTTTGAAGCAAAAAGAAGAGTTGAAAATAAAGCCAAGCTTCCGCGCTTTATGTCCAATTGGAGCTGAAGTGGAGGAAAAGAAATTGCTGGAGGGGAACAAATCGAAGAGGAGACATGAAAGAACAGAATTTCAGTTTTTCTGGTTAAGGCAGAGGAACCAAGAAGATATCCAAGCTGTAATAACCGAACGACAGGAGGAAAGATGCTGATGGACAGAGTCATGAAATGTGGAGAGGGAAATAAAGAGCTGTATGTCCTCAGTGTACAAATGATCCTGAAATCCATGGTCAGAAATCAAGGAGGCCACCAGAGAAGTAAAGACTGAGCGCAAGAGAGGACCCAAACAAAACCCTGTAGAACACCGCAGGAAAGAGGGCACACCTGCAAAACTGAACCCTCCCATGATAAAGTGAAAGAACAAATAGAAAGATAAGAAGAAAACCACTGAAGAGCGACATCAGAAAACCCCAAAGATGAGTGCTTGCAGAGAAG
The DNA here is from genome assembly GCF_040938575.1 of Ambystoma mexicanum. Lineage (NCBI taxonomy): Eukaryota > Metazoa > Chordata > Amphibia > Caudata > Ambystomatidae > Ambystoma > Ambystoma mexicanum. The sequence continues at coordinate 343,082,139 of NC_090921.1, read as the reverse complement.
TGTGGGATGTTCAACCGTATCAAAGCTTGGCCTGAGATCCATTAGACCGAGAATAGATGAACGTTCAAGAATACGGGCATGTAATATTTAATTAGTAACAGAAAGAAGAGCTGTTTCAGGTAAGAAGCCCAGACCGAAGCCAGATTGATTGGAAGGGAGCCGGTTGAGAGAATCCAGATAAACGCTAAATTTCGAATAAATTAGAAACTCAGGCAGTTTAGACAGTTAGACAAAAAGTAGAGAGATTGGACAGAAATGTGACTGTTCAACAGAATCCAGGGAAGATTTATTGAGCAGAGGGAGTATAGTAGCAACTTTAAAAGATGAAGGAAATGTACCAGATTATACAGAGAGATTAAAAAGATAATTTAGTACAGGAGCAAAGTCAGGAAGAACAGATTTAATTAGGGAGGCAGGCCACGGATCAAAGGGGGCAGGAGTGGGATGGGAACAGGAACTAGAAGAGATGACATCACTCTCAGAGAAGAACATAAGGCCCAGTCCTCGGGCTAACTGAATGGGACTCTGCCCTCAGAAGGAGACAGGGAGGATCCAGTCCATAGGGTAGCTGGACGAGACTCTGCCCTCAGAAGGATATAGGGAGGGTCCAGTCCACAGGGTAGCACAACGAGACTTTGCCCTCAGAGGGACACAGGGAGCGTCCAGTCCACGGGGTAGCTGGACAAGACTCTGCCCTCAGAAGGACACAGGGAGGGTCCAGTCCACAGGGTAGCTGGACAAGACTCTGCCCTAAGAAGGACACAGGGAGGGTCCAGTCCACAGGGTAGCTCGATGAGACTTTGCCCTCAGAGGGACACAGGGAGGGTCCAGTCCACAGGGTAGCTGGACGAGACTCTGCCCTCAGAAGGAGACAGTGAGGACCCAGTCCATAGGGTAGCTGGACGAGACTCTGCCCTCAGAAGGGTACAGGGAGGGTCCAGTACACAGGGTAGCTCGACGAGACGTTGCCCTCAGAAGGAGACAGGGAAGATCCAGTCCATAGGGTAGCTGGACAAGACTCTGCCCTCAGAAGGACACAGGGAGGGTCCAGTCCACAGGGTAGCTGGACGAGACTCTACCCTCAGAAGGACACAGGGAGGGTCCAGTCCACAGGGTAGCTGGACGAGACTCTGCCCTCAGAAGGATACAGGGAGGGTCCAGTCCACAGGGTAACTCGACGAGACTTTGCCCTCAGAGGGACACAGGGAGGGTCCAGTCCACAGGGTAGCTGGACGAGACTCTACCCTCAGAAGGACACAGGGAGGGTCCAGTCCACAGGGTAGCTGGACGAGACTCTGCCCTCAGAAGGATACAGGGAGGGTCCAGTCCACAGGGTAACTCGACGAGACTTTGCCCTCAGAGGGACACACGGAGGGTGCAGTCCACAGGGTAGCTGGACGAGACTCTGCCCTCATATGGACACAGGGAGGGTCCAGTCCACAGGATAGCTGGACGAGACTCTGCCCTCATAAGGACACAGGGAGGGTCCAGTCCACAGGATAGCTGGACGAGCTTCTGCTCTCAAAAGGACACAGAGAGCGTCCGGTCAATGAGACTCTGCCCTCAGAAGAACATAGGAAGGGCCCAGTCATCGGTCTGACTGAACGACGACCCTGCCCTCAGAAGGACACAGGGAGGGTCCAGTCCGCAGGGTAGCTGGACGAGACTCTGCCCTCAGAAGGACACAGGGAGGGCCCAGTCCGCAGGGTAGCTGGATGAGACTCTGCCCTCAGAAGGACACAGGGATGGTCCATTGCACATGGCAGCTGGACGAGACTATGCCTTCAGAAGGACACAGGGAGGGTCCAGTCCACAGGGTAGCTGGACAAGCTTCTGCCCTCAGAAGGACACAGGGAGGGTCCAGTCCACGGGACTCTGCCCTCAGAAGAACATAGGGAGGGCCCAGTCATCGGTCTGACTTAACGACGACCCTGCCCTCAGAAGGACACAGGGAGGGTTCAGTCCACGAGACTCTGCCCTCAGAAGAACAGGGAGGGCCCATTCATCGGGCTAACTGAACGAGACTCTGCCCTCGAAGGACACAGGGAGGGCCCAGTCCTCGGGATGACTGAACGAGACCCTGCCCTCAGAAGGACACAGGGAGGGTCCAGTCCGCAGGGTAGCTGGATGGGACTATGCCATCAGAAGGACACAGGGAGTGTCCAGTCCACAGGGTAGCTGGACGAGCTTCTGCCCTCAAAAGGACACAGGGAGGGTCCGGTCCATGAGACTCTGCCCTCAGAAGAACAGAGGGAGGGCCCAGTCATCGGTCTGACTGACCGAGACCCTGCCCTCAAAAGGACAAAGATAGGGTCCGGTCCATGAGACTCATGAGAGGGCCCAGTCCTTGGGCTGACTGAACGAGACTCTGCCCTCAGAAGGACTCAGCGAGGGCCCAGTCATCGGGCTGACTGAAGGAGACTCTGTCCTCAGAAGGACTCACCGAGGGCCCAGTCATTGGGCTGACTGAACGAGACTCTGCCCTCAGAAGGACTCAGCGAGGGCCCAGTCATCGGGCTGAATGAACGAGACTCTGCCCTCAGAACAACACCGAGAGGGCCCAGTCCTCGGGCTGACTGAACGAGACTCTGCCCTCAGAAGGACACAGGGAGGGTCCAGTCCTCGGGCTGACTGAACGAGACTCTGCCCTCAGAAGGACTCAGGGAGGGTCCAGTCCTCGGGCTGACTGAACGAGACTCTGCCCTCAGAAGGACTCAGGGAGGGCCCAGTCCTCGGGTTGAATGAACGAGACTCTGCCCTCAGAAGGACTCAGCGAGGGCCCAGTCATCGGGCTGACTGAACGAGACTCTGCCCTCAGAACAACGCCGAGAGGGCCCAGTCCTCGGGCTGACTGAACGAGACTCTGCCCTCAGAAGGACACAGGGAGGGCCCAGTCCTCGGGCTGACTGAACGAGACTCTGCCCTCAGAAGGACTCAGGGAGGATCCAGTCCTCGGGCTGACTGAACGAGACTCTGCCCTCAGAAGGACTCAGGGAGGGCCCAGTCCTCGGGTTGACTGAACGAGACTCTGCCCTCAGAAGGACACAGGGAGGGCTCAGTCCTCGGGCTGACTGAACGGGGCTGACTGAACGGGACTCTGCCCTTAGAAGGACTCAGGGAGGGCCCAGTTCACAGGCTAGCTGATCCACACACATGAGGCCATAGCGGAAAGTGGTTTTCATGCTTATCGGCGCTACAGAACCAGGCACTGCAGAAAGCTTGTTGAGCTTTATGATGACTTCTCTAGTATTTAAAGACACGCAAGTCGAGTGCCCAGTGCCCAAAATACTACAGGAGAAACATTTATGGAATGACTCTGCACACGCGCTTGCCATGTCTTGGCAGCGGGCTGAATAAACTGGCAAGGGCGAGGATATATATTTCTAGGCGCTGTGCTCAGGTTACGAGGAAGGTTTTGAAATGAAACAGTCCGTTCTGTAAGTGTCCCAGTCGCCGAAGTTCAGGCCACAGACCAATCCCTACCGCCCGGCTGCTGAGTGAAGGGACCCCTTCCTCGTCTCCCAATGTACACCTCTCATCCCCCCAAAACTACACTGGTACCAATAAAACAGGGAATCAAATTCAAATCAATGTGCATTATGCACCGAGCAATCCTCGACCAAGGTGCAGAGTTCCTAAGGAACAAATTACGCCTACATCACCCAACAAGGACAATCAGATCGAGCAGCGACATCCGTTTGGAACCAAAACTCTACAACAAAAGAAAATTCGGAAGATCTTCTTTCTTTCACTTCACCCCAAAAACTTGGAACGAGCTACCATAGCACGTACGTAACACAGGAATTCACCTCCTATTCAGAAAACTGCTCAAATCCTGGCTCTGCACCCCATAACTCGAATAACACCTACTGGGGCATATACACAGCTGAAACAATGCTGAGTGAAGAAACCGATCCTCCCGACTCCCCTAAACTACCGCCCATAAACAGAAGTTAAGGAAGAACAATCTACGGCATATCAACTTACCAACAGAGAGATAGATATGGTAACACGATACCATAGAATGAACACAGATAGATCGGGATGGAAGAGCAAGGGGATATATCAATAACACCATGGCCTACAAACTACACACAGGCAACAATGGACCACTGACAGAAAATAGATACCAAGGGAATGGGTGATTGCTAATTTACAGCAACAATACCAGAGTAGGAGACAAGTCACGCCCCTACCTATTACACTAAGTTCAAAAACAACATAGCTGGGAATGTGCCACGTCCTCACTCATAACAATTAGACGGACAGGAAAGAAAAGTGGAAAATATGCCTACCTATAGGACAACCGGACACGTAGAACAATATTTATAGGGAATAATAGATATATAACCCACTAACCCTATGCTGAAATCTCTGCATATCTAACTCACACGTAAATCCACACAACCATCTTCTCGGTCAACAAACCGCATGCACTTTACCACACCGCAACACAAACAAACAACACATAAACCGCACCAACAGCACATGAGGTCTTGCATCGGACCGGTATTCACACCAAAGCTCAGCGCACTGTGAGAACAGAAGTGAAGCTGCTAACAGCACACCACTTCTCTCACTTTCCTATTCCCTCTTTACCCGACTAACCCACCCCGCCTTCTTGTTTGCAGATCCACCTGAGTTTCTGGGGACCAATTGCGTTGGCGACGGTGCACAGTAGAAATACCTTTAACATTAACATCCCTTCGGCACCTGTAAATGAAGTACCGGGACCTGAGCACACTCTCAGTTGTGATCCCCAAAGCCTGCGGACAGCGCAGAGACATGCACTGTTCTCATGGGAGGGGGATGGAGAAGTGTGTGCCCCACCGCCCCTTTCAGTATGAGGATCCTCTCGAGTTACTTGGATTTCCCAAGCCACACAGTGCCCGAGGAAAGAAATCCCATTGTGACAAATCAACTTCCAGGGCACCAGTGGTCCCGAAATGAATATCGGTTTCTAAACCATCAATCAGCCACTCACCTCTAATACACCAGAAGGGATCCGAAAAGATTGGAAACACAAGCAAATTATAAACCTCCTTGTCCAATTTTCGAAATGTGGATGGAATGGCAGGCTTATCTCTGCAAGGTTGTGAATCGTTGGTTAGTTGCAACACAGTGAAAATACAATTATTTCCCTAAGATAAAAGTGACTGTCCCGTCAGGGTTGTATTAAAATATCTACTTTATTATTATTCAACAGACAGTTCTAGCACACTCAAAAATGTACCCCCCTCCCCCGCCTGTAAAGGAATGCAGAGGACAGACAGTTTCAAGAAGGAAAAGGGATGCACTCTGGATACTGAAAGGAGGGTAGTCGGTAAAGTAATTAATCACAATAGTTCAAAGATACTTAGTTTCAACACAAGAGGAGCAAGGGGAGCAATGGGTCATGAAATGTCTCTAGGGGCCTTCGGAGAAGGACCAGGGAGACAGAACCACAATGTACCTCGTGCTTGTAGAAGTTCTTGGTGCTCGACAGCGTTGAGTCGGTTTCAGGGAGCTTTGCAGTTTCTGCGACAGAGTTCAAGATGGGAGACAGCTGCAGGTATAAGGTGGCAGGCAGTTCGGCGAGCGAGGCTGGTTGGATGGCTGCAGGCTGGCCTACACAGTGGCTTGGGGTCAGGAATTGTTGTCTCTATGCTGGTCGGCAGGTCTGAAGCACTGGTCGAGGCGTCTCAGACGGTGTTAGAGACTGCGGTGTGACAACAGTCAGCGGTCCAGTCGATTGCAGCTCAAGGGGCTCGACTGGCTCAAAAATGGCCTTTAAGGCGGATGTTGGTTAATGCTTGTCGATGCACTCCTCCTAGCTTCTTTGCTGGGCTTGTGGCATTCCTTAAGGCGGACAGCCCAAAGCTGAGGAGAGGGTTGCAGGCACCAGCCTTGTCCTTGGTTTGTTTCAAAGACTCTCTGGCACTTTCTACCTAGGAAGCATGCTGCAGAGCCTAGCAGGGCACGCTGTGTGCTGGCTGGGTACCGGTTCTGGAGCTGTGGGAGGGGTCTCTGGATTCAATATCCCTCTTTGTTCCCTGGGAGATGTTTAGGGGAGGGATCTTGCTTCCATCTCAGATATTCTGGCCTCCCTTCATGGGTGGAAGCTGTAAGGCAGACTGTACCTTCAACCAGGGTCCAAATGAGTTCTTCATATTACTCTGTTGTAGTGTGTCTCTGAGAGTGGGTGACATCACCGATGGTGGAATGTGGTGATGTCAGTGAGTGTGGAGTGCTGAGGTGTTATGTTCTGCAGTACTGTTCTAACACTTATAGTTAGTTGGAGATCTAAGCTGGCATGAAGGGACGTGCCGGTGTCTTCCTGTCATATACTTACCAATAAACCTACAGATAACTTACCTGCTGGTCTGGGAGTTACTTCTGGTACCACGTTATTTCATACTCCTTGCAAGGTCTTCAGATGATCTACCCAAAAGAGGGGCTCAGCCCTCTTTTAAAGCCAAATGAACCACAGTGATTGGTGTAGGTTAAGCCTACCTTAATGAACCAACAATCTCCTGTGTGCCTGAGGTCATAACCAGAGTGCTTTGCAACAGAAAAGGTAAAGGGGTGAAAACATGTAATACTATGTCCCACCCATATTCCTGTCTGTTGTGGATCAAAGGGTCATCTGGTTATTTGAGGTCTCTTTGGTTCCTGATTAAAGCAGCAGGTCTCCCGAGAAGCTACGGCGAGAACAGACTTTCTGTCTCTGTCAATCCACATAGTCATACCTTCTGAATGGGGCCCCCCTGTGGGGGTTGCCTACTGAGATGCGGGAGCTGGCTTCAGGTTGACACAGTGCATATGAAAGGTTGTAGGGGTTTCCTGTCTCTTTTGTTAGTGCTGTGACCAGTTCTCCCGTGGGTCTGCTTGAATGAACTCTGATTAGTATGCAAAGCTGCCACCAGCAGCTAACAAAGGACAGCACGGATCCATGGAGCCTTTGTTAGTTATTAGGCTGGCTTGGCAGGAGGAAGTTTTTGCCTTCCCCCTCTGAGATGCCTTGATGTACCTTGGCTGTCATATTCCAACAAAATATGACAGGGGGGATGGCACCTGTAGGCTGTGTCCACCCAGAGTACATGGGTCTATGTGTTTGTTGTGCAGTAAGCATAGGAAAATGTGTGCGGATTAGCCCCACACATTTTCCAGAGGTTGATCTACCATTATTTAATTTAATTTAAAATACAAAAAAAAGCCCAGGCAAGTGCACACCCACCATGCGGAAGGGCGATTCCTCACACCCATCCTGACTGCAATCTTTAATACCGCTAGCAGGGGAATTAAACAAGGACACTGTGTGGTGTGGCGGAGTAAGGTGAAAATATAAGGTTGTGGGAGAATCGAGGGCACTAAGAAGGCAAAAATGGAGGAGATGAGCTCCACATCACACACACACACACACTATCAGCGTGTAGAGTGGAAAGGAGGGGGGAGTGGGAAGAGGCAATGGGCGGCTGTGGTGGAAATGAGGCAGGCAGAGGGGACAATGGGGGAAGAACCGGAAATAAACAGCATGTTGGGAAAGAACCAATGACAAGAAGGGTCAGAGGGAATGGAGGGGCAATGGGTAAAGAGATAACACAAAATAAGCCGAATGGTGAGAAAGAAACTATATGAGGAAGGTTGAGAGAAAGAGGAGATGAGGATAGAGGGGGCAATGTGGAAACAGATAACAGGAAATAAGCTGAATGGTGAGAAAGTAACAATGACAGGAGGGGTGAAAGAATGAGGGAGGAGAGGAGAGGGGTCAATGGATAAAGAGATAACAGGAAATCAGCTGAATGGTGCGAAAAAAACAATGCCTGGAGGGGTGAAAAAAAAGAGAGGAGGGGAAAGGAGGCAATGTGGAAAGAGAAAACAGGAAATAAACTGAATGGTAAGAAATAAACAATGTCATGAGGGTTGAGAGAAAGAGTAAGGAGGAAGAGGAGGCAGTGGGGGAAGAGATAATAGGAAAAAAGCTCAATAGTGAGAAAGAAACAATGGCACGATGCGTGAAAGAAGGAGGTGGGAGGGGAGAAGGGTCAATGGGTAAAGAACAGAAAATAAGCCAATTGGTGCGAAAGAAACAATGACACAAGGGGTGAAAGAAAGAGGAAAAGAGCGACTAGGAAATAAAAGACGAGGATTAAAGCCAGAAGAGTGGAAGCAAAATATAAGGGGGCAAAGTTGCTGGAAATGTGGATAGGGATGTCAGAGCGGACAAGGAAAAGATTCAAATACCGTCAGGAGTGCAATGCGAAGGACAAGCGGGGTTGGGGGGCGGAGGAGGGTGGAGGAGAGGGTTTAAGAAGGGAGCCTAGGGTAGAATTTCAGAAGTAGAGCTATGCATAGAGAGGCCAGACAAAAATGAGAGAGTAGGAAGTGGGCAAAGCGATGAAACGTGTGGGATGGCAGTTAGAGATGAGGAAGGAAGAGAGAAGATTACATAATGAGGAGGTCATTAAAGGGACAGAATAGAAGAATGGGGGTTAGGCTAACAAAACAACAAGGGGCGAGAGGAAGGAAGGCAGAAAGAGAGGGAGGGTGGAAGGGAAGGAAGGAAGGGAGGGAGGAATGGAGAAGGAAGGGAAAGGAAGAAGGGAAGGAGGGAGGAATGAATAGAGGGAAGGGGAAGAAGGAAGGGAGGGACGGAAGAGCAAGGAAGGAAGGGAGGCGGAGGAAGGGAGGCAGGAAGAAGAGTGAAGGGAGGAAGGAAGAAAGCAAGAAAGAGCTGGAGGAAGGAAAGGGCAAGGGAGGATGGGAGAGAGGGGGGGAGGGGAACGGGGGGGAGCAAGGAAGGGAGGGCAGGTGGGAGGGATTAAGAAAGTAAGGGAGGGAGGGAGGGAGTGAAGGAAGGGAGTGAAGGAAGGGACAAGGGAAGGAGAATAGGCAGGGAAGGAGGGAGTGAGGGAGGTGGAGAGGCAGGTAGAGGAAGAGCGAAAGAGAGGGAGGAAGGAATAGAGGGAGGGAATGGGGAAGGAGGAACGGAGGGGGAAGGGAGGAACGGAGGGGGAAGGGAGGGGTGGAAGGGGAAGGAAGGGAGGCGGAGGAAGGGAAGCAGGAAGAAGAGGGAGGTAAGGGAGGAAGGAAGAAAGGAAGAGGGGCAAGGGAGGATGGGAGAGAGGGGGAGGAGGGGAACGAGGGCTGCAAGGAAGAGAGGGCGGGATGGTGGGAGGGATGAAGGAAGGACGGGAGGGAGTGAGGAATGAAGGAAGGGGTAAGGGAATGAGAATAGGGAGGGGAGGAAGGAGGTAGGGAGAGAGGGAGGGTAGAAGGAAGGTGGGGAGGGAGAAAGAGAGAGAGTGAGAGGGGAGGGAGGGAAGGAAGGAAGGAAGGAAGGAAGGAAGGAAGGAAGGAAGGAAGGAAGGAAGGAAGGAAGGAAGGAAGGAAGGAAGGAAGGAAGGAAGGAAGGAAGGAAGGAAGGAAGGAAGGACTGAGGTGTTCAAAGAGAGTGGAACATAAAAGAAGGCAGGACCACAGCAAAGGGTAACAGTGAAGAAAGGATCACTATGTGAAGGGGAGAAGGAGAGTTTAAAGAAGGAAGAAGAAGTGAGAACTACATGCATCTGGGCGCAGGTTTTAGGTAGGATATACCATGGGGACCAGCACCCCCAACACCCCACTTCTACTGGAATCAATCTATTCTGAATAGAGACTTAATTATCCACAGAAACCGAGTCATTTTCTGTACGGAAATCCCACCACACTGGACTGAAGTCAGCCATCTTCGTGGAAGCCCCAGACATCCCCGTGGCAGAACCAGGTCTCGTGCAAGGAAAGCCATGCTCTCTGTAAAGGATCTAGGGTTGTGTGGTGATAACAGGCCTCTCTGCCCAAGAACCACCTCCATACAGGAAGCAAGTTGGCAGCGACCTTTGGCTCTCCAGATGTGTTCCACTAAAACTCCCATCAGCCTTAACCATCATATCCAATGGTGAGGGATCATGGGATTCGTAGTCCAAAATACCTCAGGTTTCAGGCTACTTTAACAATGCCTCTGCACAGACTCCAGGACTCTCTGCTCTGGGATCGGGTTTCTTTGTGAACATGCCAGGGTTTGTTGTGTAGTTGGCAGTGCCAGACCTCTCGGCAGGGAAACCAAACCATTCACGGTTGCATAGTCTCTCTATGAAGAAGTCAGGCCTCTGCACGAGAATCAGGCCTATCCGCTTAGTAATTTGGCTTCTCTGCAGAGGAGCCATTCCTTAACATGGAAGTGTCTATCTAAAAGAATCAGGCCACTGCATGAGATCCAGCCCTCGCGGCATGAGAGAGACATGCCACCATGCCCAGGGATCCAGACTTCTCTGCAATGCTCGGCCTGACATTGCTTGATCAGGAAAAAAAGGCACTGCTCACCTTTCCGCCTCCTTGACCACCTTGCACCCTCGGCGGTAAGGACTTCGGACCCAGCTCTTGGGTCATTGGGTCATGCTAAGGATTGCATACACATGGAAATGCAGCTGTAGTCTGCATTGGCTCAGACAAAAGACACAAATATCTCCCAGAGGAAGGATATTTATAGGAAGCACTTCTTTACCTCCGGTACATTATAGATTTAGTGTGCATTTGGTGTGACTAAAGAGTTAGAACTCTGTCATCAAATCTCTCGAGTTGGGCTTCTGGCATTTTGGTGCTTAGTCTTTCCTTGATTTCTATGGACAGAGCAGCATGGGCCAAGTTCCTGCATTAGCCTATGTGTGTATTTGTGAGATCTTACGCTTGCAATTATTGTTGTTCTCCTCACTGTTGACAAGTGACTGAAACATTCACAGCAGTGGGTCGGCAACGTGCAGCTCTCCAGATGTTATGCACCATGACTCCGATAATCACTCACAATTGCCTATGCTGGATAGGGCTGATGGGAGTGGTGCCCCAAATGTCTAGAGAGCCAAAGGTTGCAGACCCCTGGAGTTATATCCCCTCTCCTCTCCGCCACCGCCATCCCCCACACACTCTTCACAGCTCCGTACATTGATCATCATAGACTTTTTTTTGGCAGGTTGCAATGGATTTTCCTGTAGATTGTGTTTTATGTGCTTGTCCCTTGTTACCATGGTTACAAGCGAGAGGTATAACGCAATGAAGTAATTACGCCCGGGTTCTATTGCATCCATATCGAGCGCGAGAAGTCGACAGTCGCACAGAACCTTCAGGAAGGAACCGGAAACCTGGGTTATCTTTTGCGCCGGTCGCTTTTTCTACCTCCTCTGCTGGGAAATAATGATTTCATGGGAAATGGATATAAGGGATGGATACTCTATTTAGCAACATTATGCAATGCTTGTATGCAATATTTTACCCCTTTAGTGACTGACTATAAATATGCATTTACATTAGTTTAATTAATTCTCGAGTGGCCTTGTCCGTCGAGGTGGTACTGACATATTTTGATTCATATTATTTCTTTCCGTAAGTGTGATGCCTGTATGGGCCAAGTACCTGTATCCTCTCCTTAAAAGAACTGGACCCATGAAAGGAAACTACGACCCTTTAGATGGACCAAGTGTCCTCCCCAATACATACAGGCCTCCTTGTAAAATAACCTGACCTCTGCACAGGAACAAGACCTCACCAGGCCTTGTTGTAAATTAGCCTAGCTTCTGCATGGGAACCGAGCCTCTCTGCAAGAGACCCAGACACTCTGCAAGAGACCCAGGCCTCTCTGCAAAGGAATCTGGCCTTTGCAGGGGAACAATGCTTCTCTGCGAAGCAACCAACCTCTCAGGAAATCCAGGCCTTGTTGTAAATTAGCCTAGCCTCTGCATGGTAACTGACCCTCGCTGCCAAGCACCCAGACTCTGTGCAAGAGACCCAGGCCCACCTAGAAAGTAACCTGGCCTTTGCAGGGGAACAATGCTTCTCTGCGAAGCAACCAACGTCTCAGGAAATTCATGCCTTGTTGTAAATTGGCCTCGCCTCTGCATGGGAACCAAGCCTCTCTGCAAGAGACCCAGACACTCTGCAAGAGACCCAGGCCTCTCTGGAAAGAAATCTGGCCTTTGCAGGGGAACAATGCTTCTCTGCGAAGCAACCAACTTCTCAGGAAATCCAGGCCTTGTAGTAAATTAGCCTAGCCTCTGCATGGTAACTGACCCTCGCTGCCAAGCACCCAGACTCTCTGCAAGAGACCAAGGCCCACCTAGAAAGGAACCTGGCCTTTGCAGGGGAACAATGCTTCTCTGCGACGCAGCCAACCTCTCAGGAAATCCAGGCCTTGTTGTAAATTAGCCTAGCCTCTGCAATGGAACCGAGCCTCTCTGCAAGAGACCCAGACAGTCTGCAAGAGACCCAGGCCTCTCTGGAAAGGAATCTGGCCTTTGCAGGGGAACAATGCTTCTCTGTGAAGCAACCAACCTCTCAGGAAATTCAGGCCTTGTTGTAAATTAGCCTAGCCTCTGCATGGGACCCGAGCCTCCCTGTCAAGGACCCAGACTGTCTGCAAGAGACCCAGGCCTCTCTGGAAAGGAATCTGGCCTTTGCAGGGGATCAATGTTTCTCTGCGAAAGGAACCAACCTCTCAGGAAATCCAGGACTTCTTGTAAATTAGCCTAGCCTCTGCATGGGACCCGAGCCTCCCTGTCAAGGACCCAGACTGTCTGCAAGAGACCCAGGCCTCTCTGGAAAGGAATCTGGCCTTTGCAGGGGATCAATGTTTCTCTGTGAAAGGAACCAACCTCTCAGGAAATCCAGGACTTCTTGTAAATTAGCCTACCCTCTGCATGGGAACCGGGCTTTGCTGTCAAAGACCCAATCTCTTTGTGGATGTTCCAGGTCGCTCTGGGGATATTCTCAGCCTCTGCACTGCAACCAGACCTCGCCCTCAAGGACCCAACCTATCGGGAAGAGGTCCAAGCCTCTCTGTAAAGGAACCTAGCCTCTGCACGTGAATCTGCTTTCTCTGTGGAGGTCCTAAATACCCTGCTAGCGATGCAGGACTCACATTGAAGGAAAGAAACAGGCCTTTGTAAAGGATCCACCGCTTCCTCCAAGAGATACAGACCTGTTTATAAATGCACCAGGCCCCTCCACGAAAACAATTGGTCAAGAGACCCAGGGCTCTCTGTAAATTAAACCAACCTCTGCATGGGAGCCAGTCCTCGGTGTCACGAATGCAATCTCTGTGAAGGTGATTTAAGCCTTTCTGTGCTGAAATCTAGCCACTGCATGGGAACCAGGCCTTTATGTGACTCAGCCTAGCCTCTGCATAGGAACCAGGCCTTTCTGTGATGAACCCTAGCCTCTGCACGGGAACCAGGCCTTTCTGTGAAGCAGCCTAGCTTGTGCATGGCAATCAGGCCTTTCTGTGATGAAATCTAGCCTCTGCATAGGAACCAGGCCTTTCTGTGATGAAACCTAGCCTCTGCACGGGAATCAGGCCTTTCTGTGATGAAATCTCGCCTTTGCACGGGAACCAGCCCTTTCTGTGATGCAACCTAGCTCTGCATGGGAATCAGGCCTTTCCGTGAAGCAGCCTAGCCTCTGCTTGGGAACCAGGCCTTTCTGTGATGCAACCTGGCCTCTGCGCGGTAATCAGGCTTTTCTGTGAAGCAGACTAGCCTGTGTATAGGAGCCAGGCCTTTCTGTGGTGCAACCTAGCTCTGCATGGGAATCAGGCCTTCCCGTGAAGCAACCTAGCCTCTGCATGGGAACCAGGCCTTTCTGTGATGAAATCTAGCCTCTGCATGGGAACCAGGCCTTTATGTGACTCAGCCTAGCCTCTGCATAGGAACGAGGCCTTTCTGTGATGAAACCTACCCTCTGCACGGGAATCAGGCCTTTCTGTGAAGCAGCCTAGTTTATGCATGGGAATCAGGCCTTTCTGTGATGAAATCTAGCCTCTGCATGGGAACCAGACCTTTCTGTGAAGCGGCCTAGCCTATGCATGGGAACCGGGCCTTTCTGTGATGAAACCTAGCCTCTGCACGGGAATCAGGCCTTTCTGTGAAGCAGCCTAGCTTATGCATGGGAATCAGGCCTTTCTGTGATGAAATCTAGCCTTTGCACGGGAACCATCCCTTTCTGTGATGCAACCTAGCTCTGCATGGCAATCAGGCCTTTCCGTGAAGCAGCCTAGCCTCTGCATGGGAACCAGGCCTTTCTGTGATGCAACCTGGCCTCTGCACGGTAATCAGGCCTTTCTGTGAAGCAGTCTAGCCTGTGTATAGGAGCCAGGCCTTTCTGTGATGCAACCTAGCTCTGCATGGGAACCAGGCCTTTCTGTGATGCAACCTGGCCTCTGCACGGTAATCAGGCCTTTCTGTGAAGCAGACTAGCCTGTGTATAGGAGCCAGGCCTTTCTGTGATGCAACCTAGCTCTGCATGGGAATCAGGACTTTTTGTGATGCAACCTAGCCTCTGCATATGAACCAGGCCTTTCTGTGATGCAACCTAGCCTCTGCAAGTAATCCAGACCTCTCTCTAATTTAGCACCTGGGAGGGGTAGCAGCCAACCAGGTTGGTCGGATCAGAGCCATTAAGAAGCCAATGTTATGGCAGTATTGTGGATGCTCGTGGCCTCACTCTGCTCCCCTCAGGCTCCCGTTGCCCACTCCCATTTTCATTGTCCTAAGAAACTCACTTACCTTGCCCGGCGCATCCTTACCCTGCTCCCAGAAGCTGCTCCTTCAGGACCACCATGGAAATGTAAGAGGGGCTCTGTCCAGCACCACTCGCTTACGAATCCATGGAAACCATCTTAGAATTAACCCACGCTAACGGCAATGAAGACCTCGAGGTCCAGGCCTCTCTTTGGAGAACCCAAACTCTCTGTGAGATAACCAGGCCTCTCAGCATGGAATAGAGGCCTTTGTGTATGGAAGCCAGTATTCTGTGCACTGCTCTGCTTGCCTGGCACTTCATACACCGCAGAGGCCAAGGTGAGTGTCTACTAAGACCCCGACCCCGAGAGGCATCCATAAAAGAATTTATAGTGGTTTAAAAACCAGGAGCAGCGGCCTCAGTGCTTTTGTCCCTTTTCCCTTTCCCGCTCCTCTGCATTTGAACCACATCCCCACCACCCAGCCCTCCCACACTCCATGATTGGGCTGTATGCCGTAGTCACAACAAGCTCCAGCTGCCTGGTGCATGGCGTGCTGCTGGCCACCATTCTTACTCCGCAGAGGCCAAGGTGAGTGTCTATTAAGACCCCGACCCAGACAGGCAACCTTAAAACAATTTATAGTGGTTTAAAAACCACGAGCTGCGCCCTCCGCGCTTTTGTCCCTCTTCCCTTGCCCAAGGCAAAGGGCAGCTCCAACAGTGGCAACAGTTTCTATTCGATATAGGTCAAGGATACCGTCTTAAATCTTTTTTTGCCACTCACTCTTACATCGCCACTTCGTAACATCTACTGATTTTCCTCTGTTGGCTTTGTAGGATGACTTCTGCTCCTTTCTTGTCCTCTCCGGATTATATGTTTTGTTGTTTGTTCTCTTTTCTGTCCCTCGTACGCGCCCTTAGGCCTTTTGAGTTAGTGGCGCAATACAAGAACACAGATAGATAGGTAGGTAGATAGATAGATAGATAGATAGATAGATAGATAGATAGATAGATAGATAGATAGATAGCTCCAGATAGTGCCTGCAGGTGTCAGCAGGGGAAGCCAGTGGCCAGCCGTCAACCAGCAGCAACTACCAAGTTAAGTGTGGCATGGGTGGGGAGTAGAGCAATCACTCTAGTCCAGAAAGCCCTGCCACTCTGCCTTACCTCAGAACATAGCCAGCCAGGCTTATATTACTAATCAGATCCACAAAGGGTGAGGATTGTTGAATTTTTAACCGAGCTACACTGGGACGGTTGTTAGGGTTGGCTCTTTTACTTGCATGTGTGCTGAGCCAGGATTGATGTCACCTTCAGAATGTAGGCTGTGAGTCTGGAGTGTGAGGTTAGAATGTTTGGGGTTGAATGGATTCTAACCCAGGCAGTTAGATTATGTGAGCCTGGGTGGTGGGAGCCAGTGGGCTCCTGTCCCTTTCCTCTTTATCTCCTAATGACTTGTTGACATCTGATCCTGTAACCTAAGAAGCTAATAAAGTAACCACTATGCGTACCTGGCCTGTGTATCCTGAGTGTCCCTTGGAGTGAACCCTATGACCAAGAGCCGGTCATAACAATTGGCGACGAGGATGGTCCAAGGTATGGTGAAGGAGGACCTTGGAGTGGACACCAAGTGAAGCAAAAGGAGATGCAGGTACCTGTGTGATGTCATGTGAGAGAGGAGAAGAGACTCTGCTGCGGGGGGTGCAGGCAAGAGGACAAGTAAATGAAAGGAGAGAGGGAGAGCCCACTGCCCCCCATAGACTGGTTGCACCCACCACCCAGGGCTGTTTGAGCCAGTCCACCCAGGGCTGGAAGGGACAGCCTGTCAGAGGAGACCCCTGGGAAGAAGGTAGAGTGCCCTCTTTGAGGCCAGGAGTCATTAGAGGCTGTCCAAGAGTCTGGAGAAATGGAAATCACCCAGGGCTGGAAGGGACAGCCTGTCAGAGGAGACCCCTGGGAAGAAGGGAGAGTGCCCTGTTTGAGGCCAGGAGTCATTAGAGGCTGTCCAAGAGTCTGGAGAAATGGAAAGCACCCAGGGCTGTTTGAGTCAGCCACCAAGTACTGCTTTAGTCAGCCCCCAGGGCTGTTGCAGGCGACCACCAGTGCTTTAAGTGGGCTGGGGCCTGCCGGGGCCGGGCCCCGCAGTCTCCAAAAAGTGAGGCTGAGCCGGGGCCCTGCCGGGGCCCCCCAGCCCCACCACGCCATGGCAGGACGCATTATCCCGCCGCGGCCGCAGCCGCAACGAGAGATGCGCCCGCCAGTTAAACGTCAGGCAAGCTGACAGAAGTGCCAGCCAGCCACAGCGTCGCTGTGACTGGCTGGCACTTCCGTCAGTCTCTGTAACTTTCTCTGATGACCCCTCATCTGAGGGGCCATCAGAGGAAGCTACAGTCCCTTAGTTCCCCTCGCCAGGTCACTGACCCTCAGCGAACCCGCGGGCTCCATGATCTAATATGTAGATTAGATCACGGAGCCCGCGGGTTCGCAGAGAGTGAAAGACGCCTCGGGGTCAGTGCTCTGAGCAGAGATCACTGAGCCCGAGGCGCCTTTCTCCTTTGGCAAGGCTTTATAAAAGATGCCTTCAACTGTGTACGTTTAAGCCATCTTTTATACACGTAGAAATATTTCTATGTTTATAACAGATGGCTTGAATCGTACACAATTCAAAGCAACTTTTATAAAGCTTTGTCGACGGACAAAGCCACCTTGGGTTTTGTCCGTCCTCAACGCTTTATAAAAGATGCCTACGTTTCAAGACGTCTTTTATAAACATAGACATATGTTACAAATGTCGATGTTTATAAAAGGCAGCTTGAATAGTACACAAACCATAGTAAGGTAAGCACACAAGTGTGCGTAACTTACTATGGTGTGTGCACTTTCAAGCCACCTTTTATAAACATAGAAATATGTAACATTGCTATGAATATAAAAGAAGGCTTGAAAAATACACAAACCATAGTAGTACGCAAACAAATATATAAATGCTCAAATACATTTATATATTTGTTTGCGCACCTTACTATGATTTGTGCACATTTAGGCCACGCCCACAATGGAGGCCACGCCTCCAAACGAGGGCCCCCCCTCAATTTCTTACCCCACTTAAAGCACTGGCGACCACCCAGGGGTGTCAGAAGCATCCTGCCCCATGGAGCCTGGGGCAAGGATGGCCTGTTGGAGTCTGCCAGGAACAGGCCCCCTGGTACATGAGGAGACATTGGCAGGGTTGCATGAGGCTGCCCCAGTGTGCCACCATTTCCTGAGTGACTATGCCAGCATTATTTAAAAAGGGGAAGTGTAATTTCCATGCCAAGTAAGCGTAATTGTGCCTTTTATGCACCTGGAGGCTAAAGGTTTTAATGAGAATAGACGCTATGCTGACTTGGTCTGAGGTGGGGACCATGCAATGAGAAAATGGTTACTGTTTGGGTTTGGGTATGATAGTAGTTTTTGGGGATGATTAGTTTATGCTTGCAGAAGAAATTTTGGAGTTTCATTTAAAAGTAAAATGTCATAATGGATTGAGCAACGATGTGGCAAGCAGTGACTGAAGAGTACTGTTGTGCATTAGTAGTGAATTACCATGAGAAGTATTAGTGAGAATGATGTTGCAGTTAGAATAGGAGATGCATTTTATTTTAGATGTAACCATTTTGAGGCATTGCAGGTTGGTTTTAGAGTTGGTCCCAGTTGGCAACATGGACCTTTAGGTCTCATTTAAAGTTGGTTTCCACATTTGTGTTGTGACAGGGGTTGTGTGTGAGTGGCACATATGAGGTTGATTGAGGTGGACAATCAAAGGGTGTTGATCCTATTATGCTTAGTATAACGTTTTGAGGCATTTTAGCATATTAGGTTACCTGTTTAATGGCGACATGGACTTTTAGAAAATGTGACTTGGATGTACTATGTTTCAATGTTCTGATCATCCTAAGACTATGTTTTGCTTGTGTGTGTGTGGTGTGAGATTTGTGATCTTAAAGCACAATAAGAGTGATGTTGGTCATTAATGGTTACCACAATCTTTGAGTCATTTCAGCATTTAGAGTTGCCCATGCTTTGGCAACATGGACTTTTAGGAAATGAGATCTGCAATTTATAATGTGATTATTGGTATGTCATTGCAATGCTTACTATAACCATTTTTGAGGCATTGTAGGCGTGATGTTCTGTTTGTGCGTGTATGGATGTGCAACCCATGATGACTGCCAGAGTGACTGCAGCGCTCCTTAGCAGTTAACATTCTATGCTGGGGTTGTCTGTATTTTGAACATCCTGTGTTTGTGTGTGTGTTGTAGCAGTATGTGAATGTTTTAGTGTTGGTGCATGACCAGTGTTGGGTTTTGAAATCTTTTTTATTGTTTTTTGGAATATGTTTTAATTGATGTACATGACCAGGGTTGGTCAGGGGACTCTGCGGAGTTGGAGGTGTTTGGTGTTTTGAGGCTCTGTGGGGTTAGTGATGTTACTAGTGGTAGGCTAGTATAGAAGCTAGTTGGAACTTTGATTAATTGGTTAGTGACTCTGAGGGGTCCAGAGGTACCTAGTAGGAGACTAGTACCATAAGCTTTGCAAAGCTGTGTTTTTGTGATGATTGGTGGCTCTGAGGAGTTCACATGAAACCTAGTGAAGCTTTTATGTTGTTTTGGATTGTGGCTCTGCGGAGCAGTCCAGAGGCATCTAGCAGGGGACTAGTGCCTGAAGCTGTGTGAAGCTTCTATGTTGTTTTTGAAGGTGTCTAGCTCTGCGGAGTTTACTTGAAGCTGTGTGAAGCTTTGATGTTTTTGGTGACCCTGGAGTTGTTAAGGTCCAGGGATTGCTTGGAATTCTGGAGATGCAAGTTACATGGCATTTAGTGTTTTCTTTTAACTTTAGATGACTTTTGGAATTGTTCTTGAGTCCGCTCTTGATTAATTTCAGAAGCCTGGCAACGTTTCATCTGCAGCTGTGTTCACTTTGGGGTGTTTATTTGGTTTTGAAGGGCTCATTTGTCTGGCCAACATTTGTAGCGTTATGCTGGTGGTGGTTGTTTAGTGACAGCTGGTTGCATTTCTTTATTGGTGTGATGAGGTGAGTGACTGGTGATTAGGTGTGTCTGTGTTGCTTGAATTTTGGAATGAGTTGCAGCGGCATGAGTTGTGACTGTGGTTTCTTGGTGACCCAGGTAGATTGTTGGGTTGTTAGTAAGTATCTTGCGCAGTTATGACAGTACCTGGTTTTTCCCGGTTTTGGGAGTTAGTACTCGGAAGTGGCAGTCCGAGGTTCCTTTGTGGCAGAGAGGAACGGAAGGAGCTTTGTGTTGGTTGGTCTTGGTAGTGTTGTGGTTTGTTTGCCGAGGTGGGCGGTTAGTGCTCGAAAGTGGCAGTTCGAGGTTCCTTTGTGGCAGGCGGGAACGGAAGGCGATTTGTGATGTTTTTATTGGTTAGGAATGTTAGTTGTGGCGGCTGGGACTGTCATAGGATGTTAGTTATGCCTGTTTGTTCAATCTCTGGGGTTAGCGGAACTCTGCTGAGAGTGAGGTGTGTCTTGCTGTTGTGAAAGTGTGTGTTGTTCTTTATGCAAGAGGAGGAGGTGTTAGGGTTGCTTTCTCTAAGTGTGTGTTTGAGGTGTGTTTGTTTGTTGTAGGAAAGGAGGTGTTAGGGTTGGCTCTTTTACTTGCATGTGTGCTGAGCCAGGATTGATGTCACCTTCAGAATGTAGGCTGTGAGTCTGGAGTGTGAGATTAGAATGTTTGGGGTTGAATGGGTTCTAACCCAGGCAGTTAGATTATGTGAGCCTGGGTGGTGGGAGCCAGTGGGCTCCTGTCCCTTTCCTCTTTATCTCCTAATGACTTGTTGACATCTGATCCTGTAACCTAAGAAGCTAATAAAGTAACCACTATGCGTACCTGGCCTGTGTATCCTGAGTGTCCCTTGGAGTGAACCCTATGACCAAGAGCTGGTCATAACAACGGTGCTGTAAGAGTTGGCCTGTGTCGCACTCTTGGGGAGCTGTTCATTTTGCCTCGAGCCACAGCTAGATGGTGCCACTTTGGGATGGAATTGTGATTATTACGATAGAACTGTGAATGTTAACCTGCTTCACTCTCTTAGGGAATTGTCAATATTAGCAATCTCCTACTATATAGTACACTCAAATCTAGGTGTAACAAACCATCCATTGCTGTTATATTACGAAAACCTACTGCATTACATTATGGAACCCTACTGTATTGTGAAACCTAGGCCTCTATCCCACTATACAGGACTCTCAAATCTAGGTGTAGCCTCCATCTTTCTCTATTATATGGTGACACCTACTGTATTGTGAAACCTAGGCCTCTAGTTGGGAGACATATAACCCATTAACCAAAAAGCTCAAATTTCGGCATACTTAACTCACACAAAAACCTACATAACCACCCTCGCACAGCAAACCGCATGCACTTCACCACACCACAACAACAAACAACACATAAGCCGCAACAACAGCACACGAGGACTGATATCGATCCAATACTCGCTCCCAAGCTCAGCGCACAGTGAAAACCGAACTGAAGCTGCCAACAGGACATCACTTCTTTCATTCTTTCACTATCCTACTCACTCTTCACCTTACTAACCCATCCCGGCATCTCGCTTGCAGATCCGCCTGGGTGCCTGAGGACCAATTCCGTTCGTGACGGTGCACGGTACAAATATCTTTAACATTTAACATACTACCTACGCAGGAAGAAAGATGCTGCACAGCCTTCTGTGTCCATGCACACTTGGCAGTCCCTACGCCAAAAACGTCACACCCAATGGATGAAGCACTGGATATGGCGCTCCAGGGTTCACTTGCCAAAGCTCCATATTTGTGTGGGAGTCTCCCTTATTGGCTGCCAGTTTTTGAACGTCATGACATCATCCTGTCTCTCCAATGAATGTTAAAGAGCAATTAAGGAGTCTTTGTACCACAGGCCAACCCGAATGCTCTTGAATTGAGTTTCTATATGATGTCAAGCGGCAGTTCCTATCATACTGTGAAAAGTAGCGAGTGAGTGGGCGGTGCCTGAGCTGTGTCTGAACTTCAGAACTAGACCTGAGTTCAGAAAACAAAAACGAAAGTTCGAATTGCACAGTTAGGATATGCCTGCCTTTCTTCCCTGCTGCCAGGTTTGGGTTCTGCGTAGGGACCCTAAACGACTATAGGGATAGACGAGGTGAAGAACAGGGTCAGACTGGGGCATACATTTGGCTCGGGCACCAATGAAAAGTGGTTGAATGGCAATTCATTCATCGAGCAGTATCCACTTTTTTGGTGGGGGGAGGGGTTAATATATGTAACAAATTTAGCATTATGAAGAATATATGTCAGTAACACTTGTGAAAACGTACAGCATTACAGTGAAGGGTCTTATGAAAGTGAAAAATGTGTTTCAAAACACTGGCTCGCACTAGCACGTTGGGCCTGCACTTTGATACCACCCGGACAGTCTCCACTGGCAGCACAAGCACCACACGTAGGATACCACCATAGAGAGTGTTATTTACCAGTACTCCTGGAGCGTTCATCTGGACAGTCTCCACTGGCAGCACAAAAACCACACGTAGGATAACACCATAGAGATTGTTATTTACCAGTACTCCTGGAGCGTTCATCTGGACAGTCTCCACTGGCAGCACAAGCACCACACGTAGGATACCACCATAGAGAGTGTTATTTACCAGTACTCATGGAGCGTTCATCTGGACAGTCTCCACTGGCAGCACAAGCACCACACGTAGGATACCACCCTAGAGAGTGTTATTTACCAGTACTCCTGGAGCGTTCATCTGGACAGTCTCCACTGGCAGCACAACAACCACACGTAGGATACCACCATAGAGAGTGTTATTTACCAGTACTCCTGGAGCGTTCATCTGGACAGTCTCCACTGGCAGCACAAGCACCACACGTAGGATGCCACCATAGAGAGTGTTATTTACCAGTACTCCTGGATTGTTCATCTGGACAGTCTCCACTGGCAGCACAACAACCACACGTAGGATACCACCATAGAGATTGTTATTTACCAGTACTCCTGGAGCGTTCATCTGGACAGTCTCCACTGGCAGCACAAGCACCACACGTAGGATACCACCATAGAGAGTGTTATTTACCAGTACTCCTGGATCGTTCATCTGGACAGTCTCCACTGGCAGCACA
Organism: Ambystoma mexicanum; assembly: GCF_040938575.1. Lineage (NCBI taxonomy): Eukaryota > Metazoa > Chordata > Amphibia > Caudata > Ambystomatidae > Ambystoma > Ambystoma mexicanum. Next base: position 343,059,444 of record NC_090921.1, on the reverse strand, counting down.
AGCACCACACGTAAGATACCACCATAGAGAGTGTTATTTACCAGTACTACTGGATCGTTCATCTGGACAGTCTCCACTGGCAGCACAAGCACCACACGTAGGATACCACCATAAAGAGTGTTATTTACCAGTACTCCTGGAGCATTCATCTGGACAGTCTCCACTGGCAGCACAAGCACCACCCTAGAGAGTGTTATTTACCAGTACTCCTGGAGCGTTCATCTGGACCGTCTCCACTGGCAGCACAACAACCACATGTAGGATGCCAACATAGAGAGTGTTATTTACCAGTACTCCTGGAGCGTTCATCTGGACAGTCTCCACTGGCAGCACAAGCACCACACGTAGGATGCCACCATAGAGAGTGTTATTTACCAGTACTCCTGGATCGTTCATCTGGACAGTCTCCACTGGCACCACAAGCTCCACACATAGGATACCACCATAGAGATTGTTATTTACCAGTACTCCTGGAGCGTTCATCTGGACAGTCTCCACTGGCAGCACAAGCACCGCACGTAGGATACCACCATGGAGAGTGTTATTTACCAGTACTCCTGGATCGTTCATCTGGACAGTCTCCACTGGCAGCACAAGCACCACACGTAGGATACCACCATAGAGAGTGTTATTTACCAGTACTCCTGGATCGTTCATCTGGACAGTCTCCACTGGCAGCACAACAACCACACGTAGGATACCACCATAGAGAGTGTTATTTACCTGTACTCCTGGATCGTTCATCTGGACAGTCTCCAGTGGCAGCACAAACACCACACGTAGGACTGCAACAAGCACATGTTTTACTAAACCAAACTATTGGCTTTTATATCGATGCAGGGTGCAGTGGTTCCTCCCATCTACCCTGGATATATTTTCCCTCTCGGGTTACTCTTTCTGGGGGCCTTCAAGAAAGGAGGCTGTGTGGTGTCACCCTGTCCATGTGGACCTAGGAATACGGTGACCACTGAATGCTGTGCCTGGGGTGACTGTGTGTGTATTCTGCCCACAATGGATACTTATCACACATGCAAGTGTCACACTTTGGGCTCCTAGCAATCACTTGGTGGTCTGAGTGTCTGCAATGACATTGTATACCAGGACCCCACTTCCTTGATCCTCCAACAATGCATGGAGCAGTGGCGGCTGGAGAATGTTGTGACTGAAGGGGCGTAAAGAAGCGTGTGAGACTTTGCATAGTGAGGGAGCCGAACCATGCAAGGGAGGATCCCGGGGAAGGGGAAGAAGGTGGAGGGAGCCCACAAAAAATTACACAAAAATATGAATTGTGTTGAAATGGTGCACTTTATAGCAAATGTCGTGAAAAATTGGTTAAAAGTCATGCAAGTTGCAATCAGTTCTGTAAGGCAATGTGCTGGTCTTGGAAGCAAGACCACACAGAGCAACAGAGCTTCGAATCCCGGATCGGCGCTTAGAAACCGAAATCAGGTATGGTATTAGGCGCGTTATAAAAAATACGATTAAACTTAAAAATTAAAATAATGTGTATATCCTAGCCAACAGATACCAGGCCACTAACAGCACAAAGGAGCATTGTACAACATTTTCCTGCTTTCTGCCCCCACAATATATAACAGCAATGCCACTATTAAGCACATGTTCACGTTCACTTTGCACACGTTACATATGATAGTACCGACAGTGCAAAACTATATTCATGCTGGCAGTGCCCGAAATATGCCAGCATGCTGCTGTAAGACCACACTTTCATGCTGGCTGTGCCATATGCCAGGACTGCAGTGTGGAAATGTTGTCATACAGCCAGTGCCTGTATATGCCAGGATTGTCCTGAGAAAACAATGCCAGGCACATCATTCAAACGCAGTTTCTGGTGCCCATGCCTGACATTGACAACGTAACACCCCCACCCCAGCACACACATACCATATCCCCTTTCATTTGTAAAGTGCGTATGCATGACAACTTAGAATGCATTATCAAAATATGCATGTCATTTTTAAATCATTACCCAGCCCTCCCGACACAGCAGTCATATTACAGATGCCATTTTAAATAAAGTGCTGCAAAATGTTACATTTTGGGTGAAACAGCCACGGAAATGTTTTAGTTGCTAGTGCACAACAGAAAGTACTTTGTCCAACACCTGCATCTTGATGGCAAAGCAATTCCCATGCAACCTTTTCCAAATGGTTCTATTGCACTCCAACTGCCATTGAGCTAAGGTTCAGGAACACTCATCCCCAGCACAGCGCAGCATCAGGTCCAAACGCATCCCCTCTAAGCGCTGTGTGTTCAATCGGCAAAAACAGCACAACTGAAGAGCACAGGGGGGAAAACCCTGGCAGGCGGCCCCCAATAATGCCTGCCCTGAAAGGTGCCTGGCACCCTGAAGAACGGTGCTTGCAGCCCCTTTCCAATAACAGACACATGCATTAAAGACTGCCCCTGTCCCTGTCAAGGTTCTAGCAACACTCCAAGCAAACCAAGTCTCAGTATTTGTTCTTTCGCCTCCATCAATCCTTCGCTATAAATGCTGATCGTTGTACCCCCAACACTCAAAGCAGCACATATCCAAGTTTGACTCGCTTGCTTCAAGGTGGCGAGAAGGACGCTGCAGACAGAGATCCGAAGACTGACCGCCTGGTTTTCATTCAGTCAGCTACACTTTGAGCTGTGCCAAGTGTTGCGAGTGCATGAAAGAAAAAAACCCCGAATGAATTCACACGACATTGTGCCCTGTGGATTATTTCATGTAGTTTCCTTTCATGCATTCATATATATCGCGACATGCAGAATTAAGGAATTTTAAGAAACCCTTTATTCGTCCTTTAGCAAGAGCGAGTCCCTTCGTTCACAGTGCCAGCAGGCAGTACACCAGGACCAACTCTGCATGTGGGTCATAAACACACACAAGCTGCACGACCCAGGGGGCCATTCCAACACCCCGCAAAGACATGCTTTTAAGAGACTAGTTAGTGGGTGTTTACATTATGAAACACGTGCATGCATTAAAACACCAGAGAACCAATGGTGATATTTGCTTTTGCCATAAAACTATATGAGAGTTACTGAGCTTGGATTAAGGGATTCGAGTTCTCAGCTTTGGTCGCCATCACCTCCCTCCACCACGAGCCTTCCTGGCTGGCTGGGCCTGAGTGAAGAACACATTCAGCCTTACAGTGGAGTCTGCCATTAAACCCAATAGTTGTTATTCTTCTGGAACCATGGCTTTCTTCATTCTCTTCATTCTGCAGCAACATTGCCAGCTGCCGCACCCTGTCACAGTACACATTCAAATTCAATTGGTTAAAGAAATAGCCAATCAATTGTGAGCATGACTGACAGCAGACAGTGGCTTTGGATTGGCCCAGGTCTGCTGTCAGTCACACAGAAGCCGAAACGGCATGCTGGAAGTGACGAAAAGTATTCCTTGGGGTTGTTTCTTTCTTAACGCCCCCAGGCATCATTTTCAGCTGTGTCTATTGGCTTTTCAGTGCAGCCCAGGACTGCGCATGTGCAGTGGGGATGGCTGCACATTCAGTGCAGTGTCACCATGTCGACGAGTGACAGGATTTTGCAATTACTCGTGGACATAGTGGGGGAGTGTCATGGTTGGTGGGACACCACCCCTCCTGCATCCATGGGCCAGCCTCGCCTGCATGTCAGCTATTCAGGATTGGATGTGAAATAATTTACTTAAGAAAGACAGTGATAAGACAAGCGGCTTTATCACAAATCACATCCCCCATTTCTGGACCTGCATCTAGCTCCTCTATCGGACCTGCCAGTTCTTACTCTCGGTCTGTCAAAAAACCTGGGCATTCTTCCAAATCCTGACCTTTCACTTCTCCCCCAGATCAGCATTGTCAGCTCATGCTAATTCCTCCTCTAGCCCCTCAAGGACGTCCTCGATTATTTCACATCCATGAACAAGCTTGATTGCTAATGCTCTCGTCTTTTCCAGGTCGGAATTTGATGGAAAAAAAGTCTAGCATGGGCTTCCTTCCTCTTTTCTGGTTTTAAAGTCATCGGAATGTGGATGTAAATCTCACTGGCCTCGGAAAAAGCCAACAGCCTTACCTACCACCATTTGCTGCCAATCACCAAATCCAACACATTCTAGTCTCTCAGGATATAACGCCAAACTTGGAGCCACCTTGGTCTTCTTTTTGTCAAACACAGAATACTATAGAAACCACTGCTTCTCCGTGGACACACTTCTATCCACTCATCTCTCCGGCAAACTATGTTCCGAGGCCTTCCCTGACATCATTTCCCACCTGTGGAACAGCCTCCCTCCCAATATTTGGTCCACCCCTGACCAACATGCCTTGCAGATACTCTTGAAAGAGCTGGTTCCTCTAGCAGTAAATGTCTTGCTTTGACTGTGCATGCAGAGGCCACCGTGGTGATGCATGTTTTTCTATACACACACACACACAGATATCCTTGACAAAGACAAGCTACACTAGTTTTACAAGATAACCACACAGTCATTACAAAGGGGAGGAGAAGCCTATGAGGCCTAACTGCCATTAGTAAGAATATTTTACTCCACGGAACCAACAACACCAATTACATATAAAGTAGACTCTTACTACATAGTAATTTTACCTTTGAAATTCTCATAACCGGGAAGTGGAGCGATCCCCTACTTGTCACTTTGTAGGAGTGCTTCTTGGTGCATGATGGTTTCTTGATGACAGCTTTCACGGTTGTCCAACTCTAGGCCTCGAGGGCCGGAAACATGTCAGATTTTTAGGATGACCCTCATTAATTTTCATGAGATAAATTTGCATACAATGATTCTAAACGTGTGCACATTTTTTCTCATGAATGCTAATGAAAACCCGCCAGGTATCCGGCCCTCGAGGCCTGGAGTTGGACATTCCTGGAGATCTCTCTCCGAGCGGCCGGATCTTTGCCTTGGAGTGCCAGCAGGGGGCAGCAGCAGCTGAGGCTCTGGGGATCCACCCTGTCCAGGCTGGAGCTGCTGCCCCCTATTGGAACCTCATGGTGAAAGGCCTTTCTTTTCTGGGGTGGCATTACAGATATCCCACAATGTTTCAGGGTCCTCCTCAAAGTGCGCTGATTAGAGGCGGTGCTCAATTGGTCGGTGGGCCGATTTTAAAAGTAAAAACATACTCCGGAAGAGTTTATTTTGCAAAATAAACCTGGTGGTTGAGATAAGTACATACTTTCCTTTCATAAGAAGAAGACACTATGATGAAAGGCTCTTCCTACTGGTGAGAACGTGTATGCTATATTCTTGACCCTAGCTTCACAGTGCTAAGAACGTGACATACAGGCTGGTGATAACAGAGTAACGATAGAACTTGAGGCAGCCCAAACTAGGTGAAAGTAACTACTATGGGTAGAGGGGCATCAGGGTAGCGGGGACTGTGGCCAGTGTGTGGCCTAACCCCATGGACCCTCAATAACCCCGGTATTCACATTCCCAATCTTCATCTCTCACCACTGCTAGAGTCTGGATCTCACACAATGTACTGGAGTTTATGGGCCTGCTATATCGCCACAAGTATAGTCTTTTAACCTACCCAAGCACTGTTGCTTCCAGTATGAGGAGGCTCAAAAGCACCACCCCTTTTTAAAATTAAGTAATTAGCCAATTCATCTACATAGTGGCCCGTATTTCATGTGTAGAGCTTCTTCTTGAATGACGGCTCTGCAATGATTTTGAATCCTCCCATCCTCAAGGAGTGTCTTGCCACTGTCCCTTGCCCTGTGTGCGCGCCAACACTACATAATGACCCAGCAGTTCCTGGCATCTCTGGCAGTGTGGCGTGCCAGTTCCCAGGTGCAGCTGCAAATAGTGCTTGTCTGGCCCACATCAAGCATCCAGTGATAGACCCGCCACTGACTTCTTTCGTGGTGGCAAATCACTCAAGTCTCAATGTGGCAGATCATCAGTCTTGTGGTGTGCTGGTGCCAAATCACCCAAGTGCTGTTTTGCCTATTACCAAACACTGATGTCTACTGGTGCCATGTCACCCAAGTGAAAAGGTAGGTGATCAACACCAACATTTCATGAAGCATGAAAAATTGCAAAAGTCTGGTGATGCCAATTCTCCCAAATGTTATGTTGTCTGGTATCAAGTCACTGACACTTGCTGGTGCCAAATATCCAAAATCATCTTGTGAACCTTAATACAAAATCATTGAAGTCTTGCACGGGGGAACCAAATCACCCAGGTATCATGGTTCCTGCCACCCTATCACCCAGGTCCTGCAGAAGTTGGTGCCAACTCAGCCATGTGTTGTGTTGCCAGGCACCAAAACATCATTGACTTATGGTGCTTGAGTAAAGAGGAGGCACTTTGCAGATCATAAACCCCCATTTCTGCATGGCCTGTGGCCTTGTAGAGTAGAAATCCATACAGCTCTGGCTTTCCTCGCATGTGCAGGCCTAACAACAAGGGCTGGGTAACAGCCATTGGGAAGGGGCACCGAGTGGCGTTAGAAGGGTCACTGAGTGCATAGCTAGTTCCATCTTCTGGAGGAAATGCCTTCAGGGTTGTCCAACTCCAGCCCTCGAGGGTCAGGATCCTGATGGATTTTCAGGATATCCCTCATTAATATTCATGAGGAAAAATGTGCACATATTTAGAATCATTGTATGCAAATGTATCTCATCAATATCCATGAGCGGTGTCCTGAAAACCCGAAATGGATCCAGGCATCGAAGCCTGAAGTTGGACAACCCTGAGTGCAAGCCTTTGTACATTGTGCACCAGCCTCAAATTGAGCAAATTCCCAATGCTTTGTTTTTTCCTGACTTGCTGTAGTGCCAATTGGTTTGGCAATCCTGTTGGAGGTGAAACACATTCAGGGAGGCATCGAGAATACCTACTCCCCACCTGATTGGTCATTGTGTAAGAGCACAAAACATGGGGCACTCAGAAGTGTCAGGATCAATGAAGCAATTCGGTCATTCAAGGACAGTGGCAATAGCTCATCAAATACACATTACGGAGGTCTGGCTACATACAACAAGTCGCCACTCCCCTTCCGGAACCTAGCACATAATCCAGACTCCAGCCATTGGTCATCACAGGATCATACTTTAAATACCACCGTTCTGCCTTCTATTCCCACCCCCTTGGCACCCAAACCATGGCAGCCATCGAGACGGTAAAGAAAGACAAAGACAGATGACAACTACCTCCACGGCTCTCACTGTCCGCCGGCTTCACCTGGATGGGACGCGCCATCTGAAAGTGAAGGAAAGAAAGAATTAAAAATCGGCTTCTCTCCCTCATAATATACAGAAAACTGGGGGAGACTGGGTCACCGATAGTGGGAGAGATACATGCAGAACATTATTTGCATTGCAAAATATAGTGCGAAGGCCTAGGGCGGGATGCAATAAGAGGTTGTAGTCTGTGATTGGTCCGTCCCAGAATCTCCTAACGGGCACCATCTCTACTGAGAGATTAATCTGTGGTGACCAATCGGAAGAGTACCTCGAGCGGATGTTAAGGGAATACAGATTATGAATGGTCTGCAGCCCAAGACCTTCTAAAGAGATCCTTGCCTATTGGCAGAATACAGTCTGAGGATTGTCCTGAGCCGTGAACCGCCTAACAAGAATACAGTCTGCAAGGATGCGTCAGAACAGTACCACGTGAAATGAGTCATCCCTATTGAGAGAATACATGGTCTGCAGCGCAGAACCTCTTAACAAGCATCAACCCTATTCAGAGAATACAGTCTGCAAGGACACGTCAGACCAGTATTACATGAGACGCGTCATCCCTATTGAGAGAATACATGGTATGACAGTGCAGAACCTCCTAACAAGCATCAACCCTATCAGAGAATATAGTCTGCAAGGACGCGTCAGACCAGCATTACATGAGACGCGTCATCCCTGTTGAGAGAATACATGGTATGACAGTGCAGAACCTCCTAACAATCACCAACCCTATCAGAGAATATAGTCTGCAAGGACGCGTCAGACCAGCATTACATGAGACGCGTCATCCCTGTTGAGAGAATACATGGTATGACAGTGCAGAACCTCCTAACAATCACCAACCCTATCAGAGAATATAGTCTGCAAGGACGCGTCAGACCAGTATTAGATGGTATGAATGGTCTGCAGCACAGAACCGCCTAATAAGCACTGTCCCCTATTCGGAGAATACAGTCTATGACAACCTGTCATAATGGTACCTCGTTTGTCGCTCCATCCCTATTGAGAGCATACATTCTGTGATTGTTCCGCAGCCCTGAACCTCCCAATGAGCAGCATACTTATTCAGGGAACATAGCCTTCAAGGACCGGTCAGAACAGTGTCACGTGAGATGCATCATCCCTAGTGAGAGCATACAGTCTGTGGATGGTGTGAAACTTCTGACAAGATAATACAGCCTGTGAGGACCTGTCACGAGTACCTCAGAGGAGCGCCATGCCTATTGAGAGAATACAGTCTGTGAGAACATGTCATGAGTACCTCAGAGGAGCGCCGTGCCTATTGAGAGAATACAGTCTGTGAGAACATGTCATGACTACCTTGGAGGAGCGCCGTGCCTATTGAGAGAATACAGTCTGTGAGGACCTGTAACATGTACCTTGGAGGAGCGCCGTGCCTATTGAGAGAATACAGTCTGTGAGAACATGTCATGAGTACCTCGGAGGAGTGCCGTGCCTATTGAGGGAATACAGTCTGTGAGAACATGTCATGAGTACCTCAGAGGAGCGCCGTGCCTATTGAGAGAATACAGTCTGTGAGGACCTGTAACATGTACCTCGGAGGAGCGCCGTGCCTATTGAGAGAATACAGTCTGTGAGAACATGTCATGAGTACCTCGGAGGAGCGCCGTGCCTATTGAGAGAATACAGTCTGTGAGAACATGTCATGAGTACCTCGGAGGAGCGCCGTGCCTATTGAGAGAATACAGTCTGTGAGAACATGTCATGAGTACCTCGGAGGAGCGCCGTGCCTATTGAGAGAATACAGTCTGTGAGAACATGTCATGAGTACCTTGGAGGAGCGCCGTGCCTATTCAGAGAATACAGTCTGTGAGGGCCTGTAATATGTACCTCGTCGGAGCGCCGTGCCTATTGAGAGAATACAGTCTGTGAGGACCTGTAACATGTACCTCGTAGGAGCGCCGTGCCTATTGAGAGAATACAGTCTGTGAGGACCTGTAACATGTACCTCGGAGGAGTGCTGCACCTATTGAGAGAATACAGTCTGTGGATGGTTCACAGCCCAGACCTCCTAACAGATACTTTCCCCTATTCAGGGAATACAGTCTGCGAGGACCTGCCAGAAGAGTGCCTGGAAGGGGAACCATCCCTATCAATGGTCCTCAACCCAGAATCTCATTTATTTATTTATTTATTTTGATATTTGTAAAGTGCACCTAACCCGGAGGCAACTGGGCTCTGGGTTACATAGGAATGATGGTTACGGTAGTTACATATTGCAGCTGTTTACAGGCTGTGCAGTAGTTGCTCCGGTTATCCAGTAAAAGACATTTTATGCATGGCGTAACATATACAGTTGGTACCAGGTATCAGTACAGGGAGATTTGCTGGTCATATTTAAGACAAGAATTATATAGTTGTCGTTCCTCTATGTATCTTGTGAAAAGAGCCAGGTCTTAAGGCCTTTGTGGAAGAATCAAAGGGAAGGTTCTTATCGAAGCGCTAAAGGCAAAGAATTCCATTGTTTGTCCGCAATCACACGGAAGCTGCAGCCTCTGGCTTTTTGGTGCCTGAATCTAGGGATGGCAAGGAGGCATGTGTAGGCCGAGTGGGTAGGTCTATTGGTTTGGGCCTTGGAGACTTATCTAGCTAGACAGATCGGGGTACTGTTTGATAGGTATTTGTGGGTCAGAGATAAGGTTTTGAATGTAATGCAATCCTGGACCAGCAGCCAGTGGATATTGCGTCTAGCTGATATGTGATCTTTTTTAGGGATATTGAGTGCTGCTCTTACAGCATTGTTCGGGATGATTTGTAATTTGTTAATGTTGCATGAGTTAGATCCTGCAAAGAGGGAGTTGCAGTAGTCAATCCTGGACTGGCTCTGGCTAGGGTGATACAGTTGAGAAAAATGTGTAGTTCCTATTGGTAATAGAAACTCCTGTCCCCTGCACACCATTCAAGAGTGGAAAGGTGGTGATACAGTTGTCAGAGTTCAGAAATGGTCTGCTGGCGTTGATCAGTTTGTCGTTGTACGCTGCGGCCGTGGCAATGGCATTTACCTGCCTTGTTAGGGATAGCGAAGAGTCTAGATATACTCCTAAGGTTTTTACCTCTTTGGATACAGTGGGCCTCATTACGACCCAGGCGGTAAGTTACCGCCTGGGCCGTGACTTTACCACCATGGCGTAAACTGTGTTTACGCCATGGTGGTTGGTAAATCCCCATTTACCCTTCCCCATTCCCATTTTTGCCCCATAGGGCATAATGGGAGTGGGGAAGGCGTTAATTACGCCACCGTAAATTACGGTGGCGTAATTAACTCCATGGTCCCTTAGCGCCATGGATTTTAACACCTGCTGAAAGCAGGTGTAAAATCCGCCATGGCGCTAAGGGACCTCGTACTCAGGCGGTAAGGGTCGGCGCTGTTTACGCTGCCGTAAACCCCTTACCGCCTGGGTCGTAATGAGGCCCAGTGACAATGTTTCCATCAAAGCTAAAAGATTTATACGAGTCAGGGAGGTTATTTAGCCGAAATTGAGTGCCAATGAGGAGTAATTCCGTTTTCTCATCATTTAGGAAGAGCTCATGTTGCGCCATCCAGGCTTGAATGGTTAAGTATATTTTGTTCAGTGCTTTGGAGTCGGTGTTATAATTTCCAGTGATGGGCAGGAGTATTTGAGTGTCATCCATGTAGTTAGTGTATGTGACGCAACAGTTGGTCTAGGAGGTTGAAGAGTGGCTTGGTGAATATGTCATAAAGTGTTGGCGAGACACAGGAGCCTTGAGGCACTCCGCAGGTGACTGCAGCTGGGGGACTGCCGTAGTGGTTGAGAACACACTCATTAAGCGGTTGGACAAGAAGGATTGTATCCATTTTATGGCTTTGTTTGAGAAGTTGGCAGCTAGGACGGGGTGTTGGCAGAGTATATTGTGATTTATCAAATCAAAGGCTGCTGAGAGGTCGAGTAGGAGGGGGATGGCTAGATTACCCTTGTCTTTCATCTCATCCATTTGGATTTTGAGGTCTAAATGGGTGGTTTCCGTTCGATGACCAGGGCAGAGGCCAGACTGGCGGAAGCCAAGGAGATTGTGCATTTCGAAGTATCTTTGAATTTACAGGTAGTATTTTCAGGAGGAATAGTACTGTTGTAATAGGGTGGTAATTAGTGGGAACATTGGGGTCTAGTGTTGGTTTTTTAAGAAGTGGGAGTACCCAGGCTTCTTTGAGATTTTCTGGTACATTGCTAGTGGAAAAGGAGTTGTTAATCAAGGTCATGATGAAGGAGTCAAGCTCTTCGGCCCAGTCTTTTATGCGAGAGGCTGGGCAAATGTCTCCTTGACATCTGGAGGGTTTCAGGCCATTGATGATTTTGGTGGTTTCAGTGGTGGTTACAGGGGTGAATTCAAATCTGGGCATGGGGCTAGAGGGTATGGGTCGCTGATCAGGGTTTTGGTTGGCTGGGGCAAGTTTAGTTTTCTTTGCTGTGATTTTGTTTTGGACTAGGGAGATTTTGCCGAGGAGGGCATTTTGGATGTTTACGCACCATTATAGATCTTTAATACAGTGGTCTGGTGGAGGGGCTGGTGTTTTGAGTTCACGTAGAAGGGTGAAGAGTTTGCTTGTGTCAGAGTTTGCTTTTGCAATTCTCTCATTGTACGAGTTGCTTTTGGATTGGAGTATGGCTAGTTTATACTCTTTTGCCAGGGCATTGTAGCGTTGTTTGTTTGCAGGAGAGGATGTTTTTTTCCATGCGCTCTCAGTGATTCCTTTTGAAGAGCTTAAGACTTTGAGACTTGGGGTGAACCAGGAGTTTAGGTGGTCTGTTGGTTTGGGTTTCTCGGTTGCCCAAGGGTGCTACTTTGTTGACAGCGTCTTGGAGGGTTTGGTTGTAAAGAGAAACCATCACCGTGGGATCGGGGTTGGTCTGTAGGATGGTAGTTAGAGGTTGAAGCAACAGCAGTATGTTTTCTGGCGTGATGTTTCGTGAGCTTCTTGAAGGTGCATCTGAGGCTTATTGAGGCTGGATATTTAGTTGAGCTAGATCATTGATAGAGAATATGATGACATTGTGGTCTGACCAAGGGCACATATTGTTTGCTACTATATTGGTGTAGCATTTGTGATCTGCTAGCCAGTGTAGTGTGCTGCCTTAATCATGTGTGGGGTTGGATATTCAGTGGGAGAAGCCTTGAGCTTCAATGGTGATAGCAAGGGCAAGTGCCTGGGAGTAAAAAGGGTAATTGAGACCTAGGTTGACGTCTCCCATAAAGATGGCCTTAGTTCTAGTTTTGAGTCGTTTGTTTCTCTGATGGAGAGACGGGTGGTAGTTAGGAGTTTCTGCTGGCTAGTGACTAGATTGGTTGTAGTAGAAGGGGCCTTAGTTCTAGTTTTCAGTCATTCATTTTCTGATGGAGAGAAGGTGTGCATGTTAGGAGGTGCTGCTGGCTGGTGACTAGACTGGTTGTAGTAGAAGGGGCCTTAGTTCTAGTTTTGAGTCGTTTGTTTCTCTGATGGAGAGACAGGGTGGTAGTTGGGAGGTGCTGCTGGCTAGTGACTAGACTGTTTGTACTAGAAGGGGCCTTAGTTCTAGTTTAGAGTCATTTGTTTCTCTGATGGAGGGACGGGGTGCTTGTTAGGAGGTGCTGCTGGCTGGTGACTAGACTGGTTGTAGTAGAAGGGACCTTAGTTCTAGTTTTGAGTCGTTTGTTTCTCTGATGGAGAGACGGGTGGTAGTTAGGAGGTGCTGCTGGCTGGTGACTAGACTCGTTGTAGTAGAAGGGCCTTAGTTCTAGTTTTGAGTCGTTTGTTTCTCTGATGCAGAAACGGGGTGGCAGTTAGGAGGTTCTGCTGGCTGGTGACTAAACTGGTTGTAGTAGAAGGGGCCTTAGTTCTAGTTTTGAGTCATTCATTTTCTGATGGAGAGAAGGGGTGCTTGTTAGGAGGTGCTACTGGCTGATGACTAGACTGGTTGTAGTTGAAGGGGCCTTAGTTCTAGTTTTGAGTCGTTTGTTTCTCTGATGGTGAGACAGGGTGGTACTTGGGAGATGCTGCTGGCTAGTGACTAGACTGGTTGTACTAGAAGGGGCCTTAGTTCTAGTTTTGAGTCGTTTGTTTCTCTGATGGAGGGGCGGGGTGCTTGTTAGGAGATGCTGCTGGCTGGTGACTAGACTGGTTGTAGTAGAAGGGGCCTTAGTTCTAGTTTTGAGTCGTTTGTTTCTCTGATGGAGAGACGGGTGGTAGTTAGGAGGTTCTGCTGGCTGGTGACTAAACTGGTTGTAGTAGAAGGGGCCTTAGTTCTAGTTTTGAGTCGTTTGTTTCTCTGATGGAGAGACGGGTGGTAGTTAGGAGGTACTGCTGGCTAGTGACTAGACTGGTTGCAGTAGAAGGGGCCTTAGTTCTAGATCTGAGTCGTTCATTTCTCTGATTGAGAGACAGGGTGATTGTTTGGAGGTGCTGCTGGTTGGTGACTAGACAAGATGCTGGTTGCTTGTACCTATTCTCCATGGAGCATGCTGTCTTGGAGCTTAGTGCTGTCTTGTGTGCAGTGGTCTGTTGATTGGCTGAGGACTGGAGATGCAGTGCCTTGGCCAGAAGGAGTGATAGACGGGATGTGGGTAGCTTTAATCTCGAAGGAGCATTGTTTCAAGATATATGAGGCAGTCTTGTGTGCAATATTTTTCCTGTTTGTAGTAGTGTGGATTGGCCATGCCGAGGAAGGAAGGGTGATGATTGAATGTTTTGTGAGTTGGGAAGCACAAGTGCCATTTTTAAGGAGAGTAGGTGTTTACATTTGGTGATGGAGAGTGGCAAGTAGTTGCTAGGGTGATTTGTTGGCTCAAGGGCAGCAGTAGATTAGAGTGCCAGAGCGGGAATAGGGCTAGCCATTATGCATGGTTCTTTGGACTGTGTTGACTATTGTGTACATGGCGGGTCTAAGCTAGGGAGGCTTGACAGGGGATGTGTCAAGGCCAAAATGGCCTGAAAACATTTAGAAAAACACATCTAAATTGGTAAAGGGCCTGCAAGCATTTAGAAAAACACATCTAAATTGGTAAAGGGCCTGCAAACATTTTAAAACACATCTAGATTTGATTGGGTCCAGGAGCCTGCAAACATTAAAAACTCATCTAAATTGGTAGAGGGCCTGCAAACATTTAAAAATACATCTAGATTTGATTGGGGAATGGGGCCTGCAAACATTGAAAAGAATGGATCAGACATCATACAGAAGAGCACCCTGAGGATCAGTAGTGCACGACATTAAGAACGTACGTGATAGAATGCTTCGTTTGGTTCAAGTCTCAGAGGGCAGCACGGTCAAGTGTTTTTCAGAGCTGGTTGAGTGAATTCCGACAGGATTTGGTGAGACACAAGGCTTTTTAGTCGATCTGCCCAGTAAGACATATGTGAGGAGTTGGCTACATACTGCATGGAGAATGAGTGCAGGCTTGGTAGGTTTGTGTGGAGATTAGCTGTTACCTGGGTTCAGCTAACCGTTGATGGAGATTGGTTCCTGGTAATATTGGTAGAGAGGAGGGCGTGGGGCAGACTGTAGCTCCTACATGCTCTGACAGGCTCAGACAGAGCCTTGGTTGTGGGCCTTTGGAGGGGCCGGGCATCCTTGCCAGCCGGCTTCAGTGATTGGGCCTTTCAGTGTTGCGCTGGCCAATCACGTCTCTGGCTGGTCGGGGAAAGGCAGGCACACTACGTTCAAGCTATGTGGCTGCCATGCTCAAGGTCCTCAGAGCTTACAGGGCCTCAGTGCTGCCTGGTGGCAGAATTCAAATATGAGCTCCAGGGACAGCTTCAGTAGCGCTGCCGGAGCGTGTTCACAGAGTGAGGGATGGTGCTGCCAGTGATGCAGCTTTGGCAAATACAGGGCGCTGAGTGTGCCTATTCACATTTTTTAGCCCAAATGTGCTTGATGCTCCATGTAGGTGCAAGCGCTGCTCCTGCAGCCTCATGGTGGGAGGTGGGGTGGTCGCTGATGTGGTGCATCACGATGCATCCTTCACATAATACAGTTTGTGATGAACTTTCAGAACAGCACCGCTTGAGGTGCACCACCCCTTAAAAATATAGGAAGGGTCCAGGGGTGAAGAAAAGGATGAAGAAAAGACTTGCGAACAGTTTCAGAGGATCAGGAGAGCAGTGACTGAAAAAGCAGATCTGGAGCATGCGATTGGTGGTTTGCCAATGTGGTTGATTCTTGAGTTGTTTAGGGACCACCTTAGACTCCAGTGACAGCACAAAGATGCAGAACAGACCTCAAGATCCCTGGGAAGAATGATAACTTGGAGATTCCCAGGTCAGGGGACAGAGCCAGTGGAGTGAACAGGTCAGCGGTTGCTGTTGATGCAGGGTTCATATATCATCCTCGGGTACAGGATCTAGCTTCTGAGGATGGGGTCAGCTTGGGGAGACCCCAAGGTAGAACAGAGCTGGAAGAAAAATTGCAAAAATCCCACTGCAGCAGAGGCAGCCATTGAAGGAGGACCGGTAAGGTGAGAGTGGTTGCAGGGCTTGGGACAGCATGGTCTCTGCGGCTTCCCAGGTGATGGGAGATGGTGCAAGAGCACTTTCCTGGGGTTCTGTGATGAAGATTCTCAGGTCAGTTTGGCTCTGAGAGTTGCAGGCACAGTCAAGAAGTTCAGGAAGATGAGGCCTTTGGTTAGGAGCTGTGATCCAGTTGTCTGCACTCGATTAGTGGAAGAAGCACTGCTGAGGGTTCCCTCTGGTCCTCCTGGAGAGGCAGAGCTTTGCCATCGGATTCTTCAGAGCATCAAAGGATGCTTTTGTCTTTCAGAGTGCAGGTACAGAGATCCAGCTGTAGATTAGGCTAGTGGGCAGATCTACTTTTCTCCCCTTTGGGAATCAGTGAGTGAACACTGCAACCAATCACACACCAAGCATCATTCAATCCGAGGAGCAGTCAGCCAATGCTGTAAGGGTGAGTGTTGTGACGCCTGAAATTACACCATGCCCCGTGTGCATTACACGCTCAGAATGGTTGTATGCTTGAATTACTACCACAGTCACATTTGTCAAATAGGTGGTCATTATTATGTCCCAAAATGCACTGTGATTTTTTGCAAAGCAGCAAGCCTCCCACAATCCGGGCCATGTGCATACCACCCAATAAAGTGTCTTATGTAGAAGGGCTGCACTGCTTCTAAGTATGAGGGTCTTTTCCTGGCCTGTCTCTGGCAAGCTTCTTCTATTACCTCCCAATCACCTGTGGGACCAGGCGACACATCTTCTACGTTTTCACACAGGAGGAACAAAGTGGTCTGCTGGACCACATATAAGGCCCCAATCATATCACACAGAAATATCGGTGCAAAAATGTATTCATATTTTGTGACAGCTAATTAATAGTCTACTTATCCCTTCAACCAACACTAGGGGCCTCATTACACGGTAGGCGGTGGACCAAGGTGCTCTTAGCACCTTGGTCCATGCCGGTAAAATACCGGCACCGCCTTGGTGGAAAGGGGAATTACTGCCCCCATTCCAAGGTTGGCGGGGCGGTAATTCCCCCTTCCACCATTTCCCTTCCCCATTCCCATTTTTGCCCCATTGGGCATAATGGGAATGGGGAAGGTGCTAATTACGGTACCGCAAATTTGCGGTGCCGTAATTAGCACCAAGGTCCCTTAGCGGGTTGGTTTTTAACGCCTGCTAAAAGCAGGCGTTAAAGTACCAACCCGCTAAGGGACCTCGTAGTAAGGCGGTAAGGGTTAACGGTCACCGGTACCATTACCGGTGACCGTTAACCCTTATCGCCTACCGTGTAATGAGGTCCTAAATGTCCCTGTGTAGGTGTCAATCCCTAGAAAGCGCTGGAGTGCCACTTATATAGAGTGAGGGGACAGAAGACGAGACATTACCCTAGCTGTTTCTGACAAATTATATTGCCATAAGTGCAAAGGTAATCAGCTGAAAGAAGTTAAGAAGTTAAAAAAAAAGTCTGGAAAGGAAACGGGCTAGTGAGCACCGAGGGGAGTTGACTACACATGTATGTTCCCATTGAACACTGGGTGTCCAGTTAATAATGGGGCAGCCTAAAGCAAATGGTCAACCGGTTTCGGTGGGTTCTATTATTGCTTTTTTCCACTTTCTTCAGGACCTATTGGATACTTAGCGTGACATTCGTGGAACAGGTAATCCTAAGGTCTTGGTAATGGGCCTTAATTGCTTTTCTGCCTGTTGCCATTATTCGTGAGTTGTCACCTCCAATTTTGTCCCTCATCTCTCCAGCAGACATGGCACAGCTGGATCAGCATATACTAAAATCCCTCTTTGTTAAGGAGAGCATTTAAATGGAATGCTATTCATAACAGATGGTGCCATTGTTTTCCACAAGTCCTTACATTTCAAAGATAAGAACTGTATTCAGGACATTTTTGCGCTGAAAGCACAAAGAACGAGTAAGCTACCCAAGGACAACTAAAATATGTTGGGACTAAAAAGTTGTAAACTCCCTTATTTCCATGTGAGCTTATTTGATCAATCAAAAAACATTTTAGTTGTAGAATCTCATATTTTCCTCACATTTTATATGAAACCTTTATTTGTCATGCAATGAAAAACAACCAAGTTACTGTTTCACAAACCATGTATTGTTGTGGGTTTTCAAACTTGAAATTGCATGTACAAAAATCACAGGCCATTTCTTTAGTCGAGTGCTGAACTGCATTCTGGTATTTGTAGTTTTCAGTTCAATATTGGGGAAACTAACGCTATAATCAAACTCTTTTTTTAACAGCATATTTCTCTGAGGAATGTATATATTTGTCAGAGGGATTTAATATGATTTGTGCACTTTTGATGTCCTCGCCATAAAACCGACTATTTTTGAAAGCAAGGGGGAGGAGGGGAAAGGAGAAAAAAGCAAGGGGGAGGAGGGGAAAGGAGAAAAAAGCAACGGGGAGGAGGGAAAGGAGAAAAGAGCGAATGAGTCATGAGGATTCGCCAGGGACGTGTGAAGAGAGGTTGCTGGCTTGGAGAGGTTGTTTTACCCTCGCCTCCCTGTGCTGATTTTGTTAACATCTGAAGGCCTGTGAAATGACTTACTCTCACTGCCTCAAGAGCTCTTAGGTAAATAGACTCTGCTCGGCTTGCACTACAAGGCAACCCTGCAGTAGAGTCACTTTGCTCTGTCTACCCCAGGCCCAATCCGTGCTCTCAAATCCCTGGAACCTGGGGTCGCAGCAAAAGGCATCAGTTTCGGTACATTGCTAGCCTTAGGTTTCAGAAACAATAGAAGCATTGGCGGGAGGTTCATTTGACAGTCAAAGCCATTTGAATTAAGAGCATATTGCTATTTTGGACAACATGGCCAAATATACAGACCCCCAAAAAATTCAAGCAATCACGGAACCACTGCACAAACATTTCACTCCAGTTATCAAAGCACGATCAGAGTTTCTTGCACTGCGTTCTAAAGTCAGATGGTGCTTTCAAAAGAAACAATACGTCTACAAAGTCCATCTGGGATGATATGTGTTCAAGTGCCTGTGTTGCAGATTGTGCTCCAGTCCGGACTTTACCATTTACCCATAGTCTCTGCTCCCGGGCAAATGCTTTTATGTCACTGTGCCTTATCTGCCAATAAGAGACCCAGCTACTCCAGGGAAAGGGTCATTATATTGTACTCTATATAACAGTGCCAGAGTCCGTTCATATATTAAACATCACAAATTTGCGCCTCTTGGCTTACCACTTGCAACATCTTTTAATGTAACTTCCCCTGGGGATCCTTGAGTGTCAGACTCATTCTATGTCCTCATTTTCTTTCCAATTAGGTGGGCCTGCATAACTTTTTTCGCTCAAAGCCCACCAAACTCTGGTCCAGTCCTGCCCACATAGGTGTTGTTTGACGCCCTACCTTTTCATATGTGTGCCATATTTACAGAATTAATTAGTTTATATACTGGAGGTATGATTTATTTACAACCAGAACCAGGGAGAGGGCAGAGAGGAGGTATGTAGAACCCCCGCGAGATAATGCGGAGTGACCGCAAGCACATATTTGCAGGGGCGCAAGATGTATTGTTTGGGGCAGATGGCCCTTGCCTATACTGCCTGCTCCAGGCCACAACCCTCACTCTTTAGCCACGCCCAGCACGTATGCAGCACCACATTTTGAGAGCCCTTCCTTCATTTCTAATGCAGGTTATCGTTGCCAGGGCAAACTAGAGCACCACATTCGGGGGCACAACATCAATGTGCGGGGATCCCGTGAGTGCAGACAGGTAAGCACAGTAAATAGCCTGTACAGCGCCCCTCCAGGAAACCACCACCAAGAACTCGCTGGGCAGCAGGGTGTTTGAGAATAGACTTGCCATAGGATCCAATGCAGAGAAAACACCTGGGGGCCCAGATGTTGAGAGCGGAGGAAGCAGTGTGCGTGTGTCCAGGCCACTCGCCCAGGAGGGAAAAAGCACAACCCTGAGGCCAAATACATACTGACCTCGTTGTACCTTTCCCTCTGTGTGAAGTGAATGCCACGCGAACTGCAGTGCATGCTGCAAGCTCTCCGGAAACACATGCCCAATAAAACCTTCTCGACAAAGGTATGTGGGTTTCCCTCCATCTCTACGTCAGGCACGCAGGGAGGAGGTCTATCCTGTCTGCTCGTGCGATGTCTCCCAGCACGCTGCAGTGTGTCTGCGGACAGCGTTCGGCCTGTGTAATAACTTGGTACCTGAAGAACACCCGGACCAGCAGGTAAGATATTAAGTAGGTTTATTGTAAGATAGTTTCCAGGAAAAACATTTGCATGTCCCCTCTAGCCAGCGTATTTCTAACTGTCAAGCATAGAACCCAGCTTCAGAGAACAACACCCCAACACTCCACTCAAGCTGACATCAACACATTCCATGTTACAGTGATGTCACCACCTCATCTCAGATGCACATTATAACACTTCTCCCTCCTTTCTTTTCTTGAACAAGGAGACATTCCACCAAAAACCACCACCAGACAAACCCCTACATACAGGTGTGGCCAGCACGTAATGCACCAATTTACCAACTCCACTGGCGACAAGAAACTGCCACCCAGAGGACACCTATAACCCTGAACACTACAAGGACACTCCAGATCTATCCAGATCTATCAAACTAGGAAACTAGGAAAAGTGCTCAACCATAAAACCATGGAACACAACAATACCTACATGGCACCCCCAGAATACTAACTGAGCCATAACTAATTGGACAACATAACAACCCGTGTCAACCAAAACATCCAACTCCAACTCCGATTCCACTCCTCCCTCTATAAACAAAACAGTGAGGAACCCAATGCAGTCTAAAAAGGGTTAACTCCTCCCATGAACAGAACTGGACAACCCTCGAGAAACAAAAACAAAAAACTAAGCACCTCCACCTGTTCCAAGCTGCCCCTCGGAACCTAGGTCCTGCCACGACCCAGCATCCACACAGATAAACTACATAACACTCCTAACCCCCCTGTGCACAAACATCCTTCCGCCCTAGTCTGCCCCCTAGGACACCAGGGCTGCAACCCCCGGGCACGAAACACACAGCTCAACCAGAGCAACAACAAGCACAATAACGTAGAACAGTTCACCACAGCACCCCTAAAGGGTACCCCAACACCACAAGAACATTTGAACACTTGAGAACCCAACCCAAAAGGATTGCGGAAACATAACCACCCTGAACCGGCTCACACCAACACACCACAGTACACACACCACGGACCCCTGGTCCAGCCTACGGCACAACACAGCACACCTACCACTTACCTTGGACCCCAAGTCCAGCCAACTGCACAACCGCAGCACACCTACCACTTACCTTGGACCCCAGGTCTAGCCAACTGCACAACCGCAGGACAACCACTCACACAATGGACCCCAAATCCAGTCCAGGACAAAGCAGCAGGACACTACACCACCAGTGCCCTTCACCTGCACCACCATAGACGCCACTTGAAGGCCCCAACTAGTAGATTGCTATTGGGACACCGAATAGAAGCACACTGCAACAATAGCACACAATCCTTACACACACACTGACCATGTGCACCTCTGCTAAACTCACAGGGCATACAATGAAAACCTTGCACATAAATAGAAACATTGTATTACATATGCAGATATGCAGCTACACAGAACATTGGCACAATGGTCAAATAACAGATGGCATGAATGAGGCACCATTGGTCTGAAACACTGCCCGAGACAGAGGATAAAACTGCCGTTAACACCATAATCACCCACGACCGCCCCCGCCCACGAGTCCAGCGAAAAGCAAGAGTGAAACCCAACCTGTAGAAAATATTGTTAGACATCAAATAAATAATTTAACAAATAAGGTAAAGTTATCACCATAAATCATCACATGTGAGTACCCCCACCCAAAAGTCCAAATTCCCAAAGGTTGAGTCCCGCCTGCAAGAAAAATGCAGATAGACATTGTAAATTGAAATGCAACCACACTAAAAACCTCACAGGCACTCAATTATGCATTTACTTCACAACCCTAAACGCACACCCACATACACAGAAACACAACAGTCAGCGCGCGCATCCTATCACTCACACGGGCCCATGATACACACACACTAAAATCCAAAATACAGCCGGCAACAACACATATCTCTCACTAGTGAAAAATGTTCTTCATGATCATGAACGTCCTCCTCCTCGCAACGGACTGCAGTGATACGAAACACAACTGCTCCCACACCCGCGCAGCTCCATAACTCCAATAACAGGGCGCAGACAACTCATCCATTGTACATGAGCTGATGCACTTGCAGAGCAACAAATACGCTTTACCGCATGCCACCGACACGAGATTAAAACACCCATCGCAGTTCATACGGTTGTCCACACTAGACAAATCCTCGTTGTAGCCATCGTCCCAATCATGTGGACTCCTAACGGCAACCGAAGGACAAACTGAATTGTCATTGCCACGCCGCGTACTCGTAACGGAGCACAGTCCTTCCTTGCGTTCCAGCAGCTCACGCTGGAACGCACGATACGACGGGGAAAACGTGACCTCTGACGCCAGCTGGAAACTCCACCGGTCTTCGATACTTCCGCGTTCCAGCTCCTCGCGCTGGAACGCATGACCCTTAGAGCGCAACGTCATCATTTGCTCCGAGCTATCATCAAAGCAACATCTACCCAGCCTTCCAACGGAGGCGGAACCTCCAGGGTCCGTGGCAACAGAGAACCTCTTCCTGGACACTCTCCTCGACAGCATACAGCACGGAGCGTCAAGGCCGACATGGGAAAGCGTTACTTCCATTCCATCAAACACCTGCATGGCAGTCCCACTCTCCCCGGCACCAAATGCTATCCCAATGCTTCCCTCACATGCATCTCCGCCCAACAGGCGGATCATTCCAAACCGGACCTGCAGGCGAAATGGGGACAGCTCACAGCACTGCCCGTGCGGACAGCTGCGAAGATGCAGAAGGTGCTCCTTGGGAACCACGCACACTGACGCGTGTGCCACAAACCTCACACCAGCTCCCGATTCCTGTGCTGCCGGACACAGTCCACTGGAGAACATACAGGGACTTCTCAGGGCACCGCACACCGATCTGTGTGCCGGCAGGCACCCCTCAGCACCACCCGGTAACAGGGACTGGCGGCCAACCTCAGCACCACCCAGTGACTGGGGTCTAGCGGAACGGGTCAATTGAAACTGGTGTACTCAACACAGCACTGCACACCGATACGTGTGCCGAAAAACCGTCCGCTGCACCACCCTGCAACTGGGACTGGCGGCCCCTTATAGCAGCTGTGCCCAACAGCACTGCACACCAACCTGTGTGACGACTGGGCTCCTCAATCAGCACCGCCCGGCCTGCTGAAAAGGGTACTCAGCCCAGTCAAAACAACTCTGGGCCATAAACATTCTTCATGGACATGGATTCAATGGAGGGCAATGTTTCCTGGCTCTGGACTGTCCCCTCCTCGACAGGATCCCATCCTCGTCGCCAGTGTAGTAACTTGGTACCTGAAGAACACCCGGACCAGCAGGTAAGATATTAAGTAGGTTTATTGTAAGAAGGTTTCCAGGAACAACATTGGCATGTCCCCTCTAGCCAGCGTATCTCTCTAACTGTCAAGCATAGAACCCAGCTTGAGAGAACAACACCCCAACACTCCTCTCAAGCTGACATCAACACATTCCATGTTACAGTGATGTCACCACCTTATCTCAGATCAACATTATAACAGCCTGCTAATGCGACGTGGAGTAGTCTGGACTGTGTCACCCTACACCAGCAGGCACGTGGGCCCCAGAGTGGTAATAAGATGGTGTTTATTGACCTAATTCGTAATGTATAGGCAATTACAGAGTGCTGCGCACACAGGCCACATTGGTGGAGGGGCGGGAAAGCGTTCGCCATAGAGGTAATCGCATGGACCAAATACTCGGTGTAACCGTGGTTATATTTGGTAGAGACACATTGGTTCTCTGGCAGAAGATACTCAAGTATGCACAGGTACTGAGAATGCTGCCTCCTGCCAATGATATGAGGACTGGGTCTGGAATCAATGGCAGGTTATCACCTATCCTGACAACACAGGCTTTGCATAAAGCGTGGACATCGCAGGTGGTAGCGGGCAGATGGGTCGGAGAGAGTCCGGTGGGCTGGCTGTTTCTCTAATACCTTGGTTGCTCTTGACCCATTCCGAAGCATTAAGACGAGCGGGGAAGGAGCAAGCAGAAGAGGGAGGAGGCTATGCACTGTTATGTTGGTTGCTTCTCATGGGGCTTGTGTGAGTATGGGGTGAGGGTACACAGTGTGGTAGGGAGGCTGGGTACACAGTGTTAGGTTTGTTGCTCTATGGAGCTTGTGTGAGTAGGGGGTGAAGAAAGTGGAGGAGACAGTGTTATGTTGATTGATTTGTCTGGTGCTTTTGTGAGTAGGGTGTGATGGGGAGGAGGATACACTGTGTTATATTGGTTGCTTTGTATGGAGCTTGTGTGATTAGGGGGTGAAGAGAGTGGAGGAGGGTACACAGTGTTATGTTAGTTGCTTTGCATGGCACTTATGTGAGTAGGTGGTGAATGGGGAGGAGAGTACTCAGTATTATGTTGGTTGCTTTGCTTGGTGCGTGTGTGAGTACAGGGTGAAGAGAGTGGAGGATACACAGTGTCATGTTGGTTCCTTTATATGATGCTTGTGTGAGTAAGGTGTGAAAGGGAGGTGGAAACACTGTGTTATGTTGGTTGCTTTTTATGGGGCTTGAGTGAGTAGGGGGTGAAGTGGCAGGAGGGTACACAGTGGTATGTTGGTTGATTTGTATGGAGCTTGTGTAAGTAGGGTGTGAAGAGGGAGGAGGATACACTGTGTTATATTGGTTGCTTTTTATGGTGCTTGAGTGAGTAAGGTGTGAAGAGGGAGGAGGATACACAGTGTTATGTTGGTTGATTTGTATGGATCTTGTGTAAGTAGGGTGTGAAGAGGGAGGAGGATACACTGTGTTATATTGGTTGCTTTTTATGGTGCTTGAGTGAGTAAGGTGTGAAGAGGGAGGAGGATACACAGTGTTATGTTGGTTGATTTGTATGGATCTTGTGTAAGTAGGGTGTGAAGAGGGAGGAGGATACACTGTGTTATATTGGTTGCTTTTTATGGTGCTTGTGTGAGTATGGGATGAAGAGGGAGGAGGGTACACTGTGTTATGTTGGTTGCTTTGTATGGAGCTTGTGTGAGTATGGGATGGAGAGGGAGGAGGGTACACTGTGTTATGTTGGTTGCTTTGTATGGAGCTTGTGTGAGTAGGGGGTGAAGAGGGAGGAGGGTACACAGTGTTATGTTGGTTGATTTTTATGGTGCTTGTGTGAGTAAGGTGTGAAGAGGGAGGAGGATAAACGGTGTTACATTGGTTGCTTTTTATGGTGCTTGAGTGAGTAAGGTGTGAAGGGGAGGAGTATACACAGAATCATCATTTCTAAATTCTAAGCATGATAACAGGACCGGCCAATCTTACTTGCGTCCATGTTATGGGATTGAGATATTATGATCATCGCTGTAGATATGTTTGGTGTCCAAATGTGTATGGAAGATATTTTGGGTTTGCAGTTGTGACAGGCTAGATTTAAAGCTGACAATCCTGCGAGAAGAGGATGCCACTGGAAAAACGAAGCCAATTCAGGTTCGAATAAAAAGGAAAATTTGTAAACTGAACACCTTGAGACCAGTGTCTGTTTTTCTTCTTTACTTTCTTCTTTAATAAAAAATGAAGAACACTGTGAGTCCTGTAACACACTGCAAACAACAAAACAAACTACACAGAGCCGCGCACAACAGCACATGGGAGTCTACTGAGCCCTAAATTGCCCCCAAGCTCAGCGAACGGTGCAAACCGAACTGAAGATGTCAACAGTACATCACAACCCTCGCTATACCTCTTCCCGCTATGCCCTAATAGCCCATCCCACACGCTTACCTTTCCGATCTGCCAGAGCAACAGGGGACCACTCAGGTGGTGATAGTGCACAGTATAAATGATCTTTAACATTAACATGTGATATCAATATCTACCGGTGTCATTTGCATCCTGGAATCTTATTGGCTACCGTATGTGCCGCATTGTGCACTGTTTGCAATGGAACACACCCGAGTTTGTTTTCAGGCACTCTGGGTCGGTGGGGACGAGCCGGAGACACCTTATCAAGGGTGTTTATCTTTCACATACCAAAATTACAGATTGAGTTAAGTGCAGCCTGCAATGTGCAATGCGATATTCCATAGGGTATTTTTTCAGCGGTTGTGAAGAGTAAATGGTAACATGCAAAAAATGTGCTTTTGGCAAGTGGATTAATTTAGGCAAGTCCTACTAAGCGTTTTATTTGTAATTAATAAGATACATTGAAAGGTAAGGCTCAATTAAGACATTTTGGGTACAGAACAGTGGGGTGCCCTCAGTAAACACTTACAACAATTACCGTGACATTAATGAGGGGGCATAATTAGCGGCGCCTGGGAAGAGGCCTGCTCCAGGACTCCAGCTGCTGTCATTTTGATATTGATTAACAGTTCATTAGATGGATTTCTGGATAGAAACCTTTTGCCCCTAGAAATGATCAGGGGAACGGGGTGATAGCTGGGACATGCTGGGATGCAATATGGCGCGCTGGCTGCGCACAGCAGCTCGTCCGCGGCGGAACAGTCTCTTAAACGCTTACAAAATATGTCTGCACGCTGGCCGGCACTGAGTGCGCCAATAACACGCCGTGTCTGCCGGTTCAAAGACTTGATGTGCTTTTTTGGGCTGTGGGATCCTTTTCATGACGTAATCGCCCATCACTACAAGGCGGCTGCGCGCTTGCTTTGCAGGCGAACGAGGTGTCATTTCCCATTAACATCCTGCCCTCCACACCTTGCACCATATTCCCTGATCAAGGGGTTTCCATCCCAGTATGAGGACACAGGGAGAATTGGTGGATAAGATTATTTGACAACTCAAGTGGTTCCTCATCTTACAAGTTCTCAGATGTTGTAACCTCAATTACACCAACTTTCTGCACATTTCGTTTTTTATTAGTCTGCATATCACTGTGAGGCACAGATGAACGAGTAAACATATACTGTTCTTTTTACGCTGCCTTGCAATGATGAGAGAGTGAGGATGGTTGTGGTATGGATGGGTGCGATTGTGACGAAACACAAAGGAACTCATTTTGTAAAAATGTTTGCAGAGCAACGTAAATGGCTCCCCGCTGTCAAATTTTAGTCATTTGCACAGCAGGGTGCAAAGCGCAGTGTACAAGCATGTACGCCGCCTTTTGCGCAGCTTCACATTTGCGCGCAGCTTCACATTTGCACGCCGCAGTGCAAAGTGAGTAAACGCTGCCTGGCATGCTGGCCTATGCTAAACTGTGTTCAAAAATACAATTAAACCCTGCCCGACATGGGAGCATGTCGGACAGGGTTACATTGTAAACGCCAAGCAGCGTTTACTTTTGTCTGTGAGCGCCGCTTGCGATGCTCGCATGTCGCAGAGGGTTTCGGACAGGGTTACATTGTAAATGCCAGGCAGCGTTTACTTTTGTCTGTGAGCGCCGCTTGCGATGCTCGCATGTCGCAGAGGGTTTAATTTCAATTGTGAACACTGCTTACAGTGGGCACATGGTAAGCTGTGTTCAAAAATACAATTAAACCCTGCCCAGCGTGCGATCATGTCAGGGAGGGTTAATTGTAATTGTAAACGCTCCCCGTCGAGCGTGTACAATGGATCCCTACGGGATCTGCATGCTTTATTCTGGTGCATAAAGCAGGCGGATCTCCAGCGTTTGCCCTGGCCTGAAAATCCAGGCCGGTGGCCGGTGAAAATGCTGGAGTGGCGAAGAGGAAAGTTCCGCCCCTTCGTCTTCACCATACAAATGATTTAAAAACGAGCCGTGGCGTGAATTCAAGGTGTTAAAGCCTTATGTAAGGTTTTTACACCTTAAATTCACCCTACTGCTCCCATGAACATGAGCCTCAAAGCCTTGATGTGGCCGAACGGATCGTCGAGATAGATTCATGGGGAACAGGATTTATTTTTAAATTAAAAAAAAATTTAATCAATTTCCAATAATCAGGATTTGCTTGTGTAAGTACTGCAGAGGTAAACTAATTATGCATATTCCATGCCTCATTTCTGACTCCCACTTGCATTCCCAGGCACCCCTTAACTCCTCCACCGTCATTGTTATGATGATTTTGGATATAGAAGGCAAACACTTTAGAGGACTGGCCAAAATGTACTACGTGGAAATATTGACTTCAAGAAACTGACACGCAAATGTATCAGTATTTAGGAGGCCGCCGATGTCTCTGCCTTCTACAGTATGAGGGTGAGGGATCAAATGCATAACAAAGTGATGAGTGTGTGGGGCGGGCCAGACTCCACACCACTGATGCACCTGAACCAACTCTTTACTAAATAAAGTGGTACCAGAAAATGTGGGGGCCCCTCTCTCTGCCCTTGTTTCCACCTCTCTTCATTCAGGTGGCATTACTTTTACAAAAAGAGTTTGCATGTTCTTTTCAAAGAGTCATTTTTACTGTGGGTTATTTTTCATTCGTTATTCTGAGCACCGTATGACCGTGTGAACGGGAACATATGTTACGTATTTTTGGGATCCCAATAGCCACTGGATTGTAATCTCAGTACCAAATCCAGTCAGCAGGAGACGAAAAGTGCCACTGAGCCCTTTTTGACTAACCATGTGGGGAGACTTAACGAAGAGTTCGAATTTGAATAGATGTTTTTCCCTGAAAACGGAATGTGATCATACCGCGCGCTGGCGATTGGACCGGCTCTCGCCGGATCCAAGATCCGGCACCAGATGTGTAGCCGGATCTTGCAATCCGGAACGAGTCAGCGCTGGGGAAAAAAATAAAAAAATTAAAGAAAGCGCCCGCGAGCAAACTGTAACTTCCCCTGGTGACCCCGTGCAAGGGGTCACAAGAGGAAGTCACAGTCCTCAGCCACAACGTGGTCCTCAGCCACAGCCCGGTTTACATGGGCCCAATTATTTATTTATCTGTGCAATGTCTGTCGGATACTGCATGAATAAATAAATGTACAGGTATCTGACAAACATTGCATGAATAAATAAATAGCCCTATTAACAATGAAACTGTCCCACACGATGCAGCCACCAGAGGGGAGCTGCAGGAGCTGTGGCGGGTGTGGTTCAAGTAAAAGAAAACGTTGCTTATGGCGAACAGAAATCACCCTGTTTGAATAGTACCCAAGGGGGAGTTTTTTTTTTTATAAAATGGGATGGAAACTGTGCATTTTAAAGAATATTTACTCAGCAACACTGGTCAGAACTATCATCCGCATAGTGAAGTAACTCATCACCATTGCCACGGAAGTGGTTTAAAGTGGAATTGATCTATAGTTGGAGAAGAAGCAGCATGAATGAAATTGCGCCGTTTAAACTATTATTTTGGACATTTCCTTTGATCAGAGGTCAACTGCCAGCTCTGCCCCCCGAAACTCCACCTCCTTTGGCACCACCCACCAAACTCCGCCCCCACCCCGGCCCTTGTGGGATCCCCCACCAATTTGTTTCCATTTCCACCGCTGATGATACCTATCTAAAAGCATTCAGCAATTTATTCCAAAACCTAGGCCAACACTGATAGCCTTCAGCTCTCTCCGGGCATTGTGTGCTGTTTCCGGGAAGCAACATCCTAGTTCTGGATGCCCTCCCCGGAGACTAAGCGGAGCGGTCTGGCGGGTGATACCCACAGGCTTCCTGCCACTGGCATTTCTGCTAAGCCTAAAATTGGAAACATAATATTCTCCCAATGTAGAACTCAATGGCGCTCCACCTTACTAGATGTCACATGATCACCTCTCCTGGCGGTGGTTGGCAGCCGAACGTCAGCATTTTCGGCTCTTTATATTTTCAGGATTCCATTTAATGGAACAGGTCCATAAAGGAAGTGGCAACAGCCAAGCTGAGAATTAATTAAAAAGCCTGCTGCTACAAATTAATTAACCATTTGACCACTCTCCTGCGCTGCTCTGACAAGGCATTCTGCTCCACTGTAAACCTCAGCTGCTCATGTCCCATTAGAAAATGATGATCTTTTTTAAAAGCAAAAAAT
Organism: Ambystoma mexicanum; assembly: GCF_040938575.1. NCBI lineage: Eukaryota > Metazoa > Chordata > Amphibia > Caudata > Ambystomatidae > Ambystoma > Ambystoma mexicanum. The sequence goes on along the minus strand of NC_090921.1, from coordinate 343,029,661 downwards.
GTGAAATATTTGCCATAAAATAATAATGCTATACTAATGATTTTTTATGTAGTGCTTCGTGCCAGATTCCCCCTGAGTCTAATTGCTGTAACAATATATATCATCATTGCATACGGAGACAGGCAGCTGGCGAGCCCCTCGTCTTTTCCCGCATAGTGTTCACACATTGCACAAAAGTGCTCTCAGATTCCTTTTTTAAAAATTCCCTTTAGTAATCTGGCTTCGATGCTCAATGGAACACCTAAATTGTTATTTTAATAAGCCATTTTCTTCAACAGTGTACTAATGTTTGACAAAAAACTACAGAGGCTTTCATGCAATGCATCCCGCATTGAAACAAGACACCGTCGTACAAGGAAAGACAATGTTAAAATGTTCATTACACTTTCAGGACTCGAACTTTTTGGGAAAAAGTTGGGAAAGTTCAAGGTGCCTTGCAGGACATGCATAATGTCATTCAATCACCTTGAAATTCTCGAGCCTCAACGAAGTTTGTGAAATTTGTTTTGTTAAAAGACAAGGTAAACCTTTCTAAATGTGAAAAAAATGTTCGAATACATCATTAAACTGCATACAAAAATATAAAATGACTTGAAAAATGTATAATTTTTATTTTCATTTAAAATATATATATATTACAATGACAATAATAACAATTGACAATTACCCAAACAAAATAGGATTACGCAATTAAAAAAGCCTGGATTTGGGACGGTGACCGCGGGTGACTGATCACCACATTTTTATGCAGCATATTTCGTGGGGTCCACTCCCACAAGACACACATTCTATTTTTACCCACTCCCTGATCACGCATCTCCTCTAAAATATGCTGGAAAAAAGGTGTAAATTGTCCCTTTCCCAAATGCATTGAAACAGCTGAAGCAAGTTACTTGCAAAGCCCTTTGGAAAACCAGTCATGTCTAGAGGTGGCCTCTAGGATTCCGACAAAGACTGGAAATACCTTCAAGAATCTGGTACCTATCAACACACGCTAGTAAAATGCCAAAACCAGTCCACACAGGCAATGTCTTCAAGAATCTAGTAGCTATCTACAAACGGTAGTAGAATGCCAATATCAGTCCACACTGGCAATGTCGTCAAGAATCTGGTACCAGTTTAAGTACCCTAGTAGAATGTCAGTACCTGTCCACACTGAGAATGTCCTCAAGAATCTGGTACCTACCTGCACGTGCTAGTACACTGTCAATACCTGTCTACACTGGCAATACTTTCAAGAATCTGTTACCTATAAATACACGATAGCAGAATGTCAATAACTGTCCACACCAGCAATGTCTTGAAGAATCTTGTACCTATCCACACTGGCACGTCTTAAAGAATCTGATACCTATCTACACCTGCTAGTAGAATTCCAAAACCAGCCCACACTGGCAATGCCTTCAAGAATCTGGTACTTATCTACACACACTAGTAGAATATCAATAACTGTCCACACTGAGAATGTCCTTAAGAATCTGGTACCTGTCTGTACATGCTAGTAGAATGTCAATACCGGTCAACACTGGAAATGCTTTCAAGAATCTGGTACCTATAAACACACGCTAGTAGAATGTCAATAACTCTCCACACCAGCAATGTCTTCAAGAATCTGGTACCCATCTACACACACTAGTAGAATGTCAATACCTATCCACACTGGCACGTCTTAAAGAATCTGATACCTATCTACACATGCTAGTAGAATTCCAAAACCAGCCCACACTGGCAATGCCTTCAAGAATCTGGTACTTATCTACACACACTAGTAGAATATCAATAACTGTCCACACTGACAATGCTGTCAGGAATCTGGTACCTATCTGCGCATGCAGGTAGAATGCCAAAACCAGTCCACACCAGCAATGTCTTCAAGAATCTGGTACCCATCTACACACGCTAGTAGAATGCCAATGCCAGTCCACACTGGCAATGTCGTCAAGAATCTGGTACCAGTTTACGTACCCTAGTAGAATGCCAGTACCTGTCCACACTGAGAATGTCCTCAAGAATCTGGTACCTACCTGCACGTGCTAGTACACTGTCAATACCTGTCTACACTGGCAATACTTTCAAGAATCTGGTACCTATAAATACACAATAGCAGAATGTCAATAACTGTCCACACCAGCAATGTCTTGAAGAATCTTGTACCTATCAACACACACTAGTCGAATGTCAATACCTGTCCACACTGGCAATGTCTCAAAGAATCTGGTACCTATCTACACACGCTAGTAGATTGTCAATACCTGTCCACACTCGCAATGTCTTCAAGAATCTGGTACCTATATACAGACACTAGTAGAATGCCAATACCAGTCCACACTGGCAATGTCTTCAAGAATCTAGTACCAATTTACCTACCCTGGTAGAATGCCAGTACCTGTCCACACTGAGAATGTCCTTAAGAATCTGGTACCTACCTGCACATGCTAGTAGACTGTCAATACCTGTCTACACTGGCAATACTTTCAAGAATCTGTTACCTATAAATACACGATAGCAGAATGTCAATAACTGTCCACACCAGCAATGTCTTGAAGAATCTTGTACCTATCCACACTGGCACGTCTTAAAGAATCTGATACCTATCTACACCTGCTAGTAGAATTCCAAAACCAGCCCACACTGGCAATGCCTTCAAGAATCTGGTACTTATCTACACACACTAGTAGAATATCAATAACTGTCCACACTGAGAATGTCCTTAAGAATCTGGTACCTGTCTGTACATGCTAGTAGAATGTCAATACCGGTCAACACTGGAAATGCTTTCAAGAATCTGGTACCTATAAACACACGCTAGTAGAATGTCAATAACTCTCCACACCAGCAATGTCTTCAAGAATCTGGTACCCATCTACACACACTAGTAGAATGTCAATACCTATCCACACTGGCACGTCTTAAAGAATCTGATACCTATCTACACATGCTAGTAGAATTCCAAAACCAGCCCACACTGGCAATGCCTTCAAGAATCTGGTACTTATCTACACACACTAGTAGAATATCAATAACTGTCCACACTGACAATGCTGTCAGGAATCTGGTACCTATCTGCGCATGCAGGTAGAATGCCAAAACCAGTCCACACCAGCAATGTCTTCAAGAATCTGGTACCCATCTACACACGCTAGTAGAATGCCAATGCCAGTCCACACTGGCAATGTCGTCAAGAATCTGGTACCAGTTTACGTACCCTAGTAGAATGCCAGTACCTGTCCACACTGAGAATGTCCTCAAGAATCTGGTACCTACCTGCACGTGCTAGTACACTGTCAATACCTGTCTACACTGGCAATACTTTCAAGAATCTGGTACCTATAAATACACAATAGCAGAATGTCAATAACTGTCCACACCAGCAATGTCTTGAAGAATCTTGTACCTATCAACACACACTAGTCGAATGTCAATACCTGTCCACACTGGCAATGCCTCAAAGAATCTGGTACCTATCTACACACGCTAGTAGAATGTCAATACCTGTCCACACTCGCAATGTCTTCAAGAATCTGGTACCTATATACAGACACTAGTAGAATGCCAATACCAGTCCACACTGGCAATGTCTTCAAGAATCTAGTACCAATTTACCTACCCTGGTAGAATGCCAGTACCTGTCCACACTGAGAATGTCCTCAAGAATCTGGTTCCTATCTACACATGCTAGTAGACTGTCAATACCTGTCCACACTGGCAATGCTTTCAAGAATCTGGTACCTATAAATACACGCTAGTAGAATGTCCATAACTGTCCACACCAGCGATGTCTTGAAGAATCTGGTACCTACCTACACACGCTAGTAGAATGCCAATACCAGTCCACACTGGCAATGTCTTCAAGAATCTGGTATCAGTTTATGTGGTATCCAGTAAAAAGTCGAAAACATTTGGTCGAATGCAAAAATGTCGAAAGAAAATTTCGAATGTGTTTTTTTTATTTGTATGTTTTTTTGGGGTTTAGCTAGTAGAAATAAATTGTAAATAAAAGAAAAAAACGGGGGGTTGGGGTGGAACACCCCCATTAAAAAAATTAAAAAAAACATCCGAATTTTTTTTTCCGACATTTTATTTTTCGACATTTTTGCATTCGACTTATTCACTATAAACCAGTTTACGTACCTAGTAGAATGCCAGTACCTGTCCACACTGAGAATGTCCTCAAGAATCTGGTACCTATCTGCACATGCTAGTAGACTGTCAATACCTGTCCACAATGGAAATGCTTTCAAGAATCTGGTACCTATAAACACACGCTAGTAGAATGTCAATAACTGTCCACACCAGCAATGTCTTCAAGAATCTGGTACCTGTCAACACCCACTAGTTGAATGTCAATACCTGTCCACACTGGCAATGTCTTCAAGAATCTGGTACCTATATACAGACACTAGTAGAATGCCAATACCAGTCCACACTGGCAATGTCTTCAAGAATCTAGTACCAATTTACCTACCCTGGTAGAATGCCAGTACCTGTCCACACTGAGAATGTCCTCAAGAATCTGGTACCTATCTGCACATGCTAGTAGACTGTCAATACCTGTCCACAATGGAAATGCTTTCAAGAATCTGGTACCTATAAATACACGCTAGTAGAATGTCAACAACTGTCCACACCAGCAATGTCTTCAAGAATCTGGTACCTGTCAACACCCACTAGTTGAATGTCAATACCTGTCCACACTGGCAATGTCTTCAAGAATCTGGTACCTATATACAGACACTAGTAGAATGCCAATACCAGTCCACACTGGCAATGTCTTCAAGAATCTAGTACCAATTTACCTACCCTGGTAGAATGCCAGTACCTGTCCACACTGAGAATGTCCTTAAGAATCTGGTACCTATCTGCACATGCTAGTAGACTGTCAATACCTGTCCACAATGGAAATGCTTTCAAGAATCTGGTACCTATAAACACACGCTAGTAGAATGTCAATAACTGTCCACACCAGCAATGTCTTCAAGAATCTGGTACCTGTCAACACCCACTAGTTGAATGTCAATACCTGTCCACACTGGCAATGTCTTCAAGAATCTGGTACCTATATACAGACACTAGTAGAATGCCAATACCAGTCCACACTGGCAATGTCTTCAAGAATCTAGTACCAATTTACCTACCCTGGTAGAATGCCAGTACCTGTCCACACTGAGAATGTCCTCAAGAATCTGGTACCTATCTGCACATGCTAGTAGACTGTCAATACCTGTCCACAATGGAAATGCTTTCAAGAATCTGGTACCTATAAATACACGCTAGTAGAATGTCAACAACTGTCCACACCAGCAATGTCTTCAAGAATCTGGTACCTGTCAACACCCACTAGTTGAATGTCAATACCTGTCCACACTGGCAATGTCTTCAAGAATCTGGTACCTATATACAGACACTAGTAGAATGCCAATACCAGTCCACACTGGCAATGTCTTCAAGAATCTAGTACCAATTTACCTACCCTGGTAGAATGCCAGTACCTGTCCACACTGAGAATGTCCTTAAGAATCTGGTACCTACCTGCACATGCTAGTAGACTGTCAATACCTGTCTATACTTGCAATGCTTTCAAGAATCTGGTACCTATAAATACACGATAGTAGAATGTCAATAACTGTCCACACCAGCAATGTCTTGAAGAATCTTGTACCTACCTACACACGCAAGTAAAATTCCAATACCAGTCCATACCAGCAATGTCTTCAAGAATCTGGTACCTACCTACACACGCTAGTAGAATGCCAATACCAGTCCACACTGGCAATGTCTTCAAGAATCTGGTACCTATCTACACACGCTAATAGAATTACAATACCATTCCACAAAAGCAATGACTTCAAGAATCTAGTACCTAACTACACACGCTAGTAGAATGCCAACACCAGTCCACACCGTGCAATGAATTCAATAATCTGGCACCTATCTGCACACGCAAATCGAATACCAATAACTGTCCACACTGGAAATGTTTTTAAGACATCAGCAGTATTGCACAATCCTTTAAAGCAGCTATTGTCCTCTATGTTTCCCCTGCTATTTGTTTTTGCTAGGTTACTCGCCATTTGAATAGCACACATTGGCCACTGGTATAGGCTTACAACACTGCAAGCATAGTCTTCTGATTGGCACCTTCATTACATCTGTCATCCAAAGCATTACCAACATCTGGCAGTCAACTAAAATAGGACATTGGCTACTTGGTGGGCAGTGTGAGGTCATCTCCATGGACAATGGAACCCAAATATTGGGCTGGTCTTGGACCACATTCAAACAGAGCAGGAACGGAGAAAGACACCGGACTGTTTGAATCTTTGTCAAATGAGATGACGTTTACAGATATTTAAGTATCCACACCTAACCTCTGCCAGCTGTTGTTGACAAACAAATTTAATAATTGTTCCTTTAACGTACTACTTCATTAGATTGTGTGACTTTCTTATTTAATTGATCTAAACTCCATTTTGATAAATAGTGTCATGGAGGCCAAAAGGGGCACACATATGACTGGACGCAAGACTTCTGATTTCAGTCTTATTTTTCAGAGTACCAGAAAACAAAACTACCATATGAAATATCCCTCCGGACACCCAAAGGCAAACCTAAGTCTCTCACCCCCTTGGTCCATGGTGGTTGGCCCATTTTCAGCCAACTATCCAGATGTGGTCTTCCCGGGTCCCAAACCCACAGCTATTTGGCTCTTTGTCACCTCTGCTATCTTTAAGTAGTACTTAATGCTTCTTCAGGGCTTGAAGTGGGAGCCAGGACCTTCCGCAGCCACCCTTTACTTTCCAGGCCCCTCTTCCTCTATCCAGTGCAGTGCGCTGAGCCTGTCTGGCTCACAGAGTTCTCACTACTTTGATCTCGCTGTCTTGGCCTTGTGCCTCATCCTATCTCTTCGACCTTCCTTGGGCTAGCTCAGCCTTCTTGTACCGTCCTGCTCTTACTCCTGAATATACTTGTTCACCCGTTGTCACTTCTTCTAACTCCCCAACAATTCTCCTGATGTTGCCTTCCTCTTTCTACACACTCTATGCACTCTGACTGCCAGCCAGAAACTGCTCCAACAGTCTAAACCTCTGGGCTGAGCTGCCCTGCTGATATAGGGAAATGGAAGGGTATTGCCCCATTACTGCGCAGACTGGCACCATGACTCTGAAAATGTCGAAGCGGTTAAAACAAATTTAGGCAAAATTATAGATGGGAGTGGGGTTGGGGTATACAATAAAGTGGGGATAAGTGGAGGAGGCTGTGGGGGGTCTCCCCAACATTTAATTTCACCTAAATGAATTGTCACCGATTGGACATTTTCGGAGTTGCAGTAATTACTGTAGAGTAACCAGATAGATCCCATGGAAGTACATCTTTACATTACTTCGCCATACATTCACTTTGACACCTTTACTTCTACATAACTTTATTTCTCCTGTCTTCCACTTCTCCTAGCATTCACTTTGTCATTGCAAGGGGTGACTCTCTCTACCCCCTTCTTTTTTACCTTGTCTTCTTAACCCTGCCACCTTAACCACACCCTGACTTTAATCTAACCATAACCACATCCATTGCCACTTTCACAACGTGAAGATGCAGATGAAGTAAATGACTGAAGAAGTACATGCATGACAAAGTAAAGGCCTGGCAAAGTGAATGTAGACGAGCTAAGTGCAGACAAAGATGTTTGGGCAAAGTAAAGGGGGGATACCAGTTAGATCCTCCCTTTCCATGTGTGAGACTCTGGTTAAAAATCTGAAGCTGTGATCCGAACATTTGAAGGGATGGGATTGGCTGTGGGTCCCAGCTTCCTATGAGTCAGAACATCAGTGTAGGGACCGGGAGTAGTGTATTTTAACCCTGGCAGCCATTTTGGAATTCAGATGTGGTTCTTCTGAACAATGGAGAGCTGCCTGTGTCTGGCTGGGACAAGTCTGTCATTGAACCCTGGGCCAGTATGGAGGCTTGGGGAGAAGTACGGTGCGTGTATCATTTAAGTGCTACTTACGCCAATTTTCTTAGCTTACTAATTCTAGTCTTACTTACGCGATTCTTTATGAGCTTAGCAAATCAGCCGCCCCACTATGTCTCAGTGCTGGAGGTGTCTATGGGCCTCATTACGACCCTGGCGGTAATCGCCCGTCATTACCGCCATGGCGTAATGAGCGTTTACGCCGTGGGACGATGGGGTAAAGAGCGCCACATCACGACCCATCGCGCACGAGCATTACGCCATGGCGGTAATGCAATTAACGCCATGGCGGAAAAGGCCCCTACCGGCATCGCTAAGCGAGCAAGGTGCCCTTCCGCCAGCGTAACTAGCGGCCACCGTAATTTACGGCCACCGTAATTAGCGGCGGCCGTAAAAGGCCAAACCGGAAATAGCGTCATCGCGCCGGAACGGGAAGCAGCCCGTCGGCCATCTTTAAAAACACAATCCATCGCCATCCTACCAAACAACACCAGACCCAACCCTGACACCTGTCCCAACCAAACACCCACCCATCCAAGTTCCCGAAAATGCCAAAATCCGTGAAAAAGGCATGTGACCGCCTGCGCCAGGAGCGATTCAGCCGGGAGGAACTCTGCATGCTAGCGGAGACCCTGCAGGACAACGCAGGTGTTGTTTTCTCCCCTGAAATGACCAGGGCAGCAATCGGGAAGAAGAAGGCCATCTGGGCCCTGGTGGCTGAGCGCGTCAGCGCGGTGGGGACCGTACCCCGCACCCCACAGCAGTGCCGGAAGCGCTGGGATGACCTGCGCATACGGGTCAGAGCCGTCATCTCAGCAAACCGCAACCTTGCCCAGGGAACCGGTGGAGGGTCGGAATCCCCCCTGAAACTCCAACCGTGGGAGGAGATCTGTGCCACCACCATCGGCATGGAATCCATCGAAGGCGTTGGAGGGATGGAAAGGGGAGCCCCGACATCAGGCGATGAAGGTAGGTGCCTCATACAAGACATGCCATAGTCACAGCAGTCCAATCATGTGTAGCACAAGGTTGCCCTAGAGTGTAAATGCAACACAAATCAATACTGCCCATAGCCACATGCGAGCACCACCCTGCATACACTGCTGGCACCCGCATACCTGCATCCACATACCACACTAAAAGGAGTCAACCTGCATGGCACTGCCTGAAATCTGCCTCATCCACTGGCCAAAATAATGTCAACCATTGTCATTCCAAAGTCCGTAGACCCATCAATAACGCCCTCCCACCTTTGCTCCACCACAGGCACAGAATCACACCCAGAGGACCAGGACACCCCTGCGCCGAAGAGAGCGAAGTCCAACAACAACGTCCCTGCACCCTCAACCTCAGCTGCAGTGAGGCAGACCCCACGACAAGCAGGTCCCACTGCAGGCATACCGGAGGTCCACCGGCAAGCACCCCTGTTGGCAGCAGGCCAGCAGCAGCTGCTCCACCTCCACCGACATTGCCTGCCACAGAAGGCAGGGGGTCAGCGGCCAGCAGCAACATCGGGGAGACAGCTGCAACAGCTGCATGTTCTGACTCGGACATGGAGCAGGAGGTCAGAAGCCCCACTGACCAACTACATTCCCCCTGTTTCTCAGACGCCAGCCCCCATGAGGGTGACACACAGGGGCACACTGAGGCAGAGGAGTGGCCTTCCACCCCATGCCCTGTCCACACTCCACAGGAGGGGAGCAGCCCCTCCATCACTCCACCTGCACTGGCCATGGGCCAGCACGGCCAGCAGTCCCTCGAGGACATCACTCAACGGCAGCATCAACTGTCCGCAATGCTGGATGAGCATGCCGCGGAATGTGTGGGGGCTAGGTTTAGCATTGAACAGGCCGCGGAGACACTAAGGGCCGAAGTGGCGCAGAGCACTGCCACCCTGAGGGATGCCATGCAGGCCATGTCCAGGGACATCTGTGCCGAACTTGCGGGCTTGCGTCGTGCGGTCACTGACCTCACCCACACAGTACAGGAGCTGCATGCACAGGGGCAGCCAGGGACATCCTCCACTGCCAGTTCTGCGCAGAGCAGCCCCGTGCGACGTTCCGGACGCAACCTGCGCTCCACAGCCAGGGGTGCCCCGGGGGCCGGGAGAGGGGGCTTGTGACGGCCTGTGGACACTGTCACAGGCATCTGTTGACACCTACATGGGGTGTGTTGGGGTGTGCAGGGGGGAGGTGGGAGGTGGGAGGGGGTGTGTTGGGGTGTGCAGGGGGGAGGTGGGAGGTGGGAGGGGGTGTGTTGGGGTGTGCAGGGGGGAGGTGGGAGGTGGGAGGGGGTGTGTTGGGGTGTGCAGGGGGGAGGTGGGAGGTGGGAGGGGGTGTGTTGGGGTGTGCAGGGGGGAGGTGGGAGGTGGGAGGGGGTGTGTTGGGGTGTGCAGGGGGGAGGTGGGAGGTGGGAGGGGGTGTGTTGGGGTGTGCAGGGGGGAGGTGGGAGGTGGGAGGGGGTGTGTTGGGGTGTGCAGGGGGGAGGTGGGAGGGGGTGTGACACGACAGTTCATAGTTCCAATACACTTTTTCCTTTCGAAAAAAGAAATGTGTGGACATTTTCATTGCGTATGTGTGCTTTATTGGTGTACAGTCCACAGTGTGCATGTCCCAGAGACACACAGTGCCCCAAGTGCAGTCTCTATGCGATAAACACCAGCCGTGTGTGCTAGAAGCAGTGGTCGATGATACTTTGGCGCATGGCACGCCCCTCCTGTGCATCGCCTCCTCCATGTGGTGGCGCCCCATCTGCACCCTCCTCATCCTCATCGTCAGGTGGTTGCAGTTCTGCGTCAGGGGGCAGGGGCACATTCCGTCTGACGCACATATTGTGCAGCATGACACATGCCATGACGATCTTTGCCACCTTCTCATGGCCATACAGGAGTGCCCCACCAGACCTGCTGAGGCTTCGGAACCGTGCCTTCAGGAGGCCGAAAGTCTGCTCTATGACCACACGAGTACGTGTATGTGCACGGTTGAAGTCCTCCTCGTGCTGGTTCTGCGGGTTCCGGACTGGTGTGAGGAGCCACCTCTTCAGGGGATAGGCTGCATCACCTGTATGTAGGCGAGAATGTATGTGTCAGTCATGTTGTCTGATCAGGAACATGATGTTCCACCATGGCTGGCATGAAACTGTTACCTTGGCTCACTTCTACATGCACTAATTGATTCACACAATGCAACCAGTATATGCTCATTGCTGCCATGGCCTGTTTTGCATGCCATCACCCTATGTATGCAGAGGGGTTGTGTGCATTGTGAGTGCCCTTCCTCTGTCTCCGTTCTCTGTGTTACTCACAGCCAGGTGGAGTATGCATCATCCCCCCCCCTTTCTGCCAGGTGGAGTATGCATCATCCCCCCCCCTTTCTGCCAGGTGGAGTATGATCACCCCCCCCCCCCTTTCTGCCAGGTGGAGTATGCATCATCCCCCCCCCCTTTCTGCCAGGTGGAGTATGCATCATCTCCCCCCCCTTTCTGCCAGGTGGAGTATGCATCACCCCCCCCCCCCTTTCTGCCAGGTGGAGTATGCACTGGTACGTCATTCCCATGCCCACTTCCATAACATTGCACTCACCGAGTAGCCAGGATCTTGGGCCTGCATGTCGCTCCATGTAGCGTGGTATTGTGGAGTTCCTCAGGACCAGTGAATCATGGGTTGATCCGGGGAATCGGGCACAACAATGTGTGATGATCTTGTTGGAGTCACAGACCATTTGCACGTTGATAGAGTGGAACTGTTTCCGGTTGCGGTACGGTACCTCCATGGCACGTGGAACCACCAATTCCACATGGGTGCAGTCGATGGCACCAATGCAACCGGGTATGCTGGCTAGTGCATGGAAACCCACTTTGGTGTTTGCAATCTCCTGGGCAGTCCGTGGTAATGAGATGTGGTCGTCTGTGTGCTTGAGGAGGGCATCGAGCACTTGGATGAGTGTTCGTGAGAATAATGGTTGTGAAATGCCATGCAGGTGCCCCACTGTGTGCTGGTAGGTGCCTGTGGCCAGGAAGTGGAGTACAGCCACTACCTTCAGTAGGGGGCGATGGCGGTTGGACTTTCTATCATGCTGACGATGTCGTTGTGTGTCATGTCTACGATGGCGGTGATGGTGTCCCGGTCCAAACGGTACAGGGTGTGGATCTGCTCAGCAGTGAGGTTGTTTGGATTGGCTCTGATGCGTGGGATTGGGGGCTGCCTGCGTGGTGGCACTGGCTGTGCTGGTGGGGCTTGCTGGGTCTGCCTTGCCCTCCTTCTCCTCCTGCGTCTCCTCTGTGCTGCCTGTTGTTGTTGTTGCTGTTGTAGTAGCACATGCATTGCTATCAGGTCCTCCAGCCCCAACATTGCTAGTCGTATTGGCATCATTGTGGAGTGTGACTGGGTGTGGGTAGGGGTGGGGTGTGCTCTTTTTGTACTCCCCTGAGTCTGTATTGCCTTCACCTGTGCTGTTTCTGTGCACCTGTGGCAGCTGCATTCACTTGACATGGCCCTTTACGGTTGGTTCGCGATGGCGTTATTTGCACCATGGCGGTAAGGTACTTAGCGGCCTCGGTGATGGCGTTAGGTGCATGTCCGCTTGGGTCGGCATTTGCGTACCTTTCTGCCATGGCGCTAAGTACGGTGTGGGTGGTCGCGTGCGCGCACCCTAAGCGCAGTTAGCGGCAGCGTTAACTACGATGCCGCTATTGGCATCGTAGTTTACGGTCAGGAGTCATGATCGGACCTGGCGGAAAACGATGGCGGTAACCATTTACCGCCATCGTTTTTCACTTAGCGCCAGGGTCGTAATGAGGCCCTATGTCTCAGTGAGGCATGTTGTGGCTTGGTGCTGTGTGTGCACCACTGTTCTGCATGTGTGTTTGGGTGTTTCTCAATGCGGTGCATTCCCGTGGGTTCAGTGCTGCACATGCTCGCTTGTGTCTCAATGCTGCGTGTACATGCATGTCTCAGTGCTCATGCGTGTCTCAGTGCAGTCTATTACCCCATCCCACCCTCCACAAATCCCTCGCTCCATCTGTACATCCATTAACCTTCCCTCCTCCATGCTGCCCTCAATCCCACAGCTCACCTATCCATCCACATCCCTCCCTCCATCCTCGTCCCATGTCTCGACCTACATCCCTCCTTCCTTTCCCCATCGACCCCCCCCTATATCTGCCATCCCTCCTGTCCTGCATCCTCCATCGAACCCTCTCTTCAGCCAAACCTCTCTCAATCCTTACTCCCGGCCTCCCGGCCTCCATCTCCCCCCTCTTAATTTCTTTCCATGCAGAATGCTATGCTTGTTTAAATACTACGGGTGCGTGTATATCTTTATTACATTTTAGTACCCAGCTAGAGACAATCAGATTGTTACACACAGTCTGATTGGCCCTCACTTGGTCTTTACACAGAATCCCTTCAATGTTCAACTTCCTTCATATCCCTGGCGGGGGGGTGGGGGGTGTGGCAGCCCCTCAGCCAATAAGGAGGCTCGGAACGGGGTAATCCTCGCTCCGAGCCACCACACGGCTGGAAGCTGCCATCCTCCCCCACCGGGGATTCAGGTATTTTCTCACCCCCCTTGCACCCCTGCCCCCCTTCAAACAATCCCCTCCCCTCCCTCCCAACCACACTTACCTTCTTTTTGGTCCTTTTTCGAGGGCAAACTTGCTGGAACAATTCTGTTCCCAGCACGTCCGCTCCCGATGGCAGCCATGGAAAGGGAAAATGCACTTCTGTTTTCCCCGGCAGCCATTTTTTTGACTTTTTTTGGGTTTTTTTTCTGTTCCGAAATGCTGCAGCGTTTCGGGACAGAAAAACAATGCTATTAGTACCCTAGTCTTGCGGGCCGGATTACTAATAGCAATTAGACCCTCGCCACCAGGGATGGCATTTGGGGGTCGCCAGAGGTCGCAACTGCGACATCTGAGGTCTCCCTTGGGACCTCTGTGGTCTCCCTCACAATGTGGCTCTTTACTTCTGGAGTGGCTGGCTTTCTTGTTCAGGCCCCTTAAAAAAAGAAGAAAAATAAGAATAGGAATGCCACAAGTCTAACACTTTCAGCACCAGCACTGACCCTAAATAAGAAAGAATAGGAATACCAAATAATGTGTCTTTCTGGAATTCTATACAATAATTGCTACCCTCATTAAAGGTTTATTTCAGGCACACTTCAGGGGGTGAGTATTTAGTCTGTTCTTAAATGCCTCAACTTTTATCCTTCTGAGGTCGATAAATGAGTACCAACACAGGTTGGGTGATATTGGGTGTATATTTTTTCTATATAAAGTGCTTAAGCATAAGTGCTATCTAATAACACATCATTATTATTTGGCCTAGGAGGTCTGCTTTCATTCACAGTAATTTGGTAATATGGGCCTATACACACTCATCTTAACGATGCATATGGCGTTCCATTCTTGTATGAAATGTACATCACATTATAGTGATATCATAACCATACTTTTCGTAGTGTACAATGCTATGTGATGCCACTTCCTTTTTTGTCAATGGGTCAAAGGTTGTGTTCCATCGTTTCCCGCGATATCACTTCAGGGTGGGGTCAAATGACATCACTTCCTGTGATGTCATCAGGGGATCAAGGGGCATGTGATGTGACTTCCGCTACCGCTGGCATTTTGGTGAAATGACGTCCCTGCTCGCCACGGGGGCATTACTGAGTCAGGTAATACCCTGGGGCCTTCGTTAAGGCCCTTGCTTCGCTCAGGCCTGTAACTATGGGCCCCGGAGCATTACCTGACTCGGTAATGGACACGTGGCTCGGGGCTTATTGCTTAAATATCACCTGTGTTTCCGGCAATGCTAACTTTTTATGTGTAAATGTCTCCAGGGATTCCGAACAATGCTATTCGTATCTGTGTTACATTCTATCATGCCGGCTTCCTGCAATGGTAACCTTCTTTTCCTCGTTAACATGTGTTTCTGTCTCTGAGCATTCTAAACAATGTACTTCATGTGTTACAATCAACCTGTGCTTATATAATACACCTGCTTCTTGCACTGGAAGCCTTTTTTTCCTTTGTTAACATTTGTTTCTGAGCCAGAGATTCCAAACAATGACTCCCTCTGCACTGGTGAGACTTTGACCATCGCATCTCTACCCGGGTCCTCATACCGCCCAAGGCACTACACTCTTATGCTGCATACAATGAGCACTAACCCGTTACACATATGCTCTCACGATTCTCCCTGCTGCACCACCACAAAGTGCCTCCACCCACATCAACAGACCGATCTTGTTGCGCCCGGCAAGCGGCATTGTGCACAAATGTGCTCTTCTCCGTGCATTCACTTATGCTCTGTACTCACTCACTGCCATGCCTCACATGCACCTTCTAAATTGATTCTAGCATTGTGCTTTTAAATTGATTCTCTAGGTGAGTGCTTTTAAATTGCTTCTAGCTGTGTGCTTTTTAATTGATTCTAGCCGTGTGCTTTTAAATTGATTCTCTAGGTGTGTGTTCTAAATTGATTCTATCTGTGTGCTTTTAAATTGATTCTCTAGTTGTGTGTTCTAAATTGATTCTAGGTGTGTGCTTTTAAATTGATTCTAGCTGTGTGCTTTTAAATTGATTCTCCAGGTGTGTGTTTTAAATTGATTCTAGCTGTGTGCTTTTAAATTGATTCTCCAGGTGTGTGTTTTAAATTGATTCTAGCTGTGTGCTTTTAAATTGATTCTCTAGGTGTGTGTTTTAAATTGATTCTAGCTGTGTGCTTTTAAATTGATTCTCTAGGTGTGTGTTTTAAATTGATTCTAGCTGTGTGCTTTTAAATTGATTCTAGGTGTGTGCTTTTAAATTGATTCTAGGTATGTGCTTTTAAAATGATTCTAGGTGTGTGTTTTTAAATTGATTCTAGCTGTGTGCTTTTAAATTTATTTTAAGGCCTGTGTTTCTAAACTGATTCTAGGTGTGTGCTTTTAAATTGATTCTAGGTGTGTGTTTATAAATTGATTCTAGCTTTGTGCTTTTAAATCGATTCTAGGTGTGTGTTTTTCATTTGATTCTAGGTGTGCGCTTTTAAATTGATTCTGTCTGCTTTTAAATTGATTCTAGCTGTGTGTTTTTAATTTGAATCTAGGTGTGTGCTTTTCATTTGATTCTAGGTGTGTACTTTTAAATTGATTCTAGCTGTGTGTTCTTAATTTGGTTCTAGGGGAGGCTTTTAATTTGATTCTCTAGGTGTGTGTTCTAAATTGATTCTAGCTGTGTGATTTTAAATTGATTCTCTAGTTGTGTGTTTTAAATTGATTCTAGCTGTGTGCTTTTAAATTGATTCTTTAGGTGTGTGTTCTAAATTGATTCTAGCTGTGTGCTTTTAAATTGATTCTAGCTGTGTGCTTTTAAATTGATTCTCTAGGTGTGTGTTTTAAATTGATTCTAGCTGTGTGCTTTTAAATTGATTCTCTAGGTGTGCGTTTTAAATTGATTCTAGCTGTGTGCTTTTAAATTGATTCTCTAGGTGTCTGTTTTAAATTGATTCTAGCTGTGTGCTTTTAAATTGATTCTCTAGGTGTGTGTTTTAAATTGATTCTAGCTGTGTGCTTTTAAATTGATTCTAGGTGTGTGCTTTTCGGTGTGTGCTTTTAAATTGATTCTAGGTATGTGCTTTTAAAATGATTTAAGGCGTGTGTTTCTAAATTGATTCTAGGTGTGTGCTTTTAAATTGTTTCTAGGTGTGTGTTTATAAATTGATTCTAGCTTTGTGCTTTTAAATCGATTCTAGGTGTGTGTTTTTCATTTGATTCTAGGTGTGCGCTTTTAAATTGATTCTAGCTGTGCGTTCTTAATTTGGTTCTAGGGGAGGCTTTTAAATTGATTCTCTAGGTTTGTGTTCTAAATTGATTCTAGCTGTGTGCTTTTAAATTGATTCTCTAGTTGTGTGTTGTAAATTGATTCTAGCTGTGTGCTTTTAAATTGATTCTCTAGGTGTGTGTTCTAAATTGATTCTAGCTGTGTGCTTTTAAATTGATTCTAGCTGTGTGCTTTTAAATTGATTCTCTAGGTGTGTGTTTTAAATTGATTCTAGCTGTGTGCTTTTAAATTGATTCTCTAGGTGTGTGTTTTAAATTGATTCTAGCTGTGTGCTTTTAAATTGATTCTAGGTGTGTGCTTTTCGGTGTGTGCTTTTAAATTGATTATAGGTATGTGCTTTTAAAATGATTCTAGATGTGTGTTTTTAAATTGATTCTAGCTGTGTGCTTTTAAATTGATTTAAGCCGTGTGTTTCTAAATTGATTATAGGTGTGTGCTTTTAAATTGATTCTAGGTGTGTGTTTATAAATTGATTCTAGCTTTGTGCTTTTAAATCGATTCTAGGTGTGTGTTTTTCATTTGATTCTAGGTGTGCGCTTTTAAATTGATTCTGTCTGCTTTTAAATTGATTCTAGCTGTGTGTTTTTAATTTGATTCTAGGTGTGTGCTTTTCATTTGATTCTAGGTGTGTACTTTTAAATTGATTCTAGCTGTGTGTTCTTAATTTGGTTCTAGGGGAGGCTTTTAATTTGATTCTAGGTGTGCTCAATCCAATTTACCTTGATATGCCCCCACAATCCGCATCCACCTGCACATTCAACCTCAAACACAACTCTAGACTTACTCTAACACACAAGCCTAGGCCCTCTGACATACCCCAGGACTCACACCTGAACCCACCTAGCCTTAACCCTTGCATATATGCGCCCAACCCAAGTTCACATATCCACCGGTTGGTTAGCCGGCCCAGTAGGAGGCGTAGCGTAAAGCATAAACCTCTGCCGCTCCACGCTGTTCGCCGTTGCAGCCCGCAAAGATAAACCGCCTGCCAAGATGCACGGTTCCTGTCTGTAGTCCAAGAATAATAATCTGCATGTCAAACTTCTCTCCAATCTAGACCATGCTACCCCCCACCTACTTGGTTCCTACCCTCCTCTCAGACTAACAATCTAACCTCCATCACTGTCCTGCTCCCTGCCCTCCTGCCCACTCCCCATCCTTCACACACGATTAAGCCTACAACTCATGATCCACAACCCTCCCACACCATCCCAAAAAGCAACACTCATCTTCTCCGCCCACTCAACCTCTCACCCCCCCCCGGCCAGCCCCGTGCAACACACTCTGCACCCTTGTGAACCGAAAACCTGCTAAGCTTAATACCTCCACAGCTGCCACCTCCCCCTTTAATCTCCCTCCCATCACACCCTTAGCCACCCACCCAGCCATCTATGCATTCTCCTTCCCTACACAGACACTGTGCAACTGCAGATTAAAAATATTGCGTGCCCGTACATTACCAACCCACCACTCCTCTTGCCCAAGAGGCACGTCCACAAGAAATCGTCTACGCGGCCTGCGCATCCATACCTCAACAACCAAATGCAGCCAACCTAGCCTGGCTCTCCACTCGCCCAACAGTAAACCAAAAACCTGTCTAACTGCACACTTACAACTCACTGTACCCCTACCTCCCCTCACAACATAAATGCACATACACAGAGAGCCCACCCCCACCTACCCTAGTCACTGCTCTGCCACAGTCACCACCAGCAAAACTCACATAAAAAAGTGTCTGCCTGCATGAACTAAGGAAAGTTCACAACACTTATGAACTCAGCAAGCCCCACATTCTCATTCGCCGTCATCTCTAGCCAACTATCCTGTGCTGCACCTGCCATAGCCACCCCACCAGACAACAGAAAAAGACACAAGCCTCTTCAAATCCACTCTTCAAACCACCACCTCCTCTGGTCACTTCACTAGATCGCCACTGTATCTGACCGCCTCTCCTGCTTGCCTTCCATGCACAAATGCAACTGTACACACCAATTCAGAAGTACCCTCCCCGTATTCTGCTGATCTCATGCTCACTACCTATGACCTGACTCCCAAAATGGTATATCCAATTGCAGCCCCAGCTCTTAAACATGCTACTCCCGTAAATCCTCTGCACACTAAGGCTGATACTAACCCATCACCTGTTATGCCGAAAACTCGCATCAATACACCCACCCACGTTGGATCCAAGTTAAGTACAGCTCACTCAGCCAGCTCCCTTGCCACCACCACCCGTGGCGTAATTAGCAGCCTCTCCATGTCTCTCACCAAACCATTTGCCTCACTCCAATGTGCCCTCATTAATGCCCGCTCCCCCCAAGCACACGCTCTAGAAATCTGTGACCTGCTCACCGCAAATAATCTGGACCTCTTAGCAATCTCCAAAACTTGGCTACATGAAGTCTCTGGCCCAGCCTTATCCTTATCTCCACCCCAAGACTACAACATCTACTTTCAGGACCGCTTACACCAAAGGCGGTGGAGTTGCCATCATAGCCAAGAAATCCCTTCTCCTAAGACAGGTCACCAACTCCTTCAAAGGTAACAGTGACATTTTGTCCCTCAAACCTACCACCTCCCCCAACTGCACCATCACAATACACATCGTTGGCCACCGCCCGAGCCCCATGGCTGACTTTCATTAGAACCTCATACATTTACTATCCAACAACCTAAAAATCTCCTCCAAGTCCATTCCACTAGGAGACCTGAACCTCGGGTTTAATGACCATGAGGATTCATGAGCCAAATCTCTAGCCAAAGCTCTAGACATCCTCCTCGGGTTCAGTCAATCGATCACCAACCACACACACTCTAAAGGCTGCATCCTGGATTGGATAGCCAACCACCATTGCTCTCCATCCATCTGCTCCAATGCCCCCTGCCACTGGACATACCACCATATCAACCACTTCTCCATCCCCATACCTACGAAACAAAAAGCTCTCACCACCCCACTACCGCCTCCCCCAGCTCGCAGTTCAAGGAAACTTACCAAAGGGATGCTACTGCCCTATCTAGAAACTCCTGCTTTCAGGCCTCCTTTCTCCAATGACCCCACAATTCTAGCTGATCTATACAACTCTTCACTAAAGAATGCAGCCAATGCCATAGCTCCCATGTCAGCGAGGAAAGCCAAAACTGTCAGACATGCAAATGCCTGGTTCACCCCAGAGCTACTGGAACACTCCTCCATGAAACACACCGCCCTCCCCACTTGGCAAACCTACACACTTGAATCCACAAAACTAGAATTTAACAAGATAGCCGCCCAATACAACAAGGCAATCATCTCAGCCAACTCCGCCCCCTTCAACACTAGGAGTACCAATGCAAAATCTAGAACTAAGGAATTCTTCGCCATCTTCCGGGAACTAGAAACGCCAGATCCTACAATGCAGGTGATATCTAAAGACGAATCGTGTTCTAACATCCAAACCACCATGCTCAACAAACCTCACCTTATGCAGATCAGAATCCTAACCAACCAGAACACACTGTCCTCACCTTCAGCCACACCCACCACTAACCCCTCTGCCCAGGTCTTCCCCCTCTTCTCCTTCAATGATGTCATGGAGCTCGAAATCCTAACCCACCTGAGACACCTCAAACAATTGAACTGCAAAGGTGATGACTATCCAGCCATGATCATTAAAGACTGTGCTATCACATTGGCCCCGTTTCTCACAGCATTTATCAACACCTCCTTTGCCACAGGACTGATCCCTACTAGCCTTAAGGAAGCCTGGGTACGACTACTTCTAAAAAAGCTGTTACTTGACCAGCCTCCCCCAACAACTAGAGACCCATAACTACAGTCCCTTTCCTTTTCAAAATCCCTAGTAGCGTACACTCAGATCCAACACTTCCTCAAAACCAACAAGATCCTGGGCCTACGGCAATCCGGCATTCGACCTGGTTACAACACAGAATCTGTTCTGCTTGACCTGAAAAACCAACGTGATATAAAGGATGCAGGCAAGCTGGCCCTACTCCTCCTCTTGGGCTTATCAGCCCCATTTAATCTAGTGGACCACAACATTCTATGTCATCACCTCACTTCCTCAGCACACTTCTCACCCAATGGCACAGCCTGTATCAGCTCATTCCTGCAAAGAAGAGCATAGCGAGTGTTCACAGATCAGGCCTGTGCATCTCCTACCACCATCCACTGCAGAGTCCCTCAGGGATCCTGTATCCATCCCACTCTCTACAACATTTTCACTAAGCCTCTATTTGACATCCTAGACTCCATTGGCATAGCTTACGCTAACTATACTGATGACACCCAAGTCCTACTCCCACTCTCCGGTAACTACGAAAATGATGCCAAGGCACTCAACACAGACTACTCCAATATTCAGGCCTGGATGTCAGCCAACCTTCTCTGCCTCAACAGCAATAAGACTAAAATCCTCCTAGTAGGCTCCCAGGAAACCCTAAATAAACGTACCAACCAATACACCACTTTCACAAACTACAGCATACAGATCCCTGTCCCCCCATCGGTCAAACCCTTAGAAGTCTACCTTGATGCCACCCTCTCCATGCCATATTAAGTCAGCTCCACACTACACCGAATTGATTAATGCAGCCAAACCATTCTTATCCACTGAGAACTGCCTCTTCATCACCAGAGCCATAATAGGCTCAAGACTGGATTACTGCAACTTCCTCTTTGCTGGCACTTACATCAAAAAACGTAATGAAACTCCAAATAATCAAAAACAACTCACTTCGAGCTGCTCTCAACATTCCCAAAAGAGAACACATATCTGCTGCCAGACGCGAAGCCTACTGGCTCCCCATCCAAGAACGCGTCTTATTTAAAACTCTCACCATCACTCACAAGTGCATCACTCACTACCTTTCCTCAAAAGTAGTGAGAATAGGCTCTTCCAGACCCATGAGAACACCATACTCCCACCGACTCATAATTCCCAGAATCAAATGAGCCAAAGCAGGTGGTGCTAGCTTCCCTTTCATTGCTGCCAGACAATGGAATTCCATGCCACTCAACCTCAGAAATGAACCCTTCCATCCTGCATTCCGCAAAGTTGAACTAACCTTTGCCTGTACCCCCGCTCTGTGCCTCACCCCTGCGTACTCATGTTCCCTGTAACCAACTGAACTGTGTACATCACATATGCTGTCATGCATCACTGTAACTAATTCTTGTACCTCTGTAACCAATTCACCTACCGTTGTTATATCTTCAATACTCTCTATATGTACCACTGTAACTAAGGAGCCTACTTACCTCTGCAACAGCGCCACAATGCCTGCGGGCTGTTTGTGCGGTATACATATAAAAAAATTAAATTAAATAAAATTAAATGTGGTTCCCTCCTATACTATCATGTGCAATACGCTTGCTGTCTTACATTGTTTCACACATTCCGTGTGCATGTACAAATATATAGATGGCATTTTTCAAAGAAAAATAAATCTCTTCAGTTTTGCTGATCTGATTTTTCAAAATATTTTCTGATATGTTTCCTGAAATCATGTTTTTTGGGGTGTATGGAAAACACAATGCAATATGAAATTGTTCATGAACTTTCCCCAAATATAGCATTAATATTCAGATCTGCCCAATTAGTGGCATGCCAACTTTCGTTAGCTTTGTCAATGAGGTCAAAATATACAGAGGATAATGTTTTTTTCATTTTTCGATGAAAAGTCTCATCTAACCTTTTATTATGGTATACATGGTATTTATTGAGTGCGCACCTAGCTTTGAGAAGCAACAGAGCACTTTACAGAGGTAAGAACAGAACAGATATAGAGCGGGGGTAGGATACAGAGGGGCACAGAGGAGGGGTATAGCTGTACAGGGTGGCAGGGAGGAGAGGGGCGGTCGGTGACTAGCGAGTCAGGTGGCTCATGGGGCTGGGTGATGGCCTACGTCATGAAGAGAGACTCCTTCAAGAGGCAGCTCTTGGGTTCTTTTATCAATTATTGGATGTGGGGGCAAGTCTGATGCTGACGGGAGGAGGTTCCATAGTCTTCATTATAGGCAGAGAAGGTTTGTTTTCTGGTTTCCTTTCTGCAGCAGCTGATTTCTGGCTGCTGGGTTCTGGCTTCTGGTGGTGCGTCGTCTGCCAGAGATGCTGAGTTTCTCCGCAAGGTAGCTGGGTGATTGAGGGTGACTGCCTTATAGATGATGCAGCAAGACTGCCAGTGAAGGTCATTGAGGGCGGGGGTGATGTGGTTGTATCTGCGTAGACCCTTGATGCGGCATGCATCTGTGTATAGGGTACTTCTCAGGGGCACAAGGGAGGACGACAGGAGGCCTTCGCGTATGACATTGCCCCCTTGCAAGTGGGATAGAACCAGTGCTTGAACTGTGGATCTAAAGCTGTCCGGAGGGAGGAAGGTTTTGACTTTCCACAGGAGTGAGAGCTGATACCGAGCTGTCTGAAGGAGATGATATCACCACCCCAACACAATAATATTTATAGCTATCAGTCTGTGTTGTAAATGGAGGCAGTCCACATCTGCAGAAAAGTATGTGCTGCTTTATTCCTCAATTTCATAATAAAAATATCACTATAATTATTCTCATGAATGTCAAGCAACCATGTTTAGTGCTGATGCTGCTGCTGTCCCATCTCCTTGTTTCCAGTCTTTATCTTTTCGTTTATGATTCACTTCCTCAGAGTGTAGGAGGAGTAGGAAATTCCATAGGCAGAGAGAGAAAATCTGCAGTAAATTTCTAAAATGTGTCACATCTGCAGGGATTTTTTTTAAATGTGCACTGTAGGTGTGACTGTCTCTAGTCATAAGGGCATTGCAGGTCACTTAGGAGTTCCACAAACATATCTAGAGGCACAAAGCTGCAGGGTGAGCGCCTTTCGCCAGATTGTAGAATGTTAAATTTTCTTGCAATATCCTTTTTCTTTACAGCTGGAAGTATTGTATTCCTTATACCACATAGGTGCTACACCCCTTGCACTGTCAATTCATCCTGCCATTTTCCCAGTGTTTAATTTGTCTCTGTCTTCATTGCCATTTTAATTTTGCTTTACTTATTTTATGCTTGTTTTTATGGCCCTGTACCTTTGTTTCATTATGCCTTTGCAATACTCGTTTTTAAGGCCCTGTACCTTTTTTGTCATTATGCCTTTGCGATACTCTATCTCTATTACTTTCCTTGTATTGGTATCCCTGTGCTGTTTTCTTTCTATGTTTAATCTTCCACTTTTTCCTCTTTTTTCCCTTTCTATCTTTTTGCTCTGTGTGTTTGTTCCTGCCTTGCATGTCTCTTTTCTTCTACTTGCTCCCACTTTATATTTTCCAGCAATTATATTACTCTTTTGATTTGTTTATTTGATTTCTCCTCTTTTCTGTACCTTTAACAGCTCTGTCCTTGTTCCAGTATTTACTATTTTGTTTCAATAAAGCCACCCTTTATTTCATTTCAGTCCTCTTTCCCTTACCATGTGCATTGCTGCTTTTCTAAAAAGCAGTCCACCTATACAAACAAACTGTGCTGCTCTCATAAACAATCTGTGATCAATAGGAACCTGCTGGAAGATGCCTCTCTGCGGGCAACGTGCATTCAGATGTTATTATCAACTGCAATAAGTTATTACAGTTGGATGTGATGTCATTCTCTTAGTACATGAGAGTAATGATGTTTATCACTAGGTTTGCTTAGAATTTGGGACATTCTATGCCAGCCCATATGTTAACTATCTATAAAGAGAAGGGTGTCGCAGTTGGGTCGTATGGATGCGAGATATGGGCTAATACCAACCTGACCACGCTGCAGACTGCAAACAATGGCCCTCATTACAAGTCTGGCTTTAACCCTGCCGGTAAAACCAGCAGGTAGCCGTCAGACCCGTACTGATTTACTGGCACCTGACTTGCAAGAAACACTGTGGCATTACAAGCCCGGCGGTCCGGTAAGCCAGGCACCAGTAATTGTAAATCCCTATTCCTATTTGGGACTCAATGGGAATGGGGACCACGGAAGCACAGGCACAGTTAACAACGGTGCCGGTGCTCAGTGAAAGTCTGCGGCTGGGTACCGTTCCACTCGCCAAATCTGCCCTGAAGGGTGGTACGGCACCTGGCGGCAGACTCGTAGTTTGCCGGTCCAGAAACAACGGTGCCAGTAAGCTTACTGGCATCGTTGTTTCCGGACCGACAAACTTGTAATGAGGGCCAATGGACCTCATTACAAGTCTGGCGGTAGCTGTGCTGGTAAAACCGGCAGGCTGCCACCGGACTTGCAAGATTTGCCAGCACCTGACTTGCTGGATTTACCGGGGCATTACAGCCCCAGCAGTCCGGTACGTCAGGCGCCTGAAAAGGTAAATCCCCATTCCCATTTGACTCCCATAGGACTCAATGGGAATGGGGGCATGGAAGCACTGGCACTGTGTGCAACAGTGCCGGTGCTTCCATGAAAGTCTGCAAGCGGGTGCCTGGTAGGCAGGACGGCAGCTGCTCGCAGACTCAGAGTGTGCCAGTCTGGTAACAACAGTGCCGGTAGGTCTACCGGCACCATTGTTACCACACTCGTAATGAGACCAATGTCTTCTTAAGGAAGCTTTCATCTGTGCCCCAGTTCACTTAGAGTTGTATATCTCACTTGAAACTGGGCAGCCCTATAAACCGGACCTGACTTATGCTAGATCTTTTATATTCTGGCATACTGTTTGGACCGAAAAGGGAAATGATTTAATCATATTTATGATTCAGATTTTGCTGACGCACAGTGGTTGGGGTAAAACGGACTGGTTGGGTTACAGTCAATCTTTACTTTCCAGGGCTGGGCCTGCGTGATGAGTCAACTTCCGGGCACCAGTGGTCTAGGGATGAATATCGGTTTCTAAAACATCAATCAGCCCCACAACTCTAGTACACTAGAAGGGATCCGAACAGATTGGAAACACAAGAATATTATAAACCACCTTGTCCAATTTTGGTAACATGGACGAACAGCAGGCTTGCCTCCACAAGGTCATGGATCATTGTTTAGTTGCAACACAGTAAAATACAATTATTACCCAATGATAAAAGGGACTATCCAGTCAAGGTTGTATACAAATATCTACTTTATTATCACAACAGACAGTTCTAGCACACTACAAATTACAACCCACCCTGTAAAGGAATGCAGAGGATAGACAGTTTCAAGAAGGAAAAGGGATGCACTCTAGATACTGACATGAGGGTAGTCGGTAAAGTAATTAATCTCAATAGTTCTAGGATACTTGGTTTCAGCACAAAAGTAGCAATGGGTTGTAAAATGTCATTAGGGGCCTCTGGAGAAGTACAAGGGGGACAGAACCACAATGTACCTTGTGCTTGTAGAAGTTCTTGGTTCTTTGCAGGGTCGAGTTGGTTTCAGGCCACTTTGCAGATTCTGCGGCATAGTTCAAGATGAGAGACAGCTGCGGGTATCAGGCGGCAGGCAGAACGGCGAGCGAGGCT
This sequence comes from Ambystoma mexicanum, assembly GCF_040938575.1. Taxonomy (NCBI): domain Eukaryota; kingdom Metazoa; phylum Chordata; class Amphibia; order Caudata; family Ambystomatidae; genus Ambystoma; species Ambystoma mexicanum. The sequence goes on along the minus strand of NC_090921.1, from coordinate 343,003,422 downwards.
GGATGGACAGCTGTTGGCTACACGGTGGTTCAGGGTCAGTAATCGTTTTCTCAGTGCTGGTCGGTAGTTCTGAATCACTGGTTGGCGCGTCGCGGATGGCTTAAGTGACTGCGGCATGACAACAGTCAGTGGTGCAGTCGGTTGTAGCTAGAAGGGCTTAAATGTCTCAAAAACGTCATTTCAGGGAGATGCTGGTAGATGCTTGTCGATGCACTCCTCCTAGCTTCTTCACTGGGCTTGCGTCATCCTTTTAGGCGGATGGCCCAAAGCTGACGAGGGTGTTGCAGGTACAGGTCTTGTCCTTGGTTTGGTTCCGAGACTATCTGGCACTTCCCACTTAGGAAGCTTGCTTGCAAAGCCTAGCAGGACATGCTGCATGCTGGCTGGGTACCAGTTTTGAAGCTATTTGGAAGGTCCTCTGGATTCAGTTTCTGTGTCTGTTCCCTGGGAGATGCTTCCCTCTTGGAAATCCTGGCCATCCTTCACTGGCAGAGGCTGTAAGGCAGACTGTACCTTCAGCCAGGGTCCCAATGAGTTCTTGTTACTTCTTGCAAAGTCTTCAGATGATCTGCCAAATGAGTGGCTCAACCCTCTTTTAAAGCCAAATGGGCCCCAGTGATTGGTTTAGGCTGAACCTACATCAACGAACCAATCCTGTGTCCCCACCAAAAATCTTCTGTTATGCGTTAGGTCATAACCAGAGTGCTATGCAACAGGAAAGGTAAAGGGGTGAAAATATGTACTGCTAAGTCCCATCCATCTTCCTGTCTGTTGCGGATCAAAGGGTTTCCATGGTTAATGGAATTCTCTGTGGTTCCTGATTAAAGCAGGTCTCCCTTGAAATTGTGGTGTGAACAGACTTTCTGCCTCCATGAAATCTCATACTCCTACCCTCTGATTGGGGGTCCCCTGCCGGGGTTGCCTACTGTAAACACATGTACCAGACATTACACTTCACTGCCCTTGATACTGAGGGGCAGGAGCTGACTTCAGGTTGACACAGATGCATATCGAAAAGGTTTTGGGGTTTCCTGCCCTTTGTTAGCTCTGCAACCAGGCCTCTAACAGGCCTGCTTCAATTAACTCTCATCAGTATGCGCTGCCACCAGCAGGACTGACAATGGGCAGGGCGGATCCATGGAGCCTTTGATAATTAATACGGCTGCCATGGCCGGAGGATGGTTTTCCCCCTCCTCTTGTGATGCCTTCCTTTACTCCTGGCTGTCACATTCCAACTGAATAGGATGGGGTGCAGCGCCTGTAGGCTGTGTTCACCCAGAATACAGGTATCTAAATGTTTGTTGTGCCGTGAGCATAGGAAAATGAGTGTGGATTAGCTCCACACATTTTCCGAGGTTGGTCACCCATCATGCAATTTCTTTAAAAAAATATCTTAAAAGGCCCAGGTGGGAGCACAATTAAAATTGGACACCTCCTAGTAAATAGAAGGGAAACGAGCACGCTGACTAGCAGGTTAGGACTTTCCTACCCCTTAGTCCTTCGGGCGGCTTGAGTAGGGACCTGACCTTTGTGAGCTATCAACAACACCAGACTGTGCTTACTAGTGCTAGGATGGATGTTTTGCCCTTAGCAGCATGAAACTGTAGATGGAACGGAGGAGGTAGCCACCAGTGTCTATGTTGGGCAACAGAAGATTTGGTTAATTTTTTTAAGTTTTGCCCCATTTACACAAACCTTTGAAAGTTCTGGTTGAAAAGTCTTCTTAGGGATAGTGGTTTTAGACATTATAGACCTGCCTTTTTCATTGTATAAATGTGGTCAGAGGTGAAAGTTGCATTTGTGCTGGGATCCTATCTAAACCAGGCATGGTAACGCAGAACAAGGATTATTAGAGCCTTAGAGGCATGATCATTGCAGGGTTTCTAATCCCTATCAAAGGCTGATACCTGAATGGGTCTTCTGAACCTTTTGTATGCCTTTTGACCTTTACACTGCATGTTTTCATTGTTCTGCTACGTGGATGAGCTGCTTATTGTGGACATGTGCCGTGGATTTCATGTTTTCATGGGAATTGTAGTTCGTTGATAATTGTTCAATCTGTATATGTTTTGTAATCTTTTATGGCAGTGTTCGCCGAAATAAAGAATAAAGAAAGTTATGTGTTACGGGCTGCCGCACCTTTAAGAGGTGGCCCCACCCATGATGGGGCAGTACTAGGGATGCTGAGTTGGGGGGAGTTCCGGGATAGGTGCGGTTCATGCCAGTTACTGTTGTACGTTTAATAAAGAAGGTTATGATCCAATACTTTGGCTATGTATCCTCCTTTAGGCCCTATGTGAAACAGGGCAACACTGGTGACGAGGTGTTTTCCCCACACGCCGGAGTCCTCCTTGCCTGCAGTCTGCTGCGCATCATAGTTCCTGGCAGTCCGCCAGGCCTCCTCCTCCTCCTGACGCAGCCGCCGATCCCACTGCGCTTTCACTCCAGCCTCCTGGTAGTCCGCCAGGCCTCCTCCCAATGCCGGTGTTCCACCGCCTGCCGCCAAGCCTCCTCCCAATACGGCCGGTGCCTTCCTACATGCCGGCGCTCCACCTCCTCCTGATCTGGATGCTGGCTACACCCAAAGCCCAACGTTCTATGCCGCCCACGCGGCTTCGCTGATGCTGCTGCGACAAGCCACCTGAAGGAAGAGCAGCTACATGAAGCCTGAAGCCTCCAGCTGACACGAGGACACGCCGCACATTGCTAGAAACGTGTGCAGGCAACGGTGAGCAGCCGCTTCCCCAGCACATGCTGCATTTCAACACCCAGTGGGGGTTTCCCTTATATGAGTCTAATGAGAAGATTTCCGAAAAAAAAATTCTAAAAAATCCTTTAGACTCATTTGGAAATAAATTGTATACTAATACTAGATATTTGAGGGATTTCCAACCTCTATTTGATTTGTTTAGATTGTTGCTCAAATTAGAAAACATGAAACTGTCACTATGAAACTGTTTAATTTATCCTTTCCTTTCCCTTTTTTTAAATCAGAGGAGCTTTTCCTCTCTTGCTCTTTCCCCTTATTCTGAGCACTGGGTTTTTCGTTTGTTCACATTTGCACTTATCAGCATCCGTTTCCTTTATTCTTTAACCTTGGTTATGTGTAACCATATGTTTGATGAATGATGTAAATAATTGTTTCATCTCCCCTCTCCATGTTTACGATTCGATGTATAATTGTTGTGTTTTTTTAATTCTGTTATTCAACACCTGTAATCTTTGTTTGCAACTTTTTACAGCATTAAAACAGTATAAATTATACACTGGAAATGTTGTGGTACATGTGGTCATCTTGTTTTTCTATATATTTCACCATGCATGAATATGGTTGTAATTAGGGGTGGTATTTGATACAAGAAAAATACCCATTTACTGAAAGGCACTCCACCAATTCAGCACACTAGGCAAGGTGCTGAGTGCTTTGTTTCTTGCTTTGCAGCATTATCTTGTTGTGTTATTTAGCATTTCACCACCCCTCCTGGAAATAACTGGCCACGAACCAGCATTAGCCTCCCAACCCCCAGTGAACATTTGTTCTTTCAAAGAGAACCCACGGCCTGGAAGCCAGGGCCTGGAATATTGAACCACACGGTTTTGGACACACAGTCCACAAGTTCGTGCCCAACGGGTGCACAGTGCTCACCAAGCCACCCACCCAGCTCTGCCATCCCCTGTGTTCCCCCCACAGCAACGAGTGTCTCCTCACACCCAGACCTCTGGCAGCCGAATCCTACCATCGACAGTCAGTGCGCCATAATGGGCACATCACTGTCCCAAAATGAGCAAACCAACATCACCCCAGCCGGTCCGTGCAGCCAAATCTATCCAGTTACGGATGCCACTACTTTTCACCACAAGCCACAAAAGGTCCGTTGTGGACTGAGTAAGTGGAAGATTTTCACCATTTTGTGAGGGGTTCAGGAGACGGCGACTCGCCCCACATAAGGGACATTTTCCTCAACCTGGTGGGGGGGGGGGGGATAAAGACCAATGTTAAAACCATCCCAGCAGTGAACAAAATGACTTTGCAGCCTTAATCCAAGCCCTTGACAAACTACTCATAATCGAACCCAACCGCTATTATGAAAGATATCTTTTTAACCAGTGCTCGCAGAAACCACAAGAAACTGTAGACAAATATATAACTCGCTTAAGGATAAAAGGCGCCCACTGCCAATTTGACGCATTCTCCTTAGATGAAGCAATACGCTTGAGGATCATCGAAGGCTGCGTATCACCAACACTTAAGAAGCAGCTGCTGAAGAAGCCCCACATTATCCCTGAAGTCAGCGAATTTGCTCGCATCTTTGAGAGAGTTGATGCCCAGGCCGCGTCCATGGCTGGTACCAGCAATCCAAAACAAGATAACACTGAACTCATAGCAGCCATCCAGCCACCCCACCTCGCCAAGGAGACAAAGGAACGTACCCATACAGGCCACAAGCCCTAGAAGTTCCACGACAACAGAGACAATGTTACCGCTGTGGCATGGCATTTCCACACTCAGGGTCCTGCCCAGCGTTATCACAATGGTGTACGAACTGCGGAAGAGAAGGACATTTCCAATCAGTGTGTAGAGAAGGTAAACCATTCCCCACGATACGACCTCAAGCACCCGTCAGGATGCCTTTCTGCCCGCCTTTTCCCCAATATGGACCGCAAAGGTATAATTAACCGTACCAATGGCAATACGTGAGAGCCATCGACGAATACCAAGGTCAGGAATACCCACAAACGCAGGACTATACAGAACAATCACAATACCTCACGGTTGAATATGACAACCCACCGGAAGGATATGTAGAGGATGTGTACTATCACAACCCCACAACAACTACAAACACCATGTACTATGACCCGCACAACCAGAATGAGTATGTCAACCTCGTGCTCGACAGTAAAGAAGCCAGAGAAGCCCCGAAAATACCAATCAAAATGGGCAACAGTCTGTTTTACTCCATGGTGGACTCAGGCGCCACCGTGAAGATCATGGGTGAGCAGGACTACATGAGAATCTAAAATCCACCGGCGCTAGAACATCACAGTCCAGAATCTTCCGATGGGGGGCAGCCACTCCCCTACAGACCATTGGACACATTACACGTCGCCTTCTCTTAAATGGCTGACAAGTGGACACCACCATCCACGTTATCCAATCCCTCACCAAAGGGCAGTGCTTCCCTAGCTACTACACCGCCTCACGCCTGGGACTGATTGATATCCACGTGGGAGCGGGAGACACCATCACCTCAACCATGATTCGGCTGGACTCACACGAGCAGATCGGGACTATCCTCCACAGGCCATCCCAAAACCTCATTACCAAAGCGGACATCATGCAAAAATTCCCGCAGCTGTGCACTGGCCTAGGAAAACTCAAAGGTCCCCCAATCAAATTAGACATTGATCCAACAGTGACACCCATACTGCAACACCCAAGGAGGGTCGGATTCCACCTCCAGGAAGCGGTCTCCAGAGAACTTGAGCAACTACTCGTTGATGGAATTATCAAGCCCGCAACAAGACCAACACCCTGGGTCTCCCCCTTAGTCATTGTACCCAAAGATGGAGGCAGACTACGCCTACGCGTCGACATGAGAGTGGCAAACACCAACATTCAGCGCGAAAGACACCCAGGCCCATGCATCGAAGACATGATTGTGCAGCTGAACAACGCTTGCATGTTCTCCAAACTCGATCTAATTCAGGGATATCATTATCTGGAACTGAACCCTGACTCCAGAGGAATAACAACCTTTGCGACACATGACGAGCTGTTCAGGTACCGAAACTAAACTTTGGCATATCGTCCGCCGCTGAAATATTTCAGGAAGCAGTGCGACAGATCATCAGACCAAACCGGGGAGCTTTAAACTACAGTGATGATATCCTCATCTTCAGCTCGTTGAAAGGAGCCCATGATGCCGCTCTACTTGCCACATGCAAGGCAGTACAAGCCGCTGGCCTCACACTTAACATCGAAAAATGTCGGTTCAGCAAGTCAAAGCTCAAATTTTTCAGCCACATTTTCTCGAGCGAGGGGATGACGCCTGACCCCGAGAAAGTGGACACAATTAAAATGCTGAAAGAGCCACAACAGGTGGCCGACGTCTGCTCTTTCCTAGGCATGGCTGGATACTGCACCAGATACATACCGCATTATGCCTCACTCACAGAACCACTCAGGAGACTCCTACAGAAAGAAGCGACAGTTGACTGGACCCCAGCGTGCCAGCGCGCTTTCAGCGCAATCAAACAAGCTCTCATGGAAGTCCACCGCCTAGCCTATTTCAACCCAGGCTGACACATGGAGGTGATAGTCGAGGCCTGTCCAGTTGGCCTAGGAGCCATTCTAGCACAGACGAGTGGCGCAGACGTCAACCCCAGACACGTCATAGCATACGCAAGCAAAGCACTGTGCACCCCAGAGGCGGCCTACTGGCAGGCCGAGAAGGAAAGCCTGGCTGCAGTCTGGGCCTGTGAACATTTTCACAATTTCCTAATCGGAAAAAAAATCACTGTGATAACGGACCACCAGGCACTACTCGGAAATCCACATACTAAGATGCCTCCAAGAATTGAGCGATGGGGCATTCGCCTTCAAGAATATGATTATGACATCATACACCAACCCGGTGGCGACCTAAACCCTGCTGCTTACCTGTCGCGACACCCGGTGGGGGCCCCACTGACCCAAAGAGGTGATGTCGCTTACATCAACTACGTAGTAGCAAACTCACACCACCCGCACTATCAATGGATATGGTTGCAGCGGCCTCAGCAGTGGAAACGGCCTCACTTGCCTTCAGCCTCACATCGACCAACAAGTGGAGGGACCACCAACGGGCAATGTTAGTTCGCCCGGGGGTGTGCAAAGAAGAAATCGAAAGACTGGCCAGAGTACATAATGAGCTAGTCGTCAAGGACCACAACATACTACTCAGGGGCTACCACATCGTCATCCCAGCCGCCCTGAGAGCAGATGTCATCCGCACTGCACACGAAGGACACTGTGGTGCAGAAAACACAAAAAAAACAACTACGACGCCACATCTGGTTCCCATTCCTGGACTCAGCAGTGGATGAATGGATAAAGAACTGTCATGCCTGCCAGTGCACGTCACCAGCCGAATTTCCTGCTCCTCTACAACACACACAAATACCGGATCATCCCAGGGAAAGGGTAGCCGTGGTCTTTTACAGACCCATGGAATCAGAGGCCTACTTCCTCCTCCTGATTGATGAGTACTTATGATTCCCCATCGTCAAGAAACTAGCCACCACAGCTTTTCCCCAGGTGACTGCAGTACTAAACGAGTACTCAGCGAATGGGGCATCCCCAGGGTGATCAAGTCCCACAACGGACCATCTTTCAACGGATACGAGTTTGCAGCGCTGGCAAGACACCTAGGGTTCAAGCACATGAAGATTACACCTCGACACCCGCAAGCAAATGGAATGGCGGAACGATTCATGGTGTCAATAAAGAAGACGATCCAGAGAGCTCGTAACGAAGCAGTCAACCCACATCAAGCGCTGTGCCGACTCCTCAGAGACTATCGAAATACTCCGCATGAGGCCACGAGCAAAACTCCAGCAGAACTCATGGTCCGGTATGAAGTGCACACCCGCATCCTACAAAACCCATCGGCCACAGAGAACACGGACACTGAAGTAGCTCAACGAGATGCAGAAGTGAAAGCAGGAGCAAAGCAGGACACTGACACCAGGCGCAAGGCAACGCCGAAAGACTTTCAGATTGGGGACGAAGTTCTAGTGCAACAGCCATGATCAGAAAGACAGACCCATGGTTTGCTCCCAGCCCCATGAGAGTCACGGCTGTGAAAAGAACAATGGTGACAGCCCAAGACCACGACAGGCCCGTTATGAGGAACTGCCAACAATTCAGACACTACCTCAAAAGAGAAGAGAGTGAATCTCCTCCGAGGGCCTGCAGCCCGGTACCTCGGGAACCACGGGACGACCTGTGGATCCCACCTGCGGGAATCGTCGACGGAACAGAACATAGCGAAGACGCCCAAGCTGGAGTAGAAGTAGAGGCCCGGCATGAAAGGCCACAGCGGGTGATCACGAGGCCAATAGGACTGGTCGAAGAATGTTAGCCTGACATCTGGACATTTGTCCGGGGGTGGTGTTACGGGCCGCTGTACCCACAAAGGGGCAGTACTAGGGACGCTGAGTTGGGGGAGTTCTGGGATAGAAGCGGTTTGCGCCAGTTACTGTTGTACGTTTCATAAAGAAGGTTATGATCCAATACTCCGCTATGCGTCCTCCTTTAGGCCCTATCCGAAACAGGGCAACATGATATTTATCAAATACTTTTGCATGCATATTAGAAGTGTTTGTGAACAAGAAGAGCGCACATATAATGATTGCTCTACCCATAGGACTAGGTCGATTAGGAGATAGACTTAAATTCACATTAGATAAACAGATAACATTTCAAATCACTCATATTGCAGCCATTTTGTCAAAGCTCCACAGAAAAAGACTGCTTTTGGTTGTCATGTCGATTGGCACTGGGGCTAACAGCACTGCATGCCAGGGGATGGAGGGTGCTAATCATGACTTTCTTCCTCCCCCTCGACCATCTTCCATGATGCTCCCTGAAATCTTGCATTTCTACTACGGCTCTAGAACGCGCTCCCTGAAAGGATCAGCACTACAAGACGCGATCAAGAGGTGTGCGGTTGTCATGGTAACGCGTTAGGAGTGGAATGGGCCCGTCACGCGCCGAGCCTCGTGTGAGAAGTTCATCCAGCAGTACTTACTGTTTCATGTATATGTTTGGCTTTGGCGACAGGCTCCAATACAAAGGAGTAACCATTCTCTTTCTTCCATGGGCTTCTAAGCAAGGCCTGTGTGGCTTCTTCGGTCTGGAGAGAGCTTACCAGTAAGGGTTTGTATTGTTACTTCACCTAAATGGTACACATGTCTCGCATATGGGCTTTTTACACGCAACTGCTCGCTAGTTTGGGTGTGTGCGTGTGAGCTAGTGTGAGCCTGTGTGTCCGTGTGTGTGTTCCGGCGTGGCAGTGGTGGAAATGGAAAAAATGTGGTGAGGGATCCCACAGCACAAGGGCCGGGGTGGGGGAGGGCGGTGCCCGAGGCAGCGTGCTCTAAAGGGGTCGGGGCTCGTAGTGGACATCCAGCAATGCTGGTATACTAAAATAAATATTAAAAAAAAGAAAACAAAGCGCCTGCGATGGCAGCATTGACTTTCCAAAGCCGCGGTAAAAGGCAATGCTGCCGTCGCGTGCGCTTTTCTTTTCTTTTTTTTTTTTTAACTATTCCAGCGCCGTTCATGGGCTTGGGCGGGTGACTCTGGCCGGATCTCAGATCCGCCGAGAGCCGGCCCAATGACCAGCACTGTATGTCGGACTCTTCTTGGAAATAATACCATCCAGGGCAAAAGCCGACGGTAACGAGTGTGGACGGGATCCTCCCACTCTGATCAGGGTGTGAACACCGCCCCCCTTAGGGCTGTGTTTTGCAATGGCCACAGCAAGCTTACTGACCTCTCTTGAAGCGCATCGCATGGCCACCTAGGAAGGTCCAGCAACTGTAATTCCCCTCCCCCCTTCCATCCCCCCCAGCCCAGACCCAGCCTTGGGCTTTAGAAAGAGCACATAAACCTTTTGATGGTAATATGCGTGGGTTTCATGAAAAATGGGTAACACGGCAGAACGCAATGTTGAAGGATTTAAAAAAAGCAACACTGAGATTTAGTGGCTCGTTGCTGAGGATTTGACCCATTGGGAGGGGAGATGTCACGAGTAAGGTTGAGTTTACGTCTGAAGACTGGATGGATCTTTCCATGTAGATTGACGCAAGGAAGGTATTCCAGAAAGAAGTCCCAGTGCTGAGACTATGTGGCCTCCTCTAGAGGCGCTTTGTGAACTAAACACCTGCAGGAGATTTGTCTGAGCAGGTGAGGCAGTGAGCCAGGGAGGTTTTGGTTTTGATCTAACTTGGTACCTCATCACAAGACACTTACATTGTAGGCCATCTGCTAGCCTTCTCGCACTGCCAGACCAGTGAAATTATTGTCCCAGGGAGAGGGAGTCCCATGACTTCCTGCTCATGGCTAGTGTGGCTACTGGGTTTGGCGCATACAGTAGCGAGGGGATCTGGTCTTTAGGCAAGCCACGGTGTATGTAGTTAAGTGACACCAGATCTGCACACAGTGGTGGCCACTATGTATAGAGTGTTCTGATGATGTTGGACGTGGCCTCATCCAGTACCAATACACGTGCAACCTCTGATGACACGCCCACTCTGAGCCGCCTACTTGGGCATTCAATGACATCTTAAAGTCAAATGCCATTCTTAGGCGTTTGGCCATGGTGCAGGGTTTTAGGGGTGGGTTGGATATCCCTGGTACCTTCGTGCTTCTCTTAGCTTGATTAGGCATACCAGGGCTCGAGAAGATGAACTCAGATTTCTTTGTTTAGCGCCAATACATTTCTAGCCATCCAGGCCTCATAGGCCAGTAGACATTGTTAGGGCAGCCTGGGTCTTGTAAATGGAGTAGTGCATCACGAAAGCAGAAGTAATAAGTCATCATACCTACAACGGCCTAGTTCCCTTGTAGTTAGGCCTTAAATATTGGAACAAGTTTCTGCTCCTTCTAAAAACAGAACACAACTCTAAGAGATTCAAAGGAAACCGGAAACGCTGATTGAATAACTGCAAAACCCTAACCTAAATGCCTCCACCCCTGGACAGTGAGTTCACACTCAGCCATCCATGTCTTCTGTTTTACCTCAGCACTTAACCTCTGCAGCGGCTAGCACTTTCAACCACCAGCTGATTTTTTTGCCGTTTTTGCTGTCCTCGCACCAGCGTGCTTTGGACATGCAAACGGTTATTGTGCCGAATCAACTTTCGGGGCACCAGTGGTCCAGGCATGAATATCAGTTTCTAAACCATCAATCAACCCTACAACTCTAGTACACCAAAGGCATCCAAACAGATTGGAATATAAGTAAATTATAAGCAAATTCAAGTAGTTACATTCCTATGCACCCATGTTTTGCTTACAAAAGAAGACAAATGACCTCTTTCCTCAGTGTTCCAATAATACTTTTGAAAGAGAGAAAAACAGAAAAATTAAAAACACATTCGAACACTGAGGAAAGAGGTCATTTGTCTTCTTTTCTTGGCAAAAGGTGGGCACATAGGAACATGTTAATGTAACTACATGAATTTGTTTTTGAATCAAACGGAGTCGAGGAATACTCTCCCATGCGACCCTGAAAAGGCAATCATCAAATACACACAATGGTGCTGAGGTCCAACTATAGGAACCCCCCCCCCAATAGGTTCCTCAGAAAACCTTCAAGTAAATTATAAGACCTCCTTGTCCAATTTTGGTAAACTGGACGGAATGGCAGGCTTATCTCTGCAAGGTCATGGATCGTTGGATAGTTGCAACACAGTGAAAATACAATTATAACCAAATGATAAAAGGGACTGTCCAGTCAAGGTTGTATACAAATATCTACTTTATTATTATTCAACAGACAGTTCTAGCACAACACAAAATATTACCCACCCTGTAAACGAATGTAGAGGACAGACAGTTTCAAGAAGGAAAAGGGATGCACTCTGGAAACTGCCAGGAGGGTAGTTGGTAAAGTAATTCATTGCTATAATTCAAGGATACTTGGTTTCAGCACAAAGGGAGCAATCGGTCATAAAATGTAAAAGCTCTTGGTGTTCAACAGTGTAGAGTGAGTTTCAGGGCGCTTTACAGCTTCTGCAAAAGAGTTTAAGACGGGAGACAGCTGTGGGTATCAGGCGGCAGGTAGCATGGCGAGCGAGGTTGGATGGATGGCTGCAGGCTGGCCTACATGGCAGCTCGGGGTCAGGAATCGTTGTCTCAGTGTTGGTTGGTGGGTCTGAAGTACTGGTTGAGGCGTCTCAGACAACGTTAGCGACTGCAGCATGACAATAGTCAGTGGTGCAGTCGGTTGCAACTCTAGGGTCTTGAATGTCTCGAAAAATGTCCTTTAAGGCAGACGCTGGTTGATGCTTGTTGATGCACTCCTCCTAGCTTCTTCATTGGGCTTGTGTCGTCCTTTAAGGCGGATGGCCAAAAGCTGAGGAGAGTGTTGAAAGCAATGGCCTGGTCCTTTGTTTGGTTCAGAGACACTCTGGCACTTCTCACCTAGGAAGCTTGCTGCAGAGCCTAGCATGGCACACTGTGTGCTGGCTGGGTACTGGTTCTGGAGCTGATTGTAGGGTCCTCTGTCTTGGAAATCCTAGCCTTCCTTCACTGGCGGAAGCTGTAAGGCAGAATGTACCTTCAGCCAGGGTCTAAAGGAGTTCTTCTTTTGACTCTCTGCAAAGTCTTCAGATGATCTGCCCAAAAGAGGGGCTCTACCCTCTTTTAAAGCCAAATTGGCCCCAGTGATTGGTGTAGGCTATGCCTAACTTAATGAACCAATCCTGGGTCTCCGTCAACATGCTCCTATATGCATGAGGTCATACCCAGAGTGCTTTGCAACAGGAAAGGTAAAGGGATGAAAACATGTACTACTAAGTCCCACCCATCTTCCTGTCTCTTGTGGATCAAAGTGTCTCTCTGGTTAAGTGAGCTCTCTGTGGTTCTGGATTAAAGCGACAGGTCTCCCTTGAAGTTGGGGTGAGAGCAGACTTTCTGTCCCCACCAAACCACACACTCGTACCTTCTGAATGGGGTCCGCCTGCGGGATTGACTACTGTAAACCGCTGTCCCAGACATGACATTTCACTGCACTTGATACTAAGAGGCGGGAGCTGGCTTCAGGTTGACACAGAGCTGGCTTCAGGTTGACACAGATGCATATCAAAAGGTGTTGGGGCTTTCCTGTCTTTTGTTAGCTCTGCGAACGGGCCGCTCATGGGCCTGTTTAAATTATCTATCAGTATGGATAGCTGCCAACACAGGATAGGAGGGATCCATGGGGCTTTTGTGATTTAATCAGGCTGGCTATGGCAGGAGGAAGGTTTTGTCTTCCCCTTTTAAGATGCCTTGATGCACTCCTGCTCGTCACATTCCAACTAAATGTGACAGGGACAACTGCGCCTGTAGGCTGTGTCCACCCGGAGTACACATGTCTATTTGTTTGCCGTGCAGTATTTCAAAAAAGCACAGGTGAGCGCATACCCACTGTGCGGATGGTCGAATTCCTCACAGTTATCTTACATGTTCTTGTTTCTCATCTTCTTTATGTAGTGAGTTTAATGCGCTCACAACCAATACCTTTTCTTACATCTGTAGCAAGATGCTTATTTTCCCTCTGTGTAACCCCATCCTATAGCCTATTTCAGTATCTGGCTACTATATAACATTTTTCCAGTGACAGTCAGTGCCTCTAACCAACCACATGCCTGTCCTGGGAATTTACCCCATATACGTTTATTACTTCTTTGACTATTTGTGTTGTAAGTATATCTCCTCCTCTGTTCTTGCTGTTTTTTTATTCTATGCTACATATTTGGATTTCTGCCTTTGCCACACTGCAAGTGCAACATGGATCTGTATCACGCCACACTTACAGCGTGGCAAAGAACTGGACAGTGGGAAGAGGCGGGTGGGGAGTTGGAGAGTACGGGGTGTTATGTGGTGGGGTGGGTTGGGGAGGAGAAGGGACGGCATGCGAGCAAACGCAGACCCATTGTGAGTGACTGATGTAAGTGCAGGAATGATGCTTGGGGGTTGGGAGTAGGTTGGGAAGGTTGAAGGGAGGTGAAAGGGAGGTGAAAGTGGATGAAACCCCCCCCACCTTTTGTGTGAGCTTGAGGCAAGGGCTGAAGTGGGGGAACACCACCTTTGAAGTGGCTACGGTATGCCGGGGCAGAGTGGGAACAAGGTTCAATGTATTTACTGTTGGAAAAGACTTGTGCAGTAAATACATCCGAAGTAGAGACATGGAACCGTATAATGCTTGCATCCCTGGTGCTTTGTGAAGCAGTGCTCATGTAAGTTAGTGCCCTTACAAAACCCCAAATAACATATAATCAAAATTAAATACTTGCAGAGATCGTAGGAGTGTCTGAGGGATTAAAGTCGCTGTATCAGAGGTTCATAGAGACAGCACTTCCCATTTAACGTTTGATTATTACTGTAAAGAAATGAAGCAAACCAATGGGGAGAGTGCTCAGGGACCCGTGCTATATCACCCACCAGATCAAGCACACGTCATCATGAATATCATCAAAAACTGCACAGATGTACAAAGGGCCAACAGAAAACTGACAGCTTTCTCAGGGCAGGTCAGACTAGCTGCAAGGCCCCATACCTATCACTGCTCAGCCATCTCAGTCCACACCTGCAATGAGTTAACACTCAGCTGGTTCCTCCTCTTTGAACCCATGCAAATTAACCCATCAACCCACCAGACAATCACAGTGACTAATCAACATGGGGCTTGAAGCGCCCAACAATTCTGATTCAGTCCTTTCTGTACACATCCAGGCATCACTGTATTGCCTCAGTTTAATGCAATGCGGTTGCAGAGAGGCATATGCACACGTCATCTATAGAGCCCACCCCTCGCCTCTGTCATACTGGAAGAACAGCAAGAAAACACTGTAAATGACACCTGGTATCATCCCAATACCACATCGGAGATATTAGAGACATTATGCGCTCAGACAACCGCATGAAATGTATCCCCAAACTGATGCAGTAGATATGAGCCTGCAGACACCACTGGACATTGAAAAACGATAAGTAAAGTCAGACAGATGTAAAGTGACGCCATGAAGAGAAGATAAGAGTTTGCACTTAAACCAACATATGAATATCTAAAGAATGTACATGACTGAACTCACAACGTAAACATATGCGAAGATAAGTAACAAGAGATGTAATAGATGTATATACGCAGAACTAAAACGCGGGTAAAGCAGCTTTGTTCAGAAAATGGATATCAGCATCGTGTAAATGTTAGCAAGAAGCCTCGAGAAGGGAAAGACCAAGGCTGCAGAGCTAACAGGCACTGGAGTTCAGGTATATGCAAGAACAAAGGGTATTTGCTTTTCTCAGAATCAAGGATGCCACAGCAAAAAGCAACTGCAAGGTTTGAAAGGAGTCGAAGAGGATAAGCTCCACACGAAGGACATATTTCTCTTGCATTAAGTAAAGGAGTGAATAGTTGGAAGTGTCAAGTAATGGTAAATTAAAACTGCAGAAAGCCCATGCAGAATAGAGCAACCACGTCTCCAGAGGCCAAGGAGAGTAATAGCACCCAATATAATTGAATCAAATAATTTTTAATAGAAGGACAAAATGGATAAAATAATAATCCCCTCACACGTGATTCAGAACTAGAAAACAAGGCCTATTCATAAGGCTCCAGATGAAGGTAGCGATGTACCTTCACTCCCTTTAAAGTTCAGAGGAAGACAACAGTCAGCAAGGACAACTGCAAAGTAGAAGCCTTGGCTCAGGACCTAACCGATGAGAGATGGTAGGCTAATTAGCTAAGAAAGGCAGCTGTCTGACATTGTTCTCTTGCACCTGGTTTGTTGCTTTTGTGCTGTTAACAAGCTGAATGTCCAAGGTTGCTAAGAGAGTACCAACAAATCAAGCGGGCCTATGTGTTGGTGGTCCATACATTGCAGAAGCCTATCCACTGCTGGTATTACATTATCTATATGTTATGTAGTTAGAGGTAGTTCAAGGCGTGCCTACCAGATAAGAGGCATCCAATTATGATACTAACACCAATAAACTATAAGCATATGTTTCCCTTAACCAATTTCTCCACCTAGTAGGTTTTTACTGTTAGCCACGTAGGATGATGTCATAGCGGATGTATATTGAGATATAAAACCTTTTGCGTAAATGACATGGATTAAGAGTGTGTGAGCTGCCATCTGTTTGTTCACCAGGTTTCCCTACTCTATTGAAGTGATAATAGAGTAGTATTTTGCCATATTCCTTGAGTCTGTCTGGTTCTTTCGGCCTGAGATAATTTATTTTTGTAATCCCACTTGGCACTTGGAACGCTCCAGGTGCTATTGCACATTTTGTAGTGGTACGGATGGTTCAGATTCAGACTCTCAGATATTTGACATCTTCCACCATCAGCTGGAAGAACACAGTGTTTCCTGTGGAGAGCGGGAGAATACGTGTGTAAATCGTGAGAGTCAGAAGTTGCCTCTTTGGAAAAATTCCTGTCCGGTCCCCACGGGCACCCTGCGGACTGAAAGCAAAGTGGTCAATTGGGGAAGAATTGATACCGAAGGGCTTGAACTGAGTAATGGAGGTAAGTAGAACATTGAATGTGGCAAATAAAAGGGCAAGTATTATAGTGTACATGTAAATATATAAAGTGGGGAAACGTAACGTATTAATTGAAGAAGAGATACCTCAAATACCTATTCTCAAGGAGATGGAAGAAAACACATCACACTCCAGACAGAGTATTAAGTAAGGGATTTCTGAGACAAGGCCGCCATGAAGGATGTCTTTTAAACTCCAAAATGGGGTAAAGTAGAGATGAGGTACTTTTACTAGAGAAAGTAAGGAAGACGATCGTAGAATATGTTGTGCACATTTGTTTGGGGTTATTAATATGTTAGTTTAGGAAGTTAATTTGGTTGAAAAAGACACTTTTTTGTTGTGATAAATTTGGCTGTAGATTGGAAACTATAGTAATAATGTGACCCTAAAAACAAAAAATTGGCGCCACTCATAGGAGGGTAACAGTTGAGAATAATTATAACAAGACAAGATTCTTAATAATAAAACAACAGGATAGCAAGAATCAATAGAACTATAAGGAAGAAGCAAAGAGAATACTATTGTGTAGGCTTGCAAAGAATTTTGGAAAATATTTTGGAGGAATGGGTGGCGATTGATGGTGCTTGTCTGAATTTGATTATCTGTGATATAAATAGTTAAAGTAATTACAGAATAAAACATCCGTTAAGTATTGACAGTTACAAATGACTTGTCATTATGGGGGACACTCCCCTTATACACTTGTGCAAAATATTACAGAGGTACACAACAAAGATTTAGAAATATTTTGCTGAATGGGTAAAAGGCACCGCTGATAAAATGTTCATGCCTTGGCCTTAAAAGTGTTCCCTATCAAGAACAGTTTTGCATTACATGACAACATACTTACATGCTGCATATACAGGGAAAACGTTACAAAAAAGGTTAGACATTTTAGAGCTATGGCAAATGTATCAGAGTGAGAAAGAAGACCCGCCCGAGAAGGAGTGGATGCTTAATCAGCATGTAGGGGAAGGCACAATGCCGTTGGCTCCGCTTTCTCCTTCTGGAGACAATAGTACGACCAATGAGAACCAGGGATTCTATCCCTTAAAGGAGCTAAAAGCAGCAGTGGGTATAGTAATCTGATATATGTGCCTCCCCCCCGCACTTATAGTAGTGAAGACAGTACAGAAAAAAGTAAGACTAAAGAACACAAATATATGTCTGCGTGTAAGGAATATGAGAAGTGTAGCGAAAGAAGGGACATATTGATAGAGTTAGATGAAGAGACCAAGAGACAAAAAGGAGAGAAAGATAAAGCTATTGAAGTGACAATTGTATAGAATGAGTAGATGAGAGGACTGACACTACTCAAATTAAATGGAAATGATATCAATGATGGTAAGGAGAAAAAGGGCATCCAAATATGAAAAGAAAAAAGAGGGGCAACGAAAGGAAGAACAAAGAAGATATGAAGAGCAGATAAAGGAGAGAGAGAGAAAAGATGGGGTGAAGAAGAAGCGGGGAGAAATAGAAACACAAAGATTCAAAGAAATAAGGTTGCAGAGAAGGCGAGAAGAGGAAGAGAAGAGGGAGATGAGAAGATGGGAAGAGCAAGAGCAAAAAGAAATGGGAAGACAGAGGGAGGAGGAAATAGATCACATCATTAATAGATGTGTAATACAAGTTGAAGAATAAGAACAATGGGAAAAAAAGAGTAGGTCACAACAGCCCTGCAGGGAGCTGCACGAGATACCTAGAGTACCGACATGGTCTGATGAGCATGAGGCAGAAGGCATAGGGAAAGGGATTGGAGAATTATATAGGCGAATGAGGGTAAACGAGGGGACAAGACAGTTACGAGACCGAAGGGAGTATCGAAGGATCTCCACCGAGAGAAACAAGAGGTAGAACGGATGATGTAATCATGGGCAAAAATAGAACGCTGTCCCTAAGCAGATTAGATCTTGATGACAAGGAAAGCGATAACAGCCATATCTGTTGGGGTATAATGAACAGATGAAGAAAGGGAAGAAAATGAGAGAGCATGAGGAGAGGGCACATGTGGCTCCCCAACAGACCCACATATAGAAAGAGAAGTAAAGTGGTGAGATTTAGAAGCACGGGAAGGAAAAACACCAGAACCCATACCATATCCTGAATGACCACAAGGATGGTCGCATAATGTAGGGGAAATGTCCCTGCCTTTTGTAGGTAGATTGATGTCATTGCCAGAAAGAAGACGAGTGGGTGAAATCAGCCCCACCTGGAAGACAAGAAGCATGGGCGGATAAAATTATATAACTGGATTTACACCGTTCCTGTTATAAGAGAAAGGGGGAGGATGACCACAAAACATACCATGTCTACAAATGGATAAAGATAATATGAAATGTAAATTGCCCAGTTTGACTGCAGGAGTGGGAAAATCGATTAATGAGTTAGAAAGAATGACAGCGGGAATGACATTAGCAGTGCGTGACGTAAAAGACCTATTAGCAGCTATTCTAGGGGAGATAGCTGATGACATTTGGAGACGAGCATGATACAAGAGTGTAAAAGCACAAAACAAAACACAAGATGGAGCACCATTTAATAATTGTAGAGCAGATGTGTGGAGGGCCCTTGGACTACAATATCCTGATACATCAGACATGGGCGCGATTATGACATGGAAAACGTTGCTTATATTCTAGAGATTCAAGAACGTTGATGTCTTGAGATGAGAGAATTGTGGGCTAAAACCGTAGCATTATTCAATCATATTTGATGACAGGGACTGCCCGAGCCAGTGTAAAGGCAGATGAAAAAACAGGTAGGGATGGATGCGAAGCCATGGCCAAAAATACAGTTGACTATCGTACATCATTGTTGATTGTTACATGAGAAGAATACGAAAAAAGCAGAGAATAGGAAGCTTGAGGAAACAAATTTAGTTCAGAAAAAGTTGTCGAAATTTGCTGTCGATTGCTGTCGATGGAGCTGTACTGACGAGAGGCGAAGGAGTGGTTACACAAGAGTTACCACCTACACAGCCAATCAATGTAGGGTACCCTGTAGATCAGCACGGGTACAATTCTTCGCTATGTGGTAGAAGGAATGGACCTAGAGGATGAGGAGGCAGATTTAAAAACCCTCATGGGGAGGAGGATTTCATGGAGGACAGCCGCACCAGTGGTGGAATTTTGGGCGGATGGGGCATATGGTCCAAACATGTAGATGTAGAGGGGGCATGCAGCAGAACTGGAAAGCTCCACAAAGGGGGCTGGTTATTTCCCACAATATAATACAGAACCACTGGAATATTTTTCCCAAGATCACACACAATATCAGACAAATATGCAGAAAATACAGCAAACGCAGCAGATTCTGCTGTAGATTCCACAGTTGCCACAAGGGCAATCACAGCAAGCACCTATCCAAACATAACAAATACAGACCCAACAGTATACTCCAATGCAACAGGCAATGATGCCACAGTGGACGGCCAATACAGGAGCTCTACAAACACCTACACCCAGGATAGGGAGTGTGACAGTAGTAGGAGGGAATCCTTTTACGGGTACATGGATGAATTTATATCCACAATAGGAAAGCCCACACAGTAACCGGATGTGTTCAGTACTATCTCTGACACCAGACCCCCAAGAGGAACCAAGGGTCAGGGCAATGATAGGAGGCAAGACATTTCTGTTTCTTGTAGACACAGGAGCGACTTGTTCTTGTGTTCGAGAGGGAAAGTATCCAATGTCTGGCATTGCCATGAATGTGCAGGGATTCTATCGGGCTATGAGTTTGGTTCATTTTACTGATGAATTATCAATTTCACTATTGAATTCTCGACAGACACAAGTTAACATAATAGGTGGCAAAACTTAATATGACGATATCTTTTACTGACAAAGGGATAATATGTTCCACTCCACAGATACATTACATGAATGTAAGAGAATTTTTATAGCATTTAGAGGCCCAAACGCATTACGAGGTGTTCCTCTAGATCCAGAAGATTGTTTGTATGGAGTGAATATTTTGCTGACATGGCTTTCTGGATTGATAGGTAAATTGCTGAGGATACCTGCCAATTTTTTGTTTAGACGAGAAGTACCTATGGATGAAGAGGATGGCCAGGCTATTCCCACAGAACTGGAGGAAGTGATAGTGAGGGAGGAAAGGGTGATTATTCATGAGACAGATGATGAAGGAATAATATGGAGAAAAGTAATAGCTCTTGACAAAGGGTATAGACTAACACTCGACTTGACATACGATGAGTATGTATTTTTCATAAGTCTCACCTATTGGATGAAAGTGGAGAGTAAGGAAATACCACAGAGAATGGCAATGGTAAGAAAGAAGACATAATTTTTCCAGACAGATCTAGAAAGGGTGCCAAGCATCTCATGGACCAACAGTCCATATGATGTGGATTTATTGAGCAGAGCAGGAGCAGTTAAAATAAAGCTTAAGCCAGGAGAAATGTTACTTTGAACCAACCAGTACCCCATGTCCAGAGAAGCAGATGATGGAATATTTGAAATCATTTCAGCTTTGATACAGCAGGGAATATTGAAGCCATCAGATTCCCCATGTAACACAGCTGTGACCCAGCAAAGAAATCAACAGGGGGGGTCGTGTAGATTTATTCAGGATCTGCCCCCTAAACAATATTGTTGAAGCAGAGTTTCCTCTGATTCCGAAACCAGCTTCGATATTATGTAACATCCCAGCTAAAGCAAAATAGCTTACAGTAGTAGATTTAAAGAATGCTTTCTTTTGAATTCCCTTTCTTGAGGACTTCCAAAATTTGATATAGAAATCAGAGGTGGATACATACAAGATTACCACAGGGGTACTGTGAGTCCCCATCAATCTTAAATACTGTCCTTCAGATGGACCTAGGAAACATACAATTTAAGATCACAATAATTCAATACATAGATGACGTATTAGTGTGCAGTGAGACAGAAGAGACAGAAAAATGCAAAGATTCAGTCCCGTTAATGACAGTATTGGCAGGAAAGGATACAAAGTGGATAAGGAGAAACTACAGTATTGTCAGGAAGAGGTCCTGTAAATAGGGCAGCTAATATCTCAAGAAGGGAGAAACGTGACACCTGAGAGAGCAGAAGCAATCACAAAAACTCTAAGACCTGAGACAATGAGGGAAATCCAACAATGTTTAGGCCATCCCAATTATTGTAGGGCCTGGTTTTTGATTACAGTACATATATTAGACCACTTTTAAATGAACATAAAAAAGCGCAGACAAGTAAAAGTGAGATTGTGTGAACAGACGAGATGACAGAAGGATTTTGAGAGTTAAAAAGAGTGATTTGTACAGCCCATCTATTAGGGATTCTAGACTATAATGGGGAGTTTTATTTATTTTTGCATTCAAATGGAGTGGTGATTACAGCAGTTCTTATGCAGAAGACAACGTTAGGACATGGGCATGGACATAAACCATGTGTTTATTAAAGTGGGATTTTAGACCCAGTAATGAGAGGGCATTACCATTACGAACAAGCATTAGCTGCTGCTGTTTTCACAATTGAAAAAGTTGCAAGTATTACAATGTGGTGCTCAATGACACTGTACATCGAGCATTCCTTTTTTGCCATTTTGGAGAAACCTAAAAGCACATTGACTACACAAAAAGTGTCAGGATATGAAGTGACCATTTCAAACCCAGCGATTAAAACTGTTAGCTGTAGAGTAGTGACATTTATAGCAGAAGCAGTAGAAATGAGGATTATGTACATGATTGCACAACATATACTGAGTTTTATGATGATATACAGGTTTATGAAAACCATCTAGGACAGTGAGACTTTTTATTCATTGATGTTTCTTCAAAAATTGGTCAAGCGACATGAGATAGGCATACAGGTTCAGCAGTAGTGAAGTTAAAACAGAATAGTGAATTTGTAAGTAGTTAACAAGTGCAAGACGTCCTTCACATTGTTCAACACCGGCTGCTGAATTAGTGGCACTTATCGCTGCAGTCCAGAGATTTGAGGATGAGGAGGTGACAGTGTACTCTAACTCCGCTGATGTGACATAAACCATACATGTGGGATTGTCACACTGGACTAAGAGGGGTTTCCTCCATGCAGACGGCACACCAGTGCAACATGCAGCGCTATTAGACAAGGTACTAAAGCTGCCATTGGCTATAACCGTGGTGAACTCTGCAACCTATACTAAGAGGGCAGATGAGATTTCTTACGGTAACAAAGCCACAGACACTGAAGCAAAAAGAACAGCATATTCTCCTAATATTTCTAATTTTGAAGTAGAAAATGTTAAGTAAATGTCAGAACAATGAATGACAATGAAGGAAGGTTTCAATATGTTATCCATTGTACAGTTAATTGAGCAGCAAGGTCGAGCTCCACAGGAAGAACATGATTTATGGGAAAAGACTGGGGTGTTCTTTATCCCCACAGAGGCTATATGGTGATAAGATAGTACTAGAAAGCCAGTTATGCCCTAGCATTATTGAAAGTTGCTCTGGTTCAGCCTCACTGTCCTGCACGAGAAACTGTCCTGCAAGAGAATCTTGCTGCCATGATTACAGAAGACTGATTTTCACCAAATTTGTTACAACACATTGCACAATTTATTGTGTACTGTATTGTCTGTCATAAATCCACAGCAGGGCAGACCTTGCAAACAGTGAGAGGGGCGGCAATACCCTGTCCCAAAGGTCCTTTTCAGCAAATGCATATAGATTATGTGGATATGTTGCAGACATGCAATGGTTACAGATATATGCTAGTGGCAGTATGCCCCTTTTCCAGATGGATTGAGTCAGGTCCATGCATGCACCCCGATGCCACCGACATATGCTGCCCAGTTTCTCATACCTGAGGTGTTTTCTAGATGGTGTTTATGCAAAGTCATGAGGTCTGATAATGGGCTACATTTTGTAAATAAGATGTTCAAACAGATACCTCTTCTATTAGGCATTAAGCACACATTTTCACCCGCTTATCGCCCACAGGCGAACTTAATTTGTGAGCATTTAAACAGACTCCTCAAAGAGAGGATAGCCAAGATAAAGATGTCTTTGAAGAAGGGATGGCTATATTGCCTACCTCTTTGCCCTACTTGCATTGAGAAACCAGCCCGGCTCAGGTGACCACCTGACTCCACATCAGTTAGTGACTGGACACTGTATGCGAGTATCCTTTGCACCTCCTACTCAAATAAAAATGGATGCCCATAGTGTAGAAAACATATTAGGGGATAAGATGCATGTTTATTTAACAAATATGACCGCTAGTGTTTCTTTTATTTCCCAACAGATAAAAAATTGGAGAGGAGATTGAAGAAGACAGCCAAACGATTAACCCAACCAAACTTTTAAAACCACTTAGTTTGTATCCTGGAGACAAAGTACTCATTAAAAGCTTTGTCCATACTTGGAATAAGCGCCATTTCGAAAGACCATACCTAGTAGAGGAGGTCACCTCCGCAGCTGTAAAGATTCAAGTAAGACATGCTTGGTTGCATCTGAATGATGTAAAGCTCTACAAAGGAGAGACCCCTACACCTCTGGTACCCGTTGACAGTGAAGCAAGAATAGAAGTGCCGCGAATAAAGACCAGATTGGCTACCAAGAGCCAACAGGAGTCATCAAAATAAAAACAATTTGAACTTTCGATCATTCCCAAGCTCAAAGGAAAACTACTAACTTTTCAGTGTTCACAGAATTATCATTGCTAGGTAAAGGAGACAATGGGGCTCATTACGGGGTTGCCGGTAAAACCTGCCACCGGGATATCACAAGTGGCAGTGGTAATTAGTTCACTGAAGCACTGGCACCGTTGCTATCAGTGCCAGTGCTTCAGTGAGAGACAGGGAGGTAGGAGCCTGAAAACCCAGCATGTCAGGCCGACGGGGGGATCCGTGGCCCCTACTGGCATTCTCGTAGTATGGCTGTCCGGAAAGGGTGCCAGTACTTCGCTACTAGCACACTTATTTCCAGACTGCCAAACTCGGAATGAGGGCCAATGTTTTGAAGAAAAGAAGAGCACAAAACACTTTTAGGCCGATTCATGGAATAAATGTGCGCCGAAAATCCCGGCGCAGAGGGGCCAATACGTGCGCTGCGCCGAAAATCAGCGCAAAGCGCAGGGAAACCAGCGCACGTCGATTCATGGAAGTCCGTGCGCAAGAAAAGCAGAGGACGTGCGCCGAAAAAGCGCGCGGCGCAGGCTGGCGCACAGGTCAACCAACGTCGTGCGCCACGGCCACTGCGCCATCACTCCGAGCGCAGCGCACAGCTCTAAAGTAGGCGGAACACAGGGCGGGACACTCGGAATGGGGAATAAAATGGGGCACAACACTCGGAATGGGGAAGAATGTGGGCGGCACGGGGAAAGTTCAGGAGGCAAGTGCGCGGAACGCCCACACGCTCGCATACAACACGTATTCATGGAATAGAATAGGGCAAAAAAGCGCACGCTCAAAGCAGCGCACAGGCACAAACAGGCACAAACACGACCGCCACAAGAAAGCAGGCGGTAGCGTGTCTGCGCCTGCAAGAAATGTGCGCTAAAAGGCGCGCCAACAAATAGCACCTATATACAGACATGACCAATGTACAATACTGTTGCCCTCCTGGACAAATGACGTACAAAGGGGTACCCACAAACACAGACACGCGCAGAGAGAAAAAATAAACGTGTGCGTGCATACCGGGGTGCGCGGTAAGTTCCACACGCGATATGGGCTGGGCGGGTACGTGGATTGCAGGGGTGCGCGGGAAGTTCCACACGCGATATGGCAGGGAACGTGGATTCGAGGGGTGCGCGGGAAGTTGCACACGCGAAATGGCCGGGTACGTGGATTTCTGGGGCGCGCGGGAAGTTCCACACGCGATATGGCAGGGAACGTGGATTTGAGGGGTGAGCGGGAAGTTGCACACGCGAAATGGCCGGGTACGTGGTTTTCAGGGGCGCGCGGGAAGTTCCACACGCGATATGGCCGGGTACGTGGATTTCTGGGGCGCGCGGGAAGTTCCACACGCGATATGGCAGGGAACGTGGATTCGAGGGGTGCGCGGGAAGTTGCACACGCGAAATGGCCGGGTACGTGGTTTTCAGGGGCGCGCGGGAAGTTCCACACGCGATATGGCCGGGTACGTGGATTGCAGGAGTGCGCTGGAAGTTGCACACGCGAAATGGCCGGGTACGTGGATTACTGGGGCGCGCGGGAAGTTCCACACGCGATATGGCAGGGAACGTGGATTTGAGGGGTGCGCGGGAAGTTGCACACGCGATTTGGCTGTGAGCTCCCAGGCATTACCTGTACACCCTCCACGGCCCCTGCAGGCAGCACACACCACAGGGAACTACCCTGCACACCTGCTCATGTCTCCCACCACCCCCACCCCCAGCACTGTGGGCAACCTGCCAGCAGGCCCCCACCCATGGCCAACCCATGTCTCCCACCACCCCCACCCCCAGCACTGTGGGCAACCTGCCAGCAGGCCCCCACCCATGGCCAACCCATGTCTCCCACCACCCCCACCCCCAGCACTGTGGGGGCCCACCCAGCCTATTCGCATGTGATAATTCCCACGCACCCCTGTGATACACGTACCCTGGCCAATCGCGTGTTGAACTTCCCGCTACCCCTGTAATACACGCACCCTGCCTGTTCGCGTGTGATGATTCCCGCGTACCCCTGTAATACACGTTCCCTGGCCTATCGCGTGTTCTACTTCACGCGTCCCCCTGTAATACACGTTCCCTAGCCCATCGCGTGTTGAACTTCCAGCTACCCCTGTAATACACGCACCCTGGCTGTTCGCGTGTGATGATTCCCGCGTACCCCTGTGATGCACGTTCCCTGGCCTATCGCTTGTTCTACTTCACGCGTCCCCCTGTAATACACGTTCCCTGGCCCTTCGCGTGTTGAACTTCCCGCTACCCCTGTAATACACGCACCCTGGCTGTTCGCGTGTGATGATTCCCGCGTACCCCTGTAATACACGTTCCCTGGCCTATCGCGTGTTCTACTTCACGCGTCCCCCTGTAATACACGTTCCCTGGCCCATCGCGTGTTGAACTTCCCGCTACCCCTGTAATACACGCACCCTGGCTGTTCGCGTGTGATGATTCCCGCGTACCCCTGTGATGCACGTTCCCTGGCCTATCGCGTGTTCTACTTCACGCGTCCCCCTGTAATACACGTTCCCTGGCCCATCGCGTGTTGGACTTCCCGCTACCCCTGTAATACACGCACCCTGGCTGTTCGCGTGTGATGATTCCCGCGTACCCCTGTGATTCACGTTCCCTGCCTAGTCGCGTGTAGTACTTCCCGCGTACTCCTGATTTGGAGATTGCCCGCTTTGCTTTCCTTGTTTGCCTGCCCTGTGAAGTGGTCCGGGGTTAGCGCAGCCCTTAGCGATGATTTAGCGCTTTTGATGGCTTTTCCGTGCGCGAGGGCGTTCTTGGGGGCGTTACTGGCGCTGCTGCAGGCTCGCTGCGATTCTCTGCGCCACGGCTGTTTTGGGAGCTTGAAATCCATGAATACGCTGTGCGCGGAAATCTGTTTTAGCGCACGTGCCTGGCGCAGACTATCGCAGGCGCACGCTGTGCGCCAGCCGCGTGCGCTACTTGTGCGCTGGATTCTATGAATTAGCCTGTTTATGTTTCCTATAACCTTGCACACATTCTTGTATGCTGTTTTTACATATATACTTTGATCCTATCCAGCTCTTGTGAGACAAAACTTTGATATTGTCACCTTTTTTGAAAATCCTAAAACAGCCCCCATTATCCTCAGGATTATCATTGCAGTATTATTACAATTTCTGTTACAAAAGTTGTGGTTACTATAAAAAGTAGCAAGGACTAAACGTTGATAAAGAAGAATGGGAATATTCCATTTTGTAAGATACACCTTGTTAGCAAGAAGACCGACAAATGTGCAAAACAAAGTACAGCACATTCATTATTTTGTAATATTTCTTGTAACTGCATTTTGTACAATGTTTTGTCTTTATATCCTTCTTATAGCATTTCATCAAATCAGGTTTTTTAATATAGTTGGAGTGCCCATTAATGAGACATCTGTTTATATTCCTAACAAAAGCATGAGTGACATTTTCCCTGATATTTGCAAACAAATTAATTGGCTTAAGAGGGATGCTGGAGAAGATTATCAGGATATAAATGCATACCTTCATAAAGTCAGCCCATTTGAAAATGTGGTACCAACACATTAGTAAGGTGGGAAGAGGAACGTCAGAGAGCTGGTATCTATGTTCTCTCATCCCTTACTCCATGAGCACAGCCAGAACAGGTATAGCAAGAGAAATACCTACACATGATGCAACGTGCCTCAGCTATTTAGTAGCATGCATGACAAGAGGACAATTTGACGGGAAGGGGGCAATCCTACGATGGATGTAAAAATTCCAATATGAAGATGTCTACATAAAAACACAGAAGATGATAAAAGACCGAAGATGGAAGAGCAAAATGATCCTGTACTGATTGGGTGGTCTGAATAAAGGAGAGATGAAGATTATTGAACAAAAGAGACTGGGTTGTGCAGATACATGGGAAACCAGGATTGCCAGGATCCTGAGAGAGACCTCAGCTATTGGTGGATGGACAAGTAGCCATCAGTACAGGATGTGAAGAAGGATTGTTGGGATATAGTTCACACCTTTTGATGAAAGCACCAGTGAAGATAGTGCAAGTAGTAAATGATGAATGTCTTAAGGAATGGGCCAAGTATTCAAAGTTATTAACATGGGTCGATGATGAATAAGGACCCGTAGCTAAAATGCAAATGAAGAATGCAACACTGTGTTTCAGAAACAGTGGTCAGACCAAAGTTGGAGAAAATAAAGTCTGCAAACACATAATTAATGTGCCAGGAATGGAAGGAGGTACTGCTGTACTGATGGACCACTATTGGGCTTGTGGATCTAGAGCTTGCATGAAGTTGCCTCTTAATTCGAGAGGAATATGTTCTATGGTAGAAATACATGTTCCTGCATTGGTGATCCCCAGAAACGATCCCACATAGACAGCTTTACAAAAATGGAGGCACATCAAAGAAAGAAGAGGTCACTCAACCTCACCCGGTAGAAGAGAGAGAATTACTTTTCGTGAAAATCAATAGAAGTGTATCACAACATTCCAGATGAGCTTCGACTGTTCAGTAGGACAGCAGTGATATTTACAGCCATCTTCATGGCACGGATTCAAGCTGCAGCTAACACCAGGTGGTTACAAATCACAAAGTGGGAGCTGCTACAGACAATTAACATGGCAATAAAAGGATTTAATGCAATTTAAGAAGAATTGAGGGCCTTCAGACTCATGACCCTCCAAAACAGGTATATCCTGGACTTAATTGCAGCAATGGAAGGAGGCATGTGTGCCAAGATTGGGCCTTCTTACCGTATATGCATACCAGCCCATGATGGAGAAAATTGAAGCCTGACACAAGCTATAACTCTGTTGTGAACTCTGCAGAAAATGGTGGAAGAAGTCGATGAAATTGAAGATGAAGATTCGTTTTCATACCTGTTTTCATGGATTCCAACCTGGCTGGTGAATGCATTCAAGATACCGGGAGCAAAACTAGTGTTAGTGTTGCTGGGATTCTGTTTTATAAGAATAATCAGAGGCCAATGTAAGAAGAGAGCGAAGAAAGCTGTTGAAATGAAGATAATGATCGATGTGAATGCTGCGACTGACAAGCACAAACAAACTGAGAACACCACCCATCAGCACCTGAAAAGAAGCTATATGGCATCCCCAGTAACAAAGTTTTATTACCCCAAGGATCATAAGAATTATGTGGGACGTTGGGTGTTCTGTTCACTGACTGTGGCATGTTGCTAAGTGACATGGAGTGTGGATGAACACATAAAGAATGCAGGTGACTTGAGGAGCATGACAAATATATGGATTCCAAAGAAACCACAGTGTGAAGAAAAGTTTAAGAAGATTGAGGAGGTGGTTGAGGACGCGACCCGAGGGAGAATGTAGAGAGGCAGATGTACACATCATTTATAGAGCCCAGCCCCTCACCTCCATCATACTGGAAGGACGGCAAGAAAAAACTATGCATGGCACCTGGGATCATCCAAATACCACATAGGAGATATGAGAGACATTATACGCTCAGACAACTGTATCAAAGGTATCCCCGAACTGATGCAGTAGACATGAGAGCCTGCAGATACCACTGGACTTAGAAGAACTATAACTAAAGTCTGACAGATGTGAAGTGACATCATGAAGAGATGATATGACGACACACTGAAACCAACACATGAATATCTAAAGAATGAAGATGTGACTGAAATGTAGAAGCTTGCTAATGTAGGAAATAGAATGCGGGTAAAGCAGCCATGTTGAGAAAATAGACGTCGGCATCATGTAAAAGTAAGCGAGAAGCCTCGAGAAGGGAAAGACCAAGACTGCAGAGCAGACAGGCACTGGAGTGCACATCTGTGCAAGAACAATGGGTATTTACTTGGATCAGAATCAAGGATGCCACAGCAAGAAACAACTGTAAAAAAGGGTAAGCTACATATGCAGGACATATTTCTCTTGGATTAAGTAAAGAAGTGAATAGCTGCAAGTGGCAAGTAATTTTCAATTAAAGATGCAGAAAGCTCATGCAGAATAGAGCAACCAAGTCTACAGTGGCCACGAAGAGTAATAGCACCCAATATAATTGAATCAAATAATATTTAACTGAAGGACAAAATGGATAAAATCATGAGGCCTCATCACGAGAATGATGGCATCCTGGCGGTAATTGTGCTGGGATACTGCCAACGCAAATAGTGTTACTGCTACTCGGTCCAGCGCTATTAGCGCTGGATCACAAGTAGGGGTAATGCAGTAAATCCCCATTCCTCAGTGGGTCCAAGGGGTTTGGGGTGGATATTAGCGCCGGCACATTTAACGCTGTGCTGATATGGCTGAAATTGGGTAGAAAGGAGAAATTTTTACCTCCAGCAAAATGCTGGAGGTAAAGGTCCCACCTTCCACCCAACTCATGATTGGGTCAACCCTTAAATGCAGCAGTAATAGCATTACAGCTGAATTTAAGGGCTCCTCACACATGATTCAGGACTGGAAAACAAGGCCTATTCATGAGGCGCCAGACGAAGATAATGATGTACCTTCACTCCCTTTAAAGTTTTGAGGAAGAGAACAGTCAGCACAGTCAACTGCAAAGAAGACGTTTTGACTCAGGGCCTAACTGATGAGAAATGGTGGGCTAATTAGCTAAAAAAAGCAGTTGTCCGACGTTCTCTTGCACCTTGTTTAGTTGCTTACGTGCTGCTAATTGATACTGATATGATATTTTATTTGTATCGCGCTCATACAAAAGTGTTTCAGAGCGCGACAAGGCAAGGGAGGGGAACAAGGGAGAACAAAGACAACAATCTTACTAGGCCCAGTGACACTGAGAATGTGCAAGTGCATGGGAGAGGGAAAGGGGAAAAGTACATGGTTGAGCTGAATGTCCAAGGTTGGTAAGAGAGTGCCAACCAATCATGAGGGCCTATATGATATGCTGGTCGACCATATATTGTTGCAGAAGCCTAACCACTGCTGGTTTTACGTCATTATGTGTATTTTACATAGTTAGAGGTATTTCAAGGTGTGCCTACCAGTTAAAAGTCATCCAATGATGATACTAACACCTATACAAACTATATGTATATGTTTCCCTTAATTAATCCCTCCACCCATTAGGTTTTTACTGTTAGCCACGTAGGATGACGTCATAGCTGATGTATATTGAGGTATAAAACCTTTGTGTAACTGAAATGCATTAAGAGTGTGTGAGCTTCAATCTGTTTGTTCACCAGGTTTCCCTACTTTATTGAACTGATAATAAAATAGCCATATTCCTTGAGTCTGTCTTGTTATTTGGGCCTGAGACTATTTATTATGGTAATCCCATTCGGCACTTGGAACAAGGTGCTATTGCACAGGCTAACTGTGGCACAGTTACAGGGGTTCAAGTAAAGGTTTGATGTTCAGGTTCTGACCCCTAGTTACTTCTCTGCGACCCCTGCTCAGGGATTGCAGAGGCAGTGTCTGTGAAAACTAAAATAAAACAGGTTCTTAGAGCCCGTTTAATTTTCAGAAATCACTGTGAAGTTGGACTTTCTCTAGTGTTTAAGACAGTGATTTCCAAAATTAAAATCAAACAGGCTCTAAGAATAGCACTTGATAACTTGCAAATCTGTGAAAGTTAGATCACGCAACACGACAAAGCACTCTCTGAAAGATGTTTTGATATTTATGACATCTACTAGGTTGACATGCAAAACAAAAAGTTAGCTTTTATGCGGCTAGCCGGATGTTCTTAAAATCATGCATAAGAATGTTCTGGAGGTTTGCGATAAAGAATCTCCATATCTAACAGAGTTTACTGCACATCTTTTATAGTGTGTCTTAAAGCACTGAAAGTACAGTGGGTAAATAGATTTGCCAGGTTTGCCTTATTTAGCATTCCAGGACTTTTCAATTAAGCTACAATGATACTATGTTGGCCTAACATGTTGCTATTAGGATTTACATGTTGTCATTTTGTTTTCCTCTGCAATTTTTGTATTTTGCAAACAAACTCTATAAGCGAGTATTATTGTAGGCTTTGACATCCGAAACTTAAATATGTATACGAAGTAGCGCCTGGGAGGTATGTGGTCCAGTGCCTAAATAGCAGAAAGGTTTACAATTGCTGATTCGTTATTTGACCAAAGTGTGTGAGGCTGGGCAAATAATGTCATCTCACTCTGATTTAGCTGCAAGCATTGTAATACTTATAAGTGATTAAGTTCACACCTTTAAGATGGGACAGATTTAATAGGTTTAGGGACAAAATGGCACACCCCAGTGCTCCTCTGTTAATGGCCCCATAAAGCTGTCACCTAGAACTGCATTATTGTTCTACTGTCCCACCTCCATTCCATTATCACTTGAATTGACAGGCAGATATATAGTCTTAACAGCAAGTCAGTGCACCAGGGATTCTAGTAGAGCAGACTAACTGCGTCAGAACCAAAATTACACTTTCTTCACTGTTTCTGCTAGTCACAGATGTTGCGTGGTTCATGCAGAGTAATGCCCCACGCAAGAATGAGTGAAACTCTTTGCTATATCCTGTTAGGCTGTTATTGCATTTTTTCAATTTACTTTGTAACCTCTTTATTTACGTAGTAAGAGAAAACAAAACACAACAAATAAAACACAAGTCAATATCAAGGATAAAATACCATACGCAGTGATAAGGCATCTTGCCAACATACACAAAAATATTGCTATCCAATATATCATAAATGCATTTTAACAGCAAAACATAGTAGAAACCAAGTCTAAACAAACATTCCCTAAAAATAAACATAACCTAACACACGTTAACAACAAAACACACCACACACACCCACTCATAGACACACCCATGCAACACACCTAAGCCCCCACCAAACTTCTAGACACAGCACAGCACAAAACCATCAACACTACCTGTATATATCGTTAAAGGGTGCCGACAGTTCCAGATAAAGGTCCTCCCGGTCTTGTTTCAGAAACAAAACCTTTTTGAAATTGGACAAAATCTGCAATTCAGTGCGCCAATTCTCCACCTGCGGCTTTTTTGGAGTCTTGCACATCCACAGAACCTGCTTCACCGCCATCACTAAGGCGTTGTCCATCAGTTGTCCATGATTTGATCAAATGCGAAAGGTCAGAGGGAGAAAAAACCCAAAGTCATTTAAGCAACTTTCCTTTTTTTCTCCCCCAGACATTTCTGGTAACGCAGACCGCACCCCCTTACTTTCCTTTTGGCGGAACACTTCTCTGTGTGCTGCCGATTCCGACATTCCACTGCGATGCCGGTTCCCTTCACCTACGTGCATGGGAACCGGCGCCACAGGTTCCTTTTTTATTTTAATTTTAGTGTTAGGTCACGGAGACATGCTGCATCCCCCAATGCGATTGTAGGGAACAAGGGTGTGGGGATCACCCCCGTAACCCCTGCTCCCCATGTTCACTTTAATGGCACTGAACGGGATATTTATTCAAAATGCTCACATGTTCGTAATTTTCGTTCAGCCTAAATTCGAATAAATATCCCATTCGTTTTTTTTATTCTGTAATGTCTACGCATTCCTTATCAATCCGTTGTCTATACCATCTGGCAATCTCACATCTCTCCCTACCCAATAATAAAATAATCTGTAAGGGCATCCTAGGGAAAGTCATAGTCAAAATTGCATCCAACCTGTCCAATACGTCACCCCAAAAATCGCAGACCATTAAGCAACCCCCACAAGATGTGTAAAAAAGTGCCTCGTTCCCTACCACAGTCCAAACATACATCATTGCCTAACAAGCCCAAAACATGCATCCATCCTGGGGTCCAATGCAACCGTCCTAAGATCTTCAGTTGGGTAAGCCTCAAATGTAAATCTAACTTACCCCTAAAGTCTGCCTTTAACATATAATCCCATTCTCTGGCCGAAATAGCACACCCTAACTAACGTGCCCAGGTCAGTCGCAATTTATCCCAGGATTCAACATACAAAGGGTTAATAGGCATTGTGCTGTTATTGAATCTTTTATCGCACACCATCTGCCATTTTCACACGTTCTGGGAGCTTCAGCATCTGCAAGTGATAGCGTAGGGGGCTAACGCAGTAGCAGGGGATGAAGTTATTATTGGTTTGTTACCCCATTGATATGTGCAGATCTGAAAAGATAGGGCTTTCTGTGGAGCGTAAGATTTCATGGTTTTGAGAGCCATCTACAGCAGTGGTTAATATGAGCTTCATGTTGCTACGGTACTTGTTGGGGTAATTGTATGTCAGTCAGTCAAAGTGCTGCTTAAGGAGTGTGGAGAGTTCTGTTTATGTGTATCTGGTGTAGGTAAGTGTGCTGGTTTGGGAAATTGAGTGCAGACAAGTGCCTTTGGATCGTGTATGTTCCATTGTGTAACCTGTGTTGTCTGGTGAATGGGTTGAGTGCCGAGCGATGGTCAGTTAGGGATGGAGATAGAATGATTTTTGAAGTGGTTACTGTTATATACATTTCTTTCTCCAGTCATTGTCACACTTGATTGCATGGACACACCATGCAAAAGTGGCAATTCAAGGCTTTCAAAGTGCACTTTAAGCAGCAACAGCACACAGAAAATTGAAGCGTCCTTTGGTTGTTTCTGCCGGTGACTCACCAGGGAGCTAAAGACTAAAAGAGGGATAGAGCAGAGGAGCAACTTGCAATGGAGCCAAAGGCCAGTAGAGAGTGACTCACCAGAGCAGACGAAGAGCAGAGGTGCAATGTAGCCGAGCAGCCATGGAGCAGAGGGTCATCTGGTCAGAGAGATTTGCTTTTGCCTTAGTTTTGCTACTGTCTAAATTTAGTTTTGGCTTCAGCACTGGAATACAGATAGGAGGGAGATGTCATGTGAGGAAGGACACACAGTTTGAGGGTGTTTAGGTATTTACCAACCCATTGTCTGGCCATGGACATGTTAATCCCTATGGCCATTCCCATGCAATACCTGCCATTCGCTGCCCCAAACCCATCCTCCTGAGATCTCTTTGAGCAAGAGGTAGCTCTAGCAAGCAGTCAATTCAAGCTTTGGGCAGCCAGTGTTATTTCTAAGTATGCCACACTGGTGTCAAAGGTCATTTGATATCACTTCCTGTGTTGTCACCGGGTGTGTGATGTCACTTCCGCTACCCCTGGCATTTTGGTGAATTGACGTCACTCGTGTGTCCCATTGTACCTTTATGCAGAGTCAGTGGGAACAAAGGCATATTTGTATAGCACTGACTGCTCTAGCGAGTGAAAAGTAGCTCTCGGTAGCTGGAGGTGCCAAGCTCCCAACTCCCAGTAAATTCATACCCAACAGCTACCTCCTCATGTTAAAAGAGGGAACAGCATCCCAGGGAGGGAATCTGTGAAAGAGTGATATGTGTAGATGCATGTCAATAGATATCATGCAAATCCCTTAATACCGGTAGAGGAACAAGACAGAGAAGACAGTAGAGGTAGGAATGGGTGTTTCCTAGAGGATCGAAGAAGGATCATGTCTTCAGAACACCAATGAAAACCCAAAGGGCAACTGCCAGGTTAGAGGATGGGAGAGAGCTGGCACTGCACTCTGTTGGGAATTTGAATGTGTAGCACACTCTTACTTGTGTCTGCCCACTAGGCAATCAGAATAGGGGATTGGAGGGCGTTCAGGAGCTTCTGGCCTTCTCAGGAGCCTACAACCACAGCGAAGAGCTTGTGAAAAACAGATTGCTTTCTCTTTTTCTTGCAGCTATCTGAATCTTAACTGCTAGTGAAAAGTGTCTCGAGGTGGTCCTAATATGGCACACAAATTAGCGCCATATAAAAAACTAAAGCAAACCTACACTGCATGCATAATATTGAAGCACTGGACAAAGAGGCAGAAAGGAGGTGTAGAGAGGCAGATGTACACGTCATCTATAGAACCCACGGCCGCACCTCTGTCCTGTTGGAAGAACAGCAAGAAAGTACTCTGCATGACACCTGGTATCATCCCAATACCACATCGAAGGTCTGAAAATCGTTTAGCACTCAGAAAACCGTACCAAATGTATCCTCAAACTGATGCGGTAGACATGAGTCTGCAGCCACCACTGGACATAGAAGAATTATAAGTAATGTCAGAGAGAAGAGAGGTGATGTCATGAAGAGAGAAGACATAGAGACACACTAAACATGATGTATGGATGTCTAAAGAATGAAGATATAACTGAAGTAATGAAGTAAATATGCATGCAAATACAAAAAAAACCATATACAAGACAACATAGAAGCTTGCTAAAATAGGAAATATAACACGAGTAAAGCAGCCATGTTGAGATAATGGACGTCGGCATTACATAATAGTAAGCAAGAAATCTCAAGGAAAAATACCAAGGCTGCAGAGCTGACAGGGGCTGGAATACAGATTTGTGCAATAACTGTCAGGATTAGTCAGGCGAGTACAAAGGCAGCGAATATGGCAAGGGAAATGTGCACAGTGAATAGCTTCGAATTAAACTACGTGCACACAGGAACAACGACTCGTGTATGCTAGAACCCAGGAGTGCAAATAGAGTGTGACAACAAAACCAATATATGAAAAGGGATGTGGGGTAAGCACCTGACCGCGAGGAAAGTCGGCAAGCGCCTTACCCCCAATTGCTGTTACAGGTACTGACAGCGCTAAACCCACGTGGAGGGCAAGCAATGACAGGATCTGTGAACTAACACTCTTGATGGTATTAAATAAGGGAACTAAAGAACAGTACTCACGAGGACGAGATAAACCTCTTGAATGTCAGCAAGCCCACGAACCCTGTTGATGAAACTGGGACCCAGAAAGGCTATAACAGCAATGGGAGGAAAACTAAATACCTAAGTTGGAATAGTGATTACAAATTAGTGAGGAAAACATAAGCATTCACACAGGAGCTAGCTACAACCGCACACCACACCTAATAATCAAATGGGAAATAAATGCAGAAATGCAATGGAAAACATGTTATGGATCCCAATAGAAAGTAAGGATCAGGAGCAGGGAAAAACGAAATAACCAAGGCAAACTTCCCCCTACCCCTCCAAGGAAAAGACAGGAAGCTAATCTAAGAGGAAGGCTAAGGCATACGGGTTTACAGCAGCAAAGGACAAAGTCAAAGAAATATAGAACACAGACAAACTGGGCTGCATCTAAAAGGGGAAAGCACTGAGAAATGCTGCCTGCAAACAGAGGAAGACAAAAAGGGAATCAAGGGAGCAGAAATCAATTTAGCGCATGAATCCGAAATCCAGGGCGGAGGAACAAGAAAACAGGAACTAGGTACATAAGCTAAGAACAAGGAACAAGGGACTAGTCACAACAGGAAACACTGCAACGATGACCAGCCCTGGACTGAATTAAACTGAGGCTTTTAAAGCTGCTTAACGAGCACAACCCTCAGGTGTGCCGCCTGCTGCACCTGCAGCCACAGGTGTTGCCTATCCTCCACCCAACTGTGTCCTGCAAGTGAGAAGGTGAAGCAGTGAGCCAGGCATTCTGGGAAGCATAGTCATTTGATCAAAGTAGCATGCTGGCTGCCAAAAACCTGGAATGGATCCGGAACGGAAGTAACTTGAAAAATAAGGTTTTAGCGCTCCCAATTCATCACAGCACTGTAGCATTAGGTTCGGAGGAAATGTCCAGTAGGGAATAAACCCCAAAACCTGCCCCCAAGTGGCGGGAACGGGAGCGAAGGGAGCGAATCGTGACAATAACAAAAGGTATTTGCTAGGCTCAGGTTCAAGGATACCACAGCAAGAAGCAACTGTAAGGAACGAAAGGATTCAAAGAGGATAAGCCATGCACGCATGACATATTTCTATTAGGTTAAGTAAATGAGTGGATAATTGTGGGTGTCAAGTATTGAACAATCAAAGGTGCAGAAAGCGCATGCAGGACAGAGCAACCATGTCTCCAGAAGTCAAGAAGAGTGATAGCACCCAATATAATTGAATAAAAGAGCACTAAATGAAAGGTCAGAATGGACAAAATCATTGTCTCTTCACACGTGGTGTAAGGCCCGAAGACAAGGACTATTCATAAAGCTCCAGACGAAGATAGCAATGTACCTTCACTTCCTTTAAAGTTCCAAGGAAGAGAACGGCCAGCAAGGTCAACTACAAAGAGGAAGCCTTGGCTTAGAGCCTTACTGATGAGAGATGGTAGGCTACTTAGCTAAGAAAGGCAGTTGCCTGACACTGTTCCCCTGCACCTGGGCTTTGTTGCTTATGTGCTGCTAACGTGCCAAATGTCCAAGGTTGGAAGAGAGTGCCAACCAATCATGAGGTTCTAAATAATGATGGACTATACATTGTTGCAGACTCTATCTGCTGCTGGTATTATGATAGTATCTGTATTTTCTGTAGTTAAAAGTTGTTCAAGGCATGCCTACCAGATAAGGGGAATCCAATGATGATACTAACCTGTATATGAACCATAGGTATATATTTTCCCTTAACCAATCCCTCCACCCAATAAGTGTTTACTGTTTGCCACATTTGGGCCTGAGCTCATTTATTTGGTAATCCCATTCAGCACTTGGAAGGCTCCAGGTGCTATTGCACAGAGGTAAGACTTTGTATTCACAGAAACTCCTCAGCAACAAAGACCATCGTCACAGCAACTTCTACAACTCCCCCCAAGCGTCTCTTTCACCACATTACCCCATTCAACCCTAGAATGACATAGGCCTGGTGGGCCCGAGCCAGCCTCCACACACCTCCCCCCTAAACCAAAAAGAAAAGTAAAGTTAAGATCAAGGGAAACAGAAAAACGAAAATGCATAAACAGCACAATAATACAAATTACAATTAAAATATCCAGAGCGTTAAACTGTGAACATAAACAGTGGAATTGCAAAAATGCATTAGCTAACATGATCTTTGAACCACACTGGTCCCTCTCCCTTCTCACCATGCTGCCCATACTACGACAAGAGCTGCTCTCCTCACTTATACCTGCAGAACTCACATTACTCACATCACACACAGAAGTGCTACTTCGCTACCCCATCCCACAGTCATCACCATACACATACACCAATCCCGAACATTCCAACACTGATCCACCATTCTTCACACCCTATACTGCATCCACTGTATCTTGGTTCCAAATGGATCCATCCTCCACTCTCACTGCATTATCCAGAAATTCCAGGACCTTTTTATGTTCTGAAAACTTCGACCTTCCTGTGGCTACACACATGCCCTTCCTGTTCCTCACCCACCAAACTAACATCACCTTAATACTCGGTTTGGTCCTCTTTCTCAACCTAACATCATAATTGACATCTTCCTCCTCACAACCTCATCCCAATCCTCCATGTCTCCACAACCCTTAGCCACGCTGTTGACCCAGGTGGGATTGAGACCAATGTTGGCCTCCCTTCCCCTCATAATCTTAAAAGGTGACATGTGATTGACCACATTGGGAGACACTGCCATATTCCACAGCAGTTTCCAAACTGCACCCTTTACCTCTATAATATTCCTCACCAATTGTCCAATCACACCTACCAACACTTTGTTGAAGTTCTCAACCAAACCGTTCAACTGCGGTCTACACAATAATGTGAATTTCCACTTAATACCTTGCTTCACTGCAACATTCACCATTTCTGTACTTCTAAACTGTGTACCATTGCCACTCACCACCACCAAAGGATAACCCTCTCTCCTGAACACTTGCTCGAGGAACCTGATAACTTCATCACTTGAGATCTGCTAAAACCACTTCACTGCTGCCATCTAGAAAAATAAAAGACCAAAACAATCAAGAATCTACAATCTTTTCCTAAAATGTCATATGGGCCCAAATTGTCAATCGCTACACGCGACTATGCACCCGCAGGCAAAGGAGCCAGCAGCAATTCTTGTCTATGAGTCTTCAACACCTTGTCACAATTGCGACACGCTCCACACTCCTTCATCACCTACTCCACCATGACATCCATTGCAGGCCACCAGTACCTCTCTCTCAACTTTCTTTTGTTACTTGTACTTCTTGAGTGCCCCTTTATTAACCAATTTCTCCCTTAAACACAGGCACCACCAAGACTCTTCCTCTCAATAGAAAATCATCTTTTATCGTCAACTAATCCTTGATCTCCCAGAGCCCCTTAACCTCATCCGTGACCTCCTTCTTATTCGGCCATCTATGCTACATCGATACCCTACTAAGAATAGCATCCGACTCCAAGCCACTCTTCCATTCCTCTTTTCTGAATACTGCATATTCATCCACGAGCACCTTCTCAAGATAGGCCACCATTTCCTCTTCCACCTCCACCGCCTTTTCATCATTTTTCTCCTCCAATGGTGCCCTTGACAAAAATCAGCAGTACAGTTCATAATTCCAGGTACATACTCCACTCTGAAATCATACTCTTAGACTTTCAAACATATTCTAGCAATCCATGGGGTAACCCTCAACTCCCCTTTCGCAGAGAGCACCTCAACTAATGGCTTGTGATCCGTTTTGACCAGGAAGTGCCTACCCCACACATACATCCTAAAATACTCAATTACCCACAACAAGCTAGCAACTCCCTCTCAATAACAGACTACCTGCTTTCCCATTCTGTTACAGCTCTAGATGCATGACAAATTGTCTTCTCCTCCTTTCCAATACCTTGAGAGAGTACAGCTCCTAACCCTTTCACACTCGAGTCCACAGTGATGATGCACTCTCCTTCCTCCTTGAATCCACCCAGATTCTTGCCATTACAAATTCTTTCCTTAATGAACTTTAACGCTTCTTGTCACTTCCCATCCCATTCCAATTTCACCCCTTTCTTTAAAAGTCTATGAATGAGTTACGACAATGCAGCAAAGTCTTAACTTGTTATAAAATTCTGCAAGACCTAACAATGCCCCAACTTCATCCTTGTTCTTGGGTACTGGTGACTCTCTTACAGCTTCACGGCATCCACCTTGGAGTAATACCCCTCCCCACTCACCACTTGGCCAAGATATTCCATCTCCCTTACTCTGAAATGGCACTTACTCGGTTCATTCGTCCACCGTTTGT
Organism: Ambystoma mexicanum; assembly: GCF_040938575.1. Lineage (NCBI taxonomy): Eukaryota > Metazoa > Chordata > Amphibia > Caudata > Ambystomatidae > Ambystoma > Ambystoma mexicanum. The sequence goes on along the minus strand of NC_090921.1, from coordinate 342,962,543 downwards.
CTCTTAATTTGCTTAATACCTCATTCAGTCTCTTATCATTTTCTAACACATTCCTCCCGTACACCAAAATGTCATCTTGGTACACCAGTGTACCCTCAATCCCCTTAAGAATCTTGTTCATCACCCTTTCAAATACTGACACTGCTGACGCTAAGCAGCACAGCATTCTGCGAAAGAAGAGCAGACCAAATCCGTGATGAATGTCATCAGAATCTGGTAATCCTCTGTGAGAGCTATCTGATGATATGCTGCTGATAAGTCAAGGCTTGTAAACATCACAGCATCTCTGACACTGTTTAACATCTGTGCAATTATAGGAAGCCCACATTTGTCTACTATAATGTCTCTATTGACATCCCTGAGATCTAGACACATTCTGATCTTTCCATTCTTCTTGCATGCCACCACGTTGGGGCTAACCCATTCTGCAGCTCTACTCTCTTAATTATGTCCCTGTTAAGAAGTCTGAACATTTCATCACAATCCTGTGAGAAAATCCTTTCAAGCATCCCCCTCAGTAGCATTGTTGTGTACAAACAACACAGGTTCAATGTTCCTGGGATCAAGCCTAATTCCCAACACTGCTTGATCCCACCACCCTAAAATGTCCTCTCCTTTCTTTTCCACATGTATGTTTATCACTGCTAACCTTCTATTATATTCCACCATGGCCTGAAACAACCCTTTCATGGCAATCCTAGACCCCTCACATCCTCCAGGGTCCCTGATGTTGGAACGTTTGAGCATTCTCTTCAGACCTGCCTCTTGCAGTTTCTTCCACCTGCCCTCAGACAAAATCAAATAAGGTGAGCAACTGTCCACCACAACCCTCACCTGAAAACCATCAGTTCTGATCTTGCAACTTGGACACTTCATGTGAGAATAATCTTCACTAGCCCCTTGCACAATCACTATGTGGTCTTCGTCATATGAGCTCTCATGCTCTTAACCTTCTTGAATGCACAATACTTTCTTCTACCTGTGGCGTGTGATTGCAAAATTACCCTTTAGACGACAATTGAAACACTTTTGATTGATAGCAGGACATCATTTTGAGCTGGCGAAATCATCTCCTCGACCACACCTGTAGCACCTCCTTTCTCACCATCTGAAAATGCCAAAGACCTTTCCCTTTCCCCTTTGGGCTCACTCTCTTTTCTTGGGTCTTCCTTCTTTGCGCTGCTCTTCTTATTCCTTTTCGTGACCAAATTTACTTGACTCTGTTCTTTGCTCGAGTCAGCTTTGCATGCCCCCACCACGTCTGCCTTTTTCTTTTCCTTTGTTCTTCATGAACACAATTGTGTGTGCTCCACCTTTTTCGCAATCGCAATTGCTGCTTTGAGTGTGGGATTCTCACACATCCATTACCTCTTCTGAACTACTGGGTTATTTGTGTGTATAATAATGTGTCCTTTATAAGTTCATCTGTTCCCATCCTGATAGTGAATTCACATGTGCTTGCTAGTGTCCTGTGAGAAACCAGAAGGTGTCTCACCCACTAGTCCCCTGGGATCTGTCATCCAGGTGGCCAGGACATGGCCTTCACTTTTGGATCCAGTTCCTGGGATGGACCAGTGCGGGAGGATCACCTGGGTGAGGGGTCTTCGGGGAGTCAAAGTGGGACACCGGATGGTGAGAGGCAGTATCCCCTTCCCTATAACACCTTTACCCCATCCTACCAAGTAGTTTAGAGGAGGTTCCAGACATGACCTGCACCCCTGTCCCTCAGTTCGATCTGCCAGGTAGGTACCCGCCAAGGGGCGTGACGTATGAAGAGCAAATGAACCAACAGAGAGCCGCACTGGGACTCTGCCCAGTATACATTAGGAGATCCATGCCTGTTGAAGTGCCCAGAACAAGACAACCCAAGGCAGCGCGGTACCCGATCCGACAGCCATGCCAGCCGCTGATACGAAATGAGGAATACCTTCATGCGGTCCACGAAGAGACCCAAAAGCCTTAATGAAAGGCCAGTAGAAATAACATAAGTGCCTGAACAGACTCGCAAATGAACAAAAGTGGCTATCGAAGACAAGCACGCCGGGTGCGAGTAGCCACGAAAATAAATGTAATGGACACAGAGAAGAGACAATGTTAAAACGTAAGGAAATGGTGCTACGAGACAAAATGGAAGCAACTGTCTTGTTAAACGTGTGTAAATAGGCTTGAAACGCAAGATGCTAAGAAACCGATACTGCTTGAAATGCTTAGTAGAATAATAGAAGTGGCATGCGCTGACTATATATCTATCTCAAGAAGCACATTATACAAGTGCGACTCCATTTTGTAAAAGCAGAAATGTACCCAGGCAGCCAGAGGCCTGACAGGCCAAGTTTTCGAACGCCAGCCGAAGGCAAGAGAAGGAGCAGAATCGAAACTCAACAGAGAGCTGCTCATGCCTAGGAAATCGAGGTCAACCAAAGAAGGGGAGGAGAGCATCAACTTGCAAGAATCAGGCTCTGGAGCATACCAGCGCACCCGTGAAGGTCAAGATAAGAGAGGCCCAGGCAAGTGGCAGAGCCAAAGCAGAATTAAATGCAATAAAAGCTGGAAACTGAAGCAGATTCATGGTGAACAGACATGTGACCAGCCAGGCGCGAAGAAGTACCACCGCCTGATGTCATCCAGAACCCGAGGATGCCATAACTTCTCCTGATAAGAGACTGCAGTTCCAAGGCCATACCCAGCCAACTAATTGACACATAGCCCTAAGATACTGATTGATGGAAGGGAGGCAGGGTGAAACTTGGGACACCAGGTACCTGGGTTTCCATTCTGCATGCTGCTAATTAAAATGGGGATTTATGTCTAGGGGTGTAACCCGCCCAATCACAATAGACCAAGTAATCTAGGGTCCTATAGCCAGTAGAACCAATGAGACGTCGTACTTGTAGTGACGTCGATCACGAGTGGTGTAGAGGGTTGGACATAGACGCCCACCCGATAAGAGTTATCCAATCCGCATGCTCTGTTACCATACTTAAGTTACCTTTCCTAACCAATTATATTGCATGATGATTTTTGTAAAGTTAGACGTCAATGATGACAAGTTTTATGCATAAAAGTGGCTGTTCAACTGAAGTTCGAGGAAGTCGGGGCGAGAGAGGTGATCGCAATGCTGCTGATTTCCATTTGTTTTCCCTGTTTGATGTACTTGCCATTAAACGGACTTCCCTTTGCCAACGTACTGAGTCCTCATTATTGAGTTGTGCTGGAGTATGTGAATCCTGCACCCCCTGTCCTCACATGGTGCAGCTATCTTGTCTTACAAGCTCAGGGGGGTGAGTACTGACCTATGGGCCCGTCAGTAATTTCCTCCCCTCTCTGAAGAGTAGGATATTTAGGAACTCTGCCCCCCTTTTACAACACAAACACTTTCACACAGACAGCCTGCTATGGGAGAAAACAGACTAACACCCGAGCAGTATACCTGACGTGTCCCAATACAATGGTCAGGCGAGGTCAGGCAATTATTGACCATCACACACACCAGACTTCCATTAAGTTTCCCCACACAGATAAAAGGAGGAGCATGAGAGCACACGCTAAGTGAGGTAAAGCACACAAGGAAACAGCAGTTTTGAAACGAGAGAAGAAAGATGGCAAACAGAAGGGGACCTCACGGACAGAAGTTCCCTTTACCTTTTCAACAAGGAACTGTTACTTTCCTGACACCTCGAGAATAGAAAGCATAAAACCAGAAAATCAGACTGAAGAATCTTGTATTGTGTATCGGAGATACTCGGGGCCCTTCCCCGTCAATAATCAAGGTGGGGAGAAGCAATATCTGCCATGGTACCATCCTTTGCTCCAAGAACAAAGCAGCGTCAGTGAAATCAACACAGCCGGTGAGTTAGGGAGACCGATACAAGACTGGTCTGTGTTGAAGCCAAGGTTGCAAACAGCAATATTGTGTGGCACGCGCTGGAGTGAACATTGTTAATATGCTTGTGAAAAGAGACACAAGTAATGTTGAACTGCTCTAGAGTGAATGAACTCTAAAAGCAAGATATAACACCTTTGACAGAGTGGTCCGGCACTGCGTGGGTCCTCAATACGGGGTCTCTGTAAGGTATCCAGCTAAGGAGTGGCAAAAGTGAAAGTGAGAAAAAGGTTATAGCATGAAGAGAATAAGTAATTGTGAATCGAAGTGGTCCTGCGACGAGTCGAGCAAACTCCTGCGCACAGTCGAAAGTCTTTGATTTTGATGAAGTAGGGAACGTTTGAAAAAGTAGATACATTTGGTCCGAGCCTGGTGGAGGGAGACCAATTGAAGGTTTTGTGTTAAAGTGGGTCTGAGCCTGGCAGGGTGGCACCCGGGGTGAACAGTAAATCAACTGAGAAGTTGTATATGTGAAATCCTAAGAATAAAGGAACTTTAATGTTTATCGTGTTGCATCAGACCCTCTGAAATAAGAGGCTTTGGCACAGAAGGCCCTGATATTGCGATTTTTAGCTGCATGCTCATGCTAGAAAAGCCAGAGAGTGTACTAAGCTTGAGTGTGCCTCCTTGTCCCGTGCTGAAAAATTGTGGAAGGGAAGCCAACGGCTTGAATATCCTGATGTATCATTTCTTGAACACTTTTCTTTTGTATAACATTGTTTGCCGCACTTTTTGTATTTAGAAGTAAGGACTGGCAATAGATTTATCAGCATAGGCCCATTTATTTTGCCAGACTCAACTAGGACTGCGTTATTGTTATTTGATGGTCGTAGCTTGGTCCCGTCTTTAGATTTAGGATTAGATGGATGTTTATCAAACCCAATTGAAGTTCAATAAACACCCTGTGATCACTTGTGTCTGCCTTACTGTTTGATACCATGCCTTCCTTACAGTCCTTAGAGCACTGGCATACTTCTCCACCAACTTTTCTTCTTGCTTACGAGTATAGAAATTGTATCAATGTATTGCTATATTTGTCTTGGGTGCATAATAAGTGTCCAACTAAAGGAGTGCTTTCTGGTACTCATCCGGGTCACCTCCTCCTTGAGCATATGCCATTGTTGATAATTCTCTTTATTTCAATAGACTTTCTTGTCCAAGAGAGTGCAAGAGCAACATCATTTTCTTGATAGGGGTCAATCCATCATACTCGACTGCACCCAAACCGTTATTCCAATATTGTCTCCAGTCACAGCAGGGCATAGTGGGCGCCCCTGGGTTTGGCAGGAAAGTTTCAGGAGGATGCACTGTCAGCAACATCCTCCCCCTATCTCTGCTACAGGCCCGCAGCAACAATCCTGCACTCACTCAGAAATGACTTCAGCGAATAGAACACACAACGGTTGCTTCACTGTGATGCACTGGGCAAAGGCACTCCGTTGATCAGACATAAAAGTTTCTTGAGTGTTTTTTTTTATTTTAAAAAAATAAAAATGTTCACTGCCATATGCTACTGTAACAACATTCCCAGATCGGTGCAAACAATAGGGTGTTTAGCGCTCACACAGCAAGTGCAGCAGCACAATGGAACTCTTTCAGTACTGGGACGAGCAAGATGCTCTGCAAACTCCCGGTAATCCATTCAGGCTTTACTCTAGTTGTTGCTTCCGGTTGCCCTGCACCAAGATGGCCACCACGTTTGCTTTACTTTAACCCGCAAGCTCTTTAACTGCTGCTGGTGCGAGACCCTTGCTCGCTCATGCTCTTGGACCCAGAATTCCCACCCCGGGCCACTAGAGATGTGCCGCAGGGTTTCTGCACTCCTTCATGACCCGCTGGCGGTGCAGGTCACACACAGCTCACCTGTGGTTCCCTTGCTCGGAAACGCGGCACACTGCGAGCTCCACCTTCTCCCGGCTTCGGCTCAGTCAAGATCCACCAAACATCGTCACCAAAATGAAGCAGTGGGCACTGAGGCAGAAAGGAGGCAAGTCTGTTTCTTCACAGAAACCCTGCCGCAACAAAGACCATCATCACAGCAACCTCGAAAACTCCCCCCAACCATCTCTTTCACCACATTTCACATTCCCCCATTCCACCCTAGAATGGCACGGGCCTGGGCCGGAGTCAGCCACCACAAATATCAAGTCCCTGTGAGAGGGCATAGCATCCTCATACATCCCTTACCTGTACGGGAGGCGGCTGGGTTATCTATAGTGGGCAATCAACAGCGTTTGTGTTTTCGAGACAATGGTAGGAGGCAAAAAACAGCCACAGCTTTTAGGCCACAAACCAATGGCTTAGTTCTTGGGTACCACCAATGGCTATGGCCAATGCGTCTGACGTGTGTTGAGCTGAGTCAAATGTGGCCATCTGGGGCAAGTGTGCAGGCCTAATGCAGTTGCCGAGGAGAAGGGCTTTTGTTCAGGGATGGGCCACAATGTGTCAGGTGGTTTGAACATGGCAAGGTTGGAGCAAGTGCACAGGCCTTGGCGAGGTGTTCCCAGCTACCACTGCAGGCGGTCTGTTATTTATGTGCAGGGCTAAGGCAGAGTTTGCCAGTTAGGAACAAATCAGCAGGGCTGGGAAAAGAAAGCAGGTTTATGAAGGTCTTCGAGGATTTGGTTTGTGCAGTGCTGGGACAGAGTGTGTCCGTCTGAGGAAAGTATGCAATGCAGGCTTAGACCAGGGGCTGGAGGATGGGACTTGTACATACGACTAGGGCAGGTACACAGGGCGAGGGTTTGAGTAAAGTGCATGGGCTTCTGTACAAGGCTAGAGTTTGTACACAAGACTGCTGACGGAGGTGCAATGGCCGGGTCAGGTGCAACATATTTGGGCAGGTGCACAAGGATGTGCCAGGTTCCCAGCTCTAAGAGTCTGTCTACACGTCTGAGGCAGGTGCAGAGGCCTCGTGAAGTGCGATGCACAGTGAAGTGGTTTGCATGGCAGGGTCGGGGAAAGTCAGTGCTTTAAGTGGGATAAGAAATCAAGGGGGAGCCCTTCCAAGTCACAAACAAGATGACAGGCAGGGACATTGAAATGTCTGGTACGGCATAAAAATCGCAAGTAGGGAGCTGCAGCATACATAACTGACAACACAGAGGCAGTGGGGGTTTGCATCATTGCATGTAAGGCAGTAAAACCTATTTTATAAAGATGTGTTAGCTATAATGTAATTAATCAGCAATACAAAATATCGACTCAAAATATTAAGATATAAACACGAAATCAAATCAAATTAGGTCAATACAGGCTCTACTACCTCAGTTCTTTTTAAGGAAATCTCTGATGTATATGTATTAATGAATGTTATTCGATCATTCTAATGCCAACATAATAATCTTGTGCAGAAATCAAATAAAAATGATGTCTTTTATATGATCCTTCAGAGTATTAAAAACACAATTGGGAGACCACCAGGGGGTGCAGGAATGATGGCAGCCTGATTCCCCCAGTTCTTGACCTGCTGAATATTCCCTGGGTTCGCCCAGCGGGCATGACCCCTCAGTTGAAAAAGAGATGCCACCGCTCTCCTACCCTCCCACCCCCCATACCAAGTGCGGTGAACACTTGGTCGTTGGCCGACATTTTAAAGCCAGAGTCGCAGTGAGAGAGCATTTGCGGCATGGCGGTCCTGTGTTGGTGGAAACCTCTGAAGCCTGCAGGGTTGTGGCAGCAACACAGTGGCACCCCCAGAGGCTCAGGGGAAGGTAGGTGGAGCCGGAATGGGGGTTAGAAAGCGGCAGTGGAAACGACTTGCCTGAGGTTTGCCCCCTGGCTGCACATAGGTCCCGGTGGATATGAGGCTTGATAGAGAATGCTTTTCTGGAGGTGGTGAGGTCTGCAGTGAGGTTTATAGGACTAAGTGCCAGGAGACATTGAGGCAGGCTGCAGATGGTGATTCCCCGTTCTCTTGGGGGCAGTGAATACAATAAGAGGGTCTTGTTTGCTCCTGAGGCCAAGCGCATGGTCAGCGTGGCCCTGACGCATCCCGCCTGATATCCAGAATTGTTTCAGGTGACAATTCTCTGGAAGGGTTTGCAATTAGTAAAGGAACAACTTCCTTCTGTTGCTAAGGGAATGCACGGTACCGAAGAAATTGAGGCAAATTGTTTATAGTGAAGCTTGTCATTATCAGGAGGCAAAGGGTCTGCGTGAGAGTGAAGGAGAAGCCTGGATAGCCTCCACAGTAGATGAGGCATCAAGTGTACTAGATTTTGGAGAACATGTAAGGCTGCCCTGACAAAAAAACTGCAGAGGAAGTGGAAAAGGTCTGGGGCCTGTCCCTGCTCAATACCTACAGCATTTAAGGAGGTAGGTCATTCTGGAGGAGATGGTGGAAAAAGTGTCTTCTGGGAGTCAAGGAAACAGAATGAGGACTGAGAGAGTGACAAATAAGCTTATTTTGGGCATTAATGTATGTCTGAAGGTGCTGCGCTCCGATATTCAGGCCTCTATAATGGAAGTGATAGGACACATGGACTGGGTCTAGCATGAAGGAGTGGAGAATAATCAACTCTCCGCTGACCTAATGAAAAGGAGATACGAGGCTCGTCTGATGCACCTGGAGGCGTAGGAAGCAGAATTGATCTTGAAGATTGACAACAGATAAAGGCATTGTAATTTGCAAATCTGCAGTGTCCTAGAAGCAGAGGGGAACACCCAAAAGAGTTGAAGATCAAAGCCATCATAAGGGATCTCTTCAAGGATGAGGGTGGAAAAGACATCATCTTGGAAAGAGCACATAGGGGAGGGAGGACGCCCAGTGACGGGGTAGCATCCCATAACCATGAAGAGTCACTATTACCACGCAAAGATTGAGGTAATTCTGAGATTGAGGAAAGTAGGATCCATTGACTATGTGACAAAGTTCTCCAGCCTGACTCTCCAGAGGAGAAGAGAATGTAAGCCCTTAACATCTGGCACAATGGATCCGCCCTTTCCTTTGTCAGCTGCTGGTGGCAGCCTTGCATACTAATCAGATTTAATTCAAACAGGCCCGGGGGGCAGGTTGCAGTATTAACAAAGGAAAGGGAAACCCTAACAATCGTTGATAAACACTTTGTCATTGTGCAGTCAGATCCTGCCCTAAAGTATCAAGGGCAGTGAAGTGTCACGTCCGATACATGTGTTTACAATAGGCAACCGACAGGAGGACCCCATTCAGAGGGTAGGAGTATGTGATTTGATGGAGACAGAAAGTCTGTTCTCGCCACAGCGTCAAGGGAGAGCTTCCGCCAGTGAAGGAAGGCCAGGATCCACAAACAGGGAAGCAAGATTCCTCCCCTAAACATCTCCAGGGAATAGAGGGAGATACTAAATCTTCAGAACTGGTACCTAGCCAGCACACAGCCCAAGCCCAGGACAAGGCTGGTGCCTGTAAAACTCTTCTCAGCTTTGGCCCGTCCACCTTAAAGGACCACACAAGTCCAGTGAAGAAGCTAGGAGGAGTGCCTTGACAAGCATCAACCAGCATCCGCCTTAAAGGAAATTTTTGAGGCAGTCGAGACCGTTGAGCTGCAACCTACTGCACCACTAACTGATGCTAACATCATCCGAGATGCCTTGACCAGTGCTTCAGGTACACCAACCAGCACTGAGACAACAATTCCTGACCTTGAGCCGCTGTGTAGGCCACCCTGCAACCATCCGTCCAGCCTTGCTCGCCAAACTGCCTGCTGCCTGATACCAGTAGCTGTCTCCCATCTTGAACTCTGTCGCAGGACCTGCAAGGAGCCCTGAAACCGATTCATCATTGTCGAGCACCTATAACTTATACAAGCACAAGGTACTTTGTGGTTCTTTCCCCCTGATCCTTCGCCAAAGGCGCCTATAGACATTTTACGACCCATTGCTCCCTTCGTGCTGAAACCAAGTATCCTTGAACTATTGTGATTAATTATTTTACCGAGTACCCTCTTGTCAGTATCCAGAGTGCATTCCTTTTCCTTCTTGAAACGGTCTGTCCTCTGCATTCCTTTACAGGGTGGATTGCATTTTGTAGTGTTGCTAGAACTGTCTGTTGAATAATAATAAAGTAGATATTTTTAAACAACCTTGACTGGACAGTCCTTTTAATCTTTGGGTAATAATTGTATTTTCGCTGTGTTGCAACTAACCAACGATTCACGACCTGCGGAGATAAGCCTGCCGTTCTGTCCACATTACCAAAATTGGACAAGGAGGTTTATAATTTGTTTGTGTTTCCAACCTGTTCGGATCCCTCCTGGTGTACTAGAGGTGAGGGGCTGATCGATGGTTTAGAAACCGATATTCATCCCTGGACCACTGGTGCCCCGGAAGTTGATTCATCACGGCACTGGGCTGGGATGTGTCAGCATAGCTGGGTTTGTACAGAGGGCTAAGACAGGTGCAAGTGCAGAGCGCCGGAGCAGTGACGATGCAGTGCGCTGTGGCAGGTGTGGTGTGCTGGGACAGGCACACACGTTTGTGGCTTGGGTGTAGATCTGGGGCCTGACCATACCCACTACGTTGGGATTTGTGCACGGAGCTAGGTCTGAGCAGAGGGCTGCGGCACGTGCAGAGGACTAGGGCTTGCACACAAGACTTGAGCCTCGACTTATGCACTGAGCTGGGATTCTAGCACAGAGCTGGGTTTGTGAAGAAGGCTGTGGCGGGTGCAGAGCTCTGGTATCAGGAGGAGTGGATGAGGTAAAAAGCCATTTTGTTTGAAATGTCATGGCGGGTCCAGAGGGAACGTGTCTCTAGAATTGGCAATTCTGTGGGCAAGACAACCCTTTTCATCCTTTGGACGGCCTGCCTTTTCAGAAGGGCACAGGGTGCAAACAGCCCACTATTGGAATTAGGCGCCACACTCCAATGGGGCTTAACGGGGGGCATCGGGCCTGCCCTGGATCACTCCCAGAAAGCGGCGCGCGAGTCTGACTTCCGCCCAGACAGGGATATTCTGCTTTGCCGGGGCCTGTGTGGAGAATTTGATGCGCGTGCGGGAAGGCCCTTCGCTTTCAATGCTGCGAGGAAAGGAAATGCCTCGCGGCGTTGCAGATTTGGCCTTGTTTTTACGTCAGCTGTAGTATTTAGACCGCAAGCAAGGCCGACATGTGCCGGTTTCATCAGCCCATACACAGAGGTTTGGTGGAGAGGGGGATCAACGTGAACCTTTTCCATCTTCTGAAGCCCACCTCTTTAATTTCAAAGACCCCCTCGCCCCCCTCGAGAAAATACACACAAATAAGTGTCCATCTGTAAAGGCGATAGTTGAGCATCCCTCTGGTTCAAAGCGGGAGAGCGGAAGGCCCCTAAGAGCCAGTTACCATGACAACCGCAAATGTCAGCTTCCATGTGGCGAAAAACCGTTTCCACGGCAACCCCTATTCTACACAAGGTTCTGAAAGCTGGAGTGACAGGACTGTTGGGGGTGGGGGGATATCTCAGGTGCTCCGTTTCCTCCCGAGAATCAGATAATCATGAGGCGTCCCATCCCCCACCCTAAATCCCCCTCGCTCCCGCTCCCCAAGCCCACTCCCCCTTTCCGCGGAATCCATCTGGCCACTCTCCTACAGGTGTACTGTCACCTCATCCAGCGAGAAGCAAGGATTCGCCCATCTTCCCCAGATTCTGCCCTCTGGTCCACTGGTGCCCTGCCACACCCCCGCTGGCCCTGTTCTGGCCCATTAGTCATATGATCCATATTCAGCTGTCCCTGGTTATGCTCTATCCATCCATGCATCCATCTCCCGCGTTCACACATTCCCCCATTCCCCCTCTGTGACGTTCGTTCATTCACTTGCACCCCATTTACACGGCTGCCCGGCCCCCATTCACCCCACTCTCTGCCCACCTCACAGCCACACGCCCGTGTATTCATCTACCCGCCTTCCCATTTACCCCCACCAGGTCCTAGCTACCTCACATTCATCTATTTACCCTCCCATTCATCCATCTGCCCCCCTTAACCCTCCTCTTGCTCCGATTCCTTGGACCTCTGCCAGGTCTCAGCCTGGGCACCGGCGGCATCCAGGGGAAACCTTTGCAAGAATCGCACGGAAACAGCGGAGCCTCGTGCCCTTCCCTCCCATCGGGCTCTTTGCTGTTCTGCCGCTGTAGTCCGCCTGTAGATGTGACGTCTCCCTACCCCTATCCTAAAGTGTTCCACCAGCTACCCCTAGAGGGCGCAGCCTCGACATACCCGTGCAGGTGCTGTCACATAACAAACACTAGAGGCGATGGGCTCTCTAACTCTGTGCCAGTCCCCTAGGGCCCATCTCTCTGGACCAATCCCATACGCCGTCTGCCCCTGATGGGTAAAGACAGTTCTCTCACACCAATGCCCTGGCTATCTAGACTGTGCCCCTACGCCCAGCCCCTGGCGATCTAGCCCACGGGAAAAGAGACAGTGTAACTTAGGACTGTACCGCTAGCACAACCGGCCCCAGCAACAAGAAACGCTGTACCCATGTGCCAATCGCCTGCACTCTCAAGCCCTAGGGCTGAATGTCTGTACCCCTGTGCCACTCCTCTAGGCCATTCAGCCTTATGGATGAGACAATGTAGCCACGGGTTCGATCCCCGGGTCCGCGCTTAGAAACCTCTGGGTATTATGGGTCCGCGCTTAGAAACCTCTGGGTATTAAGCGCGTTATAAATAACCTATCATAAATCATAAATCATAAATCATAAATCATAGGAGATACAGTCCAATACATCTGTAGAGTGACAGGTTGGTGACCCATATAGATGAGAGGCTTTGATACCCTATGCCATTGCCCTAAACCACCCAGCCATAGGGATAAGGGACTCTGACCCCTGTGCAAATGCCCTAAGCCACCCAGTCCAAAGGATGAAACGCTGTGGATCCATGTGTCACGCCCCTAAACCATTGAACCCTAAGGATGAAAGACTACGAACCCCTGTGCCAACCCCGAAACTATCTGGCCCGCGGAATGAAAGACTGTCAGCCTCTGTGCCAATCGGCTAAACCATCCAGCCTGAGGGATGAAACACTCTGAATCCCCATAAACCATTGAGCGCTAAGGAGGAACGTCTCTGAGCCAGAGCGCCAGCCCCCAAACTATCCAGCTCTTGAAATGAAAGATCATGAGTGCCTGGGCCAGCCACCTTAACACGTGAGCCCTTAGGGAGAAAGACTCCGAACCCCTGTGCCAATCCCCTAAGCCACCCAGCCTTAGGGATGGGAGAGGCTGGGCCCCTCTGCCAATCCCCTATACCACCCAGCCCTAGGGAGGAAACACTTGGAATCCCGGTGCCAGTCCTCTAAACCATCCAACCCTAGGGATGGGGGGGGGGGGTCTGAACCCCTGTGCCAATCCCTTACCCATCAGCTTTAGTGATGAAATACTCTGTACGGCTGTGCCAATCTTTAAACCATCAATCCCTATGGCTGGGAGTCTCTGAACTCCTCTGCCAACCCCCAAACCATCCACCCCTAGGGATGGGAGAATCTGAACCCCTGCACCAATCCCTAACCCACCCAGCTTCATGGATGAAACATCCCGAACCCCTGTCTAGTCCAGCCCCACAGAATTCACTAACCTAGTGCCAAGTCCCTGCACTAGGGATACCCATGCTGGAGCATGCTGCACCCAGCGCTGGCATTGAGAGGCTCTTTACGCTGTGCCAGTCCGCCCACCCGGCCCATTCGGCGGGGGGCATAAACTTGCGCAACCCTCCTAAACCTTCTTGGCCAGGCTGAATTCCCTGAGTGCTGACGATTTACAAGGGCGTACTTTGTTGATGAATTAAGTCTGATTTTCTCTTTTAATTATTGAGCTGATCATTAAAAATGTATCATCTTGTGCGTTTGTGAAGAGGAAGGTCCATTAAGGATTGGAAAGCGGAGTGCTGAGCCAGGCCCCCACTCCTCCGCGCACTATCCAAGAGCGTCTTTCCCGCAGGCTCGCAGATCCTGGCTGGTTAAATACTAGTGGAGTGTGTGTGAATGGACAGACCGCAGGCTGCCTGGACACATGGAGGCCCTGATGAAAGTACATGGTAAGGATGACACGTTTCAGCCATTAGCTGTTAGCTCTTTTACACTGTATGCAGGGCTGGGGCATGACATAAGCCCGGGCACCAATGAAAAAGTGGCCCACAAACAGCATGGTGACAATTCTAGTAGTACCGGGAGGGGGAGGTGGGGTTCTGGTCAAATATGCTGAAACTAGTGCTTTTTAAAGCCCATTGGGCTTGTGATATAGGTGAAAACTACCAGCTTCAGGGTGCAGTAACTTATCAAACGGTCTGATTTGTCGGGACTTTTGGGACTAGCAGTATAGACCAGTCTGAAAAGGACTGTTGCCGGGGTCTTCTTGTAGGAAGATGCATCTGCACCAGCTGTTTGGCCCTCCTCCGCCCCCACCCCTCCGCCCCCACATCTCAGAAAACAGATTTGGAGAGTGATACCAGATCGAGCTGTCGCCGCAAAAGAACAACCGCCTGACGCTTAACCCTCCTGCTCCTTCCACTCCCCTTCAGAGTGAAACACAAACGCCCGATTCATGGAAGTGTTTTAAAATGGCGAAATCCCATAGGAAAACCTTCCACGAATCAGGCACGATATCTGTTCCTGTCAGACTGTAATATCCACTTGCACTGGGGGGCCGGATGCACATCTCGACCCCTTTAGTGTAAAGAACACCAAACCTAGAGGCATTAAAAAGAGGTTAAAGTACTATTTGTTCATATAAATAAATCGCCCATTTAAAGAAGCTACTATGCAGAATGTCAGCTGCAACATAAGATTGCGATGTGTGGCTGTTCGCTTGTCGTTGTGCTTTATATAGCGTTAACATGCTGCATTGCGACTCCCTCTAAGCACTTTGAATCACCACTTTGTCCTAGAATTAGCGTAGACAAAGAACATGTTTTTTTTTAATGCAGAAAAGTTCATGTCCCTGGCTTCAAGGGACTCCGATCTCCCAAGCATGAACAGTCCCTACTCGTGAGCCTCTTTGGGACAGAAGCAGTCGAGGACCTGCTATTTTAAGAAAGCTGTCGCCAGTTCCTGCCTTTTTGTTGGTCGCGTCTGGCCTGATAGGCCGCAAGGGCGCTGCCCCCCTTGTTTTTTGTGAAAAGATGTAAGTTCGGAATCAGATTCTAAACGTCCCTCCTTCACCTCCTCTAGAGCAGAGTGTGTGGACAGAGGCCGTGGGTGTTGCAGGTGGAGGGCTGGGCCTGAGCCTGTCCCCTGCTATGGACACTATGGAGCTGGCATTCAATAGGACCCCAAAGTGCCCCTTTGGGGAAGCCATAGAGTGCAATATTGGGAGGCTAGCTGGGCAGAGGAAGTGGGCTCCTTTTGCCTCCAATCTGTGCAAAATGAGTATAGGGCTGACTGACACGAGAGGAGACATACTCATACAGCGGCGCAGTGTGTGCCATTCGAGCCACCATGTGGCGGCGACCAGCTAAGTGCAGCTCTGTTTGTATGTATATATGTACGTGTGGGTTTGTGTATCGTTATCTACGTATGCATGAGTGAGTGCATGCATGTGCGAATGTATGTGAAAGAGCACAGAAGAATGCATGTGAGTGTTACTGTGAGTGAAGTGTTTATGTGAATCTGATTGTGAGCGTGGGGGAGAGGAGGGGTGATGATTTGGGTAAGGAGAGTAAGGGAGTCAACAAGGCATAAGCAGTGAAACATGGGAGCCGGCACGCAGACATGCCTTCCAGTGTGGCAAAACAGCATAATGGGCCAAACCAACATTACTGATTGTATCCTAGAGTCAGACTACTGGCCTATAATGGTGCAGCCAGACTGGACATGTTTTGTTAACCAGGCATTATTGCTTCATTATGGGCAAAGCCAATATGAGCGTGTTATTACATGTGGATACTGGCATATGTTTTTGATGCCAGCATGGGCATGTTTTCTTTTTGTGGCATAACTGCATTATGGGCAAAGACAATATGAGTGTAATATGAGGTGGCACTACTTGCATATATTGGCACAGATATCCTGAACATGTTTTGTTACAATGGCAATATTTCTACATTATGAGCAAAGCCAATATGAGGTTGTTCTTAGGTGGGGTTACAGCCAAGACAAATGTGTTCTTAGTGTTACAGTACTGGCATTATTGGGCAAAGCCAATAAAAGTGTGTTCTTAAGTGGGTAGAAGTATTGGCTTTAGGCTTATTGAACAAAGACATAATGGTTTATGTGTTTACAGTTGCATTTGGCAAAGCAAACCGAAAGATGTTCTTACAGTGAAAATGCTGGCGTCCCGCGTCCTAACAATACTTGACTAAATACGCCTGTGTACTGTTCGTGACTTTGCACCTACTTAATTTTTTTAAAACTTGTTATCCTACAAAACAGATTGTAAATTGTGTGGCTTCTTGCCCAATTTTTTTTTATAGAAAGTGTGCTGAAAATTTATCATTTTAACCCCTTATTTAAAAACAATTCTTGGGAGAGACTCCATCTTGAAACTCCTTTGTTTTTTTTGTTCTTATTACTGAGAAATGTTTACACACTCACCCATTGACACATATAACCTGTTGCCACTGTTTCTGAGCAGCTGAATACCCCCCCCCCCTCCCCCAAATGTCCTCAGAGAAACATGGACAGTCCAGGCCATCTTCACTTTTAATCCTAACCAGGAATGACGAGACCCAAAGCCCACATTTGTCACGCGGCTGTGCCCAAAACTGCGGAGTTGCCCTGATCCTTTCCTGCCTGGTCATCGTTATTTAGCAAAGTCAAAAACCACTGGCCGAGCTTCTATAGGTTCTCTACATGCATTCAAGGACACCCCAAATCATTATTAAGTAGCAACAAGGTCGCTGGCTTATTGGTTAGAATCTGCCCAATGTTCTCACAGCTCTCCCAGCCGCTCGGAACCGCACGCAATAACAATATCTGCTTTCAGTTTGCCCTCCGCCCCCGTCACAACTCTAATAAACCTAACTGTAAGGCTGATCAGTGATGCAAATAGCAACGTGCCAGCCGGAGATGCTACGTTCCTCAGGGTATGCCACGCGGGCACCCTGGCTTCATCATGGAGCTTCATTGGTTTGTTTGACATGTTGGCCAATACAAAGAAAACCATGTTCCCCATTGAAATAAACAGAAAAAGATGGATCAGAGAAACATGAGCAAAGAAATAGTGATATGAAACACGCAGAGCTATGGTAACAGCCAGGAGCCATTACAATCACTGTTATCGCATTTGCCAGCATATCCATGTGCTTTTCCCTATATGTTGTAATCTATCAGCACATGCAAGTCATTTCTGGCCTGCTCTAAACCTTCTAGAATGCTATCAATAATCTCTGCTGTTGACCTAATTGTCCAACATTGCATATACTTCCATATTTCATTATACCACAAAGTGTGACTAGCCGTATAGACCTCTGGAGGAGTCAATATCACTAGAAATAAGGCCCTTCCCGAAATGATTGGCCAAGGCGAAAGTGGGTATTATCCTGTGATAATGACTTCTCCCTTCAATCCTAGGATTAAATTCAACTTCCTTTTGCCCGCTACAGGTTGTGTTCTTCCCCTTTTTATTTCATCTGCCGCTACCAGATACAGGGACATTTATTGCACAGTTGCAATATCTGTCCCAACCCACAATATAATTCTGTCTTCGCCGCATTTCCTTATATCACGTCCATTTCAAAGTGTTTTTAGCATAGTACGGCGTTCGTTTCAATATGGTGGAGAGAGAAAATCTGCTCTGAATGCCTGCACCGAATCCATAGCCAGAGCTGAAGGCCTCCATCACAACCAGACACCGACGGACACTGGCGATCCGGCCACCACCTCAATATGAGCTGCTCCGGGGCCTGGTGGAAAATAAGACCAAAGGACACAGCAGACTAAGCTGCCAATGTGCTCTAGCTGCTCGTGAGAAAGAGATGCTAATTAATGGGGCAAAAGATACAATCTGTACTTTCCTATTTGAATACTGTAACTCCATGTACTCAGGACTAACCAATCAACAAATTAAACAATTACAGCTCATCTAAAAACTATGCGGCCGCTAAATTCTGGACCTCCGGCATCTCATCTTTCGAGTCCTGATGGCCTGGCAACGGGTTCCCTGTGGATTCCAGAATACGGTTCCACGTTCCTTGCCTGATTCACCGCCACGTCCACGGTAAAAGTCCCGAATGCTCAGAGTGCTATTGCGCCATCACGCTCCAGGCTGCAATGCATTTTAGATCATCTAGCGATAATCTCCAGACTACCCTGAAATTCAGAAAGAAACAGCACAACCTCTGCAGCCACTGACCCTACACTATGGAATGACTTAACCAAATCTCTTGGCCTGGACTCCAACTACACCAGGTTCAAAAGCGGCCCTTCCAGATGCGTAACACGCCACAAGAGGACCCGCCAGCACCACCTCAGGATCCTCCACCTGAGCGTCAGCAGCACTGCGATGGCCTACCGCAACCCCAATATTCAGACGACACTTCGTCCAACTGCGCCCTATCTTACTGGGTCCTGGGTAAGACTGGCCACTGAGTCGTGAGACCCCTGGCTGCTTATCGCTGACCCCAAGGTGCGGCGAGAACTCCATAACTCGGCGTTCCAGCACTCAACGATCATTCTCGCTTGTTTTTTATCCTGTGGGCACGCAGGAGTCTACCCTGCCATGCATTGTGATGGGTTGTACCCTTTCCCAGTTTTGTACTCACGTGCCCTCATCGGCGCTTTGAAAGAAAACTGTTGTGGCCTTGTAGGGTATAACATAGCAATAACAGGGCTGGTCTATGGCTTCATGCGGACTACAATTCTAAGAGAAAAAAGACTCTGTAAAGGGCACCTGTCAGATTGGAAGAAAGTGCTTTTGAGAGAATAAACTGTGCACATGCTTTTGCCACGATCATCAAAGAATAAAAATAATAATAAGGTGAATCATCTTGCAAATTAGGCGAGCATCCTCCGCCTTTGGTTTGCCTGAAGTCTAACAAGGGTTGTCTACAGTTCTCAGTGGGTTGCTATGGTCACCCAGGTCCGGCTCAGACATAGGCCACAATAGGCCTCTGCAACTGTCACTCAAACATATGTGTATCCCCCCCCCCACCCCTCGATTCACTGCACCTCATAGTTCTGGTATCAGGTAATAATGTTGCCATGAAAAAAGCCGTCAGGATGGCGACTTTCTAAAAAGAAAAATGCATTAGTGATGCACCCTCCAGGCTATAAAACACTTTCCCCAAATATTGTAGGACTGGAGGTGATAATGTATCATTATACCCCTCCTAGAATATTTGGGGAAAGAATTTTGGTAGCCAAGAAAAAGTTGCCAGAAACTGACGACTTTTTCACGGCGACTTTTTTACATGGATTCCTATTTCTTGGTTGGTCACTTAAGACTTTATCAGTAAGCAAAGCAGCACCCGTGTGCCGTGTCATTTGCATGTATTGAAAAAAATAAAAAATAAAATACCCCTGTTTGGATCCAAATCTTATGTACGTTCCATCAGGGATCCACTGCACCCTGCGGGGAAATGAGGCAGACTCGACGAGCGACATCTTGGAGAGTCAGATGGGAGATGGAGGCGTGTTTACTCAAAACAGAGCTGCCATCTGCCTGCCTTTCGGGTGGACCGCCCTCCGGATTCCATGAAAAAATGCATTTCATCCGGACCACTGCTACTAAGAAGTCCAGTCTGTTTTCTCGTTTCCTCTTCTTAAAGAGACACCACTCTGCTTTTTTAAAAAATTCTCCCTAGAATTCACGTTTTTGCTGTGGATTCGTCACAGTCCTCAAATACCAGGAAGTAGGAAGAGTGTGGCCACCCTGAGCAGCAGCCTGGTGCACTCTGGGTATTCTATGAGGGTGCTTTGTCTGCAGCAGTGGGCCCCGATGATCTTACACAGGAAGAGTTTACAGGGAGTGGAGATAGCAGTGGTCGCTGAGGCTCATGGGATTGCCTGATTGAGGCTTGCCGCCGCCCGCGCGCGCGCTGCAATAATTGCAGATTACTCACAATGCACCTGCAGCTCTACAAGATGCTCCAAACTGTGTCCACTCGCCGATTTATCGTTTTAAGGACTCTGCATGTTCAACACGTTTTACTGGCAGTTAATGGTGAAACGATAACGCCACACGTGGCTGCTGCCTAAAGTAGAAACGGTGGATAGGATGGGCCTGCATCAAAAATGAATCCCTCATTTGGGGTCAATAACGCATTCTCTTTCCATGGAGCCCGGCTTGGAGCCATATATCCTCTTTAAAGCAAGAGCTGGCTCCTACCCGAGAACCTGTGATCTATCTACGTATCAGCGGAGTGACAGAGCAACCGGCAAGTCACGAGTTCAAATCCCATCAACGCCAACTCAGCCGTTCATCCTTCCAAGGTCAATACATTGGCCCTCATTCCGAGTTTGGAGGTAGTCATGGCGCTATTTGCGCCATGACTACCTCCAATACTGGTACAGAGTCCGCCCTGGTTCAATGGGGATTTACCGGTCTATTCCGACCTTTGCGGGACCGGTAAGTCCCAATTGAAGCAGCCATTCCCCATTCCCATTTCAGCCCCCATAGGGCTCAATGGGAAGGGTCAAGGCGCTAATAACGGTACCGCAAATTGTGGTACCATTATTAGCTCTGAAGTCCCTTAACAGGTCTCGTACATAACGCCTGGTAAAACCAGGCTTTAAGGAAGGGACCCGCTAAGGGTCCTCGGAATAGGGCGCAAAGGAATTACTGGCACCCATTCTTGGGCTGCTCTCAGTCTGTCTTAAGGTCTTGCTGTGTTTTCATTTTTAGCCCATTCTTCGTCCCACTTTCCCTAATTCAGGGCATAGATGGCATCGTTATATTGTCTCGGGAGGATAGCCCAGGGGCAACGTTCTCGCCTTGGTAGCAAGACGACTAGAAACCTCTGGGTATTAAGCGCGTTATAAATAACCTATCATATCATGTGGAAAGCAAAGGCAATCCATACAGAAATGTAGCACGCCAAAAAAGTCACCATTATTTACACCTTGAGTTAAACAAATAATATGCATATCCGAGAACCTGGCAAATGCCTGTTTAATATCTATAAGCAAGATAAAGCCGTTGACTTTGCCAATGCTGGTTTTGACAGGACTTCAGTGCAAGGTACAGATGTTAGGACACACATGTTGCTTATAAACCAAGTGGTTGACAGAAATCTTGGTTACGTTAAGACTGGGGCCTTGTCTACAGTAGCAATTAAGCCATTAACTCTCAGAAGCCTTCTTGAAAAGAGCATTGTCTGGCTTTTTACAGCACAAAGTTTGATGTTATAGCGTGATAGAGTCAGCTTAACGAGAACACAGGAGGGTTTGTTATGGGAAGGGAGCATCAGGTAGTGGGTGGGAATGGACACAAGGATTAGCAGAGCCATGGGATGTCAAGTCAGATGGAGGGTGAATACCAAACAATGCCCACAGTCTCTGTCCAACTTCACATGCCACCCCCCCCCCCATGGTTAATCCAAGGCAATAGTGTTGGCATATGGTGCGAAAGCACCACCAAATACCCAAAGCAACACAAAAAAAACTAGGCCCTACTGAAAAAAATACTAGATTCTCCTAAAAAGCGATCAGTGACTTGGAACCACTAAACTCAGCCTAAGAGATGCATACATGCCAACATCATCCATTCCATCCAGAAGAGTAGTCCAGTCGTGGTTTTATCAGTGCATTTCGGGAATTACAGTCCTGACTTCATAATGGGGGATGGAGAGAGCCAGGACTACAAATCCCAGAATGCAAGGTTAAAACTGTTACTGGACTACCGTCTCCCGTCAGAATGTTGGCACACATGTATATGCTTGGTGTAGGCAATTGCCCTCTCAGTGAAAACCCAAAGAGCTATCTCAGAACAAGTTTTCATCGGCAGAGGGGGAGGGGGGTCTTGGGTCTTCCTATGCCTCCTCTTACGCCCAGCATAGTGAGTTTTCAGACCTCCCCCCTCAGGCAGAACTTGTGAACATCCGCAGCACCTGTTACTGCCGGGCGACCCCACCGCCCCCTGCTTTCACTCTGTGCCTAATTACAGTGATTCGATGACAAGGTTTGCTGATGCTAATTTCACGTTCTATTGTGCTGCGCGTGGAGCCAGGGCACCCACTCCCATCTACACCCTGTGATTGAAGAGGAAGGCCTACCCCACCCAGGCCTAAGAGTGCAAGCCTTAATTAACTCAACTCCCCATCGTCATGGCAACCTGTAGCCATGCGGCGTAGGGGTACCGCTGCCTCTGCGCTATATCTTCTCCCGAAGCTTGGGGGATTGGGAGAGTTCGGGGCTCGGAGTAAGGTGGGGGCGGCACTCGTGCTTTGGCAGGAACCCGAACTCCCTGCTTGCCCAAATGGAAAGCTCTTCCTTGTTCAATGCTGAATAGCGGAAGTTGCCGGGAACGTGATTTTAGTGTGCGCAGGGACATGGAGGCCCCTCTGTAGCCCAACCATTTCTTCCCCGGGAATGCGAAACACGCAGCAGGGAAGGTGCTGGCCGAGGGCTCGTTAGCAGAATATGATGTCCCCTCGAAACCAGCGCACCCCTCTCCCGCTCAACCGGCACTCGTCTCGTGGCGCCCTCCAGGCGTGGGAGGCGCGTGAACGCGGGGCAGTAGCGATGCTGCAAGGCCCTCAGACTCGCCACCAAACGCCAGGCACTTGCAGGCTGCGTGTTCTCGCGGCGACAAGGCCTTTCGCGAAATATGCAAACTGGAAAGGAAATAAGCCCAGGGAGGCATTTCTTCCGCCCCAAACAATTTGAAAACGTGTTAAAAAAAAACACACATGATTGCTTGTGCTGCGAGGCTGCTTCACTCGGGGAGATGCAGGACTGCTTATACCATCCATCACAGTCATGTAATTCTGACATGATAAACAGAAATCTGGCATTTTCCCTGCGCTATATTGAGAACTGTCACATATGATTCCCTCAATGTCACACAGAAAATGCACGTAACATTCTGTCTGTGACATCACCAACTATCAGGCAGCCTACATGGTCCATGACACCAGAGCCAGTTTTTTCATTCTTTGTCGTTGACACCACAAACGCTCATCTAGCGTTTTTATGACCACACAAACAGTACCCTAGCATCTGGTGTCTATAGCACCGGTCATCTAGCTATTTCTGTCAACCAAAAACATACCAGCACACAGTGACTGGTTTTTCCAAATTGAAGTCACTAACAGCACATCAACGCTCTCTTGCGCTTTCCCCTCTCAATCCTACTGTAGAGGAGCAGACGTGTGTCATTGGTAGCACGCGCCACCTCACCCCCTACCTATTGGATGAAGTACAGGAAGACACTGTGCATGACACCAGGTATCATTCCAATACCGCATCCAGTGTATGAGAGACGATATACACTCCGACAACCGTATCAAATGTACCCTCGAACTGAAAGGGTAGTGGGAGATTTGCAGGAACCACTGAGTGAAGTTTGACAAGAGCAGAGTGACGTCATGAAGAGAAGATACAAAGACGCACCAAAACGATATGCAAATACTTTATTAAAGATGTAACTGAAGTAATAAGAGAGAAGAAAATGTAACGTGACTAAAGCAGCCATGATGAAAAGATGGACGCCGGACTCGTGTTGAAACAAATGAATCTACCTCAGAGACAGACCAGGGCTGCAGAGTCAGGAGATGCTGGAAAAACAGCTTTGTGGGAGGAACGAGGAATATCTATTGGACTGGGATCAAGGATGCCACATCAAGGAACAATTACAAGGCACAAGGGGAGTCAAGAGGATAAACCATGTACGTACGACATATTTCTCTTAGCTTAAGAGAAGAAGAAAACATCTGCAAGTGCCAAGTAGTGGACAATCAAAGACACAAAAAGCCTATGTGAGGTAGAGCAACCAAGTATGCAGAGGCTAAGAGGATTAATGACACCGAGCCTAATTGAAATAAATAGCACTAAATAAAAGTTCAAAATGGACAAAATCATGGTCTCCTCACACGTGATTCAGAACCCGAAAACATGGCCTATTCATTAAGCTTCAGATGAAGATAATGGACCTACACTCCCTTGAAATTTACAAAGCAGAGAACATTTTGCAAGGTCAACTACAAAAAAGAAGCCTTGGTAGGGGAATGACCGATGAGAGATGATGGACTAATTGGGCAAGTGGGTAGTAGTCTGGTGTTGTTCTCTACACCTGAGTTTCATTTTGCTTACGTGCTGCTAACGAGCTGAAAGTCCAAGGTTGGGAGAGAATGCCAACCAATCATAAGGGTTTAGGCAGCAGTGTGGTATACAATGTTGAAAAAGCCAATCCGCCACTGGTATTCTGCTACAATCTGTATTATACATATTTTGAGGTAGTCCAACGCGTGCCTTCCAGATAAGGGGCATCCAATAATGACACTAACACTTATATAGGTACATATGTTCCCGTAACCGATCCTTCCCTTCAATAGGGTTTGCAGTTTGCCACGTCAGATGATGTCATAATCGGCATGAAGCTTTTGTATAATCAGATTGTTATTGTGAGTGTGTGGACTACACATTGCTGTTTGCCAGATTTCCCTACTTTATTGAGCTGATAATGAAGTAGTGCTTTGCCATATTCTTTGAATGTTTCTGGTTGTTTGGGTCTGATGTCATTATTGTTAATTCCATTTGGCACTTGAAATGCTCCAGGTGCCACGGCACACTACTAACTGACCCATCCCAAGCCCCTTCCTTTTCAGATCCACCGTAGCGCCTGGAGACCATGAAAATGGCCAATGAAAACCTAAGAGTGTAATTCGATGAAGTTCAGAATTCACATTAAATGCTGAGTGATGTGCTACAACATACAAGAGCATAACACTCTATAAGATGACATTTTAGAGGTCCAAAAGTAGCCATCCCACTACCTACTGTTAATACCGTAAAGTTTAAAAATGCGATTTGGTGATGTGTGAAATTGGCATAATTAACAAGGAGAGGTCCATATTAAAAAAAAAATAGCATCTTCCTCTGAATAGGTCAAACTATATTCCTACAGAAATGTGATGCTGAGTCTGAAAATATGCAAACCATATTCACAGCAAATGTCAGAAAGAGACGCAAATAACCTAAATGCATAAAATCACATGGATTTCCTTATCACTTACCAAGTTCCGAAAGACACCAGCTCAATTGGACTTGTCCTGTTTACTACTGTACAGTCTTGTGGCCCCTAGTGCATATTATTTTCGATGATAACTGTTGACTTGGCACGTTCTGAGGAATCACAGAGTCTCACGCCAGATCGCACGTTCATTTAATGGCAGTGGGTGTTGTCTTATATTGCTCAACCTCTGTTATACTTTTCATGTATGTCTTGGCATATTTCTGCTTTGGGTTCCATGGAAAGTCTTTAACCTAGGATGTCTGTCAGTAAAAGCATCATTTATAAGTGGCATAATCGCTTACATCAGGCATTCGGCCTACGGTAGCAGAGTTGACTTTGCACAGTGATTAAATGATGCTAGTTCATTAGCTCCACATCTCCCACAGCTTGCATGAGTGAATTCACCCTCATGAATTACTGGAGATTCAACTTTTTGAGGTTCGGAATGAACCTGGTGGTAACTAGGGAGACCCTTAGGATAGGAAATAAAAATGTTGAGATGATGGTGTATGTGATCGATGTGACTCAGGGTTAACACAAAATGTGAAATATTTGTTGATGGTATGTTCAGGTACTCTCGCTCTAAGAATTAAGTTCTTTAGGCGTTTTGTTCATGATTCCCATTGGTTGACAGGGAAGGGATTTTGGAAAAGACTATGGGACGGGAATTAGGTTTTCTTATCGTTAGAAGTTTTGAGATTCTTAAAAGAGATTAAAACCTCAAACAAGACTTGAATGTTTATTGGGCTGTTTTATCCGGAAATGAAGTCTGAGCTCTCCTAAAGAAACAGATAATCTGAATGAGATTGGAATCCTAGTGACTAAATTAATGTAGGGGGGGCATACATTGAGAAATACTTTGAAATTTCCTTTGTCTCTTTCTCTGTTTCTTTTATGAAATGTATTTTATTTTAAAGATTTTATAAGATAATGAATGAAACTGATTTTAGTGATGTAGATGATAATTGATTTGATGTAAGATTGATTAATTTACTGTTTTTGTTCTCTTCTTGTGTATTGTTGTTTGTGTAAAAAGTCAAATTCTGACTGTGACACAATACAAAAAAGAAAAAAAAAGGAATAAAAAGGGGAAAATAGCAAGCTCCCTGAATGAGTATTAAAGAACACATTCAGAAACCATTTTATAGATTGTAATAAACAATTATTGAACAATTTCTAAGATATAGTAATCAATATGATCAGTTTAATTGATAATCTCAAAGTTCAACAGAAAAATAAAATATATTAATTCATATGAACATGTAATTGTTGTGCATAATTCACATCATGTAACATCTCGTCTAAATAGTTCTTTCGATAAATTAATACAAGTTATGTTGTATTCACATAATGTATTGTGCTAGCAAGAAACAGATTCAAGACATATAGTACACGTAAGGGTCAAGGTTACAAAGGATTGATTTAAGTCCAATTGTGCACAAAGTGTTTCAGAAGTGGTCCTGAACCAATGGTGGACAGGAATTACCCACTTGCACCCAAACAACATTAACTCTCCCTTTGGAAAATATAAACTAATTAATTTAATCGAGGTGTGCACTGTCTCTACATTTGTCCTAGCAACCATGCATGCCCTGTCCACACAATTACCCAATCACGACCAGCACCGCCCTCTAACCAGAGCATTTAAAAGAAGGACATGACTAACACGACACAAGATCACACTGAAAGCAAACATGTGCTGTATAGGAGCAGTGACGTTGCAAAGCATGTACATATGGTATGATTATATCCATATCTGCATGGTAATGTAGAAATCGTTATAAATACAACTATACAAGCTGCTTAGAAACCAGCGGTTTGAATACCACAGTAAGAACCAACAAACAATTCCAACCCAAGAACATGGGGTTAGTGGCCACCCGCTTCAATCAACTGGGATATGCGCCCATTTGTTTCAGGAACCATCCAAGATTCAAACCTATTTGCTTGCGTCACCTGGGAGTTATAGACAGTTGTTTTAACAATATTTACTAAAAGGCCCGTTACCTCTGTAAGCATGGGACTCCTGTAACTCTCGAGTAAGACTGAGAAAATACAGCAGCGACTCACTATATCGAGGTCTGAGGGTCTGAGATGATGGGGTGCAAACTTCCTACAATGATACATTTGAGTATGAAATAAACAATGAATAAACCACAGTAAAAGCAATAGTGGAACGACTTAATGTAAAAATAATGTCATATGAATACATTTGATGAACATGAAACAAATGAATTCCAGTGCATGAATACATTTGCAAGAGAAATAGCGCAAGTGGAAAACTGAACTAGAGAAAACCTTTAAGGACATGCAACTTCTTCGGTAGCACAAGAAAACCAAGAACATGGATTAGGTAGAATTTGTATGTGAAAGAGTGAAGTGAGCATGAATTATGTGACTCATGAATTAGTCAACATTATAAAAAACAAGCAATGGCAAAGCCAAACATTTTGGCTTTTGTGAAGATACTGAGTCCGCGTTTTCTGTGCACTGCCATAATGGTACCACCGGGCCATAAAATGTTGAAAGCTGGCAAATGCTGCTAGTGCATGGGCAAACTATAGCAGCGCCTGACAAATGGCTAACTAATGTCTATATAAGAGCCACAACTATTGACTTTGCCAGTGCTTGTATTTAACAAGCATTCAGTGCAATAACACACCGACTGTTTATAAATTAAGTGGCTCAAGGTACACGTAAAACAGCTTTATAACACCAGAAGCTGGTTTGCAGTTGCAATTAGGCGATTATCTTTCAGAAGGCTGCTCAGAGAGCACAGAGTGAGACTCTAAGAGATCCCACGGGGATGTGTTTCAGATAGGCTGGGGGAGGTAGTGGATAATGTGGACATGGCTATATGATGTGATATAATAAGTCATTTATTACGTGCCTGTACGCAAGTGTTTCTAGGCACGACAAGATAAGGGAGGGAAGACAGAGGGATGACAAAACAAGCGATCCTACTAGGTATTGTGTCATTCAGATCATGCAGGTGCGATGCGCAGAGTGCAGTGGGGGAGGGGGAGTAGAAGTGCCAGGGGGAGGGAAGGGGGAAGTGCAATCAGGGCAGTATTTCTCTGAGTAAGTGCAGCCAGGGCGGTACAGCTCTGGGTAAGTGCAAGGAGGCAGGGGACTGTAGGGTTACAGATACAGCCCTTAAGTGCTTGGTAGGCCTGGAGGCAGTGCAGGGGGTACTGGTCATGGAGGAGCCTGATACCCAGTGAGACTCTGAGGGTAGCCAGGCAACCAGTCAGCACAGCAGACAGGTAGAGTAGGGGAGAATGAGAGAAAGCAGAAGCAAAAAGGAAGGTCTTGTGCTGTTTCTGGAACTTCAGGTGCTCTGGCTCAGGTTTGAGAGGTGCAGGGAGGCCATTCGGGAGGGAGGTACCTGCAGAGGACAGAGATCTCTACCCCCCCCTCCACTCTCTGCCTGGAGAAGGGTCTGACCCTCAGAGAGTTGGAGGTGGCTGAGCAAAGGGCTCGAGAAGGAAGGTGTTTAGGAAGAGAGAGCTGGATGTAGTGCGGACCCCAGCCACAGAAAACCTTGTGGACAATGCAGAGGGTCTTGAACCTGATCCTTGCAGCCACTGGAAGCCAGTGGAGAGATTTCAGGGCTGGAGAGATACAGTCTGTGGGCGTGAGGCCAAGGATAAGTCTTGCAGTCCTGTTCTGGATTAGTTGCAGAGGGCGGAGAGTAGAGGAAGGCAGATTTGGAAAGAGGCTATTGCAGTAGTCAAGCCAAGAGAAAACCAGGACATTGGGCACAGTGAGCTTCTGGGAGAAAGTGAGAAAAGGAAGAATACCTCTGAGGAGGTGCAGCTGGTAGTGGGCCTTCTTGGCAAGGTCAGTGGTGTGAGGAGATAAGGAGAGAGTGGAGTCGAAGGTTATTTGCCTCACAGGAAGGAGAAGGAAGAGGGCCCAAGGAGGGCGGCCAGAGAGAGAGAGAGGGAAAGCGGGAGCAGGGGTCCCAATGAGAAGGATCTCAGACTTATTGGCATTAAGGCAGAGATTGTTGGAGGCGCACCACTCCTGACAATCAGGAATGAGAGAGAAGAGGAGGCTGGGGGAGCCTGAAGGAGAGCTGTCATCCGCATAACACTGAAAGTTACAGGAGAAGGTAGAGATAAGGTGGTCCAAAGGGGCCAAGTTGACATCGAAGAGCCAGGGTGAGAGGTTAGAGCCCTGGGAAAGATCACACATGGACAGAGAGGTGGTGTAGAGAAAGGACCCAATTTGGACCTGGAAGGGTCGGTCCCGGAGGAAGGAGGTCAACCAAGCCAGGGCCTGATCCATGATGCCCAGGTTGTCACAGAGATGACTGATCAGGATGGCATGATTGACCATGTCAAAGGCAGAAGAGAGATCAAGAAGGATGAGGCCAGGAGGAAGGCTACAATCGAGGTTAGTGAGCAGATCTTCACGGTGTTCAGGAGAGCAGTTTCTGTGCCTCTGTCCGCTCTGAAGCTAGAATGATGGTCATGGAGACAACCAACAGATTCAGTGTGAACGGTAAGCTGGGAGATGGCCAGCTTTTCCAGGAGTTTGCCCAGGAAAGGAGTGATAGAGATCGGGCATTAGTTTGCTGGCAGGAAGGATCAGGGGTGCACAAGGGATTTCTTGAGGGGAGGGGGGAAAGTTACAGTGGCAAATGAGTGATTGCAGAAATCTGCCAAGGCTGGAGCAGAGGTGTCAATGTGGTCCTTAATGGTTCTGGAGGAGCAGGGGAGCAGCTGCTTTCACAACACTTTCATAGATCGGACTTGTCTAGAAACATCGTGAGGTGTGGCCGGAGACTAAGAGAAGAAAAGAGGAGAAGAGGGAGAGGCGACCAGAGCGGGGCCAAAAGTGGAAGAGGGAGAGGAAGAGGTTTTAGTGGTGAAATGAGAAGCCAGAGCCATACAGAGGGCATGGGAGGGAACAGAATAGGTGGATACTGCAGAATGATTGGCCAGCTACTTCCAGATTTTAAAGAGTTTGTCCACGTTGTTAGAGGCCGTAGAGACACAGGCTTGGATATGGGCTCTCTCTTGGACAGGACAGAGAGTCTGTATTGCCTTTGGAGCAGGCGGCAGGCCAGATTGTCAGAGGATGCGCCCAATGACCTTCACTTCCTCACAGCCACCCTACACTTGCGTTTCAGGGTGGCGAGGTAGGAGTCTTACCAAAAGTTGCACTTGGAGGTAGGCTTCATATGGATTCTCGTGACAGGGAAAAGGACATCCAGAGTGTTGGAGATAGAAAGATGGAGGTCAGAGAGGGTGGTGTCAGAGTGTGAGTCAGCAGCAGGAGTAGGAGGTGCAGAGAATGTGGCGGCAAAGCCCTCCACTGACATACGGTGCATGGGCCAAATGACCGAGAACGTAGGTGGCAATGCTGGTGTCGGCGTCACCTGAGGGACAGAGCCCATGAGAAAGGAGTGGTGAGAGGGGTCGAGAAGGGGATGTCTGAAGAGATGAGAGCGTCAAAGGTGTGCGCCAGGCTGAGTGTGTCGGACCAGAGAGTAGAATGGAAAGAGCTAGAGAGAGTGTCGCAGAGGTTGTTGAAGAGCCCCGAGGAGAAGTTGAGAGGTCAGCCCACTCTAGAAGGAAGTGGACGACCTGGCCAGGTGGCCTCTAAATGGTGGCCACAGTAAGAGAGAGGATAGGAGAGATAGAGAGCCTGCAGACCAGGCATTCAAAGGAGGAGTAGGCCTGCGTAGGAATGACAGAAGCAGGGATCCACTCTGGAAAGTTACTATACCTCTGGAACTGTTGGTTCTGGGTTCAGAGAGGATCTTGTAGCCATCAGGGAGGAGAGTGTCAAAACTTGTGAAAGAGCTGGCTGTGAACCATGTCTCTGTGAGTGTGAGAACATCCAGGTCAAGTTCTTCAAAGAGGTGGCAGATGTCAGAGGAGTGCTTGACAGCAGAGCGAGAGTTGAGAGTAACAACATGGAACAGGTTGCCACATTTGAAAGACTTATGTTGAGGGCTATAGGCTTGGAGTATGCCCAGGGATGGTGGTAGAGGGGCCCGAGAGTGGGCAGAGCAGGTTGAAGGAGATGACATTGTAGCCAGAGAAGATGAGGCGGGTGGCAGAGAGTTGATTGAAGAAGGAGGTGGTGGAGGAGCCATACAGGTGCTGGTAGGAGTAGCAGGAGAAGGAAGGAACTAGCATGGCCATGGCAAGTCATTGGGTGGGTAAATAACCAAACACCCAAAGGCCAAGTGTCCCTCCTCACATCTCCACTATCTCCGATCTTCACTTCCCTTGAAAACAGTTTCAGCTTCTAAGCAGCACTTTGAGTGCCACCTAATAGCCAAAAGTAAAATGTACCAAAGTATTGACGAGCCTGAAGGGGAAAAGGTAACAACGCTACATGGGTAGAAAAAGCTTAACTGCACCTGCATTAGAATTGTGATACCATATAGTATTCATTAGGCTCTGTAAAGTGGATACGTGGTCCGGGTACTGCAAATCATTGACCTTAGAGTCTGGTAGACACCCGAGCTATATTAAGCCATTGCAGGTATCAAAACAGAAAATCCAACCGGTGCAATCGTGTCCACACCCTTAAACTCACACGTGGTTAATGCCATTTCTACAGGGCAGTCCACCTGACGAGGAAGGCCATTAGATAGACATGGAACCAATAACGTGAAACTGACATAAAAATACCGTGCAGATGTCCTTGGGGTGAAGTAATTCCACAAATAAATAAAACCATGTGCAAACATTGATACCGCCTGGCAGCGCGTGCCTTTTCGTCGCTCCACAGTACTTGCCATGAACAGACACGGACTATGCCACGGCCTAGCATCAAATCTCTGAGCACCAACCTCATTGCTCAGCAGACTAACCTGCTCAACAGCGTGAGTCACCCATGTAAACACCAGCAGCACCACCCTCCGCAGCTCCATGATACTCCTACCCTGCCTCTGTAAGCAGGGCTCAGTATAGTGACACACATCATGACACTGTGCAACATGGCGGTGTGCATCACCAAAGACACAGGCGCTCCACGGCATTCTCGAAAAAGCAATACCCCTTACATAAGGTCTGTGCCTACTCTTCCGCCTATCGCAGAGAAAATAAAAGGATGCCAGCAGGGCGCATTGCGGCAACCAGTACTCCGACTGCTTCTCCAGTCAACATCGGTCCCAGGCCACATCAGAAATTGCCTTGCCCAGGCCATCCCATGCTGGACTGGCAACTGAACTGCAGCAGTAGGCAATAGGTGGCCCAGCACTAGTCAGCCCTGCCTGTCAGAGCTGCCCCTCACCCACGCGCCCATCCTACTGAGTGCAGTGGAATGCCTGTCCAACGATGCACATTCATACCTGGCCCAGGACCTAAACAGATATACACCTGCCAGAACGCTATGTTCTTCAAACAGCCATCTCCTTACCCTAACTAGGGTTCGCTGAAAAAAGCAGGCGGCTCCAGCTTCCCAGCCTGCGCAGCCCCCTTTGGAACAATCTAACCCTCTCCTTGCGTGCGACCCCCCGCCACCTTTCATTCTGAAAACATCTCAAACTCACCTGTTTTGCTAAACTGTTATACCTTGTTTGACTTGCCTCACCTCCTGTAACTAGCGCCTAGATGCCCGTGGGCTTTGTGCGCTGCTATAAATACAAAAATCAAATAAAATAAATAGTAAACTAATAAAAAGGCTCACACCGGAGCCCAGTATATCTGCAGGTCAAGATCCGCGGCACACTATCTCCCCAAATACAGAGAGAAGGCACAACACAGCAGTTCTGCCCAAACGCCATGGTGCACCGACCCCCTTGGCTCCCTGCTGGCACCAAGGGCAGGTAACAGGTTCCAGCTCCATGATGTAACTCCTTTCCAGGCCGCCGAATTCAAGTCAGGGTGACTTTAAAGTCTTTCGGGGGCAAAGTGGTGGTGTTCCTCACATGGTGGCTGCTGTGAAGGAATGGGTAGAACCAGGAGTAGGCAGAAAAGGAAGGTCTTAATTCTTTTGTTGCAGCATTTATTTGTTTATTTATTGTTTGCTTGTTAGGCGCTCATGCAATAAGAATATACTGTTTGAAAGGCCCACAGGGCAGGGAGTGAGGGGGGGAGTACATTACAACACAATATTAAGAGTTGAGGGGAAGAGGAAGAGGGACGAACCTACTATGCCTTGTGAGTATTCAGAACATGCAAGTGCAGAAAGGAAGAAGGAAGAAGGGGTAAGTGCCGACAGGAGTCTGAGCTTGTGTGAGAGCCATGGAGGAAGTGCTAGGAATGTTGAGTGCTACACAGCCAGAGGCGTGGGAGGTGTAAGTGCGAGTCTCCAGAGAGGAGGGTGTGCAGATGCAAAATGCTGTGGATAGACAGGAGATGGGAATAAACGGTAAGGGAGGTCAAGTCCCCAAAGATGCATAAGGGCCAAGGACACTGATTCAGCAACTGTGGGATTACCAGAGGAGAGAAGGAGGGATGAAGGAGGAAAAGAGAAAAGTCTTAAGGAGCCTCTGGAATTTGAGAAGGTCCTGCTCAAGGCACAGGGGGAGGCTATTTCAAAGGAGGGAGCCCAGAGAGGAAAGTGAGCGACCCCCTGCCCTCTTTTTAGCAAAGTGCTCTACACACAAAGAGTTGGTGCCAGAGGAGTGAAGAGGTCTAGTGGGAGAGTATATAGTGAGATAGAGTTGAAGATAGTGTGGTCCCCGGGCCCAGACAGCCTTGTGTATGAAACAGAAGGATTTGAATTTAATCCTTGCAGCAACCGGAAGCCAATGAAGATTTTTCAGAGCAGGAGAGATGCGTTCCGTGGGGTTACCAAGGATACATCTCGCTGTTCTATTCTGAATATGCTGAAGGGGTTTGCAGAGTGGAGGAAGGAAGATTCAAGGGAAGCCTATTACAGTAGTCAAGTCTAGAAAGAACTAGAGCTTGGCTCACATTGAGCCTCTGCGGGAAAGTGAGAAAAGGTAGAATTCCTTTGAGAAGGAAGAGCTGGTAGTTGGACTTCTTGGCAATATCCTGAGTGTGAGGGAGGAAAGAGAGAGAGGAGTCGAAGATGACTCCAAGGTTTCTGGCTTCAGTTGAAGGAGCAGGGGGACCGCCCACGCATTCGGTAATTAAGAAGAAGAAGAAGAACCCAAGGAGGAAGGCCAGAGTGAAGGGAAGAAAGAGGAAGCAGTGCTCCCAATGGGAAGGATCTCAGTTCTACAGACGTTGAGGCAGAGATCATTGGAGACGCACCAGGGCTGGTTGGCAGAAAGGCAGTCAGGGATGATGGAAGGTGCAAGAGGGTCAGCAGGGAGTCTGAAGAAGAGCTGTGTGTCATCTGCGTAACACTGGAAGTTGCAGGAGAAGGAGGAAATGAGCCGTGCAAGGAGAGCAAAGTAGTTGTTAAAGAGCCAGGGAGAGCCTGGGGGACGTCACAGGTGGAGATGGAAGTAGGAGAGGAGAATGGGCCCAGGATGTCTTGGGAAGATTGGTTAGTGACGAAAGAGTACAGCCAGTGCAGTGCCTGCTCCGAGATACCAAGTGTATCGTGGAGCCTTTGTATGAGGATCCAATGGTTAACTGTGTCAAATGCAGAGGAGAGATCAAGAAGGATAAGGACCGCTGGGGAGTTGGAGTCAAGAGATGCAAGCAGTTCTTCACGGGTGTTCAGAAGAGCAGTTTCTGTGCCTCTGGATGCTCGGAATCCAGATTAATGGTCATGGAGCCCACCCACAGGTTCAGTGTGAGATTGAAGTTCGGGCAAGGCCATCTTTTGAGAAGGAAGGGATGATGGAAATCGGGCGATAGCTGGCAGGGCAGAGGAAGGTTTTGTCAGGAGTGGGCACACAAGGGAATGCTTTAGGGGAGTGGGGAAAGATCGAGTGGTAAAAGAGTGATTGCAGAACTCTGCGAGAGCAGGGGAAAGAGAGCCAATGTTATCCTCAATGGTCTTGGATGAGCAAAGGGAGACCAGTTTAGAAGAGACCTTCATGGAGCGGACAACTCTGGTAACCTGGAGTGACAGGTGAGAAAGAAGGAAAGGAGGAAGGAGGGGTGTGGGGGAGGGGTGTGGGATGGGATTTGGGGGAGTGTAGAAAGTGAGGCCAGAACGTCCTGTGTTTTGGTGGCAAAGTGTGAGGCCAATGCATCACAGAGGTCCTGTGAAGGAGAAGGAGAGGCAGAGACTCTGGAAAGGTTGGCTAGTTCCCTGCATATTTTGAAAAGTTCAGCCGAGTTATTGGACGCGCCGTAGAACTGTGCCTGAATGTGGGCTCTTTTCTTTGCAAGGATAGTGAGTTTGTATTGCCTTTGGAGCAGACAGCAGACCAGTTTGTCAGAGGATGAGCCTGAGGTCTGCCACTTCAATTCTGCTGCCCTGCAATTTTGTTTCAGGGCTGCAAGTTCGTAGTCGTACCAAGTGTTATGCTTTGAGTCAGGTTTCAGACAAATCCTCGTGATTGGGGCAAGAACGACAAGGGAATTGGTGATGGACAGGTGTAGGTTGCTGAGGGCAGAGTTAGAGGTAAAATCAGGGGTGGGAAGGTGAGGGGTAGGTAGGTGTAGGCGACGGCAGCCGCTGTCACTCGTTTCATCGGGCTGGTGTCAGTGAACGAGGTTGGTTGGTCTTTTTGGGGGGCGGTCAAGGGGCCAATGAAACCCAGGTGAGAAGACAGGAGAGAATGGTCGGGGAGTGAGAGAGAGAGGTCCGAGTGTATGAGGGCATCCAGAGTGTGTCCAGCTGCATGGGTTGGTCCAGAAGGGAGAATGGAGAGGGGAAGCAAGAAGCAGAGATCAGTGAATAGAGAGGTTGAGGAGCCAGCGGAGTCCAATTGACTGTTGAAGTCACCCAGGAGGAGAAGGTTAGAAGTGGAAGCAAGTAAAGAAGAGCAGAAATCAGCACATATAGAGAGGAATAGGGAGACGAGACAGCGCCTGGAGGATGGTAGATGATAGAAATGGTCAGGGTGGAGGTGAGAGAAGTGACCAACTTGCAGACCAGGCTTTCAAAAGAGGAACAGGTCTGGGTAGCTAAGGTGGATGCAGGCACCCACTCAGTGAAAATTAAGGCACCTCCCCCCTGCCAGAGTGGTGAGGTCGAGGCTTGGAGATGGTCTTGAATCCAATAGGGAGGAGAGAGTCAAATGCAGTGACTGAGCTATCATTGAACCAAGTCTCGGTAAGCGCGAGAATGTCGAGGTCAATGTATTCAAGAAGGAGACAGATGACAGAGGAGTGTTTGTTGGCTGAGCGGCATTAAGAGTCTCCAGGTGGAGGTGGTAAGTGCTTTTTAAGGTTTACTGATGTGGGGTATAGGGGTGTGGTACACCATTCAGAGAAGGGGGAAAGAGAGTAGAAGGGGGAGATGCAGGCGAGGGAAGGAAGTTAACGAGAGAAGGCAGGATGGGGTCAAAGAGTAGGAGGTTGGGTGGTGGGCCCAGAACCAGGATGATGCCGGTGTGATAGACATTAACGAAGCAACGAGAGGATGCAAAGCCCGCCAAGAGGACTCACCACTTGACGCCACCGTTAATAGAAGAGTTTGAGGAGGGAGATAGAGTGGAGATGAGATGGGGAGTCCAGCATCCAGGAGAGGGGATAGAGAAAAGGATACCAGTGAAAACATCTCCAGTGGAAGCACTGACATAGGTGTCTGCAGTGGGACGTCCCGGGTTTGCACTCAGGATATTATTTTTGTGCTTGTTCTTGCCACACTTGGAGAGGGATGGGGGATAGGAGATAGTGTAGCAGTTAGAGAATGTAGGAGAGATGGAGAGAGCCATCGGAAGGCAGAGTTTTAAGTCAAGGAGTGAGAGAGTACTGCACAGTCCTGGCCAACTCACTAGGAAGCCTAGTAGGCTGCGTGAGAGAGAATGAGATGGGATCACAGGGAAACACAAGCACCCAAATTCGAATTTAGCAGCACACCCTGTCTGCTAACCAGGAGTGGTGTGCCACCAATGATCTCTGCCATAAATGCCAGTAAGACTGAGATTCTCCTCATCGGCACACCTGCTCCCTCCTTTCCTGTCACTCTCTGGCCGAACTCTCTTGGCCGTCTTCCTGCTCCCACCTGTGAGGCTAAAACCTCAGTGTCATTTTCGACTCCACACTATCCTTCTCTCCTCACATTTCTGACGTGTCTAAGAAGTCACACTACCAGCTGCACCTCCTCAGAGGTATTCTTCCTTTCCTCTCCTTCCAGAGCTCTGGTTCTCTAGGCTGGACTGCTGCAACAGCCTCTTTCTAAATCTGCCTGCCTCTAATCTGCGCCCTCTGCAACTCATCCAAAACAGGACTGTAAAACTTGTCCTTGGCCTCAAGCCCAGGGATTGTATCTCTCCAGCTCTGAAATCTCTGCACTGGCTCCCAGTGGCTGCGAGGATTAAGTTCAAAGCCCTCTGCATTGTCCACATGGCCTTCTGAGGCCTGGGGCCTCAAAACATTCAACTTCATACTCTCTCTTCATAAATATCTTCCTTCTCAAGCTCCTCGCTCATCCGCCTCCAACTCCCCCAGGGGCAGTCGCTTCTCCAAGCAACAGGTTGGTGGTAGATCTCTTTCTTCGGCTGGGGCCTCACTCTGGAACAGCCTGCCTGCCTCTCTGAAACTTGAGGAGGACCATCTCTGGTTCCGGAAGCACCTCAAGACCTTCCCCTTTGTTTCGGCTTTCTCTCCTCCTCTCACCTGCTGAACTCCTGGCCGAAACTGAAACTGCACTGGTCACCTGACTACCCGCTGCTCTCGGGCCCAGGTCCCCTCCCCACCAGTTGCTCACCTGCACTGTCCCCCTGGCAATCCCTGCACTCAGGGGCTGTTTCTATATCCCTACAGCCCCCTACCAGCACTTGACACCTGATGTCTACACTTACCCTTGCACTTGCCACCAGCTGGCCGCACTGCTTATTTATTGTTTTTATATTACTGTTTATCCTATGTACTGCACTGCCACTCCCCTTTCCCCTCACACTTTTCCCCTTCCCCACTCCCCTGCACGATCTCAATGTCACCTGGCCTAGTAAGATCGTTGTCTCTGTCTTCCCTCTGTTCCCCCTCCCTTGCCTCGTCGCGCCTTGAAACACTTGTGTATAGGCGCGTTATAAATGCCATATCATATCGTATCATATATGTAGCAAACACGGAATACAGATGGTGCACAGGGAATCAGAAGCACCCAAATTCGAATTTAGCAGCACACCCCAGAAAACGATTTTAAATGCAGCAAACACTGAATGCAAATGGTGCACAGGGACATGGAAGGACCGATATACATGTATGAATGAAGTAAATGTAGTAAAAAGGAATGAGGTTAGTTATGATAATCAATTGAGAGTACAGCATTGGCAATGCCACGGGAGAGTTAGAAATGGTAGAACAGCCACACTCACAATCATTACTGTAGGGATCATAGGAGGACTTTGATCCAGATACAGAGGAGCAGTCCATGTGTCATTCCGGGGGACGCAGCATAGTTAGATTAGAGCTTTTTATGGCCCTCACAGCCCGGACAAGCGCAGACAGGCTCCTTTTTCGAAAGTGGGCCTTTGAAATAGTGGCTGGCTATTCGCCTTCCGGCTCCTGATTGGCTAGAAATGGAGAGAGCAGGCCAATCAGAATGAGGCAGGGTCAGGTAGCTGAGCCATCATTGCTTGGAATAATGAAGTGGCCATTTTAAAGGTGAAAAGAAGACAACGGTACTGCATGCCCCAATGGCCAAAAACACAGCCAGAGCATTAAGTGCACACCTTGGTGGAGGAGTGCATAGCAGCAGAAAAGTGAAAGCCAACAATGGCGAAATTAATGAATTCCATGCTCACCGCCATGCATGCTCAAAATGCACTAAAAATTGCAGTCCCAAGCTCCTTCTGGGCTTACAATCTCAGCTATGATGTTGGAATTTACAGCTCTGCTGTAGAGATGATGAAATTCAGCTTCTGATGCAGCCAGCAGGAAGGAGCTGCTCGTTTCAGGTGAGGTGGACATAATCAGCATAGGGTAGGCACTCGGCGGAACACATTCCAAGCCACACCCTAAAGAACTCCTTACTACAATAGGTAACACAGTCCCATATACACACTCACCAGAGCACCTATCGTTCACTCACAGACTCACAAATTGTCTCATTTGGAAACCTCTCTACTCACTTCACATGCACACACACACCACAAATACAGACACACATAATTCCACAGTCCATGTGATGCAGAATATCACAGAACCAAACTCAGTCATGTTGCTTTCTCTATAAAACTACACACATGCATCTAGCATTCTCTATCTATGAAACCACACACATGCATCTAGCATTGTCTGTCTATGAACCCACACACATGCATCCAACATTCCCTGGCTATGAAACCACACACATGCATGCTGCATTATCTGTCTATGAACCCACACTCATGCATCCAACATTCCCTGGCTATGAAACCACACACATGCATGTAGCATTCTTTGTCTATGAAACCACACACATGCATCTAGCATTCTCTGTCCATGAAACCCCACACAAGTATATTGCATTCTCCTTTCTATGAAACCACACAAGTCTCTTACAGGCTCTGTCTATGAAACCCCACACAAGTTATATTGCATTCTCCCTTCTATGAAACAACATACAAGTCTCTAGCATGATCTGTCTTATGAAACCACACACATGCATCTCCGATTATCTGTCTATGAAACCACACACATGCATCTAGCATTATCTACCTATGAAACCACACACAAGTCTCTAGCATTCTCTGTTTTATGAAACCACACACATGAATGTAGCATCCTCTCTCTTTGACAGCAGTCATGTAAAATGTCCCATATCTCATTCATGTAGCATTCTGTCTATCATGCCACAGTCCTGTAACATTAAATATGGCATCTCAGTCAACGACCATCCTATTACACCACATCGCAAAAAGGCATGTAGATCTGTGTTTGCCATCACAGCCATGTGGTGGTATTGATTTGTGACATTACTACCAGGCGTGTAGCCTTCTCCATGACACCCAAGAACGCAAGAACGCATCACGCATTCTGTAAGCTCACAAATAGTCTTGTGTTTGGTTTTGGTTTTATTTGCTTATATAGCGCACTGAACCCTGAGGTAGCTAGGGGTGTTATTTTCTCTTGGCAATAAAAACAGCCATGTTGAATCTTCTTGCCACCACTTCCCAGTGTGCATTGCGTTTTGCCTACAGTACCACAGGCATGGGGACCCTTTCAATAGTCACTAAGGTTTAAAGCATCAGTAAAATATTGGCAGAGTTTAAAGTCACGGTGTCAACCTTACTTCTCCTTCCCTATTTAGGGAGGGAAGCGGTATTAGTGGCGATGCGTCAAGTGGGTTTGTATTCTAGACATATCGCCCTGTACTAGTTACCCACCCGGGATGTCACTTGTGGTAAACGAGATGTCACCCAACAGTGCTTCCATACTGACAGGGCTGTGGGCGTTGTGTTCTGTGGCATATGGGTTGTCATCTCGTGCAGGCTGTCAGTGTGCGTGTGCTGCCAGTGCGGTTCCTAATGCTATGCGAGCAGAGATCTCAAGTCCACGCTCTCGGCACTCAGTCATTCCCTAGGAAACCCTGCGAGGTGATATCCACTCTGCAGTATGACACATCCGCGCCAGAGCCAATAACATCGAGCTGCACGAGGTGACATGCACTCTACCTTATGAGAGATATGTCAGAACTAATAACTGCGAACCACCAGTACGAGGTGACATCCATTATAATGTCGGAGACATTAATGTTCAAACAAATAACTTAGAGCCTGCGATATGTGACATTCACTACACCACGCGAGTCCTCACACGCCTGAGACTGGCTAGCCACTGCGCAGGTCTAGA
Organism: Ambystoma mexicanum; assembly: GCF_040938575.1. Lineage (NCBI taxonomy): Eukaryota > Metazoa > Chordata > Amphibia > Caudata > Ambystomatidae > Ambystoma > Ambystoma mexicanum. Next base: position 342,921,811 of record NC_090921.1, on the reverse strand, counting down.
CGTCAATGTTAGAACCAATAACTTCAGCACGAGATGACACCCACTATACAGTATGAGACATAGGTGGCAACGCACATAGCATGGGGCCTGCCTGAGATGACAAGCGCTGTTCCAGATGTCACGCCCGTTACATGTGGGAAATTATATCCCAGAACCCTCAGGAGTCCTCAGTTGTTCTCCTGTGGCCAGTGCAGGGAATATGCCAGAACAGGACGGGGTGGGGCTCCGGAAAAATGTGCCACCCTGTCCACAGACACAGAGGTGTGCCCAAAACACTCGTGCTTTAACGAGCAGGCTTCGAAATAATCTGCAGCACTGCCTAGTCTTCGTGTTAGAAGATACTTCCAGTGAGACATGTCCTGATGCCGAGTTATTACACGTGCATCCCACGTTTCAACAAACAGATGCCTATGAATACTGCAACCACAGCCTCACATACTTGGTGTAGCTATCCAGACTGGAATATATGTCCTGCAACGTAGAGACATTTTTTTCATGAGATGATTAATGTGACCAATTAAAACTGCAGACCCCAACTTCCATTGTTCCCTCAAAAGGGTTTGTTACTGAATCCCAATAAGACATGTTTCAAAATAAAAATTCTGGACATACTTATGTTCCCATAATCCTCTTTGCTTTTATGCAAATTGCCAGGATTGCTTCAATGAAGAGATACTGTATTGCATGACCTGGCCTGGGACCAGCACCTCGGCCCCGCCCACTCCTCCCCCACGGCCCCATCCCTCCAAGGAAGAGAGGGTTTCCACAATGCATGTTTCCCATTTCCACCACCACCTGTGGCAAAACAAAGCAGTGGCAGCCTTTGTTTTGCAGCACAGACTCCACTACTGGGCCACGGGGATGGAAGGATGGATTCGGTCTCTATCAGATGCTATTAGATACCACTCACTCACTCACTCACAATGTTTGCATGAAGGTAGAACTGTTCCTCTTACATGCAGTGCATGCTTTACTAGAGTCAGCAGAATATCCAGCTGCCACGGACCCATCAGTCATGAACGCGACTCACACACAGATGTCCTTACTGGCAATACTGACAGACCACACTCTCCTTATGAAGGACCAGGCTCTACAGTTTTAGGCTCCTTTATTTACAATGCGCTTAATACCCAGAGGTTTCTAAGCGTGGACACGGGGCTCGAACAGGGGAAGTGTAATGTTTTGTTGGAGTAAGCATATATTTTGTACGTTAGGAGGTCAAGCTCCCGGGAGGATAGCTCAGTGGCAACGTTAAGACGACACGAAGCAACACAGGTTCGATCCCTGGGTCCACGATTAGAAACTTCTGGGTATTTAAGCGCGTTATAAATATGCAACTAAGACAACAACAAAAAATTCTGTAACAGCGCCCCGGGCTGTGTGAGCGCTTAAAAATGCAAATAAATGAAATAAATAAGCCATCGCTGGGTGACATAGGCAGGAGTAGTCCTGAGCAAGACATGGAGGAAGTCCTGCTGGAACGTGCCAGAGTTGAATGTCAACTCTCGTACCCACGAGTTAAAGTGCCAAGGACGAGTATGCGTGTCCTTTTTGCATAGACTTGTATAATAGCCTGGCACTTAAGGGGATGGCTTATGTATAAAAGCACTTTAGGGGCTCATTGCTTAAGGGATAAGAAGGGAGTCTCGCACTTAATCCCGCAAGACACCGAACGTTGAGTAGGGGCCACTCCGGCTTGATGATCAATGCACCCCGGAAGATTAGGACAAGAGGAACTTAGTTATAAGTGGATGTCGAGGTGTGTTTGTATAACTGGGCAATGTGTATGTGACGAAATATACCTACATCTGCAAATACCAGGGGCAAAACAATACGGTTCCATGTCATTTTATCGTGGAATGTTTTTTCGCTGGGTTTTTTACCGCAGATTTTTTTAATGAAAAAAACTCATCGAATTCATTTCTTTCTTTTTTTGGCAGTGGTTCCCCATGCCCTTTAATTTTTTATATATTCTCTAACACCCACACCCAATTAATATATTTTTCAACTCCCCCCAAAAAAATGCAATGAGTTTTTTCAGCAAAAAATGTGCGATAAAAAGCCGAGTGAAAAAACATCCCACGATGAAAGGACATTGTACCAACAATACACTGATGTCTAGTTTAATTTACAGACAAGGTACTTCCCATGTGTCCCTGTGAGAAAAATTGCCTGGCTGACTTCACCGGTGCAACTGGTCGGTGACCGTCAGATCACCTTTTGGGGTTGCAGCTCTGGGCGATGCCAACCAAGAACCCCACTAAGAATCCAGGTGCCCTCGACAGCACGATATTGCTTGATATAAAGGACTGCTTGCAGATACGGGGCCTCATTACGAGTGCAGCGGTAAGGGGTTAACGGCACCGGTAAGGATTCCGGTGCCGTTAACCCCCTACCGCCGCATTCCGAGGTCCCTTAGCGGGTCCCACTAAGGCCAGCTGGTTTTACCAGCCGCCCTTAGCGGGAGCTGCTAAGGGACCAGGGAGCTAATAACCGGTCCGCTATTTGCTGGCCCGTTATTACCTCCTTCCCCATTCCCATTGAGCCCTATGGTGGCTCGAAAGGGAATGGGGAATGGTTTTCAGAATGGGGATTTACCGGGTCCTCCAAGGTTGGAATGACCCGTTAATACCCTATTCCGATAACCCGGACCCGGTACGCGGTATGGGGGTAGCCATGGCGCTAATAGCATCCTGGCTACCTCCGTACTCGTAATGAGGTCCATGGTCCTATGTAGAGTGCTGGCTCTGGCCCGCCTGTTGCAGAACAGGCCGAACCAGCTATGCGAGTTCTTTCAGGAATGCACCTCAGGGTCTTTAAAAGCTGAGACCACTGCGGCCCATCTTTTCATCACTTCAAAACACTGTGACTTGCACAGAAGGGCCCGTTTTACGGCTGGCATTCGGGTTTCCTGTTGTACCCACCTGCCAGGTACCAGGCAGTGCAGAGCTCACCAGCTTGCGTATTTTTCCTGTTTTATTGTGAGAAATGATTTTTAATTAAACAGTCATCTCACAGTTATTAACTCTGCTCATGGCATGGATGCCAGCCACCGAGGTACACACCCCCCCCCCGGCCCCTGATGGGATCCTACAGGCAATTAATGGTTTACTAGGGGAGGACTTTGCCTCCTGCTTCCTATCACTGGCTGGAGTTCACAAGGTATAGATTTCCATCAGCCCAGTGCTAGTAGCATACACGTGATGTTCTGTTTTTTGAATATTCAGTGGTCATCTCGCAAACAGGTCTGGCATTACACCAGGGCATTATTGAAAAACACCTATGAATTGACACAAGAGAGAGTAAAGCGAATAACTCACCCAAGCACTAAACAAACATTGGAAAAAGGACCCAAGTGGCAAGGATGTGGGAAGCGTATACCAGTCACCTTACCTCTTTCCCAAATTAACCTATCACCATTCAGTTGGGCCCCCAGCGTTTCTCGATGGAGCGGCTCTTTAAATAGACCGGTCCAGATTGTAGCACAGTCAGGGGTGGACTGGACACCAAAAGAGGCCCTGGAAACAATATTCAAAGTGGCCCGATATTACACATTTTCAGCAAGCCCAAGTCTTTTCCGATAAGAAAACGTGGAAATAGGCTACCACACAACAAAGGTCCAGGGTGCAGTGGCAAACTGGGAAATCTTCAGAGTTCCCTATAGGCCTGTCCACCCCTGATCACAGTGCCAGAAACCACTCTTTTACATCTATTCACACATTAGAAGGGGCACACCACCCACAGGTACTATAGCTCTCTATGATTATTACCCCATAAATAGGAGTTTTCCAATAACACCATAGGCATTCTCCCACAAAAGGTCTCATCTTCCTTTCTTCTCTTTCCCCCAGAAGCTCACTGTCTCCAGAGCTCTGGTTCTGTCCTGGGACATCATTGCACCAAAATGCCAGTGGTAGCGGAAGTGACATCACACAGCCCTTGACCCCAGATGACATCACAGGAAGTGATGTCATTTGACCCCAACCCGAAGTGATATCGCAGGAAGCGATGGAACACGACCTTTCAACCATTGACAAAACAGGAAGTGGCATCACCTAGCATTGTACACTACGAAACATATGGTTACAATGTCACTATAATGTGATGTCCATTTCATACAAGAATGGATCGCCATATGTATCGTTAAGATCAGTGTGTATAGGCCCATATTACCAAATTACTGTGAATGCAAGCAGACGTCCATGACCAAATGATAATGATGTGTTATCATATAGCAGTTGTGCTTAAGCGTTTTATATAGAAAAAATATAACCCAATATCACCGAACCTGTATTGGTACTCATTTATCGACCTCAGAAGGATGAAAGGCTAAGTTGAGGCTTTTAAGAACAGACTAAATAAGCGACTCACCACCTGAAGTGTGCCTGAAATAAACCTTTAATGAGTCTAGCAATTATTGTATAGAATTCCAGAAAGAAACATTATTAGGTATTCCTATTATTTCCGATTTAGGGTTAGTGCTGAAAGTGTTAGACTTGTGGCACTCAGGTTCTTATTTTTCTTCTTCTTTTTTTAAGGGGCCTGAACAAGAACGTCAGCCACCCCAGAACCAAAAAGCCACATGGTGCCGGCCACAGCGCAGGAGCTTGCAATAAAAAATAAAATTTAAAAAAAGTGTTTTTTGGGGTTTTTATTTTAGAGGTCGCAAGGGAGACCTCAGAGGTCGCAATTGCGACCTCTGGTGACCCCTAAATGATGTCCCTGGTTCTGTCTAGGCTGGACTACTGCAACAGCCTCTTTCTAAATCCGCCGGCCTCTACTCTCTGCCCTCTGCAGCTCATCCAAAATAGGACTGCAAAATGTGTCCTTGGCCTCAAACCCATGGATCGTATCTCTCCACGACTGAATTCTCTGCACTGGCTCCCAGTTGGGGCGAGGATTAAGTTCAAAACCCTCTGCATTGTCCACAAGGCCTTCTGGGGCCAGAGGGCTCAATACCTTCAACTCTCTCTTCGTAAATATCTTCCTTCTCTAGCTCTTCGCCCATCCGTCTCCAACTCCCTCAGGGGCAGTCGCTTTTCCAAGCAAGGAGCTTGTGGTAGGTCTCTTTCTTCTGCTGGAGCCTCCCCCTGGAACGCTCTCCCTGCCTCTCTGAAACTTGAGGACAACCATCTCTTGTTCTGGAAGCACCTCAAAACCTTCCTCTTTGCTTCTGCTTTCTCTCCCCTCCCCTGCGTACCTCCTGGCTTAACCTGAAACTGCACTGGTTACCTGGCTACCCTCTGATCTCAGGCCCAGGTCCACTCCCAGCCATTGCCCCCCTGGCAACCCTTGCACTCGGGGACTGTTTCTGTATCCCTACAGCCCCCTACCAGCACTTGACACCTGATGTCTGCACTTACCCTTGCACTTGCCACCAGTTGGCCACACTTTTTATTGTTTAGTGTCTTTATTTATTTTACTGTTTATCCTATGCACTGCACTGCCTCCTCCCATTTCCCCCGCACTTTTCCCCTGCCCCTTGCCCCTCCCCTGCACTTGCGCGATCTCAATGTCACCTGGCCTAGTAAGATGGTTGTCTCTATCTTCTCTCTGTTCCCCCTCCCTTGCCTCGTTGCGCCTTGAAAAACTTGTCTATATGCGAGTTATAAATGCCATATCATATCATATCATATATCTTGTGGCCAAACCAACAGGAGTGTCAGAAGATATGCGGGTGCCTATTTCAAAATGATATTTGTGGTCCCATTGCCTACAGCTAGGAAAATCTCCCAGAATATGTCAATAATACAAACTCATTGATATGGTGTAGCTTAAGGCTAGCCAATGGAAAGGGGAGGTGGAAAAATGATGACTATTTTTGGGCTACAGCATTTCCTGTTGGTGCAGTTTTGTATGGTTGCAGAACATATCCGATCACAACATCTATATTAGCAGTGAAGGGAATAATGCATTTAGTGTGAAACAGGTAACGGACTTTGGTTGGTGGAGGCAGCTTTGTGGTGCATAGGCCATACCTGTAGCCTAGTGAGCGGAGGATAGCACAGGGGCAATGTGCTGTTCTTGGAAGAAAGACCACGCAGAGCAACAGAGGTTCGAATCCCGGACCGGCGCTTAGAAACCGAACTCACAGCCGTATTAAGCGCGTTATAAGAAACCAATACATAAATAGCAGAGAATATGTTTCCGAATACAAACTGCAATGAGTGATTTCCCTGGTATTATCACTGAAGTTGCATAAAATGAGCAGCTGCTTGAACTTCATTAATCTCCAAGCACAGTCACTGGCCTGCACCAAAGAGTTGAACATGTTGTAAAACACCTTTTAAAGAGGTCTGCCTTTGACCAGCAAGTGCACATTTAAAGTGACACAGCCTTTAGTTTGTAAAGACGGATGCTTCCTTGGGCAATATGTGCACACCTAAAGGCTTCACCCTGTGGCAAAACACCATGTAAAGCAACAGAGGGAGGGGTTGAGTACTTACCAAACCAATTTGAAGAAAAAGTTTGGTGATTTCTGAGTAGGTGAAATTGGATTAGGTGAACTCTACGGTATCGGACACTTCACACTGGCCGCCTTGCAAGATGAACCTATCAAGGTGAAGCCAGCCGCTATTCCTCCCGCGCCAACTGTGGGCGTGACTCTCCACCATTTGCTCTAACTAGGGAAATAATAGCTTGGCCTATTCTGTGACTACTACAACTATTCCTAGATCCCAAGTGACTGCACTGCCTTGCTAAAGTCACCCTCAGCTTAGCCCTCTTAACTTTGACTATTAACTTAACTATTAACGAAAGGAGGAGGCGGGTCTACTGCACATGCCTTGCCTCTGCCGTAAGCTAGTGGAGCACAGGGATTGGTCAAATTCTTCAGCAGGTGATTCAGTTGTAGCCACAGCTGAACTATCAGGAGTGGCTGCTGGCATATATTGGGAAGATGGCGGAGACGAAACGCAGGTTCCTAAATCTGGGGTTATTACTGGCTAGAAGGGGAATACTGATGTAGTGGAAGCAAAAGCAACCACCCTCTGGACATGTCTTCAAATTACCAAGCCCATAGCTCTGCTGGCCCATAATAAGAAATGTTTTTACAGAGACAGCATCTCTCAAGGCCCCCTTAATAAAGATGCTGCGGGGCCCCTCCTGAGACCAAGTGCTGAAAATATAGATGGAGTGAAGGGGGGACGAAGTAAGTTGCTTGCGAAATAAGGACAACCAACAGCAGTAAAAACGGAATTGCCAAAGGAAATTGTGGATCCCCTGCACATCACTGAAAAAGGGACCCAAAAACATATACAGGAAATAGGGTCCCTTAGACAAATATGAAGAAGCCAGTCAGTGGAGTCTACACAAAGAGACGAAGAAGAGAGGCAGTGGAGGTCCTATAGACCAATGGAGAAGAGCGATAGTGGACATCCAACAGATAGGAAGGAGTTAGGCAGTGGAGGCTCTATACACATATGGAGCCTCCATATGTGTATAGTGGAGGCCATATAGACACGTGGAGAAGAGAGATAGTGGAAATCCTACAGACTGGAAGGAGCAAGGCAGTGGAGGCCTTATAGACAAATGGAGATGAGATACCTTAGCAACGAAACTTCCTTCCTAAAGTTCAAGAAACATCTAAAAGTTGTCAAGAAACAATACTAACTATTGTTGTTCAACAAATACTAACAGCGCAAGTGCAACCCAGCCCTTCCCCTCAGTCTGAATGTTGCCAAATCTACATGTACCTTGCGTCTTTTTGTGGAACCCACCTGTCCCATTCATAGCCTTGTAACAATCTAAGTTTCCCAAGATGTATGTAACTGCTCAAGATGCCTAAAATACATGTAACTGCCTAAGACTTCCAAGATGTATGTAACTTATCAAGATGCCTATGATGTCTGTAACCTATGCCGTGATAAGGGTTTGGGCGTGTAATAAAATGCTATAAATAAATAAATAAATAAATAAATAAATAAATAAATAATGGACACCCTACAGACTGGAAGGAGTTAGGCAGTGAAGGCTCTATACACATATGGAGGATAGAGGCAGTGGAGGCCATAAAGACACACAGAGAAGAGGGATAGTGGACATCCTACTGACAGGAAGGAGAGAGGCAGTGGGGGCCCTATAGACCAACAGAGAAGAGCGATAGTAGACATCCTACAAACAGGAAGGAGTTAGATAGTGGAGGCTCTATATACATATGGAGGATAGAGGCAGTGGAGGCCATATAGACACATGGAGAAGAGAGATAGTGGACATCCTGCAGACAGGAAGGAGTTAGGCAGTGGAGGTTCTATACACATAAAGAGGATAGAGGAAGTGGAGGCCCTAACGACACATGGAGAAGAGAGATAGTGGACATCCTACTGACAGGAAGGAGAGAGGCAGTGGAGGCTGTATACATATATAGAGGAGAGAGGCAGTGGAGGACTTATAGACAAATGGAGAAGAGAGAAAGTGGACATCCTACAGACAAGAAGGGGAGAGGCAATGGAGGCCTACAAACATATGGAGGAGGGAGGCATTGAGGCCCTATTGACAAATGGAGAAGAGAGATACTAGACACCCTACAGACATGAAGGGGAGAGGCAATAGAGGCCCTGTAGACATATGGAGGAGAGAGGCAGTGGAGGGCCTACAGATTTATGGAGGAGAGAGGCAGCGGAGGGCCTACAGATTTATGGAGGAGAGAGGCAGTGGAGGGCCTACAGATTTATGGAGGAGAGAGGCAGTGGAGGGCCTACAGATTTATGGAGGAGAGAGGCAGTGGAGGGCCTACAGATTTATGGAGGAGAGAAGGAGTGGAGGCCTTGCAAACATGAGGGAGAGGGTAAGTTAAATTAATCAATGAGAGAACCACAGAAGGTTCTCCAAATAGGTAAATAAGACAAACAGAGGGGCAGAGTTCTGAAAACAATGTCAGGACAAAGGTTAGTGAAGGCACCAAATCATATGAAGGAAATGGCCACTGGCGACCCAAGGAGACAAAAAGCCATTTAAAAGCAAACAGAGGCTACGGTGCTATCCCCAAGGGTACAGAACATCAACTGCCAACTCATGCCGCATAAACTACGCTCGAATAAAAATCCCCCTACCTCTCCAGGTCCTCTGGGCTTGCACCCAAGTTTCTCTCTCCCGCCTGCCTACCTACTATGTACACGAGCTCGGATTGCCCTTACTCGTATACCCAGCTGGGTGACGGTCTATCAACACCAACGCACAGATGAGAGAAACAGGCAGTAGAGGTACCGTTAGCATATTAGATCCAGCGACAGCCATTACCTTAATGGTCAAGGTAGTGAAGACCCTAGAAATGTACCAGGGAGGCGAGCAGTACATATCCTATATACGTAGAACATTAAACAGAGACAGGCGGTAGAGGTACCTAAAAGCTAAAGGCAGGTGTTACAGGATCCATCAACTCACAGCCAGGTGAGGGCCAACAGAGGCCCTTTAAAGATGCAAGAGAGCAGTGGAGACCCAGAATGCAATGCAGGCTCTCTGAATACATTAACCCAGGCAGTTGAGGTTCGGAAACCTATAAGAGAGGCAACAAATGCAGGCTGTGTGATCGTGTTGCGGGAACAGGCTGAAGAGGAAGATATATGGGGCGGACGCTCTATAAGCTCAAAGTGGGACCAGTGACAAGTAAATCAACAGCAGGGCAGCTGAAAACCAGAGCCTGTATCACACCAGTCCTATGGTCTTTGCATTGACTTCCGCCGGAAATGTGTGCATAAGCCATTGTGCTCACTGGGGAGAAGGTGCATGGCATGTGCAGCAGGACATCATCAATCAATGCCCCTCCAAGATCACCCCAGTCCAGGATAATAGCCTGCTCGGTGGCAGGCCGCTGAACTCTGGGAGGAATAGCCTGCCATCCTATTGGGAGCACTAGGGGACCATCTCTGGCTCAGGAAAGAGCCGAAGACACTAAGTTGCCTTTGATTCGCGATGTTGGAGATTGCTTTACTCATGTAGACGCTGTTACTTCCAAGATACATCCGGGCCTTGTAGTCTCCTCGTCCCGTTGACGGTCCTCCTGAAGCACTTCTTCACACTTGTCCTTGCATTGGACCCACATGGTCCTCTGCACTTGCCCACCCCTCTCTCCCTTGCACTTAACTCTTCCTGGATGTTCCAAGGCTTGGACGTTAAGGCCCACTTCACTTCTCCTTTTGTTTGCCTTTAACCCCTTTCCACTTTGGTTGCAGTGAAGCGACTGCCCGGCTGGCGCTTGTGTTTGGTGCCTTATAAAACAACAATAAATATATAAATAAAAGAGGCGCGAGGCGTACAATGGGAAACATGGAGGGATAGGCTTCCATGGCAGTGAACCAGATTGTTGCTTTCTTGAGAAGTAGGACAGAAAAATGAGAGTAGGTCAGGGCTTATTATTGCAATGTGACTGAACCTCTGGGAACAGGATCATGGAAAACCTGCCCTGAAACCAGTGGGATTAGTGGGCTGGAGGATTCGGATTCCATCCCTGAAAGCAGTGGGATGGAGGATTCCATCTCTGAAGCCAGTGGGCTGGAAGATTCCATCCCTGAAACCAGTGTGTTGGAGGATTCCGTCCCTGAAACCAGTGGGCTGGAGCATTCCATCCCTGAAACCAGTGGGCTGGAGCATTCCGTCCCTGAAACCAGTGTGTTGGAGGATTCCGTCCCTGAAACCAGTGGGCTGGAACATTCCGTCCCTGAAACCAGTGGGCTGGAGCATTCCATCCCTGAAACCAGTGGGCTGGAGCATTCCGTCCCTGAAACCAGTGGACTGGAGCATTCCGTCCCTGAAACCAGTGGGCTGGAGGATTCCATCCCTGAAACCAGTGGGTTGGAGGATTCCATCCCTGAAACCAGTGGGCTGGAGGACTCCATCCCTGAATCCAGTGGGTTGGAGGATTCCATCCCTGAAACGTGTGGGCTGGAGGATTCCATCCCTGAAACCAGTGGGCTGGAGCATTTCATCCCTGAAACCAGTGGGCTGGATGATTCCATCCCTGAAACCAGTGGGTTGGAGGGCTGGAGGATTCCATCCCTGAAACCAGTGGGCTGGAGCATTCCATCCCTGAAACCAGTGGGCTGGATGATTCCATCCCTGAAACCAGTGGGTTGGAGGATTCCGTCCCTGAAACCAGTGTGTTGGAGGATTCCATCCCTGAAACCAGTGGGCTGGAGGATTCCGTCCCTGAAACCAGTGGGCTGTAGCATTCCATCCCTGAAACCAGTGGGCTGGAGCATTCCGTCCCTGAAACCAGTGGGCTGGAGCATTCCATCCCTGAAACCAGTGGGCTGGAGCATTCCGTCCCTGAAACCAGTGTGTTGGAGCATTCCATCCCTGAAACCAGTGGGCTGGAACATTCCGTCCCTGAAACCAGTGGGCTGGAGCATTCCATCCCTGAAACCAGTGGGCTGGAGCATTCCGTCCCTGAAACCAGTGGACTGGAGCATTCCATCCCTGAAACCAGTGGGCTGGAGGATTCCATCCCTGAAACCAGTGGGCTGGAGGATTCCATCCCTGAAACGAGTGGGCTGGAGGATTCCATCCCTGAAACCAGTGGACTGGAGGATTCCATCCCTGAAACCAGTGGGCTGGAGGATTCCATCCCTGAATCCAGTGGGTTGGAGGATTCCATCCCTGAAACGAGTGGGCTGGAGGATTCCATCCCTGAAACCAGTGGGCTGGAGCCTGAAACCAGTGGGCTGGATGATTCCATCCCTGAAACCAGTGGGTTGGAGGATTCCATCCCTGAAACCAGTGGGCTGGAGCATTCCATCCCTGAAACCAGTGGGCTGGAGCATTCCATCCCTGAAACCAGTGGGCTGGAGGATTCCATCCCTGAAACCAGTGGGCTGGAGGATTCCATTGAAAACACTGTGAACGGTGCACCAGGCAGATAAGGGCAGTGTTGCTCTGAGAAACTGCCTCCCCCTGCCCCCAGGCCCCACCCACCTGCCAGCCGCAAACCACTGATTAACAAATGCACTCTTGATCAAATGATAATTCAACCAACTCCAACATGGTGGCTTGGCAGTACAAGAGCCCAGGCTATGAAATACCCGAATATCCAACCTAAGGGCAGAACCCAGCCATTTGCACTTCCAAAAGCTCTAAAAAATGGGGTTGTCCACCCTGGCCTTCAACGGAGATCCGCCTTCACACAAGGCAGCCAGTGAGGAGTACTCAATAGGGAATCGCCCTCACTCAGTTGGACTCTAACTCCTGGTTAATGGCCTTGTGCTCTGATTTAACTGGACTTGACGTGTGGTGTTCTACAGGAAAACCTAAATAAATGAAATAAAAAGTCTGGCTGGTCCCGTGTCCCCTTGAAGGGCTGATTGTATCAGCATGTGGGGGTCGCCTGAGGATCGCTATCGGAGCAGTGGGCGAAGCGACATTGGGGAGCATGGCTCACATGGAGTAGACCATGCCAAGTTTAACATTGAACAGTATTCCTCCCCTGCATGGCACAGCAGTGTTCTGGGAGGTACATGGGCATCTGATTGGCACACATTTAGAATCCCTTTGTCAATAAGGTAGAACTTTCTTTGGTGCAAGTGATGGGATGTGGTCACTTGCGCCACAACCTTTTTATGAGTCAGACCCTATGGACCTGAGGGTCCTAAATATACAGCCAGTGAAGGTCCAATCACATATAACACAGGCAGACAGTAATGGACCTGACACATTTACAAGAGGTGGGCAGTGAAGGTCCTGACACATGTAACAGGGGCATCCATCAAAGGCCCTACATGTATAACAGAGGTAGGCAGTGAAGGCCCGGACACATGTAACAGGGGCATCCATCAAAGGCCCTACATGTATAGCAGAGGTAGGCAGCGAAAGTCCTGACACATGTAACAGGGGCATCCATCAAAGGCCCTACATGTATAGCAGAGGTAGGCAGCGAAGGCTCAGACACATGTAACAGGGGCATCCATCAAAGGTCGTACATGTATATCAGAGGTAGGCAGTGAAGGTCCGGATACATGTAACAGGGGCATCCATCAAAGGCCCGACATGTATAGCAGAGGTAGGCAGCGAAGGCCCGGACACATGTAACAGGGGTATCCGTCAAAGGCCCTACATGTATAGCAGAGGTAGGCAGCGAAGGCCCGGACACATGTAACAGGGGTATCCGTCAAAGGCCCTACATGTATAGCAGAGGTAGGCAGCGAAGGCCCGGACACATGTAACAGGGGCATCCATCAAAGGCCCTACATGTATAGCAGAGGTAGGCAGCGAAGGCCCGCACACATGTAACAGGGGCATCCATCAAAGGCCCTACATGTATAGCAGAGGTAGGCAGCGAAGGTCCGGACACATGTAACAGCGTTACCCATCAAAGGCCCTACATGTATAGCAGAGGTAGGCAGTGAAGGTCCGGACACATGTAACAGCGTTACCCATCAAAGGCCCTACATGTATAGCAGAGGTAGGCAGCGAAGGCCCGGACACATGTAACAGGGGCATCCATCTAAGGCCCTACATGTATAGCAGAGGTAGGCAGCGAAGGCCCGGACACATGTAACAGGGGCGGACACATGTAACAGGGGCATCCATCAAAGGCCCTCCATGTATAGCAGAGATGGGCAGCGAAGGCCCGGACACATGTAACAGGGGCGGACACATGTAACAGGGGCATCCATCAAAGGCCCTACATGTATAGCAGAGGTAGGCAGTGTAGGTCCTGACACATGTAACAGGGGTATCCATCTAAGGCCCTACATGTATAGCAGAGGTAGGCAGCGAAGGTCCGGACACATGTAACAGCGTTACCCATCAAAGGCCCTACATGTATAGCAGAGGTAGGCAGTGAAGGTCCGGACACATGTAACAGCGTTACCCATCAAAGGCCCTACATGTATAGCAGAGGTAGGCAGCGAAGGCCCGGACACATGTAACAGGGGCATCCATCTAAGGCCCTACATGTATAGCAGAGGTAAGCAGCGAAAGTCTTGACACATGTAACAGGGGCATCCATCAAAGGCCCTCCATGTATAGCAGAGATGGGCAGCGAAGGCCCGGACACATGTAACAGGGGCGGACACATGTAACAGGGGCATCCATCAAAGGCCCTACATGTATAGCAGAGGTAGGCAGTGAAGGTCCGGACACATGTAACAGGGGCATCCATCAAAGGCCCTACATGTATAGCAGAGGTAGGCAGCGAAGGTCCGGACACATGTAACAGGGGCATCCATCTAAGGCCCTACATGTATAGCAGAGGTAGGCAGTGAAGGTCCGGACACATGTAACAGGGGCATCCATCTAAGGCCCTACATGTATAGCAGAGGTAGGCAGCGAAGGTCCGGACACATGTAACAGGGGCATCCATCTAAGGCCCTACATGTATAGCAGAGGTGGGCAGCGAAGGCCCGGACACATGTAACAGGGGCATCCATCTAAGGCCCTACATGTATAGCAGAGGTAGGCAGCGAAGGTCCGGACACATGTAACAGGGGCATCCATCTAAGGCCCTACATGTATAGCAGAGGTAGGCAGCGAAGGCCCGGACACATGTAACAGGGGCATCCATCTAAGGCCCTACATGTATAGCAGAGGTAGGCAGCGAAGGTCCGGACACATGTAACAGGGGCATCCATCAAAGGCTCTACATGTATAGCAGAGGTAGGCAGCGAAGGTCCAGACACACATAGCAGAAGGAAGTGTTGAATGTCATGACACATAGGGCCCTGCCCATAAACGAGAGGTAGGCCGGGGTGGCCAGGGCCACATATAGCAGAGACGAACATCCAAGGCCATAACAGAGATAAGCAGTGGAGGCCTAGACACATACAACAACACTCTGCATTACAATTCTTCCCACACACAACATATGCAGGCAGCAAGTCCCTGCCCCATAGAACTAAAACGGGCACTAGAGGCTACTGCACATATAACAGACGCAATCAGAGGAAGCCCAGACATGCGTAGATGCAGGAAGTAAAGGTCCCCACGCGTAGCAGAGAAGGGCTTCAAGGCCCACGCATATGCAGCCTAGCCAGGCAGTGCATTGTTTCCTCTCACGTGCCATTCCCGGCTTGTCACATTTTGTTCACAAGTTCTATTCCGGGACAGCAGGGCACACACACATCACAGATCCGCAGCTGAGCTCACCCCTAATAAGGCAGATACTGCACCCAATGCAAATAGGCACCGCGCCGTGTTCTTAAGGATCGTGGATGGTACGAAGCGGCGAATGATTTCTGCATCAGTCTTTTCAAGCATTGCCGGAGCGCGGTTATACACCTAGAACCCCCTACCGCCCGCCGGCCTGGGTGATTTCACCCCCACGCTTTCCTCCCCTGGTTACATCCCCATTGTTAGATCCCACGCCCTTGTTTCTCTGCTCCCGTACCTTGTTCTTCACCCTATGTTTGTAAAGCGCTCTGTGCCTTCCCAGCGCCAGGCCTGCGCTCAATATATAACCTAATAATAAACCACCTTAACGTTAAGGCCTGCAGGATAAAACCCCACCTTTTGTACCGGTGTTTTGATTGGGCCAGCTTCCCTTGCCCGAATTTGGAATGCGTAGATAGCACGGTTGCCAAATTATACAGAAATGTTACAAAAGGACAAAGATCGGGGTTCATTCAAGTTAGAATTTGTGGAGAAAAACATAACAAGGTCTTAAAGTTATGGAAGTAGGATTTTAAAAGCACAGCGCTTGTGAGTATGAAACATTTCAATAGCAAAGCTAGTTGTATGCCACTCCACTCGCCCTACTGGCATGATAGGAGCTAATTCCAAATAAGTGAGGTCCCATAAAGCCAGAGGTCAAAGTGGGAGGGAACAAAAGGGTACAACGTTCCCTTACTTTATGTGACATGGAGTACTGGTCCAGAATGGTAGGAAACGCCATGAGTTGTTTTGTTTTTTCACTGCTGGGGATTCGAACCAAGGCCCTGCCAATAACAATCCAGTGTCTCATCTGATTGTGCCACCTCACAAATGCTTATTTCATCAGACTGCTTGGGACATGAAGCCCATTTCCAACCGGTAAAAGCCCAGCCTGGCAGCGATCTGCGGATTCCTGTAGGCGCATCAGTGTCTGCAGGTGATGGGAGTAGTGTGTCAGTGGCCATATTCCTGGCCATGTCCCTTAAGAGATGCCAATGGTGGGTGATTGGAAGGGGTGGCTGCATAAAGCCGCATGCCTGGGGGGGGAGGAGGGGGCAATGCCACACTAATGGTGGCCATTTAAATGCACATTATTTCACTGGCTTCTTCAGTCTTGCTAGAACTGTTCTCAAACACAGCGTTGTGGGGTGCGGTGGAGGAAAGGAGGGATCCTCTGAGGGGGGTCTGATTTGGTGTTGCGGGGGAGGGGTGGGAAGGTGAGTATGGGAGAGTGGAGGGAGCAGAAAAGGGGCCGGGGCAGTGGGAACATTTTCCACTACTGTTTTTTTCTCCACTTCGACCACTGCATGAAACCAGGGATTCTGCAGCAATGGGCAGGGATGAAGTCAATGGGCCACATTACACGTAGTGCGGGTTCATGCCGGTAATTTACCGGTACCGCCTTGGAGGAAAGGGGAATTACCGCCCTATTCCAAGGTTCCGAAGGCGGTAATTCCGCCTTCCTCCATTGCCCTTCCCCATTCCCATTTTTGCCCCATAGGGCTCTATGGGAATGGGGAAGGCGCTAATTACAGTACTGCAAATTGCGGTACCGTAATTAGCACCCTGGTCCCTTTGCGGGTTGGTTTTTAACGCCTGCTAAGAAGCAGGCGTTAAAGTACCAACCCGCAAAGGGACCTCGTAGTAAGGCGGTAAGGGTTTACCGGTATCGGTGCCCTTACCGGTACCGGTAAACCCTTACCGCACTACGTGTTATGAGGCCCAATGTATGATGGTCATTTTTTGGAGTTCGTCTTTGACGCTGGTGTTTACAAGGGGTCCAACTTTTGAGGGGACAGTCTGCAGGCATGATTGCAGTCTCGGAAAAAGCTCAGGACTCTGCAATCCCCCAAGGACACACTTTCCTAAATTAACAGGCAACACCATTCCAAAGACACCGAGGTAGTGGAAGAGTTGCAGCCTGGTGCATTACACTGGAGCATCTCCCAATACCACCTCCTAATTAGTCCAAGTTCAGGCACCTTTATATAAGGTGTGGCTCTGTCCTAATTGATGAACGGAGTGTGGCCAGAGAAGCATGTCCGCCCTATGCAACCTTCATGGTATCTGCCATGAAGACGCTACTCGTGTACGTGCCCGCCCACCCCCCTCTCACGGCGTACAGCCCAATACGCTGGAGCACTTGTACTCACCCCGGGAAGAGTCTTCTGTTCATGCAGTGCAGTTTGGGCTTTGATGGCAGAGTCCCTGGCACAGTATGTCAGGAAGGCACAGCCTGTGGAAACAGAAGGGGTAGCGGAGTCAGGCACATACGTACATGTAATGACAGACTTGAGCAGTAGACAATAATGAATGAATGATGTCATCAGGATCACCTGCAACGAGGGTCTAAACACTTTGTACGATGTGACTCACAGGACCGTTCTTCTAATGGAGCAAGCCAAACTACGAGTCCCAGCATGCAACGTGTTGCTAGGTGAAAAAGCCAGGACTTGATACAGGTGAGGCTCATAACATGTGGCCACTTGTGAATTCTGACCGTGCGCACTACCTACAGATCAATACGTTGATATCCAAATGTATCACCATCAGTCCAATCGGTCATTGGATTGGAATGCTCGCTAAAGGTCCTCGAGGATCAAATCCAGGCATGCATTCGGGGTTTGCACAATTAATATTCATGAAATAAATGTACCTGTAATACATGCGAATAGGAATACATTTCATTATTACTTGGTGTTACTGAAAATCTGGAGTGGAATCTTGGGGTCAGTCAGTAAGGCCCCATGCAATAGATTATGGCAGGTGGGTAGCTTGGTCTTTCAGACTTTGATACATGATAAAGCAGATGCAAAAACTCGAGCAGGTGTGCTTTAGACTTGTAGCCAGACATGATTCCAATATTGGCAAATATTGAGCTTGCTTTTTAATACAAATAGAAGAATCTCCCCATTTCACTAGTTTTCTTATAGTCCATTGAATTGTTTGAATATGACATGTTTCAAAAGCAGGTCACCACTGGGCCCCGAGCATTGCAAGACGATCAACAAACAATTCAGGCACAATAAATATGGTGATTTCCTTGTGATATGATATGGTAGTTTATTTATATAGTGCCTATACACAATGTGTTTCAAAGTGCTTTGTGGGCAAAGGGAGACCGCAATGCCTAACAGGATCAAATACACAGTAACCAGGTAGCTCTCCCTGGACTCAACAATGTATGACACATCCAAATCATTAAACCTGGTTCCCCAAAATGATCAACTCTGACAGATTCCCTTCACTCATCATTCCTTGAGACCTGGGTAATGTACCTGGTTCTTCTAAATTATCCATGCTGGCATTTGCTCCCTGGCTTTTTCTTTGAACGTGCCTAATACCAACATTTTACTTTCTTTCAGCAAACGGGAGAGATTACTAACAGGGAATCTCCCTGCTCTTAAAAAACGTCCTGCCAAACAGCTGAGAGTCCAACAGTATGTCGTTTTCCAAAATGGTGGAAACGAATTTTAACATTATGCTGCTTTCTTGAGAAACAATGCAAACTGCTCGGCGACACATGAGATAATTTACTCATAACTACTAAAGTATCCGTTTCAACAATTGCAGTGACATTGTGCACATTCTAGCTGTAACTAGTTCACAATCTACCATATGTGTGCATTTTCCTTGTCAGGTGACTTTACTACAAAAAAAGTTATCAACCTTCTACAAACTGGCCTGCAGCTACATACATTACGCCAATTCTCCTTGTACATTTGCACATGTTTGCGGTTCATTTTATAATGTCAGGCACATGCATTAGGTACAACATCAGTATCTTTACATTATTGTCCAGGAGGATACAGCCATGAATACAGGTATAATTACTAGCCAACAAAGGCGTACAACAGCCCCGTGATAGGGATCTGCAAAACCAACATTGTGAAAATGGGAACTAACATATAACACGAATGCTCAATTATTAGGCCCGCCTTCCCTAGGGGGACCCGGCCAGAGCACTGTGTACTTGTTCCATCTGCTCTGGGCATGTTACCAAAGGAAGTGATACTGAAATGGTGGTGGCGCCCTTCTAGGCCAGACTCAAGTATAGCAGGCCGACAGCTGTGAGCTGGCTGTGTGCCTCACTGGCTGAAATGCACACACGCATAATAGCACCTCCCAAATTCTCCCAAATGTGTGGATTCCCGTCCCTCCAAGGGCGCTCAACCAAAAGCGCGTTTGGACCATAATTGTGGTGAAAGGCGCTATAATAAATGGCAAAATGTATGAATGAATGACTGGAAGCATTGTCCTATTTCCAGGTGACGGTGGGTAAGGTCTCTATTTATTGCTAGCCATGCCACTGGGTTTTGTACCTTCTGGGGGTAGGCCACTTGGACATGGACAGACAGAGTTCATAGTGGCAGTAGGTAAAGAATTGGGAAGAGGTTACTAACATGCGCCAACCTAATTCCTACAGATTTCAAGGGTGAGTCATCCAGTTAGTATTGTATAATTGAAATAAGGTCCAGATTATGGTATAAAAAAAATCCAGTTCAATATTGATGGTATTCTTGAAATCCTCTTTATTGTCGTAATTTGATAAGAAGAACAAACAAAAAAAGTCCTGCCTGGTGTTAGCTTCACACCATATACATTTTAAATCAATTGATATACGCAGATCCTTATTATACTTCAGTTCCTATGTCCTTAACTCTCGACACGTGTTTCCCCATTGAAACTGTCAATGGTTCATCAGGAGACGGAAAGTGATTTCATAATTGTGATGCAGTTTTGAGGGTTACATTTTCATCCAAATGATTTTTTAGATGCTTCAGGTAAGTGGTAGATGGCTGATGTGTCCAAATACTCTTTAGGAAATGTTAGCAAAATTGCCTGATGTTCATTATTTTTAAATTCAAATGATCAGAAATACTCTTTCATTCCTAGTGGTTATTTAGTCCTGTCTGGCCGTGATAAGCCGTTGAGAGGTTGCCTGGACGAGTGTATAGTGGCATTGAACAAGGTACAGAGGGTTCACCACCGCTTTCGGATTCACTTCACTGGTGACCAAGGGAAAGTCATAATTTCCCTGATGAAGCCTCTAATGAGGGGAAACTCTGGTGGCAGACATATATGGGAGCCTCCATGCGTGACGGTTAATGATCATTGATCATTAGAAGCCTCAACACGGGCCCTTGTGTGACTTCGTCAACAGAAATATGAAGCAGGGCAAAATCACTTTTATCGCACAAGCAGATTTGTAATGGGTGCAGTTACCCCACCTCCACAAAAGGGTGTTGTGGGTAAGAGTTAAAAGGACAATGATAATGAGGCATGCATAAGGTGGAGCCTACATCTTATTTCCCGCTACAAAAAGGGGTGCACCAAGGTTGTGTATTAACTTCATCATTGTAGACATTATGCAGATACCCACTGATGCCCCCAGAGTGGGGAGTGATAAGATCCCAATTATCCTTTTTGCAGATGATGCTATTACCATTTCCCAGACACCTTCTGGCCTAGAAAAAACAGGTGCAAAGTGTTCAATCGTGTTTCATTGAAGATGGGTTGGGGATTCATCAATCCAAATCAAAAGCTATGGCCTTCCATCCCGCAAGGACCAAGACCCCTGAACTAGTGCTGTCAATCGAGAGTATATCAATGGAGCAAGTACCTGGTTATGATTATTTAGGAATCAGACTTTAGGGTACATGTACTTGGACCATGAAAATCACTAAAGCTGAACACATTCTTGGCAGAACTTGCAATGAGATTGGTAACTATGCAAAACAACATGGCAATGGGGCCATCACTTGAAGTTTACAAAAGCCAAGCAAAGTCTTCTGCGTTATATGGCTCTGAGATCTGGTGATACAACTAAGGCTAGTAGACTTACAACAATAGAGCCCTCCTTCCTAAGTGCCTAAGGGAACTGCTAATACCCCCGTTAAGGTGGAAGTCAGTTGGTTTGGGATTTTGTTTGACCTGCGGCTACAATCGGCGTGATACTGGGCTCGAATCTGGTCCACACTGCTATTAACTTATTTTAAGGAAGAACTGATTCATGTTCAATCTCAAGACCGAGCATCAGCAATTCCTTGGCTTAGACATGTAAGAACAATGCATTTAACATTGAATCTATGATGATGCTAAAAGTACTGAAACAGTGGGAGACCAATAGTAATATGAAGAAACCCTTAAAAAAGGAAAAAGCAGGGCGACAAAAATTCAAAATAGTAAAACAAAATAGAGGATCAAAAACTATGCATTTTGGAAGTTCCGCCTCAAACCAGAATAGTTCTCTGAATCCGGGAACCAAAGAGATGTATTCCTGAGATGGTCCTAAGGATTTTGGAGCAAATATCCACAAAGAAGCATCTGAAAAGAGCAATCTGTGGCCCCTTCCTCAAGCAGCACTTTGATTCTTGGGCCTCAGTTAGAATTCTTACGATTGGCTGAGATCTCAGGACCAGGGGAACACTTGAACTCTACTACCAACGCCTGGTTGAAGTCATCCAAGGCTTCGGGCTTGCTCTACTCCTGGCTGAGGGACAGATCATTAGTGATGTTGGTACCAGGGAGTAAGTTAACCAAGAGCCTATTCTTCACCATCCCATCACCAGCCACTTTCTGCTTCTTTTTTTGTGCGAGTACCTATCGCAAGAGCGAGGGAATGGGCAGAGTAGGGAACGCAGCACCATATTTAAAGCTTTCAGTGTATGTGCTGCCATCAGGTTGAGCAAGGCCTTTGTTGATGTTAGGCCAGGTGAACCAGTTGGGTTCCTGGAGAGTGTACACCTCTGCTTCCAAATAACTGTTCAGCGTTCGTTACTAGGATCAAAGAGACGGCAAGTGGTCAAGGCACAATACGACCCAGGCGGTAAGGGGTTTACGGCGGCGTAAACAGCGCCGACCCTTACCGCCTGATTCCGAGGTCCCTTAGCGCCATGGAGGATTTAACACCTGCTTTTAGCAGGTGTTAAAATCCATGGCGCTAAGGGACCTTGTTGTTAATTACGCCACCGTAATTTACGGTGGCGTAATTAACGCCTTCCCCACTCCCATTATGCCCTATGGGGCAAAAATGGGAATGGGGAAGGGTAAATGGGGATTGGGGACTTACCGCCCCGCCAACCTCGGAATGGGGCGGTAAGTCCGCCAACCACCATGGCGTAAACGTAGTTTACGCCATGGTGGTAAAGGTACGACCCAGGCGGTAACTTACCGCCTGGGTCGTAATGAGGCCTAATGTGTTCTTATAACAACGGGTGCGAAAGCCTGAGGACATAGGGTCTTTGTGTCTTTTGTGCCTATTGATTTTGGCCAGTTGGTTTGTGCATGCATTATTGCAGCTCACCCATATCTGGACTGGACCAAAAGTGGGAAACAGAAATATGTTGACGCTTTCGAGAGGCAACACCCCTCACCCCCGTTACAAGAGCAAAAGAGCGGAAGGCGTCAGCTTTTGTGTTAGTGCTCCAACCCTATGGAACTCGCTTCCAGTCGCCATCAGAAATTAACAAAAAAACGCATAAAACTTGGTTGTTTGACAGGTATGACCTGTTAGCTATTGCTTAACAAGGCTAATGTCTGTCTCAGTTGTTCCTCTACTTTCTGGCTATTTTACCTAACGCTGTGATACCTTTGGGTTTGGGCGTTACAAACATTTTACAAATAAATAAATAAATAAACCCATGAGCCTCCTGCTAAATATCTGGAGCCTAGTTTGTTGGAGAAAAGATCGAGATGCTGAGTACTCACTATTGTTTGCACGCTCAAATTGCACATCAGAAACAGCACTGGCTGATTGGCAGTACCTGGGTATTACCAGCATATGGCTAGCTTGACAACAAACATTTAAACCTGCAACGATAATACAGACATTATACAACACAGGAGAATGAGCCTTCCGTTGCCGGTCTACACTAAGCCCTTTCTGTGTTAATTTGCTTTCTAGTGAGTCTCCCTTTTTTTACACCCATATTCTCATTTCATTGCCTGGTGATTCTTGCACTCAGTAAAGATGCAAGATATCACTGCTGATAACCCAGAGCTTTAATTTCTGTGGACAGAAATTGCTATTTCTCATTAATGATAGATGCATCCAGATACAGATACACATTCTAGTTGAATTCTGGTACTTAAACTAAAACAAATTAGTAATTAAAACAGAAAAGGGTTCAGCGGCTCTGCCCTTACCCGGGATCATATCAGAGGTGTAAAACGAATCAAATTTGTGACTTCAATGTTTGGATTCTTGATTCCCTTAAATCTACTGCATTACGGTTCAGGCCCAAGGAATCAGGGGTAATCAACTATTATATTCTGGCACAGAGGTATTTATGTCATATTGTAATGCCCTAGCAAAGATCACCGCAACAGTACCAGGAAACTGAGTAAGTCTGGCTGGCATAGCCTTTGTGAGTATTCCAATGTTTCAAGAGCATCACCAATGCTGCCATTCCCGGGGAGGCCTTTCACTTCGTAAATGTAAACACTTCGTAAATGTAATCCTGCAGATTAGGCATCAACATTTCTGCAAATATAGTCCTGAATCCGCCAAGTGGGCACATCCCTGTTCCTATCACAGCCTTCGTTTTACTATTTGTAAATCTATCCCCATCTTTTTGTCTATGCCAAGTAATACTTTTTCTTTGTTGCACTAACAGGTTTTTCATTCCAATATAATGTGTGACTTGTTAACCAAACTTTCCAGTGTAATGTGACATGTTCTCAATATCATCAAAGCATCTGCATGGTGTGCATGGCTAGCCAGGGTGATGATCTCAGACTGGCAAGAGCACAAGAGCGGTACAGTAATTTTATTAGTGGCTGTATCGATGCATATATAGGATCAATCAAGGGCAAAGCTAAGCAGGAAGCAACGGTGCCGTGTCCATATGGGACACGCCTTAGAGGTTACAAGTAAGACTGCAGGTGTAGCAGAGGAGCTGGGATAGATAGGGGGAGGAGGATGGGGAAGGGGCTCCAGAGGGGCTTATCTGCCAACGTCATGCCACAGGTAATGACGGGAAATCCTTTCAGCATGGATGGCTTCTGCAGAGGTGTCTAATGACAATAGCTTTCTCTGGCTGGACATGGGTATGACCACGTGTTCATCTTCTGGGATTATGAGTGGACTTCTGTTTTTCCATGCTCGCATGCATGTGCCCTGCAAGCATTCATGTTGGACGTCTGGAGTACTGTGCAAGGTTCTGTACCATGATCTCCCCACATGAATCTATCTGTATTCTATGGCAGGCACTCAAGATCTCAGAAATCTCTCCTTATCCAATTGGCTTGGCAGACATTCATGATCTCAGAACTCTCACCTTATCCTGTTGGCCTAGTGGGCACTCACGATCTCAGAAATCACTTCTTATCCTATTAGCCTGCCAAGCACTCACGATCTCAGAAATCACTTCTTATCCTATTAGCCTGCCAAGCACTCACAATCTCAGAAATCACTTCTTATCCTATTAGCCTGCCAGGCACCCACAATCTCAGAAATCACTTCTTATCCTATTAGCCTGCCAAGCACTCACGATCTCAGAAATCACTTCTTATCCTATTAGCCTGCCAGACACTCACGATCTCAGAAATAATTTTTATCCTATTGATCACAGAAATCTCTCCTTATCCTAATGGCCTGGAAGGCATCCAAGATCTCAGAGATCAATATTTATCATAATGGCTTTGAAGGCACTCAAGATCAAATACATCTTTCCTTATCCTATTGCCCTGGCAGATATTCAAGATCTCAGAAATCTCTGTACCCTATTGGCCTAGCAGGCACTCTGCATCACTGAAATTTCATCATACCCTATTGGTCTGGCAGACACTGAATAGCTCAAAATTCTCACATTATCCTATTGGCCTGGCAGGCACTCAAGAACTCAGAAGGCTCTCATCATAGTGACCTGGCAGGCACTCAAGAGCTCAGAAGGCTCTCATCATATTGACCTGGCAGGGACTCAAGAACTCAGAAGGCTCTCATCATATTGACCTGGCAGGCAATCAAGATCTCAGAAGGCTCTCATCATATTGACCTGGCAGGCACTCAAGATCTCAGAAGGCTCTCATCATTTTGGCCTGGCAGACACTCAAGATCTCAGAAAACTCTCGTCATGCTGGCTTGGCAGGCAGTCGAGATCTCAGAAAGCTCTCCTTTTGGCCTGGCAGGCAGTCGAGATCTTTGAAATCTCTCTGTTTCATATTGCCCTGGTAGGCATTCAAGATCTCAGAAATGTCTCCTTATCCTTTTGGCCTGGCAGGTCCTCAATATCTCACACATTTTTCCTTATTCTATTGACCTGGCAGGCACTCAAGATCTCAGAGAGTTCTCCTTATTCTATTGACCTGTCAGGCAGTCAAGATTTCAGATCACTTCCCTGTGAAATGCCACAAGCAATCGCTGTTCTTGAAACAAATATTAAAAAAATTAGGGGCTTTAATTAAGAATAATTATGTGACTTGAATTCTCCCAAAATTGTGCACTGAATTAATCTTCTTTCCAATGTAAACATTGTGATTAATGTGTTTCTCAGAAAGGTGCACTAGAACATTTCAAAGCACACCAAATTGTATAGCTTATGTGACAAATCTGAGGATGTTGTCCTTTCTCTGCTAGGGGGTGACCTTTCCCAGGAGTCTGAGACAGTGCGTCCACAGTACAATAATCCCCCTCCCGGGGTGGTGCATAGCGAGAGGATCACCTGGGAAGGGAAGCCCCTTACGGTTTTCAGGAGACGCGAAATAAACCCTGCTGAAAGACCTTCCACCCCTTTTCAGGACTTAAATCCCCCTCCCATATGTCCTGATAGGACTGATACGTTTTTTGTGTGAAATCAACCCAACTAGTTCATTCTTGCAGAGTAAAGAGCTAAGCAATAATGACATTGACTTCTTGCATCTGAAACCAAGTACTGAGACAAGGAAGAGGACTTTGAGGGTGAAGATCACTCGGCTAAATGAGCAGTTTATTTCCTCAACAAAGCAGATTTGTTCAGAACAACTTGCCGGGGAAGGAGAGAGAAACGTAGCCTGAGAGACAGCTACTCTGTAGCTCACTTACCGAATAGATACAAGAGTTTCTTACCGTGTCCACAGCATCGCTGAGGCGAGAGCGTACCACACAAAGCATATGGGACACCGCAGGCGAACAACCGAACCAAGAGCAAACTCAAGAGCTACCGAAGTCTCGAGAAGGGATCCCGTCCCACAGAAAACATAAACTGAAACCAAAGGTACACGGGCTGGAGGGGATTGATAGGAGGTCCATGGAAGCCAGATGAAGCACAGAACAATTGAATGAGGGTCAGAAAGTCTTGTGAACTAATGCATTAAAAGAAATACAGAGAAGCAACAAGGTAGATAACCCAGTGATTAACAAATGCATGACAAGTGAATACATGATCAGTGAACCCTTAGTTTGGCAGGTTAGTGAATTAGGCTATTACAGACAACAATTGCGAGTCTGCGACCCGCCCTATATAAAGCAGAAAGCATAAGGGAGTCCGATTGGCTATGGTTAAAGAAATCATGTCAGGTTTGCTGCTTTTTGTCACTAGTGCTGTGAACCATGCTTGTCAGTCAGGCTCAATTCCAGCTGAACTGAAACAAGCAACGGTCATATCCCTAATGAAGAAACCGTCCCTGAACTCATCCGCGTTAGCACATTTCACCCGATTTCCCTTTTCCCTTTCTCTATGAAATTACTTGAATCACTGGTTTCACCTCTGCTCTCCTCTTTTTTGGAAACATCCCTGCTTTTTGACTCCTTTCAGTCTGGATTCCGGCTGGGGCAAGGCATGGACAGTATCCTGGTGTTCGTGGTTGATGATCTGACTATGCTGGTGGTTCAGGATGGAGTGGGGTCCTGATTCTGGTAGATCTGTCAGCAGCCTTCGACACTGTTGACCACTCCACCCTGATCTCCCGGCTAGTTACGGCTGGCCTCGCCGGGTCCGTCCTGGCATGGTTCACCTCTTTTCTGTCTGAGAGGAGTTGGTCACTGTTGCTTTCACCTTTTCTATCTTCAGCATGTGCCCTCACCTGCGGTGTTCCTCAAGGCTCTGCCTTGTCCCCCATGCTTTTTAATATCTATGTTCAGTCGCTAGTTCGTCTCATCCGCTCCCATGGGTTCAAGTGTTACTCCTATGCCAATGACACTCAAGTGCTGGTCCGATTAAACAAGGCTATGCGAATGTCTCTTTGCAGTGGGAGAGTGGATGAATGCGATCTGGCTCAAACTGAATGGGGACAAGATGGAAGTCCTGGTGGTGGGTTCTCCTTCTGGATCTCTTCTTTGGACTCCCTCATTTTGGCCTTCCATACTTGGTGAGCTTCCTGTCCTTGTGACAGTTGTCAGAAATCAAGGGGTGCTGCTTTCTTCTGCAGGTGAGAGCAGGTGAGCGCAGGTGAGCGCAGTAAGATTGGGCACTTTCTGCTAAGAGTCCTTCGGAAAGATGCTCCCCTTCCTTCCTCCCCACCTGCGGACGCTGGTAGTAGCTTCATTAATAACTAGTTGTATAGACTATTGTAATGCTCTGTACCTAGTTCAACCCTTGGGCACCATTCATGGATTACAGTTACTGTAAAATTTGGAAGCTAGAGTAGCCACTAATTCTCCGTACAAAGCTCATATTAGCCTTGTGCTATGGCCTTGCATTGGCTCCCGATAGCTCAAAGAATAAATAAAAAATCACGTTGCCTGGTTCATCGGGCCCTGCGTGTATTGGGGGCCGAATATCTTAGGGAAAAATTCCATTGTTACATCCCGGTTAGATCACTTCGCTCACTAAGGCTAATCTGTTGGTCATTCCCAAAATTCGACTGCCCCGAGTGGGAGGCTGTGCCTTTTCTTTTGTGGCTGCAAAACTGTAGAATGAACTGCCTATGGCCTTGAGAGGGATGAAAAATCACCTCCTTTTCCAGCGGGCCCTGAAAATCTTTTTGTTTTCGTTCACTAATGTGTACTGTGATCTGGGAATCCTCGCGCCAAGATGCCCTTGGGTGAACATGTTTGTTAGAAATGTCAGTAACATAACATAACATCAGAGACTCCACGTAAGAGCACGATTGGAAACAAGGAACACTACGTTTAGTGGGAGAAAAACAAAGGTTCCATTGCGAGTCAGGGACCTACACATATATAAAGCAGAAAGCATAAGGGAATCAGAGACTCTGCATGAAAGCAAGATTGGAAACAAGGAACACTGCGTTTGGCAGGAGAGTAAACCAAACATACTAAAGAGGTCATTGCGAGTCTGGGATCAGCACCCAAGGGAGAGAACAAGGATAAAAGCCTCTGGGGCCCTAATTGGAAATGGCACGAGCAGAAGCCCTATATATAACACAAAGACAATATATAAGATAACTGGGTCTTGGCAGGAGAGTATAACAAGACCCTTCAAGTATTGAGAGTCTCGGATTCATACCCAAATAAAAGGTTGGAACCGAATGGTTATAGAACCCTGGCACGGAGGAGTGTGTTGTACTTCTGGAGAATTCTTTGTGTTTTGGATGCCAAGAGACTGGCAAGACATTTTGACCTATTTAAGTCTAGGGGAAAGGAGCAACCCCTTTAAATTGCAACATCATTTTCTTGAACATTGTTTTGAATCCTTTGGTCACCCACCTGGCTGCACGTGGTGTACTTTGTGAAGAAGTCCTTGTGTGTTTTGTATGAGAAGAGTCTGGAAAGACATTTGTCCTTTTGTAGTCAAGGGGAAATGAGCAATCGTCTTCAACATTGTTTTGTACCTTTTTGGAAGCCCAACTGGCTGAGTACATGTATGTTGCCTTGATGAACACTATTTTGTCAGAGTGAGATCACCCTTGCACCATTTTGATAGTTTATAGTGTCAGGGACAGAGTTAGGTTTTGGGCGGGGGACGTGACTGGGATAAACTTTATACTTTTGGACATCCTGACTGATTTTACTAGTTCTTTTGAGGCAGGGAAATTCCTCAGTATTAGTATTAATCCCTTTTCCCTGCCCTTCTTGATCAATAAAAGTCTATACCCCAAAACATACCACCCTTGTTTCGAGCCTTACTAGAAGTACCTCACACTTATTTTTGCTAGTTTATTTTAAAAATATATGGATAAAAATCCATTCTTACTCAAAATTCAAATCAATACAATTCATCAATATATGTATGTTAACACAAGAAATGAAAATAAATTACTTTTCAACACCCTACAGTTATCCCTTTGGACTTCAATCTAATCCCAGCCTATTGTATCCGTCAAGTATCATATCGTCTTCATCTAAAATTGCTGGTTTGTACACTTGTTTGTAGCTACCAACATATGGTCTCATTTGTTTCAGTGGATATTGTTTCTCTTTTCCAATCTCATTAGTGTAAAAGTGACTTTTAATTTCATCCAATTGGACTGCCGTGGCTCATCATTTCAATGGTCACCCATCTTTTCTAACGCCTTGAACACCCTTTGGACGAACTGTATTAGAAGATTGTATTCAAGAAGGAGTTATGGACCTTTACATTAGAACAACCCCCTGCCTCTCATGTCCGCTGAAATTACAATTCTATTGTGCGAGAGTGCCTCATATACCAACCAGTCCTCCCGCAACATTCGGGGGGTGACCATGAGCTACCATGTCTCTGATGCCAACAGCCCATACTCACCGCCTAACCCCTCCATCCGAGCAAAGATGTTAATAGGAACTGGTCAATACTGTTCGGCATGCTCTAGCCCCCAGAAAACTGCATAAAGTAAACCTAAAATACCTCGAGCACAAAACATTAGGTCGCCCCAGTGCAAAGAACAGCATTCAGGCACCTTGCTGGTGGCAGCGCTGTGCTTAAATGCCTCAACATCCCACATGGTCAAAGGGTGCTTCTTAACACACTTCTGTTGCCTGACACCAACACCCAAGGGTATTAGAACCTTCTATAGCTCAGTGCTCGACGCCACTCCGTAAAGGGGTACGGTACCACACGTAACCGGCGAACTGTACAGGTCCCTATACAGGGAGCACTCTCAGAAACCTTAACACAACTCTCTAGACAAGAATATCAGCATAACAATATGTGGTTTAAGGCCCCAGCAAGCCCTCGTCGCGTGTGCTAAAACAGGGTTTCCCTGCTGCACTCACTACAGTCGTGGGGGACATGGCGAGCGCTTATAGATGGACTCCCCCATCCAGCACTTCCCCCAAAATAATCCTGGAGAGAATGGTAAAGGAACCCAGTAACAACATAGGTGGGTTGTGCTTATTTTCTGGGCAAGTTGTTTTTAGGTAGAATGTATGGCATGGAGATATTAACTACATAACGAGGTTATTGCCGGCGAGATTTTGTCACGATTATGACTGGGCACCCCGCTGATGGCATGGGCAAGAGTACGTGCTTCTGTGTGAGCAGAGTGGAGTGTGTGCACCAGTCTCTGCTCGAGAGAACAGGAATGAGGTTGCGTAATATTTCAAGGCAATAGTTTAGCGTCGTATGCCAGTTTGTGCAGCATCCCCGCAAGAGCGGGAAGAGAGATACACTCCGCCATTTTGGACAGAGACCACGCAGGAAGCCTCGTCTATATCATGTGCATGTGAAACGAAATTAACCGCCATGCAAGATGCAAACCTGTTATCATAGTTCTGACCGCTGCTTATTTAAAATAAATGAAAACCTAGCATAATAAATATATATAATTTTATGCTCATCGTAAAGCTAGGAGACTGCCAGTTTACATGCTTCTGGCTATCAAACGTGCGCAATATTAATCAGTGAAGTAAAAAATGTTGACTCCCGTCCACACGCCAGCTCGACATGTGTAGTTTACAGGGACTTGGCCTCCCCACCTACCTTCGGATTGGCTAAAATACGCACACGCATTCTAAACCTCTGGCGAATTTCCCATACCTTCACCTCTGTCCCCTGAGGGTGTTCATCTACAGTGCTTTGAGTCCACACCAATTGGATAAAGGCGCTATACAAATGACAAATGGCATTACATTACATACACAAAGCCACCAGGGAGCGATTGGCAACATGGCAGCTTTGTAAAGGAGCTCTCTGAGGTCTTTAAACATACTTCAAAATCCCGCCTCAATGATTTCATTTCAGGCTTCTGCCAGCCTGGTCCTGCGGACATTCTCCCATGTGGGGCTCCGCTGGCCTGTCTCCTTTCAGCTGTTATGCGTGACAACCTGGGGGAGGGAATGGCCCAATAGTTGAGGCTCTAGAGCAGCCCAACTAGAAGGGGCCGAGCACTGCGAACAACAGGCTGAGGGCAATGCCAGCTGCGACATGCTTGACAGATCCATGTAACACCTACCTGTGGCAGGACGCAGAGACTGGTGGGACGGAGCTGCTCCTGCGCGCGGCAGCTCGTGCACCTTGGTCGCCGGGTGAGCTGCTAATAATGAGGAGTGAGTGGGTGGCCTGCGTGGTGTAGGAGTTGCCACAGTAGAGCACAGGTTTCCTGCACAGAGGGTAGAGCAGCATAGCCCCTTAGGGTGCTACGCTGAGACACTGCTGCCTTTGAAGCAAAAGCAGAGTGGGCTCCAGTGGGTGGCGTGTTTCTTCTCACATTGTCCATGGGAGTGGAGCTCTTCACTCCTTCATGATAATATTATTTAAATGCAGAAAAGACTTCACCCTCGATGATCCCAAATGGTGAGCTGCCTACATTTCTTTTTAAATTCTCCAGGACCCCTGTCAGAATGCTTGGCTGCCAAAACGAACTCTCCAGACATAAGTAGCTCTCTGCTCACCGTGACCGCACCACAATTCCAAACTGCTCAGCCTGACAAGGACCCAAGGAGGATGACAGTGTGAAACATGGATCGTTGTCTAGACAACCATCGTAGGACATGGCGGGAGGAGGAATTTCTCTGCCGGGCCGGGCAGGATTAGCCACTGTGGGGATGCACTAGACAATTCAAGAAATGCAGGGTTTCTTTGCAACAATTGGCTGGAAGCAGGACGACGTCACGAGTCTAAGATCCCTCCAGGCTAATCTGGCAAAAGAGGCTAGAAGTTTCACAACAGTTGAGTGCAGGGGTAGCTCGGTCGAGTACCAGGTTCCAGCCCTGAAGCGCGCAGTATAAACTAGGAACTCTCAGGGGTGAGACAGAACTGTGATGACCTTGAATGGGGCTCTAGGCCGGATTAACATTAACATTCCTGCCTTAGTGGAGAGTGCTATGAAGGGCAAGATGGGGTCCCTTTGTTGAAATCCTACTCAAGTAGATCCGGTTTAATTCTGCCTTCTCTGTATACTTCCCTGCTGACAGAACCCAGAGGTCACTGGTACCACGCGTGCGGCCCGGAAAACTGCCTAGGCTCGTTATCACCAGAATTCTAAATTACAGAGACTTTGGCCCAACGTTGAAACATACAAATAAGAAAGAAACACTGAAAAGGGACTATGATAGGGTCCTCCAGCCAGGTACATTAAGTTCCAATATATAAACTCAGCCTTTAAAAAATACTATGCAAAACTGTACGCAGCTTGTGATATAAAACCAGCCTGTAAGTGGGGATTACCCGGGGAGATGCTGCTTCCCATGCTGGGAGCAGACTCTGTGTCACTTCTTGATGTTCTGATCATGAACTGGGAGAATTTAAAGGCCTTTGAGTAGCTACGAAGGAGTAATTCACCCGGCTTAGATGGGCTTACTTCAGACGTTTGAAAAGAATTCCAGACCATTTTGACTTCTCATTTGTTGAAGTGATGGGAAGAAGCTAGTTAGAAGCGCTCCCTCCTTGACTCACAGGAGTGGTGATAATAGTATTAATGCTAAAGCTAAATAAAGACTGCACTAACTGTGGGTCCTATTGTCCCATACGTTTGAGAAATGTTGACAAAGCATTTTGTGAAAAGGTCCAAGGCTCCAGCTTGCTGCCTCTGATGACTTCAATTATTCACGGAGCCCAATCTGGGTTTATACCCGGTATGTCCAAGGCCCTAAATCTACATAGGCTATTCAACATCAAATCCCAGATTGTTTCTGCATGGAAAGCTCTGAGAGCAACACTGTGTGCCAAAAATAATTCAAATCAGGTCTGTGGGAGTCATTAGCAGACTGGATTTTGGTCCTTAGCTCCATTCACGTGTCAAGCTATAACTCTGGGGCACTTTGGCCAGAGGGCACACACATGGTGCCATATCACCAGGCTTCCCTTAAGCTTAAGGCATAGGTGTTCCCTCCCTTATTGTTCACTCCAGCGACTGATCCTGATCAAAACCAAACCTTGGTCCATAAGGCAAACCAGATCCAATTGATGGTGAATTTGTATCCCTACTCAACTACTTGGAGCACCCGGCAGCTAACAAACATACTGTTCATGAGTGCTTCTGTGTGCATGCATAAGACAAATGGCCTTCCTTCCCAGTGGTACTTGCCACTCCGCTTGCCCTTCAATATATCCTACACTCGATGGGATGTGGACATCTTGTGTTATACCACTTTATAACATGTGGCGGCTCAAGGCCAAGAGGAAATAGAGTGCACATTTAAATCAAGACTTTTCAGACGAGCAATGGTACTGAGTCTGCAATGTAACTACAACAGGTTCAATGAACTCCAGATTAAAATTAATTAAATGTAGACTTCTGAATAGGCAGTGCCACTCCCCTGCTAAGACGACACCGCTTGCTGGGGGGTCTGAAGGCTGAAGCCCCAGGTGCCGATCCCCATAGGTAGACTTCTTGCATATTGCTTTGGAGGTGTGCTTAGATTATCCACTTCTGCAACGGGCACGGTGCGTCACAGAGATGCCTCAATGCCTCAATGTACCTTCTGGGACACTTAGGGAAAATGTAACGTCCTTAGACACAACCTCGTAAGCCTGTCCTTTCTCAAGGCCAAGGCAGTGGACCTCCAAAACTGCACTTGTGACTGAGGCCCACTTACAGGTTCTAATGTGGGCTAGTAACTGTGAGGACCTCCACAGCTCTATCCCCTCAACAAAGCACAAGCCACAAAACCTTTGGGGTGATTTGAGAGTGCAACAGAGGGCAGACAAGCACGCAGCAGCGCGCCAACTATTGAATCCATGTGTAATAAGTCTGAGATCAATGCTTACATTTAAAACTCGTACGTATAGCATCATTTCCAGTAATTTGCATCCTGTTTCTGCATCACCTGGATTAAAGGGTTCCATGTAATAATGTCCCCTCAAAAATATCGCCATGCAAAAAAGCGCTGAAAAATGGCAGTTTTTTTAGGGGACATTATTACATGCAACATGTAGGGGACAAACCCGCAACCCCCAAACCTTTTTTTTTTAAAGGGGAGCGGGGGACACCCCAGCCCCTCCCCAGTCCCTATATATATATGGTCACCTATATAATGTCGCCCAACATTTTCCCGGCGACATTATATACGGCGACCATATATATAGGGATATTATTACCTGAGACCAATTATTGTACTTATCCAATACACGTTGTAGCATGCTATGATGTCAAACAATGTTCAAATACACTAACTACAAATTGCACATCTGCGTGCGCACACACACACACACACACATTGTTTAGATGTCTGGCTTTTTTTATTGCTCATATAGAAGTAGCATCAGACACTCTGTAACGGGAACGAGGTTTTGCCTGATAATTATTTCCCGTACTTCCCAGGAACAGCCTGCCTGAGTATTATACAGCTCAAGCAGTGGGGCACCCCGCGTACTCAAGATCGTACAACGCGCTCGTGGGGTTCTGGTGACATTTACAAATGACCCGCACTCCGGCCTCCTGGTTTATTATCGCCTCGCCAGGACGGCGCGCTGTCTTGATAGGACCAAAACGCGCGCGTGCTCGCCCCGCGTCCTATATTGGCGTTATCGCCTCTGCGCAGTTTTACAGTGAATCCCAATTTTTCGCCTGTGATCGGAATAGCGTAAATCTGATAGCAGTCATACTTTTTTGTTGCATCGAGGGTATGTGTGCAGCCTGTTTCCATGGTGACACAAACCTGCTCTCAAACACAGAATTCCACAGATAAAAATATCCCCCCTCTGCTCTTCCTCCCCTCTGGCTTCGACATGTGGCAGAGAAAGCGGTCGCGAGCGGGGGGATTTCAGACTATTGATTTTCATGCTAGAGAGAGGTTGTTGTTTTTTCTGCAAGTAATTTTAGGGTTCGGCAATCATTTCATACACGTGCCAGAGAGAAGATCCATTTATCGAAGATTCTAGAGTTTTCTGGAACACACATATAACCCGCTTTCCCTTGGAAACTAGCAAGATTCAGAAATTGTTATCGAGGATATCACTTTATCACACACACGGGTTGCACACAAGCAGTGGCCAATTAGCGCTCACACCCCCATTCCGAGCCATATGGTCATCCATGGGAAAGAGCCCGGCTGATTGCACGTCGGCACAGTTGGCCTCTTTCCTTGGATTCTGAGCCATCTACTGAAGCTGCGGAGATAGATCCGTCCAAAATTACACACGTGCAGAGAAGGGGCAGTGGGGGGGTGGGGGGGGGGCGGTGATACCCCCATCTTTCCATTCACTTCACCACATGCATGCAGGGATCCAGAGGGATCCCCACCGTGCGCACATGAACACAGCATAGACCAGGATTGTCTGCAACTACCACCAAAAAATGGCATCAGTGTTGGCACCATCGGATTGTCGTGGCAACCAACTCATTCCCATGGGAGCGACCCCGTTCCATTAACCATCAAATCCAAATACTCTCCGTCCTTATTCAAACAAAAAAACAAACTTTGGTTCTCTACTGCACAAGACTAAACTGCTCCAGCATTCCACCTCAGGACCTCAGTGTACCATCTGTCCAGCGTTCGTAAGCACATTTCATATGCTAACTGTAGATAATGCCCCATATTACTTTATATATTGTGATTATAATGCTACTGTATATATAGTGCCCACCTCTATTTTGTTAGGTTTCTATATTGTATATCATGCACACTATGTTTTGTTTATCCAGTGCCTCTCCTAGTCATCACGTTTTCACACTGTACCTGTTACTGTTTGTACAATTGTTGTACCAATGTTTTGCGCCAATATATGCGCCCGGATGCCCTTGGGCCTGGTGCGCTATACAAATAAACAAAATACAAATACAAATACAAATACACTGCCATGCGAGCTACCGATCCCATGGGGCGTGACAATTTGCCGCATAGGTGCCGGAAATCCTTACAGTGCAAGGGATCAGAATAAGTGAAGGAAGTGTGCACAGACATGCTTTGCAGGGGCTTCCTAGTAGTCACATCATGGCCCTATTCCCTCTCGCTCGCTCAAGGGTGCGTGAAGCTTGGGCCGAGGATCTCCCAATAGTCCAGTGTCCTCCAGCTGCTCCCCAAGCATGAGGGGGGTTTCTGCACACTGTGCTTGCAGTGTGGAAAGCGTGCTCAGATGTGTGCCGTAACCTGACTGCACCTCGTGGCTTGCTTCCAGAGCACAAACCATACATAAAGCAATGAAGCGGCCTCGCTCTTACACCCTCACTGCTCGGATGACCCAGGTCACTGTGAGGGATCGATACGATCACTGCGACCCCGAAATTGCTGACTTTTGAACAATTTTGAACCCCTTTACACCACATATATATGCCGGGGAGACCGCTGCAGCCTCCCCTTTTTGCATTATATACCATTATACCCCCCTGAGGTTCTGTGAGCGACATACACACAATCCCGAACGTGTCCCTAATATGGGGATGAACACAGACACACAATCACATGCGCGTGTGTCTGCGTGTGTGGATGTGTGTGAATAAGTGACTACATATATACGAACACATATATTTAAAAAGGAAACACATTGTTTAAAGCAGGTGTGGCCACAACACATGTCATAATGTCGCAAATGTTGTGAAATACCAACGCTAACAATGGGCTAGTATAACCACTATTATGCCAAACAATAATTTGCACAAAATACACAAAGCGCTCCAAGGGCCTGATTCACAGCACGTTTTCCTATGGGGTGGCGCCATTAAATGATGTTAATCGCGGCAGAAACAGGGAGAATGCACCCTCTGCTCAGCCCCGGTTTATTGTACTTGCAATCGGTCAGCCTGCATATACTTAAAAAAAATGTTTTATTTCTGTGTATATAATATACATGATATGATTGGTTATTTATAACACACTTAATACCCAGAGGTTTTTAAGCAGGGACCCGGATCGGACCTGTTGTGCCCCGTGTCATCTTGCTTCCAAGGCGAGCACGTTGCCCCTGAGCTATCCTCCCAAGACCATATCAAACAAACATTTCATTTCAATTCAAATGAATGATTCATTTGGTATCCAAACTCGGAGAGTTATGGAGGGTTGTGTGCCAGTGCCACCACGGTTCCCTCTCAAAATGCCACAAGACATCAAGTGCTTAGTACCTGGGCAAACGGGTTAGCTCTTGGGGAACCAGAGCGAACAAATTACTCATGTTCTTTTGGAAGAATTATTCTTTATTTATTTTTTACTCTCCATAAAATCCTTGAACCCTTCAGAGCATACATTACTCTTATTGTTTCACTGAAACAGTCTCATGCCCATGGTGATATATCGAAACCCAAAAGGATATTTTCGCCACTAATAATGGCTTGCTGCAAATCATTAAACATTTTTACCCAAAATGTTACTAAAGCTAAAACCAGTGATACTTGAGGAGTTGTCATCAGTCTATTCCAAAGGTCTGGAGCAACCACCGCGGCGGCCGAATTCACGCAAGGGCCTAGGAAAGATATTCAATATGGAGCTTTGGAGTCTCCACACAGTCCGAATGGCACATTCTGCCACTCCTCAAGTCTTTAGGTATTCCTAAGCGGGGGCCAACTATTTCTACAGTCGGTAAACAGTTTGTATGTACTTAGGCTCGGTGACTGTTAGAATGTGGTGTGATGCTTCGAGCTGTTGGCAGACATGTCGTTGGGCCATCACATTACTCCTTGACCTGTGGGACTCGCAGTCTGTCCTCTCTGGGCGTAGAACTGGACACAGTAAATCAGGAGTCTTGCATGTCACAGGGCAGTGTGAACAGTTTCCTGACAGCTGTGTCACCTACCACATCGCTAACCGGATGGCTTACGCACAGGTACAGTTCTTAATTGGGCCCAGAGGTCAAAGTGGCCGGGAACTAAAGGGTACGACGTTGCCTTACTTTCCTTCTTTAGACATCATCGTTCCCTTACTATATGTGATCTGGAACACCGTTCCAGGATGGCAGAGCAGGCCATATTTTAATTCTAATTTTATTTTTAATAGCTGTTCTCCTGCTGGGGAATTGAACCTCAGCCCCTGCGGTAACGATCCTCTCTTACACCTCAGCTGCTTGGTTCACTCTGTTTATTTGAATAGAGTACTATTTCCAAGCCACTGAAAAACCTAGCTCGGCAACGATCTGCTTTTGAATTGCGACAGGGCAGGAAACTTTGCAGGTAATGGGGGAGCGGCGGGGAGGGTGGTCTCTGTCTGTGTAGTAATGGGCAAGTCCTGTAAGAGGAGCGAATGGGTGTGTGAATGGTTCAGGCAGGCTGCGTGCTGTGTGGTAAATGGTAGTCATTTGAATACATTTTCTTATTTTCTTCATCATTAATAGCACTGTTGTAAAACATAGTGTCCTGGAGTGGATGAAAGGAATGACCCAAGTTCGGGGATTGAATTGGGTGGGAGGTCTTGGCAATGGGGAGGAGCAGAGGGAACATCTTAACCCTAATTTTCTATTTTTTTTTCTCAGCCATCACAGGTAACCCCTCTCGGCCATCACAGGTAACCCCTCTCGGCCATCACGTTTCCTGCCACCTTTCGATGGAGTGGCCATGTTGTGAGGAGAGGGAGCAGCACATTGCTGGAACTCTCTGCAGCTGTAGCGGTCCACGTTGTCCAGTCATTTTTTCAAATACAAAAGTTTCGAAAGACAACCTTTCAAATATTTTTTTTCGAAATGCCATTCTTTCGAATGACAATTTCTTCGAAAAAAATGTGAAAGTGCCGTTGACATGGGTTAGGGTTAGGGTTGGGGCTTGGGTTAGGGTTGGGGGGTGGGAGGGTGTACACTAAAACCTTGAAAAGTTACATGGAGCTGTCCAGTGCTGAAATTAAAGCACTGGACAGCTCCATGTAACGTTTCAAAGTTAGAAAAAAAGCATTTAAATGCCAATATACACAAAAACTTTGAAACGTTACATGGAGCTGTCCAGTGCTGAAAATACAGCACTGGACAGTTCCATCTAACGTTTCAACGCTACAAAAAAAGCATTGAAATGCTACTTTTAACATGTAAAAGTGCATTTCAATTGAAACCAATCCTATTGGCGATGGATTGGTTTAGAAAGAAACGCACTTTGCATGTTAAATATAGCATGTCGCAGCTTTTGTTTTTGAAAACTTTAGTTTCAAAACTTTTGTTTTTCCGAATCTTTTGATTTGAAATTATCACTATAAACCACGGTCCACACCTGCTTTGGCGCGCGAGCCTGGGAAAGAAGAGGCGGGCTCACTGGGAATTAGGCAAGACCCTCACCTTTCTAGACCCATTGTTCCTCATCCTGTTATCAGTGAACATCTGGGGGAACAAGTAGAATGGTCTGTGGTCTGAATGCTAGTCCATTGACAGATGCTAGGTAAGCAGTCTGCAAGGTGGCCTCACATCTTGAACTGGTTTAGGTTGCTTGTTTTACGCTGCCTTGGACTAAACATCTGTTTTGCTGCTGCATTCGTGGAGGTGTCCAAGAATGTGATTGTATATGTTTTTTCTTGTTTCAAGTGGGAAATCTTCCAGGAGCTAGTGCCACCTCCAGAAAGGAAGATGCTACCATGTCAGCAAAACCTCCGGAGCATTGGTGGCCATGACTGGGCGAGCTGGCTGGGTCTGGCGTCCCTGTCCAGAGTGGCTAAGGGGAAGTAGACATACAGCCCAGGAAGCATTGGACCAATGTCAGTTTCAGAGCAGGGTCTTATTAGCAGAGGAAATCGACACGCATTTGCTCTGTGGGACTGGAGATCGGGAAATACCACTTCTGGGCATTGTAGGAGGGCACCAAGAAGTCACCAGACAGCAGGACAGGCATGGCAGGGGCAAACGCTGCAAT
This sequence comes from Ambystoma mexicanum, assembly GCF_040938575.1. Classification (NCBI taxonomy): domain Eukaryota; kingdom Metazoa; phylum Chordata; class Amphibia; order Caudata; family Ambystomatidae; genus Ambystoma; species Ambystoma mexicanum. The sequence continues at coordinate 342,881,743 of NC_090921.1, read as the reverse complement.
GCAATATGGCGCCCCTGGCAGAATTATGCATGGATGAGTCTGAGCGCAGGCTGATTCTGTGGGCATTCCTGCTCCCATTTTAAGGTGCCGCCACAGTCAGTGAACAGGTGGTTCAAGGGATAACGTCATGTGACCTCAGCCAGCTGGTGCAATGGGAAGTCTGCTGGGTCGGACAAGGCTGTACGAGATGTAGGATTTCAATATCTAAAACAGACCAAACAGGCAAAGGGGTGTGAGTAGCTACGGGAGAGGCAGCGGAAAAGCCATGCAATCAGTGGTTAGATGCAATCTACAGGTAAGAGCGGCCTTTATCGAAGAAGATGGATTGCCTCTGCAGCTGTATCAGTTCACAAGCATTTTGAGGAGATGTTTGGCTGAGGAGGGCCTGTATGTAAAACAGTATGGCCCTCATTACGACCCTGGCGGAGATCGTGGTGCAATATGCACCATGGAGCACGGCGGAAAGCTGCCGATACCGCCATGGGGGTTGGCGGATTTACCGCCCCATTCCGACCTTGGCGGGGCGGTAAATCCCCATTCCCCATTTTACCCTTCCCCATTCCCATTTTTGCCCCATAGGGTATAATGGGAGTGGGGAAGGCGTTAATTACGCCACCGTAAAATACGGTGGCGTAATTAACAACAAGGTCCCGTAGCGCCATGGATTTCTCCGCCCGGAAAAACCAGGCGGAAACCGCTCCATGGCGCTACGGGAACTCGTAGTAGGGCGGAAGGGTCCGCCGCGAATACCGCTGGCGTAAACCCACTCCGCCAGGGTCGTAATGAGGGCCTATATGGCACTCACGCGGTTAGGATTTGTATAGCAGCAGGCGCCGGCCTCACCCTAAGACACCAGCAGGATTCTAGGCAGGCGGAAATCCGGCTACTTCACAGCTAAGTGCAAACCAGTGGCAAAAATACTACAAGCAATCCCACAGCTGGGCACTCATTAGTGACGCAACATTGATTCGCTGGTCACCACCATTGGGCCATAGCAGAATTTTCCCCTCTGCCATTTTGCCCTCATGTGGGTGAGGGCTTTGACAGCTGTCCAGGGAGCAGTAGCCCGGCTGCGCGACGGGTAGGTACATTGTAAGTTCTAAGTGAAGGTCAGGGCGTACAACGGTTTTCCCACCAAGTGGGTTTCTTGTGCACGGTGTACAAAAAGAGAGCATATCCGGCGTCCTTAACCTGTAACGGGTGTAATGGTGGACGAGGGTTCACTAGCCAGTCGCCTCAATAGAACAGTGAGTTGCCTGCCTGAGACCTTTGGGGAGTGGCAGGTGTGTGCGCAGGACTTGCCATTCATTCTTTTAGAGTGCAGGGTTGGGTGTGACGGGTGGTGGAAGGGCAATAACTGATTAGAATTACTGTGAAGAGGCCAGGTGGGTTACCGGTCACACCAAGTCATCTGGTTCCCAGTGGGGAGCCTGAAAGAGCCAAGCAGGAGTTTGCTGGAATGGGTTTAGCGCACAAGCCACATCTCCGGGGGTTAAGGGAGGGCTTGGGGCTAGGACAGCCAGGTCAAGGGGTGCTGTACATCCCACTTCAGGACACTAGCCCATGCCCTACTACCAGAAGTGTCCATGCTCTTGGTAGCAGATCAAGCAGGTGATTCATTACAGCAACTGCCCTCTATCCTTTGCCGCTCTACCAATGATGAAGGGCGTGGCTTGAATGGAGCCACGCCTAAGTGCAGCGTCTTAATTGTTTGCAAGTCAATGATTTTGTGTCTCCACTTATTGAGGGCGCATTGAATCCGTGTACGAGTGCTTGTCAGTGGAGAGGGCAGGCTGTGCACGACAGCAGCTGCCCTCAACTCCCTACCGGCAAATAGGCTCTCCTGGAAAATTATCCACCAGAGAACGCCAGGGAACAGGGAGTCCCTTTCTGCAGACACCAGGGGATCAAGAGGCAGAGAACTGCATGCTGGGTACCTCTCAGTCCTACTCCCTACCTCACTTTGCTCCCCAGCTTCTAACTCACGATGACACCTTGATTCTAATTGTGATCAACCCTGATTTCTCATCCACTCTCACCCCACCCTCTTCCCACTCCTCGACTGTATGCCTGTGCATATGGGCTTCATAAGGTGCAACCCTCGCTGGGGAACAGCGGAGCGCTGTACATAGGGGACGCACCCAGAGGGTTACTAGTAGGTCCAAGGGGGGGGGGCTCCCTCCATAGCACCTACATAAGCCGCAAATAGCACTATACAAGCCACTTCCATGCATTGCTCTTTTGGATAGTATCCATTGCAGTCGCACCATTACATCGGCCTTTGACGACATTCGCTACTATGTGACTTGTGTAAAGTTACTCTTAATAGTGATTGAACTGGTTGCACTGGCACTTGGGAATGGGCATTTGGCAGCATCCTCAGTGTGTATTGAAACAATCCAATGAAGAGCTCTGCTCAACAGTGTTCATGTTTGAAAGAATGGTAATAGAACAAAGTGCTTAGCTGTTACAGTCCTCTAAGACAAAAGGGAAAATGAAAAAAGTGTGGCTTACATGTAGCATCCTACTCCGATTTGCATTGTGATAAAGAATGTTTGTTTTTGCGGCAGTTTCCAGCAAAGCATTGTGGGTCGGAGCACAAAGCATGTCTAGGCATGCGCATTGATGACTCAGGCCACTACAAGCTTGGGCAAAAGCGTCTATTTGGAGTGATTTTGATGAACTATATGCCTAACTCCTGTTGTACATTCCCACCCATCCTCCCCCTTTTTTTGCTTTCTGTTTCTTCACATATGGCATCTGATTTGATGATATTAATATGTATTCTTTTTTGGATTCTTATGTATCTGTTTGCTGTTATTGTTATACTAGCGTTGCCAACCGGCGTTGCACGGGTCTTTAGTGGACATGCACGCCGGGGTCTGCCATAGCCTTGTATGTGTTTTATTGTGTAATTCTTCCTATTTTTGAAAAATCGCAAAAATTGACAATCTCCCGAAATTGCCTATACTGATAGAACAGAGTCAGACCCTGCTCCATCCCTGCAGGGTGAATGGTTGGGGTTGGTCAAATGTCACTATCGCCAGTACAACCCAGACTGGTATGCCGACCTTATGACCTAACTTCCTATTTTTGGAAAAGTAAAAAAATCGGCAAACTCCCGAAAATCACTGCCCTGTGGAGGGCAAATGGGTAGGGTTGGTCAGATTTCACCATCGCCAGTACCCCTCAGATTGGTATGCCGACCATATGCCAGAATTTCAGCCCACCAACTGTTGGACTGGAGCTGGAGCCAACAATCGCAAAATCAGCAATCTCACGAAATCGCCCATACTGATAGCACAGCGCCGGACCTGCCCAGTGCTTGGCGAATGGGTGGAGTTGGTAAAATGTAACTATCGGCAGCACTCCCCAAACTGGTATGCCGGTCTTGGGCCAAAATTTCAGCCCACCATCTGTTATGGTGCTGAAGCCAACCCAGAACACACAAACACACTTTCACAAATACACATATAGATTGTAAAATAATAAAAAGATTACAAAAAAGAAAGCTGCAGGTTTCGGAGAAAACATCAAGTTCTGTCTGTGTAGTGGGCGGAGGGGCGTGTTCCATACATTTGAATGGAGGGACCAAACATTATTTTTTCTGTGCATGCCAGAGCTGACGAGCAGTTAATGAAAGCGTGCATTTTGAAGTGCTGCTGCGAGGAATAAAAATAGCTAGATTTTCATCCCACTTTTTTTCTAAAATGGCTGAAACAATTCTGACCAATTTAAAAGCATGCACTAACTGAGCAAAAGCTCTACATGCGCGTGAAAACATTTGAAAAACTGGTGCAGACATTTATGGTAAATTTGACATGAAATGTGTCTTATGTAAGATCCTGTCCAATCATAGATTCATATGTGAGCTATTTAACAGTCAAACTCCTGGATCAATATTTACCAAGATTCACATATTCATCCGAATGTTATAAAAATCTAATCATGCAAAATAAATTGCACAGGGTTCCAAAGGTTACAAGGCAAAATCCATTGTCGATTTCCTCTGGAACCAATGTAGCCGTAACAATGGTACTCCTGCGATGCCCACGCTCATTTTACATGGCATGTGATTGGCCAGAAACCAATCGTCTTTCTCTGTTATTGACTGAATTTCAGAGATTACAGCCAGTATTGTCTGTTTTCATGTAACACCTCACTGGCGCATAAGAAAACCAAAAGGCACGGAGTGGTGGTGGTCGCTTGTTACAGCACTGTTAACGCTGAACGGAATCCATGCTGTCAGCTTAAACTCACTCTCCCATGTTTAGGGTGACCAGACTTCCCAGTTTTCTCGGGAAAGTCTGGCGAAATCGGCCTCCGTCCCTGGGTCACGGGAGTTTTTGATTTTATAAACCCCGTCTCGGATTTTCAAGGGTGGGTGGCTGCGGTCCCGGTTTTTGCCGGGACCGAATTTCGAAATCCCAAAATCAGGTCAGGTGCAACTCTTCCTGCGTGAATGGGGGCGTGAAATACTTTTCACGCCCCCATTTTCTCCCTCTTCGCCTCCCAGGCGCACTCCTCCAATCAGAGGAGTCTGCCTGTGAGCACACCACCTCCCCGCCCCCCACAACAGACTAGCGATATAGAAGTAGACTGTTTTATTTATATTTACGTTAGTCCTACTTCTATTTCTATGGCCTGTCTCGTTTTTTTTTTCAATAATCTGTTCACCCTACCCATGTTGCACTTTGAACACGGATCATTGTGACTTGATGATACTTCTGCCCGCCCCAACTCTCCCACCATCCAATATTAGCAGTCAATCGTCTTCAGTGCTGGATCAGCTGCCAAAAATCACCACTGTGCCCGTGTCCTCTTGCAAATAGAAACTTCTTAGATCTTACTGAATCCTGGTTCACAGGTTACTTTTTAATGGTTGTCCACAGAGCTATTCCAACAGGACAGAACAGATTGGTTAAAACACCTGAGTAAGGGAACTGTAGCCCTTGCCACAGTAGATAAAGAGCGTATAAGCTCAAATCACGGCTCTTTTCAACCCAATGGAAGCTCAGCCTAATAGCTCACGTCTTAAGCTCAGGCTCTGTCCACTGGTTTTCTAATGAAGTTGCACTGATTTTTCTGTCTCGCCGCAAATTCACTATCCTGGATAAATGGATTCTCTGGTTCGACAAGCGGAAAAGAAAAGTAACATGTTCTCTTATGGGGAATCCTCGAAAAGCATCATCCTTCAATGAAAGGCGCAGCCCTTTTGATCCATGATATTATTGACCCCAAAGGAAGACAGTATTGCCCGAGAGGCGCAACGTTCTGAAGAGCACAGGTGGAGAATTGTATTCTGTCCTCCATTGGGCCAGCTTGCTCAAATTATACACTCTATCGCAAAGAAAATAGGAGACGCCAAAGTACTATTGTCATCTCGTGCAGACACAGAAAGATATATCGGGGAGCTTAGAACATCACTGGATAATAAAATTGAAAGTATTAATAAGTACATTGTGGGAAAAAACTGGTTATACTGTCCTAGTCTAGCAGACTGATACTAGGAGATACCTGGAAGCTATGAGCTGAACTCTTAACCGATAGGAAAAAACCTTTGGCAATGCTGCATGCACAGTACCCTAATAAATGACATTTCCTGAAATATAGTATGATCTCGTGGACCTATAATCGGGAATTGTCCAACGAGAAGCTACTAACATTATTTTCCCCTTTTCTTCCTTACTTTTCATCTTTTGTCACCAGTCCACATTTGTCATGGCTTGCTGGGTCCACCCTCATAGTCAGGGTGGCAGCTAACCGAGACAAAGCGAGGATGCATGCAGAGATCATGGAATCTAGGGGGTTAGATGATAACCATTACAAAATCCTAATGCTTTCAAACAGTGGGACAAAGAACATGGAGACTCTGAAGACGCTCAGCGAGCTTAAGAAACGTTCTGCAGCAAGCTTGCCCGTAACACTGCCACATTACAGATGACTTAGAGCAGCAAAAGGGATCTCTTCTGGGACTTTGAAAATTCAGAATCTCCATTGAGGTGGATCCTCGGGCCCGTCCAGAGGAAACAGATAAAATATGAAGATGGACTATGTTCAATTCAGACTGTTCAATTCCCAAAGAAGTTACTATGATTACATCGAACTAACCGTTAACTTACTCATGGGGAGGGCTATTCGATTGATAAAGAAGTTGCTATGAGCAACTCTGATATACCCTTTGCTTACTCATAAAGTGGGCTATTCGATTCACAATAGGCTTACTCCTGATCTACTCAGAAGTCAGAGTTACTCAGAGTAACTTCTTTGTGAATTGAATTTTTAGTTAAATAGACTTCATCAGGAGTACCTAAGATTTACTCATAGTAACTTCTTTGTAAATGTGGCTAGAGTTTCTTCATGGAGTGAGGAAGAGGTGCCATACTCATTCATAATCCCCCAGAGCCTAACATGACTTTTTCAGGAAGGTGATGCCCCTCATGTATTGACCGCCCGGCTATCAACCATTGGAATGCACAGTGCTGCTACTTACTTATGTGTCCATTATAATAAAGACACGTTCATTGATCTGTGCTCTTAGGTGCGTATTTTGATGTGTCAGTAACTATGCAATACTGTACTAAAGTGTAAAACAATAACTTACTGGCATAGAAAGTTATTATGTGTGACTTAAAGATGCGCATGATAAACTGAAGAAATAAGACAATTGGAAGAACTGTTGCTCTATATAATACTAACCCACCACCACCAGTGATTACAAACAGGTGCCTTGAGAGACGCAATTGAAGTATTTTTAGAAAATGATTGAGACCTTGGCTTTGACAAAGCCCTAAATTGGGTGAAACATTAGCACGTGCCACCAATTGCTTAATGTTGGCTTGACTAGTAACTCGTCTTAAATCATATTTTTGGAACTTAATTAAAAAAATGTTTTTAACTTTTCTGATGTACTATTTCATTTGCCTTTGTGCAGTACCAAACTACACAATCTTTTTATCTCTGACCTGAGAGATTAGCGAAAATCGGTCTCAGCTTGAGTGCAGCAGCCGGCAAACTAATGTCACTATCCAAACAGCAATACGTAAACGTGTAGAGGCCCACAAACCTGCATAAGTGTGCTGAGCAATTCTGCGGCAGTGCAGGGAGGTTTTGCAACATTTGCAACGACCTACCAGAGAAAAATTACATCTGTGTCGGCTGGCCACTGCAAATGTGCACCGCTCTGGAGAAGTATGTCTAATCTGGGTCTCTAAGCGCTATAGCTCCATTTGATGATGCTGTAAAGTTCTGTAACTAGACAACGGTTGGGATTAAAGCAGAGGAATTCTGAGCCTTTCATCAAGCTGGCTATGCTAGAACCTGCTAGGACGTAATATATGCCTGTCTAGCGCTTGAGCCACCCTTACACCACTTCAAAGCACCAAGGGGACAAGGAACAGGAGCAGGGATCAGAAAAGTGGGAATGATGGGATAGAGGATTGGGAAGAAGGGAACACGATGTTTTCTTATACTAGTCGCTTCAGCTTCAGAGCACTACAGGAGAACACAGGAAAGAAGGAAGGAACATGCAAGTGATGGAGAAAAGAGGCAAGAGGGAAGAAGGCAATGCTATGTTTTGTCATGTAAGTTACTTACCTCACCCAGGGACACATCAAAGTGCTGAGAGGGATCAGAAGATTGAATTAAAAGGCAGGAAAGGTAAGGCTGGAACAGGAACGATGGGAAGTGGGTATGACGTAGACGGAAGGACGGAACATGTTGTGTAGGGCCAGTTGCTCCTGCCCGGCTTATTTCTGCCATTGCCCCCTTTAAAGCACTGAGAAGGAACAGAAGGGGGTTTTACAGTGGTGGGCATGCTGCGGCCCACCTGATGTTTTGGCCTGCAACTCCCATCCACCTTAGCCAGCAAAATGAGTGGTGAGGGATCATGGGAGTTGAAGGCTTGAACAAGTAAAGGGCCTACGCTTGCCCATCAACGGAAGTGTCTATCGATGCAAGGCAGACAGAACGAGAAAGTCTCAAAGACCCAAGCACGCTGGCTGAAGCCTACGAAGGGTCAATGAGAAGGTGGTCTGGAGAGGAAGGGAAGGAATGGTGTACTTCCAGAAAGGAGAGTAAGTGCCTGGGCCACACCCTCCTTATACAGTGGGACAATCGATTTCTTTGGGCGGCACAAAGAGAGGGAAGCCACAGCAAAGGGCCATGAGGGCCAAGTCCTACTTGCCAGCTTATTTATTTATTTATTACATTTGTAGAGCACACAAAACTCACAGGCATCAAGGCGCTGGTTGCAAAAGGGAGAAGGGGAGGGCAAAGAAGCATGGAGATTGTCAGAAGAAAGGTTCATTGTCAATGGAATAAACTGTTTTTTAGTTGTGTCCTGAAAGGCCATTATGAAGGTTCAGAGCACAGGTTAAGAGGCAGGTCGACCCACAAGTGGGCGGCAATGACTGGGAAGTTGGAACCCCCAAGCTCTAGTGTGTCTGAAGCGCGGGGTGGTCAGTCTGTGGCTGTTGATTGGTCTTGTGGGTCTAGCTGGAGTCAATAATGACCCAAAATACATGGACTGGAAGACACCAGCTACATTGGACTCCATTAGTAACACCGGAAAGGACTACGAGAGATACACGACGTTACTGTCATATGATTGGTACAAGAATGAAACTCTAGACCTATTACAACCATTCTTAGTAAAGGGCTCTGGCCGCCACTGCTGCAGCTGAAGATTCCAATCCCGTTTAATTGACTGTGCTGTTAATTAAACATCAGCAAAAGGCTACACCCTCAGCCCCTCTCCCAGAGCACACCAGGTGTGCCATGTCACAATCCCGCATGGACAACAGCAACGTTTAAACGGTAATGTACTGAGGCCAGCATTTTAGGTCACTAAGGCGCCCTTTTAGTTTGTCTCATCTTGAGTTGTTGTGGAAAAATGAAAACATATTCATGTTTGTATGAACCCCCATACAGCTCCTTCTTGCAGTCAGATATCCAAAACCGACGTCAAGGGTCTCCTTTTGGATAATGCGTGTTGAGTGAAATTAAGATGTGGGCGCCCTCCCTAAGCTGAAAGCTAATTCTGCAATGCCCAGCTGGTGTGATGTCTCGGAGGGTCCTCTGTGGGGGTTATTTGGGGAAGCACAGGGGGGTAGAGGGAACACCGCGTTGCCCAGCGATTGAGGAGCGGTGGAAGAGGATGGTGGGCGAGTGCAGAGAGAGGGTTGAGGGGGGGGCACGTCTCTTCTCTCCAGCGCAGATAGCAGTCTGTGGCGTGGGAGGATGGTAATGATGTGGGCGATCACGAGTGAGAGCATTAAAGCGGGGTTTGTTCCATGTGCTTAGTTATGTCAGATGTTTCCGCAGTCCTCGCGGGGCTTCAAGAGACTTCTTGGCGCTTCCCATCTACGGCGAATTAATGCACGTGCGCTGTGTGTCCAGCGACTAGCGGCCTGAGCCAAAACGCTTCCTCTGTGCATGGCACCACCCTGCCTCGCCTCCTCGCAAGGAGCAGGACTTTGGGCTTGGCCACCTTACTCCGTATGCAGGCTTCTCGTGGCGCGTAACCCCTTGACTGCTGGGCTTTACAGGCATGGCTATGCAAATAGTACGAGCATGCTCGTCCTCGGCCATTTAAGCTGCTTCTAAGTGCGGTAGAGGAAGAAGGGAACATGAAGGGGAGAGGCAGGGTAGGAGTGAGAGGATGAGGGCGAGGGGGCGAGGCTGGAATAGAAATCAGCATGTTCCAGTGAAAAGAAACAGGATCTGAAAGCGTTTTATAACTTTGCTGGTAAATGGATGGGTCCAGAACAGAGAGGTTCTAGGCTGGGAGTGCACTCCCTCTTCCTCCACAATCCCTGCAGACAGGCGCTCGTCTCCTTCACTTACTCACGCCCACATTTCCCCGAGGGAGCCCCGAGGTATAGTGAGTGAGAGGAAGGCAGGAGCTGAAGATCCAGTCAAGTGAACAGCCCTCCCATTTGGTAGGCACCTGAGGCTTTGGGAATTGTGGGTGCAAGGGGGGGCCCCGGCCCTGAAGGCTAAGGGACAGCCTGTGGCGCGGTCTGCTAGCCCAGGGAGAGCCGGGCTAGGCTCCAGCTCCCAAGGCCTGACCATGGGCTGCTGAGGTGATGTGAGGAATCAACTTCCGGGGTGGCCCAGAGAGATGAATATCGGTTTCTGAACCATCAATCAACCCCACACCTCTAGTACACCAGAAGGGATGATCCGAACAGATGGAATACAAGTACATTATAAGGCCTCCTTGTCCAATTTTGGTAATGTGGATGCTTATCTCTGCAAGGTCGTTTCTTACCCAATGATAAAAAAAAAGACTGTCTACGTTATTATTACTACAACAGACAGTTCAAGCACACTACAATTACAACCCACACTGTAAAGGAACACAGAGGACAGACAGTTTCACAAAGGAAAGGGATGCACTCTGGATACTGACAGGAGGGGAGTTGGTAAAGCAGTCTTACTGTTCAAGGTTATTTTGGTCAAAGCACCAAAGGACAAAAGGGTCGTAACTGTCTCTAGGGGCATTCAGAGAAGGACCAGGGGGGCAGAACCACAATGTACCGGGTGTTGAAGAAGTTCTTGGTGCTCAACAGAGTCTAGGCGGTTCCAAGGCACTTTGCAGCCTGTGAGACAGAGTTAGTGGCGGGAGACAGCTATGGGTACCAGGTGGCAGGCAGTTCACCAAGCGAGGCTGGAGGGACGTCTACAAGCTGTCTGGTGCGGCGGCTCCAGACTAAGAATTGTTGTCTCTGTGCTGGTTGGTGGATCTGGAATGCTGGTCGAGGCGTCTCAGATGGCTCTGGTGACTGCGGAATGACAACAGTCAGCGGTGAAGCCGGATGTTATTCGGGGGCTCGACTGGCTTGAAATTGTCCTAAAAAAGATGGATGCTGGATGTTGCTTGTGTGGCACTCCTCTTACCTTCTTCGCAGGGCTTATGGCCTTTCAAGGCGACGGCCCAAAGCTCAGGAGAGTGATTGCAGGCAACAGCCTTGTCTTTTGTCCAGAGACTCGCTGGCACTTCCCACCTAGGAAGCTTGCTGTCAACACCTAGCAGGGGACGGTGTTTGCTGGCTGGGTACCAGTTCTGGAGCTGCTGGATGGGTCCTCTGAGTCCAGTATCTCCCTCTGTTCCCTGGGAGAGGTTTAGGGGAGAGATCTTGCTTCCCTCTTGGAAATCCTGACTTTCCTTCACTGGCAGAAGATGTAAAGTAGATTGTACCTTCAGCTCAGGTCCAAATTAGTCCTTCTTACTCCTTGCAAAGTCTTCTGATGAGCTGATGAGTCAGGGGCTCAGCCCTCTTTTAAATCCAAATGGGCCCCAGCGATTGGTGTAAACTAAGCCCACCTTAATGAACCAATCCTGGATCCCCACCAACATTCTTGAGTGATGCTACAGGTCAGAACCAGGGCGCTTGGCAACAGACAGGGGAAGGATGACAACATATACTTCTAAGTCCCACCCATCTTCCTGTCTGCTGTACATCAAAGTGTCTCCCTATTTAACTGAGCCCTATGCAGTCGTTGATCACAACATGGGCCTCCTTTGAAGTAGGGAGTTGCAGGCAGACTTTCAACTCCTACAATTCACATGCTTCCCTGCTCTGAAAAGAGTGGTTCCAGACAGGACATTCACTGCCCCTTCATACCAAGGAGGGGTGTTAGTACCAAGTTGACACATTGCATTACAAAGAGGTGTCTGGTCTTTGCTTTCCATTGTCACTCCCTGCACCCAGGCCTTCCCTGAGGCATACTAATTAACATTCTTCAGTATTCGCTGCCACCAGCAAGGTTTCACAATGGAGATGCAAATCAATGTAGCCTTGAAATTCTAATCAGTCTGCCCATGGCCAAAGGCTTTCGATGTTCCCACGGCTGTCAGGTTTCAGCTACACATGACAGGGGAGGGCGGCACTGGTAAGCTGTGTCCTCCCAGAGTACATGACTATTTTTCTGCAGTGAGCGTAGAAAATGTGCGCGAGAATGGTCCATCATTCATTCTTTTTAAAACAAACAAAAAAGGCCCGGCGAGCACACTTTTCCCATGCAGATGGTCGAAATTCCTCACAGGTGACTGCACCGTAGAGGCTCCAATAAAGAAATGGCTCCGGCCACAATGGTGAGCCTTAGGGGTGCATGGAGGACTCAGGCTTCAGAGGAGACACAGTCCTTTAATGGGATGGGAAAGATTTCAGAGTGTAGAGTTACAGCGTCTGGCACTTGTAGCTGGAGAGTAGGGTGTCAATGTATGTGGTCGGTCATGAAGCGGGTGTCTGCTTTTAACAGACATTCAGGAAACCTTGATACATTGACATAAATGTCTGGAGTGTCACTCTGCATTTACATTCTTAATATGACATTGCCAGGGCAACGCAGAGCTGGGAATCATGGGCCCGTACCACATGTGACGTCCACAGTAAGGTCAGGCCTGTGCAGCAGCAGAGGTTTTGACTCTGTAACGTAAGCCACCTCCATGACAAGTTAGGGCCTGTGCAGATCTGGGAATCAGTGTACCACATCATATACCCATGGTAAAAGAGGGTCTGGCCAGTCCTGCCAATCATAGCACTATGTCACGAGCAGGGCTGGCCTTAGCGGCGGCAGTGCCCCAGGCATCAAAACAAAATTTGGCATGCCTCCCCCCACACATCCCTGGTCATGCGGGGTGAATGCCACTTATTTCAGCTGGCACCAATGCGAAAGCATCAGTGCCCATTTGTTATTAAATGCACCCCGCTCCTGACAGCAAGGTACATTTCATTTCAATAGGGTGCCAGCCTCGCCTTCTACCACCATGCCAGCTGGGGGGGACCTTGAAAGATTGCAGCACTGACATGGCGTGGGGCTAATGGCGCCCCGAGCTGTCGCCCAGGCAGCCCTGCCCTAAGGCTGGCCCTGGTCACGAGTCATTGCAATGCTGTAAGGTAGTGTCTGTGTAGTGTTGAGTCATGGCGCTGTAACACGAGCCACCTCCATAACGAGGTAATGGTGCATCAAGAGACACGCACCAGTTGCACATGTGCAGACCATAGCATTCTGTCATGAGCAGTGCCCATGGTAAGAGATATCCTGTGCAGAACTGGGGATCATGGCCCTGTGCCAACAGGCACGTCCATGGAAAGGAACACACTGTGCAGAAGTTGGTGTCATTCCACATATCATGAGCAACATCCATGGGAAGACAGGGCATCTGCCGAGCAGAGAATCGGTGCACAGTACCACAAGCCATGCCTGTGTTAAGAGATGGTTGTGCGCAGAGGTAAGAATCATGTCATGGTACCAAAAGCCATGTTTATGGTAAAGGGGGGAGGGGCGATATAAAGATGGGAATCACGACATAGTACCACACGCCATGTCAATGGCAAGGGAGGCCTGTGCAGAGCTAGGCATCATGGCCAAGTACCACACGCCATGTCTGTGGCAAGGGAGGGCCCGCATAGAGCTAAGGAAGCAATTGTGGCATTTGTATCACAATACACGTCCACGATGTGGCGGGGCTTGTGTATGTTGAGAAATGCCTGTGCAGTGGTAAACCTTGTGGCAACAACACAAGGTCCACATTGCAATCAAGTTGCCTACTACAAGCCATTTCTATTATCAGTGAAGTAAGACAACCCCAGAAATTAGACTTTCTGAGGATTTAGCCCTGTGTTTCCAGACATTTCTGCAAATCTAGACATCATCTCAAGAACGGTAAACAGGTGTCTGGAACATTTTTTTCTCATCCAACCCCTTGATCAATTCCCATGTACATGAAGGGTCATTCTGAGCAGAGTGTGGTCAACAGCCGTACCTCAGTCTTGGAGAACATGTACTCTTTCGATTAATGTCCTTCTAGATGAAGGGTCATTCTTAGCAGAGTGTGGTCAACTGCCGTACAGCAGTCTTGGAGAACATGTACTCTTTCGATTAATGTCCTTCTAGATGAAGGGTCATCCTGAGCAGAGTATGGTCAACAGCCGTACAACAGCCATGGGCAACATTAACTCACAAACAGGTTGTTATGGTTTTGGGGTTAATTCAGCACCTCACGTTTTGCCGGGTGCTCACTGGAGAAGAAGAATGGGGCGGGGGCAGCAAGTTTCAAGCTGTGAAGGTGAAGTTTCTTCTCGGCGGATGGTTCTTAAGCACCATTCTTTAATTGACATAAATATCCATGGACCACAGATAGAGGCAACAAACTCCACATTTCCAGACTGCTGGACCCAGCACTGAGAACGCATAACCACCAAACTCCATGGTCTTGATGAAAGTGATCGCTGTCAGACATCAGAGCTACCAGGGCTGTGCCTGACTGCTGCCTCTGCAAACAGACAGACTCTTTCCCCAGTTTGCAGTGGGCTGGCCTACAGGGAAATATAGTAAATTCCTGATTGGTGACACTAGTCGGTCAGGCCTTTCCCTGTGGGCCAGTCTACCCATGGCAATGGTTAAGATTTTGAAATCTAATTGTTGCTGGAGGGGTATCTGACAATGAGTGCGTAGAATATCTTTCATATGTTTTCTGTTTTTTTTTAATGCACGTGTGGCTGCCACATGTCCACTCAGATATCCTTGGCAGTGCACTGGCAGTCTTAAATTGGGACCCCTGGTAAAATCTCTTCTCCCCCCCCTACGCACCAGATGAGCCTGTCATGCCCCCCGGATTCCTATGGCATTCTTATGCCCATGGGAGAAGCCCGTGGTGCCTGTCCTGGCGATTACATCAACGCCGGCATCATCGCCGGTAAATACTACATCTCCCGATAGGTCTTGCGCTTGGCAGGAATCCTTGGAACGCTTTTTCCTTTGCATGCGTTCCACGCCTCTTTTTTTCTTTACTTCCTATATCTAGCCACGCCCCCAGAAAGCCGGTGCTCCTAAACCGTTGTGTTACGCGAGCAGCGCGTCTCGGAAGAAGTTTTCCTACTTATTGTTTACCTGGTTACTGACTTCTGTTTACCCTTTTATGACCTCGTTATCTGGTTTCTGATTCTGTTTTGGTGCCTGTCTGATCTGTCCTCCCCTGCTCGACCACGGAACTCGTACCGGACTGTCTTGGGATTCCGCTTCTCATGTCTGGCTCCCGGCTCCTTCTCTGATCCCTAACCCTGTATCCCTTACCCGCTCCTGGTTACCCGCTCTTCGAACGAACAAGAAAATACCCTGCATTCCGGTGTTTGAGAAAGGAAACACCACGTCTTTTTCTTCCTGAATCCTGTTTTTCTGCACTGGGAAGAACAGTGCGGACCGCTTACACCTGGTGACATTCTAGCTTGGTTTGTTTTTGGATTTTGGGACGCTCTGCTGTTTGCATCACTTTCCTTTGGATTTTGGGACGCTCTGCTGTTTGCATCACTTTCCTTTGGATTTTGGGACGCTCTGCTGTTTGCATCACTTTCCTTTGGATTTTTGGGACACTCTGCGGTTTGCATCATTCCCCTTTGGATTTTGGGACGCTCTGCTGTTTGCATCACTTTCTTTTGGACTTTGGGACATCAGCGACACCAACCTTGGCACTCTCTGTAAGTCGCCGTCTGACCCTCGCCCACATCTGGTCTTGTGTGTTATCACAAGTAGGTATTCCGCAGGAAAGAAGGAATACACAGGTAAGCTTGTGGGTCTCGGAGGGTGTAGAGGGGTTGGTTTTTGCCATCAATGAACAGTATGTAATATTTACCTTGTTTGTTTCTTCCCTCTAGTTCCGCTGTGCGTTCCGCCTTTTTGCCTGAGCCCTTGGCCTGACAGGTTTTATTACCCTGCAAGCTGTGCTCTCAGGAAGGAAGTCTGAATGACTTCAGTGGCATCTGGTCCAAGTGGTTTTCCAGACTTACGGTGGAACATACAGAGTATGACAGATTTAGGAGCCTAATATTGGTGCCTGTCTGTTTGTGATGGATCCTAATGCGGATCCCATGGCTGCTATGATGCAGGCCTTTACCACGCTCCGCACAGACATGGCAGCAGCACATGCTTCTCTGCATCAACGAATGGATGTCATGCAAAGCTTTGTGCAGCCCTTGCCTGCGGATGAGGAGTTTGGGGATGCTCCCGCTCCTGTACCACCAACCGTTCCTCCGACACCCCTAGCCGGTTTAGCGCTGGTGGTACTACCTGGTCCTTTTCCATTGGCCCCACCAGAACGCTTCACGGGAGACCCCAAAACGTATAGGACATTCATCAATCAATGTCGTCTACATTTTCTATGCCGTCCTTTGGCTTTTCCCAATTCCACAACAAAAGCAGCCTTTGTGC
Organism: Ambystoma mexicanum; assembly: GCF_040938575.1. Lineage (NCBI taxonomy): Eukaryota > Metazoa > Chordata > Amphibia > Caudata > Ambystomatidae > Ambystoma > Ambystoma mexicanum. The sequence continues at coordinate 342,865,528 of NC_090921.1, read as the reverse complement.
TCTCTCATTTAGGGGGTATGGCTGCAGCCTGGGCGAATCCGTTACTGGAGTCTGATGACCCTGTTTTGTACAATTTTGATGCCCTACTAGTAGCAATGAACCTGGTTTTCGATGCCAGATATAAAGCTCAGGCTTCAGACCTAGAGTTTCTGGCGCTGTCTCAGGGTAAACAACCCCTTTTGGCATACCTAGCCCGGTTCAATCGGTTGGCTGCAGAAACTTCTTGGCCTGAACAGAAAAAGGCAGCTATCTTCTATAGGGGCTTGTCAGACGAACTTAAGGACGCATTATCTGTTGTCCCCTCTGTTCCTTCAGTATTTACTGATTTGCTTGATTTAGTGTTGCAGGTAGATGCTCGTCTGCAACAGAGGCGTGGAGAACGCCGATGTCCTGAACTACGCCCTGGTAAACCTGAATTGGTACCCTCTCCAGTCCCTGGGGATGTAGAACCCATGCAGATTGGGGCAGTAAAAGGTCCTCTCTCGAAGGCAGAGAGAGAGAAGACTACAACACAATCTGTCTGTATTGTGGACAGACGGGACATTTCATTCGCGTATGTCCTAAACGCCCTGTTAAACGGGCGGGAAACGCCATGACCCGTCCCTAAATCGAGCCGATGTGACGGGTCAGCCTTGCAATGGTTCACTTCTCTGTCCAGCTGCCACACACATATACTTGGATATGTCCTTTCTATTACCCAACTCTCAAACCTTTTTTAGTCCAGTCATGAAAGATTCCGGGCCTACCGGTAATTATATGGACGAACAAGTGGCAGTAACCCATGGTATCCCGGTAGACCCTAAAGATAAACCAGAAGCTATCTATGCAGTAGATGGCTCCTGTCTGGTTTCGGGTCATTTCACAAAACAAACACAACCTTTGCAAATGAGTACGGCGGAAGGGCATACTGAACACCTGTCTTTCGATCTTATCTCTGCACCTCAGTTTAGGATTATTCTGGGCCTCCCTTGGTTGCAAAAACATAACCCCATCATTGATTGGGTGAAACAAACAGTGCTTTTTTCCTCTCCTTTATGTAAGGTGGATTGCTTTCCTGGTCAGGGGATGCCTCTCCCCTCTCCATGCCTGGCTCTAATATCAAGCACACGCACTGTTAATGCAACTAATAAGACGGCACCTGAAATACCTTCCGTATATCAGGATTTGGTTGAGGTGTTTGACAAAGGTCTGTCGGAACAACTCCCGCCTCACCGGGAATATGATTGTCCAATTGATTTGGTACCCAATGCCATTCTCCCTTACGGGCGGATATATTCCTTGGCACGACCCGAGGAGGAGCACTTAAAGGGCTACATTGAAAAGTTTTTAAGACTTGGTGACATAAGACCTTCCCGTTCTCCAGCTGCATCTCCGATCTTTTTCGTCTCAAAGAAGGAGGGGGATCTCCGCCCTTGTGTGGATTACCGTGCACTCAACGCGGTGACTATAAAGAACCAATATCCATTACCCCTCATTTCGGAATTACTGGATCGCCTCACTACCGCCAAAATCTTTACGAAATTGGATTTGAGGGGGGCCTACAATTTGGTGAGGGTGCGCGCAGGCGACGAGTGGAAGACGCCCTTTAATTGCAAATACGGCCTCTTTTAATACCTGGTGATGCCGTTCGGCCTTTGTAATTGCCCCGCAACATTCCAACACTTCATCAACGACATCTTCCGAGACCTGTTGGATGTTTTTGTTGTGATATACCTGGACGACATATTAATATTCTCCGAAACATTATCACAGCATGAGGAGCACGTACGGACAGTATTAATCCGTCTTCGTGAACACGGTTTATATGTGAAAGCCGAAAAGTGTGTCTTTCACGTTTCCTCTGTGGAATTTCTGGGTTTCGTGATATCATCTCAGGGGGTTCACATGCATGATGCAAAGATTCGAGCAGTTCTTGACTGGCCTACTCCTACCTCGCTTAAGAGTTTGCAATCCTTCTTAGGATTTGCTAACTTTTACAGACGCTTTATTGCATCATTTTCGTCTATTGTAGCCCCGTTGACATGTTTTACCAGCTCTTCAGTTCCCTTTTGTTGGGATACTCAGGCCCAGGTCGCCTTCCAGACCCTGAAAGAGGCTTTTACTACAGCCCCAGTCCTGCTACACCCAGATCCCCTATTGCCTTTCATCATTGAGGCTGACGCCTCTGCCATTTCCCTTGGGGCTATCTTGTCTCAGAAATGTCCCACAACTTGGCAACTACACCCCGTAGCCTTCTTTTCCAGAAAACTGACTACCCCGGAAAAACATTATACCATAATGGAGCGGGAGCTATTGGCTATACAAGCTGCTTTTAAGGAGTGGCGACACCATCTACTGGGGGGACGGCATCCTGTTACTGTTTATACGGACCACCGTAACCTTCAAGCCCTGTCTACAGTGAAGTGCACCCACTCGAGACAAATCAGGTGGCATTTGTTTTTTGCACAATTCAATTTCATTGTCACTTATCGGCCAGGCCCTTTGCATGGCAAAGCCGATGCACTTTCTCGCATCGGAGTTGATGCACCCCCCGAAGAGACAGTCCTTCCTGTTTTGCCAAAAAACACTGTTATGTGTGTTTGTGCTGCGACTAGTTCCTTATTAGAACAGATCCGCCATTGGACAGCGGACCATGAAACGGTTCTTCAAGGGTTGCAAGCACGTTTTATATCAGGACTGCCATATGTACAGGAACGCCTGTATATCCCTGATGTCCGGACTCGGTTGCAGGCCCTAAACTGGTCTCATGATACTCGTTTAGCCGCCCACCCAGGACAAACCAAAACACTCAACCTACTCCTCCGTCGGTGTTGGTGGCCCAATATGAAACGGGATGTGGCAGATTTTGTATCAAAATGTGCCGTATGCACACAATGCAAATCGGTCCCTGGGAAACCTGTAGGGCTTCTCCAAAGAATGCCCATCCCGCCACGCCCCTGGCACACTGTGTCACTTGACTTCGTGGTAGAGCTTCCACCGGTCCAGGGCTTGACCACTATTTTGGTGGTCGTGGACACTTTCACCAGAATGGCTCGGTTTGTCCCTTGTAAAGGCGTCCCCTCTGCTCCTGCATTGGCCAAGTTATTCTTCGAACAGGTAGTTTGTCTGTTCGGTCTTCCATTGATTGTTGTCTCAGACCGTGGATCCCAATTCACCTCACGCTTTTGGTTGGCTCTCACCCGATTCCTTGGCATCGACGTTCGCCTGTCATCATCATACCATCCTCAGACAGACGGACAGACAGAACGACTTAATGCCACCATGGAGCAGTACCTTCGATGTTTGTGTCTACAGTACCAGTCGGACTGGCTGTCCGTATTGGGGGCTGCGGAATTCGCGTACAACAATGCTTGTCACGCATCAGTTGGCTGTTCTCCCTTCTATGCCATGTATGGCCAACATCCGCGGGTTTTACCGTCCGCCCTTCCTTCTGTGGCACAGGTACCCGCAGCTCAAGCTACGGCCCAATCTTTGCTGTCTATCCGCACTGCCGTGCTTCAACATCTACATCAAGCGCAGGACCGCATGAAAACACATGCTGATAGGCACCGCCGATCAGCCCCGGAATATCGCCCGGGGGATAAGGTTTGGCTATCCACTGTGCATCTTCATATACCGGGCAAACGTAAACTGAACCCTCGTTACATAGGTCCCTATCCCATCACGCAGTGCATTAACGCAGTCGACTATCGCTTGGGCATACCTCCCAGTTGGAAAATACACCCCGTGTTCTATGTCTTTCTATTGCGTCCTTACATTGCTGGTACGTGACTCTTCGATCGACCAGCCCCCATTACGATTCAGGGTGAAGAGGAATACGAGATGCAGGCCATATTGTATACACGACTGGTCCGGGGTGTCCGCCGTTATCTAGTAGACTGGAAAGGTTATGGTCCGGAAGACAGTACCTGGGAGCCCGCTTCCAACATTCATGCTCCGCGTCTTTTGCGGGCGTTTCTCCAGTCTCGCGGATTGCGACCCGGGGGAAGCCCGTCTTTGAGGTGGGGTACTGTCATGCCCCCCGGATTCCTACGGCATTCTTATGCCCATGGGAGAAGCCCGTGGCGCCTGTCCTGGCGATTACATCAACGCCGGCATCATCGCCGGTAAATACTACATCTCCCGGTAGGTCTTGCGCTTGGCAGGAATCCTTGAAACGCTTTTTCCTTTGCATGCGTTCCACGCCTCTTTTTTTCTTTACTTCCTATATCTAGCCACACCCCCAGAAAGCCGGTGCTCCTAAACCGTTGTGTTACGCGAGCAGCGCTTCTCGGAAAAAGTTTTCCTACTTGTTGTTTACCTGTTAACTGACTTCTGTTTACCCTTTTATGACCTCGTTATCTGGTTTCTGATTCTGTTTTGGCGCCTGTCTGATCTGTCCTCCCCTGCTCGACCACGGAACTTGTACCGGACTGTCTTGGGATTCCGCTTCTCGTGTCTGGCTCCCGGCTCCTTCTCTGATCCCTAACCCTGTATCCCTTACCCGCTCCTGGTTACCCGCTCTTCGAACGAACAAGAAAATACCCTGCATTCTGGTGTTTGAGAAATGAAACACCACGTCTTTTTCTTCCTGAATCCTGTTTTTCTGCACTGGGAAGAACAGTGTGGACCGCTTACACCTGGTGACATTCTAGCTTGGTTTGTTTTTGGATTTTGGGATGCTCTGCTGTTTGCATCACTTTCCTTTGGATTTTGGGACGCTCTGCTGTTTGCATCACTTTCCTTTGGATTTTGGGACGCTCTGCTGTTTGCATCACTTTCCTTTGGATTTTTGGGACACTCTGTGGTTTGCATCATTCCCCTTTGGATTTTGGGACGCTCTGCTGTTTGCATCACTTTCTTTTGGACTTTGGGACATCAGCGACACCAACCTTGGCACTCTCTGTAAGTCGCCGTCTGACCCTCGCCCACATCTGGTCTTGTGTGTTATCACAAGTAGGTATTCCACAGGAAAGAAGGAATACACAGGTAAACTTGTGGGTCTCAGAGAGTGTAGAGGGGTTGGTTTTTGCCATCAACGAACGGTATGTAATATTTACCTTGTTTGTTTCTTCCCTCTAGCTCCGCTGTGCGTTCCGCCTTTTTGCCTGAGCCCTTGGCCTGACAGGTTTTATTACCCTGCAAGCTGTGCTCTCAGGAAGGAAGTCTGAATTACTTCAGTGACATCTGGTCCAAGTGGTTTTCCAGACTTACAGTGGAACATACGGAGTACGACAGAGCCGTTCCTGGACCTGTGCATCCAGGTGGAGTTTTTACCTTCATGGTAACAAACTGGTATGGAGGGTAAAGGATGGCCTGGGGTGAACCTGTTAATATATTGTGCAATATACACACTGGGCGGAGGAGACCTTAAGCACTCAACCTCCACCCAGGCACATAAACCCCCAACACCCTGACTAATATGAGCCACAGAGCTGGATTGGCCTATAGGGAAATGAGTGAACTTCCCAAGTGGAATTTTATCACTCGCTCCATGGACCAATGTGGGCTCAACATAGCCCCCAGCTAACTGTATCCTTACATCATGACTGCTGCACCCAAGAACGGTGACACATGCCCTGCCAAACCCAGACAAACAAGATATCACTATTTTTTTTTTTGTTTTAATTGTATAATACAATTTTTACAAAATAAAGCTACAGTCCCCCATTAACTGTTCGAGTTCCCCACAAACAGAGCTGCACAGTCTTTCTTTGACCTATGCTGCAATCCACGCGTAGTTCCATATCTGATTCAGCACCGGGGTCAAGAACAGGGTCCACGTCCCCCACAGAAGTGGCAAGGTAATGACACCCAGCTGGCTATCCTGCAAATCCATATCTGCGGTCAAGTAAGCAGGTCGATCTCTCGAAAAAAGCCTACCACCGCGATCACCCAAGTGGTCCTTTCCCCACTTAGGAGCCGGCACCACCATTCCTCTTCCTCATAGACATATAGGTTTTTGAACAAATGTCTGAGATGCCTCTGGCGGGGGCCCGTAACACCTAAGCAGTTGAGCAAGAGGTGTCTTATGGTTTCAGCCATCTCTAACTTCTTGCAGAATCTGCATGCTTCGTCCGGGGCCAATTTTCTACGGAATAGGACTTCCCTTGTGTGAAGGATATTAAGACGGATTCTTAAGAAGTTCATCGTGAGTTTGGAATCCGGTCCTCTTAATAAGTAAGGTTTGAGCTCGTTCACTTTAGACAACAGTGGAGGAAGGTCTTTAAACAGTTTTGAGGCGGTAGCTTTTTCCAAAGTGTCGATCCAGTCTTGATTTAGAAGTTGAGATTTCACCTTGGCGGGGTTGTTAATTAGTTCATCTTTAGAACTTCCAGCGCTCTCTAAGATTGAATCGATCTTTGCCATCCAACTTGTGAGCATTTTGCATGATCCAGACCGGATTTCGTACTGGATTTCTTGCATGATCCGTGGAGGACTTGGGAGTAGGCACTTTCGGAATAACATTGCTTCGTTACGAGAGACAATAGAGGTCAAAGATTGTAAAGAAAGTTCCGTTCTTATTATCATCATTGGTAACGAATCAGGAAGGTTAAGGACCTTTCTCCAATAGAAACCTTCCACTTTTAACCAGAAAGATGTTGGCAGGTTCGGTAAGGCTTCTGCTCCATACGTGAGCGTCGGGATCACTTTAGCCTTGTAGAAGGTCACCACAGGGGCCATAGGGAATTTTCCGTATTTTTTCAGTATTGCCCGAGATTGAGAGATAAGAAGTCTCGCCTTAGACATAATGTTCTCCTGCATCAATTTTTCCTTGCTGTTCTTGTTAATGATAACTCCCAAGTATTTAAAGCTGTCTACCAATTCAATTTTGATGTTATTAACCGCCCATGTGAATTTCTCCGACTTCCTTTCGTTTCCTCCCAAAGTCATGATTTTGGTCTTTTCCAGATTCATCAAGAGATTGTTCTCTTTGAGCTAGGCATCGAGGTCATTTATCTGTCTCTGGAGGCCGATTGGAGTTACATCAAAGAGAATTATGTCGTCCGCATATAGCAAGCGTGAAATTTTGCTGGATCCCAATGTCGGAGGGAACATCCGGACTCTAGCTTCGTACTCTTTGAAGTCGGCCGTATATGCGTTATACAGGGCGGGAGCTAGGGGGCATCCCTGCTTTACCCCTCTTACCGTCTTCATCCAGGCAGATAGAAGGCCTTGGTTGTTGAGCCGGACACATATTGTGGTTTCCGTATATAGGGCCTTTATGGGTTCCAGTATCCTTGGGGGACAGGCATGGAGATGTAATTTTTCCCATAGTCGTTGCCTGTCTACCCGGTCAAAGGCCTGGACCAGGTCGATGAATGCCATATAGATCTTGGGGCTGCCCTCGAATACTTTGGCTTTAAGTGTGCTCACTGCCAGAACATTAACCAAGGTACCGACATTTTTCACGAAACCCGCCTGGAAGGGATCCGACAGGCCAGTCACCGAGATCCAGTTACTAAAGTTGTCCAGGATTAGAGCACCAAAGAGCTTTCCTATGGAGTCTAGTAAAGCGATGGGACGATAATGTGAAGGGTTGTCTTTAGCTCCCTTTTTGAAAATAGGGACCAAAATCGCTTTCTTCCAGGATGATGGAATGGTTGAGAATCTAACACAGTTTGAGAAAACTTCTTGGATAAATGGGGCCCAAACTTCCAATTTGTTCTTTATGTCGAAATTGGTTATGCCGTCAGGTCCTGCCGCTCTGGATCCATTGAGCTGAGATATTTTTCCTTTAATTATGTTCAGGTCCGTTGGGATTTCCCACAGTTCTCCTGAGCTAGGAGTCCAGTTCTCTGTCACCTTATCCCGGACTCCGTAAAGGTTTTCAAAATGTGATATCCAGGATTTTTCACCGATTGAATTTTGTAGTGCCTGGTTCCCTAATTGAAAGTTACCTTTAATCAATGACCAGAAGTCGCGTACCTTGTGACCACTAATAGCGCTCAGCATGTTTTCCGCGTCTAACTGGTACCTATTTGCTTTAGTTGACTTCAGCCAGACTTTGTAGGCTTTTACTGCAGTAACGGCTTCAACCTTCTTGCTCGGTGACATTGTTTTTGCTGCCTCCCGTTGCAGCTTTCTGACCCCTTTTCTTCAAGTAACTAGCTGTTCGTTGTAAGTATGAAGTGGGGCCTTAATTCCGTGTTTCAGCGCATTATTTTTCCGGTGGTAGACTGTCAGTAAGGGCAGATATTCAATCAAGATTGGTGGGCTTAAGTGCTTAATCAGCTTGCGTTCCTTGTATTGATTGGTTAGATTAGAAATGGCTGCTTCCGATAGTCTCAGCCTTATCCCACTCTGGTTTACTAGCAGATTCTGAGCACCATACTCCGCCTTTCTTCTCCGTGACTTCCACGAGAAAGTAAGTAGGTTATGGTCGCTATGCTGCGTTCTTATAGTTGTGAGGGATAAGCACAGCGGCAGGAGGCTCCTAGACACCTGGATGTAATCAATTGTTGCCGCTTGATTTCCTCTTTCCCAGGTTGGGATATCTTCTGTCTTCTTACCGGCCCTTTGCCCAAGGATATGCATCTCTCCTGTGTTTAAGAAGTTGTGCCACATGCTGTTTCTACCTTGGGACTCTTTAAGTTCGAGAGTTAGATCCATGTTCAAATCTCCCGCAATGATCACGTCACTGGAGGTAGATGTTATTAAAAAGTCATCTATTAGACTCTCAATTTGTGCGAGAAAAAAGTCGTTGTTCACTCGCTTTGGGTTCCAATATACGTTAATCAGAAGGATTTCTGATTTATGATTGGAGTCCGGAGGGCCTTTCGGCCTTTCCCACTCCAAAAGCGTAGCCAAAAAAAATTCTGAGGCTAAGAGTGTCTTGGACAATGATAGCCCTGAGCCCACTCTTAAGGCCGTAATTAGGCCAGATCTCGGCCTACCTCTCTCCCCTCTAAGGGCGGGTGAGTGTGCCATTTGAAAACCATCTAGCATTGGTGGCTCCATTAGCCACGTTTCCTGCAAACATAAGACGTCGAAGCTCCCAAAGTTGACATCTGAAGAGACCGTTAGATGGCCGAAACCTCTGGTGTTCCACGATCCCAATTTCAGTGATATCTCCGAGACTTCCGTGGGGATCGGTGCCTTCCCTGATAAATCACCGGAAAGGACGTCTGATGGCTACTGCCCACCAACTTGAGAGTGAGGTGGGTACTTGTTATTTCTCATTCCTTCCCCAACCGGGTACATTTTCCCCGATAGATTTCTGCCCTGCTGCGATATTTCATCTGCTTGTTCCACACGTTGAAAAATTCTTTGCGTGACATTTCGTGTCGAGAGTGGTACCAGTGGAGGACCTCTCTCCACGCTCCTTCTCCTTTCTGTGTCGCGTCGAGTGTTCAAATTGTTAGGGGCTCTCCGAGTCCGATTTTCATCATGTTTACTAAACACTTGAGGCCTTGTGGGTGTTTTGTGAGGCAAAAAGTTTTGGTCATGATCCTGGTGTCTGGGTCGATAGTGGGACCGCTCCTGCAGAGGCGAAGTTGGTGTTTTGCCCTCCATAGCATTTGACAGGTCAAAGCCCAAATTATGTAATTTATCTCTTGCATTCCAGATTTGGTCTTGAATATGGTTCGATCCTATATGTAAGAACGAACTATCAGTTCTTCCATTAGGATTCGGTTCCAAAATATTTATGTCTTTTGTAACATCAATATGGGATAACCGGCTCTCCTGGAACAGTTTGAGTAGGGCCTTTCGATTTAATATCCAGCTATCCTGTCTTTCTTGTGTTCTTTGGAGTTTGAATGTTCTTGTCATCGTTTTCCTTTGCCCAAGCAGTGGTGGGCTATTGAGGCGAGTGGATCTGCCCTCCCGCCGTCCTGTACCCAACAAGGTGTGGGCTCTAGATCTATAGTGGAGTTTGGGTTTATCCAATGAAGGGCTCCTGTACTTTCTGCTCTCTTGTTGAACCCAGGGAGTTTTCACCCCGGGGGAGCTGCGACTTTGATGTGGATCTCGGGGATGGGCATCAACTTGGTTTCTCCCATGATGCCTCTTACCCAGTGCTGGACCAAGATTCCGACTTACTCTTCTCTGGGGCGAAGTAGTTTTTACCACAGCCCGCGGAGAAGTCGAGGGAGAGTCGAGAAGCAAAGCCTTTGATTTCGATTCGTCCTTTTCTCTGTTATCACGAGTTTCCGTTTTTTTTTTTTTTTTTTGAGCCAACGCTTGGGGAATTTCTGATTCTGATTCCTCAACCGTGTAAGTGCTCATATTCAGTAGATCGATTGAGCTGCTGAAGCCCTCTCGCGACCTTTCTAAGCTCCGAGAGGTCAACCGCGTCTTCTCCGCGGGTTTTAATTTGAAGACTTGACGATTTTGTGTTGGCGGAGTGGTTTTTCCTTGATTCCTCAAGTCCTTGTTCTCAGGCTTAGCCTTTTGTATGGGCTCTCGCTGGGGCTTATTTTTTGGAACTTTCTTCCCCTTGCAGACTGGCTCACTTTGACCTTTGTGTTGAAATATTTCAAAGGTAGATGGAATTTTCATTGTGGAGAAGTCTATTGGTTTCGCAAATGGTTGAATTGCTGCATTTCCTGGGAGGGTGAATGCCACTGATCCATTTTTCCTTCCTGATTTACTGGCAGATCCACTCAGAGACTGGCCCTCCTTTGTGTTATACTCCAGCTGATCAGCAATTTTCGCCAGAGATGGGGGTCTCTCTATAGGCCGTGCACTCCCCTCTGTGTCCCCTTCCACTCCACAACCTTGGGTCGTCACAGGGGGTTCATTCGCCCCAGGCCGGTCTATAGTTTGTGTCCCTTGGGTGTTTCTTTGCCAATTTGCCGAACTTAGTTTGGGGATGACTGACCTTTCTGCGGACTCAGGTCGACTCCCTGCACTAAAGACTTCCTTGTCATCGCCTTTATGATGTTGAAGTGCAGTGATGAAGCCCTCTAGAAAGGTCAGTTTAGTATGCTTATGTGTAATCAGAGTAGTTTGGTCTTTTAAAGTGTCGCTGATTGCTTCATATAATTTCCCAAACGGAGCCAGTGCGATGGTAACTGAGGACAGCATGGTCATAAGATTCTCTTTTTTCAAGGACATTTCTAGCACTTGACTAGGAGGATTTTCGCCTTGCCATCTAGGAGTCAGCAGAGAGCCCCGATCTTTGGGGTGTCTCGGGCTTTTATCGTTTGAAGGGTCATCCCCTTCAATTTGTAATTCCGGACTGATCGCTATAGGTTGAGGGATTCGCGGAGCGGGCGCTTTGGGCAACACAGGAGGGCCCCTGTCCGAAGCTGGGGGCCGATGTGTCTCCCATATTGGGGTTCCCAGCGAACCCAGGCCCACTACTTTCTTCATCGTGTCTGATAAATTATCAGAAGACAAGATCACACTTCCAGGGGTGCTGCTTCCCACGGGTATTGTCTTGGCATTCAGCTGAGTTATGACAATCTCTCTGTTCAACCAATCGCTGGGTGCAAGACCAGGACCGGGTTCTGTGCTACCCTTCCCAGTTACTGCTTCTGCACCCATACTAATTGGGTTAAGAGTCCGATTCCCTTGAGGCGGCAGATGTAATGAGTTATTAGCCACTTTCTCTGGCTGAAGAGTCATCTTAGGGGGAAGGTTCGAATGTAAGAAATGCATTGCTCTGTCTTCCACTATGGCCAGCAGTTCTGCATCTGATATATCTTGACGTCCTGCTTCCTCCATTCGTGTTTTTTTCCCAAAAAACTCTTTCAGAGTTGATATCGATTTCATACCATGAGAAGAAGGGTGTTTTTTACCCCCACCTGTCCTCTTTTATATGGGGGTTTAGCCCTTACCGCTCTGCGAGAAGACATCTTGTGGCTGCCTCCCGCCATTTTCGGCGAGTTGCCTATTATCTGGTCGGTGTTTGCTGATATATCAGCCACATCCGTTCCGAGTGGTGGGGCGAAGTTAGATAAAAGTGGGGAGGGTTCTTTTGTGCCGGTGTTCAGCGCCGGAGTTACCAGCCGCGGAGGGGAAGTGCAGATTTGATCGCCCCCATCTTCTAAAGCAGACCCCGCCATCTCCCGCCCCTCGTTTTCTACCTCTCCCACCTCACCCACAGATTCGCCCAAGGCTTGGGGAGCTGATAGTGGAACAGCTGATTCCGGGGGTGTTCTTAGCTCCTCCTCTCCCTCTGTGTTGTGTATCATGATCACTATCCGCTTCCGGGCGAAAGTATATCTTTGGGTGCGGGCGAAAGTATATCTTTGGTGCCCCCTGGACTTGGTACTTTCTCCACAAGGGAGTCCAATTTTCGGGGCGAATGCCAGGACCCCCCCCTATCGTCTCCCGTGAGGGTGTCGTAGGGTGCTCGAGGCAATCTCCTTCCGCTCCTTCAGCACACAGTGGGGCTACCTCCGGGTTCATTGTCCTTCCACACCCCACTTCTAGGCCCTGAGCTATAAGGGCGGGTGATGTAGCGGATGGTGTAAGGGGAGACACAGGACACATAGATGTTAAGATATCGTCTAGCGGGTTTTCTAAGACTCGTCCCGCAATCGGCGCTGTATTAGACGGCGAACCTTCCACCCCCGAGATTCAATCGGAGGAAACATAAAGTCACTTACTTCGTTCAGCTCGGCAGGCCGAATAGTGTTTACCTGTGTTACTTTTCCCGCGTGTTTTATGCGGGAAATCCGCTGCAATCTCAGGGTTGCCAGTTGCTCCACACTTTCTGGCGAGGTTACACAATCCTTGTTGTTGCATGGTGGCAGACGAGGTTTGCCGTTTCTTAATAAGCGCTTGTCCTGGTCCTCCAGCCCAAGTTTCCGCTTTGCGTGCTCCTCTGTAGCTGCCATCCACCGGGCCTGAGGAGCGATAGATCTGTATGCAAGCAGGATACGTTCGTTGCAAACTCGTCAAGCAGTCACGCGGGCCCGCGGACTGCTGACTGCCCTTGTCAGTCCCTTCGCGGTCCGCTTCGCGGAAGACTGGAAGTATGTAGAGTGGAGGGCTCGGGACACGCCACTGAGCACACGCCTCCAACGGTAGAGCCAGAAAAAATACTCGAAAGATGGAAGTGTATTGAATTTTCCATACAATTAAATTACGTGCAGTATCAACAATAAGCGGCTATTTGGAATACATTCATCGCCCATCAGCCACTGCAGACCCGTTGTGCTGTGGCATGTTGTGATGGGGCTGGTGCACACCAATACAAAGCAATTAGCACAGGCTTCTTGTCACCAGGTGTGCTCTTGGCATGTTGTGATGCGGCTGGTGCACACTTATATAAAACGATCAGCACGGGCTTCACGTGACCATCTGTGCTCTGGCATGTTGTGATGTTGCTGGTGCACACCAATACAAAGCGATCAGAACAGGCTTCACGTGACCTGGTGTGCTCTTGCATGCTGTGATGGTGCTGCTGCACACCTATACAAAGTGATCAGCACAGCTTCACGTGACCATGTGTGTTCTTGGCATGTTGTGATGGGGCTGACGCAGGCTTAACGTGACCATGTTGTTGAGCGATAGATTAATACGATGTGCATAGCTACAGCCTTTCCCCCAGGCCAATACCGCTGTAACATCTCTACGCTGTTCGCAGCATACCTGGAGATTTTTTCTGTATACATCACTATGGTAACATTGGAGATGGGCGGCCCATAACAAGATGGCTGGCGTTACCATAACCAGAGCACGAACATGACCACGTTCACGTAGAACCCATAAGAAGCCACCCAGCATTTAACCACGACAGGAACAGGTAAGCACTGCGTTGCAACTGCTTTGTGAGTTGCGGTGCGCTAGTTTACTACCTTTCTGTCTGCTAGGTTCTAGCATTCTGATTTCCTCTATTGTCCTTGACTTCCCGCTGCCGTACCTTCGGGTCCTTTCAGCGCCGGCTCTCTTTTGCTCCTGGTTCTCAGCCCTGTGTTCGCTCTCTCTCTCTCCTTGCCCTCATTTGGTTTCCCTTCAAGCTGGTTTCCGCAGCTTGGATCACTCCGTATCCCCTCTGCTGGTGCATTACTGCCTTGTCCGCCCTTCTCATCTCTTCTCCCTGGTGTGTACTTCTATTCTTCTATCACCATGGAGCTGCTTCTCTCTCTGCACTTCTCGTCTGTTATTTGGACCTACTGCATAGTTGGGGATTGTCTGCTTCTACATCACTTATCAATCCGCCACGCCACCAATCTACCTAAGTTGTCTGTTCAACGTACGTAGTTCAGTGAACAGGACTTTCGAGGAACTACAAGTTTTTCTTTCCTGAGGACACAGTTCTCCGGGTTTCCCCCGTGCCACCCAGATTCATACCTTGGGTTGGCACAGTGGTGGCTTGGAGTGATTGGCCTTATCTCTTCGCCCCAAAGGACGTAAGATCCAAAAAGGCGACAAACGAGAAAGAGGAGGCCAAGTCAAAGAAGGTGAGACATGATACTGACAACCGCCTAGGTGAGAAACGTTACTCATACCGCCCAAATCCCACCCATATACCAAGCAGATAAAGCAGAAGATTAACACAATTTAAGTTTAAGGTAGCACAGTTAAAACTAAGCTAATGTTGCGACATCACATGTGCGTGCATTAGACACAAAGCAATTGTACACACAACACAAAGAAGGTAAACACTAGGTCAAATATGCATATATATTGTGAGGAATTCGGCCGTCCACACGGTTGGAGTGTGCTCACATGGACTTTTTTGAAACTTAAATGAAATTGAATGATGGTAGATCATCCTCCAGAAAATGTGTGGGTAATCTCCACACATTTTGCTATGCTCACCACACGAAATACATATAGACCGGTGTACTCTGGGTGGACACAGCCAACATGTGCGGTCCCCTCTGTCTTATTTATTTGGGATATGACAGCCAGGATTACACCATGTCATCTCTGAAGGGGAGGGCCAATCCTTCTTCCTGCAATGGCCAGCCTAATTAACTAACAAAGCCTCCATGGATCCGCCCTGTCTTTTTGTTTACTTCTGTTGCTGGTGGCAGCTTCACATACTTACATTGCATTCGTAAGACATGAAGAATACTTTTATAAGCAATATATAAACTGAATGCATCAGGAACAACATGTGTACATAACTCACTAACAAAGGAAACCAACAGTAATGGACAGCCATCTTTTCCAAAATAGAAACAGAAGTACCCTTCTAAGTAAATGAAAGGCCATCAAGGCTTCACAAGAACTCATTATGCTGAAATTACAGGAATGCAGATCTGTGCAGAGCTCAGACAGTAGCTGTGCAGACCAAGCCAAGGTTATTGAGGAATTAAGGAGGGTCTGAATGTCTCAGAGAGAACACAAGATAACAATTTCCAAGATGCAAACCATATATTCTGAGATTAATTGGAAGAACAACTAGCCTTTGTGAGCCAGGTGCAGGATCATTATAAACCCATCGACTTCAACGGGAATGGATCAAAAGAGTCCTCAGTGGTAGAGAAAATCACAACACTTGCACTAATACTAGCTACATTTACAATAAATGCAGGGAGAAATAATTCCAAATGTGTTCCCACCACATATGACCCATAATTAAACAACACTGTCTATTCATTAGCAACGGACACAGATAAACCACCTGCCCTACTCTGTGCGCATATTCCCAGACACAAAGTGCTGTACAAGGCCAACCATAGAGGAATTACTCTGGTTCACAGCCTAGGACTAAGGGATGGTATTGTTTTTAATTAAAAGGAAAACAGTCTATGGACCCTTTTGCCCTTACTCCTATTTGGCTCATGTCTTGACAACCTGTCAGTTGTCCAAGGTTGGTCAGTAGAAAGCCAACCAAACAAAACCCCCTGAGGTTATTCCAGCCAGTACGTATTCTGCCAAGCAATAGGTTATTGTAGAGATGATGCTTACTTATAATTGTCAGGTTAGAGGTGGCCTCAGGAGGAGCCACCAGATTGTGACTATCCAATTAGGAAGGGAACCCCTATAGAATACATATATAGTTATCCTTACTAACCAATCCCTTCACACTGTAGGTTTTGGTAACTAAGATTGTAATGTGGCATCGGTTATGACGTTTGTCCACCTCAAAGGCTGTTGATTTGTATGGAAGCTCTCAGAGCTGTGACTTTTTTGCTTGTGTGCTGTCCCTGCTTTATTTGGATGTTAATAACACAGGGTTTTGCTTTTCACTTTGTCTACTTCCGTTTTTGAGTCTGGTTTATCTAACTCCTGATCCTCTGTGTAATTTTGGGGTTTTCCCTGACCATGATTACAGATGGTAGCAGAGGAGATGGTTTGTTTGTGTCCTCGGATTAGGGGTAACAGAGATGGGCGGCAGGAGCCCCCTAGGAGAAAATTCCTGTCTGGTCCCCACAGAACACCCTGTACGGCCGAAGGGCAGCTGGCTGTTGGGCAAGATTCGATACCGAAGACCTTCAACAGATCCACTTGCGTACGTATTGACAACAGGCCTGGCAAAACAGGGAGAAGGTATTGTTTTGTGTATTGGGAGAATTTTGATGAAGTAAATATCTTTTGGTAAGGCTCAGGAAAGACCACGTGGTACACTTTGTTACAGGGTAGTAATAAAGAGAAGGATATCCTCACCAAGAGCTGGGAAGATGGCAGTAGTGTATGCATTTGTGTAGCAGTTGCTGGTGCCAGCCTTATGTTGTAAGGCAGTTCAGCTTTTGTGAAATGTGAACTTTCTGTGCATATTGGTGTATAATGTGGAGGGTGTGAAGTTTTGGTGTGGACTATGGAGTATGGTCTGGTGTGGGAGTAGCAGAGTGTGGTTGATCAGGGTGAGTAGCAGTTGTTAGGTCACTCAGAAGGTTTGGAAGGATCAGTGGGGTGGGGCCGCTCGGAGTGAGTGGCGTTTGTGGTATTGTTTTGGAGTATTGGGTAACGCGAGAGGCATGGTCTCGCAGTGAGACACATAAAAGAAGTATTGTTGGGAAAGGGCATCAAAGGGAGGTAAAATGAGTATGAGTTAGAATTTAAATAACAGTATTGGTAAGTAAAACTGTGATGTATTATCATGGGAGACACTCCCATTATTCATTTGTGTAAAGCATTACAAATACACAAACATAGTTTGGTCTGCAAACTACCAACACTGACATCGGGAGCAGGTAAATGCATTTATGAATTAGAGAGAATGACAGCCGGGGTGACATTAGGATACATAAATAGCTTGCTTGCTGCCAAATTAGGAGAGCATTCAGATGACATTTGAACATTGGTGGGCTACTCTGGAGTGACGGCACAAAATACTGACCATGATGGAAAACCCTTCAACAATGGTCATGTTAATTAGTGGTGAGCGCTCAGGGTTCAGTACCCAGACTGGAGCGCTATTATGACTCGCAAAATGAGAATGGACAAAGATCCAAAGATGTATATTCAGGAAAATTGGAGGTTAGAAATGAGAGAACGGTGGGACAAAAATATATTTTTTTTATTCTATCAGGGGATTCTCGGGGAAGTACAAATATAATTGAAAAAGATTGTGGGCATGGAAGCGAAGCATGGGTTGGAGATTCAATTGACTATTGTTCACCATTGCCGGTTAAAGCAAGAGAAAGACAAAGGCCCTCATTACGACCCTGGCAGAGTGGGTTTACGCCAGCGGAAATCATGGCGGACCCTTCCGCCTTACTACGAGTTCCCGTAGCGCCATGGAGCCTTTTTCCGCCTGCTTTTTCCGGGCGGAGAAATCCATGGCGCTACGGGACCTTGTTGTTAATTACGCCACCGTAATTTACGGTGGCGTAATTAACGCCTTCCCTACTCCCATTATACCCTATGGGGCAAAAATGGGAATGGGGAAGGGTAAAATGGGGATTGGGGATTTACCGCCCCGCCAAGGTCGGAATGGGGCGGTAAATCCGCCAACCCCCATGGCGGTGTTGGCAGCTTTGCGCCATGGTCCATGGTGCAAATTGCACCATGGATCTCCGCCAGGGTCGTAATGAGGGCCAAAGAGAATTGAGGACAGGAAGATTGAGGACGCAAGATTAGTTCAGAAAAAACTGTCAAAATTCTTAGTGGGAGTGGCAGTATAGACAAGCGGAGGGGAAGGATTTAACACACAAAGGCCAAGCAGACACAACCAGCACCTAACAGGAATTTTGCAGGAAGAGGAGAGTATAATTATTTCCCACAAGGGTTCGTACCTAGGGGCAGAGGGTTTAGATTTCAAGCTCCACAAGGAGGATGAGGTTTAATAGGGGACAACCTAGGTTCAGGGGACGGACACAGCAGTGTTGGACATTTGGAAAAATGGGGCACATTTCACACGTATGCAGAAGCAGGGGAGGGAGGCAACAGAATTGGCAAGCAGCTGATCCAAGAGGGGACGGCTTATCCCCCACTGTATAACACAGAGCCACCTGAATATTACACCCAAGATCACACAGAGTATCAGGCACAAGCACTGCAAATACAAAAGACGCAACAGGGGATGTCATCCCAAACACAACAGGTATTGATGCAAACACAGCAGGCTCTAATGCAGATACAGCAGGCACTGATGCAGACACAAGCACCAAGACAACAGAATCCAGAAACGCGATGGAACATGAACATATTGTCACAAGCACCCACACCTAGAATAGGGGGTTGACAGTAGTGAGGGGATTACCTTTTATTAGTGCAGGACTAGACATATACCCACAATAGGACAGCCTACAGGAAGACTTGATGTGTTCTATCCTATCAGTTACACCAGACCCACAAGAGGAACCGAGCATCAGGGTAACCATAGGTGACAAAATATTTTCCTGTTTTGTAGATCTGGGGGCGACTCAATCCCGTGTTAGAGAAGAGAAATTGTCAATGTCAGGCATTGTCCATGAATGTGCAAGGATTTTCTGAGGTGAAGACTATGTTTGCTTTTACAGGCACTTTACCCAGTACTATTGGAAAAATGATATGTCCATGCAGTGTTGTATTCCCGCAAGACACTAGTTAACATATTGGGGAGAGACTTGATGAGCAAATTAAACATGACAATATAATTTCCTGACCAGGGGATAATATCTTCTACCCTAGGAATTCACTATGTAAATGTACACACATTTATAACAGCATTCTATGGCCAGGAAGTACAAAGGTGAGTGCTATTAGCTCCAGAGGTATTCCTTTGTGGAGTACACATATTGTTAGCATGGCTCCAAAGAATGCAAAACAGACTATTGCAGTTACCTGTAGAATGTTTGTTTCGACCTGAAGTTTTCACAGACATGGAGGTAGGGTGGATAATTACAATTGAACTACAATCAGCAATAGTGTGGGAAGACAGAGTAATTTTGCATGGAATTGATTTGGAATGGATAAACTGGAGGACAGTGATAGCTCTTGATGAAGCGCATCAACTGATTGACATAACAGATGAAGACTTGTTTACAGATGATGATGCAGATGATGAAGTGATATTTAACATAAGTCTTACTAATGAGTTTAAAATTGAAAACTGGGAGATACCTCAAAGAACGTCACTTGCGAAAAGGGTAGCATCATTTCTCCAGGAAGATTTGGCACAAGTACCAAGCACATTGTGGACCAGCAGTCCATATGACGTTGGTCTATTAAAAGAGTAGCGGCAGTGAAAATTAAATTAAAGCAACAAGTTATTGTAACTCGACTGAGACAATCTTCCCTGTTGAAAGAAGCTGATGAAGGTATTAATGATGCCATTACTGCCCTGATGCGACAAGGAATATTAGTGCCATCAGTATCCCCATGTAGCACAGCTGTGTACCCAGTGAAGAAAGTGACTGGGGGGGTTGTGGAAATTCATCCAGGACCTACGCCCCTTGAACAATATTATTCAAGCAGAGTTCCCATTGGTCCCGAACCCAGCCACAATATTGTGTAACAGTCCATCCAAACCTAACATTTTACAGTGATTGATTGAAAGAATGTTTTCTTTTCGATCTCATTACATGAAGAGGGTCAGTATTTGACCTTGTTTACCTATCATGGGATCAAGTTGAAACATACTTGTTTGCCCCAGGGGTAATGTGAGTCACCCTTGGTTTTCAACCGGGGTCGCTACAGATGGATAAGGGAAATGTGCAACTTGATAGCATGGTAATACAACATGTAGGTGACATTTTAGTGTGCAGCAAAATAGAAGAAGAGGCAGGAAAGACGCAGTAAAACTGATGACAGCATTGGCAGGAAATGGGTACAAAGCTGACAAAACCAAAAATGCAATATTGTCAGGAAGAAGTACTATACACAGGTCAGCTAATATCAAAAGAAGGAAGGAAAGTTACTATTGAAAGAGCAGAATCAATAATGAAAACCTCCAGAACAGAGACAGTGAAAGCATTACAGCAAACTCTAGGTCTTTGCAATTACTTCAGAGCATGGGTCTTTGACAACAGCATGTATGTCAGACCACCTTTGAAAGGACTCAAAGAGGTACAAAAATAAAACAGTGATATAGCCTGGACAGGTCAGATTATAGATGCCTTTGATGTACTGAAGATACCAACAATAATTCACCCATGCTAGGATCCTTGAATACAATGCAGAATTATTTTTGTTTTCCCATTCAAACAGGGTAGTGATGACAGCTGTCCTTGCACGTGGGATACAAGCCATTAGCATTTCACAGTGGGATCCTTTATCCAGTCATGAGAGACTATTTATCCATGCGAACAACCATTGGCAGCAGCAGCCTTGGCGAGTGAGAAATCTGTCAGTATTACCATGGGATGCTCAGTCACATTATATGTTGAGCATGCCTTATTTGCAATCCTTAAAAAACCCAAAGGCACACTGACCACATAAAGAGCATCTGGCTATGAAGAGATGATATTCAACTCATTGATTAAAATTGTTAAATGCGGAGTAGTGAACCCAGCTAGATTCATAGCAGAAACAGTAAATGAAGGAGACAATGTTCATGATTGTGCAAAGTATACTGAGTATTATGATGAGATACTGCATGTCGAAGAAACTGTTCTGGGGGGACAATTGTTTTCATTGCCAGGTCCTTGTCAATAGACTAGAGCACAGGCGAATGGCACAGCGAGACAACAGTGATAAAAGCAAACCTGACTGATAAGTTTGAGGCAGTGGTAAGTACCGGATTGCCATTGCATTTCTCAGCACAATTAGCTCTGATCTTGGCACTTGAAGCACCCGAAGATGAGGCGGAATGGTGTATTTCGACTCAGCCTCTGTGACGTCAACAGTACACACAGGACTGTCCAGCACTGGGAAACCAGTCATGTCTTTAGGGCTGCTCAAAGTAGCATTAGGCCAATTGCACCACCCAGCACAAACATCAAGAGAGAGTTTTGCAGTAATGATCTTGGAGGATTGGTTTGTTCCAAACCTGGAGGAACATGTTTCAGATTTCATTACGTTTGCCTGACCTGCCAGAAATGTATGGCAGACCATACCTTGTGAACAGTGAGAGAGGCAATACCCCATCCTACTACACCATTTTAGCATCTGCATATAGGCTATGTAGATATGATCCAAATTTGTAATGGCTATGTATAAATGCTACATGTTGTATGTCCGTTTTCCCGATGAATTGAAGCAGGTCCATGAACACATCCGGATGCCATATGTGCTGCAAAGATCCTTGTCCCAAGGTTGGGAGTGTGTGAAGTGCTCCGATCTGAGAAATGTCCGCATTTTGTAAATGAAGTATTTGAGCACATCACTATCCTGCTGGGTATTAAGCATAAATTCCCATCCGCCTACCACCCACAAGCAAACAGCATTTGCTAACACCTCAACAAACTCCTAAAAGAGTAAATTGCCAAGCTAAAATTAACACAAAAAAGGTTGTCTCCATTGCCTTCCTTTCGCTCTATTTGCATTACATAATCAGCCCGGCTCAAACCATTACCTGACTCCACATGAGCTGGTGATGGGACACCAAATGCACAGATCCCTTGCTCCTCCTACTCAAGCTCACACTGATGCAGAGAGTGTATCTACTGTTTTGAGTCAAGAAATGCATAATTATTTGATAGCTATGATGGAGAGTTACATTTATGTCTCAACAGCTTCAAGTACGGCAGTGGGAGTCGAAGAAGACTTACAAAGCAGATGAACAAGTTGATCCTGCAGCCTGCTCAAGACATTAGTTTTGTTCCCTGGAGATGCAAGAACTTTACTAGATGGTGGCCCAAGCCCAGTTTTAATGGACATATTTAATGGACATATAATGAAGCGGTTACACTGACAGCATTGGAGCTCCAAGGCAGGCGTGCCTGGCTACACCTTGGTGACGTTAAACCCTACAAAGCAGAGACCCCCCTGACTGCCAAACCTGAGAGCGAAGATGAAGAGGAAACAGGAAGAGTACAGGCAAGGTCCGTGACAAGAGCAAATCGGCAGCAAGAACAGTAAAAGACATTGGTTCCTCTATAGATACACAGACAATTAAGTGAACAGTTGTATAACTAAACTTGCACAAAAACAAAGCATGGCACTTAAGCAGCATAAAGAAGAGTAACAAATGCTTCCTTTAACAATTATATTTTTCATGGTTTTATCCTATTTGATGAACACTTAACCCTTTTAGGAGCCTGGTATATAAGTATTGCTGTAACATAAAAGCCTATTTTGTTTTTGAAAGAGGTTTTCTTTACGATACTAACACAATTGTTCCTGTGAATAGCTATTCCTTAAAGAGACTAAAAAAGAAATTTCTTTTGATTGGAAACATGGGATTGGTTTTTGATATTAGATATTCAATTTTAGCATTAAGGAGAAACAGCACTCCTAGTTATCTGCAAAAGGTGGACATGTTAGTAATAATGCTTATAGCAAAATTGATTTAAATCTTTTTGTCTTTATTTTATTATACCTATGGCATTGAGAGAATTGGTCCATTAATGTAGTAATGTAATGTAATGTAGCCAGAACAGTGTACAGTCATCTCTCCACTATCACAGTAACACGTGAAATGATAACAAATGAATTCCCTAGAGCAGCGACACAGATGAAGAGACTGAAAATAAGTGTGTCAGATGACTTTTGGCACATGAATAAATATATTACTAATTCCCCTCAAGGCACTAATAATTTGTGGTAACAGCACATGAGCAGTTTATGGAGAGAGATGTCTGAAGAGAGCTATTACGTCTGTTCCCTCATCCACATACGCCAATAGCACTTCCAAGATATTCATAGCCACAGAAATACCAGTAAATAGAGCACATTGTCTAAAGCACTTAGCACTTTGCAAGACTAGGGGACAATTCCAAGGGAAATGGGCCATCTTGTGATGGATGTCAAATAAGATATTCTCTTATGAAGATAGCTATAAAAAACAAACGCTATGATGGATGATCCTTGGAGAAAAAAATAACGTGATATAATACATATTAGAAGGCTTGAATAAAGGAGAAGTTAGAGTAACTGATCATAAGCTATTACAGTGCACCAATGCTGCAGAAAGAGAGAGGCCTGGAACACCTGGTTGCTGAGAGAGACCCCAATTATTAATACATGGACACGTATTTACCTCAGAAGGTTGGGTTGAAGAAATGATGGGATGGAAAGCACAAGCACTCCTGACAGTACCAGTAGAGGTGATGCAAAATGCAAATGATGTACAGCTTAAAGAATTAACATAATATTCCAACTTACTCACATGGGCTGAGGATGAAGCAGGTCCCCCTACCCATAGTGTAAGAAATGCCACATTATGTTTGAAAAACACTGGCCCAGTGAAAGCTGGCGAGATGAAGGATGCAAATGCATAATGGATATACCAGGTATGGAAATTGGCACAGCAGTGCTCATGGACCACTATTGGGCTTGTGGTTCAAAGGCTTACATGCAATTACCTCTGAATTGGAGAGGCCTATGTTCCATAGTGCTAATAGGTACACCAGCGCTAGTAATACCTCAGAGTGAAGTACAAATTGGCAGGTACCCCCGAATGGATGCACACCTAAGAAACAAAAGGTGCCTTAGACATAGTAAAAGGGAAAAATATTTTTCGGCTAAATTAATCAAGGCTTATGATGACATACCAGATGAGCATAAGTTGTTCGGTAGAACGGCAATGTTCTTTATGTCCCTCTTCACTCCCAGTTTGCAGGCAGCCATGAATGCAAAGTGGTTACAAATAACCAGATGTTAATGCAACTGTGAGAGGCTTTGATGCCATAAAAGAAGAGCTGAGGGTCATAAAGTGTGTGACCCTCCAGGATCGTTATGTCCTCTATTTAATAATGGCCATGGAGGGTGGCATGTGTGCGAAAATGGTGCCTTCTTACTGCATGTACACACCCTCCCACGATGAAGAGAATGGAACCCTCACAGAGGCCATAGCCACCTAAACAGAATTGCACACATAAATGTTGGAAGAGATTGAAAATGAGGACTGGTTTAACTACTTGTTCTCTTGGATACCCACCTGGCTAGCCAATGCATTAAAGATACTAATAGCCATAGTAGTATGCATATGACTAGCTTCCTGCATTCTAAGAATAGCAACAAACGGTTGCAAAAGGACTGCCAAAGGGGCAGTTGGAATGGAAATAGTGATAAACCTGAATGCTCACATGCATGAGTATACCCAAACCGATGACTGGCTGATGCCCAGGAAATGGGAAGCCCTATCGACCAATCAGGATCAATGTTTACTTTTTCTCAGGATCCTCAGAATTATACTGGGCATTGGCTACATTGTGAATCTAATGGGGAATGCTGCTATATGACATGTAGTGTGGATGAACATGTTAGACACACAGGCACCGTGGGGGCGGTGACCAAAGTATGGATGCCCAAAGAACACTTTATGGGGAGGGCAAGAAATATGGTGTGGTTGAGGACTTGACTGGAGGGGGGAATGTTAAGGGACAGATAAATACGTTGTGCATAGCTACAGCCACACCCTTGACCCAATACCACCCAGGTGAGAAGCGTGATTCACTAAGACAACCATATCACCCATATCGCAATCAGGTACAGCAGGAGATGAATACAATTAAAGTTTAAGATGGCAGAGGTAAAACTAAGCTAACATTGTGACATCACATGTGCAAGCATTAGACACGAAGTAAAAGTGCACACAACACAAACAAGGAAAACACTTGGTCAAATATGCATTGATACACAAAGAATATTAACATTGTATCCATAAGACATAAAGAATACTAACATAAGCAATATATAAGCTGAATGCAGGAGGAACAACATGTGTATATAGCTCACTAATATAGAAAACCAACAGTAATGGGCTGCCGTTTTATCCAAAATGGAAGCCACAGTATGCTTCTAAGTGAATAAAAGGACTCAAGGCTTCACAAGAACTACAGAAATACAGATCCGTGTGGAATGCAGACAGTAACTGTGCAGACCAAACCATGGTTGTTTCAACTGTATGTAAATGTCTAACTTGTGCAGATGTAAGAAGTGCACTACATAAATAAAATAAATAAATAAATAAATAAATAAATAAATGAATAAAAGTTTACTGAAAAAAAGGAGGGTCTGAATGTCTCGGAGAGAACACAAGATAACAATTCCCAGGACACAAGCCATATGTTCTTAGATTAATTAGAAGAACAACTAGGGTTTGTGAGCCAGGTGTAGGATAATTGGATAATTATAAACCCATAGACTTCATGGGGAATGGATCAAGAGAGTCCCCAGTGGTAGAGAAAACCATAACACTTGCATTAATATTAGCTAAAATCCCAATAAATGCAGGGATAAAAAATTCCCCAAGCGGTCTCACCACACTTGACCCAAATTAAAGCACACTGGCCCTCATTACGACACTGGCGGAAAGGGGTTTACGCCGGCGTAAACCATGGCGCCCCTTTCCGCCTGAGTACGAGTTCCCGTAGCGCCATGATGATTTTTACGCCTGCTTTTTGCAGGCGGAAAAATCCATGGCGCTACGGGACTTGTTGTTAATTACGCCACCGTAATTTACGGTGGCGTAATTAACGCCTTCCCCACTCCCATTATACCCTATGGGGCAAAAATGGGAATGGGGAAGGGTAAATGGGGATTGGGGATTTACCGCCCCGCCAAGGTCGGAATGGGGCGGTAAGTCCGCCAACCACCATGGCGGAGTTGGCAGCTTAGCGCCATGGACCATGGTGCAAATTGCACCATGGTCCTCCGCCAGGGTCGTAATGAGGCCCACTGTCTATTCATTAGCAACGGAAACAGATTGGCCACCTGCCTTACTCCTCACGCATATTTCCAATCACGAGGCGCTGTACAAGGCCAACTACAGAGGAATCACCCTGGCTCACAGCCTAGGAATAAGGGATGGTAAATGTTTTAATTAAAAGGAAAACAGTCCATGGACCGCTCTCCCCTTACTCTTGTTTGACTCCTGTTTTGACGACCTATCAGTTGTCCAAGGTTGGTCAGTAGAAAGCCAATCAATCAAAACTCACCAGGCTATGCCACCCAGTAAGTATTCTGCAAACCAATAGGGTATTGTAGAGATGATGTTTACTTACTATTATCAGGTTAGCTGTGGTCTCAGGAGGAGCCATCAGATTGTGATTATCCAATTAGAAATTAACCCTTATAGAATACATATATAGTTATCCTTACTAACCAATCCTTACACCCCATAGGTTTTGGTAACTAATATTGCAATGTGATGACTGTTATGATGATTGCCCACCGCAAAAGCTGTTTTGTATGAAAGCTCTGATAGCTGTGACTTTTTTGCATGCATCCTGTGCATGCTTTATTTGGATGTTAATAACGCTCATTTCACCAAAATGCCAGGGGTAGTGGAAGTGACATCACATGACCCTTGACCCCCTGATGACATCACAGGAAGTGATGTCATTTGACCCCGCCCCGAAGTGATATCGCAGGAAGCGATGGAACATGACCTTTCCGTGCTTTATATAGAAAAAATGTACACCCAATATCACCCAACCTGTGTTGGTACTCATTTATCGACCTCAGAAGGATGAAAGACTGAGTTAAGGCATGTAAGAACAGACTAAATCAGTGACAGAAGTGTGCCTGAAATAAACCTTTGATGAGTCTTGCAATTATTGTATAGAATTCCAGAAAGACACATTATTTGTTATTCCTATTCTTTCTTATTTAGGCTCAGTGCTGAAAGTGTTAGACTTGTGGCACTCCTGTTCTTATTTTTCCTCTTTTTTTAAGGGGGCCTGAACAAGAAAGCCAGCCACTCCAGAAGTAAAGAGCCACATGGTGCTGCCCACAGCCCAGGAGCTTGCATTACCAAAAACAAAAAAAGTTTTTTTTTCGGTTTTTTTAAAGACAGAGTATGCAAGGGAGACCATAGAGGTCGCAAGGGAAACCTCAGAGGTCGCAGTTGCGACCTCTGGCGACCCCTAAATGATGTCCCTGATAACGCTGGGTTTTGATATGATATGGCATTTGTGACGTGCCTATACACAAGTGTTTCAAGGCGTTTCAAGGTGTTTCAAGTGTTTTGCCTTGCACTTTGTCTACTTCCGTTTTTTAGTCTGTTTTTTCTGTCTCCTGACCTTCTCTGTAATTTGTGGGTTTTCCCAGGCCATCATTACAATATGTGCTCTTGGCATGTTGTGATGTGGCTGACGCATACCTATACAAGCTGAATAGCATGGGCTTCACATGGCCATGTGTGATATTGGCATGCTGTGATGGGGCTGACACATACACCTATACAAAGCGATCAGACGGGGCTTCACGTGACTTGGTGTGCACGTGGCGACTGGCGCACTCCTATACAAAGCGATCAGCCCGGGCTTCACGTGACCAGGTGCGCACTTGAAATGTTGTGATGGGACTCGCACGGGTTTCAACTGAGATTTTTCAGTCTGATTTATTTTGAGATTACTAGCGTCCGCTGGGTCTGAAACACGCACTCGCCGCGCCCCCGTCAGAAATATCATTTAACCGCTGCCACCTCAAAGCAAGTGTTTTTTTTTCTTCCGGTTGTGTGGCAGGTGTTCTCCATCTTCCCAATTGAAACTATATTTGGAGCCTCAAGGCGACTGAAGATGAAAACATACAAAAAGGAGCAGCTGATTAGGGGGAGGGAGGTCTCCCAAAGCGGTCCTGCTACATGTATGCTAATAGGAGGGAACACCTTGTCTCTGGGAGGGGGAGGGGGGGTCACGCCGACCTCCCTCCCCCGCATCCATACGCCCCTCATGCCCCTACCCCCACACACAAAACAGAACGGAATATCGTTTTCTCTGAAGGGGCTGTGCGTTTCTGTGCTGGGTAGAAATACAACATTACACACGATGAAAGCTCCCAGACATGCTCTTTGGGGAAAATACACAGGCATCAAATATCGAAATGAAGAGACGAAGGAGCGTTGGGAAAAGGACGGGATCAAAGAGGAAGACGGGGGTTAATCGGCAAAGGAGAGGGATTGCAAGCTGCTGGGGGGAGAGGCGGAGGGGGTTAAAATAGAAGGAGGAAACGAAAGGGTGAGGGCGGCGCAGAAAGGTGAAACACGCCAGAAGAGGCGAACGTGGGAGGCAAAGGGGCGCAGTGGGTGGGCGGGCTCTGCGCTGGGAGAAATAGGGCGCAAAAGGGCGATGGATGCTGATTGTGGGGAGAAGGAAGACACGTCCTAGTGGGGCGTGATTGTGGCAGAGGTGAGACGGGCTGGTGAATGCAGGTACTGATGGACACGCAGCTCTGTGAACCAGGGAGGGCAGGGGCTGGCAGAGACGCGGGGCTGGAGAACGAGAGGACGCCGGGAGGCACCCAGTGATGTGATGGGGTAACATGCGTAGGCGGTGGGAGAAAGGAGGACACGAAAGTGGACGGGGAACATGGTGTAAGAAATGAAAAGGAGGGGAAACATGGAGAGGTGGGGTAGAAGGGAGTGACATGGGCAGTTGCGAACAGTGTGGGTGGGCAAGCGGCAGGGCCGAGGAGTAAAGGGGGCAGTGGCTGAGAGGGGCAGGGTGTGGATCAGAGAAATACAAGAGACACAGCGCGGTACGAGGGGTCTATAATGGGTGTTACGAGATAAATGGCGGTCAGAGAAATGAAGGGGCAGTGTGTGATGTGCAGGGGTAAACGAGGGGCAGGACAATGAAAGCGACAAACTCCGTAACTGGCGGGGGAAAGGGGAAGGAAGAGGAATGAGGGGAGAAAGTGGGTGATGTGCAGAGATGGGTGGGGCAATATAGCCATGAAGGGAGACAGTGGGTGATGGGGAGAGATGAATGGGAGAATAAAGGAATCAAGGGAGGCAGTGGGTGATGTGGGGAGATGAATGGGAGAATCAAGAAATGAAGTGAGACAGTGGGTGATGTGGCGAGATGGGTGGGGCAATAGAACCATGAAGGGAGACAGTGGGTGATGTGGAGAGATGAATGGGAGAATAAAGGAATCAAGGGAGGCAGTGGGTGATGTGGGGAGATGAATGGGAGAATCAAGAAATTAAGGGAGACAGTGGGTGACGTGGAGAGATGAGTGGCAAAACAGAGAAATGAAGGGGCAGTGTGTGATGTGCAGGGGTAAACGAGGGCAGGACAATGAAAGCGAAAAACTCCGTAACTGGCGGGGGAAAGGGGAAGGAAGAGGAATGAGAATGAGGGGAGAAAGTGGGTGATGTGAAGAGATGAGTGGGGCAATAGAACCATGAAGGGAGGCAGTGGGTGATGTGCAGAGATGAGTGGAAAATCAGAGACTTGAAGAGAGACGGTGGGTGATGCGGAGAGATGAGTGGGAGAATCAAGAAATTAAGGGAGACAGTGGGTGACGTGGAGAGATGAGTGGTAGAACAGAGACAAGAAGGGAGACAATGGGCGATGTGGAGAGATTAGTGAGAGAATAGAAACATGAAGGGAGGCAGTGGGTGAAGTGCAGAGATGAGTGGGAGAACAGAGAGATGAAGGGAAGCTGTTGGTGATGTGGAGAGATGAATGGAAGAATCAAGAAATTAAGGGAGACAGTGGGTGATGTGAGGAGATGAGTGGTAGACTAGTGAAATGAAGGGAGACAGTGGTTGATGTGGCGAGATGAGTGGGAGAATCAAGAAATTAAGGGAGACAGTGGGTGACGTGGAGAGATGAATGGAAGAATCAAGAAATTAAGGGAGACAGGTGACTTGGAGAGATGAGTGGTAGTATAGAGACATGAAGAGAGACAGTGGTTGATGTGGAGAGATGTGTGGTAGAACAGAGACATGAAGGGAGACAATGGGCGATGTGGAGAGATGAGTGGTAGAACAGAGACAAGAAGGGAGACAATGGGCGATGTGGAGAGATTAGTGAGAGAATAGAAACATGAAGGGAGGCAGTGGGTGAAGTGCAGAGATGAGTGGGAGAACAGAGAGATGAAGGGAAGCTGTTGGTGATGTGGAGAGATGAATGGAAGAATCAAGAAATTAAGGGAGACAGTGGGTGATGTGAGGAGATGAGTGGTAGACTAGTGAAATGAAGGGAGACAGTGGGTGACGTGGAGAGATGAGTGGCAAATCAGAGAAATGAAGGGAAACAGTGGGTGATGTGGAGAGATGAGTGGCAAATCAGAGAAATGAAGGGTGGGTGATGTGGAGAGATGAGTGGCAAATCAGAGAAATGAAGGGAAACAGTTGGTGATGTGGAGAGATGAGTGGCAAATCAGAGAAATGAAGGGAAACAGTGGGTGATGTGGAGAGATGAGTGGCAAATCAGAGAAATGAAGGGAAACAGTGGGTGATGTGGAGAGATGAGTGGGAGAATAGAAACACGAAGGGGGACAGTGGGTGATGTGGAGAGATGAATGGAAGAATCAAGAAATTAAGTGAGACAGGTGACTTGGAGAGATGATTGGTAGAATAGAGAAATGAAGGGAGACAGTGACCGAGGGAGAAGTGAGAAGTACATGACAGGTCAGAAATGAATAGGAGTGTATGATTTGGGGAGAGAAGGTATGGGGTTCGGGACAGGAAGATGAAGATGAGGCTGGTTGTGGTGGGCCTGGGTTTAGGAGTGTGACGGGAAGATGAAAGGGCAGTAGATGGGGTGGACATGGGAGAGGGCCCCTGTAATTAGTGGGCAGAAAAGGGTGCCATGGGTTGGGCTTTATTGAGGCTGCAGGCGCTGTGCTGCCGCCTCATTTCATCCTTCAGTGGCTTTCTGGGGAGGGGGGGGGGAGTGGCTTCCTGACAGGCCTGTTGGGGGGCCCGGGGGATAGCTTCTGCCTGGGCAGAAGCAGCCTGTTCGTGTGCTAGATGGGTACCGTTTCCATGTGGGCATCGTCCAGTGTCCGTCCTGGGCACAGCGAGGCGGGCACGGTATAGGAGCAGCTGTAGGTAGAGCCTTGTGCCTGTATTTCCTTGATGATGGGGGCGGGGGGGCCTGGCACTGCCCCGATCCGCATACTACTCTTCACGGCGGCCCCCGCATCTACCTACCGCGGTCGGTTTAGTGTGACGAGCAGAGGTTTTGGGGGGCGGGCATCTTTTGCTGGCGTGCGCCGGGGGCAGCATCGTGTCAGAGTTGGAGTCGCTTGTATTTTGGGGTCCCTGCTGTTACCCCGCACACCGCCCACCTCTCTGCACGCCACTATCTGTTATATGGGAGAGTCGGGTATTGGGAGAGGGGGCGGGGGCACCTCTATTTTTCGTGGCTGGTGTTCTCGCGTCTCCCCACCCCATTGGTGTATGCTCTTGTCTATATGAGGGGTCACATGTATTTGGCGTATCAGACAGGCCATATTCATGAGTGTGTCAGTGAGGGCAGTCATATACTCTCGCTAGTGGTGTGGGCCATGGGGGGCGGAGGGCGGTAGTCGGGCATTGTTGTGGCTGCCCCCCCTTCTCTGTGTTCTTGCCCCCGCGCATACACAGGATGATGGTTGGCATGGGGATGCGGGCATGTTAGGGTAAGGGGAAGCGGCACTTGTGTGTTGGGGTTGTGGTGGGGGAGGGGGCTCCCCGCCGGGACGCCCCTCTCTTTGTGCTGTTTTCAGTATATACAGTATGCGAGGTTGACGGGTGGGAAGACGTTACATTCGGGGCAGGGGGGTTGTACACGGGCAAGGCGGCTGCCCTCAGGAAGGGGGTCCCCGGGGCCGTCACTCACGCTGCAAATGCCTTCTTTCTCTGCGGCTTTGACAGTCAGGAGCGGCAACTACTGGGGAGGGAGCGCTATATCAGGGGTACTAGGGAAACTGGGCATCAGATGATCAAGGGACAGTGGTATTGGGGGACCCCCAAAGCCCCGCCACCTCCTTATCTTTGTGCGTGGCCCCGCGGGACTGGCATTGAGAACCTGTATTTAGGTGGGTGCCGAGGGCGATGCCGCACTGTTGGTTACGATCATCGGTA
Organism: Ambystoma mexicanum; assembly: GCF_040938575.1. Taxonomy (NCBI): domain Eukaryota; kingdom Metazoa; phylum Chordata; class Amphibia; order Caudata; family Ambystomatidae; genus Ambystoma; species Ambystoma mexicanum. The sequence continues at coordinate 342,833,367 of NC_090921.1, read as the reverse complement.
TTTCTGGAGCACAGAGAGCTGCATCGCAGGGTGGGTGTGTTCGGGAATGGTCTTGCCAGTGCAGCTGGGGGCAGCATCGTTTGGGGGGCGGCGACAGCTTTGCCTGCTGCAGGGCCCCCACCCCACTCACCTTTGTGCATGCCGGTGTACCTGTCCTTTAGCACGGTGAGCTCGTAGATCTTGCCGAACTGCTCGAAAAGGGGCTTCAGGTCCTTCTCCTCCAGGTTGCGGGGGATCTGTCCCACGAAGAGCTTGATGGCATCCAGGTCCTTCATGGTGTCCTGTGGGGGCTCGGGGCCGCTCATGGGGGAGGCTCGGGGCTGCAGCTGCCTTCTCGCCTCGCTCTCCGTCAGTCTGGCCATATCCAGCCCCAGCACAGGCTGGATTAAGAAGGGGAGGAGGAGACAGAGCGCTCAGCTGGAAACAGCATCTCCAGCATCAGGACCACAAAGAGGGGCGAGGCAGCGCCACCTGGTGTCCGCGACCAGGTGATGCGGCATCAGGACGAGATAGAGCCGCGCGACCAGGTGCCAGCAAGAGGCAACTGCAGCGGCAGGCTCACACATGCACTGTCACATGGTGTCGGCCGCAGGAACAGTAGAACAAGGAACACAGAGCCGTACCACCTAGAGTCAGCACAGGCGCAATATTACAATCATACATGCCATCTAGTTTCTGCAACACGACTGTAGTGCTCTGGTGTCAGAAATAGTGTTGTGGATCAGCAGGGCCTTTCAGGACAACCCCACCTGTCGTTGGCATCATGGAACTGCAGCACCAGGCAGTCCGCACCTGAGCAACAAAGCACGCCAATGTTATTGTGGCACCCTACTCGGTATACGCTCATTTTCAAAGCTTGGTTCCACGTAGAGTTTTTTTCATGTGTTTGAGAGTTCAATTATGTACTGTGGTGTGACGAATAAACTTCCGGGGGACCAGTAGTCTAGGGATGAATATCAGTTTCCAAACCATCACATAGCCCTACACCTCTAGTAGACCAGAAGGGATCCGACCAGATTGGAAACACAAGTAAACTATAAACCCCCTTGTCCAATTTTGGTAACGTGGACAGAACGGCAGGCTTATCTCCACAAGATCGTGACTTGTTGGTTATTTGCAACACAGCGAAAATACGATTATTACCCAATGATAAAAGGGACTGTCCAGTCAATGTTGTATACACCATCTACTTTATTATTATTCAACAGACAGTTCTAGCACACTACAAAATGCAACCCACCAGGTAAAGGAATGTAGAGGAAAGCCAGTCTTAAGAAGAAAAATGGATGCACTCTGGCTACTAACAGGAGTGTAGTCTGAAAAGTAATAAATCGCAATAGTTGAAGGATACTTGGTTTCAGCACAAAGGGAGAAATGGGTCATAAAATTTCAGTAGGGGCCTTCGGAGAAGGACTAGGGCGAAAGAACCACAATGTACCTTGTAGAAGTTCTTGGTGCGCAAAAGTGCAGAGTCGGTTTCAGGATGCTTTGCAGCTTCTGAGTTCAAGATGGGAGACAGCTGCAGGTATCAGGCGGCAGGCAGTTTGGTGACCCAGGCTTGATGGACGGCTGCATGCTGGAATACATGGCGGCTCGGGGTCAAGAATCATTTTCTCAGTGCTTATTGGCCAGTCTCAAGCACTGGTTGAGGCATCACGGACAGCGTTAACAACTGCGGCGCGACAACAGTCAGCGGTGTAGTCGGTTGCAGCTCGAGGGGCTCGACTGGCTCGAACATGTCCTTTAAGGCGGACGCTGGTTGATGCTTGTCGATGCACTCCTCCTAGCCTCTTCACTGGGCTTGTGTTGTCCTTTAAGGCGGACGGCTCAAAGCTGAGGAGAGTGTTGCAGGCAGATGCCTTGTCCTTGGTTTGGTTAAGAGACTCTCTGGCGCTTCCCACCTAGGAAGCTTGCTGCAGAGCCTAACAGGGCACAGTGTGTGCTGGCTGGGTACCGGTTCTGGATCTGCTGAAGGGCCCTCTGGATTCAGTATCTCCCTCTGTTCCCTGGGAGATGTTTAGGGGAGGGATCCTGCTTCCCCCTTTGGAAATCCTGGCCTTCCTTCACTGGCGGAAGCTGTAAGGCAGACTGTACCTTCAGCCAGGGTCTTGTTACTCCTTGCAAAGTTTTCAGATGATCTCCCCAAAAGAGGGGCTTGAATCTCTTTTCAAGCCAAATGGACCCCAGTGATTAGCCTACCAGTGAAGCCTTAATGAAGCAATCCTGGGTTCCCACCGACAATCTCCTGTATGCATGAGGTCATAACCACTGTGCTTTGCAACAGAGGTAAAGGGATGAAAACATGTAATACTATTTCCCACCCATCTTCCTGTCTGTTGTGGATCAAAGGGTTTTTCTAGTTAATTGAGCCCTCTGTGGTTCCTGATTAAAGCGGCAGGTCTCCCTTGAAGCTGCGGCGGGACCAAACATTTGGTCTCTGCCAAACCACATGCCATCTGAGTGGGGTCCTTCTGCGGAGATGACTACTGTAAATACATAGTTCCAGACATGACAGAACACTGCCCTTGATACTGAGAGGCGGGAGCTGGCTTCATGTTGACACAGTGAATATCAAAAGTCATTGGGGTTTTCCTGTCTTTTGTGAGTCCTGCGACTAGGCCTCCCATGGGCCTGTTTGAATTAACTCTGATCTGTATACGAGGCTGCCACCAGAAGCTATCAAAGGAACATTTGGATCCAATGTGGGGTGAAATATAGCCCCAGATGCCCTAAATAAAGAGGCTAGAGTTAGTTCTGAGGACTCACCAAAACAAAAGGCCAGCATAGAAATGATGTTAGACATAAGGCCTCTGGAACTCAAAGGAAAGAAAGTGGGCCTCAATTTCAAAATAACATTTGTGCAATGCATTTCATGATGGGAAAGAAAGACACGTGGAAATGATGTTTTGACAATCTATGGAGAGCTGCACCGACAGATATGAACGCCCGGCAGTGCATAGTATCTTCAATGGGATGCCAGAATTGTGTTTCAAGCAGCCGCAGTGAAACGGAGCATTTTACATTTGAATTAATTAAAAGAATGTCATTTTCGTTTTTCCCTCATCCAGATTAATCATATGCTCAGCAAAAAGCCCACCAGACCTTCAAGCCTGGGAATGGTGTTCTCATGTACATGTACCAGTCCGAAATAATATGTGGATATTGTTAAATTGTGTGCCGCATAAGATGTCATTTAAAGCAATTGTGTGTAACATTGAAAGGCCATGTGCTGCTGGCCATTTCTTCAGATGTGAAACTAAAAACTCAAGGACCTCCCCCTGTTGCTCTGGAGATTCAGGCCTGGTTGTCTTCAATCCATCAGTGCCCTTATTTAAAAATACAAGCAGGAATACTTTTGAGATCAGAAATGCGGTGGAGACCATATAAAGCCATGCCTGTTCTGGCAGCACTGGTGACCTACAGGTCACAAGTCCCATAAAAAGTGTATTAGTGTGGCCATTAGACAGCCCTGCTTATATAATGTGTCGGAAGAGAAGAACTGAAACTTAAAAAAGGTGGGGGCCACAGAGAGAAAGGAGGGAAACTGCACATTGACTTAAAATGGGAGAAATGCATTTTGTCGCATTAAATGGACAGCGTCCATCGCACAATGTTCATTCCAAGGCTTTTATTAAAGATGACAGTCAACCCCTTCTAACCATGCTAAAATGACTTTGATGGGATAAATAGAACAAAAGCTATTAATGAAAATGTGATTTGGGCCTTCCCGGATTACCAGAGATGGAGAAGTTGATAAAAGCATGCCAATCATAAGTAATATGATGCCCGTAAAGGGGCACATTTTTCGCTGATTTGGTTCCTGAGTAATAGAAGAAAAACTGTATCTCTGCACAGAAAGGACTTGCAGAATCCATACTAGTCTTATCTAATTCGCCTAAAAATATAGCCCTCAGAAATGTATTCATACATGTAAAGTTTTGGAAATTAAGGGTACTTGCCATGTGTGGTCCGAGACCCCCAACCGGCCCATAGAGTCGGGGTTTGCTCAGAAGCACTTTAAGACGAGCTAGCGGCACCCGTGAGATGGATGGGGTACAGATTTATTACTCCAACACCAATCAATAAGGACAACTCAAATGGTTTGGCAAAGGGAGTCCGTTTAATGACAAGTACAAAAAACGGGGAGTTATGAATATCAGCAATGGTGCGATCTTCCTTCTCGCTTCAACTCCAATGAACTTCATAAAAATCCTAACATTTATACTAAAAACTCATCATCCTTGATGTGTAACACTCAAAAGTTGACATGCAATTCTATTGGTTAGGAAAAGTTAACTTTACTATAGTTATTATATCTGTATATGGTAACGGAGTGAGGGGATTGGAAAAACACTGTCAGGTGGGCATCTAAGCCTTTCCTTCAAAAATGACTACTGCAGATGTCACTAAAAGTACGATGTCCCATTGGTTCTACTAACTATAGGACCCTAGATTACTTGGTCCACTGTGATTGGGTTGGCACCAACCCCATGCATACTTTTTCACTTTGCTTAGCAGCACGCAGAATGGTCAGCCAGGTTCAAGGTGCCCCTCAACTCACCCGGCCTTCCTCCAATCAATCATTACCTTAGTGGCTATGTTTCAATTATTTCACAGTGGTTGGCCTCAAGGCTGCATCTTCTGCCTCGATATCTTCTTCTGGCTCACAGCCATGCATAGGTGTGGGGGTCTTGCTCTGTTCGTTCGGCTGGTCACGTGATTCAGACACCGTGGATTTGCCTTTTCCTCAACAATTAGTGTATTTGATTTTATGTTCACCCAACACCTGCCTTCGCCTTCTTATCTTGCCCCTTCAAAGCAGTATATGCTGGTCCTTGCTTCAGTTAATTGTAGCTACTGCTTGTTCATTTTGATGGATATGACCTTGGTTCCTTAGGCACGAGTTGCCTCTGCTGAGTTTCGTTTCTGCTGCTCAGTTCCAGATTTTGTTGACTGTGAAACCTTTCTCGAATGTAATTTTGTTGATTCTGCTTTTTGTGCAAAGTGGAAGTATACTTCATATAAGGTGCTTTATTTGAGGTAGATATGTAAATGGCGCTTGCCGCACTATCCCTCTACTAAGCATACTAAGCCGCACAATTCTCTTCGCTTTCTTGCGGTTCCAAGCATATGTACACTTGTAAACTGGTCAAATATCTTTGCCATGCTTCCAGCTTAAGCTTCTTTCATTTGACATCGCCTTCACACTCTAAGTTCACGATATCCTTGTTCCTTGCGTTTCATCTCTTTATGTCATTCTCTGGTCGTCATTTCTTCTACATTTGAGTCAGTTTTAGGTTCTTGTGACGTCACCATTCGTCTTCCATTAAGACCTTTTTGGTTCCTTCAGGGACTGTACTCAGACGATGTTCATTCCGTTTCATTTGTTGATATGGTTTTCTCAATGGATACCTTACTGTCCATGGTTTCCTTGGTATTGGTACTTCAATAGGTGCTGTTCTTCTGATAGGTACTGGACAGAGCCCTACTGCGGCACTCTGCTGGTTTATTTGCTCATCCTACTTCACATATCTCAGTGTGAACGTTCTTGGCACTTCAAAATGGGTGATTGGAGTGCAGGCTTTATTTGGGACCTCCTCTACACTCCACCCTCTGGGCAATTCATCGACCACATTCACCTCCTTCTTTGGATCCAGCTTCTTTGGCTCCTTTGCATTCACCTTAACTTCATCGCCTGGGTCCATTCTTTCTTCATCTCCTGTGTCTATACATGATGATCTGAAGAAATTTCTCTTTGGAGTCCATATTTTTATTACTCCTTTTAAACTTCTTGCTGTTCTCAGGTGTTCATCCTTGTTCCATGTCATCAGCTGACATTGTCCATTTGGGCTGCAGTAAACCCATCTCCCCACATAGTTTCTATGTTTTCTGGGATAGAGAAACTTTGTTCCTTCTGGTGCATGAATGCTGGCCTTTGCAAAATTTCTTACCTCCTCATCAGTCAGGTCTTTGGGCTCCCATCCTGCCTTCATATCAATCATGATCTTCATCCCTCTGGCTTTCTTTGCAGTTTTCTGGCACTGGTGTACTCAGGAGACCCCGGGCCGGGCCATAGAGCTGAGGTTTGCAACAAAAGTACTTTAAGATAAGAAAGCTGCACCTTGAGATGGATGGGGTGCAGATTTTTTACTCCAACACCAATCAATAAGGACAACTCAATGGTTTGGAAAAGGGAGTCCGTTTAATGACAAGTACAAAAAACGGGGAGTCATGGCAATCAGCAGCGATGCGATAGTCCGTCTCGCTTCAACTCCAACGAACTTCATACAAACAGTGACATTTATATTCAAAACTCATCATAATGACATGTCACACTTAAAAGTTAACAGGCAATTCTATTGGCTAGGAAAAGGTAACTTTAATATAGGTACTATATCTGTATATGGTAACTGAGTGAGGCGATTGGGTAAATACTGTCAGGTGTGTGTCTAAGCCCTTCCTTCAAAATTACTACTGTAGACATCACTAAAAGTACAACGTCCCATTGGTTCTACTAACTATAGGACCGTAGATTATTTGGTCCATTGTGATTGGGTTGGTACCAACCCATGCATACATTTCCACTTTGGTTAGCAGCACGCAGAATGGTCAGCCAGGTGCAGGGTGCCCCCTCAGCTACCCAGCCTTCCTCCAATTAAGGGTACAATCAAGCATCACTTCAACAACTATGTGTCAATTATGTTACTCTGGATGGCCTCGAAACTGCATCTTCTGTCTGGGAAAGTTCCGATATCTCTTCCTGGGCGGATGCCAAGCGTAGGTGTGAACTCGTGCTTCTCCTCGGTCGGATGGTCCTGTGATGCAGACACCATGAATTTGTCTAATTTCTCTCAATTTGTGCATTAAATTCTTATTTGGCTTGCCACCTGCCTACGCTCCCTTATCTTGACCTTTCAAAGACAGGATATTCTGTTCTTCAGTTTCAATTAGATGTAGCTACTGTTCGTTCCTTCTATTGGTATGACCTTGGCTCTCCTGGCACAAGTTGTATCTGCTGAGTTTCGATTCAGCCGTCACTTCTCATTTTGCTAGAATATGAATCTTGTCTTGCTTGGCCTCTAGTAACCTGAGTTGATTCTGCTTTTTGTGCAAAGTGGAATCGCCTTATAATACAGTGCTTCGTTTTGAGGTAAATTATGTATAATGGCACTTGCCGTGCTATTCTTCTAATTAGCATAGCAAGCCGCACTGTTTTCTTAGCGGTCTTGCGGTTCCAAGCATATGTGCAGGCGTAAACTAATCGACTGTATTCATTTTGCTTACAGCTTAACTCTCTTATGCTTTGATAGCTTTCTATCACTTTAAGCTCACAATCTCTTTTCTGAGGGCATTTCGTGCCTTTGTGTCATTCTTGGTTTGTCATTTGTTCTATCTGTGAGTCCGTCCGGGCTCTCGTGACATCACCATTCGTCTTCCATTAAGTCCTTTTTGGTTTCTGCTGGGACAGTACTTAGGCAATCTTCATTTCGTCTAATCTGTTGGTAGGGTTTTCTCAATGGATACCTTACCTTCCATGATTTTCTGGGTATTGGTACTTCAATAGGTGCTGCTCTTCTGATGGGTACTGGGTAGAGCCCTACTGCGGCTCTCTGCTGGTTTATTTGCTGATCATGCGTCACATATTTTGATGTGAACGTCCCTGGTACTTCAAAATGGGCGATGGGAGTGCAGGCTTTATTTGGGACCTCCTCTACACTGGGATATTATTATCCTCTACATCGATCACTTTCACCTCCTTCTTTGGATGTAATTCACTTGATCCTTCTGTATCTATCTTCACTCTATCACCTGGGTTCATTCCTTCTTCATCTTCTGGATCTATACATGATGGTTTGAAGAAGTGTCTCTTCGGAGTCCATATCTTTATTACTCCCTTCAGGCTTCCTGCTGTTCTTACATGTTCGTCTTTATTCCCATATAGTTTCTGTGCTTCCTGGGATAGAGAAACTGTGTACTACTGGCGCGTGCCTGCTGGCCTTCACGAAGTCTCTTATTTCTTCATCAGGCAGGTCTTTCGGCTTCCATCCTGACATCAATCATGATCTTCATGCCTATGGCTTTCTTCGCAGTTTTCTGGCATTGCGAGATTACTATCTTGATAACACAAAATCCTAGTAATATCATCACTAGCAGGGCTCCTAGGAACTTGAATATGTCTGACATTCATTGTGGGATCCAAGAGAATAGTGATCCAAACCAGCTGTCATCATCAACTTCGTCAGTTTCGCTGATCATCTGGTTCTGTAGCTTCATCAGCATACCTATGGCTTCTGTTAAAGTTCCATTTTCCTTGTTGTGAGAAGGTATAAATGTGCAACATGATTCTCCTATTTTTGCACAAACTCCTCCATCCATAGCTGTAATCATGTCAAGGACATATCTGTTCTGGAGAGCCATCAGTCGGATGGCTCTTAGCTCTTCCTTGATTGCATTGAAAACTTTTATGGTCGTTTTGATGGTCTGTAGTAACTCCCATCTGTTTATATGCAACCATTTAGTATTTACTCCAACTTGGATTCTTGGCATAAAAATCGTTGTGAACACTGATGAGGTGAGGCTGAACAGCCTGTGCTCATATGGGATTGCATGAAAAGCTTCTTCTGATTTAGCAGAGAAGTAATTCTCTCTCTTCCTCTGAGTTATCAGTTCCACAGATCCCTTCTTCCTCAGGTGAGCATCTGCTTTCGGGAAACTGTCAATATTCAGGTCACTTTCCGGAATCACCAATGCTGGAATGTGGACATTCACTATTGTGCATATACCTCCCTAGTCTCTTGGCAGTCTGATGTATGCCTTGGATCCACATGCCCAATAATGATCCATAATTACTGCAGTTCCATGCATCATTCCTGGAGCGTCAAAAACTCGTCCACAGTTCTGATTCTCTCCCATCTTTCTTGTGCCATTATTCCTGAAGCAGAATTTTGGGCATTCTAGTTGCACTATCTGTAAGGGTCCTCCTCTGTCTTCGACCCATGTCAATAGTTTTGCAAGTTTCAACCATAATGGCTTGCAGCCATTCTGAACGATGTCAACAGTTTCTTTGAAGAGTCCAGTGATCACCCAGGCTCTGCAAATCACCACTCTTTTTTCCCACCCATCTGGTGAAAGCATTGTTCCCCAAATCGGCATTTGGCTCTATTCTTCCACTTTCAAACTTCCTCTGGACTTTTTCCTTGGATGTTTAGTCTCGGGTTCACTTCCCATCTTATTCCTGCTCCTTTAACTCCAGGCTTCAGGTACCTGATCACATGATTCCTAGTATGCGCTCTGTTTCTTGTCTTAATGTCTTGGACTTAATCATCTTCGTCAGGATAGGCTGTTTCAGTTACCCATATTAATGAGGCATCACTACACATTGGCCTCTGGTCTTGCACATTGCTACGTGTGACAGACAATGTGCTGTCTGGACATCAATTTCTACAGCTACGAAGATCTTGGACCTCCCCATGCAGTATGGTAGGAGTGCGCAAACAAGGCATTCCCTCTCTGAATTTCGTCTTCCAACTGCCTTCATGTGTTGGTACCAAATGTTGTTTCCCAGATGTGCTGTGCTGTCCAGGTAGTCGTTTAGTTCATTGTCATCTCCATGCATGCTTCTCTTGATTCTTAATGTTTTCCTTTAGTTGGCTATGACTACATCCCTGAATGCATCTGTATAGCTTTTTCTTGCTGGAGGATTCTCAGGTATCCTGGTCCATGGTGCAGGCCTCCTCATCTGCGCCATTTGAGTGGACAAGAGTATGGCAGCTCTTTCCTTCTTCTCATACATCTTGCTCCTGCTGGTTACAAATGCCCATGCCAACCAGCCTGACACTGGTCCGGTGTACGGTTGTATTGTAGTACTGGTACTTGTCTCTTGCGATGGGACCTATGTGCTTGGTAATACAGTTTCTGGGATTTTGTTCTTCAGTTCCTCTTGCCCTTCCCTTGCTCTGGCTATGTGCGGAACTAATGAGACTACTCTCAGTTGTGTCCATGCAGAGAATTTCTCAGAGTTGGCTCTTATTTTCTTAAGAGTTTCTGATATAACTGCTTCTGTTGGTTTTTGCTTTAATTCTTGTTTTCTCACGACATCTGCTGTGGAGATTCTTATGGCAGGCAGTCTCTTCTTCTCTGCTGCTTTGGTTTGTGGTTCTGCAGTCATTGACACTAGGCCTGTTTCGTGTGCATTCAGTGTTTACATGCGTGTAGTTGTCAGTGATATTACTTCATTCATTCCTTGCCGACCCTATCTCTGGCTTTTCTTTTCGTTCGTTACCACAAGTGTGTGTGTATCATTGCTAATCACATCCCTTTCAAGTTAATTCACTCCACCGTCAGATCTTCTATGGACTGGAATGACTATGTAAGGTTTGGGTGCCTTTGTAGGTGTCATGCGTACATCATTAGGTGGGTGCACTGAAAGTGGAGTGCTTTGTGCACCAATAAAGAATGCAGTTCTGATCGTTAATGACAGTAAATCAATTATGAATATGATGCATAGGTACATTATGCCCCTGTAGGTCAGGCGGCAGCATTTTCTTCCAGAGAAACCTGGTCTTCTCTTCTCCTGTGGTAGGACCAGATTGCTGCTCTGAACCCCCATCTCAATCATTTATCAAATGTCAATTTTATTGCATTCCCTTAACCAATATCGTCTTTCGAGTTCTGTGTTTTAAAAGTGTTAGGTGCTCCACAAGTGTCCCCCTTCTTCGAGAGTGACAAATTGTCTCTTGTGTCAGGATACAGTTCCTTTGCTAGACTATGGGAAAAATCAAACCAAATAACATCTTCAGTAAGTCCTTTTACTGCACATGTTCAAAATAGGTAAGCTCCCAATCCACTCCCCTGATTTGCTTCATTCCTGAGGACATGGTGTATGCTGGTCAATACGAAGAGTAAGGACAGAAAAATATCAAATGCCAATGAAGTTCTTCACACTGCTTCCTCGATCTGTCCCTCGGCGAAAGCTTTTTTAGAATCTCCTCAGATAGTTCTGTTGATGGTTCGAAAGCTCTATTTGCAGTACAATTCCATGCAAAAGCATGCATATCTGTGCAACATTAGCTGGATTTCTGGTGAACGTGAGGACGTCAACATCGATTGGTCTCTCCACTAGCTCTGGAAAGTCAGTGACTAGATAAAATGGACATTATGAGCCAACCTGCTGTCTTCCAGTGACACGGACATTTGTCCTGTCTTGCTGAGGTTCGGAATTATATGTTTTCTCCTAAATGTGAACAATGTCTGCACTGTCCGGTCGTGTGGAGTGCAATTAGAATTATGCGTTTATTTAAAAGATGGCTTAAATGTTCTGCATTTGCTGGGTCTCGAAGGAATTTGAGTGTATCTGTTGTTCTCCCGATAAGAGTTGGACAGTCTTCGATTATGCGAAAGATCAGTGTGTTGATGAGCTCATCTATTTCCGCCTGTGTTGGGAACATTTGATTCTTTCTCACTGTACTCAGGGAGTAGGATACATTATTCGGCAATGACAGTGAGGAGTTGGTTTATTGTCTTTTTGTTTTCAGGATCTTGTAGGAAGTCAGTGGCACTGGTGAGCCTCCCTACCAATGATGGGTATGATCTTAGCACTAGATCAAAATAGGTGACCACATCCTTGGTGAAGTACCTACTGCGGGACAACATAAGTGATTCTGAATAGGGTCTTGGTGTGGAACAAGTCGGGATACTGTGTTTGCTTCCAATGTAAGTGTCCTCGGTCAAAATTTGCCATATTCATTTCTCAAAGCTTAAGTATGCCTCAGTCCAAAGTTCAATAGGCAATAGCCTGTGTTGTGGCTTACACATGCAACTTTCTTCTTCACCCTACAACTAGGTTGCACAGAGTGTCTGTTTTTTTATGTCCTTCTCCCCTTTTTTGCTTAGAGGAAGTGCCCAATTCAAGCCATAATTTGCAAAAAGTTCTTTGTCTATGTCTGGCTGGTCATGCATCCTTCTTCCGCGTCATGGATCTCGCCTGCACGTGCTGGGGTTCTACCCCATTGCTCGTCGATTCCTCTCATTGGGGTGCAGGCAGGGGGCCTTCTCCGATGTAGGATTTGATATCGCCGAGAAAAATCCAAGCTCTCCTGCCTTGTAGCTTCACTGCGGACGGAGTGCAGCCCTCCACTGTAAAAGGACAATTGAATCTTGGCTCGTCCCACTTTTTCCTTGTATGAATCTTCACAAGGACGGCATCTCCAGGGAAGACGGATGGAACACGTAAACCTTGAAATTGGTCTGTTGTAGTATCTCCTTCTGTGTTCTGTGCTGCTAAGCACCCTTTTCGTCGTCGCTGCAGCTGCTCTGAAATCAAAGTAAGGCAAGATGTCATGCAGTTCAGATAGTTTTGCATTTCAGTCCCTAAAACCTCTCCTGTTGACTGGGCATCACATCTAGCTCTATCTCGTGGTGTCAGAGGAGTTCTCATTCTTCTTCCTGTGGCTATCCCGTTTGGCGTAAAATGATGGTCAGACTGGTTGGTTCCAAAGTGCGTACAGTGCCAGTGGAAGGCAGTGCAACCATCCCTTCTTTACAGTAATCTTCAACTTGGCTATCCTTTCCTTTAACAAGCCGTTGAGCTTCTCACAGATCCCATTACCTTGTGAATGTTACACTGACGAGAACTTGTGCTTTATACCAAGCAGCAAGCTAATCTGCTTGAACACTGCATTGACAAAATGAGGGCCATTATCTGACCTCATGACCTCGCACACCCCCCACCTGGTGAAAACTTCTCTCACAAAAGATGTGCCCGCACAGGTAGAGTCTGGGTGTGTACATGGACCTGCCTCAATACATCTAGAGAATGGACACACCACAACAATTAAGTATCTGTATCCATTACATACTTGAATCATGTCAACGTAATCGACATGCAAGTGTTGAAAAGACCCATTTGGCCTTGGGATGACTCCTCTCATTACTTTTCATGTGTGCCGAGCCGTGAATTGCTGACAAATTATACAGTTTACCATAAAGAATGCAACGTGCTCCGCTAAATTCGGTATGAACCAGTCTTCTGCAAGTGTTGCTGCTAGGTTTTCTTTTGTCATGTGCTCCGGGTAATGTAACTGCTCCGGTGCTATTTTTAATAGGGCTACAGGCATTACTGGTTTACCAGTGGTGTCTTGTCACCACAAGCTGTCAGAGGGGTTTAAAGAACACCCTCAACGTTTCCACAGGTTCTTCTCTTCCTGTGGCGCCTCCCCTTGGAGTTCCATTAGCTGTGTTTGCCTCAAATTACTGTAACTTTCAGGTGCAGTTAGTGTAACCATCATTCGCTCGTTGGCATGGATAACTTCCACTTCCATTATCATTTTGCTTTTGGATGCCATTTTCTTGGCTTCCGTGTCTGCTGCTTGATTCCCACGTGAGATAAAATCTGTCCCCTTTGTGTGGGCGGCGCATTTCACGACTGCTATGCCCACGGGGAGCTGTAGTGCCTTGATCAGCCTGTCCAATAAGGCTGTGTGCTGCACTGGCGTGCCGTACGCTTGGAGGTAGCCCCTCCTTTTCCAGCGCGCTATGCCTGTGTGCACTGTCAACGTCACATAGGCGGAGTCACTGTACACCGTTACTTCCTGGTCTGCATGATTCTCAATGGCAAGTATTCACACCAATAATTCTGCAGCCTGTGCTGAATAATAAGATGGTATTCGTGCACTAAGAAGCACTCAAAACTCTCCATTCACTGTGTGCTTCAGCAATGGCTGTATATCTTTGTCCGTCACTTTGATTGATCCTCGAAGACCCATCAATAAAAACGATCTCTCCTCCTGCCAAGGCATTTTCTTTCACCCTGGGGATTTCATCATAAAATTCTTCATAATTTGCACAGTCATGTATGGGCTCTCCTTCCGTGACTGGCTCTGCTATGAACATAGCTGGGTTTACTATCTTACATCAGACTATTTTAATCGATGGATTTGATATGATCACTTCATAAGCAGAAGCTCTCTGAGATGTCAATGTGCCCTTTGGTTTCTCTAGAATGGCAAATAGTGAGTGCTCGATGTATAACGTCATTGAGCAACCCATCACAATGGTTGTAGCCTTCTGTATGATGAACGCCGCGGCAGCTAAACTTTGTTTGCACAGGAAATTACCTCTCATTACTGGGTCCAAACTCCCACTGTAGTATGCCAGGGGCTTGTACCCCAACGTGGTTCTTGGTGTGAGTACTGCCATCATAACGCTGCCATTGGTGTGCGAAAACAGGAAAATTCCTCTGCATAATTGGGGATCCCTAGAACTGGTTCTGTGCAGATGGCTCTTTTGAGTTCAGCAAACCCTTTCTCCATGGTCTCAGACCATTCAATCTTTTATTTTGTCACTTGGGCCTTCTTAAGGGCCTGAAGTAAAGGCTTGGTGTAAGAGCTGTAGTCGAATACCCATGTCCTGACATAGTTGCATAGGCCTAAAAAGCTCTGCATCTGCTTTATCGTGTGTGGCTTAGCCGTGTTCAGTATGGCTTCAGCCCTTTCTGGGGTCACCATCTTTCCCTCATGTGAGATCAGCTGGCCTATGTGCAGCACTTCTTGTTGACAATATTGTAACTTTTCTTTGTCAACCTTATATCCTTTCGCAGCCAGTATAGTCAATAGTTGAACAGAATTGTGCCTGAATTGTTCTTCTGTTGTCTTACAAATTAAGATGTCATCCACGTATGGCAGGACGACACTTTCTAATGCGATATTGCTCAAATCCATCTGCAGGACTCTGTTAAAAATAGAAGGAGACTCACAGTACCCTTGTGGCAGCCTCGTGCTTTTCAGACGCATTTGTCTGAACGTGAATGACGTCAGATCTTGTGAGTCACGTTGCAACGGGTTTGAGAAAAATGCATTTCTCAGGTCAATCACCGTGAAATATCTTGCCTCAACAGGTATATTACATAGAATTGTAGCCGGGTTAGGGACTAAAGGGAACTCAGCCTCAACAATATCATTTATTGGGCGTAAATCCTGGATTAGCCTCCAAGCACCCCCTTCACTTTTTGTCACAGGGTACACTGACGTATTACATGACGACTCTGACGTCACTAAGATGCCTTGCTCTATCATAGCAGAAATTGTCCTAAAAATCCCCTCATCTGCCTCTCTGGACAGGGGATATTGTCAGGCTTTTGGTAGAATTGCTCCTGGTTTCAGTTTAATCTTCACTTCTCCAACCCCCTTCAAGAGGCCTACGTCATAGGGGCCTGTAGTCCATACTGAGACAGACACCTTGCCTATGTCGTCATAAAAATATTCAAGACGATTTAGTGCCATCATCATTCTCTGAGGTAGTACTCTTTTAATCATCTTTACCCAAAAGGTGAGACTCACTTCCACCATTGTCTCTCCCATATCTGTTTGCTCTTCAAACAGATCGTATTGGTGACATCGGTCACTCGATAACCCTCTTCAATGGCGATTACTGCAAACCATTGTCGGCCCTCGTTGTCATAACCATCAATCAAGGCCACTCTGCCTCGCACAGCGGCCGTGTGTATCATCAAGGGAAATACTTGTCCCTTTTCCTCATGAATCGGTATTTTGGGTCTGAACAAGAGCTCATCAGGGGTTCTCATGACTTTGTATGCAAGGCCTTGCAATCCTTCCATAAGCACACGCATACCATATGTGAACATTTCTGGCTCTAATGGTATGGCCCTCATGGCTATGCGTCCTGAGTATGTGTTAGGATACTTACATCAGGTAAACGCCTTTGATCCTGGCGGTTTTACCCCAGATTCCGGCTGTCGGGCGGATTGGTTCCCCGACGCCCATCCGTGCTCATTCCTAAGAGACACGGATGCACGTCGGGGAAACCAGACCCTGGCAGCTTGGGTTTGCATTTCAAGCCTCGTTCTGCTGTCACGGGACGTCGGTGCATGCGCGGTGCGGCATGCGCTTCAAGCCTCGGTTCCATGCCGAGAGCTTCTTATTGCGCTCGAGTACGGGAATGAATCGCGTCTTAACGCGGTTCGTTCCTGACTCGCCGCTGCGCTCTCCACCCTGCTGGTTCCTGCTAGCTTAGCCTTGGCCTGGGTTCCCTGTTTTTGGTTTCCTGTTTGGTCTCAGCCCTGGGCCCCTGTGGTGTTCCCGTTTTTTCCCTCCTTGGATTCCTGACCGTGGTCTCTCTCCCAGCCCCCTGAGTTTCTCTGGGCTCCTTATTCCCTTGGTTCCCGTTTCTCCCCTGGAGCCATTCCCCCTGGGTTCCCTTTCCTTGTCTCCTGGCCATTCCCGTCTGGCATCAGTTTCCCGTCAGTGCCAGTTCTCCAGAGGGTCCTGCCTTCATTGTTTTACTGTTCTCTGTTCCTCCTGTTTTGGTATTCCCCACCATTCTCTGCCTGTGTCTTCCAGCCGGGGTACCAGCTCCTGTATTCAGCTGTTCATCATTGGAGCTCCAGGATACTCCTGCAACATCATCTGGACAAGTTCACTAGCAAGTTTCACCGTACCTTGGAGATCTATCTTCAGTCTTCTGATCTGGACGTTCCTGAATCATCTACCTTCCCTTTCAGTGCTTGCACTGTCCTGGCGTCACGATAATCCGCAGGGAAGTGTCTCCGTGGCGCCAGGAGTGGATCCCCTTCCATACCTGTTCTATCAGGACTGGGTGGAGGTTGCTTCCTTACATCATCTTTTCATCATTTGATTTCCTGCAGCTACAGTCTGGCTTCTCCAGTTCGTCCGTCTTCAGGAAACACAGGTATGCAACGTCCACGTGACGTCCACCTTAACAGATTAAGATGCCTACCCACCAGTTCAGATACTGAGATGGAGGAAGTGCAAGAATTAAAGGACGAGATCCGGGTGTTGCGCACTTAGATGACGGCTCTACATCAAGAAAATCTCACTCTACATCAGATGGTAGCACAAGGAGCCGGGTCAAGTAGTGCTGTGGAAACTGCGATGGCTCAGACCAGTCCAGTGAAATTCGATGGTGATCCTCGAAGGGTAGCTGAGTTTTGTAATCACTGCCGGATCCATTTCTTGTGCCGCCCTATGCACTTTAACCAGGACAAGGCCAAGATTGGATACATTTTGGGGAATCTGACTGGTAATGCATTGGCTTGGGCCACCCCGTTCGTGGTGGCAAAGAGTCCAATCCTGGAGGATTTTGCTGCATTCGAGAAGGCCTTCCTAGAAGTATTCCAGTCACCGAATCTTGCTGCTATGGCCCAGAATCAGCTTATGGATTTGAGACAGGGATCAAGCGACATAATCACATACATCAGTCGCTTCCATCAATTGGCCACAGACTCCTAATGGCCAGAAGTTACCCAAAGGACCCTTTTCCGAAGAGGACTGAGGGAAGAATACAAGGACGAATTATTGCACATCCCTGAACCTGAGTCCCTGCAATCCCTACAAGAACAAGTATTGCGTATCGACCATAGACTTGGGTAGAGACGGAGTGAGAAACGCCGACAGGAAAGATCAACTCCAAGATTTTTTCCTGCACCAGTCAGAACTCCAGGACCTTCTGAAACAGCTTCCGAACCCATGCAATTGGGAGCAGTCAGGGGTCCTTTATCCGATGCTGAGAGGAAACGAAGAAGAGATCTTTGGCTGTGTTTGTATTGTGGGGCGTCGGGCCATTACCTCAGTACTTGCCCTCTGCGGCCACTTCGAAGGTCGGAAAACTAAATGGCCTGTCGTGTGTTGGGAAGGCAACGATGGGCCTATACTCTTCCACAGTCCTTCCAAATTCCACACCAGTCCAGCAACCAATGCCCCCAGCGGTTCTTATGGCCTTAAATATCAGGCTATCTTGGCCAGGCAAGGAAGCCATTGAGGTATTGGGGTTGTTGGATTGCGGCGCCTCTGGCAATTACATCGACATCGATTTTGCCTTAAGAAATGGAATCCCTTTGTTGGAAAAGAATTGTGCGTCCATTGTAGAGGCAATAGATGGAACACCCTTATCTTCTGGCCCTGTCCATCAACATACTGGGGCTTTAAAGTTACAGATTGAAGGACATCTGGAACGAATATCTTTGGATGTCATCAAGACCCCTTTGTACCCTATCATTTTGGGATTACCATGGTTATTCTACCATAATCCGAATATCAATTGGATTACTCGGACAGTAATGTTTTGTTCTGATCGTTGTTTGCGGGAGTGTTGTGTTACTGAAGCCTCTTCAAGGACACTGTCTGTCTTCACCCAAACTGAGGAAGGCGTTACTCCCTGTCTTTATGCAATAACAACAGTACCATATGAATATTCGGAGTTCCGAGGGGTCTTTTCTGAGCCAAAGGATATTCCGTTGCCGCCTCACAGAACATTTGATTGTTCCATCTATTTGCTCCCTGATTCAGTGATACCACATGGCAAGGTATATTCTTTAACTACTCAGGAGAAGGAGGCTTTACAGGAGTATCTTGAGGATTTCCTACAGAAAGGATATATTACTCCTTCCAACTCGCCTGCAGGTTTCCCTTTATTTTTTGTCAAGAAGAAGGAGGGAACCCTACGTCCATGTGTTGATTATAGGCAATTAAATGATATAACTAGGAAGGACAGATATCCACTTCCTTTAATACGGACTATTATGGAGTCCTTACATGACGCCCGCATCTTTACCAAATTCGACCTGCGAGGCGCCTACCATTTGGTGCGCATAAAGCCTGGAGATGAATGGAAGACGGCATTCAAGACTCCTACAGGACATTACGAATATCGAGTTATGCCGTTCGGCTTGTGTAACGCCCCTTCCGTCTTCCAACGGTTCATGGATCATATTTTTGCTGATCTCATTGGAATATCCGTCTGGGTTTATCTGGATGATATCCTGGTGTTCTCCAAGGACCTAGGATATCATATTGTTCATGTGAAGGAGGTTCTCAGACGTTTGCAGCAAAATAATTTATACGCCAAAGCAGAGAAATGTCTTTTCCACCAAGAACACATTGAATTTCTGGGTTATGTTATCAGCGCCTCAGGTGTACATATGGATCCGGCTAAGATTCGTGCCATTCTGGAGTAGAAACATCCCAGTAATCTGCGGTCTCTCCAACGCTTCCTGGGTTTCATTAACTTTTATCGCCGCTTTATTCCATCTTTTTCACGGTTAACAGCACCATTGTCCAGTTTAACTAGTACCAAGAAACCTTTTGTTTGGGGACCAGAAGCTGAAGCATCCTTTGAAATACTTAAGAAGGCCTTTAGTACTTCTCCTATACTTCACCACCCACAGGATGACAAACCCTACATTGTGTAAGTAGATGCTTCAGATTTCGCAATTGGAGCGGTTTTGTTACAGTGTGATCCAAGTTTGGAGATGGATTTCCCCGTGGCTTATTATTCTAGGAAACTCTCTGCTAGTGAACGGAACTATCCGATAATCGAGAAGGAGCTCCTAGCCATCAAGACAGCTTTTGAAGAATGGCGACACCATCTCCTAGGGGGTCGTTTTCCTGTGGAGGTACGCACAGATCATCGTAACTTATAATATTTGCGCTCTCTACAGTGTAGAACTGCTCGACAGGCTCGGTGGGCCTTTTTCTTTTCACACTTCGACTTCAACATCACCTACATTCCCAGTTCCAGAAATGTGAAAGCAGAGGCTTTATCCCGCTCTCTGAAAGATGACATCAAGCTGGAGGGACGGGACCAGCCTCTGTGGGCCCCAAAGCATTTTCAATTTGCTCTTGTACCCTATCTACAGAAAGTGGCACAGGAAACCTTACCTGATCCCAGAAGACCAGTATTGATCAAACTTCCTCAGATGAGAGAAAAGGATGGGTTGCTATTCTATCGAAGCAGATTGTATCTTCCCACTGAAGATCTCCGCAGGATCATTTTGCAAAGTTTCCATGATTCCAAGATTGGCGGTCACCGTGGTATTCGCAACACCCAAGAAGTAATCGCATGTCAATTCTGGGGGCCAGGATGGGCCACACAAGTCAAGCATTACGTGAAGTGCTGTCCTGTTTGTGCTCAAGTCAAAAATCCACGTAAGAAACCCATCGGCTTCTTGCAACCTATTGAAGAACCACCATATCCTTGGCATACCATCGCCAGACTTTGTAGTTGACCTTCCACCTTCCGATGGGTACACCTGTATTATGGTGGTAATAGACTGTTTCACCAAGATGGCTCATTTTGTTCCTTTTGAAAGGATACCCACAGCCCTCCAGATGGCACAATCATTCCTGAGTAACATCTTTTGTCTGCGTGGTCTTCCGGAAAAGATAATATCAGATTGTGGGTCTCAGTTTGTTTCATCCTTCTGGAGTCAGCTTTGCCAACATTTAGGAGTCCATCGGGCCCTCAGCTTAGGCTATCACCCGCAAACCAATGGTCAAACTGAGAGAACGAATCAAACCATGGAACAATATTTACGCTGCTTCACTAATGCTTCCCAATCTGACTGGATTTCACATCTTACTTTGGCTGAAGTAGCATACAATAATTCTGTTCACTCTGCAACTGGACTGAGTCCCTTTTTCTGTTCCTCTGGTCTTCATCCGAAGTTATTTCCACTTCCGCCAGTGAATCCCAGCATGGTTCCCTCAGCCGATCATTTGGTTTCTACGATCCAAGAACTCCACCAACGGGCTGCTGGTACCCTAGCTCAGACACGGGAGAGTATGAAAGAGACTGCCGATAAGTTCCGGAGTCTTGAACTTCCTTTTCAGGAGGGAGATTTGGTTTGGTTATCTTCCAGAAACTTACCGGCCCGGAATCTTCCGATCAAGCTTGCCCCCAGGTTTTTAGGGCCTTTCCGTATCACCAAACGGGTGTCCCCAGTGGCCTTTAGGTTAGCTTTACCCGTGTCTTGGCGGATCCATCCAGTATTCCACGTCTCCCTGTTGAAACCCCATCTTCATGACCCCTATGGTCGTTCCTGCTCCCGACCTGCTGCCATTACTGTAGATGGGACTCCTGAGTTTGAGGTATGATATGATATGATATGGTATTTGTAACGCGCCTATACACAAGTGTTTCAAGGCGCGACGAGGCGGGGGGGGGGGGAAACAAGGGAAAGACAGACAAACGATCCTACTAGGCCAGGTGTCATTCAGATCGCGCAAGTGCCGAGGTAAGGGGAAAAAGGAGAAAGTGCAAGGGGAGGAGGTGGGGGGGAAAGTGCAGTACAAGGTAAGTAGCGTAAAATAAATAATGAATAAAAAGGGCCAGCTGGTGGCAAGTGCGAGGTAAGTGCATAGCAAGTGCTGGGAAGGGGGCTGTAGGGATACAGTGATAGTCCCACGGTGCAGGGGGGGCCAAGGGAGGCAGTGCAGGTGGAGAGTGGCTGGGCCCTGGACCGAGGTCGCTGAGAGTGGCCCAGATGCAGGTTAAGTGCAGAATTCAGTGGGGAGTTAAGCAGGTTTAGCAGGGGAGAGGGAGAGAGAAGGCAGAAGCGAAGAGGAAGGTTTTGAGGTGCTTCCGGAACCGGAGATGGTTCTCCTCAAGTTTCAGGGAGGCAGGAAGGCTGTTCCAGAGGGAGGCCCCTGCTGCGGAGAGAGATCTACCCCCAGCTCGTTGCTTCGAGAAGCGGCTGACCATGAGGGAGTTGGAGACGGATGAGCGAAGTGCTCGTGAAGGAAGATATTTAGGAAGAGAGAGTTGAAGGTATTTAGGCCCCAGGCCCCAGAAGGCCTTGTGGACAATGCAGAGGGTTTTGAACTTAATCCTCGCAGCCACTGGGAGCCAGTGAAGAGATTTCAGTCCAGGAGAGATACGGTCCCTGGGCTTGAGGCCAAGGACAAGTCTCGCAGTTCTGTTCTGGATAAGTTGCAGAGGGCGGAGAGTGGAGGCAGGCAGATTTAGATAGAGGCTGTTACAGTAGTCCAGCCTTGAGAGAACCAGGGCTCGGGAGACAGTGAGCTTCTGGGGGAAGGAGAGGAAGGGAAGAATACCTCTGAGGAGGTGCAGTTGGTAGTGAGACTTCTTAGAGACGTCAGATATATGAGGAGAGAAGGAGAGTGTGGAGTCGAAGATGACCCCGAGGTTTTTAGCCTTGCAGGTAGGGGCAGGAGGGGGGCCAAGGGAGGCCGGCCAGAGAGCTGAAGGGAAGGAGGGAGTGGGTGTGCCGATGAGTAGAATCTCAGTCTTACTGGTGTTAAGGCAGAGGTCATTGGCGGCACACCATTCCTTGATAGCAGACAGACAGTCGGAGATGAGGGAAGGAGAGGAGGAGGCCGAGGGTAGCCTGAAAATGAGCTGGGTATCGTCCGCATAGCACTGGAAGTAGGGGCAGAGAGCGGCGATGCGGTGGGCAAGGAGTGCCAGATACTGGTTGAAAAGCCAGGGAGAGAGGTTGGATCCCTGGGGGACACCACAGGTGGAGAAAAAGATGTCAGAGAGGAAGGAGCCCATTTGGACCTGGGATGGTCGACCGGAAAGGAAGGAGGTCAGCCATGCCAGAGCCTGACCAGTGATACCCAGGTTATCACGGAGGCGGTTTAGCAGGATGGCATGGTTGACAGTGTCAAAGGCAGAGGAGAGATCGAGCAGAATGAGAACACAGGGAGTGTTGGAATCGAGGTTCAGGAGCAGGTCCTCACGGATGTTCAGGAGAGCAGTTTCCGTGCTTCTGGCCGCTCTGAAGCCGGATTGATGGTCATGAAGATTACCAACAGATTCAGCATGGAGGTTAAGCTGGGAGATGGCCAGTTTCTCCAGGAGCTTGCCCAGGAAGGGAGTAATGGAGATTGGGCGATAGTTAGCGGGGCAGGAGGGGTCGGAAGAGGGTTTCTTGAGGAGGGGGTGCACAAGGGAGTGCTTGAGGGGGGATGGGAAGACTCCAGAGGCGAATGAGAGGTTGCAAAAGTCTGCAAGGGCAGGAGCCAGGGAGTCGATGTGGTCCTTGATGGTTTTGGAGGAACAGGGGTGAACCTGTTTTGACGAGGCTTTCATAGATCGGACTTGTCTGGAAACCTCATCAGCAGAAAAAAGTGGAAAAGCAGAGAAGGGGGGCGGAGGGGCGGCTGCAAGGGAGCAAGAGGAAGAGCCGGGAAGAGAGGGAGGGAGGAGAGAGGAGGAGAGCGAGGATAGGATGTCCTGAGTTTTTGAGATGAAGTGCGAGGCCAGTGCAGTGCAGAGGGCCTGGGAGGGGACCGGAGAGGTAGAGACTGCAGCAGGGTTGGCCAGCTCCTTGCAGATTTTAAAGAGTTCGGCCGAGTTGTTAGATGCCTCAGAGATGCGGGCTTGGATAAGGGCTCTCTTCTTGGTGAGAACGGAGAGCCGGTATTGCCTTTGGAGCAGGCGGCAGGCCAGTTTGTCAGAGGATGAACATGAAGCACGCCATTTCCTCTCTGCCACCCTGCACTTGCGTTTTAGGGTGACGAGATCCAAGTCATACCAGGAGTTACATTTGGCTTTGGGCTTCAGGCGGATTCTCATGACGGGGGCAAGGATATCGAGAGTATCAGTTATAGCGGAATAGAGCATGGAGAGGGCTGTGTCAGGGTGGGAGTCAGCCGAGGGGGGAGGAGGGGGCGAGAAGGTAGCGGCGAAAGCCTCAGCTGACACGCGCTTCATGGGTCGGATGACCGAGAAGGTGGGTGGCAGTGAAGAGGGTGGCTTTGCCT
This sequence comes from Ambystoma mexicanum, assembly GCF_040938575.1. NCBI lineage: Eukaryota > Metazoa > Chordata > Amphibia > Caudata > Ambystomatidae > Ambystoma > Ambystoma mexicanum. The sequence continues at coordinate 342,809,827 of NC_090921.1, read as the reverse complement.
GTGGGGTAGGGAGGGAGAGGTGGGAGGATAGGAGAAAGTGATCGCTCCAGGAGAGAGGAGTGGAGAGAGGGAGGGAGAGGGGAAGGTCAGAGGAGATCAGAGCATCAAGAGTGTGCCCTGCAGAGTGGGTAGGCCCAGACGGGAGAATAGAGAGTGAGAGAGAGTTGCAGAGTTCGCGAAAGAGACCAGTGGGGGGACAGGAGGCATCGAGGTGGATGTTGAAGTCACCGAGAAAGAGGAGTTGGGTGGTTGAGGACAGGAGTGAGGAGGAGAGGTCAGCCCACTCAGAGAGGAAGGAGGAAATTTGACCAGGTGGCCGATAGATAGTAGCCACGGTAAGGGAATGGCTAGGAGAGAGAGAGAGTCGGCAGACAAGACATTCAAAAGAGGAGTAGGTCTGCGTAGGAGTGACAGTGGCAGGAATCCACTCAGGGAAGATAAGGGCAACACCACCCCCTGAACGGTTGGGCCTGGGCACGGAGAGGATCTTGTAGCCTTCAGGTAGGAGTGTGTCGAAGCTGGTGGCAGAGCTGGCAGTGAACCACGTCTCAGTGAGACCGAGGACGTCGAGGTCCAGTTCCTCAAGAAGGCGACAGATATCAGAGGAGTGCTTGATGGCAGAGCGAGAATTTAGAGTGGCAATGTGGAGAAGGTTGCCACCCTTGAAAAACTTCCGGGGAGGGGTACAGATCAGAGGTACGCCCTGCGGAGGTGTTAGAGAAGGAGTTGAAGAGGGAGCAAGAGAAGGGGCAGGGAGGGGGGGGAGAGGCAAGGTAGCCGAGGACAGAGGAGGGGGGACAGCGGGAGTGGAGAGGAAGTTGATGAGGCGTGGGAAGCGTCTATCAAAGAGGTGAAGGTTGGCCTGAGGGCCTTGGACCAAGACGGTCCCGTTGGCATAGACATTAATGATGGCCTTAGAGGAGTGGAAAGGGGCCAAGAGGACATCCCAACGGGTGCCACCATTAATGGGAGAGGAGGAGAAAGGAGAGAGCACAGCGACCATGTGAGGGGTCCATAGGTCAGGAGAAGGCACGAAAAAGAGAATGTCAGTGAGAGTTTCCTTGGAGCAGGCGCTCGTGTAGGTGTCAGCGATAGGGAGGCCTGGGTTGGAGACCAGGATGTCCTTTTTAAACTTTTTCCTACCGGATTTAGTGAGGAGAGCAGGATAGTCAATAGAGAAGCAGTTAGAGTAGATAGGCGAGATAGAGAGTACCATGGAGTAGGAGGGGAGGCGGACGACCCGAGTATGCAGACAGGAAGTGAGTGGAGGGCGCTAGTTTACCACAATGCAGAGCAAACAGTAATGCGTATTAGGTCAGGGCCACCTAAGTTTGAGAATCATGCGAGGGGAGAAAGAGCACCCTGGTTTAACACAATGCAGGGCAAAAAACAGTAATGCGTATTAGGTCAAGGCCACCTAAGTTTGAGAATCCTGCGAGGGGAGAAAAAGCACCCTAGTTTAACAGTAAGAGGTCCAAGAGATATGCGACTCCCTTTACCGGCGGGGACGTTTGCAGTTCTCGGTTTATTGGAAGGGTTATCCGGCCTGTGAGCGTACCTGGGAACCAGTGGGTAATGTACATGCTCCTCGCTTGGTGCGAGAATTTTATTCTCGTCATCCTTGGAAACCGGGTGCTCCGGGTCTTTCTGAGGGGAGTCATGGTGTTAGGATACTTACCTCAGGTAAACGCCTTCGATCCTGGCGGTTTTACCCCAGATTCCGGCTGGTGGGCGGATTGGTTCCCCGACGCCCATCCGTGTTCGTTCCTAAGAGACGCGGATGCACGTTGGGGAAACCAGACCCTGGCAGCTTGGGCTTGCGTTTCAAGCCTCGTTCTGCTGTCAGGGGACGTCGGCGCATGTGCGGTGCGGCATGCGCTTCAAGCCTCGGTTCCATGCCGAGAGCTTCTTATTGCGCTCGAGTACGGGAATGAATCGCGTCTTAACGCGGTTCGTTCCTGACTCGCCGCTGCGCTCTCCACCCTGCTGGTTCCTGCTAGCTTAGCCTTGGCCTGGGTTCCCTGTTTTTGGTTTCCTGTTTGGTCTCAGCCCTGAGCCCCTGTGGTGTTCCCGTTTTTTCCCTCCTTGGATTCCTGACCTTGGTCTCTCTCCCAGCCCCCTGAGTTTCTCTGGGCTCCTTATTCCCTTGGTTCCCGTTTCTCCCCTGGAGCCATTCTCCCTGGGTTCCCTTTCCTTGTCACCCGGCCATTCCCATCTGGCATCAGTTTCCCGTCAGTGCCAGTTCTCCAGAGGGTCCTGCCTTCATTGTTTTACTGTTCTCTGTTCCTCCTGTTTTGGTATTCCCCACCATTCTCTGCCTGTGTCTAACAGCCGGGGTACCAGCTCCTGGCTTCAGCTATTCATCATTGGAGCTCCAGGATACTCCTGCAACATCATCTGGACAAGTTCACTAGCAAGTTTCACTGTACCTTGGAGATCTATCTTCAGTCTTCTGATCTGGACATTCCTGAATCATCTACCTTCCCTGTCAGGGCTTGCACTGTCCTGGCGTCACGATAAACCGCAGGGAAGTGTCTCCGTGGCGCCAGGAGTGGATCCCCATCCATACCTGTTCTATCAGGACTGGGTGGAGGTTGCTTCCTTACATCATCTTTTCATCATTTGACTTCCTGCAGCTACAGTCTGGCTTCTCCAGTTCGTCCGTCTTCAGGAAACACAGGTACGCATCGTCCACGTGACGTCCACCTTAACAGTATGCTCTAATCATTTCGCATACATTTGAGTAGTGCATTCCTGGAGTGGAACATACTATGCCCTCCTCTGTGACGAGATTGTCATGTTTAATTTTGTCATTAAATCTCGACCCAAAATGTTTACTGGGGTCTGCCGAGAATATAGTAAAGGTACATCCATCTCACATCCTCCTATGGAGACTGGAAGTGCATTTGTAAAGGGAACACGACTGGTAGCTCCTGTAAAACTCTGAGTATCTATGGCCTCGCCGGACAAGGAAAACTTGCCTTCACATATGCATGAGCGTGTTGCACCCGTGTAAACTAAGAAGGAATATTCTTTATCCCCTATAACGACATCCACCCTAGGTTCCCTGTGAGGGTCTGGTGTCACTGATAGGATAGAACAGATCAGGGTTCCCAGTGAGCTGTCCTAGTTTATATACAAATTTGGCCCACTATGTGCTGGTGAATTTCCCCCTTTCCCATTGTTACTTCCCATTCCAGGGTTCATGGTCTGCCCTGTGCTCATCGTCTGCGATAGTTGCAGCGGTGCCTGTTGGGATTGTCCTTGAGGAAAATTCCCCATGCTTTGCGGTTGCACCCCTTGTTGCCCTCCTGGCACTTGTTGTTGCACCATGTGATTCTGTGTACCTCCCTGCTGTAAAACTGCAGGTGGATTTGGCATGCCTGCTCCTGTTCCTTGGCCGTTCTGCATCATGCCTTGATTTCTGCATGTGTGCGCCAAATGCCCTGTCAATCCACACAGCCAACATACTGGCGGTGGTTGGATCATTTGCCCGTTTAACATATCTTGGTTACCATTTCGCATATTTTGAAAACCTCCTTGGTTATTTTGGAAACCTCCCTGATTACTCTGCCATTCTCTTCCCCTAAATCCTCTTCCCCTAAATCCTCTTCCCCTGGGGTAAAACCCTGCATTGCTCTGACTGCTCTGCTGTTGATTAGTCACCTGTGGCATGCTCGATTCAGCTGCACTAGTTATCATGGCTCCCTCAAGAGCATACTTTGACAATTTCTTCTGCACCAACTTCCCTTCCTCACCCTATCGTGTTGCTTCCTTTTTGCGATTCTTTTCCTGCAGCAGTCTACAATAATATGCGATGGTCAACTGTATTTCAGCCCAAGGCTGGGCTTCAATTCCCACCAATTTCTTGAGTTGTTTCTGTACCGGCTCTGGCAGCCCTTGGCACAATATATGGTAAAACACAGGTATAGATTTCATCCAAGATTCACAAGACTCGAGTATCCACGCGTCTTGAAAATTCTGTATGTATGTTAACGGATCCTCAGACTCTTTCATTTTTCGTGTCATTATAGCTTCCATATCGGAATTATCTTGGTAAAGCACCCGTAGCGCTTTCCACACTGCGGCTCTACAGTTGTTAAATGGAGCTCCGTCATGCGAGGTATTAATCGTGGTTACACCAGGGTAGCCTGCTGGTGCCCACACATCATCTGCTCTCTCACCAAGTATGGCAATTAGGAGACCCTTAATGTCCCCTATAGCTAACGTGTTTCCTCCTGTCATTTTCCCTAACTCATGTATCCATTTTCCGGCTCCCGATGTCAGCATTGGCAGCTTGTTTTTCAAATTTTCTCAATCCATGTGTGGCCATGAAATATATTGTGGTCTTACTCCCCCCTTCTCGAGCAATGGAAACTGGAATGTGTAGCCCTCTCTCTCTTCTCTCATTGTTCTCCTGTCTATTGCAGGGGCATGATTCCCGCATCGCCGTCTGCCTGGCAATGCCCTGAGCCTGTCTACATAGGGTGGTGAAGACACCCCCCCTGACCGTGAGATACTTTCTGATGTCGGTCAGGCTGCGTGGCTGACTCTGATGCTCTCGGTGCAGTCTTGCTAGTGTCTGACCACCTTATTCCTTTTTCCCTTGGGAGTCGTCTTTCGCTCCGTCCCTCTTTCTCATTTTCCTCGTGCTCCTCCCTTTCGGAGTCGGACATTGTCTGTTCCCAAATAGTGCAACTTCTCGTATCCTCTTTGTTCCTACTTATTTCTAATCTATCCAGAGATAGCTCTCTATTCCCACTACTTTGGGTGACATCCTCAGTGTCATACAGTTGAGTGCTCTCCAGCCGCTCGTCTTCCCCTCCCCTTGGGGTATTTGTTCTAGCCTCATCTCATCATATATTCTGTCGGTTGTTTCTCTGATGCTTCTGGTAGCGAAGTCATTGTCAATATTTGCCCTAGACATGCCTGGTACTGAATCGTACTCAGGAAAGAATTCTTTGATGTCTTCCCAGTCTACCGATCGCCTGCTCTCTGTCTTCATTTACGTTCTACATCGTCATCAAATTCCTTGCGTTTCCTCGCTTCTTCTCTGACCCTATCTTCTTCCTTTCTCTTTTCATTTCTACGTTCATTTGCCCTTCGAATTTCCTCATCTCTCCGTCTCTTTATTCTTTTCTCACGTATCCTTTGCTCTTCCTCTAACCTCTGCTGTTTCTGTCTGTCTTGATCATTGGCTGCTCTTGGTCTGCGATCGAGCTGTCTTTCTTGCTCTTCGCACTATAGCTGTTCTCGCCATTGTATGTCTTTCTTTCTTATCCTTTCGTCTCTCAACTGCTTCTCTTTCCCCTTTCTCTGTGTCTCATCTAACCTCTCCTTTTGCTTTGTGTCATCAATGCCTTTGCCATCGAGTTTCAATAAAATTTGCCCTCCCATTCATTTGTCTTTTGCGAACGCTGTCTCATAGGTTCTATCTTCGCTTCCCTTCCATCTCTTCTCTTCTCTCTCTTTGTCGAGAGATGTACTTGTCTGTGCCTGATCTCTTCTTTCGTCATCATGTCTTCTTTTGTCCCGTAATATCCTTATCCTTATCTTTCCCTTGATTTTCGTCACTACTATGTGCAGGTGACTCAAATGGGGGGTTGCTGTACTCCGTGGCTGCTTTGAGTTCTCTCAGTGGGTATAATCCCTAGTGCTTGCTTTCTTTAATTTTTGTTTTGGATGGGGCGGGTGGCGCGCTCGGCGTCTCACCCCTCTCTGTACATATATTAAGTATCCAATCTGTCGGTGGCTCCTCTTCCTTTCCCTGTTCATACATTTTCCACGACTCAAGAACAGCAAGACGTTTTTCTAACTTCTTGCCTGTATATTTGGCGTGCAAATATGTCATCATATGTTGCAAGACAGCTTTGGATAAAGACCCATTTTGTGGCCATGGCATAAACATCTTGTGGGCGGTACCTTTAACCCACTCGTTACTGTATTTCTTTAGCTTGGGTATGATATGATATGGCATTTATAACGCGCCTATACACAAGTGTTTCAAGGCGGGTGTGTGTTTTGGCAACTGCTTGAATAAGTGTGCCAATGGCGTCATATCTTCCATGCTTAAATCTCTTCCCTTTCCTCTTATATAACACTTGTCAACGCTTTTGTGTGGCTTAAACAACTTTTAACAATATGAGCGAGCACCAAACACTGCAAGCTCCAATCCAAATTTTTTCACAAAATGTTATACCTTCTAATTTACTCAAAAACAACAATTCATATGAGATTCTATCTCAGCTCTTCAATCGCATAAAATTTAAATCAGTTTTCACAAGGTTTTTATTTTACATATGACGTCACAACAAAACATGTAAAACAGACGCTTGGCAGACTAGACGAACACCAGCTGGACACAGATATCTCTGCCTCTAATCATTACCCCTTCACGGAGTGTAAGTGTAAACGTACCCCTTTCACAATGTCTTTAACCGTTGTGGTAGTCTATTTGTTCCCCATTATGTGGGACTCTGGGTACACGTTTCTTCTAGCTGCTATATTAAAGCGTAGGAATAAGGCGAATCCTCTCACTTCTGGGGTGTCTGCCCCGCTAACCTCTCTCTTCTCGGGTGTCTTCCCTGGTAAGCTTTATTTATTTAATTATTCCTGAATCATTATCCCCATATATATATATACAAAATGTAGTCAGAAGTTGAGTAGGCTATATATATATATATAGCCTACTCAACTTCTGACTATATATTGTTTTCTTCTGCCTCCCTTCGTTACTGTTTCCCGTTACTTGTTCTAGAGCATGCACTTTTGCCAGAACATTAGTCTTTTTCACTCACCGTTTGCATGGTTCTTCTCCGGACCCTCGGGGACACCGCCTTCTTTGACTTTTTGCCTGTTCAGCTGCCCGGGGAAGGGATGCGTGGGGAACACAGGTCCCTTCAGGGCCTGTCTGCAGTCTCTTTACACTACCACTGTCTACAGGGAGCTTCACGGTCTGCTCAGCTGAATAGCAAAGTATTTGTGATATTGCCGAAGACCTAGAGTTACTTTATGTCGTCAATAGGAGTCTTATTCAAATCAATAATTGATAATCGATAACCATCAGATCTCTGCTACCAAGTGTACTCAGGAGACCCCCGGCCGGCCCATAGAGCCGAGGTTTGCAACAAAAGTACTTTAAGACAAGATAGCTGCACCTTGAGATGGATGGGGGTGCAGATTTATTACTCCAACACCAATCAATAAGGACAACTCAATGGTTTGGAAAAGGGAGTCCGTTTAATGACAAGTACAAAAAACGGGGAGTCATGGCAATCAGCAGTGATGCGATAGTCCGTCTCGCTTCAAATCTAACATGCAATTCCATTTGCTAGGAAAAGGTAACTTTAATATAGGTACTATATCTGTATATGTTAACGGAGTGAGGGGCTTGGGTAAATACTGTCAGGTGGGCGTCTAAGCCCTTCCTTCAAAATGACTACTGTAGACATCACTAAAAGTAAAACGCCCCATTGGTTCCACTAACTATAGGACCGTAGATTATTTGGTCCATTGTGAATGGGTTGGCACCAACCCCATGCATAAATTTCCACTTTGCTTAGCAACATGCAGAATGGTCAGCCAGGTGCCGGGTGTCCCCTCAGCTACCCGGCCTTCCTCCAATTAAGGTTACAATCAATCATCACTTCAACAACTATGTGTCAATTGTGTTACTCTGGTTGGCCTCGAAACTGCATCTTCTGTCTGGGAAAGTTCCGATATCTCTTCCTGGGTGGATGCCAAGCGTAGGTGTGAACTCGTGCTTCTCCTCGCCCGGATGGTCACGTGAAGCAGACACTGTGAATTTGCCTAGCTTCTCTCGATTTGTGCATTTAATTCTTATTTGGCTTTCCACCTACCTATGCTTCCTTATCTTCACCTTTCAAAGACAGGATAGTCTGTTCTTAAGTTTCAATTAGATGTAGCTACTGTTTGTTCCTTCTATTGGTATGACCATGGCTCTCCTGAGATGAGTTGCATCTGCTGAGTTTCGATTCAGCCGTCTTTTCTCATTTTGCTAGAATATGAATCTTGTCTTACTTGACCTGAGTTGATTCTGCTTTTTGTGCAAAGTGGAATTGCACTTATAATACCGTGCTTCATTTTGAGGTAGATTGTGTATAATGGCACTTGCTGCGCTATTATTCTACTTAGCATAGCAAGCCGCACTGTTTTCTTAGCGGTCTTGCGGTTCCAAGCATATGTACAGGCGTAAACTGATCGACTGTATTCATTTTGCTTACAGCTTAACTCTCTTATGCTTTGATAGCTTTCTATCACTTCAAGCTCACAATCTCTTTTCTCAGGGCATTTCGTGTCTTTGTGTCATTCTTGGTTCGTCATTTGTTCTATCTGTGCGTCCGTCCGGGCTCTCATGATGTCACAATTCGTCTTCCATTAGGGCATTTTTGGTTTCTTCTGGGCCGGTACTTAGGCAATCTTCATTTCGTCTCATCTGTTGGTAGGGTTTTCTCAATGGATACCTTACTGTCCATGGTTGTCTGGGTATTGGTACTTCAATAGGTATTGCTCTTCTGATGGGTACTGGGCAGAGCCCTACTGCGGCTCTCTGCTGGTTTATTTTCTCATCATTCGTCACATATTTTGGTGTGAACGTTCCTGGTACTTCAAAATGGGCGATAGGAGTGCAGGCTTTATTTGGGACCTCCTCTACACTGGGATATTATTATCTTGATAACACAGAATCCTAGTAGTATCATCACTAGCAGGGATTCCAGGAGCTTGAATGCATCTGCCATCAATTGTGGAACCCATGAGAATAGTGATCCAAATCAGCTGTCATACATCAACTTTGTCCGTCTCATCAATCATCTGGTTCTGCAGTTTTGTCAGTATACCTAATGCTTCTGTTAGAGTTCCATTTTCCTCATCGTGAGAAGGTATAAATGTGCAACATGATTTTCCGATTTTTTACGCAAACTCCTCCATCCATGGCTGTGATCATGTCAAGCACATATCTATTCTGGAGAGTCATCAGTCGGACTGCTCTTAACTCTTCCTTGATCGCGTTGAATCCTTTTATGGTTGTGTTGATGGTCTGCAGTAACTCCCATCTGGTTATATGCAACCATTTAGTATTTGCTCCAACTTGGAATCTTGGCATGAAGATTGTTGCGAACACTGATGAGGTGAGGCTAAACAGCCTGTGTTCATATGGGATTGCATGAAAGCTTCTTCTGATTTGGCAGAGAAGTAATTCTCCATTTTCATTCGGGTCAACAGTTCCACAGATCTCCTTTTCCTCAGGTGTGCATCTGCTTTTGGGAAACTGTCAATATTCAGGTCACTTTTCGGGATCACCAATGCTGGAACGCGGACATTCACTATTGTGCATATGCCTCCCCAGTTCCATGCATCCTTCCTGGAGCATCAAAGATTCATCCATAGTTCTGATTCTCTCCCATCTTCCTTGTGCCATTATTCCTGAAACACAATTTAGAGCTCTCCAGTGGTACTATCTGCAAGGGTCCTCCTCTGCCTTCGAACCATGTCAGCAGTTTTGCAATGGCATAATGGCTTGCATATTCTTTGTGAATTTTCAATTGCTTCCTTGCAGGCTCCGAGGACCATCCATGCCCTGCAAATTACTACTCCTTTCTCCCATCCGTCTGGTGAAAGCACTATTTCCCAAATCTGCATTTGGCCTCTGTTTTTCCAACTTTGAACCTCTTCTGGAGTTTTTCCTTGGACATTTAGGGGGTAATTCATAGAAATTCGCACAAAAGTGGTGCACGCGGCTGGCGCACAGTGTTCCCGTGCGAATGTCTGCACCAGCCGCATGCGCTAAAATCGATTTCCGCGCACAGCGTATTCATGGATTTTAGCCTCCAAAAGCAGCCGTGGCGCAACGACCCTGCAGCAGCGCCAGTTACGCCCCCAAGAACGGACTCGCGCAAGGAAAAGCCATCAAAATCCCCAGTCCAGCGCAAAGGGCTGTGCCAACCCTGGACCAGTTTACCGGACTGCCAAACAGCAAACGCCAAGCGGGGAACGTGTATTACGGGTCTCGCAGTAACTTCCACACACGAAAGGGCCTGTGCGAGTGGGGTACTTGTATAACTGTTGTTTGCGTGAATTATTACACGCGATTGGCCTGGGTACGTGTATTCCAGGGGTGCGTGGGAAGTTTCACATGCGATCAGGCCTGGGGGAGCGGGGTAAGTTTTACAGCGATTGGCCTGAGTACGTGAATTTCAGGGGGCTCGCGGGTAGTTTCCCACGCGATTGGGCCTGGGGGAGCGGGGCACGTGTATTTCAGGGGTGCGTGGGTAGTTTCACACGCGATTGGCCTGGGTACGTGTATTTCAGGGGTGCGCGGAAAGTTTCACACGCGATTGGCCTGGGCATGTGTATTTCAGGGGTGCGCGTGAAGTTTCACATGCGATTGGGCCTGGGGAAGCGGGGTACGTGTATTTCAGGGGCTAAAGGTAGTTTCACACGCGATTGGCCTGGGTACGTGTATTTCAGGGGTGCGTGGGAAGTTTCACACGCGATTGGGCCAGGGGGAGCGGGGTAGGTGTATTTCAGGGGCTTGCGGGTAGTTTCACACGTGATTGGCCTGGGTACGTGTATTTCAGAGGTGTGCGGGAAGTTTCACATGCGATTGGCCTGGGTACGTGTATTTCAGGGGTGCGTGGGAAGTTTCACATGCGATTGGCCTTGGTACGTGTATTTCAGGGGTGTGTGGGAAGTTTTACACGCGATTGGCCTGGGTACGTGTATTTCAGGGGTGAGAGGGAAGTTTCACACGCGATTGGCCTGGGTACGTGTATTTCAGGGGTGCGAGGGAAGTTTCACATGCGATTGGCCTGGGTACGTGTATTTCAAGGGTGCGCGGGAAGTTTCACACGCGATTGGCCTGGGTACGTGTATTTCAGGGGTGCAAGGGAAGTTTTACACGCGATTGACCTGGGTACATGTATTTCAGGGGTGCGCGGGAAGTTTTACACGTGAATTGGCAGTGTGGGTCTTCCCAGGTGTCCCCTCTACCCCCTCCATGGCCCCTGCCGGCAGCCCACACCACAGGGGACTACCCTGCACCCCTGGTCATGTCCCGCAGGCAGCCCATCCACCATGGGCATGCCCCTCAGCCAAGCCACATGTCACGTTGCAATATGATCACCAACTAATGTCTCCCAGCACCCCCACCCCCCAGCAGTCAGGGGCACCTGCCAGCAGGCCCCCACTCATGTCCCCCAACACCCTCACCCCCCAGCAGTCAAGGGCACCTGCCAGCAGGCCCCCACTCATGTCCCACTCATGTCCCCCAGCACCCCCACCCCCCAGCAGTCAGGGGCACCTGCCAGCAGGCCCCCAGTATTGTCCCACTCATGTCCCCCAGCACCCCACCCCCCAGCAGTCAGGGGCACATGCCAGCAGGCCCCCAGTCATGTCCCACTCATGTCCCCCAGCACCCCCACCCCCCAGCAGTAAGGTGCACCTGCCAGCAGGCCTCCACTCATGTCCCACTCATGTACCCCCCAACATGTCAACATGACCCACAATCATGGCCCTCATGTCCACCAAAATCCCACGGCACGCCACCCCTGCCCAAATAACCAACCAAGCATAACATACACCCCACATTGAAATGCCCATTACATGAAACAACCCAAATGGCATGTATGTACATCAGCACAAGTCCGTCACACACACACAACGGGTGCCAGTGAATGTGAACACCCACTTCGTGACATGCATGAAACCAATGAGAGAATACCACACATTGAAGTACGGGAACAAATGTATTGAACAAAAAATGTGGTGAAAGAAAATCAAATACCAAACAATGGACATAGGGAAAACAATGCAGAATGTCACATAATGATAAAAAAAGGAAATCAGAATCCAAAATATATGAAATTAAAAATGTCTCCAAAGTCTCCTTCCAACAAAGCAAATCCAAACCGAAAGAAAAAGTAAAATCCATTGCTCCATGGAAAAATCAAAAAAGAAAAAGCCGACAAATGCACACTCCAACTATTTACAAGGATGAAATCCTGGGTCCATGAGCCCAACTGTCCAAAGGAAACCTACAAAAAAGCCTACAGAATAAACAACTATATACAAAAATGTGGGGCATAGTCCATGCACCCCAAAGGGAAGAAAAAAAGAAAGGAAACTTAACACTAATGAACTATATACAATGGCGGCGGGCAAGTCCAACGGCTCACTGGTTGATGTCATGGGCCAGGGCATCATCGAACTCCTGTTCAATAGCTTGGAGGCAGGCATGTTCACTGGCTCCGAGGTCTCGCAGGGATAATGCGGTGTCCAGCTCCAACTCCCTGCGAATACCCTCGAGGCACTCAGCCCGCCTCAGCGCCCTGCGCATGGAGTTCTCCGCCCTGACCATTGTGAGCCGTTCCTCCTCCGCCCGCCGCCGCTCCGCACCTATCTGCTGGCCCAACCGCTGCCACACGGAAGACACTCCCATTCTAGGGTTCTCCTGCCCTCCGGCCGATGCCTGCCCCTCTGATGTAGATGGCCCCAAGCCATGATGCCTCCCACGTCGAGCCTGCCGCTGCCTCCGACGCAACTGCCTCTGCCAGCACACCGGCATCCAGGCTGATGGAATTCACCGACACCGTCGTGCACGTGCCCTGATGGTGCCGGCACATCCTCCATCTGCTGGGGTCCAGTGGCTGGTGTGTCCACCCCTGCTGGACCTCCGACTCCCGACTGTGGCAGGGATGGGAGCCCCACCGAGCTGGCTGCGTTGGTCGGGGCAGGTCCACAGGGGGCCCTGGTGGCATCTGGGCCGGAAGACGGAATGGAGAACTACTTGCGCATAGCCTCCACAGAGGAGGAGAGGGTCGCCAGAGTGGCCGACACATGTACGAAACCCCCGACCATGGTCGCTCCCAACTGGGCCACGTTGGCACACTGATCTTTGTGATGAAATGCGTGCTCCCCCCGGAAAGCACGCACGTCATCACGAAACACAACCGTGCGCAACGCGACACCAATCTGAACCTTCTCCATACGGCCAGGGGTCCCCTTGTCCGCAGGTAGAGGAGTGTCAGATGACATGGACATCCCTCCTACCTGCGGACGGGCCTGGGATGGGGCATCCCTGCTGGTGCATGGTGGTGCCGTCACAGTGTCAGGGACAGTGACATGCACAGGCCCCTCCACGGCGACCTGTGCTGCCTCCTGCCCCTGCACTGCACCACTTGCACCAGTGGTACCACCCCCACCAGGCCCCATGTGCAGCTCAGTAGCGACCTCCTCCTCCTCTGTGGAAACCACCAACCTGGATGGCTCCACACCGTCTTCCGCTGTTGCAAGCCCCTGTGGGGGCTCACCCACACCTTCCGCTGCAGCCGTGGGGGCATCCCAGCCGCTTTGCTCCACAGCGCCATCTCCGCCCTCTTCTTCACTTGCCACTGTGTAGAGGGAAACATAGAACACAAGCATCAGGGTACTGTACAATGGTCCCCTAGACAGGAAGCAATGGCAGATGAGTGGCACTGTCAAACATCACTTCCATCATGTCCCTCCACAACACATGGGTCAGTGCAGGCAAAACACATTCAGTAACAGGCATGGCGCATGCTATGGACATTAGCATACATGTCCAAGGGACTCTTGAAACACACAATGTTGGTTTGAAACTCACATGCATCATGGGTCATGCCTATCACATGCACACACGTCACCGTAGTTTCATCCATCTGGCCTCGTACACCCCAGACACAGTGGATACAAGGATGACTAGGCTGCATCAGTGAATCTGAACATTGTCACAGACATTTGTCATGCATCCATGGCATTCACAAGTCACAGACACACAGGTCAGACACACAGACATGGACACCATACATGTACATGGCATCAGCACCCATCCCTCACCCCCACCCTTGTCCAGGAACAGAGACTGGCATGCTCTCATGTGTCCATTCCGCATAGAGCTCCCCATGTTGCATTTAAACACATGCACCAACCATGTGGTTCACACATTACTGGTCTCACATGCATGACCATGATGTCCCTGCACACACACATACGTACATGGCCTATGTCACACATACAGGCAAGTATCAGGCAACCAGCACACTGCAAAATGCCCTGTCTCACACAGCAATGCTTGGTCACTTACCGCTCAACTCCAGACGGGTCTGCCTCTCAAAGATCTGGGCGTGGAGCGCTGGGCGTACGCGTTCCAGGACCCTCAGCTGGATGGTACTCATGTGGCCCCGGCCCCCCTCTACGAGGCGCTGGGCCTTTAAGAGGGTCCTGGACCTCAAGTCCTCCAGCGCTTCTTGACTTGCTTGATGTTGCGGGTTGCCGCCCCCTCCGCGTTGATGGCAACCACAAAGTCGTCCCAGATCCTGTCCCGTCCTTCCTTGTTGGCGCGTGATGATCCGAAGAGGGCATCATAATGCCCCAGGACAAGCTCCACCAGGACACCAACTTCCTTCTGACTGAAGCTGGTGGCCCTCTGCCCCTCTGGCTGGGGGTCGCCAGTAGTCTCAGATGGTGTTTGCCCCGACATGGCGACCCCCGAGGCAGGCGTGGGTGGGCAACTGGGTCCTGGGGCTGGGCTGTGGAGCGATGGTATACCAGTCGGGAGTCTTCTGTTCCAGCAGGGGTGGACACAGCAACTGGACCCCTGCAGATGGCAGATGTGCAGGCACAAAATGGCAGGGCACGATGGCAGCAGGCAGGCAGGCAGCAGCAGATGGCTCGTGGGAGGCTGGTCGGGGCTCTGGGGGGCAGTAATTCGGCCTTTTGGGCAGGATCGTGGTCTTCCGTGTGTTTTCGCGTGGCCAGCTTGATACGGAGTGATTTGGCACGTGAAATTCTTGCACGTCAGCGTGTAATTCGAGGAAAGTCCCTTAGCGCGTAGGCGCATCAGCACGCATACACGATTTCATTGGACCAAAGGCCCTCAGCGCGTAAGCGCGTCTGTGATGTATCGCGCACGGGCCTGTACGTGCTTTTCGTGGGGTGCGGTGCGTGTGTTTTCCAGGCGTTGGGGTTCACACGCTATTACTTCACAGCGGGTGGGTGTTAGTTACGCGTTCTTCTACACGCAAGGCAGACGGTGAGTGGTACCCCGCTCGCCCAGGCCCAATCGCGTGTGAAACTTCACGCGCACCCCTGAAATACACGTACCCAGGCCAATCGCGTGTGAAACTTCACGCGCACCCCTGAAATACACGTACCCAGGCCAATCGCATGTGAAACTTCACGCACACCCCTGAAATACACGTACCCAGGCTTATCGCGTGTGAAACCTCACGCGAACCCCTGTAATACACGTACCCCGCACCCCCAGGGCAAATAGCGTGTAGAACCTCCCGTGCACCCCCGAAATACATGCACACGCTATTTTTAACACAGCGGGTGTCCGTGTTTGTCGCGTACCCCTTTGCACGTCATTTGTCCTGGAGGCCCACAGTATGGGACATTCTACATAGCTGTATATCCCTGCTTTTTGTGGGCGCACATTTTGGCGCACATTTTTTTCATGCGCAAGGACGTGATCGCCTGCCTTCGTGTGGTGGACGTGTTTAGGCCTGTGCGCGTCTTTGCCCGTGCGCTGTTTTGCCCTATTCGATTCCATGAATACGTGTTGTAGGCGAGCGTGTGGGCGTTCTGCGCACTTCCCTCCTGTACTTCCCCTGTGATGCCCACATATTCACGAGTTGTTCCCCATTCCGCGTCTCACGCCCCGTGTTCCGCCTACTTTTGTTATGTGCGCCGTGCTATGTGCGCTTTTGCTGTGGCCTTAGCGCACGCTGTTAGATGACCTGTGGGCCGGCGTGCGGCGTGCACTTTTTCAGCGCACATCCCAGATTTTACTCGCGCACGGACTTCCATGAATAGATGTGCGCTGGTTTCCCTGCGATATTCGCACTTGCACTGCAATTTTCGCTCTTTCACTGCGAATCGCACGTTTTCGTACGCTTGTGCCGATATTTTCAGCGCACATTAATTCCATGAATCGGCCTGTAAGTTTCTGGTTTACTTCCCATCTGATTTCCGCTCCCTTCACTCAGGTTTCTCGTACCTGATCACATGATTCCTCATATGAGGTCTGTCTCTTGTCTTTATGTCTTGAACATAATCATCTTCATCAGGATCAGTTTTTTCAGTTGCCCATTTCAGTGAGGCATCACATTGCTACATGCGAGAGACAGTGTGCTGTCTGGACATCAATTACTACAGCTACGAAGATCTTTGACTTCCCCATGCTGTATGATAGGAGTGCACCCACAAATCATTCCCCCTCTGAACTTCGTCTTCCAACTTCCTTCATGTGTTGGTACCAAATGTTGTTTCCCAAATGTGCTGTGCTGTCCAAGTAATCGTTTAGGTCGTTGTTGTTTCGGTGCAGGCTTCTCTTGATTCTTAAAGTTTTCATATAGTTCACTATAACTACATCCCTGAATGCATCTATATGGCTCTTTCTTAATGGAGGATTCTCAGGTATCCTGGTCCATGGTGCAGGCCTCCTCATCTGTGCCATATGCATAGACAAAAGTTTGGCAGTTCTTTCTTTGTCCTCATATATCTTTTTCCTTCTGTTTAGAAATGTCCGCATCCACTCTGGCTTGGGTTCAGTGTATGGCTGTACTGTGGAACTTGTGCTAGTCCCTTTTATTGGAACATATATGTTCAGTAATGTTGTCTCTGTGTGTTCATTCTTCAGCTCTTCTAGTCTTTTCCTTTCTCTGGCTATGAATGGCCATACTGTGTCTGCTATCAGTTGTGCTCGTGCAGAGATTTTCTCTGAGTTTGCTCTTGTCTTTCTTGGTGTTGGCTCAAGAGTTTCTGGATACAGCTGTTTCTGTTGGCTTTCTTTCCAACTCTTCTTATCTTTCCACGAATTCCGCTTCCTTCATTTGGCTCCTTACTTTACTTGTAGTGAGACTTCCCATAGTAGGCAGTCTTTTCTTCTCTACTGTTTGGGCTTGTGGTTCTACAGTCATTGACACTAGGCCTGGGGCATGTGCATTCAATGTTTGCATGCGTGTGGTTGTCAGTAACCTTTTTTAATTCATAATCTGCCGACCCTGTCTCCGGCTTTTCGATTTGCTTGTTACCACAAGTGACTGTGTGTCATTGCTAATCACATCCATCTCAATTTCACTCACTCCATAATCAGATCTCCTAGGCACTGGAATTACTATAAAGGGCCTGGGTACTTTTGTGGGCACCATACATACATCATTAGGTGCATGTATTGGGGTTGGAACACTTCGTACACTAATAAAAAATGCAGTTCTGATCGTTAATGACAAAAAAATACAAAAATACATTATGCCCCTGTAGGTTAGGCAGCAGCATTTACATCAAGGGAACTGTGACCGTTTCTCCTCCTGCGGGAGGAATAGAATACTGTTCTGGACCCCCATCTCGCTCATATGTAGAACTGTGTTAGCTTTTAATACAAAGTCTAAATAATATTGTCTCTGGATCGTGTTTGTTCTATTTGTGAGCTTTAGAACTTAAACGATTGACTATCCTTGTCAGACCACTGGATTTGTCTATTAGTTCTGGATACAGGTTTCTTGTTTAGGCTATGGGGAGTGACAAAATCAATCAATAATTCAACAAATCTCTTTACTGTGCATGTTCAAAATGTATCACTCCCAGCTTCGCCTCTGATGTGCTTCATTCCCAAAGACATGCTGTGTCCTTGTCAGTACAAAAAATAAAATTAAAATAAAACAAATGAAATCTTTGACACTGCTCTCTCGATCTGCCCCTCGGAGGAAAGTTTAAAATCTTCTCAAATAGTTCTGCTGATGGTTAGAAAGTTCGATTTGCATCACAATTCCATGCAGGAGCATGCCCATCTGTGCGTAATTTGATGGGTCTCTGATGTATGTTATGACATCAACATCGATTGGTCTCCCCACAAGCTCTGGAAAATCCTCAATTAGACTGAAAAACACATTGCTTGCCAACCTGTTGTCTTCTGGCGACAGGGAAATTTGTCCTGTTGTTGCTGGAATTTGGGACTGTATGCTTTCACTTCACTGTGAACAGTGTCTGCACTTTCCGTTTGCATGGAGAGCAACTTGAATGACTATATTATTTAGGATTATGCTCAGATGTTCTGTATTCGCTGGATCTCGAAGAAAAGTCAATACGTCTGTCGTTCTCCCGACAAGTTCTGGACATCTTCGATTAGGCGAAAAAATAATATGTTAATAATCTCATTTGCTTCCTTCTCCGCCTGGGACATTTGGCTTTTACTCGCTGTACTCCGGAAGTAGGAGGAACTGTTCGGCGATCACAGTAAGTAATCTCTTTATAATCTTTTCGTTTTCAGGATCTTGAAGAAAGTCAGTGACACTTGTGAGCCTTCCCACCAGTGATGGGTACGATCTTAGCACTATATCGAAGAATGTCACCACATCTCTGGTCATGTTGCTACTATGGGACACCATAAGTGATTCCGAACAAGGTTATCGTGCGGAAAGTGTCAGGATACTGGTTTTTCGTCCAGCTTATGTGTCCTCAATCAAAACTTCCCATGTTCCCTTTTCCTTATTTAGGCTTCAGGGTGCCTCAGTCGAAAGTTCAAATTTGGCAGGCTATGTTGTGGTTTATAAATGCAATTATTTATTTATTTATTTATTTATTTATTTATTTATTTATTGTGTTTAATCCAAAAGATTGTTACAAAATGAGCTTTTGTCGTGGTTTTTTCATAAAGAAAAAGAAATTGACTCTCTAAAATGTGCCCTTGTTTTTTGGCTGTAGCCTCGGCAAATTTACGGCTTCCAGTATTTTATATGTAGCTATTTGCCATTTCGTTTTATCTCCTCCAATCAAACGAGACCAACATATTTCTTCGTCCGAGATGATGAAATCCGAGAAGATAGGCCTTTAGTATCGTTCTCTTATATGTTGGTTTGCGGCACATTTTAGAAGTAGATGAAAAATTGTTTCTTTTTCTTGTGTCTTACAGAAGCGGCAAAAGTTTGTTTCAGCCTTGCCTCTGATGGCCAGGATCTCGTTTGTCGGCAGCAAGTTGAGGCGGGCGTGTAGCAACATATCCCTCCCCTTCCTAGATGGAAACTTCTTGATGTATTCTTGGAGCTCATTAATTTTTTTAGTGTTTGGGGGCAGGTGTGTGGTTAGTTTATTCTTTCCTGCTATTTCCAAGGTTGATATCCAGTCGAGCTCTCTTATGTTTGTGAGTATTTTCTTTGGGTTATTTATTAATGTTTCTTCGTCGGCCTGTATCTGTTCCAACACTCTGGTGTTCTCTTCTTTCCAGTTTGTGAGCCGTTTGCTGGTGTTTCGTTCTATTTCCTGATTTACAAGATTGTAAATTGACAAAGGCTCCGCCATCCGACATTTCCTGTATAGCATTAGTGTTGATTGTACCACTATGCTTTCAAGAGACGGTAAACTGAGCTCTTGACGAATCGATGCACCCGAGGTGGAATTTGGTAGCATCAACACTTTCCTCCAAAATTTAGCCTCCATTTTAGACCAGATGTTTGATGGTAAATTGATCATTGCGTCTCCTCCATATGTTAGAGTTGGCATCACCTTTTTCTTGTAGAAATCTCGTACTGGAATTAGCGAGTATCTGCCGAACTTTTTGTCTATGGCCCTGGCTTGGGCTGCCATTTTGTTGACTTTGGTCATTAAGGCTACTTGCATCACTTTGTCTTGTTTTGAGGAGATTATGTCACTCCTAGGTATTTGAAATCAAATTCTCTTTCGATTGGTGTTCCTTCCAGATTTAATCGGGGTTTTTCTTTTTTTCTGGAAGAAGCTTCTAATGTCAGGACTTTTGTTTTTATTACATTAATTTCCAATTTGTTTTTTTCATGTAGCTTTGTAGATTTGTTAGTTGGCGCTCGAGTCCTATTGGCGTATGGTCCAATAGGACAAGGTCATCCGCGTAGAGAAGCCTCGTTATTGGAGTTTTGCAGATTTTTGGTGGAAATGATCGTATTTCAGTGTCTTCATTGTTAATGTCACCAATGAATGCCAGGAATAGGGCCGGCGCCAGCGGGCACCCCTGTTTCACACCTCGTGCTGTAACAATTGGCGATGACAAGAGACCATTTTGATCCAAACGGATGCGCATGTTGGTTTCAGTATACAGGGCCTTGATCGGATTCAATAAGGCAGCCGGACAATCCCAGGCTTCCAATTTTGACCAAAGACTCGACCTGTCTATGCGGTCAAAGGCCTGAGCGAGGTCGAGGAAAGCGACAAAGATTCTTGTACCTCCTTCCAAAACTTTGTTTTTCAGCACGTTCAGAATCAATATGTTTGCCGCTGTGCCCATGTTTTTCTTAAATCCCGTTTGGAAGGGGTCGTCGCAGGGGGCATTTAAGGCCCAGATCTTGAAGTGGTCGAGAAGCATCGAACCAAACACTTTCCCCATTACATCGAGTAGCGCGATCGGTCTATAATTCGCTGGTTCCTTTTTGTCTCCTTACTTGAAAATTGGTACCACTGTAGCTGATTTCCATGAGGGCGGTATAGTTTTCAAATCCATGCATCTTCTGAAGATTTTGCTCAAGAGACTGGCCCACTCCTTTTGGTTTGTTTTTAAATCCACATTTGTGATCCCGTCGGGACCTGCCGCTCGTGAGTTTTTTAAGCCAGAGATCTTTAATCGAATTTCCTCTGGGTCGTCCACTCTTACTCATGGAGCCGATTTGTGCTCTGTTGATGACCTTGTTGGAGTTGTTGGAGCCAGGTACATCGTTGCAAAGTGTTTTGTCCAAGCTGTTTCACCATTCTCACTTATTACAGAGTTTTCTTGTACGTCGTAGGTGGCTCTCAGGGTGCTCCAAAATTCCCTTGTATTTCTTCCACTTATGAATTTTAGAATGTTTTCTGCGTCTTGCTGGTAGAGAATCAATCTATGACCGTTTACCCATGACTTATAGTGTTTTGTTGCCAGATCCGCTTGTTTTACTGCCGCCGATGTTGCTAAAAGTTTTGCTCTGCGCTGGATTTTTCGAAGTTCGCAGCGTTTCTCAACCAATGTTTTGTCAAACACATGTCTTGGAGGGTTTCCGCCTGTCTTTCTTGAAGTTTCCGTCTTTTTGTATTTTGTCAAGAGAGGAATATAAACCGTTTTATTTGCGCCGGTTGTCTCTGACATCGAACTAAATCTATTTTCTATGTCTATGATGGACTCTCTTGACAAATGTAGTCGATTTCCCTGCACATTTGTGGTTATGTTGAATTCCATGTAGTCATTCAGGGGACAAAGTGACTCCCAGGTGGTCGACAGGGGATTATGGTCACTGGCTCTTACTCGTGTTATTTCAAAAGATTTGGTTATTGCCAGGATGGGTTCAGTCACAAAAATGTAGTCTATTGTAGCCTTAGACTCGTTTCTTTCCCACGATGGAGGACGCTTTGGATCTGGAAAAGCTTTGTGCAGATTATGTAGGTTTCTCAATTCCATCAGTTGTGTCCATAGTTTGCCCCGCTGTTCACCTGTTGAGCAGTGTACTTGCTTCTTTCGAGTTTCTGCTGCACCCACACAGGTGGCATTCAGATCCCCGCAGATCAGGAAGTATTTTACCAGGTGCTCTGCCAATGCCTCGTCTATTGCAGCCTCTGTGTTTTCTAAGAAAACAGTTGTTTCCGTACTAGCTGGGTTCCAGTAGGTGTTGGCTACTATTAATGTGCATTTTTCATACCCTGCTTTATTGTTTATCTGGCGAGACCATGAAGCCTTAACCATCAGTATCATTAAGTTGCTAATCAAAGTTTCTTCCAGTTTGATCCCTCAGTCGTTTTTGCAGGCGATCAGTAGCCCTGATGAAGGTCTTCCTAGGCACCCTTGTTTGGCCGGTGCCAGGATAATTTCAAAGCCCCTCATTGAGGGTGGCTCAATCAGCCAAGTCTCCTGTAGGCATATTAGGTCATATGACCCCAGGTCCATGTCGCTCGTGGATAGTAGGTGAGTGTGACCTCTCGTGTTCCACAAGCACATCTTTATCATCTGCTTTTGATGGATCAAACAAGGTCTTTCCTGAAGAATGTGCTCGTCTCTGATGCGTTGCTATCTTTGTTTTTTTTCCATCAACGCTTTTGGCAACCAAGACCATATCCCTTTCATTGGCTCGCATTTTCTTTGAGGTTCGCTCTCAGTTTTTTTGATTTTGATCTACTTGTAGACTAGTTATCCTGCCTCTGTTGGTCTGTCTTGTATCTTTTGTCTTTGTTGGACTATCTTAGTTGTTATTTTCTTTAAAGGTTGACAGCTTTGCCCCTGGCCTCTTTTCAGGCTCCCGTTCCTTGACTCTTGCCGTAGTATTTATATAATTTGTCTTCGTTCGGGTTATTGATGTTTGCCGATTGCAATGGTTTGAATCTTGCTTTTCTTGGTGAGTGTTGTCTTCTTTACTTTCTGAAGTTTTTTTTTTGTCTGTGCCGTTTGCAGAGTATACTTTTAGCTCGTATCCCCTTTCTTCTAGTTCAGTTTTGCTATTGATGATGAGGTTGTTTTGCGTTGTTGATGCTGTATACAGCACCGTTTTGGCCTTGGTATCTTCGTGGCTTGGCTCTACCACTAGCAGCTCTTCTGATTTGATATGTTTCAGGTTTTGAATGTACTTGAAGAGTTTTAGCACAGAGTTTCGGTTCAATGTTATCTTGTCTCTGTTTTCTTTCACTTGTGTCAACTTAATTCGCCATTTCGCTTGATCCACTTTTCTCGGTTTTTTATTGTACTTTTGCGTCTTGGATCTATAACGAAAGGCAGTTTCCCCTGAGTCTCTTAATGAACAGGAGCGGTTCTTGTCGTTATTTCTGGTTTTGTCGTTTCTAGGTTTAGTGTGGGGCCGGGTTGGAGTCTCATTTCTATGACTTTTTCTGTTTCTCTCTTGGTCCTCCCGTTGATGCGGATGTTCTACTCGCCGTCTCCTGTCTGGTTGTTCATTTTCGTGAACCTTCTGCTGTGAGTGAGAGTGGTTTTGCACTTTCTCTCGGTGTCTGGAAGTCCACTTATCAGGGGTTCTTGATCTGGCCCTTTCTCTTTCTCTTTTCGTTTCTTTCATCGTCTGTTTTAGAGTTGTCTGCCTTGAGGTTTCTGGCGACCGAATGTCTTTTTTATTTTGACTTTTCTCCTTGGCCCTAATTTTTTTAGCAGAGTTCTCACTGGTCTCTTCCTCCTTCCTCTGTACGCACTCCGTTTTGCTCTTTTCCCTACTAATTTGGGGATTCGGTGTTTCACTGGATCTGTCTGGATTTGAGGCCTTCGGAACCTGTTCCGTTAGATGTTGACTCAGATTCATCAATTCCTCGTTTTCCAGGCAGTCATTTGTTGTTGTTGGGGATAGGTTGTTATTTCTTTTTTCCGACCTTTCTTGCTTCTTTGTTTGTTGTGGATTTACATCTCGGACTTCCGTTTGTGATATTTCTTTTTGAGTTACTGGGCGTGAGAAACATTGGAAGAGGCCTTCTGCCGTTTGAGTTCCAGTTTTATTTAATCTTGGTAAAATAGTCTTTTTTGATTTCAAAGTCGTGTCAGCTTGGCCTGGTAGTGATTTGATATTCACCCTTTTGTTTGTAGCCTCATTTACTGTTTTGTTTGTTGTTAAATCAATCATGGTGATGGTTTGAGTCCCAATTGTTTTTCCCACCATAGTTCGTTCTTTATCTTGCAGCTTCACTTGTTGGCGTGTAGTAGTTGTGTCCTCGTTGGCTTCCAAAGTATTGGTTTTCCTTGCTACTAAGGCCATGATGTAGGCTTCTAAGAAGATGACTTTACTATACATCATCGTTTGTATGCTTGTGTGATCTTTCAATGAATCTGCGATGGCTTCATAAAGCTTCATGAATGGTGCTAACGCTATGTTTACTGATGACATGATGGAAAGTAGGTCAATTTTTTTGTTGGGGGGATCCGCGGGGCTTGCCGATTGTAGTTGCGTGGAAGATCTCCTAACTGGCGAATCATTTGAAGTTGTTGTCGTGTTTGCCCATTGGCTTCGTGCTGGCCTTGCGGTTTCCAATGAGCCTCTTCGGTTTCTATTTTTATCTGTAAGGGGGCTGTGGCTTTCATTTCCCCACATGTTTTGATTTAAATTGTGCCGAGGTTTCAATGCTGGGCCCTGGTTTAGTTCATTCATAACATGCAGCATTTGCAGATCTGTGGAAATTAACTTCTCCGTCGACCTACTCAACCGTCGTGTCGGTGTTGGCCGCTGAGTTGGCTTTAACTTATCCTGGTGAGATGTTTTGTCAGGTGTTCTATGTAATCCTTCTGAGGTTCCTTTTTTGTTGTTATGTGGTGGCAAAGCCGCTTCCCCCATTGGTGATATTATATCTGGTGTTGGTTGGGGGAATCCCTCGTTTAATTCTGTTAATGGGCCACTGTAAATGTTAGTTTCGTCCATGGTCGACCTACTTTCCTGTAGGTTTTTATTTTCACTTTCAGTGGCTGATGGAGCCTTCTCCGTTAAGGACTCTTAGGGCCTCATTACACGGTAGGCGGTGAGCCATGGCGTTATTAGCGCCATGGCTCATGCCGGTAAAATACCGGCACCGCCTTGGTGGAAAGGGGATTTATCGCCCCATTCCAAGGTTGGATGGGCGGTAAATCCCCCTTCCACCATTGCCCTTCCCCATTCCCATTTCTGCCCCATAGGGCTCTATGGGAATGGGGAAGGCGCTAATTATGGCACCGCAATTTTGCGGTGCCGTAATTAGCTTCGAGGTCCCTTTGCGGGTTGGATTTTAACGCCTGCAAAAAGCAGGCGTTAAATCCCCCAACCCGCAAAGGGACCTCGTAGTAAGGCGGTAAGGATTTACCGGAACCAGTATTTTACCGGTACCGGTAAATCCTTACCGCCATCCGTGTAATGAGGCCCTTTGTCTAAGTTCGTCTTGTCTTCACTCTTATTTGAGTCACTTTGCTGTGTCAGATTCACCTGCCAATCTGGCAATTTTTGTGGCATCATTGGAGGAGACGTTGAATTGGGTTTCTCCATGTCTACCCTCTCTTCTTCATTTGGTTGATTTAATGTTCCCTTGCTCAAGTCAGAAGCAGGGCGTTTCTTGGAGGTCAGCTTTTCGCTGGCGTTATAGTCCAGTCTTCGCAGTTTGGCGAAAGGTAAACATTCATTTAGAGCTTCCAGTATTTCCAGGTCCGAAAGTTCCAAGGGATAGTTTCCATTCGCTGATCTTTGACTTTCTTGAGCCATGAAGTAGTCTCTAACAGAGTTTTTGGGTGCCCCTCCCTAACATCGTTTAGACTGTTTTTCTTTGACTTTATCCAGCGTTGTTTGCAGTGTGTTTTGTATTAGTTTGGGCTTTTGCATCACCTTTTTCGTTCTGTGACCCTTCTTAATATTTAGGGTGGTGCAGCTCTTATGTTCCATTATAATTCTCTGTCTTTTCTTCGGTTTTGCCGTTTTACTAGCCTGATCAATTGTTTCATTTATTTCAGTCCGTTCCTGGGTCGCTTTGGATGTCGACTCTTCCGCCGCCTCTGCATGGAACAGCGCTACCACCTGAACCTTCCCTAACAGGACCAGCGGCGGCGGCTGAGGCAAGTCCGTGTTCTGTGGAAGCTCCCCGGCCCCACTCTCACATGGAGGCCAGCTTGTGTCTTCCTCCGTTGTCGCCTCTCCGCCACCAATCTTCTCGCTCTCATCGTCCACCCGCCCCCCCCCCGCAACTCCCACGAGCGGGAGCCCTCCTTCGAGAGCCGCCGACGTGGGGCGCGGACCGCCTTCGTGCGCCACGCAAGGGGAGACCGGGATGGAATCAACCGCCCGAGCACACGGCCCGGAACTTTCATCCTCCACATCCTCCTCACTCACGCTGTCCTGCCACGCCAACTCCTCCACATCTTCCCACACGGACGGCAGCCCTCCTCCGAGAGCCGCCGGCGTGGGTCTCGGAGCTTCCGCAACCGCCGCGCAGGGAGAGGGCGGGGCCAGGACACCCGCTGCATGAGGCGAAGCTGGGGTCAGGTCCAGCGCCCGGACGTACACCGAGGCGGGCACAGGAGCAGGTAAGGTTTGTCGTTGATGATGTTGAGATCTCTCCTTAATGAATTCTTCCGCTGAAGAGGGAGTCAGAGGAGTTTTGAGTTTTGCTGCTTCTGCTGAAAAAGCCTGATCCTTGTACATAGTCTGTTGATCAGCCTCTGTTAGAACCAGTTCCTTTGAGCTCCGAGGCTCCACACTTGTGCGCGTATTTGTCCTGCGTGGAGTGGTCAGAGGTTGTTCTTTTGAAGTGGTTACCTGATGTTTTTGGCCGATTTTCCGGTTAAGTTTCGCGCTTCTTAGGCGACCTTCCTCTTCTTCTCTAGAGGCGTCGTTTAGATCAAAATCTCTGGTCTCTCTGTTTGCCCTGGCAGCCCTGACAGTCATGACTGCAGGACTGCCACTCGTCGACCACTCCGCGTCCGCTCCACGGGTGGATGAAGTTTTTATGCAGGTCCTCCCACACAGTAAAGCTCAATGGAAATGAGAGACAGACTCTCCGGCAGCACTGCAGGACTGCCACTCGTCGTCCACTCCGTGTCCGCTCCGCAGGTGGATGAAGTTTTTATGCAGGTCCTCCCACTCAGTAAAGCTCAATGGAAATGAGAGACAGACTCTCCGGCAGCACTGCAGGACTGCCACATGTCGTCCACTCCGCGTCCGCTCCGCGGGTGGATGAAGTTTTTATGCAGGTCCTCCCACACAGTAAAGCTCAATGGAAATGAGAGACAGACTCTCCGGCAGCACTGCAGGACTGCCACTCGTCGTCCACTCTGCGTCCGCTCCGCAGGTGGATGAAGTTTTTATGCAGGTCCTCCCACACAGTAAAGCTCAATGGAAATGAGAGACAGACTCTCCGGCAGCACTGCAGGACTGCCACTCGTCGTCCACTCCGCAATGCAATTATCTTCTTCACCCTGCAACTAGGATGCACAGAGTGTCTGTTTTTATGTCCTTATCCCCTTTTTTGCTTAGAGGAATATCCAAAGTAAAACCACAACTCTTGCACAAAAGTTCTTTGTCTTTGCTTTGCTGCTGCTCATGTGTCCTTCTTCCTCGTCATGGATCCCGTCTGCACGTGCTGTGGTTCTTCCCCATCGCCTGTATTCTCTTCGCACTGGGATGCAGGCAGGGGGCCTTCTCTGATGTAGGATTTGATATTGCCCAGACAAATCCAAGCTCTTCTGACTTGTAGTTTCACTGCAGAAGGAGTGCAGTCTTCCACTGTAAAGGGACCGTTAAACCTGGGCTCGTCCCACCTTTTCCTCGTATGGTTTTTTACCAACACTGTGTCTCCAGGGAAAATGGATGGAACACAAAGTCACATCTAGCTCTGTCTCAGGATGTCAGTGGAGTGCGCATTCTTTTTCCTGTGGCTATTTCGTGTGGTGTAAAATGATGGTCAGAACCGGGTTCCTGAGTGCATACAGTGCCAAAGGAAGGCAGTGCAACAATCCCTTCCTTAGAGTAAGCTTCAACTTGGCTATCCTTTCCTTTAATAAGCCGTTGAGCTTCTCGTATACCTTGTGGGTGGTACGCCGACAAGAACCTGTGCTTTATACCAAGCAGCAAGCTAATCTGTTTGAAAACCTTGTTTACAAGGTGTATCCCGTTATCTGATCTCATGAGTTCACATACCCCCCCACCTGGGAAATACCTCTCTTACTAAAAATTTGGCCACACAGGTAGAGTCTGAGTGTGTACATGGACCTGCCTCTATCCATCTAGAGAATGGACACACCACAACAATTAGATATCTGTACTCGTTACATACTTGAATCATGTCGACGTAATCGACATGCAAGTGCTGAAAAGGCCCATTTGGCCTTGGGATGACTCCTCTCATTACCTTTAATGTGTGCCCAGCTGTGAATTGTTGGTAGATTATACAGTTCACTATAAAAAATGCAACGTGCTCGGGTAAGTTCGGTATGAACCAGTCTTCTGCGAGCGGTGCCGCTAGATTCTCTTTGGTCATGTGTGCTGGGTAGTGTAACTTTTCCAGCACTCATTTCAACAGGGCTATTGGCATTACTGGTTTACCAGTGCTGTCTTGTCACCACAAGCTGTCAGAGGGGTTTAAATAACACCCTCGCCGCTTCCACAAAATGTTTTCCTCCTGTGGTTCCTCCCCTTGGAGTTCTATCAACTGTGTTTGTCCCAGAATGTTATAGCTTTCGGGTGCAATCTGTGCAACCATCATTTTCTCATTTGTGTGGGTGACTTCCACTTCCATGATCATCTCACTCTTGGATGCCATATGCTTGGCTTCCGTGTCTGCTGCTTTATTTCCACGTGAGATAAAATCTGTCCCTCTCGTGTGAGCGGCACACTTTATGACCGCTATGCCCACTGTGGGCTCTAGTGCCTTAATCAGCCTGTCCAATAAGGCTGCGTGCTGCACTGGCATGCCGTCTGCTCGGAGGTAACCCCTCCTTTTCCAGCGCGCTAGGCCTGCGTGCACTGTCGACGTCACATAGGCGGAGTCACAGTATACTGTCACTTCCTGGTCTGCATGATTCTCAATGGCGAGTATCAACGCCAATAATTCTGCAGCCTGTGCTGAATAATGATATAGTATTTGTGCACTAAGGAGTACTCGAAATTCTCCATTTGCGGTGTGTTTCATCACAGCGACGCCTGTATATCTTTGCCCATCGCTTTGATCGATTCTCGAAGAACCTTCAATGAAGATACTTTCTCCTTCTGCCAATGCATTTTCTTTCACTCTGGGAATTTCATCATCGAATTCCTTATAATTTGCAGAGTAGTGTATTGGCTCTCCTTCAGTGACTGGCTCTGCTATGAACATAGCTGGGTTCACTATCTTACATCGGACTATTTTAATCAATGGGTTTGATATGATCACTTCATAAGCAGATGCTCTCTGAGATGTTAGTGTGTCCTTTTGTTTCTCTAGAATAGCAAATAGTGAGTGCTCGACGTACAACGTCATGGAGCACCCCATTACAATGTTAGTAGCCTTCTCAAAGGTGAACGCTATGGCAGATACACTTTATTCGCACAGGAAATGGCCTCTCATCACTGGGTCCAAAATTTCACTATAATATGCCAGGGGCTTATACCCCAATGTGGTTCTCTGTGTGAGTACCGCCGTCATAACGCTGCCATTTGTGTGCGAGAACAGGTAAAATTCCTTGGCACAATTAGGGACTCCTACAGCTATTGCCATGAGTTCAGCAAAACCTTCCTTCATGGCCTTAGACCATTCAATCTTTTCTTTCGTCACTTGGGCTTTCTTTAGGGCCTGAAGCAGAGGCTTGGTGTATGAGCTGTAGTCGAAGACCCATGCCCTGACATAATTGCACAGGCTTAAGAAGCTCTGCATCTGTTTTACTGTATGTGGCTTGGCCGTGTTCAGTATGGCTTCAGCTCTTTCTGGGGTAACTCTTTTCCCCTCATGCGAGATTATTTGGCCTATATACAGCACTTCTTGTTGACAATATTGTAACTTCTCTTTGTCAACCTTATATCCTTTCTCAGCCAATATAGTCAAGAGTTGAACAGAATTGTGTCTGCATTGCTCTTCTGTCGTGCTGCAAATTAAGATGTCATCCACATATTGCACAACAACACTTTCTAATGCAATAATGCTTAGGTCCATCTGTAGGACTCTGTTAAAGATAGAAGGAGACTCACAGTATCCCTGGGGGAGCCTCGAGCTTTTCAGACGCATCTGTCTGAACGTAAAAGATGTTAGATCTTGTGAGTCCTGGTGCAACGGGATTGAGAAAAATGCATTTTTCAAGTCAATCACCGTGAAATATTTTGCATCAACGGGTATATTACATAGAATGGTAGCCGGGTTCGGGACTAAAGGGAACTCGGCCTCAACAATATCATTTAGTGGCCGTAAATCCTGAAATAGCCTCCAGGACCCGCCCTTTGATTTTTTGATTGGATAAACTGCAGTATTGCATGACGACTCCGACATCACTAAATTGCCCTGTTCCATCATAGCTGAAATTGTCTTAAAAATTCCTTCATCTGTCTCCCTGGACATGGGGTATTCTCGTGCTTTCGGTAGAATCGCTCCTGGCTTCAGTTTAATCTTCAATTCTCCGACTCCTTTCAAAAAGCCTACGTCATAGGGGCCTGTAGTCCATACTGAGACAGGCACTTGGGCCATGTCATCATCAAAATATTCAGGACCGTTCTGTGCCAACATCATTCTCTGGGGCACATCTCTTTTGATCATTCTCACCCAAAAGGTGAGGCTCACCTCAACGGTTGTCTCTCCCATATCTGCTTGCTCATCAAACAGATCGTCTTCAGTGACGTCAGTCAATTGGTATCCTTCTTCAATGGCGATTACTCTGCACCATTGTCATCCTTCATCGTCATGACCATCAATCAAAGCCATTTTCCCTCGTACTGCAGCTGTGTGTATCACCAAGGGAAATACTTGTCCCTTTTCCTCGTACATAGGTATTCTTGGCCTGAATAGAAATTCATCTGGCTCCTCATGATCTTGTCTGAAAGGCCTGGCAGCCCTGCCATTAGTACACATATTCCATATGCGAATATTTCGGGCTCTAAGGGTGTAGCCCTCATAGCTGTGTGTACTGCGCATGCTCTTAATCATTTTGCATACGTTTGAATAGTGAATTCCTGGAGTTGAACATATAATGCCCTCCTCCGTGAATGAGATTGTCATCTTTAGCTTCGTCATTAGATCTCGACCCAAGATGTTTACTGGGGTTTGTCGTGAATATAATAGAAGCACATTCATCTCACATTCTCCTATAGAGACTGGAAGTGCATTTGTAAAGGGAACATGACTTGTAGCTCCTGTGAAACTCTGAGTATTTATGGCATAGGAAAACTTGCCTTCACGTATACATGAACGTGTTGCGCACGTGTCAACTAAGAGGGAATATTCTTTTTCCCCTATAACGACATCCACCCTAGGTTCCCGGTGAGGGTCTGGTGTCACTGATAGGATAGAACACATCAGGGTTCCCAGTGAGCTGTCCTACTCCATATGTCGTTTTGGCCCACCGTGTGCAGATGCATTTCCCCCATTATGAGTGTTACCTGTCATGGGTATCAGGCAGGTAGTTGGGGCAAGGCTTGGCAGGCCTGGCATAGGCACACAAAGAACCCATAAAAAATCCCTCCTTTCATTCCTTCCTAGTGTTTGTAGTAACTTCCTGGTTACCACTTCCTGTTGCCAAACAGGAAGTGCATGATAACTCATGAGCTCTCTAGTGTTTGGGTGTGGCTGGCTATATAAGCCACACCCAAGATTCTTCCAGTGCTTCGTGTTGCTTACTGTGAGCTGTATCAGCAACACACTTCCCATGCTCTAGATCATCCTGTTTCTGCTTACTTGCTCCGGATCATCCTGTTTCTGCTTACCTGCTCCGGATCATCCTGCTTCTGCTTACCTGCTCCGGATCTTCCTACTTCTGCTTACCCGCTCCGGATCATTCAGCTTCAGTTTAACTGTTTCTTACTCCACGCCGCAGCTATCTCCAGTCAAGAGGGGACTTCTACACTGGCACCTGTAAGAACAAAGAAGAACAGTGTTAACACACGCACATCAGTAACACTACGCATACGCACCGAATCTTCACGCGATGCTGGAATCCAGGTTAGTTGTACGAGCGCACCAACCCCTGTAAAAGAAAGAAGAGACATTATTCATTGCGCTCGCTCCAATAATGCAGACACTTATTACACTGCACTCTCTCTCTCTACGCAGTGCATACTTACCAAAAGCCTCCATGCAAACTTACATAACCACCAAGTCTCCAGTAGCGCTGAACCCGGACTCAAAGCGCTAAGACCACATAATTTCTCCTGCAAGGATAAGGGAGAGATATTACAAGGCGTGCTCGAATTGAAGGCGCTGCGCAAACCTACCAGCAGCTAGCTTCTACACGCAGCGCTACTCACCCACAAAAATACCGGCAAGCACAGACAATATGGACAATTTTGGACACTCAACAACGTTCACTTGTGGGAAGGACTTTCCAGCCAGTGAAGAAACTGGCACCTTTAACTCTCGGCCTCGCTGTGAAGGCATAAAACAGCGTTTGGCATCTGAACTCAGCCTACAGACATTGGCACCAATCACATGAGTGAATCGCGCCCCGGCAAATGCAGGATGGAGTGCACACCCTACTATAGATCAAGGTAAGCCAATAGGGGGACATCACAGCACACAGTAAAGAGAAGGGAAGGGCCCAGGCGAATCGGGTGAATTCAGGTCTGAGTGTACACCTTGTATTTGACAGGTATTCCTCCGGTTGAAACAGGGGAAGTGAAGACTCGGGGTCAAGGGAGGCTCGTCCATCGCTCCTGCAGAGACACAGGTGAGTGTGACATTACCCCTCATTTCAGGGTTCGCAGCCTATCCTGTACTCACTGTCTGTGACAGTTGCATCGGTGACTGTTGGGACTGTCCTTGTGGAAAACTCACCAAATTCTGAGGTTGCAAGCCTTGTTGCGCTTCTGGCGCTTGTTGCACCGTGTGATTTTGTGCAACTCCCTGCTGTAAGAATGCAGGTGGATTCGCTATGCCTGCTCCTATCCCTAGGCCGTTTTGCAACATGCCTTGATTTCTGCATGTGCGCGCTAAATGCCCTGTCATCTCACACAACCAACATACTGGCGTTGGTCTGATCATTTGCCCATTTGACACATCTTGATTGCCATGTTGCATGTTTTGAAAACCTCCTTGACTATTTTGAAAACCTCCTTGATTACTCTGCCATCCTCTCCTTTTAAATCCTCCTCCCATAGGGTAAAACCCTGTGTTGCCCTGATTATTCTGCTGTGGATTATTCACCTGTTGCATGCTCGATCCGTCTCTGCTAGTTATCATTGCTCCTTCGAGAGCATATTTTGATAATTTCTTCCTTACTACTTTTGCCTCTTCACCCTTTCGTGCAGCTTCTTTTTTGCGATTCTTTTCTTGTATTAGCCTGTAATAGTGTGCGATGGTCAGCTGTATTTCTGACCATGGTTTAGCCTTGATTCCTACCAATTTCTTGAGCTGTTTCTGTACCAGTTCTGGCAGCCCTTGGCACAATATATGGTAGAACACAGGTATAGATTTCCCCCAAGATTCATGAGTCTCGAGTACACACGCGTCTTGAAAATTCTGTATGTAAATCAACGGAGCCTCTGACTCCTTTATTTTCTGTGTCATTATAGCTCCCATATCGGAAGTATCTGGGTATAGCACTCATAGTGCTTTCCAAACCGCAGCTCTGCAATTGTTAAATGGAGCTCCGTCATGCGCGGTATTAACTATGGTCACACCAGGTTAACCTGCCCATGTCCACACATCGTCTGGTCTCTCACCAAGTATGGCAATCAAGAGACCCTTGATAACCCCTATAGCTAACGTGTTCCCTCCTGTCATTTTTTCTAGCTTATGTATCTATTTTCCGGCTCCCGATGTCAACATGGAAAGCTTGTTTTTCAAGTTTTCTCGATCCATGTGTGGCCATGGAATATATTGTGGTCTTGCTCCCCCTTTCCTGAGTAACGGAAATTAGGATGCATAGCCCTCTCTCTCTTCTCTCATTCTTCTCCTGTCTATTGCAGGGGTAATGTTCCCGCATCGCCGCCTACCTGGCTATGTCCTTAGCTGGCTCACATAGGGTGGTGCTGACACCCCCTCTGACCGTGAGATGTTTCTTCATGTCGGTCTGACTGCGTGACTGATTCTGATGCCCTCGGTGCAGACTCACTAGTGTCTGACCACCTTATCCCTTTGTCTCTCGAAACTCATCTTTCGCATCTCCTCTCTGTCTCCTTTTCCTCACGCTCCTCTCTTTCAATGTGAGACATTGTCTGTCCCCAACTCATGCAACGTCTTGCGTCTTCTTTGTTCCTGCTTATTTCTAATCTATCTAGGGATAGTTCCCTATTCCCACTACTTCAGGAGACATCCTCAGTGTCATAAAGCTGAGTGCTCTCTAGGCGCTCGTCTTCTCCCTCCCCTTGGGATACTTATTCTCGCCCCATTTTGTCATATATTCTATCGATCATTTCTCCAATGCTTCTGGTGTCGAAGTCATCCTCAATGTTCGCCCTAGATGTGCCTGGTACTTAATCGTACTCAGGAAAGAATCCTTCGATGTCTTCCCAATCTACTACTGGATCGGGTTTTTTAACCCCTCTTTCCAGATATTCAAGATCGCTTGCTCTCTGCCTTCGCTTTCGTTCTCCATCCTCATCGAATTCTCTGTGCTTCCTTGCTTCTTCTCTGACCATATCTTTTTCTTTTTTTTCATTTCTACATTCATTCACCCTCCGGATTTCCTCATCCCTTCGTCTCTTTATTCTTTTCTCTCATATTCTTTGCTCTTCCTCTAACTTACGCTGCTCCTGTCTGTCTTGATCATTGTCTGCTCTTTGTTTACGATCATGCTGCCTTTCTAGCTCTACACGATATAACTGTTCTTGTCTCTGTCTATCTTTTTTCCTTATTCTTTCGTCTCTCAATCCTTTTTCTTTCTCCTCTCTCTTCTCTGTACATCGTCTAATATCTCCTTTTGATTTGCGTCATAAATGCCTTTGCCATTGAGTTTCAACCAAATCTGCCCTCCCATCCATTCGCTCTTTGTGAGTGCTACCTCATCAGTTCTATCCTCGCTTCCTTTCCATCTTTTACGTTCTCTCTCCTTGTCGAGAGATGCACTTGTCTGTGTCTGATCCCTTCTTTCATCATTGCGTCTCTCCTTGTCCCTCGGGACAAGGAGGTGATATCCTTTTCTTTATCTTTACCTTGATTTTCGTCACTACTTTGCATAGGTGACTCATACGCAGGGTTGCTATACCCTGTGGCTACTTTAAATTCTCTCAGTGGGTATAATCCTTCGCCCTTATTGCCATCATTCTTCATTTCAGATGTGGCCGGTGGCACGGTGGGCGTCTCACCCCCCTCTGTGCATACATTAAGTATCCAATCTATTGCCTGCTCCTCTTCCTTCTCCTGTTCATACATTTTCCAAAGCGCTAGAATAGCTAGGCGTTTGTCCAACATTTTGCCCGTGTATGTGGCGTGCAAGTATGTCGTCATGTGTTGCAAAACAGCTTTAGATAAGGACCCGCCCTGTGGCCACAGCATAAACATTTTGTGGGCGGTTCCTTTAACCCACTCTGTACTGTATTTTTTCAGCTTAGGTGCATGTTTCAGCAACTGTTTGCACAGGTGTGCTAATGGAGTTATGTCCTCCTTGCTTAATTCTGTTCTCTTTCCCGTTATATAGCACTTGTCAAAGCTTCACGTGACTTAAACAATTTCAACAGTATGAGCGAGCACCAATCACTGCAAGCTCCAATCCCGATTTTTCCACAAAATTTGATATCTCTATTTTTACTCAATAAACATCAATTCGTATACTGCAATATCTCAGTTATTTAATCGTGCAAATCTTATGTTGGTACCTTCAAGACATTTTTTTTTGTTTTTTGTTTTTTGACTTATGATGTCACAACAAACACATAAGACAAACGTTAACAGACTAGACGAACGCCAGTTGGCCACATGTACCTCTGCCTCTAGTATTACCCCGACATGGAGTTTAAACTTATCTCTTTCACGTCGCCTTTAATCACTGTGGTAGCCTATTTGTTCTGCTTTATTTGGGACTCTGGATACCAGTTTCTTCTAACCGCTTGTATAAAAAGCATAGGAGTAAGGCGGATCCTCTCTCCCCTCGGGTGTCCTCCCCAGTAACCTCTCTCTTTTCGGGTGTTCTCCCCGGTCTCTTCCCTCTATCTACTTAATTATTCTTGAGTCATTATTCCCTTCCCCATATATATATATACATTCTTCTCTACTTCTAACTATATTTTGTTTTCCCGCCTTCCTCTGTTACCTTTTCCCTTACTTGTTTCTAAGGCATGCACTTTTGCCAAAGCATTAGTCTTTTTCACTCACCATTCGCATGTTTCCTTTCTGGATCCTCAGGATCACCGCCTTCGTCACCGCCTTCTTCGGCTTTTCTTCCGCTCAGCTGCCCGTAGGAGTGGGAAGGGGTTGTGTGGGGAAGCACAGGTCTATTCAGACCTCGTTTTGCAGATTTTTGTTTTTATTCTACCACTGTCTACGGGGAGCTTCACGGTCTACTCAGCTGAATGGCAAAGGACTCGTGATATTGCCTAGAAATACTTTATGTCGATGGTCAATTGGTGTCTTATTCTAATCGATAATCGATACCCAACAATCTCTGCTACCAAGTGTGCTGCAAGACCCTCAACCGTCCCATAGAGTCGGTTTTGCTCAGAAGCACTTTAAGACAAGAATGCGGCACCCGTGAGATGGATGGGGGTGCAGATTTATTATTCCAACACCAATCAATAAGGAAAACTCACGGTTTGGCAAAGGGAGTCCGTTTAATGACAAGTACAAAAAACGGGGAGTTATGAATATCAGCAATGGTGCGATCTTCCTTCTCATTTCAACTCCAATAAACTTCATACAAATCATTGACATGCAATTCTATTGGTTAGGAAAGGGTAACTTTAATATAGGTATTATATCTGTATATGGTAACGGAGTGAGGGGATTGGGAAAACACTGTCAGATGGGCATCTAAGACCTTCCTTCAAAAATGACTACTGCAGACGTCACTAAAAGTACGATGTCCCATTGGTTCTACTAACTATAGGACCCTAGATTACTTGGTCCACTTGCAAGGTGCCCCTCAACTCACCCGGCCTTCCTCCAATCAATCATTACTTTAGTGGCTATGTGTCAATTATTTTGCAGTGGTTAGCCTGAGACTGCATCTTCTGCCTCAATATCTTCTCCTGGTTCACAGCCATGCATAGGTGTGGGGGTCTTGCTCTGTTCGTTCGCTGGTCACGTAATTCAGACACCGTGGATTTGCCTTTTCCTCAAAAATTAGTGTATTTGATTTTATGTTCACCCAACACCTGCCTTCGCCTTCTTATCTTGCCCCTTCAAAGCAGTATATTCTGGTCCTTGCTTCAGTTAATTGTAGCTACTGCTTGTTCATTTTGATGGATACAACCTTGGTTCCTTAGGCACAAGTTGCCTCTGCTGAGTTTCGTTTCTACTGCTCAGCTCCTGATTTCATTGACTGTGAAACCTTACTCGAATGGCCTTTTATAATTTTGTTGATTCTGCTTTTTGTGTAAAGTGGAAGGATACTTCATATAAAGTGCTTTATTTGAGGTAGATATGTATATGGTGCTTGCCGCCCTATCCCTCTACTAAGCATAGCAAGCTGTACGATTCTCTTAGCTTTCTTGCGGTTCCAAGCATATGTACACGTGTAAACTGGTCAAATATCTTTGCCATGCTTATAGCTTAAGCTTCTTTCATTTGGCATCGCCTTCACACTCTAAGTTCACAATATCCTTGTTCCTGGCATTTTGTCTCTTTATGTCATTCTCTGGTCGTCATTTCTTCTACATGTGAGTCAGTTTTAGGTTCTTGTGATGTCACCATTCGTCTTACATTAAGACCGTTTTGGTTTCTTCAGGGACTGTACTCAGACGATCTTCATTCCGTTTCATTTGTTGATATGGTTTACTCAATGGATACCTTACTGTCCATGGTTTCCTTGGTATTGGTACTTCAATAGGTGCTGTTCTTCTGATAGGTACTGGACAGAGCCCTACTGTGAATGTTCCTGGCACTTCAAAATGGGTGATTGGAGGGCAGGCTTTATTTGGGACCTCCTCTACACATGTTGAGATATTTTGTTCAAAAACCTGATGAGCCCATCTATCAAAGTGGGATGATGAAGTTCTCTCCTCTCACAGCTAACCCAAAGCACTCCCCCATCCTCTTGTCCTATCAGCACACAGGTGGGAGGGGGTAGTGAAGACTAGCCAATCCCTTTTGCAGGAATCATGACAAGTTAGTGATGTCATTTGCCCTATAAATTAGCCAGTTTGCATCAGAGCTGGGTTCTTCCAAGAGGTGACCTGCTGCCTAAATCTGGCGAGAAACATCCCAACAGAGAGAGGCCTAATCTTGCAGTGGATACAGGAGCTAGGAGACATAGAAACTGATTGGGACTCCTTGAAGGAAAGAAAGGAGATCCTTGACTGATCCCCTTGCTGTCCCAGCGGTGTGTTCTGATGCTCCCTGATGCCCAGTCCAGACCTCTCCTGTAAGTAGAACTACCACCAAAGCCCTAGATTGTATAGGCCCCATATTTTCCAAGCATTGTTAGTTATTTCCCCATTGAAAAAAATACCCTGTTGCCTGTGTAGATCCTTAGCATATTCATCAAAGTAAATCAATGAATTCCCCCATTCAATTCATGGGATCTGTATTGGTGGCATTCGAAACCCACAAACTTTTCCGTGTTTTGTGATCTGATATAGTCATAAATAATTTCCAGAAGAATTGACCCCACAGAGCTGTTCCACATGTGTGCGCAGGGTGTAAAAATGAAATTCCCCATTGATCCCCTTCAAGTTGAATCATAAGTGAGAAGCCCAGTAGTGCCTGTGCATATGCAAGGTGCAAAACAAAATTGCCCCTGTATACCCATTGTGCCCTTCAAAACAAATTTCCCCATTTGCTTTTTCTGTCTTACATTGCATCTGGGATTCCAACCCAAAACTGATTTTTCCATTGTGTGCTGACAAAACCCCAATGCCCTATCTAATCACAAAACCGATTTTCCCCTTATGCTGTGACCAAAAGACTAAAGTCCTACCTGTCATTGTTAGGTGTGGCAAAATTAATTTCCATTGCTTTTCTTCCTTTCATATTGTTTCTGTGAGCTAAACCCTAAATCCGATTTTCCCATTGTGTTCCCACTCCCAGGCACTGCCTTCCATTCAAAAAAGTCAAGCCTAATTGATGTTTGGAGGGCGAAGGTTGCTGGGAGAAAAGCATAAACCTGTTAGAATAACTGTGTGTCTTGAATTGTTCTTTCCTTGTATTGGTGGGTGATTTTAAAGGAAACTATTATAACTGCATATGTTAGTGTCATCACTGTGTTGGTACTTTACAGAAAGGTTATTCTGTTTTTGTGTTGCCACAACATTGGTGGTTGATGTAATCTATTTATGATATTTGGCTAAATAAATTAATAAATAAATATATTCGTAATACACACCGGTCTGGTTCCTAGTCCATTGTGGCAACGGGTATTTGTTTGGGTTGTGTGCAAGATGGGTTGGAGGCCTTACCATACTGAACTCTTAAAAAAATCAAAAGCAATTTATTGTGCGCCACGTTCATTGTGGGGGAAGGAGCTCCCTGACTAGGGTGTGACCGTGTAATAACCGGGACAAAACTGGGGGCTTGTGCCGTGATTGGTAGAGTGATTTTACCTGTGACAGTGCAGTAGGAGCAAACTATTCATTGAAGGTATTATTGCATTTAGTGGATAGAAAGTTGTGTTTGTGTTGCATTGTGAAGGCACCATCCAAACCTGTACCCTGGGTTTCAGGGTGGTGTGTGTAGATAAAAGTAATAATTGAGTTGTCATTGCGAATATAAACTAAGCAGGAACATGGTTGAGATTCTGCGCTTGTATAGAGAGCATAGTAGGTGCAGAACACATTTCATAATTAATGAGCACCGTAGAAATCAATATGGCTAGGAAGCACCGTCTATCCAAATTGTTTATCAAAGGTGAATGGGTAGAACAGGAGAATGAAACATGGCAATCTAGAATGAGGCAGGAGGTTACCTCTGTAAATGTAAATATGAGGCAGGATAATGGGCTGTTACATCAGGCCCTGACAGACTTTTATATGACACAGACCAGCAGAGTTGAGCAAATTAAAATGGCTCAGCTCACAGCATATATGTAGATCCATATGATGATCATTAGTGTAGCCTCTGTGCAGAACCAATATGTGCTTTTGGATCAAGCACACAGAGAGTTGAAGCAAGTAGAGGAACAAGTGCAACAGAGTCAATATTCTGAGTTAAAATTGGAAAACTTTATTCAGCAGCTAAAAGAGGAGTTAGTGACACAGCAGCAAGCTTATGCACTTAGAGAGGAGCATCAATAATGGGTGGAATATCTGAGAGAGAGTCAACAGAAATTAAGTGAGAAAATGGTGCACAATAGATCCTGCTTAGAGGACATTTGTGCATTTCAAATACAGATAAAAAATTGAAAGAGCCAGTTGATCAGAACGTAGGTCAATTCCCAGGCGGAATTCGATCAGGAGTGCCAGAATCTGAACGCTCTGAAACGACAGAGAGAACACCTCAGCAAAAAAAATAGCAAATTATGTCAGGAGAAAAGTGCCCTATGTCAGGTAGTGTGCCAGTTAAGGAAGGACATGGAGAAAAGCGAGCTAGGTTCTCAGAAACTGATATGGGGATAGAAAATGAAAAATTAATGGGACATGAGAGGCAAGTAGAGTTTGACCTAAAGAAGGCAACACCGGCCAAAAATGAACAAAATGAGGAGATAAGTCTCCTGCAAAAGAGGACGTCTTAGTATGCCCAGATAATACAAACCTCACAGAAGGAGAATGAGTCCCTTTGTGAGAAGAACAAGGGACTTAGTGGACAAGTAGTGGCACAAAACAAAGTAATAGAAACTACTACAGCCCTGATAGCAGAGCTCAAAACTCAGGCCTCTATACATCACCAAGAGATAGGGGCTGGGAAAGACAATTCTGAGAGACTGGAGAAGGAAATGGCTAGATACAAACAGGCTTTGAGGCACCTTGAACAGTTAGAGTATGGAAAGGCACCCTCCGATCACGGTGTGATGACCTCCTCACCAGGGACCTCAAGCCAACTCATCACATTGTATGCACAGGGTGCTGGTAACGTCATGCCTACTAGTTTGCAAGAACAGGGAAACATGAGGCAGCTAGACTCAATCAGGCCCAGTATAACTGAGCCGTAAGGCCATTCACTATCAGATATTGACGGATATTCATCTTTATCGAGATTTAAAAATACCCTACCAGATACTTCTGAGTAGGAGGGCTCCTATGATGAGAAGATCAGGGAGTTAGACTGACAGAAACATAATTTACAAAGGGACCACCTGGTCTGCTTTGCAGACAGAGAAGAAACAGAGTCCAAGCCTCAAAAGAGTATTTTGAAAACCTTCACACATTCAGGGAGTTATGGGGAATTCTCCACCACACCCGGAAGAAGGGATGAGGAAGATGAGTACTCCT
Organism: Ambystoma mexicanum; assembly: GCF_040938575.1. Taxonomy (NCBI): domain Eukaryota; kingdom Metazoa; phylum Chordata; class Amphibia; order Caudata; family Ambystomatidae; genus Ambystoma; species Ambystoma mexicanum. The sequence continues at coordinate 342,768,728 of NC_090921.1, read as the reverse complement.
CTGTGCGAAAAGGGGAGCCCAAGGGAAGTGACCCACAGAGCCCACGGCACCACAGGGGAGAAGAGCCCAGACCCCGTAATTCTGGGTGGGATTCCCAGTCTCATAGGGCTAGGGAGCGCCTAGAGGACAGGGAGTGGGCCACCAATAGTAGCAGCTCTTAGTCAGAGGGCGAGTGGACTCCGGTGCAGTGGAAAAAGTAGGCTACCAAACAGACGATAGGTCTTGTAAAAGACCCAATTCAGCAAATAAAAGCCATCAGAAGCTTTATGACACCATATCACAAAAATGCCAAATACTCAGTCTGGGAGCATTTAGAATTGTATGACCAGATGTTGACGTCATTTGGCATAAAAAGGTATCACAATTCGATGGACTTTGCCAAGTGGACATTCTCCCTGGCCTATTGCAGCTTCTTTTCAGGGCTGGGGGATCAAGATCCCCAAAGATAGTCCACCTACAAGGCAGCCATCTTAAAGCATTTCTCTGTGCACAGGAACACTCAGGAGGCCCGCAAAGCGGCCTACAATCTGCAGTGTGGAGAAGACCAGGTACCTAGAGAGTTTGTGCAAGAATTGAAGCCGGCATTTGCCCAGACTTCTAGACGAGTGGGCACAAAAAGCCGGAAGTACATTAATACGTATTTCCATGCACTCCCAAAATACATAATGACCCAACTGATTACGATCTTCCATGAGCGTGGAACCCTGGATTGTTTGATAGAACAGGCTACCCAATTTATGAAGTCCAAAAGCCAGTGGAGAACAAAAATAACCCCAAACCATCTTACACACCCTCTGCTGCAAACGTGGCAGAGGTGAAGAATACCCCCATTTTGGACTTAGAAATTGGGAGGCCTAAAAATGCTCTTCCCTCTAATAAGCAGACCCTCTGATCCATCATAATCGGGTGGTAGCCAGGCAGGGTACCTGACGAATACTCCATCTGCCCCTGCCCCCTATATCAGCCCGAGATACAAGGGTAACAGGCCCATGTATGTATGGACTCCGCCGCCACAAGGTGTGGGGCAATCAGGTAAGTACTGCCCCTGGAAACCACCCTCAAAACCTCCCTCAAAACCTCCCTCAGAACTTCCTTCAGGAGGGAAGAACTACTCCACCCTCCAACTTAAGTTTCTTTCCCAGATACCCTCCAAACCCCAATTTTCAGAACAATCCTCCTCTCTCTCCCTGTTTTCAGGACAATAGATCCCCAAATCAGGGAGAAGGGAGACCAAGGATGTAGGTTTATCAGGGAAACCCTCAATATCCGAGCTACTGTGGGAGAAGGGACAGCTACCTTTTCAGAGAGAAGCAAAGGTATGAATCGAGACCCCCATACCAACCAGAAAGGATGTCTCAACTGGAGCGACAGGTCCAAAGTTTAACACAAGACCTGGGTTGCATGTTGAGGGCTTAGCAGAGCCCTCAAATGGACATGACTGCCCAGAACAGCTCAACACCCGGGTCTGGTGCCCCAGAGCAATGACGGGAAGTAAACCCTAACAACCAACAGGTTCCAGAGGAAGGGGAGCGGGTGCAAGAGGGATGCATATCCCTAGAGGAAACCTCCTTTCTCACCTCAGCAAAACCCTTAGAAAACTCTGAAACTGAGCACAAATCTCCTACCCCCGAAAAGCTGGAATGTAGGGAACAGTGGGTAAGTAGGAGAAATCAAGGGCAAAAGAAAACCCATTTCGCTGAGGAAGTCTGTGTCCTCCAGTTTGAAGGGGAAGAATGCCTGGAGGATCCCAAGGAAAAATGGGCCACAAAAGACCCTAACGTAGACTGGGTAAGTATGGAGACTGACCCAGAGCCACCAATTCTTGAACCCCAACAATGTCACCCAGATGACTCTGCAAGCAATGAGGGATCCTACCCTCAAACAGGTTTGCGGAACTGTCTCCAAGAGAAGGGGCACAGCAAAGAATAAGGGGAAAAAGGAGACTTCCCCAGCCCGTTTGTTGCTGGATGCAACATTTTCTTTACAGATTCCCAAACCGTGGCACAGAAAACTGTCCAAGAGCACACAGTGTCGAAGTTCAAAATAAAGAAATTAAATGACAAGCTCGCACAAAATACACATTTTCTTTGACCCCTTGAAGAGAGGGAAGAGAGATTTTATGCCTCCATCAAGACACAGGGTCAATGTGCATTCTCAGCGCTGGTGAATACGATATCCAAATCCACCATTCTGTCCAAAAAGGCCTTTGACCAAATGAATTCAGGAAGGGGGGAGAGTCACCAAATTCCCCTCACACCTCTTCCTGGACAACTCCAAAACTTAAAAATGATATTTCCGGGACTGCGGATCTGGAGATCAAAATTGTGCGACATAGGCTAAAATACCCATTGATAGTCATCACTCCAGAGGGCACAACTTGTCTACTGGGGAATGACCTCCTCCCGAGGTTATCACCCCTAATTGACTGCGCGAACAAGGTCCTCTGGACTCAGACTAACCTGCCAATTAAATTGAAACAAAGTACCAATTACGTGAGTTTAAATGGCACATGCCACATGATTGAACAGTAGTCTGAACAAACAGAATTCCACTTTAGGAACAATCAAGTCCCAGACATCACTGTCACTGTCACATCTGTAGGAGAACAAACTTGTGATGGGAGCCCTTCTCCATCTTTGAAAATTAACCTTTCTCCCAGTTTTAAGTGGCATTCCACACTGGAAGGAAATACCCTAACATTGTATAGCGATCCACAGAGAAGAACCCAAATCTATGACAAAAGGTGATCAATAACCAGCTCAAATCTTGACCGACATCCAGAAAAATGGTGAACAGCTTGTGGAATCAGAAAAAATACAATATTACGACTGTTACACCAAGCAAAGGAAAACACACTGACACGGGCTTGTAAAGATTCCCAGAATCTTTATTACAAAACTGAACAGTATTCAACAAAGTACACAAATAGCTATTTGGCCGACAATACATCGCAGAGACCACCGGCAGGGTTCAATGTGAGCAGTGAACAGAATTTCCTAGCTGGACATCGACATATTTATACAATTTGTAACAATGATGTCCAGTCTCTTACAAGTTAATTATACATTGGGCTAGGGTCGCGCCAGGTTCACTTTCCTAATTTACATATCTCGTGCATGCGGTTTACTTTTGAATACATTTACTAACACACTCCATTATTCTTTAATTTAACGTTACACTCTTTACATACTGTTTCAATACAGATCAAACAAATGTTTCGCATTTTATATTCAGATAGCGTTACTGTTCTTGTATACTTGTAGTTTAACATTACTGATTCAAGTAATCCCTCGCTCCCGAGGTCAACAAAGGACAAGGTCTACATGACCCTAACATGTAGCCTGAAGGTAGGTTGGACATTAACTCTCCTACAGAGGTTGAAGAGGTTAAGGCAAGAACAAGAGCACACGAGACGGCCATTTTAGATTACAGGGTGACTTTGTACAAAACCCCCCAAAATGGCAGTTCTAACCTAAAATGGAGGTTTGATTCAAGATGGCGGCTTACATCAATTTCTAAGGTCAAGACCTTGCCGTCGAGAGTTATTCGTGTACAATTTCAAGCAACTTGGCGTAGGCCAATATACGTACAATCGTTACAATAGGAGGCATAATTTAATATCCAGTTTGACAAACCCTCCTTTTGGCCTATGCCAAGTGCTAACAATACTTCTGATCTCCTTGCAAGTAACTCCATACGTCATCGTCCATACACCCTGAATCATTGCTGACATATCTATCACCATTAGGTCTGACACCAGAGTTTCTTTTAACACATACTCTTTGGAAACCTTATCTGGGGCGTATATTTTATGCCCTAATACACTTGTTGCTTGCGCGCAACATCCCCCTAATACTGAGCATATACCAGGGAGACACTCTATACAACAGCAAAGAAACAGAAAACTTCCCAATATAATCAGCAGGGCCGAAAACAACTTCCATCCCCATAACCGTAGGAGGTCCCAAAACCATGTACTAACTTCCCAGTTTCCCTCAGGAACATGTACTTCTGAACTAAGAACATGTAGATTTTGGATAGCCCTAAAGATCGTCGGAGAGGAGTCTGGTGCGTAAATGCAGCAAGCGGACCCCATTAATTAAAATACTCATCCTCGCTCTGCCATGATGACATCTAATGCCATCCGGTTCTGAAGAGTCACTAATCTTATCGCTCTCTGCTCTAACGTCATATTATAGAGTATGTCAGTGGTCCGGTTGATGGTTCTCTCCAATACTCTCGCTAGTCCCCTGATATCTTCTGAATTCGTAATTTGCCCAAAAAATGGCACAAAAGATTTCATAATATCTCCTAGAGTTTGCGCTGGAGTATCCCCTTTCACACCTCGTCGTGTACTGGCAATAAATACCCCAGGTAATAGAATCCCTAAATAACAGGTTCCTTGCCAATTCCTGGGCAACCATGGAAATGCCACATTACCGCAAACAAAATAGACAGGTTCGCCTACGTACAGAGGTCTGTTTTCACTAGTAAAATTCGCAACATTGGCGCACTTTCTAAAATTACCCATTGACTGTGTTCCATTCCTCTGTATGCAGAAGGATACTGAATCGGGGCTATGATTAACAGAATAAGATGGAGGCGTGGCATCCTTATTGCCTACAGGAGCCATTTTGAAAAATATTAAAGACTGAAAGGGACGAGACAATCTATCAGAGGGCCTAACAGAAGCAACATTTGGCTTACTTCTATTTGCAAAAAGCGAGCATCCCAGGAGCATCAAAACATTATTTTCAAAACTATTTAAATTTGCACCATCAAAGTTCCCTGAGATGCTGTCATTCCATCGACCAAAAAATAGTGCTCTAAGAGAAGCATAACAGGCAGTTGTCAAAGGTAAGGGATAAATATACCAACCCTATCCCCATGTTGCGGTAGATATGAGCAGATCCAGCAATTGGTCTTATTAAAAATTGCATGAGTGGCATTAATTTTTAACAAAAGAGTGTTATTCTGATAGTTCCATCTATGCAAAGAATCTCTAGGCGACAAAGTATGCAATTGCACGGAAGGAGTGGGAATAACAGATACATTTTCAATAGGTAAAAAGTCCTCTAACGGATATGCTTCCTCCAGATACCATAACCCAAACCCAACAGTTACTAAAAATCCAGTAATTATCACAAAAAGGCAAAAATACACTTTGGGGGTCCCCTTACATGCTTGATCATTGTCTCTGCTAGTCAAATGTTTATCTAAAAGTTCAGTACGAGCGGTAGCGAGTGCAGGCATTGTCGTCTTCAACCGAAAAAACACCAATTGTTCGTTTGCTGGCGACTCCAGTCGCGCGTCTTCTTAATGTCTTTCCCACAACCCTTAGCCAACAGAATCTTCCCGTACAGTCGGGCCAAAACGCAAGCCCTCAAATGATTTTTCTCAATCGCACTTCCTTGGGCGCAAATTATATTTTGCAGTTTCTGGTGAGGACAAAGTGTCGTCACTTCCTCCTGGAAGTGGTGAATGGACGGAAATGGGATCAGAAAAGGATTGATCCGGAATTTCCACTGTTGGGGAGTGTGGAGACAAGATGGCCATTTTGTCTGGCCTTGCGGATTCTGAAGCGGTCTCCGATTCTCTCTTGTTCGTTGTTGCTGTTTCAGGTACACTAGTTACAACAGTGGAAAGGGATTCTGTGTCTTCTGTATCGTATGGCACGGGCTGTGGGATCCGTTTGGTGTGCGTCGCATGAATCCAGTTTTTACGACCCGCTACCTGCACAGCAGTCTGGGTGACTAGCAGGACTTGGTAGGGACCCCTCCACCGAGGTGCAAGGCAAGACAACCTCTCAAAAACCTTCGTGAGGATCCAGTCCCCCGGTCGTAGACTGTGACCAGGACCCTCTTAGCGCACAGGTAATGCCTCTCTCACCTGGTGATAAATTGAAAACAGATTTTTAGTCAACTGGTTACAGTAATCTGAAAGAAGCACATTTTCTATGTCCCGCAATGAGTGACTTTTTGGCATAGTCCAACTATTAGCAGGTCTCCGCATTACCACCTCAAAGGGAGAGAGCCCAGTCTTAGTTTGAGGGGTTGTTCTCATCGACAGTAACACGATCGGTAAGGCGTCCGTCCATTTTAGCTTGGTGCCAGCACACGTCTTAGCGAGTTTGTTCTTTATAATGCTGTTGTGCCTTTCCACTAATCCGGCACTTTGGGCATGTCTGGCTGAATGGAACTGCTTGTCAATCTGTAATCCTTTGGAAATTTGTAGGATTACAGTGGCAATAAAGTGTGGCCCATTATCTGACCAGATGACTCTCGGCAGCCCGAACCTAGGAAAAAACTCTTTCAACAGAGTTTTTGCCGTGGTTATGGCCGTTGCATCTCTAACCGGGAAAGCCTCAATCCACTTACTAAAGGCACAAATAACAACCAATACATATTTAAGATTGTTACAATGTTCCATTTCAATGAAATCAAAGTGAATAACCTCAAACGGGACAGAAGGTGGAGCGAAACTTCCTCTAGGAGTCGAGGTACCTTTTCCTACATTGTGCTGTAAGCAAACCATGCAGCTTTGGACAAAACGCTCTGCAGTTTTGAAAATCTTATCATTGGCCCATACGCTGTGTAACATTTTAGTCAATTTTCGCGCACAAACATGTGTCGGACCATGAGCCATAATAACCATCATTGTAATGTAGGCGTCAGGGAGTAACCATTTCCCTTCAATATTGTCTACCCAACACCCATCGTCATCCAATCTCCCTGCACCCTCGATCCATCTCTTAGTTTCCTCTATGGTAGCATCTGATTGAATATCTTTTACAGCATCGATACTTTCACCCAAAGTGCAAATGTTTACAATTTCTTTTACAGCATACATTTCTGAACTGAAATCAGTGGCAGTTTGTTTAGCTATCTGATTGGCGAAAGCATTCCCTTTTCCTACATCATCTGTAACCTTTTGATGTGCTGAACATTTTATGATAGCTAACTGAACAGGGAGTGCGAGTGCTGAAAGTAATCGCACTATTAAAGTGCCGTGCTGGATTTTCGTTCCGTGTGAGGTCAAGAAACCTCGTTCTTTCCAAAGTCTACCGAAATTGTGGGCCACCCCAAAAGCATACTGACTATCGGTATATATATTCACTGTAAGCCCTTCAGAAAGTTCACAAGCTCGAGCTAACGCTATAATTTCTGCGGCCTGCGCAGAGTTATGCATAATTCGTTTAGTTTCCACAATTGTGTTTATAGTAGTAACAGCATAAGCAGCCGTGGATGTACCATCTGGAAGTTTAAAACAAGAGCCATCACAAAAGAGCTCTCCTTGTGGGCTATTCAAAGGCGTGTCTTTCAGATCGATTCTGCCTTTAGTTTCTTGTTCTGTCATATAAAGGCAATCGTGTGACGTATCGTCACCATCAACAGTATTTTGTGAGACAGGTAAAAGTTCAGCCGGATTTAATACACAACACCTCTGAATTTGAATGTGGGGGGCAGACAAGATTAGTTTGTATCTTGTCAATTGTGCAGAAGTGAGGTGTTGCGTTTGAGTTCTATTCAATAAAATATCTACAGAGTGAGGTACCATTAGGGTTAACGCATGACCCAGGACCATTCCCTCACTCTGTTTTACAGATGCAGCAGCAGCAGCAATAGCGCGCAAACATCTTGGCAAAGCGCATGCTACAGGATCAAGGGCGGAGGAATAGTAACTGCACGGCCTATTCTTCCCTCCATGCTCCAGCGTTAATACAGCCAAAGCACATCCATCACGTTCATGCACAAACAATACAAAGGCCTTGTCATAATTCGGAGTTCCTAAAACCGGCGCGGAACACAGCACGGATTTGAGCAAATCAAATGCTGTCTGGTGTTCCAAAGTCCATGGCAATGGCAAAGAAATGCCCTTTTTTGTCAAAGCCAACATTGGTTTAATCGTTAACGAAAAGTTAGGGATCCACAATCTACAATAAGAAGCCATACCTATCAGGGCTCTAACTTCCTTTTGCGTATTTGGGACAGACAAGCCAGAAATAGTCTTTATTGGTTCAGGTGTCAATCGTCTTCCCTCCTTTGACAGGAGGTAGCCTAAATAGGCGACCTCCTGACAACAATATGGGAATTTTTTAAGTGAAGCTTTGTGGCCATGTTTTGCTAGATGACAAAGCAACAACACAGTGCCTTCTTTACAGGCGCTCTCAGAATCAGCAGCCAAGAGGAGGTCATCTACATACTGCAGTAATGTGCAAGTAGTAGGCAACTCGAGAGTATCGAGCTGCTCTTTCAATGCCCTACTATAAATACTTGGACTCTCAGTATACCCTTGTGGTGCACGAGTGAATGTAAACGAGCGTCCACCTAGGGTAAACGCAAACAAATACCTGCTATCCTTGTGTATGGGAATACTGAAAAACGCGTTTTTAAGATCAACAACGCTAAAATGAGTGGCAGAAGCCGGAATCATGGTTAGTATCGTTGTAACATCAGGTACAATAGGCAATTGAGGAGCCACAATTTTGTTAATAGCGCGTAAATCAATTATAAAACGAAAGGGAATTGCATTATCACCTTTTTTGTATACTGGCAAAATGGGGCTGTTACCTATGCTACACGTAATCTCCTCAATTACCCCCACGATGTACAAAATCAGAAACTATACATTTCAAAGCCTGTTCTCCTTCAACTGAGATCTTATATTGCGGGATGCGAGGCAATTTTACTCCATGTTTCAAAATAATTTTAACAGGTTCAATTTGAAGAATGCCCACATCATTATCATCAATTGCCCATAAGCATTCTGGAACATTACTAAATTCTGGCGGTAAAGGTCGAGTCAAAAACTGAGAGCCGAGTGATTGCTGAGGTGAAATCGTTAACCAAAGTCCGTCCGGAGAACAATGTATTACTTACTGCATGCAATGCCTTCAACAAATTTAGCCCCAGCAAGTTCTCCCCACAGTTTGTGGTAAGTAGAAATGGACACTGTTCAGTGAAGTGTTATCGGTACCGGCAAAGAGACCGGACAAACTACAGGTGTGCCTGAAAACCCTACGGAAACGTTGGACTGACCTGACAGGGGAATATTTGGAACCCGTGAATGATCAATGGAACATTTCTCTGCTCCCGTATTTACTAAAAATAGATGCTTCCTATTTCCCATCACCATCTCAACGTAGGGGCCTTTCTGATGAACGGGAATAGGCGTAGGTTCCAAATCCTGCTTCGGGCAATCCTAGCGAAACAGAATATTATCAAAAGGAAGCTCTTCAGAGAGGTACGCGGCAGAAGGGTGATCAAAAATGTTTCTATTATCCACATTCGAAACTTGCTTATCTTGTGAAGGAGGTTGCTGTGATTCTGGTGCAAACTGACCTCTGTCAGGGCCCGCTGCACCTGGGCGACCTCTGGATCCTCTACCCATGTTCCCAAATGACCTTTGCTGCAAGGTCGGACATTGTGCGCGCCAGTGGCCTTCCTGCCGGCAATAGGCACACTGGTTAATGGTTACCGGAGCCAAGGGCGCACTTCCCCTGCGGAATGTGCTGACCTCTAAATTGATCTAACAATCTGCTGTAATAAAACTTTATTTTTCAGGTCACCCTTTTTTTTCTCAAGTTTTTTCTTTTCAGTATTTACACGATTTTCATAGTACTGAGCCATATGCAGTACTTCTGATTAAGACTTCGCCTGCCAAGCGCTTTCAGAAGACATAATCTGTAACTGGATGTCAGGCAGCAATCCACGTACAAATTTGTCGACAAACAGCCTTTTCCCTGACTCTGTGCCTAAGTCTTGTCCACTGAAATCTGAGAATCCCTGCTCGCACTGATTGAAGAAATCGGTAGCACCCTCAGACTTTCCTTGGACACAGGCCGTAAGCTTGCCCCAAATTATTCGTTTTTCAGGAACCATAGTTTTCAATTGTACAATAATTCTATCAGGCAAGGTTAATATCACTTGAGGGGGTCGTTCGCCAGCTGGTCTTTCTCTATCTAGTCTAACCATGTTATCCCATGTATCTCCCAACCCAGGTATGTCATCTATAGTCCTAATCTGTTTCCACAAATCAACTGGCAGGAGTATGGGAAATAATAGGTCAATATCACTTAAGGTGAATACCGACGACTGTAAGACCGACTCTATTTCTTTATAGAAACCGGTCGGATTCTTTCTTATATCGGGAATAGATTGCTTTATGGTGTTCACTTCCTGTCTTGAAAACGGGACGTGAACAAACTGTGATACATAATGTGCAGGAATGTTCACAGCGACTATACCCTGTGCAGCATTGGCCGCAACCTCAACCTTTGGGACAAATGTCGGAGGGACATCTCTCATAGGCAACTGAGAAGTAGGCAGCTCCGAACGCTTACTAAGCAACAGAGCCAAATCCAGAGCTAAGGCAGTCGAAGAAGTATCAATCGAAAAGGCTCTCTTATAAACACTCAACAATTCTGCGGGACAACAAATCTTTCTTCTTACACACTCATTCTGCAGGTGCTCTACCATCACCTCTATCACTTTCTTTTGCATTTCTAACGTATACTGACTATATGTGTCATATACTTCATCTGGAGTTATCGACATATCCGAAATCCATCTTATTGCATCCTTTATACAAATTCGCGCTTCCTCTCCTTTTAATTCTCGGCGAGGAGAAAACCGTATCTGTAAGTACATAATACCTAAACTACCACCATCTGCTTCCTCATTCTGCAACTCTTCCAACTCCTTCCTATACTCAAAAATCCTCTCAAAATGCTCATATACCTTCTCCGCAGTATCTCTGGACAACGCTAAGGCGTTTAAATCCCGTAACCCTTGTGGGAAATCTACATCATTTAGTCTATTCCACATTATACTCAAATGAGTCCCTAATCCTTCAATAAAAACATTTTTCTCAGGAATACTTTTAAAATTTTCGAGTGTGGAAAAAACATCGGTTTGTTCACCCTTCTCCATACAATGTTTAGCCCAAGCAATCAATTCACTCTTCTTGTCTGGGGACACAGTATTACGAGTCACAACCCTTGGTCTCGCTCCCTGGTCTACTATAAGCGATGCAGAATCACTTGGAAGAAGAAGAGTAGGCACATGCTGAATATCAACAGGTGAAGGCAAGGGGGCAGGCAAAGGAGCGACGGCTGGAAGAACAACAAGAAGAACAGAAGGGAGGACCGGAGGAACTATAGGAGGGGGAACAATAACGGGAAGGGACAAAGCGCCAGGAGGAGGGACGGACGGAGGTGGCGCGGAGGCATCGGGCCTTCGTTCATGCAAAAGTTTATTAATCAATTCATCTGACGTATGAAAATCTTTTGAAGGGTAGATGTTCTGAATGCCTAATTGAAACGCCCTCTCCGTGTCCCTAACTGACTCCAATTGTTTATTTTGATCATATAACCGTGCCTTTTCGACACTTGTCATATGTCTACGCATATGTTTCTCTCTACTCTTTTGTTGCTGCAAAGCTTCTGTTTTCCAACTGTGTAATGCGTCAAATGCTGCAGGTCTAGCCTTTTTCTTTACTAATGCAGACTCTAAATATTCTATACGAGGGATTTCAAAACTACCATTGGTTGGCCACCGAAGATTAGAATTATGTCTGGTCTGTCTGTGCCAAATGTCATTAAATGCAATACTACCAAAGCCTTTCTTACAGTACATAGTACATGCCGGCGACCCCTCCTGTGGTGCGGGACGACTATCTTCCAAAGATTGTCTGTCGCTGCGGAATAATGCCCTAAAGCAGGCAGACTATTTCCCAGGCATTTCAAAGTTCTGGAGTTACCTGGTTAAATAATTGTGCTCGCCAGTACAATGCTCCAAATTCAAATTGTCAGGGTTAGATTAAGAATCGGGACACGATTCACCTGACCAAAGGACTGGGAGGCCCGATCGGGTTACTAAGGACAATGCTAAGGACCCATGTGTCTGGTGATTTTCGGCAAATTTACCCACCTCAAATATATGGACCCTCGTCAAGACGTCGTCTCGGGCTACAGCTCACCGTCCAGGGATCGGATCGTGCAGTTTCATCGAGGAATTCGCTTCTCTTCTAGAGTGGCCGTTTCTGTTGGCACCGTCCGATCCCGGTCCGATAGCCGAGCCAACCTTCAACGAGACAAAGTCAATCTTGAGGGGCCCTATTCAGGCACAATCTGTGGAATCAGAAAAAATACAATATTACGGCTGTTACACCAAGCAAAGGAAAATACACTGACACAGGCTTGTAAAGATTCCCAGAATCTTTATTACAAAACTGAACAGTATTCAACAATGTACACAAATAGCTATTTGGCCATCAATACATCACAGAGACCACCAGCAGGGTTTAATGTGAGCAGTGAATAGAATTTCCTAGCTGGACATCGACATATTTATACAATTTGTAACAATGATGTCCAGCCTCTTACAAGTTAATAATACATTGGGCTAGGGTCGCGCCAGGTTCACTTTCCTAATTTACATATCTCGTGCATGCGGTTTGCTTTTGAATACATTTACTAACACTCCATTATTCTTTAATTTAACGTTACACTCTTTACATACTGTTTTAATACAGATCAAACAAATGTTTCGCATTTTATATTCGGATAGCGTTAATGTTCTTGTATACTTGTAGTTTAACATTGCTGATTCAAGTAATCCCCTGCTCCCGAGGTCAACAAAGGACAATGTCTACATGACCCAGGTTGGACATTAACTCTCCTTCAGAGGTTGAAGAGGTTAAGGCAAGAACAAGAGCACACGAGACGGCCATTTTAGATTAGAGGGTGACTTTGTACAAAACCCCCCAAAATGGCGGTTCTAACCTAAAATGGAGTTTTGATTCAAGATGGCGGCTTACATCAATTTCTAAGGTCAATACCTTGCCGTAGAGAGTTATTTGCGTACAATTTTAAGGCATGCACTTGGCGTTGGCCAATATAGGTACAATTGTTACAATAGGAGGCATAATTTAATATCCAGTTTGACAAGCTATTTTTCCTCATTCAGGTAAAAGAGGGGGGAGCTTGTTCTTGCCAGAGTATGCCTGAATAATGGAAAAAGCTTCATCAACAAAGCATTCTTCAGGAAACTCCCAAAAGACCATTCCCACGTTTAAATTAATTGATAAGTGGGAAATGGGCCTGGAAACTCCAAATTCCAAACATCTCCTGCCTAGCAGGTGCATGCAAAACATTTCCATTGGCAACAAAAGCATAGAATATAATTGTTGGGTTGTGAGAGATGTCCCCTCTGAATTAATTACAAAGCCTGTTCGCGACTGGGGGGTAGCTCCATGGGCTTCGACAACATTGAGAAAGCATTTTGGCCAGCTCAATTGCTGTTGTATGCAGATGAAGTTCAACTAGGAGAAGAGGTCACCGTCCCAGGACAGGTACGACAATTCACAATTCCCCTAAAGATTAAGAGAGAACAGAACCTCAAAAACAAGGACGCTCATATAAATCTGAATTATCACCTCCAACAGTAAGATTTGTTTTTACATCCGACAACACTAGTTGACCTAGAACATGACACCATTCGAATATTGGTTGATAACAGCAACCCTAGAAGTATCACTCTGGGCACAGACACTTTTATTGGAATGGCCGTTGATGCCCAACATTATTCTATTTATTTAGGGAATGAGATTATGGCACCAATTCCAAATGACTGATACAATGGTGACAATTAAATCCCTCTGGAAAAGATTTCACTCGGCAAGGGGGGAATTTCTTGGTGTACTCTTCCTGCTCTTATGGTGGGGAAGAGGTAAGCTGTGATATCAGGAAGAATGAGGTGGTATTTCAAGTCAACAGTAATACCTCCCCTCCTTGAAACCTCATGTCCAGGCCAACACCATAACAAGAGATCTCTCCACTCAACTGGAGGATCCCACCGAAATTGCAAAACCTGAGGTATTTTCAGGCTTTAAGCAGATGGTTGAGGAACGAATAAACCTCGCTGATGCCTGTGAGACCGAGGAGCAAAAGCAGAAGCTTAAATAGGTGTTGTGGGATTTTCAGGAGATCTTTGCCGTAGACTTGTATGACTGTGGGCGCACAGAGATACATTCAACCTCCATACCAACAGACCCTGGGACAGCTCCCATATTTGTGAAGCAATACCGGTTGCCTCTCGTGTCTATGGAGTCACTCACAGAGATTATAAAGAACTTAGAATATTGTGGGATAATTTGTCCAGTCCACAGTACCTTTAATAACCGGTACTGGGGATACTCAAACCCAATGGCCAATGGAGACTTTGCGCAGACCGTAGGGAGTTAAATAAACGGGTCCACATGTCAACATGGCCCCTTCCCTACATCGATCAGTGACTGGTCCAGGTCCAAGTGTCAAAGGTGTATACCACTATTGACCTGACCCACAGTTACTGGACAGTACCCGTTGGTAGGGAAGACCAGTACAAGCTTGCTTTAAACTTCGGGAGGCAGCAATACACGTGGACCCGAACCCGCTTTGGATACATAAACTCTGGCAATGAATTTAACATCTTCCTGCATAAAGCCATGCCAGATTTGGGTGAAAGGGAAAACCTAGCCTATGTAGACAATGTTTTAGTAAAAAGCTCAACTGTGGAGGAACACATAGCTGAAATATGCTATGTTCTGACCCAGTTGCAGACAGCCAGAGCAAAACTGTCCTTTCAAAAGGTACAGTGGTGTAAGACCCACGTGAACTTCTTAGGGCATGAAATCACCCCTTAGGGTCTCAGTTCCCTGGCAAAAAAAGGTGGAAGCTTTGTTGAAATTAAAAGACCCTACGACTCTGCGTGAACTACGAAACTTACTAATTATAGTAGAAAGTTCATAGAGAACTACACAGAGGTCACACAACCCTTGGTCCATTTACTAAAGGCCAGGGTCAAGTGGGAGTGGGTTCCAGAACAATCCAAAGCAGTGAAACTAACTAACTAAAGAGAAGCCTTTCCCATGCGCCTTGTTTGGCTTACCCCATAAAAAACAAGGAGACTTCTTGGAGACAGGGTTCTCAAATACTTGTTTAACAGCAGTATTAAACCAAAAGCACGACAAGGTCAACAAAGTAATCTCATATGCGAGCAAGACTTTGTCCTCTGTGGAGGAAAAATTCTACGATTGCGAAAAAAAGCACTCCTGGCAAGGGTGTGAGCATTGAAGAATTACTGCCTGTTCACCTAGGGGGAGCACATAATTGTCAAAACTCCACACCAGCCCTTGCAATATCTCCAAAGTTACCGAAACCAAACAGGGTATGTGAGTAATTCCAAAATTCTGTCCATGCAGGGCTTTCCTTTGTATGTCAGATATGGCCAAAACAGCAAGAGTCCCCTAGTGCAAGGTTTGGCTAACTTACATGACTATGCTCAATAAAACTCGAGGACGAAAGTCTGAAGACCCAAGATAACATGGAGGCGTACCTTACTTCCTCGCACAAAGTCTATGAGGAATACACGTGCTAGGGGATACCCACAGTTTAGTGCTCCTACCATGTTGATAATCATGGAGAAAAATAACTAGTGGCTGGTATTGGGAATGCCTGGGTGAATGATGCCCGATGGCCCTCTGCTGGGTACACGATAGGTCCCCAAAGTAGTCAGGTGGCAGAGCTGATGGCAGTACATCAAGCCATTGTCACTGCCATGCAACACCAACTCAAAGAACTGGTCATAATCACTGATTTAGATTATGTCAGGAATGGGTTCGTGGAGCACCTGATTAATTGGAAAGATCGAGGCATGCTATGTGCGAATAACAAACCGCTCAAGCATGAGATTTTAATACAATCCATTGATGAACTGGTCATCTCTAATGAGAGGGCCATCTACTGGAAAAAGATCAAAAGTCACTTCACAAAAGAGGAACCAGACAAAACTGGAAATTACTTGGGTTACCAGTTAGCCAAAACCAGAGCCATCCACAGGGAACTCATAGAAACTGAATCCCTTTTGGAGGAAATCCAGGTTGCTGCTGTCACCAGGTTTCAAACACATGCCCAAAATGAACTCTCAACTGCGCACTGGCGTAAATAAACCCCAGATGCTGATTTGATTACGGCACAAAAAGGGAACCTGATTATTGGGAAAATGTATCAACATATTGAAGACCCCGTGAATTTTCCTCTGAACGAATCCCATTACATCAGGAAAGAGGATCTGTGGGTGTTGATGAAGTTTTCCAAAATGTTCCGAATCCAAGACGGTTTGTTGGTATGGAGATCCATCTCTGGATGTGACCAGTGAGTGGTACCTACCTCATTCCGAATCCTAATGTTAAGTCACACCCATGACATGTCCACTGCCGGTCATAGGGGGTTTCCTCCAACTTTGGAAATCTTGCGAGAGGTCGCATACTGGCCACACATGGGTCAGGACTTCGACCTATAATTAAAGGGGTGTCTTGTGTGTGCTCAGTTTCAGCCAATTCCCTCACACACCGAACTCCCCTACAGAGAAGAGGAATGACACTGCCATGGTCAGACTTGCAAGTAGATTTCATGGGGCCAGTGATTCGCTCCTCTAGAGGAAACAAGTACATGTTGACCATGACATGCTTGTTTACCAAGTGGGTGGAATGTCTCCCGGCCCCAAATTGCAAGGCAGAAACAGCTGCTGCCCTAATGATCAATCACACCTTCTCGCGTTTCGGCCTTCCCCAAATGTTTGAGTCAGGTCGAGGAAGTCATTTTACCAATGAGGTGATGACAAAGATGTGGGAGATACTAGGGGTAAAGAGAAAACTCCACATTGCCTACCACCAGCCTCTAGTGGAGGAGTTCAAAGGTACAATAAAACAATTGTGAGCATCCTGAAGAAGTTTGTAGTAGACTCTGGACCTAGTTGGGACATCCAATTAACACTTGTCCTGATGGCCATCAGGTCTACACCCTCTTCTGTGATGAAAATGTCACCATTCGACTCATGACTGGACGAAAAATGGTGCATCTGCTCTACAGAACTCAAGAGCAGACCCTGATCAACGCGTCCACAACCCTGGAGTGCATTGAGAATTTGCAAAAACACCCTCTGCCGACTTTTGTAGATGGGAGCAGGCGCCCCTCTCTAGAAAGAACATAGCATGATAACCTGTTCTGTGTTTTTTTCCCACTCTGAGAGTCCACAGCTAATGCTTTTAGCTCACTGTACTTTTCACAAAGGAGGAATACAGATTTGCATATCAGTCTTTCTCCCGCCCACACTCCAGCACTGAAATGCCAGGCAAACATCTTTTGAACAAGACTACCAGAAGCAACCCCATACACGTGTTTCAGCCTTGTTGGGCCTCATGAGTGAGGTGGAGCAGTGCCTCTCTGAGCACAGTGATCAGCAAGGGGTCCATGTCAGGGTTCCCCCAGGTAACTTAGGGTGACCAACCCCAAGTTCCTTACAAAAATACAAAAAAGGTAGCAGGAGCCCCTCTCTAGAAAGAACATGGCATGATAACCTATTCTGTGGTTTTTTTCCCACTTTGAGAGTCTGCAGCCATTGCTTGTAGCTCACTGTAATTTTCACAAAGGAGGAATTACCATTTGCATATCAGTCTTTGTCCCGCCCACAAGGGCAGTCAGGCACCGAAAAGCCTGGCAAACCTCCTGTGAACAAGAGTACCAAGAGGACCAACAGCAACCCCATACACATGTTTCAGCCTTGTTGGGCCTCTTCGGTGATGTGGAGCTGTGGCTCTGCTTAAAGACCACCAAGAAAGAATACAATTTCCAAAGGACTATACCAAAGAGCGGAAGTTCTCCCCTCCTGGTGCAGCGCCTTTGAAATTGTAGATAAAATCTCATCTGTCGCCTACAAGATCTGCATCCCTAAAGGAGAACAGATGTAAGAGAAATGGGTTTACATGAATCAGTTGAAAAGCTGTCATCCCAGACAGAGCATGAGACTGATTGAAGAACCCTGTGAGGGTAGAGCCCAGGAACCATCTGAAGAATAAATATAAAGAATGGGAGCCCGGATGGAAATAATCACATATTTACAGAGAGTAGAACAACTAATACTTATTTTAAAGTTCTTACAAATCGTTGTGATGTTAAAAAAATGTTGTGATAGATAAAAAATCATGTGTATCTTGTTGTTTACTTGTCAATTCGCATATCAATACCGGGGAAAATAATACTGTATGAAATATGTAACCTCTCTTTTATTCTTGGCAGATTAAATAACTCATTGCCTCTACAGGCCAGAGGTGGAGCTGCCGGAAAGGGAGGGGTCCAGGACCAAAACCTAAAAATCGGAAAACGGTGGAGTTCAGACCAGAGCGCCACTCCCTCTGGATAAGGAAAAGAGAAGCGGTGCTCCCAAAGAGATCCCTGGAACAAACCCAGGCCACAAGGAAATAGACACCCCACTCTCTCCTTGCTCTTCTCTCAGTTTACTTAATCAAAGAGCCAGGAAGGGGGATTTGTGGGGTGAAATATAGCCCTGGATGCCATAAATAAAGAGGCCAGAATCAGTTATGAGGACTCACCAAAACAAAAGGCCAGCACAGAAATGATGTCGGACATGAGGCCTATGGAACTCAAACCAAAAGGAAAGAAAGTGGGCCTCAATTTCAAAATTAGAAAATGTGCACATTGCATTTCATGAAGGGAAAGAAATACATGTGGAAAATATATGGAGAGCTGCACCGACAGATATGGAAACGGCAGTACCTAGTATCTTCAATGGGATGCCAGAATTGTGTTTCAAGCAGCCGCAGTGAAATGGAGCATTTTACATGTGAATTAATTAAAATAATGTCATTTTTGTTTTTCCCTCGTCTAGATTAATCATATGCTCAGCAAAATTCCCACCAGACTTGCAAGCTTGGGCATGGTGTTCTCATGCACATATACCATTTCGAAATAATATGCAGACATTGTTAAATTGTGACCCGTATAAAATGTCATTTAAAGAAATTGTCTGTAAGATTAAAAGGTCATGTACTGCAGGCCCTTTCTTCAGATGTGAAACTAAAATCTCCAGGACCTTCTCCTGTTGCTCTGGAGATTCAGGCCTGGTTGTCTTCAATCCACCAGTGCGCTTCCTTAGAAATACCAGCAGGAATACTTTTGAGATCAGAAATGCGGTGGAGACCAGATACAGCCATGTCTGTTCTGGCAGCACTGGTGACCTCCAGTTCACAAGTCCCACAATAAGTGCATTAGTGTGGCCATTAGACAGCCCTGCTTACGTCATGTGCCTGAAGAGAAGAATTGAAAATTAAAAAAAGGTGGGGGCCAGAGAGACAAAGGAGGGAAACTGCACCTTGACTTAAAATGGGAGATGCATTTTGTTGTATAAAATGGACAGCGTCCATCGCACAACTGTCATTACAGCGTTTTATTAAAGATGCCAGCCAACCCCTTCTAAACCTGCTAAAACAATTTTGGTGGGATAAACACAACTAAAGCTATTAATAAAAATGTGATTTGGGATTTCCCGGGATTACCAGAGATGCAAAGGTTGATAAAAGCATGCCAATCACAAGTTATATGACACCCATAAAATGGCATATTTTTCACTGATATGGCTCCTGAGTAAATCAAGAAAAACGGTATCTCTGCACAGAAAGGACGTGCAGAGTCCATACCAGTTTTATCGGACTTGCCTGAAAATATTGTCCTCAAAAATGTATTTGTACATGTAAAGGTTTGGATATTAAGGGTACTTGCCGTGTTGAAATATTTTGAGTTCAAAAACATGACCAAGCCCATCTGTCAAAGTGGGATAATGAAGCTCTCTCCTCCCACAGCTAACCTAAAGCACTCCCCCATTGACTTGTCCTATCAGCACACAGGTGGAAGGGGGGCTAGTGAAGAGTGGCCAATCCCTCGTGTGGGAATCACGACTATTTAGTGATGTCATTTGCACTATAAATAAGCCAGTTTTCATCAGAGCTGGGTTCTCCACTAATACCAAGAGGTGACCTGCTGCCGAAATCTGGCCTGAAACATCCCAGCAGAGTGAGGCCTAATCTTGGAGTGGAGACAGGAGCCAGGAGACATAGAAACTGATTGGGACCCCTTGAAGGAAAGAGAGTAGATCCTTGACTGACCCCACTGCTGTCCCAGTGGCGTGTTCTGATGCACCCTGATGCCCAGTCCAGACCTCTCCTAAAAGTCAAACTACCACCAAAGCCCTAGATTGTATAGGCCCTATATTTTTCAAGCATTGTGTTAGTTATTTTCCCATTGAAAAATACCCTGTTGCCTGTGTAGATCCTTAGCATATTTATCAAAGTAAATCAATTAATTCCCCCTTTGAATTCACAGGATCTGTATTAGTGGCATTTGAAAGCAACAAACCTTTCCCAGTGTGTTGTGAGCCGATATAGTCATAAATAATTTCCAGAAGAATTAACCCCACAGCCCTATTCCACATGTGTGCGCAGGGTGTAAAAACGAAATTCCCCATTGATCCCCTTCAAGTTGAATCAGAAGTGAGAAGCCCAGTAGTGCCTGTGTATATGCAAGATGCAACACACAATTTCCCCTGTATACCCATTGTACCCTTCAAAACGAATTTCTCCATTTGCCTTTTCTGTCTTACATTGCATCTGGGATTCCAACCCAAAACCGATTTTCCCATTGTGTGCTGACTAAAACCCCAGGGCCCTATCTGTTCTTGTTAGGTCTAGAAACACTAATTTCCCATTGCTTTTCTTGCTACTATTGTATCAGTGATCCTAATCCCAAAACCGATTTCCCACCTCCCGCCCCCGTGCTCTGATCAAAACCCTAAAGCCCTTCCTGTCATTGTTAGGTGTGGCAAAACACATTTCTATTGCTTTTCTTCCTTTCATATTGTTTCTGTGAGCTGGACCCTAAATACGATATTCCAATTGTGTTCCCACTCTCTGCCACTGCCTTCCATTCAAAAGAGTCAAGCCTAATTGATGTTTGGAGGGTGAGGGTTTCTGGGATAAAAACATTACCCTGTTTGAATCACTGTGTGTCTTGAATTGTTCTTTCCTTGTATTGCTGGGTGATTTAAAAGGAAACTATTGTACCTGCATATGTTAGTGTCATCT
The DNA here is from genome assembly GCF_040938575.1 of Ambystoma mexicanum. Lineage (NCBI taxonomy): Eukaryota > Metazoa > Chordata > Amphibia > Caudata > Ambystomatidae > Ambystoma > Ambystoma mexicanum. Next base: position 342,747,752 of record NC_090921.1, on the reverse strand, counting down.
TTGTGTTGGTACTTTACAAAAAGGTTAATTTGTTTTTGTGTTGCCACAACATTGGTGGATGATGTAATCTATTTGTGATATTTGGTTCCTAGTCCATTTTGTCACTGGGTATTTGTTTGGGTTGTGTGTCAAACGAGTTGGAGGCCTGACCACATTGAACTCTTCCAAAAAATGAAAAGCATTTTATTGTGTGCCACATTCATTGTGGAGGAAGGAGCACCCTGAATTGGGTGTGAGCGTGTAATAAACTGCAACACCATGGAGCCTTTGTTAGTAAATTAGGCTGGCTATGGCAAGAGGAAGCTTTTGCACAATATCTCTTAAACCAAATAAAACAACCTAGGAAGAAGGCAAAGTCTCTTTTTGCTGTTTTATTATCAATTGTCTAAAACAGGGAGTTACAACGGACATCAATGAACATCGCACAGCATTCTTTCAAAGCATTTCATAAAAAATAACATTTATATAATAGAAAGTCATCATACGTGACTTCACACTATGTGGTAAACAAGAAAAACCTAAGGAGTGTTCTGGTTGGCATAAAGGTATCATCGAAGTATACTTTCTATAAGAAATCGAGTTGTGATTTAGTCTATACAGTCAGGTTGTCAACTTATGCCCACCCCTAGTACAAGTCATCTCCAACAATTATTTGACACACAGTACACTATTGGCTATCAAACTATAAGGCTCTTCATTATATAGCCTTCTATAATTGTTTGGCCCACGTGCACTTCTGGAACATGCGGCACACCAGCAGTACATATGCTGGTACCCCAGGTGTCAGTGGGTGGATTTTGACCATTTCTATCCACCCAATTAGCCCAACATCTCTCATCGTCCATGCCTTCTGCTATTGGAGCTTGCTTTTGAAATTGGCCTTGCAAAGTATCCTCGCTCCTAGGAATATAAGGGAGTGTGATCATACGCTCTCTCAAGTCTAGAGCTGCATGCCCACTTTCTATTTCTATCCCTAGCCCACATGACAGGAGACCGCAATTCGGCTTGTTTTCTCGTATTTTAATGGTATTAAATGAATAAGCTTGACACTCATAGTGTTCTTTATTGCGCCTTAACAAGGGATGCTTCAGCCTCTCACGTCAGTTCTTCGCTGCTCCAGCCTTTGACACCAGGCCAGACAGACTTTCTCAGTCTTTCCTCAATTCCAGCTGCTTTCTTGCTGTGACACAGCTTTCAATCCTTCTTTCTCCGGTGGTCTGAGCTTACTACATATGTTACAGCGATGTCCAGATTCTATATAATGGTGGCACTGCCTGCAGTCTATTCACTACGTATAGCTAGCTTCTAAGATTGCTTGATCTACTTGCGTTGCTGCATCTGTACAGATATTAAACAGCTTGCATTTTCTTCAGTGCTTTTCACACTTGCACTCTGTACTTCGCATATGAAGGTTTACTCGATTCTTTACTTTGTCATCATATTCCATAATGTCTATAAATCCTCTTCTTCAGCCACTCTTCGCAGTGCGTCACCCTCATCTCCTGTGTCACCACCAGCTTCTCTTTCTTTCATCTTCATATTCCTTCTGGGATCCCTTCCAAGAGATTCTCATCTCTACGAGGATACATCAGATATGGTTTTCTTAGTGGATACCTTTTCTCGAAGGTTCTCCGTGGAATAGGCATACTCACTGGTGTCATGCATGGCGTGATTTCTGGCTTCCAGCATATAGGAAGGATGGGGGCAGGACTTCCTGCAGAGGCATTAAGCTGTTCTTCTACAGGATGGTCGAATTCCGCACATGGGGAATGGAAGAGTCTGGGATTACCGTCTACAGTCTGTTCACTCTATTTAGGGAATATAGACCGCGTAGTGAGTAGTGGCAGAACAGTGATGAAATGACCAAGCTTTTTTGGTGCCTTTGCCTCCCCCAATTGGTGTTCTGCCCGTCCTTTGTCAAATAACACTTTCCAGGAGTCTTACAAGTGCTCCTTTGCCCAGCCGTCATTCTCATGTTTGTGGGATTATTTGCCTAACTTGTGTTCTTTCTTTTGGCCTGAAAGGGACCCCACATGACTTAATGGACCATGAATATCACTGGGGCGGGAGCCTTCACTGCTAAAAGCAGGCTTCCTACAGGCTGGGCACACTATTGTTTTCCAAATGTGCAGGTTACACTTAAAAGACGTTTCCAAAATTAAACATGCTTCTGAAACCTACATTCACAAGTTTTATTTAACATATGTTTATTTTTTTGTCGGTCTGCCACACAAATAGCCTGTAATTTTTGTGTCCCAGCCTTTGTGTTTTATCACAAGATATATTTCAAAAGATGTTATATGTCAAAGTGCTTAATCACAAATAAGTGCTTCTGTTGTGCTGACGGCAGTTGTTAGGAAATTAATCTGTGTCCTCATGGTGCCAAAATTTGATTTTCACTACAGGGGCATACATTCCCCTAACCTCATCCTGAATATAAGAAACCCACTAGCCTAACCCATCCCATGGCCGAACTCCTTTCATAATAATTATTTTTTGTAAGGAATTGTAAAAAGTCATAAGATTTACAGCACATTTAAATATATAAAGTCTCAGCAACAGTCACCCAACCTGCTGAGCTACCCTAGTAGCCTTCTACTGTAAGGCATGTAATATCGTGTGCCCCTATGTGTTGCAAAGTTGGACGGTTGTGATGTGAAGCCCTGTATGAAAGGGTCTGTCTGATACAGAGGCAGGCAGTTACAACACCACCCGCTGTGTGTCGTGTGTGTTTTATCCAGGGCCACTCCTAGGCCTTTATGAATGGACTCCGGAGAGAGAGAGCTGGACTTTCAGTGGGAACTGAAGGGGTGCTGCTATGGGGCAAAAGGACAGTAATCCGCGAGCCTTGATTTCGGCAGTCCTGGAATAGGTACACACAGGTAACCATGGACCGGGCAAGACCAAGGCACGCCTCCAGCAGAAGGTTTATTTCCCTGATCTGGAGACCAACATAGATTTGATAATTACACTATGCAAATGGTGCGAGGTTGCTGGGGGCCTTCCTAAACCTCTGCCTATGCAGTGTAGGGGGAGGCATGGTATGACAAGTCTGACACAGACACAAAAGGTACAATTTGTAAAACATTTATTAAAGTTTCTGGGTTTGGAAAAACTCCTACTTTGCCCTATAACTAGGATGGGAGTAGTCTCGACAATCAAATAATACATAAAACAATCCTAGTTGAGTCTGTCAAATCAAAATGGCCTATACTAAGTGTAGTGGTGGAGTCAAGTATCCCCACCAAAAGCTCTGCCCTCATGTTGCCTGTTGGGAGCCAGAAATTGCAACAGGTGCACTACCAGTGAGGATGCCTGTACTGCAGAAAATCCTGGAAACAAGGTATTCATTGGGAAAGCCCTATATGCATTCGCGAAGAAGTAATGGTCTTTTGGACAAAGTGCTGGAAGAAGAGTGAAAATGAGTGAAAGAGAAGACTGGTGACGTCATGCGGAGCAGAGATGACGCACCTAGTAAAGATGCATGAGGCAAAAAACATAGACGTTCTATAAGTTCTGAAGAGGAGGTGGTAAAGATGAGCAACATTTTGGCTCGAGTTGAAGATGCTCATGCTACAGAAGCACTGAAGAAAATACAAATCAGTTTACACTTGTACAGACAAATTAACACAAATTAACGCAAGTAGACAAAGTAATCTTAAGGCTGGTTACGTAGTGAATAGTTGTGGCGATGCACCAATGTATAATACATAGCAATGTATAGAACCTGGATATTCCACAGTGCATTTTAAGCAAGGCTTGAAACCACGTGATCAGTGTGGTGCAGTTGGAAAATACCTGATGGCGATGGAGATATACAAGAAAGGCTTGGCTGGCCCAGCACCAAGAAGACGAGGCCACTGTGAGCCTGGTTGTCCATCCAGTCGTTACATGAATGTGAGAAAGAAACAAACTTCTGCTGGAAGTGGAATGTAAAAACACTGAAGACATCAAGAGTTCATCATTTAATAGAATTAAATACAGAGAAGAGCTGAGAAACGCGGTCTCCAGTCACATTGTGAGATCAAAACAGACATTGGGTCGAGCTACACCGAAACCAAGAACATACTACCTTTATTTCCCAGGCACAGAGAGCCTCTACAAGGCCAAGTTCAAAGCCTTAATTGACTGGCAGACTGCAAGAGTGATGATAGATGTTGGGCTAATTAGCGGGGAGGCATGATCACGCTGACCCTTCCTGCACCTGGTATGGTAGCCTGCGTACTGCTAGCGTGTGGAATATTCCAGAAGGCTACAAAGGTGCCAAACCAATGGTAGGGGGCCATGTATCAAAGAGCCCTATAGTTTGTATAACCAATAAAGTGTCGAGTACTAGTGTGACATGAAAGATGACGTGCACTTGGGATGGGCTTAGTTTTCCACCTGACAGTAGAAACCCAATCACAACCCCAGTTAGTTAGATTTTTGTAGTTTGCCACATAGTGTAACGTCACTTATGATGCGCTTTGACTATAAAAGTTGTGTTTTGTATGATATGCGCTGAGAGAAATCGCCCATTGATGTCCGTTGTAACTCCCTGTTTTAGACAATTGAAAATAAAACAGACCAAGCTCAGACCTTTCAAAGCAAAAGTTCACATTGGTCCCCCTCAGTCGGGCTCAGACCTTTCAAAATAAAAGTTTAGCAACATTTCAAGGGGCTCCCTTTCCCAAGTTAAATTTACATCCTTTGGTGGTTCCCTTCCCCTAACTTTACACTTCCGGTCTCCCTCAGTTGGGCTCGGACTGTTTCCTGATGTCGAAGACTTTTGAATGTGCCTATCTTTCTCTACAGACCTCCGCAGTACCACCTCAACTTAACACAGTTCAACACTTTTGTGTTGTTTGCCCCAGTGCTTCTTGCTCTGGGTAGTTCTATGTCACAAGAAACAAAGTTCAACGTTAACCTTTTTACTCTCCCCTTTCCTCTGGGTTAATTTTGATCACTTCGCTTTTACAGTTCATTCACTACAAACATTTCACCTTTCACAGAGACTTTCGAGTGGGCTATTTCCTTTAGCCGGACCACTCAGTTACTCAGTATTGCTGGTTCCACAGCTATCCTTACTTCAAAGTTCATTCACAGGTCTGCCTTTCTTTGTGTCTCATCCATACGCGTGCAGCCTTCACTTGTGCAATATTATGCTGCAACTTCAATCTTTCCTTAACACACCAGTCTTTCAGATTGCTTGCCAACTCACTGACTGTGTGCGTTTCTTTCTTGTCTTTACAGATTTTCAATTTACGAGTCAAGTGTCCAGGACCCCAGGCTTGGCCTCACCTCCCCAACTCTGCCATTCACCCGTCAGGGTGGCTGGCGTCCTTGTAACACAATGCAGCCTTCTTGTTTTGGATTTGGCCTTCTCCATGTGTCTTTTGGGCCTTTTGAAGGCAACGATCTCCTGGCGGGATCTCCTGGGGTCCTGTACCGATTGCTCTGTCCATCGCTCTGCTCCAGTAGGTTCGCCTCCGTCCTGGAAGCTCTGCTCTTACTTGTGTTCCTCCTTGCTCAGAGTGTGTCTCTATTTTCCACCTTTTATCCTTGTGAGGCTGATAATTGGTATCAGATGTACGCATGTAAAGTCAAGTGCCTGACTTTGCCTGACCCGATTAGCGGGACATGTCCAATGCAATATGTAAGGGGTAGCCTCTTTAGTCTCAGTCGCCCTCTTTCTCGGCCCAGTATTTGTGTAAAAAGGGGGGGTTGGGACATCACAGAATCCTATGAAATAGGATTGGTTAAGTGTATGGGAAAGGGGGGAATACTCTGTCTCACCATCTGTCGCCTCACCCCCACTTCCCGAAGACCCCTCACCCAGGTGATCCTCCCACTCTGGTCCATCTCCAGGGTCTGGATCCAAACGTGATGGCCATGCCCGGGCCACCTGAGAGAGAGATCCCGGGGAGAAGTAGGTGAGACACCCTTTGGTTTCTCACATACCCTTCCCCTATGCGATGAAGCCCTATCTGTTTCACAGGGAAACTGGGAAAGGAAATCAATGTTCCCCTGTTCTTTACCTTTTCGGTGTTCCACAGTGAAACAGCAGGGTTGCAGGTCTAAGAACCATCCTGTGACCCAAGGGTTAGAATCCTTTCATTGACTCATCAATACCAAAGGTGAATGGTCAGTGACAAGTGTGAACTTTCTCGCTAGAAGGTAGTACCTCAAATGGATGATTGCCCATTTGATGGCAGGGCCTCTAATTCCCACACAGAGTAGTTCTTCTCATGTGGGAAGAGTTTACGACTAGTGAATAGGATGGGGTGTTACAATCCATTTCATATTTGCGATAATACTGCTCCTAACCCTGTGAGGGAGGCATCGGTCTGTAATACGAATTCTTTTGAGAAGTCTACTACTTTTAGTATGGGATTTTGGCACAAGGTTTGTTTCAGGTTATTGTAACATGCATCGTCCTCATCAGTCCAACACATTTTCTGGGGTTGCGTATTTCTTAGTTTGTCTGTCATTCTGGCAGTTCTATCTGAAAAACTTGGGATAAATCTACGGTAATAACCAATCAATCCTAGGAATGCCCCGCGGTCCCATTTGGTCTTCGGTGTAGGGGCGTCTAGGACGACTTTTACTTTTTCTTGCTGGGGCTGGGCACTGCCATTCCCTACAAAGAAGCCTAGGTATTTCATGGCCGACTAAGCCAGCTTACACTTTGATGGATTGGCAGGCAGGCCGGCCTCTCGTAGGGTTCTCATAATAGTAGAAAGATGAAAAGATGATCTTCACAAGTTTTGCTATAAATGACTATGTTGTCAATATAAGCCCCACAGAAATCAGACTATGGCTGTAATATCCTGTCCACGAGTCGTTGGAAAGTGGCTGGGGCCCCATGCAGTCCAAAAGGGAGAACTTTGAATTGGAATAGTCCCATTGGCATTGAGAAAGCTGTTTTTTCCTTATCAGGTTCATGTACAGGGACCTGCCAATATCCCTTGTTTAAATCTAGGTTTGTCAGGAACATGGTATTTGCAAGTTTATCTCTTAACTCATTGATGTGTGGGATAGCATAGGCATCAAAGGCAGAGATGGCATTGACCTGCCTGAAGTCCATGCAATACCTCCAAGAATGATCAGGTTTAGTCACCAACACAATAGGGGAGGACCATGGACTTGAAGAGGGCTTGATGATGTTTGCCTTCAGAATTTTTCTAACTTCATCAATTACTATTTGCTTTTGTGCTTCTGGGAGTCTGGGAGTCTATACGGCTTCAAATGGACCACTTTTTCCTTTTTCAATGGAGTTCTGATATAATGATAAGTACCATGTACTCTCCCTGGCTTCTCACAGAATACATCGAAAAATGCAGTAATATGGTTGTTCAAATCTTCTTGTTCATATTTACATAGTTCTTGGGGAATAAGTTCAAGGTTGTTTGTCTCCTCGTGTACCAAAAAAGACAATATAGAGGGGGTAGTAGAAGAAGGATTTTCTTTCCACTCTTTTAGGGGATTTATGTGTTAGAGGTGGGTCTTTTGTTTTCTATCAGGTTGGGATATTTTATAGCTACAGGTTCCTGTTTGCTCTAGCACCTCATAGGGCCAATGCCACTTTGAGACAAGTTTATTTTCAGAGGTAGGTAAGAGGACTAATATTTTCTGTCCCACTGAAAATGATAATACGTTTACCTTCTTTTCATATACAGATTTTTGTTGTGCTAAAGCTAATGTGAGTGTGGACTAGATTTCGAATGAGTTTCATGTGCTCTCGCAGTCTAGTAGCTGTCTGTGAGAGGGGAATTGGTGCCTCTTCTCTTTCTTTCCAGGTCTCCCAGAGCATGTCTAAGACATCTCTTTGTTCTTTATCATAGAGTAACTCAAAAGGGGAGAAACCTGTGGATGTCTGAGAGATCTTTCTCACTGCAAAAAGGGACCACAGGATCATACGATCCCAGTCCTTCCCATTCACACCTGCCAATTTATCAGGATCATTTTAAGGGTCTTGTTAAATCTCTCTACCAATATGTCCGTTTGGGGGTGGTAAACTGTGGGTCTTAAGGTGGTAATGTGTAGAAAATCCTTAACTTCACCCATGAGCTTACTCATGAAATCGGATCCCAAATCTGTTAGAATTTCCTTGGGGAAACCAACCTAAGAAAAGAAAGCAAAAGGTGTTTTAACATTTTCTGGGTTGTGTTGTTACGCATGGGGAACGTTTCTGGGTACCGGGTAGCGTAATCAGCGATCACGAGAAAATATTTGGTAATTGGTATCAGATGTACGCACTTAAAGAGAAATGCCTGACTTTGCCTGACCCAATTAGCGGGACATGTCCAATGCAATATGTAAGGGTTAGCCTTTAGTCTCAGTCACCCTCTTCTATGGCCTAGTGTTTGTGTAAAAAGGGGAGGGGAGTTGGTACATCGGAGAATCCTATCAAATCCACACACAGGCATTTGGTGACATCCTTGGTCCAAGTGGGCGATACTGCATTTCTGCATAAAAGGAAGCTCACTCAGAAGTTGGATCTGCTTTACAAAAGAGCCTGTGGACAATCGCTAGGAATAAAGGGTCTATGGTCATGTATGGATGGGCCCTAATTACCTTAACCAAGCAGGCCCACCATTTAAGGAACAAGTGCACATTTGTATGTAAAGCAAGTATATTGTACAATCATTGGGAAGGAGCTAGATGACTTTGTGGAGTCAAACTAACCCAAGTCTCACTCAACCACATAAGTTGACACATTATATACATTTTTGCAACAGTTATAACACTCCCATATATTTTATTACAAACCACCCCCACATGTCATTAGACAAAACCTATACAAACAAATTCCATCTTCTCCAATTCTTCCATTCTCATTGGCCACTTGTTATCTTAACTACCATCTTCAGATTTCATAACACATCCCATCTTGGGATTCGTGTGTGGTAGGTCATGACATAAACACATTTAAACATTTGTGTACAAACTTAATTCATTACAAGTAACAACTGGCCTGAGCCCTTTAACCTTAATCGTAGTTGCACATGGTTAGCATGGATACTTCAAATAACACCAGGAAGGCTGAATAAACAAGTTCTCTTTAAACTAGTGATAACTATCTCATCCACCCCGGTTTTCTTGCGTCATTGGAACATACTGATCTAAATGACTACCATTTCAGCACACATGGCACATTTGACAATACAATTGAAACTCCTGGGTATTGATCACTTTAGCCTCGAGCGTTACCTCACCCCATGTTTATTACTGGTCAAAACAAATGGCCGGGTCCCTCTGCAAAACTTCAATGCACTTAAAGAGATGACATTTGCCTTCTCTGGAACTACCAAGCCATAAACACTGTCTTGTTCAATGACTGGCCATCTTATGGGTTAATCATTGTTCTTCCCCCATTCCTCAATCTTGCAGAATTAGATTTTCCCAGCCACCTGAAATTCACTGCACAAACTGCTGGCTGCAGAGTCTAAATTGATTCATAAAAGCTCATTACATACAGATTTATGAATTCCCTTTGTATGTTCCTCATTGTGCATGCATGTCTGATAAGTATTATCTCTCCTTTTCAGTGGGTTCTTCATGACATGCCCCCCCTTCTCACATGGGCATTAGGAAACTCCTTGTTGCCTGCTTCTGGGCACTCTGTAGCACACCATGTTTGAATCACGTTTATATTTCATTTTGTGGCTTCAACATGTTATCTTTCTACGCGTATGCAAATGTAATCGGTATCAACTTAAACAAAAAGTAACATTAAAGTAACATATCCCCTTCACATTTAACTGCACTGGATATATATGAAATTGCAACATCATGCACAGTTCACTGCACCCCTGTCACAAATATGACACACGCAGTATGAACCCCTCTTCATCATGGGGACCTTTCCTGAACACCCCAATAGTCACAGCCACAAAGGAGGGTGAAAATGTGACCCGAAACTCCAGTTGTTTTAAGAAGGTAATCCTTAGGGCTGCAACAGGGATCAGCAGGAGTGAGGCTGATGATGACCCTGATGCCCACAATAGCGGAGGTGAGGTATTCCACTTTCCGGTGGTTGTGGCAGAGGAAAAAAAAGGACATGTAGATCAGGAGGTGATATGTGAGCAAGAAAATAGATGCTATGTGAGCAGATATCCAAGAAGCGAACATAGGAGGATGCTGGCAAAGTTGGATGACTTTCTGCTAGAAAATGACTAATAATAACGGTTCAAATTAAATGTATCTTCTATCACACTGAAGTTCAGTAACTAATGTTTGTATTGTGTTGTTTTTTATATTTTGGTAAGGGATGTAATATGGCTGACCGGCTGCATTGGAGGGCGGTTTCTATAGATTTTGTCAAGGGGTGATCTTACTGCCTCCCATCCATCACACTGATCTAACAAGGTTTTGAGAGGCAAATGAATGTGTCATGAATTACCTCAGCCCCTCCCCTGTCCCGATGGTATAGAAATGGGAGGTGCACATCACTTATATCAACTGCCCCCTATCCACAGCCCCATCATGCGAGAGACGTTACTTGCTGAGGCAACCCTTCCAGCCTTATCCTGGATCATTCGAAGAAGAGATACATTTGCAAACTATGGAAGACATGAACATGTTGTAACCTAAGACGCAGGTGACGTTACCACTGAAACTAACACACATAGATGCATTAGACATGAAGGAGATATACATCTACCATGAAACTACACGAACAATAGGTCCAATTGCACTTAGACATGAAGAATATGCTTGCACTCAATAGGCTTGAAAACACATGTTCCATATATACGCTGAAACAGAAGCCACAAAAGATACATATAAAGCTTGCTTAACACAGAAACGCAGCAAGAATGAATACCCATTATAAACAAGATGGACGGTGCAGCCATGTTTGAGTGAATGGGAGACATTGAGAAGCCTAGAAGCTGCAGGGGGACCTGGCTGGGTGAGGTAGCAGAAAGGTCAGGCCTCAGCAGCCCAGACAATAATTGTACAGCCAGTGTCAAGGTTATCGTGCACAGGGAAGGATTGGATCGGCACCCAAGAGAATAGACGATAACCGTTCCCAGGCGTGAGACACATTTCTCTTAGAGGAACCAAAGAAACAAATAATGCTGGATGGTCACAATCCCATTAACTAAGGCTTAATATTGGGAATGACTCTAGAGGCTAGGAAGGGTAGGACACCTGCATTAATAAGGGCTAAAATCCTAGTAAATGCTAAGCAGAATAATCCAAAATCTGGTCTCCACACATGTGACCTACAGTTGGAGAATAATGTCTATTCATCAGATTCAGGGTCAGACAGGCTGAGGCCTGCGTTCCCATCTAGTACTTGGGACAAAAGATACAAGGTAATGCAAAGGTAAAAGCTAACGTTTTGGCTTGTGGCCTTGAAAATCAGAAATGGTAACCTTATTAGGAAAAGTAGCACCTTGGTGCTGTTCTCACCATCCCCCATTGTTGCTCATGTGCTGGTAAACTTCCAAATTGCCAAGGTTGAGAAAGATACCATGGACCAATCCCTGTCCACCTTTAATGCTCATCTATAAATGCTGCAACGGCCAATAGTTTGGTATTATGATTACATCTTTTCACCTGTATCAGTTTAGTAGGTGGTCTCAGGCAGGGCCACTATATAGATTGCAGCCAATGATTACACTAACGCCTACAGAACATATATCTAGTTGATCCCCTTAAACAATCTTCCCACCTCTTACGTTTTCTAGAATGAAACATCAGTTGTGATGTAATCCTCGTTTTTAAACCATTGTCAAGCCTGGAAATATTCAAGAGCGCTGAGCTTGTCTTGATGTCCACAGCTGTCCCTGTTTTATATGGGTTTTGTTAAATAAAACAGGTCTTTGTCAAATTCTTTGGACTTATCCAGGGGGTTTCCAACCCTCCTTTACATGTGGTAGCTGAGGACGGTTGGCCAATGCCCTCGGAATTATTTTGTTTTTCCTCGCCATGTGCCCGAGGACTACAGAGTGTCCCGTGAGGACTGGATAAATCACACGTGATCTGAGACGGTCTTCAGGACCTCCTTTGAAGAAAATCCTGCCCACTCCCCACGGGACAACTGCAGGTTGGAAAGCGGAGTGGCTGATTGTGGGAGGAGCGATGCCATAGGCTTGGGCTGATCCACGGATGGAAGTATAACATCGATTTGACAAACAAAGGTGGGAGGGCGTTATTTGCATATGGTGGGGATTTTTTGGAATAAGTTTGGGGGAGAGTCATAAAGAGTTTATAAATGAGAGTTTACCTGTAGCTAGCTATGGCTGCGGAAGGCAATGCCTTAAACTCAGAGAAGGTGTATCGAATATTGAAACAGAAAAGAAAAAAAAAGAATAAAAACAAGAGTACACGAGTTATCCTCTGTCGAGGGCATAGAAGAAGGCGTCACGCCCTTGTTGTAAATTTCATTATGTATGAATCACACATTTGGATATATTAACTGTTGGACAAAAGGACATGATCATGGCTGGCCTTGCTCTTTTTTAACTTTTTCTCTGTTTTTTGACCAATTGTTAAAGGTTTGAAATAAACCAATAAAACAAAAACAAATATCTGGTGTAAACATGTAACTGCACCTCTGGTCCAACATTTAATTTAAGCCAACACTAGTGAAGACGGTTTTGTTTGGAGGATAAAAGAGCTCACCTCTAAAATCCATGTCCAACAAAGACCTAGAATAAAGTTTGCAGTGTAAAGAATGAATACTTAGGATGAAAGCATGTGAAAGAAACCACAACAAACCAGGTTGAAAGGTCAACGTTACTTAATTAAGGACAGTTAATTATAGCTTCTTTAAGGAGGTTGGGAAGTTTATGTTCTTTCCCCAAGTGGGTCTCCTTGAGACATAGGACATTCACATGATGGTTTCTGGCACAGTTCATGATTAGGCGTGTTTTTTGCCATTAGTGAACCCCTGTATATTCCATGTTAGCATAGTTATGTCGCTACCCAGGCGCCTCTCTCCCCCTTGAGTGTTTGTCATGTTATGTCTGAGCCAAGGATCATGTCAGGGGGTCACATTATAGAATCCCTTGATTCCCAGCAGTGTGATCTGTGGCTAAGAAAATTCGGTCGTACAGAATATCCTGTGCTTTTGGAGGAGTAATCGCCTCCCTCCATCCCCCTAATCTCTGTAATTTAACTTGAGTTAAACAAATGCCAGCCCATCCCCTTCCCCCCCTCTCACGGCAGAAACTCCAAACTACCAGCCATTTTATCCCACCCCCTCCCTAAAAATACTAAACATCAACTACAAACAAGTCTAAGTTGCCACTGGGCACAGTGGGTGCCGAGCCCGCTGTGCCTCCTGTGTCGGGAGGCTTGTTCCCTTAGGTTTCGCTAGCTATTACATTTTCCATGTTCTTGGCAGTTGGGAACAGATGTTCAGGTGCGTGCAGAAATCATATGTTGATGTCATACTGAGTGGTCTTGATCCCCATGGCCGACAGCCCAAGTTCAGGGGGTTCTTCGAGGGGAGGTCCTGGGGTCGGGAATGTCCCTAGCAAACCGTTCTGCTGCTTCAGGGGATGTGAAGAACGATACCTTGCCATCTTGGACCACCCTGTGTTTCGCAGGATACATCATTGAGTATTGCATGCCTTTTTTCCCCAGGAAGTTTTTGACGTTTTGAAAAGTCTTTCTCTGGTCCTGCACCTGCTGGCTGAAGTCTAGAAACAGGTGTAGTGTCACAGAGCCCCATTGCAGGGTTTTTTTTTTCTCTTGCTGCTCGTAGCAGAGTATCACAGTCCCTATAGTTGAAGATTTGTGCTATGATGGCCCTTTCTGGGGCACCTGGCGGGGGTCTTGTTACTAATGAGCAGTGAGCCCTTTCCACCATAACATGGTCTTGACCGGTGGGTCATCCAGGACTTACCTAAGTAGTTTTTCAACAAAAAGCTCCATATTGTCTATAGGGGTGCTCTCTGCCACCCCTGTGATGCAGATGTTATTCCTCCTGGATCTTCAATTTTTGCCACTCCTTTTCTGACTGTTTGCTGCAGGGTGTCCACCTCACGTTGGAGTTCTGTGATTTTATCCTCTCCAACCCCGATCCGCTGTCCCGCCTCCGTCATTCTACCGCACAGTTTATCAATTTGGATCACGGAGCTGTCGACCTTGCAAATTAAGGCATCTATTTTAGCTTGAAGGTTATCCATGAGATTTCCAGATGGGATGGGCCTGGTGTTTCCTCCTGTGTTTGGGTGTTTGGGGGGTTTTGCGGTCCGTTCTGGCAAACTGTTCCATCTTTGATTGTTTTTTCGGGCCAACCCATTCCAGAGAATTGATTGCGGGTGGCGGCAGGAATGTGTTACTGGGTCCCTTAGGTCACGAATATTAACTGGCAAACAGTTCGTATTTTCGCCCTCAAAGCTGTGGTGTCTTGATTGTAGGGCCCCCCAAAGGTGTACCTGTGATCCCAAGCCGTGGCAATGAGGAATGTTTCAGTTCTCGGGGTGAGTTGACATATAGGGTCTGGGACCCTCCGCTTTGGAATACCCGGTGCTCCTGAGGGACTCTATTGTTTTCAGGAGGGCCTCGATCCTCCTGCCACCATCCCCGGGACCAGTGTCAATGGCTTGTGCTCTTGAACGGGTGGAGGCGGCCCTTGGGCCTTGTGGATCTCAGGTGTCCTGTGCCGTGGGAGCCGCTGGGGGGGGCTTGGAAACGAGCCACTGGATGTTACATGCAACTGTTTCCCTAATTGCGGTGGTCTGAGTATACGGTCGGGAGGTTTATGGCCGTAGTTGTAAAGGTATCATTGCTGCTGGTCTAGGGGTGTTCACTCTCTCTGAAGTAATTCCACGTCTCAGACCTTGGTCGTGGGTCCCAGTGTATTTTTCCCCCCATGCGGCTGACACGTTGGTAGAGGTGTTGTTGATAGTTGGGCCTCTGTTGCGTAGGGCTCTGTAGTGCATCAGCCTCCCGGGGGAGTTGGTCAGGTATATTTGGGAGCCAGGGGCTGGTTGGGGAATGACCCTCTTCAGCGGGAGCCGCTGCCTCGCTGCTGCATGTCCTAGGCCCCCGAAACACCCTGCCGCGCTGACTCACCACAGTCCGGTGCTGTATTCGCTAGTATCAAGCCCGACTGGCGAGTTCTCCGCTAGGTCAAGGCAGCGCTGCCGCTCACTGTTCCCTCATCCCAGTCCCTGATCACAGCACCGCAGCTTGTGCCCAACATGGGGATCGGTGTGCATGTCCCCTGCCGAAGGGGAATCAGGTGCTGTCGCTACTTTGGATGGTTTGGGGCGAGCAGCCAGTCTAGCAGGGAACCACCGGTACCCGGCTCGGGGGGTTGGGGCCGGCGCTCTGCTACTGCAGCTCGGTCTTCCTCATGATGAGTTGGCAGAGCCCAGGCCCCTCACGATGTTCCTGCCACCAGGGATACAGTGATTCAGTGGAAGGCAGGCGAGCCTCATCCTGCAGAGGCAGTAATCAGTTTTTGGCGCCAGGAGCTCCGCACTGGAGGGGAGGGGCTTCATCATATGTGAGTAGGTCCGTGCCAAGGTAGGGCCTGGAGCGGTGACCCGGATCTGCTTTTCGTTAGGATCTGTGGGTCTGTGAAGGGTTCCAAGTGCACCCCGGGTGTTCGTCTGCTTTTTTGTCTGCTGTTAGGGTTTCCCACTGCCGCGGTATGCCGGATATTTTGCAGGATTCCAGAGCCTCCGACGGAGCGCACTCAGTCTGCGGCCATTATTCAAGCCGCGCAACAAGGCCTCCCCATCTTAACCTTGTTCTAATGCCAAAGTCTTTTCCGCTGGCTCCTCTGGAAAGTTTCTTTGGGGACCCTAAACATTGCAGAATATTCGTTAATCAATGTACATTACACTTTATTTGTTGACTGACAGCTTTTCTACTTCCAAAGTGGCCTTTGTTCTTTCTCATCTCAGAGGTATGGCTGCTACATGGGCCAATCCCCTCTTAGAAGCCAATAGCCTGGTATTATATGACTTTGAAGCTTTACTCGTAGCTATGAATCACGTCTTCAACACTCGTTGTACGGCTCAGTGGTTACATTTAGAGTTATTTGCCGTGGAACAGGGATCACAAGGGGTCCTGTCCTACGTTGCCAAATTCAACAAATTGGTACCCAAAGTATCCTGGCCTGATGCCTAGCGTGCGGCCCTCGTCTATAGAGGCTTGTCAGATATCTAGAAGGACGTCCTTTTACCGGCCTGGTAATCCCCAACACATATCCTGAATTACTAGACATATGGCTACAGATAGATGCACGTCTGTGAGAGAGCACCTTCTCCAGCATTGGATCTGCCTAAATTCACATGCTGCGAAGTTTACCCAGTGTCAGGCTGGGAATCCTTGGTTACCTTTGGGTTTCCCTTGCTGAAAGCAAAAAAAAAACATTCAATTTTGAAGGCTGTCACTCTCTTTATGGGTGCTTTTGGTCCCTACCAATGGGATCTTGAGTAGTTAGTGTATTAGCCCATCCTCCTCTTCCTCCCTTCAGATTCTAACTGCGTTTTGAAGCTGGTGGCAGTCCTAGCATTTCCCCAGTTAATCTTCACCATTTATTAAAGATCTATCAAGTAATACTCTAAAACCAATAGATACTTCATGAATTAAAGGATCAAGAAAGTATACTTCAAATCCTGATCATGTCGACGATCTGCAGATAAGTGTGGATGGAGGGGAAAAGAAAACCCTTGTTTAAGGCCTGTGCCACTTGTGGCCTTAAGGATGTGTACGAAGGTGACAGGCATATGGATTGTATTTACTGTTTAAACCCCCACCACATCGTAAAAGCTGTGGGATCTGTAAAGGGCTTAGCGCAAAAACCCTTAAAGACAGAAGTCATCATCTGGTGTGCTGGCTAAATGAGGGCAACTACCCGGAGTATCCCATCGACGCTGAGTCTACTAAAAGTATGGCCATCTGCAAGGAGAAATGACCACGTTCTAAGGAGGGTTCATTGTCATTTCATCGCAGGATGTTTTTTTGCGGGTTTTTTTACCGCAGATTTTGTTTTGAAAAAACTCAAATTCTTAATTTTTTTATTTTTGGGGGGTTAATCCCCCAAATCCCCCAAATCCCCCAACCTCTTTATTTTTTTTATATCCCCGTACACCCACACCCAATTTATATAATTTTTTTAACCCCCCAAAAAATTAGATGATTTTTTTTTTAATCTGTGATAAAAAACCCTGCGAAAAAACATCCGGAGATGAAATGACGTCGTACCCTAAGGAGAGAGCTAGGTCTGAAGAGAGGCTGTCGAAGAAGCACAAACACTGGGCGGCAACAGCTATGAACCGGTGGCGGGACAAAAAGTCCCTGCGGCAAGGGAGAGGAGGCCTTTCAGGGCACCAGAATGACAGTCATCACTGGGTAAACGTCTGTCATCAGTGGGGAAACTACCGTCATCATCGAAAAAACCCCTGTCATCATCGGAAAAACAGCTACATAGTCCATCGTCGAGCATGTTGATGAAAAACAAGACCGGCAAACACCATAAGCATATGGCCAAGTCCACAGCGACATGTCCACCTCCTGTCAGTGGGAAAGACACCTTTGTTGACGGCAACGTCGCCAAGGGCACAAAAGTACATAGGACATGCCAAATCGCCCAGACATTCCAAATCCGCAGGGCATGTACAAGCACCACCCGCAGCCTTGTTGACTGTGACTTTATCAAAGGTGCAGGATTCTAATAAGCCTGTAGGGCATAACAAATCGCCCGGCATGCCAAACCCTCATTGCAGGCCACAACCTTGTCAACAGTTTCACCATGACCCGCATCGATGGGACAATCCTTGTCTACTGGACATAAGCCGGCTTCGGAGGGACAACATTCGAAGACGACCACCACAACGCCCACAAAGGGTAAATCCCTGTCGACAACATAAAAAAGGGCTCCAGAGAAAGGCAGCTCGTCATCGTCAACACTCTCATCGACTGTAAAACAAAAGAAGTCTCAGGTAGAGAATGCCACCCCGCTAAGGACAGCTAAATAGTCTCGGCTAAGGACAACACACCAAGAGCAGTCCCACTATTAGAAAGGCTGCAGGAAACGGTTGAGCCTTCACCAGTTTCACCTATCAAATACTCCAAGGTCATTCCAGAGGAGATATTATAACATGAGATCGATACTGATTTTGAAATACAACATGTACAGCAAATGCAATTGTCAGCTTCTGAGGAGTCTGTAATTGTAACGCTCACCTGATTCCCGCAGAGGCGCCGGTCTTGACTGGGTGAATGCCGTATCTTCAAAGGTGATGTGTAACACACGGTTGGCTCTTTGGGCTGGACCTCTGTGCACTGTATGTCTAACTCGAAGAGTAGGATGTCTGCAGATAGAAAATATGGGATTAATGAACTGGGGTTATTGGGTGCCTCTCTCCTCTTCCCTTTCTCTTCTCCTGTAGAACCCCAAAGGTTAACGCCCTCACCTTAGGTAAGTGAACGCCGAGCTCTCCATCTGCCTCGGGGCAGGGTGCCGTAACCAGTTCCTTCACTGGATAAGGGTGCAGGTCTCTTGACCTCAGAGGACTGCTGTCCGTCGTTAACTGCACGAACGGTAAGTTCTGGGCGCTTCAAATGTCTTAAAAGTCTTTTGTAATGATATCTCTTGTTTTGCAGAGTTCCGGCGATGGCGGATGGCGGGCTGATGAGAGTTGAGGATCGAACCCGCGTGAGGAATAGAAGCGCCTGGAAGCACGTAGGTAAGCGCTTGTAGCCTGCTTCACGATGCGCACTAACTGTCCCTTTTATCTTGCAGGTACAAGTTCGGAGCTTTAGAGAAGCTGAAGGGTGCTGGAATACCCACTGGATTTGGCGTGGGAAGGAGTAATGGCACGTGAGTAATAAAGTTGCCCAATGTCTTTAAACGCACCTTCTTTTGTCTTTCAGATGCGGGATGCAGCGCCGAAGGCCTCCGGAGCGTGCGAAGAGCTGGTAAGCTTTTGTCTTTCAGATGCCGGAATGCAGTGCGAAGACCTCCGGAACATGCGAAGAGTAGGTAAGCCTTTGTCTTTCAGATGCCGGAATGCAGCGCGAGGCGTTGGTGACAGCCGATGGACCAGGTAAGAGATGCGCTGCCACTGAAGACCGTAGTGCTAACCTGTTCTTTCTTTGTCTTTACAGGTGCTGCTGAAGACTGGATTCCAGGATGGTAAGCCTTTGTTTCCTTAGGCCCAGGATCAGAAGCAGAAGACACGATGAGCGTTCTGCTGCAGAGAATGCAGAATAACACAAAGCAAGATTCATCCATCGGGTGTGGTTTAAATAGCCTCCTGTAGTGCTTAGGTGTCTCCTTCCACAGCCACGCCTAAGTAAGAAAAGAGTTCCTGCTTTCCAGAAGAGTTCCAGTGTTCTGAACCTAGGGAGTGGCTCCTGCCCCACCCAACAGGAAAAGTAGTCCCAAACAGAAGAGGATCCGGGGTTCAACTGGCAGGTAAGTAAGCAGCATGGTCTGCTGCAGGTAAGTCCACCCAAGCATTATGAGCCCGGCGCTTCCAGCGCTGGGACTGGGCATCTTTATGAGCCTGGTGCCACTGGCGCCAGGACAGGGTCCAAAAGGTCCCAATTGGGACTGGCTGGCACTCGGAACCGGGGTTATGGGTCTGCTTCCAAGGGAGTCGGGCAAGTCCTGATCTTTTGGAAGCAGAGATCATGACAGCACCCCCCCTCAAGGCCCCTCCCAAACCGGGCTTCTCCGGGGGTTTGGGCTTGTTAGGAAATGTTCGATGAAATCTTTTGATTAGACGAGGCGCGTGGACATATTCTGCAGGTTCCCAGGATCTTTCTTGGGGACCGTAGCCTTTCCAGTCAATCAGGTAAAATAGTTTAGATTTGGAGATCTTGGAATCCAGGATGCTTTTGACTTCAAACTCGAGTTCTCCATCAACTAGAATAGGTTTTGGAGATGTAGTTAGTCGGGTTTGAGGTTGCACGGGTTTTAATAGAGAGACGTGGAAGACCGGATGTATCTTCATGTGAGGGGGCAAGTCCAACTTGACCGCTACTGGATTTACTATGGTAGTGATGGAATAGGGACCAAGGTATCTTGGGTTGAATGTGCGTGGTCCTTTTAGAGGTAGATATTTGGTGGATAACCAGACTTGATCTCCTACTTGATATTGGGGGGCTTCCTTCCGATGTTGGTCTGCTCCTTTCTTGTATTGTTCTTTAGCCCTTTGAAGGTGAGAAACGGCTTCCTTAAAGGCTTGGGTGATTGTAGAATGCAGGTGGTCTACTGCTGGTGTTCCAAGATCTTGGAGTGGATCCAACTCCGAGGTTCGAGGGTGACTACCGTATAAAAGAAAAAATGGGGTCTTCCCAGTTCCCGAGTGGACAGAGTTATTGTAGGCATATTCGGCTATCCAAAGGATATCTTTCCAAGTTTTTTCAGTTTGTTGTAGCATGCAGCGCAAATACTGTTCCAGAGTTTGATTGGTCCTCTCGGTTTGTCCGTCGGTTTGAGGGTGGTGGCTGGTCGAAAGTCTCACATCAATTTGAGCCGACCGACAGCAACTTCGCCAAAAATGAGAAATAAATTGACTACCTCGATCCGAAATTAGAACTGAAGGAAAACCGTGCAGTCGGACGATGTTTTCGAGAAATTCTCGGGCCAGAGTTGCTGCTGTTGGTAAGCCTTTGAGTGGAATGAAATGCGCCATCTTGGAGAATAGGTCCACGATTACTAGGATCGTATTGTATCCGGAGCATGGAGGTAGATCGGTGATGAAGTCCATAGAAAGCGTATGCCAAGGGCGAGGCGGGATGTCAATAGGGCATAAGAGGCCGGCTGGTTTTTCCTTTTGACTCTTGTTTTGGGCGCATACTCCACAGGACATTATAAAGTCTCTGATATCTTTTTTCCAAGACGGCCACCAGAAGTAGCGCTTGATCTTTTCCGAGGTCTTGGTCATACCGGGATGTCCTTCCATTAAAGAATCGTGATAACAAGAGATTACCTTTTTCTGTAAATCTGTGCTGGGCAGGTATAACCATTCTTGGAAATATAATAGGTTGTCCTTCACCGTAAAGTCCTTTCCCTGCAGATGCCAATTCTGTATGTCTGCTGGAGTTACCAGTAGCCTGGCTTTATCCTTAACTTCCTCTATGGATTGTGTGGCGATTACACCTAGAATTCTTTGTTCGGGAATGATAGGTACAGGTTTAGGATTGATCAAATGTTCTTCCACTCCCATCCGAGAAAGGGCATCAGCTTTACCGTTTTTTGTACCAGGTCGATAGGTAATTATGAAGTCAAACTCGGCAAAGAATAGTGCCCAACGGAGTTGCCTAGAGGATTGAGCTTTTGCGGTTTTCAAATATTGCAGGTTTCGGTGATCTGTAATCACAGTAACGGTGTGTCGGGCCCCCAGAAGATAATGCCGCCAAGCCTTAAAGGCGGACTTGATAGCTAGAAGTTCCTTATCAGTAATAGTGTAATTGATTTCAGGAGGCGAGAATTTGCGGGACCAAAATGACACGGGATGCAACTGATTGGTTACTGGGTCCTTTTGTGATAGAACTGCCCCCATGGCAAGGCTCGAAGCATCAGTTTCAACGATGTAGGGGAGTTCTGGGCGAGGATGTTTTAAGATCGGTGCAGAGATAAATCTAGTCTTCAAATTCTGGAAAGCTTGTTCCGCCTGGGTAGACCATTCAAAACGTTTGTTTTTCTTTAACAAGGCGGTGATGGGCTGGACTATTCGAGAGAATTTGGGGATAAACCTGCGGTAAAAGTTAGCGAAGCCTAACATGCTTTGAACACCTTTTACGGAGGATGGCGATGGCCATTTGAGAATTGCATCGACCTTCTTTGAATCCATACGCACTCCGCTAGGTGATAATATGAATCCCAAGAATTCAACTTCAGTCACGTTGAAAACACATTTTTCCAACTTAGCGAAAAGTTTGTGTTGACGCAATCTCTCGAGGACCATTTTCACGTGTTTCCGATGTTCAGTTTCCGATGAAGAATAAACGAGGATGTCGTCAATGTAAACAACAACACACACATCTATGAGCTCTCTGAGGACATCGTTCATAAAATATTGAAAGGCGGCCGGGGCATTGCAAAGTCCGAAGGGCATGACCTGATATTCAAATAGCCCATACTTGGTGCGGAAGGCCGTCTTCCATTCATCGCCCTCTTTTACTCGTACCAAGTGGTAGGCTCCTCTAAGATCCAGCTTTGTATATATGCATGCTTTTCTGACTTGGTCCAGGAGTTCAGGGATCAAAGGTAACGGATATCTATTCTTAACGGTGATCTGGTTCAGGGCGCGATAATCTATACAAGTTCTAAGGTCCCCTTCTTTTTTTGGAACGAAGAACAAAGCTGAGGAAGCAGGGGACTTGGAAGGACGAATAAACCCATTCGCTAGGTATTGATCCAGGTATTGTCGGAGGTGAAGATTCTCAGGTTCGGTGAGGGCATAAATTCTACTACAAGGAGGAATAGATCCAGGTATCAGGTCTATCTGGCAGTCATAAGACCTATGAGGAGGTAGAGAGTTAGCCTGATCCTTCCGGAAAACATCTTGGAATTCTAGGTATTCAGGAGGTAACTGGGGAGCCTCCGAGGAAATTGCTGCCAGTGCAACACCAGGTCGAGGGTGACAAGTAGAGACACATTCTGGAAACTGAACCGTTCTTGCTCGCCAATCGATCTGAGGATTGTGCTTCTCTAACCAAGGAATTCCTAGAATAATCTGGAACTGAGGGGCCTTGATCACATCGAACACGATCTTCTCATGGTGTCCATCTTGACTTACTAGCGTCACTTCTTGGGTGGTATGCGTTACTGGTCCGGAGGCTATCTCCGTACCATCCACCGTAGTAATGACGTCCTTTACAGCCTTTGGACAAAGAGTCAGATTCATCCTCAAAACCATTTCATGATCCACATAATTGCCAATGGCACCGCTGTCGACGTAAGCTTCAATCGCATGTAATCGATCCGGATGTTCAGGGCTAATGAGGACCATAGGTATCACGAAATGCGAGGTCACGGAACTGGTTTTAACGCTCGGCAAGAGGACCTCTATTCTTGTCGGGCGAGGTTGTTTCCCTGCTCAGAGTTTGTGACCCTGGTAACTGCAGCTCCTACTGCCTTCTTGGCTGGTTTCACCGGACAGTCTCGAAGAAAGTGCCCCGAGTTTCCGCAATAGAGGCATAATTGCAGCTGTTTTCTCCTTTCCCGCTCCTTTTGTGTTAGTGGTCCTTTCAGGCCCCCTATTTGCATGGGTTCCCCGGAGTCTACTCCTTTGGTAGGAGTTGGTGGTTTGGAAAATACTCGAGCATCAAACTTGGAACGATCGGCCTTCCTGTTCTGCAGTCTGTGGTCAATTTGAACGACTAAGTCAATATAGTCCGAACAGTCTTGCGGGGGATTCACTACTTGGGCTAACACATCTTTGAGCTCTCCACGTAGACCTCTATAAAACAGCGTAATCCTTTTGTCCTCAGGCCATCGAGTTTCCACTATCAGTCTGTTGAAAGACGCAATATAAGCCAAAAGGTCTTGATTACCCTGTCGCAATGAAAGGAGCTCATTGTCCAAGGCCTGCCCCTGTGAATGTCTTGCAAACAGTTTTTCCATACTGAGCTGAAAAGCTTGAAAATCATGGAGAACCGGATCATCTTGATTAACTAGAGGGATCGACCAGTCTGCCGCATTGCCACTAAGGTACGAAAGCACGAAAGCTACCTTAGCTTGATCAGTTGGAAAGGCTGCTGGCCGGCATAAGAAGTGCAACCGGCACTGATTAATGAATACTGCAAACCTCTTTGGGTCACCAGAAAATCGTTCGGGCGGAGCCAGAGGTACATTCCCAGGTAGGTTGATCTGCACTGGGTTCGTAGATGATGTTGAAGGAAGATTTGCCCCTGATGCGGGTAACGGAGTTTGTCCGTCTTGTGACTGTAGCAATTGTCTAGCGAGATCGTCTGTTCGCTCCTTGGAAATAATCAGTTCCCTTCTTAGAGCATTCGTTTCCTGACGGGCTGCATGCACTTCTGCTCTTAGTTCCCCAAGTAACTGGGCTAGTTGGTCGGTATCCGAGGTTTCCATAGCGCCTGGGTGGGAGTTTTGCGGTAGGCTTTGTGTTCTGTAACGCTCACCTGATTCACGCAGAGGCGCCGGTCTTGACTGGGTGAATGCCGTATCTTCAAAGGTGATGTGTAACACACGGTTGGCTCTTTGGGCTGGACTTCTGTGCACTGTATGTCTAACTCGAAGAGTAAGATGTCTGCAGATAGAAAATATGGGATTAATGAACTGGGGTTATTGGGTGCCTCTCTCCTCTTCCCTTTCTCTTCTCCTGTAGAACCCCAAAGGTTAACGCCCTCACCTTAGGTAAGTGAACGCCGAGCTCTCCATCTGCCTCGGGGCAGGGTGCCGTAACCAGTTCCTTCACTGGATAAGGGTGCAGGCCTCTTGACCTCAGAGGACTGCTGTCCGTCGTTAACTGCACGAACGGTAAGTTCTGGGCGCTTCAAATGTCTTAAAAGTCTTTTGTAATGATATCTCTTGTTTTGCAGAGTTCCGGCGATGGCGGATGGCGGGCTGATGAGAGTTGAGGATCAAACCCGCGTGAGGAATAGAAGCGCCTGGAAGCACGTAGGTAAGCGCTTGTAGCCTGCTTCACGATGCGCACTAACTGTCCCTTTTATCTTGCAGGTACAAGTTCGGAGCTTTAGAGAAGCTAAAGGGTGCTGGAATACCCACTGGATTTGGCGTGGGAAGGAGTAATGGCACGTGAGTAATAAAGTTGCCCAATGTCTTTAAACGCACCTTCTTTTGTCTTTCAGATGCGGGATGCAGCGCCGAAGGCCTCCGGAGCGTGCAAAGAGCTGGTAAGCTTTTGTCTTTCAGATGCCGGAATGCAGTTTCAAGACCTCCGGAACATGCGAAGAGTAGGTAAGCCTTTGTCTTTCAGATGCCGGAATGCAGCGCGAGGCGTTGGTGACAGCCGATGGACCAGGTAAGAGATGAGCTGCCACTGAAGACCGTAGTGCTAACCTGTTCTTTCTTTGTCTTTACAGGTGCTGCTGAAGACTGGATTCCAGGATGGTAAGCCTTTGTTTCCTTAGGCCCAGGATCAGACGCAGAAGACACGATGAGCGTTCTGCTGCAGAGAATGCAGAATAACACAAAGCAAGATTCATCCATCGGGTGTGGTTTAAATAGCCTCCTGTAGTGCTTAGGTGTCTCCTTCCACAGCCACGCCTAAGTAAGAAAAGAGTTCCTGCTTTCCAGAAGAGTTCCAGTGTTCTGAACCTAGGGAGTGGCTCCTGCCCCACCCAACAGGAAAAGTAGTCCCAAACAGAAGAGGATCCGGGGTTCAACTGGCAGGTAAGTAAGCAGCATGGTCTGCTGCAGGTAAGTCCACCCAAGCATTATGAGCCCGGCGCTTCCAGCGCTGGGACTGGGCATCTTTATGAGCCTGGTGCCACTGGCGCCAGGACAGGGTCCAAAAGGTCCCAATTGGGACTGGCTGGCACTCGGAACCGGGGTTATGGGTCTGCTTCCAAGGGAGTCGGGCAAGTCCTGATCTTTTGGAAGCAGAGATCATGACAGTAATAATGCAGGAGCAGCAGGAGGCTGTAAGGCCCCCAGACAGACCTGCCACTCCAGGAAGGCACATTCCTCTTGGCGACCAATCAGTCCACCTGCACCAACAAGGTTTGGAGGTAACGCTCCATCCTACACCAGGGCCAACCCACTTGGGCGCACACTACATGGTTCCATGTAATAAATTCCCTCAAAAATATCGCCATGCAAAGAAACTGCCGAAAAATGGCTGTTTTTTGCAGGGACATTATTACATAGAACATGCAGGGGACACCCCTTCTACCCCCAGACCATTTTTGTTTCCTCAAGGGGAGCGGGGATACCCCCGCAAACCCTGCTCCCCCTGTCCCTATACATATGGTCACCAACACAACCTTTTCCCCCGACATCATATACGGCAACCATATATATAGGGATATTATTACCTGATACCCACTACACAGAGATGCGACCCCTATTAACCAACCCACAAGCACTGCTGTCATTACAAGTCCTCTCCTCAGTGCAGAGAGTGATTACAATGCTGGGCGCTGCTTTAACAAAGCCAGTGCTACCCGTACTGCAACCAACAACCCCACCTCTGCCACCACAGCGCTCACCCTCACCACCCACTTGCGCATCTAAGCACTTGCACCAAAAAAAACTGGTCTCAAAGAGCGTCTTATATGCGCAGTTGATGCCTGTGGATTATGGCCGAAGGTGCGGATCGTGAGAAAGGGTTGTAAGTGGCATGGGGCATATAGATAGTGACATCGGGTGTGCATGGTGGTGTCAGTGGAAGTGGGTATGTGTGTATATTGGCTTAGACCAATGGTTATTTTCAGATGGTGGTGCTATCCCAAACAGTTGGTGAAACAATCACATTAACACTCCAAAATCTTCCCTAAGGGAGAGCCTACTTAGTGCAACTTAATGCCCAACAAAAACAGACCATGAATGACCACTTTTGTTCTGCATACATGCCAAATCAACAACATTGTCCAGAAACATTTGCTTACCATCCAACTCAGTCTTCCCCTATAGCAAGATCCAGTGTTCACCCTTTAAAGAGGCTGTGATATCAAAGATCAACGAGCGTCATTGAATTACCAAGCTAGCACTATGTTCTAATGGCAAGGGAGTTTATAGAGCACTTCCCCTGTTATGGAACATTTTCCTTGGGGGCCTCTCACAGCCGTCAAACTAAGAAAGTAACCAGTTTCCAAATTGGGCAATTTGAGTGACATCTTAAAAATGTTCTGTTTTTATTTACATTTCTTGAAGGCTAGCGAATTGTCTCGACCATAAATGACACACATAGGAAGCATTACAGGAAAAGGGGGCAATCTCAGAGTAAGGTGCCTTTACAACAGCGAGAGGGCTTCTGGGAAGGAGCAGCCGGTTGATGAGGACTGGTAGTGGGAAACCGAAATCTGGGAAAAGGTCAAAGAAGACAGACTAGCTAACACAATGTGCAGAGGCCTAGTTCCACAGTAAATTGTATTCAACATATTCACAAATCTACACCTGAACATATTGAATGGTGTACAGGGGCTGAAGACATTTCCGGAAGCCCCTTCATGGGGCAGTAGACGTAGCTCAAGGGTGGTCTGGGATCTTTCAAGAGATGGAATCGTTTTTCTATCTGAGGGAGAGGACTTTCCAGTCGAGTGGAGCAAGTAAGACACAGGAGGACGTAAATGGGCAGGGAATGCATATGTTTGGGAGGAAGGAGGGCGTTAGTGTGTCGACAGGACGAGTAGAGGGAAATGCAGTTGGCAAGGGGGGGAAAGGGTGGAGGGGCAAGACCATGGATTGGCTTGAAAACCAGAAGGAATTTGAAGAGGGAGTGACATTTCTCTGAGAGCCAGTCTGCAGGGGGCGGTATGCACAAGTGGGGGAGGATCGAGGTAGGTTTTAGAGAGAGCCAGTAGCAAACTTCAGGACTTTGTGAAGGGGAGGGGTGGAGGGTGAGATCAAGACTCACTTAATTTGTAAAAAAATAAGTGCCAGTGCCCAAATAATCCTGGATCACTAATGCCAGCCCGGCTCTGTGCTAGATCGGCCCACAACTTCCCATCACACTGCTACTGTTCCATGTCACATGTTTAGCGCTGCAGCATCTGCTGGCACAGGCTAGTAGTGGGATGGATGTGGAAGGAGTACACATATCTATCTTTGTTTATTTCACAACTTATTTTATTACATGTTTTAAATCACTGAAAGTACTGCGGGATTAACTAGATTTTTCAGATTGGCATTATCTTGCGTTCTGGGAATTATAGTTTAACATTAAAACCACAATGATATTCTTTCGGCTTAAGATGTTGCTATAAGGAATTACATGCTGTCATGTGGCTTTAATTAGAAAGGTAGATTTTGCTGTGTTGAAGGGATGGTTGAATCCTTACCACATATTTTGCTAGTATGTCCGGCACTTAAGGCTGAAAGGCTTCTATACTTTGGTCAGTATGTTCCCAACTCCGCTGATGTTAATAGAGAATTAATTTGGATGAGAATGTTACACAGTAGTAAAGACAACGTAAACATTCGGGGGTTGCTACTTTCCTGAGAAATGGCTCTCTTTTAAGTGACAGGAACGTAACCTGAATCTGAGGTTTAGGTTTGAAACTTTAAGTTAAATTTTGGATGAAAATCAGTATGGTTGTGTAATGATTTTATGTTTTGTGTATTGTTATAATTGGAATTTTAGGAAATCTATTATGTGTTATCGTTATGGTGTATGTATAATGAATTTAAGAATGTATGTATCTTATCTTATTATCTTTTGTCTTTTTTACTTTGTAAAGGTTTATATAAACCAAAACAAATAAAGGAAAAAAAAAAGAAAAAATTAGAAATGTGTGTTTTCTGTAAGTAAACTCTACAAGACATGATTACTCTGTAGACCTTGAAATCCAACTATTTGAGCCTAGGTTTGTGATCCTGGTTAGACCCCTTACCCCCTCGACATCCCCTGCTATGACCTGGGATATGGCCACTGGCCACTACATGCCTCTTCTATGTGGGTTTCCTATGCATATTGAAGTGGGGGTTATGTTCGGGATAGCCCTCTTATCTTCTGCCTCAGCACTCATAGTGCTGCCTTGCACATAAAAAGCAGGACAAGCACCATGCACACTTCACCGCCTGACAAAGGACCCGCTGCTACGCAGAAGGCAACTGGGCTAACACCTTACAATGAACACACTTAGCTTCAGGGCGGCCAAATGACTCCATGTCCTCTCAGGACAGCAGTTTACTAATCCGGGACTTTCCTTGTCACAACTCTGTGGTAAGTAGCAGATGCGTAATTCCAAGGTGGCTAATGGGGGAATTAAACAGGAAACCTGTATCCGTAGCACCATTACAATACACCCCAGGTTGGGGTTAGGAGTGTCCGGTGACTTGGAGTCACCTGATCCTACCAAGGACGTTACTTCACCCCCACATGTTTATAAACACTACTGTTGAAAATGGTCAGGTTATGTTTGAATTGATGTTTGGTGCACAAGTGAACTGACAACTCACGTAATGCCATACACACATTACACACCTACTTAATCATTCTGCACTTCCTCATAGAAGAGTTCGCCTTCTAGTTTGTGGACAAGTACCCGGGTGCACTAATGCATGCTGGCTTGATTAAAATTAGGCCAAGTCACCTTTCATATATAACCAAGAGCCTGTCTCTGCTCGGATTGGTTGATTTAAAAAGTCAGCCAAAACAGAGACCCCCAGGCACTTGCTGAGACCGCCCACGTTTCATCTTTTTCACTCGGCGTCATGCCGCTCATGAACAAATGCATAAAACCAGTGCCTCTTCTCGCCGCTCACCCCAGGCGCAAGGACAGACAGTGGGGTGTGCATTTACAATTCTGCATTCTGAAAGTAAACTTCTGCAATGGTGTTGCTGTATTGCAAGGCACTGGTAGCATTCTCCCTGCATACTTTCAAAGGAGGGATCACTCCAATATTTGGCAATGTGATACGAATACAATCAATGGAGGTTTGTTAGGAGGTTGCCACCATTGAAGTCTATGTATGCGTGTCGCTTGTAGATGGGAGGGTGGTGATTCAGCAAAGGGTGCTACCCTCCAAATAAGGGGGAGCTCAGATGAATGGGTGCTGCCGGTATTTTATGGATTAAGTAAATAGAATGTTGATAGCTCTGTATATTGCAATTCATATAATGACCACAAAAACGTGCCATTTAAAGGCCAGATTTACTTCACTGTGTAGATAAGTATCAGCAAATTCGCGTCATACACGTATTTCTTTAGTGTTCTATTGGTGTACATTACACTTTGGTTACATTCTCGCAATACAGCTGTTTATGTTCTTTAAATCATTCAGCACAAACTTTCCAGTTATGAGAGTGTTGCCACATCTACTGGTTTATAAATTACCCACTGTGAGATAGAATTAAAAAAATTAATGGTAGTTTGTTTACCTGCCTTGCCGGGTATTTCCTGGTGCAAAAAACATGCTATGCATAGACTAGGGTGTATAGGTTTACTATGGTACCTAATACGCCCTCACTGTTTCTGAAATGTGGTAAACCAGGGTTTCCCCCCCCCCCTCGCAGGATTCTCAAACTTAGGTGGCCTCTGTACCTAATACGCCCTCACTGTTTCTGAAATGTGGTAAACTTGGGCTTGCCGCTCACTTCCTGCCTGCGTGCTCTTGTTTCGTCTGTCTTCCCCCCCACTCCCTCCTATTCCATGGTGCTCTCTATCTCGCCTATCTTCTCTAACTGCTTCTCTATTGACTATCCTGCTCTCCTCACTAAATCTGGTAGGAAGAAGTTTAAAAAGGACATCCTGGTCTCCAACCCAGGCCTCCCTATCGCTGACACCTACACTAGTGCCTGCTCCAAGGAAACTCTTACTGACATCCTCTTTTTCGTGCCTTCGCCTGACCTATGGACCCTCCATATGGTCTCTGTGCTCTCTCCTTTCTCCTCTTCTCCCATTAATGGTGGCACCCGTTGGGATGTCCTCTTGGCCTCCTTCCACTCCTCTAAGGCCATCATTAATGTCTACACTAATGGGACCGTCTTGGTCCAAGGTCCTCAGGCCAACCTTCACCTCTTTGATAGACGCTTCCCACGCCTCATCAACTTCCTTTCCTCTCCTGTTGTCCCCCCTCCTCTGTCCTCGGCTACCTTGCCTCTACCCTCCCTCCCTGCCCCCTCTCGTGCTCCTTCTTCACCTCCCTCTTCTACACCTCTGCAGGGTGTACCTCTGATCTGTACCCCTGCCCGGAAGTCCTTCAAGGATGGCAAGCTTCTCCACATTGCCACTCTTAACTCTCGCTCTGCCATCAAGCATTCTTCTGATATCTGTCACCTGCTTGAGGAACTGGACCTTGACATCCTCGGTCTTACTGAGACTTGGTTCACTGCCAGCTCTGTCATCAGCTTTGACACACTCCTACCTGACGGTTACAAGATCCTCTCCGTGCCCAGACCCAACCGTGCAGGGGGGGGTGTAGCCCTTATCTTCCCTGAGTGGATTCCTGCCACTGTCACTCCTATGCAGACCTACTCCTCTGTTGAATGCCTTGTCTGCCGTCTCTCTCTCTCTCTCCTAGCCATTCCCTTACCGTGGCTACTATCTATCGGCCACCTAGTCAAATCTCCTCCTTCGTCTCTGAGTGGGCTGACCTCTCCTCCTCACTCCTGTCCTCAACCACTCAACTCCTCTTTCTTGGTGACTTCAACATCCACTTGGATGCCTCCTGTCCCCCCACGGGACTCTTTCGTGATCTCTGCGACTCTCACTCTCTATTCTCCCTTCTGGACCTACTCATTCTGCAGGGCACACTCTTGATGCTCTGATCTCTTCCGACCTTCCCCTCTCCGTCCCTCTCTCCACTCCTCTCTCCTGGAGTGATCACTTTCTTCTATCCTCCCACCTCAACCTGCCTACCCCACAGGCAAAGCCACCCTCATCACTGCCACCCACCTTCTCGGTCATCCGACCCATGAAGCGCGTGTCAGTTGAGGCTTTCGCTACCACCTTCTCGCCCCCACATCCCCTTTCGGCTGACTCCCACCCTGACACAGCCCTCTACATGCTCCACTCTGCTATATCTGATACTCTTGGTATCCTTGCCCCTGTCATGAGAATCCGCCTGAAGCCCAAAGCCAAATGTAACTCCTGGTATGACTCGGATCTCGTCACCCTTAAACGCAAATGCAGGGTGGCAGAGAGGAAATGGCGTGCCTCATGTTCATCCTCTGACAAACTGGCCTGCCGCCTGCTCCAAAGGCAATACCGTCTCTCCGTTCTCATCAAGAAGAGAGCCCTTATCCAAGCCTGCATCTCTGCGGCATCTAACTACTCGGCCGAACTCTAAAATCTGCAAGGAGCTTGCCAACCCTGCTGCTGTCTCTACCTCTCCTGTCCCCTCCCAGGCCCTCTGCACGGCACTGGCCTCTCACTTCATCTCTAAAACTCAGGACATCCTGTCCTCACTCTCCTCCTTTCACCTCCCTCCCTCTCTTCCCGGCTCTTCCCCTCTCCCTTCTGCTGCAACCCCTCCTCGGTCCTTCTATGCCTTTCCCCTTTTTTCTGCTGACGAGGTTTCCAGACAAGTCCGATCTATGAAAGTCTTGTCTAAACAGGTTCACCCCTGTTCCTCCAAAACTATCAAGGACCACATCGATTCCCTGGCTCCGGCTCTGGCTGATTTTTGCAACCACTCCTTCGCCTCTGGAGTCTTCCCTTCCCCCCTTAAGCACTCCCTTGTGCACCCTCTTCTTAAGAAACCTTCTTCTGACACCTCTTGCCCGGCTAACTATCGCCCAATTCCCATCACTCCATTCCTGGGCATACTCCTGGAGAAACTGGCCATCTCCCAGCTTAACCTCCATGCTGAATCTGTTGGAAGTCTTCATGACCATCAATCTGGCTTCAGAGCTGCCAGAAGCACGGAAACTGCTCTCCTGAACATCCGTGAGGACCTGCTCTTGAATCTCGACTCCAAAACTCTGTGTGTTCTCATCCTGCTCGATCTCTCTTCTGCCTTTGACACTGTCAACCATGCCATCCTGCTCAACCGTCTCCGTGATAACCTGGGTATCACTGATCATGCTCTGGCGTGGCTGACCTCTTTCCTCTCCAATCGACCCTCCCAGGTCCAACTGGGGTCCTTCCTCTCTGACATCTTTTTCTCCACCTGTGGTGTCCCCCAGGGATCAAATCTCTCCCCCTGGCTGTTTAACCAGTATCTGGCACTCCTTGCCCACCGCATCGCCGCTCTCTGCCCCAACTTTCAGTGCTATGCCGACGATACCCAGCTCATTTTCAGGCTACCCTCGGCCTCCTCCTCTCTTTCCCTCACCTCTGACTGTCTGTCTGCTATCCAGGAATGGTGTGCCGCCAATGACCTCTGCCTTAATGCCAGTAAGACTGTGATGCTACTCATCGGCACACCCACACCCTCCTTCCCTGCAGCTCTCTGGCCGGCCTCTCTTGGCCCTCTTCCCGCTCCTACCTGCAAGGCAAAAAACCTCGGGTTATCTTCGACTCCACACTCTCCTTCTCTCCTCATATCTCTGACGTCTCTAAGAAGTCACACTACCAGCTGCACCTCCTCAGAGGTATTCTTCCCTTCCTCTCCTTCCCACAGATGCTCACTGTCTCCCGAGCCCTGGTTCTCTCTAAACTGGACTACTGTAATCTACTACTGTAATCTGCCTGCCTCCACTCTTCGCCCTCTGCAACTCATCCAGAACAGAACTGCAAGACTTGTCCTTGGCCTCAAGCCCAGGGACCGTATCTCTCCAGGACTGAAATCTCTACACTGGCTCCCAGTGGCTGCGAGGATAAAGTTCAAAACCCTCTGCATTGTCCACAAGGCCTTCTGGGGCCTGGGGCCTGGGGCCTAACTACCTTCAACTCTCTCTTCCTAAATATCTTCCTTCTCGAGCCCTTCGCTCATCCGTCTCCAACTCCCTCAGGGTCAGCCGCTTCTCGAAGCAACGAGCTGGGGGTATATCTCTCTCCGCGGCAGGGGCCTCCCTCTGGAACAGCCTTCCTGCCTCCCTGAAACTTGAGAACCATCTCCGGTTCCGGAAGCACCTCAAAACCTTCCTCTTTGCTTCTGCTTTCTCTCTCCCTCTCCCCTGCTAATTCTTCGCTGAAACTGCACTGAATCTGCAACTGGGCCACTCTCACCGACCCCGGTCCTGGGCCCAGCCACTCTCCACTTGCACTGCCTCCCTGGCAACC
Organism: Ambystoma mexicanum; assembly: GCF_040938575.1. Lineage (NCBI taxonomy): Eukaryota > Metazoa > Chordata > Amphibia > Caudata > Ambystomatidae > Ambystoma > Ambystoma mexicanum. The sequence continues at coordinate 342,714,020 of NC_090921.1, read as the reverse complement.
CCTGCACTGCGGGACTGTCTCTGTATCCCTACAGCCCCCCCTTCCCAGCACTTGTCTGCACTTACCTTGCACTTGCCACCAGCTGGCCCCCTTACTTATTTATTTTATTTTATTCTACTTACCTTGTACTGCACTTCCCCGCTCCCCTTCCCCTTGCACTTTCTCCCTTCCCCCTACTCCTGCACTTGCGCGATCTGAATGACACCTGGCCTAGTAGGATCGTTGTCTGTCTTCCTCTTGTTCCCCCCTTCCTGCCTCGTCGCGCCTTGAAACACTTGTGTATAGGCGCGTTACACATGCCATATCATATCATATCATATCATGGTATAACCTGCATTTCTACAACATGTGTTGTATCAACCTCTAGTATACCCTTAAAATGTCTCTGGCTCCATTTTGTGCTGTTACCAGTTTTGTGTGTGCCCTGATGCCTGCTGCGCATTCGAAGAATATAAATGAATAAATAAATGACAATTCTCTGATTATTAAATATAGTTCGCAACTCTGGGCACATATGCCCTTACGCACCCGTTAAATGCAAACGTCAGTTTTCCCACTACCAATAAATGACACCAGAGAATGAAACCAATGCAGCAACCGAAAAAGGCACTGAAAATGCCCACATACCCACCCCGTATGTCTCCTTGGCGGTTACGTGCCAGGGAGCCAGCCATTGTCAATGAGTATGTTGGCCTAGCGCCACCTCCAGGTTGCGTTCCCGCGCTGTATTGCAAATTCACTTTCAAGTGAGGTGATCAGCTGTGCAGGGCAGCGCAGGCATGCCCAGATTTGCGGGTGGCCGGGGTTCTATTAGCGTTCCCTCTGGGTGCCCAAATTGCATGCCACTCCGTTGCTCTGGGCTTCTGCTGCGTGAGTGGCGAGATCCCGAGCGCCTTCTGCTCCTGCGCGCACGCCTCTCTCTCTGCTACAGGAGAGCTCAGGATGCGAGTGAAACGCTTCTCAGCCACCCTCACGCGCTGAAACTGCAGAGCGTTGTTTCCCACCCTCTCGCCTCGCCTGGCCCTGCTCTCCGGTAGGAGGCTGCGCCTCTTCCTCTGAATGGGGTGAGAACTGGATCTTCGTGAAGCAACATCACGGAAGGGCCTTTATCTGGAGATGCAGACAGGGTGACCTTAGGTCTTACGGAAGAGCACAGTTCTACAATACCAGGTTGTGAAATTATAAAAGTGACACTTCTTCCACATTACATCAGGACACATATGTAATAGAAATGCAAAGGTGCACTGCACAATCTTGATTGAATAGTTCTCTTCCTTATTTAGACACAAGTGGCTGCTGGCTATTCAGTCAGTGCTCATAGGTTCAAGTCGAAATTCTAAATGTGACTGTGTAAATCTTCAAAGCATCCTTAAAATACTGTCATGGGTGAAACTCTATATAAAACAACTCTCTCTCGCTTCTGTACAAGAGTCCACTCACAACAATGTTATTGCAAGAGAGCACGGCTGCCTTCTGGCTGGCGCCACGCTGGTGGGTAGCTGGGTCACTGTCAGTATGGCCTCAGCGAGCGATTGCATTCATGAAAGAAAGTTAACCCTTACGTGTTAAAGGAATGGTTCGGTTAAAAAATGTTATTGTCCCTACGGGTCGGCCATGTGTTTTTAAGCCTAAGTCGCTCGATTTTAGAAAAATTTCCTATGGGCCTTACCCGAGTTTTCATCCATTAAACGCACGCGAAAACAGGCATCAGGGCGCTGCCATTTTGTGATAATCCTACCACTTGCCCCATCGCCCTGGCTGACCTGCTTTTGCGGCACTAAATCATATCCCCCGCCCCAGAGTCTGTCATCAGCAGACGCGTACCGCCCATTTCACAACGTCAAAGCACGTCTCGTGTCAACATTCACTGCTCTTCAGCTAATGAAGTGTCGCCATGGAAATGGCAGGATGCCTCTTTCCTCAATAAGTATAAACAGACCGTTTCACAACACACAATAGCAGATTTTCGATTCCATTCCTCTCTGTGTGTTACTTTGAGTATTCTGTGACTCGTTTCTGTGCTCTGGTCAGCTACCTTCATTGCTTGTAGCCCGTGTGAACAGATACCAGTACCACCGCTATAAATTATTTTAGTTTGTTTAACACACAATGGCTACAATAATGCCCTACATGTACAAGCCCGAGTATACCGAGGAGGAACTACTTGAAAGGGAAACATGCGAAAACGATGGGTCTTCGGACGGCAGTTGGGAGGACGATTCAACAGCTGAAGAGCCTGGACCTAGTCGCATGGACGGTGTTTCCACCTGGTGCACATGCAATCGGTGCGAGCTAATGCCAACCGAAGACGAGAACTGCTGCTGCTGTGAAAACTCGGGATGCGTGGCCTACATTTCGGAAGGCGATCCACGGCCACAATGCATCACCGAGCTGCCAGACTTCAGGGCAGACTGCCTCACACGGTCTGTGTTGAGGATAATGATGGTGCTTATGCACGAACTTCGCGCAACTGTTCGTCCTCGTAATCCGAGTAATGAGTAAGTATACTCTGCTTGTCATGCCACCCCTATTTCATGGTCTTCTACTATATCCAAAATTACATATACATATCATTGTAACGCATGAAAGTCGTTCAATAGTGTGCAGTGTCTAGATAGCATTAGTCCGAGCAGAATGCCATTAGTTACAAGAATTGTCATTGTCAACAAACGTTTATTAAACTTATCTTGGTCATTTAAAAACAGTTTGTTTCATTCCTTTTCACAGGTGGTACAGGCTGGTGGCCTATCGTTCCTTTACATGGTGGCTTCACGGGAGGCTTGGACACCGCGTTCGAAGAGTAATACCCGCCTGTGCCGTTCGTGCCATAAGAGAAACTTTCCCAAGTGACAGCGGTCAGCACAGGGGATTTTCTCTCGCTGTTCTGCAACCTGACCTGTACAATGTGTAAAGTCTTGTATTTTTGTGTCATCAAAATAAGTGTGTCTCCATTCAAGGATGGACGTCAGACATTTGTGCTCCGAATGGGTGAAGGTCAGGTGGCTGTGAAGCAGGTTGGTCACTATCTAAGCTAACATAATATATTCTCAATAATGCATGCACTAAACAACACTTGTTCAAATTCTTTCAGTAGGTTATGTCTCTATAGAAGTCACACATATATCTATAGTATCAATTAACATTGGATTATACAGGCCTTAGGTTAACGGTCTTGACCACTATAATACACTGTTTGAAGTGTGGGTCTGTGCTCACAAGAATCTCTGGTATGTGGCATTTGTTATTGATAGGCAACGATATACTGCAGTAGGGGTCTAATGTTAGTTGGGGATCTGCTAGGTGGGAATCATGGCGTGGTCAGTGGTCTGGCACATGAAGAGAATACCTTGCAGGGACACAGGGTCAGAATGGCAGTACATTTCCACTGGGGAGGGTGCGTGGGCAAGGACACGTTTGTGGAGATGAACGAGCTATGTGCTTAGTTCAGGCTGGTTCACATGCAGGACAGTGATCTCAGAGGAAGAGTGATGTGTTACATCTATTAGCTGTTGCAAATACCTCTGGAGTTTTCCAGTCAGAGTCGGAACGAGGGTGGCGGTCATGTGCTCTGCGCAGTGAGGCCTGGTCACCAAGATGGAGTGGAAAGGGGGTACAAAAATGGATGCCCCGTGTCCTGCTCAGTGATCCCATCTACGCGAATGTCAACCAAAGTTAACATCACATAAGGGTAAGGGTCGAACCCACTACTGGAGGCACTTGGTCCGAGTTTCTACTGAGAAGTAAAGGATGAGAGGGGCCTGATGACCCCTCGCTCCCACACACTTGCCTGCATGCCCACCGGCCCATCCATCCCACCCCACTCTATCAAAGGCAGTTCGCACCCGGGGATGAGCGCTGGCATGGGGGGCTGTCAACATGTACACTTCAAAGGTATCCCACACCCAGGGGCCATCGCTCACATGGCCTCCTCAGACCCCGTGTCTCCAGGCAGGCCTCCCCTGAGGCAGGTCACGCCTCTGCAATCCACTTAAGTGTGTCTTTGTTCAGCAGTCTTCCTGTGCCTTATCTGCACGCCCCAGGCCCATCCATCCCACCCCCCTCCTATCAAAGGCGGTTCGCACCCGGGGATGAGCGCTGGCATGGGGGGCTGTCACGGGCGCAAACGGCCAAGGTGCCAAACAGCATGTACACTTCAAAAAGTATCCCACGCCCAGGGGCCATCGCTCACATGGCCTCCTCAGACCCCGTGTCTCCAGGCAGGCCTCCCCTGAGGCAGGCCACCCCCCCTGCAATCCACATAAGTGTGTCTCCATTCAGCAGTCTTCCTGTGCCTTATCTGCATGCTCCAGGCCCATCCATCTCACCCCCCTCTTATCAAAGGCGGTTCGCACCCGGGGATGAGCGCTGGCATCAGGGGCTGTCACGGGCGCAAACGGCCAAGGTGCCAAACAGCATGTACACTTCAAAAGGTATCCCACGCCCAGGGGCCATCGCTCACATGGCCTCCTCAGACCCCGTGTCTCCAGGCAGGCCTCCCCTGAGGCAGGCCACCCCCTTGCAATCCACATAAGTGTGTCTCCATTCAGCAGTCTTCCTGTGCCTTATCTGCACGCCCCAGGCCCATCCATCCCACCCCCCTCTTATCAAAGGCGGTTCGCACCCAGGGATGAGCGCTGGCATGGGGGGCTGTCACGGGCGAAAACGGCCAAGGTGCCAAACAGCATGTACACTTCAAAAGTATCCCACGCCCGGGGGCCGTCGCTCACATGGCCTCCACAGACACCGTGTCTCCAAGCAGGCCTCCCCTGAGGCAGGCCGCCCCCCTGCAATCCGCATAAGTGTGTCTCCATTCAGCAGTCTTCCTGTGCCTTATCTGCATGCCCCAGGCCCATCCATCCCACCCCCCTCTTATCAAAGGCGGTTCGCACCCAGGGATGAGCGCTGGCATGGGGGGCTGTCACGGGCGCAAACGACCAAGGTGCCAAACAGCATGTACACTTCAAAAGGTATCCCACGCCCAGGGGCCATCGCTCACATGGCCTCCTCAGACCCCGTGTCTCCAGGCAGGCCTCCCCTGAGGCAGGCCGCCCCCCTGCAAACCACATAATACCACGACATACACACGTCATTCATTCACAAACACTCCCCTGTTTCTAATACTTTATAAACCACTTGATATGTCTCATGAGAACATCTTTGTGCTTTGCATGTCAACTCCTGAACCTTCTAACTGAGAAGCACTGAGATCTATGCTAATCTGCTCGTCGTCGTGCTATCTGTGACCGCTTCGAGCAAACTCGTCAGTGTGCTACCTGTGGCCATCTACCTGTTCTCCTGCAACATACTACTCGGCCTGCTGAATCCAACTGTTTGTTGGTCAAGGTAAGGCAATGTATCCTAGTCATATTTCAGTCATTTTTAAATTTCTATCTATTTGCGATTAGAGTACCCAATAGTGCTATGGTCATTGGTCTCATTGCTATTGACTTGAGTTTCAATTGTTATGCTATCAATAGATCTATTTATTTTCATCTGTGTCAATTGTCATCGAATTGCATCCTTCGGGGGTACAGTCTTTAATGTAAGCATGTTTCCTTCTCGTGCAAGACAGAACATCCAAGGGACGAGTCACATGTTCAGAGTTTAATCACATCATTTACACATTTCTGTAATTTATGCAAATTCTAAGCCGCATATGATGAACTGATATAGTTCCGGCGAGTAAAACAAACTTTGCATTGAACATTGTATGGTTCATTTACTTTTATATCACATTTTTATTCATCAAGATTGTTTAATAATGTCGATATTTACTTTTCAGAATTTTCAACAATGCCTGCCTGTTCGATTAGCGGTTGCCCTTCGAAGACCCATGGTAAATCTGAAGGCACTACAATGCATGTATTCCCGAAAAGAGAATGGGTCAGACATTGCGGATATCCACTGGATGAGCTTGAAAGTAGAGCCCAAGAAGTCTTAGAGGACAAGAGGGGTGATCGATACCGTATCTGCAGCCGACACTTTTCCTCGAACATGTACGCCACATCTTGGGTAACAAAGAAGAATAAACGGCGAACGACACGAAAATTGCTCGCAAACGCTATTCCCACTCTATTCGTCCACATTCTGCCACTGGTGAGTCAAGTGTCCGTTTTTAGCTTTAGGCCTTGCGGTAGTGTGTAAGTAGCCGAATTGATTAATTGATATTTTAGGTGTTGTTTCCAATTCGTAATACTTTCGACATTGATATGAGTGTATAGCTTTTTGAATAATGACATTTATCAATATATTCTTTTTAGATTTCATAACCCACAAACAAAATCTATATATGGTCACAGGTAACTGTGCTATATTGCGCATTATCAATAGCATTACTCGCAAGTATTCAGTCTCCTTACATGGCAATTTTAAATATTGGCATTTCATTATCAAACAATAATTTACCTTTACAACTTTGTGACTATCCCTTGAATCTGAAGCAAGAACATTCTACTTCCGTGACGTGTTCGCAGTTATCAACCACTTCTAGCGCGTATCAGGTAATCTTACTCGGCTATTCCACTACAGACTTGTTTTATGCATGTCAAGTAATAGTTTTTATGTATCGTGTGATTATTTTACAGAATGTTTGGTTAGTGCTTTCCAATAGATACACACCTTAGTTATCGTCCACTGGTGTTTGTTTTCAGTTATAATTAGTGTTATCCATAGTAATGTAAGTACTGTCTTTGAGGGAGATGCTGAAGCGTCCACCACATTGACAACAGCCCTAGATGTTCTTCAGCAGCACGAGGTATGGATACTGACAGCTCCATCGACTGTGATCATCAGGACTGGAACACTTGTTGTTTGATTGTTCTACACCATGTTTCATTCGTGGTTAGCCATTGATATGTACCTGTGCGGACCCCGAGTGTGTGTTGTGTTTTCAATATTGTAATCCTTACTAATGCAAATACTATGTTTCAGGCAGTTGTTGAAGCGTCAACCCACGCACTTGATGCGGAGCCTGACATTCAAGTAATTCCAGGGGAAGTGGAAGCGGGACCATGCATACACGAATCGGCGCAACAGCTTTCGGAAGTGCGCACCACATTTACAACATCCATAGATATTCTACAGCAGCACGAGGTATGGATACTGACAGCTCCATCGAGCGTGATCATATAACGTGATTCCATTTGCTATACTTTCTTCCCTATTAACGCAAGTACTGTGTTTCAGGGAGACGATGGAGCTTCCACTACAATCACAAGATCCCATTTAGATGATGCAGATGTAAAGAAATTGGAGAAATAAGTCGATTAAATCTGATCATATTTAAATATTCCTTGATTCTTTTAGACAATGCATCATTTGTGGTTATCTCTTTCTATGTACCTGTGCCGTCGACCCCAGTTGTGTGTTATGTTTACAATATTGAAAACCATACTAATGCAAATACTGTGTTTCAGGGAGTTGCTGATGCCTCCTCTCCAATACAATCATTCATGGCAGTCCATGCAGAGCCAGAGGTATGAATACTGACTGGAACTAGGTCATCAGGGCTCGAATACTTGTCGTTTGATTGTTCTACACAATGTTTAATTCGTGTTGAGCTATTGAGATGTACCTGTGTGTTCGTCCTCACGTGTGTTTTATGTTATCAATATTGTGATACATAGTAATGAAAGTACTATGTTTCAGGGAGTCGATGGAGCCTCATTCCGTGCTGTCTATTCGGATACAGAAAATATAGTCGTTGCAGAGCAAGAGGAAGGGAAGAGATGCGGAAACGAATCAGAGCTACAGCGTGCAAATGTTGAAGGTCGAGTCAAGAAAGTTGCAAATAAATGAAACAAAAATAAGGTTAGTTACAAGCAGTTCATAACTTTAGAATTTCTTTGTGCTGGGGACTATTTTAGGTTTTTTCCAGTCAATTGTACTATACTTTATCTGTGTTTAAACTGAACATCCCTTTTCCAATCTGTCCTGTAGTCACCCATGGGTCTACAAACTATACATACACAGACAGTGAAGCGAATGAGAGATGTTGCTTGCCAGACCAGTTACACTATGGAGGAACTATTAATTCAGACGCGGCGTGTTGAGACTAGAGATGCTCATGTCCAATGGCCAGAACATGAAATGAATGTGTCCAGAGAATCCAGTAAAGTTGTAATGGACCATTGCTACAGTATGACTGCACCACCACAAGAATATGATACTGAATGTATTGAGGATGGCTCGGAAGTAGTCGCAGATCAATTCACACAATCTACACCCGCCAAAAAATTGCCGCCAAAAAAGCTGTCGACATTGTTGTGTTCTCCCATCAATGTTGAAGTAACAGATGTTGAAATGACAGAGAATTAACCAGCAGCAGCACCCAACGACGCATCAGAAGTTGATATCAGCGATATTTCTTTCAGTTGTGGTGAAATGTCCTCAACGATGCAGTCCGAAACAAGTGTGACACCGGATGACAGTCTAATGAAAGAGCGCAAATACATAGTATTCGACAGCTGTTTGATGGATATTATAAGTATGCTGAAATGTGGGCATTCCGTCAGAGGGAAAGTATGTCAGAGGCCATTGATTCATGTGACTCGTCAAAAACAAGGCAGTAATGTCACAATACATGCCGCCTGTAGATTAAATCATGCGTTCTCATGGTCTGCACAACCGATGCTGGGGAAGCTGCCAGCAGGCAATCTACTGTGTGCAGCTGCATCACTTTTTAGTGGCTCCAGTTTTAGAAAGTTAGAGGCTTTCTTTCAGTTTGTGGGACTCCATTTAGTTTCTAAAATGCAGTACTAGAAATTCCAACATGATTATCTATTTCCAGCCATTAGTGATGCTTGTAAAATTGAACAATTGTCTCTAGCAAGTACATTCGAAAGCAAACGATTCAGGCTAGCCGGCGATGGACAGTGCAACAGCCCTGGATTTTCTGCCAAGTACTGCACCTACCACTTTCAGGACATGGATAGTAAGAGAATTGTGAGTTCGGTGGTCGTGCAGGTAACACAATGTACATCCTCAGTGGCCATGGAGAAACTAGGATTTATAAAATCAGTGGAATATCTACAATCGAGGGGAATGCACATCGACCTCATAGCCACGGACAGACACGTTTCAATTGCCAAGACAATGAAAGAGCAGTTCCCACATATTAAACATCAATTTGACGTATGGCATCTTGCTAAATCAATCAATAAGAAAATCTCGGCTGCAAGCAAAAAAAAAGGTTTGGAAAGTATTTCAGAGTGGTCCCAGTCTATCAGCAACCATCTTTGGTGGAGCTCCAAAACTTGTGAAGGGTCAGTAGAAATACTACTTGAAAAATGGTGGTCACTGATGCACCACTGTACCAACGTTCACCGCTGGTCAGAAAACCTATATTTCCACCAATGTGAACATGGCCCTTTGTTCCAGAGGAGGCAAGGAAGAAGAAGTGGTTGATTCCATCTTCACCGACACACAAAGCCATTGAGAAGATTGCTTTCGAGAAAATTCAATCAAAAGATTTGAGGGGACAGACAGAATTCTGTCACACAGGAGGTTTGGAGGTGTTCCACAATATGTGCCTAAAGTACAGGCCAAAGAGCTTGAATTTCAGCATACAGGGCATGAGACATAGGACTTTACTTGCGGTCTTGGCCCATAACGAGAATCTCTGCCGTGAACAATCTAGGACTACGGGTAATGTAAGGATGCCTCGCTACACTAAGGTGTTTTCAAAAAGAAGTAGGCAATGGGTGATCAAACCAGTCTATGAGGAAATGGAGTTCGACTTTGTAAAAAGCCTTATTGTTGCTGTACACGAGAAGCACAGATATGGAATTTTGAACGTTTCTGTGCAGAGCACTGATGCAATGCCACCAAACATTGCCACTGTGCCATGTCCACCCTAAGCAGAGCTGGTTGTGAAGTACAAATCCCGGTTTAAATAATTGTAATATGATTGTTTTTTTGTAAATAAATGTTATTGTACAGTGTACAAACAAAGTATGCTAACCCTAACCCCTCCCTTCACCATCCTGGGTGGCGAACAACCTGGGTGTCATCTTTGACTTCTCTCTCTATTCACCTCATATTGCTGACCTTGTCAATATGTGTATGTATATATTTTTGTTGCTGTAACTAAGTTTCGCAATCTCATGTAAATGCTGCGCACTGTAAACCGAGGGGAGGCTTGCATATTGCAAATAATAAAACAAACAAACCTTCCCCCAAAAAGTCAATGTCTCTATAGTTATGGTTCTCTAGGGCTGCAAAGCTCGCGGACAACGAGGAAAAAATTGGGGGCCTCAGAACGCACCAAGCGAGCCGTTGCAGATGGGAGAGAAGCCAGTTCGCATTTGCACATTGAGGCCTAGTACATAGATGGATTTGAAAATTCAAGTTCTCAAAGATGGCTTTACACGGGATGTTTCAAAGTAAGAATGTATGCTCATTTAGAGTGAAGGTCAGCAGCTTTGATTTTCAGCTGGCGGCCTGAAGAGGCCCACAACACGCACTGGCAGTATAAGGTTCTATTGTTTTTTGACCTTGAGAGACAGGGACCATGCCGAAAGGGCTTCATTTGAAGGAGGGGTGCAATAACGTAAGAGACGATAAGGCAGAAAATTCTGAAACTAGACCGAGTTTCATATTAGTTCAGTATACGAAAAATCGTTGTCAAGAACACAATGGGATTTACGGACTGCATTACGCAGAGACACAATGGAAATTGCAAATATAATGTTAGTAACTCTTTAGACGCTTTTATACCGGAATGAAGAATTAATGAATGGATGAATGAATGAATGAATGAAGAGCAAGTAAAACGTTTGTGGGATCGTCTTTGTACCGGGCACATGGGCATGCAGGTACACATTCCACACGCATGTAGACAAACAGTCGTTTCTCATTGTGTATTAGCCTCGATTTATTTCGTTAGTTTTCGCATTGATTTTAGAGCCGAACATACTCCATTGCACTATCCTTGCAAGCAAATAGTTTCAGATCGGCCGTAATAAATAAAATGAATAATATTAATAAAGATCGGCTGGCGAGACTAATAATAATTTTGTCTTTAATGTTTTCAAAACAGGTATATCCTACCCTACTGCTATTGCCACCAGTTTCAGACCCCGGCAGATGGTTTTTTCAACCGTCAGCTGCAGCTTATCGTAAACAAATGCACCACTTTGATGATCTTATGGGACGATCGCCAAGGGCCCAGATGTCCTTACGCGGTAGTAGCGGCTAGAAGCAACATATCAACCTTTACGCTGGCCTAATCCCTAGTTGATGGAACAGCCTTGCGGTTCACCGTGCAACCAAAGTGCTTCTCTTAACGAAAACCAACACCCTGTGTACCATAAAGGAACAGCGCGTGACTCACAATAAAACGGAACAGGATTTGTGGACAGAGAGAAAAGAAAAAAAAATCACATTCCGATTTAATATGCCAATTGCTGTATATTCCATAAACATTTAATGTTAAATAAATGTACTTTACCATATGTACCGTGTTGCTGTTTGATTTGAAAGTACAGTTTCATTTTCCGAATTGTGGCGCGCTGTGTTGTGAGATGATCTGTGTTGGTTTCCGGGTTCTGTGTGAAATCGCGTAGAAGACGACTGGGCGCGTTTGCCTACGCAGCACAGTAACGTCACGGCGAGAGGCGGGGAATATGAATGTTTTGATAATGTCAGGCTCAGGGGCGGGGGATATGATTTAGTGCCGCAAAAGCAGGTCAGCCAGGGCGATGGGGCAAGTGATAGGATTATCACAAAATGGCAGCGCCCTGATGGCTGTTTTCGCGTGCTTTTAATGGACGAAAACTCAGGAAAGGTCCATAGGAAATTTTTCTAAAATCGAGCGATTTAGGCTTAAAAACACATGGCCGACCCGTAGGGACAATAAAAAAATTTGACCGAACCATTCCTTTAACTTTCTTTGATGAATGCCTTCATCCCCTGAGAACTGCTGCGCAGCGAGCCGTGATCAAGGGGCGCAGGGCAGCAAAGTCTGCCGGTGGCGATAAAACAGTGCCGGTGTTGGCCACCAGCCAACACCGGCACAAATTAAGCACTATAATGAGCTTACTCTGCACCAGAGTAGAGGTTAGCGATTTAGCCACGTTGGAGGACAGGAGGTGTGCTTTTTTTGATGGTGAAGAGAATGATTCTGGGTGCCCTGGCAGTGCCTTTAAGGAACAAGTGAAGTTTAAGACCACTGTCAAAGAGGACCCCGAAGTTGCAAGTTTTGAGTGTTGGTGTGGGGATGTCAGGGGGCGGGTAAGGAAATGGAGTGTGGGATTAGCATTGGAGGCAACGAGAAATGTACATTTTGTTTTGGAAGAGTTAAGCGTCAGGCAGCTTATTGCCATCCAGTGACAGATGGCTCTGCGACAGCTTCTGATGTATTGAGAAATGGAGGGGTGACTGATGGAAAGGAGAAGAGGTTCTGGGTGTCATTCTCAAGGAGTTTGAAGGGAAAACCAAAGGAGGGGACTTGCTTACCCAGGGAGGTGATGTAGAGTGTAAAGAGGAAGGGCCAATTACAGATCGTTGGAGAACATCCACTGGGAGGTGTGTGGGGGAGGCAGTGTTTGCGCTCCAAGATTTCTAGAATGAGGGGTCAGAAAGGCAAAGGTCAATTTCAACTAAGTACATTACCCTTAAAGCCAATGGAGGAGAGGGTTTGGAGGAGCTAGGGATGGCTCACAGTGCCAAAGGATGCAGAAAGACCAGTGAGGAGTAGAGTGAAGGAGCGGTAAGATTGGTGAGCCGAGGTCAAAAGGTTGGAGACATGGGTGAGTGCTGATTCAGAGAAAAGAGGGAAGGGAGGTGCAAGGAAGTGATGGGTGTGTGTTTTAAGCATTCAGGGGCAAACCGGTGAACAGATGCACAGGATGAGTTAGCTGAGCAGAGAAGTGGTAGTATTTTAGTGGGGTAGTGGGAGTGTAGTTGAATAGAGAAGAGAGGGAAGGCGTGGTAGGAGGTGTCATGTTTGTTTGAATGTCCCCCTGATAAAATTGTATAAAGTTCTCATCATAAATGATCTGTACATATGTTAGAATGTTTGGTTCATATCCTTGTGTGATATAGGTGTTGATTTATAGGCAATGCATAAGGGTATGCAATCTGCATACCATGTCCCTGGAAGCCCAGGCACAAAAGCATGCTGTGCTGGGCCCCAGGCTTCGGGGCCACGGTATGCAGTGCACATAACAGAAGCAGAGAAGTAGGCAGCAGGAGCACAGAGCAGGTAAGTGAGAGCAGAGGGTGTCACAAAGAGGTTGGGAGTGTGGTGGGATCCCCCAACAGGGACTAGTAGAGGGCTGTGCACAAAAGGTTGCATCTGCGGAATGCAGCCTTTTGTGCTGTCATCGTGTGTGCAACATTTAGTAATGCCATCGCATGTGCAATCTTTTGTGCGCGGCCAGTAGACAGACCTGTACATGCTAATACTCACATTATGTTAATCACAAGGTAGAGGGAAGGAGATGTGTTATGACTAAGATATTAATGGAATGTCCAGTTGGCATAGAATGTTGATGAGGCAGGATTCTTAGAAAAGAGTGACATTACAAGGAATGATGAGAGGTGAGGGTGAGACGAGGAAGAAGGGTGAGGAGGTGATTGCAGCCATACACTATGAACCCTTCCAGTGCACTACAATAAAATGTTCTACAAGGCTACTTGCAGGTGTTTATCTTTTATAATAAGAAGCAAGGCCTGTTGGATCTGTCAGGTTGCCCACATCGTTGTGTGGGCGGACCCCTGTTGGGTCCCACAGGACATGACGTCCCGGACGTGACGTCAGGGGAAGGGGAGGGACGAGGGCAGGTTCGGCAGTTCCACCGATGTATTGAATAAAGGAAGTTGCATGATACCCGGCTCCCACGTATCCTTCCTGCGCAAGCAGGGCCTTCTTAGAGGGGACGCTTCAGGTGGAAGCGGCGCCCCAACACTGGCGACGAGCGGGCACGGACCCCCCGCTGGCACCGTGCCCAGGTCTGCGGCCGAGCAGTTCAGCGCGTCGGCGCACCTCGGGCACGACGGCCGACTCCACACGGCCCCGCCTCCCGCATGACAAAGGCCCGGATTTCGGCCCACGGGAGCACCAGAGTCACAGGAGCACTGTGAACGCGCAGCCCTGCCTACCGCGTGTCAAAAGCACATACTCCTCACACGGGCGCCCACGGCACACGGGCGCTCCGGAATCACGGGAGCTCTGACCACGCGCGGCCCCGCCGCCTGCGTGATAAAGGCCCGTACTCCACGAAGGAGTGGAGCCAAAGAATACAACTCCCTCCCAAGTGCGGAGTGAAGCTGCGCAGGCCAAGAAATAAGGCCACGCCGCAAGGAAGTGGTGAAGTGGGGAAAATAAGTCACCTCACACAGCAGAAAGGCTGCTGCTGCTGCCCAAGCACAGCCCCAGGCGCCACAGCATATCGCCACACGAACTCTTCACTGCTACGCAGTCATGTCGGACACGGCGACCACGCCAGCATCCTCCTCGGGCGGGGTAGGACCGGCGCCTGGAAACGCTGACACAGCACAGGACAACAACCAGCAGGCACACCAGGAAGGAGCAGCCCAAGTCATGCACATGCCCAACCCATTTGAAATCAGAGATACCTCCAATCTGGGGCCCAGATGGAACATATGGCTACGGGACTTCAAGTTCTACACAGGTGCCATAGGATTGACGGACGACACGAGGCTGAAAAACACACTGTTTATGGCAGTGGGACCAGCGGTAAGAGACATTGCGGGGGAGTTGCTGAACGTAGAAACAGTCACATACGGGGAGCTACACGCCAAGCTGTCCGAGTACTTTGCACACATACAAACGTGGATTATGAGTGCCACATGTTCCACACAACAAGACAGGAAAAAGGGGAATCCATAGACAGTTTTGTGATGCGCCTACGCATCAAGCTGAAGCATTGCGAATTCCATAGGTACTCCAATGAAGAGGCGCTCAGGTCCCAAGTAATAGCTGGATGCCTCTCACAGCCTTTTCGCAAACAGCTTCTACAGAAACAACGATCGCTAGAAGAAATCCTGGCGCTGGCTCGCATGGAAGCAGCGGTGGACTCGCAATTGGACAGCCTAGGAAAAGTGTCCATACACCAACCCAGTGACAACACCGAATCGATCAATAAACTGTATACCCACCCAAGTCAAGCCAACAAACACCCCGATGCCACATGTTTTAAATGTGGCTATGAATACCCACACACAGGGACATGCCCGGCTGTAGGGCAAAAGAGTGCCGCATGCGGGGGAATGGACCACTACAGGGCCATGTGTAAGAACGCCCCAACCCACACAACTCCCAAACATCGCTACCAAGAAAGGCGCCGGCCCACCCCACAGAGCCCGCCCAGACCTGCAGTATACAGCGAAAGACGGCGCGCCAGGAAAGAAGACAGCGACCGCAGAAGTCGATATACACGCGAGGATAAACGGTCGTCAGAGGGCACGAGAGAGACGATCACACAGGCGGCGTTTTGTAAGATACGTTGAGACCGGATCCCCCACCAGTACAGACACTCCTTCGTCAGATGAGGATCAGAGAAGGAAAGGTTACGTATGGGCCCTACAGGACAACACGGCGGCCACCCAACACAGCCCCATTTTGACACTCCAGGTGAATGACACCCCACTGAAGTTTCTCGTGGATACCGGAGCGACGGTCAACATTATCAGTGAAAGCGCATATCAGTCCTTGACCACACAGCCAAAGATCAGAAAGGCCACAGTTGACATATTCCCCTATGGCTCCACGACACCCCTGCCATGCAAAGGCATGATCACAGCCATATGCACACATAAAGGGCACTCAGCGAAGATCCCGCTGTACATTTTAGACACAGAAGCCAACAGCGGGTGTATACTGAGCTGCCGGACAGCAGTGGACATGGGACTGGTACACATCTTATACCAGTTGATGGCCCACAAGTACTTCACAAAACCGGACTCAATCGAACAATCGTTCCCAAAACTCTTCGGCAAGCTGCAAAACCGGAAAGTGCACCTCCACATCAACCCTCAGGTCAAACCAGTGGCCCAACACTATCAAGGCATCCCGTTTAATATCCAGAGACAAGTGGAAGAGGAGTTGGACAAGCTCATCAAATTGAACGTTATAGAACCTGTATCGGGCCTGACGCCATGGGTATCGCCAATCGTCCCTGTCCCCAAGAAGTCACCAGAAGGATCCATACGGTTATGCGTCGATATGCGCAGAGCCAACACAGCCATCGAAAGGGAGAGGCATCAAGCGCCCAGGATCACGGACATGATTCACCTCCTTCATGGGGCGAGAGTTTTCTCCAAGTTAGACCTCACAAAAGGTTACCACCAAATTGAAATCGCACCGGAATCCCGTTACATCACCACATTTGTCACTCATCTCGGCCTGTTTCAATACAAAAGACTCAGTTTTGGCATATCCTCGGCCGCCGAGATCTTTCAGGAGGAGATTCACAAAGTCATCAGGCACGTCCCTAACTGTCTGAACTATTCGGACGACGTCCTAGTCTACGGCAAGTCACAGTAAGAACATGACCTAGCACTACACAGGGTATGCCAAGCGCTGGACGACGCAGGGCTCACCTTGAACAAATCCAAGTGCGAGTTCTCGAAAGGATCGCTGAGGTTTTTCGGGCACATCTTCTCAGATAAAGGCATGAGACCCGACCCGGAGAAAGTAGAGGCCCTCAACTCAGCCACGCCCCCCGTGAACACCACCGACCTCAGGTCGTTTCTAGGACTGGCCAGCTACTGCTCCAGATACCTGAAAGACTACGCCACAGTCAGTAATCCCCTGCGCCTACACACCCGGAAGGACACGCCATTCACGTGGTCGAAGGAGTGTCAAGCAGCGTTCGAAGCGATAAGGAAGGCCATCGCACAGGCAGAAGACATGGCATACTTTGATGCCAGCCGTGACACCGAGCTGATAGTGGACGCCAGCCCGGTGGGACTCGGCGCCATATTGACCCAGAAAGATCCCAAGGAGCCACACATCACGCACGTGGTAGCGTACGCCAGCAGGAGCCTGACGACCACAGAACAGGCATACTCTCAGGCCGAAAAATAGAGCCTCGCGGTCGTCTGGGCTTGCGAATACTTTCATCTCTTCCTGTTTGGCAAGGAGTTCACCATCATCACGGACCACCAGGCACTACTCACCATATACGGCAGCCCGAAGGCCAGGATGCCACCGAGAATTGCCAGATGGGGCCTCCGCTTACAGGACTACAGGTTCCACATACAGCACCGGCCAGGAAAGGAAGAAAACCCAGCGGACTATCTCTCCCGGCATCCCATGCCCACGACGGCGTCTCAACCGTCCATAGCGGACGCGTACATAAATTACATCATACACCACCTGCAACCACTCCCAGTAGGATGGCTGGAGCTATCAATACAATCAGAAGCAGACCCAGCGCTGCGAATCGCCCGACACTGCCTACAGATGGACAAGACGGCCCTCATGAAACATCAAGCCAGAGGTGAATCGGACACCACGAGGGAAGACATCAAGTGGCTCTGGATCAAGTCCGGGACGAGTTGACCGTGGTAGATGATAACGTCATACTAAAAGGTTGCAAGGTCATCGTCCCGAGAACGCTCCGGGAGAGGATAGTACACCTAGCGCATGAAGGACACAGAGGCGTGGTCGCCACAAAGCGCCTCCTTCGCCAGAAAGTTTGGTTCCCTCAACTCGATCGCTTGGTGGAAACCATAGTGGGCAACTGCCACGTTTGTGCGCAAGTGGCGCCTCCGCCACACCCAAACCCATTACAATCTTCACCGCTGCCAAACAAAGTGTGGGAAGAGCTAGCAATAGACCTATTTGGACCACTGAACAACGGGACACACGTGGTCATACATTCAAGATACCCGGACGCCCAAATATTATAGAGCAGTGCCACAGCATGTGTCATTCCAGTTATCGACAGGATACTCTCTGCCTATGGCATCCCCAAAATCATAAAGTCCGACAACGGCCCCACATTTATAAGTCAAGACTTTCAGCAATTTGCAAAGTACATGGGGTTTCAACATCGACGCATAACCAGGAATAGCTCGCACTTCAAACGAGTCAGACTGACTCCAGCAGGCCAATGGACCTGGGACAGAGATAGCGATGAGGACAGACCATGCGAAGAAGCGTACCAAGGAGACGGCGAAGAGTCAGAACCGTTGGCCTGTGGCCCTCCCCACACTCGCCAGGGCCACAGGCCAACGGTATGGTCGAGAGATTCATGGCCAACATAAAGAGGACCCTCCAAATAGCCCATGTGCAAAACAAGCCATTCGAACAGGCCCTCAATCAATTACTACGAGAATACAGGCACACCCCCCACAGCACGACGGGAGTATGCCCCGCAGACCTGATGTTCCGAAGACCGATCACCACGCGACTACCTGAAGACCCGAGACCACAAGATCTGACACCGCTTGAACAAGAAGCGCAAGCAAATGACACCGCGAGGAAAGCGAAGACAAAAGAGATCACAGACAGGAAAAGAAGGGCTCGGGAGAACATAATGCAACCAGGAGACGAAGTATGGCTCAGGCAACCCAAGAACCGGAAAGAGGAAGCCACCTTCGCACCCACGCCTCTGGTCGTGACACACAAGAAGGGCTCTATGGTCTCAGCACAAAGAGACGACCGCTCAACGGTAACCAGGAATAGCTCGCACTTCAAACGAGTCAGACTGACTCCAGCAGGCCAATGGACCTGGGACAGAGATAGCGATGAGGACAGACCATGCGAAGAAGCGTACCAAGGAGACGGGGAAGAGTCAGAAGGCGAGGCGCCCCTCCCCACACTCGCCAGGGACGAACCGACCCCGATCAAGACAACACGACCGCAGAGGAGTCGTATGAAGCCGACGCGACTCATCGAGGAGATAGGGTAAGAGGGGAGCCCCTCAACTAACATGTTAAAAAGGGGGGCGATGTCAGGTTGCCCACATCGTTGTGTGGGCGGACCCCTGTTGGGTCCCACAGGACATGACGTCCCGGACGTGACGTCAGGGGAAGGGGAGGGACGAGGGCAGGTTTGGCAGTTCCGCCGATGTATTGAATAAAGGAAGTTGCATGATACCCGGCTCCCGCGTATCCTTCCTGCGCAAGCAGGGCCTTCTCAGAGGGGACGCTTCAGGTGGAAGCGGCACCCCAACAGGGTCATGGAGAGCTTGCGACAGACAGAGAGGTCAGATTATATTAAATTAGAGCAGCAGGATGATTTTGCAGAGTCGAGCGCTGTAGTAAAGGCAAGGAGAGAGCCTTTGTAAATAGTAAGGAGAGTGGGGGAGTGATCTTTCTGCCAGCTGTATAGGTGGTGGTGCATGGATGTCTTCATTATCCATCGTTTAGGGCACCAGTGAGAGGGGGTAAAAGAGCAGGCATGAGAATAATAGTGAAAGGGGGGCGGGCAGGTTTCACTGAACTCAGGGTCGGACGGGACAAGAAATAGGCCCGGTCACCCAAAAAAAAGTGGCCCACCCCTCGCCTCATGACGCTTGACTTCTGATGACACCACCCTAAAGTGACATCATGGGAAGCAATAAAACACAACCTTTCACTCCTTGACAAAACAGGAAGTGGCATCAAATAGCATTGTTCCTAAGTACACTAAATGACTGTGAATCCAAGCAGACGTCCAAGGCCAAATGATAATACGTCATTATATAGCACTTACGCTTAAGCTCTTTTTTATAGAACAAATATGCATACAATATCACCCAACCTCTGTTGATAATCATTTATCGACCTAAGAAGGATGAAAGGCTTTTTGAAAGAAAAAAAAAGAAAAAAAATAGAAAATAAAAATACATATTTTTTCATTTTTTTTCTCTTCCAAACCGGCCGGTTTATTATGAGAGACCTAGCAGGCCCAAACAGTGCCAAACAGATCTTGATCTTGGATTGTAGTATTTTAATTGGGTCTTCAGGCATTCGGATGCCCGATTTGTGGTTGTGTGTCATCAGAGGCCCAATAAGAACCCAGCCTGGCCCTAAAACGACAGACGTAAGCTCTGGATGGTGGCCTGGGCAGTAAGGGTTTCATGCAGACCTCCAACGTATAAGGAGGAGGACAGACACTGTCAAAGTGGTCTGAAGGGCTGTAGTGGTGATATGCGAAGAATACATCTGTAATTTACTGAATCGATAGTCCATGTGGGCTGAGAGACATCCGCCAGACATACTGCCCTATGTACATTAAGATACCTGAACACAGATCTAAAAGCTGGTGAGTCAGCTGAGTTGCAGTTGACCGCGATGTGTTGTGCTTGTGCCAGTGTTTTGCTCCAAGCCAGTCTGCCCTTGCTGTCTAATTGGAAGAGGAGGGGTTAAAACCCCCACCCAACCTAGCGCGGGGTGCAGCAGAGACAGCTAAGTCGCAGTTCACCGCAGCTCACAGCGGGTGAACGGCAGGCACCTTCAAGAAGCCCTGGCATTACCAAAGTCTGCGAGGATATGGCGGAGTGAGCAGGAGAAACGTTGCATGGTGGTACGCGGCTGCAGACCCAATGTAAAGGTGAGACTGCCCCCCAGCTGCGGCTCTACATTGCGATGAAATCACCATTGAATTATTTTCTCCTCCCCCCTCCATTTTGACAGTAGGCTCACTTTCACTTCCACCTGCTTGTTGTAAACCTTCCTTATTGGGGTTGAGTACTAAATTTCAACTCCCGGCCCTGGCTTCCCGGCACGCATCATCAAGACTCGATGTTACCGATGAGCAAATGCTCATTTCGGAGCGGGGAGATTTGTCCCCACCCATTTGGCTGGTGAGAATTTGATATTATGTTTGGGAGCCCCGACACACACGTTGCCCGACCAGCGCATCGGGAAGGACATAATTGTGTCGGCAAATCTTCATTTGGCCATTGAGACTGTGGATGGTTCCAAGGAGAGCTCAATTGGGAGGTGGGGAACAACTGCTGGCCTTTCTCAATCGGAGGTGGCTTCTCCGGTAGAGATTACGGCACACAAACTTCCATCCTCCTCGGAGTCTACGGCTGGCCCTGAGAATAATGGATTGGAAAGAAATGTATTGAATGGCGGGGAGGGAACGCCAGTCACCCCAAGGGGTTTATCTAGCTCCTTGTTGGCCCTTCATTTATCGCAGGACATTGCTCTTGTCCAGGCCTCTCTGAACAACAAGGCCAATTGGAAAACTCACAACCATTCAGTCCAAATGTCTGAACTTTTGAAAGAGCTGGCTTATCCAATTTTGCTGGGGTCATCTAATCAATGGAGTCTTTCGCTGTCGCAGCCTGGCAAACCATGGGCACAGCAGGGAATCAATGACAGCAAAATCACCTTGACAGAGAAAGCAGCAGGGGGGGCCTTAGGGCTAACTCCTCGGCCTTGGATGTCAAGCTTCGGGGACCTCTGATATGAGGCGGTCCACCATGGTTTCTGCTATCTCGCAAGACTCTTCTTCGGATTCTAGGGGCTCATCCCTGAATTATTCTGCTTTTTTCCCCGACATTCATTCCCAAAGATCTCAACAGAGGAACTCTTTGATGCAGCAAATTCAAGCTACGATCATGTCAGCTCTATCAATCTCCTTGACTCCCTTCATCAAGTTGTATGAAGCCTTAAATGAGGACTTCAAGGACCAAGCAACTTTGCTTGCTATGGTCCACTCAAAATTGAATTTTCTGGAAGCATCAACGACTAAAGTGCAATCAAGGCTGGGGTATGAAGCCGAACAATCTAATAAGTGTCAATCTAGATTCAGTGACATGGCGAGAGTAGAACAGTCTGATAAGACTGCAATGATGGAAGCGATTTTGGACTCCGAAAAATGAGTTAGAGGCTGTGTGGATATTCGTGAGAGGTGATGCTTAAAGTGTGAGTGTGACTGGCTTGAACCCATGCAGAAACATACTCCCGCTAATAGCAAGGCACGGAGGATTATCGCTACAAGCCTCTGTATTGCAGGTGGCCTTACTTGATAAAGCTGTGGAGCAGGAACTGATCCTGAGGGATCTGATAGCCATCGCCGACTCCACAATAGAGGTACAGGATTCTACTATGGCCTCCCCGGTCAACCCTGAGGACCCTGAAATATTGGCTGGGGCCTTGACTACCTTAACCACTTTATTACCGCCGGGTAGCTCCGGCCTATTGAAATCCAACTATTCCATCTTTGAAAAAAAAGAAGAGACCCAAGAGATCGGGTATATTAATGCAGGCGAAAAAACCTAAGAACCTGCCACACAAAAGAAGGTCAAATACAACTCTTCTAGAGTATTCATACACAATCGAAAATCTCTGCTGTCTACAGCTACAAACCAACAAGACAAGCTGAGGGAGCCACAAAGGGGAAGTTAAGAACCTGTGCAGGTGCTTAAAGACTTAAGCAGTGGCTTGGCCAGTTCTAGAAGTGAGGTGATCTCTGGCAGACTGGATTTGGTTTGCAGTGATTTGGCCTCCCTCCTGCACATCTCCACATACTCAATCGAATCTTCTGAAGAGACTCTCAAGCGGAATAAGCATCAAACTGAGGTTCCAAAAACAGGTGGAACTGTCTATGCCTTCTTCACCCGTGCTGCGGCCTGGTTTAAAGAAAAAACAGCCCACTTTGGCTCACCCTAAGGGGAGCTTTATGACGTTGGTGGACCGCTGCCGTTAGATGGAACATAATCAGGCCACCGACAAGCCTCTCGTCTCTTTCTCATCTAAGGTCAATAAGTCTCTGGCTTTCATCTTGTCCAACACACCCCGGTTGGTGAAAGAGGTCCTGACAAAAGAATTGAAAAAAGATGAGGCCTTGCTGCTATCTTTAGAGCGTTTAACTTCAACAAATGATGGCCTCATACTAAATAGAGCGAATATGATCATCCTTTTGCGCCACATACCAGCGCTAAGCTCAATATCATCAAGGGACATTTGTGTTGTGGAGTACACTTATGAGGCTAGATCAGACGGAGTGACTACATCTGAGATCCGATTCGATTAGGAAAATGAAATGGGGTGTGGCCCCTTTGTTCTGGTCTCTTAACTTTGATCTCACTCAAGTTGATACCCTAAAGCCCTCAGTCCCGGAAACCTTATGCAGGACAAAGGCCAGATCTGGGAGGCTCAATGACGAATGTCATTTATAGCCAAGGCCGCAAAAACCTGAGAGGGTTGAGGTTGGAATTCCTATTTCAACTACCAACAAAACAGTGTTGCCTGCAAATAAACTTGAACAGCTGCTGAAAATGAACTTATTTTACGAAGGCCAAGGAACCAATAACTGTTGAATATGATACCTTTTCTCCCGAGTCTGCTTCCATGGATAAAGAAAAGTCTGGGATCCGTTTCACCCTGGCCCCGTCCAAGGCAAGGCCCATTAGCGCATAAGGAACTTTGAAAAGAGTCAATTTTGTTTTGGGTCCTGGGACACTAGGGGATTTGTCCACCTTATGAATGATGATGATAGGACGGACTTTGTTTCCAGGAAACGTGGTTATGTGAGACTCCCCTGTGTGAAAGTTATTTCTCATTTTTGAATCCAGCTCTAAAAGGTGTTAAGGGGAGACCCTATTTGGGTTTGCTCATTCTTATTAAAAAGTCCTTTTCTGTGGAAATCTGGAGGCATAGGTCCCCTAATCCCTGGGTCCAAGTACTTACAGTAAAGGGGCTATCGGTCGACCGGAAGGCACCCTCGGTAACGGTTTTCCTTAATTTGGGCTGGAACCCTGCTAAGGTAAGAGACAATGCTTTTATTGGGGTAGGAATGCAGATGATAGATGAAGTAAGGTTGGAGTGGAAAAATCCGTCCATTATATTGGTGGGGGATTTAAACATCAGATGTGTCCCCCGAGGAGGTTGTACTAAACATGGGGGCAACTCAAACCCCTCTGGCGAATTAAGAGCTAAAGCCTGGCTTCAAGGCATGCGTAGCAGGGACTTTCTCATGTTAAACAGTAACATCAAAGGGGACAAGCCATCCGGTTTCACCTGGAGTCGTGGCCAGCAAAGGCGATATTAGATTATTGCTTTGTTTCTCGTAACATCTATCATGAAATAGAATCCGTGGTAGTGATGCCTATGGAAAGTAGCGATTATTTCCTGCTCAAAATGATCTGGTGGGGCCCCTTTAAACCTGGTGGTCTTGGTCAAGTGCCGCCGATTGAGATCTTCTCAAGACCGTAATCGAATCCATCTTTTCAGACAGGATGTCCTAAAAATGTCTTCTTTGTTGCAATCAAGATTGAATGCAATTGACGGGGCCCCGAATTACGTGCCATTATTGGCAAGGTATGTGAAGGCGCAGGGTCCCGGGTCCAGACCAAATTTGATTCAGAAGCACAAGTTCAATAGCAGACTAGTGATTGAACGTAAGAGGTATAGAGCTGATCGGAAGGCCATAACAAATCTGCCCCTGATTAGTCGTGCATTTAGCCAAAAAAAAGCGCCAATAGCAATATAAAAATTGGTTAAGAAGCTTTAAGGCTGAACTCATGCAGGAAGACGGGATGACTATGTTGGGCATTTTGAGTAAAAAGAACTATACACTCGCTTTGTAGTGGATTCATAACGGGGGAACATCGCAGGCAGCCTTACAAACGCTCCCGGTTAACGAACAACAGTGGATCAAACACTTCGACTCACTCCTTATGGATAAGATTATATCCTCAACCAACTATTCAGGAATATCGAATAGGGTTTGAGGAACTATTTGGGGGACACCAACTTTTATGTTCCTGCGCTAAGGGGGTTATCTTCACGTCTGGACAGGCGCCAATGAAGTAAAAATACTCCTCAAAAGTCAGTCTCAAAAGATAATTCATTACTGATAATTATCTTTTGAGACTGACTTTTGAGGAGTATTTTTACTTCATTGGCGCATGTCCAGACATGAAGAGAACCCCCTTTCCAAATATTCAGGAAGGCAATGGTAGTGGGACTAGAAGTTGCAAAAAACAGAAATTTGTGAGGTGATCTCAAAACCTGAGGGGAGAATGCCACTCGACAGTGTTTGCGATCATAACATTCCTTAATGGAATACCCCTGGTGGGTTGGGTTGAAGTCCAATATTGTGACTTGTGATGTCAGCATGATAACAGTGTCGGTGAGAAGCTCATTGTTTCCCTGACTGGAATGCGGTTACTGATTACATTTAAAATTAAAAAAATATATATATTAATTTTCTTTTTTTTTCCTTTTGTTTTTATACCTTTTCCTTCTCCTGCTCTTCTCCTCTTTTCTTCCATTTGCTTGTTGTAAATTTCATTATGTATGAAGCACATTTGGATATTTTAACTGTTGGAAAAAAGGACATGATCATGGCTGGCCTTGTTCTTTTTTTAACTTTTTCTCTGTTTTATGACCAGTTGTTAAAGGTTTGAAATAAACCAATAAAACACAAACAAATATCTGGTGTAAACATCTAACTGCACCTCTGGTCCAACATTTAATTTAAGCCAAACCTAGTGAAGACGGTTTTGTGTGGGGGATAAAAGAGCTCACATCTAAAATCCATGTCCAACAAAGACCTAGAATAAAGTTTGCAGTGTAAATAATGAATCCTTAGGATGAAAGCATGTGAAAGAGATCACAACAAATCAGGTTGAAAGGTCAACGTTACTTAATTAAGGACAGTTCATTATAGCTTTTTTAAAACAGAACACCTTTTACCTCTATGAAGGCATTTAACATATATGTACTTATATCATGATGTGGCATAACATATTAGCCAGAAGTTAACAGCCTGCCAGCCCAACTTATCAGCCCAAGCGAGTGCGTCTCGTTGACTGAAGGAAAATCCTTTACAAAGATGGGCACCATGGAAAAGGGAAGGTGGGGGACTCGGTACGGATCCCCTCTTCCCTTTCCATGGTGGCCAACTGGAGCCAGGAAGATGGAGCGGCTGCGAGTGGGGCCGAAGCTGAAATAAGGTGAGCGAGGTATGGGAATGGAGTAAAAAAGACAAAAAGGGAGCGAGGAGGGTCAAGGGAAAGATGGTCGCGCGAGGAGTTGGCCATCAGCCTGGCTGCAACACAGGCTTGCATCGGCAGTTCAAGCCTGCGTTCCTAGCCACCTGATGGGCTTGCTTCCCCCTGCTGGGTGCTAAGTATATTTCATCACGTCTTTCTATGTAAATGTTTCATTATATCATTTATGTAAGATATAGGCATCACACCTCATATGCAATCTGGTTATTTCAACCGCCTATGCAATCTTGGTCCAGCCCTGTTAACCCTTGTTTACACATTTATTTACATGAACTTTTTAAAATGGCACAACTGGGCACCTGAAGTCATAACACACTGTGGCATTAGCTTATCCACTAAAAGGCAGGCGGCTAGTGTTATTCCATTAAACTGTTATGGCATCATCAAACATCGGGTCCTGATGAAGGCATACAAGTTATAAGAAGATGCCAAAACGTATAGATCAGAGTTATCGGTTTAATGTTTGCCTATTCATTTATCCATGTATATCAAGTTACTATATTTTTTGTTTTTGCAATTGATACTGTTCTGCTGACCATGTTACTATAATTCTGTTTATTCCATCCCATACAGTAAGCACTTCCCTGCAACCTACAGGCAATAATGTACTGTTCCACAAAGATTGAAAACCCACATCTTCAAGTTATCTTTCACCCCTGAAGCTCTGCCTTTAAGGACACTTAAATACTGATTTACCTAGTCCACTGCTCGCTCTCTTCCTGCTTAAGAGCCCCTAACCTGCTCTGTCTGCACTTATTTTGACTTTTGGCACTTATAATGACATGCTTACTTGTGCAATGCGTATTTCACATTCAGCCCTGATGACCCCCTTATCCTCTGCAAAGAGAAGTTCCTGAATGTTCCAATGATTCTAGGGTTCAGACACCCCCCCTTCTTCCTCTTCATTCCCCATCCACCCACCTGGGGCACTGCCAAGTGACTGTGTTTCTGGATTGGAGAAGTACAAAATAACCCTAAATACTTGAATTACATTTGTAATAAAAGCATAAAGAATATGTATTACTAAAATATAATATTGTTTACATGTCTTTATTCTTTACCTCTCAAATACTGTCATTAATTAACGGATTGGTTGCCCAACTGTGAGTCATTTACTGACCAGTTTGGAAGACTAGTCTTTGCACACCCTAATTAGGCCTAACCTTCATAGAACTTAACTTACTTGAACCTCCCTTGTGGTCTCTATGTACAAGCCAGAGTTTCTGCTCGATGTATGGGTCTCCTTCTACGTGGCACATGCATATGGTAGCCTATGTTGAATGTGGGTGTGTGTGGTTCGCTCTAAGTATCAAGCTAATGCCAAAACGATTGGCTTTGCCAATTCTTCTTGTCATGGGTTTTCGACTGTATATTTGTATATCCTATTACGATTTACGAAATGAGATGCAAAGCTATTACCAGTGGTGGAAATATAAAAAATGTGGTGGGGATCCCACAACACAAGGGCCGGGGTGGGGGAAGGGTTATGGGGGGGGTGGTGCCCGAGGGGGCGTGGTGTAGAGGGCGTGGGGCTCGTAGTGGACATCCAGGAATGCTGAAATACTTTAAAAAGAAATTAAAAAAAGCGCCTGCGTAGGCAGCATTGCCTTTTACCGCGGCTTTGCCACTGGTGTGTGACGCACAATGCTCGCTACATGTACAACGGAAAGGAATCAGTTGTACATGTAGCGAGCATTGTGCAGTTACACACCAGTGCCAAAGCCGTGGTAAAAGGCAATGCTGCCGGCGCGGGCGCTTTGTTTTTATTTATTTTCTTTTTATTAAGTATCCCAGTGAGGTTTCGTGGGCTTGGGGGGCTGACTCTGGCCAGATTCCGAGACCCGGCTCCATATCTGGGGCCTCGGATCTGCCGAGAGCCCGCCCAATGACCAGCACTCGCTATTACAATTTGTTTGTTATGGAACAACTTACAAATGTCAAAACCCTTGGCTGTGCAATGATTGATTCGTTTTGAGTCAATCGCTTGTACAGCACATTCCACTTTAAGAAAGAAGATACGAAGCCATGACCAGAGTGATTTCTGTCTGTATTTATGTGTAAAAATCATTAAAGACCAAAAACGGATTTTGACACTTGCTAGCATTTTATTTTAAGATATGTTTGTTATTTTAGGCTACTGCAATCACTTTCTGCAATTTTATAATTTACTCAGAGAACTGCCTAGTAACGACATTATTAACACATTTTTTTCTCTCTATAAATTGACGAGTTTCTATTTTCTTGACCCCGACTCTGAACCACCAGTTGCAAGATTTATTGAGTCAATAGGAAAGTCATACAGCATACAGGGATGAGCATCCTGACTTATGTTGCCAAGGTTACATAGCAGTAAAATAGACATTTCACTGCAGCCGTTCCCCGCAGTCTACTGCCAGGTCTGACCTCCTTCTCCCTTGGGCTAGTAAAGAAAAAGGTTAAGGATGGGCCCCTGATTTAGACATATTGAGGTAAGTGGAGACACCCAAGACACAGATCTCGTTTTGGATGGACCAGGCCTGATTTGCATATCGTCTTTCCACTTTTGTAATGGCTCGGCAGGCTAAGAACGATGGTCAGGATGGTTGCCCAGAGCAATTGTCAGAGGGTTAAGATTAACTCTAAACCTTCCAGCCATCACCTCTTGTTTTGCCATGCATTATAAGGGCCATGCTGCAGGTCAGTATAAAGAGGTATATTGCACGTAGTTTAATTTCGGACCCACTGTATGAATTGTTTTTCCTAGTTACATTGTTTGCTGTTCTTTAAGTGTCTTGGCCCTTAGGTCTGTTTTGATTGTTTGCACTACTTGAATTATTTGACCTGGTATAATTGTTTCCCCACTGAATTTTGTTTCGAGCAAGGGCATTCGTAAGGGCTGATACTGCTGTGCTGAGAGGATTCTTTGACTGCGGCTCCTTCGATCGTGAATTGGACTTTCTTTGTTTCCTGCATCAGCTGTCACGGTATTAACCCTGAAACGTGCTATTGCCCTTGCAACTTATGTGGACTTAGCGCTTGCAAACAGATACTGGACTGTATTTCTCACTTTCATTTTTTGTGTTTGTGTGGACTCCGCCTCCCCCTCCCAGCAAGCCCTAAGCAAGGGCATTCGTAAGGGCTGATACTGCTGATCGTGCTGGAGAGTGTGGTGGCTGAGTCTGATTGATTAGTACTTGCTTGTTGCATTTGTGACACTTGTGTGTTCCCATATTCCCTTATTGATTTTAGAGGTTTGTTTTAACTTTCTGCAAGGTGATCATACACGATGACAAAGTTATATGGCCTGCGCTCCGGAATGCCTCCGGTGAACTCGCTATCTCCGCGTATGACATCCATACTACGCCCAAACGGGAACTACAAAACGCTCCATTGCGAGCTCCCACTCGGAGCAGATCAATTTCACACACTAGCGACATTCGGAAATTCTACTCTGAGAGCCCGCTTTTAGCACCTCTAGCAAACCTGAGTAAAACTGATGATATATTGAAGCCATCTAGCACTGCAGCACCCCAGGTGCATGCACTGGCGTCGAAGGCAACTCCAGTAAATTTGCCAGTTGACCTATGTACTCCATCCGACTCTCAGCTGGTTGCCCCTCCGTCAAACTCTTTATTAGCTGCCTTTATGGAACCAGCATTGTTGGGTGACTATGCTGCCCCTGTGCATCCACAAACGGTAGTAAATGCTCTTGTGCATGCAATCCATATTCCACCTCAATCAACTAATTGTGAAGAAGCTGCGACTGCTTATCCATGTGATAAAACGGATTCGCTGAAAGTATTATTGCCAGCCATAGCTCCTGTTGCACCCCGAGATAACCAGGATATAGCAAACCACCCAATTGATTGCATAAATGATGAACGACTACCTCAATCACCGGTGATGTTTCCAGAATCTTCACAAGAATCTTCAGTGTTATCTATTTCCTTCACGCAGTCCACCCCACAACAACAAGCCGTTAATAATTCCATACCAACGAACAAACCAGTGTCACCTAAAAAAGTCATCAATGGCTCTGATACTGCAAGCTTTGAACACGTCGGTATTCTCACTGGCAAAACTTTATGAGACACTAGATCACGATTATTGGACCAAAACATTTTATTACATGAATTATTGGAAAGTTCGGCGAATCAACCTTCATTAAATAAAGAAACAGCAATGTCTGATCCAAGCACGCCTTTGGGCAAAATGGTGTGCATATGTTGTGGAAAAAAAACTTCTGCGACTGTTCTTGCCAGCGAAAACATGAAGAGGAACGATTAAAGGAAAAAGAATGACACAGAAGGAAAACAAACAGACCCTGAAAATCGGAAAAAAGAAAAAGCAAGGTTGTGTAACTCTAAAAACTGACGACCTAGAAATAATCGAACAGGAAATAGCTGTTGCAGTAAAAACTACAGATAAACAAACACCAGTGACTTTGCCGCTTCTACAGGGCAGCTCAGTGTATAACATCTTTAATGCTAAAACTACAAATGAGAAACGTGACACAGAACTAACTTTAACAAAAAAAACTAAAAATCAGAAATTAAATAAACTGAAGAAAAACAAAAACTCAAGACAATTCATCAAACTGCTGACGGTAGCTGACAGAAGAGCCCAGGAAAAGAGTGCCGCCATCATACGCAAATACTCGGCAATATCAAGAAATAAGATCATTACTCCTGGGAAAGAACCCTTAGAAAATGAGTTGGGTCGTTCAGTGCCGATTGAATTGCGATATGATCCTTTAGACAATCTACTGGAAGCAGTGGTGAAATCAGAAAAACCCTGTGGAATGTTAAAATCTTATCCTGCCCCGCAAGTAAATCAAAGTAATTGTCCAACTACAGCTACGAACGGTCGGTTAGAAGATTGCACGTCCATGACTCTGGAAAGCAGACGTGAAGCAATACAGAAATCAATGGGCCTATTTATGTCACGGCCGGCTCTAAACTTCAAATTGAATGATGTTACTGAAAACACTTGCAGCTCCAGCATGACTTGGACTAACAAGTTGCAAGCAAACAATTTTCACACCATTCAAAAAAATGGGAATTATGGTCAAAGAACCTCATCCACGGACACCACTCCCATGGTGCCAAACAAAAAACTTGAAATTAATGCCAATCTGAAAAATCGGCATAATAAATGCAATGACACAACGCATGTTAGTCTAATACTGCAATTTCGTGGAGGTGATTTTGGCCTATATGACCTGAATCGAGCTTCTGTGCTGAACATACTGAACAATATTCCGAGCCTACAAGGCACCAAATCTGATGACATAGCCCAAATTGAATTCATTCATGATCACGATCGATCTGTGGTCAAAATCTGGATGATTTCGGCCCTGGTCAAATATACCATCTTGCAGAGGAAAGATGAAATCTATCAACTGGGCTTCCTTCTTTTGAATCCAACGCAAACAACAAATATGCCCAACATCCAGCCTAATATATATATATATATATATATATACCGAAGAATGACCCAAAAGGCTGCATGGATGAAAAACCCAGTTACAGTCTCATATTCAACAGCTAATAGCAACCAGCAGAGAGTTGTAGCCTGTTCGTCCCCTGGAAATGAGGCTATTGGATGTTAGCTAAGTACAAAACAAGTTAATCGAACAATACAATTAGCCTCGTGGAAAACAAGAGGTTATGCCCACCTAATAAAGTCTTCAGTGTCCCTATTAGCTTATTACAACATCATTATGTTGCAAGAAGTTTGGCTGAGCTCTCCTCCCATCTGGGAAGACCATCAAATTGCATTAATTCCAGCTACTACTCAAATCAGGGGCAGACCAAAGGCTGGTTTAATAACTGCAGTTAACATTTCAAATGGGTTAAAATTAGAACCTTGGCTTTCGCCAAATAGCTATATCCAGCTGGTGCGTATATCATCTGAAGAAAGTACGATAGCCTGCCTTAACATATACTGGAATCATCTAAGTATCCAGGACAAACGATTCTTCAGAGATCTGAGCATCTGTCTGGACTTGATAGCAAAAACTCCTTCTATCAAACATATCATTATAGCGGGTGACTTGAACATGAACTGTGTGAATGATAATGGTGGAAAGTTGAAAAACACTGTCTCTCAATGGAGAGGATTAATGAAAGAGAGAGGCCTCAAGCTGAATAATGGTGCAGTGGAAGGGGACATCCCTCCAAATACAACTTGGCGGCAAGGTCTCCTGATATCCATTATAGACTATGTGTATGTGGATAGTGAACTATTTCCCATGATCACCTCTTTTAAAGTGATCGAACAGACCTTAAGTGATCACAACATCCTGCGTCTGCAATGGGAATGGCCCTTGAATCAGACAAAGAAGCGAAACCGAATGAACAGTGAGGCTTTAGCGGTTTCCTCCAAAGGTAATCGATTCAAATGGACTCCTTCATCATTGAATGACCTACTCCGGGTCAAATCATACCTTAAGGATATATTTGAACCCCACTTGATGTATATGAGTGGAGACTATGTTGCTGTATTGCACACATTTAAAATCAAAGCAAGCATCAAGTATGGAACTAACAAATTGCACATCCATGTCTATGATGAAGAAGTTTGCAATTATAAAATAAAGCACAGGAAGGACATACGTCTCTTGATGCAAACTTATCCAATAAATAAGGTCCAAGAGATCTCCAGATGCAAGAACAAGTAAAAGAATTGGATAAAGCAGCGCAAAGTGGCATTGTCTATGACAGATGCTCAAACCATGCTATATTCAATAGCCTCTAAAAACTCTGCCTTAGTGTGGGGTCTAATAAAATCCATTCATGGTGACAAGCAATCCATAGTACAAGTTAACGCAGTGCCTGAGGAAGTATGGACACAATATTATGAATCGCTGTATGCTGAAGAATATTGGCCTGGTACAGCAGCTGGAGTGATGTTGGACAGGAATAACCAACTGGTATTTGATGATCTTGATATATTACTAAATATAAAGAAACTTAGTAGATCCAGAGCCCCGGACCCTGATGGGTTTACAAATACCATGCTAAAAGATAACCCTGAGGAGTGGGCGTCTATCCGAAGGGTTATATTCGATCAGCTCATAATTAACAACAGAATACCGTCCTCCTGGCAAAGGTCTATTATAGTCCCCATATACAAGAAAGAGGATAGACTGGATCCTTGCAACTACAGGCCAATTTGCCTTACTCGATGCTCCAGGGAAAATATTTGCGCGATTGATTCTGAAGAACTTCAATAAATGGACCATTGATGCAGGCTTAAATGACCCCTTTCAGACAGGCCTTGTAGCTGGCATAGGCACAGCGATTAATTTGCAAGTGCTACATGCCATTAAGCAGCGAGAACAACAAGCCAAACAACAAGTATATATGGCATTCATTGATTTCGAGACTGCTTTCGATTCAATATCCAGGCAACTATTATTTAGTAAACTGTCAAATAACCATTGCCCCTTACATCTCTCACATTGGATAATAGAGTTTCATAGAATATGTCAATTCAAGTAAGACTAACAATGGACGGGAAACTCTCTAGACCGATTAACACCTATAAAGGTTTTAAACAGGGTTGCCTGTTGGCATCTACTTTGTTCAACTACTACATATCCGATGTGGGGAATGGGTTTAACACAATAACATCTGACGCACCTCGCTTGTGCTCCAATGCAATCCCCTGGCTATTTTATGCAGATGATCTAGTGCTCCTGGCTAAGACTGCCAGGGGGGCTGCAAGCATTACTTGACCAACTGGGAAAGTATGTCAAGACCAATAAACTGTGTATAAATTTGACAAAAACTAAAGTTATGAAGATTGTACCCAACTATAAGAACAGAATGTCTCATCAGATCTGGTCACTGCAATCCCAACCCCTTGAACATGTGGACAGTATAAATATCTAGGGGTACTGATAAACAATAAGGGGTCTGATGTGGCATACCATATTGAATTACTGCCGCCTCTCAGGCATCCATAATCAATCACAAATACGGACGCTTTTCATTGAAACCGATAATAACATATTACTGCCAAAAAGTAGTACCTACAGTGACATATGGTGCAGAGGCCAGATCGTGGACGCCTGAGATATTCTGGTCCAGATTGGAAGGTGCCTTTTGGTAAAGCATACTCTGTGTACCCAAAGCTATTCCCATGTGTTTGCTGAGGTATGAAATGGGTTTATCCTCTCTGTATACTGTATATATGTGGAGATTGTCCATTCTATATCGCAAATGTTTGCTGAGTCGACAGGGAAATACCATCCTACATATTTTGTCCATATATGTACAAACAACAACTCATCGTTTCATGGTAACCTGGCAAGATAAGATCAACATTTTTCTGCAGATGTCACTGAGGAATTATTATTAACAAATCCTGAGAGAGCAAAACACAAGATAATGTTATGGGATTGGATACACACATATGAACAGTGTCAAAGTACTAAGCATGCAACCACGCACAACATTATCACAAAAAGAATGAGAAGACCAGAAACCTATGTATTAAAATTCCCAGGAGCTACGTTCAGAGATCTTTTTTTACGATTTAGATTAAATATATGGCACACTAAAAGTGTCCTGGCTAAGTGGAAATATTGTCGTAGAGGACAACTTTTGTCGATTTTGTGAAAACCCAAAAGAACCCGAAACAATGTTACATCTACTTGCAATGTGCCCAATGCTTCTTAACAAAAGAACCGATTACTTTAAATCTCATTTTGAAGCTCATAGCTCCTTATCTGTTGAACAATTCTGGAATCACATTTTTAACACTCAGTTGGATAAAATTAGAATAACAATTGTTAATTATTTAATCTCATTGAACATACAGAATGTGCACTCAGCATATACATGACGTGTATGACATGATGTTAAAGCCTGCTGGAACAAAATTCAAAATCTTTTAGACATGTGAAAGAAGATTTTTGATCTCAATCCCTGAACAGTGGACATGGTATATTTCTCTCTCTTAACTATGTGTTTTAATTTAGCATTGTCCACTTTTTTTATTTTTTATTTTAGTTTTGTATTTCTTCATTTATTTTATCTAGATGTAATGTTGATGCTGATTATGAAATGTGTATTCTAAATTAAAATGAAATTGTTTTTGTTTTGTTTTCTCTTTTTGTATAATGTATTGAAAAGTTGATTATTCAACTATATAAAAAAACAAATTCTTAGCATTCCATATTGTCTGTCCCCGGCACAAACTGTTTGCCCTAACACACTCTCCTTCACGTCGAAACACACTATATGCAGACCAAATATGGCACTCACACAACATAATTTAAAACCCCCCCTTTCAGACATCAAACAACAGAACTCTATATCTCTACCACAAACTTGCTCACTACTGCACGAGCCAATGTACCATATCTCCTGGGACACATTAGGATCCCATTTGTACAAAATAGTCCATATGTCCTCAACACCGACCTCGCAGAAACAGGCCCACACACACTACCCAGTTTCCACCGAACTGCATGCATCAACACAGTAGGAAAGCTAGCTTGCAATCTCCATCCCTCCTAAACCACCCTCCTCTCTTACAGATCCAGCAGAGCACCTGGAGACCATGCAAATGGCAGTGGTGTATGGTAAACGTCTCAGTAAAATGAAATAACTACAAAGCCAAAAGTATTGGCTTTCACAATGTTGGTTAGTTGAGTTCCCAGTCAGATGCCACTGAAAAAATACAAATGATAACGCTATTGGCTTTTACCAATGCTTCTTGGATGTGTATTCATCTTGTTGTTGATATATCAAAATTCACTTTCCAAAATGAGAGACAAAGCTACTACCATTTCTTTGTTGATGAAGAAGTACAAAGGCAAACTTAATTGGTTTTACCAGTGATTGCTGTTTGTATTGCCCCACTGGATGTAGTAGCTGTATTTTGAATTGTAATATTACACCTTATGAAAGGATATACGAAGGTATGAGCATTTGTCAGTGATCAACTACAAAGGCCACATCTACTAGCTTTGCCAATGCTTGTTTGATGAGTTAACTGTCATATCTTCATCTATAATGTTACACTTTATGAAACGAGATACACAGCTATGATCATTTCTTTGCAAATGAACAACTATAAAGTCCAAAATAATTGGCTTTGCCAGTGCTTGTTAGATGGGTTTTCACTCATATATTCATACAGCATAATACACTTCACGAAACGAGAGAAACCAGTATAAACAATTTTCGAAGATAGTAGGTTTTCAATGACAAAGAAATGGTCCCAACGCCAAAACGTTTGGCTTTGCAAATGCTTATTTGATGTATTTTTAATGGTATGTTTGTATGTTCTGTGAGACAGGCATGGTATCAAAAGAGAGACAGACTCAAAGGTAACAGTTTCCAATACCTAACTGGCCCTAACTCTAAAGGGATTGTTCCCTCAACTAATGTCCCTAAGGGCCATCGGTGTCTGAAGGTCCAAAACCAAAATCTGTCTGTCTAAACCTGTGTTTGCCCTCACTCTTTGACAAAATGTGATAGGACATCTTCTTAAAGGAAAAATAGTGGTTCAAGAAAAAGGAAATGTAAACCTCAGCTGGTTTCAGGTAGTCTTACCAATATCTGTAGTTCTGCCGGTTCAAAAATATGAAGTCAATGAAGTTCACAAGGTCTCTGGGTCTCTTGGGGTTCCCTTCCCCTAGCTCGGACGCCTCTGGTTCCAAACAAAAAGACACAGTTCCTGTTGGGCCTCTCAGTGTTCCCTTTACCAAGTCTTGGCCTTTCTCCACAAAGGTCAACACCGTCTTGAGTAGGCCTTTCAGGGTTCCCTACCCCCAAGCCCAGGCCCCTCTTTACAAAGCTCAACACAAAGCAAAATCTAACACAATTCTTCTTAGGCTTCTCAGGGTTCCCTTCACCAAGTGTATGCCCTTCTGGTTTCAAACACAAGTTCAGCCTGTCAGGATGTACCTTTTCTTTATATACAGTTGTTTTCACATACAATCCTTAAATGGGGTAGAATCAGGGACTTTTGAAGAAGCCAGGCTCTTTTCTGCTCCTAACCGCGACCACTCTAATCTTCAGGCCCTCTCTTTATTTCTTGTACTTGCTTTCCTTTTAACCTCTTATCTCCCTTTTCCATCTGTGTGTGTTTTGTTTCACTATAAATGTGCTACTTCT
This sequence comes from Ambystoma mexicanum, assembly GCF_040938575.1. NCBI lineage: Eukaryota > Metazoa > Chordata > Amphibia > Caudata > Ambystomatidae > Ambystoma > Ambystoma mexicanum. The sequence continues at coordinate 342,676,978 of NC_090921.1, read as the reverse complement.
GTCATGAGCTCTTGGGTGACAAACACGTAGTCCAGCCTGGTGTGTAAATTTTGTGGGGCTGAATAGTGCGAATATTGTCTATCCTGCAGATGGTGAGACCTCCATGCGTCCTCGTACCCAAAATCCGTTATCAATGACTGCAGTGCCCTAGCGGCTGGAGTAGGCCTAACTATTTAGCTATCTGATCTGTCTATTTTTGGGTTTAGTGCGCAGTTAAAGTCTACAAAAAGGAAATATTGTCGGCAAAACGAGAAACCTATAACACTAGAATAGCCCAAGCTAATTCTAGTATGAAGGAACTCTTTATCATCCTAAAGGAAATAGAATCTCCCATCCCAGTGCCAGACAACTGTGTCAAAGACAAACTCTGGTGCACCAATAATCAGCTAGCCCTAGCTAACAAAGTGTCAACTCTCCAATCTAAAATTGGCAAGAAAAAATCCTCACTCAGTTTGGATACTAAGCCCAAAATGTCCATCACCTCCCCTAAAAACAACAATGTAATGCCTCGCTTTAAGTTCTCCAAAGTATCTATTACTGCGACTGAAAAAGTCATACTATCACTCAAACCTTCAAATTGCCAGGGGGACCAATGTCCAGCCCAACTGATAAAGGACGCTGCCAGAGACCTTGCTCCCTTTATCTCAAAACTCATTAACGCCTCATTCTCAACAGAATCTTTACCTAGTAACTTAAAAGAGTCCTGGGTTCTCCTATTGCTTAAAAAACAGACGCCAGACCCAGCCATAACCACAAACTACCGCCCAATCACCACCGTGCCATTCCTCCTAAAAATTATAGATAAAGTGGCGTACTCTCAAATTCAGAAACACCTTGAAACCAACAACCTGCTAGGAGCACGGCAGTCTGGCTTCCGTCCCCAGCACAGGACCGAAACAGCCCTTTTAGATCTAAAAGCACAAATTGACGAGCTAAGAGATCAAGGAAAACCAGCCCTACTCCTCCTCTTGGACCTATCAGCTGCAGTTGACCTTGTTGACCACAAGGTCTTTTGCAGGCATTTGGACATGTCTGCACACTTTTCCGAAGAAGCCACTAACTGGATCCAATCCTTCCTCAATAATAGGACCATGAGAGTCTTCTCCACCACTGCGGCATCAGACTCCATCCCCATCACATGCGGCGTGCCTCAGGGATCCCGCGTTTCCCCCACACTCTACAAAATCTTCACGAAGCCCCTTTTCGATGATCTGGACCTTCTTGGTATCACCTACACTAACTATGCAGATGATACTCAGATTCTCCTACCACTTACTGGTGATTATGATAAGGATTTGGCCTTGGTGAACAGGGTGTATCTCATCATCCAGGCATGGATCGCCACTCATGGACTATGCCTGAATGATGACAAAACTGAAATCATCATCCTTGGCACACCCGTCACCCTCAAAAAACTGGGCCCCAACTACTCCTCCTTTAACATAGATAATAACCAAATTACAACCGCCCACGCGGTAAAAACTCTAGGCTTCTACTTGGACTCTACCCTCTCTTTTAACAAGCAGGTGAACGCGATGGCTTCTGCCACCGCCTACACCTGCAAATTGATAAGAGCAGGCAAACCCTTCCTTTCCAATAATAGTTGCATCACAATTGCAAGAGCGCTCGTGTTATCAAAGCTGGACTATTGCAACTTGCTCTATATTGGGGCCAACAAGGAAGTGATCAAAATAATTCAAATCTTACAGAACAACGCGCTTAGAGCGGCATTAGGCATCCCTAGGAGAACCCACATTACTGAACATAGAAGAGCCAACAACTGGCTTTCTACTCAGGAGAAAATCCAGCTAAAAGTGGCCTCCCTTGTTTACAAATGCCTAAACAATGCCGCACCATGTTACCTTTCTGAGAGATTCATAAGAACAAAACCAACAAGACTCACCAGATCCGCTAACGCCAACAACATTTCTACACCTAGATTTAGATTATCCAGAGTCGGTGGTTGTAGCTTCAAGGTTAAAGCAGCTAAACTCTGGAACTCCCTACCACCTACCCTGCGGACAAATCAACCATACTTCACCTTCCGACACAACCTTACAAGGTGGATCAAAGACGCAGACAAATAACAGACCACTATTCTGCCTGGACTTATCCTGCTTCTCTCTCCACTTCTGCACTTTGCACACACCTACTGTAAATACGTGCACCAGTACTCCTGCCACCATGTTTATGCTCTGTATATTTCTTGTTTCTTTTTGCCTGTGTATATTTCTTGTTTCTTTTTGCCTGTGTTTGCCTGTAACTAAGCTGTAAATTGTCTTAAAAATGCACCCGGTTACCCTTGGGTCTGGTGTGCAATACAAGTAATAAAAACAAACAAACAAACAAACTATGTCGTGCACACTTGTACCTTTCTTTGCTTTACTTTCTCCATGTTGTGCCTCTTGCACACCTTCTTTCTATCGGGCACACTTGCACCTGTCCTTTTCCTTGTTGTGCCTCTTGCACACGTCTTTCTTTCTATCGTGCACACTTGCACCTGTCCTTTTCCTTATCGTGCCTCTTTCACACTTCTTTCACTCTTCTCTGTACTGGTTCCTTTTTTTCAGGTCATTTGCACCCTTTTCTTCTTTGCATATCTTTACTCTATACTTCGCTTTATTACCGGGCCGCTAGTGCGCTTAAATGTATTTATTCTGGACTTTGCTTTATTTCTGCTCTACTAGTACACTTTCTCCTTCTTATTCCTTCTTTTGTACTTTCTGTACTTTCATGCTTTCACTCTCGCATTCCGCTCTGTGCCGCTTTACAAAATCTTGTCTTTCTCCCTTTTCGCTTCAGCCAACTGCACGCTCCAGAGTTTCTCTCTCTCACTTGTTCGAAACTCACTGGGTGGCGACCTGGATGCATTGGGTCAAGGTCAGGGTCTCAACACCTGCTCCTCTGACACCCTTGCGACCGGGACACGTCCCAAGGGAATGAGCACTTCACTGGATGCCGCCTGCAGGATGCAGGCTGCCTCGCTCCATCTCCCTGGAGACACGGCTCCCTAGCCACACTGCAGCACCTCAAACACATCAGGCTAATGTCTCGGCATGCGGCTCTCCTCTAGATCCTCCAGGCTTCTCCTCCTGCAGCTCCCTGCTCAGCTCCTCTGGTCCAGTCAGCATCCCCAGCTCACTCTTTCACCTGTGCAGAACCACACCTTTTATAGTCCTCAGTGTATGTATGTATGTATGTATGTATGTATGTATGTATGTAATCTTATATAGTGCCGGCAGTCCGCGGGCATCAGGGCGCTTGACATAAAACAATACAGACTCTAACTAGTAAGGGCACATCAAGAGTCCCTAAAGTGGCACGGAGAAAGGTGCCCACTTTCTAAGATTTCACCTAAAGCGATATGTCTTTAAACTTTTCCTAAAACAAATGTTGTTTTCTTCCAGTCTCAGCTTAAGTGGGATGCTATTCCACTGCTGCGCAGCCAATACTGCAAATGATCTCCCCAAACCTGACTTTAATTTCTGTTTTGGCACAGTGAGCAGACCTTTTCCTGCTGAGCGTAAATGTCTCTGGGGGATGTAAGGCACAAATTGCTTTTTGATGTATTGAGGGGTGTCGCCAAACAGGCACCTATGGACAATAGTCATAGCTTTAAAATTCACTCTCTCCTCCACTTTGAGCCAATGCAGAGATCTTCTTGCCATTGTTACATGATCTCTGCTCTTTAATCCCTTCACAATCCGCACTGCATCATTTTCTATAATTTGGCCCATTGCCAACTCTTTTTTAGTGGCTCCTATCAGTAGGGCATTGCCATAGTTCAACCTGGACAATACAATTGCCCTCGCGACTGTAGCTATGTTAGTATGGCCGAATTGAACTCATTAGGTGTAGATAACATGCCGTGTTTTTGTGCAGGTAATTTACCTATGCCTCTGAGCTGACTGCAGCATTGACGATCATCCCTAAAGTCTTGACCTGATTTGATACTTGGATTTTTGCCTCATTTATTGAGAATATCTTATACTCTTCTCCTAGCTTGGCATTTGTCTGATTAGTTCCAAAAATCATGAGTTCTGTTTTGATGTCGTTAAGACACATCCAATTTTGCTGCATCCATGTTTCAATGTTACTGTACACTTTTGCTATCTTATCACTGTCTCTGATGTAATTTCCCTCTATTTCAATGATCAGCTGCGTGTCATCGGCGTAGTGTGTAAAAAACACGCCGACCTCATCCAACACGTCACATAATCTTCTCATATATATCTCAATAACAGCGGTCAGAGACTCGCTCCCTGAGGGACCCCGAACATGATTGTGATAGCCTCAGAGAATAAGTCCCCCCAGTGCATTCTTGCTTGGCGCTCTGTTAGAGATGATACAAGCCAATCCAATGCCACCGTAGAACACTCTGCTGTGCATTTCAGCGCATTTACCAGTATTTGGTGATCTACCAGGTCGAAGGCTGCACCGAGATCCAGCAATATTAGCATACCTGCTTTACCTCTGTCAACTAATTCCAACACTTCTCCTTTTATACACCCGGAAGATGCTTAAGATCAGCCGATAGGAGCACCTTGAATCTACCCTGTGCCAAGCGTGCACCAGGGCAAGGAAAATCCTTCCCGGTGAAAGCAGTAATCTACTGGAACAATATGCCGACGGGATTACGGCAAGAAGTGAACTACCAGAGGTTCACGAAATCGCTCAAAACTTTCTTGTTCCAATGAATAGAGCCGACTTCTCCCGCCAGCACCCAATCATAGTTTTAGAGAAGAGTACTATGTGTATTTGATCTTTCTTGGTTTTCCGCGCCCTGATGCCTGCGGGCTTCCAGGGCGTTACAAGCAGACAATAATAATAATAATAATGTGGCTTTGAAGGTCTAACATTGCTGTTTCCATGCTGTGAACAGCCCTAAAGCCTGATTGTCGTTCATGTACAGAGGCCTGTTTCTCTATGTGTTTTCGTAGTTGATTTGTCGCGATTTTATCTAATATTCTGAAGATAAAATTAGAGTTTGTGATCGGGCGAAGATTGCCGGGAACCTTTCGGATCAAGGCCTGCCTTTTTAACCAGGTGCATAACGGTTACTTTTTAAAATTCTTTCGGTACTGAGCCCTCTTTAAACAAAGCTTTAATTATTTTCACAAAGACTGGGGCAAACAGTTCTTTATTTTCCAGAATAATCTTTGATGGCAAAATATTTTCCGCACATGAGGTGGGTTTCATGTGTTTTAAGACTTCGATCATTTCTGTTTCGGAGATAGTTGTAAAATTAAATGTGTCAATCCCAACCTGTTTAACACTATCTTTCCTCTGTGTTGATCTACCTGCAAGTTCTCTGGCCTTAATTAAATTTTGCCTAGCCTTTAATATTTTAGCTGCAAAGGCATTTTACACTACATCACAGTCTTCTTAAGTAGGTGAAAAGCTGGAGTGAGAGATTTGGATTTCTCAACACTTTTTAGGATTTCAAATATCTTGCTCGTAGCATTAGATGCTGCTTCAATTTCCTTATTGTAGAAGTTGGCTTTAGCCGCTCTTATGCTATCTCTATACTTTTCATTTACTAACTTCCAGTTGTCCTTATTTTCCTTTGTACGGTCTTGATGCCATTTTCTTTTAAACCATTTCTGATGCTTACTATCTTTCCGAGCAGTTTTGGTTTTCAGTGGTGCTACTTGTACTTGGATTTGTGTTGTATATTTACTTAGTATAGTTTCACAGCTATCTTGGTCCTGCAGAGATGACAGAATTTTGTCTAGGCAGGGTTGCAGCTGTTCGGCACCCAGATTTTGAAAATTCCTACTCACTACTTTAATGTGTGGATTATGTTGTTGTTTAGGAGTCTCCAACATTACTTCAAATGATACCAAGAAGTGGTCACTCCATATACAGGGTTCTGTATTTACTGACTGGACCTGAAGGTTTTGCATTAAAACCCAGTCCAATTGGTTTTCTTGTGGTGTTGTGGGCTCTTGGTTGGCTACACCAAAGTCTACATGTTTTAGTGTATTCTCCAATGCGATAGCTTCTTTGTCTTTCCCATTCCCTCTCCAATAGTTGAAATCTACAACTAACAACGTAGATGCGTTTGGTGATTTCCGATTTATTAGTTGGGAACAGAGTTCATTGGCAAAGTCTGAGACCTGTGATGGCGGTCTATAGATAACTACGATATTTAGGCATTTATTTGGGGAGTATACTAGTTTCAAATGTAGTGTTTCACATCCCTTACAGCTGAAATTGACTTTGAACAGTTTCATTGATTCTTTAGCGATAATGGCCACTCCCCCACCCTGCCCGCTTTCTCTGTTTATGTTGTATACAGTATAGCCTTCCGGCACCGCTATGTCACATGTTGGCCCAATTGGGTCTTTGAGTCAGGTTTCAGTGACGCATAATACATCTAATCTTTGCTCCCTGATCATCTCATGTATGTTGGGCGCGTGTTTGCTCAGAACGAGCTTTCAGAACGAGTTTTCAGTAACCCTACCTTGAGCATTTGATTTAACTGAGGTGGCTTAGTGTAATTCGCTTCCTTTTCCCTCTGTTGATTAGCATTCCCTTTAACAGACATGGATTTATTCCCACTGGACAACTCTCCTTCCATACTATCAAATGGGAAAGACATTTTCACACAGCAAACAGTACAGTAGTACTTGTATTCCTAATACAATAGGTAAAAAAAATAAAAGAGAGTAGGCAGAGCAGAGCACTCACCGGAGCGAAACCAGAGTAAACTGGCCCCTACGCGCCGGCGCTTACGCACCTGACGTAGGAATTAATATGCTCGCAAACTACAGGATGCTTGGGAGTTGTAGTTCGCAACGTGTGAGACTGCCCAGCAACCTCATTGCCTCGCAAAAACTTGAACATTACTTTCCACTGTAATCTTTTTCAAACTAAATTCTGTCCATGTAGTAGCGGAGCCCTGACACACAAAGATATTACAAACACTTCAAGTTCCAAAATATTAAAACAATAAAAGCAATTAAAATCTATTCAAATTCAAATCTAGTAAAATAAAATTCCTAGCAGAGTTTCAACACCTATCTAAGACAACCAACAAGGCAGTAATGGGGACAGATAGCTTTATATAACTGGAGTAAACTGGCCTCTACGTGCCGGCGCTTACGCTCCGGATGTAGGAATTAATACGATCGCGAACTACAGGATACATGGGAGTTGGAGTTTGCGACGTGTGAGACTGCCCAGCAACTTCACTGCCTCGCAAAAAAACGTAACGTTACTTTCCACATCGTTCTCAAACTAAATTCTGTCTATGTAGTAGCGGAGCCCTGACACTCAAAGATATTACAAACACTTCAAATTCCAAAATATTAAAACAATAAAAGCAATTAAAATCGAGTGGAGTCAGGTGTGAATGATTATAGTAGAGTGCCTGACTCTGCCTGATTCTATTAGTGGGAAAGGTCACTGGGGGTTGGTAGTAGTCTTTCCCCTGTTTCTTAATGGTTTCTCGATAGGTAATCCTCATTGCTCCTGACCACCTCTCCTCCATCCCAGTAGTTCTTGGAAATGGGGTGTAATTGGAAATCCCCCAGACGACAGAGAGCCTGAGCTTGTCTCATACTCTTTTCATTACCAGGTTTGGGGATTTGTTGAGGCCCATTTGGGTGAAGGAGAGATGTTGAATTCCCTTGTTTACTTGAGGGGGATATCTGGGAGGAAAAAGGTAGGTTCCCAGCATATCTTCTGGGTTTTGAGGAAGGAGAGATAAGGTTAGTGTTAAGAGTTGAAAAAGGGTTTGGTCTCTCTTGATGCCCTTTGAGATTTTATCTTCCCTTTTGGCGGGGGAAGGTTACAGGGCAGGACAGGGCTTGGGTGACAATATCCCATGAACAAAGAGGATGGGTAGGATGGATTGGGGCAAGGAACAGGGAAATGTCTTGCCTTCGGACGCTCTTTGCGTAGTCCCCAAGGACCCTCTGCCCAGGTGATCCCCCCCTCGCTTGTCTGCTCCCAGGTTTGGGATTCAAGAGAGATGGCCCTCCCCTGGCCACCTGAGAAACGGAACCCCGGGGACTACTTGTGAGAAAGCCTTCAGGTTTCTCACAGTTCTAATAACATATCACATTTTTAGAGATGATGCAAAGTTGCAACCACTTGTTAGTCAATGAGTCCTATGTTTGTTTGTTTGTTTGATTTGCTTATATAGCTCACCAAGCCCAAAAGTATCTGGGTACTTTTCCTAAAGTACATGTTACAGAATTATATACAGTGTGAGACAAGATAGTCAATATACATTTGGAATATATACAGTAATGGGCATTTACAAAAATATACATGGTGATGAAATTTTACAGAAAATATACATACAAGGCATGTTCATACATTAGAGTATGCGTGGGGAAGTGGCTGGCTGTAGGGCCTTGGGTAAGGACGTGCAGCCTATAGGCATAGTCAAGAGGGCAGCAAAGGGTCTATAAGTCACTGTAAGCAGGGTGGTTATTACTTAGAATGTGAGAATAACCAGCATTTAATTTATTTCCGGAATGAGAGGTACACCGGATCAATTCTTAGTGTAGGTGGAAGCTTGTTCCAAGTTTTAGCTGCTAAGACTGGGAAACTAGATCTTCCTGCTTTATTGAGTGTGCGTACGTGGATCTCATAGGCCTAGAGGCCTCTTTCCTGTAATATGTGTTCAGTAGGTAGTGCAGAGCTGAGTTGTTAAGGCACTAATGAGTGATCATGATTATTCTAAAGGTAATGCTATCTTTGATCGGGATCCAGTGGGCATTTACTCTGGTTTGAGTAATGTGGTTAGATTAAGGGATGTTGAAGGCAGCCCTAAGAGCATTGTTTTGCAATTCTTGTAGTTTGTGCAGATTGTTTTAACTGGTGCCTAAGTAGAGGGTGTTACAGTAGTCCAGTTTGGACATTATAAGGGCTCTAGCAAAGGTAAGACAACTGTTGGTATTCAGGAATGGTTGACAAACATTTATCAGTTTTGATGTGTATGCTGTAGAGGAGGCAGTAGCATTAATTTATCTTTGAAGGTTTAGGGCAGAGTCTAGATAGAAGCCGAGGGTTTTAGCTACTTTGTCTACTTTGATGACATTGCCATCGATAGTGAATGAGGTGCATCTAGGGCCTAGTTGACTAAGTTTTAGTTTAGAGCCGATGAGGAGAATCTCGGTTTTGTCATCATTGAGACAAAGGCCCTGATTGGCCATCCAGCCCTGTATTTTGCTATAGATTTCATTGAGGAGAGTAGTGTCAGATTAGTTTCCTGATAGGGTGATGAGTATTTGCATATCGTCGGCATAGTTCGTGTATGATAAGCCTAAATCATCAAGATGGTCGAACAATAGCTTTGTGTATATGTTGTAGAGGGTGGGTGATATGCAGGGTCCTTGAGGACTCCACATGTGTCATAAACTAAGGGAGAATTGAAGATCTGACCCTGGTTGGCTGTCTTCAATCTCAAAACGGTTCAACAGTAGCAACGAAGACCGTGGACAGAAAAACCTTCCCCCAAGAGCGCGGCTTGCAGGAGATAAAATACACCTGACAGGTCAGGGACTTGGGTGAAAAGTCAGGAGCAGCAACAGAGCTAAAGGAAAAAAGGTAAGTTCACAAGATCAATATCATAAACACTAGATATTGGAAGTTAACCGCAACCTCCCCCTTGTACAACACAACTCTTACCTGCAATGAACATGAGTAAGGCTGTGAACCTACTTGACTGTGAAGGTACTGGTGTTATATAGAAGAAGTTGGTGCAATAAAGGTAATCCAAGTGGTAAAATCCCAATAACCTAACCCGAACGGCACGAGGGCGCAACTAATAGTGTCCCCACAAATCCAAAGGAAATAGCAGTGCATCCATACAGATTTCCAATGAGCAGCAGACCGTCCATAAAAGTTCAGCAATAAGTGTTGAGCTTGAAGTGACACAAAGGTATACTAGCAGAGCGTCCAGGTGTCACTTAAAATAAAGAAAACAAAAAGTTTCAAAGTGCACAGTGAACTAAGGCAGCAGATTGTCCAAAGAGGGAGTGTGGTGGTGCACACGAGAGGTGTGGCTGCAGGTCCCAGGCGAGTGCTGAAGTGATGAAGAAAGCAGCAAGTCCGTGGGCAAAAAGCAGATACAGACTCCCACAATGAAATGCCAGTTCAAGCAATGAAGTCGGGTAGCAACAGACCTGAAGCATGTCCGCCGAATGAGCATTCTGTTAAGGGCTGTCACAGGAAGCAAGGTCGTAGGCAGGCAAAGACTTGGTAACCAGGTAAGCAATTTGGGGGGGAAGGGACCAAGCATCAGAAATCAAGAGCGAAACAGATGTGAAGTAATCCAAAAAGCAGTCCAAGGTCAGAATAACGGAGCTGAGGCACAGAAACAAAGCGTGACTTAACAGGAGGAAACTCACAGTTAAGGAGCACTCAAGAAGCGTTCTCTTGGCATATTTATGGTTTACCTATGGAGGATGATGGGAGGCACATCGCATATGGATCACGTAACTCTCCTTGAACCGGAGACACTGGGAGTTGTAGTTTCCTGGATACCGCCGCAATGAAAGGCGCAGGGTAATTTCCAAGTGTTTGTGGCAGAGTGCTTAGACAATGCAGCCAGGCGCCGAGTTGTGACAACATATGATAGGGGATGTGTGAGCCGATGCTATGGGAGAGAAAACCCTCATGGATCTTTCAGCCAAGAAGGACTTGACCCAGGATGCGGGTTGGCTAGAGAATGAGGCAGCAGTGGTAAAATGGTTGATTAGGATGTAGTCGACTAAATCGACCGCTGCTGATAAGTCCAATAAGAGGAGTAGTGCAGATTTGCCATTATCCCTAGCCTCATCCATTTGGATTTTCAGATCCAAGAGGGCTGTTTCGGTCCCATGTCTTGGTCTGAAACCCAATTGTCTAAGGAGGTTGTTTGATTCTAGGTGGTTTTGGATCTGGATATAGGCAGCCTTATCTAAAATTTTAAGGAGGAAAGGCACAGTGGTAATAGGTCTGAATTTGGTTGGGATGTTCGGGTCCAGGTTAGGCTTTTTTAAGAGCGTCATGACCCATGCATCTTTGAGGTTTTTTGGGACAGTGCCTGAAGCAAAGGACACGTTTATGAAGGAAGTTATGAAGGTAGCAAATTCTTTGGCATCTTTTATAATGGTGGCTGGGCATGTATCCCCTTGGCACCTAGAAGGTTAGAAGCGTCGAATGATAGATTCAACCTCGAGAGAGAGGTGACCGGCGTGAATGTGAAGGCTATGTTGGGAGTCGTCTGGGAAGCAGACTTTGAGTTCTGGTTGGAAGGCGTGTCATTTGGAATGCTCGTTTTGGCAGAAGTCAATAGGCTGCCATTTTTAGATTCAATTTTTGTTTGGAGTGATGTGATTTTGTGAAGTAGGGCCTTTTGAATGTTGGAATACCAAGGAGCGTCTTTCGTACAGGAGTCAGGTGGTGTAGTAGGAGATTCAATTCTTTACCGATAGTGAAAAGCTCCTTAGTATTAGATTTAGCGTTGTAAATTCTGTTATTGTAGCTTTATTTTTCGGTTTGTAAGATGCCAGTTTTATAGGTGGTGGAGGAATACACAAATTTGTCCTTATTTAGAAATGAGTTTTTTTTCTTCCAAGATGCTTCTGCATCTCATTTTTCTTTACGTAGTGATTTCAGTTTAGAGGTGAACCATTTATTGAGATGTGCTGCAGGTTTAGCTTTCCTTAGTTTAAGAGAGGCAAGTGGTCCAGGGCATCTAAGAGGGTCTGGTTATAAAGTTCTACCATAGCGGCAGGGTCAGAGTCCGGCGGCATTTGTTATTGAAAGATAGGAAGAATTAAGGGGACAATACTTTGTAATGATATTAGACGGTTGTTCCTGGTTAATGTTGGTGGGGCTACGGTGTCCTTTAGAGATGGGAGTTTGGAGTCAGGGATTTCGAAGGTAATGACATTGTGGTCTGACCAAGCACAAGGTGTGCTGGTGAATATTTTAGTGTTGCAGGTAAAGTCTGCTACCCAATCTAAGGTTCTGCCCTTACAATGGGTTGGGTCTGATATCCTTAGTGAGAAACCTAGTTCTTGGAGGGTGTTTTGGATGGCTAGGGTGTTAGTATCTAGATTGTTGTGTAAACCTAGGTTCAGGTCACCTAGGAGTAGTATTTGTGAGTTAGGTTTTGTATTTTGGGTGAGGAGGCCTGTTATGTCATCCTCAAAGGAGGATAACTGGCCCGGTGGTCTATAGATAGTGTGGAGGAGAAGCATCCTTTCTGCTGAGAGCGGGATTTTCACATTCATTTCACATTCATATGACAATTTGAAGTTACAACCAAATGTCAATGAACTAAAAGCGCCAAAACTATTATCTCAAACAATCCTTGTTGGTTTGAGTTTTCAGTCTTATGTTCGTATATCTCATTACATTTTACGCAATGAGATACAAAGCTATGCCATTTTGTTTGTAAAGTGTAAATGCCTAAACTATTGCCTTGCCAATGCCTGTTGTTTACATTGAGTCATTGTTCTTAGTAGTTGTAATTTTAATAATAATATTGCACTTTAGATAAGGAGATACAAGGCTACAACCATTTGTCAGTCAATAAACAATCAAAAAGGCCAAAACTATCAGCTTTGCCAATGCTTGCTTGGAGTGTTTTCAGTGGTATGTCTATCCTACTTTAAGAAACTGGTTACAAAGCTCTAAGTATTTCTTTTTCACAGGACAACCACAAAAACTAAAATGATTGGCTTAACCAATGTCTTTGAGGTGACCTTTCAGTGGTTTGTTTGTACATGAACTAATGCAATATTAAAAAAAAAAAATCTGAAAGCTATGATCATTTTTTATCAATGAAAAACTACAAACCCCAAATGTATTGGCTTTCCCAATGTTTGTTATGCTTTTTCACTCGTATATTTGTATATCATAATATACTTTATGAAATACAAACTAGTTGATATATTTGTATATCCATACAAGTGGATCTGTCTTGAGTGTCTATTTTTCTGTCTGTGACTATCTGTATTTGTATTTTATTTATATTGTATAAAGCGCCTTAAACCAAGGTGCTGTACAAAGGATCAAAAACAGTACAATAAAAATAAGCAAAACAATTCAGAAAACAATCAATCAGGGATATTGCAGTAGATGAGACTTCAACGATGCACAAAATAATGAATAGACAGAAATAGAGAATAGAGAGTAAGGCACAGCATTCCAATAAAGAGGAGCAAGAAGCTCAAAAGAGCGAAGTCTGTCTAGGTAATGGGTTAATTCTTCACACTCTTTGCTTTGGGTTCTCAGCCAGTACTTCATGGGAGATCTATAAGGGCTTAAAACAGTAACCTTTGACAGTGTCATTTTGATGAATAGCCTACATCTTACAATTGAGCCCTGGAGTCTGTGCCTGCCTGTGTGTCAAATGTAATTGTACATTTGTAAAGCGTTTATGCACAAGTGAAGTGCTTCAAAGTGCTTCAAGGAGGAAAGGAAACAAAGGAATACAGAGTCATTCTTAGGCCTTTAAGTTTCCGAATGATCTAACAAAAAATGATTAGCATACTAGGCCTGACGGCATTATTACTAGTGTAAGTGCATGACAAGAAGGAAGGCGAGAAGGGGGGGCATACAATCCATAAACTACCGTACTAGGCGGGCGATGTTTCAGATACTGCAAGTCCATGACAAAGAGTGAGGTGATAAGGGGGGGGGGAGAAGGAGAAGAATACACAGGAACAAAAAACTACTGTACTAGAATTGGCGAACTAGGCCTAGTGCATTCTGGTAATTTAAGTGCGCAGACAGGAAGTGCAAGGGAGTAGTAGGGTAATAAGTGTACCCAGTCCATCAGGGCCCTTGGTTAAGAACAGAGAGGTTACCCTTCTCATTGAACAAATTCCAGAAGTGCAATACTGGTGAGCAGAGTGCAGAGGCTCAGAGGCAAGTGCAAGGATTGGCGGGGGAGCCTGGGACCTGTAAGGCTCTGGAAGTGCACCAGGTGACCAGTCAGCAGAACAGAGAAAAGTAAGGGAAGAGGAGGAGGAGGGAAGCAGGCGAGAATAGAGAGGAGGTTAGCAAGGGAGAGGGAGAGAGAAAGATGAAGGTCTTGAGGAGTTTCCGGAATTTAAGGGGATCAGGCTCAAGACAGAGAGAGGCAGGGAGGTTGTTCCAGAGGGAAGCACCTTCAGAGGATAAAGATCTAATGAACAAGAACTCACCAAGTGAAAAGAAATCCTGGAGCTGAAAGTCAATCTCTCACCACCAAAATACATCATCCAATGAGAAGCTCGTGGTACCTGACTCTCAAGGGAGAGAACCAATCCGGAGATCCGTGCCAAAGGTCTCCAGCCACAATTCAAACACCTAGGTTAGTATTGGGTGATCCCTAGCCTGGCGGGAATCACCTTCTTGCCCCACTTGTGCACAGAGGTGGCGACAGCTTAGTGACAGCATCCTTGATTAAACCTACATAATTGCCCCATAGGACTAGAAAAGCTCCTGATAAGATTTTGAAGTGGGAGTATTTTAGTCCCTTTTTTTTAAAGGTGGGAGTAAAATGATTTTTTAGGGAGTGAACAAGTGAATCTTATTCCCACTGGGAGTTAATTAATAAGCAAGTACAGATACTTTTTAACTGTATAACAAATGTTTTTTTGATAAATATTTTGTTGCACCAGTTTATTCATGCACATTCAAATCTCAATGTGTAGCCCTTCAGATCAGATTGTAGTTTCTTCCTTTGTCTCTACATGCACTACCAGTAAAAATATATATATATAAATATATGGAGGTGCATGGGTGAAAGCCAGGACAGGGTCCTATGTGACTGTTTCCGATTTTTCTTGGGAGTATTTTTACTACTTGTTCTTATTTTTTGGGAGTATTTGGCAATTTTTAGGGAGTAAAAGTGGTCAATACATCCCTTATCTGTAGGGCTGCATGAAGTACTCGACTCATAGTTGAGTACCAGATCTGTTTCCCATGATGCCCCGTTGTGCCCCCATGTGAACTTGTCGGGGTGGTCAAGGAGGGACCCCATTATTATGAGGGACTCATGTTGTGTACACGATATTGATGACAGGGGGATGACAGCAAACTGGGGTAGTGTTGCAAATCCATAGGAATCGAATGGAGTTAATTATATGTTACTTTTAGTGTTACAATCATTTAGAATGTATACATCTTAGATCTTTGCGCACATAGAAAGATACAAAATTAAAACTGCAAATGAAACGCAAACAATAATCCACATGATAGGGTGCTTTTCACCAAATGCATTCTAAATAGCAGAGACATTCTTGATGGATAAGAGAATGAGTTACCTAGTAAGAACATCATACGAACAGTGCAAGGTTTACAGTTCCCGCAAGGAACAGATGTCATCTTGCCATTTGTATTCAAATCATTAGAGGGGGTTATTCATTTGTTTGGTGGTAATAAGCATGAGGCACGAGGCCAGGGTACGATGGTTTCATGTTTTTCCAGGTCAGCAGAGGTTGTATGTGGCTACATAAATTAGAAGGTCTTTTAGAGACGCCAGGAGTTTGTGGAATGGAGATCGCAATCTGTAGTTCATCCTGTTTAGGCAGACCTTCCTCTATATGCTAAAATACGTCAGCAGGACCATGTGCAATCATTCCTAAAGTTAAAGACCTTAGGACAGTTATTGCTAGCAATGGATTATGTTTTCAATACCAATGTTTAACAATCTACTGATGTCATGACATGACATCATAGGTTATTTATAACGCGCTTAATACCCAGAGGTTTCTAAGTGCGGACCCAGGGATCAAACCTGTTTTGCTCTATGTCGTCTTGCTTCCAAGGCGAGCATGTTGCCCCTGAGCTATCATCCCGAGACATGACCTACTACAATGAATCCCAAGAAGAGGGGTGTTTTCAATATGATCTGAAGATGATAATGAAGATAAGCCTGGCCAATGAAAATGGAAGAATTGGGTAAAGATTGGATTTCTTTGAAGAGGTTTTGTCTAATCATATTTGGGGATGGATGGTAGTAAAGTATCTCGGAGTGTTTTATTTATTTATTTAATATAATATACATATAACCGTATGGTTTTATATATACAATATAAAAACGATACACAAGGTTAAAAACAGCAATACAACAGTAAAATTAAAAAAATACAACATAACATTGTATAATCTCAAATGATAAAACCTAATATATCCATACAGCATATTCCATTATACTACACTATATGTCTCATAAGTCAGCAGATACAAAACAACCATTTAAAAGACACCTTCCGATAATTGATTTAAAATGTCAATAGACTTCCAGTAAAACTTGGTAATAAAATAAATGGGAGTGTATTAAATTGTTGCAAATGGTATAAAAGCTGCCACCTGATGTTGTATTGTTGAGACTTGGATTAGTTTCATCTTGCAACACAATCTAACCACTCCCCAGTGGTTAAATGGTGTATAAACTTGCTTTATGTACAACTGTGTACTCGCTTCTTAAGTGGTGGGCCTGTTTTCGGTTAATGTGATTAAAGGACCATCCCCACATTTGGTGAGCCAAGGTAGGAGCGCAGGCATTCCGATACGTTGGGGGTCTTCTGTCCACACCTCTCAGCTATTCACCTCACGACGGGGACCAGTCTTTAGTGTACATTGAAAAAGAGGTCTGCAGACGGCATATTGGTGAAAGGTCCGTCTGCTCCCTGGAGACGTGGTGCCGTGGCTTAGCTGTGCGGAATGATTTGATGAAGCACCACATTGGAGTACCTTAGGTTTATGTGAGTTCATGTTTGGGGGTTTAAAGCAAAGGGGGGGGGGGGGAAAGGGTAGGTTCTTTGATTTAAGTTTTTTTTTTTAGGGGTAAGGGTAGACCTGGAGTGTGGGTGTCAAATTAGTTGAGGTTGCAGAGTTTGAAAAAGTGGTTGTTTTTTGAGAGTGTGGTCAAACTGTTCTGTGTTTCAAGTCCTTTGTTTATATTTTTTACCTAGTTTGTTATTTCAGAGGTGTGAGGGGGTTCCTTGCCCCTCACCCCCAGTGTGAAGTTTGTCCTGTTACCATTTAGTTGGCTTGTTTGGTAGGCTGGAGCCCTGACCTGAAGGTGGGGTGGAATCTTAGGGTAAGTCCAACTGTAGATACCTGTCAGACTTCGGCTCCACCTCCCCCTTCTCCTCACCTGAATCTTCTGATACTGAGTCCTTTACCGTAGTCCGGATTCGGGGACGTTCCTTCTTCTTGGTAGAGATAAGATCCTTAGGTGTTCTAACCTTCTTATCGTGCAAGTAAGGTCTGGCCCCTCCGGAGGCCACCTTGGCAGTAGTGGAAACCTGCCGTGGGGGGCTCCCAGTGGGCCAGCCTCGGTGCCCAAGGGAAAAAGCCGGAACGGCAGAAAAAACCCTTGAATGAAGATCTGCAGGCAAGGTAAGGAGTGGTTCCTAAGGCAAGGTATAAGGCAGGTACTCCCAGGCTGAAATGATGAAGATTCAGGAATGATGGATCGAAAAGCGAGGGCTTTCTCCAAAGTCAGGACACTGTAGAATGTCTGGAGTCCCAGAAGCCTCGGATACAGAAACTGATAGGAGCCGCAAGCGGTATATGGCACAGGAAGGTAACAACGAGAAGTAGAGTGTGAAAGGTTTCTCTGGCAGAGAACTGGTTAACTGGAAGGCTAAGAGAGGAGCGGAACGCGAAAGGGATCGCGAGCAGAGAAAGGTTTCAGGAAGGCAGAGCGAGGAGCAGAGTGCGAAGGGTTTCGCAAGCGGGGAAAAAGTAAACAGAAAGGTAAGCAAGGAGCGGAGCGCGAAAGGGATCGCAAGCGGAGAAAAAGGTATCAGGAAGGCCGAGCGAGGAGCAGAGTGCGAAGGGTTTCGCAAGCAGAGAAAAAGTAAACAGAGAGGTAAGCAAGGAGCGGAGTGCGAAAGGGATCGCGAGCGGAGAAAAAGGTATCAGGAAGGCAGCGCGAGGAGCAGAGTGCGAAGGGTTTCGCATGCGGAGAAAAAGTAAACAGAGAGGTAAGCAAGGAGTGGAGTGCGAAAGGGATCGTGAGCAGAGAAAGGCAGAACTCAGATAGTCGGTTACGAAAACCACATAGACAAAAACACAGAGCGGACAGAAGGAGAAAAAACAAGCTCACGCCGAAAACGAGAGCGTGAAGGAAAACTCGGAAAGAAAGTTACGAGCAACTCTGAGCGCTGGTAGAAGTGTAGGCAATACACAGATACAACGCGCCGAGCTGGAGGCGGGGCCTAGATTTATAGTGGAGGCAGCCATGATGGGTGAGGACTAGAGCGTCCATCGATCCCACAGCTTCCACCCTCGATTCCTGACAATACCTTCCTGAAGTAGGCCTTGACATTCTTTTGTATTAGCCATGTGGGCGAAACACCTCACCTCGATTTTCTTGGTCAGTCGAAGTAGTGAAGGGAAACTTCCTGTAGTCAGGAAAAGATGTTTTTTCAGTACAGAAAATCGTGCTCGAAATGAAGAGAGCAAGAGCAGCGGTGCTGTATGCAAAGCACTGCACCCGTCCTATGCTCGAGTGGTGGGGATATCTCGGAAATATTGGCCGGCAAGTATTTTTGATAAGATGCTGTCTTCGGAGTAAATAGTGAAGTGAGGTAATTGTGCTATAGGCAAGTATGGTAAATGAGTGCGACAAAGGAATTGGGTAAGGGTAAGTACGGAGCTCTTGGGTGAACATTTTTAGTGCCGCAGGTTCGGCTCATTATCGTATTTTTGTTAAACTATTTTTTGATAACTTGGATTGGAGTATGGTGACTCTGTTGAATCATTTGTGCCATGTGTTGCCCGGCTATAAGGCGAACATTTTAAAAAATCATAGGGAATGGCTGCGGGAGAGTAAGGGGAATATTATAAATTCTTGGCCTAGTAAGGGATCCTATGATAAAGGAATATTGGAGAACCTGCATACCTTTTTAACTACAAAGCACAAGAGCTTGAAGTTAGAAAAGTGGTTAAACATCTTGGAATTATGGAGGATGTATGAAAAAAGCGGGAACACCCGTAATGTTGATATTGTGGGGAGGTGAAAAAGCAGGGTGTAAACATTTCATCTGCACTATCCCCATATGGGTGCTATCCTTTATTGCCTGCAGAGGGGTCTACAGACCCTGAGTTTGTACTACCATTTTCCCCAGCAGCTACTACAGTTGTTGCAGGATGGACACAGGTAACTCCTCCATCTGTTACGATTTCTAAGAACTGGGATTTTGAGGAAAGTGGTAGGGTAAGTCCTTCAATGGTTAGGGCTGTAGAGTGGTTGAAATAAAGAGAGCCGGAAAGGGATACCTCCCCCAACTTCTAGGTTAGCAGATAGATTAAGGGTGAAGGAGCAAGAACGAGTGAGGCCGATAGAAGAGCGGAGGAAGGATGGCAAATAAGAGAGGAAAGAGGATAGACTGCAAAGAGTCGTAGATGCTCAACAATGGGAAAAGATGAAGTAAGCGCTACGGCTAGTAGAGGAAGAGGTAATGCTGTAAGGATGACAGAGAGATGAAGAGAGGGAGGAAGTGAGAAGAAAAAGTAAGGAACATAGAAGGAGGAAGGTGGAGACATGGACAGCTTCTTGTTAGATTGGACAACTCAGTGATCAGAACGGTTGAGGTGGACATGGAGAACAGGGATGCTGCCATGGGTACAGAGGCTGAGCAGGGAGGGCAGGAGATGGCACCCTATGGTAGTGCTGATTATGCTTATGTGCCAATAGATGGGTTAGGGGATGTAATAGCCAGAGTAGACAATGAAGGAGAGTAATGGGATGTCGAGCCAGGAGAGCAGAGTGTAGGCAACCTACCTCCCTCTCCAGTAGCAGCGAAAGAAAGCACACCATGGAACCATAGGACATGCCAGGGTATTCACATGGCTGTAATAAGTGACAGGGAAGAGATGCGGAGAGCTCCAGTAAAAACAGGTATAACTCAGTTTCCATTGTTCCAGAAGGGTCTGGGAATGGCGTATTATGTCCAGTGGTCACACATGGACAGGAATAACTTGATGAATCTGATAAGATGACATCAAACCCTGACACTCTCTGAGTCGTCAATGTGGATTTAGATTTTCTAGAATTGCAAAGACTTCAGGCACTATGTACAATGTCACTGGGCAACCCATAGTAATGGTTGAAGACTTTTGAACTGCAAAAGCCACTGCCGTCAGAGCTTGTTCACAAGGAAACTGTCCCTGCATCACTGGGTCTAGGAGTGTACTGTAATACACTAAAGGTTTGTGGCCTAGCAATTTTTGCTGGGTCAGGACTGCTGTCATCACCTGCCCATTTGAATGGGAACACAGAAATAATGGCTTCTTGTAATTTGGGGTCACCAGGACTGGATCATTGCTGATCGCAGCTTGGAGTTCCCAAAAGCAAGTCCCCATTTTGTCAGACCACTCTATCAGACTTTTCCCCTTGTGTGCTTTTTTTTAGACCCTGCAATAAGGGACTCACATGCCTAGAGTAATCAAAAATCCATGATCTACAATAGTTACAAAGACCCCAAAACTGCTGCGTTTGTTTCACTGTGACTGGCTGAGGCGTATTTTGAACTGCAGTGGCTCTCTCTTGCATTACCTTCCTTCCTGTGAGTGATATTACTTGCCCCAAATAAACTACCTCTGTCTGACAGTATTGCACTTTCTCTTTGTCTACTTTGTGCCCCTTCACAAGCAGGGTGAGGAGCATTACTGGGTCTCTTTGACACTGCTCCTCTGAAGTGCTGCAGACTATAAATCATCCACGTACTGAATTACAGTACTGAACACATGCAAATTCCCAACTCCATCTGAACCTCCCTGTTAAAAATACTCAGAGATTTGCAGTACCCCTGGGGCAACCTTGTGTGTTCGAATATCTGACCATGATACCTAAACATGTGAGGTACTGAGAATCGGGGTGCAAGGGAACAGAGCAAAATGCATTTTTTTAAATGAATTACTGTGAAGTGGGTCGACCCAGTAGGGATGTTACAGAGAATGGTGGCAGGATTCGGTACCAATATAAATTCCACATCAACAATATTATTAAGGAGGTGCAAATCCTGGACCATTCTCCAACTGAACCCATTTGCCTTCTTCACAGGATAGATCGCCATATTGCATGGGGACACAGTGGGTTGTATTGTGCCTTGCTTCAACAACGCCATAATGGTTTCACAAATGCCTTTGTCTGCCTCCTTGGACCTGGGGCACTGCTTAACCCATGGTAATGTCACACCAGGTTTTCATTTTATCCTGACTGCTTCAACGCATTTTAGCAGCCCCACATCATGAGGATTGCTGGTCCACAAATGGTCCAGCACTTTACCCAAATCCTCCTTGCAAAATGACGATATCCTTAAAGATGAGCATGGTCTTTGATACTTCCCTCCCTTTGCTCTATCGCTACATGGCAAGGCATGCCAATTTCAAAGCCCATCTCTCCTGTGTCTTCAGTGTCTTCGAACAATTGTTCGCCAGACATGTCCCTTAGCAATAAGGTTGGATCGATACACAGAACTGTGCGCCACTTTCAGCCTTCCTCATCTGTGCCTGAGAGAACTACTCAGTTCTTCCTAATCACTATAGACTCTAAGAGTATTGTAACAATGCCACCTGGTGTTACTGTCAGACTGAAATAAAAACTCAAATGGTACTCGCCAGGCCTGATTTCTGATCCCTGGGACCCAAATCAACAAAACCATCACCCTATAGAGAAACAATGCTGTATGCACAGGAACCCCCTACTCGCACTGTTGCTACAATAGGTCTGAAAATGCTACTTCCCTTACCGGATACAACACTGGGGTTGAGCATACAATACTTTCCTTGTGAAGGCAATCAACATCTGCAACTTGCTCAGGATGTCCCTTCCCAAAATATTTTCTGGGGTATCCATATAATACAACAAAGGGGCTGATAAACATTGATTACCCACCTTGATTCAAAGACAAGGAACTGACAGGACAGCCCCAGAGAATCCCTGGGTGTCCATCGTTTTTCCCAACAAGGGGAACTCCTCTTCCTTAATAAAAGACTTGGTAGGTCCTGTGTCAGAGATGAAAAAAAAACTGTTGGTCACCTACCACCTGCACACCTATCTAGGGTTCCTCTTCTGGATCTGTGGTAATGGATGAGATTAGATACATCAGAGATCCCTGTGGGCTGGTCTACTCCTGGTTCATATTAGCACCTCAGAGAGAAAAAGGATTTCCTCTGAAAACAGCTGCTCCACTGTAGTGCACAACTGTTACTTGGGGTAATGAATTATTGTCCCATGCCTGCACTGATGCTTGTGCTAGCATGGTCAGTGGGATCTCAAAGGTCTGTGCAACCCCAGTCACTGGGTTCTGTTCAACCCATGCCTGCTGCAATTGCGCAGAACCTGGGGCATGTGGCAGGTACAGACCTACATCCGTTGAGCTCTCATGTTAAAGTACTGTGTCAGTTCACGACAATCCTGTGACATATGCCCCACCCTTTCACATGAACAACACTAGTGTATTGTGGATAAAACTAGGTAATATATAAACATCAGTGCACTTATTTTGGGAAAGCAAAACAAATTGGCGTCACAATCAGCTGCATTGTGCTGTTTAATTTCCAGACAACCAGCAATCTGTACTTGTGCCTTGAAACGCGAGATTTCAATTGCATGTGTCTTTGTTTTTTTTCTTCTCTTCTTTGCAGTGAATGCTTGGCTGTTTTGAAAGCGCTTTGTGCGCAATTGTTTTGCGTTACTTATTATTTACGCATATCATTGTAAGTTGAAGTAGTTATGCATTCCTTGTTTAAAAAGCAAGATAAAATGTTTTCTGCTGGCAGAGAGTCTTGTGAGGTATTAATTCCTGTTTGGACTGCAGCTCGATACAATTTATTGGCAAAGAAATGTGCATGTGCGTCAGGACTGTGTGAGCCGTGGGATGATTCATTACTCAATGCAGGCCCTTGGGAAGTGGCATCTTGTTTACAGAAGGTCCCAGTGCTGAAAGGGAGTGAGTCGGCAGCTCTGGGGAGAAGGGGCTGGATGATTCTCCATGCTTACCGGAGAAAAATGTGCAGTTAGAAGCAGAAGTTTTACAATTGTGAAAGGAATTGGCTGCAGAAAGACAGGCTTCTTTAATGCAACAGCTACAATTAAATATTTGGAGTGACAAGGAATCTAGGCATCAGGGAATTGCAGAGACAGCAGCAATTAGTGTGGCCAAATATAAATATAAAAAACAAAGGGGCCATGTAGACAAGCGCAAAGTGGCTGCAATGATTTTCACTACTAATGCAAATTGGAATCCAGATTCTTGGAATGCTGATGTTTGGTGCTCTGCCTCCGATGGTACGGATTCTAGCTCTAAAGTGAAGGCAGAATCTAAATTGAAATAGGATGGGAATAATGTTACTGCTAACCCGGTGACTAGACTTAGAGTGGGTCTGCATCCACATAATCCAGATGGAGGTGTTGTGGATTTAACCACAGTGGAGGATTACACTCAACAGGAAGTGTGGGAAATATAACTCGATTGTGGCAGACGTCAAGTAAGCCCTTGCTAACCTGGATGGTGCTCATGTATAACACAAAGCTAGAGGCTTGTTAGTTGATTCCATTGATTCCCCACACGTTTTGCCTTTGTCCACTGATAGTAATATTCAGGAGGTGTTACGGGCTTGGCCTCCACCAGATGCAAATGGGCAGGCCTCACGGGTGACTTTATTGCACCTAGCAGCTCAAGGGTGTAACAGGAAATATCCTATTACCACAGACTGGACCACTGAATAGAAAAATGGTATTCTTTGAAGGAGGCAGTTAAAAAGATCAGAGAACATGCTATGAAGGAGGCTGTTCATGTAGATGAGCCAGTGCATATGGGGATGGTGCCATTGTCAGTGTCAACCAGAAATATGGTTATTAGAACTGCCCCTCCCGCATATACAAGTGTGATCATGACTTTGCTGGAGGGCATGATTGGGAAGACAGCAGATGAAGTTGTGGATGCTATGCAGCAATTTTCAGATCTGGGTGAATGGGAAAAGGGTGATGACAAACCTAGAGATAGAGAGGGAGGGGTGCAGTTAGAGGAGAGCAAAGGGCAGGAGACAAGATAGCAGATATTCCTGGGTATCATGAAACAACATGTTTTTGGCATTGTTGAATGATGGTATGCCATGGGAAGATATTGATGGTATTAAAACCAGGGAGATGTATGAGTTGTACAAAAAGAGAGGGCTTGCAGAGAAAGAGAGCTATAAAGAAGTCAAGAGACAGCTGGTGTCTAAGCATAAAAGAGACAATTTACTTTCAGAACCACCTGAGGAGGAGAAGGGTCCATGCAGATCCCTTCCTGGTACCAACCAACATATGCTGAGTTGAGAAAAACAGTGAGTGCTATGTTGGAGGCTGAGTCTGGGTACACTCATTCCAAATTTGGATAGGATTATGGCCAAATCCCAGCAGTGTCAGCTTGCTTAAAAGCTGATAGATGACTTCATGTTAAGATATTTTGGAGGCCTGGGAACACACAAGAGGTCCGAGCTTTGACTGACAACTGGGGCGGGGGCCTCATTGATTCATGGAAATCCTTTGAGATTTAAAGGTTTACACTTTACCATTACTAGATTGGATGGAAAAGAGACACCCACAGTACAGCAGGAGTGAAAATGAAGATGGGCAATTTGAAAAAACAGAAGTATCAAGTATCGATTGTCCCAATATCTGAATACATCATTGGGTTTGATATTTTGGAAAAAAACGTAACAATTTGGCGTGAATGCATTGACTTGCACACTAGTTATTGTAGGCAAATTGAAGATCCCTCAGGTACACGTGCCATTGGCCACGAAGCGTGTGTGTATCAATGAAACAATACGGCATTCCCGTAAATCTTGTGACATTTGTAGCAGAGCTGGTGCAGCCTAACAATATTGTTCACGATTGCACCAACCATGAGGGAGAAGAGGAAGAGAGGGTGAATGTGAAAGAGGTTGCCCTATAGAAGGGTGAGAGGCATATGGGCACAGCTGTCATGGGTCTTGTGGATGGTGAGTATGAGGTCAGACTGAAGAAATGGTTGCCTTCTCGTTACTCTGCACAAGTGGCAGAACTGATGGCACTTATATAGGCACTAGAAATGTGTAAAAAGGCACTCACTGTTTATTCTGACTCTGCATATGTTTCCTCCACCATCGATTCTGGCAGAGCAAAGTATTTAGGAGGTCTGACGAGTCCCCTGCCAGCAGTGATAGGCCTAGTGAAGTGCGCTGCCCATACCAACCACACTAATTCAATAGCACTTGGAAATAATGTTGCATACAAGGCGGTGAAGAAAGCAGCATATTTTCCTTTCACAGAAACAGTGCTCTGGGTAATAGAAATGAAGGGAAAGCCCCTAGAGAAGAACAAGAGCTCTGGAAAAAGAGAGGATGGGTTCTCTCACCCACAGATTTAGGAGATAGGGCATGACGGGGAAGGTAGTAATGCCCGTAGAGCTGGTACTTTTGGTCCAAGAGCAACTATATTAATTACCCATCACAAACTTCTCAAAAACAAATTGCAGAAGAGCTCCAGGAGGATTGGTTTATCCCTAACTTACAAGAACAGGTAAGTAGATTTGTCGGGGATTGTGAAGTTTCCAAATCCAGGAAATACCATGAGGTCTGTGAGGGGGGGGCCTTGACAGGCCCTCTGGTAAATTCAAGGAAATATCAATTTTGTGAGCATGAAAGCAAGGTGCAGTAATTTCAGATATCTTATTGTGGTGGCTTGTCCATTCTCCCGGTAGCTTGAGGTTCGTCTCTGTGTACACCCTGATGCTAAATGGGTGGCCAGATTTCTAGTGAATGAGGTATTTCTAAGGTGGGGAATTTGTGAAATTCAAAAATCCAACAACAGAGCCCACTTCAATGCCTTGTTCGCAAAAATCTTTTGCTGCTGGGAATAAAGCATTTGTTGTGTTCGGTGCACCCCCCACAGGCCAAAGAGATCATGGAGAGGCTTAATGGAGTCCTTAAGTACCAGTTAGCCAAATTGTGGGCAGAGTTAAGTAAATCATTGTTCGTTTGCCGCCCACTAGCTTTATTTTACATACAAATCCACCCATGGAAAGGACCATCATTTGAGCCCTCACAAAATCATATATGGGTCTAGGCTACATACCCCTCTGTCACCTATACATATGACATCAGATACACACAAGACCGCAGCAGTCATAGGAGAGGAATTTATTGAGTAGAATTTATCGAGTAGCATTAACAAAAAGAGTTAAGATTATATCATCACAGGTTGTGTCTTTTTACCAACAGACAACAGGAGAAAGCGGTGAGACTACTGATGATCCGCACAAAATACAGCTTCTCCCTGGAGACAGAGTCTACTTTCGCACCTTCGTCCTTCGTGCATTGCTGGAACGAGCAGCGTTTCCATGGGCCACATACAGTAGTCTACGCGGCTCTGACTGCCATGAAGGTGGAAGGCAATAAGAGTTGGATCCACCTGAAAGACACTCAAAGGGACACCAGAGGCCATCTACCTGCACAGGAGCAGGCATAGAAGTCAAGTATGCCCTAGGTATTCACCGTTCGTTTCAGTGCAACAGGGGTTCTGAATGGAGATCTAGAATTTAAAACATTTTTGTGTAAGAAAAGTAATGTTTAAGATTGTAAATTGTGTAGCAATTAATGTTCTTGTGGGTGTGTTGGTCCTTGAGTCATCATGTCGGAAGATGACAAACAGTACAACTGAAAAAATGTTAAGAGGAAAAAGAAACGCTAATAATGATTTTTTGATAATGAGAAATCCCATAATGAATGCAAATGGTTTCGCAGCTGGCACTGTATGCTGACACCATATGCTATGGCCATGTGTGGAAGGTGAGGAGAGAGAGAACCGTATGATATTGCTACATCTGTTCTCTCATCCCCCATGCCTCTGGTGTTCCTAGGGTGTTTATCCCAAGTGAGATAGAGGTACCAGATGTGCTTTGTCTAGTGCACTTAGCCCTGTGTAGGGTTCGAGGGCAGTCTAAAGGGCAGTCAATTATAACATCAATCGTACCAAGTGACTATATTGTTCAATGGCCAAGCGGGCAGAGCACAAAAATATTAGGTGTACTCAAAGAGTCCAATTGATCTTGGAAGGATCTATTTTTTCAAAAAATGAATGGTAGCAGTGGGTGAGTTTCCGAGCTGGAGGAATGAGGGGATTCTAAGAAGATGGGGTGGTACATATAAATGAATAGTTTGGGACAGTATGGAAAAATCATTTGCAGTATCTGATGTGGCTCAAAGAACCAGAAAAACCTGTTAAGATACAGATACCCATTTATCACTATGTATTAAAGGGCGATGGCATGGTGCCCGTTGGCACAAATAGGAACTGCAGTAACACTCCAACCATTGCAGATTTGGCCGTACGGCTGCCCTTCTCGACAACTTTTGCATTTGTGGACAAAGTACATACAAGCAGTTGCCTCCAGCCTGGCGAGGTGTGTGCAGTCGCTCTACGCTTCATGTGCCTGTCCTAGTGATCCCTGAAGAGCACCTGATTTTGGCCCATCCAATGTCTGAAATTACATCTGTTTGGCATTCGTCCTCTGTGCACCTTGCGTACCTTGCAGCACTGTATATAGACAAGTCAGAGACTATGTTTGATGGCAAAAATCCTGCACAAGTATAACAAAGGACAAGGTCCCACTCTCTATCAGCAACATCATCACAGGCCTTAGCAGACATTCCTGATCGATATCAGCTGTTTAACCACACCAAGACTTTTTTCACCTCCCTCCTGGCACTTCTGATTCAGTGTTAAGTGCCATTAAGGAAGAATTACAGGCAACACCGGTAAATATGGGACCTCCTGATAGCAATGGATGGCGTAGTATGCTTAAAAATCGGGAGTACCTGCTACCCATTTGTTCGTCCCAATGACACCAAAAATGGCTCACTGGAACTATTGCTGCTCTGGATAAACGGAAAGTGATCATGGAAACTGAGGCTGGGATTACCAATGAATCATGTTGCATGTTGAGAAATAACTGAAGTGGCACACTAACAGTTGTGAATGTATTGCAAGGAACCCATGGTGGCAACAGTAAAGACAGACATAAGTGATCACAGTTCAGGGGTGTCTATTGAACTGAACATGCAGGTTGGAAAAACACCTAATCTAAACCTCAATCTAAGATGGGAGCAATCTACAACATCAAATAATAAGGCAGTCCTAGTGGCATCTTGTCAAAATCAAAGAGCCAATACTAAAAAAAAGTTTCCCAATCCTTAGAACTAAATACAAAAAGAGTGTGGGATAGGATTCACAAGAAAGAAAGAAGTGTTTGTAAATGATAAGTCAGGATTTGTCAGCCAGGGGTCTCCCTTCCCCACATTTTGAGCACAGGACAAGGTAGGACTTCTGAGGATAGCACACGCTCGGGCTTCCCCAGCACGAGAACAGTTCAGTTCTAAGATTATCAGGACCTTTGGTGGTTAAGTCTCTTTTCTACAAAAAGTGTCTTGCCTCTGAGGAACTGATGTGTTCAAGAATAAAAAAAAGTTCCTTTCAAATGTACTTTGGGTGATGGCTTCACCCCTGGGTTCCCGCTCTTCCGGGCTCAGACCCTTCTCATATTTTTGCCTCCTTCCGTTAGGTTCACTATGGCATTCACTTGTGGTTGGGTGATGGCTTTTCACCACTGGATCCCCCTCTCCCAGTCTCTAACCCCTCTCGAAGGATAGCCTCCTTCTGTCGGGTTCACTACGGCTTGTATTCAAAAGACTTCTCTGTTGCATTCACAAGTTTTAATGTCTTTTTAAATTCACACACTGTGGACATCCCTCTGTCGGGTTCATTCTTGTCATCACAATGTTCTTTAGGGCATCATGCTTCGCCCCTTCCTGTGATCCCTCCATTAGGTTCACTACTGCCAATTACACAGTTCCTTCTAGTTTCACACTAAGCAGGATTCATCTCCCTTAACTGTCCAATGGTTTCTCGGTCAAAGACTTTTGAATGTACAGAGGATTTTACTAGACCCCTGTATGGCCACTTTGACCTTTTCCTTCCAGCTCTCCTAGGGCCTTTTGATATCAGTAGTTTCAACAAAACATGGGATCAACCAGAGTCTCTCGAATGAACACCCACGTGGTGCCAGACATCTCTGCAACTGGTTTTCTCTTAATGCTAACAGTTCTCTTAAATGTGCCACTTTGCAACTTTCGCTCAACACAGTTCGATTTCTTATCGGCTCTCCCCTCGACTCATCGGCTGTGATGAACCTCTTGGCTGTTCTTCTATCTGGAGTCAAGGACGGTACCAGGCATCTCTCTCTGTCTTGCTTATCAGCATAGCCATGCTCCATTTACCGTTGACATCTGCTGCAAACACGCTGGCTATTGTTCATGGTCTTAGGATTCCTTTTCCAGAGGCTTCACGGGTCTGGGTTGGAATGGGCAAGGTTGCTTCTCTCCCTGTCGCCCATTCGGTTCTCACTGCCTTTCTCCTCCTCTTGAACTGCCAGGGTTGGGTAGCTATCTCGTCATGCGATCTGCCTTGCTCATGGTGTGTTCTCGTGCTCCACCTTTTATCCTTGCGGGTAAGGGAAAGGGCTGTCAAGGGTGTGCGATTCTGGTCAATTGCCTGACTTTGCCTGACCCTTGTATTGGGACATGTCAGATAAGCAGCTCTGGTGTTAGTCCATTGTCCTTCCTGGTGTGCAAAAGTGTTTGTGTCGGAAAAGGGGGGATAGAGTGTTTGAGTATCCTACATTATAGAATGGGGAAAAGGTGTTATAAGAAGGGGGATACCGCGTTTCACCCATCGGTATCCCACTTCCACTCCCCGAGAACCCCCCCATCCAGGTGATCCTCCCTCACTGGTCCACCCCCAGGAACTGGATCCATTATCGAGGGCTGTGTCCTGGATACCTGGATGACAGATCCCCGGGGACTAGTCAGGGAGACACCTTTAGGTTTCTCACAGTATAGAGTTGTATGTAGAAGAAAGTGTATATCCGTAATGAGATACATCATTATGGAATGTTAAAATTACACCAGCACAATATGAAGAAAGTTGTTTATCTGAATGTAAACTGAACAAATGTGATACATATCTAAATGCTATGTATATTATATACTAAATCCACAATTGGGTAAATGAAAAGTATATTGTGCCTTGGGAAAGCCCAAGTAGCATCGAAACAAATGCACATTTCCCCAAATAGGAGAATGTTGGCACCATGTACAATCTAAAATCAAGGTATTATTTATTTAAATCCTAAAACACATGAATTAGGACTCAAGTGATTTACTGTTTAAACCTATGAAAGCCGAGGCGCATGATTCATACTTATTACATCTTTCATAAAAACGTCATGATTTGATTGAATAGTGAGTATCAGTCCCTTGCTAGGTTCTACTGCCAGGCCACAAACTCCCGGAAAAATAGACTACTATCTAAGGGAAGGCTCACAGTCCTATACTCACTAGTTCTGCCGTTTACTGAAATTAGTTGAAGATGTAGGGTTTCGAAAAAAGTGGATGTTTTTTGATAGAGTGGTTGAACTGTTCTGTGTTGTAAGTCCTTTGTATATATTCTGTTACCTAGTTTGTTATTTTGGAGGTGTTAGGGGGTATCTAACCCTGCATACCCAGTGTGAAGCATGTCCTAATATCCTTTAGTTTGATTGTCTGGTAGGCTGGAGCCCTCATGCTACCTCCTGCTCCAGTAGCAGTGATAGAAAGCACACCATGGATCCATAAGACATTCCAGGTTATTCACATGGCAGTAGTAAATGGTAGGGGAGAGATGCGGAGCCCCAGTAAAAACAGGTATAACTCAGTTTCTGTTGCACCAGGAGTGTCTGGGAAGGGTGTATTATGTCCCATGGTCAAACATGGAGTGGAATAACTTAATAAAGACACTCCCTTCGCTCACTGCCGGGGCGGAAAAGTAGATTTATATATTGGAGAAGAATACTGCTGGTGTCATGTTGTCCATATAGGAGATGAAGAGATTATTCACAGCCCTAATGAGGGAGCGGTCAGACGATCTTTGGAAGAGATCAGGTTACCCAGGAGTTCAGTTGAATACAAATACCCATGATGGACAGCTTTTATTACTTTTAGGGCACAGGTATGGGGGGCCTTGAGGATTATGTATCCCAATACTCCTAATATTAATTCGATTTTAGCTAAAATGATGAAACTGGATGATGATCCTGCTGCACACAACCTGTCAATTCAGGAGTTGTGGAGGGCAGAAACGGGAGAAGCATGGGACAAGAATGTGATGACCCACATGCTGAAGAAGGGACTTCCAACAGAAGTCCAGCACAAATTAGATAAATAAGTAGGGATGGAGACCAAGGGTTGGCTAGAAATTCAGGCTTACATTGTACATTTGTTAAAGAGAAGACAGGAAAAAGTGAGGAAGAATGTGGAGCAGTGTAATGCTTTTAACTAAAACATGACACCTTTGTGCAATGCATTTTGGGTGTTCCCAGAGCCATAATTGACATTTTCTCCAGGCCTCAGTGAAATCTGCACTTGATGTGAACTTGTAACATTGTGCGTATTATTCCACTGGAAAACATTTTTCAATGAGGCTCATTGCTTATGTTAGTCTGCATTGCGTCAAGGACTGTTTTGAAGAAGGTGCCAACTGGTACCTGATAATGTTGTGATGGAATCTTTCTAAGCTGAAGAAAAGTTATATAGCTGTTTTTGCGCTTTCATGAGAAAGGGAAGAGTTTTGCCTCTTGGGGTCAGCATGAGTCACTGTGGCCTGGGGCCCATGGGAACTGTCCACAGGTAGAGACTTTGAAAGTCAGAGTGTTATGGAAAATGCCATCACGCATTTGCGGACGGTTTAAAATCAGGGGCACCGGAGCAGTCAGGCAGAAAGCTTCACAGGAAGGGAAAACACACTGCTTTCAGGCCCATTGACACTAAGATCTCTCTGCCTGCCAGTTTCTTGAGCTTTTCAGCACATTTTCTGGCAGATACGGATTTGTTTTTCTGTTGCTTCAACAGTGAAGTATTTTTAGACTTTTTACATTCTTTAAATGTGAAGTAATTATTTTTTCATTTATTATTTTAATCCATGTATTCTTTTTGAGAATAAAAAGCCATAAACAGCAATTTTTTGCAGTTTAGCTGAGTGTCTGTGTGAATAATTGCCCTTCAGCGTCCAAGATTTCTTCATTTATTTTGCTGCGGCTGTGAAATATAGCTGTGTACTTTTGAAGCAAAACATTTGGCACTGTGCCTTGTGATGAAGAATTCCAGGCATGAAGGGATCTGTGATTGACCGTTGGTGGGCAAGATTTATAGCTAGAGTGAGTTTTTTTCCCCCTTTACAATGGGAGTCAGGCTGCGTTTATATGTGTTGTGTGTGTGTGCGCTTGCATGACTGCATTCAGGTTGCAGTGAGTAAGTTACAGTAGATAGATCTTTGTCATTTATTGTAAATATGAATACTTTGTTCAAAAGAAAAAGAAAGCATTATCTGCCGGAGGAGAATGCCAGAGTGTTATGATCCTAGGGTGGGCTGGGTTGAGCGACCCGTGGGATGAATGTGTAGATGAGGAAGGACCCACAGAAGTTGTGTCTTGTTTACATCAGGTTTCAGTGGATAAGGGAAAGGAATTTGCTGCGTTAGGGAGGCAGGAGTGGATCCCATTTTATGCGTATAGAAAAATGCACCAGAAAAATGTTGAACTGAAAGAACATATTTTGCATTTAGAGAAAGAATTAGCTGCTGAAAGGCACATCTCATTAATGCAGCATCATGGTTTCTCAACATAAAGAAATAAAAAGGCGAGGTAACATATATAAGTGGAAGGTGGCAGTTGTAATTGCCATAGCAAGGGTAGATTGGGACCCCGATCAGTGGGATGGTGATATTTGGAATTCCACCAACTTGGAGGGTAGCCCAGAGGTGGATGCAGAATCTAAATTGAAACCTGACAAAAAGACAGTAACTGCCAAACCAGTAATGAGGTGCAGGGCTAGCCCCTACCCCATAACCAGGTGGGGTGTGGATGTGGCTACACTGGAGGATTACACACAAGAGGTTGGGGAGATTATTACTCGGTTGAGGCAGAGAACAGGTGAGCCCTTGCTTACATGGATGGTGCAAATGTTTGATGGGAGCACCGGAGGCCTGTTGGTAGACTCCATAGATTCCCCACACTTCCTGGCTCTGTCCAATGACACCGATATGCAAGATGTATTGCGGGCAGGGCCCAGTCCAGACCCAAATGGCCAAGTTTTGCAGGTGTCTCCGTTTGCCCTAGCGGTCCAAGGGTGTAACCACAAATATCCTATTACCACAGGCTGGCCCAGTGAGGAAAATAAGAGGTACACTTTAAAATAGGCAAATCAGAAAATGAGAGAATATGCTATGAAGGAAGCAATTCATGTAGATGACTCGGTACATATGGGGGTGGTGCCACTGTCAGTGTCAACCAGTAATATGGTGATAAGAAATGCCCAACCCTCATATGAGTGTCATTATGACTTTGTGAGTAGATATACCTGGAAAACCAACTGATGAGGTGGTTGATGCAATTCGGTAACTGTCAGGCCTGGGTTAATGGGACAAAGGTGAGGATAGACCAAGAGCGAGAGAGAGGGACGCAGGGCCAGATGAACAGAGAGCAGGAGACAAGATAGTAGAGACTCCCAGGTGTCAGGAAAGGACATGTTTTTGGCATTATTGAAAGTACAATGGGAGGAGATTGATGGTATTGAAACCAGGGAGATGTAAGAGTTATACAAAAAGAGAGGGCTTGCTGGGAAGGAGTGCTATAAAGAAGTTACATGGCAGGTGGTGACTAAGCCAAAAAGGGACACTTCAGCTTCCTCACTTCCTGAGGAGGAACAGTACCAGCCAACATATGCTGATTTGAGAAAAGTGGTGAGTACAATTTTAGAGTCCGGATACAGTCATTCAAAATTTGACTATGATCATGGCCAAGCCCCGGCAGCGTCTGCTCATATAAAAGTTGACAGATGACCTCATATTAATGTTAAGATATTTTGGAAGCCTGGAAACACACAATAGGTCTGAGCTTTGATAGATACCAGTGCAGAGGCCTCATTGACTCATGGAAATCCTTTGAGATATAAAGGTTGACACTTACTGGGCTGGGGAGAAAGGAAACACCTGCAGTACAGTCAGGAGTGGAGCTGAAGATAGGCAATTTGTCAAAGCAGAAATATGAAGTGTTGATTTTCCTGATACCCAAGTATATAATGGGGTTGACTTTGGGATTAGGACATAAAACACATCAATTTGGAGTGAATGCATTAACTTATACACCAGGTATTGTGGGAAAATTGAAAATCCCTCCACTGCACATGCTTTTAGCCACAAATTGAGTATCGCATTCCTGGGGGACATAAGGACATTTCAGACACCATTAAGGAATATGTAGAAGCAGGAGTGTTATGCCCTATTACTACCGCTTGGAATAATGCCGCCTTGCCTGTGTAAAGGGAGAATGGGAGCTGGAGAATGAAAGGGGATTATAGAGAATTGTACAAATACACCCCCCCTGTTGTCCTAGACACTATTACCTTGATTGAGAATGTACAAACATTTGAGGGAACCTGGTATCCTGTGTTAAACTCAACAAATGCCTTTTTCTCTGTGCCAGTTGCTGAGGAGTGTCAGGAACAGTTTTCATTTTTTTGGAATGGGCGTCAGTACACCTGGATGACATTTTGTTTCAGAGAAATGATGAGTGAAGTGTGAAAAATCAGTTATAAGTATTCATTGATGGGTTGAAGAAGGTTGAAGAAGGAAGGGTGGGAGATGACCTTTAACAAAAACCAGGGGCGAGCTGAGACCGTGGTATTTCTGGAAATTCAGCAGCATAATGGACATTGAGAGATGATGCTAAAAGACACTTTACTTTACCATCCATTCTGGGTTATCAGGATGGCAGAGAAGAGGATTTAGGAGGTCTGATGGGTCTCCTGTCCAGCATGCTGTGCTGGTATCCTGGCTGATTGAAGCGTTAACCCTGCTAGCAGTGATAGGCCTAGTGAAG
Source organism: Ambystoma mexicanum (assembly GCF_040938575.1). Lineage (NCBI taxonomy): Eukaryota > Metazoa > Chordata > Amphibia > Caudata > Ambystomatidae > Ambystoma > Ambystoma mexicanum. Next base: position 342,642,023 of record NC_090921.1, on the reverse strand, counting down.
TGTGTTGCCCATGCTAACCACACTAATTCAATAGCTCTCGGAAATAATGCCGCAGACAAGGAAGTGGAGGAAGCAGCACATTTTCCTTTCACAAAAACAGTGTCCCAACAAGTACAGTTACCAGCCACGTACATCACAGTCCCAGTGCTCCAGATAATAGAAATACCAGACAAAGCCCCTAGAGAAGAACAGGAGCTCTGGAAAAATAGAGGATGTGTTCTCACACCCACAGAATTGTTTTGGAGACCTGAAGTGACGGGGAAGGTAGTAATGCCTGTAGAGCGCTGCGTTTGGCCTTAGAGCAACTACATTACCCGTCACATACTTCACAACGACAAATTACAGCAGATCTCCAGGATGATTGGTTTATCCCCAATTTACAAGAAGAGGTAAGTAGATTTGTAGGGAATTGTGTAGTATGCAGGGAGTTCCATCCGGAAATACTATGAGGTCAGTGAGGGGTGCCATGCCTAGGCCCTCTGGTCCATTCAAGGAGCTCCATATCAATTTCGTGGACATGATAATGAGGTGCAGTAATTTTGGATATCTTACTCTGGTGGCTTGTCCATTCCCCCACTGGCTTGAGTTTGGTCCCTGTGTACACCCAGATGCTAAATGAGTGGCAAATTTTCTGGTGAAGGTGGTATTTCCAAGGTGGGGATTTTGTGAAATTCTAAAAATCTGACAACGGAGCCCACTTCTTTAATGCCTTGTTTGCAGAAATCACTTCAGTGCTAGGAATAAAGCATTGGTTGTGCTCGGTATACCACCCGCATGCAAACGGACTCATGGAAGGTCTTAATAGGTCCTTAAGGACCGGTTAGCCAAATTTTATGCAGTGTTAAATCTCGTTTGCCTCACACTAGATTTATGTTACATAAGAAATCGGCCTGGGAAGGACCATCATTTGAGCAATCACAAAATCATGACTCGGCATAGGCTACACACACCTCTCTCACATACAGGTATGACATCAGATGCACAAAAGACCGCAGCGGTTTTAGGAGAGGAGTTCAAAGAGTCTCTTACAGGATTAACAAAAATTGTTAAGATTATATCATCACAGTTTTTGTCTTCTCACCAACATACAACTCAAGAAAGCAGCGAGACTATCGATGATAAACACAAAATACAGCTTCTCCCCGGAGACAGAGTATATATTCGCACCTTCGTGCATCGCTGGAATGAGCAGCATTTGCATGGGCCACATACAGTGGTCTACGCTGTAGATGAGCAAGTGGATGCATTTTCCCTAACTCCTGCCCCCTCACCATCATATTGGAACAGTAGACTACATTTGTTATGTCTATATTTAATTGAGTGTCCCAAAGGGGATATGCACTCAGACAACCATATCAAATGCATCCTCGCATAGAAAAAGTGGAAGAATATTGCGTGGAAGGATGACAGCACCTACCATTTGACATCATGTAGTACCGAGTGCAGTCTGACGAGGGCCTACTGATGTCAAAGAAGATATACGAGGACATACTGAAATGATATGAAAATACTTAAGAATGACGATGTAACTGAAATGACAAGAGAAACATGAACAAAATGATAATGTAATCATGTATGCAAAAGAAGATAAAGTCACTTGCTGACGAATAACTGTAAATATGCAGTAACGCAAGATAGATGAGACTTATAGAAGCTTGCTATGCTGGAAAATATAACGTGACAAGGACGGCCATGATAAGAAAATGTATGTCGCCTTGTGTAAAGATTCAATCCAGCTACCTCAGAAACAGAACATGGCTGCTGAGTCAGGAGACGTTGGAAAATTAGCTTTGTCTGCAAAACAAAGAGGAGTCTATGTTGGCCTGGGATCAAGGGTGCTATTTGAGGAATAGCTCCAAAGCACAAAGGGAGGCAGATACATAAGCCATGGACGTGAGACATGTTTCTCTCAGATTAAAGAAGAAGAAAACATTTGCAAGAGTCAAGTGTTAGTCAATTAACAATGGATAAGGCTCCCACAAGATGGAGTGAGCAAGTCTCCAGAGGCCAAGAGGAGCAATTACAACCAACATAATTGAATCAAGTAGCAGTAAATAAGAGATAAAAATTCACACATTTGTGGTCTCCTCCCACATGATTCAGAAGTCGAAAACAAGGTATATTCATTAAGCTGTGGATGGAGATAGTGATGTGCTTACACTCCCTTGCCCCAGAACAGAGACCAAGCTACAAGGTCAACTACAGACAGGAAACTTTGGCTCATGGTCAGACTGATGAGAGATGGACTAATTGGGAAAGTGGGGAGTAATCTGACTTGACTCAAGCACCTGGGTTTTGTTTTGCTTATGTGCTGCTAACCGAGCCGAAAGTCCAAGGTTTGGTGGGAATGCCAACCAATCAGTGGGTCTATGTGGCAATTTGCTGTGCAATGTTGCATAGACCAATCTGCTGCCATTTTGTCGGCTATAATCAGTATTATACATATTTAGATGTAGTCTGAGGTGTGCCTTACAGATAAGAGACAGCCAATGAAGTACTAACCCACATGTATTCTGTAAGTGATATGTTTCCCTAACCAATCCCTTCCGCTAATAGGTTTTACAGTTTGCCACGTAGAATGGCATCATAGATGACGCATATTGGGGTATAAAACCTCTGTGTAATCAAGTTTGTGTGCGAGCGTCACTCGGATGTCTGCCAGTTTGCCCTGATTTATTAAATTTAGAATAAAGTAGTACTATGCCATACTCTTTGAGTCTGTCTGGTTATTTGGTCTGAGATCTTTATTGGTAATCCCATCCAGCACAAGAGACGCTTCAAGGTGCTAGAGCACATTTTGGTAGCAGTGCAGATAGTTCAGGTCTAATCGACCTAGGCCCAGATCCAGACCTCCGGACCTCAACTAATCCCGCCATTAGCCAGAAGAACGCAGAGCTTCCTGTGGAGAACAGCATGTAAAAGCATGTGTAAGAAGATATGGTTGACAGGTCCCCATTTGAACTAATTCCTGTCTGGTCCCGCAGGTGCCCTGTGGATGTTAGGCGAACCGGTCGGTTGAGGGAGAGTCGATGCCAAGGGACATGAGCTGAGCTACTGATGCAAGTAGAACATTGAAGGTGGCAAAATAGGGGGAGGTACTGTGTTGTAAATAATATGTATATATAAAAGTGAAAAGATTTATGGGGATTATAAACAAGAGAAGTAGCTACCTCGATTCCTGGTTTCAAGGGGACAGAAGGATGTACACTAAAAAGACACCAAATAAGGGTGTTAAGGATTGCTGAGGCAAGGCCAACACAAAGAGTGTGTATCAAGCTCCAAGATGGAGCATGAATAAGATGAGATGCATTTACTAAAGATAGTAAAGGAAGGCATACACAGTACAATAAAAAAGTGCACGTGTCGGGTTATGAATATGTCAGTGTAAAGCTTTTGTTATGTTTAAACTAATAGCGATAAAATGATAGTAAAAAACTAAAGTGATTATTAGATTTTTTAAACAAGAGATCGACGTCAATCAGGAGGATGAAAATCAAAGGAGACTAATAAATAAAGAAGAGCTTCTTAAAATATCAATGATAAAACAATAAGATACCCAAAATTGATATAAAGTGTAAACAAAGGAACAAAAATAACATTGTTGCATAGATTTCAAAAGTGGTTAAAAACATTTATATAGTTGATTTTTCAGATAAATAAGCAGCGATTGATGGTGCCCGCTCAAATTGATCAATGTGTTATACTTGATAAATAAAGGGAAGAACAAAAGGATGGGTAAGTATAGACAGTTGGAATAGACTCGTCATCCTGGGAGACAATACTCTTTTACACTTATGCAGAACATTGCCAAAATGCAGAGCCAAAATAAGGAAGTATCATTCGGAGTGGGTTCGAGGCTCGACCAATAAGACACTTATGCCGTGGCCTCATGAGGCTTCGTTGTCAAAAACAGTATTGTGATATATGACAACATATATGCATGCCACATACAAAGGAAAGAAGTTACAAAAAAGGTTGGTTATTTTAGAGTTATGGAAAATGTATCAGAGTGAGAAAGAAGATCCAGCCGAGAAGGAGTGGATGCTTAATCAGCATGAAGGGGAGGATGTAACGCCTTCGGCTCCCCTTTCCCATCCTGGAAATAAGAGCATAGATACAGAGGAGAAAGGAGTTTATCCCTTAAAGGAATTGAAAGAAGCGACGGGGTATGTTAATCTGACATATGAGCCCCCACTTACAACAGTGAGGACAATGCGGCAGAGGGAAAATGCAGAGAACGCAAACATACCTCGATATGTGATGAAAGCAAAAAGCATGATAAGAGAAAGGACAGGCAAGATAGACAGATGGAGATAGAGGAAGAAGCAAGGAAACAAAAAAATAAATGACAGAGCTAAGGGAGTAACAATAGTACAGAATTAATGGATGGGAGGACAAATATATAATATGGATGATCAGGGCACTGATGGAGTTCAAGAAAGAAGATCTAAGAGTGGGAAGAGAAAAGGAAGAAGAGAGAGCATATAAAGAAGAGAAAGAAGGAATATAAGCAAAGAGAAGAACAAATAAGATACCCAGCAAGGAAAGAAAAGGAGTGACTAGAAGGGAAGAGACGAGACGAGGTAGAAGTTCAACGAAAGAAAGTACCTAGGTTGCTAAGACCGGGAGAGGAAGAGGAATTAAGGTTGATGAGGAGAAGGGAAGAAGAAATTAACAGAAGTAGAGGACTAAAAGATGATGAAAGAGTATCCCTGTCATAGATCGAAGCACAAGAACGATTTGAGGAAGAGAGAGGGTGACAACAGCCCAGTAGGGTGCTCCTACCAAGAATACCAGCATGGGCTGATGAGCGAGATACAGGAGACATAGAGAAAAGAATTTGGGATTTATATAGGCAAATGAGGGATAAAGAAGGGTATAAAACCCAAGAGAACATAGAAGTATCTCAATTGAGGGGAAACTCGAGGAAGGCTAGATGAGGTTATAACAGAAAAGCACAGAATGCTGTCTTTAAGTAGACTAGATCTTGATGATGTGGAAAAGGATAACAGTCATACAAGCTGGGGCATAATAATGTCAGATGAAGAAAGGGAAGAAAATGAGAGCATGAAGGGAGGGCGGATTTTCAAAAGAATTGAGTGTAGAAAATTGGGTAAAATGATCATATTAAGTGGACCCCAAAGAAAAAACACCAGAATCGACACCCACCATATACTGAACAACCACAAGCATGATTGCACAGTACATGGGATATATCCCAGCCTTATTTAAGCAGATTAAGAGTACTACCAGGATGGGGACAAACGGGTGAGGCTAGCCCCACCTGGAAAACAAGAAGTGTAGGCAGGTATGATTACGGACCATGATTTTCACAATTCCCATTATCAGAGAAAGGACGACCACAATACATTCAATGACCACGAATAGATAAAGACAATTTAAAATGCAAATTACTGAGTTTAACCTCCGGTGCGGGGAAAATGGATTTATGAATTAGAGAGAATGACATCAGGGATGGCGACATAAAAGGCTTGCTAGCAGCCATCATAGGAGAGAGAGCTAATGACATTTGGAAGCAAGCAGGATACGCAGGTGCGACTGCACAAAACACGTCACATGATGGAACACCATTTAATAATTGCAGATCAGATGTATCCTGATACATCAGATATGAGTGTGATTATGAGTAGGAAAGTGGGGGAGGATGAAGACCCTGTCACCTATATTCAGGTCATTCAAGAGAGATAGTACCTTGAGATGCGTGAACAATGGGATAAAGCAGTGACATTATTTACCACATTTTGTGTCAGGGACTGCCCGAAACAGGTGGGAATGGAAGCAAGACCATGGCCAGAAATAAAATTGATGATCGTGCATCACTGCCGATTGATGCAGGAGAAAAATAAGAATAAAGCCGAGAGTGGGAAGCAGGAGGAGGTGAAGTTAGTTCAGAAAAAGCTGTCAGAAATAGCCAAAGAAGGAGCGGTATTGACGAGTAATGAAGGTGGGGTGACACAGGAGATGAAATCAGTACAAAGCAATGTAGTGTATCCCACAGATCAAAGTGGGTACAATTTTTGGCAAAGGGGAAGAGGGAATGTGCCTAGAGGAGTAGGACGAGGTGGATTTCAAAACCCTCTGGGAAGATGAGGATTAAATGTCGGACAGCCACAACAATACTGGTATTGCAGAAGAATAGAAAACATAACCAGAACGTGTAGAAGTAGAGGAGACATGCAGCAAAATTGTCAAGCTCCGAAAGGGGGCATGGGCTACGTTTTGCAATATAAAACAGAATCACAGGAGTTTATGCCCAAGATCACACGCAGGCTCAGACATAATGCAACCATAGCAAATGCAGCAAGCGCCATTACAAATGCAATCGCCACAAGGAAAAATCGCATCAAGTACCCATGCAAACACAACAGGTACAAACTCAGCAAGCGCTGACACAACCGGCCATGGTACCACAATGAAATATGACTATAGGAGTCTGCAAGCACCCGCACCCAAATTAAGGGAGTGTGGTCATGGGAGGATGAAATCCTTTCACAGGTACAGGGATACTACATATGATATGGCATTTAAAATGCACCCATACACAAGTGTTTCAAGGCGCGATGAGGCAAGGGAGGGGAAACAGAGGGAGGACAAAGACACCGATCTTACAAGGCCTAGTGACATTGAGATTGCGCAAGTTCAGGGGAGATGAATTTATATTCAGAATAGGACAGCCCACAAAGCGGCCTGATTTGTTCAGTACTATCTGTGACACCAGACACCCTAAGAGGAACCAAGGGTGAAGGTGACGATGGTAGGCAGGACATTTCCATTTCTTGTAGACACTGGAGCAACTTGTTCCTGCGTTCATGAAGGAAAATATCCAATGTCAGGTATTACCATGAATGTGAAGGTATTCTCTGGGGTGATGAGTTTAGTTCCTTTTACAGATGCATTACTAATCTGTCTAAGAGAACATGACATGTCGATGTCATTATTATATTCTAGGCAGACGATGGTTAGCCTATTAGGGCATGACTTAATGACGAAACATAACATATATATATTTTACTGATGAAGGAATAATCTGCTCCACCCCAGGGATACATTGTATGAATGTGAGAGAGTTTATATTATCCTTTACAGGCTAGAAGGCATTATTAGAAGTTCCGTTAGATACTGATTTCTTTTTGTATGGAGTGACTGTTTTATTATCGTGGTTACCCAGATTGATAGGTAAACTGATGAGGTTTTATTCAGACCAGAAATCCCTATGGATGATGGAGAAGGGCAGATTATCCCTTGGAGTTAGAAGCAGCAGTGGTCAGAGAAGAAAGGTTGGTTCTTCATGGGACAGATAATGAAGAAAGAGGATGGAGAACAGTGATAGCCCTCAGTGAAGGATACAGGCTGACATATTTGACAGACGAGGAGCTGTTTACGGATGAGTACTCAGATGATGAATTAGTATTTTTCAGAAGTCTCAATTATTGGATCAAAGTAGAGAATAGAGAGATACTGCAGAGAATGGTGCTGTTAAAAAAGAAACCATAATGTTTCCAGCAATATTTAGAGAAAGTGACAAATATTTTATGGACCACAAGTCCATATGACATGGGTCTATTCAAAGGAGTGGGAGCAGTTAAAATAAAACTTATACCAGGAGCCCCTGTGCCATGTGCAAAGCAATACCCCACATCCAGACAGGCGGATGAAGGTATATTTGAGACCATCTCCACTTTAATAAAGTAAGGAATATTAGTACCATCCGATTCTCCCTTTAACAAGGCTGTGTGCCAAGTGAGAAAATCAACGGGAGTGGTGGTCGTGAAGATTCATACAAGACATTCACCCCCTAGACAATATAGTTAAAGCTGTGTTTCCCTTAGTTCGAAACCCTGCGACAATATTGTGCAATAGCCTACCTAAGGCCAGCTATTTTACAGTCATAGATTTAAAGAATGCGTTCAATACCTCTACACAAAGACTCATGCAGTTTGACTTCCTTTTGGTATAGAAATATCCGCCTGAAACATACTCATTTGCCCCAGGGATACTGTGAGTCCCTTTCAATCTTTAGAAGAGTCCTTTAGATGGACCTAGGTAATGTTCAGCTCAAAAGTACAATAGTCGAATACGTAGATGACATTTTGGCGTGTAGTGAGACAGAAGAAAGATTCAGAGGTGATTCAGTTAAGCTTATGACTATACTCTCAGAGAAAGGATAGAAAGTGGACAAAGAGAAGATACAATACGGTCAGGAAGAGCTTTTATATATAGGACAGTTGATTTCTCACGAGGGGAGGAAAGTGAAACTTGAGAGAACAGAAGCAATTATGAAGACCTCAGAACCTGAAACAGTGAGGGAAACGCAATAATTTTAAAAAGGGATGTTGGGGAAGATCATGAAGATATAAACAAATATCTTGATAATTCGGCTCATTTACAAAATACCCTATGGTATCAGTACATAAAGGAGTAGGTTGAGAGAACATCAGATGAAAGCTGCCATGTCTGTTCCTTAATACCATATTCCATGAACACAGCAAGGACATTTATTACCAAAGAGATGCCTGCACATAATGCAATATGTCTCCGTCATCTAGCAGAGTGTACTACCAGAGGGCAATTCCAAAGAAAATGGGCAACTTTATAATGACGATCATTAGGAACATTTCCATATGAAGATACTTATGTGAAGACAAAAAGGATGGAAAGTGGGATGGGGTGGACAATCAGAAAATGTATGTATCCATCCCAGATTGAAGAACAAACAAAAATTGTCGAGATCAAGAGATTGGATTGCTCCGATATGACAGCGACATCAGGAGAACCAGGATACTGGGAGAGACCTCAGCTATTGGTATGTGCGCGTTTTGCCACCAGTACCAGATGGGAAGGACTATTATCTAGCCCTGCATACTTATTGAAGAAATAAGCAGCAAGCATAGTACAAATAGTGAATGACAGATGACTAAAATCATACGCAAAAAAGTATTCTAAGTTACTAAAATGGGTTTACAACAAAGAACAACCAGTATCCATAATACCATTAAAGAATGCAAAAACATGCTTCAAGAAAGGAGGCTTGTTGTGGTTGGAGAGAACAAAGGATGTGGACAGGCAATCGATGTCGCAGCAATTAATGGAGGAACTTCCGTACTGATGGACCGATATTGGGCCTGTGGAGCCAGCGCTTACATGCAGTTGCCTAAAAATTGGGGAAGAGTATGTTCCATTGTATTAATACATGTTCCAGCATTAGTGACTCCCCAAAGTGATCTCAATATGGATGAATTGCCAAAAATGATTGAACTCCAGAGAAGGAAGAGGTTGCTTTTTCTTCGCCAGCTGAAGAGAGAGAACTATTACTTGTCAAAATCAATAAAGGCTTATGAAGACATTCCAGATGAACATAAACTGTTCAGCAAGACAGCAATGATAATGACATATATATTTATGCCAGGACTCCAGACTGCAGTGAACGCCATGTGGCTGCAGATCACCAGATGCAAGCTGTATTAAACGATTAATGCAACAATAAAAGGATTCAATGCAATCAGAGAAGAATTGAGAGCGACCAGGCTGATGACTCTCTCTAGAACAGGTATGTCCTGGACTTGATATGATATGATATGGCATTTATAACGCGCCTATACACAAGTGTTTCAAGGCGCGATGAGGCAAGGGAGGGGGAACAAAGGGAAGACAGACAACGATCTTACTAGGCCAGGTGTCAGATTGCACAAGTGCATTGGAAGGGGGAAAGGGAAAGTGTGAGGGGGAAGGGAGAGGGGAAAGTGCAGTACATGGAATAGTAGAATAAATAAGATAAATAAATAAAGGGCCAGCTGGTGGCAAGTGCAAGGTAAGTCCAGACACAAGTACTGGGAGGGGGACTGTTGGGATACAGAAAAACAGTCCGCAGGTGCAGGGGTTGCCAGGAAGGCAGAGCCGGAGGGCAACTGGCAGGGCCTGGGCCCAAGATCAGAGAGGGTGGCCAGGTAACCAGTGCAGTTTCTGTCAGGAATTTAGCAGAGGAGAGGGGGAGAGAAAGAAGAAGCAAAGAGGAAGGATTTGAGGTGCTACCGGAACCAGAGTTGGTTCTCCTCAAGTTTCAGAGAGGCAGGAAGGCTTTTCCGGAGGGATGCCCCTGACGAAGAGAGAGATTTACCCCCAACTCGTTGCTTGGAGAAGCGACTGACTCCGAGGAAGTTGGAGGCGGATGAGTAAAGAGCTCGAGAAGGGAGATATTTAGGAAGAGAGAGTTGAAGGTATTGCGGTTCCCGGCCCCAGAAGCCCTTTTTACAGCAATGAAAGGAGGCGTGTTTGCCAAGGTCGGACCTTCTTTCTGTACATTGATACCATCCCATGAAGGAGAAAATTGAACCCCGACAGAAGCCATAACTATGTTGATTATTCTGCATACAAAGAAGGAAAATGAAGCTGGTGAGACAGCAGGAGATAACTGGTTCTCATTTCTTTTGTCATGGATTGCAACCTGTCTGGCCAATGCTTTCTATATTCTCGGATCAATACTTGTGTTTCTATTGCTAGGAATCTGTCTTATAAGGATAATCTTGGGATCTTGCCAGAAGACAACCAGGAAAGCTATTGGGATGAAGATAATGACTGCTATAAACGCTGGAACTGGTGAGCAGCTGCAAAATGAAGAAAGTACCTGTGAGAAAATAAAGAAAAGCAAACTTGCACCTCCAAGAACAAAGCTCTACTATCACAAGGATCATAAACAATGTGAAGGATGTTGGATACTCTGTCCACCATCAGGACATTGTTGTCACATGATCTGGAGTGTTGATGAACATATAAAGAATGCAGGTAACCTGAGGGGTGTGTCAAAGATATGGACTCCAAGGAAATGACAATATGAAGAGATGATAAAGGAGATTGAAGAAGAGAATGTGGTCCAGGACTCGACCAGAGGGGGGAATGTAGCAGGTGGATGCATTTTCCCTAACTTTTGTCCCATCCCACGGTCATATTGGAACAGTAGGAGAAGAGCCCTATATGGGACTCCATGTGTTATGCCTATACTGCATTGAGCGTACGAAATATAACGTGACAACGATGGCCATGATCAGAAAATGGACATCGGCTTGTGTAAAGATTCAATTCAGCCACCTCAGAAACTGACCAGAGGTGCCGAGTCAGGAGACATTGGAGAATTAGCTTTGAGTGCAAAACCAAGAGGAGTCTATGTTGGCTTGGGATCAAGGATACTACTTGAGGAATAGCTGCAAAGCACAAGGAGAGGCAGATGGATATGCCATGTATGTGAGGCATAGGTCTCTTAGATTAAAGAAGAAAAAAATATTTGCAAGAGCCAAGTATTGGACAATTAACAATGGATAACGCTCCTAAAATATGGAGTGAGCATGTCTCTAGAGGCCAAGAGGGGCAATGACAACCAACATAATTGAATCAAATAGTAGTAAATAATAAAAGAACAGTAAATAAGAGGTCGAAATGGATACATTTGTGGCTTCTTCACACATGATTCAGAAGTCAAAAACAAGCGCTATTCATGAAGCTGTGGATGAAGATAGTGATGTGCTTATACTCCGTTGAATGTCCCAGAACAGAGCTCGAGCTACAAGGTAAACTACAGAAAGGAAAATCTGGCTCATGGTCGGACTGATGAGATGATGAACTAATTGGTAAAGTGGGGAGTAATTTGACGTGACTCAAGCGCCAGGGTTTTGTTTGGCGTACCTGCTGCTAACCGAGCCAAAAGTCCAAGGTTGGGTGGGAATGCCAACCAATCAGTGGGTCTATGGGGAAACCTGCTAAACAATGTTGCATAGACCAATCCGCAGCCATTTTGTCCGCTATATTCAGTATCATAGGTATTTAGAGGTAGTTCGAGACGTGCCTTAAAGATAAGAGGCAGCCAATGAAGTACTAACCCACATGTATTCTTCTGACTTCATAGAGGATGCCTATTGGGGTATAAAATCTCTGTGCAATTACGTTTGTGTGTTAGTGTGCAAGTATTAGTTCAATGTCTGCCAGTGTGCCTGCTTTATTAAATTGAAAATAAAGTAGTACTTTGCCATATTCCTTGAGTCTGTCCGGATATTTGTTCTGAGATCTTTGTTGGTAATCCCATCTTGCACAAGAGACACTTCAAAGTGCTAGAGAGCAACGCAACCCCAACTGCCATGAAAGGCATAGGGCAATAAGGGTTGGATCCACCTGAGATACATTCATAGGGATACCGGCAGATATGCCCCAGAGATTCACCATTCATTTCAGTGCAAGGGGGTGTGTGAATGGAGATCTGGAGTTTAAATCATTTTGGTATAAGAAAAGTAATGTTTAAGATTGTAAATTGTGTAACAATTAATGTTTTTGTGGGTTTTTTGGTCCTTCGGTCATCATGTCTGAAGATGACAAACAGTACAACTGAAAACAAATCAGAATTCTCTAATCTTATGAAGTCTGAGGAGAAAATGTTAAGAGGAAAAAGAAATGTTGATAACGATTATTTCGATAATGATACATTAAATCCCATAATGAATGCAAATGGTTTCACCGCCGACAATGTATGGTATGGCCATGTGAGGAAGGTGGGGAGAGAGAAAGAACTGTAGGATATTGCTACATCTGCTCTCTCATCCCCCATGCTCCTGGCGTTCCAACATACCAGGAGTAGGTTCTGATCCTGAGATGGCCAGAGATTGTTTGCAGATGGCCCGAGGCAGTGCCCCACCCAGAGAGAAATGTATAGGTTGTGATTCAAAGAGGAAGGTCAGGGACATCCCCCACTGAGAGGGTTGAATTCTGAGACCACCGGTAGAGATGCTCTAGCATCTCGGAGATACCAAAACCAAGCACTAGTGTGTTTGGAAGTCCTACATCCAATATCGGGCCCGCTGCAGCTTATTCTGCCTCATGTGGAGTCTCGCATGAGAGACCAAAAGAAAACAAGAAGGCATGAGGCCATACGTTTCAAGACAAAGTTAGCTCAAAGATCAGACACAGCTCGAAAACAAAAGTAAGTGCCTCATCGCGAGTTGGGTGCTAACCCCGGCGGTAAAGCCCTACCGCCAAACCCCGGCACTATTAGCGCCGGATCACGTGTTTGGCGGAACGGTAAGTCCCCATTCCCCATTGGGCCCATTCAGGAATTTGGAAAGGAAAGGCGTGTATTACTACCTGCCAACCCTTAGTGCACTCCAGAGGGAATAAAATCCCAAAACATATTAGTGTTGCAGGCACGTGGGCTATAGGAAGGTTCCCACTGCTTGCAATTCAGATTTTGACTGAAGGTATGATTACTTTTTTTAGGTTTTAAATTCCTAAGGTACAAGGTGGTTAGGCAAGGTGTACAGTCACCGCTTCACTGTTGTGTTATATCCAACAATAGTATTTTACTTTTTTGGATTCAATTCACAGGGTGTCACAATTTCGCAAATCCGTTATTTGATACAAAATATTACAACCTTAGTGAAAGTAGAAAAACCCTTCATGGGTTATTTTAATCAAAATATATAGTTTTTTTTCTCAAAGCCTTATTGTTAAATACATTCTAAATCATAAAACTTTGTTTTCATACATGAATTCACCAAATCCCTTTTTGGGTAATGACAAAATAAAGTAAGACAAATTTCTTGGTTAAAGTCACCAAACCAAACTAGTATCAAGATTTATCAGTGTGTTGCCAACGCGTTTCGGACTTTTCTGACAGTCCATCTTCAGGGCTAATGACACTATTTGTTCCAACAATACATGTGTTTCTTGAATTCAATTCCTACGATAAAAACATAGACAATATTTTCACTATTAGTGTTCTTGCATCACTTATTCAAAATAATGGGAAACTCAACAGTAAGAAATAACAACTTGAAAGGTTGCCTTTCAGACAATTCAAAACATTACTTTTAACGCACCTTTTTCTATTGCCTCTGGCACCTTGCTTCCTGATTCTTTGACACTATCTTGTTGATAGGTTAAATACACCTAATCTGCTCTGTGTGTAAACAATTGTACTTCAAGGAGAATTCTTCTCAAAGAGTTTCTAGAAAAAAACCAACAGGGGGAGATTATTTTTTGGATACTTTGTAGGCTCCACTGAGAATTATATTTGCAAGTTATAAAAGTGAACCGCTATGTGTTAGTAGAGTAGATCCAGGGGTATACTATTCCCCCATAATGTTAATCTGGCTGTATTCTTTTAACTAGATGCACATTGTGCATACTATTTATCTAGTCAAATGATGTAGGGACCAGGGCTGCGCCTGTGAAATCTGTTCTAAATCTCTTTCTCACCTCTAGGTGCAGCGTGTGGGTGCCTTGTAAGTCCTTGGGTATCCGGAGCATCGAGCGGAGCTCTTCGGTTCGTAGCCTTGCCTGGTGGTAACTGTTTTAAATAGTGTGGGGAGCCTGTGCGCATGCCCGTGAGCGGACCGGGCCGCTTACTATTCGCGCATGCGCACGGTGGAAGTTCGTGTCTAGTCTGACTTTGTGTGCGCGTGGGCGGGCTGTGCCACTGATTCCACGCGCATGTGTGTCGACAGGAGCTTGGTCCGATTTCGTTTAGGCATGCGCGGGTGCATTGTGTGAACCTCTGTTGCGCAGATGATGTGCCCGTCTAATCGCAACTCGGTTCAGGACCACTGTGCCTCCACGCATGCGTATGCATACCTGATGTATCTCGGGGAGGGGCGAGCCCTATGCTGACTTGCAGTTTAGTGAGCCGGTACTTGCTAGGTAAGGCATCTTATCCCATCCATTTGGGAAGATAGGATAAATTAATATGGTCAATCTCGAAAAAATGACATATGTTTTTTATAAAAGAAGGTTCTGCCAAAAATCTGTATCATAGAGCCACAGTGTGAATGAGTGGGGAGTGACGCAGACAGCTAGTCTGCTTGGGTCCCCTTTCATTCTACACTGTGGCTGAAACGTGACACAATAGTCTCTCTCCTGCCTCTCTGCTACCTGAAAGGCCTGTTGTTTCAACATTTTAACAAGTTGGTCTCTGCCAATTAGATGGCTCACATTCTGTGTGGTTTATGAGCCAAATTTTGCTTTTGCATATAATCAAACGTGGCTGACATCAAGGCATTTTCGACATGTACATTAGTCAGTTGGAATTACAAAGTTAGGTGCCCGGAGGTAGGGTAGAGTATATTTAACAGAAGAGACATCTGTACATTTACATACTTGTGACCCGAAACATGCATACATTCAAACATAACACATTAGATCAAACTCTATGTTCATGCCTCTAGGGCTAAGGCAGTCAAGGGTGTCAATCCATATTATCTCCCTCTGGTGGAGAGTTCTTAGAATGTCTCCGCCTCTAGGGCCAAGTTTTACATGTTCGAGTATAACACATTTCATTTGTGCTACCGAGTGTCTAGCTTCTGAGAAGTGTGTGGCCACGGGTGATTTCTGACTTTTTGTTCTGATGTTAGACTTATGCTCTGACCATCTGGTTTTTACTTTTCTGGTGGTCATGCCCACATAGAATAGGCCACAAGGACACTTGAGTCCATAAATGACATTTGATGCATCACACGTGCATGAGTGTTTCAAGGGGATAGGTTTTCCTGTGTATGGGTGGCTGATGGTATTGCCTTTTAATATATTGTCACAATGTTGGCAGTTGTGGCAGGGGACAGTACCCTTGAATGTAGTTTTTCCGGTTCCCATGGTAGTTATGTCTGCTTTAATCAGGCTGTTACGTAAGGATTTATTGTTCCTGTACGCGAACGTTGGTATATCTGGGAAGAGTTGTAGCAATTTCGGATCCATTTGGAGCAGGTGCCAATGTTTCTGAAAAATCCTTTTGATCCTCTTACTCTGGGTGGAGTATGTCGTAACGTATACCAATTTCTGTTGATCTTGGTTGGTTCTGGGAGTAAGTAGAGTATCCCTTTGGGTTGAGTTAACTTTGTCTTTGATTTCAGAAATTAGATTTCTATCATATCCTCTCTCGATAAACTTTGTTTGTAAGGTTGATGATTGTCTGGAGAATTCTGACATTTCAGAGATGTTTCGCCTGTATCGTAAAAATTGGCTCAACGGTACACTATCCAGTGTTCTTTGAGGATGAAAGCTTGTTGCTAGTAGTAAGTTGTTCCTGTCTGTCTCCTTTGTGAAGATCCTTGTTTCTAGTTTTCCTTCTTTCGCGTAGATTTCGACATCAAGGAAGTGTATTCTAGAGTCACTAGTGACTGATGTAAACTTGATTCTGGGGTTCATTAGGTTCATCATGGTGAAGAATTGTTCCAACTCGTCTGCTGGACCTGTCCAGATACCGAAGATGTCATCAATGTATCGTGTGTAGAGTGATAGGTGTCGAGACCATCTTGGGGGGGTGAGGACATTTTCATACTCTAGGTAAAACATGAATATATTAGCATAGCATGGTGCCATAGCGGCTCCCATGCTGGTTCCTGATACTTGTAAGAAATAGCGCTCTCCAAATTTGAAAAAATTGTTCATTAGAACCAATTTTAATAAAGTCAGTACAAACACTCGATCTGCCTTGCAATCTGCTGTTCTTAGGAGCATCCACTCTACTGCCTCTAGACCGGTCTCATGGGTGATATTAGTGTAGAGGGATGTGACATCCATGGTGAAGAGCATGTCACGGCCCGCTACAAATTCAACATCTTGTAGTTTTTGTAAAAAATGTGTTGTATCTTTTAGATACGTCTCTGTGTTCTGAATCAAAGGTTGCAGTATTCGGTCCAGATACTGTGCTAGGGGTTCTAAGATGCTATTTGTAGCTGCAATGATTGGTCGACCTGGTGGTTTCAATAATCTTTTGTGAATTTTAGGCAGTATGTATAGTACTGGCATAATTGGATGTTTGTTGTTAAGGAACTTATGCGTTTTCTCCGAGATTTTGCCCATTTCTTCAGCTTCGTCGAGAGTTTCCTCGATTAGTGTCATGATCTGATTTGTAGGGTCGGAGTTGATTTCAATATAAGTTTCTGTGTCGGCCAGTTGTCTCTCAATTTCCTCCAGATAATCGCTCTTGTCCATTAAGACTAGCGCGCCTCCCTTATCAGCGGGTTTGAAGATTATCGTCTGGTTGTCCAATAGATTTTTTAGAGTCTGCTTTTCCCATTTCGAGAAATTCCCATAGCCCCTGTTCTTGAATTCCAGTTTTTTGAGGTCTTGGAGTATCATTTTTTCGAAAGTAGAGAGCACATGGTTCTGTACTTGAGGATAAAAATGGCTTTTTGGATTAAACTCAAGAAATTCTGGTGTTTCTTTAGGGTCTTGATCTTCTTCGAGTTCATCGAAAAATATTTTTAATTTCATTTTCCTCAATAGTCTAAAGAAGTCTATTTTTTCTTTCAGAAGTGTGCTGTTGCTCTGGGGGACAAAGGACAGACCTTTGCGGAGTACCCGAAGTTCTGGGTGAGTCAGGGTGTGTGACGAGATATTGATTACTAGGTCTTTTTCTGGGTCTTCTTCCTTTGCGCGTTTCTTCTTTTGTCCACGTCTTGTTGGCCTATTTCTAAAAAAGGCGTTTCTTCTGTAGATGGTATTTCTTCCTGTGGGACAGTTGGTTGGGAGGTTTCTGGTATCACTGTTGGATCCATTTCTGTACTTGATGCATCTGAGGTTGTAACTTCGGCTTGTGGTGTGGCTGGTTTCAGTACCTGTCCCTGGTATGGCTTGTTCGGACGTTGTCCATAGTATTCCTGCCATGTGTACACTATGTCCAACTTATAATCAAGTGTATCCCTGCGAAATTTACGTATCTTCTTGGTTTCTAATTCCTGTTTGTATTTCTGTAGTTTCTGGTTGGTGTCGTCCAACACTTCTTTGAGTTGGTCCTCTGTGTAGCATTTACTTAGTGAATTTTTAAGGATTTCCACGTCTTCACTTAGTGTTTTCAGATTCTGTGCCAATTCTTCAATGGTGAGAAGTATGAGGTCCAATGAGCATTTGTTTAAAATCTGGCGCCACCTCTTCACAAAAGTGGGGTTTTCCTTGCATAAGGTTGGTTCCAAGTTGACTCTAAGGCCACGAGGTATTCTCTGTGCCTTATAATAACGTGCTAAGGTAGAGGCGTGTAGTTTCAAGTTAATTTCACGTCTTATTTTCCACTCTAATTGTCTAATGAGTGCCTCTGGTTTCTCATAGTAGTGCCTCCTCTTCATTTCCTCCCATTCAGGAATTTCCCATTCCCCATTGGGCCTAATGCGGAATGTTCAGTGCTATTATCGCGGGTGGTATTACCGCTGGCGGTAATAGCACCAAAAATCAGCAAAATCGTGGCGGATTTGCCCCCAGCTCAGAGCTGGGGGTATATCTGCCAAACCCATGATTTGGCGAACCCTTAAATACGGCGGGAATAGCGTTACCGCCGCATTTAAGGGTCAACGCCAAACTCGTGATGAGGCAGTAAATCTGGATAATGCGGTTGGGTGTCCTGGAAATATCTTATGAAAGAGAGTCACTGAGAAGGTTGGAGGGAGGACTTCCTTTAGTTGATGGAGAGCACCATAGAAAAAGTCAAGATCAGCATGCTCGTCACAGCTTGCAAGGCATGTGTAGCAGGGGAAACCCCCACTATCCAGTTATCCAAATAAGGATATACGGATGCAGATGTCATATACCGCCATGACCTTAAAGAAATCCTGAAAGCCATGCTGGCACCAAAATGTAGGGCATTGAACTGTAAATAAGGATTCGCCAAGAGAAACACAGAAACCTGAGTTTAGATGGCCATAAACGAATATCCATGTATGCAACCTGCAGATCTACCACGCAAATCCAATTGCCCGGTTATTGAGAGGAGAGTATCTGGGCTGGCATCATGACATTGGGTTTCACTTGAGGAAGGAAATAACTGAAGCAGAAAGGTCGAATACCAGCTTGCATCCAGCCTTGTCCAGCCGAGAATAAAACCTCAGGCCGTCCTCAAAAAGAGGGCGATTCAGGCCACACCTCCAAGCTCTAGGAGCTTGTCATCCTCTGATTCCAAAAGCAAGAGTGGGAGAGGAGGGTCAGACAGCTTGGATGGGGAGACTATAGCCCCTATAATCACTGGAAGAGTCCAGGCACCCGTGGTAATTTGCTCCCAGTGACTCACAGACAGAATTACCTGTCCCTTCACCGGAGTGGTATAGGTCATTTACTGCTGGTCCTTATTGTGGGTGGGGGCATCTGGTCTCAACCCGGGGTAGGGGAGGAGGAGAGAGCCCATAAGTCCACTAATGGTTATGGAGGGTCTGTCCTCTCCTCGACCTGCTGCTGAAACCCTCTGAAAGCCCTCAAGGGTCTGGCTCAGTATGCCTTCTGGGAGGAAGAAAACAGCAGCAAAAGTGTGCCTAGGGCCGAAGCAGAGGTGGAGTCGAACAGAAGATCCAGAACTTTGTTCTGGGAATCTGGGAAAAGTGTAGAACCTTTTAACTAGGCCTGCCACCCAATGTCCGTCACGTCACACTTGCTCAGGAGGCAGCATCAACATGGTTGGCAGCTACTTCCAGGAAATCATTGGCACCCAGGTTGGCCTCCAGCTACCACTGCAGAAAACTGATCCCATCTGTCTTCCAGAGGCCACTCATCAAAGTCTGCTACCTCCTGCCAAAATCTAGCATTACAGGGAGCCAAAATCACTTGGGGTTATGCCTGCCGCAAACGTGATGTTGGCGTTTTCATTAATTCTCTCCCCTATGGCATCAAGGGCCTTCTTCTCCTTGCCGGAGAATACATCTGTAGTAGCATGCTTGGCCTGCAGACTGGGCTGAGGGGTGCAAGGCTAGACAGAATGTAATCATTCTCATGAGCCTGTATTTGCCATTAAACCCCTGTCATTTGCAGCAATGACATGTGGTTTGTTCCAGGCCTGATTAGCCTCTGGAAACGCGTTGGGCTGAACAGGAATTCCAGACTTTGGGACCTTCTCTGGTACGAAGATGACAGCAAGGCATGTCCCCACTAGGGCACATGAGGGTACGGAGAAGCCAAGCTATCCCATGACTCGCAACAGCCTTTTGTAGCAGGCAGATACATATCTTTGCACTTGGTGGAAGACCGGTGTAGGCAGGCACGGTAATACACTATTTATAACTTCTAAATCCTCACCCTGTCTCCATTGTGCTCGCTTACCTGAGTTTGTGGATCACCCTGGGTGTGCCACTCTATGGAAAAGACTTGATAAGGAAAGGCAAGACGTATAATACTTCCCCAAATCCCCAGGTAAAAACACCAAGTCAGAATAAATATACAACGCAAGGACAGGACAAAGGAATGCTGGTGTACCTTTTTTTGTCATTAGTGGGAATATATTAATCGAACCCAATACACAAGCAGTTTTCTATATTTTATATAAAAAAAAGGACAGCACACACTATAACACACAAACCACGCCCAACCACCTACACTAAAAACTAACAAACAGTCCTTTAAAAATATAACACAAAAAGTCCTTAGATGGTGCACACAAATATATACACAATCCTTACTTGAGAGAGAGCTTGCCAGGGACTTAAGTTCCTTTGTGCTGCAGATGATCTTGTCAGGTGCTTTAACATGGTGCAGGCAGACCGGCACGATAGCAGCAGCATGGGGGGGGGGGGGGTCCCTGACAGGGAGTCCAAGTAGGGCCACATATGCAAGGAGTGGTCTGTCATTGATTGCAGCAGGGGGCGAGGGGGTGTAGTCAATTCTTTTCACCTGGTCCCAGTCTGCCAGCAGCCGGCCAGCATTCAGTGTGGGCCTACCTTAGCAATTACAGCACTCTCCTTCCTGGCTAGGTAGCACCGCACAGTTCAGGCAGGCCTTGGAGGCAGCAGTGATGTTCGGCACTCCCTGTCTCGGTGGGGCGCATGAGGTAGGGAGCACTGGCGGGCCACAGTGGTGATTGGTGCCCATCCTGGTAACAGGGTAACGTGCATAGGCCCAGGCACGATCAACTGGACTGTTGTTCTGATAAAGGACAGCTTCCAATCCCTCCAGACTTGCATCCCCCATGCAAGATGTACGCCAACTGAGGATCTGCGTAGGCTGGGAATGGGCTTGCTGTGGTGAGGGTTTGTGTCAGCTTCAAAGGCCAGTCCACCTCTCACTAAAGGGCTACTGAGAATGGCACGCATGATCTGCAGACCTGGCAGTAGTCCTCTGACACCTCTCGGTAGGCGGGTACCATTTAATGAGATCCACAAGTGGTCCGGTAATGTTGGCATATCCCGCGACTAACCTCTGGTTGTTGTGGCAGAAACCCTGCAACTTCTTCATGGTCTGAGGTTGTGGCTAGTTGAGGAGCACGAACATCTTTGCTGGATCTGCAAAGACTATGGGGCATAAAATTGGCATACAATTGTCTCAGGCACCAACAGAAAAGTGGCCCACAATTGCAAATAGGAATTCATTCCTTTTGTGAACGCTGTTTGAATAGTAGCCAAAGGATGGGTTTTTGATAAAATGTGATACAAATTGTACATTTTAAAGAATATTTACTCAGCAATACTGGTCAAAACTATTAGCCGCATAGTGAAGTAACTCAAACTACAACACAGGTTTTCAATTTTGTTTGAATGAGCGGGTATTTGTGGGGCGGGTGTGAGCAGCCTTCAGGTTGCTCGGAATGTGGGCTTGGGTCGCGAGAATCAGCCCGCGATCCCGAATAAAATGTACCCAAATATAATTTGCAACCAAGTACCAATGAGCCAGTTTATACCTGCAATTGTCTCAGTCACATAACTGTTACCCTAAGGTGTCAGGTCAAAAAGGTGTATTGTATTGGATTTTGTATTTGCTTTTATTTATACAGGGCTTAACACCTAAGCGCTTCACAGAGGTCAAACCAGAACAACAATACAATATGACAGTAAAAAATCAGTTAGCAAGCAAATGCTATTTTAATCGGGTTTTGAAAAGAGAGAATGAAGTCAGAAATCGAATAGAAAGAGGGAGGGCATGCCAGTGCTTGGGGCGAGAAGGGAAAAAGAGCAGAAATATGAGGAGGCACAGGGAGGATGAGGAACAACCAGACGAAAGAGAAACTGGGAGCAAAGGGAGCGAGAAGGAGAATAGAAAGAGACTCAAGAGGAGAGATAGAGGGTAGTGAGACCGTAGAAACATTTACAAAGAAATTAAAACAGAAGTCGGACTCAAAAGTCAGACACCGAAGAGAATGCAAAGCAGAGGAAATAGAATCATACGTAGAGAGTGCAAAGAATACGGATCAAAGAATGATAAATGAAGCGAAGTGGAGCAAGACAGTGGACAGGGAGAGCAAGTAGTAGACAATAATAACAATAGAATAAGCGGGAGAAGACTAGAATGAAATTAATATTTTGGAAGCATGGAAAGTTAAGAACTGGCCAGCTTTACGGATATTGAAAGGATGACACCGGAAGGAGCCGGATATCGAAGAAATACAAGATGAAAATGAAAGGGAGGAGTCAAAAATTACTCCAAGATCACGGGCCGAAGAAGTGATAGGGAGTAAAGAAGGGGGGAAAAAGATAAAAGATGGAGAAAGAGGGGGAGGGAGGGAGAGGGGAGGGAGGGTGAAAGTGGAAAAGAAAGGAACTTCCATTTTTAAGGGACTTAGATGTAGATAGTGAGAAAACATCCAAGATTGGATAGACAAGTTGAGAGGGAGGAGTGGACAGAGTCTGAGAAGGATGAGAAGGAAAGAAAGATCTGCAAATCGTCCGTGGTAAGAAGGAAGCAATAATCGAACCAATGGAGGAAGTGTAGAGAGAATAGAAGACCGAGAACAGACCCTTGGGCCACACCATTGGAAAGAGGGAGGGCATGGGAGGATAGACCTGCCCAGGAGACAGAGAAGGTGCAGTTAGTGAGATAAAATGTAAACCATTTCAAGACAGTACCCAGTAGACCAAAATGAGGGAGCAGAACGGAAAGATGAATGGTAGTGAAAGCCACAGACGGATGAAGGAGAACCAGGAGAGAGGCGTGTTTAGCATAGTGTGAATGGAGGAGAGAGACTCAGACACCAAGAAGAACAGTCTCTGTAGAATGACTGGGACGAAACACAGATTGAAGGGAAGGAAGAAGAGCGTTGAATCGACGACACATTCCAATAGTTTAGATAAGAAAGGCAGAAGAGAGATGGGGCAGAAGTTGGATGGATTAAGAGTGTTTTTTTTAGGGATGGGATGGATTGAGGTGTGTTTAAAGGAAGCTGGAAAGGTGTCAGAGGAGAGCGACAGATTAAAGAGGGCAGTGAGGTAGGAAAGTAAAGAGTAGGGATTAAAGAAGAAGGTAAAGGGTCACCGGGGGCAGTAGAGGAATGAGTTTTAGCCAGAAAGGTGGATATATCAGAATTAGAAAGTGGATGAAAAAAAGTCATCATATCAGTACAAGATGAAGAAGGTGGAAGCGGAAAAACAGTTGAAGGAGTGGTGGATGTCGAGGATCCCTAGAGAAATCTCAGGTAGGAATGGATGTCACTCAGACACTGAATCTGTGTGCTGCGTCACTACCAGAGGTGACTGCGCTATGCTGCTACTATGGGCCTTTGGTGGATAATACAGTGAATGATGTGGCATTGAGGCTTAGACACTAGGCTACTATGCAGAGGAGGCCAGCCTTTAGTAAATGTTTAGCAAAGAAAGACAGAAATCCCTTGGCAATCGGGTGAAGAAAAACACTTACCAGGACTTAAGGTTCTGGAAGCAAAAGCATGGCCCATCAGCAATGTGAGTTGCCAGCAGAACCAACTGGTTACCAACAGTAAAGGCGGATGAGGATGGGGATCTGGTGGGTAGTCAGCATATGAGACCAGGGTCCACAAGGTGAGCACCCTTCCACTTGGTGAACAGAGAAATGATCTGGTCAAGAGCGGGTGATTTAGGACCACGCCAAAGACTGATCCAACTCAGCCCCCCTCCATACGAGGAGAGTCTGCAGCACAAACCAAAACGTTTTAGTTGCCCATGGGACACTGGCCACCCTACATAACTACCTATATACTAGACCAAGCAAGCTGAGACAGAAAATACAAGAGATCAATGGAGCAACAAAGGGGCTGAGCTGCTGTTCAAGATCCAAATGACAGAACCAGAGCAATTCACACTTATATCGCTGTCTAGCAGAGTGGTTCTGCTAGTAAGATGCCAATGGTTTGGAACAGACAGGTGAGCTCATATTTGCTGCCCATTAATCAAGTGGCTAACATGAGTGCTAGTGGGCAAGGGTATTCGCCGAAAGGAGGTCTGTGTGAACAGACAAAGGAGGGGAAGATTGAAAAGTTTCAAATATATTTGTGATTGGGTCAGGAAGATGCCATCAGAATTGTGAGGAGCTCTCGACATGCTTTTTCAGAAGAGGGGGACAATTCTGCTGTAAGGGTCTTTCTACAGCGATTTGGAATCAACCTATTCACATTCTCTCAGGAGAAAAAAAAGGAGATGGTGTTTGCCCTCAATCTTGGCACAAGTGGAATATGGCATTTTCCATTGGCGAAGGAAACAAAGGCAGCTTTCTGAAAGGTCCAAGTTGTGCACCGCATCCAAAAGAGTAGCAAACATCAGTGGTTTATAACCAGAGAAGGAGGCAGAAGAGGTGGCTTGATAAACTATGTTAAGGCCAGAGTTTTTCATAGCCCATAGAGGGTATGCATCAGTAGAGGCTGCCAACTTCCACATTTTGCTCTTACAGCCTCAAAGTGGCATCTATATTACGCTGTTGCGGATCAGCAAGCTGTTCTGACACCGGTCTTTGCCAATTGAGTTCAGACTTTTTCCAAAGGAGAGGCCCTGGTAGAGCCCAGCTTTCCGCCCCTACTGAGGCCGGGGTTACAACAAATGACAGGGAGTTGGTAGGGAAAGCAAACAGCCATACGATAGGTGTGTCATATCAGTTATTGGAATGTTTCCTTTGGTGCAAAACTGTGTTCAAGTGTGTTTTGTGAAAAAATGAGAGTATCGGGAAAAAAATAGAAAAGGTGAAAAGGGATGGAAAATTGTAAAAGGAAAAAGGGGATTAGGAGGTAGGGTGCACATTTAAAAACGCATTTAAAATCATTGTTGTTAAAAAAGACTGCAGTGAAACTGGCCACAGATCTAAAGACATGGAATCTTCACGGCACCTTGTGCTACACATAGTTTTTGGTTGATCATTGTGATGCTTTGTGTGATCCCCGAAGACTTTCAGGCACAACTCCCTGCAAGAGGGTGCCACATCACCATGATCAGGAAGGGCTCAGTCCAAAAGCACAGGTTGCAAGGGACCGCTTCTGGAACATTGAAACCTATAAAACAAACTACAGAGCACTACTAAAGCTCTGCAAGTAACCATGCAGCTCATATCATCAACATGTATTGCTGTCGATTCTCATGAATCAGCAAGTTGCCCGATTGCACACGCTTCGTGCTTTGATGCCCCAGAGCCTAAAAGGGTGGCTATGGATACTTTGCAGTACCACATTATGGGGCACCTTCAGGCATGGGGTTATGGCTACACATAGGTTATAGGGTGTAAAGCGAGAGAATCAGGGGGTCCACGGCAGCCTGAGCCCCAGCATGGGCTGTGCAATTCTGCACCCACCTGGGGGCCAGACCAATTGGTCGCATGATTGGCAAAAAGTCCCAGATGCACGGTGAAGCATGTGTCCCGATCAGGGGCCGCATGCTGAGGGTGGCCCAGGCACAGAGCACAGCCCGAGACCCATTTGTCCCACCTGGGGCCAGACTCTGGTCGACTGTAGAAGAGTGAAGAGCCAAGCCCCTGGCCTCTTGTGGAGGGCGGCCCAGGTGAAGATGCACCCCAATAAGGTGCTGCGCGATCGCAGCAATCCCAGGCAAGCAGTGTGCCCTGGGAGCCGTACAGCCCATCTGAGGGCCAGACTATGCAGGCTGGAAGAGAAGCAAGCACTGGGCCCACATGTGCGTGGCAGCCTGGGTTAGGGCGGAATGGCCTGCTGGGACAATCTCCCCACCCCAGGGCCAGACGGAGCAGGAAGCTAAGAAGTAATCGTCAGACTAGACTTTACTTAAGACCCAGCTTCTACATCCAGCATGGCTGGGATGTGCTGTAGAACCAGCTTCTACATCCAGCATCGCTGGGATGTGCTGTAGACCCAGCTTCTACATCCAGCATGGCTGGGGTGTGCTGTAGACCCAGCTTCTAAATCCAGCATCGCTGGGATGTGCTGTAGACCCAGCTTCTACATCCAGCATGGCTGGGGTGTGCTGTAGACCCAGCTTCTACGAGTGCAGCCGGGCTACTAGCAGGCTCCGGATCTAGGCAGAGCCGAGCGGGCCCATCCAAACTGACAACAACCCCCACAGAGGATATATGGGCTGCTGTAGACCTGGACAGGCAAAGCAACATGGCAAAGCAAATGTGACCTGTTGAAGCCCACGACAAAGAAAACCAACACCAAGGAAGAAAGAGCGGGCTCAGGTGGCAGCCATGCAATGCCCATGAGACCAGTTTAATCAGTCTGTGGCAGCCACATGTGGCAGAGCAGGGGGTTGCACCAATTTAAAAGACAACACCAGGACAAGACCATAAAGGTACTCTGAACAATTGTTCATAGGCTACGCTGCCACATTTAAACTTAGACTTTTGCTTAAGGCAGTCTGCAACTGCCAATATTTTTCAGAAAATAATGTGTTGTGTGGGAAAAGGGGAATACGTGAAATAGAAGAAGGGGACCACAGGGGAAGGTGTGATTAGGGTCTTGCCCAAGGTTAATTTGGTTTGGGGTTTGCCCTGACTGGGTATCCATTACCATTATTAATTAACGTGGGAAACCAGGAGTGGGCACATATAGAGGGTGGGCTGTGCTATGTAAAATGTGTTGTATTAGCCCGTTTCTTTTATTTTTTATTATAAGTGCCTGCAAGGGCTAAAAACGCCCTCTCTCTATCCTGCACTTTATTTTGCCATCTCAGGTTTGTGGCCCTAATCCTATTTATAATAATATCTTCCTGTTGCAAGTTGCTCAGCACCCCTTCTGTCCAGCTGACCTGTGAAGTGTATAGTCCCGCCTTAGACTGCTGCTAGTACCCACACGGCCTCAAGCATGTATAACTGAACACACGAGGAGGCGACAGGAGGGATGTGCAAACAACTCTTTATTTCATCAATCCTAACTTCCAACTGCCTTCCTCCTCCCACTGCCCACCCCTCCTTTTCCCCTGGCTCCCTGTCTTCTGTCACGTGATGGGGGTCCTTGGCAATCATGGCGACACGACACCTCCCCCGACCCGATACTAAACATAAGGTCCATTCTAGTCAATTTCTTCAATTAGTCTCTGAGGCTTTTTCCGTGTCCTCTGAGGCCTGGGGCTGGATGTTCTTCACCGATCTTTTAATGGCATGGAACCGCCTCCTCACCTTAGTCTTCTACATCCCCTTCATAGGACGTTTCACACGCGGGGCCTGGGACATCTGGGGAATGATCGTGGACAGGGACAATTCCTGGCATCCGCCGAAAGCGTGATGAGCTACTTGTGATGATTGTTCTGTCACCCACAGCTGTGATGAGGGATCCTTTTACTCAAACCACTGTCAAAGGCTCTTCCCCAAATGCGGCCATGCTTTTCTGGCTTTGCGCTTGCCGGGCAATGACCACGTCTCCTGGCTCCAGGTCGTTGTCGCTAGCTCTACGCCCTTTTTCTGCCCATCTCTTCCTGTCTTCTTTGCTTCTCACATCTCATTCTCTCATCTCGCGGTCTCCACTGTAGCCTTCCTCTGCTCCAGGTATGTGGGGTATCCTTGTCTGTATGCTCCTTCCAAACATGACCTCAGAGGGTGTTTTTCCTGTGGTGTTATGTGGGGTGTACCTATAATCTCTTAACAGTTGACATAGCATTTTCTCCACAGACTCCCCCGTGAGTCAAGCAATCTGTACGTTTCTCTTTATGTTACTCATGAAGCGTTCTACTGTGCCGTTAGCTTGTGGCCACAGTGGTGTTAATCTCCTGTGGTGGAAGCCCGTGTATTCAGAGAATGTTTTGAAGTCTTGCCCGGTAAGTGGGGGCCCGTTGTCTGACTTCAGGACCCTGGGAATGCCATAAGTGGCGAACATTCTGTCGAGAGCTGGAATAGTGTGGAACGCTGAGGTGGATGGTACTATTTGGACGTCTGGAAATCGGGAATATTTGTCAACTGCTACTAGTATGTGATCACCCCCATCCAGAGGTCCAAAAAAGTCTACTGTGTTTTCGTCCCATGCTCTTTTCTTTCTGGAAGGTCCGTCATACATAGGGGTTCAGGTCTCGTGTGTGGGTTTATGACCGCACAGGTGGGACAATGTTTCAGCAGATCTTCTACCTGCGCGTCAAGATGAGAAAACCAGAACTCTTGTCTGAGCATCCTTTTGGTGGATACTATGCCACGGTGGCCCTCATGGGCAACTTCCAGAACCTTTCAGTGTAGAGTCCTGGGAATTACCAATTTGGTGCCTTTGAGCAGTAGTCCCTCCTCTGATTTCGCTAGTTCATCCTTAACAGCGAGGAAACAATTGACGTCCCGTCTCGTTTCTTCACATATGTCGTCACCCAACTGACGGGCCTATTTCCAGTGTCCAGTTTTCAGGCACCTCAGGATGATTTGTAGCCCTTGGTTGTTGTCTGTTTCTTGGGCTATTTGATGAGGATCGAGACCTTTTGGCGTGCTTCCCTACATCATGTAAGGAATGTATTGATCTGCTATGGACTATGGTGGTGGGGATTCCTTGCAGGGGTGCCGCGAGAGGACATCTGCAGGTTTTTGATCCTTGCCAGATCTATGAATTATGTTGAAACTAATCTTGCAGTCTTAATGCCCATCTCGCGATGCACAGTGGCATCTTAGCTTGTGGATTTCCATAAATAAACAACAGTGCCTGATGGTCCATGAGGACTGTGAACGGTTTCCCATACAGGAATAGGTGGAAGTGCTCACAGGCCCAGACTACGACTATGCCTTCCTTTTCCACCTGTGAGTATGCTTGTTCGGTCTTTGGTAGGCTCCTGCTGGTGTAGGATACGATGTTTCGTGATTGGTTGTCCTTATCAATCTGCGTCTGGATGGCGCCTAGGCCAACTGGACTGGCATCAACGATTAGCTCTATTTCTCGTCTTGAGTTGAAGTATGCCCTGTTCTTGGCATCAGCTATGCGCTGCTTAATCAGCTGGAATGCCTGTTGGCATTTCCCTGTCCATGTGAACTCTGTGTTCTGTTTCGTGAACGCCCTGAGGGGTTCGCTGACAGATGCAAAGTCTTGTATGTTGCGTGTACAATAGCTGACCAGCCCTAGGAATGATCGTAAGTCTAACGTGGAATTTGATGGTTCGGCATCTGTTATTGCGATGACTTTTTCAGGATCGGGAGTCATCCCCTTCGAGGAGAATACGTGACCGAAGAAACGAAGTGTCTGTTTTCTAAATTCACACTTGTTCTTGTACAGGGTGAGCTCGGCCTCATCAAGGGCCATGCATACTCTCATGAGTGTGTTGTTGTGTTGCTCCTGTCCGAACACAAGGATGTCGTCACTACAGTTCAGACAATTTGGTATATGCTTAATGACGTTATGGATTTCTGCTTGAATAATTTCCGCCGACAACGAGACCCGGAAACTGAGGCGCTTATATCTGTATAACCCCAGATGGGTGGCAAAGTGATGATGTAGCTAGACGCTTTATGTAGTTCCAATTGATGAGACCCCTTGTTGAGGTCCAGCTTTGAGAACATTGTTGCCCCATTCAAGAGATGCACCATATCCGTTATGTGCAGGGTTTGGTGTCATTACCGCAGTATGGCTTCATTGGGCAGCCGCATGTCCACGCATATGCGTATGTCTGAGGAGTCCTTCTTGGGTGCGGGGACTATGGGGAACACCCATGGGCTGTGTCCTTCGGCCGGTTCCATGATATCTGCTACCAGTAGTTTCATGAGTTCGTCTTCCACTTGTTTTTGTATATTTATGGGGATTCCCCAGTAGTGTTGGGCTACTGGAGGAAATTTAGTGTCGATATGAAGTTCAAACTGGCGCCCTTTAAATGTTCCCAGCACTTTGAACACCGCAGGGAATACCTGTTCAATCTTCGCAGTGGGGTCCAAGTACTTGTGTACCATAAGTCTGTACAGGATGTGAATGAGGCCTATGTCGATTGCTGCCTTGTAGCTCAGAATGCACCCATGGCGGCTTCCAGTACGTGCATGGGGATTTCCTTTGACTATCCTTTGTAGCTGCATGAAGCCGTGAAGTAACCTTTGCAGGGAAAGGGTGTCTTTGATCCGTATGGATAGATAAGTGCTTTCGCAGGCTGCATGCGTGGGGCATGTGGTATGCTGTTGAATATCTCCTCACTTATAACGTTCACAGTAGCCCCTGTAACTACTAAAAATTCAACGGCCGTTTTATTAATTTGGATGATCAATGTCGGACTGTGTTCCTTTGCTTTCGGATTTCCCAAAGAGTATAGATATCCTTTTCTTTGCGGTTCTTCTTGCGGATAGATTTTTCAACTAGATAGCGTATGTATCGACTGGGCCTCCTTCTTGACCTAGAGGCTGGTGGTTTGCTGTCTCTCCAGCCTCCCGACGCTCGGTCTCGCCTCTTTCCGGCTTCTCCTCCTTGTGCCTGCGTTGGGGGTGGGGGGTTCATATGCCTGGCTGAATACTCTTGGCGGGCTCTGTGTTGGTCTTTCCTTGTCTTGTGATGGTTTCCCACTAGTTCCTTCTCTCAGTTGACTGCGTTACATGCGGCATACCACTTTGAAATGATTTTCTCCTCCGCAGCCTGAGCACTGTTGGCCTATAGCTGGGCATTGTCCTTCGTGCGGGAACTCGTACCCGCATTGATAACAAAATGGCTCACCTTTTCCTTTGATGTGCTTTCCAACTTGTTGAAGCCTTCACTTTTGCGATGGGTGATCTTTATCTTGCCTAAACCTTTGACTTGAGACCCCAATGCTGCATCTGAACAAGCCAGATGCAGGATTTCTTCAAGATTTTGTGGTTTCTGCAGCAATCTCTTCCTAAAGTCTTCGCATTCGCACCCCACTATGATTTGGGAGCGTAAAGCTTCTTCATTAGAGTAGTTATTGAAGTCGCAATGCTTCATTTTGAGCCTCAAACGCATCACAAATGCATCTCTGGATTCACCTTTGATCTGCTTGGTTGTGTCAAATATGTGTCTCTCATAATCCACATTTGTGTGTAGAGTGAAATAGTCAGTCAATGTCGACTTTAGGTTTGTATATGTGTCAGTGGCGCTGGACGGAAGCTCATCCACGATGTCCCTGCCAATTGAGAGTGTTAATAGGCCATGTTTCTTTTCGTCGTCTAGGGGCCCTATTGCTTTTATGCACACCTCAAAATCTCGTATCCACCTCTTCCAGCGTGGACCCAGTGTGCTGGACCCAGTGTGCTGGACTCAGTGAGATCAAAGTTTGTTGGCAGTTGTGTTATGAGGCTATCCTGCATCCTGCATCCTGGTGGGCAGCGCCTGAGCTGGTGTCAGTGGCACGGTTAGGGCGTCATCTTGAGGGTGGCTTTGTTACCAAGGAATGTGCTCTGCGCGGTGCAATGTGCCGTTTTGTGTGGCCCACCTTGTTGATTGGCCTCGATTTGCTGCTGATAGACCTTTTTTGTTTGCTGCTGGTCTGCAGGAAAACGTGTTGTGTGAACTCCTCTCAAATCTCACAGAGCTCACAGAGACAAACGCATTGTTTGTGGAGTGATGCGTGCTTTTGTTTTCAAATGCCTTACTTGCTGTGCTTTGCTTTTTGCGGTGCCTTCCGGGTCCACGTGTCAGACTTCAGCTCCACCTCCCCCTTCTCCTCACCTGAATCTTCTGAAACAGAGTCCTTTACCGTAACCCGAGTTCGGGGACGTTCCTTCTTCTTTGTAGAGATAAGATCCTTAGGTGTTCTAACCTTCTTATCGTGCAAGTAAGGTCTGGCCCCTCCGGAGGCCACCTTGACAGTTATGGAAACCTGCCGTTGGGGGCTCCCAGTGGGCCAGCCTTGGTCCCCAAGGGAAAAAGCCAGAACGGCAGAAAAAACCCTTGAATTAAGATCTGCAGGCGAGATGAGGAGTGGTTTCAAAAGGTAAAGTATAAGGCAGGTTCTCCCAAGCTGAATGAATGAAGATGCAGGATACTGGTCAGAGAAACGAAGGCTTTCTCTAAAGTCAGGAAACTGTAGAAGACTGGAGGGCGCCAAATGCTCCGGACACAGAAACTGAGAGGAGCCGCGAGCGGGGAAAAGGTAACAGGAAGGGATAGCGAGGAGCGGAGTGCGAAAGGGATCGCGAGCGGAGAAAAGGTAAACAGGAAGGTAAAGCGAGGAGCAGAGCGCGAAAGGGATCGCGAGCGGAGAAAAGGTAAACAGGAAGGTAAAGCAAGGAGCAGAGCGCGAAAGGGATCGCGAGCGGAGAAAAGGTAAACAGGAAGGTAAAGCGAGGAGCTGAGCGCGAAAGGGATCGCGAGTAGGAAAGGCAGAACACAGATAAAGAGGTAAGGAACTGCAAGCACGTAAGCAAGTAAAAAAAAAAGCTGAGTACAAAGAGAAAGAACTTCGAGCACTAAATTCAAACAGAGCAAAACACAGAGCGGACAGAAGGGGAGCGGGACACGGAAAGAAACACAAGCTCACAATGAAGCCGTGAGCGAGAAGGAAAAAACTCGAGAAGAAAGTTGCGAGCAACTCGGAGCGTTGATAGTAGTGAAAGCAATACACAGATACAACGCGCTGAGCTGGGGGCAGAGCCTAGACTTATAGTGGAGGCAGCCATGATGGGTGAGGACTAGAGCGTCCAGCGATCCCACAGCTTCCACCCTCGATTCCTGACAGTATACCCCCTCTTCCTTGGGGGTCCCCCCGGCTTGCCCAGGTGAAAACGATGGAAACTCTTCACAAGATGAGGAGCATGTATGTGGTAGTCTGGCTCCCAGGTTCTCTCCTCCTTGGGATAGCCCTTCCAATTTACCAGGTACTGTAGCCTGCCCTTGCGATACCGGGAATCGATCAAACGAGCCACCTCGTACTCGTCCGGGGCAGGATCCACCTTGGGGAGTCCTTTATGAACAGGCCTCTGAAATGGGTCTTCCTTGTACGCTTTGAGAAGAGAGGCGTGAAAGACAGGGTGTATTCTCTTGAGGGAATCCGGGAGTTTGAGTTTGAAAGCCACCGGATTGATCTGTTGAGCGATGGGAAAGGGTCCTAGAAATCTAGAGGAAAACTTCGCCTTGTGAATCCATAGGGGAAGAAATCTGGTTGACAGCCATACCAATTGTCCCACCTTCCTGTCGGGGTTGGAGCGTCTGCTCCTGTCTGCCTACTTCTTCTGGGAACCCTGGCTGGCTAGATGAGCCTTCTTGGCTGTCTCCTGTACCTCGTGCAGATCTCTGAGAGCCTCATCTAAGGCTGGAACCTTGGTCGATGGTGTATTAACCCAGGGTAGATGGTGTGGGTTGAATCCGTTTGTACAAAAGAACGGACTCATCTGTATGGTGGTATGAATAGCATTGTTATAGGCAAACTCGGCCTGGGAGAGAAAGTCAAACCACCTCTCTTGCTGTGGACTACAGAAGCACCTTAGGTACTGTTCTAAGCTGGCATTGAGTCTTTCCGTCTGGCCATTGCTTTGGGGGTGATAGCCCGAGGAGAGAGCCCTATGGATTCCCAGAACATGACAGAGAGTGGCCCAGAACTTTGAGGTGAACTGGGAACCACGATCAGAGACTATAGTCCTAGGCAAACCATGCAGGCGGACTATGTCACGAAGGAAGACGGTAGCCGTCTCTGAAACCGAAGGCAGTTGTCGAAAGGCTGAAAAGTGTGCCAACTTGCTATAGGAGTCACAAGTGACCATGATTACCGTCATACCAGAAGACAACGGGAGATCCACAATGTAATCCATTGAAATGTGTTCACAGGGGCGTTCAGCTAGAGAAGGCTGTTGCAACAAACCAATTGGCCTACCCGTCTGATACTTGTTAGCGGCACAAACAGAACAAGTAGAGACGTACTGACTCACATCCCTTCTGAGCGTTGGCCACCAGAAACCCCTACTCAATAGGTCGTATGTCTTTCTTATGCCAGGATGACCTGTCAAGGGTAAGTCATGGCACCAGGAAAGAACCATTCTTTGAAGCTTCTTGGTGGGAACATAAAGTGCCTTTTCATGGTAATACAATCCATCCTTCCCTTGAGTGATTGCAGGTGGGAGCTCTGGGCAGCTCTGATACAGGGGTATAAGCTCCTTGAGAAAAGTGGTCGTGGAAGCTAGAATCCTGAGCTTGGGGAATACCAAGTCATGCCCTTGATATAATCCCGACACTTCCCCCTTACTTCGGGACAAGGCGTCAGCCTTCTTGCTCTCCGTACCAGGGATGTACGTTATCTCAAAGTCATACTGTAGAAAAAAATAAGCCCATCGGGCATGACGGGCATTGGTGCATTCCATCTGCTGGAGTACCCTGAGATTCCTGTGATTGGCACGAATCAAGAAGCTATGAGCAGCTCCCTGTAGGAGATGACGCCATTCCTGACAGGCTAATTTGATGGCTAATAGCTCTCTTTCCAATACGGAATAGTTCTGTTCGCTGCATGTTAAGGTCTTGGAAAAATAAGCTACAGGATGCTCAAGACCGTTTTCAGATTCTTGGAGAAGTATGGCTCCCACTGCTCCAAAGGATGTGTCGGTTTCCATGATAAACCGCCTTGTCTGGTCAGGTTGGATTAGGATGGGAGCCGTGGAGAATCTTTCCTTAAGGAGTTGGAAAGCCTTCTGAGGTTCTCCTTCAAAAGAAAACTGTACCCCCTTCTTAAGTAGAGAGGTAAGGGGGAGCACAGTTTGTGAGAAGTTGGGGATGAAGCGCCGATAAAAGTTGGCTAAACCCAGAAAGCTCTGTAGCTCCCTTATGTTTCCGGGTTCCTTCCAATCATGAATGGCCTTTACCTTTCTTGGGTCCATTTTGATACCTTCTTGAGAAAGGATGAATCCAAGGTAGGACACAGAAGTAGCTTCAAACTGACATCTTTCGGGCTTGACCAACACCCGATGGTCAAGGAGTCTTTTCAACACCTTCTTGACCTGTGATCTGTGTTCGACAAGGGATTTGGAATAGACGAGGATGTCGTCTAAGTAGACCACCACAGATGGGTATAACATGTCAGCAAACACCTTGTCCATATACCTCTGGAAAACCACCAGGGCATTCACAAGACCGAACGGCATGACCCTATACTCGTAAAAGCCAAACGGAGTGCGAAAGGCGGTCTTCCATTCGTCCACCTCCTTGATCCTAAGGAGGTGATAGGCCCCTCTTAGATCCAACTTGGTGAAATACACGGCCCCTTGAACCGCCTCCAGGATGTCTCATATAAGGGGCATGGGGTACCTATCCCTTATGGTGATCTTATTGAGTCCTCTGAAGTCTATGCATGGGTGCAACTCTTCCGAATCCTTCTTGGGGATAAAAAAAAGTGATGCACCGCAGGATGACTTGGATTCCTGAATCAGCCCGTTCTTCAGATTAGCGTCCAGATATTCTCTGAGGGCCTTTCATTCAGGAATGGACAAGGGATACATCCTTCCGAAAAGCACGATAGAATCAGGCACCAGGTCGATATAGCAGTCCTCTGCCTGGTGTGGGGGTAGCTGCTTGGGGAGAGTATCCAGGAAGACTTTAGAATATTCTTGGTATTGGAGCGGAACTGCTGCTACAGTCAAGGAGTTGGGAGCTTCGGAGCCTTCTCCAGTCACCACCTTAGCCACGGCTGTAATCAGACAGTTAGATCTGCAGAACTGAGTCTCGAAGCACACCTTGTTGGCAGACCAATTGATAAGAGCATTATGCCTCCTCAACCAAGGTATTCCCAGAACTAAAGGGAAATGTGCTGCATGTATCTGGTCAAATACCAGGAGTTCTTGGTGATTGCCCACTCATCTGAAATGGAATCGTCTCCCTCAGGATGGGACCAGAAGAAAGAGGTTCACCGTCAACTCCCTCGACAGGAATGGGTCTGGACTTGGGTCTTGTAGAGACTAGGTTCTCCTTAGCCCAGTTTAGGTCCATGAAGTTGCCAGCGGCACCACAATCCAACGTTGCCAATACCTCTACTGATTTCGCTTCAGACAACATCAAGAGGACCTTGAATACCATTAAGCTATTGTCTTCGCCATCTTCTAGGGTTCTTGAGTGGTTGCAAGGGTAACTGGCAGGTCCCCCAAGACTTCCCTTGCAGCAGCCCAGGGGGAGGGGGGGAGATTTCCTTCTTCCTAGGAGGAACCTCTGGGTAGTTTCTCAACAGGTGTTTAGAGGATCCCCAATACATGCACAGTCCCGCCTCTCGGCGCCGTCTCCTTTCTTCAGGAGTCAGAGGTCCGCGAGCTGCTCCAATCTGCATTGGCTCTTCTGTGGAAGAAACAGGTCTCTGAACTGGAGTCTGGGAGGGCATGCCTATAGTCTGTGTGGTTCCCCGTGGGCGTCTCCTTTCTTGTCGGCGTTCATGCAGCCTGAACTCAATCTGGAGAGACAAGGTCATCAGGTCTCGAAATGATGGTGGTCTGGCTATCCTAGCAAGCTCGTCCTTGATCTCGTCCTGAAGTCCTCTTCTGAAGATTGTCTGTTGAGCCGAATCCGGCCAGTCTGCCTTTGCAGCCAATCTGAGGAAGCGTGAGATATATGTTTGCACGTCCGTATTTCCTTGACGGACATCAAGTATGGCTTCTAATGAGGAGTACAGAACCTCAGGTCTATCAAATCGATCCTTAAAGGCTGTCACAAACTGATCGTAGTTATTCAGATATGGATCATCATTGGAGACCAGTGGTGTTGCCCATGATAAGGCATTCCCATAGAGGTTGGCAATTATGAATCCGACCTTAGAACGACTGGTCTCATATGCATGAGGTCTGAATGTGAAGTATACCTTACAGGCGTCTAGAAAATCCTTGAGACCTCCTGGATGACCATCTTACTTGCCGAACGAGAGAGGCATCGTGGGTAGATCTCCGTGGTCATCTCGACGCAATACTACTTGTTGGCGAAGGACTATGTTTTCAGCTCTTAGGGATTGCACCTCAGCAGTCAGGTTCTGCATAGCTGCAACAAGTTCCTGGTATTGTTCCAAGGATGCCATGTTTGTAGTCGGGCGTTGTATGCTGTCAGACTTCGGCTCCACCTCCCCCTTCTCCTCACCTGAATCTTCTGAAACAGAGTCCTTTACCGTAACCCGAGTTCGGGGACGTTCCTTCTTTGTAGAGATAAGATCCTTAGGTGTTCTAACCTTCTTATCGTGCAAGTAAGGTCTGGCCCCTCCGGAGGCCACCTTGACAGTTATGGAAACCTGCCGTTGGGGGCTCCCAGTGGGCCAGCCTTGGTCCCCAAGGGAAAAAGCCAGAACGGCAGAAAAAAGCCTTGAATTAAGATCTGCAGGCGAGATGAGGAGTGGTTCCAAAAGGTAAAGTATAAGGCAGGTTCTCCCAGGCCGAATGAATGAAGATGCAGGATACTGGTCAGAGAAACAAAGGCTTTCTCTAAAGTCAGGAAACTGTAGAAGACCGGGGGGGCGCCAAATGCTCCGGACACAGAAACTGAGAGGAGCCGCGAGTGGGGAAAAGGTAACAGGAAGGGATAGCGAGGAGCGGAGTGCGAAAGGGATCGCGAGCAGAGAAAAGGTAAACAGGAAGGTAAAGCGAGGAGCAGAGCGCGAAAGGGATCGCGAGCGGAGAAAAGGTAAACAGGAAGGTAACACGAGGAGCGGAGCGTGAAAGGGATCGCGAGCGGAGAAAAGGTAAACAGGAAGGTAAAGCGAGGAGCTGAGCGCGAAAGGGATCGCGAATAGGAAAGGCAGAACACAGATAAAGAGGTAAGGAATTGCAAGCACGTAAGCAAGTCAAAAAAAAAGCTGAGTACAAAGAGAAAGAACTTCGAGCACTAAATTCAAACAGAGCAAAACACAGAGCGGACAGAAGGGGAGCGGGACACGGAAAGAAACACAAGCTCACAATGAAGCCGTGAGCGATAAGGAAAAAACTCGAGAAGAAAGTTGCGAGCAACTCGGAGCGTTGATAGTAGTGAAAGCAATACACAGATACAATGCACTGAGCTGGGGGCGGAGCCTAGACTTATAGTGGAGGCAGCCATGATGGGTGAGGACTAGAGCGTCCAGCGGTCCCACAGCTTCCACCCTCGATTCCTGACACCACGTGCTTGATTCCGGACAAGCTGCCACTGCATGCATTCAGGCGGCCCGATCCGCAATATCCCTGCGCTATGTGCGCTTCGTTGTCCTTTCCAGAGCATGCCACGTGCGTTCCACTTGATCGCTTCCCCTTCGTCCATGGGGAACTCCTGTGCGTTCCAATCCTTCAGCAATCTGCCGGTGGCGGTCAGTGTTACCAACCCACCTGGGCACAGAATAGGGAGCCGCTCGTACCTTGTGAGCGGGTCCGCAATGATTCACTGTGTTGTTGAGCCTCACGCACAACGTCGGGCGGGCTTCCGAGGTCGATGCTCAAGTGGCGTGTGATTGGCGTAAACCACGAGCACGTCCCTGTCCTCTGACACGTGATGGGGGTCCCTGACAATCATGACGACACCACAGGAGGGTGGGGTATTTGAGTGTGTCCATCTCTGGGCTGGGTTAAGGAAGGTCCACCCTGGCCCCAGATCAGGGCAAGCCAACCCAGGGGATATATTATAGCCATTAGCTTCTGCTGGTTACTGTTATATCATTTGTTCAAGAGTTCAATGAAGATAGCCACCAGGATTAACTGGATTTACAAGTTCATATTCCTTCTTCATCCTAGTATTCATTGATATTCATAAACACCGAATAGAATGCAGAGCTCAAACCTTCAAGGTAGAGGGACAAATCGGTAGATCTCCAAAGCAAAGGAAGAAAACAAATGCTCATCATGCTACAGTATGGCGATAAGACTGTTTTACCTCTTGGAGGCCTGTGTCAACTATCCCATAGGTTGACCAGCAACTATTTAGTCTTTCTCAAGTCTTCAATTATGCCTATATATAGGTATCTTAAGATCCAGAATGTTTAAAGCCCTCTCTGCTCGAGTGGAGGGGTTTCGGAAAACAGGCAAAGTAATTAATTGATTAACACAGAAATCAGACACTACTTTTAGAAGAAAAAAGGGTGTGTTTTTTAAGGCTTGTAGATGCATTCACTTTATGTGCAGATTTAAATGCAATGAGAAAAGCTAAATTCCATGGTAAGTGCTGCAGATCAGTATTGTGCATGGGCTCGAAAGATGGACCCATGTGCTTTGTTACGAAAAAATTGTATTTCAAATGGGGGATGGAAGGTCTTCCAATAGGAGGATATACATTCTTAAGTCCTTCGAAGAATCATCACAGGTATCCTCACAAAGGATTCTTGAGAAGGAATCTTCCTGTACGCTACGATAGCAGATATGTGCACCTTTAGGGAGGCAAATTGCCATCCAGGCTTTGCCCAATAAAGTAGGTAAGGTAATACAGATTGCTCTAGACAGGGTGGAGACTGTTCTCCTGACACCAAAAGAACCTCTTCCGCTTAAACATAGAAGGGTCTGTTGGAAGATCTATCCACCACCAGAAGCTGTATGGAGTCCTGTGGCAAAATCCGGTGTTCGTACTGCAGGTATTCAGGAGCCACGCAGTCAGGGTCCACAACTCCAGATTGTGGTGGTACACAATGCAGATCATTCTTTTCAAGAAAACTGGTCTGTATAGCAGAGCCCACTGTGGAGCCACAGACAGGTGGTTAAGGTCCACATACCACCATTTAGTTTTTTCAGCCATTGTGAATACATGCAAGTGGGAGACACCCCATTTTTCAAAGCTTGCAAAATCTTCATTTACCCACTTGTGGTCTTCATGAAAGGACTCGCTTAGGGCATCCACTTGGACGTTTAGAATCCACTGGTGGTGACCTGCTGTAAATATTAGACTCCTTGTTAGAGGCCAGTGCCAGATATTCTGATTTTCCTTGTTTTATCACCTTCTCTGTGAAAGTAGTACATCATGGTAGATTCAGCCTGGATCAGGATTGGCAAAGTTTCTATTCACTGGTGGGGGGGGGGGGGGAAGAGGAGGGGTGGACATTCAGCTCAAGTTGGACAGACCAGTGATCCAGTATATTTATGTTGCAAAACACCATCTTCTTCCTGCAGAACCCTCCAGTTTGGAGCGAACCCATATGCACCCCACAACCTTAAATCAAAACATTTGTCAATTTTCTGGTCTTGTTTGCAGTTTTTGGATGACAACAACCTGCAGCAAATTGTCAGTCTTGCACTGCCACTTTAGTCTGATTGTCTGTGGGAACATTACCTGTTCTGCCCAGTATTTCCCGAGAACACTAGTTTTCCACTAGTGTGGGGAGTGTGAGAATCCCGAAGGTGTCTTCCTGACTAGTCCCCGGGGATCTGTCATCCTGGGGGCCAGGACACAGCCATCGCTATTGAATCCAGTTCCTGGGGGTAGACCAGTGAGGGAGGATCACCTCGATGAGGGGTCCTCTGGGAGTGGAAGCGGGAAACCGATGTGTGAGTCACAGTTTCCCCCTTCTTATAACACCTTTTCCCCAGCCTACCACGTAGGATACTCAGACACTACTCCCTCCTTTTCTGAGATGAACACTTTTACACCACGAACGACAACAGACTAATACTAGAGCCATTTACCTCACATGTCCCAACACAAGGGTCAGGCAGAGTCAGGCAATTGACCAGAATCACACACACCTGACAGCCCTTTTCCCCGCCCACAGGGATAAAAGGTGGAGCATGAGAGCACACGACAAGCAAGGCAGACGGCACAACGAAACAGCTATCCAAGCTCGGCAGTTCAAGGGGAGGAGAAAGGCGGCGAGAACCGAAAGGGTGACAAGGAGAGAAGTGACCCAGACCTGCAAAGCCTCCCTGAAAGGAAACTGCGAACAATAACCTGCATGTGTTGCATTAGATTTCAACGGTACCTGGAGCCCCTACACTGATAATCGGAACAGCGCAATGGGCTTACTATAGTGGTACCGGCTTTGACTCCAGAGACAAGAAAAGCCAAGCGGTTCATCAAAGCCGGTGAGTCGAGGGGAGAACCGATAAGAATCCGAACTT
Source organism: Ambystoma mexicanum (assembly GCF_040938575.1). Lineage (NCBI taxonomy): Eukaryota > Metazoa > Chordata > Amphibia > Caudata > Ambystomatidae > Ambystoma > Ambystoma mexicanum. The sequence continues at coordinate 342,601,025 of NC_090921.1, read as the reverse complement.
TGTTGAACCCAAGTTGCAAAGGGCAAATTAAGGAAAGTTCAAAGAACTGTTAAATTCAGGCAAAACCAGCTATAGAGGGATCAGCACCACGTGGGTGCTCATTCAAGAGGCTCTGGTTGATCCTGCGTTTGTTGAAACTACTAATACTAGAAGGCCCCAGGAGAGTTGGAAGGAAATACAGGGGTGTAGCAAAAGCCCCTGTACAGTCAAAGGTCTTTGACCTACGCGTAATTGAAAAGCTGAGGGAGGGGAACCACTCATAGTTAGAAAAGAGAAGGAACTGTGTGATTGGCAAGAGTGAATCCAACGGAGGGATGCCGATGGAAAGGTGCGAAAGAGGGATGCCGATGGAAAGGGGCGAAGTCTGAGGTCCCAATGAACAGTGTGTTGACAAGAGTGAACCCGACAGAGGGATGTCTACTGTGAACTGTTCAAAAAGACATTAAGGCTTGTGAATGCCACAGGTGAAATTGTTTTGAGAAAAGGCCATAGTGAACCCAACGGAGGTAGGCTGATATTCGAGAGGGGTCTGAGCCTGGAAGAGGGAGACGCAGGTGTGAAAAGTCATCACCCAACGTACATTTGGAAAATAACTTTTTGCTTGTTCCTTTGAACACATCAGGTCCTTGGAGGTTAGAGACTTTTTGTAGAAGAGACTTAGAGACTTAACCACTGAAGGTCCTGATAGCTGAAACGGAACTGCCGCCCGTGATGGGAAATCTCGAGAGTGTGCTGTGCTTAGGAGTCCCGCCTTGTCCTGTGCTGAAAACATGGTGAAGGGGGACACCCGGCTACCACATCCCAACTTATAATTTGTGAACACTTCTTTCTTTCTTGCAAATCTTATCCCACACTCTTTTGTATTTAGTTGTAAGGATTGGCAATATTTTAATTTTTAGCATAGGCGCTTTTATTTGACAAGACACCACTAGGACTGCCTTATTATTTGATTCTCGTAGCTTGCTCCCATCTTAGATTTAGGTTTAGATTAGGCGTTTCTCCAACCCGGACATACAGTTAATAAACACCCTTGAACTGTGATCACTTGTGTCTGTCTTTACTGTTGCCACCATGAGTTCCTTATAGGAACCATTGCAATACATGAAGAAAATGATTCTCGAAGTAGAGAGACTTTCTTGGCTATGATGGGGACATCATTTCAGATTTCTGAGAACACTGTCCAAGGTGGCCCAGGAAGGGAATCCTTTTGACTGGAATTGCTATTGATTTTTTTAGTGTTGACATGAGAGGCTAGACGAGCAAGACCGAGATCTGTGGTCTTGTAGTTTTAAACTGCTTTTTCTGCTGGGTTTGCTTTTATACGCAGGTTATAAAGATAAAGGTAGACCAGTGTACAGGAGGGCGGAGCGACCACTGACGGGTCCATGGGATCAGAGCTCACCCTCGAGTACTTTAAGACGAGATAGCTGCACCTTAAGGAGGATGGGGTGCAGGATTCTCTTACTCCAACACCAATCAATAAGGAACACTCAAATGGTTTGGCAAAGGGAAGTCCGTTTAATAACAAGTACAAAAACGGGGAAACATTAGGAAATCATCAGTGATGCGATCACCCGTCTCGCTTCAACTTCCACAATCTTCATTCAAACAGCAGTTTTTATAGGCAAAATTCATCATTATTGACGTGCAACACTTGAAAGTTTGTCATGCAAGTCTATTGGTTGGAAAATGTAACTTAAGTATAGGTACTATAACTGTATATGGTAACGGGGTGTGAGGATTTGATAACTCTTATTGGGTGGGCATCTATGCCCATCCCTCTACATCATTTGGTCCATTGTGATTGGGTCGGTTACACCCCTAGGCATAAATCTCCACTTTAATTAGCAGCTTGCAGAATGGTTACCGAGATGCGGCATGCCCCAAGATTCACCCTGCCTCCCTTCCATCAATCAGTACTTTAGGGCTATGTGTCAATTAGTTGGCTGAGGATGGCCTCGAAACTGTAGCTTCTTATCGGAAAAGTTATGGCGTCCTCTGGGTTTGGGTGCCATCAGACGTTGGTACCTCTTCGCGCTTGGTTGGTCACATATCAGTACACCGTGAAGCTGCTTCATTTTCCATCTATTTGCGTATTTGATTCTCTCTTCGGCCTCACCACCTGCATGGGCCTCCTTATCTCGACCTACACAGGCAGGCTGCTATGCTCTTAAATTTCGATTCTTCGGCGTTGCCGCTCTCCTCCCTTCCTGGGGTTGACCTCGAATTCCTAGGCATGAGCTGCTCCTTGCTAAGTTCCGATTCCGTCGTTCTTTCTAACTTTAGCTGGAATATAAATCTTGGCTGTTGGACCCCTAGCAGCCTGGGCTTAATTCTGCTTTTATAAAATGTAGTCGCAACTGTATAATGTGCTTCGTTGAGGTAGATATATAGTTGACGCTTGGCACTCTATTCTTCTACTAAGCTTAGCAAACCGTACTGTTTTCTTAGCTTCTTGCGTTACAAGCCTATGTACAGGAGTTAGCTGGTTGCATATTTTCATCCTGCTTTATGGTTGAGTTTCTTTATATTTTGACATTGTCTTAACTTCTATGTCTGTGATATCTTTATCCATGGTGTTTCATCTTAGTGTGTCATCTTTTGGTTGTTGTTCGCTCATCTTTACATCTGTCCGGGCCCTCGTGACATCACCATTCGTCTTCGATTAAGGCCCTTTGGGTCTCTTCTGGGACAGTCTAAAAGTAGTCATGTCGTGTCAGCTGTTGGTACGGTTGTCTCAATGGGTACCGTGCTGCTCATGGTTGTCTGGTTATTGGCACTTCAACAGGTATTGCTCTTCTGACGGGCACTGGGCAGAGCCCCGGTGTGGCTCTCTGTTGGTTTATTTGCTCCTCATATGTCACATATCTCGGCGAGGGTGCTGGTCATATCTGGGACCTCCTCTACACTCCCCCCTCTGGTCGGTTCATTGACCACTTCTGCTTCCTCCTTTGTATTCGCCTTACTTTGTTCTTCTGTATTCATTTCTTCTTCATCTTCTGGGTTGGTACATGATGGTGCGAAGGAGTGTCTCTTTGGAGTCCAAATTTGTATCACTCCTTTCAAACTTCTGCTGTTTTTACATGTTCGTCTTTGTTCCAGGTCATTAGCTGGCATTGTCCATTTGGGCTACAATAAATCCATTTTCCTTCGTACTTTCTTCATTTCCTGAGATACACAAATTTTGTTCCTTCTGGGGCATATTCACTGGTCTTCACAAATTCTCTTATTTCGTCATCAGTCAGGTCTCTGGGCTTCCAACCTGGTTTGACATTGATCATTATCTTCATCCCAATGGCTTTCTTCGCAGTTTTCTGGCATTGTGAGATAATTATCTTGATAACACAAAATCCTAATAGTATCATCAGTAGCAGAGCTCCTAGGAACTTGAATATGTCTGCCATCCTTTGTGGGACCCATGAGAAATGTGTTCCAAACAAGCTGTCATCATCAACTTTGTCAGTTTCATCGATCATCTGGTTCTGTAGCTTCGTTAGCATCTGTATGGCTTCTGTCAACGTTCCATTTTCTTGGGAAGGTATAAATGTGCAACATGATTCTCCGACTTTTGCACAAACTCCTCCATCCATCGCTGTGATCATGTCAAGCACATATCTGTTCTGTAGAGTCATCAGTCGGATTGCTCTTAACTCTTCCTTGATTGCGCTGAATCCCTTTATTGTCGAGTTGAAATCTTGGCATGATGATCTTTGTGAACACAGATGAAGTGAGGCTGAAGAGCCTGTGCTCATACAGGATTGCATAGAATGCTTCTTCTGATTTGGCAGAAAAGTAATTTTCTCTCTTCCTTCGGGATACCAGTTCCACAGATCTCCTTTTCCTCAGATGAGCATCTGCTTTCGGGAAACTGTCAGTATTCAGGTCACTTTTCGGGATCACTAGTGCAGGAACGTGGACGTTCACTATTGTGCATATGCCTCCCCAGTTCTTCGGCAGTCTTATGTATGCTTTGGATCCACACGCCCAGTAATGATCCATAATTACTGCGGTTCCATGCGTCATTCCTGGAGCCTCAAAAATTCATCCACAGTTCTGATTCTCTCCCATCTTCCTCGTGCCATTGTTCCTGAAGCACAATTTTGGGCTTTCCAGTGGCACTATCTGCAGGGGTCCGCCTCTGTCTTCAACTCATGTCAGTAATCTTGTGAGTTTTGGCCATAATGGTTTGCACAACCTCTGAGTTCTCTATTGCTTCCTTATAGGCTCCAAAGACCATCCATGCTCGGCAGATCACCACTCCTTCCCATCCGTTTGGTGAAAGCACTGTTCCCCAAATCTGCATTTGGCCTCCGTTCTTCCAATTTGTGGCCTCTTCTTGAGTTTTTCCTTGGACAGTCAGCTTTGGGTTCACTTCCCATCTGATTGCTGTTCCTTTAACTCCAGGCTTCTCGTACCTGATCACATGATTCCTTGTATGGGCTCTGTTTCTCATCTTAATGTCCTGTATATAACCATCTTCATCGGGGTAATTTGTCTCGTTGCCCATATCAATGAGGCGTCCTTGCCCATGAACTGTCCTCGGGTGTTGCACATTGCTACGTGTGACAGACAGTGTGCTGTCGGGACATCAATTTCTACAGCCACGAAGATCTTGGATTTCCCCATGCTGTACGGTAGGAGTGCACATACGAAGCATTTTCCTTCTGATTTTCTTCTTCCAACTTCTTTCACGTGCTGGTACCAAATGTTAACTAGATGTGCTGTGCTGTGCTGTGCTGTCTAGGTAGTCATTCAGTTCATTGTTATCTTCATGCAGGCTCCTCTTGATTCTTAATGTCTTTCTGTAGTTAGCTATAACTACATCTCTAAACATGTCTTTGTGGCTTTTCCTTGCTGGAGGACTATCGGGCATTCCGGTCGATGGAGCAGGTTTCCTTATCTGCATCGGTGTGGTAGGTGAAGGTTTCACAATTCAATCCTTCTCTTCTTCCATTCTTTTCCTGCCCTCTATAAGTGCCTTTAACCACCAGCCTGTCACCGGCTCAGTGTATGGCTGCATCGTGGGCCTGCTACTTGTTCCTTGTGTGATTGTCAGTACAGTCTCTGCGGTTTTATTTTTCAGTTCCTCATGTAGTTTCTTCGCTCTAGTTATGAACGGGAATAAATGATCTATCAACATTTGTGTCCTTGCAGTGAATTCTCCAGTAGCCGCTTCTGTCTTCTTGAGAGCTTTTGCTATGTCTGCTTCAGTTGGTCATTCACTGGATTCTTTTTGATCTCTTCAATTATTTACTGGGACTGGTTGTTCGGTAGGCAGTCATGTGACTTGACACTTGCCCTGGTTCGTGTGCATTCAGTGTGTGTGTGCGTGTTGTGGTCAGTGCTATGTTTTCATTCATTCTGTGCTGACCCTGTCTCCAGCTTTTCTATTCATTTGTTACCTCAAGTGTGTATGTATCACTGCTAATTACATTCATTTTTAGTTCTTTTACTTTACCATCAGATTTTCTCGGGACTGGAATAACTATATAGGGTCTGGGTGCTTTTGTGGGACTCGTGCGTACATCATCAGGTGGGTGCACTGAAGTTGGAACGCTTCGTGCACCAAGAAAAAATGCAGCTCTGATCATTAATGACAGCAAATTAATGATAAACACAATGCATAGATACATGATGGTACGGCACGTGAGGCGGCAGCATTTCCTTCCACAGAAGCGAGGGCGCCCCTCTGCTTGTGGTAGGACCAGGTTACTGTTCTAGGCCCCCATCCTGCTCTTAACAAAATGTCAATGTTTATTCTTTTCCCCCCAATTCACTTGTTCTCGAACAGTTTGTATCATAAAGTGTCTGGTGCTTCACAAGTGTCCCCCCCTCTTGCGGGTGACGATTGTCTCTTGATACTGGATGCAGTATCCTTGCTAGACTATGGAAAAATAGATTAGACTAACACTTCAATAAGTCACTTTTACTGTGTATATTAAAAGTAGGTGAGTTCCCAGTCCACGCCCCGAATCTGCTTCAACCCTGGGGACATGCTGGACACTGTTCAATGTGAAGAAATGGGAAAAATGGCAATCAAAACAAATAAAGGTGAAGTTCTTGTCTCTGCTCCCTCGATCTGTCCCTCGGCGGCAAGATGAAGTGCTTGCCTCAACTTCCTTGATCTGTCCCTCGGCGGAAGGTTTCACTGGAATCTCCTCATGTAATCTCTCTGAAAGTTGGACAGCTCCATTTAAAGCATGGTGCCGTGGAGGAGCGTTCCCATCTGTGCAACGTTAGCTGGATCTCTGATGAAGGTGAGGACGTCAACCTCGACAGGTCTCCCCACCATTTCCGGAAAGTCAGTTAATGGGCGGAAGAGGATGTTGTGAGCCACTCGGCTGTCCTCAGGTGACAGGGACATTTGTCCTGCCTTGCTGGGTTCAGGATTATAGGCTCTTCCCTTGACGTGAACAATGCTTGCACTTTCCTGACGCGTGGATTGCGACCGGATAACTTTGCTTGGTCCACAGCTGGCTCAAGAGTTCAGAGTTTGCTGGATCTCTAATAAAAGTAAGAGTGTCAGTGGTTCTCCCAATAATTGCTGGGCACTCCTCTATGATACGAAAGAAAAGCATATTGGTCCCCTGCTGCGTTTTGTGCTGTGCTGCACCCTTTTCGTCGTCGCTACAGTTGGTCTGAAATTACAGTAAGACTTGATGTCATGCAGTTCAGATATTCTTGTAATTCGGATCCCAGGACCTCTCGGGTTGGCTGGGCATCACATCTAGCTCTGTCTCGAGGGGTTAGGGGAGTATTCATTCTCCTACCTGTGACTATCTTGTGCGGCGTAAGATGATGGTCGGAGCCTGGTTGTTTCTGAAGAGCATGCAATGCCAGTGGAAGGCAGTGCAACCATCCCCTCTTTAGAGTAAGTTTCAACTTGGCTATCCTTTCTTTTAACAAGCCTTTGAGCCTCTCACAGATACCATTACCTTCCGGATGATACGCCAACAAGAACTTGTGCTTTATATCAAGAAACAAGCTAATCTGTTCAAAAACTGCATTTACAAAATGAGCCCCATTGTCTGATCTCATCACCTCACACACCCCCCATCTAGGGAACACTCCCCTCACCAGAAATGTGGCCGCACAGGTAGAGTCTGGGTGTTTACAGGGACCTGCTTCTATCCATCTAGAGAATGGACACACCACTACAATTAAGTACCTGTACCCGTTACACACTTGAATCATGTCGACGTAGTCGATATGTAAGTGCTTAAAAGGCCCATTTGGCAAGGGGGTGACTCCTTTCACTACTTTTAATGTGTGCCCAGCGGTGAATTGCTGGCAGATTATGCAGTTCTCCATAAAGAATGCAACATGCTCAGCTAAATTCTGTATGAACCAGTCTTCCGCGAGCGTTGCTGCTAAATTCTCTTTTGACATATGTATGGGGTAATGCAATTGCTCCAATGCTAATTTTAGTTGGGTTACAGGCATTACTGGTTTACCAGTGCGGTCTTGCCGCCACAAACTGTCAGAGGGGCTTAAAGAACCCCCTTGACGTTTCCACAAGTTCTTTTCGTCCTGCGGTACCTCCCCTTGAAGCTCCATTAGTTGTGTCTGCCCCATATTACTATACTATAGGCTTCGGGTGTGGTTCATGCCACCATCATTCTCTCATGGGTGCATGCCACTTCCATGATCATCTCACTTTTGGAGGCCATGTGCTTGGCTTCCGTGTCTGCTGCGTGGTTCCCGCGTGACACGAAATCTGTCCCTTTGGTGTGGGCGGCACATTTCACGACTGCTATGCCCACTGGGAGCTGTAGTGCCTTAATCAGCCTGTCCTGCAAGGCTGCATGCTGCACTGGTGTGCCGTCCGCTTGGAGGTAGCCCCTCCTTTTCCAGCATCCTAGTCCTGCGTGCACTGTGACGTCACATAGGCGAAGTCACTGTACACCGTCACTTCCTGGTCTGCGTTGTTCTCAGTGGCGAGTATCAACGCCAATAATTCTGCAGCCTGTGCCGAATAATGCGATGTACTCGTGCACTGACGAGCACTTGGAATTCTCTGTTTGCTATGTGTTTTATGACGGCAACGCCTGTATATCTTTGTCCGTCTTCTTGGTCGATTCTCGAAGAACTGTCAATAAAAACGATCTCACCTCCCGCCAGGGCATTTTCTTTCAGCCTGGGGATTTCATCATAGAATTCTTCACAGTTTGCACAGTCATGTATCGGCTCTCCTTCAGTGACTGGCTCAGCTATGAACGTAGCTGGGTTTACCGTTTTACATCAAACTATTTTGATCGATGGATTAGATATGATCACTTCATAGGTAGAAGCTCTTTGAGATGTCAACATACCCTTTGGTTTCTCTAAGATGGCAAATGAGTGCTCAACATAAAACGTCATGGAACATCCCATTACAATGGTAGTCGACTTTTCTATGGTGAACGCTGCGGCAGCTAAGCTTTGTTCGCATGGGAAGTGGCCTCTCATGACTGGGTCCAGGATCCCACTGTAATGCACCAGGGGCTTGTACCCAAACAAGGTTCTTTGAGCGAGCACTGCCGTCATAACGCTGCCATCTGTGTGTGAGAATAGGTAGAATTCCTCTACGTAATTAGGAATCCCGAGAACTGGAGCCGTACAAATCGCTCTCTTGAGTTCTGCAAACCCCTTTTCCATTGCCTCGGTCCATTCAATCTTTTCCTTTGTCACCTGGGCCTTCTTTAAAGTCTGGAGCAAGGGGTTGGTATACGAGCTGTAATCGAAGACCCATGCTCTAACATAATTGCACAGGCCTAAAAAGCTCTGCATTTGCTTTATCGTGAGTGGCTTTGCCGTGTTCATGATAGCTTCAGCCCTTTCTGGGGTCACCTTTTTTTCCTCATGCAAGATGAGTTGGCCTATGTACAGCACTTCCTGTTGACAATACTGTAGCTTTTCCTTGTCAACCTTATATCCTTTCTCAGCCAATATGGTCAGTCGCTGAACAGAATCGCGCCTGCATTGCTCTTCTGTGGCGCAGCAGATTAGGATGTAATCTACATACAGCAAGACGACACTATCTAATGCAATATTGCTTAGGTCCATCTGTAGCAACCTCGTGCTTTTCCGACACATTTGTTGGAATGTGAATGAAGTCAGATCTTGAGAGACACGGTGCAACCCATGCTCTAACATAATTGCACAGGCCTAAAAAGCTCTGCATTTGCTCTATCGTGAGTGGCTTTGCCGTGTTCATGATAGCTTCAGCCCCTTCTGGGGTCACCTTTTTTCCCTCATGCGAGATGAGTTGGCCTATGTACAGCACTTCCTGTTGACAATACTGTAGCTTTTCCTTGTCAACCTTATATCCTTTCTCAGCCAATATGGTCAGTAGCTGAACAGAATCGCGCCTGCATTGCTCTTCTGTGGCGCAGCAGATTAGGATGTAACCTACATACTGCAAGACGACACTATCTAATGCAATATTGCTTAGGTCCATCTGTAGCAACCTTGTGCTTTTCAGACACATTTGTTGGAATGTGAATGACGTCAGATCTTGAGAGACACAGTGTAACGGGATTGAGAAAAAGGCATTTTTCAAGTCAATCACTGTGAAATATTTCGCCTCAATGGGTATGTTACATAGGATTGTAGATGGATTAGGGACTAGAGGGAACTCGGCTTCAACAATATCGTTTAATGCTCTTAAATCTTGGATTAAATGCCACAACCCTCCTTTTGATTTTTTGACGGGATAAGTCACTGTATTACAGGGTGATTCTGACATCACTAGGATGCCCTGATCCATCATACAGGAAATTGTCTTTGCGATCCCTTCATCCGCCTCTCTGGGCATGGGATATTGTCGCGCCCTCGGTAAAATTGCTCCTGGTTTCAGTTTCATTTTCACTTCTCCCTCCCCCTTCAGGAGGCCTACGTCATATGGTCCTGTAGTCCATACTGAGACAGGCACTTGGGCCATGTCGTCATCAAAGTATTCCCGACGTACCAGTGCCAACATCATTCTCTGAGGCACTTCTCTTTTGATAATTTTTACCCAAAATATGAAACTCACTTCTACTCTTGTCTCTTCTGAGTCTGATTGTTCTTCAAACAGATCCTCATCGGTGACGTCAGTCACTCGACACCCTTCTTCAATGGCGATAATTGTGCACATTGTCTGCCTTCATCATTGTAGCCTTCAACCAATGCTACTTTCCCTCATAATGCTGCAGCATGTATTATCAAGGGAAATACTTGTCCCTCCTCTTCATGCATAGGTATTCTTGGTCTGAATAGAAACTCATCAGGGGTTCTCATAGTTCTATCTGCGAGGCCTGGCAACCCTGCCATAAGCATACGCATGCCATATGCAAAGACCTCTGGCTCTAGAGGTACGGCCCTCATGGCTATGTGTCCCGAGTATGCCCTGATCATTTCACACACGCTTGAATAACGCATTCCTGGAGTGGAGCATACTATGCCCTCCTCCGTGAACGATATTGTCATATTCAATTTTGTCATTAAGTCTCGACCCAAAATGTTTACTGGGGGCTGATGTGAATACAACAAAGGTACATTCATTACGCACTCTTCTACGGAGACTGGGAGTGCGTCTGTAAAGGGAACTCGACTGTGAGCTCCTCTAAAACTGAGTATCTATGGCCTCGCCGGACAAGGAAAACTTGCCTTCTCGTATGCACAAGCGTGTTGCACCTGTGTCATCTAAGAAGGAATATTCTTTACCCCCTATGACGACATTCACCCTTGGTTCCCTGTTAGGGTCTGGTGTCACTGATAGGATAGAGCACATCAGGGTTCCCAGTGAGCTGTCCTACTTCATATATAAGTTCGGTCCACTGTACACTTGGGGATTCTCTCCATTCTCAGGGTTGCCTCCCTTCCAGAGTTTTTGCCCTGAGACGATTGCAGTGGTGCCTGTTGAAATTGTCCTTGAGGCAAATTCCCCATGTTCGGGGGTTGAACCCCTTGTTGTACACCTTGCTACAAGCCTGGTGCTTGCTGCTGCACTGTGTGGTTTTGCGCATTACCCTGTTGTGAGATCGCATGTGGATTTGCTGTGCCTGCTCCCATTCCTTGGCTATTCTGCCACACTTCATGACTTCTGCATGTGCGCGCCAAATGCCCAGTCATTCCACACAGCCAACATACTGGCGGTGGTCGGATTATTTGTCCGTTTGACATATCTGGGTTGCCCATTTGCACGTTTTGAAAACCTCCTTGATTACTCTGGAAACATCCTTGATTACTTTGCCATCCTCTTCCTCTAAATCCTCTTCCCCTTGGGTACTGTCCTACGTTACCCGGGTTGTTCTGCTATGGGTTAGCCACCTGTTGTAAGTTCTGTTCAGCATGGCTCCTTCGAGATCATACTTTGATAATTTCTTTTGCACCAGCTTTGTTTCCTCACCCTTTTGTGTTGCCTCCTTTTTCCGATTCTTTTCTTGCAACAATCTACAGTAATGTGCGATAGTTAACTGTATTTCAGCCCAAGGTTTAGCCTCAACCCCAACCAATTTCTTGAGCTGTTTCTGTCAACCCTTGGCACAATATGTGGTAAAACACCAGTATAGAATTCGTCCAAGATTCATGCGTTTCGAGCACCCACACGTCTTGGAAATTTTGGATACAAATCAACGGATCTTCTGACTCCTTCATTTTGCGAGTCATTATAGCTCCCATATCGGAAGTGTCTGAGTACAGCACTCATAGCGCTTTCCATACTGCTGCTCTGCAATTATTAAATTGTGCTCCGTCATGAGCAGTGTTAATTATGGTTACCCCAGGGTACCCTGCCTGTGTCCACACATCTTCTGATCTCACTGAGTATGGCGATCAGGAGACCTTTAATGTCCCCTATTGCGAGCGTGACACCCCCTGTCATTTTTTCTAACTCAACTATCTACTTCCCGGCTCCCGATGTCAGCATTGGAAGCTTATTTTTCAGGTTTTCGCGATCCATGTGTGGCCATGGAATATATTGCGGTCTTGCTCCCCCCTTTTCTAGCAGTGGAAAACCAGTGGCACCAGGCTCATAAATATGCCCAGTCCCAGCTGCCCAGTCCCAGCGCTGGAAGCTCCGGGCTCATAATGCTTGGGTGGACTTACCTGCAGCAGACCATGCTGCTTACTTGCCTGCCAGTTGAGCCTCTGATCCTCTTCTGTTTGGAACTACTTTTCCTGTTGGGTGGGGCAGGAGCCACTCCCTAGGTTCAGAACACTGGAACTCTTCTGGAAAGCAGGAACTCTTTTCTTACCTAGGCGTGGCTGTGGAAGGAGACACCTAAGCACTACAGGAGGCTATTTAAACCACACCCGAAGGATGAATCTTGCTTTGCGTTATTCTGCATCCTCTGCAGCAGAACGCTCATCGTGTCTTCTGCATCTGATCCTGGGCCTAAGCAAAAAGGCTTACCATCCTGAATCCAGTCTTCAGCAACACCTATAAAGACAAGAAAGAACAGGTTAGCATTACGGTCTTCAGTGACAGCTCTTCACTAACCTGGTCCATCGGCTGTCACCAACGCCTCGCGCTGCATTCCGACATCTGCAAGACAAAGGCTTACCTACTCTTCGTGCGCTCCGGAGGTCTTCACACTGCACTCCGGCATCTGAAAGACAAAAGCTTACCAACTCTTTGCACGCTCCGGAGGCCTTCGGCGCTGCATCCCGCATCTGAAAGACAAAACAAGGTGTGTTTAAAGACATTGGGGAACTTTAACACTCACGTGCCATTACTCCTTTCCACATCTAACCCAGTGGGTATTCCGGCACCCTGCAGCCGCTCCGAACTTGTACCTGCAAAATAAAAGTTAGAGCGCATCGTGAAGCAGGCAACAAGCGCTTACTTACGTGCTTCCAGGCGCTTCTATTCATCACACGGGCTCCATCTTCAACTCACTTCAGCCCGTCATCCACCATCGCCGGAACCCTGCAAAACAAGAGACATCATTACTAAAGACTTTAAAGACATTAGAAGTACTCGAAACTTACCGTTCGTGCAGTAAACGACGGACAGCAGTCCTCTGAAGTCAAGAGGCCTGCTCCCCTTATCCAGTGAAGAAACTGGTTACAGCACCCTGCCCCGAGGCAGATGGAGAGCACGGCGTTCACTTACCTAAGGTGAGAGCGTTAACCTTCGGGGTTCTACAGGAGAAGAGAAAGGGAAGAAGAGAGAGACATTTAATAACCCAGTTCATTAATCCCATATTTTTTATCTGCAGACATCTTACCCTTCGAGTCAGACATACAGTGCACAGAGGTCCAGCCCAAAGAGCCAGCCGTGTGGTACACATCACCTTTGAAGATACGGTATACGCCCAGTCAAGACCGGCGCCTCTACGGGAATCAGGTGAGCGTTACAGAACGCAAAGCCTACCACAAAACTCCCGTCCAGGCGCTATGGAAACCTCGGATACCGACCAACTAGCCCAGTTACTTGGGGAACTAAGGGCAGAAGTGCATGCAGCCCGTCAGGAAACGAACGCTCTAAGAAGGGAACTGATTATTTCCAAGGAGCGAACAGATGATCTCGCTAGACAATTGCTACAGTCACAAGCCGGACAGACCCCGTTACCCGCATCTGGGGGAAATCTTCCTTCTACATCCTCTATGAATCCAGTGCAGATCAACCTACCTGGGAATGTACCTCTGGCTCCGCCCGAACGATTTTCTGGTGACCCAAAGAGGTTTGCAGTATTTATCAATCAGTGCCGGTTGCATTTCTTATGCCGGCCAGCAGCCTTTCCAACTGATCAAGCTAAAGTAGCTTTCGTACCTTAGTGGCAATGCGGCAGACTGGTCGATCCCTTTAGTAAATCAAGATGATCCGGTCCTCCATGATTTTCAAGCTTTTCAGCTCAGTATGGAAAAACTGTTCGCAAGACATTCACAGGGGCAGGCCTTGGACAATGAGCTTCTTTTGTTGCGACAAAGTAATCAAGACCTTTTGGCTTATATTGCGTCTTTCAACAGACTGATAGTGGAAACTCAATGGCCTGAGGACAAAAGGATTACGCTGTTTTATAGAGGTCTACGTGGAGAGCTCAAAGATGTGTTAGCCCAAGTAGTGAATCCCCCACAAGATTGTTCGGACTATATAGACTTAGTCGTTCAAATAGATCACAGACTGCAGAACAGGAAGGCCGATCGTTCCAAGTTTGATGCTCGAGTATTTTCCAAACCGCCAACTCCTTCCAAAGGAGTAGGCTCCGGGGAACCCATGCAAATAGGGGGTCTGAAAGGTCCTCTAACACAAAAGGAGCGGGAAAGGAGAAAACAGTTGCAATTATGCCTCTATTGCGGAAACTCAGGGCACTTTCTTCGAGACTGTCCGGTGAAACCTGCCAAGAAGGCAGTAGGAGCTGCAGTTACCAAAGTTACAAACTCTGAGCAGGGAAACGACCTCGCCCGACAAGAATAGAGGTCCTCTTGCCGAGCTTGAAAACCAGTTCCGTGACCTCGCATTTCGTGATACCTATGGTCCTCATTAGCCCTGATAATCCGGATCGATTACATGCAATTGAAGCTTACGTCGACAGCGGTGCCATCGGCAATTATGTGGATCATGAAATGGTTTTGAGGATGAATCTAACTCTTTGTCCCAAGGCTGTAAAGGACGTCATTACTACGGTGGATGGTACGGAGATAGCCTCCGGGCCAGTAACGCATACCACTCAAGAAGTGACGCTAGTAAGTCAAGATGGACACCATGAGAAGATCGTGTTCGATGTGATCAAGGCCCCTCAGTTTCAGATTATTCTAGGAATACCTTGGTTAGAGAAACACAATCCTCTGATCGATTGGCGAGCAAGAACGGTCCAGTTTCCAGAATGTGTCTCTACTTGTCACCCTCCACCTGGTGTTGCACTGGCAGCAATTTCTTCAGAGACTCCCCAGTTACCTCCCGAATACCTAGAATACCAAGATGTTTTCCGGAAGGATCAGGCTAACTCTCTACCTCCTCATAGGTCTTATGACTGCCAGATAGACCTGATACCTGGATCTACTCCTCCTTGTAGTAGAATTTATGCCCTCACCGAGCCTGAGAACCTTCACCTTCGACAATACCTGGATCAATACCTGGCAAATGGGTTTATTCGTCCTTCCAAGTCCCCTGCTTCTTCAGCTTTGTTCTTCGTTCCAAAAAAGGAAGGAGACCTTAGAACTTGTATAGATTATCGCTCCCTGAACCAGATCACCGTTAAGAATAGATATCCGTTACCTTTGATCCCTGAACTCCTGGACCAAGTCAGAAAAGCATGCATATATACAAAGCTGGATCTTAGAGGAGCTTACCACTTGGTACGAGTAAAAGAGGGCGATGAATGGAAGACGGCCTTCCGCACCAAGTATGGGCTATTTGAATATCAGGTCATGCCCTTCGGACTTTGCAATGCCCCGGCCGCCTTTCAATATTTTATGAACGATGTCCTCAGAGAGCTCATAGATGTGTGTGTTGTTGTTTACATTGACGACATCCTCGTTTATTCTTCATCGGAATCTGAACATCGGAAACACGTGAAAATGGTCCTCGAAAGATTGCGTCAACAGAAACTTTTCGCTAAGTTGGAAAAATGTGTTTTCAACGTGACTGAAGTTGAATTCTTGGGATTCATATTATCACCTGGCGGAGTGCGTATGGATTCAAAGAAGGTCGATGCAGTTCTCAAATGGCCTTTACCATCCTCCGTAAAAGGTGTGCAAAGCATGTTAGGCTTCGCTAACTTTTACCGCAGGTTTATCCCCGAATTCTCTCGAATAGTCCAGCCCATCACTGCCTTGTTAAAGAAAAACAAACGTTTTGAATGGTCTACCGAGGCGGAACAAGCTTTCCAGGATTTAAAGACTAAATTTATCTCTGCACCAATCTTAAAACACCCTCGCCCCGAACTCCCCTACATCGTGGAAACTGATGCTTCAAGCCTTGCCATGGGGGCAGTTCTATCACAAAAGGACCCGATAACCAATCAGTTGCATCCCGTGGCATTTTGGTCCCGCAAATTCTCGCCTCCTGAAATCAATTACACGATTACTGACAAGGAACTTCTGGCTATCAAGTCTGCCTTTAAGGCTTGGCGGCATTATCTGCTGGGGGCCCGACACACCGTGACTGTGATTACGGATCACCGAAACCTGCAATATTTGAAAACCGCAAAAGCCCAATCCTCTAGACAACTTCGTTGGGCATTATTCTTTGCCGAGTTTGACTTCATAATTACCTATCGACCTGGTACAAAAAACGGTAAAGCTGATGCCCTTTCTCGGATGGGAGTGGAAGAACACTTGATCAACCCTAAACCTGTACCAATCATTCCCGAACAAAGAATTCTGGGTGTAATCGCCACACAATCCATAGAGGAAGTTAAGGATAAAGCCAGGCAACTTGTAACTCCAGCAGCCATACAGAATTGGCATCTGCAGGGAAAGGACTTTGCAGTAAAGGACAACTTATTGTATTTCCAAGAACGATTATACCTACCCAGCACAGATTTACAGAAAAAAGTAATCTCTTGTTATCACGATTCTTTAATGGAAGGACATCCCGGTATAGCCAAGACCTCAGAAAAGATCAAGCGCTACTTCTGGTGGCCGTCTTGGAAAAAAGATATCAGAGACTTTATAATGTCCTGTGGAGTATGCGCCCAAAACAAGAGTCAAAAGGAAAGACCAGCAGGCCTCTTACGCCCTATTGACATCCCACCTCGCCCTTGGCATACGCTTTCTATGGACTTCATCACCGATCTACCTCCATGCTCCGGATACAATACGATTCTAGTAATCGTGGACTTATTCTCCAAGATGGCGCATTTCATTCCGCTCAAAGGCTTGCAAACAGCAGCAACTCTGGCCCGAGAGTTTCTCGAAAACATCGTCCGACTGCACGGTTTTCCTTCGGTTCTACTTTCGGATCGAGGTAGTCAATTTATTTCTCATTTTTGGCGAAGTTGCTGTCGGTCGGCTCAAATTGATGTGAGACTATCGACCAGTCACCACCCTCAGACCGACGGACAAACCGAGAGGACCAATCAAACTCTGGGACAGTATTTACGCTGCATGCTGCAACAAACTGAAAAAACTTGGAAAGACATCCTTTGGATAGCCGAATATGCCTACAATAACTCTGTCCATTCGGGAACTGGGAAAACCCCGTTTTTTCTTTTGTACGGCAGTCACCCTCGAACCTCGGAGTTGGATCCTCTCCAAGATCTTGAAACACCAGCAGTAGACTACCTGCATTCTACAATCACCCAAGCCTTTAAGGAAGCTGTTTCTCACCTTCAAAAGGCTAAAGAACAATACAAGAAAGGAGCAGATCAACATTGGAAGGAAGCCCCTCAATATCAAGTAGGGGATCAAGTCTGGTTATCCACCAAATATCTACCTCTAAAAGGGCCACGCACATTCAACCCAAGATACCTTGGTCCCTATTCCATCACTGCCATAGTAAACCCAGTAGCGGTCAAGTTGGACTTGCCCCCGCACATGAAGATACATCCGGTCTTCCACGTCTCTCTATTAAAACCCGTGCAACCTCAAACCCGACTAACTAAATCTCCAAAACCTATCCTAGTTGATGGAGAACTCGAGTTTGAAGTCAAAAGCATTCTGGACTCCAAGATCTCCAAATCTAAACTATTTTACCTAATTGACTGGAAAGGCTACGGCCCCCAAGAGAGATCCTGGGAACCTGCTGAATATGTCCACGCTCCTCGCCTAATCAAAAGATTTCACCGAACATTTCCTGACAAGCCAAAAACCCCGGAGAAGCCCGGTTTGGGAGGGGCCTTGAGGGGGGGGTACTGTCATGATCTCTGCTTCCAAAAGGTCAGGGTTTTCCCAACTCCCTTGGAAGCAGATCCATAACCCAGGTTCCGAGTGCCAACCAGTCCCAATTGGGTCCTTTTGGACCCAGTCCTGGCGCCAGTGGCACCAGGCACATAAATATGCCCAGTCCCAGCGCTGGAAGGGCCGGGCTCATAATGTTTGGGTGGACTTACCTGCAGCAGACCATGCTGCTTACTTGCCTGCCAGTTGAGCCTCTGATCCTCTTCTGTTTGGAACTACTTTTCCTGTTGGGTGGGGCAGGAGCCACTCCCTAGGTTCAGAACACTGGAACTCTTCTGGAAAGCAGGAACTCTTTTCTTACCTAGGCGTGGCTGTGGAAGGAGACACCTAAGCACTACAGGAGGCTATTTAAACCACACCCGATGGATGAATCTTGCTTTGCGTTATTCTGCATCCTCTGCAGCAGAACGCTCATCGTGTCTTCTGCATCTGATCCTGGGCCTAAGGAAAAAGGCTTACCATCCTGAATCCAGTCTTCAGCAACACCTATAAAGACAAGAAAGAACAGGTTAGCATTACGGTCTTCAGTGACAGCTCTTCACTAACCTGGTCCATCGGCTGTCACCAACGCCTCGCGCTGCATTCCGACATCTGCAAGACAAAGGCTTACCTACTCTTCGTGCGCTCCGGAGGTCTTCACACTGCACTCCGGCATCTGAAAGACAAAAGCTTACCAACTCTTCGCACGCTCCGGAGGCCTCCGGCGCTGCATCCCGCATCTGAAAGACAAAACAAGGTGCGTTTAAAGACATTGGGGAACTTTAATACTCACGTGCCATTACTCCTTTCCACATCTAACCCAGTGGGTATTCCGGCACCCTGCAGCCGCTCCGAACTTGTACCTGCAAAATAAAAAGACAGTTAGAGCGCATCGTGAAGCAGGCAACAAGCGCTTACTTACGTGCTTCCAGGCGCTTCTATTCATCACACGGGCTCCATCTTCAACTCACTTCAGCCCGACATCCACCATCGCCGGAACCCTGCAAAACAAGAGACATCATTACTAAAGACTTTGAAGACATTAGAAGTACTCGAAACTTACCGTTCGTGCAGTAAACGACGGACAGCAGTCCTCTGAAGTCAAGAGGCCTGCTCCCCTTATCCAGTGAAGAAACTGGTTACAGCACCCTGCCCCGAGGCAGATGGAGAGCACGGCGTTCACTTACCTAAGGTGAGAGCGTTAACCTTCGGGGTTCTACAGGAGAAGAGAAAGGGAAGAAGAAAGAGACATTTAATAACCCAGTTCATTAATCCCATATTTTCTATCTGCAGACATCTTACCCTTCGAGTCAGACATACAGTGCACAGAGGTCCAGCCCAAAGAGCCAGCCGTGTAGTACACATCACCTTTGAAGATACAGTATATGCCCAGTCAAGACCGGCGCCTCTACGGGAATCAGGTGAGCGTTACAAAAATGGAATGCGCAGACTTCATTCTCTTTCCCCATAACTCTTCTGTCTATCGCTGGGGTAATATTTCCAAATCGCCGTCTGCCTCAACATCGCTACATAGGCGGGTGCTGACACCCCCCTCTGACCCTGGGGTGTTCCATCATGCCGGTCCGACTGTGTGCCAGACTCTGATGTCCTCGGTGCAGACTCACTAGCAAGCGACCATCTTACCCCCTTGTCCCTTGGGAGCCGCTTCTCGTGCTGTCTCCCTTCTTCATTTGTCTCGCGCTCCGTTTCTTCTCCTCGGAGTCGGACATTGATTGTTCCCAATTCATGCAACTCCTTGTGTCATCATCATTTTTACTAATTTCTAGTCTGTCCAGGAACAGTCTCCTGCTCCCACTACTTCGGATGATATCCTCAGTGTCATACAGCCGAGTGCTCTCCAGGCGCTCGTCTTCCCCTTCCCCTTGGGGTATTTGTTCTAACCCCATTTCGTCATATATCTTATCGATTGTTTCCCCAATGCTTCTGGTGTCGAAGGTCATCTTCAATATTTGCCCTGGTCGTGCCTGGTACTGAGTCATTAGCAGGGAAGAATTCCTCAATGTCTTCCCATTCTACAACAGGATTGGGTTTTTTAACTTCCCTTTCCAGATATTCGAGATCCCGTGCCCTCTGTCTACATTTGCGTTCTATGACATCACATTCTTTGACCTTCCTCACCTCTTCTCTGACCTTATCTTCTTTCTACATTCATTTTCCCTTCCAACTTCCTCATCCTTTCATCTCCTTATCTTGTCATGTACTCTTTGCTCTTCTGCTAAACCTTGCCATTTCTGTCTGTCTGTCCAAGGCATAGACTGGTCTCTGTTTGCGATCGAGCTGTTTGTCTTGCTCTTCGCGATATAGCTGTTCACGCCTCAGTCTATCCTTCCGTCGTATCCTTTCATCCCTTGACTCCTTGTCTTTCTCCTTTCTCTGCACCTCATCTAACCTCTCTATAGGTCTCACATCATCACTTCCTTTTCCATCGATTTTCACCAATATCTGTCCTTGCATCCATTCGTCTTTTGCGAACGCTATCTCATCAGTTCTGCTTTCACCTTCTTTCCATTTCTTTCCCTCTCTCTCCTTATCAAGAGATGCACTAATCTGTTCCTGATCCTTCCTCTCATCATCTTGTCTCTCCTTGTCCCTCGGGACTGCAGAGGTAAGAATCTTGTCCTGATCCTTGCCTCTGTTTTCGTCACTACTGTAAGTAGGTGACTCATATGTGGGGTTGCTGTACCCTGTGGCTGCTTTAAGCTCCCTTAATGGGTAGAGTCCCTCAGGCTTACCTCCCTCGGTTTCTGTTTCAGGAGGGGCAGGTGGCGCAGTAGTCGTCTCACCCCCCTCCGTGCATACCTTTAATATCCAGTCTGCAGGTGGCTCTTCCTCCTTCGCCTGTTCAAACATTTTCCAAAGTTCTAGAACAGCGAGGCGTTTCTCTAGTTTTTTCCCTGTATATGTGGCATGAAAGTAAGTTGTCATGTGTTGTAAGACGGCTTTGGATAAGGACCCATTTTGTGGCCACGGCATAAACATCTTGTGGGCGGTGCCCTTAACCCACTCTGTGCTATATTTCTTAAGTTTGGGTGCATGTTTCGGCAGTTGCTTACATAAGTGTGCTAATGTTGTAATTTCTTCCATGCTTAAATCTGTTCTACTTTCCTCTTAAACACCACTTTTCAATGCTTACATGCAATTTTAACACTGTCAATAATATGAGCGAGCACCAAACACTGCAAGCTCCAATACATTCCTTTCCCGCCAAAACTTTTTATCACCAATTTACTCAAAAAGATCAATCCAAGTGCGATTCCCTCTCAACTATAGAATCGCGTAAAAACCCTATTTGATTTCAACCAATACATGACAACATTTCTTAAATGTAACCTACAACAGAACAGGTACAACAGACATTTGACGGACTAGACAGACACCAGCTGGACACAAATATCTCTGCCTTCTAATTAATACCCCGATATGGAGCTTAAACAAACTCCTTTTACGACGTCTTTAAACGTGGTAGTAGTCTAGTTGTCCCCTATTATGTGGGCTCAGAGTTCACATTTCTTCTGACCGCTATATAACAGCACAGGAACAAGGCAAATCCTCTCTCTCCTCACATGTCCGCCCTGGAATCCTCTCTCTTCTCGGGTGTCTACACCGGTATTCTTTATTATCTCAGGTGTCCACCTTAGTATTCTTTACTATCTCAGGTGCCCACCCTGGTATTCTTTACTATCTCATTTATTCTCGAGTCATTATCCCTATATATATATATATATATATATATATATATATATATATATATACACAGTCTTCTCTACTTCTGACTATTTTGTTTATTCCACCTCCCTCCGTTACCTTTTCCCTTACTTTTTCTAATGCCTATGACATTTGCCAAAGCATTACATTTTTTGTTTCACTCACCACTCGCATGGTTCCTCTCAGGATCCTCGGGATCACCGCCTCCATTACCGCCTCTTTTAGTTTTTCCTCTGTTCCGCTGCCCGTAGGAATGGAAGGTTTTTCTGTTTATAAAACGGGTTCCTTCAGACCCACTGCAGATTTTAGATAGACTTATACTATCATTGTCCACGGGAAGCTTCAAAGTCTACTCAGCCAAATGGCCAAGGACTCGTGATATTGCCAAAGATCTAGAGTTACTTTGTGTCGACGGTCAATAGGTGTCTTATCAATAATCAATAGTTGATGGTCAAAACCATCCTCACCGCTACCAAGTGTACAGGAGGGCGGAGCGACCTCTGATGGGCCCATGGGATCAGAGCTCACCCTCAAGTACTTTCAGACGAGATAGCTGCACCTTAAGGAGGATGGGGTGAAGGATTCTCTTACTCCAACACCAATCAATAAGGACAACTCAAATGGTTTGGCAAAGGGAAGTCTGTTTAATGACAAGTACAAAAAACGGGGAAACATTAGGAAATCATCAGTGATGCGATCGCCCGTCTCGCTTCAACGTACACAATCTTCATTCAAACAGCAGTTTTTATAGGCAAAATTCGTCATTATTGACGTGCAACACTTGAAAGTTTGTCATGCAAGTCTATTGGTTGGAAAAGGTAACTTAAGTATAGGTACTATAACTGTATATAGTAACGGGGTGTGAAGATTGGATAACTTATCGGGTGGCCGTCTATGTCCATCCCTCTACATCACTCGTGCTAGAACTCACTACAAGTACAACGTCTCATTGGTTCTACTAGCTATAGGACCCTAGATTATTTGGTCCATTGTGATTGGGTTGGTTACACCCCTAGGCATAAATCTCCACTTTAATTAGCAGCTTGCAGAATGGTTACCCAGATGCGGCATGCCCCAAGATTCACCCTGCTTCCCTTCCATCAATCAGTACTTTAGGGCTATGTGTCAATTAGTTGGGTGAGGACGGCCTCGAAACTGTAGCTTCTTATCAGGAAAAGTTATGGCATCCTCTGGGTTTGGGTGACATCAGACGTTGGTACCTCTTCGCACTTGGCTGGTCACGTGTCAGTACACTGTGAAGCCGCTTCATTTTCCATCTATTTGCGTATTTGATTCTCTCTTCAGCCTCGCCACCTGCATGGCCCTCCTTATCTCGACCTTCACGGGCAGGCTGCTATGCTCTTAAGTTTCGATTCTTCGGAGTTGCTACTCTCCTCCCTTCCTGGAGTTGACCTCGAAATCCTAGGCATGAGCTGCTTCTTTCTAAGTTTCGATTCCGTCATTCTTTCTAACTTTAGCTGGAATATGAATCTTGACCTGTTTGATCCCTAGCAGCCTGGGTTTAATTCTGCTTTTGTAAAATGGAGTCACAATTGTATAATTTGCTTCGTTGAGGTAAATATATAGTTGGCGCTTGCCACTCTATTCTTCTACTAAGCTTAGTAAGCCGTGCTGTTTTCTTAGCTTCTTGCGTTACAAGCCTATGTACAGGCGTTAGCTGGTTGCATATTTTCATTCTGCTTTATGGTTGCGTTTCTTTATATTTTGACATCGTCTTAACTTCTATGTCTGTGATATCTTTATCCATGATGTTTCATCTTAGTGCGTCTTCTTTGGTTGTTGTTCGTTCATCTGTACGTCTGTCCGTACCCTCGTGACGTCACCATTCGCCTTCGATTAAGGCCCTGTGGGTCTCTTCTGGGACAGTCTGAAAGTAGTCTTCATGTCGTGTCAGCTGTCGGTACGGTTGTCTCAATGGGTACCGTGCTGTCCATGGTTGTCTGGTTATTGGCACTTCAACAGGTATTGCTCTTCTGATGGGCACTGGCAGAGCCCCGGTGTGGCTCTCTGTTGGTTTATTTGCTCCTCATATCTCGGTGAGTATGTTCCTGGTATTTCAAAATGGGTGACTGGGGTGCAGGTCATATCTGGGACCTCCTCTACACCAGTATCTTATTGTTTTCCTTAAAGGTGCATCTACCACAGCCGTTCATTTTGAGAATGACCTGGGGGTGGACTGAAGCCCAAAAAGGGTAGGGACTTTTACTGGTAGTGAGCTTTCCATCACAAATCTTAGGAAATTCTAGTGTTTCTGAATAATGGGAACATGTAAATATGCATTTATGATCGTCAACAGGATGCAGAAGATTTCATGAAGAGATGGAATCTTGGATATTTCCTGGTTTATAAACTGGTTTACTACTCTGAGACCTAAAATGAGCCGTATCTTCTCTATCAGAAAGTACAAAGAATAAATGTGTTTTCCCCTGTGCGCTCTGGGTACTTTTCTCATTGCTCTTTTCATTGACAAAATCCTGCTTCATGCTTAGTCAAGAGGGAAAATGGCTTTAAAAGATGCCAGTCAACTGGGCGCTGAATTGTTGATGACCCTTACCCGGTCCGTGTTGGAGACGGTTTTCCTGCCGCTGCCCATCTCAAACCCCCATTCTTTGACTGCCGCCTCTGCTGATGGTCAGATTTCTGGTGTTGAGATTATTGGTGGGGTTGCTGATCTTGGCCATAGGACAACAGGCACCCTATAATGAGAATACTTTTCAAAGGAAAAGCTGTAAGACGAGGAATTGTCGTCTCTTTTTGGGCTCCAACCTTACCAACTTTAGAAAAACAGATTCATGCTCTTGTGACTGTAGACCAATGATCTTTTGCTTGGAGTCCACATTCAATCCTGTAATCTTTGCCCAAGAAAATGTTATCATGACAAGGCCATGACAGTATTCATTGATTGTATGTCATGGGATGTGGCAGACCCTGCAGACTCTTTTACACGCTCCAGGAGGTCTTGCTTCTTGCCAAGGAGAAAATCTGCCCTCCTCTCAGCCGATCCTAGTGTATCTGCACAGCAAAGCTATTGAGCAGTGGCACTGATCTTGGTTGATGCAATTTAACAGGTTTTCCTGCCTAAAGAATCCATTCAACACTTCTATCTGGAGGGGCGGATCATGAAGTTGTCAAACTCTTCCTGGCTGCAGACATATTGCGAGAATCTGGATGTGGCTAATTTCAGAGGCACAGTGGCCCAAAATCCAGAGAAATCTAAGTCTAGTCCCACTTTTGCTTAAGCATGATGCTGGTAAGAGCCAAGAAGGTTTACGATCAATGGTTTTAAAAGACCAGTGCCAGTCGAATCAAAGGTCTTTTGGGCTCAATGGATTCTAGAGATTTGAAAACTATTGTTTTTTCGGTAGGCAAAGCAACAGGATGTTAAGCTTCAGTACAGCTCTTTTCTACACCTCTTCAAAGGTGAGGACATTGGTTGGTGAGATCCTGGACCGTGAAGCCAGTGACTATTCCGACCAGTATGAAGAAGGGAAGGCCATTCGATGTGGAGATGGTTTGCTTGATAAAGCTTCTGTTGGTGGTGAAGAATCTAAAGTAACTGCAGATGGTCTAGGTTTCAAACCAGGAGAGTGAGACTTTCTTGTGTTTGATAGTCTTCAGGTTTCTTCCTTAGTCATTGAGACCAACTGTGTGGGTTTAGGAGACTTTTCCAGATGTATTTGGGAATTTGTATGTCCACTGCCTTGACGTTTAGACTCGCTTGGTCAAAGCCATCTACCTCAAGTCATGGCACAATCTCCTAAACAGCAAGATGGCCAACGTTCAACCTTCTCTTGGTGGCAAGCAGGTCGCTGGTGAAGCCCTTCCACGTTGTGTGATGCTGGCCGTGTTCTGATGAACCCCCAGGTGTGTCTGAACTGGTCCTAATCTCTAGAAACATGCTCTTTTGAAAAAAGCTCTCAGATGTCGCCCCTTCCAGAAGTGGAGTCCAGACTCAGACTTATCCCTTCTCTGTCCCCTTCTTTAGTCTTAAAACTCCTGTAAAACATGCACTGACAAATGGGGTTCGCCTCCTCTGGATGGCGGTCAGGAAGATAGCCAACACATAGGGCATAAGCATCCCTTGTTGATTTCTTGGTGCCACATGCACCACACTTGTTAAGGAGTGACATGTTCGGAGGCACAAGACAGCTGTCAGCAATAGCTGTGCAAGAAGGAAAAAAAATAACACTTAGGTGGTGTGGCTTGGCACACACCATGGCAGCAGCCATCTTAGTGAGCTCTATGGTGGTAGCGGGCCTCTCAGACCAAGATTGTGCAGTTCCGGTGGGCGTTCACCATGGGCGAGGTGGCAAGGAGTGGTTGAATGCCCAGTGAATGAAACGGGCAGGAAGAGGCAACCACCCGCCCACACTGTGGCAGAGAGGAGGTACAGGGGCTGAGTGAGGCTGTGTTGAGAGGAGGTGTTGTGGCCCAGCAAGGGCAGGGGCCAGAACCCAACACAGGCGGCCCATGAACTGAATCTGGTGGAGAGGGAAGAGGTGGCTTATTCCACCCAAAGGCGGGGCACGAAAGCTTTGCATTGAACCTGTGTGGTCTTGGAAACATAAACCGGGGGATCGCAGAGAAAGGAGGAGCGGCAGTGCTGGGCATCCACAGCAAAGAGGATTGATGTGCCTCATTAGAGTTCATGAGCGATCCCGATTGAGGTGGGGACCACCCGGCTGGCTATTGAATGGCTGTATTGAATTCTCTCCCCCTGTGCCATCCCTCTGTGGGCTCATTGATATCTGGACCAGGCTGTACAACTCCAGGCCCAGCTGGCCAACAGGGCATCCTCTTCAACAGCACCCTCGAGTCGGGCCCCTCGGCACCTGCTGCAGATGACTGGCACAGTGTAACTTGGTGGGTGCAAGGAACAAAGAACAAAACACATGGCACAAAACTTGCAAATCTAGTAACGTCTTGGCACAAACGCTTGCAGGAGGGAAGACCAAAAAGCATGAATCAACAACTGCTGACCAGGTATAATCTGTGGACCCCAAGATCGTCCAGAGCATGCCTTGGCCATGATAGGGTGACCTATTAACCCTATTTGCCGACCTCAAGAAAGAAATACAGGCCAGTATGGGTTGGGGTTGTTTGTTCGGCTGAGAGTTCTTCGCGGTGAACCAATTAAAATAAATCTGTTCGCATTCCATCAAATACCAGACCACAAAACAACCCCAATCCCTCTTCACATTCAACCAAAATGCGCCCACCCCACCCTACTTGCTCGCCTCCAGGTCCCCTGCAACCCTGCAGCATCAGTTATATCCCTCTAATACGGGCGATTTTCTTGGTCCTTGAGGAAGCGGGGGCACACCCGCAAACCCCCAAGGTCACAAATACCGAACATGGGGAGCGGGGGGACACCTCCGCTCCACATGTTCAGTATGTTTTATAATCGATCGAATGGTACTGGCCGAATTTGGTCAAATGTACCATTCGATCGATTATAAATGATCAAATAGGCTAATAGAACAGTATTCAGGGACTGATCAGCAAGCTCACGGCACTGGATAGCCGGGTTGTGGAAGCCGAACATCGCATTAACAATCTCAATGTTACATGCGAGCAATCATGTGTCATATCGGACCTAAACAACAGAGTTGACACCCTCAAGACTCTTTGGAGTAACCTGGCAGCGAAACAGAAGGACCTGGAGAACCATTGTAGGAGAAACAACCTAAAATCAGAGGCATACCAGCCACAATACCTTCAGGAGCTCTTCAAAGACGTGGGCATCCCAATGGAACCTGCTGAACCCATTATGCTCTACGGTGCTCACCGGGTCTACACCACATATCAGAAAGTCACTGTTTCTACATAACCGGGCAGCAAAGAGCAGGGGCGTTGCTAGGGGGGGCTAAGGATAGCCCCTGATCTTTTGGTTGTAGCCCCGGATAGAATCTCAGGAGCTACAGCCAAAAGACTAGCTAGCCCCCAGTCCCAACAGTTCCGACATCAGCTTAGCCCCGGGTCTTTTCCAGACCTAGCAACTCCCCTGGCAAAGAGGCTGACGACAAGACGAGGACTGCCTGCTCTAGCACACGTGAAGGGGGATATGTATAGAATGCACCTGCTTAGCCACCAGGATGGATATATCTTCGGATGAGATCCGGCTGGCTTCTGAACATCCAGGGGCAAAACTCTGCCCTCCCACAGAGCGGAAGGGTACTCTTATTTGCCTTTCGCACCTGGGAGCACATATTGTGATGCTTCAAGAGGCTCACTTGCTGAGATCAGATGAACCGAGATTGTGCTCTAAATCATACACAGTGCAGTTCTTTGCCACAAATGGGAAGAAGAAAATCAGAGTGGCCATCTTGCGAGCCAGAGATATGCCCTTTATTAAGCAGGCCATCCTCCAGAACCTAGGAAGTTAGTTACCTTATGATCAAAGAGGTGTTGTGCGGACATCTGATGACACTGGTGTCACTATGCCCCTAATGAGAGGCAGGATCATTTATTTCTCGATTTGGTTCCCATAACTGTGGCATTCATGAGTGGTTGCTTGATTATTGGAGGGTAATTCAACACTGCTGAACCCGGCTCATGGCAATACTCTTGCTGCTAGCGTTGTAGATTTTAAACCTGCATGGGCGCTCTTGCAGCTAATGAGGGGGATCGGCATTTAATAGAAATTGGAGGTTTCATCATGGGGTGGCAAGGGATTATACCTTTCGTCACATCCACAGGGGTCATTCCTGCATAGACCTGCTCCTATTCTCCTTGTCTCTAGTTCCTACAGTGCAGAGTTCCAGCATAGGCATCAGGCTCAACTCCAACCACTCCAATTTCGGTGGACACCTGCAGGTCAACCACCTATGGCCCCCCCGCCAAGCATCTGTGGAGGATGAATGATGCTCCCTTGAGACATCAGGTTATCAAACAGGAATAGACAAACTAGATGAATTTGTATTTGGATATTAACTTGACACAGGGGTGCCACTCAACACAGTCTGGGATACCTTCAAGTAGTTATAAAGGGTGGAATTAATTTTGGATGACCACTGCCTACACCCAGGTAAAAAGAGGAGATTAGATAGTGTCTGAAGGCTGAGGTGAAGCAATGAGTGGCAGCCTTTAAGGATAAAACATTGCTGAAAGCCCAAAAGCCCCCCAAATAGCCGTTAGCCTGAGGCACCCTCTCAGATTGCATAGCACAACACACTCACACGCGACAGAGATACTACACTCACGGGAATAAAGCGAACAGACTCCGGAATTACAAATGGCTGAAAACCCTAAATAGGAACTACATAGCAGAACTATGAGATAGTGAGATAGTGAGGGCAACACACACTTGTCTGAAGAAGCAAAACTGGAACAGCTGACCACTTCACCCAGATTATGTCCGGAGATTCCACCCCCCGGGTCTGACCAGTGAGAATACCACAGGGCATTTTCCTAACCCAGCTTCTGAGGAGCAGCAGAGGCCTGCTGGAGGATCCCTTAACAGTGGAGGAGGTGGAAGTCCCTGGTCCAGGTGGATTCACCCCCTCATTTTTATGAAATCCTCAGGCCACACCTCACAAGGCATCTTAACCAAGCTGTCTAACTCTTTCCGGAATACTCCCCTCATCTATGGCGGAATCAGTAACTACCCTCATCCTCAAACCGGGTAAGTCCCTATTGGACTGCTCTTATTAAATGCCCATTTCACTTTTAAATATCGAAGCAAAGATTTATGGGAGAATCCTGGACAACCAGTTGACCGTGATCTCCCCACGCTCATACATCCTGACCAGGCTGGCTTAGTTGCAGGCTGGTCACCACATCCTAACATCCGAAGAGCCATAAATCTTTTTAGCTGGCGCCAGGCAGGAGGAAGTGCCTCTGGTTTTGGTCAGGATAGATACCAATAAGGCATTCAATAAAATAGACTGGGGGTTCTGCTGGAGGTAATGACGTATATGGGATTTGTTCCAATTTCCTAGCAAGGGTTTGCTCCTCTCTTAAAACCCGTAATACCAGGCTTCTAATGATACTCCTAACACCAAGGATCGATCTGACCAGGGGAGTAGGCCGGTGTGCCCTCTCTCTCCGCTCCTTTTTGACCCGTTTATAGAGCCTTCACAGTCAAACCTAGATCCAATAACCAAATCAAGACCTTTTAGCAAATGAAGTGCCACAAATAAATTGCAGCGTTCCTGCTGTCCCTAACAGAATCCGATTCATCTCTGCCTGGTGTGATGGCAGAACCTTCTAATTTTGAAAAGGTGGCAGGATTTTCAAAAAAAGGCTCCAAGTCAAGCTATTGAAACATATCTGAGGCACAGCCTGTGGTTAACAAGTCAAGCTAGGCCTGCAATGGGAGCCCCCCCCCACCTTCACTACCTGGGAATCAAGCTATCAAGGAGGGTAGGAAATATTAGGTGCCACAATCTGTCTTCCTTACTTAAGCAGCTTATGGCAGCCCTCGGTCACTGGGCCAATCCAGATATCTCTTGGATAGGGAGGAGACACGCATTGAAAATGAATGTGGTCCCCAACCCATTATGTGTTCACTAGCCTCCCAGTCAAAATCCTGAGGCAGGTCCTGCTGCCACCACAGAAGGAAATGTTTTGCTTCTCCTGGAATAGCCCGGCGGGCAGTGCAGCTTATGACCTCTCTTGGAGGTCCTGCACCTCTATAGATACATGTGGGCTTCCTGAAAAGCACATTTATTCTCTTGGCTGCATTATCCCATGGATGAAAGGTTGTGCCACATCGAGCAAGCCGCCCCAAAGATCCCACTGGCAGATCTGTTGGCACTGGGGAGGGCCGCAGGGCTGGGGGCCATCTGGGAGAATCGTCCTCTGACTCACTGTTCTACTGGGATGGGGCTAAGAGGCTGGGAGGTGCACCTAGGCAAGGGTGCAGACTTGATTTCTAGTACGTTAACGACTTTTTAAATTTGATTTTGGACTTACCAAATCCTTAAACCTAATGCTGCAAAAGTTAGTAAGATTTGTACCAACAAATTGTAATCACCTTAAAGTAGTTGGTTAAATCATGGATTCTGGGGGGCATGGCCAGGTGCCGTGGATGATGGCTGCTTAGATCTGCTGCTCCGACTCACCTTGCAAATATCACAGCATTTCGTGAACTCTCCTGTTTTTTTCACGACATATCCTTGCTCTGGAGATGTGGTTGAGTTCGGACAGCGTTTGTCTGAGGTCCCGACTTATGTTCGTTCGCGCAGGAGCCGATGTGCTGTGCCCCATCGTCCAAGTGCCTGCTT
The DNA here is from genome assembly GCF_040938575.1 of Ambystoma mexicanum. Taxonomy (NCBI): domain Eukaryota; kingdom Metazoa; phylum Chordata; class Amphibia; order Caudata; family Ambystomatidae; genus Ambystoma; species Ambystoma mexicanum. The sequence goes on along the minus strand of NC_090921.1, from coordinate 342,570,264 downwards.
CTCCCAGCTGTGGCTGCCTCGCGTGAGGAGACACCCGGCATTGTGCGTAGCTCAGTGCACCAGCTTGGGCCTTGTCAACTCCTTCATGGTAGCAGCGCCACCACCTAAGGACTCAACTTTAGTGCTGCTGCTTGTCAGCACCTTTAAGCTAAGTTTTCCTCACGTTGTATATATACTGAACATTGTGTTTTCTCCACTGTGTTTTTCTCCTGCGCTCCGCTTTATTTTTGTCATCTGCCTGTGGAAAGTGGACACTCTCTTGCACAATGCTGAGGGAAATTGGGCAGCTGGAAGGCACGAAAGTGGGGACATTTGGAGAAAGATTTTATTTCTACTGATGCATTGATGCATAGGAGGGAAGTAATTTAAATATGAGGGGAAGAAGAAAAGGAAAGAAGAAAGTCGGCATGCAAAGTGAAAGTATAATTTTAATAAAGGAAAAGAGTACAAATAAAAGATATCCAAGCAACTTATGGACATCTGTGCTGATAATCAATATATTGGCTGAATCCCCTTTCTGAACCAATTCAGCACTTGGAAATCTGAATCCTTTCACAACTCTCTGGGGCCAACTTCTGTTTTTTGTGCAGTACTTGCTGCCACCTTCTGCATTATTGGGTACACATCCCTTTTCTAGACCTCCTGCGTGGCTTTACATTAGCTGCATCTCTAAATTTGCTGTTTTAATCCTTGGTGTCTCTTGTCCGGCACCTCTGACCATAAAGGCCACTGGTAAAAATCAAAAAACAGCATCTGGGGGCGTGGCTAAGCGCCGAAGAAGATGGCCGCCTGACCGCGCTACTCCGCCTCATAATTTAACAAACAAATGCATTAGGCATACATATATATAAATAAAACTTACCTTTTTCCCTGCACGTATCCCGCGAAAAGGCTGGAACATAACCGGGTGCTTCTTTAGCTCCGTTCCGAACAGCGGGAGACACCGCTCAGCTGGCAGCATCGCGCACCGACAAGACCCCGAGAAAGTGAAGGAGGAGCGCCGCCCTTCATGAAGAAAAGTTCGGCGTCGCGCTTCACGTGACGCGCCGGTTTGGGCCTAACACTACGAGTGCCCAAGACGACGCTGCCACCTGGTGGGCACTTCTAAGGAAAAAAAAAAAAAAAAAAAAAAAAAGCGCAACTTTTAAACCGAACAAAAGATTGCTGAGGACGAATTCAAACCAAAAAGGAGAAACAAAGCGAAAGGAAGTGGAGAGGTGAGGAGTGGAGGGAGAAGGGATTGTTAAAAGGGGAGAAAGTAAGTGTTGAGGAATATGTGCAGAAAATTTAATACAGATAAAAACAGAATTCTCAAATTTTTAGCCACAATTGCTTCAACAATCCCTATCAGTAAGCAACACAGCCTGGATTAGTGTTCCCCAGCCCCCAAACTCCTCACCTCCATTACTAAACTGGCGGACTCCTTTTCAAATAACACACAGCACAGAAAGATTGCTGCTACCAACTATACCTGGAAGACATATTCAAAAAGTTCCCGTAGTATACGCCTTATTGTTCTTCTATGCTCCCATTTTGGCCTCTTTACATAAGAGTAACATAGTACAAACAATATGGATGTAATAATTGTATACTATAGGCCGTCTTAAATGATATTTATGAAGAGCATCTGCTAAACGCCTTCAAGCCTTCAATTCAAGCCTGCAAATCAACAAAACTCTCTATCTTTTTATAATAAGGAGGAAATATAACTAAGGCAAACTATCCACTGAGCTGACATATTCAGACTAATCTACAACTTGACGCAGTATTAAAGACTATAAAGACAAAGTCTACTTTACAATCTCCAACTATGGCGACAAATAAAGCAAACCAAAAAAATGCACCCTCTGCTAAAGACACCACCTCCTCTACAACTAACCTAAAAAGACCTAAAAGTGAATCACCACCCCCACTAGGAATCTCTGATCCTGCTATTGAAGTCATCCTAGCGGAAATTAGGGCACTTAAACCCTTCATGGAAAACACCAACATTAAGCTACAGCAACTAGACGAAAAGTGGACGGGTGTTAATAACAGAGTGGAAGAAGTAGAGAAAAGAGTTGGTGTACTTGAAGATATATCCCCTAAAGTAGCACAGTTAGAAAAATCTATTAAAGACCTCCAAAGGCATAACGAAGACTTGGAAAATCGCAGCAGGCGCAATAATCTACGCATTTCAGGTTTAACAGAAGGTGCTGAAGGATCCGACCCTATTATCTTCCTACAAAAAATTTTACCAGCTATTTTACATTTGCCCTTGGACACAAAATTCAACATACAACGGGCCCATAGAATAGGGCAACCCTCAACTTCCTCCACATCTCGTCAGCTGCCTAGAACAATGATATTCTACCTATTGGAATATTCTCAACTACAACTCATTGTTTCAACAGCAAGGGAGCGTAAATCACTTATCTGGCATGGCAATAAACTATATATCTCACAGGATGTAGCCAGAAGCACGGCTCTGAGAAGAAAGGCTTTTCTATCCTTCCGCCCTGCTCTAAAACAATTAAATATCCGATATGGTTTATACCACCCATGCTCCTTCAAGATAACACATGAAGGTCGCACAGCTATATTTGATGATCCAGCTGATTTGAGATCTTTCATACAAACCCTAAAGTGTGATGGCATGGATACCTCCAATCCGCCAAGTACATCAACTACAACCTGAAGACTAGCTTTCAATTCGTGATAAAGGTGTTTTATTATATTGTATGTTTATACTAGCAATTACCTAATGCAGTTATAACCCAATTGCTCTAACAATATGAGGTGGATGCCGTTCGGGTGTCCCTCTTCCACTGATGGTCGCTCTTTTCCTTTTGACGACCCAGTTGGCGATACCTATCCCCGTTTTCTCTTTTCTCCTGAATCCTCATCCTATGTCCTGTTTGATCTCTACAACCTTTTGTATTTCATTGCCTAAATTATCCCAAAATGGGATCAAACCCCTTTCTCCCCTTCCAGACCCTCAATGTTCAATCCTTTTGTATCACTGCCTGGGTATATATGTTTTTAACAACATTACTAAAGATCTGATTCTATTATCGTATCGCAGTCGTATGTTGCATGTTTATCATTATATATCCGACTAAATGACCTTCAAGTGTATAACCTGGAATATCAAAGGATGTAAAAATCCTATCAAAAGATGCAAAGTATTATCTCATTTAAATAAATATAAACCAACAGTAGCTTGCCTACAAGAAACACACCTATCTAACAAAGAATCTATGAAACTTAAATCTCTTTGGGTTAAAGAAAAATGGAGTGGCTATACTTATTAGTAAAAAACAACCCTGCAAAATCCTCGATCAAGATGCAGATACAAATGGCAGATGGGTCTGGGTAAAACTTTTAATTGACTCTACACAAGTATCTATTCTCAACATATATGGTCCCACACTACCAGATCCCTCCTTCTGGACCGCAATCAAACAAATGATACTCAAAAATAACTTCATCAATCTGATAATGTGCGGAGATGTCAATCAGGTCCTTGATCCTTTTTTAGACCGAAAATCCAACTGCTTATTCATACCAAACAAATCTCATAAATCTTTTACTCAATGCCTAGCAGAGACAGGATTAATTGACACCTGGAGACTATCCCACCCCACGCAACTAGATTATACCTTCCATTCACCCCCACATAATACACTATCACGGTTGGATTATATTTTTGCAACCAAAACCCTATCCGGATCCATTATTGACTCTAAAATCGCTAATATTATCATATCAGATCATGCACCGGTTATTACTTCTTTCTGCCTTGCTGAAACGAACAAAACTGCTACTAGATGGAAACTCAACAACTTCCTTCTAAATGACCCACAGTTTAACCAATCAGTTCAAGCCTTCATTCAACAATACTTTGCTAACAATCTTGATGGTGATACCTCGGTTGTCAATAATTGGGATGCATTCAAAGCCGCCTTGAGAGGTCACATAATGGCCCTCTCCGGTAGGAACAAAAAACTTAGGAAAAAATATATAGATGACCTTTACTCGAAACTCACCCTTGCAGAACAAAGTTATTATGCAGACACTAACTCAACAAACTTACGACAAGTAATAAAATTACGTTTTGAAATTAACAAAGAAATAACAGAACTTGCAGCAGGAACCATACTCAAATATAAAACAAAGATATACCAAACTTCAAACAAAGCGGGCAAAATGCTGGCTTCATATTTAAAAACTAAAAAAGAAAGAGTTCAAATATCACATATCAAAGACACTCAAGGCATATCTCATCACCGTCCTGACGCTATACTAGAATGCTTCAGAAAATTTTATGCGGATTTATACACTCCAGAATGTTCTATTCCAAAAGATGAAATTGACTCCTTTTTTAAAAACATCAGTCGTACTTCATACCCTAGATCAGACCTTTCTCACCTTGAGAGCGACATTACCTCCTCAGAGATCACTAAAGCCATCCACAGCCTGGGCAAGGGCAAGGCACCCGGTCCAGATGGACTATCAACTGAATTCTACATCAATTTATCCCATATATTGACACCAAAACTCAAAACTCTTTTTTCATACTTTATATCGCAAAAATCCACCTCTGGATCATTTTCGGAAGCTCTACTGATCATTTTCCCTAAACCCGACAAAGACCCGTCCCTCCCCAGTAACTACCGACCCATTTCTCTTATCAACATAGAAAGCAAAATTTTCGCTAAAATACTTGCTAATAGAATCGAATCTTCCCTCCCAAATTTGATTAAAGCAGATCAAACAGGTTATGTAAAAGGACGAAATATATCCTCAAATGCTAGACTCCTACTGAATGCCATTAGTCTAGTAGCTAAGAACAAAAAAGACAGACAAGGATATGCTGCCATCGCTTTGGACGCGGAAAAAGCTTTCGACCGTGTAGACTGGAATTTCATGTTCCAATCCTTACGCTGGCACGGATTTGGTGAGAAATTTATCTCACTGGTAAAACTTCTATATTCAGCCCCCAAATCCGCTATATATTTAAATGGACAAACCTCTTCATTCTTCACCTTACTCAGGGGCACACGGCAAGGTTGCCCCTTCTCACCGCTATTATATATTCTCTCACTGGAACCGTTGCTGGAATCAATAAGATTAAACAAAAATATCCCAGGGATTCAAGTAGGCACCTCAATAACCAAAATTGCTGCTTATGCAGACGACATTCTTATCCTGATCAAAAACCCTAAATTCCATATACCTAACCTCTTAGAAACTCTATCTCAGTTTGGTCATGTATCAGGATATAAACTTAACAGACAAAAATCAGAAATTATGCCATTAAATCCCTATTGCCTCAAGCATGACATTGAATCTTTTGGCCTCAAATGGTGTAGTGGATCCATCAAATATTTAGGACTTCGTTTTGCCCCTACAATTCAAGAAACCATCAAACTCAATACTAAAACACTATTGGACACCCTGAAAGACCTTACATCCAAATGGTCCCCTCTTTACCTCTCCTGGTGGGGGCGGTTGGATACTATCAAAATGATGCTGTCCCCTATTGTACTATACTATCTTCAGCTCCTTTCCGTTCCACTATCCCTTTCCTTTTTCAAATCTATATATTCCATACTACTAAATTTTCTTTGGGGAATAGGAAAAAGCAGAAGAATTGCGCTAACTAAACTCAAAGCACCTTATGAAATGGGTGGTGTTAAATTCCCTGACTTTAAGCTATACCACTCTGCATTTCTCATAAAACAATCTCGCCAATGGTTCACAGATCCTGAATCTGCAGATATCCCTATATGGTGTACAATAGAGAAACATATTGTTCATCCACACGATATTACTGACCATATATACATATTTAAGAATTCTCCTAAGAACATTTCAGAACCTATTAAAACATCCGTTTCAGCGCTACAATCCTTTCTCTTCCCCCATACTAAAAATCCCAATAAACATCTATCCCCTTTACTATGGCATAATAAAAATATTGTCATAAATAAAAAGATCCTCAATCGTAAAGCATGGATTGGAAAGGGAATTAGATTCATCCAACACATTATAGATGGTCCTTCTATTCTCTCCTTCCAACAATTCTCTACCTTATTCAACATACCCAAGACTGACTTTCAGTTTTACAATAAATTAATCAACTCCTGCCTTGATGCACTAAATCATTTCTCCTATGAGATTCTTTCCCCAGACGCCCTTAGACTACTACAGCTAACCATGACAGGTGAGGTCAGAGCCTCAAAAATATATAATATGCTAACCTCAACATTTAATATTTGTCCTATTCGTCTCAAATGGGAATTTGACTTAGGATATAAGTTTGAGGACCACATATGGCACCGCCTGTTTTCTAAAATCAAACAAGTATCAGTCTCAGCTAACATTACACAACACTACTATTTCTTTATACATAGAGCATTCATTACTCCGGATAAATTAGCGAAGACTAACCCGAATCACGACGCTAAATGTTGGTCATGTGGCCTTTCTCCTGCCACTTATATGCATATGTTCTTTGAATGTTCATATATTGTCAAATTCTGGTACGATATCTGGAAATGTATTCAGCGCATCTTCTCTGTATATGTTCCATTTTCTCCTTTAAGTATATTCTTAGGAAGCGTAGCCATCACAATGCAAATTCCACCGGACTCTGCTAGATTATACGACCTACTCATATGCATAGCATTAAAATGTATTACTGCAAACTGGAAAGACTTTCGATCGCTCTCTACCAGAGCATGGTGGAACGCTTTATGTCAAACTCACAAATTGGAAATGTGCATGGCAAAAAATCTCAATACAATCCCTAAATACAACGCTAAATGGCACTATTTCACATGTTATCTCAACTGTTTCAATGCAACTGCTCATGGCTCCTGAATATACACTCTCATGCTTACGTTACTAATTGAATGATTATACTTATATAAAAACGCTTGTTTTTAATTATCAATGTAAGAGAAGAATCAGCTTTATGCAATAAATCTGTTATACCCATTTCCCCCCCCCTCCACCTCGCTCCCTTCTGTATATAGTATGACAGCTGTCTGTAACCCTGTCTTGTCTCCCCATCTCTCTACTCATACCTCCATATCAATTACTCATTACAGATATGTATTATATTAATCCAGGTTTAATCAGCACTTACTACAATTGCTACTCCATTCTTGTTCAATTTAATGCATCTAATTTTAAATATCTTCCATACGGTTATACCATTTCTTGCTGAAAACTATTATCTCTGTTCATTCTCTATGTTTACCAGATATACTCAAAGTCTGTAATGTACTAACATATGTAATAATATCTGTATCTTGAATAATAAAAAAAAAATTATGAAATAAAAAAAAAAAAAAACAGCATCTGTCATCAAAGATACTAACCCTTCTTCAACTAACCTGAAAAGGCCTAAGAGTGATTCACCACCTCCGCTCAGCTTGGCGGACCCAGCCATTGAGACCATTCTGCAAGAAATTAGAGTACTAAAGCCCTTCATCGAGAATACTAATCAAAATCTTCAATAATTGGATGATAGATGGAGGGGCTTTGAAGACAGAATGGAAGAGGTGGGGAGAAGGGTAGGTGTTGTGGAGGATATTTCACCTATGGTGGCGCAGCTTGAAAAAAAGATCAAAGACATAAGATTTGGAAAATAGAAGCAGACGCAACAACCTACGCATCTCCGGCCTGCCTGAAGGTTGTGAAAGCTCGGACCCCATCGCATTTTTACAGAAGTTACTACCTGCTCCACTTTATCTACCAACGGAGACATCATCCAATATACAGCAAGCTCATCGTATTGGTCCATTAAGAAACTCTGCATCCCCTCACCCCCTCCCCAAACTCTTATATTCTACTTGTTTGAATACACTCAGCTAATAATTTCAACAATCTAGAAGAAAAACTCTCACTTGGCTTGGAAGTAAATTACATATTTCACAGGATGTGGCAAAGAGCATAGCTTTACGCAGAAAATAATTCTCATCCTTCCTCCCTGCATTAAAGCAGCTCAAAATTAGATATGGTTTATTTCACCCATGCTCCTTCAAAGTTACTCATAAGGGGCGTACTGCCATGTTTGACGATCCTTCTGATATGAAAGCATTTATTTGGTCCATCAAGACTAAGGACATGGACACATCGTCACCTGTTAGCGCCTCCACCTCTTCCGGAACATGAGGTTCTTATTATCTCGCCCATGTCAGGCTTTATTATATGCCGTTACTAACCTAATTTTATAACATTGGTGAGTCGAGCACTGTCATGGCGTCCCTCTCCTGCTGCAAGTCATCATTTTCCTTTTGACGGCTCAGTAGGTGTCACCTACCTCTTTTGCCTTTTTCTTCTTTTTCCCCCCACTCCTGCGTCTGATCATCTTCCAACATTGTAATATGCATCTTTTGGAGACAATAGCGCTTACATTTGAACATTTTGACATTTTTTCCCCGTTTTCCCCAGTCCATATTCGGAACAGCAAGGCTAATGGGTCCGGGTCTACTGGGGACCCAATTATTTGTGAGCGCGCTTTTGTCACTTCTATCCAAAACGCCTTCAGCGCAGCACAGGACCAAAACATATGTATAGGATCTGCCTCTTCAGATTTACATTTAGGGCATGTATGAGTCGGGGTGTGTGTGAATCTCGCTACTCTGTGTGGTGTATAGTATAGCCTGTTGAGGAGTTTATATTGTATGCAACGGAATCTGGCACTAAGGGAGACTCTGCGCGTGTGTGCACAAATTTTGTTACACATCGCTTCAGTGATTTCCGTGTCCAGCTCCCTTGCCCATGCTTCCCGTGGCTTGAGGGACATATTCTCTAGTTTCCCCAGTTGGATTTTATACAGAGAGGATATCATGCCCCTGCCACCTGTGGAGTTAATGTATTGGAGTTCTGGTGAGTCTGGGGGCTTGTCTGGGTAGGAGGGCTACATTACCCGGACCGCCGCTCTTAGCCTGAAGTATTGTAGTAGTTCCAATGCAGAGTTGGAATGTTCGGGCCGCCATGTTTGAGGGGTGATAAATTTGCCATCAGGGTATAGGTCAGTTAGAGCACGGTAACCCAGGTCTTCCCAGTGTCGCAAGAACTGCTGGTCGTATGTGGGGGAAAGTCCAGGAAATTGCCATATGGGAAGCCATTTATAGTATGGGCAATGTTCTTGTTTAGAGTGCAGAATACTATTCCATGCTCTGATCGTGGTGGCCTTGTGGTCTGACGGGGCGTCTGTCTGGAATGTGCGGTGTAGTAGTAGGGTCATGATGTTGGTCCCGTCGTCTGCCAATTTCTCTAGTTTGATGTGAGGGGGCGGGTTCAGGTGTGTGTACCAGTGTGTGGCGTGTTGGGCCTGTGCCGCGTTCCAGTATAGTGCTAGGTCTGGTGCTGTGAAACCTCCTTTTTCATAGGGTAGCGTGATATGTTGCCACTTCTTGCGGACAGCTCCGGAATGCCAGAGAAAATGGGCGCACACCGAGTGGAGCCTCTTGAAATATTGCTTCCCGGGCCAAAATGGTACATTGACAAACAATAGAGGAGCTTGGGGACTGCGAACATTTTTATTAGGGACAGTCTGCCCGCAAGGGACAGTGGGAGGTTCCGCCATTTGAGCATCTTGGATTCAATGAGCTGTGCCGTTGTCTCGTAGTTGTCCGCCAGTAAGGAGGCTTTGGTTAGTGACACTTGAACCCCGAGTTCCCTGATGCCACCTAGGGACCAGCGTAGGGGAAATTCACATGACGGTTCCTTTAGTGATGGGGTATATTTCTGATTTAGAATAGTTGATGGTGAAACCAGAGTACGTGCCTATTTTGGTTATGTCTCGGATGATCGGGTCTAGGTATGTGGAGGGGTTTCTTAAGTATAGGAGTACATCATCAGCGTAAAGCGAAATGATTTCCGGTGTGTCCTATAGGCGAATGCCTTTGCGAGTGTGTCGGTTCGTGACGTAGTCTGCCATGGGTTCAATGGCAAACGCAAAAAGGATTGGGGAGAATGGACGTCCCTGACGGGTGCCCCTGTATAGCGTAAAGGGGGAGGAGATATTGGAGTTAACTAGCACCCTGGCCGATGCTCCTGTATATAGTAGTTTAATATAGGAGATCATATTTGGTCCTACACCCATTTTTTCCAGCACGGCCCATAAGTATTGCCATGAGACCATGTCAAATGCCTTCTAGGCATCTAGTGTGACCGCCACTGCATCAGCCTTCGGATCTATTCTGGACATCACATTGAATAGACGGCGAATATTAAGTGCAGTAGAGCAACCGGGGACGAATCCACTTTGGTCGGTGTGGATTAGATGGGGCATGAATGGGAGGAACCTATTAGCGATTATTTTAGCAAAGATTTTCATGTCTGTGTTGATGAGCGATAAGGGCCTGTAGGATCCACATTCGTCTGGGGGTTTCCCTGGTTTGGGGAGGACTGTTATTAGGGCTTCCCTTAAGGAAGGAGGGAAGGTGGTTAAGCGGAGTGATTCGGTCCAGACCCCGTGCAATATGCGTGCTAAAATGGCAACATTTTCCTGGTAGAACTCAGATGCGAGACCATCAGGGCCCGGGGCCTTATTCTTTGGAAGGTCTGAAATCACCTGGACTATCTCATCTAAGGTGAACGGGGCATCTAGTTGTTCCTTGGTGTTCTGGGAGATAAGGGTCATAGGGATGTGCTCTAGCAGGTCGTCCAGGTCATGGGCAGTGTGTTCAGGCTGGGGGCCATATAGATTGGCATAAAAGCTAGCAAAGGTGTCAATGATGGGCTGGTCCGACCAGTGTCTTAAGCCCTGTCCATCAATGATGCTATCTATTCGGGTCCTACTTCTCTCCGCGCGCACCAATTTAGGCAGGGTTCTTCCAGGTCCGTCTCCCTCACCGTACTTTCGGGCAGCCACGGAGCGAGCATAGTATCGCACCTCGCTCAGGGTGTGGGACTCAAATAATTCTAATCTAATCTTTGCTAGGGTTGCCGGAGCTGGTGTGGAAGCATACCCTTGTTCTAGGGTTTTAAGCTTGGCTTCGGAGTTGTTTAAGGCCTGCCATATGGATTTGAGGACCCCCGCCTCCCTCGAGATACACATCCCTCTGATGTATACTTTAAATGCCTACCAGTGGGTTCTTTCGGGTGTGTCAAGCGTATTGTTATTCTCAAAGAACGTGTTTATGTCCACAAGGATCTCTGCTTTAAAGACAATGTCAGATAGAGCATCAGATTTAAAGTGCCAGGCGGGTCGAACCGCCAGTGTATTACCCAGTCGGATCCGAAGCAGCACAGCGGAGTGATCCTAGAGCGTGCATGCGAGGTTCCTGACATCCGAAACCCTGTCCACCCGGCACCCTGAAAGGAGGAACATATCTATTCTTGAGGAGCTATCGTGTACCGTTGAGTAGAAAGTAGAATCCCTTTTTTTGGGGATGGAGCATTCTCCACACATCATGTAGATTCAGGGAACTCATATGCGTGTGGAGTCGCTTGACAGCTCGAGTTGTGACCGTGCGGGTAGTGGTTGTTATATTCAGGATGTTGTCAAGTATAAGATTCATGTCTCCCCCCCATATGATGGGGACTTCTACATACCTCATGAGGATGGCGGTCACTGCGTCTATAAATTTGGGGGAAATCGGTGTTGGGCACGTATGAGTTAACGAGCAAGCATTCTTCGTTCGCTAGAGTGCAATGGAGAATCACATATCTACCTTCTGTGTCAATGTGGGATGTGTGGAGTGTGAATTTTACTGACTTATGGATGAGAGTAAGGACTCCCCTGGCTTTAGTGGAGTATTGGGTATAGAATCTGTTGGGTCTGTGCTAGGTTTGATGATAGGAGTTTCAGAGCGTGTGTCTCCTGTAATAGGAGTACCTTGACCCCATGTCTTTGTGCATATGCCGTGATCCTACGGGACTTTGTGAAATTAGTCAATCCCCGAACGTTCCATGTCATCATTTTAATAGCCATGCTGACAGTTTATGGGACATCCCAAGAATAGAGTCTCTCTCTGTCTACCGCCATGTGTGTTGCGATGGCGAGAAATCGCCTCTCTTTAAAACCAGGCATTACCATCCTGCCATTTTTTGTCCAACCTTCCCCCGCTGCCCCACCCCCCACCCTCACCGCCCAGTGCAAACTAGCAGTATGATAATCCCGACCCCGGAGCAACCAACTGCGTGCCATCCCCAACTCGGCAACGGTTGACCAATAGCCCAACCGGGGCTTAAACAAAACCACTCCGCCTTAGAAGGCATTGCAGCTGCAGTGGGGGCTGCTGCTGCCGTCTGACCCACTTTTGTTAATGCATATTAAGATGAAATATCGATAATTTTCCAAACGGCTGATGAAACTTAGGTTACAAAGAAAGGAGGCATGTTTTTTAGGTGGCAAGGTCCAAGCAGAAACTGCCATAGGCCGGTGTATCACAGTAAAGCTTGGCTGACAAAGTACGGGCCCAGTGTGTAGTATTATGATTAGGCAAATTAAGGAGGTCTCCCCTTCCAAAAGTTGTGCTCTTGATATGCTGATGTTTGGGCTATGTTAGGCCCAAAGTAGTATGGAGAAGGGGAGACCACCAGTCCACTGGGGGGGCAGTCCATAGATTGTCCACAACCAAAGGAGTCTATAGTAGGGGCCTGGGAGCCCTGGTATTAGTCTTTGTCCATAGGTTCCTCCGGGGGATCCACTAGTGTGATTTGTGCCTCGATGAATTTGACTGACTCGTCTGGGACCGTGAAAAAGTACATCTTGTTGCAGTGAGTGAATTTTAGGCGAGCCGGGAAGAGCATCGCATACTCAATTTTCCTGTCCCTTAGCATTTATTCACACCTCCGAATTGGCGTCGCTCCATCTGCACCCCCACCGAAAAGTCAGGGAAAATCCTGATGATTTGTGAGTCCAGCCTAAGTTCCCCTTTCTCTCTGGCCAGGCAGAGTATGTGGTCTCTGTCCTTGTAGCTTAGCAGTTTTGCAATTATTGGTCTGGGAAAGTCGCCTGGTTTAGGCCGGGGTGCCAGCGAGTGATGTGCTCTTTCAACTGTGAAGAATGTTGAGAGTACGGGGTTATCAAGGAGGTCTTTGAGAAGTTCTTCGACTGCGAGTTCCATGCGACCCTTTAGTGCAGATTCAGCAACCCCCACTATGCGGATGTTATTTCTTCGCTACCTCAATTCTAGGTCATCGCACTTCGCTTTGACCTGTTTCATGTCACGGACGAGCTCAGTGGCTGTGTTTTGTAGGGTATGAATATTATCCTCATTGGTTCCTATCCTTTGCTCAGCCTCGGTGATCTTGGCCCCCTGTTGGTCGAGTTTAGCTCTTAAGGAGGCTACATTTACGTTGATATCATCCAGCTTTTCATGGAAACCTGCAAAGTTTTTGGCCATGGACTCCATTATCACAGTCAAGTCCGGCTGCGGGGGGTCCGGCAGGACATCGCCATCCTCCTGTGCTACGGAGGACGACGCCTGGTCCATCCTGGGTGCTGCCTTGGTGAACTTATCCATGGCGCCTACCTTGCTGGTGCATTGCGATCTGTTGGACATTGCTGTGGTGGGGAGCAGCACCAACTTGGTAGGTTTGTTGGTGGCCGCGGGCCAGGAGTCCCGTAGAGGGGGTGATAACAGGCCAGTGGTTAGGGCGTGTAGATAGCTTGAGTCGGGTGGTACTGGTATTTCCCCGAAAGATTGGAGGTGGCCTGTCCGTGGCTGGGTGGTAGTAGTAGCGAGGAAGCCGTGGGCCAGAAATTGCCAGGGGGGCTGTATATTGGTGGACCCTGCAGGTACTCCGTGGCAGCCACAAGCACAATGGGTGAAGAGCGCTGGGGGGAGTCAGATGGGATCCTGAGCAGCCAGTGACACTTTAAAGTGTGTTTGGGTTCACTGGGGGGCGAGCTGTTAGTGGGTTGGGTGGTGGGCCCCACCGGGACGAAGAGGTGATGCTGTTCACAGTTCTGTGTGTTGATGGAGTGGGGTGCTTCCCCCTTTAATGGCACCCTAAGGGTCACAAGTCAACAGTGGGAGATTCCCAGCCCACGGATATGCGGAGCCCACTGATGCGGGGGAAGAGCGCGGGAGATGTCAATGTGGGGCCATGGAGGGCGGGCACTTGGCCCGCTGTATCAGCTGCACACGTTGGCAAGATAAGCTCCTGGAGCAGAGTTCGGGAGCGGGCCGTCAGAGCAATGTGGGAGAGAGCCGAGAAGGACTGCGTGCCCGTATGAGTCCAGCTGCACTACACGGTGCCGGGCCCTCCTGGCAGGGGGCTGGGCTGGATCAAGCGTCCCGGCAGATGATCCAGATTGCAGGGAGAGACTGCCCCAGACCGCCGCCACGCCTGGAGAGTATGGTAGGTGATGTGAATGAGGGAAGGGGCAAGCCGCGACCACCGCACCAATGGGAGAAGGGCCCGCAGGTGTTCAGGCAGGGCAGCACTGCAGGCAGCAGGCCACCAGCACTCCCCCCCCCCGCAACACCTACCGTTGTCACCCGCAGTCAGCACGGGCCTGCTGCGGCAGAGTGGAAGGGGCCGTGGCTGGCACCGTAGTTCAGCGATCCGGTCCCACGTCCCGGCGCGGCAGCACCGCCGCCAGCAGCACGGCTGGGGGGCTCCTCGGGACGGTTTGCAAAGTTTCTTGGCAGCGTCGCCCAGGGCCACCGAGGTCCCGCCGCGCACCAGGTTCCCAGGAGGAGGGGCCAATGGGCCTACACGGCCAGGTGGCATAGACGGTTGTATCTCGGCCTCCGTTGAACCGCCAACAGCGGTTTTCGCACAGTGTGTGCCAGATGTACAGGGGGCCATCAGGTGTGATTTTGGGGGATACAGGTGGTAGGATTCCACCGCTGCTCGTAGATTGAGTTCTGTGGGTCACAGAGTTTGGAAGCTGGGCGGCCATCTTGCTGGCTGCTCAGCAGCGCCCCCAAGTTGCTATAGTTCTAAGCAAGAAAGGATCATTCAAGATTCTGGGCCAAGATGCTGATACCAAGGGGCGATGGCTGTGGGTCAAGCTTTTGAATGGGTTTGTACATTTTTCCATTCTGAACATCTATGGTCCTACCCTACCTGATCCTGGCTTTTGGGTTTCCATGAAACAAATGATTCTCAAAAATGATCTCACCAATCTTATGATGTGTAGCAATGTTAATCAAGTCCTTGACCCATTCTTAGATTAGAAATCTAAATGCGTGTTAAAAACATCCTAGACCGACACATCCTTTGTAAATGGCCTTGCTGAGACTGGCCTAGTTGATTTATGAAGGCTTTCCTATCCAACACAGACAGATTACACATTGCACTGGCCTCCACATGATATACTCTCCCACCTAGACTACATCTTCTCTTCCAAATCTCTTAAGGGCACTATTATTAACTCTTTGGTCTCTAATATTATTTCTGATCACGCTCCTGTTTGCACTTCCTTCAATTTTGAGGACATCGAAAAAGCCGCTGTCCAGATGGAAATTCAATAACTAATTTTTGCAAGACCAGCAATTTATTCCATTCGTTCAACTATTCCTGCAACAATTCTTTGCGAAAACCTTGATTGTGATACTTCTGTAATTCCAATTAGGACGTTTTTAAAGCTGCACTTAGAGGCCATATCATGGCTTATTCAGGTAAAAAAAAAAAGAAGCTACGTGGTAAACATCTTGATCATTTTTATTTCCAACTGTCCAACGCTAAAAAAACATTACTATCAAGGCTTCAATGCAGTGAACCTCCATCTGCTCATGGCCCTACGTTTCCAAATTAATAAATTAGCTCACTGAATTAGCTGCTCGGACTCTATTGAAATATAAGACCAAGATTTACCAGAATTCCAACAAAGCTGGGCTATCACTTGCCTCTAATCTCAAAACCAGGAAGGAAAGAACATATATATCACACATTAAAGATAAATCTGGTACCTCCCTTAATCACCCTGATGATATCTTAACTGTTTTAAACAATTCTATTCAGACTTGTACACTCCTGAAACCACAGTCCTCTCCGAAAATATTGATTCCTTTCTCAGCAACATAAATAGACATTCCCATCACCAAATTGCCCTTTCTCATTTAGAGGGCAATATTTTTCTTCTCAAAATCACTTGCGCCATTAAGGGGTAGGGTAAAGGAAAGGCCCCTGAGCCGGACGGTTTTTCTACTGAATTTTACGATAGCTTGGTTTATTCCCTCACCCCTAAACTTATATCGTTATTTTCTTACTTTATCTCCCAGAAATCTTCTTCAGGCTCCTTCTCTGAGATTCTACTCATTTTATTCCCCAAAGCTGACAAGGATCACATGCTTCCAAGCAATTATAGACCTATTTCTCTCATTAATGTTGAAAGCAAGATCTTTGGTAAAATCCTTACCTACAGATTTTAATCTTCTCTTCCCGCTTTGATCAAATCCGACCAAGTTGAGTATGTGAAGGGGCGAAACACCTCTTCAAATGCTAGGTTATTACATGACGCCTTTCATTTAGTCTCTAAGGACAAGAAAGATACACAGGGCTATGCTGCAGTCACGATTGACGCAGAAAAAGCTTTTCATCGGGTCAACTGGGACTTTGTTTCAATTCCAATGGCATGGCTGTGGCGAGCAGTTTGTTTCTCTTGTTAAACTTCTTTATTCTTGTCACAAATCATCAATTAGTATAAATGGTCAATCCTCATCCTTCTTTCCCTTATGTAGAGGAACTAGACAGGGCTGTCCCCTCTCCCCATTCTTTACATTCTCTCTTGAACCCTTGCTACAAGTCAAAAACATTCCTGGAATCCCCTGTGGAAAATTAATTATTAAAATTGCTGCCTATGCAGATGATATTCTTATACTTATTAAGAATCCAAAACTTCACCTTCCTCATCAGCTTAATAGACCATCAATTTTCTCTAGCGTCTGGCTACAAACTTAAAGATAAATCAGATATCTTACTCCCCCCACCTCCCCAACTCCTTTTGTGTCAAACATGACTTAGACATCTTCGGTTTCAAATGGTGTAATGATTCAATTAAATATCTTAGAATTCGTTTTGCCTCCTCAATAAGTGATACTGTCAAACTCAACATGCAAATATTGTTAGATAGACTTGATATGATATGGCATGGCATTCATAACGCACCTATACACAAGTGTTTCAAGACGCGACAAGGCAAGGGAGTGGAACAGAGGGAAGACAGACAAATATCCTACTAGCCAGGTGGGATGAAGATCGCGCAAGTGCAGGCGGAAGGTGAAAAGTGCTGGGGGGAAGGGGAGGGGCAGTGCAGTACATAGGAAAACAGTGAAATAAATAAGGACAATAAATAAGAGTGTGGCCAGCTGGTGGCAAGTGCAATTGTTAAACCATATTCGCATAAATAGTGCCCGATTATAAACATTGGCCTAAGCCATTTCGCATTTGTATCAAAAACCTATGCTTAACTAGATCTAGACAGAATTTACTGCGCTGCCATTTTGGAAAACATCTGCCATTTTGATTCGACCTCTTGCTCTCTGTTCAGAAATGATTAACCATGTTTTCAGCTGCCAGAGCAGACTGACCTTTGAGCCTATGTCAACACTAGAGCTGCCAAGAGCAGACTATTTGTTCTCTGCAAACAGACCTTGTAGTCAGAATGAACTCTCATTCAAAGTGTTATCTAGGTCTACAGACTCATCCTCCCTCAAACAGTGACATACAATGCAAAGTAACACATGCTGTGAGTTTTGTAAGAAATATTTTGTGCATTTCTTGGAACAAGACTTATCCTAAAGCTCAAGAAACAAGGAAAGATCTACACAGCTAAATACAACAAAGTTTACCAGTATTCTTTAAGGAACCTTGGAGCCACAGTGAACCTCAATTCAAAGTGTTGCCTGCATCAATAGCATCAGCCATATACAAATATCAGAACTGAATGGTAGACAAACTAAAAATATGTGCCTTAGCAATAAACTATTGAATTCATTTCTTGAAACTCGGATCAACCCAAGCTGGAGGACCCACAACACCATTGAATATTCAAGGATAGGACAACATGTCAAAAGTGTATACTAATATTGTTATATTTGTTATGTGAACTGGGCACAAACCCAAATTTGTAACTTATTAGTTTGGAGAATGGCTGGGCTATGACCAGGACTGTGTATAAATACTGCATGCTTTGTGATGACCAGTACTCACTCCCCTCACAGGGACTGCTGGTACACACTGGGAGGCGCTTGGGAGCCAGATGGCGATCTGCTTTGATATTTGAATCTGTACCAAATACAGTTATATTCAGAACTTTTACTTCGTGACTGGCAGATTCAATTTTTGGTGGTACTAAGCCTCGATATTCCTTGCTGATCTATCACAAGGGTAAGTGCAGACATCAGGTGTCAAGTGCTGGTAGGGGCGGTAGGGATACAGAAACAGTCCCCAAGTGCAAGGGTTGCCAGGGGGGCAGTGCAGGTGTGCAGCTGGTAGGGAGGGGACATGGGCCCAAGATCAGAAGGTAGCCAGGTGACCAATGCAGTTTCAGATTCAGCGAGGAGATCAGCAGGGGAGAGGAGGAGAAAGCAGAAGGAAAGAGGAAGGTCTTGAGGTGCTTCCGGAACCAGAGATGGTTCTCCTCAAGTTTCACAGAGGTAAGGAGGCTGTTCCAGAGTGAGGCCCCAGCAGAAGAAAGTGATCTAGCACCAACTCGCTGCTTGGAGAAGCGACTGACCCTGAGGGAATTGGAGTTAGAGAATTAACCTCAATGTGGTCACCCCCTCTACCTCTCCTGGTGGGGTCGGCTTGACACCATTAAGATGATGCTGCCCCCCATTGTTTTATATTGCTTGCAACGCCTCCCGGTCCCATTGTCTCCTTCATTTTTCAAGTTTATCTGCCATATTCTTCTCAATTATCTGATGGGATCCAGGTAAATGTAAAAGGATTGCTGTTGCCAGGTTAAAAGCCCCATATTACATGGGAGGGGTTAGGGTTCCGGACTTCAAATCATATCATTCAGCATTTCTTCTTAAACAATCCCACTGCTGGTTTGCTCCTCCTTTTTCCTCAGATATTCATTTCCGTCGTGTGTTAGAAAAACACCTGGTACATCCCCGTGATATAGCCAACCTCGCTTGTGTATTTAACTACTCTTCTATGGCCCTGTCTGACCCCATTAAGGCCTCTATCGCTGCTCTAAAACTATATCTCTTCCCTCATACAAAGACCCCTGCCAAGAACCTCTCCCTGCTGCTTTGGCACAATAAATATATCACTATTAACAACAGAGCTTTATATCGTAAATCCTGGTTAAAAAGAGGCATCAGA
This sequence comes from Ambystoma mexicanum, assembly GCF_040938575.1. NCBI lineage: Eukaryota > Metazoa > Chordata > Amphibia > Caudata > Ambystomatidae > Ambystoma > Ambystoma mexicanum. Next base: position 342,551,025 of record NC_090921.1, on the reverse strand, counting down.
TGTATTCAGCAAATTGTCACGGGCTCCTCCATTCTCCCCTTCCAACAACTAAAGAAGTCTCTTTTCCATCCCAGTTTCTGACGTCAACTTTTATAATAACTTGGTTAATGTGTGCCTTGATGCACTCCATCATTTCTCGAACATCATCCTTTTGCCTGATGCCTCTAGACATTTGCTGCTAACCATGGTTTCCGATATCAAGGCCTCAAAACTTTACAGTGCTATAACTTCTGAGATTGTTGTAGGGCCTGTGCGCTTGACATGGGAAAATGACCTGGACTGCGCTCTCAATGACAACACGTGGTCTCTATTGTACACTAGGATCAGGGGCATATCTGCTTCCGCCAACATAACACAACATCTGTTCTTCACTCACCGAGCATTTATTACCCCCTTTAAATTATCCAATTCCAAGAAAGATGCAGATGATAAATGTTGGTCGTGTGGGGATGCCCATGCCTCCTATAAACACATGTTCTTTGACTGTCCATATGCATTTAAGTTCTGGCAAGAAGTTTGGAAATTCCTCAAACTCATTTTTACAGTGGATGTTCCACTATCTTTTGGGAATATTTTTTTGGGAAGCCTGCTGGTGGTCACAAACATTAAATTGTATACCTCTGCCAAACTATATGATTTGTTCAATGCCCTTGCTCTGAAGCTCATCACCACCAACTGGAAGGACTTGCACAACCTTTCCTCAAGGGGTTGGTGGAACAACATCTGTCATGTGCCAAGAATTGAGTTATTTATGGCCACTCGCCTTGGTACAATACCCAAGTATAATGCTAAATGGGCTTTTTTTATTTGTTATCTAGACTGTTTTAATGTGTCATCGCATGGTACTTGAGCTTGGGTATCTGATCTTGCTCTCCTTTCTTTTTGGGTATCGCACGATTAATTTTATTTGTTCATCAGTTTTTCCCATTGCTACGATTCAAAAATACCAAATATTTTGCTATAGTTACCTCCCCCTTCCTTCCCTCTGTTCTCGTGTTTGTATTTTGTTCCCCCCTGTAAGTCTTTTGTATATCATCTTCAACTTGATTACAAGTCTCAGTGTTGTTGATCTTCCCTCTAAATATTCTTTTGGCCCTACTCATTTGGCTACTAGTTCTGCAAAAATCTTATTGTATTCCCCTTGATTATATTGTGATTAATGTTTTTCCTCATGAATATCTGCAATGTTATCAATATGTATTGTTCGCACTTTTTAGAATCTCAATTGTCCCAGCAACATCTTGACTGGAAGAAAAGTACCACGTCCTGCAAGGGGACTGGGCTTCCTGTCCATGGAGCTGATAGGGAGTGAGGCCAGGTAAGGCTTAGGTCCCATGGGGCAAGTGGAATCCCAGAATGCAAGGGAAAGTGCAGGGATTGGGAGGGTGCAGTGAAACATAGCAGTGGGTGGCATAGAAAAAAAACATACATCTAATAAGCAAATCAATGATCTTCATCGGGGTGCCAGCTAAAGAGATGGAGAACCAGCAGGCCTCGGAAGTGGTGGGGATGGACAGCAGGGTCAGCCTGGGTAGGATACCCATGAGAATGAGAGAGCTGACACTATTTAAGGTAGAGTATGACAGCCGCAAAACCATAGAGGGGGGTAGATGAAAGTGGCAAAGAAAGGGTTAAGATGGATGGAAAGAAACGATTCCGAAAGAAAGGGAAGAATGGAAATAAAGTGAAAACTAGGAAATAGAGAAAAGAGAAACTAAAGAAGGAAAGGGAAAATAAAACAAGGCAAAAAGATACCTTAGCACATGAAGGCAAGTACCTTTTTACGCACACTTTAGAATAAAGACAACCCATTAAGGAAATAGGCCAGGAGAAAGCATTAATAATAATAAAATAGTTTGGCATTTATATAGTGCTATGAACCCTCGGGTATCTGAGCGCTGCTTATTATTACCCACGGTGTGTGGTGCTCATTTATCGACCTCGGAAGGATGAAAGGCTGAGTTTGGCCCTGCCGGGATTCGAACCTGCGTTAGCAGGATCTGCACGAATGTCAAAGCGAGCGCTCTACTCGCTGTGCCACTTGACCGGCTGCAAGGATAACAAGGTTTAATTGTAAAGAATACAAATATCAGCAAAGGACTCTGCTGCTGGAGAGCGCTCTGCCCTTACAGTTACAAACATGGGCTTAAAAACCCCATGATCGTCATGACATACAGTACAAATGGGTGCCACTGATTGGAGGAACCCTACACATGAGCCTACTCCATAGGGGATGCCAGGCTGTGATTGGTTCTTTCCCGTCGGTGTGGATCCACATGGGTCAGCTGGGCTCATCCTCGCAGTAAAGTTCGGGGCACACATTAAGACATTATTTCAGTCTCAACTAAGCACGCTAAGCCTGGTTATTATATCATTGTAGCAGGCACCTGGGCCGCACAGGAAATGGTGCCAGGGGGAAGGGAGAATAAAATACAGTCACGCTGACCCACACATTCAGGGCTTCGTTGATACCACAGTTCCCGCACTCAAGGTCTCCACCCGGGGGTTTGATCTTTAATTTATCCCTCTCTGCACCTCGTGTTACATGGGATAGGTTTTCATGCATGGATGAATACAGCCGTGCATGCTTAGATCGTCTGCAGATTTGTGGTGTGTCAGGGGTATCATGCACACTTTGAGGGATACAAAGGTGGGGTGGTCAGGTCAGGGGTGTGGGGCTGGCTCCGGACTTGCTGGGTAGCGGTTAGAGGCCTAATGGCAGTTTAGTGGGGATGAATGGACGCAGTGAGGAGCCTGGTGTTTTACGCTCATGCAGGGCGCATTCCTTTGGAAGATAGTAAATATTCGCAACACTAGAGGAACGAGGGGGAAGTGGACTTCCGTAGGAACGGAGCTCTGTGGATTCATTCTGTTGTACAGAAATTGGGCCTGAGAGCAGGGAAAGCGAACAGCGCAAGCCTGCAATTTATCCCTTTTAGGCCTAATATGAAATGGAGTCATGGGCTATGGGTTTTCTAGTGCCTTGCATCTACTTCTCGGTGCCACACTGCCTCATAGTGTGGATTGCTCCCCCCTTGTACGCAACATCACCTCATTTTATTTTAAAATTTATTTATTGGCATTTGTGGTTAAGAGCGCTTTACATTTTTACTGGTCTGGGCCTTAATTCAGGGCACCTGACCGACTTATTACAGTCATGCCTTGTTCATAAAACAGAATAACAACATACATAAACAAACTTAACATTAACAGTCTCCTTGCGAATGGGTGTTTGGCGGTAGGCATTGTCGGGGAGGGTGGGTTTAGTGTCCACAGGGGAGCGGGGGGGAGTTCTTCTCGGTGTAGTCCGGGGGTTGGGGGGTGTGGTTTCGAATGTTCCTTGATTTCATGATTAGCAGTGGGATGGATACCTGCGACATTCAGGGAGGTTTGTCATCGGGGGATCTGAACAGTTTGGTTAAGGTGTCTTTCCATGCCTCCAGTGCCATGCTCGAGTCTTCGGTAGATCTAGTTACACTGTCCTCCCAGGCTCTGGTTTCGGCATTCGCCCACCTTTCCAGTTCTCTGCGCCATGCTTTGTGGCTTGGTCCTGTGGGCTTTTTCCAGGCCATGGGGATGGTTCTTTTGGCCGTTATGCATAGCAGGTCCATTACCTTTACAGCGTGTTTCAGTTTGGCTGGCCTAGAGTAGCTGCCTAGGAGGCACTCAGCTGGGGTCCATTTGTATCTTGTGACTTCTGCTGCCTCACAGGTTTGCTGCACTTTCGACCAGAGGTTCTGTGCCTTGGTGCAGTTCCATAGCATGTGGATCAAGTCAGCCTCATCCGTCCCGCACCAGGTGCAGTGCATCTCAGTGGTCCTTTTGAACTTTGCCACCCTGCTCGGGGTCAAGTAGGTACGGTATAATACGTTGATTTGAATTAATCTAAATCTTTGGTTCCTGGAGACCTCTTTTGGGAAGGTCAATGCTCTGAGCCATTCGCTATCTGTCATTTCCTGTCCCATGTCTGTTTCCCAGCGGGTCTTTAATGCAGCACTGCGAGGATTAGGGATGTTTCTCAGAAGACTGTATATTTGAGATATCGGTTTTCCCCCTTCGCTCAAGTTATACAACAGTGTCAAGAAGGGGTCTTCTTCGGGTTCTTCCGGCCAGGTGGACCATCTTGTGCGGGCTATGTTGCGGAGCTTTTGATACCATAGGAATTGGCCGACCTGGATATCTTCTGCCGCCTGCAGCTCAGTGAATTCTCTAAATATGCCGTCGGTGTATAGGTCGCCCCAAGTGTATATCCCTTTCTTTTCCCAGAGCCTGATATTGTATGGGTTGGTGTCTGTCTTGTCGAGCCCTGAGATGATTGGCACTTCTCGGGAGTATGGGTGTTTCAGGCGCAGGACCATCATGGCTCTGTGCCATATCTTCTTGCCTAGGGTCGCCAATAGTGGTGGTCTATGTGTCAGTTTCTGTGGGGCCCAAAGCCATTCTTTCAAGCGGATCGGGGCTATCATGGCCTGTAGCAGGGGTGTCTCAGACGTGGCTTCGTCCGCTAGCCATTTGGATACATGGCTCAGTTGGGCCGCCAGATAGTACTTTTCTAGATTTGGTAGTTGTATGCCACCTTGGTCGTACGGTAGGACTAGCGTGGATAAGGCTACCCGATGTCTGCCCTTTCCCCAGAGGAATTCCTTGATTATTTTATTGAGAAGCTGGAAGAAGGGGTTTTTGATGTAAAAGTGGACATTCTGGAATCCGTACAGAAATCTGGGTAGAATAATCATCTTGGCTATCGAGGCCCTCCCTAGCATGGACAATGGGAGCTTCGCCCAGAATCTTATGGATTTGCGTAGTGCTGGTACTTTGGCCTGTGTATTGTGTATGTGCATTAATTCTGGGGTATGCATTATTTGGATCCCTAGATAACGGAAGGAGGCAGTCTGCCATTCGATATCCACTTTGGGGAGATCATCGCTGCTTCTGTTTTTCAGTCCTGCCAGAGGGAACAAGCAGGATTTAGTTTTGCTAAACTTGATACCCGAATATCTGGTGAAATTGCCGAGCACCTCTAATATTGTCGGCACATTTAGGTGGGGATTGTTAACATACAACAGGACGTCATCCGCATATAATGAGATGATATGGTCTATTCCTGCTAGCCTGATCCCCGCATCAAAGAATTGCTGTCTGAAATAAATTGCTATAGGTTCCAATCCTAAGACGTAGAGCATGGGGGAGAGCGGGCAGCCCTGTCTAGTACCCCGCTGAATATCCCATTTTTCAGACACGTATTTCCCAGATTTCAGCCTGGCCTTAGGTTTGCTATACAGGATCTTGACCCATCTGATAAATCCTTGGCCGACTCCGAATCTCTCCAGAACTGCTATTAGCCATTCCCAGTATATGGAGTCGAACGCCTTAATGGCGTCTAAGGATAGTAGTGCTAGGTGTTCGTCGCATGTGTTGGTCTGGGCTATGATGTGTTGGAGCCTGCGCAAATTTAGAGATGTATTGCGGCCGGGTATGAAGCCGTTTTGGTCCAGGTGTACTATTTCCCCTATCACTTTGGATAGTCGTTTTGCTAGGATCGTTGTTAATATTTTAACGTCGCAATTGAGCATAGCAAGTGGGCGGTAAGAGTCACATTTGTCAGGGGGTTTGTCAGGTTTGAGCATTGGGATCACTAGGGTCTCTGTCATACTGTCTGGGAGAACGCCTCTCTCATATGTTTCTGAGAAGACCTGGTATAGTAGTGGCGTTAGGGAGGGTTCGAATGTTTTATAAAACTCAGAGGGCAGTCCATCGCTTCCTGGGGTTTTGCATGTGGCTAGGGATTGTATAGCGTCTGCTATGTCTTCTAGTGTGATGTCAGAGCTCAGGGTATCGGATTGTGCTGGTGATAGCTTAGGTAAGCCTATTTCCTCTAGTGTATCTGCGATTTGTTCCGGTGGGATCTTGTCCACGTGGGAATATAAATTTGTGTAGTAATGTTTAAAAGTATCATTGATACTCTGTTGGGTCTTGTGTTCTATGCCATGCTCGTCCCTTAATGTCGTGGTTATCTGTTTGGGGTGTTCACGTTTACACAGCCAGGCCAATAACCGGCCCGGTTTATCTGCTTCCGCGTGTGTTCTGTTGGTCCTGGCGCTAAAATCAAATTTTTCCAGTCTATTCCACGCGCCAGAGCAGGCATCTCTAAGGGTTCTGAGGTCATCTTCCCTTTCGGGGGTTTCTATTGGGGTGGCTTCTAATTTCTGGATCTCGCCTTCCTTCTGTTCGAGTTCAGCTCTTAATGCTTTTCTGATACCTCCCGCTTTCGCTATAACTTCCCCTCGGATTACTACTTTTAAGGCTTCCCAAACCACGCCGATATGTTCTACACTTCCTGTGTTTTCTGTTATGTAATTTTCTATGGATTCTTGCAGCTCCTCCCTGAAGGCTGGGTCCTTCAGGGCGTTGATAGGCATCCTCCACATGGGGATGGGCGGCCTGGGACTGTTGTGATGCCAGTCCATCAGGAGTGGGGAATGGTCCGAGATAGATCTACCTAAATACTGCATGCCCCCTACTTGTGGCAGGTGATCTCTACTTATGAAGAGGTAGTCTAGCCTGGTGTGGAGTTTGTGGGGGGAGGAATAGTAAGAGTAGGCTCTCTCGTCTGGGTGCAATTCTCGCCATGCATCTGTCAGGTCTAATTCCTTGACCAGGGTGGCTAGGGACATGGTGGCTGTGGAGGGACCCTTCACTGGAGGCCAAGACCTGTCTAGCACGGAATCGTGGACACAATTGAAGTCGCCTCCCCACAAGAAGAAACCCTCTCTAAGTTGTACCATCTTAGCGTTCAGTGTTTTCAAGTGTGCAGGGATGTTGTTGTTGGGGAAATACGAGTTTACTATGCAGATCTCCCTTTGCTCGAGAATGCCCCAAATTATCAGGTATCTGCCCTCTGGGTCTTTTTCCTTACCAGTCAGTTGGAATGGTACTTGAGGGTTGATCCAGGTGTAAACCCCTCTGGCATATTTGGAGTAAGGTGCTCCGAAGCCCTGTCCTCCCCAGTGTTCCTGCAGCTTTGCATTGGTTTCCACGGTACAGTGTGTTTCCTGTAGTAGGGCAATGTCCACTCTTTTTCTTTGTAAGTAGGATTTTATCCGGTTTCTGCGAAGATAGGTGCCCAGGCCCCTCACATTCCAGGTTAATATTTTAATGTGCTCTGCCATCTTGGTATCGTCGGGGGGTTCGGGAGGCGTTTGCTTCTCTTGGGGTGCTTATGGGCTCGTCAAGGGCCCCAGGGACTTCGCCTACCCGCAGGTTCCAATCCTTCACGACCGCCTTTTCAGTCCGCCAGTTCGCTGATTGCATTTTGTTGTGTGGAGACGTAGTAACTGTTTTAACTGCCATTCTGTGGAATGGATTAACTAGGAAAAACAACAACAAGAAACTGCTCCCAGCAGTCGTTTCGAACTGACGACGCTCCGGGGCTCCTGGGCCTTCCAGGCCTATCCAGGTCTTTCGGCTCAGGCAGCGTGTGGGTTTTTTGCCCACACCTTCCCAGGTTGGGGGGGTCATCAGCGTTTCTGCGAGTGGGCCTCCGGCTTCCTGCCCAATCTTGGTATTTCCTTGGTGCGGCGGCGAATTTGGTCGTAATATTTAGGTGTACATGGGGCCTTCGTATGGTTTCATCTTTTGTTGTGTTATAGGATTTCTTCAGTGTCGTCTGCGAGGTTATTGTGTTCGAGCCAAAGGTTTGCTGCTGCTGGAGTCTCTAAGAAAATGGCCTTTCCCTTGTATAGTATTTTGAGTCTTGCCGGGTATAGCAGCATATATTTGAGGTTCAATTTTCGCAATCTGGCCTTTATGGGAATGAAAGAGTTCCTTGTCCGTTGCACCGTAGGGGTATAGTCTGGGTACATGACTATTGATGCGTTGCTTCTTTTGATCTCCCCTCCCTCCCTCGAGAACCTCAGTATGGTCTCTCGGTCTCTGAAGTTCAATATTTTCGCAATCATTGGTCTAGGATAAGACCCGGGAGGTGGTCGCTTCTGGAGAGACCTGTGGGCCCGCTCCACTGAGAACCCTTGGGTGAGATTGCCCGCGCCTACTTCCTGCAACAGTAGTGTTTCTATGAACCCTGTGGGGTTTGAGCCCTCCATGTCTTCTGGAACTCCTAGAATTCGGACATTATTTCGGCGAGCCCGACCTTCCGCATCTTCTGACCGTGCTTCCAAACGGGCCACTGTTGATTCCAGTTCACTAACTTTCGCTTTTAGTTCTTGTGTGGTCTCCGTATTGTCCTGTAGGGTGGCTTCCGTGGCAGTGACTCTTTCGGCCAAGTTGCGAGCATCTTGCCTTATTAGTTGTAGTTCTGTTTTTATTTCTCCTCTCATATCTTCGACTGTTGTTTTCAATGCTGCTATCGCCTGGAGGATCTGGGAGTCGCGGGAGTCCTCCGGCGGGGTTGGTGGCTCGGTCGCGGTGTCCGCTGCTTGTGGCGTCTGTGCTTTCGGACGGGCTGTGGTGAACGAGTCCATCGTTACGGCTCTGGACTTGTTTTTGGGGGGAGACATCTCTCCTCGCGGGGCGTCGTGTTGCCTCGGCAGCTTCAGTCGGTGGACTACTAATATGGGATCGAGCCGATTCAAGTCCCTCGGTGTCCCGATGCAGTGGGTAAGCAAAGGTTAGTATAGAGTGCCGTCCGTGACCTGTGCTAGGAGGGTGGTGAGGCCTTAAATGGGGCAGCCACTTCCGGATCGAGTGGTTCCACTGCTATTGCCAGGATTCTCTTGCTTGTGCCCCTAAGGTGTTCGTTCCACTACAGGGTCTGGCCTCTTTCCGCCACCCACGGGCCTCCGTTAGGGTTTTTCGGGTTGTGGTGGTGGGAGTCAACCGGGTCAGTCCCGTGTGATTTCTGCTCCGCTGGGCTCCCGAACTCGTGGGGGCAACTCTCCTTCGGGAGTGTTCCCTTCAGGTGGTGGGGACGGCGGGCCTTACCTAGTTCCCTCTTCCGGGGGCCTTCCGGGTATCGCCGTCTGTTGTCCGTCCTGGGTCGCCTCGGGCGTCCCCGTTTCCGCTTGCCTTGTGATGGCACCGCGGTTGCCCGGGGGGAGGTGGGAAGTTGTGTTGTTCCACGGAGGCTTGTAATCCCGTCTCCGTCCCGTCACGTCTAGTGGGTCTCTCCGCTGCGGGCCGCCATCTTGGATGTCACAGGGGGAGAGATTTCGGACGGTTCGTTAACCGCTTTGCCTGTGCCGATTCTCTCCGGTTTTTTGATCAGGTGTTCCCGGAAGGATCTGTTATGGCTCGGTTGATTTTCAGCCCTGAAGCTTCATTATTTTCGCCGATATTTCTTGTGCTGCAGGATCATGGGCAGGAGCTTCACGGAAAGCCGCCTTCTCTACATGCGCGCTGGCCACGCCCCCAACATCACCTCATATGGTGTTCACTTTACCTGAAAGCGCATGGGGGGGTGGGATAGGCTCATTTCCATCCCAACATTCCCCACATTCGTTACTTCTACAGTAACAAATTCTCCCTCACCATATTTACGCTCTTTTGCACGCCTTTCTGCTTCGTCCCATGCAGACATGCCCTTTATTGGCATCCACAACCTGCAAACATGTCTTAAACCTTCCGCTCACTGCGCATACTGTTCAGGTGTGCAGGTCATGTATATGCACCCCAACCCCCTTTTGCCATCTGAATTAATTCACAAATAACTATCTGGAGTCATTTGCCATTGGCCCATGTCTGGATGCTGGGTACTAAGAATGCAAAAAATGTCTCTGAATTGTAGAGATTATATTCTTCAGGTATTTGTGCAAGCAGCTTAGACGAATCGTTGGAAATGTAATTTGATGCTCTTTTTCTTCTGCATAGTTGGTCATAGGGCTCTTTTTCAGGGAGCATGGGAAGATTTGGTGTTGCCTCTGTGCGTCGCACTTCTAAGGTGGGGGGCACGGTGGGAGCTGCGGGCAGGAGTCACCCCCCCCCTTTTGGTGCTCCTCTGGTACGATCAGCATGGCAGAACGCAGCGTTGCTAGCGACCAATAGCCCTCCAAGAAGGCAGGAGGTGCAAGTATGCTTGCTGGCTGCAGATCCAGTAATAATCCCATCAGTGCAGCTGTGCCTTCCTTGAGGTCAGGCACTTTGACAGTCCGGTTGCATAGTTCATTTGACCAAACAGCCACTGTCCCTTCGCTGAAAAAACAAAGTTTGTTTGATTTCTGAGGATGCACCTTCACTGGTTTCTCGAGGGCCGTAATCTAAGTTAGCTTTGTGATATGTTCTGTCCATGTTTGCTCATAGGTCTGCTCCACGAGTATTGCACATTTCTCAGACAGCCCCAGGAGTCCTTCGGCCCTGCATGCATGTATTGTTTTCTTGCCATTCGTTATTGAAGTATCTTGCCCCTTCGATTACTACATGCGATTTTATGAGACAGTTAAGGTTATTGAAACTTGTTTTGCACTTTCAGGGGAGCAGGATCAATAAGTTCCAGCTGGATGTTGCGTGCCTGGAAAGTGCCTTTGATCCTACATAGTGCAAGGTGAATTAGACATTGTGTTTCTATTATGGGTACTTCTTGTAGTACTCAGACCTTGGGGGCCCCAGAAGCATGCAGTATTAAGGAGCAGAAGTAGCAACTCCCATTAGTAGTTTTCCTTCCCATTGCACTCATGTCAGAGAACCGAGTGTCTGGGGTAGCACATGTCTCCCACCACATCTAGTCTTAAGCCATGATATGCATCATATTTGTGTTAGCGTGTTTGCCTCCTTTTTCTGTTACTGCACAAGGTGGGCCTTTTCCCCACTTAGATCGTATCTCTAGTGATGCTAGCATTGGATAGGGATGGTCTAACACCTGGCATTAGTAGTTTGAACATTTCACTATTGCCCAGTGTCGTTTGAGAGCCGCTACTATTTGCAAGGCTATCATTAAAATTTTGTTTCATTCTGTGGCATTGTGGGGAACACAAATGCGATTACTGGTGTACTCTTTCATCCTCTCATTCGTGTCAGGGAAAGAGGTTGGGGTCGGGGTGGTTTTAGCTATTGTAGAATGCATAAGTATAGAACTGGGGTAAGGGTGGCATTTCAGTTACATTTGAGGGTATTTCCATTCCGTTCAAATCTAATCCTGTAACGTTCATGGGTGTATTCCTGTTCCAGGTCCCATTAGAACCCGCCCCGTTCTTTTAGATGGCCAGTCCAGATAAAAGATGTCCCCCAATAAATCCCCAATCCAAACAGGCGTATTGTGAACAGAAGGTTGTATACAAATTGTTCGTATTACAACTGTTCGAATGACAATTGACCTTTTCACAATTGACCGAATTGTGAAGGTCAATTGTAAAATATATGCAGGGGGGAAAACCCCCGCAACCTCCCACCCAACCCAAACCCTATATATATCTATATGGTCAATTGTGAAAAGGTCAATTGTGACCCTTTAAATTCAGTCAATTGTTCATTCAAACAATTGTAAACTAACAATTTGGGTAATACCGAACAGAATTGCTGTAAAATGTAGGCCACAGTCATACCAATTCTATTACTAGCTACATTTGAAGACTCTCAGCGGTGCCATCTCCATCATCGTCGCCTGTGGAATTTTGATAAAATGGGGCGCGTAGGAAATGGAGGGGGGAGAGAGAGAGCAAGCGAGAAAGCATGAGAGAGAGAGTTTTAGTTTAGATAGCTCGTGCTCTATCAGCAATGCATGCTCTGCAATTATTCTCACATGCACAAATTTCGTCAGCAAAGAGCTATGGTTTTGAGTTAGTGTCATTCTCCATCTGAACTCCTGGTGCCCTACAAACATCAGAGAGGTGTATCCAATATCTCAGCCTCTTCAACTTTAATGCAAGAGGGGTGGAAAACACCACTTCATAGGGCCCATGGAACTTCGGTGCATTTCATTTTTGGACAAAACCTCTGACATAGATCCATTCCCCAGGCAACAATGGTTGGGTAGGGGTTGTGTCTGCCAGTGGGGTAGTCGTAGTCTCCCTTTCCTCTGTGTGGGGCGGTGCCATTTGTTTTGCAATACATCTGATCGCACATGTGTGTTGGGTTAGGTACTGTTTGAACTCTTCACCCAGAATCGTAGCTGCCCTATGAGCATCTGATATGATAGGTTATAACATGCTGAATACCCAGAGGTTTGTAAGCACGGGCCCAGGGATCGAACCTGTGTTGCTCCATGTTGTCTTGCTTCCAAGGCGAGCACGTTGCCCCTGAGATATCCTCTCGAGGCAATGATGCTCTCCTTACTGGTGACAGGGGTGTTTGCATGCGTCGGCCAGTCACTATTTCGTGGGGGGACAGGTGGTGGTCCTTACTGAGCTGTGTGTACAAATGAAACGGGGCAAGGGGCAGGCAGTAGCCCCAATTCTTTTTCAGGGTGTTGTATTATTTAGAAAGTCTGCTTTTAAGGAGATAGTTGATGCTCTCCACCACCCCGTTTGCTTGTGGTTGACAAATGGAGCACATCTGATGTTTAATTCCCAACAGGATGGTCACCTCTTTGAAGAGCTCATTGAAGAAATGTGTCCCATTGTCCGATCTTAGGACATCACACACTCCCCAGCGGGGGAAAACTTCTCTCACAAGACATTTTGCAGCACACTTGGCATCTGGGGGCGGGGACACATGGGCCAGGCTCAACTCACCGGGAAAATGGACACCACCACAATTAGATATCATGCCCCATTGCATCTTTCTCCAATGTCTGCATAGTCAATATGCAGCTCACGGAATGGACCTACAGGGCAGGGCAATGTTCCTCTCAAGAGTTCTCAGTGTCATTTCTGTACTGAACACCTGACACATTGTACATTGGACCACCACCTTTGCCAGGTGCTCCTGTAAGTTTGGGATGAACCAATCTTCCTGAAGGTCTGCTGCAATGTGTTTAGAGCTGTGGGATGGGAAATGCAACTGCTCAAAGGCTGTGTTCAGCAATTCCACAGGCAGCACTACCCTTCCTGTGGCCTGCTGTCTCCGCAAGAGATCTGTGGGCGATTGCATGTACCTACATTTGAGCCATGGTTCCTGTTCTTCTGGGGCACCCTGCACTGCAGTTCGATGATTTGTGTTATAGGGAGAGCTGTGAATGCATTTGTGTATTGCTCCGTGATTGATGTGGACATGACATATTCTGCTGATGTTGATACTGAGAGGTATGCGGCCTCCTTGGCTGCCACGTCAGAGGCCACGTTTCCCAATATTTAATCTGTATTGTGAGTGTGTTACACATTTGATGACCACCACCACAGAGGGCTTTGTGAGGGCAGACATCAATGCGTTATGCAGGGCAGCGTGTTGTACCAGTGAGCCATCTGCTCTTCTGAACCCCTCCTCCCCCCTTCTGCAGCACAATAGACTTGCATGTACCGTGGTGGTGACATAAGCAGAGTCTGAATAGAAGGTAACATATCACCCCTTAGTAGCACTCATAGAAGCCCTTCATGCCTCCAATTCTGCTGCTTGTGCAGAATAATGCCTGGGTAATCTGTTAATGATCAGTGTTTCATATTCTCCCTCTTCCAGGTGCACCACTGCCGCTCCAACATGTTTTTCACCTGTGTCCTGATCAATGGATGCTTACCTATCAATGAAGAGTACTTCTTAGTCTAGTGGGCTGTCTTTAGTTTTGGGGATATCATCACTGTCCCCTTTATAGGATGCACAATCATGCTGCTGTATGTCCTCAGCCGTGTATGGTTTAGTGAGAAACGTGGCAGGATTTACTGTATTGCACCGTACTACATGGATATGGGGGCTGGATAGTATTATTTCATATGCTGATGCTCTTTGTGTAGCGAGTGTGGACTTGGAGCAATCTACTATCGCAAAGAGTGAATGCTCGACATATAACATGACTGAACATCCCATGGAACTTTTTTCAAAGGCTGCGGCAGCGAGTGCTTATTCGCAAGCAAACTACCCCTGCATGACAGAAATCAAGCGTGCTGCTGTGGTACTTTAGTGGTTTGTGGCCCTTTGTCCTTTTTTGTGTGAGCACTGCTGTCATGAGTGTGCCATTGGAGTGGGAGAGAATGTAGAATTCCTGTGTGTAATCAGGGATGGCGAGGACAGGAGCTCTTGAAATCACCTCTTTCAAATCAATACAACGGGTCATTTCTGCTGTCCACTGAATTGTGTTGCCCTCTTTCTGGGCATCTTTGAGGCCTTGTAAGAGCAGATTTGTATATGCTGCATAGTCCAAGATCCATGCTGTATCCATGTTGCATAACCCTAGCAACTTTTGCATGTCTTTCACTGAGTGGCTTCAGTGTGGAACACAGTGTAGTTGCCCCGTCAGATTATCCTCTTGCCATCCTTGGAGATGAGTTGCCCTAAGAAGAGCACTTACAATTAACAGTATTGGAGCTTTTTCTTATCCACTTTGTACCCATTCCTGGCTAACAACTGTAGTAGTGCGATGGAATCCATTCGACGGCTGTTCGGTGTCGCTGCAGACCAGTAGGTCATCTACGTATTGAATGATCATGCTGGGTACTTGGATGTTCCCTAGATCTTCATGTAATATCCTGTTAAAAATACTGGGGCTTTCACAGTACCCCTCTGGCAAGCAACGATGTTCACAGAGGTTTACTTTTTAATTTTTTTAAATTTTTTTATTTGTTTTCAACCTTTCAAATATTTCATACAAAATTATTACACAAAACAATTTTCATCAGAGCTTTACTCCCAGGGTGAATGCTGTAAGGTACTGTGAGACTGGATGGAGGTGGACTGAGAAGAACGCATTCTTCAAATCAACTACAGTGAAATGGGTGGCTTCTTCGGGAATTCTACACAAAATGCATGCCAGGTTGGGAACAAGTGGAAACTCTTTCAGTACAATAATATTGAGGGGTCTTAAATCCTGAATCATCCTCCAATTTGCCTGTTGCCTTTTTAAAAGGGTATATAGCCGTATTATATGTTGAGGTGGTGGGCACTATGATCCCTTGTTCTAACAGAGCTTGCAGTGTTTCCTGAATCCATTCTCCTGCCTCTCTGCACAGCGATAATTGTTTGACCCACAGTTGTATGGTTCTTGGTTGAGTGTTATCTTTACAGGTGTTACTTCTTTCAGCATTCCTACATTGTGCAGGTTTGTTGTCCACAAATGTGTAGGGACATATTGCAACTCACTCTCACTGAATGGGGGTTGTCCACTGACAACGGCCAAGAGGGGGCTTTGCAAATTCCTGTATTGTACCATTATGTCACAAGGTATAAACATTTCGAGGATTATTTCTCCGTCGTTATTACTATCTTCAAAGAGGTCCCCGTCTGTCACTTCTCGTAGGGGTACATTGGGGTCGATACACAACACAGTGCGCCTTTGGCACCTGGTGGGGTCAGTTCCTAGCACTACAATCATTTTAGCAGACACAAGCAAGTCTTCCAAAACTAATGATGGGATTGTGCCAATCAACCACTTCGGAGAGCGCCACAGGTCGAAAATGAAGTCTGCAGGTACTCTCCATTCCTTTCAGGTAATCAGGGGGGGGGGGGCAGAAAACTCGGGCAAGTAATTTGATTCCATAAACAAACATGTCTGGATTGACGGGGATGCCCCTCACTACCGCCTCACTGGCCACAACATGTATTACCAGCATTGCTTGGAGGGAGCACATGCCAGGGGTGCACAATCCCCCTCTTTGTGAAGGGTATTGTCATGTTTAATTTCTAGGCAGATCCCTACCAAGCAGGTTGAGAGGAGAGCTCTTGGAATAACCTTCCCTCCCACCTTGACGTACAAGTCTTTTGTGTAAGGAACCATTAACACAGCCCCAGAGAATCCCACTGTGTGGCGTCTTTCCTGACAGCGGGAAGTTTCCTTCACTAATGCACAATTTCTCTGCTCCAGAGTACACCATACAGATGAATTGTTCATTTCCTATCTCTGCCCCCACCAGTGGTTCATCTTCTGGATGCAGGGTCACTGAAAGTACTGGACACCCAAGTGCTCTCTGTGGGCTGTCCTAGTCTGGGTATGTGTCTGTCCTGGGGAACGAGAAAGGTACCCCCCCCCCCCCCCACCCCCCTTCCACCACCACCATTGCTTCCTGCTATGGGGCTGCTGCTCCGTTTGGCACAATTGCAAATGGGTGTCTGCTTTCCGTGGCTTGTTGGTTGGGGTGGGGCTGATGAGGCTGCATGGTTTGTTGATGGTGTGGTGGGTGGTAAGGGGTGGGGATTTGGGGAGGCAATTGCATATATGCCTGATGAATCCCATATGGGATTAAGGGCATTCCCTGAACAGGCCTTTGTGGGCTACCTGGGTGGGGATACCCATAGGGTTGTTGATAGTAATTATAATTCCCTCCCTGTCTGCTGCGACTTTCTCTCAGAAAGTGTCCACACCTGCCCAGCACTGTCCTGGCCTGCCACCCCTTGGTCCTTCTCCACCAAATGCCCCTCCTCTTTGCCCATGGGACCACCTCGTCCTCGCTGTGGCTCTCCTTGCCACTGGGGACCCACAAAGTGTTGGTTCCCTCCCCACCGTCCTTGTCTGCCCATACTGCTGCCATCCTTGTTTGTGTTGCAATGGAGGCACACCCTTCCTTTCCCATCTGTTCTGGGGGTGACACGGTCGATACCACTGCTACCTTTACTAGTTTATTTTGAAATTGTTTTGCTTTCTCTGCCTGCCGCCTCTGGATAGTTTCTTTCTCACGCTCTTGGAGCCTCCTACAATGGTGCACTATACTTTGAATCTCGGGCCATCCCTTTGCCTCCACCCCAGCTATCTTATCGAGCACCTTCTGCACTTCCTTAGGTATTCCTCTTCACAATAAAATAAAACAAGGACATTGATTGTTCCAGGCACTGCCCGTTTCGGCACTCTGCACCTTTTGAACCCTGAGAACGTACTGTGCAGCATCTTCCTCGATCCCCATTGTGCATTGTATTATTGTTTGTAAGTCTGGGGTGTCTTTGAACGTTCCATACTTGTGCTCTAGTCTTGTTGAATGAGCATCATGGGCATCATTTCTCAGCGTTACTCCTGGGTACTCCACTTTAATCCACACCGTCTCTGCCTGAACTCCCACTGCAGCTAATAGCAAGCTCTTAATGTCTCCTATGGCTAATGGCACCCCTGCAGTATAAAACCATTTTCCCACTCCCGCGGTAAATTGTGGGAGGGCCTTAAGGAGATTGTTTTTGTCCAAGGGACATAATACATAAGGAGACGGGGCGACCACATTAAGGGCATTTGTAGTTTCACCTTTCCTTTCCCACCCTTAACAGCACTTCAGTTCTTCTTTGCCAATGCTACCCTACCAAACCTTTCCCTTAATCTTCCGTCCCATAGGCTTCCTACTCAGAGCAGTCATGGGCGCTTGCTCGGGCCCCTCCCTCTATATCTTCTTCTTTGTCATCAAAGTCACCCCAATACTCCTCGTCCCCTGGTCGGGACTCCACATTCTCATATCCCTCCCGCTCTACATGAACAGCTCTTATGGGTGCATTTTCTATCCTGAACAGGAAGTCAGAAGTCACCAGACTTCCCCACACTTGCCTGTGGATGAATGGGAGTTCCTGAGTGCAAAAAGGGAACATCTGCCACCCGTGTTGCTTCGCAGGCTGCCCTAAACCTGGCCATTTCTGTACATGTGGAGGCCAATGCTACCTCAAGGTCTCATGCTTAACCCTGTATGGGGGGACACCTCAGGGGGTGCAACATATGGTGGGGGTAGGGCCATACTTGGGCCGGCCACCATCGTACCCATCCCCTCATCCCCCCACCCCCAAACATATGTTGGGTTAGTGTATCCTTCTGCTGGTCGTGTGGCAAGCAGATAGATCCCCTTCTTCGTCTCCCTGATTTTCTCTCTCTCCTCTGTACTCATTTTCTTACTATTGTCAATTGTTGCCCCATCCCCCTCTGGGGCCTCGGTTTCTTCAAACATTCTCCAGAGGTCCAATATCTCCATCCTATTCTGTAATGGTCTCCCATTATATCTTGCAGTTAAGTACATGTACATATGATCAAAAGCGCACCTATCAAAAGACCCCCATTCTGGCCAGGAGTGGGGCATTCCTTGTCCTTTAGTCTGTCCCCCATTGGTTGTGGTACTTCATTTTTTTCACAGTACAGGGGCAGGGCGTTACATATATGGTCTAGGTGTGTGTCCATCCCCATGGCTATCGCCAGCCAGTATTATGGGTCGGAGGTATTTTTGTACAGATGTCCCACAACTAAACCAGGAACACAATACATCCAGTAACACTTAAACATACGCATTATAATCGTCTCTGTACTACCAGTCAATACTTTCAAAACTTTCAGAAATAAAACATCAATTCACTTTTCCCCCTCCCCGGTTTCTCCCCCCCCCTAGAGCATCTTCATTCATTCCCTACACGCTCTCCTGATGGGTGCACACGGCCCTCCTGGGCCTCCTCCGTATACATAAAAACACACTAACATAATAAGCTAAAACAACAACCACTACTCTTCCCGAGCTCTCCAATTATATGGAGCTCCTATATTTCTTCTTGTATTCCTCTCTCGCCACTGGTCAGGACAGTGCAATGTGAGCGACCTTCTCCCCTTTGGGACCTTCTCCTTTTTCCTGAATTTTTCTCAAAAAAATAAAACAAAAATGGCCATAAAAACTTCCACAGTAAGCAAGTCAAAATATACTCTCACTTCCATTCACTGTGTGTTCACCCGTTTCACAGTGCTATGCATCCCCAAACAAACTTTTGTCATCCCTTGCAGGCTATACTCACGTGTTCACGTTCTTCCGAAAGCCTCCGTTCACTGGGAAGCCACAACAGGCCTGGGCTTCTCTCTCGTGCCGTACCCCACTTCTACAAGCAGGAGGGAATTCTGCAAAGACAGCACCCGCAAGAGCCACTCAGCGTTCGCGTTTTGGGACTGGTCACAGTAGGTGGGCGTGGCACTACCAGAGAGACCACCTGGATACCTCCGCAAGTACAGGAGTGATGGAATCACGTCGTAAGGGTCAAATGAAGGCAAGTCCCTTTTTACGCATGCTCCAGAATAAAGACAACCCGCTAAAGAAATAGGCCAGGAAATAGCGTTGCAAGGATAACAAGGTTTAATTGTACAGAATACAAATATCAGCAAAGGACCCTGCTGCTAGAGAGCACTCTGCCCTTAGTTACAAACAGGGGCTTAAAAACCCCATGATTGTCATAACGTACAAATGGGTGCCACCGA
The DNA here is from genome assembly GCF_040938575.1 of Ambystoma mexicanum. Taxonomy (NCBI): domain Eukaryota; kingdom Metazoa; phylum Chordata; class Amphibia; order Caudata; family Ambystomatidae; genus Ambystoma; species Ambystoma mexicanum. The sequence continues at coordinate 342,531,863 of NC_090921.1, read as the reverse complement.
TTGGAGGCACCCTACACATGAGCCTGCTGCATAGGGGATGCCAAGCTGTAATTGGTTAGTTCTTTCCTGTCATTCTGGATCCACATGGGTGAGCTGAGGCTTGGGGTGGGGCTTGAGCTGGGACATTGTTTCAGTCTAACCTAAACACGCTAAACCTGGTTATTATATATTTGTGGCAGGCACCTGGGCAACACGGGAAATGGTCCCAGGGTAAGGGAGGATAAAATACAGTCACGTTGACCCACACATTCATGGCTTCGTTGATACCGCAGTTCCCGCACTAAAAGGTATCCACCCAGGGTTTTGAGCTTTAATTGATCCCTCCCTGTGCCTCGTGTTACAAGGGATATGTTTCCATACTTGGAAGAATACAGACACGCATGCTTAGATCTTCTACAGATATGGGATTTATGGTGAGTCAGGGATATCATGCACACATTGGGTGATCCAAAGGTGGGGTGGTCAGGGGTATGGGGCTGGCTACGGACTGGCTGGGTGGGGGTTAGAGGCCTAGTGGCAGTTTAGTGGAGAGGAATGGACAGTGACGAGCCTGGTGTGGTCTCATGCTCTTGCAAGTCGCATTCCTTTGGAAGATGCTAAATATTCGCAACATTGGAGGAACGAAGGGGAAGTGGATTTCCATGGGAACGGAGCTATGCAGATTCATTCTGTTGCATGGAAATTGAGCCTAGGGAGCAGGGAAAGTGAACAGCGCGAGCCTGCAACTTATCTCTTTTAGGCCCAATACAAAAATTGAATCATGGACTATGGGTTTTCTAGCGCTGTGCATCTACTTGTAGATTCTATAGTGCCTCTACATGTTGCCACATAGTGCGGCTTGGTTCCCCCTTTGTATGCTATATCACCTCATATGGTTTTTGCCCCTAGGGGGTGGGATAGGCTCATTTCCATTCCAACAGCACACTGAAGGAAAAATGACATTAGGAACAACATGCAAGACACATATGTCGTTGGGAAACTCATGTTGCAAACGATCCTGTGACATATATGAACAGGGGTGGGACCAGGGCAAGTGAAAAAGCAATGTACCAGTCTTAATTTAATTTGGCTATGTGCATTTCATAAGGCACGGGGAGAGAGCCCTGTCAGGCCCTAGGTGCAAAGTTAATCATGCCTGGGAGTGCATAGTGACAGGACGCAATCAATTTAGACACAGAGCACTGGTCGTCAAACTGGTGTTGCCTGTCCCCCAATCATGTATCAGGTGGTCCTTGGAAGAAGACCTTCCCTCTTTGACGCGAGTAGCACTTGCTAATTTCACAAGAAGCATGCAAACGCTTCACAAAGCCTGCAAACAGAAGGCAAGGAGCCAGAAACCCTACCCAGTGATTTTAACAGATGGTTTACCTTTTTGGACTGCCTTTTAGTAGAGGCCACAGAATGCACTGCTGGTTTTGGTTGCACTTTCCACAAACCCATACACAATTTCATATCTCCATAGGGCAAAAGCGAGTCTTTTTTTACCTGTAACTCCATTTCTCCAGCGTTGGTATCTATCATGGATTCGCATGCTGTGAATACTCCCCGTCGTCAGGCTGGGACTCCCTGTTACCTTGATTTAGTAATACTCCTATGGAAAAAACATTACACCTTGTGTCCCATCGACATTGTGGGTACTGTTGGTCCCCACCAATAGGTGGTCTAGTTTATAGCTCTGCCCCAGCAGCTTCCCATCTGATATTAACCACTCCAGCTGAAGCATACCCCCCTATAGAGGATGTTTGCCTGTAGGGGGTAAGCTGTGAATCCATGAAAGATACTAACGCTGGAGAAATGGAAACTATTCCCTTCTCCAGCATTGAATCTTTAGCTGTGAATAGATTTTATAGCAGTATACTTGTTAGGAGAAGCTAACCCACGCATACAAAGATTAGAGACTTTCAATTTCTCTGTCTACTTACGTATGTATTCTTCTTGCATTAACGCAAAGGAAAACAAACCCAGAAGCTGCAGGGCTTACCTTACTGGAACAGCCATTGAAGGACTGCTCGTCCCATCTGCACGTCCTTATCGTGCTGTTGATGTAAACAGTAGTGCCTGGTAAATGTGTGGGGCACTGCCCATGTTGCCGAGAGCCGCAGAGGCAGCTGTGGCTCTTGTAGAGTGCACTGTAGGCACAGTTTGCAATGGCCTGTTGTCCTTAGAGTGGCAGAAGGAGATTGCTGATGAAATCCACCTTGCTATGCCCTGTAATGAAATGGATTTTCCTTTGTTGGATCTGCCAAAGGCTACAAAAAGCTGTTTAGTTGATCTAAAAGATTTTGTCCAGTCTAGATAATATTTTAATGCCCTTTTCCCGTCAAGACTGCAGGGCTTTCTCCGCTGGTAAGTGGCGTTTCTAAAGAATGTAGGCAGAGTGATGGTTACATTTTTGTGAAACTCAGATGGAACCCTTGGGATGAAATGAGGATTGGTGGAGAGTATCACCTTGTCCTTCGCAAATCGTATACACAGAGGATCTACTACCTAAGCTTATAGTTCTGAAACCCATCTGGAGTATGTAAAGGCAATAAAGAAAGTCACTTTCCAGGTGAGAAATTCGATTTGTGTTGTAGACAGAGGTTCGAACGGGGGGCTTAATAAGACCTGCCAAGACCAGGTTCAGGCTCCATACAGGTGGAATCCTTTTCTTTGGAGGAAAGGTACAGTAAATCCCTTTTAAGAAGTGTTCGATTAGACTGTCACTGTAGAGAAAGGGGGGGGGGTGATATTTTTCTTGTAAATCTAGAAATTGCAGATAAGTGTACTTTTATAGAAGAGATCGCTAGACCTTCTTTTGCCAATTTTAGCAAGTAAGGAAGAACCAGATTAGGTTTTATGGCCAATGGAAGCAGTTGTGCTGTTGTGCACACCATGTACAGAATCCTTTCCATTTGTGGTTATAGGAAACATTAGTAGAAGGGGCCCTAGCAGCTGCTAGAATGTGCTGACAGTCTTGAGGGAAGTTCAAATGTCCAAACTCAGCTTGGTCAGGAGGCACGCTGTTAATTTGAGAGAGCCCAGATCGCGATGAAGAATCATCCCGTCGTTCTGGGATTGAAGATTGGCATGAGATCCTAGATGAATTGTCTGCTGCCAGCTGCAGGAGGTCCGAGAACCAGGCCTGCCTGGGACAGTACAGTTCTATCAGGATTATTTTGCAGTGACCTTTGTGTATCATCTGTAACGTTGTCCTGATGAGGGAATGGGGGGAATAGCATATGCGAACATGCAATTCCACAGGAACAAATATGCATCCCCTTGAGAGTTGGGAAGTGGGATCCTGCTTGCAAATTAATTTCTTGCACTGCTTGTTGTTGTGAATAGCAAAGAGGTCTAAAGGAGGATGAGCCCATGTCGAGAAAATCTTGGATATCTGGATGTTGTGCAGTTGCGATTCGGGTGACTGACAGATCCCTGCTGAGGGTGTCTGCTCGATTGTTCTGTATCCCCGGAAGGTGGAAGATTTGAAGCAGAAAGTTGTGTTGGATGGCCCAAATGGTCTGTGCTTCTTGGGATAGGGTGTTTGGCCGAGTTCCGCCTTGTTTCTGCAGATAAAACATTGTGGTTGTGTTGTCCGTGAGGACTCGAACCAACAAATTCTTGATTAGCGGGAGAAAGGATTTTAGAGCCCAATGTACTGCCCGCAGTTCCAGCACACTTATGTGGAGGATGGATTCCTCAGTAGCCCAAAGGTCTTCAACTTGGTGTTTGTCCAAAAGGAGCTCTTCATCCCGCTAAGGAGGCATCCGTCACGATCGTGAGATGGTAGTTGGTTTCTACAAGGGGCATTCCCATTGCGATGTTGCAGGGGTATGTCCACCACTTTAGTATATTTGAGAGAGTCAGGAGTGATGGTAACTGTCTGACCTGGAACCCCGGATTTGGGACCATCTGGTAGTCAGAAACCTTTGCACTGGTCTCGTATGTAGCCTGCAGTGGGGATTTAGAGGGATGCAGGAGGACAGTCCCTAGGAGAGCCATGTATGTCAAACCATGATTAGCTTGTTTGGCGTGAAAGTTTGCTAGGATTATACATTTTTTTTCACCATCTGATGAGGGTCTGCCAAGAATTTGGTCCGTGAGGAATTGAGCACCCAGGAACACCAAATTATTTGAGGAAACTGTGTAAGATTTGGTGTGATTTATTGCAAATTCCAATTGTTGGAGCATACTTTCCATTTTTCTGAGGGAAAACAAGGTTTGTTGATAGGTTGAACCTCAAAACCAGTCGTCTAAATATGGGTAGACGTGGTGGCTCTGTTTTCGAAGAAAGGCTGCTACTGGTGCCAGACATTTTGTGAACTTCCTGAGAGCCGATTTTAAGCCATATGGGAGTCCCCAAAACTGGAAATGGCTTTCTCCGACCATGAAGCTGAGGTACTTTCAATGTATTGGCAAGTGGAAGCATGCATCCTTGAGATCTAACGCTACCAGATATTTGTGGGGCTGTATGGCCTTTATGACATCCTGAAGTGTCATCTTGAACTCCTGATTTTTTTGATGTTTTTGTTCAGCCTTCGCAAGTCCAGGATAGGACGCCACTTCGCATCTGGTTTCTTGATGACAAAGTACCTAGAGTATACACCTTTTGCTCTTGGCGAAGGAGGAACTCTTCCGATGGCTTGCTTTCTTAGCATTTGACATACCGCCTGCTGCAAAATTTGAAGATGCAGGTGTGAAACCTTCAAGGGAGGTATTGGCATTTGTGCTCATTTGAACTCCAACAAGTGGCCGTACTGGATGGCATCTAGCACCCACCTGTCCTTTGTTATTGTTTGCCACTTGCTGAGGTAGAGCACCACATTTCTCCCTAACTGTCTGCCCTTGAGGCAGTCATTTTTGTGCTTTATTTTGCCTACCTCTTTGAGAGGTGGCTTATCTGCTGCCATTGATGGTACTCCCTGCTGTGCTGGGAGGATTGGTAATTTCTCTTGTAGCCCCAAGAGTAGTATCCAGGTATACTGTTTTTGTTTTCCCTTGAGGATGAGAAGAACAAGTTACTTTCTTACCTGGTAACGTTCTTTCGATGGGATGGTCCGACGACGTATTCCATATCTATGACATGTAATCACCACAGCTGTGCTGCTTCGGAAACTTTTTTCGGCGTCTGCGTCCTGCGTCGATGACGTCGATGCGCCGTCGTCGAGGACCTCCTCTGACGTCATCCGATGTGATAAGTAGGACGCACGACGCCCGTAGCCTCAGTTGTAGTTTTTCCCCCCCAGAACGTGTGACATTAGTCAACTGCCAGTCAGACACAAAGCCTTGCGGAATGTAGGCTGCAATCGCAAAAGAAATTCTGCAGCGGAGAAGGCAGGGCGGAGCGATATGGAATACGTCGTCAGACCATCCCATCGAAAGAAAGTTACCAGGTAAGAAAGTAACTTGTTCTTCGAGGGGATTGGGTCCTCCGACGTATTCCATATCTATGACAGACTCCCAAAGCAGTACCAGAGCAAGGAGGAGGGAAAGAATTTAGAATCAAAATTTAGAATAGCCAATCAAATAGCCGAGCAAAGGACCGCCTTGCCAAAGGCCAAATCCTGTCCGCGGATGGAATCGAGGGAATAGTGACATACAAATGTATGTACTGAAGCCCAGGTGGCTGCATCACAGATGTTGTGAATAGGAACACCCCTCTGCAGGGCAGTAGATGCAGCCACACCCCTGGTAGAATGGGCCCACAAGCCAGCCGGTGGGTCCTTACCCGCCAAGCGGTAACACTCCCAGATGGCCAAAATAATCCAGCGAGACAAAGTCTGTTTCGTCACAGCTAGCCCCAAACGCTTTCCAGCGTAACCAATAAAGAGTTGATCGTCCACTCTGACCCGGGACATGCGCAAAACATAAAAGCTTAAAGCTCTCCTAGGATCAAGCCTCTCCTCTTCCTTACCAGGATGCGGAGGAGGATAGAATGCCGGAAGAACAACCTTCTGGGCCAAATGAAATTCCGTCACTACCTTCGGAAGAAAAGGAGGACGAACTCTAAGGACAACCCTGTCCTTGTGAAATACAGTGAAGGGTGGCTTAACTGAAAGTGCCTGTAACGCACTCACTCTGCGAGTGGAAGTAACCACAACTAAAAACACAGTTTTCAGAGTTAACAGCCTCAAAGGGCAAGAATGTAAAGGCTCAAAAGGAGCACCCATAAGAAATTTAAGAACAAGGTTTAAATCCCAACCGGGCACCAGGAAAGGTGACGGAGGGAACACATTAGTGAGCCCTTTCAGAAACTGTGAAATTAAAGGGATTTTAAAGTAAGAACACTCTTCAGACGAGCGCTTAAAGATGGACAGCGCCGCCAGGTAACCTTTAATGGTACCCACTTGCAAGCCCCTGTGGGCCAAAGAAAGTAAAAAGGACAGAACCATGGGGATGCCACATGGAAAAGGATCCACATTCTGAACTCTGCACCAGTCGCAGAACTTACGCCAACGGTACAGAGACTGTTGCTGGCCTTCGGGCCGAAAGCAACACCTCCATCACGTCTTCAGGGAGGTCCCAATCCTTATACCTCAACCTTTCAGAAGTCAAGCGTGAAGGTTGAGGGATCTGACCTCTTGATGGAGAACCTGACCCCCCCCTCCCGTGAGAGCAGATCGTCTCAGTAGGGAAGACGACGTGGAGGGCAGATGGACAAGTCGAGAAGGTCCGGGTACCACGTCCTCCGAGCCCACGCCGGAGCAATGAGGATCATCCGGGAACCGAACTTCCGTAACCTCCGCAGCACTTGCGGGATGACGGGGACTGGAGGAAACGCGTACAGCAGCGGGAATGACCACTCCACCACGAACGCGTCTCCTAAGGCTCCTTTTGGAGTAAATTCCCGCGAGCAAAACCTTTCGCACTTCCGGTTGACACTGGAGGCGAAGAGATCCACTTGAGGGGTCCCCCAAAGGGCGAAGATATCCAGGAGAATCCCCTGAGCCAACTCCCACTCGTGAGAGATCGCGCTCTGCCTGCTCAGAGCGTCCGCCGCCACGTTTTCGTCTCCGGCCAGATGAACTGCCGAGATCGAAACTTCCTGCTGGATGGCCCAGAACTCGAGCTGCATCGCCTCCCTGCACAGAGGAAGTGACCCTGCCGCCCCCCCCTTTTTGTTGAGGTAGCGCATGGCCACTGTGTTGTCCGTCAGGATCAGGACACTCTTTCCTCACACAGTCGGCAGAAAAGCCTTCAGGGCTAGCCTGACGGCCCTCAGCTCCAACAGATTGATATGGAGTCTGGACTCCGACGGAGACCAACGACCGCTGACTGTCAGCCCGTTGGCATGAGCTCCCCATCCCGTGAGGGATGCATCCGTCACGATCGTCACCTCCGGCCAGGGAAGCCAAAATGGAGCCCCCTTCATCAAGTTGCCTTCGACGGCCCACTACAGAAGGGCCCGGGCGACCGAGGGCGGCACCTGAACCGGGTCCGACATCCTGCCGGAGGACTGCGACCATTGCGTCTTGAGTGCCCACTGCAAAGATCTCATCCGCAGGTGAGCCTCTGGCACCAGAAGAATGCAGGATGCCATGAGGCCGAGCAACCTCAAGAACTCGAACGCTGGGAGCGTCTGGGCATGCTGAAACTTGTGCACCATCTGCTGAATGTGAAGAGCCCTCACCTGGGGAGGAAAACACTGCCCCAGGGAAGTGTCGAGCACTGCTCCGATGTACTGGAGCCGCTGTGTTGGCGTCAAATGGGACTTCTTTAAATTGAGGGAGAAGCCCAGCCTGTGAAGGGAGTGGCAGGTGACGGACAGATGATCCAGGACTTGCTCGGGAGAGCTCCCCCTGATCAACCAATCGTCCAGGTAGGGGAAGACGTGAATCCCCCCCCCTTGCCTGAGATGCACTGCCACCACCACCACGAGCTTGGTGAAAAGCCTCGGGGCGGAGGTCAATCCGAACGGCAGGACCCAAAACAAAGTGCGAGTCGCCAACCGCAAACCTCAGGTACTTCTTGTGCTTGGGATGGATCGGCAGATGGAAGTAGGCATCCTTGAGGTCGAGCGACACCAACCAGTCCTGAAGCTGAAGGGCCTGGAGGACTTGAGAGAGTGTAACCATCTTGAACTTGTCCTTCCTGAGGAGTTTGTTCAAACCGCGCAAGTCCATGATGGGTCTCAATCCCCAGTCTTTCTTCGAAATCAAAAAATAAGGGGAATACCATCCCTTGTTCCTCTCCGCTACAGGCACCAGTTCTATGGCGCCTTTCTCCAGCAGGGCTTGAATTTCCTGCGCAAGGAGCGGGTCCGGACTCTGCAAAGAGAGGTTCCCCGGTGGATTGTCGCGAGGCCTGTGCCGAAAGGGAAGACAGTAGCCGTGGGTTATGATCTCCAGAACCCACACATCTGAAGTAATGGCTTGCCACTCTCCAAGATGATGCGCCAGCCTTCCCCCAACCGGCGAACCCTGGGACATGGCCTCATGACTGAGTGGGAGCGGCTGCGGCGTTACCTGAGGGCAAAGAGGCAACTGCCCGAGCGGCCTTGGCACCACGGGTACCCTGTCGTCCACCTCTGGTACCCCTGTGTTGGCCTCTTTGACTGCCAGCTCCTCTCGCTTTACTGAAGGACGAGTAATAGCGAAAGGAACCACCCCTCCACTGCTGTCCCATAGGACGGAAAGGCGGAGGTTGGCGAACTGCAGCGCCCAACGACTTTGCTGCAGCTTTTGAGGTCTGCAACCTCTCAAGGCTCTCGTCAGCCTTGCTGCCAAAAAAGGTGTTCACCGTCAAAGGTCATGTTGAGGAGCCGGGACAGCACATCAGGAGCAAACCCCGACTTCCGCAACCACGCAAACCTGCGTATCACGGTGCTCGCCGCCATGGACCTACTGACGCATTCAGCTAAGTCCAAACCCGACTGAACGGACTCACACATGGCATCCTTACCATCCTGGACCATAGCAAGGAAACCATCCCGTTCGTCCCCTTCGGGAATATGTTCAGCCGCTAACGCAACACAGTTCCACAGAGTGTGTGTGAAACGAGACAAGGCACAAATGGAGTTGGCCGCCTGAAGCGCCATACCACCAGAAGAAAACACTTTCTTCGCCCAGCCATCAAAACGTTTGTCGTCCCTATCAGGAGGGATGGTAGGGTACAACGCCTGCTTTGCCGGGGCCGTGGCCGCCTGCACCACCAAACTCTCCGGAGTGGGGTGCCTGGTCAAGTAGCAGGGGTCGCTACTGGCTGGATGGTATTTTCGCGACAAGGATCTGCCCACCGCCGGGAGACTCTCCGGAGCAGTCCAAGCCACGAAAGGCGTCGATGGCGTCGAGCGAATCGGCGCCGGCGTCGAGAGAACAGGCATCAGCGCCGAGAGAATCGGCGTCGACGTCAGATGCAGATGCAGACGTCGATGTCTTCCTCGAAGACCTCACAGGTGCACACGGTCTCGAACGCGTCGAGGACCAGGACCTGGAACGGGTATGTCGAGAACGAGTCTCCTTGTCCGAACGGGACCTCTCCCGTGACTCGTGCCGACCACTCTTGCGAGCGGTGTCTCCCGACCTCTCACGACCGACCCCACTCGGGGGCGCAGATGGCTTAGTACCCTGCGACTCGAGAATCGCCAACATTTTCTTCCCGAAGGAAGCCCATTCCTCCGGCGTCGCACGGCTGGTGGGGTAAGCAACGTGCCGGGCAGAGTCCTCCGAAGAGGACCTGGAAGACGACCGGTGTCGGCGCTTCCGAGAATGCCTCGAAGAGGCTGAGGAGTGGCGAGACCGACTCCTAGAAGGAGACCCACGAGACTTCCAATGATGACGCGGAGAGTCACCCCTCGAATCATCCGTCGAAAGCCCCGCAGACTTCGACTTCCGGGGCTTGGACACCCGACCTACCGACAACTTCTTCTTAAGTTCGCGTAAGGCTTTGGACGTGAGCGACTGGCAGTCGATACAGTCATCCGTGTCGTGGGCCTCCCCGAGGCACCAGAGGCAGGCGTCGTGCGAGTCAGTCACCGACATCTTGGACCCACACTCCCCGCACTTCTTGAAGCCCGGACGCGGGGGTCGAAGACAAAGTAGAAGACATCTTCACACGAAGGATTTTCACAAAAATGAACAGGTTCGAAGAACCGAGAAGAACAGAACTCCAAAGAGTCGAGGCGTTAACCGAGATTCACGAAGCAACACGTTCGCGGAAAAAACGGAACTGAGGCTACGGGCGTCGTGCGTCCTACTTATCACATCGGATGACGTCAGACGTCGGAGGAGGTCCTCGACGACGGCGCATCGACGCAGGAAAAAGTTTCCGAAGCAGCACAGCTGTGGTGATTACATGTCATAGATATGGAATACGTCGGAGGACCCAATCCCCTCGAATCTTGAATTACCTGCGGCTCCTAGAAAGGAGCAAAAGGACCGCCTGCCCTGCAGGGCAGTAAGAGGTCTAGCAGTGTCAGAGTCTACTTTCATGGTGTTAAGGGTCTCGCCAATCTTGTCCCCAAACAGATGTTCCCCTTCAGATAGCATATAGTTAATTTTGTGCTGCACTTCCTGCTGAAAATCAGTGCAACATAACTATGCCTGCCGTCGAAGTACTTCCACAGCCAATCTGTTTGAACCCCATTTTAGCGAGGCTTACAGCAATGTTAATGCTGTGATTCAAGGCTTCCTCCCCTTCATGCACTAGCATCATGGCTTCCTTGCCCTGCTGCTCCGGGAAGTGTTCCAATATAGGAGCCAACCGATGCCACATCTCTCGGTCATATCGAGCAACTATTGCAAGGGCATTTGCTGCTTTGACAGTTGTTGCCTCAATGGGGAGTACCTTTTTCCAAAGGCAACCATTTTTCGGTGTTCATTGTCTGGCCGACAGGTGCACTTGTGCTGTGTACGAGTCGCGCGACTTGCTGCAGCCAATACCACTGACCCTGCAGATGGTTGTGCGGTGAAGCATTTTGGCGGTTGTGCCTGGTGCCTTAAACTTTTTATCCAACTTTCTATCTATTTTTTTTGCCGACTGTGTAAATGGATGTTTGAGTACGGAGGCCCTCCGGCCAAACATGATCCAGGATAGTTATGGAAAACACTGCCTTCCTGAGTTTACCCATGTGGTCGGAGAGGAAACACTCCTTACATCTTCGCATGCTTTAGACATCATGGAGTGAAAAGCCCCAATGTCATCTGGAGGGACTGAGCAGGGCTACCATGCACCTTGTCAGGATCATTGGTGTGCCACATGTCAGCTCTGCGAGGAGTCGAAGAGGTGGTGGAGCTTGTATCCCGTGGACCAGTGTCCTGGTCTGTCAACCATTTCCCCCTTATCTTGCTCTCTTCTACGTGGACTATGCCCTTGTGGAGGTCTAGGAGGTGTTAGATTTCTAGGAAGTTTGTCTTGGTCTGAACAGAATGGCCCGAGTCCCTTTGACGCTGTAGTGTAATTTGGTCTTCTCCTTATGTCAGAATTGTCTCTGGCTCGGGAGCGGAAGCCTGGCATCAAGCTGTCCCAATAGTGATTGTAGTGTTGTAAGCACTTGCACGGAGAACAGGTTTAAAGGGGGTACTGTGGATTCATACCGCCCATTCCAGTAGGTGATGGTAGAGCAGGTGTCTGAATTCCAAGAGGCAGGTCTTCCGCTCTTTATGGTCTTCGGAAAAGAGGATGTGGTTTCTTCCTCAGGATTGAGTCAGCAACACCTGGACATTCTTCTGGCAGAGGCTCAAAATCTGATGCTATTTCATGCTGCAGAATTTCTTTTGGCATGATATCTGGGTCACATCTAGGAGACATTCCTATAGGAGCCCCGTCAAGCTCTACTGTGTCACCTGTTGGGGTTTTCAAAATATCTTTGTGGGACAAGATTCTGTCCTGTATAGGTAATCCCGAAGTCTCAGTTGAGATGGCCGTCAACTGTTGCGTAGGTTTTTCTCTGGCCGATTTATGTTTTTTGATAGTCGACGAGGGATGGGCTGTTGACGTCAACAAAGTTGTTGTCGTCGTGGATTTAGACTACGATTTGGTTGCCGAAAGTTGTCCCATTGACTATTCATGCCGGAGGAGGATCTGCGAGACTCAGATGATGAATAGTGCTTCTTTTTCCTCAAAGACTAAGAGGAGGTCCTCGTAGCCTATTCGGATTTGTGTTTCTCCATTGTCAGAGGGGATCTCCTGGACAGGTTGGAACCGGGGTATTTCGACGGGCGTGAGCCTTTATCCCTCTGTTTTTCTGATGGTGTCTTTGTAGATGGGACCTTGGCAGAGTGCTGACTCACCACTACCTGGCGGTTTTTTAAACCGGAATGGAATGTTTGGCCTTATCGTGACCCATGGAAGACGGTCACCTGTTTTTTTTGTTTTTTTTCGCTTCAGCCAACAAATTAAGGACAGAAACCGTCCCCTAAGAATTTTGTGTGAGAAACCCTGGCAGACATCACATCCTTCCACGGAACGGTTAGGGTAAAGACAGTAAAGACATTCTGCACGTCTGTCACACTCATACACTTTTTTTGGGCCACAAGTGTCACAAGGCCTAAATAAGGACGTCTTTGGTGCAGGGGTCTCCATGGTGGTTAACAAAAGCATGTACGTAGACGACAATTGCTCCGGATGGAGGAAGTTTAGGAAATATTAATTTTCTGAAGAAAGTTATTTTCTCTCAGGAGAGACTAACGTAAGGAATACCACCAACTCAAGTCTGTTGAAATTTGAGGGGACACGGCTGGGGCAGAGCTATACACTCGACATCCTATTGGTGGGGACCAAAAGCACCCACAACAACGGCGATGGGACACTCAAGGTGTAGTTTTTTCCATATGAAGATTACTAAATGAAGGTAGCCATGGATTCCAAGCCTGGCTATGGGGGATATTCACAGCATGAAAGATCCAATGCTGGAGAATGACACTTTTGCCGCCACCGTTGGAGAATGGGGGCAAGTGCAGTGTACTTGGCGCCTATCAGCTAGGGCTTCCCCGTGGCAGGTGCAAAAGCTGTTCTGCCAGCACTTCAGTTGTCACAGGTAACGTCTTTATTCCTTCACATCAAGTTACATTAGGCTGTTACATAGGAAGAACCACTGGCTCCCATCACCCAGACTTGATGTTTCTCACTGTCTGGGTTAGAACCCTTTTACACAAACAACAACACTCACAGCATTCTCTCTGACAAGTTCTATACATCCATCCAAGCACTATACAACACATCTCCCTTCCTTTCCATGCACCCACAACTCGTGTAATGGAGATGGGGCAGTGCAAACCCCTGTGGCAATCAAGAATAAGTTGAGGCCATATAATCTAACCCACATACAGAAATGAAAGTACCCCCCTAAACAACTGTCACGATCCATGCCCCTGACCGCCTCAGGTATAAATGCCCCCTGGCAGAATGGAGCTAAAGCCCTTCACACTGGCCCCAAGGTCCTTAAAATTCCATCAGAAACATACATGGAGTCGGTCTCATTACCAGGAATAAAGCAATACCAGTTTTGGACCTCAATCCAACATGGAGGCCTATTACACAGCTCAGTTCTTTAGAACCAAGCCATGTGGTCTATTGTTTTGGGTGTGGCTGGGCCTGGAACTACCTGGCCTGGAACTACTTTATCTGGGCTATTTAAACCACATCCAAACAGCAGAACACGCTTCGAGTTATTCTGCACTCCTGCAGCGCAACGCTCACCGTGTCCAGCTCCTGCTCATCTGGCTTCTCCGGCGGCCCGATCCTGAAGCTCTAGATCCGGGTTCAATTAACCTGGAAGAACAAGAACGGCATTAGCAAGCAAGAACACTTACCTGTGAAGTAAGCGGCCTTGAATCCATCCTGCGCTTTGCTTACCTCGCCCATCTTCGGAGTTCGCCGCAACCTGCAAAGGTAAAGAAACAAGGACAGCATTAATAACAATTCTTACCTGGGCAAGCAGCAAGTCCTGGCAGCACCCCATGCTTCTCTTACCTCGCCCATCTCTGGGTTTCACCACAACCTGCAAGGGAGAAGGAACAAGGTCAGCATTAACAAAGCACTTACCTGGGCAAGCAGCACTTCGATCGCTCATCACACTGGATCACCACAACCTGTACAAAGAAGAGAACACAGGTTAGCAATTAACATCAATAAATAGCGCAGCGCTCTGCGCATCAATAACTCATCCTGGTCTTCGCCATCGGCACAGCAACTCAGAGATCGCAACCATCCCTGTGAAAACAAAAAGGGACATTGTTAGGGAACAGCGTAGTGGAGCAAGTCGCAGAGAAGACAGAGGAAACTGAGGGAAAGAAAGACAGAATAAAGACGGAAAAGACATTGCAACTCACCTGGAAGACAGCAAGCAGAATCGAAGTCAACGAGTTGAGAGTTCAACGCACAAAAACCTAAGGTGAGAATAACCCCAAGGGAGGGGATTTGGACCAGAGGGAGGTGGGAGTCCACCCATCACAGAGCCAGTATCTTAACCCTCCATTCTCCCGTTATAGGCGCTACCCAACGTCTGGCACATAACCAAGCAGAGGGGTCCGGGATAGCGCTTAGACCTCCATCCAGTATCGTGTGGCGTCCCCGTGGATACCAGGTGAGCGTAACACTAACACTCCTCCCACGCACATATCTCTGGCAACACGCTTGTCTTCTTGGAGGACCTGGAAAAGGATGTGTGGCAAAAAGAAGCTGGCATTAAGGTTTAAGTAATCTGCTGCAGGGGGGTGTAGAAGAAAGTAGGAGACCCACTGCCCCTAGAAGTCCCATCACCCAGGGAGAATTGAAGGGGGTGTTGTGAATGGCCCAGGGTGGCCAGCATAGTATGTGGGCTGGGAGAGAACCGCCAAGGAGGTAGAGATGCTAGGCTGCTGAAGGTTTGCAATAAACTGCGACACCAATCGGAGATGTGGCTAAAGTTACCTACACTAGGAGCAACAACAGAAGGTGCGGTAGAGAGCTGGGAAAAACCCAGTGCTTGGTTCACTGGCATGCTGCAGTGCAGTTTGCAGTGTATGCTGCACATAGGTGGTGAAGTCAGTGATGAAGCTTTCACATCCTAGCTGTTTTATATGGGGAAGTTTCGGCCCAAATGCTATGGGCAACTAGCAGCATTGGAAGAAGTAAATACCTGCAGTCTACACTCAAGTACCTCTGGCGGCATGGAGTAACGTTCCCTGCTGCAACATGCTAGAGAATGTGGTGTGGATCCGTAGTTGCTGACTGAACTCTGTTCACAGCCATGGCCTGAGCGCAAGTGATGATGGCTTAGCACATCCTGCGAGTCAGCTTGGAAAAAAGGAGACAGAACATGATGACGTGCTGTCACACTGGGCCCCAGTCACAACGGCCAAAGAAGAGCTGCTGGAAAAGGCATAAACCAAAAGGTTTTCGCTGTGGAGATGGAGTAGTACCGTGTCAGCGAGGTGAAGATCTGCAGAGGAGCGCGTGTATGGCTCATCCAGAGCTGTCCAGCGGTCTCATCATGGTGACTCTCAACTGCCTTGCCTTCAGTGTTGTGATCAGAAGGTGTAATCCACTAATATTTAAATGGACGAGATGAAGACCGTTTTTCTGAAAGTTAAGGGGTGCAGACTGTTCTTAAAGTTATGCAATGTCATTTCTACCAAGAAATTGTTGTTCCCTGAGCAGTTGTCATACAAGGGGTATCCTGATCGTGTGCCATAGTTTATTGTGTGCATTGTCAGCTTTTGATCGGTCATTCAATGAAGGACTAGTGTTGTATGGCATAGTGCCAAACATAAAAGTAAATGTGTAGAATGATAATGTTAACAATTTTACAGGGGTTTCAGGGTTATTGAGGATCAATTCAGCTTGAACTCTGAGGAACGTGTGCATGTTAAAAGGGTTTGTGAACATACAGTGTTAAGTGTTCATGTTAAGTGCAGAGTTAACGGCTTTGAGGATATCGGGTTTAGAGCTGGTTAGACAGCTATGGACCTTTAGGAAACTTTAGCAGGATGTTATTTGGCTACAGTATAGGTGAAATTTAAAAGACTTTTCTTGCCTGAGAACTAGTATGGAAGAAGTGTGCGAACTGCAGTGCATGTGGTTGCCACAGAGCGACATTGTGTTCTTTAAACGGCATGTGTATTGTGAAAGTATCGGACTCTTCTGGTGTGTGGGGTAGTCATTGGATGCGTGGAACTGCTATGAGTGGTCGTCCACTGAGCGACACTGTGCACTTTAAAATGTGCCATTTGTGTGGTGCAGATTACGGGACTATCATTTCCGGTGTGTGAGATAGTCATTGGAAAATGGTGCAGGACTGCTCTGAGATTGGTAGTTGATAAAAGGAGTGTGCCCTTATGTGTTTTAAGAGCTAGACTGTAAATTAAAAAGGTTTTATGTACTATGAGAGGAGTGGTATGTATGTTGTGGTATCCAGTTTTACTTGATGTGTGTGGGAGGGCTGGTAGTGGTTTGGGAGGTACTTTAATTTCTGTGTGTGTGTGGGTAAGAGCATATTCCCTTCAGCGTGTTCTTGGTTGCCACAGAGTGATTTGCACTGTCCTTTCTCCATTACAGTAGGCACCCCTGAATTCACACTGGGTGGGAAACAACCACACAGTCTTTCATAGGTGGACAGAAGGGCATTCTGACGCATTTAAGAGACCATCTACAGGGCCACCCATTACCTTTTCTGGAGGCTAAGGCAAAGTTTAACTTTTCCAAAACAGACATAAATCCAGCTTCACACACTTGCTCACAGACTGAGCGGTTAATGAGGCCAGGAATAGAACGCCCACATCACTCAAATTAACCATCAAATAACCAGAGGGTTAAGATAACTAAACGCTATTGCCTCCTGGATGGAGAAAGGGGATGGGGGATGAGAACGGGGAGGAGGCTTTTCCCCGGATATGAAGAACTGTGAAGGGCTAGGCCTGCAAATCACAATGGAGACTTGGACATCTATTTAAGCCAGAGCAGCTAAAGCTTGATGCATGACCACCAAGGAATGTTTCTACAAGATATATTTGAGGTGGTACTAAAGCCTGGACCGCCTACATGGTTTTGTCCCAGGGTTCTCCTCCCAGTGTTGAAAGGGGATGTGGGGCAACAGGTACAATAGGCCATATGTTGTGGGGAATCCCAATTATTAAAATATTTTGGAAGGAGATCCGAGCTAAGCGAGGAACCATCTGGCATGGACCTGCTCCTGGACCATCTGATCCTTTGGGTAGTGCCGAAATGTGGAGGAGGATGGGAATAGTTTCTTACCTGTAACTCCATTTCTCCAGCATTTGTATCTTTCATGGATTCACATGCTTAGAATATTCCCCGTCGTCAGACTGGGACCCCTCGGTACACATATATAGCCTTTTCCTATAGGAAAACTTCCGACACTTTTGTGTCCCATCTACGTCCTTTTAGGACCCGCCTACGCATGCTCCGCAGGCCGTCCCAGTATAAGAGGCCCGCCCCCGCGGTTCCCCTTCAGATTTCGGCCCCTCCAAAGTAGGAAGGGTTAAACTTATCCATCACATACATTGCAGTCCCGGGGAGGCTTGGCGGGCGCATGTGAATCCATGAAAGATACCAATGCTGGAGAAATGGAGTTGCAGGTAAGAAACTATTCCCTTCTCCAGCATTGGATCTTTCATGGATTCACATGCTTAGAATAGATTGTATAGCAGTAACACTTGAGACGGTGGTGAGAATGCAATGTAACGTACCCTCACCCTACTACTCAACACATATGCGCAGCAGTAATAAGTTTACTCATATAACCTTTCCCACCGAAAGTATACTGTCATCAAAGGTAGAAAACACACTCTCCACAACGTGGAGCTTACCTTACTGAAACAGATGGCACAGGACAGCTCTTCCCATCTGCGCCTCATCCGCATGCTGCCTGGCAAGGCAGTAGTGGCGGGTAAACGTGTGGGGCACTGACCATGCCGCAGCTTGGCATATGTCCGTCAGCGGAATTCCGGCCCATAACGCTGTTGAGGATGACATCGACCTTGTAGAATGGGCTCTAGGATGTCTTTGCAGTGGCCTTCCGGCCTTAGAGTGACAAAAAGCAATCGTCGATGAGACCCATCTGGCCAATCCCAGTTTCGAGATTGCTTTACCTCTCGTTGACGGACCATATGCGACGAACAGTTGGCGAGTAGCCCTGATGTCTTGTGTGCGATGTAGGTAGAATTTCAGAGCCCTCTTAACGTCCAGGGTATGAAGAGTTTTTTCTGCTGCCGACGATGGAGTGGCGAAGAAAGTAGGCAGAACCACGGATGAGTGTTTGTGATATACCGTCGGAACCTTAGGGACGAACGTAGGGTTAGTCGCCAGGACTACCTTGTCCTTAAAGAATCTCAGGTAGGGCGGGTCCACGACCAGCGCTTGTAGTTCCGAGATACGTCTGGCTGATGTGATAGCTATCAGGAAAGCCAACTTCCACGAAATGAATTTCATGTCGGACGTGGCCATAGGCTCGAAAGGCGGTTTCATCAAACCTGCCAACACTGTGTTGAGGCTCCACGCCGGGGGAAAACGTTTCACCGGGGGAAAAGCTCGAAATAAACCCCGCATGAAGTATTTCACCAGTCTGTCACTGAATAGCGGAGGCGACTGCCTCTTCCTTGTGAACCTCGAGATGGCTGCCAGGTGTACCTTTATCGATGAGGGGGACAATCCCTTTTTTGCTAAGAGGAGCAGGTAAGGTAGAACTTGTTCTGGCGTCACCAACAATGGTTGTAGGTCCCGCTGTCTTCTACACCATTCACAGAATCTCCGCCACTTATAGGAGTAGGATTTGTTAGTGGAAGGGGCTCTAGCCGCCTGCAGAATTTCTTGGCACTCCTCTGAAATGTCTAAAGCCCCGAATTCCGAGAAGTCAGGAGCCAGGACGTAAGGTTGAGACTGTCCGGGTCGTGATGCCACACCGTGCCTCTGTCCCGGGATAGAAGGTACGGGACTTTCGGAAACGCTATGGGATGTTCCAGCGATAGATGGAGGCGGTCTGAGAACCACGGTTGCCTCGGGCCAGTATGGTGTCACTAGAATCACCCGGCAATTGTATCTGCGTATCCACTGCATTGTTTTCCGTATGAGGGGAAACGGGGGAAAAGCATAGAGAAACACGTCCGTCCATGGGAAGGAGAACGCCTCCCCCACCGAACCCTCTTGGGGCCACCTGCTTGCAAATTTCTCGCATTTCTTGTTCTCTTTGGTCGCGAAGGCGTCCAGAGGGGGGTGGCCCCATTTCTCAAACACTTTCTTCAAGTGACCCATGTCCATTTCCCACTCGTGTATCTGGGCCATGTTTCTGCTGAGGGAGTCGGCTTGGCAGTTCCTCACTCCTGGAAGGTGATGAGCCACGAGGGAGATTTCGTGCTTCGATGCCCAATGCCATGTTTTCTGGGCTTCTATGGAGAGAGTCCTTGATCGTGTCCCACCTTGTTTCCTCAGATAAAACATGGCTGTTGTATTGTCGGTCAGTATTCGCACTCGCGACCTCTTGATGTGTGGTAGGAACGCCTTCAAGGCCCATCGTACCGCTCTGAGTTCCAGTACGTTTATGTGTAGGAGTGACTCCGTTGGAGACCAGCGACCTTGCGTTTGGAGAGCACCCATGTGCGCTCCCCATCCGGTTAGGGACGCATCCGTGACTATGGTGCTCTGGAACTCCGGCTCCTGTAGGGGCACACCTTTGTTCAGATTGTGGGAACTCTGCCACCACTGAAGGGTCCGAAGTAGCTTGTCGTCGTCGACGGTTATCCTGTCCGACCACGATCCCTGAGCCTGTGTCCATCGGTCTGCGAGGAATTCTTGGACTGGCCTCATGAAAAGTCGACAGTTTCTCACCAGATGGATGCAGGATGCCATGGCCCCTAGGACCGAAACATACTTTCTCACTGAGATCCTGGTGTTTCGCCGTAGCCGGGCCGCCTGTTGAATGAGTCTCGAGGTCCTGTCGAGAGAAGGTTTCACCAGCCCTAGCTGAGTCTCGAACTGTGCCCCCAAGAATACCAGCGTTCTCGATGGCCGCAGAGAGGATTTCTCGAAGTTTATGGCGAATCCTAGCCGTTGTAGAAGCTGCATGGTGGCTTGTAGACTTGTGTTGGTCGACGCTGGGGAGGATCCCCTTACCAGTCAGTCGTCGAGGTATGGGTATACATGGTGGCTTTGCTTCATTAGCCAGGCAGCCACTGGAGCCAGGCATTTTGTGAATGTTCTGGGGGAGGCTTTGAGCCCGAAAGGAAGAACCGTGAATTGGTAGTGGGTTCGCCCTATTACAAAACGTAGGAATTTCCTGTGTTTCCGACGCATTGGAATATGGAAATACGCGTCCTGTAAATCCAGGGACGCCAGGAAATCTCCCTTTTGAACTGCGCGGATCACTTCCTGCAGAGTGAGCATCTTGAATTTCAGGCTCTTTAAGGACTTGTTGAGATCGCGCAAGTCTAGAATGGGACGCCATTTGCCGTTCGGCTTTTTTACGACGAAGTATCTCGAGTAGACTCCTTGGCCTCTCTGTGATGTTGGAACTAATTCTATCACTCCCTTCGCTAACATGAGTGTAACCTCTTGTTGCAGTGCCTTCATATGGGACTGAGCGGTGAACGCAGGTGGAATTTGTGGAGGGCTGTGTTTGAATTGAAGAGAGTGTCCGTGTCTTATAGTGTCTAACACCCATTGGTCCGTTGTTATCCTTTCCCATTCGTCGACACACGCTGACGGGTTGTGGAACGTCACTCCTGATCTTTAGTTTGCTTGTCTCTCGCCGACGATGGGTATGATGGTCGTTTTCTGGAAGACTGGAAGTTTCGTCGACGGTTAGCCGATTGTGAGGCACGTCGGTACCCCTGGGAGGGGTAAGCCGATCTGGCAAAGGATCTGTCTCCAGAAGAGAATCTTGAATTTCCTGAAGCCCCTCTAAAGGGGCGAAAGGACTTGTAGCTCCTGCCACTCTTGAGGGCACCCAAAGAACGTGCCGTGTCCGAATCTTCTTTCATCCCTTTTAGGGCCTCGTCCACCTTCTCACCGAACAGAAGGTCTCCCTCAAAGGGTATATCTAAGACCTTGTATTGTACTTCTGGCCTGAAGTAGGTACACTTCAGCCATGACTGTCGACGTAATACGACCCCATTATTGACTTGCTTGAAGCCAGACTCAGCAAGATCTACCGCGATGTTTATTGCGTGATTTGAGGCTTCCTCACCCTCTCGGACCAGTAGCATCGCCGCCTTCCTCTGTTCTTCTGGAAGATGATCAAGCAGCGGAGCCAGCCTGTGCCACATCTCCCTATCGTATCTGGCCACAATTGCCAGAGAGTTTGCGGCCTTTACTGTGGTCGCTCCCACGGAGAGCACTTTCTTGCCAAAGGCATCTTGGCGTCTCGCTTCATTCTCGGGTGGAGTCGTGCACTTGTGCTGTGCCTTTGCCTTCCTCGCTGCCGCCGCCGACACCACCGAGTCTGGTGTTGGTTGAGAGGATAAACACTTGGGTGTAGACTCTGGAGCCTTAAACTTTTTTTCTAGGCGTCCTTTCACTGCTGGTTCTGAGAATGGGTGTCTCATGGTCTGCAACCCCTCTTTCCATACATGGTCAAGTATCGGTATCGAGAACACCGACCTCCTTCTCTTGCCCATGTGGTCGAACAAAAAAAACAGTCCTTTTTCTGTTCTTCCTGGGACAGACCAAATTCTTTGATTGCCTTCTCCATCATCGAATGGAATGACGCAATGTTGTCCGGAGGGGACGGGTGAGCTGGGCTTCTGGGGTTTTCTAACTCCGCCTCTGACTCCCAGGTAGGATCCCTGGAGGGGGATAAAGAGACCTCTTACATGGCTCCCCTGTCCGACTCCGAATCTGGCAGCTCACCTTCCTCCTGCGCCAGTGTTGAGATTGGCGTGCGTGGGTGCGGCGGTTGACGGGACGTGCCCGGCTCGTCGACGGGTGACTGTGGCAGGCTGACCTGGGGAAGTCGCTGGTCCAACGACCGTAGCAAGGACTGAAGCGAGGACAGAATATCCAACGACAAAACCGATTGAGGAGAGGGGCGGGTACCGGTGTAACGGATGCCCTCGTCGACGACTTGGCAGCCGCTCGTAGCCCTAGGTCTGCTGGGCCAGCCACTCTCTCGTCCTCCGAGGACAGCAACATAGCTTGCTCTTGGAGCAAAGCCTCTGGGGGGGTAGGGTCGAGGACTTCAGGCCTCCAGGCCTCCTGTAGGACCCCCGTCGACGAGGCTCTCGTCGACGCCATTGTCGACGGGACGGAGGATGCCCCTTGCGCTAGTGGCGGGAAGGCGGCCGGTGACTGGATCGCCGTCGACGACGCAGCTTCGCATTTGGTTTTGGCGGTCCCGCCTTCTCCACACTGTGCCCGCTTTTACTCGACTCGTGGTCGATCTGTGATGATCGCCAGAGGAGGATTTCCTTTCCTTCTCATGCTTTTTTGATGAGGATTATTTCTTTGACGAGGAGTCTGTAGTGGAGTGAGTTCCAGACGACTCTTTTTCCGACGATCTAGATTTCTTCGCCGGTGGTTCCGACGAGGCCGCGCGGCGTGATGTTTTCGCCGACTGTGTGGAGCCTACCTCCGAGGGGGGGTATGCCCCCCGCACCCTCATTCAGCCATGCCACCAGGCGTCGGTTCCGGTCTTTGAGGGTTTTTTGAGAAAACCCCTTGCATATGTCGCAGGCATCCGCCGAATGGCGAGGGTGGAGGTAATATATACAATCCATATGTCCGTCCCCCTCGTAAACCTTTTTCAAGCCGCACGTCGCGCATGGACGGAACAGCGCTTTTCCTGATACAGAGGACATATCGTACTCGAAATCCAATAAGGCAACCTAGTACAAAATAGTAAGACAACACGAGGAGATCCCACTACTTTGGAGCCGGTGGAAATCTGAAGGGGAACCGCGGGGGCGGGCCTCATACTGGGACGGCCTGCGGAGCATGCGTAGGCGGGTCCTAAAAGGACGTAGATAGGACACAAAAGTGTCAGAAGTTTTCCTATAGGAAAAGGCTATATATGTGTACCGAGGGGTCCCAATCTGACGACGGGGAATATTCTAAGCATGTGAATCCATGAAAGATCCAATGCTGGAGAAACTTCTCTTGCTCACCCCCTAGATTAAATCATACATGGCTTAAATGCTGCCAGTCGCAATAGCCTAGATGGCCCTCATTGGGCCTGTGGTGGTCCAAACTGTGGACCACCTGGGCAATGGAAAGAATGCTCACAATACTTAATGGAAGTCTGCCACAATTCCAGAACAACTATTCCCCCTCCTCCCCTTTGCCCCCTTCTGCTTGTCAACACTGTCCAATACCCAAAGGCCAAATCCGTTCGGATACGTATTTTAAGCAGAATATAGCCCTAACACACCCCTATAGAAAGGATTGCTGGCTTGTATTATAGAAGGTCTCCACATGTGTGCATGGTACTTTGTTTAGGACTCATCTTGGCTATGCATGGATTGAATGTGCCCTTAAAATTAAATCGCAATACTAATCTGGTTAGGCCTTCGATGCCTATTGCTCGATCGGGCCTATGTGCTGATGGAAATTACATCAAATGATGTGGAAACAAATTTTAAATTCTGTGGAACTATTCACTGAGACACTAAGGATTCGGAAAAGAAGTTACTTCAACTGCCACTGTAGTGCATGACAAGAAAGGACACTGCAGCCTTAAAGGGACATTGTCGTGGGTTTACAAGTTTCTGATGAAGCCATCTTTCTATCTTTGCACTCTTTTCTCTTTAGAACGGTGTTTAGGAATTCAGTTTAAACAGTCTTTCCTTTATGGACCGAAAATTGCTCTAAGAAAAAAAAAACAAAAAAAAAAACGTATAGCTAGATTACATTACGTATTATTCCTAATTCTACGAGATTAGGCTGTTAAATTTACAGGATCCTGCGCACGTACTGTGAAGTTCAGATCTCCGGATGAACAAGCTTGGTATCATTAGCTTTATGAACGAAGCCATTTTCTGATTGTAAAATGTAATGCCCATCCAAATGGGTTTACTTTCAAACTGTGTGCACCTGCTAGCGTTTATGCCGCAAACACTAGGCCTAAAGACGGCCCTTGAGCACCCTATCAGGGTAACCCAAGGATACTGAAAAGTCCTGCTTTGCTTGTGTCAGATGGTACCCAGACCTTGGTCAATGCGGTGCACCAGCAGTACTAAAAATTTGCTCCCATAAATTCCAGGAGAAAAATGCTTGAGAAGTGTGGACAGTTTATGCACGAGAGAATCCCCTAGAAACACTTTATATGCTATACAAAAATTCCTGTCCGCTGACCTTCATGCACGTATAGAAGGAGCGGACACTTAATTCTTTTGAATCCAAGAGGTTCCATATAAAACCATTGATGGCCAGGAGACTGAAAATAGCAATTCGATTCAACTCACTTTACAAAGCTTATGAAAGACTAAGTGCTTTCCAATAACGCTCAAAACATTTGACATTCCTGGAGTTAAATTTGTGAGCAAGGTGAACAAGGAAAAAAATGTATTCCATGGATACCAGTGGTAAATCTAGTTGGGGGGTAAAACCTCAAGGGGTGGAACGGGTATCAGGTGCCACAGATATTCAGCAGAATTGTACAGCGGTGATCGGAGCAGGGGTTCTCTCCTTTGATGCAGTCACACAAAACAAATTCCAAAAGGCCTGTAATTGCTAGATGGATTTTCTACAAGTGAGGAAAGCATGGTCATATCAAAAGCGTGTTTAGGGCAAGGGGCTAGAGGGGAAGGTCAAGAAGGAAAGAATGTAGCTCTATAAGTAAAGTGAAGTGGGATTCAATTGAAGTTGATCCAGGAGGGAAGAGTCCTCTATTTGAGGTCAAGATAAGACTTTTCTTCAATAGTTCCACCCATGTCTGCACAACTGTAAAATTCAGAAACAGGATTCACAAGTATAAAAACAACCATATGTTGCTGGACATGGGCAAACATTGCTAGACAACTGCTTGCAGAATGTGCTTTAAGATACAGAGCATTTTAGAATACAAGCCTCTCTTTCTTGGTCATTTGCTTCATACAGGCCACAGTTATACCCGTTCAGATTAACTTTATGCTACTTGCTGATAATTCCAGTTTTTTCAAAGTCAGGATTTATTTAAAAAATCTGGCCAAACATGAACACCTGATATTGAGAAGGCCAGTAACATTGCTGTTCTGCTGCCCCTCCCAAGCAAAATCTATCCGACATTTCTCTGTATGAGGCAAACCTCAGCAAATGCCAAAAAAAGGATATAGGGTACAAATGTTCCAACTGAAATGTCACTCCAATGGTTTCTCAGGTGATGAAGATTCACTTCGACTTTATATACCCAACCCTTTGCACAGGCAAGATTCAGGATCATTCTCTTAAGCCATTTTTATGACTCTGTACCATGTTCTTTAATTTCAGTCAATGCTTGCATCATTAACACCAGGTGTTAAAACCTAAGGCCATGATTTGTATTTTAAATAAGGTTTTATTTTTTTCTGGAAAGTTTTGATTCATCATCAGCTGTAAATCCACTTTGATCCCTGGCACACAATTGATAGCATCAGAATAAGAAGTGGGAAGGACATCAAGTCAGTGCAGTAATTAAAACCATTTAAAAAAAGAAAATCCCTGACATTTTTACACTAACTGCACACATTGTGTGTACTGCCTACTCCCCAAAGTTCAAATGATAATGAATGGTGGTGACCAACCAATGTAGAACCAGAATGCATGGCACAGAACAAAGACACTTGGGCCTCTCCTGACAACATGTCTGATACTGAGGAAGCGATACAGAGAGGTCTCTATGCACATTTGTGATTTTGTTGTGGAAAAGGCTCGAGTCAATCCAAGTTTTACTTTCACTCGCAGAAGTTCTGGGACGACTCACGCTGCAAACAAGACTATTGATCCCTAGGTTTACGAGGTGTGGCTTCAGAGGAAGGGACAATGTTGGGTCTTGACAGCAATCCTCAAAGATCCAGCTTTCTGCGTTGTCAAGTCCTTTATGTGGCAGGCTGAACATTTGCAGTAAAGGGGATGGATGTAATTACTGCTGCTTTGGTCTAATAGAAAGCCTCTGGACGGTCTTGTAAAGGAGTCCAAAATTCTAAACAGGGCGATATAAAAAAACAAGGCAAATCAGCTTCCTAAGATTGGCATTTTCTTTCCTAAGGTCTCTTCTACCCAATTTCTTGCACATGCAAGTCTTCAATATTTAGTAACGTACATATTATCGTCCTTCATCACACCCACGTCTTTAGCTAATCGTTAATTGTTTTATAACATTACAAAGTTCAAACCACAAGTTCCAAACAGCATATCCCATCACAAACCATCTCCATGCATTAATCTGTTCTACATGAAATAAAACCCCACTAACATGGCAGGATATGCAGCACAAACATCACAAGTCCCACCGAGCAGTGTAACTATCAAGCATAACAAGCATAGCTAGATTAGCACGAGGGTTCATGTTATTTATTATTTATTTGAATATGCTTAGCGCACAGGCAGCCCAGAGGCCATTGTGGCGCTTGTTACAGATATGAAAATGACTTGTTGTACATACAGTGAAGTCATTACTTAGTTGCAAGAGAAGAATAGTAGTTACAGGAGAGGAGGAGAAGAGAGGAGAGGAGGAGAGAGTAAATGACACTAAGGAAGAGGAATTAGTTAAACAAGGTGGTTTCGGAAGGCAGTGAGAGAGGTTTCTGCTCCGAGCGTGCTAGGTAGTGCGTTCCCATAGCTTAGGGGCAATGTAGGGGAAGCTTATTCCACCTGCTCTAGCTCGTTTGATGCGTGGGACCCTAAGTTGGTTGGTGTGGCATTGGCTAGTTGGTCTGGTGGAGTGAGATCTGGCTAGCGAATCAGACAGGTATGAGGGTGCAGACAGGTTGATACATGTGTGCGCGGTGGTAAGTATTTTGAATGTAATGCGCTCTTTGACAGGTAGCCAGTGTGCTACCTTTCTGGCTTGCGCGATGTGGTCCCTTTTTGGTATATTGAGAGCTGCTCTTAGTGCCCTATTCTGTGTTTGGAGTTTATTGAGATTGGAGTTGGAGGTGCCAGCCAATAGCGCATTACAATAATCTAGTTTGGCTCCAATGGTGGCTCTGGCAATAGAAAGGCAATTATCTTTGGTTAGGAAAGGTTTGATGGCATTAATGAGCTTAGTGCTCAGGGCGGAGGCAGAAACAATGGAGTTGACTTGCTTGTCCATGGAGAGTGAGGCGTCAATGTGGACTCCTAGTGTTTTAACAGAAGGTAGAACTGGGATGACAATTGTCTATGCAGAAGTTGGTGTAGAGTGGGTCGAGGTTCGTGAGAGTGGATTTTTGACCAAGGATGAGAATTTCGGTCTTATCTCCGTTAAGACATAGGCTGTTCGTGGCCATCTATGCTTGGATGGTGGCGTATATATTCTGGAGGGTGGCTGCGTCCTGATGGTAGGGTCCTGTGAGCGGGAGGAGTACTTGGGTATCGTCAGCGTAGTTGGTGTTTGTGATCCGAAGTGCATCCAGTTTATCAAAGAGAGGTTTGGTAAAAAGATTATAGAGGGTAGGAGCCGTACATGAGCCCTGAGGGACTCCATACCTGATGGTGGTAGGCTCTGCGTTAGCTATATTGGAAAACACTTTCATCACTCTTCCTTCGAGGAAGGAGATGATCCAGTTTGTGGCTTGTTTGGAGAAATGTGCGGCCTGAGTGAGATGGTTCATGAGGATGGCATGATCGACTAAATCAAATGCCGCCGAGAGGTCTAGGAGGAGCAGAAGGGCCGGCTTGCCTTTATCTAAAATTAGGGTAATTTGGTTCTTCAGATCTAGTAAAGCGGTTTCAGTGCCATGACCTTTGCGGAATCCGGACTGCCTTTTACCTAGGACAACGTTGTTTTCCGGGTAAGACTGTATCTGCATGTGTGCAGCTTTATCTAAGATTTTTAGAAGAAATGGAACCGTTGTAATGGGATGGTAGTTGTTAAGTTGGGTAGGGTCCAGTGTTAGTTTCTTTAAGAACGGGCGCACCCACCCCTCTTTAAGGCTGTCAGGGACTTTGCCTGTCTTGAATGAGGCGTTGATGAATGCTGTGATGATCGGTGTGAGGGGTGCCGCACACTCTTTAATGATGTTGGGGGGGGGGGGGGCATATATAGCCTTTACATTGAGATGGTTTGAGCCGTTTGAGGATGTGGAGAGAATCTGATTCGGTGATTGGAGAAAAATTGAATTTGGAGGTTTGCTCATCTTTAGCGGTATTGACGGAGAGGGTCTGTTGGGGGTGCAGAGCCTTGAAGTGTTCTGCTATTTTATTTTGAAGGTGGTCTATTTTGTTTAGCATCACTGGATGCTATTGCACCAGCCTTCATCCTTAATCTCATCTGTACAGATTGGGGGGGACGGTGAGCTCTTTAAAGATGGTGAAAAGCTCTTTTGAGTGGGAGTTGGCTTCCAGGATACGTTTATTGTAGGTTTCTGACTTCGCCTTAAATATGGCACTTTTGTATTTTTTGGAAATACAAAGAAAGTCTACTTTGGTGGCATCACAGGGATTGGCCTGCCATGTTTTGAGGGCTTGGCGCTTGCATTGGCGTAGATTTAATAAGTCCTCCGTGTACCATGAGTTGGAGTGAAATGATTTTTTTTCTTTTTTGTTTTCAAGAGGAGCTGCGGTGTTGATGGCATGGATGAGGGTGTCTTTGAAGATCTCTGCTAGAGTGTTAGGGTCAGAGGAGAAAGGAGGTGCTAGGCAGGGGCTGTTGAGAAAGGGACAAATGTCTGCTGTATGTTTTCTGGCACTTCTGGCTAGCTTGGCCGGTGCGGGTATAAGTGGTTTGGAGTATAAGGATATGGGGATGCAGAATTGAAGGCAGTTGTGATCAGACCATGGAAGGGCTGTGTTGGAGTTGAGGGTGGAGCCACAGTTGTGATCTGCCACCCAATCTAAGATACGGCCTTTATTATGGGTCGGGGCAGTAACTATCTGAGTGAATCCTAGATCTGTGAGGTTTCTGGTGAGAGTGGTAGCTGCTTTGTCGAGTTTATCATTGTATCCAAAGTTTAGGTCTCCTAGAAGCAGTGTTATGGAAGTTTGTTTGATATTTTTTCCAAGGAGATGGTTGACTATGCTGCCTGTGAAGTTATTGACAGGCCCGGAGGTCTATATACGACATGAATGTTTACTGTATCTTTAGGGGAGAGGGTGAGTTTGGATGAAAGGATGTCAGTGGTGTCTTCCACGGTGGTGGGAGTCTGTCTTAAGGCTAGGGTGTCTTTAAAAATGAGTGCGACCCCACCTCCCGTTTTAGCTAATCTGTCCTGTCTTAAGATCGAGTAACCTGACGGTACAGCTAGGCTGATGAGGTTGCACACAAGTCTACATAAGGAAAGAGGAGAGCACGAGGCAGAACGGTGAGTAACATACACCGTAAAACATGCATTACTCACCGTAATAGCATTTCTGATTCTATCTGCTTAGATACACATGCTGTGCATATGGTCCAAAATCCAGTGGTAACCGCAGAGTATTGCAGCTCGCCTTTCGAGGACCGAAGGGGACGTCGGCATAGGCGTGTCTGTAACACTATCCCCATCGTAACATGTAGTGTACCCAAAATCCCTCACGCGCAGAGGTTCCTCCGATTGCATTTGTTCTGCTATGAGGGAGCCCCAGGCTATTGTGAGTGAGTACATAAAGAGATAAAGTAGTAAGACGTCTATGTTCCTTCCACCCCAAGCGGGGAGGCAGGGAGGGCGCATGTGAATCCAAGCAGGTACAATCATCAGAAATGCTATTACGGTGAGTAATGCAGGTCTTCTGATGCTTGTTAATCTGCTTAGAATCACATGCTGTGCATAGACTAGCGAGCAGTACCCGGAGTTGAAGGTGAGTTATGAGAAGGAACAGTAGAGAAAAGATGTCTTAATACTGCTTGTCCCACCTGAGAGTCAGATTTAGAATGAGTGTCTAGGCAATAGTGTTTTGTAAAGGTGTGTACAGAACTCCAGGTTGCCGCTTTGCAAATGGCCTCGAGGGGAAAATTTGCAATGAATGCTATGGAAGCCCCAGTGCCTTGAGCATTGTGCTCTAGGCTTGAAGGACAGTTCTCTCTTAGCAAGAATGTAGCAGTGTGATGCATTTGACGATCCACCTTGAGATAGTGGATTTAGAGACCGGATCCCCTTCTCTGCTAGCTGCCCCTGAAAGTAGGCTTCTTTCGGCCATGCTTTTGGGATTCTGGAAGAAAGTGGGTAGTTCGATCGATTGGTTCACATGGAACTTCGAGATGTATTTAGGTGCAAATCTGGGATGAGTGCGCAGAACTTCCTTATCCTTGTGGAATGTAACAAAAGGGTCTAGAACAGAAAGGACCTGTATTTCGCTAACCCTTCTAAGAGAAGTGATAGCCACTAAGAAGGCCGTCTTGTAAGTTCTTTTAGGCTTGATTTATGCATTGGCTCAAAGGGAGATCCCATGAGTCTGGTTAAAACCACATTTAGATCCCATCCAGAAGCTGGGTGAGAAATGGGGGGGATGGATTCTCTTAACCCCTTCCATAAAGGCCTTAATAACCAGTATTTTCCACCATGACACTTTCTGTTGTGACGTGATGTATGGTGAGAGCAGCAAGACGAACCTTTAGGGAATTGAAGACCAGTCCTGCATCTAACAAATGGGTTAGGTACAGCACAATGTGTGTGGGTGAGCAATCGATGGGATTGACGGCCTTGGTATTACACCAGATGACAAAGCGTTTCCATTTATTGGAATAGCAATATTGGGTGTTAGGTTTCCTAGCTTCCCTGAGTATGTCCATGCATCTCTGAGGGAGCTGTAGGTGTTCAGACTTCATGACCTCAGGAGCCAGACTGCTAAATACAGAGCTTGTGGGCATGGGTGTAGGGTCTCCCCATGTCCTGAGACAACATGTTGTACGGGCAGGGTAGTTTTACTGGTGAGGAGAGGGCCATTTCCATTAGATGAGCGAACCAGGGTTGGCGCGCCCACGTGGGGACCACCAATAAAATGGTGGCTGGTTCCGGGTGCATCTTGTGCACTATCTTGTTGAGTAGAGGAGTCGGGGGTGAGGGGAGGGGGAAGCGTAGACAAATTTCCCTGACCATGTTATCCAGAGTCTGTTCCCCTTGGAGCGGTTCTGGAGGCATAGTCTTAGCATTGGGTGTTCCCCTGAGTTGCGAACAGGTCGAACTCTGGCAAGCCCCCATTGTGCGAAGATGTTGGAGACTATGTCTTCGTGCAGACGCCATTCGTATTCTACGGGCAGTGGTAAATCTCTGCTGAGCACGTCTGCCAGAAGATTGAGTTCCCCTGGAACGTGTTGGGACAACAGAAACATTGTGTGTTTGAGAGCCCACATACACATGTTTTGGGACAGCTTGGATAGCCCTGGAGAGAGTGTGTGTGCCCCCTTGTTTGTTTAGGTAATACTGTGGTGTTGTATGTGAGAACCAGAACTGTCTTCCCTTGTAGTTGAGTCTGAAAGACTTAGTGCCTTGAACACTGCTAATTGCTCTAGCAGATTTATATGGTTGGATGCCACTTGTGGGGACCACAATCCATGCGCTGTCTGCTGAAGCAGGTGAGCCCCCACATCCCGTGAGAGAAGAGCGTCGTGAGAGTGGCTTCCACTGCAGGGGTGTTGAAGGACTTCCTCCTTCAAGAGGTTTTCCCCTCGGCCACCACTGCAGAGAGAAAGAGGGCTGGCAAGACAACTACCAGATCTTCCCATTGTCCGCTGGCCTGACACCACTGGCTGTTGAGCCACTCTTGCATGGGATGCATGCGCAGGCGCACACGGGGAACCAAGTATATGCATGACGCCATCATACCTAGCAGCCGCATGGCCTTGCGTACCATCACCTCCTGACTGGCTACATATCGAGGGATCTGAAAAAGCATGTTCTGAACCCTCTCGGAGGGGAAGACAAGGCCGTCCTTTGTCCGGATTAGAGCCCCCAGAAATTGTTTTACTGGACTGCTCGTTGATAGAGAATCCCAGACTGAACAGAATGTCTATGGTCTTCTGGGTGTTCGAAAAGCATGCGTCGTAAGAGTCCCCCGTTATGAGCCAGTCATCAAGGTAAGGGTAAACCGGGACAGATAGTCTGTGCAGGTGTGCTTCCACTACTGCCGGGACCTTTGTAAACACCCTTGGCGCAGAGGCAATGCCGAAAGGGAGCACCATGAATTGGTAGTGCCTACCCTCTATCATGAACCTTAGATATTTCCTGTGCGCTGGCAACATTGAAATATGAAAGTATGCATCTTTCATGTCCAATGTTGCTATGGGGTCCCTCTGTTTCAACAGTAGAATCACTTCCTGTAGCATTACCATACAAAACTTGGTTTTATAAATTTGTTCGCTGGGCGCAGGTCTAGCAGAGGGCGCATGGTGTGGTACTTTTTGGGTACAAGAAAGTACACTAAATAAATACCCTCATTTACCCGAAGAATAGGGATGGCTTCTATAGCGTCCTTTCCCAGAAGCGCTTCGCCCTCTTGAATCAGGATCTGCAGATGGTCCGGCGTGAGGCATCGTGAACGTGGTGGTCTGAACTGTGGTGGTCGGGCGAATTCCACGCAGTACCTGTGGGCGACCGTCTTTATGACACACTGGTCTGAAGTTATCCCTCCCATGCTGCAAGGAAAGATGTTAAGCGCCCCCCGACCGGGGTGAAATGGGAGGGGACCTGGATCAGTTGGTCATTTCTGACCAGAGGCTGCAGCTCCTATGGGGTTGGGGCCTCTGCCGCGTCGTTGAACCCTAGGTGGGTAGTTGGCGGGGCTTCCGGATGCTTTTCCAGAGTTCCAGATTCCCATATTGTAGGTATTTTGACCTGAACAGGATTGGCCTTGAAATGACCAACGAGAACCGCCTCCCCTCTGGGGGGGAAGGCTTCTGAGTTATTTGTTCTAAGGACAAGAGTCTCATGCTCTTTCTTGGCTGTCTCCAGAGCATTGTCGACTGCTTTACCGAAGAGATTGGTCTCTTCTATGGGCTGGTTAGTAAGAGCGGCCTGTGAGTTGCGGAGCCAAGCGTGCCGCTTGAGTAGTGTGCCCTGGGCCAGGGACCTGCCTGCAGTCTCGGCAGTGTCCAGAGTGTTTTTAATTATATTTTGATTTACCTGCCTGCCCTCGGCCACAATGGTGAGTAGTCTGGACCTAGCGGGTTCAGGAACCTCCGAGACTTTCTTGTACAAGGTTCCATTGTGAATCTGCAACTGGCAAGCAGCGTAGTGTAGTGTTATTCGCTATGCGTGTGGTGTATACAGCTGCCGAGGTAACACGGTTACCTAAGGCGTACAACCTTATCTGGAGGTGCCTCCCCCGTAGCAAGGGGTACCACTGCCCGTTTCCGGGTGGTAGTGACTACCAAGGAGTCGGGGGTGGTGTGGCCTTTAATATATTGAGGGTCAGTTGGAGCTGGCCGAAATAGTTTCTCCACTCTTGGATTCACTGTGCGGGTCTGTGCTGGCGTGACCAGGGAGGGGGCCAACCTTCTTTTAACAGAGTTTAGGAGAGGAATGGCTTGGCTTTAGGGGGGTTTCTCTTTGAGAATGTCCTCCACAAAATCTTGTTCGGGTACCGCCTCCTGGGTGGTGATCTTAAAGTGCTCTGCTACCTTTAAAATGGCATTAAAAGCCATTTGATCGTCCACAGGTGAGGCCTGATGGGCTGGAGTGGTGGAAGAGGAATCCAGGCATAGGACATCAGTGCCCTGACCTTGCGTAGGGAGCACCCATGGCTCCGTCTCCATTTGCTGGGTCTCCTCCCAGTTGCCCATGGCATCCGCCTGGTCATCAGGTAGTCTTGCAGGAAGGGTCTTCTTCCTCGTCATAGATGTCTTGGTAAGTGTCCATCTGGACCACATCTTCATGGTGGATAGAAGCCAAAGGGTCTTGAGAATCAAGATTTATGGAAACGTGAAGTCGACACCAAAAGAGGGTCTTCACAAGATCTCTTAGGGGAAGGATGCTCTGAACGTGAGAATCTTTTCTAGACGGTCCATGCATCCTTCAAACTTTTCCCTGGTCCACTTAGATGAACCAGAAGGGGCAAAAGGTGGAAAAGGAACAAGTTACTTACCTGTAACTGTTGTTCTCCAGCATGGGTCTGGCATGGATTCACATGCTCATGAATATTCCCCGTCGTCAGGCTGGGAATCCTCGGTAAAGAAAAAACCAGTATCAGTTTCGTTTCTGATCTGTCTTTCGTAGTAATAACCAATCACTGGTCTCTGCGTCATACTGACCACAGCCAATGACTGCCCTCTACCTAAGCACCGCCTCTGGCAGCCATCTTCAGATTTGGAAGCACGTGAAGTGGCAGTATGACCAAGTGAAGAGCCGCAGAGGGGTAGGCGGGAGGGTTCGCATGTGAATCCATGCCAGACCCATGCTGGAGAACAACAGTTACAGGTAAGTAACTTGTTCCTTCTCCAGCATGGGGTCTGGCATGGATTCACATGCTCATGAATAAAGAATACATAGCAGTACACACATGCACAACCACAGGAGGTGGCAAAGGCTCAACATTAAGCATCACATCAACTCAACATTAAGCATCTTACCTCCTCACCAGGCTCACCTCAGGCGAACAGGTTGCGCAGCACTGCTTGGCCGACCCTGGACTCCTCCCTGGAATCCCGGTCGACGCAGTAGAATGTCGTGAAGGTGTGCGTCGACCTCCACGTAGCAGCCCTGCATATGTCCAGCAGGGGCACACCAGATAGGAACGCCGTGGTAGCTGCGATCGCTCTGGTGGAATGGGCTCTCGGACGGCCAGGCAGCGGTCGGTTTGCCAACCGGTGACAGCACATGATACAGCCGGAGAGCCATCTGGAGATGGAAGCCTTCGAGAGAGCCTTCCCCTGATTGACAGGTCCAAAGTTCACAAAGAGTTGTGACGTCTTCCGAAAACCCTTCGTGCGGTCCACGTAGAACTTCAGCGCTCTAGCTACATCCAGCGAGTGCAAAGTCCTCTCAGCCGGCGACGAAGGCGACGGGAAGAACACAGGTAACACCAAGGGTTCGTTGAGATGGAAGTCCGACGGTACCTTGGGCATGAAGGAGGGGTGCGTCCTGAGCACTACCCTCGTGTCGTGGAAAGTCAAGTACGGGGCCTTGCAGGAAAGGGCCTGGATCTCTCCCACTCGTCGTGCGGAGGTGATGGCCACAAGAAAAGCTGTTTTCCACGATAGAAACTTCAACGGGGCCGAGTGCAGAGGCTCGAACGGAGGTCCCATGAGCTTGGTCAGCACCACGTTGAGCTCCCACGCCGGGGCCGGAGCCTTCACCGGCAGGAACGATCTGAACAGTCCCTTCATGAACTCTTTCACCAGACGATGAGACCACAAGGACGTCCGCCCCGTGGTTCTGGTGTATCGGGAGATCGCAGCAAGATGAATCTTGATGGACGCGTGTGCCTGACCAGCTTTGGCCAGCGTCAGCAGGTACGGCAGTACTTGGGGAGCCGTAATCCGTAGAGGGTTAATCTTCTGTGCGTGGCACCAGACAGAGAACCTCTTCCATTTGTGTCCGTAGCATTTAAGAGTCGAGGACGCCCTGGCCTTTGCAAGAACCTCTCTGCAATCGGCCGGTATGTCGTATCCTCCAAACTCTAGCGCTGCAGGAGCCAGGCCTGCAAGTTCAGCGACTTCGGGTCGTGGTGGAGGATGGCGCCTCCTTCCCTGGAGAGTAGATCCGCGTCCGCCGGCAGCTTGATCGGCGGGGACGCTGACAAGTCCAGAAGGTCCGGGAACCATATCTGCCTCGGCCACGCAGGTGCGACGAGGATCATCCTGCACCGTGACCTCTTGAGCTGGTTGACGAGCCGGATTAGCAGAGGCAAGGGAGGGAACGCGTAGAGGAACAGGCCCTCCCAGGGGAACGAGAAAGCATCGCCCATGCTCCTCGTCTGGGGAAACCTGCTGGCGAACCTCCGGCACTTGGTGTTCGTCGCCGTCGCGAACAGGTCGATCTGGGGTGTGCCCCACCGTCGGAAGAGGCGATCCACCAGATCCTGCCGTAGTTCCCACTCGTGGCACGAGCGCAGCTCCCTGCTGAGTGAGTCGGCGATGGTGTTTTTTATCCCTGCCAGATGAAACGGCACCAGAAAAATCCCTTGGGCGACGGCCCAATGCCACAGGTCCTGCGCCTCCTTGGACAGCGCTGGGGACCTGGTTCCGCCCTGTTTCCTGATGTAAAACATGGTGGTGGTGTTGTCGGTGAAGATCCTCACCACCTTGCCCTTGAGGGACGGAAGGAAGGACCTGAGGGCCCAAAACACTGCACGGAGCTCCAGGACGTTGATATGCAGGGACTTCTCCGTCGGGAGCCAGAGTCCCCTTGCGTGCAGATTTTCGGTGTGCGCTCCCCACCCTTCCAGGGAGGCATCCGTGGTCACAGTCTCCTGGTGGGCTGGGGTCTGGAAGTCCATGCCCGCCGTCAGATGCGCGCGGGTGCCCCACCACCGTATCGCTCGTCGGAAACTCTCGTCGAGCTTGATCCTTTCCTCGAAGCTGCCCGTCGTCTGGATCCAGCGCGCATCCAGGAATTCTTGCAACGGGCGCATCCGGAGCCTGCACATGGGAATGAGGTAGATGCAGGAAGACAT
The DNA here is from genome assembly GCF_040938575.1 of Ambystoma mexicanum. NCBI lineage: Eukaryota > Metazoa > Chordata > Amphibia > Caudata > Ambystomatidae > Ambystoma > Ambystoma mexicanum. Next base: position 342,495,332 of record NC_090921.1, on the reverse strand, counting down.
CATCCCGAGGAGGGACTTGATGGACCTCACTTTGGCCGCGTCGGCCACCAACATCCGTTGCACCTTGCCCAAGATGGTCCTGGTCCTCTCCTCCGACGGGGAGGCCAGAAGGGACACTGTGTCGAGCCTCGCTCCCAGAAACAGTGCGACTTGCGCGGGCACCAGGTGCTATTTGGCGTAGTTCACGGAGAATCCCAGGTCCGTGAGGAGTTGGACGGTCCTTGCCGTGTGGACCACGGCGAGCTCCCTCGTCTTGGCGCGGATGAGCCAGTCGTCCAGGTAGGGGTAGACGTGAATCCCCTCGCGGCGCAGCTGCGCCGCCACCGGTGCGAGGCACTTGGTGAATACCCTGGGTGCCGACCGTAGTCCGAAGGGAAGGGCTTTGAACTGGTAATGACGCCCTTGGACCACGAATCTGAGGAATTTGCGGTGCCCCTTTAGGATGGGAATGTGGAAGTAGGCATCCTCCAAATCCAACGACGATAGGAAGTCTCCTTCCTCCAGCTGACCCAGGACGTGCTGGAGGGTGACCATCCGGAACTTCTGCGCCTTGATGAACTTGTTCAGACGTCGCAGGTCTAGGATGGGGAAGTTGAGGGACGTGAAGTTCTTTCCTGGCCACGGGGGGGACGCGCGGGCACCTTCTTTGAAACTCGAGCGCGTGGCCCCGGGCCAGGGCATCCAGCACCCAACGGTCGGTGGAGATGGACTCCCACACGCTGACGAAGCCCGCCAGCCGGCCTCCCACCGGGGTGCTTCGGTGGGGGCCCGACCCCACGGCCGGTTCAATCCTGCTTGGACGCGGCCTTGCCGCCTTGACCTCCTTGGCGACGACGGCGGGGTCCGCTAGACTTGCCTCGTCCTCTGTAGGCCTCTTGCGACGACGAGCGGGCCGCTTGACGGTAGGAAGCGAAACCGCCGCCGGAACCTTTGGAGGCGCCCTTGCCTCCGCCGCTCCGAAAGGGCGTCCGTCGTTGCAGGACTGCAAGGGCCCGGGCCGTCTCAGTATCCGCCTTGATGGCCTGAAGGGAATCGTCCACTGTCTTCCCAAACAGGTTGTTCCCGTCGAAGGGCATGTCCAGGACTCTGGTCTGGACGTCCTGCCGGAAGTCCGTAGCTTTGAGCCATCCACGACGTCGAAGGCAAACGCCGTTGCCCAGCTGGCGGAACCCAGTGTCGGCGATGTCCGTCGCCACGGTGATGGCGTGGTCCGAGGCCACCTCACCTTCCTGCAGGATCTCAAGGGCCTCCGCCCTCTTGTCGTCCGGCAGAAAATCCAGCAGGGGAGCTATCTTGTACCAGAGCTCCCTGTCGTAGCGGGCCACGATAGCCAAGGCGTTGGCCGCTTTAATCGTCGTCGCTGCCGACGAGATGACTCTACGTCCCATAGTATCCAATTTCTTTCCCTCGCCGTCCGGCGGGGAAGTCGATGTTGAGGCCGCACCCCCCCCCCCGCTTTCTTCCTGGCTGCCGCGGAGACGACGGAGTCCGGGGTAGGCTGCGCCCGGAGGCATAGGGGGGCCGTGTCCGGGACCCGGTACTTTTTCTTGTACCGGTCTCTTCTAGCTGGCGTCGTGGAAGGGTTCTTGAGGAGGGAAAGGCCCTCATCCCAAATGTCGTCCAACAGAGGCACTGCGAGGACCGTCTTCCTCTTGGCCTCGCGCCGCTGATAAAGGAAGCCTTCCTTTTTCTTCTCCTCAGGGCAGAGTTGGAAAAGCTCGGAAGCCCTGGAGATCATGGAGTGGAAAGATCCGATCTCGTCGGGCGGAGAGGCCCTGGTGGGAGTGGTGGGAGGCGACGACGGAAAATCCTCGTCGTATGCCTCGTCGTCCGTACCCGTCGCTGCCGTGTCAGTCCCCGTATCATCCCCTCGGGTGGACGGGGAGGAGGGCTGGAAGGGGCGCGACGGTTGAAAAGGAGGTGGTGGATGGATCCTTCTTTTCTTGGTAGGGGGAACACCAGAAGGTCCCGGTTCTGGATCCCCCGACGGGAGAGGTTCCTCCGTCGGTAACGGTAGCCTCGTCCTTATCTCGGAGCATAAGGACTGTATGGCCAACAAAATGGCCGCCGAGTTGTCTTGCGGCGCTGGCAGAGGGGAATCCGACGGGCGAGCAGGGGCCCCGTCGGTATCCTCGACGATGTCGTCGTCGTCACCTGCGTCGGGGTCCATTCCGACGGGCTGGCCTTCTTCCACGCCTAGGCCGTGGCTTAAGACCTCGATCAGCTCCTCCTCTGAGGTTGAGGCCGACTCTACGACGACGCCCTGCCCCCCTTCTTCTTCCCCACGGAGGGTTTCACGGGGGTCCTATCGATGGGCACAAAGGAAGACTCCCTCCGAGGAGGCAGGGAGATTCTGGGCCCTGAGGTCGCCACCACTGGTGCAGTCACCACAGGCTGAGCCAGGGCCGCCGCGACCGTTTCGATAGAGGGCTTGGTCGGATGGATCAAGGCCTTCACCACCTTAGGTGCGCTCACCGCCTTATCCTTGAGGGAGGGGGCACTGCCACGCTCCTCCTCTGCCTTAGAGCTCGACCGGGGCCTCTCCAGGAGCTTCGCCGGGTGCTCGGCCTTCCTCTTACCCGACCCAGAGCGTTGGCTCGTGGTTGATGGTGCCGGGGAGGGTGCGCCCTGCCTGGCACCCGTAGAGCCCGACCGTTCGGCGCTCCCGGTGCCAGCGGACTCGCGGTGCTTGGCCTTATGTTGGGCCCCCGTCGCCGGGGCGCCCTCAAAGGTCTTAGAAGACCGCTCGGATTTCTTCTTCTCGCCAGACGGGCTCTTACCCTCCAGCCAGTTGGCGAGACGTTGATGGCGGTCCTTCATGGTCCGTTCCGACATGTTGCCGCAAAACGCACAGTCCTTCTCCACGTGCGTCTTGTCCTCATGAAGGCAGTAAAGGCAGAAAGAGTGTTCGTCCTCCTTGAAGACGTTCTGCAGCTGGCATCCAGGGCAGACCCTGAACAGCTTTCCGGGCGTCGAGCTTCCCTTCTCCTGGGCCATCTCCGAGACCGGGCCTGAGAAGCTTCTGGAGTCCTCCGAAGTGTAGCTCGACGAATCTTCACCCTTGAGGGGCACAGATGAATCCGACACGGGTCCCCGTTGATCGGATGTAGGATCGGTGGAGCTTGAGGCTCTTTTGACCGAAAGAATCGAAGTTTTTTGTGAAAAGCGCGAAAAAATAGCACTAACGCTCGAGAGCAATAGCACGAGGATCCCAACACATGAACGTGCGGTAAAAATCTGAAGATGGCTGCCAGAGGCGGTGCTTAGGTAGAGGGCAGTCATTGGCTGTGGTCAGTATGACGCAGAGACCAGTGATTGGTTATTACTACGAAAGACAGATCAGAAACGAAACTGATACTGGTTTTTTCTTTACCGAGGATTCCCAGCCTGACGACGGGGAATATTCATGAGCATGTGAATCCATGCCAGACCCCATGCTGGAGAAACGCTGCCTTCTCGTTGGCATTGAAATTTGTCCCCAAGGGTGTTGGACAGAGGCTCCCGACTGTCCTTGTAGGTTTTGCAAATACTGGGGCGCCATGGTGCGTCTTTAGACCTGTCCGCGGCACGCTCCATTCGAGACTGTCCTCAACCTGAAGGAGGAGAGAGTGTGGAGCAGGAGAGGATGATCGACAGTGTCAAAAGCGGCAGAGAGATCAAGGAGAATAAGTATGGAGGATTGCTTCGCATGACGAGCAGAGAGGAGCGAGTTGAGAATCGAGGTGAGAGCGGTTTCAGTGGAATGTTTGGGACGGAAGCCAGATTGGAAAGGAGGAAGGAGAGAGGAAGTCGAGACAAAGGAAGAGAGTTGAGAATAGGCGAGGCGTTCAAGGAGTTTAGAAAGGAAAGGCAGAAGAGAGATAGGTCTGTAGCTGGCAGTGAGCAGTGGATCAGCAGAGGGTTTCTTAAGAATAGGAATGATTGTTGCATGTTTGAAAGCAGAGGGAAAGATAGATGAGGCGAGGCAGGAGTTGAAGAAAGTGGTAAGGTAAGGGATAAGAAGAGGGTACATTTTAGGGATGAGAACAGAGGGGAGAGGGTAAGAGGGGGCGGCTGTGGGGTGGGCTTTGGATAGAAGGGAGGAGACTTCGGAAGGGGAAAAAGATGAGAAAACAGACATGCTGGAAGAAGGAGAGGGGGGAGGAGAAGAGAGGGAGTCAGAGAGGGAGTTAATTTCTTGCCTGAGTGATGATTTTGGAGGAAAAGTAGTTGGCGAAGTCAGAGGGAGAAAGTGTGGAATTAGCTGAGGGGTCGGGAGAGGGAGGAGAGAGGAGGCGGGAAAGAGTTTGAAAAATCCGACGAGGATGTGAGGCTTGAGACTGTAGAAGGTTAGAGTAGTAGGAGGATTTGGCCGTAGCAAGGCAAGAGTTGTAAAGTGCATGGGAAGAGAAGTAAGAGGTTTGATTAGAAAGCGAGGGAGTTTTGAGCCAAAGTCTTTCAAGACGCCTGAGAAGGCGCCGCATAGAACGAAGATGGGAGGTAAGCCAGGGTTGAGAAGGTTTCTGAGTAGGGCGGAAGAGAGAAAGGGGATAGAGATGGTCAAGGGCAGTGGAGATGGAAGATGAGAGGGAAGAGAGCATCATCAGGAGAGAGCAGTGCAAAGTCATGGTGAGATGGAAGAGACGACGAGCATGTGTCAGAGAAGAGGGTAGTGTCGAAATCACGCAGGTCACGACGCGAGTAGATTGGAGCTGAGGGATTAGTAATAGTGGAAGATGAGCGAGGAGAAAGGGAGAACGAGAGTAATGCATGGTCAGAGAGATAGACAGGGAGAGAGGAGACAGGGGAGGAGGGATAGGAGGAGTTGAAGAGGAGGTCAAGAGTGGAACCAGAGGAGTGAGTAGGGGAAGAAGGAAGGGGGGAGAGGAGGTAGGAGTCAAGGATAGAGAGAAGGGGAGAAGGAAGATGGATGTTAAAGTCGCCAAGCACAGTTAGAGGAGAGGGGGAGGGAGAAATAAGTGAGAGGAGGTGATCCAGGTCCTCAAAGAAGGAGGAGAGAGGGCCAGGGGGACGATAGATGATCAGGAAGGAAATAGGGTGGGGAGAGGAGAATGATTTGTAGAGGAATTCAAAGGAAGGGAAGGGAAGGTGGGAAGAGATGGGGATGAGGAGGAGGAGGTGTAAATGGGGTTGTACAGGAGAGCGACGCCTCCACCGCAGCCAGAGGGGCGTGGAGTATGGAGGAAAGATGAGGAAGAGGTTGTTAGGGAAGCTGGGACAGAGGTATTATGAGGGGGAATCCAGGTTTCCCTTAGGCAGAGGAAATGAAGGTTAAGACGAAAGAATAGATAGAGTGTCGCAGCGGTTTTATTACAGATGGATCTGGCATTCCAGAGAGCAGTATTGATGAGGGCAGCATGGTTGGAAGTGGGAGGGTAGAGAAGGTAGGGGCGGTGAGAAAGGGAAGGAGGGCGACTAGGAGAGCGGGGGAAGAGGATAGTGGAGGGGACTAGGCATCAGGAGGAGCGAGGAGAGGAGAAGGGAGAGGAGTAGAGGGGAAGGAGGGGAGAGGGGGAAGGGGGAGAAGCGGAAGGAAGAAATGACGGATCACATAGGGTCAGGGGGAGTAGGTACTGTGGAATCAAGTTGGGGAGACCAAATGAAGATGGCTCAAAGGTGGACTCGAGTCAGTGGTGTGAGACAGCCGGGAGGGGCTAAAAGAGTCAGATGGTGCAAGTTCGCTTGACAGATTGGAGGAGTCCAGGTGCTTGAGGCAGGAAAATGGGGAGGAAATGTGGCACAAATTGTGGCCAGGGATGGTAAACCCTAAGGGAAGATTTCCTAGGGTGAAATTGCCTGCAGTAGGACAAGAGAAGGAGGAGGCTGAGAAGCTTTGCTACACCCCCAACAATCTAGCATATGATAAGTGTGGGGTTGTTGATAAGTTCACAAGGGACAGGAGTGCAAGGAACAAGTTACTTACCTGTAACTGTTCTCCAGCATGGGTCTGGCATGGATTCACATGCTCATGAATATTCCCCGTCGTCAGGCTGGGAATCCTCGGTAAAGAAAAAAAAAATCAGTTGGTTTCGTTTCTGAACTGTCTTTCTACTAGTAACCAATCACTGGTCTCTGGGTCATACTGCCCCCAGCCAATGACTGCTCTCTACCTAAGCCCTCCTCTGGCAGCCATCTTCAGATTTGGTAGAACGTAAAGTGGCAGTGGGACCAAGAGAAGAGCCGCAGAGGGTTTGGAGGGAGGGTTCGCATGTGAATCCATGCCAGACCGGTGACAGTGCATGATGCAGCCTGAGAGCTACCTGGAAATCGAAGCCTTAGAGAGGGCCTTCCCTTGGTTCACAGGTCCAAAGTTCACAAACAGCTGTGATGTCTTCCAAAGACCCTTCGTGCTGTCCACGTAGAACTTGAGCGCTCTAGCCACATCCAGCAAGTGCAACGTCCTCTCAGCCGGCGACAGGAGGAAAACGGGTAACACCAAGGGCTCGTTGAGATGGAAGTCCGACGGCACCTTGGGCATGAAGGAGGGGTGCGTCCTCAGCACTACCCTCGTCTCGTGGAATGTCAGGTATGGAGGTCTACAGGTGAGGGCCTGGATCTCTCCCACTCGTCGTGCGGAGGTGATGGCCACAAGGAACGCGGTCTTCCACGACAGAAACTTCAACGGTGCCGAGTGCAGAGGCTCGAATGGCGGCCCCATGAGCCTGGTCAGCACCATGTTGAGCTCCCATACCGGGGCCGGAGCCTTCACCGGCGGGAACAATCTGAACAGTCCTTTCATGAATTTCTTCACCAGGCGATGGGACCACAGAGATGATCGCCCCGGAGTTCTGGTGTAGCGGGAGATAGCCGCCAGATGGCTCTTGATGGAGGCATGCACCAGTCCCGCTTTGGCCTGCGATATCAAGTATGGTAGCACTAGAGGGGCCGTAATCCGCAGAGGATTAATCTTCTGTGCACGGCACCAGACAGAGAACCTCTTCCATTTGTGTCCATAGCACGAGAGTCGAGGACGCCCTGGCCATTGCAAGCACCTCCTTGCAGTCCACCAGGGTATCGTACCCTCCAAACTCTAGTGCTGCAGGAGCCAAGCCTGCAGGTTCAACGATCCCGGGTCGTGAAGGAGGATGGCGCCTCCTTCCCTGGCGAGAAGGTCCGCGTCCGTCGGATGTTTGACCGGAGGGGACACGGACATGTCCAGAAGGTCCGGGAATCAGATCTGCCTCAGCCACGCCGGTAGGACAAGGATCATCCTGCACCAGGACGGTCTGAGTTGACTGATGAGTCGCAGCAGCAACGGCAACGGGGGAAACGCATACAGAAATAGGCCGTCGCAGCAGAAATAGGCCGTCGCAGGGGAATGAGAAGGCATCGCCCATGCTCCCTGGCTGGGGAAAGCTGCTGGCGAACCTCCGGCACTTGGCGTTCGTCGCCGTCGCGAATAGGTCAATCTGGGGATTGCCCCATCGTCGGAATAGGAGATCCACCTGATCCTGCCCAAGTTCCCACTTGTGGCACGAGCGTAGCTCCCTGCTGATCGAGTCAGCGATGGTGTTCTTTATTCCTGCCAGATGGAAGGGTACCAGGAACATCCCTTGGGCGACGGCCCAGTGCCACAGATCCTGCGCTTCCTTGGATAGGGCTGGGGATCTGGTGACCCCCTGCTTCTGGATGTAGAACATCGTGGTGGTGTTGTCAGTGAAGATCCTTACCACCTTGCCCTTGAGGGACGGGAGGAACGACTTGAGGGGCCAGAACACGGCTCGGAGCTCCAGGACATTGATGTGTAGTGATCTCTCCTCCTGGAGCCAAAGGCCTCTTACGTGGAGATCGCCGGAGTGCACCCCCCCCATCCCGCCGGGGAGGCGTCCGTCGTCACCGTTTGATGGCCCGGGGTCTGGATGCCCGCCGCTAGGTGCGCACGGGTGCCCCACCACCGGATCGCCTGGCGGAAAGTCTCGTTGAGTGAGGTCTTCGAAGCTGCCCGCCGCTTGCATCCAACGGGCGTCGAGTAACTCCTGCAGGGGTCGCAACCGCAGCCTGCATAGGCGCACGAGGTAGATGCACAAAGACATCATGCCGAGTAAGGACTTGATGGACCTCACCCTGGCCACGTCCATGGTCAACAGCCGGTGTACCTTGCCCAGGATGGCCTTCGTCCTTTCCTCTGACGGCGAAGCCAATCACGCCACTGTGTCGAGCCTGGCTCCCAGCGACTTGCGATGGTACCAAGTGGGATTTTGCAAAGTTGATCTAGAATCCCAGATTCATGAGAAGTTGGACGGTCTTCACTGTGTGATCGATGGCGAGTTCTTTTGACGTTGCTCGAATGAGCCCATCGTCCAGGTAGGGGTAGACATGGATCACCTGCAGGCTCAGCCACGCCGCCACTGGTGGCTAGGCACTTGGTGAACACCCTGGGCGACAATATCAATCCAAAGGGAAAGGCCTTGAACCGTTAGTGTCGCCCTTGGACGACAAATCGTAGGAACTTTCGATGTCCTTTTAGGATGGGGACGTGGAAGTAGGCATCCTCCAAGTCCAGCGACAATAGGAAGTCGCCTTCCTCCAGCTGTCCCAGCACGTGCTGGGGGGGACCATACGGAAATTCTGGGACTTGATGTACTTGTTTAGACGAAGATCCAAGATGGGTCGCCACCCGCAGGTCTTCTGGACAAGGAAGTACCGCGAGTACAGTCCGGAGCCTCGGAGCCTCTTTGGGACGAGTTCTATGGCTCCCTTTCTTAGCATCGCTCGTACCTCCAGAAGCAGTTGAGGGACGTGGTTTTCTTTCCTGGCCACGGGTGGAATACACACTCCAAAGTGTGCCCGCGGGCCAGGGCATCTAGCACCCAACGGTCGGAGATGGAATCCCACACGCTGACTAATTTCGCCAGCCGGCCTCCCACTGGGATGCTCGGGTGGGGGCCCGACGCCACAGCCTTTTCAGTCCTGGTTCGTCGCGGCCTTGCTGCCTTGGCGACGAAGGGATCCTCCGGTCTTGCCGAGTCCTCTGTAGGCCTCCTGTGATGAGGAGCGGGCCGCTTGGCGGTACGAGGAGCTGCCGCCGAATCCTTTGGAGGCACCTTGCTTGCCTCCGGAGCTCCGAAAGAACGGCCATCACTGTTGAACACCCAAGGCCCAAGCCGTCTCGGTGTCCACCTTGATGGCCTGTAGTGACTCGTCCACTGTCTTGTCGAACAGGTTGTTCCCATCGAAGGGCATGTCCAGTACCCCCACATATTTCGGTTCCCTGACGGAAGTCGGTGGCCTTGAGCCAACCTCACCAACGAAGGAAAACGGCGTTGTCCATCTAATGAAAGCCGATGTCGGCAATGCCCGTGGCCGCTGTAATGGCGTGGTCCAACACCACCTCGCCTTCCTGGAGGATTTCCAGGGCCTCAGCCCGCTTATCCAGGAGGAAGTCCAGCAGGGGAGCGATCTTGAACCACAGCTCCCTGTCGTAGCGCGCCACGTTCGTGAGGGCGTTGGCCACTTTAATCGTTGTCGCCGCGGACGAGATGACCCGTGGTCCCATGGCATCCAGCTTCTTCCCCTCGCCGTCCGGTGGGGATGTTGAAGTTGACACTGTCGCCCCCGCCACTTTCTTCTTGGCTGCTCCGGAGACCACCAAATCCGGGGACGGGTGTGCCCTAAAACACATAGGGGCGGAGTCCAGGACCCGGTACTACTTCTCGTACCGGTCTCTCCTAGCCGGGGCCGTGGACAGGTTCTTCAGGAGCACCAGCCCCTCGTCGCAGAGGTCATCCAGTAACGGGATTGAGAGGACAGTCTTCCTCTTGGCCTCCCGCCGTTGGTAGAGGAAACCTTCCTTCTGTTCTTCGGGGTCAAGTTGGAAGAGCTAGATGCCCTGTGATCATGGCGTGGAAGGAGCCAATTTCGATAGGGGGGGGTTGAGGGGGAGGCCCGAGGAGGTGGTGAAGGGAGGTCCATTTAGTCGTCACCACCGTCGTCCGTCCCCGCCATTCCCGTCTCATCCTTCGGTGGAGGGGCAGGAGGTGAAGGCTGAGAAGGCTGGAAAGGAGGGGGGGGGTGGACTCGCCTCCGCTTGCTCAGTGGGCTTCCCGACAGTCCAGGCTCCACTGGGTCGTCCGCTGGGGGTAAGGGCAACCTTGTCCTCATCTCCGAACACAAGGCCCGAATAGCCATCAAGATCGCTCCTGAGTGGTCTTGTGGCATAGGCACCAGTTGCGACGGTTGGGGAGTAGGATCCTCCGTCTCCTCCATGGCTTGCGGCTCCTCGTCGGCACCACTGTCACTTTCTTCGTCTGCCTCGACGGGATCCTTCCCGTAGGACCGGACCTCCTTGACCTTCTTGTCCAGGATCTTTGCGACGCCAGCCAGCTCATCTTCAGAGGTGGTATCTGTGTCCGTAATGGCTACCGTGCCCCCCCCCTCTTTCTCGCCGGTTGAATCAGGGACTTCGCGACTTTTGCCGCCGTCGGGATCGGCCGGGACTTCTCCCGAAGCTTACCCGGGTTCTCAGTATTACGTCCCCCCCCCCCCCCCCCCGAGCCAGAGCATTGGCTCGTGGTCGATTGCGTTAAAGACATGGCGCCCTGCCGGGCAGCCAAAGAGCGTGACGCATCGGGACTCCTGGTGCCCGCGGTGCTTTGCCTTCTGTTGGGCCCCCGTCGCCGGAGCGCCCTCAAAGTTCTTAGAAGACCGCTCAGACTTCTCACCTGCTGCTGGGCTCTTCCCCTCCAGCCAGTTGGCGAGTCGAGTACGACGATCCTTCATCCTCTGTTGGGACATATTCTTACAAAACGCACAGTCCTTCTCCACGTGCGATTTGTCATTGTGAAGGCAGTAGAGGCACCTGGAGAGTGCTCATCTTCCTTGAAGACATTTTGTAATCCGCATCCAGGGCAGCTCCTGAAAAGCTTGGATCCCGGCGTCGTGTTTCCTTTGTCCTGGGCCATGTCCACGCGGGGTAGGCCTCAAAGATCTGAAGCGAAACTCGACGAAAACTCGCCCCTTGAGGGGCGTAGAAAATTCCAAAACGGGTCCCCGTTGATCAGAAGTAGAATCGGTGGAGCTTGAGGCTCGAATGACTGAAAAAAATGAGAGTAAACTCTTTGAAAAATTGCAAAAACGCAGTAAAAGCCCGAGAGCTATAGCACGAGGACTCCCAACACTTGAACGTGCGGTAAAAATCTGAAGATGGCTGCCAGAGGAAGGGCTTAGGTAGAGGGCAGTCATTGGCTGGGGCAGTATGACCCAGAGTCCAGTGATTGGTTACTAGTAGAAAGACTAGTTCAGAAACGAAACTGAGGATTCCTAGCCGGACGACGGGGAATATTCATGAGCATGTGAATCCATGCCAGACCCCATGATGGAGAACCCCCCCCTTCTACTCACTCCCTTGACACCAAGGACCCAGGTTTTACATGGGGTACAGCTTAGTGGAACCAGAGGCACTATTAAATGAGGATTTGTTTTCAACTGTGGCTAATCTGGGAGGCATACCTGGACTGTACTGCATGAACGTTCTTGAGGCCTGCTTGCAATCTACAGCCTCTAATTACCATACTCAGTTCAAATCATATTGGCTTCCGAGCTCAGAACCGGTCTAGCTGTTTCAAACATCTGCATCACGTGACCTCCCTTTTTCTCTTCTGCCTCAGCTTTAAGGTGACTAACAAGCAGCAACGCCAGTAAAGAGATCTCCAAGGCATACTTCTAATTTCCTGTTTCCCCCATCCTTGCCTGCAACAGCTTTATTGGTAGGGTGAATTTTCAGTTTCTATGCCAATACCCTTTAACCCGAGACCCTCTGCATTTTTGCTGGACTCTGGACCGGGATTTTAATTTGTACTGTTTTATGGAATCTGGTAAACTCCATATGTTTAATACAGGCATCTGCTTTTTGCTTTGTGACACCCAGCATCCTATGTGCAGTGACACTGAAAAGTCCCTTAGATTTATGTTTCAATCCATTTTCTTGTGAGAACTACAGTTCCCGAGAATAGTAAGATAAAGGTTATCTTACCTTTTCATTTGGGGGTGGAAAACACCACCTTATGTGGGGCGCACAGGGGTGAGGGGCTCCTTCCACTCAACATGTAACTTTTTGTTACAATGGACTAACAATTGGCTGGTGGCAGTGGTTACTTTTTACTACCTTTAGCACAGGTTACTAGCAGGCTGATTTCTCAGCTGCAGTACAGCACCAAGGGGGGGGGGTGACCATTTTCTTCTATCCTTTAGAGTAGATTTGAGTCCTTCGTGAGTTTTGCCTTTGGCAGGCTTCAGCCCTGAAGCCCGCCCAGGCTCCAGTGAGTCCGTGAAGACAGGAAGACTTCACTGTCCTTTGTAGGTATGCCTAGCTGAAACCAGTTCCAACTAGGCAGCTGGCTGTCCTGGCGGACACCCAACGCCCAGGTGATTGACAGCTCAGTGTGAAGGACTGGGATCCAGCATAAAAAAGGTGAGGACTGTGGGACTAGTTGACCACTGGAACAAGTAATCCAAAGCAGAAGACTAGAAGAGACGTCAGCAGCACCTTCCAGGACCGCAAAAGCACTGGTGAAGCCTTGCAGCTATGCTGACCCCATTTCACATCGACAGGCAAGACCCACCAAGGACGACTTCCTCCCTTAGGCCGATGGGACCAACTAGGCTCAAGATCTAGCCATCCTCTGACTTGCTGCGACTGTTCTGGGCTGCAGAATCACCATTCCCACTGTACCGGGACAATTATCGAGTGCATTGTCTTCCGAAGATCGAACCTGGCTGAACCTTGCAGGCATCTGTGTGGACCTCCAGAGGCAGAAATACTTCACCAAAAGTCCCCTCACCAGAGTTCAGGACTGAGAAATCGAAGCGAATCCAACCAGCAATATTCGTTCTTCTTGGCGTTAAGAAAAAGGCACCAAAACCACAAAGAGCCGCTGGAGTGAGTTGAATCCATTGCTGCCGACCACATCTCCAGAGTGCTGTGGCAGAAGCCCGCCAGGGGTACCCCCTTTCGTCACCACGACCAAAGAGCAGGAATCAGTCTGCAACGTTGCACCTAGGAGGGCAGCTACAATTTCTTCTTCATTTTCAAGGTATTGCGGGGGCTTGGGTTGTAATTACCTTGTGCCATTTCCGGTACTTCCTGGTCGTGGGAAGTGCTGTTTTATTGAATTGAGAGTGGACCTCAACTCTTTTGTGCAGGCGTTGCAGTCTGTGCACTATCAGGTAGGCTTCAAGAACCACTGACTGGTTAACTAACTTTGACCTGTTCATTTGGCTGTCCTGCTTTACCAAAGTTCCATCTTCTGATCCTATTGGCGTTGGCAACCCTGGTTCCTCCATAGGTTTTAATTGTGAACACTTTTTGCTAGGAAACAGACTTCCTATATCCCTTTGGGAGAGTACGTGTTATTAACATTTGCTAGTTGTATTCTGCCTAAATTAAAGCATAGAAAGGTTACCAACCTGCATCATTGTTTCTTATATAAAACGGAATACATTTCACATTGAATATTATTAGCTGCTGCATTTTTGATCAGCATGTGTGCCTTGTGTATATATAAATAAATATATTTTGATATAACCAAGTGAGTAAGTGGTTACTTGGAGATCTGTGTGAACCGATTTAATTGTACTACTCTACAGCTCACATCTCCCCCTCCTGAGATTAGCCTAGATGCACAACCACCACTCTACCAACTGGTGTAGTACAGGCCTATTTTATTAAGAGTTGGGCCCTAATACCAAGAGATAGGTTTTATGAGGTCCCACACCAGTTAGACCTCAGAAAAACGTACCCAACACTTATGGTCTTCATCAGAAGCTAACAGCATTGAAAAGACACTTGCATAACCACATACCCAGACATAAAAACACTTTCATGCAGCCCTCCAATAACCTGCACATTATTCAAACCTGACCTTTACATACTCCTAAAAATCTTCACATGCTGAAGCAAGGATTGGGAGAAGCCCCACCCAGTGTACCCACATGCAATAAAATAAAACTATAGCTTATCACTTCTGACGAAACCTCCCATGACATTTTATGACAAATGATTAATATGACTACATCTTTAGTGGACACATGTGGATGTTTCTATAAAATAAGGTCTGTAGTGTCTGCAGTCCCCTCAAAACATCAGCCTATAACTTTGTAACAGTATGTCTATTTTTCTCCAATCTCTCCAAAACCAAATGCAAGCCAGCAAAAAAACACGTGGCCCGGACATCATTTGAGTGGGGTATTACTGAGGTGGGGAGCGCAGAATCTTATTGCGTGTGTCAGTATGCGCAGGGTGGGTATGCAGAAGCAACATTTTGGACATGTTTAAAATAGGTTTGTAAAGCTCTTCAACTCACACCAACAGTTATCAAGCCATGTACTACAAATGTTTGGTTCATCTTCAACTCCTTAGGAGGAACTTTAGCTCAAACCCTGTGGATTGCACAGCTCACCAAAGGTTGGTTTCAAGTCTGGAGAGGGCTCACGTACTGACAAAAGATCTTGGCAGACCTACTTGCACAACAGCTAAGCAGACTCAGACTTCTCTCACCCCCCCGGCCCCTCAAAAAATGGGAGTCCACATCTCACAAACATGATCTTATGCTTCCAGATCCCCTAACACTTCGAGAAAGGAGGTTAGTTCATACCGCTTACTCTAGTCTTGAAGACAAGATGGGCAGGGAGAGCAGCCAGTGGGAAGGAGGGTGTCTCCGATAGTGAGTGGCAGCAAAAGAAAGGCACCGGCACTGGGGACAATCTGCCCTTTTGCAACACCAATAGCGTTGCATAAGCAAGTACAATGACAAGTAAACATCCACTGTAGGGACTCTTACTGCAAAGTTTCATTTCTGCTGAAAAATTGCAAACAAAGGTAGGTATATAAAGCAGGAACTATGGCACAGGTATGGCCATGCCCATGCCAACTCTGCCCGTTCTGGTTTCGCCAGTCATTGGAGATGGACTAGGCTACGATTATATGCACGGGCTATAGTCCTGACCCTACTGTAAGCTCAAAAAAGGTAAACCTGGAGTAGAAAGCAGCAGTCACTTAAGCAGTTAAACATCTGTTTTTGGTAATTGAAACTATTCAGTCTGTTAGGAACACTAGCACACTTGACCCCTAGAGGACACCTGGACACAGAAAGTACTTGCACAGTATAATAACTGTCTCCCTGGTGAAAACTTGGGTTGGGTGGCCAGGAAACATACTAGGACACATCTGGCTTCTATGTAGGCACCAGCAGCCTCACAGGCACAGGAGACATGGGCATACTGCCTGTTGGCATCAGGAGCAGCCAGGGACACACAAACAAGACTGCTGGGCAAACTATAGTCTCCAGGAGGCCCAGAAGCAGCACAACACTGGCAGAGGTCCCAGCCAGGCATGTACACGCCACAGTGAACACAGCACTTGCGCTCGACAACTTCTCCAAGAGTGGTTGCATGGTACCGGAGCTTCACTCCACCCCATCGTGCAAGCTTGTGCGGGGCCACGCCTTGACCAGAGTCTCTCCTGGCCCCACCATACCATAGATAGATACTGTGGCTTAGCCACCCCTCGATGGCGGATTCTCTCCCGCTCGACCCACTACCACGGCTGGCCTCAACAGCCTAGCGATCAGTTGGCCTCCCTCAGCGCGATAATCAGCAAGGTGTGGCAGCACGGTCCACCCACAGAGGAATAGGAAGCATGGAGATTGGTGTTCCGTTCGAATCCCAGCTCCTACTGAATGAGATGTTTTTCGTTTATCATGTCATAACTCACCCAGCACTCCTCCGAGCTGACAGAAAGGCGCGTAGCTGTGCATAACACTTGGGGGAGGAAGGATAGCTCAGGGGCAATGAGTTTGACTTGGAAGCAAGACAACGCGTCGCAACAGAGGTTTGTATCCAGATACCATGCTTGGAAACCATTGGCTGGTATTAAGCGTGTAATGAATGAATAATACTCAACACTTGTTTCATGTGCATTAACCGCATGCTTTAAATGTGTGTAAATGGCCCAAGAAAATCACATGAAGTAATGCTCCGATTACCAGGCATGAGGAAATGCGGATACTTGAAACAGCCATGAGAAATGACCTGATATAGGAACCTATGGATGACAATGTTCAGAGGGTTGGGGAGATTAATGTTATTGTGCATGGGTATGGAGGGAACGCATGCGAGAAATTCCAAACAAGGTGTGTGCCATTACAGGCACGAGCAAAGCAGTTGAGGAGCATTTTACTCCAACCACCCCCTACCATAATCTCTGGATTTTACCCAACCACCACAAACCTATCCAAACAACGTACCTCAACCCTCCCCCCCCCATGGGGGTCACAGTTCCCAGTGTACATGCACGTGCAAGTGCCAAGACCTCTATAGGGAGGAAGGAGTTAGTGCTACCTCTGTGCAAAGACGGCTGCAGAACCCTGTCAGTCTGACCTCTCTGGCCTTTTGAGAAGTCCAATATTCACAGACACTGGAAGAGCTTCCAAGTTTTACTGGTCTTGGCAAATTGAAGGAACATTGCTCTCACCATTTTTTACTTTAGTGTGTTTCAGGACTCATCCCAAGTTTAAACAAAAGAATGGAGCAGGCTCCCAGGTTAGATCGGAATAGTGCGACCGAAGGGCTAACTTCCATTTCCCATTAGGAGAATGCAACCATTCTAACATTTGGGGGACTGGTGACTGCACATTTAAAAACTTTCCTGGGCTAATATTCAAGGAATTCCAGACATCATTCTGTCAGATCTGGTTGTGGCTTCCCCTTCACTCTAGAATCCTTCAGATGCCATGATCATTCATGGATTCATACATTTCTTTTCAAACAGACGGAACATGATTTAGTTGAAAAACTCATACTGTATTTTGAAAACAAGGTTAGCCTCTAGGCATCCCAACAGTAACTTCAGCACCAACTAAAGGTGTGCTGTGTATAGTGTATGTCCCCTGAAAGCTAACATAATCTGAATGCCCCTCCTTCGATAGGAATCGGACAAAATGAATTCCCAAACAGTACAAAAGCTCTCGTGTTCAACTCTGCATATGAACTCTGATGGCCTTATAGCTCTCCTCTCGCTGGAAAGATCACCACTTAGTCGATGTTTCATTCTTTAGAAATCACTACTGTGACAAAGTTCCCTCTTCCTGTGGCTTGGGGTTGTGGCACGTGGTCCCTAGAGGGGCTGACTGCTGCCACCCGCTGTGATATACTGGGCCTGAAGGTAATGCACAGTATATTCCCTGTCACAAACTGTGCCCCTCCAATTCCCCAGGCTATTTTAAGGAATTAAAATGCGGAGAGTGAGCCAGTACACTAGCAGCTCTAAATTATAGTTGCCATTTTCGCAGCCCAAGTGGAGGACAGCACTTTTTACAGATAATGGTGAGCAGAGTAGTGACATGCCCGAGGGATATGGGAAAGCTGATGTGGGTGCGGTCAGCTTGTGAGTGTGAAAGATAATCCATTCAGCCACATCCTGCACCTACGAATGAGTTAGACGAAGGGCAACAGAGCATGAAATAGGCTCAGTCTGGCCCCCAATGTGGGAATAGTACCAATAGATTAATTCTGTTTGGTAGACCTGCTGCTCCAAACACAATAACACAATAGGAAAACACAGTCCACTATAATTGGAGTGAGCAGCAGGACAAATGTGGGTGTCAAAAGTTTGCAAGTGAGTGGTGGAGTTTGCTGGAGAATGACAGGCAGAGGCTAAGAGAAGGAGAGAGTTGGAGAAACGAAAATGGGAGAGTGAGCGACGGCACCAGGGAGTGTGGTGGAGCGCAAGCTAAAGAGCAAGGGACGCGCGAGAGCACCAGGGGGGACACGGCCTAGGGAGGACGCGCGAGAGCACCAGGGAGGACGCGGGCCAGGGGGTGGTGGGGGGGGGGGGACGCCGCGCGAGCGCACCAGGGGGGGGGGACGACGGCGACGCGCGAGAGAGCACCGGGGGGGGGGCGGGGGACGCGCGAGAGCACCGGGGGGGGGGGCGGGGGACGCGCGAGAGCAACCGGGGGGGGGGGCCGGGGACGCGCGAGAGCACCAGGGGGGGGGGGGACGGGACGCGAGAGCACCAGGGGGGGGGGGGACGCGAGAGCACCAGGGGGGGGGGGACGCGAGAGCACCAGGGGGGGGGGGGGGGAGACGCGCGAGAGCACCGGGGGGGGAGACGCGCGAGAGCACCGGGGGGGGAGGGGCGATGCGCGAGAGCACCGGGGGGGGGGCGGGGGGAGACGCGCGAGAGCACCAGGGGGGGAGATGCGCGAGAGCACCGGGGGGGGGGGGAGATGCGCGAGAGCACCGGGGGGGGGGAGACGCGCAAGAGCACCGGGGGGGGGGGGAGAAGCGCGAGAGCACCGGGGGGGGAGACGCGCGAGAGCACCGGGGGGGGGGGGAGACGCGCGAGAGCACCGGGGGGGGGGGGAGGAGACGCGCGAGAGCACCGGGGGGGGGGGGGGAGACGCGCGAGAGCACCGGGGGGGGGGGGGGGAGACGCGCGAGAGCACCGGGGGGGGGACGCGGGAGAGCACCGGGGGGGGGGACGCGGGAGAGCACCGGGGGGGGGGGACGCGGGAGAGCACCGGGGGGGGGACGCGGGAGAGCACCGGGGGGGGGGGAAGCGCGAGAGCACCGGGGGGGGGGGGGGGGAGCGCGAGAGCACCGGGGGGGGTATGGGGGGACGCCGCGCGAGAGCACCAGGGGGGGGACGACGACGCGCGAGAGAGAGAGAGAGAGAGATCACCAGGGGGGGGGGGGACGACGACGCGTGAGAGCACCAGGGGGGGGGGACGATGCGTGAGAGCACCGGGGGGGGGGGACGATGCGTGAGAGCACCAGGGGGGGGGGGGACGATGCGTGAGAGCACCAGGGGGGGGGGGGGACGATGCGTGAGAGCACCAGGGGGGGGGGACGATGCGCGAGAGCACCGGGGGACGCGCGAGAGCACCGGGGGACGCGCGAGAGCACCGGGGGACGCGCGAGAGCACCGGGGGACGCGCGAGAGCACCGGGGGACGCGCGAGAGCACCAGGGGACGCGCGAGAGCACCAGGGGACGCGCGAGAGCACCAGGGGACGCGCGAGAGCACCAGGGGACGCGCGAGAGCACCAGGGGACGCGCGAGAGCACCAGGGGGGGGGGGGGCGGGGGACGCGCGAGAGCACCAGGGGGGCGGGGGACGCGCGAGAGCACCAGGGGGGGGGAACACGGCCCAGGGAGGACGCGCGAGAGCACCAGGGGGGGGGGGGGGAACACGGCCCAGGGAGGACGCGCGAGAGCACCAGGGGGGTGGGGTGGGGGGGGGGGCGGGGCACACGGCCCAGGGAGGACGCGCGAGAGCACCGGGGGGGGGGGGGGAAACACGGCCGGGGGGGGGGACACGGGCCGGGGGGGGGAGACACGGCCCAGGGAGGACGCGCAAGAGCACCGGGGGGGGGGGGACACGGCCCAGGGAGGACGCGCAAGAGCACCGGGGGGGGGGGGGGGGGGACACGGCCCTGGGAGGATGCGCGAGAGCACCAGGGGGGACACGGCCCAGGGAGGACGCGCGAGAGCACCGGGGGGGGGGGGGTGGGGGGGTACACGGCCCAGGGAGGACACGCGAGAGCACCGGGGGGGGACACGGCCCAGGGAGGACGCGCGAGAGCACCGGGGGGGGGGGGGGGGACACGGCCCAGGGAGGATGCGCGAGAGCACCAGGGGGGGGACACGGCCCAGGGAGGGTGAGTAGAAAAGCACAGTGAGGGGGGAAGGGGGCTATGTTGCGCATGTAGCTGAATGCAGCCTTGTGTGTGAGCTCCGGTAGTGTACCCAGGTCCGGGACATGACACCCGCTGAAAATTTACCGGTTTCTGATCAAATTATACAAGAAGGCATATGAAGGTCTGGTGGCATGCTGTCTGCAACAATCGTACGGATTGGGCTGATGGAACTGAAGATATGACAAGTTTTCTGCGCGCCACGAGGTGGCCTACAGAGGAAGCATTGCGATCCCGCAGACGACTCCTGCTGGCGTGCGGTGTAAAACATTCAAACCGTGTCCAACAGATCCGTCCGGGGCCTTCTGCCCAGCACTCAGAAGACCAAGCCCCCGGTCGAGGCACAGTGAACACTTTGGCGGCTGGGACCGTGCAGACAAAGCAAGAAGTTATTGCGGGCTATTACACAGGAGATGGCAACTGCTGGCTGCAACAGAAGGACGGCTGAACATAAAGGCCTCAATAGCTTGAGCTGAGCGGTGCACGACGCGGATGATCCACACTAGGGTCCGTAGACCCCAGAAAAACAGAGCAACAGGAGCGCAGAGAGGCTAACTGACCCCTATCCAGGAGGAAACAGCTAACGGTACAGACGAACATTGCAGTACAGTAAGCTGAGGCGGAGAGGAGGCCCACACCCGCGGACCAAACCGCAAGCATAATACCACTGATCCATCCCCCTGGTGGGCTGAGCAGACACAACCACCACCCACTATCCCCACACCTCGGAAGAGCCTTTGGTCTGCCATTACTGAAGCAGGGGTATCGACTGTGCATCGCACATTCAGCGTGCAGCATAGCAGGGAACAATAACGCACATGCCCGCGTGAGCAACCTGGGGCAACACCGAGTACATAGCACCCTGCACACTGGGCTGACTTATAACGCACAGCCTCCTGGACACAACGAATAACGCCACCATCCCCCGGAAATAATTTCACAGGGCACGATGGCTAGCCCGCCACCCCTTTATGGAAGCAGAGTAAGACCTTTAGCGAAGGGGACACTCTACGATAAAGATAGGTGACAAGCTCTTAAGAGGGGGGGGGAGAGGAGTGAGCACATATAGCAAGAGACGCTGTGCCTTAAACCTGCACACCACAAAGCAGCGTATAGGTTTCATTCTAAGGACAAGCCACATGAGTAAAAACAGCTGCAAGAACTGCATCTACATAACACTGCTGCCAAACAGGCTGGAAAGCACCCGGGTGTATAACCCATGCATGCCTGTATAGAATGCACCCTACCAACCCCCAACACAAGACGTGAAACTGGTAACACTGGTGCGACAGGGGCATACACCAATTTAGAGGCTTAATTCAAGAACGTCATTTCATGAGCTGGGAAGATATCAAGGCAATCGTAGGTGATACACCGCTGCACAGTATACAGTATCGATCAGCAATAGCTACGGTGTGCGATGGCTTCCCAGAGGAATCTCTAGCCCACCGGAGCCTGGGGTGTGTGCTCTCACCCAGCGATACAAAGAAATCAGCCTCAGTGTTGTACGAGATTACGCTGTCCACCAGGGAAGTTCTGGCACCAGATGTTAAGAAAGAGTGGGAAAATTATCTGGGAATGACCCTCACGGACACAAATGAACAAGTTACTTAACTGGTAACGTTCTTTCGATTGGATGTTCCTCCAACGTATTCCTCATCTTAGATAGACTCCCAAAGCAGTATGGACAATTCCTCTGGAGGAGAGGGTAGATTTTTCGATACTCTTAGATGGCTGAGTATAGTACTGCTTTTCCAAAGGTTAGCTCCCTAGACTGGGAAGCATCCAGGTTATAGAATTTTCCATCCAGCTTTGCTGCCTGCTCTTCCGAAAAAATTTCCGCAGAGGGTGCCGATGTCGTCGAGTCGATGGTCCCTCGAAGGCCTCCGTCGAGGGTGACGTCATCGGGTGTATAAGTAGCACGCGCTGCGCCCGTTGGCCTCAGTTCTGTTTTTCCCCTTTTTATCTTTGATCTTGTACTGTGTAGATTGTGCCGGCAGTCAGGTATGAGCCTTGCGAGATTTGAGATGGCAATAACCCGGAAAAAACTACAGAGGGTTAGGCTGGTAGGGCGATGAGGAATACGTCGGAGGAACATCCAATCGAAAGAACGTTACCAGTTGCTAAGTAACTTGTTCTTCGAGTGGATTGTGTCCTCCAACGTATTCCTCATCTTAGATAGACTCCCAAAGCAGTATGGACAATTCCTCTGGAGGAGGGGGTAATTTTTCGATACTCTTAGATGGCTGAGTATAGTACTGCTTTTCCAAAAGTTAGCTCCCTAGACTGGGAAGCATCCAAGTTATAGAATTTTGAGAAGGTGTGTAGCGAAGACCAAGTTGCTGCTTCGCAAATGGATCTTATATTTTTTTCTTATTGATTCAGTTGCATTATTTTTATGTTACAACTTTTCAATAAACATAACATATCAACACAATCTGAACATGGTACATTAAATATAAAAATAATTTAAGATCATTTCTCAAAGGATCATTCAGGTTGGACAAACAGTAGATACAAAATAGATATTAATAATCCGATATTCACAATTTGATCAGAGTTTCTTAAAAAAAAAAAAAAAGGACACTGTCTTAAATTTCATCATACTCGGTTCAACTAAGAGTATTCAATCACGGATTCAATGAATTTTCCCTTGATCTAAATTTAAAGAGAAGAACATTTACAGTTGCTATCTGAATTTTCAAGTCTGTCGAGCCAAAAATACGATCCCAACAAGCATCAGATTCATACATAGCAAAATCCAGGGCAATATTTATGAAAATGCAATTGCCTCAGACTCGTAAGATTAGGACATGTAGTGATTAAATGGGCTAAGGTTTCTGGGATTTTGGTTGTTTGACAAAAATTTTGAAGAGGTCCTATAAGGTGACGCGTATAGAGGAGATCTCTCGTTTCCCATATATGTAGCCGGAAACAGAGGATTACATTTCTATATTTCGGTGAAGGGGCTCTTGATAAATAGGATTGTGTAATGCCTCTTTTATGTGGTGGAAAACGAAAGCTCGAGGCATGTTTATAGGTGAGACATTTCTGATGATTCATGATCCAGGAGGTCTGATGAATTTTTTGTTTAGCCTTATCAGGATTTTGCAGAAGGGTTTCAATTGAAATATCTGCGTCAGCTAAGATCTTATAAACTGCTGACAGCCATCTTTGGATAAAGACGTGATCTGTCGTAAAGATGTAGTTCGACAATACCTTAAGTAGGCGGTCTATCCGAGATGATATTAGACATTTCCTGAAAAATGAACATTGTTTCCAGTTAAGATGTGCTGACAGGGAAGAGAGGCCTAGTTCGTATCGTAACCATGAGATGGGAATACACTGAGGCAGATGCAGCACATTCCGCCAAAATTTAGCCTCCCATTTATCAAGAGTAGTAGATGGTATGGGGGTCCTGCTTCCAAACCGTATAATATGGTGGGAATGACTTTCATCTGCCAAAATGTTAAGGCCGGGATTATGGAAAATTTTCCAAATTTTGCAAGAAGAATACGTGATTGTGAAATCGCTGTAAGAAGTTTGACTTCAATCTGAGCCATATGTTTCAGTGAATGGAGTGAGGCTTCAAAAATAATACCTAGATAGGTATATGATGAAACCAGGGACAAAGAAGGGAATAGTTTCTTACCTGTAACTCCATTTCTCCAGCATTGGTATCTTTCATGGATTCACATGCTTAGAATATTCCCCGTCGTCAGACTGGGACCCCCGCTACACATATATAGCCTTTTCCTATAGGAAAACTTTCGACACTTTTGTGTCCTATCTACGTCCTTTTAGGACCCGCCTACGCATGCTCCGTAGGCCGTCCCAGTATAAGAGGCCCGCCCCCGCGGTTCCCCTTCAGATTTCGGCCCCTCCAAAGTAGGAAGGGTTAAACTTATCAAATACATTGCATTCCGGGGAGGTTAGGTGGGCGCATGTGAATCCATGAAAGATACCAATGCTGGAGAAATGGAGTTACAGGTAAGAAACTATTCCCTTCTCCAGCATTGGATCTTTCATGGATTCACATGCTTAGAATAGATTGTATAGCAGTAACACTTGAGACGGCGGTGAGAATGTAATGTAATATACCCTCACCATACTATACAATGCATATGTACAGTAGGAATAAGTTAACTCATATAACCTTACCCACATAAAGTATACTGTCATCAAAAAGGTAGAAAACAGATTCTCCACAGCGTGGCGCTTACCTTACTGAAACAGATGGCGCAGGACAGCTCTTCCCATCTGCACCTCGTCCGCATGCTGCCTGGCAAGGCAGTAGTGGCGGGTAAACGTGTGGGGCACTGACCATGCCGCAGCCTGGCATATGTCCGTCAGCGGAATTCCTGCCCATAAAGCTGCTGAGGAGGACATTGATCTTGTAGAATGGGCTCTAGGATGTCCTTGCAGTGGCCTTCCGGCCTTGGAGTGACAAAACGCAATCATCGATGAGACCCATCGAGCCAATCCCTGTTTAGAGATTGCTTTTCCTCTCGTCGACGGACCATATGCGATGAACAGTTGTCGAGTAGACCTGAGTTCCTGTGTACGATGTAGGTAAAATTTCAGAGCCCTCTTAACGTCCAGGGTATGAAGAGCTTTTTCTGCTGTCGATGGTGTCGCGAAGAAAGTAGGGAGAACAATGGACGAGTGTTTGTGATACACTGTCGGGACAAACGTAGGATTAGTTGCCAGGACCACTTTGTCCTTAAAGAATCTTAGGTATGGCGGGTCTACGACCAGCGCTTGCAGTTCCGAGATTCTCCTAGCTGATGTGATAGCAATCAAGAATGCCAACTTCCACGATATGAATTTTATGTCGGACGTGGCCATAGGCTCAAAAGGCGGTTTTATTAAGCCTGCCAAAACTGTGTTGAGACTCCAAGTTGGGGGGAAACGTTTTACCGGGGGAAAAATTCAAAATAAACCCCTCATGAAGTGTTTCACAAGTCTGTCGCTAAATAGAGGAGACGACTGCCTCTTCCTCGTGAACCTTGAGATGGCCGCCAGGTGCACCTTTATCGATGTGAAGGATAACCCCCTCTCCGCCAAGAGGAGCAGGTAAGATAGAACTTGTTCCGGCGTCACCAACAACGGTTGTAGGCCTTGTTGTCCTCGACACCATTCACAGAACCTCCGCCACTTATAGGAGTAAGATTTATTTGTAGAAGGGGCTCGGGCCGCCTGCAGAATTTGTTGGCAATCCTCCGCAACGTTTAAAGCACCGAACTCCGAAAAGTCAGGAGCCAGGCTGCAAGGTTGAGACTGTCCGGGTCGTGATGCCACACCGTGCCTTTGTCCCGGTATAGTAGGTTCGGGACTCTCGGAAACGCTATGGGATGTTCCAGCGACAGGTGAAGCAGGTCGGAGAACCACGGTTGCCTCGGCCAGTGTGGTGCCACTAGAATTACCCGGCAATTGTATCTGCGTATCCACTGAATTGTCCTCCGTATGAGGGGGAACGTGGGAAAAGTATAAAGGAACATGTCCGTCCATGGGAAGGAGAATGCCTCCCCCATGGAACCCTCTTGAGGCCATCTGCTTGCGAATGCCTCGCATTTCTTGTTGTCTTTGGTCGCGAAGGCGTCCAGAGGGGGGTGACCCCATTTCTGGAACACTCATCAGGTGAACTGTGTCCATTTCCCACTCGTGTATTTGGGCCATGCTTCTGCTGAGGGAGTCTGCTTGGGAGTTCCTCACTCCTGGAAGGCGATGAGCCACGATGGAAATTTCGTGCTTTAATGCCCAATGCCATGTTTTCTGGGCTTCTATGGAAAGAGTTCTTGATCGCGTCCCTCCTGGTTTCCTCAGATAAAACATGGCCGTTGTATTGTCAGTCAGTATTCGTACTCGCGAGCCCTTGATGTGTGGTAGGAATGCCTTCAAGGCCCATCGTACTGCTCTGAGTTCTAACACGTTTATGTGTAGGAGTGACTCCGTTGGAGACCAGCGACCCTGCATTTGGAGAGCACCCATGTGAGCTCCCCATCCGGTTAGGGACGCATCCGTGACTATGGTTCGCTGAAACTCCGGCCCCTGTAGGGGTACGCCGTTGTTGATTGTGGAAACTCTGCCACCACTGAAGGGTCCGAAGCAGCTGGTCGTCGTCGATGGTTATCTTGTCTGACCACGATCCTTGAGCCTGCGTCCATCGGTCCGCGAGGAATTCCTGGACTGGCCTCATGAACAGGCGACAGTTTTCCACCAGATGGATGCAGGATGCCATGGCCCCTAGGACCGAAACCTATTTTCTCACTAAGATCTTGGTGTTTCGCCGTAGTCGGCATGCTTGTTGATTGAGTCTTGAGGTTCTGTCGAGAGAAGGTTTCACTAGCCTTAACTGGGTCTCGAACTGTGCCCCCAGGAATACCAGCGATCTCGATGGCTGCAGAGAGGATTTTTCGAAGTTTATGGCGAATCCCAGCTGTTGTAGAAGCTGCATGGTGGCTTGTAAACTTGTGTTGGTCGACGCTGGGGAGGATCCCCTTACCAGCCAGTCGTCGAGGTATGGGTATACGTGGTGGCCTTGCTTCCTTAGCCAGGCCGCTACTGGAGCCAGGCATTTCGTGAACGTTCTGGGGGAGATCTTGAGGCCAAAAGGAAGAACCGTGAATTGGTAGTGAGTCCGCCCTATTACAAATCTAAGGAATTTCCTGTGTTTCCGACACATTGGAATATGGAAATACGCGTCCTGTAAATCCAGGGACGCTAGAAAATCCCCCTCTTGAACTGCGCAGATCACTTCCTGCAGAGTGAGCATCTTGAATTTTAGGCTCTTCAAAGATTTGTTGAGATCGCGTAAGTCTAAAATGGGACGCCATTTGCCGTTCGGCTTTTTTACAATGAAATATCTTGAGTAGACTCCTTGACCTCTCTGTGATGTTGGAACTAATTCTATCACGCCCTTTGCTAACATGAGTGTTACCTCTTGTTGCAGTATCTTCAGATGGGAATGAGCGGTGAACGCAGGTGGAATTTGCGGAGGGCTGTGTTTGAATTGTAGAGAGTGTCCGTTTCTTACAGTATCCAGCACCCATTGATCCGTCGTTATTCGTTCCCATTCGTCGACATATGCTGAAACTCTTCCCCCCAGAACGGTGTGTTGTATGTCACTGCTGATCTTTATTTTGCTTGTCTCTCGACGACGACGGATATGATGTTTTTTTTCTGGAAGTTCCGGCGACGGTTTGCCGTTTGGGAGGCACGTCTGTATCCCTGGGAGGGGTAAGCTGATCTGCCAAAGGATCTGTCTCCAGATGCAGAGAATCTTGAATTACCTGAAGCCCCTCTAAAGGGACGAAAAGACTTGTAGTTTCTGTCACTCTGGAGGGCACCCAATGAACGTGCCGTGTCCGAGTCCTCTTTCATTCTCTTTAGGTCTTCGTCCACCTTCTCACCGAAAAGAAGGTCTCCCTCAAAGGGCATATCTAAAACTTTGTATTGTACTTCTGGCCAGAAGTAGGTACACTTAAGCCATGACTGTCGACGTAATACGACCCCATTATTGACTTGCTTGAAGCCTGACTCAGCGAGGTCCACCGCGATGTTTGTGTGATTTGAGGCTTCCTCACCTTCTCGGACGAGTAACATCGCTGCCTTCCTATGCTCTTCCGGAAGATGATCAAGCAACCGAGCTAGCCTGTGCCACATCTCCCTATCGTATCTGGCAACAATTGCCAGAGAGTTTGCGGCCTTTACTGTGGTCACTCCCACAGATAGCACTTTTTTGCCAAAGGCATCTTGGCGTCTCGCTTCGTTCTCCGGAGGAGTCGTGCACTTGTGCTGGGCCTTCGCCTTCCTCGCTGCTGCCGCCGACACCACAGAGTCTGGCGTTGGTTGGGAGGATAAACACTTGGGGGTAGACTCTGGAGCCTTAAACTTTTTTTCCAGGCGTCCTTTCACTGCCGGCTCTGAAAACGGGTGACGCATTGTCTGCAACCCCTCCTTCCATACATGGTCTAGTATTGGTATCGAGAACACAGACCTCCTTCTCTTACCCATGTGGTCGAACAAAAAACAGTCCTTTTTCTGTTCTTCCTGGGACAAACCAAATTCTTTGCATGCCTTCTCCATCATAGAATGGAATGACGCAATGTCGTCCGGAGGGGACGGGTGAGCTGGGCTTCTAGGGGTTTCCAACTCCACCTCTGACTCCCAGGTTGGATCCCTGGAGGGGGATGATGAGATATCCGACATGGCTCCCCTGTCAGACTCCGAATCTGGCAGCTCACCTTCCTCTTGTGCCAGTTCTGAGATTGGCGTGCGTAGGTGCGTCGGTTGACGGGACGGGCTCGTCGACGGGTGACTGCGGCAGGTTTGCCTGAGGTAGTCTCTGGTCCAACGACTAACAACGATTGAAGCGTGGACAGAATTTCCAACGACAAAACAGATTGAGGATTGAGAAGAGGGGCAGATACCGGTATAACGGATCCCCTCGTCGACGACTTGTCAGCCACTCGTAGCCCTAGGTCTGCTGGGCCAGCTATTCTCTCATTCTCGTCCTCCCAGGACAGCAACACAGCCTGTTTATCCGGGGGGGGGGGGGTCGGATCAAAAACTTCAGGCCTCCAGGCCTCCTGTAGAACCCCCATCGACGAGGCCATCGTTGTCGTCGTCGGTGGGACGGTGGATGCCACCTGCGTAAGTGGCAGGGTGGAGGCAGATGACTGGGCCGCCGTCGACGACGGTGACTTAGCAGGTGGTTTTGGCGGTCCCGCCTTTTCCACACTTGGCTTGCTTTTACTCGACTCTCGACTCGTGGTCGATCTATGATGATCGCCCGAGGAGGATTTCCTTTCCTTTGATGAAGATGATTTCTTTGACGAGGAGTCTCTAGTTGAGTGGCTTCCAGACGACTCTTTTTCCGTCGGTCGAGATTTCTTCGCCGGTGGTTCCGACGAGGTAGCGCGGCGTGATGTTTTCGCCGATTGTGTGGAGCCTACCTCCGAAGGGGTGTATGCCCCCGCTCCCTCATTCAGCCATGCCACCAGTCGTCGACTGCGGTCCTTGAGGGTTTTTTGAGAAAACCCTTTGCATATGTCGCAGTTATCCGCCGAATGATGAGGGTGGAGGCAATATATACAATCCATATGTCCGTCCCACTCGTAAACTTTTTTCAAGCCGCACGTCGCGCATGGGCGGAACAGCGCTTTTCCTGACACGGAGGACATTTTCTGTACTCAAATTCCAGTAACACAACCTTGTACAAAATAGTAAGACAACGCGAGGAGATCCCACTACTTTGGAGACGGTTGAAATCTGAAGGGGAACCGCGGGGGCGGGCCTCTTAAACTGGGACGGCCTACGGAGCATGCGTAGGCGGGTCCTAAAAGGACGTCGATAGGACACAAAAGTGTCAAAAGTTTTCCTATAGGAAAAGGCTATATATGTGTACCGAGGGGTCCCAGTCTGACGACGGGGAATATTCTAAGCATGTGAATCCATGAAAGATCCAATGCTGGAGAAATATTATTACCAATCAACCAATGTTTCCGAGTATGGAGGCCAAGATGAGGATTGAACATCAAGACTCGAGTCTTTGAGGAGTTAATTTTTAGATCATTCTCTACGACATAATGGTCTAGGGCTGATAAAAGTTTTTGTAAACCATTGGGAGTCTTTGAAATGAGAACGATATCATCAGCGTAGAACAGTGCTTTAATTGGGACACCATTAATTTTCGGAGAATCTGATTGAATGGGTTCAAAGGAATATTTGATATCTTGGATATAATGATTGAAAATGGCTGCCGCCAACAGACAGCCTTGTTTAAAGCCACGTGTAGTCGGAATCGGGTGGGAGAGTAAGCCATTCAACGTCAATCTAACCTGAACCGAGGTGGTAGAATGAAAATGATAAATAAGATCGGTAATGGAGGGGGGACATTTGTCATGAATAAGTTTAGACATAAGTTTAACTCTAGAAATTGAGTCAAATGCAGAGTGCAGGTCCACAAAAGCAAAGTAGACCTGCTGTTTTTGAATGTGACAGAGATTTGATGGAGTTTAAAAGGAACATGTTGACTGCTGTGCCCATTCCGGCAACAAAACCTGTTTGGAACGGATTGCGATGGAGATGGATTGAAGTCCATCCAGAAAATTCAAGCAGCAAAAACTTTGCAAAAATCTTGCTCGGCGAGTCAAGAAGTCGCGAGTCATGGGTCGATAATTCTCGGGGAGCAAACGATCTCCCTTCTTGTAAATGGGCACGAGAATAGACGAGTGCCATGAAGATGGGAGTGTTCGAGTGATCAAAATATTTTGAAATAAAGGAAGAGAATTTGGGCCCAATGGTTTATGTTGGATTTAACCATTAAATTGCTGATTCCATCGGGTCCTGCAGCTCTCAAGTTTTTAGCCAATTTTATGTAAATAATGGTTTCCATCTCGCAGTTCAGGGACCATTGCGTGGTGGACTGCATTTGGTATTTGAAATTACTGAACTCCAGATCAGAATATAATTCGGAGAAGTGTTGGACCCATTGCGCTTCTTGCACGCCATTGGCTTGTGCATCTAGTTGATGATTACAATGTTTATGCTCAAGTAATTTCCATATAGTTGCAGAATTTTTTGTAGCTAGAGTGTTAAGCATAAACTCACTATCTTGCTGAAATAACAAGGCTCTATGTCCACGAACCCAGTTGGTATAGCAGGTTTTTGCCTGCCTTGCGTGGGCAAACCGAGAGCTTAGTGACGAGGAGAGCAATAATTTCCGTTCCTGCCTATAACTAGACCTTCTATGATGTAATTCATGGTCAAAGGAGCGTAAGTGAGTAATCGACCTCTGTTTAGAGATAAGAATGTTGTTCTGAAATTGTTGTAGAAGGTGTGTATATTCAATCTTAGAATTGGGATTGGGCTCCGTGGTATGGGCAAGTGATTGTTTTAACATCCAAAACATTCTAGAGGACACCGAGAGGCGATTAACAGAGGAATTGATATCAAGTTGTTGAGGACCTTTTAGTATGAGAAGGCGCTATAGCCAGGGGTCTTAGGAAATGTAGTGTCAAAAGCTTGTGGTCACTATACATCTGAGGAGTGATGTTTAGTGAAGTGATATTATCAAACAAATTTGAGTCAGCATATATGTAATCAATTGTACTGGTGCTTAAATCACGGCGCCAAGTAGTTGAGGCTGGAAGATCACCAGGCATAGACCCGT
This sequence comes from Ambystoma mexicanum, assembly GCF_040938575.1. NCBI lineage: Eukaryota > Metazoa > Chordata > Amphibia > Caudata > Ambystomatidae > Ambystoma > Ambystoma mexicanum. The sequence goes on along the minus strand of NC_090921.1, from coordinate 342,464,464 downwards.
TGATAATCATAAAGTTATTGTGAGACATGAAGGTAGACCAAGTCAAGACCTCCTGGGCAGTAGATTCAGAAGTTGGATTAAAACAATCAAGATTAAGATCGCCAAGAAGAAAAGTGGCAGTAACATCAGATGCCTGGGAAACTATTTCCAACATATAGGAGAGTTCTCTAAGGAATAAATTCAAAGAGAGTTTTGCCGGATTCCGGTATATGTTGAAGATGGTCATATTGCCTCCACAGCCAATTACTCGAACTAATTGTATATAGATGTCGAAGGCGCACCATGGAACTATTTCTAGGTCGGAAGATTGTCTAACTGCAACCAAGAGGCCTGACATTGGACGACCTTTCTCACCTCTTACAGCCGCAATAAGTGCAATTGCATAATTGTCCCAAACAGGAGGAATTAGAAAACATGTTTCTTGAAAAGCCAGTATATCATAAGAGTGAGTGAACACATCAATAGAATGTTGTAAGTGAACATGGCCTCTGGTGTTCCAACAACCTAATGAAATGGAACGATATTTCGGAGGATCCTGAGGTTATAAATTGTGACAGCCATTTTTGGTAGATTGATAAACTCGTGTGGTTTGGAGGGATTTACCAGAGTCACTAGCCGATAGATTTGTTGAGGTGAACAGGGATTGTGATCGATAAGGGTCCTGAGAGATAAGAAATCCCATCTCAAACAATATCAGGTTAGCATTCCAAAGCAGTTTCGCCACAGTAGCTGAAGGAATCCATAGACGGACAATGGTGAAGTCAGCATCAGCAATGAATTCCACCAGGTCGATATCAGTTGACGAGATGTGTTCCAAGGTGTCAACATCATTCAGGATATTTAGTACACACTGTCTATTGAGATCATACATAGGATATGAGCCACGACATTTCATGATCAATGAGTGGCCATTTGGTGCACGAGTATTGGAAACTTGAGATAGAGTTTTAGGAGGTATTTTACTGAGGTTCGTATTTTTGGAAGACTGCAAGGTGGCGGGGCGGGGAAGAGGGTGGTAGTTCAGCTTTGTCGATGCAGGGGAGGTGGCAGACCAGGACTGGCAGGCAGGAAGGCTTCGTAATGAGTCCTGAGTTTGATGTGGAACTGTTATTGAAGAACCGGGGCGCAGACCACTTTGGACATAAGGAGCACCGTGGGTTTCAAAAAAAGCGTCCAATAAAGATTTAAACTGAGAGGTCATCAAATCAGAATTATGTAAAGAGTTGTCACACGGCATGTTGTTAGAAACCTGATCTTGAACTGTGGTAGGGGGTAACGTGGAGACTGGAGGGGGAGGCGTCACACTTGTAGGCGCCATTCTGAAAGGATTGTTGGTTGAAATCAGGGGAACAGCATCGGTAGACTGAGTGGGAACACAAGTGGGAGGAATAGACTGGTTTTTCAAGGAAAGATGCTCATCAATGGCATTTTTTGATGAGAGCAATTTTTGCAGTAGATAAATTATCAGGGCAAATTATGGGGCTGGAAGTGATCAAAGTAGGCGCAGAGATTGGAATGGAAGTGATGGAAGCATCAGCCTTTGAACATGCAGGAGGCACCGAGATTTCCAAAGCATTAATTAAATTATATAGGAGGAGAGTAATGAAAATTGTTAAGAGGAGGTGAACTGCCACAATGACCACTCTTATCAATTTGACACGCTGGCTTGGGTTGATTGATAGATGGAACCTGTGGGAAACTTACAGATGGAGGTTTAAAGAAAGAGGCAATGGAATTCTTCGGAAGCTTCGGGGCAAGCATGTTTTTAGATTTCTTGATAAGTGATAGAATCAATAATCACCAACTCAGGAATCACGTGAGGTAGGTTTCCTTGAGTCGAGGAGATGTTCTCCCAAGAAAAATCATTGAACACAATGGTTTCATTAACGGGATCATCCTCAGTGGGGCAAATGATTTCTTCAAATGAGGGAACAGTGGGAAAAGGTCCCAACTGGGTAGAAACTAGATGAGCAGGCACTTGGGTTGGCACAGGATTTAGGGAAGTTATCCAATCATAAATGGTGTCAATCTGCAGGGATTGAGTAGAAATGTTATCGTCAAGACGTTCAGTTTGTAAAGACTTAACACTGTGGTATTTAATGCAGCAAGCGTAATTTCAAGCATAGTGGGTAAAGTGATAGACGCAGAAACCGGCGAAGATGGTTGAGGCTGCGCACGCGGAGTCCGATGCGCGTCAAGAGAAGCATCACTTGGAGCATTACTGATGGATGAGATTTCATGTGGCTGGGCTAGATCATGGATACTAGCCACAGAAAATGGGGAGTGGGGTAAATCAGCATGAGAAGAAATGGTCTCCTTATTTACAGGGGTAAGACATTCATAAATGGTATCTAAAGTGGGAGCTACTGGCAGGACATGCATTTTGAAGCGATGGTTATCGGCAGCAAGCAAGGTTGAATCAGAGACAAGTTGTGACAGTGGGGCTATTGGAGACCCTGCTACCCATTGACTGGGACCAGCAGCGCGGCACGGAGCATGCACCATGTGTTGGGAGGTGCCAAACGTGCCGTGCACTGGAGTTAAGGGTTGACAAAGGGATGTGCGAGTGTGGTTGCTTTCCGCGATAATTGAGCCATGGGTTGACAGAGGAAAATTATCAGTGGGTCTCCGTTGTGATTGCAATGGGGGGGAGGGGGGGCCAGATAGTGACGGCAACCTACGAAACGCACAGAAATTATTCATCACAGAATTTGTCAAATTAGCAGCAATTACAGAATCATCGGGCATGCCTACTTTGAGAGACTGAAGATGGGTGAACATAGTAAATTATGCAAAATTCGAAGGAAAGAAAATAATAATATATATATAAAAAAACAGACAAAGTAGTGCGCCCTCAACACCCGTGGACAGCCGTAGACAGCCCTTGCCAAACAGCGCTTCACAAATGGATCTTATTGGAACATCTCTTTGAAGGGCCGTGGATGAGGCGATGCCTCTGGTGAAATGAGCCTTAACCCTTCCTGAGGGTCTTTTTGAGCTAGTCTGTAGCATTCTGAAATGCAAAGCACAATCCAGCGTGAAATTTTCTGTTTTGTCACCGATTGACCCAGTTTCCTTCCTGTATAACCTATAAACAGCTGGTTGTCCACTCTAGTCTGGAAAGTCTAGAGATGTAAAAGCTTAAAGCTCTTTTCGGATCCAACTGTGTAATCTTTCCTCCTCCTTCGAAGGATAGGGTGGAGGATAGAATGCGGGTAAGACAATTTTCTGACAAATGAAAAACAGATTACTTTGAGTAAAAATGATGGTTTTACCCTCAACACAACTCTGCCCTTATGGAACACAGTATAGGGTGGCCCAGAAGACAGTGCCTGCAATTCGCTCACTCTTCTTGCTGATGTTAGAGCAACCAAGAAGGCTGTTTTCCACGTTAGTAATCTTAATGGACACGTGTGCATAGGCTCAAAAGGAGCACACTAAGAATTTTAGGACTACATTTAGATCGGTACTTGGGTGAGGAGGAAATGGGTGAGGAGAAAACACATTAGTGAGTCCTTTTAAGAATTGTATTATGAAAGGAATTTTGAAGTAGGAGCATTCTTCCGATGAGCGCTTGAAAATGGAAAGTGCCGCAAGGTAACCTTTTATTGTTCCGATATTCAGACCTCTATGTGCTAGGGTCAGAAGGAAAGATAATACTTCCGGAATAGAACATAGGAAAGGATCGACATTCTTTTCTCTGCACCAGTTGCAAAACTTTTTCCAACGGCAACGGTATAGAGACTTTGTTGCTGGCCTTCTTGCCGAAAACAACACCTCCATAACGTCATCTGGAAGGTTCCAGTCCCTGTATCTCAGCCTTTCAGATACCAAGCATGAAGGTTGAGCTTTTGGCCTCTGGATGGAGAACCTGACCCTCCATTTGAGAGTGAAGGTTCTCTCTCTGAGGAAGACGTACTGGGGACAGCTGGACATGTCTAGAAGGTCCGGGTACCACGTTCCCCTGGCCCAACCCGGGGCAATTAGGATCATGCGGCTCCGAAACCTTCTCAGCCTCCTGATGACCAGAGGAATGACGGGAATCGGAGGGAACGCGTACAATAGTGGGAAATACCACTCCACCACGAACGCCTCCCACAGGGCTCCTCTCGGGGGAAATTCCCTTGAGCAATACCTTTTGCATTTTCGGTTGATTCCGGTTGCAAACAGGTCTACTTGAGAGGTTCCCCAAAGGACGAAGATCTCTTGAATGACTTCCTGAGCCAGTTCCCATTCGTGGGATACCGTGCTCTGCCTGCTTAGAGCATCTGCCATCATATTCTCTTCCTCGGCTAGATGAATTGCCGTTAAAGAGATTCCTTCCTGAATCGCCCAATACCAGAGCTGCATTGCCTCTCTGCACAGGGGTAGTGACCCCACACCACCGCTTTTGTTTAGGTAGTGCATGGCCACTGTGTTGTCTGTCATTATCAGGACATTCTTTCCCCTGACAGATGGCAGGAAGGCCTTCAGCGCTAGTCTGATTGCCCTCAGCTCTAAAAGGTTGATATGTAGTTTGGGCTCCGATGGAGACCAACGACCGTTGATTGTCAAATCGTTGGCATGAGCTCCCCACCCCAGGAGTGAGACGTCCGTCACTACTGTGATCTCCGGCCATGGTTGCCAAAAAGGTTCTCCTTTTAGGATGTTCTCTGTACAGGTCCACCATAGGTGGTCTGTCTGACCTTGTTCGGAATCTGAAGAAGATCCGTCATTTGACCCGAGAACTGGGACCACTGAGTCTTTAGGGCCCATTGAAGAGATCTCATCCTCAAGCGTGCCTCTGGCACCAGAAAGACGGAGGATGCCATGAGGCCGAGCAACCTTAAAAAGTCGTAAGCCTGGAGATTTTGGGCATTTTGGTATTTGGAAATCTGAAGAATGTCTTGAGCCCTCGACTTGGGAGACGAGCTCTTTCCCAAGGACGTGTCCAATACAGCTCCTATGTACTGAAGCTGTTGGGAAGGTGTCATGTGTGACTTCTTGAAATTGAAGGAGAAGCCCAGTTTGTGGATGAAGTGGCAGGTGACTTTCAGATGATCCAGTGCTTGCTCGGCAGATCAACCAATCGTCCAGGTAGGGGTAGACATGAATCCCCCTCTCCTGAGATGCGCTGCCACCACTACCATTAACTTGGTAAAGACTCTCGGGGCGGAGGTCAACCCGAAAGGCAGGACTCGAAACTGATAGTGAGTCGACAACTACGAACCTCAGGTATTTTCTGTGTTTGCGATGAATCGGCACATGAAAATAAGCATCCTGGAGGTCCAATGACACCAACCAGTCCTGAAGTTGAAGGGCCTGAAGGATCTGAGAAAGGGTAACCATCTTGAACTTGTCCTTTCTGAGGAACTTGTTCAAGTTTTTAAGTCCAAGATGGGTCTCAGTCCTCCGTCCTTTTTGGGGATCAAAAAATCCGGGGAATGTCATCCCTTGTTACTCTCCGCTGCAGGTACTGGTTCTATAGCACCTTTCTCCAGCAGGGTTAAAACTTCCTGCTGTAGGAGCGGGTTTGAAGACTTCAGCGGGTGTCTCCCTGGTGGATTGCTTTGAGGTTGCGTTAGAAAAGGAAGGCAGTAACCTTGGGCTATTATTTCTAGAGCCCAAACATCTGAAGTAATGGCTCGCCATTCTTGCAGATGCTGCGACAGCCTGCCTCCTGCAGGTGTTTTGTGATGCAAGTCCTCAAAGCGGTTTTGTGGCGGATGTTGCAGCCGCTGATGGCAGAGAGGCTGCAGCCGGAGCTGGTTTAGCACGTTTTCCTTTCTGGCCCCTTTGACTGGCCATTCCTCTCGTCTTCCCATGTGAGGTATAGTAACGATAGGATCGTCCCCTTCATGACTGTCCTTGCGCACGAAAAGGCTGAGGTTGCCTAATAGCAGCTCCTAAAGATTTGGCATCTCCTTTTGAGGTCTGCAACCTCTCAAGGCTCTCGTCAGCCTTGTTGCCAAAAAGGTGAGACCCGTCAAAAGGCATGTTCAGAAGGCGGTTCTGTACGTCCGGTGCGAAACCCGACTTCCGTAACCACGCAAATCTGCGCATTACCGTTCTAGTGCCCATGGACCTGCTTACACTATCTGCAGTATACAATCCAGATTGAAGGGATTCCTGCATGGCTTCCTTTCCATCTCCAACGATGGCTAGGAACCCTTCCCTTTCTTCCCCGTCTGGTATGTGCTCTGCCGCCATTGCAATGCACTCCCAAAGAGTGTACGAAAATTTTGCCAAGGCACATGTGGAGTTGGCAGATTTTAATGCCATGCTCCCGGCTGAAAATACCTTCCGTGCCCAACCATCCACACGCTTATCGTCCCTGTCTGGAGGGATAGACGGGTATGCAAGTTTGTTAGAAGCTGTGGCTGCCTGTATGACCAGACTCTCGGGAGTTGGGTGTTTGGACAGATAGCCAGGGTCGCTACTGGCCGGGCGGTATTTTGAGGTGAGGGATTTATTTACCGGAGGAATAGAATCCGGAGTTTCCCAATTCTTAGCCACCCTATTTTGCAGGGCTACATGAAAGGGTAGTACTGGGTCTTCGGTGGGACCATGGTCCAATATATCTGTTAAATCATCCTGAATGAATTGGGCTGATGGTTTAGCCCATCCTAAATCTACTACCTTTGTCATTAATTGACGGTATGATGGGCTGGCATGCTCTCCTGGTTCTGGTCTGCCAAAGTCGTTTTGCATTGTGTAATGATTCTACCAAGTCCCTCGTTCTGCTTGCTTCTGAAATCAAGCAACCTGGGACATTTGGGGTGCCATATTCCAGGCCAAAAGGTACATTATCCTCATCAGATCTCTCCTGTTCCTCAAAAATTGAGGTCAGGGATTTGAAAAACTCCTTTCTGGGGAGAGGCTTGAAAGCCTTCTCTGGGAGAGGAGGAGGAAGAGGTCTAGTACCTGGCTCTGAGGACAATACAGGTTTTGTAACCTTATCCTTCTCTTTTTCTGGCTTCCCTGGCTTGGCTGGAGCCTTTGGCACTGAGGGTTTCGATGTCGATAACGGCGTCAACGTCATCGTGGTCGTCACCAGGGTCTGCTTCGAGGGCGTCGAGGCGACCTTCGAAGATTTTTCCCTTCGAGGTATGATGGGTCTCGGACGGCGTCGATGACCTCGAGCGGTCGACTCGACTGGAGCGTTTTCACTCGGCGTCCTGGAAGGTTCCCTATCCTTCCTTTTTCGATCACCCGGGCTCGAGGGCACGCGAGTGTCGGAGCGATGAGGCTCCCGGCCGGCTTCCGAAGAAGGCGCGGACCGAGGCTTCGCTTTTTCAAACACCTCCATCATTTTGACCCTGAATGTTTCCCACTCTTTGGTCGACAAATGTTTCGTGGGGCATTTCATCTTTTTTGGAGACTCGTCTGACGATGAGGTGGAGGGAGACCTGTGGCATTGCTTCTTCGATCTTTTTGACAAAGACAACGAGCGATGGGAATCGCTACGGGACCTCGATCGATGCCTTTCGCCTCGAGGAGAATTCTCCTCACGGGATCTCGACTCGACGCTAGAGGTTTTTTGACCTACCTGTAGCTTTCCTCTCCTAACTCGCAAGGCCTTCCCCGTCATCTCCTGACACTTCGTACAGGCCTCCATGTCGTGGCCTTCTCCGAGGCACCACAAACGCTCTCGATGCGGGTCCGTGATCGACATTTTTGACCCGCACGATTTGCACTTTTTGAATCACGATTTCGGGGTCGTGGTCGGCGTCGATGACGAGGACATATTTCGTTTATTATATATTCTCACAGAACTAGAGGCGCGCCGAATGTCCGAAGCAACGTATACTGCGGAAAAACAGAACTAGGCCAATGGGCGCCGCGAGTGATACTTATACACCCGATGACGTCACCCTCGACGGAGGCCTTCGAGGGACCACCGACTCGACGACATCGACGCACGGCGCCATCTGCTGAAAAAACTAACGAAGAGCAGGCAGCAAAGCTGGATGGAATACATCGAAGATGAGGAATACGTTGGAGGAAACAATCTACTCGAAATGCAGGCTAACGAAACACATCCTGTAATTCAAGGTACCGGTTAATCAATTATAAAATAGTAAACAGAGTACACCTCACCCCAGCCAGACTCATGAGTATGTATACCACAGCGACAGGGATGTGCCCCAGATGTGGCAGTAAAGAGGCAGGTATACTTCACATGTTGTGGTCTTGTGGAATTGTCGCTAAATATTGGAGGGATGTGTGTATAGCAATGGAAGAAATAAGTTAATCACCGTAGTGACCAACTTACTCTTAGTCCTTAGTCCCCTTTCCTCCATACTGCATGGCCGCCCATTCCAAGGGACGGGAGGCAAACTTTCACCAGAAAAAAACCCTTCTTTGCCTTTAAATTTAGAGGCGCGCTGGGGTGAGGCCCTGGGGGCATGCGCTGCCCTGACTCCGCCCTCTGGCTCCACACCTCAGTCCCCATAGACGTGTTTACAATAGATTTTATATTGTCTAATGACATCCGGTTTTATTAGGGGGTGGTTGATGGGACGTATGGAGGCGAGGGGACCTAGGACCAAGTACGTTAGTCACTAGGTTGAGTAAATTATAATTACTCTTACGTCCCGTCCCCTTTCCTCCATACTGCATGGGCGATTACAACTGAGTGTAGCCTCACGGTGGAGAGGAGATCCTCCTTAAGCAAACCGGTTTCTAAGACCCGCCTGTCCCAAAGCCGCGTCCGCTCTAGAACCAGCATACAAACATTAGTGCTTGCAGAAAGCCAAAGGGGTGGCCAATGTGGCTACCAAGTTTATGACTTGCCAGGAGACATGCCGCTGGAAAGAGATGGCTGTTAACTTGGCTCCGACAGCGTGGGCGTGCATGTCGGCCGGCAGCGGCTTGTGCTGTCCCTCGTAGGCTTCTTTGATGGCTGTGACCATCAAATGGGCCATGGAGGCCCGATACCCCGGTTTTGATCCTCCGAAGGTGACGAAAAGAGCGTCCAACTCGCGGAAGCCCTTGGTGATTTTCAGGGCACGCCTGACATCAAGGCAGTGCCGAACTCTGCCTCGTCTTTGGGCTCAGCAAAAAACATGGGCAGCACGATTTCTTTGTTCAGATGGAATGCGGAAGGCACCTTCGGTAGGAATGCTGCGGGGGTCCATAGGACTACCTTGTCCTTGTGAAACGTAGTGTATGGCTCCGAGGCGACCAGCGCCTAGAATTCGCGATTCTGCGAGCCGAGGTGAGGCCGACTAACAAGGGCGTCTTAATGGTGACCAGCCTGATGTCTGCAGATGCCATAGGTTTGAATGGTTTGTGTGCCAGGGTATCCAAGACTATGTTTAGGTCACACACGGGGTACGGCCTCTTGATGGGCGGGTAGAGCCTGGCGAGACCTGTCTCTTGACAATTGGGCTGGAAGAGGAAACTCTCTCCTCCTCTGAGTTGCTGTATGCCCCGATGGCTGCGAGAAGTGTGGCAGGTGTCCACCTGCACGCCTGAGTGGACGAAGTGCTCTCCACGGCGCACCTCGTCCAGAGTACATGCCAGGGGGTACGTTTCATTGCAAGCTGCCCAGTGGCAGAACCTGGTCAATTTACTCTTATGCTGACCCCCGATAGCCATGCTCCTTGTGCCCTGTATGCTTTCCAGATTAGCCTGGGAGAGGCTGAGGTGCCTTAGCGTCACCTGCTCAGGAACCATGCTGTGAGGGCTAGCTTCTGTGGAGCAGGGGTAGATGACCCTGCCCCCCTCCTGCACCAGAAGATGTGCTGGGCCCGTTAGGAGGTGAATTGGTAGCATCTCAGAGAGGCTGAGCACCTCAGAGAACCATGGCCTGGCTGGCCACCATGGAGCCATCAGAATGATGTTGAGCTGGCGAGACTCCTTGATCTTGCAAATCACTCTGTGAATCAGTGGCGTGGGCGGGAAGGCGGTCATGCTGTTTCACTGAATACGAAATGTGTCGCCCAGAGAGCCGGGTCCTTGTTCCTGCCACCAGGCAAACAGAGCACTTCTTGTTGTGCCAGATGGCAAAGAGATCCACCTGGGGGCAACCCCATCTGCTGAAGATCTGAGTAAAGCAGTCGTTTAACTGCCACTCTTAGTTGTCCGCTCCCAACCTGCTGAGCCTGTCTGCCTCCACGAGGTGGATGTCGTTTTCCAGGGCACACTCCCACATGCCGATTGCCATTCTGCACAGTGGAGGGGATCTGGTGCCTCCCTGCTTGTTGACATAGTACATGCTGGTCGAGTTGTCTGTCTCGATGAGGACAACTTTGCCCCTGATAAGTGGGAGGAATGCTCCGAACACTAGCCAGATGGCATTCAGCTCCAACCAATTGATGTGGTCCTGCTTGTGTCGGGTCCAGGTGCTGTGGACTGAGAGATCGTCCAGTGGCTCCCCATCCCTCAAGGGAGGAGTCTGTAGTGATGGTGACCTGCGGTGTGGGAGGCCGGAAGGGCTTGCCCATCCGTAGGTTGCAGTCCATGGACCACCATGTGATGTCCTGGTGGAGAGATGGAGGAATGTTGATCTCGGATTGAGAGCCCGCTGCTGGTTCCATTATGCCGCAAAGTGCAGCTGTATCCTCCTCATCCCGAGTCTCGTGTGGGGGACGGCTAAAAGGACCGCTGCCAAGAGACCCAGGAGGTGATGGTACCACCGGGCCAAGGTCACCTCTCTGCTGAGGAAGTGAGCACTGGCCCTCTTGATGGCTGTGATCTTGTCCTCCGAAGGGAACACCCTCTCAGAGCACATGTCCCAGATGAGGCTCAAGAATGTCAGATTTTGTGTAGGTTGCAGCTGCGACTTCTTGAGATTGAGCAAAAAGCCCAGATTGTGCAGTGTGTTCCTAAGAGCCTGGGAAGTGTGGTGAACTGCTTCTGGCGATGTAGCCCTGACGAGCCAGGCGTCGAGGTATGGGTAGATGTGGAGGCCCTGAGGAGGGCAGCCACAGTATTCATGAATCTGGTAAAGACCCTGGGGGCTGAGTTGAGGCCAAAAGGAAGGACCTTGTATTGGAAATGGTAGCCCATGATCCTGAACTTCAGGAAAGAACAATGGGGCTGCCAAGACAGAAGAAGAAGTATCTGCGCATGTAATTACATAGCTGAAGCCATACCCAGGAATGCCGGTGAATTCGGCCCGTTCCCATCGACACGGAAAAGGTAACCGAGGTGTGGCGCTGGAGGGCGGAGTCAGGGCAGCGCATCCTCCCAGGGCCGCACCCCTGCATGCCTCTAAATTTAAAGGGGAAGAAGGTTTTTTCTTGTGAAAAAGATTCTGTCTCCCGTCCCTTGGAATGGATGCCCATGCAGTATGGAGGAAAGGGCACACAGAACGCAAGAGTAATGCTAGACCAAACAATAGACTAGAACCCTGGGGTATGTGTGCTGGGCTTTGTGGGCAAAATGAACCCTATCAACCACAAACTTAAATACTGGTCTGTTTTTAGCTAAACCCGCGATACTACTGCATTGGAAATGCAGAGACCCTACAGTGATGGAAGAACGGGTGAGGGCTATGACTTGGGTGAATGATAATGAAGAGGTATGCTCTAGCCCACTACTGCGGACTGGCCGGCCGACACACATTTGGGGTGATTTCAGACAGTACCCATCAGATAAAAGCATAAGTGATGACAACCAGGAGGAAGAGTTATAATGTATGTAGAATAAAGGCGAGACACACACACACACACACACACAAATGTATAACTGTACTATCAAGTAATGCAACTATGTAATGTGGAAAATCTGTGCAAGTTAAATCAAATTTAAAAAAAACAAATAAAAACCCCTGTAATGATCCTGAGCATTACAGACACCAAGAGAGCGGGAGTGAGCGAGAGTGAGGGATCAAGTAAGGTGGAGGAGACATTCTGGAGGAGCAGAACAAGATTGGAGAGTGGACTGCGGAGGATGTTGGAGGTACAAAGCAGAAAGAGGCCTCCTGGGACGAGTGCTAGGTAAACAGGCATGGCTCAATATAACTCTTGGCAAGGGTGAGCTGAAGCGGTCAACATGTGGCAAGGTGCTGAGGAACTGGAAATGGGCCAGAGGGGAAAGGAGGAGAAGAGGGGTGTAGGTAATGCTCCCTTAGATATGAAACCATTGCTACTCAGGGAAGAGCGAGGACAGGACTGTGGAAAATCGAACAGACCATGAGACTGGCGGATGGTGGGAAAGCATGAGCCAAGCCTCCATGCAATATTACCAGCCTCTTGGTGCAAGAACTAGGTTGACAACTAGCGCTTTGCCACAGCTAACCTTGCACAAGCCTAGCATGCAGGACATATGGGCCCAATGACGCGCAAGCATGGATCCTTGGAACCAAGGAGAAGCAGAGAGACAAAGTAGACAAGAGAGACGTGTTATGGGAGTCCTAAAAACCCCAGCACTGTGAGCAATCAAACTAAACGTCTATTCCCGGAGGATACCCTGGGTTTAAAAAGGCGTGTGGAACAGTTTAATTCAAGGAGAAGAAACCCATGTCTAATGCTTTAAACATAGCTAGTTGTGAATAACTCAAAAAGACTTGGTTTAATTTTATACGTTAGTGTTGGCCCGACATTGATCCTACTTGCTCTGTGACACTTGCAGTATGGCCAGAAGGAACTCTCTATCAGAGACCTGTCTAATCTGCTCTATTCCTGGTTGCAGTATAAATCATTTAAATTAAATCTCTCGGATCATAAGAATCTGGTCTTACACAATTTAAGAAATAACTGCCATTCTGTCTGGAAGGTCATTATAGTCAAATGGACTTCCCTTTGTGATCTGCTCTTTATCAATCCACCATCAGCCATGCCAGACGCAAGCTTTGAGCTACAATGAAGTCAGGGCTTTCTCACCTGAACTGCTAGGTAGGCTACACCAAGGTAGGCTGCTATACAGAGCGCTAGTAGCAGATCAAAAACTGCAGGTTTCACCCTAAAAATAAAATATGAAGAGAGATTACTAATCAATTCTGATAATAAGGAGCAGAGAGCAGGAAACAAAAAAAATTCAAGTAACAAAAAAGATGTAAAGAGCAATAGTTTGACAGTCATTGGGACTTTGGGAGCATGCTCAAGGAAAGATCATGACAAAAAATAGCTACTCTACAAACTTGCCTGTATGCATTCATTGTTTGTTTCAGTTGGTCGTAGAAGACAAACTCAGGATCCCTAAAAGAAAAAAACGTCTTGTACATTAGCATGTTAGGAATTAGGCAGATTAAGAAGTAAAACGAGACCACCCATGACTACACTGCCCACTTGACAGAATATGTGAATACAGTCTAGGTCTGAAGGTCGTTTGGCATAATGAAATAGTACATACAAAAAGTAAAGTATTTTCACCCCCCAAAAATATTGTATTAATTGTGGACTAAATTCCAAGGAGCAGTGGAGTTCCACAGAAATTGCATACCATCCACTTTTACTTCCTAAAAAACAAGCAAACACTGCCATTAAATAAACAGAGTAAAAATATTTCCAACAAGAAATGGGAAAAATTGCCACATTGAAGCCTCCTCCCTTCTTCCGGCCACACATCCCTATTAATACGTGAAGTTCAGTGGTACCAGCAAAGCAGCACCATAGGAAGGAGCTTTACTATTCTCTGATCTGAAGAGGAACTTTAAGCTACATATCTTCTCAAGCATGGATATAATATTTTACTCTGCTAAAAAAAAAAACTTTTGGGAATTTACTGTTTGCTACCTGAAAGTAATTGTATCCTCTTATCTTGAGCCCTGGGAGAGAAAGAGATCATTTCTTGCACTAGTGACATCCGATTGGAGTTAATGGTGTACAACAGAATGTTGTGTTACAACTAGATTACAAAAACAGGATCTAAAGGAATAGCAGAAGATTACTATGTAGAGCTATCCGAAAGTAAACTGTAAAGTTATATATATTCTCTTTCTGTGCCATGAACTAAATAAAGTGATCTGCCGTACTACATTCTTTAGTCAAATTGGGAAGCCAGGATTGAACACTCGGTTTCTCACACATCGTATTTCCTGAGCTGATGATTTCAACTAAACCCATGGCATTTCAAGTAGTCATTCATTTCTCATAGTTTTCAATGCATTTGCATTTCCCCAATTCTTTCTTCACTTTCCCCACACAGAAGATGCTGGATAAAGAACATGTCTGAGAATGCAGCACTAGATGTAAATAGATCTGAATTGCATTTACATGCTCACCTTGCAGCAGATAATTTAAAAAGCACCACAAGTAGTCAGTGGAAGTGGGCAGTCTATGGAAAGGATTTAAAAAAGGAGTACCAGCACTGATCTAACACAGACACACACACTGTATCACCAAGAGAGACACATGGCAAGACTCAGGATTTGTATTATGGCCGAAGATATGCAATTAACACTCAGACATTGTAATTTAGGTTCAACCGGATTAGAGCCCATTTCAGCAACCTAGGTATTTCTCTTTGAATGAGATTGGAAGCAATCCCCATGTGCCATCATGGTTGGACGAAGGTAGTGTGGCGTATACCACGCTCTTTAGTTGTCTCACACAGGCATAGGAGAGGTACTATCATTGCTTTTTATAAGAAAGCACCAGGAATGGCCCACTTCACCTTTGACAGATTTGAGAAGTGCAGTAAATACTACCATTAAATAACTTTAGCCTCCTGAACCCTCAATAAGCCACCATACATGCTCACTGAACACAACGCCCCATGACTAATCTGCTCAAGTGAGCTACATAAGCAAAAATGTATTTCAACCGCTCACTGCGGCAATACCCCTGGATTGAAAGGGTGGGGGTGGAAATAATACAGTCCTACACCATCTAGTGAGACCCTGTACTTTTTTTGCATTTTCCTTTCAAATAGTTCACCATCACTTCCCAGATAAGCCGTAAGCTAAAGCCTTGTCAGAGATGATGCTCCCGCTGGACAGCCCCAAGCAAACAGCAGGTTATACACATACACCTAGAATGCCACTCAACAGTGGAGCCAATACAACTGTGCGAGTTCTTTTGCACAGAAAACTGGGTTCCATCAAGGCATTCCAACAGAGATTTGGTGTTTGTTTCACAATATTTCTCAATTGAGGTTGACATTCCATGAATATGAAGGAAAAGGAACGGACTGGATAGTAGTGATAACGAAAGCAAGCTAGGCATTATGGGAGTCTGGAATCGGCCATTTACAAAATTAGATTATCCCAAGGGGAGAAGCTGGAGAACCAAGCATCCAACTAATTGTATACTGTACATTTCAAATTGCTCTGCTTGAAATTAATTAAGTTTCCTTACAAGATTAGCAGGTTACCTATTTATATCCTTACATATTACAAAAACACACACATTGGGAGGGAATTTGAGGAACAATGGCTAACCTAACCAAGGACAAAAAGTACCTCATTAACATATGCATGCCCCGCCACTGAAACAAAGTTTACTGAAATCCAACGTACAATGCAACCCTTCCAAAACCAATCTTTAGTTACCGCTTGTCTGCCTTTACATGGTGCAGTTTGACATCCTTCAAGTAGCGGCTCATGTAATATTCAAGGGTGCTGAAGAACGTGCTATCCTTGTCCACCAACTGGGCAGCCCTAGGCTGACTGGTCAGCCAGTGCATAATCGATTCCAACTGTCCCTGCTGAATTTTCTAAAGGGAGAAAAACAAAAAATGGTGCAGAAAGTCTAGTCACAAAAACGTTTAAGTGCAAATGATATATATATTTATTAAAAACACATACAAATGTCAGATAATGACCTGGTGTCAGGGACTCAGAATGTTGAATGGGATCTCAAGAGTTTTCTTAATTGGTGCCTCAAAAGCAAGTATGCATCATGAAATCGGGGCTTACATCCTGGAATTCTGGTGTCAAGAGTAAATTTGCACCTTTGACTCCAGATCTTGAGAAATCCTCCACACTGGAATCATAGCGAGGAGTACTTACACTGCAAAATCTTGGCAGCAAACAATAAAATTAGGGTCTAGAATATTTGAAGACCCTGTAATGTGGGTTTGAAGCTGTTGACTGAACCGTTAATTACTTCTAATCTTAAAATAAGGAAACACCGAGTGAAGGCCTCAAGCAAAAAATAAATAAATAAAAAACACTGAATTAAAAACAGTCTTGGGCACAGTAAAGAATTAAGAGCAGAGCAAAGATCTGAAGTGAAAACATTAACTTGCATTGTCAAAAATCGAGAAAACTGAAAGCACAACCGTGATAAGCAGGAGGAAGTGCTAATAAGATAAAACATTAAAATCCATGAGGCAAAGTGGATATATTAAGAAAGCATAAGCAGTTTAAAAAAACACAGAAAACAAGAAGCAGAGAAACAGATGGGAGTCGGAATTAGGTAAAAACATAAGCAATGTTAACAGGTGCAATAAGAGAAAAAGGAAAAGAAAACGAACCCGGTGGAAGCTGACATCGAACTACAATCCCAGCGGCAATCCAAATAAAAGAAAAGATGCTCAAAGCAAGAAAGACAGTGAACGCACAGCAGAGCTTCCCTTTCACCACCAATACCCCTGTGGCCCGACATGAGTAATATCAAGTGAACAGTCTAGAAGCGAAAGAGTGTTGTCCCAAACTCGATGCCCAATAGCACATGCCTCTGAGGCCATAGACAGGTGTGAATGTTAATAAGGGGGGTATTTGAAAAAACACCCGTTTATACCATCCGCTAAATATTTTTTTGAGGACACATTTACCACATGTGGCATTAAAGCAACACCACATGCAGTAAAAATCACATTACAAGGTTAAATTCCACACATTTCCAATGCTACCCAAAAAGGTGCTGGTGACAAAATTCTAATTTCCCCACAGCCACACGGTTTAAAAGATGTTGGGCCTTAGTATGCTAGTACTCCAAAAAAGTGGCAGAATCAAACAAATTACTTACCTCAGTGAGGTTTCTGATGGATGTTCCTCATCTGCCAGCGCAACTGCTCTTCAGAAAAAGTTTCCGCCGCCATGGGGCGCAACACAGCAATACCTCTCTGCCTGACGTGATGTTGGGGCCAGCATACAGACTGACGATGTTGGGGCCAGCATATATAGAAGCGCTGCATCGCTGAGAGACCGCAAACTGTTTAAGTTACTTACTTGTAATTACTGTTCTCCAGCATGGTCTGGCATGGATTCACATGCTCCTCATTTTTCTCAGTCAGGCTGGGAATCCTTGGTAAAAGAAAAAACTGTTTTACTTCAAAACTGTATTTCTCCTCTAAAGCAATCACTGTACCCTGAGCCACTCTGCCCCAATCCAATGACGGTCCTCTCCCTAAGCTCCATCCCTGGGGCTCATCTTCAGATCTGGTAAGCATGTAAAGTGGCAGTATGAACCAAGAAGAGCCACAGAGGAGCTTGTGGGCTTGCATGTGAATCCATGCCAGAACCGTGCAGGAGAACAATAGTTACAGGTAAGTAACTTAAACCTTCTCCAGCATGGGGTCTGGCAAGGATTACCATGCTCATGAATAACGATTACACAACAGTATAACAGTACATATGCACAACCACTCGAGGTGGTAAGGCTCAATAGAGGCAATAAACACTCACCTCTGGAAACGACTCACCTCAAACAGGTTGTGTAGCACCGGTTGGCCGACTCGGGAGTCCTCCCTGGAATCCCTGTCGATTTAGTAGAACCCCGTGAAGGTATGCGTGGACCTCCACGTAGCAGCCCTGCAGCTGTCGAGCATGGGCACACCAGAGAGAAACACCATTGTTGCTGCAATGCTCTGGTGGAGTGGACTCTCGGCCGGCCTGGCAGCAGCCTGCTAGCCAGTCGATGCATGATGCAGCCGGAGAGCCACCTGGAGATGGAAGCCTTTGATAAGGCCAAAGTTGAGGAACAACTGTGAAGTCTTCTTAAAATTCTTCGTACCGAACACGTAGAGCTTCAACGCACCAGCAACATCCAGCGAATGCAAGGCCCTTTCCGCTGGCAACGACGGATTCACAAAGACGACCGGAAACACCAAAGGTTCATTGAAGAGGAATTCCGAAGCTACCTTTGTCATAGAGGTGGGGTTCGTATGCAGTACCACCCTTGAAGCATGGAAAGGCAAGTAAGGCTGCTTGTTAGACAGGATCGCAATCTCCCTGACCCCACCTGGCTGAGGTGAGAGCCATGAGGAAACAGTCTTCCACTAGAGACACTCGAGTGGGACCTGAAGCATAGTTCCGAAGGGAGGAGCTCCCATGAGCTTAGCTAGCAATAATACTGAGCTCCCAAGCGGGGGCAGGAGCCTTCACCGGCGGTTAAGTCCTGAAGAGTCCCTTGAGGAACTCCTTGACGAGTCTGAAACCACAGCAAAGATCTGCCCGGAGAACTGGTGTACCTGGTTATGGCGGTGAGATGCACCTTGATAGAGGCGTGAGCCAGTCCTTCTTTGGCCAAGGGAAGCAAGTATGTTAGAAGTTTCAGGGCCGTGACAAGCAGCAGGGTAATCTTCTGAGGCTGGCACCACACGAAGCAGCATTTCCATTTATGTCCGTAGCACTTCAACGTTGACAATGTTCTGGCCCTGGCCAGGATGACCTTACATTCTGCGGGTAAAATAATAACCTCCACACTCTAGGGCTGTAGGAGCCATGATTTCAAGTTCAGAGACTCCGGGTCATGATGCAGAATCACCCCCGACCCCTTCTTCTATGGCGAGGTGGTCCGGGGACAATGGCAGCCTGATGGAAAGGGCCACTGACAGAGGCAGCATGACATAGGATACATTTTATTTGCATCGTGCTCATAAACAAGTGTTTCAGAGCGCGACAAGGGGAGGGAAGGGGAACAAGGGAGGACAAAACAGCAATCCAACTAGGCCCAGTGACATTGAGAATGCGCAAGTGCAGGGAAGAGGGAAGAGGTGGAAAGTGCTGAACAAGTGATACAAATAACTTGTAGTGCAGCCACCAGGGCAGCAAGTGCAAGCTTTAAAGCGGAGACGAGGGGTGTCTGATAAGTGCAGGAAAGGGGACTGTAGGGTTACAGATACAGCCCCAAGTGCAAGGGTTGCCAGGAGGAAGTGCGGGTGTGTGTGGTTGGGTGTGGACCTAGGCCCGAAATCAAAGGGCACCCCGGTGCTCCGTGCAAAGCAAACAGATCAGCAGTGCAGAGGAAGAGCGAAGGCAGAAGCAAAGAGGAAGGTCTTGAGGTGCTTCCGGAACCAGCGATAGTCCTCAAGTTTCAGAGTGGCAGGGAGGCTGTTCCAGAGGGAAGCCCCAGCCGAGGAAAGATCTACCCCCAACTCGCTGCTTGGAGAAGCGACTGACCCTGAGGGAGGTGGAGGAGTGAAGAGCTTGAGTGGGAAGGTATTTACGAAGGGAGAGTTGAGCAGGTTGTTAGGGAGAATTCTCTCTTTAGGCTGAATTTCCTAACCTAGTGAGTCCCCCAGCAGCTTTGCTGGATTTCTGGAGTTTGTTTTTTTCCTCCTGCCAAGAGTGAGACTCTTCCTCCCACTCTTGGACATGGGTAATGGTATTCCTTTGATTGGTAATGTGTTTTATGGGCTATGGGGTCCTTTACTCCATAGGGTCTCATGTGTTTTTCCTATGTGTGTTACACAGCACCCTCCGTGCTGTAGCACAGGGGCGTCATAGTGACACCCCACCATAGACTCCATACCCTGGGACTGACTACTGTCTCACAGGGCATGTAAAGTCACCATTGGCTTTACTAGTCCCAAATTATTAACAGAAACCAGTACAAACCATCATATTGTGGACGTACTGGTCGGGGCAATTCGGTTGCCCTGGGGTCTGTTAGTCGAGGGGGCACATCTCTGTCCCCCCTGATCGAGTTTTGGCTGGTGGCAGTGGAAACTACTTTTTATATTCGACCGCAAATATTTTCCTATGGGATAGTCCCATTGTTCGAGGCTGCCAACTTTAATTATTTAATTCTCATAGCCTCGAACATACCGCCGGTTTACTTAATTAATATTAATTCTCTGGTTGGTATTTTTTGCCAAGACTCGATTCTAAAATGGCGTTTGTGTTCTCTTCTGTGACTCCAACCCAAGTCGAGCCCTTTGTTCCACTTTTTGGCGGGCTTCTCCACAGAAGCCTCCAAAAGTGGTGCCACTCTGTTTGGGTACCACAGGGGGTGTGGAGGGGGTTTAGGCACCCTGGACCGAGTTACCTTGGTAACTCAGGTCGCACTCTTGTGTGATTGGCCCAAGTGGTGAGCCGGCCGGCTCACCACTCAGCATGTTTTGAGTGACAGCTAGGCTGAGTGAATGGGGGTTCTCTGCATAAAAGCAGGGCTTTGGGGACTGGAACTTCAGAAGTCGCCACAGGACCTGAGAATCCGACGAGGGAGAAGCTGAGCCGACCTAACACGACACCACTGGTGGAGCCCTGCGGAACCGACTCACCACTTCCCGACGACAGAGAAGATCTCCCGGCTGGAGAGGCTTCTTTCTCTGACTGGTGGGCACAACCAGTTTACCTTTCTTTCTTCGCACCCCAGCCCGGTTTGTGGTCGAACTGCCCGTGCCAAGCACCCCGGCAGCCAGCTATCCACTCACCACTGAACCGCGAATCACCGGACCGCTCCTTGTACCTGAGAAACTCTGCGGCTGGTTTCTTCCCTGGCAGTGCAACGGACTCCTGTCTTCCTCCACGACGAGATCCTCTCTTCCCTCGGACGAAACACCGACTTGCACCCGCTGCCAGGAACTACTGCCCCCGCTGGAGTGTTCTCACCACTTTAAGGTACCGTGTCCGCAAGCCCTTCCTTTCTAAAGATTGCAACTAGGTAATAATAACTCCTTAACCTTCTGGACTGGGCTGGCCGCCTTGACCCTCTAACTAGTCCCTTTCTTGGTCCAACTCCTTTTTTGAACCGTTACGAGATGTTTGTGCACTGCAACCGTGTGACATTGGACATATTTCGTTTTGATCCTCTTAAAGCGGATCCAGCCTATTGACTCTGAATTCACGGTGTTACTTTGCCTTTCCCTCTTGTGTGTTCGTGAAAAAGTGTTGGGATCTGTTCAATTTATTCTCTGCTTTTCTCTCCTTTTTTAAAATGAATTATTAGCGTGCCATCTACGTTAAGCGCTCACCGCTGTCTGAAAATAAGTGGGGCTTTACTTAAGACTTGTCTAATATTCTTTTAAGGGAGTGTATATCTTTTAGTGACCGTGTTTTCTAATTGCTTATTATTAGTGCCTGTGTGTTTTTCTAGATGTGGTTTTAAATAAATAATTATATCTCTTTTACACCAAGCCCTGGTCAGTGTTTGCTTGTTCTACTGCGTTGTCTTGACCTATTGTGAATACTCTGTATACTGCCTAACTCTTCTTGAGGGAAGTCTGACTGCTCAGCCACAGCTACCAAGTGAATCTGTGTGGTACAGACTGCTACCAAGTGGGTTTACTGCCAAACACCTGTAGTCCTAAATCTTTTGCAGTGGTCCCAGAGGGAACTGCACAGGTTTCTGCCTAACAGGTCCAGATACCAGATTTGTCTCGGCCACACTGGGGCAACGTATCATCCTGCAGTAGCATTGTCAGAGTGTTATAACACATAAGGTGAGTGGAAACTGAGGTAAAGGTTGATGGAACCTGCTTGTGAACGTCTGGCACCTGGTGTTTGCCGCAGTCACGAAGAGATCGATCTGATGCTGGCCCCATTTGCCCAACAGAAGATCCACCTGGCCCTGGTGAAGTTCCTACTCGAAGCAAGAATGCTGTTCCCTGCTGAGCGAGTCCGCAATGGTGTTCTCGACTCCCTCTAGGTGAAACGGGACAAGGAACATACCTTGACAAATGGCCCACTGCCAAAGGTCCTGGGCCTCCTTGGAAACTACCGGTGAGCGGGTCCCTCACCCTTGTTTCAGGATGTAGAACATGGTGGTGGTGTCTGAAGACCCTCACTACCTTGCCCTTCAACAACAGCGAAAATATTTGAGGGTCCAGAATACAACCCAAGTTCCAGGACATTGATGTGGAGGTTCTTCTCTTCTGATTGCCAGAGGCCTCAGCGTGCAACCGTCCGGTGTGGGGTCCCCATTCTTCTACAGAGGCATCAGTGGCGACTGCCGGGATGAGATGCAATTGTATCGTCCGACAGAACTCCTTGCTGAGTGATATCTTGTCCACAAAGTTCTGACACGTGCATCCACAAACTCCTGGAGAGATCTCATGTGAAGACTGCAGAGGCAGGTGAGGCTGATGCAGGAGGACATTTTGCCCTTGATTGACCGAACCGTGACAGTCTGAGCCGACGACAAGTGCTGCACTTTGCTTTGTATGGCTCTCACCCCCTCCTCCAAGGGCGATGCCAAACACGTCCGTGTGGATTCAGGCACCTAGACCGGCAAGTCTTGAGGTTGTGTCAAGCAAGACTTTGGATAGTTTATAGCGCACCCCCAACTTTGTCAGACATACCATTCTCAATATGTGCTTGCCAGTCATCCAGGTAGGGGTATACATGGAGGCCTTGTAGACAAAGAAGTGCCGCCATCAGGGCCAGGCACTTCATAAAAACCCTCGGGCCTACTTCAGCCAAAAAGCAGAGCCTTGAACTGGTAGTGCCGACCTTGAACTACAAATTGCAGGCACTTGCTATGTTTCTTGTGAATGGGGATGTGCAAGTAGGCGTCCTCCACATCCAACAACATCAGAAATTCTCTTTGCTCCATTTGGCCAAACACATGTTGCAACGGGACCATCCAGAACTTTTTGGGCTTTTAATTACTTGTTGAGATGCCGTAGATCCAGGATCAGCCTCCAACCCCCCTGTTTTTCCGTCAAACCAGAAAGTATCTGGAATATGCTCAGGAGGCCCTGAGATGCTAGAGAACAGGTTCCATGCCCCCTTCTGTAACATGGCACGCACCTCTTGCATAAGCTGTGGTCAGTGGTGTTCTTGCTGCTGAATCGGCAGAATACGAGGACACCTGCGTTGGAACTCCAAGGTGTGCCCATGTCCAAGAGAGTCCAGCACCAATCTGTCCGTGGTGATCTTTACTAACTGCCAGCCGGCCTCCTGCCGGGGTGCATAAGTGGGGGACCGAGGCCACAGCTGGATAAGGTCTGCTTGGGGCACATAGCTCTGCCCTGCCGGCGCCGCCGCTGCCTTGAGAGCAACCCCTGTATGCTTGAGTGGAGGAGCATGAAGGCTGCCGGTACAGGGTATTATAACCCTTGGAAGATCTTCCTGTCTTTCCACTGAAGAGCAAAAGGACGAAGGCCGTCACTGTTGCAAAGTTCACATGGGGTGTGTTGTCTGTATGTCTGTCTTTATTGTCTGCATAGACTCGTCGATTGCTTTTCCAAAGAGGTGCTCCCCGTCGAATGGCATGTCCAGAACGTTAGTCTTAACGTCCTGGCAGAAGTTTGTTGCCTTCAACCAACATTGACATAGGGGCACCCTGTTCCCCATCTGGCGGAAACCCAAGTCGGTGATGTCCACTGCTACGGAGATCGCATGACCCGAGGCCACTTCCCCCTTCCTGAAAGAGTTCTAGTGCCTCAACCTTCTTGTCATCGGGCAGGAAGTCCTGAAAAGGACCCAGCTTGAACCATAGTTCCCGGTCATATCAGGACAAAATGGCTAGGCGTTACCTGCCTGGATGGTAGAGGCTGCTGTATAAATTATCCTCTTGCCCATTGCATCCAGCTTCTTACTCTCCTGGTCCGGGCTACCATGGCTGCAGATAACTGGTTTGTCGAGTGCTTCCTGGCTGCAGCCGAGATAACCGAATCAGGCGAGGTCTGAGACCTTAAGCACCTGGGAGCTGAATCTGGAACCCTGTACTTCTCCAATCTGTCCCGCTTGATCGGGCCGTACTTGGGTTTCGCATTAGAGCTAGGCCTTCCTCCCAGATGTTGTCCAGGAAGGGAACGGACATGGTGGTCTTTCTCCTCGACTCGCGCCACTAGTACAGGAAACCTTAATTCTTCATCTCCTCAGAAACCAACTGAAACAGTTCAGAGGTCCTTGACAAGATATAATGAAAGGATCCAACTTCGTCCAGTGGGGAGGCCCTATGGGGCTGGCCCGCATGTGGTGTTTCTCAGTCAGCCATGATGAAATAGTCGTCCTCGTCAGTGCTTGCAGCTGTGGTAGGCGTGTCTGTGCCCGGGTCCGTGTGCGGGTGTGAGCCCAACCTCTGCGGTTATGGCATTTCCAGTGGAGGCGTAGGTCCTGGTGGCGGCATCCTCTGCTGGATTCCGGTGTTTCCAGTGTGTGTAGGGTCGTTTGAATGTCCAGCGACATATCCCTATGTCTAAGGGTGAAAGGAGCCAGTGGAGTGGGGTCTGGGCCGACACATTTTCTCTTGAGAGCAGGAAACTCTGGTCCACCATCCCCCAGATCCTCCCCCTTTGTGATCCGTGTAGTAACCGTTGTAAGGATCATTCTCTCCCTTGTCAGTACTTGAAAAGATCTGCTCCGGCCTAGCTGGAGGAGCCCACTGGTCCATGTAGTGGGGAAGTTCCACCGGAGGGACAGTGTCCTTTTCAGGAGGTTGCTGGGTCGGTGCAGTCGTCGGGTCTTTTCCTGACTGTGGAGTGGCCGTTGCCTTAGTCGCTGTCTTCGCAGCCGTATATTGCCTCGGGGGTAAGGACACCCGTGGAGTGGTCGTCACTTCCTTCGCTGACCCACTCTCCTTCAGTGCTGCCGTAGTGAATGTCATTGACTTAGTCGACAATATGCTTGTCGCTGCTTTCATACATGGTGTCGTTGACTGTTGACCTGGCATGCTGCAAGGTCTTAGTCAGCTTCAACAAGTCCTCTCCAGACTGGTCTCTTGTCGGTAGGCTCACTGTGGAGGCCAACCGTGACGGCGATCGCCTTTTGACTGACTAGGGACACGCATCAGTGGCGAACCCAGTGGAGCTAGCACCGTAGAGCTTAGCCTTCTCTTGGACCCCTGTGGCGAGCGGGGCGTCCTCAAGGGATCTCTACCTCCTGCCGGAAGGAGTTCGCTCTTCGGAACGGCTGGTCCTAGATGAGGCTTGACCCCCACACAGAGGCCGAGTCAGTTGCCTTGCTCGACTTGAGCCATGCTGACAGTCTGCTGTAGCAGTGTTTTTTGGCTTTCTTCAAGAAACCACGGCACACCTTGCATCCCTCCTCATCATGGTCTGGATGCAGGATAAGCATTTATGATGATCTTCCATGAAGAAGTTTTTAAATCCACACTTCGTGCAGAGGCTTCGACTTTCCTTCTCCTCTTCAGTCATGGCTGAAAGGTGCGAAGTAGGGCCACGGCTGGGCCTTCCCGAAACTTCGATGACAATCTGATGGTGGATGAAGATCTTCTCCGGTAGCGGGTCACCCCTGCCGGTCTATGTCAAAAACTATCAAGCAAACATTAGTCAAAAAATTTTACTATTTTTGGACAAAAATTTAAAAAATACGAAATTAATCTGGAGAGCAATTTAAGACTTCTAAAACTGAAGCCTGCAGTAAAAATCTGAAGATGGTCACCCGTGGTGGAGTTTAGGGAGAGGATTGCATTGATGGGGGCAATATGACCTAGACGACAGCGATTGGTTTAGAAGAGAAGCACAGTTTTGAAGTGAAAGTGTACCTGTTTTTTCCTTTAGTGTGGATTCCCAGCCAGACGACGGGGAATATTCATGAGCATGTGAATTCATGCCAGACCTCATGCTGGAGAACACTGGATATCCGCAAGAGGTGAAAATAGGAGGGCGATGAAGAATCTGTGGGAGAAAAGTCCATTAGAAAGAACATTACCGAGAGGTAAGTAATTTGTTCTTTTAATAGACTCCTTCCTCCCATGGACTTCCAAAGCAGTACAATGATCTTGAGGTGGGAGGATAGCAAGGACATCACCTAAATTAGAAAAACTCTGAAGGACAGCTCTTCCAAAACAAACATCCTGACCAGACAAACATCCATACAGTAATGCTTAGCTAACATGTGCAAACCTGGGGGTCATCTCAGACTACGCTCTCCTTCTCTTCTCACATCTCTGACATGTCCAAAAAGTCTCACTACCAGCTGCACTTACTCCGAGGTATTCTTCCTTTTCTCACTTTCCCCCAGAGGCTCACTGTCTCTAGAGTCTAGAGGCCTGGTTCTCTCCAGACTCGACTGCTGCAACAATCTCTTTCTCAATCTTCCTACTTCTACTCTGCAACAGAACCGCAAGACTTTTCCATGGACTCAAGCCCAGGAACCACATCTTTCTGGCGCTGAAATCGCTCCACTGGCTCCCTGTGGCTGCAAGGAACAAGATCAAGTCACTCTGCATAGTCCACAAGGCTTTCTGTGACCGGAACCTACCTTTACTATCTACAATGCTTTCTTCCCAAATACTCTCCTAGAGGCCTCCGCTCGGGCCTACTCCGACTGTCCGGGGGTGAGCCGCTTCTCTAAACAGATTTGGGGGTAGATCCTCCTCCTCCTCCTCCTTCTCTTGCTCCTCCTCCTCCTCCTCCTCCTCCTCCTCCTCCTCCTCGCTAGCCCGCTTTCTCCTTGCGTCTTTCCCTCCTGCATTCTCTTCACCAACCTGCTAAGTTAAGCTGACTGGTCAACTGGTGCACCCCAGAGCCTCAGGTCCCAGTCTCCCCTGCCAGTCCCGCACTGGCCTACGCACTCTGCCTGGCACTACTGCAATAGGCTCCAGGAAGGGGCACCCACTCTGCATTTAACCCAGGCCCCTACTGGACTGGGCACACTTGTGCCCCTTCCCCTCCCTCGCACGTCCTTGACAATGTTCTAGGCCTTGAAAGTCTGTCCTCCCTCTGTCTCCCCTCCCTAGCTTGGCATGCTTGTGCTTGAAATACTCATTCATATGTGAATTGGATGACCAACTACCAAGCAATCGAAAATTTCGCCAGGCCATTACATTAGTTTATTGAGCTGTATGCTCCTCTCCCTCATCAACCCCTCCATCCACTTCGCCCCTCACTCTTTGTCAAGCACTTCACTAGTATATATGCCTCTGGCCTACCATGCTAGCTATTGTTGTAAATCATTCGGAATATTCAAGGCCTAAGAATGACAGTACTCCCTTGTCCCTTCCCGCTTTGAAGCACTTCACTTGTGTATTAGCACTGTACAAAAAAAAAAATTAACAATAAAGCCCATGTAGCTGCTTGAATAATATCCAGATCAGGGACACCTTGTTGCAGAGGTGATGGTCATCCCTCCGGTGGAGTGAGCCCAGAGACCCTCAGGGATCTCCTTGCCAGCCAGATAATTCTGAAATGCAGCAAATGATCCACCAAGCAGGGGTCTGTTTGGTCACAGCCCTGCCAGCCTGAGTACCAGCGAAACCAACGCAAGGCTCGTCATCTGTCTTATTCTCCCTTGTCCGAGAGAGGTAGAACTTGAGGGCTTCAGCGGACATCGCCAATGGAAATGCTCCTCTGCTATATGAAGCGGAGGGGAGAAAAATAATTTAAAAAATAAAAATGTAAAAAAAGACAGGAAGATGGATCTTTTGAAGTCTGAGACCACCTTCGGGAGTAAGGATGGACTAACTCTCAAAGCAGCCTTTTCATTGGAGAAAACCAAGCAGGGAACTGTCAACGCCTGGAGCTAGCAGAGGTGAAGGCCACCAGGGAAATTAATGTAAGGTTGAGCAACCTTAACGAACAACAATAAAAGGAGCTCAAACAGGAGCACCCATAACAAGTGCCAACACTAAATTTAAATCCCATGCCAGAACAAACTGGCCCGGAGGAAACAAATTAGAAAGACCCCTCGAGAAGGAACAAGTTACTTACCTGAAACTGTTCTCCAGCATGGGTCTGCCATGGATTCACATGCTCATGAATATTCCCTGTCGTCAGGCTGGAAATCCTTGGTAAGGTAAAAAAAAAAAAAACACCTCATTTCTGAACTGTATTTCTCCTAACAACCAATCACTGGTCGCTGGGTCATACTGCCCCCAGCCAATGACTGCCCTCTACCAAGCCCCTCTAGCAGCCATCTATATATTTAGTAGCACGTACAGTGGCAGTAGGACCAAGAGAAGAGCCGCAGAGGGGTAGGGAGGGAGGGTTTGCATGTGAATCCATTCCAGACACAAGCTGGAGAACACCAGTTAGAGGTAAATAACTTGTTCCTTCTCCAGCATGGGGTCTGGCATGGATTCACATGCTCATGAATAAAGAATACATAGCAGTACACACATGCACAACCACAGGGAGGTGGCAAAGGCTCAACGTAAGCAACTCTCAACTCCTCACCAGACTCACCTTCAAGCGAGCAGGTTGAGCAGCACTGCTTAGCCGACTCTGGACTCCTCCCTGGAATCCCGGTCGACGCAGAATCTCGTGAAGGCGTGCGTCAACCTCCACGTAACCGCCCCGCAGATGTCCAGCAGGTATGCCGTAGTTGCAGCGATCGCCCTGGTCGAATGGACCATCGGACAGACAGGCAACAGTCGGTTTGCCAACCGGTGACAAAGGGTGATGCAGCCAGAGACCCACCTGGAAACGGAACCCTTGAAGAGGGCCTTCCTGTGATTCACAGGGCCAATGTTCATGAAAAGTTGGGATGTCTTCCGGGAACTCTGTGCGGTCCATTCTTTGTGCCGTCCACAAACTTCAGCGAGCTAGCCACATCTAGCGAGTGCAAAGTCCTCTCAGCCGGGAAGAACACAGGTAACACCAAGGGCTCGTTTAGATGAAACGAAGACGGCAGCTTGGGTATGAAAGAGGGGTGCATCCGTAGCACCACCCTCGTCTCGTGGAATGTCAAGTAAGGTGGTTTACAAGAGGGCCTGGATCCCTCCCACTCGTGGTGTGGAGGTGATGGCCACAAGAAAAGCGGTTTTCCACGACGAAAATGTCAGCTGCGCCGAATTAATAGGCTCGAACATAGGACCCATGGGCCTACTCAGCACCATATTGAGTTCCCACGCCAGGGCTGGCGGATATGAACTGAATAGTCCATAACCAGAAGCTGTGACCATAACAACGACCATCCCGGAGATCTGGTGTAGCGGAAGATGGCCGCTTGATGAACTTTGATGGAGGCATGCGCCTGTCCAGCCCAGTCCATAGCATTTAAGAGTAGACGATGCCCTGGCCTTGGCAAGCACCTCCTTGCAGCTTGCTGGGAGATCGTAGCCCCCAAACTCTAATGCTGCAGGAGACAGGCCTTCAGGTTCAGCAATCCTGGGTTGTGGTGCAGAATTGCGCCTCCTTCCCTGGCGAGAAGATCTGCGACCACTGGAAGATTGACTGGAGGGAAGGCTGACATGTTGAGAGGGTCCGGATACCATATCTGCCTCAGCCACGCCTGAGCGACGAGGATCATCCTGCACCGGGACCGTTTGAATTGATTGAGGAGTCGAAAAAGCAATGACAGTGGAGGGAACGCATACAGAAACAGGCCGTCCCAGGGGAATGGGAAAGCTCGCCAGTTAAGGAAACCCGCTGGCGAACCTTCAGCACTTGGTGTTCATCGCTGTCACAAATATCTGGGGATTGCCCCCATCTGCGGAACAGGTGATCCACTTGGTCCTGCTGAAGTTCCCACTAGTGGCAAGAGCGCAGCTCCCTGCTGAGAGAGTCGTCAACCCTGTTCTTCACTCCTGCCAGATGAAACGGGATTAGGAACATCCCCTGGGCTGCGGCCCAGTGCTATATATCCTGCATCTCTTTGGACAGCGCCGGGGATCTGGAGCCCCCCTGCTTCCTGATGTAGAACATTGTTGTGCTGTCCGTGAAGACCCGTACCACCTTGCCCTTGAGGGACGGAAGGAAAGACTCGAGGGCCCAAAGTACTGCTCTCAGCTCCAATACGTTGATTTGCAACGTCTTCTCCTCCGGTAGCCACAAGCCTCTTGCGTAAAGACTTCCGGTGTGCGCTCCCCATCCTTCCAGGGAGGCGTCTGTCGTGACAGTCTCCTCCCCACCACTGTATTGCTCAACAGAAACTCTCATTGAGTCCTCAAAGCTTCCGGACACCTGTATCCAACGGGCATCGAGAAACTCATGTAGTGGACGCATTTGTAGCCTGAACAGCCGAATGAGGTATATTCACAACGACATGCCAAGCAGGGACTTAAAGGACCTCACTGTTGCGATCTTCAAGGCTAACAGCCGCTGTACCTTGCCCAATATGGCTACTATCCTCTCCTCCAATGGAAACGCCAGGCACGATCCTGTGTTAGTCGGGATCCTAGAAACAGCGCGTCCTGCGATGGAATCAAGCAGGACTTTGCTAGTTCACCGAGAACCCCAGCTCCGTCAGCAGGCTCACGGTCTTCGCTGTGTGGTCGACGCCAATCTCCTTTGAGCTGGCCCGGATGAGCCAGTCGTCCAGCTAAGGGTAGATGTGAATCCCCCTAGTCGCAGCTGCGCTGCCACTTGCGCCACGCACTTGAAGTCCCTGGGCGCCAAAGGGAAGTGCCTTGAATTGGTAGTGCTTCCCTTGCACCATGTGAATGGGGATGTGGAAGTATGCATCCTCTAAGTCCAACAACAACAGGAAGTCTCCCTCTTCCAGCTGTCCGAGCATGTGCTGAAGAGAAACCATCCAGAATTTTTGGTACTTGATGCATTTATGCCATGGGCCTCCAGTCCCCAGTCTTTACGAGGAAGTAACGAGAAGACACTCCGGAGCCCTGAACTCTTTGGGACAAGCTCTATCGCGCCTTTCCTTAGCAGGGCCCGCACCTCCAGCAGCAGCTGAGGGGTGTGGTTTTCCCGCCAGGCCACCGGTGGTATACAGGGACACTTCCGTTGAAATTCCAGGGTGTGTCCGTGAGCGAGAGCGTCCAGCACCCATCGGTCGGTGGAGACGAAGTTCACCTGCCGGTCTCCCACAGGGGTGCACTGGTGGGGACCCGTTCAATCCTGCTTGGACGTTACAAGGCCACCTTGGGGACCCTGGTGACAACGTCCTCCTCTGAAAGCCTTGGAACGGCCCCTGTTCTCCTGGGCTGACGGGTGGGAGGGTTGACGGCAAGACAAGACACCCCCACTGAAACCCTTGGAGGATCCATGGAATTTGCCGCCTGAAGTCCGAAAGGACGGCCGTCGCTGCTGAAGCATGCCCAAGACACGAGCCGTCTCAGTGTCCGTCGTGATGGCCTGAAGAGACTCATTCACAGCCTTCCCAAACAAATTGTCCCCACTGAAGGGCATGTCAACACCCTCGACTGAAAGTCCTGACTAAAATTGGTGGCTTTCAGCCAGCCCCATTGACGAAGGCAAACGGCGTTGCCCATTTGGCAGAAACTCGTATCGGCGATGTCTGTGGCCACCATGATGGCATGGTCCAACACCACTTCGCCTTCCTGCAGGATCTTCAAAGCTTCCGACCTCTTGTCGTTGGGAAGGAAGTACAGGAGTGGAGCGATCTTGATCCACAGCTCCTGGTCTTGGCAGGCCTCAATGGCGAGAGCGTTGGCGGCCTTGGTCGTCGCCGCTACCGCCGATGAAATAACTCACTCACTTGGGTGCAGAGTCCGGCACCCTGTACTACTTCTCGTAACGGTCCCTCTTCGATGGGACTGTGGAAGGGTTCTTCATGAGGGCCAACCCCTCGTCCCAAATGTCAACCACGAGTGGGACCGACAGGGCAGACTTCCTCTTGCCTTGCGGCGCTGGTATAGGAATCCTTTCTTCTCCTCAGGGACGAGCTGGAATATCTCTGAAGCCCTGGAGATGCAAGTCGGGAAGCGAAGATCTCGGAGGAGGAGATGGGAGGTGCCCCAACCCGAAGTCATCCGTGCCAGTCGCTGCCGTGTCAGGATCTGTCTCATCCCTCGGGGGAGGGGAGACGGGGGGTGGGGGAGTAGAGGGGCGAACAAAACATGAAGGCAAAGGGGATGGAGAGTGAACCTTCCTCTTCTTGGTAGGTGCAACAGGCATCCTTGTCTGGATCTCCAAGACCAGAGTATGCAAGACAGAATGTCTTGCCAAGATATCTCCAGATGGCCGATGAGGCGGCTGTGGTGATGGAGACTAACACAGAGCCGGTGACTGTGGCGTAGGCTGGTCGCTCAGGCCCCCTCCCCCAACGCCCTGGCGTTCGTCGGTCTCGTAGTCCTCATAGTCGCACTCTTTGGAATCCTGGCCGTAGGGCCTGCCCTCGACGCACCACTCCTCCTGGATGGTCTGGAGGCTGGTAAGCTCCTCCTCGGAGGAGATCCGTGCCCTGGAAGACTACCTGGCCTCTCTCCCCCTTCTCTGCAACTAGCAACTTCTCCAGTGTCTTCTGGGGTGCGTCCGGGCGTCCGGTGGGTCCGCCACGGCAGCCTGTGTGATAGATGCCACTACCCCCCCCCCCACCCCCTCGATGGATGGTTGGTCTATTGTTGTATGCATCTGGGCCTTCACAGCCTTGGTCGGACATGCAGCCTTCTCCTTAGTGGGTTTTGGGGGGGTGCGTAGGCCGATCCTGGGCTTCTCCATGAGCTTGCCCCCAGATGGTCCGACTTTCTCTTTGATGAAGATCCCGAGCATTGGCTGGTGACCGAAGCCACTGGAGACTCTGTACTCGGCCTGGCCGCTGAGGAGCCGGTCGCAACGGCGCTCCCGGTGTCAGTGGACTCGTGGTGCTTGGCCTTTTGTTGGCCCCCCATCAAAGGTCTTAAAAGACTGCTCAGTTTACTTGGTAGCAGGTGAGGCATGCTGCTGGGACCCACCCAGAGCAGGGGCCTTGGCCTGTAGCCACTCCTTGAGCCGCCGATGCTGATCCTTCGGGGTGCGGAGCACAATCTCGTGACAAAACGCACAGTCCTCTTCCATGTGAGTTGGGATCGGGTAAAGGCAGTAGACACTTGGAATGCTTGTCGTCTGAGAAGACATTCCGCAAGCCGCAGTCAGAACAAATCTTGAAAAGGGGAGCCGAGTCCTCCTTTTCCTCCAACATGTCCACGTGGCGTAGCAAAGAAACTAGATAAAATTCGCCCTTGAGGGGCGCTGAAGAATCCAAAAAACGGGTCCCCGTTAATCGGAAAGTAGATCGATGGAACGCGAGACTCGATTGACCAAAAAATTAGAGTAAACTCTTTCAAAAGCGCAGAATGCAGTAAAAGCTTGAGAGCTAAGCACGAGGACTCAACACTTGAATGTGAGGTAAAAATCTAAAGATGGCTGCCAGAGGAGTGGCTTAGGTAGAGGGCAGTCATTGGCTGGGGGCAGTATGACCCAGAGACCAGTGATTGGTTTTTAGGAGAAAGACAGTTCAGAAATGAAACAAACCGATTATCTTTACAGAGGATTCCCAGCCTGAAAGGGAATATTCACGAGCATGTGAATCCATGCCAGACCCCATGCTGGTATTATCGTGGGGATTGTGGAAAAGTAGCCCTACTCCAGGATTCTCTTGAAGACAGAAATTGAGGCAAGATAACCCTTCACAGTACCACCCTGCAGGCCCATCCGGGCCAAAGTAGAAAATGAAAAGGATGTGGAGCGAGTAAAAGGATTCAGATCCCTCTCATGGCACCAACACACAACCGTACGCCACCTGCATGCATAGACTGATATTTGGTTGTGGATCATCTAGCAGACAGGGGTATGTCTCTAACAGCCTCTGACAAATCCTATTCCTTTCACCTCAGGCAGGCATGAAGGTTCAGGTTGTGGTGGATCTCATGCAGGACCCTCCCCTCAGAGTGGGAGGAGTTCCGTCCTCTGCGGTAGGCACCACGGAGGGCAGATGGCCATGTCCAACAACTGCAGGTACCACGTTCTCCAGGCCCAGTTCCGATCGATCATCATGACTCGAACAGGCATAGACTCCTGACAAGCTCTATAACAGGGTTAGGTGGAAACGCAGAGAGCAGGTTCGAAGTCGCACTATACGGTGAAGGTGTTCTCCTGAGCCCCCTGGCAAGGGAATTCCCAGGAGCAGAACCATCTGCACTTCCTGTTCTCACTGGAAGCAAAGAGATCCACTGAAGTACCACCCCAACTGGAGAAAAACCAGACCTTTATGGCAGAGCTCCACCTCGTGAGAGGTCCAAGATTCTCTGCTCAGAGCATCCGCAAACTCATTCTCTTTGCCAGCAATATGGGCTGCAGTCAGACATGCTGCTCTCCAGAGCCCAGAAACACAACATTGCTTCTCTGCAGAGAGGCAGGGAGCCCCATCCACTTGCCCTTCAAAGAGAGGAGAAAAGAGACTAGGGCCAGCCGTATCGCTCTCAATTGCAGCAAATTATGCGCACATGGGTACCACATTCTGCTCACCGTAAGGTCTTGAGGTCAGTGCCCCTGCCTTTCAGGCACGCATCTGTGAACAGTGTCTCTTCTGTCCAAGCTTGATGAAACAAGGACGAGTTTATCCTTCACAGACCACCACAGGTTGGTCTCCAGACATCAACATCTGATGGTCACCGCTCAAACTGCGAACACTGAACTCAGCAGCCACTGCAGCAACCTCTTGCACCACCAGGAAGCAGGAGGCCATAAGACCCACCAAGCTCAAAAAAGCAGAGGCTGCAACTCTAGCCTGTGGTTGGAAAACTTGCTCCATCTTGTAGATGTTTGCCCCTGTGTCCTTGGATGGGAAGCCCAGGCGAGTGTCCAATACCACTCCAATAAATCGGAGGGACTGGAATGGCGAAACAGGAGACTTCCATGGAGAAGCCCAAGCGATGCAACAGGCTGCATGTCCGATACAAGTGTGCCGATGTTGGTACTAGGGAGTGGGCTTCGACGAGCCAATCCAGTCGTCCAGATAGGAAATTTTTTAATAATGTGAGACAGTTTAAATATCAACTTTACGCATATATAAAATAAAACAAGAAGAGTTTATATAATAAAATTTAAGAAAAACAGATTAAAATTAAGTAAGATCAGGCAGAATTTGGGAAAACAAAGACCTCATTTGCAACTAATTAATAGCTAGCATCAATAGCTCTAGTCAATGCATACTGCATGTATATATTTCATTTAGTTTTTCCAGGTCTGATTTCCTTTCACCCATCCAGTAAAGTGGAGAGAGGGAGAGAGGGAGAGAGGGAGAGAGGGAGAGAGGGAGAGAGGGAGAGAGGGAGAGAGGGAGAGAGGGAGAGAGGGAGAGAGGGAGAGAGGGAGAGAGGGAGAGAGGGAGAGAGGGAGAGAGGGAGAGAGGGAGAGAGGGAGAGAGGGAAGGAAGGAAGGAAGGAAGGAAGGAAGGAAGGAAGGAAGGAAGGAAGGAAGGAAGCCCTATTAGGCAAATTTCACATAGAACAAAAAGGCTAGATGGTAATGCGCAATTGTTTTTCAATATTCAGCCATATACTATACAAAGCAATGAGTTTTTATAGAGGTCGAATTTAGGCTGCGGTACCAGAACCATGGTTCCTCTATGTGCTCCATATTATGCACCAATTTCCCATAGCACAGTTCATAGGTTTTAAACAAGGTAGGATAGGCTGTTAAAAGATGTAAGGCAGTTTTGTTAGTAGCAGTGCGTTTACACATTCGACAATGCCTTTCTTGCGATGGCAGATGGTTATCAATCCATTTGTTGGCTAATACCGGTAAACAGTCAAGACGCAACAAAAGAAGGAAGCGTCCGAGTTTGCTAGAGGGACTCGGATTGAGGTACAGCTGAGGTTTCAGGTAAGTATATAATCTGTACCGCACAAACTGAGTGAGTCAAGTGATCGTAGTTCGAGCCAGTCCCATAAATCTACTCGTTTGGACAAAGCCTTCTTCGTTGCGTCATTAGTGCTCCTCAGCGCAGGAATCCAGCCAATCTCCCTATATAAATTTTCCATATGAGCTTTCAGATGGTAAGATGTCGCCTCCCTAGTGACTTCTTGATTTAAAGATCTTAAGAGGGGGTTCCATGGTTGGTTGATCATCTTCGTGTACATCTCCGCTCTTCGTTTAAGCACTGTAGCTTTAAGGGAAGTTAGCCCCAGTTGCAGTCTTATAATCGCCATGGGGATACATTGGGGGAGTCCCAGTATCCGACTCCAGAATTTGCCCTCTATGACTTGAAGCCAGCTTAGTTTGATGTTTAGTAGTGCCTCCAGACCATATGTAACCATGGGTACCAATATCTGCACATAGAGCTGGCGCACACCCCACAAAGTATAACCACAATTTTTAATTGCAAAACGATGTATTAATGCTGTTAGTTGTGCAGCTCTGGTAATTCTTGTTTGCATACAGGTAAGATATTCACCTATAACGTCAACCTCCACACTCAGATATTTATATGAGGGGGTATATTTTATTTCCATCCCCTGCACAACTAACTTTGGTCTGACCTTTAATTGGGTTTTCTCACTGTTAATGACCAGATCATTTTTAAGGGCATAATCCCAAAGCGCAATAGCCGATCTAGTAAGGCCACTAAATGTGTGGTCCAGGATGATCAGGTCATCAGCATAGGCGAGCACTGGGCAGTGCTCAGATCCAATTCGCGGGGGGCAATTGCATGCAGCAGATACCGCTATGGCAAGATCATATGTAAATACATTATATAGGAAGGGAGCAGTGACACATCCTTGTTTAACTCCACGATTCTGTATAACTGGTGCTGTCATATGGCCTTGAGAGTCCAACTTAAGTTTTGCCGTAGTGTTTCGATGTAAGGCTCTCAAGTAATAGAGAAGTTCTTCAGGGCAGCCTAATAATTTTAACCAAAGTTTGTCACGAGGGACTGTATCAAAGGCCGCTCGGAAGTCTATAAAGAGGGCATATAGAGGGGGTTTCCCATTAATCTTAGCGCTGGTCCCGAGTAGATCCACAATTGTCAGGTTCATGGTGTTGGTATATCCTTTCCTGAATCCACTTTGATATTGATTCAATATACCAGTTCTGTCTAGCCACAGCTCCAATTTATCCAGAAGCATCGATGCAAATAGCTTCCCGGTGCAGTCCAACATAGATAGCAGTCTATAGTTACCTGGTTCCAATCTATTTCCTCTCTTGAATATTGGGATCAGTATGGAGGTTTGCCACGCGGTCGGGATGTTGCCGGTCTCCAATACGTTGTCAAATTGGATCTTGATAAGGTTGGCCCAGAAATCAGGATTACTTTTCAGAACTGCGTTGGCTGGGTCCAGGCGCTCTAGATTATTTTAGAGATTTAATTTGGCAAGGAGTAGTTTGTTGGTCACAACAAATGGTTTCTCGAGGGGGACTAGTTCACAGTTACCATGCTGGTCCGAAATGGGTGAAGCATTGCGTCCAGACAAAAATTCAGACCATTGCTGGGCACTTATCGGGTTATCCATTGTATGGTGGGTAGTACCCCTCACTTCATTTAGTACACCCCAGATATTTCTAGTGTTTTTAGAGCATACTACTTGAACCATCTGTTGCCAGAGACTTAACTTCTCAGCTCTTCTCCTCGTCTTGATCCAGGCGCAGTATTTATTCTTTAGGATTCTGCCCTGGGCTGCAAAGGATTCGAGTGTAACAGAGGCTATTTTTGCTTTTCGAATAGAAGCTCTTAAATTTCGTTTAGCATCTCAAATGCTTCTGTCATAAGGTACGATCGAACTTCCATCTTGAATCACTATATTAACATGAGTAGTTGCATGAGTTGATGCGAAAGCCGCGATCCATGATTCAATATCGTTAGCATTAAGTTTGATAAAGGATTTGATGTCATAAAGTAGGACGGCTTCGGTTGAACGAGCCGCGTGTTCGATGTTTTTTGTGTGCCAACGAATAAGGGTGCCAGCTTGATTTGTCGTCATGTTACCCATGGGGCTAGGGCTCAGAATTAGCCAATCGGCTACAAAGGTCAGAGTTAAGAGACTATGGTCGCTCCAAATATTCTGGGTGATCTCCATATCTAACGCTGCTAGCTATATTTGGGCTAACAAATATATAATCTAAGGTACTAGTTACTGCGGCGTTACGCCAAGTATGTTTTCCAGGACGGTCACTTCGTGTTCTTCAATTTATGAGTTCCAAGTCCCAGTCAGAAAAGAAATGTAACCAGTTAGAGCCTTCAGGATCTTCAATGTTATGTGCCATAAGCCCCTTAGGGTGAAGTAGAGGATTGAGAATAGTGCCCTTTGAACCCTTTATATGGCAGTTAAAGTTACCTGTTAAAATAACTGAGTTGTTCCCTGGTACCGTTATCCAATCACTAAATAGCTTGTGGACAGCCTCATGTAGTTTTTCTCTGTAAACAGCACCAGGTGGATTGTATATGTTTACAAGTAAAATTCTTTCAATGATATCTTCATACGGGACAGCCACTTCCACTGCTAAGATGTTATCAGGCTGGCTAGAAGGAATTCGGCAGGATTGAATCGAATGCCTAACACCCACAATCAGTCCTCCAAAAAGTCCACCCCTGGGTCCCTTCTTGGCTAGAGACTGGTACAATGTATAGCCATTGAGGACCACTGGGGAGACCAGCCAAGTTTCCTGTAAACAGATGCTCAGGTGGTCTTTTAAGATATCTTCTGATCCTTCTGAAGATAATAAATGATTAAAACCTCTACAATTCCAAGAGGCAATGGTATAGGCTCATTGTTTGTTTATAATTAATGGGAGGGATTCAGTCAACCAGCTCAAAACTTTTTGGACGTCTGCAATCTGTACATCGTCCGTCTTGGATAAGTTTGAGACCAAAGGAGATTTTTCCGGTGAAGAAACCACCTTCCGTGGGCAGCCATCGTCTTCCGCTTCAGGGTCAGCGTCAACGTTCACCAGATTTTGTTTAAAACTTCGCAATAATTGAGCTGTCGCCAGAAATTTGCAGTGAACCGCAGATACATTAGGATTGATAACTTGAAGTGGCTCCACATATTCAAAGGCTGCAAAACTGAGAACACGAAGTTGAGGCACAGAGTGGAGCCTAGTCATGAGAGCCGATCTTGTGAGCCAATTTCGCTCATGTTGCTGGTATAAGTTTTTAATGATACATATGCGATTAGGATAGTCAGTTTGTGGGGGCTCACTGTTGGTAGGTGGGTTAGGGATGCTGGTTGCCCGAGGAGCCCTAATTGGGCTTTTATTAGGAGTAGAGGAGATATTTTCCACGTCATTGTTAAGTTGAGACGATTCAAGGTCTAGCAGGTTTTCATCTGTACATATGGACTCAATCTCAGTATCGCAAATTAGCCAGCTTGTGAGAGTGCCTGGTCCCTTTGCTTTGCGTTTTAACGCTCTTGTTGCTCTCTTTTTTGCTTTTTTGTTGGTTTCCCCATCGGGGCAGTCACAGGTAAAGGAGAGGCTATTACGCATGGCTTCTTTTTCATGGCTGCTCCTCTGGCCAATCCTCTGTTTGCGTGAGAGGTATGCTGCCAATTCATCCGCAGGCATAGGCTCAGTAAAATGTGGTACAGAGTCACTGATCGTAGGCCTGGGGACCAGGTTTTCTTCTGCCCCGGGAATATCTTTGGCTCCTTCTCTTGCAGCATTGTTAAGAGTAGATTTTAAAATACGGCCACACAATTTCAAAATAATTTTAGGGGAAACTCCAGAGAGGCCATTGAAGATTGCAATTCAACCAGGGACGGCGTGTTCAAGGTAGAAACTCTACTGGACTCACTGTTGGTTCCGAGGCCAGAAGGCTCTTGAAACTGAGCTAGGTTAGGGGATGTAGATAGTCTTTCAACATGCTCCCTCTGAAAGGGCAGTGCGCTTGGTTGAGAGATCTGTGAATTATTACCCGACTGACGCGGGTGGGCTGGAGTCATAGCCCGCTGCATTGACAGGCAAAGCTCGAGGAGTGAATTGTTATGTTGTCGTAGTAACTTCATGCAGAGCCACGGCGGGGTTATTCACAGGTTCCTCTCCTTCCGTCACACTGGAATTTTCTTCAGGAAGTACATTGGGTGGAAAAAAGTCAGTGATGGCCCCTTTAATCGGAAGTTTTCCTTTTTGGTTTTACTTTACCCATTGTGCTCTTTCTCCCGGTATCTGGGATATTGCGGTTACGCTTCCGAAGATTATAGGTCGATTGTTGGCCTTGCCTGTAGAACGGCATATAGTTTGCCCAGTTAGTCAGGCCCAGTCAGTTTGTATTTACAAGAAGTAGCCTTTAGGGTTATATTTTTGTGAAGGAGGAGACCCCCCCCCCACCTCACCCTATCCAGGGGGGGGGGGGGGGGTATCTGTGCGGTCTCAACTTTATAACCGCTAGCTGTAAGTTTACTCGGTGAATATCTTAACCTCTGGGGTATAGTCGTGATCAAAGGGCGAGCCCCGCAGTCTCACAGCTGAACCCAGGCAATGTTAGTAGATTGAGAAGAAAAGAGAACACAGTACCTGAGAATCCAAGTCGCTCGACTCGACCCTCAGTCCCGCGGACTGCAGACTGCTCCCTTGTCACTCCCTTGGCGATCCGCTTCGCGGGGGAGAATGATTAAGATTTCCAAGTCCCGAAAGCACACGCCTCCAAGCGCACGCCTCCAAACAATGGCAAGCAAAGAAACACTGCAGCAATTCATCCGGCAGGTACTGCAGACTGCTCCCTTGTCACTCCCTTCCTCCAGTGCCCTATGACCCATCGGTCTTACTGTTGTCCCCAGGCAAGGTGTCCTCTGTGCCTTCCATGCCTGGGATGGGCGTTTGTCCCTGCATCGGGGTGGTGTAGCCGTTCTTCCTTGCTGCGTGGTCTTTAGATCTTAAGGATAGCACCTGGATCTCCAGCCAGTCCCATGCTTCTTTGGGGTTCTGGAACACGTGAACTTTATTATCGTGGTACAGCTTGAGGGTAGCCGGGAAGAACAGTGCATATTTGATGTTCAGTGATGCCAGCTTCCGCTTGATGGAATCATGTTTGGTGGGATTTCTGAACCTCTGGTGTGTAATTGGGGAAGAACCCGATCTTATGTCCGTTGTACGTGATCTGGCCCATTGCGCGTGCCATATGAAGAATTGTATCTCTGTCCCGGTAATTCATAAGCTCAGCAATTACCGTTCTTGGAGGTGCGCCGGGGACTGGTCTGCCCGTCGGTACTCGATGGACAACAGGGGCTCCTCCTCCTCCTGCTGCAGATGAGGGGAAGCTCCGACCGCCCTCCTATTCATGCGGCAGAGAGCAGGAGTCCCCCTCTCCCTTCGGTGGCCCACTATCCCTACGCTGCTGGTGTTCAGCCCTCTTCCCACGCCGTGCTGCTGGAGTTAGAGAGCCTGCGTACACCGGCTAGGCAGCTCCAATTTTTTTCCCCCAGATTTTGACCATATGGGTACAGACTTCTACCCTTGCCGCATGGAGTGTTTGTTCGCCGATCAGTTCAACATTTTTCAGGATATTCACAGGATCGCGGGCGGCCCGGACAGAGCAAAGACTACGTCTTCATCCGATGCCTGCACAACAGCGCCCCTCAATTAAAATATTCTTGATTAGCAAACAAACCCATTTGATTAGCAATGTTAAACTACTATTTTTAATGTCACCAGACGCTGTTTGTATCCAAGACATAATTCTAGCAACAATACAGCATTTTTGTTTACCGCTGAACTAAGACATTAGTCAAAGAGTAAGGCCTAGCAAATTCTTTAAAATTTAGCAAGACATGCAGGTCTAGTAACTTAGTTTATCTACTCAACCTAAGAAATGCACTCGACCCTTGGCAACAGAGGAGAGAAAATGTAAATGCGCTTTCTATAAAATAGTGCAAGTCACCAAAAACCCACATTTCGTTTGGCACGTTGCTGCCTCCCAGAGGCCAGCCATGCAAAATGAAACTTATTTGACATTTACTGCAAAGTCAATATCACCTAAAAGTTTCAAACGTCCCCTGCAAATGGTACTCACCCTTCATAAAATGTACTTGACCATGTGAGTGGGTGATTAGACCTTGCATGCCTTGGGTGAGTGTCTAAACATTTTAGCTCAGTGACGGGACACAAAAGATGATAAAAGGCTCTGAAAACAGTTTGGCTATTTCTTCATGTTTCTGCTATTATACAAGGCAATCATAATCATAGAGCAAAGTGAGCTCTGGAGGCTGGTGGATGGTATTGCAGCAGATCTATAGATGTAGACTGGATGGAACTATTGATCACTACTTTGCATAAATATCTAGTTAGTTTTGTGTAGTCATTATGTAAGAAGAAGGAAGGAACAAGTTACTTACCTGTAACTGTTGTTCTCCAGCATGGGTCTGGCATGGATTCACATGCTCATGAATATTCCCCGTCAGGCTGGGAATCCTCGGTAAAGAAAAAACCAGTATCAGTTTCGTTTCTGATCTGTCTTTCGTAGTAATAACCAATCACTGGTCTCTGCGTCATACTGACCACAGCCAATGACTGCCCTCTACCTAAGCACCGCCTCTGGCAGCCATCTTCAGATTTGGAAGCACGTGAAGTGGCAGTATGACCAAGTGAAGAGCCGCAGAGGGGTAGGCGGGAGGGTTCGCATGTGAATCCATGCCAGACCCATGCTGGAGAACAACAGTTACAGGTAAGTAACTTGTTCCTTCTCCAGCATGGGGTCTGGCATGGATTCACATGCTCATGAATAAAGAATACATAGCAGTACCCACATGCACAACCACGGGAGGTGGCAAAGGCTCAACATTAAGCATCACATCAAACTCAACATTAAGCAATCTTACCTCCTCACCAGGCTCACCTCAGGCGAACAGGTTGCGCAGCACTGCTTGGCCGACCCTGGACTCCTCCCTGGAATCCCGATCGATGCAGTAGAATTTCGTGAAGGTGTGCGTCGACCTCCACGTAGCAGCCCTGCAAATGTCCAGCAGGGGCACACCAGATAGGAACGCCGTGGTAGCTGCGATCGCTCTGGTGGAATGTGCTCTTGGACGGCCAGGCAGCGGTCGGTTTGCCAACCGGTGACAGTACATGATACAGCCGGAGAGCCACCTGGAAATGGAAGCCTTCGAGAGAGCCTTTCCCTGATTGACAGGTCCAAAGTTCACAAAGAGTTGTGACGTCTTCCGAAAACACTTCGTGCGATCCACGTAGAACTTCAGCGCTCTAGCCACATCCAGCAAGTGCAAAGTCCTCTCAGCCGGCGACGAAGGCGACGGGAAAAACACAGGCAACACCAAGGGTTCGTTGAGATGGAAGTCCGACGGCACCTTGGGCATGAAGGAGGGGTGCGTCCTGAGCACCACCCTCGTGTCGTGAAAAGTCAAGTACGGGGCCTTGCAGGAAAGGGCCTGGATCTCTCCCACCCGTCGTGCGGAGGTGATGGCCACAAGAAACGCTGTTTTCCACGACAGGAACTTCAACGGGGCAGAGTGCAGAGGCTCGAACGGAGGTCCCATGAGCTTGGTCAGCACCACGTTGAGCTCCCACGCCGGGGCCGGAGCCTTCACCGGCGGGAACGATCTGAACAGTCCCTTCATGAACTCTTTCACCAGACGATGAGACCACAAGGACGTCCGCCCCGTGGTTCTAGTGTATCGGGAGATCGCAGCAAGATGAATCTTGATGGACGCATGTGCCAGTCCAGCTTTGGCCAGCGTCACCAGGTACGGCAGTACTTGGGGAGCCGTAATCCTTAGAGGGTTAATCTTCTGTGCGTGGCACCAGACAGAGAACCTCTTCCATTTGTGTCCGTAGCATTTAAGAGTCGAGGACGCCCTGGCCTTTGCAAGAACCTCTCTGCAGTCGGCCGGTATGTCGTATCCTCCAAACTCTAGCGCTGCAGGAGCCAGGCCTGCAAGTTCAGCGACTTCGGGTCGTGGTGGAGGATGGCGCCTCCTTCCCTGGAGAGCAGATTCGCGTCCACTGGCAGCTTGATTGACGGGGACGCTGACAAGTCCAGAAGGTCCGGGAACCATATC
Organism: Ambystoma mexicanum; assembly: GCF_040938575.1. Taxonomy (NCBI): domain Eukaryota; kingdom Metazoa; phylum Chordata; class Amphibia; order Caudata; family Ambystomatidae; genus Ambystoma; species Ambystoma mexicanum. Next base: position 342,420,893 of record NC_090921.1, on the reverse strand, counting down.
TGCCTCGGCTACGCAGGTGCGATGAGGATCATCCTGCACCGTGACCTCTTGAGCTGGTTGATGAGCCGGATCAGTAGTGGCAATGGAGGGAACGCGTATAGGAACAGGCCCGCCCAGGGGAACGAGAAAGCATCGCCCATGCTCCTTGGCTGGGGAAACCTGCTGGCGAACCTCCGGCACTTGGAGTTCGTCGCCGTCGCGAACAGGTCGATCTGGGGTGTGCCCCACCGTCGGAAGAGGCGATCCACTAGATCCTGCCGTAGTTCCCACTCGTGGCACGAGCGCAGCTCCCTGCTGAGTGAGTCGGCGATGGTGTTTTTTTATCCCTGCCAGATGAAACGGCACCAGAAACATCCTTTGGGCGACGGCCCAATGCCACAGGTCATGCGCCTCCTTGGACAGTGCTGGGGACCTGGTTCCGCCCTGTTTCCTGATGTAAAACATGGTGGTGGTGTTGTCGGTGAAGATCCTCACCACCTTGCCCTTGAGGGACGGAAGGAAGGACCTGAGGGCCCAGAACACTGCACGGAGCTCCAGGACGTTGATATGGAGGGACTTCTCCGTCGGGAGCCAAAGGCCTCTCGCGTGCAGATTTTCGGTGTGCGCTCCCCACCCTTCCAGGGAGGCATCCGTGGTCACTGTCTCCTGGTGGTCTGGGGTCTGGAAGTCCATGCCCGCCGTCAGATGCACGCGGGTGCCCCACCACCGGACCGCTCGGCGGAAACTCTCGTCGAGTGTGATCCTCTCCTCGAAGCCGCCCGTCGTTTGGATCCAGCGCGCGTCCAGGAACTCCTGCAACGGGCGCATCCGGAGCCTGCACATGGGAATGAGGTAGATGCAAGAAGACATCATTCCGAGGAGGGACTTGATGGACCTCACCTTGGCCGCGTTGGAAACCAACATCCGCTGTACCTTGCCCAGGATGGACCTGGTCCTTTCCTCCGACGGGGAGGACAGAAGGGACACTGTCGAGCTTCGCTCCCAGAAACGGTGCGTTTTGCGCGGGTACCAGGTGGGACTTGGCGTAGTTCACGGAGAATCCCAGGTCCGTGAGAAGTTGGACGGTCCTTGCCGTGTGCTCCACGGCGAGCTCCCTCGTCTTGGCTCGGATGAGCCAGTCGTCCAGGTAGGGGTAGACGTGGATCCCCTCGCGGCGCAGCTGCGCCGCCACCGGTGCAAGGCACTTGGTGAATACCCTGGGTGCCGACCGTAGTCCGAAGGGGAGGGCTTTGAACTGGTAGTGACGCCCTTGGACCACAAACCTGAGGAATTTTCGGTGCCCTTTTAGGATGGGAATATGGAAGTAGACATCCTCCAAATCCAACGACGACAGGAAGTCTCCTTCCTCCAGCTGACCCAGGACGTGCTGGAGGGTGACCATCCGGAACTTCTGCGCCTTGATGAACTTGTTCAGACGTCGCAGGTCTAGGATGGGGCGCCATCCTCCAGTCTTCTTCTTCACGAGGAAGTATCTCGAGTAAACTCCAGAGCCCCGAAGCCTCTTTGGGACGAGTTCGATGGCGCCCTTCCTGAGCATCGCCTTTACCTCCAGGAGAAGCTGAGGGACGTGAAGCTCTTTCCTGGCCACGGGGGGGACGCGCGGGCACCTTCTTTGAAACTCGAGCGCGTGGCCCCGGGCTAAGGCGTCCAGCACCCAACGGTCGGTGGAGATGGACTCCCACACGCTGACGAAGCTCGCCAGCCGGCCTCCCACCGGGGTGCTTCCGTGGGGGCCCGACCCCACGGCCGGTTCAATCCTGTTTCGACGAGGCTTTGCCGCCTTGACCTCCTTGGCGACGACGGCGGGGTCCGCCAGACTTGCCTCGTCCTCTGTAGGCCTCCTGAGACGACGAGCGGGCCGCTTGACGGTAGGTGGAGAAACCGCCGCCGGAACCTTTGGAGGCGCCCTTGCCTCCGCTGATCCGAAGGGGCATCCGTCGTTGCTGCAGAACCCCAAGGGCCCGGGCCGTCTCAGTGTCCGCTTTAATGGCCTGAAGGGAATCGTCCACTGTTTTCCCAAACAGGTTGTTCCCATCGAACGGCATGTCCAGGACTCTGGTCTGTACGTCTTGACGGAAGTCCGTAGCCTTGAGCCATCCACGCCGCCTAAGGCACACGCCGTTGCCCAACTGGCGAAACCCAGTGTCGGCGACGTCCGTCGCAATAGTGATGGCGTGGTCCGACGCCACCTCACCTTCCTGTAGGATCTCCAGGGCATCCGCCCTCTTGTCGTCCGGTAGGAAGTCCAGCAGGGGTACCATAGCTCCCTGTCGTAGCGGGCCACGATAGCCAAGGCGTTGGCCGCTTTAATCGGCGTCGCTGCAGACGAGATGACCCTGCGTCCCATAGCGTCCAATTTCTTTCCCTCGCCGTCCGGTGGGGAAGTCGATGTGGAGGCCGCACACCCCACCAGTCCCCGTATCATCCCCTCAGGTGGACGGGGAGGAGGGCTGGACGGGGCGCGACGGCTGAAAAGGAGGTGGAGGGTGAATCCTTCTTTTCTTGGGCGGGGGAACACCAGAAGGTCCCGGTTCAGGATCCCCCGACGGGAGAGGTTCCTCCGTCGGCAACGGTAGTCTCGTCCTTATCTCTGAGCATAAGGACTGTATAGCCAACAAAATGGCCGCCGAGTTGTCTTGCGGCGCTGGCAGAGGGGAATCCGACGGGCCGGTCTTCTTCCACGCCAAGGCCGTGGCTTCAGACCTCGATCAGGTCTTCCTCCGAGGTTGAAGCCGAATCTACGACGCCCTGCCCCCCCTTTTTCTTCCCCGCCGGGGATTTCACGGGGGTCCTATCGATGGGCACAAAAGAGGACTCCCTCCGAGGTGGCAGGGAGACTCTGAGCCCCGAGGTCGCCACCACTGGTGTAGCCTCCACAGGCTGAGCCAGGGCCACCGCGACAGTTTCGATAGAGGGCTTGGCCGGATGGATTAAGGCCTTCACCACCTTAGGTGCGCTCACCGCCTTATCCTTGAGGGGGGGGGGGGGGGGACACTGCCTCGCTCCCCCTCCGATGGGGCCTTCGAGCTCGACCGGGGCCTCTCCAGGAGCTTCGCCGGGTGCTCGCCCTTCCTCTTACCCGACCCAGAGCGTTGGCTCGTGGTTGAAGGTGCCGGGGAGGGTGCGCCCTGCCTGGCGCCCGTAGAGCCCGACCGTTCGGCGCTCCCGGTGCCAGTGGACTCGCGGTGCTTGGCCTTGTGTTGGACCCCCGTCGCCGGGGCGTCCTCAAAGGTCTTAGAAGACCGCTCGGATTTCTTCCTCTTCTTCTCGCCTGACGGGCTCTTCCCTTCCAGCCAGTTGGCGAGACGTTGATGGCGGTCCTTCATGGTCCGCTCCGACATATTGCTGCAAAACGCACAGTCCTTCTCCACGTGCGTCTTGTCCTCATGTAAGCAGTAGAGACAAAAGGAGTGTTCATCCTCCTTAAAGACGTTCTGCAGCTGGCATCCAGGGCAGACCCTGAACAGCTTTCCGGGCGTCGAGCTTCCCTTCTCCTGGGCCATGTCCGGGCCTGAGAAGCTTCTGGAGTCCTCCAAAAGCGTAGCTCCACGAAATCTTCACACTTGAGGGGCGCAGACGAATCCGACACGGGTCCCCGTTGATCGGATGGAGAGTCGGTGGAGCTTGAGGCTCTTTTGACCGAAAAAAACGAAGTTTTTGAGAAAAAACGTGAAAAAATAGCACTAACGCTCGAGAGCAATAGCACGAGGATCCCAACACATGAACGTGCGGTAAAAATCTGAAGATGGCTGCCAGAGGCGGTGCTTAGGTAGAGGGCAGTAATTGGCTGTGGTCAGTATGACGCAGAGACCAGTGATTGGTTATTACTACGAAAGACAGATCAGAAACGAAACTGATACTGGTTTTTGCTTTACCGAGGATTCCCAGCCTGACGACGGGGAATATTCATGAGCATGTGAATCCATGCCAGACCCCATGCTGGAGAAAGTAAGAAACTAAGCAAAGTCAATAGCGCAAACTAGTAGGAAAATTGTAGTTTGTAGCCATCTCACTTTCAGGTTGCATGGTATAAACCAACAGGCTAATAAGATGAAATGTACAGGAGCATGGGTCCAGCTCATGGGTTGAGCGCCACTTGCAGATGTATATAGGTCACAGAACTAGGTTTGCCATCAAAAGTGTTTGGCTCTGTTATGTATATTTTCAAAAAGTGTTCACTTCTATATGATGCATCTTCCCCAATAATATGAAATATAAATGGACCCTGAGATTTAGATTTATTGACCTAAACTTTACCATAAAGCATGGAGACACTGCAGTGTTTTACAGCAGCAATACTGCCATTATGCATTATATAAGGAATGGAATAGCAGGACTGTCTTACGTTCACACATACAGGTATTTGGCAGACAGGATACAGTCGGCTTAATGAAAGTGCCATGCCCATTACTTCTGCCTTGCAATTATTTGAAGAAAAATAATTATGGACTAGCACTCCCACACAGGCCTTTGTCACTTAAGAGCGGAGGAGACGATTACTGCAGTGAACAGAGGGACAAAAGGGTGGAGAGACACCTGATGGCAAGAGAGGAATGCAGTGCGAGCCGTGCTTTCATTGAACAAGGTAACTTAAATAGCTATCATTGCTACACAAGTGTCCATTTAATTAGCAAACCTACAGAATTACATGGCAAATTGCTATACGAAACTGCTTATTTTATTCCTTGGAATGGTAATTCCATAAATCACACTACCGTGTTATAAAAACAGGAGTTTATCAAGTTAGAGTCCTGTTGATGTACAGCGGTTTGACAGAGTCTGTAACACTATTATTTACTTCGGGTTAAAGTTAAAGGATCATTACATAGCAGCAGCTTGATGAGAGCCGTTTTTCTGGACAGAACTACTAAGCAAACTACAAGGCTGTATCATTTAGGAATATTGGAAAGAAGGAACGTGCATTTATTTAATGAATCTGACGAGTAATTACACAGCAAGTTATAACATGAAGTGTGCCGGCATAATGCATATAATCAGAAGCATGTACAATTTTGAAACCATGTTTCAATTCTTTTAGTTACTCTCCTTCGCCCTCTCCCTTGGTATGGGAGAAGAGGATGGCAACATGGCGGTGTGTTGGCAGAGTGTTGGGCAAACAAAGAAGCTTGGTGCTGCTATTGCTTTGTTACTGGTGCCAAGTGTGTTTTCCATTGCCCTGCAAGAAGGAGGTGCTTCAGCTTCAAACATTCCACCCCCAAACCCAGAGCATCGCGGAGTGTTGGCCGGACCAAGTAGCTTGGTGTTGCCAATGCTGGCGCTATGTTACTGGTGCCAAGTGTGTTTTCCATTGGCCTGCAAACGTTAGGGGCTTCAGCTTCAAATACTCCACTCCCGACGAGGAGCATCGCAAAATGATGGCAGAGTCTTTGCGGAGGGAGTGGAGCAGCTACCACGACAGGAACTGGGAGCTCTTTTAAGGACGCACCGCCAAGCCTGACCTCAGCAGAACTGAGGTAATGGGGCAGACTGGGTGGGGGGGGTGGGGGGGGAAGTGGGATTCTCCCTGCATCATTAAAGCTTTGCTAAACGGATACCATCGAAGCCGCCGAGGGAAGCAAAGTGCCCATGTCTTTCGTAGACACACCACTATGTCTGCCTCTCAGGGAGCTGGTTTTAGAGCCCCCAGGATCGGCTGCCCTGGCTATTTAGAGCTAGCGATTTGGGAGGATAAGGATCCCGTGCATGAAAGCACTTCTTCCTTACTAGTGGCGCCCAAAGAGATTAACCGCGAGAGTCCCTTCAATTAACAGTAATCATTTTCTGCAAGTAGTTGTGGAGTCCCTGCTTCGAGGGATGTTATTATTCAAACCGGGACCGTGCGGCTTGTGTTGAAAGAGCGGAGGACGGGGCTTGGCCTGCTCTTGATTTACCATCTAACACATTACCTTTGCAGACAGAAGTCACTCAACGATACAAGATGGGTCTCGCAGCCCTTCCGATCAAGCCCAACGCCAGGATTTGCAAGACTGTTCTAGGGGTTTCTCTGGGTAAAAAGAGTGGCGGCCCACAATTCAAAACAAGGATCAAATCCCTCTCAGAAGGGAAGACCATCAAATGGCACTTCAGAGCAAGGGACCCTCCCCAGCGGTTACAACACAATGAACTGAAGTGTGTGAGGGATAAAAGCAATGTCCCGACAGCCTCAGAGAAGAGTGGCTCAATGTATCAGATGTGGATCTACTGGATGGTACAGACAGAGCGTCGTGCCACAGGAGGAATACCATCAAACTCAATCCTGTGAAGTAAACATGGGGGGCTGAGGAATGGCTCCTCGAATACTGAAGTTTTTACAGAGCCTGTGATGGGTCCACCGCGGTCTTCAGTAACATAGCCTCCCAGTGTTTGTAAGATGGGGCAGTGGCTAGTGTCGAGCTTGAAGCTCCGTATGGGTCCCAGCAGAAGATCTTAGAGGCCCTTCATTGGTCAAATAACGAGCCAGAGATAGCCCAGGATGGAGGTGAGCCACCTGTGAGACTGAATACAACCCTGACTGCTGGCCTGGCTAAAAATATCACAAAATGAACTTTGCAATGGAGTATGAATATGCGGACTTGGGGCGAGAAGACGATATAGTACGTGCCAGCGCCGGCTCCGCAAAAAAAGTTTCAACCAGGCAGTGATTTCTGTACAGAAGTGCCATGGAAGGACTATCGCTCCCAGGGGGGCAGAGACGGCTTCCAGCAATGCTAAAAACAAGAGGCCGAGAGTGAGCAAAAAGGGGCATTCCTCGCATTGAGTAAGCTCAAGTGAGAACTCTGAAGACTGATTCGGACGCATCAGAGAACGAGGAACCTCTTCATCTGAAAAAAGCCATTGGGAGGGACACTGCACTCCCCTAGGAGTGCAGGAGCCTTTTGAATCAGCACTGGAACAAAATCATAAATGGGAGGCCCAATGTGCACAACACCAGGCTTCTATAGAGTCTATAGTTTCTATCACTATCTCCCCTTTAAAACTATACGACACCCTAAATGAGAAGGAAAAAGTTACTTACCTGTAAATGATGTTCTCCAGCATGGGTTTGGCATGGATTCACATGCTCATGAATATTCCCCTTTGTCAGGCTGGGAATTCTCGCTAAAGAAAAAAGAAAATCAGTTTCATTTCTGAACTGTCTTTCTCCTAACAAACAATCACTGAGCTTTGGGTCATACTGCCCCCAACTAATGACTGCCCTCCACATTAGCCCCTCTGGCAGCCATCTTCAGAGTTGATAGCACGTAAAGTGGCAGTAGGACCAAGAGAAGAGCAGCAGAGGGGTAGGCTGGAGAGTTTGCATGTGAATCCACGCCAGACCCATGCTAGAGAAAAAAAACAGTTACAGGTAAGTAACTTGTTCCTTCTCCAGCAAGGGGTCTAGTATGAATTCATAGCGGTATACATATGCACAACCAAGGGAGGTGGCAAAGGCTCAACATAAGCATCTCTTACCTCCTCACTAGGCTCACCTTCAAGCGAACAGGTTGCGCAGTACTGCTTGGCCAACTCTGGACTCCTCCCTGGAATCCCTGTGGACACAGTAGAATCTTGTGAAGGTGTGTGCCTACGTCCACGTAGCAGCCCTGCAGGTGTCCAGCAGGGGCACACCAGATGGGAACACCGTAGTTGCAGCGATCGCTCTGGTCGAATGGGCTCTCGGACGGCCAGGCAACGGTCGGTTTGCCAACCGGTCGCAATGGGTGATGCAGCCGGAGAGCCACCTGGAAATGAAAGCCTTGGAGAGGACCTTCCTATGGTTCACAGGGCCAAAGAAGTATTCCGGAAACTCAGTGCAGTCCACGTAGAACTTCAGTGCTCTAACCACACCCAGCGAGTGCAAAGTCCGCTCAGCCAGCGACGAAGGCGTCGTAAAAAACACAGGCAACACCAAGGGCTTGTTTAGATGAAAGTCTGACGGCACCTTGGGCATGAAGGAGGGGTGCGTCCGCAGCACCATCCTCATGATGTGAAAAGTCAAATAAGGTAGCTTACAGGAGAGGACCTGAATCTCACCCACTCGTCGTGCAGATGGAATGGCCATGAGGAACAAGTCTTCCACGACAAGACCTTCAGTGGAACTGTCTGCAGAAGTTCGAATGGAGGGCCCAAGAGCCTAGTCAGTACCACATGGAGTTCCCACGCCGGGGCTGGAGCCTTCACCGGTGGGAACAAACGAAACAGTCCCTTGACAAACTCCTTAACCAGACGGTCAGACCATAACGACTGTCCCAGAGATCTGGTGTAGCGGGAGATAGCCGCCAGATGTACTTTGATGGAAGCATGGGCCAGTCCTGCTTTGGCCAATGACAGCAAATCCATTAGCACTTGCTGAGCCGTGACTCAGAGGGTCGATCTTCTGTGCACGGCACCAAACGGCGAACCTCTCCCAATTATGTCCATAGCATTTAAGAGTAGACGATGCCCCGGCCTTGGCAAGTACCTCCTTGCAATCCGCTGGGAGATTGCAAACCCCGAACTCTATGCTGCAGGAGCCAGGCCTTCGGGTTCAGTGATACTGGGTCATGGCGTAGAATTGCACCTCCTTGCCTGGTGAGAAGATCTGCGACCACCGGAAGTTTGACTGGAAGGGACGCTGAGATGTCGAAGGTCCGGGTACCAGATCTGCCTCGGCCAGGCCAGTGAGACGAGGATCATCCTGCACCAGGACCTTCTGAGTTGAGTGGAAAAATCAACAGCAATGGAGGGAACATATACAGAAATTGGACGTCCCAGGGGAATGAGAATGCGTACCCCATGCGCGCTGGCTAGGGAAATCTGCTGGCAAATCTCCGGCACTTGGGAGTTCATCGCTGTCGCAAATAAATCGATCTGGGAATTGCCCCTGCGGTACAGGTGATTCACTTGATCTGCAGAAGCTCCCACTCATGGCAAGAGCGCAGCTCCCTGCTGAGAGAGTCGGCGACAGTGCTCTTCACTCCTGTCAGATGAAATGGCATGAGGAACATCCCCTGGGCGACGGCCCAGTGCCATAGGTCCTGCGCTTCTCTGGAGAGCACCTGGGATCTGGTGCCCCCTGCTTCCTGATGTAAAACATCATGGTGTATTGTTCGTGAAGCCCTCACCACCTTGCCCTTGAGGGACGGAAGGAAAGACCTGAGGGCCCAAAACACTGCTCACAGCTCTAACACATTGATGTGCAATGTTTCTCCTCTGGTAGCCACAGGCCTCTTGCGTGAAGACTTACGGTGTGAGCTCCCCATCCTTCCTGGGAGGCGTCCGTCGTGACGGTCTCCTGGTGCGGGGGAACTCCTGTAGGGGACGCATCCAGAGCCTGCACAGTCGAATGAGGTAGATGCATGACAACATCATGCCGAGCAGAGACTTGATGGACCCAACTGTGGCGATCTTCAGTGCCAACAGCCGTTGTACCTTGCCCAAGCCGCTATCCACTCCTCCAACAGAGATGCCAGGCATGACACTGCTGAGTCGGGATCCCAGAAACAGACTGTCCTGCGATGGAGTCAAGCAGGAGTTTTGCATAGTTCACCGAGAACCACAGATCCGTCAGTGAGCAAACGGTCCTCGGGGTGTGGTCGACGGCGATCGCCTTTGAACTGGCCTGGATGAGCCAGTCATCCAGATAAGGGTAGACGCCAGGCACTTGGTCAAGACCGTTGGCGAAGACTTCAATCCGAAGGGCAGGGCCTTGAATTGGTAGTGCTTCCCTTGAAACACAAGAACTTGCAGTGCCCCTTGTGAATGGGGATGTGGAAGTACGCATCCTAGTCCCCCTCTTCCAGCTGTCCGAGCATGTGCTGAAGAGTGACCATCCGGAATTTTTGGGACTTTATGTATTTGTTTAGTCGAGAATGGGCTCTGGTATTCTTTTTGAGGAGATAGTACCACGAGTACACTACGGAGCCCTGGAGTGTCTTTGGGACTGGCTCCATCGTGCCTTTTCTTAGCATGGCCCGCACCTCCAGAAGCAGCTGAGGAATGTGGTTTTCCTGCCAGGCCACTGGTGGTATTCGGGGACACTTCCGTTAAAATTCCAGGGTGTGTCCGTGGGCAAGAGCGTCCAGCACCCAACGGTCGGTAGAGATAGTCTTCTACATGCTGACGAAGTTCACCAGCCGGCCTCCCACCGGTGTGCAAGGGTAGGGGCCCGACAGCACGGCCGGTTCAATCCTGCTTGGACGTCGAAGGGCTGCCTTGAGGGGCTTCGGTGGAGGGCAGTCACTAGCTGTGGCCAGTATGACCCAGAGCTCATTGATTGGTTGTTGGGAGAAAGAGTTCAGAAATTAAACAGATTTTTTTTCTTTACCGAGGATTCCCAGCCTGACGTCAGAGAATATTCATGAGCATGTGAATCCATGCCAGACCCCATGCTGGAGAACTATAAGGACCAGTCGACCCTTTTGGCGTTGAACTCATTTTCGTAGAATCCCATTTTGAAGCATCAAGAGAAAAAAGATCTAGAGAAAAGAGTTTGAGGGAGTGATATTTATACACATTGACCCAATTGAAGATGCGAGAGAGGACAAAAAGACCTTTTTAGCATGCTTCAGAGATACCATCAAACTAAATGACAAGCCAAGATCATACCGGTAGGAGAAGTACTGCTAACCAAATAGACTTAGATCTAATGTCTAATTCACTTCATCCATCCTCCGATAATACGGATAGGACGAAGGAGATATGAAAAGCTCTGGCTCTGGGGCCTACTTGGGATTCCAGAGTGCTCAAGTGCAAACTGCCAACGGCCAGGGGTGCTCACTTGCCCGGGCTCCCTTACAGATACAGGCAGATCTCGTTATGCCTTCCTCCAGTTCCCAGGCAATTGGGAACCGACCAATGGAGGTTCTGAGTTGGACGGATACAGCTAGCCTTGTTGAAGCAACTGGGAATAGGCAGTTGCATTCAGACCTTTTTCCAGTCTTCAATGCGGACTCACACAAAGTGCTTAAAACTTCAATGAAAGCAAAAGGAAGGAAAAAATAAAATCGATGTACTAATGAAAACATTCTAAAAAGATTAAGGTTGAAAGCAGCAACTGGAGGTGGAACCAGAAATTTTATTCGAAATCTAAGAACTGTCTTAGTAGCCCCTTCTAGTAAGGACCCTATAAGGGATCAATTTTCAGGGGAACTAAAAAAATAAATAAAAACTAAATATATAACGTACTCAAATGAGGACTTCAGTGAAAACCCAAGTAGTGAGAGGACCCTGCAGGAGGAAATCGGGAATCTTGATGTCTTAGCTGATGCAGCTGTCAGCCTACGAGGACGCCGAAACGGATGATGCAGAGGAAAACGGTGTCCAATTCTACCATGTGATGGGGGGGCCCAGACGAGCAAGCGATGGCTCAGCAAACAAAAAACATTCTTCGAAACATTAGAAGAGGGCTGGATAGAATTATTGAGAATTCCAGAAGGGATCGACAGCATCGAGTGAGCGAGATGACGAAGGACCATGATTTCTGCAGATTGGTTCATGTAACACCAGGGGATTTGCCCACTTGTTTCGGTCACTTGATCAGAGTTCAGCCAAACGATGTTCTGCGTTTCCAAGAATGATGGCTCAGAGAAATTCCAGTCTTGGATGGATACACAGGATACTTAAAGCGACCATAGGGGCCAGAGGTAGACCTAGGTCCGGTTTACCAACGTTGGTGAAAAACAATTCAGTGGTGAGGGTTTTGAGAGTCATTTACCCCAACTCCCTGATGCCAATCCCAATAATAAAACTACAGGAAAATCTAAACCCCATGGAAGGCACAATGGTCCATTTCAATTTGTACTGGTACCCCAACACCAAGGACTCAAAATGCTTCATTTTGTTGGTTATGAAATGGATTAATGACCCAAGAACTCAATTAGTAGACCCATTGATAGTTATCTGTGGAGACTTGAATATGGATTGTCTTTCTAAAAATAATTGAGGCGATGGGAAGTTCCGGAAAAAAACAAAAAACAAAACGGAAGCAGCAATGGATGGAGGAAATCCTTATAAGGGATCTGCATATGGGAAATGGCCCCGTAAAGGGTGACCTGGCCGGAGCTAAAACCTGGTGCTCGGCACCAACAAGTGCGATGTTAGATTATTTCTTTGTTGCGGGTCCTACCTTTGCAAGCGTGATATCTCTGAAGAATTTCCCAACCAAACAAAGCGATCACAACCCGCTGATTCTAAATTGCCTAAGGCCAGCCCAGAACAACAAAAAAGAGGAACGTGAGAAGATGGAATCATAAATTGTCACTGGAACCAGGTAGAAACAGGCTCTGGATCACCCCTAGGGCAATTCCAGCGCTAATGGAGGCCTTGAGGATGTGACAACAGAAGCCGGAAGAGGGAGTTGAATACGAGTCCTGCATGGTCTCCTTAGGGGAAGAACATGTTCTAAGGTGGTAAAACACGTTTTAAGAGCAAACATGTTTATGACGAAACAATTGCAAATAAACACCAACTATCACAGGACCTCAGACGCCTAAAATCTTTCCCATTAACAAGATGTTTGATAAAGAAGATTAGAAAAACAATATAGGAACTGGGCATCTATTATAGAGCCATTTTTTACCAAAATGATGCGGGTTGCATGATGCTGGCTCTAAACACCAAATACTGCTAAATGGTAAAGAAGACAACGGCTCATTACAACTAAATCCGATACATGAATCTGGGTGGGTTGAGCATTTTGAAACCCTCTATGGTCAAACAAACTAGTAAAAAAAAACAATAAAAATTAACAAAAAAAAAAAAAAATAAACATGCCTACCTGTCCAACATGCCCACCTATCCAACAAGAACCAGGGTCTATCAAATTTAACAGAGGAAATCAGAAAAGTCATCACTAAGGCAAGTACCTCCCGTGCTCCGGGCCTGGTTGCATGATGAATGCCATGCTAAACGAAGCTAGGGTAATCTAAACAGATTTCTGTATGGTACCATTTAGACAATCACGCAACTTGGAAGAACACCAGCCTCTTGGAAAAAAGGCAGTAGTGGTTACCATTTACAAGAAAAGTGATCGACTAAATCCCAAAAACTACCGGCCAGTTTCCCTCTTGGACATTTTAGGACATTTCTTGCAGGGATATTGCTGAAAAGACAAGAGAGTGGATAACGAAATCATAAAATTATGATCCCATGCAAACTGGTTTCGTTAACAGTGTAGATTGTGGTTTGAACCTTCTACTTATCAGCCTTCTTAAAACAAAAGACGCTGAAAGGGAACAAAAGACTATATATGGCTTGTATAGATATGGAAGTGGCTTTTGATTGTATTAAGAGGGAGAGCTTTTGGGCCAAAATGACTGCTAGAGGCTGCCCTAAGGATTTAGTGACGGCTATCAAGTCTCCCTTTCCTGGATCCATCCTGAATTGCCCTCGAATTCGGGTAAGAATCATCATTCCGTGCGAGATTCGTTTTTTCTTGCTGCTAATTGCACCAGTGATCCGCCGACCTGCAAGAATATCTACTCAGCCTGCATGTTTTAAACTTGATGCCTACAGCTGCTGTGTTTGCCCCTGCCACCATTAGCCACCACGAGGTTTTTACAATTCCAAGATGGCCGCCCGCCATGTCTCAAGGAACCCCAATGCCTAACTGAGCACATCCGACTGTCCTCGCATCCGATTGGCCATTGAGCCACCTTAAGCAGCCTATCGCCAGCCGGTAGGTGAAGCCGGCCCACTCCCAGCAAGGCCCAGGATAATAAGGCCAATACCTGTCTTCACCTGTCTTCAGCCTTCCTCGCCGTTTGCCCGGACCCCCTGCCGGATTCCAGACCAACCTGAACGGTAAACGCCACTTCGCTTTTAAATTGAACTGCCTAGACTCTGGAAAAGGCTTTGTTACCACAAGCTACTTATTGCCACTCTCGTGCACTCAGGCCTTATTGCATGCTGTATCTGTGCCCAAAGTTGCTGCCATTTCCAGTACATAGGTGCTCAGTCGTATTTAGACTACTGTGTCGCTAATCATCCCTGTCACATATAACTGCACTGTGCCTCACTGCTGCTCGGCTACCCTATGCAATTCTAGCTGCCATTTTTAACCGCATTGTGACCATCTGCTCTGTTCTGTTGATCTGCTCACCAACTGCCTCTAGATCTGTTGACCTGCAGCCCAATGTGTCCCCGCTCAACAAACTTTTATAGCCACTAAACTCAATGTTGTGCTTAATCTGCTCTATGTGCTATTCTGAAGTTAGGGGTTATTCTGATTCTAGGTGTTATCTTGAACTAAGTGTTACTCTGAACCTAGGTGCTATTCCCATTCCAGGCGCTATTCTGAATACATGCTACTCTGATCCAAGATGTTAATTGGTACACTGGCGCAATTCTAAACCTAATGCTGTGCTAATTGACAAACGCTTACTATGACCACTTTGCTTACCTGTACCTGAGTCAGATGCCAATCTGCAACCTTGCACTACATGGATTAGGTAGTATTCGGCTACTCCAAGCAGGCCGCACTGTCCACTGCTAGATTTCGACCCTAGACAGGACACACACTGCACCTTACCCCCCTCACACAATGTTCCTCCCGGGCCTTTACTCTATACTACTGAGAACCATTCTCCACATCACCAATTCTGCATGCCTGCCCAGCTCACCCCCTAACTTGACCAGCCTAGGCACCGCATCATCCACCCTCACAGAGCCCAGCACCACAATCATGCTTAGCCTACTCGCTCCCCCATGCCTTTCGGACAGGCTGACCAGATTACGATCCAGACTTCCAAAAATACACGAGCCTAGAGCCAGGGACTCCACACAATCCATACTCACACACCGAACCTCCATCAGCTCCTGCGCTAACCTTACGCTAAAAAAACCCGAACCTAAACCCGTCAACTCCACTACAACCAACAATAGAGCGCTCATCACAGCTACCACCCCCACCCCTGCCAAAGCCAAAACCCTACCTATAAAAGGTGCCCTCATCAACGCACGCTCCATGATTGCCCATGCCACGGACATCGCTGATCTCATTTTAGCTGAAGATCTAGACTTCCTAGCCATAACAGAATCCTGGCTTCATGCAGCCGCAGGCTCAGCCCTTTCGCTAGCCATCCCCACTGACTACACCATCATCCGAGCGGACAGAACTGAAGCTAAAGGCGGTGGTTTGGCCATCATTGCCAAGACCCACCTTAACATCAGACTCAACTCCGCCACACACCACCCATCATGTGAATCACTTACAGCCAAACTACCCATCGCTAACTCCCAAACAATATCCATTCACTTACTATACAGACCGCCCGGACCCCCGGGATCTTTCGAGGAAGACCTCAATGCCATCCTTACCGACAACCTAAAAAACTCCTCACAATGCCTTCTCTTAGGAGACTTCAATTTAGGCTACAAAGACCCCAAAGACAATCAAGCCACTCTCATCAGCAACACCCTGTCTGAACTAGGCTTCACACAAAAAGTAACCAGCCCCACCCATAACAAAGGGAGAACCCTTGATTGGATAGCAGACTATAACTGTGCCGTATCGATCACTAACAACACTCCCCAATCCTGGACCGACCACCACCTCCTCTCCTTCTCACTTGAGGCCTCAAGCCCTACAACCAACATGGCACTAGCCCCAGCCATCCACACGAGAAGCAAAAAAAATATCACAGTAGAAAAACTGATCCCACTCATTCTTCCTACACTAAGCCAACTCCAAGACTCTAATCCCTATGACCTCGTAGAAGGCTATAACACCATGCGCATAGCCTTAGACGCCATTGCACCATTGAAACTTAGAAAATCCAAACCAAAAAAGCACCTCAACCAATGGTTCTCCAGCCATCTTAAAACCCTTAGATTGGAAAAGAGTAAACTGGAACAAGTCTGGAGACAATCTCCGACTGACCACAACAAACTATTGCTTAACAAAATAACGGCCAACTATAAAAAAGAAATCATAGCGGCCAAACAAGAATCCTATAACCTGAGAATCTCCCAATCCAACTCCAGCTCCAGAGAATTATTTACTATCCTGAAAGAATTGGAAACCCCGGTAACAATCCCAGATACTTGCGTTAAAAACAAACAATGGTGCACCAGTGTCCAAAATGCACTAAACAAAATCACTGGCCTTCAAACAAAAATTAAAAATAAGAAAGACTCCCTCACCAATCTTACCAACCCCATCAACACCCACTCGAGCCCTCCACCCTCACACCACACACCTAACTCTGCTCGCTTCAGATTTTCCAAAGTCTCTTCCCTCGAAGTAGAAAAAATAATTCTTGGCCTTAAACCCTCCAACTGCAAAGGTGACCTCTGCCCCCCACAAATCATTAAAGACGCGGCACGAGACCTCTCGCCATTCATCACCAGACTCATCAATGCCTCTTTTTCCTCAGGAACAGTCCCCAGTAACCTTAAAGAGTCCTGGGTCCTCCCTCTCCTCAAAAAACCCTCCCTTGACCCGTCCATCCCAACCAACTACAGACCGATTACCACTGTCCCATTCCTGCTCAAGATACTAGACAAGACAGCATACCAACAAATTCAAAAGTATCTTGAAACAAACCACCTTCTAGGAATAAGACAATCCGGCTTCAGACCCCAACATGGAACTGAAACAGCCCTGATAGATCTGAAAGCCCAAATAGACGACCTTAGAGATAACGGGAAAACTGCATTACTACTCCTGCTAGACCTCTCTGCGGCGTTTGACCTAGTTGACCATAAAATCCTATGTAATCATTTAGACTCAGCTGCCCACTTTTCACAAGAAGCCATCAGTTGGATTGAGTCATTCCTCAACAACAGATCCATGCGAGTCTTCTCCTCCTCTGCCGCCGCCGAACCCATCCCCATTACATGTGGAGTCCCACAGGGCTCGTGCGTCTCCCCCACTCTGTACAACGTGTTCACAAAGCCCCTGTTTGATGATCTAGACGGCCTGGGTATCACCTACACTAACTACGCCGATGATACACAGATCCTCATCCCGTTGACGGGAGATTACAACCAGGATTTGGCCTTGGTGAACAGGGTGTATCTCATCATCCAGGCATGGATGGCTTCGCACAGTCTATGCCTGAATGATGACAAAACTGAACTCATCATCCTTGGTTCTACGTCCAACCTAACCAAACTCGACCACAATTATGCCAACTTCATCATAGATGGGAACCTAATCAAGGTTTCGAAAGAAGTAAAAACCCTAGGAATATACCTCGACTCCTCCCTAACCTTCCACAAACAGGTTAGCAGGAGAAGCTGGCCTGGGGTTGCCCTGGGAAAAACTGGAGAGTACCTTCTGGCATCCTCTACGGCCTACACATGTAAGCTCATAAGAGCAGCCAAACCTTTCCTCTCCACCCACAGCTGCACTACACTTGCCAGAGCATTGGTATTATCCAAACTGGACTATTGTAACGCCCTCTACATAGGAGCCACCAAACAAATCACCAACAAAATTCAGACGCTACAAAACAATGCCCTTAGGGCAGCACTCAATATTCCCAGGAGGGAACACATTTCCAATATCAGGAAATCCCATAACTGGCTCAGCACAACAGACAAAATCCTGCTTAAAGTAGCATCGCTCACCCACAAATGCCTGAATAATGCTGCCCCACGCTATCTGGCAGACAGAATATGCAAACACAGCCCCATCAGACCCACCAGAACCTCCAATGCTAATCTGCTCACCGTCCCCAGGTTTAAACGCACTAAAATGGGTGGCAACAGCTTCCAGGTGAAAGCACCCCAACACTGGAACTCCCTACCACCATCGCTCAGAACTCCCCAACCTTACTCACTTTTTAGACGCAACTACATCCACTGGTTAAAGAACACGAACCACTAACACCTCTAACACCACACGGCTGCTCTCCGCGCTGCATGCTTTAAGAGAATCTGTAAATTTGTAATACTAAACTTGTATATATTTGTAATTCTTTAAATACATCTACTGCATTCTCTCCTGCCAAACTGTACACATGTTCCTTCATCGTCACACTGTAATTTTGTAATGTAATGTATAATTATGTAATGTAAAGTATAAGCATCCTGTAACCAAGCTTTGAATCACCTTGCTGCTCATGCGCCCTCATACCCTCGGGTCTGGTGCGCAATACAAATGAATAAACTAAACTAACAAAGATCTTTATACTGGGGCTACCCTGCAGATCAGACTGGATCAAGATGGGAATCTAATAGAAGGGATCGGAACTTTTAGGGCCTTGAAGCATGGTGTCCTTTGGCCCCAATCCTGTACAACTTTTTCGTTAGTGACATGAGAGGTTCTGGACCTCCAAATCGTGTTCTCCAAAGATCAATGTAACTCCTGTGGGTCGGCTGTTGCATGCCGCCGACCTGGTCCTGCTGCATAGAACCGTGATGGGTCTCCAAAAAAAAAAAAAAAAAAAAAAAAAAAAAAAATAAACTGGACACCTTCGAGGAAGGAACAAGTTACTTACCTGTAACTGTTGTTCTCCAGCATGGGTCTGGCATGGATTCACATGCTCATGAATATTCCCCGTCGTCAGGCTGGGAATCCTCGGTAAAGAAAAAACCAGTATCAGTTTCGTTTCTGATCTGTCTTTCGTAGTAATAACCAATCACTGGTCTCTGCGTCATACTGACCACAGCCAATGACTGCCCTCTACCTAAGCACCGCCTCTGGCAGCCATCTTCAGATTTGGAAGCACGTGAAGTGGCAGTATGACCAAGTGAAGAGCCGCAGAGGGGTAGGCGGGAGGGTTCGCATGTGAATCCATGCCAGACCCATGCTGGAGAACAACAGTTACAGGTAAGTAACTTGTTCCTTCTCCAGCATGGGGTCTGGCATGGATTCACATGCTCATGAATAAAGAATACATAGCAGTACACACATGCACAACCACGGGAGGTGGCAAAGGCTCAACATTAAGCATCACATCAACTCAACATTAAGCATCTTACCTCCTCACCAGGCTCACCTCAGGCGAGCAGGTTGCGCAGCACTGCTTGGCCGACCCTGGACTCCTCCCTGGAATCCCGGTCGACGCAGTAGAATTTCGTGAAGGTGTGCGTCGACCTCCACGTAGCAGCCCTGCATATGTCCAGCAGGGGCACACCAGATAGGAACGCCGTGGTAGCTGCGATCGCTCTGGTGGAATGGGCTCTCGGACGGCCAGGCAGCGGTCGGTTTGCCAACCGGTGACAGTACATGATACAGCCGGAGAGCCATCTGGAGATGGAAGCCTTCGAGAGAGCCTTCCCCTGATTGACAGGTCCAAAGTTCACAAAGAGTTGTGACGTCTTCCGAAAACCTTTCGTGCGGTCCACGTAGAACTTCAGCGCTCTAGCTACATCCAGCGAGTGCAAAGTCCTCTCAGCCGGCGACGAAGGCGACGGGAAGAACACAGGTAACACCAAGGGTTCGTTGAGATGAAAGTCCGACGGTACCTTGGGCATGAAGGAGGGGTGCGTCCTGAGCACTACCCTCGTGTCGTGGAAAGTCAAGTACGGGGCCTTGCAGGAAAGGGCCTGGATCTCTCCCACTCGTCGTGCGGAGGTGATGGCCACGAGAAAAGCTGTTTTCCACGATAGAAACTTCAACGGGGCCGAGTGCAGAGGCTCGAACGGAGGTCCCATGAGTTTGGTCAGCACCACGTTGAGCTCCCACGCCGGGGCCGGAGCCTTCACCGGCGGGAACGATCTGAACAGTCCCTTCATGAACTCTTTCACCAGACGATGAGACCACAAGGACGTCCGGCCCGTGGTTCTGGTGTATCGGGAGATCGCAGCAAGATGAATCTTGATGGACGCGTGTGCCAGACCAGCTTTGGCCAGCGTCAGCAGGTACGGCAGCACTTGGGGAGCCGTAATCCGTAGAGGGTTAACCTTCTGTGCGTGGCACCAGACAGAGAACCTCTTCCATTTGTGTCCGTAGCATTTAAGAGTCGAGGACGCCCTGGCCTTTGCAAGAACCTCTCTGCAATCGGCCGGTATGTCGTATCCTCCAAACTCTAGCGCTGCAGGAGCCAGGCCTGCAAGTTCAGCGACTTCGGGTCGTGGTGGAGGATGGCGCCTCCTTCCCTGGAGAGTAGATCCGCGTCCGCCGGCAGCTTGATTGGCGGGGACGCCGACAAGTCCAGAAGGTCCGGGAACCATATCTGCCTCGGCCACGCAGGTGCGACGAGGATCATCCTGCACCGTGACCTCTTGAGCTGGTTGACGAGCCGGATTAGCAGAGGCAAGGGAGGGAACGCGTAGAGGAACAGGCCCTCCCAGGGGAACGAGAAAGCATCGCCCATGCTCCTCGTCTGGGGAAACCTGCTGGCGAACCTCCGGCACTTGGTGTTCGTCGCCGTCGCGAACAGGTCGATCTGGGGTGTGCCCCACCGTCGGAAGAGGCGATCCACCAGATCCTGCCGTAGTTCCCACTCGTGGCACGAGCGCAGCTCCCTGCTGAGTGAGTCGGCGATGGTGTTTTTTATCCCTGCCAGATGAAACGGCACCAGAAGAATCCCTTGGGCGACGGCCCAATGCCCCAGGTCCTGCGCCTCCTTGGACAGCGCTGGGGACCTGGTTCCGCCCTGTTTCCTGATGTAAAACATGGTGGTGGTGTTGTCGGTGAAGATCCTCACCACCTTGCCCTTGAGGGACGGAAGGAAGGACCTGAGGGCCCAAAACACTGCACGGAGCTCCAGGACGTTGATATGCAGGGACTTCTCCGTCGGGAGCCAGAGTCCCCTTGCGTGCAGATTTTCGGTGTGCGCTCCCCACCCTTCTAGGGAGGCATCCGTGGTCACAGTCACCTGGTGGGCTGGGGTCTGGAAGTCCATGCCCGCCGTCAGATGCGCGCGGGTGCCCCACCACCGTATCGCTCGTCGGAAACTCTCGTCGAGCTTGATCCTTTCCTCGAAGCTGCCCGTCGTCTGGATCCAGCGCGCATCCAGGAACTCTTGCAACGGGCGCATCCGGAGCCTGCACATGGGAATGAGGTAGATGCAGGAAGACATCATCCCGAGGAGGGACTTGATGGACCTCACCTTGGCCGCGTCGGCCACCAACATCCGTTGCACCTTGCCCAAGATGGTCCTGGTCCTCTCCTCCGACGGGGAGGCCAGAAGGGACACTGTGTCGAGCCTCGCTCCCAGAAACAGTGCGACTTGCGCGGGCACCAGGTGGGATTTGGCGTAGTTCACGGAGAATCCCAGGTCCGTGAGGAGTTGGACGGTCCTTGCCGTGTGGACCACGGCGAGCTCCCTCGTCTTGGCGCGGATGAGCCAGTCGTCCAGGTAGGGGTAGACGTGAATCCCCTCGCGGCGCAGCTGCGCCGCCACCGGTGCGAGGCACTTGGTGAAAACCCTGGGTGCCGACCGCAGTCCGAAGGGAAGGGCTTTGAACTGGTAATGACGCCCTTGGACCACGAATCTGAGGAATTTTCGGTGCCCCTTTAGGATGGGAATGTGGAAGTAGGCATCCTCCAAATCCAACGACGATAGGAAGTCTCCTTCCTCCAGCTGACCCAGGACGTGCTGGAGGGTGACCATCCGGAACTTCTGCGCCTTGATGAACTTGTTCAGGCGTCGCAGGTCCAGGATGGGGCGCCATCCTCCCGTCTTCTTCTTCACGAGGAAGTAACGCGAGTAGACTCCGGAGCCCCGAAGCCTCTTTGGGACGAGTTCGATGGCGCCCTTTCTGAGCATCGCCTTTACCTCCAGGAGAAGTTGAGGGACGTGAAGTTCTTTCCTGGCCACGGGGGGGACGCGCGGGCACCTTCTTTGAAACTCGAGCGCGTGGCCCCGGGCCAGGGCGTCCAGCACCCAACGGTCGGTGGAGATGGACTCCCACACGCTGACGAAGCCCGCCAGCCGGCCTCCCACCGGGGTGCTTCGGTGGGGGCCCGACCCCACGGCCGGTTCAATCCTGCTTGGACGCGGCCTTGCCGCCTTGGCCTCCTTGGCGACGACGGCGGGGGCCGCCAGACTTGCCTCGTCCTCTGTAGGCCTCTTGCGACGACGAGCGGGCCGCTTGACGGTAGGAAGCGAAACCGCCGCCGGAACCTTTGGAGGCGCCCTTGCCTCCGCCGCTCCGAAAGGGCGTCCGCCGTTGCTGCAGCACTCCAAGGGCCCGGGCCGTCTCAGTATCCGCCTTGATGGCCTGAAGGGAATCGTCCACTGTCTTCCCAAACAGGTTGTTCCCGTCGAAGGGCATGTCCAGGACCCTGTTCTGGACGTCCTGCCGAAAGTCCGTAGCCTTGAGCCATCCGCGACGTCGAAGGCAAACGCCGTTGCCCATCTGGCGGAACCCAGTGTCGGCGATGTCCGTCGCCACGGTGATGGCGTGGTCCGAGGCCACCTCACCTTCCTGCAGGATCTCAAGGGCCTCCGCCCTCTTGTCGTCCGGCAGAAAATCCAGCAGGGGAGCTATCTTGTACCAGAGTTCCCTGTCGTAGCGGGCCACGATAGCCAAGGCGTTGGCCGCTTTAATCGTCGTCGCCGCCGACGAGATGACTCTGCGTCCCATGGCATCCAATTTCTTTCCCTCGCCGTCCGGCGGGGAAGTCGACGTGGAGGCCGCACCCCCCCCCGCTTTCTTCCTGGCTGCCGCGGAGACGACGGAGTCCGGGGTAGGCTGCGCCCGGAGGCATAGGGGGGCCGAGTCCGGGACCCGGTACTTTTTCTCGTACCGGTCTCTTTTCGCTGGCGTCGTGGAAGGGTTCTTGAGGAGGGAAAGGCCCTCATCCCAAATGTCGTCCAACAGAGGCACTGCGAGGACCGTCTTCCTCTTGGTCTCGCGCCGTTGGTAAAGGAAGCCTTCCTTTTTCTTCTCCTCAGGGCAGAGTTGGAAAAGCTCGGATGCCCTGGCGATCATTGAGTGGAACGATCCAATCTCGTCGGGCGGAGAAGCCCTGGGGGGAGGCGACGACGGAAAATCCTCGTCGTATGCCTCGTCGTCCGTACCCGTCGCTGCCGTGTCAGTCCCCGTATCATCCCCTCGGGTGGACGGGGAGGAGGGCTGGACGGGGCGCGACGGTTGAAAAGGAGGCGGTGGATGGATCCTTCTTTTCTTGGTAGGGGGAACACCAGAAGGTCCCGGTTCTGGATCCCCCGACGGGAGAGGTTCCTCCGTCGGTAACGGTAGTCTCGTCCTTATCTCGGAGCATAAGGACTGTATAGCCAACAAAATGGCCGCTGAGTTGTCTTGCGGCGCTGGCAGAGGGGAATCCGACGGGCGAGCAGGGGCCCCGTCGGTATCCTCGACGATGTCGTCGTCGTCACCTGCGTCGGGGCCCATTCCGACGGGCTGGTCTTGTTCCACGCCTAGGCCGTGGCTTAAGACCTCGATCAGTTCCTCTTCTGAGGTTGAGGCCGAATCTACGACGACGCCCTGCCCCCCCTTCTTCCCCACGGAGGGTTTCACGGGGGTCCTATCGATGGGCACGAAAGAAGACTCCCTCCGGGGAGGCAGGGAGATTCTGGGCCCCGAGGCCGCCACCACTGGTGCAGCCTCCACAGGCTGGGCCAGGGCCGCCGCGACCGTTTCGATAGAGGGCTTGGTCGAATGGATCAAGGCCTTCACCACCTTAGGTGCGCTCACCGCCTTATCCTTGAGGGAGGGGGCACTGCCACGCTCCTCCTCTGCCTTAGAGCTCGACCGGGGTCTCTCCAGGAGCTTCGCCGGGTGCTCGGCCTTCCTCTTACCCGACCCAGAGCGTTGGCTCGTGGTTGATGGTGCCGGGGAGGGTGCGCCCTGCCTGGCGCCCGTAGAGCCCGACCGTTCGGCGCTCCCGGTGCCAGCGGACTCGCGGTGCTTGGCCTTATGTTGGGCCCCCGTCGCCGGGGCGCCCTCAAAGGTCTTAGAAGACCGCTCAGATTTCTTCTTCTTCTCGCCAGACGGGCTCTTACCCTCCAGCCAGCTGGCGAGACGTTGATGGCGGTCCTTCATGGTCCGTTCCGACATGTTGCCGCAAAACGCACAGTCCTTCTCCACGTGCGTCTTGTCCCCATGAAGGCAGTAAAGGCAGAAAGAGTGTTCGTCCTCCTTGAAGACGTTCTGCAGCTGGCATCCAGGGCAGGCCCTGAACAGCTTTCCGGGCGTCGAGCTTCCCTTCTCCTGGGCCATCTCCGAGACCGGGCCTGAGAAGCTTCTGGAGTCCTCCGAAGTGTAGCTCGACGAAATCTTCACCCTTGAGGGGCACAGATGAATCCGACACGGGTCCCCGTTGATCGGATGTAGGATCGGTGGAGCTTGAGGCTCTTTTGACCGAAAATCGAAGTTTTTGTGAAAAAGCGCGAAAAAATAGCACTAACGCTCGAGAGCAATAGCACGAGGATCCCAACACATGAACGTGCGGTAAAAATCTGAAGATGGCTGCCAGAGGCGGTGCTTAGGTAGAGGGCAGTCATTGGCTGTGGTCAGTATGACGCAGAGACCAGTGATTGGTTATTACTACGAAAGACAGATCAGAAACGAAACTGATACTGGTTTTTTCTTTACCGAGGATTCCCAGCCTGACGACGGGGAATATTCATGAGCATGTGAATCCATGCCAGACCCCATGCTGGAGAATACATCGATCTGAATGGCCAGAAAATTCACTGAAATATCTGAAATTCTGGAAATCAAAAAAGAGGGAGGAGAAAAAGAATCTCATGCTGGAATTTGGGAAACAATGGAATAAGCCCTACTGCATCAACAAAATACCTGGGCATTATGATCAGTCCGAGCAGTAGGGAGACGGCGTAGATTGCAAGCCTGAATCAAGGTCTGGTGATCAAGAGAAAATTTGGTACATTTTCACTCATCCATCCATCGACTTCTACAACCAGAAGGTGGTTAAAACGCTGACCTATGCAGGAGAAGCTGGCCTGGGGTTGCCCTGGGAAAAACTGGAGAGTACCTTCTGGAAGAGGATATTAAGACTCCCAAATACGATCCCGATGGCCCTTATTAGACACAAACTGGGCCTCCTATCGCTGCATGTGAGAATCGCTTGGAGATCCCTGTCCACCTTTGGTAAACTTAATTCGCCGAATTGTCCTCCACAATATCAGATCATAAAAATAAAGGAAGTGGGCATGAATCATTGGTCCTTGAATCAATGGAGATATAAATGTGCAGACATCTTGGCGAATCTTGGACCCTCTTCCTGTGTCAAAATCCTATGCAGGTTAAAAGGGCCCCACGGACGGCAGATTGGACAGAAACTGAAGCTAAAAGATCTGCCTCGAGGAGTCACATGTTATCAAGAATTCTCACTGGTCTCCCGAATATTACACCAGAGTATTTTTAAAAAATCTCCTAATCCAAGACATAGATCTTGATTTGAGATTTCGCTTGAATGTGTTACATACAAAAGGCACCATTATACAGAAAATATAATGGTTAAGGATGAGAATTTCTGTTTTTGTAACGCCCAGGGGGAATCATTAAAACATCAGATTCTATTCTGCCCGGAACGGAGATCGGAGAAAACACTCTTGTTATATGACAAGATGAAGCACTCACTGGGTATGGATGCAGAGGCCTGGTGGGAGACCCTCTATGGGGGTTCAAATACAGCTGTGTCTAGGGCCCTGGTGCAATTCCTTGAGTTGGCCTTTGGGAAGAAATTTAAAGGAACCACTTGAGTAACATCTGCCCCCATGTTTTCAGAACCATACCACGTGCCAAGAGTTGACTCTTGCAGGGGAGGAATGCTAAGGAAGGATGAAGGACTGGTGGAAGCAGCCCCTAGTTCAGGTGGGCTCATCGATCCGGGGGTTCTAACTCACTCTCTACACTATTTGTTATTAAGAGTTCTCTTGGCTATGGAATGTAATGGAAAGCAAAAGTATTTTTTTTCTTCAAACTGAACGCTTAATAAAACAAAATTTAAAAAAGAACTATAAAGTGACTGGTCTCAAAAATTGTAGCCAATTGCTGGCTGCAGCCTGTGGGTAAATGAGGCCCTAGGGTAGGAGGCAAATGGCAAGTGGCTCAGCCCATTTGCCAGGGCAGAAGTTGGAAAATGGTCTTCTATTGTTTCTATTGCAATCACAGCACATCAGTGCAAAACTGATTTAGTGAAATACAAGCTTTCAATATAAATTTAATAGTGGAGAAAAGTGGTCCACATCCAGTGCTGCAGTGTGGGCATAAACATAAGGTGGCAGGCCAACATGATTTGCACATGGCAGGTGTCCCGATGTGTGGAAGGGGTGTGGAAGGTTGTGCAGTGCTAGGTCAGCGATTAAGATTAATTCATAACCTTACACACATCACAATCTTTGGCTGCAGAGACACAAGCCCAACAGAATGGTTATGAGTGACCAGACATGATCACTCAAAGTTCAGAGAGGGAATGTTTCACTAGTGCTAGGTGTGTGCTGGGTGCAAAGGGGAGATGCAGTTTGCCATTTTATTGAACTCTGATCGCAAAAATGTTAGAAAAGTGGTAACATGTTACCTTGGTAACATTGTACCTTGGCACATGGCCAGTTGTAACATTTGGTGCACACTGGGTCAGGACCACCCCCACTAAAGGTTCTAACCGTGCAAAGATATGTTCAATTAAATGAGTTTTGGGATTCAAGAACAAGTCCCAGTGCCGAGAAAAAAGAATGCAGTGGGAACATGAACACATTAAAAAGAACACTCAATAAACCTCACGCAATGAACCAGGCAATGTAGTGGCTGAAATAGTACAGCAAACCATTAGGAATGTTTACAAGAGGCTGACTGGCATATAAGAGTGAATTCAACCTCATGACTAAGCACCAGCTCCTACTGACACTTTAGGATTAGCAACCTGGGAGAAATAAAAATTCTTCTTAACCGACACGGTTTCCGTCATCACAGAGATTTGCATGCATCACAGCTACATCATTCCAACAAAAACCAAAGAACAGATATAGCTCTGCATCCCACCAATATAAATCCTGTGCTGCTTCTCACCATCTGTTCGGTAAAGATCTGAAGGTGCTCCGGAGCCCCCTATCAAGAGAAGACAAAGGGTCATGACATGGTTTATAAGAAGGACCACTTGGCCGTAAATCAGAGTACGTTGAAGAAGTGTCTTACCTTTCCTGTGAGGTTGTAAATCACCCTTGTCAATGCCTCTGCTATGATCCTGGTGTTACGTGTTAATATGGAGATGTTTACTCTTGACCTGCAAGGGTAAAGCAGATAACCTATTATGTTAGGACGAGGCTGAAGAAAAACATTTTTCTACAGAATACCCCAGGGTTTGTATAGTCATTATGGGCAATGAGATGGCAAGATGAGGTGATTGATTTAATACCCTGGCAGTAAATTTACTCTGAAGAGTATCAGAAGTGGGGCCTCCTATGCAACATTTTTTTAAAAGAATTGACATCTGTGCCCTAGAATCAACAGATCACAGAGGTTTGCATTACACTTTGATTGTGCCGAGACGTTTGCAGGTCACAGATGTCGTAGTTTGGTGCGATCCATTATTGGATGTATGCGTGCATATTCTCTGCATTCACTTCACAACGCTATTTGTCACTTAACTCTTATCTTTACTTCTGCCTTTCATGACTTCTGAAAAATACTCGATTATAGGGTAAGACCACGTGCCCACTCCTTTGTCAACCTAGATTTCCCACACCACTGTTAACCCAGCCCTAACCTTGCAGCTAACCTTAACCATGCCCATTGCCTTCGGCTTACCCTATTCTTCCCCCATACCTCAACCTTAGTCGCATTTCCCTACTCCTACCCTTAAATCTAACCCTAAATTAAACCCTTACCATCAATCCTGATGCTAGCCCAACCTCCCTCTTCTAAAGATGTACTTCAACATTAAATCTCCTTTAACCCACTTCGCCATATTTTTACACTTCCCCTCAAACCTTCCTTACCCCAAAGCTCAAGTCTAACCCTAAACTAAACACTTACCCTCAACCTGATCCCAAGTCTTACCCTGATTTTAGCCAAACTATCTCTAACCCCAAACCTACGCTTGGAAATGGGCAAAGTAAAAACAATGTATTAGGTCAGAGGGAAGGTTGAAAACGCTACCATGCACCTAAAGTGACAACAGTGGTTTCATTTTTGTTAAAAATACACATATAAGTCTACCACCGCTAATCGTGCGTCACCATCATGTGCTGCCGCTTCTTGTCCAGGTACACAGACAGTGTTGATTATCTACTCTATAATGGCACTTTGCTTTACATGTAAAGAATTTGGGAGGGGGATTCAGCTAAATAGGTTTTGCACTTTAACAGTGGAAAGGTTGTCTAGCTGACCAGTGCAGCCATGGAAAGAAAAATCCATAAGCCTTGCATCCATTCAAAGGAACCCTTGTGAATAAGAACGGCAGCTGACAAAGCTGATAAATGTCAGATTTTTGAGGGGGAGGAGGGTTGTCCAGTTCTCACAGACAGTTGGCCGGACAGCAAGTTTTACCTAGAAGTCCCCAGCATTCACAACAGCAACAAAGTAGGTAAAAAAAGCTTTTGGAATAAGAAAACAAAACAGAACTCCTGGAGAAGAGATGCTACTTTGGAAGTATCAGGTCTTTACATCCAGCTTTGCATGCCACATTACAGAATTAAAAAAAGGTACATCCCTGGCTATTTCACTCAAACAGAAATTGACAAAGTCAGTGATCGCTACCAACCGGTCATCCATGATGCTATTCCGGAGGCCTTCCTTGGGGCTCTCCAGGTGGGAGATAGTGAATGCTGGCAGGCGGCGGATGGCAAAGCGCTCATGCTCCCAAGCCAGTAGGTCTTCTGCCAGGTTTATTTTCTTATGCACCATGGAGAAAGCCACATCTGGGAACTGATTTTCCACCACCTGAAGAGAACCAAAGAAACGAGTGAGAATCGCAAAAAATCTCTGGTTCATGAAAGTAGAAGAAAACTTTTTTTCCCCTCACAATGATACTCTATGAACCTTGGACATAACGTATACATGAAAACTGTTTGTGCGGTTGCATATTTGAGCATCCTCACAGTGGTTCATCACATGCCGTTAGAAGTTGCAATATTCTCACATCCCATTACAACACAGGTACAAGCAATACCTTGCAAGTGCCTAACTGAAACATTTGCACTATACAGCAGAGATCAA
This sequence comes from Ambystoma mexicanum, assembly GCF_040938575.1. Lineage (NCBI taxonomy): Eukaryota > Metazoa > Chordata > Amphibia > Caudata > Ambystomatidae > Ambystoma > Ambystoma mexicanum. The sequence continues at coordinate 342,391,889 of NC_090921.1, read as the reverse complement.
AAAGGCTCTTTTCCCTACCCTGCACTACGCCGACCCCACCGACCTACCCATGTGTCGTTTAGGCCACTGTTTCTTCAGTGTCGACTGCCACATTCCATAAGTCACCTCACAACCCGCAAGTGCCCAAATATTTCCAAATAATTCCACTTGTTACCATCTCCAATTCCTTCAAGAAAGTATGCTGCAGCGTTCCCTCCTTTGGGGGCTTTGAAACGTGCAGGTGAAGAGTGTTCCCTTGTCCCAGAGAATCTAGGCAAAGCACAAAAGCCACGTTGTCCTGCAGGAGGCTAGAGTCTGCAACACAAAGAATGATCCAATAAGAACAGGAAATGTTAAACATGGGACACGTACTTAAATCAGATCCACCACCTCCAAAACCAATACACTATTGTTATCCTCTCAGTACTCTACGGGGAGGCACATATCACTGCAAGGTGTGCACAATAATGGTTAAGAAACATTGGCCATAAAACCAAATATCCACTATCCGTATTCCATCAATAGAGACGTTTGTGATTTTTAAAGAACAGTCTTTCACTGCAAGACCGGTTTCCTACCTATCCCAAGACATTCCCCACCCCCTGTATCACCATACTTCTGAAGCATCTGTTCACATCAATTTAACCTACTATGGCCTCACTTCCTTGTGCATCCTTACTTCACTGACCTGTGTGATCCAAGTTGTCTTCTAGCCACCGCTTGGTCCCTTGATAGTTAAACTTTCCGCCTCCAGATGCGAAGAACAACAAGTTGTACCTGCACAGGGACATGTGGTGTTATGGGTGGAAGAGGGTGGCGAAAAAAAAAAATCACAATTAAGGAAAAGAGCGTGAATAACGACCCCTACCTACAATGTACTTCACTCTGGTTACCAAATTGTGTGCAGTGGCTAGAACTGAAGAGGTAATTGCAAACATCCAGAAGATATGCCAGTCAGCTGGCACGGCAGCAGCAACTGACTGTTGGAATGTCATACCATTCCTAGGCAGGTCTCATAAGCATATACATTATGACAACCCCTTACTGAAAAAAAAACGAAACTACTTCAAAAGTGCTAATACTCTTGGATTTTGTGTAGACAACGCATAGAACTTTTTAAAGCTCCAACAGTACTCAGGTACTACAATCTACTCTCGCCCTCATCAAATAACTATTGCCATTAAAGGCCCAGGTTTTCCTATAATGGCCATGTTTGGCCATTAAATGGACCTGGGAGACACATCAGGGCCAGGAACGATGATGTTCTCCCGAGGTTGGATTTAAAGAAAAAAAATCCAACGTTTTCACCACATGCTCTGCTCCCCCCCTGTTCGCGTGTGGGAAGAGGAGCATACACCCCACAGCTATCGGAATTGTGTAACCATGTACAAGGCACCAGTTAGGTTTAGCATGCAGAACAAAGTCCAGTCAACCCAATTAACCGACTATCGCGTACATGACAGCAGAAGTCTAAAGGTAGAAACACATTAACTGTGATGGGACCGCTGCATCTCATTGTACCTAAACTTCAGGCAGAAATCCAGCTAACTTGAAAATACAGTAGAATTCCTCAATGCATGTGCTGCAAGCTCTGCAGGCCTCCAAAAGACAAAATTGATCAAATGTACGTTGCATGCCGCATGCACGCTTTTTTGCTGGAAAAATAAATCAAACTATCCACCAAGAGAGCTCAACTTGTCCGAATTCTCGTTTATATCAGATAAGTAACTTCACAATACGAGGAGCCAAAAGATTTGTGCAATGGCACTTGTGAAATCCCCTCCTCTCTCACTAACCATCTGTCAGACAGATGAGGTTCATCCCTAAATTCCTGAAGCAAAGTGTCAATTTCCCAGCGGAAACGTGCATACCAATACAGGTTGCCTATGCCCAGATTATAGGAGACAAATAAATTGTGTCCTGGGGGGTGCAATGTATAGTATTAGCATGGGTAATGTATCATTTATATGGTAGGGCATAGTTTTGTTTGCCCGGCCCCCCTCACCCGCCCCACCCCCCCATTTCCCTCGTCACATTCACTGGCATTGCACTCTTCTTTAGGGCTAAGTAAAGGTTTATTTTCACAATCACCAATTGAGGTAGAAATGTGCAATAAAACAAAATCCCAAATCAATAAAATAAACTGCAACTACCACCACGTCTGGGTGGCATCTCTGGGGTCTGTGTGCAAAACCACAATTTGAAGGACTCACGTTGTGAAAGAGTAACAAGACCGGAGGAAATGAAAGAACAGAAACAATGTTGTGAGAAGGAAGCAGGCAGTTTATCAAAGGGTTAATAACGTGACTAAACAGGACGAACGAACCAAATACTCTGGCCATTCCACTATTTCAGAGTACATTGTTTGGCTAAATCCTTATAAACCCTTTAAAAACGAGGATGACTGAACCACTCTTTCTTCGCCACTACTATGATTTCAGCGAGCATTCTCTTACCCAGCATGCGTTCGCTTGTAAGTGTACAGTCGAGAGAAGAGTCTGGCCAGCTCCAATAGGATGGACACACCACTGCCATTGGAGTCTGCACCATAGGAGAGCCACTGTAGGGGGGGCAAATGTAAAAATCAGAAAGTGGGCTACACAGTCAACTGCAGAAGGAACAGAGAAAGCCAGTCACCAGGCTTTAGGCACAGATGAGGAGTGCCTATTCTGCTCTTGCCCAACATGGTTGGAGAGAACCGTGCGACTTGGCTGGAAATGAGTATTCTAGAAACAATTTACTGTGCTCACTCACCGGGGCTACTCCGAAAGAGTCATAGTGTGCAACCAGCACAATGGTGGGAATGTCTTCAGCTCCAATGCCTGCCAGACGTCCCTACACAGAAGAACACGCACATTAAACAAAACAAAAATAAATGGAAGCCTATCTGCTCTGAGAAGGAACAGCTTTCAGACAAACCCATATACACTACAGGTCTCTAAACGGTGGTCTACTGGCCGATCCTTTGATGGCAGGCAGGGGGAATAACACCACACTCACTGCTATGGATGATGCAACAATAGTCACAAATAATTCTGGGTGGGTGGCTGGAGGAGTTTACACAGAATAACTGCTGTCCTACTTAGTGAGCCCTCTTCAAAAGGTAAAGCAAACAAGCATTGACAAAGCCAATAGTCTGGGCTTTTGTTTAGTATGTGATAGGCATTTAATAGGTACCGATATAATTTTACTAGCTGACCATAGGAGCACAACAGCTAAAAAATGGTGCGCAAACCTGGATATATGACGGCAGTGCTTGGCAAATACCTATCGAATACCTTCATATTAGCTCCAACTTCTGGCTTTGTCAATGCTCCGTTTTAACAGGACTTTAGTGCAAGGAACAGATAATCAAGTGACTGGTGACATACTTGGTTAAAACATGTTATTATAACAGTAGCCATTTTTGGCAGAAATAAAGCCATTAACTCTGCAGAGTGCTAAGCGAACGCGCCAACCTCTGGGCATTTGACAGGGCCCGTCCCTAGCAGCAAAGCTCACCACAGCCCGAGTGGCCTAGATTAACCGTCACTGCCGGGGGGGGGGGGGGGGGGGGGGGGTTCAGGCTGGAGAGGGGTGGAGGTATGGAGCCATGTTAGGAAAAATGACTAAAAACCAAGACGCCTTTATGTGGAATCGAAGGCCGGAGACAGATGCTCTGACCACAATTCATCAGGCTATGTCCATGGACAGGGAGCCTTCCGGTTGTACCAATGTACGATAAGAAGGATTGTTGTGTGACTACGAATACATGCGGCTCGCTCAACTCGCTATTGTCGAAACAGTCCGCCGTATGTCTCAATAGTGATATTGCCTCAGCCTAGGATAGAAAAGTACTGCCAGGAACTATAAGGGTACCGCACATCCACTCGTTTTAACAAAGGCACCTAGAGGTACTAGACTTCTGGTAAACCCTGGACTACAGGGGAGGTTGGATGGAAGCCTCTTCTATCCCAATTTTGCAGGTGGGTTAAGAGAACAAATGAAAAAAACAGTTATCAAAAGAAATGGGAAGAAAATATAAATGTGAGGCGGGCTTCAAAATGGGATTGGAAAATTGCCAGGAGAAAAAAAAAACATTTTTTATTAAACAGGTAGACAGGGATGGTTAGGAGATTAGTGATTGCAGCTCTGCTCGAGAGCGTCTGAGCAGAGGGAGAGTTAGGACGCCAGACCCAGCGCAGAATCCTGAGGCCGTGTCGTGTTATGCAGCCTTGTAAAAGTTAACCCCTGCTAAATAAAGCAAGTCAAGGCAATTTTAACTACACACTAAATAATGGTCTCCTCATTTCAAAAATATGGGGTTTGGTAAATGTGTTTAGGGTGGGGTCGGTGTAGCACTGGCAATGTGTTGGGGGGAATTGGCTGTGTTGGTTTGAGGCGGGAGTGAGCATGTGTGGGCTGTTGATGCTATGCTTACAGAAAAATACTGGCAGACTAAGACCGACCTTTACTGCTTCAAAGAGAGCTCAGAGAACCCCGGAAAACTGGTTTACGGAAGGGAGGGGTCGGCAGTGGGTAGAGTGGCCATAGGGATTAGTATGGCCATGGACAGTCAGAAAAGCAGCTGCGTTTCCATCCTCATATGCCATCTCTCTCCTAACTGCACTCAAAGCGCTACAAAATAACGTGTGTGTATTTTTTAATCGGCCATGATTATGCCCCACAAGCACCCCGAAGGTTACTGGTCAGTCCGAAATGGTTAACCCGAGATTCTGTGGAGGATTGAAATGAGCTATAGGTGTACTTGTTCACATTCCATTCTCGTTAAATAACCGGGACCTCAACCCCTATCATACACAAACAGCGTTGGAGCCTAGACCCAGAGGCATATGTATGGGTTTCTGTTAAAAACACACGCAGAACTACACCTAGGTTCGGCGCGAGAGTAAATGCAACCAAAACATGAAGGGATTGTAACAGTGATACGACAGTCCCTCCCAACAAACACAAGAATAGTAATATATGTGGACAAAAATACCGCCACCATTCCCAACATATTTAGACGATTATAAATAAATGTGCAACTACTTTTGCAGCACTGTTAAACCTGTCAGCAGCGAGTGTCGCTGTCACCAACACATTGCTTGATAAATGTAATAGAAGTAAGGCGAAGTCCTTTGGAATCTCAGCTTACTTTCATCAGCAATGCGCAGTCGCACCTTTATAGGTTAAGCGCTTTACATATGCACACGTGCACTGTTATGTCTAAGGAGGGAAGGAAGGAAATCATCTGCTTCAAGTGAATGAGAAAAGTAGGATGATTGCCATCACCTGACCCTTACGTGCGAGGTTTCGGGGCCGTCACGAGTGGGGGGGTGTGGGGGCCTCGCCGCTGCGGGGGCCTCGCCGCTGCAGGGGCCTCGCGGCCTACTTTCTTAAGTGGAATTCACCACAGTCTCCCGTGCCCTTTATTCACACAGGGACTGTGCTGCCTGCTCTCTGCCGCTCCTATGATTTTGCTGTCTGTTGCAAAGCCGTTTGGCCCCACAACAGCAAAATAATGGGAGACAGCAGGGCTCAGAAGTGGGCTCTGCTGCCTCCCGTCATTCAGCTGAAAAACGTGGACATGCTGAATGGCAAGAGAGGACTCCTCTGCTGTCAGTGTGTTCATGTTGCTCAGCGTGATCATGCTGACTGATGGGAGAGGAGTTCTCTCTTGTCAGGCAGCATGTCTACGTGTAGGCTGCGTGGATGCTTTTTAAGGGTGCATGGAGGTAAGTTAAGTGTTTTTATTTTAAATTAAAAGTGTATTTAAATGAGTATGTATATGTTTATGTATGAATGCATGTGTGCATGTTGGTGTTTGTGTCAATGCTTTGTTTGGTTTTATGTATGCATGCATGTATGTATGGAGTTGTGTACCTGGTGGATGAATGCATGGGTGAATGTTTTTTGTGAGTGTGTGTTCAGCACCACCCTTAAATGTAGCCGCCCTGGGGGCCACTTCATTAAGGGGTGGGTTCATGGCATCAGAGGTGCACCTAGGCTAAAATGTCAGGGGGGAAAGGGGACGAACACTTCAAATGTTGGGAGAGGCACTAATGTCAGAGGCTGTGAGGAAGGTGCAAACTTCCTTGTGTGGGGGCACCCAAATCTTTCCACATTTCGAAAGAGACTATTCTGGTGAAGCTTCAATGTTACAAGCAGCTACCTCTTGCCTTCATTTCTGAAACGTCACACTTAAGGACTGCTGTTAGAATGAAATGTCTCATGTCACCACTTCCCTTCTAATCACTCCCCTAGCATGCAAGTGCTAACCCCACATCACAATTTCAATTACCCAAAAATGTATGAATATGAATGCAGGTGCCAACAGTGAAATTACTTCTCATGGCCATGCTAATCCCGACGGCAAGTCTCATCCAGTTCCTGCCCTCCCCACCCAAAACACCTCCTCACTGGAACTCTTTGAGCTAGCTTTAATCATGCCTTGCCATTAAACTTTGCCCTCAATGTGCCTGCAAGTGTTTCCTCAAAGGAGTCTTCTGAGAGTGCATGACTTTATTGAAGTTGTAAACACGTAACTGGTGTAATAAAAATGTCTTAATCAGGTCTGCCTTTGGCCACTCAATTTAAAAACACCCTGAGTGTCATTCGCTGAAGTTCTTTTAAAAATGAGCATTGGCAAAGCTAACAGTTTTGGCTTGTGTATAAGTATTAGGCATTTACCAGGCACTGCTATTAGCTGCTCAGGTACTCAAACCATTTTGCACTGGCACTATCAATGCCAGCTAATACCAATACAGAAGTGCCTTTCCCATGCCTACACGAATGCCCAAACTGTTAGCATTGCCAGTGCTCTTTTTGCTTTACCCTTGATGCACAGGACTATGCATCAAGGTTAAAGCAAACCTACTACTTGGCTAAATTGGCCCACATTGAATGTAGGCCAATTCAGCCAGTACCAACACTTATGGTACACAGTCAGCCTGGATATACTTTCTGTGGCATGGCATTTTTACTGGCTGGGAGTCCGTACATGGTAATAATGGCATATATTGATGCAGCCTGCATCGACATAATTCGAACAACCAGCATGAATATATTTTTATACTAGCATATGTCGCGTGGAAAGGCGGAATGAAATGTATTGGAAAATGTTCCTATGCACATTTGTGATTTGCAACTATTGGGAATTTCCATGTGCTTCCATACAAAATCAATTGCAAACTGCATGGTTTTCTACCCAATTTTTCAAAGAAAGTGCTGTAAAATGCATACTTTTAACCCAATGTTTCAAACATTTTCTTGGGAGTGAGAACCCCCCTCAAGCAACCCTTGTTTGGTTTGGGCTCCCTCACTGTGCGCTGTTGATCCTGCCTAATTAGCACAAACATTTAAGCCTCTTAAGTTCAGAAATGTACCAGCCTCCACTGTACATTTGTCACTGTGTATGATGTGTTTTAATGCGCGCACACTGGGGCAGGGTGCTCCTTAATTATATGGTTTGGCATTTATAACGTGCCTGTACACAAGTGTTTCTAGGCGTGACAAGGCAAGGAGGGAGAAACAAAAGAGTAGGACAAAATACAGATCTTACTAGGCCTTGTGTCATTGAGATCGTGCAAGAGCAGGGAAGGGGGGAGGGGAGAAGTGCCGAGGGTGGGGTAGGATGCAGAAGTGCAGGAACAAAGGAGAAACAAGAGTGCAGCCAACGGGTGGCAAGTGTGGGTACTCATAAATGCAGCCAACGTGTGGAGAATAAGACCACAAACGGGGACTGTAGGGTTACAGATACAGACCACAAGTGCAGGGGAGCCAAGAGGCAGTGCGGGATTGCAACAGGACAGGCAGGGACCTGGACCCGAATTCAGAGCTTGAGCAGGTGACCAGTGCATGGATCAGGCAGGTGATCAGCAAGGGAGAGGAAGAGGGAAGGCAGAAGCAAAGAGACAGGTCTTGAGGTGCTTCCGGAACCAGAGATGGTTCTCCTCAAGTTTCAGCAAAGCAGGGAGGCTGTTTCCAGAGGGAGGCCCCAGCCGAAGAAAGATCTGCCCTCAACTCTTTGCTTGGAAAAGTGACTGACCCTCAGAATTGGAGGTGGCGCACTGGAGAGCTCATGCCATCTTATATGACAATGTATTACTTACCGTAAAATCATTTCTGATGGTTGTTGCTTAGATTCAAATGCTGTGTATAGTCCGACATCCAGTGGTCACTGCGGAGTATTGCATTTTGTTTTTCGTAGTCGACAAGGCGCGTCTGTAACACTATCCCTATAGTGACGTGCAGTGTACCCACAATCCCTCACGCATCGAGGTCCCTCTGTTTGTATTTTTTCTGCCCTGAGGGAGCCTATTAGACGTGAGTGAGTACAGAAAAGAGATATAGAAGAAAGTCTATGTTCCTTCCATCCAAGCGCGGGAGGAAGGGTGGGCGCATGTGAATCTAAGAAGATACAACCATCAGAAATGCTTTTACAGTAAGTAATGCATTGTCTGATGTTTGTTAATCTGCTTAGAATCACATGCTGTGCATAGACTAGCGAGCAGTACCCGGAGTTGGAGGTGGGTTGTGAGAAGGAACAGTAGAGAAAAGAGGTCTTAATACTGCTTGTCCCACCTGGGAATCAGATCTAGAGTGGGCATCTAGACAGTAGTGTTTTGTAAAGGTGTGAACAGAACTCCAGGTTGCCGCTTTGCAAATGGACTCAAGAGGGACATTTGCAATGAAAGCTATGGAAGCCCCGGTGCCTCGAGTGGAGTGTGCTCTTGGCTTGAAGGGTAGTTCTCTTAGAAAGAGTGTAACAGATGGATGCATTGTACAATCCATCTAGAAATAGTTGATTTTGAAACTGCATCTCCTTCTCTTCCTGCTGCCACGAGACAAAGCACTGATTAGTCTTTCTCAATGGTCCAGTTCTTTCCATATAAAACATAACGGCTCTGCGAACATCCAGTGCATGCAGGCTCTTCTCCCCCAAGTTTGAAGGGTTTTGAAAGAACGTTGGTAGTTCTATTGACTGGTTGACATGGAATTTAGAGATACATTTTGGTGCAAACCTAGGATGTGTGCGTAGAACCACCTTATCCTTGGGGTCTAGTACAGAGAGCGCTTGTAGTCACTTACTCTCCTAATGGAGGTGATAGCTATTAGAAAAGCAGTCTTAAGAGTGAGGTCTTTAAGTGTTGCTTTGTGCATGGGTTCAAAGGGTGTCCCCATGAGCCTGGTTAGTACCACATTTAGCTCCCATCCGGGAGCAGGGTTATCTATGGGAGGGTGGATCCTCTTCACTCCTTCCATGAAGGCTTTAATAACTTGGACTTTCCACCATGACACTTGAAGTGGTGTATGCGGAAAGTGCAGCTAAATGGACGTTAATAGAGTTAAACACCAAGCCTGAGTCTAGTAGGTGAGTCAGGTACAGAACAATTTGTGTGGGAGAGCAGTCAACTGGGTTGATGCTCCTTCCTCTTCACCAGATGACAAATCTCTTCCATTTGCTAGAATAACAGTGACGAGTGTTAGGCTTTCTAGCCTCCCTGATAATGTCCATGCATCTCTGCGGGAGTTGTAAATGTCCAAATTCTATGATCTCAGGAGCCAGGCTGCTAAGTTCATGGTCTGAGGGCATGGATGCAGTGTCCTGCCCTTGTACTGTGACAGCATGTTGTACGGTAGGGGCCACCAGTATCATGGTAACTTGTTCCTGGTGCATCTTGTGCACTATCTTGTTGAGAAGGGGAGTCGGTGGGGGGAGGGGGGGGGGGAGGAGCGTAAACAAATTTCCCTGACCATGGTATCGATAGACCGTTACCCATGGATTGGTTCTGGGGGTACCTGGAGGCGTAATCTTGGCAGTGGGAGTTCTCCAGAGTTGCGAGCAGATCTATTTCTGGGAATCCCCATTGTGTGAAGATGTCGAAGACGATGGCTTTGTGTAACCGCCATTCGTACTCCAAGGGCAGAGGGAAGTCTCTGCTGAGTTCGTCTGCTAGCAGATTGAGTACCCCTGGTACATGCTGTGACAATAGGAACATGTGTCTGAGACCCCACTTCCAGATGTTCTGGGACAGCTTGGACAGTCCTGGAGAGCGAGTGCCCCTTTGCTTGTTGAGGTAGTACATGGCTGTGGTGCTGTTCGTGAGGACCATCACTGTCTTCCCTTGCAGGTGTGCCTGGAAGGCCTTCAGTGCCTTGAACACAGCTAGTAGCTCCAGTAAGTTTATGTGCTTGGATGCTATGCTCGGAGTCCAAACTCCGTGAGCAGTCTGATGGGATAGGTGAGCCCCCCATCCTGTGAGGGATGCGTCTGTGGTTAGAGTGGCTTCCACTGCGGGGGTGGCAAATGGTTTCCCCATTACCAGGTTTTCCTTCGACCACCACCGTAGCAAGAGAACCAAGGCTTGCAAGACCACCACAAGATCCTCCCCATTGTCCGCTGACCTGACACCACTGGCTGTTGAGCTGCTCTTGCATTGGGCGCATGCGCACGTGAGGTACCAAATAAATATATGACGCCATCATTCCTAGTAAGCGCATTGCTTTGCGTACCGTCACCTCTCGACCGGCCACATATTGAGGGATTTGAAACAGCATGTTTTGGACCCTCTCGTTGGAGGGGGAAGACAAGGCCGTCCTTTGTTCGAATTAGAGCCCCTAGGAATTGTTTGATCTGGCTGGGGTCCAAGCTGGACTTCTTGATGGAGAAGCCCAGTTGAAACAAAAGGTCTACAGTCTTTTGGGTATTTGAGAAGCATGTTTCGTAAGAATCCCCTGTTATGAGCCAATCGTCGAGGTAAGGGTATACTGGGATGGACAACCTGCGCAGGTGGGCCGCTGCCACTGCCAGTACCTTCGTGAATACTCTTGGCGCTGATGCTATGCCGAAGGGTAGCACTCTGAACTGGTAGTGTTTACCCTCTATCATGAACCTGAGGTATTTTCTGTGCGCTGGCAATATTAAAATATGAAAGTATGTATCTTTCATGTCCAGTGTTGTCATGTAATCTCCCTGTGAAAGCAGGGGGATCCCCTCCTGTAAAGTCACCATACGAAACTTTTGAGGTTTGACAAGTTTGTTCGCTGGGCGCAGATCTAGTACAAGGCGCATGGTTAAGTCCTTTTTGGGCACAAGGAAGTACACTGAATAAATACCTTCCATTACCCGAGATAGAGGCACAACCTCTATAGCTCCTTTTTCTAGTAGTTGGTCCACTTCTTGAAGGATGGCGAGGTGTTCTGGTGACATGCGTCGTCCCCTTGGGGGTCTGTACGTATGGGAACTGTTGAATTCTATACAGTAACCGCGGGCTATGGTTGATAGTACCCAGCGGTCTGATGTTATACCCTCCCATGCTGGAAGAAAGGATGTTAACCGGCCCCCGACCGGCGATGAATGGGAGAGGACCCGAATCTGAGTCATTTGGTGTTGGTGGCTTGGGAACCTCTAAGGGTGGGACCCCAACCTCTTCCCTTGCCACAACGTTGTCCTCTTTGGTTGTATTGTCCACTGGTGCCTTGGTTAGAGGACCAGTTACCTGCAGAGTATTGCTGCTGCTGGCGTTGGCCTTGGAAAAAGCCATAACCAAGTCTGTTGCCATAACCACGTTTGTTGGGAGGCCTTGAAATTTGGTCTAGGGTTTTGATGGTGTCAAAATCCTTTGTGGCCTCTAGTGCCTCATCCACCGCCTTCCCAAAGAGGTTGGCATCTTCTATAGGTTTGTTAATTAGAGATGCTTGCGTTTCAGGTTTAAAACCTGATTTACGTAGCCATACATGGCGTTTGAGGAGGATTCCTTGGACCAGGGAACGGCCAGCCGTTTCTGCACCATCCAGAGTATTTTTAATGATGCTTTGGTTGACTAAGGTCCCTTCAGTAACCATGGCCAGAAGCCGAGTACATAGGGGTTGCGGTACCTCCTCGATGTCCTTACATAGTTTGCTCCATTGTGCATCTGCGTAACTTGCCAGCAAAGAGTCGTTAGCAATTCTTGCGGAAAAGGCAGCCGAGGCTGTAATCCTCTTTCCTAGGGCATACAATTTTTACCCTCCATCTGGTGGTGCCTCGCTGGTTGACAGCGAGACCCCTGCTCTTTTCCTTGTATTTGTCAACCACTAAGGAGTCTGGTACAGAGTGGCCCCTGTCGTACAACGGGTCCGATGGGGAGAGACTAAATTTTTTCTATCCTCGGGTGGACCCCACCGACCAACGCGGGTGTAGATGGCAAAGGAATAATTTGTCTCTTTACTGAGGCGAGGAGGGGAATGGTTTGGCTGACAGGGGGGTTTCTCCTTGATGATCTTTTATACAAAGTCTATGTCAGGAGAAATTTCCCCAGTCTTGATTTCAAAATGCGCTGCTGCCTTGCGTAGTAGTGCATTAAAGGTAGGTTGATCGTCTATAGGTGACGTATTCCTAGTCGGCGAGTCCTGGGGGGGGGTGGGTCAGGTTTAGGGCGTCAGGGTCTGAAAATGATGGGGACTGCCAGGGCTGTGAAGCGCCTTCTTCTGGGTCTTCTCCGAAGCCGCCATCTTCAAAACCTTCCTCCTCTAGGTTTTGTTCCCCTTCGTTGCCTAAGAATTCGTCATCCTCCTGAAAGTGGGGGTCCTCTTCATTGAGGTCATATAAATCTACATCCTCTTGGAGGGGATTAAACAGCCTAGGGTACTTGGCCCTGGGATCCTCCTGAGGTCCCTCTCTTGATCTCCTGGGTGTTGGAAGGTTCTGAGTCTCCATAAACCTCTCCATTTTGTCCATACAAAACTGGAGTCTCTATAGGATTTGAGGTACCGCACAGCGGTCAGGGTGGGCGGGGGGGGGGGGAGGGAGGGCCTTCAGTTTGAAAACACTTCGACCTATCCCATAACGTCGAAGAAAGGTTCCCACCGTCTTCGGAAAAGCCTTCTGGTAGGCTAGGAGTCCCTCTCGACGGAGGGGGAAGTTCCTGCCTTCCTTATGACCTTTTCAGTGTCTCCTGGGCCTTGTGAGCGGTGATCGACGTTTCTTTCGCCGTCCGTCTCTGGCCATCAGTGGAAACAATCCGTGCCAGGCTCTCGACAACTAATCTGTCGAGGGTACCTCTGGCGTCGACGTTACAGACGTTGCTTGCTTTACGCCGACGGGCGCTCTCCGACGGTGCGCGTCATCTGGCGGTTTAGTGATAGCGCCCTTATCTGGGGGTAGCCCAGTCGCTAGTCGCGGTTGCGAGGGGGGCTTAAGACTCTTACGGTCTGAGGAGGCCGCCGGTAGGACCTGCATCTCCGTTAGCGCTAATGCCCTTAGTCTTCGGCGAGGAAGAGCCGTGGATCGTGTGTTTATGGGAGTGTTTTTTGTGTGCGTCAGTGTCGCCGGGGTGTTCATCCCCATAAGCAGGGTGTGAGCCGAGCTTGTCGGGGCCGGGGACAGACGAGGAGCGTGAACGCTCCTCAGAGAGGTCTACGACTTCCGAAACGGATGTCGGGTTATCACATTCCTCGTCACTTTAGGCGGCGGGTGAGGAATCAGACCTAGACCTGGCGTAGGCTGCCCACCTTTTGACCCTGCAGTCCTTTAAAGTCTTAGGCTTAAGAAGCTGACAGGCCGCACAGCCGTCTTCTTTGTGGTCAAGGTGCAAGCAACGGTTACACCGTTTATGCTGATCTTTCCAGGTAAACTTGCCCTTGCAACGCGGGCAAAACCTAAAGGGTGTCCTTTCCATAGCTGAGGAAACAATTGCATGTGATAACAACCCGAAGGAAAGGGAGGGGGAAAGGGAAAGGCATTCTCAAAGAGAAACAAATGTCCCACGACCCCACTCTCCCTACTGTATTTGGCCGGCGAGGCCAGGCCACGTGTTCGGCGAACGCCGAACAACCTCCTCCGTCGAAGGCACCGCAGAAGATCTTGATCGGCGGTGAAACAGCTTCGCAGCTACGATGCTACGATGCCGAAGGGGGGGATGTAAAATATTATAAGTTAATAACGACCAAAGGTCGAATAAATATTTTTGCAATGTCTCTCGAGGAGCTCCGCGTAAAGGCGACCAATATCTGGGCGGAAAAAAACAATCTGAGGGACCTCGATGCGTGAGGGATTGTGGGTACACTGCACGTCACTATAGGGATAGTGTTACAGACATGCCTTGTCGATGTCCCCTTTTTGACTACGAAAAACAAAATGCAATACTCCCTAGTGACCACTGGATGTCGGACTATGCATAGCATGTGATTCTAAGCAGATTAACGAACCTCAGAAATATTTATTCATATTATAAAAAAGTTAGTCTGGCATGAACCTTTCTTCAGTAGAAAAATCTAACTTTGCTGTAGTTGATTTGGAGTTGTAGTAATAAACCATATTTGGGATCCTGCACACAAACTTAAGGGTAGATTTCTCGAGTCTCCTGTTTGCAGATGTGCCGCCGCTGGCTGAGTGCAAAAAATTGTAAGGGGGCCTCACCAAATGTTTTGCCCCAGGCCTCACCACATCTTCCGACTGCTTATCCCCAGGGCCAGGCAGTCGTACGTTTTAAGTGCATGACTCAACTGCAGTGCCTCACTGCTCGAGCGACCGCTCCTCACACTCCCAAAGTACAATGCCTTACAGCAACACAGTTAATGTCTGACAAGGTTACGGCTACAATGCCTCACAGTACTAAAGCTACAAAAACAACCGAAAGCCTCACATGGAACTGCATGCCTTTTACTGCAGAGCCTCAGTGCTCAGGTGCCATGCCCTCATAGTGCCAAAGCGTGACGCCTCCCAGTGACAGTAATGTCTCACACTGGGTCTGGATTGGCCTCCCCTGCCGCCTTAAAGGGAGAGGGAGGAGGCCGGCAGGCGAAGCCGAGCAGAGAAGCCCAAAGGAAAAGGCCACCGAAGCTCTCTGCAGCTTGGAGATGCTGCATGATGCGAGCCCTGCTGATTTAACAGTAGAGGAAGGTAAGCATCCCCCATTCTGCGCTATGTTCAGTAGTGTACTGCGGGCAGTCTTCACCAGCTCACGCCTTGCGAGCATTTCTTACTCTGAGGGCTAAGCAACTTTGATAAGTACAGTTGGTCCTCCCTTTACCACTTCTACCCTGTCCAGTCAAGCCAGGAACCAGCGGTTGGGTCCGCATCTCTAGCTGCCTTCCACCCTCCTGGCGCGGTCCCATTTTGCCTCCCGCTGTATTAAAGTCTCGCTTTCTACGTCTCACCTGACGGCT
The DNA here is from genome assembly GCF_040938575.1 of Ambystoma mexicanum. Lineage (NCBI taxonomy): Eukaryota > Metazoa > Chordata > Amphibia > Caudata > Ambystomatidae > Ambystoma > Ambystoma mexicanum. The sequence continues at coordinate 342,376,778 of NC_090921.1, read as the reverse complement.
GCCCCTTTTGCCCAGTCCCATGCGAGGGGTGGCTTCATCAACTACTCTGCGGGCGCACAGTGTGGAAAGAACTGGGCTGCTCGGCGTCCCCAGGCTAATATAGCAGTTAGAACACCCAGGCCGCCAGTCACTATGCAGGGCCGTCTTGCTTTGTAAACACGTTCTATGGCCTCATCGCGCATCCCACGACTCACCAGCCCTACCGTTTCGTCTACTGCTAAGACGCCCTCAGATTTCCTCTCGCCTGATGCACGTGGACCAGCTCACTCCAAAATGACGACTGCTCCTCCTATTAGGAGGCACCTTGTTGCCCCTCGGCCAGTGGCCTCTATCAGGACGGCTGGATCCAATATGACTGATTTCGCCCATTGCCCCTTCAAAGGTGCCTTTGTCAGTGGCCCCCTCAATTGTTCCTGGGAAAGGGCTGATTGCTACCTCCAGACCCTGGAACTCCCCCTCGCTCGCCCTCTCATACACACTTATCAATGCCCGCTCACTCTCAGCCCATGCCCTGGACATTCATTACCTCATCACCAACCAGGACTTCGATCTATTAATCATCAGAGACCCATGGCTTCACGAAGCCTCAGAGACAGCCCTATCACTAGCCCCTCCCTCAAGGCTAGACCATTTTCAGGCAGGATCGCCCCCTCCAGAAGGAGGAGGGGTAGCTCTTATAGCGAAAGAAACCATCTCTATTAGAAATATGCAAGGTGGAGACCTCGGCTCCAACAGCGATTACCTGCCCCTTAAAATTCGGCCGTCCCCTAGCTGCATGATCACCCTACACATAGTAGATCTACCTCCAGGACCAGCCACAGATTTCCGAGACACTCTCCTACACTCCATATTTAACAACCGAACGAAAACCTCCAAAGACCTCCTGCCAAGAGGACCTCAATCTGGGCCTGTATGACCCATCAGACTCCCAAGCCACTTCCCTTAACAAATCCTTATCCTCCCTAGGATTCCAACAAGCGGTAAAACTACCCACTCACAGCAAAGGTTGCACCCTAGACTGGGTCGCATATTATAACGGCACCCCATCATCTCAGGCATCTCCCCCATCCCATGGTCTGATCATCATGCCATCTCCTTCAAGATAAACATTGCCAAATAAACACCCCGGCCAGTTCAACCACTCCAGCCAGCCTTTTGCAGGAGCTCCCGACAGCTAACCAAGGAAAGGCTCCGGCCCTACCTCCAATCACCTGCCCTCCAGGCGCCTTTTTCTAAGGACACAGATTCCATGGACACTACCTACAACACCATCATCACCAATGCAGTGGAAGCCATTGCCCCGTTGACTCTCAGGAAAGCCAAACAGAATAAACACACTCCTCTGATCTCCTCGAATTACTTGCCAGTAAAATAGCCTCTCTGCAGGGTAGCCTAAACCTGTCACGCCACTGAAGCAGCATTTAAGTCCATAGGCAAAGAATTTTAAAAAAGCCATCACGGCCAAGACCAACTCTTAATACAAGGATATCCAATGCTAAATCGGGGTCCAAAGAAATCTTTTATTTTCAGAGAGTAGGAATCACTAGCACCCTCTTCGCCTTCCACTCCCAAAAATGCAGACTGGTGTAATACTATCCAGTCGGCCATGCTCGACAAGCTTAACCTACTACAAAGCAAGATTATTGCCCATTAACAGGCTTTAAGCCAACAAATCGCAGACTTCCACTGCATGACCTCCCATGAATCCCCTCCTTTTTCCTTCAAAGAAATGAACGAACAGGAAGTCATTGCCCTTCTCAAAACTATTAAGCCTTCCAACTGTAAATGGGACGTCTGTCCTGCACAGCTCAAAGATTCGGACCCCACGTTGGCCCCTTTGACAGCTTTCATCAACGTCTCTTTCTCTTCGTGACTTGTCCCAGCATGTCTTAAAGAAGTCTGGGTACGCTCGCTTTTAAAGAAACCAGCACTGGACCCCACTGTCCCTGGGAATTATAGGCCCATTACCATGGTCCCTTTCCTTCTAAAAATACTAGACAAGACAGCTTATCTTCAGGTCCAAAATTTCCTGGAGGCCAATAACCACCTTGGTCTATGCCAGTCAGGCTTCCACCCAGGTCATGGGACGGAAACTGTGCTTCTAGAAACTGAAAATCAAATTGATGACTTCAGATGCTGGCAAACACGCTCGCCTCTTACTTCTCGACCTATCTGCAGCGTATGATCTGGTTAATCATAGCACCCTCGGCCGCCTCCCATCATCCTTGGCCAACTTCTCCTCCAAGGCCACCTAATGGATTGCTACATTTCACCAGGGCAGAGTCATGAAAGTTCTCGGACCAAGCATGCACAAACCCAGATGTTATCAAATGCGGCGTCCCGCAGGGTTAATGCATTTCTCCCACCCTATACAACCTTCTCATGAAGCCCTTATTCAAGTTCTTGGATGAGCTACATATATCTTATACCAACTAGGCGGATGACGTGCTCATCGCCCTCACCGGCGACTACTACATTGACTTGGAACAACTAAATTCCATGTATTCCGAAATTCAAACCTGGATGGCAGAAAACTGGCTCTGCCTCAACAGGGAAAATACTGAACTGCTTCTTATTGGGGCCCTGGCAACCTTAAAGAAACTGGATGATACATACAACTTCACCATTGACAGCACTCCACTCCCGGTGCTGTAGGCGGTAACAGAGGTTTTCTAATATTCTAATCTCACCATGACCAGACAAGTTAATGCGATTGCTTCTGCAGTGTCATATCATGCTAAATTCATCAATGCAGCGAGACCCTTCTTGTCCAAAGAGAACTGCCTCACTATAGCAAGGGCTATAATTGGATCAAGGCTAGATTACTGAAATGCCCTCCTGGCTGGCAACTCCGTTTAAAAAAATAAATAAAAATAAATCAGAAAACTGTAGACCATACAGAATAATGCCCTCCGTGCGGCCACCGCCATATCCAAAAGGGAACAAATCTCTGCCACCAGGAAAAAAGTCCACCGGCTTCCCATCAAGGAAGACATCACCTTCAAAATTCTCGCCATCTCACAGAAATGTCTCAACACTGCACCCCTGTATGTTTCCCAGAGATTTGCTAAACCCATCTCGGACAGGCCTACTAGAATGGCCTACTCGAACAGGATCACTGTTCCCAAAATCTCCAGGTCTCGCGCTGGAGTCTCGAGCTTCCCCCTTCATTGCCACATCTCAATGGAACTCCCTACAGACTCACAAGAAGCATTTAGTCTCACACAGCTTTCAGTAAGGCCATCAAAACCTGGCTTTACGTATAAAAAGGACCCCTGCTGTGGCTGGGCTGCCTTTTCACTTCAACCTGCATACATGTACCGTTTACCTTGCTGTATATGATGTTCATTGTTCTTTCCCTTACATCTGTACCCGTCTCATGCTCATTATGTCCAGGTTCTGCTCTCTGAAACCCAGATCCTCTATAAAGCTGCAACTAAGACATTTACTTGCAACAGCACCACAATGCCTATGGGCTGCAGTGCGCTTTACAAATAAACGCCAATGTCTCATACTAAAGCTACAAAAAACAACAGGTCTCACAGATAACATACCTTAAACCTCAGACTCCAGTGCCTCTCATTGATCAAGTGACTTAGTCTTGCACTAACGCTACAAAAACTGCTCAAGAACCCAGAAATAACGTGGTAGTGACTCACACTTAAGCTACAGAGACCCACAATGCCAAAACTACTGCTTTAGCGTGCCAATGCCCCCACACCACTAAACGTACAAGACCTCCGTGTGCTAGAGCGACAAGCCTCGCTTTCAGGCCCCAAAGTGTCAGCGCTGTTCATGCTACATGTTTCCTTGGCAGTGTTGACTTTCGGTATGGTATATTTTTAGACAGGCCCTGCACAAACAAACAGTGCCCCATGGCCACACACTCACAAACACCCCTTCCCTGACCGGAATATTCTTGTAAATGGCCGTTTTCCTGCTGGTGCAACACAGACATCTGCTTTTAACCAACGGTAGGCGTTGTGATGTGCCCGCAGCGGCCTCCTCGAACGCTCCATTGGGGGAACAGATGCGAGGCTTGTTGGGGGTATTACAGTGAGGACCGGCTTCAAATTCACTGGATAGGAATGTCACTGTCGCCTTTAGCTCCACGACAAAAACTTCAAGCTAAATTGACAAGTTTTACACATGGCCGGAAAGAGAAAAAAAAACAAGATGGCTGCCGCAATGGACGAGCTAAATAAAATTCACAAGTTTCGAGATGGGCAGGAGTGGGTGGGATTAGCTATGGGCATGTAATGGGAGGGATTAGAACTGTGCATCTCTCCTCTAATTCAGTCTCTATTGGAAAAGCATTACAGACCCTCATTCAAAGCCCATATTTGAAAGTCTTTTGTTATTAACAATAGTTTCGGCATTAAAGGTAGTGCTTTTAGCACTACCTAATAGCCCAAACTAAAAATTATTAAATGTATATAGTGTACATGGAACATACCCATACATTAAACATACTCATACATTACTCGAGGTCACACCAAAGGCATGCTGTATAGAACTTGGGATACAAAATTAAAACAGGCATTCATTCTATTAGTGCATATTCAATGACCAATGTTTATGTGATAGCAACACGTGGGGAAAAGTAGCTGATATAGATGCAGGTGGGGTGTCGGTAGTTTTTTTTTTTCTTGATGGAGGTGTCAGGAGTTATCGATGTTGTTGAGAAGATGGAAATTGAAGCATTTGGAGGAGGTTTTGAAGTTCTTATTTTAACTCAAACTTGTTAACTGGGGGTGTCACGGTATTAGTTTTATGACGGTACGATAACTTTCTTGCCAAATGACGGTATATCATGGTTATCGCGGTATAGCAGGTGGAGTTAACTAATCTTAACAAATATTTTCTAAAAGGTCATAAATTGACAGATTTATCATCACAAACAAAACCAGGCATCCAGTGCCAGAATTGGGCTTTTCAACATACTTTCCACTGAAATGCCTTGCTTCCACCAAACACACGTGTGGAGAGGGGGGGTGGTCCTGTTGCAACTGGCAAAGCAAACTGAACAGCTTTTCTTAAGTGGTCATTTAGGCTTTTAGCTCCCAAACTGGCTACTGGTGAAGATGAACATGTTGCCATCTTGATAACCTGCATGCCACAGATCAATGGAGGCTGATGGTAGTATACGCTTGTGCACATACACACGCACTCTCTCTTTACGTTACAGCCTTTAGTTTACTTGCGGGCCAAAAGGTGTTCAGTAATCACGGACATGTTACCCTTTGGTATGGCAGCAGGGAATACCGACAGATCAGTGAATTTCGCAGTGCGACTTATTATATGTAAATTCAATGATAGAACCAGGGAAATCCCCCGTTGCCATATGTTTAGAGAACATTATCCATTATAAATATCTTAACCCCAAAACCGCCACCCCAAAGTAAACCCTTTTCCTTCTTGGCACTGTATCTATTCTTCCTATTGCTAACATACTGATTTTGTGTCAAGCATGTGTTGTTTATGGAATAGCATTAAAAACTGCTCTAACTGAAACTACTTGGCAGACGGCACATCCAACAGTGCAAGACCAAGACTGCGCAGCACTTGCTTACTGCAGCCTTTCCAAATCGGATTGAAAAGCACACTTAACGGTATGAACGGTATAAACAATGTGATGGTTATTATTGTTCAATTAAGTGGTTCACGGTAGTATCAACGGTATACCGTTATACCGTTACATCCCTAATGTTAACAGATGTCACCCTAGATACACAGGCCTATTGCCTAGAAGGAGAAGCAGCATGAAAACCTTATTCAGGATTTGGTGAATGAGTGAAACAGTAAAGGCTAAAAATGGAGATTGCACTGCCATAGATTTACTTTTGTTCTTTGAAGTGATCCTCTCGCATCTAAACAGCTTGATGACTTCATTAGGAGGCTTCTTGCAAATTCACATAGTGGGGAAACATACAAAAATAAAGATATAGGACGAGGATTGTGGAAAATGAGAGGTTGCGGCCCACACATGAATGTAGAAAACATTTTGCAGAGTTATCAAGCTCAAATTTTACACAAAGAGTTTGTGATCAAAACTAAGGCCAAGATGGTGTAGATTCAAGAAATAACCCACCTCCACGCTCGTCACCAGCCAGTCAGTGATGGCCTTGCTTTGCCCTCCGCTAGTAACCATCTGGAAGCCATTGGCAGTAGCAGTGTGAATGAGTACTGACAAAAGAAAAAAGGACATTTTATGAACCTAATTTCGTTTTCACCCTCCAAACGTTCCAAAGATGGTCAATTAAATTAGCACATAGCAAATCGATAACTTTTAAAAACAAAATTGGAAAATCTGTACTCATTTTATATCTTGGGAGCAGTTGGTACCAGCCTGAAAATTAAGCAAAGTCACGATTTCAAAATAAAACTTTACAACTAAATTACATGGTTTTAAAATCCCCCATTGAAAAATTAAGCTTCATGATGATCAAGAGAAACAGACCCATGAACTATATACAACCTGTGAGTATCTTTGAATCTTGAAAGTATTACAACCCATGGGGCAGGACGATATCTTAAGTTGCCCCATGACAGGTGCGAAAGAAGACACTCCTGGAAGAGTCACATTTTTAAAAGGGATTTTCCAGAACCAACTCTGGCATGGGTTGTGAGAAGTAAACTTTGGTGGACACGGTAGTTTCACACAAAGTGTAAACTCTCATTGGTAGTGCGACTGAGCAATAAGAATTGGTGTAGCGGGGGGGCGCTGTTGTGCGCCGAGCAAGATGGCCGCCTGAAGCGTGAGCTCCGCAGCAGGCAGACTTCATAATCCTGCATTTTGGCACTTTTTTCTATTGCAGCCGCGCATGGGACACACGACTTTGTAGCTGCTGCCCCAGTGATCCTGTGGACCGGGCCCCGCCGTGAATCGGAACCGGGAAGTGCTTTTCCCCCCCGACTCCGCTGTGCCCATCCCCCCGCCTGCGACGCTCCTGCGCGCCTAAAATCCAGCCCCGGCGGAGGGTGGTCGAGCCCGCCCGGGGTCTCTCTGCGTTCCTTCTCATATCGGCTGGGCATCGGTGGGGGCCAGCGTGCCTCACCCTACTCGGCGGCGGGGTCGACGGAGACCTGGGACCGTGACCCGCCGGCCGAGCTGTTTCTTCTGCTGAGACGGAGCGGCCCCGTGTCCATGGAGGGGCGCCCGGCCTGCGGTGAGGCCGCTCCGCTCTCCCTCCCAGACTGTGTGATCCACCGCGGGGCTTCCCCGCCTTCCAAGTGAGGTCTTCCCTGAACGACTCTGCAGCCGCTGCCGTGGGGCTCCGGCGGACCCGGCCCCGGTGCAGACCGGGGGCCGCGGGGAGCTTTCCTGGACTCCGCTGGACTACGCTGGGCCCGCCCCCCTCCTGTGGTGATCCTGCGAAGCCTACACCCAACCCCAGCGGGGTCTTCCCCCTGCACCTGCGGTGTGTTGGTTGGGATTGGCCTGCCTTTCCCCTCTCGGCGGCGGGCCTGACGGAGGGCCGGGACCGTGGCCCGCCGTGCTACCATCTTGGTTGGTGCTGAGTGGCCTGGCGCTGCCCCGGCGTTTCCTGATCGGACGTCTGGCCCGCTCTTTCTCCCCGGGGGGGGGAACCATCGCGAGGTCTACTCGCCTTCTCCCGGGAGGTCTTCACCGCCCGTAGGGGGGGTCGCTGGGACCTTCCCCCCCCTGTCGGCACACGCTGCGCTGCTGGAGCGGCGCGGCCTCCAGGTACGTGCGGGGGGGGGGCCCCGCGGGCTTCCCGTGCCGGGGTTGCTGCTTTCCTGCCGCGGTGGGGGGCGTCGGAGGCCCACAACAGTGACTATTTCCCCTCCCTTCTCGGTTCCCCGGCTTGGCGGTCCTGCTCTTGACCTCCCCCCCCCCCCCATTTGGGGGCTGCCTTGCCTTCGCCGACCTCGCATGACTTCCACCCTGGCTGGAATCCCTCGCTCTTAGTGACCCTACTGTTTGCTGGGGGCCTGCCTCTCCCCGCCTCATCACTTCTGAGACTGCTGCCTCTCCACCCGCAGCGATACTTTGCAGAAGGTGTGCTGACAGTACCGCTGGTCCCCACTCTCCCATCTTTGGGATCTCCCACCTTTGAGGCCCTCTGGTACTGCTTGCTACGCCTCCCTGAGCGGGCTGGAGCCCTGCGGTCTACACTTTACCTACACGGTCTCGGGGCCACGGCATCCCCGGCTTCCCTCTCTTGTTACGCACCCTACCTGCGGTATTGGCTTGCACGGCCTGGGACTCCCCGTCTCCCTCTTGGGGCGGATAGCGTTTCCCCCTTTTCCCCACTCGACCACTATCCTCGTCAATATGACCAAAGGGGGCGCGCGGAAACAGAGCTCTATCAACATGTTTGCGAAAGCGGCTGTGAGATCACCGGAGGAGTCCACTGTGCAGAGCCCTGCTGCGACATCATCCGCCGAAGCATCCGAATCTCAAAACATGATGGATTTCATTAGGGAGGGCTTCACCGCCCTACACTCAAAACTGGACGATATGAACGGCACAATATCCTCGATCAAGGCCCACATTGAGAGGACCGATAGTCGCGTGTCTGAGGTCGAGACACGGGTCAGCTCCGCGGAGGATGCACTGGGTGCCTTGCGCTCCGAGGTGGTCGCTCTCTCTGGCCGAGTCCTCGAAGTGGAGAAAAAGAACGAGGACTTGGAATCCCGCTCAAGGCGTAATAACCTTCGTATTATCGGGGTCCCAGAGAACGAGGTCCATGAGCCAATGGAGGACTTCGTTGAGCACACACTAATGTCACTTCTGGACTCACCCAAGCTCTCCCCTCACTTCGCCATTGAGCGGGCGCACCGTGCCCTTTCCGCTAAACCCAAACCCGGAGCTCCGCCTCGGCCCATCATCGCCCGGGTCCTAAACTACCGGGACCGTGATAGCCTACTCAGAGCCGCGAGGATCAAGGGTGAGCTGCTATTGGGTGGTGCGAGGATTCATCTTTACCCCGACTTCTCGACGGCCGTCCAACGTGAGCGTAAGACCTTTCAAGCGGTGAAGCGGCGGCTGCGAGATCACTCCATTAAATATGCAATGCTCTACCCCGCCAAACTGCGCATAGAACATGCTAACCAGGTGTTCTTTTTTCACGATCCCGGAGGAGGCCTCCAAGTTTATGGACGAACACTTCCCAGGTTGACTCCCTTCTCCTGTCCGCTGCTTTGTAGCTACCCCCTTGGGCCCTGCGGAGGGAGGCCGGCCGTCCCCCCGATACTGGTGCCGCATTGATCCTCCTTCCCGGATTCGGCTTGTTCAAGTTTCTCCTTTTATTGCAAATATGTGCCATTCCGCTAAGTGCAAGACACCTTGTTTAAAGTTACACACAATGTTTGTAGTTGCACCTTAAGCTCTACTGGTTCTGCTCCGTCCCGGAGCGCCACGGCCAGCCGGCCTACAGGCCCCCAGGCGCTGATGCCTCTAGTTTGGTTCTGGTTGAGGGGGTTTGGGACTGTCATTCCTCTGTTTGGGAGGGGGATGTGGGTGGGGGTGGGACATGTTGGGACATGTTGGGGGTATTAGTATTGGAAAATTGGCGCTGGCAGCGAGGGCGAGTGACTCTAACACTATCACATCTATGGCTGAGGGGGACCTGACCTTTATGAGTTGGAACGTGCGGGGATTGGGTAACTATAAAAAGATGCGTCAGCTCCAGCTGCAGGCTGAGCGCCACGGGTCCAAGATTCTCTTTTTGCAGGAGACACACGCCCGCACGGAACAATGCGTGCGATTCGCTAAAACCTGGGGCCCCCATAGATTCTTTACTGACTTCTCTACTCAAAGTCGTGGGGTCATGACCCTTATTCACAAGAGTCTCCGTTTCACCCTCATTTCCTCACACATTGACCCCCTGGGCAGGTATGTTCTGTTACACGCCACGCTTCAGGGGAAGGAGGTGGTTCTGCTAAACATTTATGGCCCCAACCTTGATGACCCGGAGTTCTACAGACAGGTTACGTCTCTTCTAGATGGCTTCCCCCTTGTTCCTATTCTTTGGGGGGGTGATTTTAACACTATTTTCGATGTAGCCCTTGATAGATCTGGGTCCAAGCCCCGTCATCTCTCCAGGGCAACCTATGCTGCATTATCATCCTTACCTCGTTTGGCCATGGTGGGCGCATGGAGGTTCTTTTACCCGGACTCCCGCATTTATTCGTTCTACTCCTCAGTCCACGACTCACACTCCCGAATTGACCGATGGGTAATCTCCAATGTCTTGGTTAAGGACGTGATACAGTTAATGATCCTACCCAGAACCTGGTCCGACCACTCTCCAGTGACCATCACCGTAAGTTGGAGCCCCGATCCTGGCCGGTCCCGGAGTTGGAGACTGAAACCCCTTGCCCTACTCGATCCAGAGTTCCGCTCCAAGCTCGGGGACTCTATTGAAGAGTTCTTTGAGTTCAATGCGGGCTCGGTGCCATCCCTGGCCACACTATGGGAATCTTTCAAGGCTTATATTAGAGGGATTGCACTTTCCGAGGAAAACGGGGTCCTCAAGTCGATCCGGAGAGATCTAGCCGAGAGTGAATCCAAGTTATCGACCCTGGAGGCAGCGTGTTCACTTCACTCTTCTCCGGGTAACCTAGCGGCCATTGGGGTGGAATTGGATACGTTTCGCTCTCTGGCTGACCGTGAACGGAGGTTTCTGGACAACCCAGGTATGGCGAGGAAATACGGGGAGGGCGAGCGCCCTGGCCGCTTCCTCGCAAGGTTGATCCGACATGAGACGGGTTCCCCACATATACTCGGGATCGAGAGACCGGACGGCTCCTTGGCTGTCTCCTCCCGGGACGTCAACACGGAATTCTTTAATTTCTACGAGTCCCTATATTCCAATTCAGACGAAGTATCAGTGGCAGAGATTGACTCCTTTCTTAACTCCCTTCCCTTGTCTGCTCTGTCTCCTGAGGCTGCGGGCTCCCTTGATTCCCCACTCACACTGGAGGAGCTCTCTGACGCTATCGACTCCCTATCCTCGGGAAGAGCCCCCGGCTCGGATGGTATCCCAGTCGAATTCTACAAGTCTTATAAGTCACTTCTGCTTCCCCACTTGTTGGCTGTTTGGGAGGAGTCGGTTGAGGCGGGTGTGTTCCCCCCTTCACTACGTGAGGCCACGATTACAGTCTTATTAAAGGCCGGCAAACCCCCCTCGCATTGTGGATCGTACCGTCCGCTTTCACTTATAAATTGTGATGCCAAAATATACGCAAAAGCCCTGGCGCTCTGGTTAGCCCCCCACCTACCATCCATCATCCATCCCGGCTTTGTCCCGGGGCGTTCTACCTCCCTGAGTCTAAGACGTATATTTAACATAATTGACAGGATTAGCCCAGAGACTCAGGCTGTGGCGGTCACGCTAGACATGCAAAAGGCCTTTGACTCGGTCTCATGGCAATTCCTCTTGCGGGTTCTTGAGAGCTGTAAATTTGGTCCCTCCTTTTTCTCTTGGGTCAAGCTACTTTATTCATCCCTCGTGGCTAGGGTCCGCACTGGTGACCACTGCTCCCCTTTCTTTGGGATCGCCAGGGGGACGAGGCAGGGGTGCCCATCTTCTCCTTTGGTCTTTGCAATTGCCATGGAGCCCTTTGCGGACATGCTCCGTCACCGTCATGCCCACAGGGGCCTCCGTGCTGCGGGGAGGGCGGACATAGTCTCCCTGTATGTGGATGACGCGTTGTTGTTCATTCGCTCACCATCCATTAACCTGCCTCCAGTGCTTGAGGATATCATCTATTTTGGCCGGGTCTCGGGCCTTAGGGTGAACTGTTCAAAATCTACCCTGTTCCCACTTACGGAATGCACTCTCCCCCCCCTGACACTCTGGGATTTACATGGGCTCAATCCACGTTCACTTACCTGGGAATAGAGGTAACGCGCCAGCTGGCGCTAACCTTCGAGGAGAACTTTCGGAGGTACCTCACACTTCTATCCATTAAATTATTAGCCTGGGACAAGCTCCCCATTTCCCTTGCAGGCAGAATGGGATTATTGAAAATGGTGGTGTTACCTCAGCTGCTTTACAAATTTGCTAACATACCCTTGTGGCCAGGCGCGGACTTCTTTCGCGACTTGACTCGTACTGTTAACTCTTTCCTTTGCCACTCAGGAGCGGTCCGGCTTAAGTATGAGACTTTGTCCACTCCCATGGCCAATGGGGGCTTTGGTGCTCCTGATTTTCTTAAATACTGGCTGGTATCCCAGATCCAACATAGCTCCCATTGGTTCAACACAACTGACCCCCCCCCCCTCATGTCCGGCTCGAGAAACTCGCGGTCTGTGACCGCGAAATTCGCTCTCTGGTTATACAACCCGCTCCTCTGGTATTGAACTCACAGAGCCCGGTCGCTAGCACATCCCTTGCATTAGCCAAGACATGGAAGCTGCTGGGAGTTGCCCACGCCTTCCACGGCAACCTTCCTCTCTGGAACTTCCTCCCGGGGGTTCCCCAAGTTCCACCACTTACTGCTCGTCGCTGGGCCGAGGCAGGCTATGAGTTGCTGCGGGACGTGTTTGACCAGGGTATATTCATTGAGTGGCTTGACCTCCCCCTGCCCTTGAGGAGTGACCGGAGTGTCTGGCTTCAATACGCGTCTCTCCGTAAGACCCTCAAGCGAAAGTATCAGATGTTCCCTGCGTTACCACCAGACGACCCGGCCATTGAGGAACTGACCTCCCCCTCACCCATGAGAGGTAAAATCTCCAGGTTATACTCTATGCTGCAGTCCAGATCCTTCCCAGTATTCGCTAAACTTAGACGGTCCTGGGAGGTAGACTTGGATGTAGAAATGTCAGATGATCGCTGGGCACGTTTATGTGAACGCACTCACCGGGTGTCCCTTAATTCCCGATTCAAACTCATTCAGTTTAAAGTGCTGCATAGGTTCCACTACACCCCGGTCAGATTGCATCGTATGTCCAGTGAATACTCATCTAGTTGCCCTCGATGCAGTCATGATGATGCGGACTACATCCACATGATTTGGTCCTGCCCCCGCCTCTCACGGTTCTGGGGAGCGGTTTGCTCGACGGTATCCGCTATTCTCGATCACCCTATCGACCCTTCCCCAGCATTGTGCCTCTTCCACGACTTCCCGGGTCTCTCTCGAAACTCCAAAAAAATGGCCGGCCTCTGCATGCTCTTAGCGGTTCGATCTATCCTGCTTTGTTGGCTTCGCCCCTTTCCTCCCACACATGCCCAATGGTTGGGTGCGGTCACGTGGGCCTCTGACTCCGAGGAAACTTGGTCACACATGCAACCCACCCACTCCAGGCCTAGGGACATCTGGCTTAGGTTCCGCTCCTACATGTCCGACCTCAACGCGACTCCGGTTGCTTCCCCACCGCCCACTCTTTCTCATTAGTCCGAGGGCTCCCTCCACATAATTGTGTTCGGCCACCTCCCCTTCACATGTTGATTGTACTTATGTTTCTTAATCATCTTGTATGCAATCTCTGTATGCCTGTACCATGCATAACGTTGACAGACTATTTGCTGGGCGCTGTTCGCCTGCTGTTTTGCTGCCATGCTGCCTAATAAAAAAGAATTAAAAAAAAAAAAAAAAGAATTGGTGTAGCGTACAATTAGCAACAAGAGAGACTGCTAAGTACAGAGGTCCACCGAGGTAGGTACCACATCTTTTAACAGACTGCATCACTCTAAATGCAAGTACAAATATACACATTTTGAAAAGAGTTTCTGCAAATGCTCCACCCAGACTGCTCAAGTGAATTACAACAAAATTACAGCAAGAATGGCCTGCAAAGACTGGGAAAAGCAATGCAGTTTGTCATTCTTGATAATACGTTGCTAATGCACGAGCGATATAAAACGTTGGAAGGGCTGGTCAGGCTCCAAAAGTGTTCCATGTAAATAGACTGAAGGCTTTCATCCCAAGAGTTGAAATTGCTACACTGCTGTTGGCTTCGAATGTTGAGGAAGAGGAGTCAGAACCTCTCCCTGACCGGTTCCAAAGCAGTCCTTCAGACAGCGACATTGAGGGTGTCCAAGTGGCCCCTCACCTGACTTCTGATCAACAGGCTGAGGTGAAAACTCTGCTTAGGCAGTTTTCCCCCTCGTTTTCACAGTCCCCCGCTTCGACACCTTGGTGCAAACATAACATTGACACAGGAGACAGTACCTACCAAAAGTAGGTGATACAGAATGTCAGACAAAGTAAGGTCTTACATTAAGACAGAGGTCAACAAAATGTTGGATCTTGGGGTGATTGAACACTCCAGTAGTCCTTGGTCCAGCCCAGTGGCTCTGGTTCCAAAAGGCAGGTACTTCTGAATTGAGGTTCTGTGTGGACTACAGGGCTCTGAATGCTGTCACCAAGACAGATGCACACCCCTTGCCTAGAACAGATGAGCTGGTGGATACTTTGGGTGCCTCCAAGTACCTCAGCACGTTTGACCTCACTGCAGGCTACTGGCAAATAGCCCTTGCAGAGCATGCCAAGGAGAAGACACCAGAGGGTCTTTACCAGTTCAGGGTTATGCCTTTTGGGTTGAAGAATGCCCCTGCCACTTTCCAGAGGCTTGTGAATCATGTGTTGAATGGTTTGGATGAATTCTGTCTTGCATATCTGGATGATATAGCAGTTTTCAGTGCCACCTGGTAAGACCATGTGACACCTTAGGATTGTGTTACAGGCTCTTCAGAAGGCCCACTTGACCATAAAGGCCAGCAACTGCCAGATTGGACAAGGGTCAGTGGTCTACCTTGGACATAAAGTAGGTCGGAGGAGGATACAGCCTCTACCCAGTAAAGTACAAGCAGTACAAGACTGGCCTACCCTCACTACACAGACCCAAGTGAGAGCCTTTCTGGGACTCACTGGGTATTACAGAAGTTTCATGGCAGACTAAGGTACCATAGCTGCCCCTCTGACTACTCTCACCACTCCAAAGAAACCCAAGAAGGTAACTTGGTTTTAAGAAGGTGAGAAGGCCTTCCATGGCTTAAAAGATTCATTGTGCCAGGCCCCTGTTCTCAGGGCCCCCGATTACCAAAGACCTTTTATTGTGCAGACAGATGCCTGACACTGGGATAGGCGCTGTACTATCACAAGTAGATGAGATGGGTAAGGAACTTCATTAGTCGCCAGCTTAAGGACAGAGCGCTCAGATGGTCCACAGTAGAGAAGAACAAGTTACTTCTTACCTGGTAACGTTCTTTTGATTGGATGGTCCTCCAACGAATTCCTCATCTTAGATGTATCCCATCCAGCTTTGCTGCTCTTCAGAAATCTTTTCGGCAGAGGGCGCCGTGCGTCGATGTTGAGTCGATAGTCCCGAGGGCCTCCGGCGAGGGTGACGTCATCGGGTGTATAAGTAGCACGCGCGGCGCCCATTGGCCTTAGTTCTGTTTTTCCCCTCTTTTGTATCTGATCTTGTACTGTGTAGATTGTGCCGGCAGACAGGTATCAGCCTTGCGAGATTTGAGATGGCAATAACCCGGAAAAAATCTACAGAGGGGTAGGTTGGGAGGGCGATGAGGAATACGTTGGAGGAACATCCAATCGAAAGAACGTTACCAGGTAAGAAGTAACTTGTTCTTCGAGTGGATTGTGTCCTCCAACGTATTCCTCATCTTAGATAGGCTCCCAAAGCAGTATTTTGCATAGTTCCTCTGGAGGAGGGGTCAGTTTTTTTTAAATTTTTTTAAACTGCCCTTAGATGGCAGAGTAAAGCACTGCTTTTCCAAGTTAGCTCCCTAGACTGGGAAGCATCCAGGCTATAGAATTTTGAGAAGGTGTGAAGCGAAGACCAAGTTGCTGCTTCGCAAATGGACCTTATAGGTACACCTCTTTGAAGGGCTGTGGAAGAGGCGATGCCTCTGGTGGAATGAGCTCTTAACCCTTCAGGTGGGTCTTTGTGTGCTAGCCTGTAGCATTCTGAAATGCAAAGCACGATCCAGCGCGAAATTGTTTGTTTTGTTACTGATTGACCCAGCTTTCTTCCAGTGTAGCCTATAAACAACTGGTTGTCCACTCTAAGTCTAGAAAGCCTAGAGATGTAAAAGCTTAAAGCTCTTTTTGGGTCCAGCCTGTGTAGTCTTTCTTCCTCCTTAGAAGGATGAGGTGGAAGATAGAATGAGGGTAAAACAATTTTCTGATTTAAATGAAAATCAGATATTACCTTTGGCAAAAATTATGGTTTAACCCTCAACACAACCCTGTCCTTAGGGAACACAGTATAGGGTGGCCCAGAAGATAGTGCCTGCAATTCGCTCACTCTTCTTGCTGATGTTAGAGCAAGTAAAAATGCTGTTTTCCATGTTAATAATCTTAATGGACACGTGTGCATAGGCTCAAAAGGGGCACACATTAAGAATTTTAATACCAAATTTAGATCTCAAATCAGTACTTGAAATGGGTGAGGAGGAAACACATTAGTGAGACCTTTTATGAATTGTGTTAAAGGAATTTTGAAGTAGGAGCATTCTTCCGATGAGCGCTTGAAGATGGAAAGCGCCGCAAGGTAACCTTTTCCGATATTCAGATCTCTATGTGCTAGGGTCAGAAGGAAAGATAGTACTTCCGGAATAGAACATAGAAAAGGATCGACATTATTTTCCCTGCACCAGTTGCAAAACTTTTTCCAACGGCAACGGTACAGAGACTTTGTTGCTGGCCTTCTTGCAGAAAGCAACACCTCCATAACATCTGGAAGGTTCCAATCCCTATATCTCAACCTTTCAGATACCAAGCATGAATGTTAAGTGTTCTGACCTCTGGGTGGAGAACCTGCCCTTCCATTTGAGAGAGAAGGTTCTCTCTCTGAGGAAGAAGTACTGGAGGACAGATGGACATGTGTAGAAGGTCCGGATACCACGTACTCCTGGCCCAATCCAGGGCAATTAGGATCATGCAGTTCCCAAAGTGTCTCAGCCTCCTGATGACTTGAGGAATCGCGGGAATCGGAGGGAACGCGTGCAATAGTGGGAAATTCCACTCCACCACGAACGCATCCCCCAGGGCTCCTCTTGAGCAATACCTCTCACATTTTCGGTTGGTACTGGTTGCGAATAGGTCTACCTGAGGGGTTCCCCAAAGGGCGAAGATCTCTTGAATGACTTCCTGAGCCAATTCCCATTCGTGGGACACCGTGCTCTGCCTGCTAAGAGCATCTGCCATCATATTCTCTTCCCCGGCTAGATGAATTGCCGTTAAAGAGATTCCCTCTTGAACCGCCCAATACCAGAGCTGCATTGCCTCTCTGCACAGGGGTAGTGACCCCACACCACCTCTTGTTTAGGTAGTGCATGGCCACTGTGTTGTCCGTCATTATTAGGACATTCTTTCCCCTGACGGATGGCAGGAAGGCCTTCAGCGCTAGTCTGATTGCCCTCAGCTCTAAAAGGTTGATATGTAGTTTGGACTCCGATGGAGACCAGCGACCATTTATTGTCAAATCGTTGGCATGTGCTCCCCACCCCAGGAGTGAGGCGTCCATTACTACTTTGACCTCCGACGATGATTGCCAAAAGGGTTCTCCCTTTAAGATGTTCTCTGCACAGGTCCACCATAGGTCTCGTCTGACCTTGTTCAGAATCTGAAGATCCGTTATTTGACCCGAGAACTGGGACCACTGAGTCTTTAGGGCCCATTGAAGGGATCTCATCCTCAAGCGTGCCTCTGGCACCAGAAAAAGGTAGGATGCCATGAGGCCGAGCAACCGTAGAAAGTCGTAAGCCTGGAGATTTTGGGCATTTTGGAATTTTGAAACCATCTGAAGAATGTCAAGCCCTCGTCTTAGGAGGCGAGCTCTTTCCCAAGGATGTGCCTAATACAGCTCTTATGTATTGAAGCTGTTGGGAAGGTGTCATTTGAGACTTTCAGTTGAGGGAGAAGCCCACTTTGTGGAGGAAGTGGCAGGTGAATTTCAGATGATCCAAAGCTTGCTCGGTAGAGCGCACTCTGATCAGCCAGTCGTCCAGGTAGGGGTAGACATGAATTCCCCCCCCCCCCTTCTGAGGTGCGCTGCCACCACTACCATTAACTTGGTGAAGACCATCGGGGGGAGGTCAACCCGAATGGCAGGACTCGAAACTGATGGTGTGCGTCGCCAACAACGAACCTCAGGTATTTTCTGTGCTTGAGATGAATCGGCACATGAAAATAAGCATCCTGGAGGTCCAATGACACCAACCAGTCCTGGAGTTGAAGAGCCTGAAGGATCTGAGAAAGAGTAACCATCTTGAACTTGTCCTTCCTGAGGAACTTCAAGCTTCTTAAGTCCAAGATGGGTCTCAGTCCTCTGTCCTTTTTGGGGCTCAAAAAATATGGGGAATGTCATCCCTTGTTACTCTCCGCTGCCGGTACTGGTTCTATGGCACCTTTCTTCAGCGGGGTTAGAACTTCCTGCTGTAAGAGCGGATCTAGAAACTTCAACAGGTGTCTCCCTGGTGGATTGCTTTGAGGTTGCTTTAGAAAAGGAAGGCAATAGCCTTGGGCTATTTCTAGAGCCCAAACATCTGAAGTAATGGCTCGCCATTCTTGCAGATGCTGCAACAGCCTGCTTCCTACAGGTGTTTTGTGGTGCAAGTCCTCAAAGTGGTTTTGTGGCGGATGTTGCAGCCGCTGATGGCAAAGAGGCTGCAGCTGGAGCTGGGTTAGCATGTTTTCCTCGTCCACCACGAGTGGCTTTTCTTTGGCCCCTTTGACTGGCCATTCCTCTAGTCTTCCCGCATGAGGTATAATAACGATAGGATAGTCCCCTCCATGATTGTCCTTGCGCACGAAAAGGCTGAGGTTGCCTAATAGCAGCTCCTAAAGATTTGGCCGCTGCTTTTGAGGTCTGCAACCTCTCAAGGCTCTCGTCGGCCTTGTTGCCAAAAAGGTGAGACCCGTCAAAAGGCATGTTCAGGAGGCGGTTCTGTACGTCCAGTGCAAAACCCGACTTCCGTAACCACACAACCTGCGCATTCCCATGCTAGTGCCCATGGACCTGCTTACACTATCCGCAGTGTCCAATCCAGATTGAAGGGATTCCTGCATGGCCTCCTTTCCATCTCTAACGATGGCTAGGAAACCTTCCCTTTCTTCCCCTTCTGGTATGTGCTCCGCCGCCCTTGCGATGCACTCCCACAGAGTGTACGAAAATTTTGCCAAGGCACATGTGGAGTTGGCAGATTTTAATGCCATGCCCCCGGCTGAAAATACCTTCCGTGCCCAACCATCCACATGCTTATTGTCCCTGTCTGGAGGGATAGACCGGTACGCAAGTTTGTTGGAAGCTCTGGCTGCCTGTATGACCAAACTCTCGGGAGTTGGATGTTTTGACAGATACCGGGGTCGCTACTGGCTGGGCGGTATTTTGATGTTAGGGATTTATTCACCGGAGGAACGGTCCCAATTCTTGGCCACCCTGTTTTGTAAGGCTACATGAAAAGGTAAAACTGGGTCTTCAGTGGGACCATGATCCAATAGGTCTGTCAAATGGTCCTGGACAAATTGGGCTGTTGGTTTTGCCCATCCCAAGTAGTCTACCACCTTTGTCATTAATTGAAGATAGATGGACTGGCATGCTCTCCTGGATCTGGTCTACCAAAATCATTCTCAGGAGAGGTATCAATGCCACTTGCATTATGTAAGGACTCCACCAAATCCTTCATCCTGCTTTCTTCCGATATTAAGCATTCTGGGACATTTTGGGTGCCATATTCCAACCCAAAAGGTACATCTTCCTCTTCGGATCTCTCCTGATCCTCAAAAATTGAGGTCAAGGATTTGGAAAACTCCTTCCTAGGGAGAGGCTTAAAAACCTTCTCTGGGAGAGGAGGAGGAGGAGGCGGCGGTGTAATACTAGATTTTGAAGAAGGTATATGTCTTGCAGTTTTCTCCTTCTCCTTTTCTAGCTGACCTGGCTTGGTTGGAGCCTTTGGCGCCGAAGGTTTCAGCGTCTACGTCGATAAAGGCGTTGACGGCGTCTGACATCGTGGTCGTCGACAGGGTCTGCTTCGAGGGCATCGAGGCGGCCTTCGACAGTTTCCCCTTCGAGGTGTGGAAGGTCTCGGACGGCGTCGGTGACCTCGAGCGGTCGACTCGACCGTTTTTCGCTCAGCGTCCTAGAAGGTTCTCTATCCTTCCTTTTACGATCACCCGGGCTCGATGGCGCACGAGTGTCGGAGCGATGACGCTCCCGGCCGGTTTCCGAAGAAGGCGCGGACCGAGGCTTCGCTTTCTCAAACACCTCCATCATTTTGACCCTAGATGCTTCCCACTCTTTGGAAGACAAATGTTTTGTGGGGCATTTCATTTTCGGAGACTCGTCCGACGACGAGGTGGAAGGAGATCTATGGCGTCGTTTCTTTGACTTTTTTGACGAAGAGCAATGAGAATCGCTTCGAGATCTGGATCTATGCCTTTCGCATCGAGATTTTTCCCCATGGGTCTCGACTCAACGCTAGAGGCTTTCCGATCCTTCCGACCTACCTGTAGCTTTCCTCTTTCTCGCAAGGCCTTTCCCGTCATCGCCTGACACTTCGAACAGACCTCCATGTCGTGGCCTTCCCCGAGACACCACAAACACTCGGGTCCGTGATCGACATTTTTGAGCCGCATGACTTGCAATTCTTAAAACCCGAACTTGGGGTCGTGGTCTGCATCGATGACGGACATCATTTTCCTGACAGAACTCGAGGCGCGCCTAATGTCCGAATCAACGTACTGCGGAAAAATGGAACTGAGGTCAACGGGCGCCGCGCGTGCTACTTATACACCCGATGACGTCACCCTTGACGGAGGCCCTCGAAGGACTATCAACTCGACGACATCGGCGCACGGTGCCCTCTGCCGAGAAAATTTCCGAAGACCAGCAAAGCTTGATGGAATACATCTAAGATGAGGAATACGTTGGAGGACACAATCCACTTGAAAGAATGTTTCTCTGTTGTGTGGGCCCTAAGGAACCTGAGGCCCTACTTCTATGTGAGCCACAATTTGCAAACTGACCACAAGCCCTTAAAGTGGCTAGTGAACATGAAGGGAGAGAATCCAAAGTTGCTTAGGTGGTCCATAAATCTGCAAGGATTTGACTTCACCATTGAGCATAGGCCAGGTGTCTAACATAGCAATGCTGATGGGTTGTCCAGAATGTTTACCGACCTGAAAAAGAAACTCACTCAGGGGTAGATTAGTTCCCCCTGTCCTAAGTCTTTCTATGGCTTGTATCCATTTAAAGTCACGTTTTGCAAAGGCCACAATCTGGTAAGTGGTGCAAAGTATTACATGTTGCTTTTCTCCAAAGTAAAAGGGCGTTGAACTGAGCGGTGCAGCCACACTAGCTCTACCCTTTGTACGTACCATGATGCTGCATGCGTGGATGTTTACAGATCATCTCTTTTCTGAAAGACACCCACGTGTGGTAGCAGAAAGAACCGTAAGTGTTTTGCTGTTCCCTCTGAGGAGGATGGGTGGGCACAGGAGACTAAACAGATACAAGCCACAGACAGAACTGGTATGCAATATCTGCATCCTGAGGCTTGTTCATCTGCGTAGACTTCAATGCTTTGCATGGACTACTGATGAAGGTTGTGGGCAAGCTGAAGGAACAATGGCAAATAGGTTTTAAGTAGCCTGACCCACCTGGGAATCAGTAACTGTGTCTATATAGTAGCGTTCGTTAAAGGAGCAGACCACTCCAAGTAACTGCCTTGGATATGGTGAACCGAGGAACATTTGCTATGAAAGCTCTTGTGGAGTGAGCTTTTGGAGTGAAGGGTAAGGGTTTGTGCACCAATTTGTGATATTCCTGTATGACGCACAATACATTGTGCAATCATTACCTTGGTTACCGGGTTATATTCTAGCCCTGTGGCAAAAGAAATAAAAACGGACTGCTCTTGTGCAAGGGCTTCGTTCTGTTATGTCAAAAGTGACAGCTCTATGGAACTATGAATGCAAAGCCCTTTCCCCTGGTACAAGTGGATTTGGGAAGGGGATAGGCTATATGATATGGCATCTATAGTGCGCATGTACACAAGTGTTTCTAGGCATGACAAGATAAGGAGGGGAAACAAAGGGAGGGGGAAACAACGATCTTACTAGGCCTTGTGTCATTTAGATCGCTCAAGTGCGGGGGAGGGGATGGAAAGGGAGAAGTGCAGATACTCAAATGCAGCCAGCATATTGCTCATAAGTGCAAAGAGAGAGGACTGTAGGGTGGCAGGTACAGAACCTCAAGTACTGGGGAGCCTGGAGGCAGTGCGAGGGCAGCTGGACATGCAGGAGCCTGGGCTCGAGTTCAGAATGTATACAGGTGGCCAGTGCACGGAGCAGTCAGGTACGTCAGCAGGGGAGAGGAAGAGCGAAAGCGGAAGCAAAAAGGAAGGTCTGGAGGTGCTTTCAGAACCGAAGATGGTTCTGCTCAAGTTTGAGAGAGGCAGGGAGGCTGTTGCAGAGGGAGGCCCCAGCCGAGGAGAGAGATCTGCCCCAACTCTCCGCTTGGAGAAGCGTCTGACCCTCAGAGTTGGAGGTGGATTAGTGGAGGGCTCGAGAAGGAATATGTTTAGGAAGAGAAAGTTGGAGGTAGAGCGGCCCCAGGCCCCAGAAAGCCTTGTGCATGATGCCGAGGGTTTTTAACTTGAACCTTGCAGCTACGTGGAGCCAGTGAAGAGATCTATTATTCCCTTTCTCACAGAAGCCGTCTCCAGAGCTCTGGTCCTCTCTAGGCTTCACTACTGCAGCAGCCTCTTTCTAAATCTGCCTGCCTCTACTCCTCGACCTTTACAGCTTATCCAGAACAGAACTGGGAAACTTGTCCTTGGCCTCAAGCTCAGGGAACCCTGATTTCTGAGGAAGTGCAGCAGATAGTTTTGATGGTATGATGTCCTTTCATAGTCTGCCTGTTCATCCCCAGGTTTTTTAATGTGCACATTCCATCGAATGTGCTAATCGAATTTGTTAGGGGGGGTGGGAAAGGGCAGATAAGGGTTTGGGCAGGTGGGCAATAGCAAAAAATAAGTGGGAGGGGAGCTTGGGTGGGTACCCCCCACCAAAAGAATAAAATAAACTTGAGCATATTCCATGGAATGTGCATGTTAAAAAGCCTGGGGATGAACAGGTAGGCGATGAAATGACATGGAACCGTTCTGACATTTTAGAGAAGTCAGAGATGTGAGGAGAGGGTGGAGACGATTATGACACCAAGGTTCTTGTCCTCACAGGAAGGAGCAGGAAGAGGGCCCAGAGTGGGCGACCAGAGAGAAAGGAGGGAGCAGGTGTCCCAATGAGGAGGATCTCAGTCTTACTGAGATTACGGCAGAGATAACTCGCAGCACACCATTCCTGAATTGCAGCTAGACACTCTGGTATGAGAGAAGGAAAAAAGGTGACCGAGTGGAGATGGAAAGAGCTGGGTGCCATTCGCATAACACTGAAAATTTGAACAGAAAGTAGCGATGTGGTTGGCAAGAGGTGCCAAGTAGTGGTTGAAAAGCCAGGGAGAGAGGTTAGACCCCTGGGGAACACCACAAATAGAGAGAGAAGAGAGAGAGCAAAGACCCCAGTTGGACAGGAGCGGGTCGGTTGGTGAGAAAGGAGGTCAAATAGGCCAGGGTCTGATCGGCGATACCCATGTTCTCACGTTGGCGATTGAGCAGGATGGCATGGTTGACTGTATCAAAAGTAGAGGATACAGCAAGGAGAATGAGGACAGAAGGGAGATTAGAGAGCAGGTGTTCAGGAGAGCAGTTTCCATGCTTCTGACAGCTCTGAAGCTAGACTGGTGATCGTGGAGACAACCAACAGATTCAGTATGCAGATTAAGCTGGGAAAAGGCCAGCATTTCAAGGGGTTTGCCCAGGAAAAGTGTGATGAGATTGGGCGATAGTTAGCCAGAGAGGAAGGATCAGCCGAGGGTTTCTTTAGAAGGGGGAGATGGAGGGGGGCGGGGGGGGAAGAGTACAAAGGAGTGCTTGGGAGGGGAAGTTCCAGTGGCAAAGGAGCGATTACAGAAAACAGCCAAGGCTGGAGCAAGGGCGTCAACGTGGTCTTTGATGCTTCTGGATGAGCAGGGGATAACCTGCTTTGACGAAACCTTCATAGATCGGACTGGTCTAGAAACATTGTCAAGGGTCAACAGGGGAAAGGATGCTAAAGGAGGAGAGATGTTCAAGACGGGCCAGGAGTAGTAGAGGAGGTAGAGGAAGAGGGTGGATAGGATGTCCTGAGATTTAGTGGTGAAATGAGAAGCCAAGGCCGTGCAGAGGGCCTGGGAGGGAATAGGAGATGTAGAGACTGCAGCAGGGTTGGCCAGCTCCTTGTAGATCTTGAAAGTTTCGGCCGAGTTGTTAGATGCTGCATAGTCGAAGTACTGGATGTAGGCTCTTTTCTTTGAGAGGACAGAGTCTGTACTGTCTTTGGAGCAGGCGGCAGGCCAGTTTGCCAGGGGGTGCGTCGGATTCCCTCCACTTCCTCTCCAATACCCTACAGTTGCATTTAAGGGTGGCGAGGTCAGAATCGTACCAAGAGTTGCACTTGGATTTGGGCTTCAAGCGGATCCTCATGACAGGGGCTAGGACATCCAGGGTGTTTGTCAGGATCTAAGTCTACCTCCCCCTTCTCCTCACCTGACTCTCCTGAGGTGGATTCTTGACGGCCAGGTTCAGTCTTCTGGAGTCTCTTTTCTTTTATCCTTGAACCCTTGGGTGCTCGAATCTTCTTTTCGTGCAGGTAAGGTCTAGCCCCTCCAGAGGCCACCTTGACAGAGGCAAAGACCTGTCCTAGGGGAACCCCAGGGGGCCAGCCTCCAATCTAGGGAAAAAGCTCGAGGCAGAAAAAACCCTAGTTCATAGATGATCTGGATGATGATTCGAAGAGATGGCACAGCAGCTCTTGTTGTGGATCCAGAGAGGTGAAATTACAATCCAATGGTAAAATAGATAAACCTCGCGGAGGCGAGCAAAACACAGCATATGACTGGGGGTACAGAATCAAGTAAGAAGGGAGCTGCCGAGCTGGCAGTGGACGAAAGGCAGCAGAAAAGGAGTTGTGAACACGGTGCGAAGAAGAGGCACTGCGTCCAAAAGGTAGGAAGATGAACCAAAACTGCTGGCGGAATGGATAGGTAAGAGAGGAAAGGAAACGAGCGTAGTTCAGGCTCGCTACGGGAGGGCTGTAGAAGGAGTAGAATCACGGAAGGAAGATACGAGTAAACAGCACTCGGAGCGTTGAAAGAAACAGCAACAGATACCACGCGCCGAGCAGGGGGGCGGAGCCTGCTTTTAAAGGCATTGCGCCATGTTGGATGAGGACTAGAAAGATCCTCGGGTTCGGAACTTCCATCGACTCCAGTATTTCCAATCCTGGTTCCTGACAGTGTTAGAGATTGAGAGATGAAGGTTAAAGAGGGTTCAGTCAGCCAAAGGTGCAGGAGGAGGAGAGAAAGTAGCAGCGAAAGCCTCAACTGACAGTTCATGGGTCGGATGACTGAGAAGGTAGGTGGCGGTGCTGGAATTGGCTTGGCCTGTGGGGTAGAGGAAGGTGGGAGGAAAGGAAAGTGATAATTTCAAGAGAGAACTGATGAGAGAATTAGAGAAGGGGAGGTCTGAGGAGATCAGAAAATCTAGGGTGCGCCCTGTAAAGTGAGTTTTTTTGGGGGTGGGGGGAAGAAAGAGAAAGATGGAGAAAGACATAGAAAACGGAGAAAGAGTGAAAGAGAGAAAGATGCACAGGTTGCAAAAGAGTCCCAATGAAGGGCCAATAGCATCCTGGTGGATATTCAGGTCTCTGAGGAAGAGAAGTTGAGAGGTAGAGGCAAGGAGGGAGGAGCAGAGGTCAGCCAATTCAGAGAGGAAGAGGGTGACCTGGCCAGGCGGCCAGTAGATAGTGGTCACAGAGAGGCCAGGAGAGTTAGAGAGCCTGCAGACCAGGCATTCAAAAGGAGGCGTAGTCCTGCATTGGAATGATAGAAGCAGGGATCCACTCCGTGAAAATCAAGGCTACACCCCTACCGGGACGGTTGGATCTGGGTTTGGGGAGCATCTTGTAGCCATCGGGAAGGAGAGTGTCAAAACTCGTGACAGAGCTGGCCGTGAACCAAGTCTCGGTGAGACGGAGTACAGTCAAATCAGGCTCTTCCAGGAGACGGCAGATGTCCGAGGAATATTTGACAGCAGAACGAGAGTTCAGAGTAGCTATGTGGAGCAGGTTGCCACATTTGAAGGACTTCCGGGGAGGGGTACAGGCCAGAGGTATACCCTGCTGAAGTGTTGAAGGTGCCTGAGGATAGACAGAGGAGGAAGGAAGAGAAGGCAGGGTAGTCAGAGTAAGAAGAGAGTGCCAGAGGGGTGGCAGCAGAGGGAGGCAAAAGGGAAACATCAGGCAGGGTGAGTAGCCCTCTCCACATCCATACAGGTAAGGAAGTCCGGAAACCAGGATACTTGGCACAAAAGTTAAAGCCATCAAAATGTGGCACTCCCAAAGTGCATGAATAAAGGTGCGCGGTGGGAACGGTAACGCGTTTCGCGGCACAACTCGCCGCTTGATCACAACCACGAGTCCCCATTAGAACAGTGAGTTTATAGAAATGGTGTAGAGCAGCAGGCGAAAATTTACACCAAAATAGAAGAGGGACTCCATTGGTTACCACACTCAGCATGCAGCCAAAGCGTGGTGGCCATCTTTGCATGGTTAAAGCCAAATGTCCACTTTAGTCCCCGCTGCTGCCGAGTGTGTCCCAGTGGAGCCCTTCCGTGCAGTGTATGTACTTAAATGCGTGCTAGTGATTCATTTGCGATGTTTTGATGGTCATTAGACAAGACAAACAAATGTTTATGGTGCAATATCACATTACAGTCACATTGTGCGTGGTTCATGATATAAACACGGTCATTTTATCGTTTTGACTGTGCTAATTATAGGTTATGAATTCCACCCCCTTGTTGCTACGGGTAAGTGCAGCATACTGGGGGGGTGCATAGTTAAACAGTCAATAGCATAATGCTTAGACCGCTACTTTCTACACGTCCCTATTTCTTGGAATAGTCAGATGGCATGAAGTGCTATGCATCTTAAAAGCAGTAAACAGCATCATCTGCTGTTAGCAGAAAAGTTATTCGGTGCAAACTTACGCATTGATCTTAAGATGCATATTTATCAGTCAAATGCCTAATACAATAGCTGCACTGCTGAAACAGATTTCTGCGTTCGATGTGAACATTTTAGGAACTGCATCCATCACTGTAAAGGGCATAGTGCCGAAATCATCATACCTAAACATTCATATGTAGGTCTTAAATGTCAATAATGTAGGTCCCTTCTGAACATAGGTTTACAGCTGCTCAGTACAATAGATTGCTGTTTAAAATGCGGTTGCATGCTTCAGTGCATTGATCAACATAAAGTGCATTGTGCATACTAAAAGCAACCAATTTATGGCAGATTGCCAAATGAATTGACCGTTCATACCTAAACATCAAGTTCCTCATTCAATAGCTGCCCTGCTGAAGCAAACACTTTTATATTCTATATGGGGATATTATAAAGTGCATCAATAGTTGTAAAGTGCATAGTGCAAAAAACAGAATGCCAAAACATTTATATATTGGTCTTGATATCACCATCAAGTTCCTAATTCAATAGCTACCATGCTGAAGCAAACACTTTTATATTCCATATGGGAATATTCTAAAGTACATCGGTAGCTGTAAAGTGCATCAGTAGCTGTAAAGTGCATTGTGCAAGAAACGTAATCCCAAAACATTCATATGTTGGTCTTGATACCAGCATTATCGGTTCTAAAATGCATAATGCATTTTGACCTACCACTATTGGTGCAAGTCTACGGTGCAACATAGCTCTATTGATTTAAGGCATTGAATCATTTTCTGTACTTTGTACTTCGGCAACGTCTTTAAGTGCTCTACACCAGATTTTCAAAAAAGGAGATTAAAATTTGATTGAAAGAAATCATCACACGTCTATAAAATCATAACGTGAAAAAACAACCACCTAATAGTTAAAAGATTTGTACAAAACGGTTAAAACCAATGTAAAAGAAGGATTAGATTCCTAAACTCCTTTAGATCGTTTCAAATGGATAGGTAAATGAGTAGATTTCGATACTTTTAAGCTGACATATGCAAGTAACGGATGGAACATTGTGTCTTGCTATATGTGTTTGCTGGAACCTAAAAGAGGAGGGGAAATGAGGGAACAAGGTAGAGAAGACTATTAACTGCATATCAATCATTGTCCTAGAAATGTATAGAGTTCCTAGTCTATATTGTGTCCGTTTGGAAATTTGCTTTCAAAGTCCAATATACAGCGCGTCTCCTCTGGGTCCAGTCTCAATTTTATGGATTCCAAAAAACCCAAAACTTTCCATATTCTTCTCATGGTATTCTGCGAAATGTTTGGCCATCAGGTAATTTGCATCGCTGTTAACTATTGCCCGTACATGCTGTTGAATACGTGTCTTTAATTTGCATTTGGTGCTCCCTATGTACCACTTGTCGCATGCGCAGGTGAGC
The DNA here is from genome assembly GCF_040938575.1 of Ambystoma mexicanum. Lineage (NCBI taxonomy): Eukaryota > Metazoa > Chordata > Amphibia > Caudata > Ambystomatidae > Ambystoma > Ambystoma mexicanum. The sequence continues at coordinate 342,348,294 of NC_090921.1, read as the reverse complement.
ACATAGACAACGTATTCAGTTTCGCATTCAGTAAAAGCCCTATTGCCCGATATGAAAACCGTTTGGCCAGTAATTGGGTGTTTGAAAGAGCCACGTGTTTTGGCATATTTGCAGATATTGCAAGGGGTACATTTGTAAAAGCCCTATTTCTTGTTAGATAACCAGCTCGTCTTGTTGCCATCCTCTTGAGTCATGTAGCTTTGAACCAAGACATCCCTTATAGATCGATTTCTTCTGAAAGTTATCTGTGGGCTACTCCGGAGGTTTCTACATAGAGCCTGATCCACCATAAGGATTTTCCAATGATGGTTTACAATGCGTCTGATCAGCGGTGCCCGAGTATCAAAGGTTAAAATTAGCCGAGTAGTCTCATTTTCAGTTTCTGTCTTATCATTATGCACGGTTCCTGCTATTAGACTAGAACGTTCTTTGGCTCTGGCTTTAAGATATGCTCTCTCAATGACTCTTCTTGGATATTTTTGTCTGGCAAAACCATGAGCTGTGATTCTGCTCTCAGGATCATAGGATTCCAGAGTGCTGTTTCTTCTCAACCGTATAAATTCTCTGCAAGGAACGCTCCACATAAGGTTTTTTGGGGTGTCCGCTGTGTACGTGAATTGGTGTGTTCGACCCCGTCGCTTTTCTGTGCAGCTCGCTAGTGAGCTTGTTTACGAGTCTCACATTAACATCGAGAAACGTAATCAAAGTGCGGCTGTGCGTTTCGGTAAATCAGATTATTTTCGTTGAGATTTAAACGGTTGACGAACTCCACCCATCCCTGCTCGGTTCCTTTCCATATAATGAAGAGATCATCAATGTACCTCAGCCATAAGATGATATTGTCTGTGTACTTGCAATTCGTGTCTGTCCAGACTTCAAGTTCTTCCCATGCGCCCATTGTTGGGTTTGCATAGGCCGGCGCAAACATGGTGCCCATAGCAATTCCCTGCAGTTGTTTGAAATACTCATTATTGAAGAGGAAAATATTGTTGGTCAGACATAAATCTATCATTGAGAGTACCATTTTAGTGTGTTCGAGGTAGTCGAGAGTGAGAGATCTGGTGTGTAAATAGTGTTGACACGCCTGTTTACCATACTCGTGGCCAATAGACTGTGTACAGCGAAACCACATACATCCATGCTGAATAACACACACACACACACCCCCCCCCCCCCTTCTCTCTGTGTCAAATGCTTTTTGGGAGTCCCAGGCTCCAGAGGCACCGGGGTGACACATGCCCCTACTCAGGAGAGTCACACTGTTGGTTTTCCCCTCCCCCTCCGGGTGAGTCGTTTCCTGGCTACTTGAATGACTACAGCAACCAGAATTCCCTGAGGCCATCACTGGTAGTAACCATCAACACCTGAACAGACTGCCTCCCTGATGATTGCAAGAGGCAAGAAAGCGCGCTAGGAGGAGATCATCAACTGGACTGTGGAAAGGTACATCTAGCTGGGACTCATCCCCCAAGACGGTGCCATTGAAGTAGACAATGGCCTTGGAGGAATGCCCCCATTAAATTGGAGAAGAGGAAAAAGGAGAGAGAACAGACCATATTGGGGGGGGGGGTCCAGAGGCCTGGAGAGGGAACGATAGAGTATGTTGTTAAGGGTCTGTCTGGAGGAAGCACTGGTGTAGGTATCAGCGATAGGGAGGCCTAGGTTGGAGACCTGGATGTCCCTTTTGAGCTTCTTCCTGCCAGACAGAGGGATAGGATAGTCAATAGAAAAACAGTTACAGAAGATGGCGGACAGGGGGGTAGGCACAAGGGGGGGGGACACAAAAAGGGGAGCACAACAAACAATAACAGACCTATAAATCAGATGCAGTACAGAGCCAACAGCAAAGCACAGAGCACAACATGGAATTCTGGAAGTAACAAATGCAGATGCAATACAGAATCAACAAGTAAACGGACCACAACAGGGAACCTAGAAGCGAATGCCCACAATGCAATGTAGTGCCACAAACCATGGAGAATAATACACTATCAGAACTGTGGAGATCAAGACAAAATCAATACGTCAACAAGGCACAGAACACGCCAGGAACCTAGAAGAAAGAAACTGGAGCACAACAGTGTGAAGAAAAGTACACAATAGATCGAGGAAGGGAAGGGCTAAGATGCGAGAGGAAGGCAGTGGCCGTGGGTGAGGGGCGGGGAGAGGAATAGGATGAGAGGACCTACGAGGCGCGGGAGCACACACAGAGAAGCAAGGGGAGCGCACACAGCCAAGTAGCGAGGGAGCGCATGCAAGCGATAGGACGTGGGGCCCAACAATGAGGGCGCGCACGTGGCTGGAAAAGCCAGGGAGTACACGCAATCGAACATGATGCGGGGCCCTACGATGCGAGAGGGAGCACACGCGGCTGGAGATGAAAGGAACACACGCACCAAGTTGCGAGGGAGCGCATACATGCAATCCGGGTGCAGGGACCTACAATGCGAGGGAGGGCACGTGGCCCAAGTTTCAGGGGAGCGCACGCAAGAAGGGGAGACACAGGCGTGTGGGGAGGGGCTGCGGGGGTCGGTTGCAGGGGGAACAACATGTATGTAAGAGGGAGCACAAGGTCAGGGGGTTGCATGGACTATCAAGCTAACCCTCCCTGCACCTTCTTACCTTCCTGCCGCAGACAGGGGGGGTGAGGTCATCTGCGCTCACAATCTGCGCCGCTACCCCATCGCCACCAAACACCTGCATCGCTCAACACCACAGACTTGTCCAGCGAGGGCTTTACCACATAGGGTCCGAGCCTCTGTTCTTATCGGCACAGAAGCGTGGACGTAGCACAACGTGCTACATATAATCTGGCAGAATCTCCTGTGCACTTGCATCGCTCAACACTGCAGCCTTGTCCTGTGAGGGTTTTTGGTGGTGAATATGGATTTCGGTATGAAACTAGGGCGATTCCTGAAAACTATCCTGTTCTTGGAGTAGCTACATAGGGCTTGTCAACAGAATGTGCCCGAATTTCATATTACTCTCTGGACAGACAAACTAGCCATTGGAGAATGGTTAAAATGGGGGGGGGGACTAGTAGCACCGATAAACACTATTTGGATCCCAGGCTGCTGCTGGATGTGCTATGGGGGGCGGGGGGGATATTTTTAACCTTTTCCATAAGAAGTCTTAATCGCCGTTAGGCAAAGTTTGTATGCAGTACCCTTTGGGAACACTACAACAACTCCGACTACAGGTATAGGAAACCCAACCTGTGGTATAAGCTTGCACTACAGTTTAGGTAGCGTGTTGAGCAGCCAGGCTATCTCAAGAAGGGTCAATGTGAGCTGTAGAGGAGTTACACAGAGATTCATAGTGACAAGTATTCAAATAAACTTACAAACAAGGTTTTTTGAATAAACAATTATGAAATTGTCAGTTACAGTAAGCCTTCTTCAGAAAGCAACAATATAATGAGTAACACACTTCAATACTATTCACTTAGTTTAGGAATTAGTAAATACCCTTTTGGGCTGGCCAACAGACAACCTACACCCTCAGGTGACTACAATAGCTAGGGTGCTGGGGGCATTAATATGTTACTGTTTGCATTAGAATACTGTTAGAAGTTAGTAAAAGGAAACGATTATTAGAACAAACAAGAGACCACAAATATTCTTAAGCAGGCAAATACTTTTGGATCCCCTAAGCAGAGAAGCAGAGTAATTCAGTACAACAGGCTAAGCCAAAGTCAATGGGCAAAGGTCTTATATTTGACAAATCACTTCTGGTAGGTAAGTAGAAAGACTTTGCACAATGTTTTAGAAGTATTTGAAGAAAAGAAGAATCAAATGTAGGGCCACAAGCTGTTAGACGTGTGAGTGGTCGAAGATGCAAGCAACTCTACAGCAAGAGCTAAGTTCTCTCAGACTTTTTACAGTACCTTTCTATTGAAGAAAAAGTGCAGCAGGTGACTTCTGTTCCTGAGCAGCTTTGCAGATCTCACTGTTCCTGGGCCTCAATTGTGGGACAAGATGGAGACTTCTGGGGACTCCTGCACTGCAATGGGTCACCCACCACTCGCAACCGGCAATCTTCAAATTAGTGGCTGTTCAATGTTTCAGCTCCTCGCGTCGACTGTAAATAGCAACACCGCAGTTCCTGGCTGTCGAGATGGGCTTTCCATGCTTCTGGGGTCCCACACTCTGGAGGGGGCTCATGCTCGGGCAGTCCTGCTTCCTGGAGCTCTAAGCCAGCTCCAAAGCAACACACACACACACACACACACACACACACACACACACACACACACACACACACACACACACACACACACACACACACACACACACACAATCTGGTGTTCCTCTCCCTGGCTATACAGGTTTCCAGCAGCAACTCTGGAAATTCAACCAGGTCTGTGAAGGCTTACTTAGGAGTTTTTTGGTCCCACCAACTCAAAGGGAGTAGTCGTCCTTGCAGGGGCTTCTTTGTCGATAAGAATTTGGAGTTTCAGCACAGCAGCAGGGCTTCACCGGGCAAACCAAAGGTCCAGGAGTTGCAGCAGGCATCCTCTTCAAGTTCTTCTTCAGTTCCTTTGTCCAACTCTGCCTTCCAAGACAAAAGCCTTGCCTTTTATTCAGTTCTCTCCCATTCATTTCAGCCTAGCTGTCAGTCACCCAGCAGGGTGGCTGTTCTTGCCGGACAGTCAGCAGGCCAATCACTACAGAGTGCATTTAGGAGACTAAGCACAGAGTTTCGGGTACTTCCCCTCACTTCCGACCCACCCCATACACCCTAGAGCCAGATGTGGGCTTCACTCGTGAATCCAGCCAAAGGCAAAGCGAACAATGAGAGCAAACCTGGTCTGGCATGCAGAGTAAATCTCAAGAAGGACCTTTCTACAAAGAAATGGCGAAAAAAGACGACCGGGGACATTGACAAATATGGCACCTTTGGGTGCTTTACTTCAGCTGCGAACGCAGCCCGTGGTAAATTCACACCAAAGATAGTTAAAACAAAACCACTGCCACCAGCCATTCCGTGAGAAAAGGATAACAAACATGTTACATGAGAAGCTAGACAAAAGGGGATACTAGCTAACCCCACCAGCACCCTATTGTAAAATAGTGTGTGCTGGGTCTAGAAAGTTACAAATATAAGTGAAGTCAATTTCACTTTACTACTCTAGGAAACAGTTTATCCTTGAGAAGGTATTTAAACCTTTGGGAAAACTGAAAGACTTCCCTGTGTCACTACATTGAAGGTGCTGTGCGACAATGTAAAAGATGATGCCTATGGAGTTTGTCAGACTCCACAACCAAAAGAAAACACAAAGCTCAGAAATCACACCAACATACATATGAGAGTGGGAAAAAGGGTCTCACTCTCTCCAGGTTAAAAAAAATCAAGTCCTCAAAATTCAGCAAAGTTGCTGGGGGTCTCTAAGGTAGAGGGAATTAGGGAGAATTCTCGGAAATGCGCCAACAATCACTTCACCATATCATCCTTTGTTCTAACGTAAACCGCGAGGGACATGCAGAGAGTCAAGTAACTATCGTAATTAGGTGACAATGTCCGCTGGCGAAAGGTCAATGGGGTTAATTGGATTAGTTTTGAACCAAACAAAGCATTTCGACTTGTAAAAAAACAAAAAAAAAAAACAAACAGGCACTGCTACTAGATTTGCTTGCCTTTACAATGTATAGCCACACAACGTGGGGGAAGGTTCAAATGACCAACTTCTAGAACTTTAGAAGCCAAGCTGCCAACGTCAAGGTTTCTGGTGTGTGTCATCTAATGATTGTACTGCGTTAGTAGATTTTGTGAGAACTTGACGATTCTACAGTCATGTGAAGCAGGTGCAAATGCCAAACTTTTCATGTTCACATGGGCTCCAAAGGAATTCTCTTGTAGCAGTCTGTGCACTAATCTGTGAAGTGGTGAGGGAGGAGGGAAAGCATTAACAAACATCCCTGACCAGTTCATCCATTGTACGCAGCCTACTGTGGTATACAGATGCAAATGTTGGGCATTTTGTACTATCCCATATTGCGAATAAATCTAAATTTCGGAGTCACACCTGCTGAAAATCTGTCGGAGTACAATTGTGTTACTCCTACTTGTGTTCTGGTTTTGCTGCCATTTTTAGGGAGTCCAATAGACTTTTGTACCCCCTGGCATGTGCTCCGCTTGCACGAACACCCATTGGTGAATGCACCAGTGTCCGATTCTTTTGGCTCTAAGCGACAAGTTTGGAGAGCGAGTTCCACTTAGTTTATGTAAAACATAACCGTAGTGTTGCCAGAGTCTTGAGCATCACGCTATTGTTACGCATTTGTGCTTGAAAATATGTGAGCATGTATTTTAATTGTAAGTAGCTCCAGTAGATTGATTGAGTTTTGCCTTTTGCAGCAACTAATTTGCTAAACACTGAGAATTTAATTTAAACAAATAAGTTTGCTTCTGTTTTTGATGTGTTGAAGATAGATATAACGGAAAAGAAATTGGTTGAAAAAAAAAAAAGAAACAATTGGTATTTGAGGTTTAAAATCCTACTTTTGAAAAATAAAGGAATGAATAAGCTCATAGAGTGAGCAATTTGTGAGCATCAGCCATAATTAGTTGGTTTCCACCAGATTATTTTCTGGTTCCTAATGTGTTCTATTGCCATATTTTGGCACTGTGCCCTGTTATGAGCCAGTCATCCAGGAGATTCACATTTGCATTCATGCACCACCAATGCTGCTAGTACCTTTGTGAATACATGACGTGCTGATGCTATTCCGAAAGGAAACACTTTGAACCAATAGTTGAACATTGAAGTGCAGGTCACACCAATGCATGTTATGCTATATGGCATTTGTATTGTGCCTAATTACATTGGAATGGCCTCAAAGTGCTGTGGGGTGAACACCCTTGGAGGACCGAAGTCCGAGGTATGAGGATTGAAGGGAGATTTTTTGAATTTGTACATGCATTTTCAACAGCACAAAGGTAGAGTGGGGTGGTTAAGTCTCTAATAGCAACCCATGTAGATCTGGCTAGATAGACTGTCAGGAGAGTAGGTGAGTCAAGGAGACTGATCAAGTGCCCAGTTGGACCGAATATTTTTCCTGTGGGACTCTGCTGCATTCTAATGGCAGAGTGATGTGCGTTATGAAGTCAAGTAGTGAATTGCTATAGATGTATGAGGGCGAGTTGCCATGCCCCGGGCAGGATACGGCTATATTCCATTGAGATTCAGTGCTATATGTACCAGAGCGTCCCTGTAGGCTTCGAAATACACGCCTACAGCAGTATGCTTGTGGGGAAGATGCAGGTTAGTGGCACAAGGCAGCAGCGAAGGATAGAGGGGCAGGGAGAGGGCCGGGATGAAGGAGTGCGGATGGCACTTTGGGTTCAAGAAAAAAGCATGGACAACAGCTTCCAAGGGGGGCACAGACCTTACCAGAGAAACTGCAGGGTCTATAGGCTCTTGCTCACGCTGAACTGGGAAAGTGGATCACCCAAGGCCATTATCCTCAAGGCACTTATTAATCTGGTCGAAGAACACCCACTAAAGGACTTGAATAATGGGGAAGGAACGCAAGTGGGTGAAGGTTTGCTGAGACGTTTAGGTGAGCAGAGGGTTTCTTCAATAAAGAAGGTTGCAGATTTAAAGGAGATGGGGAATAGTCCAGTGGACAGAGGGGTTGAAGAAGAGCTGAGAGAGATAAGGGCAAGTGATTGAGACTAGGTTTGTTAAACATTTGGGGAGCAAAAGGGTCGATAGTAGCACAAGATGGGTTGACACTGCAAAGGATGGGCGCTAATTCAATAGGAAGGCTCGAGCAGAAGTAGAAGACAGCAGGAGGATTAGGGAGATAGTAGGGCTTTGAGAGTCACATTTTAGAGGAAAAGTGAGCAGTCATTAGCAGAAACGGAAGAGGCAACTGATATTGGCTTGGGAGGGTGAGCAAAGATTGGAGGGGAGATGAGGGTTTACAAGGCTGAGTGCAAAGCACAGTATGATTTGTAAAATAGGGAGATGTGGCAGTGTCTAGTGCAGAGGTCAAAGAAGGGAATGTTTATAGGCTGGGAGTAGGTCATGGCACAAGATCGGTTTGAGGATCTGAATTTCACAAGTGATTCAAAATGGAAAAAGGAAATATAAAAGTTTCCATCTCAAGGGACACTTCGATTGCCATATACTAGCTCCTAGTACCCCATCAAATCTCAATTTTGAACTATGCCTTAGTATTCGAGTGGCTTAATGCAAAGTTCAGTGTTCATTTTAATAATGGGACCTTCTCTACATCACAGAGGTGTGTCAGTAATGTATTTGTTTGGGAGCAGACTTTGCGATGGGAAGTCTGTTTGCGTGACTATGGAGCTGGAGGCTTGCAGCGAGTGTCTTAGTGGAGCCCTTTGGTAATGCTTCCTCCGGCTAGGGACCGTCTTCTCTCAGGCTTTCGATGCTTCACCTTCTCTGCGTTTACTGGCCATGGTTGGAAGTTTGTGCTTTGATTAGAAATGTTTTTTTATTATAATTTTTCTTTTATAATACACTTGATACCGGGAGAGGTTTCTAAGCCTGGGATTCGAACCAGTGTTGCTATGCATGGTCTTGCTTACAAGACAAAACGTGTTGCCACTGAGCTACCCTCAAAGCCACGATAGCTTAGACTGCCCAGTTCTCTATGCAAGCCTCAAGAGTCCTCAGTTTAAGCCTTATACAAGCAGGGCACTTGTCCTTGTGGTCACAGGGCAGGCATCCATTACATATCCAGTGTGTATCCTGTGTTTCAAACCTGCTCTTACAATCTGGACAGAATGGGTCTTTAAGCGCGTTTCAGCCTGGGAAGGCAAAGGATACAGAGAGAAAAGAGTGAAAGTAATTCTTAACCTGTAAAGATCATCTTCTGTACCTACTGTGCATAGGTTACTTCTGATCCTTGGGTACGGATTGAAGTTGTTGACCGTACACGCCGATAGTGTAGGCATCGAAAACCTGGACATAGGTTTTTTTTCTTTCGACAAATAGAGCTTCACATTCATTCCTACGACCACAACAATGGCAGAAAAGCATCAAACCAAGGGCATTGATGCACCGCCCATGACAACACCCCTTTATGTTAGAAAAAACAACTTGTAATACCCCAAAACAGCCACTAGATGGTTGCCTATGCAAAGCATGCAAGTCTAAAAGATTCACAAACCTCAGTAACAAATTGGTTGCAGCAGTATGAGTGGCGAGTTTCATAGGAAATCAAATAAATGAATTGCTAAAAATGTTTAAAAACGTTTGACGAATTTGGCTGACATTTTGCAGACTATTTTGTACTCGCGCTCGACCCACCCCCAAATGTGGACATGTCTAGAAAGATGCATAAATAAAAATAAATACAAATATATAGTAATCTAGAAGAAAAAATAAATGAAAAAATAAAATAAAGCACTTTGGCCTAGTCCCCATTGATTCAATTGATGCCGGATCACACAGAGAAATCCGATCGACGCAATTGGACCACGCCCGAAAAGTTGACTCGTGATCCTTTTGGGATCTCTGGTCATTGTGTGCAGTACTTTAAATATTTGACAGAAAAGGGGGTGCCCCCTCCTCTCAAAATAAAATCTATCTCTCATGGTGCATTGCAGCAGACAGGCTTTTCAGAAATGAAATAGCACCCATCTGTTTTTTCCCATGCTGGAGATCACCATGGTTCTATCCGCGGCTACCCGAAAACAAAAAGGTCGAAAAATGTAATTTTGACTACAAAAATGGATAACTTCTGCAACACAAAAGACGCAAGCGGGTATGAAAGTGAGTCACACAAACGTTGTGGGTAATGGGAGAAGGCTGGGGTGGTGAGGGGGTCTAAGGCACAGATCGGGGCACTTGCTGCCTGGGTAGGCCACGATAACTGCGATATCCAATAGCTACAAATAAAAACATATCTGAGGCACATTGCAATTACACTTGTGGTTATGGGAAAAAAAGTAAAAAAAAGAATTGTCCATCTCCAGTGAGGTAGGAGGTGAAAAAATACTATAGTTTATCAAACACTAGAGTTGGCACAGGCAAAGGGTGTGGACGAAGGCCTTGCCTAATGGGGCTGATACACATATATTGGCCATGACTAGTGGGCTGGTAGTGTTGTAAAATATACAGTGGGCACGGCCAAAGGCCATAGACCGTGACCCGGAAATAGATGGTATGAGAAAACCAATAGTTATATATCATACATTGCTCAACGTAGTCGTATTTCTGATGCTTGTATCTACTTAGGACCACATGCTATACACAGGCCGATATCTATTGATAGTCACAGGGTATTGCATGGCTTGTTAAAAACTTAAGGGACATTGACGGTGCGCGTTTGTAATACTATCCCTAGTGTGCCATCTACTGTACCCATTGTCCTTAATGTGTCGAGAGCCCTCAGATTGTTTTGTTTCTGACATGAGGGTGCATTAAGTGTTTGCACAAGTACACGAAAGAAAGTAGAACGGTAAAGATAGAAACATTTATGCACCTTCAAAATCGAGGAGGGAGCATGCAAATCTAAGAAGATACAATCATCAGAAATACTATTACGGTGAGTAATGTATGCCTTCTGAGGCTTGTGGATCTGCTTAGATCACAGGCTATGCATAGATTAGCGAGCAGTACCTGAGACGGAGGTGGGTTGTGAGCAGGTACAGCAGAAAATAGATATGAATACCGCTGGACCCACCTGTGAATCTGCTTTTAGAGAGTGCATCTAGGCAGTAATGCTGAGTAAATGCATGAATGGAACTCCAAGTAGCAGGCTTGAAAACTGCATCTAAAGGAACATCTGCAATAAGTGGTAAAGTAGCCCCCGTGCCTCATGTAGAGTTGACTATGTAAAAGGTAAATTCTATTTTGACAATAAGTAGCAAAGCTGGATGCCTTTGGACTATCCATCTGGCGATTGCGCTTTTAGAAACAAAGTTGATCCGTTTTCCTTAGTGGTTTAGTTTTGTGTAGGTAGTACAAGACTGCCCTCCTTACATCTAGGGTATGGAGCCTTTTATTCTGCAGAATTGGAAGGATGTCGAAAAACGTAGGAAATCTAGGATGTGTTCTAAGAACCACCTTATCCTTGTGGATGATAGTGAAAGGATCTTGCACTGAAAGTGCTTGCAGTTCACCGACCCATATTATGGAAGCGATAGCCACTAGAAAAATTGTCTTGTAAGTTAAATGCTTCAGAATGGCCTTGTGCATAGGTTAAAAATGTAGACCCATGAGTTCTGAGAGTACAACACTGAGGTCCCAGTCCTGGTGGTGGATTAGAAAGGGGAGGGTATAGTCTTTTTACTCCCTCCAGGAATGCTTTGATAACTGGTACTGCACATAATTGTTGATGGGTTTGCAACCAGGGGGTACTCTGCTTCCACAATGTGGCTAATAGGCGTCAAGTCCTGGATAAAACGCCACAACCCACCCTTCGCCTTTCTCACTGGGTACACCGCGTGTTGCATGGGGACTGACCGCACAAGAATGCCTCTCTATCCATGCTGAGATGGTCTCATAAATGCCCTCATCTCCCTCTTTTGTGAGTGGGTACCGTTTTATTCTGGGTAAAATTTCTACTGGTTTCAGTTTGATCTTCACTCCGGCTATGCTCTTTAAGAGCCCCATGTCATAGGGAATTGTGGTCCATAGGGTGCTGGGCACCTCGGCCAGATCCTCACAGAATTTGGGTGACTCTTCCATTGCCATGCTCTGTGGTACCTCCCTGTAGTGTATTCTTAAACAGTAGGTCCCACTTCTCTCGAACACCATCCGTTTCTAGTCTCTCTTGCCTGAATAGCTCCTCATCTGTCACTGTGGTCAACCTGCACCCCTCTCCCACTGTGATCAATGCTCTCCATGCTCGTCCCGTGTCGTCCATCCCATGTACCGCTATCCAGTCCTCGCTTGCTATCACTGCCTCAATTTCTATGGCCACTATTGTTCCCTCCTCATCTAATGGTATCTCGGGTCTGAACAAATACTAGTTTGGGACACACCACAACTTCCCTGCAATCCCTGGGAGACATTTAATAACAATGTCGGCCCTGTACTGGAACATCTCGTCCAATGGTACCCCCCTCTGTCCACAATAAGCCTGAATGATCTCTTACATTGAGCATGTGTATCCCTGGAGTGGAGCACACTATTCCCTTGTCTGTGAATGAGATTGTCAGGTTTAGCCTGCTCATAATGTCTCGTCCCAGTATGATTACAAGAGTCTGTTGAGAGTAAAGCAAAGGCAAGGATACATCATGTTCTCCTATAGAAGGAGAGATGTCGTCTCTGAAAGGAACCACTTCCCGAGCCCCAGAGAATCCTTGAGTGTTCATGGCATCGCCTGGCAATTTAGATATTCCCTCCCAAATATAGGACCTGGTCGTCCCTGTGTCTACCAGTAAGGAAAGTCTTGTCACTTATTGCCACCCCTATGCTAGGTTCATACGCAGGGTTGGGTGTGACTGACGGGATGGGACACATCAAGTTGGTCTATGGGCTGTCCTATTCAGGGTATAAGGACATCCCATTTCCTATCCAGTCATTCTTTCAAAAACAGTTTTGAATGACAAATGATTCGAAAAAAAAATTTGAATGCATTTTTTTTCATGTTTTTGGTTATATTTTATTTTTGTATAGAAAAAATTTAAATGCATCCAAAACTTTTTTTTCTGATGCTTTTGTGTTGAAACTTTTGTATTTCGAAAACTGTTGAAAAAAATCACTATGAACCATCCCATTTCCTGTAAAGTGGTTGTTCCCTACCATGGTAACTCCTCCCAGCTGTCTGACCGGAACCGTTGCCATGGAGTGCACATGTTGTACAAAATGTATAGAACCAAGGGCATACACCAACTCTCATGGCATTAGATTAATGATTTTACTTGTGATGGCGATCTCCTTATATAAGTACCCCATATATTTTTAATTTGCAAATTATTCTTTATTTTATATCGTACAAAAATGTTTTCACTATGAAGACTGTAAAAAGAATTTTTTACATACATTAAAAAGAGCATGAATTAAATCTGTAACGATTAATTAAATTAAGAATCAAAAAACACTTAATGACCAACAACCCATACAGTATCTCATACAATCCACATCATCCATTCACCTTCATAATCATCCGTACTGTGGAAACTAGTAAAGTATACCATTAATCAGAAAAACTATTGATAAAACAAACCTAGGGTCTTCCAATTTGGCCCTAAAGCGCAAGGTGATGTTTACACTAATGCACCCAATTATTACATTAGAGGTATATATCAACAATTTTGATATGAGTATTTTTCCCTCGCAGTTAAGGTAACTGCTGTAACTCTGTTGTCCAATAGGATTTTAAACAAAATGCTGTCAAGGAGTGCACGTGCACCACTGCATAATTTTTCTGTGCCAATTACTGTGCTCTCCCTTGAACCTGTGGTGCTTGCAAATACTGTGGTACAGGGGCTTGCATTTGTGGTATCTGTGGTTGTATTTGCGCTGCTTGTGCCTGCACTGGTGGCACCTATTGGTGTGTGCTCTGTATTGGTCGCTGCTACTGCTCAGGTGAGTAGTAATCATCTTGGCCCCCATGATAGGACTGCTGGCCCTGTGCTCCACAATTCTGTTGTATCCCCCTGCTCCTACACTCTTCAAATGTGCACCATCTGCCCACACGTCCAACATTGTGGTGGCTCTCTCCCTTGCCCTTGGAAACCCCCCGAAAAATTCCCCTGGGTTCTGCTGCATCTGCTGCCCATATCATCAGAAGCCCCCTTGGTTATGATGCCTTTGTGGGCCAAACCAGCTTCGTTCATTGGCTCCACTCTTCTTTGAGGCCCTTGCTGTGCGTCCCCCGCACCCTATGACTCCTCACTCCATGGGTTGCTGTGAACTGCTGCGGCTGCTGTTCGCGCTTGTTGGTACCGCCCCTTCCGTGGCATACTTCGATCCTCTTCTCTGTACCAGTTTCCTTTTGTCTATTTTCCTATTCTCTGCCTTTTTCTTAAGCTTCTCTTGCCATAGCCTACAATGGTGAACTAGCGTGAGCTGTGTTTCTGGCCAAGCTTTTGCTTCCAGCCCCACTAACTTTCTTAAATGCTTCTGAATGCGTTCTCGCAGCCCCTGCACTAGTATGTGATAGAATATTGCTACTGTTTTGTCCCACTGCTGAGCTTCAAGGCGCCGAAGCTCTTGAATATACTGTAAGGGGTCTTGGTCCTCCCTCATTTTCTCATGCTCCAATGTCTGATGTATCTGGGTATTGTGTCCTTCGGCCTCGCCATATCGCTGCCCGGTGAACCATTGTGCGCCATGTTCTGGGTTGTCACCCCAGTGAACAACACCCTCTTCCATAAGTCAAAAGCATCTCCGAGGATCGCCACTAGTAGTCCCTTTACGTCGCCCACTGTCCATCTCCGGTCCGCTGTCATTCTCTCCATTTCGTAGATTTTGCATCCCCCGCGCTCAATGAAGGCAGCCTACACCTCATGCTCTCCTTGTCCGCGTGCATTCTTGGTATATACTGAGGTCGCACCCCTCCCCTTTCCAGCAAGGGCATCTGTGGGAACCGTCCCTCTCCAGAGGTGCTTCTTGTCAGCCTTACCTGCCTGTTCTCGCTTTAGATACCTGTGTTCACGCCTCGGTTCTGTTTATAGGTATTTAGATGTAATTGCTATTACTTAAATCATCCAGTAACCACGGTGTACCCTCGTCCATACTGCTGCCTCCTGCGCCCTCTGTGTGTGTCCCATACTCCCATGTCACCAGTTTGTTTCTGCCTTTCACCGTGGACTGGAGTCTCCATAGCTCCCCCTCTCGTCCCCACTGCTCCGTCCTTCATTATTGGACCCCCAAGCCCACGTTACTACAAAAGTCATCTATGATGTTCAGCCTTCTAGTAGTCATGTCTGCGTTGGGATTCATGTCAATACTCCACAAGTCGTGCCTGCTGTCTCCCCCTCCCCTGCTCCCCAGGCTCCAAGTACCGCTTAGTCCTGTGGTACTCCCATCCAGTGAGTTTGTGCTATCTGGTTCTGTTTGTCTGCCTTCCTCCCCGTTGTTTCCCCATTCCCATTTCCATTCCCATTCCCATTCCTATTTCCATTTCCATTTCCATTTTGTCCTCATCGCCCTCTCGTCTGCCTCCTGGGGCGCGCGTGCCCTCGCCAATCTGTCCACCTGCAACTTTCTCTGTTCCCTTTCAAGCAACTTGCCTCTGCCTCTCTAACTCTTCCTCTTCTCTTATCCTTCTTTCTCGCTGCTCCTGTTCCTCTCCCTTGCTCTGCGATCCCAGTCCATCCTTTCTTCCCTTTCTCCCTTCATCTACTCCTTCTCCTTTCTGTTTCTATTCTCCAACCTCCCTTTCCTTCTCACTTCGGTCCACTTCCTCCATTATATCTGCACCGTCTGATGCCTTGCTGCTCCCCTTTGAGTTCTATCGCTTTCACCCTAGCCACTCGTTTGTGGCTATGCTCCCTAGCCCCTCCTTCGTGCCTATCTGCACCTCGCAGCTTGCTTCCTTTTCAATAGTTGGCTGCCCTGCGCCTCTTGCCCCTTCTTCCCTAGTGTATGGTGGTGGTTTGTTGGATTTGAATACCCTCTGCTGCTCTTAATTCTCGGTTTTCAGTACATCTCTTGCTCCTCGTTGGTGTCGTCGGACACTATGCTTAGAGGGATATGTGGGGGAGCGGAGGTGAGAAGCCCCAGGCTCTTTCACCTCCTGCTTGCTCAGCATCCACTGGCACCTTGCTGCGTCCTCCTCGCCCTCTTGGAACATCCTCCAAAGCTTGAATATCACCATGCGGCTTGCGACCGTCTTACCCTTATAGGCAACCTGTATGTGTGTCAGTAGTGATTGTTGTACATCTTTGGAGATACTTCTGCAAGGTGGCCATGGTTTAGTTAACTTCCCCTCTGTTCCTTTAGACCATTCTATGCTGTATTTGCAAATTCCTTTCTCAATAGGGTGGGAGTGTCTTACACATGTGCTGCAGGAGTGTGTTGCCCCAGCACTTCCCTTGATGCATTTGTATTGCTTTACCTGACCACCTCAAGGGTTTCCATGATCCGCTGTTTAGGAAAAAGGTACAATGCAATAAAAAAAAAAAAAAAAAATGCTACAAGCCGTTCTGGCCCCACAACTGATCAGGTATGCATCGAGCACTGCCCCTCCTTCTCAGTCGCTGCCTCCTCAGGCACACCCACAATCTTGCGCATGCGACTTTCGCACACCGCCACTAGTTCACCTCGTCTGCCAATCCCAAGTTTCCAATGCTAGCTCCTCACCTGCTTGTGCTCGACATGGCCAATGTGCAAGCCTAAGGGCGACGTCACCAATTTACTAAACCAGGCCTTGCTAATAATTCTGCGCGTCTAATGCTACAAACTGTTACTCCCAAACCAGACAAACCCCCACAGTGGTCTTCCCGCCTCCAGTCAGAGTATACCAATAGTCTCTTGGGATCTAACTAACCCCTGCGTATCCTAGCGTGCAAAACGCCTCCAAGACACTAATCAGTCAACTCACCTTCCGCAATCTAGGCCAGCTTCCCTTGCTAAACCTTAGAGGGATACTGTTATCTATGACCTGAGCTAAAACGCCCAACCCACAGGAAATCCACTTATCTACATACTTCGGTCATCCGTGCCTTTGAGTCAACAGTCTAGGTTGTTCACCAGAACCTTTTATTCCTTAGCCTGAATTTGCCATAAACATAGAAAAAGGACATCTACCGCGACTCCTGTCCCTGCTCGACAATGTTAAACAATACCTTGACATTACTAACTAATACTCTACAATACTCAATAACCTCCCTCACACCCACAGTTCGACTGGGTCAATACTTAGATTCTGGTCTGCTGGCGCTGCTTGGCTGCTGTATCTTCAAAAAAAAGTGCCCACTTTCCCATCCTGGTCTGCCTGGACTCCTCAATGACCTTGGGCAGGACAGTGTCCAAGCTGGCTCCCGACGGCCTTTCCATGGGTACGCATTCCACATCTTCTCAAAATATGCAAGGGTCCTGCCGCCTCTCGGGTTCCGCGGCAGAGGAGACGTCCTTGTGCCTGGATGATGCAGCGAACCATCAGCTCTGCTACCAACTTGTTAGGTTGAACTCCTAAGTATACCAGCGCAATGCTGGAAGTCTGCGGACTTAAGAGAGCTCAACTCCCTCCCCCAGTATACACAGAGGTCAACAGCAAGTAGAAACCGCGGTTTATTAGCAAATAAAACCAACAGGGATCAATGCCAGAATACAGCAATATTCATGCACCACACAGCTTCGCCTGGCTCCCAGGTCAGTTTTACCCAAAGTCATCAATTCGTCAAAACTTGGCCAGTCTCCAGAAACCGAACGTGATGGATTGAGCATTATGGGTAACTACAGAAGTTATTCTACTGGTCCGTGCGTGTCAGTTGGCTGGCATGTCCCATCCCCATGTCGTTTACTATATTTTTGCAGAGTAGTGGTCTTACCGTTGGTTCATGCCCCTTTGCCATCCACCCCTGGATACTAAACTGATTGGTCAGCGCTGCTACCCCAAGACCTCGTACTCAAACAAGTTCTCAGCGCTCTGTGCACCTCTTCAAGGAGATGGTAACGACTGTGTCCGCATTGTAACTTGTGTATACCACCTTTTGCTCATGAGAATGTTCTCCGTACGGTTGCAGCAAGTGTCGCATCCCGCGTCTGCTTCTGCTGGCATTGGCTCCCCTTTCCCACCACGGAAGAATGTCCTTTGTCCTGTTTGGCTATACCACATGTTTAGAGACACCAAAAGCGAGCTCTGCCACTCCCAATTATGAGGATTTATTCAATTTTCCTGCAGTTGGTCCCTTTATCATCTGGGGCTTGGAATGTCTTCTTATATCTCTTGACCTTAGCTATGGGCCTCGCATCATGCGTCTTGCTCCCTGTGCAGACTGAAACAGCTATGTTTGTCTCCTGCTCAGTGTCTTGAGGCCTACGGACAGGTTCCTAAATCCTAATATTGCAGTTTCTACATTGTCCATGTTATGCTACATTCTCTTAGTCACTCTTGCTTCTGTCAGTTTATGCTCCTGCAGTTCCATAAATTTATTTGCATTTCAGCATCTGCAAGCTGGCCTAGGATCCCTTGTGCC
This sequence comes from Ambystoma mexicanum, assembly GCF_040938575.1. Taxonomy (NCBI): domain Eukaryota; kingdom Metazoa; phylum Chordata; class Amphibia; order Caudata; family Ambystomatidae; genus Ambystoma; species Ambystoma mexicanum. The sequence goes on along the minus strand of NC_090921.1, from coordinate 342,330,222 downwards.
TTGCGGGTTTCGTTACTGCATGAGGCTATTGAAAAAATAATAAAAGCAATGACATGATGCATATGTCCCCTACCTATAGAACTGTCCGCTCATGTAAATTAGTGTGTTGCAGTATGAACTGCACGTGTGCTTCATGTCTAACGCCGATACTTCGTGATGTCGCTATTCCGACAGAAGCAGCTTGCTTCAAAATCACTGATTTGAAGAATGTATTCTTCTCAGTACCATTACACCCAGACTGAAGACTTGACTTACTTTATGTATAGAAATTGGAAGTGGAAACATACAAGACTTCCTCAAGGGAAGCTGCTAGTCACCATCCATCTTCAACAGTGATACAGACATATTTATGCAATATACCGATGGAGAGCACAGTTCTAAGGTATGTGGATGACATTTTGATTTTCAGCAAGACAGAAGATCAGTGTAAGAAGGACTCAGTGCACATGTTCACTGTGTTAGCTGACAAGGGGTACAAGGTGGACAAGGCCAAGCTACAGTACTGTCAGAAAAATGTGCTGTAAATTGGACAGAATCTCAAAATGGCTGACAGATGACCCAAGAAAGGGCGGAGACAATACGGCAAACCGCCAAGCACACGACAGTGAGAGAAATGCAACAGTGCTTAGGGTTGTGCAACAACTGCAGAGAATGGGTATTTGACTACAGCACGTAGACTAGGCCTCTATTGGGCGCTCTGAGGAAGCACAGAAGGGACACAACACTGACATGGACAAAAGATGACTGATGCATTTGACATGCTGAAGGAGGAAATATGCATAGCCCTAGTATTAGGCATCCCAGACTACAAGAAGGATTCTTTTTCTGTTCTTGCGCACTGTTAGTGTGGTGATGAAAGCAGCACGGACACAAAAGACAAGCCTTGGGCACAAACCTATAGCCTATTACAGTGGAAAACTTGACCCAGTAATGAGAGGACATTATCAATGCGTACAAGCTTTGGCTGCTGCCGCATTCGCGGTAGAGCAATCAGCAGTTATTACCATGGGCCTACCACTCTTTACGATACTGGAGAAATCAAAGAGCACACGGATGCCACAGAGAGCATCAGGGTATGAAGTGATACCCTGAATGCTTCACTGAAGATTGGGAGGTGCAGACTGGTCAACACTGCAATTTTCCCAGCAGATGTCCTACAGGAAGGCGACTATGCACACCTGCGCAGAAAACATACAGGCATTCAGTGACACTCGCAAAGTACTTGAGGGGGGGAAAGAAGTGCTGTACATTGATGGTCGTCGTTAATCAGACAGATGGGGTCAGATTTACAGGAACTGCAGTGGTGGAGTTGAAGGAAGATGGGACCAGTGAGGTAGTGGCCAGTGCACGATTACCATCCCATTACTCAGCACAAGCAGCATTAGTGGCCCCAACACTAGCAGTGGAGCACAGCAGGGGGAAAGAAATGACCATATACTCTGACTCTGCTTATGTGACATCAATAGTACACTCAGGATTAGCAAGATGGACATGGAGAGGCTTTAGGCGGGCAGACGGGTCACCAGTACAACACGCACTCCTGTTGGGAAAACTGACTGATGTCATGGTGTACCCTACGCAGGTAGCCATAGTGAAGTACAAAGCACCTATGCGAGGGGAGGACACCATCTCCAGGGGAACCGAAGCAGCAGACTTTGAAGCAAAATGTGCAGCACATTTTAGAGAACTGTTAGAGATGGAAACAGCATCAAAGGCTCGAGATTGTGCCAGAAACATGGTACTGAAAGAGGGATACAATGCATTGCCAAAAACACAGATTATGGAGTTGCAGGGGCTGCACCGAGAGAGGAGAAAGAATTGTGGATTAAAAGGAGATGTACAGTATCCCCCAGAGATGCCCTATTGCGGCAGAACAACACAGGGAAAGTGGTCATGCCAATAGCATTATTGAACACTGCACTGAAAGTTACACCACCCAACACACACAGGATAAGGGGTCATTGCTGTCCGAATTGGAGAAACATGGTTCTGTCCTAATTGGCGGAACACATGGCTGAATTTGGGAGTAATTGCTTGACATGCAAGCAATATACAGCAGGGTATACATTGAGAGTTGAGGGGAGCCATACCTCGGCCAGTAGACCCATTCCAGCAGCTACATGTTGAGTATGTTGACATGACCCAAGTGTGTGAAGGATACCGCTACATGATAGTGGTTGTGTGCCCATTCTCCAGGTCGCTCGAGGCAGGTCCCTGCTCTCATCTTGATGCACTCAGGACCGCCACATTTCTAGTGAGGGAAGTTTTCCCAATATGGGGCATGTGTGAGGTACTGCGTTCTGACAATGGCCCTCACTTCTCTAACGAGATGTACAAGCACATTACAACGTTGCTGGGCATCCAACACAAATTCACCAGTGCGTACCACCCGCAAGCAAATGGTGGTGTGTGAATGCCGGATCGGCCCTCTGAAATAAGCTATTGCTAAAAGGCAGCAGAGCACAAAGAAAAGCTGTCTGCACTGCTTACCTTTTGCATTGTGCAATAATCCTGGGTCCAACCATCATTTAACGCCCCATGAGGTGGTGACAGGACGGCGCATGCAACTCCCATTGGCTACTCCCACTAGGGCACTGAACAACAGTAGTGCAGATGTGTTAGGTCAAGAAATGTCGGAGTATATTACTTCCCTGATTGCTAGTGCCTCTCATCTCTTGCCAGATGACACCGGTAGGGACCCAGAAGACAACGGAGAGAGCAACGGTGAGAACGCACCAAAAGACTTAGAAATAAGGAGAACAGTAAACGTGGGTGACCAAGTACAACTCTGCAACTTCACGGGTCCGCACACCGTGGAGAAAGTGGCAGTGTGATTAGAGCGAATAACTGCGTGGAACACTGGTCTGACATCAAGCCCTAAAAAGCAGCGGCCTTACCTGGCAACGAGTTCAACAGGGCCAACGATAAGCAGCAGGAAGAGAAACCCATTGATTCTGAACTTACACTGCAGAGCGGAGGACACCCAATGGTTACTCACTCACGGGCAGCAGAGCCAGGGAGCAGGACTGCTAATTAATTTAGAGTGAGGAGGATACACTTATTTTATGCTCTACTTACACTGCCGACGTGCAAGCTGATGCAATAATTGATGATTGTTCATGTTGCCTGCAGACTATCACCCTGATACTTTCTCACAGCAGTTTGTCCACCAAGTTAGGAGACCCCAGTAGTTCAGAGCATGAACACCCAGTGTGTATTATCTTGCCTTTGTAGAATATCTGGCCCAAGCTTACCTACAGCTCGAACACGGCCACCCTCCCATCTTCGCCACATTGAGAGACCCAGCAGTTGGAGCAGTGTGGGAAAATGTGTTCATCTTCACCCTGAATGATTATTTAGTACACAGGGCTTAGGGTGTGACCTAAAAATACTAAGCTAATTATGCATTTCTTCATGATTATATTTCCAGGATGCAAGGACCAGCCGCACAGGTAAAAATGACGGAAATAACAAAGAATGCGATTATCCTGTTGCCTCTTCTTATTCCCATTGGAATATTCTGGAGTAAACATGTATCTAATAACATGTGGTACAAGCATAAGACCAAAGTAGGTAAGGAAACCAACGAGGACAGCCGTTATGTCTGCTCACTCATCCCCTATGCCATGAGTGCCTCTATAAACGTTCATAGCAACTGAAATTCCAGCAGCAAGAACCCAATGCTTGATGTACTTGGCGATGGGGACAACTCGACAAAGATACCAAGGGAAGAGAGCAACCTTGAGGTGGATGTCCCAAGCAACGTTCCCGTATGAAGTTAATTACATAAAGACACTAGACATGAACAATTATTGGCAGATGGACGAAGCAATACAGACATCACTGAAGGGCCCGATAAGAACGAAACAGACTATAACCCTGAAAGAACTGCCATGCCCATGGACAAGGGGGAAGGAAATTGGAGGAGAGCGTGGGTGCTGGGAAAGGCCGCAGATACTGGTGTATGCGTACGGAGTGGTAGGGAGCAAGGCACTCACCCTGGCACAGTCAGCAGTGAATAAGGTTCAAGGAGAGAATGATAAGTGTCTGAAGGAGTGTGCCGAGAGTGCAAAATTACTGATATGGGTGGAGAATGAAGCTCGACCAATGCCTATAATACCCCTGAAGACACCAGCACTGTGTTACAAGAATGATGATGAAGTGGGATAAAACGTAGGATGCAGAATCAGAGAAGCATGCAGCAATGAATTTGGGCACAGCAGTACTGATGGATCACTACTGGGCATGCAGATCAAAGGCATACGAGAAGCTGCTACCCAACTGGGGAGGGGTTTGCTCATTAGTACACAACATGGCCTCGTTCGTTGATCCCCAGAAGGATGTAAAGCGTGATGAATTCCCGAAGCTGGACACTTAACAGAAGGAAGATGAGCAAGGAACCCGCTGAATTGAGTAGAGTGAAAGGGGAAGCAATTACTTCTCAGAAGCACCAAAGACAACCCTAGATGGGTTTATAGTCAATGTCGAAAAAAAAATGTCGACAAACAAAAATGTCGACATTTTTTTCTCGAAAACAATAATGTCCACATCCTATACTTATAATGTAAAAAGTCATTTTTTAGAAAAAAAATGTCGACAAAAAGATGTCACTTAGAACTATCAACACCTCACCCAACACCCCCCTGCCACCACCCCCACCACCACCCTCCCACCCCTCATACTCACATTCTAATTATTTATTTATTTAATATAAATAACCAAAATGAGTATCATTTACTATTGGGGGGGTCCCCCCCCCCCAATCCCCCCTCACCCAACACCCCCCTGCCACCCCCCCACACCCCCCCCAACCACCCTCTCACCCCCCATACTCAACACATTCTAATTATATATTTATTTATTTTTTCGATAAATAAATAACCAAAAAGAGTATCATTTACTATTGGGGTGGGTCCCCCCAACCCCCTCTCACCCAAGACCCCCTGCCACCCCCCCACATCCCCCATACTCAACACATCTTAGTTATATATATTTATTTATTCATACAATAAATACAAAATTTCGAAAAAATATCGACATTATTGTTTGTCGACATTATTTTTTGAAATTTTGACTGTCGACATTTTGACTGTCGACATTATGACTGCCCACCTCATAGATGAAGTACCAGCAGAGCATAGACTGTTCAGCAGAACACAAATGTTCTTTGCATCAGTAATACCATCTGTACAGACATACATAAATGCGAAATGGCTGCAGATAACCTGTTGGGAACTGATAGTGATGATCAACTCCACAATGAATTGGTTCAATGCAATAAAAGAAGAGCTCCAAGCAATAATGTTGGTGGCGCTCCATAATAGATATGTTCTGGATGTACTCTCACAGCAATGCCAGCACCGAAAGTCCTTTTGAGCTCAAGGATCCACTCATCTTAGGGACAGGACTGCCTCTCAGTTAGGGTTTGAATTGTGAAGGCCTCTCACAGAGATAGTCGCACTGTATCACCCCCTTTTTTACAGGTTGTGGAATTGTACTAAGTAATATCCCTGTTGGCCATTGGTTGATGTACATAGGTTTGCTATATTAGTGGTGTGTTGGTTTTGTTTTTACTGCTGAATATTTACGTTGTGTTTTACTTAAAAGGCCTTTAATAAATATATATTCAATATACAGAGAGTCATTTGTGGTATTGTTTGCAGTGTGTGCTCATTGTGGGCTTTTGATCACCCTCACCCATCCCGAGACCTAGTCTTGACCGCCATCAATGCGAACGTGATTGATCTGGCTTGTCCAGAAGGTTACCCTGTTCCAAGAAACTAGGCTGGCCTTCTGAACCTCTGCCCACCAGGTCAGAGTTCAGAAAACCATCTTAACAGCGACATCCTCAGGTGTTTCAGAGTATGGTTGTGGGGTCTTTCTAGAAATGTGATGGAGCATCTCCCGGTCACTGTGGATTACATCCACTGATCGAATGTGATCCCTGTAGCCCCCCATGCATGGGTGAACTGGAAAATGCAACCTCTGACTGAAGTTGCATGCGCGGGAACTTATATCGGGATGTCACGTTTAGAGGCAGGGGAGTCTGATGGCTGAAGCTCTACCCCTACTTCTTGTTCCTTCATATCCTCTTTGGAAAGTGGGTTGGTAACTGGTGAACTAACCCTGTGTGTTGCCATAGGAAAAGGATAGCCTGGACTATATCCCACAGATTGCTGTTAATCTTGCCCACGAAAGGAGCGTCGTGTATTGAACACCCCCAATTGAATAAATGCTTTTTAATATGTCATGCTCCTCTTTCACACTCTTTAGTGCATCATCGACTGCATTGCCAAAACACATTAGGTTCTACTGGAATATTTAAAAGGGCAGCCTGGGCCCAATTTGAAACCCGTCTGTCGCAGCCATGCATGCCGTTTGCTATAATGCGTCCAGCATTAACTGTAGCGTCTAAATTATTCTTTAGGGTGCAGGTGGCAATCTGTTTAAACTCTGAAATGGTCTTCAGGAGCTGCGATTTTAAGGGCTTGGGAACAGTGTCAATCTGTTGCTGTACTGGCATTTATAACGGGCAAGTAGGATGGTATGCTGCAGAAGATGCTACCTTACTGCAGAAAGTATATATGGAATACATTACTCACCGTAATCGTATTTCTGGTGCTTGTATCTGCTTAGATTCATATGCTATGCATAGGCCAACATCTAGTGGAAGCTGCAGAGTATTACAATTGTTTTTCGAAACTCGAAAATGGGCGTTGAAACAGGGCATGCCAGTAATACTATCCCTATTGTGACGTCCCCTGTACCCATAATCCCTCACGCGTGTGGGTTCCTCAGATTGTTTTTTTTCTGACATGAGGTAGCATGAGGAGTAGTTTGAGTACAGAGTTCCTAAACAGATACATACATGGAAAGCTCAAGTAAACATCTATGCACCTTCTCTCAGGGGAGGAAGGGTGGGCGCATGTGAATCTAAGCGAAACAAGCACCAGAAATATCATTACAGTGAGTAATGTATTCCTTCTGATTGTTGTGTAATCTGCTTAGATCACATGCTATGCATAGATTAGCGAGCAGTGTTATGAGAAGGTGGTGGGTTGTGAGAAGGAGTAGCGGCAAATGTTTTAGAACCGCTTGTCCCACCTGTGCATCTGTCTTGGAATGTGTGTCAATGCAGAAGTGCTGAGTGAAGGTGCGAACTGAGCGCCATGTAGCTGCTTTGCAAATGTTGTCTATTGGTATGTTTGCAAGAAAGGCTAACGTAGCCCCAGTGCCCCTTGTGGAGTGGGCTCTAGGTGTAAAAGGCAATGGGCCTCATTACATGGTAGGCGGTAAGGGATTACCGGCACCGGTAAGGGCACCGGTGCCGGTAATCCCTTACTGCCCTACTACGAGGTCCCTTAGCGGGTCCCTCACCTAACGCCTGGTTTTACCAGGCGTTATGGAAGGGACCCGCTAAGGGACTTCAGTGCCAATAACGGTACCACAAATTGCGGTACCGTTATTAGCTCCTTCCCTGTTCCCATTGAGCCCTATGGGGGCTCAAATGGGAATGGGGAATGGTTCCTGGAATGGGGATTTACCGGGGTCTCCAGGGTTGGAATGAACCAGGGTTGGAACACAGACCCGGAATGCGGTAAGGGGGTAGCCATGGCACTAACAGCGCCATGGCTACCGCCTACCGTGTAATGAGGCCCAATGTCTTTTGTGATAATGAATAGCATAACTGTGTACATTTGACTATCTGTGTCTGCCTGTAGCCATGGCGACAAACAGTTGATCCATCTTCCTAAGCGGTTTGGTTTCATCTACGTAGTAGAGAACCGCTCTCCTTACATCTAGTGTGTGGAGTTTAACCTCAGCTGAGCTAGTGGGTCTTTGAAAGAAGGCCGGGAGCTCAATAGACTGGTTTACATGAAACCTAGAAATAAATTTAGGTGAAAATCTAGGGAGAGTCCGTAAAACCAATTTGTACTTATGTATGACAAAGAAGAGGACTTGCACTGACAAGGCTTGGAGCTCGCTGACTCTTCTTATGGAAGTGATCGCCACTAAGAAGGCAGTCTTATATGTAATGTCTCCAAGGGTAGCTTGTTGCAAAGGCTCGAAGGGGGGGGTCCCATGAGTTTTGCTAGCACTACGTTTAAATCCCAACCAGGCGTGGTGTTAGAGAGTGGAGGATGTATTCTTCTCACTCCCTCCATGAAAGCTTTGATGACTGGCACGTTCCACCATGAGATTTTACTTTGTGAGGTGGTGTATGCTAATAAAGCTGCTAGGTGGACTTTAAGAGAATTAAAGACCAACTCTGAATACAACAGGTGGAGCATGCAAGTAAGAATGTGTGAAGGCATACACTATGGGGTTGATCTGTTTGGAAAAAATGTGTCATTTGGTGCCAATCTATTTGTTGAAATAGCAGTGCCTAGTGTTTGGTTTCCTTGCTTCCTTTTGGATGTCCATGCACCGTTGTGGAAGCCTAAGGTGTCCAAACTCTGACTTCAGGAGCCATGCTGCCAAGTTCAAAGAGTGAGGTTGTGGGTGTAATGTTACTCCCCGTGTTGAGTCAACAGGTTGACCTGGTACGGGAGCTTGATGGGATCGCACATCGCCAGCTTGCGCAAATGTGGATACCACAGTTGTCTCGCCCATATAGCAGCAACTAGGATGAGTGTCATTTGTTCCCTATCCTGCTGACTGAGTCGGGGGGGGGGGGGGGGTGGAGAAGCGTAAGCAAAGCAAATATCCCTGACCAGTTCATCCATAGGGCGTTCCCCTTGGAGTGGCTGGGGAAACCTGGACGAGAAGTCTGGGCATTGCTTGTTTTCTCTTGTAGCAAACAATTCTAGAGAGGGGTAACCCCAAAGAGAATATGTGGTCTACGATGTCTGTTTGTAGTTTCCAATAGTGCTCTTCTGGTAGAGTGTCTCTGCTAGGGTGTTTAGTATCCCTGGAACATGTTGGGAGGACAGGGTCATCCCTCGTCTGAGTGCCCACTTCCATAATTTCTGTGCCAGTTTGGACAGATTTGGAGAGTGTACCTCCTTGCTTGTTGACATAGAACATCGCGGTTGTGCTGTCTGTTGGGACTTGTACCGACAGTTTCATCAGATGTTCCTCGAAGGCTTGTAGGGCTTTGAGGACTGCCAATAACTCCAGAACATTTATGTGTTTCTGTGCAGTCACTTGTGACCATAGGCCATGTCCTGAAGGTAGTGGGCCCCCCACCCAGAAAGACGCGTCCATCATGACGACAGCTTGTGCTTCCGGTTCATGGAAGGGCTTGCCATTGAGTAGATTTTCCCTTGACCACAAGCGTAAGTTCTGAACCAGTGTTGGCGAAACAACCACTAGATCGTCCCACTGACCACTTGCCTGAGACCATTGTTTTGCCAACCATTCCTGAATTGGTCGCATGGGCAGGCGCGCGTGGGGGACTAGGTAAATGCATGATGCCATCATACCCAGCAGGCGCATTGCTTTGCGTACGCTTATCCGGAGACCGGCTTGATACTGGGGTATTTGCTGAAGCATATCTTGCTCTCTTTCCATGGATGGGTAGGCCAAGTCTGTCTTTGTATCCAATACAGCTCCTAGGAACTGTTTTGATGTGTTTGGTATTAGACTTGACTTTTTCTCGTTTATTGAGAAGCTAAATTGGAAGAGAAGGTCCATTGTCCTTTGAATGTATGCCTTGCAAAGCTGGTAGTTTTCTCCCGTAATCAGCCATTCGTCAAGGTAAGGGTACACTGGGATTGACTCCCTGCGCAGGTGCACTGCCACCACCGCCAGTACTTTGGTGAACACCCTTGGAGCCGAGGCTATACCGAAGGGCAGCACCTTGAACTGGTGTTGGTCTGCTACTCTGAATCACAAGAATCTTCTGTGCACTGGGAACATTGAGATATGAAAATAGGCATCTTTCATGTCCAATGTTGCCATGTAATCTCCCCTTTTTAATGGAGGGATTACTTCTTGTAGCGTCGTCATGCGAAATTTTTGTGGTTTTACACATTTGTTTGCAGGGCGCAGGTCTAGTACCGGGCGCATGGTCAGAGCTTTCTTTGGAACAAGGAAGTGCGTTGAATAAATACCCTTGTTTACCTCTGTGTGGCATGAGCTCGATGGCGTCCTTGAAGAGTAGAGCTTTCTCCTCTTCTAGCAGGATAAGTTGTTCTTCCTGTGATGGTTTCTTTTGGCGTGGGGGGAGCTTTGACGGTCTTCCTTGAAGCCCTATACAATAACCCCCATTCATCGTTCAGAACACTCTTTTGTCTGATGTTATAGCCTCCCATGCCTGGGTGTAAAATGATATTCATCGCCCCGACTGTGAAGGCATGGGTGGGGGCCCGTAGCATGGCGTCATTGCTTAGAGGGTGTCCCTCCACCTCTGGTGGGGGAACCTCTTCCTCTTCCACAGGCCCTATGCTGACCCCTGGGGTAACCCTGGGTGGCTTATTGATTTGTATTCCAAGAGGAACCTTGGTTTTGGTTGTATCCTGTTCCTCTTTGTGCGATTTGCCCCCGAAAGCGACAAAAATGACTACCACCTCTTTGTGGTGGTCTATTAGTCAGTTGACCAAGCGATTTGAGGGTCTCATTGATCCTTGGCAGATTTGAGGGCGTCTTCAACTGTCTTCCCAAATAATACGTTTTACTCCACTGGCATATTCAGTAGGGTAGCTCGAGTCTCGAGTTTAAACCCTGATTGTCTAAGCCAGGCTTCTGCAATAACGCGTCCGTTGTCAGCTGCGTCAAAGTTAAACTTCAAGAGGACACCTGCTGTAGCTCTGCCTTCGGCAGCCAAAAGGGAGAGTTTTGCTTTCAGTGGCTCTGGCGCTGGCTCTGCTAGTGCCTTTACCTCATCCCACTTTGTGCAGTCATAGCTGGACAGCAAGGTGGAGTTGTTTGCTATATGCCCCTGGTATGCTGCAGTGGACACCATCTTCCTGCCCATGGCATATTTTTTGCTCTTCTTGTCCGGAGGGGCTTCAGAGGAGGACAAGGGGGTACCAGCTCTTTTGCGGGTGGTGGTAACGACCAGAGAGTCAGGTCGAAGATGTCCCCTTATACATATAGGGGGTCGGAAGGTGCAGGTCTGAAGAGCTTCTCGATCCTAGGGTTTACTGCCCTGGTATCGTTCGGTTATTCTAGGGACGGTTGGATCCTTCTTTGGACCGATTTGAGCAGGGGGATGAACTGGGTTACCTGTTCATTATCGGCTAACATACTGTCAGCAAAATCTTTGTCCTGTTGGACCGCTTGTGTTTCGATGCTCTGCAGCCCTTATTAGTATATCATTAAATAATTGCTTGTTATCAACAGGGGAGTCTGGTAAGACAGGCTCTTGCGGGACTGGAGAGTCCATTGCAAAAACTACAGACTCAGTCTTCCTGGTCTTGGTCGTCTTCTTCCCCGTCGTCGTAACCCTCAATGTCCCGATAAGGGGGTTCACTCTCCTCTAAGTATTCCTCATCCCCTACATCCTGATCATAAAGATCATAGGAGAGACGAGGAGTTGTGTGGTGGTTCAACTGCCAATTCTATAGTGGGGAGAGATCTCTTTATAGGGTACACCAGATACCTGGGACCGAGAGGCTGTAGGTGTTATGTTGGAACTAGACGCCTGTGCAGTGGGAGGCGTGGTGTTCAAGTTCTGCAGAATATGAGGATGTTTTTCAAAGAAATTCAAGTCATGCGACTCATGACTCAGTCAATGTCGTCTGCAGACCATTTGGTCAAAATGGGTATTATCCCTGGGTAGGTGGAGACAGGAGTGGAGGTAGAGGGGGTATGTTCCTCCTCTTCCTCAAGATTTATAGGGTCAGGCTGAAGTGTTTCTTCAGACTGTATTGTAGTATCCTGAAAGGGCATACTTTTATATTGGTCAGAAAGTGTTTTAAATCTTCTCCTTGCCAAGCGAGTCCCTTTCTCTAGAGGAACTGGATTTGGCCCTCTCCTTATGGTCCCTGCTCTTAGATGATTTTTTTGGAGCTCGAGGTCGAAGAGGGGGTTAAGGAGGACTCCCTGGACTTGCTCCTGGATGTAGGCCGAACTTCAACCGTGGGGATGGCTTGCGCGGCGTCTTTCGCCATCGCATGGCCGGACGTTGGAGTATCGAGTCGGGCAACTTTGGTTTTGACGGGCTTGTCATGCAGCGGCTGCTCGGAGCGCCCAGAGGACAAAGGATCAGAGGATCTGCCCTTCACCGTCGACTCTCTGTGTGCGACCTTACTCACATTGCCGTGGGGGGTGTGTTTGTGGGGGAGTGTAGTGCCCTTGCCACCGGGTGTCTTCCCCTTAACAGGACCACTGGCCTGTCTACTAGGGTCGGGGGCTGGCACTGGGCAATGCTGGGGCTCCCCGTCACCCTCGCCGTCCGAAGGGACGGCATCACTGCCGTTGTTGGATGCCTTGACATCTATGGAGGCCTCGACCTGCATGGCGTGATGGGCCCAACGTTTTGTTCGCCTGTCCTTGATTTTTTTTTCGTTCAGAGTAGTTTACACGTCTGACAATGCACCTCGTCGTGGTCTCTATTCAAGCAGAGGTTACAGACCCTATGCTTGTCGACCCACGTGAACTTCCTATTACAAGAGGGGCAGAACTTAAAAGGCGTACCGTCCATAACGTATGTAGGCAGCTGGGCGACTATGGTAAACGGTGGGAATATACATGTTTATGTCCACCCCCCACTCTCCCTACTGTAAGGCCGAGGCTGAAAGGGCCTTTCAAGGCCGGGCCTTCCAAGGCCGGGCCTTCCAAGGCCGGGCCTTCCAAGGCTGGGTGGCGCCGTCAACGTCTTGGCAAAAGGACAGGAAGACACAGTAACTTAATTAATAAAGTTTAACGGCGTACGCCGAAAATGGACTCCACTTCTATTTAGCGACCGCTCACGAGGGCGGAAAAAAACAATCTGAGGAACACACACACACGTGAGGGATTATGGGTACAGTAGACGTCAGCAAGCATCAGAAATATGATTACGGTGAGTAATGTATCCCTTCTGAGGCTTGTGGAATCGGCTTAGATCACATGCTGTGCATAGATTAGCGAGCAGTGTTAGAAGGAGGTGGGATGTGAGAAGGGTCCTGAGCAAACAGATGTCTTATAACCGCTTGTCCAACTTGAGTATCTGTCTTGGAAGGAGTGTCAATGCAGTAGTGCTGAGTAAAAGTGTGAATAGAGCTCCAAGTAGCTGCTTTGCAAATGGTATAAAGGGGTACATTTGCAATGAAAGCCAGAGTGGCCCCAATGCCTCTTGTAGTGTGGGCTCTTGGCGTAAAAGGCAGAGTCTTTTCAGAAAGGGAGTAACATAGTTGGATACAATTGACTATCCAATTGGAGATGGCACATTTAGAGACGCAATCTCCATCTCTGCCTGTAGCTACGGAGACAAACAGTCTGTTTTCCTTAGCGGTCTGGTCTTGTCTACATAGTAGAGGACCGCTCTTCGCACATCTAGAGTGTGTAGTTTCACCTCAGCAGAGCTTTTGGGTTCTTGGAAGAAGACCGGAAGCTCAATGGACTGGTTAACGTGGAATTTAGAAATAAACTTAGGTGAGAACCCAGGGTGTGTTCGTAGAACCAGTTTATCCTTATGAACAGTTAAGAAAGAATCCTGCACTGACAGAGCCTGAATTTCACTGACCCTTCTTATGGATGTAATGGCTACTAAGAAGGCAGTTTTATAGGTCTTATAGGTCATGTGTTTAAGACTGGCTTTATGCATGGGTTCAAATGGTGGGCCCATGAGTTTAGCAAGCGCCACATTAAGGTCCCAACTAGGTGGTGGGTTAGAAATTGGAGGGTGGAGTCTCTTTACCCCTTCCATGAAGGCTTTAACCACTGGTACTTTCCACCACGAAACTTTGTTGTGGGAAGTGGTGTAGGCTGACGGCGCTGCCAGATGTACCTTTAGTGAGTTAAATACCAGGCCTGCATCTAGCAGGTGGAGCATGTAAGTGACAATATTGGAAGGAGTGCAATCAACTGGGTTGATTTGCTTATTCTGGCACCAGATAACGAATCCTTTCCATTTCATCAAAGTAACAGTGCCTCGTGTTAGGTTTCCTAGATTCCTTTAGGATGTCCATACATCTCTGTGGTAAGTGGAGATGTTCAAACTATGACTTCAGGAGCCATGCTGCTAGGTTCACTGAGTTGGGTTGAGGGTGCAGTTTGTCCTTGGTGTTGGGACAGTAGGTTGTACCAGCACGGGAGCCTGATGGGTTCGCACACCGCTAGTCTGCGTAGGTGCGAGAACCACAGTTGCCTCGCCCACATGGGAGCAACTAGGATGAGAGTCATCGATTCCCTGTGCATCTCGTTGACCACCTTCCTCATGAGAGGAGTTGGTGGAAAAGCGTTGGCAAACATTCCTGACCAGTTCATCCACAGGGCGTTCCCCTTGGAGTCTGACTGGGGGAACCTGGATGGGAATTCTGGGTATTGCCTGTTTTCGCTTGTGGCGAATAGGTCTGTAGTGGGGAAACCCCACTGTGAGAAGATGTCTTGTACGACCTCCGAGTAGACACCATCTGTGTTCTCGTGGGAGGGGATCTCTGCTTAAAGTGTCTGCTAGCGAATTGAGATCCCCTGGAACATGTTGAGATGACAGGTAAATGTTCCGTCTGAGTGCCCATCTCCAAATTTTCTGGGCAAGCTTGGACAGATTTGGCGAACGAGTCCCTCCCTGTTTGTTTAGGTAAAACATTGCTGTTGTGCCGTCTGTCAGGATCTGCACTGACAGGTTCAACAGGTGGGGCTCGAACGCTTGAAGCGCTCTGAATACTGCCAGAAGCTCTATCAGATTGATATGATTCTTGGCCACTGTGAGACCAGAGACCCTGAGCTGTGTGGTGAAGGAGGTGTGCTCCCCACTCTGACAGGGATGCGTCCGTAGTGACTACCGCCTGTACCTCTGGATTGTAAAAGGGTTTCCCTTTTGACAGGTTCTCTCTTGTCCACCAGTGAAGACTTTGTACAAGTGTTGGCGAAACGACCACTAGATCGTCCCACTGACCACTTGCCTGAGACCACTGTTTCGCCAACCATTCTTGCATGGCTCGCATGCGCAGGTGCGTGTGGGGTACCAGGTAAATACACAACGCCATCATGCCTAGCAAACGCATCGCTTTGCGCACCCTTATCTGGCGACCAGGCTGATAGAGGAATTTGCAGTAGTAGATTCCGAATTCTTTCCTCTGATGGAAAGGCCAACCCCTCTTTAGTGTCTAGGACAGCCCCTAGGAACTGTTTGGAGGTGCTTGGCACCAGGCTTGATTTTTTTCTCGTTTATGGAGAAACCCAATACGAAGAGGAGGTCGATCGTTCTTTGCATGTTTGATCTGCAAAGTACTGGGGTCTCCCCAGGGATGAGCCAGTCGTCCAGGTAAGGGTACACTGGGATTACCTCCCTGCGTAGGTGTGCCGTCACGCAGTACCTTGGTGGATACCCTTGGAGCCGAGGCTATACCGAAGGGCAGCACCTTGAACTGGTAGTGCCAACTGTCCACCTTGAAGCGCAAGAATCTTCTGTGCGCTGGGAACATGGAAATATGAAAATAGGCATCTTTCATGTCCAATGTTGCCATGTAATCCCTTTTTTTAGGAGGGGGATTACCTCTTGGAGAGTAGTCATGCAAAACGTTTGGGACTCGACATACCTGTTTGCAGGGCGCAAGTCTAATACTGGGCGCATTGTCAGATCTTTTTTTGGCACAAGGAAGTAAATTGAATAAATATCCTTGTTTGCCCGGGACGAGTTCTATCGCGTCCTTTGCTAGAAGATTGACGATCTCCTCGAGGAGGATCTTCTGGTGGTCTGAGGAGTGTATTTTTTGACGTGGAGGGTGGTTTCGGGGATGCTCGAGTAGTTCTATGCAGTATCCTGCGGACACTGTGGACAGCACCCATCTGTCTGATGTGATCCCTTCCCAAGCTTGGGTGAAGTTGGTAATGTGTCCCCCTACTGGGGATGTGTGAGAAGGGACCCTGAACGCGGCGTCACTGTTTTGCGGGAGGTGTGCCGCCTCTGCTGGGGCTGCCTCTACCCTTACCACGGCCCCTCTTGTTTTCTCTGCTGTAACTCTGGGTAGACTGCTGGTTGTTACCCCATGATGTACCCTGCCCCTGTGAATAGTTGGAGCCTCTGTGAATTTTGGCCCTGTGGGCAACGAAAATTACTATTGCCTCTTTGATTAGGGGGCTTGTTGGTCAACTGTCCCAGGGATTTCAGAGTCTCATACTCATCTTTGGCATTCTTTAATGCGTCCTCTATGGCTTAGCCAAACAGCAGATTGGGCTCCACCGGCATGTTGATTAGGGATGCTTGTGTCTCGGGTTTAAACCCTGTCTTAACCAAGCATGCCTCTTAATGACAGTGCTCTCTGCTATTAGCCTGCCGGCGTTATCTGTGGCATCAAAGGTGGCCTTAAGGATGCAACCAGACACGGCTCTCCCCTCCGACGCAACCTGGGCCAACTGGCCCTTTAAGGGATCCAGTGCGGAGTCTATGAGGGCAGCTACTTGCTCCCACGGGTGGCAGTTGTAACTAGCCAGCAGAGTGGTGGAGTTGGCAATCCTTGCCTGGTAAGCAGATGTGGAGGCTACCTTCCTTCCCCACCCATAGATTTTCTTGATCTCCTTGTCGGGGGGAGCCTCAGATGATGGAGGCGTTCCCGCCCTCTTCCGGGTATTAGTAACTACCAGGGAGTCAGGCTTCAGTTGCCCCCTTATGTAAAGCAGGTCTGATTGGGCTGCCCTGAACATTTTTCTCGACTCTGGGGTTTACTGCCCTGGTGAGGTTAGGATTGAGAAGGGAAGGATCAATTCTCCGTTGAATGGACTTGAGAATTGGAATGGCCTGAGCAATGGGTTTCCTTTCTCCTACTAGTTCCTCAGCAAAGTCCCTCTCCTCCTGTGCCCCTTGAGTATCTATGCGGAAGTGTTCTGCCGCTCTAGTCAAGACCTGATTCAGGAGGGGCTGGTTGTCTGGAGAGTCGGTAACTTGAGGTTCTTTGCCTACCGGGGAGTCTATTCTGTAGACTGCTGGGTCATCTTCCTCCTCTTGGTCCTCGTCATCCCCATAATAATCCACCCCAGTTTGGTCGTCCAACGTTACAAAGTCTGGATCCTCATCCTGTAGTGGATCCTCATTATACTGGGAGCAAGGCTGCATGCAAAAAGGGTCTGAAGCCCAACCTTGCGTTGGGGTCTCAAACCGAGGTTTCTTACCAGGGGGCTGCGGATCCCTAGACCCTGAGGTAGTAGCACAGTCAGGGGTAAAGGAGAGGAAGTGTTCTGGGTTTTTGGAGTATAAGTCTGCTAGGGAGGACATTCTAGACATAACCCTGTCTATATCCTCACTGGTCCATTTTTTGGAGCTCGGCATGACCTTTTCTTGAGAGCGTTCCCTTTTTTATGACTTGACTCGACCTATGGGCTTGTGGCAGGGGTCTTGGCTAGCTGTCTATCAGAAGACTTAGAACTGTCTTTAAGTAACTGTGGTGCAGAAGAAGGGTGAGATGGTTTCTTCTGCTGTTTCGTCCCCTTCCCCATGAGTGTAAGAGTGTTTCCCTGGTGTTTTCACCCTCCGAGCTTTTTAACGCCTGGCATCGAGATTCGGGGGTAGTGTCCCTTTCCTTCGAGAGGGCGTCGGGATTCAGAAGCAGCCGCCGAACAGTCTGCTGACGCCGACTCTTGGTGAGCAGCCTGGAGCCGGCGGTCAGCTTCATCTTCTGAAAAGCGTACCTCCATGACTTTGGCGAGTGAGGCACTTTTGGCAACTGTGGATGGTTGCCTGGTGTCGTGAGGCGATCTTGATCGAGAACGCCCAGAGGACACCGATTCGGTGGACCGCTGTTTGTGTGCCTCTTTCCGAGAACTCGACAGGCGCCTCGAGTCTCGGTTGGACTTCGAGTGCTTAGGTGTGGAAGTGGTGTGGGTAGCGCTCGTGTCGCCGGGTGTGTTCCCCATAACTGCCCTGCCGGACAGTCTTCCGAGGTCGGGGACTTGCGCTTGGGTGTCTTTCGATGCCTCGTTGCCCTCACCGTCCGAAAGTACGGCGTCGCTGCCATCACTGAAGGTGCCCTCTGCTTCCATGGCCTTGCGTGGTGGGCCCAACGTTTGGTTGAGCGGTCCTTAAGTGTCTTCGCCTTGAACCGGCTACATGCTCTGCAGTTCGCCTCGGGGTGGTCCCTCAGCAAGCAGAGGTTACAGGTGGTGTTTGTCAACCCAAGGATACTTGCAGTTGCACTTGGGGCAGAATTTGAAAGGGGTACCCTCCATATGCACCCTGTGGCAGCGGGCTATTGTGTGCAGGAAAATATATACGAGTGTAGAGTATGTTACCACCCCCCACTCTCCCTACTTGCAGGGCCGAGGGCAAAGGCCTTCCAAGGCCCGGGCCAAGGCCAGCGGCCTTCCGAGGCCCAAAGTCCGTCGTGCAGCTCTCGACGGTTGTTTCTTCTCCGGGCCGGCGTCGAACTTCGAACCTCGATGATTTGACGTCAAGTATGGCAGAAAAAAACAATCCGAGGGTCCTACAAGCGTTAGGGATCATGGGTACAGTGGACGTCACACTAGGGATAGTATTACTGGCACACCCTGTGTCGACGCCCATTTTCGAGTTTCGAAAAACAAACTAATACTCTGCAGCTTCCACTAGATGTCGGCCTATGCACAGCATGTGATCTAAGCAGATTTCACAAGCCTCAGAAATATATATATCTCCTTGCTCTCCTTGTCAGCGGGGCCTCAAGCTAGTGGGGTGCCTGTTCTTGTGGTAGTTTCTACTAATGAGTCTGGTTTTAGCTAACCTCCGATATAAAGAGGGTCAGTTGGAGTAGGTTTAGAAATCTTAAAACCGCTCATTGAGGTGGGAGTAACTAGAGATGGTTGAATTCATCTCTGCACAGACTGAGATGAGGAATAAACTGCCACTGATTTTATTGGGATCCCCAAAATATCTACATAGTCTGTATCTTGAAGTGTCTTCTGCATATCAAATTAAGTGATGGGCAGCTATCTCCATCGTCGTCATCATAGAACTGGCCTTGGTTAAATTGGTCACCTTTTGAGATTTGATCACCTTGATGGGGAGGGTCAATAATGTACATGTCATGTCCTGACTGAGTAATAAAGGGTTGGTTTGTAGAAGTGCTAGGTTGCAAACAGTCCAATCTCAGTACCTTGGAAGGTGGTTCCACCACATGCCTCCCCACTACCCTGTTGTGTAGTAGTACCCTATAGTAGTACCCAGTTGGTGCATGAACTCTTCTGGATGCTTGTACATAAGATTTTTTTTTTTTTAAACTACTAAACACGAGATCTGTTTAATTACTTTCTCAAATTTTTCAGTAGTCTGTGTGGTTCTAGGAAATGGGTTTGGCCTTCCCGGAGTGGGTTCTGGGTGGAAAGCATGTTTGCTATGGTGTAATGCCTCTGTTACATTGTCTTGAGAGGATGTATGGTTTTTCTTGAGACTTCTCTTTCAGACGTTGAAATACTTGTAGATGTCAACATTTTAACCTCAAGTGTCTTGGGGTCATGTGTTTGCATTCATAGCTGCATTTTCGACAGGCCTGAAGTGTGCGTTGAAGTTTTATGTTTCAACATATGTTCTTCGGAGTGCGTGCAAACGATCCTTTTTTGGAGAAGTGTCAAAAAAGGGGCCTACTCTGCACCCGTTTGGGAGTTCTGTCTTGGGGCGAGGACCCATAGGATAAAGGAAGTTTTGATTTCTCGACACTGCGTGACTGTCTTTCCAACGACGTGGTCAAAATACAGCTTGTGGATGTGCGTTTATGGATATGTGTGCTTTTGTCGCTGTGAGTCGCCTCCATCACAGGGCTGCTGTTTGCTTACCGGGGCCAGGGGCCAGCACATGGGTATCTGCGGAGCCCCAATCTTCTGCATCACTGTCTGTATCAGCCTTCAGGCTCTTCTGCACCATTGATGGATACCTCAGCCTGTATGGTGTGGGGGGCCCAACGCTTCCTGCGCCGATTATTTACAGTTTCAGGTTTGAATAGTTTGCAAGACTGGCAGTGCTTATCGGTGTGGTCTCGTGGAAAACAGTGATTGCCCACAGTGCGCGTCTTTCCAGGGGTACTTGCAAATGCAAACGGGACAAAACATAAAAGGAGCAAAGGCAGCACAACAAGAACTGGGAGGTGGTGTAAGGGGAAATAGACATTCTCTAAGAGAAAAAGAGTAGATGTCCTCCCCCCCAGTCTCCCTACAGTGATGGGGCAGAGCCAGGTGAAGACCTGTGAAGGCCCAAGGTAACGTTCATCGAAATCGAGGCTTCCTCTTCGACGCAGGTACCCAGAGCTGTTTGTCGAGTGCCGCCAAAGGTTAATAGTGCAAGGCGATTAAGGGATGGAACAGCAAATACAATTTTAAATTTAAGGACGTATAGGTAGGAATTTTTCGCAACAGGTGACCGACTATGATGGCAAAAAAACAATGAGGAACCTCAACGTGTGAAGGACCACGAGTACAGTAGACGTCAAACTAGCGATAGTATTACAAACACGTTCATTTGACGTCCCCTTTCGAATTTTGAAAACAAGTCATGCAGTACTCTGCGACTACCACTAGATTTTCGGCCTGTGCCTAGGCAGATCACCAAGCCTCAGAAATATAACATGCATTACTCACCGTAATAGCATTTCTGATGATTGTATCTGCTTAGATTTACATGCTGTGCATTTAGTCCGACATCTAGTGGTAATCGCAGAGTATTGCATCTTTCTTTCGAAAATCGAAAGGGGACGTTGACATTAGCGTGACCAACACTATCCCTAATGTGACTTGTAGTGTACCCAAAATCCCTCACGCGTCGAGGTCCCTCTGATTGCATTTTTTCTGCCGTGAGGGAGCCTTATAGTCAGGTTGAGCGAGTACAGGAGAGAAGGTGTAAGAGGTCTATGTTCCTTCTACTCCACGAGGGGAGGAAGGGCGGTGAACCTGAGCAGATACAATCAGAAATACTATTACGGTGAGTAATGCAGGTCTTCTGATGCTTGGTAATCTTCGAATCACATGCTGTGCATAGACTAGCGAGCAGTACCCAGAGATGATGGTAGAATGTGAGAAGGAACAGTAGCAAAGAGATGTCTTCGCAATGCTTGTCCCACCTGAGAATCAGACCTAGAGTGTTTACCTAGGCAGTAGTGTTGTGTAAAGGTGTGTACAAAACTCCAGGTTGCTGCATTTGTAATGGACTCAAGAGGAACATTTGCAAAGAATGCTGTGGTAGCCCCTGTGCGAGTGTGCTCTAGGCGTGAAGGGCAGGTCTCTCTTGGCAAGAGAGAAACCCAGTATGATGCAGTTCACAATCCACTTTGATATAGCAGATTTAGAAAACAGGGTCCCCTTCTATACCAGCAGTCACTGAAACAAAACTGGTTTGTTTTCCTTAGTGGATTTGTCTTTTCCAGATAATAGATAACTGCTCTCCTCACATCTAGTGTGTGGAGGCTTCTTTCTGCCATGTTAGTGGGGTTTGGAAAAAAGTGGGTAGTTCTATGGACTGGTTTACATGGAACTTTGATATGAATTTAGGGGCAAACCTTGGGTGAGTGTGCAGGACCACCTTATCTTTGTGAGGTGTGACGAAAGGGTCCTGAACTGAAAGGGCCTACAGTTCACCAACTCGCCACCAGGAAGGCGGTCTTGTAGGTGAGTGCTTTAAGGCTCGCCTTGTGCATTGCTTCAAAGGGAGGCCCGTTAATCTGGTAACTACAATGTTCAGGTTCCAACGGGAGCTGGGTTTGAGATAGGGGATGGATCCTCTTTACCCCCTCCATAAACGCTTTAATGACTGGAATTTTCAACCACAAAGCCTTGTTTTGGGACATGGTGTACGATGAAAACACTGCTAAGTGGACCTTAAGGGAATTGAAAGGTAAGTTAGGTACCGGACAATATGTTTTGGTGCGCAATCAACAGGATTGATGCCCTTGTTATTACAACAGATAACAAAGAGTTTCCATTTGCTGGAGTAGAAGTCTCTGTTAGGTTTCCATGCTTCCCAGAGTATGTCCATACATTTGTGAGGGAGTTGGACATGCCTGAACTGACCGCCAGGAGCCAGGCTGCTAAATTTAGAGTTTGAAGGCATGGGTGTAGTGTTGCTCCCTTGTCTTGAGATAACATGTTGTAAGGGCACGACAGCTTCCTGGAAGGGGAGACGAACATTGTAATGAGATGTGAGAACCAAGGCTGACAGGCCCATATTGGGGCCATCAGAATCCTCCTGATTGGCTCTTAGTGCATCTTGTGCACTAGTCTGTTGAGCAGGCGAATCGGGAGGGGGGGAAGGGGAGGGGGAATGGAAGCACAGACAAATTTCCCTGATCATGTTACCCCTTGGAGCGGTTCTGAGGGTACCTGGAGGCGATGTCTGGGCATTGTGCATTCTCCAGAGTTGCAAACAAGTCGATCCCTGGGAATCCCCAGTCTGCGAAGATTTTGAGTACAATGTCCTCGTGTAGTTGCCACTCTTACTCTATGGGAAGGGGGAAGTCTCTGCTGAGTGTGTCCGCCAGAAGATTGAGTTCCACTGGAACATGTTGTGACAGGAAGAACATCTTGTGTTTGAGAGCCCATTTCCGGACAGCCCTAGAGATTGAGTGGCCCCCTGTTTGTTCAGGTAATACGTGGCCGTAGTACTGTCTGCGAGGACTAGAACTGGTATTTCACTGGAGGTATGGTTGAAAGGCCTTCAGGGCCTTGACCACTGCTAGCAATTCCAACAAGTTTATGTGATTGGATGCTACAGCTGGGGACCACACGCTGATCGCCGTCTGTTGAAGGCGAGCCCCCACCCCGTCAGAGATGAGTCTGGTGAGAGTAGCTTCTATTGCAGGGTGGTGAAGGTTTTCCCTTGCAGGAGGTTTTCCCTTGACCACCACTGCAGGAACTGAACGAAGGCTGCCGAGACACCCACTAGATCGTCCCATTGTCCACTGAACTGACACCATTGGCTGGAGAGCCACTCTTGCATGGGGCGCATGCGCAGACGTGGGTGTGGAACTAGGCAGATGCAGGAGGCCATCATCCCCAACAGTCGCACAGCTTTGTGTACGGTCACCTCGTGAGGGCTCTGGAACAGCTCGGAGGGAAAGACAAGGCCGTCTTTGGTCGGAACTAGAGCCCCCAAAAACATTCACTTATCCAGGGTGTAGACTGGAATTTTTCGTTGATCGAGAAACCTAGGCTGAAGAAGAACTCTTCTTCTGGGTATCTAGGCATGTTCCGTACAAATCCCCGGTTATGAGCCAGTTGTCGAATTAAGGAAAGACTGGAATGAACTGCCTGCGCAGGTGCAGCTACTACCGCCAGTATCTTTGTGAACACCCGTGGAGCTGAATCGATGCCGAAGGGAAGAACCTTGAACTGATAGTGGGTGTCTTCGAACATGAACTTTAGGTATTGTGTGCTGAACCATTGAAATATGAAAGTACGCATCTTTCATATCCAATGTGGTCATGTAATTCCCCCACACCAGTAGTGGGATTAATTACCTCCTGCATGGTCTTCATTTGGAATTTTTGGGTTTGACATATTGGTTCGCTGGGTGCAGGTCTAACACAGGGCGCATGGTGAGATCCTTTTTGGGTACAAGGAAGTACACTGAATAAATACCCTAGTTTACCTGGTAAATGGGGACAACTTCTACGGTGCCCTTTTCCAGAAGGATCTGCACCTCTGCCAGCAGGATTTGCAAGTGTGCTGGTGATCAGTGTCTGCTCTTTGGTGGGTGATCGAGGTGGCTGGTGGAACCAGATGCAATAACCGTGGGCGACTGTCTTTAGCACCCACTGTTCTGATGTGATCCCCCTCCCATGTGAGAATGAATGGCAAACGTGCCCTGACCTTGGAGGCATGGCAGAGGGACACGGATTGGCGAGTCACTTTGAAGTGGAGGCCAGGGAGCCTCGTAGTACAGTTTCTGCCTCCAGCGTTGCCTCTGCGCTGCCCTCCTTGCTGATACTGGCTGTTGGACCATGAGGTACTGCCAGGGCCATATTGACCATGGAAAGATCAGGAGAAGGACTGACCTTGAAGGCAACAAGAGTTTGAACATCCCCGCTGTTGGAGGCTTGACTGTAATCTGGTTGAGCGATTTCAGCATCTCATGTTCTTTTTTAGCCATCTCCAAGGCATCATCGACCGCCTTACCAATGGGTT
Source organism: Ambystoma mexicanum (assembly GCF_040938575.1). Taxonomy (NCBI): domain Eukaryota; kingdom Metazoa; phylum Chordata; class Amphibia; order Caudata; family Ambystomatidae; genus Ambystoma; species Ambystoma mexicanum. Next base: position 342,306,057 of record NC_090921.1, on the reverse strand, counting down.
GGACTCCTCTAGGGGTTTATCAGGTAGGCTTGAGTCTCTGGTTTGAAGCCTAGTTTTTCAGCCAGACATGCCTCTTCAGTAGAGTCCCTTGTGTTAAGAGTGCGTCCCGCAGTGTCTAGAGTATTCTTTAATATATTATGGGCCACCTGTCTGCCCTCAATGACGGCCGACAGCAGGCTAAATCGCATGGGTTCAGGGACCTCTTGGAAGCCTTCTTGGAGTAGCGAGCAGGGTCGTATTATTCGCAATCCTGATTGAATAGGCCGCAGATGTGGTAATACTTTCAAGAGGGCATAGAGTTTTTTGCAATCCTTATCCGGGGTCCTCCGCCGTGGACAGTGGCCCCCCTGCCATCTTTATTTATTTGCATTTATAAAGCGCACAACATCCCTCAGACATCGCAGCGCTGTTAAGAGAGCTTACTTAGTTACGCAAGTGCTTGCAGAAAACATACAAACATACGCCTTGTGTTACAGTACAGGGCGACTTACTTGGTTGTATAAGTGCTTGAAGACATAACAGATCGCATAGCCCCATGTTGCAAGGTGGCAGCAGCATAGAATGCAGAGTCAAATTGGGTGGCACAAACATGCTGCTCAACCTCATGTTTATGGTGGTTGTAACAACCAGCGTGTCCAGTGTGGCATGACCTCAAATATGCATAGGGTCAGATGGGGAGGGGAGAAACAACTTAACCAGTGGGTTAACTGCCCTTGTAAGGGAAGGAGACAAAGGAGGAGCTAGGTGTTAGTTAAGAAGTGAAATATCCTGACTAGTGGGAGTTTTTTTTTTTTTAGAATGTTCTCAACGAAGTCAGAGTCCTGACAGCCTCCTGTGTAGCAATCCGAAAATGATCTGAGGCTCTCGTCAGGATGGCATTAAATAACATTTGGTCATCTATTTGTGATGACTGCCTTGTGAGGTGAAGAAGGCGGGTCTTGACAAATAACATCTGGGTCCTGGGTATGAATGGGTAAGAGCCAAGGTCCCTGATCTGCTGGTGAATCTTGATCCCAGTCTGGGTCCTGGTCAGCTGTGTCCTGATCAAAAGGATTGTCCTTGTAGGTTTCTTCTTGTTCTCAATCATCTTCCTCCCTAGGCCTCATGGGTGGAATGTATTCAGAGAAGTCTATGAATTGGGCCATCATGTCCATATAATTCTCAAATCTCTGGGATGAAGCAGAGTGGTCTGCAGGAGGAAAGGGCTGTTCAGAAGGGGGAGATGTACCTGATAAAGCCCTAGAGAGAGGCTTGGGGGCTTCAGAGTATTCCTCTGGATGAGAGGGGGTGCCTTTGTGGTGTTCCGCTGTCGAAATAATAGCTGCGACAATACTCACGTATTTTCGGGGGTTGAATTTCGACGCACCTGTAAGCGTCATCGTGGTTGTCGGGTCTGCCGAAGCCTTAGGTACTAGTGCGCCCTTGGACGTCATGTCAGTAGCTGTGTGCTTTTATGCGGGAACGCCCTTGTGAGAGGAAAGCCCAGTCGCGTGCTGAGAAGATGGATGCGAGGAGGGTGCAGGACCGTGAGGTAGGCAGGCATGGTCAAAGTTTATGGCGGGCCTGTTGGCGTTTGGCCCTTCGACTTGTCCGTCGAGGAGGCCTTAGGAGTTGTGTGTTTTGACTTAGGTGGTGCGTGTCTGCCGTTTTCGCTGGGGTGTTAACTCCCCATAACAGTGTTGGCGGCCTGTCTGTCGGGGCCAGGCATCTGGGAACCGGAGGGTTCCACCAAAAGGTCTATGGCTTCCAGGTGGGAGCCCCGACTGTCGCAGGAGTGCTTGTCATCCAAAGCGACGGCGTCAACCGGGGAACAACTTTCCGCCTGCATTGTGTAGGCTGCCCACTGCTTTGTCCGCCTGTCCTTGAACGTCTTGGGACAAAAGAGTTTGCAGGATTTACAACACTAGTCGTGGTCACGAGGTAAAACACCTATTGCGACAGCAATGGGCGTCTTTCCAGGGGAATTTTCCGTTACACAACTGACACAATTTAACGGGCATCCTTTCAATAGCAGAGTTAGACGGAAGCTAGACCAAAGAGGTGAAGAGAAGGGTAAAGGAAATGCATTCTCAAGAATGAATCAACCCAGAGCCCCACTCTCCCTACTGCAAGGGCCTGGCCAGAGGGCCGAGGGCACTTGTTCGACAATATCGATTAACGCACCAGTCGCCAAAAGCACTAGTGGATGTCTTCGGCGTAGAAGTCCACGAAGTAGTTGTCGAAAAGAAGCAGCGAAGACTAGGCGACCATCGGTCTTGCGACAAAGAAGTGAGCAATAAGCCATTTAAACTTTTGCGAACTCTGCATAAAGCAACCAACTAGATGGGTGGAAAAAAAAAAAAACACAATCTGAGGGACCTCGACGCACGAGGGATTTTGGGTACACTACACATCACATTAGGGATAGTGTTACAGGAGCGCCTATGTCGACGTCCCCTTTCGATCTTAAAAAGATGCAATACTCCGCAATTACTACTAGATGTCGGACTATATGCAAAGCATGCGATTCTAAGCAGATTTACAAGCATCAGAAATACACACACACACACACACACACACACTATATTGGCTCATTGTAATTCATGCACTTATGCGTTTATGTGAGATCATAGATTAAAGACTATACATTTTTTTTTTACAAATCTGCATAGTTTATTCTCTTGGAGTAGGGGACTCTATTGAGACGAGCTCCATGTCAACCTTCCTTCCTCCCTTGAGTGTATCCTGACTGCGCGATCTTAGCTACCTATAAGAGTTTGGTAGATCTTTTGCTTGGAGATATGTCTGATAGAATAGATTGTTTCTCAACCCCTCACCAGAGGGCTGTGGAAAAACCCACCTTACATTATCGCCAGGCCTCAAAATGATTCTCTATTTCTTCAGATGCACATCTCTGGAGAGAATGCAAGGAATCTTAACCTGCAATAGTCATGCATCCATTTAACTTCAGACGTCCACCCAACCACTTTGGGGTTCCTCTTTCAAACTAGGACGCTCTGTTCTCAGGCTTTTGGCGTGGACATAGATTTCAGCCAAAGCCCCAGATGCCAATGATGTTACAGCGCTGTCTCATTCAGTACCAAGTTCCTTCTCAAAAGCCAGATTTTCCTCCTCGACTTTACTCCTCCTGGTTCAGTCTCCTCCTCCACCTTGCTCTTGCCCATCTTGCAGGTCTGTGGGCCAAGATGAAAAAGGTGGAGAGGCACTACCTTGGAAGCAGGTGGCCCTGTCATGGCAATGCACAGTTCCAACACGGCTTCCCCGCCATGCTAGCCTGTGTGTTCCTTGGACTCCCCTCAAGACTGTCACTTCTGGTGTCTGCTCACAAGAGAATTCTTCCTTGGGTCATGTATTGGAGAACACCTGGCGAGATTGTGATCACATTTCAAGTCTTGCTCTTGTTGCATAGTTTTCAAAATGTGAGCCTTCTGCATGGCAGCGGGTGAGTCAGCTAGTTATTATGGTGGAGGGAAAAGTGTGCGGGGGGGACGGAGGGGCAATTCCCACAAATAATACCATCTCAGGACAGAATTGGTGCAACCAAGATGCCTTTGCTGAGGCTAGCAGCCCACATGGGCACAGACACGCCCCACAGCAGTCTTATCATGCAGATGTTAGGACTGTCCCAATAGCCCAAAGGTCAAACCACTGAAAGGGTCTTCAAGGACCACAGATGGAGGCAGGGCTTTCCCAGGACTTGTGTTAGGACAGTTTTCTTCAACTTAGGCAGCACAAGACTCCACTCATAGTAGAAGGCTGTATCACATGAGTTCAGGGTAGCGTAGACTAAGCAGCCAGGCTTATTTTAGGAGGGAGAGAGGGCTGTAGAATCAGTACAAAGGAATTGTAATACAAATGGTCCAAAGAAACACTGAAACATGCATTGTAAATATAAATGGTTTATTTAAATACAGGTAGACACAGATAAATCTTGGGGGAAATCAGTACCATCACAGATCATTTCAACACATCATAGAAAAACGGTGTCCAGCGAAAGGATCGAAAATAAAGGATCGAATGCCCATTTGTTCAAATCCAAAAGGATAAAAAAAAAGGGTTGAATGTTTTTTTTATTTATATATTTTTAAGTGTAGTATGTATAAAAAGTTTTTATAAAAAGCTAACGGGGGTTGGGGGAGAACAAAAAACAAAGACAATTTTTTCTGTCCTTTTGGAGCAAAAAAAAAAAGGCATTTGCGCCTTTTGTTTTCGATCCTTTGACCTATAACCAGAAAAACAACACTATGCTTAAGGTGCACAGACAAAAGCATAGAACTTAATTTAGAACACCCAACAGTAGTTCTAGGAAAGTCAAAACCAATAGTTACTTTTTGCTTACTTTTAGTAATACCACAGTTGTCGACCCCATCAGTTGTACTGACACACTCCGCAAGCAATCACAAAGTCAGTCAACTGGATGATATACTTTTCAGAATAGTGGAACACTTATTCTGGTAACAGTATAACACCTATGACTCCAATTCAGGATAACAGTTATTCTAGGTGAGTTGGACCTTGGGGTGTAATATTCAATTACAGCTGCTTTTCGGTTCACAAACTAAGGGAAGCAATAACAAACTTATTTTAGGATAACAGTTCTGCTCAAGGTAAGTGAAACCTATGTACTTTTGTCAGGAGCTACCAGCAACCTAAAAGTTAAGTATGACCTAGGCAGACTTATTCTGGACAGGCTAACAGCAAGTCAGGGGAAGCAAGACCCAATTGGGGACACTCATAATTATCCTAAAAAGATAAGGTGAAACCAACATTACTTTTGGGAAGAGCGGAACCCAATTCATAGGTGAGCAAGTTAACCCTTTACCTACTTTGTTAGAATGGCGAAACAGTTTCTAAGGAAAGTAAGACTTTGCGAATACTTACTTAAGAAGGCACACAGCTTATTTAAGGAAAGTAAAACAACGTGGGATGGCTCAAAAGGCAGGTTGTTTTGAATCTAATGGATCTTGCCAGGCTCAGGGCCGGATTCGTTGCTTTTGGAGTCACCAGGGCAATTGGAAAGGGTAAGGAACAAGTTACTTACCTGTAACTGTTCTCCAGCATGGGTCTGGCATGGATTCACATCCTCATGAATATTCCCAGTCGTCAGGCTGGGAATCCTTGGTTATGGGAAAAAAAATAAAATTAAAAAAAACAGTTTGTTTCACTTCTGAACTGGCTTTCTCCTAACAACCAATCACTGGTCTCTGGGTCATACTGCCCCAAGCCTATGACTGCCCTCTACCTAAGCCCCTCTGGCAGCCATCTTCAGATTTGGTAGCATGTTAAGTGGCAGTAGGACCAAGAGAAGAGACGCAGAGGGGTAGGTGGGAGGGTTCACATGTGAATCCATGCTAGAGAACAACAGTTACAGGTAAGTAATGTGTTCCTTCTCCAGCATGCGGTCTGGCATGGATTCACATATTCATGAATAAATAGCAGTACACACATGCACAACCACGGGAGGTGGCAAGGCTCAACTTTAAGCACCTCTTGCCTCCTAACCAGGCTCACCTTCAAGTGAACAGGTTGCGCAGCACTGCCTTGCTGACTCTAGACACCTCCCTGGAATCTCGGTCGACGCAGTAGAATCTTGTGAAGCTGTGTGTCGACCTCCACGTAGCAGCCCTGCAGATGTCCAGCAGGGGCACACCAGACAGGAACGCCATAGTTGCAGCGATCGCTCTGGTCGAATGGGCTCTCAGACGGCCAGGCAACAGTCGGTTTGTCAATGGGTGATGCAGCCGGAGAGCCACCTGGAAATGGAAGCCTTGGAGAGGGCCTTCCCTTGGTTCACAGGGCCAAAGTTCATGAACAGGTGTGACGTCTTCCGAAAACTCTTTGTGCGGTCCACGTAGAACTTCAGTGCTCCAGCCACATCCAGCGAGTGCAAAGTCCTCTGAGCCGGCGACGAAGGCGTCGGGAAGAACACGGGTAACACCAAGGGCTCGTTGAGATGAAAGTCCGACGGCACCTTGGGCATGAAAGAGGGGTGTGTCCATAGCACCACCCTTGTCTCGTGGAATGTCAAGTAAGGTGGCTTACAAGAAAGGGCCTGGATCTCTCCCACTCGTTGTGCAGAGGCAATGTCCACAAGAAGCTGTTTTCCATGACAACAATTTCAGTGGCGCAGAATGCATAGGCTCGAAAGGAGGACCCATGAGCCTAGTCAGCATCACATTGAGCTCCCACACGCCAGGGCTGGAGCCTTCACTGGCGGGAACGAACGGAAAAGTCCTTTGATGAACTCCTTGACCAGGCGGTGTGACCATAACGACGACCGTCTCGAAGCTCTGGTGTAGCGGGAGACTGCCACCATATGAACCTTGGAGGCATGGGCCAACCCCGCTTTGGCCAGCGACAGCAAATACGGCAGCACCTGCGGAGCCGTAATCCGTAGAGGGTCAATTTTCAGTGCACGGACCAGACGGCGAACCTCTTCTACTTATGTCCGTAGCATTTCAGTGTAGACAAAACCCTAGCCTTGGAAAGCACCTCCTTGCAGTCCGCGGGGATATCGTATTCTCCAAGCTCTAGCGCTGTAGGAGCCAGGCCTGCAAGTTCTGCGACTCTTGGTCATGGTGCAGGATTGCGCCTCCATTCCTTGCGAAGAGATCTGTGGCCACCGGTAGCTTGACTGGAGGGGACGCAGACAAGTCCAGAAGGCTGACAGATGCCATGGGACGAGGAACATCCCCTGGGCAACAGCCCAGTGCCATAGGTCCTGTGCCTCTCTGGAGAGCGCTGGGGATCTGGGGATCCCCCCTAACCCCCCTCCGACCCCCCGTTTCCAGATGTAGAACATTGTGGTGGTGTTGTCCGTGAAGACACGCATCACCTTGCCCTTGTGGGACAGAAGGAAAGACTTTAGGGCCCAAAACACTGCCCATAGCGCCAGAACGTTGATATGCAACAACTTCTCCTCTGGTAGCCACAAGCCTCTTACGTGGATACCTCCGGTGTGCGCGCCCCATCCCTCCAGGGAGGTTTCTGTCGTGACAGTCTCCTGATGAGGTGGGATCTGGAAATCCACACCCGCCGACAGATGTGTGCAGACTCCCCACCACCGCATCGCTCGACGGAAATGCTCGTCGAGAGAGATCTTGTTCTATAAGCTTACTGATACCTGGATTCAATGGGCGTTGAGGAACTCTTGCAGTGGCCGCATCCACAGCCTGCACAACCGAATGAGGTATATGCATGCCGAGAAGGGAACTGATGGACCTCACCCATGCGATCTTCAGGGTGAACAGCCGTTGTACTTTGCCAGCATGGCCGTTGTCCTCTCCTCCGAGAGAGACGCGCCAGGCATGACACCGTGTTGAGTCGAGACCCCAGAAACAGCACGTCTTGCGATGGCACCAAGCAAGACTTCGCATAGTTCACTGAGAACCCCAGCTGCTTCAGCAGCTGGATGGTTTCTGCCGTGTGAGCGACGGCGGTCTCACTAGATTTCGCTTGGATGAGCTTGTCGTCCAGGTAGGGGTAAATGTGGATCCCTCGTAGACACAGCTGTGCCGCCACTGGCGCCAGGCACTTGGTGAAAACCCTTGGTGCCGACTTCAATCCGAAGGGACGGGCCTTGAACTGATAATGTTGCCCATGAATCACAAAGCGCAAAAACGTGCGGTGTCCCTTGTGAATGGGAAAGTAGGCGTCCTCCAAGTCCAGCGACGATTGGCAATCCCCTTCTTCCAGCTTTGCCAGCACGTGCTGAAGGGTGACCATCCAAAACTTTTGGGATCTGATGTACTTGTTCAGACGGTGGAGGTCCAGAATGGGTCTCCAACCGCCCGTCTTTTTCTTGACAAGGAAGTACCGAGAGTACACTCTGGCGCCCCGGAGCCTCTTTGGAACGAACTCTACAGCTCCCTTCTTCAGCATGGCCCACACCTCCAGCAGAAGCTGAGGGACGTGCTTTTCCTGCCTAGCCACTGGTGGTATGCGTGGACACTTCGTTGGAATTCCAGGGTGTCCATGGGCCAGAGCGTCCAGCACCCAACGGTCGGTGGAGATGGACTTCCACAAGCTGACGAAGTTTGCCAGCCGGCCTCCCACCAGGGTGCGCAGGTTGGGTCCCGATGACAGCCTGTTCAGTCTTGCTTTGTCCTGGCGGCGCCGCCCTGGGGACCTTGGCGACGACGGCAACCACCTCCAGACTTTCTGCAGCCCCTGTAGGCCTCCTGGGACGAAGAGCGGGACGGTTGATGGCAACACTGAGCTTCCGCCGAAGCCCCTGAAGGAACCTTGGGATTTCTGAAAGGACGGCAGTCGCTGTTGCAGCGTGCACAAGGCACGAGCCGTCTCGGTGTCCGCCTTGATGGCCTGAAGGGACTCGCCACAGTCTTTCCGAACAAATTCTCCCCAAAAGGGCATGTCCAATACCCGCGACCACCTCCTGGCGATAGTTGGTGGCCTTCAACCATACCCGCTAACGAAGGCAAACGCTGTTGCCCATTTGGCGGAATCCTGTGTCTGCAATGTCCGTGGCCACTGTAATGGCATGGTCCAATGCCACCAGGCCCTCCTGCAGGATCTTCAGCGCTTCAGACCTCTTGTCATCGGGAAGGAAGTCCAGGAGGGGAGCAATTTTAAATCAGAGCTCCTGTCGTAGCGCACCACGATGGCGAGGGTGTTGGCCAACCTTGATGGTCGTCGCTGCCTATGAGATGACTCGTCGTCCCATGGCGTCCAACTTCTTCCGCTCGCTGTCCGAGGACTGGTTCTTCATAAGGGACAGCCCCTCGTCCCAAATGTCGTCCAATAGAGGAATCCACAGCGCGGTCTTCCTCTTTGCCTCGCTCCGCTGGTACAGGAACCCCTCCTTTTCCTCGGGGGTCAGCTGAAACAGGTCCAAGGCCCTAGAGATCATGACATGGAACAATCCGATCTCGTCGGGCAGTGAGGCTCTAGGTGGCAGAGACGGGAGGTCTCCTAACCCGCCGTCATCGTCCGTGCCAGTCATCGCCGTGTCCAGTCCGTATCCTCCCTCTGTGGAGGAGAGAGAGGTGATGGGTGAAAAGGCGGTGGAGGGTGAACCCTCTTCTTAGTAGGGGGGCGCACCAGGTGGCCCCAGTGCAGCTGGATCTACCAGCGCTGCGGGATCCTCCATTGGCGGAAGGGGCATCCTCGCCCGAATCTCCGAACACAAGGTGTGGAGTGCTTGGAGGATGTCCACCGGGGGTTGCGGAAGTGGGAGCGACAGAGGCAGCAGTGTAGGGTTCTCCCAACTCCTCCAGTTCCTGCTCCTCCTCGTCGGTCTCGTCGCCACTCTCGACGTCTCCCTCGTTGGGGTCCCTCGTGTAGGCATTGGCCTCGACGAATTTCTTCTCCAAGATGGTATGGAGCGTAGACAGCTCCTCAGAGGAGATGTCTGTGCCCTGCAGGACTACCGTGCCCCCCCCCTTCTTGACCAGGGGAGATGGTCTCAGGGGGGGTGGTGGGCATCACTGTCTCCGGTGTCTTAATGGGCTGGAATGACTATTCCCTCCTGGCAGGCAGGGAAACTCTCGCCTTGGGGACCGTACCTTGCGAACCCACGTCTGTGGCCTTCACTAGGGACGCCGCCACCACCTTCAAGGGAAAGCTTTGCCTGGTGAATCACGGCCTGCATGACCCTGGTTGAACTAGGGGCCTTCACCTTCGGGGGAGGGTCAGCGCCCCGCTCCCCTTGGCCTTCTCCGACAGGTCCGTCCAGTGCTTCTCCAGACGCTTACCCGGGTGGTCCGACTTGTCCTTAGCCTAATCGGAGTGTTGGCTCGTGGTCGAAGGTTCCGGAGACGCTGCGCTCGCCCTGGCCACTGGAGAGCCCGTCGACTAGTGGTGCTTGGCTTTCTGTTGAACCCTCGTCGCTGCGGCGCCCTCAAAGGTCTTAGAAGACCGCTCAGATTTCTTCTTGTGGCTGGGGGGAGGGCATGCTGCCGGGACTCACCCGTAGCAGGGGCCTTGGCCTGGAGCCACTCGGTGAGGCGCCTGCACCGGTCCTTCATGGTGCGGTGGACCATCTCCTGGCAAAAGGCACAGTCATCCTCCACGTGCGTTGGGTCGGAATACAGGCAGGCAGTAGAGGCACATGGAGTGCCCATCGTCCAAGTAGATAGACAAATCCTGAACAGAGGCGTCAAGTCTTCCTTCTCTTCTGCCATCTCCACGCGGGGTAGGCCTTGAATCCTCCAAGAAGAAACTCTACGATAAATTGCCCTTTAGGGGCACTGAAGAATCCGAAAACGGGTCCCCGTTAATTGGAGGATGGATCATTGGCGCTTGAGGCTCGATTGACTGGAAAAATAGAGTAGAACTCTTAGAAGTAGAAAAAAAAAAAAAAGAAGAAGAAAGAAAAACACAGTAAAAGCTCGAGAGCTAAGCACAAGGACTCCCAACACTTGAACGTGCGGTAAAAATCTGAAGATGGCTGCCAGAGGAGGGGCTTAGGTAGAGGGAAGTCACTGGCTGGGGGCAGTATGACCCCAGAGACCAGTGATTGGTTGTTAGGTGAGAGACAGTTTAGAAGTGAAACTGAAACCAATTTCTTCTTTACTGAGGATTCCCAGCCTGACGACAGGGAATATTCATGATCATGTGAATCCATGCCAGACCCTATGCTGGAGAACAAAAGGCTCTGTTTACACAGCATGTTCTCCGGCCGCTGGAAATCGTTTCAGCTGCAAATTTCTCTTTGGTTTTGGTTCCAGTGGTAAACTACCTCTTCCGCTTCCAGGATCAGACTTATGTAGGAACCGAGCCAAACAGTCTTGCAACATTCAAACTTGGGCGTGGGGGGTGGAATTGGCAATCCTTTCACGACAGCCAGCCTCCCAGTTTGAACTGGATTGTCACACTCGGGCTGGAAGACAAAGGACTGCTGAGTTTTAGACTCCTCCCTTGCTTCTCGCCTTCACAGACACACTGGAGCCTTGGCGGGGAGTCCATAGGACTATCACTCAAAGGAATTTCCCACCCTGGATGTCAGGGGAAGGAAGAAAGGACATGGAACACTAAAATGGCAAAAAAAGAAGACTGGTGTCCTTTTGGTATGGGTGCAAACAGCCCGTGGTATAAGTGCACCGAATTAATAAAAAGGTTCACTGCCACCAGCCAGTAAAGGTATGTTTGTCCTTGTAACAGAAATGTTAAATTTAAAATGAGAAAGCGATACTCCGTCCCCAGCACTCCACATAAAAGTGGGGGGTGCTGGTCTCACCTAATAAATTGTAAAAGGGATCCAAAGATCCTTTCTACCCTTGGAAACTGTAGTTCTCACAAGGTTCGCCAGAGAAAGTTAACAGGGGAGCCCCTAGGGCAACCCAGCAACACTAAGCACTTATTGCCAAAAGGTTGTCAACGAATATAACTTTTATAAGACTATGTAGAGTCTTAAAAATGACACCCATACAAAAACTAAAGGATTCAGTGAGTGTGGAAAAAAGGTTCCCACTCACAGAGGTACAAGGAAACAATCCATCAGTAAATGCAAAAAGTTCTGGGCTTGACACAGATCATGAAAATGTATCATTGCTATGAAAATCTTATTCAACAACTTGGCACTGGCAATGCAGGTCACTCAGCAGCAGCCTTTTGGATTTTCAGCACAGGCTCTGCCTCTTCAGTATCTTGGTTCCAACTACTTTATCCTAAATTTCATCTGAGGATGCCCCATACCCACCAAATGTCAAGGAGCTACACCTTTCAAACAGGTAAGCACAGTCTAATCAGTGGGAGCTGCTAACCTTGCACCTGCACAGCAACAGACATCTGCTGGATGGAGTGTGGACTGGTACCAGACAGTCCCAAACCACATTTATAACCAGGTCACACAGCACCTCACTTTGCCTGGAAATTGAAGCTAGATCCCATGAAGGTGCATGACTTGTATGGAGTTTCCGGAATGTGAGGGTAGGAAGGCGGCCAAAGCACGAGATGACCAAAGGATGGGGCTTGACCCACATGGCACAGCCATTTTGAATACTTGGTATATGTAGTAAGAAACACACACACTAGATGTAGTAAAAAACATGCACGAAAGTGCAGTAGGAAAAAGAAAAAGGAACTTGGTTCACTACCACCAGCTATCTTTGGACAAATCTACAAGGCATCACAAATGTTACACTAGAAATAAAAAAAAGATACCAAGTACCTCTGCAGCACTTCACTGTAAGGTGAGGTGTGCACAATAAAGCAATACAAGAGTATCATGAAAGGGGCAGAATTCCACTGCACTGGTACCCTTGACCTGTGCCACCAAAGGGTACCACTTCATTGTTTCAGCACACCTCACTTTACAGTGAAGTGCTGAAAAAGGTAGCTTGAAGCTAAATACTTGGCTCTAAAAGTCAGGAAAGGGTTCAAGACATAGCAAATAGCTTGCGGTTCCAAGGATAGCAATGGAAAAAGGTAAAATCTTTCCCAACACCCACTAGAATAAGCATCGTATTGCTGCTGGCAACATCCAGGACCACCAGTAACAGTAATCCTTTGGACAATCTTCCTGCTTGCACAGCTCTACACTGAAAAGTACACCAAGGACAACTAGTTCAGATGGTGCTTGGGCAGCTAAACACAAAACTGCACTGAACAGCTGAGGTGGCAGTTCAGGGCAACAGCTAGAAGTAGAATTTTCGCACAGGCAGGTAGGAGCACAGAAACATTGGATCATCGCTCAGGGAACCTCCTCCCGCCAGCACTATAAGTGCTGCAGGGGGACACTGGAGCATAAACAGCATTAAACTGATCCACGAAGTAGAACTTTAAGTCTGCCAACATCAAGAAGCATTGACATTTAGAGAATAATAAATCTTTACCCAAACAGTGGATGGTCCAGTGTGACAAAACTCCTGCAGGAGTACAGGGAGGAGTAGTGTCTAACCCACCTACTCAGCCCCACACGCAGTACTCCCAATCATAATAGTGAAACAGACACAGCCAGACAAGCATACTTCCTTTGCAATGTGGACCAAGAGCAAGTTATACTGTTCAGGAGGAGGGTGAAATAGTTACAACAAAAACCATAGTGTAGTGGTACCAAATAAAAAGCATGTCCAATCAAGATTCTAAAAAATAAATAAAAAATAAAAGTATAACTCCTCACAATGCACACAAATAAAATCAACATGCGATTTAAAACGCACGAAAGCAGACTGAGAGCAAAAGGGGCACTCTGGGTAATTAAAGCAGTGCAGGCATTTTAATCCAGCAACAAAGTGTCACACATACTTTAAAGGCTCTTGAAAAGACAAATAGTGGGTTCTTAGAAGTCCCTTTAAGTAGGACAAGGGAGACCGGATCACCGCAAATACATTCATTGCTTTTCTTCGGTGCTTGACAGAGCTGCGCTAGTCTGCTTGGGCTTTTCTGCGGTTGAGCTGGTGTTGACAGTGAGGTCGCATTGCTCCACAGGTGTGTCGGTGTGATTATGCTGAAAGGTGGGGCTCTCTGTAAATGGAGTTGATGCTCGACATTGACCTAGTTGATGGGTACCAACAGTTTGAGTTGAGTCAAAATGATGCGTCCACTGGGTCGAGTCAACATTCAAAACAGGCAAACCGATTGATGCCAGCAGGTAGAGTCTGCTTTCGAGTTGAGACTATACTTTGTTGGGCAGAGTAGCTTCCACAGCAGTGAGCCGGTGGTTGAGTCGCAGTGGCATGGACACTTCAAGTTGGCAAAGAGATTGCATACAAAAAAAAAAAAAAAAAATAGGTAAATCGTGCGACGGTCAGAGAGTTTCAAAAGCAGTACTAGAGGCCCGGTAGCGGCTCTAAATCAGCATAGCATGGTTGAGGTCTCCAGGAGGCCAACTGGGTTCTGGGCAGCTACTGGCAGAGTTGCTGGGAGGCCGAATCAAGGATCTCCAAGGACGAACCGAGTCTCTATTATTCACTTCCATTACAGGAAGGTTGTCTACAGAGGGGCCTTCATTTCCAGCAAACAGGATGCTGGTTTTAACACACAGGTAGCAGAGGCACCTAGAGTTCCAAAGCAGCATCATCCCCATATGTGGCCCCGAGGTGGGCAGGGAGAAGAGCTGTCCTCTTCCTTGGCAGCTTCCATCTTTATTTCGGTGGCAGAGGACTTTATAATAGACTGCACCCCCAACTGAGTGTACAGGGGAATCCATCTGGCCTTGAAATCCAAAGAGGTATCCCCTAAGGGCAGGTATCCCCACTCTTATAAAAGGCAAAAAGTGGTTTGGTTGAAAGCAATCTTTTTTTTTTAGGAGGTCCAATCCAGGAAAGTGTTCTTTGCCTTCGGGTGTCATAACCAGAGTGCTTTTTCTATAGGAAAGGGGATGGGTACAAATACTACGATAGTGCAACCCATTTCTTGGCCTAAACCTCTTTTCTGGCTACTTTAATATAACCCCCTTCCCATGGCTACCTACATCAAAAGGACAAGTGATTAGCACTGTGGTGCAAGTGCCTTTATGTGATGTCATAACTGTATTTGATGCACTCTTGCAGACCCTGGGCTCTCTCCACCCTACTCCCACCATTATCCCAGTGCTCCCGCCCATCCTGCTCCCACCAAAGTCCCTGGGCTCCCCCACCCTGTTCCCAACACAGTACTAGGGCCAGTGGTAGCTGGGGAATTAAGTGGAGGGGCATACATATTTCCCACAAAAATGCCATAGCGACCGAGCACAGCAAGGGAGCCCAAACCAATCAAGTGGTGTTCGGGTTCCCCATGAATTTTTTTAAAATAACGGGTTAAAAAGGTGAATTTTTTAGCACATGATACTGAAGGCTGGCAAAGAAAAATTAATAAAATGCTCCAGCCAGACGTTAGTTACACAAGAATGACAGAAAAGGGACAAGGCTTGGGAATACTTTAATGGTTGTGAGAAGTTTCTAGATACCGAACCTCAGTTGCCTGAAGACAGATTTGCAATATGCATAGACGACTCGCATAAATCAAAGAAAGGGATACTTTACCATGCGTTTTTGCAATTACTTAACAGCTGCGTGATTACACGAATACCCCGCTCCCCATTACTAGCTTCCTGGAGTAGACCAGCACTTGCCTGCAAAGATCATATGGACTTTTGTGCCTTCAGATGGAACCCCAGCGTTATGGAACATTCCAGCCCCTTGTACTCATGGTCTTACCTTCAGCTGCTGATGCAGATCCCTGAGATGCTGAAGCTTTAAGAGTTTGCTCATATATGGAAATGAGCTCGCTGTCCTCCACTGCGAAGTAAACTGGCACAGCTGTTTCCATTAGAAGCATTTCTGGTTCAATAGCCATGAATTGCTAGGGGGGGAACATTAAGTGTACATATTACTTTGTTGCTAATTAATCAGCAGACATTACTTCTACCTACAACTTGATGTGCAGATATCTGGGATCAATAGCACTCAATAGCACACAGTCTCCCAGAGCCAAGCAGACAACAGATTGCCCAGCACCAAGATGACACTATCAAAATTAATTCCAAGAATGCAGGGGTTAGCACATTAAGCTCGCTCAGGATGGAGAAACAGATGCACATGAATTCATCTTCATCTTCATCTTCATCTTCTGATCCTTACCGAATGGCTTCATAGTGCAAGAATGCAATAGCAATCCAATGGTAATGGCAAGCAACCTAGCTACAACCCAATTTACCCACTATGCCCGGGAAATATTAAGCTAGCAAAAGCAAATGGACCAAAGTCAAATCGAATAACATTCTGTATTAGTTCTAGTTAGGATTCAGACTTTTCAGAGGAATCAAAAATATGTATTCTATCATCTTGGGAAATATAAAACCAACAACGGTCAACGTTCAAAAGCCCTCATTAAAATCTCAGCAACATTGGGCACAGTTAGCTGCGAAGTCCTGACAAAAATGATAAGTTACTCACTGTAGTGACTAACATACTCTTAGTTCTCAGTCCCCTTTCCTCCATACTGCATGGTCGTCCCTTCCAAGGGATGGGAGACGGAACCTTTCACCAGAAAAAAACGTCTTCCCCTTTAAATTTAGAGGCGCGTTGGGGTGAAGCCCTGGGAGCATGCGCTGCCCTGACTCCGCCACCACACCTCAGTCCTCATAGACGTGTCGACAATAGATTAACATTGCCTAATGACACCGGTTTTATTATTGGGGGCACGGGGAAAGGATGGTGGGACGTATGGAGGAAAGGGGACTAAGGACAGATTACATTAGTCACTACAGTGAGTAACTTATAATTACACTTACGTCCTGTCCTCTTTCCTCCATAGTGCATGGGTGATTACAACCGAGTGTAGCCCCAGGGTGGAGAGGAGACCCTCCTTAAGCAAACGGATTTCTAAGAAACGCCTGTCCTAAAGCCGCGTCTGATCTAGAGCAGGCATCCAAACAGTGGTGCTTGCAGAAACCCGAAGGGGTGGCCCATGTGGCCGCCCTGCTTTTGACTTGCCAGGGCAAAAAAGGGGGGTGGGGGAGGTTCTGGGAGTTTCTCTACTACCAGCCTATATCCCGTGTTAGAGTCTCAACCAGAGTCTTAGTTCACCGTCCTTTCACAGAAGAGACATTTCCACTACATATCAGTCTTTGTCCTGCCCAAGGGCAGTCCAGCACCAAAATGCCTTGCAATTCTCTTCTGAAAAAGATTACCAACAGCAACCCCAGACACGCGTTTCAGCCTTGTTGGGCCTGGTCAGTGAGGTGGAGCTGTGCCTCTAAGAACTCCCAGAACCCACCCTTGTTTTTGCATATTAAGTAGCTTTGGGTTTTCACCCTAAATTACGAGGGGTGATCCAGACGTGGAACCCTTGCTCACTGTTCATAGAGAAGCACAGCTCCACCTCACTGACGAAGTCCAACCCGGCCGAAACACGTGTCTGGGGTTGCTGTTGGTACTCTTGTTCAGAAGAAATTGCCAGGCATTTCAGTGCTTGACTGCCCTTGGGCAGGACAAAGTTTTGATTATGTAGTGAAATCTCTCTTCTGTGAAAGGATGGCGAGTTTAAGACTATAACCCCAGATATAGGACGGGAGTATAGAAACTCCCAGAACCCCCCTTGTTTTTGCATATGACTTGCCAGGGGACATGCCGCAGGAATGCGATGGCCATTGCGTTGGCTCCGACTGCGTGGGCCTGCATGTTGACCAGCAGTGGCTTATGCTGCCCCTCGTAAGCTTCTTTGATGGCGGAGACCATCCAACGGGCTATGGAGGCCTGATATCCCGGACTTGATCCGGAAAAGGTGACGAGTGTCCGACTTGCAGAAGCCCTTGGTCCTGTACAGGTAGAAGTTCAGGGCATGCCTCGCATCCAGGCAGTGCAGAAACCCCTGTGCCTCATCTGTGGGCTCAGCAAAAAACGTATGCAGCACCATTTCCTCGTTCAGATGGAATGCGGAAGGCACCTTAGGTAGGAATGCTGGGTGTGTCTGCAGGACTACCATCTCTGTAAAACATAGTATAGGGCTCCGAGGCTGCCAGCGTCTGGATTTCGCTTATCCTGCGAGCCGTGGTGAGGCCTACTAGCAAGGCCGTCTTAATCAGTCTGATGTGCGCTGATGCCATTGGCTCAAATGGTTTGTGCAGCAGGTCACCCAACACTATATTGAGGTTCCACACAGGGTGTGGCCTCTTGATGGGAGAGTAGAGTCTGGCGAGCCCGTTATATGCTTCTTGACAATCGGGTTGGAAGAGAAGACCTCTTCCTCCGAGTTTCTGTAGGCCCCAATGGCTGCCAAGTAAGTGTGGCAAGTGTCTACATGCACGCCAGAGTGGGCGAGGTGCACCGAGAAACAGAGCACGTCGTCCAATGTACATGCAAGGGGGTTGCTACCCTTAGAGTCTGCCCAGTGGCACAACCTGGTCAATTTGCTGTTATACTGGGCCCTGGCAGCTTTGCTCCTAGCTCCTTTTATGATCTCTAGATTAGTATGAGACAGGCTGAGGTGTTCTAGCATGACCTGCTCAGGAACCATTCTCTGAGGGCTAGTTTCTGTGGCGTGGGGTGAATGACCCTGCCCCCCTGCTGCGCCAGAAGATGTGTTTGGCCCGCCGGAAGGCTAATGGGAGGTCCCTCAGAGGCAGAGCAGCTCTGTGAACCATAGCCTGGCTGGCCACCATGGCGCTATCAGAATGACGCTGAGTTGGCGAGACTCCTTTATCTTGCATATCACCCTGTGTATCAGCAGCGTGGGCGGGATGGCGTATGCCGTCATGCCATTCGACTGAATTCGAAATGCATTGCCGAGGGAGCTGGGGCCCTGCCAAGAGGTGAACTGTTGGCACGTCTTGTTGTCCCAGGAGGCAAAGAGGTCCACCTGGGGGCGTCCCCATCTGCTGAAGATCTCCTGCGGTACGAGGTTGTTAAGCTACCACTCATAATTGTCCGGTCCCAGTCTGCTGAGCCTGTCTGCCTCCAGGTTGGACTCCCCCTGGAAGGTGGACAGCCCAGAGGTAGATGTTGTTCTCCAGGGGCAATTCCCACATGCCGACTGCCAGTCTGAAGTGGAGGGGACCTGGTGCCTCCCTGCTTGTTGACATAGAACATGCTGGTCGAGTTGTCTGAAGATGACCTTGCCCTCGATAACCATAAGGAAGGCTCTGAGCACTAGCCAGATACCCTTTAGTTCTAGCCAATTGATATGGCCCTCCTGCTGGCTCCAGGTGCCATGGACGCAATGGTTGTCCAGGGTGCCCCCCCATCCATCCATCGAGAGAGGAGTCTATAGTGATGGTGACCTGCGGGTTAGGTTGATGGAAGGGCTAGCCCATCCGCAGGTTGCAGTCCCTGGACCACCATGTGAGGCCCAGGTGAAGAGAAGGGGAACGATGAACATCTACGCCTGAGAACCCAGTTCCAGGTTCCATGAAGCCGCAAAGTGAAGCTGTATCCTCCTCATCCTGAGTCTTGTCTGGGAGACGACCAATAGGACTGCTGCCATGAGACCCAGTAGGTGTTGATACCACCAGGCTGATGTCACTTCTGTGCTGAGGAAGTGCGCAGTGGCCCTCTTGATGGCCGTGATCTTGTCCTCTGTCGGAAAAACTGAGCCTGTGTCACAGATGAGCCCAAAGAAGGTCAGAGTCTGCGTAGGCTGCTGCAGCAGCAGCGACTTCTTGAGATTGAGAGAAAAGCCCAGATTGTGAAGTGTGTTCATGAGGGCGTGTGAGGTGCAGTGCACCACTTCCGGAGATGAAGCCCTGACGAGCCAGTCGTCGAGGTACGAATAGATAGTCCCTGAGGAGGGCCGCCACTGTATTCATCAGCCTGGTAAAGACCCCGAGGGCCGAGTTGAGGCCAAAGGGAAGCACCTTGTACTGGAAATGGTAGCCCATGATCCTGAATCATAGATAAGAACGATGAGGCTGCCAAATCGTGACGTGTAAGTAGGCATCCTTTAGATCCAGGGAGCACACCCAGTCTCCCCTGCACCACAATGTCTCCGCTATTAAAGCCAGCATAACCATCTTGAATTTTTAGAGGTAGGGAGAGGTTGAGGGTGGAAAGGTCCAGCACAACTCTCAGGCCCGCCTGGTTCTTTTTCTGAATGGTAAAAATCTTGGAGTAGAAGCCTAAGCCTCGCTAGGAGACTAGGACTTCCTCCACTGTCCGGCTCTCGAACGACTGGATCTCTGCCAAAAGCATTGCTGTCCCAACCTATGGGAGTGGGGGTGAAGCGTGAGGAGAGGCTGGGTTGGGTAGGCGGTACCCCGTGGATACTACCGAGGATCGAGGGGTCCGCAAAATTCTGGTGCCAGAACTGTGCATGGAGAGCAAGCCTGCCCCCCACTGGAGACACGTGGACCCGGAGGGGCACGTCATGCCTTCTTTCCCTCTGAGGCTGTTGCAGAGGAGGGCGACTGGAAAAAGCACTTACTCTTCCCCCTCATCCCCTTTTTGTTGTTTGCGCCGATGTTGACTCAGTGAACGGTCAGACTGCCTGGACCTCTGCTCTTGGAAGCCGCGGAACCCTCCGTATGTGCGCCCCTTGTCCAAGCGCTGCTGTGACTGGGTGTACGTTTTGGGCGTGGTCTTTGTGAGAATGGATGAAGACTAGGCCGTTTGTGAGCTGTTTTTCTTTATGTCCAGCTACTCGTCCTTGGTGGAGTGGAAGAGGTCACCCCCTTCGAACGGAAGGTCTAATATGCGTTCCTGGACATTCCGGGGTTGAATTTAGCAAGAAGCCAGGCTGTTCTTCTCATGTCCATGGTAATGCAGATGGTCCGGCCAGAGGTGTCAATGTGGGCCACAGTGGACTCCATGGAGGTCTTGTGCCACCATCTTGGCCTCTGCCAGTCCAGCCTTGAATCGCGATTGGCTCTGCGCCAGAAGCTCTGGGAGGAAGTTGGCAATTTCCCGCCAAAGCCTCTGGGTAACGGCTGCCAGCATGGCATCCGCGTTGGCTTGACAAAGATGCAGAGACACATTGGAATACAGCTTCTTCCCATACGCCTCCAAGATCTTCTCCTTGCCTAGCAGTGCCGCGGAGGAAGAGGCAGAGGACGACAGGCTTGCGTATAGTGATGCCGCAGTGATCACCGAAGAGTGCAGCTGGAGGTGGGCCGATAGCAAGAGTATCCCTCTCCATATGCCTGTACTTGGTGTCCAGGCCTCGATTGATCGGAACCGAGTGGGGCTTGAGCCAGCCCTTTTTGGCGAAGGCGACTCCGTCCTTCTGCATCGGGATCCCTGTTCGCGCCGAGAGACGTAGCTTGAGGACTTAGGCGAGGATTCCCTCAGATGGTTGCTCGACTTCGGGTTGAGGAAGGCCCCAGTACTCTGCCAGCCCTGCAAGATGTTCATGGAAGGCCTTGGCCGATGAGTGTGTTGGGCTCCTCCTCATCCTCATCCACCCGAGAGTCTGGTTGGTCCGGCACAGGTGGAGGGTTGCTGGTAGCCAAAGGCTGGGGTGTGGAGACCATAGCCGGAGGCTGCAGCGGAAGCTGGTACGGAACCGATTGCACAATCAGTTGGGGGCCCGGAGCGGGCAGCAACGGGTGAACAGGGGCGCCTGTACTGGGGCCTGCGGCGCTGGAGCCATTGGCGGGAGCACATCCCCGATGGCATCCCAGAGGATGACCTCCCCCCCCCCCCCTCCATCCAAAGAGATTTCATGAACCCGAGGAACCTTTAAAAAAATCTGTCCTCTCAGGCCAGAGGGGTGGTAGGCGATAGATGGGGTAGCAAGCAACTGCTTGAGCCATTGCATGCCCTGCCCATATGGACGCAGCGGAAACCTGCCCTGTGCAAATGAAGGGTAGGCTGTAGGCCACATACCTGGTTGACACCAGTCCCCACCCTGACAGACGTTGCTCCAACTGCTCCCTGCCTAGGTGCGGGATCGGGCAGATGTCAGAAATGTCTGCACAGGGCGGCCATTTTGTCGAGCTGCCTTCCACGTGCCTGCATCGTGTTGCTTGGCTCACCGGGCCTAGCCCCATCCAGGACTCTTCAGTGTGGCTCATGAGGCCTACCCTGTTCCCCAGGCTGAGACCTGGTAGGCGGTTCACCCTCGGCATATCTGCTGGTAGAACTGCGTATATTCGCCCCCTTCGACATGTTACTGGTACTACGGCGTGGCCCCTCGGTGAAGACCCGGTAAAAGAACCTTCTGGTTCCCCCAGCACCATCACCTGGAGGATCAACTGACTCCCTCGGTCAGCCGGCCGGTAGCCGATTTAGCCTCAGTACTCGCACTGGTAAGTGAACCTGAGCGGTTCCTCCCGCACAGGCGAGTACCTGGAAAGGAGTCTCCCTTGCAGGGTGCACTGGAAAAGAGTGGCCCTACCTTGGCCCTGGATCGATGATTGACGCAGTCCTTCAGGTCCTCTGGAGGAGATCTCTGGAAGAGCTCCTTCCTCCTGGCTAGTATGTTCTTCAGAGAAAGAGGAAAGTGCGTTGCATGTGGTACAAGCTTGCCAACCGTGGTCTGGGCCAAGGCACCGTAGGCAGAGGGCGTGGGGGACTGAAGTTGGAAAGAGCCCATCGCAGGATGGACACCTGCTGAACCCTGTAGCAGTTGACATGCGCCGGGGAGGAGCGTGACGTCCGAGGACCATGTACCTGTGATAGAAAGTCAAAAAGAAAGAAGTATCCACACGTGGAATTACAAGGTCAAACCCAGGAGAGCTGGTGAATTTGGCCCAGAGTCGACACGGAAAAGGGGACTGAGGTGTGGCAGCGAAGTCAGGGCATCACATGCTCCCAGGGCCACAGCCCCGCGCACCTCTAAATTTAAATGGGAAGGTTTTTTCTGGTGAAAATGGTTCCGTCTTCCGTGCCTTGGAAGGGACATCCATGCAGTATGGAGGAAAGGGAACGGGACGCAAGAGTAAGACTGACTTAAGCAGGTAAGAATAAAAACTTTTCTTTCAAACAGGACATGAAACACCCATATGCCAGTAGGTAACCAAGGCAACCCAGTCCAACCTCACATGTACTATCCCACAGGAACCCACCCTTTCTTTCCACTTCAACATTTACAGGACACCTTTCATGGACATCATAAGAAAAACAGACTTCCCTGCTGTGATTATTTCGGTAACATTCAGACGGTCTAAAAATTAAACAGACTCAAATTGCCAACTGGATCTTGACAGAAGCAGATCTAATGGATTCCTGGATGACCAAAAACTGTTTAGAAACACATGATCCGCTCAATGAGATCATATACCATGCCATAATCACTTGCGTGAAGCGATGTGAAACTACCCTCAGTTGAAGAAAACCGTTGCAAATCTTTCAATTCTTATGGAAAACTCCCTAAGCTCTGGATCCGAAACAGATGCTTCCGTGTGACTATTTTACCCTTGCTGTGAGTGCGAAGGCCATCGAGTAACACATTATGGAACTTGTAAGAACTCAAAGGGCTAAAATAAAATTTATATATATTATAAAAAATAAAAAAAAAAATAAAAAAAAAAAAAAAACCACACAGGACCGCATGGCCTCTCATACAATCCAAATGGGAACTGGAGAGACTCCTGCTCTTGCAAATAAAATAGACGTTATAATTGGGGCTCCAGATAAGATTTTGAAGAGCGAGTACTTCACTTTCTGTTTTTTGAAGTTACAAATTCTAATTATTTTTTATGGGATCTGAAAAGAAATAGCCATTCCCAATGGAGCTTAAATATATTTTAACCCAAAAAACACGTAATCCATGCTTCATTTCAGCTAGAAATTACAAATGAAAACATGAGTCTATTCGTTGGATTCCTCTTCAGATTAGACAGTCACACTACGTCTGGGGGCACTGTTGGTCCAGCAATTAAAACCAATCCATGAAGTTGTGCGGGTATAAGCAGCGAGCAGGCAGTCTATTTGCTGGTTACTGGGGAGAAATTGTGGATTGTACACCATCTGTAAAGCTGGCGATAACTTGTTACAAACTTATTTCATTTTATTATTGTGATTTGGTTTAATAAAATTGCATGCAAAATATAAAACCTTTACACATTTCATTTCCCAATCTTGTACATCTTAATTAAAATCTTAGTGCAAATTGTCTGCCTGTTCGATAGTCTCCCATAGTGAAATGTATCCGTTAAATGCCTTTCTTTTATGATTCCTTATGTTCTTGTATTATGAGGTTTCATTAACTTTCCTAGTAAATATATACCTGTGTACACGAATCGTACATCGTTTCCCAGGTCAAACTCATTCCAACATTCTTCGATCGTTAGAAATTGATATTTAGCCAATAACCACATTAAGGTAGTTCTCCCTTTCTCCATGTACTACTGTGCATGATAATAGCACATGTTTCACGGTTTCAAGTGTACCTTGTTGTTTATTTACAGAATCTGCATAGTCCCTTATTCACCCCGCGTTGTCCTCTTGTGGGCAGGTATTAGTTTGTTGGATATATACCGCTAGCCTTATTTATTATTTTTAGGAAATTGTCAGATATTGTGGCATCATGTGTCCCTACCCCCCCCCCCCCCAATGTTCAGTCGCTGCATCCTTTCGCGATTTAAAGGCTAGTCTGATGGTTCGTGTGCTTATCCAATCTTTCCTTTTGAGTTTTTCTTTTCCTTTCCCAGGATTCTGTATCAGCTCGTCTAATGTGGAATCTAGGTCGTCCAAATAGTTAGTCCATGTTACCTTCCAGATGTTTAGTAGTTGAGCACTCTTTCCAATTCTTTTAGCTAAAAGAACTTTATAGCCAGACACTGGCTCTTGTAATGCTGTTTTTCTCAGCAGTGCAAGAGGCTTCCAACATACTATCGAGTGCATAGACTGTAAACCTAACTGAGCTTTTAGGGCGACTACTGGGAGACCACTGGGTAGGTTTAGGATTGGTTGACAAAATCTACTTTCAATCTTTGACCAAATTTCCCAGGTCATGTTTATACCTGCTTCTGCCCCATAGGTGATTATTGGTATCACTTTTTGATTATAGAAGGTTCGTACAGGAATTAGTGTGAACTTTCCATATCGGACATTTAATATTGCGCCTTGTGAGCCGAGCATTTTTATCTTGTTTAGCAGGGCTCTTATCCAGTTCTATCCGACACATGAGCAGTTAAACTGTATTCTGATTTCTTCAACAATGTCTAGTTTCTGTGTACCAATTGTCCAGTTGAATGCTTTTGCTTTGCAGTTTTTGCTAACACCAATTGTCAGTATTTTTGATTTTTCGATGTGGATTACAAGATCGTTTTGCTTCATGTAATTTTGCTGATTTAATAGGTGCTGCAGGTCAACTGAAGTCTGATCTACCAATACTAGATCGTCAGCATATGATAATGATATCTCCATGTTTAATTTTGGTGGATCTGTACTCCGGGCATCTGGCAGGTCTGCTAAATATAACCAAATAGTGTTGCTGCCAGTGGGTAGCCTTGTTGGACCTTTCTTTTCATTGGAATTGTTGGTTAATCCTCCTCCGTTTAGTCTTACCTGGGTCGCTGTCCTCTCATGAAGAGCTTTTATTGGTTGCAGGATGCCCTCCAGGCACTACAACTTTTGGAGCATTGCCCATAGTTTGACGGTTCACCCTGAAAAGCTTGCCTTGGATCTATAAAGGCCATGTAAAGCTTACATTTTGTTTGCTTTAGCACCGATAGGATGAATAGGTTTAACCCCGTCCCTGTCCCTTTGGTAAAGCCCGTCTGTCGAGGGTCAATGATTTGACTTTTCTTTGCTCAAGGAGAGTTTTTTTTTGCAGCAATCATGCAAATATTTACTCTTTAACATCGAGTAATGATATCGGCGGGAAATTTGAAGGATCATCTCGTTGGCCTTGTTTTAAAATCCGAAACCGTTATGCTGGTTGTCCATGATTTGGGAATTTGTTGTTTTTGCTCGATGTTATTGAAAATTAATGCAATCGGCTGGCTCCACGCAAGTGGATCCTTTTTTAGATCCAGGTTGGTTAACCCATTGGGACCGCCTGCTGAAGATTTTATTTGCCCTTTTATCATGTTCTTCAGTTGGTCTTCCTCAGTTTTCAAGTTCCATGGTTCCTTTCCCGTATTTGTTGGAGTTGGCTCTTCTTCAGTCTTTCCATCAAATACTTTGTAGTAATGCTCGAGCCATTTCATTTCGTTCAACGCTGTTTATCTGGCTCTGCTGATTTAGCGTTAGATTGTTCATTATTGTCCACATTGAGAGTTGTCGCCCGTCTCATTGCGCTACACTCTCATGGTCATCTCAACTGAATTCAAAGCTGGACTATTCAAATAACCTCAATAGAGGTTTTCCATATTTCTTGGTGCCAACTGCCTTCAAAAACCCCAAATGCAGCAGCCAGACACAGACACTCAAAAGATGAGCAACTCACCCTGAAACGCCAGACCCTTCACTGTCAAACACAGGATCCAATTAAAAAACACTGTGCATCGCATACAAAGTAATCTGAAAAAAGTTCAAGTGGCCTGTCTCGGTAATGTGCTGCGATCCAGAGAGGCAATCTTAGTGACATTCCCACAGCATGAAAAGGAAACGCTTCCAGGTGACTGCCTACAGGAGGACCTGCTGGACTACACAAAATCCTGAAAGATTTGAACGAATATAAATAATGCCAACACAAACATCTCAAGGTAGGCTGGGATGGACTAAGTTTGGAAACTGTCAATGCTACAATACTCTATCTGGGAACCACAAACCCAGAAGAACAGCCTTCAGTCCAGACCGCCCAGCAATACAACATGCACCCCCCGATCCCCGAGAAACTAAGTGAAGAATTGTCAGATACTAAAATCATCACAAAATAGGTAGACATTCTTTTGTTATATTTCTTGACGACTGGTGGCAGGATACTTCATAACAAGCTAGGAGAGCATCCTTTACCCAGATACCTCAGCAAAAGGACATTCAACAGTTTACATGTCTTGATTTAAAGAAAACACTTTTTTTAGTCCTCCTTATATAGACGGTTAACATGATCACTTATGACAATACAAGGTAGAAATTCATTAGGTTCTGCTACGCCAATCTCATCCATAACATTGAAGCAGCAATAAAAAGTTCATGTTTTAAGCTGTGAGCGAGGCCTTAAAACTTGCTCGCCACATATGCACAGCAAACAATTTCTTAAAAAATACCACTAACTAGCCGTTTAGAGCAAGTGTAAAGTCAGGCCTGCTTGAACCACTAAAAAGCTAGAGAATGGCTTGTCTATACACGTGATCTCAAATAACAGCAAAGGAGGAGGAGAAAGGTCAAAACAGACAAAACTGTCATGGTTTAAT
This sequence comes from Ambystoma mexicanum, assembly GCF_040938575.1. Classification (NCBI taxonomy): domain Eukaryota; kingdom Metazoa; phylum Chordata; class Amphibia; order Caudata; family Ambystomatidae; genus Ambystoma; species Ambystoma mexicanum. The sequence continues at coordinate 342,279,437 of NC_090921.1, read as the reverse complement.
ATTATTACCTCTTAAGATGTTTACTCAGGAAATCATCCCCTCACTTCTATGTGATGCTGATATTATTCCATCTACTTCACTTAACCAGTTAAATATATAGAAGGGAGAATATGGAATCTTTTGGGACTCTGAAATCTGCAGCATGATAATCTTCTCTTGCAGATTGGATTAGAATACTTTATGGAATTTGTTAATACTTCTGATGATTTTTTTAGTCCCACTCACATTTTATGAAGAAAATCTTTTCTTATTATGGGACTGAATTCAATAACATGTAACCTAATGACACAGCCTTATATAATGACATTTCCTGTATGTCATTTAATGAGACAAGATGTGTGATGCAGGTTGTCGGGGAGCACAGCGTTACGCCAGTAGGGGCAGGCTGAAGAGATGTGGTCCTGCGGCGGGGAACTGTATAAATAGGAAACAGGTGATGAGCCAGGTGAGAGGGGCCGAGACCAACGCAGTTGTAATATTTTTCCCCCCGCAGGTCAGACTGCAGGAGCATGTGGCGTGTGCAGGAGGAGAAGAGCCAGAGAAAGGACGTGAGCTGGGAGAAGAGCCGAATGCCGCAGGAGAGGGGTACCTTTGGGCATATTAGGAGGAGCAGGTGAGGGGCACCCGGCTGGGGAGCTGAGAGCCAGCGCCGCGCTCACACAGATAGTGAATAGGCCACCGGGGTATTGAGAACAAGCCAGCCAACTTGTATACATAGTGTCGTAGCCGAACGTTGCAGCACAGTATCCTTATTCCTACGGCACACCGCCAATGAGGGAGGCAACTCCAGACCAGGTGGCATCCTCTGGGGTCTGAGGCACCTAGGACCTCCCCAACACCTTTTGAAGAGATCACCCTAATACTGACAGCACAAATTTGATCCGCGGAACGCCACCCACGCGAGAGCTCAAACAGGACTTTCCTGTTCTTTGGGTTTGAGGCAAAAAGATAACGCCAGAGGCAAAACGCTACCAGGTTTGGAGCACTGCCCAGCGCACAGGGAAAGAGGGTAGAATGGCTAGAGAAGATGTGCACAGTGAGTCAACCTCCACCCCTTTAAGGCTGGACGATATGGATGTTCTCGCTTATCTAGACAGTGTGCTAAAATGTCAATAAACCAACTATATTACTGCCTCAGTTTCCTTTTTCCAATACCCTAACCAGGTGACAATATGCATTTTTTTTAAATTGTTTTTTCAACAGGAGAGATCATGGGAGCAAGATTGGGCATTTCCAAGTGAAGAGTGTGCATGTTGATTCTGCTGTGTTATGCCTTTTACTGAATCATACGTACGAAGAAACGGAAGCAACAAAGAAGAAGGCAGAATCTAAAAAGGAAAAACAAATCAAGACAAACACTCCTTTCAATGGACAAACAAAACCCAGAAAACAAATTGATCACTGCAACCCAGTCAATGCTAGTTCAATATCAAAACACACCAAAGATACACAAAATCCTACGTGATGGAGGAACATGGTAGAAGTCTCACCAGTAACTTCATTTCTCCAGCGTTGGTATCTTTCATAGATTCACATGCTGTGAATAGTTCCAGTCGGCAGGCTGGGAATCCCCAGTTACTTTAATTATAATACATTTCCTAAATGAAAACCTTTGCACCTTGAGTGTCCTACCTACATCGTTGTGGGTGCTTTTGGTCCCCACCAATAGGATGCCAAGTGTAAAGCTCCGCCCCAGCAGCTTCCCCACAGATTTTAACCAACCTCGCTTGTGGGATTAACCCCCAGGAGACTGTTTGACTGGAGGGGACCGCTGGCAGGTGCATGTAAACCTATGAAAGATTCCAACGCTGGAGAAATGGAGTTCCTAGTAAGAAACGACTTTCTCCAGCATTGGATCTTTCATAGATTCACATGCTATGAATAGATTGTAAAATAGTAATACCTAACTCGAGGAGACAGCCAGGCAAAAAAACAATAGCACTATTTCTGTGTGTATATAAAAAAGGCACACAGACAACAGATGACCCCTGAAGCTGCAGGGCTTACCTTACTGGAACAGCCGCTGTAAGACTGCCCTCCCCATCTGCACATCCTCTGCTTGCTGCTGTTGTAGGCAGTAGTGCCTCCTAAAGTTGTGAGGCACTGCCCATGTAGCCGGCTGGAAGATGTCCCTTATGGGCACACTGTCCCATGTCGCTGCTGAAGCCGCTGTTGCTTGTGGAGTGTGCTTTAGGTGTTGCCAACAGCTTATTTGCTTTGTCATGACAGAAAGATGGTAGAAGAGATCCATCTTACTATACCTTGTTTTGTGATAGCTTTGCCTTTATTTGACGGTCCAAATGCCATGAAGAGTTGTCTTGTAGGCCCTTTTGACATCCAGGGAGTGAAATGCCTTTTCCACCGGAGTAGTAGCATTTACAAAAACGGGGGTAACGGGATTGTTGCATTTTTGTGAAACTCAGACAGCACTTTTGGCATAAAGTGAGGGCTGATGGACAGGATAACTTTGTCCCTGGTAAACATTGAGTATTGCGGGTCTATCACAAGAGCCTGAAGCTCCAAAACCCTGTTGGAGAAGTAATTGTACTAGAAAAGACAATTACCAAGTCACAAACTTTATGTGGGTTGTAGCCATAGGCTCGAACAGAGGCTTCACAGGGCCTGCAAGGACCAGAATCAAACCCCACAGTAGAGGTAACTTATCTGGGGAAAAGAATGAAGTATTTAAGAACATGCTTGAGCAGACTGTCAATGAACATGGAGTGAGGGGGTTCTCGCTTTCTAGTAAATCTGGAAATAGCTGTGTGGTGGACCTTTGAGGAGAGTGCAAGACCCTCTTTTGGTAGTTTAAAGAGGTATGAGAGGACCTGCTGCGGCTCCGTCACCAATGGTTCCAGGTTGGGTTGTTGTGAACACCAGGTACAAAACTATTTTCCATTTTTTGGTTGCACAAGTTATTTGTGATGGAGGTCTGAAAACCAAGTTTGTCTGGGCCAGCTGGGGGTCACCAAGATGATCTTGCAGGGGTACATGTGCATCATTTGGACTTCTCTCCTGATTAGCGGTATGGGAGGGAACGCATATGCAAATGTGTTGGTCCATACGAAGGAGAACGTGTCCCCTTGCAGGTCCCGATGTGGAAGTCTGCTCATGAATTTCTGGCACTTTGTCGCTGTGGCGAAGAGGTCTAATGAAGGATGTCCCAGGCTGCGAAGATCCTGCAGATTTGGCTGCTGTGAAGTACCCACTTGTGCGACTATGCCGTGGTCCTGCGGAGGCTGTCCGCACGCTGATTGTGTACTCCTGACAGTGAAATGCCTACAGTGTGATGGAGATGGTCTGAGCTTCCCGTGACATTAGCCGACCTGGATTCGCCCTGCTTGCGGCGGTAGTACATTGTGGTGGTATTGTCGGTAAGGACCCACACCAGAGTTTTAAATTAGTGCGAGGAAAGATTCCAGGGCCCAGCAGACCACCTGCAGCTCTAGGATGTTAATGTGTCGGGAAGTTTGCTTGGCGTCCAAAGGCCTTTGGCTTGGTGCTTCCCCAGGTGAGCTCCCCATCCCGCCACAGAGGCATCTGCTACCAGGGTGAACTGATGGATTGGTTTGAGCAGCGGGACCCCCACGGTTATGTTGCTGTCCATGGCCCACCACTGGAGTGAGTGCAAGAGAGTTGGAGTGATTGTGACTTTGTCCTCCCCTGATCCTTGGGTTTGTGACCATCTGCTTGCTTGAAATTGTGGTACTGGTTGCATGCGTAGCCTGCAATGGGGGAAATCAAGGGTATACGGGATGACATGGCCCGAGTAGTGCCGTGTACTTGCACAAGGACATCCGTTTGCTTGGAGTGAAGGAGCGGGCCAATGCTTTTAACGTGCAAATCTTCATGGCGGATGGGCTGCCTAGGCTTTGCACCATGGAGAATTGTGCTCCCAGGAACACTAAGGCGATGGCGTGGTGCAGGACTTTTTGTAATCGATTGCAATCCTAGCTCTTGGAGAAGAGTTTCTTTCTGCACCAGAGAGACTGCCGTCTCTTGGAACGTTGAGGCCCTGACCAACCAGTGGTCTAAATATGGGTAGAGGTGGTAGCCTTTTCTTCGCAGGTATTGTCTGCGTTTCCGTGGTGAATTGGGATGTGGAAGTAAATCTAAAGCTGCCAGGCTTTCATGCTGTTGCACTGCCTTTATTACATCCTGTAGCTTGATCATTTTTTTGATATTTTTGTTTATTTTTCTTATGTTCCGGATGGGTCGCACATTTTTCATCAGGTTTCTTTACTACAAAAAACCTTGAGTACACCCCTTTTCCTATCAAATGGGGAGAGACCTTTTTGATTGCTTTTTTGGCAAGCATTTGACGCACCTCATGAAGGAACCGCAGGTGTTCCACTGTTGTGGGAGGTATGAGTTTTTGTTTACGCTTTACCTCTAACAGGTGGCCATGTTGGATGACATCTAGCACCCATCTGTCCTTGGTTATTGTTTGCCACTTGAATGAGCAACGTTTCCTTCCACTGTCGTGCCCCTGGGGTTGTCATCGCTGGGATTTGTTCTGCCTACCCCTTTGAGAGGTGGCTGAGCATCTTTTGTTGTGGCTGGTGGTAACCCTTAGAGCGTTGGAACTATTGATCGTTCCTCTTGGACCGTTCAGAGTAGTAGCTGGACCTGGAGTAGCCTTGGAGCATCTAGAAGATGATCTAGATTGGCCTGCCGCTCCCCGAAAGGGACTATAGGAATTCCTACCCTGCAGTGCAGTTAATGACTGTGCGGTATCAGAGTCTGCTTCATGGCGTTGTTAATTGTGTCCCCGAAGAGGTTTCCAGCCTCGAGTGGCTAGTCTTTGACTTTATGTTGTACCTCTAAAGTCGGTACAGCGCAAACGCCATTACCCATTTGTTTTAATCCTGTTACTGCAAGGTCCGCTGCGATGTTGATGCTGTGGTTAGAAGCTTCCGCGCCTTCATGTACGATTGTCATGGCCTCTTTCTGATGGGGTTCTGGCAGGTGCTCCAGGATGGGAGCCAGTCTGTGCCACATCTCGTGATCATTGTGGGCTACATGGCGAGGGAGTTGGCAGCTTTAACTGTAGTTGCCCCGATGGCAAGCACATTCTTACCGAATGAGTCTAGTTTCCTCCCTTCACTTTCTGGCGGGGGAGCACATTTCTGTTTCGACTTGCCGCTGCTGAAACTACCGACTCTGGAGAGGGCTTAGATGCGAGGCATTTGGTTGCAAAATCCAGGGCCTTTAATTTCTTGTCCAGCCTAAAGTGGACTGCTGGTTCTGTATACGGGTGTTCCAGGGTTCGCAAACCTTGCTAAAACATGGTCTAGAATGGGTATAGAGAACCTAGCTTTGCAACGCTTTCTCATGTGGTCAAATAGAAAAAAACAGTCTCTTTTCTTCCACTGGCGCCAAGCCGAATTCTTGACACGCTTGGAACGCAAGGAGTAAAATGCCCGTATGTCATCTGGTGATGAGGGCTGTGGCGGGCTACGTAGTGTTTCTGCCTGAACTGTATAATCTGTATCCCAGGTGTCATCCCTGTGTGGTGAAGTCCGTATCCTTAGGGCCGTTGTCTGGGTCAGTGTCCAGTAACTCCCCTTCTTCCTGGTCATCGCGTGTTGGACTCCCTCTGGGGGGTGGGAGGGTGGTGGTCTGGGTAGAGATGGCAACCTGCGAGGGGTCACTTTGCTAATTCCCTGGGACGGGACGATAGGCTTTTCTCTACGTGAGGGAAGTGGTCTCGATTTCCCCTGGTGCAGCTTGCCTGAGGCCCTGCGAAGGGTCAGAGTGAGGAGGGGGTAGCCTGGTGTAGCATTGTCCTAGAAGGTTTTGTAAGGTTGACAACACCTGTAGAGACAGATTGCAGATTTTATGGTTATGTTGGGATTACTCCTATTGCCTGCCCCAAGGTCACCATTGTAGGGCCCACCTGAGGGCAAGAAACTTCCAGCACACTGGTGCTCGCTCCCCCTTCTCCTGTTCATGGGAGACTAGGGGCCCAGTTTTGGTCTTGTGTTTGAGTCGGAATCTGTGTTTACAAGGAAATTGTCCATTGGCGTTTCAAAATCAGATGGGATTTCGTGCTAGAGGATCTCCTCAGGCATGACCTCTGGGTATGTGATAGGTGATACCCCTGTAGGGTGTTCCCTTATACTGGCGTGGTCATCCTTTGAGGACCTATGGCTTCCCTCGAAAGGGAGAATGGCAATTGACCCCTCCATGCAAGGGCAGGTGTCCCATGGCCAGAGCGGTGAAATGAGCCATGGACAGGACGGGCTCAATGGTATGCAGTCTTTATAGGGAAAATGTTTCATTGGAAACTTTTCCAAGTGCATATGTATGTGGGGTAAAGGGTTATATTTGTTTGGGGTGGATTTTTAAGGAATTAAAAATGGAGGTTGGGACTGGCCACCAGGGGGCGCAGAGATGAACACACTCTCTGCGATAGCTCCGTCAGCATTACCCCGGAAGATGAGTTGAGCCCCCTCTTCCTGGTTACCCCCCCGTGAAAATTCGACGAGATAGTTCTTATAAAAGCCAACACGCCAGTAATGTCTTTTCAGTGCTTTTATTGTGCAAGGTTAAACACAGCATATAAAGACCCAACACATTCAGGATATCAGCCTTAACTGAATTTAATTAAGAAACAACACTGCTAAAACATTCCACATTCCAATAGAACATTCCATTGCATGGCTATTCTAGAATAAGCATGGTTAAGCAAACCATGAAATAGCTAGACATTTATACAACACATCCCCCCCTCCCCTATTTTACAAACAAAAATTATATACAAGAACACAGATTGTCTTAGATAAATGAAAAACAAATAAAATTTAAATCATCTTGCAATCTTCGCGACTCTGGACAAATTCCAGACTTGACCACTTTCCAAACCTACAGCGTTCCTGAAAACCCGCACAACCCTAACAGGGTCAGTGTACAGGGGCTCTCCTTTCTTCGACAGCACAGCTTTTCTTATTCGAACCCAATCTCAACCACAGTTCTCTTTTTTGGATGTTTCTCATTGACTCTCTCCACTCATTTACCTTTGCGCACATCCATTTTCCTTTTTACCTCATCTACAATCACATCCGTCTCTCTCGCTCTGCCCAACCAGGCTGGTGACACCATGGTGTTGGCTTTTCGGCCCCTCATGAGTTCAAAAGGACTCATACCTGTCTCGACACCTGGAGCCATCCTCAACGCATACAACCTTTCCTTCACCGCCACTCTCCTGTCTAGGCCACACGCATTTGCTCCTCGAATGGCTTCCATAATACATCGATTTACCCTTTCAACCATACCATTTCCTTGAGGATAATATAGAGGAGTTCTTTTGTGTTCAATCCCACATTTAACAAGGTAGTCCTGGAGTAAGTTTCCCGTGAATTGTGGACCATTATCAGTGAGAATACTCTTAGGTAGGCCCTCTCTCTCAAATGCATTCTCCAGAAATTCTTTAACACGTCGACAAGTGACTTCTCTCACAATCTTGAATTCAGTCCATCTCGAGAAGGTATCAACTAGAGCAAGGATGAACCTTCCTCTACCCATCCAAATGTCAACCGGACCCAAAACATCCATCGCTAAATCCTGCCACACTCCCTCAGGAGTGCTCGTCTTGCCCATTGGCTGGGAAACTGCTTACACATTTTTCCCGGATTTGACACAATCAGTGCATGCACAAACTACCCTCTCAATTTCACGGTCAATCCCTGGCACCAATAATCTGCTTTTATCACTTCTTTCGTTTTACACACGCCTATATGTCCTTGATGGGCAATCCTTATCAACTTTTCCCTCAAACTTCCAGGAACCACCAATTTGTCCCACCGAAATAGCAAACCCCCTTTCACCGACAATTCCATTCTTACTTCCCATAGTGACCTTTCTTCTGCAGTAAGTAATTTTTTTTCAGGCCCTCCTTCTACAAAAGTCACACGTTTCCACATTTCATCTGATTCTAAAACACAAATCCATTCTTGCTTCTGTATAATACCTTCCACGGTTACAAAAACCATTTAATTTTCACCATATCCATTGCTGCCTCCCTCACTGGTACCATTCTCCACTTTCACCCTTGAGGCATGATCTGCTTGTACATCATTTTTGCTGCAACCACCGCTATTGTGAATTTGTGGCATTGTAGCCTTGTCACCCAACCCGCAACTCTCCTAGATATTTTGTCATGGCCTTTACATTCAAAAATCGACTTAAGAGTCTTGTGGTCTGTTCTGAAGGTAAAATCTTGTCCCCACACGAAATTCTTAATTTTCTCTATGCCCCAATGGCACACCAACGCTTCCTTTTCCAAAACAGACTAATTGAGTTCTGCGCCTCAACATGCGGGATGCATGCATGACAACCCTCTCTGTGCCATCAACATCTGGCTGCAACATTACCACACCTATACCAGTATCACTGGCATCGACCGACAAAATAGTCCTCTTCCTAGTATCAAACATCGATAAAGGTTTGGCCGTATCAATCTTTCTTTTCATCACTTCAAATTCTCTCTCACAATCCTTGCTCCAAATAAATTCAACACCCTTTTTAAACAGACCCCTTAAACTGGTTATGCAATCAGCATAATTTTCAACAAATCGATGATAAAATTCAATAGTACCAAGAAATGACCGCAATTCTGCTTTATTCTTTGGCACTTGTGTTTTAAGGATGGAATCTACCAAATTCCTTTTTGGTCTGAGCCCTTGCTCCGATATCTCATGACCCAAATATTCAACAACCCGAGTCATAAAAACACATTTATCACCCCGCAACGTTATACCCCTCGCCTTAAAAATGGTGAGGACCTCATCAAGTCTTCCCTTCAATTCTTCCTCAACTTTATCACATATGAGAACATCGTCCTGAAAGCACCACACTCCACTAACATTCCTTAATAACTTGTCCATAACTTTTTGGAATACTGAAGATGCCGATATTAATCCAAAAGGCATACGCCGAAATTGATATATTCCCTCATAGGTAATGAACGCAGTCAATTTGCGTGATTCTACATCTAAACTAATCTGATGGTAAGCACTTGCCATATCAAGTTTTGCAAAGAATTTTGCACTTCCAATCCTACTCAGCAGCTCGCCCATGTTGGGGAGAGGGTGGCGATCAGCCACAACGCACCGATTGAGTTCTCTCAGGTCAACACATACTCTCAAATCCCCACTACTTTTCTTTACTACTACCACGGGAGAAATCCACTCCACTGCCTTGGCAGGTTCAATAATACCTTCCTTTTCTAATTTCATGAGCTATTCACGCACAGCTTTCCGCATTGACAAAGGTAAAGGCCTAAGTTTAGATGCAACTAGTTTGCAACCCTCTTTTACAACAATCTTGTGGACCATTCCTTTTAGGCACCCTACATTACTGCTCAATACTTCTGGGTACTTAAGTAACATCTCATGACTTCTGGTATTATTTCTACTCGATCCATGTATATTGGCCACATTAAGTACTTGCTCCTCACTATTGGGATCCAACTTAATACACAATCCTCTCTGTTCCTTCCAGCCCAGCAACGTTTCACCCCTTTTTGTGACATACATTTTTCCATAAGTCACTCTGCCCTTAAATTTGAACTCAGCATTGCAACATCCCAAAATTTGTATCTTGTCTCCATTGTACCCACCAGGCATTTTATCGGAGGGAAATAGATGCTCTATAGAACCACCAACCACATTTTCAAAAACCACTCTGGACATCAACGTGATTTTTGAACATGTGTCTGCTAACATTTTAACCAAACGTCCATTCACTTCTATCCAGGCAGAAGGGTGTTCACATTCATCAGACCCGGTGCACTTTACCATGTGCACAGTAACAATTTCATTCTCATACATGTCACCTTCCTCAGATGATGCACCATCATACTCTTCAATAAGAAGTGTTCCTTTTCCGCTACCAACCCGATAATTTTTGCAGCAATTCTCAAAATGACCCCATCTTTTACAAATACTGCAATTGACACGCCTTCCAGGACATATGGGAGACGTGGACAAATGTCGAGGGCAGCCACATCGAAAACACAATCTATCTTCCCTTTTTATGTTACCCTGGGCTCTATCTTTCCGAAAACTTCTATTTCCTTGTTCACTTTCCCCACCTTTGCTTCGAGTAGCCTCATGACGCCTATTAGGTTTGAACTTCTGCTTCTTTTCTTTCGGATAGGCTCCCTTCTTTTCACCCACCCTCAAAACCTCAACATTTGGCACTGACTTATTTTCTTTAACCGCCAATTTTGCTCGATCCTTTTTGCAATGCCTATAACCTCCTCTAAATTGGGGTCATCTTTCAACCAAATTTCTTCACAATTTTATCATTCACACAGTGTAACATAAACTGGTCTCTTATATGTTCATCTAGATTATCACCAAATTTACAATTAAGAGACAAATGTCTCAGAGCCGTAATGTAGTCTTCGACAGATTCTCCCTCATTTTGGAATATCATGCCAAAATGGTATCTTTCCAAGACAGTACTCGTCTTAGCCTCAAAATGTTTGTCCAACTTAGACAAAGCCTCATCAAAATCGTTAGATCCCCTACCAAGTCCAGCTCAGGGATGTCTTGTAGAGTGTCATATTCTCTGACCCTCATATCCCAAAAAGTGCATCAGCATTGCCACCTTCCGCTCCACAGACATTCCATTTCCACAGGTAGCTTTAACATAATGTAAAAAACCCTTTTTCCAGGGTGCCCACTTGATCTTGGGAGGGCCTGGAGTGGGCATAAACACTTGGGGACCAAGAACCCCAGAAAGCGTCATGTTATATCTTCACTCCACAACACTGGATATTAAATGAGCGTCTGGGATTCCTTGTCCAGCACCAGAGCACCAACACAGATGGCCCCTCCCCTTTTGTTATAATTGGTGACACGAAACTGGAGACAGTCCTCCTCAAAGTGTTCCCCCTTGTCAAAGGGATTATGGGAATTACACAAGCAAGTCAGTACTCTTTCCCGGTGGGAAAATATTTTCCTCCCTTGCGGACACACCTCCCCACTGCGATCTCACCTGGGTGTCTCCGTGCACCACCGTACTCCCAGACCGCCTTCCCCAGAGGGCCCTGGGCGGGTTCACTCCGAACAGCAATGTGAGACCGCTTATTCAGCCGCAGACTCACTTGCTCGGAGCCATGCAAGGAAATGCAAACGCGCGGTTCCTTCCACGATGATTGCTCAATATCCGGACACGTGACAGTTCACGGGGTAGGTGCACGTATGTACGCACTCTATGTCACCGCCTCACCCAAAATGTAGAGCGATCTCTGCGCCGTGAACGAAAGCCAGCTCCTTCAGAGCATTAGGCTTTGAAAAGAGGTGCCGCACCTCCAGGTCACGATGAGATTCTGCACCCGGCGTCTCACTGCTTCCTCCGCTACTCGGATCGGCACTGCTGTCTGGGTCAGCACAAATCCGCTCCTCTGCATAGACGAGGCGCGGGTGGCAAACCAACGCTACCACACGCTGGGAGCCAGTTCCTCTTCACTGCATGAGACACAGCGAGCGTTGCCCTTATACGGTCAGCCGGTGTTGGCGGTCTCGATGGGGATCGACGATGGTTGATGAAGCGGGGCAGGCTTCACAGGAACACACATCCCATCCTCGTCGCCATTCTTATAAAAGCCAACACGCCAGTAATGTCTTTTCAGTGCTTTTATTGTGCAAGGTTAAGCACAGCATATAAAGACCCAACACATTCAGGATATCAGCCTTAACTGAATTTACTTAAACAACAACATTGCTAAAACATTCCACATTCCAATAGAACATTCCCTCGCATGGCTATTCTAGAATAAAGCATGGTTAAGCAAACCATGAAATAGCTAGACATTTATACAACAATAGTGTTGGCGGAACGCCCCCTCCCCCCTTGGCCTGGGAAAAATCCCGAGGAGAAACGGACCTCCGCACCCCCCGAAACAGCCGGAGGAAGACGGCCCCTCGAGACTACGCCACCACACGCGCAGGCAGCGTGTCAACGAGAACCGAGGCCCCGCATGTAGGCCTCGCGGAGTCACTACGCCGACAGGGACCAGCTTCTGGCCCATACGAAGCGAAGGGGAGGGCCCACACCCTCAGTGCCCGGAGACAGCATCCCCGAACGTTGCAACACAGAAGATCTACTGGCCTCCATAACACCATCCCCCGACATGACTCCCCGGAGGGAAGCCGCCGCGGAGCCACATTACGCGGTGCGGAGATCGCTTCCCTCTGAACTCCAAGACACACAGGTACGTCGCCGACCGCCACGGACCCTACTCCTCAATGATGAATGGGCTGAACCCGAGATTAATCGAGGCCTAGACACCCGCGTGTTGTGAAGTGTGTAGAGGTCCGGGTGGACGCTTTCTGCCGGCCTCCTCTATTGGACTCCCTCGCCCTCACAGGAACTGTCAACAGGGACCTGCGGTGTCCTCTGCCCTATCCCGGCACCTCAAGTGGAGCAGCGTGCACTTGCGCCCGGACCATCGGGCCCGCACCCAGACACGAACAGGGGATTGGGCCACAGTGCGGACCTTGGACGGTGCGGCAGACACCCACACCCGGGCCGCCCCCCACCCCCAAGGGCCCACAGTGTGACACGGACGAGTGAGTAGACCACGGTGTGAACCCACGACGCCACGTGTAATCCAGCAACAGCAGTCTCCGACCTTCCGGCGACCTCTCAAGGGGGCGCATTTCTTCATTACGCCCTCACCATCGTACCTCCGCTGGAAGAAGGAAGCCTTGGACACCGTTCTGCGAAAGAATCCTACGGCGTTCCACGGCTGATCACGCTCGCGGGGGCTCCCTACGACGTACTAGTAGCAGAAGCCATTACCATTCTGTTCACCCCATGCACTGCCCGTTCCACCCAGCCATCGGAAACGCTTATGGCCGCTAAACAGGCTGTCGCACTTCGCCTACGCCCCCGCTTCACCTGCACCTTCTGAGCCCCCAATGGCGAACAACAACACCACGGGGAATGACCTGGCGGCGGCGACAAAAGGAGACATCGCTGCCCTTCTGGGAGAAATAAAGAACTTGGACACTAACATAGGAGGCAAAATAGACAGGATTACGCAGCGACTTGACAGCATGGAGGACAGACTCGAAGGAGTGGAGAACAATCAAGCCTCCATTGATACTCTCAAAACACAGCTCGATCACAGGATGACGGAGTTAGAACGCCGAGAAGGACTTTAAGCTTGATGATTTAGAAAAAAGAGAGAGACGTAACAATATCCGCATTTTTGGTATCCCGGAAAGAGAAGGCAAAACAGAGGCGGACCTCAAGGAAACTCTACACAATATTCTTAAGCTTCTCACAGCTGATGAGGTGGACGAACCAATCACGGAACAAATTCACAGAGCGGGAGGCCCCTCGGGGCGGACCACGATCAGTCCTGGCCCGATTCCACCGCTTTCGCGACAAGGCCCGAATCCTAGAAAAAAGCCAGGAAAAGTGACACGATCACACCAGGAGGATCCCAGATTGCAATCTATCATTCGCCGCGCTGGCTCTCAGAAGGATGTGTAGCCCCCTCACTAAGAAACTTAAGGAGAAAAATGTCAGATACAGGTGGGGCTACCCTTTCTCACTAACGTTTGAATACGAAGGAACCAGACATTGACTAAGATCGGAAAAGGAGATAAAAGCATGCATCCGCGACCTTCTTGGCCCCCCTGACGGCGATCCTAATCGAGACGAGAAACAAAGAGAAGATCGAGAATGCCATACTCAGGGTGCCCGGAGGAAGAGGGTGAAGGGATCGTGGAAATTCCGAAGAGGCAACCTTTCCCCAGAGGGGGAAAACTGAAGACTTCACAATACCGGTAAGATCAAACTAGAGCAGTGAACTATATTGTACATGTAATAAGTGTTGACATTGATACAACCCCGCGACCCCAATGACTACAATTGGGGGTGGGGGGAACCATGAAAGGGCTCAACTCAAACAATGGCATATTTGGACAAGGGGCGTGATTTAACGGCCCCTATGGGTGGTTCTATACCGACTCGGCGTCCTTGCCCGGGTACGATCGAACGCCACCAACCGGAAATGGGTAAAGAAAAGGGGACCTACAAGGAATGGTTAAAGAACTTTGTAATGGTCAATGCAGTACTCACCATCTCGTATACATACGAACATGCATCAACGAGCAGTCAATAGCAGTCCTCTTCCTTTGAACGCAATCAATGGCAGCAAACACTGATGCGGGGCATGCTACCCCCCTGAGAGTAGGGACACTCAATGTTAAAGGCCTTAATTCTCTGACGAAAAGATCACTAGTGGCCAGAGAATTCTGCAGGGCCCAGCTTGATATTCTTCTCCTGCAAGAAACCAAGTACATGAAAGGCGAGGAACGGCGAATCTTACCGAAACAGGTCGGAATAAAATTTTGGGGCTCCGGTCCATTACGAAAGGGGGGAGTCGGGATTCTCATCAGAAAGGGCACTGAATTTGAACTCACCAAGTAATGGTCCGATGTAGAGGGCAGAGCACTTCTAGTGAGTGGCCACATTGGGAAAATAAATGTAACCATTGCGACCCTCTACTCCCCAAATACAGGTCAATCCAGATTCCTCACCAAGACTGTCCTGAAGATTCTACTCGAGGCGCCCGGCCACGTCATTCTAGGTGGCGATTTCAATCAATGGGCCGATCCTGTCAGAGACCGTAAGCCCGGCAACCCCAATGTAAAACTAAACGACAGAACCAACTAAACCGGGCTTGCTGCCATGATGGAAACGTACAACATGAGGGATGTGTGGAGAGACCATCACCCAGACGAACAAGGCTTCACTTTCTACTCCGCCCCCCATAATACATACACCAGAATCGACTACCTATACGAAACTAACGAGCTCGCAGAGATATCACATTCAGAGATTACCCCGATCTCTTGGTCCGACCACGACATGGTCCGCACAGACATCCAATGGATAAATTTACCTGTCAAGAGTGGAAAATGGTGATGCAATGAGACCCTCTGGAAAGACGTGGCCTTTAAGGCTGAGATGGAGTCTGAAATCACGCAGTTTTTTGACACTAACGACAATGGCGAAGTATCTAAGCAAACTGTATGGGAAGCCGCTAAAGCCACCTGGAGAGGGATCCCGATAAGGGAAGGTGCGTCGAAAAAAAGAAACATTATTGAACACAGGTTACGAACCGAAATCACTCAGCTGGAGTCCAACAACTGGGGAGAATCAGAATCCGACCGAGCAAAACTGAACGAAGCAAGGGGAAAAAGAAACGAACTGAAACTCTTAGAACACGAACAGATGCATGCAAGCTGAGATTTTTGAAGCAAAAATTCTATGAGAAGGGAGACAAGGCAGATGCGCTTCTTGCCGCCAGGCTCTGAGAACAAAGAGCCGAACGAAGGGTACTACATATATCCGACGACGCTTCCTCCAACTCACACCCTTGCCCCACTATCCCAGAAAGCTTTGCCAACTTTTATGAAGCTTTATATTCCTCCGAGTCAGACCCCGACCAACCAGAAATAGAATCTTACCTGTCTTCAATACACATGCCCCGCATCCCCTCCCTAGATGTCGAACTGCTGGAATCCCCCATAACTGATTTGCAAGTTCAGGCTGCTATAAAGAGGCTCACTTTAGGCAAGTCATCGGGAGAAGACGGCTAGACAGCCGGATTCTGCAAAACCTTTAGTTCTCTCCTCACCCCCTTCTTAACGGAACTTTTCAATGAAATCATCGATACTGGTAAACCCCCCCCCTTCCGACTCCTTTGTCAGGCTCTCATCACAGTAATCCCCAAAGATGGGAGGGACCCGACAAAATGCAGCTCTTGCCGTCGCATTTCACTACTCAATTTAGATGCAAAGATCCAAGCAAGGCTACCGGCTGGAAACATTAATGCCCCAACTTATACATTCTGACCAGGTTGGGTTCATACTGGGGAGACAGGAGGCCGACACAACGCGCAAGACCCTACATTTGATTTATGCATCCCAAACCATGGGCAACGACCCTACTCTCCTATCCATAGACGCAGAGAAAGCTTTCGATAGGGTTGAATGGGGATTCCTGAAAGCGGTGCTGCGTAAGGTTGGAATGGGCCCGAGGTTCAGAAGGGCAATACAAGCGGTATACACAGACCCTAGAGCGGCAATATTTGTGAATGGCGAATATTCTAGATGGTTCAACCTGGAAAGAGGAACTCGTCAGGGGTGCCCCCTCTCTGCGATCCTCTTCGCCCTCTCCCTAGAGCCCCTAGCGATGGTAATAAGGACTGACCCAACAGTGGAGGGTATTCACCTGGGGACGACAGAATATAAAGTGGCACTTTACGCGGATGATATCCTCCTCTGTCCCCCGAGCTCTCTTCCTACTGGATGAATATGGCAAGCTCTCGAGGTTCAAGGTGAATAAACAGAAATCTACCCTCTTCCCACTCCAAGGTCAGGAAGAGGCTAACACCAAATGTTCCACACTGGGCCTCAATATTGAACACGCAAAATTGCGATACCTAGGGATACTGATCACTAAACATCTTGACGATCTTTATGAGGCGAACTTCCCTCCCTTATTACAGCAGTTCCGGGCCGACCTGGTGAGATGGGAGAAGCTCACAATATAATGGCTGGGTCGACTCAATGCGATCAAAATGGTGTCCCTTCCCAGATTCCTGTACCCTTTCAAATGCAACCGATCAGAATCCCAGCCAGCTTCTTCGTTGACATTAAAAGGGCCATCCTCAAATTTCTCTGGCAAGGGTCTCGTATAAGACTAACACTCCCAAAAGAAAAAGGAGGTGTTGGCCTCCCCAACCTGCAAAAATACTACAAAGCTTCCCAACTTAGAGTCCTGATTCCCCACCTACGCAACCTCACGAGTTTACAATGGGTCACCATGGATAATCATTACTTCGCACCAGCCACAGTGTCAGAATGGCTCTGGTCCCCCATGCGGTGGATCTCCAGGAAGATCAAAAATCACCCAATACTCAGTACCATATGGGACATTTGGACTCCGGGCAAGAATATGCTCAACATCACCACATGGCCCGCCCCTGAGCCATCTATGGTCACCCGGAATCAACGACCACATCCCGAATGTTGAAAGGTTCCAAACATGGTACGAAGCTGGGCTAGAGAGAGTTGGACAACTACAGAGAAAGGACTCTTTCATATCCCTTCCAGAATTAACTGAAGCCTTCGGAATTGGCCCCCTGTCCACATTCCTCAAATAAAAGGCGTTTTGACGAGACCGAGGTGGAAACAGTACCTGATGAGGGACCTCACACCCTTCGAGAAGATATTGGACTCGAGAACAGAGATAAAAGGCCTAATATCAGCGATGTATAAAGAATTGATAGAAAGCGAGGGGGTGGGGGGTGACACTGACCTATTGAGAGACTTTGGCGAACAGTTCACCCCAGAGTTATGGGGAACCATATGCAAAGCAGCTACGCAAACTTCAATTGCGACCCAATACAGACTTCACGCCATCAAATTACTCTATAGGTGGCAATATGATCCCATCAAACTATCCAAGATATTCCAAACTACCAGTCCCGAATGCTGGAGAGGATGTGGAGAAAACGCAGATTACTGGCACATGTGGTGGAGCTGCACTCATGTAACAGTCTTCTGGAACGAGGTCCTGGGCTGGATAAAAGAAATCGACGGCATCACCAGAACGTTAGACCCCTATTTTATTCTATTTGGCCTCGAAAAAAATGATGACGACTGGACTAGAGTGAGAGACCTGACCCCACAGTTACTGCTAGCAGTTCGAGCCGTACTTGTTACGAAATGGAAATCAACTTCACTGCCCACCAAAAACGATTGGGCTAACGTCGCACCCAATATATGCATAAAGGAGCACATCACAGCATCTCTCCATGGAAGGTCAGCGCAGGTAGAGGGCCTATGGATAGACTACAAAACCAAATATCTCCCCAACTGACTATCGAGGTCCACCATCGACCCCCCCCCCGTGTAAACATGAAAATAAAAATAGGAAGCGACCCGCTATGATGCATCACCCTACTCTCACCAATGAAGCTGTCACTTTGACAAATGAGACCATGACTGCCATTTGTAAAACGCTGCAATGATCGAACTGAATGCTGCATGACCAACTGGGGAATGGGGGTTGGGACGGGGGGAATGGTGAAGTCGGGTACTCATACAGGACTTAATCAGAGACAATGGGCTCGTCAATACGAGCATCTGCTGTTATGGAGCTTCACTGATTTGTCTTGTATATGAAAGCCTTAAAGTGTTTCTTTTTTCGGTTTTTGTACCATGACTTCTGTTTGTAAACTGAAGACAAATTTAAAAAGAAAAAAAAAAAAAAAAGGGAGGTTGGGGGACTTCTGCCACCCCCCCAAAAAAACATTTGCTGCACTTTTTTTCCGTTAGAAAATATTCGATGGAAAATGTTTCATTGGAAAGACATGTAACTGGGCTCCATAGCTTTGGAGTGTTTTGAACCCTCCGCTAAGACCTTTTTGCTGGTTGGCAAGTGTTTTTGCTTTTTGGATTGACGAGTGGGTCGTTGACGACTCGTGGCTCGACAACAACTTGCGCTTTACTTAGGCGAGTGATACCCCCTCCCGACAACGAGCAGTGTTTGTTTCATCGAGGATTTCATTGTCGTCGACTTTTCCTTGCTCTTTTCCCTAGTCGGCGAGTCTGTTCTTTGCGACGAGTGCATATACTATGCTTTTGGTTTATGGGAGTCCTTAGATGGTGGGCGGTCCGAAGACGACCGAGTCTTGGACGTGATCACTGGATGAGAGTTCTTAGTTGTTGTTGATTGGGTCGATGTCATTTGCCCAAACAACAGTCTCTGTGGACGGGGAGCTATCGTGGCATACTGGCCCTTTTTGGGAGGGAGACTGCGACCGTTGGACGGCTGGGTCCTGCCCAGTCGACTCTGCAGAGCTAGGGGTGTCACGGTATGGATTTTTTGACGGTATGATAACCTTCCTGCCAAACAACAGTATACTGTGGTTATCGTAGTATAGCACACATTTTAATTACCTTACATAACAGTTTAAGAAAAGTCAAATTGTTACACACACAAACCAAGTTGCCTTTTTTATATAAATGCGTTTTATTACATGTAACAAAAGTGGGCAGCTTGTCCCTCAGAAAACATGCTTTTCCCTTTACAGAGTGAACATTGACCGCACACATTACAAGGGGGGAAAGAAGCCCTACGCCCATGTTGGACAAAAGTAAGTCTGGGCGAACGTAGGCAGAACCTTTAACCATTTCAATAGAAATGGTCCTCAGCCTTTCAGGACCCTGTTTCTCTGACAAGGAAAGCTAGTTAGTGTTGCCTATGTGGTCATTTAGGGTTGCAGACCTCATTCCCTCCCCACGGACCACTGCTGGCTGTCTGCCTTTTTTTTGCAGTGCAGAGGATAGGAAGCATATCCTTTGTTTATGTACACAGTATGGAATCAAGACGTAAGCGGAGTCCGGTGGTATGCATTTCCTAAGGAAGCATATATCTTCACAAAATAAACACTGTGTTACTTAAAAGGTGTTTGAATCCAAACTTAGACCTCTCCCAAAGGTACTCAATCTCAGGCCATTTTCAGTTACTTGGTTTGGTGGGGCAGTGAGTAGATGTGGCTCATTGTATGCAAATTCAGTGATTACACCTGTAGTACGATACATGATCATTTTCAAATCACAAAAGTCATTTACCTTTGTTGCTCCAAACTACTTATTTCTATTCCTTATAATGTATTGATTTTGTGATAAGGTCTGTTAGGGGTTTACATTTGCCTCTCCAGAGGTTTTGGACTACAACACCCATCGGCTTTAGTCAGAAAGGTGTGAGGGGTGGGGGGGGGGGTCATACCGTCATAGTAAAACATCTGCACAGCTGCAGTTTGCAGACCATTCATGCATGTGTTTCAGGGATGTAAAAAACTGGCACCTGAAACTGCTTGCACCAAAAACGAAAATACATTTTTCCACTGCCCTTTTGCATTTGAAACCATAAACTAAGACTAGATATTTGTTGACCTATGCAGGTGGGTTTTTCAAGCTTTAGAGTATGGGTGCTCTAACATTTTGAAATGGGTTGTCAAGCATCATGCATACAGAATGAATGCTGCAATTGTAAGTTTAGAAACAACTCAGGAATTTAAGAAACGCAGACACATTCCATGTAAAAGAAACCCATTTCCCATATAACTGATGTTTGTTGGTTTAAAAAAAAGGCTTTAATAGGATTTGACTATTCTGATGGGTGTTAACTCTTAACAGCCTGCTCAGAGCCCCCACTCCATTATGCTACAACGCACTGGTCTGGTGAAGGGAGGTGAACAGCCACTTCTAGGTTTGTCGGCATACCAGAGACTCCTTTTTCAAATCTACATGCAGCACAGGGCAGCAGCACTTTACCTAGCATTCACCGGTGGGCAGGCTGTTATTTAGAGTCCAATATCCACAATGACAAAACTCACTGCACTGGCATTTTGCATTTCCACCACAGCCCAAAAAAAAGCAGCTGGCAACACCACCAGTCGATCATTTGGCGTGCTGCAATGTGTACCTTTGAGCCACAGGCTGGGCAAAATGTTATCTTCATGGTGCTGCTGGCATAGATGTTGGTTTGCAATGGGCCTGCTGGCTCCTGTCTCTCACATTTTTCATTTCACTTTACTGTAGAAGAAAACATTACACAAAAACATAACGTTCTCTTTACACTGGTCCACTCCAAACAGAATTGTCAATCCCGTGTTGCGTCCTCCTCGCGACAACCTTTTTTGCAACAACCCTTTTTGCAATGACCATGTAGTCTTCATTCAAGTAAAGTGTTTATTTTTATTTTTTTTAACTTTCATCTGAAAGATAAAAACTCTAGTACTGAGGGCGTGAGGCACCTGCAGGCAAGTTGCCCTGGGTCGATGATGCTTTACTCATGTCTCCTGTCTCCTGTCTCCCACGTATGCACCTGCCAGAAAAGGAAATCTGAGCACATTCTTTCTGCCTTTCAGGCTGCGAGGTCAAAGCCACTGTGCCCTCGCGGCAGACTCAACGCACTTTATGCTTAGATACTGACAATTCATGGTAAACCGGTATTAAAAAGGTCACTGTTTTTACAACTAAATGAAGGTGTTCACGGTAATTATACCGGTATACCATTACACCCCTACTCTGCTCTGTTGTCTAGGAGTTCCCACATTGTTTAGATGGCGCCTCATGCGTTTTATGCCTCTTGACAGGACTCTTCTGACCTGGATCTGTGGCCAGACCGGTGGGAGGTGAGTCGTTTTTCAGAGGGAGTTGTAGCTCCAACACTCCTTAAAGAGCCTGCTTTCCTTCATTCAGCCCACAGATTAAGCAACGCTTCCTGTCCTTGAGGGGTTTTTGCGAGAACCCCAAGCAGATTTTGCAGTCACCGGGCGAATGATGGGGAACAAGCAGTAAATACAGTCCAGGTGCTGGTCTCCTTCATAGATGCTTTTCAGGGCACAAATTCCACAGGCCCTAAACAAGGACTTTGTTTTTACGTCAGAGTTTGCAAAGTAGTCGCCAAGGTGTACCGAAACGTAGGATAATTGTGTTTTTTGTAGAAAAAAGGATTCATCTTCATTTGCTCAAAAGAATTTCTCTCTGGAGAGACGAACACGAGGATTCCTACCAGCAAAGTAGATTTTTGAAATCTGAGGGGAAGTTGCTGGGGCTGAGCTATATACTCTACGTCCTATTGGTGGGGACCAAAAGCACCCACAATGTCGGTAGGACACTCAAGGCGTCAAAGATTTCCTTTAGAAAATGTATTCCAAGTAACCAGGGATTCCCAGCATTGTCGATGGGGAATAGCACTGAAAACTGGCCAACTCAAAACTTCAAATCAGTCGCACACAAATCCCTTCCCAACAACTTAAAATTGAAGAAACCCAACAGAATGAAAAAGTTGCATATAAACATCACCTAAAGATAACAGCAACACTACTAAACACAAACTCTAAATCGCTACTTCTGCACTTAAACTTAAACCACCCAATCAACCACTCATTCATTCATTCATTCACACTACAGACCACCGACATCCAACCATACGTTACCAGACACACGTGGATGCCATCACCATAAAATATTGATGCCCACCTGTTCATACTAGGAGATTTCAACATTTTGTTTCAAGAAGAAAATACCAAACACTAACAAATCAACTAGCAACTGATCAAGGGAGGAACACACACAGCAGGGCAAACCTTTAGCACAACTGCATGCCCAATAGAAATCCTCTCTTCATGAGCCACCCGCCAACACAAATACTAACAAACCCCCCCACCAAAAACACCACCAATTCAAAAAAAAAAACAGAAATCCATTCAAATCGAGAGCTACACACCAGACTGGAATCCATGAAACAATCACTGTCCAACATCGAAGAAAGAACGGAGAGAATCCAAAAATTGATCAAAGAAACACTAGATAACATTGCATTATAACAACTAGTCACCCCCTCAATTACCAAAACATTGGAGGGATGAGTCACACCCCACCTCAGAGAGCCCTGAAGAAAACTAACAGGAAACTTGAAGAAAAAAAACGATCAACAGGAAAAAAAAAATGAACGTAGCAAAGACAGATACTACTGTACAATGCCGAAATACTCAAAGCAAAAAAGAATTACAATGAACGTATCACAAACGCAAGCAACAATCGAAGAGATGTTCAACATCATCAACAAGCTAAGCAATCCTACTGCCTGCAACAAAACGCCCACACACAAAAAAATATATATATAATAATCACAAAACATTACACAAGTCATGAAGACCATGTCCAAAAACACTGAACTCCCCTAACCAGCCAATGTCAGAACCAACCACAAGACAAGTACTCGTCAATTTCGACAAATATTCACAAGCCTAGTGCACAAAAGCAACATAGCCCCCTCGACAGCATATCTTTGCCCACCAGACATGTAGAAAACCATCCTCACCCAAAAAAACACCTGCAGAATGCATCTGCAACCTCTACAAAACTACATGCACTAGCAAAAGGAAAGGTGCAACGAACATTCACAAATCAGCATACATCAATCCACTCCTTAAAGACCCATTGGGAAACACGGAAGACCTAACCAACTAACGACCAATTTCAAACATCCGGTACCTGACAAAACCCCTAGAAAACAACATTTGCGAACAGATCCTTTACCATGTAGAAAACAATTGGATACGGCTAACTCCCCTCTTGGGACTCCCTGCCCCCACCAAGAATGGGGTCAGCCATACCAGGCCACATCATCGCAAAGCTGTGAAGATGGCAGCCACAGACGACCTGAAACCACATCTAACAGCGTTGGGCCACTCTGAGCCATCCCTCGCCAAAATGCCTAGCCCACAACAGAGCTGGGAGGCGCCGCCAGACACAAGCCAAAACAAGCTCATGAGGCCCGTGCAGCTCTGTGCCGCTCTCCACTGATCACCGCCGCAAGCTGCCAAGCTCCCAGTCCGCACCATCAGGTCGGACAATGGCTTCAAAGGTAAGCCTGCTGTCCTTCTCATTACACCTGGCTTGTACTGCTTAATGTCCCCACGGACCTCACCACTATGCGCGTTCAAATTCCTCTTAGCTGCGCCTCAGCATGACAACCCTCACATCAGGTACATGCTGTCCACCCCCCCCCCCCTCTCCACAACCGCTCTCTTCTCCCTGCTGTGCTCCCACAGAACCCCGTTGCCAGACGTACGACCCCCCTAACGAAGACTCCAATGCCGAAACGCATGTAAAATGCTGGCACCACCCGCAACGTGCTAGCAGCACCTCACAAAACTGTTCATGCACCAAGCATACCCCCATCTGTGTTGCCAAATCCTGTAGCACTAGGAACAATCGTCACAAACAAGGCAACTGCCAAACTCACTCCCCCAGTACCAACCATCAGTGCCCACCTCGCAGCAATGCATTGATAGTTGCACCAAAACCACTTAAATCCACCCATAAATGTACGCGAGATGGGCTGCCCGCAAGATATGCCGCCGCCCCCTCCCTAAGTCTATGGCCATTGGTCTTGCTTACCACTCCTGGCTAGCTGCGCCTACTCTTGAAAGAGCCCCTTCTACAAGCGCAGAACCCAACCAGCATCCCTAAACACAAGCGTACTATCTCCATGTCAGATACTGCCCTGCCCACACTCCATACCCCAGCTTCATTTCTGCCTCCAGCTACATTCACCCTAGCTGCTCCCCCACCCAAACCAATACCTAACCTACACACCAACAGGCATGCCCCCGCCCCCCTCATGATTTATGCCCCCTGCACCGCGCATGCCCAACGGCACAAACCCACGTCACCTACTTCTTGAGCTGCCATAGAAACTGTTGACGGACCTGCTGCAGAACACCCTCAAACCACATCTTGCACCACCACCACCATGCAATCCTACACCCATCGCATACTGGACAATTCTTATGATTTGCTTAGAAATACACAGGTTACCGTACATGTACTCAAATCCACCTTGACTGATGCTACCAGTCGCACCCCACACAAGCTGGCCGCACCACCAATCTCTATTATGCCAAGCCTGACTCTCAGATCGCCGGCCCAGTGCCTCACCAATCCCACAACAGTGCCACACTGATGGCCTCCTCTGCCCACCCAAGGAAAGTCATCCACCTGCCCCTCGCACATAGAAGTCGAAGATCTCCTACACCCTCAGTAATCAACACCCTATCTGACTCTCCACGCAATATCAAACCCGCACTAGCCAAAGCTAAACACACTAGCACCACCTCCATTACCACTACCCATAAACATGACTCCCAACCCATCAAGGGAATGGTAAACAATGCTAGATCCCCGACACACATACACTGGACATTACGGACTTAATCACTTTCAACAATCTGGACCTGCTAGCCATTTCAGAAACGTGGCTCCACGCTGCCTCAGGCCCGCTCTCTCGCTTGCTCGTCCCCAAAAACTATGCCATCTTCCACAAAGACAGATCTGATGGAGGAGGTGTAGCTATCATAGCTAAGGACTCACTAACAATTAGAGACTCAAAACCCACATCCTTCAACAAAGAATTATCATCCGTCAAACTCACCCTCTCATACACAGCTACAGTAACCATTCACCCGATACACCGACCTACCGGTCCCCTACTCTTTTGAAGGTGACATTTCCACCATCCTCTGCAAACTCCAAACCTACCTCAAAAAAAGAATCCTCGGTGACCTAAATCTAGGCCTCCATGACATCACTGACTCCAACGCCCTCTCGCTGGCTAACATCCTTGACACAGGTGGGTTCACACAGCGCATTACACAACCTACCCACAATAAAGGCTGAATCCTTCACTGGCTTGCGGAATTAAACTGCAGCATATCAATCCTCTCCAGTGTACCCTGCCTTGGTCGGATCACAACATCACCTTCAAATATATACGCAGGCACATCATTCCAAACCATCTCGCCCCCCCCAGCCCCCCTTTGCTCGCAATACAAACCAGAACATTTCACAGGCAAGCAACTTACCCTTCCTCAAGCTTCTCCTAGAGCAAGTCACATGATCGCTACAACCAAACCTGGACCACTGCCATCAATGCAGTCGCCCCACTTACTAATCTGAGAGCCAGGCCCTGCACACATGGTTCACCTCTGTTCTAAGAAATCTCTGCACTGCAAAACGCAAAGCGGTAACATCATGGAGAAACAAACCTAACCAAATAAACATTTCCCCCAATTTGCACCCACTACAGATGCCTACAAAACCGCCATCCACATACGCCAGAATTGCAAAAGCTAATTCCAGCTCTAGAGAACTCTTCAGCATACTTGCGGAAGCTTCAATCCCCACCACCACCCAATACAAACTCCACTAAAGCTACCAATTGGTGCAATAACATCCCACTTGCCTTAATGGGGAAGATCTCCCTGCTCCAAAGTAAAATCCAGCAAAATAAAAATACACTGTCTAGGTGGCAGCAGTGCACACACCATTTTAATCTTGAAGGACTACAGATTAGGAAATATTGGCGGTAAGGATAAATGACAGATCGAAAAACTATGCAATGTGTTTTTCGACAACCGGCACAACAGGCACTTAGCATTTACTGGTTGTAGACTTTGCCTGTGATCACTATCTGTATTTTCCGAAAGATCATGTTTCATGCATCCCCATGTTTAAAAAAACATGTACTTGCCAATATGTCCCGAATAGTTTTGATATTAAGAAATCTGAGCTGTATTATTTCTCACTGTTTATGAAAATGTACGTAGACGGCACTAGTAATGTTTCTTCAGGTGGACGCCATGTTTTTTCTAAAAAGCATATTGCCATCCAGTTTGTGGGTCGAATGCATTCCTCCAAGGGCGAGTAGATGAACTAAGTTACTAGACCTGCAGGTCTAGTAGGTTTAAGATTTGTCGAAGCCTGAATATCCTGCACACTCAATGTCGAATACCAAACAAAAATGCACACACTACTGCAGTATAAACCTACAACCACCACAACACTCACACTCAGCAACATCCACTAAACACAAAACACACTACAAGAATCTAAACCAATTACACTCAAATCTCATACACTCCTACAACAAACATTATCTAACCATTACCAACTAAAAGGACACCCAAAAAAGTGACTGTTTCCCAAACAGTTGAGATTACAAAAGGGAGGAAAAACTAAAATCTACAGGTTATATTCATTAATTTAAAAAAAAAAACATTGAGTTAGAAATGTTTTTTGAAAAATGACTGCAAATCACCTAGACTCAGCCAAGCTAGAATTCCGCAAAGTTGCCAGTGAATAAGTTCAAGCCAAAGTATCCTCTTTCAATTCAAGGATTGCTGATGCCAAATCCGGTACCAAAGAGATCTCAATTATTAGGGAACTAGAAACACATACTCCCACCCCCCCTCAAAGTATATCGAAAGATGAAGCTTGGTGTAACAGTATACAAATCGGCCATGCTCAGTAAACTAGACACCCTTCACTGCAAAATCAAAGCCAGCCAACATACATCAGTCCAACCTACACCACTCCACACACACCCTCAGACCCTTGACTCACTGCTCTTCTCTTTCAAAGAGATCAATGAACTGGAAGGCATCGCCCTCTTGAACACGATCAAACCTTCCAACTGTAAAGAGGAAATCTGCATGTCCCCTCTCATTAAAGGCTGCTGGCACACTCGCCCCGTTCCCGGCTGCCTTCATCAATGCCTCCTTTGCAGCTGGGCCTGTCCCGTCCTACCTAAAAAAAAAGCTTGGGTACGCCCGCCCCTAAAGAAATCTTCTCTTGACCCGACATCCCCCGGCAGCTACAGGCCCAAAACCACTGTTCCATTCCTGCTGAAAATCCTGGACAAAGCTGCCGACCTACAGGTCCTCAAAACCAATAACCTCCTCGGTCTCCGGCAGTCTGGCTTTCATCCTGGCCACGGAACCGAAACAGCCCTACACGACCTAAAGAATCAAATGGATGACATTATGGACTCTGGCAGACCTGCCCTGCTACTCCTCCCGGAATGGTTAGCTGCCTTTGACCTTGTTCACCATAAAACTATCATCATCAGCGCATTTCTCCCCCAACGCCACAGCTTGGATTGCCTCTTTCTTACAAGGGAGAGCCACGAGAGTCTTCTCCGATCAAGCCTGAGCTAATCCCATCATCATCCAACGTGGACTGCCACAAGGCTCTTGAATATCCCCTACACTATATGACAGTCACCAAACCACTCGTCAACATTCTGGATTCCCTAGGCATTACATACACCAACTAGGCTGATGACACACAAGTCCTCCTCCCATTATCTGGCGAGTGACCCCACAACCCTTAACGCCGCCTATTCCACCATCCAGGCTTGGATGGCTGAGAATTGGCTGTGCCTAAACGGGGACAAGACTGAACTTCTACTAATTGGATCGTCTGAAACCGTAAAAAAAAACTGGACAACTAATACATGGCCTTCATCATCGATAACATCCAAATCACTGTCTCATGAAGTAAAAACTATCGAAGTCTACTTCTACTCCAACCTCTCCATGTCCAGGCAAGTTAACGGCATCACCTCATCGGCAGCCTACCACTCAAAGCTCCTAAATGCAACCAGGCCCTTGCTAACCACCGAAAACTGCCTCACCATAACGAGAGCTAGAACTGGATCCCGACTTGGCTACTGCAATGTCCTATTTGCGTGCACATCTTCGAAAAACCTGGCAAAACTCCAATGCATTCAGAATAATGCGCTCCGTGCCACCAACGGCATTCCCAGAAGGGACCACATCTCAGCTGCTAGGAAACATGCCCATTGGCTACACATTAAAGAACAAGTCCTATTCAAATCTCTGGCCTTAACCCATAAATGTAGCAATTTCACAGCCCCTCAATACCTAACACATAGAATAATCAGATCAACATCTGCCAGACCAACCAGAACACCCTATGCCAACCTACTTATAGTACCCAAAGTACCCATTAATTGCTGCCACACAATGGAACGCCCTCCCACCCCACCTCAGAGGGGAACATCCCACTCTCTGTTACGCAAAGCTATCAAAACACTGCCATTTGCCTAACCAGACAGTTTTAGCTGTTGTATATAATATGCCTTGTAAGAGGACGCAACTGCCTTACTGTTTATAATGTTGTACATGTAAACTTTATGCTTTTGTCCTGTAACTAAGTCGTCTCATTGTAACAGCGCCTCGATGCCCATGGGCTGTTTGTGCGCTTTATACATAATAAAAAAATAAAAATAAAAAATTTAAAAATGTTGTTCTATTAGCATGTTTTTAGATGTTCATATTCCTCTGTTTTTTCTTATTGTAACATGTCTTTTGTATATTTGTGGTTTAAAAAAAAATAGTCATAGCTTCTTCTCGTCATAGATATGGGACAGGACAATGCACACCAACTCAGGGTTCCTTGGTGCGCAGACGCTCACATGTTACTCTAGTCACATATTAAGCATACAAATTCTGGAGGTAGGCCAGGGTGTGAAAGTGGAGTCAGCTAAGAACCTTTTACATAAGCAATACTTTGTGCAATAACTACTTGTTTGCTGCAAGGAGTGGCAGGAGCAAGGTGGGACAAGGATACCCCAAAGATAAAGCCGGGCACAAGCATAGTTCGGGGACAAGCTGATGGTAACCTGGGAAGCTGGCATCTTGCAGACCAATGTGGAAAGATAGACTGAACACGCACCAGTCACCAGTGCTAGAGCAAGAATCCCACAAATTGCCTCATCACCAACACAATTACATCCTCACCAGGGGATGAAGGCCAAGAGAAACCCTGAGTGAATGGTCATCAGTGCTTCCCAGTGACCTCCTGTGTGCCCCATTAAGTTCCCTGCAGTCCCCTCCCCCCAACCGAGCCAGGAAATATAGTTTTTAAGTGTTCTGTGTTTCTCAGAGGAGGCGAACAAAGCACTAAAATAGTTCACCAGCACTGTCCGGGTATCCAGGTCCCCTCACATAACAAGTCACATTATTTAAGAAATTGATTTTAAATGTAATTTATAAATGGAATAGGTGTTCCCCAAGTTAAGACTTCCCATTTAAGATCTGCTGAATGCCAGTAAGACAGATTGGGACCCCTGCTCCTACTTTCCGACTGGCCGGCCTCCCTTGGCCCTGCACTCTCACCTACCAATTATGCAAACAATCTTGGAGTCATCTTCGACTCCACTCTCTCCTTCTCTTCCCACATCTCAGACATCTCCAAAAAGTCCCACTACCAACTGCACCTCTCTTCAAAGCTATTCTACCTTGTCTCACTTTTCCTCGAGAGCCCTGGTTCTCTCTAGGCTGGACTATTGCAACAGCCTCTTTCTCAATCCTCCTACTTCTACTCTCCATCCTCTACAACTCATCCAGAACAGAACCGAGAGACTAATCCACTGGCTCCCCGTGGCTGCAAGGACAAGTTCAAGACCCTTGGCATAATCCACAAGGCTTTCTGGGGCTGGGGTCCGCACTATTTACAACGCTCTCTTCCTAAATACTCTCCCTCTAGAGTTCTCTGCTCTTCCTCCTCCAACTCTCTGCGGGTGAGCCGCTTTTACAAACCGATTTGGGGGTAGATCTTCATCCTCTGCAGGTGCCTCCCTCTGGATCAGCCCCCCCACCACTCTCCATCTTGAGCCGGAGAACATCAAGTTCTGGAAACTCCTCTAGACCTTCCTCTTCTCTTCCCCCTTCCCTCTCCCCTGCTAACCTCTGCTCTTTTTCTCTCCATCCACGTCCCTCCCCTCCCAAACTCTGTTCAGTTTTTGCTGACTGGACGCCTGTTTCACTTCCATAGCCTTACAAATCCCAGCCCCCTGCCAGTCTTTGCACTTGTCTCTAGGCCACTGCCCTATGGTCAGCATTACTGCACTTTCAGCTAATGCTCCATGAGTGAGGCAACCTCTCTGCACTTAACCCAGGGTCTTGTTGGACTGGATGCGCTTGTTCCTCCCACCCCCCCCCCCCTCTTCCTCGCACCTCTGTCTGTACGCATGCATGACCTAAATGTACTGGGAATAGTAACATATGTTTGTTTTTCCTGTCCCCCCCTGGCAGATTTTTATTTCTGTCCCCCCCACCCTCCATAGTTTGGTCGCAATTAAAACTTCATGCACTTACACTAGGATAAATGCTGTCAGGCCTAGTAGCTAGTTTTTCTGTTTAGGTCATTCAGAAACTTTAAGGCCTAAGATGGATTACTGTATTGCCTGGTTTCCCCTTCCCACCTTGAAGCGCTTTGAAGTACTCCACCTTTTTATAAGCACTGTATAAATAAACAATTACTCTTCTTTTATTTAACATTAAAGATTTCTAGCCCATATTTCCCTTATTTCATCATTCTTGAACATCTGTAGATATATGCTGGTCGGTCCAACAGCACAGCGACTCACTTTGACATCCGTGCAGAGCCTGCCGACACAGGTGTGAATCTCGGCAGGGCCAAACTCAGCCTTTCATCCTTCAGAGGTCGATAAATGAGCACCACACAGTAGGTAATAAGCAGCGCTCAGATGCCTGAGGGTTCTTAGCGCTATATAATTGCTAAATTATTATTATATTTACCTTAACAATGTCTTGAGGCATTGTGGACATGCTCGGAGGCAAGAGAATGACCACAGCCCCAGCTGACTGCCGGAGGGCATCCTGGTACTTCTCGTACGAAAAATCAATGAGGCGCATCAGAACACATCGCCTACTCAGGACATCCGCTTCCACAGTGCGTGCCTCAGTATTAAGTACAGCATTCCTGGTGCCTACAGTGTGAGAAATCAGAAAGGGTCTATGGTTAGTCACACCAGGCTGAAAGTTTCTTTCCATCATACACACACGCGTTCAAAAAATGTTGTTCATAAAGCGCATCACTTGTTTTACAGAGAAGCTGCCACAAGTAACAACATCCTTGGTTACAACCTCTGAGAACTGAGCAAAGGCAGAGCAGTGTGCACTGGACTATATAGAAGATTGAGCCACTGTATACTCGAAAATGCCAGAGAACTTTCCTCTAAAACAAAAGCATACATAAAGAGGCCTATACTACACACTTTCAGATGTACTGCTTTATTAGACTGGTTGACATCAGACCCGACCAGGAACACCTTGCATAAAGGAAGTGCTATGCTACCTACACGACCCAATTTGAAGAGGACCTTCACTCCTACCCTACCTCAACCTCAGAGTTAGTTTGAATCCTTTGGGTAGCCAACCCATTGTGTGCTACGACTATGTCTTGTCCATCAAAACCTGGAACACTTATTCATACAGAATCACTGGTCACCTGAAAGCTATTACCTCTGCAACGCTCTGCAAACTCACTTAAACAGCAGTCTCAACAAAAAAAACAGCCTGTCCCTTCTCCAACTTCCTTAACTTTGCTCAGCATCACAAACTCCTTTCCGTTCCCATTCCTCACCATCTCTGGAGACATTAACACAGTCCACCATCTTACTTTCTTTCTGGCTCTCGATAATCTTGGCATCCAGACCACTGCACTTGCCATTTTGCTTCGTACCTCTCCAATTATTCCTTCTCCATCTACATGAAGATCTCAGATAATCTCTCTCCAGGAAAGAGCACCCGTCCACTCAAGGGATTTGCCACTGGCCCACTTATCTTTGCCTTACCTCCAAAAAGAACCCAAAACGGAAGATGAGTTTATCACCCATTCACAGACACCCTTTCTTCAAATAGCTTAACACAAAAAGTCAAGGATCCAAGACAGTCGCACAGCCATTAGTAACTGAGTGGCACTTCATTGTCTTAAGCTAAACTCGAAGACTGAAGTCATCTATCAACAGGCTAAAAATGCCCCACTTCTTCCCTGGTCAATATCCCTCACCCCTCCTTCCCCACCCTCCCCCCCCCTAACTCCACAAAGGATCACTACCTTGGGGTTCCCTTAGACACATCTTGAGCTACAACACTTGACACTCCCCCCACCTCCTTACTGCTAGTGCTGCAAGAATCCATGTTCTTAACAGGAAGATCTGCACCCATCATGCCACTAAAAGCCTTATCCCCACTCTTGTACTCGGTTGACCTAACTGTGCAAGCCTCCTCTTGGGCCTCCCCTCTCTACTTATTTGACCTACCAGACAAAATATTCAGCTATGCTCTTCATTATATGCCCCCAGCCCCCACCCACCAATCACGATCACGATCACCACACTAGTTGACAAGTTATGCCCAACTGGCCCACTTACATATTCTTCACTATTCAAGGACCACCCAAGCACCCCATAACCCACACTACTGTGCAGAACCTGAGGGCGTCCTCACTTCTTTTCCCCCTGAATCCTCCTCTCAGGTGGCCAGGCACAGGCCATCACTTTTGAATCCCGACCCTGGGGGTGGATATGTAAGGCTGTCAACCCCTTCTCTTTTCTTGATGCCAAAAACACCACCTTAACACTGGGGCAGGCAGGAGACCAACTAGGACGACACATCCTTATTTGGGAGATACAAACACCTACCAGCCTTCTATTGTTAAGGCAGCCAAAGATAGGTCAATTACAAAACGAGGAGGAGACAACACAGTTATGCACACTTCCTTTAAGTCAAACCTCCCCAACCACCACTCTGGTAGTGAGACAGAGAAGAGGGCTATGGAGGTGTACCAGCCAAGCATGTCCAGTTAATGGGTTTCACCATGGTCAGGCAACTGAACTTAATGACCCACAATTGTGGTAATTTAGCAATCTAAATGAGTATGAAAAATGCTGGGTGCACAGCACAAAGGGAGAGAGGCCAGCGAGAGAAAGAAGCAAGCTGGAGAAATGTGGGCTGGAGAGAGAGAGGAGCAGAAGACACAGGAGCTGGGAGCCATGTCGAGCAGGCGATAGGGAAGCAGAGTAAAGTGTTGTGGTGTGTTTGAATTACAAGTGTTGGCAAAGCCAAGTAGAGTATGAGATGAGAAACCAAGTATTGACAAACTAAAAGAGTTCAAAAGAGAAAACCTGTATTAGCGAGAGCCAGAAGAATACATAAAGTATAAACGAAGTGCATGGTGGCCAAGCAAGCCACTGTAAAGTGTTGACACTGATGGAAGAAAGCAAGCCTCGATGTCAAAAGGAAAGCAGTAGACATTTGTTGATGGAAAACAGATAAGAAAGGGTATTGGTTGCATAGCCTGTAACGGGTGGACCTGGTGGTACGACAACTGCTCCTAGACCAAGTGTCTCCCTTTATGGAAAAAGCCAATGAAAGTATCCATAAAGAAGCTTGCGTTTTGGAACTGTTGCTTGTGTGATTTGAAAGTCAAGAAACAGAACTATTTACGTGAACCAGTGAAAAGTACTGATAACAAAAGAGATCGGAAGTGTTCCGAGGAATCTAGGGGGAAGGGAACCCCAGATACCCTGTGAACCATTTTGAAGTCACAGACTGGGACGCCAATTACAAGCTAAGCGCTGGAAGCAGCTCAGAACTTTATTTTGAACACTATCCATCGTGATACTGACATACCTACATATAGTAAACAGATAGTTGTGAGGGCAAGTATAGGGTTTGGACAGAGACTTGATTCTTTAGGTAGGGAAATCCCAGGTTAGCATAGGGCAAGTTAGGCCTCACACCATCCTACCTTTTAAGTTAAAAAAACTTGTGAACCAAACTCTTGAACTCGTTGTCTGTGTTCACTTCATGATGCCGTCACAAAACTCGGAGGCTTCCATCTACAGCTGCTCTCCTCCTCGCACCCTACATCCTACATCTCGTGAGCCCTGGCCCTTCCTGTGCAACCTTTCGCTTCTTCTCTATTAAACACACAAACACCCATTGTTCCCGATATAAAAAAAATCCAACCAGCATTCATAAATTAAAGTTGTGATCCTCCCCCCAGCTACGCTTGGCGGCCTAAATTGGAGGTCTGAAAATGTGATGAGCTGAAGAGTATAGTGACTGCTTGTTGGCAGCTTTGGATGAAGAGCACATGCAGTTGCTGCAAGTTCACGAAGAGCACGGGGGTGGCACACTCAGGGGCATCAGAAGTGGTGCATGACGCATGACATTTAAGAGGAGGTCGAGTACAAAATCTGCTTAGGGGGAACTGCTGCACATCCTCAATTACCAAAATTAAATGTGGGAGAACTGCAGTCAAAATGCCCTTGGTAGGCATTCCTGCGTAGGACAGCCCAAGGGGAAGGTTCAGGCTTCAGATGTGAAGTGGTTGGAAGAATGAACAAGGCTGCTGGGGTGAAAGATGGAGAAAAAACACGGCCGGTGGGCCAAACTAAAGGAGACTGTTGTTCCAACCTCATTTCTGTTCTTTGTTCACAGGAGCAAACATCAAACTAGAGATGGGAGCTGACATCACAGGAAACAGTAGGTGAAGCATCAGGAAGGAGGTAGGAAAGAAAGGAACAGACATGATTGTAGGCAGGGAGTGAGAACATGAAGCACAAGAGTGTTTCGTTGGCAATGGGGAGGTGCAGAGGGGGGGTGGAAGAAAAGGGGAAAAAAGACAGGAAACGAATAAGGAGAGAGTTGGATAAGGTTGGAGAGTATGGATGATGAAGACCCAGTGACGGTCAAGGAGGAGGGAGAGAGAAACATTAAAAGAGATGGTGGGGCAGTTCAAGAGATTTGAGGAAGAGGGATGTAAAAGACAAGAGAAAGCTACTATAGATAAAAAGGTGCAGAGGACCAAGAGAAAGCCACTGGATGCTTGGCCAGGGTGAATAGAGAATGGGTGGAGGTACAAGCATGTGGCAGAGCGGCAGACAGGTACTGAAGGAGGGAACGGCTGGAGCAGAGGAGACAGAATGTGCTGAAGATGTTCCCTAAGGCACAAGATCGTTGCAATGCCCGAAGGAAGAGTTAAGACTGGGGATGTGGAGAGTATGGCCAGGAGGCTGAGACAGGAAGGTGGCCAAAAGCTCAGGTTACCAGCCTCTTAGTGGAAGATCTAGGGCTCGGGTCTCCAACCTGCATCTCTCCAGATATTTTGGTCCATCACTCCAAGGTCCCTTCAACATTGCCTAGGCTGGCGAGGACTGAAGGGAGTTGTAGTAAATATCTGAGGAGCAAAGGTTGCATACCCCTGCTCTAGAGCATTGCCAAGTAGTATCCTACCCCATCGTCTCACTTTTATAGGGCCTATCGGAAATGACAATGGCGAGAAGAGTCTACTAACCAGAGTGTCAATAAAAGTACAGGATTCCTTCACAGTTCTGTCGATTTTGACTGTCTGTAAATTGATCAACCACCCTGGGTACAGGACCAAGAGTGAGATGTATCACTTGAGACCCATACTGTTGAGGATGCTTTACAGGTTTTTGCATAACTATGGACAAAACACTGTAAACAACCCTAACAAACCTTGCTTGAACTTGATCCTTTTTTGTCTGTCTCATACGGACCTTACTAAGCTTTGCAACACCCTTGACCAAGCCTCAGTATTTGCACTAGCCACTGGTTCATTGTCATTTACTCCTGGCAAATAAAGAACTGGTGTGCTGGGTACTTTGTTAAAGTACTGAGGGAGTGACTAACTTTACGCATTGGCAAATAGCCTGCAATTCTTACTCCAGTTCGCCAACCATTCGTTGCACATTCTTGGGGCGTGATAAACCCCTCTACCAGCCCTACACTGAATATATGATGAAATTTCCCTATATATTTCCACCTCCATTTTCTGTCCCCGGTCTTCATACTTCCCTTCACTGTACAGTGGAACAGTGATAATGGGTGAACATTCATTTTTGTAATGCACACGCTTATAGGTCTGCCTGAGACTACTGAATCTTTGGACGTATTCCTTGACGAAATACCAAGTCTTCAATAAATACAATACATTAAAATTAAAATCGCACTAATTAATACAAGATCGCTAACCAAACACGCTCAGGAGATCCATGATTACATTGTAGATGACAACCTTGACATCTTATGTCTCACTGAGACATGGTTACAGGAGCCAATGGGCCCCCACCATAGACAAAGCAGTGCCAACAAATTATACCATTTACTTTAAAAACAGAGATTGGGAAAAGTGGAGGAGTGGCAATAATTGGCAAACAAAATCTCAAATTATTCCCCTCCCCTATACAGTGCACTGGATGTGAGATTATACACCTTAAACTGACACCCACTTTTAATGACTGCACCAACATAATAGTCATATACAGGCCCCCGTCATTAATCTCTAAATTTAATGACTAATTGATCAACATTTTGAATAACCTCAAAACATCTAATACAGAGACTGCTTCTCGAAGATATTAATAGATGGAGAGGAAACACCAATGACCCTGAAGCTATTAACCTAGAGGAAGAGCTGCAAAACTGTTTTTACAGTAATTAACTAAGACCCCACAGCTGTCACTGGAAACCAGCTAGACGGGATAATTAAAAACAATGCAGACATAACAGTGCTGGGAACATACCCATATATATGAGCAGACCACTATAAAATCGATGCTCAACTTAGTCTAAAACCGAAAACAAACAATTCACCTAAAACAGTACTAGATAGAAACTTTAAAACAATATAAATAAAAATAATCACTCCCACCATTCTATCTGAAGGCATAAACCAAATTATGCTCAAAACTAAGATGACAATCCATGTGAGGATATCATATTGACATATAACCAACACATAAGAACTACTAGACCTCCATTCCCTATGAAAAACAAACAAGATAGACCTAACATAAACCATCAAAAATGGTTTAACGCTGATGCCATCAAACTAAAAAAGGAGAAACAAAAGTTAGAAAGGAAATGGTTAAAAGACCCCACAGATTCAAATACAATGGAACTGGAAAAATGCAGATACCAGATACAAGACCAAACTCATTGAACTCAAGAAAAATCACTATAATGAATTAATCGGCATGGCCTCCAATTCCACCGATACATTTTTCCACATCCTTAAAGCCATTGATAAACCCAAAGATCGCCTTCTCCGCCATTTCAACCATCAGAACTAAACTGTGTAAATGTCCAAATGGCCTTTCACAACAAAATCAACAAAGCCAAAGAAGCCATCTTAAATTGTCAGAATTGTAACCCACCTATCCCGGATAAACCATGTGAGATCAAGTTTGGACCACAAAATCCCAAGTTCCAATTTACACCAATATCATTGGAAGAGATGAAGAAAACTCTTTCAAGTATTAGATGCACCTCATGTACAGAAAACGTGTTATTGCCCAAATTAATATTAGAAAATGTTGATCTTTTTTGCTCCATTTCTCAGAAGAATGGTAAATGCCTCCTTCAGGGACCGAATTGTACCTGCCATAATAAAAATAGTAACCTTAACACCCCTACCAAAGAAACCAGAACTTGATCAACAAGATCCCGCCAACCTAAGGCCAATAAACTTTCTTACTAGAAATTCTAGACAAGATCACCACTGAACAGCTCCAAGAATGTGGACAACAATCTCCTCCACCCTCAACAATCGGGCTTCAGGACAGGTCGCAGCACTGAATCTGCAGTATTAGATCTGCAGACAGAAATGTTGGGTATCCTCGACAAAGGCAAAACAGGTCTACTGATCTTATTAGACCCGTCGGCAGCCTTTGATCTGCTTGATCATTGGAAGCTCCGAGAGGCCTTGGAACCATCGGGAAACTGCTCACAAGAGGCCACAGATTGGGTGTCTTCTTTCTTTCAGGATAGACAATCCAGGATCATCTGGGGCAATCATGCCTCACAAACCAAACCTGTGGTGTTCCACAGGGAGCAAGTTCCTCCCCTCTATTATTCAACTTCTATATGCGCTGCTTGTGCACAATGCTGACCCAGCTCAGCATATTCTTTACTAACTTCTCCAACGACACCCAATTAGTCTTCGAACTCAGTGGAGACTATGGGCTGGATAGTGAAAAACTTACATCCATATACAACATCATTGAAGGTTGGATGAAGGCAAGTTGAATGTGCCTTAATGGTACTAAAACTGAGTCAATGATTTTTGGATCTCCATATGATAGGAAAAAACTGAGCTTGGCATACTCCTCATTCAACAACAAAAAGGCACAAATTGTAATATCAAAACGGTAAAGACGTTAGGGGTCTACCTACAGGCATCACTGGTAGCAGAGGCCCACACAGCCTATCTGAAAAGAAACTGCCAATACTATCAAAAAATTACTCAATAAAATCAGATCTTTGCTAAACCAGAAGAACAGCACCACCATAGCTAGAGGTACAATTCTCTCCCGATTGGATTATGGCAACTCCCTACTTCTAGGCGCTAATAACAAATGCTTGAATCAATGCCAAGTGATCCAAAACAACGCCATAAGAACTATCACAAGCAAATCAAGAAGGGAGCACATTACAAATGACAGAAGAGACCTGCATTGGTTGGCCATTGAGGAGGGAATTATCTTTAAATCGCTCACACTGGTCCATCGCTGCTTGTATGCTAAAGCTCCCATATACCTTAAAAAGCAATTCAAATGGCATGAGCCAAGCCGTAATCTGAGATCAACTAATAAAGGCCTCCTTCAAATAATACCAACAAAAAAGGTAAAGGGACTAGGCAGGGCCTTCACAAGCAGAAGTGTCCTAAAATGGAACGAACTGCCCATGACTTTGAGGCTGAAAACAAACTATCTATGCTTCAGAAAACAACTCAAGACCCTCTTGTTTAAATAACACCCTGCTATGCACCTATATGACAATGCATTACGTACCGTAAAAGCATTTCTGATGGTTGTATCTGCTTAGATTCACATGCTGTGCATAGGTCCGACATCCAGTGGTCACTGCGGAGTATTGCATTTTGTTTTTCGTAGTCGAAAAGGGACGTTGACAAGGCGTGTCTGAAACACTATCCCTATCACTATCCCTATAGTGACGTGCGTTGTACCCACAATCCCTCACGCGTCGAGGTCCCTCTGTTTGTATTTTTCTGCCCTGAGGGAGCCTTCTAGACGTGAGTGAGTACAGAAAAGAGAGAAATATAGAAAGGAGGTCTATGTTCCTTCCATCCGAGCGGGGAGGAAGGGTGGGCGCATGTGATTCTAAGCAGATACAACCATCAGAAATGCTTTTACGGTAAGTAATGCATTGTCTTCTGATGTTTGTTAATCTGCTTAGAATCACATGCTGTGCATAGACTAGCGAGCAGTACCCGGAGTTGGCGGTGGGTTATGAGAAGGAACATTAGAGAAAAGATGTCTTAATACTGCCTGTCCCACCTGGGAGTCAGATCTAGAGTGTGCATCTAGACAGTAGTGTTTTGTAAAGGTGTGCACAGAACTCCAGGTAGCCGCTTTGCAGATGGACTCAAGGGGAACATTTGCAATGAATGCTATGGACGCCCCCGTGCCTCGAGTAGAATGTGCTCTTGGCCTAAAGGGCAGTTCTCTCTTAGCAAGAGTATAGCAGAGAGTGATGCATTGAACAATCCATCTAGAAATAGTGGACTTTGAAACTGCATCCCCTTCTCTTCCTGCTGCCACCGAGACGAAGAACTGATTAGTCTTCCTCAGTGGTCTGGTTCTTTCCATGTAGAACATGACCGCTCTGCGGACATCTAGTGTGTGCAGAGTCCTTTCTCCCAAGTTGGAAGGATTTTGAAAGAACGCTGGTAGTTCTATAGACTGGTTTACGTGGAATTTTGAGATGAATTTCGGAGCAAACCTTGGGTGAGTGCGTAGAACCACCTTATCTCTGAACTGTAACAAAGGGGTCTAGAACAGAAAGAGCCTGAAGTTCACTTACTCTCCTGATGGAGGCGATAGCTATTAAAAAAGCAGTCTTAATAGTGAGGTGTTTAAGAGATGCTTTGTGCATGGGTTCGAATGGTGAGCCCATGAGTCTGGTAAGTACCACATTAAGGTCCCATCCGGGAGCTGGGTCAGCTATCGGGGGGTGTATTCTCTTTACTCCCTCCATGAAGGCCTTTATAACAGGGATCTTCCACCACGACACCTTGAGTTGGGAAGTGGTGTATGCAGAAAGTGCCGCTAGGTGGACTTTAATGGAATTGAACACTAGACCTGAATCCAATAGGTGGGTCAGGTATAGAACAATATGTGTGGGAGAGCAGTCAATCGGGTTGATGCTCTTACCCCTGCACCAGATGACAAACCTCTTCCATTTGCTAGAATAGCAGTGGCGAGTGTTAGGTTTTCTGGCTTCCCTGAGGATGTCCATGCATCTCTGCGGGAGCTGTAGATGTCCGAATTCTATGATCTCAGGAGCCAAGCTGCTAAGTTCATGTTCTGGGGGCATGGATGTAGGGTCCTGCCCTCGTCTTGTGACAGCATGTTGTACGGGCAGGGGAGTTTCACTGGGGGAGATAGAGACATCTCCATCAAGTGAGCGAACCATGGCTGTCGGGCCCACATTGGGGCCACCAGT
The DNA here is from genome assembly GCF_040938575.1 of Ambystoma mexicanum. Taxonomy (NCBI): domain Eukaryota; kingdom Metazoa; phylum Chordata; class Amphibia; order Caudata; family Ambystomatidae; genus Ambystoma; species Ambystoma mexicanum. The sequence goes on along the minus strand of NC_090921.1, from coordinate 342,238,648 downwards.
ATCATGGTTACTTGTTCCTGGTGCATCTTGTGCACCACCTTGTTGAGAAGGGGAGTCGGGGGAAAAGCGTAAACAAATTTCCCTGACCATTGTATCGACAGACCGTTCCCCTTGGATTGGTTCTGGGGGTACCTGGAGGCGTAACTTAGGCATTGTGAGTTCTCCAGGGTTGCGAACAGGTCTATTTCTGGGAATCCCCATTGTGTGAAGACATCGAAGACGATGTTTTCGTGCAGTCGCCATTCGTACTCTTCGGGCAGGGGGAAATCTCTGCTGAGTTTGTCTGCCAGCAGATTGAGTTCCCCCGGTACATGTTGTGACAGTAGGAACATGTTTTGTTTGAGAGCCCACTTCCATATATTTTGGGCCAGTTTGGACAGTCCTGGAGAGTGGGTTCCCCCCTGCTTGTTGATGTAATACATGGCTGTGGTGCTGTCTGTAAGGACCATCACTGTCCTGCCTTGTAGGTGTTCCTGGAAGGCTTTTAGCGCCTTGAACACCGCTAGTAGCTCCAGAAGATTGATGTGTTTGGATGCTACGTTCGGAGTCCACACTCCGTGAGCAGTCTGATGGGATAGGTGAGCCCCCCATCCTGTGAGGGATGCGCCTGTGGTTAGAGTGGCTTCCGGCGCGGGTGTGGCAAAGGGTTTCCCTTTTCCCAGGTTTTCCTTTGTCCACCACCGTAGCGAGAGAACTAAGGCCTGCGAGACCACCACTAGATCGTCCCATAGTCCGCTGGCCTGACACCACTGGCTGTTGAGCCACTCTTGCATTGGGCGCATGCGCAGGCGCGCGTGAGGTACCAAATAAATACACGACGCCATCATGCCTAGCAAGCGCATTGCTTTGCGTATTGTCACCTCTCGACCGGTCACATATTGAGGGATCTGAAACAACATGTTTTGGACCCTCTCTTTGGAGGGGAAGACGAGGCCGTCCTTTGTTTGAATTAGAGCCCCTAGGAATTGTTTGATTTGGCTGGGGTCTAGGCTGGACTTCTTTTCGTTGATGGAGAAGCCCAACTGGAACAAAAGGTCTACAGTCTTTTGGGTATTGGAGAAGCATGTTTCGTAAGAATCCCCTGTTATGAGCCAGTCGTCGAGGTAAGGGTAAACTGGGATGGACAACCTGCGCAGGTGGGCCGCTGCCACTGCCAGCACCTTCGTGAATACCCTTGGTGCTGATGCTATGCCGAAGGGTAGCACTCTGAACTGGTAGTGTTTGCCCTCTATCATGAACCGGAGGTATTTACTGTGGGCTGGCAACATTAAAATATGAAAGTATGCATCTTTCATGCCCAATGTTGTCATGTAATCTCCCTGTGATAGCAGTGGGATCACTTCCTGTAAGGTCACCATACGAAACTTTTGGGGTTTGATAAACTTGTTCGCTGGGCGCAGATCTAATACAGGGCGCATGGTTAGATCCTTTTTGGGTACAAGGAAGTACACTGAATAAATACCTTCCGTTACCTGAGAGAGGCACAACCTCTATGGCTCCTTTTTCCAGCAGTTGTTGTACTTCTTGGAGAAAGATAGCAAGATGTTCCGGTGTCATGCGTCGTCCCCTCGGAGGTTTGTATGTTGGGGAACTGTTGAATTCGATGCAGTATCCGTGGGCTACGGTGGAAAGTACCCAGTGGTCTGACGTTATACCCTCCCATGCTGGAAGAAAGGATGTTATCCGGCCCCCGACCGGTGTTGCATGGGAGGGGACGCGAATCTTCGCATCACTTGGTGTTGTTGGGGGCTTGGGAGCCTCTGGGGGTGGACCCCCGGCCTCTTCCTTTGCCCCGGCGCTGGCGTCTTTGGCTGTACTGCCCACTATTGGTCTGGAAATTGGTGGCAGGGTACTGTTGCTGCTGGTTTTGTTGTTGTCGTTGGCCACGAAAAAAGCGTTTGTTGCCATAGCCGCGCCTGGTAGAGGGCTTAGAGATTTGGTCAAGAGTTTTGATAGTATCGAACTCTTTTTTAGCCATCTCCAGAGCCTCATCCACCGCTTTCCCGAAGAGGTTTGAGTCTTCAACAGGTTTATTTATTAAAGACGCCTGTGTCTCCGGTTTGAACCCTGAGTTGCGCAGCCATACGTGGCGTTTTAGGAGTATTCCCTGAACCAGGGAACGTCCCGCTGTTTCTGCAGCATCCAGAGAGTTCTTTACAATACTCTGGTTGACCTGGGTTCCTTCGCCAATAGTTGTTAACAGGCGTGTACGTAGTGGTTCCGGCGCTTCTTCGGCGTCTTTGCGCAGTTTGGCCCACTGCGCGTCCGCATAGCTAGCGAGCAAAGAATTGTTGTTCGCAATTCTTGCCGAAAAGGCAGCCGAGGATGTAACTCTTTTTGCAAGGGCATATAACCGCTTGCCCTCCTTGTCAGGTGGTGCCTCACTGGTGGAAAGTGGTACCCCTGCCCTCTTTCTTGTATTGGTTACTACCAGGGAATCCGGAATGGAATGTCCCCTGATGTACAGCGGGTCTGAGGGTGAAGGAGTGAAAAGTTTTTCAATTCTAGGATTGACCCCTCTGATTAGTGCGGGTGTGGACAGCGAAGGGATGATTCTTCTCTTCACCGAAGCGAGGAGGGGAATGGTCTGACTGACCGGGGTTTTCTCCTTAATTACTCTTTCCACAAAGTCTAATTCAGGAGAGAGCTCCCCAGTGTCCAGTTCGAAATGTGCTGCTGCTCTGCGCAACAGGGCATTGAATGTGGGCTGATCGTCAATGGGAGACGTGTCTCTAATAGGTGAATTGTCAGGAGGATTTAGGTTCAGGACATCAGTGTCGGAATATATTGAAGGGGATTGCCAGGGGTGAGAAGGTCCTTCTTCTGGATTTTCTCCGAAGCCTTCTCCTACCAAGTCTGGGTTGTCTTCCAGACCCTTCCTCCTGGTTCCGTCCCTCTTCCTCGTCCATAAAATCATCCCCTTCCTCAAAGTAATGTTCTTCCCCAGTGAGGTCATACACACTATGGAAGTCTGAGGCTGTGTCCTGGTGGGGATTGACTAGTCTCGGAATTTTGGCCCTGGGGTCCTCCTGAGGCCCTTCTCTTATTCTCTTGAGAGTGGGAGGGTTCTGGGTATTCATAAACCTCTCCATTCTTTCCATGCAGAGATGGAGCCTTTCCATGGTTTCATGGGGTACCCCTGAGCGGTCTAGCGGGGGAAAAATAGTGTCTTGTAGCTGAAAACGGCTAGACCTCTCCCACAACGTCGAGGAAAGTGTCCAGTCGCCCTCCGAAAAGCCTTCAGGTGTGTTGGGGGTCCCCTCGACTGAAGGGGGTAGTCCCTGCCTTTCTTTGGGCTTTTTCGGCGTGTCTTTCGACCTCTGCGTAGCGCTCGACGTGTCTTTCGGCGTACGCTTGTGGGCGTCGGCTAACACGATCCTCGCCAAGCTCTCAGCGACTCGTTTGTCAGCGGAGGGCTGTGGTTTCGACGTTATGGGTGTCGATCGCTCTACGGCGGCATGCGCTTTCTGCTGATGCGCGCCGGCCGATGATTTGGGGGCGGCGCCCTTATTTGCCGAAAGCCCAGTCGCTGGTCACGGCCGCGGTTGCGAGAGGGGCTTCGAATTCGAACGGTCCGAGGAGTCCGCCGGTGGAACCTGCGTCTCCTTGGGCGCTGATGCTCTCTTCGCCTTCGACGAAGAAGAGCCATGGGTTGTGTGCTTATGTGTGGTCTTGTGTGCGTCAATGTCGCCGGGGTGTTCATCCCCATAAGCAGGGCGTGAGCCGAGCCCGTCGGGGCCGGGGACAGACGACGAAGCGCGTGTGCGCTCTTTAGGGGGGTTTTCGACTTCCGTAGCGGAGGTCGTGGTATCACGTTCCTCGTCACTGTCGGTGGTAGCAACGGTGGGTGAAGCGTCGGCCTTCGACATAGCGTAGGCCGCCCACCTCTTGACCCTACGGTCTTTTAGAGTCTTAGGCTTAAGAAGCCGACAAGCCGTGCAACCTTCCTCTTTGTGATCGAGGGGCAAGCAGCGGTTACACCGTGAATGCTTGTCCTTCCAAGTAAACTTGCCCTTGCAAAGCGGGCAAAACCTAAAGGGTGTCCTCTCCATAGCCGAGGCAATAAATCGTGATAACCACCCCAAGGGAAAGGAAGGGGAAAAGGAAAGGCATTCTCAGAAAAGAACCAGAGATGTCCCACGACCCCCACTCTCCCTACTGTATATGGCCTGCGAGGCCAGGCCACGTGTTCGGCAACGCCGAAGGATCTCCTCCGCTCGTCCTCTCCGTCGAAGATCTTGCTCGGCGGAGACAGCTTCACAACAGCGCCGAGGGGGGGGATCGATATGTTCTATTAATATAGGAAAAACGACCAAAGGTCGAGGAGATTAAATCTGCAATGTCTCTCAAGGAGCTCCGCGTAAAGGCGACCAGTAGCTGGGCGGAAAAAAACAATCTGAGGGACCTCGACGCGTGAGGGATTGTGGGTACAACGCACGTCACTATAGGGATAGTGTTTCAGACACGCCTTGTCGACGTCCCTTTTCGACTACGAAAAACAAAATGCAATACTCCGCAGTGACCACTGGATGTCGGACCTATGCACAGCATGTGATTCTGAGCAGATTAACAAACATCAGAAACTTACGTACTAAGCCCGATCGGACCACATGTGTGGTTCTACCACTGTCCCATCCTCTGAATCCTCTCGTCCTGTCTCTATGGAACACGCTGATGCCCGCGGGCTGCAGCGCTATATAAACAAATACATATACTGCTAAAGCAGAATGTGTGCGACTCATGCGAGTCACTAGCTGCCAAGAAAGTCTGCATTACACAAAAAGGCAGTTGTTTAAGATGAAATATATTGTACTCACCTAAAATCCATTACCAGAAAAGGGAAGCCAGTCATCATATCGTCTCAAACAAAATCTGTCATTAACCAGTACTACTCTAGAACTGGAGTAGTGTATAAAACATACCAGTCCTTGAATATGCAGAGGTGTTAAAAAAAAAAATATATATATATATATAGTTTTGGTTCCAACACTTTTTTGAAGCTGTAAAAGAAATGTACAACATACTTCCAATTCAAAATAGACACTTGAGCCCACGTGTCTTAGCAAATAAACCTATAGGATCGACTATGTTAGGAAACAATAGCATTTCACAAGGAGCCTTCAAAAAAACAGCAGGTCATGGAACTATCAGAGGCCTACAAACATGTTTTGGTACGTCAGCTTCACTAGCCACTGCAACAGTCCAAGTCAATTAGGTCAGAAAATCCAAACATATCTCCCCATTTCATAGGAACTGATCCAAGTAAGCATTCTACCATCTGCCTTCATTTGATAAAAAGTTGCAATGCAGGCAAAGTTTATTTCGCCTGCTAACTATGCTCTTGGTATTCTGGATTACTACTGTACCTCCACTGCAGATATTACAAGAACTTCAGGTGGCACAAAAACATGTGAACGGGCTTAGCAGCAGGCTTCAGAGGAAAGGCTTGTCCTGCCATTGTGGTGTTCCATCAACTACCCATTTTCAGAATAGAGGGAAACTGCCTACTTGGGCAAGCGTATGGAGGAACAAAAGAAATACTGTTTCCCTGCAAGTGTCCCAAGATTAGAGACGGCCAACACCAAATCTCAGTAAAATACAGAATGACCTTGCAGTATGAATAGTCACTGGAATGCTCTACACACTAATGAAAATAACCATCTATTCATAAAAAGTCTAATATCCGGAGCCTTTTCTTTGCGCCCCCACTGCTTTCCAATAGCGTGTGTCCTGGCAGCCTAGGAACAGGGCAGGGAGGTTCAAAAGGGTAGTGGGTAGGTTCCATGGGAGTCAGTTCGAGACTGAGGGTTGAAGTTGGCGCTATTCCCCTCAAGGCCTGAAGAACACGCTTGCTTGGTCTGCATCCTCAACAACGGACTGAGAAGAAGAGATTGCCTTGTGCGAGTACTTGTGCCAGCCTTCCGAAATACAGGCATTGAGGACCTGTACCCTTCCATGCACCCAAGGAAAGGCATGCAAGTGTACGACCACTTGTCAACTTTGTGGCACGAAAGATGATGCCCCAACCTCTTTTTGGCATTTTGGGGACAGTGAGCGAGGAGGCAAGGAAGGGCACCCTACTTCAGATACAAGCAGCTTTTACATGCATTGTCCAGAATATGTCACTAGTTTCACACCTCAGCTTTGGGAGTCGGGAGGGGGGGGGGAGGGGGGGTGTGTGCCGGTTCAAGGCTTGAGCTACAGTGAGGCCCACAGACAGCGTTGTGTTAGGAGAAGGTGACGAGGGTACCACAAGGAGAAGTGCTGTATGGGACCATCGTGCACAGCAAGGCTCCATTCCTTTCAGGGAAAGGGTTTCCTGTAGAGGGCGTCACCTATTAGTTTCCTAGTTTGCTGTTAACGGATCACTCTCACACCTCACACACACAGACAGGAGAACCAACCACTAAATGGAACACCTATAAGGAAATAGTTAGAGGGTCAGTGTTGAGAAAGAGGGCTCTTCTTACACACTTCGAGGGTAAGAGAAAACTAAAAAGCCTCTCCGAGATCAGGAGAAGACAAGGTGTATGTTCTGGGGAGGAATAGGGAAATGAGACCCTGAATGAAATGGACATCAACTACAAAAAGATTAATGTAACCTTAGAACACTATTACTTTGGCATGAGGAAGCAAAGGCAGGGGAGTCCAAAGAGGACCTTTTCAAATTACAGCTAGCTACCAAATGTAATACTGGAACATCCTGTGGGTTGGGAATAGTTTCTCACCTGTAACCCCATTTCTCCAGCATTGGTATCTTTCATGGATTCACATGCTTGGAATATTCCCCGTTGACAGACTGGGAACCCTCGGTACACTTATAAAGCCGTTTCCCATAGGAAAACTTCCGACACTTGTGTCCTATCTATGTAGTTTTTGGGGCCGCCCACGCATGCCCCACTAGGACATAGCGGTATAAATGCCCCGCCCCCGCAGCTCCCTTCAGATTTCGACCCCTCCAAAGCAGAATGGGGTGAAAACCTAGTTATACAAGTAGATTGCATTCCGGGGAGGCCGGCGGGTGCATGTGAATCCATGAAAGATACCAATGCTGGAGAAATGGAGTTACAGGTAATAAACTATTCCCTTCTCCAGCATTGGATCTTTCATGGATTCACATGCTTAGAATAGAATATACAGCAGTGATCCTGAAAAGGGGAGGTGTGAATGCAATTCGGCACCCTCCTAAGCATACGTATACCGAACCATGCTTACGTAAAACTGCCACTTTATAAATACGCAAAAGTATATATATATATATATACACACACACACACACACAAGCTAAAATAAGTACAGACCCTTCCTGAAAAGGGCTTACCTTATTGAAACAGATGGCGTAAAACTGCTCTTCCCATTTGTATCTCGTCCGCATGCTGCCGTTCGAGGCAGTAACGGGAGGTAAACTTGTGAGGCACTGACAATGCCGCCGCCTGGCAAATGTCTGCCAGCGGGATTCCTGCCCACAACGCCGAAGACGAAGTTGCCCTCGTGGAATGAGCTCTCGGACGCCGTTGTAGCGGTTTCCCCGCTTTGGAATGACAGAAGGCAATCGTCGATGAGACCCATCGGGCCAGTCCCTGCTTTGAAATTGCTTTTCCTCTCACCGATGGACCATAAGCAATGAAGAGTTGCTGCGTAGATCTAAGTTGTTGAGTCCGATGAAGGTAACATTTTTAGAGCTCTCTTCACGTCCAAGGTATGGAGGACTTTTTCCCGCAGCCGATGCGGGGGTCGCGAAAAAGGTAGGCAGGACAATGGACGAGTGTTTATGATAAGCCGTAGGAACTTTTGGAATGAAACAGGGATTAGTTGACAGAACCACTTTGTCCTTAAAGAACCTTAGGTACGGCGGGTCTACGACCAATGCTTGCAATTCTGAGAGCCGCCTAGCTGATGTTATAGCTATTAAAAAAGCCAATTTCCATGACAAGAACTTCATCGACGATGTGGCCATTGGTTCAAAGGGGGCTTTCATTAACCCTGCTAGCACCCCATTAAGACTCCACGTTGGTGGAAAACGTTTAACCGGCGGGAATGTTCGGAACAGACCCCTCATGAAGTGCTTCACCAGCCTGTCACTAAACAAGGGAGACTGCCTCCTCCTCGTGAACCTAGAGATGGCCACCAGGTGTACCTTTATTGATGAAAAAGATAATCCGCTCTTCGCCAGGTGTAGCAGATACGGTAGAAGTTGCTCCGGAGTTACCCTTAGAGGTTGCACTCCCGGCTGTCCTTGACACCACATACAGAACCTTCCCCACTTACACGCGTACGACTTGTTGGTGGAAGGGGCCCGTGCTGCTTGCAGGATTCTCCGACGAAATGCTCAAGGCACCAAATTCCAAAAAGTCAGGAGCCGAGCTGTGAGATTGAGACGGTCTGGATTGTGATGCCACACTGTTCCTTCGTCCCGGGACAGGAGATTGGGAACCTTCGGGAATGTTATCGGTTGATCTACTGACAGGTGAAGCAGGTCAGAAAACCACAGCTGCCTCGGCCATCATGGTGCGACTAGGATGACCCGGCACCTGTACCTGCATATCCACTGCAGAGTTCTCCTTATAAGAGGGAACTGAGGGAAGGCGTAAAGGAACTTGTCTGTCCACGGGAAGAACGCTTCCCCCAGAGACCCTTCCTGTGGCCATCTGCTGGCATACATCTCGCACTTCTTGTTCCTCTTCGTTGCGAAGAGATCCAGCGGAGGTCGTCCCCATTTCTCGAAGATCTTCGACAACTGAACGCTGTCTATCTCCCATTCGTGTATTTGGTCCATTCTTCTGCTGAGTGAGTCCGCTTGCTCGTTCCTTACCCCCGGGAGATGAGCTACGATGGATATATCGTGTTTCAGAGCCCAATGCCACACCTTCTAAGCCTCGGTGGAAACGGTTCTGGACCGCGTGCCCCCTTGCTTCCTTAAGTAAAACATCGCTGTCGTGTTGTCTGTCAATATTCTCACTATGGATTCTCTGATGTGCGGCAGGAAAGGCTTCAAGGCCCAGCGCACTGCTCTCAGTTCCAGAACGTTGATGTGCAGGAGTGACTCCCTCCGGGACCAACGACCTTGCGTTTGTAGAGTGCCCATGTGTGCTCCCGAGGGATGCGTCCGTCACTATGGTTAGCCGAAACTCCGGCTCCTGTAGGGGTACCCCTCTGGATAGATTCTGAAAGCTCTGCCACCACTGAAGAGCTAGTAGGAGCTCGTCGACGGTCAGTTTGTCCGACCAGAGCCCTTGGGCCTGCGTCCACCAGTAACTCTTGAACCGGCCTCATGAACAGGCGGCAGTTGCCCACCAGAGGAATGCAGGATGCCATAGCACCCAGAATGGACACATTTTCTCACTGATAGTCTGGCATTGATTCTCAGCCGACCTGCCAATCGATTGAGTTTGGTGATTCTGTCGAGGGATGGCTTCACTAACCCTGACTGGGTCTCGAATTGTGCGCCCAGGAACACCAAGCTTCTCGACGGCATCAACGAAGATTTCTCGAAGTTTACCGCAAACTTGTAAGAGTTGCATGGTGGCCTGCAAACTTGTGAGTCGACATAGGGGAGGACCCCCTCACTAACCAGTCGTCGAGATACGGGTACACATGATGACCTTGCCTTTTCAGCCAGGCCGCCACCGGGGCCAAACATTTTGTGAACGTTCTGGGAGAGGATTTCAGCCCAAAAGGAAGTACTGTGAACTGGTAGTGAGTCCGTCCTATCACAAACCTTAGGAACTTTGTGTCAACGACATATTGGTATGTGGAAGTACACGTCCTGCAGGTTTCAGAGACGCCAGAAAGTCCCCTTCCTGAACTGACCGGATCACTTCTGTAGCGTGAGCATCTTGAATTTTAGGCTTTTCAACGTCTTGTTGAGATCGCGCAGGTCTAGAATGGGACGCCATTTTCCATTTGGGGTTGAGCTACAAACGCCGGTGGAATGTGCAAAGGGTTGCTTTTGAATTGCAGGGAATGTCCGTATCTTACTGTGTCCAACACCCACTGATCCGTTGTTATTTGCTCCCATTTGTCGATGCAGCACGATGCTCTGCCTCCCAGAACGTTCTGATGCCCGTCATTGCTGGTCCTTGGTCTGCTTATCTCTCGTCGACGAGTAACCTGTTCTCTTCCTGGGGGTCTGGTAGTCCCGGCGTCGTTTTGCCGCTTGAGAAGCCCATCTGTATCCCTGGGAGGGGTACGCCGGCCTACTGAAGGATCCGTCTCTCGATGCCGAGAATCTAGAGTTTCCCGATGCTCCCCTAAAGGGACGAACGGGCCTGAAACTTCGACCACTCTGGAGGGCACCCAAGGAACACGCCGTGTCCGAGTCCTCCTTCATGCCCTTCAGGTCCTCGTCCACCTTCTCGCCGAACAGAAGGTCTCCCTCAAAGGCCATATCGAGCACCTTGTATTGCACCTGTGGTCTAAAGTTGGTGCATTTTAGCCATGCTTGCCATCGGAGAACCACACCGTTATTCACCTGTTGAAACCCTGATTCTGCGAGGTCCACCGCAATGTTTATGGCATGATTGGAGGCCTCTTCACCTTCCCTGACGAGCAACATCGCCGCCTTACGATGTTCTTCCGGAAGATGCTCCAGCATAGGTGCCAGTCGGTGCCACATCTGTCGTATCTGGCTACTATAGCCAGAGAGTTGGCCGCTTTCACTGTGGTTGCTCCTACCGACAGCACTTTTTTGCCAAAGGCATCCTGTCTTCTGGCCTCACTTTCCGGGGGTGGTTGTGCACTTGTGCTGGGCCCTCGCCTTTCTCACCGCCGCCACCACAGAGTTAGGGGTTGGTTGGGAGGACAGATTGTTGGGGGGGGGTAGCTTCTGGAGCCTTACATTTTTTCTCCAGGCGACCCTTTATTGCCGGTTCCGTGAAAGGGTGACGCATGGTCTGTAACCCTTCCTGCCACACATGATCCAGGATGGGTACCGAAAACACTGACCTTCTCTTTCCCATGTGGTCGAAAAGAAAGCAGTCCTTTTTCTCCTCCTCCTGGGCCAACCCGAATTCTGTACACGCTTTGGCCATCATGGCGTGAAATCACCCAATGTCGTCCGGGGGAGACGGCTGAGCCGGGCTTCTCGGGGTTTCTAATTCCACCTCAGACTCCCAGGTTGGATCCCTGGAGGGGAAAAGTGAGACATCCGATAAGGTTCTCCTGTCGGAGTCCGAATCCATCAGATCTCCCTCCTCGTGGCGCGCAGCTGAGAGGTCTTCACCTGCTGGCACTGCTGTGGGGGTTGACGGAGCTGGCCAACGAGACGGGCCCGGTTCCTCGATGGCTGACCTGGCCAGAGTTGCTTAGGGTAGCCTCTCGTCCAGTATCTTCAGCAAAGTTTGTAACGTGGATAAAACCTCCAGCGACAAGAGTGACTGCGGATTGAGAAGAGGGGTAGACCCCGGAATGCTGGCTCCCCCGGAGAGAGGCCTGGTAATTCCTCGTAACCTGAGGTCTGCAGGGCCAGCTACTCTCACATCCTCATCTCCCGAGGACACCGACAAGGCCGCCTCTTGCTGCAGTAGGGTCTCCGGCAAAACCGGGTCAAATACTTCTGGTCGACAGGCCTCTTGCGGAATCTCCATCGAGGAGGCTAAAGCTGGCCCCGTCGTCACCGTCTGCGGCCCAAGAATAGTTGAGACCAATTGTCAGTGGCAGACAAGGGGTCGACGACTGCCCTGCCGTCGACGGTGGTGGTGGTCGTGTAGGTCCCCGAGGCGTTCCCGCCTTTTCTGAACTTGACCTACGCTTCTCCGCTTCTCGACTCAAGGTCGATCTATGGTGTTCGCCCGAGGAGGATTTCGACTTTTCCTTTCTGTCTTTCTTCGTCGAAGATGAGGATAACGAGGCTTTCTTCGACGAGGACTCCTTAGAATGGCTTCTCGATGATTCCTTCTCCGCCGGTCAGGATTTCTTCACCGGGGGTTCCGACAATGTCAAGCGGCGCGGGGCCCCTGAAGATTTTGACACTGAGGCCACGCAGCGGGTGGAGTCTACCTCCGAAGGCGGGTACCACTTGTCGTCAACTTCGATCTTTAAGAGTCTTCTGGGAGAAGCCCTTACATATGTCGCACTTGTCTGCCGAATGATGAGGGTGTAGACAATATATTCAATCCATATGCCTGTCCCCCTCATACACCTTTAACCCGCACGTAGCGCACGGGCGGAACAGCGCTTTTCCCGACATCAGGACAAAACTCCAACAGCACAACCTAGACAAAATAGACTACACGAGGTGCTCCCACTACTTTGGAGACGGTTGAAATCTGAAGGGAGCCGCGGGGGCGGGGCATTTCTACCGCTACGTCCTAGTGGGGCATGCGTTGACGGCCCCAAAAACGATGTAGATAGGACACAAAAGTGTCGGAAGTTTTCCTATGGGAAACGGCTTTATAAGTGTACCGAGGGTTCCCAGTCTTTCGACGGGGAATATTCTAAGCATGTAAATCCATGAAAGATCCAATGCTGGAGAATAGTGAAAAACACATGTTAAAAGTAAGAGACCACAATATAAAGGAGGAGATAGGGATCCAACTTTAGAGAAAGTAATAAACATTAGCAAAAGCAATAGAGCGATAGACATAGCCAAGCAGAAGAAACATGCAATGCTGAAATAAAGGGGGGGTGGAGGGGAGTGAGAGGGTCTCTTGACTCTTATGTTAGAGTGCCAGATGCAAGGGAATAGAGCAAAAGAAAGGAACTCCTCTGGTGATGGGAGCACCCGAGAACGCAGGAGATGCTTCCATTTTGGCGGGCCGTTACATTTTGCGCATGCCATGGGATAAACAGGGATTATCGCAAGAGCATAAAATGGAGACAATGTGCGATGTGGCAAATTTACAACAGGGGATGTCAATGAACAGTTAGGACCCAGCCCTGGAGGAGCAAGGCAGTGAGGCTGGAGAAAGTGAGTTATGAAAGAGGAGTGTACATTTCCGTCACTGAAGTCTGAGTTGAGAAGAGGAATGGGAATCACCATGCGGATATAGTAATCACGGTGTACCAATGCTCCAACAGGGCTAGATTACACCATCATTGATCAAAAGAGTTTGGGTAGGGCGTTTGCCCTGCTGTAGGCCGGAATAAGCAGACCAGACATACATGCTAGTGCGTATGTGGGATTCTACAATAAGAGTTGGCAATTTAGATGGTGTACTCGAGTACAAGGGGCGCATAACACAATGCAATACTTCGGTCTCTCTAAGGGAGGGCTGCCCACTTGGGTGGTACAGACAAAGCGACCTGGGGTCATCATTAAACCCAACACAGGTGGGATGGATGGTAGGGGGGAGCAGGAGGTGCAAAGTGGAAGACAGAATCAAGTGTTTTCCCTCAAAAGTTGGATTTCCAACAAGGTCAGACTTCAAAGTAATGCAGGGCAAGTTGTTGGACGCGTGAGGAATGTTCACAGAAGCTTGCGCGGTGAGCTGGTCAAGCAGCTGAATTCCTTGTAGGACGACGGCATCATAGACTCTCGGGAGGTCTTGGCATGGGTCTTGACAAGGAAGCCTACCAAGCAGATTAGGTTGTGCAAAGACCTTTGTTCTCTAAATTGCTTTGTGGTAGCGAGTCATTTTCTGTTGGTTAATAAACATTGAAGAGATGATTAGTATGATGGCCAATCCCTCATCAAGTTAAATTACATTCCTCATCCTGGGGGTTCAAAAAACTACCTGGATGGCACAATGTTTCAGCAGCCACAGTTTTCTAACCAATTATGCATGCTTTATTTGGGGTCCGAGGGAGGGGGTGGGAGGGAAGAATGTTCTATTTCCAAAAAGATATTCTGGCGCGTGGAAAGCCTTTAAGAGAATATTTGATGGGAGGTTGGAGCTAGTGCTCATACCCATCATACCCGTTTAGGAGGCAGATTTAACCATTTGGAGCGAGACATGCACATTTAGGGTAGACTGCATTGATTATGTAGATCACCGGTTAAGAAGGAACACCGTTGACAGCACTGGTCTAATTCACAATTTCAGACCCAACAGGCCTTGCTTAGTCTAACAGCAATGTAGTGTAGGGGTGGGGATGCGGGAAAGCACACCATACAACACCAGCAAAGCTAAACAATTTTATTTCAAAACCCGCTGGTGACAAAACTGGGGATAGGGGTTGAAAGTGTTCCTTTTGAACGCTAAGCAAAGGCACCAAAATATGTAGATGTAACTGATCATTACAATCATGGTAGCTTGACTCTAGATTGAAAAAGCTTTAATAAAACCATTTATATGTAGGGGATCACGGAAACGTTAGGAATCCTTGTATGTTAAAGTAGCATAATCAGAACTGGGCACTGCCGTGAATCATTTTATTATAGAACATTTAAACGTTAAGCGTTAGCAATTTGGAGACCAGCAATAGCAGGGTTCGAAATTGAGGAGAGCCATTTAGTTCTTGCTTGTTGCCTAGTAAAGCCTGGCTAGAATGACACCAACAGCTACCAGGAGTGACTTTTGGCTCCCCAGGTCAACCGATGTCAAGCAAAGACCTGTAGGTATTTAACAGTTTATTTGGGACAAACTATAAACAATCATTGGGACACATATGACATTTAAAGCATGTTGGGTCCTAAATAAGGGGGCAAAATGATAAGTTTGATTTGCAGAACGCTACGCACTAGCTCTTGGTTCTCCAGTGGTAGCTCCTGATAACTGGTTAATGAGGCATACTCAGAAGCTAGTTTCAGCTCCTGCTTATTCAATCTAAATTTCGGTCCCGGAGTCGAATTATAAAAATAGGCACGTTAGTCTCAAAGATCTTAAAGATTAGCCCTTCACGTGGCTACTGTTGGACATCTTCCCCACTGCACTGAATAAGGTCATGGCTCCAATAACAAAGGACTATTGATTATTACAAGACACATTAGTCAAATCTTTGAGGTACATTTTTTGTTACAAAGTAACAATAACAGACTAGAATGCAAGACAAACTCCAAAAGACACCCACACAAATTAAATGAACACTGCACTCAGTTAATGAAAGTAGGCAAAACTCCCAAAGAGGACCTGCAAATGGACAGATAAGTAGACTTTTGCACAGTTATCACGTAGATCACTTTCTGCCATCCTGACGCAGCAGGGGCCCATTTTCTTTTTTTTTCAATTTCTTTTTGCCCTCAGCTTCCAATGGCAGTGGCATGGAAGCAAAGGACAACCCTGCAACCCCCCGAAGTCCATAATGCTGAACAAGGGGAGCAGGGAACACCTCCGCTCCCCATGTTCGGCGTTATTAGCCTCGATTTTTTGCTGCAAGCCGTATGCGAAGTAACTGTACATTTAGCTTTTTTTAACTATATTTTAGTACAATCACAATTGGAATTTATTAACTCAAAATCCTGCAAGAATTCTACAACTTTTTGAGCAACTGGGCCCAATTGATACATGGTGGCTTGTTAATCCTGACTTTTCCTTCTATTCACCTGTACGTAAATCTTTCTAGAGAATCAAATACATTTTTGTCAACAAGAGTATCTGCTCCCATTATTTGTTCCACTATTTGTTATATTTGAGCATGCCCCTACTTGTACCGATCTTTATTGCGATTTGCAGGATTCCAAACAACCTTTATGGAGATTTAATCATCCTCTACTTTCTGATCCTATTTTGTTAAACTTAGTCTAACTCTCCGTGAAATTTGCATGCATATCAACATTTCTAGGGGAAACATTCCTGACATATAGGATGGCTATAAAGCCACTATAGGTGGTTATATTTAATACTCTGCAAAAAAAAGAAAAATCTATTATCTGAAAACAATTAGAAAAAACTTAGACGATTAATTTGAATGAAACAACTTTGTTCCAACTAATTGAGAAAAGAATATAATACATTTATTACTAGAACATCTAGTAACCCCTTGCTAAGGATAAAATCCAATATATTTACAGATGATCAAATACATCTGGTAAACTATTGGCATACCTAAAACAAAACTAAACACACCCAAATCAAATCCATTAGAAGCATGAATATTTTAGCTGAAAACTCAGTCATGGTCAATACCATTTCACAATATTATATGTTGCACCAGAAGAATCTCCTTCACTCCCTGCAATATCAGATTACCACAGTTTATTATAACATGTGCATATCTAATATAGTGTCATTAGACGACAATCTTTCCTTAGACGAAGTCAAACAAGCATCCTTGACCATAAAAAAGCAAAAACACCCAGCCTGATGGGTTATAAATTGAATGTTTTTTGCTGATCTTCTTTCTCCCATTCTTTTCTTACTATTCAACTCTTTTACAGAATAACATGCGTATGGGACTCGCACCCCTTCTGCCCCCCCCCCACGCATTAATTGTCCTATTTCCTAAACCTAATAAAGGGCTGTCAATCTGAACTAGCTATCGGCCCATTTCTATTAATATCAAATGCAAGATATTTGCTAAACTATTTTCTAATAGACTAGAGCGGGTTAAACCATTTTTAATACACCATGACCATGCTGGATTTGTCAAAAAACACAGGAGTCTTCCAATTATCAGATTCTATGGAATATTATTGACCTAGTTAAAAAACCACAAAGATCCAACTATCTGATGTCATTAGATGCTGAAAAAGCTTTCGCTCGGGTCCGATGGCAATTCATGCATCAACCTCTCACCTGGCATGACATTGGCCCCAAATTCATCACATATGTTAAAACCCTATTTGGTTATCCCCCCCCCCCCACCCCCCCCCCCCCCCGAGTCCTGATTTTGGATTAATAACACCATTTCCTTATATAGAGGAAATGGGCAAGGATGCCTGCTGTCCCCTCTTTTTATTTTAGCACTTGAACCATTACTATTTGTAATACTTCCAACATTCATGTTGTTCAAACTGGTAATCAGAATTTAAAGTCTCAGCCTATGCCGATATTATTCTACATCTTACTACACCAAATGAATCAATTTATAAGAGACTGTCCAAAATTATTCAGTTACATCTGGTTAAAAACGGAATGCTAACAAATCGCACATTCTCACCCTTTTAATTATTTGCACACCCCCATAGTTCCGGAATGACATGTAATACTAATCATGTAGATTATATGCAGGCCTCCAGATAAGGTGCATACCAGGCCTTTGTAAGCATGAAAATCTTGCAAATACAACAGCTTTATTATTTTCCTGTGTACATGTATACACAGGTTTAGAGCTGAGGGCAGTGCAAAGGTCAGGTTACTTAACAGAAACCAGAAGGCTTCTTTTGATTAGTATCTATATGGATGTACTTGCAAGCCACCTCTGAAATCTTTCAACAAAAGGAAACTGTACACTGATAAAAGGAATGGTTTGTTTCCATTCAGCTTCAGAATCACTGTGCATATTTTCCTAGAATTTTAGGATTGTAGAATAAGATGGAAAACAAAGTTGCAAAATATTTTGTAACCAATTATGCTTTTTTTCCCCCGGTGAAAGCAAACTCGTATTGCACAATTGTATTTTTCAGAGTGCTGGTGCTGTGGGCATAATCATGCGGAGGCAGATAATTTTTACACTGATCATTTAAGAACAGTGCGTAATATGATGACTTTGCAGTCTAGTTTACATCCATTCAACCTTGCAGTCAATGGGGTACATTACTATAAATGGCAAGTGGCAGCAGAGTCTTTGCTCAAGGGTGAATGATTGTCATTACACCAATCACAGGTGTTCTAACCTCTCAAATCTTCAAGACTACAATTAAAACATCCAAAACCTGACTCTCCAAGAAGTGCGAGAGCTGTTCAAAAACAAACAAATGAAAGTTACATTGGTAACTGAATTACAAACTCTGCAAAACCTGTCCCTTTGATAATCCAGATAGGTATTTAACTTCATGTAGTGCTTCATAAATGGTTTGTCCAACATCTAGGTACTGTGATTATTATACCTCACTTGATTCTCAGTTAACGGACCTCTGAAGGATGTTAGCCAATAAGATTAACTCACCCGGTTGAGCACTCATTGCTGCAATCTGTGCGTGATCTGTAGGTTGCAGGTTCGAATCCCGGCAAGACCAACTCAGCCTTTCATCCTTTGAGGTCGATAAAGGAGTACAGACTTTTGTTTTGGTGATAAATATGTCCCATGTACAGCACTTTGCCAAAAGCGCTATATAAATAACCATTTGACCGCTAGATTAGATATGGAATTCAGCATGGAGGCCTTGCCTCTCTGCACTGTTGTATCATAACATTAGGTAGTAATAGCTCCAAAAAATGAGGGCTTTCATTAAACATCAAAAGACAATTCTGCTATCGAACCTCAAAACACACCATACAATTCAGGTTTGCTTTACTATGTAATTGGCTAGGTTTTTGTGATTTCAACATTTAAATGTATACAGGAGAGATCAAATGGCCAGACCTTAAAGAAATAATGAAAGGTGCATTCTGTCACAATGAAGAAAACTACTGTACGGTAATGATTTCCATACAGTTTGTGCATGCTTCGGCTCTTGCAAAGGAGAAAAGAAATGTTTACTCTTAAAATCACGTTTACTCTCAAAGTTTAAAAAACGGAGTAAAATACTCCCATCTCAAAATCTTATCTGGAGCACTGTTTATATGGGTCTTATTATTACCAAAGACATTGACTCAAGATCCTCGACAAGCTCACACTACAAAATAGGAGGCAACGACTAACCATCGTGGTGGGGTCTTCTAGACTAGATTACTCCCATTCTCCTATAGCCTCGTCAATGTTGCCTATAACATTTCCCGACGCCTTTAAAGAAAAAAAACTGAACCTTAACAAAATTGCTTTGGAATAATAAACCTCCTCATATCACTCTAAATAAATGTAAACTATCTAAATCCGAAGAGCAGAGTTACCTTTCCAAACTTCTAATATTATTCCTTCTTCATTCCTAGGCATTATTTTCATCATATATTATACCCCGAGGTTGAAGATAATCACCCTCCTTGCATACTTTAGTCACAGCTGGTTAAACCATTTACTATCCATAACTTTCTAAAATTCAATGATGGGCCTCATCAAAAAAGTTCATGCCCTATCTAACTTAAAACAAGCGTGGAATTCCTTTCTCGAATGTCCTGGGATTGACAATACGCTCCAACATATCCCATATGGTAAAATTAAGATATTAGGGTTCTTTATTAAACATTTTTTTGGCCCTCTTGGCTTTACTAGGTGCGATACTGGAAATGCATCGGAGGGACAGGGCCTCCGTATCCTTGTCCTTTAGTTGTTTTTATTGTGTGTTCGGTCGTGTTTTCCATGCAGGAGTTCATGTGGGACTCCTGGCGGTGCAGCCCTCTCTTTTGGTTTGGTGTACAGACCCATGGGATACCCTTACGGCACCCATGGGTGGGGATACAACCCTGTGCCCCTAGTGTATGTTTTTAGGCAGCTGTGTGTGGCCCACAGAGCAGGGTATGGGCTGGTGGCAGAACCATGCTGAATTGACAGGTGACCCGAGCGTCCTCCATTTTGGGATGCCCAGGCCCTGTCATTGGAATCAGTGGATTCCTGATGGAGACAAGATGGCCCCCGGGGCCTCTTGCCTTCCATCACCTGTTACCTTGGTTTTCCCAAGTCCCGGGAAACCCTGACTCTGCCCCCCGCCCCCTTCAACTGGCCGTTAGGTGGACGTTCCATATATGGTAGTGTGGGGAAATGCCGACCAAACTGGCTGGAGCCTTCCCAGCGACCGTATGTTGTGGGTATGCCTGTGGGTGGGACCTGGGTGAATGGAGTGTGTGACGAATACGAATTCTGTGTTGTGGAGGTCTAGTATCTGGTGTTTGACACAATGACTGAGACAGCCCTGCCCGAAACTGGTATGAATGCAGTGTGTAGTGTTAAATGGCGTGGTACTTGTCCGAATCCACATTCTGTGTTATGAATGTCTGGATGTAGAAGAATGGCCTCAATGCACCGTGCGCCCGATTGGCTGACTGACTGCCTGAATGCCCTTGTGAGTGATTGGTTGCCCGAGTGTGACCCAGCAGAATGAATGAGGGAACAACTGTATATCTGGGGGCCTCTTACTGCTAGAAATTGTTCAGAAGCTGGAGTTGAAACGGACATTGAAACTGAAGCTTAACCTTGAAGCCCTACTTGAAGAGAAGGATTGCTGCTGCTCTACTCAGTCGATCTGAAAGCTGCTGTGTCTTCATGAACTGACCCAGAGAGGACCTGGTTAGGCGCCCTCTTCCCAAGCTACAAGGGACCATTGTGCACTGCTAACCTTCGCCGAAGCGCCCATGAAATCAGCCTACGAAAGACTGCTGACCGGAGACAGGGACCGCCGAGGAGAACGAAGAGAAGCACCGGACATTCCATCCACCTTTGTCAACCAGTGTTCGTAGGTTTGCTATAACCGCTGAAGGCCCATCGAAGTTAGTTGCTCAGAAGCGGGGACTGCTTGACACTGTGCCGTCGACGACCAGAGCCGCAACGCTCCATGGATTAAGACATTTGATTCCCGGACGGGCTCGTCTGCACCTCCGCCCGCCTTATCCCGCCGGAGAAGGCCAGGCCGTTGACGCGCTGAGGAGCATCTGCCGGTGGGTTTACTGCCAACCAAAGACCGTAGACACACCGGGCAATTCGATGCCCTTGCTGGCCCACAGTTCTTCACCAACTCTTTGCGGTCCTGAACTATCAACATCGGGGTGCCCTGCACGCCACTTCCTTGCAGAACGTCGTTGGCGAGCACCGCCAGGAACAAAGCTGCTGCCTCAGCGTCGTTGTTCACCCCCTTCCTTATTAGGATCTCAACGATTCGTGGCTCCTGCTTTAAAGGGAGCCGCTCAAGAGGATCCGTCGTCGAACTCTGCTATTCCAGGTACATTGGAGTGGTAGAAACATTGTAGAAGGAAATAAGACTCATTGAACTATGTATGGACTGGGCTTGTAGTATCTTTTTTTTACAGATTGCGCGGGTGGGGGGGGGGGATCTCCACACATAACTGTGTCTAGTGTAGGGGCCAGTATTCTGCCATTTGTTCTAACCAACTGCTTTCCTCCTGTGTCTATTGTTGGTTACCTTTATTAATTGATTTGTGTGACATTTGACCAGAGTACAGTTGATGCACTTTAATGAAATCTGATAATAATTGTGGTACCACTTAGAACTGTATATATTTGCCATTGTAGATTAACTGACCACAAAGTGAGTTACTGTGCTTGTGTACATAACTTGAACCTTAATTATATAAAGGCTCACTAATACAGTGTACAGACATTCCTTTGTGGGTGCCTGCGGACTACCCTGTACTTCAAAACCAGCCTGCATCACCTCCTGAGAAGCTATGCCTGGATTGCTCGTCCATTGCTACCAACGAATAGAGAATCTTGGCTGGGGTCCTCTGCGCCTCTCCTCTACCATATTGAGAGCAGGAGTACAGACACCCCCCCCTCCAGATTTACACCAGGAATTATACATATCCAACAATTATAGCATGATGGGTTGCCATACCATTCCACTCTGTACGAAATAGATCTAATCTGCAAGATACTGATCTCAAATTACACAAATTCATAAACTTAATCCTATAGGGATCCTTGATCCTTCATTTAAAACTAGCCTGGACAATCTTTCCAAATTCCCTAAAATCCCCCTTGATCAAAGCCTTTGACATCGATAAGTTTATGACCAAAACAAAAACTTCCTGACTGACTTCCTTCACAACTAAATAAGCATGGGAAGCGAATGATGAATTCAACAGATCTGTAGACCTTGGTAAAATGTTTGGTGTAGAATCTTCAGAATAACCATAGCTTCTAATTTGACTTAATCCATGTTCTTTATGATGCACAGAGCCTGTTTACTCCTCATAGAATATCTAAAATGTATCCTCATTCATCAGATACCTGCTGGTCATGCGAAAGCCCAGGGGCATCCTTTAAACAAATTGGGCCCGATTATTGGAAGTGTTTTATAATGGCGCAATCCCATAGGAAAACATTCCATGAATCAGGCTCATTATCTTTGAATGCAAATGTGTTCAATCATTTTGGGAACACATGAAAGCTTTTTCAAAAGATTTTTAAATTTCATGCCCATCTTTATCAATCTTTCCAGTAGACCTGATGCTATAATTACCGATTCCTCAAACTTTTTAATGTATTTATTACCCTAGCCTTACAAATGATTACTAAATACTGGAAAAACGCTCCGAGTACATATTAAAGAATGGTTGAATTTACTGTGTCCTACCAAATTGAATCTTGTATTGTGAAACATAATAATCCAATACTGAGATTTCAATGTAGAAGGACTCCTTTTATTGAATTTCTTAATCATAATGTTCCATGAACTGGTATTCAACATTTTGGTCCAAATTCCAATGTCCCCAAACTAACATGAATTTTCAAAAATGTGTTTTTCACATTGATTACCCCTTCTATCATCTATGCCCTGCTTATCGTCTTGTCACTCGTTTTTATTGCTTTTATCGATTTTTATATCAAGATTTCCACTTTACGACGAATTTTCAATAGGAATTGCTACAGTGCATTTCACTTCCTTGTTATGCAATATCCCTTTTAATAGAAAGTTTTTGTAGCTATATCAATTAATTTTATTTCTAGAATATTTCAATAAATGTTAAACATTCTTTTTTAAAGGAAGAGGCGCAAACAAGCTGGAAAATAAGATTCCCGAGTAGCCCAGACTCACCTCACCCCCATAAGAGTCCTGCCTCAGACACCACTACAATAATCCCCATAATGGTTCTAGTGGGGCTCAAGAACTTTCAGGAAAAGCACTCTAGGGTGTTCCACCCCACTCCCCATTAAAAGTGCCCATAGGACCGGTTTGTGGCTCAGAGAAGTAAAGGGGCTTTCCTTCAACCCTGAACCATTGGTTTACGTTAGACATGAACGGCATACCCTACTTCTGGTACATACTTAACATCCTTAATCCAGGGCAGATCTACATGGGAGTTTTAGAGCCTTAGGTGGACCTTAAGGTGGCATCAATATATTTGCATGGAAGAAACAATGGATACCCCCAACACCATCATTAAACATGTTGGAGGAGAGGGGGGGGGGGCAGTGGTTCAGCTACCAGGGAATGGGATTGAGCCATCATCTGTTAAACATTGATTTAATTAGGCCAATCAGTTTACAACAGTGTCGAGCAATCAATGTTGGTGCTATGGGTCTGTGCTTAACTGGGCAGCTGAAATCACGAGACATCACACTGTAGAGAAGGAGCCAAGTACCCCCACCTCAACCACTTCACCCATATTGCCTATATGTTGGGAGCCAGAGTGTGAGAATCGTGCCGTACTAGTAAGAATACTGATACCAAAGAGAATCCTGGAAGCAAGGTCCCCATTGAGAAAACCATACCTACATACGAGAAAACAGGACTGCCATTTGAATGAAATCCCGAAAGAAGCTAAATATGCTCCTCGTGGTTGATCTACAAACAATGCACCAAAACTGTGAAACCCTTATTTTGTAGTAAAAGCAGTCCGGTTGCCCCATTGTGTTTGAGGCAGAACGCGATCTATAGAAAGGTGTACTTCCCAGAGGTTTTATTGTAGGAATGTATTAAAAAGGTGGATTCTGCATACCAAATTCACTATCCAAACATACGGTAGTGAAAGAGAACACTGCTATATTGCAGTTTTGAGAGTTGGGGAGGGTAGACTATGGCAGTTACTCCACATGTAGAGAGCAAGATGCAAATTAAATGGATAAAAATGTATCTTTATAGGAGAGAAAAACAAACGTATTTAACTAATGAGGAGTCAGTGGTTAGATCCATGCAGTCTTGGGACTCATAAGTGATAGACTAGATCGCAGACATTATATAGGGTGTACATGCAAATGTCTGCTGCGCAAAGTCCAAAGACAGCACAGCAGATTAAGTCAAAATAGTAACCTTTCAGACAAGTAAGTGACAAGTTGCATTAGGAAGAGGAGTTAAAATCAGATGGATATTTTTCATCCTGGACCCTATTGCTAATAGATAATATTATATAAAATCAGGAAGCCTGCTGGAAAAGATCCAACTTGGCTGTAGTTGGGGTTTGTTGCAAATAAAGCCTCATGCTAAAACTGCATGGGAATGTCCAATGTTCTGTCCAAATGTACCAGGTATTTATGCACCATCAACCTACAAGTTAGAGGTTGAAGCTTCTAAACATACAGCACAATATTGCCATATCAGCTGTACAGAAAAGGAAATTGCCATACTAGATTTCACCGAAAATAATTGAGCTCAATGTGCAGTGAAAAACCAGAGGGTGGTTCACAACCTAGTACCCAGAGATCCCTTACTCATGTGTTCAGGGAAAGGCCATTGCTTTTGGATCCCAACCCTGTGGGTGGACAAGTGAGAATCACCTGAGTAAAGGGTCCTCAGGGAGTGGGGAAGAAGCACCCAATGGTGAGACATGGTACCCCCCCTTTTTCCACAACCAATCTAACCCCTATCCCTGTTTATTTTAATGGGAAACTACAACTCCCATAATTCCTCCCCACCTTGTCTTGACAAAAGTACTGCACCAAGGAAGATGAGGAATGAGGACAGAAAGATTACCTCGCCTGACTTTCATTGGCCTCGTCCCTGTAATGAGGCCAGCAGAGTTAGGCACGTAGCTCTACTAATGTACACTTGCCACTTTTTAAGTCTCCCTGGGGAAAACATTATTAAATTTTTTTTTAAAAAAGGTGGTGCACACAGACCCTTTGAGCGAGGCGGGGTACGAGAAGGAACAGCTCTTTGAGGCTGATGCAAACCAGGCTGTGGGAGTTGGAAGGCCAATGAGCTGATCAGCAATTAAGAGGATTGAGAGAAAGCCAGGCAAGATTTCCAAGCTTTCGGGAAGCCGCGAGTGCTCGAAAGGAAGAGCCGAGCAAACCGAGGAAAGAAAAACATTCAAGGTGCCAGGAAACAGCCCGCAACATTTTGGAAGATAATACAAGTGGAGATCAAAGGAAAGAAAGTCAAATGAGAAGAAAATTAATTATGTGAAATGTGTAGTACGCCAAGAGGGCAAAAGTAAAATATAAATAACTTTCGATAAGGCCAAGAAGGCAAGAGAAAGAATATAAGAACTTCAATTATCAAGAGGCATTGGTGCTGTAAGAGAAGATATGGAAAGAGGTTGAAGTGGTCATACAGTGGTCTATGTAAATTGCTTGCTGTGTCAAAAGTCAACAGTGAAAGAGATCCAAAATAAAACGTGGGGAAGAGAACCCCCACGAAGAACCAGCGAGGCTCAAGCCCGGCAGAGGGATGCCTGTGCAGAACTGTGAGAAATTGAGAGAATTTGATAGGAGTCTTGTCATGATGACAAGGCGTGTGAAGCCTAAGGAAGTGATTGAACTACCAAAAATTGAAAGCCTAATGATTGAACTGTACCAGTAAGCCAAAGTGTGCAAGACTGATGGAACTGTGTCATCCGCCTATCCTTTATTAAGAGACTCCCGCTAGACCATGTGGGGTTGAACCTGAGAAAGTGAGTTGGCGCTGAAGCCAGCCTGATTTTCTTTTTGACATTTTTGTATTCCATCAACACATTTTTTATCTAGAGAAGGAGGGCAAGTTTCTTAGTATAGGCCTTTTTATTTTGACCAGACCGACTTTGACGGATTTGTTATTGTTTAATTGTCGAGATTACTCCCATTTCACAGTTAGGACCAGTTAGGAATTCTACCATCCCAAGCAAATTCGTAAATAAAGGTTTTAAAAACGTGTATTCATTGTGTCCGTGTCTACTGCTCCATACCATGCTTTCCTCACAGTGGCATTCACAGACAGGTCCTGGAACAAGTGCAGGGGTTGAGAAAACAGTCTGTCTCTTAAGAACTGACACCAGCTAACCAGAGTCCAACCCAGAGAGGCCCTGACCAACTGAGTAACATTTTCCCATCTGATCTGTGAGGCAGCCTTCCAAAAGTTGATGTGAGCTCATAACTACTTCTTGGAACCTGTACTGCAGGTTGCGATTATGGAAAGAGATTAGTCCATGCAGGCAGGGCCCTTTGCTTTGAGGAGGCAGTACACGAACAGAGATAACACAGATGGGAGGCAAAGGGATGCTTCCACCATTTTGACAACGTCTGTGCACTATATCTGCCACTCAGCAACTCGCCTGAAGCAAGGCACCCTGGGAAGGGCTGCAATAGGGGAAGAGATACCCCATTGGAACACATAGGGGCTTGGAGTCCACCAGTAGTCCAATAGGATTTATAAATAAATATGGTGGGAAAGACCAACTCGGTCAACCTGCTAGAGATTGAAAGTCTCAAAGCCTCCTGTGAAGGAAGGCAGACAGCAAAATGAAGAAGAGCCCCTTTTCCTTACCACTAGAGGATCAAAAGGTACGATTGATAGAACAACTCAGTTGCCTGAATGTCACAGAGAACCAGAAACCTGGGACACTGAGATACCTGCAGGGAGACAGTGTACCTGGAGTGCCTTGGAGGCTTCTGCCTGAGCAGGAAGACCAGAAGAGAGGTCGAGTACATGTGATGGTGATGGCTGGGAAAAGCCACAACATCCAAATGGCACGAATTGCTACTTCTGGCTAGTGCTCTTCCCGAGACCCTAAAAGACCATTGAAATCAGCATCAAGCCATCAGTTAAAGTAGCCAATCCCATGCAACAATGCCACCCAATTCATTTGGCACATTTAACACAACCAAGATTGCCATCCACTTCTAGAACACCACTGCAGAGATAGCATAGTCAAGAGGACTTGAAGACTGCAAGACAAGCCGATCAAATTCTACTGAACATCGAAGTGCCATAGCAAAGACCCTGCACATACAATCAAGAGGCAAAGACACAGTCGCTGTGCCAAGTACTATTAACAACAGGCAACTAGTGGAACTAGGTGCCAGTCCCAGGCATCTGGACCATTTTGGGATAGCCCTCAATGTCAAAGCATTCAAATGATAAAAATGCTAATGTGTTAAGCAAAAGCACTGACAAATTCCCTCAACGGTGCTAGTGCCCCAATATTGCAGTGCAGGCAAGATACTGGATGGGGAGTGTTTGGTTCCACAGTGCCACTACGGCACTGGCTGTCAGCAACTAAACCAGATAATTTTTCTGGCTTCCAACATCTCTAATGTAAGATCAGGAAAAAGGCTCTCACTCTGCTCTAAGATAGAGTACCTGAACAAAGCCCCAGGTACTCTCATCCTTTAGCCATGTACTTTAAATGTTGGAATGTACCTCGATATCTTGAAAATCTGTTTCGTCTTTCAAGGCGGCGGCATTTTCTTTGCTTGGAAAGGTGAAGGGCATCTGGGGTTGCCCTTTTGCAAAGCCATTTTCTTTTCTTTTGATAAAAACCTAATCGCCAAAAGTAATCACCTTCTTGTGGCTAGCTTGAATAAGCATGATGGCGCCTTTTGTGCATGTTCACTTAGTTCATTACTCTCCTTATGTCACATCTTGATGGAGTAAATACATATTTGGAAATCTAACTGTAATAGTAGTTTTCTGGTCTCAAGGCTTATGAGTTTAAATGTTGACATAAGTTCTAGTACCATGGTTACCCATATAGCCTATTCATCCTGGAGTCTCTTGTTTAGCATAAGCGACATCTTGATACAATCCACAAACAGGCACCAACCCTTGATACAAAAGGCACCAACTGACATACAGGAAACACGTACCCAGCCTTCATGCCAACTATTCCATATTACAGTTGTTGAGATCAACATTTGTTTTTAAATTCAGCCAAATCGGCTGTCTCTTCAACATATCTTGGAACTATTTTGGACAAATTCATCTCCAACAGACTCCCGTTAGGCAGAATCATATGCAGTGCCCTTTGGGAACACCACACACAATAGTAACTACAAGTGTAAGTACAAATTCACCCTTGGTACAAGCCTGTACTACACAGTAAAGTGGTAGTGATGGCTGAGCAGCCCGATTTATCTCAAGAGTAAAGTGAGCAGTATCAGAAGTTACAAAGGATAGCAATTGCTATGGTTCAAACAAACACTAAGTCAAGGTTTCGGAGTAAAAGAATATACAGTTATTTACCCCATCATTTGTAAAACAGTTCATTAATCTAAAGCAGCAGAAAATCACAGTCCTAATACACTGCACACCACCCAATGAATTCTGAACAAGTTAAGCTCAAAATGAAGTGTGAGCAAAATGGCACTCCAATAATTCAAAAAGGGGGTGGGGGTGGGGGTGGGGAGACTAGTTATGCAAAATCAAGCAGCACCAACAAGTAGGTAGGCAGGGCAATCTAGAAATGGCTTACTACAACTAGGATTCAAATCAATATGCCTGGGTCAGAGTAGTTTGCCGTTACGTTTTGCCAAGAGTTTGGAACAAGGTTGGTCGGAAGAAAAGTTATTTAAAAGAGTAGAGAAGAACAAGCCCTCGGATTAGCGAAAGATTTCAAACACTTTCACCGCGGTCCGATAGAACGAATGACTGGATTTGAACAGTACCTTAGTAGAAGAATGCTGTAGCTGAGGCAGAAGTTCCTGAAGCGACAGTCGGACTGACAAGGAGGAAGACTGGAGGGTCCTGCACTGCCCAGGGAAGAAACCAGCAGCAGAGCAAAGCAACGAGTAAAAGGTACGCTCCTTAAAACCCAAACGGGGTCCAGTCCTCCTGGCTATCCAGTTCACTGCAGCGGTGCACAGGAAATTCGACCAGGGGAGGGAGGCCTTGCTTGGTGTTTGGCGAACTGGTTGGTCCCACCAGCTCAAGGGAAGAGGATTCCTTGCAGATCTTCTCTGTCGAAGTTTAGGAGATTCTGACCCACAGCAGGGCTTCACCGGGAGGTTCAGTAGTTGCAGCAGTCCTCTTCCTACAGCTTCTGTTTGGTTCTCTCGATCCAGTGGCAATTCTGCTTTCCAAGTCCCAGACACCAGCTTTTTAGGCAGTTTTCTCCCATTCACACAGCCTGGCTGTCAATCACACAGCAGGATGGCTGTCCTGGCAGGACAGTCACCTAGCCAATCAAACAAGAGTGTGACTTAGGTCTCCAAGGAGACCCTGTGCAGGGGGCCTAAAACCACTCCCTCACATCCAGTCCACCCAGACACTCAGGCGCCTAAGTAGGGCTTCTGGTCAGAAGCCCACCAAAGGACGCCGAACAAAGGAACCAAACCTGATTTGGCGCGCACAGTAAAACACAAGAAAGACCTTTACAAAAAGAAATGGCGAATAAACCCAGCCGAAAACAAATACAATTAAAAAAAGGGTCCAGCGGATTAAAATTCGAGGCTACTAACCTAGCCTAAAACAGTACCAGGGCTATTTTCATAGTCCACGGTAGTTGAAAAATGGTAGATAATGCCACCAGCCAAATCTTAAAAAAAGGGGAACAAAATAATGTTCCATGAGAGACAAAAAGGGATAACTATTAACCATTTTCAGTACTCTATGGAAGATAGTTTGTACTGGGTCTGTGAATTTAAAAAGACTAATAAAAAACAATGGCAAATTTACATGGGAGACAGTAGTCAGGCCCAGAAAAATTGGAGTAAAGTGGGAAGCCCGAAAAAGACAAACATGTGTCACTGCACTAAAGGTGCTGTGTGACACAGTAAAAAGAACACAGAAAATGTAACACAGCAAAACACAAGGCTCACACTCTTACGAGGTGAAAAAAATAAATCCTAGAAATCCAGCAAAGCTGCTGGGGGACTCAGTAGGTAAGGGAAATTACCCATTCTGGAGAATTCTCCCTAACAACGCCGGACACAGCCTTCAAAGAAGTTTAACATTTACCACCTGGTGGCAACTTGTCATTAACACATACTTGTAGATGTTCTACCTAAAACCCTGGCAGCCTTTCTGTCCCCACCTCGCAAACTTAAGTCGGTCAAGTTTTCTCACAGCCATTTCGGACCAACAACGGATTCATCATGTATACTTCTATTTACTGCATATATGTGTCAATATCCATAAGTAAAGAACACAAAAACAATAGTCATTTCTGTCTGTGCTTACCAATAAAATGCAATGGGGTAGACCGGAGGAGCAATTAAGAAAAAAAAAAAAAGGTCACAACATTAAACAGGGTTTCTATTTGCTACCTTCGGTTCATGAGCGGGTTCGAAATAAAACTCCCATTAGCCCTCTAAAGTAAATGAAAAACGGTCATGCCCATTAAATTGAGTATTAATACCCACAGTAGTATTACCGGGGCACTCAGATGTACTAATTTCAACGGCTTCAGTAGGGTGAAAAGTCAGAGTGAGTCCCTGTCTAGATTTGATAATCTACAATATGGGCAGTAAACAGTCTACAGCATACTTAACCCACAATGCCATTTATGAAGGATTCTTAAGCAGCAAGGGTGTATGGACACACTGCAACTCAAATGAGGTATACTCTTTGCTAGGTTACTTAGTGGGTTAACGGAGCTGCTGCAGCCATCTGTGTACAACCAACAGAGAACATAAACATGACATCACTAGTATATACATACCAAAGCAGAGGATGTGAGCCTGCAGCTCGAATACACTGTGCACCCCGCCACACAGTTAAGAGAAAGGCCACACGCCTACAGTACAGCAGTGCATAGAGTTGTAGAATTACATAACTGAATGTAAAGAAAAAAACAAAATACAGCCTCCACTGTTTGTGGAGAGGAATTAATATATTCCACACAAACAGAAGGCATTACAAACACTATTTGCTTCTTGGGTGGATTACCCAAAATGCATTCTGGCCAGATTAGCCGGAAGGATTATCTCCAACTCCCAGTTACTGGCCAGCAGCCCTCAGCCAAACAAGCAGCAAGATTAGTTGCCGTTTCACTCGTGCATACGCTTTCGACTGCAAACTGTGCCCCTCCTTTTTGCTCCTTACGGATATAAAAATTCAAAACTAAGCCCTTAGAAAGGCACTGTGAGGAAGTAAGTCTCGAACCTGTCTGGTGAGCATCCCAACAACTTTACAACCAATGCATCAAGCCTGTAGGATCATAAACAAGCATTAAGACATAAACAAACTTCAGGAGCTCAGCTAACATTCTGCACATGACCATCGTGTTTTATTGTGACAGAGATGGACTATGAAGAGCATGGAAAACTGATGCTACTCTCTCTTTAGGCACAACAGCTATGGATAAAAAATCAACCAACCAGAAGGCACGCATTGAGCAATCAGCTTGTGCATCATGGCAAACGTGAGCCTCATGTCAGGCGAGAATTCAGATGCTGATGACAAGTAACTGCACTAAACCCACGACAAGGTGTTCCCACCAGGAATAATTTGATATTGTCTCTTACAATGAAGACAATTATTTGAAATATAGTGTACCCCAAAGGGGTTACGCTGCTTCAACTCTATAATCAAATCGTAAAAGACAAATCACTAAATCCATAAAATGTTGACTCGTTTTTGATCATAGTTCATTTGTATACATGATATGAAATGTCCAATCACAATTTCTAGGTACAAAAAAAGGAAAAGCAATCAATGCTACAAAACAGATAACTGAAATACTAAACAAAAAACAAACTATTCCAAAAACAGATAAATGTGTATATAAACCTAAAACCATGCACTCAAAATCCTATGCACATGAATGTGGAAAGAGAAAACGGAGGTCCCTAAAGTTGCCCCATTATAGAGTACAACTACCGCTATTCTATAGGGGCCAAAAGAACCAGGGTCTACGTATGGGGACAGACTTTAACCAAAATTTTGAGATTGAGTAAACAATGTC
The DNA here is from genome assembly GCF_040938575.1 of Ambystoma mexicanum. Lineage (NCBI taxonomy): Eukaryota > Metazoa > Chordata > Amphibia > Caudata > Ambystomatidae > Ambystoma > Ambystoma mexicanum. The sequence continues at coordinate 342,207,020 of NC_090921.1, read as the reverse complement.
ATAACAAGAACCATAAGTTTTGATAGAAAGACAAGATATCTTCACCTTCGTCAGGACCAGAGAAGGGCAGACCCTGAAGAGGAAACAAAAAGCAACGTTCTAAATACAAGCTGGTAAAAATGCATATGAGCTGCTGCAACACCTCCACCAAACCCACGATAGTACACAAGACCATATACCATGCCTTCAAACCAATGACCATCTATGTTGAGACAGGTGTGAAGTGACGATAAAATAATCCAGTCAAGCTACAACGAAATAAAGTGACATGAAGATAAAGAGAAACAATGGACTTAGCTCAAACCTGATGTGAGGACGATTTCCAACAAACTGAATATAGATTGCAGAGCCAAAGGAAGTTGGGGACTGCAGAATGGCGAAAAATAAGATTTGATGTTTGGAAGCTAGTCAGCCAATTTGATAAAGATAAGTATACAAAAGTGAATGCTGCTTACCTATGAGATGACAGGCTAAATTGGGTATATCATCAGATTTTCTAATGTGAGCCAAATGTCGCAAAACGTATATCAATTATAAAGTGGTCACCAAATGAAACGCAGAAGAAGCACAGAAGCGCTACAGTGTGCTACTTGTAAAAGTTATGACCAGGGGAGTAGCAGCAAAATAACTCACCTGCATGCAAACTCCGCGTGGTAACACGGGACATACCACTATGCAAAATGTATGAATGATCGTACCAGAACACTGCACATCAGTGTGCTTCTCGAAAAGTAATGACCTAGAGGGTGGTAGCATAGAGCAGGGGAGACGCTCACCTGCCTGAAAATTCAACGTGGTGACACGAACACTCCACTAGTGCCAAATCCATAAATGGTCGCACCACAGCACCGTGGTCTATGTGTGGTAGAGCAAAGTGTTGCCATGGAAGTGGAGATGAAGCCAGAGGGATGAGGACACGCGACACTAGTACTTTGTGGTACAGTGGCGTTCATCCAGTTCCAGGGGAATACTGGCCCCGCAGCCCAAGTTATCCTATGTTCCAGGCTAGAATGGCAGATGAAGGCCTTTAGCACTACGGTTTACCAAAGCACTAACTAGGTGTGCTAAAAAAGGGTTTTCCTTCCTAAAACGGGACGCCCGTGGCGTCCGTCTGTAGGAAACAAAATCCTTTTCCAAGATGGCCGCCATGTACAGGGAAGGCGGGGCTCCGTACAGAGTCCCTATTCCCTTTCCATGGCAAACGTGTGAAGCTGAGAGGAAGGTGCAACTACCATAGTGAGGGCCGCCACAGCTGAAATAGGGTTCTGGGGAGGAAACCCCAGCAATGCCAGAGGGACACTGGAAGTCTGCGGACTTGGAGGGCCCAATTCCCTCCCCCCAGGATACACGGAGGACTCAGTCAACTGCAAGTTCAAACTGTGGTTTATTGTAGGCAAAACCAACAGGAATCAGCACAGGAACAGGAAAGATCCATGCACATCTCGCTCTTCCTCAGCTCGCAGGCCGGTTTTACTAACCAATTCCATCAGCATGAAGTCAAAACCTGGGCCCTTCTCCAGAAAACTTATCGGACCAAAGCATTGGGTATTGAGTATTCTACCATAGTGGACATTATAGATGTTACTCTACTGGCCCTCGCATGTCAGGTGGCTGGCCTGGTCCATCCCCAAGTACTAACTATAACCTTGTTGCAGTGCAGTGGGCTTAACATTGGTGCTTGCCCGTTGCTACCCACCCCTAAAGTACTAAACTGATTGGCTAGAGCCAACATACCCAGGCCTGGGATCTGCAAAGGATCTCGGCTCGCTGTGCATCTCTTCGAGCTAGCAAGAATTACTATGTGTCTGCATTGTAACGTGTGTGTGTGTGTACCACCTTAGATTAGGGGAGTGCTCTCCTGTCTGGCACAACAATTGGTGCATACTTGCCCCCTTCTGTGTCTGGCGGCATCGGACCAACGCTCCTTTCCCACCACTGCTCGTTGTCTATTGTCTGCTTCGGCCACGTCACGCGTTTAGCGACTATGAATTTGTGCCGTTCAGCTCTGAATTATGAGAATGTATTAGTCTTTTCTGCAACTGGTCCCTTGGTCATTGGAATGTCATCCGTATCTTTTGGCCTTGGTTGCTGGTCCTGTCTCACACATCTTGCTCTCTGTCCAGCCAGAATTAGCTCAGCGTGTCTATTGCTCCGAGACTCGAGACCCTGAACCTTATCATGCGGTTTCTGCAATGTCGATACTATGCTAGATTAGGATCTCTTGCGGTTTCTGCGTTGCTGTGATTGTTTTATGGCAAAAGAATCAAAGCAATGACAGTATTTATATGCATCTGTTCAATAACTACAGAACTGTACGCTCATGTTCTTCATGTATTCAAGTGCATGCTTGTGCCCCGAAGTGCGGATGGCACATGTACTTCATGTCTAACGCTGCTATGGCGTGGTGTCTCCAACGACGTCGGCAACATGGCTTCTTGGTGTTTTAGTCCAAGCTGTTCATGCAGGTGTCCTTTATCACAGCCTGCGACTCTTCATCCACACACAGATCTGCATGTCCCTTGAGCGGGATGGTCAGCTGAGGGGATACCTCTCGACATATTTGTCAATCATGGATCCATTGGGAATTCGTCCAAAATAGAATGGGCGATTGCTGCGTTTTCTTTCCTGCTTCCTTGTCATGAATTTAGTACGAGGGGCTGGGGGTGATAGGCTTCCCCATCCCCACCTTCAGTGGTAATATGGAGGAGGGTTAGTAAAGAAGAAAACGGGGCAGAGGGGGAAGATGGCGGTGGGGGGAGCCGGCCATCAGGCGGCTTGGAACACAGGCTTAGACTGGCGGTTCAAGCCCACATTCCTAGCCACCTGATGGCTCCCTCGCCCAGGGTGCCAATGAAAGAATGAAGGGACTGAACAATGATAGCACTGGGCTGGACATTCGCCATGTTGGAACTGGTTGTTAGCCAGAACTAGCTAGCATCAGCACAAAACACAAATATAAAATAAAGCATCAAATGGCCTAACCAACCACTATGTATTAGCAGATTATACCAAAGAAGGAGGCTTCTTGCTAGCATAAAAGCCATGCTGTAATCTGAAAATAAATCCAAAACAAACAAAAAATACTGGAATTCCCTAGGGCGCGGCCTGCCCCCTAGACCTAAATTCAAAGGGCCACAAAACCGAAGCTAAGCAGACTGCCATCTTGTAATGGTCTGCTGGTAAAAATGTAGCCTTGGGCATCGATGGGGCAAGGGACTAGATTACTCTGTGGAGCAAAATGTTCTAAAAAGACTAGAATATCTAGGAAACTATAACATCAAAGAACAAGGAACACTACATGCAGGGGGAATTAAATGATCAATAAGGCCTCTTACATGTGTGTTAAGCCTGTGAATCCAGCGCACCTCATTGGTTAAGAGTGCCCCTTGAATACTGGCTAAGTTCTTGACTGTCATCACCTGAGTGTTGGTATTTCAAGAAATGGGAAACCAAAAGGGGCTGTGATTTTTTTACAACCGATCCTCAAACGATGTTCGGATATGCAGACATGACCTGCCCGCATCGTTTGACCTACATATCACAGTCCATATAGACCTTATTTGTCTTACAATAAGTGAGCCCTCCGAGGTCCTAGTGTCTCTCTCCAACCCTAAAGGACTTGGTTGTTTTGGTCAATTTGCATACTGGTCATTTATAGGGCATAGGTCCCAGTGAGAATATGAACTATGTTCAAAAACAATTAAAAATAATTTGCAAAAGTGTTATGAATTTAGTGATTTGACTTTTAAGATCCAGTTTATCAAGAGTTGCAACATCTTAAACCCTTTCGGGGTTTCAACATTTCCAAATAATTGTCTTTTTAGACACAATCAAATTATTCCTGGTGGTAACACCTTGTTGGGGTTTAGTGATGTTTTCCCCAGTTCCCCTTCAGTTGAGAGAGAACATATATAGTGTACAGAGCATATGTTACAGGGCCTCATCGTTGACGGGCAAGGCACCACAGGTCTAAACTGCCTTTCAAAGATGTTCACTATACCTAGACTGCGCTTGGCCATGAAGGTTGTTTGTCTACTAAACGCAGTACACAAAATAGTGACATTTTTCTATATACACATGTGATTGGATATTCTTTTTATTTAGGATACCTTCATCATGGAGTGCTTCCTCTTATTTAGGATTCCTATGTCATGATGGAGTGCTTCTCCTGCTGGCCTACCTCTCAGGACAGATTAGTCTGCCGTCAGGATACCTACCCTCCAACTTGGTGTGCAAATTGCCATCTGCTTTTGTCTATTAAAACACCATTTGAGCCAGGTAATGGTACAAGTTTGGTCATAGCACATAGAAGCTGTTACTCTACCCCCGTGCTAGTTCAGGACTGTAAGGATTTTGTCAATGTATGCTTTTACCTTGCTTTCTGGGGGAGGTCATCATTTGCAAAATTATTCACAAAAACTAGTGGTCCGACAAGTTTTAATTATTTATTTCAATTATTTTTAATACTGCTTGACTATAGGCGTAACTCTTTGCACAGTGTGAATGAGGCAGTGCCATAGTAAGTCAACATAGAGCTCTACATAACCATGCACTGACTAAACGAAAACCAGAGCTGAAAAAAACTGGTCTAGCATAATGTGCGTTTACAAAATGTGGGTCACTTGGCAGGGTTGCTTTTGTTCCCAACTACTGCACAGTGCCCTGCCCACCCCACCCCACACATACGTTGGGAGATGTGACAGCCAAGTGTGTAGTATTTATTCTCTACTTCCCCATGGTCTGTTGATCATTCATGCAGTTGATATCCAGACTTTACGATTTTTGCAGCAAAACGCATGGGAGAGATATTGTTGGTTGGGCGTCTGCCACCAAATTTTGTAGAAAAAAAAAGAAAATCCAGTAAATACATAGTGGTGTCCAAGCGCACGGTTGTGATATTCTGAATGTTCTTAAGACATACTTTCCATATTAAAACCCACATTGTTCAATATGTTGCATCGCTGGTCTTCTGCGAAGACATCGTATGCGCTCATGTATCAAGGAACTGGCCAAAGCTCCTCCCTGGAGACTTCACGTAAAACCTTCTCTTCAGTAACTACAGCTGAGGGAACCAGGAGAGATCAGGTAGGCCCAGTAATTGACTCAATCTCGACCCAGGGGTGCTCGGGGCTGTGCGGCATTCATTACACCTCGTGTCATGAACAATGACTGTTTTCACGCACATCAAGCAGGTTTGTAATAAAGAGAGCAGACACCTACATAGGTTTTAAAGTGCAGGAGAGATCCTAGTCTGTCACAAGTTGTAGCTTCTATTAAGTGCTCAAGATAGGCAATTAACACTGAGTGACATGATTTACTTGAGCTTTTAACATATTCCTTCGTCCAGTAAATTGAACCTTTAATTCTAGAACGCTGAATAGACCATATTTGTCTGTCAAATGTAGAAAAACATGTTCGTTTTTTATGCTGGCTGTGTAAAAAAGTTATCCACATCATGACCTTATAGATAAAAATGTCAAGTTACAAACTATTATCCAGGTAAAAAAAAAAACGAAGTCATTTGCTCCCTCAGTTCTTTACATACCCGCTTATCATATCAACCACTTTTAAGGAAATACACCCCAAAAATAAAAATATGGAGTAAAACTACTCTCAATGAAACATGGCAAGTTGCCCTTTAGGCGCTTGTGGACTTCCTTCCCCCCAAACGGATCGATGGATACGTTTGGGCCAGTAGTATATGAAGTACCACAGGGAGAAACTACTAGAATTGCCAAGAGGGAAAATTTATCTTTTAGAGTGCATGAATAAAACGGCACAAATTAGTATTTCTCACAAATATATTTGTTTTGCATAAAGATATATTTTTACTCACATATAACATACTTCCACTGGGAACAGGACTTACTTTCTTACTCCCTAAAAAACAAGAGTCAATTATCAGTAGCCAGTGGATAGTCCACATTTTGAAGGATATGCTCTTCTGGGCTCTGTCTTTAAATCTGGTTAGAGCAATCTTAACTTGCCCCAAAACAAGAGTGAAATAAATAGCTAGTTATGGCTTCTAGGTACTCTACATGTTACTTGTAGAAGGGTCCGAAATTGAGGGGCGCTCGGAGATCCTGGTTAGTTGGAAAACACAGTTACCAGGAGTTACTTTTGGATCCCCAGGCCAGGCTTACAAACATGATTTTGCGACATTAACTTTTGTGTATTTGAAAATGCTACTAAAGACGAATTGGGACACATCTAATGCACATTTATACATAATGGACAAAAAAAGTTAATGTGCATCTCATGTGGAAGTTAGATATGCAGTGCGCTGGGTACTCTCTACTGGTTGCCAACCAGTAGCTCCTGCCTACTGTGCTGCCAAAAACCCAGGAGCTGGTTTTAGCTCCTGCTCACTGAATTGTAATTTCGATTCCTGCTTGTAGTGTTGCATCTATAACATGACCAAGTTACAAGTACTGTACAAGAAGGCGACATGCCATGCGCCAAAAGAAGCCAGTGCTGCAGAATACGACTTGCAAGCTTTTCTCTGAGCTGTCGTCACCATTTCCTTCTCCCAAGTGACGTTAGGTGAGAAAAGTGAGCAGGGATTTCTGGGCATGAATAGCTTTTGGATTGTAATGCTGCAGTTTTGTTGTGCTATTTCACATGTGCACTACTGTTGTGCAATAAAACATGAACATAAAGTTCAACTGTCTTATAAAGTGGTACATGGGAATGCAGGATTAGTAAATAAAAGTACTCCATGAAAACATTAAACTGATCTTTGTGAACGCTTTTAATGTTCGTTGTGCGATCATTGTGTCTGTTCTTTTAAGTTTACCTCCAGTCCTCAAAAAAATGTCCCACTGGCTTTGTATCTCTCACAATTTAAATATGTACTAGGATGATTTCTTTTATTGATATATCACGCCTTGAAACACTTGTGTATAGACGCGTAATACATATATATCACTTACGACTAAGCACTGTACATAGAACACATTTAAATACATCATCCCAACAGAGGTTGGTACTCATTTACCAACATCAGAAGGTGAAAGGCTAAGTTGGCATTGCCAGAATTTGAACCTGCGAATCACACACAGATCACAGCAGCAAGCACTAAACCCACTTAGCCATCTTACCGCTGATTAACCAAAAATATTCCATTCAAGATGTACAAAACAGTTCTTTTGTTGGCTCAGCTCGCATTTGGCTCTTAGAGCCAAATGCCTCCAGGATCGGGCATACTCATTAATTATCTGGCTCCCACATCTATAGTAGTAACCAGCACAACCACTGCTTCTTTCAAGGGATTGCCACACTGTGTACTTAACGTACCCCCAATAAAACACCTTTAGCCTTTTTCCTTAATAACAAGAAAACCTGCCACCATTATCGCCACACCCATGTAACTCTAAAACCATGCAAACTCTAACAACCTGTGCCCAAAACCGAGCAGAAAGCCAGTTTTAACCTGGACCACGGGGAGCTCGCAATAGGAAAACCCCTTAACCACCTTCGTCAATCTCTGCACTCCACCAGAGTGCTCACTGTAGCCCGGCATACACACCCACTACTCCCCCTCGACAGGCTCGCCACACCCCATTCTCGGTGCTCACCGTAGCCCTGGCCCTGCAGCTCATACTGCTGCATGCGATAGACCGTGAATTCGTGGGCAGCCTCACAAACTGGCAGCGGGGACACCAGCAACAGTACAGCCGGTAGGAAGAGCACGAACCCGAGGGCTGGGCAAGCGGCTCGCAGGAGCTGCTCCAGCACGGTGCCGGCCTCCTCCAGCATTTTGCGCAGCAGCGACAAGAGCTCAAGGAGCAGAAAGGTGAAACGGGGCCGTGACAGAGGGCGAGGTCAAGAAAGAGAGAGAGAAACAGCACACATCAGATCTGACAGCTGTAGAAAGGGTCCTGCAGGCATCAAGAGGGCAGCCCGCTCATAGGACCTTAAGGCACGCGTAGGACACCTCAACGGCTGGTTATTTCACGCCACTGGGCCTGTGCGCATGCGTGTGAAAAATAGGGGCCTTCCCATACTGGGACTGTGGGAGACTGAAAAATACGCAACACCAGCGGCAGTGGAAAGGCGTGGTGGGCAGCCTCATCGAATCCAGGGGGCCATGTCTTTTTTACGCCTGTGATTTACGTGAACATATTCTAATGTAAAAATAGAGGGATAATTTTAAGTCGGAGCCATAAATCGCGCGAGGACCCATTTCAAAATGATGGCAGCTCATATTGCGCTGCATATGTCTTCAATTATAAAATGCATTGCTGTGTATTTTAATGTTTTGGAAATTAAGGGTAATGGCAACATGGTTTTGTTTGGTGCATCTCTCTGATTTCAAAATCCCTATACATATATACATGCTAACATGCCCCATTCTAGTTGTGAGGTGTTGGTCCAGTCCTGGTTTTAACTTTGCATTCAGGGGCTTGTAGTCCTGTATTTAAAATAGGGAAATCTGGAACTAAAAGTCACAGAATGCAAAGTAAAGCATTCTTTTGTTTATCATGGCACACACATCACAACTTTTTAAACGTCTTTTTTTTTTAAAATAGTGTACAGTGTTGCGGGACCGTTGGCCGTCACGCGGCTGCCCTCACTGATGCTGGGGAGCGCAGCACCATATTGGTATGCTGGGGTCACCCAGACTTACAAGGTGTTACAGCGTAGGGCCCTGAGAGGCTGTGGAGCACAGCCTGGGTTCCGGAGCACCGTGGATGCCTGGAGCATCCTGGATGGTGGGCGTCTGGGCTGGACCCAGGGCACCAGGCTGGTCTGGGGGCCCAGACCAGCAGCGACCTACAGGTGGACCCTGCAGACCAGGGCCGCAGGACCATGATCACACGGTGGAGGCCTGCGGGCCCACAATGAGAGACAGAGACAACAGGAATTCCATAGTTGGAGTCTGCAGCCGTTCTGCTGCACGTGCCTTCAGGGGCTCCTTTTATTAGCTTTGGCCATGACTGTAAAGGGCAATACACGTGGAAGGGACACATTCCCTTAAAATGGTAATATACACGGGAGGGTCACACATTACACTCCTCCTTTTCCATAAGGAACAAAAGAAACAGTGCTGAGACATACATGATTCCCCCCGTTACAGAACAACAAATACTTATCACTTGGAAATTGTGGGGTAGACAGATAATAGGATATGTCACTGACACATAGCTACTCAAATAGTTACAGACATAACACATACTAACGCATTCTAAACATACTCAGTGGGTGACAGTCGTGGCCGGTGAACTGCAGGTGGAGTCTAGGCAGTTCTACCATAGTTTACAAAACCCTTTATTAACCTGGGGTTCAGAACTGCAACCACTGAAAAAGATGCCATGGTTGCTGGCTGGCACGATATGCTCACCTACTAACTGCGGGATCACAGCTTCACATCACTGTTCTTTACTGAGACCACTTTAAGCATGTAGCTAATATGCAGGTTCACAGCTTCAAACACATGTACACTGAGTCCTCTTTAAGCAATTGCAGGACTGTAGGAGACCAGTTCACTTACCATTCGTGTCCTTTCAGGAGTCACTTCCTCGGGTCCAGGTCTATTGATGGTACAGTTCCCGGCCCGCAAAGCCTCACCTGGCGGGTACCAGGGCCCAAATCAGCAGTGTCCCTTGATGTTGTGGGCAGGGCAGCGAGACACAGATCACAGGGCGTCCAGGCTGCTCCCTTTAACGTTGACAGGGCACAGGGTGACAGGACATCACTTACCCCCCATTTTGGCGATGTTCCCCTAGACAGGAATGACTCTTACCTCCTGGGGAACAGGAGGGCGCACAAGCACTCGTTATGAGCTGCAACCCATTGCTTGCCCGTTGCACTGCTCCTTGGTGTTGGGGGCCAGGGCTGCATGTGTTTGTTGGTCAGACACAAGTTGTTGGCTGAACTCAGGGGGTCGGCAGGTACTTCCCCCCAAGCCCACGTTGGCTTGGTCCTTCGATGGCATGGCATGCAGGGTGATCTTAGTGGCAGGCAGTCAGGGTGTCCATTGTTGGTGCTGCTGCAACACTCCGCTTTGTGGATACATGGCTGCTTCGGTGCACAGAACTGCTTCCCCTTCAGCTTCTCTGACATGGAGACATGGAATACTTGATTATTCACCCTGGAGGGCCGCAGTTAGATTGGCAGCAGCCGCTCCCTCTCCTTTGACAGCACGGGGAGCTGCTTCCTCTTGTGTAGATGCTTGGCCCCAGACAAAACAGCTGCTTCCCACAGCTGGGGCACTTCAGCACCTATGTTGGAGCTTTCCATAGTTCACTGCTCCAGACCGGAGCACGTCATTATTTACATCTCCGGGCCCGGGATCTTCAAGGGACCCTTTCCTTTCTCAGAGCTCCGACCCTGGAGCATTTCTGTGAATCACCGCCCCAAGGCCCGGGTTTTTCCAAAGGCATTTGTTTCATTACATCAGCTCCAGCATGGAGCATGCATGTTTTATCCCCACCAGGCGGCCCGCGATCTTGCTGGGACCTTCACTGGTGCTGCTCCAGGCTGGAGCACTTCATCTTCACCACCGGGTCTGGGATCATGATGAGGGCTCCGGCGGTTATTCATCTGCTCCTACCGAAGCACTAGCAATGCTCCCGACCGGAGCACTTTCTCAATTTCACCGCCAGAGGGCCCGGGATTACTGTGGGGGCTCTGGCGGCGGCACACCACAGAACAGTGCTGCCGCTCGCAGGGGTACCCACCTCCTGTCCTTTGCTCCTAGCTGGAGCTCCACTTATCTACTTCCCGGCAGCCCAGGACTTTGTTGGGGGCTGCCGGCATATTTCCTTCCTTCCCCCGGCAGCACATGCCACCGGGGTCTGCAGGCTGGATCCTGCCCTGGCTGCTCAAGCACCTTCCTTGCAGGGTGCTGAGACCAGGGAGGACCCACGGCAAAGGCTGCCTTTTCTCCTTTCTTCTCACCTGGGGGCGGGGCAGCACCACTCTCCCCCGGTGGGAGGTTGTTTCCTTGCCGCGGCTGCTCCATTCTGCCTCCCTCCCACAGCGGCAGATGGTGCAGGGGTTGTTGCAGGCTGCCTGTCTCCTACGCAGCACGATGAGGGCTGCCACTTCTCCTCGTCTTTCCCCTGAAGGAGGCGGGGGTGGAAGCAGCACAGATCTCTCCCCAGGCAGGAGATGTCACTGTTCTTGCGGCTGCGGCCACTCCATAGGCTGAGTAGTGTGGGCCCCCCACTTCGCTCTTGTTCCTTGTACCCCGACTATGGAATAATATGACAAGCAGACTTGGGTGTGGAAAACGTATAGGCTGTAGGCTTATTTATTTTCTACCGAAAATAACACCATAACATAACAGAATACATCACACCAGATGCTTTTGGGCACATTGTGTCCAGGGTTGGAGGAGATGCCCAGCCTTCTCCTCAGCAAGTCTTTGTTACCCTTGGGCATCCGACCCCGGACACGTGCCGCCGCCTACGACTTTCTTCTACCATGTACCGAAGAAAGTACTCGGCGTTCCGGTTCCTCCTTCTTTCTCCTTTCCTTCCTTTTTGCAGGGTGGGTTGGGTGGCAAAATGTTTCCTTCTCCCCCTTTTCCAGGCCCTAGGAGCTTACCCGAATGAGGTGAGCTCCTTACCTGGTTTGTCCTTCTCTTGGTTTCTGTGGGGTTACTTATACTCCCCTGCTCCTTTGTTGTCCCTTTGGGGGCCAGGCTTCCCCTGGCCCCCCTGTTGCTTTTCCTTCACACCTTTCCCTGTTGTGTTGCTTGTTTCCTGGCAGCACCATGGGTGGGGGGGCCGCCTGGCTTCCCCTCCCCTTAATTTTCACGCCGTTTAGTCCCCCACCCTGCGCCTAACCCCCCAGGCCCTCCATCGTGCCGTACTTTGTACGGGGCCTGGGGCATAGTCTGAGTAGTGTGGGCCCCCCCTTCGCTCTTGTTCCTTGTACCCCGACTATGGAATAATATGACAAGCAGACTTGGGTGTGGAAAACTTATAGGCCGTAGGCTTATTTATTTTCTACCGGAAATAACACCAAAACATAACATAACAGAATACATCACACAAGATGCTTTTGGGCACATCGTGTCCAGGGTTGGAGGAGATGCCCAGCCTTCTCCTCAGCAAGTCTTTGTTACCCTTGGGCATCCAACCCCGGACACGTGCCGCCACACCTGAGTGGATGTTGCCTCAGCCGCTCAGGTCCCCCCAATAGCGCCCCTATCTGCCCTGAGAATGTTGCTATAACAAAAAACCCCCTTCCCTTAGTCGACAGGTGTGCCCCAGATTCTCAGTGCTATAAATTCTGACATGAAACTTTCTGTTTTTCCCCCCATTGCGTGCCATGCTACGCAGTATACCTGCTGCTGCTGCCTCTATGGTAGTGGTCCTTCTCTCTGATGCAGTTCAGGTATATTGCTCTCCCTCTACCCGACTGGTATACTAACCTCGCTTTTTGCCTGGCCCTCCCCATCTATCGTGTGACGGGCCATTAGTTCCCCTGCCCTGAAAGCCCCATGGTATGCCTCGGCCCAGCTTTTCTTTCTCCCTTTGGCCAATGCCTCTTCCCAACATTCACCCCTTTTTGCCGAAATTACACCCACCTCCTGCGCTCCTGTTTCCACCACTGCATTTATTACCTGCTTCTCGTACTGCTTACCTGTTTTGTACGTTAGGGCGTTCCTTGCTCGCTTGTTTATGACCCGCCCTGTATCCTTTTTCCCTTTTGAGTCAGCCTTTGTAGTCAACCGTACTTTCCTTTCCAGGTTTTTAATGGACTTTTCTTTTTCCCCTTGGCCAATGCCTCTTCCAAACCTTCACACACTTTCTCTGCCGCAATTTGTTTTTATTTTTATTTATTTACTTATTTATTTCCCCATTGCACTCCCCTACGGTCTTCCTTTTCCTTTTTGCGTTAACCTTGTAGTTAACCGTTCTTATCATTCCAGAGCTTTTCGAGGACATTTCCACTTTTCCTTTTCCCTTTGGCCAATGCCCTTACCAAGCATTCACACCTTTTCTCTGCCGAAAAATTATAATGTTTATTTTTTTTTTTTACTTTTTGCGTTAACCTTATAGTCAACCGTTCTTCCCTTTCCAGAGTTTTTGATGGGACCCATGCCTTCTTTGGCGTGGGCATTTTCTCCTTTCTGGCACCTGGCCTTGGATCCCTGCACCTCTCGCCACTGAAAATGCGCCAAGGTGACAGCTACACCTTTAATACAACTGGGCATTATGCACCCCCTTTACTTGACCCGTGCACCACTGCCATGTTATCCGACTGCACCGCTATTTCTTTTTTATTCAGCTCCTCTCCCGCTGCACATAATGCTACCCAGCTAGGAAACAATTCCCGCCTGCGTGTTATTCCTAGCTCATGCAGCCTCCTGCCCTGCTTTTGGTCATTTCTCCGTGCACCACTCTCACCCTAGTGTTGCGCCGACGCCAAGTTCCCTTGCCGCACTCGTGAGCAACACTCTTTTCCCCTTGGTTCCTCCTCGCATCCTACCTATGTGGAGCCCCATCCTGGCCCCCTTGTCCTTGGCTCAATGCTTCTTTAGAAAACCACTTTCCCTTGTTCTATGACCCTTCCTGCCGTATTTAGTTTTTCAGCTAATGCTTGCAGTTCTGTCACGGTGGCCTTGTTCCTCCCTTTTAGCTGACTGCCCCTTGCCGGACTGAACCTCCCCTCTATCCATATGCCATGTGCTGGTACGCCCCATATGTAGACATTTGCCCCTGAAATATTCCTCCTCCCCTTGCCTACCTAGCCATTTCTGTGATTCCTTTTTCCTGATCAACTCTTCTTTTAATACATTAACTATGTCAGGTTAAAAAAGTCCCATCCCATATCCAGAAAGCAATCCATTTCTCATCTAAACTCGTGGTCCTCTTCATTCCATGCATCCCCCCCGCATGCCTTGTATACTTTTAACGCCCTCTGCTGATATGCTACCAATGCTATCCCGTCCTCTGGGAATTTCTGTAACATAATGGTGGGCATTTGTCTGGAAGGCAGTCATCCAGCTGTCGAAGCTCTTTACTACTGTTGCCCTCCTCAGTACGCCTTTCTTGACCTCTTTTATATCTTCTATTGACCCATTCATCACTCTTATTAGCAGAGAATAAATGTCAACCAACTCTTTTCTCCATATTTTTTCCCCTTTACCTTGTCATTTATATACCATCCCCTTGCCTTCGTGGACGTACCCTGTGGGGCCTTTCTCATTGTTGGTCTGCCGTATTTAGTCATGAGAGGTCCCCTTTCTTTGTCTGCTTTAACTGCAGCTGCTACCACTGTTGGTGCCACCCCCTGTGGTGGGTTCCCTGCCACTGGTACTGCTGTTGCTCCTATAGGTCCTATTGGCTGTGGATTGGTTCCTTGCGTTACCCCTCCTGAGTTTGGCACTATTGGTGCCCCCTGAAGTGTTGGGGCCGGAGTCCCTCTGGGTTCCGACCCTGCCTCCCCCTCCTTGTTTACAACACCTTTCCATTTATCCCATGCCTTCCAATGATCCCCTTCCTCATTATCGCTGCTCTCTGTTTCGGATGATGAAACCCCTTGCCCACTAACTCTTTGTTCTCTCAGGTGGATTTCAGATTTTTTGGGGTGTTCTGAGACCCTTGTTATTCTATTTGTAATCACTTCTGTAATCGTTTTGCCGGTATTGCTTTCAATGATATCCTCCCGCACTTTGCTCCCTGGTGTCCCATTTCTCCTTTAAAACCTTAAATATGTACAGGTTGAAGTTTTCCTCATCCCAACCTAAATCTGGGAAGCAAACCATTTCTTTCTTAAATTCGTGGTCATACTCTTTCCATATTTCCCCCCCTAAATGCTTTGTACCTTCAATACTCTCTGCTGGTATGTCACCAACGGTACCTCTGGGTATTTTTGCAGTGTAATAGTGGACATTATCTGAAAAGCTGCCATCCATTTATCAAAAACTCTTTGGTACCTTAATAAGCCTTTCTCATCCTCCTTTATGTCCTCTATTGATGCATTCTGTCCTCTCTTTTGGCCTTCTAGCAGGGCAAGTCTGATGCTCTACCGACTGAGCTATCCGGGCCCTTCAAAAAATATCTATGAACTCTTTTCTCCCTATTTTCTCCTTTACCTTCTCCTTAATGTGCCATGCCTGTGCCTTCATGGACCGGGTGTCCTTACCAACCGTGGGCCTACCATACTGGGTCACCCTCCTTTCCTGCTGTGCCAGTGAGTGGCCCTGCTGGGACTATGACTGTCCCCTGTATTGGTACATGTGTGAACCCTGCGGGTGTCACCGGTAAGCTGGGGTTCATCCCCTGGGGAATAGACCCTGGCGGAATCCCTTGTGCCACCCCCTGTGGTATGGGGACCCCGTTGTCTGCTGGTCCTGGCCCTCCTGCCCCTTGACTGTCACCTGCACTTTCTACCCTTGCCCTTTTCTGTTTATCCTTTCTCATTACCTCCTTCCATTTTACCCATGCCTGCAAGTGGTCCCTCTCTTCGTCCTCGCTACTTTCCGTTTCAGATAACACTACCCTTTGTTCGACCCCGTGCTTTCTGTGCCCCACGGGTTCTGGGCGACTTACCCTGAGCCGTGATGCATGTTTTCAACATTTTTACAATTTTTCCCCAATTTTATTATTACTTTTCACAGTACCTTTTTTTGTTTTCTTTCCTTTGCCTCGTCCTAGGCTCCTCTGGCTGCTCCTGCGACCCTCTTGTGTCCTCTCTCGCCCTCTTCTGGCCTTGCGGTATTGTAACCTCCTCCTCGCTGCCGCTGGAATCCTCTTGCAGCAAAGGCGACATTGCCCTTGCCCTTTCCTCCTTCTGCATAACATCCAGCACCCATTGTGTTCCATATTATTTTTCAGCTTTTTGCCCATGCGCTGAATTCTTGCGCTCTTCTTGTTCTTCCATCTGCCATTTTTAGCAATTCGCCTTCAATTATGTTTTGGATTGGCGCCCTTAGCTTTCAGAACATTGAAATTGTTTGTCACAACGCTTTCAGAATTTTTTTTGTTGGAGGATTGTCTCGAACCCCCCAACCTTTCGGGTACAAGTCACAGCGTGTACTGACCGGACCACAGGGATTGGCTTATAGCTTCTGTGTAACCGCCCCTTTAAGCCGCTTTGGCTCTGCTGTCAGTAAAGCCCCCCTTTCCGCCCGTTGGCGCTCCTCTTCGCGAAAAAATTGCGTCTTACTTGACCCCAGCGTGATCTGAACACGCAACCTTCTGATCTGGAGTCAGAGGTGCTACCGTTGTGCCACGAGGTCCTTGTGCCTGTTTTTCCCCTTATTGATCCCTTTTAGGCCTGCTGCTGCCGTGTTTCTCTTTCCGAATGACTTCTGTTGAATTACCTCTGAACATGCAAACATTATTTTCTGTGCGTTCCGGCTTGTCCGCTGTGGCTGCTCTATGTGCCTACTACTGGTCCCCCTGCCTTGTTCTTCGTGCCTCGTGGTTTGCCACGTAATAATGTTGCTTGCCCCGGAGGTTTAGGACATTGGATTAGAACTGGGGTCCCCAGCATACCAAACCCAAGCACTTATCAGTTGAGCCACTGGTTGCTGGCAGTATTGTCAGACCAAGCACACAGTTTTTACCGCTTTCATCCTTATTGCACACTTCGACTTGCTCCGTGTGCCTATACCTTTAAAATTCCCAGCGCGTCCGCTCCCTCCGATTCCGTGTGCCTGAACCGGCCACGCCCCTTTGTTGTCGCGCCTTCCTTTCTTCACCAGGCTTTCGCGGGCTTCGTCCGGCGCCTTCTCCTGCCCTGCCGGGCCTCTTCACGGCGTTGCTCCCTCGCTGCCGAAGGACTCCTACAGCATGCGTGCCCGCTGCTCCAGTCTTCATCGCTGCAGATGCTCTTCGGCTGCGACCGCCGGCTTCCTCCACGGTGGACGTTCCTCTCCGGCCCGTCCTGTGGCTGCTTCCTTCCGGCTCCCGCTGCTCCTGCAATCTCTCCACACGGCCCCGGCGATGACGGTAGGTCTGCTCTGGCTTTTTTCCGCCGCTCCAACTGCTGTGGGGGGAGAATTTGGGAAAACAAAGTCACGAAAAGCCCGCAGAGGCAAAATGCAAAATGTTTCCTTCTCCCCCTTTTCCAGCCCCTAGGAGCTTACCCGATTGAGGTGAGCTCCTTACCTGGTTTGTCCTTCTCTTGGTTTCTGTGGGGTTACTTATACTCCCCTGCTCCTTTGTTGTCCCTTTGGGGGCCGGGCTTCCCCTGGCCCCCCTGTTGCTTTTCCTTCGCACCTTTCCCTGTTGTGTTGCTTGTTTCCTGGCAGCACCATGGGTGGGGGTGCCGCCTGGATGCCCCTCCCCTTGATTTTCACGCCGTTTAGTCCCCCACCCTGCGCCTAACCCTCCAGGCCCTCCATCGTGCCGTACTTTGTACGGTACGGGGCCTGGGGCATATCTTCTTCCCTGGGGGGACAGCAAGACACTTCTGCTTTCTACGGATGCCATGGGGGGGGCAGCCAACTCTCCCCCTGTGGGAGGTGTCTCTGCTTTCGCGGCAGTGGCCACTCCATTGCTTCTCCCCAGGCGGGGGCAGCACACCACTTCTTTTCCGGGGGATGCCGCGGGGAGGGGGTTTGCAGGCATGCTTCGATCCCAGCCACACGAGCACCCTCTTTACAGAGGGCCGCGGCCAGGGCGAGGTCATGCTGGGGCATCCTTTACTTCTCTGCGGCGGTGGACTGCCGCTCCTCCTCCCATCTCCCTCATCATCCCTCCCACCGAGAGGGAGAAAAAAAGAACAATGAAGGGATAGGGACGGAACAGGGGCATCAGGAGGGCTCTTCTTCACTCATCACCAATGTTGTGGGGCCAGCTGCGGTCACATGGCTGGCCCACTGGTGCTGGGGTGCCCAGCATCATACTGGTATGCCGGGGTCACCCGGACTTACAAGGTGTTGCAGGGCAGGGCCCTGAGAGGCTGTGGAGCACAGCCTGGGTGCCGGAGCACGTGGATACCTGGAGCATCCTGGATGGTGGGTGCCGGGGCTGGACCCAGGGCACCAGGCTGGTCTGGGGGGCCCAGACCACCAGGGACCTGCAGGGCCGTGGTCACACGGCATGGGGCCTGCAAGCCAGGGCCACAGGACCGTGATCACACGGTGTAGGCTGCGGGCCCACAATAAGAGACGGAGACAACAGGAGTTCCGTAGTTGGAGTCTGCAGCAGTTCTGCTGCACATGTCTGCAGGTGCTCCTATTATTAGCTCGGACCATGACACAGTCATGGCCCTTCTTAAAAGAGCAATACACGTGGGAGGGACACATTCCATTAAAAGGGTAATACACTCGGAGGGTCACACATTACATACAGGTCACCTAAATCAAAATGATTCAGAGAATGTGCTTTGCTTCTTGGACGTTTGGTTCATATGGGTGAAACTGGGCTGTGACAAGACAAAGCGCAGCTCAGCAACGTTTTTTTCTTTTTCTAGAGTGTGGCCTAAGCCCAAACCCCCAAGACTAGCTAACCCAGCATGTCCAAGATATGCTCTCGAGCCAGCGCTTACTCCGTCACCCATAAGCAATATTTTGCGAGACCTGTAAGTGGAACTGAGTGATTAATTTACAAGCTCTGTGCAGGAACACAAGGAGGCCTCCAAAAACTGTCATACAGCTGGGTCTTCCTCAGTCCCCCGCAAATAGCACCAGGTCCAATTTTAGTGAAGAGCCTGTGAGTTATATTATGTTACTCTGCTCTCATACTGTGCCAAATCACCACCGTAGTAGTTTCAGACCACCTGATCCTTATCTGTGGCATATTGAGAGCCCACTCGGGGTGCTTCAGACCATAGTTTGCTGGGGAAATAGTGAACAAAACTGAGGTATCAAAGAGGATATAGTGGAAGAGAGAAAGGATATTTGGGAGATTGTGAAAAGTGAAGTGCTTTGAGTTAGGATGGATGGTTGTCACTCCATCTTATATAGATTGTCTTCTGGAGACAGAGAATGGATATGTGTTGCGATAGCACAAGTAATTTGGTTCCAAGGCAGTTTTCGAGACATGTGAATTAAATATTGATTAGTGTTGGGTGTGTGAGGAGCTAGAGAACGTGCTTGGGCAATCCTGGCAGTGGTGTTGGCTTAATATATGTGCTGCATCCAAATAAATGACTACACGTTTCCTGGATGGTACTTCTGGGACTGCCAAGCCGAGAAAATAACCCAAGACCCACCTCTTCAAGAATTTCTCTGCCTCAACACCTAGGTCATAACATTGCCCCTTGCGCCACCTGACTCGCTTGACGCTGCCCGCCCCTCTCCTCCCTGCCACCCGGTAGAGCTGTACTACCTCTTTTGTGCCTCTCTGTATCTCACCCCCCGCTGTATATCTGTTCTGTTGTTATCTCTGAAAAGCGCTCTATTATGCATCTGTACTGTTGTATAAATCGTAAAAGAGCCCTGTTGCTTCTTGAAGCTAGGTACGCGCTCAATAAATACCATAATGTCACGACCCTCGCCCAAAACCCCCTCTGGCAAACCCATTGGCCAGGTGGAGTCAGGACTCTGGCCTCTAGAGCCTGGCATCCTCTTCAAAAGCCCTCATGGGGCCAGTCCTGGCGCCTATGGCGCCAGGCTTATACACCATGAAAAACCATGTGCTTGGGAACTACTTTATTGTATTGTCAGCCAACATGGAGGCATCCACATAGCTTGGTTCCTAAGAACCAAGCTATGCGGTCTAGTGTTTTGGGTGTGGTAGCCTAGGGACTACTTTACCTGGACTATTTTGTTGGGGCTATTTAAACCACACCCGAGCAAGACAACATGCTTCGCGTTACTTTGCAGCTTGCAACGTGACGCTCACCATGTCCAGCTATTCCCTCAAACCTCGGAGAAGCAGAACCTGCAAGGAGACAAAAGGAACATCATTAGCAGCAGCATCTTACCTGCAGTCTTCATCTTTAAACACTCGCAGCTACTGAGAACAGCTTCCTCGAATCTGCACGCCTCCCGGACAGAACGACCTGAAAGAGGAAGATAGAGGCAACATTAAAGAAAGCAGTAGAGACATTTACAAATTACGAACTGCTCAAAAGGCTTACCTGGCTGGTCGCCTCTCGGCTGGCACCACTGCGGACATTCCACTCGCGCTGAAGAACACTGCGACCTACAAGGAAGGAAAACACAGGTTAGCAAAGGCAAGACTTCGCAGTGCTGCGCATAGCGCTTACTTACCGCATCATAGCACTCTTAATGCGCCATCATTTACCAGCGCGCTGAACCAAGCCAGTTCGCTGCGCTGAAGCTCTGCATACCTAAGGGAGAAAAAGAGACATTTTAAACAAAGAAAGGCATGCAGGATAGCAACAAAACTAAAGAACAGGAATAAGACCTGCCTGAACAATATCAAACGGGCCGGCGTCAGTGAAGTAACTGGACCGCACTCGCCCATGAAAGACAACACCCCCCCTGCAAAGAAGGCAGGACGGAGAGAACACCTAATTCTACCACAAGGCAGAACCTTCCCCGCAGACCACATCAGGGCAAAGCTGAGAAGCATACCAGCGAGTAACCCGACAGGGTGGCGTCCCTGTGGATACCAGGTGAGCGTGACATAACGCGAAGCCTACCATAACAAATCCAGGGAAGTATACGGCATTCATCAATCAGTGCCGCCTTCATTTTTTTGTAGGCCTGGAGCATTTCCAAACGACCAAGCTCGGGTAGCTTTTGTTTTATCATTCCCGAGTGGTAGTGCAGCAGATTGGTCGGTGCTGTTGGTAACCCATGACGGTCCTCTATTACATGACTTTGCGGGGTTCCAGAGAGAAATGGAAAAACCTTTTGCTCACCATACCCAGGAACAAGCAGTAGACAATGAACTCTTGTCCCTCCGACAGGGGAATCAGGACTTGTTAACGTACATTGCTTCCTTCAACAGACTGGTTGCCAAATCTAGGTGGCCAGAAAACAAAAGAACCACATTATTCCATCGAGGCTTACGAGGCGAATTAAAGGACGTCTTAGGCCAGGTGGTTGATCCACCCAGAGACTGTGCAGAATTCGTAAATCTGGTCGTGCAGCTAGACTACCGGTTGCAGGACCGAAAGGCAGACCGGTCTAAAACGGACTCTCGGACCGTGTATGTTTGACCAAGGGAAAACACACCCCGTGTACCTGAAAATGCTGTAGAACCCATGCAGATTGGAGGGATACGGCCTCCATTAACAAAACAAGAGCGGGACAAAAGAAGACAACAACAGCTTTGTTTGTATTGTGGGAAACCAGGACATTTCCTGAAGGACTGGCCAGTAAAACCGCCAAGAAGAACAGTCAGGGCCACAGAGAAGGATGAAGCTAAGGAATCGGAAAACTACCAGGCTCGACAAACGTAGAGGTCAGTTTGTCGAGTGAGAAGAAAGAGTTGCTGACCTCGCACTTTTCAATACCAGTGATCTTTATTAACCACCAACAGTCGTCAAGAATGCATGCCGTTGAAGCATACATTGATAGCGGAGCAGTTGGAAATTATATTGATCAAGAACTGGCAGCATAGATGGGCTTCCTTTGTGTTCTAAGCCAACTATGGACAAGGTAACCACTGTGGATGGGACAGAAATCGCTTCCAGACCAGTAACCCAGTGCACAGCCAGGGTAACCTTGCTGTGCCAGGACAGACATCGGGAGTCTATTTCATTCGATCTCATCAAGGCACCTCAGTTCAGGCTAATGCTAGGGATGCGATGGTTGGTTGCTCACAACCCTTTGATAGACTGGCGGGCACGAAAATGAACCTTTCCCGGTGACTGCTCCTCTGCCTGCTATTACCAAGAGGAGATACCCGACGTCTGTATCTCCATGACTTCCAGAGCGACAGTATCAACCCTGGGAGCAACTAATACCTTGCCAAGTGAATACCATGATTTCCAGGATGTTTTCCGAAAGGACCAAGCCAATACATTGCCGCCGCACAGGCCCTATGACTGTCAGACCGACCTTGTTTCTGGTGCACAAATCCCTTGCGGCAGGATCTATGCTCTCACAGAACCAGAAGACATTCATTTGAAATCCTATTTAGACCAGTACCTTGCAAACAGATTTATCCATCCTTCGAAATCCCCCACAGCCAGTCCTTTGTTCTTCGTACTGAAAAAGGAAGGAGACTTGAGAACCTGTATTGACTACCGCGCATTGAACCAGATCACTGTGAAGAACCGCTACCCCTTGCCACTTATCCCTGAGATGCTAGACCAAGTTAAAGATGCCCAGATTTATACTAAATTGCACCTTCGAGGATCTACCACCTGGTCTGAGCCAGAAAAGGAGATGAATGGAAAACCACCTTCCGAACTAAATACGGCTTGTTTGAATATCAAGTCATGCCCTTCGGGTTATGCAACGCTCCTGCGGCATTCCAATATTTCATGAATGACGTCTTAAGGGAGTTAATTGATGTGTGTGCCTTAGTGTACATAGACGACAGCTTAGTATACTCAGCTTCGGATCAAGATCATGTCAGGCACGTTCGTTCAGTCCTCACCAAGCTCTGTCAACATCGCTTGTTTGCAAAGCTTGAAGAATGCTTTTTTCACGTCACCAAAGTAGAATTTCTTTGTTTTATCCTTACTCCAGGAGGCATCAGAATGGACGTGCACAAGGTAGATGCCATTCTGAAATGGCCTTCACCGACGTCTCTGAAAGGGGTACAAAGCATGCTGGGCTTTGCAAACTTCTACCGCCGGTTCATCCCAGACTTCTCTCAGGTTGTGCACCCAATCACAGTACTATTACGAAAAACAATAAAAGGTTTGCTTGGACTGAAGAAGCAGAAGAAGCCTTTCAGGATCTTAAATGAAGATTTACCTCCGCTCCAATCCTGCGACATCCTCGTCCAGACCTCCCTTATGTCATTTAAACTGATGCGTCCAGTCTCGCAATGGGGGCTGTCCTTTCACAGAGAGACCCGGAAACCGGCCAGCTACATCCTGTGGCCTTCTGGTCGAAAAAGTTCTCACCTCCAGAGATTAATTATGCCATCACGGACAAGGAACTCCTGGCCATCGAATCTGCCTTTAAAGCCTGGAGGCACTACCTCCTGGGGGCCAGACACTCCATTACAGTCATCACAGATCACCACAACCTACAATATCTCAAAACAGCCTTGGCCCAGTCCTCGCGTCAATTACGGTGGGCCCTTTTCATCGCTGAATATGATTATGTAATCACATTTCGAACAGGAGTCAGAAACGGAAAGGCGGATGCCTTATCTCGCATGGGCATAGATGAAATAGTATATACAACTCCAGACCCAGTTATACCTGAAGACAAACTCTTGGGTATCACGACAGCCTTAACACAAGCAGAACTATGAAAAGAAATCCAATGGACAATGAATCCTGATGCCTACCTCGCATGGCAAACTCAAGGAAAGCAATATACCATCAAGGACCATATACCCATTTTTAGGGATCGCCTATATGTACCCAAGAAGGAATTACAACAGCATATTATTTCAAACTATCATGATTCACTGATCGAAGGGCATCCTGGGATCGCCAAAACCCTAGCTAAGGTGAAAGAGAACTTTTGGTGGCCTACCTGGCGTAAGGACATCATTCAGTATATTCAGTCCTGCGGTGTCGGCGCACAAAATAAATCACAGAAACAAAAACCATCTGGTCTCTTACCACCATTGGACATTCTTTCCCTTGACTTCATCACTGATGTACCTCCAAGCCAAGGGTTCAACACCATCCTTGTAGTTGTGGACTTATTCTCAAAGATGGCCCATTTTATTCCTCTCAAAGGCCTCCCAGACGCAGCCACTTTAGCAAAAGTATTCCTGGAGGGAGTGGTTAAGCTACATGGCTTCCCTTCGGTTCAGGTCTCTGATCGAGGCAGTCAGTTTGTTTCACACTTCTGGAAAAAATGTTGTGCAATGGCACAGATCGACGTTCGGCTATCTACCAGTCACCATCCCCAAACGGACGGCCAAACCGAGAGAACCAATCAGAAACTCGAGCAATATTTACAGTGCATGCTGCACCACGAACAAAGAAATTGGAAAGACCTAGTATGGAGAGCCGAATATGCATATAACAATTCTTTGCATGTAAGCACGGGACAAACGTCCTTCTATACCCTTTATGGCAGACATCAACGTACCTCTGAACTAGACGTTCCAGCCAGCTTGGAAATGCCAGCGGTAAAGACTCTACACACAACCATTACTCAGGCTTTCAAAAGGGCAAATGAACACCTTATTCATGCCAAAGAAAAACAAAAGAGATTCACCGACCAACACCGGAAAAAGGCCCCTGATTATCAAGTAAGAGACAAAGTTTGGTTAGCCGCTAAATTCGTACCCCTCAAGGGACCCCGGACCTTTCATCCCAGATTCTTAGGACCTTATACCATTAAGGCAATTATCAACCCAGCAACCGTGAAATTGGATTTACCACCTAATCTACACATCCACCCGGTATTCCATGTGTCCCTCCTGAAACCAATGCAACCCGGCACACGGATTGGGACACCACCTAAGCCCATACTTGTTGACGGAGAACCAGAATTCGAAGTCAAAGATATCTTGTATTCTAAATACTCTAGGACCAAGCTATATTATCTCATCGATTGGAAAGGATTTGGACCACAAGATAGATCCTGGGAGCCCAGTGAGAATATCCACGCACCACATCTAATCAGGAAATTCCATCGGAACTTACCAACCAAACCTGGGCCAGACAGAAGGAACACCATGGGAGGGGCCTTAAGGAGGAGTGCTGTCACGACCCTCGCCCAAAACCCCATGAAAACCAATGTGCTTGGGAACTACTTTGTTGTATTGTCAGCCAACATGGAGGCATCCACATAGCTTGGTTCCTAAGAACCAAGCTATGCGGTCTAGTGTTTTGGGTGTGGTAGCCTAGGGACTACTTTACCTGGACTATTTTGTTGGGGCTATTTAAACCACACCTGAGCAAGACAACAGGCTTCGCGTTACATTGCAGCTTGCAACATGACGCTCACTGTGTCCAGCTATTCCCTCGAACCTCGGAGAAGCAGAACCTGCAAGGAGACAAAAGGAACATCATTAGCAGCAGCACCTTACCTGCAGTCTTCATCTTTAAACACTCGCAGCTACTGAGAACAGCTTCCTCGAATCTGCATGCCTCCCGGACAGAACGACCTCAAAGAGGAAGATAGAGGGAACATTAAAGAAAGCAGTAGAGACATTTACAAATTACGAACTGCTCAAAAGGCTTACCTGGCTGGTCGCCTCTTGGCTGGCACCACTCCGGACATTCCACTCACGCTGAAGAACACCGCGACCTACAAGGATGGAAAACACAGGTTAGCAAAGGCAAGACTTTTCAGCGCTGCACATAGCGCTTACTTACCGCATCATAGCGCTCTTAATGTGCCATCATTTACCAGCGGGGCTCAACCAAGCCAGTTCGCCACGCTGAATCTCCACATACCTAAGTGAGAAAAAAAGAGACATTTTAAACAATGAAAGGCATGCAGGATAGCAACAAAACTAAAGAACAGCAATAAGACCTACCTGAACAATATCAAACGGGCCGGCGTCAGTGAAGTAACTGGACCACGCTCGCCCATGAAAGACAACGCGCCCCTGCAAAGAAGGCAGGACGGAGAGCACGCCTAATTCTACCACAAGGCAGAACCTTCCCCGCAGACCACATCAGGGCAAAGCTGAAAAGCATACCAGCGAGTAACCCGGCTGGGTGGCGTCCCTGTGGAGACCAGGTGAGCGTAACACATAATAATAATAAATAACTCTCTCTTTGATGCCCATACAAAGTCCACACATGTCCATGCTTACAACGAAAAACACACATCAGAAAAAGAAAAAGCTAAGAAGATCAATTTGCTAATTAAAACATAAATCATTAATTAGATGAGCATAGCATAACAATCAAAAAATGATGGGCAATATATGCAATATATAGGAACTGGTCAAGGTCACAAAAATATCTCTGCTCCTAAAAGGACAGTGAACAAATGCTATGTGCAGTTGGCAAAGCCAACTCGAGAAACTTTTAGTATTTGGTAAACTCAAGAAAAGACAATCAATGTATTATGCAAAGCAATGTAATTGAGGAGGAAGTATGGTTCAAACATTTCTCACCTCTTTATGCATTGCCTTTGCAGAATCCCAAAATATTGCCAAATAAAGTACAATGGGAGTTATGCGTCTCACAAGACACGATAACAGACCCAATAAAAAAATCATCTAGCTCCAGAGCAGCCGGACCAAATGGACTTTCTAACCAATACAGTAGTACGGTCCTACACGGTGTTTTGTTCATTTAACAAAATAATCGAATCTCTGACAATACCAGAATCCTGGATTGAAGCCACAATAATATCAATATACAAGAAGTGAGATCAGACTGATCTGACTAACTATTGTCTGATCTCCTTTTTTTGGCGCAGATAGTAAAATCTTTGCGGGCATAGTATTAAAAGAACAAGAACAGTGGGCCTGTAAGGAAGGAATACTATCAAAACACCAAATAGGATTTTGTCTGGGTCTATCAACATCTCTAAATGGGTGAATTATGGGTATGGTGTCTAATCCCACAGTAAAGAAAAGGAGGCTCCTTGTTGTTTGGAGTATGGATTGACCTAGTCCAGGCCTTTGATACAGTGAATAGAGCCAGAATATAGTCAAAACTCAGACAATGAGGCATACCACCGCCACTTCTATCGATTGAGATAGCACTACATGAACAATCCCACTTTCGAGTGATACTCGACCTGCGTGGTAATCTCTCTGCCCCGATCAGCACTGAGAGAGGTGCTGGGCAGGGCTGTATACTTGCCTCATGTCTCTTCAATCTCTATTTAGCAGACCTGTCCAGCTCCCTACAAAAGTGTTGGCTGGCAAGCCCTAAAATTGGCTCTGAGCGGATGAAATGGCTTGCTTATGCGGATGACATTCTGTTGTTTGACTACACCGTCAGAAGACTTCAGTAATTGCTTGATGCCTTGGAGGTGTATCAAAGCACCAATGATCTAAAAAAAAGCCATCTAAGTCAAGGATTCTTGTCTTTAAACATCCATCTAACTAAAAACCTTTCAACTGTAACCATTTTTGGACCACAATAACAGTAGCCAGTGAAGTAACATATCTGGGGCTTAAATTAAGATCCTTCCCATCAGAGACACACATGAAAGCCATCATCGAAAGTAAATTACTTCAACTAAATTGCCAAATGAAAACATGAATAATGATTACTGCAAATTTTCCCTGACTCTACCAGTCAAATTCTATACTGGCAAGGTAGTTCCCTCTCTAATCTATAGTCCAGACACTAACCTGTCTAATAAAACATTGACTTGGACCAAATTAGAGAGTAAAATATGGAAAAATGTCCTGAATCTTCTGCCAAGTTTGTCCATGGCCTGTCTCGGATGCGAACTAGTTTTGCATTAATTCTTTATATGCGGAGATAAATAGTATTCTCCCACTTCATTCAAATGAATACCTGGGCAGCTTGAGATCCGAAGTTCTGAAAATACTTCATGAATGTAACTGCACCAAAGAGAAGCTAATACACAATCCTATGCATGTAAAAACATACCTGAAAGAGTGGACTGGATACGCACATTAACGGAGCTGCGTACTGCTAAACTACATCAGTCACCTTCTTTATATGAGAAACCACAGGGCTTATTCCTGGGATACTTAAAACTTTTTTCCCAACTAAGCAATACTCGATTCACTGACGAGCAGGCTACAGTTACCGGCAAGGCTTGCGCACTGTATGTGAATGCCGTGCTTCACTCACTGGTTTCATAGACACTGGTTTTGCGGGTTGCACTGCTTTCCTGACTTCCTCTGCCTCTTCTACTACTTCTGGCTCGCTGGGGACCCACACCCATCTCCAGCGCGTCTGTCTTTAGTTAGAGTCACTCAATTTGGGAGTTCCTTTTTTCTCCCCCAAGACCCTCAGCTTGCCTTATGCATCTGGCCTTAGTCTCCTGCACTTCTACAGATCTGCAATAATGTCAATCAGGCTCACAGGTGCAAAATGTAGTCTCCCGCACCTCTTCCATTGCGCAGCCACTGCACTTAAGAATTTGGGAGAACAGGACGCTCTCAGAAAATGCAAGTGTAATCTGCTGTCTTCACGTTCCGGCGTCCCTTCGGTTCTTCTGCTTTCTTGTGATTTGCCAGCCTCCTGCTTCTCCTTTGTGTGGAAAACCTGACGGTGTCTCATCTGCTAGTCCTCGGGGATCTATCATCCAGGTGGCCAGGACACGACCATCACTTTTGGATCCAGTTGCTGGGGATGAACCAGTGCGGGAGGATCACCTGGATGAGGGGTCTTCGGGGAGTGAAAGTGGGATACCAGAGGGTGCGACGTGGTATTCCCTTCCTTGTAACATCTTTTCG
Organism: Ambystoma mexicanum; assembly: GCF_040938575.1. Classification (NCBI taxonomy): domain Eukaryota; kingdom Metazoa; phylum Chordata; class Amphibia; order Caudata; family Ambystomatidae; genus Ambystoma; species Ambystoma mexicanum. Next base: position 342,178,701 of record NC_090921.1, on the reverse strand, counting down.
CCTTCGCCATCCTGCCAGGTAGGATACCTAGGAACGCAGCCCCCCCCCCTTTCCTGATACAAACTTTTTCTCACGGTCAGTTCACCATGAGCAAAAACGGACTAACACCAGAGCCGTATACCTGACATGTCCCAACACTATGGTCAGGCAAGGTCAGGCAATTACGGATTATTACACACACCTGACTTCCATCACACGTCCCCACACAGATAAAAGGCGGAGCAGGAAAGCACTCTCTGAGCGAGGCAAAACACACTAGGGAACAGCAGTTCCAAGATGGCAGTTTAATACAAGGAGAAATACAGCGAGACCAGAGAGGGTTGCCAGGAGGGAAGTACCCTTGACCTGTAAAGACTGTTACTTTGGTGGGCCTTGGAAAGTTAGAAACCACAGACCAGGAACTAGGGCTGATTAAACCTGCACAGTGTGTCAGAGGTACACGGAGCTCTACCTCGTTGATAACCAAGGCAGAGAGTAGCGATTGCCAGTGTGGTACTGTCCTTGGCTCCTACAATAAAGCACCATCAGAAAAGACAGCACAGCCGGTGAGTCGGAGAGACTGATACCAAACCAGCTTGTGTTTTGAACTAATGTTGCAAGCAGAATTTGGGATAAATGACCCGAATACAATTGGAAGCAAAAGCAAGTATTGGAACTTTATAATTTAACTTTGGGAGGCCAAGAAAAGATACCATAGACAGAGTGGTCCGGGACCACCACATGTGTGCTCATTCGAAAGTCTCTGTTAGGTATCCAACTGATGCTGAGTGTTAGAGAAAGAAATATTGAGATCGAAGTGGTCATGCAGTGGTCATGCAATGGCTCAATCTAAACCCTGTTGCCACGACCCACACTCTGAAGACCCCCTGGCCAACCTATGGGCCAGGGAGAGTCTTGATTCCAGTCCCCACTAAACCCAAGAAATTGCAGCCTAGGCCTTTTTGGGGCCAGTCCTGGCACCTTTGGTGCCAGGATGATGTTTGAATATGGACTTGTGCTTGGGAACTACTTTTCATTAATGCCAGTCATGTGGAGGAATCCTCATAACCTGGCTCCTTGAAACCAGGCTTGCAGTGTAGTGTTTTTGGGTGTGGTACCATGGGGACTATTTTACCTGGACTTCTTTCTTGAAGCTTTTTAAACCACACCCGAATAGACTGACACGCTTTGCGTTAGTTTGCATTTCTGCAACGTAATGCTCACCGTGTTCAGCTTCAGCCACGAACCTCGGAAGAACAGCACCTGCAAAGGAAAGGAGAAGACATCGTGAGAGAAGGCAGCAGCTTACCTGAACTTCATCGCCAGCGGTCCGCAGCTCTCCCGACCATCATCCTGGAACCAGCGCTCCTTCGGATCGACGGACCTGTAAAAGAGAAGAAACAAGTCATTAGACATTGTACAATTAACAAACTGTGCCGAAAGGCTTACCTCGCCAGCCGCTCCTCAATCAGCATCACTACGGAAATTCCATACTCTGGCCGAGTACCGCAATCTGTGGAGAGGAAAAGATAACAGGTTAGCAAAGGCAAAGCATCTTAAGCGCAGCGCATAGCACCTACTCACCGCATCAAGGCGCTCCAAAAACACCCATACTTACCGGCGAAAGACAGATTCCGCCTTGCCACATATTGGACTTCCGCGTACCTAGGAAGAAAAAGACAATGTTAAAAGGCATGCAAGAACAGCAATATTCACAGCAATAAGACCTACCTGAAAGACTCAAGACGGGCCGGCATCAGTGAAGCAACTCGATCGCCATTGCCCACCAAGCACAACGCGCCCCTGCCAAGACAGCAGGACGGAGAACCCGCCAACATCTAAAACAAGGTGAGGAGAAGTCCAGAAGGGTTGCAGACCTACAGGGAGGTGGGAGGCTGTTTACCCCGGTTGCCCAGTCCTGAACATAGCTTACCTGTATTCCACGCAGAACTCTTCCGCTGGTCGCATCTGGGCATCGCAAGGAGGGACAACTGAACCCCAACTGCTGGGTGGCGCCCCCGTGGAACAAGGTGAGCGTAACAGAATGCGAAGCCTCCAAAACTAAATCCACCTGGGCGCCATGGAAACCTCGGAATTAGACCAATTGGCCCAACTAATAGGAGAACTGCGCGCCAAGGTTCATTCTGCCCGTCAGGAGACTAATGCTCTCCGAAGAGATGTAATAGTGACTAAGGAGCGCACTGAAGACATTAGCAGACAATACTTGCAATCACAAGCGGGCCAGACCCCCCTACCGGGAAGCAACCCGACGATGCAGAATCCTACCCTGCCATCCACTTCTTCTACTCCGGTGCAAGTCATGCTACCAGGAACAGTTCCTTTGGCCCCAACGGAGCGATTTACAGGTGATCCACGGAAATACGCCACATTCATGAATCAATGCCGCCTTCACTTTCTTTGCAGGCCTGGAGCATTTCCAAACGACCAGGCTCGGGTGGCCTTTGTCTTGTCATACCTGAGCGGTAGCGCAGCAGACTGGTCAGTTCCATTGGTGACACATGATGATCCTTTGTTACATGACTTTGGGGGATTTCAGAGGGAAATGGAGAAACTTTTTGCTCGTCATACCCGAGAACAAGCAGTGGACAATGAACTCCTTTCCCTCCGACAGGGAAATCAGGACTTGTTAACGTACATTGCTACTTTCAACAGATTGGTCGCTGAAGCTAGGTGGCCTGAAAACAAAAGAACCACGTTGTTTCATTGGGGTTTACGAGGCAAATTAAAAGATGTTCTAGCTCAAGTAGTGGACCCTCCTCAAGACTGTTCGGAGTTCATAAATTTGGTTGTACAATTAGACCACCGGCTGCAAGACCAAAAAGCAGATCGCTCCAAAATGGATCCACGGGCGGTGTATGTTCAGTCTAGAGACAATGTAACTCATGCACAAGAAAACCCTGCTGAGCCCATGCAACTTGGAGGAGTGCGACCCCCATTAACAAAACAAGAGCGAGATAAAAGAAGGCAACAACAACTGTGTCTGTATTGTGGAAAATCTGGGCACTTCCTGAAGGACTGCCCGGTGAAACCCCCTAGGAAGGTCGTTGGGGCCACGGAAAAAGACCAAGAGAAAGAATATCAATCGGAAAACTACCCAGCTCGGCAAACGTAGAGGTCAGTTTGTCGAGTGAGGGAAAGGAGCCACCGACCCGTAACCCAATGCACAGCTGAGATAACAATGCTGTGCCGGGACGGGCATAGGGAACTAATTTCGTTCGACCTCATCAAGGCACCTCAATTTTGGCTTATACTAGGGATGCCATGGTTAGTCGCTCATAATCCTTCGATTAACTGGCGAGCCAGGACATTAACCTTCCCCAGTGACTGCTCTCCAGCCTGTTACTATCAAGAACAGAAGACTGCTTTCAGTAATTCTACGACTCCCGGAACCACGACATCTATCTTAGGTGTAACCAGTACTTTACCTGAGGAATACCGTGATTTCCAGGATATATTCCAGAAGGACCAAGCCAATACCCTGCCGCCCCACAGACCCTACGACTGTCAAATTGACCTTGTTCCTGGTGCCCAAGTCCCCTGTGGGAGAATCTATGCTCTGACTGAACCTGAGAATCTTCATCTGAAGTCCTATCTAGACCAATACCTCGCAAACAGATTCATCCGTCCATCGAAGTCCCCGGCAGCCAGTCCTTTGTTCTTCGTGCTGAAAAAAGAAGGGGATTTAAGGACCTGTATTGATTACCGCGCATTAAACCAGATCACGGTGAAGAACCGTTACCCTTTGCCACTTATTCCGGAAATGCTGGACCAGGTCAAGGATGCTCAAATTTACACCAAATTGGATCTTCGGGGAGCGTATCACCTGGTTCGGGTCAGAAGCGGCGACGAATCGAAAACCGCTTTCCGTACTAAATATGGGTTATTCGAATATCAAGTCATGCCCTTTGGGTTATGCAATGCACCGGCAGCATTCCAATACTTCATGAATGATGTCCTGAGAGAGTTAATTGATGTCTGCGCCCTAGTGTACATAGATGATATCCTGGTGTACTCAACTTCTAAACAAGATCATATCAAGCACGTCCGTTCAGTCCTCGCCAAGCTCCGTGAACATCGTTTATTTGCCAAGCTGGAAAAGGTCTTTTTTCATGTAACCGAAGTGGAGTTCCTAGGCTTCATCCTTACTCCCGGAGGCATCAGGATGGACCTGCACAAGGTCGACGCCGTTCTGAAATGGCCATAACCGACATCAATAAAGGGAGTACAAAGTATGTTAGGGTTTGTGAACTTTTATCGTCGGTTCATACCAGACTTCTCCCAGATCGTACTCCCAATCACCGTGTTGTTTTGAAAAAATAACAAGAAATCCACCTGGACCGAAGACGCAGAAAAAGCCTTTCAGGAACTAAAGAAAAGATTCGCCTCAGCACCGATCTTACAACATCCATGTCCAGACCTCCCATATATCGTATAGATGGACGCTTCCAGTATAGCAATGGGAGCTGTCTTCTCACAAAGAGATCCCGAAACTGGCCAGCTACATCCAGTGGCCTTCTGGTCAAAGAAGTTTTCACCTCCAGAAATTAACTACGCCATCACTGACAACGAACTCTTGGCAATCAAATCTGCCTTCAAAGCCTGGCGACACTACCTTCTGGGAGCCAGACACACCATTACAGTTATTACCAACCACCGAAACCTGCAGTATCCTAAAACAGCAAAGGCCCAATCTTCATGCCAGCTTCGATGGGATCGCTTCTTCGCTGAATACGATTTTGTCATAACTTTTTGACCAGGTGTCAGAATGGAAAGGCTGATGCACTTTCTTGTACTGGAACAGATGACTTGGTTTTTACAGCCCCAGATCTAGTCCCCATCATACCTGAAGACAAAATCTTAGGCCTGACTACAGCCTTAACACACATGGAACTGAAAAAGGAAATTCAACAAATCATGAATCCGGATACCCTCCTTGCATGGCAAGCGCAAGGAGAACAATATTCCATCCAAGACCGCTTACTGCTTTTTAAGGGCCACCTATACATACCCACCAAGAACCTACAACAGCAAGTCATTTCAGGTTACCACGATTCCCTAATCGAAGGGCACCCTGGAATCACCAAGACCTTAGCCAAGGTTAAACAGAACTTTTGGTGGCCTACCTGGCAGAGAGATATAATCCAATACATTCAATCTTGTGGAGTCTGCGCACAAAACAAATCGCAAAAACACAAACCATCTGGTCTTTTGAGACCTTTGGACATTCCTCCAGCGCCATGGCACACCCTTTCACTCGACTTCATCACGGATCTGCCTACCAGTCAAGGGTTTAACACCATTCTTGTAGTCGTGGACCTATTCTCGAAGATGGCCCACTTTATTCCACTCAAAGGCCTTCCTGATGCATCCATTCTAGCCAATGTATTTCTGGACAATATTGTTAAATTACATGGATTCCCATCAGTCCAGATCTCTGATCGAGGAAGTCAGTTCATTTCCAAATTTTGGAGAAAGTGTTGTGCAATGGCACAAATTGACGTCCAGTTATCCACTAGCCATCACCCCCAAACGGACGGTCTGACCGAAAGGACCAACCAGACCCTTGAGCAATATCTACAGTGTATGTTGCATCACGAGCTGAGAGACTGGAAGGACTTACTATGGATAGCTGAGTACGCATATAACAACTCCTTACATTCCAGTACTGGGCAAACACCTTTTTATACCTTATATGGTAAACACCCGGGTGCCTCAGAATTGGATCTCCCAACCAATTTGGAAAGGCCTGCGGTTAAAACCCTTCACACCAGCATCGCTCAGGCTTTCAAAAAGGCCAGAGAACATCTGATTCACGCCAATGCCAAGCAAAAACAATTCGCCGACCAACACAGGACGAAGGCCCGTGATTATCAAGTAGGAGACAAGGTTTGGCTAGCCACCAAGTTTATACCCATCAAAGGAACCCGGACCTTTCAACCCAGGTATTTGGGACCCTACACCATCAAGACGATTATCAGTCCAGCGGCCGTCAAGTTAGATTTACCATCCAATCTACGCATCCATCCGGTATTTCATGTGTCCCTTTTAAAACCAATGCAACCTGGTATACGGATTGAAGCAGCTCCGAAACCCATTCTTGTCGACGGAGAACTTGAATTCGAAGTTAAAGGCATACTGGATTCTAAATACTCAAGGGGGAGACTATACTATCTAATAGATTGGAAAGGTTTTTGACCCCAAGACAGATCCTGGGAACCCTGTGAAAATGTTCATACACCGCGTCTGATCAAAATCTACCATCGAAACTTCCCAACTAAGCCTGGGCCGGACAGAAGGAACACCTTGAGAGGGGCCTTGGGGGGGAGTGCTGTCACGTCCCACACTCTGAAGACCCCCTGGCCAACCTATGGGCCAGGGAGAGTCTTGTTTCCAGTCCCCACTAAACCCAAGAAATTGCAGCCTAGGCCTTCTGGGGCCAGTCCTGGCGCCTTTGGCGGCAGGCTCATGTTTGAATATGGACTTGTGCTTGGGAACTACTTTTCATTAACGCCAGTCATGTGGAGGCATCCTCATAACCTGGCCCCTTGAAACCAGGCTTGCAGTGTAGTGCTTTTGGGTGTGGTACCATGGGGACTATTTTACCTGGACTTCTTTCTTGAAGCTATTTAAACCACACCCGAATAGACTGATACGCTTCGCGTTAGTTTGCATTTCTGCAATGTAACGCTCACCGTGTTCAGCTTCAGCCACGAACCTCGGAAGAACAGCACCTGCAAAGGAAAGGAGAAGACGTGAGAAAAGGCAGCAGTTTACCTGAACTTCATCGCCAGCGGTCCGCAGCTCTCCCGACCATCATCCTGGAACCAGCGCTCCTTTGGATCGACGGACCTGTAAAAGAGAAGAAACAAGGCATTAGACATTGGACAATTAACGAACTGTGCCGAAAGGCTTACCTCGCCAGCCACTCCTCAATCAGCATCACTACGGAAATTCCATACTCCGGCCGAGTAACGCGGCCTGTGGAGAGGAAAAGATAACAGGTTTGCAAAGGCTAGGCATCTTAAGCGCAGCGCATAGCGCCTACTCACCGCATCAAGGCGCTCCAAAAACACCCATACTTACCGGCGAAACACAGATTCCGCCTTGCCACATATTGGACTTCCGCGTACCTAGGAAGAAAAAGACATTGTTAAAAGGCATGCAAGAACAGCAATATTCACAGCAATAAGACCTACCTGAAAGACTCAAGATGGGCCGGCATCAGTGAAGCAACTCGATCGACATTGCCCACCAAGCACAACGCGCCCCTGCCAAGACAGCAGGACGGAGAAACCTCCAACATCTAAAACAAGGTGAGCAGAAGTCCAGAAGGGTCGCAGACCTACGGGGAGGTGGGAGGCTGTTTACCCCGGTTGCCCAGTCCTGAACATAGCGCACCTGTATTCCAGGCAGAACTCTTCCGCTGGTCGCATCTGGGCATCGCAAGGAGGGACATCTGAACCCCAACTGCTGGGTGGCGCCCCCGTGGAACCAGGTGAGCGTAACACCTGTGCACATTCGAAAGTCTTTGTTAATTGAATGTACGTGGGGGCGCTGTTGAGCACCGGACGATATGCACGCCTCGGTGTGAGCTCTGCAGGTGGCCGATTGAGTCTGGCATGGGAAATCAATGAATATGCCCCGGTTCCGTATGAAACTGCAGGGACAGCTGTAGGAGACTAAGCTCCATGAACAGTCCGAATTTCAAGTGAATCTGCAAGATAACCTCTGAGTTACACGACGTTATAGGTAGCACCACTCTGGGCCTGGACCGAGCGTGCTGCGATTAGGCGGACCTTGATGGAAGAGGAGGGGAAGCTGCGCTCCGCATTTAAGACCAAGGATGAGCAGGCGCTGGGTCTTTGATCAGCTGAGGCCGCAGCGAACCATACCAGATGAGGCAAGGGCTCACCCAACGAGAGGCCAAGGAATAAGGAACACTGCCGCAGCCATCGGAGGGGGAAGCCGCCAATCTGGATATACCGCAGTGAATGAGAGACCCAACCCCCCTGCCAGACGGCAACATACGGAATCGAGATGCCTGATATTGACTGAGCAGCGGCCACCCGGCGGGCACAAGGGTCTCACGAATTCAGCACAGTGTGCCGAAAAAACCGCAACAGGCAACAAGATAAGGAGACCCTGGGAGGGGAGGAGGCGAGCAGCCCGGGCCTTCCGCAGCACGCTGGAGTACGCATGCAATACGTGCAGGATAGATAAGGTGAGTTGCCCAGAGAGTCCTGCAGTGATAAGCTACAGTGTCAGGTCTGTGGATCTGCAGCCTGACAAGTCGTGGAGCTGCCGAGAGGGCAAGGACAAGGTACGAGGATACCGCCATTAACTCCCTCCTACCCCCGGAATGGACCGCGCGATCCGTGCACTGCGGGGGAAGCACTATGCCTGCATAGCAACCGGCACGGAAACTATCAGAGAGGGGCCTGTATGTGCGAGGCTTGCACCGACCAATGGCTGGCTAGGGTGGGCGGAATCTGTGCACCCCCTGTTAAACGGCATGTAATCACAAGTGCCACGTTTAACCCTGAGGCTGGACATTGATAATTTACGTGGCCCCCCCTGCTGACTCCACCCTGTTTTATACCCAGATGCACGAGTGGGTTGTGAGAAGAGACAAGTGAGCATATAGGACATCCCATAGGTGGGTGCGCTGTGAGAGGTATAGTCAAAGTTTGGGGTACTATAAGGGCAGGGTCGGACTGGGACAAGAAATAGGCCCGGTCACCCAAAAAAAGTGTCCCACCCCTCGCCTCAAAAAAGTGTCCCACCCCTCGCCTCACAAACCTTGACCTCTGATCCCATCACTGGAAGTGATGTCATTTGACCCCACCCCAAAGTGACGTCCCGGGAAGCAATGAAACACGACCTTTCACCCCTTGACAAAACAGGAAGTGTCATCAAATAGCATTGTTCATAAGTACACTAAATTACTGTGAATCCAAGCAGACGTCCAAGGCTAAATGATAATATGTTATTGTATAGCACTTACGCTTAAGCTCTTTTTATGGAACAAATATGCATACAGTATCACCCAACCTGTGTTGGTACTCATTTAATCGACCTAAGAAGGATGAAAGGCTTTTTGAAAAAAGAAAAAATGAAGAAAGAAAATGTTTTTTTTCAATGTTTTTTTTTTAAAACCGGCCCAGGCATGGCCAGAAACTGGCCCCCACTCTCCAGAGACGAATTCGGCCCCGCCACGGGCCGAAAAGCCGAGGGGCCAATCCGACCCTGTTCAAAAATTGCACAGACGATACACATGGTTACACACTGCATATGCACATCTATCGACAAGCAAAAGGTTATGGTTAATCACAAACACACGGGAATTAAACTAATAAACTGGAATGTCCAGGGCCTAGGTCACCCAGTTAAGGCGTGTAAGGTTGCCGCGTACGCGAACCGAAAAGTTCAAAAATTCTATAACCTTTATAACCGCCTATACTCACCGCAGAGCGATGCCACAGACACATAAGAAGTTGTATATCTTGCTGCGATACCAATGGCATTACTGTCGGAAGATACCCGCAGTATGCTTGACACCCCTTTAATGCTAGAAGAAATCAAGACTGCTATAAAATACCTTCCTAGGGGAAAGGCACTGGGGTCCTATCGTTTAGGAGCCGAATTCTATAAGGAATTAGTGGAATCACTGTCCCCTAGACTCTTAGCGGTGTGGACCGAAGCCCTAGATACTGGCACTCTTCCCGCCTCTATGCGTGAGGCGGTTATAACCCTCCTCCCCAAACCAGAGAAACCTCCGGAGGACTGTGGTTCTTTCCGCCCATTGTCTCTTATAAACATAGATGTGAAAATGTTCACTAAGGTCCTAGCGTCTCGACTCAATCCGGTGATGCCATACATGGTCCATGAGGACCAAGCCGGGTTTGTACTGGGTAGGTCCACCACTTCCAACATACGTAGGTTTTATAATATGATGGCTGTGGTCCCTGCTGATTACAAAGCGGTAGGTATATCCCCGGACATGAGAAAAGCCTTCCACAAGGTGTATTGGCCGTTCATGTTCAGGGTACTCCATAACTATGGCTTTGGTCCCAACTTCACTAAGTGGGTTAAACTTATATATACACAACCTTATGCCAGGTTAATAGTGAACGGTACACTCTCCAAAGTGCTCAGCTTGAAGGGTGGAACTAGACAGGGGTGGCCGCTATCCCCATTGTTATTTGACTTGCTAATTGAGCCATTAGCCGACTTTATGAGATCACGGCACATAGTGGCAGGCATCCCAATTGCAGGGCATGTGGAACTTATCACTCTGTACGCCGATGACATTCTTCTGTTCATTAGAAACCCTGAGAGATACCTCCACAGGGTGCTAGGGGCAGTTCAAGAGTTCGGAAGGTACTCAGGCCTGCGGCTAAATATTCCCAAATCAGAGTTGTTCCCGCTGACACAGGCCACGACTCCTCCGAGAGATCTGTGCGGACTACACTGAGCACCACTACAGATAAAATATCTGGGGGTGGAAATGGCACGTACAGCGGACCTGGTCCGGGCCCTCAACTATGAGACCCTGGCTACAGCACTATGTACCAAGCTGACTCGGTGGAATTCGCTCCCTATATCACTCATGGGACGGCTAGCTCTGGTCAAAATGATAATATTGCCCAAACTGTTGTACCTCTTTTGCACAATACCACTGTGGCCGGGAAAATCATTCTTCAAGAAGGTCGCTACGGCCTGCTCCACCTTTGTATGGCAGGGGAATGTAAGGGCTAATTGGGGCCGCCTCACGCAGAACTATGAGAAGGGCGGGCTCCTGGCACCTGACTTCGAGGTGTATTATCTTCCAGCCCAGGCACACTACGCTAGGTATTGCGTGGCAGAAACACCAAGCACATCCAACACTGAACTGGAAACCAAAGGTAGGCCTAAAGCCACGCTCCTGCACAAGGTTGGGGCAGGGGTGAGGGGAACCCCCGATCATTTGAACCCTAGACTAGCCACGCAACAGGCATGGGCGAAATTGACTCAACAACCCACGGGTACAGTAGTATACAGCCCCCACATGCCAATCTGGGACGCACCTTACCTACCTCCCACTATAGACATGAATATTCCCACACACTGGAAGGAGATGGGTATAACGTGATTAGGAGATCTGTATAATGAAGGCACATTCACATTCAAACCCTGGGATGAGGTCAAACTATACAGTGGCGACACACCACTCCGGAAACTGCAGTACCTTAGACTGAGGTTGGCTATCGCAGCAACTTGGGAAGAGTTTCCAAAAGAGCCGGAGTCACATCCATGCCGTAACTATATAGCTTCAATGGGCACAGCTAAGAAAACTGCGATAGGGCTGTATAAAATGGCACTTGAAACGAGGAAGCTACAGCTCCCGAACATTAGGGGGAGGTGGGAGGAGGACCTAGGGGTCGAACTTTCAGATAAACATTGGGCACGATTATGCAATATCATAAAACAGGTATCATATCATTCGAGCTTCCATTTAATTCAATTTAAAATATTGAACAGGGTACACCTCGCCCTGATCAGATTGAAGAGAATGTATCCAGGATGCTCAGGAAAATGCCCTAGATGCGGGGAAGAAGACGCAGATTTGAAACATATGCTTTTGGGCATGTGTGAAACTTACTGAGTATTGGGCAGGAGTTTGTGATACATTGGACGATATGGTGTAACAGTCTGAGAAGTGGGACCCAGCTGTATGCATATTGGGATGTGTGCTCAGAATGAACATGTCAAAACACAAGCTCATAAACATGGGTCTACTTCTGGCCAAGCGTACCATCCTGATGAGATGGAAGAAAGGGCAACCGCCCTCGATCGAAGACTGGAAACAAGAGATGGTGTGGGCTAATGACCAAGAAGAGACATTCTCTGGACTGCTCCCTGCCACAAATAGACCCAGAGACATGTGTGGGGGCTTTTGCAAGTATTTTAGCGAGAGGTCTGTAGCCAACAGCAGCGATAGTGAAGCAGTGTGGAAAACTTGAAATATAGTAGTTGTAACCAACAAACCGTGACTTACCATTGTAACTATTTACTACAATGCCTGAAGTTGTTAACTCTGCAAACTAAATAAAAGTTTAAAAAAAGAATTGAATGTACATCACAATTGGTCTGAGCCCGGCTGAGGGAGACTAATTGAACAAAAGAAAGGGATCTGAGCCCAGCAGTGGGGGATCCAAGGTGAACTGAGAGTCACTCACAATATAATTCTCTGAGCCTTGTTTTGGAAGGGATCTGAGCCCGGAAGAGGGGGATCATTGTTGAACTTTTGTTTTGAAAGGATCTGAGCCCAGCTGAGGGGGATCCACGGTAAACACCCAAATTGAGTACCCGAAAAAGGGAAAGAACATTTGCATGTTGTTTTTGTACAGCAGGCCCTCCGTGTCAAGAGACTTGCAAGAAGTAAAGAGACATGGACACAGAAGGTCCTGAAGTGGGAAAATGGAACTGTATCCTTGTGCCGCAAAAGCCAGAGTGTGTGCTTTGCTCGAGTGACCCGCCTTGCCCCGTGCTAAAAACATGGGGAAGGGAGACCAACGGCACGAGAATTCTGACATATTATTTGGTGAACACTTCAATCTTTTTCACGAACATTACCCCACATTATTTGTGTATTAGTGGTACGGATTGGCAATATTGTTTTTTTAGTATAGGCCCTTTCATTTTGACACAACTCCACTAGTACTGCATTATTATTTCATGGCCGTAGCTTGCTGCCATCTGTAGATTTAGGTTTAGATAGGCGTTTATCACACCCTTGTGCAAGTTCAATAAAAAACCTTGAACTGTGATCATTTGTGTCCATTTTACTATTGCCCACATGCTTTCCTTATATCTGCTACTGATGCTACTCCTTCTGCTCCTCCTTTCCTGAGTGGGCCTTTTATGCCTCACAGGTTCAACAATTGTCTTCAGCGGTAGGATATTAACCTTAATTGCCTGACTACTGCAATGGCTACTAGACTTAATTGCCTGACTACTACATCTACATGCCTTTTCAGCCCTCTTCCTCGTCTCAGTACCTCTAGGATTCTGGGACTGGTAGTTTCTTTGAACAAAGTTAGGTTTTTCAACATTATTTATAGGGGTATATTTAATTCCCTTAAGGCTTTTAACAGAGGAGCTATGCGAATTAGCCATCATAGAGGAAGATAGTTTATTGAAGACAACATTTCCATAACCCTTTACATTGTACCCTTCGGACTGAGGAAAGTTTTTAGTTTGGGATACCAAAAAGGGTCTTTCTTTTGGTATAGTTTGTTCTGATTTTATAACCTTGGAGTTCATAACCTTAGATCTAATATGAGGTTGAGAGACATTAGAATGGCAATACCCCATAACCGCTTTAGGAACAGTGGTAAGAAACTTCCTGTCAGAAGAAAAATACTGTGCCTCATCCCACGGAATCTCCTCACCACCCTTGGCACCACCCTCTTCCCAGGTGATCCGCCCATAGTACACCACCCCCAGGGTTGTGATCAGGAAGCATCTGCCTTCCCCTGGCCACCATGGAGGAGACTTTAGGCAAGGTTTCAGTGAGGGATCCGTAGGATTCTTCACAGGACGTGACAGTTCACCTCCATAAATGTCCTTATTAGTCGTAATCATAAACAGGAATCTAGTAATCAGCCTCAAAAGGCAATTACTTAATGGATTAAGGAAAACACTGATCGAATGATTTTGCAAAGGGGGAATAAAGCAATCACTGGCAGGAATTACAGAGAGAAAAGGCGGAAAACATATAAGAACACAAATTTCACAATGAAAGTAATAATCCACCCTATCAAACAGCACAGAGCCCTTCCTAGAGGGGCACAGTCTGGGGATTTGACTTAGGAGCGGAGAGGAGAGGAAAACAGATTCAGGGAGAGTCAGACACCTGGGAAGAAAGCTAAACCTTGGGGCGAGAACAGCAGAGAAAAATGAAGAGATATACCTCAGACATTGGCAGAGGATTGTATGTGAGTAGTGCAAAATGTATACATTTGGAAACTCCTGTTGCACTCTGTTCTTTGCTCAATATGTGTTCCAAAATCAATCTCTCCTGCAACCTGTCCGCCCCGCCTACCTCCCTTCATGCCTCCTCACTATACTATCCTGGGGACACCCCAGGGCCTCAGTTCCACCCCAGAACTCTCCACCACCCCATTCAACTCGCTCCAGCTACCCTCTTCCATTTTCCGGTGGACACTCCCAACTCCCCTAACACTTTTCCCACTCCCTGAACAACCCCTCTTCTCTCAACACTTTCCACTCTGACCAGTTTTTTGTTTCTTCCTTACATAATGGACGTTTCACACATTTTAATTGCATAATGCCCATTGCACAAAGAATAAATCTCACCCTGGCAGAGCCAAGGCCCTGAAAAAGAGAAGAATATCAATGGCCTGGACAGTGCTATATCTTGGACATAAATGGAAACAAGACCCAGAGAAAGAAATGTCAAATATTCTGCCATGTGGTAACTCTCAGAAACTGGCAGAGGCCAGAAACGGAGGAGTAGAGAATGAAAAGCCTGCTTGGCAGGGGCCAGACACAGAGAAGGAGAAAACCAAGAATGGCAAAATATGACTGGTGGGTTATTAAAATCATGGCCTTATAAACACCATAGGAGGAAGAAATATTTACTGCTCTGAGCGTGCAAAATGTATAAATGTCAGCCCAGGAGGGTGACCTATATCTATCTAAGCCTGTCACATACCCCAAGGAAAGGAAGGAGCAGTATTTGATTTTTGGTGAAACCACAAATATAGATAGGAGGTGGAACACTGTGCCTGTAAAACCCAGAAGCCGAGCTTGGCGCTATAACGCGGAGACTGTGAAGAAACATGGTACGGGCTATTACAAAAGGCTGTATGTTTGAGCTACGTAGTGTGCTGTGTGATGAATCCAAGGAATGTGTCCCTTCTCCCAATGGGGAGTCACCCCCTTTGAGACTAGGCAGGTGAATCTGCTGTGCAAGATACCCCTTAGGGGACAGGGCAAGTGGGATCTCACTGGGGGTGACCCCGCCTTGGGTACAAGTCATCCCCAAGCAGAGATGCTTCCATACCTCCCTACTGCACTGACTCCCAAATGTTTGGTAGGGTATATGATAGCTGAACCATGTCATAACATGCAGGGCTCTTCAAAGGGGATTATCTTTGAAGGGGATTAGCTTTATTCCTGATCCTGTTCTGCCCCTACCTGAAGCACAATGGTGTCTTCTCTTGTTCCAGGAAGGAATTGAAAAGACTCAGGGCCAACGCACAAGAGTAGATAACCACTGCAGAAGAGCAGTCTGTGTTGGAGCACATAGGAGGGACTCTTTCCCTTGCAGCCACCTGGAGGCAGGACCACATTGGAGACTTCTTGGGCAAAGAGCCCATGTAACGCTGCCAAGCCCAGGGAGGAGGCACAGAGCACAGAGGCACCTGACTGAACGAGCAACTAACCACCATTGAGCGGTTTGCTGCTGTTCGCCAAACCCAATGCCAAAGTCCTATCAACGACAGATAGAAGAAACCGAATGTGAAGACCCAACAGTGAAGATATTGGAATCATGGTTCCGTAGCAGCTCAAGAAGCCGCCTCTTCCAACACACACCGCCGCAGGAATACAAGTATGTTGAGGAAACAGGAAGCGGGAGGAGGTCACAAACACAGAGAAGACGCCTGCAAAGGGCTGACAGTGAGAATAGCATATATGGGATTGGAATTGAGCATAACCCGTACAGATGTGTAACCAGAACCAGGAACCCACGAGGGGCAGCCAGTGAAAATACCCATGGCGGTGTGAAACAAAACGAATAAGTCCTCGAGGGGCATATAAAGAGAGCATCCCGGGAGGTAGTGAATACAAATCCAAGATCCTAAGGCTGGATAGGCCAGCAAGCCTATGAGGGGCAACGATTGAGACTGCCTGGCAAAGGGGTGGAAGGAGGCAAAGAAATCAGTGACTTAAGGGGCTGTTGGCTTAATCCAAGCTAAGAGAGTATTGTATCCTTCTACCAGAGGGAAAAAGAGACATACTGTGGGTGGCAAACCAAGCAAACTAGTGAGTGCCAGGCTATGCTGCGCAGAATTGGACTTTTTGAACTATTGAGAAATTTGGCTGGGGTCCCGAATAACACTCTCCAGGAGGACAAAACCACTCAAAGGAGCATGAGTATTGTCACCAGGCCGGGACCTGAGAGAAAGAGAAGAACCAGAGAGAGAACTGGATGGGGGTCCGAAACAAGCAATTGGAAGCCAAAGTAGAATGAAACCAATTTACCTAGATCAGTTACATTGTTTAGTTTTATTGGTAGGGCATTGTTAGGAATTTTCGCCACCCTCCCACGACCCACCTTTTGCCAGACGATTGTGGCAATCAACCTGGACTCAACGCTATGTCTCTGCAATCTGTCGGGGAATGGTTCCCCGTTCATGCCCACTCCAAGATGGCCGTCCTACTATACCTGAACCTGACATAGTCAACATTCCACAACTGAAGTCATAAAGTCCTATGGTTCTTTTCCTACAAAAAGGAGAAACACAGAAGGGAATGCGTCTTACAATTTCTATGGCTCTCCTTAGACACTGCCAATGCCCCCTCTACAGATATCTTGCTCCGTTGATGCTGTTTTCCAATTTATGTTATTCAGTAGGTTCTGTGAGAAACCTGATGGTGTTCTCCCACCTACTCTCCAGGATCATCTAGTCAGGTGGCCAGAGAAGTGCTATCGCTTTTGGATCTGACCCTTGGGGTGGACAAGCGAGGGAGGATCACCTGAGTGGAGGGTGATTGGGAAGAGAACATCCAAGGGAGAGATATGGTATTCCCATTTTGTCCCATTCCCCCTCAAAACTCTTTTCCTCAGCCTTCATGGGGTATTTCCTAACCCATTCCATCACCTCCTCCTCGTTTACAACAAATACTGGGACGAGGAAGAGGCAACCAGGAGTAGGGAAGGTTTCCAATAGGAAAAACATGGGGAGCATAAGGGAAACCAGCTATAGAAAGAACTTCAGTTGTCCCATTGATAGAATCAGGCACAGTCAGGCATATACCAATTATCGTTCACACCTGATTCCACTTGACTGCTTTTCCAACCATAAAAGGTGTGGTTCTACAAAGGTTTTTCAGCGAGCTGGGGAAGTTGTTTGGACCAAAGAAGCCACGGAGCAGAGAGCAGCAGGATCTACATCCCAGGGGAGAACTGCGTGCCGAGACGCTGGCCCTGTGTTTCTGAAGGGCTGCAGCGTGGCTATGGAGCCTGTGTCTCCAAAGTGCCGGAGTGTCGTATCTTGCAGGCTGCTGTTGGCGGTTGGAACTTTGCTCGCTCCCTTAGGACTTGTGCTGGCCCAAGAGTGTCTGAGGGGCAGGTGGTGAGACCCTGACCTCAGGCTCGCCTAGCCTGAAGGAACCGCTTGTCACCATGATGCTGCCAGCGTGAGTCTCATACAAGTAAGAGATATAGAGAGAGAGAGACTCAGGAGCATGCCGATGACTTTAAGGGAGCGGGCGAAAGAAAATGCATAAAGCGGCACAGAGCAGAAAAGAGGAAAGAAATGTAAAAAAGCAGTAAAGCTATATAGACTGAAAGGGTATTGTACAAAATGACCTACTCCCAAAAGTTCGACCCCAAAAGTCTGACCCCCAATTTTACGCATATATATATGTGGAGGGTAAAGTGAATAAAAAATGTATAGGGGTAAGGTGGGGGGGGTTTGGGAGTCTCCCCCACATATATATTTGCAGAAAATTGGGGGGGGGAAACCGGACTTTTGGGGGTCAAACATTTCAGTTCGGTAAAATCACATAGATCCGACTGAAAGAGGAACAGGAAGATAAAGAGAAAGTAAGAGAAAGCAAGAAAAGCACAGAGTGCAAAGGGCGCAAAGTGAAAGAACTTTAAATAAAGAGGTTGCAAGCGACCCGAAGTGAGAGAAGGGTGCAAGCGACCCGGCAGAGTGGAAAGAGAGTGCAAGTGTGCCCGAGAGAGCTGGAAAAGGTGCCAATGGGCACGGAAAAGGGGACGCGAGTCCAAGTGTGCACGGTAGAGCTGGAAAAGGCGCCAGTGGGCACAAAAAGGACAACAAAGGTGCAAGTGTGCACAGAGAAGAGCTAAAGAAGGTGTCAGTAGGCACAAGAAGGAAAATAAGGTACAAGTGTGCAGGAAAGGTGAAGCAAAGGTGTCAGTGTGCACGAGAAAGAAGTCAAGAAAATAGAGAGGGGTTAAATCTTGGAGTGGTCACGCTTGGGAGGAGCATAGAACCTGGTGTTTTGTAAAGTCTCTGATGCTACCCCTTTAAAGAATTTTAAAGAACTGTGTATGAAATAAAGGTACATCCTGACAAATTGAACTAGTTCTTTGAAACATAAGAGGGGCCCAAGCTTGGGGAAGGGAACCCTGAGAGGCCTCAAAATTGAAACTTCTATCTGAACTTGAAAGAGGCCTAGGCTTGGGGAAGGGAACCCTAAGAGGCCTGTCAAAATGGAAACGTGATTATTTGTTCTTACTGAAGGAATAGAAGCCTGGGGAGGGGAACCCCAAGACATTAAGAACATTGACATTGCTTGAACTGTGAAGGTCCTATGAACAGTCCTTTCTTTGGAGTAAGCTCGATCTTTTTAAAGCTGACAAATCTACAACTGGGGAGGAGATCACCAGAAACCAATTGTTGAACCACTAACTTTTACTAGTTTAAGACCACCTAACACATTTTTTTAAAGAGTGAGGGCAAGCATGGGTTTAGACACAGACAGACCTTTATGTTGGACTTCTAGACTTCGATGGCCCTTATAAACATCAGTTAAGGGAACCATCCTTTTAGTGTTAGGGTCAGTTAGGCATTACACCAACCCAAGAATGTTTAGTAAAATAAAGGTTTTGAAATGATAATCTTTGATATGTTATGAAATGATATGTCATTTATAACGCGCCTTAACACAAGTGTTTCTAGGTGTGACGAGACAAGGCGGGGGAGGGGGTGGACAAGACACATGATCTTACTAGTCCTTGTGTCATTCAGATTATGCAAGTGTGACAGCACAGCGCAAAAGTGCTGGGGGAAGGAAGAGGGGGAAAGTGTCAGGGTGAGGAAAGGGGAAGTGCACTCAGGGCAGCAATGCTCTGAGTGAGTACATCCAGGGCAGTGCTGCTCTGGGTAAGTGCAAGCTGGAGGCAGGGGGCTGTAGAGGTTACAGTTACAGCCCCCAAGTGCGCGGTGGGCCCAGAGGCAGTGCAGGGGAGACTGATCCTGGGGGTAGCCAAGCAACCATTCGATGTAGCCGGCAGGTATGTCAGCAGGGGAGAGAGAGACAGAAAGAAGATGCGAAAATTAAGGTCTTGAGCAGCTTTCGGAACTTCAGGTGGCTCAAGTTTGAGAGGGGCAAGGAGGCCATTCCAAAGGGAGGCACCTGCAGAGGAGAGAGATCTACCCCCCACTCTCTGCCTGGAGAAGCGTCTGACCCTCAGAGAGTTGGAGGTAGCTGAACAGAGGGCTCGAGACGGAAGGTATTTTGGAAGAGAGACTTGGATGTAGTGCGGGCCCCCGGCCTCAGAAAGCCTTGTGGACGATGCAGAGAGTCTTAAACTTGATCCTTGCAGCCACCGGGAGCCAGTGGGGAGATTTCAGGGCTGGAGAGATATGGTCCCTGGCTTGAGGCCAAGGATTAGTCTTGCAGTCCTGTTCTGGATTAGTTACAGAGACCTGCGAGTAGAGTAAGGCAGATTGAGAAATAGTCTGTTGCAGTAGTCCTGCCTAGAGAGAACCAATGCTCTGGAGAGAATGAGCTACTAGGGGGAAATAAGAAAAGGAAGAATACCTCTGAGGAGGTGCAGCTGGTAGTGTGCTTTCTTTACAAGGCCAGTGATGTGAGGAGGGAAGGAGATAGTGGAATCGAAGATGACACCAATGTTTTTTGCCTCAGGAAGGCGAAGGAAGAGGGCCCAAGGAGGGCGGCCAGAGTGAGAGAGGGAAAGTGGGAGTAGGGGTCCCAGTGAGAAGGATCTCCACCTTACTGGCGTTAAGGCAAAGATCATTGGAGGCGCACCAATCCTGAATCGCGGATAGACATTCAGGAATGAGTGCGAGAGGAGAGGCGGATGAGGGGAGCCTAAAAGAGAGCTGAGTGCCATCCACATAACACTGAAAGTTAGAGGAGAAGGTAGAGATCAGGAGGGCCAAAGGGGCTAGGTAGACATTGAAGAGCCAGGGTGAGAGAATAGAGCCATGGGGAACACCACATCTGGAGAGAGATGTGGTGGAGAGAAAAAACCCAAGTTGGACTTGGGAGGGTTGGTCTAGGAAGAGGGAAGTCAACCAATCCAGAGCCTGATCCGTGATGCCCAGGTTCTCTCAGAGTTCATTGATCAGGATGGTGTGATTGACCGTCTCAAAAGCAGATGAACTGTCAAGGAAGATGAGGACAGAAGGAAGGCTGGAATCAAGATTAGAGAGCAGATTTTCACGGGTGTTCAGGAAAGCTGTTTCCATGCCTCTGGCTGCCCTGAAGCCAGACTGATGGTTATGGAGACAACCAACAGATTCAGTATGGAGAGTAAGCTGGGAGATGGCCAGCTTTTCCAGGAGTTTGACCAGGAAAGGAGTGATAGAGATAGGCGATAGTTTGCCATACAGGTAGGGTCGGCAGAAGGCTTTTTAAGGAGGGGAGGCATAAGGGAGGGCTTGAGGACAGAGGAAAAGAAACCAGTGGCAAAAGAGTAATTGCAGAAATCGTCCAAGGCTGGAGCGAGGGTGTCAATGTGGTCCTTTATGGTTCTGGAGGAGCAGGAGAGCACCTGTTTGGATGACACTTTCATATATCGGACTTGTCTAGAAACATCGTCCGGTGTTGTCCGAGAGAAAGAGGAGAAAGGAGAAGCTGAGGGTAGATCGGCCAGAGGGGGGCCTGGAGAGGTAGAGGCAGAGGAAGAGGAGTGTGAGGACAGGATGTCCTGGGTTT
Source organism: Ambystoma mexicanum (assembly GCF_040938575.1). Classification (NCBI taxonomy): domain Eukaryota; kingdom Metazoa; phylum Chordata; class Amphibia; order Caudata; family Ambystomatidae; genus Ambystoma; species Ambystoma mexicanum. The sequence goes on along the minus strand of NC_090921.1, from coordinate 342,157,752 downwards.
TAGAGGTGAAGTGAGAAGCCAGAGCCGTACCCAGGGCCTATGTGGGAACAGGAGGGGTAGAGACTGCAGAAGGATTGGCCAGCTCCTTGCAGATTTTAAATAGTTCGGCCGGCTGTGCCTCTCTTGATACCATACCTGTCTCACAGTAGTTAGTTATTTAGTCTGCATTACTAAGTACTTTTGATCACGTTTAACCCAAGCTTATCCACTGAAACTAAAAGTACTTGGCTCAGTATTAAATTCACTCTCAGTGATTTCAACTTGAGTAGTTACTTTTGATGTTTCTCAGAGCTTCAAGAGAGAATTGGGATTGTTCCAGGTGACCACTGTTCTATATTACTTCCTTGGACAAAAAGGGGTTAGCTGTTTGATTGTTACAATCATGTCATGCTTATGTCTCTATAATGCAACTCCTGATTAATTATCGTAAGTGCAAGGAGGCAGGGGGCTGTAGAGGTTACAGTTACAGCCCCTAAGTGGCAGTGCAGGGGAGATTGATCATGGATGAGTCTGGTACCCAGTGATACTCTGGGGGTAGCCAAGAAACCAGTTGGCGCAGCCGACTGGTAGGTCAGTAGGGAGAGAGAGAGAGAGAGAGAGAGAGAGAGAGAGAGAGAGAGAGAGAGAGAGAGAAAGCAGAGCAGAAAAGGAGGGTCTTGAGCAGCTTTCGGAACTTCAGGTGATCCAGCCCAGGTTTGAGAGGGACATGAAGGCCATTCCAGAGGGAGGCACCTGCCGAGGAGGGAGATCTACCCCCCCACTCTCTAACCTGGAGAAGCGTCTGATCCTCAGACAGTTGGAGGTAGCTGAGCGAAGGGCTTGAGAAGGAAGATATTGTGGAAGAGAGAGTTGGATGTAGTGCGGGCACCGGCCCCAGAAAGTCTTGTGGATGATTCAAAGGGTCTTAAACTTGATCCTTGCAGCCACCAGTGGAGATATTTCAGGACTGGAGAGATACGGACCCTGGGGTTGATGCCAAGGATAAGTCTTGCAGTCCTGTTCTGGATTAGTTGCCGAGGGCAGATGTTACAGGAAGGCAGATTGAGAAAGAGGCTGTTGCAGTAGTCCAGAGTAGAGAGAACCAGGACTCTGGAGACAGTGAGCTTCTGGGGGAAAGTAAGAAAAGGAAGAATACCTCTGAGGAGGTGCAGTTGGTAGTGGGCCTTCTTTGCAAGGTCAGTGATGTGAGTAGAGAAGGAGAGAGTGGAATCAAAGATGAAATGGAATCGAGTGGAATCGAAGAGGGCACAAGGAGGGCAGCTAGAGTGTGAGAGGGAAAGTGGGAGCAGGGCAGAGGCGCACCAATCCTGAACGGCGGCTAGACAGTCAGGAATGAACGAGAGAGGAGAGGAGGCTGAGGGGAGCCTGGAAGAGAACTGAGTGTCATCTGCATATCACTGAAAGTTAGAGGAGAAGGTAGAGATCAGGAGGGCCAAAGGGGCCAAGTAGACATTGGAGAGCCAGGGTGAGAGGATAGAGCCCTGGGGAACACCAGATGTCGAGCTAGAAGTGGTGGAGAGAAAGGACTCAAGTTGGACTTGGGAGGATTGGTCCAGGAGAAAGGAGGTCAACCAAGTCAGGGCCTGATCTGTGATGCTCAGGTGGCAGGGTTTTTCTTTCGAAGGGATTGTGTCCTCCGACGTATTCCTCATCTTAGATATCTCCTCCCAGCTCTGCTGGCCTCGGAAAAAATTTTCTCTAGAGGGCGCTGCGCGTCGACGTCCTTCGAGTCGATGTCCCTCGACAGCCGCCGTATCGACGTTTGACGTCATCCTGCCTATAAAGGCCGCGCGCAGCGTCCGTTGCTCAGTTCCGTTTTTCCGCGCTTACTCGGTGCCTCGGAATACCGTTGCTCAGTTCTTAGTCAGAATAATCCTATTTACCTCGAGTTATTCGATCCGTACTCGATGGCTTCCTCGTCGGAACCGACAACTCCTCGATCCGGCTTCAAAAAATGCCGAGATTGTGGGAAAAAGATGTCATTGACCGATCCTCACAGAATTTGTCTGTGGTGCTTGGGAGCTGAACACCATTGTTCGGAATGCGAGGACTGTATGTCCATGACAGCTAAGGCCCTGAAGGAGTGTAGGGGGAAGCTGGAGAAAGGTAAGACTTTTAAAGCTTCTTCTTCGTCGACGAAGTCGAGACATTCGTCTCCTCGTCACCATTCGCGCTCCAGGTCTCGGAGTGGGTCTCATCACTCCTCGAGATCGAAGCACTCGAAGAGGAGACGTCGAAGATCCCCTTCTCCGTCTTCCTCTTCCTCTGTTTCGCCAAAAAGAATCCCTTGCCCCACGAAACATAGTTCCCGGGCTGAATGGGAGGAATTCCGAAAGAATATGATGAGCGTCTTCGAGAAAGCGGCCTCGACCCCCTCGAAGACTGCCGAGAGCGATGCTCTGGTCGAAAGACCCGAAGGTCAAAAACGCCGCGAGTCGCAGTACCCGGCGAAAGAAACCTCTCGAGCGCGTTTCGAACCCTCGAGCAGGACTATGACCTCCAAACCTTCCTCGAAGGTTCCGTCGACGCCGTCGACGAAGGTCCCGTCGACGTCGAGGTCGATGTCTTCGACGCCGTTGTCGAGGGGACCTTCGACACACGGGTCTGTCGACTCGACACCGGCGTCGACGCCAAGAAAAGTCACAGTTTCCACACATCCAGTGACTATCCCCAGGCCCTCGACGTCGATGACTTCGATATTGTCGAGTAGAATTCCAATTCTGTCGAGGTCCTCGAGGCCTCCACCTCTGTTTTCGACGCCACGCTCGAAGCCTTCGACGTCGGCGTCGACGACATCGACGCTTTCGAGGCCAATAATGACAAGTTCGGCACCCTCTGCCTTGGAAATGGGATTTACTCCCTTTATGAGTTCAGAACAATTGAGAACTATATCCTCAATTTTAGAAGAGGGTGAATTGTCTGAACAAGACATATTTGAGTTACAGGGACCTGTAACCCCAGTTAGAGAGGAATTTTCCTCTGAAGAGCGCAGATTAAAGGATCTTCATGATTCTTTACATGAGGCAAGTGGGTTAGACACTTCCCCTGAGGTGGAGTTTGCTAAGCCAGACCCGGGGGAGCATGCTGAAACCCCCTACAGAGCCTTAATGGCCAGAATTACAGAGTTCATGGGGTGGTCTGCACCTTCACAATCTTTCCAACAAGATGACCTCACGGATATTCTTGACAAAGGCCCACAAGAGGATCCTGTGGTGCCTTTTCATAAAGCTCTTCAGAGAAAGATCATGACAAACTGGGAAACCCCAGATGTAATACCTGCAGTAAATAAAAACCTGTCTACAAAGTACAGGGTATCTTCCACAGACCCAGAGTTTTTGTCTAAACACCCATCCCCAGAAAGTCTGGTGGTACAAGCAGCATCCTCTACCGATGTCAAGACGGCTTACCCTACAGTCCCACAGGACAGGGACGATAAAAAATATGATGCTATGGCAAAGAAAGTCTTTTCAGCATGTAGCATGTCGTTAAAGTCTGTTAATGCTACTTGCACCCTTGCTAGGTTCAGCCATACACTTTGGGAGTGTGCTTCTACAGCGGCTGACTGCATCCCGGAGGGAGAAGAAAGGGATGCGTTCCTGAATATTATACAGGACGGTAAAGACGCTATGTGCGAATCCCTCCAGACGGGCATTGACTCGGCTGACAGTATCAGCAGAGCAATGGCGGCAAGTACTTCAACCAGGAGATTTGCTTGGTTGAGAAGGTCGGGTTTTGCCCCAGATGTGCAAGCCAGACTCTTGAACATGCCATTCGATGGCTCTTCTTTGTTCGGGAAAAAGGCGGATGACAGTTTAGAGAAACTGCAAACTTCAAAAGCTGCAGCAAAATCCCTAGGAGCTGCAATCCGTCAGACTCCTTTTCGTCCCACAGGAACCTCTGCGAGGGGCAAGTCCTTTCGCTTCTACTCCGCATTCGGAAGAGGTAGAGGACGACCGGCTCAAAGGGGTCAAAGAAGAACTACCCGAGGTGGACGGGGTAGATATTCTAAAGCTGCAGCAACAGCAGGTGCCTCTTTACCATCGGCATCTGCATCAGCCGCCCCAAAACCACTCTGAGGACTCCCCTCACAGGACACCTGTAGGAGGCAGGTTGACTCAACATCTGGCGGTATGGCAGGCTATCACGTCAGATGCTTGGGCATTGGAAACAGTCGCCCAAGGTTACTGCCTGCCTTTCCTACGTATACCTCAGAGTCATCCACCGGGGATCAGCTCTCAGAAAGCTCCAGATCCGCTCCTCTTGCAGGAAATTTTGGACCTGCTAGAGAAAGGTGCCATAGAACCGGTACCTGTAGCGGAGAGGAACAAGGGCTGGTACTCCCCTTACTTCCTCATTCCGAAGAAAGACGGAGGACTGAGACCCATCTTGGACTTGCGAGAATTGAACAAATTCCTCAGAAAAGACAAATTCAAGATGGTCACTCTTTCTCAGATCCTCCAGGCCCTTCAGTTCCAGGACTGGTTGGTATCTCTGGACCTTCAGGACGCTTATTTCCATGTGCCTATCCATCTCAAACACAGGAAATACCTGAGGTTCGCAATTGGCAACTCTCACATCAATTTCGAGTGCTGCCATTTGGGCTGACCTCCGCCCTGAGGGTCTTCACCAAGTTAATGTCGGTAGTGGCTGCAAGCCTAAGGAGGGAAGGGATTCACGTCTACCCTTACCTGGACGATTGGCTGATCAGGGCTGTTTCTCCGGAGCAAGCTCAGATCCAGCTAAATCACGTGTGCCACTTCCTTCACAGACTGGGCTTCTCCCTCAATTTAAAGAAGTCACAAATGATACCATCGCAGAGACTCCAGTTCATAGGAGCGATCCTGGATACTTCCCTGGGAAAAGCCTCGCCACCAGAGGTGAGGGCTCAAGATATTCTACAGATGGTTACCAAGTTCCAGCATGCCCAACGTCTCCCAGCCTTCGACTTTTTGAGGTTGCTAGGCCTCATGGCATCCTGCATTTTCCTTGTGCCAGAGGCTCGCCTGAGAATGAGATCCCTCCAGTGGGCACTGAGGACTCAGTGGTCACAATTCTCAGGGAGAATGACAGATCTTCTTCAGGTTCCCGACAGAGTAGCTCGAGACCTTCAGTGGTGGGCCTGTCAGGAGAACATACTGAAAGGAGAACAGTTTTGGCAACCCTGGCCGGAGATAACAGTAGTCACGGATGCCTCACTCACGGGGTGGGGAGCCCACGCCAACGATTTGACCATCAGCGGTCGTTGGTCTCCATCGGAGTCCAGACTACACATCAACCTGTTAGAGCTGAGAGCCATCAGACTTGCGTTGAAGGCTTTCCTGCCAGCTGTACAAGGGAAGAACGTCCTGATAATGACGGACAACACGGTGGCCATGCATTACCTCAACAAAAGAGGAGGCGTAGGATCACTACCCCTGTGCAGAGAGGCGATGCAGCTCTGATTTTGGGCAATCCAAGAAGGAATCTCTCTATCGGCAGTTCACCTAGCCGGAGAGAAGAACTTGACAGCGGACGCTCTGAGCAGGCAGAACACAGTCTCCCACGTGTGGGAGCTAGCTCAGGAAGTGCTTCAAGAGATCTTCGCCCTTTGGGGAACCCCTCAGGTAGATCTGTTCGCCACCAGCCTAAACAGGAAATGCGACCTGTTCTGCTCAAGGGAATTTCCTCCGAGAGGAGCTCTGGGAGACGCGTTCATAGTTGACTGGGAGTTTCCGCTTCTGTACGCGTTCCCACCGGTCCCTGTCATTCCTCAAATGATCAGGAGGTTGAGAAGATTCCGTCGAACCATGATCCTAATTGCCCCGGATTGGGCCAGGAGAACGTGGTACCCGGACCTTCTAGACTTGTCCATCTGCCCTCCAATTCGACTTCCACTCAGAGAGAACCTACTCTCACAGAAGGGAGGTCAGGTTCTGCATCCAGACATCAAAACCCTCAACCTTCACGCTTGGCTTCTGAACGGCTGAGGTACAAGGATTGGGACCTCCCTGATGATGTTATGGAGGTGTTGCTTTCGGCAAGGAGGCCAGCAACAAAGTATTTATACCGCTGCCGTTGGAACAGATTTTGCAGCTGGTGTAGAGAACAGAATATCGACCCATTTTCATGTGGTACACCAATGGTTTTGTCCTTCCTACTATATTTGGCAAATTCAGGCCATCAAGTTGGCACCATTAAGGGCTATCTCGCAGCGCTATCCATCTTTAAGCGTACTGCGGAAGAACCATCCTATTTCAAATTACCCTTGGTAATACAGTTTCTAAAGGGGTTAACCAATGTTTATCCCCCAAGACCATTCCAAGTTCCCCTATGGGATTTAAACTTAGTACTAACTTTCCTGATGGGTACACCTTTCGAACCTCTCCATTCTTGTTCGTTAAGATTCCTTACCCTTAAAACTGTTTTATTAATGGCACTTACATCTGCTAGAAGGGTGAGCGAATTACAAGCTCTTTCTTGTAAACCCCCTCATACAATCTTTCACAAAGACAAAGTTGTCCTGCAAGTGAAGCCTAATTTCCTCCCAAAGGTGGTTTCTGAATTCCATATCACTCAGAAGATTACCCTACCATCTTTCTATCCTCCTCCTCACCCGGGGAAAGAGGAAGAGAGGTTACACAGACTAGACCCTAGGAGGGCTTTAAGTTTTTACATTAGTAGACTAGCCAGGATAAGACAGGCAGACCAGCTGTTTGTAGGTTACACAGGTCACAAGCTGGGGTTACCAATAACTAAGCAGACCATTTCCAGATGGATCATTCTAGCCATTCTGGAATGTTATAAACTGGCAGGGAAAGAGCCCCCTCAAAACCTTAGGGCTCATTCGACCAGAGATATTGCAGCTTCATCGGCCCTCAAAAGAGGCGTGCTGGTTAAAGACATCTGTGCGGCCGCTACATGGTCGTCTGTCCATACCTTTACACGTTTTTACAATTTGGATTCCTCCTCCAGTCAAGAGACTAGGTTTGGAAGGGCTGTACTACATTCTATTCATCAATAGAAGACAGCGTGAAGTCAGTACTCCCTCCTCCGAATATAGAATACTGCTATGGGAGCCTATCTAAGATGAGGAATACGTCGGAGGACACAATCCCTTCGAAGAACAAGTTACTTCTTACCTTGTAACGTTCTTTCGACGGGATGTTCCTCCGACGTATTCTTCATCGACCCTCCCATCCATCCCCGCAGTTCTACTTCCCTTGTTGTTGCAGCTTACGCTCCTTCAGGGTGATTAGTCTAGTCCAGACAGTAATACTGTGGGCTACAAAACGGAACTGAGCAACGGACGCTGCGCGCGACCTTTATAGGCAGGATGACGTCGAACGTCGATACGGCGGCTGTCGAGGGACATCGACTCGAAGGACGTCGACGCGCAGCGCCATCTAGAGAAAACATTTTCTGAGGCCAGCAGAGCTGGAAGGAGATGAGGAATACGTCGGAGGAACATCCCGTCGAAAGAACGTTACAAGGTAAGAAGTAACTTGTTCTTCTTGGGAAGTTAAGTCAACTGTATCAGTATCCATGAGTGCTCAGTGATTAATCTTCTGTAGAAGTTCCCAAATGCAGAGAACCTACGGTTGTTGATCCCTTATTGTGAAATTATGTATTGGCAGATGGTAATGGACAGACTCAATGTTGGTCTTTGACTAGCTTAATATGGCGGCTTGATTTTTCCATCCCTTCAGTGGAAAGAAGGACTTATGGTAGTTTGGTAACCCGTTTATTATATCAACCCATTTAAATATGATAGCTGGGACTTCTAACTATTGATTTAGCTAGTAGCCCATACATCTTTTCACAATCGTTTGACATTGGTCTGACATCACCATGCCCTTTGCGCGTATTTCAGATGACATTACGAGTCAATGTGGAACTTCACTGTAACATGCAAACCGTTACTTGTCCGCGTCCATTTGCGTCCCAATTTTTTGTAACTACGTGAATTTCTTTCAAGGTATGGACAGGTTTTCGATTCCTCCTATGTTTGCAATGAGAGTGTTTGTTTATTGACTTGATAGCTAGACGAACTGCAATTAAGTTTCATGCCTTCTTTATATAGATGACCACCAGTGACTGGTTCTTTGTTGAGGGCGAGAAAACAAAATAAGTGCATTCATCTTGTACTTCGATCGGCTGAGGGATAGAGTGCCACTGTACCCCATTGAGATGCTTTGTGAAAGAAACAGGTGTATAACTTTCCCCCCCTACATCTGCTCTGGGAAAAAAAATGATTTCAATGGATTTAAATTGAATAAATGTGGCTAAAATATTTGGGAACGATTGTTGCCTCCTCTTGTACCCGCTGCAGTATTGTGCAAAGTTGGGAAATACAATACATTTGGAATCAAGCACAATCCAAGAGTTTAACATTGTGTTGGTGAAGAATTATCAATACCAGAGCATTCAGGTACTTCTTGTTCTTTGAGGTGACTTTATTATTGATTGGATCTAATGAAGAGAGTTAAGTAAATCCCAAAATTGTGATGTTTTTCATTTTTTAAAAATATTTACTTGATTACATTGGTTTACAATGTTTACCAGATTAAACAAAGCAGTTTAGATCTGTCTTTAAATCCTCCAATGAAAAAATTGAAAAGAAATAGTCATAGTCTAGCAAGATTAAAAAAATACATTGTTAACTTTCATTGTTCTTTCTGCTGTGATTCTCCTTATGTCCCTTTTTTTCACCTTTTTAAAAAAAATTATATTTGTATTGATTTTTTAACAAACAAAACATAACCATCACACCCGACATATCGGTTACAAGCTTCTTAACATACATTTGCGTATTATTTATTACTGTCTTCCCCTTAACCCCACTTTAACTCGAGCTCCCACTTCAGTTCTTCGGATTACCCTTCTTTTGGGGGTTAATCCCCTTCGCCGTTCTCAGACATGTCATATTCGCTGGAATTGGCGTAGGAAGGTCCCAACAATGTGGCTACCATTTGTCTCCATGCTATCAGAGGTCCATCTTTGTTATCCTCCCCTTTGCTGGCTGCCTCGTACCATACTGCGGTCTCGGCTTCTGCCCATTTCAGGACATCTTTCCACCATACCTCTAATCTGGGTCTGTGGGCTGCTTTCCAGCACATGGCTATTCTCCTTTTGGCCAGGATGTAGGCCAAGTCCTTGAGTTTGCAAACGTGTTTCAAGTTGCGTGGTCTGGTAAATCCCCCAATCATGCATACCCATATGGATTCCACGTCTAGCTTGATTCCTTTTTCAGATAATCGAAGCTTAACATCCTCCCAGAATTTTCCCACCTCTGGGCACGCCCAGAACATATGGATCATCCCAGCATCCACCACTCTGCATTTTGGGGATTTTTGTTCTTCTTTACTCCCAAATCTGGCGACCTTTCTGGGGATCAAGTATGCCCTGTGGGTGACATTAAATTGAATCTGCTGCAGCCTAGCATTCCTCGACACCTTTTTATGATATCTCTGGGCTCTTTCCCACTGCCCGTCTTGCATGGGTTCTCCCGCTTCTTCCTCCCAGTCCTGTCTCAATTGGAGCAACTCCTTACCCACTCTAGACATCACCAGTTCATAGATCCGGGATGTTTCATGCCCTCCCTCTGAGATATCGTACATTGTTTCTATGGCAGTGTCAGGTTGTTCTGCTAGTGCTATTTCGGACCACGTTTCCTTCGCCCGTTTAATTATTCTAGTGTATGTGATATATTGCCTCGTATGTAACCCAGTTTTGTCCACTATCATTTGGAAGTCCAGTGCCTTCCCCTTTTGCCATATATCTCCCAAGGTCGCTAGGCCTACCGGCTCCCAGTGTTTGCAGATCCCTTTCCGCAGTTGCTCATCCACCCCGCATAGCGCCGCGAGTGGCGCCTGCGGGGAGCATGAGGTCGGGTTTCCCATAGCTCGACATGCTTTGTGCCATGTCTTCCAACCCAGTTCCAGCAATCTCGATTGCCTATGCAACTCTGGTTTGGATAGGCCTATCAGTTCGTTCAGGAAATAAGGGTCGCATTCACCCTTCAGCGATCTAGATTTCTGCTGTCTCGTCTTCCGACAGCCACCTAGAGTCATTTCGTAACTGCCCTGCCAAGTGGTATATCTCAAAGTTCGGCAGGTTTATGCCCCCTCTGTCATACGTATTCTGTAGTGTCCACAGGGGCACTCTATTTCTGGAGTTGTGCCACAAAAAACCTCTACATAAACTCTTGAGTTTAATAAAAAAATGTCTGAGCATTATGTGTGGGATGTTTGCAAAAAAATGTAGTAGCCTAGGTAGGACCACCATCTTGGGCAAGGCCGCTCCTCCCACCATGGCCAGGGGGAGCTTTGCCCAGTACCCCATGCTATTCTTAATTTCTTCTACTGCTCTCTCCTTGTTATATTTGTGCTCATCTTCAATCGTGTGATTTATACTAATCCCAAGGTATCTGAATGTTCTGGTCTCCCAGGCTATCTGCAAAATAGGTAAGTTCTCCTGTGGGACTCCTCTGTACCTCCCCAGAGGGAACATGCACAATTTTTTGGGGTTCACCGCTATGCCAGACAGAGTCGTGTAGCGTTCCATCACGTCCAAGATGTATTGCAAGTTTTCCTCAGGGTACCGCAGATATAGCAGCATAACATCCGCATACAATGATATCAGGTGTGGTTCCTAGACCCCTATTTCTTCATACTGCTTTCTCAAACAGATCGCTAATGGTTCTAGCGCAAGGATGTATAGCATCGGGGACGATGGACAGCCCTGTCTCGTGCCTCTGCTGAGTTGCCATTTGCCTGAAATGATCACTCCCGTTTTGACCCTGGCCGTTGGGGAGCTATACACCATTTTCACCCACCGCAGGTACCCTGGTCCCATCCCGTATTCTTTCAAGGCCGCCATCATCCAAGGCCACCTTACAGAGTCAAAGGCCTTCACTGCATCTAGCGAGACTATTGCTATTTCACTTGGGTCGTCCTCCGCCTGTTCCATGATATAGTGGAGCCTCATGTGGTTATCAGATATGCTTCTACCTGGGACATATCCGGTTTGATCGGGCTGTATGAGTTTGTTTATTACCCTCTTCAGTCTATTTACTAGTACAGCCGTGAGAATTTTACTATCCTGGTTTAACATGGATAGGGGTCTGTGCGACCCACAGTCTGTGCTTGGTTTATCAGGTTTGAGGAGTGGGATAATTATCGCCTCCCTCAGAGATTCTGGCAGTCTCCCTTTTCTCAAAGGCCTCGTTTAGCATTGCCAGTAGTAGGGGAGCACTTCTATACGTTTTATAGAATTCACTAGGGAGCCCGTTTGTCCCAGGGGCTTTGCTCGTGGGCACATGTGTTACCACTGTCTCTAATTCCTCTATAGTGATTGGGGCATCCAGGTTCTCCCTGTCTTCCTCGTTCAATTTAGGTACTCTGATGTCTTCTAGCATCTCACAAGTCTCCTGCTCTGTGGTCTCTCCTACATCTTCATAGAGGCATTTGTAGAATCTAAGGAATCCCTCGTTCACACTCTTCTGGGTGTTCCAGACTTGGCCCGCTTCTCCTGTTAGCTCTCTAATCGCTACTCTCGGTATCTCGTTCTTGTATAGCCATGCAAGCAGCCTCCCCGGTTTATCTCCCCCTGCGTGTTGTCTTTCAATGTATTTTTTGTAATTCAGGTTGCATAGCCTCTCCCAGAGCCCGCTACAAGCCAGTTGTAATTGGCTCACCTGTTCGGCATCTTCCTGTGAGGTGCCCCCTCTTTTCATAATTACTTCTAGTTTCTTTTCTGTCTCCTGTAACTCTCGCGCTATACCTCCTTGGAGCCCACTAGATTTAGATATGGCCGCCCCCCTCACCACCACCTTGAAGCCCTCCCATAGGGTCCCGCTGACTCCACGCTTCCTGTGTTATTTTCGAAATACCCGATTATCTCCTCCCTTAGGTCCTCTCGGAATGCAGTGTCCTTCAGTGCCTCGGTTCTAAGCCTCCATGTTGGGATCCTGGCTCTAGGGGGCTGATGTCACCACGTCAGGACCAGAGGGGAGTGGTCCGATAATATTCTCGCCTTATATTGTGAACCCGTCATTTCCCCAGCAAGTTCTGAAGTGGCGAACATGTAATCTAGTCTTGTGTACAGGTTGTGTGGGGAGGCATAGTGTGAGTAGTGCCTATCATTCGGGTGTTACTGCCTCCATTTATCATCCAGCTCAAAGTCGCTCAGCAGGGCTTGTAGCATTTTCGCTGCGGGATGGGTTCATCTAATTTGGTGTCTGACCTGTCCATTTTGGGGTTCAGCGTGCAATTGAAGTCCCCACCCCATTAAACTGTGCCTCCTATGTGGGGGGTGATTTTACTGTATAGTGTCCTAAAATATGCCACTGTGTCTTGGTTAGGGGCATATGTATTTATAATGCACAGTTCTCTGTTCTCTAGCAGCCCCCGAATCACTACCTTCCTCCCAACCAGCTCCACCATAGCCTGTAACATCTGGAAGGGCACATGTGGCGCCACCTAAATGATTACTCCCCTGGCATATGCCGAATATGTTGCTCCTATGGTAGTCCCCTTCACTTTTTATTTACCACCTCTTGTTTCTCTTTGGTGAGGTGGGTTTCTTGCAGTAAGGCTATATCCACTTTTTGCCTTGTCAGGTACATCATTACCTTATTTCTCTTCAGGTAGCTGTTGAGACCTCTGACATTCCAGGTTACTATTTTAAGGTCTCACATTATCGTCTATATCCTATCCCTTCTCCCTCCCTCCTTGTCGTACTCTCCAATTAGCTTGGTGTGGATGTGAGCTTGTTCCCTGTCTAATTTTAACATAAACCTCCCAACTAAACCCCCACCCCCAATTTCCCAACTAAATAAACTAAACACCTCCCAGCTTCCTCCCTTCCCCCCCTTCCCATACCCAACTGTTGCCCAGCTCCATCCCTAGATCTCAGGCTTTCCCGCATTTGGTTCTCGGTGTTGCCGATATTAGGAACCCAGCAGGGAGTTACTCATCTTTCAGTAACCTAACTAAACTATCTATGGAGGTGTGAGAGTGAGTCCATCAAGATTCCTGCAATTTTATACTATTGTGCCATGCCTGGTCATGTCTGTTTATTCAACCCACCTCATGTCTATCTCAGCTGGCTTTGCCCTAGTTTATATCCAAGTGCCATTGTCTAGTTTTACAGCACCTCGGTTACTGCAGTCGCTGTCTTACTTATCTGATCCGTCTTCTTTCTGGTTGTCTGTTTCTGACGGGAAGTTCTGGGCATCCAACCACTCTGCCGCGTCCTCACGGGTATCAAAGAACAGGCTCTGTTTTTGTGGTACACCTTCAGTTTCGCTGGATACATCAACATATATTTGTAGCCCGCCTCTCGCAGTCTTTTCTTCAATGACCCATAGTTAATTCATCTTCTCTGCACCAAGAGTGTGTAGTCCGGGTACGCAGTAATATTCGCAGACGCCCTTTATATCGTGCCACCTTTCCGGAAGTGTTCTAGGATCTTCTCCATCTCGATAATTCAGGATTTTGGCAATTATTGGTCTTGGGGGTCTCCTGGCGGTGGCTTTCTTGTTAAGGCCCTGTGCACTCTTTCGACTGCTAATCCTTGGGTGAGCACCCCTCCCCCTATTTCTTGCAGCAACATCGTCTCGACATAGTCCATTGGGTTTGATCCCTCTGTGCCTTCCGGTAGTCCCACGATATGTATGTTATTTCTCCGGGCACATCCTTCCGCTTCTTCTGCTCTATTTTCCAGGTTACTCACATGTTGTTTCAGGATGTGAATCTCTGATGTTTGGGATGCACATGCAGCTGTATTTGGGGTCATTTCTTTTTCCAGTTCGCCTGTGCGTTCTGACATCTTGTCTGAGTAGGTTCTCCTCCTCCTGGACTGCGCCCACTCTGAGTTCCAGTGCTGCCTTAAGTTCAATCATGGCTGACTCCAGTTTAGTTTCCCATGGTAGTTTCAGCTCCGCAATTGCCTCTAGGATCTGCTGATCTTTGTGCCCTGGCGTGGTGTCCGTGGGGGAGGTTTTCTCCTTACTCTTTGCCCCTTCTGTCAGCTGCTGTGTCCTTGCGTAATCCTCCAACGTGGATTGTTTCCCTTTTGCCTTTGGGCCTGATCACGACTTTGGTGGTAACCCTTAAATCCGGCGGTAGCGCTATTACCGCTGGATTTAAGGGTCCGCCATATCAAGACTTCGGCGGATTTTGCCCCAGTTCTGAGCTGGGGGGAAATCCGCCGAAAATGTGCATTATTACCGCCGGCGGGAAATCCGCTGGTGGTAAGAGTGCAAATTTTCCCCCTTGAGCCCAATGGGGAATTGGGCATTCCTGAATGGGCTCAATGGGGAATGGGGAATTACATTACCGCCGAACTCGTGATCCGGCGCTATTAGTGCCGGGGAGTTTGGCGGTAGGGCTAATACCGCCGGCAGTAATACCGCCGGCGTTATCACCAAAGTCGTGATCAGGCCCTTTGTCTGTTTGTTCGCCATCTCAATGTTGTTGTGTGCCTCAATTCGAGTTATCAGGAGTGTAGTCTCCGGCTCTTCGGGTCTGTTGAATAGTTAACTGTGGTTCATGAGTGAGGCTTTGGTTTGAGTCCACATGTGCTATTTGTATTATTCCGAGACTGGGTTTTGCTCTCCCACGTCTCCTGGCCGCTGTCACTCCTATTGCCTTTGCGTACCGGCCTTTATTGGGCCGTGTCACCGCCTCTGCCCTTTGTGGCTCGTGGTCATATCCCGACCTTATGTCTCACCCGTCGATTTTCTGTATGCCGCAGGGCCTCTTTGCTGCACTCTTTGATCTTGCTGTGAGGTGTCTGCCAGTGCCTTGCGTTGGCACCTTTATGTCTGTGCCCTTGGATCCGCTTCCAGCCTCAGCCCAGCATGCTCTGTTATTGTATGCCTTTCGCTATACAGGATTTCACTGCATGCTTTCTTACCGCTATCCCCAGTTGTGTCTGGGGCGTGCCGCGTATCCACCTTGTCTGTTGTTTATGATGGGTCTCTGGGCGGCAGATACGTTGACTGTGTCTGTTTGTGATTCATGCTACGCGCCATTCCAAGGCTTTATTTCTTCCTTCACTCTCATGGGCTGTGACTTTGCTTCCCTTCTGCTGTCCGATTGGGCTGTAGTGCTTGGGCTCACCCCTGTGCGGTTTCTTCACTATTGCATTGTGCTGCAACTATGTGCAGTTTGTCCGTGGGGCCTGAGGACCTGCATTTTGCGCTTTCCAGTTGCTTCCCAATGTATATGCACTCTTCTTATCTATTGGGAGGAGATCCAGGGGAGTCAGCTTGCAGTTCCACTCTCTGTTGGAATCACGTCCAAATCGGCTTGTTCGGAAGACGTAGGGCTCCTTACAGGTTGTTATCTGAATGCAGCCAGATACGCTCGTGGGTTGATGAGGCCGCTCTAGTGTCTGGCTTCGCATGATTTTTATATTCCCTGACACGCTGGTGAGCTGAGGTTGCTTCTATGATGTCGGCTACTACAGGTTCTGTATTGGCCTGCCCGCTGCACGGTTCCACTGCTCTCTGCAACGGGCTCTGTCCGCCCCCCCGCTCAGTGTTGCATCGATCTCCACTCTGAGCTTCCTATGGATCACTTGCAGACTATTCCGCTGACTCGCCGGGGTCTCAGGAGCCAACTGGCATTTGCCTCATGTTCTTGGCTGCACAACACTTTCCGGTGTCGTTCCGGGGCTCCTCCTCTCGTCCGCTGGGGTCTTTTGCGCAGGAATCCTCGGTATCGTCTTCCGCCGGGATCGGCAGTACGTGGTCCTCACGGTCCGCTGGGCACTTGTGGGTCACTTTTATGGGCCGCATCCAAACTGCTTCCTTTTCTATTATAGCAGCGGTCTCTGTGTCAGGCAGACTCACGCAGCCGTTGATGCCCTCTTAGTCCGGCGCCTCTTCGTTCCCACGAACAGGGTCCGTCTCTGTTTGGCTGCAGCGCAGCTTTTTCTTTTTTTTCTTCCTTTTCCGGCCGTCACAGTGTATTCCTTTGTTCTCCTGCCGCCGACATCTTGTTTCTCACGCCAATCTTATGCTGTAATCTTCTACAGCCTGCGGTTCACGTCCCTTTCTGCGTTTTCCACTGGTGTTACAGCCGCAGTGTGCTCTGTACCTTCATGCTTCCGTGGATTTTAGTTTACTTTCACAGATGCCTCCGGGCATGTATATATTCCAGGATCAGGATCGGATCGGCAGGAACAACTCGGCACCACGTCCTACTCCGTGGCCATGTAGCCATGCCCCCCCTTTTTCACCGTTTTATCTTCCTTAGGTTTTCTTCTTTACCGTCAGAAGTGATTTCCTTCACTCTTATACTAGGGAAATGTTCTGAAAGAAACTTGCCACCGCTATTGTTAGTGAAGTTTTTTCTCCACTCATCAGTCGATTCCACCAGACCTCTTCATTGTATATTCGCAGGTCTGAGAAAAGGTGTCCCAGATAGGTGGTACTTTTGATAGTAAAATGTGACTTAGAGTTTCCACTTGTTCTGGTTTCTCACAATATCAAAATATATTTGCGGCGGATTTACCTCTGATTGCCATCAGTTTGTTCGAAGTAAATTGAGACGTGCTCTTAGAAAGGTGATTCTGTGGGACCTGCTTGGAAGTCTCTGCATGTACTGCGTCAGTTGGTTTAATTTTTTTTGGTTTGTTTGCTGGTCACTTGTCGACTTGTATGCACGTGCCATGTCATTGGTGATGATCCAATCATGCTCTTTCAGCTTTTTTCCAACCTTAGCTGGGTTTGATAGATGGTCCTCCTCGGAGCAACCGATCTGTGCGAGAGTCATCTTGTTTTTACCAGGTCGTCAGTAATCTATTATTTCCACTCAAGAGTTCTGCATTGATGATATTAAAGATTTATGGTCTGACTGGCAGGAGGATCTTTCTGTAAAATTTCTCAAAATTTTAATTTTTATTTTCTTTAGTCCACAGGGAGTTTGGACCCATAATTGAAAGTTTTGCTACATCATTCATCTCCGCAGAAGAAATTTCATTTTCATGTGTTAGACCTGGGATGTATTAAATGCATGTCAGGATCAGAAAGGAGACTAGTATTATTTGACCCCTGAAGAAATTCAAACAATTTTTCGTGTAGAGGACCGAAATATGTTGGGTGCCTTGGGATGTAATGAACTGCTTCAGATTAGGGATTAGTGCATGGATGAAATACCTATTCATTAGAATGATGAAGATGCACATGTCTTTCAACTTGTGTTGTGTTTGTTTTCTCCTCGTTTTGCGTACAATCATTTGTCTGAAGTAGCCATTTGTTCTTTTTGATGTTTTATGTTACATTATTGTTATTGTATATGTTTAGGAGGATAGCCATCCTGTACTTTGCATTCAGTTATATATAGTGGATATTTGTACTTGTCTTTGATTAGATTAATTTCTTGATACATATATGTTTGTGAACAATAAGCTGCAAACAGTTATCGCTTACATAAAATAACGTGACAGCCCATATTAAAGCAGACGAAAAGCCCGGCACTCACCTTTACGGTGCAAAACCTAGTGCAAGTTTTATTGAAAACAACTGAAATCAGTGTAAAAGGGAAAACAAATGTCAACTCGTGGCAGAGGAGTGCCCAAGAGGTAGATCAAGTTACCACGCGTTCCATCCCAACACGAGACTTCTTCAGGTCAGCACATCCCATTTCAAAAACTTAAATATTCAAAGGAAACACCATGGCATTTATTCTCTTTGCCTCTCGGAGGACATGCTCATAAATATCAAAGAAATACTTTACAATGAAATAATTCCAGCGCCATCTTTAAATGTTAATACCATAATAGTTCTAATAAAAAAAAAACAATAGCAGACATTTACACAGAGCAAATAAGTTCATAAATCTCCCAAAAATACCAAAGAGTTCTCTCATAGACAGTTTTACAAATATAATGAGCTCAGTAATGAATTATATTTGTACTAAGTATGCACCCTTGAGAACAAATATTCCCAAGAGAGTTTCTAAGGTTTGCTATACTGCACAGCTCTCAGAGCTAAACACAGCATATAAACAACTTGAGAGAAGACGGTATTCTTCAAAGTTACCTGAACACGCCACTATGGTGAAAAGAACCGTGACTAATTATAAAAAAGCTATCTTCAAAGCGAAATCTGACGTCCTAGTAGGAAAAATTACAGCTACAGCTAATCATTCGCAAGAGCTAGTCAGAGTGATAGCACACTTTGTAAATCCTAGCAGGACTACTTCAGTGAAGGAATTGTCAGCAGATCAAGCCAATGCCTGAAATGCTTTTTTCATGGATACAATCTCGACAATTCAGAAAAGCATCCAGTCTCAAAGGGGGCTTGAAGCCACAGTCCCTATGAATGTCATGAATGGGAATACTGTATCAACGGAGGAGGGAACCATCAAGAGTATTCCGTTTACTTTTAAGCCGGTATCAGAGGGGAATACCTCTACCCTACTGCTGGCGTTAAAACCTATGAATAACCTACTCTTTCCGCTACCCACATACGCAGCTAAGCGGTCAGACTTAAACCCTTTTATGACCATGTTTGTAAATGCATCTTTTACACAGGGGATTGTCCCAGTTGATCTGAAACTGTCGGTCATCTCTCCTATGTTAAAGAAGTCTAGTCTTGATCCTGAGGACCATCAGAACTATCATCCTATTGCAGGCCTTCCCTAGTCGGGAAAAATTCTGGAAAAAGTGGCCACAGCTCAGTTCCAGAATTATATTGAAGAAGAGGGCCTGCTACACCCATTACAATCAGGATTTCGGCCTAAATATGGGACGAAACAGCACTGTTGGTGGTATGGGATGAGTTGTTGCAAGCATGGGATGATGGTAAATTATCCCTTCTTGTAATGCTCGACTGCAGTGCAGTGTTTCATATAATGGACCACAATATCTTGTTAGACCGCTTAAGAAACATAGGGAATGTTACAAGGGCTTTGGACTGGTTTGTATCCTTCTTGGCGGGGCATAGACAATGTGTACAGGTGGAGGTTTTTCTGTCTCTCGCAATGTTGTGGTGTCCCACAGGGCTCTCCGCTTTCCCCCCTCCTGTTCAATATCGATCTTCGCCCACCGATGGAAATAACTAGAGAAACATCATATCAGCTTCCAATCATATGCTGACGATGCGCAGCTTTACATCAGACTTGATGATGTGGATAATGCACTTATCAAGGTGGGTAAATGCCTGGAAGAAATAGGGATAAGGATGGCATTAAATTGGCTGCAGCTTAATCCAAATAAAACAGAGGTGATCCTCTTTGGAACAAAACACCTATTCGGGGGAATAGCAGCCCGCCTCCATCTCTATTTCTGGGTTCAAGACTCAAGTATGCCTCTAAGGTAAAATAACCCTGGGGTACATATGGCAGAGTGACTTGGGCTGTGATGGTCAAGTCTCAGTAAAAGTTCAGACTGAATTTTATAACATTCGGCTGTTACGACAAGCCCTCCCCTATGTGCCCGCGACTGACCGTGCCCTGGTTGTGGGAGCCTTAATTAACTCGAAATTGGACGACTGTAATCGGTTCCTTGCTGGAGCTCCTGCTAAACAGATTCACCTCCTGCCAAGGGCACAAAATGCAGCAGTTAGAGTAGTGTTTGGGGCACCTAAACATTCCCCAACCTCAGGCCTCCGCCGCTCTCTCCATTGGTTAGCGGCGGAGGATCGTATAAAGTTCAATGTTGGTTGTTTGGTGTTTAAATGTATTAATGGTCTTGCACCAAGCTACCTGAGGGACAAGTTCAATTTATAACATCCCACTCGGGCCCTTAGGTCGGAAGATACATTTCTACTTATTATCCCCAGGACAAAATGTGTCTTCAGGTGAGATTGTAGATTTTCGGTCTTTGGGCCTAGATTGTGGAGCAGTCTCCCTTTGAACCTAAGGAAAATGAATTTGCTCTTAACATTCCAAGCAGGTTTAAAAACGAATCATTTCAAATAAGGTATTTCTTTTGTTTTGACCTCAGGACCACTACCATCATGTGATTGACTATTACATTTTGTTTGATGACACATTCCTTCTGCGCCAGGATTTGATTTGGTTCGTTGTTTGCGCCTTTTTCAAATTTCTCAATCAATCAAAGTGCAAGTGCCAAAACAGTTTGAAAAATAATTTCAATATAAATGAAATAAAGCATATGAACATCTTAGGCAAACAAAACAAAAAGCAGTCTAACCGTTTGAAATCAAAATTTTTACAAATTCTAAAATAGTCCAGAGTTTAGTACTCTTGCACATATGAAAACATCAAAATAATTATCAAAAAGATAATTATTATATATATTTTTGAGTGAACTAGTTTGTGAAAGAACAATAATAAAGCAACTACATTTTTTCTCATTTTTGATGTGCCAGTGATGTTGCACTACTCTCTCTACCAATCTTTCCCTTCAGTGGTCCAGTGTCTCTATATTTGCCATGTGAGTAGGAAAGGATGTTGTGTCACCTCTAAAGTTACTGGGTTTGCCATTAAGTATATGTGTGGTTTAAACATCATTTATATTTTCTGGTATGATTTCCTTTGATCTGATTGGGTTGACACTGCCCACCCTGTTCGACTAAATAAAAATGTTCATTTTCATTGAAGACTCCTGTCTGCTCTGTTGATCGTTTGTCACATAGCAAAAACAAAGAGGTTATGGCGGGAAGGTTTAGAATGAATCTTAACCACTGGCAATGCTCTGGGCAACCCTCCAGACCACCGTTCTTCGCCTGCCAAGCCATTACAGAAGGGGAAAGACCATATGCAAATCAGGCTTGGCCCCACCCCAAAAGGGGCAGTCCAGCACGAACTGCTAGGCCACATCCCTTCTGCACGAGACCACAAGCATCCCCAAACATGTTTCGCCCTTGTTGGAGCTCATCAGTGAGGAGTAGCTTGGGTCTCTAGGCCCAGCAGGCACGGGACCCACGTCTGGGCATACCCGTCCCACTCGGGGTGACAAAGCAAAAACAAAGAGGTGATGGCGGGAAGGTTTAGAATGAATCTTAACCACTGGCAATGCTCTGGGCAACCCTCCAGACCACCGTTCTTCGCCTGCCAAGCCATTACAGAAGGGGAAAGACCATATGCAAATCAGGCTTGGCCCCACCCCAAAAGGGGCAGTCCAGCACGAACTGCTAGGCCACATCCCTTCTGCACGAGACCACAAGCATCCCCAAACATGTTTCGCCCTTGTTGGAGCTCATCAGTGAGGAGTAGCTTGGGTCTCTAGGCCCAGCAGGCACGGGACCCACGTCTGGGCATACCCGTCCCACTCGGGGTGACAAAGCAAAAACAAAGAGGTGATGGCGGGAAGGTTTAGAATGAATCTTAACCACTGGCAATGCTCTGGGCAACCCTCCAGACCACCGTTCTTCGCCTGCCAAGCCATTACAGAAGGGGAAAGACCATATGCAAATCAGGCTTGGCCCCACCCCAAAAGGGGCAGTCCAGCACGAACTGCTAGGCCACATCCCTTCTGCACGAGACCACAAGCATCCCCAAACATGTTTCGCCCTTGTTGGAGCTCATCAGTGAGGAGTAGCTTGGGTCTCTAGGCCCAGCAGGCACGGGACCCACGTCTGGGCATACCCGTCCCACTCGGGGTGACAAAGCAAAAACAAAGAGGTGATGGCGGGAAGGTTTAGAATGAATCTTAACCACTGGCAATGCTCTGGGCAACCCTCCAGACCACTGTTCTTCGCCTGCCAAGCCATTACAGAAGGGGAAAGACCATATGCAAATCAGGCTTGGCCCCACCCCAAAAGGGGCAGTCCAGCACGAACTGCTAGGCCACATCCCTTCTGCACGAGACCACAAGCATCCCCAAACATGTTTCGCCCTTGTTGGAGCTCATCAGTGAGGAGTAGCTTGGGTCTCTAGGCCCAGCAGGCACGGGACCCACGTCTGGGCATACCCGTCCCACTCGGGGTGACAAAGCAAAAACAAAGAGGTGATGGCGGGAAGGTTTAGAATGAATCTTAACCACTGGCAATGCTCTGGGCAACCCTCCAGACCACCGTTCTTCGCCTGCCAAGCCATTACAGAAGGGGAAAGACCATATGCAAATCAGGCTTGGCCCCACCCCAAAAGGGGCAGTCCAGCACGAACTGCTAGGCCACATCCCTTCTGCACGAGACCACAAGCATCCCCAAACATGTTTCGCCCTTGTTGGAGCTCATCAGTGAGGAGTAGCTTGGGTCTCTAGGCCCAGCAGGCACGGGACCCACGTCTGGGCATACCCGTCCCACTCGGGGTGACAAAGCAAAAACAAAGAGGTGATGGCGGGAAGGTTTAGAATGAATCTTAACCACTGGCAATGCTCTGGGCAACCCTCCAGACCACCGTTCTTCGCCTGCCAAGCCATTACAGAAGGGGAAAGACCATATGCAAATCAGGCTTGGCCCCACCCCAAAAGGGGCAGTCCAGCACGAACTGCTAGGCCACATCCCTTCTGCACGAGACCACAAGCATCCCCAAACATGTTTCGCCCTTGTTGGAGCTCATCAGTTCGTTTGTCACATAGCCTGGCACACACTACAGAAGCGAAATGCATGCAATTGCCAAAATCGGTACCATAAACTACGGCTAACTTGAGAATCCATTGCCCTTTCGTGATGGGATTGTTTATTATCATTATCAGGTTATTTACTGAGCGTGGACCTAGCTTCAGGAAGAAACAGAGCGCTTTACAGTAATAGGGGACGTAGACAGCGAGGAAACACAGAAACAAGCCAGCGTGGAGCTAGCAATGTGGGAGGTGGAGTGCAGGCAATTGGTCAGAAATTGGTACAAGCAACCAGGAGCAGAAACAGGGGGAGAGCAAATCACCCGTTCTCAGGTTAGGCGGGGAGTGGACAGTGTATGGACCTATGTGTTATAGAGGAGCTATTCCTTGAAGAAGAGGGTCTTGAGCGCCTTCTTGAAATCTAGAAGTGAAGGGACTAATCTTGGGTTGATGGGGAGGAGGTTCCAGAGTCTGGGGTCATAGAGAAATGGTCTGTCTTCTAGTACTTTCCTTCATGCACCAGCGTAATTCAAGTCTGTACTTGTCCTTACTTCTGGTGGATTGTAGGCCTCTGGAGATTCTGGGTTGTTCAGTGAGGTAGCTTGGGGACTTGAAGGCTATGGCCATGTAGATGATGAGTAGGATTTGAGGGCGATACGTCATTTCAGTGGGGGCCAGTGATCTTTGATGAGGGGCAGAGCGATGTAGTTGAATTTGCAGAGTCCTTTGAGGAGCCATGTTGTAGCATGTAGGACACATATTGGGGTTCCCTGGTGGTTGCTGGAAGGCCTTCCAGACAGGCATTACCACCATCCAGGCGGGAGAGGACAAAAGCTTGGACAGCAGATCAGAAGTTGTTTGCCGGAATGAAGGGCTTTATTTTCCATAGAAGGATAACACTTAATATTATTTACCTTTGCTATTGGAGGAAAACAGATATGTTATCTTGGCATATTACATGGCTACCAGTAAAATCATTGGGGTGCAAGATTCTATTTCCTTTTTAATAACTTTGAAGTGATTACCCTGCAAGAAACATTGGCTCATATCCAAATTTGGATTTGGGCAGATATCTGAATTTTGCTTTATGAACAGCCAATGAGCTACATCTGCCTCCTGTCCTGACGGGGAAAAGATATGACACCAAAATCGTGCACAGAAACAAGAAGCTAAATTATAGTTTGATTAGGACTGAGCTGACCACAAAAACGACTTGCAAAATGCTATGTAGAGAAACTAAAGAATTAGGATCTCAAAACAAAACCTTCAAATTGCAGAAGAAAAAAAGCTTCATAAAGGCACAGATGGAACATCATTGAAAAAATACCTACACTCACAAAAAAAGAGATTATGGAGATGCATATCACAAGA
This sequence comes from Ambystoma mexicanum, assembly GCF_040938575.1. NCBI lineage: Eukaryota > Metazoa > Chordata > Amphibia > Caudata > Ambystomatidae > Ambystoma > Ambystoma mexicanum. Next base: position 342,133,920 of record NC_090921.1, on the reverse strand, counting down.
GATGGGAATTCAGAAGCATACACAGAAGAACATATCCCTGAAGATAAACGCATCAATACGTTCTCTATTTTAAATGAGGATACGTCAGAGTTTCAAGGGCTTCTAGTTGATGAACCATCAAGTGAGGGGATGTCGGAAATTGGCAAAGATTGTTCAACTAGAGAAAAATATGAGAATGACCAGCATCCATCTGAGCCCTCAAATGAGAAGCAACATTTTCTAAAGGGAGTTTTTCTTCAACAATGAGTGGATCAATCCCTTAGCCAAGGGAAAGGACCCTGTCTCAAATGTTTCCAACGTGCTACTGAATGGTGGGTACCACTCATGTTTCTTTGATTAGCCTCAGAATGTGTTTTCCTGAACTCATGGAAAAACAGAGTTATTGTACAGATCTACCAAAAAGGTTCTATAAATCAAGAGACTGCATATTTGGAGGGCGCCAACAACCTGGAATCACCCCACATTCATGAGAACCCTGAAGCCCCAATCAACTTAAATGGGCTGACGATCTCAGCAAGCATTCATCACCTGTGCTTGAAATTGCTGGGTGCTAGGCGCTCCTGTTTGCATCTCAGGAAATCCTGATCAGTTTGACACCAGCAGTTACCAGAAGCTATCTTTGACTCCCCATGACTGGTGGCACAGGAACATACATATGTAGCATTTTATTTATTTGATATGTATTTATTATATTAGCTTTTGTGAGTTTGGGAATGTATTTAAAGAAGCATGTGTACGCATTTAGAAGATATTTAAAGCATAATGCATGCTAATGCGTTATACACAAAAGTTAAAATTTGCACCAGTCGTCAATGACTCCACCACACTGATTTATCGTCTCCATTACAAAGAACTTTTTTATTTGAGAATATATTTGTCGCTCACCACCAGAGGGCAGCAAAACCTCATGTAGACATCGGCTTGAAAACTTTATGTTACGCCATGTTTTGGCGCGGCACGTTTGGCGCCGGCTGTTTTGGCGTGAAGCGTTTGGCGCCAGCAGTTTTAACGCGGCACGTTTGGTGCCGGTCCCTTTTACTCACGGCGAGCAGGTCTCAAGGACCTGCGCGCCGAGATCCTTATGGTTTACTTGAATATATTGCCAACCACTCCAGGGAATATGTAGTGCTTTAGTTGATAGTATATTTAAGCAAACAAGAGCCGCTCAGTATAGGGAAGTTCACTGTGAGTGCATGGTTCATGTAGCATGTAGAAATAGGTCGCTGTGCCCTGCAAACATTCCAATGAGGGATTTCTGAATGGAGTGTGCACTCACAGTGCATCTCCATGTACCGAGCGGATAAGTGAAGTGTTTTCAGTAGTGCCCACTAAAAAAAAATCTTTTCTTGGTGATCCCAATTTTGTCAACCAATGAAAATAAGAACCATTTTAAGAGTGATCTAAAACAGTGCCAGATTAAACCCCGTGGAGGACCCCAGGCAGTCGAAATGTCAGCCCCCACCTCACAAATTGACCCCTAAAACATTTTTAATTTTCTGCACCGCTTTATTTTCATCCGTTGTCGCGGGGCCCCTAAAAAGGTGTGGGGCCCATAGGCCGGTCCCTACTTGGCCTAATGGATCATCCTGCACTGATCTACCCAGGGCTGCATAGACTGATCAGGTGGGGAAGTCTGGCTGTGAGCCCCTTTGGGTGCACAATGCATAGGCTTCGAATTGCACATTCTCCCATTGCATCTTTTGTTCTGCACCAACATGCGAAGTTGGCGGCCTGGTAGTCTGGCTACTCTGTGCATGTGTGCAGACTTGCAGTTTGCTCATTCTGGGTTGAGGGGTCTCGGCCTTAAAGCATGATCTTTAACTGAGCTGAAGTGACGCCCTAGGAATGGCTGATCTGCCCCAAACAAATCGGGGCAAGTTTGAAGGGGACGAGGGAGACAAGGGTGATGAGTTTTTCTTTTTCAAGGTTCTCCCTTTTTTTTAAACCTGGCCTAAACATGTTCTGTGGTTCTCCATCCCGTAAGTTCCAAATATACCAGTACTCTGCAGAAAGGGAAACTAAGGACTAACCCAATAAATGTGGCTTATGTATAAATGGATTCCCTGCATCCAAAATATGCAAGAACAACGTTTTCAATGGGTCCTGAGTAAGGGAAACCAACCCGCAGCTTGTAATTATGATACTAAAAAATGCGACGCTCCAAAGAAAAAGGAAAGAAAACACTTTTTGTCCATGATATTATGGCACTAAATGAACCAGTTTAAAATGGCAAGTAGTCAATTTGTGACTCCATTTAAGTGGCTTGAGGAACTAGGCAGATGTCCATAGTCCACTGCTAGAGCTGTATGTGGGTTTGAAATACAAAAGCCCCCCATCACCTCTTACCACCCAAAGGATCTTTCTAAATTGGCGTACCTGCTGCCCTTTCAGAGGTGCCGACAAGTTTAGTGATTTGCAAGGCCCTAATGGAGATTAGAGACACAGCAGCCTCCTTCTGAGGGTGGGGGGCGGAAGGGGGGGGTGGTGACAGGCCCTCAGGAGAGAGGGGCATGGCCCATGCCAACGCCTATGAAGGTGATCTCATCACAGGAGGTCACAGCCCTGTGACTGTTCACAGCTGCATAGTGCTTATACTCCCAAGTTACTGATTGCCCCCAATCAATCACTTTGGGGCTTCACATTATTACACTTCTTCATAAACATCCACAAGATGCTACTATGATAATAATGGATATGCAAATGCCTTGTTACTTTGTTAGGACAAAATAAGTGTCGACTTTCAACGTTACACTCCGAATACCAACATTGTACTGTCTTTGAGTGAGTTTGTCCTTTTTAAATCTAGTGGCAGCCTCCAATGTTATATTCTAAAAACATCAAGACTGTTTATCTTGTCGTTATTTGTAAATGTTGTTTTAGCTAAATTAGTTGCGCTTTCATTCTCCATATTGTGTATTTCTCAGTACATACATATGTGTCCACGAGAACACATTCTACAGATCTCGCACCTAACACTCACTATGATTACAACTCAAACCTCCATAGGAGGTATCCAACCCACATCATTTCCTATCCCCTCAGACCCATGAGTAACGGGATGCAGAAATAACATCTGAATTGGATGACAATGATCCTCTATAAGAATTGTTACTTACACGCCTTTCCGTTTTTAAGGCGAACCAACACCATCCAAGGCAGGCCATGGCCTCCCACGATTGTTTCCCCAAATACATATCCACGCAAGTTTCATCAACACATACGGGTGCCATGACAACTCGCGGACACCACACGAAGTGCGCGTGCGCGGAGACTCAGACAAATGTCTCCCGTGCATGCGCGCTTCATATGTATAGCCACAGCTCAGTTTTCCCACTGTAGCTACGCGAGCCGCGACAGATGTAGGAGCCCCTAGCAAAAAGAGAAAACTCGGCGCAAGACATTAACAGGTGAGAGACCCGTGGAAGGCAGATTACGAGGAGACGGGAACGGCAGACTCTGATCCTGCGTTCCTGGCCCCACAACCCGACCCTTAGCTCCAACCCACACAAACGGGTTGGGAGACACGCGTGTGTGTATCCTCCAAACACACCTCGGCGCCATTACTAATCTTTCGCTGGTTTATCTCTACCTAGGGTAACACAGCAATATTAAGGAACGGCTCAGTGCTGGTTCCAGTACCCTGACACCGGATGCTCGACCGTGTTCCCCAGCCTGCAACTTATTATCCAGGCACTTCGAACAAAGGACTGCTTCCCCGCAGCATCCAGCCCATCACCCTTTGCGGGCAGCACACTACTGTGCCGCAGGTACTGCATGGTCACTTATTTGGGTATATGATTAGCTGTGGAGTTTGTATTTGAATCCCAACTTCACTGAGACAGACATTGTTGCTTTCTGTCTCCATTTCATTTTTTCACTTTCTAGCATTTCCAGTAGATTTACCATCTACTTTCAACTTTCTCCTTGTTAAAACCTGATGTCGGACAGTTCAAAAGAACTCCCAGTCCTCAACATCGAGAAGTCAATTTGAACACCGGACCTCCGTCCAGGTTAGTATTTAAGTGCCAGCAAGCGATAGGACAACTTTATTGTTGTACCCCCATTTGGTCCCAATTAGTTTTTAATGCATGCAGGTCAGACAAGCACTAGACTCATCCCTCTTTTTAGATGAACTCTACAGCAAATTTGCCACCCATTTTTACTCAAAACCCTTTTTTACTTTCTCCCTCTTCTACACACAGGGGAGACCAAGTCGAGGCCCAAGAAGAAGGGTCATTGCCGAAACGTCACAGGTTTACATAACCTTGAGGGCTCCATTCCCACAATCCCGTTCCATTACCTGATCTGATTCCTGACGTTGACCAACGACTAGGTCCCTGTCTCTTTTAGAGCTCACAGACACCATGCTGTCTTGCATATATGATCCACTCAAGACACAAAAAAACATTATTGATGGTGACTCTGTGTACTACATGTGTTAGATATTTTGTATTTGCTGAACGTTTGTCACAATTATGTTTATCACTCACTCTTTCTTTTCTAATACATTTCCAAAACAAGATGAATGTATTTTGATTTAAGATGTATATTATGAAATAGCATTATTTCTTGAAAATTTCTAATGCATAAAATATGTTGTGCACATACTAGCACTAGCAAAATAATAAAAGCATGCCATGATGCACTCTCAAAGGACTTTTCTTGCTCATCTTTTTAGAATACCTATGACAGTTAGCCAAATAACAAAGCCACCGCCATACCTAGCATGCGAAAGAATTTAGCCTTTACCAAAACATATAGGTAAACGGTTCCAAAGGAAGTGGCAGGACGCCTCCCACTTGTTTCAAGCAGACCTCAGCAGAGCCTAATGCCGACAAGCAGTGATTTGATGGCCTGCAAACATTTGGTGGATGCACCGGCGCGCCTCACAGGGATCTGAGTTTGTGCTGAGTTACCAAATGTCCTACGTAATCTGGGCGCATGCATCATTACGGTCTCCAACCCTGGAAGGAAGCGTAAAACACGAGATGATAATGGCCACCTGAAGAAGACCACGGGGAAGCTTTGCATCTTGTCAAGACAAGTCTAGCAGTTAAGCTCGGCCAACGGTTGCGGACACCGACTTCTCAAGAAAACAGAGGTAACTGGAGGATCGGTTCTGAAACCCTGCAGGCACCTCTGGGTTGGTTGAAAGCCCCAAGAGTTCCCTGTTCTCAGAAGAGGCCTTTCTGCACCTTTGCCAGTAGGTTTTCTGTCACCCCTCTCAGCATTATGCTGACTCTGAAGCGATAGATCCCAAGCTGCTAGCTGTGGTGGCAGACCAGTGCGCCCCTAAAATGCTGTCTTGTAAGATCTAAAAAGTAGGAGTAGGTGAGTCACTGATGGGTGGGTCTCAGAAGAGTACTGAATTCCAACCATTGGGAGCAGATAAGACCAAAGGGCACCACCATTCTGAAAGGTGTAGGGACTGTGGGGATCCTACTCACCGAAAGAGGGACCCTAGTTGTACGGGAAATGCCTTATAGGTACAGGCTGTAAGCCTATCGTAACTGTTGTATAGAGGCGCCGATAGGCATTCCTCCAGAAATAGGTTTACTGCCCCTGGGGTATAGAAACACCATCAGGGAAACTTAGAAGATATTCCTGACAACACTCAGCATTATCTGATCAGTGTCTTTATTGGAGCTAGCATCAGGGGGGTAGACCTGATATTGCTCACCCTAGATGACCCCTTAAAGGGTACTTTGTGGGCAAACAGGAACATTGGTTCATGCTACAGTGACCATGCAGAATGAAAGTAAAATAGACCTGATTCTGGTTAGTGAGCAGGAAAAAGTTACTGCAACTTTATTGTACAAAACAAATGGTCAGTGGCAGCATGGGATTTGTTTGGTGGCGATGTGTTAATATTGCCTCCAAATCTGTGTGACCGACCAAGCAGGGCAAGAGAGATTAACCCAGACTAGAGGCTTCGGTGAGGGTCTCAACCTGATATTTCTGTTTAAAATAATTGGTTGAAAAGGTGCATTTTACAGCACAAGTTTTGAGGACAATTGTGTTAAAAGCCATGAAGTCCAAGCACGGTTCTGGGGGGAATAACCCCAAAAAATACAAGAGATACCTGGCCCTCTGGGATATACATGAGCATTTTACAACACATGTTTATGATGTTTGTGCCCACAATATATGCCAGCATTGCCGCTGTAAAATACATGTTCATGATCACTGTGCCCACAGTATATATCATCACATTTATGATCCCTGAACCCACCATATAGGTCGGCATGGTCACTGTAAAGCACTTTCATGACACCTGTGCCCACAATATAAGGCAGTGCATATACCAGTTCAGTCGCTACCCTGCCAAACACACACATACACTCACTCACTCACTAACTCCAGGGGTACTTGTAGTATTATATTTGTTTTCCGTCAGTTGGTGCCCAAAGAATGACAGGACTTAAAGCAGGACTGTATCATGCCTGGCATGGGACAGGATGAGAGCTCTGATTTCCAGTCACGGCATTGAAGGTGGTTGAAGATTGAGAATGCACCCCATGGTTTGAGACACAATCTCTTAGTGAGCCAGAGGCCTGCATGCTGAACTCAAACACCTGACGGCCTAATCCGCCACAGTGAAAGAATAGAGGTGTCAGTCTGTCCCTTTCATGGCGTCCAATCACCCCCTATATTGTGTTCTATTATATAACATACACATGTTAATCCTAACCTCAGTTTTAGGAAGGGTACGGGACGAGTGTGGTCTATGGGCATATGAGATGGTACTTTGTACAAGAAACGACAATAGACTTGTCTGGGTCTTGATAATATAAGAAACAGTTTTTTAAAGGTGTAGGCATCTATGGTTTAAAATGGGATCTTTGCAGTGCAAGGTGTGCTTATAAAGTGCCCGCTTTGAGCTAGAAATCCAAATAGCAATGCAGAGACTCTTGGGTGGAGAAATGACCATCAGGCTTTTGATAACTCTGATACAAGGAGTCGCAGAATTCCACACCTGGTAAGCCTGTGCAGAGAAGGCTCTGCCTTTGTGTGCCACTTTAGAAAGAAGAATTATGACTTGGTTGGGTGGCGCGGTTTTTGATCCAGATTTCCCAGATCCGGAAAAAAAACATTGACATCCCTCCATAAGAACAGAGCAAAAGAAAAGCGAGGTAAATAGTGTTGCAATATTAACCCACCTATCTTCCCTTCCCATCTGCTCTCACCTTTCGAGTATGTGTGCTTCTCCTTCACCTTTCACCCCCAGTCACCTACCTACAGCTCCCCCTGACCATCATTCCCACTTACCTCCCCTCCCACCTGCTGCCACCAACCCCGACACCACCAACCCCGACATGTATTTCTTAGCCTGGTAGTGGAGAATCGAGGGTGATTGCTAGGGAGAATTTTCGTTTTAGTGCTTAATTCCTCCCACCTTAGAGACCCCTAGCTCTTTTGCTGGACTTTAGTACTTTTTAATTTTAACCCTGGAGTGAATGGGATCTTTTTCTCACTCTTTCATGTGTTTTGACCTGATTTGGATTATGTGTTTCCTTTGTTTTTGGAGTCTGACAAACTCCATAGGCATCAAAGTGTTGTATGGTGACACACAGCACCTTCAGTACAGTGTCACAGAGAAATCCTTTAGATTTCTCATAAGGCTTAAATACCTTTTCTTGTGTGAACTACTGTTCCCAAGAATATTAAAGGGAAATTGACTTTATTACCTTTTCTCTTTGTGGGTCCAGAACCCACCATCTTATGTGGATTGCTTGGGGATTACTTAGTAGCCCCTTATCCTACCTACTCATGTAAAAATGTTTATGTTACCCTCACTACTTTAAATGGCTGGTGGCAGTGGTTCAATTATTCTACTATTGTGCTTTTCTACCACACGCTGAATCCTCAGCTCCAGTATAGCACCCCTGGGTGACCATTTTCTCAAAATGGCCCAAGTCTTCTTTTCCCGCCCTTTTCTGTTTGTGAGGTCTTTCTTGGGTTTTACTCATCGCGCCAATCAAGGTTTGAGCCCCTTGTTCATTTTGCCTTTGGCGGGCTTCAGTACTGACACCCGCCACCGGCTCCAGTGTGTCTGGAAGGGCAGGAAGTGAGACATGTTCCCGAAACTCCCCTGTCCTTTGTTTTTAGGAATGCCTCAATACACTCAGTCCTGATTGGCTGGCTGTCCTTTTAGGACAGCCACCCTGCTGTTTAAGTGACAGCCTAGGCTGTACATGAATGGGAGAAACCTTCTTAAAAGGTGAGGGCTTTGGGACTAGAGGCAGAATCGACCACTGGGAAGGACACCCAACGAAGAAACCGTGAAAGAAGCTTGCTGCATCCTCCTGGATTGTTAAACTGCCCGGCAAAGCCCTGCTGCTGTGCTGAAACTCCTTTTTCTGATCAACAAGAGAAGCTCCGAAAGGCACGGCTTCTTCCCTTGGGTTGGTTAGTGGGACCAACTAACCCTGAGACAAACTCCACTGGACCATCTTCCCTGATTGGCTGTACTTCTTTGATGCTCCAGAAAACGAGTGCCAGGGGTCAACTAATCTGTAATCGAGTATCGAGTACAACATCTGCAAGCCGGCCAGAAGATCCAGGAGTTCCCCCAGGACCCTTCAGAAGCAGAACGACCAGAGCTCGAGTCCCCTCATCAGAGTGAAGGACTCAAGGAGTGAAGGAAGCCCAACCAGTGTCCAAGATCCGCAGTGGTGCTGTTTACTGAGCACTGAGACTGCAAAGTGCTGCTGATCTGAAAAGAGCCCATAGTTCCTGCCAACCTCGGAATTGCTGCAGCAGGAGTCCTCCAGACGTCCTCCATCTTGTTCCCACGACTGAGGCCCAGGAACCCAGGTTTTGCATCACTGCAGCCCAACAGAAGCCAGCTGGACCACTCTTCTTCTACCCAAAGGTACTTTTCTGACTTGGGGTACTTACCTCAGGGTCTTTGGCTTCGCTCTTCTCAATTGAGACTTGCAGATGCTACTTTGCGAGAGTTGATTTCAGCTCTCACCTTCACAAGTGTAACAGCTTGTGACCCTGCAGTGATTTCTCTTCAACAAACTCTCTAACTTTGTACAAGACTTTGTTATCTAATAAGTGCCTCAGCTCCATAGACTGTGCTCCAATTGACCTTGGCTGACCTGGCTCCCTGCATACTCTTCTAGTACACTTGACTTTGATATTTACTGTCCCTCAGAGGTGATAACTTGGTTTTAAACTTTTATTGCTGGGAAAGGTTTTTGTCTACACTTCATTGGAAGATTTAAGTGCTCAAATGCTCTGAGAACCTGTGTAACCTTTTCTCTTTCCCTTAACCTTTCCTTTCTACAAACCTCAGCATCTACAAAGTGTACTAGTGATATGTAAATGCCAAGACTGTCTTAGTTGGTGAAGTCACCCCAGGGTTTAGGAAGTGTGTAACCAGCATCTCTAAAGAGTATCTACTAGCTTTGTGTTGATTCTGTAAAGGTATTTCAAGGTATATTTGATTGTCACCTATATTGCCCTTTTTAAAGAATGCTTATTTAAACACTGATGTTGAATAAATAAATTACTATTTATAACTAAAACCTTAAGTGTAAGTGTTACTTGGTTACTTGTGTTTGTGAATTTCATTTCTACAGCTTTACAGCTCCCATTTACCCCTCTGAAAGATAAGCCTGGCTGCTCAGTCACAATACCAACTTGTGTAGTACAGGCCTACACCAACAGGTGGGTTACCTAATACCAAGAGGACAATGGTTGTATAGTCTCCCACAGGGTCACTACATCAATTCTTGCCCATATATGATCCCTTCTCCTCCTTTGCGAGGGCTGAACAGTTAGGTCTCCAGTCTTTGTTCCATCTGAGGTGGTGTGCCCCCAACCATGCTGACCTTAACACTATGGCTACTCCCAGCAGACCCTGCCATAGGTGCCTGTGGTTCCTCCATCTTCCTGTGAAAGAAAGATCACTCCTTCCAGAATAGTGAAGCAAGGACTAGGGCATTTTGTTTCTTACAAAATGACATTTTCAAGCACAACATTTTATTTGTTTGTTGCATTTTTCCAGCACATTTTAATTGGGTTGAGGACACGAGGGAGTGCTAGAATGCAGGAGAGAGATCCAGTGCAGAGGGTGCAGGATCAGGAGGTTGACAGTGCAGGTTGAGGGGTTTCTGGCCTCCTGGTATCACCCCTGGTGGGGCGTGGAATGGAGGAGAGGCCCTGCCATACCCCTGTACATCATTGTCTGGTACATACCGTTTGTATACTAGTTATAATATGCAATTGCCCATAATGACTTTTTATTTGATTTGCTTACTTTTATATGCTATTGAATTTCAAAATTGTGTCCAATAAATGTGGTCTGATATTTTGAATGAAAAATGTGTCCGTGTTCTTGGTGGGTCCTGATACCTGCTCTGCCCATCTATTAAACCACGAGTGAGGCTTTTTTGGAATAGCTTATACTGTGAATGAATCACTTTCAGGGGCACCTCATTGTGGCAGGAAAGACACAGTTAGATTAAATGATTTGCCCACAATCACTTGTTTAAGTGGTAATGCCAGAATGTGAGCGCAGCCTGAAATTCAGATACTTTAACACACATTTTCCAAGCTCAAGTTGGTACAAATATATCTTCAAGTTTCGTTGGTTGAATAACTAAAGTAATGCTGACTTTTTTTTTACAGATTACTTTAACAATATACAAGCCATATGATAGACCAACCTGACAATGTATACCCAATTGTAGAACTGTGTTTATGAAAAATATGTTTAAAATCCTAAATGGAACAGAGGGGGCTACTCCTGTTTGCACCTTTTTGCAAAAGTGCCCCATCATGCAATTTTTATTGTTTCCAGCAAGTACTGGAAAAGTAAAGAGTAAAACACAGGCAAATATCGCCTTTGCTCTTCACATTTCCACTACGTGTCTGGAAAAGCGCAAATCCATCCCACATTTAACGATTGTGGGAGCCATCCACAATTGATTCCTTTGGAAACTGCCTAATTTTACCAATGGCGTAAATGTTAGGTTGCAATGATGGATACTCTCATGAAAGCTTTGTAAGCTTTTATTAAACTTATAAATACATGAGGACACCCAGCAGTGCCAGCACAACACTACCAAGGCAGGATCCAAAGCAAGTGACATAAATGGAACAGGGTCAGAGTACAAAGACTATCCTTTCTTCTTTATGACTCCATTCTTTATCCTCACCATATCTCCACATTCAACTCTCAATTCCTTCTTACCTCTTCTCACATTTTCACGTGCCACCCACTCTCTCTTCTTCCTCTTCAATTCTCTCCTCACACCATCCACCACATGGTCACTTTCTCTGCTCCTACCCAGCCATGGTGGATTAACAACTGTATTAGGTTTGCGACCTCTCATTAATTCAAATGAACTCATACCCGTAGTCGCATGAGGAGACATTCTCAATGCAAACAACCTTTCCTGTATGGCAACCTTTCTGTCGCATCCAGTTTCTACAGCCATTCGTATCCCTTCCATCATACATCTATTCACTCTCTCAACACAGCCATTTAATTCATTATGATAAAGAGCTGTCTTCTTATGTTTAACACCACATTTCTCTAAATATTTTACAAAACATCCTCCTACAAACTGTGGGCCATTATCAGTCAAGATGCTCTCAGGAATGCCCTCCCGAGAAAATACTTCTTGTATCTCCCTCACCATGACTTCACCTGAAATCTCACTCACAATACTAAATTCACCAACGTGAAAACAAGTCCACGACAACTAAAACACATTTTCCTCTCCCATATCCAAGTTCCACTGGACCCAAAATATCCATAGCCACATCTTTCCACACACCTGAAGGAACATCAAACTCCAACACAGGTTCTTTTCTCGCTCCTTCTCCCTTTCCCACTTTATTGAACACCTGACACTCTAACAACCTTCTCTCAACATACCTGTCAAAGCCGGGCCACCAATAATCACTTCCCAAGACACCCTTAGTCTTGGTAATTCCTATGTGACCTGTATGTGCTAAATCTATAACTCTACCACGAATCCCTTTGGGAACCACAGCACGCTCCCCTCTAAATACCTGTTACACTCCCCTGGTCTCTGCGGGGACGTTGGGGCATGGTTGCAGCCCTCCCTGGAAATTGCTTCCCTTTGTCAGGCTTCTTCCCCTGCTCGTGTGTTGTGGACTGCGCTGGTTGGTGGCACTGCCCCCACGAGGATGTGAGAGGTCGTGAGAATGCTGTGATATGACTGCTGTGTCCCTCGAACCCTTCTTCCCAGAATGTGGTGAGCATGCACCAACCCATATAGTCTCACCTGTTTAATGAGGATGGCGAGCTCTCCGTCCTGCTTCTCACTGCAGGGGTGCTTTAGATGGACCGAGTTCCTTCACTGGTCCATGTGCGTGGCAGCCCAGAATGGCTGTGGCTGAACCACTCCAAAGGTAAGTATTCTATTAATAATGTCTTTCCTTGATTATTGGCCATATCCTTTTATAATGTCTTTCCTTGATTATTGTCCGTATCCTTTTATAATGTCTTTCCTTGATTATTGTCCGCATCCTTTTATAATGTATTTCCTTGATTATTGTCCATATCCTTTTATAATGTCTTTCCTTTGCTTTCTCCCAATAGGTGATATGCAGGCCAGAGGTAGTTGTGGTGCAAGAACCGAGCCCCAATGGAAGAGAAGGGAGTTCACGATGTTCCAATAGATGGTAAATTTTGGTTTTAAGGTCAAGCGCAAGGGTTTGTCTAAGCGCGACCTTAGCGTACTGTCTTTAGTGATTTTCTAACCTTATTTTGTCTTTTTCTCTTGCAGGAACTCTCTGTCGATGGCAGATTGAAGTGCTGCTATCCAGAGATCCCCCGGCGAATGAAGGATGCCTGGATCCGCAATGATGCTGGCCGTAAGCGGACTCTCGGGTAAGTGCTGTGGCAGTTAAACTGTAATGTAATTGCACAGCCTGACTGTCACGTTATGTATGTTGGCCGTAAGCAAATTGCATCATGCAACGAACAGCGCAAACCACAAAGCCTAAATGTGGCCAGTGGAAATCCATTTAGTAATTGTCTGCCATTTTCTTTTTTCTGTAACGCTTTGCAAACTATATTTTGTGCTTTAGACTCACACACAGTGCGAGACCATAGCTTAAACTCTGAATCCCGTTTAGACTGGAATGTGAAACCCTGCAGAAATAAATTGTTTTATTATTCGGTAAAGCCTTGAAGCTGTACAAGAGCCGCAGCTATTCAGACACCCAGGTGCCAGCCTGTCTTGCAAATGCTGTTGTAGAGGGCAGTTAACTAAGAATTATATGCAACTAGCAGTGCTCTTTCACAAAGGATGGTATTTCTTTGCTTTTGAACTGTCTGACCCTTAGCCCATGAGCGCAGCAGCCAGATAACATTGCTGGAATGTCTCCCTGTTAGAACATGATATCCTTCCTTGTGCCAATGCCCCGCGTTCCCCAAAACAGTAAGCTGTCTCTGCAAACCTCAGCTAGAAATACTGAATGTTTAGACTGAATGAAGTTACGTGCCTAACTGTCAATTACTGAACCCTAGCTTGCACGTCATGTATATGGGTGGTCCGAATAATGATGTACAATGATGATGTATTATGTATATATATATTACTGCTTCATGGACGGCTCACTCTCTCTCCTCTCATGGTGTTTGTGAGCACACGTCTTGAGGTGTTGAGACCCGATCGGCTGATCGAGATACTCTGAATAAAACCAGACTTGTTTGGAAAACGAACCTCGCGACTGGCGTGTCATTTAGTATATGGTTATGGTGCCTTTATTCTATATATGGTCTAACAAATATGACGCCCAAATAGGGACCCTCCAGTGATGCTCCATCACGTACGTTGAAGGCAAAGACGAGTCGAGGACGAAGCTGTCAGACCGGGATCGGAAGGTGTTCGAGGCGCCCCTGCAGAAGTGATTAGAGACTCCTTTGCAGATCTGTACACAGCCGATCCCTGATCGACGAGCAGCGGCCAGAGAACATCAAGGTGAGGATCCTGGAATCGAGGCAGATTGAGCCAGACACGCTGGTTGAGACGATTCTTGGCTGCGCCTGTATACGAGCGAATTGCGTCCTGATAGACAAATTGATTGATCAGGTGAGTCGTACCCTGATCCGATTCTTAAAACGTCCTGATATTGATTGAGAGTTGCACTTGCAAGTACAAACACCCAGGTAAGAGAGGTAAGAGTTAGCCATGCCTGGGACATTGTCTTCCTGTCTAGTGAGATTTTTCCACTGTAGTAGACAATCTTTGGAAATGGGCCAGGTCGCGCCACCTGAAGGGTCGCCGGCTTATGAGATGTACATTAAGTATGGTATTGGGGCCATTGTATTTAATGCGGTTTGGCATAGGCAGACCAGACGTATATCAGACCTTCAGTGGCCGAATAATTGGAGCTTCGAGCTAGCACAAATAGAGCATTTAGAATCAGTACTGCTGCAAAAGAAGGCCAGACCCGCAGTGTTTGACCCTGTTAGGGACTGGAGGAAGGCAGCGAATCAACGCTTGAAAAGTAGAGAGAAACATGCACGTAGGCACATGTCAAATGTAGAGAAAGCGCTAGTGCATGATCAATAGAAGCAGACAGAAGCCATTCAGAGCATGGATAGGGCCTTCCAATTAGATATACAGAAAATATACCCTTCACAGGATTTGCATACATCAGACGAATTGATAAATAAGATATTGAATGAGCGAAGAAATGAACATCCGAGTATTGACCCAGTTGCGCCGTCTCCCTATGTATCCCCTCCTGTTGCTATTCCCACTCTTGCATCTGCACCTGCAGTAACCGTCCCATCTGCACCAATGACATAATTTCCTATGCCTCCTTCAGAACATGAGTTATATGCTTTAGCTAGCAGTTCTGCATCAGTAGGGCCTGAGAAAGGGAGTATTAGACGGACTCATAGTACGATTAGTAAAGAGTGAAAAGAAGAACTGAAATGGTGGGCTGAGACATATACTGATGATGGCAATGAAGTGGCAGTACAGAGCTCCATATCTGATCATAGAGGTAATGGTGAACAGCAGGTATTGTTAGAATATATGAGCAAATATCTTGTTAAAGTATGGAGTGATTTAACTGATCGAGTTGCACCGCAAGAGCTGAACTTGATGTCCATTCCCATTCACGAGATAGTGCAGCGAAAATACGTTAACATGTAGAACGTATATTTGTGTTTAAACGAGAACTTGATCGATTGCATAAAGATATAATGAATGCTCGTGAACCGCATATGTCATATGTTCAGAAACGATTTCTTCCGCCGATGAAAGCTGTTAGTGGGGAGAGGCATGGGGAAATGCATATTTGCACACGAGATGCGCATAGATGTATTACGGATGTTACCATTTCTCCGAATGAAGTGCATGATACGTTTAGTCAATATTCACCGGAAATGCAGAGAAAAGTATTACAAGTTAAGGTGGAATATGTCACGACCCTCGCCCAAAACCCCCTCTGGCAAACCCATTGGCCAGGTGGAGTCAGGACTCGGGCCTCTAGAGCCTGGCATCCTCTTCAAAAGCCCTCATGGGGCCAGTCCTGGCGCCTATGGCGCCAGGCTCATACACCATGAACAACAATGTGCTTGGGAACTACTTTATTGTATTGTCAGCCAACATGGAGGCATCCACATAGCTTGGTTCCTAAGAACCAAGCTATGCGGTCTAGTGTTTTGGGTCTGGAACTACTTTCCCTGGTACTACTTTACCTGGGCTATATAAACCACACCCTGACTGCAGAACATGCTTCGTGTTACTTTGCAGCTTGCAACGTGACTTTCACCGTGTCCAGTTATTCCCTCGAACCTCGGGGAAGCAGAACCTGCAAGGAGACAAAAGGAACATCATTAGCAGCAGCATCTTACCTGCAGTCTTCATCCTTAAACACTCGCAGCTACTGAGAACAGCTTCCTCGAATCTGCACGCCTCCCGGACAGAACAACCTGAAAGAGGAAGATAGAGGCAACATTAAAGAAAGCTGTAGAGACATTTACAAATTACGAACTGCTCAAAAGGCTTACCTGGCTGGTCGCCTCTCAGCTGGCACCACTCCAGACATTCCACTCGCGCTGAAGAACACTGCGACCTACAAGGAAGGAAACCACTGGTTAGCAAAGGCAAGACTTCGCAGTGCTGCGCATGGCGCTTACTTACCGCATCAAAGCGCTCTTAATGTGCCATCATTCACCAGCGGGGCTCAACCAAGCCAGTTAGCTGCGCTGAAGCTCCGCATACCTAAGGGAGAAAAAAAAGACAAAGTAAACAAAGAAAGGCATGCAGGATAGCAACAAAACTAAAGAACAGCAATAAGACCTGCCTGAACATTATAAAACGGGCCAGCGTCACTGAAGTAACTTGAGCGCACTCGCCCATGAAAGACAACGTGCCCCTGCAAAGAAGGCAGGATGGAGAGCACGCCTAATTCTACCACAAGGTGAGGAGAGGGTGCCAGAGGGACTGAAAGCATTCGGGGTGGAGGGAGGATACTTACCCCAGTTGGTAAGTCTTGAACACAGTCCTCCTGTAATTTCAGGCAGAACCTTCCCCGCAGACCACATCAGGGCAAAGCTGAGAAGCATAGCAGCGAGTAACCCAGCTGGGTGGCGTCAATGTGGATACCAGGTGAGCGTAACAGAACACGAAGCCTACCATAACAAATCCACCTGGGCGCCATGGAGACATCAGAAATGGAACAATTGGCCCAATTACTAGGAGAGCTTCGTGCTGAGGTTCATTCTGCCCGACAAGAGACTAATGCCCTCCGGAGAGACCTAATAGTGACCAAAGAACGCACTGAAGAGATTAGCAGGCAATACTTGCAATCACAGGCAGGACAGACGCCTCTACCTGGAAGCAATGCAACGATGCAAAACCCTGCCATACCACCCACTCCGGTACAGATCACGTTACCGGAAACAGTGCCCCTGGCACCACCAGAAAGGTTCTCAGGCGACCCACGGAAGTATTCAGCATTCATCAATCAGTGCCGCCTTCATTTTCTTTGTAGGCCTGGAGCATTTGCAAACGACCAAGCTCGGGTAGCTTTTGTCTTATCATACCTGAGTGGTAGTGCAGCAGATTGGTCGGTGCCGTTGGTAACGCATGACGATCCTCTATTACATGACTTTGGATGGTTCCAGAGAGAAATGGAAAAACGTTTTGCTCACCATACCCAGGAACAAGCAGTAGACAATGAACTCTTGTCCCTCCGACAGGGGAATCAGGACTTGTTAACGTACATTGCTACCTTCAACAGACTGGTTGTCGAAGCTAGGTGGCCAGAAAACAAAAGAACCACGTTATTCCATCGAGGCTTACGAGACGAATTAAAGGACCTTTTAGCCCAGGTGGTTGATCCACCCAGAGACTGTGCAGAATTCATAAATCTGGTTGTGCAGCTAGACCACCGGTTGCCGGACCGAAAGGCAGACCGGTCTAAGACAGACCCTCGGACCGTGTATGTTCGACCAAGGGAAAACACACCGCGTGTACCTGAAAATGCTGTAGAACCCATGCAGATTGGAGGGATACGGCCTACATTAACAAAACAAGAGCGGGACAAAAGAAGACAACAACAGCTTTGTTTGTATTGTAGGAAACCAGGACATTTCCTGAAGGACTGTCCAGTAAAACCCCCAAGAAGAACAGTTGGGGCCACAGAGAAGGATGAAGCTAAGGAATCGGGAAACTACCAAGCTCGACAAACGTAGAGGTCAGTTTTGAGTGAGAAGAAAGATTTGCTGACCTCGCACTTTGCAATACCAGTGATCTTAATTAACCACCAACAGTCGTCAAGAATGCATGCCGTTGAAGCATACATCGATAGCGGAGCAGTTGGAAATTATATTGATCAAGAACTAGCAGCAGAGATGGGGCTTCCTTTGTGTTCTAAGCCAACTATGGACAAGGTAACCACCGTGGATGGGACAGAAATCGCTTCCGGACCAGTAACACAGTGCACAGCCAGGGTAACCTTGCTGTGTCAGGACGGACATCGGGAGTCTATTTCATTCGATCTCATCAAGGCACCTCAGTTCAGGCTAATACTAGGGATGCCATGGTTGGTTGCTCACAACCCTTTGATAGACTGGCAGGCACAAAAATTAACCTTCCCCGGTGACTGTTCCCCTGCCTGCTATTACCAAGAGGAGAAACCCAACGTCTGTATCCCCATGACGCCCGGAGCGACAGTATCAACCCTGGGAGCAACTAATACCTTGCCAAGTGAATACCATGATTTCCAGGATGTTTTCCGAAAGGACCAAGCCAATACATTGCCGCCGCACAGGCCCTATGACTGTCAGATCGACCTTGTTCCTGGTGCACAAATCCCCTGCGGCAGGATCTACGCTCTCACAGAACCAGAAAACCTTCATTTGAAATCCTATTTAGACCAGTACCATGCAAACGGATTTATCCGTCCTTTGAAGTCCCCCGCAGCCAGTCCTTTGTTCTTCGTACCAAAAAGGAAGGAGACTTGAGAACCTGTATTGACTACCGCGCATTGAACCAGATCATCGTGAAGAACCTCTACCCCTTGCCACTTATCCCTGAGATGCTAGACCAAGTTAAAGATGCCCAGATTTACACCAAATTGGACCTTCGAGGAGCGTACCACCTGGTCCGAGTCAGAAAAGGAGATGAATGGAAAACCGCCTTCCGTACTAAGTACAGCTTGTTTGAATAGCAAGTCATGCCCTTTGGGTTACGCAACGCCCCTGCGGCATTCCAATATTTCATGAATTACATCTTAAGGGAGTTAATTGATGTGTGCGCCTTAGTGTACATAGACGACATCTTAGTATACTCAGCCTCGGAACAAGATCATGTCAGGCACGTTCGTTCAGTCCTCACCAACCTCCATCAACATTGCTTGTTTGCAAAGCTTGAAAAATGCTTTTTTCACGTCACTGAAGTAGAATTTCTTGGTTTTATCCTTACTCCAGGAGGCATCAGAATGGATGTGCACAAGGTAGATGCCATTCTGAAATGGCCTTCACCGACGTCTCTGAAAGGGGTACAAAGCATGCTGAGCTTTGCGAACTTCTACTGCCAGTTCATCCCAGACTTCTCTCAGGTTGTGCACCCAATCACAGTACTATTACGAAAAAACAATAAAAAGTTTGCTTGGACCCAAGAAGCAGAAGAAGCCTTTCAGGAACTTAAACGAAGGTTTACCTCCGCTCCAATCCTGCAACATCCTCGTCCTGACCTCCCTTATGTCATTGAAACTCATGCATCCAGTCTTGCAATGGGGGCTGTCCTTTCACAGAGAACCCGGAAACCAGCCAGCTACATCCTGTGGCCTTCTGGTCGGAAAAGTTCTCACCTCCAGAGATTAATTATGCCATCACGGTCAAGGAACTCCTGGCTATCAAATCCGCCTTTAAAGCCTGGAGGCACTACCTTCTGGGGGCCAGACACACCATTACAGTCATCACAGACCACCGAAACCTGCAATATCTCAAAACAGCCAAAGCCCAGCCCTCGCGCCAATTACGGTGGGCCCTTTTCTTCGATGACTATGATTATGTAATCACATTTTGACCAGGAGTCAGAAACGGAAAGGCGGATGCCTTATCTCGCATTGGCATAGATGAAATAGTATATACAACTCCAGACCCAGTACCTATTATACCTGAAGACAAACTCTTGGGTATCACGACAGCCTTAACACAAGCAGAACTACGAAAAGAAATCCAACAGACAATGAATCCTGATGCCTACCTCGCATGGCAAACTCAAGGAGAACAATATACCATCAAGGACCACCTACCGTTTTTTAGGGATCGCCTATATGTAACCAAGAAGGAATAACAACAGCATATTATTTCAAACTATCACGATTCACTGATCGAAGGGCATCCTGGGATTAGCTAAGGTGAAAGAGAACTTTTGGTGGCCTACCTGGCGTAAGGACGTCATTCAGTATATTCAGTCCTGCAGTGTCTGCGCACAAAATAAATCACAGAAACAAAAACCATCTGGTCTCCTACAACCATTGGACATTCCTCCAGTTCCATGGCACACTCTTTCCCTTGACTTCATCACTGATCTACCTCCAAGCCAAGGGTTCAACACCATCCTTGTAGTTGTGGACTTATTCTCGAAGATGGCCCATTTTATTCCTCTCAAAGGCCTCCCAGACGCAGCCACTTTAGCAAAAGTGTTCCTGGAGGGCGTGGTTAAGCTACATGGCTTCCCTTCGGTTCTGGTCTCTGATCGAGGCAGTCAGTTTGTTTCAAACCTCTGGAAAAAATGCTGTGCAATGGCGCAGATCGACGTTCGGCTATCTACCATTCACCATCCCCAAACGGATGGCCAAACCGAGAGAACCAATCAGACACTCGAGCAATATTTACGGTGCATGCTGCACCTCGAACAAAGGAATTGGAAAGACCTTCTATGGATAGCCGAATATGCATATAAAAATTCTTAGCATTCAAGCACCGCACAAACGCCCTTCTATACCCTTCATGGCAGACATCCACGTACCTCTGAACTAGACCTTCCAGCCAGCTTGGAAATGCCAGCGGTAAATACTACACACAACCATTGCTCAGGCTTTCAAAAGGGCAAAGGAACACCTTATTCATGCCAAAGAAAAACAAAAGAGATTCGCCGACCAACACCGGAAAAAGTCCCCTGATTATCAAGTAGGAGACAAAGTCCTTGGCCCAGCCACTCTCCCCTGCACTGCCTCCATGGCAACCCCTGCACTACGGGACTGTCTGTATCCCTACAGCCCCCCTTCCCAGCACTTGTCTGCACTTACTTCGCACTTGCCACCAGCTGGCCCTTGTTATTTATCCTGTTTGCTGTATGCTATTAACCCTGTACTGCACTTTCCCCTCTCCCTTTCCCCCTTGCACTTTTCCCTTTCCCTCTACCCTTTGCACTTGCGCGATCTGAATGACACCTGGCCTATTAGGATCGTTGTCTGTCTCCCCTTGTGCCCCGCCCTGCCTCGTCGCGCCTTGAAACACTTGTGTATAGGCGCGTTACAAATGCCATATCATATCATATCATACTTGTTCGGGTTCACATTAGGATGACGCTCATTCACGTTCACATGGATTCCGCAGGGTTACACCGAAAGTATTTATAGTAGAGCATTAAAAGAACAGCTAGATATGCTTGCGTTACCACCATGTTGCACTTTATTGCAATATATTGATGACCTGCTCGTAGCAGCAGACTCTCAGGAGATTTGCAAGGAGGGAACAGTCTTGTTATTGACACATTTAGCGAAACATGGACATAAAGCTTCATTGCAGAAATTTGGGTATTGTCGAGAGTAGGTGGCCTATTTGGGCTACCTCCTATCGAAGGAAGGAAGGAGATTGACACCAGAATGAATAGAAAGCATCTCTGGTATGCCTAGTCCAAATATGCAAAAGGAAGTCTGAGCTTTAATCGGCATGGCTTCATATTGTAGATAGTGGATTCCAAATTTTGCAACGATCGTAAAGCCCATGGTGGCATTGACAAGGAAGGATGTTGCCTTACGTTTGCCATGGAAAATGGAATATCAAGAAGCTTTTGACCTACTCATAACTGCACTATGCTCAGCTCCAGTTTTGGGCACGCCAAATTATGAGAAGTGTTTTATGTTGTTCGTACATGAAAGGAATGGATGAGCTTTGGCTGTTTTGACTCAGGAACAGGGGGGTGGAGGGAGAATCGACCGTGCGGTTATTTTTCTTCCATGTTGGATCCTGTTGCTTGTGCTTTGCCACACTGTTTGCCAGCTGTTGTTGCTGCTGCCGCGTCAGTAAAACAAACTGAGGGGATGGTTTTAGGTCACTCTTTAACCGTGATGGTACCCCATTCAGTAGATGTTCTAATAAATAGAACACAGATTGATCATCTCACTTCTGCCCGATTAACAAGATATGAACTGACTCTATTTGTACCGCATATCCAAATTAAGAGATGTTGCTCTTTGAATACGGCTGAATTATTGCCTCTCCCAAGTGAAGGAAAAAATGATGAGAGATTGCTACATGATTGCTTAATTGTAACTGAGCAAGAAACAAAAGGAAGGATTGATTTAACAGATACACCTCTGAAAGAGCCAGATGGAGAATTGTTTTGTGATGGCTCATGCTTTAAATTACCAAATGGCACTGCTGACTACGCCATTACCACATTGAGAACCATTGTAGAAAGTAAACGAATCCCACATAATTCAGCACAAGCTGCGGAAATAATAGCCTTAACCAGAGCATGCGAAATTTCTGAAAACCTTAGCGTAAACATATATACTGACAGCTAGTACGCCTTTGGGGTGGTCAACAACTTTGGCCGGTTATGGGCTGAAAGAGGGTTTCTGACATCTCATGGAACCAAAATTCAACATGGCATTTTAATAGTGAAGAATTAAGACTGTTATCAGCACTTGCGCTTCCTAAGCAATTAGCGATAATAAAATGTAACGCACATAAGAAAATAATATGCAACGTAGGAAAAGGAAACGCATTTGTGGACAGAATTGGAAACAAAACTGCCACTGATTTACACACAAAAATGTATGTGGAGACAACAAAAAGAGTGTGCTGTATGATAGAGGATGGAATTGAAACTGTAATAGAAATACAAGCAGAGACTACTCCCGAGGAGATGAAACAATGGTCCGAGGGACCAGCAGAATTAGATCCCGAATGTTGTTGGGTGGACAAAGAAAAGTGTAGATGGATGTTGCCAAATGCATATGTTATGGCAATGGTTACTATGGCCCACGGTCCAACACATATTTGTGCAAAGAAAATGTGTCAATACCTTGATGCTGTATGGTACAATGACAATATTACAAAAACTGCTGTGAGAGTGGTTCAAAATTGCATGACTTGTTTGCAACACAACATTGGGAAGGGAACCGCAACACCAATAGGAAGTTTTGGTCCTCCTTCAATGCCATTCGAATGTAATTCACTTCAGCTTCATTGAAATGGATCGATGCCAGAACTATAAGTATGTATTTGTAGTGGTCTGTGCATTCAGTAAATGGATAGAGGCCTATCCCCTCAAAGACTGTTCCGCCATGTCCACAGCAAATGCTATGTTGAAGGAATTCTTTCCCAGATTCGGTTTGCCATGTGTTATATGGTTCGATAAGGGACCACACTTTATAGCTGCTGTAATCCTACAAATATGTGCAGGTCTCCAAATTGATAAGCAATTCCATTCAGCCAGGCATCCCATGAGTGCCGGTCTTGCAGAGCGCCAAAACGGTATTTTGAAGAATAAGCTGACAAAGATCTGTGCCCAGAGTAACTTGAAAGGGCCAGATGCTCTACCTATAGCCCTACTTTCTATGCGCACAGTTGTACAATCAAGGATAGGTCTATCCCCATACGAAATCATGATGGGGAGACCTGCCAATGTATGGAATGTGCCACGTCCGAAAAGTTTTCGGTGTATTGAATACCTATTACTGATTGATTATTGTAAACAGTTTACTCAAAATGTGCGTTTTATTCATCAGCAGGTGCAAGAGGCTCTACCCGCAAGATATACGAGTCCAGGTCACCGGCTGCAGCCTGCTGACTGGTGTCTCGTTAAGAATTTTGAGAGAAAATCTTCACTTGCACCACGTTGGAAGGGACCCTACCAGATTCTCCTGGCCACACAGACTGTGGTCCGAGTGAGTGATCGAAAACACTGGATACATGCAACGCACACAAAATGAATCCTGCATCCTCTGCCACATGAAAACGAAACCGATTATTCCGATTTCCAGAGTGAGCCGGCTTTAATTGATCATAAAGACATTGTCGAAACTCAGCTGAAATCACTTCCTGAGCCCAAGGTGGGGTCTGGGGAGACTGCAAGGAAATCTGAGACGTCAGTGTCACATCAACCCTGTTTGTCTGTCGCATCATCATCACCATTTTCTGCTTCGCCAGTTGGCACTGTTTCTGCAACCGCTGTAAATAACGACAGTGCACTCTTCTTCGATCACGCTGTGCCTCGTTCTACAAGGTACAATCTACTTCCACGAGTTCGAAAGTGATTGCAACAGCCTTTGTTCCTGACTCACGGATTGGGGCCGGAAACAGAGGCATAAGGAAAAGGAGCGTATGAGCTGTAGAACGGTACTGGAGGAAGCTCTGACACGCGGTTTCCCGGTGCTATCTTTGAAAAGTGAAGGGCTTTGCAGCCTTGCGTGAACAAGCGGGGGCAAAGGTACCGACACTATGGAAATCTGATGTTGATACTTGCTCCTGCATTTGGAGCCTCTCAGACAAACACCAGCTTGCTATCATCTTAGCAGGCATAATTGAACCTGTTTGCATCTGTTTTGCATCCTGACCTTCTACTGACTAATACGTGTGTTGCCACTTCGCTGAGAGATTGAACGAAAAAGCTTAACAGAAAGGACGCTAAGAAACATTTGCTTGAAATCACTTTCTCTGAGAAATGTCTGCTTCTGCTTCTATTGCCTCTTGTACTACTGTTAAAGCGGATAGAACTATGACTGGAGATATTGACATTGAGCCGGCTCCGAGAAAGACTTGGACCCTGATTCATGGATTATTTGCGCCGAATAAAAAACGGGATTTGTGCACCATTCTGACCGCAAATCCCTGTTTAACAAATGGGGATTTGCGGGCAGAATGGTGCACAAATCTCGTTTTTTTCGGTGCAAATAATCCATGAATCAGGGCCTTGGTCTGTGAAAATCCTGCTATTCATCGTACTCATTTGTATCTTACTCACTCTGATTCCAATGACCTTGTACTTAGAACAAATATATCCAATGAATACTCTTTTGCCAACTGTTACTATTCCCACTATGACCCCTGCGAATGTGCTTTCTTACACTCTTCCTGCACGTGATGTTAAGCATCGAAAGGTTATACAAACAATACTCTTTTATTGATTATGAATATGACCCATGCGACACTGAATAAATCTAACTGCTGGGTATGCTCTCATTTACCCCAGCATGGAGAAAGAGGGATGGGTTGGTATGTACATCCCTCACCCCTGAGTACTGCTTGCTATGCTGCACTATGAGCCCTCTTGTTTGGAAGATGGGATGATAATGCCACCGGAAACTTTGATGGAACTAATATAAATGAATTTGGAAGATTAGTACTGACACCATTAGGATGGTCCGTGTTTACAGATAAGAGTAAAATGAACATTGTCTCGTCTAGCACCAATGATAGACTCTCTAGACCATACCAGTCACTGATAACTTTTAAGATGGCTCCTGTAAGTAATAAGGACGCCATGACTCCTTCTTACACTATTAATCATAGTCCACATTCTGTCACGTTTTGTCTGCGAAAGAAAGGTTCTCATCAGATGGGTACATTTACCAAATGCATGAATTACTGCTGTACTTGAACATGAAGATAAACCACTATATGTAGGAGGTCCCATTTATTTTGTATGTGGGGATCAAGCCTATCCATGGTTAACTAGAGACTGGGAAGGTACCTGTTTTCTAAGGATACTTTTACCTGGTGTGTTCCTTGCCACTACTTCTGAAATATCTAAAATATCTAAATCTCGACCTCAACGAGATGATGCTACCTTACAGATGTTTGGCGACATAGCCAAATCTTTTATACCTTTCTGGGGGCAGGCCATAAATTCATTGAACATTAGAAGGTTGTCCAGAGTGTTGGAGAAAATGATTAATGAAACAACTGATATATTGTACAACATGACACTACAACAAAAAGTGATCAGACTAGTTGAGCTTCAAAATAGAATGGTCCTTGACATTATTTTGGCTGATCGTGGAGGTGTATGTGAATTGGTGGAATCAGCATGCTGTGTTTTCGTAAATGACTCCGTCCCCACGATATTTGAAGCAATTAAAAGGTTACACGTTCTTAGCTATTAAATCCATGTTCCCACCAGTGGCTGGCATTTAAATTTGAGTACATGGTTCTGGGAACTGTGGCAATCCTGGGGATGGAAGGTGGTCTCTATTCTAATTGCGATACTTAATATCCTCATACTTTGTTGTTGCTGTATACAATGCCTGCCAGCCATCTGTCCCATATTTACACATGAATGCATACAGATATTAAGGGGTCGATTCATGGGATTAATGTGCGCCGAAAATTTCCGCGCAGAGGTGCCAAAACGTGCGAATTGCAGTAAAGGTGTGAAAATCGCAGTGCAAGTGCGAAAATCGCAGGGAAACCAGCGCACATCGATTCATGGAAGTCCGTGCGCGAGAAAAACATTGGATGTGCGCTAAAAATGAGTGCCGCGCACGCCGGCGCACAGGTCATCCAACAGCGTGCGCCACGGCCACTGCGAAATCCGCACATAGCACGGCGCACATCACAAAAGTA
The DNA here is from genome assembly GCF_040938575.1 of Ambystoma mexicanum. NCBI lineage: Eukaryota > Metazoa > Chordata > Amphibia > Caudata > Ambystomatidae > Ambystoma > Ambystoma mexicanum. Next base: position 342,107,600 of record NC_090921.1, on the reverse strand, counting down.
GGCGGAACACGGGGCGTAACACTCGGAATGAGGAACAACGCGTGAAAATATGGGCGTCACGGGGGAAGTACAGGAGGCAAGTGCGCGGAACGCCCACACGCTCGCCTACAACTCGTATTCATGGAATCGAATAGGGCAAACCAGCGCACGGTCAAAGAGGCGCACAGGGCCAAACAAGTACGCCACAAGAAAGCAGGCGGTAGCGCCCCTGTGACTGAAAACAAAGTGCGCCAAAATGTGCGCTAACAAAAAATACCCATATACAGCCATGATGAATGGGCCATACAGTGGCCCTCTAGGACAAATGAGGTGCAAAGGGGTACCGACAAACACAGACACCTGCTGTGTGAAAAATAGCGTGTACGTGTGTTCCTGGGTGCACGGGAAGTTCCACACGCGATTGGCCTGGGTACGTGTACTTCGGAGTGCGCAGGAAGTTCCACACGCGATTAGCCTGGGTACGTGTATTACGGGGTGCGCGGGAAGTTCCACACGCGATAGGCCTGGGTACGTGTACTTCGGGGTGCGCGGGAAGTTCCACACGCGATTGGCCTGGGTACGTGTATTCCGAGGTGCGCGGGAAGATTCACACGCGATTTCAGCAGGGTACGTGTATTTCTGTGGTGCCGGGGAATGCTACACTTGATTTGGCCATGTGGGTCCTCTCAGGTGTTACCTCTACACCCTCCACGGCCCCTGCAGGCAGCCCACACCACAGGGGACTACCCTGCACCCCTGCTCATGTCCCACAGGCAACCCATCCACCATGGCCATGCCCATCAGCCAACCCACATGTCACCTTGCACTACTGATCACCAACACATGTCTCCCATCACCCCCACCCCCCAGCCACCAGGGGCACCCTCCACCAGGCCCCCACTCATGTCTCCCACCACCCCCACCCCCCAGCCACCAGGGGCAGCCTCCACCAGGCCCCCACTCATGTCTCCCACCACCCCCACCCCCCAGCCACCAGGGGCAGCCTCCACCAGGCCCCCACTCATGTCCCCCTGCACCCCCACCCCCCAGCCACCAGGGGAACCCTCCAGCAGGCCCCCACTCATGTCTACCACCACCCCCACCCCCCAGCCACCAGGGGCAGCCTCCACCAGGCCCACACACATGTCTCCCATCACCCCCACCCCCCAGCCACCAGGGGCAGCCTCCACCAGGCCCCCACTCATGTCTCCCACCGCCCCCACCCCCCCAGCCACCAGGGGCAGCCTCCACCAGGCCCCCACTCATGTCTCCCTGCACCCCCACCTCCCAGCCACCAGAGGCAGCCTCCACCAGGCCCCCACTCATGTCTCCCACCACCCCCATCCCCCAACCACCAGGGGCAGCCTCCACCAGGCCCCCACTCATGTCTCCCACCACCCCCACCCCCAGCAGTGCAGGGGCACCCTCCACCAGGCCCCCACACATGTCTACCACCACCCCCACCCCCCACCCCCCAGGGGCACCCTCCACCAGGCCCCCACACATGTCTCCCATCACCCCCACCCCCCAGCAGTGCAGGGGCAGCCTCCACCAGGCCCCCACTCATGTCTCCCACCACCCCCACCCCCCAGCCACCAAGGGCAGCCTCCACCAGGCCCACACTCATGTCCCCCTGCACCCCCACCCCCCAGCCACCAGGGGCAGCCTCCACCAGGCCCCCACACATGTCTCCCATCACCCCCACCCCCCAGCCACCAGGGCCAGCCTCCACCAGGCCCCCACTCATGTCTCCCATCACCCCCACCTCCCAGCAGTGCAGGGGAAGCCTCCACCAGGCCCCCACTCATGTCTCCCACCACCCCCAGCCACCAGGGGCAGTCTCAACCAGGCCCCCACTCATGTCTCCCTACACCCCCACCCCCAGCCACCAGGGGCAGCCTCCACCAGGCCCCCACTCATGTCTCCCACCACCCCCACCCCCCAGCCACCAGGGGCAGCCTCCACCAGGCCCCCACTCATGTCTCCCACCACCACCGCCCCCCAGCAGTGCAGGGGCACCCTCCACCAGGCCCCCACACATGTCTACCACCACCCCCACACCCCACCCCCCAGGGGCGCCCTCCACCAGGCCCCCATACATGTCTCCCATCACTCCCACCCCATAGCATTGCAGGGGTAGCCTCCACCAGGCCCCCACTCATGTCCCCCACCACCCCACCCCCCAGCCACCAGGGGCAGCCTCCACCAGGCCCCCACACATGTCTCCCATCACCCCCACCCCCCAGCCACCAGGAGCAGCCTCCACCAAGCCCCCACTCATGTCTCCCATCACCCGCACCCCCCAGCAGTGCAGGGGCAGCCTCCACCAGGCCCACACTCATGTCTCCCACCACCCCCCAGCCACCAGGGGCAGCCTCCACCAGGCCCCCACTCATGTCTCCCACCACCCCACCCCCCAGCCACGAGGGGCAGCCTCCACCAGGCCCCCACTCATGTCCCCCTGCACCCCCACCCCCCAGCCACCAGGAGCAGCCTCCACCAGGCCCCCACACATGTCTCCCATCAACCCCACCCCCCAGCCACCAGGAGCAGCCTCCACCAGGCCCCCACTCATGTCTCCCATCACCCCCACCCCCCAGCAGTGCAGGGGCAGCCTCCACCAGGCCCCCACTCATGTCTCCCACCACCCCCACCCCCCAGCCCCCCAGGGGCAGCCTCCACCAGGCCCCCACTCATGTCTCCCACCACCCCCATCCCCGAGCCACCAGGGGCAGCCTCCACCAGGCCCCCACCCATGTATCCCACCACCCCCACCCCCCAGGGGCAGCCTCCACCAGGCCCCCACCCATGTCTCCCATCACCCCCACCCCCCAGCAGTGCAGGGCCAGCCTCCACCAGGCCCCCACCCATGTCTCCCACCACCCATCCCCCCAGCCACCAGGACCAGCCTCCACCAGGCCCCCACCCATGTCTCCCATCACCCCCACCCCCCAGCCACCAGGGGCAGCCTCCACCAGGCCCCAACTCATGTCCCCCTGCACCCCCACCCCCAGCCACCAGGGGCAGCCTCCACCAGGCCCCCACTCATGTCTCCCACCACCCCCACCCCCCAGCCACCAGGGGCAGCCTCCACCAGGCCCCCACTCATGTCTCCCTGCACCCCCACCCCCCAGCCACCAGGGGCAGCCTCCATTAGGCCCCCACTCATGTCTCCCACCACCCCCACCCCCCAGCAGTGCAGGGGCAGCCTCCACCAGGCCCCCACACATGTCTACCACCACCCCCAACCCCCACCCCCCAGGGGCACCCTCCACCAGGCCCCCACACATGTCTCCCATCACCCCCATCCCGCAGCCTCCACCAGGCCCCCACTCCTGTCTCCCACCACCCCCACCCCCCAGCAGTGCAGGGGCAGTCTCCACCAGGCCCCCACTCATGTCTCCCGCCACCCCCACCCCCCAGCCACCAGGGGCAGCCTCCACCAGGCCCCCACTCATGTCCCCCTGCACCCCCACCCCCAGCCACCAGGGGCAGCCTCCACCAGGCCCCCACTCATGTCTTCCACCACCCCCATCCCCCAGCCACCAGGGGCAGCCTCCACCAGGCCCCCACTCCTGTCTCCCACCACCCCCACCCCCCAGCAGTACAGGGGCACCCTCCACCAGGCCCCCACACATGTCTACCACCACCCCCACCCCCCAGCCACCAGGGGCAGCCTCCACCAGGCCCCCACTCATGTCTCCCACCACCCCCACCCCCAGCCACCAGGGGCAGCCTCCACCAGGCCCCAACTCATCTCTCCCTACACCCCCATCCCCCAGCCACCAGGGGCAGCCTCCACCAGGCCCCCACTCATGTCTCCCATCACCCGCACCCCCCAGCAGTGCAGGGGCAGCCTCCACCAGGCCCACACTCATGTTCCCCACCACCCCCCAGCCACCAGGAGCAGCCTCCACCAAGCCCCCACTCATGTCTCCCATCACCCGCACCCCCCAGCAGTGCAGGGGCAGCCTCCACCAGGCCCACACTCATGTCTCCCACCACCCCCCAGCCACCAGGGGCAGCCTCCACCAGGCCCCCACTCATGTCTCCCACCACCCCACCCCCCAGCCACGAGGGGCAGCCTCCACCAGGCCCCCACTCATGTCCCCCTGCACCCCCACCCCCCAGCCACCAGGAGCAGCCTCCACCAGGCCCCCACACATGTCTCCCATCAACCCCACCCCCCAGCCACCAGGAGCAGCCTCCACCAGGCCCCCACTCATGTCTCCCATCACCCCCACCCCCCAGCAGTGCAGGGGCAGCCTCCGCCAGGCCCCCACTCATGTCTCCCACCACCCCCACCCCCCAGCCCCCCAGGGGCAGCCTCCACCAGGCCCCCACTCATGTCTCCCACCACCCCCATCCCCGAGCCACCAGGGGCAGCCTCCACCAGGCCCCCACCCATGTCTCCCACCACCCCCACCCCCCACCCCCCAGGGGCAGCCTCCACCAGGCCCCCACCCATGTCTCCCATCACCCCCACCCCCCAGCAGTGCAGGGCCAGCCTCCACCAGGCCCCCACCCATGTCTCCCACCACCCCACCCCCCAGCCACCAGGACCAGCCTCCACCAGGCCCCCACCCATGTCTCCCATCACCCCCACCCCCCAGCCACCAGGGGCAGCCTCCACCAGGCCCCCACTCATGTCCCCCTGCACCCCCACCCCCCAGCCACCAGGAGCAGCCTCCACCAGGCCCCCACTCATGTCTCCCACCACCCCCACCCCCCAGCCACCAGGGGCAGCCTCCACCAGGCCCCCACTCATGTCTCCCTGCACCCCCACCCCCCAGCCACCAGGGGCAGCCTCCATTAGGCCCCCACTCATGTCTCCCACCACCCCCACCCCCCAGCAGTGCAGGGGCAGCCTCCACCAGGCCCCCACACATGTCTACCACCACCCCCAACCCCCACCCCCCAGGGGCACCCTCCACCAGGCCCCCACACATGTCTCCCATCACCCCCATCCCCCAGCCACCAGGGGCAGCCTCCACCAGGCCCCCACTCCTGTCTCCCACCACCCCCACCCCCCAGCAGTGCAGGGGCAGTCTCCACCAGGCCCCCACTCATGTCTCCCGCCACCCCCACCCCCCAGCCACCAGGGGCAGCCTCCACCAGGCCCCCACTCATGTCCCCCTGCACCCCCACCCCCAGCCACCAGGGGCAGCCTCCACCAGGCCCCGACTCATGTCTCCCACCACCCCCATCCCCCAGCCACCAGGGGCAGCCTCCACCAGGCCCCCACTCCTGTCTCCCACCACCCCCACCCCCCAGCAGTGCAGGGGCACCCTCCACCAGGCCCCCACACATGTCTACCACCACCCCCACCCCCCAGCCACCAGGGGCAGCCTCCACCAGGCCCCCACTCATGTCTCCCACCACCCCCACCCCCAGCCACCAGGGGCAGCCTCCACCAGGCCCCCACTCATCTCTCCCTACACCCCCATCCCCCAGCCACCAGGGGCAGCCTCCACCAGGCCCCCACTCATGTCTCCCACCACCCCCACCCCCCAGCCACCAGGGGCAGCCTCCACCAGCCCCCCACTCATGTCTCCCACCACCCCCACCCCCCAGCAGTGCAGGGGCACCCTCCACCAGGCCCCCACACATGTCTACCACCACCCCCACCCCACCCCCCAGGGGCGCCCTCCACCAGGCCCCCATACATGTCTCCCATCACTCCCACCCCATAGCATTGCAGGGGCAGCCTCCACCAGGCCCCCACTCATGTCCCCCACCACCCCACCCCCCAGCCACCAGGGGCAGCCTCCACCAGGCCCCCACTCATGTCCCCCTGCACCCCCACCCCCCAGCCACCAGGGGCAGCCTCCACCAGGCCCCGACACATGTCTCCCATCACCCCCACCCCCCAGCCACCAGGAGCAGCCTCCACCAAGCCCCCACTCATGTCTCCCATCACCCCCACCCCCCAGCAGTGCAGGGGCAGCCTCCACCAGGCCCCCACTCATGTCTCCCACCACCCCCACCCCCCAGCCACCAGGGGCAGCCTCCACCAGGCCCCCACTCATGTCTCCCACCACCCCACCCCCCTGCCACCAGGGGCAGCCTCCACCAGGCCCCCACTCATGTCCCCCTGCACACCCACCCCCCAGTCACCAGGAGCAGCCTCCACCAGGCCCCCACCCATGTCTCCCACCACCCCCACCCCCCAGCCACCAGGGCCAGCCTCCACCAGGCCCCACCCATGTCTCCCATCACCCCCACCCCCCAGCCACCAGGGGCAGCCTCCACCAGGCCCCCACTCATGTCCCCCTGTACCCCCACACCCCAGCCACCAGGGGCAGCCTCCACCAGGCCCCCACTCATGTCTCCCACCACCCCCACCCCCCAGCCACCAGGGGCAGCCTCCACCAGGCCCCCACTCATGTCTCCCTGCACCCCCACCCCCCAGCCACCAGGGGCAGCCTCCATTAGGCCCCCACTCATGTCTCCCACCACCCCCACCCCCCAGCAGTGCAGGGGCAGCCTCCACCAGGCCCCCACACATGTCTACCACCACCCCCACCCCCCAGGGGCACCCTCCACCAGGCCCCCACACATGTCTCCCATCACCCCCACCCCCCAGCAGTGCAGGGGCAGTCTCCACCAGGCCCCACTCATGTCTCCCACCACCCCCACCCCCCAGCCACCAGGGGCAGCCTCCACCAGGCCCCCACTCATGTCCCCCTGCACCCCCACCCCCCAGCCACCAGGGGCAGCCTCCACCAGGCCCCCACTCATGTCTCCCACCACCCCCACCCCCCAGCCACCAGGGGCAGCCTCCACCAGGCCCCCACTCATGTCTCCCACCACCCCCACCCCCCAGCAGTGCAGGGGCACCCTCCACCAGGCCTCCACACATGTCTACCACCACCCCCACCCCCCACCCCCCAGGGGCGCCCTCCACCAGGCCCCTACACATGTCTCCCAACACACCCACCCCCCAGCAGTGCAGGGGCAGCCTCCACCAGGCCCCCACTCATGTCTCCCACCACCCCCACCCCCCAGCCACCAGGGGCAGCCTCCACCAGGCCCCCACTCATGTCCCCCTGCACCCCCACCCCCCCAGCCACCAGGGGCAGCCTCCACCAGGCCCCCACACATGTCTCCCATCACCCCCACCCCCCAGCCACAAGGGGCAGCCTCCACCAGGCTCCCACTCATGTCTCCCATCACCCCCACCACCCAGCAGTACAGGGGTAGCCTCCACCAGGCCCCCACTCATGTCTCCCACCACCACCACCCCCCAACCACCAGGGGCAGCCTCCACCAGGCCCCCACTCATGTCTCCCACCACCCCCACCCCCCAGCCACCAGGGGCAGCCTCAACCAGGCCCCCACTCATGTCCCCCTACACCCCCACCCCCCAGCCCCCAGCCACCAGGGGCAGCCTCCACCAGGCCCCCACACATGTCTCCCATCACCCCACCCCCCAGCCACCAGGGGCAGCCTCCACCAGGCCCCCACTCATGTCTCCCATCACCCCCACCCCCCAGCAGTGCAGGGGCAGCCTCCACCAGGCCCACACTCATGTCTCCCACCACCCCCACCCCCCAGCCACCAGGGGCAGCCTCCACCAGGCCCCCACTCATGTCTCCCACCACCCCCACCCCCCAGCCACCAGGGGCAGCCTCCACCAGGCCCCCACTCATGTCCCCCTGCACCCTCACCCCCCAGCCACCAGGGGCAGCCTCCACCAGGCCCCCACACATGTCTCCCATCACCCCCACCCCCCAGCCACCAGGGGCAACCTCCACCAGGCCCCCACTCATGTCTCCCATCACCCCCACCCCCTAGCAGTGCAGGGGCAGCCTCCACCAGGCCCCCACTCATGTCTCCCACCACCCCCACCCCCCAGCAGTGCAGGGGCAGCCTCCACCAGGCCCCCACTCATGTCTCCCACCACCCCCACCCCCCAGCCACCAGGGGCAGCCTCCACCAGGCCCCCACTAATGTCTCCCACCACCCCCAACCCCCAGCAGTGCAGGGGCAGCCTCCACCAGGCCCCCACTCATGTCTCCCATCACCCCCACCCCCCAGCAGTGCAGGGGCACCCTCCACCAGGCCCCCACTCATGTCCCCCTGCACCCCCACCCCCAGCCACCAGGACCAGCCTCCACCAGGCCCCCACTCATGTCTCCCATCACCTCCACCCCCCAGCAGTGCAGGTGCAGCCTCCAGTAGGCCCCCACTCATGTCTCCCACCACCCCCACCCCCCAGCCACCAGGGGCAGCCTCGACCAGGCCCCCACTCATGTCTCCCACCACCCTACCCCCCAGCCACCAGGGGCAGCCTCCACCAGGCCCCCACTCATGTCCCCCTGCACCCCCACCCCCCATCCACCAGGGGCAGCCTCCACCAGGCCCCCACTCATGTCTCCCACCACCCCACCCCCCCAGCCACCAGGGGCAGCCTCCACCAGGCCCCCACTCATGTCTCCCTGCACCCCCACCCCCCAGCCACCAGGGGCAGCCTCCACCAGGCCCCCACTCATGGCTCCCACCACCCCCACCCCCCAGCAGTGCAGGGGCAGCCTCCACCAGGCCCCCACACATGTCTACCACCACCCCCACCCCCACCCCCCAGGGGCACCCTCTACCAGGCCCCCACACATGTCTCCCATCACCCCCACCCCCCAGCAGTGCAGGGGCAGCCTCCACCAGGCCCCCACTCATGTCTCCCATCACCCCCACCCCCCAGCCGTGCGATTTGCCTGGGTACGTGTACTTCGGGGTGCGCGGGTAGTTCCACATGCGATTAGCCTGGGTACGTGTACTTCGGGGTGCGCGGGAAGTTCCACACGCGATTGGCCTGGGTACGTGTACTACGGGGTGCACGGGAAGTTCCACACGCGATTGGCCTGGGTACGTGTACTTCGGGGTGCACGGGAAGTTCCACACGCGATTAGCCTGGGTACGTGTACTTCGGAGTGCGCGGGAAGTTCCACACGCGATTGGCCTGGGTACGTGTACTACGGGGTGCGCGGGAAGTTCCACACGCGATTGGCCTGGGTACGTGTACTTCGGGGTGCGCGGGAAGTTCCACACGCGATTGGCCTGGGTACATGTACTACTGGGTGCGCGGGAAGTTCCACACGCGATTGGCCTGGGTACGTGTATTTCGGGGTGCGCGTGAACTTCCACACGCGACTGGGCCTGTGAGAGTGGGGTATGTGTATTCCAGGGTTGGGCGGGAATATTTACTCGTGACTGGGCCCGGGAGAGAGTGCTACGTGTATTCCTGGGGTGGGCGAGAAGAATCACACGTTCGCCTACGACGCGCCGAAAAATAAATGGTCCAAACCTGAAACACGTACGCCAGCATGAAGCAGGCGTACGTCGACCCGCACAGCATAAAAGTGCGTGCAAACAACAAACAAGCTCAGACGCCAGGATGAATATACCGTTCCTAGCAGCAGTGGTCGTGGGTTACCAAAGGAGGAGGAGGAGGATAGTGAGGGCCAGAATTTTCACTCCCAGAACCAGCCTTTTTGGGATGCCTGATGACCAGGTGTATGGGAGGTACAGGTTTCCACCACACATAATACTGGACCTGGTCAGTGAGTGGGAGGATGACCTCACATCACCCACCCTGTGCTCCCAAGCACTTAGCCCCCTGGAGAAGGTCCTCAATGTACTGCACTTCTTGGCCACAGGATAATTTCAGCGGACAAGTGCCATAGTGGGTGGGGTGTCACAGGCCACGCAGTCACACTGCCTACACCAGGTCTTGAACATCATCACTGCACGCCCATCAGTCCGTAGGCACATATACCTGCCCAGGACGCCTGCAGAAAGGCAGGCTGCCACCCTCGATTTCTACGGTGTGGCACAATTCCCAAAAGTGCTAGGTGCCATTGACTGCACCCATGTGGCACTACGTCCCCCCAGGGCATCTGAGCACATCTATAGGAACCGCAAGCACTGGCATTCCATCAACGTGCAGGTAGTATGTAATGCCAAGGGAATCATCACCTCAGCATATGCCAACTATCCAGGGTCCACCCACGACAGCTTCATTTACCGAATGTCTACCCTAAGCCGGGACCTAGAAGCTGGGCGGCATGGCGATACATGGCTGCTTGGTGAGTATGAATGCCACTGCACATGCATGCATGTCAGATGCAGAGTTATGTCACTACCCCACTAATGATACCCATCACCTCCTCACCAGGGGACAGTGCCTACCCTCTGAGCACCCACATGATGACGCCAATTCGGAACCCCATCACGCCTCCAGAGGTAAGATACAACACAGCCCATATTGCAACCCAGGGCATAGTGGAGCGCACATTCGGAGTGCTCAAGTCACGGTTTCGCTCCCTTGACCGTTCTGGCGGGCAGCTGTTATATGCGCCCCCAGTAGTGTGCAGGATCATAGTGGCAGCATGTGTCCTGCACAATGTTGCAACACGCCGGGGCCTGGCTGTGGACATGGTGGTGCCCCCACATCCCCAACCACATGCACGCCCGCTGCTCATTGGAGGGGAGAGGGCACGGGGTGAGGCAGCCCGTACGCAGCTGGTGGCTAATTACTTCACATAGAAATCACACCCCAGTGGAGTGCACACAGCCCTGGCACATACCATCTGATAAGCAATGATGACTTGACCTGACAATTAAGACGAACAAAGGGACAGTCAACTGTCAGAACCATAGTAGCCTGAGATTGTTCATGTGGAAGTGTCACAATGTGTGCATCCCTACCTACACAAACACCACCAATGCAGTGTCATCAAAAGACACTTCCATGCTGCAGAAATGAATACCCACTTGCAAAATACTACCTGAAAACAGTGCCATGTCACCCAACCCCTCCCCGGCACGCCCACACAACACACCATGGCATGTCATGCAATGTGAGAGGAAACAAATTAATCCCCACAACATGCCCCAAGTGTCACCAGCTACAGTGTCCCTAATGGAAACATGTCCACACATGAAATGCTCATAGTAATGCAGGACCTACAACACACATTACCAAATACTTACCAAGAATACCAATCACCTACACAACCTCCAACCTACCTTAAACATGACATTACAGACTTAAACATTTTCTAGCCTCACTACCTGATGATGCCAGCCCTCCGAACACTTCCAAGTATACAGTGTTAGCGCCACGCAAGAGTGTAGGTGCACGGCTTACAACATGGACTCCAGTTCCAAGGTGGACCGCATTGTGAACACATGAGGAATGGACCTGCAAATTAGGAGGATGAGATGGATGCAGAGGCACATATCAATACACCATGCAGTGTACAATACAACAGCAATATGCACTATGAATGTATACACAGTATTGACTACAGACTGCCCACACATCGAATGGGAGTCCAATGTCACCATGTACGTCAAAGTCACTTGGGCACACCCTTTGCAAAACCATGGAAACGGAAAGCAGGAGGGGTGTGTGTCACAAAAACCCAAGCATCTGAACCAAATTCATGACAAGCCTGCATGTGCCCAGCCACAATGCAGCGTATGCCCACGGGAGCCACACAAGGCAACACACTGGCCCTCATTACGACCCTGGCGGAAAGCGAAAAACGATGGCGGAAATGCAATACCGCCATCGAATAGCGCTCGGTGCGACTATGACCCGACACCGTAAAGTACGATGCCATTAGCGACACCGTAGTGAACGCCAACGCTAACTGCACCAAGTACGCGCGCGCGCGCCATGCCAAACCGTAATTAGCACCATGGCGCAAGGGTACGCGAATTCCGACCCTAGCGGACATGTACCTAACGCCATCAAGCACGGCGGAAAGTACCATTCCGCCATGGTGAGAAGTACGGCATCGCGAATCAACCGTAAACGGCCCCACTGAGTGCCTGTACACCGCTCCCTGGCCACATAGTACAACTCCCCGTAGGTGCAACGAAGTCACAATGCAACCAGTGAAATGTACAAGTCACCCATGCATGCCAACGAACAAAAGAATCACAAGAGGGGCCAATGGGAGCTGCAGGGCACAGATGGCACGAATACAGAAGCTATACCAATGGACATGACCTCAGTCTCCCACCAAGAAACGCACGCAAACACAGGCAGCATAATTCCGATAATCACATCATTCCACCAATCCACCTGGCTGACCGGCATCTGTTACACAAAACCTAATCCCCCGCCCCTGAGCATGACATCATCCAAACAGTCATATTGGCAGCCCTCACCCCTGACCTCACTGGGCTTCGTAGGCAAACGCGCCCAGCACAGTACCACGCAACTATACTCCGAAGCTGGAATCCAATGCAGATCTCCTCACAATACATCGCTCCCCAAATAGGAATATGCCACATCACTTGCAAAGAAGAACGCTACACGGCCCATATCAGAATAGAAATTTAATGCACAACAAATTCACCAAGCCCATACAGCCATTAGGCCATGAACTCCAAAACACATTTCACCATTGTGGGCTGCATCCGCAAGAAATGACCAGCTACTTCTTGTGTGACGCCCTGTTCCTTCATGGTACACAGGGGCTACATTCCGTACGAAAAGGCAACATGGAAGCGCCTAGAACCGCAGGGCCGTCCCAATAGGGAGGCACTAGTCCAGCTGAAAGGCCGAAATGTTGCTCCGAGCCACTAGTACTGCGTAAGGGCATGTGGCCCATTGGCGATCGTCCCATAAGATCGTAATGCTGCTCCACTGATTAACACGAAGCAGCAGGTGTCGGGAGTAAAAGCCATCTGCAGGAGTGGCATACAGATGGCAGTGGCAAAAGGGGAGGAGATACCTGTCAACCAAAAGAAAAGAAAAAGAATAGAATGGCCATCAGAACTACATCCGAACAACTCACCTCAATGATCACACTAAATCCACAGCCATATGCATGCAAGCCCACTCCAAAAGATCATCACCACCCCAAAACCACTTGCGACTCATAACTATCCATATCGAGGTGAAAACACCATCACAAACGAGTGTACCTGTGCATGCGTCTGTGAAAACAGAATCCATCAGATGGGATTGGTAACGTGCATGGACACAAGTGTCTGAAGGCGCGTCGAGACAGGGAGGGCTCAACAAGGCCAGATAGACGATGGTCCCACTATGGCAGCCCTGCATCACATAGCGCAGGGGAGGCGGACAGATTCTAAGAAGCCCTGTACATGGCAAACACCATATCAAATCATCTGCCCATGCATCCATTCATCATTCCCTCATCCCGTAATGAGAACGCCTGTTACCATACTCATATAACATGTGAGAATTCCATTGAGTCTGTGCGTTATGCAGCCTGCAAAATCCACTGTGCCCCAGCCCGTAATTCCAGTGTTATGAAGTAACATGTATTTGGGAACGTCCGGCCTCATCATCCACTTCGCTATTGCGCATCCCAAACTATTCATATCAATCATTGCATCCTCGCCATGGCCCCTGTCCCAAGGACACTGAACAATAGAACGTTATATTTGCAGTCAGACCTGTGGGCATCTCCTCGCCGCTAGCTGAAGACCGAAAGCGCCGCCCTTCGAATTCCTCATTTGCAACATCACGTCGAAAAGGCATCTGTGGCCGCTTGAAATCACAAATTAAACCATCTAGTGCGGCTGTGTGTGAAAATGGCAACTGCCTTCACTCACAAATGGCACGCCCCGCCCGTCGGTGAACCTCGGTACAGTGATGCATGAGGGTCCACCGTTACTCGAGTACTACGTTCCACTGACCCTTCACAAGTCTGTTCGCGACTGCAAAGAATGCATGTGAAACAATGGGACCATAGCCGAATGAACATATCAACCAATGTTACACGGCCATCGGGTACTAATACATGATTGTAATAGCAAGATGCCATTCCTCGAATTGCAGCGTTGTGTGCGGGACGTGCTCGCCCAAAGGGGAGAGCAGCTTGCACAGGTGGAATGAATCACCACAGGTGGAGGCCATACAGCCTGAAAACACATAAATTGCACGCCCAGTCTCCTCCCACAACCACTCCGAAATGCTACCGGCAGGACTCGCGATGTTGGCCCTGGGGGACCTGATAGCACTGCAAGTACTCCAACTCCAAGAAGAAGACGAACACCAACTACAACTGGCCGCACGGAGGAGACGCAGGAGGAGGAGGAGGGCAAGGCAGGGCCAGCAAGGGCTGCCAGCACAGCCACTACCACCACGCAGGCAGCCCGCAATCCCACGCCTCCGAGCACATCCGTTCAACCTCACTGATGAGCAGATCCACACCCTCTACCGTTTGGACCGGGACACCATAGCCGCCATTGTGGACATGACACAGGCTGACCTTGTCAGCATGATAGATAGCCCAACCACCATCCCACCCCTACTGAAGGTGGTGACTGTACTCCACTTCCTGGCCACAGGCACCTACCAGCACACAGTCGGACAGTTGCATGGCATTTCTCAGCCACTGTTCTCACGGACACTATTGCAAGTGCACGATGCCCTCCTGCAGCACGCAGACGACTACATCTCTCTACCACGCTCGGAGCAGGAAATAACCAACACAAAAGTGGGATTCCATGCACTTGCCGGCATACCGGGTTGCATTGGTGCCATCGACTGCACCCATGTGGAATTGGTCGTCCCACATGCCATGGAGGCCCAGTACCGCAACCAAAAACAATTTCATTCACTGAATGTACAAATGGTGTGTGACTCCAACAGGATCATTACACATTGATGTGCCCGATTCCCTGGATCAACCCATGATCCTATGGTCTTGAGGAACTCTACAATACCACGCTACATGGAGCGACACGCAGGGAACAGATCCTGGCTACTCGGTGAGTCTCATTTCTGGCATGATGATGTGGGGTATGTGATGCGGCAATGACCTGGCAGGAAGGGGGGGGGTGCGTACGTAGCAATGGCATTCCACATAATTCGTTTATCGTCCACATACAGGTGATGCCAGATATCCACTGAAGAGATGGCTCCTCACACCAGTCCGGAACCCACGGGACCAGCATGAGGAGGACTACAACCATGCCCCCTGACGCAGAACTGCAAGCACCTGAAGATGGTCATGATGAGGGTGGGGATGTGGCAGCACCTCAAGGAGTCTGCGAGGCACAGGAGGGCCGTGAAATTCGTCAGCATCTCATAGATGCATGCTTCTAGCACTCACGCCTGGTGGCTGATACATGGACACGGGACTCGTGGCACTGTGTGTGTCTGGTACATGCACAATATGGACTGTACGCCTATGATGGCCTAGTACACAAAGATCATTGTCCACACATCTCATTGGTTGATCGTGCATTGTTTATGGCATATGTGATATCATGTTGAACACCCTATCGACCCGCCACCCAAGTGAGCCCAACACACCCCCTCCACCCTCCTACCTCCCCCCCGAACACCAGTGTCCAAAGATGCTCATTGTCAGTGGGCAGTCGCTATTGCAAGCCCCCTCTGCGGGTATCAGGGGCACCCCTGCCTGTGGAGCGCAGGTTCCTCCCAGATCTACGTTGGGGGCTGCCCTGGACGGAACTTGCAACGGATGATGTCTCTGCCTGCTCACGTCCATGCATGTCCCTAAGGGTTTGTGAGAGCTCAGTGAGCACACGGCGCACTGCGGCAAGTTCGGCACATACGTCTTTGGACGTCGCATGCAGTTCCCCCCTGAGGCTCTCGGTGCTTCTCTCCATTTGGACTCTCAGGCTCTCGGTGCTACTCTCCATTTGGACTCTCAGGCTCTCGGTGCTACTCTCGATTTGTGCCCTAAGTGTCTCAGTTGATGTTTCTATGTCTGCCTTAGTGCCCCCACATCCATCGGCATGGTCCTTGAGGAGCGTGGCCAGTTGCTGCTGTTGCACGATTAACTGGTCGAGGGACTGTTGCCTCTGCTGGGCCATGGCCATTTGCGGTGGTGTCACAGAGGGGCTGTTCGCCTCATGTTGCCCTGCCACAGGGCTTGTGGGGGATGGCCAGTTGTCGTCTTGTGGGTGCCCCTGCGTGGTATCCTCATGGTGTACGGGATGGAACAGACAGGGGGATTGGGACAGGTCATGGATGGATCTGACTTCGACATCCCCGTCTTCTGTGTCGGAGCATGCTGCCATTAATGGGGTGTCACCTATGGTGCTGCTGCCACCAGAGGCAGTACCTTCTGTGGCATCCATTGGGGGGACCTGTGGTGGTGCTGTTGTGGGCATGCTGGCTGCTGGGGTGCCTGTTGATGTTCCCTCCTGTGTGCTGCCACTTGATGTGTGCTGCTGCCGTGTCTTGATGCGTGCAGCTGAGGTGGAGGGTCTTTGGCCGTCGGTCTTGGCCCTCTTTGCAGGTGTGCTGGTAGGGTTGTCCTGGAGCTCGTCGTTTGGATCGGACCCTGTGGTGGAGTAAAGGAGGGCGAGCGTTATTAATGGGTCTGTGGGAATTGGAATGGCAATGTATCACATGCATTGGGGTGGTACCTGAGGGTGATTTGGGTCGGGGCCTTGGAGGTGCTTTCATTTGTGTGTGGAGTGAGGGTGCAGTTGTTTGGCAGCCTGCAGTTAGGGTGTGCCTGCTGCACATGTAGTGGGTGTTTTGGGGGTTTTTAATTATTTATGTATTTATTGTGGTTTTAAAGTGCGCTATCAGGCCAATGTGTGTGGACGTTCTCCTGGCCATGTGTTTCTGTTGCACTATGTGGGCACGTGGTACTTCACATGATTGTACATTGTGGTTTTGGCATTGTTTTATTTGGGCCACCTACCTGATTCTCCGGATGTCTGCACTCCTTTCTCCATCCCTCCGACTCCCTCTATGCTCTCCATTCCAATGGTGGAGGCACAGATTTCTTCCCAGGGGGTCAACTTGATGGGTGATTCCGTCCCTCCCCCGGTGGCTGTGGCAATGTTGCGGTTGGCAGAAAGTATGCTACGGACGCGTATCCGCAGGTCGTCCCACCGCTTCCTGCATTGCTGTGGGTTGCGGGGTGCGGTCCCCACCGCACTTACCCGCTGTGCCACCAGGGCCCATATGGCCTTCTTGTTCGCAAGTGCCGTCCTGGTCATTTGCGTGGAGAAGACGGCGGCGGCATTCTCCTGGAGGGTCTCTGTTAGCACGGTGAGTTCCTCACGGGAGAAGTGGACCTGCCGCTTGCGGTCGCACGCTTTCTTCGCTACTTTTCCCATTTTTCTTGGTTTCACTAGGGTGGATGATGGGTTGGGATGTGTCTCAGGGTGGTGTTTTTAGTGGTTGTGTGTATTTTGTGGTTTTATAGGTGTACGGGGTGTTGTTTCCCGTTCCGGGCCCATGTTTTTACTTCCGTTTCCGTATATTTACGGTCGCCGTACTTTCCGGTTGGCGCTCACTGCGGTGTCCGGTATGATGGGTGGCGGTATTGCACCTAGGGCGCCGTACGGCGGCGGTGTGGGCCGTTTTGGGGTCATTCCGCCATCGCGGACTTTGCACTTCCGCCATGGCGTGGTGCTCGTGCCCGATGGGTCGGAATGGGCCGCACTTTGCTCCATCGTGCAATGGCGGAAACGCTATTTACGCTGTGGCGGTCCGGTCAGTCGCTTTCCGCCAGGGTCGTAATGAGGGCCACTGTCACAAAAAAAAAGAATTTTTTTTTTTTTAAAAAATGGCCATTAATGGGCCCAGGGGTGGGTGGGGGAGGCCACCCAGGAGGTCCGAGGACAGGATGCACACCAAAACCCACCTGTGTGGATCTTGCGAAAAAAAAACACCTCCATGGGCTCATGGCCTACACGGCTACCCTTTTGTGGGAGTATCACTGCTGTCGCTCTCCTCACCCTCTGCAGCTGCATCAGGAGGTGGTGGCACTATGGGAGGCAGCCCACGCAAAGCCCTAGTCTGTTCCTCCATGGCAGCAAGCATGCGGGTGTGGTAGGTCTCGTTCTGGAGGATAATTGTGCGGAGGTCCCCATGCAGCAACTCACGGGATGCCCGGACCTCCGCCCTAGTTGCCTGCGGTGGCTGGGGGGTGGGGGTGGTGGGAGACATGAGTGGGGGCCTGGTGAAGGCTGCCCCTGGTGGCTGGGGGGTGGGGGTGGTGGGAGACATGAGTGGGGGCCTGGTGGAGGCTGCCCCTGCACTGCTGGGGGGTGGGGGGGATGGGAGACATGGGTGGGGGCCTGGTGGAGGCTGCCCCTGGGGGGTGGGGCGTGGGGGTGGTGGGAGACATGGGTGGGGGCCTGGTGGAGGCCGCCCATGGTGGCCGGGGGGTGGGGGTGCAGGGAGACATGGGTGGGGGCCTGGTGGAGGCTGCCCCTGCACTGCTGGGGGGTGGGGGTGCAGGGAGAAATGGGTGGGGGCCTGGTGGAGGCTGCCCCTGGGGGGTGGGGGGTGGGGGTGGTGGGAGACATGGGTGGGGGCCTGGTGGAGGCTGCCCATGGTGGCTGGGGGGTGGGGGTGCAGGGAGACATGGGGGGGCCTGGTGGAGGCTGCCCCTGCACTGCTGGGGGGTGGGGGTGCAGGGAGACATGGGTGGGGGCCTGGTGGAAGCTGCCCCTGCACTGCTGGGGGGCGGGGGTGATGGGAGACATGTGTGGGGGCCTGGTGGAGGCTGCCCCTGGTAGCTGGGGGGTGGGGGTGGTGGGAGACATGAGTGGGGGCCTGGTGGAGGCTGCCCCTGGTGGCTGGGGAGTGGGGGTGGTGGGAGACATGAGTGGGGGCCTGGTGGAGGCTGCCCCTGGTGGTTGGGGGGTGGGGGTGCAGGGGGACATGAGTGGGGGCCTGGTGGAGGGTGCCCCTGCACTGCTGGGGGGTGGGGGTGATGGGAGACATGTGTGGGGGCCTGGTGGAGGCTGCCCCTGGTGGCTGGGGGGTGGGGGTGATGGGAGACATGGGTGGGGGCCTGGTGGTGGCTGCCCCTGGGGGGTGGGCGGTGGGGGTGATGGGAGACATGGGTGGGGGCCTGGTGGAGGCTGCCCCAGCACTGCTGGGGGGTGGGGGTGCAGGGAGACATGGGTGGGGGCCTGGTGGAGGCTGCCCCTGGGGGGTGGGGGGTGGGGGTGGTGGGAGACATGGGTGGGGGCCTGGTGGAGGCTGGCCCTGCACTGCTGGGGGGTGGTGGTGCAGGGAGACATGGGTGGGGGCCAGGTGGAGGCTGCCCCTGCACTGTTGGGGGGTGGGGGTGCAGGGAGACATGGGTGGGGGCCTGGTGGTGGCTGCCCCTGGGGGGTGGGCGGTGGGGGTGATGAGAGACATGGGTGGGGGCCTGGTGGAGGCTGCCCCTGCACTGCTGGGGGGTGGGGGTGCAGGGAGACATGGGTGGGGGCCTGGTGGAGGCTGCCCCTGGGGGGTGGGGGGTGGGGGTGGTGGGAGACATGGGTGGGGGCCTGGTGGAGACTGGCCCTGCACTGCTGGGGGGTGGGGGTGGTGGGAGACATGGGTGGGGGCCTGATGGAGGCTGCCCCTGCACTGCTGGGGGGTGGGGGTGCAGGGAGACATGGGTGGGGGCCTGGTGGAGGCTGCCCCTGGGGGGTGGGCGGTGGGGGTGATGGGAGACATGGGTGGGGGCCTGGTGGAGGCTGCCCCTGCACTGCTGGGGGGTGGGGGTGCAGGGAGACATGGGTGGGAGCCTGGTGGAGGCTGCCCCTGGGGGGTGGGGGGTAGGGGTGGTGGGAGACATGGGTGGGGGCCTGGTGGAGGCTGCCCCTGGGGGGTGGGGGGTGGGGGTGGTGGGAGACATGGGTGGGGGCCTGGTGGAGGCTGGCCCTGCACTGCTGGGGGGTGGGGGTGGTGGGAGACATGGGTGGGGGCCTGATGGAGGCTGCCCCTGCACTGCTGGGGGGTGGGGGTGCAGGGAGACATGGGTGGGGGCCTGGTGGAGGCTGCCCCTGGGGGGTGGGTGGTGGGGGTGATGGGAGACATGGGTGGGGGCCTGGTGGAGGCTGCCCCTGCACTGCTGGGGGGTGGGGGTGCAGGGAGACATGGGTGGGAGCCTGGTGGAGGCTGCCCCTGGGGGGTGGGGGGTGGGGGTGGTGGGAGACATGGGTGGGGGCCTGGTGGAGGCTGGCCCTGCACTGCTGGGGGGTGGGGGTGATGGGAGACATGGGTGGGGGCCTGGTGGAGGCTGCCCCTGCACTGCTGGGGGGCGGGGGTGCAGGGAGACATGGGTGGGGGCCTGGTGGAGGCTGCCCCTGCACTGCTGGGGGGTGGGGGTGATGGGAGACATGGGTGGGGGCCTGGTGGAGGCTGCCCCTGGTGGCTGGGGGGGTGCAGGGAGACATGAGTGGGGGCCTGGTGGAGGCTGGCCCTGCACTGCTGCGGGGTGGGGGTGGTGGGAGACATGGGTGGGGGCCTGAGGGAGGCTGCCTCTGCACTGCTGGGGGGTGGGGGTGCAGGGAGACATGGGTGGGGGCCTGGTGGAGGCTGCCCCTGGGGGGTGGGCGGTGGGGGTGATGGGAGACATGGGTGGGGGCCTGGTGGAGGCTGCCCCTGCACTGCTGGGGGGTGGGGGTGCAGGGAGACATGGGTGGGAGCCTGGTGGAGGCTGCCCCTGGGGGGTGGGGGGTGGGGGTGGTGGGAGACATGGGTGGGGGCCTGGTGGAGGCTGGCCCTGCACTGCTGGGGGGTGGGGGTGATGGGAGACATGGGTGGGGGCCTGGTGGAGGCTGCCCCTGCACTGCTGGGGGGTGGGGGTGCAGGGAGACATGGGTGGGGGCCTGGTGGAGGCTGCCCCTGCACTGCTGGGGGGTGGGGATGATGGGAGACATGGGTGGGGGCCTGGTGGAGGCTTCCCCTGGTGGCTGGGGGGGTGCAGGGAGACATGAGTGGGGGCCTGGTGGAGGCTGCCCCTGCACTGCTGGGGGGTGGGGGTGGTGGGAGACATGGGTGGGGGCCTGGTGGAGGCTGCCCCTGCACTGCTGGGGGGTGGGGGTGCAGGGAGACATGGGTGGGGGCCTGGTGGAGGCTGCCCCTGCACTGCTGGGGGGTGGGGATGCTGGGAGACATGGGTGGGGGCCTGGTGGAGGCTGCCCCTGGGTGGTGGGGGTGGTGGGAGACATGGGTGGGGGCCTGGTGGAGGCTGGCCCTGCACTGCTGGGGGGTGGGGGTGATGGGAGACATGGGTGGGGGCCTGGTGGAGGCTGCCACTGGGGGGTGGGGGTGGTGGGAGACATGGGTGGGGGCCTGGTGGAGGCTGCCCCTGGTGGCTGGGGGGTGGGGGTGGTGGGAGACATGGGTGGGGGCCTGGTGGAAGCTGCCCCTGCACTGCTGGGGGGTGGGGGTGATGGGAGACATGTGTGGGGGCCTGGTGGAGGCTGCCCCTGGTAGCTGGGGGGTGGGGGTGGTGGGAGACATGAGTGGGGGCCTGGTGGAGGCTGCCCCTGGTGGCTGGGGGGTGGGGGTGGTGGGAGACATGAGTGGGGGCCTGGTGGAGGCTGCCCCTGGTGGTTGGGGGGTGGGGGTGCAGGGGGACATGAGTGGGGGCCTGGTGGAGGGTGCCCCTGCACTGCTGGGGGGTGGGGGTGATGGGTGACATGTGTGGGGGCCTGGTGGAGGCTGCCCCTGGTGGCTGGGGGGTGGGGGTGATGGGAGACATGGGTGGGGGCCTGGTGGAGGCTGGCCCTGCACTGCTGGGGGGTGGGGGTGCAGGGAGACATGGGTGGGGGCCTCGTGGAGGCTGCCCCTGCACTGCTGGGGGGTGGGGGTGCAGGGAGACATGGGTGGGGGCCTGGTGGTGGCTGCCCCTGGGGGGTGGGCGGTGGGGGTGATGGGAGACATGGGTGGGGGCCTGGTGGAGGCTGCCCCTGCACTTCTGGGGGGTGGGGGTGCAGGGAGACATGGCTGGGGGCCTGGTGGAGGCTGCCCCTGGGGGGTGGGGGGTGGGGGTGGTGGGAGACATGGGTGGGGGCCTGGTGGAGGCTGGCCCTGCACTGCTGGGGGGTGGGGGTGGTGGGAGACATGGGTGGGGGCCTGGTGGAGGCTGCCCCTGCACTGCTGGGGGGTGGGGGTGCATGGAGACATGGGTGGGGGCCTGGTGGAGGCTGCCCCTGGGGGGTGGGCGGTGGGGGTGATGGGAGACATGGGTGGGGGCCTGGTGGAGGCTGCCCCTGCACTGCTGGGGGGTGGGGGTGCAGGGAGACAATGGTGGGGGCCTGGTGGAGGCTGCCCCTGGGGGGATGGGGGGTGGGGGTGGTGGGAGACATGGGTGGGGGCCTGGTGGAGGCTGGCCCTGCACTGCTGGGGGGTGGGGGTAATGGGAGACATGGGTGGGGGCCTGTTGGAGGCTGCCCCTGCACTGCTGGGGGGTGGGGATGCAGGGAGATATGTGTGGGGGCCTGGTGGAGGCTGCCCCTGCACTGCTGGGGGGTTGGGGTGATGGGAGACATGGGTGGGGGCCTGGTGGAGGCTGCCCCTGGTGGCTGGGGGGTGCAGGGAGACATGAGTGGGTGCCTGGTGGAGGCTGCCCCTGCACTGCTGGGGGGTAGGGGTGGTGGGAGACATGAGTGGGGGCCTGGTGGAGGCTGCCCCTGCACTGCTGGGGGGTGGGGGTGCAGGGAGACATGGGTGGGGGCCTGGTGGAGGCTGCCCCTGCACTGCTGGGGGGTGGGGGTGCAGGGAGACATGATGGGGGCCTGGTGGAGGCTGCCCCTGGGGGGTGGGGGGTGGGGGTGGTGGGAGACATGGGTGGGGGCCTGGTGGAGGCTGGCCCTGCACTGCTGGGGGTGGGGGTGATGGGAGACATGGGTGGGGGCCTGGTGGAGGCTGCCCCTGGGGGGTGGGGGTGGTGGGAGACATGGGTGGGGGCCTGGTGGAGGCTGCCCCTGGTGGCTGGGGGGTGGGGGTGCAGGGAGACATGGGTGGGGGCCTGGTGGAGGCT
Source organism: Ambystoma mexicanum (assembly GCF_040938575.1). Taxonomy (NCBI): domain Eukaryota; kingdom Metazoa; phylum Chordata; class Amphibia; order Caudata; family Ambystomatidae; genus Ambystoma; species Ambystoma mexicanum. The sequence continues at coordinate 342,084,864 of NC_090921.1, read as the reverse complement.
GCCCCTGCCCTGCTGGGGGGTGGGGGTGCAGGGAGACATGGGTGGGGGCCTGGTGGAGGCTGCCCCTGGTGGCTGGGGGTGCAGGGGGACATGCGTTGGTGGGCAGTAGTGCAAGGTGACATGTGGGTTGGCTGGGGGGCATGGCCATGGTGGATGGGGTGCCTGCAGGACATGTGCAGGGTAGGCCCCTGTGGTGTGGGCCACCTGCAGGGGCCGTGGTGGGTGTAGAGGGAACACCTGGGAGGACCCACATGTGCAATTCACGTGTGGTGCTCCACGCGCACCCCTGTAATACACGTACCCTGATGGAATCGCGTGTGATACTTCCTGCGCACCCCTGGAATACACGTACCCTGCTGCTTTTGCGTGTGATTCTTCCCGCGCACCCCTGGAATACACGTACCCTGATGGAATCGCGTGTGATACTTCCCGCGCACCCCTGTAATACACGTACCCTGCAGATTTTGCGTGTGATACTTCCCGCGCACACCTGAAATACACGTACTCTGCTGCTTTGGCGTGTGATACTTCCCGTAACCCCTGGAATACACGTACCCTGCTGCTTTTGCGTGTGATACTTCCCGCGCACCCATGAAATACACGTACCTGCTGCTTTTGCGTGTGTTACTTCCCACGCACCCCTGATGCACACATACACAGGACAATCGCGTGTGGAACTTCCCGCGAACCACTGAAATACACGTTCCACGCTTGGCTTTTGCTGTTTGCCAGCCCTGTGAACTGGTCCACGGTTAGCGCAGCCCTTTGAGATGATTTGGGGACTTTGAAGGCTTTTCCTTGCGCGAGGGCGTTCTTGGGGGCGTAACTGGCGCTGCTGCAGGGTCGCTGCGCCACTCTGCGCCACGGCTGCTTTCGGAGCCTAGAATCCATGAATACGCTGTGCGATGAAAAGGATTTTTTCCCACGCGGCTGGCGCAGTGTATCGCACGGGGACACTGTGCGCCAGCCACGTGCGCCATTTTTGTGCGAATTTCTATGAATTACCCTGTAAGTGACAAAATAAGAAAACCTAAAGGACCTATAAAAAATATTGAGCGAGAGAATGAGGTGATTAAAGAATTTATGGCAATTAATGTTTATGATACTGGTTTTGATAGTGACTTGGGTAGTTCAGAAAGTGAAACTTAGTCCGATGAAGATGGAGTGTACGGATGATGCACTTGGCTTAAGGCCAAAAGGAGGGTTTGTTAAACTGTAATGTAATTGTACAGCCCAAATGTCACGTTATGTATGCTGTCTGTAAGCAAATTGCATCATGCAACGAACACCGCAAGCCACAAAGCCTAAATGTGGCCAGTGGGAATCCATTTTGTAATTGCCCGCCATTTTCTTTTTTCTGTAACGCTTTGCAAACTATATTTTGTGCTTTAAACTCCCACACGGTGCGAGGCCATAGCTTGAACTCTGAATCCCGGTTAGACTGGAATGTGAAACCCTGCAGAAATACATCGCTTTATTATTCGGTAAAGCCTAGAAGCTGTACAAGAGCTGCGGCTAATCAGAGGCCCAGGTGCCAGCTTGTCTTGCAAACGCTGTCGTAGAAGGCAGTTAACTGGAATTTTATGCAACTAGAGGTGCTCTTTCACAAAGGATGGTATTTCTTTGCTTTAGGACTGTCGGACCATTAGCCCATTGTTGGAATGTCTCCCTGCTAGAACATGATATGCTTCCTTGTGCCAATGCCCCGCATTCCCCAAAACAGTAAGCTGTCTCTGCAAACCTCAGCTAGAAATACTGAATGTTTAGACTGAATGAAGTTACGTGCCTAACTGTAAATTACTGAACCCTAGCTTGCACGTCATGTATATGGGTGGTCCGAATAATGATGTACAATGATGATGTATTATGTATATATATTACTGCCTCATCGACGGCTCACTCTCTCTCCTCTCACGGTGTTTGTGAGCACACGTCTTGAGGTGTTGAGACCCGATCGGCCGATGGAGATACTCTGAATAAAACCAGACATGTTTGGAAAACGAACCTCGCGACTGGCGTGTCATTTAGTATATGGTTATGGTGCCTTTATTCCACATATAGTCTAACATGGCTGTTAGCCGGAATCAGGTAAGGATGTGCTCCGACTGTGGTTGCTGTTGGAATCAGGTAATGATGCGCTCTGACAGCGGTTGCTGTTGGAATCAGGTAAGGATGCACTCCGACTGTGGTTGCTGCTGGAATCAGGTAAGTATGAGCTCCAACTGCATTTGCTGCTGGAATCAGGTATGCGCTCTGACTGCGGTTGCTGCTGGGATCAGGTAATTATGTGCTCTGACTGTGGTTGCTGCTGGAATCAGGTAAGGATGTGCTTCAGGCGGTGGTGAGCGTTACGCTGCCATAAGCAGATTAATGTGAAGCGCTTGCATGCGGGCGGGACAGGCTTAAATAGCCTGGCTCCAGCTACGCCCATTAGTTCTGACTCATTGCCCCACCCTGCCACTCCTAGAGGATGCTGCACGTGCAGCCCATCCCTCTCCTAAGGCCACGCCCAACCTGGATGCACGTGGAGGGCCTGCAGGGGGAAACCAGCACTTGCACCAAAATAAAAGTGTGCAGAGCATACTTACTCATGAGCCTGGTGCCAAAGGTTGTGGAGTCTGTAGTTCTTGCCCAGTGGCCATGACAATACCACATTGTCCACCATGTTCAATTCATTCCTCACTTCCCAAATTGCTTTATTTCGTGACCAACATCCACCCTTTTTGGCCACGTACCCGATTCAACATACGCCTTAACCAACTCCAAAACCTGGTCCTTTCCAGCTTCCTCCAACCACTCCTCTTTGCTCACAATACCTTCTTTATTCACAGACACCATTTCCATCTCTTCTCCTTTGTACTCTTTATCATTCTCCACTCTCAATCTGGACAAACTGTCAGCTAGAATATTTTCTTTGCCCGGAACAACCTCAACCATAAAGTGACGCTGCATCCGTGTAATCCACCCAGCTGCTCTCGTAGACACTTTGTCCAATCCCCTATTCTCCAATATTTCTTTCAGAGGTTTGTGGTCTGTGCATAAAACAAAACTGGTACCCCATACAAAATTTCAGAACTTTTCCATCGCCCAATAACAAGCTAGGGCTTCCTTTTCCAAAACTGAATATCGAACTTCAGGATCCCTTAAACCGTAGGACGCATGAGCAATTACACTTATCAAACCATCATCATCCACCTGGGACAAAACAGCACTAAGTCCCATTTCCGAAGCATCTACCGTAATCCTGCTCTGTCGTCTAGTATCAAAATGTCCAAGAGGTTGAGCAAGATCTATCTCAATCTTCAAGTTCTCAAACTCCTTTTCACATGTTTACGACCACACAAAATCACATCCTCTCTTCAATAACTTCCTCAATTCCACTATTTTACTGGCATAGTTACACAAACATCTGATAGAATTCCGTCATTCCAAGAAATGACATTAGTTGTACCTTATCCTCTGCAATCTTGATCTCTTTTATTGCATTGACCAAGATCTCCTTCGGTCTTACCCCTTCTCCTGATATCTCATGCCCCAGATATTCCACTCTGGAGACACCAAATTCACATTTCTCCTCCCTCAAAACAATGCCATTCTTCTAAAAAATTCACAACACACTATCTAATCTTTCATCATGTTCCTCAACCGTTTTCCCACACACTAGTACATCATCCTGAAAACAAAGCGTCCTACTCATTCCACCTACCAATCTATCCATCACTTTTTGAAACACTGCCGATGCTGACACCTTCATGTGTAATAAATGCTGTAAGCTTGCGAGATCCCTCATCTAATTACACCTGGTGTATTAACAATAATGTTTTCCACTGGGAAATAACCTTCTTCATCTGACGATCTCCGAGCTTCCTCTTCATTGACATGCAAAACTTTTCTTTCATTAAAGAAAGAGAGCAGTTTCTCCTTCTCTGCCTCTCTGATGGGGGTCCACTGCACAGATCCTCGTCGCCAATGTTAGGTTGCAATGATGAATACTCTCATGAACACTTTGTAAGCTTTTATTGAGCTTATAAATACATTAAGACCCGCAGCAGTGCCAGTACAACACTACCAAGGAAGGATCCAAAGCAACTGACATAAATGGAACTTCATCAAAAGTAAACACGAGCATCATAAACATATTTAGAACTGTATGATGTGCTGATGACATAACAATATAATAACATAATAATAAGCATTCGAAGGTTATTGAGAAAAGAAATTTTCTGAAACACTAGAGCGACTTAGGGGCTATTACAAGTTTCCTGGTATCCCGCCGGTAATGCCAGTGGGATACAGGGAAACTGACCCTACCGTTACCATCGCCTGATATCTCGGTATTACCGGAATATTCTAGGTTCTGGCAATGGCGGTAAATCCCCATTCCATGGAGTCTCACATGACTCCATAGAGGGTATTGCCGGAAAGACGCAAGAATGAGAGAGCTGTCCACCAAAGTAGACAATTGGAAAGCCGAACCAGACAAGAGAGGAAGCACAGAAAGAACAGAGCAAGTGACTGGGGAGAAGCCTTGGTCTGCAGAGAGCCCGCGGATGCCCGATCACTGCCAGATCCCCCGGGAAGGAGACAGCTGCCCGGGATCACAAAGCCCACCATGAAGGAGGCAAGCAGATAGGCAGGGTGCCCTGGTGCTGTAGGAGGTCCAGAGCAGCACAGGGGTGAGCTAAGGAGCTGGAAAATGAGGCTCTGGACCCTACAACGAAACGAAAACCGTTGTATGGTTTGCAGAGTGAAATCAAACGAATACAATGTACCTGTGGGAATCTGGGACCCACCCCAAAAACCATGAGAGTCTGTGACCCTAATAATTTGAAAGTCTGGGACCTGCACCCAAAACCACAAGGGTCTGGGACTCTAATAATTTACGAGTCTGGGAGCCACACTCAAAACCACAAGGACCTGGGAGCATAATCATTGATGAGCATCTAATGGAAAACCGTTGCATGTTTGGTAGGAGAATGAACCAGATGAATACAATGTACTTGTGTGAGTCAGGGACCCGCACCCAATACGCTCAGGGTCTGCGACCCTAATAATAGATGTGAGTGGTTGGGACCTTGACTCAAAGAGGTGACATTTATCTACTTTGATGAGAGGGTCTGGGATACGGAAACACACCAGTGAGATTTGAATCTACTTCTATGAGAGGGTCTAGGACCCTGAAACAAACAGGAGACAAATAATATTTAAGGGGTTCTGGGAACCTGAAGCAAATAAGGGACAGTCTCATACTCAGAAAGGTCTACGGCCCTGAAACAAGTGAGGAAGAGTTGTAGACTTGGAGGGAAGTGAACCAAGTAATACAACGTTGTGAGTCTGGGACTCACATGTGAAACCAAGGTCTTAGGCCAGGAGGGTCCGTGACCCTGACAGATAACAAATAAAGATGACTACATGTTTTAAAAGGACACAAACACGCCACATGACATATTGCGAGCCTGGGACTTGCGCCCATATAAGAGATTCTAAATAACAAGACCAAGATGGGCGGAAACTACAGGAATCCTACGCCTGGTAACAGAACATGCCAAGCTGCTAGGTCACGGGACCTGTGCAATTGAGAAGCAGTTCCTCCTGAGTTGTATCATCCAAAGACGCCTAGGGGAAAGAACTATAACCACAGCATTAGGGAGCTTCGGTTTGGGGGGCAAAGCATACCACGTTAATAAGAACTAGGAATTGTAAAAATAAACAGCAGCTCCTTTCCATATATCCAGAGACTCCAAATAAGAAAAAAGCTTGGGCTAAGAGCACTTTTATTTCCTTCAAAAGGAGATCAACCCGGCACATTTATATTAGATCATTAGTGTTAGGGGCAGACGTGGGTTTATGGGGTGTCCGGTCAAATGGTTGAAAATAAATGGTCGAATGACCATTTGATGGAATCAAAATGGTTGGAAAAAAAAAGGTCGATTTTTTTTATTTATTTGTTTATATATTTTTTTAAAGTTTTGGTTGCTTAAAAAATATTTTTAATAAAGAAAAAGGGGGGTTATAAATAAATAAATACATTCAACCTTTTTTTCGACCATTTTACTTCGATCAAATGGTCATTCGACCATTTGGTTTTCGACCAAATGACTGGTAACCGGTTAATGGGACACAACAGTGGCAGACTCTTTTTAGTTTCGGACTTCATGACAAAATCATGACTTTCCTTTGAGGCAGGGAAACCCCACTTAGCCGTAAGGACAGGGAGGCCTTTATTATCAATAGAGTCTATATCCAAAATTCTGTAAGTGCTGTGTCCTAGTCTTACTTCTGCACCTTTACAGTGTCTGAATGTGCTTCTGTGTAGTCTGCACATGTGCAAGTGGGAAAACAGAATAACAAAGGATGCATCTGATAGTTCCAGTCACGAGTATGTTGTTGGTCTCCCTCCCAGGCCTGCCACGTGAGTAAAATAGGAAATGGAAGTGCCTACTGTCTCGCCTTATTCTTATCTGCAGTGCATGGAATGCTAGTCTCTGCCCTCCGTTTAACACGGAGTGATCTGGTTTGTGAGAAAGAATTTCAGCAAACAGTGTTTTGCTGGAAATTCTCTAGGCGGCCACTTCCCTTATTCGGTGGGTCAAATTAGCAGAATGTGTTTTTTGGTTACAGCTGTTTGTAGAGGGAAACAAAAGCAGAACCTCCGCAGCACCCTCCATTATGCTAATAATATCAAATGCCCGGGGATTGGAAACCTTTGCCTGCCCAAATATCTTGGGCTACAACTCCCAAAAGCCCTATCCAGCAGGCTCTACGATTGGAGATCATGGGAGTCACAGTCCAAAACACCCGGAGAGTTGCTGGGTGGAAATCCCTGGCATACGTGTCTTTATATGCCCTAAAAACCTGATTCATAGACATGCATGGTGCCTTTGAAAAACCTTACCACTTTTTAAAGTTTTTAATTAAGGCAAAGTCACACAGCCCTGCTTCTGACACACAACAGAAAATTGAATATAATAGTAATAGACCCCCCTTTTAATATAGTACTTCATGCCAGGTCCCTCCTTCTAAGCCCTGTAAAATTAGGCACTATTCCCCCACCCCCTTTCAATACCGATAAATGTATCAAAAATATTTGCTATTTTTCCACAATATCGTGCTACCCAATTTATCAGTCTGGGAAGTAAGAGAGGCTGTGTAAACCCGTGCCCCATCAGTCAGCAGAGAGCAATTAACTCCTGACCTGGTACCTTGCTTAATGGGACCACCAGGGAAATGGGAAGATCTCCAACATGTTGCCATATTTGAGCGGCCAACGGGGCTGGGGCAGAATCAGTCACATGAAGGGGTTGGCCTGTCCTTTTACTCTCTCAGATGCACCGCTGCCAGCCTGTCAGAAATCTCCTGGTTCCTCCCCTAAGGGCTGATAATGTCTTTGGACCCTTCGCCAAATTGGGCTTTATCACCGCCCCCCCCCCACCCATACATCTTTGGTTATGTTAACTTGACCTGGCTGGACAGGACAGGTCATAGACAATAAACGGTTCCTTCAGTTAACCAAGACCCAGTAATTACTAATGCAAAGCATTTAATTATTGCAAGCTGCCTTCAGATGCATACATTTTAGCAATTGAAATTGTGATGAGGTGTTAGTACCTGCATGTCAGGGGAGTCATTGGAAGGGTAGGAGGGACACAGGACAGCTTCTTCTCACAGCAGTCCTTGAGTGTCTCCCCCAAAAACTTTGAAGTTAGCCCCTCTCCCAACATTTGAACAGTTAACCCCCCTACTCCCGAAATGTTAGCTTAGTTGTACCCCTGGTCATTGACGCATGGAGAGCTAGTTTCTGCAAATTGCTCTTTCTTCCGGTTGGGCCTAGGGGGATACAGGAAACGAGGAAAGGGTTACATTAAATGTATGTGGACATATACAGAAAAACATGCATGATTAATCCACACAGTGTTATGCTAGTCTCCTATATGAAAAGAGGTAATTAGCCAAGCAAGGCAAAATATTTTGTAGAGAAAAGTAATTCTCAGGGCAGTTTTTGTCTGACAATGTAGGGTTATCTCATGCAGGAATGAGCACAGCACACTCTGCTGCCACTTTACACGCCTCCCTGAGCACTAACACTGACAGATTCTTCCCTCAGGACACATCGCAAGGGAAGCATGGTATCATTGGTTAAGCATGGTATCGAACTGCATGACTATATCCAGGAGCATAAACCAGATATTATGTGCCTCACGGACACATGGCTCACGGAAGCCCATGGACCAACCATAGAACAGGTGACCCCTCCAGGTTACGTGTTCTTCGGGAAGCACAGAGAGAACAACATTGTGGGTGGAGTGGCCTTACTCTGTAAAAAAACAGTTGGGGTTTTATGAGGCTAAAATACAGTGCGCTGGTTGTGATATTATCCATGTGAAGCTGACCTCAAACCCTAATTACAGCCTGAATATGGTCTTACTTTACCGCCCACCAGGAGAAGTATGCAATTTTAATGATGACTTAGTAAATTTAGTTGCGTCCATGCTGACTATCAACTCAGGGCTGGTCATATTGGGTGACTTCAATTTATGGAAAAATGATAAAGCGGACAAAAAAGCTCTCCTATTAGAAAAAATGATGAAAACTCATCATGTCGCCTATTACAATACTGATCCCACATATCTTAGACTGGATTGGAGGGGGAAACGTCCAATTTGGACCTATTTCTACCACTCCATGTATCTGGTCTGATCATTATCTCCTGACATGTTGCCTGGAGCTCTCCGTTAAACCCGCAAGAGTGCATGCTAGGGCACATACAGTGAAATCACGTAATTTTAAGAATATTACTTAGAGTCACTTATGAACAAAACAGATAACCTCGATGACCCTGAGAGGCTTACAAAAGTCTATAATTAAGTTATGTTAGAAATGCTGGATATTTATGCCCCTATGAAAGATAAAACAGTTAAAGACCTGCTTAATCGCCATAAATGGTTTCCCCCTGCATTAGCCAAACTTAAAACTAGCAAAAGACAGGCGGAACATACTTGGCACAAAAACAAATCTAATGAGAATCTGTTAGCATGGAAACTCATTGAAAAGCAGTATAAGTTGATGATCACAGAGATTAAGAAATCTTTTTATGATGATCAAATCAACCAGGCTGGAGATAAGACAAAGAAACTCTTCTGTCTTTTTAGAACTTGGGAGAAACCTACGGTCTGTGACCCCTCCATTAAACCTACTATTGACGATTGTAGCAGAGTCCAGAAGGCCTTTGCAGACAAACTGCTGAAGGCCCAAAAAAAGAGAATTTAACAGGAAACATCAACTCCCTCATCGTCAGATCCTCTGCCCATACCTAAATACTTTAAAATAGGCAACTCCACCAACCCTTCAGGCAATTTCAATTTCATAGAATCAAATTTAACTGAAATGCTGGAGTTACTAAAAAATATGCACCCCAAAAACAGGGGAAATTTTCCCCTCAAAATATATATTGGAACATCGAGAATTGTATGCACCGCTCCTTTGTTGGTTTGTCAGTTCCTCTTTCCATACTGTTTCCATAAAAAATGTGGCAGTTACCCCCTTGTTAAAAAAAACGGGTTTGGACCCGTTGGAAGCGGCTAACTTAAGACCCATCACAAATACTTTATTTTTCCTTAAGCTTATTGATAAGGCAGCCACTACACAGCTACAATCTTACGTACTTAATACCGGTAAACTGCATGTGAAGCAATCAGGTTTTCGGAGCTTCCACGGAACTGAGACCGCACTGTTGGATTTGCAAGCACATATGCTTGGTAAACTGGAACACAGCAAGTCAGGGCTGTTGATGTTATTAGACCTATCGGCAGCCTTTGACTTGCTGGGCCATAAAATTCTGCTCAACAGGATAGCGACTGTTGGCGGACTCTCTAACAATGCCATTACTTGGCTCAGATCCTTTTTGGAGGGTCGCCAGTCACGCGTTTACTGGGGCGACTGTGCTTCTGAACCACAGACTATAACATGTGGAGTTCCCCAAGGGGCATGCCTCTCCCCCTTGTTGTGCAACATTTACATTCTACCCTTATGTGTTGAGTTGGAATCCCTAGGGATCTTTTTCTGTAATTACGCATATGACTTTCAGTTAGTACTGAACATAACCGGGAACCATGATGTTGATCAACAAACCTTGAATGTAGCATACCACGTCATAAAACAATGGATGTCAGCAAATTGGCTTTGCTTAAATGCTGCTAAAACTGAGTTGATGCTCTTTGGTTCTCAGCACACTCAATCCAAACTAAAGCAAAAATATAATTGCTTCTCTATAGAAGGCATTCTAATTAAAATTGTGCAGAAAGTCAAGACCTTAGGCACTTACATGGACGAAAGTCTTGATAGTGAGGCACATGTCACAGTCATCTCTACCAACACTAACTACCATCTAAAGGTACTTAGACAAGTAGCTCCGTTAATATTGGTGGAAAAACCGTATAAAACTTGTAAGAGCAGTGATATTGCCACGTGTGGACTACTGTAACGCCTATTTGGAGGAGCCAATAAGGCTGATATTCAACAGTTGCAGAAGATACAAAATGCAGCCGTGCAAATCATCTTTCAGATGAAAAGTTCTGAACCCACTAGTGCTGCAAGAAAAAAACTTCACTGGGTCCCAGTGGCAGCTCACATTCAATTCAAACTGCTCACTCCATGTCACAAATGTATCTTTGGTAATGCCCCCTTATATCTGAAGGAGAAGATCAACATCTATCAACCGAATAGATGTTTAAGATCCATGGAAGGCTCCCTGTTGGCACTGACATGGATAAAAAGATCCTGTGGTCTAGGACGGGCCTTCCATGTTCAGGGTGCCCAAGCCTGGAACACCCTTCCACCTCAGATACTTAAGATAGAGGATCATCTTGCCTTCCGCAAAAAGCTAAAGACAATTCTGTTTAGCTAGGATAAATCACCAGTTTCCTCGTCCTACTTCTGTCTTTCGGCGCCTGGATGCCTGCGGGCTTTGGTGCGTTATAAATCCGATTAACATAACATAACATCGCAGCAGGCAGCATACTTTATCGTCAATGCTTTTCTTTCATAGTGTAATAACTGCAATGACAATGCAAATGCCCCTTTTTTCCTGTGTATGTGTGGTGTGATGAATCCTGAGATGTCATCACTTCTAGCCGAGGGGAAGCCCCATCCAATGAGGCCAGGGAGGTGAGGCTGCTACCCGATAGTCCTCCTGGGGGTGATATTCAGTGGGAGGATCTCATGTGGAGAGACTCCCCCTCTAGGGACAAGGACGAACATCTAGGGAGAACACGGCATAACAAATCTCAGCCAACACCTTACACACCTCCCTACTATTTAGGCCCCAGCATCTTACCCAATTCTTCCATGTACCTCTGCAAACCTGAAGATTCACTATCTATTAATAGTAGATCCAGGTATTGATGCAGTGCCTGGAAAGCTGCCAAAACTAAAAGTACTGAGACGAGGTGGCTCAAAAGAGGCATAACAATTACCACGGAGCCACTAACAACAAGGACTGATGTTACGCAAGGGTTTGACAAGCCCTATAATATGGAAATTGATGAAGGATTCAGCATCTTCTACAGCAGAAGTGAGAAGTTTGTTTCAGCAACCCAGGAAGTTCAAACCGGGCAAAGGGAGCAGAAAGGGGAGCTGGCTGAAGCCGAATGAGTGGCAGTCCTCCACCTCTTATGAGGTGTACCATGGGTTCCAAACAGGGACCGTCCCTGAGTGGGGTGCAAGAGGGCGAGCTGTGGCTAACGCCAAAACAGTGGGGCTTGAGAAGCCGCTAGAGAAAACAGTCGGTAAGACGAGAAGGGAACCAGAGAGGCTGGCAAGAAGAACTGCGTAACCTGAAGGAGCCAGTGACATGTCCCATTAGGGAAACAGGTAACGGGAAGTGTGGGATACCCGGCAGTGGGAACGGAAATACTACTGGCCACCTTAGAAGGGTCTGGGGCCTACATGCAAACCTAGACAGAGTTAGAGGGAGTCTCCCTCGTGCAGGGGGTCAAACAGAGCCACTGACCACCAGGGAAGGGTTTAGCACCCGAGAACCGAAACCTAACGCAAGTCATCTTCTTTGTGGCAGAACCTGAAAGGGAATCAACCCAGGTCTGCCAAGGCCATGTAATAAGGAGATACAGGTCTGGGACCTGCACCCACAAAGAAAGACCAAAATACTCTATCTTACCCTAGGCCGTACCTGGCATGGGAGTGAACTAGGTATGTCACAACATACCAGTAGAGCGATGAATTGTGAAACTACATTTTACAAGGGGTCAGGGGAAGTGAGCTAGTCCCCCAGGTGCTGTGAACTGTGAAAGAAAGCCTGAGAACTGCCAGGGGAAGGAAGAGATTCTCCCTGGGGTCGTGAACTGTGAAATAAAGCTTGGGAAAGGCCAGGGGAAGGGAGACATTCCCCTTGGTATTGTGAACTGTGAGAGCAAAGCAAAAGAAAGTCAGGAGAAGGGAGCCATTCTCCTGGTAGTTGAGCCCGCTAGGAGGATCAAACCAGTGATCCAGGGGAATGCATTCATTCCACCTGGTATAACAAAATAGTGAACTTTCTGACACAGAGCATTAGAGGATCTGCAATCCTTGTGTTTGTTTATGAGCTACTAAAACCAGGGGAAGGGAGTCATTCCACCTGGTAAGGAACTTGCAACCAGAACTCCCAGTCCAGGAGCGGGAAGTCATTCTATTGGACCAGGAACTATGGTGGTACTAATTAGATTACAGTGGCGTGACACAAAATGTAGGGCCCCCCCCTGCGAGCCATGCTGAGGGCGTCCCCAAATCGGCAACAAATCATGGGTCGCGCCACACTCTGGGCCGGCCTAGATTACCACGCTTGTGCAATACGCACAAACGTGCTGCTGCATGGGTACGTCGCACACTGCACTAGGAGAAATATATAAATATGTATTTTAATGCATTATACAGCACACTTTCTGAAATAAAATTGGCTAAAAGCCAGAGCGTTTGCAGTTGTTTTGTAGGCTAACACCAATCCGAAAATCAAATGCATGCAAGTCACCAAAAGTGCAGAGAATATTAATTCTTTAATTAATATAATGCTTTTCTATTAATAAAATGCCATGCCACAATGAAAACATGTCCAAGTGGCTGCACAATGTAGACTAGTCTAGACACGTAATCGCATATTATAGTAAAGCATGCCAGGCCACATTTAGACATACCTAGACTGGTTGTACGAAAATGCCAGTCGAAGCAATAACACTTATCAGGGTTATTTTATCACAGATGCCCAGAAAAATATACAATTCTGTGGTTAGAAACGGCTAGACTGGCAGCACCCGAATGCCAGTCTAGCCAGATAATTACACTTAGCAGGACTGTGTTATCAGAGAAGCCCAGTTAACAAAAAAGTCAAGCTAAACAAAATAATGACTAGACTGGCTGCACCAAAATGCTTCTGTAGCCACTAACACCACATATCATGCCTGTGTAGCCTGGACATGGATGACCATTGCGATTTATCGCACAGTCTCCATCCCACCCCATCACTTCACACCCCCCTCTCTGTCCCACCCCATGCCCCAACCCCCACAATCATTTTCTCACCCCAGAATGACAACCACGTCCCTTTTCCATGTCCCAGTGCTTACGTATGAGGCTCCTTGCCTCATAGATAAGTATTGGTACGAGGCACAATAGGGCTATGAGTAATGAAAATTACCAAAAAGTAACCAAGGCATTACAGACAAGTAGTGGCACAACACCATTGAGCTGACAGGGCTTCAGCCCTCCCCACAACCCCACTTCTGAAATGTTGTGCTATGTTGACTCGACCTGGCTGACCTACAGACCCTTTGCCGTACAAAACAGGACACAGACGTTAAACGGCACCTGGGTTTCGCTGTTAACAAAGGTCCAGCAATTACTAACGTAAAGCATTTCACTGTTAGTACCTGCGTTCAAAGGCATAATTGTTTAGGCAATTGAAATCTTGATGTGGGTTTAGAACTTGCATGACAGGGGAGTGATTCAAAGGGTAGAGAGGGGACAGGAGACTGCTTATTTTCACAGCAGTCCATAAGTGGGTGCTATCAGACTTAAAGGAGATAGTTAACTGCTTGTAAGATTGAAGCTGCACTAGAATAGTCTCATTAGAATGCACAAAGAAGTAAGATGTCCCCACACAAATAACTTTGCCCCTCCCCCACCGCCTGTGTAGTTTGCACCTCCCCCAACATTTGAAGGGTTAGCCCCCTGAAATGTAGGTTTCGTTGTGCCCCTGAACACTAGCAAACACACCATTCACACACACACACACACACCCAGCAACCCATACATTTAAGTGTGTACCCTTTCACCATGCAGGCACACCCATGCAGCCACCCATACATTTAAGTGTGAACCCTTTCACCATGCAGGCACACCCATGCAGCCACCCATACATGTAAGTGTGCACCCTTTCACCATACCCTCACACAGGCAGCCACCTTTGCATTTAAGTGTGCACCCTTTCATCATTCAGGTACACCAAGGCAGCCACACATATATTTAAGTGTGCACCCTGTGCTCCGGGACCCCCAACCGGCCCATAGAGTCAGGGTTTGCCCAGAAGCACTTTAAGACAAGATAGCAGGGCCCTTGAGATGGATGGGGGTGCAGATTAATACTCCAACACTAAATCAATAATGACAACTCGACGGTTTGGCAAAGGGAGTCAGTTTAATGACAAGTACAAAAAACTGGGAGTATCATGAATATCAGCGAATGCGTGATCTTCTCTCTCGCTTCACAACTCCAACCAACTTCATAAATACAACATCATTTATACTAAAATCTCATCATCATTGACGTGTAACAATGAAAAGTTGGCATGCACTTCTATTCGTTCAGGAAAGGTAACTTTAATATAGGTACTCTATCTGTATATGGTAACGGAGTAAAGGGATTGGATAAACACTGTCAGGTGGAACATCCAAGCCCTACCTTAAAAATTGCTACTGTAGACGTCACTAAAAGTACGACGTCCCATTGGTTCTACTAATTATAGGACCCTAGATTACTTAGTCCACTGTGATTGGGTTGGCACCAAACCCCCCCTCATACTTTTCCACTTTTCCCAGCAGCACGCAGAATGGTCGGCAAGGTGCAGGGTGCCCCTTAGCTCCCTCGGCATTCCTCCAATTATTGTTACAATAAATCATTACTTTAGTGGCCATGTCTCAATTATTTCATTGTGGTTGGCCTCAAGACTGCATCTCCTGTCTGCAAAAGTTCTGATATCTTCGCCTGGCCTGTTGCCATGCGTAGGTGTGAAGGTCTCACTTCTCCTTGCTCGGCTGGTCACGTGATTCAGACATGACGAATGTGTCTCTTCTTTATGTAATTTGTGTATTTGAATTTCATTTCACCCACCACCTGCCTTTGTTTTCTGATCTTGACCTTTCAGAGCAGGATATTCTGTTCTTCGCTTCAATTAATTGTAGCTACTGTTCGTCTATTCTACTGATACGACCTTGGTTTTCCTGGCACGAGTTGCCTCTGCTGAGTTTCGTTTCTGCCGCTTATTCTCGATTTTGCTAAACGTGAAGCTCTCCTCGTTTGGCCTTTAGTAACCTTTGGTTAATTCTGCTTCTTGTGCAAAGTGGATGTATACTTATTTAACATTCTTTCTTTGAGGTAGATTATGTATAGTGACGCTTGCCACACTATCTTTCTACTAAGCATAGCAAGCCACATGATTTTCTTAGCTTTCTTGCGGTTCCAAGCATATGTACATGCGTAAACTGGATGAATATCTTCATCATGCTCATGGCTTAAGCTTCTTACATCTGACATTGTCCTTTCACTTTAAGTTCACGATATCCCTGGCCCATGGCGTTTCATCTCTTTGCATCATTCTCTGGTCGTCATTTCTTCTATATGTGAGTCAGTCCGGGTTCTCGTGTCATCACCATTCATTTTCCATTAAGACCTTTTTGGTTTTTTTCAGGGACTGTACTTAGATGATCTTTATTTCATTTCAATTGTTGATATGGTTTTCTCAATGGGTACCTTACTGTCCATGGTTTCCTTGCTACTGGTACTTCAATAGGCATTGTTCTTCTGATAGGTACTGGATAGAGCCCCACTGCGGCTCTCTGCTGGTTTATTTGCTCATCATACGTCACATATTTCGGTGTGAACGTTCTTGGTACTTCAAAATGGACGGTTGGAGTGTGGGGTGTATTTGGGACCTCCTCTACAACCCTTTCACCATACACTCAACACGCACAACCAGCCACCCATATATTTAATTGTGTACCCTTTCACCATACACTCACACAGGCAGCTACCTATACATTTAAGTGTGCACCCCGGCAGCATTGATGATAGCAGGTGCAAAATGGTGCGAGTACCTTGGTATCTAATACAGTGCTTGGCAAAATCCTAATAGGTATACACAAGACAAAACTTCCCCAAGCTTGTTTTTAATAGGACTTCAGTGAAGGAAACGCTTATGAATCGAGAAGCTGAAGGCAGACCTGGTTTAGAAACTAGTCATTAACCTGCAAAAGACTGCTATGAAAAAACACTGGCAGCCACTTCTAGCGCGAAGTTGGATGATAAGGCTTGACTAGAGGGAGCTCAACAAGATCTCATGAAGAGGTGATTTGGGAGATGTAAGGGAGGCATGGTATCACAAGTATGACACTGACGCAAGAGATTCAATTTCAAAACCTTTATTCAATTTTCGGGGTTTGGAAAAACTCCTGCTTTGCCCTATAGCTCTGGTGGGAGTAGTGTCTAGCATCAAATAATAAAGAAAACACAGTACTAGTCAGTATCTAACAAATCAAAGATGGCCGATACTAACAAAACCTAATGCCTGCCCCATCTCTTATACAAAAAGTGTCTAAAGGGGAATACGTATGCAAAGGAAAATCAGTGTTATAACATAAAGAAGCTATGTGGCTGAGTCAGCTCTCCTTCCCATGTTGGACAGCACAGAGTAAGACGGTCCCCATAAACAGGATGACACACTATGGCTCAGCTTCTCAAAACAAAGGCAGTTCAAAACGTGGATTGAGGCCTGTCTGGCCTTGCATGATAAAGTCTCTAATTCCAGATTTCAAAGGTTCTTTCACAGTTCAACAAAAGTTCCTGTAGGTGTCCCTCGATCGGGCTTGGACCTATCAAAGCAAAACGTTCACATAGGTCTCCCTCTGTCGGGCTCGGACCTCTCAATCACAGCAATTTCAGGGGTTCCCTTCGCCAAGCTTAATTCACATTCTTTAGGGGTTCCCTTCCCCTAATTTATCACATTTCCGGTCTCCCTCAGTTGGGCTCAGATCTTTTCCTGATGTCGAAGACTTTTTCATGTGCAAGGCTTTTACTATAGACTTTTCCTTCAGCTCACACTCTTGTTTTATTTACTCCAGTGTCTCTTGGTCTTGGTAGTTCAGTATCATAAGCACAAACATTCAACATTCACCTTTTCCCTTCCCCTTTTGCCGAGGTTAATCTTGATCATTACGCATTTTAGAGTTCATTCACTTTGTCGCTTTATAAAAACACATTTCACCTTTCATGGAGACATTCGAGTGGGCTACTTCCTTTTTGCTGGACCACTCCACTACTCTGTCTCAATGGCTTCACAGTTATCAATAAGCAGCCTTCTATTGTGAGATATATTGTTGCAAATTCAATCTTTCCTTAACACATGCCAGTCTTTCATGTCGCTCGCCAACTGACCGGCTGTGTGGATTCCATTCTTGTCTTTGCGGTTTTAATTCATAAGTCAAGTTTAATACCACAGGCTTGGCCTCAACTCACCAACTCTTATCGTTCACCAGGGAGGGTCACTTGCGCCCTTGAAACACAATGCCGTCTTCTGGTCTGGGATTTGGCCTTCTCCGTGTATCTTTCACGGCTCTTTGGAGGTAACCATCTCCTGCAGGGATCTCCTGGGTTTCTCTGCCCTTTGCTCTCGTCCCTCTGTCGGTGACTCTGGTCTAGTAGATTCGTCTTCGCCCGAGAGGTTTTGCTCATTTTCATGCTCCACCTTGCTCAGAGTGTGCCTCTATGTTCCGCCTTTTATCCGTGTGGGGAGAGCTAATGGGTATCAGATGTATGCAATTAAAGTCAAGTGCCTGACTTTGTCTAACACAATTAGCGGGACATGTCCAATCAGATAAGTAAGGATTACCCTCTTTACTCTCAGTCACCCTCTTCCTCTGCCCAGTGTTTGTGTAGAAAAGGGGGGAGTTGGGACATTGGAGGATCCTAAAAAATAGGATGAGTCATGGGTACGGGAAAGGGGGGAATACCACGTCTCACCATCGATTGCCTGACCCCCAATTTCCAAAGACCCCTCACCCAGGTGATCCTCCTGCACTGGTCCACCCCGAGGGTCTGGATCCAAAGGCGATGAACGTGCCTTGGCCACCTGAGAGAGAATTCCCCAGGGACTAGTAGGTGAGACACCCTTTGGTTTCTCACAGAGGGCAAGAGCAAGAATCGGGTGGGAATGGCCTTAGAGGTTAGCATGGCCATGGGCAGTGTGACAAATCAACTTCTGGGGTACCAGTGGTCCAGGGGTGAATATCGGTTTCTAAAGCCCCACACCTCAAATACACTATAAGGGATCCAAACAGATTGGAATAACAAGCAAATTATAAACCTCCTTGTCCAATTTTGGTAACATGGACGGAATGGTAGACTTATCTCTGAAAGGTTGTGTATCATTGGTTAGTTGCAACACAGGAAAATACAATTATTACCCAATGATAAAAGGGAATGTCCAGTCAAGGTTGTATCAAAAATATTTACTTTATTTATATCACAACAGACAGTTCTAGCAACGGGTATGAAATACAACCCACCCTGTAAAGGAATGCAGAGTACAGATTGTTTTAAAGAAGGACAAGGGATGCACTTTGGGACAGGAGGGTAGTCGGTATGGTTAATAACCTAAACAATTTAAGGTTTCTTGCCTACAACACAAAACAAGCAATGGATCTTAATATGTCTCTATGGGCCATCTGGGAACCACAAAGTACCTTGTGCTGTAGGTGTTCCTGGTGCTCGACAGGGTCTAGTCGACTTCAGGGCGCTTTGCATGTTTCTGTGACCGAGTTTGAGATGAGAGTCAGCTGCGGGTAGCAGGCGGCAAGACGGTTCGGTGAGCGATGCTGGATGAATGGCTGTAGGATGACCTACACAGCGGCTTGGGGTCAAGAATCGTCTCAATGCTGATTGGCGGTTCTGAAGTACTGGTCGAGATGTCTCAGATGTCTTTAAGTGATGGCAGCTTCACAACGGTCAGCATTGCCTTCGGTTGCAGATCGAGGAACTCGACTGGCTAGAAAATGTCCTTTAAGGCAGTCCTCAGTAGATGCTTGTCAAGGCATTTCTCCTTGCTTCTTCGATGGGCTCATGTCGTCCTTTAAGGCGGATGGGCCAAAGCTGAGGAGTGTGAGTTAGCTGCCTTGTCCTTAGTTTTAGGTTCAGAGATCTTCTGGCATTTCCTACCCAGGAAGCTTGCTGCAGACCTCAGAGTTCTGGATTCCCCTCTGTTCCCTGGGAGATGTTTAGTGGAGGGATATTGTTTCCCTCTTTGGAAATTCTGGCCTTCCTTCGATGGCGGAAGATGTAAGGCAGACTGTGCCTTCAGCCAGGGTCCAATGTTGAGGGCTTCTTTGTTACTTCTGGTGAAGTTGTCTGATGATCTGCCAAAAGAGAGGCTCTATCCTCTTTTAAAGACGAGTGTTCCAGAGTGATTGGTGTATGCTAAGCCTACCTTAATGAGCCCCACACCTGGGGTCCCTACCAACAATCTTCTGTATGCATGAGGTCATAACCAGAGTGCTTTGCAACAGGAAAGGTAAAGGGGTGAAAACATGTGATACTAAGTCCCACCCATCTTCCTGTCTGTTGTTGATCAAAGAGTCTCTCTGGTTAATGGATCTCTCTGTGGTCCTGATTAAAGAGACAGGTCTCCCTTGAAGTTGCAATGAGACCAGACTCTCTGGCTCCTGCAAGCCACATTCTAGTACCTTATGAATGAGGTCCCCCTATCGGTGTAGCCTACTGTAAACACACAGTCTCAGATATGACAGCTCCCCGTCATTGATACTGAAGGCGGGAGCTGGCTTCAGGTTGACACAGCTATATCTGAAAGGTTGTTGGGCTTCCTGTTTGCTTTGTTAACCTCTGCAGCCAGGCGCCATGTGGGCATGTTTGAAGTACCCTTTAATTAGTATGGTAATCACTGCCACCAGCTGCATGGCCAAACAAATGAACAGGATGGATCTTTGGAGCCTTTATTAGTTAATCAGACTGGCATAGCAGGGGGAATCTTGATCCTTCTCCTTGCTGGACATGACATAGAGTATTCCTGGCTATCACATTCTAACTAAATATGATAGGGTGGAATGTGCCTGTAGGCTGTGTCCACCCGGAGTACACAGGTCTATGCATTTTCTGTGGTGTGAGCATAGGAACATGTGTGTGTATTAGCTCCCCCAAACTTTCCTGAGGTTCATCTATCATCATTCCATTTAATTAAAAATATCAAAAAGCCCAGGCAAGCGCACACCCACCATGCAGATGGTTGAATCCCTCACAGGCAGTCAATGGATGGGCAAATAACCAAACAAAAACTACCAGTTGTGTGTCCATCTTCATATGCCATTCCTCGTCATCTGTATTCTAATGCACTAGTTTCAGCTTATATGTTTTGCACTGAATAGCCCAAGCTAATAAACGAGTAAACATATGTAGAAGGTGTCACTGTGTTTAATTTCTCTCACAGCAGCTGAATTTGGTGTCCTTCAAGTTCTCCAATTTGCTTGGGTGGGGGACGAGCCAGGACAAGTGACCGCTCCTTGCCACTCCTCTCGAAGCCTGTCCGTGCTGCGTGTGCCTTTTGCTTGTGCTTGTTGTTGTCACACAAGTTGTGGCTGAGAACCTGTGAGATCTTGTTAGACTGCGCGCACTACACATTCGCTCACCTAAAAAATGAAGAATAGGAAAGTGACATTTGTCCTACCACATACCTTTGTCTGGGCTGTCTTTTTTTCAGTGAACATTTAGTAATTTGTATTTATTTATGTTATGTATTTATTTGTAAAGCGCTTACATGTGGCCTGTGCTTTCCTCTCATATATGTTTGTAAACTTGCTCACATTGGTGCAGACTACAGGGGCACATTCTGGGCCCAGCTGCCCAGGCATAGTTGTAGCTGTGTTGCAGACAGAGCGTAGCGTGTCTCAGTGCATTTTACTTGTGTGTTTCTTTGCATGTTGTCGTTACGGTGCCATTAAGGTGGCTCCTGTGGCCATACCAGGCAGCAGAGTTCCCAACCTATTCTGTTGCCATGGTGTGTGAAAACTCCCTATTTTGTTTTTGGCGGGTGAGAGCCCATTGAATTGTATGGGCGTGCAGGGGGTTGGCGGGTGAGTGCGCTGATTACAAGGTGGGTGACACACACAAAAAGTGTGTGAGTTGAGAGATATGAGGCAGGCATATAAAGACAAGGAATGTCCTACGAGTGCCCACCCTGAACCCCAGTTACCAGAATGATGACTTTCATATGCAGTTAGTGAAGTTGTTCGTATTGAGACTCCAAACGCACAACGGTCTTCTTGGCGGTCAGGGACAGAGTGCTTCTTCCATTTGGAACAAGGAACTTTTCATCACAATTAATTTAATATGTGATGTCATCAGTGATGTGATCATTGACATTTGTGATGTTATCTTTGATGTCCTGGGTGTTAGTGTTAGCAGTGCACGGCTGTGGATGCTTTGCTTAACATAACTGGCGAATATCTGGGGTTTTTCAGTTTTACTTGTAACCATAACAGCCCTTTAACAACATGTTTTCACTGAATTTCAAAGGTTTTTACCAGTGCACTTGAAAATTGGTACAACTCCTAATATCATACTTAAATCCAATATAGCAGCATTTTTGGCCAATGTAGAAAGTTTGAACTCAAAACGGTGCTGTTCACCACCTTCTAGAATCATTTTTAACACATTTCTTCAACTTTTTGCACCATTTTTTGGTCACCAGTACACCGAAACTGCATTTTCAGCTGATCTAGGAAGTTTCAAGCTGAAAATGTACCCTTGCACTGTTCCTAGACCTATTCTTACTGACTATCCATCTACAATCCAGGACAGATCACATGCTTGGAAGAATATTACCACAACTGGTAATTATTTAAAAAAATGGCATTAGCCATGGCCATCATTTCTCCCCAGGAGCCACCACCACCAACACTACCACCACTAGCTGGCGGGCCTAGACAACAGAAAGAGCGCAATGATGCAGAAAACAAGCAAGAGATCCAAGAAGATGAGGTAAAGGAAATACCTACCTCCAGCACCCAGAAAGAATCATGGGTGTGGCAGTTCTTTACCACCATTGGGGGTGTACAGAAGGCTAAGGCTACCAAGGTGAAATGCATTGAGTGCAATGTGTACTCAGTTGCGGACAACCTGGGCAGTACTCCTATGGGACCACCTCCATGTACCGTCACACAATCCAACCACAACAATGCTCTCAGAAAGGCTGTTACTTTCTCAGGAAGTAGTAGGCTGTCTTCCTCTACCTCATCTTCCTCAACCAATACTGCCACCTCACAAGCTACTCCTGTGGGGCACAAAATCCCCCCAGCTACCTTGCAAGTCATAAAAGAGGCTGTTCGTCCAGATCTTTCCAAGACAACAGTACACTGTATATACTGAAACACACCAGTCTGCAGGGGTAGCAGTTTCAAAATGCTTTCGAGACTGTAATCAAGGAGCATGAGAAACACTGCCCCATATCCTAGAATGAACGCATGCCCAACATCTTCCCCTGTCCACCTGCCCCTCCATATCTGTGGTTGGTGCCACTGCCCTCATTTCCCTCCCCACCATACTTCCTGACCTCTCCTGCAAAAAAAATAAATAAATTAAAAAACGAAATAAAGGTTCCTTTACAACCCACCTTTCAAAGTAAAAAAAAGAAGCAAAATAAAGAAGCTTATAGACTCCACCTACATAACATTTTTCAGTAAAGTAGTTACACTCATAAGATTTTCCAACATTCCCGTTAGCATTTTCTACTATGGACAATTGTTTACTAGAGAAAAAGAAAAGAGCAGAGAAACAATTTTCTGTCCCAAATACTTTTCTCTAGCATGCAATACGGACCATAGCCATGCACCTTCATGACTATCCGCGGTCTCTGCAGTCCCCTCTCCAGGCCATGTATCATCAAAAAACCTGGATTGCACGTGCACACTATCGCACAAGACAGCCCTTCCTTTTTACTGTTATGTTTGTAACACTCCCTCATTGCCTGCTTTCAAACTGTAACACACTGTGGGGACGCGGGGTGAGGGTGCAGTGTTATGTGTGTGGGGTGTAGATTGGTGCCTGTACAGGGAGTAGGAATAGTGGGCATAGGTGCCATTTGCATTTGGGGGTGCACATTGGTGGCTGTACAGGGAGTACGAATAGCAGCCCTAGGTGCAATTTGAATTTGTGGGGGTGCAGATTGATGGCTGTATAGGGATTAGGAATTGTGGTCATAGGTGCAATTTGCATTTGGGGGTGCAAATTGATGGCATGCAACCGTTCTCTTTGAAGGACTTTTCTCAGGGTGCCCTTGCTACTGAGACTCCAAATACCAGCATGCAGCAGTTCTTTTTGCATTATGTTTACTGCAAAGCGTGTGAGTTGAGAGGTATGGATCTCAGACAGAAAGTGCCAGGATGCAACAATGATGTCTGCATTACTTTTCTCAGTGGTATCTTGGCATTCGGATTGCAAGTGCCAGCATGCGGCATTTCACGAAGAGAAGGCTGACTCCAAATGCCCCCCTTTCTCAGTGTGTCCTGCAGCTGGAGGTGTAAGGTCTGCACGTCTCTGTGTGTTTACTTTCCCAATGTATGTTAGGCATGCTGTTCTCATGGTTTCGCAGGCACTGCTTCTCCCTTGAGTCAGTCTTTCAAGGTACTCAAGACATTCTGGCTGCGAGTTCCAGCATGCGGCCTCTTTCTATGGGTATCAAGTCTTTGTGCCAGATAAATGTCATCCCAACATGTTTTTATAACGCTTTTATTTTTCTCCCTTAAATGCATAAGTTGCGGGCGGAGGGGAGGTTGAGTGAG
The DNA here is from genome assembly GCF_040938575.1 of Ambystoma mexicanum. Classification (NCBI taxonomy): domain Eukaryota; kingdom Metazoa; phylum Chordata; class Amphibia; order Caudata; family Ambystomatidae; genus Ambystoma; species Ambystoma mexicanum. The sequence goes on along the minus strand of NC_090921.1, from coordinate 342,060,763 downwards.
GTAATATGGGATGCTGAGAGGGTGGGGGATAGGCAGGTGGGGGTGATTACAGCCCCGTCTCTCACATTATGCGGAAATACATTTTTTTAAATTCTGGCAAAAAATACTGCAGTTCATTTCTGTCCAACTTTCCACATGTAGCTTTACACTTGGTGTCCACTTTCTCAAGGTGCGCCAGGAAGCATGACTCTAGGTGCTAGCGCACAGCTGTAATCCTTGTGTTTGCTTTCTCAATGGTGTGCTAAGAACTAGGATTCTTATTTGGAGCATGCAGCCTTCCTGCTGGTGTCCACACTCCCATGGTACACTAGGAGCTGTGATGTCAAGTTCCTGCATCCAACAGTACTCCTAGTGCTCACTTTCCCAAGGTGTCCTAGCAACTATGACTCCATGTTCCAGCATGCAACAGTACTCCTTGTACTCATCTCCATAGGTGATGCAAGCATTAAGACTCCAAGTTCCAGCCTACAGCATTACATCTTGTATTTACTTTTGCAATGGTTTTCTTGCTTTGGCCTCCGAGTTCTCTTTCGTTTTATTTCCTACACTGGTATCTGGTATTCACTGGTGGTCCATAGCTCCTTCCACTTGGATCGCTCTCGGAGAGGGTTTTATCTCGAGCTGGATTCACTGGGCCTCCAGCGTCCTGCCTTCCACCTTTGCCGATTCCTTGCGTGTTCTCGGACTATCTGGGGCATAACATTGTCTCAGGCACCAACGAAAAAGTGGCCCACAGTTGCAAATAGGAATTCATTCCTTTGGGACGCTGTTTGAATAGTATCCAAGGGGAAGGTTTTTGATCAAATGTGATACAAATTCTACATTTTAAAGAATATTTATTCAGCAACATTGGTCAAAACTATTAGCCGCATAGTCAAGTAACTCATCAAACTGGTCAATATTGGCCAAAAAAGTGGGCCACTTTGACCCAAAAAACGGACCCACACAAGCATTTTGCGTTTTTTGGTTCAGCCATGGGCCTATAGTGGTATAGGCCAGTCCGAGCATTTGCATTTCTGCTCTGGTCTGTGTCTGGCATCAGTGGGCCTTCTTTTGCTTGGTTGCTCAGCCCGCCCACTCTCTTCATGGTCTCCTGCGTTGCATCTGCTCCATAGCTCTCCTCAGACTCTCTCTAGACTCTCTCTAGTGTCTAGCCTTTCACGCGTGAAAGCCCAGGTCCCCTTGCAGTGGCCAGAGACGCCAGACTGTTTCTGTGTTCCTTGTGGTGAGTGCAAGGGCTCGTCATCAAATGTGTCAATCACCATTGATCCTCAAACATTCTTGCGCAACTTCTCCAGTCCTCGAGCGCATTCTCTTCTCCCTCTACTCTATTTGTTATTTATTTATGTATATATTTATTACACTGCTTTTATAGCACTTTTATCCACAGCACAGAACAACACAAATTGGCAGTACATTAGTTGAGAAAAGCGAAAAAAGGCATAATCCAGGAAATAGCTGGCAAGACAAAGTGAATAATCAAGAGTCGTGATTTATGAAAAAGCAGCGTATAAAAGAGATCTAAGACTTTTTTTTTTAAACTGTGCAAAATCAATTCAGGAGCGAATATCCAAAGGTAGAGAATTCCACAATTTAGGAGTCAGAAGTTGAAGTGAGAGCAAAGGAGAAGGCCCACAGGGTAGTTGAGGGACAGAGAGAAAAAACAGGGAAGCAGAGCAAAGCTCTCTAGTAGGTCGATAGAGTAAACAGAGGTAGGGGGGCCAGAATACTTTTAAAACTAAACAAAGGCATTGGCACTGAAATCGCTGTTGGACTGGGGCAAGTGAAGAGGAGTCCGGTAAGTAGAAACATTAGAAGAAAAAGACAGACAAAATAATGCCGCAGAGTATAGATTTGATCGTAAAGGATAGAGAGCAAAGTTAGGAATACCCACATACAAACAGCCAAAAAAATGGAGGCCAGATAATACAATAGTGTGCAACAGGCCCTTATTAGAAGCAAAAGCTAACACATAATCCATTTTCTCTATATTAATATGATAAAAGCAGGAATGAAGATCAGCGACTATTTGGGCATGTGATGAAAAGTCATATGATGAAACCTAGATTGCGTGATTTATGATAGATAGGAAGCTGAAGTGGAGTGAAAGAGATCAAAGAACAAAGGGAATCGAAAAAGAAGCAGAAGTTATTTTTGCGGTGAAGACAAGAAAACGGGAAGACGTCCAAGATTTGACCGCAGAGAGGGAGGCAGAAAGACACTGATGAATAGAGTCATTGAAAGGGTGTACTTTAAATAAGATTTATGCATCATCAGCATAAAGACGAACCTGAGAGCTCCGATCTGAGCTTAAAGAAGACTGAGATGACATATAAAGCGTAAATAAAAGTGGGCCAACAACTGAACCCCGAGGAACACCCTAAGAAAGAGAAAGCAGACTTGAAGACAACCCCTTCCATGAAGTAGCAAATGAACAATTAGCAAGATGAGAAAACCACAGAGGAAGAGCAGTATCAGAGAAACGCAGGGAAGCTAGATCAGTCCTTCCAGAACCACATAACCAAGAAGGCCCAATTTGACTGGCTCAGAATCTCTACCCTTTGAAAAATCAAACCCTTCATACCACCGCAGGACTTCCAAACTGTAGTGCAGGCTCGTGTGGTCTCACACATCAAGGGGGGAAATGCTGTCCTGGCAGGGCTCCGAGTTGCTCACTTGGCTCCCTTAAAAGTAGTCCACCATTCTGCAGCATGTTTTATTATGGGAGCATGGAAATTTGACCGAATTACTCCCATTCTACGCAAACTACATTGGCTTTCACTCTAAGGCAGGATACTGTTCAAGACTGCAAGCACCATCTACAAAGCAGTCATGAGTAGCACACCAGTGTGGCTGGTGGCTAAGCTCCAATTATCTGGTGACACACGTATAAGGAAGTGAATCAAAGATTCCAATGTGAAAAAATGCCTCCCACAAAGAAATGAATGCACTTCGTCAGAAAAGCAAGTTTTATGGCATGCTAACAATTGGTATGGGCTAGTCAGTGCATTGGAGCTGAAAACTAACATGATTCTTTCTGAATGACAATAATGTTGCAACTTATATACACAGTTAAACAATTTACATAATCACAAATATTATGTTAGAAAGTCATTCCTGAACCCCCCATTGGCTAACTGTAATGCAAAGTAGTTTAATCTTCCTACCTTTAGAACCCTATTGGATACATTCACAAGATACAACCCCTTAGACATGCTCTTCTTTCATAGTTAATTATGGCGTACGCCACATAATACGTTTATCATTCATGTTAATGTTAATGTTAAAGGACATTTATACAGAGCACTATCACCACCGGAGTGGTCCTCTGGTGCTCTGGTGGATCTGAAAGGTAGGAGGGTGGGATGGATTAATAGGGCAAAGTGGAAAAAGGTAGAGCAAGGGTTGTGATGTTCTGTTAGAACAAAAAAATGAAAACAACAAGCACACCTATTTAGTCAGGAAACTTATTTAGATGTAGTTACCAAAGTAAGTTGTTTAAGGTAACTGTTTAGTTAAAGGGTTTTTAAGGTGCTTGGGAGAAAAGAACAGCCTTGGTATCTAGGCTGTGGGGGAATATGAAACGAAGGGTTTCCTAAATAGGAAACGTGCATCCCCTGCACACTGTTTAAATGTCCTGAGCCTAAGTAGTGTTTATAAGATCCAGTCTAATGTCAGGTTCCCCAAACAAGGAGGAAGGGGACTATAGACCGTCCTGTATTTTCAAGGTATTGCAAGATATTGGTTCAAACATTTGATTTGTCACATCCTAGCATGTACTACATTTCAAGTTTAGCAATTAGATAATTTGACCAGATTGTAAATGTAGAAAACAGTATGTTTCTTTATTATGCAATTGGCCCAAGCAGTTTCGAGTAAAATTCACTCTTCATCAGAGGCAAAAATTCATTTTCATTCAATTTCTATAAAGAAAACAACATTTTTGTAACAATTAGATTTTGAGGACATGTCTAAATGAAAGCATTGGAACATAATAGTGGATCTGTTTCAAAGAAATACTCCATTTTGAGCGATTAGGATCACATTAAGGCTAATAATCATTTAATAATCGGGAGTACAAATATTGCAATCAATATCCAGTGTCCAATCAACAAAATATCAATAGATAATCATGTTTATATTTTAAGTGCACAAGTTTACAGACTAAAAATCTTCTTAGTTGTCATACTAAAAATGCCAGAAATAAAATGCTTCTAGGAAATGGGAGCACCCAATCTTAACTGAGTCTTAGCTTCAAAAAATGACCAAACTAGTAGTGGATGTGTATCTTTGTCAAAAAATGAAAAATACGGCTTGTACATTTAAAATTAAAAAAAGGGGGAAGAGGAGGCCCATGCTGGCCCACTTGTGTGTGAAATATGGGAACCCATTCTTACCTTTAGCTCACTAGGAGTCTCTTCTATCTATGTTGAGCATGACATCTTTAAAATCCCTGTCTTTGTTGGGCTTGCGGGCGTCTATATTGTAGATCCATAGGGAGGGGGTAAATGTGGTTCCGATTCTGCGGGTATCTTTGTCTGCAATTACCACGCTTTTAGTTTTGATGTGGTGTATTTAGGACCTTTTAGAGATTCAAAAATGCCTGTGGAGACATGTCACTAATTGGTACAAGTGTCTAAGATGTATTATCAAGAAGCATGTATTGAGGCTGATGCGGAGCTTACCAAAGAACTTGGGATGTTTGTATTTTCAAGCTGCTAGTAGAGGATAAGGTGGAACCTCTTTGAGCTTCAGAAATGCCTGTGGAGACATATCACTAATTGGTTCATGTTTCCAGGATGTATTATAATAAATAAACATGTATAGGGGCAGATTCAGAGCTTACCAAAGATCTTGGGATCTTTGTATTTTCAAGCGGACAGTAGAGGATAAGATGTAAAATTTCAGTCTTCAACTTCCCATACCTTAAGTTTCAAATAATTCTCAAATGTTTCTCAATATGTTTGAGAAGCAGCGGGTTGAGGTGCGGGCTCCTGTAAAACCCACAGGGAAACTAATCAATAACATGAAATGTTAATTGAAGCCTAAGTGCGGGGAAAATGGAGTCAACCTTACCTGACAGCAACGTTTTCTTAAACATTGTTTTGCTAATTTGCAGCATAATCAGATACCTAGTTATTGACATAGAGCTTTTTTGCTTTTTTCTTTTCATGTTTTCTCCGTTGTGGAACACTTGGATCTGGTATGTGTTATAATTTGTTCATCTAAAACATTGTTGTTACACAATGGTTGACAATTGTTGAAATGTTGGTAAATGCAGATAGATCACTCAATCAATGTACCGCCCTGATGAAGGTTTTTTGTAACCGAAATGCATTGGCATCTGTACATATAATCCTAACCTGATTTGGTGCAGCCTCATTGAATATGATAGGATAATATTCAAAAAGAACTACGAAAAAAGGAATGTGAATAAACATTTCCATAAATCATCACATTTGATGACAACAATTTATTATTAATAATGCTGTGGATAAACTATTTGATACATAATCTTCCGAATGTGCAGCCCTCTTTAGGGCCAACTGCGAGCACCAATTTTTGATAGAGCAGATTTACTCTATCTCTTTGTTCATAACTCTTGAAGTATGTCATTATGTATGTATTGGTTAGTGTTTATAAGGTTTATATAACCATTAAATAACATTTTAACATTTTAATGAAAAAATTAAAGCTTTAAAAGAGGTGCTCTAATATGTATTTATAGATTGTCCCAAACAATCATATGGTTGTGTTTGTTCATCATCAGTTGCTCTAGGGTGCCAAAGGTAGCTCCTGGTAGCTGTTGGTGCCAAGCTAACAAGGCTCTACTATGCTAAAAGCAGGAGCTTAATAGCTCCAAGCTCCCCTCAAATTCCAAACCTGCTGTCCCACAATCATAACGTCCAATTTCGCTGCTAGGCAGTCAGCAAGCTTTTTTGGAAGATTGGCACATGCTAACTTGATTTGGGTTTCCACCCGGGGGATATTAGCAGAATCGCAGGGTGGATTCTGTCCAGTAATAGGCTCAAGAGAGCAAATTCTTAAGTTATTTTACTGGTGGCCAAATATGATCATTTGTAGAAATCTCCCATTTCTGGCTTTTATGGGTCTCACTTGTGCTTTTGATATGGTGAAGGGGTCCAGGCTCTGGACGGTGCTATAAGATCTAAAGATAACGCTGCATCTTTTATTTTTATTGAAGCTTTTGCATCATGATACTCTCGTAGAGAAGCAGCTGAATGCCTCTACAGGAAGTCCCGCCCCCCTGCTTGCGGTATTTTGGAAGCCAGAGATTCTTCCATGTTTGACACCCATATGTGTGCCAATTCCGCAGTGAATGTTCGATAGAAGGTACCCACTAAGATAACCATACCAGATGTATTCCCGAAGAGATGACAATGTGAGGAAGTCCCCGAAAGGAATATGAGAAAGACCAAAAGAGGAGCTAGTGACATTACAAGAGACGAGGGTGATGCAATGTGAATACTGGTTCAAGAGAATGCATGGTCCTTATAGAAACTGATGACAAAGTTAAGAATCGAGTAAACTTTCACATGCAAAAAGAAGATTGTATGTGTGTAACGCAATGTAGAAAATGCAAGCCATTCAATAACTGTACATATGCAGCAACACAAGAAGACTAAGTAACCATAGAAGCTGGCTTTACGTAGTGAATAGACTGCAGGCAGAGCTGCCATTGTATAGAGGATGGACATCGGTATCATGAATTAGTAAGCCCGAACCTATGGAGAGGAAAGGCCGCAAGCTGTGTCGCAGCAAAGAATTAGCTCAGATTGTGGATATGAGTGGCAAGGCTGTCTGGCCTGTTACCAAAGTTGAAGCAAGCCAAGTTTGGTTATCTATTCTCAAAGGCAGTAAAACGTGAGAAGCTGAATCATCCCTTGTTAAGGTGCAAAGAAAGAACACCAAGCATGCCAAGAATTGGGCATGGAGTTCCCGGTCTGCGATAGTGCATGCCCATTCTTACATATATTCCCAGAGACAAGAATACACTGCAAGGCCAAGTTCTAAGACAATCTTAATGGCAGAAGGCATGGGTGATGAGAGACGATGGACTAATTGGGTGGGGAGGTAAAGTCATGTCCACCTCCTGGCACTGGGTATGAGCTCACGTGGTGCCAAGTGAACCTAATGTTCCAGACATGGCACGAGCATGCCAACCAATTGTAGAGAGCCATATAACGAAGGGCCTTATAGTTTGAGAGCCAATGATATACCGTGTACTTAATAAGTGTTGAAGATGACTTACAGTAGAGATAGGCACAAGTTGTCCACCTGACAGTAGACACCCAATCACAACCTCACCCCTTATACAAAGTATACATAGATATTCCTCTTGAGCATATCACCATTCCTCATTGGTTTTTGCCATATAGTATGACGTCACATATGATGGATTTTTAGTATATAGATGTGATTTTTTGTGAAATGTGCTGAGAGACTCGAGTCAACGTCCATTGATGTCCATTGTAACTCTCTGTTCTAGACAATTGATAATAAAACAGCAAAATTTGCCATCTTATTATTATAAAATGATTATTATAAAAGGTATAAAGCGCATATAAGGCCCATAGGGCATCCAGGCGCTAGCGGGAGAGGGCAGACTCAGAAGCTCAGGTGCCAGATGCTCTAGCAGAGGGGAAGAAAAAGATTAAACAGATGCGTCTTCAGGGCTCTCCTGAAGGGAAGATAGTCAGCCAACGTCCTTAAGCCTAGAGGAAGGGCATTCCATAGGCTGGGCGCTAGGACAGAAAAGGAGTGACCTCCCATTCGCTTCCGACAAAATTTGGGAATCGCGAGAAGCTGATGAGAGTCCGACCGTAAATTTCTCCTATGACAATATGTTACCAGCTTGCTTTTCAAAAATTAAGGGCCCACATTGTGCATGGCTCGATGGTCAACATGCAAGATCTTAACCTCAATACAAGCTGCCACCGGCAGGCAATGCAAATGATGTAACAGAGCTAAAGACGAAGTCAGCCGAGGCCCCCTAAGTGCCAGTCAGGCTGCAGAATTCTGCATAACTTGTATCCACTGGATCTGGTACTTAGGTTGTCCCAGATAAATACAGTTGCAATAATCCAGCGAGCTGATTATGGTAGAAGTCACCAGGGTTGTCTAGTTTTCACAGGGAAGCAAAGGAAGAATTTTCCTTAGAGCCTTAAGTCTTCCAAACCCAGAGCTACAGATGGCGGAAATCTGAGCCACTCGAGACCCATTAGGTAGAAGTTTAACTCCAAGACTCTTCACTGAGGCACAAGTGAGGGGACAGGAGCCAAATGACTCCGGCCAATACTGTGAATTCCAGAGGCGGTCCATTTCTTGGGGCCCAACCACTAGGACCTCCCTTTTACTACCATTTAATTGCAGCCAATTGGCTGCCATCTAGCTTCCGACTTTCTCTAGACAGTCTCGCAGCTTCTCGGGAGGAGCAGCCTGTGAGAAGTCCAGCCGGAATACAAGGTTTGTATCATCGCATAGGAGTAAAAAAGAACTCCACATGCAGTGATAAGGTCCACCAGATGCCGCACGTGCAAATTAAAAAGTAGGGGAGAGGGAGCTGACCCATGGTGGCCTCCACAGAGTAACCCCACCCTGGAGGAGTAGCAAGTCTGAAAGGAGACCGTTTGAGCACAACCTGTCAGGAAGGAACCGAACCATGCCAAAATAGGGCCAGTTATTCCTGGTTGCTCAAGCCTAGTCAATAGGATCTTGTGGTCCACATTATCGAAAGCCGCTGAAAGATCTAGGAGAATAAGGACTCCAGTCTTTCTGCGGTCCTGAAGCAGCGCGAGATCGTCCAGTAAGGAGATCATCACAGACTCAGTCCCCATCTTGGGGCAAAATCCTGACTGGAAAGGATGCAGGCAGTCATTCACTTCCAGAAACGAGGACACCTGGGGCGTAATCACTGTCTCCAGCAGCTTCATCATCGCAGGAAGCAGAGAAATTGCTCTGTAATTTGCTGGCAATCTGTAATCCAAGTTAGCTTTCTTCAAAAGAGGCAGGACCACTGCATGTTTCAAAGCCAGCGGAATCACACCCATTGAGATAGAATACTAGACTGGTTTGGTCAGCAAGCCAACCGCTCGAGGGAGCAAGACTTCCAAAATGTGCAAAGGGACTGCATCTAATGGAGAAACCGATTTAAGGCTCAGAAGGGCCTTTCCTATAATGTCACCAGTTATAGGGTGAAGTTCAAAATTATTTGCCAGAGAAGTGGAGACAGTGCCAGTTCTATCCAAAAGCACTGCAGCCGTCTCCCCAATTTGACGATCTTTAATGGCCTTGCGATTATCAGTAATCTTTTCCTGGAAAAAAGTACTAATCTCGACACTTCTCAGCTGGGCATCAGGATATTAAACAGAATTTCCAGTAGGGCTCACTGATAGTTCTTTAGCTACCCAGAACAATTCTCGAGATGCACAGGATACCTCAGTATTCCTAGTTGTATAGTATGTAGCTTTTGCAGAGTGAATCATCTGATGATAGCAGAGCACGGCTTGCTTTTAAAGATTGCGTGTGTATACGTCCTCTCTCAGGTGCCATCTTCTCCCATGCGTTTTCAGACTTGTCTCTGGGCTCTCAACTCCAGAGTATACCACATCTCAGAAGGTTTGATTCTACCGAAATGAGGGAGCCTCAGGGCTACTTGATCGGCAACCTTCTCCAAGGCATTTAATAGGGATGAAAAGGGATCAGCACCCCTCTCCCCGGAGAGCCGGTGCTCCTCACATAAGGACTTCATCATACCCATCTGGTCTACTTTGTGCCACAGTCTACAGAGTTGTAGCCCATGAGATGATTTAGAATGACAGGGAGAGATCTGAACCAGTACAGGGACCAAGAAATGGTCCGACCAAGTTACAGGCACTGGAGTGCAGCTGGAGACTCTACCAGCCTCGGAACAAATAAGGTCAAGTAGATTACCACTCTCATGAGTGGGAAGATGATTACACAGTCCCAGATAAAGAGCAGACATGCACATCATCAGATTTTCAGCATAGTGATCCCTAGCATCATAAGGGTGGATAAATCCCCCAGTACCACCAGATTAGGGTATGTCAAATTCAAATTGCCCACCAAAGTTGATCAAAGTTAATAGCAAAGTTGGCACATTTTGCAGAGGGTGGTCGATATAGCAATAAAAAATGAAAGGCTATGTTTGCGTTAACCTGCATTCTCATAAGTAATCATTTGCAAGGTAAAAAATGGGTCACTGGGATAAGCAAATATTGAAGTGTCCTGATAAATAACAGCCACGCCACCACCTCTATTAGAAGGCCTGTCAATATGAACCGCTGCATAGAAAGTTGGCATAAGCTGACAGAGATCTGGGCCACAGCTTTCAGAGAACCAAGTCTCTGTAATAAACATAAGATCCGGCATCGTATCCTTCAAAACAGTATACAGATCATAGCTATGTGCAACTGCTGATCTAACATTGACCAGCAAACAGGTTAGTAAACTCGAGGTGTCACATGACTCCCCTCTACCTAGAACCTCTCCCTTCGTAGGAATAGGGCTAAAAGTGCTCCCTTTTGGCTCCCCACGGGCAGCATCCCCATAAAGCAAAGTATCTTTGGCTGCCAAATTTATAAATTTTGCCCGAGAATAGCTCCTAATGGCCTTTTTCTTACCTATTTCCAAGGAACTAACATCAAAGTCAAAGTGGCCTAGGAGCATAGCCCTATCCTAGACGAGTCCCGGACGCACCCATACGTGCTTGCCTTTTTCATGCTTTTGGTGCACTCAGGAAGCGCCCACAGGGCGCGTCCGCTCCGCATCCATTCCAGGGCTCAGACTAAATAATGCCTGGAGGCGGGGCGTGGAGTTGGAGAAGATAAAGGAAGCCGACTTACCCGATCTAGAATATAGAGATCATGTTGTCAGCGTTCGGCGCAGTCAAAGCACGCACACACGAGTCACACACAGTAAATGTTATTATGTTAAAATCCCTAGCTAAAATAGAATTAACCAGATAAAAATGAATGAAATAAATATTTCAGAAGGTAATTTCACCGCAATTTAAAATGTTATATTAGCTCAAATTAAGTGAAAATGTGTTTGCAAAGCCTAGAGGACCCCCAGTTTCAAATGGAGCCGCTCCGTCTCTGCTCTTCCAGAGTTGGTTGGATTATTTGGCGTCAGAGTTATTCTGCACCAGAGATGGCGCTAGAGAGCCATCCAAGATGGCGGCTTCTCAGTGAATTCCGTGTAGCTCTGACAATCGCAGCTTCTGTGGTGCCTATATCACCCGCCAACGCCACCATCACATGCGCAAGGCACTATGGCATCAATAGAGGCCCACCAACTAGCCCCAAGATCTGGCTGAAAAGGAACCCCCCCCCGTCCACGCAGAATCGCGGCCTACGACATCAGCGCTGCGGACGCCTGGAGGGAGAGCACCCTGCCGCAGTGTAGATTGGAGCTGAAGGGGAACATCCGGCGAGCGCCAGACAAGACCTGCCGGAGTTCTGGGCCACGGCGGCGGGGCGCTGACACCCGCGCGGCCCCAGCACCTGAGCAGGTGGGGGAGCTCCTGGAGCGGCAGAGACCCAGCCCGGAGGGAGGAGGCGGCACTACTTTGCCCAAGCAGGCTATGTACAACAACAAGGTACGAGCGCCACGTGCAGCTCCACGAACACTCACTCGCGCGGCGTACTCTCCGGGCTGACCCGGTCCTCCCGTGTGACACATAAATCAATAGCAGACGCGGGGGCGTCCGGTGCCTCTACCGTTGGGATCCGTGTGCTGAGGGAACTCCGGTCATGGCTGTGCCACACAGGACCACCAAGCGGGCGCAAGACATAACGCAGAGGCCCACCAACAATTAAGGAACACACGCCTGGATCACTCTGGGGCAATGTGCTCAGCTGGCAGAGCAGGGAGCGCCGCACAGCCCATCTCCAACACATCAGACAGGTGGGACCGTGGGGGAGCAATGGGGAAGCACCGGACAAACCCCCACCGCCAAGTTGCATTCCCACGCCGGCAGTAGTGGCTTGCCAGAACTATAGACACTAGCCCTAAAAGAACAGAACCGAGGCGGCATCGCCACACAACCCCGGTGTGCCTCAATCCACAGACAAAACTATCCTGCTCACGCCTACGAGAGCTGCCTCCGTGGGCCCCCTGGTTCCCTTACCTGGCCCCACCAACTGCTCGCAACTAGGCGGCTGCCACACACCACAGCCGGCTCAAATCCCTCATCCAGGAGAAAAGCAGCAGACGTAGGCTTCCTGCAAAGAGTAGCACCGTCACCACCAAACACAGGCGCTCCGCGAAGCAGTGATAATATTGCGCACAACTCAGCGCCTCGTCTCCACACCCATCCAACGCCGAGAGAAGTGTGATAAAATCACGCAAAATTCAGCAACCAAGCACCTCGGCCCACCCACAAAAGCAAGGCAACCCACCAAACAAAAGTCCCGATGTCCAGCCAATTATCCCAAACCTGTGCCAGGCCACCACCCGAGCACAAAGTACTCACCTTAGGCCAGGAAATGGGGAAAACAGATAAATTACAAAGAAAATTTAACTTCGAAGCCAGTTCCTCCTCCAAAGCGCCTAATCCAAACAGCAGACCACAATCACCCACACAAGAGGCCCCCCAGGTGGAGGAGGAAGGGCAAGACTTCGACATCAGAGAAATCCTATTAGACCTAAAAGCAGGAACCGGAGGCCTGGGAAGCAAATTAGACACACTTTCCTCAAAAGTCGACCAACTCCAACACTGACTGGACAAGCACGCAGACAGATTAGACGCAGTCAAGCAGGGGTGGTCGGACCTTGATGACAGCACAACATCCCTAACCTCCAGGGTATCTTTGCTGGAATCACAAATGAAAGCAGTGTGTGCCAAAAATGAAGATTTAGAGGGACGCTCCCGAAAAAATAATATTAGGATTGTCGGGGTCAGAGAGCAACAGTTCAAGATCAAAATGGAAGAACACGTGAAAAAGATCTGCAATGAGCTATTCGGAGCTGAGACCCTCTCTAAACTGTTCGTCATTGAAAAAGCACACAGAGTTCCCAACACGAGACCAATCCCGGGTACAAACCCACGCCCGATTATAGCAAAGCTGCTAAACTACAAGGACCGCGATGCAATACTCAGGGCAGCCAGGGAAAAAGGAGACCTCCAATTCGAGGGAGACCACATACAATTCTTTCCAGACTTCTCCCAGGCAGTCTAGGCGCAGAGAAGATCGTACGTAGCCGTTAAACGTCGATTGCAAGACAACCAAATACTATACTCAATGCTCTTACCGGCGAAACTCTGCATTCAACATGAGGGCTAAACCCAGTTCTTTAACACACCAGAGGAAACCAGTGACTACCTAGACCATGCCAGCTGCAGACCCGCCTCGAACAACGGAAGACCACAAAGGAGAGACCGGATGAAAAGAGACGCACCATAAACCACTCCACAGAAAACATAAGGCAAGGGCATCATGTTATCACCAATACTATGAAATAACCACCACAGAGCATACATTCTACAAGAGAAGGGAGCCCATCCCCCTCTTGGAGGGCTACCAGCGCCCCGAGCACAGCAATGTTGACTGTTTTGTTTAGAAGGGAACGTTCATCGAGGGCCAGTTGGGGGTTGCCCACGCAAGGGAGGGAAGATAGTTACACGAAGACGTCATCAACTGCTCATCCACACACCACCACGTCCACACAACAGAACACCATCCCAATGAAAGCAAATTCTAACAAACTCTTGTGCGCCCTGAGGTTCCAGCTGAAACCAGCCGACCACGTCAGGTCCACTTCCAACTATCCACACAGATGCCAGTAACACAGTTTAAAATCGCCACCTGGAACATTCGGGGTGGCAACCAACCAGCAAATAACAGGAGAATCCTCCAATACCACCGAAGGCACAAAATCAATGTGGCCATGCTACAAGAGACCCACCTCCTTCCGTCCTCGGAGCAACATTGGGCCAAGTCCCGGGGGTGCCATAGATACTTCCCGTCCTACTCATCCTATGCAAGGGGAGTCGCAATCCTAATCAATAAGAGAGCCAACTTCAGCCTGATTGACTCAAAGAAAGACACAGAAGGAAGAGCCCTACTAGTGAGAGGGATATTGGCCGGGAAGGAAATAGTCATAGTAAACTCGTATGCTCCAAACATCGACAGGGCGAACAACTTTAACTGGGTTATGACACAACTAGGAAAGGTCAACGCATCGACCATTATCTGGGGAGCGCACCTCAACGCACCAATAGACCCCAAAATTGATAAATCCCACAACACATCTGGGAACCCATCCAAGGCGAGCCTTCAAGTCAGGGAAATTTGCCGGGCATTTGATCTATCGGACACGTGGAGACAATACAACCAAGATGCAAGAGAGTACACTTTTCACTCAGCTGTCCATAATACCAGCTCCCGCATAGATTACATCCTGGCATCCGTCCACAGCCCATTCAACTGGGGAGAGAGCCAAATCCTCCCGCGATCCTTTTCAGACCACTCAATGGTGACGCTCGAGCTCACACTATTCGGCGCTGCAACACCAGGTCTCAATTGGAGACTCAAGCCCGGTTAACTAGCTGACTCTGTGTTCCCAGCAGAGCTACATCAAGAAATCACATCATTCCTAGAAGTAAATCAGGGCTCTGTGGACTCGGCTAGTACCATATGGGAAACATTAAAATGCTACATCCGTGGAGTATGCATGGCAAAGGAGAACGGCATGCTTAAACTGATCCATAGAGAGCTGGCCAACAGTAAACAGCGCCTGAAAGAACTAGAGCTCAAGTGCACTACCGCCACGGACTCACAAATCCATGCTGATCTAAAGGAAGAACTACTGAAGTTCAAAGAAGCAGCCGAGCGCAAACTGAAATTCCTAGGACACAAACACCAGATCCGCCAATACGTAGAAGGTCAAAAACCAGGTGCAATACTGGCCCGCCTATTAACAATCGACAAAACACCAACCTGCGTGGAACGCATCAAAGACACACACAGAACACTAGTCTACATGGAAGAAGAAATAGTTAAAGTGTTCTGCAACTTCTACCAAGACTTGTATAGTTCCAAAGGCAGTATAAACCCTGAGTCACTGCTAGACTTCCTGAATGACACCAAACTGTACTGGGCAGCCACTGAGCTACGTGAACCCCTAAACGCTCCCATAACACTAGAAGAAATTCTGAAAGCAATTAAACACCTCCCAAACACTAAAGCGCTAGGCCCCGATGCGCTCACAGGGGAGTTTTACAAAGCCTATGCAGCCACCATAGCCCCCCTCTTGCTTCAAGTCTATGAAGAATCAATAGATCAAGGGAGTCGCCCCACCACACTGCACGAAGCCAACGTGATAGTACTACACAAAGAGGGTAAACCCCCAGAAGACTGTGCATCATACAGACCGATCTCCTTGATCAACCTAGACAATAAGATTCTGGCCAAAATTCTAGTGGCACGGTTACTCCCCCTAATGCCAGCCTTAGGACTCGGCGACCAAGCCGGATTTATCCCATGACGCAGCACGACCTATGGCATCAGAAGGCTATTCGGCGTCATAGAGGCCCTCGATCAAATACAACAGGCAATACCCGTATTTCTCGACGCCGAGAAAGCGTTCGATTCAGTGGAATGGCCCTATATTTTTGCAACGCTCAGACAATTGGGGTTGGGGAACTTCTTCATCAAATTAGTATCGCTGCTATACAGTGACCCACAATCCTACATCACACTTGGCAACACTAGATCCTCAAGCATCAAATTAGAACGAGGGACTAGGCAAGGTTACCCCCTCTCACCTCTCATTTTTGCTCTAGCGATGGAACCCCTAGCCTCGAGACTAAGATCCCACCAACTGCACAGAGGCCTTCAGCTCGGACCCCATAGACTAATCGTCTCCCTCTATGCCGACAATGTCATGTTATTCATCAGTGACCCCCAAGCTAACCTCACCCCAATAATGCGGGAAGTGAGGGACCACATCGACTCCTTGGCTCCTGCCATTGCTCACTTCTGCAATCACTCCTTCGCCTCTGGAGTCTTCCCATCCCCTCCTAAGCACTCCCTTGTGCACCCCCTTCTTAAGAAACCCTCCTCTGACCCTTCCTGCCCAGCTAACTATCGCCCAATCTCTATCACTCCCTTCCTGGGCAAGCTCCTGGAGAAACTGGCCATCTCCCAGCTTAATCTCCATTCTGAAGCTGTTGGTAGCCTTCATGACCATCAGTCTGGCTTCAGAAGCACGGAAACTGCTCTCCTGAACATCCGTGAGGATCTACTCTCGAACCTTGACTCTAACATTCCATGTGTTCTCATCTTGCTTGATCTCTCTTCTGCCTTTGATACTGTCAACCATACCATCCTGCTTAACCATCTCCGTGATAACCTGGGTATCACTGGTCAGGCCCTGGCTTGGCTGACCTCTTTCCTCTCAAATCGACCCTCCCAGGTCCAACTGGGGTCTTTCCTCTCTGACATATTTTTCTCTACCTGTGGTGTCCCCCAGGGTTCTAACCTCTCTCCCTGGCTGTTCAACCAGTATCTGGCACTTCTTGCCCACCGCATCGCTGCTCTCTGCCCCATCTTTCAGTGCTATGCGGATGATACCCAGCTCATTTTCAGGCTACCCTCGGCCTCCTCTTCTCCTTCCCTCATCTCTGACTGTCTTTCTGCTATCCAGGAATGGTGTGCCGCCAACGACCTCTGCCCTAATGCCAGTAAGACTGAGATTCTACTCATCGGCACACCCACTCCCTCCTTCCCTGCAGCTCTCTGGCCGGCCTCTCTTGGCCCTCTTCCTGCTCCTACCTGCAAGGCAAAAAACCTTGGGGTCATCTTCCACTACACACTCTCCTTCTCTCCTCACATTTCTGACGTTTCTAAGAGGTCACACTACCAGCTGCACCTCCTCAGAGGTATCCTTCCTTTCCTCTCCTTCCCCCAGAAGCTCACTGTCTCCAGAGCCCTGGTTCTCTCGAAGCTGGACTACTGTAACAGCCTCTATCTAAATCTGCCTGCTTCTACTCTCCGCCCCCGCTGAAACTCATCCAGAACAGGACTGCGAGACTTGTCCTTGGCCTCAAGCCCAGGGAACGTATCTCTCCAGGACTGAAATCGCTACACTGGCTCCCTGTGGCTGCGAGGATTAAGTTAAAAACCCTCTGCATTGTCCACAAGGCCTTCTGGGGCCTTAGGCCAAAATACCTTCAACTCTCTCTTCCTAAATATCTTCCTTCTCGAGCTCTTCGCTCATCCGCCTCCAACTCCCTCAGGGTCAGTCGCTTCTCCAAGCAACGTATTGGGGGGAGATCTCTCTCCGCAGCAGGGGCCTCCCTCTGGAACAGCCTTCCTGCCTCCCTGAAACTTGAGGAGAACCATCTCCGGTTCCGGAAGCACCTCAAAACCTTCCTCTTTGCTTCTGCTTTCCCTCCCCCTCTCCCCTGCTAAATCACTGAAACTGTACTGAATCAGCAACTGGGCCACTCGCCAATCTTGGCCCTTGGCCCAGCCACTCTCCTCTGCACTGCCTCCCTGGCAACCCCTGCACTACGGGACTGTCTCTGTAGCCCTACAGCCCCCCCTTCCCAGCACTTGTCTGCACTTATCCTGCACTTGCCACCAGCTGGCCCTTATTATTTATCTTGTATTTTACTAATCACTTTGTACTGCACTTTCCCCTCTCCCTTTCCCCCTTGCACTTTTCCCGTCCCCCCTACCCATGCACTTGCGCGATCTGAATGACACCTGGCCTAGTAGGATCGTTTGTCTGTATCCCCATGTTCCCCCCTCCCTGCCTCGTCGCGCCTTGAAACACTTGTGTATAGGCGCGTTACAAATGCCCTATCATATCATATATCATATCATTAAGTTTGGTCAGATGCCCGGCCTTAAAACCAATCACTCGAAATCAGTAGTATTTCCCTTGACTCCAAACACCATTAAGTTTACGGACGATCACAGCTTCAAATGGGAAAACACAAAAGTCCGGTACCTCGGTATCTATATGTCCCTCAGTCACAATGATATATATATATAAAGAGAACTACGAGACAACACTAAGTTCCTTGCAGGAACGGGTTCACAGATGGAAGTCACTTCCTCTAACACTATGGGGTAGAACCTCACTAACTAAAATGGTTATTCTCCCCAAGCTCCTCTACTTATTTACAAACATACCGCTGCTCCTCCCGAAGTCCTTCTTCCAAAAAGTCAAAAGTCTCATCCTGGAACTACTATGGGTGGGAAAGCCAGCACGAGCAGCATATAGAACATTAACACTACCAACTTCAGGCGGCGGCCTTGCACTCCCAGATATAGAAAAATACTACTGGGCGGCCCAAGCACAATTTTTGAGCTACTGGTATACGATACACTTCATCCGCCCGCATGTACAAGTGGGACAGGCCCTCGTATCCCCCAACATGCTAAGAGCTATCATCATCAGCCACATCCCGGTACCACACAACACGTTAAACACGGTCTTATCCACCTATGCAATCTGGGAAAAGATTGCTCATAAGTATGAGGTAAAAATAAGATTTTCTCCCCTACTGCCAATCAAATTTTTTCCTGGCATTCGCCTCACAAATGAAAAAGTATTTCTTATATGGCTAGACAAAGTCAACATCCACTCCTTTGGAGACCTCTTCCCAGAGGCCACCTTTCTAACCCCACAGATGGCCAAAGATAGGGGAGGAAACATCTCCCTCGACACATTCCTATACTTTAGACTGCGCCACACCCTACAAACCCTGTTCCCTTCATTCCCCAAACAGCCACCAACATGGGACTTACTACACAACATAATCCAGGCAAAAGGTGAAGGGAGACTAGTGTCACTGTTATATAAATCCCTGTTAACCGACACAGTCATGATTGACCCCCGGGTGAAGCTAAAGTGGGAAACAGCCATTCAAGAAACAATACCCGCAGAGGACTGGACCTACATTCTCCGTCAAACCCAGAAAGTTGCGATAAACACCCGCTTAAAAAAAATTCACTTCAACTTTGTGCATCAAACCTACTACACTCCAGTTAGAAAACACAGACACCACCCAGAAATGTCGGCGCAATGCGAAAGATGCAACACTGCAAATGCAGATTTCTACCACCTTGCCTGGAACTGCCCTGAGATTCTGGACCAAAGTTTTACAAACAACAGCCGACATTGTGGGAGAAGAGGTGACCCCACCTCCACTGGGGGCGCTCCTCGGGCTGACCAAGTGCCTACAACCCGCAACACGAAAACTAGCAGTCCTTCTCATGGTACTGGCACATAGGAGGATCGCCATGACAAGGGGCCGAGGCCCAATACCCACGATCGAAGCCTGGAAAAAAGACATTATGTACTGCCAAGACATGGACACTGATTTCATAAGGACGCTACCACTACATGCACGCCCCCCCGACATCTGGGGCCATACATTGTATATCTGCTAAATAGCGCAGAGACCTCAGATTCAGAAACCCTAGAAACATGAACACAGTGAAAGAAACAGTAAAACCCAGGGAAAATGCAAGAACCAGACCATATTAAGGAGAATGAGAAAATAACTAATGGTCTAATGAGGCGGACGTCAGGGGTGTGGGGAACTCGAGCAGCGGCGCTTGAAAGTTGAACTGTTATGGTTGCACCCGGTTGGTGCAATTGTGTATGTTTATATATGCAAAATTCCAAAAATAATGTTTAAAAAAAAAAAGAGTTATTCTGCATCCAATCCCCTGTATGCATGCTGAACAAATGGCTCTAAGCTCATGTGGTAGCACTGTGGATGGTTCAAAAAGATCCAAACTAGTTCTGCCCCAGTCTTTCTGATGATCGAGTATCCTCTGCCATTAAGCCGGAAGATCGTGAGGTTCCCTGTGGCGAGCGGCCAAATACAAATCTTACAAGAACAACCAAGATGGTGGGCAGGTCCCCCGTTGACGAAATCCCTGTCCAGTTCCACAGGCACTCTCCGGACTGAAGGCAAAGTGGTAGGTTGGAGGAGGAGTTGATACTGAAGGCCTTAAGTCGATTAACGAACGAATGGTGAGTAGACTAAGGGGAATGGCAAATTAAGGGGATCAGATTGTGTTCATTTTTGAAGTAGCAGGAAATATTGTGTGAAGAGATAGTGGTTAGATTCCTAAACTCGATAGAGTTTCAGAAGATGACATCTAAAATCCCAACGGGGTAGAGAAGAAAAATATAACGCACATACAGGTTTGTGTAATGTGATGTCTCACACCCTGTACAGGCAAGGGGAAAAAAGTGTTCTCACAGTATTTTATTAATGTGTAAAGTTGACAAGTCTGTCTGTTTGTTTATTAAGTAAAGGATATCGAAGATCAATAGAAGTTGAGAAATTATTGAAATAAGTTGAGGAGCTATAGTAACTACCTAGTGAAGAGGTTGGTACCCATACAAAGGTAGAGATAGCTAAATTGAGAAATTAGAGGCTTGAGCAGGGATTGTTGGTGCACGCTCATATTTGTTGTTTTAAGGTGTTGAACAAGTGGTGATTTAAAGGTTATTTTATAAATCTGGTAAGTATTGACAGTCAATTGAGACTTGTCATCATGGGAGACACTTCTCTTATGCACTTATGTAAGACACTGCCAAAGCACATGCCCAAGCTCAAACAGTATTGTGCAGGATGGGTGAAAGGCACAGCAGATAAAATGTTCAAGGGGGATTGCTGTCAAATGTGGTATATGCGGTATTGCAATACATGACCACATACTTGCACGCTGCGTACACAGGGAAGAAATGAGAGACAAGGTTAGCTATTCTAGAGCTCTGGAAATGTACCAGGAAGAGATAGAGGATCCTCCACCTGAATAGTGGATGTTCAGTCAACGCAAGGAAGAAGGTGAAGAGCCTTCAGCTCTCCTTAACTCGCCCAAAGTAAAAGACGTTAGCATGGAAAAAATAGGATTGCATCCTTTAAAGGAGTTGAAAGCAGCGACAGGATATAATAATCGAATATACAAACCACCCACTTATAGCAGCTATGATAGCCCAGAGGAGAATAAGAGAAAAGAAGAGATCTTTAAAATCATATGACACAAGAAAGAAAAGAGTGAGGGGTCGAATATATCGACAGAAATAGAAAGGGAAATTAAGAGATAGAAGGGAGAGAAGGATAAAGCTGACTAGATAGCGCTTGTGCAGAACGAATGGATGGGTGGACAGATAATACTTAATAAAATAAAATTGATGGGAACAGCATTGAGGAAGGTAGGCAAATGGAAGATGAAGATGAACAAGATAGAAGGGACAGAGAACGAGAGAAGAGATTGAAAGAAGATGAGCAGAAAAGAAAGAATAGGAAATGGCGAGAACAGATGTATCAGGAGAAGCAACAGTAAAAGAATCGGGCAGAAGAGCAAGGAAAATATGATAGTAGACAAAGAGCAATGGAAGACAGGGATAGACGAGGAAAGGAGAGAGAAGAGGAAGAAGCGCTGAAATTAAGGGATACAAGAATACAGAGCAAAAGAAAAGGAAAGAAGGGAGGGAGTAAGGAGGGAAGAACAAAGGCAAGAAGAAGATAGAACTAGATGGGAGGTGAGAAAACGAAGAGAACTGGATGAGAAATAGAACAAGGGAGAAGACAACGGGTTCTCAATGCCAGTATTGTTCGTAAAGAACCTGTAAGGCCAAGTACAGCAATACGATGGGACAGAACCGAAGAGTTTCTTTTGATAAAGGAAGTAATGTCAGGGGCATCTAGAGTAGTATTGGAAGAAGAAGACCTTGATGCGGGAAGCATCGGAGAAAGGATCGATAAGGTCTATCAAGAATTAAAGGAAGGTAGCAACTATGGAAGTCAAGGGAGAAGGGATCAATCCTTAGTGTTTCAATCATGAAGTGAAGAAGAAAATCTGTTCTGTCTTGAACATAGAGCATTGTCTTTAAGCAGACTGAACCTAAACATGGATGAATGGGATGATAGTCGCACTTGGGGACAGGAAATGTCAGATGAGGAAAGAGACTCCATCCTCGAAGTAGGAGTGGAGAGCATGTGCGCACCCGAGAGAAGCCTGCAAATGGACAAAGAAGTAAGATGGTCGGATTTGGAACAACCTAAGGATAGGACACCAGATCCCATACCATATTCAGAGAATCTCAGAGGACGATCATATAGTGAGAAGGGAGAATCGTCGCCATATGTGAGCAGATTAAGGTCACTACCAGCAAGGAGGCATGCAGGGACAATCGTCCCTGCCATGGATAGGCTGATGATGGAGGCCGACTGTGTGTTGATTTTACGCAGTTTCCCTCATTGGAAAATGGGGGAGCAAGACCACAGTATATTCCATGGCCGCAGATGGCTAAGGATAGTTTAAGATGCAAGCTCCCAAGTCTGAATTCGGGTGCTGGGAAATGGATCTATGAGTTAGAAAAAATGACAGGAGGAAAACACGCTGGCTATAGGGGACATTAAAGGTCTCCTAGCAACTATTCTTGTGGAAAGAGCTGATGACATATGGAGGAGAGCAGGGTATTCAAGTGTGACAGCACAAAACACAGTGCATGATGGAGCACTGTTTAATAATTGCAGAGCAGATGTATGGAGGGATCTGATCTCAGGGTACAGTATCCCAAAACATCAGATATGGGTGCAATCATGACACGTAAAATGAAGGAAGCTGAATAACTTATTGCTTACATTCAGGATATTCAAGAGAAATGGCAGAGTGAAACTCGGGAGCTGTGGGAAAAAACAGTGGCATTATTTTACCGCATTTTATTTCAGGGGTTGCCTGAGCCAGTACAGAGACAGATGAAGAAACAAGTGGGGATGGAAGCAAAACCATGGGCTGAGATACAGCTGACGATAGTGCATTACTGTTGCTGTTGCAGGATAAAGTTGGTACAGAAGAGATTGTCAAAATATGCCATAGAAGGGGCGGTATTAACAAGCAGAGAAGGATTGGGAATGCAGGAAGCAAAGGGAACATCGCAGGCGAATAATCAACGCCCGATGGACCAAGGTGGATATGGGTTTGTGCCAAGAGGCAGAGGTATGGGCTATAGAGGAAGAGGAGGATTCCAGAATAATAAAGGTGGGTTTCGGACTACACAAAATGAGAACCAAAGTACTCAGGCAGGACTTGTTAGAAGAACACCCCCCCAATATGTTGGACTTGTGGGGTGACAGGGCACATTGCACATGTATGTGGGAGTTAAGGGAATGTACAGAATGGGCAATTCTCGAGAGGGGGGAAAGCTTATCCTCCACTATATAGCGCACAAGCTAGGGAAGGGTTTGCCCAAGATCACACGGTGTATCAGACGCAAGTGCTGTGAGTACAGCAGGTACAGCAACCAGAGTGAGTGCAAATTAATCCACCACAAGGGCAGTCACAACAAGCCCCCATGCAGATACAGCAGTGCACAAACACAGGACAAGTGCTGACACCCAGAGTAGGAGGTGCCATTGTAGTAGGAGGAAATCCTTTCACAGGAACAGGATGTGCCTGAACCCACAAAATGACAGCTCACAGGGTGACTTGATGTATTCAGTACTATCTGTGACAACAGACCCCGAAGAGGAACCAAGGGTCGATGTGACGATAGGAGACAAATCCTTTTCTTTTCTAGAATTCACTGGGGCTACTCGTTCATGTATACGAGAGGAAAAATATCCAATGTCAGGAATTGCCATGAATTTTTGAGGGTTCTCTGGAGCTACAAGTTGAGTTCCTTTTACTGAGGAGTTACCAGTCTCTATAGCAGAGTATAACTTGTCTATTCCTTTGCTATTTTCACGACAGACCCCAGTTAACATTTTGGGAAGAGATTTGATGATGAAACTTAGCATGAAATTGTCATTCACTAATCAAGGAATAGTGTGCTCCACTCCAGGAATACACTATTTAAATGTGGGTGAATTTATACTGCAGTTCACAGGGCAAGTGGCTCTGCGAGGTGTTCCAATAGAACCAGATGTTTTTCTGTATGGAGTAAGCAGTCTACTGACATGGCTATCTGGCTTGGTGGGAAAGACTGTTAGGATACCTGACAAGTTCTTGTTCAGACCACAAATACCAATGGACGAAGAGCGGGGACATACTATCCCTGTAGAATTAGAAGCACCTATAGTACGAAGGGAAATGGCAATGCTCAAAGGAATAGACAATGAGGGTAGACCATGGAGAACAT
Source organism: Ambystoma mexicanum (assembly GCF_040938575.1). Taxonomy (NCBI): domain Eukaryota; kingdom Metazoa; phylum Chordata; class Amphibia; order Caudata; family Ambystomatidae; genus Ambystoma; species Ambystoma mexicanum. The sequence continues at coordinate 342,036,598 of NC_090921.1, read as the reverse complement.
TAATAGCTCTCGAGAAAGGGTACAGCCTGGCTGACATCACTGACAACGACAAGTTTAGGGAAGACCAAACAGACAATGAAGTGGTGTTCTTTATGAGCATTACATACTGGGTCAGGCTAGAAAAGAGGGAAATCCCACAGCAAATTTCGATAATGCGGCAGCATCCAGCATATTTTCAGGAAGACTTGGAGAATGTGCCAAGTTCCTTTGGACGACAAGACCTTATGATGTAAGTTTGTTGATGGGAATAGGGGAAGTTAAAATAAAATTGAAGCCAGGAGCAAATTTACATCAAGCAAGACAGTACCCCATGTCTCGAGAGGCTGATGAAGGTATATTTCAGACTATCTCAGCACTGATGAAATAAGGTATTCTGGTGCCATCGTAATGATCGTGTAATACCAGAGTGTAGCCGATTAAAACATCGAAAGGATGGTCGTGGAGATTCATTCAAGATATGAGACGGATTAACCAGATTGTAGGGGCAGAGTTTCTTTTAGTTCATAATCCAGTGACGATACTATGCAGTATCCCGGTGGAAGCTCAATATTTCATGGTGATCGATTTGAAGAATGCATTTTTCTTGATCCCATTACACAAAGACTCACAATACTTGACTTCCTTTTCGTTCCACCAAACTTGACTGAAATATACTTGTTTGCTCCAGGGGTACTGTGAGTCTCCACCGATCTTTAACAGAGTCCTACAGATGGATCTAGGCAATATTGATCTTAAGAGTGCAGTGATACAGTACGTAGATGATATTTTAATCTGTAGCTGTCATGGCCGCAGGCCCCAGAACACAAATACCACACCATCCAGTGATGGGGGCAATGGGTCACTTGACTCACTTATGTCCCTTTGGGACCTATTAACACAGGTGCCCTGGCTGGACTCAGTGGTGGCTTCTTTGGTGCCAGTCTCATATAGAGATGTGAGCAGGAACACTTTATTTCAGTGCAGGAGTGCTTTTACTTTATTTCAGTGCAGGAGTGCTTTTATTTTACAAGAACTTTCCAGGAGCTGAAAGCCTTTATTCCAGAGAACATCCTCATGTGCTGACTCATCGGGTGTGGCTCCCTAAGGCTGGTCTTCATGTGCTGACTCATCGGGTGTAGCAGGGTGTGGCAGGCAGGCTGATCCTTTTGGGCGTGGCTTCAGAAGCTCAGCTATGTTTACTTACCTTTGGAAACCAGGTATTCCCCTCCATACTCACCTCCAGGAAAATAGTGCTTCATCGCTTCATATACAGTCATAACTTACATCAGATTTAATTGCTGATTAACCAATAGAAAACATTAACAATACAATGGAAAAATAGTTTTGGCTTTATTTTGAGAAAGGCAATGTTTGAGAAAAAACTCAATGGGAAAATCATTTTGGCTTTATTTCTAGAAGTGCAATGATTGCGTAAGAAACTCAATTGGAAAATCGTTTTTGGGCTTTTATTTGAAAGACAAGGTTGGGAAAAGGAACTAAAATGGGGAAATCGTTTTTCAACGCACCTTCAAAGGACATGCAGTGTTTTGGGGATTCTGGTTTGGGGATGCACATAAATAAATCGGAAATTGCATTTTGCACACTTTACACTCACTTGAAGGGCAGTGTTTTAGGATAACTTGTTTTTGGATTCAAGACCCCCGCCTGCTGTACAAGAGTCAGGGGTTTCAGAAGGACAGTCACCCAAGCCTAACACACTGGGCATGAACTTTGTTAGTTTCAAACTCTAGCAACACTCATTCCATGATTTTCGTTATGGGAATTAATTGATTTAACTTCCATGCGCTAAGGATCTACACAGCTTCCCACCTCCACACAATTTAATGGAAAGGATTAAGGTAGTCAGTTCCCCAATTTAAATGGATAGGGTAACTTGTTATAGTGGAATTAATTTTAATTGTATTTAATTAAATGTGCCAATGGTCTTCCCAGTAGCACCCCCCCTACCCGCTATGCGAGAATAAGATTTAGGCTGGAGATTCAGTTTCCCCCCACACTCTTTTGATGGGATTTAGGTTAATCTACTTACATGAGAGGGCTGTCTTGGTCACAGGCCCCAGAACACAAAAACACACCATCTAGTGATGGGGCCGTGGGCCACTTTACTCACTTATGTCCCTTTGGGACCCATAAACACAGGGACTCTGGCTGGACTCAGTCCTGGTGCCTTTGGCGCCAGGCTCATATAGAGATGTGAGCAGGAACACTTTATTTCAGTGCAGTAGTGTTTTTACTTTATTTCAGTGCAGGAGTGCTTTTATTTTACAAGAACTTTTCAGGAGCTGAAAGCCTTAATTCCAGAGAACATCCTCATGTGCTGACTCATCGGGTGTGGCTCCCTAGGCCTGGTCTTCGTGTGCTGACTCACTGGGTGTGGCAAGGATTGGCAGGCAGGCGGAACCTGGTGGGCATGGCTTCAGAAGCTCAGCTATATAAGCTGCTCCATCCTTACATCCAGTGCTTCGCGTTACTGTGCACTTGCGTGCAACGTGACGCTCACCGCCACTTTACCAGTTTACTTACCTTTGAAACCAGGTGTTCTCCTGCATACTCACTTCCAGGAAACCGTTGCTTCATCGCTTCATCTGTAGACTCATCTCCTGACATCCAGTGATCTTGATCCCGATGCCGCAGCACTGCACTCTGCATCCACAAACTCGGACCCTGTGAAGAAGAAGAAAGACAAGGTTAGAACATCTGTCCTAGGGCCTTCTCCGCATTTGAACCCTGCACACCCCCTAGTTAACAATTTACCAGCTACTGTACCACTGCAGCTTCGTTCATCATTCCCTCTGGCTGTCGTCTCGAACTCTGCAGCTTCTGCCGGGCCTGCAACACCACCTGCAAGGGAAGAAAGCAAAAGAGCAAACATCAAAAGTGGAATGGACCGCAATACAAGACAATGAACTTTACAATACAACAAAAACAGACGAGGAAAGACAAACGCAAACAGGAACACTTACCTGAAGTATAGTGGCTTAGTCACAGCCGGACTGGACTACCATGTGCATGGGACCAGTGAAGGAACTCGGTCTAGATCATACAAGCGCCCCTGCCAGAAGCAGCAGGACAGAGTGCTCACCAAAACTAATCAACAGATGGGCACCAATGAAATGATGCAAGAGGGGTGAGATCGGTGGAAGGCGAGAAGCAATGCAGGATTGGAGGAACATGGAAAATTGAGGAAGCAGCGGAACGTGAATGGAGTGGAGAACAGAAACATGGAATATCGTTTGACAAGAGTGAATAAGAACATAGTGAAATAGGATGCAAAGAAGACTTGGTTGGGAGGAAAGGGGAACTGAAGGATGGACAAATTAAAACTAAAAGAGGAGGAGACAGTCTGTGCAGTAAAGGGAGTTGATGAACTGGGAGATAAAAAATAATGGAGGAGGCTGATAGGCAGGCATTCTGTGGCACATTAATGAACATGCATGCTTCTTAATGCAAAGTGAAGGAGGGGCAACAAACATGCGTACTTTAGGTGATTGGCTGGAATTATAGTTACTGTCATTCATGTGCGACCATTCGGTGGCACAGTAACTGATGAATAGGCATGCAGTGGCACAATAATCTAAGGGCGTTTTGATGCATTTTGTTTTCACATTGCACAGTCTTGCATAACTCTATTGCCAACAATTGGTGTCCTGGAGCTGAACTTTGTGCACATTGACTTCACCATTAATTATTCCAATACTGTGCAGCACAGTGTGTTCTTAACAGACTATTTCTGCTGAACATCCTTTTCTGGCTCCTGAATTCTACTGGATATTCCGCGCCTGGATCCAGAGCATGATGCAGCCATTGGAGACTATGGCCCGTTGTACATCCTTGGAAATATGTGGAGCCCTGGCACTTGTATTTTTACAAATTAAGCACATTAATCCACGCTCCTGTTTTCTTCCTTCTCGCAGGTACTGGCGTTCCCAGGCAGCAGCGTCCCTTTCGGAGGCTCTGGTAGTGTTTGGGTCTCCAGCGGGGTCTGCAGGGCTCTGCAGTCTTTCAACACTTCCCAGCTGTGCATTCTCATACTCACGTGCTCTGCTGGGGTCAGGAACGCTTAGAAGATTCACTGAACTCCAACTTGAGCAGTCCTCTACTGAACAGTCCTCTCCTGGTGGACCACATTTGGGTTCTCAGTTTCCTCTCACTATGACTTCCCTACTGGCTCGTGTCATTTGCTCCTGTGCACGCCTCCCGCTGTTCATTCACAGAGGATCGCTCTCTTACCTCCATGCAGGGGCGTAGGAGACCCATAAAATCTGGGTGGGACAGAGGACACCTTGTGACTTTGCTTATTTATTTATTGTGTTTTAGTCAAAGAACTCGACTTTTCACAAAATTAAAATAGCAGTACGTATATTTGGGATCAGACCAAAATACCTCAGCCCATCACTGGGAAGCCCAAAATAGCAGATTTTGAGAGCCCCATTTCACCATTTATATGAGGGGGGATGGGTTAAGTTAATAAAAAAGATGGAGGGGTATGTTGCGGGAGATGCGGGGGTCAGCACATAATTTCATTGGACAAAATCTCATCCCTGTTGACATTTAAAATTATACTTTGTCAAGTAAAGTAATGCTGTACACCAGTGACCTAATGCAGAACACCTGACCCATTTTTAAACCTCCAACAAAATAAGTGAAATACCCTCACCCCATGCATCTGCAAATCTCAGATGGTTACCCTACTTCCCCTCTGTTCCCCGTGACTCAAGGAAGTAGTCTCCTTCTGCAAAAGAGATGGCATTGAGCCAGGTCACATGCCACATATGCAACTATTTTTTGCTGTGCTGGAAGACCATAGAAAAAGGGATCCTATTAGATGGGACTCTGTGTGATCTTACGCAAGCAGCTGCAGGTGGCAACTACTTGTCAGGGGTAGGTCTTTCTGTAAGGGCCCCTCTCTGTGATATGTGCTCCCAGGAACCACGCGGTTGCTCAGAGCCTGTCATCCACTGATGTTTGCGTCGCTGTCAAGCCCCTCCTGAAACTCACAGGTCACCTTTGAGAATAAAGCAATGAGCACAAATGAAAAGAACGCATCCACTGCCTTTTTTTAATTTGCGCTCACTTTTGGGAATCTGGCCCTTTGGGCAGATCAGGCATCTAAGATGCATTTATTCAGATGCCTTTTGTGAATTGGGCATCTCCTTACTTGCACCAAAAACGCTTTGAGAATTTGGCTCAGTGTGTCCACACACGAAAGGACAGTATATTAATGATGTGACAGAAAAGGTCTCTTTTGAACAACTTCACCTTTTATGAAATATATCATTCATTTTTAAATATGAGGTTTTTTTTTATCAGCATATTTATACTTTACATTTAAACTTTATTTATGCTATTTACTGAAAAAAACGAACTTCCATTAAATTGCTGGCAAGATAAGATATATAAAATCTGATAGAAAGTATATAAAATCAGGGAAAGAGAAAGAAAAAAAAACACAGACCCCTTCCCAGCGGTCCGATAAAAGCTCCAAGTCTTCATCAGTGTCTTCCTCTCGTCTCAATAGGTCTCTTCCTTTCATCTTCTTTAACCGTCAGTCTCTCAAAGTTTTTTTGCCGAAGGCCAACAAAGCTAAAATCTCTGTGTTTCTCCTCCCTTGACACAAGTTAGCCCAAAGTGAGTTGGGGGATATTGTAGTTGAATTTTGAAACAAGTGTCCCAGGTACGTTGTTCTTAAGTCCTTCAGTGACTCACATTTAGTAGTTAGGTGTTCAAGGGTTTCAAACATGCCCTTACAGAGCCGACACGTGTAATTTCGCATTGAAGCTACTTTATGTCTCTCAAGAACTTCATTTGTTGGATACAGGTTAAAGCGGAACCTCATGAAATCTTGTCTCTAAGTGGGAGAGGGGAATTTTGTCACAGCCTCATTACGACCCAGGCGGTAAGTTACCGCCTGGGCCGTGACTTTACCACCATGGCGTAAACTACGTTTACGCCATGGTGGTTGGCGAACTTACCGCCCCATTCCGACCTTGGCGGGGCGGTAAGTCCCCAATCCCCATTTACCCTTCCCCATTCCCATTTTTGCCCCATAGGGCATAATGGGAGTGGGGAAGGCGTTAATTACGCCACCGTAAATTACGGTGGCGTAATTAACTCCATGGTCCCTTAGCGCCATGGATTTTAACACCTGCTAAAAGCAGGTGTTAAATCCGCCATGGCGCTAAGGGACCTCGTACTCAGGCGGTAAGGGTCGGCGCTGTTTACGGCGCCGTAAACCCCTTACCGCCTGAGTTGTAATGAGGGCCACTTGGCCTCGTTTCGTAGTGTCTTTCGTTATCCCTTCACCACTTTTTATGCTCAGAATCCGTTCACCTGTATTTATCCAGTCCTGATCGTAAAGTTTCTTCTTGATATGATCAGGATTTTCCAATAGGAGCTCCTCACTCAGTGCTAGACATTTTAGTATATCGACACATGTAGATCGCCATTCAGTTAGAGACATCTCACTGTTTGAGTAAATGGCCTTGTGTAGGACTTCGTACCCTCCTTCGCCTGGCCGTTGCAATCATTTCCTCAACAGTGACAGTGATCTCCTGACCATAATGATGTACAGTGACACCATTCCCATTTCTCTCCTGATCACTTCTACCGAGAGTGAGCTTGGCATGTTCAGAACACCTCGCCAAAATGCTCCCTCAACCTGCCGCCACAATGTTCCTGCAAGTTGAAGCTGAGTTTCAGAACCGTATGTCAAAATGGGAGTCACCTTCAGTTTATTGAAGTTGATAATGGGTACTAGGGTGAATTTGCCGTACTTGCGATTGATTATTCTAGCCTGAGTTGGTAGGTTCTTAGCTTTTGACTTACGGCCATTACCCCATAGGAGTCTTCCATACTAGTGTTCACTGTTAACCCCAAATATGCATTGATGTAACCTCAGGTATTTTTACCCCTTCGAGGCTTCAGCTTCTTTTCGTTCTGCGGGTTCTATTTCCTTCCCCTATACCCATGATTTTGGACTTCTTAGGATTGATGGTTAATGAGTTGGCATACACGTATTTGGATAAGGCATTCAGCTGTCTCTGCAGACCACTTCAGTTTGGTCCATGATTAGAAGGTCATCAGCATAAAGTAACCTTCCTACTGGAATACCTGCAATCCTTGGGCAGAAGCATCTCACATCTTCAAATGCCTCCTCAGTGTCGGATATGTAGAGATTAAATATGGCTGGTGCCAGTCTACAACCCTGTTTTATCCCCAATGATGTTCCAATTTCACTCGACAGAGTTCCTGCCCTATCCAACCGTATTCTTAATGTTGTTCCAGAGTGCAGAAGTTCCAGGGACAACCCCATTTTGACAATTTTTCCCATAGGATTTTTCTGTTTATTGAGTCAAATGCGTGGGCCAAGTCTATGGACGCTATATAGGTCTTGTTTTGCTTAGTTGCTTTTGCCCTGCATTTCAACAAGTTTATCAGGAAAAGGTTTAGGGCCATTCCCATCCCTTTTTTAAACCCGGATTGCCAACGATCTTGGTGGTGTGATTGTTGGGACCATGTGTTCAGACATTTCAGGAGTATAGCTGAAAACAACTTTCCTACCAAGACCAAAGGGCGATGGGTCTGGAGTTGGCAGGGTCATACCTGTCGCCCTTTTTATAAATCGTGACCACGATTGGCTTGGTCCATGAGGTGGGTATTTTCTTTGTTGATTTAATTTCTTGGAACAGAGACAGAATGAAATCGGCCCAATGCTCTGGATGTTGCTTCAGAATAGCATTTGTTAGGACGTCAGGGCCCGCCGTCCTTGATGGGCTTGCTTTTTTGATTAGGGTCAGTATCTCCTCCCTATCGAATTCAAAAGTCCAAGGTAAGTTGGAGAGTGTAACCTTTTCATGTCCTTCCCCCAACTCATTGGAGAACAAACCCGCGAAGTGTTTGTCCCATGCTGACGATGGTATTGAGTTTTCAAGGATCGCGTCTTGTTGAGCCGTTGTAGCGTTCAGCAACTTCCAAATCTCGACCGTGTTCTTGTTGGCCATCAGGCCCAACATTCTCTCCCCATCAACCTGCAAGAGCTGATGTTGGTGCATTTTCAACCAGTTTTTGAGTGATTGTTTCTTTTTTCTCAACTTTTCTCTTACATCAGGCAGCACACATTTTTTAAGTTGCATAGACAGTTTTTTGATAGACTTTTTCTTTTTGTATATGTACTTGTTAAAGACATGTTCCTTGTAAACCCACTGTTTAAACCTTTTCCGACATTGGCCTGAAAGATTTTCAAGGCTAATGGATAATGGAGTGGTGGTATAATGTTGCCAGAAGCGTCCCTGCTTTTGCCATCAAACAGGGACGTAGTTAGTTTACTGAGGTCAGTGGGAGAGAATATGTGGGTTTAACTCCCTCTTCCCTATCGCTTTTCAATAGCTGTTCCCTTTTTCTTTTAAATCCATCCGTCCTTTTTTCCTATTTAGTAACTGTTTCTACTTATCTATCTGACTATGTTCATCCCGCCATTCCACCTAAAAACGCTTATTAAAGGATTCTGCACGTTTCCATCAAACAGACTGAGCAGGGATAGACGCCATGCCACCCAAGATCCAGAATGGCCTAAAGGCATAGTAAAAAGGAGTAATTCGCCTCTTCCAATGTAGATCTCTTCTGGCATAGGCGACCCCCGTGAGGGTGCAGGATACCTTGGCATGATTGAGTCATTGAAATGCCCATGCCAGCCAGCCAATATGCAACACAGCTTGTGTAGAGTATAGGGGTACCGATAACTTGACACATGGGTGTCTGAACCAAAGATCTGAATCCCAGTCCTACATGCTTTCCCACAAAGAATAAAACATTTACAAGCTAAACAATTAAAATGGCCTTCAACATTGCTCTTGTCGCTGTTGCATTGATCTCTCCAGTTCCTTCAGGCTTTCTCATGGTACCCATGCTATAATGATGTATGGAGAATAGCAACCCTCTGGCATCCTTTTTATGGGGGAATGCTCTATTCACCTCTGTACTGCAAAATGACCTGACTCCTACTCTTCGTGAAGACACCTGTGATGATTCTTCTTCCACCCATGGTCTTGCCTCTCTGTGAGGTTAAGGGTTCACCGAGCAGTGAGCCAAAAATGGGGAACGGAGTAAAGACCAATCTCAGGGCAATCTCTAGGGTTAAACACCACCAGAGAGATACTCTTGCAATTTGGGCTTTACTGTAACCCACCCACTCGCAAGGACTTAACCCTCTTGGGCCCCGCAAATGCATGATGGGTGGAAGGTGCCCTTCTTGAATGTCCTGCACAGTTCCTCAGGCTGTTCAGTGTTGCTGTAACTCACCATGGAGACGAGTGGCCTGAACACCCTTGGTCTGAAGCCCTCTGCACTGGAAACACAAAACCCACTGATGGTTAATTGGGTCAGCAGCCTTCAACATGCCTAGCTCTTGTGTTGCCTGGCCATCATGGAAGGTTACCAGGGCTGTCTCCTTTGAAACCCACCATAGCGTCCAGGGCTGGGCTCCCCGCAATAGCTAAATCCCCCTTAGTCTCCTAGGAGCTGGCCACTCAGGATAAAATGACACAGACTTCAACATTTGGCAGCAGGAACCAACTATTGTGGTATTTATATTTAATTACAACAGAGATAGGTAGTTCTAAACTTACAGAATGCCATTGCTGATGTCACTATTGGGCGCTCCAGATTAAAAACAAGCTCTACTGAAACAGTGCATTTATTTAAATCCTGCCTACATTTTAAGGGCACTGGCACTTTGGGAATCAAATATCTGAATCTACTACATGTGATTTAGCAACCTCCGCTGTTAAATGGTGTGATTAACTAGGCATATGATGGCAGCGCCTGATAAATTCCTACCTGATTCCCATACAAAAGGCAAAGTGTTGGCTTGCCAATGCTTGAGTTGAAGACGAATTCAGTGCAAGAAACAGATGGGAAGGCACATACATTATAGCACCCTAAAAGTAGCGTGGTGAAGCACAAATAAGGCTACGTGCACACATTGTTTTCCCCAGAGATTGTGGGTTTCAGGTGGCCCAACTGTGTGTGATTAACTGTTATTCAAGTCACTATTGCCTGTTATTCAAGCCAAGAAAGTGCATTCTATCCACCACTCGCATGCACAAGACCACAAGGTGCAAAAGATCTTCGGGCGCACATAGATCTCCACTTTGCGTGCATTATCTCATTGTAGGTGCAGACGACTGCTAACAAGGACAACAACACTGCACCTCCCATAATGGGAAGAGCTTTTTGCTCAAAGGTAGCAGCGACGTGTATTATTTACACAAGATGCCCGCCTGCGACTCTCTTCCACGTAATCCACCACCAGGGTGTGCAGCCACAATTGCAAGACCCCTGAATGCCGAAGGGACTGACCTGCACAAAGGAGAGCGTCGCTGCCACGCAGTCACAGCACGTGGCGTGATGCTGTCAGGCAAAAACAAAACACATGCTTTCCACCGGAGATTACACGGGCGGTAATGAGGGCATTTATGGGGCGCCCCCGGTGACTGCGTGATCGATGATGAAGGTAAAAACAGCAGAATGAGCGGCGTTCATGCTAACTGCATGGGCCTGGGCGACCCGGACATTTAAACAGGAATATGACTAGACGTTGCAACTTAATAACAAGTATGCATCAGTGACATTAAACAAAGTCTGGCTCAATCTAGTTTAGTTTATAAACAAAGTAATTAATAAAGGAGTTAACAGGAGCATTACCTTACCTACAGTACTAACGGGAGATTCACACTGTAAAACAACGCTACTTGAAGGGACTCTGGGCCTCATTATGACTTTGGAGGCAGCCATGCCCTTAACAAGGGCATGGCTGCCTCCAAAACCGGGTCCGGGTCCAGGTTCCCTGAATGGGGACTTACCGGGCCATTCCAAGTTTGGAAGACCCGGTAATTCCTCCTTCAGGGAACCCGGTCCCGGACCTTCCCCATTCACATTTGAACCCCCATAGGGCTCAATGGGAATGGGTGCAGGAGCTAACAATGAGCGGATTACGACCGGCCCGTTGTCAGCTTCCTGGTCCCCTCGCGGGACCCGCTCTGGACGTCTGGTAAAACCAGACGTCCAAATCGGGTCCCGCGAGAGAACCTCGTAATAGTGGGGAATGCATTCAATGGCACTGGCACAACAATACCGGCGCTGTTAAACGCATTCCGCAATTGTTGTAATGAGGCCCTCTGTCTCCCTCGATAAGTTAACACACAGTGTCAGACAGTGACTCACTCATTGGAGCACGCGTTGCTGCCTGGCTTGGCTTCTCCTTCGTACTGAAAGAAGGCTGAAGCTGCGCAGGCAGGGAACATGCAGTTGCTTGTTCCCGGGCCTGGGCTGGGCATGTTTATTATGCGCAGGCACGGGGCAGTGGCGTAACACAAAATGTGGGGGCCCCCCTGCGAGCCATGCTGAGGGGGCCCCCCCAACTCAGCAACAAATCACGGGTCGCACCACACTTTGGGCCGGCCTAGATGATCACGCTTGCACAATACGCACAAATGTGTTGTTGAAGGGGTATGCCACACACTGCACTAGGAGAAAGATATAAATATGTGTTTAATGCAATACACAGCACACCTTCTGAGAAAATTGTCTAAAAAGTCAGAGGGCCTCATTACGACCCTGGCGGTAAGGGGTTTACGCCAGCGTTAGCTGCGCCGACCCCTTACCGCCAATTACGAGGTCCCTTAGCGCCATGGCGCTTTTAACACCTGCTTTTAGCAGGTGTTAAAATCCATGGCGCTAAGGGACCATGGAGTTAATTACGCCACCGTAATTTACGGTGGTGTAATTAACGCCTTCCCCACTCCCATTATGCCCTATGGGGCAAAAATGGGAATAGGGAAGGGTAAATGGGGATTGGGGACTTACCGCCCCGCCGACCTCGGAATGGGGCGGTAAGTCCGCCAACCACCATGGCGTAAACGTAGTTTACGCCATGGTGGTAAAGTCACGGCCCAGGCGGTAACTTACCGCCTGGGTCGTAATGAGGCCCAGAGTGTTTGCAATTGTTTTGTAGGGTAGCACCAATCGAATACATGCAAGTCACCAACAGTGCACAGGAACATTAATGCTTTGCTATTAACAATGCCATGCCACAATGAAAACATGTCCAACTGGCTGCACAATGTAGACCAGCGTAATAACATTATAGTAAAGCATGCCAGGCCACATTTAGACATACCTAGACTGGGTGCACTAAAATGCCAGTCAAAGCAATAACACTCATCAAGAAGAGAACACACGTTCAAGTCTGTGTCTCTGTGGTCTCTAACAACACAGCCAAACTCTTTAAAATCTGTAAGTAACTGGTCAATCCTGTTGCGGTCTTTCCCTCTCCTATTCCCTCCCAGGCCCTCTTTATTGCTCTGTTCTCTCATTTCTCTGCTAAAACTCTGGACATCCAGCCCCCATCTCCTCTTCCTCTCCCGCCTCCTCTCTTGGTGCCCCATTGGCCAGCTCTACTTCTCTTCCTCCTTTCTCCTCTTTCTCTCTGACAATACCTGATGAGATTTCTAGACAAGTCCGATCTATGAAAGTTTTGTCGAAACAGGTGCTACCCTGCTCCTCTAGAACCAGGATGAACCATATTGACACCCTCGCTCCAGCCTTGGCCGATTTCTGTAATCACTCTTTCACCACTGAAATGTTCCCCTCACCCCTTAAGCACTCCCTTGTGCACCCACTCCTCACGAAGCCGTCCGCCTTTCCTGCCTGCCTGGCAAACTCTCGCCCAATATCCATCACCCCTTTCCTGGGCAAACTGTTGGAAAAAACTGGCCATTTTCCAGCTTACTCTCCACACTGAATCTGTTGGTTGTCTCCATGGCCATCAGTCTGGCTTCAGAGCTCCCTGAGGTATGGAAACTGTTCTCCTGAACACCTGTGAATATCTGCTCTCTAACCTTGATTACAGCATTCCTTCTGTCCTCATCCTCCTTGATATTTCCTCTGCTTTCGACATGGTCAACCATGCCATCCTGATTAATCGACTTCATGAGAATCTGGGCATCACAGATCAGGCCCTTGAGTGGCTGACCTCCTTCCTCTTGGACTGCCCCTCCCAGGTGCAACTTGGTCCCTTTCTCTCTGCCACATCTCTCTATACCTGTGGCGTTCCCAAAGGCTCTATCCTCTCACCCTGGTTTTTCAACCTCTTCTTAGCCCCTTTGGCCCACCTGATCTCTTCCTTCTCCTCTTATGCAGATGACACTCAGCTTTCCTTCAGGCTCCCCTCAGACTCCTCTTCTCTCTCATTCCTGCAAATCCACCAATCTCTCCCTTAATGCCAGAAAGATGGAGATCCTTCTCATTGGGACCCCTGCCCCTGCTTTCCCTCTCACACTCTCTCCGCCCACCTTGGGCCCTCTACCTTCGCCTTCCTGTGAGGCAAAAAACTTGCTTGGCATCTTTGACTCCACTCTCTCTTTCTCTCCTCACATCTCGGACATCACCAAGAAGTCCCACTACCAGCTGCTCCACCTCAAAGGGACTCTTCCCTTTCTCACTTTCCCCTAGAAGCTCACTGTCTCCAGACTCCTGGTTCTCTCTAGGCTGGACTACTGCAACTGCCTGTTTCTCAACCTGCCTTCCTCTACTCTCTGCCCTCTGCAACTAATCCAGAACAGGAATGCGAGACTTATCCTTGGCCTCAAGCCCAGGGATCATATCTCTCCAGCCCTGAAATCTCTCCACTGGCTCCCGTTTGCTGCAAGGATCAAGTTCAAGACCCTTTGCATTGTCCACAAATCTTTCTGGGCCTGGGCCCACACTACATCTATCGCTCTCTTCCAAAATAAAATACCTTCCTTCTGAAGCCCTTCACTCAGCTACCTCCAACTCTCTAAGGGTTAGACACTTCCCCGGGCAGAGAGTGTGGGTGGGGGGGGGGTAAATCTCTCTCGTATGCAGGTGCCTCCCTCTGGAAAGGCCTACCTGCCCCACTCAAGCTTGAGCCGGACCACCTGAAGATCTGGAAACAGCTCAAAACATTCCTCTTCTCCTCTGCTTTATCTCCCTCCCTCCCCTCCTGGCCTACCTGACCTACCTGTCTGCTGTACTGACTGGTTGCTGGGCTACCCTCAGAGTCTCACTACGTTCAGACTCTTTCTTGATCAGTCACCCCTGCACTGCCTCTGGGCCTACCACGCGCTTAGGATCTGTAACTGTAACTCTACAGTCCCTTGTTGTCCTTGCACTACCCAGAGCTGCACTGCCCTGGCTGCACTTACTCAGAGAATTGCTACCCTGTTTTCCCCTCCCCTCTCCCTTGCACTTTCCGCCTCCCTTTCCCCTTGCACTTCTCGTTCTCACACCTGCACGATCTGAATGACACAAGGCCTAGTAAGATAGTTTGTCTTGTCCTCCCTCTATCTTCCCTTGTGTGTCTTGTCGCGCCTAGTAACACTTGTGTAAAGGCGCGTTATAAATGACTTATAGCATATAATTTCATCACAGATGCCCAGAAAAATATACAATGCCCCAGTAAGAAACGACTAGTCTGGCAGCACCCAAATGCCAGTCTAGCCAGGTAATTACACTTAGCGGGACTGCTTTATCAGAAATGCCCAGTTATAAAAAAAGTCATGCCAAACTGAGGAATGACTAGACTGGCTGCACCAAAATGCCTCTCTAGCCAATAATACCACATATCATGCCTGCTCAGACTGGACATGGGCAACCATTATGATTTGTCACACAATTCCGCCCCCCCCACAAACATCCCCTCTCCCTCCCATCCCTACCCCAACCTCCAAAATCAGCTCTTTGGCCCAGAATTACCTCCACGTCCCTCTTCCTTGGCCCAGAGCTTACATATGAGGCTCCTTCACTCACAGGTAAGTACTGAGATGAGGAAGAGTGGGACTAGGAGTAATGAAGATTACAGGTCGCTAAGTGAGGCATTACCTCCATGTACCTTTACCTCATCCCAGTACTTGTGTATGAGGCAGAGTGCCTCATACACAAGTAGTGGGACGAGGAAGAATAGGGCTATGAGTAATGAAGATTACCAATAAGCAATTAAGGCATTAAACATATGTAGTGGTGTAACACCATTGAGTTGACTGGGATTCAGTACTCCTCCCCCGCGAAATGTTGGTCTATGTTGACTCGACCTGGCTGACCTTAAGAATAGATGCCGGACAGAACAGGACAAAGATGTTAAACGGGACTTGGGTTTTGCTGTTAACAAGAGCCCAGCAATTACTAACATAAAGCATTTCACTGTTAGTACCTATATTCAAATGCCAAATTGTTTAGCCAATTGAAATCATGATGTGGGTTTAGTACTTGCATGACAGGGGAGTGAGTGGAAGGGTAGAGAGGGAACAGGAGACCACTTAATTCTCGCATCAGTCCATAAGTGGGAACTTTAAACCTTAAAGGAGAGAGTTAACTGCTTGTAACATTGAAGCTGCACTGGAATAGTCTCATTAAAATGCATAAAGAAATTGGATGCCCCCATACAAATAAGTTTGCCCCACCCCCACTGCCCATGAAGTTAGCGCCTCTCCCAACATTTGAAGTGTTAGCCACCCCAAAATGTAGGTTTTGTTGCACCCCTGAACACAAGCACACACACCATTCGCCATATACACACATGCACACCCAGCCAACCATGCATTTAAGTGTGCACTCTTTCACCACACAGGCACACTGAGGCAGCCAGCCGTACATTTAAGTGTGCACCCTTTCACCATACAGGCACACACACCCAGGCACCCACCCATACATTTAAGTGTGCACCTCTTCACCATACACTCACACAAGCAGCTACCTATACATTTAAGTGTGCACTTTTTCACCATGCAGGCACACCCAGGCAGTCACCCATACATTTAAGTGTGCACCCTTTCACCATACACTCACACAAGCACCCGTCATGGGGCTAAGGGGAGCCCTATTACTTCAAAAAGAAATTGTTTCATTTTGAAGTCACGTTGACTTCATAAAGAAATGATGTCCTTTAAGGACTGGACCATAACGGAAATAATTTCTTTATGAATGCAGAGTGACTTCAAAAAGATACTGGGGGTCATTATGACCCTGGCAGTAGCCGTGCCGGTAATGGGCAATTACCGTTGCATTACAGCCCCGGCGGACCCGGTAATTGCCCATTCCCGGGCACCAGAAAATATTACTCCCTATTCCCATTTGAGTCCCATTGGACTCAATGGAAATTGGGGAGGCCGGATGCACGGCCCATTCCTGAATGGTGCCGGTGCATCCGTCGAGTTCGGCGCACCGCTGCTGTTCTGCCCGCCAGGTCAGACCTGGTGGGCTGAAAGGCACCCGCTTGCAGAACTCGTAGTTTGCCAGTCCGGAAACAACGGTACCGGCAAGCTTACCAGTACCGTTGTTTCCAGACCCGCAAACTCATAATGAGGCCAACTGTTTGTTTTTGAAGTCATAGGTCTTCCTCACCCCATGACATGGAGGCCTCCAGCCTACGGTCTTCCATTGCATGGGGTGGGGGGATCCCTCGCTTTTCAAAAAGAAAGTTTCTTTTTATAGTCACTCTGCCTTCATAAAGACATTATTTCTATTACAGAAATAATGTCTTTATGAATGCAAAGTGAAATCAAAAAGAAAAAAAAAAGAATTGGAAAAAAAATATTTTTCTTTTTTTTTCGCCAAGTGGGCACCCCCTCCCAGGACATGTGCTGGTGGCCCCCGCACCGTGGGAGCTGCTGAGCCCCTGTTACTCCAGTGGCGCGGGGCAGCATTAACTTTTGCAAGCAAGGTTACAGTTACATGACAACTGCAGGATTTGTCCCCCCGTCTCCCGAATGTCCTACGCCCATGCCTCCATGTCCCAGCTGAGCTGCTTTCAAACTCCGGCGTAGGATTGCTGTACTGCTTTGGGCCAATCACTTGCATTGAGAAGCTAAACCGCTCACTCTGCTTCTCTAGATTGATCCTTGGACTCCCGGTGATCTTCTTCTTCACAGTACCAGTTTTAAAACTATGTGTATAACGCTTTGTACTTTCTGGTCTTTCAGTCATATCATATATGTTGGATTGACTTGACAACAAAATACATTGGGCCTCATTCTGACTTCCCCGATAGAGCCGTCAGGATACCGGCAAATGTAGATACTGTTTCCGTCACCCAGTCCGGCGGCATTGCCTCCGGATTATGGGTGCCGGAGTGACAGTGTAAATCCCCATTCATGGAGTCCGATGTGATTCCTAATGAGGGCTTTTATTGCCAGTAGGCGCCTGGTTTGCCTCCAGCTTTTAGCTGGCGGTAACGCAGGTGCCCCACAGGCAAACCTGTAGTCAGCAAGTCTGGTAAAGTGCAAGCATTTGTGAATACCGGCACTTTTTCACATTTTTACCGGACCGTCCAACACAGAATGAGGCCCATTCTCTCTATCTAGAGAGGGGGATGAGAATTTAGGTTTAAAGAAGGGGTTAAGTGTATTGAAGCACGGTCATACCACGTTCTCTGATAATAGTTGTACCCAATCCCATAGGGGGTTCCTTCCCCATGTGATCCTCCCTCGGTGCACCACCCCCAGAGGGAATTATGTACTGTGAATGCACCACCCTGGCCACATGACAAAGGTCTCAACCTAGGGGAGAAGGGACGACATCCTCAAATTCGTCACAGATAATTTACAAGTAATTCCTAAAAAAAGAGCAGCAAACTTGATCTCCTAAATATAGGCCTACAATTAACCATGGGAGCTGTGCTCAACCCACTCTCCTCATGTTGCATAAGCCCAGATCAGGCCTCATGCTGTTTGTTATGGGTAAATGTCTGCGGTGTCTCAGGGCTCGGTGTCCCTGCTGTGATGTTTTTCTCTCATGCTATTTTTATACTGACTAGGGTGTTACTGGTGTGAAATAATGTGTTCAGTTTCTGCAAAGCGCCTGATACTGGCTCTGCAAGGTGCTGATTCACATCGTTTCAGATGGGTGATTTTGCCTACCCAGAATGCAAAGTCCAGTTGCCCCTGATCATTAAATTATCATCATGCTAGTTACGCTCATTCTAGTGTCAAAGGAATGACCTTCCTCAGCCCTTTAAAGGATCCCTTTTGAGTACCATATTGATTTTCATACATTGCAACCCGAAAGAGCAAGATTACTATGAAGCCAACTGGAGGAGGTAAAACCACCCAACTCTTTACAGTGCACAGTGCTATAATGCGAGTTCACAGGCAGGTGCAGACGTGGTGGTGGTAGAAATGGACCTTGAGAGGACAGGGAGGAAGACACATGAGAGTGGCAAGTCTGTTCACAGAATTTGTTCTGTGGGGTGTTTGTGTAACAACACACATTCACCCTTGGCAGTCCTGACACATCAAGCATGCAATAGCCCTAAGCGGTCTATGGTGTTTTGGTGCAGATACCCATGGCAGATTGTTTTGTACCATCTCATGTTATCTTTTCACAGTTGTTCACTGATATTGTAAAATTTGGATATGTACTGCAGAAAGCCCACTCTACCACCTGTGGTAGCCCCCATACCGTGGGCTGGATCTTCTTGGTTTGTGACTTGTTTTTCTCCCAGCTTCATCTTGAGCCTGACTGAGAGTGTGGTCCTGTGTTTTTGTGTCTTTCCTTAAGAGTTCATATGACTCCTAAGGCAAAGGTAACCCTTAGCCTTCAAGAGAGAGTACCCCCTCTCTGTTAGTCAGGTGTGAAGGCTAGTGAGGGCCTTTTCACCTATGTAAAATGGTTCCACCCTGCGTTCTATCTTGCTGTTTGGCTGTGCTGCGTGTAAGGATCAATACACGAACCTTTGTGGGATATTCTGTTTGCATGGTGGGGAAGTCGCCCTGCTGAGTCCCTCTGAACAATCTCAGACAATAATGAAGTACGAACTACGAACAGCGCTGCTCATCAGGCTGTATTGCTCCACCCATTTCCTCACCCATCCAGGAAGCCGACACACACAAATGAACGCACCAGCGACCCTTGCAACGTTAATCCCTGTTGCGTGAAGGGCTGCAATCTTGCTGTTTGGCTGTTCTGGTTTGCTGTGGTGCAGCCCCCAACAGCAAGCGTACGGTATATATGCTGTGAAAGGTAAGGATTTACTCTCCAGTGTATGTTCATGAATTCTGGAACTCAAATACCATTTAGAGTGTAATTGAGCCCATATTATTTCAACTCCTCCACGCTACTGTACCTTTCACTTCCTACAATAGCCTGTTACCAAACAAAAAAAAATGAAGTGTTTGCTATCACTTTGGGACAGTTACCATTGAGCAGAAGAGCCGCCAGTGCATCTGGTAATTTCTGGGTCCCTACAGACAGCACACAGAACCTGACTGCGACGAGGTTCCGCAAAGAAAAAAAGAAATTTCATCTGCAGGAATATCAACCCGGCCCAGAGGACTGCGGGCTATGTGCCTTTGACTCAGGAGCACCCGGACACTGCTGATTGAAACCAGCAAGGCACATTTCATTCTGGAGCCTACAATCCTAATACAGGAACACAAAACTAGCCCGGAAGAATGCGGGCCACAAGCCTTTGACTCAGGAGAAGTAGAGACTTTATAGGGGCATCCAACCTAACTCCTAATTTTAGTAAACTTCCACTGGAAGTAAGAAACAGTGATTCCCAACAAGTACTTTGCCCACTGCAGACTATTTTTGACTGAGCTACGCTACTTTTCACAGCTTTCAACTTCAAACTACAAAGCTCGGAACTTGAATAGCACACACAGTGGCAGAAGATGCTGTGCCAGACCCAGTAAATGATACTCAAAGCGGCCCTCACACAAGACAACGCTCAAAAGTGATCTCTACATCTAACCTGCAAACTAAATCAAGAACGAAAATTCTGAATTCAATCAAAAATGAGCAAGAAACAGAGGTATTTTCGGCAATAGAAACACAGTAAACTCCCATCCAAAATTCCCCAAAAGTCTATGACCTAACATTTTCAGACCCGGACAATGCTGAAGACACTCAACCCCTGACAATAGAAAAACCAAACCAGTCAGAAAAGAATACTTTCATCACTCTCAAAAGAAATGGAGCTCCCATCGATCTCGCCTCGCTGAAAGAAAGGAACAGGCTGACGCCTATAGATACTACTCAAACCTCACCTACCTCTCGCCAACAAGTCAGAACAAGCCAAAAGAAGATTTCGATCATTATACATGAAGAAAACTCCCCCAATGAGGATCCAGCAATTCAAGGAAAACAACGTGATGACATTGAAAATCAGTTTGATAAGAGGATCAAAACACAGCAACTTGAAAGTCATCTGCAAAAATCCTTTTCGCACCACAGAGAAACAGACTTCGCTGACTCCCCTTTAACAAAGGGAACCCTGTTTCAGAGGATCAATGTACCCCGATGATCACACAAAGAGACAAGGCAGTGCTAGATAAGAGACGATGGCAATCAATCTACGAAAGTAAGCGCCTTTCACAGGATATAGCAAACTCATTGTTAGCCCAACGTAACCCAAAAATATCACGATTATCATTGGATATGATCGAGATCGAAACACTTCTTGCAAACCAAGAAAAACGAAAGGAAGTCTTCTGTCACTCATATCACGAAAGGTCCATGTCCACGCTGCAGCCAATTTTGTTACACGACCACCTCAGACATGTTGACCCAAATGTAGATGGTACAAAACCGAAACATACAACACAAAAATCGCCTCAGACTAAAAGGATTTCTTCACATGATACACACGAAGCGAACACATTCAAACACAGGAATGTAAATACAACATACAACATCATTTCCTTCAATACCAACTGTTATGCAGGACCTTCTAAATATGCTATTTTCAGTCACATCACAATCAATGATACCTTTCCTAAAAATGCAAGAAGCATGTCTAGAGGCGAGCAAAGATCAAGCCACTCTACTGGCCCTCATCCATGCGAAACAGATTTGTATTGAGTCTTTTAGACACAAAATTGAAGACCGCCTAGACTATGAGGCCGAAACAAGTAAGATGTGGCAATCACACCTCTCAGACATTGCGAGAAATGATAGAGCAGACAACTCACAGCTAACTTCAGCATTAACAACCATGATGACCTCTGGCAACCGACTAACTGCTTCTCAATCAACTGACCCTGGGCTCTGCCATAGCCAAATTAAAATAGGCACACAAAACAAAAGCCCAACAAACAGTTCATCCGGGCTAGTGATCTCATTGTCGAATAATTCTAACAATCGCACTCAATTGAGTCAGGACCTTGTATCAAATGCTTGCATATCAAACTTAAATACGCTAAACAAAAACAAAGTAAATTACTCCAATACACTAGCAAGCAATTATACCATCTTTAGTCCGATGGCCGCAAATGTAAAGATACAAAAGAACCTAAAACCAAAAAAAGACAAGTTGGCTCCAGAGCCTTTCTCAGAAACCACACTGTGTCCAATCAAACATCTCAAACTGCACCAAAGACAGCAGCACAAGGTTTAAGTACTCTTTCAACGCAATTACCAAGTGTGATAGGAAACGGCTCCTCGACGCCTCGAGAAAACAGTCAAATTGAAGATGTATCTGAGGAAGCGCAATTAGGTTTGCTGCTTGACTTGTCACAGCATCTCGATGAAGAACCATACATCTCAGAAGAAGGTCAGATTCAACCAAGTGATGCCTCTCTTGTGATTGTAGACGAATATGAGAAAACACATTCATCACAGAAATCACAACTGACATTATCATGTGAAGATATATCTAATTCCACATTTGTTTCAGATGGATTACACTCAAATCACACTAGAATCAATGTCTCGCATATCTACTCTTCACCAGGCTCAAACCAAACACCAAAATCCGGAACACTGAAACCAATATTTGTCAACCCACGAAAAACCACCAAATCACGTGCAATTTATCTAAAAAGAACCCAAAACAACTCAGATGAATTGATTCTTAATCGAACAAACGTTTTGCGGTTATTTAAAGCAATTCCCGACCTAATAAGAGACATCTGGATAGAATCCAATTACTCCTTAATTCCACCAGAACAAGACAGCTAATTATTAATCACACGAACACATTATCCTCACTTGGATTCAAAGTGGATAACACGCAGCCACAAGACGAAGCAGAAATGAAAAAAACCTTCCAAAAAAGAGTTCTCTTTTCATTCAACCAGACTATTCCGACAGCCATCGAAGATCGACAAGAACTGGAAAAAATCCAAAGAAACACCTGGACTGAGGAAAATAAGTATCAGGAATCACATAAATTCCACCAAAAGTACATTGATCATAACGACCATCATATAAGGAGAGTAATGGATTGGTCCCAAACAACATATTCGGAGCTAAGTGATAACAACCAATAACCATTATTGCAACAACCTCCGTCTAAAGTCTCTTTATGCTCATGGAATACATGAGGAAATAGCCACCTCTTTAGAGATCAGGACCATGATCTAACAATGTATGACATTATATCCATTCAAGAATCTTGGATTACAATCCAACCAATTTGCGTCAACTACACTGTGCTGATGACGCCGGCCATAAAAAATAAAAAAGGAAGGCCCTCTGCCGGACTCCTCACCCTAATCAAAATGAGGAGCAATTTTCAAATCGTTGAATCAATTAGTGTCAATGAATGGATACAAATAACTATACTAAGAGTAATCAAGACAGATCCAACCCATAAACTTGACACATTCGGCATAGTCAACAATTACTGGAACCCAGTGACTATTGCCGATGAAATTTTCATTGACAAAGTATGCTCCGGTATAGACGATATTTCCCTAAGATTCCCAAAGATCAATATAATACTATGTGGAGACATGAACTTACACCTGTTCGACAAAGCGGGCCTACCGTTAAAACCAAAAAACATTGCTCCAGGTGCCCAACAAGGGCTAAAAGAAATGTCAACCAGAGGCCTCTCCAGAGTACTATTTTTGGATCAAATTACATCTAAACTGCTGCACACATGGTTCCGAGGTTCGCCCGGTGCCATTATTGATTATATATTTTTGTCTGAACAGATCCACTCCAAACTAACCCAAGTGGGGATTGTGAAATCTGACAATAGCGATCACTCACTCATGACAATCACATGGCAGATGTATAATCCACCAAAAGAAAAATTGAAACTGCCAGAATTGACTATAAACCCAAGTCTAACTAGACTAAGGATCCCAAGTTCCAATCTGGGAAAATTCTCTATCTGCCTAAACAGTAACCTACTGTCTGACGTTCAACGATTGAACTACCCTCAACTTTTGAACAACCTCAAATGACCCCGAACATTATCAAAACAACCGATCAAACTTCACGCACATGCATACTCAACATAATTGTGAACAAGAAAAAGGAGCTGAGACGTGAAGTTAAGAAGATTCAACGGCTTCCAGAAATAAATCGTGAAAAAATAAGACAACTAAAACAACAATACAAAAACTGGATATAGAACAATCGTGTTTTGCAAAATTAAAACAACGCTGAAAAAATGCTGATTGCTTTACAAAAGTGCAACACTAGAGACCTATGGCATTTTTCAAGCCTTTATAAGGACTCCACGAATGAAGAAAAGCAAACTAATAACCAACAAGAAGACATTTGGACTTTCATTTGGAATATTGAAGATATTGAGAGGGCAATTTCCAAACTAAATCCGTCACAGGCACCAGGTCCCGACGGTCTCTCTAATGAAATCATAAAGCTGGTTTTGTAAAGCACGTCGGGACAAATAACCTATTTCTCTTAAATTTGCTAAAACAAGAGGCAATCTATACCAAACGACAAATATATGCAGCATTCATTGACTTCAAATTGGCCTTCGACCTAGTGAATAGAACCCAACTATGGTCTAAATTACATCAATGAGGATGTCCAAATCATATACTGGAACCTTTGAAACTATTCAGAGTCAGACTTTCAAAGGACGGCACAGTCTCAGGCGACATCCAAATCTTTAACAGCCTCAAACAATGCTGTCCACTATCAGCAACACTATTCTACTTATTTACGGCTGATTACGAATCCGAGACAAATACTGAGACGGCTAATCTCCCAAAGCTAAATGCAACATCCATCCCATGTATGATGTATGCTGATGATATTGTTATATGTTCTCAAACACCAAGAGGGCTCCAAATAGCTCTGTCAATACTAGAGGCCTACATAAAGGCAAATCACCTTGAAATAAACACACGAAAATCAAAAGTTATGCTGCTAGCCCTGACCGGAAAGATGAATCAGAAAATGAAAACAATGGCCCTCATTAGGACTCCAGCGCTAAACCATGGTGCTATTAGCACCTTGGTCCATCCCGGAGTCCGCCATGGAGAAAGGGGGAATTACCACCCCATTCCAAGTTTGGCAGGGCGGTAATTCCCCCTTTCTCCATGGCCCTTCCCCATTCCCATTTTTGCCCCATAGGGCTCAATGGGAATGGGGAAGGCGGCAATTACGGTACCGCAAACTGCGGTACCGTAGTTGCCATCAAGGTCCCTTTGCGGGTCCCTACTTTAACGGCTGGTCCAGACCAGCCGTTAAGGTCGGGAGCCGCAAAGGGACCTCGTAGTAAGGCATTAAGGGGTTAACTGCGCTGCAGCCTTTTACGGCACCGTTAACCCCTTAACGCCGGGGTCGTTATGACCCCCAATGTACCTAAACCAACAACCCTTAGCACAAGTAACAACTGTAAAATACTTGGGGATATGGGTGAACCAATCAGCAACAGAAACCAACTGGACCAACTTTCTGAAAATCAAAACTTTGTCACTAGTATGCCAAGGTCGCTTTCTCCACTGTAAATATGGTAAATTCTCTTTACAACCGATCACCATATTCTACAGACAAAAGGTGGTGGCTATTCTTCTGTATGGCAGTGAATCTCCGATCAATCTAGATGGAACGATATGGGCACATTTTGCAAGGTCTCTTTTGGAGGAAAGTATTATCATTGCCCCAATCACTTCCAATGGTCCGAATTAGATATGAACTGGCACTCCAATCGTTAACATCGTTACATACATGGAGAAAACTAGATCTATACAGGAAGATCTTGACCGATCAACATATTCCAGCAATAGAAATAATTCAAACAAAAGAAAAAGCAACACAAGCAATTACTCTCCAGGCCTGGATAAAACACATGGAAGACCTAAGAATGTTGGCAAATATCTCAATTGAACTACTAACACAACGCCTGAAAAAAAAAAAAAGAATCACTCAAAATGACTGGATAGCGACCATGGAACCCAAAGGAAGATACAAACTTAACCAAGACTGCAAATTTGACAAACATTCAGTTAACTGTCTTCCGCCCTACCTCCAACGATTTCCATCTACTCAAGTCAGAGACTTTTTTCTTCGTTTTCGACTAAATCTTTTTACCAACCAGGGAATCTCTATCATCGAGGAAACTCTTATCAAAGGACATGGCCTTTTGCAGATTCTGCAAAAAAGAAAACGAAACCGAAACTTTGAAACAGATCGCTATATCTTGCTCGACCTTGACCAACACTAAGATCCGTATTAGAGACATGTATCTATCAGCAACAGTCCAATTTAAACCTGAAGATCGATGGGCAAAGTTTCTTCAAGTCGAAACAAACATTTTTCACTATTGTATATTTCTTCAAAACAATTCTAGAAGACAAAAGCCACTAAGAAACAATCCACTTAAGTATAATCATTAGCTCCTTCCTTAGCTATGAAACATGATACAAACAAAGATGAAAGGTTTAAAATATAAACCAAAACATTTTAATTAAAAAAAAAAATACAAAAAAATGGTTCCACTGGGTGGACTTCATTTTACCTGTCTTGACCCTTTCGCATGGGTTACACCAATGGGTTGTGGCTCATAGGTGAGTGACATCTTCCTTTCGGGGTGACGGTTCCTGACCAGCATGGCGTCACCCACCACAATGTCTTTCTCTTGGAGGTGTCTCCTTTCATTCTCTTTCTTGTTTCTGGCCATTCTTTCCTGTCTGACTCGCTCATTATCATTCACTCCTGGTGCTCTTCCCTCTAGTTCCAGAATTAATCCTTTCGGACATCTTTTGAACAGTGCTTCCGCTGGTGGGACGCCGGTGTACTGGTGTGGAGTCGTTCGGTACTCTCGCAGAAACTCAAATGGGTTTTGCCTCAGTTCTCCCCCACCATTTACTGAGATTCGAAATGTCCTGTTCAGAGTTCTCATGAATCTCTGGGCCAGAGTGGTGTCACCTTTCTGTGCTTGATTCCTCTTTCCTCCATATAGTTCACGAACTGACTGCCTTGGAATGGTGGGCCATTGTCTGAGCACAGAACTAACGGGAACCCATGGATGGCGAAAATCTTTTCCAGCGCCAAGATGGTGTGGTCGCAAGCCGTCCAGTTCTACCTCAAGATATCTCGACCATTGGTCTACGACTGCAAGGGAGTACATTCCTCTTACTGTTGAACCAAATCCGCATGGACTGTCCCCCATGGTTGCTCGCTCCTCTCCATTGACTTGATCGTGGGCGCTCTCTCGCAGCCTGACTTGGCACACACCTTCTCACATGTTCCTCTACTCTCTCCTCCAGGTCAGGAAACCAAACTTTCGGCCTTAGGCAAGCTTCTGTTTTGGCCGATCCTTGGTGTCCCATGTGTGCCAGCTCTAGTATCTTTGCTACCAGCGAATTTGGGACCACTATTTGTCGACCTCGCAGGATCAGGCCATCATCCGACACCGATAGCTCATTTCTCACTTTTCACAAGGCTTGCATGTCCCGTTGAGCTCTTGTTCCTCTCCTTGCATTGTTCCCGAGCACCTCCTTCCACTCCCGCTTCCGATGGCCGCCTTAATGACCTGGAACACTTCATCGTCACTGGATGCTGCAACAATGTCTTGCCGAGCCAATGCTGCAGGCATGGCTGCTTCCACGACATTGTTAACTATTTCCTGGCACGCTACGACCTCCCCTTGTTCCTTCACATGCCCGCGCTGGGATGGCGTGACAGGTAGTCCGCGGGATTGTTGGTGCCTGGCCTGTACTGCAGCTTCACCCCGTACTTGATGAGGGACAGCATCCAGCGTTCAATGCGTGGCGGTGGTTTCAAGGATGCTCCTGCCATAATTGGGATGAGGGGTTTGTGGTCATGATTACTATTACTGGTTTTCCGAGAATATATAGGCGAAAATGGTGACAGCCCCACAATATGGCGAGTGCTTCCCTCTCTATTTGAGAGTATCTTTTTTCAGTCTCGGATAGCGCTTTACTTGCATAGGCGATGGAACCCCACGGGGCTGGCATCTACCACAATTTCTGATTCTCTTGCTGGATCAAAGTACACCATGATATCCTGATCGGACAATGCGGATTTGATGTCCTGGAAAGCTGTCTGTTACTTTTTGTCCCATGTCCATGCAACGTCATTTTTAGTTAGTGCTCTGAGTGGTTCTGAGAGTGACGCCAGTCCCTTGATGAACCTGCTGCAGTAATTCACCATGCCAAGGAAGCTGCGAACTTCTGGTGGTGACTCGGGGGCTTCTGCATCACGGATGTCGCAAACTTTCTCGGGGTCGGGAGAGATTCCTCCGGCATGAAAGACAAACCCAAAGAATTCTATGCGGTTCTTAAAAAATTCACATTTGGTTTTGTGGAGGATGAAGCCCAGTTTGCTCAGCCTTTCCAGGGTGTGTTCAAGCCTCTTAATGTGCTTGGCTTCAGACGTTACAAAGACAAGGATGTCGTCGCTCATATTGAGGACATCTTTTAGACCAGCCAGTGCTCCCCTAATGGTTTCTGGAACACTTCCGCGGTGGATGATATGCCGAAACTCAGCCTGTTAAATTGATATAACCCTTAATGGGTGGTGAAAGTTGTGATATATCGTGATTCCGGATGTAGTTCAAGTTGGTGGTACCCGGAACGCAAATCCAACTTTGAGAATACCCTAGCTCCTTGTAGTTCGCTGATAATATCATCTGACCACAATTGGCGATACCCACGGGGTGGGCCCTTCTACTCTCTCAATGATGTCCATATCTATCAGTGTCTGTAGCTCTTTCTCCACCTTTGCTCTAAAATGGAATGTATCCTCCTATGTTTGAGAGCGGTAGGTCTTACCGTCTCATCAATGTGAAGACGTATCGGTTCCGCTTTCAATTTTCCTACACCCTCAAAGAGGCTTTTGTATCTTCCCAGGAGCTGTTCAATGTCCATCTGGTACACTGCCATGGTGAAATGTACAATATTTAGGGCCTCCGACGCAGCACAACTCAGGAGGGAATGGGGGCTGACATCCGTCACAAAAAATCGGGCTTCGATCGCTCTGGATCCATGGGCAACCGGTGTGACAAAGCACCTTGTATCGGTAGTGGAGTGTTACCTACAAACGTGTAAATCCTCGCCGGGATTCTTCGAGCACGGGTGGGCCAGGGAGGGCCTCATAGTGTTCAGTGGCCAAGACACACACCGACGCTCCAGTGTCAATTAGGACCGGTGTGGGGGTGCCTTTAATGTCAATAATACAAGTAGGCTGTCTTTGTACATCTTGCTCCACAGCAGCCACATTTCGCTGTCTCCTGGAGTTTCCACCACTCGCCCTCACTGGGCCTCTGGAGGTTGTCACGAGCGCAGCTGCCCTGCACATCCTAGCGTAGTGACCAGGTGTATTGCATCTACCACACGCTCTCGATTTCGCAGGGCATTCTTCTACCTGTGACAGATCATATCGCAATATTGGCACGATGCCGGAGTGCCGTGGACAGGAGCTGTGTCTTGTCGCTTTTGGCTCCATCGAGTTTTTGTTGGATTAAACTTCCCCGGAGCAAAGGCATCTTCACTTTTACCTGGCCTAACAGGCGCATCAATTTTTGTCCCTCTGCTTTCTGCAAGTTCATAGACCCTGCAGAATTTGTGACAATGTCATTCCTGGTTCACAAAGGATCTGCCTCCGCAGTTTGCTTGAGCTGCATCCCTGGATTATTTGATTTCTCACCATACCTTCTTCATTTTCCCATCGACACGTGCTTGACAATTGGTGTAATCTCGCACAAAACTGGTCTAGTGAGTCATCATCATGCTGTTTTTCTCCACACATTATGAATCTATCATAGTCCATGTTTGACATCGGAATAAAATGGTTTTGAAGAGCTGCCTTGACTGCTGGATACGTGACCACTTGAAGGTTTAGTGACTCATAAATGCTGTGCACTTCAGTTCCCGCTGAGTATAGCAGAGTTGCTACTTTTGCATCATCATTGTCCTCCCCAGTCGCTCTGAAAAACATTTCAAGTTTCTTGACCCACAGTACCCACTTGGGTCCCAGCTTGGATGGGGGTCCTGATGTGTCAAATTTTGGCATTGGTGCTAGTGTCGGGGCAACTGGTGCTCCATCCTGGTCATTCATGTCTACAGGTCGAACAGGCACCTCACTCACGTGTATGAGGCCGCAACCCTTAAACACTCAGACGGTATTTCTCACCAGGGCACGATGGTTGAAAGGTGGCACCATTTATGATGCCCTGAGCTACCACTGACCTTCACTGTTGGATCGAGCTGTTCACAGCAGTCTCTTCTGTTGCTCTGCACCTTCAAATCAGTTTGCCCATGCTATGGGATGGATCCTGATGTCCTCAGCATAAATTCACAGCTTCCCGACATGGGAAACCATGAAAATCCCAAACATTGTTCTTTTGATCTCACGTGGACAGCGCACGCGCACCCTCACGGGCCATAAATGTTGCACGGGAATATTCAAAATGACTGCTCGTTGTTGCGTTGGATTCGAGCTGCGTAGTAAGAGTAAATGCCACGTTTAGCACATGTAAATCAACGTGACTTCCCCACTCTTACTCCGTGCTTCCTCCTCGTCGCCAATGTTACAACCCCTGTGGTGCCTCGGACCGCCTCGCACAACACACACACATTCACACAGAGAAACCATGAGACGCGTCTGCTGGCTGCAAGGTCCCGGCGGCAACTGCTGTCCGGAACGCGTTTATTTCTAAGGCTCATGCGTGAGCCCAAACGAGGCTTGCGCATGCGTAAACACGCATTCACTTCGTAACAGCCCCGATCCAGTGGGACAACTGGTTCACAGCTCGTGCTCGAAGGCATTGCCACTCAGAAGCCATTGACCATGTATCGTGGAGGAATCAAGGCAATCGCACCTTGTGAATGGACCTGCACCAACTAAAATATAAGATAGCAGAAAGAAAATCTGAATTTTCTCGTATAAGTGAAAGATAAAAACAAACAACCAATAACACCAAACAAGAGGGAGAAAAAAAGAAAAAATAATAAGGAAATCTCTCCTGAAGAACCATAACCAAAGTTATGGGGAAACACGTGTTGGGAGATTAACCAATACCTAAAGAATGATGAATGTATGAAAAAAATACATGGAATAAATTGATTTCTTTACATCATTGACTATCGTTGTTTCTGAGATCGCACCAGGAGTACCAACTTCTTTCTTTACTTATTTGGTTCATATATTGGGCCTACACGGACGGCGGTAAGGAAATAACGTTACCGGTAATTGAATACCGGTAACGCTAAATTTCCCATCCAATTACGACCCGGACTTGCCGCTATTAGCGCCATCGTTAAGTACGGTGGCACTAATAGCGGCAAGTCCGTGGGCGCGCGACCCCCAGGCCGGAAATAGCGGCATGGCGATAATAGCATCACATCACAAGGTAGGCAGACATGGCAATAGCGGCATGGAAAAGACCCCAAAACCCCCTACCGGCATGGCGCTAATACCGGCATCGCGAACCACCCGTTAAGAGACCTGAGCAGTGTGTCCACCTGCCACAGGTGGACACATCCAGCACAGGTGTAGGCGATGGAGACTTTGGCAGCACAAAAGGGCACACCACACCCCTTCCCACACCCCTTCCCACACAAAAATGCTTCCAATACTGCCCGCATTACATGGGCTGGATGATATAATTGCAGTGCGGCAGCATGAACAACAGGCAGCACAGAGGAGACGCAGGAGGAGTACGAGTAGGAGTAGGGCAAGACAGGCGCAGCAAGCACCAGCAGGGCACCCAGAAATACCACAGAACCAGCAGGAAGAGGACAAGAAAATTGCACATAGCCGTACCAGCGCTGTGATGGACCAGGCAACTGGCCTCTACAACACACAGTACCGGTCCCTAAGCGTGCCAGGCGAAGCCCTCCTGTACGGCCATGTCAAAGTGCCGCATGTGTGATGCGGGACTAAATTTACCTCAGACGGAATGTGCCTATGCCACCTGACATGCAAGCGCAAGATGAGGATGATGTGGATGGTGATGAGGATGGCCGAAAAGGCCCGCAGGGACATGCAAGTGGCAATGTCCAGGAGGGACACGATGTGCGTCAGCATCTGATGTATCAGATTCCATGACATCCAAGGTATGACCATTGTGCATAAAGATGGGTATTACTGCCCTGATACATGTGGTCAGTCCCACAAAGTATCATCTCCCCAATACAGTACACACACACAATGATGAATACCAAGCCAGTGTAAACTTTTCAACAGTGTATTGTGAACAAAACAATAAGTGCATGGCCCCAACTGTGAAAACACCCCTACCCCACTCCCCCCACAACACTCCCAAAAACACCCCTACCCCTCTCCCCCACAACACTCCCAAAAACACCCTTACCCCCCTCCCCCACAACACTCCCAAAAACACCCCTCCCCTCCACCCCCCACAACACTCCCATAAACACCCCGTCCCCCCTCCCCCCACAACACTCCCATAAACACCCCTCCCCATCCCCCCACAACACTCCCATAAACCCCCCTAACCCCCTCCCCCCACAACACTCCCAAAAACACCACTACCCTCCTCCCCCCACAACACTCCCATGTGACCCTCATGGTGTGAACGTGTCCTTCTCAACATGTTGCACCTAGTCCTTGTCCTAATTGTCAGTTCCTGCCCCGCCATTTGGTGGCTGTGAAGTGGTGCGCCTCAGGTTGCGCAGAGACCGGCGTAGGGGGCTAGTTTGCCGGGAACTCCCAGAGGAGGTGGTGGCCGGTTCATCCTGGGTTGTGAGTGGGCATCGGCGCTCAATTGCGTCTGCTATACGGTGCATGGCCTGCCTGAGTTGGGCCATTTCGTTGCAGATCCTGTCGGTGTATGCCTCCATGCCCTCCCTTGTCTGCTGTGCAAAAATACCGAGGTCCTCCCTCAGACGGCCTACCTCAGCCACATGCTGCCCTACTAGCCCAGTGATCTCCGTCTGCCTCTGAATGATGGCTGTGAGGTCATGTTGCATGGTGGGTGCTGGTGGGATGGCTGATGCGCCTTGTTCCATGGCACTGGCCTCAGGTGAGAATACCTGGAGGCTCCATGACCCTTCAAGGGTGGGGGTGAGTGACCCTCCTTGGCTACCCGGACCTGTAGACAACCTCGGGCTTGCCAGTATGGAGCGTATTGGTCTGGGGCTCTGGCTTAGATCCACAATGCCAGGTGCCTCCTCCTCATCCGAAAGTGGGGCAATGGCTGCTGCCTCACCCGTTGAACTTGTGGCAGCAGAGTGCATTCCCTCAATGCTGCCTTCACTTGCTGGGAGACACACTCCCGTGGGTGCCGCGACGGCAGCAGGCATGGCCTCTGGCTGTGTTGAACTGGTGCCCCTGCTGCCTTTGTCCCTCTGGCCATGGTCACTCCTCCAGATTCCCCTTGAGGATGTGGCGGTGTCCCCTGTGGCTTCCCTCCTGGCTTTTTTGCTGGATGTGGGAGCAAGTGCGTGGCTCATCAGTTTCTGTGTGTGATCCTGTATGGGTGAGAAATGGGGATATTCATCATTCATGAGTCGACCTGCCTTATGCTGAATGATTACGTCATGACGTTCTATGCATTTGGGGCTCTTTAGTGTGGATGCAGGTAATGGGGATGTTGGGTGGGTCATGCATAAATGGATCAGGGTTGAACGGATATGTGGTGATGCATGCATGTCTGACGGTGGCTGGTTCCACGACATTCATATGGACACATGATTGGGGGGCCCATCACACTTCACTGTGCATTGTTGGATGCATACACTCACCTCCATCGGACGAAGTGGGCACGCCATGCTCCATTTCTCCTACTCCCTCTATGCATTCCACTCCGATTGTGGATGCACAGGTCTCCTCCCATTCACGGAGCTTAATAGGCGATTCGCTGCCTCCTCCTGTGCCTGTAGCCAGGTTGCGGTTTACGGCCAGGATGTTCCTCACACGTAGCCGGAGGTCGTTCCACCTCTTGCGGCAGTCTTTAACTGTGCGGGTGGTGGTGCCTACCGCGCTGACCTTGGTGGCTACCTCTGCCAAGATGTCCTTCTTCTTCAGGACGGCCTCCCGCCGCATGTCGTTGCAGAAGACCACCTGTGCATTTGCCGCCAGTGTCTCAGTCAGCATTACAAGCTCCTCCTTGCAGAATTTCTCCTTGCGTTGCCGCTCTGTAGATTTTTTCATGGCCTTGGGCATCTTTAGGCTGTCCTGGAAGGAGTTTTGTTCGGGTTTCCTGGTAAGGTGTCCTGGATAAGGAGGATGGCAATGGATTGTGTTTTTAAATATGGCCGCCGTGCTCTTTCCCGTTCCTGTGCGATGACGCTATTTCCGGTTCCGCAAAATAACGGTCACCGCTATTAGCGGTGACTGCTAATGGCGATGACCGCTAATGGCGGTGACCGCTATTTGCATGTGGCGGCAGGTCGGAAGTGCTATCAGCGCTTTCGACGATACCGTTAAGGGACTTTTTGGGGACTTTTGCGGCATGGCGGTAAGGTCATTACCGGCATGGCGCTATGCTCGTGCCTGCGAACTCGTAATGACACACAATTGGCGGCCTCTTGCGAGGGTGGACACGCTAATTGCGCCATGCCGGTAATTGCCAATTTTTACTGCACAACGTGTAATGAGGCCCATTGACTCAGGCACAATATAGGCACTCAAGTGCAGACCCTGGAACCCTAAAATAGTTTAAGCAAGCTACATAGGATTCGCTCTAGAGAGGTGTTATAGCTGGAATTGGCTGAAAAATTGGATTTTCAAAATGCTATTGACCATGACTGCATCATCGGACCCAGTAGCAGGTGCCCCTATGCTGCCAGGACCCTTAAAACACTCAGAGCCAGACCAACCCAAGAATCTTCATCAGAGAACCCCCGATAAAATGCTCTGGATCCCTCTCCTCTCACTTGGGAAGCTTGAGAAGCCTGTGCTGGCCCCATTCCTGTGATGGAACTGTCCAACTCTCCTTTGCGGTCCATCTCCAATGGCAGGCCCCTCTCTGTTGTGCCTTCTCCAGCTTTCCTTCATTATCCACTCTTCATTGGGGTATCACCAAGGCAATCCCTTCTCTGAAGATGGATCCTGCGCCTGAGGTCGACATGGGAACCATGCACCACCAGCAACCGCATGATTGCAGCCATTTCTCATTTACCTTCTCTGGCTCTGACCTCTGAACTGGGAATCTCCTGATCTAGAATAAGCATACATTTCAAGTATATGGTGGGGGGCTCATCTTTGTGCTATTGCTGGAATCCTTTGTGGTTGCTGAACAATGTGCACAGCAATTGCCTCGGAAAACCACCAACGGCATCCTGCAGCGCTGCTTACGCAGGCCCACAGTATTTCTCACCTGCCCATCCGGTTCTGCTGGCTGGATTTTTCTTCATTGTTTTCTTCATCCCTGGGTATCTTCTTCATCTTCACAATCTATTGAGCACCTACAGAACTCTAGGAACGTCTTCTTTGATGCCCGTTCATACTGCGGTAACCCTCTCCCACCAAAGACTACTCCTACTTGCAATGCTGGATCCACATGAACTGTTGTGTGTACCTGAACTCAAAAGCATTGTACCTACCTGTTACTGCTGTTTCCTTTTCAGGAAGGACTTTGACCCTGAAAAGAGCTCACAAAAAGGGATACTTACTTGCTACACTGTGACCTCAGCTTTACAAAGTTTAACTTACCTGGCAGTGCATTGTTTTTCTCTTTACCTTATCTTAATGTAAAGATTATACTGCATACAAATATAGTGTTTGGAACTTCTCTTATTGTGTATCTAAGAAAAAGTGAATACTGTACCTGTGAAGCACCCCTCTCTGCATCCTTTGAGTTAGGCCTAGGCTGCTGTGCCGCGACTACCACTCGATGGCCCTGGGGAGCTTGAGGGGATCATTAGGAGCACCTGAGCCAGCAAGATGTACCTGGGAATTCTGACTACCGTTCCTTAAGGAAAGTCTCCCTCACATAAGACCTGTCCCAAACATTCATTGATCATATAAAGTGTAAGATATTTCAAGCTCTGCTTCTACTTTCATAGTCACAGTATATCATAGTTCCATCGTTTCGAGGTATGCATTATCAGTCTGCCTTTGCTGCTGGGTTATCATGTCATGTCGATGGTAGGCACAGTGTGATGTTACTAACGCACCCGCCAATGGGAATTACGTTAGTACTGCTTGCTTTGCAAGTGCAAATACCAGTCTGCACATGAGCCAGCCACATTTTGATAAACATTGTCCGTATTCTGCCACTGTCATTGTAGACAGTAAATGTTATGTTATGTTAATGGGCATTTGTATAGCGCCTTTCACCAATGATATGGTCCTAACGCGCTGTAGGTTGAACGCCCTCGTGCATCAGAGTCCAGGTCAGTGGAGATAGTCAGAGCAGTAAATAGTGTATGTGTGTGTGTGCACTCTGTATGTGTGCAGCTAGACTGTATTTTACATGGTGGATATGGATAGCTGCATTCCAATGAAGTAGTGTGCAGGGTGTGTGAGACAGGTAGTATGTAGAATCTTTCACTGTATCGCGGTTATGAATGGGAGCTGCTGGGTGCCCGCTCTGGCTGCAAATACGGTATCTTTCCATGCGTAGACAACCACTGTGAACAGCGATTTCATTCAGCATATGGCTGTCCAGGATTTTTTGCCTACAACTCCCATCATCCCTCACATTTAATGATACTGGTTGATGCTGATCGCAATTATTTATTGATTTATTTTCGTTTTATGTAAGGCGCTACATGCTGTAAGGCCTCAGAGCTCAGCAAGTAAGAGGAAAGTAGAACAGCAAGGTAGGTCAGTTCAGCAAAATTAAGGATTAGTCAGCCCTATCAAACATAGAAGGATTTTAAAGCTTTTCTTGAAAGTGACTATCGAATGCACCATTTTGATAGCAGGAGGAAGAGCATTCTATTCACGTGGTGCATGGTAGTACCTAATTTTTTCAAACGGAACTGCAGTTGAGTTAACTGCCCAGTGTTAGAAGAGAGCAGGTTCCTAGTAGACGTGTTGAGGGATATCCTCTGGGATAAGTAAGGAGGCGCACTGTTATTCTGGTATTTGTATGCAAGAGAAAGTGACTTGTGTCGTATTCTCTGTTTGATAGGGAGCCAGTGTAGTTTCGTCCTGGAGTCTGTGACATGGTCTTGTCTAGAGAGCCCAAAATCTGCCCTCACAGCCCCGTTATGGGGGTCTGAAGGCGATGGAGGTTGCCTTGTGATGTGCTCAGTAATAGACTGTTGCAGTAGTCTAATCTAGAGATCAAATCTCTGATGCAAGTAGCGCTCTGTTTGTGACAGATAGGTACGGCCTAATCTGATGCAGCTGCTTGATGACATGTCCACAGGATGAGCGTATTTGTGAAACTTGTTTTTTCATAGACAGTTCTGCATCAAAGAATACCCCTAGAGTTTTCACAGCTTTACTAACAGCAATCTTAGTGCTGGCAATGTCAAAATATAAACTATTGGGGGTCAGGGTGCTTCAGGCGGGGGCTGGATGCCTTAATGAGCAACTCTGTCTTGGAATCATTGAGGGCAAGAGAATTTTCGGCCATCCATTTTTGGATTTGAAGGTATACCATATTCACAGAGGCTGCATCCCTGGAGTATTCACCCAAGAGTTGGAAGAGGATTTGGGTGTCATCCGCATAATATGCGAATTGGACACCAAGATTCTCCAGAAGGTCAATAAATGGTCTTAAGTAAATATTAAATAACAGGGGCGAGAGGCATGATCCCTGTGAATGCCACAAGAAAGAGTTATAGGATTAGCTTGAGCTCCGGGTGCAGCCACGCTTGATGTCCTATGGCCAAGTAAGGAGGCTAACCAATTAGCAGCACCTTCTGAACAATTTGCCACGGTTAGCAGTCTATTGTGCAACAGTTTATGATCAATGATGACGAAAGCTGAGGACAGATCAAGCAATAGCAGAAGATTTCAAATCTAGTAAGGCCGTCTCTGTTCCATAATGAGGCCTAAAGCCAGATTGATGACAGTTCAGTAGATTGTTTTCTTCTACAAAAGTTTAGAACTGTAAGTAGACGACTCTGTCCCTATTGTTAACAGGTACTGTACATTAGTAATGGGCCTGTAATTGTTAGGCGCTGCAGGATCAAGGATGGCCTTCTTCAACAAGTGGGTGACACATACATCTTAAAGGAAAGATTAATCATTTTCGTGATCCATGGGACCAGAACCCCTAATGAGTCTTTTAAGAAGTCCGCAGGGCAGGGATCACCCAGACATGATGTGGACTTCAGGTTCATGACAATATCCATGACCTCCCCTCAGTACATTTGAAAACCTGGGCAATGTTTTAGGGGAGACCCGAATGGTATTCGTTTTTTGCATGGTGTTGTTGTTTGGTACAGGCCTTGTCAGATGTTTTAAAATAGAATGCCGATGACCTGCAATTTTTTTCGCAAACTCTTCCTGGATTACTTCACACCATAATGAATCTTTAATAACTTGGGGGAAACTTGATGAGTGACATTTATAGTCCTTCAGGATTTTAAAAAAGTTCTTTTGAATTGGACTGTGCATTATTAATGTGCGAGTTATATGTTGCTTTTTTGCATCAATAATGGTTTGTTTATATGATTGAACACTTCTTTTGTAGTTTGTCATTGTTATTGGGCAGGGATCTTTTCTCAACTTTCGTTCTAGCCCTCTTTTAACTCGTCTAGCTTCGACTATATCACCTTTAAACCATGTTTTCTTCATGGTTTCTAATGTCAGGGTTTTTATTTTCTCAGGTGCAAGAATATTGATGGTGTCCCTTATTGCTGAAGATAAATGAGTGGCCAGATCGAGACAGTTAGCACTACTGTCAATATGCCCAAGTTTGAAAGAAACAAGTGCAGAAAAAGCCTTGGCAGAGATATTTTTTGTATCTCGGCAAGTCATTTTAGTTCGTAAATTAGTGTCCAGTCTAAGTGGCGGCATAGGAAGCATAATCGAGGTGTTGACAAAGAAGTGATTGGACCAGAAGCATGGTAGGGTGCTGATGGAAGTAGACTGAATATTGTGAGTCAGGATCCAGCCCAGTACATGACCTCTCCGATGAGTGGTATTCTTGACTAGCTGTTGAAATTCAATTGTTTCCAATTAGGCGAGCAAGGAGGTAGTGGGGAGGTCAGTTGGATCGTCAGCTCATAAGTTAAAATCACCCATTAGAAGCACCAGGGAGTTGGCATTGAGGTTTCATTTTGACAACCAAAAGTTCACAGTCATCTAAGGTGATGTTGCGAGAGAGGTGAAAATCAAAGTGATCTTTCAGAATGAGAGCGTCTCTGCCACCATTTTCGGCATTACGGTCGGCATGAAAGATCTTGTAACCTGCTGGTACCACATTGTCAATGGCAATTTGGGCAGCATCGTGTAACCACATTTCGGAGATGGCAAAGATATCAATATTGTTAGAGGATATAAAATCCTCAATCTCAAAACAATGTTTTACCAATGAACGTGTGTTTAATAGTGAGATACGTAGTTGGTTCTCTGTCATATTATTAAATTGCAAGAATGAAGGGTTCTCTTTATTAAGGCAACATTTCAAATGGATATTTGCTGGCAGTTCATTGTTGGTAGAACAAGGAGCTGATAAAAGGTTGTCATTGGCATCAGTGTAAGGCTGTTCCTTAAAAGACTCCCCACAATCAAGTCCAGAACTTGCCCCTATTTCTAAGGTATCAGAGGGGGCAATCGGGTGCCAGGTAGTAACGGGCGTTAATGGGGAGGTTGCCATGTGCGTCACTTCAATATTCCCAGAGGTAATGTTGTTTGTATACAGTGCTTTAAGTGGGGTAAGAAATTGAGGGGGGGCCCTCGTTTGGGGGCGTGGCTTCCATTGTAGGAGTGGCCTAAAAGTGCACAAATCATAGTAAGGTGCGCAAACAAATATAAAAATATACTTGAGCATTTATATATTTGTTTGCGTACTACTATGGTTTGTGACTTTTCAAGCCTTCTTTTATATACATAGCAATGTTACATATTTCTATGTTTATAAAAGGTGGCTTGTAAGTGCACAAAGCATAGTAAATTACGCACACTTGTGTGCTTACCTTACTATGGTCTGTGTACTTTTCAAGTTGCCTTTTATAAACATAGACATTTGTAACATATGTCTATGTTTATAAAAGACGGCTTGAAAAGTAGGCATCTTTTATAAAGCGTTGAGGACGGACAAAACCCAAGGTGGCTTTGTCCGTCGACAAAGCTTTATAAAAGATGCCTTGAATTGTGTACGATTCAAGCAGTCTGTTATAAACATAGAAATATTTCTACGTTTATAAAAGATGGCTTAAACGTACACAGTTGAAGGCATCTTTTATAAAGCCTTGCCAAAGGAGAAAGGCGCCTCGAGCTCAGTGATCTCTGCTCTGAGCAGAGATCACAGACCCTGAGGCGTCTTTCACCCTCTGCGAACCCGCGGGCTCCGTGATCTAATCTGCATATTTGATCATGGAGCCCGCGGGTTCGCTGAGGGTCAGTGACCTGGCGAGGGAAAACTAAAGGACTCTAGCTTCCTCTGATGGCCCCTCAGATGAGGGGTCATCAGAGAAAGTTACAGTGACTGACGGAAGTGCCAGTCAGGCACAGCAACGGTGTGCCTGGCTGGCACTTCTGTCAGCTTGCCTGACGTTAAAGTGGTGGGCGCATCTCCCGTCGCGGCTGCGGCCGCGGCGGGATAATGCGTCCTGCCATGGCGTGATGAGGTCGGGGAGCCCCGGCAGGGCCCCGGCTCAGCCCCACTTTTTGGAGACTGCCGGGGCCCGGCCCCGGCAGGCCCCGGCCCACTTAAAGCACTGTTTGTATATAATGTGCACAGTTTTAGCTAGAGAAAAAATAACAGTGAAAGTTCCGATCAGCCAGAGGAAAGAGCGTTACCTTAAGGCTTGAGTGAGGGAGTTATGTAGACTGAGAGGTCTGTCGGCGAACCACTAAATTCAATTCAGGTCCTCCTAACCCTCCCTTGGACAAACCGGCTCAAACCAGCTCATTCTAGTGATACAGAGACTTCCATCTATTTACATAGAAAGTAGCTGCAAGGTCGCTGCATTCCCTAATTACTCTTTCTTGTATGGGGCATAACGCGTTGGGCAAGAGGGGGCAGTAGTCTGCCACAGCCCCCAGGTGATCATTTTGTCTACATGTGCTGTCAATTATGCCAAGTGATGGGACCATTTATGTTTTGGCACAAGTCTGACCCCTAGCAGTCATGCCATACACAGAGACTGAACAGACACAGGGACTCATCAGGGCCCTGGCAGTATCCCTGCAGTAATTGTGCCGGGATACCGCCAACGCTATTAGTGTTACCGCAACTCGGTCCGGCGCAATTTGAGCCGGATCCTGAGTTTCGGTGGTGCTGTAATTCCCCATTTATTTAGAGTCCCTGGGACTCTATGGGGTTTTTCGGCACTATTACCACCAGCGGTAAAGGCGCCTGGGGTAATAGTGCCAAAAATGGGCGGAAAGTGGGAGATTTACCTCCAGCTTTCTGCCCAAACTCGGTATTGGCGCGGCAATAATGCGGCACTAATAGCTTTACTACTGCATTTGTGCTACTCCACTCAGCCCCTGATGAGACCTACAGTGTTTTACTGTTTGTTGATTGTTTTATTTACATATATTGGTATGTATGAATAAATGAATACACATTTATGGGACATGGTCAGTTGCAGAGCACGTTGAAGGCTCAAGGCATGCTGTGTGTTGTTCAGAGGTGGATGGGACAGAGGCTTGACTGGCCCAGGGGCTGGGATGCTGGTACAAGCAAGAGGATGTGCAATGCTGTGCAGGCATGCCATCGCTGCATCCTCAAGAATTCGTAGACCTTATTCCTGCAGTGCCTGTGAATATCAAGTGAACAAAATACACAGTCATGTTCCTCAGATTAAGAGGCAGGGATGCCTTGTTGCTTGACCAATTGAAGTTATTCGGGGTAGAATTCATGGGCTCTTCCTCCTGAAGTTCGACCTCAACAGCACAGTGTATATAAAGGGAGGAGCCATGCCAGTGCCCCCCCCGTGCCCCCCCTCGTGGTCCTTCTCGCTGACTACATGTGCAGCCAGCTCCTCGTGTCCATTTTGTACAGTGTCTCCTAGCGTTGTTGCTTAAATGGTGCAAGAGCAACTTCTGGCTGCACTGTTCAGATCTATGTTGTTTTATTGAATCTACATCTCTTTCCACATGGTTCTTCAATTCTGCGCCCCTCCCCCCTTTTATTCCCATTCCACCACACCCTGTTTATACTTTTTCCCTCTCACTGGCCATTTTTTGACACTTCCCAACATTCGAAATTGCGTTATATGCTCTTTATAAACAAAGATGATTTGATAAAACAACATATCCCCACATACATTCGATGAAAATCCTCTTCCTCCACGAATATAGATGATGGGATGCCCATTAGGTGCCAGGCTCCTTTGCGGGCACCCAGAAGTCCATGCTCTTCATTTGGACATTCCTGCACTTTTCTCATCTGTGCAGGTGCAGCAGAGGTGTTGGCCCTAAAGAAAACATACAGAATGTTAATATTCTAGACTCTTGCAAATTGGATGTGGACAATGCACAGTGCTGTACCCTATGATGAGGCCCCTAGATATTGCCAGCTCACTCATTGTACTACCAAAAATTGAGCAGACAAAACAACAAAATGTAAGTGTTTATATAATATCATGCCCAAATAACCATAAAATATCAAAATGTTGGCCGAACAAAAAAGAAAGATTGTCAGGACAATAAAAGTGACTAAAGGGAAGGGCTAGTTAATCTTCTCAAGTGTCCGTCTCTAAAGCGGGATAGGGCTAATAGGGTTTCTTTAACAAAGAACTCCAAAAGAATAGCAAACTTCTCTCTCGCTCCAACCTCTGTCCGTATCCAAAAAGTCCAGTGTTCCAAAAGTTAAACGCAAATTCCCAAAGTCCATGCTAACACAAAACTCAAAGTTAAACAAAGACTTCTCCAGTGTCCAAACAAAAGTATCTTATAGAAATCTTCCCAAAGATGCTGTCTCCTCCGCTCTCGATGTACTCAAAAGGAGGGTGCTTTGATCCTCTGCTGTCTCCTTGCCACACAGGTAGTCCCCCGTGATGGTCCCACTTCGCTCAGGCAGAGGTTTCAGAGGTCTGCCAGACCACTGCCCCCAGGGAATTTTCCTTATGGTTGTTCAAGAACTTCCAAATTTGAGTTTCCTGTCCCCTTAGGTGTTCCGGCTCTGCAGCCTGCAATGTCTGGCTGGCCCTCATGAGGTTTGTCTGAGAAGCATGACCCTGCTCCTTTCTGCCTGCTTTTTTTTAAATAACTCTTTTTATTGAATAAAAACAAAAACAGCAGAATCACATAGCCTGGAAGATTTTGTTCAGCCTCAAGTTTGCAATCATTTTTGCCCATCCTTACATAGTCATCCCATGGCCCTCCCTCCCCTTCCCCAAACATCCCACGACCCAGTGTCAACCTCTCCCACCCATCACCCCAACACATCCCCTTTCCCCTAAATCTTTTGAAACTTCCCAGGATTGTCTCTATGCTGGTACACCATCTCTTCCAGGGATCTGCAATGGGCAATGCCCTCCCTCCACTGGCCCACTGTTGGCAAGTCGCCTGACCCCCAATTAGTAGCCAGGTCCCTCCTTGCCATGGCTAGGCCCATGCTAATCAGTTGTTTTGTCCTCCCTGCGCTCACTGCACCTTTAAAAAAAATGTGCAATATAGTTACTGTGGACATCTCGGAATCTCACTCCCCTCCAGTTTGGACAGTATATGCAGAATCTTTACCCAGTATGACCTGACCCTGGAACAGGTCCATATCATGTGGAAAAAGGGCCCATCCTCGCCCTTCAGGCAATTGTCACTTTCCGCCTTTCCCATCCCATGGAAGCTGGTTCAATAATAGTAAACGCAATGATAGACCGTTAGCGGCACCAACTCTTCCTCTTTACTCCTCTGAGAATCTCTTGTGACCTCTTAGTCCCAATGCGTCACTAACTTTGGAAATTCACCCTTTGTCATCTTGTACTACCACTTTCTCCATCAACTCAACTTGTATTTATTTCTATAGGTCTTTCTAGCAGTTTAGGTTCCACTTCACTTCTCTGGTAACACCTTGCACCTTCCTCGTCCCAATGAGTCTATCTCTCCAGATCATCTTTCCTACTCTCAGTGATCTTTCATTTTTTGTTTTAAGAAATTTTTATTTCCTTAACATAGAGTGAGGAGCCAGGAATGAGACGCAGACACAGAGAACTCATAGTATTTGTTATAGACTTTTATTGAAACGATAAAGGGGTCCGAAAATGCCTTGCTGTCCATAATCTAAGAGGTATTTCCCTACCTCAACCAAAACTAAGGATCTGTCAATTGTCAAGTTGTCCAAAGCAGAAATTTCCTGTTTCTGAAATTCTATACCACCCCTTACATTCTAAAACTAACTCTAAGGTGTTATGGGTATTGTCTTTTGTTCAGAAAGTGCACAAATGTACAAGTTCAACAAAAGGTATAACTCCAGCAAAAGTTCCAAATGGATAATGGTCGCAGTTCCAGAGGGAATGACTCCCTTCCCTATGATTCTCTCCACCAAGTTCAAAGAATAGCCAAGTACTGTGTAGTCCAAGGAGATAACTCCTCTTGTGTTGCAACTCACTCCAGGGGAAATGACTCCCTTCCCCAGACGTGTTCTGAGTTACTTTCCACATTCAATACAATCTTAAGGACATGTGTCTTCCTTAGATTTCTCCTACCAAGATAACACAACTTGGGTGTGAGTCCCAGACTCACAAAACACCCAGTATACTCCTCCGCCAGGTTCTCTTGTACAGTTCCTTTGCACAATTTGAGTGCGAATTCCAGATCCGCTGTTCACCTGGTATACTCTCCTGTCAGGACTTTACATTAGAATCTCTCTTTCTCATTCAGTACAAGGTGGCATGGATCTTCCCCAAGTTCTTTATGACATAGTACTGTGACAATGAAGATGACACTGATTCCAATGAGAATTACTCTTTCC
Source organism: Ambystoma mexicanum (assembly GCF_040938575.1). Taxonomy (NCBI): domain Eukaryota; kingdom Metazoa; phylum Chordata; class Amphibia; order Caudata; family Ambystomatidae; genus Ambystoma; species Ambystoma mexicanum. The sequence continues at coordinate 341,992,404 of NC_090921.1, read as the reverse complement.
CCCAACCAATTCACTCTTATGGCGTTCCCTTCTCCCCTCCAGTTTCACTGACAACATCTACGTTTTCTCACTCAAATCGTATACATTGTGGTACTTAGGGTACTCCCCTCGGGATCTGCTGGCCACGAGCGGATGTCCCCAGTCAGCGGCACAGAGCCCTCTTGCTCCATGCATCAGAACAACGTCCGTCTTGGCTTCCAGTTCCTGCTGCGACTTCCTTCTTCTTCTGGCTTTTCCCCTGTCAACCGGCACCGCTACCTTACACAGCCGGTCCGGAGCTCACCTCTGCGCTTCTCTCAGTACCCGTAGTGCTCTGCAGCCACAGCTCACGGCCCCATCAGCTTCCTGATCTGCCTGATCAGCTAGGAGTGCTTGAGTTGGCTCCCTTTCTCACTGCCAACACGCGCCTGCCTTTGGGACTCGTACCGTGATTGGGACACTCTCTGCTCTGCACTGCACCCTGTGTCTCTCGTAAGCCTCCAAGTCAACGCTTGGAAAAGGAAGGTCTCTCCATTTTATCACAGCAGCTAATTTAAGCTCCCACCTCCAGGCTGGGAAGTGTTTTGGACCAATCACATTCTTCACAAAACTAGACTATACATTATGGTTCATACTATTGCTCATTGCAGTCCTCTTTCTCGTCTCAGTACATGATGTTTCACAAAGTGTAAAATGTCCAATGGTTCTGTCAGTAGCTCTTATAGGATGTTGACAGGGACTATCACAATATGCCATTAAGGCATGAAGAATGGAGGGGATATCCCTAAAAGGAAAGTGGGGATATTGTCTCTCATCTGAAGATGCTTGTCTATCCCTCTGAGGGTTGCCTCCCCTCATGTGATCCTCCCTCGCATAACCGTCCCAAGGGTCAGGATCAGGAAGTGACTGCTCTCTCCTGGGCACATGAGGAGAGGCACCTCTGAGAAAGCAGTGATGACATCATCAGATTCATCACAATAGCCAGTTGATAAATAGTTACATACTATATTGACATGAAAGCACTGTCAAAAGTAATTATAAAGGACATGATCATCAGTTAATACAATGCATAACAGTGGAATTAAAAAAAGTAACTTAGCACACATCTGGTAATAAATATGACATGCAATACAAATTACATTTGAAGTCTTGCTTTTCATAAATGTTAGTCTTGCTACCCGACCAAACCGCAATATTTTTGACCAAGGCATCCATAATCTTAGAAAACTGATGCAACCAGGAGATATTAAGGGAGAATTTCAATTTAAATGAATTAAAAGAAATAGGAATTCATTCCACCTGGAATTGGTTAACAAATGTGATGCCTTTACATAACCAAGGGTTATAAAAGAAAGAATTGCCATTTGTATGAATGTTTTTATTCAGCATATACATTGTGAAATTAATTCAGTAGGTTTTCCAATATATGGTAACAGGAAAATCATAAAATAGTCTGCTGAAACTTCAATACTAACTTAAGCAATATGTTTCTAGCTTTTGTATAACAACAATCTTCTAGAGATAAAGAAGTCATCTGCCGTTCTTCCAGTAAACACCAAGTTGGCCTATCATGACTATCTTCAAGCTCGTGCCATGCTTGAACCTATTTGAATATAAAAGATGAATGATAAAACTTGAAATTGTGGAATTTGACACCACCATTACAAGTTAATTTCTTAATTGTACAAAGTCACATTCTATTTTCTTTATTTCCCCAGAGAAATGTCTCTAAGCAAGAGTCAATTGATTGAAAGAAGGAGTTAAAGGGCATAGATAGCATATATATATATTTATTCAATGCAATTAGAGAGATCATCATTTCAATCGACTCTAAATGACCCCACCATGTCAAATGCAATGAAGACCATGAATTAATAAGCTCATTAAACCTAGACATAAGTAATCTGGTATTTTGTTTCATAATATCTTTTAAGGATAGAAAATATGAATCCCTAAACATGTAATGTGTTTCGTGCATGAATTTCATACCAGATTTTCAAATATCATATTTTGTGCAATGAATATTTAAAGGCAAGATTTTGGATTTCTCTGCATTTAACTTATAGCCAGAAACAGACAAGAATACGGAATTTCTGTGCATCAGGCGATCAATACTAGTATTAAGATTTGTAAAAAAAAAAAGAGAATGGCTTCTGCATATGCTGCAAGTTTAATATTTCAATTAGACAACTCAGTAACAGGTATATTGACATCTAGCCTTATTAGTTCCAGAAAAAGGTCAATAGTTAAATAAATAAAATGGGAGATAAGGAACATGCCTACATGGTTCGTCTGAATAATGGGAAAAAGAGGAAATGTGTCCATTAACAAAAATAGTGTTGCTAGGCCCTCAATATAATAGTTTAATCATAGAAATAAATTGTGATCCTAAACCATGCCATTTCAATATTTCAAATAAAGTACCATGGCAGTATAACTATCATTAGATGTATTAACAATATCCCAAATGTTCAAAAACAATCTAGAATTGGATGAAGATCACCTACCTTTCATAAAACTGACTAGGGCCCTCATTCCGAGTACATTGGTAAGGGGTTAACGGCACCGGTAAGGATGCCGGTGCCGTTAAACCCCTACCGCCACATTCCGAGGTCCCTTAGTGTGTCCCGCAAAGGGCGGCTGGACCCGTTGAGGGACCATGGAGCTAATAATGGGCCACTATTTGCGGGCCCATTATTAGTTCCTTACCCATTCCCATTGAGCCCTATGGGGGCTCAAACAGGAATCGGGAATGGTTTTCGGAATGGGGACTTACCCAGTCCGCATAGGTCGGAATGTCCCGGTAAATCCCCATTCCGACTACCCGGACACGAGTTTGGAGGCAGCCATGGTGCTAATAGCACCATGGCTGCCTCCAAACTCGGAATGACCCCCTTGGTCTCTTGTTATCAATCTAGAGAAAAAAGGGGCCGAACAATTTGCCAAAATATTAGCAAAAATTTGAAAACCTGAGTTCATTAAGGTAATTGGTCAATCATTTTAGGACAGTTCCGGGTCTTTATTAGGTTTTGGAGAAACAATGAGCATGGCTTCAGAAAAAGTTCTGACTGGTTTACCATTTGATCTAAAGAAGGAAAACAGATCATTGAGTTTAGGAACGAGTACGTCTTGAAAGTGCACATAAAAATCAATAGCAAAACCATCAAGAGGGAGGAGCTTTACCTTTCTTAAGGTCACAGATTATTTTGTAGATCTCATTGAGATAAAAAAGGATTCTCTAAGGGAGCAAAATCATAATTCTAATATAAGTAATGTGATATATTTGATATATTTAGACATTCTTGAAAATTAGGGTTATTAAGGTATATATCAGTGGAGTACACGTTTTGATAAAAATTTGAAAAATAATTAATATCGTTGGCAAAGCATGTCCTAATTCCAAATCTATCTATGTTTAATACGGAATTTGTGTTCTTTCTTTTTTTAAATGTAAGTATGATAAAAGAGAGTTGCTGGTTTTATTTGAAAATTGATACTACCTAGCTCTATATTTCAACATAGTAGCACTACAACATTCAGATGAGAATTTATAGAATTTAAAATGTTGCAGCATAATAAGTTGAAAGTTGAGGCATCAGATTTCTTTTTGTATTTTTAAACTTTTTGTATTGTTTTAGAATTAACACTAACGCCTTCCCATTTCTTTTATTTCTTTATAGTACCAAGTATTAGAAATTGTGGTGTCCTCACTTGTATTGTCCTGAAAAAATTGATGATGAATTTCAGTAAGACATGTAGCAAATAATTCATCTTTTCATGAAGAGATATTAAATCTCCATCTATTTGATCTTTGATAATTTTGTATTATTTCCATTGTAATGTATGTGGGTGCATGGTCCGATAAAATTATAGTATTGATTTTTGCATCAATTAAAGAACACAATAAAGAATTAGATATAAATATATAGTCAATCCTCGAAAAAGAATTATGTGGAATAGATTTATATGAAAATTCCATGTCGACTGGATGTGACAAGGGTCATGAATCCATAATAACTAATTCATGAATAATCTTTAAAACTCAGGGATTTACTAGTCTTAAAATTCACATCTGATTTCCTATCTAAAAAAGATGCATTATTTCATTACAGTCACTGCAAACAATCACTGTTTGAAACAGATATTTTTTTAAACTGGACCAAAAGGAATGATCAGGCAAGGTAGGACCATAAACATTTAAAATGGTGCACACAATTGAGTCAACTGCATTTTTTATAATAACCCTTCTGCCTTGATTTTCCGAGTGAATGTAATAGTTTCTGCTTAACTGTGTTATATAGAAGAATTGCTACACCATTGTATTCCCATACGATGCACTCGAAAAAACCTCTCCTACCCAATACCTTTTTAATTTTGCTGTCTCTAGCAAAGATAAGTGAGTTTCTTGAGTGCAAGCAATGGATGGCATAGATCTATTTAAATAAGAGGGAACATTATGGGCCTCATTACACGGTAGGCGGTAAGGGTTTACCGGTACTGGTATTTTACTGGTACTGGTAAATCCTTACCGCCTTACTACGAGGTCCCTTTGCGGGTTGGGGAATTTCCCTTCCTTCCCCATTCCCATTATGCCCTATGGGGAAAAAATGGGAATAGGGAAGGGCAATGGTGGAAGGGGGAATTACCGCCCCGCCAACCTTGGAATGGGCGGTAATTCCCCTTTCCACCAAGGCGGTGCCGGTATTTTACCGGCATGAACCATGGCGCTAATAGTGCCATGATTCTCCGCCTACCGTGTAATGAGGCCCTATGTCTTTTATTGGATTACTCAATCCCTTAACATTGCAAGAAATAACATTTAATGACATTTGTCCCAGAAAATACAGTATAAAAGATCATGGAGACCATATGCAAGAACCCTTTTCACTTAATATTCCCCCAAAAAGAACATTGGCTTCAGCTCTGGAGAAAAAAAAATCCATTCTGGGGATGAAGGAGAGCTTGGAGGCAATGCGTTTGTCTTGGAAGCAAGACAATGCAGAGCAACACAGGTTTGAATACCGATCCATCACTTAGAAACCACTTGCTGTTGTTAAGCAAGTTATAAAAGAACCGTTATAATCATAATTCTCCATAAATAACATCCTGTACAAATAACAAACAACAAGGGCAATCACAAAAGGAGGGAAAGACAGCAAAAACATCAACATGAAACATCTCTTCAATTATTAGAAAACCAATTGATATAACCACAGCTAACTTGGAACAGCCATACCAATTCAAGTTTACACAGATTAGATGGGAAGTGGAGAGCCAGACAGATGGATCCAGTCCCACTATTCCACCCCATATATATACCCAATATTTTTGGTTTGGGCCATAAATAATATGAGTCAGAGGAGACCACCTTAGTACTATGCCAATCAGAATGTTGATTACTTAGAAGAAGACTTAGCCTTTGGTCACTTGTTTAGTAGTGACATATCCATTTCTTCCATTTTTCGAGAGCAAATAAAATGCTTTTGATCAGTGGGATTTTCAAGTTTGTTTGTCTGATTTCTCAAGGTGATTTTAAAGAACTCTGGATGAACAATACCGAATCTAGCATTCAGTTGTCTCAAGGCAGGCCTACGTGTCAGAAATTATTTCCTACACTAGGCAGTTGCATTTGATATGCACTGAGATAAGTATTTTCTGTGACATTCATTCTCAACTGTTTGGCCAACTTGATTTGACTAATATGATCTGGACATGTGTATAGCCTAACAAGGCAAAGAACATGAGCCTCCTTGATGACTGGTTTGTATTAGCAGAGGACATTAGGGGTCTACTTCTATGAGCTCTTTCAATGTTCAGTATCATCGTTTTAGTAAGTGCTAACAATGTATGAATCATAGTCACTCTAAACAGAAATGGATAATCCCCTGCGACTCCCTGCCGAGATCATTGCACCTAATTCTGTTTTCCAAATTTCAGACAGTTTTTGTAGAATTTTCACTGTATTCTCCTATTGAACTACTCTGTTGGGCACATCTTCAGCACGGCCATTTTGTCTTTCAACTTCTTCCATCCTTGATTCGAAAGACATCCATCCATGGATCATCTAACTGTTGCAATTTTATATTGGTGATTTCGCAAAAGGGTTCCAGGACTCTCAACTCTGATCAAATGGGCTGTATAGTTGGACCAAAAGCAGCATCTTTCGGTGGCAGAGTCACTTCTTGGTTGCTTATGTGTGCTAGCGTACGCCTGTGATGACTCTTTAGTTGAGTTCCCTTTTGAGGAGGCATAATACAGTTCTAAATCAGCAGAAGAGCCTTTATGAAACCTATATTGCTCTCTGCAACTTATCCAGAACAGGACTGCAAGACTTGTCCTTGGCCTCAAGCCCAGTGATCGTATCTCTCCAGGACTGAAATCTCTGCACTGGCTCCCAGTGGATGGGAGGATTAAGTTCAAAACCCTCTGCATTGTTACCAAGGCCTTCTGGGATCTGGGACCGAAATACCTTCAACTCTCTCTACCTAAATATCTCCCTTCTCGAGCTCTTCGCTCATCTGCCTCCAACTCCCTTAGTGTCAGTCGCTTCTCCAAGCAACGAGTTGGTGGCAGATTACTCTCTTCAGCAGGGGCCTCTATCTGGAACAGCCTTCCTGCCTCCCTGAAACTTGAGGAGAACCATCTCCAGTTCCGGAAACACCTCAAGACCTTCCTCTTTGCTTCTGCTTTCTCTCCTCCTCTCCCTTGCCGAATTCCTGCCCGAAATTGCACTGGCTACCTGGCCACCCTTTTGATCTCTGGCCCAGGCCTTGTCAATTACCCACCTTCACTACCTCCCTGACAACCCCTGCACTTGGGGACCGTTTTCTGTATCCCTTCAGTCCCCCCTACTAGCACTTACGTCTGCACTTGCACTGGCCACTGGCTGGCTGTTTATGTGTCATATTTATTCCACTTCCCATGTACTGCACTTCCCTTCTCCCTTTCCCCTGCGCACTTTTCCTTTCCCCCTTCCAATGCACTTGCGCGATCTGAATGTCACCTGGCCTAGTAGGATCGTTGTTTGTCCTCCCATTGTCCTCCCCTCCCCCCGCCTCATCGCGCCTTGAAACACTTGTGTATAGGCGCGTTATAAATGCCATATCATATCATATATTTCGATGTACCTCTTTTGTATTGAAATATCCCAGATCAGATATACTGGAAATTCCATATGTAATATGTCCTGTCAGGCTTAAGAGACAGCCACCAAATTCTATATATTCTGGAGTCAGTATTGTGAGTTTAAATATTATTTCACACACAGGTGAGTCATGACATTCACCCTGCTCAATTGGGAAAGGCAGCATCTCAGGCTAAGTACAATGCATCTCCAAGCCACAAGTAATTTCAATCATCCTTTATATGTAAGTTGGGCTGATGTTCCATAGAGCTCCACATGAGAGATACATTAAACAAATACAGCTTCTTTCAAGTATCACCTCCTCTTGCTCAGCCCACTCTCCTCAGCACATTATGCGCACCATCATACACAGAGATGCGCTGGAGAAAACGCCTCTGGCAGCCGCATTCCTAGTGTAGGCCACGCCCGCGCCGTTCATCTCAGAGCTCAGAAGACCACAAAAGCTCCACACAGCAGCAATATACATTATTCTGTGGTTACCTCGTTCATTAACCATTTACCCGGCACCTCAGCAAGGTGAGTCTAGACTCAATTGTGGGCCCAAAACACTTGTTCGTAACACGGTGAAGCGGAGCGTCACGGCTAGGCCGCCATTGGTATCTGCACTGAGCCATGCCCCATCGCTGTTCTATCTTCTGTCTCCCTCCCCGTCTTACTCTGTCTTCTTCTAGCACCTTCCCAGTGGCGGACAGGCCCATAGGGAACTTAGGAGAATTCCCGAGGGGGCGGATGGCTCTAAAGGTTATCCTGGGACATTTGAGTTGGCCCCAGGCCTGTTGGTGTTACAAAGTTTGCAGGCAGAGCCTTGCTCTTGCCTTGTAAATACCTTGCAATGCATCCGGAATGGACCACCTGCATGCCCTTGGTGTACTAGATGCTAATCACCCAATGACTATGCGTTTCAAGACCAATGCGCTGGTGATGGATGCAGGCGGCGCTCCTTAGCTAGGGTTTCTCTTCCCTTATGCTTATTGGTCCTGTGTACTTTTTTAATTGAGAAAGACGCATTGAAAGAAATGTGCATATCTCTTTAGACATGTTCACTTCCTGTGACCTCCTTTCCCATTGCTTATGTTAGAGTCCCAGACTTGAGCCCTGTTAAGACCCATCAATATTCACTTCTGAAAACTGTAGCAGCGCTGACTGTCCTCTGAGGAACTTCATGAATGCTTAGAAAAAAAGGTAAAACGCGGCCACAAAGATAGAAGATTTTTTATTATAATTTCTTAGAAGTACGGAAGGCTTCAAGGATGGAGACACACGGATTGACATCACGGTTGGTCTTGTGTAACCAGGCAGTGAGATTAGAGTGTCGCACTTGTTGCTGGTCTATGAGAGACCAGAGGCCAGTGGGTGTTCCACGCTGTTTAGCACATGGACTATATCCCCACCCCTCCCCCGTAGCAGAACACTACTGGTCCTTTGTTCGTACACAAAGAGTAATTTAAATCCATGTTCTTCGGTAACGACATTACATCTAGTAACGGGCGCTTGGTGTCTGTATGTCAGGCATCGGCTATTAACTCATGATATGATATGATATGATATGGCATTTATAACGTGCCTATTCACAAGTGTTTCAAGGCGCGAAAAGCGTCTTGAAGCGCTCTAGACTATAGCATCGTGGCTTTAGAATTTGTAAACCAGCTTTGTGTTCCTCCTCTTGCTACCAGACAAGGAAGTGCAGTGGACTCTGAAATCTTACCTTACTTAAGCACTGAAGTGTGGGGAAAAGAACGTTTAAAATCTCATAAATCACAATATTCCCAACCCTTTTATTTTCAATACAAGTATTTAACCAAAAACATGGCTACCTTGTGTTTGAGTTTCATTCCTGACTCTTCACAGCATAGTGTGTCGACTCACATAGGATGCTGTCTCCCTAGCTTTGGAGTAGTTTCCGAGCCCTCTTACATTCCAGCTCATTATATTAGCATTTGTACGAAATCTGAGGGCATTCTTACATTTTATTCCCTTGGGGCCTCCTCTCAGGGGGCCAGGAAAAGGTTGAGACTGCCAGGATTAGCAGGGAGGATCACCTGGGTGGCGGGACCTTGGGAATTGGGAATTAGGAGCGAGGAGCCAACAAGAGAGACATGGTATCCTCCTTTTCCTATTTAAAGCAGACTTAACCCTCCATAAGCCTTTATATGCTATTGCAGAACATCTCCCCTCATTTCCCCACATTCACACAGGACTGAAACTTGGAAGAAGCGACTTGGAGTAGTGCACACTTCCTATTACAAACACCACACTAATAGTGGGACAAAGAAGAGGGGTATGAAGGCATCCAGCCCTGAAGGTCAGGCATGCCCCATTAATTGGGTGCATTATGGTCAGGCAAGACAAGACAACGACTCACACCTGAGGCCTTTTAATTGGGGTAAGGTGTATAAAAGGGAGAAAACATGAGAAAGTGAGGAAAGGATAACTGCCGTGCTGGAACAAGACCAAGAAGCACAAACGCTGGCAACCATGCGAGAGCCGGAGCGATTGGGTCATGTGGTTGTTACAGGACCGGGAGCCTTCGAATTGCAAGGCGGGAAGCCGGAGCTGCCAATCAGCTGAGGAACAGAGAGGACGTCGTCCGTGCCCACATCAAAGTCAGGGTGCAGCTGGAGCTGCGGAAAGAGTTGGGACAGAGGGGACACAGTCCGTGTCCAGTGCAATGCCACTAGGACGACGGCGTGTGCGGAAGCATACCCGGCGAGTAAGCAGAGCCCAGGCGGTCTGCTTCTCGACTACGGAGAAGGTGAGTGGGAGCAGGGGGAACTGCAGTTGGGGTGATGCAAAGAGCCGTTGAGTGTCCAATGACACGGGAGGACCGGAGCGCTCACAGGGGACCGCAGGCAAGTAACGGTCCATGAGCATAAGTGAATAGGGAAATATATTGAATACTGCATTAAATGAAAATTGATATTTTAATAAGAACACGTTATACGGAATAGCGAACTAACATTTACAGTTAAACCGACATATTGAATGTCAGACTGTATATAAACAGCACTGTGAGCAGAACTAACGCAGATGCGAAATGTAACAATCACTTTAGTATTCTAATTACCAATGTGAGAAAAAGAATCCTAAATCTGTGGCATGGCAAAGACAGATGCAGAAGAGTGTTACATAGCAAAAAGGAATACTAGTGTGAGAAATCAGAAGCCGAAGCAGAAGAGCCTGTGAGGGGCCAAACAGATCTAAGGGGGACATATGTTTGCACAATTTGTAATGGGTGGACCGTGTCGTCTGACAACTGCACCTAGACCAGGGAGCCCTAAATGATGACAAGCAAAGGACATTGTGAGTAAGCCACTGAGAACTGCAGAATAATTGCTAAAGCAAGCCAGAAGGTGGGTCAAGTGGACCTATTGCTTTCTTGTATTGAACATTGAGCGAGTGAAATCAGTATAAGTACTACCGTGAAATCTTAGGGAAGGGAACCTGGAGAGTCGAAAGAACGGAGAAACGCTGTCTTGGGGAAGGGAACCTCCAGACCTGGTGTAACATTGTTGAGGCAAGCAGCTATTGGAACTGTATTGAACTTGGGATAGGGAGCCCAAGAAGAACTACACTGAGAGCAGCTGAGAAATTACTTTTGAACACTATTTCTGTTGGTTAAGAAGATCCCCACGCCATGTTTGTTTCTAGATGTGAGGGCAAGCATAGGTTTTGATACAGACAGATGTTTGATTTGGACTTACAGACACAGACTTCCCTTAGTTTTCTTTAGGCAGGAGAAATCCCTACCTTAGTTATAGGGAACGTAAGGCCTTCCAACATCCTGGCATTTAAATAAAGTAAACTTAAGTTCTGTTGCCTGTGTCGTCTCTCTTGATACTATGCCTGTCTCACACAGTTCTCATTGAGGTCTAAAATAGGATTACAAACCTCAGTCTTATGATATGAACAGCAATCACCAATGATCTTTGTATTGTGCCTGCCTAAACATTTTGAAATTACTTTCCCCCCAACAACCCTAACCATCCCTACCTCACTCATCGCCCCCCGCCCTCCTAAACCAAGGAGATGTTAATCCTCCCAACCCCTTCCCTAACCCCAATACTAAAGCCAGTGCTGTACCAGCAACCTTGCACAAGGGAACATCGCTTCAACTTTCATCGGCCTCCGATACTATCCCATCCATCGATAAACAGAATAGATGAACAATAAACTTGGTCACCGGCTGCAGATTTCTTCGTAGCATTCCACACAAGAACCTCACAACCATCGGAGAGTAATACATTACTAGCCCATTTTAACAAGAGACAGCTACATTGACCATGCCAAGGTTGGTTTATAGTGATTGTTTCGAAACAAAAGTTTCGAATCACTAAAGCCTCCAAACAAAAGTTTCGAAAACAAAAGCTTTGACAAGCTATATTTAACATGCAAAAGTGCATTTCTATCGAAACCAATCCGTCGACAATAGACATTGACTGGTTTCAATAGAAATGCACTTTTACATGTTAAAAGTAGCATTTCAATGCTTTTTTTGTAACTCTAAAACGTTACATGGAGCTGTCCAGTGCTGAAATTTCAGCACTGGCCAGTCCTGTGTTACGTTTTAAAGTTTTTGTGTATATTGGGGGAGTTCCCTCCCAACCTCCCAAACCCCACACCACCCCTCCCACCCCCAACCCACCCCTCCCACCCCCAACCCTAACCCAAGCCCCAACCTTAACCCTAATCCCTAGCCCTGGCCCAAACCTAACCATAACCCCAATGTGACACTTAAACAATCCCAAACCCCAACCCTGACCCTATTTTAACACTTAAACTAACCCTAGCCCCAACCCTAACCCCAACCCTAAGCCCTAACCCTAGCCCCAACCCTAACCAAAATGTAACCGCTAAACTAACCCAAGCCCCAACCCTATTTTAACACTAAAAGTAACCCTAGCCCCAACCCTAACCCCAACCCTAACCCAAATCCTAACCCTAACCCCAACCCTAACCCTAACCTTAATTTAACCCCCCAATGTAACCCTTAAACTAACCCAAGCCCCAACCCTAACCCTGGCCCAGCCCTGCACTAATACCTTCATTTCGATACCATATTTGAATTTATTTCGGAAGAATGTCTTTTCGAAAAAATGACTTTTTCGAAAAGATGTATTCTCAGCATTTACATTCGAAACTTTGGGCTTCGAAAAAAATGACTGGATACCGCCAAGGTTTACAGTACTATACAGTACATTGATCACGTTGAAGAGGCCACCATCTCCGACTCTCCATTTTCATCTTGTGGGGCTTGAACAGGCCATCATCTCCGACTCTCCATTTTCATCTTGTGGGGCATGAACAGGTATGTTGGCTTCAATGAAAGCCACGGCTTCCTCTGGTATCGTGAAGAAGAGTACTTTACCCTGGTGCTGTATTTGCAACCTTGCTGGGAAGAGCTTTGCATATGGGATTGCTCTTTCTCTAAGCATTTTCTTGACTCCCAAAAATGATTTCCACTCCAGTTGCACTGCAGTAGAGAAGTCAGCGTAAATATGTATTGTAGTGTATTTGTAGCATTATGGTCCTTCCTCTCTTGCTACCCTCAGGATAGTGTTCCGGTTATGATAATTCTGAGTTATGCAATGACAGTCCTGGGGGTTGGGGTGAAGGTGCATCAGGTTTTGTCGCATTTTAGCAAGGCCCTCTTCAGGTCTCTAGCCATCCCAGGCCCCTGGTTTTTAAGTGCCAGTATATAGTCCTCAGCTATGCCGATGCGCTTTTCCGCCTCTGTCACCCTTTTGCACACGCGTTCCATTCTGCTATTCAGGGCACCAATATTGGAAGTTATGCCATCTAGCTCAACAGTCATGGTAGCAAGTCCTGCCTGCATACTCTCCATTAGTTGCCTGAGGTTTGGGGTGTCTTGTTCTTGTCCCGGCTGTTCACTCTGCTCAGGCGATGGCTCAGCTCGGGGTCTGCTGGTGTGGTGTGCGAACGACTCCAGGCAGTGCTGCGTTCTCTGGTTACTTCCACCTTTCGTCATACTGGAGTGGTGCAGCTCAGTAGTGCTATACAACCAGGTGACTACCCAAGTTAGAGCTTCAGGATTTACTGCAGATAGATGGTGGACATCAGGCACCACACAACTGATGGCCACGCTATTACCACAGGTGCTGAGGTATGCATACCTCAATAGAGTCAACGGCTGCACCTTCAGTGCTATGCAGGTGCCCATTATTCAAAGTCACCCCCGGTAGGTATTATAGAAGGCCCAAGTTTGGCCCCCTTGCAGATAGTAGGATGAGCATAGAAGGCACGGTGGAACTCCCCCACCCCCCTGCACTCAGTACCTACCATTGCCAGGTCAGCCTGTCAGCTTACGAGGACTGCAACAGCTACCCGCAGCCAGATCACTGCCAATCCCGTGGCATGGGGGTCATGGTTTGCGTGGGCACCTCCAGCACTCAGACAGCACCAGGGCTGCAAGTGCCACATGGCTTGCCTGGCTCGGCTCACAGTATCCGCACAGTTACCACGGGGGAATCCAGTATGCACACAACTCAGGCTGATCCGTACAGTTTCATAGCAGCTAGGGTTAAGTCCTCAGGCATTGCGTCGGCCTTCCCAGCACCGCTTCGGCCTTCCCAGCGTTGGTCGCCTCCACAGTTCCTCCTGCTTTCACAGGCCACCGTGTCCGCACACGATGAAGACCCAAATTCTCTTCCAGCAGAGGAGCCTGGGCCCTCAACTACGGCCAGGGAGCACACAAGGCTTTCCGATTCCAAATGATCCACAGCAAGCCAGGCAATTACGTTGTTATACGGTAAACAGGCATTACCACCAAGCAATCGACTACAAACAGAATCTAAGGAAGACATCCCACGACGTACCAACCTCATAATGAGAGATAGCAATGAGAGGAGGACACTAAAGACTGAATACTTAGGCAGACCAAGACGGAAACACTTGGACGATTCGTCAATAGCATCCTGACCCTGTACCACACCCAAGCTCCAACAGTCCAATTTAACATTGACAGAAAGAAAATAGGGGCCACCCAACCCCAGCTCTGATACCTAAGGAGGAGAATAGACACACCCAATCGCATTATACAAAGCATTAGAATAAAGCAAAGAGTGTGCCGCGCTAACTTCCACAACACTCAGACAGTCAACTGGCACTGTGCACCTGGCCACCCTCTGTCCCCTGGGCCCAAGTACCTACTCACCCTGCCACCCTCTTGTACTGCCTCCTGGCCACCCCTTGTACTGGGGACTGTATCTGTACCCATACAGTCCCCCTCCCCTTTTTTCTTATTTTTCTGCACCTATCAGACTTACTCAGTTCTGCTGCCGTAAACAGCACTTGCCACTTGCTGGCTGCACTACCACTGTTTATTGCCTCCATTATCTGTATATTTGTATTTATTATTATTATCTGTTCTCCTCTGCTTCGCACTTTCCCCTTTCACCCTTCCATGCATTTCCCCCTTTCCTTTTCCCATGCACTTGCGCATTATCAATGTCACTGGGCCTAGTAAGATAGTTGTTTGTTCTCCCCTGTTCCCCTCCCTTGCCTTGCCGCGCTCTGAAACACTTGTGTACGAGCATGATACAAATAAACTATCATATCATATCATATCATATCAAGAAAGGATAGTAGCAACTTACCACACTGCATCAACAACAAACCAACAACACATAAACAGCACCAACAACACACGAGGTCTGGCCCCCGTCCAATACTTACACCAAAGCTAAGCACATGGTGTATACCGAACCGAAGCCACCAACAGCATATCACCTCTGTCGCTCTCCTACTCCCTCCTCCCCCGAGTAACCCAGCCCCGCCTTCCTTCTCGTTTTACAGATCTGCCAGAGCACCTGGGGACCAACTCCATTGGTGACGGTGCACAATATAAATACCTTTAACATTTAATATTTAACATTTAACATAATTAAGGCACCCAGTTTTATGCCAGTTCTATCTGTATGCATCCATATTTATTCGTTGGCCTTTTTTCTGTATTTATCCTCATTTATTTTTGTCATATAAAAAGATAATTCACAAACAGGATTTTTCTGCATTTATTTCTAATAAAAAATGCATTTATTAAATCACGCATGCAGCCATATAGGAAAGAAATTCCAGCTCAATTTTTTCCATAAGAACAAACAACAAATGGCTGTGACTGCTGATGCCTTAAAGGAATAGTGCACTAAAAAATATTATTGTCCCGAGCTTTCGGGCATGTGGTTTTAAGCATACGTTGATCGATCGTAAAAACATTTCCTATGCACCTTACCATAGTTTTCCTCACTTGTACACATGCGAAATCAGGCAATAGGGCGTGCCCATCTTGTGCTAATCTTATCCGTATATCCATATACCTAATGTGAACTGCCTTGGAGGCACTAAATTATATCCCCCGCCCCTGAAACTGACATCACTAGACGCGTACGGCCCATTTCACAATGCCAATGCATGTCTTGTGTCAACGTTCTCTGCACTCCAAGTAAAGACGTGCCTCCATGGAAATGGCAGGACGCCTCTTTCCTCAATTAGTATAAACAGACCTCTTCTCAGCAGACAAGATCAGCGTTGCTTTTTCAAGCATTTCACTGTCTTTCTTTGTGTATCCTGTGGTTCGTTTCTGCTCTGTTCAGCTATCTTTGTTGCTCGTAGCCTGTGCGAACAGATACTAGTACTATCATTACTATCTATTTTAATGTTGTCGTATAATGGCAGCAATACAGCCCTATCAGTACGAGCCAGAGTATTCCGAGGTGCAATTAGTTGAAAGAGAAAGATGTGGAAACGATGGGGCTTCGGACGACAGTTGGGAGGACAAATCACTGGATCAAGAACCTGAGCATAGTCTCATGGATGACGTCTCCACCTTGTAAGAAATGTTGTCTTTGGGGCTATTACCTGATTTAGCAGTATTCTGGTATCATGGTATTTTAGTGGTAAATTGGCCTTACCTCGTTTTGGATGGTAGTTTAGTATTACCCTATTCTGGTAATAGTTAGTATTATCTTGTTTGGGGATAATTCAGTGTTAGCTTACTTTGGCAGTCATTTTAGTGGTATCTTATTTTTGTGGTAAATTTAGCAGTGAGCATACCTTCTATAATATAGCCCTATGATAAGACAAACATTCTCTCTTTATAAATATGATAGACCCTGGGCTGACTGTAACCCCTCTCACAGACCTAGCGCATGTTTAGGGAACCCAGTAAAATCATTAATAATATCACTTGTCACATGTAGATTGTGTCCGTAGTTTATTTACACCACAGACCTATGCCTTAGAAAGGCTTTGCTCCCCCTTCGGCATGCAGAGTGGAGCACATTCATATCCACACACACAGACATTCTATCTTGCCTATATATTTGCTTTTCCCTGATTTTACCTGAGGCGGTATCTTTATCACTGTGGTGTGAACACTAGAGTCTCGTAGATATTTTTCCCCACTGAAACGTGAAACTTTGGAGACATAAAAAAAAAATCCTTACACCAAACTAATCCAAACCGTTTATGATTCTGTTAAGCACCATGTGATTTACAACACCAATGTAATCTAATCAAAAATAATACATTCCCCACAATCTTACCCACATTAGTTCTGCTGAAGCTCCTTAGAGAAAAGACAAAACAGGCATTGCAAAGCATTGATATCATTTGTTAACCTGTCATTTTACACTGTCATCATTTAGGACATGCGAAATGAAAACACCAAGTTTTGTTTTAAAAATAAATCTCTGTGCTTACTGAAGCACAATGCACTCAGCCCACGTTCTCCTTAATTAAAACCTCACTTGCAATTATTTATGAAGCTTCCGCGTTTCTCCTGGGTAATCTGCTGGGGCTTATCTGCGCAAACACCCTGCACTGCCTGCGGCTCAGCCGTGGAATCCCAGCCACTTCAATGCCAGAGCGTGTCATGCCTGCGCCCTGGGCGCACACATTGGCAACCATCATGGACTATTTGTTATTCATTTATCTTCAGAATTCTCTTGGAACAACCCCTATTCACACTTTGGTACTTAATTCCCATTTGTGTGACTTTGGTGCCTTCTCATATAACTCAACTAACTACATGTACCACAATGCACCTTGCTACAGCTATCAATTCCTGGCCATTCCCATTCGTCAGCATTGGAACCACAATCCCCAGAAGCCCTCGGGATCAGCGCTGCTTCCACCATCTCAGGACCAGAGAGGAAGGAGTCAGATTGTATTCAGGTGTGCTGCTCCAGGTGCTGCCAATTAGCCTGGGGCAGGGCGGTATTTAAGCAGCTGCCTGCAGGAGCTCAGTCTCTTGCATCAAGAGTCCTCTCAGACGCCTTTTGCCTTTTGACTCAAATTTGTATGCTGTACCTGCTGCTGCATTTGCCTGCTTTTGTTCCAGTGCTCTTTCTGGGCTCCCTGCCTTGCAGCCTGCTACACCCTGCTGCCTACAGCCCTAGCCTTTGGGCTCCCTGCCTCACAGCCCTGCTCCTCTGGGCTCCCTGCCTTGCAGCCTGCTACACCCTGCTGCCTACAGCCCTAGCCTTTTGGGCTCCCTGTCTCGCAGCCCTGCTCCTCTGGGCTCCCTGCCTTGCAGCCTGCTACACCCTGCTGCCTACAGCCCTAGCCTTCCTGGCTCGCTGCTCTGCTCCTCTGAGCTTGCTTCTTGGTGCTCTGCTCCGCTGGGCTCCCTGCCTTGCAGCCTGCTACTCTCTTCTGCTTTCAGCCCTGACCCTCTGGTCTCTCTGCCTCTACGCCCTGTTCCTTTGGGTTCGCTCCTTGCTGCCCTACTCCTCTGGGCTCTCTGTCTGCCGCCTACTACAGCTCTCAGTCCTGCTCCTCTAGACTCTCTGCCTAGCAGCCTACTACAGTCCTCTGCAATCCACTACACTTTTTCTGTACCGTGTACCATTTGGTACTGCAGCCCTGCTTCCTTGTTTGCAGCCCCCCTCTTTCCTGACTTCTGCTCCCTTGCTTTCTTCCTTGTTGGCAACCCTTTGTTCTTGATCCCTGTCCTTCTATTCCTTGACTCCTCTGTCCTCCCCTTTAGTTTACCCATTTCTATTGTACTGTTTCTTCCTTCATTCCCTTCTGCTAGATTTCTCTTAGACTTCCTTGACCCTGGTTATTTCTGTTCTTGTCTCTCTTGTGTCTTATGTTGATCCTTTGTACAGAGCTTGACTGTTGGTTTCTGGCAGGCAACCTCTGCCCCTTCCCTTGTCGCGTTTTCTGTTTAACAGACACCCACAGTTGTTGTTCCCAGCCATGAGCAGACAGAGTGGGCCTCTGTAATAGTAATCCGTGCAGAAGGCTGGAGTTTCCAAAGGTCCGTGGAACACTCTTTTTCCATATCTGCATACACCCCAAGAGGGAATCCAGTTCGTTTGTATCTTTGTATTTACTGCCCCTTTCTGTTCACAACTACAGTTGCCTACTTTTCTTTCTTGATGAGTTTCCTGCTGTGGGTGTACTTATCTGTCACCTTACATCAGCACAGCCACCCAAACCCTACCTGGGGGCCCTGTGCCACTTTTGACAGAGTGCCATCCTTGACAGAGCGTCATCTCCCTCTGCACTGTCTTCCGACTGCAGCTCAGGAACCCAGCACCGAGCAATGTTGCAGGAAGGAACAGAACTGCCTATGCCTTTCAGCTCAACTCCCTATATTCTATCTGGATGTCAATCAAGAATTACCCTGCCTTTCTCCTGACGTTCTTGACACCACATAAGTTTCTGCCAATCACATTACAAGAGCCTTCATGTAACTATTTCTTCCTGTGCGAACAATGAAAGGTTCAAACTGCATAAGAAACAGCTATTCATCACTTACTGTGTCTTTTTTTTTACACATTCCTCCTTCATGAAGAAATATTAAAAGGAGTCTATCTGAGTCTGCTGAAATTGTATTGCCATGTTAATCAGGAAATCTAATTAGTCGGGATTTTGTTAATGGGAAGTTAGTTTTATTATATAGGTTATTTCCCAATGCAATTTACACAGATTGGAATCCCATAATTTATATGTGTCATACACATTGAACCCACTGTCTTTTCTGCAAAACACTCTGCTTTGTCACTGCAGTCCTAATGTGGCATTTCACCTGCTTCATGTAAGCCCATCTCTTCTCTATCTTCAGGCTGATTCCATTAACCTGCTGATCTGTATCCCTTATTTGCCCCCACTTGCACCCATTTGCATTTTAAAATGACTGCATATTTTGTTGGGCATTTCTTAAAATGAACACCCATTTTCTGGCTGCTACTGAAAACATTTTGCTGAACATTTTACTGAGTGCTTTTAAGGGGGGGCGTGGCCTGAGCACGAGATGTGAGGACGTGCGGAGCTGGAGCTCCTGTCTAGATCCTGCAATCGATCCTTCAAATAGCAGCAAAACTGAACCAGTTAAGTCCCAAAACGAACGTTCATGAAGCAGAACTGACCCTACTCGCTGTGTGAAAAACGCGAGGTAAATCGGAGCCGGAGAACCCTTGAATACGGGGACCGAAACTGAGCACCTACGGCGGCCAAGATGGAGGCCTCCACGGAGGCTTAGACCGAACATGCGCGGAGCACTGCCGGGTGCAACGAGACCTGGAGCTGGAGCAAGGCGCCACAAAGAAGCTGATCACGGCGGTGTCGGACTGGAGCAGCGGCCTCCCGGGCACCCTGTTGAGCGGAGTGAAGGCCGGAGTAGAAAACGAGAGACGCGAGGAGGAGCCCCAACACCTGGCAGTGTCGGCATGGAAGGACATCGAGGGACCGGAAGGACCCGAAGGATCCGATGCCGCGCCCAATCTGAACTGCGCCTGACAGAAGGTGAGTCCCCAGGGCCAGGGAGAAGGGACACACACCACTGGGGGCAACATCCTCCACGGGCAAAGCGGGGGGCGCGGGCTGCAGATAAGGGAAGGAAGGGCGCGTGAGCGAAACACGCTGGAGCCAAACTGGGTCAGCAGCCACATCTACCCAGGCGGGGCCATCACTGACCTAAAGCAACACTTGGGAAACCCCTCCCTCCCCAGCGACTCGAACCAACAAACAGGGTGCACAACAAAGGCAAAGGCAGACAGCGCCCACGAAGAGGACACTCTAAGAGCCATAACAAGCCCACACAAAGCCCTGGGGAGCACAACAGGGGCAACAAGCGAGGCCCACACACGGATACGGAAGGCAACTTGTGAGGCACCTCAGTGCAGTTGCCCACAGCTCAAGTGAACCATAGCCGATGGAGCAGGACAGGCTACACAACAAATATAAATCCTGCATTGGGCGACGCTCACAGTAACAACTAACCTCGCCAAGCCTCGCAATAACTTACCTGCAAGGGCAACAGCCATTGAAGAGTAGAAGACGCGCCACGCCGTCCAAACAATCAGCCCAAGTAGAATCATAAAAATGGCCAGAGGTGGAAGCGACTTGGGGCCTGGTGAACTACACTCCCAGGCAGAGAAGAAAGCTCAATCAAGGGGTCGCACAACAGACCCAGCTAAGAGGTCAAGCAACTGCCAACAGTCAGCATACTGCACGCAGCAAGGCCTAACATCCAAGGAATATCAGAGGGATATCACAGAAGCGCACATACAGCTACCCCAGCCCAAGACATATGGAGATGCCCTCCACTAAAGGGAAAAGCAAGTCCAATATCATAGAGTCCTTTGCTGCAGCTAGACCTAAAGAACAGAAATTGGAATCCAGAGAGCCTGCCCCGACTCAACAACCTCCCAAGGAGCAGAGCAAAGACAAACAAATACTGGAGGCTAAATCTGCGCTGCGCACATTTATAGACGACAAAATAGAGGAAGTGAAGTCGGACATGATGCTAATGCGACAGGACATACGCAACCTCATAGAACAGATGTCGATTACAGAAACCGAACAAATGGAAATGTCCACAACACTGAAAGATGTGCAAAACAGAGTGGTGGTGCTGGAAAGGCGCAACAAGATCCTAGAAGAAAGGGCAGAGGACGCAGAAGGAAAGTCCAGATGCAATAACGTCCGCCTGCTCGGCGTGCCGGAGGGACTGGAAGGCACCAACCCTACAATCTACATAGAAAGCCTACTGCAACAAGAAATAGGAGCACGTCGGCTCTCACAGGGATTTGCGGTTAAAAGAGTGCATAGGTCCCTCCAGAAGAAACCACACCACGGCTCATATCCGCGACCGATCATAGCAACAATCCTTAATTTCCAAGACCGGGAGGTCATAATGCGACACTCACGAGAAGGAGGAACTATAAACAGAGACAACGCCAAAATCAGCATTTATCAGGACTACACACCGGCAGTCCACAGAGCCAGAAATTCATTTGTCCCAATTAAAGCGAGGTTACGAAAACTGAACCTCAAGTACATGCTGATGTACCTGTCTAGACTAAAGGTGATACACAAAGGACGCGCTATCTTTCTGGAGACACCTGCTGCGGCCAACATATGGCTTGAGCACAACAACATGGCAGGAGACGAGGAACTGGCTAAATGAACCACACAACGTCAAATAGAAAATGTTTGCTGAGAACAATAAGAGATTTAAAATAGAGAAAGATAATGCCACTCAAACCTTCGCGAGAAGACAGAAGACCTACCACAAAGTCATACACGAGCAGGAAGGCGCAACCCCACAAAAAGACTGGTGCCAGCCTGTTGCTACCGCATCATAACCTGCCTGGGATGTCCTGGATAGGCGAAAACCTGGCAGGGACACCTGAGCATTGCCCGTACGGAGCAACTGCTGGGTGCAGTTGGTTGAGTTCCATAAGTTACTGGTTGAATTTTTTTTCTGTCTTCACTGCAAAGGGTATAAGAGCACAGCAGCACTGGAAGAGACGATGGGGAAACTGCAGACCAGAAATGGCGGCTGACATTAAGGTACTGACATGGAATGTCGGGGGATGGGCTGTTATATGCGCACAAACAGGATCAGATCCTACTTAAGGAGAAAGCACATCTCCATTGCACTCCTACAAGAAACTCACCTCAACGCTGAAAGCTCCATAAAAGTAGCGGAATGGTGGACGGGCCAGGGCTTTGGCACCTCATACTCTAAATACGCCTGAGGGGTTTACACATGGATCGATGGGGCCATCCCATTCAAGCTACTGTCCAAAGAGGAAGACACAGAAGGGAGATTTTTAATACTGCGGGCAGCATTGAACAACTAGATGTTTCCATCATCAACTCATACCTCCCCAATCACAGAACTTCAGCATACCTAACTAAACTGGGAGCCAAACTAGCATCATATCGAAACAGCTTCTTCATACGGGGGGGGTGACTTTAATTGTATACAATACCACGCACTGGACTGATCGAACCCCCAACACTGTTACCCACTCCTACCCCCTCCTCACTAAACAAGATACTAGAGAACCTAGACTCGGCAGAGGTGTGGAGGGAGCTGCACCCGACAGACTGAGAATATTCTTACTTTTCATCCCCTCACGCACTCTATACTAGAATAGACTATCTTCTAATAGACAAACAGCACCTACCCTAGGTTGAGTCAGCATCCTACTTGGGAAGATCAATATCTGACCACTCACCGCTCCTCGTGAAGTGGAAAAAACAAGGTCCTTGGCCACCCATCTCATTGTGGCAAATGCCAACAGAAGCTCTCACTGACTGTGCATTCAAAGAAGATCTCCGAGACAAAATAAGCGAGTACCTAGATATCAACGTGGGGAGTGTGAAGGGATGGGATACAATCTTGGAGGCACTAAAAGTAGTGGTCAGAGGGCAGATTATTGCAAGCACGGGTGGGATCAGTAGAACATTGAGGAGTGAACTAGAAGATGGCAGCCAGAAGCCACTGCCGCGAGAACACGGGAGGCAGAGAAGGAGTTGTCCACAATTAGAGAAGGCTGCAAAGACGCATGGGCCAGATTAGCAAAATCCGACTATGTGACCAAAACCACCAGGGCACATGCGAAAGGCGACAAGGCTGGCAGGTTCTTGTCGTGGTTGTGCAAGAGGGAACACCCGAAGCACCCAATCACCGAAATTAAGGACCCTGCTGACAAGGTCCATACATCCCAATTAGACATCAATGATGCCTTTAAGCAATTCTATTCCCATCTGTATGGCCATGCAGAGCCTGTGACGCAAGTAGACATCCTAGATACGCTGGATGAGATAGGCCTCCCTACACTGAATGCATCCCAGCAAGCCACCCTAAACAGGGACTTGACTGTGGAAGACATAACTGAGGCAATCAAGTCACTGTCCACGAGTAAAACTCCAGGCAGCGACGGTCTGCCTCCCGAATTGTATAAAACATATGATACGGAACTGGCCCCTACCCTCCTAGAAGTGTTCAAAGAATGATACAAGAAAGGGATACTACCTAGAAGCATGAGAGAAACACTGGTGGTGCCAATACCCAAACCTGGGAAACCAAGAGATGACTGTGGCTCATACCGACCACTGGCCATGCTCAATTACGACATCAAAATCCTGACGACAATATTGGCCAATAAACTGGTGAGGGTAATAAGAACACTAGTACATGAAGATCAGAACGGGTTCATTCCAAGCCGTAACACATCAGTTAACCTACGTAGATTACATCACATAATCACACAAACAAGGGACTCTCACGAATCATATGCAGTGGTCTCCCTAGATGCTATAAAGTCATTCGACTCCATATACTGGGAGTGGTTGTTGGAGGTTCTAAAGCAAATCGAGTTGGGGTAAAGCTTCATACGATGGATAAAAAATCTATATAAGTCACCAGTGGCTAGAGTCAAGACTGGGAGGGTGGTGTCCGGGCTATGGGAAATACAGAGAGGCACCAGGCAGGACTGCCCATTATTCCCAATGCTTTATATCCTGGGCCTGGAACCACTGGCAATATACATGAGGAGACAGTCTTCAACGCAGGCATCAAGGTGGGAGGAAAACACCACATAATCTCGCTGTACGTGGACGACGTACTACTATATTTGAGAGACCTCCACCTTAACATACCAACAATACTGGAGGTCTTAGAACACTTCGCCCGGGTGTCGGGGTTTCCTCAGTAAAGAAAAGTTGAGTGTGTTCCCACTAGCAAGATTGGCTAGGTGCAAAAAGGCAGAACTCCCAGAAGTGGGAATTCAATAGAAAAGCAAAAACGTTTAGGTACCTGGGGGTTAATATTTGGCACACATCTGAGCAGATGCATGGCGGTAACACCCTAGTCACGGTGCAGGGCTTGAGGAAATCAACAAGGTTCTGGTCCAGACTGCCACTATCTGTAATTGGGAGGGCTGCAATAATCAAAATGATAGTACTGCCAAGGTTCCTATACTTCCAAAACATACATTACCTCATCCCGGCATCCTTTTTCCGACTTCTCGTAAAGCTACTGAGAGGACTCCTATGGGGCAACACCAGACACAAGATAGCCCTTAAAACTCTAACACTACCGTATAAAGCAGGTGGCATACAGCTACAAGATCTGGAGCGATACTATCTGGCAGCCCAACTGAGCCATGCGACTAAGTGGCTGGCGGATGAGGCTACCCCCGAAATCAGACTACTCAGACAGCCAGTAGCACCAGCGAACCTGAAAGAAATCCTGTGGGCATCACCGGAATGTATGGGAGAGATCCCAATGATAGTGACCCTGGGAAGGATAATTTGGAAACGGACCCTGAAGATGTCTGGAGATATACACACCTACTCCCCAGATGTCCCAATTGCAACCGAGGTGTGCAACACGAGGGCAGACCTGGCTCGGATGCCAAACTGGGAAGGGTATGGCATCTACATCTGGGGAGACATGTACGAGGGGGGGACCTTTAGAGAATTCGAGTCAATAATGGAAAAAGTGGGCCTCCCTAAGGGACAATTCCTGTGGTATGGCAAGGTCAGGAAATGGGCCAGAGCAAAATGGAAAGAATGGCCGGAAGAACCAGAGCCAGAACTGCTGCTGACACTACTGTATACCTTGGGGAACAGTTGGAAACCAATATCCAGGCTCTACGCGCACTTGGCAGACAGGCCCAACCCAAAAAGTGCCACGCTGAAGCAGAGGTGGGAGGCAGACCTGGAGAACATTATAACCGAAAAGGAATGGGAGAGGGCCCTTGCATACCCCCGGGAAGTGTCCAGAAATGCTTGGTTTAGTCTAATCCAGCTCCAAATCCTACACAGAACATATATGACACCAGACAGGATAGCTAAACTCAATAAGAACACACATCCCCTATGACCCTGGTGCAACACGGAAGGAGCTGATATGATACACATGTTCTGGGGTTGCTTGAAAATACAGTCTTTCTGGTCCAAAATAGAACAAACCTGCAGAAGAGCAGGGATAAAGAGATACGACTGGTCCCCAAAGGAATGCCTCCATGGTGCCTAACCAAGGATAAGCAAGGTGAGACACATAGTGAAACTCATGGATATGGCATGCGTGCTAGCCAAAAGAACCATAGCCATGGCATTGAAATCCACGAGGGGCCCACAGTTTGATAAATGGCACAGGGAGATGGAGCACTGGACAGAGGCAGAAACCAAGATATGGGGGGAGGGGATGGCCAAGGCAGGGGGAGAGCCTAGCCCAACATATGAGAACTGGAAAGCCCTAATCTGTGACATGTTTCACCCTTTGGACGACAGGCCCACGTGAACTTCTCCTTGCACACTGAAGAGCACTGGCTCACACGCAAAACTTGTACCCTGGTGGCTGAGCAACCACACCTAACAGATTAACATACCACCCAGAAGTCCGGTGCCAAACTGTTTACAGAGGGGACCGGTACCCCCGATATGAGCACCCAGTTAGTGAAGACAAGTTGTTGTTTTTGTTCTTCTTTCTTTTCTTTCTTTCTTTCTCTTTGTTGTTTATTTGAATTATTGTTAACCCAACCTATGTACAAATATATAAAGATTGTTACATAACTACAGAGGATAATGAACATTATAAATGCCAATAAAAACAGTTTAAAATACATTTACTGAGTGCTTTTAAAATGAGCCCCCATTTACTGGCTGATATTGAAACCCCTTCATGTGCATACACTTTGTAATAGCTGCTTTTAAAAATACTGCCATATATCCCTACATATTCCCTCCTTTTTCGGACAATTATGATTGCCTGCAAAGTCATAATTGGAGGAAATGCACATCAATGTCTAAAATGTATGTGTCACAGGATATGTCTCCCTTTCCACTGTCGCCAGATGAGAAACTGTTGAAACCACATCATATTAATAAAAATGAACAAATAAATCCAAATGAAATAGAATAAATATAGTAATCAGTCCTCACATGCATGTGTATGTGTGATGCATGGGAGATAGAATAACATACGTGCACACATCCGACTGAAGCATACACATCTAACAGTTCACATGTCCATAGATTGTTCAACTCCAAAATATTTCTGAATTAGTCTCTGTCTACTTATCTTATGGAGTGACTATCTTTTTGACGTGTATGCACAAAAATAAAATAACAATATAAAACAACAAACAATATAAAAATAAAATGAACAATCTCCATTGTCCCCAGATCAAGTCCCAAGTGGTAACACAGAGCATATTAATATGCTCCACCAGAAATAACTGTGAAAACAAACTTATTTGCATCAAATGTCAATTATGTTCTATTTCTGGCACTCACAATCCTCAGGACCACACCTCTGAGTTGTCCTGTCCACCACACTTCTACAACAGCATCCTTCTCAGGGGAATCCCTCCAGCTTTGCACTTCATGGATTTTCCTTCACAGAAGTCATCTCTTTTGGCATCCCGGGCTCTTCACCCCCATACTTCGGTCTGGAGGCTTTCCTGGGGTCTTTTCCCATGGACTCCAATCCCGTTGACTCCAATCCCGGGGACTCCAATCCCGTGGACTCCAATCCCGCAGACTCCAATTGGCCCTGCCAGGATAATCGATTGTTAGTTTCTAAAGCAAATAGAAAAAAATAGGTTAAGTACGTAACACAAAACGACCTTCTATCCCTTTTTTTAAGGTTTAAAGGAAAATGCGGGCCAAAATATCATAGCTTCCAGGACTTGCCCCCTTTTGACACCTGCAATTAAACACACATTAGAGAGAAACAAACAACATTTTACACCTTGCATCATTATACATCACAGTAATTCCCATGCAGAAGAAGCTTACCAACCACACAGTAACAGAACATCTCTGTCTGATTCAGCGCCTTTTGTATAAAATGGCATCATATTTCTTTTGTCAAAGACTAAACGTGGCAATTTTGTTTGCTTTTGCTTACGCACTAGACCATATTTCTGATTACATATGGAGTAAAATACATGTTGCCTTGTACCTGCTCTCAAGTCATTAGGTTACCTGCATTATGAAACAGCCACTCCTCAATACACCTGCCAACAGCTACATTTACTGTGTTCTAATACTATTCCCTACTGTGTCATTATTTTCATTGCGATCAGTACATTTAACTGTTTTCCACCTGCTCGAGTCTCTTGATCTGATGCTTTGGGTTGCAGGGCTTAATTTGGTTGACATTAACAAATTGCTCTGTTACCATGACACCCTCCATCCCCATTATCTTATACACCACAGGGATATTTGATCAACAATCTCAAATGGCCCTTGCCATACCGCGAGAAATTTAGAATTTTTATGTCTATTCTTTCCAAAGTTATATTTATATACCCGATCACCTATTTTATATTCTTTCACAGATGTCTTTTTATCATAATAGGTCTTTGCACTTTCAGCAGCTCTTTCCAGATTTCGCTGTGCAAATGGAAAACCTTCCACATATTCATGAACTGCGGGTGCACTTACAAGTGTTTGCTCATGTGGTCTGTATAATAAATGTTGTGGCAGCACCATTTTTCTTCCTTTCAATACCTCATGAAGACTGATGCCTGTTGCTTTAGAAGGAGCCGACCTAATGGCGATCAATACTAAAGGTAACCATAGATCCCAACTGGAACCTGCCTCTGCCACAAATTTCCTTAGTATCTCCACTGTGGATCTATTGCTTCTCTCCACATTTCTATAGGAAATATGCAATTTCCTTTTTACCCCCAATATCTGCCACACCCGTGCTCATCAAAGCGCTCGTGAAATCACTTCCTCTGTCTGATTCTACCCTCTGGTTTAACCCGAACATTAAGAATATATGATTTACCAACAATGTAGCTACTGTTTGTGCACTACAGTCTGGTGCAGGAATGCACTCCATCCATTTCGACATTAGACATACCACCGTCAATAAATATCTATTTCCTCTGGCTGATCTTTTCACTGGCCCAACATAATCGATTTGTAAATCTGACCATGGAAGAGTTAAACCTCTTTTCATTAATGGAGCTCTATGCATTGGTGAAGCAGGTTTAAATTTTGCACATTCCAGACACCCTCTGGTGTATAATTCCACATGCTGGGACATATGTTGGCAGTAAGCAAAGTCCTTCAGTATCTCTAAAGTTTTTTGTGAACTTCTGTGTCCTGCAGTTATTGCGTCATGCGCGTGTTGCAACATTAACCCTCTGAATGAAACCCACTATGTCTGACCTGTCACAGGCCCTCATTACAACCCCGGCGCTAAACTATGGCGCTACTAGCGCCATGGTGGAATGGGTAAATACCTCCCCATACCAAGGTTGGCGGGGCAGTAATTCCCCATGCCGCCATGGCCCTTCCTCATTCCCATTTTTGCCCATAGAGCTCAATGGGACTGGGGAAGGCGCTAATTACGGCACCGTAAATTACGGTGCCGTAATTAGCTCCTAGGTCCCTTTGCGGGTTGGTTTTTTAACGCCTGCTAAAAGCAAGCGTTAAAGTGCCACCCGCAAAGGGACCTCGTAATCAGGCGTTAAGAGTTTAACGGCGCCGACACCTTTTACGGAGCCGTTAACCCCTTAATGCCTAGGTTGTAATGAGGGCCACAGACTCCCAAATCATCAGACCATCCTGTAGTGTAATTCCTTTTTTTGTTCTTTAACAACACTCTCAGTTCTTCCTTTCCTTTGCAATTGTTTTCAGTTAAAGGATTTTGTTCAGGATCTACCAAATGATTATAAAAAACACCCAACACTAGGTCCTCTTTTTGTGCCTTAATCAGATCCTGATCTGGCGTATCATAACTCCACTGTACAATAGGTTGTTCAACTTATTTTGGAGATTTGGAGCATGTAGCTGCATCTACCTGTATTTCACCAATTAAGTGTTCAATGGGCAATAATTCTCCCACGACAGCCCCAGTTTTGGCCAATTGATCTGCTTTATCATTTCCATCCTTATCCTCTCCTGGTGTCTTTAAATGTCCCTGAATTTTCTTCCAGTGTATTGTCAAATTATTTTCTGACACCAATTTATCTATAGCTTGGATCATTTTGCCATGTTATAGAGGCATTTTATTATATGTGAGCATACCCTTTGCTTTCCAGCCAGGTAAATACTAGACAAAGCTATTTCGTGCATAATCAGAATCAGTTACTAGGACAATTTCTTTGAATTTGTTTTCAATTGTGGTAGCAACTGCCTTATAAATGGCAGCAAACTCTGCTATCTGGCTACTTCTGGTGCCAATTCTCATCCCTATACTAGGAATGCCTTCACAGTTTATCCAGACATTTCCTATCCCTGCCACCAACTGTTTATCACTATCATTTTCAATATGGTAAGCACAACCATCTACATACACGGTTGTCAAACCTTTGCATGTATTTTCATTAAAAGCTTTGTGTGGTGATTGTTCAAATTAATTTAAACTGGGCTCTACTTCTGTTTCATCTGAAACCCATTCAGCTGCACAGTCATGCAGATCTGCTATCCCTTGAGCAATTGGGCTCTTTTTGTTCTGTCCATATCTTACCTCTACAGGGAATCCCTGTAACGCTAATGTCCATTAAGTGATTCTGGATTGCGCCAGATTACCTGATCTAATCCTTTCACTTTGTAAAAATTGTAACAGCTGATGATTCATTTAATTGATCACCTCTTCTCCCTGAATAATGGGACGGAAGTGCTGCAATGCCCAGACAGTGGTCAGGAGAGCCTTTTCACATTCACTGAATTTAGTTTCAATCTGAGATAACGCCTTGCTCACATAGACAATAGTTTTATGATACGAATCATGTTCAAGCGATAACACAGCTGACATACACTGTTCAGTGAACCCTATTTCTACAAAGAAGTCTTGATTCTTTATGGGATAGGCCAAACATGACGCCTTCATCAGACATTCCTTCAATTTAGCTACTGCCTCAGATTGCTCTTTTTCCCATCTCCAGGTTACATTCTGCTTCAATAATTTGGTCAAGGGCTGAGTGATTTCGGCATAATTCTCAATGAATTTCCTGTTATCTCTAGTAGACTTTTTAGACCTTTCATATTAGTAGGATTTTTCAGTTTCTGTATTGCTTCCACCTTTTTCTATTGTGGATTCAATCCATGCTCAGTCATTTTATGGCCTAAGAAGTTTACTTTCTTTTTGCACCATTGGGCCTCCTGCAAAGATACTTTGGCACTCGCCTTCTGCAATTGGCTAAGCACATGTCTAATCTCATAGAAATGACTTTTTAGGCATTAATTTTTAATCAGAACATCATCCACATAGACTGTGCCTCCCCTTTCTGCTGCATCTCGGAGTGCTTTTCTCAAAAATATACCAAAGTCCCTCCCACTATTAACATACCCAAATGGTGTTCTGGACCAAGCGTATTGCGTTTTATCAAATGAGAATGTGAATACGTTTTGAATATTTTCAGCCAATGGTACAAACCAATATCCATGTAATGTGGTAAACACCTTTGACCCATGCACCTGATCAAGGCCTTGATCAATAACTGGAAGTGGCCATCTAGACACTGCTACCCTTTTATTTAGTTCTCTCAAGTCAGCACACAAACACCATTGACCATTTGGCTCCAATATGCCTAAAATGGGTTGTTTGAGGTACTATGAATAGGTCTGATAATTCCTCTGGATTCTAAATTCTTAATTATTTCTGCCAGTGACTCCAAGCATGCCAGTGGCAACCGATATTGGTGCACGAATACCGGATTTCTACCACATCTTTCTGGTAATGTGGCAACATGCAAATCAGTTAAGCCACAATTATATGCATCCTTGGCAAAAACCTCCTTAAATTCCATAAATATTTTTCTCAATTAATTCCTGTCCTCTTCACTATCACATGTATCTGCTGACAGAATCTGCTCCTCTACCATTTTTAAAAATTCTGGAAAATTCCCAAATGGAGGAACCTCAGCTTTCTTCTAATTGTGTGGCTGTATCTCTTTTCAGAGTTGCCACTTTTAACTATTTTGGAATATCAGCCTTCATTTCAATATGCTGTGTTTCTTTTTCACCTTCATTTAAATCAAACAATAGGCAATTCTCCTGGTGACAACACACCATCTCATTGGGATCATAAGGATACACAGATGATATTGGGAGTCCATTGACTCTGGCAACACGCCCTGTGCATCTACGTATCTCTCAGGGATGTTCCCAATCACTGTATTGTTGAAATCTGCAGTGTAATGTGATTTTTGTATTGCCATTCCTAACACAGAATTTTCCTCCAAATAAATGTCTTGGCACCCTTTGTTATCCACCATGATTTTGATGGGCCCATCCCCAATCTCCACCAATGGTGTATATTCACATTCCAGCCCTTGCTGCTTCATGGATTCATTTAAGCACACAAATGCATCAGAATCCTTCATCTGCTGTCCACTTCTGTGCTTTAGTGTTAAGTGACCTGTCTGATGAATGCAGGAATGGTAACCTCCTTTTTCACCTGTAACTCAATTGCATATGGCACCCATTGCACACAATGATAAGACTGTCTTTTATCTTCAAATTCAGGTGCAGGCCCTCCTAGTCGGGACCACACTTTTTGGTTAAGGAAATCCAACACCATACACATTCTGTGCATAACGTCATTTGCCAAATAAAAATCCGTGTGTGTCCCACTCACTATCCACATATTGTGGTATATGGTTTTCTGACCAATGGTAATCTTTAGCATGCACCTTCCTGCAATTCTATTTTCAAAGTCTGGATTGTCCAACTCAGAAATATACTGGTTTTTAATTCTGAATTTTGGGATCTCATCCCTTTCCATTATTCTCTGAGGTAATTTCTCATTAATGAAACTCCCTTCCTGTTTAAATGCTAAAGTAGCTTTTACCATTTCAGAATGGCCATTTATACCATATGGATCCCTAGCTGCTCATCTTCCATGTGTTTTTCCGCAAGGGTTGTGATATGTTTTTCTGTGATTGCCTCAGGGATAGTATTCTGCTTGCACTTCTCCTCCTTTAGGTAAAAGCGCAATATATTTTCATCTATTTCAGTTTGCCATTTTTTCCTAGGATCCAAATAAATCTTAATGGATTGTTTCTCTGTTTCACTTTGCTTTTCTCCCTGACACATCAGGATGGCAGTAACATTAGGCACACAACCATTTTGAAGATATACCTCCACTGCATCATTTGATTTAGCAACAGTATGGCATTCGTTAACACTGTTGGTTTGTGACTTTATTTTCTTAGGCCTTAATGGTTTCTTTGTCAGAGACCACAGGACACCATTCACTCCATCAATGAGGGACGACAACCTTTTCAGGCAATCTGTTCCCATCAGGAATGGAATTTAACTGATACATGTGCTCAATACTTCCTGTCTCATTCTGTTTTGTCCTATCTTTATGTCAACCTCAGTGACACCTTCGATAGGTACCTCCTCGCCGTTAAAAGTATGTACCGGGCATTCATTTGGTGTCACTGTGATCTGATTTTGTGGGGATCCCCCTTCATTGATACTTTTTACCAACTCTTTGGACATAATCGTGGCCTCTGCACCTGTGTCAATCATTGCAAATGTATTGCATTTTTCTTCCACAGATTTATAAATCCGGGCTCCTGGTAAGGACCCTATTCTGCCCAGCAAGGCTACTTATGAATCATGGATACACTTGAATAGGTCGAGAAGTTCACTTCTACACTCTCCTTATTCCCTATTGCCGTAACAATTAAAACAACACTCAATTTATGGTACCCAAATGAGGTAACTTCTTGATTTTTATACAGTTAGAAAAGGTACATTGTCAAAAATAACACAGAGTTTATCCGTATCAATCATACATGGAGAAAAAAAACATAAAACATAAACAATAATTAATCAAATTGCTCGTGCATCATAACAAGAGGTGAATCCTTCACTGTCGTTATCTGGTAGACAGTATAGTAAAGAAAACAAGTGAACATTTTTAATAAGAACGACAAAACAGATAACAAAATGTTCTTCCAAACAACAGTGACAATACACTGTGATTAAAAGGTGCGTCTACACCGGGGTGTTTCAGCCGTCTATAGGGGCTAAATGTGCCTCATATCTGACACGGCCTTCTTCAGGACGGGGGGCTGTATGAGATGGATGTTCGTTGAGTGCTGCGGACAGGGAAAGGGAAATTAATCAGGGGAGTGCTCAAGTGGAACTTGCTTGGCAGTGAATAAATCATTAACTGTGCCATGTGAAAAGTAGCATGGAAAAACACAGCTTACCAATGGGGATGAATAGCCACAGGCAACACTCCGACCCCCGTAGGGGCTGCAGATTTGCAACTATTCTCACAAACTAAAATCCCTATGGATAAAGTCAACATAGTGTTGTATACCGACGACTATTTTAAGCAACTCCTTGGGACGACATCTACACTTCGCAATGACGAGGGTGTTATAACCAGGGGGTTGACTGAAGACCAATTGGAGATACTCAATCAAAAAAAGAAGAAGATAATACGTACGGAACTTCATGGGAAATTTATGCTAGAGTATCTAAAGGCTGGAATAATTCCAGAAGGATTGCAAGTACGCAACGTTCCCAGAGTCTTCACTGATAACCCCAAGTTTACAAAAAACTTCAGTGGGGTAGGCAACAAATGTAGCCGTGATTGGCTAATTTTAGTCATCAACACGGAAAAAGAAGAATGCGAGAAACAAGGCGCAGAACTACTGGACCTAGAGAAAAAGTTCCTCGAAGATAAATCCATACAAGAAGGCAAAGAAAAACTAGAAAAATTGGAAATCGAGATTGCCAAGTTCAAGAACCTTACACTGGACAGAAAAGTAGATAAGTTCAAGAAGGATTTGGCAAACTACTAGGAGGAGAGAACATACCCCTACTTAAGGGCCACATATTACACCGACCTGCAAACAAGTCAAGGCTCCAACCGGAGAAACAGAGGAGTCAATTTCTCTGGCACCTCCTCCAGCGGGAGCGGGAGCATCTTAAGTCTTATAGGCACCACCGGGCAGCAGCTACCACCAGCTTTTTTTCCCAGGGGGGTCAGAGAGGCAGACCCAGAATAAGGCCCACACCATCGGTGCAACGGACGCAGACAAGTCAATGGTACCAGAAGCAAGGACCAGCCATGGGATGCCAGTCTTCATCCTATCGGAACGTGTAATAACTTCACCCGAACTCAGGCTCCTTAGAAAAGGACTATCTTTTGTTCCAGCCCAAAAAGCTCAACTGTTTGAAATTGAGTTGGAACTTCGGAGATTCTACAGGAATATACGCCTAAAACATTTCTTTGAAGTCTATCTGCCTTCCGCAAGAGACACCAGTCACGAAGAACAACCAATCTGAAAACACCACAGGCTTCAAGCAGATATCTATCTTCTACCCGCCACCGAGCTCAGTCCCCTGTGAGATTGAAGCGTTCGAGAAGACAGTCACTAAAACAGTGATGGCGGGATTCTCCAAGCAGAATTTTTACAAAGACAATCTGTGCAAAGAAGAAAGAGCGGCCATGAGAATTCTACCATGAGAAGTCTACAAACAGATAAATCAATCACCATTAAGGTGGAGGCATAGTGGTATGGGACACTGCCGTTTATAACACTGAATGCCTACGGATTTTAAGTGATCAAGAAGCATACAAACCACTCAATCATGATCCCATGAAGACTCTACAAGCAGAGATTAAAAGCCTCACTCAACACGCTCTCGACCAAGGATGGAACTGTGAAGATGAACTATTTTTCTTGAACAGAACCCACCCACATACCCCAGCATTTTATATCCTGCCAAAAGTACACAAGATTACCCAAAAACTACCAGGGAGACCCATAGTGTCCGCATGTGAATCACTGCTTGAACCTTAATCTCTTTACACCGATTTTTTCCTGAAGCCTTTTGTGGCCACGATGCCATCATATCTAAAGGATACTACCAGCACAATAAATTTACTTGACAACATCAACCTAACCAACAATAGCCTCCTTGCTACCATGGACGTAGAAGGCTTGTATACATCAATCCCACAAGCAGAAGGTGTAGAGGCAATACGAGACATCTTGAATACCAGGGACGATATCAATTCAACACCAACAGAATTTATTCTGGAATGCATGAGACTGGCAATGTCAGAAAATGTCTTCCTCTTCCAGGATCAGATTTATAAACAAACGAAGGGAGTGTGCATGGAGGCAACTTTTGACCCAAACATCGCGAATCTCTATATGTCCAACTACGAGAAAAACAATGTATTCACCGAAGAGAACCCTTATCTAGAGAACATCGCCCTCTGGAAACGCTATATAGATGACACTATAATCATATGGAATGGCACCCCTCTTGGTCTACAGGATTTTCACTGATGGATAAATTCACGGAGTTCACACATTAAATTCACCATACACTGGGACTATCACCAGATTTATTTTTTAGATCTCCATATATATAAAACAGGAGATCATCTGAAGACAGAATTATTCCGAAAACCGTCAGATCGCAACAGCTTACTCCATTTCCAAAGCTACCATTCCATGGGCTTGAAATGTAATCTACCCTATGGGCAGTTTCTGCGGATCCGCAAGAATTGCACGGAAATTGAGATGAATAGAAAACATGCCGAAGACCTACAAGCTCGACTGACAGAAAGAGGCTACCCCCAAAAATCCATCAGACAAGCCAAAAAGAGAGCGAGACACACACCAAGAGAAATCTGCCTCGAGAAGAAGCCGAAAAAAGAACTAAGGAGGCTTGTGTGTGTCAGCACTTTGGTCCATTGAGCCAACTGATACAAAAGACCATAAAGAAAAATTGGCATTTAGTAAAGCAGCAGGGCACTTTGAAGAAAACACCATGTTTCGCATTCAAGAAGAACACAAACTTAAAAGACTCCCTGGTACACACATTTATAGAACCACCCCCACGAGTAGACAACATGTTGTGGAATCTACTCCCACTCATGGGACAGTACAAGTGTGGCAAGTGTGTTGCCTGCCCGCTCACTTTACAGAAAAAATAATTTGAGTACAAGACAATCAAATGGACAATGAAGGACCATTCAAACTCTGACACAAAGGGCGTGATCTACATAATACAATGCCCGTGTGGACTACTTTACGTAGGGAAGACAATCCGTCCCATCAAGATGCGCATTTCTGAACACCATTCGTGCATAAGGAACAAGATAGCTGACAAGCCGCTGGTCGAGCATTTCAGCAAAGAGCACCACAGAAACACAGACTTAAGGTGGTTCATCCTGCAAAAAGTGACACCCGCAAAACGGGGGGGAGACTTAAACAGAATTTTTGACACAACTTGAGCAACGATGGGTACATAATTGGATAGCGTGCAGGCGGGATTCAACATTTGCATTGAATGGAAATCTTTCCTGTGAGTCCCCCGGTTAGATTTTAGATGTTATATGTAGCATACCACCCTTCACATCTTAATGAGGTTACCCTGATGTGATAATGATCTCTCTGTTACACTGCTCACAGATGTGATGGTCCCACACACAGGCCCACATACCCTGATCTATACCATAATTATATTGTATGCTCTCCTAATGTGACAACGACCTCTGTGCAGAAAGTGTTTTAGCTCTGCTGATGGTTATCAACCACAAGCTACTATGCATCCACTTTGTGCCCGAGAACTAAGATCTGTTATTTTTTGACACGAGCAACGATGGTATTATGATTCTATCTTGTGTTGTTGATACTTTGTCAATGTATAGCCACAAGTACACTATGCCTCTCTATTGTGCCGCCCCTTACGTGTCAGATGCAATGCAGAGTTACGAATTGGTATAAATGGTATACTTCCGAACACACATCTACATGTGGTGGCCTGCACGTGGATAAAATTCATTTATGCAGTCACTACACAACGGACATGACATTGTCGCTGTGTACAATCGACTTTTCGATATGTAAACAGTTACCATGACAACCGCCATAAACTTTATGTCCAAATTAGACCATAATTAGAAGATCTATTAGGGGACCGACTAAAATTGTTTTATTAGCAATTTCAGATCCCGCACAGGTCCCTAGCTTCGTTTACTTCGATACTATTCCAAGATGGCCACACACATAAGAAGACTCGAGACATAGCAACGGCGTCAGCAACGCTGTGCTCCCTGGTCTTCGAGCCACATAGTGACTCAGCATTCCGTGCAGAGCTCTTCAGCTCTTCACCTGTCATACGCGGCCCGCAAGTGCCACGATGGTAAGAAATCAAAAGGTATGTAGTGAGCGCTAGAAGAATCAACACGCTAACTGCAAAATGCTTGATCTGGTAACTGATACAATGCCCTCTTTTAGGACAAATTTTGCCTTGAGGCCAATACAGATCACAGACTACAGCCCCTACTAAAAGGTAAGCCCATTTAAGCAGACAGTGTCCATATATACTTGCATATAGTATTTTCGTGCAAGTATACAAGAAACGGAGGAGACCTTATTAAGTATGTCACCCCTCATTTTGGCAATAGGAGCAGATTGGGACCACCACAAACGAGACTGTGTCCCCATAAAAGTGCCTGTGGCTATTCATCCCCATAGGTAAGCTGTGCTTTTCCATGATACTTTTCACATGGCACAGTTAATGATTTATTCACTGCCAAGCAATTTCCACTTGAGCACTCCCCTGATTAATTTCCCTTTCCCTGTCCACAGCACTCAACGAACATCCATCTCATACAGCCCCCCGTCATGAAGAAGGCTGTGTCAGATATGAGGCACATTTAGCCCCTATAGATGGCTGAAACACCCAGGTGTAGATGCACCTTTTAATCACAGTCTATTGTCACTGTTGTTTGGAAGAACATTTTGTTATCTGTTTTGTTGTTCTTGTTAAAAATGTTCACTTGTTTTCTTTACTATACTGTCTACCAGATAATGACAGTGAAGGATTCACCTCTTGTTATGATGCACAAGCAATTGGATTAATTATTGTTTATGCTCTTACGTTTTTTTTTCTCCATGTATGATTGATACGGATAAACTCTGTGTTGTTTTTTACAATGTACCTTTTCTGTATAAAAATAAAGAAGTTACCTCATTTGGGTACCATAAATTGAGTGTTGTTTTAATTGGTACGGCAATAGGGAATAAGGAGAGTGTAGAAGTGAACTTCTTGACCTTTTCAAGTGTATCATTGTTTCACTTTTCTTCCACAGTAATGCGAGCATAATACCTGTCCTCAATTTCTTCCAATGAACACAGAAAGTGTGAATTTCTACTGATCTCAGGACTCACTTTTCTCAGGCCCTTCTCACTTTTTGCCAAACACAGGGGTAAATGAAAGGACATCTTTCCCTCCTTTTTGCCCATCTCATCTCAGGAATCTTGGTCTGTCCTGTCACATTCAGAAGTCATCTGGAGTCTAGTCACTGTTCGCCCTTCTGTTTGGGGACAGTCAGTGTTCACACTGCAGTGCTTCAACTGAACATGCTCATAAACATCACATGGTAACTTGTCATTTTCTGACTCTGAGCCTCTATGGCACAGCATCATCCTTTTTAGTCTCTTGAAATATATGTGGCTCACAGAACTCTTCCGGTAACTGGACTGTACCCTCCTTTTTAGTACTCATTTTTCCTATTTGCGTTTTTATGTGTTTTGAGTACCTAGGGAGAATGTTTCAACAGTCAAACCTACTTCTTCATCGGTTGTACTGTCAGAGCATGTGATGGCTTTTTTGAATCTGTCTCTTTGCTCTTTTGGAACTTCATGTTCATTTTCTCCTTTCCCTTTTTTAGTTGCACAGACTTCCATGTTTGATTCAACACGAGATTAATCCAAACTTACTTTTTATGTGTGTTTGTAATCCCTGCCTCGATCTCATTTGCGGGCATCTTCATGTTTAAATCAGTAAATCAGAATTTAAAGTAAATTCAGGACCGTAACACCAAATTGGTTTATGGGATTCTGCATTTTTATCATTGCAAGTGCCATTAGTATTTAGTCACTTGTTATCAGAAGCCACGAGATCACTTCTGCAACCTTCCGCCCCTTCATTTGATGACTGTTTTTGAACTGCACAGAGCTTTCCTATCTATTCAGACAACATTTTTACTTGGGCCTCAAGACATTGAAATCTGTCAATTTCTCTAGAGTCTTCTCTTTGCGGCCTAGACCGGTACTGGTTACTTTCACCCTGATTAAATCTGTTCTGGTATCTCTCAGGAGATTGATTTCTATTTGGATTGTTTCTGAACTCTTGATTCATGGAGGGTGGGGTACATGGCGGATTCATTCTTTGGTTGTGATCCATTGGTGGTGGTGATTGATTATAGTGACGCGGGGCATAGTTCATATTTTGTTTTTCATTTTGTGGGAACTGTCCCCTATGCTGATTTCCATTTTCAATTAATCGATCCACATATTGTGGTCTATCCTGGTTGCCATACACCATAGTGTTGGGGTCAAATCTGCTCTGTGCTCAAAATGTCTGGTAGGAACTATTGTTTCTTTGATCTTGATTTTGTCTCTGATTGTTATTCATGCCTGACATATCGGGCTGGTATCCCACCCTGGGTCTATCTCCCATGTACCTAGGGCTAATGTAACTCTCTCTATTGCTTGGATCATGTGACTGAAACATCGGTGCCTGGGATGGCGGCCTCTCTGGTGCACCCCTCTGATCGGATGTAATATTATTTCTGACTGGAGTTTGGGCTGATTCGAGTGACATTTTGGCAGATCTTATCTCCATTACTGTTGCTGAGGAGTCTTTAGATGTTGATCTTGTTTCTTTTATTTTAACCCCCTCTCCACTCTGGCAATAGAGCACCTCATATAGTTTAGTACTTTGGTCTACAAACCATTCAAGAGACTTCTCGCGATCAAACTCGTGAATTAACTGTGATATAATATCTTTTTGTAAGCCATAGAAATAAGCCGTCTTAAACTCAGTGGAGTTGGGACTAAAGGATACATTAAAATGGGAGAATGCCCTTTTCAACTCTTGGATAAATTGGCGAGGTGACACGTTTGGATGAGCTGTCACTGTATATGCAGCTTTCTTTGCATCCTGCAGTGATTGATATGGAGAAAAATGGTGTCTAACCTCCTTTTCAAATTCTGCCCAGGACATGTTTTCCTGTTCATTCAAACCTCTGATAATGCTTGTTGTGTCCGCATCAAGAGTCAAGTGAAAGTATTGTCTGTATTGTTCCTTGGGTATCTTTAGGGCTTTAAATATATCATGCACTGCTTCCAGGTGATCCTCTATACAACAATCACCCTCCTTTTTGAATGGCTTAATTAGTGCCTTTATTGATTTCATTATTTTGATAGGGCTACTTGGTGCTATACTTGGAGTTGCATTATTCTGTTGTTCATTCCTTTTTTCAGGTGTGTGGAGTTGGTGGCAACCCCCAATGGGTAAGTCAACCCCCCCAAAGGTGTTACAACCAGGCCCAGCCACCGGTATAGCCACTGGGACATTATTCCCTCGTATAGACATGGGGCTAGCCTCAATCCCATTGAATTTGGTGCCTTGTTGCTTGTCCTGAGACCTGAAATCACATATTTGCTGTTTCAAATCTTTGCATTTTTTATGGAGCCAGTCTGCCTCCTGACATAGGTAAGTATTTTTATTCGCCATTTCATTAATCACATCCTACATCTGACTCATTTTCATCTGGCATTGATAAAATTATTTGTCCCTTTTGTCCCTCTCTTGGAACATTTTTGCTATTTCTTGTTCAATGGCTTGGAACTCACCATCTTTCTCTATACTGTCTCTCTGGAGAGTTTGCATCTTTAAAATAACCTCCTCTTTGTCTTGTCTGATGTCACTTACCAATCCTTTCAGGTGTTTTAATTCATGTTCACTGTCTTCAAAATGCTTCCTCCTCTGAGACAATTGGGTGTCGAATTCATTGCATTTTGACTGCATTTCTTTTTGACATAACTCGAGTTCTGATCTTAACTTTTTCTCCTGCTCATTAGCCCCATCTAATTCGATTTTTAGTCGGCTAATCAATTCAGCATCATTTTCCGGCATTCGTAGAGATCTATTTAAAATGAACCAGACCTTGGCACAGAGTCTTATCAAGCAGTGTCTCTCAGAATGTTTGTCAGTAGCTCTAAATAGTCTCAGAAGACAGACCTGAATTATGCTGCCCTCTTCAAAAATGTTGTCAAGTGGTTCTTTCTGCACTTCCCCACTAATGCGGTCGTGCCATTCTATGGCATTGTCTGACGACCATACCCCATGCGCATATAGTTTTGCCTCTAAGTACTTCACCAATTCTGAAAATGTGGCTTTAATTTGAGACATACTGGAATTCAATTTACAGCGCTACACTAATCTCACAAAATGAATTCTCTTTAATGCACGGATGGCAGTGTGGGACACACCTGCCACGGCCAGTAGCTGTTTTACAGTCTGTTCCCACAGGGCCAACGCGCCATGATATGTAAGAAATGTTGTCTTTGGGGCTATACCTGATTAAGCGGTATTTTGGTAATGTGGTATTTTGGTGGTAAATTGGCTTTTCCTCATTTTGTGTGGTAGTTTAGTATTACCCTATTATGGTAATAGTTTAGTATTATCCTATTTGTGGATAATTCAGAGTTAGCTTACTTTGACAGTAATTTTAGTGGTATCTTATTTTTGTGGTAATTTTAGCAGTGAGCATACCTTCTATAATATAGTCCTATGATAAGACAAACCTTCTCTCTTTATAAATATGATAGACACTGAGCTGACTGTAACCCCTTTCCCAGACCTAGCACATGTTTAGGGAACCCAATAAAATCATTAATAATATCACTTGTCACATGTAGATTGTGTCAGTGCTTTATTTACACTTAAGACCTATGCCTTGGAAAGACTGTGCTCCCCTTTCAGCATGCAGAGTGGAGCACATTCATATCCACAGACACACATTCTATCTTGCCTATATATCTGTTTTTCCCTGATTTTACCTCTGGATGTATCTATACCACTGTGGTGTGAACACTAGAGTCTCCTAGATATCTTTCCCACTGAAACATGAAACTTTGGAGACATAAAAGAAAACTCCTTACACCAAACTGATCCAAAAATGTTATGATTCTGTTAAGCACCATGTGTCTGTAACGCTCACCTGGTTCCCACGGAGGCGCGGCGTCGAAGGCGCAGAACTCTGAAGATGGACAGGAAGGGCCCCTCTATTCTGGCTTCCCTGGCTCGTTGGATACCCTCCTGTGCGTGAAAAGGGAGTATTACCAACTGTGGAACAATGCTCAAGCCTCCCACTCCCTTCCAACCCTCCACGATACCTCCTCCACGATTCCCCGTGAAGCCTCATCTTAGGGTTTGGAAGGATGAGCTCTCCATCCTGCTTCTGATGCAGGGGCGCGTTGAAACCCAGTTACTTCACTGGATTGAGGATTGATGGGAGTTCAGGTAAGCTTGACTGTTCAGGTAAGGCGCTGTAAAGGTTCTGTTCAAAAGTTCAAGCTTAATAATAATGTTCGTTGTCTAATTGCAGCAAGCGCTAATGCTTATGTCTTTGTCCCCTTAGGGGCCGGGGTTCGGAGTGCCGGAGATATGGCGCCGACCCGAAGTGAAACAGTTCTGGATGAGCGCTCAGGTAATGTCTTTGCATTCGCTCATTCAATGTCTTTGTCTTTTTTCCCCATAGGGGC
Source organism: Ambystoma mexicanum (assembly GCF_040938575.1). NCBI lineage: Eukaryota > Metazoa > Chordata > Amphibia > Caudata > Ambystomatidae > Ambystoma > Ambystoma mexicanum. The sequence goes on along the minus strand of NC_090921.1, from coordinate 341,949,441 downwards.
CGGGGTCCGGAGATGCCAGGAAGCGGCAGGACCCGAAATGCAGTGGGAATAATCCAACAGGTAAGACTTAAAAGGAAACTGAGCTTTCCTTATTCCTTTTCTCCCTCTCACCTTTGTTCTTGTCTTTTTTCCTCTAGGTGCCGGGGCGTAGCTGAATCCGGAAGATCGCTGCTGAAGATGGAAGCGCCTTGCAAAGGTGAGTAAAATGCAGCGCTGCAGCGATCGAAACAAAATGCCTTTAAAATGATGTCTTCCTTTTCAGGGCCGTTGGAGAAATGACTCCGGGATGCAGATTTAGCAGGTAAGGGCTTTTCTTCTCCTATTCTCTTCCTTTCTCCCCTTGCAGGTGTTCCAGGGTGCTGGCAGGCGTGGCTGAAGTCAGGATGCAGGAGCTGACACGGTGAGCGTCCAGCTGCTAGGTGCAGAACAACGCGAAGCACGTGTGGCTGTTCAGGTGGGGTTTAATAGCCTTGGAAGAAGTTCCTGGTATGTATCCTTCCACCAATCAGGTATGTATCCTTCCCCGACCACACCCGGGTGGTGAAGTAGTCCTACAGGTAAAGTAGTCCCATTCAGGCCTCAAGAGGATGAAGCAGCAAGGCCTGCATCAGGTAAGTGTGCACCCAAGCACTTAAACACATATCCTCTTCTATGAGCCTGGCGCCTAAGGCGCCAGGACTGGGGTCCGCTATGAGCCTGGCGCCTAAGGCGCCAGGACTGAGTCCAAAGGGCCCCGACTTGGGCCCGCTGAGACTTCCCTGGGGAAAATGATGTCTGCCTCTGGGGTTGCTGGGCCCGGCCTGGCTCCTTGGAGGTAGGCATCATGACAGTACCCCCCCTCAAGGCCCCTCCCAAGGTCTTTTCCTCCGGGGGTTTTGGTTTGTGCGGGAATCTTCAATGGAATTGTTGAATTAATCGTGGTGCGTGAACATAGTTACTGGGTTCCCAAGATCTTTCCTGAGGTCCATATCCTTTCCAATCAACAAGATAGAAGAGTTTCGACTTAACTATCTTGGAATCTAAAATGTCTTTCACTTCGAATTCTAATTCTCCATCAATTTGGACAGGGCCTGGGGGCTCAGACAGTCTGGTTCCAGGTTGTACTGGTTTTAGAAGAGATGCGTGAAAAACGGGATGAATCCGCATGTTGGATGGTAAATCGAGTTTAAAGGCCACTGGGTTGATAGTAGCTTTGATGGGGTAAGGCCCAATGAATCTGGGATTAAAGGTTCGCTGACCCTTGAGGGGTAGATGTTTAGTTGCTAGCCATACCTGGTCTCCTACTTGGTAAGGAGGAGTTTTACTTCGGTGCAAATCAGCGTTTTCTTTATACTTTTTCTTGGCTTGCTGTAAGTGGGTTGTAGCTTCTTTGAAGGCTTGGGTTATTGTGGAATGTAGGTGATTTACTGCAGGCATCTCCAGGGTCAGAGGTGGATCTAGGTCAGAGGTCCGAGGATGGTGACCATACAGGGTATAAAAAGGAGTCTGTCCGGTTCCAGAATGCACTGAATTGTTGTATGCATATTCTGCAATCCAAAGGATGTCTTTCCAATTTAACTCGGATTGGTGTACAATGCACCGCAGATATTGCTCGAGAGTCTGATTGGTTCTCTCGGTTTGTCTGTCGGTCTGGGGGTGGTGGCTGGTGGATAACCGCACGTCTATTTGTGCTAGTTGGCAACATTTCTTCCAAAAGTGGGAGATAAATTGACTTCCACGGTCTGAGACTAATATGGAAGGGAAACCATGTAACCGCACTATATTTTCCATAAATTCCTTGGCCAAGGTGGGAGCTGACGGCAATCCTTTTAAAGGGATAAAATGGGCCATTTTGGAGAATAGATCCACTATTACGAGAATCGTGTTGTAACCACCAGAAGGAGGCAGGTCAGTTATAAAGTCCATTGACAAGGTGTGCCAAGGTGCTGGTGGAATGTCCAAAGGTTGAAGTAGGCCGGCTGGCCTTTTCTTTTGACTCTTATTTTGGGCACAGATTCCGCAAGACAACACAAACGACTTTATGTCTTTTCTCCAAGAAGGCCACCAGAAGTGGCGTTTGATCTTTTCTTCTGTTTTCGCGATACCGGGGTGTCCTTCCATTAATGATTCATGATGACGGGTAATGACAAGTTCCTGCAATTCTTTACTTGGCAGAAATAACCGCTCTTGGAAGTAGGGTAAATCATCCTTAACGGTGTAGTAAGGACCCTTTTGACTCCATTCCAGTAAGGCAGAAGAGTCAAAAAGCTGTTTTACTTGAGCTTGGATGTCCTCAATGGTTTGCAATGAAGTCAAGCCCAGAATTCTTTGTTCCGGTATGATTGGCACAGGTTCTAAACTTGAATTGGGTTCTTCCATGCCTATCCGGGATAAGGCATCTGCCTTACCATTCTTGCAGCCAGGGCGATAGGTAATTACAAAATCAAATTCCGCAAAGAATAAAGCCCATCGGAGTTGTCGCGAAGATTGAGCTTTGGCCGTCTTTAAATACTGCAAATTTCTGTGGTCCGTAATTACGGTGATGGTGTGTCTTGCACCGAGAAGATAGTGACGCCAAGCCTTGAAAGCTGATTTAATAGCCAGTAGTTCTTTGTCGGTAATTGCGTAATTGAGTTCAGGTGGAGAGAATTTTCTGGACCAAAAGGCTACAGGGTGTAGTTGGTTAGTTTCTGGGTCTCTTTGCGACAGGACAGCTCCCATGGCCGAACTGGATGCATCGGTTTCCACGATGTAAGGGAGATCTGGGCGCAGGTGCTTCAATACAGGTGCAGAGGTGAATTTGGTTTTCAGGTCCTGCAAGGCTTGTTCAGCCTCAAGAGTCCATTCAAAGCGTTTATTTTTCTTTAGGAGAGCTGTGATGGGTTGAACAGTTCGAGAAAATTCCGGGATGAACCTTCGATAGAAATTGGCAAAGCCAAGCATGCTTTGCACTCCCTTCACAGAGCTAGGAGATGGCCATTTCAGAATGGCGTCCACTTTCCGCAAGTCCATTCGGATTCCTTGAGGTCTCAGGATGAATCCGAGAAACTCCACTTCTGTGGTATGAAAAACGCATTTTTCGAGCTTGGCAAATAATTTGTGCTGGCGCAATTTCTCAAGAACTGCCCTAACATGGTTTCTGTGATCAGATTCTGAGGAGGAATACACCAGGATGTCGTCAATATAAACGATGACACAAACATCGATAAGTTCCCGAAGAACATCATTCATGAAGTACTGAAAGGCGGCAGGTGCGTTGCACAAACCGAAGGACATTACTTGATATTCGAAGAGCCCAAATTTAGTGCGGAATGCAGTCTTCCACTCGTCGCCCTCTTTTATACGTACCAGGTGGTAAGCTCCTCGGAGATCTAGCTTGGTGTACACACAAGCATCTTTTACTTGGTCGATAAGCTCAGGTATCAGGGGCAAAGAGTAACGATTCTTAATCGTTATCTGATTTAGGGCGCGGTAGTCAATACAGGCCCTAAGGTCTCCTTCCTTTTTAGGTACGAAGAACAAAGCGGAAGAGACTGGTGACTTTGATGGGCGAATGAAGCCATTGGCCAGGTATTGATCCAAATACTGGCGCAAATGCAGGTTCTCAGGTTCAGTAAGAGCATAAATCCTACTACAAGGTAGTTGTGCATTGGGTACCAAGTCGATTTGGCAATCGTAAGATCGATGGGGAGGTAAGGTGTTAGCCTGCTCTTTCTGAAAAACGTCTTGGAATTCTTGGTATTCAGATGGTAGCTGTACAGGGGTGGAAGTTACAGAGGCTAGACCCATAGCTGGATTCCTTGGGTAACAGGTTGGTTCACAATCAGGAAAAGTTATCTTCTTTGCTCGCCAGTCTATTCTCGGATTATGTGTTTCTAACCAAGGGATACCAAGAAGTACTTGAAATTGTGGGGCCTTGATCACATCAAACACGATTGCTTCCCGATGTCCATCCTGACCCACCAGAGTGATTTCAACTGTGGAATGCGTTACAGGCCTTGAGGCTATTTCGGTTCCATCAACTGTAGTAATTACATCTTGGGTTACTTTCGGGCGGAGAGGAAGCTTAATCCTGGAAGCCAATTCACGGTCTATGTAATTTCCAATAGCTCCACTGTCTATGTATGCTTTTATAGCATGCAACTGCTGAGGCTGTTTTGGGTTCACAAGCACCATTGGCATGACAAAATGCAAGGTCAAAGAGTTTGTTTTCAAGCTCGGCAAGCGGACCCCTACGCTTGTCGGGCTAGGTCGTTTCCCGAACCAGGTGTCAATAACTCGTTATCAGTGGCTCCAACCACCTTCCTGGGTGGTTTAACTGGACAACTTTGAAGAAAGTGACCGGAAGTTCCGCAATACAGACAAAGTTGCATTTGTCGCCTTCTCTCTCGTTCCTTCTGCGTTAATGGTCCTTTAACACTGCCAATTTGCATAGGTTCGGAAACGTCAGAACTCTTGGAGTTAACGTGGGTCTTGATAGGTACTTTGGTTTCATACTTGAGCCGATCTGCTTTTCTATTTTGAAGTCTGTGATCAAGTTGAACCACTAAGTCTATGTAGTCTGCGCAGGCCTGGGGTGGATCTACTATCTGAGCTATAACATCTTTAAGCTCTCCGCGCAGGCCTCGATGAAACAATGTGATCCTTTTATTTTCAGGCCATCCGGTTTCCACAACTAGTCTATTAAAGGTGGCGATATAGGACAAAAGATCCTGATTACCTTGTCGTAAGGATAGCAGTTCGTTGTCAAGGGCCTGTCCCTGCGAGTGTCGAGCGAACAATCTTTCCATGCTGGCCTGGAAGCCCTGGAAATCCCGGAGAATGGGATCATCCTGATTTACCAATGGAATAGACCAATCGGCAGCACAGCCACTGAGGTAAGATAGTACAAAGGCTACTTTGGTCTGGTCGTTGGGGAAGGCCCCGGGCCTGCATAAAAAGTGTAAACGGCATTGGTTCATAAAAACGGCATATTTCTTGGGATCCCCCGCAAAACGTTCCGGCGGGGCCAAAGGCATGTGTCCAGGTAGATTGATTTGTACCGGGTTAAACAGGTAAAGGAGTGTGCTCTGCCTGGCCCTGCAATAACCTTTTGGCCAGATCATCAGTTCTTTCCTTGGATAGGATTAGTTCCCTTCTGAGAGCATTAGTCTTCTGGCGGGCTGAGTGCACTTCTGCCCGTAATTCCCCTAAAAGATGGGCCAGCTGATCTGTCTCGGAAGTCTCCATAGCGCCCAGGTGGGAAATTGTGGTAAGGCTTCGCGTTCTGTAACGCTCACCTGGTTCCCACGGAGGCGCGGCGTCGAAGGCGCAGAACTCTGAAGATGGACAGGAAGGGCCCCTCTATTCTGGCTTCCCTGGCTCGTTGGATACCCTCCTGTGCGTGAAAAGGGAGTATTACCAACTGTGGAACAATGCTCAAGCCTCCCACTCCCTTCCAACCCTCCACGATACCTCCTCCACGATTCCCCGTGAAGCCTCACCTTAGGGTTTGGAAGGATGAGCTCTCCATCCTGCTTCTGATGCAGGGGCGCGTTGAAACCCAGTTACTTCACTGGATTGAGGATTGATGGGAGTTCAGGGAAGCTTGACTGTTCAGGTAAGGCGCTGTAAAAGTTCTGTTCAAAAGTTCAAGCTTAATAATAATGTTCGTTGTCTAATTGCAGCAAGCGCTAATGCTTATGTCTTTGTCCCCTTAGGGGCCGGGGTTCGGAGTGCCGGAGATATGGCGCCGACCCGAAGTGAAACAGTTCTGGATGAGCGCTCAGGTAATGTCTTTGCATTCGCTCATTCAATGTCTTTGTCTTTTTTCCCCATAGGGGCCAGGGTCCGGAGATGCCAGGAAGCGGCAGGACCCGAAATGCAGTGGGAATAATCCAACAGGTAAGACTTAAAAGGAAACTGAGCTTTCCTTATTCCCTTTCTCCCTCTCACCTTTGTTCTTGTCTTTTTTCCTCTAGGTGCCGGGGCGTAGCTGAATCCGGAAGATCACTGCTGAAGATGGAAGCGCCTTGCAAAGGTGAGTAAAATGCAGCGCTGCAGCGATCGAAACAAAATGCCTTTAAAATTATGTCTTCCTTTTCAGGGCCGTTGGAGAAATGACTCCGGGATGCAGATTTAGCAGGTAAGGGCTTTTCTTCTCCTATTCTCTTCCTTTCTCCCCTTGCAGGTGTTCCAGAGTGCTGGCAGGCGTGGCTGAAGTCAGGATGCAGGAGCTGACACGGTGAGCGTCCAGCTGCTAGGTGCAGAACAACGCGAAGCACGTGTGGCTGTTCGGGTGGGGTTTAAATAGCCTTGGAAGAAGTTCCTGGTATGTATCCTTCCACCAATCAGGTATGTGTCCTTCCCCGACCACACCCGGGTGGTGAAGTAGTCCTACAGGTAAAGTAGTCCCATTCAGGCCTCAAGAGGGCCTGGATGAAGCAGCAAGGCCTGCATCAGGTAAGTGTGCACCCAGGCACTTAAACACATATCCTCTTCTATGAGCCTGGCGCCTAAGGCGCCAGGACTGGGGTCCGCTATGAGCCTGGCGCCTAAGGCGCCAGGACTGAGTCCAAAGGGCCCCGACTTGGGCCCGCTGAGACTTCCCTGGGGAAAATGATGTCTGCCTCTGGGGTTGCTGGGCACGGCCTGGCTCCTTGGAGGTAGGCATCATGACAGTGATTTACATTAACAATGTAATCCAATCAAAAATAATACATTCCCCACAATCTTACCCACATTAGTTCTGCTGAAGCTCCTAAGAGAAAAGACAAAACAGGCATTGCAAAGCATTGATATCATGTGTTAACCTGTGTTAACCTGTCATTTTACACTGTCATCATTTAGGACATGCGAAATGAAAACACCAAGTTTTGTTTTAAAAATAAATCTCTGTTCTGACTGAAACGAAATGCACTCAGCCCACGTTCTCCTCAATTAAAAATCTCACTTACAATGATTTATGAAGCTTCCGCGTTTCGCCTGGGTAATCTCTTTCTGCTGGGGCTTACCTGTGCAAACACCCCGCACTGCCCACAGCTCAGCCTTGGAATCTCAGCCACTTCAGTGCCACAGCGTCATCTCCCTCTGCACTGTCTTCCGACTGCAGCTCAGGAACCCAGCACCCAGCAATGTCGCAGGCAGGAACAGAACTGCCTAAGCCTCTCAACTCAACTCCCTATATTCTACCTAGCTGTCAATCAAGAATAAGCCAGCCTTTCTCCTGACATGCTTGACATCACCTAGGTTTCTGCCAATCACATTACAAGAGCCTTCATGTAACTACTTCTTCCTGTGCGAACAATGAAGGGTTCAAACAGCATAAAAAACAGCTATTCATCACTTACTGTGGGTTTATTTTTACACATTCCTCCTTCATCAAGAGTTATTAAACAGAGTCTGCTGAAATTGCATTGCCATGTTTATCAGGAAATCTAATTAGTCGGGATTTTGTTAATTGGAAGTTAGTTTTATTATATAGGTTATTTCCTAATGCAATTTACAAAGATTGGAATCCTCATAATTTGTATGTGTAATACACATTGAACCCACTGTCTTTTCTGCAAAACACTCTGATTTGTTACTGCAGTCCTATTGTGGCATTTCACCTGCTTCATGTAATCCCATCTCTTCTCTATCTTCAGGCTTATCCCATTAATCTGCTGATCTGTATCCCTAATTTGCCCCCACTTGCACCCAGTTGCATTTTAAAATGACTGCATATTTTGTTGGGTGTTTCTTAAAATGAACACCCATTTGCTGGCTGCTACCTAAAACATTCTACTGAACATTTTACTGAGTGCTTTTAAAATGAGCACCCATTTACTGGCTGCTATTGAAACCCCTTCGTCTACATTTGTAATAGCTGCTTTTAAAAATACTGCCATATATCCCTACAACCTGGTGTATGTCATGGTCATGAAGTCAGGGGCACAGGCAGCAGTGGTCGCATGCACAGGAGAACTGGACGGACACTGTCCTGGCACCTTTTGCACCAGGCTCATTAACAAAAGTAAACAAGAACATCCATTTAACACCAAAATGTTTTTATTATGGACATAGCACTTCAGATGCATTAATCTTGAACATTCCATCCATTAAGCAGGCTGCATTAACCTTGAACATTCCATCCATTAAGCAGCCCTAGTGTATTTTTAGGTGTGGCTGCTAATGGATTGCCTTCATACCTGCTCACTCTCTAGGAGTGGCAGGGTGTGGCTGGTAAGCCGGCCCTAATGGGTGTGCCCACGATCTCAGCTATATAAGCTGCCCTGATCCTCAAGGCAGACGCTTTGTGTTATTCTGCACTTGCAAGCAGTGTAACGCTCACTGTCGCCTGAGGTCAGACTTACCTTTGAAGAACCTGCTTCCTGGACATCCTGCTTCCTGCCAGCATACTTACCAACTGGGGAAGCTGTTCTTACCTGTACATCTCTTTGGCAAACCAAGTATTCATCTTTACACTTTCCGGAAAGCCGAAAACTGCATCTTGGCACCGCAGCATGACACGCTCCATCGTCGACAGCAGCGCCTGCAAGGAAAAACAGAACACAAGGTTAGACATCGAAAAAAACAGTCAGTTTAAGGTTGCGCTTCACCATACTTCGCGCTTTTCCTTAAACCATCACTTACCTGTTGTCGAACATTGCAGTTGCATTCATCTTCCATCTGGCCGCGTCTCGCGTGTCACAGCTGCATTGAGGCCACATTTCCATATAAGGGAAGAAAACAGAAGAGAGACATTATTGCAGGCATAAATAGAGCAACATATAAAGACATTAAAGAGAACGAACAGCATCACAAGAGCTCAAGAAAGACTTGCCAACCATAAGGAGAAGCATAGTCACAGCTGGACTGGACTAATCCTCATCAGGGATCATTGAAGGAACTAGATCCCATTCGACGTGCTCCTGCCTGAAGTAGCAGGACGGAGAGCTTATCTTCCATAATTCACAGGAGCAGTATCACCACATACCCCCGCTCACAGCTTTTCTACTGAGGGAGAGGCCTGAAGGTGGATGATTCAAGTTCAGAGAGGGCTGCAACCGTGCCCCAACACCTCTGCAGAGACCAGGTGAGCGTAACAAAACGCGAAACCTCCAATACTCTCTGCCTGGGCGTTATGGAAACTTCAGAAACAGATCAGTTAGTCCTATTACTTGGGGGAATTACGGGCTGACGTACATGCTTCAAGACAGGAAACCAATGCATTACGGAGGAATCTTATTGTAACTCGAGAAAGAACGGACAAATTGGCAAGACAAATGCTACAAGCACAAGCAGGACAGGTTCCACTGCTTGAAGTGTCCCATTCTTCTCATTCTTCCACATCACAACAATCAACACCGGTTCAGGTGGTTCTTCCAGGAGCAGTGCCTCTAGCCCCTCCCGAACGCTTCATCAGCAACCCAAACAAGTTTCTGTATTTATGAACCAATGTCGCCTTCATTTCTTGTGCAGACCAGGAGCCTTTCCTAATGACCAAGCCAAAGTGGCGTTTGTACTCTCGTATTTAGAAGGTAGTGCGGCAGACTTGTCTATACCTTTGGTATATCAAGATGACCCTTTACTCTGTAACTTTGGGAATTACCAACATGAGATGGAGAAATTGTTTGCCCGTCCTACTCATGGACAAGCTCTGGACAACGAGTGGTTGTCACTCAGACAAGAGAGTCAAGATCTATTAACCTATATTGCAACCTTCAATCGTCTCATAGCCCAGACCAACTGGCCAGAAGAGAAGAGGACTACACTCTTTTACCGAGGGTTACTTGGAGAATTTAAGGATTTGTTGGCGCAAGTGGGGAATCCCCCTGAGAGATATGCGGACTACATAGACCTGACGGTGCAACTCGATCATAGATTGCAGAATCGGAAAATGGATCGAGCTAGATCAGAGGGACGTCAGTTTATGTACAACCTTGTGAGAATCAGACTAAACCACATGAACAGTCAGAGCCAATGCAAATTGGTGGATTACGAAGTCCCCTTACCAAAGCAGAAAGGGAAAAAAGGAGGCAGCAACAGCTTTGCTTATATTGTGGACAAGCAGGTCACTTCCTCCGTGACTGCCTGGTAAAACCACCCAAGAAAACAGTTGGGACAACAGACAAAACTGATGAAGAAGAAGAACAGAACTCAGGAAACGCCTATGCGCGGCAAGTGTAGGGGTCTGCTTGTCGAGCATGAATAAGGAATCAGTACAGACCTCACATTTAGTCCTTCCAGTGCTTTTGGTGAATCACAAGCAACCATCAAAAATACATGCTTTGGAGGCATATATTGATTGTGGAGCTGTGGGTAACTACATTGACCAAGATTTGGCTCTCCGAATAGGCCTTCCTCTCTGACAGAAGCAGAAATCAGAAAATGTCACTGCTGTGGATGGTGCTCAGCTATCATCCGGCCGGGTGACACAATACACCGAGAAGGTCAAGCTTCTGTGTCAGGACAGGCATCAAGAGGTCATTACTTTCGATCTCATCGGTGCTCCTCAGTTCCAGATGATATTGGGAATGCCCTGGCTGGAGACCCACAATCCTAGGATCGACTGGCAAAAAGGAGTTCTGACATTTCCTCATGATTGTGCCAACACATGTTACAAAAAAGTGAAACCGAAGAAAGGAATCGTGTTGGGCTTCATCAGCTCCTTACTGCTTGAATACCAAGATTATCAGGATGTCTTCAGAAAAGAGCAAGCCAACATTCTGCCCCCGCACAGACCCTACAATTATCAAATAGATCTTGTACCCGGAGCCCAGATCCCTTGCAGCCGAATTTAAGCTCTGACAGAACAGGAAAATCAGCATCTTAGAACTTACCTGGATCAGTACCTGGTGAACTTACCTGGATCAGTACCTGGTGAACGGTTTCATTCGACCGTCCAAGTCACATGTTGTCATGATCACTGCTTCCAAGGAGCCAGGACCAGCCCAACGTCCTTGGAAGGAGGCCCCTAATCCTAAGCCTAGGCACCAGCCGGTCCCCACTGGGACCTTTTGGACCTTGTCCTGGCGCCGGTGGCACCAGGCTCATCAAAGCCATCGGTCCCGGCACTGGAAGCGCCGGGCTCATAATATGTGTGAAGATGCTTGGGTGGACTTACCTGCAGCAGACCATGCTGCTTACTTACCAGCTACATAGGAATCCTCTGTAAGCCGGAACTATTTTCTTACCTGGCTGGGGCAAGCTCCACGCCCTGGATACAACACTGGAACTCTTCTGGAACAGGAACTCTTTTCTTACCTAGGCGGGGCCGTGGAGGAAGACGCCTCATCACTCCTAGGCTATTTAAACCACACCCGATTGATGAAGCGTGCTTCGCGTTATTCTGCATCTGCAGCAGAACGCTCACCGAGTCTGTTCCAGCTTTTCTTCTTCCGATCCTGTACCTGCAAGAACAATACTTACCATTCCAGTATCCAGTCTTCAGCAGCGCCTGTAAAAGACAAGAAACAACAGGTTAGCACGGCGACTTCACATGCCACGCATTCCTTACCTGGTCCATCGGCAGCGACCATTTCTTCACGCTGCACCTCCGCCTGTGGAGACAAAAGCATAGTTATTACTGACCGGCAATCCGCGAATTCCGGATGTTTTCAACGCTGCAACCCAGCATCTGAAAGACAAAAGAAGAGACATTAGACAGGTATTTACTTACGCCCATCGCGCTCGCCACAATAGAGCGCCTGCAACTACTCCGGCGTTTTCCAGCATCTCTTCAGCACGAACTCACAGCTGTGAAGGAAAGAGACAGTTAAAGCGCTTGCATTTACTTACGCATTTCCAAGCGCTTCTTTCCAAGGCTCTGGCTCCAGCTTTGGCTCTCTTCATTCCATCTTCTAACACAAGAGCCCTGCAAAACAAATAGAAGAAAGCATTATTCCGAGCCCTGTTCAATACTTACGTGTCCACGCACCTAAAGACTATATGGACTAAAAGATGTCCGGAAACTCACCGCTCGTGCAGTTAACGACGGTTGCGATCCTCTGATGTTAAGAGGCCTACGTTTCACCCAGTGAAGGAACTGGCAATGGCACCCTGCACCAGACGCAGATGGAGAGTCCAGCATTCACCTATCTAAGGTGAGCACGTTGACCTGGGGGCTCTACGGAGAAGCTTAGAAGAGAGAGAGAGAGAGAGAGAGAAGGACACTCAATTGCCCAGATCTTTAACCCCATATATTCTTTCACCTGCAGAAATCTCACCGTTCGAGTTCGACACACAGTGCAAAGAGGCTCAGCCCCAGAACCCAATCGAGTCCTGCACATCACCTTTCGAGTCACAGACACCTTCCTGCCTAGACCAGCGCCTCCGTGGGAATCAGGTGAGCGTTACACCTGCATCCTGACCCTTATTCTTCGTGCCTAAAAAGGAGGGTGACTTAAGAACTTGCATCGACTATAGAGCCATCAATCAGATCACAGTAAAAAATCGATATCCTTTACCACTTATTTCAGAGCTCCTGGACCAAGTGAAACATGCTCAAATCTACACAAAACTGGATTTAAGAGGAGCATACCATCTTGTAAGAGTACAAAAGGGAGACAAGTGGAAAACAGCCTTCTGCACGAAGTACAGCCTCTTTGAATATGAGGTCATGCCCTTCGGGCTATGCAATGCCCCGCAGCGTTCCAATTCTTCATGAATGATGTACTCCGTGAAATACTGTACTTTTGCGCTCTTGTTTACATTGACGGCATTCTTATCTAATCAAATTTCATGGAAGAACATGTAGTCCATGTCCGGGCAGGCTTAGAGAAGCTTCGACAACACCAATTGTATGCCAAGTTGGAAAAATGATTTTTCCATGTAGCCAAGGTCGAGTTTCTCGGTTTCATGCTCACACCACAAGGCGTACATATGGATACACGAGAGGTGGATGCAATCCTCCAATAGCCCTCACCAACATCCACGAAAGGAGTGCAAAGCATGCTCGGATTTGCCAACTTTATTGTCAGTTTATACCTGGGTTTTCACAAATTGTACATCCAATCACCTCCTTGTTAAAGAAAAATCAAAAGTTCCATTGGTTGAGCACAGAAGCTGAAGAAGCCTTCTAGAAGTGGAAACTAGCATTCACTACAGCACCAGTCCTTCGACACTCACAACCAGACCGTAGATAGTTGAGACAGATGCTTCAAAAATAGCCATGGGAGCAGTATTGTCACAACGAGACCCTGAAACAGGACAACTACACCCCTTTGCATTCTGGTCCCGCAATTTTTCAGCCCCCGAGTTGAACTACACAATCACAGATAAGGAATTACTGGTGATAAAAGCAGCATTCAAGGCCTGGAGACATTACCTTCTTGGGGCGAGACATACGGTCACTATCATCACAGACTACCATAACTTGCAATACTTGAAAACCGCCAAAAGCACAATCCTCGTGTCAACTTCGTTGGGCTCTCTTTTTCGTGGAATACAAATTTATTATCACTTATAGACCTGGAGTACGCAATGGGAAAGCAGACGCTCTGTCATGCATGAGTGAAGAAAAAGAGGCTTTTACAGCGTCTGACCCCGTGGCCATAATTCCTGAGGAAAGGATTCAAACCAGAATATCTGCCACCACGTAGGTGGATGACCAAACAACCAGTTTGCAATCCCCGATGGATCAATCAACACAACAGGAATGGCTGTTAAAAGGTGACCAGTACACCATCAAAGACAATCTACCGTATTTCCAAGGACGATAATATGTCCAAGACCAAGAACTGCAAAAGCAAATGATCACAAATTACCACGATTCATTAGTGGAAGCACACAGAGGAATAGCCAAAACTCAGCAGGCTAAGGTAAAACGAAACTACTGGTGGCCATCCTGGCGAAAAGACATTGCCCAATTTATTGAAACCTGCGGTGTCTGTGCACAACACAAGTCTCTGAAACAGAACCCTACTGGCTTACTACATCCCCTAACAGTACCGTCAGCACCTTGGCATACCCTGTCGATGGACTTCATCACGGATCTTCCACCCTGCAATGGATACAACACCATATTAGTCGCTGTTGATTTATTCTCCAAAATGGCCCATTTCATCCCTCTGAAGGGACTCCCAACTGTGTCAACTCTCGCTTCTGTGTTCCTAGAGCAAATTTTTGATTGCATAGATTTCCATCAATATTAGTATCTGATCGCAGAACTCAATTTGTTACTGCCTTTTGGAGAAAGTGTTGTTCGATTGCCAAAATGGATCTCCGGTTGTCCACAAGCCATCACCCTCAAACTCATGGGCAAACTGAACTAACCAGCCAAACTTTAGAGCAATATCTCAGGTGTATGTTGCAACAGTCCGAGGATTCTTGGAAAAATATACTTTGGATAGCTGAGTATGTATACAACAACTCAGTTCACACAAGCACAGGGCAAACTCCATTCTACACTGTGCACGGAAGATATCCTAGGACATCAGTTTTTGATCCACCCGATACCCTGGAAATGCCAGTCATAAAAAAACTTTCATAAAACTATCACTCAGGTTCTTAAGGAGGCGACAGAGCATCTGACCAAGGCTAAGGAAAGACAAAAACTGTTTGCAGTTGCATCCATCTTCCATCCGGCCGCATCTCGCATCTCAAAGCTGCATTGAGGCCGCATTTACATCTCAGGGAAGAAAACAGAAGAGAGACATTATTGCGGGCATAAATAGGAGCAACATATAAAGACATTAAAGAGAATGAACAGCATCATAGGAGCTCAAGAAAAACTTACCAATCATAAGGCGAAGCATAGTCGCAGCTGGACTGGACTAATCCTTATCACGGATCAGTGAAGGAACTAGATCCCATTTAACATGCCCCTACCCGAAGTAGCAGGACGGAGAGCTTATCTTCCATAATTCACAGGAGCAGTATCACCACGTACCACTGCTCACAGCTTTTCTACTGAGGGAGAGGCCTGAAGGGGGGTGATTCAAGTTCAGAGAGGGCTGCAACGTTGCCCCAAAGCCTCCGCAGAGACCAGGTGAGCATAACAGTGTACCTGCAATCAGTGTAAGCTCATGCCAAACGAGGAGGAGAACTGCTGCTGCTGAGAAAACTCTGGTTGCTCGGCCTACATATTAGAAAAAGACACGCCACTGATATGCGTTACCGAGCTGCATGACTTCAGGACAGCCTGCCTCACAAGGTCCGTGTTGAGGATTATGATGGTGTTTATGCACAAACTTCACACTACAGTTCGCCCTCGCAATCCTCTAGATCTGGTGTCACTTAGGCCACTGAAATTTCATGTTTGTCTCCTATATTGTCGTAACTTTGATCTATCACTGCCAAATTAATGTAGTCTTGCAATTCTATACATCACTCACGATTTGCGGAAATCATAGTGGTCATCTTATGTGTCTTTCACGTACAACCAAGAAACAATAGTTCTCTGTTCCCCAAACGTTACGGAATGCATAGCCGTACACTTTTGTAATGTGTCTACACTTTAAAGCCCAAGTTGATTGATCCATGAAGTATAATTTGTACTGGCAACTATGCCATAAGATATAAGATTGCATTTTCAACTAAGGTTTGATACACTTATCATGGTCATTTAAATACAGTTTTTATCTTTCGCTTCCAAAGGTGGTACAGGCTGGTGGCCTATCGTGCGTTTGCATGGTGGCTTCATGGGAGGCTCGGATACCGCGTTCAACGAGTAATACCTGCCTGTGTCATTGGTGCCATTAGAGCCACATTCCCCAGCGACAGCGGTCAGTACAGGGGATTTTCCCACACTGTGCTGAAACCCGAAGTATACAATGTGTAGTACATTTGTGCCATCAAGATCAGCAACAAAATAAAATACAACGGAACTTTTATGAATAGTTGTTTCCATTTTTCATTGAATCAAGGACACGCTCACTTGTCCTGGCAGTGCTGGCAGGGCGGGAACGGCCAATGTGCCAAACAGTATGTACACTTCAAAGGTATCTTACACGCAGCGGACATTGAACACATGGCTTCCCCAGACCCACTGTCTCCAGGCATGCTCCTGTGAAGCAGACCGAGCCCCTGTAATCCACATAAGTGTGTCTCCATTCAGCAGTGTTATGGCCCTTTTCTGCATGCCTCTTGGCCATCCGCACCCCCCCTCCAGTATCAATGGCAGTTCACCCCTCTGGCTGTGCCCTCCCGAGGGGCCTGGCTGGGCAGGAGTGGCTAAGCAGCATGTACACTGCAAAGGTAACTTCCGCGCAGCGGACCTTGAACACATGGCCTAGCCAGACCCCGTGTCTACTGCCACTCATTCACATACACATCCACTTTTCGAATTCTTTATAAACCCCTTGATATGTATGCTGAGAACATCTGCGAGCACTGAAAGTCAGCTCGTCATCGTGCTACCTGTGAATGTCTGTGAGCACTGAAAGTCAGCTTGTGACCGCTCTACCTGTTCTCCTGCTACTAACTACCCTGCTAGCTGAATATAACTATTTGTTAGTCAAGGTAAGGGCAGGTCACATAATCATAATCATCTCTTTTTGATCTTTACATTTTTATCGATTTCAAACAAATGTACCCAGTAGTGTAATGTTCGTTAATCTCATTGCCTTTACCACTGTCTTCTGTTTAGTTTGTTCTGTTCTTGATATATAGCAAATGTCATCAGTGTAAATTGGGATAGAATTGCATCCTTCAAGGACCATGTCTACAAGCATGTTTCCTTTTAATGCATGAAAGTACATTCAAAGGATGAGTAACACGTTACGATTTGTGTCACATCAATCAATTCTGTATGACAGTTATCCTATTGTACAGTCGAATTCGCTACACAGGTTTTGCTTCTGTGAGCAAAACACACATTGCATAGAGAAATTATGATATAATTCCATCTTTCTCATGCACTCACATAAAACATTTTTGTAACTATGTGTACTTTTTTTAACAGATTTTTCAAGAATGCCTGCTTGTATGGTTGGCGGTTGCTGTTCTAAGATCCATAACAAACCTAAGGGCACAATAATGCATACATTCCCGAGGAATATAGACCTAATAAGAGAATGGGTCGGATATTGTGGATTTGCGCCGGGTGAGCTTGAAAGTAGAGCTCAGTATGTCTTGGGGGACTTGAGGGGCGATCGATTCTGCATCTGCAGCCTGCACTTTACCACGGATATGTACGACCAATCGCAGTACACAAAGAAACATCAACCCAGAACGTCTGATAAATTGCTTCCAAATGCTATTCCAACTCTATTCATGCACACGCTGGACCAGGTGAGGGCTGGATGATCAATTAGCTGTAGGCATGGGGTACTGAACAGGTAACTACATGAACGGATTGGTGCTTTCGGTGTAAATGTTTCTTGCTAAACTTTGCATATTTACCAGATTGTATTACTTTATAAATATACCACATTTTGCTAGACATCTGTCCCTGGTTTTAGGAGCAGCATAGATACTAATTATGAACATAGAAAAGTATGCCATTGTGCCCTTTGAAAAAAGCATAATCTTTTTGTAATCGGTTGCTTCACATGTCAATTCTTTTAGGTGAGCATATTGACTGAAGCACAGACAATCACCGACACGTCCAGTATACCAATGGTGAGCCATACAGACTTGCAGAAGTTCATATTATTGAGAGTTGGATCATCCCACATATCTAATGCAAATTTAATTTTACCTTTACCACTTCGTGACAATACACTGAAAATGAAGGAGCAAGATTCTGCATTCATTTCTTTTCCAGAGTTAATAACAACTTTGAGCACCAATCAGGTAGTTTTATTTCGTTTTTCGATTATGGGAATGTATTATCCATGGAATTTTAAATAATATGAAATAGTTTACGTATCCTAGCGTTCGTTTACATAATTCTTCATTTATGGGTTTTTATTTATATGTACCATTATCTGCATCCGATTGTATCTGTTCAATTTCACTGTTTTCATCCATACTAAAACAAGTACTGTATTGCAGGGGGATGCTGGTACTTCGACTACAATTACATCATCCCTTGGAGTATGAGGTATGCGTACTGACAGTTGCCTTGAATGAAAGAAAGTAAATCCTACATCTGATACTATTAGACAGTGACATTCATGTAAAGATGCAATGTTTCAAACTTTTATCATTTCAGTTCTAACATTACAATTTCTACCGTAATGCAGAATACAATGCAAAATGCTTGCATGCAACATTACAATCAGTAGGTTTTTGCACGGTGATCTCTGATCGAGTACACTTGTCATCAATCAGGTTAAATTCTAAATGTCTATTTTGACTAAATGAGGTACACTGTTTACTGGGGTATGTATGTATGCGATGTGTGCAATGAAAGAATTTGATTTCAAATACAATTGATTTTTTTTAATGAATAATATATTCAAGGGGTGTATATAAGGTCGGGAATTAGAAGAGGAGGCACATGGATCAGAGGCGGTGGACCAGCTTTCTGGTGCGGTCGTTACATGGAAGAACACGGTTTCACAGAAAATCAAGAAAACAAGGGTAACTTACAAACAATTTCGGTTACAAAAAGTGTTTTGGGCTAGTGTTGTCTTCATAACATGTTTTTTTAAAATCTAAAGTGCTATATACTATATGTTGGATTTATATTGAACATGTTTTTACAACCCATCTCCTAGAGGTCCAGAAGGAAAAGAAGTATGAAGACACAGACAACAAATGAAACCAAAGATGCTGCTTGCCAAACAGATTTCACCATGGAGCAACTATTATTTGAGGCGCAGCGTGGTCCACTCAATAAGCAGACTCGAGATGCTTATGTCCAATGACCAGAAAATAAATTGAATGTGACTGCGAAGTAAGCAAAGTGTCTTTGGACCATTGCTACAGTGTGAGAACTCGACAAGATGAAGAAGAAACTGAATATAAGGAAGATGCTTTTGAATTACTCAGTGACCACTTCACACAATCTACACCCGCAATTGACCGAGGAACTTGCCAAAGATCTCGACTTCAGTGTGTCTAATTTTCACGATATGTCCACCACAGTGGAGTCACAAACCACATTCATGTAGGATGATAGTCTAATAAAGGAGCACAAATACATTGTATTCAACAGCTGCCGGGTACAGCTTATACTGATGCTGAAATGTGTCCATCCAGTGAGGGGGAAAGTATGCAGGGAGTCATTGGTGAATGTGACTCGTGTATCACAAAGCAATAACCTGAAAATCCAAGCCACCTTGTAAGCGATATTCAATCAACACTACAGCCAAGTCAATGCCTAGTCTGGGATGCTGAGGAAAACCCTTATTAATGTATTTTTATGTCTAGTTCAGTACTCTGGATGACCAGCCTTGTATAACACCCCCCTCTTAGAATCCCCTTGACCCCACTGAGCCAAGAAGTAGGTTTGTTTTGCAAATTAAAAGGTTTATTTGAGAATTTAAACAATATATATATATCACACTTTATAATAAATTAATATCTGATAGTACACTTAGACATATGATGTTGATCAACAATGGGTAATCTGGCA
Source organism: Ambystoma mexicanum (assembly GCF_040938575.1). Classification (NCBI taxonomy): domain Eukaryota; kingdom Metazoa; phylum Chordata; class Amphibia; order Caudata; family Ambystomatidae; genus Ambystoma; species Ambystoma mexicanum. Next base: position 341,930,036 of record NC_090921.1, on the reverse strand, counting down.
CTAGCACACTTCTTTACAATCAATGAGGAGTTAGTATAGGATGGATAAAGTAGCAAAAATAATTTTATGATTTCAAGGGAAAAGCAATGAGGAATAAAATGCAGTACATAAATACTTGATATGATTTTAGCAAAAGATAAGATAATCACTTTTTCTCTGGCAATTCACTCCCCTCCCCTATGCAATTGAAGAAATGGAAGGAGATGGAAAGAGGAGCACACAGTTCTCAGGAATGCAATCAAATACAATACGAAATTCAGTTCCCCCCCAGCAAGCTTAGAGGAAACAGGTAGGAGTTTGAAACACAGGCCCAAAATGCTTTTTTAAATGTGATGGCAATGGATGGGAAAATGTGCCAATGATTTTAATTCCCTCTAGAGATTCAGGGTGAGTGGGAGATGTGTGTTGGTATTAGTTCAGGCTCACTTTAGCAATGCTCTATGAGTTATTACCAAGTTGCAAACAGATTTTAACAAAGGAAAGAATGGAGCTGCTATTTTGACAAGTGGAGAAATTGAGCCAAAATCGCAAATCGCAGTAATTTCACGAGTGCGTGAATCGTGATTGCGCCAAAAGTATAAGGAGTAGCAAGTCGGTTCTAGGCTTGTTGGAAATCTCGTTCCTAGCCCAAACGGTTCCTGAGATACGGACGATTAAATAAAGGTAGCTTTTCGGATTTAAAGTAAAACTCAAAATGACAGGTGACAGCTTGCAGCTTCAGAATTGACAGGTGACAGTTGTGCAGCTTTACAAATGACAGATGATACGATTTCTAGGAGGCTGTTCTACTTAGGTTAAAATAGTTTGGATTAGATTATTTTAACTAAGAGATTGGTTGTGCACAGTTCTGCTAGGTACTCACAATATAAATTTGAACTAGGCCTCGTCACAGATCTGGTCAACAGGTCCGGCTGCGGTTCTGTCTGCTCGGCGGGTCAATCAGGCACCGGTTCTGCTCACAGCGATCTGGGTTAGCTCTGCTCTGCTGGTCTAGCCTCTCTGCATTCAGCGGCCTCTGGTTCTGGATACTGCTCTGCTTTCCGGTCCGGATCAAGTGGATTCTGGATGTAACACTGCTTTCTGGGTACTGGCAAGAGTTCTTGGCAAAAGAATTCAGACAGCTCGCCCGGCTGTGGAATAGTTTGCAAATGATTTTGAGGCCTACTGACAAATACTTTTGCTTGCAGTGGGCCTTCTTGGTTCAAAGTTCTGTAGTCTCTGTTTAGCTTGGAAGTCTAAGTGTTGGATCTCTGGATGTGAAGTCGTCGGTCAGTATGCTCCGCAGCAAATGGAATTGAATTTCTCTACCTGTCCCAGCAGTCTCTTTTTATGTGTTTTGAAAATGGGTGTGTGCCTGGGCCTAGCTAAGCCTGCCCCTCTCTACTTGTCATTGGCCCAATTCTCCCCTCTCCCATGATTGGGGGAAGGAAATGGATTGTCATCATGGTGAGGTCTGTTTATGGGTCAGAGGATCCTCCCCTGGTCAGTTTGCCCACAAATCTATATTTGATTCAAATACATCTTTCCCAGATATACAATTTGTTGAAATTACATGTACACATTATATATTCCTTATGGTCCATGCTTGTCCGCCTCTGATCTTCCTGGGGGCTTGCATTCAAAAATGACAACATTTTGCGCTTTTTAACTGGTTTTGCAATATCGGACATTTACCCAAAATTACGCACATGTGCGCAAGGAGTATGGACATTAATTGATGAAGTGTCAGATTTTTAACATGCAGACATTTGGAGTGAGACCCTATTTTCCGCTCGCAACCCCCCAGAATACACCACAGGGTCCTAACGCCTCTCAAAATGTTCACAGAAAAATCACAAAAATAATGATATTACTTATATAATTCTGACAAGTCCGCACTATGAGTTTTCTATCTTTTTAAAATTATGCTCTGGTCAAAAAGGGGTGTGGCTTCCAACATCACATGGTGGAATAACTGGTTTATCCACTTCCCCCAAGCCAGCTTGTTCACAGAGGCACAGCTGCCCCCCAGTTTCTCCCAAGAGGAAGCTATTTTACGGCGCCCCCAATATAACATTTGCCTGAGTCCAGGACAGGCCTTTGTCCAACTCCCTGTAGTCCCCAGCTGCTCCACCCCTAATCTAATCAGAGAGGTGTTAACTCCTTTTGGCCAGGGGCAGAGTGGCTGAGCATCCAGTTTCAACTCCTGTCGGGGGTAGTTGTCAGGCAGAATTCAGTTTCATTAAGCCAGGTTTCAGCTAAATGTCACTTTTTGTTCCCAGTTTAAATCACTTACAATTTTTACATATACATTAAATAATTACTTCCTTCCAGTCATTTCAGAATATAGTTTTACATTGTATCCACCTCTTAGCAAGTCTTTCCTTGGTCTGGTTTTGTTTCATTTGTTCAGTTTTACACAAACGTCTGGTGGTTTTAAAACGCCGGCTTTCTGATAGTGGTGAGTACTGGTAATGCAACCATTTTTGGGATTAAGAAAATGAATTCCCCACAGTTCTGAGTTGCTTTTTTGGCAATCAGCATTGCAATTCCCAATGGTTTCAGGCTACTGTGTGTGTAGCCCAATGGTGGTTTTAGGCAGTGCCCTCCTGTGCTCACAACATAGGCAAAAATGGGTGGCAGCCTATTCTTCATGTTTTCCCTGTGCACTCTCTGGGGAGTTCTGGCCATCATGATGTTTTCCATGCCAGTACTGCACAGTTTTATTGTAGGGCTTGGATGCATGGGTAAAAACATCCCACAACCTGTGCCCTGCTCCATGCTACATTTTCATGGTCAGCTCAACCGATGCTGGGCAAAGTGCCAGCTGGAAATCTACTTTGTGCAGCAGCTTTACTTTTCAGTGGCTCTACTTTTAGTAAGTTGTACAGCTTCTGTCAATTTGTGGGACTTTAGTTCCTTGCTAAAACGCAGTACTATAAATATCAAAGAGAATCTGTATTCCCCGCTTTCAGTGAAGTCTGGAAAATTGAACAAATGTCAATTGAAAGGACATTCTCCGACAAACGGTTCAGGCTAGCTGGCACTGGACAGTGTGACAGCCCCGGATTTTCAGCAAAGTATTGCACATATCACTTTCAGGACATGGAAACTAAAAATTGTGAGTTCGGTGGTCGTGCATGTGACGTCTGAATGTAAATCCTCAGTGGCCATGGAGAAACATGGTTTTATAAAATCCCTCTAAGATCTCCAATTGAGGGGAATGCAAATAGACCTCATAGCCATCGACAGACATGTTTCAATAGTCAAGGCGATGCAAGAGCAGTTTCCAAACATTCGTCATCAATTTGATCTATGGCACATTGCCAAATCAATTAATAAAAAAATCACTGCTGCTGGTAAAAAAAGAGCTGAAAATATTTTAGGTGGTCCCAGTCTTTGAGCAACCATCTTTGGTGGTGCTCCAAAACTTGTGATGGGTCTGTGGAAATTCTATTTGAAAAATGGAGCTCATTGATAAACCACTGTTCCAACGCCCACTCATGGACAGAAGACCTATATTTTCACCAATGTGCACATGGACCGTTATCGGAAGAGCAGGAATGCAAGTGGTTGGTTCTGTCTTCACCTCCACACAAAGCTCTTGAGAAGATCGTGTTTGATAAAACTCTATCAAGCGATCCGTAGGGACTCACAGAATTCTGTCACACGGGAGATTTGGAGGTTTTCCACAATATGTGCCTAAAGTACAGGCCCAAGAGATTGCATTTCGGCATAGACGGGATGCAGTATCGAACATTACTAGTGGTATTAGCGCATAACGAGAACATAGGGAGAGAACAATCGAGAACTGTGCAAAACTTTGAGATGCTTTGTTACACAATGACCTTTGCAAAAAAAAGTAAAACATGGGCGGTCAAGCCAATATACCAGGAAATGGAATTCGATTTTGTGAAAGATCTCACTTTGACTGTGTTGGACATGCATACTCGCGGAATCGCTCAGGATTTTGTTCCTAGGACACATACATTGCCAGAAAACAATGCAAATGTGCCCTGTCCACCGAAAGCAGACCTTGTGGAACAGTTCACTTCCCGGTTCAAATGTTTAGATGCTATTTATTTGTTCAATAATGTTTATATATTGTACATGACCAATGGAAATCTATTCAACTTGAATTTCAAAGCTATTAAATGTATACATTGTCCAAATAAAGTGTCCAAATTGTCTTTTCAAATGTATCCTCTTTGTCAATTGTCCGAATAAAGCATCCAAATTGTCTATTCAATTGTATCCCCTTTCTCAATTTCTTTTTGCAAGAAGTGCCTGTTGGAGGATGCCATATGTGTGGGTCCTTCACTGATTGTGGGAGGGTCAGATGGGTCAGCATGAATGCAACTGCGGGGTCTGCAGTTGCCTTAGCAAGCACGTGTCCAAATTGCTGAATAAATACGCGTTCCACTAAGGAATGAGACCTAGGCTAGATAACAAACTCGGCATACAAGAACTACTGTCTGTAAGCAAATAAACGCATGAAAGGGGGCTGTTGGTGTGAAATAGGTGCATTCTGACCTATATGTTTTTATGGGGGCATGTGTTAGGGGTCGTTGCTATCGGATGCCTTATCAGAAGGGCCGATCTTTCATTTGCGGCCTTTGGAGTCTAACGATTTGAAACACAGTGGGGATAGGTGTTAGTGTTACCAAAATATACTCCAGATTAGGTATATGGGAGGTAGATTCAAGGTGGTGCAGGAGTAGGGTCTGTGGAACAGATGCGTTAAAAGGTAACAGGGGTCATGGGTTCAGGGGACAGCGGCCTGGCACAAGGGGCTTGGAGATGGCATGAGTCAGTCAGCAGACACGGATTGTGCACAAAGATTGGAGCAGGGCTTGGTCTGACATTCTCGTACAAGCACATTTTGTCAGGGCACGAGACACGCTACTTGCAAAAATGAATCACTGCATTGCTGTGAGAACAGGAGACGGGCTCAGCTGACAGGTGGTGAGGGCCGGCTGTGCGAAGCGCTGGGAGAGTGAGCAGTTCACCAGATGGGCAGAGGGACTCTAAAAATAAGGCATTTGGAAGTAAACAAAACCAGGTTCAAAACATACACATTATCAGAGCGTTAATACACTTATATGAAACATGGGTGATGCAAATAGGTACAGGAGTGGTGGAGGTGTCTCCCACCTTAGCTTAGATGTCCTTTGACCGGTACGAGAATGGTTCAGGGGGGCGGGATATACCGCCTCTCCTCCAACATTTGTTAGTGCGCGCAAATTTCAGTGGAGCTGGAAGGGCACTTCTATTTATGACTTGTGAGTGATTCACGTTATCCGCAGGGCACATTCCTCCTCGAAAACAGGGCACACGCAGATATGACAATGGGGAGGACACTAACTGTTACTGTTTTCATACAAAAAGTAAATCACTATAAAGTTTGCACGGCATTGGTGGATGCCAGCAAACAATTTGTTTCTTTTTCAAAAATATTTCAAATGCCAAGTTGGTCTGTAGGGCTAATCACTCCCCTGGGAGTGAAGGTCACCGCGTTTGATTTTTGCTTGTGAGCTGTGCACACCCCCGCATCATACACTGTATGTTTCTGATTTGTGGCTTCCCTTCACCAAAAGCAAACTTTGCATCAGCACTTCTAAGCGGGGTCGATACTTTTATCTTCCTTGGAAGAAAGGGAGGATTTGCAATGGAATGAATGAAGGGAGGTGTGTAATACTGTCAAATATGATAAGGTTCACCATTCCAATACTGGACAAAGGAACATGTAATTTCATTTTATGAAAATTCATTTATCTGAATGGACACTCTGCGTTATGCTGAGAGAATGGAAATGACGAATATTATGTACATTTTACTCTAGACGAGTTTATAGGCGAACGAGTCAAGATTTCATTTTATGACTGGTATTGCTGGCTAACATTGTAATGAGTTGTTGTTTTTGGCATATTGTAACGACATGCAAAAACAACCTCTGTGTACTTGTCTTTATCCCGGGCACATGGGCAGTCCAGCACCGAAATACATGTAGTCCAAGTCTGGGTTCCCACAGGTTCCACCAACGCCAAATTCTACGCTAATATTCCATTATAATGCCATCTATGTGTTGTTCAAGATCTTCCGTCAGCTTCTGCATCGGCATCCCACTGCAAGCTAAACATACTCCATAGCACTAACCTCTCAAGCACTTCGTAGACACCAACATTCCACAATGTTTTCTCTGTGTTTCCATTGTTTCACATTTATGTTCATCATTAGTTTTCACACGGTGTATAATTAATGTGTAAATTGATAAATTAGAATAAAGAACGGCTACTGATGCACATTTCTGTTATGTTTTCTACACAGCTTCATCCTCCCATTCTGCGAATGTCAGCAGTTCCAGATACCAATTGATGGTTTCTTCAGCAGGCAGTTGCAGATACACCTAAATGGCTGTCTTTCCATCCCGCTGTTTTGGGACAATCGCCCTAGCTTATGATGGTCTAGCAACAAGCTGATGCCAAACCCTGCTGATTCACGTTGCATCCAATGCGCTTGTTATACCCAAGGGAACACTGTGTGACTCACGATAAACATTTGTGGATTGAGAACAAAGAAAGAAATTACCAATGTGGTTGAATGTGGAAATCAGCGCATGTTCTCGGAGCTTTTATTGTGAAATAAAAGTGCATTCTAAATTGCAGAGTATTGCGGTTTCCTTTAAAAATTGTGTTTTGTATTCAGAATTGGGACGTGCACTGCTGTGAGAAGATGTGTGTTGATATTCCAGGTTTTGCGTCAACTGGTGTCAAGACGTAGGTGGTGACTGGGCACGTTTGTCTATGCTGCACAGCAAAGTCATGGAGATAGGTGGAGAATATCGCTAGGAATAGTGAGGTCAGCTTCAGGGGCAGGGGATATGAATTAGTGCCATCAGGGCGGTTCACCTTAGGCAATGGATAAACGGATAACATAAGCACAAGATGGCCACACCCTGCTGCCTGATTTCGCATGTGTAAAAGTGAGGAAAACTACGGTAAGGTGCATAGGAAATGTTTTTATGATAGATCAACGTATGCTTAAAACCACATGCCATAACGCTTGCAGCAATAATATTTTTGAGCGCACTATTCCTTTAAGATATATGCTGTCAGCAATTTGAAGAACTTTAATGATATTTGTATCCAACTTTGAGACTCTCTATGCTGCCAATCTGCAATGCGATTGGCCTGCGATGTATGAGGGACATCATACAGAACCAGACAGAAAGACCTGTTTGTCTTATTTTTTCACTTTTATAAATACATTCAGACATACAGCATATTGATTTCAGTCTGTATTTGTGTGTAGAAATCAGTAAAAACAGAAAACTGGAAGCCTTAATCATAATGCATATTATTGATAAACTTTTTTCTATGATTGAAGTGTTTATTGTTATTTCAAATTGTCCTGCCTCCCCACTCCAACAAAAACCATACTGGGTTTCCCACCACCCCATGCCCATAAGAACCATTCATGGTGTCCCACCACCCCACCCCCACAAGAGCCATACCCAGTGTCCTGCCACCACACCCCCACAAGAACCATACCTAGTGTCGTGCCATCCTACCTCCACAAGAGCCATACCTGGTGTCCCACCCCTCAACCCCACAAGAACTATACCTGATAACCCACCACCCCAGCCCCACAAGAACCGTACCTGGTGTCTTGCCACCCCACCCCCACTAGAACCGTATCTGGTGTTCCACCACCCTAACCCCAAAAGAACCATACCTGATGTCCCGCCACCCCACAAGAACCATACCTGGTGTCCCGCCACCCCGCCCTCACAAAAACCAAAACTGGTGTCCCGCCAACCGACCCCACAAGAACCTTACCTGGTGTCCTTCCACCCCAATCCCACAAGAACCATACCTAGCGTTCCGTCACACCACCCCCACAAGAACCGTACCTGGTGCCCACCACTCCACCCCCACAAGAGGTGTACCTGGTGTCCCGCCATGCCACCCCCACAAAAACCATACCTGGTGTCCTGCCACCCCACTAGGACCATACCTGATGTCCCACCACCCCACCTCCACAAGAACCATACCTGGTGGCCTGCCACACCACCCCCACAAGAACCATAACTGGTGTCCCATCACCCCACTCCCACAAGAATCATACCTAGTGTCCCGACACCCCACCCCCACAAAAACCATAACTGGTGTCTCGCCACCCCACACCCCAAGAACCATGCCCACTGCCCCGCAACCTCACCATCACAAGGTCCATACCTAGTGTCCCACCACCCAACCCTCACAAGAACCATTCCTGGTGTCCTGCCACCCCACCCCCCCCCACAACAACCATACCTGGTGTTCCGCCACCCCACCCCCACAAGGACCATACATAGTGTCCAGCCACCCCATCCCCACAAGAACCATACATAGTATCCAGCCACCCCATACCCACAAGAACCATCCCTAGTGTCCCGCCACCCCATCCCCCCAAGAACCATACCTGGTGTCCCACCCCTCAACCCCACAAGAACTATACCTGATATCCCACCATCCCAGCCCCACAAGAACCGTACCTGGTGTCTTGCCACCCCACCCCCACTAGAACCGCATCTGGTTTTCCGCCATCCTACCCCCAAAAGAACCATACCTGATGTCCCGCCACCACACAAGAACCATACCTGGTGTCCCGCCACCCTGCCCTCACAAAAACCATAATTGGTGTCCAGCCAACCCACCCCACAAGAACCATACCTGGTGTCCTGCCACCCCAATCCCACAAGAACCATACCTAGCGTCCCATCACACCACCCCCACAAGAACCGTACCTGGTGTCCCGCCACCCCACTAGGACCATACCTGATGTCCCACCACCACAAGAACCATACCTGGTGTCCCATCACCCCACTCCCACAAGAATCATACCTAGTGGCCCGACACCCCACCCCCACAAAAAACCATACCTGGTGTCTCGCCACCCCACACCCCAATAACCATGCCCGCTGCCCCACAACCTCACCGTCACAAGGTCCATACCTAGTGTCCCACCACCCAACCCCCACAAGAACCATTCCTGGTGTCCTACCACCCCACCCCCACAAGAACCGTACCTGGTGTCCCGCCTCCTAACCCCCACAAGAACCATACATAGTGTCCAGCCACCCCATACCCAAAAGAACCATACCTAGTGTCCCGCCACCCCATCCCCCCCAAGAACCATACCTGGTGTCCCACCCCTAAACCCCACAAGAACTATACCTGATATCCCACCACCCCAGCCCCACAAGAACCGTACCTGGTGTCTTGCCACCCCACCCCCACTAGAACCTTATCTGGTGTTCCGCCACCCTACCCTCAAAAGAACCATACCTGATGTCCCACCCCTCAACCCCACAAGAACTATACCTGATATCCCACCACCCCAGCCCCACAAGAACCATACCTGGTGTCTTGCCAGCCCACCCCCACTAGAACCTTATCTGGTGTGCCGCCACCCTACCCCCAAAAGAACCATACCTGATGTCCCGCCACCACACAAGAACCATACCTGGTGTCCCGCCACCCCGCCCTCACAAAAACCATAACTGGTATCCCGCCAACCCACCCCACAAGAACCATACCTGGTGTCCTGCCACCCCAATCCCACAAGAACCATACCTAGCATCCTGTCACACCACCCCCACAAGAACCGTACCTGGTGCCCACCACTCCACCCCCACAAGAGGTGTACCTGGTGTCCCGCCATGCCACCCCCACAAGAACCATACCTGGTGTCCCGCCAGCCCACTAGGACCATACCTGATGTCCCACCACCCCACCACCAAAAGAACCATACCTGGTGTCCTGCCACACCACCCCCAAAAGAACCATAACTGGTGTCCTGCCACCCCACTCCCACAAGAATCATACCTAGTGGCCTGACACCCCACCCCCACAAAAACCATACCTGGTGTCTCACCACCCGACACCCCAAGAACCATGCCCGCTGCCCCGCAACCTCACCGTCACAAGGTCCATACCTAGTGTCCCACCACCCAAACCCCACAAGAACCATTCCTGGTGTCCTGCCACCCCACCCCCACAAGAACCGTACCTGGTGTCCCGCCTCCTAACCCCCAAAAGAACCATAACTTGTGTCCCGCTCCCTCACCCCCACAAGACCCATACCTGGTGTACTGCCACCCCTCCACCACAAGAACCATTCCTGGTGTCCAACCCCCTACCACCACAAGAACCATACCTGGTGTCCCACTCCCTCACCCCCACAAGAACCATACCTGGTGTCCCACCACCCTACCCCCACAAGAACCATACATAGTGTCCAGCCACTCCATCACCACAAGTACCATACATAGTGTCCAGCCACCCCTTACCCACAAGAACCATACCTAGTGTCCCGCCACCCCATCCCCACAAGAACCATACCTGGTGTCCCACCACCCCACTCCACAAGAACCATAAATAGTGTCCAGCTACCCCACCCCCACAAGAACCATACCTGGTGTCCCGCCACAACACCCCCTCAAGAACCATACCTGGTGCCTCGCCACCCCACCCCCACAAGTACCATACATAGTGCCCAGCCAACCATCCCCACAAGAACCATACCTGGTGTCCCGCCACCACACCCCACAAAAACCATATCTGGTATCCTGCCACACCACCCCCACAAGAACCATACATCCCGCCACCTCACCCCACAAGAACCATACCTGGTGTCCCGCCACCCCACCCCCAAAAGAACCATACATAGTGTCCAGCCACCTCATCCCCACAAGAACCATACCTGGTGTCCTGCAACCCCACCGCCACAAGAACCATTCCTGGTGTCCCGTCCCCAAACCCCACAAGAATGATACCTGGTGTCCTGCTCCCTCACCCACACAAGAACCATACCTAGTGCTCAGCCACCCCACCCCCACAAGAACCATACACAGTGCTCAGCTACCCCATCCCCACAAGAACCATACTTGGTGTCCTGCCACCCACTCTCACAAGAACCATACCTGGTGTCCTGCCACCCCAACCCCACAAGAACCGTTCCTGGTGTCCCACCACCACACCCCCACAAGAACAGTACCTGGTGCCTCGCCACCCCAGCCCCCCTCATCAAGGACAAGACCCATACATTGTCTGCTCCCACACCTTTTTGTTGTTTTTTTATTATTGCAATTGGTTTTATTAAACCTTTACCAAAAAAGCAGAAAAATCGAATCAAAACATTAATAAATCCAGACATTTGTCAGTAAATACAAACTCAGTCAATAAAATCATAATTAACTGCCTTGCTTAAAAGAGTAATAAGAACAGAAAACCAAGGAATAAGCACTTAAACCCCCCCACCAAAAACAGATCAAGAAAAAAGAATATTATACTATAAAAAAGACAAATCTCAATATACTCAGTATTAAAAAGACAAATCTCGAGCAGACAAAGGAAAGGAAGAGAGCAATAAGGGAGAAAAGTACATTAGATCACAATTAGTTCAATAGTCCTCAGTCCTGCCCTTTATTCTCGATGGACATGCAGAGGTTAACAATTAAACTCTGATAACGCAAGTCCCTCATGAATAGTATGGTTATATAGACAACGCTTCCATAACCACACTTCATTGTACGCTAAGGAATTCACATTCAGGGGGCCTAGGAATTTTGCTCTCAAAGCATCAGAAGACACACACTCCAATACCAGGTACCTTAGAGTCTCAAGCTTCATCTTGCAGAACCTACAACTGGCAGAGGCCACAGGAATTACTGACCTCCGCACTTGGACTTCCCTAGTAGGTAGCACATTCCAACGGGTCCTTAAAAGGGTATCTCTATAGTGTCTATTTGGGAATTGAAGCATGATATTCGTAACTGAATCTCTGCCTCTGTGTTCATGCCTCAGATGACTTACAGAGGGATAAGAATGAAAGGCATTAGTAGTCTGGATCCAGTCTAGATCAAATACATCTTTTTTAACCTTCATAGGATTCTCTATCAAAGTCACCAAAGTTAGACCGATCTCCTCAAGAGCCCATTCACATCTATCTCTTAAGGCGATAAGTCAGAGAGAGGTTCAAACTTCTTCCCAGGAGATCGCACAGAGTATTCGGAAGTGGGGCCCTGATTTTAAAATAAAGAAATAGGCAAGCCCATTGTACCCAAGCCCACATTGAAACGGTCCCCATTTCAAATCGTAGTACCAAAATTGATACTGCATTCGGGACCGACAAAATTCTCCTCCAAATGCGGCCCTGAATTCTATTAAGGGTATTTTAGATCTTATCAGATTTTAATTCTAGACCGTAGGTCAGCTTAGGGACGATTTTACCCTCCTAGAATTTCACGGCAGGGTAGAGAGAGAACTTTCCAAACTTTCTGTCGATCCTTATAAACTGGACCGCCAAAGGTTAGGCTTTATGTAGCAGAGACTCAGTAGCTACCTTAGATCCCATATAAGCAGACACACAAAAGCCCAGGTATAGAAAGGACTCAGAGAGCTTCAGCAGGATGCCTCCAAGCTTTCCAACCAACCCGATAGTCTTTGCCCTCGCCTTTCTAAAAGAGAGTTTCTTGGTTTTCCTAGGGTTAATAAGAAACCCATTATCTTTCACATAGATCTCAAAGTTGTTAAGAGACCTTTGTAACCCGACCTTAGTGAGAACAAAAATCAAAAAGTCGTCCGCATAGGCAAGCCAGACAATCTTTTCCTTGCCTATTTTAGGAGCAAGAAGACCTTCTTTACTCAGCGAGAGTGTGACATCCGAGAAATATTGGTTGAAAAACCAGGGGACCAAGGTGCAGCCTTGTCTCACTCCCCAATAGGAATGAATTCTCTTTGAGAGATCCCCCTTTTGAGTCAGGCAAACTGGGATACTACAATTTTCATAGACCCCACTAATCAGTCTCAACAGCCCCCTGGGCATGCCCCATTTGGCCCATTTGGACCACAATCTGCCCCGATCCACGCAATCAAATGCGGCACTTAAATCAATCGAAGCCATGAAAGTACCTCGTCCAGTAGCCAACCAGGCCGCTTCCTGCACACACTTGACGGCAAGATCATTGATGTTAGTGGAGAGGCCCTTCCTAAAGCCGGTTTGAAATTGGTCCAAAGGATGGGAAGTAGATGCCCATTCTTTAAGCTGTGATTGCAGATGCGCCGAAAAGATCTTGCAATCTGCATAAATAAGTGAGATGGAACGATAGTTCAATGGGTCCATCCTACTACCACACTTGAATATGGGCACCACATGGGCCGTATTCCAGGAAGTTGGGGTCACACCTGTGGCGAGAATGTCACTAAACTCCAAGAACATAAGGTTATCCCAAATTGATTGATTATCCTTAAAAGTATTATTCTTTAGGCTATTATGCCCTGGGGCACGGGATCTCTTTCACTTAGTAATAAGGTTTAGAAGGGCAACAATTTCTAAATGGGGATCCCAAATAGTCTCTCCTATTAGATCTACTGTTAGTGGATAGTCACTAGTAGGTGGCCCAAATCTTTCCTCATAAAAGTATACCCAGTACCCCTCTGACATTGAATTCAGCTGAGAGATTGCCTGGTTAGGGTCTTGTCCATTTACCAGGTGCCAGAAGTCACTCACGTCGGAGTTGATTAAGGGTATAATGTCATTTCATCGCCGGATGTTTTTTCGTGGGGTTTTTTACTGCAGATTTTTTTCCAAAGAAAATCATCAAATGTTTTGGGGGGGGTTAAAAAAATTATATAAATTGGTTGTGGGTGTACGGGGTTATTAAAAAAAATGAAAGGGGATGGGGGCTTGGGGAGGCAACCCCCCAAAAATAAAAAAAATAAAAATTTGATGAGTTTTTTTTAAAAGAAAATCCACTGTAAAAAACCCTGCAAAAAAACATCCCGCGATGAAATGACATGGAACCTGATCAAGATCCCCTGCATCTTTTCTGCATCACACTGCAAGACATAAGATTTCTTTGATTGATTTGCAGTAATTTTTATAAGACTGCTTGGTTTTCCTAACCAACTCCTTACAGATTGCAATGTTAGTATAGGTGCGCTGAATTAGTCTCACCTCTCTCCTCATCGCCTTCTTAGCATCAGCAAGCTCGACACTATAGCAATGAAGCTTCCTAACTGATCCATTAGCACCAGTGTTACGTCCTTGAGCTAGCCCAACAACCATTAAACCTACAAATCTCTAAACCTCATTTGCATTGAAGTTGTTTAACTTCCACTCATAGGTGGACTGACTAAGTGCCCGTATGATCTTGGCGCTCAAGTGCCGGATATTCGGATCAGTCCATCTGACTGCATTGCCTGATGCACTCACAGTCACTTGTACGTGAGGTCGACATTCTCTCGGGCCAAACGTCCAATTGAACAATAGTCACTCAAATCCGTTCTCTGTACTTCAAATGACCGGCAGAGGTTCATAAGGAACGGGTGCACATAGATATAGTCAAATAACCAAGAGCAATTACCTCTATGCCACGTATGCCACGCCCCAGCATTAAAGTGGCCAGAAGGTCTTCCCACAAGAGGCTGTAGACCTCGTCCCCCTAAGCCTGCTTGCCACTTTTGGCCTAGAAGTCTCTTCCCAGAGCAGACATTCGGAATCGTGTCAAGGTCCCCCACATTGTATTGTGAATCACAGTCTGCATTCAAGTACCCCATGACAATCATGTTCCCATTGAGATGGATCCCAACCTACTCATCAATAGCAAAACAGATCTTATCCACAAAATGGTCAACCTGTCCCATGCCCCTATGCCAGTAAAAGTTAACCAATAGAAGATTCATCGACCCATCTGTAGTTCTGAGACCCACTCCCAGGCGCCAAAGGGTAGATTTAAAACTACTGACGCACTGAGTCCCAAAGAGTTTTCGACTGCAATCAGGAGACCTCCTGAGGGCCTCGCCGCCGGGTAGGCCCTGGCGGACTGCGTAAAGATACTATAGCCATCCAAAATCGGTGTGGAAGTGAGCCAAGTCTCTTGCAAGCAAATGCAGTTTGCAAGCCTTAAAGTATTCATACCAGACATATCTGAGAAAAGATGGAAATGGCCACGGGTGTTCCAGGATTTTAGGCATAGCGATACCCGCTCCTGGGCATCATCAGTGCCAACTTCATTTTCACGGGACCAATTTCTGCCACAAGGAGGAGAATCCATATCTTTCCCTCCACCATCAAGATGACTCTTGGCCATATTCACAGGAGCAGCCAGTTGGTGTATGGTAAATTGTGCTCCACTCGTGGGCGCAGTCCCATCCCTCTCCTCATCCATTGGTGAAATATCAAATCCCAAGTTAAACAAAGCTTCACGTTGTATAAGTATGAGTTCCTTCACCAAAGTAGAGGTAAAATGGATAATACCAGTGCCCAAATCCTCCCTTACGGGGAAGGAGACCTTTCCGATATCGGGCGAGGCCACCAGGGCCAGGCATGGGATAGGCGTAGAGATAGCTAAAATGTTGGGTCGATTTAGGCAAATCTGATTGTCAAATTTCAGCCTACTGTGGATTTTGAGTCGATTAGGGACCATTGCTGGGTCCTTTCACTGTCAGTTTAGGACCCTCTAAACCTTTATCAAATAGAGCTTACTCGAGCTTCAACCCTATTAGCTGTCAGACCCTCTTGGCCCGATCTAGGGGCAGATGTGGTAGGGTAATGGAACCGCTGTAATAGGTCCTTAATTCCTGCATAGGCGTGGGGATGGGGAATGGGAAAGGCGTGGGGAATTTAGGGACCTAAATTTGCCCCTTCCAGACCCCATCCACACCATAACAGGGGTGACAGCGGATTTAGCAGTAGAAGAGAATAGTTCAGATGAGCCCCCATGGCAAATCACAGGCCCATCCCCTGCGTTGGCCAAGTTAACAGCAGAGTTAGAGAAGCCCTCTGCGCAGATAAGGGCTGCTGCACAGCGCTGTTTTTCGCTGTTTGCTGCTGGATGTAATTGACCTAACTCCGACGGCTCCAAACCCGGTAGGAACGTTCTAACTGTATTCTTAATAGGGACCAACGGTCTCTCCCTTTGCCCTGGTAACTGACCTGGGTTGGGAGCGTGTCATATTCTCTCTAAGCCATTCCATAACAAACTCATACGTACGTGTCACCCCTTTAATGAGAGCGCATTCCAATGTTTCACCCCAGATATAAGATTGTCTAAAAACGTCCCTGCCTGTCCCTACGAATCTACCACATTGTCGTTACACAATCATTTACGACAGCACACATTGCATGCTGCTGTCCACACACACATACCACACATGCCAGTGGGCAGAGTGTCCTCGCCTAACAAAGATCTCGAGTTCCTCAAACTGCTCATGCAGTTCAAGTGTGCAGCCAGTCGCCGCTGTTCCCATGTGTAAAATAGTTCAAGCCCTCACTGGCTATCACTCTATACCCATGGCTACAGTGCACTGAGCACTGCGTGCACACAAGTGTCACCGCTACTTCGCTGCTTGGCAACGTTGCTCACAGGTCATTGTCAGGCGCGGGTCCAAGTCTATTGTGGTTTGTGGGTGCTTCCACATATCGCACGGCAAATGGATTCTGATGCCACGGGTTAGTGGTAGATACACGTGTACTTATCTTCACTGACTCATGGCACTGGCGTAGTTGTGTACCCTGGCGCAATTGCTGTCTTTCTCAACTTTACCAGAAAGACAGTTCCTGGCATTGACACTTTCGAGCAAAGGGATGGCAGGATATTAACCCATTTCCTATAGCGCGCGTACTGTCCTATGTCATATAGAACTCGTGCATGTCCCAAGGCGGAGAGTTGGATGAGCTGCGAGTGCCGCACATACATGCATCCCCTTAGCACAGGGCTTCACTAATATGTCACCAAAGGACACGCCTGCGTTTTCAAATCTCTGCCTTGCAGCTGTTGTTCGTTCCTTTTTCTTTCACTATTTTTGTTTTCTATTGTGTAACCCTTGCACTCCGCCTCCTCTCCCCAGCCTCCAGCCTGCTGCTCATGACACTGGTCTCTTTTTCTATTTGTATCCCAAATGCCTAGCCTTCAATAAGCACCATCTAAGGAGCGAAGCATGTACGCAGCATAAACCCAACATACCCACACGTATGAAGCGTCACTAAATGTGGAATCAGTTCTTTCCACAAACCCCAAAGACCCTTCATCAAGAGACGACCCCCCTGCTAGCTGCAGGCGCACCGTAGCCAGCTCCAAGCCTCTGCACGCAGCTCCAGAATTACAAACACACCACGACCAAATCTATACCGTGCAGGCATACCGAGTGTCACATCTACACCTGTGCGATGTCTTCTTTATTCCCAGATTCATGCCCGATTCGGCCCAGGCCACACCTGTGCACACAGCTGCAGAATTACAAACACACCACGACCAAGTGTCACATCTACACTTGTGCGATGACTTCTTTATTCCCAGGGTCATACCCGATTCGGCCCAGGCCACACCTGTGCACACAGCTGCAGAATTACAAACACACCACGACCAAGTGTCACATCTACACTTGTGCGATGACTTCTTTATTCCCAGGGTCATACCCGATTCGGCCCAGGCCACACCTGTGCACAAAGCTCTGGAACACCAGAGACACTGGAGGTAAATCTACCCCTGTGTACTGAGCTCTCTATCCCCTCTCTAGGCATGCGCAAACACACACCCACACGCATCCCTCGAGGCTTAGGGCTGGTCCGAAGTGCTTGTATCCCTGCCCGCTCTTTAAATGTCAATATCGTCCTCCCTGTTGGGTGAGTCCACTGCAAACCGTCAGTGATACTGTGGCAACACGCACAGAGCTGGGTGACTGAAAGCTGCACACAAAGTATCCCACAACAGCAAACGAGACTAACGGGGGGATCCCGCCCCCCCCCCCCTTATCGCCGATGAAAGACTCATTATGCTTGAATGACGCAGAGCTACTCATCTTTATACAAACCTAACAATTTGTCACCCATCGCTAAACTGTTGTGACCGTTTTGCTACATATTAATTACACATGAAGGAAAGCATTGCTACTCCACCTTGTAACAAAGTGACACCAACAAGGAAATGTGTCCATTACCAAAAAAGAGAAACAGCCGACAGGGCGTCTGATGTGGGCGCAGCGCTACTGGGCATTGGGCCGGATTTTCCCAGAGCGGAGATCCGGGAAAACGACTTGTGCGCAGAAGTGTTAGGCTATTATGCAAGTCTATGCAAAAAAGGACCAGCATACTCGTCCTTGGCATTTAAGGGGTTAAAGGTAACCAATCTGCTTTTGCTCCTGAGACTGGGATTCGAACTGGGATCACCAGGACCAATGTCCAGTGACTTACTGCTAGCTTCAGCAACTTCTGGTAACGTTTGTTCATATTCCTTTCAGGGTTGTACTCAAATATTCAAGAATAGCCAGTGGCGTAACGTTTCTGAAAATGTTGGGGGGTGGGTGGGACCTGACATCTAAACGAAAGGGCCCCCTGCCAAATGAGGGGGACGAAATGGTGTACCACGAAAGTTGGGGGGATCAAACACCCTTGTCCCCCTCGAAAATTTTGCCCATGAGAATAGCTCTGTAAAGATGTGCACCTTTCCTAATTTATATCATTACTGAACTGATGAATTTGCCTATCAAACACTGCAGCAAGATCTCGTTGCATAGGTAGGCCCCCATGACAGGCACTCTTCTTCAGCAGCGGCTTAAGCTTGTCACTGGCCTTGCCCCGGTGTAGGTGCTGCTGACTGGTGACAGTCAGGTTATCATCTTCTACTGCTGTGGTAGTGCCTCTTCATTGTCACAGGAGCGGCGCTGCACCAATGTCATGCAGGGTGACTGGAGCAGTGTGTGGGAATGTCCAGCTGGAGCACCCAGCACTGTCACCTTTCATCTCATCGTTATCCAGGGAAATGAACAACAAGCATTGCCCTGACCAGCCCACCCGAGTCATTCACTTCATAGACAACAGTGAGCCAGCCAAGGAGGAGGAGGCTCTAGCCAGTGCACACTTGTGATGCTGGTTGTGTGACTACGACTGACTGACAAAACAATAAAGTTGCCAAAAAAACAACACATCATAATGAAGAGTCTGAGACAATAAGTGCCCGGGCTCAGAAATAAGTGCTGTGGCTGAGCCCTGGCAAACACCCCCACAAATTAAGCACTGCCCTTCCCCCTCTGCACAAACCCCAATGGCTGCTGGGATCCCACAGTTAATAATTTCCATTTCTAGCAGAGGTGGGCAGGGGGGACTGGGAACCAAAGTGGCCCTGGACATGTTTTGCAAAGTGGCCCTATCTTACACTATGCGAGAAAGACCAACTCCTCCAAGTAGGACTTATCACAAATCATTTACTGCAAATTGGTGTGGGTTGGAGGAGAGATGGAAGGAAGGAGGCTATGTGGAGGCGGTAGAGGGTAAGAGGAGCAGAAAAGCAGAGTACCCTCGTAAAAGCGACCCAGGGTGATGAGGCCCCCCGAGAAATCTCCAGAGTTCCCTGAAGGTCAGTTCAAGCATGCGTGGGAGCGCTCATGCAGCTGATGCCGCATTCACAGATAGCACACCTGCATGGCTGTCAGAGACAGAGTGGAAGAAGGGATGGACGCTGAGCTCATTTCTGAGCCTCACGCTTAGCCTGCTCATCTGCCGGCAAAGTGGGACACTCTTTCTGGGCTTTAAAGCGGTCAGTATGATCTTCGCTCCCAGCGAATGCAAACTCATCCAGCTTGGGCAGACCCTTCAGATGTGCGCTCACCTGGTCCTCCACCTCAGGTTCTTGTGGGGGTGGGATACTACGTTTCGTCAAAGCTTCTCCATTGGCCAGTGACTAAAGTTGGCCTGTTTGAGGTGTAAGGAGTCACCTACATCTTGGCTTTGTAGCTCACAGCTTTCTGCATTCTGGTACTTATAGTTCTGCATTTACATTAAGAATGGGAGAGGGGAGCAGGGGAGCCTTCTCTTCCCTGATCCCAGCATGGAAAAGGCTAGACATTTAAAAAAGACTGCAACATGTTAGCGCACAGATCTTACTCCTACTCCCTGCAATACTTTGGTGGATACGAGAAGGGCAATGGATTACCTTAACCCACATTCATGCCACAAAGACGTTTTTGTGGAAAATTAAACCAGGGAAAGGTACTCAGTGAAAAGGCCTTCATTTTGGTTGGGGGTCATGCAGTTGCAGTGGTCCTGTGATTCCTGCCAAGCCATGACCCTAATCTCCCAGTTTACTCTATGTTGCCCCATTAGGTACACCTGATTGGACATTATGACATCTGATTAAGTTAAGAGTTTCCTAGGTCCCAACGTGTTCCCTTCCGGTGGGGTGTTTTATAACTCTAATGAAAAGCGGACTGCATCTTAATTGCTATTCATTGATGTGTTTATCGCCTGGTAATTATTCCAATGAAGAGGTATATTATGCAAAATTCCAAGTGTGACGAATCAACTTCTATGGCACCAGTGGTCCATGGATGAATATCGGTTTCTAAACCATCAATCAGCCCCACACCTCTAGCACACCAGAAGGGATCCGAACAGATTGGAAAAACAAGTCAATTATTAACATCTGTGTCCAATTTTGGTAACATGGACGGAATGGCAGGCTTATCTCCGAAAGGTTGTATATCGTTGGTTAGTTGCAACAAAGTGAAAATACAATGATTACCCAATGATAAAAGAGACTGGCCAGTCAAGGTTGTATACACATATCTACTTCATTATTATCACAATAGACAGTTCTAGCATACTACAAACTACAACCCACCCTGTAAGGGAATGCAGAGGACAGTTAGTTTCAAAGAAGGAAAATGGATGCACTCAGGATACTGACAGGAGGGTTGTATAGTAATTAATCGCAATAGTTCAAGGATACTTGGTTTCAACACAAAGGGAGCAATGGGTCGTAAAATGTCACTATAGGGCTTTCGGAGAAGGACCAGTGGGACAGAACCATAATGTACCTTGTGTTGTAGAAGTTCTTGGTGCTCGACAGGGTCGAGTTGGTTTCAGAGCGCTCAAATGCTTCTGCGAAAGAGTTCAAGATGGGAGACAGCTGCGGGTATCAGGCAGCAAGCAGTTTGGCAAGCGAGGCTGGATGGACGGCTGCAGGCTGGCCTTCATGGTGGCTTGGGGTCAGGCATTGTTGTCTCAGTGCTGGTCATTGATTCTGAAACACTAGTCGAGGCGTCTTAGGGGGCTTTAGCGACTGCAGCATATCAACTGTCAGTTGTGCAGTCTGTTACAGCTCGAGGGGCTCAACTGGCTCAAAAAATCTCAAAAGTATCCTTTAAGGTGGATGTCGATAGATGCTTGTCAATGCACTTCTCTTAGCTTCTTCACTCGGCTCGTGTCGACCTATAAGGCAGACAGTCCAAAGCTTAGGAGAGTGTTGCAGGCAGCTGCCTTGTCCTGGGTTTGGTTCAGAGACTGTCTGGCACTTCCACCTAAGAAGCTTGCTGCAGAGCCTAACAGGGCACGCTGTGTGCTGGCTGTGTACCAGTCCTGGAGCTGCTGGTATGTCCTCTGGATTCAGTATATCCCTATGTTCCCTGGCAGATGTTTAGTGGAGGGATCTTGCTTCCCTCTTGGTGGTCTTGGCCTTTCTTCGCTAGCGGAAGATTCAGCCAGGGTCCAATGCTCAGTTCTTCTTGCTACTCCTTGCAAAGACTTCAGACGATCGGCTCAAAAGAGGGACCGAGCCCACTTTTAAAGGCAAATGGACCATATGATTTGGTGTAAGCTAAGCCTACCTTAATGAAACAATCCTGGGTCCCCACCAACATTCTCCTATATGCTTGCGGTCATAACCAGAGTGCTTTGCAACAGAAAATGTAAAGAGGTCAAAACATGTAATACTAAGTCCCACCCATCTTCCTGTCTGTTGTGGATCAAAAGGTGTCTCTAGTTAATGGCGCTCTCTGTGGTTCCTGATTAAAGCGGCAGGTCCCCCTTGAAGCTGCAGTGAGAACAGACTTTCTGTCTCTGTCAATCCACATACTCATGCCTTCTGAATGGGTAAACATGCAGTCCCAAACATGATATTTCACTGTCCATCGATACTAAGGGCGGGAGATGGCTTCAGATGTACACAGCGCTTATCAAAGGTTGTTGGGCTTTCGTGTCTCCTTTGTTAACCTTTTTTAACCTTTGTTAACCTGTTTCAAGTATACTCTATTAGTATGCTAATTATGTTAATTTCTGCCACCATGTGCAGGGATGAACAAAAGGACAGGGTGGATCCATGGAGCCTTTGATTGTTAATTAGGCTGGCCATGGCAGGGGGAAGGCTTTGCCCTCCCCCTTCTGAGATGACATGGTGTAATCCTGGCTGTCATATCCCAACTAAAGATGACAGGGGGCCTGCGCCTGTAGGCTGTGTCCACCCAGAGTACACAAGTTTATGATTATGTTGTGCGGTAAGCAGAGAAAAAGGTGTGCGGAATAGCCATGTCTGGCAAGCAAGACCTCTGGAGGACATTTTCTGGAGGTTCATCTACCATCATTCAACTTCATGGAAAATTTCAAACAACCAAGGAGAGTGCACACCCACTGTACGGACGGTCGAATTCCTCACATGTCCCCCAGCCTCAACATGTGAACCACATGAGAATGAGGGCCTGGTTCATCATCAAGGCGAAAGAACCAACTGAGGCCATCTGCATTTTCATGCTGGGAGCCTAGCTTATGATGGATGTCCATATCTACCACCTGTAGGGATATGGTCCAATGCAAAAGCTTAGGGTTCTCCCTTTGCATGGCCATTAACCATCAAAAAGGCTGGTGGGCTGTCTGGATCGTAAAGTGCTACCAAAAGATGTAGGGATTCAGACTCTTTACAGCCCACACAACCTCATAAGACTCTTTTTCAACAACGGCCCAGTTCCTTTCCCTTTTTGTCAATCACCTGCTAATGTAGGCAAGAGGTTGCTCTACCCCCTGAGAGTTCAGCTGTGTTCACACTGCTCCAAAATCACAGGCGTCTGTCTGGATAATGAACTCTCGATCATAGTCTGGCACTTTCAGAACCTTGGCCCTACACAATCCATCCTTTAAATCCTGAGGAGGTTTGACAGGCGGGGGTCCCAGTTACCTTCTTCTGAATTTTCTTTAAAGTTACATCATTCAGGGACTTGGCAATGGTCCCATACCCCCTCATGAACGACCAGTAGTAACCGGTGAGACCTAGAAAGGCTCTCACCTGCATCTGTGTGGTGGGGATATCCCAATCCCTCACAGCATGTACCTTTGCTTCGAGAGGTTGTTTCTTACCTCCACTGACCAGGTGGCATAGGTAAGTCACTGTGCCCTGCGCTATCTGTAGCTTCGTGGCCTTGTTAGTCAGACCTTCATTCTGCAGCCCCTGAAGCATTTCTTTCAGGTGGGATAAGTGATCCTTCCAGGCGTGGCTGAACACAGCAATGACATCTAAATAGCCAACACTGAAGTTTTCCAGATCAGACAAAACCTAGTTAACCATCCGCTGAAAAGTAGCAGGGGCATTCTTCAATCCAAAGGGCATCACAGTGAACTGATAATGTCATTCTGGGGTTGAGGATGCTGACCTCTCTCTCACTCCATCTGTCAAGCCGACCTGCCAATACCCAGCCATGAGGTCAAAGGTACGACAGCACCAAGCTTCTCAATCAGCTCATTTGTCAGATGAATGGGGTGAGAATCTCTCTTTATGACAGAATGGACGACAGGTGGACGATGTCATTCCTAAATACAACATGGCCATCATGACCTCTGTGTGTAATTAATATGTAACTTGCCTGCAGGCCACTTGTTGGGGTCGTGAACTGAGACCTTGTCCTTCGCTGACCTGTGTGTAAAGGATTACTTGCACCAATGAAACTAATCCGCGAGCATATGTTAAGAGCAATGTATCCAAATACCGAACCAAGAACACTTGTTTAACTACATTGTATTAATGTTTGAGAAGTCCTTTATGAGAAATCCTAAAATACACTTTTACCGTGTAGGCTTGTTGACGTATGTATTAAAGGCAAACCGGTTGCATGTAGATGTATGAACTCGGCATGAACCCTAGATCAGTAATGTATTAGAGGAATATCAACCCGAAGTAGGGTTGGACATCATGTTCGCATATGGTATAAAAGAGCAACGAATTGTAATGTACAGCGTCTCTCACTGAACACACTGAACCACGCTGGAGTTTGTTGTGTTGTACTGAGGGCCGATAGCTATCTGTTACTTTTCTTGGAAAACTGTACAGTATAAAATAAAAAGATCTCTGTATGTTCCTTTGTAACCCCTGTTCGGTGTATTTCCTTTTGGGGTACTCAGCCTCGATATTTTGATTTTGTTTTCACAGTTGGCGCCCGAATAGGGACCCTCAAGATTGATGCCGGATTGTCGAAGGTTGACACACGCTATCGGACCAGGATCGGACAGTGTGACAAAATAAGGGGCCCCTTTTGAACGAGATGCGACACATCAGCAGCGCTGCACGACCCGATTCCTGGATGATTAGCTTGTGGTCTGAGACGGCATCTTGACGAGGATCCACTTATCGAGGCGGGCAGATTTGCCGAAATCACCAAACACGAGGTAAAATTAGTTAGGTAAGATTCTTTGTAATCCGATCGGACCTCCTTAGGATTGATCAGGTGAGTCGTGACCCGATTCTTGAATATCCTGATAATTTGATTTTGGCGTATTGTATCTGCAGACACAATTATTGACCAGGTAACATCAATAATTTGATATGCCTGGGAAATTGTCTACCTGCTTCAGGGTGATGTTCCGCAGCGATAGACAATCTTTGGAATTTAGCCGTCCAGCACCACAGGAGGGGTCGCTGGCGTGTACTATGTACTGTAAGAATGGCATTGGAAGTATAGTGTTTAATGATATTTGGCACAGACAAACCAGACATGCCTCCGAACTTCAGTGGCCAGTCAATGGTAGTTTTGAAATCCCTCGCATTGAGTATTTAGAGTCAATTCTATTAAAGAAAAAGGCTAGACATGCAGTATTCGATGTTTTGCAGAATTGAAAAAAAGAAGCGTTACAGCAACTTAAGAGTAGAGAAAAACATGCGCGCCGTCATAAAAAGAACGCTGAAAAAGCATTATTGCATGACCAAGATAAACATTCTGAGTCGACTAGGAATATGGATAAGGCTTTCTCACTTGGAATTCAGAAAATGTATCCTTCTAAGGACCTTCATGTTTCCGACAAATTTATCGACAAATTGCTAAATGAACGAAGGCCTGGTGCCTCTGCGCCACCTCCGTATGTTCCTCTTACCGCTGCTTTGCCTCTTCCTGTTGTTCCTGCTCCTCCTAATGTTCCTCTTCCTCCAGTAACTGTTCCTCCACCTATTCCTCCACCCCTTCCTATTGTACCAGTAACAGTACCTCAATTGAATTCGCCTGCACCCCCTCTTCCAAGTGGTCTTGTACCACTTGTAGCCGAGCAGGGTGCAGGGTCAAGGGTTGTCACTCGCAATACTGTACCGCCAGAGAAGAAACGGGATTTGATTGCATGGGCTAAGCATTGTATGGAGAGAGATGATCAAGCTAATGTTTTTGCCACACTTTTTAATATGGATAATTTTCCTGAGAAAAATGTTTTTATTGAAGGTTTAGGGATTCATTTATGTGTAATGTGGGGCAAATTAAATAATGCAGATCTCCCGCAAGGGTTAAGGGATCTAAACACTTTTAGCGTTTTCAAGAGACATTGTGGAGAAAGTAAATGAGCAAGTCGAGAGGCTATTTGAGTATAGAAAGGAGTTGGAAAGGTTACAGAATGAGGATGACGAGGGGGAAAGTATGTTTCTTGTCGAAAATCGATATCTGAGGAAGCACGAATTTGTACGAAAGACACGCTTAGATGGATTTCAGACATATCGATAACTCCAATAGAGGTATAGGACACATATAGTCAGTATACGCCAGAAATGCAGAAGAAAGTGATACAGGTAATGATAGAGTACCTACAGGATGATTGTGTAAAGAGAAAGATTTGTTGTCCTACAGAGTTATTGAGTATTTTTAAGAGAGCTTTTTCACTTGACACTTTTTCGACTGCTTTAGTGCTCGACTTAGCTCTGTTGATAAGTAAGCGTTTGGAGTTGCCTACTTCTCAGTTGCCTATGAGAGAGGTTCCTCCAACATTTGTCCCGAAGGTTGAGAGCATGCTAATGTTGCAGCAGGTATAGCTGCTGTGGACATTCGTGCACATTATGTATCGCAGTTTGTTCACATCCCGTCCTCAAGACAGGAAGTGAATAATATTAGACAATCTATTCCTGATATCAGGAAAAATCCGACAGGATTCTATAAAGAAATAGAGTCTGTATTACAGTCCTCAGTATTCTCCCTGGGTGATATTGATTTGTTATTTCCTGTACTCCTGCCCGTAGATTTGTGGAAACAAGTTAGGACTAAAGACGACGTACCAGGGTTGGGAGATACATGGGCTAACATTACTAGACTTGATGGAGAAAGGCCAGCTGGTGAAAGACCGCCCCAGGTGATACTAACTTTGCCTGATAGGATCATTGCAAAATTGAAAACCATAATTCCAGAGAAAATAATTATTTGGGACAATCTTACGGCCTGTGTCCAAGGGAAGTCTGAGGGTGCTACGGAGTTCTTTAATCGGTTCGAACAGGTATTCTCGGATTTCAGCGGACAAGACTTAGGCACAGAGTCTGGGAAAAGATTATTTGTGGGAAAATGTGTGCGTGGATTGCTGGCTGACATCCAGTCACAAATTATGTCTTCTGAGAGCGCTTGGCAGGCGAAGTCCCAATCAGAAGTACTGCACATGGCTCAGTACTACGAGAATAGGGTCAACAATGAAAAAGATAGAGTTGAAAAGCGAAAAGGTGATTTAAAGACTAAAGTACTATTACAGCAAATTGTTGGAAGCCCCAGAGGGGGTAGTTTTCAGATTAGAGGTCAGTATGTTCCACAAGGGAATGTTCCCTTGGGTCCTGTGACCATTAACCAGTGTGCCTATTGTCGACAAGAGGGTCATTGGCGTGCACAATGCCCCGTCCTTCGACAGAGGTCGAATAACACATTTGGAAATATGGGTAGACGATCCAGAGGTCGCCCGGGTGTAGGGGGCCTTGTTCGAGGTCAGTTTGCACGGGATCCTCAGCAACCTTTTTCACAGGATAATCAGACTCCGAGTGTGAATACTAGGAACATATTTGATCATCCTTCTGCTGCATATCTATCTGAAGAGCTTCCTTTTGATGATATTTTGTTTCGTTAGGATTGCCCGAAGCAGGGTTTGGTACCTACACCTATTCCCATCAATCAGAAAGGTCCCTACGTTGAAATAATGGTGGGAAATAGGAAACATCAGTTTTTGATAGATACTGAAGCACAGAATTGTTCCATTGATCATTCACGGGTTCCAAACATTCCACTGTCAGGGCAAACCAATGTTTCTGTAGGGTTTTCTGGCACACCAGTTGTTTGTCCAGTTTCTTTACGGACCACTGTCCATTCATTTTGTCTTCAAATTGTGGAGAGAATTTGCTGGGGTTGAATCTATTGAAAGAATTAAATGCAATAATTTATTGTTCTCCTGACGGAGTGCGTTTGACGATTTCACCACAGTAACTGTCTGTCTCTCAATTCTTGACTAGACCTTTGCCGCTAGAATTCAGTGACGTACCAGAGTTCTTATGGGCAGTTGATGATAATGATGTCGGTGTTCTACAGATTGAGCCTGTTAAGATAGTCTTGAAACATAGAATTGAGCTGCCACGCTTTCCCCAGTATAAGATTATAGATGAGGGCGAGCGAGCTTTGAAATGCATTGTTTCCGATTTTGTGCTTCGCTGGGTGATTCAGGAAATTTCAGGAAGTTTGTGCAATAGTCCGATTTTACCCGTGTACAAAAAAGGCGATAATGCAATTCCATTCCGTTTCATAATTGATTTATGTGCCATTAATAAAGTCGTTGCTCCGCAATTTCCAATTGTGCCTGATGTGACGACAATATTAACCATGATTCCAGCTACAGCTACTTACTTTAGTGTTGTGGATCTGAAGAATGCTTTCTTTAGTATTCCTATACACAAGGATAGTAGATACTTGTTCGCGTTCACCTTAGGGGGACGCTCGTTCACATTTACTTGTGCACCTCAAGGATACACAGAGAGTCCTAGCATCTACAGTAGGGCTTTGAAAGAACAGCTTGATACCCTTGAATTCCCCTCTACTTGTACATTGCTTCAGTATGTTGATGACCTGTTTTTAGCTGCTGACTTGAGAGCGCCTGTAAGGAGGGCACTGTGTTGTTGCTTATTCATCTAGCTAAACATGGTCACAAAGCTTTGCTTAAAAAGTTTCAATATTGTTGCCAGGAGGTCGCCTATTTAGGCTATCTCCTGTCAAAGGAGGGAAGAAGATTGACACCTGAAAGAATAAAACACATTTCTGGCATGTCTGTCCCAAATACACAGAAGGAGGTTAGAGCCTTGATAGGTATGGCTTCTTACTGTAGGTTGTGGATCCCGAATTTCTCACTAGTGATCAAACCGATGTTGGCTTTGACAAAGAAGGGCATTTCTTCGCCATTGCCGTGGACCACGAAGCACCAGCAATCGTTTGATTTTCTCAAGACTACATTATGCTCGGCACTGGTTTTGGGCACACCAAACTATGAAAAGACCTTTGTGTTGTTTGTGCATGAATGTGAAGGATGTGCTTTGGCTGTATTAACGCAGGAACATGGAGGGAAGAATAGGCCGTGCGGTTACTTTTCTTCCACACTTGATCCTGTAGCATGCGCTTTGCCAAGATGTTTGCGAGCTGTTGCTGCTGCTGCTGCATCTGTAAAACAGAGTGAGGGAATGGTCCTTGGCCATGATCTAACCCTGACAGTGCCTCACTCTGTAGATATTCTACTGAACCGAACCCAAACGCAACACCTCACTGCCGCACGGTTGACGAGATATGAATTGATCTTGTTTGCTCCTCACATCCAAATTAAGAGGTGTTGTGTTCTTAATTCGGCTGAACTACTACCTTTTCTGCAAGATACTGCTTGCGGCGATGAAGAGTCACATGACTGTCTGTATACTACCGAACAAGAGACAAAGGGTAGAATTGATTTGAAAGACACTCCTTTGAATAATCCGCAAGGAGAGCTGT
Source organism: Ambystoma mexicanum (assembly GCF_040938575.1). Classification (NCBI taxonomy): domain Eukaryota; kingdom Metazoa; phylum Chordata; class Amphibia; order Caudata; family Ambystomatidae; genus Ambystoma; species Ambystoma mexicanum. The sequence goes on along the minus strand of NC_090921.1, from coordinate 341,901,012 downwards.
TTTTTGATGGCTCCTGCTTCAAACTCCCGGATGGTACATCCACAGCTGCTTATGCAATCACCACATTAAGCACGGTTGTGGAAACCAAGAGAATCACGCATAACTCTGCACAGGCCGCAGAGATTATAGCATTGCTTCAAGCTTGGGACCTTTCCGAAGGGCTTACAGTAAACATATATATTGATAGTCAGTATGCCTTTGGGGTGGTTCACAACTTTGGGAGACTTTGGTCAGAAAGAGGGTTCTTAACCTCACATGGCACAAAAATCCAGCATGGCTCCCTAATTGTACAACTGCTCTCAGCACTTGCGCTCTCTATTCAGTTAGCTGTCATAAAATGTGCAGTACATCGAATGATTACAGATGACATAGGAAAAGGGAATGCTTTCGCTGATCAGATAGCTAGACAAACTGCTACCGATCTCTTTACGGAGATGTATGCTTCAAGGGAGACTGTAAATGCCTATGCAATGGATGAGGGTGTTGGGTCTGTATGGGATATCCAAGCCGATGCCATGTTAGAATAATCCAAGAGGTGGGCTGAAGGCTTGGGGAAACTCGATGATGTTGGGTGGACGTAGTCGAAGGGAAATGGCTACTCCCTGACGCTTATGTAATGATGATGGTCATCATGGCCCATGGTCCTACGCATATATGTGCCCAGAAAGTCATTTAAATGTTAGAGAAACTTTGGGCAAATGACAAAATTTCGAAAATTGCCCAGCGCTATGTTCAGGACTGCATGATTTACCTACAACACAATGTGGGAAAGGGGACAGCAACTCGAAGGGGAAGTTGTGGGCCACCTTCTGTCCCCTTTGAAGTCATCCACTTTGATTTTATTGAAATGAAACGGTGCAATAATATGAAGTACGTATTAGTGGTCATCTGTGCTTTTAGTAAATGGGTTGAGGCTTTCCCTGTCAACGATGCTACAGCCATGACTACTGCGAAAACCATGTAAAAAGAATACTTCCCGCGGTTCGGGCTACCAAGAGTCATCTGGTCGGACAATGGTCCACATTTTGTCGCTGCTGTGATTCTTCAGATAGGTGCGGCATTACAGATCGACAAACGGTTCCATTCGGTCAGACACGCTCAGAGTACAAGACTAGTAGAAAGACACAATGGTATCATTAAGAACAAGCTCGCTAAGACGTGTGCCGGCACTAAATTAAAATGGCCGGACGCCTTACCGATCGTGTTATTAGCCATGCGTACAACCCCTCAAACTAAGACTGGGCTCTCTCCATTTGAGGTGGTAATGGGGAGACCTGCCAATATCTGGAATCTTCCTAAATGTAGATCTTTGAAGAATATTGAAAATGTACTTCTTTCAGATTATTGCAGACAGTTGACTAAAAACCTGTATTTGATTTATCACCAGGTGTGAGAGGCTTTACCTGTGCGATACGAGGGCCCGGGCCACAGCATACGGCCTCGGAGCTGGGTGCTAATCAAGGCATTTGAGCGCTCTTCCTGCCTTGCACCTCGCTGGCGGGGCCCATTCCAGGTCCTGTTGGTCACACAGACGGCGGTGCGGGTTTCTGGCAGAAAAAACTGGATCCATGCGTCTCACATCAAGAAACTTCCTCACCCAGTGCCACACGATACAGAAGAAACAGAACCCCTTGCTAACGCTGCAACCAACGATCCAAAAGCAGTAAATAGCGCCGAGAGTGTATTGGAGAATCTTTCTTAGCCCGTGAGGCTTGGGAAACCTGCCATTTTGTCTCCACACTCCAAAAATTTTGCATCCGTAAATTGACGTTTCAAATTCGGCATCTTCACTTGCTCCTGATACGTTCCAACGGGAAGTGACGACACATTGTTTCTGGATCAATCAGTGCCGGGAAAAGCAAGGTACAGTCTGCGTCCAAGAAAATAGACTTACAGCACGGTTTTGCTGTGCATTCGATAGACTTACGGCACAGTTTTGCTGTGCATCTGATAGACTTACGGCACGGTTCGGCTGTGCATTTGCAGAAGGAAAGGATCATCGAGGGCTTGTTTTTGCCCAAATTTGAGAAAGGGGATTCTGTTGGCTAGGGTTGTGGAAGGACTAAGAAGTCGCACGGCCGGGAAGTCACCAGCTAAAAACACTGGGGTCTGTCGTTTGAAGACTACAATGCCTGCCATCGCTACCGCTTGTATGGGACTGGTAAATGATCGTGTGACCAGCCAGCATAATGGACAAAGCACTTGGGCCCCGAAAACGTATTGCTGTGTTTTTATAATAATATTTGGTTTTATAATAGTCACTGTTTTAGGCCTATGGTACCTCGAGGAAACTCATTCTTTGGAGTCCTTGTTACCGACTGAAAATGTACCCACTGTTCCTACTTCCTTTGTACATTTGCATATTCTCTCCCCTAGGGACTCCCAGCATAGACAAAGGTACCACAATAATACTCTGTTACTTATCATGAATGCCACGCATACCATTTTTAATAGGTTCAACTGTTGTGTCTGTTCAAATTTACTGCAACATGGGGATAAGGGGCTAGGTTGGTATATTCATCCTTTTTCCTTTGACAACTGCTTGTTATGCTTCCCTTAGAGCACTGTTCTTTGGCCGTTGGAACGATAGCATCTCAGGGAACTTTGATGGCACTAATTTGAATAGTTTTGAGAAACGTGTTCTGACTCCCCTGGGATGCTCGCTTTTCGCAAATAGGAGTAAGCTTAACGTTGCTTCTATTAGGCCTTCTGATAGACTGTCTTGCCCTTTTCAATCTTTGATTTCCTTCGAAATGGCTCCTATAGGCAATAAGGATGACGTACCTCCTTCTTACACTGTTAACCATAGCCCTGATTCAGTTTCTTTCTGCATACAGAGGAATGGCACTCAGTCAATGGGAGATTTCAAAGGTTGTGCCAACGTTGCAAATTTGACTGGGGAAGACAGACCTTTGTTTGCAGGCGAACCTGTCTACTTTGTTTGCGGTAATGTAGCATTTCCATGGTTACCCAGGGATTGGCAGGGAACCTGTTATTTAGGGATCCTGTTGCCTGGGGTGTTCATAGCTAGTACAGTAGAGGTTTCAAAGGCTCGTCTACGGCGGGACGAGAATGGTGACACTCCAGCACAGGTCTTGGGAGATGTAGCAAAATCATTTGTGCCATTTTGGGGGCAGATAGCGAATTCCGAAGATATCAGAAGACTAGCGAGAGTACTGGAGAGAACCATCAACCGGACCACGGACATACTCTACAATATGACATTAGAACAGAAAGCGATAAGACTAGTAGCGCTTCAGAACCGGATGGCATTAGATGTCATTCTGGCTGAACGTGGTGGAGTGTGTAAATTAGTGGGGTACGCTTGCTGTGTTTTCATGCCAGATTCCTCCCCAACTATCTTCAAGGCAATACAGAATTTGCACGTCCTTAGTTCAGAAGTGCATGTTCCCGAGGGAAACTGGAATCTTAGCGCTTGGTTCTGGGACTTCTTGCGATCTTGGGGTTAGAAGGTACTTTCGGTCTTACTGATCATTTTGGGAATTATGTTGTTCCTTTGCTGTTGTATCCAGTGTCTACCTAGAATACGTTCGATGCTAGGGGGATGTTGCGCACAAGCGATAGGTACGATAGGACATAGAGTGTATGCCCCAGATAAAACCTCCAAGGAATACGTGTTAAAAGAAATTTTAGGGAATGACCTGATGGAAATAGATATTTCTGACAGCGATTCAGGGTACATGGACGATGATGCATGGAGTTATTTGCAAGGAGATCAGAAGTAGTTTAGCACTTGGCATAGGCCAAAAGGAGGGTTTGTCAAACGAGAAATTATATCGTACCTCCTATTTGAACGAATAATATGTATATTGGCCTACGCCAAGCTGCTTGTAAGCCACTTGCGAAGAAATCCGTGTTTCAAGGTCCTGACCTTAGAATCAATGTAGGCCACCATTTTAGGTCAATCCGGCATTTTAGGTTCTCTCTGTGAAGTCACCTTGTCCTTCGCTGACCTGTGTGTAAAGGATTACTTGCACCAATGAAGCTAATCCGCGAGCATATGTTAAGAACAATGTATCCAAATACTGAACCAAGAACACTTGTTTAACTACATTGTATTAATGTTTGAGAAGTCCTTTATGAGAAATCCTAAAATACACTTTTACCGTGCTTGTTGACGTATGTATTAAAGGCAAACTGGTTGCATGTAGATGTATGAACTCGGCATGAACCCTAGATCAGTATTGTATAAGAGGAATATTAACCCGAAGTAGGGTTGGACATCATGTTCGCAAATGGTATAAAATAGCAACAAATTCTAATGTACAGCGTCTCTCACTGAACACACTGAACCACGCTGGAGTTTGTTGTGTTGTACTGAGGGTCGATAGCTATCTGTTCATTTTCTTGGAAAACTGTTCAGTATAAAAAAAAAGATCTCTGTATGTTCCTTTGTAACCCGTGTTCGGTGTATTTCCTTTTGGGGTACTCAGCCTCGATATTTTGATTTTGTTTTCACAAGGTGTTTTGTCGACTGTTCCATGTTCTTTGCAATTCTAGACCACAGGCCAAGTACATAGTCTACCACATCTTGCGTAGGGAATCACATCCCTCTTTCACTAGACTCATGGGACCTCGTACAGGGTGTCCAAGCAGAAGCTCAAAGGGGCTAAACTCTACTCTGTTCTGTGGCACCTTCCTGCAGGCGAACAGAAGGCATGGCAGGAAAATATCCCATGTTATTCTCAGGTGCGCTTCCAAGCCACCTATCATGTCTTTCAGGGTCTGGTTGAACTGCTCAACAAGCCCATTTGACTGTGGATGGAAGGATGTAGAGAACCGGTAGGTGACTCCACACTCTTCCCACTTGGCCTTCAGATACGTGGATATGAAGTTTGATCCCCTGTCAGAAATGACTTCCTTGGGGAATCCAGCACGGGACAATATCCCAGGCAGAGCCTTCACAACCACAGGAGCTTTGATGCTCCTCAGAGTGACAGCCTCAGGGTACCTTTTCGCATCATCTACCACCACCAAGAAGTATCTTTTCCCTGAGCTGGTTTTAGGATCAAAAGGACCCACAATATTCATGCCTATTCTCTGGAAAGGCCACTCAACCACAGGTAGTGGAGTTAAGGGGGCCTTGGTGGTACCACCTTACTTGCCAGAAGCTTGAAATGTCGAGCAGGACAGGACAAATTCCCTAACTTTTACACCAAATTGCTGCCAGTAAAGGTGCACAGACAACTGGTCCGATGTCTTAGTCATTCCCAAGTGACCCCTAAAGGAAGTTGGTGAGCCAAATCCAAAAGGAACATTTTTGTGGCACTGGGGAATAGACAACCTTCTGCTGCCCTCTCCCTCAGAGTCTTTTGGTTCACTGTACAGGAGTCCATCCTCCCAGCAGACTTTGAATAGGCCAGGTGCCTCACACTTAGCCTGTTCCTCTGCCGGCTTCTGCAGGCCTGGAAAAGTGTGACACTCTTTCTGGCTTTAAAGAGGTCAGTATGATCTTGGCTCCCCGCGGATGCAAACTCATCCAGCTTGGGCAGACACTTCAGATATGCGCTCACCTGGTCCTCCTACTCAGGATCCTGTGCTGCGCCAGTCGACTCTGAAGTCACTGAGTCCCCACTACGAAAGTAGGGTCCTCAGTGGCTACTGTCCCCTCTCCCGCAGGAGTAGGGGACTCAGCAGTCTCTGGAAATGGATTATGGACTACGACCATGCTGGTCCCTCCGAAAAGCCCTCTGTAAGTACTCCAAGCCCTAATGCTCTGACAGTGTTCAATCTGGCAACCTTTTTAGCCCTCATTCGGGTAGCCGCTGTGACTATCTCAGGATCACGAAGATCATTACCCAACAGACATGGGACAAGGATGGAGTCTTTCACCGCTACACGGCGCTGGGTCATTTCACCTCGCCAGCTGAACTCTACTATCGTCAAGAGGCACTTACTCTTTCCATCAAACCCACTGATGCTACAATCAGGCCCATAAATATACTGGCCTGCCTGTACCCACTGCCGGGTGACAGCAGTGAGCTAGCTGCTGTGCCTCGGGACGCAGGAGGTTTGTGCCCATTGATATACACATGTTCTAAATAGAGTTGAGTATTATTGGGAACTGAGATCTCTTCTGGATATCCAGTATGGTTCCCACTCAGTGTGACCATCCCACATTCGGCCACTCCTTGGCCTAGTGGAAAGCCCTCCTCTCGGAGGCCCACACTAATGATGGCCTCTTCCATGAGTCCAATATTCGCTAAAGCTTGCTTGGGTAGGCCCTTGCAAGCAGGATTCCCTTTCCTATGGCCCAGCTCCTTACACATGAAACATCCTTTGGGTGGTGAGAGCATAGCTGTCTCATTGTTAGAGTTGACGGCTCTCTTCTTTTCGATGTGTTTGGCTGAACTAATGTTTTGGGATTTCCCATGAGTCTTTTGGGGACCTGACTTCGAAAAGGAGTGGGTTGGACCTTTGTCCTTCCCATCATGTTTTCTTTTTTTAAAAACAGGTTTTATTGGTTTTATTGCTCAGGCATATAAAACAAACAAATAGTTATACATTGATGAAATTCCTATTTTCTGGATCATCAGCAACGTGGCCAAACCACACCCATGAACTCTTACCTACCCCGCTACCCTGGGTTCCCTCCCTCAAAATCCCTTCCATCAGTGTTGCTAGTCGAGTCTCAGTGTCATCTCTACGTGTCATTCGGAGATGGGTCGGTTTGTACTCCCGCAGTGGGCTTGTGTCCCAGTGCCTCCCCTGAGGAAGCCCAAACAAACAATGAATGTGTGAGTGTATTCCATACCGTAATGTCTACATTAGTGTCAGAGGGGCCTACTCGTGCTGCTTTCTGCCAGACCGTGGTCTCTGCTTGTGCCCTTTTTTTAAGGTCCTACCACCAGTCTTCTAAAAGAGTGCCTTTCGGCGACTTCCAGGTCATTGCTATCCATCGTTTAGCCAGTATACACCCTAAATATTTCATTTTGGAGATAGCCCACAGGAATCTGTGGGGTGCGTAAATCGGGCAAGCAAACAGGCCTCCGGTGAGAGCTGGTGTATGCTAATGCCTCCCTTGCACATTTTATCTGCTATCCCTCCCCAAAACTGAGATATACTGTGGCAGGATCAAAACATGTGCAGCATCCCAGCCTCAGTGGCTCTGCATCTAGGACAATGCTGCCCGGCTGCTCCGGGAAACATTGATATCTTAAAAGGGATCAAGTATGCTCTATGTGTTACATACAGTTGGATCAGTTGCAACCATGCGTTCCGAGACACTCTTATGTGGTACTGCAGTTTCTGAGCCCATTGCGTCTCCAGGTACTTAATCCTTAGGTCCTCCTCCCATTGGGACTTTATGACTGCATCAGATCCAGGACTGCTCTCTAGGAGGAACCCGTACAGCCTAGAGATAGTGTGTGGGCCTTCATCTATGTCATACATGGTGTCAATTAAGGAGAGTGCACCTGCCGCTTCTACGTATGTTGGCCATTTATGCGCGACCAGGTGTTTTATGGTGCAGTACAGTAGGTACTGGCTGTGGTGTAGACCCAAAGTGTTAGTTCCAAAGGGTGTAAAGGAGGTACCTGTAAGCAAGTCCCCTATTGTGACAATACCCTTGGGTTCCCAGTGTGTTCGGATTCCCCTATGCACTTAATACGCCTCTGGGGCCAATGAGGCCAGGGGTATCTGCATTGAAAACTGGTCTTTTAGTTTCATCAGTGTTAATGACCTATCCCACAACTGTATACCCAATGTCACCAAGTATGGGTAAATATTAACTTGTGACCGCCCACACCACAACAACTCTTTCAAGAAGGTGCATGGAGCTGCCGGTTGAAAGAGCTTAGTGTCCGGGGTGGGGTCGTCCGCCAACGAACCACAAACTGAAATTGCCTGTCACATAGTACAGCTCGAAATGCAGGCCTTAATGCCCCCCTCCTCATACAGTCTTTGAAGTGAGGCTAAAGAAATCCGACATCTGCTTCCGTGCCAGAGCAATTCCCTACATCAGGAGTCTATCTCTTTGAAGAAGGCCTTCGGTATGTTGTAAGGGATATTTGCAAAATAATGCAGGAGCCTAGGGAGGACAACCCTTTTTAGCAGTGCCGCTCTGCCCATTACTGACAGGGGCAATTTGCTCCAGAATGTCATAACGTTCTTTATCCTGTCCAGGGCCTTCTGCGTATTGTTGTAATGCTCCTTAAACGGATTGTGAAAAATGTCGATCCCCAAATATCGAAATGTGGTTACACTCCACTTTAAAGAGGCCAACTACTTTTAAACACCACATAAATAATTATGGGTACAATCATCACCCTGATGGTGCTATGCCTTTCCCGATAGGTATCGCACCATATACTTTATACAAACTTTATCCATTGAGGACCACGTTAGTGACGTCACACGCGCATGCGCGTGTTGATGTCACTGATTTATTCGTTATAAATTCCCCGCCAGCGCCGAGCATGGAATAGGATGAACTTCACACTTCCTGTTTCCATGCTGTTGCGCCATTAATTTAAGGTAAGCTTGTGAGATTTAACCTATAGGCAATACTATGCCAGCCTACACTCATAACTATCCATAGTCATTGGGTAACATTTTATTTTATCTTTAGAACCTGGCTACAGCCTTTGTACCATACAAGCCTGGGTTGCCCAGCAGATGGCCTTTGCGGGCCAAGATGATCCTTGTTACTATATCAACTTGACGAAAACATTTGGCATTTTTTTCAACCTCGAGGACATCTGTAAGTTCCTTGTTACAACCTATGTGGGTTTGGGATATTTAGAACTTGGGATACACGATGTTAATTGCTTTTCCACCCCTGTCTTCCAGATAGGACTAAGCTCCTATACCCTGCATCTCGATTTCCCGAGTAAACCGTAGACTCTTTCTCCTGCTGTAGTCACCCCCTTTTTTTATAAACAATAATCACAAGGTTAGTCCCTGTAATTGACGTGTCTATTCTTTATTTAGCAACGCATAAAATACATCTCTCCTTTCTCTTACCATGACTAATGGGTACTATATTATGACATAATATACCTCGTAGTGGTACTTGACTCACACTAAGTTTAATAGATTGAATGGATATGACAGTAATTTCAATGCACAATGGGTGCCTATACATTTTGCCATGCTGTATAATACCAGTTAGACCAAGAAATGTCTTGTTTACTAGAATACATTCCATGATGACTATAATGCCTTCTTTTGTTTTAAAAAACTATTGGATATGAATATGATGTTAAAATATTTTTGTAAATATGACTGTACATATCTTTTTTAGAAATTTGATCTGCCCCTGATGAAGAGTTTTGAATCACTCGAAACGCGTTGGGCCCTCCACAGCTTCAACATCACGAATAAAATTAAGATTTGTTCTTGTGACCTTATCTGATTGAAAGCCTATTATTTGAACAACTGTGTCTTTTCAAATCTAGTTAATTCGAATTCCCTTTAGAAATAATACTTGTAATACTGTTTAAATAAAAAAATAATTACTGGTCTGGTTTTCCAGATATAAGAAAGTGTGCAGGGGATGTGAGTTCCCAAGTTGGGAATTTAGCTGTTTCTCTCATTGTTCTATACAACCTAGGTGTCAAGGTTGTTCCTCTCTCCTCTGCACCTCAAAACTACTTACTTTTCTACTTATCACTTTCCCTAACTATTACCCTAGAGTTTTATCTATATCTCTTCTATTAGGGTGTGCCACAAAGGTCCATTTTTCTTCTTTACACTTTAAAGCCAACACTGGCAGGTTGTTAGGCTGTGTGTTGGCCAATCTGGCTAATGGGAACAGAGAAGACTTCTCCATACTAACTGTGATGCCCGAGAGCTGAGCGAAGCTAGCAAGGACTTCTATTATCAATTCTAAAATATCTTCAGGGTTTCGCAGGTATACAAGCAAGTCGTCTGCATACATGGAGAGAAAATGGTGTGTTCCCATGACCGGTATGCCCACCGTAATGTACTCCGCACTTATGTACGAAGCCACGGTTCCATTGCCAGAATATACAGTAGTGGTGACAGCGGGCAGCCCTGTCTTGTGCCCTTCTCCAGCATCCATGCCTTAGAGAAGTGCCTGCCCGTTTTAACCCTTGCCTCCAGCTCCTTATATATAATCTCCACCCAACGTGGCCTGTAGTAAAGGCTAAAGCCCAACCTGCGCAGGGTGGCATGTAGGGTGGCATGTAGCCAGTCCCACTTAATGGAATCAAACGCTTTTATTGCATCAAGAGCGGCAACCGCACACACAGTGTCTCACAGGAAGCAGTACTGTACATGATGTGGTGTAAAAGTCGTAGATTCCGGGACATAATCCTGCTGGTACATAACCCGACTGATCAGGGTGTATCAATGTATGTATTACTTTCTTTAACCTATTGGCTAAGGTTGCCGACAGGATTTTGCTGTCTTTGTTAAGCATAGACAGGGGTCAATAAGAGCTACATTCCTGCAGAGGTTTATTGGGTTTCAGCAGGGGTACAATGATTGATTCTCTCATGCTGAGCGAGAGGATGCCTGAATCATACACCTCATCCAAGGCTTCCAGGAGGTGAGGGGCTAATTCTGTAGCAAATTCTTTTAAAACTCTCTAGGCAGACCATCTTAGCCTTGGGTTTTCCCTGTGGGTAGCAACCTTATCGTATTTACCAGTTCCTCAAATGTGATAGTGGCATCTAACTCACTGACCGCACCCTCCTCCAAACTAGGGAGGTCTATATCGCCTAGTACTTCCTCCATAACTAGGTCTGTTGACCTGGGCGTTTCCTGGTATAAGCTACTGTAGAAGTGGTAAAAGACTGTGTTAATGCCCTCCTGAGTGTTACACATGGAGCCTTGTGGCGTCTGTATTGAATAGATAGGTGCACGTTGTTCCTCCTTCTTACATAGCCACGCCAATAGCCTGCCTGGTTTGTCCCCCTCTGCGTGCTGTCTCTCTACATACCTAGTATAGCTATGTTTCCCCAATCATTCCCAACAGCTCCAACATTGCTGGCGCAGTGCCATTTTGTCCGCTTCCTGCTACTTTACTCTACGTGGGATTGTGTCAATGCTTGCAATGCATCTTCTGCTGCAGACAGTTCCCTGCATAGCGTAGCTTGAAAACCCACTTATTTGGCAATTGCATTGCATCTAACTACCACCTTTAGAGTTTCCCACAGAGTACCATCCCGAGGCACACTGTCCTCATTGTGCTGGAGGTATTCTTTGATGTTGTCTTGCAAGTGGTTTCCCAAAGCGGGGTCCAATAAGACCAGGCTTCTCAATTTCCATGTTGGGATAGGGGCCTCCCTCATAGGTGCATACAGCCACTGTAGCTACAGTGGAACATGGTCTGACAGAACTGTGCTCCTATAGTCCGCTACCATGGAGTTGTCCATCATATCCTTCCCCACAAAGAAGTAATCCAACCTAGTGTGGACCGTTTGACTGGAGGAGGCATGGGAGTAATGTCTAGTATTCGGGTGAAGCGCCCTGCAAATATCAATTAGGTCAAATGATGCTAAGAACAATTGTAGGACCCCAGCAGGCGGGGAAGGTTTCAGAACATTGGAATCCTATCTTTCCATGCAGGAATTCAGGACGCAATTAAATTCACCTCCCCATATTACAGAGCCCTCTCTATAGGGTCTGATTCTAGGGTAGAGTTTCTGAAAAAAGGCTGCCGTGTTGTGATTGGGTGCATATGAATTTATTAAGCAAGTGTCCACATTCTCTAAAAGCCCCTACACGAGCACTATTCTGCCCTCATTGTCTGCCTGATGTGTGTCACCTTGAAGAGCACAGCTGGGGCAATCCAAGTCAGTACTCCCTGGGCATACACTGAGTATGTAGAGCCTATAGTCGCCCCCCCATTCCCCACTTTCCGGTGGGCAATGCCTGCTTCTCAGGCATGAGATGTGTCTCTTGCAGCAGGCCAATATCAATTTTTTGCCTCCGGAGATAGGGGTACCCTCTGTTCCTCTTGACAAAATTATTCAGCCCACAGACATTCAAGGTTAACAGTTTTATCTCACTAGCCATGGACAAACACATGCGCTAAAATGGGCAAGTGCATCTGACCCCTCCTCCCTCTATTCCTTTTACCTCCCCGTCCTGACCCATCGCCAGAAAGAAGGACCTCTGCTCCGAGACTGTTAATGGCAACACAGATTCCCTTATTATAACTTCCCCAATTACTCCAACTATGAAAAGTTTCTCAGCATTGGTACCCGTGCTCGGACATGTCTGCTTCTCATCCGTGCCTTCGGGAGTCATCCCTAGGTCATGCGCAGGCACAAAAAACAAGCACCTGAAAAAAGAAGAAAAACAAACTTTGTAGGAGGGTTAGTAGCTCCTAGGGAGAGATCTGCTCCTTTGGAAATATCAAGTTCCGTTGTGGTGTGCATCCAGCCTCTGGGCAATACAGGCAGCTTCTGAGGTTCCATGGGGGAATCCAACCTCGCTGTTGGTTTGTTTGTTCAAGGAACATTCACCGGCTCTCTGTTGTCTGTACCGCAGTTCAAATATATTTCCGCCTCATCCCGTCGTCAAATTCCACCTGTGTCTACTTTTGAGGTATCCTTGCGTTTATCTGGTAATGGGTCATTCCCAGTTCCTGTATTAATCCCCTCCCTGTCCATCCACTCCTGTACCTCTTCAGGACGGTCAAACAATAGGGTGCGGTTTTTGTGCAGGACTTTCAATCTTGCAGGGTACATTAGCATATGCTTCAGTCCGGCATTGCAAAACCTGGCTTTAGTCGCGGTGAACTTCGCCCTGCTTTTCTGGACCTGGAAAGTGTAATCCGGGTATACCGCCAAGTTTGCAGAAGCCCTCTGCAATGTACCACCCTGCCTGGAGTAGGCCAAGATCTTCTCTCTATCTTTATAGTTTAAGACTTTTGCTATTATCGGGAGTGGGGGGGGGCACTGGGCGGTGTATTCCTGATGAGCACCCTTTGCGCTCTTTCTATCGTAAATCCTTGTGAAAGGTTCCTGGGCCCATTGTCTTGTAAAAATACAATTCAATGTAAGTCGTGGGGTCTGCGCCCTCCTCTCCTTCTGATAGGCCGATCACATGCACATTATTTCTTCGTGCCCTCCCTTCTGCGTCTTCCGCCTTACTTTCCAGAAAATGTACTTTTTGTTGAATTATGTGGATCTGGGCGCCGTTATCCTGTGCCATTGCCTTATTGTCTTTCTGTTGAGATTCCAGTTCAGTAGTCCTCTCTGCCAGCCTCCTCACATCTTGTCGTAACAGCCTAACATCAACTATTACTTCGTCAATGTTGGCGCTTAGCGTTGTCCTCAGCTCCACGATTGCCTTTAGGATCTGATTGCCGGGCTCGTCTGCATCCCTCCCATTGTAACACATCATAGCCATCTTGTCTATGGGCTTTTGGGACGGGAGTATGGCATAGTTGTCAAGTATTTTTGGACAGCTCTTCCCTTTGGTAGCCTTAGGAGACATCCAGCCTGTTAGTGCGCTACTTTGTTATTCGGCTGTCTTGAAATCGGCTGTTATAATGCCCCAGCGTTCTGCGCTGATCTTCACGCACCTGTATTTTCCTCCTGTCTCCTCACAGGCACTGACCCATTATTGTCTTACCCATGAGACCAGGGGAGAGAAGCAGCGACGAAAGTCGGCCGGGAGGGTTCCCTGTCAGGCCCAACACAGACCCAGTCACACCTACCTCCCTTGTGGTCTCCTCTTGTGGTGCTGTGCCAGGGTATCTGGCCCCGGAGAAGCTATGGCATATAGAGGGTGTCCAGTTATTGGCCGTGTCCAGTTATTGAGCTGTGGCCTCTCTGTGCTACCCCACCTTTTTACAGGATCCACTGTGTGTGCCCCAATAGGGCTGTTGTTTAGGGTCCCAATGATGTCCTTGGGCCAGCATAGTGCGCAGATTCGCGGACTCAGCACAGGATTTGTAATTATGTCTTTATGTACTATGTGCCTTCTCCTCCTTTAGGGTTCTATTCCCCCTCTTGTGGTTCTGCAAGTGTTTGGAAGCCCTGTGGGCCTCTATCGGGAAGGGAATATACCTCCTGCCGGCTCTCCGACAGAGAACGCCTCTCTTGCAGTCAGGGCTGGACTGGGAACTAAAAGAGGCCCTGGAAATAATTACTGGGGACCAAAAGAGGCCCTGGAAATGAAGCTCAAAGTGGGCCTATATGACACATTTTCAGCAAGCCCAATGCTTTTCCTATGAGAAAATTTGGAAATACCACATAAAAGAGGCCCAGGGTGCAGAGGCCCACCGGGAAATCTCCAGAGTTCCCTAAAGGCCAGTCCACCCCTGCTTGCAGTGAGAACAGGAAGGCGAGCGCGCCTCCAACAATTCGTTTTGCTGCTGTCCTTTCTTCACAGAGCTTTTGTATGCCCCACTCGTCCACTGTTCTGTATGGGATCTTGTTTCCCACTTCCTATTATGGGGGTGTGCTGGGTTATTCGGCCTCAAGCCCAGAGTGATGCACCTTCCGCTGGACCCTCGTTCAGGAGCGCACCCTGTGATATGCAGCCCCATGCACACACTCTTAACGCCATCCCAAATCCGGTCCCAGGCTGCTGTAGTCGCTACGGGTTAGCAGCTCCCCGTTTCGTGAGGTGCGTAGGCTCACCTTGTTCCTGCACTCAGTAGTCTTCTTTGGCTCCTTGGTGCAGGAGCTTCCCTTTACAGTGCATCTGTGCTCCTGCAGTGAGCTTTTATTCCTCAGGGCCTTTATGACCACACAGGGATTTGCATCGGCGTTCCAGTGTGATTCATTCCAACACTGCTGCCGTTTTTACTGCCAGCCGTCTCCCCGCGCCTATCGCCATATTGCTTCCTTTGTTCAGCAAGATGGCATAGTTTCAGAACACGTAGTTGTTTTGCAGACCAGAAAACCTTTGCCACGATATTCTGACAGGTCTTTCCTCTTGTTCCAATGCACATTACCATTCATGCCTTAATTGACAGAGTTTATCAGATCTGGCAGGAGCTCCTCCTGAAGCAGCCTCACACCATAGCTGCTGGCCACGCCCCTTTTGTCCTTCCCATGGTTTAGGTGTGCTCGTCTGAGCATTTTTTGGACTTACAAACCTGTCGGAATCCTTTGCAAGCTCCCTAGGGTCTGTAATGGTCTTGTCCACAAGATGCTTGTGTAGGTCAGCCTCACAATTCTTCAATACATGCTCAGACGCAATCAAATTGTACATCCCTTTAAATGTGATAACTGTGTTAGCAGACACCCACCAGCTCAGATATTTCAACGACAAGTGTCAAGTGTATGAACACTTTAAATGTCTGCCCACCTTTCTTTCAGAGCTCTCTGAAGCTCTTGAGATACTGTTCTGGGGTTCTACAGAACTTCCTGAGGAGGGCTGCCTTCATGATCTCATAAACGGGCCTTTCCTCATGAGCTAACTGAAGAATTACATCAGTTGTGGTGTTGGTAAGCGACACATCAGGGCTGCACCCCCACAGTACCTCCTCCACCTCCTGTAGCTGCAAAGCAGGTTCGAGCACTTAAAACCAATAAAGTTATCCTTCCTCACTTTAAAGCCTGCAGTAAGTCTTTGGGGATGTGGCAGCTGGGTTTATCCCGGGCACCATGGTTTGAGCCACTACCATACTTTCGCTAGAGGGGGATCTGTTGACCTGCTTCTTCTCTTCGAGCGCCACCTTGCGTAACTCTATGGTGACCATGTCCCACTGTATCTGTTCGTCTAGCGCTAGTCTCTACTCCTCCAGCAGGAGCTTTCTATCCTCTGCCTCATTAACAGCTGTAACAATTACAGGGCCACTTAAAGACCTTGCCTTGGCCAGAGACCTGCGGGATGCCGCATTAGCCCCGGACCTCACTGAAACTCTAGAGTGTTGAGAAACCACACTTCCCCCCAGTGGGATAGTTGCCGAGAAACACTGCTCATGCTGTCTTCCTCATCATCTTCCACTACACCATCTTCATTCAGGTACACAGGGACTAGCCCATCCCCTGGGGTCTTCTCCCCAACCGCCATCGCATCTACCAAAGCTTGGAGGCTGGTCAGCAACTCAGGTTTATTAACCTTAGTGCTGTGGGGAACTCCCCTCTCTTGACATAAAACGCGCAGGACATCCTTGCTCATGCCTTTCACAGTTTATATGTCAAGATCCATGATTATTACAAATACCTAACAATGTCTAAACATTGCATGCAACAGTACTCTTATCATTGCATGATTAAGCTGTGCACAAGGCTCCAACTAAATCCGACCACTTGCCACCAATGTGATTAATCAAATTCCGGGGCACCAGTGGTTCAGGGATGAATATTGGTTTCTAAACCATCAATCAGCCCCACAACTCTAGTACACCAGTAGTAATGCAAACAGATTGGAAACACAAGTCAATTATAAACCTCCTTGTCCAATGTTGGTAACGGGGACGGAACGACAGGCTTATCTTCAAAAGGTTGTGGATTGTTGGTTAGTTGCAACACAGCAAAATGCAATTATTACCCAATGATAAAAGGGAGTGTCCAGTCAAGGTTGTATACAAATATCTACTTTATTATTATCACAACAGACAGTTCTAGCACACTACAAAATACAACCCACCTTGTAAAGGAATGCAGAGGAAAGACGGCTTCAAAGAAGGAAAAGGGATGCCCTCTGGATACTGACAGGAGGGTAGTCAGTATAATAATTAATCGCAATAGTTCAAGGATACTTGGTTTCAACACAAAGGGAGCAATGGGTCCTAGAATGTCCCTATGGACCTTCGGAGAAGGACCAAGGGGTCAGAACCATAATGTACCTTGTGCT
The DNA here is from genome assembly GCF_040938575.1 of Ambystoma mexicanum. NCBI lineage: Eukaryota > Metazoa > Chordata > Amphibia > Caudata > Ambystomatidae > Ambystoma > Ambystoma mexicanum. The sequence continues at coordinate 341,884,260 of NC_090921.1, read as the reverse complement.
GTAGAAGTTCTTGGTGCTCGACAGGGTCGAGTCAGTTTCAGAGCACTTTGCAGCTTTTGTGACAGAATTCAAGACGGGAGACAGCTACGGGTATCAGGCAGCAAGCAGTTTGGCAAGCGAGGCTGGATCGACGGCTGCAGGCTGGCCTACATGGCGGCTTGGGGTCAGGAATCCTTAACTCAGTGCTGGCCAGCGGTTCTGAAGCACTGGTCGAGCCGTCTCAGATGGCTTTAGCCACTTCAGCATAACAACTGTCAGGGGTGTAGTCGGTTGGAGTTCTAGGGGCTCGACTGGCTCAAAAATCTCAAACATGTCTTATAAGGTAGATGTTGGTAGATGCTTGTCAATGCACTCCTACTAGCTTCTTCACTGGGCTTGTGTCATCCTTTAAGGCGGATAGCCTAAAGCTGAGGAGAGTGATGCAGGTAGTGCCTTGTCCTGGATTTGGTTCAAAGACTCTCTGGCACTTTCCACCTAGGAAGATTGCTGCAGAGCCTAGCAGGGCACACTGTGTGCTGGCTGGGTACTGGTTCTGGAGCTTCTGGAGGGTCATCTGGATTCAGTATCTCCCTCTGTTCACTGGGAGATGTTTAGTGGAGGGATCTTGCTTCCCTCTTGGTGGTCCTGGCCTTCCTTCGCTGGCAAAAGATGTAATTCAGACTGTACCTGTAGACAGGGTTCAATGCTGAGTTCTTCTTCCTACTCCTGTCAAAGTCTTCAGATGATCTACCCAAAACAGGGGCTCAACCCTCCTTTAATGCCAAATCAACCACAGGGATTGGTGTAGGCTAATCCTACCTTAATTAAACAATCCTAGGTCCCCACCAACATTCTCCTATATGCTTGAGGTCATAACCATAGTGCTTTGCAACAGAAAAGAAAAAGGGGTGAAAACATGTCATAGTAAGTCCCACCCATCTTCTTGCCTGTTGTGGATCAATGGGTCTCTCTTGTTAATGGAGCTCTCTGTGGTTCTGTGGTTAGAGGGGCAGGTCTCCCTTGCAGCTGCGGTGAGAACAGACGTTCTGTCTATGTCAATCCACATACTCGTACTTTCTGAATTGGGTCATCCTCCAGGGGGGTCCCTACTGTAAACATACAGTCCTAGACATGATATTTCACTGTCCATTGATACTAAGGACGGGAGCTGGCTTCAGATTGACTGAGTGCATATCAAAGGTTGTTGGGGTTTCATAGCTTCTTTGTTAACCTCCATGTTGGCCTGTTCGAAGTAAACTATATTAATATGCTAATTATGTTAATCGCTGCCACCATCTACAGCGCTGAATACAAGGACACAGTGGATCCATGGAGCCTTTGATAGTCAATTAGGCTGGCCCTGGCAGGGGGAAGGATTTGCCCTCCCCCATCTGAGATGACATGGTGTAATCCTGGCTGTCATATCCCGAATAAATATGACAGAGGGAACTGCGCCTGTAGACTGTGTCCACCCAGAGTAGACTGGCCTATGTGTATGTCATGAGGTAAGCATAGAAAAAGATGTGAGGATTAGCCACTTACAATTTCCGATGTTGATCTACCATCATTAAATTTCATGGAAAATTTCAAACAACCCAGGAGAGCGCACACTTACTGTGTGGATGGTCTAATTCCTCACATACCCTCCAGCCTCAACATGTGAACCACCACCCTACTGAGGGTCTGGTTTGTCATCAAGGTGAACGTACCGGCTGAGGCCATCTGCATTTCCATGCTGGGAGCCTGGTTTCTGATGAATGTCCATATCTAACCCCTGTACGGATATGGCCCAGCGCAAAAGCTTAGGGTTCCCACCTTGCATGTCCATTAACCATCGAAGAGGCCAGTGGTCCATCTTTATCCTAAAGTGTGACACAAAGATGTAGGGTCAGCTTCTTTATGGCCCACATGACTGTGTAAGCTTCTTTTTTCAACAGCGGCCCAGTTCCTTTCCCTTTTTGTCAATCGCTTGCTAATGTAGGCAAAATGTTTATCTACCCCTTGAGAGTTCAGCTGTGCTAAAACTGTTCCAATCCCAAAATCACAGGCGTCTGTCTGGATAATGTACTCCTGGCAATAGTCTGGCACTTTCAGAACTGGGGCCCTGCACAATGCATCCTTTAAATCCTGAGGAGGTTTGACAGGTGGGGTCCAAGTTACCTTCTTTAGCATTTTCCTGGTAGTTACATCATTCAGTGGCATGGCAATGGTCCCATGCCCCTTCATGAAGGATCGGTAGTACCCAGTGAGAACTAGAAAGGCACTCACCTGCCTCTGTGTGGTAGAGATGTCACAATACTTCACAGCCTGTACCATTGCTTCGAGAGGTTGTTACTTACATCCACCGACCAGGTGCCATAGGTAAGTCATTGCGCCCTGCGCTATCTGTAACTTCGTGGCCTTGGTAGTTCGACCTGCATACTGCAGCCCCTGAAGCACTTTTTTCAGTTGGGATAAGTGATCCTTCCAGGTGTACCTGAACACAGCAATGCTGTCTAAATCTGCTGAAAAGTGGCAGAGGCATTCTTCAATCCGAATGGCATCACAGTGAACTGATAATGTCATTCTGGAGTTGAGGATGCTGACCTCTCTCTCGCTCCATCTGTCAAGCCGACCTGCCAAAACCCAGCCGTGAGGTCAAAGGTACGGCAGCACCAAGCTCCTCAATTTGCTCATCTGCCAGAAGAATGGGGGGAGCATCTGTGTTTGTGACAGAATTGAGACCCCTGTAGTCCACACAAAAGCGGACTTCAGTCTTCCCATCACTGGTCTTTTTAGGGACTAGTACCATTGGGCTAGCCCAGGGGCTGTGGGATGGCTCTATCACGCCTAGGAACAGCGTCTTGGTAACTTCCTCCTTGATGGTGTCCCTGACCTTATCAGACATCCGGTGAATCCGACTCTTCATGGGCCTACTGTCTCCAGTATCCACATCATGTGTGCACCAATCTGCATGACCTGGAGTCAGTGAAAACAGACTCACACTGTCCCAGTAGCCGATGACAGTTTGTCAGTTGCTGTTCTGACAAGTCTGACAGGCTGACACCTTCAAATGACCCATCTGTGGCTTTAGTTTGCAGAAGGCCTGGGAGGTGATCAGTCTCCTCCTAAGTCTCTCTGCCAGCCACTAATGCCACAACCAAGTCATCCCAGTTTTAATGGGGTTTTAGCCGGTTGATGTGAAAGACTATGCGCATATGTTTAGGTCCTTTCACATCAATGCGATATTTCACCTCACTGACTTTTTCCAGCCCACAGTAAGGACCAGTCCACTGGTCCTGAAGGGACTATGTTTGACAGGCTCCATAATCCACACCCACTGGCCTGTAAAATAGACTTTAACAGTGGCCTTCTGGTCATGCCTGTGCTTCATCAGCTCCTGACTGGCCTTTAGATTTTTATTCGACTGTTCCATGTACTTTGCCATTCTAGACTGAAGGCCAAATACATAGTAGGGAATCTGGGGTTTAACTACCATCCCTCTTTCACTAGACTGAGGGGACATCGTACTGGTTGTCCAAACGGAAGCTCAAAAGGGCTAAACCCTACTCCATTCTGTGGCACCTCCCTGTAGGCGAACAGATGTTGTGGCACGAGAATATCCCATTTTCTCCTCAGGTGCTCTTCCACGACGCCTATCATGCCTTTCAGGGACTGGTTCAACTGCTCTCCAAGCACATTTGATTGTGGATGGAAGGATGTAGAGAACCGGTAGGTGACTCCACATTCTCCTCACATAGCCTTCATATACGTGGGTATGATGTTTGATCCCCTGTCAGAAACGACTTCCTTGGGGAATACAACATGGGAGAATATCCCAGGCAGAGCCTTTACAACCATAGTAGCTTTGATTCTCCTCAGAGGGACAGCCTCAGGGTACCTGGTGGCATGGTCTACCACTACCAAGAAGTATCTGTTCCCAAAGCTGGTTTGAGGATCCAAAGGACCCACAATATCCATGCTTATTCTCTGGAAGGTCCGTCCAACCATGGGTAGAATAATTAAGGGGGCCTTTGTGGCACCACCTGACTTGCCAGAAGCTTGGAAAGTCAGGCGGTACTGGAAAAATTCCCCACCTTTTACACCTTAAAAGTGCACAGACAACTGGTTCAATGTCTTAGTCACTCCCAAGTGACCCGCAAAAAGAACTTTCTGTGTCACTGGGGAATCACCAACCTTCTGGTGCCCTCGACCTCAGAGTCTTTCGGCTCACTGTACAGGAGTCCATCCTCCCAGTACACATTGAACAGTCCAGGTCCTCGCCCTAAGCCTGCTCCTCCACCTTCTTCCGCAGACCCACCAGAGTTGGACACTCTTTCGGGGCTTTAAAGAAGTCAGTCTGATCTTGTCCCCTACCTGATGCAAACTCATTCAGCTTGGGCAGACCCTTGAGATATGTGCTCACCTGGTTCTCCAACTCAGGTTCCTCCGCTGCGCCAGGCAACTCTGAGGTCACTGAGTCCCCTGCTACCAAAGTAGTGTCTTCAGTGGCTATTGGCCCCTCTCCTGCAGGAGTAGGCGACTCAGCAGTCTGTGAAACTGAACTAGTGGCTAACGGCTCTGAGAGTGTTCAATCCGGTGATCACTTTAGCTCTCCATCTGGTAGCCGCTGCAACTATCTCAGGATCATGAAAATCATTACCCAAAAGACATGTGACAGGGATGGAGTCTTTCACGCTACACGGCGCAGGGTCATTTCACCTCGCCAGCTGACCTCTACTATCACCAAGGGGCACTTACTCTTATTGTCAAGCACACTGATGCTACAATCAGGCCCATCAATATACTGGCCTGGCTGTACCCTCTGCGGGTGACAGCCTAGCTGTAGTGTCTCGGAATGCAGGAGTTTTGTGTCCATTGATATACACATGTTCTAAATAGAGTTGAGTTTTATTGGGAACTGAGATCTCTTCTGGAGACCCGGTACCGTTCCCACTCAGCATGAGTCCAACATTCACTATAGACAAAACAACCTTTAGGTGGTGAGAACGTAGGTGTCCCAGTGTTAAAGCAAACAGTTGGTTGACCAGAAGAAATAACACTGTACTCTCAACCCACCCTCCCTGCAGTGAATCATCATTCCCCGATCAGCAGCACATGATATAGAGCCTACCCTCCACTGTACGGGTCCGCATCTCTCAGCAGGACTAAGCCTGAGGAAGTCCTATGCTCGGCCCCTAGCCTCTTAGTGAATCGAACCGAGAACTTGGGATCTATAGCACCGGCAGGGTCGCCCCTATGGAGCCCTGATGAAGGCGGACGCAAAATGATGCAAATCTGCCGAAACGTGATACGAACTGGGAACACCTGTTTTGTATGGTTCCCTGTTGTACCAGATTCTGTACATTCAGTCTCTGCCACGTTGGCCTAAAAGATATCTTGTTTTCCCTATGACCCTGGAACATTTATTGTCACAATTAGAAGGATTACGAAACATAAACAAGAAATTTCCTATGAATTAGAACACTTTTTGCAATTTGGGCGATTTTATAGCCCCCCCGTTTCTAATTTTTCCTTTGTATTTATTCACAGAATATCCACCCATTGATATTAGCATGTATACTGTCATACAATAATGAGACTATTGAAATCCATCTGTATACTAATCATACAGTTTTCTATGTTTACCCTGTTGTATATACTACACTTTTCTTTTGTTATTTGATGTCATTATGAATTGTTATTGTTTTTGCATATGTATGTTGCATTCTTCAGCATTGTTTCAAAAATCCATGCACTATATGTTTGTTTGTATTAGCAAATAAATTATTGCTTTCGAATTTCTGTATTCTTGAACACAGTGAGCGGTTTGTTCATTTTTTTGTTCACCTCTTGCTTGGATCTGCAACTTAGCAGATCAACCCTTCCACTAAACAGTGGACCTGCTTAAACACCTGAACCGGTCCAACTAAACAATTGCCTTGAGTATTGTTCACTAGCAAGGGCACACTCATTTGTTTTCATGCAGTGTTAGAGGTGCCTGCGCTCTTTTTTATTGTGTATGGCTGAACTAAAGTAGTCTTTTGGGGACCTGACTTCGAAGAGGAATGGTTTGGACATTTGTCCCCCATTCTTGTTAACATTTTGTCTGAAGATTTCTCTTCTGGTTTAGGTGTGCTCGCCTGAGCCTTTTTCTGGACTTGAGTACTTACAAACCTGTCAGCAGCCTTTGCAAGCTCCCTAGGGTCTGTAATAGACTTGTTCACAAGATTCTGGTGTAGGTCAACCTCACAATTCTTCAAAACATGCTCACACGTAATCAAATTTTACATCCCTTTAAAATGTGTCAACTTTATGACATTGATAGTTAACTAGGGTGGCCATGGCAGGGGCAAGGTTTAGCCCCCCGCCTTCTGAGCTGACATGGTGTAATCCTGGCTGTCATATCGCAACTAAATATGACATGGGGCAACTGCGCCTGTAGGCTGTGTCCACTCAGAGTACGCAGGTCTATCGTGCGGTGAGCATAGGAAAATGTGTGCGGATTAGCCCCACACATTTTCCGTACGTTGATCTACCATCATTCAATTTCATGTAAAATGTCTAAAATCCCAGGCGAACACACACCCACTGTGCGGATGGTCGAATTCCTCACACCGGGAATGTTTAAACATCTTATACCCGACATGGGGAACACTGAGGTATCTGCCCTTTGAAACATAGATTCATTAAGAGAGGCAGGTGGATATGTCTTGCCTGCTGGCAGGGAATGTGGGCGCTGTGCAGTATAAGGCTGTGCTTGACAGACGTGTTTCCAGTCCACCCATACTTATTGATAGGAAAGGAAGGCACAGAGCACTCAATGTACACTCTGAAGGGGGCCTGTGCATGCCACTATATAAATGCACTGATCACTTATACCTCCTGGGTAGGTTCTGAAGGCAATGTGCATGTACACATTTGCAGTCCTCATAACAGCCCTCTAAAATGTAAGCGCCTGCACTTTCTAGATTTACACTTAGTGGGATCCTTATTGTGGCACAGCACAGATCTGCATTTTACAGTTTTTTTTGTTCATGTGCGGATAGTAACTGGATTAGAGGCATTCCTGTCTGCACCACACCTGCCGAACAATGTATTATGATACGCTGGAGCACGCTCTGGACATACCGTCTGGTCGTCTTCTCCGTACAGCTATCAAAATCATTGGAAATCTGACTCCATTTTTCATTTGATTGCTAAAAACCTTAATCTCTGACCAAGGAAACAGTCTCTTTGTCCCAAGTAGCTTAAGCAAGCTGCGCACATCAGGCATGCCCCCCTTCCCCATTCGGATTTGCGTGTAACAGTGCCTACTAATGCACAGCTTGCTGACCAATATGGCAAAGTGCACGTAAAGTGCCAAGGGCGAGTATGCTGGTCCTTTTTGCATAGACTTGCATAATAGCCTGGCAGTTAAGGGGTTAAGAAATGGCAGGTGCGGCAGTGTGAGATACGCATTATCAGCACGATAGGCAATAAGATGGCAAGCTCTGCTGATGGAAAATAAACTCCAGCAAACGAGTGCCCATTGGAGGATGCTAAAAAGATCAGGCATGCCCAAAGGAGTGTAAGTACAAAAAGTGAATGGATTCACTGTACAAAAATTACTAATGCATGCCAGTCTCAACACAGCTATGAACAACATGCGAAATGGATAGAAGACCTCATGGCTTAATTCAAAATATTATGTTTTAATGTTTCAACGTCCTTGTGTAGAAAAAAAGAAATTGGTATAACAGGCCTTTTCTGATTGATTTTCAAGGCATTCTACTGCAACAGACTCACATGAACCATGTGGTTCAATAGCACTCAATCTTCAAATGTAGGCTCCATCCATGCCACCCTGCTTCGTCTTCTTCAGGGTTGCAGGTAAGGTTAGAAAGGAGCTTAAATACATGCATCACTTTGCTTCTAGAAATATTGACCTTTGTTCGAACTCTGAACTTGTGTGCACACAACAGCGACTGAGTTCACTTGTTTAGAATTATGGAAGGAAGGCAGGCCAAAGTTTCTCAAACATCTCAACTCCTGCACTGACTGACACGTCTCTCTTTTTTTTGTCTAATGCTAATTGTGACACGGTCCATTCTCTTCCCACTCGGTATAAGAATGCATGGCTGTCCAAGATTCAGTTTAACACAAGAAATTGGATTTTGTTGTATCAAAAACACATGTGCATTGACATCTTCATAGAAGTCTCTTACTGATCCGGTGGAAACTATCACATACACCCCCACCCTCCCAAGGTTAAAGGTTTGACTCCTGGCTTAGATGCTTCCCACACTGGAGTTGCTGGTTAGCGGTTCCCTGCTTTTGATGCTCAAAGCTCTAGAAAGTCTGACGCTGTCCCGTTGACGCCGGAAACTCTCTGATGACCCAGAGGTGATGTCCTTAAACACCAAGCAGTCCGAAGGTCCGCGGACACCGGCCCGAATGCAGCAGCAGCAGATAAGCTTGAGGATAGCCCTGCGAACATCAATGCTGCCGCAGGAGTAGATGAGGGGATTGATGGCAGAGTTCAGCACGGCCAACGCCAGGGCCCAGTCCATGTTCCGGAGATGCTCGCATGTACGGTTGTGGCAAAAGACGTCCAGGAGCAGGAGGACAAAGAGTGGGCTCCAGCAGATGATGAACGCTCCCAGAATCATCAGGACCGTCTTCAGTAGCTTGAGGGACTTCTTCTGGTTGTTGACGCAAACCCGTTGGGCACTACCCTTCACAAGGTGGTAGATGGAACCATACAATAAAATGATCCCAAACAGGATGATGCTGAATATGACGATACAGACTAGAATATATTTCTTGGAGTAGAGCGGAAGGAGGGAGGAACAGTTTGTGAAGTCACACACGCAGTTCCATCCCATCAAGGGCAGCATGCCAATCACAATGGCCAACATCCAGCAGAGGCCGATGAGACCATAGACCCGGATGGTTTTACTGAGCTCCTTCTCTGCAACAGGCTTAACCATGGTGGTGTAACGTTCCACAGCGGTGATGAGAAGGCTGAAGATGGAGGCTGCCAGGGCCACAAAGAGGACCCCCTCCCGGAAAAACCATATGCTGGGGCTGAGCCGGAATGTCATGTTCCCAGACATGCAGAGATTAAAGAGGTAGGCAATGCCAGCCAGCAGGTCACTCAGCGTGATGTTGGCAATGCAGTAGGAGACCCAGCGGCGGAAGCGCATGTTCTTGATGATTGCCAAGAGGACGACCAGGTTCTCCAGTACAATCAGACAGCTGATGGCGATGAAGAGCATCTTCATGATGTCCATGCCGCCGTCCGTCCGCGGCTTGCGGAGGCTCAGCTTTCCTGTCACGTTGTAATGCAGGAGGATTACGTTGACGTTCATCTTGGCGATAGACTGCAGGCAATGGTCCACGCTGTGCGCCACGTCCATGGTGACAGGAGACCCAGCGATGTAGCTGCCACCAGAACACGTACAGCGAGCGGTCTTCAGAAGCTGCCAGTGGCCTGTGGGGACAAAAAAAGAGATCAGGAGAACTTAGAAAGTGAAATTGCATCCTCGAGTACCCAAAATCCGTGCTCGCTCTTTGTAGGGTTTCGTGTTTTGAATCTAGGCGTTATCCACATTGACAATCTTTACTTTGTGCGGTTTCCCCTTTCAGCGACTTGGTTTGAAAGGTGTGAGGTGTTGTGTGGATAGGAAAGATGCTGAAGATAGGGTGAGCAGGTAGCAATATGAGAGATGGGCAGAACCGCTCAATCACAGAGGAGATGCCAATATAAATCCAATGTGTCCTACACTTCTAATATCTTACTTAATTATTACTTATATAGCAATATTACCCTGAAGGTGGTGTCATCACACTATATAGGCACAGGCGCAAGGTTTCTAGGGGTTACAAGTATTCATGTATGCAGTAGATTTGCACGGCTGAATGACAGGTGATGTGGGGGTTTGGTGGGGACTTGGGTAGTACAGTGTTTCTACACTGGTGGATCAGGGCTGGTGGCCCATTACTCGAAGGTGAGTGCTGGGGGTCTGCGGAAAGAGCTGGACTTTTCCCTGTTTTTTTAAAGGACAGGTGTTATTTATTAATTGTGTATGTGTAACACGCCCTTAAACCACATTGGCCTCTCTTCGTGCCTCTTTGATCATTAACATAAACATTGATTTTTTCATGCATTTATTTAGCGCAGTTATGCAAAGTCCTATATATAAGAACGAAAACAGTACATCCAAATGATTACAAAATTCAATTCGTTAGAATAAATCATTTCCCGTAGCAGACTTGTCAGACCAAGAAAGTGCATTAATGATTGGAAAACGCTAATCTCAAAAGGTCTTCTTTCAGACATGTCCTAAACAAAAGAAGAGGAGTACAAGATGAAATCTTTAAAGGAAAATCAAGGAGGAGGTAAATAAGATTAAAAAAAATAGAGTAAAGGGACATCATTGTCCAGGAGATTGATATAAGTTAATGAGATTCGAAAGATGAGGAGGCGCAAGTCTATGATCGCTGACATGGGAATCTGTAGCCGTCGGTGACATGATCAGAATAACCGGGAAGGGAATCAGAGGACCCAGAATGTGAAATAGACAGAAACACTGCATATTGTGGAAGCCCAACGGATAAAGAGCAGCAATAGTTTGAACGAGAAAGAGCGAAGGATGGAATCAGTCATTGTGTAGAATTGTATGTATGCCACGTGGTGGATACCACACAACACGCCACATAACAATATTTCAGCACCTTTAATCTTTTTTGGTGGAGCTGGTTGTAGGACGGGGCAATCGGCTCAAAAGAGGAGATTCTGCGGCAACTGCGGGACCAAGAACGGACAAATCAAGGTTGGTCTAAAAGGTGTCCAGAATCCAATGCCCAGCCCTACTCTAAGTCACAGGGTCAGGGGCAGGCACATATTTGAGAGGTTTTTAGGGCCACCACGTGCTTCTTTATTTTTGTTGTCCTGGCAGGTGATCACAGCAGTGACTGCGTTCCGCTGGGATGTTGTCACGCTTTTAAGGTCCCCTACTGGGTAAAGTCTTGCTTTCTGCCCCTTCTTGCACCAGGGGTCCCTTGATAATGTAAAGGGTGAAAGTGCTCTAGCAGTTCTGCCAGGCAGTGTGCCCTCCCCTTCCTGCAGTTGGGTGATTGACAGCTTGCAGTACTTATGATCCCCACCAGCCACGATTTTCTACAAACTCTTGATCTGGTGCTGTTGACCCAGATAGCACCAGTATGTAGACTCCCGCCCCTAGCGGGTTGTTCTCCAGCTTATCCTCTCAAGGCCTGGGTCCTCCCCGCCTTTGGTTCAAGGTCCCCAGCAGGCTCCCTCATCCAGCCTTCCCTCTAAGCCTTGCCTCTTTTACAGTGGTGATCACTTAGCTCTGCCAGGTCATGTTTTGCAACTGTCTTACTCTGTGGCCATCTTGGCCATCCCAGGCACTCTCCCCAGTTCGCCTTCTTCACCTTTCTCCGTTATGCCTCTGACTGTCTGGAACGCAGTCCTAGCACCCTCAAAGTCAGGAGGCTTCTGCATCTTTTTATAGTTAGGTTTGCGCAATGTTTGTCTCAATGCCTGTTCTAGTTTCTGGGTCCCTTTCTCTGTTACTGTAAGTGTTCGTGATTGGGGTAATCCATATTCCCCCCCAAGGTTCAGATAGGACCACGTGCAGGCCTTTTTAATGACTGCATTCCGTGCTCGCCCATGCCCCCATTGTCTGAAGTCTTTGTCCGCTATCTAAGGGTTCAGTCTGCAACATCATGGTGGCGGACCCCACAGGCTCTACCCTGGGAATGGTGCAGGTAGGTTTGTAGGCTCAGAAAGAGTGCATGTGTTCATTCTGTTGGCTGTTCTCTTTCGCTGTATATTTTCCGTCTGGCTCTGCTATGGCATCCATGCCAGGGTTGGTGCACTTGAGGTGCACTCTTTGCACTGTCCCGTTTCGTGCATGGATCAGCGGTTGGGATCCGGCGCTGCCAGCAGAAGAATTTCCTCATTCAGCGAACACAGAACGCATACTTGCTTGGGCTGGTTTTTATTTTCTTACTTGTGGCTGATTCTATTGCTCTTTCTCCATAAAGGGGATGGTAGACCAGATAGTGGGGCACCCAAGGGAGGCTTAGGTGAGCTCTAGGGAATCGCCTCAGGATCAGGATGATGCCATGCAATATGGGATCAATCCTTAGTTGAGTGCTTAGAAGCTGGAGGAGTCCGCCATAAAGTGCTAGAAGCCTATTTTCCCTGGTGGGCCCCATTACAATTACAATACCTTACCACAACTTGCAATCTGCATTTAGCAGCAAAAGAAGTGAAAATAAATCTGTACAAATGCATTCGGCGAAAGTGTAAATCAGCACCAGTGGGCTAGACCATTGGCATGGACATTATAGCAAAACAAAAGAGGTGATAGGTTTGGAAAGAATCCTAACCTCTGGCATTGCTCTGGACAACCCTCCAGACCATCGTTTTTCAAGCCATTACAGAAAGGGAAAGACCATGTGCAAATCAGGCTTGGTCCCACCCCAAAAGGGGCAGTCCAGCCCGAACTGCTATGTCACATCCCTTCTGCACGAGCCACCAGCATAGCCAGACATGTTTTGGCCTTGTTGGGCCTCATCAGAGAGGAGCAGCTTGGGTCTCTAGACCCAGCAGGCACAGGACCCAAGTCTGGGCATACCTGTCCCACTCATGGCCACTATAGCAAAATGAAAGGTGATGGCTGGAAGGTTTTGAATTGATCTAAACCTCTGGCATTGCTCTGGGTAACCCTCCAGATCATCGTTCTTCGCCTGCCAAGCCGTTACAAAAGGGGATATACCACACGCAAATCAGGCTTGGTCCCACCCCAAAAGGGGCAGTCCAGCCCGAACTGCTATGTCACATCCCTTCTGCACGAGCCACCAGCATAGCCAGACATGTTTTGGCCTTGTTGGGCCTCATCAGAGAGGAGCAGCTTGGGTCTCTAGACCCAGCAGGCACAGGACCCAAGTCTGGGCATACCTGTCCCACTCATGGCCACTATAGCAAAATGAAAGGTGATGGCTGGAAGGTTTTGAATTGATCTAAACCTCTGGCATTGCTCTGGGTAACCCTCCAGATCATCGTTCTTCGCCTGCCAAGCCGTTACAAAAGGGGATATACCACACGCAAATCAGGCTTGGTCCCACCTCAAAAGGGGCAGTCCAGCCCGAACTGCTAGGTCACATCCCTTCTGCACGAGACCACCAGCATCGCCAGACATGTTTCGGCCTTGAAGGGCCTCATCAGAGAGGAGCAGCTTGGGTCTCTAGACCCAGCAGGCACAGGACCCAAGTCTGGGCATACCCGTCCCACTCGTGGTGACTATAGCAAAACGAAAGGTGATGGCAGGAAGGTTTTGAATTGATCTAAACCTATGGCATTGCTCTGGGCAACCCTCCAGACCATCGTTCTTCGCCTGCCAAGCCATTACAGAAGGGGAAAGACCATATGCAAATCAGGCTTGGTGCATTACAAGCCATGAACCTAAAAAAACGATGGATTTCCCCCTGGCTTAAGAAGGTCTTTGTCCTTCTGGAATATGTGGTGGGTGAGTTCATGGCATGAAGTGTCCAGGAGAGAATTGCAAAGTATCCGTGTCCAAGAACAGAGTGGATCCTCCAGCTTCATGCATTTGCAGAGGATCTGTTAGGTACAGTGGGTGGCTTCCTCTGCCTAATGATTTAATTATTGACATATGAGTCGCTGACATTGCTTTTTCAAACAGAGTTAATCTGCTATTTTATTCATTATTTTTAATGTGACAGGAAGTTATTCGCCTCCCAAATGTAAAATAAATAAATTAGAGCAAATGTGTGGTTTCTTCTGAAACCATCACCACATCTCCAAAATCAGAAGAGTGGATGGGGCCAGAGATCATTAGAAACTGGCATGAGATTTCAAGTCGACTTTCACCCAAAGACTAGTGGTGGTCGGTCCATGGTAGCAAATCCTGGTTTGCTTGTAGCTGAGTGCGTCATGCGTGTGTGCCAGGTCTCCGAGCACTGGCCTGCATGCTTCAAGCCTGCTGCATATCTGCGCGCGCTGGAGACATGTTCACACATGTGCTGCATGACTAAGCTCAAAATATAAGGGGAAAAAGCAGAGCTGCCGACTGAGAAGATGGCAAGAGCGCGGATACTGTGCTCCCCAACTTCGATGCTTTGAACTCTGACCCAACACAGTTCACTATGCTGCAGCGGCCGAAGTGTGTGACAGGAAGCAGTGGAACCATGTGATGTATCTGAGTCAGGAAAGACATGGAGCAGGAACCAGGCTGACTCAGGTAAGTGTAAAAGGAACAGGCTTTATTCTTCTTAGTTGCATAGGTATAGTCAATGAAAGGTAGGAGAGTAAGAATAAGCCTCTGCCCTGGTTCCCAGTCTATCTCCAAGTGCCAACCGACACTCTCTGGAATCCCCATGCCTCCAACACTCTCAGCTCCACTTTAACATTCTATGAGGCCCTTTCATACACAAGCACTAGCTACAATCATACCAGGATACCACACCATGCTTCATGGTGGCCCGCCCCACTGCCCACAAACCCCATCGCCACATCTGCTTCCACAAGCAGTGCAAACCCCAGTCTTAGGTCCCGCCACTCCTCCATTCCACCGCCACCACTGTGTAAAGGCCCAAACACATGGAACGAAAAAGCTAAATGCATTTTAAACGACCGCCTTTACCTTTGTTGATTGTCCCCCACATCATGCAGCTTTACACACCTCCCGTTACCAATCACCCACCGTTCACACCTCTCAAGGGCCAAGGTATATCTTAAAGCCGCCACTCCCACCTGTGCAATAACCGCCGGTACAGCTGTGTCTGCAGTACTTACGTGCAAAATAATAATTCTGATTAGTGTGAGTGAAGGGTTATGATGGGGCTTGGTACTGGGTTTTGTCCCAATCAGGCAACTGAAAAATTAACCGCACCCTAATAGTTCTATGATAGCTCACGGTGCTAGGCAACTAGCGGCCTTTTCATTTGCCCACATCCGCCGGCAGGCGGAAGCGCCGGCTGCCGACACGAAGGCCCATACCAAGGCCCCTGTTTGCTCCCTGTTCGCGCCGTGGAGCGAGGAAGTGCCCTATCCTGAACCTTCACATATGACACCTGTCCGTTACGGCGCTGGACACTGTACCGCAGAACATTCAATCCCAGACGATGATGCGCTCCTGACTTTAGGACATGTACGGAACACCTAAAAAGAAATGCGGTAAGACTCTTCGTTGTCCTGACCTAGCTGAACCCAGTATGGTGAACTCACCCAGCTTGACGTCCTTGTTGCCCCGAATGGATATTAAGGTCATTCCCTTCTCTCATTCGGGAGTGCCCTCACTAACTTAGTATCACATTTTCATTACCATTCTAGTTACGAATCACAACCTTCTTCAAATGCTCATATGAACGCCATGCCCCAGCCCCTATGCTCAGTATTTGCATAGCGATTGACGTTAATCCAACTGCTCGCAACCTGCTGCACTCACCTTAGTCAGACTAGCTGAACCATTGCCTCTGAGTCATTGATTGCATTCTGTACATGTACTTACCTAGACAGATTAGCTGAACCATTGCCTTTTGAGTCATTGATTGTATTTTGTACATGTACTTACCTAGACTGATTAGCTGAACCATTGCCTTTTGAGTCATTGTTTGCATCTTGCACATGTACTTACCTAGCCAGATTAGCTGAACCATTGCCTTCTGAGTCACTGATTGCATTTTGCACATGTACTTACCCAGACAGATTAGCTGAACCATTGCCTCTGAGTCATTGATTGCATCGTGCACATGTACTTACCTAGCCACTTCCTGGCTGGTCCTACCTCTGCCCAGCGCAGAATTCCTCTACGCTCCTTCCAGCGCACTCTCACCCCACCGCACAGACGGTTAGGGCACTTGGATCACGATATGCAGCCAATGCCAACTGCTAGCCACCTTATTCTCACCATCATCGTAGGGTTCATCATTACCACATCCCTTTGTCCCCCACCCCCAGCACCGTTAAGACCGACCCTCATCACCCTACCCTACACCATCCCACAATGCCCCTTAGTAACCCATACCTCAATGAACCTGCGCTATGGCTCCAACACTTCGCCACTAAACCTACACCTAATCCACCTTGTACGCTCCAAGTCAGGAATCTTAGACTTGGATCCAGACTGCCTCGTGCCCCCGTGCCCCTTCCATTCAGTACACACATGCCACCACTATTACACAGAAATTACCACCATCCCACAGCGCCATCTCTGCCAAAGAGCTAAAGGGTGCCCTCATGAAAGCTAGATCTGTTACGGCCCACGCGTTGGACATCTCTGACCTCATCACCACTCATAACCTCGATTTTGCAGCCATCACCGAAACTTGGTTACACGCAGCCTCTGGCCCACTCCTTGCCCTTGCTATTCCCAACGGTTACTCTATCATTAGAGCTGACCGACTATCAACATCCAAAGGAGGTGGAGTAGCATTCATACATAGAAATAACATCACACTTACAATCATCCCCAACACTGAGCTCAGTTCCTCAGAATCCCTCTCTGGGAAACTCACCTTATCTCCAACTAACACTGCAACTCTACACCTTATCTATAGACCTCCAGGACCACTTGGCTCCTTCATAGATGGGATCATGGTCATTCTAACTATCAATACTAAACCTAACTCTCAGGTATTGCTTCTAGGTGGCCTTACCTTGGCCTACTCGACACCAAGGATCACTTGGCTTCCGAGGTCGCTACCACATTAGCTAATTTAGGATTCCAACAGCGCATCGACGAACCTACCCATATTAAGGGCAGAACGCTCGACTGGATTACTGACCTCAATTGCAACACCACCATAAATTCCAACCACCCTTGTGCCTGGTCCGACCACCACATCATCATCTTCCACCTACCAGCGACCAACCCTCTCATCACTCCCACGATAGCTCCAGCCATTCCCACAAGGAATAAAAAAGACATCACCAGGGATAAACTACTCCCACTCATCCTTCCTATCCTGAATAAATGTGTGTCCCAACATAACGACCCCACAGTCCTAGTAGACATCTTCAATCATACACTGCTTAAAGCCATTGATAATATAGCACTGCTTAAACTATGGAAAGCTAAACAACAAGCCCATTTGAATTCCTGGTTCACCCCGCAGTTAAGAACTTTACGCAAAGAAAAACGCAAGGCTGAATCACTCTGGAAGAGCCACCCCTGTGACTCTAACAAAGAACGCCTCATTTTCACCACACACAATTACAAGGAAGCGATTTTACAAGCCAAAAAGGAGACCTACAACCAACGTATCTTACAAGCGGAATCCAACACTAAGGAGTTATTTAAAATCCTTAAAGAGCTGGAATCCCCCTCCCCCGCTCCCGATACCTGCACTAAAGACAGTAAATGGTGTAACAACATCCAAAAACTCTCCTCAACAAAATCACCACCTTGCAATCGAAAATTAACGCCAAACAAACTACCCTACTCACCAACCCCCCCACTAAACCCTCCACTATCCCGATAGCCTCCTTCACTCACACACCTTTTAGCTTCACCCCCCTCACCATCCTCGAGGTCGAAAACATTATTCGCAATTTAAAACCCTCTAACTGCCAAGGTGACTCCTGCCCAGCACCTACCATTAAAGAAGCAGCACATGACCTAGCTCCTTTTATAACCACCTTCATCAACTCTTCATTCCTAACGGGAATGGTACCCAACAACTTAAAGGACGCGTGGGTTATCCCTCTCCTAAAAAAACCGACCCTGGACCCCGAAACCCCAACTAACTACAGACCTATTACCACTGTACCGTTCCTACTCAAAATACTTGACAGAGCAGCATACCTGCAGATTCAGAACTACTTAGAAACTAATAACCTCCTCGGCTCAAGACAATCTGGCTTCAGACCTAAGCACGGGACTGAAACAGCTCTTCTTGACCTCAAAACTCAAATTGAGGACCTTAAAGACAAACGGTAAACTGGCCCTTCTACTACTACTGGACTTATCCGCTGCCTTAGATTTGGTCAATCACCAAATACTATGTCGGCATCTGAAGTCCGCCGCCCACTTCTCTGACAACGCATCCAATTGGATTAGGTCATTCCTCGACAATAGGCACATGAGAGTTTTCTCACCTACCGCATTGGCCGATCCTACACCAGTCCCTTGTGGAGTCCCGCAAGGGTCTTGTGTCTCCCCTACTCTCTACAATGTTTTCACCAAACCATTATTTGATGTGCTTGACTATCTGGGCGTCACCTACACGAATTACGCTGATTACACCCAGATACTCATACGCATCACTGGTGACTACATTGTTGACTCTAAAGCCCATAATGACATTTACATTGTCATACAAGCATGGATGGTCCAGCACGAGCTGTGCCTCAACGATGACAAGACTGAGCTTCTCATCTTAAGTACGCAACAGAGACTTAACAAACTGAGTCCCCTGTTCGGCTCCTTTAACATTGATGGTAATCTAATTAAAGGATCTAGAGACACCAAAACTCTGGGTATCTACCTGGACGCCTCCTTGACTCTCACCAGACAAACTAATGCAGTGGCTGCTGCGTTTGCCTACACCTGCAAATTGATCTCAGCCTTTCGCCCATTCCTTACCGCCCAGAACTGCATTACCTTGGCCAGGACCTTGGTTATGTCCAAATTAAACTACTGCAATGCACTGTACCAAGGCACTAACCAGGGTAATCTTAACAAACTCCAGACTACCCAAAATAATGCCATTAGAGCGGCTCTTAATATCCCCCGATCTGCCCACATCTCAGAAACCAGGCAGAACCTTAACTGGCTCTCAGTCGCCCAAAGGATCTTCCTGAAAGCACTGGCCCTTACATACAAATGTGTTAACCACCAGGCCCCCACATATCTAGCGTCGCGATTCTCTCAACATATACCAACGCGAGCGCTTAGATCTACACAATCCAAAGGTCTTGCAATCCCTAGATTCAAGCTTCAGACTGCTGGGGGTGCCAGCTTCCCTGTCTTGGCAGCCAAGCTTTAGAACACTGTACCACTTACTAACAGAACCTTACCATCATTTAACCTATTCAAACTCAAAGCCAAGCTTTGGCTAGTTACATCTCACTAACAACTACTCTTCTGACTATGGACGGGCCACCTGGGACCCAGCTCTGCTTTGTTCCGGCACTACTGTTCTGCTTATTGCCCTGATTTGCAACGTCATTTGTATATTCTGTTTACAATCTGTTGGTACCATTGTGATGATATGCCATACCTGTAATGTTCTGCCAAGATATGCGCCAGGTTTCCCTTGGGCCTGGTCTGCGTTATATAAATAAAACAAATACAAATACAAATGCATCTAAACCAGCAGGGCTCAAGTTCAAATCCCCAGTTACAGTCCACTGAAGAGCAAGTTTCAATTTCTTCCTACACTTTTATTTTAAAATGAAACCATTCTGGAACGGATTATTTTTCAAATAAAAGTATAACAACAGTAAAACTTAAAAAAGTAGAGGGGCACTGCTCCAAACTACTCACGCCCACCTCGACCACCGCTATGCTGGCTTGGGCTGATGGGAGCTGTAGTCGACACCGTCTGGGGCGCCAAAGGTTGCAAACCTCCATTTAGATGGCCCTGGTGGTCCTTGCTAGCATTCATACTTAGGCAGCAATGAATATATCATATTACAGAAGCATGGAAGGTATTTCTGGGAACAAAGTGGAAGATATTTAATTGCAGCATGAAAGGAAGCTGCAGACCATCTGGGAAATTGTGGCAATGTGTGGTTTCTGCTGCTGTCACGGGTACATGGTTCACTGATAGGTGGTAAGGGTATTAAAACGGTTTGTATGTTTCGGGGCGAGGGATTTCTGCAACTTCAGCATCCAGCCAGAGCCACTGAGGCATGTGGTATTGCAAAACATTTCACCAGTGCACACAAGCACCTATTCACACTGCCACAGTCATGACACATGTTATGTGGCGGAGATTTTATAAAGCTCCTAATCGCCCCCATTGTCGTCTCCGAGTGCTGAGGCTTGCCTGGAAGCTGGCGTGTAGGGTGGGCGTCTCCGAATAAGTTTCAAGAGGATAGAATAGCTCAGGGGGTGGGAGCAAGTACTGCTGCAGCAATCTTTGGAACCCAAGGTCTCCCACCTCTGATTTTCAGGGGGCTTGCTTGGTTGTATAAGGAGTGGGCGGTGCTTCAGAGATTTGTGTAACGTTCAGGTCATAGGTTAAAACCTCTGAAGGTCAGCCTCAGACTTTCACCGTTCTTGGAGCAAAGAAAGGAGCGCCACTGAGTTGGGTATTTGGGACACGAGTTGCACGATTTACTGTAGTGTAGCACAGGGTGTGTAGTGTGTACAATATCTGTCGGATCAAATCATTCAAAAATGTTTTCCATCATGAGGATTAGGCTGTGGAGTGTGAATGGAATGTTCAAAAGTGTCCCTTAGTGTGTTATCAAACGTGGTCCTGTTCTTGACGAAAATATGGTAACCCTTTCAATCTTTTATTATAGCGGCCATGCCAAGATTATTTACAAATGTAGCAACAGGGGTCAAGTCCTAAAAAAAAAGTGGGGTGTGGGGGCTCATTAACATACCAATTGAATGCGGCGTCACCAGAAATGAGCATATTAAGGGGCCTTCTGAAAAAAGGGGGGACTCCTGAAAAAAGTGGGTGGGGAGACTCTATCCACCTGCGTGTAGCCTCGACTTGAGCCGTGTTTAGCAATGTGTGTAAATGGAGCACTTCTGCCTGAAGCCCCCTCAACTATAAACTTTCATTTTGTAGTCATGGAAGTTCTATCATTCTCATAACGAATGGACATGTACAATCTGTAGTTTAGTTATCAAATTATATCAGTAAAAACTAACTGGATTAGTGGTATTGTGCGTCTGAGTGAAGGGGTGGCAGGAGCTGCTGGGTATGATTACACACTGTTAGCAAGAAAAAACGAACAAACAGGAGAACAAATCCCTTTTGAATGAAAGAGAGCAAAAAAGAAGAAGGAATTCTTCCACAGCCTGTATGTGAGTATTGGGCTAAAGGCCGAGAGGGGTGGGAGGTGCTGGGAAGAGAGAATAGGGGGGGAGTCCCTGACATCCCACAGAGATCGCATCACTTCAGCCCTAAAAACCCTACACTGGCTCCAAGTTAAACATCGCATCACCTTCAAAACAATGTGCATAACGCACAGGGCAATCAGTGGACAAGGAGCAGAATTCCTACAAAGGAAAATAACAGTCTACAAACCAACGAGACCCTTCCGATCGAGCAACGAAATCCGCCTGGAACTCAAACCATACCTCAAGAAAAAACTTGGAGGCACCTCCTTCTACCACTTAGCCGCAAAAAACCTGGAACAACATCCCAAAGGAAATAAGAAACACTGAAGATCACCTAAAATTCAGGAAATCACTAAAAACCTGGCTCTACAACACCACAGACTAAACCTGAAAAACAAAACTGGTAAAAAAGGATAACTAAACCGAAAAGACACAGACATCCCTGACCGGGGAGAGTAAAGCCCACGGCAGCTGGACGGGTGACATCGGATAGACAGGAACACAGGCGGCACACATGGAGATTGAGTCAACTGACCCAGACAATCCCACCAACTCCTCGCCCGCACCGTAATTTAATTACCGCCAAGTACCACATTGGGGTGGAATTTTAGAGACATTGACAATACCCACACTACCTGAGAGGTTGTCATTAGCAGAAGCACTGGCCACGAGAGTCTAAATGGAGGATAAGGGGAGCCACGAGAGAGCATGTTAGAGGTGGGGGCCAGAGGAGTAAGGAACCTGTAGACCAGTCAGACCCAGATCAGGACAGAGCCGTAACAGGGGAGACTATGCAAGCCGAGCGCTTCTATTCAGGATAGAGATGCAAACTAACCAACCCTACTAACAACTTCCCTTTTTGCATACACCTCTCAAACCCAAAACCAAACACAACCAAAACCTACAGCACAACAAACCGCACAAACTTCACTACATTGCAACAACAAAACAAAACACACATAGCCTTGCACAACAGTACACGACGACTACCGGCCGCAAACACCCCAGGCCCAGCCAACAGACCCACCGGGCTGAGGCCGCCAACAGCACATCACTGCTCTCTTGCATTTTCCCTGCTTCCTCCCAGTTACTCAACACCCCCTCTCCATTTTCAGAGCCGCCAGAGCGCCAAGGGACCACTACGGTGGTGATAGTGCACGGTACAAATGTCCTTTAACATTAACATCCCCATGAAGGTGAAGAGAAAGCGCTAAAAAGGGGGACAAGTGACCTTGATTCATGAACAAAGGATTGCGGAAAAGGAGGATTGCTGTAGCCTCATAGAAGCGTTAAGCAACCCACTGGTGCAGAAAGGGGGAGCGAGGGTTGTGTGAAGTCTGGGGGAAGGAAGAGACACCAAGGGCCTGTTTCTCAGGTGTGTGCAAACGTAAGAAAGTGTTCTTCCATGAAGGAGGAACACTGTATTTACAAACACCATATTCTGATGAAGAAAGAATGTGGTGCAGAGACATGAAAGCCTTGGCTTTTGCATGTGCCTGATTTATGGCTTGGCAACAGCCCTAGCAACCATGGGGAATGCAAGGCAGCAACATGGAGGGGATCCTCCTCCCAGCAGCACTGGTTTAGCAAGACAAAAAAGGAGTAAAAATACAGCACCTCTGAGGTGCCGTTAAACTCCACTGCACACCTTTTCTCTTTATAAACAATGCATTTATTAGACTGCAGCACCACTTTTCTAGTTTAATGAAGGTTTAAAAAAAAACTTTCTTAAACTAGAAAAGTGGCAGTCTCTTCAGAAATGCTTGCAATGTCACTGGAGCACGTTTCCCCCACAACATGTGATTTTAGCAGTTTTTTGCTGCTGGAAAGCACATTTCCCCTCTAATAATTCCACCCACCTCAAAATGATGGTGCTGAAAAACAGAGAGGAGAATGTAGTATTTCCACATACTTTTTATCACAAGCTCAGAATCAGGCCCCCAGTGTTCCGGTACCGGGCATTTCTTTGAAGCAGGAGGCTGAATCACTATACGGCTGCACAAAAGTTCAAGTAATTAGCAAACCTTGTGGTATTGCAAAATAAATTGTGACACAATATAGCTTGCCAGATGAAGGCATCTGTGGGCATTTGTCTCTGCTGCCCAAATGCACTACATTTGAATTTGCATTAAAATCAGCTTTGCACTTGAGGGATGGAATACGCGGGTATTTTCTTCAAGGGTGAAAGACTGATGTTTCTGAGCGGATATATGACATTTGTGTATAAAACATGTGTACAATTAAATGCTGTCTGCCATGTGTGCATGGCAGGCAGCATTTAGGTATGCAGTGTTTACTCCTCATTTGCAAGGCATAGTATTTGCACTCTGTCGTGCAAATGATGAAGATTTCGTGGTGGGTCCCTGGCGACACCTCAGTGCAAACATACCAGGTGTGAAGAATTCGACCCTCAGCACTCTGGGTGTGCGCTCACCTGGGCTTTTTTGCAATTTGAAATTGAATGATGGTAGATCAACCTTCAGAAAATGTGTGGGGCTAATCCGCACACATTTTCCTATGCTCACCGCATGACATGCAGATAGACCCATGTACTCTGGGTGGACACAGCCTACATACTAAGTCCCCCGTCATAAGTAATTGGGATCTGACAGGTGTATACCCGATGCATCTCCATAAGGGGGAGGGCCAAACCTTCACCCTGCCGTGGCCCGTCTAATTAACTAACAAAGGCTCCATGAATCCAACCCATTCTTTTTTTGAGCCCTGTAGCTGGTGGCAGCATTTGCATGCTAATAAGAGTTTAATTCAAGCAGGCCCACATGGGGCCTGGTTTCAGAGGCTAACAGGGGGGACAGGAAACCCCAACATCCTTTCATGTGTAACTGTGTCCACCTGAAGTCAGCCCCCGCCCCCCTCAATAGCATTGACAGTGAGCTGTCATATCTGGGACTGCATGTTTGCAGTAGTCTATCCCCATAGGGGGACCCCATTCAGAAGGTACGAGTATATGGTTTTACGTAGTCATAGAGACTGTTCGCGAAGCAGCTTCAAGAGAGACCAGCCACTTTAATCAGGAACCACAGAAAGCTCCATTAACCATAAGGACCCTTTGATCCACAACAGACAGGAAGATGGGTGGGACTTAGTATTACAAGTTTTCACCGCTTTACCATTTCTCTCTGTTTATGACCTCACGCATACAGGTTGGTGGGGACGCACATTGTTGGTGGGGACCCAGGATTGATTCATTAAGGTAGGCTTAGCCTACAACAATCCCTGTGGTCTAATTAGCTTTAAAAGAGGGCTGAAACCCTCTTTTGGCAGATCATCTGAAGACTTTGCAAGGAGTAACTAGAACAACTCAGCATTTGGACTGGCTGAATGTACAGTCTGCCTGACATCTTCGGCCAGTGAAGGAAGGTCAAGACCTCCAAGAGGGAAGCAAGATCGCTCCCCTAAACATCTCCCAGGGAAAAGAGGGAGATACTGAATCCAGAGGAATCTCCAGCAAATACAGAACCGATATCCAGCCAGCACACAGCGTGCCCTGCAAGGTCTGCAGCAAGCTTCCTAGATGGCAAGTGTCAGAGAGTCTCTGAACCAAACAAAGGAAAAGACAGCTGCCGGCAACACTCGCCTCAGCTTTGGGCCATCCGCCTTAAAGGACCACACAACCAATGTGAAGAAGCTAGGAGGAATGAATCGACAAGCATCTACCGACATGCACCTTAAAGAACATTTTTGAGCCAGTCAAGCCCTTTGAGCTGCAACTGACTGCACCAGTGACTGTTGTTAGGCCACAGTCCCTAAAGCCACCTGACACGCCTTGATTAGTGCTTTAGAATCGCCACCCAGCACTGAGACAACGTTTCCTGACTCTAAGCCACCATGTAGGCTAGCCTGCAGCCGTCCATCCAGCCTCGCTTTCCGATCTGCCTGTTGCCTGATACCCGCTGCTGTCTCCCATCTTGAACTCTGTTGCAGAAGCTGCAAAGCGCCCTGAACACGGCTCGACCCTGTTGAGCAACAAGAACTTTGACAGCACAAGGTACATTGTGGTTCTGTCCCCATGGTCCTTCTCCGAAGGCCCCTAGTGACATTTTACAACACATTGCTCCTCTCCTTTGGTGTTGAAACGAAGTATCCTTGAACTATTGTGCTTAATTACCGACTACCCTCCTATCAGTATCCAGAGTACATCCCTTTTCTTTCTTTGAAACTGTCTGTCCGTTACATTCCTTCACAGGGTGGGTTGTATAACCAACGACCCATGACCTTTTTACAGATAAGCCTGCCATTCCGTCCATGTTACCAAAATTGGACAAGGAGGTTTATAATTTGATTGTGTTTCCAATCTGTTTGGATCCCTTCTGGTGTACTAGAGGTGTGGGGCTGATTGATGGTTTAGAAACCGATATTCACCCCTGGACCACTGGTTCCAGGGAAGTTGATTCGTCACACCAGGTCCCTGATGTCAAATTACCGTCTTCAATAAAATGAGCTCTAATTAGATTTGGCTAGGTTCACATACCCTTACTGGAATCTTCCAGTCGTGATGAGGCACATTTAAGCTATAATCACATTCTTTTTGCTGAAATGCCTAGGTTGTCTGGATATTTTCTTATGCCGTTGGTGCACTTTTCAAGCCATAGCAATAAAATGAATTATTATTTATGCTTTTGAACCTCAAACCTTAACAAATATGTATATGAACTAAAACTGGCAAGATGTCAAACACTTACATCGCACACTGGGTCCAAATCCAGCTTTCACCACTTCACCACTTAACCCTGATGTTTGAATCTAGGCATATGTCTAATCTCACTGTGTAATTTCCGCCAAAATTGAACGTCCCTGGAAATCATTCAGTTTGCATATTTTTCTACAAAGCTCTAATATTTTGCTAGACTGTAGAGCTGCTACACGTACAATAATAGTGACCATTCATATATTGGATGCCACAACGTTATTTGACTATTGGGGCCTCGCTACGATGTCAGTGGTAACCTGCTGATGCAGCTGGGGGGTTGCCACCAACCTCGTAACACCATACTCGCCGCCTGACATCCCAGTGCCACCGGGAGATTATAATCGGCGACGGACTGGATGTCAGGTGGCGGAAAAGGTAAGACGCCATTCCTGTGCAGTCCTATAGGACTCCATGGGAATGGGGACACAGAAGCAGGTGCCGGTGCTGCCGCAGAAACCATGCCTGCAGGGGCCAGTATTCCCGGCAGCTTAGACCTGCTGTGAGATCCGGCACCTGCAGGCAATCTCGTAGTCTATCAATCCGGAAAGGGTGCCAGTAAGTTGCTAGTGGCACCCTTATTTATATACCGCCAAACCTGGAATGAGGCCCTTACATTACATATGAAAACTTTTAATTTCACTATCAGTGATGCGCTAGAACATCAAAATCTGATGACTCTCCTGGTAATGGTATTTTCTGTGATGTCACTTCTGATGTCAATACATAAGAACATTAGCGGGTCTGCAGGACTTTTGCTGCAAAAGGACTCGGGAATACCAGGACGGGTCCTGGGGGAAAACCTGATAGGTCACTCCCCCGTATGGAATGTGTATTTGCACGGTTACCTTGCACTTAATATCATTAAAGATTCTTGATAGTAAGGTTCATAATGTTGAGTTTTGATCTTTAATATAATTATTATTGTTGTGGTTAGCCGACACGTGTTTTTGACCCCTCTGTGTCTTTATCAAGGGTAATATTATTTAGAGTGTTTCTGCAGTTGCAGCTTTCCTGTCGTCGCCCGCAGGTGGCCCTTTGTAGGGTCGGTCTGGTCTTGGGATGTGCTGTATTCAAAGGGCCTCCTGCGGGCGATGACAGGAAACTGAACCCCCGCAAACTGAAACCGCAGAAACACTCTAAATAATATTTGCCTTGATAAAGACCCGCAGGGGTCGAAACATGTGTCCGCTGACCAGAACAAGAATAATGATATTAAAGATCAAAACTCAACATTATGAACCTTACTATCAAGAATCTTTAATGATATTAAGCGCAAGGTAGGCGGGCAAAAACACATTCCAGATAAAACACGAGGTGTGGGCAACAACTCAAACACCAGCAACCTCGTAGCTCAAGCAAAACTACATGAAGCCAAAAATACCCTGAGTGAAGCACAAGCCTAATGCCCAAACCTATACTCACCCTCAGTGCCCTGTGTGCAGGACCGTCCTACATGCTTGCTAGTTTTCTTTTGTGGTGTGTGTGTTGTGTTAAAATGCCCTTGCCACTAGTGTCACCATAAAAGTGGATCTAGGGGGGAAGAGAGGTGCAAATGATACTGTGCGGAACCACTCGCACCGCAAACAGCACCCGATGCTGCCCCAAAGTGCCCTGCCAAGGCATTTAGCAGAGGTGGCCACCCTAGGAACATCACTTACCAATAATTAGCATTCGCTTGAGTTCTGACTCTTCCTCGTCACAGTGTTAAATTCTTCCTGATGGGAGGACGTTTTTTGAAACATTTTTAAGTGTTTTAATGTTTTGTTAATATAGAGATTTAGATCTTTTGGAAGCAAGGAGGGGAAGCCCCTCATGACAACGTGCCAGGCTGGGGAAGCGCAGGACTCAGTGTAATGCAGATTAATGGTGACTACTCGTTGATTCTCCATATCTATCTACTGGGGTTTAATAAGGGCGACCGTCCCAGCACGCGGGCTGCAGGCTGCACCCAGATTTCAGCAGCGAAGGCTTCACTCGCATCGCAGAGCTCTTTCATGGCCCTTTGAAATAACACTTACATAACTTCCTATTTGACTCACAAGTGTCATTTCTTGAAGCTTGTGTTTCGGCAAGGATTTGTGTTCGTATTTCTATTTGTGAGAACATATTAAAAACACGTTGCCCAATCTTTGGACCCTGTTTGCCCACATGGCACCTGGGTAAAGACGAATAACAACCGGAAGGTTAGAAGGCGGATTCTAGCAGTAAGCATGTTCTGAGGCTGTGGCGGGCGGGAGGGAGCTACTTCAGCTGCACATCGGAATGTGTAGCCCCGTCCCAGTGCCACAGGCAGCCCAGTGGAGCAGCACCACCAGCTTTGTGCCCTAAGGCGGCACATCCACCATCTCCATGAGCAGCACTGCCCCTGCAGCTCTGCGTCCAAAAGGATACACCGCTCCCTACCTTGCAGGGCTCGAGGTGAGGGAACACGCGAGTGGACGGCATCCACCCACTGTTTTCAGGGGCAGACATCTCTCCTGCGTATTTGAGGAATGGTAGCTTGTGCCCTTCAATCAGTGTAGTTTCCTCGGCCCGCTACAAATTTTGCGGCAGCCGGCATTCAGGATTTGGGTTAAGACACTCGCAAGACCACACGAAGGCTCGCAATCCAACCTGTGACATATTACAGCGTATTAGGTCTAACACGTGTGCACCTTTTATACGTTCTCAGCAACATTATAGGAAAGATCCTCTATGGGGTTAGTTTTCAGATGTTCATGATCAATCTTCTGAGTGGCAAATGCTTTTCGTCCTTTGCACTTTCTTCGATTGTGACAAATTCAATTACATGTCCACATTTCACTTTATGATCTGTTCACTTCTTGTGAAGTCAGTTTCAACTACTTATGTCAATGAGTCCCACCCATTTTTTATGACCTTTGCCCTGCTACCTTGTTCCTTATCTTCAGACCTAGCTGAAGATGTGTGGGTGCCCATTTCAACATGATTATTGGGGGTCCCCTTGCTATAGAGCGCAAAGCATTTTCAGCCACCCGTGGGGTGCATACATTATCATGGAGATAAATAAATACAGCCAGGGGTTAATAGCCAGCGCTTAATATGAGCCGGCCAGCCAGCAGGAAGCTGAAACACTAAATATCCACTACAGAGCTGTAAATCCTTCTTTGTTAGTGGCTGGTGTGGAGAAGCCATTCCTATGATACATGATAACTCATTTACAACGCACCTGTACACAAGTGTTTCTAGGCGTGACAAGGCAAGGGAGGGAAGACAGAGGGAGAACAAGACAAAAATGTTACTATTCCAGATGTAATTCTGATCGTGCAAGCGCGAGAACGAGAAGTGCAAGTGGAAAGGGAGAGGCGTTGCATGGGAGAGAGCAGTGGAAAACAGGGCAGCGATGCTCTGAGTAAGTGCAGTAGGACAGCGCGGCTCTGGGTAGTGCAAGGAGAACAAGGGACTGTAGGGTTACAGTTACAGTCCCTATGTACGTGGCAGGCCTAGAGGCAGTGCAAGAGTGTCTGATCAAGAAAGACCCTGGACTCAGTGAGACTCTGAGGGTAGCCATGCAACCAGTCGGTACAGCAGACAGGTAGGTCAGGTAGGACAGTAGGGCAGGGTGAGAGAGAAAGCAGAGAAGAGGACAGTTTTGAGCTGCTTCCGGAACTTCAGGTGGTCCGGCTCAAGTTTGAGAGAGGCAGGGAAGCCACTCCAGAGGGACCTGCAGAGAAGAGATATCTACCCCCCACTCTCTGTCTGGAGAAATGTCTGACCCTTAGTGAGCTAGAGTTAGCTGTGCGAAGTGCTCGAGAATGAAGGTATTTTGGAAGAGAGCTTTGGATGTAGTCTGGACCCTGTCCCCAGAAAGCCCTGTGGACAATGCAAAGGGTCTTGAACTTGATCCGTGCAGCCACCAGGAGCCAGTGGAGAGATTTCAGGGCTGGAGAGATACTGTCCCTGGGTATGAGGCCAAGGATAAGTCTTGCAGTCCTGGATTAGTTTCAGAGGGCAGAGAGTAGAGGAATGCAGATTGTGAAGAGGCTGTTGCAGGTGTCCAGCCAA
Source organism: Ambystoma mexicanum (assembly GCF_040938575.1). Lineage (NCBI taxonomy): Eukaryota > Metazoa > Chordata > Amphibia > Caudata > Ambystomatidae > Ambystoma > Ambystoma mexicanum. The sequence goes on along the minus strand of NC_090921.1, from coordinate 341,854,509 downwards.
GAGAGAACCAGGGTTCTGGAGACAGTGACTTTGGAGGGAAAGTGACAAAGGAAAGAGTCCCTTTGAGGAGGTACAGCTGGTAGTGGGACTTCTTGGCGACGTCCAAGATGTGAGGAGAGAAAGAGAGAGTGGAGTCGAAGGTGACACCAAGGTTTTTTGCCCTGCAGGAAGGCGAAGGAAGCGGGCCCAGGGTGGGCGGCCAGAGTGAGAGAGGGAAAGCAGGGGCTCAGGTCCCAATGAGAAGGATATCTGTCTTACTGACCTTACGGCAGAGATCGTTGGAGGCGCACCAATCCTTAACCACAGATAGACAGTCAGGAATCAGCAAGAGAGGAGAGGTGGCTGAAGAGAGCCTGAAGGAAAGCCGAGTGCCATCCGCATAACACTGAAAGTTAGAGGAGAAGGTAAAGATCAGGTGGGCCAAAGGGCAGGGTAAGAGGTTGAAAACCAGGGTGAGAGGATAGAGCCCTGGGGAACGCCACAGGTAGAGAGAGAGGTGGCAGAGAGAAAGGGACCAAGTTGGACCTGGCAGGGGCAGTCCAAGAGGAAGGAGGTCAGCCACTTCAAGGCCTGATCCGTGATGCCCAGGTTCTCTCAGAGTCGATTGATCAGTGTTAAAAGGCAACGAGATGATAACAATTCTGTATGCCCAGAGGAAAGTAAGGAACCAAAGGGGTCCAGCAAATGCAGCTTGTAAGGCAAGCGCTGCAAAGCCTCAGCATAAAACTAATATAACAAGGAATATTTTGCTGTGTTATAAGACTGCTGATTGACAACATGGGGGCCATTGTTGGCTATCTCTCTGAGGCTCAAGGCCCCTTTCAACTTAAAGGATTGAAAGGCCCTAACACCCTTTTCTACAGGAGTGCCTCCCTACCACAGTTCTGTATCTTAAGCAATCATTTCGGAGTTGTGTCTACTAAGGTTGCAATATGAGCTTCACAGCGCAAGGGAGCAGAAGCCCAAGCTCAGTTTTAGCTTCATTTCCTGAGAGAGAAGACCTTTTCCTAGTTTCTTGTCCTAAGAGAATTACCCCCTCCACAATATTGGGTATTTAGGGAACAGCCCACCTTCCTGGCTCCATAGCCTCCATATCTGGAGGGAAATGCTATTCTAGCATAATTTCTTAGTGAGCAGTTTCCGCTCTAGATCTACCTTCGATGGGAGTAGCGCAGGGGAGCACAACGGATTTCCCTGGAGAGCCTATTCTACCACACAAGTCTCATACTGTGGCACGGATTGTGTATGGTGATGAGAGGGTGGTAGGGGCATTGAGGGTGAATTTGAGTGAAAAAAGAAGAAAACTTGAGTTTTGAGGTCTCAATTTTATTTATTGCTCTATTTTATTACTGTAATCCGTGTGATAATTTGCCTTGTAATGACATTACCAATTTGATATATTTTTATTAAGGGACTGCCTTCATGGCAGGCATTACTTCAACATTAAACTCAGGTGACTTGGAGGGCCATAAATAATGTTTTGAAATTCTGCGCATGTTGTGCACCACTGGAGTAGCCCCTTCACAGACTCAGGTCCCGATTCATGGAATGATTTGCATGGAAAATTGGGTATTCACGTGCCAATCTGCATGCAAATCCCTGTTCATCAATTCACTGAACCGACTGTGCAGGACTTGCACAGTGTGCGAGACTCCACACAGAGTATGTGCCGGGCCTACGCATCGAAAAAATAGGGGGCGGAACATGCATAATAAGGAAGAACACAAGAAAATGTGGGCTTGTTGAGGGACGGTACACGGCCAAGCAATCGCACGGCCATAGTCACGCAAATATAAACGTATTCATAGATTTCTACTCGGAACGTCGGGTCATGAAAAAAAGTAAACGCGAATCCCAGAAACCATACGCCTCATGATAGCAGGTGTAAACGTCTATCTGCATAGTAACAAATGCCTCTCAAGCACGCAATAGACACAAAACAAATGTCTACAGCCATGATGAATCCAGCAGTACTTGGAGCTACCATGCACAGACACCGCAGAAGGAGGAGGTTGCCCAGGGTGTGGATCTTCACAACACGCACTACACTTTTTGGTATGCCAGATGATCAGGCCTATGGCAGGTACAGGTACACCCCGATATAATCCTACACCTTGTCAGGGAGTGGGAAGGTGGGCTAACATCACCCAACATCGGCTCCCAGGCCGTAGCCCTGCTAGAAAAAGTGCTGACTGCACTTCATTTTGTTGCCACTGGGTCATTGCAGTGGACCACTGCACTAGTAGGTGGGATATCGCAGGCCACCCAATCATGCTGTCTACACCAGGTGCTGTCCTGCATAACAGCACATCCACGTGTGAGCTGGCACACATATATGCCCGAACACTGGCGGAAAGGCAGACAGTCATGCAGGATTTTCCATGCATTGGCACGCGTGCCCCATGCATTAGATGCTATAAATGCACACATGTTGTGCTACAGCCACCCCGATTGACAGAGCACATCTACTGGAACAGAAAACACTGGCATTCCATCAAAGTGCAGGTAGTGTGTGATGCCAAGGGAATCATCATGGAAGTCTATGCAATTTTCCCGGGCAGTACACATGACAGCTGCATCTCCTGCATGTCACCACTGCACCATGCCCTGGTATCTGGAAAACATGGCAATGCATGGCTCATTGGTGAGTATGAATGCTCATGCACATGCATGCACGTCACACGTCACACACTGAACAATAGACCCTGCAAATAAATCACAAAGCCAACCATGTCCACATTTACAGGGGACAGTACCTACCGACTGATTACAATCATGATGACACCCATCAGGAACGCCACAACACCAGCTGAGGTGAGATACAATACTGCACATGTAGCCACTCGGAGCATAGTTGAGTGCACATTCGAAGTGCTAAAGTGACATTTCCACTCCCTTGACCACTCTGGTGGGGTGTTGCTATATGCACCACCAGCAGTCTGTAGAATCACTGTGGCTGTATGTGTCCTTCACAATGTTGCCACACCGGTCACACCCACAGGCAGCACCCATGGCTGGCCAAAGGGCATGTAGAGAGGCTGCATACACGCAGCTGGTACAATTAGACTTCACAAAAAAAACAGCCCCTGTGGAGTACACACAGTGAAGCCACCTCCCAGTTGCCATTCAATGCTGAATTGGGGCCTATCCTTTGTGCCCACAACAACACCCTGAGAATGTACCACTAGAAGTGCAAAATTGTGTGTGTCCATTTGGCATAAAACAACATGCACAATCAGAGGCCCCAGAAAAGAGGGGAGTATACCACTACCACTTTGTGAAGTATGTAGTGAAATCATTCTGGAGGCTCAACAACTGTACAAATGGCCAACATATATGAACAAATACAAATATGATGCTACAGAGAAATGCATTTACTAGGCAACAATAACATCTTAGCAGCTGGCCATTCATGGACACCAAAAGCAACAATTCCACCAATTCCTGGAAGCAAACCAAAATCGTATTCAAGACCCGTGAGACCATATTACTGTGAGTGTGAAAACAGGGGTGCAAGATTCCACATGTGACATACATACTGGGACTAGGGATACATTGCACCCCATATCAAAACAACAACAGAATAGGACCCCATTTGTAAGTGAGCAAAAGTGTTTGACACACCCCAAGGGCCACATTCAAGAGATCGTCAAATAATGCAATCACACATGAAAACAACCTGTGTCTCATGCCCCCAATCTGCCTGGCAGTGCACAAATGAAAAACACAGGCATAGCAGCTTTACACAACAGTGTCTATCTAGTACACCCAAAAGCACACAACACAAGCAACAAACTCCCAGAGTGCCGTCACATGCACAATAACTGGACTGAATGTAGACACCAAACCACACACATGGGACCACATGTAGGAAGGCATACTACACATTTGATGCCAACAAACTCATGCAAGGCCAGCCATGGATTCACAATGCATGTTACACAACAATAAACATGTTCAGAGGCGAAACCATTCCCTGACAACCACTATGCTCAAAATGCACAGTCACATCAAAGCAGTCATGTTGAAACTGGAAGGAAACAGTGCACTGACAGATAAATGCACATCTTATCCCATCCCATGTGATAAGAATGATGGCAAGCCGCACACTCTAGTTCCTAGTCAAGTTTTCCTGCTGCAGCAACAAATTGTCTTCTCCTCCAAACGTTTTCTTGACTTCATCAATCTTCAGGGAGGCTGTGTTTCTTTTCCTTTTCGGGCGTGTCTAGATACATTTCCTTTTAAGGTGTTTCAGGTTAATTCACATTGATGTCTCTAAGGATTCTGGTACTTGTATTCTCACACTTTTTTCAATTGCAGGTGACTGGGAAACAACTCCCTCCAAAGCACAAATCTTACCCTTGATAGGAGGAGGGGGAAAACCATGTTTATGGCTCTCCATAGTAAGGCATGATGACCCTGGTGCTGCAGCCTCTTGAGCCCGGGACTCCTGGAACATAGTGTTAAGAATGATGGCAAGGCGCGCACTCTAGTTCCCAGTCAAGTTTTCCTGCTGTAGCAACAAATTGTCTTCTCCTCCAAACGTTTTCTTGACTCCATCAATCTTCAGGGAGGCTGTGTTTCTTTTCCTTTTCAGGTGTGTCTAGTTACATTTCCTTTTCAGGTGTTTCAGGTTAATTCACATTGGTGTCTCTAAGGATTCTGGTACTTGTATTCTCACACTTTTTTCAATTGCAGGTGATAGGGTAACAACTCCCTCCAAAGCACAAATCTTGCCCTTGATAGGGGGAGGGGGAAAACCATGTTTATGGCTCTCCATAGTAAGGCATGATGGCTCTGGTGCTGCAGCCTCTTGAGCCCGGGCTCCTGGAACATAATGCTAAGAATGATGGCAAGGTGCGCACTCTAGTTCCCAGTCAAGTTTTCCTGCTGTAGCAACAAATTGTCTTCTCCTCCAAACGTTTTCTTGACTCCATCAATCTTCAGGGAGGCTGTGTTTCTTTTCCTTTTCAGGCGTGTCTAGTTACATTTCCTTTTCAGGTGTTTCAGGTTAATTCACATTGATGTCTCTAAGGATTCTGGTACTTGTATTCTCACACTTTTTTCAATTACAGGTGACTGGGAAACAACTCCCTCCTAACCTAGCCTCCTAGCCTTACTATGGAGAGCCATAAACATGGTTTCCCCCCTATCAAGGGTAAGATTTGTGCTTTGGAGGGAGTTGTTTCCCAGTAGGTCATATCTGCAAGATATCCAGCCTAGTGAGGTTTGTGAGGTATCCATGCATTTCCTCATGGATGCCTGCAGAGACTGTATGCGTGCTCACCCATGATGCATTGAGTTGCTCGGAGAGTGTCTGTCTGAAGGCATTCATCCCCTCATGGATCAGTGTCCTAGTGGCAGAGAGTTTGTCATGGATAGCAGTCCTCATGGCCAACATCTCACACCTCAAGGCTTGACTGTGTGCCTGAAGATCGGCCTGTCGGCCCTTGATGTTGGCCTCCATGATCAGTCTGTGGAAGCGGCATGAGGCCCACATGACCTGCAGCTGTTGCTCCACCCAGGCCACTGGAGGAGTCATGGACTTGGCCATCTTATCCATCCCCCCAGATATATTGTCCAACGCATTCCCATGTCAGAGCGCGGCACGCAACATCTGCTGATCCCACTCTTTCTCCCCAGCCTGCACACATCCCACATGTGTGCAGGGCCCACGGCGGCTTGATGTAAGGGACCATGCCATTGCTGTGGTGCCCCTGTCATTGGGTTCAGATCTGCAACCCTCCTTTGGAGATCAGCCCCAGGACCTGAAGCCAAATCATGGAAGAGTGACCTTGCAGCCGTAACCACTGCAGACCGGGGGACAACCATTGACTGGCCTTGTGAGGTCAGGTGCCCCACCGGAGACTCACGGGCCCCATCTGATCCGCCCATTGGGCCACTCACCTTTGCCCTCATTGAGGTATGCACATCAGGTTCAGCATCAAAGCCAGCTGAGTCAGAAGAGTCCGAAGAGTCTGCAGCACAACTGAGGATGGTCTGGGGCACCAGTGGGTTCTCACAGCCTACGACACTGCGTCCCCCACTGGTGGTCTGAAGCACCATTAACTCTTCCTCCTCCTCTGCATCTGGTGCATCCTCACCTGCACATTTACAGAGAAAGAGATATTGAGCCATTTTCAGGTGCACTCTAACAACAAATGGCAGGACACGCACCCACCAGACATTGTGCATTCACACACTTTGTTCAGTAAGCAACAGAAGCATGGCATTCGCTGACAAGTGACCCCCTCCTACCCATCATGTCCATGCCAGCAGTGGAAACATACACATGCAACAGTGGGGTAAACGCACAAAGAGGGGACATTCAACTGTCAAGTCGCCACACATACCAGGGGAAAAGTAATGCACATGTGACATTTGAATGGTCAATTACATCACATGGCAGCATCCAGACATCTATATCCACAGACGACACCACGGTCAACACATGAGACACTATTCAGGTCTGGGACAGGGAACTGAATATATTGAGGATGAAGAGGGAAAATGGAGACCAAATCCATGCCCCCGCACCCCAAGCGCCCCAGCGCACCCATGGGTGACAAATATGCTGAAACACACCCACTTCACCAACAGTGCAACTTCTATGCTACATTAGAATCAATGCTGCAATATCAGAATCTACAAACACAAAAATCCCTATTTAAAGGCTTGCAAATGCCTATATGAATTAACATGGTCTAAATGCACAGTGTAAAGCTATGTTTCAGGAAAATTACAGCTAAGTTCATTTCACTCACTGAACACTGAACACTGGCTGCGGGAGCCTTATCAACATTCCTCGCAAAAGAAGTCCGACCTGCCAAGGCCGCAAATTCAAGATAAAATTGCTTTCTGCAGACAGACATTTTTTAATTATCCACAAATGCGAACAAATCACGGCAACCCAGTGTGCTTTTTTTTTCTTTCTGGGAAAGAAAGACATTTTCTCAAGGACACGCACAACATTGAAACATAACTTGTAACAAGCCAGAGCCCAGGTGCGAACTGCTTGTTCAGCTAAAAAGTTATGGGAACAAAGTCACATTGCAACAAGATTAGAATTAGGTAATGGGGGCTGGCACAGCTAAATCAACCCACTGACGCAGGAGGTTAATATCCAATTATCAGGCTCTCTATAAGGGCTACATATGTAACCCACCACTCTGCAGCCAATAACAGGAGGAGATAGGTTTCTGGGAGCTGATCCAATTCTGTGAGGTCAGCCTGCAGTGTGATTATAAAACTTACTTGCAAGACAGCCCCGGGGGAGACGGCGCCTGAATTCGCGGTGTGCAAAATGCTTTGTGTGTTTTTTTTTCTTTTCTTCGCCTAGAAATAAATGCAGTTTGAAAACATGCTGCTGCCTGCTTGGCACTCTGTTGCATTTCTGGGGGCCATATGGGAGGTGTTGGGGCCTCCCATAGCTGGTGAGGGTATGGCTGCTGGCCCCCCACTGCCCTGGGGGGAGGGGGGTCCAGCTTCTCCCCGACAAGTTGGTGCCCTCTGTGAGGCTCATTGCTCATTGTAACATGGGTAATTGAGCTCTGCCTGCGCAAGCTCTGCGATGGACTGAGCTCCCTGCCGCCGACTCAAGGAAGCTGTGAGACCCTCGCCTGCACCTGAAGACCACCGGAAAAACGCGTAACCGGCTAAAGGCTTCGGGGGCCACTTGGAAATACCCCGCTTGAGGGCAGGTGAGAGCCCTGCAGGAGAAGGGGTCCGGTGAAGCGCATTGAGGGAGTGTCCAGCAGTGGTGCAACTGCCAGTGCAGCATAGGAAAATGTAAGTAAACCAGCAACATGGGCTCTGAGGGGGGGAAATGTTTAAAGTAGAAATGTTAAAGTGTTTTTTTTTATTTTTATTTTTTTTTTTTTTTAGGGAGGGATTGTAAATTGGGTGGTGGGTGATTGTACATTGTCACAAAATTCAGCGCATTGGTAGTGATCGGCACGTGAATTGTAGTTGGGACTGGGGTGGTGGCAGTGGTCCCTTCTTGTGTTTTTGAGCATATTGGGTGGGGTAGTGACTCCCTACACATAGAACAGGAGTGCCGCGCTGATTGGTCTGGATGGTGATTTCATGTACGGGGTCTGGATTTCCTATGAATTGACATTATAGATCAATGAGTAGATGAGGTTCCCTGCTAATTGAGTGTTTTAGTTCAGTGAGTGGATGATGTTTTCCCGCAGGAGGTAGCTAGATTGTTCCCGAGTGCGGAAGATAGTTGGCTGGTTAAGGTCCCCTGGTGAGGAGCGTATCATGCACTAGGCGACGCAGTGTGTGCAGTCCAATTATAAGAGTTTATTGTGGTTTACCTTGTTCCAGTTGAGACAGGAAGACAGCTGTGGGGATTGTGGGGTTTTATTTTGGGATTTTTGTGGGGTTGGGAGAAATTCAGCGCATTGGTAGTGATCGGCACGTGAATTGTAGTTGGGACTGGGGTGGTGGCAGTGGTCCCTTCTTGTGTTTTTGAGCATATTGGGTGGGGTAGTGACTACCTACACATAGAACAGGAGTGCCGCGCTGATTGGTCTAGAACAGGTGTGCCGCGCTGATTGGTCTGGATGGTGATTTCATGTACGGGGTCTGGATTTCCTATGAATTGACGTTATAGATCAATGAGTAGATGAGGTTCCCTGCTAATTGAGCGTTTTAGTTCAGTGAGTGGATGATGTTTTCCCGCAGGAGGTAGCTAGATTGTTCCCGAGTGCGGAAGATAGTTGGCTGGTTAAGGTCCCCTGGTGAGGAGCGTATCATGCACTAGGCGACGCAGTGTGTGCAGTCCAATTATAAGAGTTTATTGTGGTTTACCTTGTTCCAGTTGAGACAGGAAGACAGCTGTGGGGATTGTGGGGTTTTATTTTGGGATTTTTGTGGGGTTGGGAGAAATGGGTTATTGTTTTGTGTATGCACATTTGTCTTTTCATTTGCATTGTGTTTTTAGTTTGGTGACGTCACCTTCAGATTGATGCATAGGACACAAAGTTTGATGGTGAGGAGATAGTGGTGTGGTTTTGGATTTGGAGAATAGGTGACCCAGAGGCGGTGTGTGGAAGACACATGCGCAAGATTGTGGGGGTGTGCCGGAGAAGGCAATGGTTTGGTGAAGATGGATTGCACGTGGAGTGCACTGGCTAAGGTGCGGAGCAAAGAAGGCTCACAGAAGTTGAAAAAATGTTCAATTATCTTCTAACTTTTGCTCCCTGAACAGGGGACTATCGAAATTTTCGAATTGAATAGAGGTAAAATGTATCACACAATACAGAAATGACTCCCCTTCACTTGTTGTGTAGCACACAGCTTCCATGCTGAAATAAGTCAGTAAAACATAGTGTGCAAAGATTCAAAAGTACTGAAGGTAAATTAAAAAGACCATGGCTGCTCATAGGCGGCTTCTCCAGAAGCGTGCAGCAATCGCTAAGGACACACATACACAGCACTTACACGGGAATAGCTTTAAAAGCACATGGCTACAGTTGAACTGTGTGCACGAAGGAAAAGGAAAATGCGAGGGGTCAGCTGATGTTGAACAAACACGAGCAGAGGGAAGAGGGGACTCACCCTTCTGAACCTCCGGGAGTGTAATATTTGATGACACAGGGGCAGAGAAAGGCAGATGAGGACAAGTAGGCACAAAATAAATCATTCAAGCATGCGATGGGAGGGGCAGTTAAAAACAGCTTCAACACACACACACAAGAATCACAATAGCAGTGTCAACAATCACCACAATATGCACCGCCCATGTGGGGAGGATACATGGGGCAGGATGGGATCATTTCAGCAGACACCACAAGCACCAATGCAGGTACTCTCACCACTACATGTACAGACACAACAAATGACAGCACCACTACCCCAGGACTGACTAGAATGACAACACAGGGGCACTGCACAGCAGCCAGCACCCATACAGAACACTGACACAATAGCAATGGTACCGGTTACATGACTGGGTGGGGTTTTCCTGATGGGGAACAAATCTTTCAAAGGATATAGATTGACATTATACCGCTAATAGGACAGCCCAAGACAAACTTGATTTGACTCACTCTGCCACACACGCTCATGCTCCACCTCCCCAACAGAGCGGGCGAGACGTGCGCCGACACACAGACTCACGCACACGCAATAATGCAGAGGTCAATTGCATAGGGGTGGTGATATGTATCAAAACATTTTCTTTTCTGGGTGACAGTGGGGCGACTAGGCCATGCATTAGGGAAGAGACATTTGTGACATCATGAGCAATGTGGATATGACCACCTTATTAACAGAGAAATCCATAACTTGTTAAACACCAGGCATACACATGTTGAAAGTAAGGAAGATTGTTTAAGAATAATGGGGGTGCACTGTACAGAGGGGGGTGCATAATGATAGCGCATCACAAGAGAGTACATTTAGCTACATTTTTGAGCACACATCTTTCAGTGAGGAGACTGGGCTCATGAATACACGATTAACACAGAACAATCAAATGAGACACACAAGGTGGAAGAAGGTGCACTTGAGGGGGGGGCCTACATTTCATTGACAGTTCACGACAGGAGGAGAGAAATAGGGGTAAAGGGTGGATGATCCATGTTCCCAACAGAATTAATTTGGCGACACAATAACAGTGCAAGTGGTACTGCCACTAGCGCTTTTGAAAATAACACTGGCACAAATGCATTAGCCAACACACATAGGGAAAGAGGTCATTGCTTCACGAACTGGAGAATAATGGTTGTATTAAAATTTGAGAGCAGATGTTGGGGGGAGAAATATATATTGTTTAAATGTAACAGTAATTACAGTAGTGGAGTAAATGAGTAATTAACAGAGTAGGTAGGCTTTAAAAAGTGGACATGGGGTGGGATAGAGAGAATGGGAGTAAATTGGTAGCGGATTTCATTAGTACCAGCTTAAAGTGCCTGCAGTTCACTGCGAGGCACGCCCTGAGAAGTGAGAGAGGAGCCACAGAAAAAAAAAAAGATTTAAAAACCCTGCGATTATTTTAACTAAGTAACATGGTGCACTTAATTTAGAAACACAGCCACCCCATATGACAAATTTACCACCCTGATGTTTCCCTATTTAGCTTGTCAGTGCCTGATGCCCCACGGGACAAAGGCACGCACTATAAATAACTTATAACAAAAGCACAGTAAATACAAAGATCCAAAGGCCCATTTGTACACTAGCACCCAAATTGCATATATATGATCCAAGTGTGTAATGAGTATCTTCACAAAAATTAAGTGCCTACCCATTTTCTGGGTACATTCCGAATTGTGTAATAATTTACAGTCAGACCGCCATTGAACGCCACCAGGTGGTGACAGGATGGTGCATAGGTGTACCATTGGCTCCTCCCACTAGGACACTGAATAGTGTGAGAGTAGTGCAGAGAGATTAGGTCAAGAAAATGAAGAATATGTAAATTCTCAGGTCTCAAGCGCTTCCATTTCATTTCTCGCCAGATACAAAGGACCCAGGGCAGGCCTGAAGACAACGGACAACCAACACCCAATGGCTATGGACTACAGTGGGACATTTTCCCCTCCTGACAGACTTGGTCAGAAGTGTAAGGCGTCAAGCCCTACAAAGCGGTGGCCACCCTGGCAACGAGGGAGCAACGATCAACAGGGCCAACGCAAGAGATTTTCATGAACTGCAAAATAGCACGAACTCTCCCGAGTTAGAGAAACATGGCCATCCCATGGTCCAACGCACACTAGCAACTAGAATAGGGACTGACACACGCATTTCCAAAGTTTAATTGAGTTTCATATTACATTTTGTGCACCTACAGCTGTAACACTGTTTTGTTTCTTCTCTTTTCCCCGCACATGCAGGTTGTTGCGTATGTATGATGTTAGAAATGTGTAGGAAATTTCCTTAATGTTATCTTCCATTAGAAACTGTGAGGCCTACTGATTAAAATATTGTGTAGCATTCCCCACTCAATTGCCCACCCTATCAAGAACCTCAGACCCCTTAGAGCATGTTTCCCTGAAGTATATTTCCTTGCTTCCATTGAATAAACAGCCCAAGATTTTCCCTACCCATATTGAGAAATTTTGAAAACACGAAATGTCCAGGGGGAGGTTTGATTTTGCCCTTAGTGATTGTTTAGTTCGCGGAGCTTGAGGTCACTAACATGTACTAACGTATTAACGCTTTTCTTGCGATTTTCAGGCGGGCAACTTTATCATCTCATCAGCTGCAAGGACCCAGCAGCGTAAGTGGTTATGGGCACGCAAATAAGGACTTTTACCTTCACGATGGGACTATTAATGATGAACGAAATTATGGGGGTGGTACTTTGAAAATTATTTGTAATAGTGAGCATTACCGCTGTATCCCCTGCTAACATTCCCTAACCTAAGCAGGAAGAGTTACGGCGTCAGTGGGTAAGGAAAAGCTGCTGCTAAAGTAAGGAGAGTTAAAGGCAGACACAAGGGGGAGTAAAACATACACATAACACACATATCAGAAGTGACCAACAACATGCACACATGTACAAAATTGGTAGGGACACCACTGGAGAGAGCTGTCCTGACTGTTCTTTAACATATGCCGGAAGAGAATTGATTACAACAGAACTTACTACAGCAGAGCACGACGCCATGTATGACAAGGTGTGAAGAAGATTGCAAGGGAAGACAGCAACATTGAGATTGAAAAAAAATAAATAAATAAATAAATAAATAATAAAAGAAGAAAGAAAAACAAAAAGAGAGAAGAAAAAATAAAATGAAAAAGACAAAAATATGATAAGTGCCTAACAGTGTGAGAGAAAAGAGCAAAGATGGTCACTGAAGAAGGACGTATACTGTTAAGGTACCAACGTTATGTTACCAGCACAACAGTGACAAGAAGTGGACAATCATGCTGGATGCAAGAAGGTTGAGAGAAGTTGCGAGATGAGAGCAGGAACATCACTGCTTATGGACTACTATTGAGCACATGCATCCAAAGATCAAGAGAAACTACCACTGAATTGGGGAGGAGAGTGTTCATTGGTGCGCATCAGCATGCCCTTGTTGGTGATGACCAAGGAAGATGTGAAGAGTGACACATTAACAAAGATTGAAAACAACGGAAGAAGAGAAACAGACAGAGAAGTAAAAAGAGGGGGGAATTACTTCTCGAGCAAGAAAGAAGAATGAGTGGGTGCAGTACCAGCGTACCAAAGAATGATCAGCAAAAAATGCATCTGAAAAGAGAAAGCAAAGAACTAGCTAGTGCTTGCATGGTGATGGATGACATCATGACTGCCTGGTTGCTTGAAGGTGATAACGGAAGGACGAGTACCGAGCACAGCACCATTGTGCAAGATAGAGATACATTGCAAGAGAACAACAGAAGAAGACATCGGAATGCAAATAAGAGACATGCTGAAAGGAAGAGCCGGACTAAGATAGCGGTGCGCAACATGGTTCCAGCAGTAATAAAGGTGGCCACTCCCTGTGATCAGAGGAAGTACGAAGGGAAGTGAGTGTGGTGGAACACAGAAGGAGAACACTCCTGTATGTACTGTTGATCAACAACAATGCAGAAAATTATGGACACTTCAAGGAATTGGCAAGGATATGCAGACCGGAAGGAGGTGAATGTTGCTTGGTGGTGTGGTCGACAAAGTCGACCAGAGGGGGGACTGAAGAGGGAAAATGGAGACCAAATCCATGCCCCCGCACCCCAAGCGCCCCAGCGCACCCATGGGTGACAAATATGCTGAAACACACCCACTTCACCAACAGTGCAACTTCTATGCTACATTAGAATCAATGCTGCAATATCAGAATCTACAAACACAAAAATCCCTGTTTAAAGGCTTGCAAATGCCTATATGAATTAACATGGTCTAAATGCACAGTGTAAAGCTATGTTTCAGGAAAATTACAGCTAAGTTCATTTCACTCACTGAACACTGAACACTGGCTGCGGGAGCCTTATCAACATTCCTCGCAAAAGAAGTCCGACCTGCCAAGGCCGCAAATTCAAGATAAAATTGCTTTCTGCAGACAGACATTTTTTAATTATCCACAAATGCGAACAAATCACGGCAACCCAGTGTGCTTTTTTTTTCTTTCTGGGAAAGAAAGACATTTTCTCAAGGACACGCACAACATTGAAACATAACTTGTAACAAGCCAGAGCCCAGGTGCGAACTGCTTGTTCAGCTAAAAAGTTATGGGAACAAAGTCACATTGCAACAAGATTAGAATTAGGTAATGGGGGCTGGCACAGCTAAATCAACCCACTGACGCAGGAGGTTAATATCCAATTATCAGGCTCTCTATAAGGGCTACATATGTAACCCACCACTCTGCAGCCAATAACAGGAGGAGATAGGTTTCTGGGAGCTGATCCAATTCTGTGAGGTCAGCCTGCAGTGTGATTATAAAACTTACTTGCAAGACAGCCCCGGGGGAGACGGCGCCTGAATTCGCGGTGTGCAAAATGCTTTGTGTGTTTTTTTTTCTTTTCTTCGCCTAGAAATAAATGCAGTTTGAAAACATGCTGCTGCCTGCTTGGCACTCTGTTGCATTTCTGGGGGCCATATGGGAGGTGTTGGGGCCTCCCATAGCTGGTGAGGGTATGGCTGCTGGCCCCCCACTGCCCTGGGGGGAGGGGGGTCCAGCTTCTCCCCGACAAGGACATGCAGGAAGGTGTGGAAAGGAAAAAAGCCCATGAGTAGGTACAGCCAAAAGTGTGCCTTCTAGTCAAGGTATGTGAAGTGCAGAGAGACAAAGTGTGGCTTGGGCAATGTACACAAGGTCCACTGAGCCACAGCAGGGTGAGGGCAATGGACCCAAAGTGTGGGAGGGTAAGAGGGAGCAGGCGTCACAATGAGTAGTCACTCTGTGTCACTAGAGTTGAGTCACTGTGGGTGTGGTCTGTGGACAGTATTGCAACTTCACTCTGGGAACACGACAAGGTGCGTTGACAGACATCTCAGATATGCATTGCGATAAGGAAACTCATATGAGCAGGTGACAAATGGAACATGCAACTCTGCATGACGTGGCTTGAAAGTTAAACTTTGTCTGCATGCACCTGACTAGCAGTGCAGAGTGACACGCAACAAGAATGTAGCACACAACAGTACATGTAGGTGACACATGGTGCACATGTACCTGGGGAGTACACTGTGGGGGATGTGTCCTTTCATATAGACATGTGTCACAAAAGGCAGCCACACAGGGTACTCACGTTATGATGGCCATTTGACATGAGTCTGTACGTCACAGGACATGCTTTATCCAGGGCAGTCATACAAATGCAGCCAGATGTCCCAATACACAAATGATGTGGTGATGCATGACAGACAAAACACAGGCGGCGCAATGACGGCAACTCACCTGATGTGTCCTCACAATTCTCTTGGCATCCCATGCCTTGCACTTTGCTCAAGGAGAATGAATTGGCTCGTGGCCTCCTCATGCGGTGTCAGCTGCTTTGCCTCTTCTGGACCGCCTCCATATGCGAGTGCAGAGGGTAGGTTGACACTCAGCTTGTGCTTGGTGCGACGGGTGAGATCATTCCACTGCTTCACAACCTGTTCAGCAGTACACATCTCCACTCCTAAGGTGTTTATCAGGTCTGTGACATGCCGCATATGCACCATACATTGTGCATGTGTATGAGTGCTCCCTGCATACAGGTACATTTCACAATGGTGATAGGTCACGTAGTCAGTGAGAATCTGGATCTCCTCATCAGTGAAGTTCTTATTCCTATGCGGGGCAGTGTCCAGTGCTGTGTCTTGGGGTTGAGCCTGTACCTGCTGTCAGGGCATCCCTTCCAGCAACAAGTGGTACAGGGTGTTGGTGCTGACCCTGCCTGGCTTGAACCATGTTGGCATCCAGGGCCCGCAACATCTGTGGACTGTGGCCTGCCATGTGCTCCTGGGACTGAGGCAGGTGTCTCCACACCACGCCCAACCCCTAGGGCTGGTGCAGATGTTTTATCACCATGTCCCCCACCGCAACCTGTCTGCCCCCTTTCCCTCTTGGGGTCTTTCATCTCATGTCAGAGGTGTAAGGGATGAATGGAAGGCAGACCAAGTTATTGTCCTGGCCAAAATGAGTAAGGGAACAGTCTACGTGATGTGAGGCTCAACACACCCCAAAATGACAAACATTACAATACACGATACGCAGTGGCACCCGGAAAAACAGAAATTGCCTATGCGATACCCAGAAAGCTTCCAAAAAATGGAAAAGCGGTGTGCGACACGCAGTTGCACCCCCAAATACAAAAATTGCTGTTGTGATTCCAGAAAGCTTCCGCTCAGTGGTACGCAATACACAGAGGCACCCAGACACACAAAATTTGCATTCGCTACACACTGTATGCCTTAAAAAGTTCTCAAAAACATGCGCATATGCACAGAGGCAATCCTCCTCCAAAAAATGGGCATGCGATACCTGAAGGCAAGGATGCCATAGCACATCAAAAAACGTTTCAGAAACTCATCAGGATCATAACCTTCACACGCACAACTAGTGATCCAAGTCGCATAACTTATATCACCCTGTCATTGCTGTGTGCCACATAGGCGTGCCGCATAGGTGTACAGCGTCACAACACGCAGGACATAAATTACGTGTTAAGGGCCTTTACTTTGCTATCGTCTGCTGCGGATGCAAGACGCACACCACTGTTCCTCCTGCCTTCCTGCTACTGTATTGACCTCTTCTGGGCCTGCTTTGCCTCAGTCACTCCTATAGTGCTGCTTCCTGCGTGAAAGTGAGTGCCTTCCTGCAATCAGCACTCTCTTAGTGTGTCAGCTGCTGCACATTTGCCTGGACTCCAATTTTGATCCTGCAACCACCTCCTCTGTACTTGCCTGGACATCCATCTCGGCCAGCACTACTGAAGCTCTACAGAACCTACCCCAGACCCAGAGATCACATACCTGCCTCGCTTCGGCCATGTCTGCCCCATTCACGTCATCTGGGGAGGGCAGCAGCCCCACATTAAGGCAGAGCGCTGCCAACTTCACCAACACCAAAGTTGGCATCCTGGTGGATCAGTTCATGGTTGCCTATGATGCCCTCTTCAACCCAGCTACGCAGCTGGGCACCAACGCAAGGCAAAGGATCTGTGACGACATCACGGCTACGGAGGGGGTAGCAGTCTGGCCCAGGGACACAGTACGGAAATATTGGGACTACCTCAAGACCCATAGCCATACCAAGGTGTTGGCAGCCCTCTACACGGAATCCACAGTGAAGGTGTACCATGCTGGCTGCCACTGATTCACCCAGATACTGCTGCGGATACTTGAGAGTTTCTATCCAAACCTATACTCCCGGATGTTGGCTTGGAAAAGTCACCTGGATGTTGCTGGTGAGTACCTATGTGGTACAATGCTTGAGGGCGTATATGTGGCATGCATGTTTGCCGATGCCACCTCCTATTTGTGGCTTGTGTGTGTTGTGAGACGCAGCTGATTGCTGACTCATGCCAATGCAAGCCATTTGTGGCATCAGACATTGTATGCTGGCATTTGCGTGAGGATTTGCGGATTGTGCATTCAGGGCTTGTTGATGTGCATATGCAGTGGGTGAGCATGGAGCAAGTGCTTGGACATGAAAGATGTGGACATGCTATGTTGTGGGCATGTGAGTGATGTGCATGATATCTGAGTCTGTGTGGCACAAATGACAGCACATCCATGCAGGCACATCTGATGATAGTGACACGTGCTATGATGCATGCATGTGTGGAGTTCATGCATTGACTCCTCTGGGACTGAGGTGTGACCGATCATTCCATAAAATTTGTTGAATAAATGTATGTGTGTACATACGAAATGTGTATGTTTGCCCAACTGACATCTGGAATTTTTTCACAGATATGTTTGGCGGTACATGTTGCTTGCTTGCAGGCATGTCATGCTGTTGCATGTGGACATTGTTGACTGTGTTTATGTGGGCAGGTCGCCTGGTGCTGTCCCCATGACCATAGCTGCATGTCGTTCTTGTGTTAGTTGGTAATTGCTACCATGGCGTTGCCTGTTTTAGGTGATGCGTTGTTGGGGACTGTACAATTTGATTTGTTGACTTGTGCATGGGTCATGACTGTGATTGAGCCTTCACACTACACTCATGCAACATTGGCGATGCAATTCGCCAGGGCACAAACATGAGTGTGTACATTGTGTGTGTTTCAGTTCATGGATGAAACATGATGAATGATTGCTCATTTGTACTGCCAGACATTAATTGACGACCATCGCTGATGTCAATGTTTTTTCTCCTAATTTTCCACAGTTGCTGCAGCTCGTGAAGAGGGAGGAGGAATCATCGTGGAGCAAAAAGGCAGGGATAAATCCACCAGACAAAAGCGCACACCTGGATCAGCCCAACTTAAGTCAACATCATCCGAGGGTGCGTTTGCTGCGCATGTTCCATCGACAGAGCTGTTGAGGGTATGTCCCAGGAGATTGTTGCAGAGGGGAAACTCCTCAGTGGCTGTAGGCCAGGGTGCAGAGACAGAGGGGCCATCCAGGGAGGAAGGCTCTCTGGAGTCATCCAGGGAGATGGAGGTGGCGGAGGAGGAGAAAAGAGATGCAGGCCAGCTCACAGGGTCGGCTGGGGGCATCCAGGAGGGTGTTCAGGCTGCACCCCTGGAACTGGGACAGGAGGATGTGCAGTGCACCGTGGAGGGAGCTGTCCAACCTTCTGACCCTGATCCATCTGATGCAGCTGTGACCACCATTGTGGATGCCTCCACCCAGTGCAGGACCCCCTTTGGGTCCACAGAGATCACCCCTGAGCTTTTGCACACCATGCTGGATGGGATTACAAGGCAGACAGGCTTGATTTGTGATAGTGTGAGAGTGATTTGTGAACTGCTCTTAGATCATCACAGATCGATGACCGTCGTCATGTCCCAGCTGGCACATGCGCTGCTCTCGGGTGGTCTATGTGCGCTAGTGCATTCCCCCGCCCCCTCCTCCACTGCCTCCTGTGTGCCCCTGTTGTCCTCTGGGTGGCCTTCCTTGTCAGTTCGCATCATGGTCCCCTCTACTCCTGTCCTAACCACACCGCCCAGTTTGGTGGTCAGCACATCCCTGCATAAGGTGGAAGCCCAACAAAGTACAGTACAGGTAGTCGCTGTGCCTGCCCAGGCACCTAGACAGGAACAGGCATCATTGGGGAAGCTGGCACATCAGCACAGTGCTGGTACTGTACCCCTGTCATGCAGAATTCAGATGGTGGGGGTGCATGCACAGGGTATGCCTGGCCAGGCAGCAGCACTGTAGGATTGTCGAGGGGCATTCATCACAGGGCCCTACTACATCAGAGGGGCAAGCTACACAGTGAGGTTTGGACACCTGACAGGATGACCGCTGCCGCTTTAGGCAATTGGTGAGCTACAGGAGGGAGTTAAGGATGCAGCTGATGGCGGAGAGGCAGCGGGCTAGGATGGCATGGGTTGCCAGGGCTAGGAAAGAGGTGGTGGAGAAGAGAACATAGAGGTGGGTTAACAACCTGGAGGAGGCTTGCAGTGATGTGTGGAATGAGGAGAGGAGGATGAGGGACAGCCTGCAAGCCATCCAGGACCGGACAATGGCCCGCCTCCAAGTGGAGGATGAAGAATGTGACTCTGCCCTGGAGGACATAATGGCAGAGTATTGAGCTCGCTGCCTATGTAAAGTGTTGATTGTGTGTGTTTTTTAAATATTTTTTTACCTTGGACATTTCCCCCTTTCCACATAGTCGTTTTGGATAGTGTAAATATTGTTAATACAGTTTCTCGTTAATCATCACACAGTTGTTGGTGTCTCTATGTTCATGGGCGTCATGTGGTTTGCTTTGATTTTGCTATGCATTTGTTATGTAACTGTCATGTGGGTTGGGGGCCAAACTGAGGTGAATTGTTGTTCAATATTGCACTGGTAGGGGGGTGACTTGCAAGGGCCAGGCTGAGTTGTTGTCGGAGGTGAGGGGGGCTAGTGGGTGGTGTCTGGCCCTGAGGGGCATGCCTAGGGGTGGTGTCAGAGGTGAGGGGTGGGTGGGCTGAGGGCTGCCTGGGGTATTTGTAGAGGTGAGGGGGCTGGTGGGTGGTGTCTGGACCGAAGGGGCATGCCTATGGGTGGTGTCAGAGGTGAGGGGTGGGTGGGCTGAGGACTGCCTGGGGTATTTGCGAATGTGAGGGGGGCTGGTGGGTGGTGTGAGGGCTGCCTGGGGTTTTATCAGAAGTGATGGGAGCTTGTGTGTGGTGTGAGGGCTCTCTGTGGTATTTGCAGAGGTGAAGGAGTCTGGTGGGAGGTGTCTGACCTGAGGGGCCTGCCTGGGGGTGGTGCCAGGGGTTGGTGGGCTGGTGGGTGATGTGAGGGCTGCCTGGGGTGGTTTCAGAGGTGAAGGGGGCTGGTGGGTTGTGTGAGGATTGCCTGTGGTATTTGCAGAGGTAAGGGGGGCTGGTGGGCAGTGTCAGAACTTGAGGGGTTGCCTGGAGTACTGTCAGAGGTGAGGGGGGCTGGTGGGTGATGTATGCACATGAGGGGGCTGATGTACAGTCAGGGTATGTGCGGTGGGAGTAGTGGGGATGGTTTGCAGGGGTGCAGCCATTAGTTACGTGTGACATCGTGCAGAGTAGCTGGGGTGCAGCCATTACCTACATGTGACTTTGTGCCGAGTAGCTGGGGTGCAGCCGTTACTTATGAGGAACCTCACAAAGAGTAGCTGGGGTGCAGCCGTTACTATCGTGTGACCTTGCGCAGAGTAGCTGGAGTGCAGCCGTTACTATCGTGTGACCTCGCGCAGAGTAGCTGGAGTGCAGCTGTTACTTTAATGGGACCTCACGCAGTGTAGCAAGGGTGCAGCGGTTACTTAAGTGGCACCTCATGCAGAGTAGTTGAGGTGCAGCCGTTACTTACATGGGACTTCACGCAGAGTAGCTGGGGTGCAGCCGTTACTTATGTGGAAACTCACGCAGAGTAGCTGGGATGCCGAATGTTTTGTCAGAGGTGGACATGGAGCTTTGCGCAAAGCTTGGTCTACAGCTATGTTTTTGGTTTGCGTGGAGGCGTGATGTGGGCATTCCTCATGCTGCTCGATTCCCTTTGCGTGTCTGCTGGAAATGCGTGTTTGGATCCATGAATATGGAAAGCGCACAGATTTACTTATGCGTGCAGGCTTGCACAGTGTCTTTCTCGGCACGCAGCCTTTGCTGGATTAATGCGCTCTTTTCCATCAATCGGGCCCTCAGTGTCTAACATTGCAGCCTGCCCAAGCATGCTGCAGTAAGGGGCAGTCCGCTCCACCATTCAGTATCTTAAAGAATCAGCCCTCTCTCCAGCACCATATCCCTAGGGATCTGGCCCCTCCCTAGCTTCACGTCCTGTCTAAGGAAAGCTGGCTACCGGCCAGCTCCATGCCTCGAAGGAGAACCTGCCTGCACAGCTTTGTGTCCAGAGGGAACACTCTTTTCCCCTGATCCATGTCATAGCTTCTCTGCAGGCTGTAGAATGAATAATGTAAACAGCTCCTGCTCAGCCCAAGACTACTACTAAACCAGCAGTGATCTCAATTATAACTTTGAAACATATGCAACATGACAGGCATACCCATTTCACCTCTTAGGATAGAGCAGGCCAGGGATGTAAACTGGTACAGAAACAAACCAAACAACAACAGCACTGGAATACCAACATGTTAATTAAATTAGAACAATACACATATCTGATAAAAACACTAATGTTCACTCCTGTGAATACAGAATGCAGACTTTGGAATAAAGGAGACAAACTGTGTTTGGATGCAGGGGAACACAATGATTTCAGCAGGAATTGTCAAAGTTATTGAAGATGTCTTTAAAAGATAGAGAATGGAGTCCTACAAGTCACTAGGCTACTTTAAGGCTGTTTGAGGACAGAACCACTTCAGATATCTGTAAATGCTTGTCTATGGGCTTAACAGCATCAAGCCTGGCTTCCGGATTCCTGCCTGCTGTTAGAGTAAGCATCAGGGTGAGTTTATGGATTCCAATGGGTTAAATCAATGTAGAGACATGTGAGATAATTGCATCCTCTGGGTCAAGTAACATCTAAGCGGGCAAGTCGATGGTTTCCAGTGGGTCGAGTTGGTATTGAGATGGGTCAAGACAATTGCTTACAGTAAATGGACATCAAGACTGCTTGAAATTATTGCTTCATGCTGGTCGAGTCACGTCTGGACAAGCAAGCGGATAGGTTCCACTGGGTCGAGTCAACTTTGAGACAGGTTGAGACAATTGCTTTCAGTGTGTCGAGTCACACCTAGGCCGGTGAGCTGATGGCTTCCACTGGGTGAAGTCTGCATAGAGAGAGCTTGAAGATGGATTGAAAGTGGTTAGTGCCAAAGGCAAGCTCCTGTTGCATGCAGCTGCATGGAAATATCCCTTGAGATGGTTGAGTCAACTCGAGGACTGATCAAAGCTGTAAAATAGAGTTCAGGGCTATTACTTGACTTATGGGTCCTGCGAGGACCCCATACAGGCAAACCCTTTCTTGGGCACTTCCAAACCTGGAAAATTTGTAGAAATCACTTACTTGGTTCTGTCACCCGCAGGGAGCAAGTCCTATGTACCAGTGGTCTTAGCTGCAGTAGTCCTTGTACAAACAGCTGTTCGCTCCAAATATTCCCTTGGGTTAGCTAGGGGGACACGCTTCCCTCTTCCTTGGGCTGCTTGGTCTTTACAACAGTGGCAGAGTATTTTGGAACTGACTGTTCTCTCAACCAGGCTCCAGATGAATCCTTCTTCAAGTATCCAAAGATAAACCCCCTAAGTGGAGAGTCTTCCCCAACCGTTATAGGAAAAAGGCCCCACAGGATTGGATCCCATCTAATCTTCTGTAAGGGCTCCAATCCTGACTGCTGTTTCATAATCCTGTTACCTGGTGATATGGTACCTAGAGTGCTTTGTCTGCAAGAAATGGGGAGAGGGACAGGAAGTTTTATAGCCGTAGGAAAGTCCAATATGGTGGAAGCACTCTCTAACAGGAAAATCCTCTCCTGTGCTGCACTACTCAATCCCCTTCCTCTGTCAGCCTACAGGAAAGAGTCACTGTTAATGAGTTCCCTGGTGTGACATCCATAGGCCTGGCATAGCCTGCTCCCTGAAGCAATGAACGTCTCCCTTCCCCGTGGGGCAGTTCCTGTCGTCATGGGTGGTGATATACCATTAACATGGAAGACAAATGCTTTTTCTGGGACAGCACCCAACTGGATTGTTGTGGGTTAGATCCAGTCCAGGAGAATGAATTCAGAGGTGGCCCTAATGAGAGGAGTCAATAGAAAACAAACTGATACTAAAATGACATCAATAGGTTTTGCCTAATATAGTTGTAGAGTCCCATATACCACCATAACATAACCAAACATGGCTTATATTTAGTCTTGTCATCAGCCAGCAGATCCTGAGGCCCACAATTATAACACTTAGTTTAGGCTCAGGATTAACCACAGATAAAAGTAGACACTGACAGGTTGGGCCTTTGGTTCCAACAGTTATTGGCAGGAATGCACATGCCACTTTGTGACTGTGTGAAGGCATCATGAGTAAAACACAGACAACAGGTTCAAGTTCTTTCAACACAGCTTTATTAACTTAAAAAGGCAGGGTGGGTGAATGCCTAACTTGCCCTATTCTAAGGTGGGAATTCCCTGCCTAAAGAAAATGAGGGATAGTCTGTGTCAGGAAGTTACAAGGTAAAACATTTGCCTGTGTCCAAAACCTATACTTGCCATCACAACTAGCTGCATATAATGTGTAGGGATGTCAGTCTCAAAATGAATAGTGTTCAAAATAAAGTTCATATCTTCTAGCTCTTTGCCTCCCCTTCCACAAGTTCAAAGAAGTTCATCAAAACCAGTGGTTCCCCTCCCCAAGAGTTCCAATCTTCCAGCTTTCAAACAAAATAATACAGGGGCTTCCTTCCCCAAGAGTTACAATCTTCCAGCTTTCAAAACAACACTTGACTTCAAAATCACCAAGAAGGTTTTTGCACAACATAAGCTTCTTTATAGGAGTTTTCAGTGGCTTTTTCATTAAGGTGCACCCGATCTAGGCTCAGTTGTCAGACCACAAGGTCCACCCATTACATGTAACGCAACCGGTACCCCTCCTTGACTACTTTTTCATTAACACCAGTCCAGCACTTCTCAGCAGTGAGATTTGCTTCAGTCACATGTGTCACACTCTCCTGACACTGTGTTGTGGCTTGGCTGCCACCATGTACTTGTTACACTTTCTTGTGTTCCTATGGCTCTTTCCAAAGCTTGATTCCATAAAATGTACAGTTCTTGGTACTTTCTTGGCTTTGGCCAATGCTGGATTTCTCATGTCATGCATACAACTCTTCGTGCTCTCTTGGCTGTGCTGGCACTTGTTTTCCGTTAATGCAGTTCATCATTTCAATACAGTTGAAAAACGTACTTTCAGTAAGATTCCCAATCTTACTTTCACTCCTTTCAAGATGCACAAGTATTCCCAACTTGCTTCCATTTTATTCGGTATTCAAAATGCCTTAGATTTGCTTTAACTTCATATAGCAATATTGGTTTTCCATTTATCTCAATGTCTGTAGCTTTATTTCTATGGCCGCCTACCAGCCCAGTGTTCCCCCTTCTGGTTGCACTGACTGGTCGGATGTCAAGATGCACAAGTATTCCCAACTTGCTTCCATATTTTTCGGTATTCAAAATGCCTTACATTGCTTTAACTTGATTTCAGTTCATTCGGTATTCAAAATGCCTTAGATTTGCTTTAACTTCATATAGCAATATTGGTTTTCCATTTATCTCAATGTCTGTAGCTTTATTTCTATGGCCGCCTGCCAGCCCAGTGTTCCCCCTTCTGGTTGCACTCACTGGTCGGACGTATGGCTTCTTGTGAGGTCCTTCCCCACCACAGGTCTTTCTATTGCCCTGTGCGGTCCTCGCATCTTCTCCAAGAGGTATTCTGTGGCCAGCAAACACCCAGCAGTACTGTTACGCTCACCTGGTTGCCACAGAGGGCGTCAATCGGACCCGGACAGCTGCAGTCTCCACCAACGTGATGCGTAGTGCCGAGATGACTGTCTGGACTGGCCCGCCTAATCTCGTCTGCTTGATCCGTAGAAGTATTCTCCTGCAAGTGGAGAAAGGGATTTAGCCACCGGTGGATATGAGTGATAGCCCCCTCCCATTGTTCTCGTTCTCCCTTCTTGTCACCTCCGATATCCCCTTTTAGGAACCTCACCTTATGTTTTTAAATGATGAGCTCTCCATCCTGCCTGGATTGCAGGGGCGCGTTGATGCCAGTTACTTCACTGGTTTGAAGGCGTGGGAGAGTTCCGGAGAGTATTGACTCTGAGGTTCCTGGCAAGGTTCGGTAAGTATCAAGTTCATAGAGTTCAATGGGCCTCATTACACCGATGGCGGAGAACCATGGCGCTATTAGCGCCATGGTTCATGCCGGTAAAATACCGGCACCGCCTTGGCGGAAAGGGGAATTACCGCCCCATTCCAAGGTTGGTGGGGCGGTAATTCCCCCTTCCACCATTGCCCTTCCCCATTCCCATTTTTGCCCCATAGGGCTCAATGGGAATGGGGAAGGCGCTAATTATGGTAACGCAAATTGCGGTACCGTAATTAGCTCCCTGGGTCCCTTTGCGGGTTGGTTTTTAACGCCTGCAAAAAGCAGGCGTTAAATCCCCCAACCCGCAAAGGGACCTCGTAGTAAGGCGGTAAGGATTTACCGGTACTGGTATTTTACTGGTACCGGTAAATCCTTACCGCCATCCGTGTAATGAGGCCCAATGTGTCCGATGATTCACTCTTGTTCCCCCCTTTCCTTCCTTGTCTTGCAACTAAGATCGTGAGAAGATACCCCTCGTGGCAGTTGGTGGTGCTCAGGTAAGAGTCTGTATTACCCGACGCTGTCCGGTAAATGTTGCCGGTGTTTAACGTGTTGTTTTCTCTCCCTTTGCAGGTGCGGCATAGGAAGATGTGGAGAGTTATAGAATATGCCTTCGGTGGTAATCAGGTAAGTCTATGATGATAAGTGTTTTATTTGTTGGTTTTCTTGGCTCACCTTGTTGTTTTCTTTTGTCCCTCAGGTGCCGGAGTTCGGCGAAGAAATGATGGAGGCAGCGCCGAATCGAAAGATGCTGCGAGGACTGGTGAGTATGGCGCGGCGCTGCAGCTGGAGATGCGACGCGTACAGAAATGATGTTCTTTCCAGGTCCAGAGGCGAGATGGATCCGAAATCAGGTGAGGAATTCGAAATTGTTCGTTTTCTAATCTTGTCCTTTTCTTTCCTCTTGGTTTTAGGAGCTTCAGATTCGAGGCGGGCGTGGCAGAAGACTGGATGCAGACTGCAGGCACGGTGAGCGTTACGCTGCTGGATGCAGAATAACGCGAAGCGTGTGCTGTTGTTCGGACGTGGTTTAAATAGCCTCCAAAGTAGTTCCAGGTAAGAAGTTTCCTAGAACCACGCCCGAGTAAAAAGTAGTCCCTGTAGAAAAATAGTCCCACGTTGGCTTGGACTCACTAGCAGCATGGTCTGCATCAGGTAAGTAAAATCTATGAGCCTGGCGCCTATGGCGCCAGGACTGATTTCCATGATGAGCCTGGCGCCTAAGGTGGCAGGACTGAACCCAAACAGCCCCCAGCCGGGGCTGTTGGGGTTTTAATAAGTATCTGGATGCCTGCTCCTAGAGCTGATGGGCTTGGTCCTGATGCCCGGGGGAAGGCATCATGACAAGTACTTCCTGGACGCAGGACTCACATGATCGCTTCCCTCGGTCTCGCCGGCCTGCTTCGTACGGCTTGCCACCGGCCTCCACTGTCTTGTATCTTAATTTCTCGCTGCATACACTGTGCACTTTTCCACAGGTTTCGAGCGCTCCTCCTGCCACACCGCTACACCAGAGAGGTCCACCTGCACCCAGTAGTTTGTGGGCGTTCTCCCACAGGTGACTCAATTTCTTTTGGGATTTCATCTTTTAAAGTTCCTGCCTCCATTCTCATTTGAAAAAGGACTGCACCACTCACCATTAAAGTGGTAGTCTTGATTTGCCCTTGCTGTCCTCCTCCTCGTCCCAGTACTTGGCTAGTGTTGATAGGTGTTCGCTTTCACAAAATGAGGATGTGATGTTTTAGGTGTCCTCTTCTTCATCCCCATAGTATGCTGGTGTAATTTGGGGAATACTTTAGCGGAATCACAGTAAAAGGGCTGACAAAAAGCCTATGAAGGCTTGTTTGTTGGAGGGTTCGTTATGAAAGTGAAATGGGGGATACCATGACTTACCTAAGGACGTTTTCTCCCCACTCCCCAAGTCTCCTCCACCCAGGGCAGCCTCCCTTGCATACTCACCCCCAGGATCCAATAGCGATGGCCTTTCTCTGGCCACCTGACAAGAGGATACTAGGGGAAAAGAAGCGAGGATGACCTCAGGTTCCCCACAACTGCCATGTTGCCAAACTACAAAGCAGCTTCTGACAGGTGTCAGTGAACAATCTCAGAAAAATCAAATGTGTGCACTACTGTAATGGGGCAGGTGAATATGCAGGTATCACCTACTTCCCACACTCAGCCAAATATGCAAGTACCAACTCCTGCCCCTACTCCTCACCACAGGTGAGAAATGGTACCAGCTGAGGCAGCTCTACCGCCCCATGAATGTAGGGATGAGAGACGAGACTAGCTCAAGCAGGCTTTAAAAAACAATACTTTAAACAGCAAATGTATACACTGCTGCCATAAAGAGTTAGTTAGGTGGTGCAACACTAGTAGGAATTACAGTTAGATAGTAGAAAGCACAAGTAGCGCGCTGTATATAGCACAGAAGGGAGGTGGATTCCAAGATACCAAGATAGAGACTCACTACACTGGTAGGGCATATGAAATTAGAGGCAGGGGAGATGAAGCATACACAGGCAGGGAAAGCCACGTATGGCAGATGCACAAGATGAATGAAACATGAACAAGTCACAAATATAGGTCTCCAATATGGAGACAAGAAGAGCACAAGTACAGCCGTTTTCTTAGCACAGAGACAACAGCAGGTCTAGACGTTAGGAAGGCCTCAGACAAGATGCTGAATTCACAAAAACACATGTATTTTAGAAGCCCAAAGCTGCCCAGACATTAGCTCGTAGCAAGCGTCAGATGCATAAAAGGGAGTAGTGGATGAGTAAAATGCATAAATGTGATTATAGTTTCCAGAACGAGAAGCCGTGGACTCCCAAGCTAATTAAGATTTATAAAGAAACAACCAGCCATTGATGTCCATGTGCATGAGATCAGAATACCAAAAGACGTTGTCACAGATAGATCAAGTGTGTCTCCAGTGGCCACAAAGAGCACAATATACACATTAGAATTAGCTAAAACCCCAGTAAATAAGAAGAAATGCATTGTCCAACATGGCCCCCTATGATGAATAAAGAGAGCCATTTAGTTGCCAGTATAATGATGTAGTGAAACTATTATCTATAATGGGTTGGGCTCAGGAGGAGCCATCAGATAGTTGTAACCCAATAGGTAAATTAACACTTATCTATATGTATTACAAGACCAATCATAATCACTTGTTAGTCTTGTAACTGATATCGTACATTCTGTGTTTTTAGTTTAAAAGCTGCTCACACTCATTACAATGCAAGAGCTACTTGTAAGCTATTCCACCCACTATTCTGCATTTTGAATAAAGTTGGGTTTTACGGTGCACTTTCAGTACTCCATTATTGAGTATTGTTTGCTATGCTAGTGCAGCAAATCGGGCCCATGTCTGTAGGTTCCTAGGAGTTTTGCAAACATTTGAGAATTCCTCGCCGTTCCTCTTGGACAGCAAGGGCGGCTTGTGGAGAGCAGAAATAACGTGCATCTAAGAAGAGAGGTCAGTAGGTACCTCCATTGACGATAAGTCCTGCCCGGACTCGCAAGTCGCAAAGCTGGCTGTGGAGTGTGGAGCAGGCATATAGAGGAGACTGAACGCCAAAAACCCACAGGGGATCGATCTGTGGATGTGCACAGCAAAACTGAGAAATTAGTGTTTTGTGTATTATTGATTTATGAGATATAAAAAGAGAGAAAGCTTCTGACAAGTGTCAGAAAAGACAACACGGTAAGCTCCTTTTAGGTGCATGGAAATAAAAGAGAAGGATCCTCTGCATAGAAGAGTAAGACAGCTGTATTTTGATTTATGTTAATGATTGTTGGCGCAATTTTGTTATTTGTTGTGGTATAGCATAGGGAAATAGAGGTGGTTTGGTGTGTTAGTAGAAGTTGAATTTGTGTTGCTAGCAAGGGAAAGTGGTTTGGCGTTTGAGCTGCATTTTTGTGGTGCAGCTCAGGTGATGGATTTTGGGCCACGTGGTCTTGGAGAGAGATGTAGGTGTATTAAAATTGTAGAAGAACCTTTTTTGGGGAGGGGTAGGAAAAAGGGGAGACAAAGGTCAGCAAGTTTTGAAGC
The DNA here is from genome assembly GCF_040938575.1 of Ambystoma mexicanum. NCBI lineage: Eukaryota > Metazoa > Chordata > Amphibia > Caudata > Ambystomatidae > Ambystoma > Ambystoma mexicanum. Next base: position 341,825,057 of record NC_090921.1, on the reverse strand, counting down.
AGTGTTTATCGATTATTGGTATGTTGTGATTTACCCCCATTGTTGATTTGTTTAAGTCACTTCCGAGATACAAAGACAAGATACTTAAGTACCATGTTCACTGGGTTAAAGATACGGCTGGCAAGATGTTTATGCCCTGGCCTCAGGACGGTACTCATTCCAAAGAGGTGCTGCAAAACAAGTGTACATATTTACACACTACACACAAAGGAAAACAGTGGCAGAACAGACTAAGTATACTCGAGCTGTGGAAAATGTTCGTAGGAAGAGGTAATGGAACCAAGCAGGAAAGAATGGATTCTTAACCAGCATGACGAAGAAGACCCACTGCCCACGGCTCCTCCTCCTCCTCCTCCTCCTCCTCTTCTGACTAGTGTCCCGTCCTCGACTGTAAAAGGATTTTACCAAACCTAAATATATGTTCACAGCATATAGTGATGAAGACACCATAAGGGTAGAGAAAGTGAACAAGCAAAGACCATTGTCGCTGAAAGTAGAATATGACATGTGGCGTAATTTGTAAGCGAAGCTAACAGAAGCAGAGGAGGAAGGTCAAGGAGCAAGAGGCATGCAGGGAGAAAGGGGTGGGACAACAATTGTGTCAGATAAATGGATAGGAAGGCAAATAATACTCAATGTAAAAGGCACAGACAATACGAAAGAGAAGCCGCTACAAGATGGGATAGACAGGAAAAAGAGAAAGAAAAATGGAAGAAGAGAGAGAGGGAGAGAGAGAGAGAAAGAGAAAGGAAAAGGGAAGAAGAGAGAGAAAGAGAAAGAAAAATGAGATGAAGAGAGAGAGAGGGAGGGACGCCGAAAGTAGTTCGATGACGTAATTAACAGACACACATTGACTGACAGAGAGATGAAAGACGTTACAAGAAGGAACAGTGACAGCCTAAAGATGAGTAGAAGAGATAGCATGAGTAGAAGAGAGAATTGGGGTAAGTCTCTGCAAAGTATGAGAAGGAATGTTTTGGAGGAGATACTGTATGAGATGTATGTGAGAGAGCCCCTTAGAAGGCTAGAGTTTGAGGAAGACGAGGAGCAAGAAGAAAGACAGTCAGAATGGGAAGGTGATGATGAGAGTGGAGAATACAGAGTTACGCAAGCACCTCATACAGGCGCACTTATGGGCAGAGAAATTGATTTGATAGATTTGGAGGGAAGTGCGATAGAGACCATTAGGTATCCATCCTCCCAGAGAGACGTCTGATGAGTCCAGAAAGGACCACACCATATGGAAAAAGGTTAAGAGATTTACCACGTCATAAAAAGGTTTGTATGGCAGCAATGCCAATGAAGACAAAGGGTGCGGCTGCACCCATGCACAGAAGCGGATTGACACAATTCCCATTATTGCAGAAAGGCAGAGGATTAACACAATATATACCCTGGCCACAGACAGACACAAATAACTTGACATATAAATTACTGTCACATCGGGGGCAGGGAAGTGGATTTATGAGTTAGAAAGGGAAATGGCTGGCATGACTGCTGCAGTTGGAGATATGAAAAGCTTGTTTGCTGCCATATTGGACGAGCAATCCGAAGACATTTGGAAACGGACAGGGTACCCTTGGGTGACAGCCCAAAATACGAGATATGACAGGACACTGTTTAATAATTGTTGAGCAGATGTTTGGAGGGCACTCAGAATACATTCCCAGACACATCAGAAATTAGTACAGTCATGACACTGAAAATGGTGCCAGATGTAGACCCCGCTGCTTACATTCAAGACATACAAGAGAAATGGCATTTAGAAACGAGGGAAGCTTGGGACAAAAATCTAACAATTTTTTCTCACATTTTATGTCATGGACTCCGCAAAGAAGTACAAAGGCAATTAAGAAAAATCGTCTAGTAATTGGGGCAAAATCATGGCCCAAGATACAATTGACCATTGTCTATCATTGTCGATTAAAACAAGAGAAAGACAGGAAGAAGGCCGAGAAAGAAAGACAGAGGAGGCAGGGCTGGTACAAAAGAAAATGTCAAAATTGGCAGTAGAAGGAGCAGTATTAACAAATGTTGGGGACAATCACAGTGTGCAGTAAGCACAACAAATGCAGCCACGGTTGAATGGAAATGTTGTGGAAAGAGGAGAGTATAATTATCATCCCCAGGCAAGGGGGGTTTGTTCCAAGAGGAAGAGGATTTGGATTTCAATTCAAGAACCAAAGACAGGAGGGTTTAACAGTGGAACGCCATGATTTGCGGGATTTGGAGCACAGTGATGGTCATGTGGAAAAGTAGGACATGTTGCACAGATTTGCAGAGTTAGGGGAGGAATGCAACAAAACCGGCAGCAATTTGTCCCAGGAGGGGTGTCTGCATAACCACTTAAAATTATTTTTGGGGGGTTCCCTCCTAAGCCCCTGTAATTGACCTATTTTTTTATTGCTGACCCCCAACCCTTTATATGCCCTTTCCCACCCCCCAAGAAAATGTCAAACATTTATTTTCAGCAGAAGTTCCATAGGAAAACACCTGTCGTAAAAACGGGTGTCGATGAAAGGATGTCGTACTGTCATAATGTCTAATCGATCAATCAAAATTGTGAGATGCTGCATTGTGAACCCTGCAAGGTTGATAGCAGAGCCAGTGAAGCAGGGAGATAATGTACATAACTGTACTACCTACACTGATTATTATAATGACGTGCCCTATGGTAATGAAAATACCCTCCGAGGGGGGATAATTCTCTTCATTAATGGTCCCTCGATGATAGATTAAAGTTCTGGAGAAAAGTATAGTGGGATTGAAGTGGTGAAGGCAGAAGAGAGCGGAAGGTTTGTGATAGTGAGAAGTGCAAGATTACCAGCACATTTCTCAGCAGAAGTGTCAGAGGTGGAAGCCATGATTTTAGCGCTTGAAGCGCATAAGGGTGATGCTGTAACGTTGTATTCCAACTCTGCTTACGTGACGTCAGCAGTACATTCAGGACTGTCAAGTTGGAACAAGAGGGGCTTCCAGCATGCAGACGGCATACCAGTACAGCATGCACCATTGCTAGAGAGGTTACTAGACACACTTGAAGGTCCCTCAGCAATCTCTGTGGTGAAGTGTGCCATGCACAAAAAAAGGTGCAGACCTGATTTCCCACTGCAATAAAGCCACAGATGCAGAAGCCAAAAGGGCAGCATATTTCCCAGAGATATTAGACATTAGACATTACAACTGCTCTGTGCACGTAACATGGTGTTGAAGGTTTTCATACCCTGCCAGAAACGAAGATTGTAGAGTTGCAAGGATGCGTGCCGCATGAAGTGCAGGAATTGTGGAGGAAAATGGGGTGCTCATTATCACCTGCGGAGCTAATTTGGTGACATGATAGCACTGCAAACCCTGTCATGCCTGTAGAGTTGCTCAAAGTAGCACTGGAGCAACTGCACTATACTGCACATACCACAAGGGATTGTCTTGCTGCGTATATCATGGACAACTAGTTTGTCCCAAATGTAAATGAACATGTGAACAATTTTACTGTAAACTGTAGAATATGTCAAAAATCCACTGATGGCCATAATTTGGTGAGAGGAGCAATAGCTCGTCCTATTGGACCTTTTCAGCATTTGAATATCAATTATGTGGATTGTAATGGCTACCAATACATTATAATGATAGTATGTCCCTTTTCTCACTGGATAGAAGGCGGTCCCGGCACACATCCAAATGCCATATCTGTGCAAAATTCCTTGTACGAGTGTTATTTTCTAGATAGGGAGTGTTTGAAGTGCTTCATTCTGACAACGGACCCCATTTTGTAAATTAGATGTTTGAACATATTATATATTTATTAGGAATAAGACACCAATTCTCATCTGCCTATCACCCCCAAGCGAATTGAATTTGCGAGTGCCCAAGCAGCCTTTTGTAGGCACACATTGCCAAAATACAAGACACTTTGCACATGAATTGGCTACACGGCCTCCCCTGGCTCTTTTTGCCTTGCAGAATCAGACAGGCTCTGAGCTGGTGACAGGACCTAGATTAAATGTCTCAATTGCTCCTCCCACACATGACCGAACAGATGCAGAGAATTCAGCAACAGTGCTTTGTAAAGAAATGCATGACTATTTGATGGCTATGACTAAATCTCTGAAATGTATCTCCAAACAGGTGCAGGCAATGGGTAGGTCGGCCCAGCAACAATCACCGAAGATTTAAATGAACATTTTGACCCTGCTAGTTTCTTACAACCTCTCCTCCCTTTATACCCAAGAGACCAGGTCCTATGTCAATATTTGATTAGAAAGTGACATAAGCCGAGATTTGAAGAGCTGTATACAGTCGAGATAGTCACGAGTAACAAAGGCAAATTCCTTTTGTGAGGATAGCTTCATAGAACAAATGCCCCTAATGTTTCATGCAAAAACACAACACAAGGTAATGAAATACATATTATCCAGCCCACAGAGCGGAGAAATGAATATAGAGGGCCATAAATTGCTGCAATGTACCGATGCACAAGGGAAAGAAGTACATGGTTGCTGGAATAGACCCCAGTTGCACATTTCAGGGAGAGTGTTGACTACAGAAGGATGGGTTGATGGACTGATAGTCTGTAAAGCACAAGTACTCATAACAGCGACAAAGGAGGTTGCACAGAATGCAAACAGGGTATGCCTTAAAGAGTGGACTGAAGATTCCAAATTGTTTACCTGGGTAGAAGACGAAACAGGGCCAGTACCCCTAATAACAATTCAAAATGCAACCCTGTCTTTCAGAAACAATGGTTCGGTAAATGTAGGAGTGAAAGGCTTTGTCACGGATAGATGAAGTGTGTTTGCAGTGGCTACAAAGAGCACAACATACATGTTAGAATTAGCTAAAACCCCAGTAAATAAGAAGAAATTCATTCTCCAACACGGTCCCCTAAAACTGAACTCCCTAGCACACAGGCAGACACAAGACGATACACAAGGCCAAGATCAAAGGAATAGATGGGCCACATTACCTGGGAATGACTGAAAGTACTTTTAATTGGGATTAGTGCAGACCATGGACTTCTCCCTCCCCCAACCCTATGCTTCTCTCATATTTTGATGTCTCGTCAAAGTGCCGAAGGTTGTTGAGTAAGGTGCCAACCAATGCAAATCCCTCTTACCACACCCACCCTTGATGAATAAGGAGAGCCAATTAGTGGCCAGTATAATTAAATAGTGAAACTATTATCTATAATAGGCTGAGCTCAGGAGGAGCCATCAGATAGTTATAACATGGTGGGGAAATTAACAATTATGCAATCTATATGTATTATAAGTGTGAGACAGGCATGGCATAAAGAGATGACACAGACAACAAACGTAACAGTTTCCAAAACATTTATTAAAATATCAGGATGGGAGTAACGCCTAACTTGCCCTATTACTGTTGTGGGGATTGCCCTACCTAAAGAAACTAAGAAACGTCAATGTCCAAAAGTCCAACACAACAGTCTGTCTGTGCCTAAACCTATGCTTGCCATCACATCTAATACATGAATGCAGTGCAGGGATATTCTAACTTAAAAATTGTGTTCAAAGTAAAAGCCTGGAGCAGTCTCTAGCTCCCTTTCCCAAGTTCAGGATACAATTTCAACTAATAATGTTTTCAAGACGCTTGGGCTTCTCTTCCCCAAGCTTCAAGCATTAAGTCCCAACACAATGTTCCAACACAGCCAAGCGCTCTTCTCATGCTTCAAGTTATGATTCACAAAAACAAACAAAGTTCCAAAGGAGCTCAGGGCTCTTCCCGAAGCTTCAAGTTTTAGATCACAAAACCAATTGTTGAAAGGAGTTCAGGGGTTCTCTTCCCCAAGCTTCAGCCTTCCTCTGGATGGGTGGGGACAGTAAGACAGATTGCTTTCCAACTACCCTCCTGCCAGTATGCAGAGTGCATTCCTTTCCTTTGTGAAACTGTCTGTGTTCTGTGTTCCTTTACAGGGTGGGTTGTATTTTGTAGTGTGATAGAACTGTCTGTTGTAGTAATACTAAAGTAGATATTTTTATACAAGCTTGACTGGACAGTCCCTTTTATCATTGGGTAATAATTGTATTTTCGATGTGTTGCAACTAACCAATTATCCACGACCTTGAGGAGAAAAGCCTGCCATTCTGTCCACATTACCAAAATTCGACAAGGATGTCTTATAATTCACTTGTATTCCAATCTGTACGGATCCCTTCTAGTGTACTAGAGGTGCAGGTTGATTGATGGTTTAGAAACCGATATTCATCCCTGGACCCCTGGTGCTCTGGGTCCGTCAGCACTCTGGGTCCGTCAACACTCTGGGTCCGACAGAGCTGGAGGCTAACGGGCCAGCCAATTCTCAGATACCCTTGCAGACATTTTATACTGAAACCTGCCCCAGAGTCCTTCAACTGCGACTGTTTCCTGTACCCCACTCTGCACAAGATCACCAATAATTGTTGCTTCTCGAACAGGTGCCGCATGACACCAACATGCCATGCACCCACTGCACCCTGACACACTGGTGTGTAGCTCTCTGTGCCCATCACGCCCTTTTCTTCTCCTATTTATTCCACCCTCCAAAGGCACCTGTCGTTTGGCTGTCCATGGCCATGTGTGGACCAGGGCTCAAGTCGAGGGCACAAGCGGTGGACGGAGTCTACCCATTTTGTTCAGAAGTCTCCCCACTGTTTTCAGAGGGCACTTTGATATGCTAATTTCTGGTGACACCACATTCAATTAATATGGTAATGAGTCCCCCACTTTTCTTTTAGTTGGACCTGACCCCTGGTGTTGATGAAGACAGTGGTTACAGGGTTTGGGGATTTTTCAGTCCTGGAATGGCCAATAGGTCATTTCAACAACACTCTCCCCAATCCCTGTGCTAACAAGTAGATAGAGATGGGCAGCAGAATCCTCAGCCCATGCTATCAGGCCCACTGTCCACCACATACACCTGTCACGCCCACAGACTTGCACTATGAAGCTTTCGGCTGTTCCACCTGCTGCAGGTATATCATACTTGATCACCGCCTGAAGTGTGGATTGCATGTTCATCACAGAGTGCGGGTTCACCCCCACAATCTGTCATATATTGGCCCTCCAGGTCAGGCTGGAATGCAGCCTCCACCACGCATACTGAGTGGGTAAGGTCAGAAGTTCCCTCCCTGTCATCCACGAGACCACATGGCTATGGATTGCATCATACGTCACTTCCCCCTAACCGCAGAAACCTCTCACTACTTTTCAGCTTATCTACCAACACACAGGCGCCGTCTCTGGCTTCCTGGACGAGATAACCAGTCTGGTATCGTCAGCATCAATAAACAACTCAAACAACATTTTATTCGGAGCAACCAAGTCTGCGAAAGAGTTCCTCTAGCACCCCATCAGCACACTTGCCATCTTGCAGTGCATCACAGGCCCTACCCGCCTCCAGGACAGCACGCCTTGTTTTCCTCCCGAATAATGGAATATTGCACACTCATAGAATTGGACCGGTCATACATGCCACCATCACCAACCAGTTCACATGTAAAATTCAGAGTAACGACGGACAACAGCCACCTACCTCTAGTGTGACAAGATTTAAAAAGTAAAAAACCGAGATAGGGCAACTAACATAAAAGTAGGACTAACTCTAAAGAAACACATATTATGATTGATTTATCACAAACTAACACTATCTCAAGTGTTGTGGTGGGTGCCCGCCATGGGAAGCCCGCGGGCCCCGCAGTGCTATGGTCACTGGCACTTGACAGGCCCAGTGCCTGTGGGGGTTTGGGCCTGCCCTGGACATCCGGCAGGCCCCATGGTGCTAAGGTGTAAAATGCAGAATTTCTTCTGCGTGAGATTGTGTGTTGCTGCCTGCCAGCTAGGAAGACCTACTACAAAAAAACGGGACCACTGCTGTTTCCAATGGGAGCATAATCTTGAGAGAGGGGGACAGGGCACCAAATAGCAGGAAAGTCCCGGCAAAACCGGGACGTCTGGTCACCCTGTCTACCTCGATCACTGATTGCTCCTCCAAAGGCTTTTCCACACAAGCCCTGGAGGGCCGTCTCTGCTCCACAATGCCCAGAACATGCCCATCCACAATGAATTCCCTCCTCACACCTACTTACTACAGTACGACTATCCTCTACGATCAGTCGGGGTTCAGACCCAGAAGCAGTACTGAAACAGCAGCACTACAGTTGACCATGCATGACGCACTATGGAAAATGGGGATGCATTTCACCTGGTCCTGTTCGTTCTCTCCGCGGCATTGAACACGTCCACACACGATATCTTACACTTCTGGATGCAACAATGGGATTTCCACATGCTGTACTTCACTGGTGCATTACCAACCTTACGGACAGACAGAAAACTGTTCAGATAGATAGTTTCAGATTGCTGCGCGTAGTTTAGTTTGTTTAGTTTAGTTTATTTACTTATATAGCACACCTAACCCAAGGGCATCTGGGCGCTTAGTTATGTGTTCCGGAAGAGCACGGGTACTGGTTCCTGGCAGGGTCCATACTGTTGTCGGTTCTATTCAATCTATATATGTAGCCTCTAGAAGCTCTCCTTGCACACCCTGACATCTCCATACACCAATATTTGTATTTTGTATTTTATTGAATTTATATAGCCCTTTAATCCAAAGTGCTTTACATAAGAACAAGAAGAAATACAAGAAGCATAAGATGGTAATTGAATGACAACTCGAAAACAGTATAAGGAACAATTTACAATATTGCAGAGGTGAGGAGGGAATGGGGAAGGACAAAGGAATAAGGGGGAGGGGAGAAACAATAAACATAAAATGGTAATAGGAACACGTCTCGAAAACAGTATAAGGAACAATTTGCTGACAATACATAGTTATACTGAAATGGCAGCCTCACTGTAGATACACCACAGCCAAATAAACACAGTTTGGCACCCCTCTAAGCGTGGATGGCGAGAACATATCTAAAGTCACTCACACCAAAAGTTAAATCATGGCTTTTCAAGATGACTCTTGAAGGTGCCATATACTGGGCTTTCCGATCACCTGCAGCCTCTCTGAACATCACCAAGACAAAATGGCTGTGTATCAACTAGCACTGTTACTGAAAGAAGGCCACTCCTCCCCCATTAGACCTCAGTAGTGGAATCATTCGGGCTTTCACACGTAGATGGGGGAGCACACTCCTGGTGGGTGTCCCTTCTTCTAACCTCACATCACTCAGAGTGATACAGCACCCCGCAGCAAGACTAAGCGCTAGCATCAGGAAATTAGAGCATAGCGCCTCAAAGGTCAGGGAATGACCCTGACTGCTGATGCCAGCCTGGGCCATCTTCAGTACCTCCTGCGGAAGCTGCACTACTGAGGAACCAGACAAAATAAAAATAGCTAGGAGGAAAACACTAGGCAACAGGCCTTTGCATTTGGAATGCCTTGCCTGCTGAACTCCGGAAAACATCTCCTCTGGATCTTTTACCGAAAAATATTGAAGACTCACCTGTTTCAATAGTCTTTGCCTAGATGCAGGCTTCTGATTGGCCCCGTGAGGATGTGCGCGATATACATTTCAAATCAAATGAGTTCTGTCAGGCACAGTAGAATGCCCTCCTACCAGGCATCCGTCTATTTCCATCATTAATAAGATTTAGGAAGTACATGGAGGCCTTACTATGCAGACAGGTCCTCGGCCAGCACATGAGCGGAGAGATCTCCCGCTAGCGTGTTTCCCATCATCAACCCTGGAGCCCTCATTGCTAATGCTAGGGGCATCAAATTGGCCATACCTATGGTCAGTGCTCCATACTATCTATTTTATTTTTTATTTATTTTTATTAGATTTTCATGTAATACAACACACTGTAACCAGGTAATATGAATGTCCCCAACATCCCACCTCCCATCCCACGTCCCCTTCCCTCCCCCTCCTAAACCTGTGAATCTATAACCCCTCCCATAATTTTTTAAAAACTTTTTTTGCCTTAGAGTGGACCAGCCAGGTGTGACACCGCTTTCAAGGAAGTATGCGCATTCGATTTTACGCACTTTTTGGTAAGTAGTGGTTTTTGTGCATTCCAGGCACCTGCTCCTGAGGGTGCACTTTCTTGGGATACCCTGCCATTTGCAGCCGCAATTTGTGGCACGCTCAATTTACGAAAGCCAAGGAATCTTTTTAAATCACAATGTGGAAGTCAAACTCAAGTGGTCTCAACTGTGAATTGCGGGTGCCGCAAGTTGCAGACCCAAATTGGGCTCTTCACGAATCGGGCTTCGATTATTTAAAAGAAAACATTCCGCTGAACACGGACTTTAATGCTGTTAGACGTTGTGATGGGGTCAGGAAGTAAAGGGTAAGACATTCCCCTACTTTTTGGGAAATCCGCCCATTGCTCCCTTTGTGTCGCCCACTTCACTGTTCCTGGAAGGGCACCATGGATTGATTTGATTTGATTTGATTTATTTATTTATTGAGCGCTTTACGCCAAAGCGCTGGCGCTGACTACCTCACTGGGGATTCGAACATGAGCCCCGCTGGCACTGGGCTTATTTCACGTGCTCCCCTACAACATCGTCAATGGGAGCCCCCCCCGCCCCCACCTCAGCCCAATGTCCTGGGGACGCATCCCCTTCCCAGACACATATCGCAAAGGACCAGTCTCCATCTAAGGGAGAGGCACCTGTCCTATGGGAGCGGTCCCATTTCCGCTCATTGCCATAGGGGGGGGGAGGGCATCTCCTCCCCTTCCTTCTTATCTTGCGGGATCAGCCCTATTTCATCTCAATTCCCTCTGGGAGTAGCCTCCTGCTGTGCAGGTATCCTATGGGATTTGCTTCTTTACAACTAAACGTCCACAGGAAACAGCCCTCCCCATCCTTTGAATATTTTTCATGTTTTTTATTTATTTATTCATCGCTTTTGTTGTGAGAGCCCCGTGACCTGGAGTCATCACAGCGCTAGTATAGTTGGCATTGTAGACAGACATAATAGGTATCATAGACAGACAGAGCATGAGTAAGCCTAGTTAAGGAGATGCCTAGTCATATTTGTTAAACAATGTAGTTTACTACATATAGACCACAAACAATATCTTCTCTAGGTTGCCCGCCCACCGCGTATTCGAAGGAAGCATCCCCGCGTCCACCCAGTATCCTAAGCAAATAGCCTGCTCTTCTTCAGCGTGTTCTAAGAGCACAGCCAAACTTCAGCAGAACACAAATGAGAGGAGCCATGTCAGCTAAGGGAGTGGCCCCATGTCAGCTCAATGTCCTGAGGGAGCATGCTCCATGCCCTGCCATTTATCCTAAGGTAGCAGAACCATTGCAACTCAACGTTGCAAGGGAACTGTGATGGATTTCCATCCACTAGGGGCAATCTCCCAGGTTTTTAGGACCATGAAAGTAAGGTCTGTTAAACAGGCTCACTTTCAGACAGCGCTCTGAGTTTGACGTTTTTGGGTGGGTTTGTATGCAGCTGGCCCTGCCTGCCATTGGGTTTTAATTGTACTTACCAACAGCCATCTATAAGACACTTCTTGTATTCTTGCTCCTGGAGATCAGTAATTGGTGTGCCAGCAGCATGTTATCAGAAAAGGAGCTACGCTTTGAGACTGTGGCCCAGCCGATTCTTCACTAAAAGTGTAAACACAGTTTTGGTTTCCATATTCACTAGAAGAGCATTGGAGGAAATATGAATGACTATTTCAGGAAGGTGCCCTCCAACTAATTTGTCGCTGACATGCACAAAAACAAAGGTGTTCCAAATGTTGCTTTTTATTGGCCTTTTTTCTAATCAAAACAGCAATCCACATGAAAGTAAATGAGCAGTTTTACGTGTAATTGTACATCCCATAGGGATGGTGGCAGTTTGATTAATAAATGAGTAGAAACCCATATCTGCTTTGATATGGTGGTCTATAAGAATATGCAGCTATGCTGGCCAAACCCTCTCTGTAACATTTTATTGTCAGCCTGGTTTCTAGAGACTCATTCAACTGTTGGACCCTTTTGTGTATCACACATCTTGGCCTGGGTTTCACCCAAATCGAATCATGTCTGTCCAGCCTTCTCTGGGCCGTTTTCTCTGACATCATCAGGAAAAGACTCTTGTCACACCAGCCAAGATTGGACCATTCCAGAAGGCTTGAAATGTGTCAATTTGGTGCAGCAAATTGGACTATATAAGGAGGTAATTTCGTGAAATGATCTCTGGGCCTCAGAAAACAAAGGATTACTCTGGAGTTCTATTGGGGTATCAGTCTGGCCAAAGCCCACAGCTGTAGAGTTGAAGATAAGGAGCTCCAAAGAGAGAGAAAGAGCCTCTGATGCACTGTGAGATGCTAAGTGTGCTGATGCGGTCCAAGAGGCACTCTTTTGCAGACTTGGTTGCTGGTGCAGGGCAGGTTTACATGAACAAGAACAATGTTGTTTGAGTTGTTGATTGATGCTGATGTTATCAGGCTGGCTATCTCGTTCAGGAAGCCGGAGACAGTGTCTGTGTCCTGGTAGATAAGATGAAAAGCGCTGTCCAGTCAAATGGTCGAATATATTTGATCGAATGACAAATTGGTCGAATCAATTTGGTCGAAAAAAAAAAGGTCGAATTTTTTTTTAAAAGTATATTTTTTTTTGCTCTAGTATAGGTAAAAATAGGTTAAAAAAGTTGTTTTAACACCAAAAACAGGGGTTGGGGGGGGACCCCCCAAAAAAGAAAAAAAAAAAATTCGACCATTTTTTCGACCAAATTGATTCGACCATATTGTAATTCGATCAAATGCATTCGACCCAATGTCTGGTAACCATGAAAAGCCCCATCCCAGAGGACCATTTGGAGGGAACTGCTGTTAGGACACCAACCCGACACTGAGTCACTGTATCAGAAACCTTCCACAATCCCAGACCGACAATGTCGAGCCCAAAGAGCAAGACTGAAAGTGCTCGTCGTGGTTTTGCCCTGATGGCCTGGTTTGAAGGGCCATGGGGACATTTAAGACCTCACTCGTTAGCTATTAATGGCATAGACTTTGAAATTGAACTATACTGCAGAGACTGTAACCTATCTACCTTGTCTTCAGACCCAGAATGTCCCCTTTGATTCAAAAGTCTGCCTGTTCTGTGTCTTCCTTTATAGAGCTGTTACTATTGTTATTATTGGTGTGTTAGTATTTTAATTAAAGTCACTACTCTTGTTTGTATGCTTCTTGGCTAGCTCACAGCCCTCTTGAAGAGTATAGTCTATCCTCGGTCCACGTTACCACAAAAGGCAAAGGAGGTATCCCTTTCGGGCTGTGCCTGTTTCACCCGTATTATTGCAATGACAGCTGATTTAGTAGTAGTGTGGTGCTGAGTAGGAGTTTAGAAACCACTACTTCACCATGCACTCCTGTAGAGCAGTATTCATTTTGACAATATCTCAGAGGATGCAGAACACTGCACCATCCTTCCCACTTTCCGCCCGCCCCATCCCCCAACCATGCCCATCAACTAGAGTGATCAACGAAGAGAAGGCCACCCAACCAACTGACAGATTAGGGATAAGACCACGTGCAAATATGAACCAAGGAAACTCAGACAAGTAAACCATTAAAAACCCAAGCAACGCCACAATCTTCCCACTCACAACAAGGGCCACCTACACTGCCCACCCATAACTAGGGCCGCTCAGCCTAGCTCCTCCCCCTCTATCTTCATAACTCCTGCTGCACTCCCTTTCAGCAGCCGACTAGACATCAGGTCCACACCCAATGGCCATGGCTAACCTTCATGAGTGACCGATAACTCACTGGTTACAAGCACCTGCCACCATAATCCACAGGCAGGTCGGCCCCCTGATCTAGAAAGGAGGTGAGATGGGCCGACGAACCACAACTGGGAGCGTTGATGGATGTCATTGGGATGTAAGCCAAGGACTCACAGCAGAGGCTTTACCAAACCGACCAACTGACAAAGGCATTCCCCCTTCCTGCTACTCCAACATAACCAACTCCACTACACTTGACTAGGGACTAGCCACACAACATATATAAACAGCTAAAATCAATCTAATGTTCACACCCTACCATCTCTCTGAAATTCAGGAAGCAAACCTAGAGGGAACGCCCCGGCACATAGTATATAATTTCATCAACTATAAAATTACACACCAACACAATAGATAGTCTTACACCATCAGCCATCCGCAACTTGGGACCCCTTATGGATACAACAAACCAGTGCGCACAACCACAATCCTCCCTAATATCGTACACACCAACAAAATCATTAGCACACATCCGAGGCACTATCCTACCCATACTGTGTCACAGCAGATGGGGCCTCTCGAACCAACTTCCACATGCAAAACAAGGCTCACAGACACCAGTTCCTCCTGGTTCTGAACCTATCCTATCATCCTATCCTCACTAACACACCCAGCTCTCCTCTCTTGCAGAGCCATGTGAGCACCGGGAGACGGACCTTGGGTGGTAACGGTGTATGGTACAAATCAACATAACATGACATAACATTACATAACACAGAAACAGCCCCCAAGCGGAATATACGAAGGGAGTAGCACCACATTTTCTCCATGGTCAAAAGGAACAACCTCATTCCCTGACACATAAGTGATGGGAGATGTCTACAGAGAGCATGCATCGCCATTCCCTAAGGGAGCAGACTCCTCCTGTGTCACACAGTCGATTGGAGCAGCACTTTTACAGCTAAATGTCCATCCGAAACAGCCTCATCATTCTCTGGACATGTGTTTGCGTAATGTTCTACATAGAGACCACACACGCTGCATCCCACAGCTAGTATAGTACTAATCCTTTGCCTCGCCCATCCTTCCCCACACTCATATTTTCCCACTACCATCATTCAGTACTCATCCTTTGCCTCTCCTATCCTTCCCCACACTCATATTTTCCCACTCCCATCATTCAGTACTCATCCTTTGCCTCTCCCATCCTTCCCCACACTCATGTTTTCCTGCTCCCATCATTCAGTACGCATCCTTTGCCTCTCCCACCCCCCCACACTCATATTTTCCCACTCCCATCATTCAGTACTCATCCTTTGCCTCTCCCATCCTTCCCCACACTCATGTTTTCCCACTCCCATCACTCAGTACTCATCCTTTGCCTCTCCCATCCTTCCCCACACTCATGTTTTCCCACTCACATCATTCAGTACTCATCCTTTGCCTCTCCCATCCTTCTCCACACTCATGTTTTCCCACTCACATCATTCAGTACTCATCCTTTGCCTCTCCCATCTTTCTCCACACTCATATTTTCCCACTCCCATCACTCAGTACTCATCCTTTGCCTCTCCCATCATATTTCCCTCTCCGCTTCTTTGCACCCCCAGTCCCATGTGTCCAGGTGCCCATGTTTTACCGCCCCATCTTTCCCAAATGTCATCCTTCCATACTTCAGGCGCCAACCCTTCCCTGTCCCCCTCCTTCCACACACTCATCCTTCCTCACACTAACTCTTCCCTTCTTCCTTCCTTTCCTGCTCCCATTCTCTCCCACTCTCATCGTTTCACACTTCCATCCTGCCGTTATGGGCCCATCCTTCCCATGGCATTTGTCCGCGTAATCATCATTCAGAAATCAAATCGGTTACCTCTCCCATCTTGCCACACTTCTTCTCTCTGCCACCCCCATTTTCTCAATCTCTGCTTTTATCATTCCGTGTTTCCATCCTTGCAACTCCCACTCATGCCCACTCCATTCCTTTCCAGTTGCCATTGCCCCTCCTGTCTTTTCTTACTGACATTGGTCCTCCCTCTAACTCTTCTCTGCCCCTTTCGTCCCCACTCCTATCCTTCCTTTCCTCCGGCGGTTCCCTGGTACCTTTCTGCCCTGTTCCCATCTTTTCCAGCTTTCTTTCTTCCACACTCGAATCTTGATTCATTCTCATCTTTATCCACCCCCATCCTTTCGCCCTCTATCCTCCTTCGCTTTCATTCTCCCCACACCCATCCTTCAGTTCTCAATACAATACCTTTTCCCATCTAGCCCAGTTATACTGCTTCCATCCAGTGGTAGAAGTGACACAACGCCAGAGGTTCAGGTGGGCGATAGCGGGGGCGAACGGTTCTCCTATACTTTTTATTTTTAAGTTTCACTGTTCCTATACTTTTATTTTAAAAAGCACCTGGGATAAGGAAAGTCAGTCTTTGTACCATCTACTCTCTAAGTGCTCAGGCACGTGGGCGCTGAGAGTCGCTGATGTGAGGTGGTTGAACTCTAATATCTTCTGGGAGTGATTACCATCGGGTGAGGAAGTCTTTTTGACATTTGAAGTAGTCGCAGTCTTAAAAGAACTAGAGTTAGGGGGGGAAGATTCTTAAATAAAAAATATCATGGTGTCCCAGGAAGTGAGGATTGGTGCAGTGTGGACATGGGGTTCAGACTGTTGCATTATGTGCCAATGTTTTTATACTGTACATGATCGTATTGAGGTCTTCTTTTCTTTTAGTGTTTTTCTTACGTGTTGTTTTTATTTCTTTTCTTTTCTTTTTCCCCTGTTCTATTAATTTCTTTTGCTTTACTAAGTTTTTACTGTGTTGGTTCAATTGAACATTTCTGTGATTGTTCGTTGATTTTTTTAATCTTGCTAATAGTGTTAAAAGCCATTTACTGTTTTATTTGCTTGTTTGTTTCGTATATGGCTAATTCACTATAAATAAAAAAAAAGAACCTGTTCTGGAATGGTTTAGTTTGAAAATAAAAATGTAGCAAGAAGTTGAAGCTTGCACTTCAGTGCACTGCACTGAACATCCCATAAATAGCAGGTGTGTTTGTTAGGGGATTTGGATTGTGTGTCGGAGGGGCTGTGGCGATGGCGTTTGTGGAGAGCAGGGGCAGGCCAGCATGAAACATTGTTCCACTACTTCTTTTCGTACGCTTCGACCACTGGGTATTGGAACTGTGGCCCCCCCAGGGTCGAGGGTGGCGGGTAGCATGAAGCAGCACACGTGTTAAGGTCTTGGGGAAAGTGGTTACAAACCACCGAACGGGTTATCATGCCGTGTTCTTTCGAGAGAGGGGCGCCTGCTACCTTTTTGTATTCTTGGAGTGGAGTGGGTAGACAGTCAAGTGGAGGGATTATTTTTTATTTTTTTCCCTTCACTCAAACATTTAATTACGATGTAACTGCGATGAGTACATCAAGATGGGTGTCTCCTACAACTACAAATTCCAATAAAAGTGCTAGGTGGGTGGGCATTTAGATGTTTTTTTAAATTATTATTTCACCCTGGATATGACATTCACACACTTAAAATGTAAAGAGGCTCAAGTGAAAAGAAAACCAATTGTATAGTGACCTCTATGTTTTTCAAAGGGAAAAACACAAGGCAAAGTGTTAAAGTCCCAACTTGATCCTGACAATAACATCAATGCAGTCCAGGAGTAGTTGTGTTTATGTGAACAATAAGCATACACACTTTCCGAGAATTATCAAAGTGAGCCTGATTAGCAGAGCTCATTTTCAGAGGCAGACTTACCAGTTTCATTTTTGGTTAAAGGCATCAAAAAAGATTTGAATTGCGCATTCTGCCACATTCTGCGCATTCTCTTCTTATGTTAATTTATTAGTATTATTAGTATTGTTATTATGAACGGAACTTTTAAAGCGCTCTTTAAAGCACAAAATATCATTTTAACTTAGGTAGGTCAAACATCAACACACATGAGTACCAAACAGAGCTAGTTAGATATGTGATTAAGTTCCCAAATTGCAGACTATGATAAAATCCCAGTATCACCCCTTAAGCAAAGTGTGATATCCTGGGCAATCATTTCATCTGTCCCTTATCTATCAAAACTGGGAGTTCTTAGAAGTATTTCACTTTGCATTGCAGAATATTATTTTTAAATCTCACTTATTGTTTACTATCGCGTAGTATTGGGAAAGCCACAAATTATGGCTCATGGATAGTACAAAATAAATAGGCGCTTTTTAGTGTTTCATTCTGGGATCTATGTTTGTCAGTAACTGCTGAACCCATATGCATGCATTAGTATTGGCCGAACCCCAAACCCTTTCCCGTAATGATAGGCTCACAACTTGTATCAAGTGTTGGCAATAAAAGGCCGTAGGATTTTATTGTACAGATATGAGTTATGGCAATAACAATATCACATATCATGATGGTATCATACTTTTGGGCACCGGGTCCTGAGGTTACCCCCTCTGACCCGTGCCGCCTTCTTGTGTCCCATGACTTGTTGTGGGCACCGTACAGTGCCTTGTACTTCTTTTTGTTCTTCTCCCCTTTTTGTAGGGTGGGCGGGTTCTGTGGTAAAGAAGCAAGCATGTTTTTCCCATGCAACACTCTTCAGTCCTGTCCTTCCCTACAGTGTATATAGACTGCCCAATGGCGCAGCCCTAAAGGGCCTAGAGGTTCAGGGAACATGGCGGAGGGGCCAGGCTCAGGGAGGTTCGGGGAGTGAGACCCCAAGATGCTTGGTAAAGGGTTGATAACAAAAAAGAGAGCTGACTGGAGATTAATAAACAATGATAACAAGAAAAAAGGGGGGTGCTGATGAAGGAAGAGGTTGGATAAAGAGGTGCACCCCCTGTTTGGTAGTCCGCTTCCAGCCTTGGCTAGTGGAAAGGAAAGCATGACTGCTGCGCTCCCCGCAGCCCAACAACAGCAGCTGCCACAGTGTTTCGGCCTGAGCGTGAGGCACAGGTAGGTTTGGAGAGTGAGACCCCAAGATGCTTGATAAAGAGTTGATAAGAACAAAAAAAAGAGCTGCCTGGAGATGAAGCAAAGGATGAAAAGGAAAACAGCAAGGCAAGATCCAACAAAATCTGCTGCCGATCACCTGGGCTCTTGAAAGAAATGTGTGTTTTGAATTTATGGTTGTAAATATGTGATAATAAACTGCGGCCCTGTTTTGCTACAATAAGAAGAGCGTGGTTGGCCTTAGTTATTTGGTACAAAGTGAGCCTCAGAGTGATTGTGGGGTATGTTAAGGGGGGTAGGGGGCACAATCAGTACCTGACTGCCTATGTTAATGATCCGGGACAGCGATACCAAACTCGCCTTTCTCTTAACACTAGTGAGGTTGACCTTGCTGCTGAAGGGGGTGGAGAAATCCCACAGGCAGCAACACATCCACCTTCTTACACCATCTCATCCAGGGGATAACCACCCCCTGTTGGAGCTAGCCTACGTTTGTAGTATTGCCCTCTTTTGCTCAGTCCAGAGAGAAAAGTGCTGTGTGCCTCAACTTTAAGCAGCAGGTCACGCAGTTCCAACCAGCAACGTAGGAGCAATTCCCTGAGTGAGTGAGAATGGGCTCCAACCAGCAACTCAGAAGCAATTCCCTGAGTGAGTGAGAATGGGCTTCAACCAGCAACTCAGAAGCAATTCCCTGAGTGAGTGAGAATGGGCTTCAACCAGCAACGCAGAAGCAATTCCCTGAGTGAGTGAGAATGGGCTCCAACCAGCAACTCAGAAGCAATTCCCTGAGTGAGTGAGAATGGGCTTCAACCAGCAACTCAGAAGCAATTCCCTGAGTGAGTGAGAATGGGCTTCAACCAGCAACGCAGAAGCAATTCCCTGAGTGAGTGAGAATGGGCTTCAACCAGCAACTCAGAAGCAGCTCCATGAGTGAGTGAGAATGGGCTTCAACCAGCAAATGGGCTTCAACCAGCAACGCAGAAGCAATTCCCTGAGTGAGTGAGAATGGGCTTCAACCAGCAACGCAGAAGCAATTCCCTGAGTGAGTGAGAATGGGCTTCAACCAGCAACTCAGAAGCAATTCCCTGAGTGAGTGAGAATGGGCCATTTGAACAAGCAGGCCTCCCTGAAGCTCCTGACCCCACCCTTGCCTGTGACCTACCCCCAATTTCCCAAAACCCATAACCGGAAGCACCAGGGCCTAGTGCTTCCTCTGTTAAAGAACACACAAGCTTGTGGTAGCAAAGAGCCAGGGCCGGCCTTAGGGGCAACAGCGCCCTAGGCGAATTGGCGGCCGCCATCCCTGCCCGCCACTAGTTAACAGGGGGCGTGGCCACGGAGTCACATTTTTTTTTTTAAACCTCCTCGCTCCGGCGAGGAGGTAATTCTATGAATAGGGTGCATCAGCACCCTATTGTTCCTAAATGCGCTCTGCTGCCGTGGGCGCATTGACTAACAATGAGGCGCCTGCCGCCACTATGCCAGCTCGGGGAAGCCCTTGAAAGACTCCCCCAAGCTGGCGTGGCGGGGGGCTAACGGTGCCTTTTGTTGGTGAAGGCGCCCGCTGCGGTGGGCACATTTGGTGACAATCACTGATTGACATTGAATGCGCCCGCCTGCTGTGTCTTCTCCCGCTACGCCAGCTCGGGGGGAGCCCTTGAAAGATCCCCCCGAGCTGGCATGGTGGGGGCTAATGGCGCCCAGGGGGGCGCGGTGCCCCGGGCAGTCGCCCGGCTTGCCCCCCTAATGCCGGGCCTGCAAAGAGCACACAATGGGCGAGGCTACGAAGATGAGTGTTTTAACAATGTGTCCCTTCACCAGTTGCCTCCTAGACTAGATGTTACCCTTTTCCACTAGATAAAGGCTATTTGGGTTTATTTTTAACCACAAGACGGAGTCACATGGAGCTACGCAATTACGGCACAGAAGAGACTCCTGCAAAGCTCCTTCACCAGTGCGCCCTACTGGTTTCGCGCCTCACATAAGAGATACCTACGACTAGTGCTCAGCGTCCAGATTTCTTTCTCTCTCTCAATGCACAGCTGCAAGGATGTGATACACCAGCCCCTTGCTTCCTGCAGCTGGCGATCCCTTTGTGCTGCTGTCACTGGGGCAGCCCCAGAACCCCTTTTGTTCGCGCACCACTCCTCGCCGCACTTCTTCTTTTCCTGCTACATCCAGTGCACAGAAGAGCCCGCACGGCAGCCCATGCGCGCTGCTTGCCAACTCCTGACACCTGCCTCCAGCTCCACCTGTTGAGGTGGCACTTTGGCTCACCATGCCCTTCTGTGTGGTGTTGAGGGGTAGTGCATGCTGCAGGGGTGCAGCTAGTCTTTGATAGATAGAATAATGATAACCCTCCTCCACCTAAACGGAATCTGCTTGCATGGCAAGGCAGCATGTACAATAGCAATTAAACCCTGCCTGACATGCTCACATTCGCTCATGGTGAGCAGTAGTCAGAATTGAAATTAAATGCTGCCTGACATGTGAGCATTTTGGACAGGGTTAAATTGTAACTGTGAGCGCCACTTGCCATGCCAGCATGGTGAGCAGCGTTCCCAATTAGAAGTAAATGCTTCCTGTCGAGCCTGCCAGGCAGAGTTTACTCACTAATGTATGGCACAGAGTGCAAAAGTACAGGGCAAAAGGCAGAGTACACAAGTGTATGTTGCCTTTTGCTGTGCACTTTGCCTTTTGCTGTGCACTTTTGCATTCCACCGTTCAAATGACGAAACTTTGGCAGCAGTAATTTGGCAGCGGTGAACCGCCTACTTGTTTGTTGGGAAAAAGGCTCCCTGATGCCAAATCACGTTATTTTGGAACATAAGCTCCAGGTGCCATTATGCCCTTGTCCGTGTGGTATAAGATAACAAAAATAAACAAATATATATTTTGAATCTACAGTGACCATTTAATTACCATCTACTTAAAGCTAAAGTGTACATACGTTGGGATGGCCAATGTTAAGATGTAGACGCTAAGCATAGTATTAAAAAGAACATCATTGGAACTTTGCCTCACCCTGTCGTTTTGGTGGAAAGGTGTTAACAGTATAAAACAGGTGGTTTTGGGGTTTATATTGCTGTTGTATATGTGCTTTTTTTTTACTGATCTTGAGGGTGGATGGACGGATGGATAGATGGACGGATGGACCGATAGATTTATGGATTCAGGGTTCAAAATTGAGGGGAGCTGGGAGGTATTTAGCTGTAGCTTGTAGCCTAGACAAGCTTGGTTAGCTGCAGATCAACAGTTACCAGGAGCTCCCTTTGGCTCTGATGCCAAACAAACACACCTAGGCGAATTTAACTCAGCGCTTTTGGGACAATCTAAAAACCAACACTAGAGCACATCTATGCAATATACAAGGTGCCAGGAAGTAAATAATACACTAAGCACATGTTTTCATCCTATGGGGATTTGTGTTTTCAATCTCTGTGGATTTGTGGAACGCTCTGTACTAGCACCTCGTTCCCCAGTGGTAGCTCCTGGTGACTGGCCAAGGCTGGTCCAATCTTAGTTCCGACCCCTGGGATGGATTCAATCATTTCTTAAACACCCACTTTGAACCCAATTGACTTTTGACTCTGAATGTCAGGTGAATATTATGTCAGTTATTGTTTGGTGTGAAATGTGTATAAAGATGGGAGTATGAGGGTATGCCTGTGTGTAAGATGTGTTTGTCGTTTTCATGTTATTTAATGTTTTGTAACTATGGATCATCATTGTCGCTTAAATTGCAGATGGTAATCTACATTACTCCCAGCCCACAGACTCATCCCAGTCCCTAATAATGAAGATATGAAAGCAGTGGCATATATCACTCACAGCAAAAAGGAAGTGGCACCCAGAAATAATGTTAATGTTAAAGGATTTTGATACCGCGCACTATCACCACCAGAGTGGTCCCCTGGCACTCTGGCGTCTCTGAAAGGAATGAGGGTAGGATGGGTTAGTGGGAAGAGCTGTGATGTGCTGTTGGCAGCATATGTTCGGTTAACACCGTTTGCTGAGCGTAGGTGCGCTTTTCGGTCGGTAGCAGTCGTGTGCTGTTGTGCGGGGCTATGCGTGGTTTGTTTTGTTGTTGCAGTTACTGAAGTGCGTGCGGTTTGCTGGGTTTTAGAGGTATGGTTGTGTTTAGCTAAAATTTGAGAGGTGTATGCAGAGAGGTGAGATTTTTAGTAGGGCTGGTGACATCACTATTTAGATGTGAGGCGTGTTAATATTCGCAATTCTGTCGAGATGTGGCGCAAGTCTAAACATTACAATCCTATCTACATGTGACGCATGATTATCTTCACAGCTCAGTTTAGATGTGGTGCATGACCAATCGTTACAATCCTATCTAGGTGTAGCTCATGGCTAAACACTACAATCCTATCTAGATGTGACGCACGGCTAAACATTACAATCCTATCTAGATGTGACGCAAGGCTAAATATTACAATCCTAGGTAGATGTGATGTAGGCTAAACATTACAGTCCTATGTACATGGTGACTTATGAGGAGTATGAAGAGAATGCTTTTCATAGTGCTTCTTTCCCGTGTGATGCATCCCTGTATGATGTCATGGAATGTTGATGACAGCGTTTCTTGTTTCTACATTCTAATGTTTGTCAGTTGGAGAAGGAGCTGAAAGAGAGGAGCCTCTTAATGTTGGGGGTCTTCTTCTCTTATTATAACCTAAATAAAACCTTTATATCACTTACCTGTCTGCGCCAGCTTCTTCATAACAATTATCTTCACTGTTCTGTCTAGATGTGGCACGGGGCCAATCATCACAATCCCATCCAGATGTGACGTAAGGCAAAACATTACATTCCTATCTAGTTGTGGCGCAAGGCTAAATGTTACAATCCTATCTAGATGTGACGAAAGGCCAAATATTACAATCCTATCTAGATGTGACGCAAGGCTAAACATTACAATCCTATCTAGATGTGACGCAAGGATAATTATTACAATCCTATCTAGATGTGACGCAAGGCTAAAAATGACAATCCCATCTAGATGTGACCCATGATTATCTTCACAATTCTGTCTGGTTGTGGCGCGAAGCTAATCGTTACAATCCTATCTAGATGTGACGCATTGCTAAACATTACAATCCTATCTAGAGGTGATGCATGATAATCTTCACAATTCTGCCTAGATGTGGCACGAGGCTGTTTATTACAATTCTATCTAGATGTAATGCAAGGCTAAACATTACAATCCTATCTATATTTGACGAAGGCTAAACATTACTATCCTATCTAGATGTGACGCAAGGCTAAAAATTACAATCCTATCTAGATGTGAAGCATTATTATCTTCACGATTCTGTCTGGATGTGGCGTGAGGCTAATCGTTACAATCCTATCTAGATGTGACGCATGGCTAAACATTACAATCCTATCTAGATGTGACGCATGATAATCTTCACAGTTCTGTCTAGATGTGGTGCAAGGCTAATCGTTTCAATTCTATCTAAATGTGACGCAAGGATAAATATTACAATCATATCTAAATGTTACGCAGGCTAAACATTACAATCCTATCTAGATGTGACACAAGGCCAAACATCACAATCCCATCCAGATGAGATGCATGATTATCTTTACAATTCTGTCTAGATGAGGCTGCTTATATGATGGCTGCATTGTATCAGGGAGGTATATCCTGACTAAGGCTGATAGGCATGGGTAGGCTGAGTGCCTGGGGGAGGCTAATTAGGTAGTTAGACAGGTTAGTTAAAGGGGTTATTGTGGATGGCTAGCTACCATAGTGGTTCAAGTGCAAGAAATGACTGCATTCCACCTTGGCTAATGTGGAAAAAGGGAATAAGGAATGGGAGAGGTGGATTCAATTTAGTTGGGCACAGTGATTGCTGTGCCCCTTGTCTGCACCCCACTTACTTTGTTTGTCACTGCTGGTTGATGGCTGCCTGCTTCTTGCTCTCCGGCAGACACCAGCAGACACGATCTGAAACTGCTTCTTCGGGAGCTGCCCTTTGCCGAGGGGCCCTTACCCGAAGGGGCTGCAATGGGAACGGGGCTGTGAAAACAACTTTATTAAAGTACTTCATGAGGTACTGACATGCAGGATATCTGATTCAGCTCAGTTAACAGGATGCTCCGAATTGACAGCCTGTAATGCTAATTGAATGTGTGTGTGTTTGCCCACATTGCTGGTAGATAACTCATGGCCTCTGCCCAGGAAACCACCATGCCACTTTTTTGAGCAGGCCTGAAGAGGGACAGCAGAGGAACTCCAGCCTTTGCATAGGTATTGGTGATTACTCAACGGATCAAGCGGCTCTGGGTGGTTAAATATGGTTTATTACTCTTGACTGCACATGACAAGTTCACAGACGGCATAGGTTTTGAGGAAAGATGTTGAATGGTCTTCGCAAATGATAAGGGCTCTATCCACCTCAAGTATGTAAAACCTTTCTTCCTCTTTCTATGTTGGCTTGGCTGTAGGTAAAACATGAAAGAAACCTCTTGGGCAATGTGAAATTCTGTACAGCCCTTTGGAAGGAGATCCAGGTGAACTCTAAGGATGACCATATCAGGTAGGAAGTGGTGATATTGATCAGAAACCGCAACGGCTCTAAACTCACCAATGTGTCTTGTTAAAGCAATTGCTAGTAATTCCATGTCACAAATCACACCTCCACCTCCTCCAGTGAAACACAAATGAGTAGGCTGTAGTAGCCATAGAATCAGTGCCAGGTGCCAGGGCAAAATAATGGTCTTCTTGGGAGGTTGCTGGATAATGAAGCCTCTTAGAAAGTAACTTCATCCCAAAGCGTTTTAGCTGCCTCGATTCCGGTCTATTAGCTCGGAATACCTTTATACCTACCCATTGGACAAGGGGAGTCGAGAATGATAGCCTCAAGCTGAACTCATCTGAAGAAAATCAAGGATTTTCCATAAATCGTCTTCAATCGGAAAGTAGGAATCTTCTGTACTTAATCAATGGAAGGTGTTCTAATGGAAGTTGTCAAAAGGAATGTTTGGTGTGGCAAACAAATGTCTGCAGCAACCTCCCTTGAGATGCCCTTCTTTTGTGTCAGGTCTAGTTCAATCTCTATTGCAAATGGGTTCATGTGGCTTGTGGCAGCTCCAGGCTCCACAAACGTGGTCGGCTTTTTGGTACCTTCCCTGGAGGTTCTTTCCCCATTAACAGGGAAAATAAAGTCATTATGGCCCAGAATGGTGCTGTTACAATCACCTGAGACTATGGGTTCTTCAACATTGTAGGTGATGACGCATCCCTGGTGATACTGGGCTAATTTTGTTAGAATCCCTGGTGCATAGGGACCATTGGCTCAGAACATATTTCACCAAGCACTTAAAGTGCAATTTGATCCAAAGTATTGCTGTGGTACAGGCTTACATGTCTCCTTGGAAAGAAAGCCACAATCTGGTCATGACTTCCTGACTCTCGATGATCTCCTCCAGATGCAGCTGTCAATTCTGAACCTCTGTAAGGGGATAAAAGCAAGTCCCGAGATTGTGTTGAAGTGATTACCAATAAGCTTCAGGTCCGGAGATGGAACTCCAGAGGACAGTAGTTAATCAAGCAGCCATGTTGTTCGAGGCAGTTGAACACCCTGGAAGTCTGTCTGAGAGCCACTGCCTTCGATGGAGATTTATTGGATGAGCCAATTGTCCAAATAAGGGTACGAATACCTCCCTCAAACAGGATTCCCACGATTGGAGTTACTATCTTTGTAAACACCATGGACGCAGGGGCCAGTGCAAAGGGGGAAGACTTGAACATGGTTAATCTCTTCTTGTAATACATATCTCAGATATTTCTAATGTTGAGGCTTGATGGGGACTGATTGATTGATTTGTTATTTATAATGCGCCTATACACACGTGTTTCAAGGCGCAACCAGGCAGGCGGTGGCGGGACAAGAGAAACAAGACAAATAATCTTACTAGGCCTAATATCATTTAGATCGTGCGAGTGCGAACACAGGAAGTGCAGGGGAAGGGGAAGGGGAGAAGTGCACCCAGAGTAACAGGGCCCTGAGATAAGTGCAAGGATGGGCTGGGGCTCCCAAGGGAATCACACCCAGGTAGTGCAAGATAGGCCAGGCGACATTGCAGGAAGGCTAACAGGTGAGTGCAGTGAGACTGGACAGGGGGCGGGGCGGGAGGGCTGGTGTCCTGTATGACTCAGAAGAGCACCAAGCGACCACTCAGAAAAACGGTGAAGGAGGAAGGAACAGGTTAGCAGAGGAGAGGCAGAGAGAAGAAAGAGGAGAAGAGGAAGGTATTTTCTGTAACTTAAGGAGAACTGGCTCAAGACGGAGAGAGGCAGGGAGGCCGTTCCAGAGGGAGTCACCTGCCGAGGAAAGAGATCTACAACCCAGTCTCTGCTCTGCACACAGAATTGGAAGTAGATGAGCGGAGGGCTCTAGTAGGAAGGTACTTAGGAACAGAGTGTGGAGATAGTAGGGCCAGCCTCCTGAGGGAAAAAATAACTATTCCCTCCCTGGATAAACCCCAGGGGGCGATTGGCTTTGACCCCCGCTGTGGGGAGCGGACATGGCTTTTAACGGCCCACAGCCCTCGACAAGGCCCTTGCTTCACACGAGCCTATCTGGGTTCGGACTGGAGGGCCGTTAAAGGCCATGTCCGCCCCACACAGCGGGGATGAAAGCCATATTCTGGGCCACTTTTGCTGTAGCACATGGGTCACAAGTGTATTTTTATAGTAGGAACTTTGGAGATTCCACAGAGAGCCTCTGCAGCATGGACCTGTTGTGTGTGGTTTCCTTGGTTTGCTGTCCAAAATTTTGGAATGCAGTATTTTCGGGCGCGCATGGATCGACGTCTTACCCACCTATAAAGCGATCATGGCCTTGCTCATTCCTTTGGGCATTCCCACCCACTATTTGCCCCCTCTCCACCCGAAACTCACCCTTCTGGGATCTCTTTGAGCTAGCTCTGTTTTGAAGTAACAGAAAACTGGAGGTTTTATGGGGCTGTCATTGTTATTTCCAAGTAGTCTTCTGAGATCCAATAGCTTAATTGGAGCTGTAAATGAGGTAGTGGTGTCATTACAATGTTTTAAGCAAGTCTGATTTCAGCTACTTGATTTTGCAGCAATATGTGTGCATTCGGATATGTCCATTGCATTGAATTCCTGTTAAAAACAAGCATTGGCAAAATCAACCATTTTGTCTCTTTTGCATGCATAGATAGGAAGATAGCTGGACCACGTCTACCCTGTAGAAGAGTGTACGTGGTCTTTTTCCTAGGATTACATGGACAATGTTCGTCTACCATTACCCGTGGGCAAGGAGGAATCCCAGAGGAAACGCAGGATGTAGATGCGCTAAACGTTCCATAATGCAGCGGTTGCTGAGTGGCCTGCGCATTTCAGGGTGCGTCAGGTGACTACCCAGTGCTCCCTGCAGTTATAAGTCAGTCTTCAAGCAATCACAGGTGAGTGAGTGGGGAAGTTTGCCCCATCTGTGTAGCATGATCAAGGTGTCATTGCTAGGAAAAAGCTGTTGTAATACTTGTCGGCAAAGTTGTGTAAACCTGGGACAGTCATTTGTGAGTCACTACTGGAATGATATTATCTGCCCACAAATTGGCAACAGCTGAAAAAATGTTGTGATTATCTAGGCATGCAATAACAGTGCCTGGCAAATGCCCATCTCATACCTATACGCAAGCCACAATTGCTGGCTTTCTGAATGTTTGTTTTTGACAGAACTTGGGTTAAAAGAAAAGGTATAAATCAAGTGGCAGAAGTCACACTTGGTTAAGACATTTTTATTACACCACTAGTAATATACAGCTTCATTTAAGCCATTAACATTCAGTGGACTGCTTCAACTAACCCTGGCAGTCCAAAGTTGGATGTTACTGCTTGCTGCGATCTGAGCGTGATCTGCAGGTCGCAGGTTCGAATCCCGGCAAGGCCAACTCAGCCTTTCATCCTTCCGAGGTCGATAAATGAGTACCAATTACGGTTGGGTTATATTGTATGTAAATATGTGCTGTGTAGAGCGCTTTGGATTAAAGGCGCTATATAAATAACACCTCATTATCATTATAAGGAGTAGCATGGCCAGGGACAGTCAAAGGGTTGATAGTAAATGTTATGTTATGTAATGTTAATCAGTCTTATAAAGCACATAAAACGCACATACACCAGAAGGCATCATGGCGCTAAGAGAGATCGAATGAGACACAGTGAAAAAAGGCGTGGTCACAATTACTGGAGTAAAAAACGTTTTTCAGATAATGAAGAAAGGTCAGATGATCAGATGTAGCCCATTCCAAAAACTGGTGACAGCGACAGAGAAAGCTCTGCCGGCCAACCTGGAACTGCAAATTCTTGGCACTGCAACCTGGATATCCGTAGAGGAAGGAGAGGGCATGGTAGGGCAAAGCGACAGAATTTGTGCTGCAGATGGCCAGGCCCTAGACCTTAAAAAACACAGTGGACTAGACACAGTGCCTTAAACTCCACTCGGGCCACAGGAAGCCAATGCAGGCAGCGCGTACGTGATGAAACATGATCGCGGAGGGAAAGGCCAAGAACTGCTCGAACTGCAGGATTTTGCAGTATCTGGAGCTGATCCGGCAGATAAGCTGGTTGAGCCAGATACCGGGCATTGCAGTAGTGCAATGAGCTCAGAATCAGAGAGGCCGCTACCCGGACACGCTGCGCAACCGGCAGAAACGGAAGTACTTTACGCAAGATACAGAGCTTAAAATGGCCTGTTTGGCATACGACAATTACCTGTGCCTCCATCGAGAGGCCAATATCTTGACACCCAAATTCTTTGCCATAGGTACAGGTTAAGGAAAAGAACCCAAAGAAGGTGGCCAATAGTCCAGTGTTCCGGAGTGGATGGCTGAAGACGATCTGACAATGAACACCTCTCTCTTTCCCCTATGCAGTTTAAGCCAATTTCAACCAATCAACACCCACAAGCTGTGTATCCAGTTTCACGTCATCTCCCTCGTACCTGTACTCCAATGCATCGGTTTTGACATAAGTGACGCTTTAGTACTGTCAAAACCAAAAAATGTCCCGGTGTCCCATGCCCAGGCTCGGACTGGCCTATAGAGCAATAGGCCCATGGCCGAACCAAAAACACAAAATGCCTGCGTGGGGCACTTTTTTTTAGCCAAAGTGGGGCACTTTGTTGTCCAATGTGGACCAGTTTGATGAGTTACTTCACTATGCGGCTAGTAGTTTTGACCATTGTTGCTGAATAAATATTCTTTAAAATGCACAATGTGCCTCACATTTTATCAAAAAACTCCCCCTTTGGTACTAGTCAAACAGTGTCACAAAAGAAATGAATTGCCATTTGCAACTGCAGCCACTCTTTCACTGGTGCCCGAGACAATATTATGGTCCAGTCCGACCCTGTCCATGCCACACTTGATTGAACGTTGAACGTATCACCAATAAGTACCTCCCACCCCACTTTTTTTTAGCCCATTCCAAGCACAAACATCAGGAAACAGGACCACTATTCTCTGATTTGCGTTTCAGTGGATACAGGATTACAAGTCCCTGAAGATAAAGACAAGGCCAGAACTGGAGCACCATCTTACAAATGCACAATAAATAAATAGATAACTACATCTCACGAATAGAACGAGGCCTGTTGGCAAGAGTTATCCAGTTGCTAAAGTTGTTCGATGCATCCAAATGCCGGTCGTGGTCATGTCATTATTTAGGATTCCTACCATGCTGCAGCATCTCCTTTAGGGTATTGGACACCCTCCGAAAAGTCTAATGGGGCTGAGTCTGCTCCGAGAGCCTGGGAACGTATGCTGTCCTTCTTGCTAGGCCCCTGGTCATTCCTTCCCTCAGTTTGTTTTGAGTTCTCCTTTATCCGGGACGATGCCAGGCCACTGGTTGGCTCATTAGCAATATGAGAGCGCACAGATCCCAGATAGGCTGAGATGATTGTTCAATCCGTGATTGCTTTCAAGGAAATAACAATGAGGGAAAAAATCTGAACTGCAATGGGAAACCATTATCTGCACGAGGACGTCTAGTCCATCTCCATAGTGCTTGTTCGGTTTATTCTTGTGTTGCAGGACTGGAATGCATCACACCGTGCAAGTCGTTTGTCCACATCAGGCAATGACTACCATGAGGTGTTTTTATTACACATCCTCACCGAGAGGGGAAATTGCACATGCCACACACTTTGCCATTTCAGGGGTGAGGTGCTCAGTCAGTCCTTACGTTTAGATTCACACTATTTTGAATTCTCACATGTGTGCTCCTGCATTTATGACAGGAAACGAGTACAATTACTATAGAAAAATGCGGAAGGAGACTGTTAGGATTTTAGGGAATGGCTGTATGGAGTATCGCTGCAGGCCCATGTGCCCCACCACCCATTTCCCTTCCCATTCCCGCTTCTGTATGGGGCACTGCTGCAGGCCCTCTTGCTCCACCACCCACATCCCCCAGGTTTGCGTGGATGTCTGGAGCACACCGTCCCAGGCCCAGATTATGCACCAACCACTTCCCCCCCAATTCCTTAGATTATATGGAGCACCGGTGCAGGCCCAGTCATCACTCACTTCCCTCCCAATTCCCGAGGCTGCATGGCGCACCAGTGCAGCAGAGGCGCAGCCAGGATTGTCCAACAAGTGGGTCCTGAAGCTAATGCAGTTTGGTCCATCGCAGTGACATTAACAGATGTAAATGCTCACATTGCGATGCTGAGTGGGCATTTGTGGATTCTGGGTGGGCCATGCTTGCTCAGGCCCTACCCTGTCTACACCTCTGCGCTGCAGGCCCACATGTTCTGCCACCCACTTCCCATCCCATTCCCACATCTGTATTGGTGCATTGCTGCAGGACCACACGCTCCACCACTCCCTTCCAACCCAATTCCCACAGCTGTATGGAGCACCGCTTCAGGCCCAGATGCTGCACCACTCACTTCCCTCCCAATTCCTGAGGCTGTATGGAGCACCGGTGCAGGCCCACATGCGCCACCACCCACTTCCCTTACCATTCTCACATCTGTATGGGGCACTGCTGCAGGTCCCCATGCTCCAGCACTCACTCCTCCCCCCCCATTGCTGTGGCTGTATGGAGGTCCAGTGCAAGCCCACATGCTCTACCACCCACTTCCCTTCCCATTCTCACATCTATATGGGGCACTGCTGCAAGCCCACATGCTCCACCACCCACTTCCATTCCCATTCACACATCTGTATGGGGCACTGCTGCAGGCCCACATGCTTCACCACCCACTTCCATTCCCATTCACACATCTGTATGGGGCACTGCTGCAGGCCCACATGCTCCACCACCCACTTCCATTCCCATTCACACATCTGTATGGGGCACTGCTGCAGGCCCACATGCTTCACCACCCACTTCCCTTCCCGTTCTCATATCTGTATTGGTGCATTGCTGCAGGACCACATGCTCCACCACTCCCTTCCCTCCTAATTCCCAAAGCTGTATGGAGCACCGCTTCAGGCCCAGATGCTGCACCACTCACTTCCCTCCCAATTCCTGAGGCTGTATGGAGCACCGTTGCCGGCCCACATGCGCCACCACCCACTTCCCTTCCCATTCTCACATCTGTATGGGGCACTGCTGCAAGCCCACATGCTCCACCACCCACTTCCATTCCCATTCACACATCTGTATGGGGCACTGCTGCAGGCCCACATGCTTCACCACCCACTTCCATTCCCATTCACACATCTGTATGGGGCACTGCTGCAGGCCCACATGCTTCAGCACCCACTTCCCTTCCCGTTCTCATATCTGTATGGGGCACTGCTGCAGGCCCACATGCTTCACCACCCACTTCCCATCCCGTTCTCATATCTGTATTGGTGCATTGATGCAGGACCACATGCTCCACCACTCCCTTCCCTCCCAATTCCCAAAGCTGTATGGAGCACAGCTTCAGGCCCAGATGCTGCACCACTCACTTCCCTCCCAATTCCTGAGGCTGTATGGAGCACCGGTGCAGGCCCACATGCGCCACCACCCACTTCCCTTCCCATTCTCACATCTGTATGGGGCACTGCTGCAGGTCCCCATGCTCCAGCACTCACTCCCCCCACCCCCCCATTGCTGTGGCTGTATGGAGATCCAGTGCAAGCCCACATGCTCTACCACCCACTTCCCTTCCCATTCTTACATCTGTATGGGGCACTGCTGCAGGCCCACATGCTCCACCACCCACTTCCCTCCCCATTCCTGCATCTGCATAGGGCACTGCTTCGGGCCCACATGATCCACCTCCACATTCCTGCATCTGCATAGGTCACAGCTTCGGGCCTACATGCTCCACCTCCACATTCCTGCATCTGCATAGGGCACTGCTTCAGGCCTACATACTCCACCTCCACATTCCTGCATCTGCATAGGTCACAGTTTCAGGCCTACTTGCTCCACTACCCCCTCCCCTTCCTCCCTGTTTTCACGCCAGCCCTAACACGTTTGAGGCAGATAGCTCTCTTCTTGTGACAGCAGGCTTGTGCTTCAGAGTGTCCCCTCTCTGAACATCTAGATTGTAGTACCCATGCATCTTCAAATCCTCTCTCACTCCAATCCTTTAAAAAGACTTGTACTTCCCCTTCAAAGGCATCCATTTACCGAGATGTGGTTGAGAATGCATGGTTGTGGGAGGTGGACGGACCGGATGTAGTGAAGGCCTGGTACTGGAAGGACCACACAAGTACAACGGTCAGTGGTGGAGTCAGCCCCCCAAATTGAGGACGATGAAGGCAGAAAGCAGCACTATGCTGTAATTCTCAGCCCTGGCACTGGTGGGAAATGGGTGCCACCACAAGAGCCTGTCAAATCTCTCACCTCTGAGAGCACAGTGTTTATGTTTAAAAATTATTGAAAAGCAGCAGCAAAGAACGTGGTGTGACAGAGCACAGAAGCCTGCCAAACCCAAATCAATGCACACCAATGAAGAAGGCTCTGCTTTTACTTTTTCATTTTTTATTTATTTTTTATGAATGCGTATGTGCAATACAATTAAGTCTTTTGCATACATATCTCACTAAATACAAAAAAAGATAAACAACCAATTATCAATTGCATATAAAATCCACACAAAAAGAGAAAACATAAAAAAACATCCAACACTACATCTCCTACTAATTCATATTGTGTTATTCATCAACACAATGCCTTTGCAAATATTACTGAAACAGATAAAAAAACGATCTTTCAGATTAATGTAACTGGACACTTCAGTGACTGGAATCTATTTTCATGTCAATTCTATAGAATTAAACCGGACACTTATTGGCCTTTAATTCATTCGCTTAAATACCATACCTTGTATGCTCTCCCAGACATGCATTGCGGCGGCAGTAATCACAGGGGACACGGGTGCCACAATCATAGACCAAAACTGGTCTGTTCTTCAAACGGTTAACATCTGCAAACTGAGCAAGGCTAACTTTGTAGGCCAAGTGGGGTGCAGTTAACTAGAACCGTGTCATCCGCATAAGTAATCCACTGTACCGCTACCCCACCAATAAGTGGCGGAAAGTCTGTGTCGTGCTTAATTTCTCCCCCTTGTTAGTCATATAGAGGTTGAATAACAGGGGGGCAAGAACGCACTCCTGCTTCTTTCATTCCTCTATTGGTAGGCATGGGGGAGGAGATGTCCCCATCTTGTGTGAGACGGACCATGACAGTAGTATCAGTGTATAGGGCCTTAATAAAATACAAAAGATATCTATCAATGCCCCATCTTTCTAGTTTAGACCATAAAATGTAGCGTTTAACGCAATCAAATGCTGTTTTATAATCGGCAAAACATAAAAGAAGGTTGCCATCAGCTCCACTAAGCACCTCTGAAGCTAACAGGCGTAAAACCCACATCGCCTCTATGGTGGAATAGGCGTCCCTAAATCCTAGCTGATGGGGTTTAAGCAACTTGTTAGCACTAACTCATTTGTTCAACTATTGTAATAAAATTGTAGGAAAGATTTGACTGCTAGTGTCTAGCATGGCTAAGAGTCTACAGTTATTAGGGTTGGTGCTGGAACCACATTTATGTATCGGGACCCGTATTGAGTTAAACCAACTCTGAGGGAGATCTCCCAGTGTGCATATTTTGGTGTACATTTCATGCAACACTTTAGCCCAAAATTGGGAGTCCCTTGGGCCCAAGATGATTTTAATCTTGCCAAGATGTAAATAATGTCACTGATTTCAATATTCAGATCTGGGCCACCCAGATAAGCAAATGAGGACTTGTGTTTCACAATACATTGGTCCCAATAGAGAGCTTTTAATGTGTCTTCCAATCTTCTTCTGCCATGACACAAATTTCATTAGGGGCCATTGTGGCCAAATAAGTCTGATATAACTACCAGAATTTCCATGAATCGTGTGTACGAATCAGTCTGTATTCCATTTTCCAGTTGGCTGATTCAACACTGGATTTATGGCCATGAAACCAATTCTTAAATTTAGAAGAAATAACCCCAATCTTAATTTCTGGGTCATATTTCTCCTAATGGCCATCACTTTCTTGTGTAGCAAGCACTTTTCAATATGGATCTTATTGTCAAAGATTCTAGAGTTATCCTTGCCTTGAACAGTGATCTTCCCGGCCATGTAAGGAAAAGGCTTAATTACTGCACCTAGTTCACCCAAATCACTGTTACACAGGTTTAGTGCTCCTTTCGGAGAGCAAGCTATCCGCACTATACTCATAGGCCCTTTTTAAGTTGGTCTCAGACCACAAAATTCTATTACCCTGAGCATTGACTGACGCCTTGCCTAATTCTACCTTCCTGTTTTTCTGGGAATGTACTTGAAAGGTAGCTTTCATAATTGCGTGGTCACTAGCTGTAGTTATGCAATTTCATATTTCAGTGTTTTAGAGTGCAAAGTATCCATGATAAATATATTGTCCTAACATGAGGTAGTGCACCGTTAGTCCATGTAACAACCTCCAACAAAGTTTCATTTTTACTTGGTAACAATGGTACGAGATTTAATTCCAATAATACTTCCGACCACCTCCGGCCCTTCTGAATTAGTGCTCGAGTATGTTCAGACAGCTGCCACCATTGGCCGCCCATTATGTCGTCACTTTCCAAGTTAGTATACTGCACCTTAAAATCACCAGCAATCATTATACTTCCCTTAGGGTTCTTTAACTTCCATGCTAACAATAGATCCACCACCCATTTCAACAATGAGGCAGTAGGCATTCCAGCAGGGGGATCATAAACATTTAATATTAAGGTGCGGCCATTCCAATCAAGAAAGTTCTTAGTTTCCACTGCTAATTCGTTGTCATCTGATCTCTAATAGATGGGTGGACCAATATTTGGTAACCATCCATTAAAAAAGTTGACATCAGACAAGTTTCTTGTAACATAAATATGTCAATATGTCAGACATGACAGGGGCAGCATAGCCTATTGGTTGTGTGATAAATTATCTGAATCCCCTTGTGTCCCAGGATAGGACCAGGCCCATATCAGGACTGGCCAGTGGTCGGAAGAATGGCTATTATATTGAAGTTGCCCAAAACTTGTTGGGCAGAGTTTGCTGTATTGATCTAAATTGTTGGCCTTGGTGTTGTGAGCCTCTTTTTCGTCCAGGCAGGTTTGATTGCTGCTTTTCCCTCCATGGTTTAGACATTAAATCGCTCCTCATTAATGGGGGCCATAGTTTAATTGCATACAATAGCCCATAGTATACAATGTGCTGGTAAATAGCATGAGCCTTTCCACAACCATATAGCTAATGAAATGATATGATATGATGTGGCATTTATAACGCGCCTGTACACACACAAGTGTTTTTAGGCATGACAAGACAAGGAGGAGGAAACAAATGGAGGACAAAATAACGATCTTACTAGCCCTTCTGTCATTCAGATCGCGCAAGTGCAGGGAAGAGGGAAGGGGAGAAGCTCCAGCAGGGAGGTGAAGGGAGAAGTGCAGTTAACTCACAAGTGCAGCCAGAGGGTGGCTCATAAGTGCAGGGAGAAGGGACTGTGGTGTTGCAGATACAGACCCTTAAGTGCTAGGCGGCCTCGAGGCAGTGCTAGGGCAACTGGACATGCATGTGCCTGAGCTCGAGTACAGAGGGTGATCAGGCGACCAGTCTGAAGAGCACTCAGGTGCATCAGCAGGGGAGACGAAGAGAGAAAGCAGAAGCGAAAAGGAAGGTCTTGAGGTGCTTCGGAAACCGGAGGTGGTTTTGCTCAAGTTTGAGAGGCGCATGGAGGCTGTTCCAGAGGGAGGCCCCAGCCGAGGAGATAGATCTGCCCCCAACTCTCTGCTTAGAGAAGCGTCTGACCCTCAGAGAGTTGGAGGTGGATGAGCGGAGAGCTCGAGAAGGGAGATGTTTTTGAAGAGAAAGTAGGAGGTACAGCGGTCCCAGGCCCCTTGAAGTTGATTCTTGCAGCCTTGAAAAGGAAGGTGTTTTGGAAGAGAAAGTTGGAGGTAGAGCGGCCCCATGCCCCTTGAAGTTGATGTTTGTTTTCGATAAGTTGTAAAGGTGGAAGAGTAGAGGCAGGATGATTTAGAAAGAGGCTGGTGCAATAGTCCAGCCTAGAGTGAACCAGGGCGCTGGAGACAGTGAGCTTCTGGGGGAAAGTGAGAAAAGCAAGAATGCCTCTGAGATGGTGCAGCTGATAGTTTGACTTCTAAGAGATGTCAGCGATGTGAGGAGAGAAGGAGAGGGTGGAGTGAAAGATGACACCAAGGTTCTTAGCCTCACAGGAAGGAGCAGGAAGAGGGCCCAGGGTGGGCGGCCAGAGAGAGAGAGGAAAGGAGGGAGCAAGTCTCCCAATGAGGAGGATCTCAGTCTTACTGGCATTAAGGCACAGATCATTGTTGGCACATCATTCCTGAATTGCGGCCATACTGTCTGTATGAGAGAATAAGCATAGGTGGCTGAGGGGAGCCTGAAAGAGAGCTGAGTGTCAGCCACATAACATTGAAAAGTGGAGCAGAAAGTAGCGATGCAATGGGCAAGAGGTGCCAGGTAGTGGTTGAAGAGCCAATAGAGAGGTTAGACCCCTGGGGAACACCACAAGTACAGAAAGAGATAGAAGAGAGGAAAGAGGAAAGCTAACACATTTTATCACCACCCAAATAGATTGACTGTGGAAAACGAGAAATTCTACCCTTTCAATATCTTGCAATGTCATGATGGACAACTCTTTGATTTTTTGAAACAGTGAAATCAAGTTTCCTCTATTTAAAAATGGACTATGGCCAGTAGGCTCAATTTCCTCAATACAAATGCATCATGTGTAGTAGGCTAAAATCTGGATGGCTTATCATAATGCTGGTTATAATGATATGTCCCCATAGGACATCTATCTTCATGCTGGGCCTCGGATATTGCCAGAATATAAGTAGATACATAGGCAAACCCATTATCAGTTATAGGCTTAGCTGTTGCTCTCAAATACTCAGGCTGTGCTGTATTCTGCAAAACTTCCCAGGCCATATTCGATCTACATTGTGTACCCATATCAATGTTATTCTCTTTTACCTTAATTGGCGGATCACTCTCTCTTTGTATAGGTGTTTCTACGCCCCTCATTGCGGGCCTAGATTCAGTACTCTCCTCTGGTAATTGTAGCCCTTTGTCTAAAGTGACAGATCAGCACTTAAGGAGTTTAGTTTCACCAGCACTATTCCAAGAATTAATTCTCTTGGTATTCACATATGTAACACTCTTTTTTCTCTTTCTACGTTGCTGTGATGTTTTCAAATTGCTGTTATACAATAAGGTGCTGGCTGGAGGAGGTTTATAGTTGGCTGTTCCTGGATGTAGCTTCTTTTGTTCATGTCCACGACTAACATTGAATGATCAGAAATTGAGAGCTAAGTATTTTGTATGCTAGGCTCAGTCAGTGACTCTTCGCCCACCTCTTCTGCAAAATCTGCCTCTGTTCTTTCTTCCGTATCACCCCTTTCAGCTCTACTATTCATCCACATCACGCCCACTACCATGGCCAGTATCCTCTTTATTGCTCTCTGTTCATTGGCCAATGTGGAACATAGGCCAAAAATTGCATCCATCGTAACAGCGATAGTGTTCAGGCTTGGCATAAAGGTGGAATCATTAAAATTAACATCATCTTGAATTGTACTTTTTGAAGTGTTCAAACTCGTTTCTGCCACAGTAGACAAGTGTATTTCCAGTATTTTCTCAAAATCAGGTGCTATTGACAAATTAGTTGGAGGGAGCGATTCAGGAACTTCCATTTTGGGAGCATTTCCTGGTAAGGGTGCACGTCTTAAATTCCAACACATATTTAACAGTGAGTTATTATTGTCAATGTTGGTCAGGCAGTTAGGTGAACTCGCTACTACAGGTCGACATCCAGATTTTGCTGTGGAGAGGGTTGGCAATAAATTGGTTATCTTCTCTTGCTCCCGTGGCAGTCTGTCCACTGATCGTGTTAACCTACCGCAGTGCAAGCCTTCCCGTGCCTTGGTGCGTTCAGAGACCGCAGTCGATAGCGTCAGGGAGCAAACTCCTCCCTCTTCGCACATTATTTGTTCACCATTTCAATGATAGGTTCCGTCACTACCTGTGTGGGACCTAATTTAGGCGTAGCCTGGCTTCTTTTGTCAGTAATCCGGTGGCAATCCACTTGGCTGCGCAAAGGCACGAGGAGTTGGGAGTTTAGCAACTTTCTTCTTGTTTCGCAACCCTTTCCTTTTTGACAATCGTCTTGTGGGTGCGGAGTGCAATCTATGATGAATCCGAGAGTATCCTCTGGCCTACTTCTTTGTGGTCTGGAATTATTAAATTTGTCGACCTACTTTGATGAGGCCCGGAATTAATGGAAAAGAGGTGAGAGCTATATCTGCCGGGGTGTAATCACCACTCAACCACAAACAAAGCAATGGCACCCGTATGCCACAGAAACCACCATACAGGCCACCTCAACCCAATCAAGAGTGGCAACCCGACACTAGTATGGTTAAGCTGACTTCGTCCAGAAAACTCCACTCTGACTGTTCCCCTAGACTTAACTTGAGTCCCAGCATGGAGACCGGAATCCAGGTGGGGGATCCTAAACCTACCTGCTGCCCTTGGCACCAGACGGGGTGCAGAATGCACTCCCTGCTGCAATCCAGGCTAATGGAATTGCCCAGGGCCAGATCTCACAGCAGCCACAGCAGGTCCGGGTGGAACAACAGCACTATCAGTACTCACGTGGTAAAATATGTACCTAACTTTATCTGATGGTGAGTCTGCAATACACATCAAGGTACAACTCACAACCGTCGCGTTTGCTCACTCGGTCCAAATTCGGGACTTAAAATGCTCAACCAGGAGCCGTATGGACACAGAAGGAGAGCTTGCAGCGTTCCCACTGCCGGCACTGATACATTAGAGGAAAGGCAGTATCGGCGTGATACGCGCGTGTCAAGCTGCACTCCTCAGCCTCCCCGAAACCCTCTGATAGCAGCCGCTTCCAACACAAGCCTTTTAGTGGTTCACGCCTCTCAATAATTAGCATCACTTTGTGAAACTAAACACCCTCTGAATTGGGGTGAAAGATGGATCTAACCGGGCAAAGCAAGGCGTAGTAGATATTCAATGTCCTGGTCTCAGAGGGAGGAGGGTCTACAGGCCAGTGGATGAAAGCCATTCTGCAGTTATCCATGTGATGTATACAGGCGACGCGTCCAGTTTCTGGTGAGATTCTGATACAGATGTTTGTGCTAATGGTGGAGCTCTAGTCACCTCACATCACCTCAAGAAGGTGTCTAGTTTGCTTCCCAGTACAAGTAACTTATCAACACCAGAGATGGAAGTGTAGTATAAATCATTGGAACGTCGTACCACTAGTTCATTTGCTTTTTACAGAGCGTACCTTCAGTTCAAAGGCTCATGAAATGCGCCCTGGACGCTTTCTCCTGAGCCAACTATAGAATGGGCTCAGGCTGGACACACAAGCACTGCCAGTTTCCCCAGTCACAGCAGCGAGGCAGACACAGAAGGGGTCCGAAAGGCGCTCAGGCTGCAAACACATTTCTTTTATCCGGAACGGAGGCTTTCATTTGCATGGTGGCATATTTCCAACTCGAAGAGCTCACAAAGCACCCGTTACCTTGCAAATCTGTGCTAGTTACAGTGAGCAACACAAGGCGCCCGTTTAAAGATGTGTTTATATCCATGATGTCTACTACCTTGACATGCAAAAAGATAAAGTTGCTTTAAG
Source organism: Ambystoma mexicanum (assembly GCF_040938575.1). Lineage (NCBI taxonomy): Eukaryota > Metazoa > Chordata > Amphibia > Caudata > Ambystomatidae > Ambystoma > Ambystoma mexicanum. Next base: position 341,784,212 of record NC_090921.1, on the reverse strand, counting down.
TCGCTATTTAAATGTTTTCCACATCATGAATAACAACGAGCTGGAAGTTTGTGACAAAGAATCTACACATCTACCTGAGTTTATTACACAACTTCGTTTATTGCATGTCTCAAATCACTGAAGGTACCTTGGGGTTAACTACAATTCTCAAGTTTGCATTTGTCTTGCATTCTGGGACTTATAGTTTACCGTTGCGGATGTGAAAATAAAAGCCACAAGGATATGCTGTTGGCTCAAAATGTTGCTATAAGGATTTATATGCTGTCATGTGCCAATATTATGCAATTTGTGTTTTTTGGAAGTAAACTCTATACAGCATTATTACGGTAGACCTTGAAATCCAACAATTTGAGCCAAAGTTTGTGATCCTGGGCACACCACCCACCTCCCTCCCTCGACAGCCATAACAGACCCCCTGAGCCCCAGTTCCTTTTTCCCACTCACACCACTGTCCCCTACGTGGAGCTGAGAGGTAGTTTGTGTATTCCGCGGGGTTACCACGGCCAGGGTACACAAAGCAAAGCAACAACCGATAGTGTGCACTCGGGCACTTGGAGGGACATTGGGTGTGGGGTGGCTTGCGCCCATGGCCCGCTCTCGACCCGCTTTTTGAAACGGTCCTCTAGCGCCCCGACATGTTCAGGCTGGCCCAGTCCCCGTGGAGGAGCAACGTGTTGAGCCCGTAGCAGTCACTCTGCCAGCAGGAGGGAATGGATCGAGCCGTCCTCAGAGAACCAAGACGCGTGGATGGCGCTCGTGTGCCCTCGAAGAGCTGGCTACTCGACCACCAGTTGTATGGGGGAGAGCGCGATGGGTGTTCCGTGGTTCCTGCAATTAATTCTGTGGTCTCAGGTCTCAAGGGGCGCCCGATTGAGCTTCTTTAGCCACACGGCGCATCAGGGGAGTTGCTAGGTCTGGAAAAGATCCGGGGCTATGCTGATGTCGGAACTGTTGGGACTGGGGGCTAGCTAGCCTTTTGGCTGTAGCTCCTGAGATTCTATCCGGGGCTACAACCAAAAGATCAGGGGCTATAGCCCCTTTAGCCCCCCCTAGCAACGCCCCTGCGGCGCATACTAGAGGGAGACTGACCCCTCCGCCATTGGTCCTCTTCGGGAAATCCTCATTTCTCCGCTGGTCTTTTAGGTCACACGATGGTCCAATCGTAAACATGCGGAAACGTGTTATTTTAGACCACATTAAGAAACGCTCGGGAGATGTGTCAGTGCGCTATGTTTTACCCCAATCTTTAAAAGTGTAAAAAAAAATCAGCTGGAAAATACTCCCGCTTTGTCAAATATCGATCGTGGTGTTTGCTGGCACTCGCAGCTCCTTTGCTTCTCGATGCCCGTCCATGGCGCACGGTGTGACCGTGGGCTTATCTATTTATCTCCCTTAGTATCAAGGACTGTGGGTGCCACTCGTGCAAGTCCCCGCTGAGAGACACCCCCACAGACTGTGACCTTCGGCATAGCACCGACTTTCTGGAACATTCGGCCAGGCAAATCCCAGGATTCCTTATCCCTCCTCAAGCGTAGTTAAGGTGGTTCATGCACCTGTTGCAGAGATCTGTGTGCCAGCCCCAAGCACCACTGCATCCAACAGTTCACTATTTGGCTCAATCTTCTATGGTCACGACATGCTGCACTGTTAACCTTTTCTCTGCCATCAGCCTCGTGTAAAAGTGGCCGTACATCTACATGCTGAATACGTCTGGTTATTGGCACCTGCTGTGTACAACCACACAGACATAGGCCATCAGGTCAAAGTTCACTTGAAGTCGATGGCCCAGTGGTTCTCCTTCGCCTGGTGGCCACAACGCCCGAACATGCTGCAAGGACTGAGAGCTGTGAAGCGCTACATTATCCTATATCGAAACAAATAAGCTATTATTCGGTGCCTGACTTCTAGCTATTGAGGCGGTCTCAAATCCCACAGTAAACTCACCTTCTAGGTAAGCGCGTTGTTGTCCGAGGATCAGAGGTCACGACCTTGGGATGCTGGGGCTCGCGCGGAGCTGCCACCGTCTTCCAGCCCCCGCCACACCACCAGTGAACCTGGCAGGCAGCCCACGCTCTAATAAAACGGCCCGTGCCAGCGAGCAGAGAGTGAAGGAAGTTACAAAATCATAAAGGTGACCGCAAGTTCACAGGATGGACCCCACCCAGCACGGGCCCCACGCGTTCACAGGCTGCACTGCTCCACCGATGGGACCTCATAGCTTCCTGGACGCCAGACTCGGGCTGGCATCCTCGATGAAGCACGCCCTTCCTGCGGTGGGCGAACTGCGACAGGATGCCACCCGCCTAGGCTGAGGGGGGACGATAGGCGCGGTGGTGGCATGGCCCAGGTGCTTGGATGCTTGTAGATTGACGCACGTGGCCGACTGGCCTGTTGGGAAATATAGTCACTGCAGTTCAGACCGGCACTTACCTGAGGACTGTAGGGCTGGGGCAAAGCCAGTCGATGGCACGTTGTGGGCACTACTTGCAACCTCTTGATAGAGAACACATACACTCCACTTTCCCAGCATTTTAAGCTGCCAGGTTAGCTCAGGCTGTTCAGTGCCTGCTGCAGAGATCTTTGTATAATTTGCAGGTAACAAAGACCTCTTCATGCTGGGTTCCTCCTGCTTCTATTACCCAATGTAATGGTACTCAATTTATCAACATTGTTATGTTATTGTGTATTTGTATAGCGCCTTATATATCACTGGTATGATCTCAAAGCGGTGTGGGTTGAACGCCCTTGTGGACCGTAGTCCAGATCAGTGGAGAGAGTAGAGTAGTATATAGTGCTAGGGTGCACTCGGGATGTGCACAGCCAGAGACGCATTCTAAAAACAGGTGCGGTGCAGTGTTTGTGAGAGATCAATGGAATGTGAGCAGCGAGGTAGTCTGCGTTCTGTCTGCTGTGGGACCTTTGTAAGAGATTATGTGTGCAGCTATGCCGATTTATTTCATGGGGTATAACTGCATTCTACAAGGCTGTTGAGGTGTTCAAGGAGCAGTGTAGGTATGTGTGCAGCGGGACTGAAATTGATCGAGGGATATAGCTGTGTTCTATTGTTGGTGTAAAGTGGAGAGTGAGCATATGGATAGGAGTGAGTGTCTCTGCTTGCTGGTAAGAGGTCCTTGTTCCTGTCTGCTTTCAGGAAACCGAAGGAGCTGGCAGTGTCTGTCCCGGTGGTTCCCGGTAGTGGATCTCCTAGAGAGACTCGTTGGCTATTGTGGAGTATGTTGCGTTTGCCCCCCCGTTGGATGGTTCCTCTTCCAGATTTACAGAGACTCTGTTGTAGGTGTCGGAGGGCCCATTTTCCCAGTCCTTGAACATAGTCCATCCCGGGTGTAAAGAGATCGGGCCTGGTGGGGTTCGAATTTGTGGCTATAGGACACACACCTACCTACTTCCCAACCCCCACAGGCGAGTGCTTAAATCGCTTAGCTATTTACAGGCTTAAATATTGCACACTTTAGTTGCCATTCCGCAGACCCAATCACAATTAACATAGAATGTATTTTTTTGTAGAGAGTCAGCACAGTAATTAGCAAGCTAGGAGTATTCACAGGTGCATCAGGGACAAAGGTAAACGCAAAGGCTCATAGATGAAGAGGCAAAGAGGCTGGTCAACAGCTTATCTTCACCATTCACTGTTCTACCCTTAACTGGGGTGCCCTTGGCTGGATGCCCCTAGGGAGTTCCTAAGGGATGACTCACGCTCTTGGCACCTGATCGCCCAGTCCGTTGGTGGTTAGTTTCTGATTTTCTCCCTGGTGATGTTGGAATGAGACTATTTCTTCTTGATTGGTGTTCCCACAGGAGTCTCTTGTGGTCTTCAGCTGGACTGTGGGCCAACTGAAGATGGCCACAGGAAGTGATATCACCAATCTAAGATGGCCACAGGAACAGTTGTCACCAATCCAAGATGGCCACAGGGAGTTATTTCATTGATCCACTATGGCCACAGGAAGTGTTGTCACTGATTCAAGACGGCCACAGGCAGTGATGTCACTGATCCAAGATCACCACCAGGAGTGATGTTACAGTTAGGAAGTAAAGCCACAAACCATAACTGATGGAACACGCTCTTGTCACCTGATCACCTAGTCCATCGCTGGTTGGTCTCTGATTTTGTCCCTGGTGTTGCTGGAATGAGGCGATTTGTTCTTGATTGGTCTTCCCAGAGGAGTCTCTTGTGGTCTTAGTTTGAATGTGGGCCGACTAAAGATGGCTGCAGGAAGTGTATTCTTTCAAGAACATAGTCTTTCATGCATTCAAGTGGCAGTCATTCTTTCTAACATCATTAGTTGCAGGATTGAGGTCTATCTCGAGCACATTTGATATAGTGGGGGGGAGTTTGTGCCTGATCAAGTGGGTGAATGCATCATCATCTAGGCAACCCCTAAATCAACTTTTTCCCAGTTTTCAATCAGCTCCACTTTTGATATTTTGAAGGAGTTCAATAAACAGTACATTTAACAGCTGGGGCCTTTATTTATTTATTGTTTTATTTATCCCATAGTTTTAATTGCACGAGTTTTTATGTACTCTGTTTTTTATGTGTGCAAGAAATAAGCGTAGGATGCCTGTGAATGTGTTCTATATTTATAGTTAACAATGTACTATGTGTTCACCTCCTGACAGTGGTTAGTGGAATAGGGCAGTGTAAAACATGTGATCCTGTATCCAGAATACTGTATGCCATTCTCACTGCAGGGCAGGGCATGGTGCAAGGGGGTGTGGTGGGGCATTTGCCCATGGAATGTTTTGCTTGACCATCATGATTGCAAGGGGGAGGCGGGAACAGGGCAGAGGCTTCTGTATACGTTTCAGGAGTTGAGTTCACCCTAAACAAAGTCTTCATGGAAATCTATATGGAGAAAAAATAACAACCAATAGATCATAGATAAAAATAAATGACAAAGGTCTTACCCCTGCCTCAGCATGGGCGCGCACACACACACACAGGGATGAATCCAGGAAATTCGTCCCTTCTGACCAAGGGGAGCCACTGCATTTGGGACTAGATAGGTAAGACCACTATGCTTAAAACCTCTGAAGGGCTCTATGCATAGAACAACATAAAGATTTGGAAAACCAGACACAAAGGGGAAGCCGGAGAGAGTGAGGCAGCCGGCTCCAGAGTAATGCAGAGGAGAGATTGTTCCTCACAGAGGTGGAGCCAGTGCACAGCACCACACAGACAGCGTGGAGAGAGGACGAGCAAGTCCGTCGAGCGCTGCTGCCGTAAATTAGGCAGAGAGCCGAAGGAACTCGGGCCCACTGAATATCAAAGAGAAACAACCAACCCTGAAGCGGTCGGTTGGCACCTGTGGGAATAAGTGCCAAAGTCCCATCGCAGTCTGATGGGAGGGATCAATGCCAGGACACCAACGCAGTGGTCCAAAAGGAACCCAGGGTAGCGGTTCCACGCCGATGAAACAGACTGCCTCCCCCGACAACACCCAACGCCAAGAACAATGTACGTGGCATGAACTAGGAAATCAGAGGAGGGCAGCAAGATTCGGAGGTGACGAAGAAGCGGTGGGAAATGGAGAAGTCCAGAACGGGGCGAGATGCCAAGATGGGGAGAGAAACCAAGAAGCTCAGAATGGGACAAGGTATCGGAAAAGGGAAGAAGGTTCTAGAAACCAACAAGCCCATAATGGGGCGTGATATCAGATAAGCGAAGAAAGGGTGAGAAACCTAGAAGCCTAGGAAGGGGCAAAGTACTAAGAAGGGTTAAGAAACCCAGAATGGGGCGAGACATCAGATAAGTGAAGAAGAGGTGAGAATTCCAGAAGCCCAGACCGGGGCGAGATAACCGACAAGCAAAGAAGGGGCGAGAAACCCAAACGTCCAAGAGGGAGAAATTATACATTATCCCCAAATGGTGAAAGGCAAGACAGCACCAGGCAGGGTGTGAGAAGCAGGAGCCCAAGGCAAGGGTCAAATCACACGCTTCCCAGACAGGTAGAAGGAAGAGCAGCCCTAAGCAAAGGTGAGAGAGACTGTTGTACAGGACCAAATAATCATAGGCGACCCCAAGGGAACATAGACTGACATCCCAGGTGGCAAGAAAGAATATCAAAACAATGGGTAACCCTAATACTTAAACTGACCCACCAGGTGGACAGCCAGGATGAAGACATAGAGGCATGTTTGTGGAGATCAAGCATCATCAGGAACAGAGAAAGACTAGAAGAAAGTCACTTTTAACTAAATAATCAGGCATGTGGCCTGAGGGAATCCTGGGGGACATTGGGAAGGGGGTCAGAAACCAATCACCATTGCCAAGAGTAGGTGAAAGACCCTTATAGACTTCTCTGGCTCAAGTGTATGTTGACCTTATGTAATAGTGGTCAGGACAGACCGTAGGTAGATTATGGTTTGGACGGAGGACTGGTTTTTCTGTTGTAAGACATCCTGACGAGCACCCTTTTATCATTTTCCATAGATATGGCAAAGAATAATCATTTAAGTAGGGTTAGAACAGAGCTAATTTCTTTAAATAAAAATTCTAAGTTGTAAACATGACTTCTTGTCCATCTCTTGAGTCTGACTTCCCAAAACTCACACATACACACACAGACACGCAATTTTTTGTTTTATGTTTTATTTAAACATATTGAAGCAACACGAAAGTCATCAAACATACTTAAAAAGTGTACAGTACAACAATAAAGGAGAACAGTAGGGGTTTTGAAGTAATGTGCTTTGCTTTCATGTGCTAGAAACCGCTGCTGTCTCGTACTCTTCATTATTTTCTTTTATTCAGAATTCCTCCAGCCTTGTAAAATGAGATCCAACCCACTCAAAACACTTATTTTGTCGATATGCTCGGGAGGATAGCTGAGGGGCAATTTGCTCGCCTTGGAAACCAGACGACACAGTGCAACACTGGTTTGATCCCTGTGTCCGCGCTTAGAAACCTCTGGGTATTAAGAGCGTTATAAATAACCTATCATATCATACATTCTGCAACACACTTATTGTAAGGGTATTTTAATTTACAAGGCACAGCTTGAATGCACAAGGTCAAAAGGTGATCCTCAAATAGTTGCAGTTTAGAGTATTAATCATCTCCATGCGCTGAGTTAAATACTTACGAATTGTGCTGCTTTGATTGTGGCCTGGTCAGGGTTGCATGAATGTAGCCAGGGCCCACATATAGAAGCCAGTAACATGTCTGCAGTCTATCACCCTCGCCATTCCCACAAGCACCCGTTCCCAGGGATCTCAGCTATCTTTTTATTGTGTCGATGTTTAGGGGCAAAATCAGTCTCAGATTCTTCGACCGCAAATGCAGGTCCCTTTTTTGCATCAAAACAACAAACGTCCACCTTCGGTTCCAAATGCAGTCCAATGCACCTCGGAAACCACCAAAATGCAGAATGCCAACAGCAGCCAACCAACAAAAAACAAACCCTCTTCTCTCCTGTTTATCAATTCTTTTATTGTAATTTCTGGGTCATCCAATCAGAATGTCTGTGCACATCCACCCCCACCCCGAGCATCATTGAGACACAAAATATCACCTGCTGGATTTTTCCTTTTAAGTACAATAACTCTTGGTTCAAGCTAAAATATCCAAATGTGCTCCTACTTCCTTTCCGCTGGTACATTCTGTAATAGCATTGGTTTCATCCAGTTCGCTGCTCTAACAATGATTTTTCCGGACTTGCTCTCTTCACATTTTAATCCTGCATTTCTCCTTTTCTACAGCTTCCCCCTTTCAGCTCTAATCCATTCTGTGCTTTTGTAATGTGACACACTGATTTCACAGTATCTCAGCAAATGCACCTTTTGAGCAGTTAGCTTCCCCAGTTAACACAGCAATTGTTAATACATTAATGTGTTAATAGGAAAGATTCATTTCCTATTTCTTCTAAAATTATTATTATTTTGTATCTACTGACCAGAGTGTCTATATTTCTAAAATACTGCACGTTCATGTAACACTGCTCCCTTAGATAATTCACTTATATCATGGCACCCATTTCACCTGCTGCCCTTTCTGTCCCAAAAGTTATCGCCCCTTTTTTCAAAATCAAAACCTATAAAATTCTCTTTGAAAAGTAGAAAATGTCTGATAACATACACAAATATTTGATTTATCTCTAAACATTAGATCTTTGCAAATAGATTATCTTGGAAAAAAGGATTATCTTACATCTTTAGCTAACAATTCTCTAGATGTATAATTAAATGTAAATGATTGCTATTTAATACAATATTTATTGTGGTCATGTGATTTTTTCCATCTTCATTTCTACAATTCTCACATTGTCGATGGTCCATCTCAAGCGAGGCATCAATTCGTGAGAGTCTTTCTCTTTCCTGTAACTGATTATTCCTAATCTTGGATTTCTGGGCGTTGGAAAGACTGCTTTGTATTTTAGTTCTTTAGTATTCTTGTCCCCACATTTCCTCTTAATGGTTAAAATGGGATACTTCCAGTTTGAGTGTCTCCTACATCTTTGTCACGATTATGTGTGGGGTTTAGTTTGTCTTTACTCTCGGGATTCTCGTTATTCCACATTTCTTCACTTGATGGATCATCGTCTTCGGATAGGGCTGTCATCTCCCTCCTCAGGTCTCCTGCTTTTTATTCCATCTCCTCTCTTCGGATCAGGTATTTTATGGAGGAAATGGAGTTAGGAGATCTAGGGTAGCTAGAAAAACAGACACGTTTAATATTAATTCATTTTCTATCTGTTCCCATTTTTTATTTGTGTAACCTATGCTCAAATGCAATTAACACATTAATATCTCACTCTTTTTGCACCAATACCATCCCTGATCACCTGCAATACATATGGTTTCCAAATCCTTTATTTGTTTGTATTTAACTGAGAAACCTATATCCATACCTGTACCTGTATGTGGGTTTCCAGGTCTTTTACATTGTTTTATTTGTCTCAGAAACCTACTTATCTACTTGCAAAAGTGTTTGTTTTCCAGTATCCTTTTATCATGATGTCTTCCTTTACACTTTGTCCCTAAACAACTCATCAATCTCTTGAATTCTAGATTTTGAATGCATGGCTTTATTTGGTTTGCATGTACAAACTGTTCAACTACTTTACCACCACCTTTTATGAAGATCATATACACAACTGGAGATATCTTATCAATTATTTTGAATGCACCATTCCACACTACCATGAATAGTGACTGTCTGCTCTGTTCTTGGCCAAGTTAAGTCATTATACACAAACACCAATTTTGTACTCTTTGGGTGATGTCTTTTTTATCATAAAAGGTCTTAGCACTGTCAGCTGCTGTCACCATGTTCTTTTGTGCAAACGAAAAATCATGTTGGAGTGGTTTTCGCAGGTTAGCCACATATTCATAAATAGTGGACACGTTGATCAAGGCTTCTTCATTGGGTTTATACAGTAAAGGTTGTGGTAGCACCATTTTCCTGCCGGTAACTTACTCACGAGGACTTCAATTTGGAAGGCCAAGTGGAAGTTGCAAATACCAACTATGTCCTGCCTCAGCCACAAATGTCTTCAATATGTTAATACTTTTCTTTTCTGTGCCCCCACTTGAGGATAGTCTGTAGGAAATGTGTAGGTTTCACATCACCCCTAGGTTTTCCCACATTGTTGTCATCTCTATACTAGTGAAATTGCTCTCTTGGTTCGGCTCAATCCTTTGGGTTAAACCAAATCAAGAGAAAAGGTGATTCTCCGTCAATGTTGTGGCCGTTTCTGAGGTATACTTGGGAGATGGCATATGTTCAGTCCATCTGGTTAACATACAGTCTCCCGTCAGCATGTACTTATTTCCATGGGCTCATGTTTGCACAGGACCTATAAAGTCCTCCTGGAGATTGGACATGCTAATGCCAGTTCTCCTTTCAGGAGAGGTGCTATATGCATTGGTGAACTGTGTTGGGATTGGGCACATAGCAAGCTCCTCTAATATACAAAGTAATGTCTTTTGACATATGCAGCTAGTATGCACACTCCATCAAGATTTCAAAAGTATTTTGTTCGCCTCAATGCCCTGAATTAATGGCATCATGTGCATGATGCATCATTAACCCTCTGAGGGCATTGGTAAAGTCCATTGAGCCACAGGGAGTTCTTTTTATATTTTAGTCTGTGATTGTTCAACAGCCGATATCATTATCAATATCTGTATATTCTCTTTTTTTAATTCCTTTTGCCAACTGGCCAGCTAGATAATTTCCTTGTTCAGTGATCCCTGCTGCTTTGGAATGTCCTTTGATTTTCCTCCAGTATACAGTTATTGCATTTCAGGGGCCAATTGGTCAATTGTTTCAATCAATAGTCTGTTTTTTTAGAGGTTTCTTGTTGTATGTCAACATTACCCTGGCCTTCCAGATTGGGAGATATTTTACAAAACTCTTTCTAGAGTAGTCTGAATCTGTAATTATTACTAAGCCTTTTATCTGATTTTGAGCTGCTATGCTTATGGTTTTATAGATGGTACTCATTTCATCCATTTGACTACGTATAGAACCAATTTTAAATCCAGCAGATCAAATCTGGTGATTACCACCCCAGACATTTTCTATTCCCATGAGTAATTATTTTTCGGAACCCTCATTTATATCCAATGTAGACCCATCCACACAAACACTGGGCATATTTTTAAAAAATGTAATCTTCCACAGATTTGTGAGTGGATACAGTAATTTTCAAGGTTATCATCACATTATAATTCTTCAGTAGCTTCCATTTATGCATAGTCATTGAATTCTGCCAATCCATGAGCAATTTGATTCTTTTAATTCTGCAAATAAATGATAGATAGAATCTGTGAGGTTATCTGAGAATTTGAAGATTCCCAGACTTAATATTTTAATTTGAAGATATTGTAACGGGAGGCGTACCATTTTAATTATTACTCTTTTACTTTGGATGATTGGGAAAACATGTTGTAATGCCATTTGGTAGTCAACAGTGCATGTTCAAATTCATCTCCGTTTTCTTTTTTCTCCTGTTCTTGATACTGCAGTTATACAGGTTTTATAAAACATAGTCTCCAGGAAAAAATCCTGACCTCTGATTTGACTGAAGTTATGGAAGTCATTGGGCCTGCGCCATGCAATATCCAGCTGAATAAATACTGTGTGCTGCTTGTTTTCCCATTGCCAAGGACCACTCTTATTTAACAATTTGGTAAGAGGTTCCGTAATTTCATTATACCCTGGTATTAATGTACTGCTGTAATTGGTCACATCCAACAGACCTCCCACTTCCTTAAGATTTGTAGGATCTCTTAACTTCTGTAATGCTTCACAATCTTTTTCTTTTGAGGATTGACATCTCCTGTGTTAACTTCATGACCTAGGTCATTCACTTTCATTCTACACCACTGTGCCTTCTGCAAAGAAACCTTGGCTCCAGCATTTTATAGTTGGGTTAATACATGTTTGATTTCCTGAAAATGTTTATTTAGTTTTTAACTCTTCAGTAAAACGTTGTCTACATATTTTAGATGATCTCTTATTTGTGCATTGCCTTATGAATGAAGATAATAAAATCCCTTCCACTATTTACAAATCCAAACAGGGTCGTAGTACAGCATAATTGCCTTGATTTAAAGGTAAAGACAACATTGACTGAATGCGCAGGTATAACTCCTCCAACCAGTAGCCAAGATTTAATTGAAGGTGCTGAATATCCTGAAACCTTGGTCAATAAATGGTAGCAGCCATCTTGAAACTGGCACTCCCGTGTTCAGGTCTCTCAGATCTGCACACAATCTCCACTGAGCATTAGGTTTGGATACTCCTAGAATAAAGGTAATGATGGTACTTTGTACAGGTCATATAATTCTGTGGGATTCAAGGATTTAATTTCAGATAAAGATTCAAGACAAGTCAGTGGAAGTTGAAATTGACAAACAAAAACTGGCTGATTCTCATAACCTTTAGATAGCTGTTTATTTAGATGGCGTGGATACATATTTACAGTCATATGCATTTCGATAGAACACGTCTTTGAAAGATATGGTATGATATGATATGGCATTTGTAACGCGCCTATACACAAGTGTTTCAAGGCGCGAAACATATGTGTTCTCTTTCCTCATCATTGGACCATGCACCAGCTAGTTGGACATTTTCATCTACTTATTTCTGAAACTCTGGGAATTCTTCTAATAGAGGGATTTCTGTTTTTGTTCTAATTGAGTTGCAATATCTTTTTATACAGAGCTTATTGGATATTTTTATAATGTTTATCTGCATCTTCTTTATCATCTTGTTCTTGGTCATCACTGTCTAATTAAAAAAGTATGCAATCATATTGGTGGTGACATATTAGATCCTCAGCTTCATGTGGATGTACTGAATTTACTGAAAATATTCTCTTTGGTCTTAAGTGTACATCTTCAAGTCTTTCTCCTTCTTTGTTGACATACTCTTCGGGTACATTTCCAATAATGGAATTGTTCAGATCTGCGGTGTAATGATTCTCTCTGGTGGCATTTCAAATCAAAGTTTCTTTTTCAAGATTGCTGGGTTTATCAACCCAGATTGTCTACTAACAATCTCATTGTTTAATTCCATCAAACGTGTGTAATCATAAGTAAATACCTGTTACCTGATATTGTCATTAAGGCTCACAAATACACCAAATACTCGACATTTCAGACTCTTTCTCTTCTATAAATTTTGTAAATGTTAGAATGCATGCCTCCTTAAACCATAACACAGTTGCATACGGTAGTATTCGAGCACGGTTAAATGCCTTTTCTCTGTTATCAAATTCTTGTGGATCCTCATGAAGTCTAGACCAGACCTTCCGATTTAGCTAATCAATCACAGTGCATATCCTATGTAAGATGTCATTACCTAACAAAAATTACATTTTGTTATTTCTCACAATACGTATCCAAGACCAATTTTCTTCATTCATCTTCCTATTGTTCTGTGCTCAGAATCTGGTTCATCCAATCCATCTACCTTCTCATCTTGAATGATGAAATGTCTTCCCTGTCCTTTAACTATCGAAACAATGTTTCTCATTCTGTGGACCCTAAAAGGTTGATTTGGTTTTCTGTCCTCAGACTCTAACTCGCATACCAATATAATGATGATGTCTGCCACTTGTCCTTTCTGCAGTTATACCTCAAATGCATGAATGGATCTTGCCACAGCATGGCACTCACGTGAATTTCTAACCTGATTGTTCGCTTTTTGCAATTTCAGATTAGGGACAACAACACCCCATTCACTCATTCAATTAACAGCTACATTCTTCTTGACAGATCATTTCCCATCAAGACTGGTGTCTCCTGAATTGGTGTTATTAAAACTGGATGGATGTTTGAGTTTTTGCTTTACTATCTTGATATTGACCTAAATAACGCACTCTATTGGGATCTCCTCCCCATCACAATTGTTCACTGGATCTTGTAATGGCTGCATTTTCAGAGGATGTGCCATTTCCTTCACATAATAATTTTTCTCAAGCTTTTTCTTGGTCACATTTGTCCTGTGTGCTCCTTGGTCAACTAGTGTGTAGGTCCTTGCGTTGCCCAGCATAGTACCGGTAATCAACTATTTCCAGCTTTCACAGGACATGAGAATTATTACTGAGTTCGGAGCTAATCCTGCCATGTTCCTTGCAAGGCACGGGGGCATGTGGAAGGAAGCCTGTCTTACCTTCTTGGATAAGTCTATATCTTTCACTTCCACATCTCTCATGCTTGCAAGAACAATTTGGGTACTTATCTGTTTTTTAAAAATGATGGTGCACCCTCCTTTCCAGACCCTTCAGTGTGCATACCTATAGACTTCCTTGATGGTTCTGGATAAGCTGCAAGAGTTTGACCTCTGCTTTCCTTTCCTCCTTCTCCTGAACACTTCATTCAACCTGCATAGGAGAGAAAATAGAAGAACAGATAGCATCGGATGTATCTACTGTATCTGTTACTTGCCTATCATCGATCAATTCTGGAGTGAAACAATCTTCTGAGACTGGTTTATTGGCTACATTCTTTTCATTAGGGCTGGGGCTTTTAGGAACAGATGTATCATTAGATACATCAGAAGATGAAGAAATCCTTATTCCCTGGTAAACAGAGATCTGTTGACTTTGTTTCTCATTTCTCCCTTCTGAGGTGCATGTAATCCGTCTCCCCATTATTCTTCACTATGTTACTTGAGTTTTTACCTTCTGACCCGCTGCTTTGCATCCGCGTTTCCACTCTGAAGGTGATGGTTCTGAGTTTTTTAAATGAAAGTATACCAGCAGTTACCAATTAATCATCAGTTGCCTGGGCATCCTTGTGTACCACGGATTCATGGAATTACACTGTGCTCACTCTTGTCTTGTTGCCTTGTTATTGTCTTGTTGTTATCTTGCCTCTTGTCTTGTCTTGTGGATCTTTGGTGTTACTTGGTTTAGGTACTGAAGCACCCTCACAATACCTCAGTGTGCTATTTTGGTTATGTGGTGTACCAGAAGAAGGAGTTGGACACAAGTTGGACTTTTACATATTCTTTTATTTAACCAAAATAATAAAATGCCTATCTTGCCCTATGACTATGGGGTTTTTCCCTACATAACCAATCTAACTAATGGTGCTCTTCAGTCATCAGAAGTCCAAAACCAAAACATCCCCCGGCCAGCAACCTAATCCTATCTGGCCCTACCACTTGGAACTGATAGGAACTTATAACTAAATAAGGAAGCTTCTCATTTGCCGGCTCTCTCGACTTTGTTTCAAGGCTTCCAAGATACAAATGTTCTCTTAAGTAGTATGACATCTACATTTCTTACTGGTGAGTTTTTGTAGTTCTAGATATATGTTTACACTGTTGGTTAGCGGGAACTCTTAAGAGTCTCTAATTTCTCTTGTGTACCCTTTAAGATGGTGACTCTTTCCTTTCTTTCTTAACCATTTGTTCCCCTTGTACCTCAGGGGTTGTCTCTTCCTCTTGGTTGGGGCACCTTATATCCCTTTTCTGTGTTTGATAACCCAGCCCCTGTGCTGTTTCCTCTTGTTTTGGTTTGTTATGTCGTTGGGCCTCATTACGACCCTGGCGGTATGGGGTAAACGGCGCCGTAAAAGGTGCCGGCGCCGTTTACCCCGTACCGCCTCATTACGAGCTCCCCTCGCGGGACCCAGGAAGCAACGCGTGGTCAAACCAGGCGCTCTTACGGGGTCCCGCGAGGGGAAGAGGGAGCAAACAACGTGCCAACTCGTAATGCCCCGTTGTTTGCTCCCTCTCCCATTCCCATTCATCCCTATGGGGGCTGAAATAGGAATGGGAAAGGACCGGGTCCGGGTCCTTGGAGGGAGGAATTACCAGGCCTTCCCGAACTCGGAATGGCCCGGTAATTCCTCATTCTGAGGACCCAGACGCGATTTCGGCAGCAGCCATGCCGCCAATAGCGGCATGGCTACCGCCAAGGTCGTAATGAGGCCCTTTGACTTTTATCACAGCTTTTTGGGCTTAACTCAGTATCTTTATCACAGTCTTTCATCCAAGAATGCCACTAATCATCATAAATTATGTTATGCAACTCTCTTGTTTTCTTCCGGTTGTCCCATTCTCTTAGGCTTTCATCCTCGATATTGTTATCTCTTAGTTAATGTCCATGAAGTCCCTGCGGCACCCCTCTTATTAGAACCACCCGGGTACCTGCAGTCAGCGTGGGTTGATTCAGTGGGCTCAGTGATGGGACGTATCTGCTTTGTCTGCTTTTCGCCTCCAGTTTCTTGCCTTTTTCACAGGCTATTCCGGCTTGTTCCGTTAACTCACGGTGTACAGCGCACTTTGGCCGACGGGAGGATTCATTCCTCCAGCTGGTATGGGTCTCTGCATTGTTAGGCAAGTTTCCAACCCACCACAAGCCTCTCATGCCATGCCACCTTTCTGGACGGTCTCCTGGACCAAGTACACACAGCAGTTTCTCCACTGTATGTTATGCCGGGCCTCCGGCTTCTCACTTCGGCGTTCACCTTCACTCAGGTTGCCCCTGACTCCGCGGTTCATCTCTGCTCTGCCTCTCACATGCGTGCGTACCTCAGAGGGCTTCCTCTGTGTATGCTTCTACCTCTGCCTCCATTATTTGCTCAATACTTTTACAGGTTGTTCTGCATTCCATGCAATGTTACATTTTTCTTCAGACATCATACGCTGTCCAGCATTACCTCAAGCCAATAGAAGGGAAACCATGTTATTGGTATTTAAAGGTAATCCCATCAATCCAGACAGTTTTGCTTGTGTAGGGAGATCATTGCGGGAATGGGAGTCCTTGTCTGTCATGACCCATAGCCTCCCGATTTCCTCCCGTCCTCGAAACACCAGAGATTGGAGGTTGCCATGGCGATTGGGCCAACGCCGGTCTAGGTGAACGCCATGGACTACATCTCCCATGACCCTTGGAGCTCGCTGACTTGTGTGGAACGCTGTGCCTAGTGCGTACCATGCCTCAAACGGAAGCATGGTATTTAGGTGCATGCCCGCTTTGGCTTGGTGCTCCTAAACCGTTAATGCATTTTGCAAGGTAAAGTTGCTTTGTGCTGTTCGTTCCTGTCAGGCCTTCCTGGTTATTTGATCCTTATCCCTGCAACGCTTCCGACCACGTCTTCTGCATGAACCCTACTCGGCATCCAATGAGCGACTTGCCTCGGACTGCTTCCCCCCGGCTGCATTACGACTTGGCTAACATTATTCTGGTACTGCTTTTGTCTGCCTCCTCATTCATGTCAGTTTGCTTCAACTCCGCTCACCTTGCCTGACAGTGCCTACGCTTTCCTTTCATTCTGTATTTTTGCCTGCCAGCTCTCCTCCTTACCATCCAGGACGCTCTGCATTATTGATGAGGAGCTCCGCAATTCACGACTTGGTTTTTCACTATTCCCTTGATTTTCGGTGTTGCTTTCTGGGTGTTCTTTTGCCTACTAGCCCACCTCCTCACCCTCTGGGACGCTTTGCTGCGCCGGTGAGGGGGTTTGTGTTTTCTCCACTTTGTTCTGTGCTGCCCCACGGATGCTATGCTGTTTGCCTTCTGGTTAGCCCCATCTTCCCCTCAAAGCAGATCCTTCGTTCAACAGGAGTTCTTCTCAGGATACCCATTTGGCTTGAACACTGGATATTGATTCTATCAGAGTTTCGTCCTGGTGCTGTCCGGGTCAAGGTTCTCCCCTGTGATTTCCTCTTGCCTTGGAACTGTATTGTTCACCCATGCACCCACCTGAAAGACAGCCCTGTTCTTGATCTACAGTAACTACTGAAGGTTGCACTGCATACTTACAGGTTTATCATTTTGTCTAGCAGGTCAACAGGTAAGAGTTGGGGACTTGGGGGGTCTATGGACAACAAGTGTAAGTCACGACTAAAACCGTACTTATGGTTTGTACTTGTGCTTTCTTCTCACTAGCTCTGCTGTGTGCTCCTACCTGTTTGCCTGAGCCCCTGGCCTTCCAGGTTTTTGTACCCTGCAGGCCGCGCTCTTGGGAGAAAAGTCTTCCTTACGTCAAATGCAAAGGTTCAGTCGCCTGTAGCTACTGAGACCCACCATCTGCCCTGGTCTGAGCCTACCGACCCACGCAGTGTGACATTGTCCCCTAGAGGGGAATCACTCCCAGTGAGGTCCAGCTTGCTCAGACCCATAGTGAGGGTCTTGCTGAGCAGGCTCAACTCCCTAGCCTCAAAGCGTGTGGCTCCCCTCTGAGGAGAAGGGAAGAGCACCATGGATTTGTCACATTAACTTGAGACCTACATTTCGTGTTCAGTCTTATTCTTTGTTCTTTTGGTTCTTCACTGGAACACACTGGTTGTGATGGTGTATTTTCCTTTTCTGGTCCCTATCTTTCGATTTATTCTATCTCTTTTATGAATTCTTTCACTTGATTGCTTTCAAGATCAAAATTGTCCTTTCGTCTCCCTGTTTTTGTTTATGTGTGTCTTGCTCTGGAGTATCCCTCCCTTGTTCATGATTCTCAACATTTCCAACCCTAAATGCACCAATGGGTACAATTCTGGGAGCATCTGGTGGGTCTTGCTCAAGTGTTCTTTTAACTAGTCGCTTGCTTGAGTTCCATGTGGTGTTCATAGCGTATTCATTTCTGGATGCATTAGGTGCACTACTTTGCGTACTGATAAACATTTTTTCAATTTGTTGGATCGGCATTCTCACCTGGCTTTCCACATTTTGATATCTCTGATCTTCTTTAGGTTCATATCTCGAAAATCTAGGTTTACACTAGTTGAAGTTGTTGTTTGGATCTTGGTTATTGTTCCCACAACTATGTTCAGGAAATTGTATTTAATATGGATTCTCCCCAAACCTATGATTGACCCTGGGAGAGGATCTTGTCACCATTCTCGTATCAAATGAATTCAGAACAACTGCTCCAGCATATGTCTGTGTGCTTGTATTGGGATCAGAATTGCAACTCCTTGAGCTATCTCATCTCTGTAGGATATTTGTGTCTGCTACTTTCTAGAGACATTGGAAGTATCTCTGACCTGGGCCTTGTACCTAAGTCTCTTGGTGCTGTGCAATAACACCTGGAGAATTCCAAGTGCAAAATGGAATTACCAATAAATGATCTCAGACCAAAATGACTTGACAGACTCAAAGAATATGGAAAAGTACTCCTTTATTATCAGCTCAATAATGTAGGTAAAACCGGTGAACAAACAGATTGCAGCTCACACACTCTCAAATACATTTCCATTACACAGAAGCTTTATACCTCGATGTATGTCAGCTGTGACATCATCCTATGTGGATTAAATAGTAAAAACCTATCGAAGAGAGGGATTGGTTAGTGGAACATATACACCTGCATGCATGCACTTGCATGATCCAAATGCAACCTGCCTGAAGATCGTCTGTCTGTTCTGTTCTCCCCTGACCTCTCCCCATAATTTGCACTAGAAAAAACTGCAGAATCGAGGTCAGGCCTATTTGCTGTGTCTCAACAGTTAAATGTATTTTACGCACATACTCTGCCTGTGCAGACTATTATCGTCTCAGAATTTAAAGGGCTCTTAGCGACTGTTGTTCTTCCCCTTGTCGCCAACCCCCCTTGAGTGCTTTGAAACACTTTCTTGTGTATAGGCGCTATACAAATAAACAATACAATACAATAACTATATTTAGTTAAGGTGTTAGTAACACAAATGGCTGTCCCTTATTTGGTAGGCACACCTTGAACTACCTCTAACTGCGCATAATACAGAGCAATAGCAGAATAACAGCAGCGGATTGGCAATTGCAACAATGTATGGTCCATCGCTACATAGGCCCTCATGATTGGTTGGCATTCTCTCCCAACCTTGGACATTTGGATCTTTAGCAGCATGTAAGCAAAATGAAACCCAGGTGCGAGGAACATCAGACCACTTCCCACTTGATCAATTAGTCTACCATCTCTCATCAGTTAGCCCATAAGAGAAGGGTTCTTCATTGCAGTGGACCATGCTGACTGTTCTCTTACTCAGCAATTTTAAGAGAGTGGAGGTATATTGATATCTTAATCTGGAGCTTAATTAATAGACCTTGTTTTTCAGTCTTGCACCACATGAGAGGAGACCACGATGTTGTCTATTCTGACCTTTTAGTTAGTGCTATTTGATTCAATTGTACTGGGTGCTATTACTCCTTTTGGTGTCTAGAGACTTGGTTACATATGCTTTCTGGATCTATGATTGTTCAATACTTGGCATGTGCAAATATTCGTTCCTTTACCTAATCAAGAGCAATATGTCCTGTATATGTAGCTTATCTTCTTCATTTCCCCCTGTGCCTTGCAATTACTTCTTGATGTGGCATCCTTGATCCCAAGCCAAATAGAGCTGTTTCCAGAGCTTGAAAGCTCTGCAACCTTGGTCTTTCTCCTTGGGCTCTTTAGCTTATATGACCTGATACCGACATCCATCTTTTCATCATGGCCGCTTTACCCGTATTATATTTTCTACTGCAGCAAGCTTGCGTTTCTGTGTATGTACATCTACTGCATCGCTTCTCACTTATCTTCTAAGTATATATGATTTCTTTGTATTTGTATGTTCAGTTACTTTGTTGCTTCAGTCACATCTTCTTTCTTTAAGTATTCGCATCTCGTTTTAGTGTGTACGTATGTCTCCTCTTTAAGGCGTCACTTTACTCTTGTAAGATCTCACTTATAGCTCTTCTATGTTCAATGGACATCCTTCTACCATGTCAGTGTGAGGGTACATTCGATACGGTTGTCTGAGCACATAACGTCTCTTATATCTTCGATGCAGTGTTGGGATGCTACCAGGTGTCATGCACAGTGCTTTCTTACTAATCTTCCAGTACGACAGAGGTGAGGGGGTGGGCACTATAGATGATGTGTACATCTGCCTCTCTAGATTCTGTCAATGTGATTATTCCTTTACACATTTGGGTTGTAACCATACCCAGCAATGGTACTGAGCTTTTATAGTGAGGACTAAAGTAGTTAGGCTGTTTAGAAACAATGCTCTGAAATGTGGTAGTGGAAGACTCAGTATCTTTGGAAATCACCTTCTCAAAAGGAGGTTCATTCCATTGTTTCTCATGAGCATTGTTCTTGCTTGAGTTAGTTTCTAAAGCTAAGTTTTTACTAGGCTTTACCTGTAGGATTTTGTTCCGTGAGACAGAGGTTTTGTTTTTCTCTTTCTCTTGACTCTTATTAGAATTGGGACCTGCATGTTGGGGTTTTACAATCACTTCATAAATTCATTCCAAATTTTTGACTTCTGTTCTGATAGACTAGAGAACATTGCAACCTGATCTTCCTCTACTGTTCAGCTAAAGTACTTGATATCGTTTTTTTCTCTGTTGATAGCCAGACTCCTGTATACATGTCCTACACACTCAATATGTTGGGCAATACTTGCAACTTTTTCAGATTTAAAAACAGATCTTTATCATAGTTTTCAGAGATTTAATAATCTTTGTTGTGTCCATGTTTTGTTTGTGATTGTTATGCTTGTGTTCTAGAATACACCGTTTATTCTCATCATTGTTTCCTTGATCAGCAATGTTATGTTCCTCATCCTCTCTGCTAACCTTAGGATTACCACCTCTTTTTTCTTTTTCTTCAGGCCTACTGGCTTTGACACAGCCATCGCTATATGTTGGGTTCCTGCATGTATTTCGAAAGGAATCACTTAGCTTTTGGAATAATAAAGAACTTGCATCATATTGACATTGAAAATGTGTGTCAGTTGCAGTTCCATGTTTGTCCACTCGGTGCTGCTGTGTGCCTTTAAATAGGACATCATCCACATTTTCAGAATCGAAAAGTTGGATTTTTCTCAAGTGCACAACCTATTCTATTATTATTATTATCATTATTATTATTATTATTATTATTATTATTATTATTATTATTATGGTACTTATTGAGTGCAGACCTAGCTTCGAGAAACAATGGAGCTCTTTACAGAGGTATACAATGATACAGATAAATAACAGAGCGTTTTACAGAGGTATACAACAGTACAGATGCATAACAGAGCGCTTTTCAGAGCTAACAACAGAACAGATATACAGTGTGGGGGTGGGATACAGATGGGCACAGAACACAGGTACAGCTGAACCGGATGCGGTGTCTAGCGAGTCAGGTGGCGCCAGGTGAGACATGCTGCATAGGTGCTGAGGCAGAGAGATTCCTTGGAAAGCTGGGTCTTGAGTTCTTTTCTGAATTACAGGAGCATGGGAGCGATTCTGTTGCTGACAGGGAGGATGTTCCATAGACTTGGGACGTAGGCAGAGAAGGCTTGTTTTCTGGTACTTTCCTTTTTGCAGCAGTGGATTTGAAAACTGCACGTGTGCCAGCTTCTGGTAATGTAATGTAAAAAGCATTTAAAGAGTGCACCTACACCGGCTCATGCATCATGGCACTATGAGGTACAGGGCTTGGATGATAAAAAAAAGAAAAAACAATAAAAAGAAGGTGAAGAGTATGAATCCAGAAAAGTAGAGGAGAGGGACAAGCTAGGCGTTGAAGAAATTGGTCTTCAATGTCCGGCGGAAAGAGAAGTGGTCCTCTGTGGCAAACAAGGACAAAGGGGTGGCGTTCCACAACAGGGAAGCTGCAGCTGAGAGGATTGGCCACCCACACGAGCAAACTTGCTGCAGGGAACTGTGATCCACATGGAGGATGCAGAGCGCAAAGAACGGGCCATGACATAAGGTCGGAACTTAGCCTACAGAAATTCTTGTCCATGGCCGTAGAATTCTGGGTGGACCACACAGAGATCCAGCAAAATAACATGGTCCATGGTGGTAAACGTGGCAGAAAGATCTAATAGGATCAGGGCAGCATGGCCACCCTGATCCACAATCTGGACCAGATCGTCGGCCATCGCCACCAAGAATGATTCAGTCCCTCCACCATGTCGGAATCGGGCCTGGAAGGGGTCAAGACACCCAGATTCCTCTCAGAAGGAGCAAAGAAGAGGAGTAACCAAAGCTTCCAAGAGCTTCATGGGGAATGTGAGAAGACAAATAGGACGGAAACTAAAAAGAGTGGATGGGTCAAGATTAGGTTGTTTAAGAAGAGGGAGAATAAGCGTGTGCTTGAGTGGGCTAGGAATGTAAGCTGACGAAAAAGAAGCATTAACTGCAGATGCAAGAAGGTGCGAGATAATAGGGCAGATGGCCTTGAGAACACTAAGCAGAATGGGATTGGCCGGGATGGAGACTTAAGAGCAAGCAGAGCCGCGACCACCAGAGAATCAATGGAGACCAGAAAAGAGGTCCAGCCGGACAAAGACAGGCTGGAGGTACATGGGTCCACAGAGAGTGAAGGCAGGTTGCGGCATCAGAGATTTTCTGTCTGATGATAGAGATTGTGTCATCAAAGTAAGTGTACAGGGAGTCACAGAGCCTTTGCGAGGGAGCCACCAAGTTAGTAGCAGAAGGCGAGGAGAGGGGGCGGTCTACCTTGAAAAGTTCTCTGGAAGAGTTGACAGAAGCTTCCATTCAAGCAGCGAAGAACGTGCATTTGGCTTGCAAAATGGCCAACTGATAGGAAGCAGTGGCCTGGCAGAGAGTAAGACGGGACTCAGTGAAGTAGGAGCTGCAGCATTTGAGTTCAGCTTGACTACGGGCAAGTCACAGCTTGGCCAAATCGGCTGAGAACCAAGGCTCATTGGGACAGGCACAAGGTTTACAGACTTTAAGAGGCACCAAAGAGTCTGCTGCCGTGGCCAAAGCAAAAGTCTGGAAAATACAGGGGGCATCCCCTACCTTCTGCTGGAAAATAGCCGAGATGATGGGGATATTAACCAAAAAGGGGATAATAACATGATCTGACCACAAAACGGGCAGATGAGCAAGAGACGTAACAAGAAAGAAGGGAGAAAACATTAGATCAAGGGTGTTACCTGAGCGGTGGGTGGGGCCTGTCACAAACTGGGTAAGAAACAGGTCTGCAAAGGCCAAGGTGAGGCGGCTGAATGTGCGTCAGTGGGGTCATTAGGCTGGAAATTTAAATCCCTCAGGACAATCAGTACCTCAAACTGAACTCTCAGGTCAGTCACCAATTCAGATGGAGCGGAACAGAAAAAAGGGTCAGATCCAGGAGGGCGATAGATCAATGGAAAATGAGAAGTACTAGTAGAAGAAATAGTGACACAGAGTAAAACAGCCTCCATGTTAGCGGTGTGCTGAAGGGGCAACACAGAACAGATCAGGTTTTCATGATGAATCATGGCCATCCCGCCGCCAGCCCTAGGTGGGTCCTACCCAGGTTTAGGATCAGATACTCAAAAGGTACTGCATGACAAAGGCACGATCAGTGGAGTGATCCTACAAGGGAGTGTGGCAGTCGGCAGCATGCGCGGGGAGCGATCGCGCAATCAAAAGTAGGCATTTCACCTGAGAGTTAGCTGAACCAACCACAGTCATTTTAGCCCCAATATCTTGACACCAGTCGGGGAGCAGTGTTCGAAGGTGCCATCCTGGTAAGAGAGTTGCACGAGTAGGAAGAGAACGCACTGCCAGGGGGTCTCACCCACAGCATGTCTGCAGTGCGGATGAGTGCAGATGGGCCTGACTTTGGCTGGACTTCGGCCAAGCGCAGGTGCTTCCGCTGCACCCGTCCGCTGCGCCTCCAGGGTGCAGTGGAGTTAAATATACACATTCTATGGGCAGGAGCCAATCAGCCTTCTGATCCGAGTGGAAAGAAGGAAAGCTGTCGCCGAGCGCGTGCTTGTGGTAAGAAAGAAAAGACAACCTCACCAAGGGGACGTGCACCGTGTGAGCAGCGTGCTGACTGTAGCAGAAACGCGGCACTCAGATACAAGGAAAGTAAATAAATAAATAAAACTAAACCAAGTTGCAAAATAAAATTAATATGTACATAGGATGCAGGATGCTAAAATAAACGTGCTTACAAAAACGCCCAGTCAGACACTAAATCCCCAGTGCAAAAACAGAGCCGATTAAAGGAACAACAGAAAACGAAGTAAAATAAAAAACCAATACAGTTCAGCAGTGGTGCGCTGTCCGCCGGTCTCTCTCTGGATCTTTCTGGACATACCACGTCATCCTTAGAAGAGGATATTTTGCTGTCTATAGCGGGTACCTGTTCCCTTTAACTAACTTCAGCACTGTTGCTGTAAATCTGGACTGTTCTCGATGTTATCATGTTCCCCTTCTAGCACCGGTTTAGAACAGGTCAATGGGCCGTGTTCGTTCTCGCAGAGGGGCGCCTATGGACCATTTTTTGATTTTTTAAGGGACTTGGGTTTAGTCACCCCAAGTTTCCTAGGGTCATCCAGATGTGGATCTCAACGAGGCACAGCTCCACCTCACTGATGAGGCCCAACAAGGCTGAAACACGTGTATGGGGTTGCTGTTGGTTCTCTTGTTCAGAAGGGAATTGCCATAGCATTTCGGTGCTGGACTGCTCATGTGGGCGGGACAAAGGCTGATTTGCAAATGATATTTCCCATCTGTGAAAGGTACAGTGAGCAAAAGTGTGGCTGCAGACTTTCGAGTGGGTACCTTCCCATAGAACAGGTCAATGGGCCGTGTTCGTTCTCGCAGAAGGGCGCCTATGGACTATTTTTTTAAAAATCTGAATTGTCTCACTTGACATTCAATTCTGTAACCTGTGCACATTCTTTTTTCAAATAAATTAGCTCTGAATTTTCTGAGATTCTTTCACCCTTACGTTGTGTCCCTAGATCTAGTGTTTGATGTTATCCTTGTCTTCTTACAACCAAATAATCCAGTCCCCCTTTTTCTCCAGATCTCCAACAAATCTGCGAGAGAAGAAAACTTTATTGCAAATTTGATTTGGTAATTCTTCTCAGTTTTTCCGATCTGCTGATTTAAAAAATACGCACAAGAAAATTGTCTAATATTACCAGTTCCCCAAACATCATTTCGATCTGTATTGTTCACTTCACTCTGTATCCTCTTGCCTCAAACAGACACATGTTTTTACTTACATTCTGCACACGCAAATCATCTGCTTTCTAAATATTTCTTTACTCTGATAAAGTAATCTCAGTCATTTTGGAATGAAGTAAGCATAAAACAAAATATGAAGAAAAATAAAAACAACATGAATATTATTTTCAAATTAATACCCTGATACTTAACTGAAATCATCAAAATGCTAAAATTGATTTAGTAATTTTAGTGTCTTATTTGGAATATTTTCGAATTATTGGCATCTCTTGAACATTTAAATAAGAAATAAAAATAGAAAAAAGTAAAATGTGATTAGTATCTTCTAGTTGATTCTCTGCTGCTTAATTAAATCAATACACATTCTGGAATTCATTTATTTTGCAATTGTATTCCCTCCTTTTGAATGTTTAAATTGTCTAGCTCTGCTTAAAAATAAAAAATACAAACACAATAAGAAAATGAAAACTATTCATTCACGCACGCGTAACTTTCACCGATTCACTAAAAGGACTCATGCCCTTTACAATGGAAGTGAAAATGGAAAGCGGAAATTTGGGCGGAAAGTCCGCTGTTGGCAGCCAAAGTGGACAATGGATCCCGAAGTGCACACATATGTGCAGAATGACAGCAGACATTTCTCACAAAACACATTGGGCCTCATTACGACCCTGGCGGAAATCGTGGTGCAATATGCACCATGGAGCACGGCGGAAAGCTGCCGATACCGCCATGGGGGTTGGCGGATTTACCGCCCCATTCCGACCTTGGCGGGGCGGTAAATCCCCATTCCCCATTTTACCCTTCCCCTTTCCCATTTTTGCCCCATAGGGTATAATGGGAGTGGGGAAGGCGTTAATTACGCCACCGTAAAATACGGTGGCGTAATTAACAACAAGGTCCCGTAGCGCCATGGATTTCTCCGCCCGGAAAAACCAGGCGGAAAACGGCTCCATGGCGCTACGGGAACTCGTAGTAGGGCGGAAGGGTCCGCCGCGAATACCGCTGGCGTAAACCCACTCCGCCAGGGTCGTAATGAGGCCCATTGTGTGAAAACCGATGCAATCCAAACATGCAAAGCCAGAAAATGGAAAAAAACACACTTCGGCCAAACGCAGACTGGACTCCACTAAACCACAAACCCTCAGGGCCACACCCAGAGGAACACAGGCAAACCAACATACACAGAAGGAGCAAGACAAATGAAACAATCCTGCACAACTGCACACACTTCCAGATAGCACACATGCCAATATAAAGACAGACAGCACCCGAACCAACATTCAACCCATACAATGTTCCCATGAGAGTTTGAGCTGCACTCCTTGCCCAGGAACAGGGCAACACGGGTTCCTTCCAGACGACCACTGGCATAACAGCTGCATTTCCCAATCCAGTCAGTCACGGATCCCACTGCAGGTACTTGCATGCATGACTGCATGTAGCCAAAACTATGGGCACATGCCACAAATGCTGGCAGAATGCAGATCTAGCATGCAGTCCTACTCTGTGCAAAGATTCCCATGGGTGACATGTGGCATTGCCTGTGCCCATGCTGCCCTCTGGCCTCCACAGGCTGCTGTCTATGTGTACTGCAACCGCCACCGCTGGCACTCCTTGAATGCACAAATGGCACGCGTAGTTGGTGACCTGTTCACATATATGTATGCCAGCTTTGCGGGGTCAACCCACGTCAGCCACGTGTGTTCAAGGTTGCTTGCACAGTTGGAAGCTGGAGACTACAGGGACATGTGGCTGCTCTGCATATACAGCAATACACACAAGATGCACACACCACATACGTGCATGCACACGTAGCCTACTATGGACACATGGGTGAATGGCCACATGCAAGCACACTTCAACCATAACAGGGCACACACAATACAATGATCTCTTCAATGTCATACAAATGAACGTACAGGGTTTGCTAACATCAATCATGTCCGTCACTTCACAGGTGATGTCAGTTACCCACTCCTGTCCGATTTCCTGACACCCTACAGGCGCCCCGCCACAACGCAACAGCATAGCTGCAGTACAGCACACAGGATGAACAGGGCTTCATAGAGCGGTCCATTGGTATCCTGAATTGCTTCTGCAGGTGTCTTCACCACTCAGTGGCGGGGGCGGCACTGCTCATGCACAGGCCACAAGATGTGTGCCACATGTTCCGTGCCTTTTGTGTCCTACACAGCATTGCAGTGAGCCGGGCACACATCCGACCCCAGCCATATGTCAGGCCATTAACCCCTGAGGGCCATGTGGACAATGCAGGGCAAGTGATGGTCAGCTGGTCCACAGCTTCTACAAATGAGCATGAGTGCATTCCCAAAGACAACAATGAATGCTGCCAGGGCAGTAGCGATGATGAACCGATATGTGCCTAGTTGTGCGGAGACACAAACAACACCCTGAGACAACCATGTACACAAGTATGGGGACATGGAAACACATAACAATCACACACATAGGCAGCCATAATACCTTCACTTCGACAACCTCTGTTAGCATGACAATGTAATGACCACATGCACACTCACAAGCATGCCGGTACGGCACGTGTACACACTTGCACTACCAAAACAAATAAACCATGGGCAGATTGGAGGCCACAAGTAGGATCCCCAGCACAGGAAGGGCCACAGACCGGGATGGAAACATGAACAACAATGAAAGGTGCCATGCTCAGAAGCACAGACTCCGAAACCCATGCGCAACCTGCCTGGGGAACAGGCCAATGCAGTGGTGGGCCCCCTGAATCACACAGAGCAGGCCATGCAACAAGGTGCCAGAGATGAAGCACGGTCCTTACACATTGGGCATCACACCATGGGCCGCAGCACTGGTGTCACCACTCGTGAAACACTGACATGTACACGTATGGCGCCCTGCATGGCCTTCAACTGGTCGACTACATTCTGGGGACAGACTTCTAGATAAAGCACAGAACAAAGTCACCCATGTGTCCTGCAGGTGGGCACGGCCCACTGAAGTGTCCCTGACAAGTGACCTGTTTGCCGCCTGCACTGATGAGCGGAGGGTGCACATGATGCACGATTACTCACAGTCCATGAAGGCATGCCAATGTGAACATGGAACAGTTTATCCCGCACGACAGCATAGCAGGGAGGCAGAACCATATACAAAGGGTCTAGACCGTGAGTCAGACCTGATCCTGGCCCACCATGGAAATGCTTGCCTGGCCAAATAGCACGTGTTTAGAGACACTAAGGAGGGCGTGTATCTGCAACCGTGTGTTGGCATGCATCCCACACAGTGTGCAACACTATATCAACATGGCTCGCGCATGCGCACCAGCATTCTGTAGGGAAGCCGACCAAACAGCGCCCACATCGTACATGACGTCCACAAATAAAAGCACTTTGCCATTCCATGGCGTACATCACACCGAGCCACATGCATCCATATCCAATACAGCACGAGTGACCCAAGGATGCAATGCACACAGGAGACACACCACCTCAGCCCACTGGAGAAACCCGAGCCTACACACACGTTATCAACCCACAAATCCCCTGTACACACAGCAAGCACAAATACACCCACATGTGCGATTAAGTCTCACGGAACAGACTCACATGCGAAATCCCATCTCACATGTGGGTCCAAAATAATTGCCCTCGATACAACAGACCAGCACTGATGTGCACATGAACAACAGCACGCTAATTGCCCACAGGCACAATCAACACTCGTGTGCCACTGATCACTGTAATGTACGCCTTATGTCCCGGAAGCGCGGTGACGTACGGCGCATTGAAATAAAGAGCCCGCCCTGCCGGGAGGCAGTTTCAGTTCCAGGCACGAGCTGCACTACGCGTGTTGTGCCTTTGTTCAGCTCCTCAGCCTGGCCCCCATGCAGGCCGTGACTCTCTCACTCCCTTCGCCGGCAGCACCAGCAGGGAGGGACACAACAATCACAACCGGCTGCTACAACAAAGAGATGAAGGCGAGCTACAGCTGCTAACACGTGGATCACACCACATGGCACCACAAATCATCTATAGGATAGATACAGACAGCAAAGGACACATATGGCCTCAATGACAGTTTACCAGATGCCAAAGTCTTGCCACCTTCCCGCCTGCAGAACAGCGATGTAATGCTGGTGCAGTCCACACTTTACATAGACTGCGTCACACCGACGGAAATCTGGCGTAAAGTCCTCCACCATATTTCCCACCAACTTTTCTGCCAGCGGAAAAGCGATGTAATGCTGGTGCAGTCCAGACTTAACATAGACTTCGTCACACCGACAGATTTTGCAATCTGAAAATAATCTGCATGAGGAACATACACCTGAATGTGCAATGTGGACATGGATGTATCATGAAATACACCAGCGTGACGGCACCCAATCACATGCACAAACTGGACATCATACAGACCCATACTATCAGACTCGCACCATGCAGGGATTTGAAGCCACCACATAGCGCCATAATACACTCTGCAATGGAAATCGCATGCCCCATGCTGCCACCCACACCGAAAAGGCTGCAAGGCACATAAGCCAACATCAATAGAAGGCCATATCTTGCCCATCAGGATTTCGCCATACAATGTGGTGTCACTGTGATGCTGGAAATGCTTTGGGGGGACAGGGCCTCCATGTCCTTGTCCTGTACTCCCTTATCATGTGTGTTCTGTGTTATTTTCTGCAAAGGGGTCCAATGGAACCCCTGGCAGCACAGCTCTTCCTCTTTTTAGTTGTGGTGAACAGAGACCCTTGGGATACCCTTATGGCACCCATGGGTGGGGGTACAACCGTGTACCCCTAGTGTATGTTTTTGGGCACCTGTGTGTTGCCCACATAGCAGGGTATGGGCTGGTGGCAGCTCCATGCTGAAAGTGACGAAGCACTGAGTATCCTCCATTTTGGGATACCCAGGCCCTGCCATAGGAATCAGTGTATTCCTGATAGAAGGCAAGATGGCCCCTAGGGCTTGATTTCTATTGCCTGTTACCTTGTTTTCCCAAAGCCCTGGGAAGCCCTGACTCTGTCCCTACCCCTGACTGGCTGTTGGGTGGAAAACCACATATGGAAGGATAGGGAAGTCCAGGCCAGACTGGCTGGAGCCTTCACAGTGACTGTATGTTGTGGGTACACCCGTGGGATGGGACCTAGGTAACTAGAGGTGGTGACCAATTTGAATTCTCTTTTATGAGTGTCTGGTTTCTGTGTGTGTGACACAATGAATGAGACAGCCCAGCCTGAAACTGACATGAATGCAGTGGGCAGTGCTGAAAGGCTGGGTGCTTGCCCCAATCCACATTCCTTGTTATGGGTGTCTGTGTGAAAGTGAATACCCCGAATGCATGTGAGCCTGATTGGCTGCCTGCCTGCATGAATGCCCTTCTCTGTGATTGGCCTCTCTCCCCGAGCTACGAGAGACCATTGTGCAAAACCTGTTGCTCTTCATCGAGGCACCCTGGAAGCCAGTCCCGAAAGGCTGTCAACCGGAGAAGGGATCCGCTGAGAATACTGAAGGAAAGCACCTGGACATCGAGGCCAATCGAAGTCCATTGCCGTTGACCAGGGTTTGGAAGATTTCCGTGACCGCTGGAAGCCAGTCAAGTCGTGTCGCCCAGAAGCAGGGACAACTTGACTCCGTGCTGCTCGATGACCGGAGCCGTAATAGCTCCACCATTGCCTAAGAACATTTGACCGAGGACTCCCTTGCCATCACTGTTGACCGCTTTGTCCTGCCAGAGAAAGTCAAGGTCACGACTACCGAGGAAAGTCTGCCGGTGGGTTTCCCACAACCCGAAGCCAACAAAGGCGCTGACGTAGTAGTGATCCGAGGTTCAGCCCGAGGTTGAGTCCCGATGCCTGAAACTATCCCGAGGTACGTGCTGTGGCTGCAGCACCGAACAGACCAGACGACCGCTGAAGAATCTCCCAAAACCAGAAGCTCACTGTTGGACCTACATCCATCATCGAGTCATCTTTGCAGCACCAAACACTTTGCATCAAGGTGGACGGCACGCATCAACTTCCTAGGACTTCCTCAAAAGATCGGCGAAGAGCCCTGCCAAGATCGAAGCTGCTGTCTTGATGCCAATGTTCCACTTTTCTTCGAGGAATCTCAATGCCCTGTGGCTCCTGCTTTAAAGGGAGTCCACCCTTGAGGGATCGATCGACGAACCGTCGAAGAAACTCTTCTATCTCAGGTACATTGGGGTTGTTAAACCTTTTGACCAGGCACCAAGACTGATTAAACATTTATGGACTGGGGACTGGGCTTGATAATACTTGTATCACATGTTGCCCAGGTGGGGGGGGGATGCGGTCATCACTCAGAATTGTGTTTTAGTAGCTAAAGAAGCATTCTGCATTGTTTAACCTAACCTAACTTACCTGCCCTCCTTCCATATGATCTATGCCATTACACCTTGCTGCATGATTTGTATGCCATTATAACTGTCAGCAGTTGATGCATTTTAAAGGAATCTAAAGCTAAGTGCTGTACCACATAGACATTATATATATTTGCATATTAGAATTGCCAGAGTACAAAGTGTGTTTTTAATTGTTTATATATCTCTGAACCTTATTTATGTATAAAGAACTGTTAGCACATAACATAGCGTGTGGACATTATGTTGTGGGGGATTGGGGACTCACTGTACTTAAGAACCAGTCTGCTTCACCTCCTGAGAGCATGCTCGTCCATACGCTACCCTAAAGAGTACCTTGGCTGGGGTGCTCTGTGCCTCTACTCTGCCATATAGAGGGCAGAAGTACAGATACTCCCATCCAGTCTTTACAGCCACACTTCAGACTTTCAGCACTCTAGTGTGGATAGAATGCCATTAATTCCACAAAAGAGACCCCGATCACATACTGAGTAAACCTAATCATGCGTCATGCCCTGAGGGCATCCAGAACAAGTGTGGTACGCCAAGAACTCAGAATCACCTTAACAAACATCATGGCACATTTCCGAAGTGTAAATCACCATGACCCCTGCATGTCCACGAGGAATGGCCCCCCTTCCCACAATGCCTTGTGCACCCACCATGCCTCTATAGCCACAAACCATGCACAGATGACAAGCTGTAAAACGCCACAACAGTGCATTACAGTGTGGAACACCAGGATGTTCACAAAGCACAATGTACAAGACAATCAACATGAAAGCTTCTGGGCCAAAGGTTCACTTTGTTCAATACTAGCAGTGCCCACCCGGCGTTGCCTGGGTCTGTAGCTAACATGCACGTGGAGGTCTAATATAGCCTTGTGTATGTTATATTGTGTCCTAACTTCCTATTTATGAAAAATTGCCAGTCTCTCGAATTCGGCCCTACTGATAGCACATGGCCGGAGACCGCTCCATCCCTGTGCAGGGCGCATGGGTTGGTCAAATTTCACTACTGCCAGTACACCCCAATCTGGTATGCCGACCTTGTGTCTTAACTTCCTATTTTAGAATAAGTCACAAAATAGGCAATATCCCACAATGGCCCATACTGATAGCACATGGTCGGACACCGCCTTGTGCAGGGGGAATGGGTGGGGTTGTTCAAATTTCACTATTGCCAGTACACCTCTGACTGGTATGCTGACCTTAGGCCAAAACGTCAGCCCCCCAACTGTTGTGGGGTGGGAGCCAACAATTGCAAAATAGTAAATCTCCCGAAATCACCCATACTGATAGCACTGTGCAGTGCAAATGGGAGGGGATGGTCAAAGTTCTCTATGGCCAGTACCCCCCAGACTGGTATATTGACCTTGGCCCAGAATATAAGCCCACCAACTGTTATTGTGCTGGAGCCAACCCATGACCAGGTCTGTAGCTAACATGCATGTGGGGGTCTGCTATAGCCTTGGGTATGTTATATTGTGCCCTAACTTTCTATGTTTGAAAAATTGCAAAACCAAAAATCTACCGAAATCGCCTATTCTGATAGCACAGGGCCGGACTCTGCTCCACCCCTGTGCAGGGCGAATGGGTGGGGTTGGTTAAAGTTCTCTATCACCAGTACTCCCCAGACTGGTATGCTAACCTTGGGGCAAAATATCAGCCTAACAACTGTTATTGGGTTGGAACCAACCTTGAACATACAAACAAACGTTCACAAATATATATATACATGACAGTGAGATCATCAAAGGTACAAGACAAGGAAATCCGTCACAATGGCAAGTACTGCATAAGGGCACATTAATACATCCACATCACCATGCATGATCAACAGGGAAGATAGTGGTCGCATGGGGAAAGAATCCAACCCTTGGCAAGTATACGCCACAATATGCACACAGTGGCATGATATATCTACAGAGAAGGATATGAAATGCTCAGTGTAGCACTTGCCTGCAAAAAGGGTATCCCGCAGGATTGCGAAGTACTTCATGCACCCTTGGGCAGTGTGGTAGGTGCTAGAAGGGGCAAGGAATGTTGGTGGTAGTGAAAGCACAGATGCTGGTGCAGGATACATGGCCTCAACGTCCTCGCAAAAGACGTCTTCCTTTCGGTAATCAGTGCTTGCAAATTCACCAGTCTTCAGGAGGCCTATCACGTTCACCCACTAGAAGCTATGAGATTTGGGAATTGCAGGGATCTGGTCCAGGCTGATGGTCATGGCGAATGGTTTGGATGAGACGCAGGTGAAGCTGAGGTCCTCCTTTGGGTCACTAGAAGCCAATCCGAATCTGGCACAGGATGTTCTGCCTCAGAGCTTGCAGTTAGGATATGAGGGTGCAACCCATCAGCAGCAGCGATGCACCAGTGATGCACCAACCACCAGAAGGTATAACCTCAGCGTGTGAGATGCTTTCTGTAGTCATTCCTTAGGAGAGTCTTTTCTCATGGTCTCTAGTAGCTCCTTATGTCCTGGTAGGCAGAGGGATCAGGTTCATGGTTGGCAGGCTCTGCTGCCAACCTTCCTGGGACATGGGCTCTAAAGTGCAAGAAAGCTTTAGGTCTATAAACAATGTCTTGCCTAGTGGTTATACTCAGTCCAGAGTGGACATGGCATCACTTTTCAGCATGGCACGGAACCTTTATGAACTATGCTACACAGTGAGGGTGGACAAAGTGTAGTTTGTAGTTAAATGGAGCCATCTATGTTCTAGACCCAGCCATTTCTTATTAGCCAGCATCTACAATGCCCTGCCATGTTTACAACAGTGGAGGAAGGTCTCTGATCAGAACCCACAGGGCTTTTATTTCTAGTCACAGAGGGAGAAACCCTGCCTGCAACCACACATGTTAAGAACATATCGTGATGCAGTCAATGATCCTACATCAGACAAATAATGAAAGATTTTTGGAGCATCAACCCCCAAAAACCTGTATTACTGAGACTAAAACCACCTTCCCCATTGCCTTGACAACAAAGGCTTTTGGTATATTGGCTCAAACGGGGCAACAAATACCCACGAGTGTGTGCTGCAAACTCTCATCTCAGAATAGGTTATCATGCCATGTCCTTTCTGGAGAGGATCGCCTGCTACCTTTTTTTGAAATATTTGTAAGTAACTTGGGGTTGGTCACCCTGAGTTACCTAGGGGCAACAAGACGTAGACTCCCTGCTCACTGTGCTCAGGGGGGCACAGCTTCACCTCACTGATGAGGCCCAACAAGGCTGAAACACGTGTATG
The DNA here is from genome assembly GCF_040938575.1 of Ambystoma mexicanum. Classification (NCBI taxonomy): domain Eukaryota; kingdom Metazoa; phylum Chordata; class Amphibia; order Caudata; family Ambystomatidae; genus Ambystoma; species Ambystoma mexicanum. The sequence continues at coordinate 341,749,193 of NC_090921.1, read as the reverse complement.
AGGTTGCTGTCAGTACTCTTGTTCAGAGAGGAATTGCCATAGCATTTCGGTGCTGGACTGCCCATGTGGACGGGACAAAGACTGATATGCAAATGGATATTTCCCATCTGTGAAAGGTACAGTGAGAAAAAAGTGTGTGCTGCAAACTCTCATCTCAGAACAGGTTATCATGCCATGTTCTCTCTGGAGAGGAGTGCCTGCTACCTTTTTTTGAAATACCCACGCCAGCTGGAGGGGGCAGGTGCACCAGTGTGGATGCTCTGGATAGGCTACTATGTGCCGATCAAGGTTTGCCTGGGAGTTTTGATCCACCGCTTGATAAAGGGACAGACAAAGCACACTATAGAGGTGATGAATCTTATCCACAAAAAAATTATGGATTTCATTGCATCTATGTACAGCTGGACATCTCATTACGGATTTGCAACCTGAGTGAACCAGGCTAATAAGATTGTGTCCAGCAAGGTTCTTCATTTTAAGGATCAGACAGGTTCCTGGCAGAATACATTATGCCTTTGCAACTGTGATACTCCCATCGCTCCATGGGACTGACCTGGTCTGGACTTCTCTGTAGCTTTTCACTAATGGAGGGACTTCAGGAATTTTTTTTATCTACTATGTGAATCTGACCTTGCTTACCCACTCCTGCCCCCAGTACCCTGATTGATTCATAAACAAGACTTGCCTATAACTGACCTTCTCCTGGAGCAAGGGACCGCCTGCCCTTATTGCTCAATGAGAATACCAATAGTTCTAGCAGGTAACAATAAGCTGAATATTTTCAGATAAACCCCTAAAGACAATGATGTATACCCTGGGACCTCACCTGCACCTTCTGCCCATTCCCGCCTTCTTACACTCTCTTTTACTGATGATCCCCATAACCATATTCGAACCCTGATCCCACTCTGATTGGTTAGTGCCAGTGTTCATTCCTCACTGTCAGCCAATAATTTGACTGACACCCTTGAAGCCTACGGAGCAAACCAGCTACGAGTCCAAATGCTAATTCAATGGCCATCTGCATTCCAGAGCACAGTGGGGACAACCTGCATCCATGAGCTCATTATTGCAAAGGGTGGAGAAATTCCAGCCAATGAGGTGCCTGCTTGCATGGAGGTGTCAGTGCCACCCCTTTTTTTGGTCAACAACTTCCAGCCCAGGCTCAGAGGTGGAGAAGGCAGAGGGCCATCTGCACTCTAACCATGGGCTGAGTGCCCTACCAGAAGCCCCATCCTATTTTACTGACTCAGGGGGGATGCATCTGTGGAACTCGTAAAGCACTGCTCTTACTCCATGGGAGGGGGTCTTCTGGCTAAGCAGAGATGGTCAGGACTAGGAGCACAGAATGGCAAAAGGTGTCTTTGGCAAAGCAGAGACTTGCAAATCCAGTGCCAACTGGTATCTCCAACTGTGCCCACTGTTAGCAGCTGAACAGAGTCAGTGGGAATGCGGCCTCCTTCCCCACTCCCCAGACTCCTCGTCAGCAGCCTCTGGTGAATCTGTCTAGAGCAGGCGTCTCCAGCCTTTACGTTAGCAAGAGCTACTTGTAGTTAATGGCCAGTAGGCAGGACCTACTGGCAAAAGCTACGGATGTGGCAATGTCCATGAGTATGAGAATGTGTTCCAAGATTTTTTTTGGGGTGGTTTATTTGCTCTTTGCATAACAAAGGAACAACATATGCATTTAACGTGACATTTATAACTTCAAAAACATCTTTATTTAATTCTATTTTGTTATTAGCGGTCTCCTAAAAATTGTTAAGCATATCAATGTAGGAAACCAATTGAGAAATTCATTGTGAAAGCTGACACTGAATGCTATCCACCAGTGCTCAGTAATCTGGTTTGTAGCTTGAACAGGAACAGCACTGGGATGCTGTCAAAGGGGATCAATGTTTTGATTTCAGGGGTTCATGTTTGAAAAGGCAGATTCACAGAGATATGCAATAGGATTGGCTGATGGTGCAGATACCCTCCATGCCATAGTGTTTGCACATAGCTGCACGCCTGACATGGCAACCGTAAATTCAGGACAGTTTTTAAAATCTCTTACAACAGACTCAGCCACTGGAGTCACTGCGCCCTTCACAATTGCACCATCTGTAAAAGTACATTTGTTTTTCATCAACGCAACTTTGAAGGAATTCCTCTGTAACAGTATTTGCATTGCAGCTTTTAGAGTACCCACTTTTTAGGTTCATTTGAGAACATTAGTTTCATAGTTTTGGATGTATTATTGCAAACTGCCTCTCAGTGTTATTCTTTTTTCCACTGTACTAGAGTAATGTAGATTCAAGATGGATATTTTCTTTTTACGGTGGGAGAAAAATATTGCCTTCCCACTCTGGATGGAAAAAGTACATCTTTTGCTTTTTGTTGGATACTGCGGCTGCATCTGCATCCAGGATTTCATCAATGGCAGTTTATTAGTTTCTTTTGGGGCTGCATGTGCAAAATAATTTTGAGGAATATCTCAGTCAATGGGCCTCATTACGAGTTTGGAGGTTGCCATGGTGCTCGGAGCACCATGGCTGCCTCCAAACCGGGCTCCATTACCGGGTACCTGCAAAGGGGATTTACCGGGTCATTCTGACATAGGAGGACCCGGTAATTCCTCCTTGCAGGAACCATGCCTCATTCCTATTTGAGCCCCCATAGGGCTCAATGGGAATGGGGAGGGAGGTAACAACGGGCATATTACAAGTGACCCGTTGTTACCTCCCTCTTCCCCTCGCGGGACCCGGAAAAGATGTTTGGTTTTACCAGATGTCTGATCCGGGTCCCGCAAAGGGAACCTCGTAATCAGCCCTGACGGAATGAAGGGGGCCGGTCCCGTACCGGCCCCCTTCATTCCGTGAGCGCCAGGGTCGTAATGAGGCCCAATGTGTTGTATGTTTTTTTAAAAATTCAGCATCTATGCTTTGCTGCTTTGTTAAAAAATTAAATCCACTTCCAGTTTAGCAAACCCCAATTCATGCAAATTGCTCACATGCCAAATTACAGAATTCAGCCAAGGAAACGTAAGCCAAAGCCTACTTTGCTGACTAACCTTAAATGTTTTTATGCCAAAATAATTGTTACCATTGAAAAAATGAACATGTGGAAACAATGAAATCAAGGTATGTGCACAAAAAGTGCAAACCACAGGGCTAAAAGCTAATATCCATTCACTTGTACAGTGATGACTTGAAAAGTGCACTAGTCATATAACAAACCAACCAGACAATATATGAATCATTATATTAACATTTTGAGCAAAGAGAGTATAGTTGTAGTGAGGGGTGACTCATTCCTAATGGGTGGTGACCTGCCACCCAGCTGCCTTTTATGAAAGAGGCAGTAGCACAGAGTATCTGGTGTATAAATAAATTACAAAAATTGTATCGAGTTTGTGGAATGGACGTTCTCTCCTGGGTACTCCAGTTTCTTTTCGGGACTGGAGGACCAGAATCATTATAAATGGTCCACCTACAAGGCAACCTTTTTGAAACATTTTTCCACACATAGAAACCCAAAAGAGGCTGCATAAAATTTGCAATGTGGGGAGGATCAGGCGCCTTGGGAGTTTGTGCAGGAGTTAAAGTGGGCCTTTGCTTAGACTTCGCGGCAGGTGAACACAAATAGTAGTGAGTTGATAACTATATATTTCCATGCGCTCCCCAAATACATAATGACTCAGTTAGTGCGTGATTTGCATGAGCACAGGGCGCTTGATTGGGTGATTGAACATGCCACCAGGATCTATGAGGTCCAGAAGCCCACTTAGAGTAAAAACACCCCCAAAACCCTCCAAACCATCTAAAACGCCTGCTGCTATGGTGGCACAGGTAAAAACTAACTTTCCATTGGATCTGGAGACGGGGTCCTAAAAACAGTCCTTCTGCCAACAAGCGGAATGAAAGTTAGAGTAGACCCTCGGAAACCCAGCCCAATCAAAGGGTAGTCAGTCAGGATCTCAGACCAATGAACCCGCTGACACTGCCAACTATGTAAGCCATAGGTACAAAGGTACCAAGCCAATCCTGGGATATGTATACACTCCCCTGGCCCGGGCGGAGGGGTAGATAATTAGGTAAGTACTGTCCTGGGAAACATCTCTACAAACTTCCCTCTGGAGATAAGTATCACTCCACCTCTCAACCTGAACTTTTTCCCCAGATACCCCGCAAACCAAAACTTCCAAAATAATCCTCCTCTCTCTCCCCAATTCCAGGACAATAGATCACTGAACCTGAGAGAAGAGAGATTCAGGATGGACAATTATGTGAGGGATTTCCAGTACCCGAGCAACTCCAGGAGAAGGGACAGTTACCCTATTTGGGAGCTGCAGAGGTATGAATCTGGACCTTCCTACAACTCAAAAAAGGTCTTGCAGCTGGAGCGACAGGTCCAGCAACTGACCGACGACCTGGGGTACATGTTGAGGGCTCAGTCTAACTCTCAACCTGACCCTGCTTCCCAGAATGCTCCAACACCCAGGGCTGATGCCCCGGGGGAGAAATGATGGGAGGAAACGTCCAACTAACCACAGGAGTAACCTTCCATTCTCACCAAAGCAGAACCCCTAGAAACCTTCCAGCCTGAAAGTGACCCTTCTACCCCCAACGGATTAGAACCCAAACATCAAAGGATAAGTAGAAGAGGCCAAAGAAGAACCCACTGTGGAAGAGCTCAAGATCCTCCCCCTTGAAAGAGAAGAGTCCCTGGAGGACTCAGGTAAGCCAACCTTCTCTTTCAAAAACAGAGGGATCCCCCCATATACAAATGGGTCCCAAGTGACCCTGGGTGGGACAGGGTAAGTATGGAGACTGACCCAGAACAAGAAACTATTCAACCCCCAACATGTGAGCAAGATAGAATACAAACAGAGATGTCCTTCCCCCAAACAGGTTCTGAGAACTGCCCCCAGGAAAAGGGGGACAGCAAAGAATTGGAGGAGAAAGAGGATTCCCCAAATCCACCCATTGTTAGTTGTAAATTGTTCTCTACAGATTCTCAAACTCCAACACAATAAATTGCTCAAGATCACTGACCCTGTAACTGTAAGGGAGCAGAGTCAGTGTGAAGTATCAGCTCTGGTAGACACTGGATCCCAAGCCACTCTGCTGTCCAAAAAGGCCTTTGACCAACTCAATTCAGGATGGGGGAGGGCCACCAAATTCCCCTCACACCACTTCCCGGACAACTCCATAATTTTGATGAGAATGACATTTCCGTTGATGGGCCTGCGCATCTGGAAATCAAAATTGGACAACACTGAATAAAATATCCGGTGATAGTCGTGACTCCAGAGCGCACACCTTGTTCACTGGGGAACAAACTCCTGAGGAGGTTATCTACCTCTGATCGACTGTGTGAACAAGGTCTTCAGGGCCCAGACTATACAATTAAAAATGAGTACCAATTATGTAAGCATGAATGATAGTACCTGTCATTTCATTGATCGACTTCCTGAAAAAGTAGAATTCTATTTCAAGAATAACCAAGTCCCAGACATCACTGTCATCTCTGTAAGACAACACACCAGTGATGGGAACCCTTCTCCATTCTTGAAAATCAATCTTCCTCTTAGTTTTAAGTGGCAATCCACACTGGAAGGGAGCACCCTAACTTTGACACCAGTCCAAACTCTGGAGAAACCTTGAGTCCTCTGTAACCAGACAAGGAAGAACCCCCTCAAAGTCTGATGAACATTCAGAAAAGGGTGAACAATTGTTTTCCCCTATTCAGTTAAATGGGGGGGAGGAGCCGGTGCTCACCATAGTATGCCTGAATAATTGAAGAAGCTTCATCAGAAAAGGATTATTCTGGAAACTCCCGAACGATCCGGCCAGTCCCACATTTAAATTGATTGACAAATGGGAAGTAGGTCTGGAAACCCCCAGTTCCAAACACCTCCTACCATGCTAAAAATGTCCATTGGCAGCAAAAGCAAAGAGCATAATTGTTGGGTCGTGAGAGATGTCCCTTCTGCATTTTATCTGGGAAGTGACATTTTCAAGGACCAAATTAATAATAAAGCCTGGTCCTGACTTGGGGGTAACCCCATGGACTTTGACAACACCAAAAAAGCATTCCGGTCAGCTCAATTGCTGTTTAAGTGTGAGAAGATGTTACTATCCCAGGACAGGTGCGATAATTCACTATTCCCCTCAACATTAAGAAAGGACAGGACCTCAAATATCAGGACACCTATATATACATTTTAATTCCCATTGCCAACAAGAAGGTTTGTATTTAAATCTGAAACCTTTTGAATATTACTGGATAACAGTGATACTTGAAGCATCTCTTTGGGCGCAGATACCTTTATTGGAATGGCAATTGATACCCAACATTATTCTATTGATTTAGGTAAGGAAATCATGGGACCATTCCCAAATGACTGTTTTGACATCAGCAATGGTATTCCTCCAGAAACGATTTTTACTAGGCATGGGGAGAATTTCATGGTGTGCACTTCCTGCCCCTACAGGGTGGAAGAGGCGAGTTGTGACATCAGGAGTGAGGAGGTAGTGTTCAGAGTCAAGGACCACTACCTTGAATCCCTGGACCCTACTGTCCAGGTCAACACCATCAAAAGGGATCCCTCCACCCAACTGGAGGATACCTCTGAAATTGCCAAGCCCAAGATCTTTCCAGGTTTCAAGCAGATGGTCAAGGAAATGATCAATCTTGCTGATGTCTGTGAGACCAAGGACCAAAGACAAAAGCTGATTCAGGTCTTTCTTGAATTCCAAGATATCTTTTCAGTGGACTCATATGACTGTGGACACACATCCATTCATTCAACCACCATACCCACGGAACCCGAGATTGCTCCGGTATTTGTGAAACAATACTGTTTACCTCTTGCATCCCTGGAATCCCTCACAGAGATTAAGGTCTTAGAATCCTTTGGGATAATTTGTCCGATCCACAGTACCTTCAACAACCTGGTACTAGGGATACGCATACCATTTGGCCAATGGAGACTATGTGTAAACCTGAGGGAGTTTAAAAAAGGGTCCACATGTCAAGATGGCTACTTCCCTACATCGATTAGGGGCTGGCATAGATCCAAGGGTCAATGGTTTACATCGCCATTGTCCTGACCAACGGCTACTGGACAGTACCTGTGAGTAGGGAAGACCAGTACAAGCTTGCCTTTACCTTTGGGGGGGCAGCAGTACATGTGGACTCAAACCCCCTTTGGATACATAAACTCTGGCAATTAGTTCAGCAAATTTCTACATAAGGCCCTGCCTGACTTGGGCAAAAGGGGAAACCAGGCCTATGTAGATGATGTTCTGATCAAGAGCTCAACTGTGGAGGAACATATAGTAGAAAGCCACTATGTTCAAAACCAGTTGCAGAAAGCCGGAGCAAAACTGTCCTTTCAGAAGGCACAGTGATGTAGGATCCGAGTGAACTTCTTAGGGCATGAGATTACCCATGAGGGTCTCAAACCCCATGGCGAAGAAGGTGGAAGCCTTAATGAAATTAAAAGACGCTATTTCTTTGTGAGAATTAAGAAGCCTTCTTGGACTGACTAATTATAGTCAGAAGTTCACTGAAGACTCTGCAGAGGTCACTCAATCCTTGGTCCATTTATTAAAGGTTGGAGTCAAGTGGGGTTCGGAATAAGCAGAGGCAGTTAAACAACTGAAAAGTTGCCTTTCCTAGGCTCCTTGTTTGGCCTACACCATGAAGAACAAGGAGGTCTTCTCTGAGACGGGGTTCTCAGATACTTGCCTAACAGCGGTGTTGTATCAAAAGCATGACAAAGTCAACAAAGTAATCTCGTACGCGAGCAAGACTTTTGTCCTCTGTGGAGGAAAAATTCAATGACTGCGAGAAGCCACTACTGGCAACAGTGTGGACATTGAAAAATTACTGCCCATTCATCCAGGGGGAGCACATAATTGTCGAGACTCCTCACCAACCCTTGCAATATCCCGAAAATGACAGAATCCGGGTGAGGAACTTCAGTAATTCCAGAATGACTTCCTGAATTATGTCCATGCAAGGCTTTCGTATGGAGTTCAGATATGGCAAAAACAAGAAGAGTCCTATAGCGCAAGGGTTGGCAGACTTGCTTGATTGTGTTTAAGAAAACTGTCTCCAGGACGAAAGTCTAATGACCAACAACAACATGGAGGCATACTTAACTTCCTCAACCAAGGTCTACGAAGAAGACACTTGTCAGGGGATACCCGTAGTTTATGTGGACGTGTGCTCCTACCATGTTGACAACAACAGGGAAAAATAACTAGTGGCTGTCATTGGGAATCCCTGGGTGAATGATACCCCAAAACCCTCTGCTGGTTACAAAATAGAACCACAGTGTAGTCAGGTTGCAGAGTTGATGGCCGTTCATCAAGCCATCCTCACTGCAGTGCACCACCAACTCAATAATCTGCTCCTAATCTCACTGACTGTGATCATGTCAGGAATGGGTTTGTGGAACACCTGATTAACAGGAAGAATTGAGGCATGATTTGTGCCAACAATAAACTATTAATGCCAAACTGATCCAGTCAATTGATGATTTGGTGACCTCCAATGAGATGACCATCAATTGGAAGAAAATAAGGAGTCATTCCAAAATAGCGGGGCCAGATAAGGCTGGGAATGACCTGGCTGACCAGATGGCTAACACCAAAGCTCTACAGGAGCATTTCATAGAAACGGAATACCTGCTGGGGGATATCCTACTTGCCGCTGTCACCAGGTCACAAACTCTTGCGAATAGTGAACTCTCAACAGCCCAGCAGAGTAGAGATACCTCAGATGCAGATTTGATTACTGCACAGAAAGAGGACCTGGCCATTGGGAAATGTTATCAACACATTGAAGACCTTGTGAGTTTTCCTCCAACAAAGGCAGATTATACCGTTATAGAGGATCTCCGGTTGTCGATGAAGTTTTCCAAGATGTTCCGGATCCAAGACCGTTTGTTGGTAAGGAAAGACCCTGCGGGTTGTGACCAGTGGGTGATACCTACCTCATTCCGAAGCCTGATGTTGAGCCATGCCCATGACACAGCCATTTCCGGTCATAGGGGGATTCACAGGACATTAGACATCTTGCGCGAGGTTGTCTACTGGCCACACATGGGCCAGGATCTCAGAATATACCTAAAGCGATGTCTTGTGTGTGCTCAATTTCTACTCAGTACACTCACACACAGAGCTCCCATACAAAAAGGGGAATTACTCTGTCTTGGTCAGATTTGCAAGTCGATTTCATCAGGTCAGTGATTCGCTCCTCTAGAGGAAACAAGTACATGTTGACTGCGACATTCGTGTTCACAAAGTGGGCAGAATGTCTTCCAGCTGCGAATTGTAAGGTGGAGGCAGTTGCTGCACTAATGATCAACCACATCTTGTCTCGTTTCAGCATCCCGCAAAGGATTGAGTCTGATCAGTGTTAGGAAAGATTCCATATTTGTATGTAATTTTCCCTCCATGTGTACACCCCCAAACTTTGTGCTGTGGTTTAGACACCACAGACTGACTTTGCCAGAGAAGCACAGCCTTCAGCTGCACTGCTCTGGGCTTTCGCTCACTTTTAATGGGGTAACTGACATGCCCTTAAGACAGTCAGTACTGGGAGACTTTGTTTCCCTTAGTCCTTTTCCAATGTTGCAACTTTTCTGCAACATGTAACAAGTACACAATGTACCTTCCAGTACAGTGTACTTAGGTCTGCAGTCATTTTCCAAAGACCCTGTATACTCCCAATAGACTTTTTGTGAGATGTGCAGATGTGTTATGGACAGGGCTGGTGACAGCTATCTTTTCGCATTATATTTGACCCTTTCCTGCCATGTTAATCGCGTTTGGCACAAATAGGTGGCCTGTCTCCAAAATGGCCATGCCACGAGGTTCTTTGTCTTGCCCCTTCACCTTACCCGGGTCGAGTTGACCCGGGTCAGTTCTTATTTGGACATGCAGTTTCCCGCGAAACACCAAGCTTTCGCGGGCTCCTGCATGCCTTTTGTGTGTGCCTCCAGGATGTGAGCCGGGGTGGCAGTCTCCAATACACATCCTGGGTGCCAAAGAGTCTGGAGTGCTGTGAATGACTGGGACCACCATGGTCCATGATTGGTCCACATATGGAGTGTGTGTTTCTGTGCAGATCTCCCATTGGGGCCTCTCCGTTTTGGCGTGAAGGGAACTTTGGATAAGAGGAGGCTGAAAACACCCATACCATGTTGATCTCTGGAGTTCTCACTGAACAAAGGATAGGATCCAGGTATCCTGAAACTAAGAAGCCGAGTCGAGGAACCGCTGGTGAACTGCTGGAAGGTTTGGCTCCCTGAGCCTGCTGTCGTCCCGTGGGACCCCTCTGGATATGGTCGTCCTAGAAGGTCTGCAAAGACGCTTCGACCCATTAGAATAGTGGGACCAACTATTCTCAGCACCTTCATCAAAACCTGCAAGTAAGCTTTCTCAGAAGTGTCCCTGAGCCAACCAGTGGACCAGCTTACCCAATTGCTTTGCTCTGTCACCGCCGCCGTTTTGAGGAGACCCTCGAAACTTGGTATACTGCTAGCACTGTGTCCACAGCATCTTCACACCGAATTTCGTATACTTGGAATTCCCATGTCTGAAGTGAGACGGGTGCGCCCAGACCGGAGCATACGCTGTTACTGTGCTGCCCTGCCGCGGCAATGACCTTTGCAGATATGCTGCATTTGGGACCCTCTTGCCCCTGAAGCCTGTTCCAGTGAAACTGGGTCGATTCATCCACCCGGAGCAGAGAAATAGGCACTGTCCCGTTTGAGAATCATCACTGTATCTTTGGAACTGAAAGCCGCAGAGACGTCCTTTTTGTTGTGTTCGAATCTGCAAGCGAAGTGGACTAAACTGACAAAGTTTGGGTCTGAGTGCGCCTGGGGCCGGTGAGTACTTACAACAGTAACCGGTCACCCCTAGCGCCAGGGCCCCTTTTTACGCACGAGTGGCCCCTAGGGGTCCCTCTCCTTTCCACTGCTAATGCGAACTAGCGACTCCATCCCACACTCTGGAACTGCCTCTGCCTTCAAGTGGAGGTCCTCTCTGAATAGTGGGAACTTATTCTTCATCGCCTCATCCACCTTCCTGAGCTGCTAGAGACCCCTGAAGAGACCCTGTATTGCCCATTGGAACAACCGCGTGCGCTTGCATTGCATGTACTATTGAGCACAAGGCTCCTCTCTTCTTAGGGCTTGGACTGCCTCTTAGTTAGTTGTTCATTTTGCTGTCTGTTACAAGGAGCTAATGGGCTACTGGGAAGCCTCAGGTGAGCTACCAGTGGCTCACAAGCTACTGGTTGGAGACCCTGGCTCCATATAAAACAATGGTGTGGTATCAGTATTGTTCCCTTACAGAGTTCTCGTCTATGAAGATAAGTAATCCCAGAAAGCCTGCCAGCATATCCCTTTTCTTCTCTAACAGCTATTACCTCATATATTCATAGACTAACCAGTGGAACCTCTATCAGGCTCATGTCAGGGCCAGCATGCTCATCTCATGCTCCCGAAAACCCACCCTTTTAGTTTCCTAGGGAGACTTTTTAACACAATATTCTCAAGCAAAGCTTTTGAGTCTCTCTCTCTCCAATTAGGAAGCTTTGAAATGGCAGAAATGCTTGCTATAAAACTAATCAAATATAAAAAAGCAAAACATAGGTTAGTCACCTTCAAAACAGCTGTAATACAGAGTACAGTAAAAGGTTGTAGGAAGAAATCCCACCAATTGACATTAGCATTTCTGACTGCCTTTTCAGATAGCTCTGTGCTCTATGGCAATTGAGATCCAGCTTCAATGATACAAGATCTTGTGACATTTCGTGTTTCTGTAACAATCATTACTGCATGGTGAATCCAACCAAAGATTGTGTCTGTGAATGCGTCCAAGATGTGAAGCTACACTAACCATGGTGAATAGGGCTTATGCGGTTTATAATACATAATATTTGATGCTCTTCTAATACTTTTTCTATTAACAAGTTATCAGTTACGTTACACCAGTAATCATCCCCATGACTACCACCACAATAACAACTGACAGTAGCCCCCTCAGCCTCCACCCCCACATAACCAGGAAATGTTCACATCTTCAATCGATAATCAAGCAGACATGAAGCAATGCCAGCAAAGCGGTCAAGAAAACCCAATATGCCCAGGTATGGCTACATTTACACAGCTAGACCTAACATTTTAAGCTCTCTCTACCCCAGGTGCAGAAACCACCCTCCTCTCCTCACCCATGTAGCAGGGACTTATGCCTGCATCTCTCTACACATCCCTCCCAACCAATGACCGCAAGTACCGTAGGCCCCGAATCGCCACACCCAACACCCGCCGAGCTGCAGTGCTCCTGACCTGCCAAATCCCACTCCCAGCCCATATCCTTCTCCCCTCCAGAAGTCTTAACTCAGGTTCCACTTAGTGATAAGTGGGCTCCACTCATCCCTAAAGGATCCCATATGGTCATTTCCTAGGTCTGTCAATTTTTTCATCGCATATATGTCCCTACGTTTCTGTTCCTACAGAGTCCTGTCCAGAACCTCGGAGGACTTCCATGTTTGTGCCACAGCAATTCTACCGATATCAGCACTGCCTCCCATAGTCTCGGAAACCGATCTTTATCTCTATCCCCCGGAGGAATACCCAACAAGTCTCCAGGTCAAGCTGAACACCAGTCATTTCCTTCATCCAGCTCAACAACTCTGACTAGTATATCTCTATTTTGGGGCACTCCCACCACATATGAAACAGTGTACCCTGCTGGCCACATTCACGAGGACAAAAGCGGAAGAGCCCCAAAACATCTTAGAGATCCTGACCGGGTCCCTATTTCATTCGTGCAGGACCTTAAAGTTATGCTTCATAGTGGAAGTAAATAAATTCCCATGAAAGGTAATCTTAAATATTTTACTGCATGTCTCTTCCAGTTCTCCCACCTTTGCTTAAAGTTCTACCTATCCACGACATCGGCCGTAATCATAACCCTATAAAGATGCGAGAGGATTCCTCTCCAACCCTCTGACGAAGCTAAAAACTCCTCAAATCGTGTCAGGTTCCTGGTTAACTTGCCCCCTCCCCACCCACCTTTTATCAGTGAGCAACCCCTGAGTCTCAGATATTCGAAAATAGAGATTTCTGCCCCCGAACAGCACTCAGAGCTTCGTAACTTATGAATGAGCTCTCCGAGAATATTTGGCCTGCGTCCTCTTCAAACCCCTATCCGACCATTCTTGGGAGTGACGCAACCCCTGCATTGCCAGGTTTATGGGGGACCCCAACACCGAGGACAATGGGGACAGCCAGGTCGACAAAAACAGATTTGGCTTTGTTTCCTCCCATATTGACCAAAGATGGGTGCTCTCTCAGTTTCTGGGGAACCGTATGTGGTGGAGCCCACAACCAATCTCCTATCTTTTTAGGGTGGGCTGCGACATCCTCAAGACAAGTCCAGTAGTTCCCTAGATCATCTCTAAGGTGTTCCAACAGTAACCTCAACTGAGCATCCTTGTAATAGACTTGCAGGTGAGGGTAGCCAAGTCCACCTAATCCATTGGCAGTGTAAGTGTTGAGTGTTTGATTCTAGGGCCCTTGCTTTGCCACACAAATCTGCTAAGGATAAGTCTTACCTCTCTGAAATACCCATCCGGGACTACCGTAGGCAACCTCAAAAAAGAGGTAAAGCAAACCAGGGAGAACATTCATCTCGATGGAAATCATCCTCCCATACCAGGAGAGCACCCGGTGGGCCCACAGTGCAGGGTCCTTCCTCAGGGTAACCAGCATAGGGCCATAGTTAGAGGAGAACAATGCAGACACATTTCTAGAGCGCTGTATACCCAGATACTTGATCCTCATCTCCTCAACCCTCATCCCCCTAAGGTTTACTCTTTTAGCCTGACAAGAGCCCCCCATCCGGGTCGGCATAATGCCCCTTCTACTTTTAAAATTGCTTTGTGCTACAAGTAGATGACAGGGCCTGGATCAGACAGAATAACAACCTGTTTTCCGATGCTGGCCTTGGTGTACTCCTGTACATAAACCATGTTGATAACCCAGGAAACATCTCTTGAGATCGTGTTTGACAGGGATTCGTAAATAACCTCTCATTATTTGTGTGATGTCACTGAACATGAACATAAATAAACGCCGTTAGCTTTCTGGCAGCACCCTTCAATAATGAACTACTTGCTGCTGTTGGCAATTCGCATGGCTGGTGACACTAATGGTAACAGGAGATTTGTCGACAGCAGATACCATCGAAGTACAATTCATCAAACTTTTCATGGGATTTTGCCCCAGATATATGTGGGGGGTGGGGTTAGGGTAATAATTAGTATAGGGGTGTTAAGAAAGGTCTGCAGGGGGTCTCCCCCGCATATATTTGTGCCAAAATCAACCAGTATAAAAATCAACTTCGATAAAATCTTTTCAGCCAAATCTCATAGAACTGCACCAATAGGTGTTGAATTATGACCATGGGCCCCGCCTTGCGTGCCCACTGTGGTATGTGCCCACTGTGGTATAAGGACTTCATCTGAGATACAGGCTTTGCAGCTTAACGTTTTCAACCACAGCACCATCTGCCCACTTTCCACTGAAACAACTTTGACTTGAAGCTCTTTGGCCAAGGATTCCATGTGTGTGTTGCCTTGCCCCTCCTCACCCATGCAGCCTATTTGTCAACTCAGTCCTAGTGTGTCCTCAGTGCTAGTGAATCCCTGAGATGGGGCTGTAATATTGTGTGTGTGCTCCCTGAACACATTCAACACAAGATCGTCCCGGTCAAGCATGCATGTGATGGGGCTGTAAATGCTTGTCAGCACTTCTATTCACTTCATAGGGAACATCTTTTATCCTTTTGCTGATCTTAGCCACATCTTCGAAGTTAAAAGCAATTGCACCTGTATTTGCAACTCTCAATATCGTGATTTTAGGCTTTTTCGATGCCCCTTTATAAAACTGCTCTCTTAACAACATTTCTGTTGTACATTTTCCAGCATCTGACGTTCTACAGGGACCATAACAGTCGGCAAATTGATGGTAAATGGAACCTAAAGCATGGCAACATCGCACTCCACGTGGACACCATCAGGGATACTAAACAAACCATGCTAGAGTCAAGTTACAATCTGGTTGGTGTAATTTGTTACTTCCCATTCATTGGGCCTCATTCCAAGTCTGGCGTTGCGGAAATAAGGGTGCCGGTAGCAATGTACCAGCACCCTTTCCGGACCGCCAGGCTACAAGAATTCCTGCGGGGGCCGGTGCTCCCGCCAGGTCCTACCTGCCGAGAGCACCGGCCCCTGCAGGCATGGTTTTCACAGAAGCACCGGCACCGTTAGCAAACAGTCCTATGGAACTGAATGGGGACTTACAGTTTCCGCCACCTGACGTCTCGGGCTGCCGGGACTTGTAATGTCCCTGTGGCACTGGGCTCTCAGGCAGCGGAACAGTGTTCTGAGGTCGCAGCAACCCGCTGGTAGCACCGGTGGGTTACTGCCGAGCTTGTAATGAGGTTAATTGGGGTTCATTATGACTATGGCGGTAGCCGTGCCAGTAAATACCACTGTATTCATGAATTGTCCAGCGCCTGGGAATGGACAATTCCCGCGGCCTTACAGCCCTGGCGGACCCAGTAATTGCCCATTCCCGGGCACCGGAAAATATTACTCCCCGTTCCCATTTGAATCCCATTGGACTCAATGGGATCGGGGAGGACGGATGCACCGGCACCATTCACGAATGGTGCCGGTGCATCCGCCAAGGTCTGCGAGTGGATGCCGCTGAAAGGCCCCCGCTCGCAGAACTCGTAGTTTGACGGTCTGGAAGCAACGGTACCAGAAAGCTTACCGGTACCGTTGTTTCCAGACCGGCAACCTTATAATGAGGCCCATCGTGTCCTGTCTCATTATCCGGCATGTCTATCACAGACGATAGCTCATAGACAACATCTGGAACATTCTACCATAATTGAGGTGGAACCAATGTCTCATTTGATCTACTCTTGCTAATGTTGCAACCCCACCTAAAACCACCTGGTTGTGATCTCTTTTTACCCTTTGAGCTACTGAGTAGCGGACCTGGTGCTTCTCTGCCAAGTGTCCTCCTGGGGTGGGGAACCTATCTGTTCCTGCAACCTTTCACGTCTTAGTGGTCCCAGTTTGCATAATAATGGCTTTAGTTGTATGCCAGTAAAGGAGACGCCTAGATCCTGACAGGTCTCGTTACTATAAATGGGCAATATTTCAGCTGCCAGTACGGCGTCGGAAGCAGGCTGCAACCATTTAAGATGAGGGCAACTTCAAAGCGATCACAGTCTCCCATAAGCATTCTTACCATTTCTATCGGCTGTCCCCTACATCCTAGAGCTTCAGATAAAAAACGTGTTGCAGAGAAGGTAAGTCCCTTACTCTTCTCAACCTGACAACACCTGCTTTGTCTTTGCTGCCGTGGAGCACCACTGATCTCCATTGAATCCTGGTGCTGCAATGGTGCATCCGTGTGGCCTTGTGCATGTGTGGGAGTTCGGATCCTCTTGGGTCATGTCATGCTGCTGGCTCCTGCTTTGCTGCCCCTCTTCACTGCCCGCCTCCACATCAGCAGTCTACAACTTAAACGAAGATTAGCGCAAGAGCACCCAGTTCTAAACCATCATATGTCAAACAAACATCATTGGCCAATGATGTCATTCTTCATAATGCACTTTACACATGTGTTCATCATATTGCCGAGGCATGTCTATTAGTAAAAAATAACATTGATTAGTAGTATTACCTCTCCCCTTTTCCCAATGTTTTCACTGCGTCCCCTGTCCCACCCTTTCTTTCTTTGGTTCTGTAATTCCTCAACATACTCTCGAAAAGCACCTAGCTACTCCCCCCCCCCCTTCCATACTGAACCCTCTGAGCCCCTCCCTGCTGGGGAAGTCAGAGGGTTCAGTATGAAGCAGCAGTTTAGGCTTCATTTTGTACTTCCTACTAATCAACCTTGTATTAACCTGTATTAGTCTGGGAATTTGTATTTTTACTATTTCAGAAACATATCAGCTCGGTCTCAGCCAGGTGTACCAACTTCCAGGCCTCCATCTCTGGGATATATATATATATATATATATATATATATATATATATATATATATATATATATACTGCTGGCGATGCTAGGCCTAGCAGGGGTACAGCCAGTAATGCCATGCCAATACAAATTGAATACAGTAGTCTTTACAGATCAGCATGCACTCATCACAGACTTCCATTTCCCTCTCGTCACATTTACCATAATTTATTTGTTTGCCTTTTTCTCTCTGCTCTCCTTCAAGTGCAGCCATAATTTGAGAACATCCTCAACCGCCGTAACAGTGTGCCTCATTACAAGAATGGAGGTAAGTGGTAAAAGTGGCAGTAATGCTGTTACAGCCACTTAAAACACTGCGCCAAATTAAGAATTCCAAGAAATGGCTGCTGGTGGAATTAGCCCTAGCGGAATTACCACCGACGGAATTACTACCGACATCTGGCAATATTAGCCCCAGCGCTAATTCCGCCAGTGGAATTACCGGCAAGAGTGAAAACTATTTTTGCCGTATCACAAGTCAAAATACTCCTGAATGCTGCTGAAAATGTGCGGTAAATCTGCCAAAAAATGCATACAGGTGATGGAAAACAGGTTACAGGTCCACCCTATCCATTGTGAAAGACTACAAAAGGCCAGTACTTCACCCAAACACACTTCCCAACACCATGCTGCCACTTGCTGTCATTTCAGGGGCATGCAGCTTCTCCTGCTCCACATTGAAATGCAGAGGCAGGAACAGCAGCACAGGGCACAGAGAGGAGGAGGAGGAGATGGAATGCAAGGCAAGGGCACATTTCCCGGGTCAAGGCCTCACCCTGGACATAAACCGATATCCTGCTGATTACCCTGTACCGACTGAACAGGTAGACCATTGTAGAGCTTCTGTCCCTGATCAATGACATACAGAGCAGGATTAAGACAAGAACTGCCTTACCCCGCTGCTGAAGCTTGTTTCGGTCCTTCATTTCCTTGTAACAGGCATCTGCCAGCACACTGGAGGCATGCTGCATGGTATGTCCCAGCCCACATTTTCATATGTGCTTGTGCATGTGCTGGAAGAGCTCATGTGCCATGCCTCCCACCACATCTCCCTGCCCAGCACAGATTATTGCCACAAAGGCAGGTTTGTACACAGCAGGCCACATGCCCAATGGGATAGATGCTCTGGACTGGGCCCATGTGTTTTGCTTTCCAGAAAGTGTAGGGACTTCAGCACACACCACTACACAGAGTGAAAGTTCTTGGACACAGGGAGGCAATAACACAAACTTAGACTAATAGTTAGAATATAATTGGCTCTTGACAGTCCCTTTATTCACAGTTACTAACAAACACCACACAAATGAATAAATTCTACTTATCACACAAAGATACACAAAATGACAACATGATAATCTAATGCATCACTGTTAGCGCAGCTGTAGAGAACACCTTCATCTCACCTAGCACAACACTGCAAAGCACGAAATCAGGTAGGCAGAGAGAAAACCTCAGCTAATGGGCCTGGAACGGAGCTCATTAGCTGAGGCTTCTCAGTGAAACTTTTCCTTCAACCTCTGCGCATTACCCCACTCTTCTTATTTAGTCAGAGACTCCACCTTCCACAGGTTACCGAATGTCTCCGGCCGTAGTGACACACAGCAAGCAACGGAGGCACTCTTAGAGTGGAAAAATACAGACAGTGGAACAACCCATCTCATGCTACTTTGCTCCTATTCCCAGTACCCTTATCAGTGCACCTGCTCATCTCATCCTCTTCTCGTAACTCGTCCTTGAACGAGCAATACAAATCTATCCTTCGCGGTGAACTCATGCGCTTCTCACTAGAATACTGCTAGCGCTCCTAAATCATGTTTGCCTTCTAAAAGGTTTCTTTGCAAAAGGCATACTTTCACTGTGGTCAGAAGCAAATGTCCAAAATGGCCGCTTACCAGCGCCATGTTTTAGCTCACTTTTCACTCGAGCACTACAATCCACCCTTGGACCTTTAGCTTCCATATCCCAGTGAAGCAAAAAATGGTTTCTGACACCAAAGAAAAATCATCACTAAATTAGGAACACAAGAAATACAACAACAAATAACCAAAATTAAAACAATCATAAAAATGCACACAAAAGTGTAACGTAACACGGTAGGAATCTAAGAATAAAGTTGATCCCACTAGCCCCCGGTTTGATCCTGGTTCACTTGAGAAGAGAAATCAGGTCTTTTAAACTGCTAATATGTTTTTTAATAGATCAGGAATGATCACACAGGTCAATACAATACATGCCCTCTACCGCATTACACCCCAAATCATGTTTCAGAATTAAATAATCAATGACAGCTCTGTTCTGCAAAATGGCCTTCTGCAAAATTCTACTATCTAAAAGCAATTCTTCCAGAGCTTGAGTGGTCTGATTTAGCTCTTTTACCACTACACAAGCTAATCTAATCAGGGATTTATAACCCTCAGCAGCATGTCCCCACACATCCACCAAAGAAAATGCAAGAGCTACACTTCAGCTTCGGACAATAAACGCACATGAGAATCACAATCAGGCGATACACTTACGTGTCCAAAAGTAGATCTCCTCATGTAATGCAAAGCAGGTTGCAAAGGAAACATAGTCAGTCCCAATCAGGCTAAAGCACAAGAACCTCCAGAAATGTTAGCAGGAATGTAAGTGTAGGTAACGTTCCCACAGGAAAACAGTGATCCAGTTGGCAACTTTGCATGTTTTAAATGGCTTGCAGCCTTCACCCTAAAATTACATAACATCAAATTCGATACATCACGACATGCACTAGCAGGTCGCAAACACAACTGTTCATTGAACTGAGTACGGTTCAGTCCATTGGACAAGTCCAATTGTTGACACTTTCCAATGTCTTTAGGGTCACAAGTCATGTTATAGCACAAGTCTCCATGCGCAACATTGCAAGTCACAATGTGCGTCATCTTCACCCATTTGCAGGTTGCTTGTGGACAAAGCCTACAGTACTCATAGACGGAAAACAGACTCCTCGCATCATAGTCTTCAACAAGCAAATCATTATGCAGGATTCCAAACTAATTTTGCAACACAGGAGCCGGCGTTGGCACAGCCACAAGACACGTTGAACATATATTCCCAGCATCATGACTGTCAGCCAAGCAAAAGTGGGATATATTTAACACATCTCGCGCCATGAAGGCCCACATGTTGTCCATTTGCTTCACAATGGAAGAATAACCATGCAGAAGAAAAGAAAGATCTGCAGAGGCAGTAGGCAAAGCATCACGCCTAAATCTACGGTGTCTTCTCACAAATTTCCGAACTCTTGCTGCCGCGTCGGCGGCCATCCGGCATCACCCATTGGCAATGTAGTGTAGTCATCGCTGTGGACATCATTCTCATCACCGGAGTCAGTTGCACAAAGGAGACACTTGCCACTCTTCGTTGCATGTCCCCAAACCCTCTGGAATGTACTCTACACAGCCATACAAGCCCAATCGCCACATACAGGACCTGCAGGTATTGAGTCATCTTCTGGGTGAGGCATGTCCCCATCATGGGCCAGCGGGACATTTCTCCTGAGGCATTTGTTGTACAGCCTGGCAGAGGTAAGAATCATCTGCACAACTTTATCTGGCCTGTGCATCAAGCCCACTCTGGTCCTGTGTAAACACCAAAAACACTGCTTCTCTAAACAGTGGACTGTTGCTAGGACTACAGGATTGATGGCGCACATTGTGGATGTGCTATGGTGGATACTGTCCTGTGCTTCATGTTTTGTATCTAGACTTTTTGTGAGCCTTGAAGCCTAGGGGTTTTGGCGCTATATAAATAAATAACATAATATAAAATACAGTATGTGTGTTCCCATGGTGGATGTGTTACAATTTGATCAGCAGGTCTACTCACCATACTCACCATGGTCTACTGATGTTCCGGCACCACCCTCAGCAGCACCTGTGCCTTTCATATTGAAGATGGTGCTTACTGTATCCTCACAAGGTGAGATGCTTGGGGGCTCAAAAGTGCATCCACCTGTGGCTGATGTCTCCTGGTGGTGTTGGGCCAGCATTGAACGTACCCTGTCCTTTCGGTGATTCCACCTTTTATTAATGTCATCAATGTCCCTGGGTACGGTCCCACCACCTTGTACCGCACTGCACTACAGATGGCAGCTTTCATCTGGTGTGTGGACCTCTTGCTCTGGCCACCGTATAGCTCCTCAGAGTGAGTGTCAGGATTCAGTCTTATGTAACCCGATGGTCAGTAACCAAAATGGAGTCGCCGAAATCCGGGGCAACCTACACACACAAGGAGGGTTGCGCCCATACAGTCACCCAAGGCACCATCTCGTTTACTTCATTCCCATTTTCCTAGGTGTGTTGGACACGGGTTGCCATGGTGACTTTGGCCTCAGATACACTCTCGTTACAGGCTGTGACGTTTAGGGGAGGAGTATGTGTCCATGACAACCTTTAAATAACTTCCGAGTTGTGCGAGTCACTGCTTCTGATTTAGTTAAATCACGGCTTTATTGTGCCTTGTTTCACTCCTTGTGCTCTTGTGTCTTTTGACCTTGACTTTGCTTCCTTGTACTACATTGATGACCTGGACCATTATTTGGAGTTGCTTTTGCCTGCCAAACTGTTTGCATTCTACACGTGTATCGGACCTATTCTGCCTGCGATCTCCCCTTTCTTCTTATGAAGTAAGTCTGTTGGGGAACCATTATCCAGCTACCCAGCACGCCCCCGGACTGCCTTTGCCTGCCGAATTCACGTCTTATTTGCCCGCACGTTGACAAACCCGGAACATCCCTGGGATTTCCCTTGCCTGCTGAATTCATCTCTTTATTACCCGCACGTTGACAAACCCGGAACGTGACTAGGATCTATTTTGCCTGCTGAATACATTTCTTTATTGCCTGCACGTTGACAAACCTCGAACGTTCCTGGGATTTCTCTTGCCTGCTGATTCAAAGTTCTCATAGTCATCATCACGCTGAACCCGGACTGCTGCTTACCACCCTCCTGCTCAAGTACTAAAACACGGATCTTTCACTCCACCACCTTGGATTTCTGACAACTCTCCATCCGTCAAGCTCGCTCTGAATTGGCTTCCTGTCTTGCAAAATCCCGACACTGCACCAGTGTATTCCTACAAAATGCTGTTAACTGTAGACTGCATATTACTGGCGTTTAGGTCGTTAGGCGTCCTCGTGCCGGCGGGGAAGTCCTGGGACTAGAAACTTCGGTTCCTTGTGCCGTCGCGTTAGGAGTTGAATACACTGGTCGCTCCGTTGGGCTATAAGAACAGATCAAGAGTCCGTCTTGGTGAGTGACAGACCCCGGCAGTTTCTTCTACCTTGTTATTCTTTGATCTGCTATCTAAGTCTTATGTTGCATCTTGTCTCATTGTTAGAGTTAACATTGTGAAATCCATCTGTTCAGATTTGGGAGTATTCTAGACCAAATAAGAAATCCTGTCTAGCTATTAGGTTAGTGCCTTGGTGTTCTTTGTCCAATATAACGCAGTATATACAGGTCTTTCAACTAACGTGCCCTTGTTCCTTTGCAGAGCCTGGTCTTTCCTCTGGTGTTCCATCTTTTGACTAATTAACTCCTCTGGGTTTCACTTCGTGTGTCCAGAGGGGTACATCGATAGGAATAACTCGACTACTACACTTCGGGTTCAACTACCATGGATTCTGACAGTGAGCCACAAACTCTTCCGCCAGTACCTTCAACTCTGCCTCAGTAAATTTGGGCTTCATTAGGGGCATTTCTGTAACTTTGCACTTTACCTTTTCCACAGACATATTGTACAGTGTTCATCCTCAGATGGCTGCTGGAAATAGGGGATTTCTACTGGATTGTATTTTTAAAGATGGCTTCTGTGCAGCTTCCCGTGTCTTTCATGACGTTACTTCCGATGGCAGTAATTCTGCCAATATTTGGTGGAATTACTGTTCAGTGATTCTGCCAAAATCTTCATTGGTAACAGTAATTCTGTCACATTTTGGTTCAATTACCACACGGTAGTGAATTTTGGCAGTAATTCCGCCTGGCGGATTTATCGTTAACATTGATGGTTCGTGTGCACCCGCCCACTTGTAATGTGGCAGTAATTCTGCCAGGATCATTTGCGGTGACTGTATTACTGTCCAACTCATGGTGAGTGCCTGTGTCTGTGATAAATGTGTCTGAAATAACTTGAGGAACATTTGGAAAACCAAGTTCTTGTGGAATGTACCAGTGTGCCCACGCTGGTATCTCTCGTCCCAAGCAGAGCTCTGCATGGACTAACCTCTGTAAACAAATGATTCTGTCCTGCAATTGGTGGGGTCTGATTGGAATCCCACGGGGCTGCCTGAGCATTGGCTGCTTTTACCAACCCTATTTTGTTCTTATGGCTGTCGAGCCCTACCATTTCTGTTGATTTTGGTCTGATAGGAAAATTAAACTGCTAACCAATACATAGCAAAGGACAAAGCTGCCTGGTCACGTGTCCTGTTAAGTGGTATTCATTTCTTTGGGTATCCTAAATCTAGAAAAGGTGTATTATAATAAACATTTACTTAAAACTGTGCAATATCTTGTTGTGAGTGCTTCATGCCACCTGCTTAAGGTGCCAATAACCCAAAGGATATACCTGTTGATTGATTTGAATGATTGATAGTTTATTTATAATGTGCCTATACGCAAGTGTTTCAAGGCACATCCAGGCAGGGAGGGGAAAACAGGGGAGTACAATACAAACGATTTTACTAGACATAGTATCATTTACATCGTGTAAGTGCACTGACAAGAAGTGCAGGGGAGATGAAGGGGGAGAAGTGCACCCAGGGCACTGGGTTAAGTCCAAGGAAGGCAGGGCCTCCAAGGGGAGCAAGCCACAGAGGTGCAAGGAAGGCCAGATGGCAGTGCAAGAGGGCCCGAAGGCAAGTGTGAGGGACTGGACAGGGGGTGCAGGTGTCCTATAAGACTCAGAGCAGCATCAGGCAGCCAGTCAACGTAACTGAGAAGGAGGAAGGGAGGGATAGCAGAGGGAAGGCAGAGAGAAAGGAGGAGGGGGAGATTAGCAGGGGGGCAGAGAGAAGGAGGAAGACAAAAAAGGTCTTGAGGAGCTCCTGGAACTTAAGGAGGTCCGGCTCAAGCTGGAGAGGGGCAGGGAGGCCATTCCAGAGGGGGCACCTGTAGAGGAAAGAGATCTACAAGCCAGTCTCTGCTCGGAGAGACGACTCGCCCGCAGAGAATTGGAAGTAGACGAGTTGAGGGCACTGGAAGGAAGGTACTTCGGAAGAGAGCTTTGAAGATAGTAGGGGCCACTGCCCAGAAAGCCTTGTGGACTATGCAGAGGGTCTTGAACTTGATCCTTGCAGCCACCGGGAGCCGGTGGAGCGATTTCAGAGCCAGAGAGATGCGGTCCCTGGGCTTGAGGCCAAGGATTAGTCTTACGTTCCTGTTTTGGATACGTTGCAAAGGGCGGAGGGTAGAGTTAGGTAGATTGAGAAAGAGGCTGTTGCAATAGTCATGCGTAGAGAGAACCAGGGCACTGGAGACAGTGAGCTTCTGGTGGAAGGTGAGAAAAGGTAGAATACCTCTGAGGAGGAGCAGTTGGAAATGGGACTTTTTGTAAATGTCTGTGATGTGGGGAGAGAAGGAGAGAGTGGAGTCGAAGACGACCCTAAGGTTTTTTGCCCCACAAGAGGGTGAGGGCACAGGGCCAAGGGAGGCAACCAGTGTAAGGTGAAAAGTGATGGCAGGGGTTCCAATGAGAAGGATCTCTGTCTTACTGGCATTAAGGCAGAGATCATTAGAGGTGCACCATGCCTGAATAGTGGAAAGACAGCCAGAGCGAGGAGGAGGAGGCCGAGGGTAGCCTGAAAGAAAACTGTGTGTCATCTGCATAACACTGAAGTTTAGAGGAAAAGGTAGAGATCAGGTGGGCCAAGGGAGCCAGATAGACATTGAAAAACCAGGGTGAGAGGATATATCCCTGGGGAACACCACATGTTGAGATTGTGGTGGAGGAGAGGAAGGTTCCAAGTTGAACCTGGGAAGGACGGTCCAAGAGGAAAGAGGATAGCAGTGCAAGAACCTGACCCGTAATGCCCATGGTATCTCAGATATGAGTGATCAGGATGTTTTGGTTCACTGGAGAGGGGCACAGCGAAACCAAGCTTGGACCGCCTGGGACCATTCATTCCAATTACTGCCATCTCCTGTTTTGGTACACCTATCAAGGGTGAACCAAGCTGCACCTCACTGGGGAGACCTAGTAAGGCCAAAACATGTCTGAGGTTGCTTGTGTTTCCATGCAGAGGGGACCTGGTCTAGCAGTTCGGGCATGGCTGTGTCCATTGGTGGCAACACCTGACTGATTTGCAAATGGCTGGACCTCTTTTGCAATGGCGCCCATCACTTTTTTGGTTTTAATTTGTCAAACTTTATATCATGCCACAAACAAGAAGAACATAACTTGATATGATCTTGTGTGTGGGTCACCATCCTAGCTTTCGCTACTCCTGGTCTGCTAAGGTGGCCTTTAGAATGGGCCCACTGTCCACGTGCCCTTTTAGCATCATAGGGAACCTGTGAGGTGAGGTAGCTCAGGTAACACCAGTCTGTCTTTTTTGGTCAGTCTACACCATGCGCAAATCAAGAGACGGAGTCGGGTCACACTTTGACTGCCACAGTATCCCACCTGCCCGGAAATAAAACCAAAAACTGACATATTCTCACATTTCATTGGTCCCTCCTTTACAGCTCAAGCTCCCTGCTCTTTAGCCATTTGGTTGCCCCTAGCCATTGGTTCATGACTGCAATGTACTCTGACTTTAACAAAACAAATGTGCTCACAATCTTTAGACATCAAATGCACAAAATGCCATAATTTTTCAAAATCCCAGGAACTACCACAACAAATTCAGAATCTGTAGCCACAGTAATCACTGGCGCGGCAGTGGTGTTGGTATCATGATTAGATAACATAACCAGATGGTCTAATTACCATTGCCTCAAGGCCTAACACAAAAATGCATGCACTCACTGTACCTTTCACACATACACACACCAGTTTCCGGATGCAGCCCCATGACAAGCACATAGCTAGTGCTTTTTCAATATGTTATCCTGCATTCCTGGCACAAAGATGGGCTGTTTTTATTATAACAGCTTCCATACCTAGCACATCATTGAGCTATTTCACTAGAACTATTGTCATGCCTAGCACATAGTTGGGCTGTTTTACAAGAGCCATTTGCATTTCTAGCACATACCATGTGCATACCTAGAACACGGCTGGGCTGTTTTGCTAAAACTATTTGCATACCTAGCACATAGCTGGGCTGTGTTACCATAACTGTCTCCAGACTGAACACATGGCTCGGTTACCATGACTATCGGCATGGCTAGCACATAGCTGGACTGTTTTACTATAAAGAATTGCATACCTAGCACATAGTTGGGTCATCCTAACTGTATGCATGCCTAACACATAGCTGGACTACTCTGACCTGTCAGCACATCCAGCACACAGCTGTGCTACTTTACCGTAGCCATGTCCATACCAAACACACAGCTAGGCTGTTCTACCATAATATCTGCATACCTAACACATAGCTTGATTACTATAACTGTCTGCATAAGTAGCACATGGCTGCGTTACCATAGCTGTCTGCATACCTAGCACATAACCTGGCTGTTTTACTACTTCCATTAGCATACCTAGCATATAGCCGGGCTATCTTACTACTTCCATTTGCATACCTAGCATATAGCCGGGGTATCTTACTACTTCCATTTGCATACCTAGCATATAGCCGGGCTATCTTACTACTTCCATTTGTATACCTAGCATATAGCCGGGCTATCTTACTACTTCCATTAGCATACCTAGCATATGGCCGGGCTATCTTACTACTTCCATTTGGATGCCTAGCACATAACCTGGCTGTCTAACTACTCCCATTAGCATACCTAGCACATAGCTGGGCTGTTTTACCACAGTACAGCAATTCCTCTTACAGCCAAAACCTTTAGATATGAAACAGTATCAGGTAGTGCATGTTGTGCTTAAGAAATACAATAATAATAATAATAATAATAATAATAATAATAATAATAATAATAATAATAATAATAATAATACATGGCTGCATCAGCTCTGCGATCCACACCAGGTGGGTAGATTCAATTTCAGAGCCCAGATTCATCCATGAGTAAGCTGCCAGAATATAGTCAATCTACACCTCTACGACCACTGGGAGGACCTGCATCGCGCTCGCTTTCAGCAAATAACGCGCTGCATGGTAGATTTCAAATATTCTTTGCGCCTCTCTGGCATCTGAAGCACCTCCAACCTTCGAAGGATTCGCTAGTAAACTCGCCTCGAGCTGACGCTGCAGCATACACTTTAAGAAGGTGTGCAGGGGCAGGTAATATGATGGTGATTGTGCATGCGCCTTTGAGCTGCAATGATCTACTTTCTATTGTGAAAAGGTTCACTAAAATCTCTGAAGATCAGGTTAAGTTTCAAAAAAGAGTTACATCTCATAATTGATAGTTACACTCCCACGTGTTCTGCTCTCAATCAGCTATTGAAAGTGTCCATGTTCCCTGGCATGGTCGCTTTGTTGAAGCAGAAAGTCAATTGATCATAGCAAGAAACCTCATGGAGGCATTAGAACATTTTCCAGAAAGGCTCCTCCACACGATCATACAGATGTGCCCCCAACGAAACAGCCTCGACAAAGGTAAATGTGTCCAACCAAAGCAACGTTTCAATCAGTTTTTTGTGGAGTCCTAATGCGACGCTTTATGCACCGGGAGCAGCGGTTCCTGATTTCGTAATAGGTCCTCATCCTGACATTGATGAAGGTATTGAGGGCATAATTACTGGCTGGGAAGGAAAACATGTGCCTGAAGAGTTATTAGCTGCACAGCACATCCATAAAAAGCAAAGAGACAAAAGGAGACTTCGGAGGCTAGATTCATGGCATTCAAAACCCAGCAAATGTGGCCTTCGCAAAGAGGAATGGAGCCCTGAGCAGGCCCTAGTTTTTAGGTAAGAGAGAGGGGCACAGGAAGAGGAGACTTTGTTAAAGGATGTCAAGGAGGAAATCTAAATAGACAGATATTAAATGTGTGCAATGATCAGTGTAATGTGACAAATCACTGGATGGCCTCACTTCTTCCCCTGGGGGGGGGACCCTTTCCCACGAGGCCCGGGAGGTGAGGCTGCTAGCCAATAGTCTCCCTCTGGGTCTTATAATGAGGGAGGATCTCATGGGGAGAAGCCCCACCATCTACGCTGTAGCCCTGATAAGAACAACAGACCCCCACACACTCCAGCCTCTCGTTCCTCAGCTAACCTCTTTGTAGACAGTAGACCTATGTACTGTTGTAGAATAGACTACCTCAAGGCTCTGGAAAGTACTGAGACGAAGAAGAACATCAGGAACCTAGGTAATCCAAGTACCAGGACGAGGTGGAAAGTAGAAGTGTGTGTGCTCACATCAACCAGCTCAGCAATCAGTACAGCCAATGCAGCTCTCTCCTTCTTTTTTCACAGTCATTTGAACTACCTCCACCACCTGCTCTGTTTATAGACAATAGGAAAACCAGAAATATTGTTTCACCACTGATTCTGCTTGATCCTTCTGCTCCTTATGTAAACTGTGCTGTCAGCAGGAAGAGAGTTTCTTGTGCACTTGATACTGCTGCTTCACACTGAACTGAAAGCCTCTGAAATTCCACACGTCCCCTGTTGACATGAAGTGGTAAATGAAGCAGGTATTGGGGTCGATTGATACCTCATCCAGTTGCACGACCTATGGCTGTCAGTTTGGGTCCTATCTCTGAGAATCGTGCATTTCTACAGCAGTGAATGTATTCGGATTCTAGCTATTGTGTAAAATTGATTGTACTATTTATTGTTTCCAAGGTGGTATTTATTGAGTGGCCAATACAGAGAGAATTGTATCTCTTTGGCTGTTTGTTGCAACTTGGGCTGTTAAACACAGTCACACTTCTTCTATGCATCACATAGTACCTCATTTAAAAAGAAGCAGAAGAGGATATAGAACCTCTCTTGGGTCTATGTTTGTGCTTACACACAGTCCCTATAATACTCCTGGTTCACCTGTCAAACAACTTGGTAGAGAAACCTATATATTTGTACAAGACCTCTGCACTGTTAACTCAGCGATTCTGCCTGCGTTTTCCAACATTACCAATCTCACAACATTTTTATCTAGCATTCAAGCCACGAGAACACACTTTACAGTAGTGGAGCTATGTTCTGCATTCTTTTCCATTAATTCCAATTTGCCAGTCATCCATTATTCACTTTTACTTATAAATCCTTATTGTTTCACTCATTTACCATGGGTTATGTGGAAAGTTATTACACCAGGAGTCAACATACAGCTCCAATTTAGCTACTACATTTCAGTAGACTGCTTAAAAATAACAATGGCATCCCCTTAAAAGCATAACACTAGTTCACGGACATCCTGGAGGGTGCTTCAGAAGGGATAAGTAGTGTGCAGGAAAGGCCACAGCGACTGGCATGGCCATGGAGGGTCAATGAGTGGGTAAAAAAGTTAAAAAAAACTCAGGCAGCATGCCCTTTCTCACATCAGTGCTACTTAATAGCTGAAACTAAAGGTCACTGTTACCAATACCTAGAGAATGCATTTCAAAGAAAACCCCTTATTTGCCAGGAGGCAGGGCACTTTAATAGAGAGAGTGGGACCACAGCTATTCTGCTATTGGTGGAGGGTCTGAGCCTGCTGCATGTAACAGAGAAACACACCTCTGAAGCGGTCCCAGTAATCTCTTTTCCTACTGTATCTTACTGGTAAGGGAAATTGCCACCTTTGTTGTGCAAGTTTATCTCTGCAGCAGTAACACGTTAGCTGGCATGGGCACGGCGACATGGGGGATAGCACCATTTTGCTGCAGCAGGCGCTTAAACACTCTGAGGTATCTTACAGGTATTAGAACCTGCACTAACTTTCTATGACTTGCTTTTTCATGTTAACTGCTGATTAATTCTATTCAAAACCTTTTTAAATAATGTTCCCCCCTTTCATAAAAAATTCCAAAATATTATTAGGCCACTTTTTCATAGGACCGATGTGTTTAAATGTTCCTTATGTAAATGTAATTTTTAGGTGGCAACAGACCTGTGTCCCTCACAGACATATTGGCCCTCATTACGACCCTGGCGGTAAGTACCGGTCATTACCGGCATGGCGCAATTACCGTGTCCGTGCTGGCAATAGACCGAAGTATACTGTCGGCCAACCGAAACCTTGGGATGGCGTCAGGTGGAGGTGCAGAGTTGCCCATAAAACTCCAACCATGGGAGTAGATATGTGCCTCCACTATAGGCACCGAGTCAATAGAGGGAGTCGGGACATGGAGAGAGGAGCCCCGTCATCAGCCGGTGCAGGTAGGTCTCGCTAATCAAACAATGCCAATACCACCACGATGATGTCCACATGAATTGACATTGCAATGATGTATATCAGAGTCCACCAGACACATAAGCACAATACTGCCTACAGGCAGTGCAGAGCATCACCTCGCCCACATGCATGATGCACCCCATTTGTGTTGCAATCCAAATGCCTCCATGCATCACCCACCCAAGAGTGAGGCAACCTGTATGTCACTCCCCCCAATGTGACTCATCTACCAATCCATATCAATGCAGCCACCCCAATGCATGCTCAATGCCCGTAGACCCATCACTAACCCTCTCCCTCTTTTGGTCCCCCACAGGCACACAATCTGAGAGCACTGTTGAGGACACCGGTGCCACACCAGGGAAGAAGGCCAGGGCCGAGGAGGGACAACACCGCCCCTCCACTTCAAGGGGCATAGGCCAACAGCCACGACATTTGAAGGGCAAGAGCACACCACAGGCCACAGCACCAATGTGCTCTACGTCCCCCACTATGGCGCCCACAACAGCCAGCGTCACCCAAGTGTCGGCGGCAGAAGGGACTGCATCGGCTACAAGCAGCACAGTTGGCGAAACTGCTGCCACAGCAGCAATCTCTGATGACGAGGAAGGGGATGTGCTGCATGTTGCAACTCCCCCCACTGGCCCCCTGCATTCCTCACACCTGTCCCCATGCAGCCTGCCCGACACCAGCATGCACGGGCTGTCTCAGCTAACTCATGGCCAGCAACTCCCAGCCCCACCCCAACTGTGCCCGACGAACACAGTATTTCGGGGACCCCTCAAACATCCACCCCAGCCCCAAACACCGAAGAGGGGATCTAGGACATTGTAAGGCGCCAGCAGCAGCTCACTGGCCTCTTGACCCAGCACATTACTGAATGTGGTAGTGTAAGGGACGACATCCGGGAATGTGCTGCATCCCTGAAGTCAGCAATAGAGTCAACCTCAAAGAACATATGTGTAGAACTGGCCGCAGTGCGGCATGTACTGTCTGAGATGGTGGCAGCAATGTGGGACATGCGTCCAACACAGTTATCAGAGCAGCCAAGCACATCTTCAGCTGCTAGTTCCACCAGGACCAGCCCCGTGCGCAGGTCTGGCAGGAACCTGCGCCGATCAGACAGGGGGGCACCTGGTGCTGGAAGAGCCTTGCATACTGGTGCCATGAGGTCCACTGGTGCACAGTACTGCACACCATGTGTTGGGGAGTTCAGGGGGGAGGGGGCAGAGGGTGTGTGGGGGAGTTGAGGGGGGAGACGGGAGAGGGTGTGTGGGGTGGAGGGCTTGTTCACTTAGTTTTGCTTCTTCAATACACATTTTGGTTACTCATAATTCACATGTGTGGACATTGCTTATTGCGTGCGTGTGCTTTATTGGTTAACAGTCTACAGTGTCCATGTCCCTGACACACCCAGTGCCCCGAGTGCCATCTCCATGTAACGCCCCCGTCCATATGTGCTAGAAACATTGGTTGATCAGAGTCTGACGCATGTCACGTCCCTCCTGTGCATCACTGCCTCCCTGAGGTGCTGCCCCATCCCCTACCTCCTCATCCTCTTCGTCAGGTGGTTGCAGGTCAGCGTCAGGGGGCAGGGGCACATTCCGTCTGATGCACATATTGTGTAGCATGACACATGCCATGATGATCTTTGCCACCAACTAGTGGGCGTAGGGGGGTGCAGTTCCTTGTGAGTGCTCATACACTGTGTCAGTCCACGGCGGTTGTTTCGGTGATCTGGCAGATGTTCAGTAATTTGTATGCTTTCATCCTGGCGCCGTTGATGTCAGCCTCATGATGATCTCACTACACACAACAAATGGTGTCATGCAATTTAGTTGGGCCTCTGTGTCAGTGTAGTGGTGTGTTGATGTATTTCACCCTCATGTGACTCCTTTGTACGCAGTAATGGGGGACAGTCCTTTCAGTTGATGGTGTTTGGTGCCGTGCATTGGCTATAGTCATTGCTTGTAGCTGCATTTTGTTGAGGGGGATGCGGTCTGATTTGGTACAGTGCACATGCAGATGGCTGTGGAATGGTTGTGACACTGCTTCATTTACGTGGTAGGGCTGCTTACATCTTGCATTATGTGGTCAGGTGTCAGCTCCAGTCTGGGCTGCTTTGGGGTATGAGCATGCTCCATTCCCTCTGGCACTCGCAGCCAGGTGAAGTATGCATATCTCCCCCCCCATCTCAGCCAGGTGAAGTATGCATCTCTCCCCCACCCCATCACAGCCAGGTGAAGCATGCATCTCCCCCCCCATCTCAGCCAGGTGAAGTATGCATCTATGCCTCAATCACCTATCCACATCACATTTCCATGGGCGTAATATGCGACTCACCGAGAAGCCAGATCTCTGCCCTGCATGTCGCTCCATGTAGCGTGGTACCGTGGAGTTCCGCAAGACCATTGAATCATGGGTTGATCTGGGGAATCGGGCACAACAATGTGTGATGATCCTGTTTGAGTCACATACCATTTGCACGTTGATTGAGTGGTATAGCTTACGGTTGCGGTACGCTACCTCCATGGCATGTGGGACCACCAATTCGACTTGGGTGCAGTCGATGGCGCCAATGCAACCAGGTATGCCGGCCAGTGAATGGAAACCTACTTTGGTGTTTGAGATCTCCTTGGCAGACCGTGGTAAGGAAATGTGGTTGCCTGTGTGCTTGAGGAGGGCATCAAGCACTAGGTTCAGCGTACGTGAGGATAATGGGGTATCAGGTAATAATATCGCTGCAAAAATGTTGCGGTAAAAAAATATTGCGGCAAAAATGCCGTAGTTTGACCTGGAAAAAGTCTGCCTCATTTTACCATTTAAGGGGGGCAGGGGTTGCGGGGTGTCCCCCGCTCTCCTTAAATGGTATAATGGGTCCGGAGGTTGCGGGGGTGTCCCCCGCATGTTTAACATGGATTGCGGCACAAGAACAGCGGCATTTTTGCAGCAATATTTTGTTACCACAGCATTTTTTGCCACGATTTTATAACATGGAACCATTAATGGTTGTGAAATGCCATGCAAGTGCCCCACTGTGTGCTGGCAGGTGCCTGTGGCCAGGAAGTGGAGCACAGACACTACGTTCAGTAGGGGTGGGATGGCAGTGCATGTTTCAATCAGGCTGACAATGTCCTCATGTATCATGTCCACAATGGTGCTGATGGTGTCCCAGTCCAGACGGTACAGGGTGTGGATCTGCTCAGCGGTTAGGTTTAATGGATTGGCTCTGATGCATGGGATTGGGGGCTGCCTGCGTGGTGGCACTGGTTGTGCTGGTGGGGCATGCTGGCCCTGCCTTGCCCTCTTTCTCCTCCTGCGTCTCCTCTGTGCTGCCTGTTGTTGTTTTTGTTGTTGTTGTTGTTGTTGTAGCACTTCCACTGAAATCAGGTCCTCCAGCCCCAGCATTGCTAGTAGTATTGGAATCATTGTGGAGTGTGACTGGGTGTGGGAAGGGGTGGGGTGTGCTCCTTTTGTGCTTGCCCAGTCTGTATTGCCTCCGCCTGTGCTGATTGTGTGCAACTGTGGCAGTTGGGAACACTGCACATGGCCGTTTACGGGTGGTCCGCCATGGCGGTATTTGCACCATGACAGTAAGGTACTTTACGGCCTTCACTAGGGCATTAATTGCATGCCCGCAAGACTCGTAATGTTCCCCACTTTGCGCCATGCTGGTATTTGCGGCATGGGTGGTCGCGTGCCCGCCCCCTTGGTGCTTTTAGCGGCACCGTTGAATACGGTGCCGCTAATAGCGCTTTATCAGGTCATGATCGGCCAGAGCGGTAAGCGATGCCGCTAATCCTTTACGGGCATCGTTTTTCACTTACCGCCAGGGTCGTAATGAGGGCCATTGTATGTTACTCGTTAGGTCTCATTTTCATTGCACTGCACTTACAGCCATTTGTTAAAGAAGCTAAAAAAGGGGCTCTGGGAGACTGCTTGCAACTAAAAACAGCAGCCCAAGAACAAAAATACAGATTTGAAAAGAAAACTCACAGGATTTAAATGAGATAGCAGGAACACAATGGAAACAGGCGCTGCAGCAAACAGGCGCTGCAGCAAACAGGCCTCAGTCAGTCATATAGAAGGAATTTGTTAGAGCTGAAGCCAGCAGTGTAAAGCAGCGCAAGTGAACCAGTCCGGATGATTTCAAGTCAGCCTCAGCAGGGCCTGCGCAGGAGTTGCACGGGAGAGCTCACCGAGTAGGAACAGCTTCACTCAACTTAAAACCAGAAAGAAGACCTCAGAACAGCCAGTGGGTGAGTGCGCGCTGCACAGTAGAACTGATAGAGACCTCTCTGCGGTGGACCTCGGGAATATGGGCGAGGGGCCGTGGCCCAAACGCAGTACAAAGGTCTACCTGATTGGGCAATGGCACAGACTGCTGACCAATGCTCCGAGGCAGGAGCCAGACACAGGTACTATGTTACATGGCTGCAGTGCTGACCAGTGGCATAACACAAAACGCGGGGGACCCCCTGCAAGGCCTGTTAAAGGGGCACTCCTCCCCAAGCTCCTCAAAAAGCACAAGCCATGCCACAGAATCCGAAGCCAGTCTTTGCTGCTACACACGCGCCATCTGACGAAATGTATGCCAAGCGCTGCATTAGCGAGAAGATGTACATTTTGAATCAAAGCTTACATCTTGCGCCCAGAGGAAAAACCAGGATGTGCCCCATAGCCCCCAATATATGAGCCACTACTGTGCACAGCCAGTAACATTATTATGCACATGTAACGTTCAGTCTGTAAACACATGGCACAGCCCCAGTGTGCTTAAAAGCTTTTGCTGCCACGTGTGAGCCCAGCTCCTGAGGAGGCAATGGCATTGTAAACGATCAGAAATGTAAGACGTTGCAGGTGAGTCCTTTTTGTGGAGAGGTATTACCATCTCCTATGAAGTAAGGTATGGACGAATTTAAGACCATGGGATTTAAAATAATGCTTGAAATGCTGCATTTTGCAGCACAGATTTTGATATAAATTGGATGAAAAGCCATAAAATGTACAATTGGTTCTTCGGGATAACACCTGAAATAATCCTGTAGATGCCATTGCACCAACCATACAAAGGAGCATTTGCAACATTCTCATGATGCCTTTGTCCACAATATACAGCAGCATTGCCATTGCAATTACCATGCCACTGTAAATCAATTTCACGGAGCTGTGGCCAAAATCTATTCCAGAACGGTCACTACTGCAAGTCACTTTCATAAACCTGTGGCCACAATCTATGCCAGTATGTTAACTGGCAATCACTTCCATGCCTTTTTGGGCACTGTCCTTGCCAGCATGGTGATTACCGAAATGCACTTTCACAAAGCTTGTGTCACAGTCTATACCAGTATGGTCACTGTAAATCACTTTCAAGACGCTGTGGCCTGATTCTATGACAGTAATTGTCACCATACAATACTGTCAAGAAGCTGGAGCCACAATCTAGGTTAGTGCATTAGGAGTGATACAAAATCCTAGGAGGTACCCTCTTGAAATAGGGCATAGCCAACATGTGCTGGCTGTGGCCTAAAAGAGGGGCAATTCTTCACGAGTCCTTGCAAAAATATATTTTGGGTGACTCAGCATTGCCTCGGGTGCTTGTGTCTGAGTACTGCAAATAAAGCTCCCTCTGGATGAGCTTCTAAAAAATAGTTCTTCCTCCCTTTGTGAGAAGTTAAATGAGTGACTTCATCATCTTCAGTGTGTAAATAAATGGCCCTGCCCCAGTGTGCTCAAAAGCTTTTTATAAGGGCTCACTTATAGTTTCAATTCCCCAGTAGGCTACATTTTGTGTTCTGCTGTGCAGAAGCTAAATGCATTGCCTGGTTATGAGCTACAGCTATTAACCCCCTGCCTCCATTGCTTTATAATTTTGGCACAGTATGAGAGGAGGGGCTGATATTCACAGGGATGCAGCAGTCTTCTCAAACTAAGGGTTGTATCACTTAAAATGTGCCTTTGCTGTCCGAACTCCAAAGATAAACATATTTAAAAGATGTTAACTTATCATTACGGACATGTTCACCTCTGCTTTTTAGCTCTTTAGTGTGGAGCAGGCAGTACATTTGGGGAATAATGAAGTTGAAGGTGGGGCTCATGGTATGCACCCGCAATCTTATACCCAGGGAAACATTTCCATTTTAACCTATGCATCACACAGCTGCCTCAGAGGGTGGGGGAGGGGGCTCCAAACAACATTCTTTAAATGTGCCACCTTGAGCACAAGTGCATATTCAGCCAACCATGACATCTCCCATCAGATAGGGGAGGGGAGCACCCCAAAATAACTCATGAGACAGAGGAGGAGAAGGCCACATAGCACCAAAGTAATAAACGTGGTGCTCCACATAAAATCAAATAGCATTTTGGAAACTGAAGAATGAACACTTATTGTTCTATGTGACATATATGTGCCAGCAACCCTTCTGAGCAGATAAAGCATACTGTGCCTTTCTGATTATATCATTTGATTTTTGATAACACCCTAAGAGTTCAATGGCTGAAAACCTCCACTGATATATATACTCATTTGGACAGCCATTGACTTTGGGAGACTGTCCTGATGTGGCAGCAAGCAGAATCCAGCCATGCATTTCTATCAGATCACTTCCATTGCAAAATTGTTTTGTAGTGATAGAGGCGTCACTTACAATCAATTAAAATAATGTTGTGCGCTTTTTTGTTTTAATCAGTTTTCTAAGGGCTCTGCGTGTCCCAGTTATGCCAGTGGTGTTCATTGTGTAACTAAAAAAATGGAAAATGGAAATGTTCCTGATGAATGAAAAGAAAATGGAGCACAACTTTTTGGGGTCAGAGGTCTCTTTTTTAGGGCCTGAGAAGTTTCTTGGGAGGCCTGCCCCCCATACCCCCGCTGCTGGAGCTGGGCCTGAGAGACAGGAGGGGGAGAGGGAGAGAAGACCCGGGGACTGAGTATGTATAGGAGAGAGAGAAAGAGAGAGAGAGAGAGAGATAGAGAGAGAGGAAGAGAAGAGTAGGAGATTACCTGTGGGAGCAGAGGGAGACAGGTGAGAGTGAGGAAATGTTGGAGAGATGTTCATCTGGAGGAATGGCTCCGGGGCATTCGGTCTAACCTCCCTAGATCACCTAGGAAGTCCATGGGTGGGATAGATAGATATGGCTCTGGTGTTTAGGCCCCCTTTCATATGAGCAGACTAGACAGTAGGGGTCACATAGCTATGGAGAGGTTGTACTT
Organism: Ambystoma mexicanum; assembly: GCF_040938575.1. Lineage (NCBI taxonomy): Eukaryota > Metazoa > Chordata > Amphibia > Caudata > Ambystomatidae > Ambystoma > Ambystoma mexicanum. The sequence continues at coordinate 341,711,450 of NC_090921.1, read as the reverse complement.
TCACCAGACCTGGTTGAATAATGGGCAAGGGAGGTAATAATGGGCAACTCAGGGGCATAATGAATTATTCCATCTCCATGAAGTGGCAAACGGTCTTTCCACAAGAAGTATGGTAGACCGTTTTCCACTTAATTGATTATATATTATATATAGTTGCCTTTCAACCAGCGCTAGAGAGTGAGAAGGGTGACCTTTGGGGGGCCTGCTAACCGTGATTCGTACAGATATAGACCTGGAAGTCATTAGACAATTCCCAACTCCTAGGGGGTTGCATGCAATAGCTGTGAGGGGGAACTTTGGTAAATCACCCTTTTATGCACTGTTAGCAAATATATATTGGACTGCCAAACTAGGTACTCTATCTGAGATCTTGGAGGAATTTGCACTGGTGATTTGAATTCTTATTGTCATGCATCAAACATGAAAAGCAATGGAATAGCAATGGAGAAACTGATATGGCGAGAGGAAGAGACTTCTCTGATAAATACCGAAGAGGGAAAATGTGGTGTGATTTTTGGGAGGAATGGAATTTACATTTATTAAATGAACATCTGCCGGGAGGGATCACTTCTCGCTCTACTTGGACAAATGGTGATGCTTCATCAGTCTTAGATAAGCTTTTGAGTCTCTGGTAACCTAGTTCCTTACTTCCCAAAGATTGAAGTTATTGAAACTAAACTTGTTGATCATTGCATGCTGGTTTCAAGCTCTAGGAACAATGGCAGCTTATTTGAGAGGGGTGTTGCCAGTACAATGACCGTGAACTGTAGAGGAACCCGGCTTAGATGGAATGATCATAATGCTAATAACTTTAATTACAAAATTAAACACATATTTCTCACTTCTACTCTAGAGGAGAAATTAAGACTTTATTCAATCAATGATCTAAATGGCATGGTTTGGTACAATATCAATGCTATCATGGTGGGGAGGCCCCCAGTGGCAATCACCCGCACCAACAATCACAGGTTGGATAAGTTGGTTCAGATAGGGAAACGGGGCAGTAGAAAAAGGATACGATTTATGAAGAAGAATGTAAAAAATTCTAATGGAGATGATTCCCCTTGTTAAAAATGAAAAACAACACTGCCATAATTGGCTTAAATGGTATAAGTATGATTTGGGACACAACGATGGTGAGGCTGTGCTGTGTATCATCTTGGGCAAGTCTGATCAGAATCTTCGGAAAGTAATTCATGGAATGGAAGTTAAGAAAACTGTGATACAGATGAATACGATTGAGGAGACTGCTTGGGTGAACCATTTCAAGGATCCCTATGAGCAAAGGCGAAATATAGGCCTTTCCCCATAGGTGACTCTGATGCTAGTTGGTAGTTGGACATTACATTGGAAGAAGTGGAATGCTTAATAAAGAATGGCATCAATTCCAGAGCCGTGGGCCCCAAGCAACTTTCTAATAAAGTTTATAAGTCACAGTCAGCTGTGTGGGCAGGGATTTAATGTCTTCTGTTCAAAAGCATTATCCAAGAGTAACGAACACCCATAACCTGGAAAAAGTCCTATATTATCCATATTTATAAAAAGAGGGGTGGGTTAAAAGTGACCAACTATAGGCCATTTATGCTTTTGAATGCTGACTGAAAGCTTTTTGTGGCTGCCATTTTATGGAAATTGGAAGAATGGGAAATGGATAATCATATTTTTAGTAAATACCAAACAGGCTTTTGTAGAAATATAGGAACTGATTGTAATACCTTTCTTGTTTCCTGTATTCAAACAACAGCGTGGAACAGTAACGAGACACCAATTTATGCAGCTGCCTGGATCTCACAATGGCCCTCGACCTAGTAGATCATAACCTACTATGGTAAGACCTTCATGACTGGGGACCCCCCCTAGAACTGCTTCAGATACTGATTGATTACATATAGATACTTCCATCCAAGTTAGATTAAATATTGATGGAAAGATGTCAAGAGAAATCAATACCTGTTCAGGCCTAAGGCAGGGTTGTGTCTTGGTCCCATTGCTTTTTAATTTATATTTGGCTGACATCAGTCGAAAATAATTAAATTGTGCACACAAAAAAGAAGAAAAGAAGTTATGCCTAGTATGTTGATGGGGAAAGGTTGGAAATCGTATTGTCAATTTTGTACCTAGGCGTCGCAATTTTGGCACACCCAAATAAAATATTTTTAAAAGCCTTACTCATAGCACAACACATGAGTGCAACAGACAGGACATTTGGTAAATTCTCGCTACTACCAGTGCTAACGTGTTATTGTGGGAAGGCAATTTCTAAATTGCTGTATGGTTTGGCTGTGCTCCCCTTTTGATTATCAGACGAACTGCAATATTACGAATCTCTTACCTGGAGGAAAGCACTTTTTTTCTTACCCCAGTGTATTCCAATGGGGTTTATACATTTGGAGCTGGGTATGGTATCCCTAGTGAGTATTATTCAGTGGCGACGTTTGACGTTTGTCACTATACCGGAAAATGTTATGCTCCCTTGATGGCACTTTATGTAACCACCTAAGTAAAGGAGTTGGAGAAATAGCTGGTGCTGCTGTAAAACCTCTTACAGAGTATTTGGTGGGTTAATGCAAACATAGGAATGGATGAAGATTTGCGTATCCATGATCTGACTCGAGTGAAAAAGAAAATTGCTCAGAATTATTGGATATCTATGTGGAATCAAATAGAACATCCACTGTATGCCAGAATGTGTATTGCGCATTAAAAGGTGTTGGGTGGCAGAGAGTTAAGTTCTAATCTAAACTTTCCAGATCGGGCTTGGCGTAATATATACATGAGATGGAAATAAAAGGGGGGAGCTATATGAAAGAGTCATGGGATTGACCCTGTCAACAGGTGGTCCGGACCTCTCTCAACCTGAGGTGGGCAGCTTTCGAGGGCAACACCATAGCCATACCTACCCCAGTGGTGTTGTGGACAAGTTGAGGGTAACCCCTTGCCTCGCTCCTCCTTATGCATAGAGCCACAGATGCATATTGGTGCCTCTGTCTCTATACCCATACCTATCAGCCTCTGCCCTGGCAGTTCTCTTTTTCTACTCTTCCAGATAGTTCCCAAAAGACTACAGTGACCAGCATACACCAGACATTGAAGACCCCTTGGATTAATAATGAGGCCCAGGATGAAGATATGTCCAAGGGTAAACTAAATGTACCACAATGCACCTGGACCCGGTGGACAAGGGCCACATGAAGAAGGGGGAATAGACTAGTTACTCAAGCAACAATAGAATAGGCGTCCCCATTCAGGAGCAGAACGGAAGACCAAACACACACTACAGGATGTCCAGGAATGCTATAGGAGAGCTGGGAAATAGCAGGGATAGGACCAGCAGAGAATGACACATCCCTATGGGAGAACAGGGAATGCTCCCAAAAAAGGTTGTTGACAAGGACTTACTTGATCAGGAGAGAAACGGGGAACAAACAACCACAGTGAACACATTGCAAAGATGGAGACCGAAAGGGGGCTAGAGGCTGTTATGAACATTTCCTTGGGAAAATCCAACCCACAAGAGGAGGAGATAGGAGGAACTGGGACTAGACAGACAGATATTAGCTCAGGGAAGTGGCTTACTTGAGCATTCAATGGGAGCAGTGGGAACCTTCAATGAAGGTAAAAAAATGCACCAGAGTTCCTTCTCTGTGACAGGTGCTTGAGTGAGGCTGGAGAAGGTGACGGGGGACCAAAAGAATGAAGAGGAGCATGCAGCCAGTAGGGGAGGACTTGAAGAAGAATTTGGGGTGTTTGCAGGGAGAGAAAGTATGCTGTTGGGAGTCGGAAAGGGGTATCAATTGCATGTGACTGGGATTATGGTTGGAGGACATTTTGAAGGGAGAGTATGATGTGGTTTCAGAGTAGGAGAGAGAAAGAGAGTGAGTGGGTGAGAGGAGAGGAATGTGAGAGACATAAGAGTGAAGGGGAGCTGTGGCAGGGTAGTGTGGGGAAGACTAATTTCTAGGAGAAAGTGGATAAGATCAGGTGGGAGCAAAAGAGCAGATGGAGAAGAAGGGGGAGAAGGTGACAAGATCAGGAGTTTCAATTTAGAGAAGAGAACAATCTGGAAAGAGCTGGAGAGTAGAGCAAGGTGGAGGAAAAGGGAGATAGGATCAGGAGACAAAATACAGAGTGAAAGCGAGATCAGGAGGAATGCTGGAGAGTAGAGAAAGGGGGACAGAGATGTGGAAGAGCAGGAGATGGAGTGCGGAGAGGAAAGAGAGCGAGAGAGAAGACCAGATTATGGAGTATGGGGAGAGGAGGAGAGAGAGAGAGAGAGGAGAGACAGTCAAGAGTGAAGAAAAGGTTGAGAGAAATAATCTGGAGGAGGGCCAGTCAGTTCAACCCACGGTCACCTAGAAAGTCCATGAGACAGTTACATAGATAAGGCTATGGCCTTTAGCCCCTCCCTATAGTATGGGCAGCCAAGACAGTAGGGGACGCCGGGCTATATAGAAGTTGTCCCATCACCACACCTGGTATCTAGGGAGGTGTGAAACCCCTTCAAGGACAAGGGAGGGGATATAGTGACCATCTCTAGTCTGGGACCGCCAATGGTCTCTGTGTTTATATATTTTTATAATAAAACTGAAAACAAATTGGATGTGTCGTGTGACACATTGGATAACTCTGTCACACTATATTACACAAGCAAAATGCATATGTCCATTTGGTCCTGGTTCACCGGTGTGGATGGCTTATTAGGGATCTCAAAAATGTATGCTATCCTGATGTATTTCACAATCATTCTGGGAATGTATTGCATATATTTGCTAATCAAATGCGTTTCAAAATGTTGGTAAAGAAGAGTGTTCATGCCCTGAAAGTTCAAGAAAGACCCCAGTTGATGAAAACTACTGAAGAGATGTTTGAGAAAGATGCTGTTCTTTTTTTAGTTGGTAATCCAAAGTATTTATGTGTGTAAGGTTAGTGTTCATTAGTATCAAAGGTATTACCCGAATTGTTTGTTTACAATTGTTTGAATGACACAATTGTTAGAATAATAGGGGTCCTAATTGACCTTCTGCACAATTCACCGTATGGTCATTTTAATATATATTATGGGTTGGGTTGGTGTAATAATAATATAAGGGGATTGGGATGGGGCTTGGGGTGGGGGTTGGATTGGGTGGAGGGCTGCGGGGGGTTTCCCCCTGCATATATATCCTAATTGACCGTTTAAATTCGGTCAATTGTGCAGAAGGTCAATTGTTATTCGAACAATTGACATTCGAACAATTCGTATACAACCGTATCAAAGGCCATTCCTGTGGACGATAACATGTATTTGTATGTAAATAATTACCTGAAGGACGTAGATGAAAATAATATTGTAAGTGAGTCTAAATGCAAATCTGAAAGGTACACTGATACGGGAGAACTACCCCCCCATATTCAGCACTCAGGCCTGGTGCAATTTCGAGAGACTCTATTTTGAATGATATACCTGCTGTCAAAATGGCGAAAAGAAACTTGGCACACTGGAGTGGTATTTACTCACACACCAGCTTTTAGAATTATATTTGTACCCTCGCATACAGTGCCAGGAATAATCCCAATGTCTTCAATGAATGATGATGAGAAAATGTGATTCTTGTTTGTACTATGGATACAGTATCTTAAAGACGGCAGGAATTACCCTTGAAGACCAGGTTTCACCAACTCCTCATAGAGGTCTATTGTACTTGTTGGAAGGAGTGCAACCCTCCCTAATATAAATCTTATTTTTATTGAATTAGCGTCTATGTATTGAAAAACCTTTATAAAGGATATAACACAGTGTCTGGATTGCTTGAGAATCGTGCCTGTCTGTACCTGTGATCACCCTACAGAGCTGCTATTAAAGATTTACCTAACAAACCTCATCCAAGATTCAAGTCCAATGTTTGATTTCCTCTACAACGAATTGAGGTAATCTAACATAATCTGGAATCTGTTTTCCCATCAGTAACAGATGTTTTTCAGGCATATCATGTGGGCATGAAAAATGTGGATAGTTCAATAAGTCCGATTTCCATGAGACGAGTAATTCATTCTCCGCTAGCTACCCCCTTTGCCTATACTGTCAGCCTGTGTCAATGATCATATTAATGTCAGCAACCTCTGTACATTTCCATGAGGTTTGTAAGAGGTGTGGCTAGCAGTTTGTCCCGCTCCTTGTCTGAACTAACGCATCACTGTCATGCCCCTTGTGGACCTCTACTAAGGCTGCCTGCAGGGGTGCCACAGGGGTAACACCGTGCCTGACCATCTGATCTCTCAACTTCTATTTCCTTTTGTATATTAACTAGTGCCATCTGTCTATTCTTCACTCGCTACGGCATTGTTCCATCCCTCTCTCTATATACATGTGTTCCTCTGTTTTTGGGTTTCCGATTCAGCCAACTGCATGTCCATGGTCTAATCCATAGCTATGCCCCCATCCTCTTCCTCTCGCCTTTCCCGCTTCCTCAGTGTTGCCCTTGCACTCCCATTGGGTATCCTGGTCACGCTCCTTTCCACTCGTGCTGTCGGCCTGTCCGTAAGAGTGTGAGGCAGAGTTACTTTGGAAGAGGAGTGAGAGAAAAACAAGAGGGCCATTTAGAGAGAGAATCCATTGAAGGGTGTCTGCTCTCATTTTAGGCAGGGAGGATAGCTCAGGGGCACCAGGGCAACACAGTTGTCTTGGAAGCAAGACAACCTATAGCAACACAGGTTCAAATCCCGGTCTCGCGTATGAAGCGTGTTATAAAAGAACAATTATAATTATATAATTTTCTGCATATTCCTTATACCACTCCAACTCAGGTAAGTATTTCTGGGTTCTTTGCATATCCTCTTCTATGCGCTTTTTATACCATGTCAAATCTCCATCCTATCTCTAAGGGTATGCATCAACTGTTCTTTCTCCACCGCTGTCTCCCACTTCTTTCATTCCCAGTTTCACCTCCTCTTCCGCTGTCGACATTACACCCACCATTCCTACTGTTCTCGTCTCTCCCCCATATTTTCACCAGTCATCCAGTTCCCTTAACATATCAGCTGTCCCCTTTCCCCGGGGTGTATAGGGACCACCTGTAATGGTATCATCAGGATTGAGGCATGCAAGGAATATGAGGGCAGAGTCCAAATGGAGGTGGTTGGATGCACAGGGTTAGCTGCCAAAGATCCTGGGCCTCATTACGAGGTTGGAGGTAAGGGTGCCGGTGCCGGTAATCCCTTACCTCCATATTCCGAGGTCCCTTAGCAGGTCGCTCTATGGGCGCCTGGTTTTACCAGGGGGGCTCGAATGGGAATGGGGAATGGTTCTCGGAATGGGGACTTACCGGGTCCGCCAAGGTTGGAATGACCCGGTAAGTCCTTATTTCCAGAACCTGGACCCGGACTGCGGTAAGGGGGTAGCCATGGTGCTAACAGCACCATGGCTACCTCCAACCTCGTAATGAGGCCCACTGTCTCCTCCTCCGGAGAACCATTTGCTAAAGTGGACACATGTCTCATGCTACACCACGACTTCCCCACCTGCTGAACTAGATACAGTGTCAAGTAATGTATGCGATTCTAAGGCAGGCTCCAGGACAGAGCATGCAACACATTAATTAGTCTGTCTATAAAGTGGGCTGGTAGGTGATTACTTTGATTGCACTCAGACCAATCCACTGACCAGACAGTTGCACTCTTGCCGGTCCAACCCTTAGGTGAACCAGCAGTGAAAGCAAGTGGCAGAGTGTAACACCATCACACAGCATCTGCTGACAATTTGGTGTTAGCATTCAGAATTATACATTTTTAACATTTCAACATCTTTCCATGTTGTGCTGTTTGTATGTTTTGTATTTTTCTGTGAATTCATTGTTATGGGAATTATTATTTTTCAAACTTGAAAAATCCTACATCTTTTTGGTCACAGAATGTTGGCAAGTATGGAACATTCAACAGTCAAAAGCTCTCTACATCACCCAGCTCACATGAAGCGAGAAGGTTCTTTACAAGGCAGACACCGTTATACCAGTTACAGTTGCTGACAGGCCAGTGGGGCTGCAAGCCTGGTGAAGCTGGGTAAAGACCAGTAGTATTTCCAACAGATGCAGCCAAACGGTTTGTAGCAGCAAGGCCGGGTCGATTCACAAACACCGGATGTGACGTCGATTCCCATGGGACGGTTTCGTTTTTAGAGTTGCTCGTGCCAACTCCAGACAGCCCGTTCAACTGTCTGATCTTCGACAGTCAGAAAACAGGAAAAGGTAAAACACACGCCCTAACCACAGACCAGCACCGAGTCCGCAGACCGAGACGGTCTCCATAGCTCAACGCAGAGAGAAACAGACACAACACGAACGCTCCCTTCCTCTGCTTTAACCCCGTGTGCCCTCATCCACCCAGTGTCTCTGAAATCTCGCTCTGTCTTTGCCAATGCCCTGTAAACCACCTCCCGGCCCTTCCAATGCACCCCAGTTTACCAGTGGTGGCTGGCAACATTTGAGGGGTTTCAGCATTTCCCAGAAGTGTGTACAGGCGACCAACTGCAGCACCCCAAAGCACAGGGAATGGGGGAGAGGGGCCTAATCCTACCCACATTTCTTTTAAATTATGGCTTAACATGATGCATTCTACAGCACATTTTATGGGAAAAATTTGATTAAAAGCCACACAGTGTGCAATCGGTTTTGTAGAGTAACATGAATACAGGTCTTCAAAAGTGCAGAGCACTTCCATGATGCCATTGCCCACTATATAGGCCAGTATTCTGCCAGTGTTAAGAAAGAGTTCATGCTGGCTGTGCCCATACTGGCTGCCAATATAGAGCAGCATCCCCATGTAAGAACACTCATCGTGTTGACTTTGCCTTCACTTAAGTCCTCCTAAGCAGTTACGCAGGACCGGCAGGTGATCATCAACACAGGGGCCCTCTGCTCCGGGGTGTCATGTGACTGGATTACAAAGACCTTGATTGCCTTGTATGGTCTCCTAGCACCAGATGAACTAGACATTACTTTCAGACCCTATGCTTGTTCCACAGAGCTTTCTGCTGTCCAGAGAGGGTTGCCTCACTTCCAAGGCTAAGAGGGGTGATTCTCTAAGATCCCCGAGATCCTCTTCTCCCCAGGCAAGCGAGGATTGTGACTGTCAAGAGAAAAAGGCTTGCTAGAAAAACATGTGGACATTGTTGGCTCCCTCGCCTGGAACGCGCTCTCCCAGAGTGGAGCCTTGAGGAAGACCACTGCTGCTTAGGAATAAAACTTAAAACCTTTCTCTTCAAGAACACTTCCTGGTTTCATGATTGGTACAGTCTTTATGACTTCTGTAGACCACTCCTCTCCATCCTTGCCGCTTCTCCCCTCACCCAATGATTACTGTTTGTGGTATGCACTTTAAGTCATTATTTCAATCACTTTCCTTCTATATAGCCATTTAGCATAATTACACTTATTGGCTGTATCATTTTCGGGATTCAAACCTCTGTTGCGCTGCATTGTCTTGCTTCCAAGACAAACGTGTTGCCCCTGAGCTATCCCCCCTCACGGTGGCATTTCCTATTCTGTATTTTGTTTATGTTTTTTCACTTATCTGAACTGAAACTCCCCTACCTGTGAATGATCAGATGTCCTTCCCTTCTATTGCTCTTAGCTCTGGGGGCGCTGCAAAGTGACATTGTTGCCGCAGTTGGGGAATTATAAATCACCAATAAACAAATGCCATAAAAATGCTCTGTACGGTAAGAGAACATGTCCACACTAGACATACCACTGCATGCCAGTGTCCCCAGTATCCCCACGTATGAACACTCATCATGTTGACTTTGGCCATAATGACAGTAAAAAACATGCACTGGAAGAAGATATGTCCATGCAGGCTGCACCAGTATGACCCAATAGCCCCACTTAAAAATATTCATCATTCTGGTTTTGCTGATAATACCAGCTTTGATGTAGACAGGCTATAGAGCCGTCAGCTGCAGACCCCGGTCCCATGCAATTTCCCTTTCATCATCTATAAATAGTTAACTGTTTTAAGTAGAAAAAGCAAAGGCGTTAATTCCTGACAATCGTCCAAATCAATTTTGCAGAGTCGGGGCATGTGAGCCTGTATCCTTCTAGTGATGACTATACCTGATCTGTCAGGCTTTGAATTGGGTTCTTGGCATGAGATGGGGGTATGTGTGCGACTGACGTTGAACCTGGCCTATTATGGCAGTACCCAGACACACAATCATAACATAATGTGACACTACTTGGATATATGAAGCTGAATTTATGTGGTTACATATGGTAGTGTCTTGACATCTGAAGTTCTATAGGAAGCCGATGAAGCTCGGTGGCAAGCCTGTGAGTTAGCTCAGCAGGTTGAGTGCCTGCTTCTTCGATCTATGTGTGATCTGTAGGTTGCAGATTCGAATCCCGGCAAGGCCAATTCAGCCTTCCATCCTTCTGAGGTCGATAAATGAGTACCAACTTCAGTTGGGATGATAAATGTAGGTAGATCTGCTCTATGTACAGCGCTTTGGAGAAAGCACTATAGAAATAACAAATCATTATAGGAGGGACGTTCCCCTGGTCTATGGTGGCTCAGCTTAATGGGCCCTTGGCATAACGTGATTGTATCCATGATACAATTAGGCAGCACCCTTATAAATATTAAGTTAGAAATTAGCAGACTTTTGACCACATCAGTACTATTTGGTACTTTATTAATCTTACACTGCTTGCATTTTCCACAAATGTCATGACACTCCCTGCCAAGCTCTCTAGGCCAAACAACATGTGAGATCATGTCCTGTGATGTCATTGGGGTCAAAGCTCACAGGTCTGTGATGACATTTCCTCTACTGCTGATATTTTGGCCAATTGACGGGCCTGGCACCAGGGTTCTGCTTGAAGCTTGGTTTCCCTCTTTAAATTCAATAAAACAAGTTCTCCTATTACAGTGTCTTGCATGGATGCAAAAAGAGCCTCTGCATAATATTAAAAAATACCTTCTTGGGAAGTATTTCCATTCTCTGCAACATTTTGTTGGATGTTATTTGTACAATGCACTCGTGCACACTGGAACTCGTGCTGTGCAGAAAAGCAATGGGCGCCTCTGCAGACGTAAATAAAGACCAGTAACGACTGATATTTCCAACTCAGATGCAAGCAGGAGGCTTTCACAGGCAATCTGTTGAAAGGGGGTTAATACCTTTACAAAGGCTACCACATTAGCCATAGAACAAAGATACTTCATGCCTCAAACATGTACTAGCAGGTGACTATCATCACACATGCTCCTTTGGGTTTCATGGAAGTCTGAAAGAAGCACAGCAGTGACGAGGGTAGTTTGCAGTGCAGTGATCGCATGTTGTGTTATGCCAGGATTCAAGAAATAAATCAGTCCCGGCTTTTAGGTTCACATGATCATTCATTCTGGTACATTTAAACGTGGATTTATTAGAGGTACAGGAATACAAAATGGCAGGTGATACAAACACCAGGAGCATATCCCATGATATGAGATTACTGCTTTACCATATTTTGTTAAAAAAAAAAAAATAGGAGTGTAGATTGTTTAGCGTGAAAAGTGGGTCTGACTAGTTAAAAGTGTACAGTAGCACAGGCCAGTTCAAACTTTCTGCCTGGTCCATAGAAGCATGCTATAGAAAACTCCCTGGCAACATCAATGTATGTCCTTCAGTTACAGGGGCTCTGCCCTGGGCCTTTGTGTGTAATGTGAAGGCCCGCCCTGGCGAGAAATCCTGGCTACACCCCTGAATGCTACTGCAAATAAGATAAGACCCTTAGCCAAGCTCCCCCCAATTAGAGTCTCTCCACCCCAGCCCGAAAGCATACACATTCATACACATTCACTTGCACACCCATGCACTACAACACATACAATGCACTATCACTACCCGATTTACGCACAAACCCATACGCCATAACACGCACAGTGCACGCTCATTCTTTGAATCACATGACCATCTACATGCTATAACCTATACAAGCACTCTCATTCATACATGCACTTGCACAGACACAACCCCATGAATACATGCACATACACCAAGTTTATTCTAAATGTCATTACCTGCGCCAGATCTGGACTCCTGTCTCTGCAAATATACTGCCTCTATGGCACTAGTCTGGCCGATGTGCAACGCAAAGACATGAATCAGAAAGAAGGCAGACGTGTCAATCAACACCTCTCTTTTCCTGGTTTCTGACATGCACAGTGACCCGGAGCGCCACAAAGTCGCAGCCCTCACCCTCTCAATGATAGAGAGGCAGAGGAGCACCCCATAAATACTGAGCCTGCAATACCCCCAGATGCATGTTCAGAGAGCCATGCAAGGCTTGAGAATGAAAACGCCCCCGGCCTAGTATGTCCCATTCGGCATGGGCGTCTATGGTTTTGGAAGACAATGGAAACCGCATTTCCTAAAAATGTAAAGCCAGCCAAGGAGTGCTTATTCAGGTGCTTGTTGCAGCAGAGGGAGCCTTCGGTGTTTTCATGCACTAAGTTAGCTCCTACAAAATGGGTGGCAGGTTGGCACCCCATCACCCATTATAGACGACTGCCATTGTCCATTTCACACTCTCTATGTCTTTAACTCTCTTCTATGTTGCATCCCTATCTTGTGATGAATTGAGCGAATTCGTCTCTGCTCTCCACAGGAGATCCCCTACCCCCCTGTGATGATAGGGAGCCAAGCCTGCTCGGCAAGACCCTCCCTAGGGGTCGAGGCAAATGGGACCTCCCTGGGAGAGACTCCCCCTTTGGAGACAAGGACTCCCATTGTCATGAGGAACTACCTGATGGCCTCCAAGTGATGGCTTATATGAACTCATACAATACTCTAAACTGTTATCAAACTCATGAAGATAACATGAAGTTATATTATGAATGCCAAGAAATAGAAGATATCCCTTTAAATTCAAGGACTGTGAGGAGGAGGCTGAAAGGGTATGTGAGACCAACAAGTGAGAGAGAGAAGTGCAAGAACAGAGAGAAGACAGAGAGCAGAGAGAAGGCAGAGCGCCGTGGTAGACAGTGAGGACCCGGGAGAGGCAAGGAAAGATCTCTGTGCATAACGGAGCAGAAGGTGGTGGGGCTCAGGGAGAATGCAGAGCCGACGTGCATCAGAGCCGCTCCAACATGTGGCCAGAAATGCCGAGCAACAGGCGTGTGAGAGTGAAAGAAAGGCAACCAAGTTTGAGGAGAAAGCAGTGATGGCGTGACCATGGAATCAAGGGGGGTGGCAACAAGAAGGAAAGAGAATCAAAGTCCTGCAGGTACAGCCGACTTTGCCCGGAACTCAGAAGGTAAAATGGGGAATGAGAATACCCGCAAACCAAGAGGGACTTATTATAAGCTAAGCGAAACTCCTCCAAGTACTAGTAACTACTAGACAAAATCCAATGAAACAGAACTGTTTGAATGAGCTCAGAAGAAATACGAAAACCATACAGTGGGAAATAAATAAAAATGAAGGCTTATCACTTTGGAAAAAAGGCAAGGCCCACCAATATCGTGAAGAGAAGAAAGAGAGCACAAGAAAGAAAGACATTTCGGAAGACCAAACATGTGAAGCCAGGAAGCCCAACCACATACATGAAAATGGACCCGGGGAACAGGGAAATTATAACAATTATTTTTTTAATTTGTGTTTTCCAGTGCAAAAGTACATTTACACAATTTTTAAAGAACCATTTGAAGGTACAATAATGTTAAAAGAACAAATAAAAAAGAAAAGGTAAAAACGATTATTAGTAGAGGACACAGTGCAAAACACATGAGGCAAAGTCCTCATACAGATAGTAGAAAACGGAAATAAACAGACCAATTTCTACCACACTGTGTTCAAGTCATTTTTTTTTTGACAACTTTATTTAAATATTTATCAAAAGAAATACATATCATTCCAAAACAACAATTATGATAACAAGAAAACAACAAATAAAACGAAAAAGCATTATACAAGTTGATACAAATAGTACAGAATAAATAAGAAAAATCTATCAATTATCTCTAATTTTTTTTTGTACTTGTCCATAACGATTACCCCAACGGAATGTTGTTGATGCACGCCAGGTCCCTAACACCTTGTTCTGATACCTTTGTTAGTTCCATAAAAGTAACCATTAACACTCTGACCAAAGCAATAATGAGTGAGATTTGAGGAATTGTCATAAATCTGCACCACAGGTCCTGAGATAGGATCTGCGATGTTGAATGTAAAAATCTGCCAAAACTCCTGATTCTCAAATCTAGGAAAATCGGACAACTCATCACAAGAAGGAATACATTTTCGTTAGCCCCTGTATCACATACTTTACAAGTTATTAAATCTCTGGGAATGCCTAACATGAGGCCTATATTTTCCAAAGTGGGCAGACAATGCAATTTGAACTTTAGATATCAGTGCTGAATTTGAGCATATGGACATTTTGCTAAATATCCCCAGGGAACCGTTAGAGGGAGAAAATATAACTCTTTACCAGAATAGAATTTTAATCTGTCTAGATCTTGTAGATCCATGATTCCATCCCAGGTGTTGAGCTTCCTCTTCAATACTACATGTCACTCTAGCCCTATCAGCTCTAGTTCTTACCTCAGCCTATTTACTCGTTTCCCAAAGGTTTTTAGATACGGATTGGAGCCTGTTGTCAATGCAGCCGCGAGATAGAATCCAAGTGCAGAGTCATCTGCACGTTCAAAATTACCCATCAAGGAGAGTGTTCTCCTGGTATCATGAGCCCAGAAGTAGATCAGACCCAGTTCCAGTCTGATGACACTTACTGGAACTGATACTGGAAAACCCAAAGCCCGCTTAAAAATTCTGTCTTCAAGAACATGGAAAACCATCCTGTCACTAATATTTAGGAGTTGGCACCCATAAAGAACAATTGGTGAGAACTTCACTTTATAGAACTCAATAAATGGTGATAAGGAGAATGCACACAATTTACTTTTTCTGGTCATCAAAAGTGAAGTGCATGAGCAGATTTTTTCTTCTAATCGAGTTACCAGGTATTCTCGATGCGTAAGTACTGAGATAGTATCTCCCTGGTAGCAGATTGAATTAACTCTTTTAATTGAAGTGTTATTCAGTGTCCAGGTGAAATTCTTTGTGTTCTTGCTAGTTGAGGAGATCATTCCATATCATTTACTTGGATTTATCTGTAGATCATTATTTTCCTGATATTTTTGTAGGCCATCAAGTCGCCGCTGTAATCCCAGTTGAGTATTATCCATAAGCAATAGATGGTCTGCATACTCAAGTCACCTTAGTTTCAAATTTGACAAGCTAGGGTCACCCCATTCTATAATCTTTGCCCATAAATCTGCAAGGTATAGGTTAAATAATATAGGGACGAGCACACACCCTTGACAAACACCTCTTTTTAGAGGGATCTTACTTGATAATTCCCCCAGCATGTTTAGCCTTACCTTGGTCAAGTTATCAGTATATAGAAGTTGGATCAAAGACAGGAGACCCAGGTCTAGCCCCCAGGTAGACAACATAAACCAGAGTCTTGAAATATTAATATTGTGAAAAGCGGCCGACAGATCAATTGTGGCCACATACAATAATCGACTCGTTGGAGGACCAATGTCCGACAGGCAAGCTGTTACAGTAATACCACTAACTGTTGATCCACTACCTCTCCTAAAACCTGGCACCCTCGGCCCACTGTGTGAGTCCACCAAGAAGTAGTGTCACGAAGATCTTTGATGTAGTGTTGATCAATGAAAGTGCTCTTTACCAGGCTGGGTTCTCTCTCTCTCCCCTTTTAAAGATTGGTATAAGCTTTGAGTAAGACCGGGAGGCTGGGAAGATGTGATCATTAATAATGTTGGTAAATACATGGTATAAAATATTCGATCAGGGAGCAGGATTGCTTTTGATAATCCCATTTGGTACGCTATCTGGAGCAGATGCTCCAGAAAAATTTAGTTTGTTTATGGTGAGCTCTATGTCTGTCCGATCAAAAAGCAGCTCTTGGCACAAGGCCACCAGAGTATTCACAGTGATTAAGCCCTACTTGGCTGCACGCATGTCTCCATATTACCCTATAAAGTACTGAACCCAGGCCTCTTCCGATACTCCCGAGGACTGGTGAAGGGACTGATTATTGCCCTTGTTGTTTAGAATCCACCAGATCCCATGAGTATTGTGCCTGGTAATTTTCCTCAAGAGATCTTGATTTTTTGCTATATATTTCCCCATATGGAATACTCGACTCCAAGTTCTAAACTGCTGCTTCATATTTTTGCTCCCACTCTTTTAATAGGCATTTTGTGAGCTGTCTAATTTCTCTTCTCATTTGAGATTTTCATTTTTGAATTTCCCTATCATAATTCCGTTCTTTCCCTGATGCAGGAATCTTAGGTTGGAATAGAGGAGTTTCTTTCCTCCGTTTTCTCAATTTCAAGAGAATTTTTTCGGGTTGGAATATAGGAGCTTGTCATGTGTAGATAGTTCATTCCACCACACAGAAAGATCCAAATTAACTAAATTTAGATTGATGCTATACTGGGAAACCCTATTCCCCAGACCTGATACCTAGATACTCTAGAAGCTCCCATGGGAGCGAACAGCTTACTGCTAGATGTAACATTGCATGATCACTTAATAAAGTTTGTACTATATTGAAGTCTACCACCTCTTCTACCTCAAAATAATTAAGAAAAGTGTAAACAAAGAGGGAAGTGGAGAAAGCATTAGACCAAGTGGACATCTCTGCAAAAGACCCTCCCCACCCCCAAAGAGTTGGTTTGTTTGAACAAAAGTCCACCTGGACAGAAAATTGGACCATATTTTCCCAAAACTGGCATTGCTCGACAGGTGGATGAGTGGATTAACCCCAGACAGATCGTCAAGATTATCCCAGCCCCCATCTCCAGTCAAGCAATTGCGGTTAAAGTTTCCTGCTACAATTACAGAGCCAGTCGGGTAATCTGCCAACCATCCATCTCGTATATTACCATATCCGCATCCATTCTTATGAGACTGAAATATACAATAAACATCAGCATAACTTTTTTGCGTTCATTGCTATCATACATTGTTGTTGCTATAAAAGCGTCAGAATTAACAGGGAAATTGTAATTGAAACTTGAGCTACTATAAAAGATAGAGGGGAGTGTAACAGAGATACCGGAACCCTGCAATGGGGATAAAAGGAACCTAGAAAGACTTAACCTAACCCGTAGAATAAGGGAAATAGCAGTCCCCTAAAAGACCTGAAGAACCTGATATAGTGGATGATAAGAGAGTATTCGCTTATGGTCTATTGAATAGAGCAAGGAAAGTGAGACCAGAAAGAATAAGGAGAAGGGAATTACTAACCCCTTAAAAGAACTGTAAACATTGATATAGTGGATGGCACAAAACTATTGACATATGCTCTACGGAAAGGAATAAGAGACATAAGAAACATGTGACAAAACACAAGCACTCGGAGAAGGGAGTCATTCTCCTGACCTTAGTTAGTTAAAATAGTGGTAGTGTCAGAGAGCTTAGATTTGGACAGAGGGTGGATTTGTTTTTGGACATTCACCCCGACTGATGAGCACCTTAGTTAGTAGGATAGGCAGGGAACACCCCATAGTAATAGGGGGAGATAAGCCTTATTTTACTTTAAATAACTTCACAGTATGAAGATATCTTTACTGCCTCGCTGTCCCTGTTCTGATCCTCCATAACCACTAAAGTAAGGCAAGGGTGGATAACTACACAAGTAAAGTTTCTGACACAAGGGAATCCTGAACTTCGTGGCATGGCCCACTAATCCGTTCATCCTTCTGAGGTTGATAAATCATGTACCATTCAAAATGGGGTAAAAATAACACCTGTATACAGCGTTTAGAAGTTGAAGGTGTATAGCATGAAGCGCTATTCAAGAACACCATATCATTAATATCGTGTTCATCTTTCAATGTGTCTAAGCTACTGCGTAATTCTTTGTGCTAATCCTTGTATCTCTCAATAGCACTCTTGTATCTGTCTTGTTCATTATGTATGTATATTTATTGTAGAATGCTGAATATAGTCTTACGGCTTTGTCAAATCTCTGGGGAGATAGTCAAGTGATTGGAAGGTGAATGGTAGAGAGGGGTGTTAGGAGAGAAATCAGCAGATGACAGCGACAAGAAAAAGGGACTGTCATCAGATAGAGATTATTTAAGGAATAGCGACTTAGAGTCTAGAACCAATGTCACAGGCATGCATTTCTCACCCTCGTTCCAATAAAGTCTGCAAAAAGGTTGATTATCTTTATATGTCTCAGTCGCTATGCAGTGGTGGAGCACAAAGGGGCATAGAGGGGTCCACCCCTGGCCCTCTCCTCATTGCCCGGCTCCATGAAAGTCTTTCACAGTGACCATAGTGGAATAGACAGATTGTGGGTGCAGCTTCATGAAAGTGATTCACAGTGACCATACTGGCATAGGTAGATTGTAGCCTAGCTGCATGTAATTGGCTTAAAACACAATGGTGGCATGTAATATGTGCACAGGCCTTTACTGGATTTGTTCATGTGTTCCCCCAGAGAGTCAATTACAAATGACATGGCTTTTTACAGCATGGTTCTCTAAACCTGTGCTGTAAAAGGCACAGCAATTGCAACTCTGCCGAACCACTTCACATTACTTAGGGCCCCCTCACTACATGTGCATGCTCATGTGCATTGTGTGATGTTAATGCCACCGACCTTCAATCGTTTACAATGCCAGTGCCCTCTCAGGTGCCACCAGTCCACGTTTTCCACCAAGAGTTGCCTCCAGCACTGACACTTTGAACCCCTCTCTGTTACTTTTTTCGTATATTTTTGAAATCTTATAAGAGCACACACAGGGCAACTGCTGGACTCATTGAGCCAGCAGTTCTGAAAATGTCAGGTCATTCATGAATGGGGGCAAGATATGACTCTGGTTTACTGAGAGTAGCCAAGCCTCTAGATTGTTTGGGCTTTTCAGATGGTTTTCTTTTCCTCACACTGGCTTTGAAGATTGTTCCAGAGCGTTGGTGCCTGCACTGAGAAAGAGCCTCCGCCTGTAGGATTTTTTGAAGTGTCAACCTCCATGGAGCCTTGGCTGTTTGTCGATTTTGTCGCAAACGAGTCAAAGATGCACTTTCATCAGGAATGTTGTAAACACAGGGCCAGCTGACAGAGCTGTGATCTATTGGTGAAGAATTTCAGGAGCCCACAATGTAATCCATGGTTTTAGCCTATCCTGGCAAGAAGCAGCCCAATGACCAGCTGCACTCTGCGTGGGCCAAGGATGAATGGAAGAATCCTGTGCAAAATCTTAAATGTCAGAACCAGTCTACACTGCATGGGGGATCCGTGCATCGGGGGATGCTTTATGATTCTCCCATTTTCCAGTGGTTGCTAGCATGTGTGCAAAGGTACTATGCGCATCTTTTGTGGACTCTTCAAGAAGTACTCCAACTCCAAAAGTGTTTTGGGGCTGCAGCTTATGCAATGTGGGGGTAACTCTTTATAAATAGCAAAGCAGCAGTAGTAAGTAGAGTCGGGTGAGTGTAACTGCAAGATGTATCCACCATGTCTATCACCCACGCAATTACAGAGCCCAAACATACAGGAGTGGAGGAGTTGCATCCTAGATCAATGGGAAAATGTAGGCAGGACACTGAGACTCCCCGTTGTAACCATTAACTTGTTGAACCTGGGAAATATGAAAACTGTATTGCCAAATAAAGAGGGGGTCCACTACAAGAGTGAAACTGTCAATTGAAGCCACACATTTGCCAGCTTTAATTCCAAAAGCAAAACCAAATAGGTGTTGGCTGGAAGGTCTTAGAATTAATCATAACCTCTGGCAGCGCTCTCGGCAACTCTCCAGAGCATGACGTTGGTTCCTAAAGCAACCATTACTCGGGCACTGCCATCATAGCAGAGCCAAACCCCAGCCAGTGTCATGCATTGCTCACAAGGCCTCGGGTTGTGCTGTTTTACAAGGAACATCTGCTCTTGAAATTAATCTGTACAACTCATTTGAGTTTTTGTTTTTTGTTTGCACTCAAATCCATTTTGACGTGACCCTCTCTTTGCCCCCACATGTCCTGTTTGAGCTGTGGGTCCATGAATTCCATGTTATATTTGTATCTATAACATTGTATGCAGTGCATGTCCCAGTCATTGCTCAGTCACACAATATAGCCACTTGAAATGTGGGCACTTTGCTAGGGGCAGTCCTTTGCCATGTCAGAGGCGCCCCCAAGTCATCCACTGGGCCCACTGGGCAAGGCTTCTGCGGGAATTCAGTGGTGACTTTGCCTGGCGCATGGCCAGCAATCCCCTGTTTAATTATGTAGGTGGGGCACTGATTACTATTGCCGTCTGTGCGTGCATGAACATAACCATGGAGGAGCTAATTCGGTCGACAGCATCTAAAAGCTCTTTTTTAAAATCCAGAGGCTTGACTGATTTCAAATAGAACTCATGAATGTGATGTCCTAATATTTTGTTTTTAATATATCCATAATCACACGTTCCGAGGGCCGTATCCGGTGGTAACGTCCCTCGCTCTGACCTTTCATGAGGGTCCTGAAATATTACCACCAGGTACGGCCCTCAGAACCCGTGATTATGGCTATTAGCACACCGGGCCAATAGGAATGTATTTCTTTGAAACAACGGGCCATGGCGAGCGCACAACCCATTGTTGCAAAGTAATACTAACCTAACATGGCTGCCATGGGAATGAAATCGAGGCTCATACCGTAGCTTCTCTTCCATTTCCATGGCAGCCTTGCAGATATGATAGGAGCAGCACTGTGGTGCAGCAAGGACTACAGGTAAGTAGGAGGTAGGGAGGTTGGTTGAGAAAGAAGTGGGGACCCCGGGAAGAGGAGGATAAATGGCAGAGTGGTCGCTGTCAGTTTGTTCGGAATGTGGTCTTTTACTGTGAGGTTCAGCAGGAATCTCAGGGACCAAGTCATGAAAAACGATATCTGCCTCAAAACACAAAAGCAAACTGGTTTACCTGAACTGTGGAGTATGGACCCCTTGAAAGGCCGTGCACCATGTGGCAAGTGTAAATGCTTCTGCACCACCTCAAGCTAACACAAGGTAGATACAGGCCCGAATACACAGAGGCACTGCTGTCATTTACACACTGTAACACAGAAATGCTCATCTATGCAATCTGGTGCCCTTGTCAACTCATGTATATCAGAAAAACTATAAGAAAAATAAAAACAAAAATCAGCTAACCTAAAAGCTGTATATGGAAACAAGATCATAGAAACACCTACTGTAGACCACTTTATCACCAAGAACCATAGTTGTGATGACTTCAAATGGACAGTATTGTTAAAACTATGGAAGGTTAAAGACAGCAATGCTGACAAAGATATGCTGTTAAGGAAGGAGCAAGAATTGATTGTATCCCTAATAAGAACCATCCCCTCCAGAACTATTAAGGACAACATTGGTTCACCCACTCCAGCCTTGGCCGATCTCTGAAACCACTCTTTCGCCACTGGGTTTTCCCCTCTCCTCTCAAGCACTACCTTGTGCACCCCCCCAAAAAAGCCTTCTGCTTACCCCTCCATTGCGGCAAACTATTGCCCAACCTCTGTCCCTCCTTTCCTGGGCAAACTCCTGGAGAGATTGGCTATCTCCCAGTTTACCCTCCACACTGAAGCTGTTGGTTGTGTCTGTGGCCATCAGTTTGGCTTCAGATCAGCCAGAAGCACGGAAACTGCTCTCCTGAACACCCGTGAAGGTCTTCTCTCTCACCTTGACTCTAACTCTCTTCATTCTCCTTGACCTTTCCTCTGCTTTTGACATGGTGAACCACAACATTCTGACCACTCGTCTCTTCAATACCTTGGGAATACCTTGGGAATCACAGATCAGGCTCAGGCGTGGCTGTCCTCTTTCTTCTTGTACCATCTTTCCAAGGTTCAAGTTGGGTCTTTCCTCTCCTCCACCACACTCTCCTCATGTGGTGTTCCCCAGGCCTCTATCCTCTCTGTCTGGTTTTTCAATGTCTATCTGGCCCCTTTGCCATCCTGATCGCTACCTTTTCTTCTAACTTTCAGTGTTATGCAGATGACACAGAGCTCTCGTTCAGGCTATCCTCGGCCTCCTCCTCCTCCTTGCTCATCCCTGACTGTCTATCTGCTATTCAGGCACGGTGCTCCTCTAATGGTCTCTGCCTGAATGTCATTGAGACAGATATCCTCATTGGGACTCCTGCTTTTCCCCTCTCACTCTGGCCGGCCTCCCTGGGCCCTCTGCCCTCACTCTCTTGTGAGGCAAATAACCTTGGGGTCATCCAGGCCCGCAAATTGCGCAATTTGCATTACATTTTATCAGAAAACTCCCTCTTAGGTATTATTCAAATGGTCTGTCACAAAGGAATGAATTGCCATTTGCAACTGTGGCTACTTTATCATTGGTGGCCTAGACAATTTTATGCCTCCAATCCGACACTGGGGTCATCTTCAACTCCAGTCTCTCTCGCCACACATCGCAGACATTGCCAGAAAGTCCCACTTCCAACTGCACCTCCTTAGAGCTATTCTTCTCTTTCCCAACTTCCCCACAGAAGCTCACAGTCTCCAGAGCCCTGGTTCTCTCTAGGCTGGACTATTGCAACAGCCTCTTTTTCAATCTACCTAACCCTACCCATCGCTGTCTACAACTCATCCAGAACAGGACCGCAAGACTAATCCTTGGCCTCAAGCTCAGGGACCACATCTCTCCAGCTCTGAAATCCCTCCACTGACTCCCGGTGGCTGCAAGGATCAAGTTCATGACCCTCTGCATTATCCACAAGGCTTTCTGCGGCCGGGGCCCTTACTATCTCCAACGCTCTCTTCCTAAGCACCTTCCAACTAGGGTCCTATGTTGGTCTACTTCCAAATCTCTGCGGGTGAGTTGCTTCTCCAAGCAGAGACTGGGTGGTAGATCTCTTTCCTCTGCAGGTGCCTCCCTCTGGAATGGCCTCCCTGCCTCTCTCCGCTTTGAGCTGGATCTCCTTACGTTCCGTAAGTTCCTCAAGACCTTCCTCATCTCCTCTTCCTTCTCTCGGCCTCGCCTCTGCTAACCTTTCACTTTCTCCTGCACCGCTATGCTGACTGGCTGCTTGATGTCATACAGGACACCAGCACTCCCCAACCCCCGTCCAGTCCCACTGCATTTGCTATTTAATGCATAACTGCCGCCTGGCATACTTTGCACTACCTGGGTGTAACTCCCTTGGGAGGCCCAGCCCTTCTTGAACTTAACTCAGGGCCCTGTTGCACTTCCCCCCCCCCCGGACCCTTCCCCTGCACTTCCTGTCTGTGCAATTCACTATCTAAATTATACTAGGCCTAGCAAGATTGTTTGTCTTGTTTTCTCTTGCCCCCCTCCCTTGCCTGGTTGCACGTTGAAACCCTTGAGTATAGGCGCATTATAAATAACATATCCATCAATCAACCAATCAAAGTAGACTAACAGTGGGAAGCATTATCATTCGATACTGGAATAGGCCGCTGGGTGCCCACTCTAAGATGGCGCTGTTGCTCATTTTGATACAGCACAGGAAAATAATGTTGCCTAAATGCCCATGTGACCACTATGTACGATGATCACGTGAAGGGATGTTTTTTTGCTACATGCTGTCCCGTACGCACTGGGCAATATAAAAAGCAAGATCTGCGCACGTAGGAACGAGTGCGTCCTAGCGAGCTGTCCCGCGTCGCAGATGGAGATGTGACGACCACTTTAATAATTAAGTTGGTATGACAGGGGGCGCCCTCCTGTTTTGTTGTGCTAGCGAACTGCTGCGCACGAGTTCTTCGGAGGGTATGACTACTGTCACTCTGTCCCCCTGCAGGTTAGCAACTGAACCAAGCGGTACCCAAATACCAGCCCGGAGGAAGGGTTAGGCACCGGGTTATGGTTTATGACCGTGATTAAAGAATGTGGTGACTGATTAGCAACAGTGCCTACAAAAATAATACAAGTAAGTGAGCAAACACTGGAGGTGTAGCTGAGGACCTGGCGATAGTACAAAATGTGGAGGTTCTGGTGCCTCCTGGATTAGCCTTAAACTCCGGTTTTGTTTCTATTTTCTTTCAGATACTGCACTTATTGCATCTCACTCTGTATAGTGTATCTACCTGTTTTGTCATTATCACGCTTCATGTATGCCCATACATGATCTGTGTAACAACTGTAAACTCTCTGTTCTGTAAGAAAGCACCCAGATGCCTTTGGGATTGGCGCGCTATATAAGCTTCAAAATAAATAAATACACCCTGACATATGTATTCTAGAATTGTCGAATGAGACGAGTAAAACATAAGGTAAGCAGCTAATGAGGTCAATAGCATGTCTATATCAACCTAGATACAAGAAAGCATTTGTCTGAAAGAGTATTGCTGGTTTCTATTCACAGATGCAATTGGCTGCTACAAGCAAGTGGCTGATGGGCGAATTTGAATTGTGGCCGAACTGAAGGGCTATTTTGGCCAAGTTGACCAATAATCCAGCTGGCTGAGTAAAAAATATCGTAGCAAGGGTTTACAATGTGCAGCCCTTGCAGGTGCAGTAGTTCAGATATACCCTGTTTGGGGGGTTGTAGGTTGTGACGCGCCAGGAAGTGCAGTTACGCTGACGTTAGTAAAGCAGTGTGTTTCCTGTCCTGGAGATATACCGCTAGGGTTTTTAACTTTGTGCCGGATCTTTTTGAAAACAGCCCCTGAAGAAGTTCCAGAGATTTTGACTGTTGTGTAGGAACTTACCATGTTGGGTTTCTAGAGTACGGATGGTTTATCTACTCAATGAGTTGTTAGGATTTCAGTATTGGTGTTTACACCAATGTTTGTTTACAAGCACGGGAACCCTTTACCAGTACATTACACTTTATGGTCAAAGTACTGCAATATATTTTAGATATAGGGCCTCATTACGAGTCCAGTGGTAACCGAGGCGGTAAAACCGCCTGGTTACCGCCGGACTCGTATTACCATTCCGCCTCCGTGACTCCCAGAAATACCAGGGCATTGCAACCCTGGTTTCCCGGGAATTCCGGAGGTGGAATGGTATTAATCCCCATTCTCAGTGAGTCCCATAGGACTCAATGGGAACAGGGATAATGGAAACACCGGCATCATCTCGTGATGGTGCTGGTGTTTCCACATCCGCCTGCAGGCGGGAGGTGTTAAAACCGCCAGGTCAGACCTGGCGGGTTTGACGCCTCAGCATGCAGGAGTTGTGATCGCCCGGCATGGAAACAACGGTGGCGGCGGGTTTACCGCCACCGTTGTTTCCATACCGGGCGATTTGTAATGAGGCCCTCAATGTTCTTTGATATATATGTGTGTCGTATATGTGATATGTCAAATTAATGTCTCTGGCTAATCTCCCTGGTCTTGATGTGTATGATTTAATACAAAAGTAAATAAAAGTTGATGATTGAGCAAGAACGATTTGTTGTGCCGCATCTAGCATTTCTACCTGCAGTAGCATCTGAGGAGGTTTTTTTTGTTTGTGCATGCTAATTTACCAGGGATACGCTAGCTGCTGCTTTAAAAAGTACCCGGGCGTCTCTCCTTGTTTGGTCTCTCTCTCTCTCTCTCTCTCTCTCTCTCTCTCTCTCTCTCTCTCTCCCTCTCTCTCTCTCCACTTTCATTTGTGTGCTGCGTGTACAATTTCAGGCTGCCGCACCTACTGAAGAGAATTGATAGAATTAGGACTTCAGTTGCAGGCCAATAAAAACAAAAGAAGGACTACAATACAAATGGGATGATAATGAAACTGTAGTCGTACTTCTATATCGGAGGCCTTTCCCAGCGAATGTTGGAGGCACAGAGCGCTGTCTAGAGATGAGAAGACCTAGAGTAAGGGGAGAAGATATGGGGGAGGGGGTTCAAAGTCAATCAGTTTGGCAAAAAACCGGGGCGGTATCCACCCGACACCCAAATCCCGGGACAGGGTTTTTAAACTTTAAAAAGTGTCGGGCCACCAGGACGGAGGGGTAAATACCGGGATGGTCCTGACAAAACCATGACTTCTAGTCACCCTAGAATCGAAATCTGAAAAGGCTGCCGGCGTCTTTCAACCACGTCACAATGAGACTGGCTCTAATACGGGAGACAAGGAGGCAAGTGTGTCCAGTCTGCATGTTAATGAATCCAGGGGTTGAGCTAGCCTCAATTCTGGGGGGGAAGGGAGAGTTTGGATTACCTTTTTAAAAGCTGGTCGTGAGTGGGGTCAGTAACCAATTGCACTATGGCCCAGGTGTCTGAGTAGCTGTTAGACCTTCCTTTGGCCCATATCTTTCACGCCAATTCAGAGGCTTTTTCGTTCACAAAGCGATGCTTGTCATCCGAGCTCTGGGCCATCTAAAAGCTGAGCCCAGCAGTTAAGTCTTAGGCTTCATCAAAAGGGGGTCTATTCATATCGTGACTTTTTGTGTGCATGTGTGCCGTGGCGCAACTAGACCCAAACCTCGGCGGAGTGGGAAGGTGCTAACCGGGGCCCACTGGAGGAATGGGCAGTCTGTGAGGCCTGCTTCCAACTTAGAAAGGAATAATTTTTTCTAAAGCGGCTGTCCTACCTACCTCCATATAAGAGGCTCTGCTCCCTTTCTGTTTGTCCTGGTGAGGCAACGTGTCCAGAGACGTTTTTATGAGAGGGCAAAAGGGGCACTTGCCCAGGGCCCCCACCTTGGAGGGGGCCCCACAAGGCTCGCTGATCTGAATAAGTAAGATTCCATTGTTCACCAGTCTTAAATAGCACACTTTAATGGGGTGCTGCTGAGGCTCTAAACCGATTGCCTTTCTGTTTTGACAAGTGCATTTTGCCTTGATCAATTCATCATGTATTGCTTTCTGTATTCACTGTGGTATACAGTTTGTGTGTTCCTTATGGCACAACTCTGTAGCATTCTTTCCTTCCTGTGGGAATTATGTTGATCATGTGCAATAGGCAATGGTGAAATGCATATCGATAAATTGAGTGTCACAATGGTTCAGAAGTTCGCTCAGTGTGTGAAGCACCGATTGCAGAGGTATGTGTTCATATGCAAAATTAGAATATCACATTCCAGCAGGGCTGGCTGAGCCTTTCCTATGTCTGAAGTTTACAAACCTGCCTGCATATGTACTTGGTTTTGCAGAACAACATCTGCAAATTATCAGCAATGTACCTGTAGCAGATAGGGACTGCTATTAAAACTAACATATCATCCTTATAGTGAAGGTCTAGAAATTGGTTTGTTCAGATGGGGTGTTGTAAAACCTATGCAATCGCCTCCAATGATTGCATAAACTGTTATTCCAAGAGGTGACTAAATATCCAAATTCAAGACTATGGAATGACAGCGTTCATGTTTGTATCCTGGATTTGCCAGCAGACGATACAGTGATCCTGGTCAAATCATTTAATATATCTTATATTACCGTGCTGTCTTCTGTGAGGTTTGCCTTCTTGCATGCTGCTGTTATCGTTTTTCCCATTACTTGATCTTTCTTCTTATGTAGGCCATTTGGGTGGAAGGGGTGGTAGACAGAAGAGAGCGGACCATATGTTTCAGGCCTCAGGCAAGCATATTTTAAGGTCTGCTTTTTTGACACAAAAAACGGTTTGCTTTTTGGTAAAAGTCCAAGGTTTTTATGCACTTATATTAATGAAAATGTCACAAGCCATTGTTTTGGAAGTATCTCAAACGTTAAAATACAAAAGACAAACCCAGATTAAATTAGTTAAATCACATCGATTTGTGTGCTGGTTCTTATATACTTTCCCTTGATGATGGAGAGAATGAAGCTAGAATCATTCCCATTTTGCATAACACCCTTCTATAATATTTTATTTAAAAATGGTCAGGTTTGGTAATGTGATTTTTGTACTTTCCAAGTCCGTTTTTATATAAAATGAGATTGTTTTAGTTCATGGTACGAACTGGAAAAGAAAGTGTTCAAACGCAGAATTTTCAGATTTGGCACAAATCCCAGCTTCACCCCTTAACAAATGTGTGATCCTGGGCATCTCATTTAATCTTGCATTGCCAGTCCCTAAACCTTTCAAAATTGTCAGCCCTTCAGAGTGATTTCCGTCTCATGGTATGATCATCATAAAAGCCTTATTCATGGTCTCACTGTGTTAATAGCAAGCATATTTATATCGCACACCACAGGCATTTGTTCCTTTGATATCTAATGGCAACACTATTTAAAAACCATATCACACTTCTAATCTCAGTCTGTCTGGATAAAGACACCTTCCTGGTAGCTTCTAATCTGCCTCCACTATCCATGCTATGGTATGATTAGCATTCTCATTCCTTCCAAATGGTGGTCTCTATCGATACATGAGCACTTTTGCATTCTGTGAGGCAGCTAATGTGAGTTCTCTGTCTATTATGGGTTACATGTACCTTTTACATAGGTACTACATTAACACTACATCGACCTTCCTGGATGTCATTGATAAAAAGTATCCATTATGTACTAGAACATTAACCCCTTTGTTGACTGCTAATGTTGGTCTTCAAATGCTACTTGTTTATCATTCTGATTAGAGTAAGAATGAAGAGGGCAGACGTGCTTATTATGCTGCGAGCAGCATATCAACCTACAGGTTGTGAGCACGATGGGTGGGGGGTGGGGAGCGCGACCAGTATTCTTGATCCCTTAATTCCTTTGGTTTGGTTGAAGGGGGCCCCAAAGATGTCTGTGCCCAGGGCCCCAAAAGTGCTTAAGATGGCCCTGAACGCGTCACCTCCCATACTACTGCTGTGACGTTCCCGAGACAAATGCCCCCATCCCAGCTGCCCACTAGACACTGAGGGCCTCGTAGGCACTGCTTATTGATTTCTTTCTTAAAGCGGAGCATTTAAAGTGAGAGCGAATTACCAGTCATGGCCCATTTAAGAGACCACTATTTTGGACAAGACGTTCGTAACGGTTCTTTTTTAAGAACTGTAAAGGGCCATTTTTATTTTGAAAGCACACGCAAAGAACCAGATAGCTGCCTAAAATATATGCCCTCCTCCAGAACAATTACATATACCACACAAAACAATTTTAAAGGATCTGCCTTATTTTCACATGTTCATATTTACCATGCCAGAAAACGTTTATTTTTGGTAGAATGTAACCTTTTCCTCACCTTATATATGAAGCATGCCTCTGGCAGACATTGAAACACAAACTGCTAACCTTTTCCCACATTACCATTTGTTATGAATGTTTCAGTCTTCAAAGAACATTTTCATAATCCACTAACCATTGTTTGCCTTCTGCTGAATTTCATTCTGGTATTTGTAGTCTTCCATTCAATCTGGGGGAGTAATGCCACAATTGTAAACATTTTGCCTAGCATATTTATATAAGGATATATATATTTGCGTGAGTACTTTACTATGGTTTGTGTAGTTTTCAAGTTCTCTTTAAAAAACAGAGTATCAAGGAAAGCCAAATGTGGGAGTGAGAAAGGTAAGGATGGGAGGGAAAGTGAGTCATGACTATATATATATGCCTAGGATGTGGCAAGAGAGGTTGCAACCCTGGAGACTGGAGGGGTTATTTTCTCTGGTCCTGGCCCTGGGCTGATTTTCAGGGCACAAGTCAAGGATACACGAGGGTGGACAGTGTTTGCCCCGTTTTTTTTGTGGACTGACGCAGCAACCCATGTTAGGTGTTTTTGATGGCAGCATTAAAAAGATTTGCTTGCTCAAGTGTTCGGCTACTAGGATTTCGGTTTTACCCAAATTGACCTTTTACAATTGACCTTTTGCACAATTGACCTAATTATAGTGGTCCTAATTGACCTTCTGCACAATTGACCTTTATATTATTTTAGTTATTTTATATATGTATTGGGTTGGTTTTGGATTATAAATAATATAAGGGGTTTGGGTGGGGGATTTTGGATAGGGTGGGAGGGTTGCGGGGGGTTTCCCCCCGCATATATGTCCTAATTGACCTTCTAAATTAGGTACATTCTCCCGAGGTCAATTGTGAAAAGGTCAGTTAGTATACAAACAGGATTTCACCCCAGGTTTTTTATGTTTCCAGTGCAGACGCTTACACACAAGACCGCATAAAAGTGTTATCAATGCACACGTCTCCTGTTTGCATTTTGTTTTCCTTGGAATATTTCATTATAAATTGTTGGCTTTAAAAGGTGGCCACCTTTTATACTTTTCCAGCATAGTTATTGGACATTCTCCTCTTTCAAGTTATTTTTCCAGTTTTTACTTTGTTTTAAAGGCATATGCTCATTTGTCTATTGCAATTTCTTCTAAAGGGAAAGGTCAATTGTTCTAAATTTGTACATTTCACTTTAAGATAAGTTAACTTACTGTGCATATATTAATGGGTGGTATCTTTTGATCTTTGCCATGGGGGCAGAGATTACCACAATGAGTGACACAAGGAAGCTGTACCTATTCCCAGATTGAAAAAACACATTTTACAGCACATTTTGCAGCAGGAATAGAAACAAGTCAAATGATTTGCACGAAGGTCTAAACATATAACATCTCTGCAACAGTCAGCCTAATCTGCTGAGCTGTCTTTGCAGCATTCTGCTATAGGATCCCCTGCTACACCTGCAAAGCAGCTTTGGCCTGCCCACCCCCTCCAATCAAAGGTCTGGTGGTCCATTAACAAGGCTCCTTTTTCTTTCTGAAGTGAGCAGCACATGCTAATTCTGAAAGATGCATGCTAACACATCACCAAACCTGAACCCAGCAGGAAAGGAGAAAGACATCCTGATACAACCAGTGATTTAGATGAGCATGACAAGAGGAATGGGTGCACCTAGACCCTATGCCACATGTACTCAGCTCCTACGCATATATTATTGAGCGTCTTGCCCACCCCCCCACCTTAATTGTCTTGGAAGCGGACACAGATTTGCTAGTTAAATGGAGCTGTCTGAGGGTCTTTTGGTTGGACATTCCCCATTGCAATGCCCAGTGCATAAAGATTCACACCTAAGAAAGGCATCTTACAGACCCAGGCTCGGTTCATCACCTGCATTTTCCTCTGATGGTCATTAGGCCGCTCCTGAAACATCCCATAATTTCAGTGGTGGGGAGCTGGAGCCCAATAGTGCAGCGCGCCGCTGTCTCTGAGTGTGTGTGTGCAGAGTGCCCCTTTGCTGTCCATACTGCTTGTGCTCTGCGTATAATAGAGCTGTGTTCAACTTCTTGTGGGTGTGTGGGAAGTGTGTGCTGATATTGCCTGTGTTGGGAGCCTTGTGCAGCGGTGCATGCATTATATATATTCTGTGTGCAAGAAGCATCCACTGCTCTTGATTGTACTGCACATGTTGTGTTAAGGTTACATGACTGCTGCTCTTTCTGTCCTGGGTCTGTGTGTGTGAGGGAAGCTTGCTCTGCCTTTGCTAGTATTACGCTTGTTCAGTGAGTCCCCAAGCATCCCTCGCCTATAATGCTATTTTTAAGATGTTATATTTCTGGTATGGAGTTTTCAGTTCTCCAGTTCCTTACATGATATGATAAGTCATTTATAACGCGCCTGTACACATGTGTTTCTAGGGGCGACAAGACGAGGGAGAGAGGTTACGGAGGGAGGACAAGACAAGCAAACTTACAAGGCCTTGTGACATTCAGATCGTGCAAGTGCAGTAAGGCAAAGTGCAGGGGAAGGGAACGGGGGAATTGCATATTTGCACTTTGTGGTGTGAGTTAATTTCATGTAGATTACTATTTGAATCCACTTCTTTTTTGGGAGATTATTAATGAATAGAGAAGATAGGAAGATATTCAGCTGCTCGGCACTTCGCAAATATATTTCCGGAAGACCAATATGGTTTAGTCAGAGCCAGCCACGTTAAGCCTGGTTAAGGCCATTGTACAAGGTGATTGTATAGTTCGAAGTGACAATAACACCTCCTCAGTAGTGTAAGGATGGTGTCCATGCCTTTGCCTCATTGAGAAAACTGCCAACAAGTGGCAATGCAGCCCCACAAAGAGTTTAGCAGTTACGCCAAGGCGGGGGCCGGCACCCTTTGCTTTGCCAGACGTTTTGGACTACATCATCCATCATCTCCACTTAATAGTCACTGATGAGTGATCATGGGAGTCGTAGTCCAAACCGTCTGGAGAGGTGCAGATTGCAGGACCTTGCACTAAGGGTTATTGGTAGCATCTGCTGAAAAGTCCTGGTAGTTTCTAACATGTTTTCCTTCAAACTGCTTTAAAAAGTTAGGAACGGAGCAGAATGCAAGCCCAGTCAAGTATTGCCACTGTACCCTCTCTCCTGACACCATTTGCATGATAGAAAACTCTTCACACAACAGGGTGTCGCTCTCGACATTTTCAGGGAAGACAATTTTAGGTTTACCGTCCTTAATTTTCAAGCATCTTCACTCTAAATCTTCAAGCTGTTCACTGGAAAAATCAATACCTATTGGCTTTGCCAATACTTCTTTCATTATTTCTATATTAAACTCTGTGAACAATGGCCTTCTGTGCCCCTCAGCCCCTCTCTTGCTTGCTCTTTACCATTCTATTTATTTATCTCTGCATGTCTCTCCTTTCTACAGAACCTTTCTTGAAGTTCTGGTTAAAATGGCGGCTTTGTGAGGCTTATAACTTTGGTGCCCATGGGCGGAAGTGAATGAAAGTTTGCAAAACCAGGCCCGAGCCATTTCTACTGGGGTAGAAGGGCTACGTTACAGAGGGTTGCCCAAACACCAATGGACAGATTTACACCAAACTTGGGTTAGTAGTTAGAGTGGATCAACTTGAAAACTTCCTTTTGTTCGCCCAAATAACTTCCAGCATTTGTTTTACTTGTAGGGTTTTTCGTGCAGTTGAGAAACTTAAATGAGAACATTGAAACGCTGGCAGTTCCATTATAGACAATGCACTTGAGGAGGATAATAATGACAAGTACACATCCTTTGTCCCAATTCTACAGATTTAAACAGAACAGTTAACCCTCATTGAGTGGAATGCCCTAATAGCAATAATACCCAGCTCACTGGGCCATTATCACCTGGTAATGCCCTTAAATTGTGGCATTATTGCTCTATTCAATTCAATTGGTAACTGGCAGACTGGACAGTAAGCCTGACAGCCGTACAAACACTTTTTTTATGGGCATATAAAAAACACCAGGGACATTTTCTGATCTTGAGCGGGGAATTGCATGCCCCAGAGGCCTTAATTATCCCCCTAAAAAGAGAAAAGCAGCGAAATCAGACTCTGGTGACCCTTTTCTGCTATATCTTGACTGTCGACCGATGTTTTAATTGAACCATTGGGCAGAAACCTCAGAACCCTGATACTGACTCAAACAGATGATTGCATCACAAGCTGCATTGGAGGATCTTTACTTTAAGAGTGGTGTAAAGTTAAAGAGGTTCTGTTAATAAGGGGGGTACTGCATGTGTAATAATGTACTTGTCAAAAAAGGTTGGCTCTAAGGAAGTTCATGTTGTGCATGCGTTATGTATTGGTCCTCTGTGCAATGTGCCAATGTAAGGGGAGGAGATGTGTTGTGTCTGGCAGGCTTAGCTTGGCAGTGGGAATGCAGAAGGAATGTTGTGATGTCATGTGGAGTGTTTGTGTCTGAGTGTCGGAATGCCTGTGGGAAGGTTCTAGGTTGGGCAGGTGGTCAGCCTGAAGCCTGGGTGATGGGCTGCCAGTGTTTCTGTCCTATTAATGTAACTTACTTAAAGACTATGTAACTGCTTGTGAAAGTGTCCTGAGAAGCTGTAATAAACCTAGCATGTCAACCTAAGAAGGCTGGGAGCTGCTTCGTAACAATGGCGACAAGTCGGTCTTAAAGAAGAAGAACCCAAGTGCAAGAAAAAGTAGGAAGCTGAAGAAACCTGCTGCGGGGGGTGCAGGAAAGGAAAGGACAAGAAGAAGGACAACACTG
The DNA here is from genome assembly GCF_040938575.1 of Ambystoma mexicanum. NCBI lineage: Eukaryota > Metazoa > Chordata > Amphibia > Caudata > Ambystomatidae > Ambystoma > Ambystoma mexicanum. The sequence goes on along the minus strand of NC_090921.1, from coordinate 341,677,606 downwards.
CCCCCAACACAAGACCCATCACCCAGGGCGCCAAAGGGGGAGGAAAAAGACCCTGTAGACCCCGTAGCATGAGGGACCAGCAGCTCATGATCTGGAGGAAGAGCTGAGTCCCGGGGGCTGGAGAGGGAGATGGGCCAGAAGATGAAAGGAAGCTGTGTCCCAGTAATGAAATGAGAAGTCATGCTGCATAGGATGTAGAACGGAGCTGGCCCATAGGGAGAAAAGTGATGCTGTCCCGGTTAAGTGAAGTGGGAAGTAGTTACTTTCAAAGTAAAGTGGGAGGTTTGCCCATAAAGGAAGAGCAGAGCTGTCCCATTAGGTGTAACTATATGTCCCAGCAGGTAAAACAAGGGACAAGGCAAACCAAGGGAAAGCTCCCCATGATGAAGAACATGAAAGTAAATGAAGCCAGGGTGAAGGGATGTGTCCTTTGTACTGGTAAAGCGTAAATCGATCATGGCGCATAAAGCAGAGTCAGTAGATGGCAGAGACAGTGACCGTTGGGCGAACAGAGATCTTCACTACCCTGTGTCTGGCAAGGGAATGGTGATGTCAGTATGGAAGTGAACGGAGTTCGCGAATGAGCCAAATGCTCAGGAGATGCAGGAATCGTTGCTTGCGAGGTTTAAACAAGCCGAACTTTCAGGAGTTGCAAGTTCATAACGTTCATTGAGGAATAGTACGGCACACAGAAGTTGAGTGTGCGCTATGTTGTACTGCAGCGGGACGTTCAGGTAGCGGTCTATCCAGCGAAGGGAAAGTATGCGATGGCCCGTTGGAGTACTACTTATGCATTCTGAGCAGCATTGAGAGGGAATAAGTCTATGTATTGTAAATGCAACGCAGACTTGGAGATCTATCATTCTCCCCACCGAAGGAGGAACGGTGCGGGGGCCAAGGTGCTGTTTGGTTGTCTAAAAACTGATGGACAGACCACTGAGATGGTGACGGGTTATCTTCTAAGGATTCAAGGAGAAGGGACTTAAGTATCCTTTTGTGATATTATCCTTGTGTGTTGTGCCACTGATATCTGGTGTTTTAAGAGTGGATGTTTACACTTTGAGGATTTGTAGATACATAGGAGGTGACATTGACGTCTTGTTTTAAGCAAATGCATTTCTGTTTAGCTACTTCAGGTAAAGGTGTGGGTGTTTGCTGCATGGATTTCCCATGATTATTTGTGAGTGGTCTGGGTCATCTTTGAAGACTAGGATTAACCTTTTGAGGACTTTCAGCATTTAGGCCGCTTTATAGCGACATGGACTTTTAGGATTGGATATGGAAATGTGCTCATGACATTTATGGTATTGTATTAGAGTCTAGAACTAACCTTCTTGAGGATTTTCAGCGTTTAGGTCGCTAAATTACGACATGGACTGTTAGGGTTGGATTGGTTCGGAATTCATGAAATATGGTGTTTTTAAAAAAAAGGCATAATTTCAAATGTATAGAGCAATGCAATGTGAACTGTATAATCCCTTATGTGATGCATTGTGTACAGTATAGAAAATCTGCATTGGCGCCGGGAATTTAGTGAGATTGGGGGTAGCGCCTTCAATTGTTTCTTGTATAGGTGTAGACATGATTGCTTGGTGAATGCGGGAGTAGCGCCTCCCATGTGTTTGGTTTTGGGTGAAACTTATATGTGATATATAAGTATGGTTTTGCTGAAAGTGTGAATGCCAGGTTAGCATGTTTGTGCCTTCCAAATGTGATTTCTGGGGGTAGCACCTTCAGTAATATTTTGAGTATGGGTGTGGACTGATATACACAAGGGCATTTGGGAGGTAGTGCCATGTTATGTGGTGTTTGGGGGTAATTGGGCGTGATTGTGAAGAGTCGTGCAGGATTAAACAGTGTATGTGGGTTTATGGTGGTAGCGTCACCATATATGTCCGGGCATGACTGTAATGAGTTATGCATGGTTATCCCACGTATGGCTGTGTGAGGTGGTAGTGCCACCAAGTGTTGAAGCTTGACTGTGGTCAGTCATCCGAGGTGAATGGTTTGGTATCTGGGTGGTAGCGCCCCAGTAGGTGTAGGGTTGTGACTGCAGTATAAGTCACGCATGGTTAGGGGTATGTGTGTACAGGTGATAACGCCGCCGGTTTTGGTTGGTTTGGGCATGCCTGTGGTATTAGGCATTGCATGGTCACGTATTACCCCGACTTTGTCGTTTATTTACCACAAATAATTTATTGTTCTATTCGTTGTGCACGTGCGGCTGTGTTTACCTGTACTGTGTGTCCTTCTATGACTCTTTTCACCCCATCAGGGTCCGGAGTGCGACAGTGACATTAGTTGTTGGTCTTGGTGTGCCTGACCAGCGCATCGGGTATAAGGCAAGTGTTTGAGTGTCAGAGCACATGTTGTGTGCTTGCCCTGATGATGTGAGTCAGTGTGAATGATTTTGATGTGTATGGAGGTGTGTTGTGTAATGTCTGTGTTGTTGTCGGAAGAGGGGAGGTGTGTTGTGTATGCATTATGCATTGTTGCTCTGTGCAATGACCAATGTAAGGTGAGGAGATGTGTTGTGTCTAGTTTAGCTTGGTAGTGGGAATGCAGAAGGAATGTTGTGATGTCATGTGGAGTGTTTGTATATGAGTGTCGGAATGCCTGAGGGAAGATTCTATGTTGGGCAGGTAGTCAGTCAGAAGCCTGGGTGACTGGCTGCCAGTGTTTCTGTCCTATTAATGTAACTTAGTTAAGGACTATGTAACTGCTTGTGAAGGTGTCCTGAGAAGCTGTAATAAACCTAGCATGTCAACCTAAGAAGGCTGGGAGCTCCTTACAGTTCACTGTAATAAAAGTTTGTTATAAACTAAATGTTACAATAAAAAAAAATTGGAGGATCTTTAGAACTTAGACAATATCCAGAATCGGCCATTAAGACTGCTTCAACCTAAAGAAGTGAGGCATTATAAAGTCATCGTAATGATGTAGCATGTGCTGGTCTACAGGAAGCAACGAGCAGCAGCAGTGTGCTTGAATCTTTGTAAGTTATCATTGATCGATACATCTAAAGTTCTATGCTCCTTAGACTCAATAATCCACATACTAGTATCCAGGCTAGAGACCACACACCCACTGGCGTGTCCAGACTCTTTTGACTGGGGTGGCCTAGGTGGGTCACTGACCTATGCAGGGGTGGAATGAAGTACGAGCGCACACACACATAATGAACATAGTTTAGGACAATGGGGGGCACCGGGCCAATCAGATTCTATGGGTAGCTCATGCCACCCCAGGCCACTCCCTGGACACGCCACTGCACACGTTCCTTCTTTCAATCCAAAAATAGAAATGCACACACTACTGTAATCCAGCCACCCAACTCCTGCCTTCCTACAACAATGGATGGAAGACAGGGAAGTGTATGAAAAAGTACGGCGGAACACATGCAATAAAATGAGCACACGAAACCACATGTAACTGTCAAGTAAAGGGTAAGAAAGAAACATGCGCCCTCACGTGCATCCAGGAACTTCATCAAACACAACATCAGAAATGTGAAGCAACAAATGCACAGTGCACCAAAATAAACCCTGCCAAAACTCAAACGGTAATCCCACAAAACCACTAAGCCATCGAGCTTGCCCAGTGTAACTGTTGCCACCTGGCCACTCTCCTGTGTGCAACTCTGGCACGAAGATCAGCTAATGGAGGTGCTGGGCCTTGAGCTCAACAAGTGTCACTGCTGGCATCTGTGCCCCACAGACCTTAGGAATTAGGGAGTTCTCTTGCCCACAGTAGGGTGTTCCTATTATGGAACAATCGAAACATAAGGTGAAGGAATGGGACAAAATATAATGCATATAGCTAACCTGTGTAATTGGAATCCTGGTGTTGCTCTGGATCCCAGATCTAACTCAGCCTATGAGATATAGCAACAAGTACGCTTCTTAACTAACTCAGTCCAGGGTGCTTCTTAAATCTTTAGAGCACAGTCTCATGGATATAGTGCCCAGAATGCTGCTTTAAGCTTTAGAACACAGTCTCAGGGATGTGACGCCCAGCATGCTGACGCCCAGCATGCTGCATTAATCTTTAGAACACAGTCTCAGGGATGTGACGGCCAGCATGCTGCTTTAATCTTTAGAACACAGTCTCAGGGATGTGACGGCCAGCATGCTGCTTTAATCTTTAGAACACAGTCTCAGGGATGTGACGTCCAGCATGCTGCATTAATCTTTAGAATACAGTCTCAGGGTGTTACATTTGATTGGCTCACTACTCTCTCTCTCCAACCCAACGTCAGGGATATAGCACTAATTGTGCTTTTTCTGGAATATAGTGCCCCACTCACTGTGGTAGCCTTATCTGTCAAAGTATCCAGATCCCAATCTAACAGGCTTACAAGAGCAGCCTACATGCACCTACTTGCCACACTGAGATTCAAACTCCAGAAAGCAGGAGGCAGCAGTTTACCCACAATAGCCAGCAAACAGTGCCACACTCTGCCAGCCACACTGAGGGCCGTAAACAACTGAAAACCCACCTTTTTACACAGGGCCGGGGTAACTAATCTATCAACCCATGATTTTGTAAATAACTGTATGGTCATAAGTCCATATGGGACGTTCATATGTAACTTTGTAAAGTACTGTATTACCATGTAAACAACTACATTAATAAGTGTCCTGAATTAATCTATCAATCCATGATTATGTCAATAACTGCAATGTCATATGTCCATATGGGACGCTCCTATGCAACTTTGTAAAGTACTGTAGTACCATGTAAACAACTGTATGAATAAGTGTCCTGAATTTGTACATACGTAATCAAGAACACAATTGTATCTCCTCACATGTAAGAAAAGTGCCCAGATGCCCATGGGTGCTATACAAATAACAAAAATAAATAAATAAATATTTCCAAGCTCACGTGTGTATGGGTATCGTGCCTGACACCCTGTGGTAGGTTTGTAAGCCCACCTCAGTGTACTAGGTACAAATAACGAGTATGGCAGTACAGGAAAAATAACAGTAATGTAGCAGTAATTCCATTACTACCGCATTACTGCACTGCCATACCACAGGTTTGTAGGTAAAGTGGAGGCTGTACCTCTAGCACATTTTCTGGAAGTGAATCCACCACTTTACCCCCAAACTCATTATATTTAAAGCATAATATTACTGCTCAGGGTAAATCCATTGGCAATCCGCATGGAGTCCTATCAGCTCCAGAAATGGGGATGTATACCACCATACCACCACTTGATATCCTGTGGTAATGCCACAGGAGCGGGTGGAGGCAATGTTAATGGTGTTTTTGCTGGTAATTCCACAGATTTACCACCAAACTCATAATGAGGCCCATAGTGCCGGGTCACTCTTTTTGCAATTTCAGGAGCTCTCGCCCCTCAATCCTCGTAGCTCCTCTTACAGCTTCTAGGATCATTAGCTCTGTGCAGTAGGACGGGTTATGTAGAGGTTTCATGGCAGCCTCCCCCTCGAGTCAAGTTGCCTTGGTCATGTGCTTGCCTTCCTTTCTCCCCGTCTTTGCTGCTCGACTGATGCCTTCTTACGGATACCTCTATGCGTTTTTATAGGTCTCTCTCTAGTTTCACGTCCCCTGTGTCCAGGGATTGGTAGTCCTCTTTCCAAAGTTAGTTGTGTCATGCCTTTTAACAGACTACAGTCATATTTCCAAAGACTGTGTCAGCCATTTTGGATTCATAGGGTAGTCCAGCCTCGTTCTTCAGGCCCTGTGGGGGGCCAGGGGCTTCCTGTTCCCCTGTCTTCTTTCCCCTCTTTGGCCCCTCCAGTTTCCCTGACTCTCCTTCGCTCTGGCATACCTAATCAGGAGTCCCATCTGACGTATAGGATCCCTTATCGAGGGCATGCGAGCTGCTCTGGTTACGCTGCTTCTCCCTTCTGTCTGTCAGTAAGCATCCATGAGAAATCCATCTGTCATAAGGGATCCTGCGGCGTGATGGGGTATGTCTGGCTCTCTGTTGTTTTTTCTGCCCTCTGGGCCTTGAATCAGTCACACTTAGGTGTCCTTCTAGCATACTGGTCCATGGTATAGGTGGAGTGCATGAGTCTCCCTATGGCCTTATACCTTCTCCATGGCTGTGACTCGCTAAGAGCAAGGTTCCACGCTTACATATGGGGTTCCGACACATGAGAGAGTAGTGTTTTCTCCATGGGGATAATATTTGGTGGACCTATGGGGTAGCTCTCCTTTGATATGCCAGGTGATTCTATAACCTACCTCATATAAAGCTGAAGGACTGGCCTTAGGGAGCTTGGGTAAGGGTGCCCAATCTGACCATGTACATGTTATTCTTCCAGCTGTAGGGCTGAACCTGGTATGGACTCTGAAGGTGGCTCTGCGATTCCCACCCTTGACAGTCTCTGGGTAGCATACTGCTGTGGCCCGAAAGCCCTGCTAGGCTGGGTTTTCCAGGTCACATAATCCCCTCTGTGCCCTGGTAGAGGGGCATGGCCTTTACATTGTCTCAATGACCACTCATCAAAACAGGCAGAGCTGCCATCATCTGTAAAATCTCTTATGCACCACTCAACATTGAAACTCACCAAGCACAAACATTTTGTTTTGAGAGGGCACAAATAGTTTCTTTGATGCTACAGAATCTAGAGCTTCTGTGATAATTTCCGGAGTGCCTCAATTCTTTTTTCTGTTGGTGGTGTGTCCGGGAGAGTGCTTCGTAGTTTTGTGGATTCCGGTCTGGCGTTGAGGTCCATGGTGCTGAGGGGTTTCTAGTTTATTTTAGATTTATGTGGGTGAAAGGTCCAAGCATTGGAGCATGGATCAAAAAGGGTATCATGAGGTTGTCGGTCCAGAGCCTGAGTATTGGAGGCTCGGTTGTATTTATTTTTTGGGGGAGAAAATTGTATCCAAAGTGTGTCCAGCTGCATGTGTTGCTCCATTCACCATTTGTTGTAGGTGCATTGTGGATATTTGTGAGGTCAGTGATTTGGTACAGTTGGTGTTCTCCTCTACAAAGAAGGTGTTGAAGCTTCCTAATATGATCAAGTTGTTGCGTTGTATAGTGATGCTTGTTAAGGCATTTACAAACATCTCTGTAAAGGTTAGGTTATATACATGGATGGTCTGTAGATGTCGTAAATCCAAAACTGGCCAAACGTAGGAACAGGTGTAGCATGGTTGCTGGTACAATTGGGGGTGGTTCATTGAATAGATGTCATCTGTGCCCCATGTGTAAATGTGTTTGGTGTGGCTACAGGGCATCTACAAGGCACAAGAATCCAGGAAATTGCATCTCCCAGCAGTCCCATGGCCAAGAACTACAGCCCCAGCGGCCCGGGCTTCATTTAAAGAAACATTCAGCACACGGAGCCTGTAGAAGCCTCAGGCAAGGCCCAGGCCAACGCCCAAAGCAACGCGCATGCGCAAGATGGCTATCGCGCATGCGCAGCCAGCGAACGCTGGTTCGCGCTCAAGATTGTTCCCGAGAGGACGCATCGTACTGAGCTCCAGTGAAAACCATACGCAGGGCCCCCCCTCGCTGCCAGGAAGACATCCTTTGGCCCCGCGTTACGAAAGATTAAGTGCCATTCTTTGTTAAAACGTTGCGGAGCATACTAACTTGGTTAACTAACTCCGGGAAGGCTCCAGGAAGGCTCTGGGTGACTGTTTGACAGCCGCGAGTTTTGGGAAACACTTGTTTGCAAACTTCAGATACTAACCCAGATGCATGCCGTAGTTCCCTCACACGTTGCGAGCATTCCATGTCTAGGTGAAAAGCAGTATCCATGGCATACGAGAGGAACAAACTAACTGTTTCCTTTTTTATCAGGGAATTCTTACCGATTGCGGAGCACCAGCTGCCCATGCAGACTGCACTGGCCGCCAGCAGAGCAAGAAGGGAAAGCCAGAGCTAAGTGCTTTTCTATTTCCATGTTGAACCTGCTGAATGCAATTATGTTGTAGTTGTTGGTAGTACCAGAGCACTCATCTGGTACGCACTTTTAGGTCAAGAAACCTTATTGTGTCTTCCCAAGTGCAAACTTATGTGCCCACATTCCGAGCCTGATTGCAAGGTTCCACTGCACCTGCACTCGTTTCTGTTTACAACTCAGTAGTGCTGATACAACTGAGCAAGGCTTTTCCCACAGAAGGGTAACGCATGCATGAAAGATGAATGCAAGTGTGAGGGTGTGAACACTGAGGTAAAGAATGAAAACATCAGCAAAATAATTGACAAAACGGCTTGCAGAGAACAGAGCCAAGGAGCATGCCTTTCCCTTGAACCCCTTCCCTATCCCCCACCACTTCCTAATCCTTAACCCGGTTTCCCCATTACCCTCTACCCATCCAATCCGTGGACCCTAACCCTCTTTCCCCGTGGGGGTTGCGGTGCCCTGCGTTATCTAATCCAGGCGCCAAGACCACCAAGCGGAGGTAGGAGTTCTTGCTGCTTCTGCGCTGGACCGGATCACGCCCTGACAGTAGATGAGTAGAAAGGATAGATTTGTTTGATGATCCAGAACTAGGTGGAGGAAGAGTGATTCGCAATCTGGGATATTTAAAGATGGTGCCGTTGTAACTTGTAGTTGATCTTTGGATGCAATGGCAAGGCCACCCCCTCTTTTTCCTACTTATTTGGCCTGCCTGAGTTTGAAGTTGTGTGAGAGGAATTTGTGTATGCAACGACATTGAAGTCATCCTTTAACAAGGTATGGTGGGGAAGCCATGTCCATTCTGCCCTCACTGAGGAGCTCATGTATTTCTGCCCTATGTTTTGAAATTGATCTGGCATTTACCAGATTTCAGTGAATATTGTTGTTTTCTGGGGTTTGTTTTCCTTTGGGGGTTGTGGCAGTGTGGCGCTCTGACAATGTTTACTCTTGTTTTTTGATCCTGTGGTTGGCGTTGATGTGGAGTAGTTGTGTGAAACTTTATTGCGTTCTTTATTGAGGAGCTCAAGTAGGTTGCGTGTAGGGAGGATGTCCTTTTCGGGGGTGATAATGGGTCTGTAACGTGGAGTGTTGTTGTCTCGCCAGTTCCTGGTGATGACCGGTGTGTTCAGGTGGTTTGGTTCTTTTCTCGTTCTTTGATCCTTATTTAGCCCATCTGTGGTGTTTTCTTCTTCTTCTACTGTATGGTTAGGATTTCTTTTGATTGCTGGTTGTGGGCGTACATAGGTGGATAGGTAACGCATGACATAGCAGGGTATTTATGATCCAAGAAGATGTTTTTGGCATTGTTTGGTTTTCTTTGCTGGTGCATGCTCCCTTATAGGTATTTCTTGTTTGGTGGCCTTTCTGTGATAGAGGCATTTCAGTGTGGTTTGTGTTGGGGAGGTCAGGAAAGGTCCCAATGATTATGAGGGGTTCATTTTAATAACGGGGTAGTGGCAAACTGGGCGCGATGTTGCAATTTCCTATGTATCAAAGTTTAGTTAATTATGGATGGGATATTTTACTTTAGCGTTACTGTTTGTCTAGAAATTGATAAACATTAGCCTGCACGTGCATATTAAGATAAAATGTCAAACCCATCAAATGTAAAAACATACAAATACATGAGTAATTCATGTATCTCAATATATTGGGCATTTCACAAATGAATCAAAACACTGTAGTCAAGGGCTGTTTTAGAAAGTGAACTTTGAAACTGGTTCTGTGATGTTTTAGGAGCCAGAGGATAGGTGGATAAGTAACTTCTAAAGCTTCGCGGTAAGCAGAGCTGTAGAAAATAGCCATGAGTTTTTATGGTCTGTTAAGTATTGTAGATAATAGATGTAATCTCCTAATGCCTGAGGGCGTGACAGAAGACGTTTCGTCATTTATTTTGGCTGGCCGTAAAATGCAGGGTAAGCCAGTGCCCAAGGCTACCCAGGAGTTTCAATTCCGCAAAAAAAGTGGCAATTTTGTAGATTGGAAAAGTTTTAATGGAACAGTGACCTGGGGAATGAGATGGCATTGCTCACTCAAAGAGACATTATTTACCTAGCTTCCTGATAGCACTTGAAATATTTCCGCGAACCATGGGCAAATTAAAATTTACGGCTAAAGAGGTTGTGCCAATTATTGATAGTAAGTCATTTATTATGTTGCAATACCAATGTTTAACCATGTGCTGACGTAGTGACCTATTGCGGGTGAATCCTAAGAAGAGGTGTGTTCTGCAGGTGTCAGTGAGAAACAGCGGTGGTGATCTGCATAAGAAGTTGCTTCAGGGAGAGATTACATGGATAGACATACTGGACTCCCTAACCCTGTGGGGGATCAATAGAGAACAGGATCTAATGTGTTTTCTCTAAATGTACTTAATGGGTTTTGCCTTAACTGAATTATGGCACTGCAAGAATGTGAGTGGTCTTGATGCCTGAGAAGGATGCAGCAAATTTCACTTGAGAGGGTGGTGGTACAGCAACATGTTCAGGATATAATGGTGCTGGGCTAACCTCATTTGAACACCCTTTATCCAGATTGTTAGGTTAATTTGTTTGTTTGTTTGTTTTATTATTTATAATGAACGCCAGACCCGAGGGCATCAGGGCGCAAGAAGCAACAAGAAAATATTCAGCTTTGCTTGCATTGCTGTTCAGACATATACAAATACAAATATATAAAGGTTATATACATACAAAAGGATGGCAGAAGGGAGAGGACAAAGAAGGGTGTCGTAAGTAAGGGGAGTCAGAGTATTAACAGTCATTTTCCTTGATCCCGTGGATGTGGTTATGCCTAAAGTGTAGGTATGACTGATCTACCCTCAGGGCAGGGGGAAGGGAGTTCCAGTGTTGTGTGGCTTTTACCGGGAAACTGCGTCCTCCAGTTTTGACACGTTTTAATCTAGGCACTGTCAGGAGGTTGGAGTTGGCGGTTCTAGTGGGGCGGTTGGAGGACTGTCTCTGGAATCTGTCAATGAGGTATTGTGGGGGCGGCGTTATTGAGACATTTATGATGAGTGATGCTACTTTAAGTGAGATTTTGTCTTTTGTGGTGAGCCAGTTGTTAGCTCTCCTTATATCCGAGATATGAGCTTTTTTGGGGGATACTCAGTGCTGCTCTGAGAGCATTATTTTGTAGAATCTGGATTTTGTTGGTGATGTATTTGTTACTCCCTAGATATAGGGCTTTACAATAATCCAGCTTGGATGAACTAGCAGCAAGGTTTGGAATGTTTGCTGTCGGAAGCGCCCAGTAGCGTGTAGCGTGTGACGACTCGAGACTGGTGCGGCTTGACGGTTTGTCGGCGTGTCGGCGTGTCAGCGTGTCAGCTGTGTGAGGCTGTGTGAGGCGTATCAGCTGTGTGAGGGTCCTTTCCTCAGTATGGAAGCTGCAGCCAGAGACGGCGCTTCGGCGCGGAGCGGAGGAGCTGAGGAGCGGAGACCTGTGGACCTGTGGAGCTGTCGGTGCTTAGGCGACCGACGGGTGGAAGCAGCTCCAAGCAAGCGGCTGTGGAGCACACCACGGGGGGCTCAATCAAGACGCGCGTGCATGAGCCGTGGATATCGCGCTGCTGGTGGTGCTGTTGGTGGCACTCTAGCCCACTCTAGCGCTGTTGGTGGCACTCTGGTACTCTAGTCCAAGCCCGGCTCCAGCTGTGGATGGTGTCCTGCCGGGGCTGAGCCCGAATGCGGTAAGACGCGGTGAGAAACAGTGGTGGTAGTTTGGTAGTTTATTCTGCCCCCTTCCCCTATTATTCCTTCCACGCCCTCAAAACCTCTGCCTCTTTCACTTCTATGTTTTCTTCTATACCGCGTATAGTGGAGGGCGCCATACTAGTTTGTGGTGCTCAGGAGCCCTAATCCACATATCTCTGGGTTTAGAGTTTCCCTTCTCTCTGGCCTTGTTAGACCTTAAATTGCCCTGTCTACTCCATCTGAACCGACTACTGAAAAACGATGGCTTCGAAGTAGCACCCTGTCAAAGGAACTTGGAGGCGAAAATTTGTTATCGTTTCCATTAAAAATTCCCTCTTCTGATGATCGGGAAATGAGTTTGACTTCGGACACCTCTAGGATCATGCTGGCTCAGAAATCGTTATTGCCGGCAAAGAGCCCCCAAATATCTACTCTTTGCGAAGCACAAACGGGACAAATGGGACAAGTACCATTGTCGGGACTGACCCAGCTGCAGCAGGAAAATTCCTTACTTTACACTGAAGCTGGTCAGTTAAACGACGAGAAGTGGGACAAGCAAAAAAATGAAAACCCAACGGACTACAAGGAAAAAGAATGAGCATCTGGCCAAATAACTACGCAGTCCCCCACCGGTATTACCGTATTGACGAGCGGTTCTTTGCCTGAGGCTGTCGGAGGACGGCCTCGGCAAGAACCTCAACGGAGGGGGACCGAAAACATGGCCCGCGCCCGAGAAGCCGCTCAGTCACATCCACTCCAAAGTCTCTTGCCCATAGAGAACGAGATCGAAAATAAAATAAAGGATCCTGAAAATCCGGTACTCCAACGAACAAACTCTTTAATAACTGTACAAATCCACAGATGTTCAAATCAGAACACCAGAAAGCAAAGCTCACACTCTTCATCAAACTCCTTCTCAAGAACTGCCTCAAGTGTCTCCTTGACCTCGGATCAAAATGACTTATCTATAATTGAGGGGCCCAGAATTTCTGACGAGGATGAGTCGGAAGCAGAATCATCAAAGAATGAAAATCCCTTGGATCAACCATCGGTGTCTCTTAGGACGGTGAATCAGAGCCAGAAACATAAAGATTCGCCGTGTGTGACCAACTTTAGAGACAAAAACTTAACTTTGGAATCAGTCTCCAAAGTGAACCAGGGAAGTGGCAAACAAGTCGGCAAAGAACCCGTTGGCCCGACAACAACGGAGCAAAACACTAAAGGACCAATGAAAGCAAAGTTAACTCCAAACAAAATATATATGAAAAAACAAAGGAAATCTGGACTTAAAAATCAAGACAGTGCAAAATGCCTTCCAACTCCGTTAATTTCATCCTCTCTAAGGGATTACTTTTTGAATCAACATAAAAGAAAGTTAGATCATGATGCAGAACTCTCCGACGCAGAGATCTTGGAGGCGGTGCAAGATCCACTACCCGCAAATAAAACAAGAAAGACTGAACAAAGTGCTCAAAGGTTGGAATCAAACTTAAAAGCACCAGTCCAAAAGGAGGTGATGGCGGAAAAAATGATAAGTGCAGCATTGCAGGATTGTCGTGTAGAGCCGCCCACTCAGCTATCGGTTCCGCCAAACCTTGGTAGCATAAATGAAAGGCGATCCGAAACCGAAATAAAGGAAACGTCGATGGCTCCTCGGACTGAGGAAGAAGTCAGTCCTCAAGGATCAATTATTCTTCTAGAAGCCAGGCGCTCCTCAAAATCGATAGTGGGTTCAGGAGAAGATCGAAATGTAAGGACAAGAGCACACATAGCGGAATCAACGTGCTATACTAAAGGTCACAAAGCTGTGACTGAGAGCCGCACTGATGATTTACTACAGTCTATAGACAGAAGAAGTATGGACAGATCATCTGCCCACATGGGCGACAAAGGTTTCCATACACCGGTCACTAGCAGGAGGCTTAGTGAAATATCGATGCCGGCTCAGAAAGACTCTCCTAGCAAAAAAACTGATCTGCTACAAATAATGTCATCATTTACAATTGCGCTAAATCTGTTTACTAAGCTCTGCGAGTCCATTAACGAAACTCTCAAAGACAACACCTCTTTGTCATCAGCAATGTTGGAAAAATGGACCTTTATGGAAGGCTATATAACAGCTCTTGAGACAAAAACACGCTATCACAGGCGAAAATGGAAAAGACAAAATCGCCAAGCTAGAAGCGCAGCTGTCGGAAAAACACATCGTTGTTCATTTGCCATCTTCTAAAACGTCTACTGGTTCACAGACTGGTGAAGGGCCTACCCATACGGACTTGGCACCAATTTTTGGAAAAAAATCATCCGGAATTCCAACTGTAATATCGGAACTGAGAACAAAGAAAAACAAGCAGACAGACAAAAAATTAAATCAACACAAATGATCCAAAGAAAAGATGTATTGACACATAAATCGAAGAAGACTGAGGAAAAGTCTTCTCAACCACTGTTGATTTTGGGCCTTGGGACAAAAGGGAACAAACTCGAAGAGAGTAAAGCAAGGAAGACGGAATCCCTCCAGAATACACCATCTGTCAAATCAGTCCATAAGCCTTCGCTTACATCCCCAAAAACGATTGAAGAATTTCTAGAAGATAGCGAACTAATGAATTTGTCTCAACATCATGCAAATTTGGAAGATTCCCAAGTTACGGTAACATCATCCCAATCGGAAATTGAAGAGGTGGAAGATACTAAAGAAGCCCCTAGACAGAGGGCCCAAAGAGAAGAGAATGTCAAGGTGCATATAGTACCCAAAGAAAAAAGTAAAACGAGTTCGGAAGATCAAAGACAAAATAAGGTGATGATTTCAGAAAAACATTGTTAACAATGCGATATCGCCCGTAGACCCTCAAAATTTATAGGAAATCTAAGGAAGAAAACGCGAAACAGGAATCCCGATGAAAAACTTGAAGGAACTACAGTATATAAAATCGAACAAACATCATCAAAAGAGGGTTATATGGTTCTAAACAGAAAAATTATTCTTAAAATCGTAGCAAAAATCAAGAAACTATAACATCTGACGACAAACGATATTGAATTAGTTGAACCATATCACAAGAAGCACAGAGCAAAAACCCTTATCTACATAAGAAACGAAGTTCTGGCAGAAATCCCTAAAGAAACTTCCAAAGATCTACACAAACTAGGATTCAACCTGACCCTAGTATCTAAACAAGCACGTAAAGCACCAGAAAAAGAAATTCGGAGGAGGCTCACTTCGACAAGGGCTGATCACACTCAAAACCGCAGACACGACTCGGACAGGAGTAAAATCCCTTGATTAAGGGTACTGAGCAATTACAATGACCATGTCGATGGGAAAAAAAGAGGAAAAAAAGAGGAAAAAAAAATTGAATTTTCATCAAAATGGGAAAATACAAATCAGACTCCGCGTTACCGAAACAATTACAAATCTACGTGGACAAGAAAAGATAGAATCAACTCTACTGACAGATGGGAAGATCCAAGGAAATTGCAAACGTACCATCAGAAGCAAAAAGGCGCCGAAGGACCGTGGAAGTGGCTGGCTGAAACGTTTGGACGCTCCCATAAAAAATAGCAGCGACCAGAAAGTCCTTTCCAAGAGTCTCCGGGATCTAGTGTGAAACTGGCCCTAAATTTGACCAAGAAAGATCTAGTAATGGCATCCTGGAATACCAGAGGTTGTAATCACCTGACTTGCCCGAGCGACATCAATTTAGTTTTGACATTCTATGTCTACAGGAAACATGGTTAGTAGATTGTCCAACATTAGACGGATTTACAATTGAAATTTCGCCAGCTTGCAGATCGTTATTGGGTAGACCATCTGCGGGCCTATTAACAGCTATTCGCATTGGCTCAGGTATTACACCAAAGACTAAAATCATGGAAGCCTATGGTATGCTTGGTACCCTTACCTCATGGCAGCGCTATGATCCCGAATCAGCTAAATGGATTACAACAGACCTTGCAATTATAAATCTATATTGGAACCCGGAGAGAACAACAATAAGACACTTCTGTGATAAAGTAACGGAAGTTATTGATATCATCTTCGCAGATGGTAACATCGAGAACCTCATAATTTGCGGAGATTTAAACGCTAAATGCAAAACCGAAGTAACATCTGAAAAAGCAATACAGACTTACTCTTCTGCTGATAAAAGAGGGTGTGCATGGTCTAAGTTGATGAAATCAAGAAATCTCTTTAATACTGCTAAATGAAAAGATCAGGGATCCCAGATTCCAACGTGGGAAAGAGATAATTCTTCCGCTACCTTAGATTACATCTATGTAACTGAAAGTTTGATCCCCTACATCTCATCTTTCAGAGTTGTGAAAACTTTAGAAAGTGATCACAATTTGTTAGAGTTAACTTGGAGATCAACGGCTCCGGAAAGGTCTATATATACAGCGGAAGTAGAGTCAAATGAACAACAATCCAGATTGTGCCTTACGGCGGAAAATATAAGAACTATAAAAGACAGGCTGAGTACGGATCGTCAACGCAGTACAACGAGCTCTATTGCTAAAAGGCCAGATTACATTCCTCTATTGCTTCCTTACAGGGTGGCCTTCTCAGGAGGTAAGGGAAAAAAATCTATACATAACCACACCTATGATCGGTTGGTGGTTCTAAAGAGGCGTGAAGTAAGAAATTTGAAGAACTTGGCGGTAAGGCACCAAACAGTGGAGGCATGGGCTGATTATTATGAGGGCACATCCCACTACAAATCATGGATAAAACATCATGTGGCGAGTTTGTACCAGAAGGACGCTGAAGCGATGCAAAGGTCTCTTGCATCAAAAAATACAAGAGATTTTTGGAACTTATTAAAAGCTATCAACGGTCAAAGTGCTCCCTCTACAGCAAATGCAGTCTCGGAACAAAATTGGTTAGTGCACTTCACTGCACTTTTTCAATCACCTTCAACGACTGTAGATAAAAAAACTCAGTCCTCAGATGACGATTGGATCCCGCTGACAAACATGGAGGATATACTGAGAGTAATATCACAACTAAAAACCTCAAGAGCCCCAGGCCCTGACGGACTGTCCAATATTGACATTAAACAACATCCGGACGAATGGGCCAGAGTATTAAGGGAACTTTTCATTCACTGTCAAAAAATAAAACAAATTCCAGTATCTTGGACAGAAGCAGTGGTGGTACCAATTTATAAAAAAGGCCCTAAAGAAAATCCTTCTAACTATAGGCCTATCGCACTATTGGACATCCTGGGGCAAATATTTGCGACCCTATTATTAACCCACTTTCAGAAGTGGGTTAAGATTTCCCCAGCGGCTGACCATTTTCAGACGGGATTTCAGAAGGGTACAGGGACGATAATCAACATCTTTATCTTAAACATCATTAAAGCAAGGGTGAAATCCGGCTCTCCTAAAGTCCATCTGGCTCTAGTGGACCTGTCAAAGGCCTTTGATACTGTGGATCATGAGAAACTGTGGGCCAAACTGAGAGCCTGGAATTGTCCGGCGCAAATTTTGGATCCAATCATGGCTTTACATACTCAAACATCAATGCGGGTCCGATTAAGTCAGCAAGGTCATTTATCACAAAAAATCCCTACAAATCGTGGGGTCAAGCAAGGCTGCCCTCTAGCACCAGCTTTATTCATCGCCTTTATAGGAGATTTTCAGTATACTGAGGGAAAAATGTGCTCATTTCCACCAAAAGTGGGATTATCACAAGTGTCCAGACTATGGTATGCGGATGACCTAATTTTGATGGACCAGACAAAAATTGGTCTCCAGCGCCAACTATCAAACCTTTATGCCTACATGAGTAAATATAATTTAGAAATTAATGTTCAGAAAACCAAAGTCTTGATTTTTACCAAATCGTCAACTAACCGAAAAACACCATCGGCTTGGTTTTTGGAAAACAGAAAATTGGAAGTGGTCAATGAATATAAATATCTTGGAGTATGGATAGACAATTCCCTGAAAGAAAATACCACTATGGAAGCTCTGTGGGACAAAGCCAGAAATCTGACAGCTCAATTAAAAGCTGTAGACAGAAAGTTTGGAAAATTTTCATGGACACCGGCTTTGAATTTCTACAAGGCAAAAATAGTGCCGGCTTTAACGTACGGAATGTGTGCAAACATAAGCCTTCCAGAAGAATTATGGCAAAGACTGGAAGGCTTTATATGGAAGTCGGTATTGGGTCGCCCAAAATCAGCACCGATGGTGGCGATTCGTAGAGACCTCGGCCTTACGTCCCTTGCAGCATCAGTGGAGCATGGTGCTCTTCAACTTTTCAGAAAAATTGTATGCCCAAATGCCCTCCCAATTTTTCGAGTGGTAGCAGACGAAATTCAAAGAGGCGGGTGTAAGCCTCTAACTGCCTGGGTCAAGAAACAAAAAGATAAATTGGAAGAGATAACCTGCATGGAAGAACTCCTGATTGTTAACCCAAGCAGAGTAAAAGAAAAACTATTGCAGCAAGATTGGATCTGGACAAACGGAAAAATGTCGTCATATAAACTGTTGAAAGACCTTCCACCTGGCCACAATAAACCAAAAATTCCACTGGAATACTGTGAAAAATGTCCGGAAAAAACTTTAAGAAAAATGTTCATGCAAGCTCGGCTAAACACTCTTCATACAAGGGAAATTTTATATATTAGATCAAAATCCCTTACAGCCTCATGCCGACTATGTGAAAATCCTGACCAATTGGAAACTGTCAGACACCTTCTGACGTCTTGCCCTGCGATGTTTTTAGAAAGAGAGACGAACTTGACACCGCTATTATTCCATTCATCGACATTAACTGAAGAGGTGGGCTGGTGTCGGCTCATTTCTGGCGATTCCGCCAGATGGTCGAGGGCTGCCGCAAAACTACTGGACATTGCTTTAAAAAAGGCAAACCTGGAAAACTACTTGACAGGCTAAACGAGTTCACTCCAGTCGGATGATGACAGGGCAAAACCCGCCCACGGAATGACTTGTGACTTCTGAAAGCAAGAAAGAAAAGGAGAGCGGTGTGTCAAGTCGTCTACTTAAAAACTGTTCATGAAAATCATTTTAAAAAGACTGTTTTTGTAAAAATCTTTTTGATTAAATGCAAATAAAAAAAAAACTTTAAAAAATAAATAAATAATCCAGCTTTGACAAAATTAAGGCTCTTGCCAAGGTGGTGCAGCTGTTAGAGGAGAGGAAAGGCTTGGCTGCTTTGATTAATTTGCATGTCTAGGAGGTAGAGGAGGCCATGGAGTTGACCTGTTTATTGAATGTGAGGGTGGCGTCTAGGTAGAAGCCTAAAGTTTGGACTTATTTGGCTACTTTGATGGTGTTACCATCTATGATGAAGTTGGAGTAGTTGTGGCCAAGTTTGTTGAAGGTGGAGGTGGTGCCAAGGATTATGAGTTCCATCTTGTCATCATTCAGGTATAAACCGTGAGAGGCCATCCATGCCTGGATGATGAGGTATACTCTGTTCACCAAGGCCAAATCCTTGTCGTAATCTCCCATCAACGGTAGGAGAATCTGGGTATCATCAGCATAATTGGTGTAGGTGATACCAAGACAATTGAGATCATCGAAAAGGGGCTTCGTGAATATGTTGTACAAGGTGGAGGAGACACATGATCCTTGGGGCACTCTGCAGGTAATGGGTATGGGGTCAGCGGATGCTGCAGTTGAGAAGACACGCATGGTCCTATTGTTTAGGAATGATTGTATCCAGCCTATTGCCTCTTGCGAGAAGTGAACGGCAGAGTCCAGATGGTTAAAGAGGATTTAATGATCTACTAAATCAAACGCTGCTGATAGGTCGAGTAGTAGTAGTAGTACTGCTTTGCCATTATCTCTAAGCGAGTCAATTTGTGCCTTAAGGCCCATTAGCGTTGTCACGGTCCCATGTTGGGGTCTGAAGCCAGATTGATGGACTCCTAAAAGGTGATTCTGCTCTAGGTATTGTTGTATTTGGAAGTAAGCTACCTTGTCTAGAATTTTAAGAAGGAAGGGGACTGTGGTAATGGGTTTGTAATTAGTGGGTATGGATGGGTCCAGTGTTTGCTTTTTGAGTAAAGGGAGAACCCAAGACTCTTTGAGGTTGCTCGGAATGGTACCAGTGGAGAAGGAGGAGTTAATGCGCTTCGAGATAAATGGTGATAACTCTCTGGCTGCGTCCTTTATTTTTATTTTTTATTTGGGCTGGGCATTAGTCACCTTGGCAGTTCGATGGTTTGAGTGCGAGTACGATTTTTCAACCTCTAGGATGGTTAAGTTAGAGAAGCTAAAGCGGAGTGGAGGTTTTTTTGAAGGTTTAGGAATGGGTGAAGATGTGCTGGCTGCAGGGGTTGAGTGGTAGAGGATTTCTTTTTTGTTGGCAATCTTGACTTGGAGGGCAGCTACTTTTTGGAGAGGGCATTTTGGATGCTGGTGCACCAAATTTTATCCTTCACACAGGTGTCTGAGACTGGGTGGGAGTTTCCAGTTCTTTAAGGATAGTGAGTAGTTCTTTTATACTTGAGTTTGCTTGGGAGATTCTTTGATTCTTGTTTAGCTAGCATAATTTCTTTCTTGTAAAGGGAGGTTAGCTTGTTGAGGTTGGTCTTGTTGTCATCTGCAGGGGATTGTCTCCATATCAGTTCACTTTTTCGTTTATGAAGTCTGAGAGATTTCAGGTGCGGTGAGAACCAGGTGTTGAAGTGCTTTATAGGTTTGCTCTTTCTCAGTTTAAGTGGAGCTATGGAATCTAAGGCTGAGGTCATTATTTTGTTATACTCATCTACCAGGGTGAGAGGATCAGTGGAGTCTGGTAGTGAGTTCAGGGTAGGTAGGATGAGGGGAACAAGTTTTTCAGCTGTAATGTTTCTTTTGATTCTGGTGGGGATGGCGGGGGCTATGGAATTGTTAGGAGGAGTGGGTGATATGGCCTCAGGAGAGAAGGTTATGAGGTAATGATCAGACCATGGTTGGGGTGAGATGGAGGTGATGGAGGCCTGGCAGTTAAAGTCAGTTACCCAGTCGAGAATTCTCCCTTTGTTGTCGGTGGGTTGAGTCACTTTTTGATTGAACTCTAGTTCTGCCATGGAGCCAACAATTAGTGCAGCGTGCTGGTCTTTGGGGTCACTGAACCCCAAGTTGAGGTCACCTAGAAGAAGGCATTGGGCTGTGTTTTTTAAGTTATTGGAGAGGATGGTGGTTAGGTCCTCCTCAAATAGCCCCAGAGGGCCTGGGGGTCTGTACAGGAGGTGGATAGTGAGAGCTTGGGTATCAGTGATAGGTAGCTTACCTGTGAGGGATTCACAAGAGTCAGAATTGTGTGGTGGGGCAAGTCTCATGGCTAGACTAGTTTTGGCAATTATGGCGAGGCCTCTGCCTCTGCGATTGGTTCCGTCCACTCTGAGTAGTGTGTAGCCGTCAGGGATTGCTAGCATGAGGGCAGGGCCTCCTGCAGGGTGGAGCCAAGACTCAGTGATGGCTAGGAAGTCCACTTTTTCTTGTTGTAGGAAATCCACTATTTCTGTAGCATGTGCTACTTAGGAGCGGGCATTTATTAGGGTACCTCTGATGATAGGCTTTTATGTCCCGGTAGGTGTTTTAGGTGTTACCTGATTATTGAGAGTGTGCATAGATAGAGCATTTTTGTTCTGTTGAAGGTTCTTAGGTAATAGGGTCTGGGAAAAGTGAGCGGAGTTGTGGGGGAAGTTGGTGGGTTTGGTTTGTGGGCATGGATTCCTGATTTTTCCTATGTTGGGGGGGCCGTGGCCCTAGCAAGGGGTTCAAACAGTTTGGGTAGTCTAGCGCGAAGTCGAAGGTTTCTGTGGGTAGTGCTGCATGGTCTGACAGTAAAGGGCTGGTTTTCGCTATGGGCGTTGGGCGTGGATAAGAAGGCAAGAGTCATGTTTTTGGGTGGTGGTGCTACTATGTTGGGAAGTAGTGAGGCACATGGATTGGTGTGACAACACAAGCAAATAAGGTCAAGGATAGTCCTTAGTAGGACTGTGTAGATGCCTTGCACATACATAGTGGGCAGTGGCTGCAGGGGAGTGACGTTCACTGTAGGCTACGATCTGATGTTGTATTAGGCCGGTGGATAAATACATACAGTTCCAAAGCTAGGTGGGTTCTAAAATACGCTGGGCAAGTACAGTACACTGCTAGGTAACACCAGTCAATATGGCAGACTTTTAAGGTTCATGCATACAGTTACTGTGATAGGCAGATTCAAATGTGCATTAAGGTAAGTACAGTACACTGCTATGTATATATCCCCTTATACAGTAATTGTGATGGTCAGATTCAAATGTGCATGGGTTAGTACAATACACTGCTAGGTAAATATCCCCTTATACATTTTCTGTGGTAGGCTGATTCAAATGTGCATAAAGGTAAGTACAGTAGACTGCTAGGTATATAGCCACTTGATAGGCAGATTCAAATGAACATTGGGTAAGTACAGTGCGCTCATTATTTTGGCTGGCTTGTTAGATAAATCCATGCAAATTCTATGTTAAGATAGTTCAGATGTGCACTGGGGTGGGTGTAATACACTACTAACAGTGATTGATTATGGAAATAGGCTGGATCAGGATGCCTCAAAGTAAATGCGAGTACACAAGGTTCGAATGCAAATACAATTTGAGGAACACTAGGGTTGATGCAGTTCGTTGCTGGAGGGACGCAGTAGATAAGGTGGGTTAGGTTGAGGAATGCTCAAAGGCAAGTACGGTACGGGTCATATGTGACAATTACAAGGATAGACTGGAACGCGTGGGGATATAGTAAGGCGGTGAAGGTTCACGTGCGTGAAAGGATGTTGGAATCAGGAAATGCGAGGGCATAGGGCAGTTGAAATTGGCAGACAGAGTGTGTGGTCGCGGCATCGTAGAGAGAGTGTGCGATTAGTGTGAAACACAGATTTTTTCGCACAAATTAAAAACAACGCAGTTTTCAAGATATGGGCAAGTAAGAATGTGTTAACGGCAAAAGTCAAGGCAAGAGACAACATACCACATACATATGATTGCCGGAAGGCATTTGAGATCGACAGACATCACTACTATGGCTTGAGGTGGCGCAGGGTTGCAAGGCCATGTAGTCATCCGTGATGCTCTAGAAGGTCAATTCTTAGTTCAAACAGGCGAGTGATAAGAGTTGCAGGAAGGGCCTGTGGACAGGGCTTCTGGACTCCTGTGGTGAACAAGGGCAAACAGGGCCTTATACTGGCCTTAGATGTGGTCGGCTCTTCCGCCTGCCGGCAGATGTTGCTGCTGAAAAATGTATTGTTGCCTAGCAAGGAAGACGAAGCTGAGCCTTGTTCTCATGCCACATCGCGCCTGACATTTTGTTAAAAAGGACAGATCGGTGCGGTGCGGTTCAGGGAACAGATTATACCACAGAGAGTTGGTTTTAGGGCAAATTAGGATCAGGATGTGCCCAGGCAGGACTCAGGTGGGGGTCTCCTCTCTGTGTGTGTGCTGGTCCGCTGGATTCCGGCATCAAGGTGTTGAGTTAAAGGCAGCAGGCTGATGTCTCAATGGTGTTGATGGGCCGCTGGGCAGCTGGTGGGGGCTCCTGCCCTCTCCAATGCCGGATGAGCAAATACTGATAAAAATGGGGGCAAACAGGGCCTTATACTGGCCTTCGATGTAGCCGGCTCTTCCGCCAGCCGGCGGATGTTGCTGCTGACAAATGTATCATTGCCTAGCAACAAAGACAAAGCCAAGCCTTGTTCTCATGCCGCATCGCGCCTGATATTTTGTTTACTAAAATAAGCCACTGGTTGCTTCTGACATAGGACAGAAGTGGTTCTTCTGACTTACAATGAGTGCGGTCTTTACACATCTGATCTGTAGTCTATTAGGGAATCCACACATTTATCAAATAGATACTGTCTCCTGCTCCGAAGTGAGTAATCCCACAGTAAGATGGCCACCACCCTTGACGCACATGCACTGTGCATGCACGGGGTTGCTATGGCCACAACTAATATATATAAGGGAGCGAGGCACCAGACCGGTAATCTGGTCATCTGCCTCGCATCCGTGTGGATAACACCCCAAGCAGGTACTTTGATTCAGGACCATCAAAATAGACACTGTCTCCTTTTTCGGAGCGAGTAATTCCACAGCAAGATGGCCACCAACCTCGATGCACATGCATTTGCTCATGTGCGGGGTTTCCATGGCCACAAATAGTATATACAATGGAGCAGGGCACCAGACAGGTGACCTAGTCGGCTGCCTCGCATCCCGTGTGGACAATACCCTAGGTAAGTGTTTTATTTACGTCTGTAAAACATTTCATATCTGAAGATATGAGTTGGCTAAGGCCGCTCAAAAGGCTTAAGTGATCTGCCGTAACTGGCAGTTACAGATATGGAGCTGACTGTACATAGAGCATGCAACATGACCCGCTCAGGACCTAAATGTATGGTGCAGATATGGCCGTAATCACACCCTATTTTGATGCACTGAAGTTAGGAAGCATTTGAATGCACACTCAGTACTACAGTACGCGAGTGCTTAAACTAACAACGCATTTTTCAAATTTGCCCCTAACATGGCCCATTCCATTCCTAATTTGTTGCAGAGAGGCAGATGACCACATGAGCAAACCTTGACTGTGGAAAACCTCCCAGCGGGTCCACAATCAGCTAATGATGTTAAATTGTGAACTTCATGTGCAGATGTATGCAGGAAATACAATAATAATGTATTTTGCTTCACCGGTTTTTGAAGTCAGTGTTTAGGGATACTTCATGGTGAAAATTGAAGAATCTAACAGAATAATGATGATCCTAAGTTGAAATCGCAAAGGTGTTAATGCTATTATTTGTTATACGTTGTAGGTAAACAGATGAACATGTAAAAGTGGTTATGGTTCTTTGAGATGAAAGACAACTGAAAGCCCTGTGGATGGATTTTATATCCGAAACGCATCAGCAATTGTGTTAATCAAATTTGAGTTGGCTGTCTATAGAAAGGAAATTGTAAAAATGAATTGGTTTATAGAGGAGGAGCAGTTCACACCTTTCTCTGGATTTGTAAAGTGTTCCATTATCAAATGTTTTGTGTAACTGTCCATTGAATATAACACTAAACTATTTGGTGGGATTACACTCAATAAAAAATAAACACAGATTTATTTTATGTAAGCTCTATCAGTATTGAAATTTGTTTCTGTAAAATATGACAGATTTCTGATCTTTGGATCATGTTATAAGTATCAACTTTGAACTTATATATGTATATGAGAATCCTAAAAGGACGTTGTTAGGGAGAATTCTCCTTCTAGGGCTAATTTCCCTCACCCAGTGAGTCCCCCAGCAGCTTTGCTGGATTTCTGGAGTTTATTTTTTCCACCTGGTAAGAGTGTACATCCTTTTTCCACTCTTACATGTGTTTTGGCCTGTGTGTTTTTACTCATTGTGTGATCTTTGGCACTGGAGCACACCACTCCAGGTGCCCCTGTTCTTGTATGGGTTACACAGCACCTATAGTGCAGTAACCCAGGGTTGTCTGTAAGACTTCCCTCTGACTCCATTTTGCTGGGGCTGACTACTGTCCCCCAGAGAAGTTGCCATTTACTTTACATAGTCATTTTTACTATAGAGTACATTTTTACATGGAGTAATGGAAAGGGCTAATCTGCACCCCTTTTCTGTCTGTACCTCCCTGAGCATTGTTTCGCTATTTTAACATTTAGACTTGGCTGGTGGCAGTGGTATCTACCCGAACTTTTCTACCTCGATTATATTAGATAAACGTGGTACTGTTCTTGGCTATTATATTAGCCTCGAACATAAACCCGCTTGACCAAATTGTCTTTCTTTTGGCTCCGGTTGGGTTTATTTGCCATTTCTTTTTGTTAAAGTCCTTCTTGTTTTTTACTTTGCACGGCAAACTAGGTACGCCTTCTTTGTTAACCGTCTTTTGGCGGGCTTCTGCAGAGAAGCCCTCCTCTTGGCGCCTGGGTGTCTAGGTGGGCTGAATGTGAGGGAGGGCTGTAGTCACCCCCTGCACAGGGTGTCCTAGGAAACCCAAGTCAGACTTTTCCATGATTGGCTGAGGTGGTTGTCCCGGCTGGACAACCCCCCTGCTGCGTGAATGGGGGTTTTGCGCATAAAAGGCAGGTCTCTTGGGCTAGAAGTCAGAGTCGCCTCTCGAACTACAAGGAACCAAAGAGAATCGGAGAGTACGACGGCTGCTGCAACTACCCCGTCCCGGTGAAGCACTGCTGCAGTCCTGAGCTATCTACCCTTCAACGACTAAGAGAAGATCCAGTCCGGAGTCTTCTTCCCTTGAGCCTGGTGGGGATAACCAGCTCATCTTCTTCAGTCAGAGATCTCCGCTCTGGTCGAAATCGCTGCACACTGCTGTAGTGGTGCGGATAGCCACCTGCCGAGCCTCTCCTGTTTTTAAGGAGTTCACCTTTTATTCATTGTTGCTGCTGCCGGCTTCATTCCTCTGTGGTGCAGACTCCCTTCAGACGGCCTCCTTCACAACGAAGTACGCAGGAACCGTGGGTCTGTGGGAAACCAACAGGAACAACTGCCAGGGCACCAGCTGCATTATTGAAATACAGTACTTTGCTCTACTCGAGGAAACTGGGTGAATCCCTTTTCTTCATCTTCAAGGCTCGCCCTTGTCTTCCCTCCTTCTTATAACCTTTGCTTCCGAACATTGACAATATCCAAGTACTTTGGGGCTATGCTGAATCGTGAACTGTCTAATGGTGTGATCTTTGGCAACAGGTCTCTGGTGTCACTTAACCCTGGCTCCGACCCTTTGACTTTTGAACTCCTGTTTCTGAGTGTTTCTCGATGCTGTCTGCCTAACCTAAATATTGCCTGTGATTTTTGCCTCCAACTCCCTCTAGGTATCTCAGGTGCTAAGTGTGTTTTTGCCCCGTTAGCATTTCATGTCACGGATACGCGTTTATTGAGTAGACCGAACTGTCAAAAAGTGATCCCAACCGTATCCGCAGTATCTTGTTTTGTTCATAACACCAGTTCATTCAAACACAGGGTACTTACCTTGAGACATACAAAGTGAATTGGTTAGTTGTAGTATATTTAACGTGTGGTTTTGTTTAAAGTTTAATAGAGGTGTTGTGTTTATAACTGATGGTTTAAAAAAATAAATGTACTTATATTTTTTTTTTACCTGAAACCTTGAGTCAGTGTTTGCTTGAGCTCCAGTAATTGTGGTCCCTTTGTGTAATCTCTGCTACTGCTCATATACTCTTGAGATAAGCCTGGCTGCTCTGCTACCACTATAACTTAGTAGTACAGGCTTGTACCAAATGTAAAACTTGTATTGCCACCTGTGGACTTAATTGTGTGTAGTGGTCCCTAAGGGCACTGCACAGGATTCTGCCTAACACTGGTGTACAACGGTGAGGATTTGGAAGTAGAGTGATTACACTTAGAGTAGTGCTGTTGCTTGGGTTCAACTAACCACAAGGCTAACACCACTAATTCTATTTAACTGAGAAATCATGTCAAATATGGAAAACTACACTGAAGAGAGTCTTTTACTCTATACTGCTGAGGTTCTTAGAACCATGTGTAGAGATAAGAATCTCTCTGGTAAAGGAAAAAAATCTGAACTGGTTGCTAAGTTAATGGGAAAATGTCTGGAGAGTGGGTCAGAAGGGCCTACCACTCCAGCCAATGTGGATTTTGATGTTTATGATTCTGAGAGTGTTAATTTAGAAGAAGTAGATGAGTCCTTGCTAGGAAACCCTACAACTCCTTTGCCTGCTCAGAATGCACAACCTCTGTCCACAGGGACCCCCACAGGTCCTACACTTACTCCTGAATTTATTGCACTTGAGAAAATGAGACTTGAATTAGAATTGAAACGTATTGATGCACAAACTGCCATGAAATGTCAAGAGTTAAGGCTCAGAGAAATGGAGCTGAATCATGAACTAGAAATGAAGAAACTGTCTCTAGAAAATGCTTCTCTCCCAGAGTCTTCTAGGTCTTCCAGCCCTAAGAGACCCTGTATGCCAAAGGAAATGATTGGTATGTATGAGACTAAACCTGATGTTTTGGATTGGTTAGCACTGTTTGAGTACAATCATGGGATTCAAGGTATCTCAGGGAATCAGTTGATTCCTTGGCTTTTCTCTAGGCTTCCCCCTGTTGCAAGTGATGCTGTAATAGAGTTGGGGGAGGAGGATAAGCAGGATTATGAGTGTGTGAAACTAGCATTAATAGCTAGGTTTGGGAAGACCCCTTCCCAGTATCCTAAGAGGTTTAGAACCCTCAAAAAGCATGATGGTAGCCCTTGGGCTACCTGGGTGTGTGACTGTTTGAAAAACGTAGATGGTTGGGTTAAGGGTTACAAAGTGAACACTTATGAAGGTTTGAGGAATCTTGTAATGTTGGAGTCTATATTGATGCCTGCTCTCCTGAGCTTAGACAGCACTTGGCTAGATCCTAAGAAGTTAGCTAACGCTGCTGACTTGTGGGTTGCCAACAGGGCTACTCACAAGGATTCTGGGGCAACTCAGAAGAAGGAAGAGGGAAAGCAATCCAAGAAAGACAACGAGGAGAATTCCAATAATTCCAATCCAAACCAAAAGAGGGCCATAAACATAACCAGGGTAAGCCACAAAGTAAACCGAATCAGGCTAGTGTCCCACCTGGTTCCACACCCGATGGAGGTCAGAGCAAGCCCCCATTCCAGAGAGCATTTGGGAAATGCTTTGTTTGTGGATTGCCTGGCCATATGAAAGGAGATCCCAAGTATAAGGGAAAACCTTCAGGGATCAACACTGTCTGCCTAGCCTTCTCCCAGGTGGATAAAGTACCTTTGACAAGTGGAAACTTTCAGCTACTAGTTGATGAGCCCATGAGAGTCTCAGCTAGTGTTTCTTTAGTGTCCTTGGGTCTTTGGGAACAACAGAACCTAGATGTCTACAACTCAATCCCAGATAATACTAAAGAGTATTACAAAGATAGTGTTCTTGTGAATGGTCGGGAGGCCCCTGCAATCAGAGACACTGGAGCCAGCATAACTGTGGTTGATGAATGTTTTTTCAAGGTGTAGGATGTTGCTACGGCACCCAGACACCTAACCAAGTTAGCTGGAGGCCCTGTGCAAATGGTTCCCCAGTTACCAGCTCTCATCCAGTGTAATGACATGACTGTCAGGATACCTGTAAGTTTGCAAAATAACGTACCTGGGATGGTCCTGTTGGGTAATGACCTTAAAACTCTTGGAGTTGTGTCTAGTACCCCCAGGCCCCCCAGTAGGAGGAAGAGGCTCTCCTGGGGACATGATTGAGGAAGCTATCACCCCAAGTCCACAGAACTTACTTACTGCCATTGCAGGGCAAGAAAAGACAAAAGGGAAACCTAAATCTGCCAGCAAGAAACCAGAAAGCACTCCTGTGCCCAGGAGGACATCTCCAAGATTGTCCAAAGTCACACCTGTGACTCCCACACCAGCTGAGGCTGAGTGTGAGGTTCAACCGTGTATGGTCAAACTAGATACTGAGGAATCAGATCTAGAAGAGGATCTTACTTTGGTAGGGGATCGTGACCCTGTTGACCATCCTATCATGAGCTGCAGTCTTTACTGGCAGAAGGTGGACCCAACAGGGAGGATTTCAGCAAGGGACAAAGAGAGTGTCCTACCTTGGAAGGTCTTCTCCAACAGGCCACTTCTCAGCTCAATGGGACTGAGCCTGGGAAGTATAGGTTTCCCTGGGAAGATGGCCTCTTCTACATTGAACCAAATGAGTCAACCCCTGGAGACTACAAAAGACTGGTAGTACCTCTAGTGAACCGACTCCAGTTTCTGCAGTTAGCCCATGAGGTACCTTTGGCTGGTCACTTAAGTTTTAAGAAGACCAAGGAAAGTCTATCTCTGCACTTCTACTGGCCTAAGATGGGTACAGAAGTAGACAAATTCTGCAGAAGCTGCCAAATCTCTGGCAAGAGTGGGTCCAAGAATGTGGCACCCTTAGTGCCTCTCCCATTGGCGGGAGTTCCTTTTGAGAGGGTGGGGATTGACATTGTTGGTCCTCTTGACCCTCACACCTCTTCAGGCAACAGGTTTATCCTGGCTGTAGTGGACCATGCCACTAGATTTCCTGAAGCCATACCTATGAGGACTGTTACGGCTCCGGCTGTGAATAAGGCCTTACTTGGTATTTTTACCAGAGTAGGTTTTCCTAAGGAGGTGATATCTGACAGGGGATCACATTTTATGTCCCACTACATGCAAACCATGTTGAAAACATGTGGAGTTACCTACAAGTTCTCAACTGCCTACCACCCCCAAACCAATGGACTGGTAGAGAGGTTTAACAGAACTATGAAGAGCATGATAGGTGCTTTAGAAGAACCCCTTAGAAGAAAGTGGGACCTTCTACTGCCATGCCTTCTCTTTGCTTATAGGGAAATCCCTCAGGAGGGAGTAGGATTTAGTCCCTTCGAACTTCTCTATGGCCATCCATTCAGCGGTCCATTGGCCCTGATTAAGGAGGGGTTGGAGAGTGCTCCTTACCCCAAGCCAGTCAGAGTGACTGACTATGTGATAGGTCTCCGGAGAAGAATGTCACACATGATGGCAGAGGCAAGTGATAACTTGAGGGCTGGTCAAACTCTGGTCAAACATTGGCATGACCAGAAGGCTAACATGGTTGAGTTTACTCAAGACCAGCTTGTTCTTGTTATGGTCCGCACAAGGCAGAGGGCCTTGAAGAACAAATGGATAGCACCCTTCAAGGTTGTGGGTAAACTTGTAGAGGTGAACTATCTGGTGGATTTAGGCAACCCTAAGGAGGTTCCCAGAGTTTTTCACACCAACCGTTTAAAGGCTTATATCTCTAGACCTGACATAGGAGCTCTGCTTCTTCTTCAGCTCAGGAGGAGGAGGAGAGTGAACCTCTGCCTGACCTCCTCAGAGGCTTACCTTTAGATGAGCAAGTGGAACGAGTCAATCTCTCTTCCAGTCTCACATCTGACCAGCAGGATGAGTGCAAGTTACTGTTAAATCAGTTTGCCTCCCTGTTCTTACTTTCACCAGGCTTGACCCCTTGGGGCCAGCATGACATACACACTGGTGACTGTTTACCTGTCAAAAGCAGGGGGAACAGAATGTCAGACAATATCAGATCCCACATAAGGAATGAGGTCAACAAGCTGCTTGAACTCGGGGTTATAGAGCCCTCTACTAGCCCATGGTCTAGCACAGTTGTGCTTGTACCAAAGGCAGGATCCAAGGAGTTGAGATTCTGCGTGGACTATAGAGCTCTAAATGCAGTCACCACGACTGATGCCCATCCTTTGCCTAGGACAGATGAGCTGGTGGACAAACTTGGTGCAGCCAAGTACCTCAGCACATTTTACCTAGCATCAGGATATTGGCAAATAGCCCTGACAGACCATGCCAAGGAGAAAACTGCATTCTCCACTCCAGCTGGCCTCTACCAATTCAAGGTGATGCCTTTTGGATTAAAGAATGCACCTGCTACATTTCAGAGGATGGTCAATCAAGTTCTGAATGGGATGGAGGACTTCTGCATGGCATACTTGGATGACATTGCAGTGTTCAGCCCTACATGGAAAGAACATATTGAACACCTAGGTTATGTATTGCAGGCTCTGGAACAGGCCCATCTGACCATAAAGGCAAGCAAATGTCAAATTGGTCAGAGTTCAGTGGTCTACCTTGGACATGAGGTAGGAGGAGGTGAAATAAGGCCATTGCCTAGCAAAGTACAAGCTGTACAAAACTGGGCCACCCCTACTACTCAAACCCAAGTAAGGGCCTTACCAGGTCTTACTGGGTACTATAGGAACTTCATAGAGAACTATGGGACCATAGCTTCTCCCTTGAATTTCATCTCCTCGCCCAAATTTCCTAAAAAGGTCAGGTTGAATAAGGAGTGCAATCAAGCCTTTGAAGGTCTGAAGAAAGCCCTTTGTCAAGCTCCAGTCCTAAGAGCTCCTGACTACCACCAACCCTTCATTGTACAAAGTGATGCTTCTAATGTAGGTATAGGTGCAGTCCTTAGTCAACTGGATGAGAAAGGTAGGGAACACCCCATTTGTTTAATCAGCAGGAAGTTAAAGGATCCTGAGACACGATGGGCAGCAATAGAAAGAGAATGCTTTGCTATTGTGTGGTCACTGAAGAGGTTCAGACCATACTTGTATGGATCTACCTTCATCATTCAGACTGACCACCAACCCTTGAGGTGGCTGATGCAAATGAAAGGGGAAAGCCCAAAATTACTCAGATGGTCAATCTGCCTGCAAGGATTTGATTTTTCCATTGAGCACAGGTCAGGATGTCACCACCAAAATGCTGATGGTCTCTCTAGGATGTTTGTAACCGACTAGAGGTATGAGATCCATCCAGGAGTGGATTAAATCCTCCTGTCCCTTAGTCTGGGGGGGCGAGTGTTAGGGAGAATTCTCCTTCTAGGGCTAATTTCCCTCACCTAGTGAGTCCCCCAGCAGCTTTGCTGGATTTCTGGAGTTTATTTTTTCCACCTGGTAAGAGTGTACATCCCTTTTCCACTCTTACATGTGTTTTGGCCTATGTGTTTTTACTCATTGTGTGATCTTGGGCACTAGAGCACACCACTCCAGGTGCACCTGTTCTTGTATGGGATATACAGCACCTTTAGTGCAGTAACCCAGGGTTGTCTGGGTCTCCGACCACCACCAACAGACGTTTGTCTGCTGGGAGTGCATTTGGGTTACCTGTTGGCAACAGCAGGCTAGTTTGAACTAAAGTTGTATTGAGTCTCCATAGGCCCGGGGACTATATCTTTTTGCACCAGAAATTTCATTAAGTAACACTGCAATTTAAGCTATGTATACAAAACTGAACACGAGAGTTAAAATTGTAACAGTAGTGCCCCTCACCTATAACCTCTTGTCAATACCAATGTTTAACCATGTGCTGACGTCATGACCTATTGCGGGCGTATCCTAAGAAGAGGTGTGTTCTACATGTGCAGGCCCGCACTACCTCCAACTCTCTCTTCCAAAATACCTTCCTTCTCGAGCCCATTGCTCAGCTACCTCCAACACTCTGAGGGTTAGGTGCTTCTCCAGGCAGAGAGTGGGGGCAGATGTCTCTCTTCTGCAGGTGCTTCCCTCTTGAAGGGCCTCCCTGCCCCTCTCATTCTTGAACTGGACCACCTGAATTTCTGAAAGCAGCCCAAGACCTTCCTTTTCTCCAATGATTTCTCTCTCTCCCTCCCCTGCTGACCTACCTGTATGCTGCACCGACTGGTTGCTTGGCTACACTCAGAGTCTCACTGGGTGCGAGGCTAGTTCATGAGCAGTCTCCCCTGCACTGCCCCCTGGCCTGCCGCGCATTTAGGGGTCTGTAACCTCTACAGTCCCCTGCCTTCTTGTACTTACCCACAGCCACGCGGCCCTAGCTGCACTTACTCAGAGCAATTCTGAATTGATGGCACTACCCCCTTCCCTCTCCCTGGCACTTCCTCCTTCCCTTCCCCTGCACTTTGCATTGTTGCACTTGCACGATCTGAATGATGCAAGGCTTTGTAAGATCATTTGTCTCGTCCTGCCTATGTCTTCCCTGCCTAGTCTTGTCGTGCCTAGAAACACTTGTGTACAGGCGCATTATAAATGACTCCCTATGTCACCTCATATGATCTGAAGTTGACAATTAAAATAAAATTGGTCAAAGGAAATGTAAGAATTGGGAAAAGATGGGGTCTCCTTGAAGAGGTTTTTGTCCAATCATATGTAGGGCGTGGATTGTAATAAATAATCTGGGAGTGTTTTAACTGTTGCAAAAATGTATATAATATATGAACTGGTGTGGTTTGTTGAGACTTGGATTTGTTTAGTCCTGCAACAACATCTAACTGCTCCCTAGATAATTGTACAATAAATTTGCTTTATGTACAATCGTGTATTCACTTCTTCATTGGCGGGCCTGTATGAGTGAAGGTGATTAAAGGCCCATCCGCACATTTGTGCAGTTGGGTTCTGGGGGGATTTGGTGCCACAACCTATTCTTGGTGAGCTGGAATTGTGAAACAAGGAGACATCATGGAGGTCAAAATGGTATTTGGGTTTACTACAGGAATATGTTTTTCATTGTCTTGCAAAAAATCATAACTAATGCTAATAAAGTTTGCATCGTTTTGACCTGAGATTATGATGTGGGATAAATGTGTTATTATATATGTCATGGGCTTTGAGCAAAAGCAGGCTCTATTCCAGATTGACTGTTGTGAACTGAAAGCCCGACTGCCCTATTTTACAAATCGAGAAATCAAAGATGTATGTTAAAAAAAACATTTGGAAGGCTAGTGTGTAGCCCTGCTGGAGGCAACAAATGTGTCTTGATAAATCACCTCATCATTATAGCATTCATGCTGACAGCCTTTAGGCGGTTTATGGTCTTTCCATCGAATGCATTGCATGGAAGATGGAATGCATCGAAACGTATTCAATGAAAAATGTTCCATCGAATTACCATACTTACAATGCAAAGTGTTTATGCATCGAAACCCTTTCATCGAAAATGGTTTCGTTGTATAAACACTTCACATTGTTTGCATGGAAATTCAATGAAACACACCTAACGTTATCACGTTACGTGGAGCTGTCCAGTGCTGAAATCTTTAAAGTATTTCGGCACTGGCCAGTACCATGTAATGTTTTAGTGTTTAGTGTTTGTTGGGGGGTTTCCCCCCAACCACAAGGGCACTGCCCGTAACCTTAACCCTAACACTAACCCTAACCGTAACTCTAACCCTAACCCTAAAATCCAACCAAAATGATTCAATGGAAATGCTTTTTTGAGGGAAATGCATTTCAATGGATAATTTTTGTTGGATTTTAATTCGAGGAAACTCATTTCGATGGATAGACCAGATACCCCTTTAGGCAAGGTCAGAGAGGCTAAAGTCTCTCGAAGCCACACAAATCTCTCAGGCCAGTTGAGTCCTGGCATAATTATATAGGAGCAATTTAGTTAGCTGGAATAGGTTTTTGTTTAACATTGTAGGCACAATTCTGGATTTCACCCGGCCTCCGGTTCTTGGTGCTCTGCAAACGTCATTCCAATTTTCAACAAGGGTGGCAGCAGAAAGCATTGTAACTATCTCCATATTTGATTTCTAGATACCTGGGTGATGAGTTGGGGGAATTACTGTTTAACAGAGATCTTAATAAACAACAACAAGCTTTTGTTGAATGCTTAAGCTAGATTTAGAAAAGCACAGGTTACCATTTGCCAGTTTTTGAGGTTGATTCTATTTTGCCCTAAAGGCTTGGCCTTTATTAATGGCTTTCAGTATTGAGCAATTATCAAATTCAGGGTAGCCTTGGATCTAGATCAAAGTTCTTGTGCACCATGAAGAAAACGGGAATAGCTGAAAACCTTATCAGAGCAACTCAGCTGTTGAGATACTAGGAACTGGGGGAGGAGACAGACTGGTTTTCACCGGGCAAAGGAGTTCACCAGAGCTGTGTTCTCTCTGTTGGACGTTTTGATTTAGTTTAGGTAAATAAAAGTAATAAAAAATAATCTAAAAGAAATGTAAAATAATTCAAGGTAATCCAATAGTGTAACATTATCTAAAAATAATCTAAAGTGATCAAAGGGAACTAAAAGTAATCCACACTAATCCAAAATAATCCAAAAGTAATTCATTGTTAGATTACTTTAGATTTTTTTTTGTCACGACTCTGCATTTCTGACTCAAAGAGTCGCATTCATCACTGGGTCTTGTTAATCATCACGAGATAGCACCCAGAATCCTGAGCTAACATATGAGAATGTGTTCTTCCAGGAGACAGGCAGGACTATCATTCGCATTAACGCACTGCAAGAAATCCTGAAAAACTGGCAACGTAATCCAGAACCAGTGTTTGACTTAAATTTGCATGTATTCAGCTTTCTTGACGCGAAGAGTGAGAGCATATTTCAAATGACTTCAATTCCCATAATGCAGTGTCAAGAAATACCTAAGCTTCAACAACGTTCTGTGCCTTGATTTCTAATCAACTGCTGTAGTTCCTCGGCCCTGGCTCCCCTTCCGTAGGCAAAACCACTGACTGGGATTAACCACACCTCTTCCTGGTTGTGTGCAGCCCATATATGACCTCACCGGGTGTTTGCGGCCCAGCAGAATTGCATAAGTGTAATTTGCAGTACCAGGTGGATTTGGAGCCAACAAACCCCAAAGTTAATCTTGGTGCTTGCCTTCATGGTATGCACAACTAGCTTCTCCGGTGCATGCGGCACACTGCAGACTGTCTTACAATCTAACAGGGAGTTGGTACCGATGTGCTAGAGCACCTGCGCAGTTTGTCTTCTAAGAAATCAACAGTACAGTTTACATGAATTTGTTTTCCAGCCAAGCTGTTACTAGCGTTTGCACTAGTACTCATTTTAGGATGTTATGCCCGATAAACATTCACATTCAATTTCAAACAAAGGATTTATTCAGGTTAGCAATAAAAAAGAATATATTTTTCTGAGTATTTTCAATCAAAAATAATCCTGGTGCCAACACGTGTTTCACCCCACGGTCTTTGTCAAAGCAAAAACAGTCACTTGCACCCAAACTAGTGTAGTTGAAGTATGCCAATGATGAGATTTGCAAACTAATTAACTGTCTCAGTCTATAGTTCATCCTTTTCTACATCATTGCTACGGCTGAATTCAGCAAGGATACATATCATCCTGAAAATATATTGATCTATTGGTTTTGGCTCACGGGTCCCTAAAAGAAAATTAGCAATGAAATCTCTGATTCAACAGACTGAACACAACATGCTTAACCAAAGTGCAAAAACTGGCAAACAGCATTAAATATGCCAACCAATAAAGGGATGAACAGATCAGGTGAAACATATGTACTCACGCATAATTGAGGAAGGCAGTTCATTCCTTTGTGAATCTCCTCATTGGCATAGTTGAGCCTCAACGATACACATTTTGGTGTAAGGGATTTCTTTTGCCTTGACAAAGACCGTGGGTAAAAAACGTGTGTTGGTGTGACTAAATCCTCTGGTATAAATTGAATGTGAATGATTATTAGTTACAATTTAATAGTATAAGTACTAATGTTAGGTAAAGCTGCACTGGAAAATAATGTTTTGCGCAACATATATGTTGACATTTCAACATTGTCATCACAGTTCACATATGAATTCATGTAAATTGTATTGTTGATTTCTTAAAGACAACGAGCGCAAGCGCTCTAGCGCATAGATACATGCTCTTAGAACTGCTGATAAACTGCCACACCCTGAAGGGGCCTTGTTTGTGCATTGGTTGTTGACCTCCTTGCAGCTGGAACCCTTGTTATATTCCTCTCGGATTTGCTGATCCTTCCGCCTTGTGCTTTCCCAATACCTATGTCCTGCTCCGTGTGACCTTCCTTCATTTTCCCCAGCCCCCAGCCCTGCCTTGGCAGCCGAGGCATTCCCTCTTTGCCCCAAGCCCCTTGTCCTTGTGCCTTGGCCATGCAGTCTCCAGTTTCTTTTCCTCATGCTTTGTCCTTGCAGCCTTCTGTCCGGATCCTTGGGTTGTGTACCGATGGTTCCTGGCCACTGTTCCTCACGTGTCCCTCCAGCTCCTCATACTGTGTCCTTGCAGTCCCCTCTTGAAGTCCCTGCTCATGCTCTCTGTTCTGCTCTTTCAGTAGTTTCTCAATTTTCTATAGTCTCAAGAGCTACCCTGTGGATTCCGCTTCTGTTTCTTTTCTGTACTGTCTGTACGCGATACCCTTTCTTCCTACTTGCCCTGGAGCTCGCGTGGTTCCATCTTATATTTAGATCCTTTCGATAGATTGCTACAGTTACCGAATTCTAGTTCCTTGATATAAATTTCCTATGTTCCAGCAACTGCATTGCTGTCCAGCATTCTTGGTACCTTGACCCTTACTTCTGTCTGTTGCATGCTGGGTATCCCTCTGAGGCTCATAGAGTCTGCAGAGCATCATATTGAACTGTCACCTGTGGCTCTGCGTATTCTTTAAACAGCAATTGGCACCAACAATTTAGGAGGCAATCTCTGACTGGTTCTTTAAAAAAAAAATGCTAATCCATAATGAATTTAATGTAACAATGTATTGATTGATATTTCCACAGAAAACCTGCACTGTGTGTTCTGTCTCAAACTGTATTTGTTTTCGTACGCTCCTGGTTTTTGTCTTAGGGATCAGACACAGAAGTCACTCTTCTCGACTGTCTAATATTCCTTGCAGGTGAGAATGTGCTACAGTAACCTAAACAGAGGCATTGAGATTCCCAATGTTTGTTTGTGTGTATCCTCACCAGTATCATTGTACGCCCGATTCGTATTCCAAATCCTTAATCCAGCACATAGTTCCTGTACCATTCCTATCCCTATTACACTAAAATAAAGTAATCTAGGGTAAACTAAAATATTTAAAGTAACCCAAACACAATCTAAGGCAATTTGAAAGTAATCCAGTACTATCTAAAAGTTATCTAGCACAATCCAATGTATCATAAAAT
This sequence comes from Ambystoma mexicanum, assembly GCF_040938575.1. Classification (NCBI taxonomy): domain Eukaryota; kingdom Metazoa; phylum Chordata; class Amphibia; order Caudata; family Ambystomatidae; genus Ambystoma; species Ambystoma mexicanum. The sequence continues at coordinate 341,639,540 of NC_090921.1, read as the reverse complement.
TAATGCAAAGTAATCCAAGATAATTAAACATGGTCATTTTGATTGCATTAATAAATTTAAGATTGGACTAGTTTAAGCTCAATGTAATCTTAAAGTAATGCAAACTAATCCAATGTATTCTGAGATTATGTTAAATAATGTAACGTAATCTAAAAGTAATCTGTGGTAATCACTTAGATTATTTTGGGATCACATTAGACGATTTTTCAGTTTACTTCAAATTGCCATAGGTTACTTTTGTCTAAAGTAAATCCAAAGGGATTTAAATGTAATCTAATATATTCCAAGGTAATCTAAAAGTAATCTACCATTGCCAAAGGTAGTCTATTATAAATATTAAGAAATGTAAAATAATCCAAGGAAATTTGAAATCAACCCAAATGAATCTGACATGATCAAAAGATAATCTAAGGTCATATAAAGTAATCTAAACCTAATTTTTATAAATCCAAAATAGTCCCGGCGTTGGTATATGGAATGAGTGCGAATCTCACCCTTCCGCAAGATCTGTGGCTAAAGCTGGAAGGCTTTGTGTGAAAGGCGGTGCTGGATCTGCTGAAGTCAGCACCTATGGCGGCGATTCGACGGAACCTAGGCCTTATGTCTCTTGCATCAACAGTCGAACAAGGTGCGCTGCAACTCTTCAGAAAAATTATTTTACCGGATTCTCTCCGTATTTTCCAGGCTGTAGCAGAAGCAATTCAAAGAGGGAAGTGTAAACCTCTAAATGACTGGGTAAAGAAATTAAAAAACAAACTGGGAGAGATAGCCTAAACGGAAGAACTCCTAATCTTAAACCCAGGCAGAGTGAAGAAAAAAATAGAGCAGCAAGATTGGATTTTGACTAATGAAAAAATCATGTCATACAAACTTCTCAAAGATCTCCCGCCGGGACACAATAAACTAAAAACACCATTGAGATTTGTGAAAAATTCCCTGAGAAAGAATTGAGAAGAACACTTATGAGAGCTTGGTTAAATACCTTACATACAAGAGAAATCTTGGCTCTCAGATCACAATCTACCATAGCTTCATGTCGGGTATGTGAAAACCCAGACCAGCTTGAAACTGTGAGACACCTACTGACGTCCTGTCCTGAAATGTCTAAAGAAAGAGAGGCGTACTTGGCACCGCTATTATCTCACCCATCAGCATTAAGTGAAGAAACGGGCTGGTGTCGGCTAATTGCTGGTGACTCAGCCAGATGGTCGAGGGCTGCAGCTAAACTTTTGCATATTGCTCTCAAACGAGCCAACCCAGTCAACCTCTAACGTCTAACGTCAAATGTCTATCCTTCGAACGTTTTCTGTAAAACGGATATTGACCAGTCTGACGATAAGATTGCGCAAATGACTTGGGAAAGAAAAATTCAGCCGTTAGCGGTGTCCAAAGTACTCTCTTATGAACTTGTGATCGAAATGACAAAAGACTTTTGTAAAAATCTTTTATTGATTAAATACAAAATAAAAAAAATTTAAAAAAATGAAGGTAATACAAATCATGATTTGTTTCTGTGTTTCTGTGTGTGTTCTCTCTGACAGTACTCTCTTCACTGTTTTGTGCTGCTACCAAAATTGACAGTGGCATTCCTCTGGTCCTACTACTACCATTGTCTCCACTACCACCAGGTCAATGGTGCCACCCATCTCCACTAGTCCATCTGCCTGGAAGTGCCTCACCCTATCCACACCATCCTTTTCGGGAGGTTTTCCTTTTCTATAGTTTGTCTAGTATCCTTTTTCTATTTCAGTTGCTTTTCTCATGTCTCTAGATGCTATTTTATGCTATATTATGTTACACAATTTCTATACTGTGCCAGTCACTTTATGGCCATAATTGCATCACTAGTGTACTCATGTTGTATACATTTTGTTAAACACTTGTTGAAAGTGCACATAAACATTCTAAATAAATAAAACATAGAGGGGCTCATTACGGGTTGGGCGGTGTGGATTTAATGGGGCAGTATTACTGTATGCCGCCATACTACCACACTGCCCAAATATGAGTAGGGTGGAAACTTGGAGGATTCACCTCCATCTTTGAGCTAGAGGTAAATCTGCCAAATATCCTCCCAGTTTCGGGGAAATTACCCATTGAGTCCAAGTAAATGGAGACTAACACTGCCTACCACCACTTATAATCGGGCACTGATACCGCTGGACCAGGTGGCGGTAATGGTAATACAATTGTGTGTTATCTGGGTAGATTTACTGGCCAGATACCACCAAACCCGTGATTAAGAAAGAAAATCCAGAGTAATCTATATTATTATGGATTACTTTTAGATTATGCGGGGTACCTTTGATTAGGGTTATATGACCTTGGTAGATTTTAGATTATGTTTAAATTATATTGGATTCATTTTAGATTATTTTAAATTGCCTTAGAAGGTGTTTAGTTTACTTTAGAGCCATACAGATTACTTTTATATTATCACAGATTAGCTAATCAAAGGAAATCTAAAAGTAATTCACAGTAAATAAATAATTATGTTTAATAATCCAGTGTGATCTGAGGTAATCTAAAGCAATATAGGGTAATCTAATATTAATGAAAATTAATTTAGAAGTCATCCATTGGGATCTAAAAGTAATCCAGGACTATCTAGTGTAATCTAAAAGTAATCAAAGGGGATTTAAGGTAATCCACTGGAAACATACAGGTAATCCAAAGAAGTATATTATGAATTTTGGGTAATAAAAATTTATCTGAGGTAATCTAAGATAATGTAGAATGATCCATATTCATTGACATATTCTAAAGTATTCTGAAGTAATATCATAATAATCAAGGGCAACCTTAAAATAATACAAGTTGAAGACAGTAAATGTGATGTGCAAAGATTGAAATCTGCGCTGTGCTTGGTCCCAAACATTCATATGGGATATTTATAACTTTTTATTGACATTAATGACAAAAATATCTCAGTTCCTTATAGGTAGTCAACGTAAATTCAAAGATCCACTGTGAAGGGCACGTTCCTTTTAATTATTAAACCTAGATAAATTACCCTTGCTTGGGGGAAGGCTTGTGCCAACAGTATAAACCTCTATCTCATAGAAATATTGTAATGTTCTTTCATTTTTATTATTTTACATACAGATAACCTATTTATTTTGGCTAGTGAACCAGAAAAAAGATGGTTTTACCATAATAGAAATGTGCCACCATCCCAAATATGCTTGTTGGTGGGTCAGAGGAGAAATGTTCTTATCATAACAAAAGTTTTCATATTTGTTAAATAAAGAAATACTGCCATATTGTTAAGCCTAAAGTTCTCATATTTAGGATTTTATGATGGCAGTAGCAACACTGTGTACAACTTTAGTATGGGTCATTTAATACATGCAGGGATATATGGTCAGGCATAGAACGCCCACTACAGGTGTATTTGTATTTGGGTTTATAAAGAGCAAATCTAGCTAGGAAGAAATGTAGCGCTGTACAAGTAATTTGGGATTAGCAGAGATCAGTAGAAGAGGAGATTACAGGTTATGGTACCTTGAATATTCCATATGTCTAGATGGTATATTTCATTACCAAAAAAATAAAACAAGATCTGCAAGAACTGTTTAATTGCTTAAGATAGTTTGATCAATTGTGATGTAAGACAGTATTATGTCATTAACAGAGGTCAAAGAGAAGGAGTTGTTTGTAAACTGCGACCATCAACGAGATTTTTAAGTGAACCTGAGATTCAATAACCAATAAAGGCATACACTATATTTCAGTGTCCTTGTTGATTTCATGTTCAGCTCTGAGCGTATGGTTGTGTTTAACTTCTTACTGTTGATAAATGGGTACAGTTTGCACCCATAGGTAAAGCGGTGATGTGTTCAATCCCCATAAATCTGATATGTTCAAGATTCTGTCTATAGTCAGCATCTTGCTAGGAGAGAACAAACCGATGTCTTGTGTCACAGTTCTTAATTGATTTAAGTTATTCTTCTAGTATGATTTTAATGACATGATTGTGCTACCACAGAGAGTTAATGAATTGTTTAATAGTACACATTTGAGAGTTTCTATATTGTTAATGTTTTTTTTTATCTTTGGCCAGTTTAAAGATGCTACAGAGCCTGCATTTATAAAAGCCTGACTGCTTTTTCAGTCCACGTAAGATATGATGACAATGGTCTTACAAAGCGGTGTTAATTGGAGAAAGTTAAACCTTTTTCTCAATGCGATCTCTGGTTCTAATCTAAATTGCAGTGCTTAATCTCTCTCTAAATTAAGAATTAATCAATTTGTGTTCATAATGGTATAAAGGTCATGATTATGTTGATTATAAAAAATTTGAAAATTCTAACGGGTACTGTTTTGTCTATCAGATTTGTAGATTCTTTCAAAAGATTCTGTTAGGTTTCCTATAAAGGCCTTGGTCATTGTCTGGGAGAGGATGTGTTCTTGCTATCCATGCTGTGTGAGTAGGGTGGCATTTGCTCTTGCTTATGGCAGAAGCTCTTTGTCACCATTGCAGTTTCTGTGAGAATGAGATAGATCCCCTTCTTTCACAGTCTCTGTGAGTTGCTCTAGGGAACTGCCCCATTTACCTGTAGGCCCATTTCAATGAGTCCCATTCCACCGAAGACATTTTACCACATATCACCAGAAATAAATAGATGGGGTGTAGGTGTAAGTATTTAGAGAGGTGGGGAGGGGAAAGAGAGGGTGAGGGGTCTCCCCCACAATTATTTGTGGTGAAATGCAGCAAAGAAAATTGATGAAATGGGATTCACCCGAGCAAATGGCATACAGCCATGCTTTAGTAGTCAGTGGCTTCTTTGGCTTCTGACAACACACCGTTCTACTTTCCAGATATTAATCATGTCTCTCCGGCACTTGCAGGACCACTCATAGACATTGGACCAGCATCACCACCTTCCCTTGCTCCTCAGGCGATGCTGTCTCCTGGACTCTCTGCTGAGTTCATCCTATGCTGTTGCACTCAGGTCTTAGAACCCGTAGAGCCGGACTCTGCAACCTTCGCCTCTCCAGATGTTTTCAACTACATCTCCCATCAGCCCCAGCTAACATAACCAATGGGGAGAAGTCATGGGATTTGTACTGCAACACATCTGGAGAGACTGTTGCTGACCCTTGCCCTAGAACTAGAAGGGCTCTCAATTACAATCTCCCACCTGGTACAGCCCAACCAGATGTAGAGTGTTGTCTGCTCACAGAACTCTCTGGGCCCTCTCACCTCCAAGCTTTAGCAGCTACTGGCTTTGTGTGACCTCTTCCTGGTGTCACTGCTTCTCTTCCAATTATCAAACTGAAGAAACACATGCCAAAGGCTGGGAAATTGAGCTAGGCACCCCAACCTTCAAAATTTCAATCCAAATGGATTGGATGTATACACAGAATCAACTCAGGAAATGTGTATTTATATTTTAAAAGAACAGACTTCATTCGATTTTACATTAAAACACTTTTTTTGCACATAGTAAAAGATATGTGCAAGGTACAAATGTTAAACACATTTCATTATTTCGAAAAAGAACAATATTTCATCTGAGATCAACCACCCTCAAATTAGAACCGTGCAATTTGCAACACAGAATGTGGTGTGAGTGGTGGAAGTACTAATCAACACCTGTGCTTATCCTTATGGAATGTCAACACAGTGTGTTTTGGCCTCACTAGAATAGATTAATTGAAGCTCTCTACTATAGACGGCATTCATTAGACCAGAGAATGGGTATACCCATGTGTTCAATTCATAGTTTCTGACTCAAAATGGAGTGCCAATCTAAAAATAATAACAAATACGTGTTTCAATTTTTGCACAACACCCTCAGGGGGTAATTCATAGAATTTAGTGCACAAGTGGCGCACGCAGCTGGCGCACAGTGTGCGCGTGCGATTGTCTGTGCCAGCCGCGTGCGCTAAAATCAATTTCCGCGCACAGCGTATTCATGGATTTTACCTACCAAAACCAGCGACCCTGCAGCAGCGCCAGTTATGCCCCCAAGAACGCCCCTCGTGCAGGGAAAAGCCATCAAAATCCCCCAATCCAGCTGCGCTAACCCTGTACCAGCACGGCAAGCGGGGAACGTGTATTACTGGGGTTCGCAGGAAGTTTCAAATGCGATTGGCCCTATGCGAGTGGGGTACATGTATTACTGGGGTTTGCGGGAAGTTTCACACGCGAAAGGGCCTGTGCGAGTAGGCTACATGTATTACTGGGGTTCACGGGAAGTTTCACACGCGATTGGCCCTGTGCGAGTGGGGTACGTGTATTTCGGGAGTTCGCAGGAAGTTTCACACGCGATTGGCCCTGTACGAGTGGGGTATGTGTATTTCGGGGGTGCGCAGGAAGTTTCACATGCAATTGGCCCTGTGCGAGTGGGGTACATTTATTACATGGGGTTCGCGGGAAGTTTCACACGTGATTGGCCCTGTGCGAGCGGGGTACGTGTATTACTGAGGTTCGCGGGAAGTTTCACACGCGATTGGCCCTGTGCGAGTGGGGTATGTGTATTACTGCGGTTCGCGGGACGTTTCACACGCGATTGGCCCTCTGCGAGTGGGGTATGTCTATTACTGGAGTTCGCGGGAAGCGTCACACGCGAAAGGGCCCTGTGCGAGTGGGGTACATGTATTACTGGGGTTCGTGGGAAGTTTCACACGCGATTGGCCCTGTGCGAGTGGGGTATGTGTATTTCGGGGGTGCGCGGGAAGTTTCACACGCGAAAGGGCCTGTGCGAGTGGGGTACGTGTATTACTGGGGTTCGCGGGAAGTTTCACACGCGATTGGCCCTGTGCGAGTGGGGTATGTGTATTACTGGGGTTCACGGGAAGTTTCAAACGCGATTGGCCCTGGGCGAGTGGGGTACGTGTATTACTGGGGTTCGCAGGAAGTTTCACACGCGAAAGGACCTGTGCGAGTGGGGTACGTGTATTACTGGGGTTCACACGCGATATGAGCAGGGTACGTGTATTTCAGGGGCGCGCGGGGAGTCCTACACGTGAACTGGCAGTGTGGGTCCTCCCAGGTGTTCCCTTTACACCCTCCACAGCCCCTGCAGGCAGCCCACACGACAGGGGACTACCCTGAACCCCAGGTCATGTCCCGCCGGCAGCCCATCCACCATGGGCATGCCCCCCAGCCAAGCCACATGTCAGCTTGCACTACTGATCCCCAACTCATGTCCCCCTGCACCCCCACCCCCCAGCAGTGCGGGGCACCTGCCAGCAGGCCCCTACTCATGTCCCCCTGCAGCCCCACCCCCCAGCAGTGCAGGGCACCTGCCAGCAGGCCCCCACTCATGTCCCACTCATGTCCCCATGCACCCCCACCCCCAGCAGTCAGGGGCACCTGCCAGCAGGCTCCCACTCATGTCCCACTCATGTCCCCCTGCCCCCACGTCATGACGATCCTCAATCATGGCCTGCCTCCCCAGCCCAAAGACCCAACCAAGTATTGCATCCACCCACATAGAAAAGGCAATTACATGATACAACCCCAAAGGCAAGTATGTTACTAACACATGTCCATCACACACACACAATGGGTGCAAGTGAATGTGAAAACCCATATCATGACATGCATGAAACCAATTAGATAATACCACACATCGAAGTATGAAGAACAAAATGTATTAAACACAACATGAATGTAATAAAAAAAAACACACAACAATGGGAACAATTAAAGAAAGGCTGCATGTCCGTAAAAGAATAAAAAACAAGAAATCATAATCCAAAGAAATCCAAAAGAAATGGTGTCCAAAGTCACAGTCCAACAAAGCAAATCCAAGGGAAAAAAGAAAGGGAAATCCATCGCTCCATGGTGAAAATAAAAAAAATGTGAAAAATCCAATGGTGAACTATGTACAAATGAACAATCCAGGGTCCATGAGCCCAACTGATGAAATGAAACCTACCAAAAATACTACCTAATAAAAAACTATATACAAAAATGTGGTGCATTGTCCAAGCACAACCAAAATAAAAAAGAAAAGGAAACCTAACACTATCTAACTATATACAATGGCGGCGGGCAAGTCCTGCGGCTCACTCTGTGGTGTCCCGGGCCAGGGCATCATCGAACTCAATGTCGATGTCCCTGAGGCGGGCCTCTGCCCTGGCCCCGAGGTCTCGCAGGGAGGCACTCATAGCCTGTTCTAACTCCCTGCGAGTCGCCTCGAGGCACTCTGCCCGCCTCAATGCCCGACGCATGGAGAACTCCACCCTGACCATGGTGAGCCACGCCTCTTCCTCCCGCCACCACTCCGCATCTATGCGCTGACCCAACTGCAGCCACACGGAAGACACATCCATTCCAGGGTCCTCCTGCCCTCTGGCCAATGCCTGCCCCCCTGATGTCGATGGCCCCGAGCCATCAGTGCTCCCACCTAGAGCCTGTTCCTGCTGCTGCTGTCCATGTGCCCTGTCCGATGGTGCCTGCACATCCTCCATCAGCTGGTCTCCAGTTGTGGTGTCCACCCCTGCTGGACCGCTGACTCCCGACTGTGGCAGGGATGGGATCTCCACCAAGCTGGCTGTGTTGGTCAGGCCAGGTCCACAGGGGTCACATGTACGAACCCACCAACTAGGGCCCCTCCCAACACTGCCACGTCGCAGCGCTGCTCTTCGTGATGGCGTGTGTTCTCTGCCCAGGAAGAACGCACGTCATCACGAATGTCACACGTGCGCAACGGGCCACCAATCAGGAAGGAGCCCATATGTTCATGGGACCCCTCGTCCGCAGGTAGAGGAGAGGCAGATGACATGGCACTCTCCCCTACCTGCGGACGGGCCTGGGGCGGGGCCTCCCTGCTGGTGCATGGTGGTGCAGTCACAGGGTCAAGGACAGGGACATGCACAGGCCCCTCCGCAGTGACCTGTGCTGCCTCCTGGCCCTGGCTTTGGACTGCAACCCCCACCGGGCCCCATGTGCGGCTCAGTAGCGGGTTCCTCCTCCTCTATGGAGACCACCAACCTGGATGTCTCCGTACCGTCTTCCGCCATTGGAAGCCCCTGTGGGGGCTCACCGGCCCTTCCGCCACAGCCGTTGTGGCAGACGCAGCACCAGCCCCCTCGCTCACGGATGATGGTAATTCCTGGGAGGGTGGGTGGGCCTTGCGTCACTGCCCAGTCGAGGCATCCCCGCCGCTTGGCTCCACAGCGCCGTCTCCGCCCTCTTCTTCACTTGACGCTGCGTAGAGGGAGACATAGAACACAAGCATCAGGGTACAGTACAAAATACCCTAGACAGGAAGCAATAACACATGAGTGGCACTGTCAAATGTCACTTCCATCCTGTCCCTCCACAACACATGGGTGAATGCACACAACACACATGCAGAAACAGTCCTGGCGCCTGCAATCAACATCAACATCCATGTAGAAGGGCCCCTGTAAACCAAGATGTTGCCTTCAAAGTCACATGCATCCATGACGTTTCAAAGTCACACACACACTTCTCAGGCACACACACACACACATGTGCACCATACATGTACATGACATCAGCACCCATTCCTCACCCCCCCTCCATGTCCAGGAACAGAGACAGCCATGATTTCATGTCTGCATTCCACATAGAGCTCCCCATGTTGCATTAAAACACATGCACCAACCATGTGGTTCACACATAACTGGTCTCACATGCATGACCATGATGTACCTGCACACACACATCCATACATGGCCTATGTCACACATACAGGCAAGCATCAGACTACCAGCACACTGCAACATGCCCTGTCTCACACAGCAATGCTTGGCCACTTACCACTCAATTCCAGACGGGTCTGCCTCTGAAGGATCTGGGCGTGGAGCGCTGGGCCTACTCGTTCCAGGACCCTCTCATCTGGATGTTACTCATGCGTGCCCGGTCCCCCTCCGCGAGGTGCCGGGCCTTGTGGAGGGTCCTGGACCTGAAGTCCTCCCAGCGCTTCTTGACGTGCTTGATGTCGCGGGTTGCCACGCCCTCCACGTTGATGGCAACCACTACGTCGTCCCAGATCCTCTCCCGTCCTTCCTTGTTGGCCATGATGTTCTGAAGAGGGCATCATAATGCCCCAGGACATGCTCCACCAGGACACCAACTTCGGTGGCAGTGAAGCTGGTGGCCCTCTGCCTCTCTGGCTGGGGGTTGCCAGTGGTGCCAGATGGAGATGTGCCCGACATGGCAACCCCAGAGGCAGGAGTGGGTGGGCAACTGGGTCCTGGGGCTGGGCTGTGGAGCGATGGTATCCCAGTCGGGAGTCTTCTGTTCCAGCAGGGGTGGACACAGCAACTGGACCCCTGCAGATGGCTGATGTGCAGGCACCAAATAGCAGGGCACATGGGCAGCAGACAGTCAGGCAGCAGCAGATGACAGGTGGGAGCATGCTCGGGGTTCTGGGGGGCAGGAAAATGGCCTTCAGGGCAGGAGCGTGGTCTTCCGTGTGTGTACGCATGGCCAGCTTGATACGGAGTGAATTGGCATGTGAAAAAAGTGCACGTCAGTGTGAAATCCGAGGAAAGGCCCTAAGCACGTAAGCGCGTCAGCACACGTACGCGATTTCATTGGACCAAAGGCCCTTAGGGCGTAAGAGCGTCTGTGACGTATAGCGCATGGGCGTTGCCCTTTCGCGTGTAAAACTTCCCGCGAACCCCAGGAATACACGTACCCCACTCGCACAGGGCCCTTTCGTGTGTAAAACTTCCAGCGAACCCCAGGAATACACGTACCCCACTCACACAGGGCCCTTTCGTGTGTAAAACTTCCCGCGAACCCCAGGAATACATGTACCCCACTCGCACAGGGCCAATCGTGTGTAAAACTTCCCGCGAACCCCAGTAATACCAGTACCCCACTCGCACAGGGCCCTTTCGCGTGTGAAACTACCCGCGAACTGCAGTAATACACGTACCCCACTCGCACAGGGCCCTTTCGCGTGTGAAACTACCCGTGAACCCCAATAATACACGTACCCCACTCGCACAGGGCCCTTTCGCGTGTGAAGCTACCCGCAAACCCCAGTAATACATGTACCCCACTCAGTATATACGTGCTTTTTATTTGTGCACACTTTTGTAATGCACGGGGACGCTACCGCCTGCCTTCCTGTGGCGGACGTTTTTAGGCCTGTGCGTGTCTTTGCCCATGCGTGGGTTTGCCCTATTCGATTCCATGAATACGTGTGGTTCGCGTGCGTGTGGGCATTCCGTGTACTTCCCAGCAGTACTTCCCCAGTTACGCCTTTTTTTTCACGCGTTATTCCCCATTCTGCGTGTTACGCCCCCTGTTCCGCCTACTTTTGTTGTTTGCGCTGCGCTATGTGCGCTTTCGCTGTGCGCTTAGCGCACGCTGTTTGGAGACGTGTGCGCCAGCGTGTGCCATGCACGGATTTGGCGCACAACCAGTGGGAAAGTAGCGCAGCGCCTTCCTTGAATCGCACGAGTGCACGTGCGCTTGCTTTCTCACGCTTGCGCCTCCTTGCGCCTGCTTGCGTTGGGATTTTCAGCACACGTTTGTTCCATGAATCGGCCCCTCAATGTCGTCTATACTGATTTAGCGTAGTCCTCACCAGGGCTGGCCTTAGCGGCGGCAGCACCCCGGGGAGGAAAGCAAACATTTGGTACCCCCCTCCCCCCATGTGCCCCAGGTCATGAAGGGACGGGGTTGAGGGAAGTCTGTGCCAAATGTTTCAATAGGCGTCGATACGTAAGTATCAGGGCCCTATTGTTATTAAATGTGCCCAGCTCCCGTCATTTAGTTTCAATAGGGTGCCTGCCGCATCTTCTCCCACCACACCAGCTGGCGTGGCAGGGGACCAATGGCACCCGGGCAGTCACCCGGGCGACCCTGCATTAGTTATCGCAATAAATGGATGACGCCATACCTTGCTAATGTTTAATTAGAGGTGCCTGCCATGTTGAAAATGCTCATAACACTTCAGTGGTCCATTTACTGGTCACTGCTGGAGCAAAAATATATGTTATAAATATAAAGACCTTATTACCAAAGGTATATCATTTGCACATGTACTGTTATTAGGAACTAAGGTGACCTGCCTCGGCAACTGAGGGTTGATCTCTTAGTGTCATCGGCGAAAAGAGTCTCATTGCGCTAATAGTCATTATATGGCGAGACGTCAGAATGGGTCACTAATTACGAGGTGGAAAAACTACCCTTGCACCCACAATTGTTGGAACGCCATCTTGGTATAGCCAGATTGTCTAATTAATGACGAATTTTCGTCCTTCAAAGATTATGTCGGATATAAATTGCAATACTACATAATCCTCTTTTATACATTAACTTCCGGTGAAAAGTGTACCTGAAGAAAAGGATGTTCTAAAGGGTATATTAACACTACACTAATGTAGCCTTGACTACATATCGAAAACTCTTGCACAGGGAAATGGCTGCCCAGTGATGACAACGGTCAGTGGAAGCTTTACAATTTAACCGCTAGGACGCATCAGCACCATTTTAGAGAGGGGAAAGCAAAATGTAGTGTGTATTGTCGGGCTAGAGTTCATTTCTATGTAGGTTCTAAACAATTTCGTTTAAATGCCATAATAGACTGCATTGCTACCCAGACTCATATTCCACTCATGCCTACTCTGAGGAATTCGACCATCCGCACAGATAGAGTGCGCTCGCCTGGGCTTTTTGATTTTTTGATTATTTAAAAGAATCAATGATGGGAGATCAACCTCTGGAAAATATGTGGGGCCATTGCCACACATATTTTCCACGCTCACCACACAGCAGAAAAATAGTCATGTACTCTTACCAGCGCCGCCCTCCCCTGTCATGTATAGCTGACACCAAACAGCTGTGGGTACATCAAAAGCCTCTGGCCGTGGGCAGCCTGATTAGCATTTCAAGGCCCCATGGATTTGCATCTCCATTGTTACACCTTGCTGGTGGCAGCAAATACTAAAAAATTTTAATTAGCAGAAAACAAATAATCTTGAACTATAAGACTGATTACTTTACCAACTGCCCTCCTGTCAGTATCGAGAATGCATCCCTTTCCTTCGTGAATCTATCTGTCCTCTGTGTTCCTTTACAGTGTGAGTTGTAATTGTAGTGTGCTAGAACTATCTGTTGTAGTAATAATAAAGTAGATATTTTTATACAAGCTTGACTGGACAGTCCCTTTAATCATTGAGTAATAATTGTATTTTCGTTGTGTTGCAACTAACCAACCATCCACGTCCTTGCAGAGATAAGCTTGCTGTTCGTCCACGTTACCAAATTTGGACAAGGCGGTCTTATAATTTACTTGTATTCCAATCTGTTTGGATCCCTTCTGGTGTATTAGAGGTGTGGGGTTGATTGATGGTTTAGAAACCGATATTCATCCCTTCACCACTGGTGCCCCTGAAGTTTATTTATCACACCTATGAAACCACAGCTAAATGGAACTGACATTGAATTTTATAATGTTCAACGTTAGCAACAAACATAGGTCTTGTATTGTTTTCTTCATTAGCAATTAATAAATATCTTCATGATGATACGGCCGACTTAATCCAAAAAACAGTGGTCCAGTCAATAAACATTAATCCAATGAACAGAGGATTCTACTACATTTCAGTTCAAAGATTTAAAAACAACTTTTTTTTAAATCCAGGACATAAACAATGTATATTTTGTTAAACCATGATAATTTCAATAATTAATTCCACACAATCAGAATGAAGTTTAATTAATGAATCCTTTATGAAATACCGGAGACCAGAGGACCGGTATTCTGCTCACCGTGCTTTCAAGACAAGCACGTTGTTCTTGTGCTATCCTCCGGCCCGATGTCAAAATTATGTCTCGAGTTTTGTTCCGTGTACATGAGAGTCTGATCAGGCCTGCCTCCTCGAAGGTGTGGAGTGATCTGTTGTAGAACTAGCCAGGTCAGGACTTTAAACATGTGCTTAAACCGTGTAAAGTGTTCAACCAGCAGTTTATCTGCCACAACACGATGGATACAGGACCTGTGGTCGGAGATGCGCTGCTTCACGGGTCTTTTGGTCCTCCCAACTTATAGTAAATTGCAAGAGTATTTGATTATGTAAATCACATTGCAACTATTGGTAACTATATGCTAGGTAAACTGGAAATGATCTATGATAGAATCAATTACACCACCCGATCTGTGCAACAGTCACTGCACACCTACTGGCAGTGGTCGAAGTGAGCGGGAGCGGTCGGGAACGGTGCTCCTCTACTTTTTTAAATTATGTTTTACAGCTTTTAAAAAGAAACCGTTCTGGAACGGTTTCGTTTTACAATAACAGTGTAGGAAGAAGTTGAAACTTGCACATTCAGTGCAGTGCACTGAATATTCCCTTAAACAGCAGGCAAATGTGTTTGAGCGCTGTGTGTGGGAGGGGGCAGGGCAATGGGGTTTGTGAGGAGCGGGACAGGCTAGCAGGGAACATAGTTCCACTACTTCTTTTCTTACACTTCGACCACTGCCTACTGGCATCTTCAAGCACTTACAACGCAGCCCAATCTGTTCACTGCACACCCATTTGAGGTCCCCCAGACCTGCAGCCCAACAGTGCACTCCAGTGGATTGTCATGCTATTCCTTCCATTGTTCACCGGAACAGCGGGAGTGGCTCCAAAACCCGCCGAGCCCCGGCTGTATCACATCCTCAAACAAGTCAGATTAGGAACAGCTGACTGGGTGAACCTTTGTCTCCCGCCGTGTCCCTGAAACCCAACCTGAAATTCTCCTATCCAAAACCATGCCCGACACACAACACCTCCTTGTCAAGACACTGGGCACAAATTACCCAGCTTCCTAAGTGTATCCAGACACTGCCCTGTAAACACTTCAAAATACGCAACCCTATAGGGGAAGGCCCTCTTAGGTCCCAGAATGCCAACCCACTGACTCCCACGAAACTAAGCCTGAGCATACCGCCTACTTCCAACAAGCTAGACTCAACCTCTAGCCTCCTATCTATCCCCGCTCATGCCCCTGATGTAAATGACCTCATCAGCACACATAACCTATATTTCCTCGCCGTCTTAGTTACATGGTTGCCCCCATCCGCCAGCCCAGCACCGTCACTTGCCATCCCCGCTGGCTATGTCATATACAGGACCGACAGACCATCTGCTAGAGGTGGCGGGGTTGCATTGATTGCCAAAGAGTCCATCCCCATTATACATGCCGCAGTACCCACGGTGGGCAACTGCATTCTACTATCTGCTAAGTTGTCCCTGTCAAACATTGACACTGTGACCATCTTTGTTCTCTACATACCTCCTGGCCCTATCCTTACTTTTGAAGAGGATCTTGCACACGCTGTGGGTGTTAAAATCAAGCCCACTTCCAGAATTATCCCTTTAGGGGACCTTAACCTGGGTTTCAACGGCCTGTCGGGCTCGCAGGCATTTATGGTAGCCAATTCACTCAGTGCTTTTGGCTTCCAACACTGTATCCAAAATCCCACCCACATAAAGGGCCACCAACTACATCAGGTAGCCGGCTTCAACTGGCAGGTAATCATCCTTGCCAACATGCCTTGCCCATAGTCTGACCACCATATTCTCTCCTTCACCATCTCCCCCCTCGAGAGGATAGCATCCTGCCTCTACTGCAAGATCTCCAACGCCAACACTTGCATTCCAACATCCATATTAGCTGATCTTTACACAAGCACCCTATTGTCTGCAGTGAATGCAATTGTCCCACTAGCTCCTAGAAAATCCAAAATAGCCAAAATGCCAACTTCTGGCACACCCCAGAACACACTGAGTTGTGGCTAAATCCAAACACCTGTGTTGTGAGTACTACAATATCTCCAGGAAAACATTATTTATCTGATTACTCACATGTATTTAAGTGAGGTTCTGAGCACCGACCTCCCAGCTCAGCACCCATCCAGTGACACCTTTGGAACCTGGAGCTGCCTCACACTCTAGACCCAAGCAACACTCCAGGTTCCATGAGTGTACATTAGTAACCAGCAACACGGAAACTATGTACACGTGAAAAATGTGAACAGTAAAACAAAAGGGAAACTATGTACATGTGAAACATGTGAACAGCATAACATCATCTATACACACATTGTTTATTGATACACAGGGGAAATCAGCAGCCAGGGAAGATCAACTCCCTTCCTTCCGCCAGACACCGCTCAGCTCACCGTTCTTTATCACCGCCATCCTCTCCTTGCTCCACACACCTCCACCTCAAACCACGATAAATTCACCCAGATCTTTCACTACTTCATCCCTTCTGAAAACCTGGAATCTCTTTTCCTCACCTTGAGTGACAACTTCAACTTTACCACATCACCCGGACTCACCCAGACCACCCTACAACAGTTCTTTACATCAAACCTTTCTTTGGCCTTCTCACAAGACAGCCGCACCCTCTCTCTAATGGGTTTTACCTCTATTTTTTTCACACCTCGACCTGCCCATTCAACCTGGGCACAGATGCATATTGGGCTTCCTCCCTCTCAAAACCTCAAACAGTGCCACCCCCGTGATAGTGTGAGGCGCCAACCTATACTGGAAAGTCCTCTCCATAACCGTCTTGTTCCAATCTCCACTTGTCACCACTGCAATTCTAATGACATCCATCAATGTGCGCTTTAACCTCTCCACATATCCATTGCCCTGGGGGTGGTAAAATTCTGTGTTTAACCTGCTGTATGCCATATCTCTCCAAAAATGCTTTCAATTCCTTCGACACCAATCGCGGGCCATTATCTGACAAACACTTCAGTGGGAACCCTTCACGCCAGAACAACGGCTCCAAAAACCTGATAATACTACTGGAAGTCATATCCTTCAATACACAAACCTCCGGCCACTTAGACAACATGTCCATGACCACAAGCAAGTAACTGTCCTTGGTCCCTACAAAACATTCTGAGGTCAGGGTGGTGCTTAAGGCTGCATAAGCAACTTGACCTTGCCATTTCAGGATTTTTGGTATTTAATTTTCAACACATATTTTCATCTTTGTACTTGTCACAGGCCGAGGGATCAACAGATGATTCAAAGCCAAGGTCTTAAGGCAAAGTTTTTTTTGTACAAACCAAACGTAAAGAGATTGACTGAGGTCACATTTCAGGAAATCAACAGAATGCAAAGGCTACAAAACTTTAAGATTGTGGCCCTCAGTCGGTTCTGCCTTAGTGCTGATAAAGCAAATGTCATTCGCAATCTATAGGGTTGGAAGCACCTTCTTTCTTGTTAGTTGAGTGCCACTTGCTTGACATTCGTACATGTTCTCAGGATGTTCCAGCACTTTGAGTAATACCGCCACCACCACCACTGGTAATTAGGGTCACCTAGATCGGGGCAAGGAAACATGCACTTTAAAATCCTTTGTGCGTCATGGTGATCTCTGGGGTTATTTGTCCTAACCCCCAATATTGGCAATCAGAGACCTCCTTGGGTAATACTCCTCACCAACCTAAGATTCTTGTTCTGTAGTATGAATGTTGTCCTGTCCCGCTGGCCGTCTAGGAATGCTGTTAGAATGCTGGTGCATGGTGTGACTGGCAGCTCAGGAGAATGTTCATGAGTGCTCGAGTGTGAATGTTCTGAATGTGTCAGTTGGGCCTGAGCTGGAGTGCATGAGTATGACCGGCGGGTGATTGCATAATGTAAATACTCAAGAGCAGCTAGAAAGATACGCCAACGGTACATATTTATATCAAACCGTATCTGGTCTTCATAACTAAGTGGCTCGCAGCTGGTCTGCGTCTGGACTACCATTTATGCCCAGCAGGTCACAACAATTCTCTTCAGGGGCTTTTTGTCTTGACCACCCTTCTCTCCAGTTGGCCTTCTTTCCACACACCTTCTCCTCCATATCACTAATCCTTTCATCTTATCTAGTCTCCACCTCCTCTTTTTTCTGTCTCTATTGCTCTCCCTCTGTTTCTCTCACTCTCTCTTCCCCTGCTCTCTTTATTTCTCCTTCTCTCTTCCTCTTTCCTCCTCGATGATCCACCACACACTATGTTCCTCCTCTAAACCTCTCTTTTGCTCTCATCGTCTCCTCCTCCTTTGCCCCCACTCCCTCGCCCTTGGCTACTACACCACTTTCTCATGCTCTCATGCTCTAAGACTCAGGCAGTCGACAAACGGTCATCTGGGCGAATTTGCTACTTACAGATCGTATCCTCACTGACTCATGGTTCCTCCAGAATTCTCCCACCCCTATATTCTGGCCCTCTCCTCAAATAACCCATCACCACCCCTGTCCTACACGTGCACACCTTGCAAATAAAACAGCCAAAACTATTAGCTTTCTTAATGATCGCTTTCAGATAAGAAAAAGCTGCTAAAATATCCCAAAAGCCAGGACCCACACATGAAGTGGCGCCTAGGTCAGCAACCTGCAACACCCTGGATGTTTTGGGCTCCATCTCCCAAGATCCCTCAAAATTGACTTTGCTGCCTAGAGACGATGGGACTTGTATTCCCAAACACCTGGCGAGCCAAACGTTGCAGAACACTGAAATATGTGTTCACAGCCACTTGAGTTGTTTTTCGCAACTAGGAGAAAGATGGCAAGAGTGGCACACAGATAACCTATGGCATTTGTGTTTGATTGCCTCGTTATGCCAGGCGCAGTATATATAGGCTGCGAATATTGCATTAGAGCTAGCAGTGGAAGATGATTTTATTAATTCATTTATTTATACAAAGATTCTAGAGCGTTTTTATCCAAAGTGCTGAACAATGCAAAATACAATAATACATCAAAATATGTACATAAAGACACAAGCCCACAATCCACCATAACAACGAGGATTCCTGGAGAAATTAAGAAGCAAACTAAAAGCTGGAGTTTCAGACATTTTTCTGAACTGAGAACAAGATGGATCCTGAAGAGGGAGAGCATTCCAAAGAGAAGGAGAAAAAGATGGAAAGAACGGAGCCCAGAAGAAGCACAGGGTGGACGGATAACAGAAAGACGAAACTGGGAGGCGGAACGTAAGTCTCTGGTACCATGGTACAAATACATCAAGGAACATAAGTATGGCGGAGACAGAAACGCACATTGGTGTTTGATAGGCAGCCAATTATTGTAACCGTATTCTTAAGTAAAAGTGCCTAGATGCCTCCAGATTTTGTGCGCTATATAAGTATCAAAATAAATGGGGGTGAGCCAAGTGGGGAGAAATACTAACAGACACGGGTAAATAAAACAAAATACGAACAGCAGAATAAATAACCAAGTGCGGAGGAAGAATAACAAAGTTGGGAAGAGCAACAGAGAAGGGGCAGCAATAGTTACGACGAGATGGCACAATAGTCTTTGAGGTTGCAGTGGAAAGAAAGAACAAGATTTTTTGTTTTTTGGGATTAACACAAACAAACCGAGAGCGCTTCCAAGATGTATCATCACTGCCCTCTTGTGGCTAGTGGACAATCTTTTAAATTTGTTAGCAAGTTATTTTGTTGCATGGTTTAGCATAGACATGTAAATACGTACAATTACACCAGGTTAAAACCAAATACTAAAAAACACAAAATCATGCACAGTACATTTTTGCTTTGTATAAACTTGACAAATGTATGTAAAAACAGAGCACCATCTGTTGCCCTTTGGATGCATACATAAGTCCTAATTTCCATAGCAAAGAACCGGATTCCCGTTTGGCACAGGGTTATATTCTTGTATAGTGCAATATGATAAATGCCCGCTTTATAGTAACCCTATGTGGTGTTATGGAGAATGGAGTCTATATAGTTGTTTTGAGCTAAAATCGCCCATCGCACATAATCAACTTCGAGCTCTCGGCACGTGCGTGGAATATGTCCACACACTTAAACAGGGAGTCAGTAATACTTCAATACCACTCACCATTGGGCAACATTTGACATTGATCGTTTCAGTGAAAACAGAAATAACCTTAAAAAAGAGGCGGCGCACCCGCGGGAGAAGCGAAGCCGGACATTTCTGCGCTGCCATTTTGGCATAGGCCGTTTCGGAGCATGTCTTCAGCGCAGCTCCAATTAAGGCACTCAGCGGCTAACAGGGATCTGGGAGCTGTGCATGCTGGGATAGCACTGCTAACAGTAATATCCCAGCGCAGAGACCTCTCTGGGGTATTACTGTTTTCTTAAATATATCCCAAGCACTAATAAAGGCGGTGATTTGGGTTAAAGTGTATTGAAGCCAAACACCACCCGCCCAGTACAGGGAGCTCTAAAACAACAGTATTTTACAGTTAGCTCAATACCACCACCTACTGGAACCAAACAAAACAGATAGCTGAATTTGCAGTCCGTCATAGATTACCATTTCCCACTGTAAACATGTTTTTGCCACTAGATAGAACTCCCAATCAGGGTGCATTCATTGGTGAAATTGATATTGAATGTTTTGATGTTGTATATGTTTCGAAAGCATTTTAACGCAAATTTGTTGACAAAATTAAAATGTTTCTGAATTCAACATTGGTTTTATAAAGTAGTATGTCTGTTCTACTTTCTATCATAATGATTTCATCCGTTAAGTGTGAGATTTGGTTGCACAGCTTTTGTAAATGTCAACGTGAAGGTGTTTAGTCTTGTGCACATCTGTCATTGTTATGAGCATGCAGCGTTGTAGCCTTGCGCTGCACAGCACAGGTATCCAAATGATCGCAGTCTGGTGCTTGGGAACAGATGGTATCTAGCCCTTTGTAATTAAATCTTTAGAGGGGATTAGTCATATGGTTGCTGGTAGTATACCAAAGGCCCAGGTCCAGGGTCCGAAGGTTAAGTATTTTTCCAGGTCATCAGAGGTTGCATGTGGCCGCATATATTACATTAAGGTGCCAGGAGTCTGTGGAATGAAGATGGCTATCTATAGTTCAAAGAAAATCCTGTTTAAGCAGACCTCTCTCTATTTGCCAAAATACATCAGTAGAACCACGTGCAATCACGTGTCTATGTGTGGAGGACTGCAGGTGTGAAGTGGAGCAGTGAGGGTGCTCTAAACTAGTTGTGGGCATGGACCTTTAATCACCTTAACACAAAACAGGCCCACCACTTAGGAAGCAAGTACACAGTTGTACATAAAGCAAGTTTATTGTACAAAGCTCTGGGGAGTAGTTAGATGGTGTTTCAGGACCAAACTAACCCAAGTCTCAACAATACAACATCAGTTAGCAGTTAATATACTTTTTGCAACAATTTAAAATACTCCCAGATACTTTTATTACCCTCCACCCGCCAAATATGATTGGACAAAACCTCTTCAAAGAAATCACATCTATCCCGAATTCTTCCATTTTCATTGGCCAGGCTCATCTTCATTATCATCTTTAGATCATATTCAAAACACTCCTCTTCCTGGGATTCTGTGTGGTAGATCCTGACGTCAGTACATGGTTAAACATTGGTATTGAAAACATAATTCAGTACTAGCAATAACTGGCCTAAGGCCTTTAACTTTAAGCATGAGTGCACATGGTTCTACTGATGTATTTTGGAAAATAGAGAGAGGTCTGCTTAAACAGGATTTTCTTTGAACTATAGATAGCCATCTTCATTCCACAGACTCCTGGCACCTTAATGTAATATATGTGGCCACATGCAACCTCTGATGACCTGGAAAAATACCTAACCTTCGGACCCTGGACCTGGGCCTTTGGTATACTACCAGCAACCATATGACTAATCCCCTCTAAAGATTTAATTACAAAGGGCTAGATACCATCTGTTCCCTTACAAGAACTGTGAACCTTGCCCTGTTCATACTACCTTATTACTAGGTACCTAATTCTCTTTCCGTCAAGAATTTCCCTGCCATTTTAGAATGCCTGTGTAACAACTAACCGCAGAAAAAAGCATCCCCCCATATGAGTTTGTGTTCGTGTCACATTTTCAATTTTAATATTGTATCTTTCTGCGTGATTCAAATGGATTTGCGACACTATCCCAGTTTTGCTATCATTCCCGTCACCAGGGGTGTTTCTAGGTCTGGAAAAGATCCAGGGCTACACTAATTTTGTGACTGTCGGGACTAGGGGCTAGCTAACCTTTTTGGTTGTAACCCCTGAGCTTCTATCCAGGGCTACAACCAAAATACCAGGGGCTATAGCCCTCTCAAACACCCCCTAGCAACGCCTCTGCCGGCCCCCATCATCAATATGATGTGTTCAACATGAAACCCTCGTACTAAAGGGGACCCTCCTTGACCACCCTGACATAGGGATTGAAGTTTGCCTCTGTGGCTATTTTGGGATGTGTGCTGTGAGGTCAATGCAGGTTTGGTGACCAGTGCAGAGCAGGCATGGCTTTGGTATTGGGTTCCTTGCATCCCCTCAAGTAGGTGGCCAATCCCTTTGCCTGAGGATTATTGTGAGGAATGGAGATAGACTGATTTAATTTTATCTGCCGGTTGTGCATTGAGAAGGGAATGCCTGAGGTGTGTGCCATACATGACGCTGCATGCTAGTGCTATGCATTTGGAACATGTGTGTTGCCCAGTGTGGCCTCTGCAGAAAGTAAGACTTAATTCGAGACACCTAATGTAAACACACAGAACAGCTGTAAGAAAGTGTGACAACCAGGCTGTGGTAGGTACATGGGATTTAGAGATGTATGGGTGGGCTAGGAAGAGAGGTTAGAGGGCAATTGCCTGCCAGGCTGACTGAGCTGTTGCTCCCTGGGCTGCAATATGTGGAAAAGAGAGAATCCTTCATAATCCAGCCAGTCTTGAAGGAATCGAGTGCGGCAAGACCTGCTCAGCTTCTGTGTATATGGGGTGTCACACCGGTTCTGATTTAAGTAATGATACAGATGTGCCTGGTGGGCCCTTAAACCTGGCCTACACAGAGAGTGAGTCTGAGGGAGGGAGACAAGCTTATGATACCGTCTAGCGGTAATGTATCCATTTAAATGACAGATTCTGTGACATTGGATGGCACCACTGTGGCCCATACTTCACTGACCTGTTACTCCTCAGCAGCCTCTCATGTCTCCTACGTGCCAAGGAACTAATGGTCCATACTTTATTTGAGTTTTTCCATGGTTTAATTCTGTGAGAATGCTTCCCCTATGTTCTGGTGAATTTCTTGATTACTCGTGAGTTCATTACAAAAACAGTTTAATAGCATCCTGGATGTTACTAAATGGTGGTTATAGAAATTGCTGTTGGACTGTTTGTGGTTCTCACTTTTGGGCACAGTTGAAATACTCATACAGCAAGGTGTAACAATCAGGTATGTATTATTTATAGACTACAAACTAAGTGGATCATTAAAAATTGTTACCACCTCTGCCAGTGCTGTTTCTAAAAATCTTCCAATTTAGAGTTGACCTCCAGAGGTATTCCAAAAATCCCACCTATGCTGGTGGCAATGTAAAAAAAGTTTAAAATATATTTTTCGGCTATTTCCACTTTCAATGTGAAGGTTGAAGCAAAGTATGTACAGTAGTGGCTCATACGACTAGTGTACAGTTTGTATGCACTAAATGGTAAGCCTTTTAATCATTATAGGGGCAAGGGAGTTAGAGGAGTGCATCAGAGTGGGCTACCTTCACCCCATTATCATGGCCCTTTGTAAAAACAGTTTTCAATGGATTGAAGGGAAGATACACTGCCCTTCTGTACAGTAAAAAAAGTTGAAAGCAACTGTGGTCAGCTTGGAATTTGTACATCCACCTCTTAGTAAAGGTACAAACAGGTGGGTTGTCTGCAGAAAGTCCACCTTAACCCTCCACTGTCAAACATACACGCAGAGACTCCACCTTCCTTGAAAACAGAAATTAATAATGGGTTAAGGATTAAGAGATGGAGCAAAAGGCGAATGGATGTCTGAAAGTTAAAAGTAAGGAAGGCGGGTTGAAGCAGCATCAGTGATGTAGTACAATGGAAGGACACTGTAAGGTAATGGGTAAGGACAATAGGGTCAATGGAACTGAAGTACAAATTTGAAAAGGTAGGTCAGCAGATTGAGAGACCTTTGCTGAGATCTGTGCCTGACCTGCATTCCAGCACACCTGATTGTGGGCCTGGCTCACTCAACCTATTCTTTTTTTATGTAAAGTGATTCATAATTGCATTCTGAGCATATGTTTCAATTGAGAATGTTCTTATATTTAGACAGGCTGTTTATCATGTGACTTGGTATTTTGAAAGCCAGATTTATGGAACAGTGCAATTTATTGAACAGTGCAATTCTTTACCCCTTAAATAAAAACTTTGCTCAAAGCTTTCTGGTGGTTCTAACATGAAGATGGAATAGGAGAAGATTCATTCTGCCCTGCTGTCTACGTTGGAAACCATGAAACCAGGAATCCAGCGTTCAAATCCCCAACTACCTTACTTCACACACTATGTGATCCTTAGCAAATCAGTTTTCATCACATTACCTTATTTTCCTTAACTAGCTGTAGGCAAAGTCTCACTCATATTGGTTTATATTCTATAGTGCTACTACATAAATAATTATAATATTAACCATCAATATAGTGTTTACTGGTGTGGAGGCAGAATGTCAAGTGAGTTTCTAATGTTGTGGGGGATAGGTAGACAGGGTGCCAGGTATGGGTTTTGTTTTGTGGAGAGGCAGGAAGCCAGGTACCAGCTTGTCTTTGGTTCTTAGAACGAAGCCATACCCTGTGTCTCAGCTCCACCAATGGATGCTCTAGCTTGCCTACCTCTTTACATTGGTCTAATACTAAAGATAAGATGGGATGGGCTTGAATCGGATGGGATGGGAGGAGATGTAGCTTGCTGTCAAATTGCAAACTGGCTCAAATCCCACCTTTCCCATTTCATCCAATTTTATAATTCTGGTGAATTCATTTCATAGCGTTTGGTATGTGGGGGAGGGTTCCTGGGGCCAGGTCTCTAAGAAACCACAAACATAATTGAAAGTTATGCCTCATGAAAGGAAAGGAATATCAATAATATATGCTATATCTAGACTTGAATGTGGGGGGGGGGATGTTGAGATTGAGTTTAGTTCAGGAAGGTGAGGCCACTGGATTGTAGGATTGTGCAACTGCACCATTGGTCAAAATATTGCACTTGCACCATCAGGCCAAAGATTGCCAGTCCTCCTCTGGGTGTACATACATGTTGATATGTGTGTGTTCCAGGACTGCCTCTACATGATGTCATTTATTAGTTAAGAAGTCCACATTGCAAGGCAGGAGTGTGATAAATGGCAGCACATTGAGTGTACACATCACAAGGGATGCACGCCTGAAATGTCTGTCACATGTAGCTTTGGTTTCTTGGAACTGAGAAATGATCTGGATTATTTTCAGGCATAGCAGATGGTGTGGCTGAGCTTTTCCTTGGAACCTCCCTAACATATCCCACCCACCCCCAATGAAGAGCAATTTCCAATTCCCTCTCTTACAAAAGGGGTGTCAGTTACATCACATCACCCAGAGAAGGGGTCCTGTTTGATTACCAGCATAAGTAAGTAATCTATCAACACTTACCCCTATGCTTCACTTTTTCCACTCAATGTTTCTTTGCTATCTTGGTAGCAGACCAGAAAGCTTGTGTATGCCAAGGGGTACCAAGGACAGAGTACGCAAAAGCAAAGGCACCCTTGTTAGTGGGCATGCAGGCACTTGGAGAGGCATTGGGTATTGAGTGATCATTCATGGCCCCACTCACGACCAACTCTCTAATACTGTCCACAAGACCCCTTTTTTAACAAGTACCATACCCATCGCTGGGCGACGCCCCGGTGTTATATATTGCAGTAAAAGGCTTAACATGGATAAAGAATACAAATTAGGCTAATAGTGGCCTCCCCCACCCAGAGGTCCTTGATTTCTTTTATAGGTCCTCCCCATTGTTCGGTCTCCTCCCCCTTGTTGGTTTAGGCTCCATTGGTTGGCAGAAAATGAGCTCCAGAGAGAGGCCGAGCAATTGGTATAGATCAGTGGTAGGAAACCTGTAGCCCTCCAGATGTTTTGGCATACAAGTACCGAGATGCCTTATCATTGAGTATTGTGGGCAGAGCTGAAAGGAGATGTAAACCAACACATCTGGAGGGATTCAGGTTACCCACCACTGGTGTATATATATATATATATATATATGTATATATATATATATATATATATATATATATGGATTGTGGCAAGCAGAGGAAAGTGTACACTGTTATTTTCTGTGCTCATCTGGAGCATGCCTCATCATATCCTGCCATCTTTATCAGTAGTACAATTGACAGTTTGGGCAAACAAGTAGCAGGCATATCAAGTATGTGCCCTTCTGTCTTTCCTGTGCTTCATCTGCCTCACTGTAAACCACTTCTGCTGTGTATGGCAACAGTGAGGCGGGGTGAGCAAGGAAAGCACCATGCAGGTGGGAGAAGGAATCATGATTAATGGCCCAGTGTTCTTTATAATGTCTAATTTCTTACAAACTGCCCAAAGAAGGTCCTCCTGGTACTACTCAGCATGCTGCATAAAGGAATTGTGTTTCATAAATGCGTGCCACACTGCTTCCTTAACTCACTAACAGGTACATTACTGGCACAAATGGTGCAAATATTATTCACACACAGAAAAGACAACAAATGCAGCAGAGGTAGAAAGTTCCCTGGCATACAGGGAAGGTACAATATGGGTAGTAGAACAAGCTACCCTCACACAACGAACAGGAACTGCATAGGGAGACAAATTGAAAGCTTCTGTCACACACTGGACAGATACATCATGGACAGCAACACTGCAAGTAACTATAACACACCAAATGGGTGCAGCATGAGAAGTAGCATCTCCAATTTCCCACACAGGCACCCATAAGTCACAGGCTAGGCTGCAGTGCTGCAAAGTGTTCAAAAGTACAAAAATTCCACACAAATACAGCACATAAAGTCGCCGTATGCATAGGACCAGCGCAGGCGTTCCTCACAAACAGAACAGGCACAGCATAGCCAGGACTGTCACAGGATTTCCTCAAGCAGGTAACACATAAACCATGCCATTGCAAGCTTCCCTCAATATCCACCTGGAACCCTATGGGTAGGCCCAGTGGACACTTTCCAGAAATAGGTACCGCATGTGAAGGGTCACAAAACGTTTCCCTAACAACCAAGTATATATGCAGCATGGACAGGGCTAGTGCAACATTCCATCTCAAACAGATACACACGGTTCTGCATGGTCAAGTGGAAGTTGCCTCCTAAAAAGCCAGTGCAAGCGTTCCTCACAAAATGTACAGGTATAGAGTGCACAGGCATTGCATGTTTCCCTCAAAAGTGGGTACAAGTTACAGCATGGGCAGGTTTATTACATGTTTACTTAACAAATGGGAACATGGACAGCATGAGTAGGGCCAGACAAGCTTCCCTCACAAACACAGTAGGTGTAGTGTCACTGCAAGCTTCCCTAACATTCAGATACAACATGGGCAGGGCAGGGAGGTATGGCCCGTGCAAACAGGTACTCGCACAGCATGCCAGTGCACACATCACTCAAATTGGTACATTTCTGCCACAAACTCGATCAGTGCAAGCTTTCCTCACACAGTGGGATAGATACTACTTTTGCAAGACCAGTGCAGATTTCCATTCTAAACTAGTAGTGGTGCAGCATGGTCAGAGCAAGGGCAAGCTCCCACAACAGACAACTTGAACAGTATAGGCCGTGACCGTGCAAGCTTTTGCAACAAATAGGTACAGCATGAGCTCTAGAATCACGCAGCCTGCTAGCTCTCATGCATGTCGATTGCTCCCCTTTTAAATGACTCTCTAACCCAATCAGCAGCTCAGATAAGTGACTGTTTGCTGGCTTGGGAGTGGGTTCACTGTGCAAAGTCGCCTGCTTTCTGCACTCTGTCTCGTCAATAATTCTTTACCAGACTTAATTGGTTGCGGGTGGAAAGGTGAGGGGAGGTGAAGATGATGGGGTGTTAGGGGTAGCTGAACAACACACACAATAATTACCCATGGCACAAAACTTTCCAAGTATGTCCACTATGCCCACTTGCTAACTTCAGGCTGTTCAAGGAGGTAGGAGGGAACAGCCAATGAGCAAGTTCAAAGACTGCAGGGAAGTGCAGCTTGAATAGTGTAGATGTGGCCCATTGGAGTGCAAGTGCACTGCGGGCAAAGTGCCATTAGCTTCCTCTATGTTCAGTAGCACCCCCAGTGGATTAATTGCACAAGCCCTGCTATTCACTGCCATCAATTTGATGGGTAAGACCTTTTTTTAACATCAATTGCTAGTATGACCTTCCAAATTGTTCAATTCGTTTAATACTTCTCGCAGTAAGTTTAAAGTTTGACAAGCATTTTAACATCAGAAGACCCACACACAACTATGACAGGTTTAGTGCTATGCATTTACTCCTAACATGAAAACATTCTCAGCCAGTATGATTATCTTGCACTCCACTGGATATACATTTACTGGGAATGATAGCAAGGATTCACCGATACAGTTCAGTATTGATTCGAAAGTAAGCACAGAAAATTGAAATAGCAAATTAATTGGGTATCTTTTTTAACTTTATAAGACATGCAAACAATGCTTGGAGCTGTGAATCCACATAGCTATAAAGAAGTTCAACTTTCAAATAGCGTGTGTGCCCAAAAAAAGTCTATTTATTCATGAAATATTTTCAAAGTTGCATGAAAAATATGCATTGCTTCCACTTGAGAGCAAAAGCTGTAACAAGTCAATTGGGGTGTCAGTAGACAGAGTCAGCCCTTCCAGCACTGCTTAGACATGTATTTCTATCAGGTTGTTCATGCTAGAGAAAATGTTTCTGAGTAAATGTGCTGCAAGCACAGCACACATTGACCAACTCTGAGATTATGTGGATGAGGCACTTTAACACTTTTTTGCTGAATTTGCATGAGGCACCTACTCCATCTCCCTCCTGCTCCTACCTGTGAGGTGGACTTCGCCTGGCCTGTGCTCTGTGAAGGATTCTATCCGGGCGTCACACACCGGATCAAGACTCTTGCCCTTAGCCTAGGATGTAGCGCTCAATTAGAATACTTTCTCTTTATTTGCTACTAATTTGAATTGAGCCGATTCCTAACCCGGCTCACACCCCTTATTACAAATACCCCGGGTCACAATGGACCATGAACCAGGCCGGTTGGAGGGAATACAATATTTATTTAATTTAATTTCAAAGGAAAGCACACCATTTTTGTATTGGGCAGCAATCACCAATGGGGTGATAATTACAATGAAAACTACTGAAATACACTTGGGTAACCTACTACAAGAACATATCCAAATTAATAGGAGCACTTTTTCAATTAGGATAGATAGCACCCAAGTTAAGATTTCCCCCTGCAATGTTCCCTCAAACCCTGAGTGGATAGAAAGAAGCAGCAGGGAATCAGGGGTATGAGGCAGCAAACAGAATCAAAAGCCGACCTTCCCTCACAAAATAAGAGGCAAGATCCTTTGCAATGGCATAAATGTCACTTGGATTTTGACAACAAATTAATTATATGTGTGTTTAAATAATGATGTACAGATATTTTATCACAGTATCAGGGATGTTATATCACTTGTAACTATAAGGTAAGGTATCACAAAAGGCATACAGTTCAAAAAACAACTTGAAATGAAAACACAGTGCAGCCAAATTCACACGTTGAAAAGTTGCAATTTACACATTGTCAGTTTTAAATGTCAAAACGGTTTTTAAAAAACACGGGTGAAATACATAGAATTGCAATGCGGTTCTTAGGCTGGGTGGTAGATGCACATCACAGGGACAATATAGAAGTGAAAGTGTGAATATAGCTGGATAATTGGATGAGATTTTCAAGGTGAAAGTGGTTCGGTTTTGGTAAAATAAAGCAATTAAAGGAGAGAAAATTGGCTTCAAAGAAAAGACAAATTTCACTTACACTAGATTT
Source organism: Ambystoma mexicanum (assembly GCF_040938575.1). Taxonomy (NCBI): domain Eukaryota; kingdom Metazoa; phylum Chordata; class Amphibia; order Caudata; family Ambystomatidae; genus Ambystoma; species Ambystoma mexicanum. The sequence continues at coordinate 341,609,745 of NC_090921.1, read as the reverse complement.
AATGACTAGGAAAGGGGAACGCCACCGTGAATATAAAAGTTACGCTGCAGTTGTAACCCTTCACGCAAGTGTACCCCTTTTCTTTATGGAAAATTAATTTATTTAAACTAAATGGCTAAGGACTTATGATCTAGGCAAGACAGAAATGAAGAGAAAAGTGGCGCTAATGCTTGGAGATCAAGGACAAGATGCACAGACAATTTGAACAGTTTAAGACAAGTTATCAGGGTATGAATAGGATTACTTAGAAAATAGGACAAAGACAAATGGTCAAGATGGGATAGGCTATGTGTTGTTATGGGATGGGGAAATACTCACAATCCGCTCTTTAGTTTGGGACAGTCAACCGGGTTCTGGACTCAAAAACTCTGGCCACCACGGCGGGCGCCCCTCACAGCAAACAGCTGGGCAAGTCTGGTCACTGGATGGCAAGGTTACAGCGGGCATGCAGGTAGTGGGAAAAAAGCCAGTCTGGTCACAGGATGCTCCCAAAAGGGTACAACAGCGTTTCCCCCTTGTTATTGGGATTTCAGTGGGGTTTCTGGATCAATGGCCTTGCTGGGATAGGGTCAGCTATGCTTGGGCCTGGCAGTAGAGTCTGGAATCTTGCAAAGATGGATCTGGAATGTCTGGATACGCAGACACTGGAAATTCAGGAGATAGTGTCCTGTCCCGGTGAGCTCCCACCCCTTTTATAAAGTGGTTCACATCACTGGGTTTATTGTTAGGCAGAACTAAGCTAGACCTACCCCCAAGAATCGGATAGGTCAGCCTAAGTTAATCGCCTCCTCAAGGAGGAGACTCAGTTTATGAGGTTGTATTTTTTGGGGTGAAAAGCCATCCCACAGTCCTCTTTGCCAAAAATCAATCTTCACATAAGTCACACATTTGTACAGTCGTGGCCTTTTGGCAAATTACATAGGCAGGTTACATATTTCAAACAGAGCATGGCAGTCCAATTCTCACGTTCCTAGGACTTTGTTTCGCCCGTCTAAATAATTTTCGCCATTTTTAATTACATTATTTCACCTAAAATTCTATAACTTTATAAATGCGTATATATTATCATATGGCATGTGAATATTGAATTTCAAAGTGGCATCATATACACTTTCCTCAGAATATCCAATTCTCTGCCATTTCTGTCGACAATATGCCAGTGAAGGCGACTGCGTCTTGTTTAAAAGCCAAAAAATTACATTTAAGCTGTTAACTTTTTACATTCCTGCAAAGTCCTGTTGCAGAGATAAAAGTCTTAAACATTTTATGAATAAACTAGTCTTTTGAGCCAAAATGGGCGGCCTTTGCCCTCCAACTGGGACCATTTTCTTTCTTCAGGCTACCACAAAATTTCAGCTTAGCCCAGGACTGCCTTGGAGTTTCCCCAGCTTGAGTGACTGGTGGTTGTCACTTCCAAAAGTCGCACGTAGGTGTCCCAGATCTATTGTCTCAAGCTGAAGCACAGACAGAAGTCTGATGAGCGTGTGATATTTCTTTCTCTTGGTCATGCAAAGTTTCAAAAGGCAACAGTTAACATGTAGGTGTCCAGGAAATCCCTTGTGGCTCCTGTTGGGGCAAGCCCCCAGCCCCTAACTGTCCCTTGAGCCATAGTAGAACCCTGTTTGGCTAATTTTCCAGTAAAGCCAATGCCTTTATTTCTTTCTTGTTTTTAATTTTGTTCTGAATCAGCAGCAAGCCTGTTGAAATAAAACATCTCATATATGTTTCCCAGCAAAACCCCCTTTACATTGCTAGGCTAAGACGGGGCCTTCTTTCAACATTACACTTTTAAAACAGGCATTTTTCCTTATTTGCAAAAGCGCATTTTAGCACATGGTGAAGTCTGCTGGGCTGACCATTTCAAAAAGTTTTCTCTTCCTTCTGACTTCCCCACATTGTTTTGCAGCCCTAGTCAGTTTCACTTATACAGCAATCTGTTTAAGACACAGGTCCACTGAAATTGACATATGCCCTTAGAGCTAGGGTTTCTTTTAAGCAATGATTTTTGACATTTTGTAGCCCAAAGTCAAGTGCTTTTCCTACGGCTGAAAGTAAAGTTTCCGGTGACTTCCCAGACCATGCCTGACACAGCCTGCCATTCTCTGACAGTGATCTCTTTTGCTGGCACACAGAATGTGGATGGGCACAGCTAGATCTCTCGGGATCCAAACTGTGTAAGGTTAAACAGATGAGGAAGAGCATCAGGGTGCCATCATTATAAAGGCCAAATATTTCCTTTTTCAATGTGGAATGTGGATCAAGCAGCAAAACAGTGCTGCTTCTCAATTTTCTTCTTGGAACATGTAAGGAACACACTGGCAGGCTTTCTCAGTGTGCCCCCTTGTTCCATCCTGCCCAATAGGTGCTTGGCAAGACAGTGCAGCCATCATTTTGTAGCTGCAAATGCAGTTTTGATGCGGGGCAATGGTGCTTAAAGGAGCCAGCACAGCCATTCTGTTGTTAACTGCTGAAATGCAGCTTCGTGATGTGGGAAAGTACTGCTAAGTGGGTAAATGTATCCCACAGCTCTTCAGACAGAAGCTCCAGGACAGTTCTACCATGACTCTTGACTTGCCCGGTATGAGTGCCCTGGATCTGACCAGGTTGTTTTATTAACATGTCTTCCTGCCAAGCCACCGTGCTTGTATTTGAGCCAGACTATGTGCACTGTGTTGCTTACAAACATGTGTCAATAGACAATGGCCCTGCTTCCACTGCCATGCAAGCGACTCCTGGAAATGTGAACACTGTGATTTGCATTTAGATGCCCCCTAATTGCACGAAAACATTATGTAGCTACTCTAATTCAAATGGGCTAACGTCTCTTTTGTAATTAATTAAAGCAGAGGGGAAACCCTGCTCTTTGGAGCCCCCATCCCCTTCAGGCCAGCACCATAGGCAGCCACCTAGTTTGACGGTACTAAGTGAAAAAAAGAATTTTCTTTGTCGTCCCCATTCATGTTCGCTTTAAAATAGACTGCATAAAAGTGGTTACTCAGTCTTTCTAAGCCGATCATGAGAAACACCCTTCAACCACCTCCAAGCCCATAACCAGGCCCAAACCCCTTTCACTTACCTTACTCTCGGCGAGGCTTCACTCTGATGCACCCACCTTCTTTGGACAACAGCTTCTCCTTGCGGTGCACATGAGTGCTTGCAGGAGTTGAAAGGCGCGGCCAGGTGAGGGAAGTCGCAGGAGTTAGGTAAGTGATTTGTGTGTGTGTCAGTGTTTGTGAGGGAGCGGAGGGAGAATGTTTGGAGTGGAGAAGGGAGAGGGAGGAGGTGGGTAAAAGTGTGTTTACGTGAGTGGTGGAGAAAGAGGGTGAATGAGTTGTGTTGGGCACAGAAAGGGTTTGTGGGTATAAAAAGGGGGCTCAGAGTGTGAAACCCTCTGATTTACTAGAAATCCTTCCAGCACGGGAGAGGTTGGGGATTGGGGTACACTATGTGATATTTAAATATTTTGGAGGCCACACAAAATCACCCAAAATAAAACGGTATTTTTTGTGTTTGGCCTTCAAAATGCGAAAATATCACATACAGCCTTAGCCTAGTGCTTGCACCGGACCATGGTGTGTGAGGGTAGGGCTGCGCACAAATGCACCACTGTGCACGGCATCCCATCCCAGCTTCTCTTTAAAGGCAGTGAGAGTGTAGAAGAATTCAGCTATGCTAAGTTCTCCTCCTGTACACCGGCAGCCCAGAGGAGCGAGAGTGGGCTACCTTCACCTCAGGTACAGTAATATGACTTGGACGCAGATGTAGGGCCACTGCTCAGAATGCCCCCTGGGTTCCCCCAAGAACCCACGAGCATTGATAGACTCAGAAGCACGAGGCCCCCAGCTTCCTATGGGGTTCCTAGGCCATAGGTGCACTGGAGAGGCGAGGGGATGAGCAGCGTTACCATGTCAGAGTTCTAGCACATCATTGCACCCCAACATAGACATTGTTAGGGGGTGTGTGGGCCAGGTGCTCACCCTAATTTTTGGATGAGACCCTCCCTCTCCTACAGGAACCTGAGAGTGGTCATTCTGGTGTCTTTAGTGGTGGCTGCAGCACACCCCACAGGGAATGTTTGGTTCATTAATCTTGAGACTGGGGCTTGTGGGGGAGAAGATATAAATGTTATAGGCAGAGGTCCCCCCTTCTTTGGCACACTGTGGCTTCCTAAATGTGGCTGCGTACAATTTAATATAAAACAGCAAAGAAGAGACACTCAACAAGCAAAGTCCTCCATAATTCTTGTTTATTTATTTTAGTCAGAATGTCCCCACAAATACCCCGTCTTGCTGTGTCCCTAACTTTGATTGTCTTCTACAAGAGTGCATTCCAAGAATCGGGCCCACAAAGTTTCTTGCTTGCATACACATCATGAATAGCCATAAGTGGCAGGCTTGCATAAAGTAATGACTAAGAGCAGGTGACCTTATCATACATGCATAACAAATTACAGACCTCTCCAGTTGGCCTGTGTTAGGTGCGAGATGTTCGATAAGGCCTGACCATCAATTCACATTCTGCTATTTGCAATCCTGATTTTATAGTGAACAAATAAAATAGCAGAAACTGTAAGAGTGAGCAGATTGAGGTCTTCTTGACCACCAGGATGTAAGCATTGCTTCATAGTAGAGCTGAAGGTCGTGCCATCACCCGCTCTCCCACACCATTGGAATGATTTGGACGGACAGGACCATAAAGGTATGATTGTGAAGCTCAACCACTCATTCTACACCACCCCTTTCCTCACACCCACTAGAACATGTTTAGGGTGCCCTTTCCTGTGACATCGCTTCCAGATCGGTCAACAGTTGCAATTTTAGATTGAGGAGTGGGAGGTGGGGAATGTGGGCTGGAAGTGTAAAGGTGCATAAAGAAAATCTAGAAGTTGGTATGGTACCTATGCTCAGATAGATACTTTTATTACCCTCCACCCACCAAATATGATTGGATAAAACCTCTTTAAAGAAATCACATCTATCCCGAATTCTTCCATTTTCATTGGCCAGGCTTATCTTCATTATCATCTTTAGATCATATTCAAAACACTCCTCTTCTTGGGATTCTGTGTGGTAGATCCTGATGTCAGTACATGGTTAAACATTTGTATTGAAATCATAATTCAGTGCTAGCAATAACTGTCCTAAGCCCTTTAACTTTAAGTATGATTGCACATGGTTCTACATATGTATTTTGGCAAATAGAGAGAGGTCTGCTTAAACAGGATTTTCTTTGAACTATAGATAGTCATCTCCATCCCACAGACTCTTGGCGCCTTAATCTAATTTATGTGGCCACATCCAACCTCTGTTGACCTGGAAAAATACCCTGGCCTCGGGCCTTAAATATACTGCCACCGACCATATGACCAATCCCCACTAAAGATTTAAATACAAATGGCTAGATACCATCTGTTCCCTTGCAAGGACTGTGAACCTTGCCCTGTTCATACTACCTTATTACTAGGTAACTAATTCTCTTTCCCGTCAAGAATGTCCCTGCCATTTTAGAATGCCGTGTAACAACTAACCGCAGGAAAAAGCATCCCCCCTGTATGAGTTTGTGTTCGTGTCGCATTTTCAGTTTTAGTATTGTATCTTTCTGCGTGATTTATATGGATGTTCGGCACTATCCCAGTTTTGCTGTCATTCCCGCCCCCAGTGGTGTTGCTAGGTCTGGAAAAGATTCGGGACTACACCGGCTACAACCAAAAGACCCAGGGCTATAGCCCCCTCAGGCATCCCCTAGCAACGCCTCTGCCCGCCCCCATCATCAATATGATGTGTGCAACATGAAACCCTCATACAAAAGGGGACCCTCCTTGATCTCCCGGACACAGTGATTGAAGTTTGCTTCTGCGGCTAGTTTGGGAAGGGTGCTGTGAGGTCAATGGAGGTTTGGTGACCGGTGCAGAGCAGGCACTGCTTTGGTATTGGGTTCCTTGCCTCCCCTCGAGTAGGTGCCCAATCCCTTTGCCTGAGGATTATTGTGAGGGATGGAGATTTCATTTTATCTGCAGGTTGTGCATTGAGAAGCAAATGCCTGAGATGTGTGCCGTACATGATGCTGCATGCTAGTGCTATGCATTTGGAACATGTGTGTTGCCCAGTGTGGCATCTGCAGAAAGTAAGACTTAATTCGAGACACCTAATGTAAATACACAGAACAGCTGTAAGAAAGTGTGACAACCAAGTTGTGGTAGGTACATGTGATTTAGAGGTGTGGGGGTCGGCTAGTAAGAGGGGCAAGAGGACAATTGCCTGCCAGGCTGACTGAGCTGTTGCTCCCTGGGCTGCATATGTGAAAAAGAGAAAAATCTTTCATAATCCAGCAGGTCTTGAAGGAATTGAGTGCAGCAAGAACTGCTCAGCTTCTGTGTATATAGGGTGTCACACCGGTCCTGGTTTCAGTAATGTCACAGATGTGCCTGGCGGGCCTTAAACCTGGGCCTACACTGAGTGAGTCTGAGGGAGACGAGTTTATGATACCGTCTAGCGGTAATGTATCCATTTAAATGACAGATTCTGTGACACTGGTTGGCACCACTGTGGCCCATACTTCACAGACCTGTTGCAGTCCTCAGCGGCCTCGCATGTCTCCTACATTCCAAGGAACTAATGCTCCATACTTTAAGTTTGTCCATGGTTTAATTCTGTGAGAAAGCTTCCCCTATGCTCTGGCAAATTTCTTGATTGCTCGTGAGTTCATTACAAAAACAGTTTAATAGCACCCCTGGATGTTACTAAATGGTGGTTATAGAAATGGCTGTTGGACTGTTAGCGGTTCTCACTTTTGGGCACAGTTGAAATACTCATACAGAAAGGTGTAACAATCAGGTATGTATTATTTATAGACTACAAACTAAGGGGATCGTTAAAAATTGTTACCACCTCTGCCAGTGCTATTTCTAAAAATCTTTCAATTCAGAGTTGACCTCCAGAGGTATTCCAAAAATCCCACCTATGCTGGTGGTAATGTAAAAAAAATGTCAAATATATTTTTCGGCTATTTCCACTTACAATGTGAAGGTTGAAGCAAAGTATGTACATTAGTGGCTCATACGACTAGTGTACAGTTTGTATGCACTAAATGGTAAGCCTTTTAATCATTATAGGGGCAAGGGAGTTAGAGGAGTGCATCAGAGTGGGCTACCTTCACCCCCTTATCATGGCCCTTTGTAAAAACTGTTTTCACTGTATCTAAGGGCAGATACACTGCCCTTCTGTACAGAAAAACAAGTTGAAAGCAACTGTGGTCAGCTTGGAATTTGTACATCCACCTCTTAGTAAAGGTACAAACAGGTGGGTTGTCTGCAGAATGTCCACCTTAACCCCCCACTGTCAAACATACACGCAGAGACTCCACCTTCCTTGAAAACATAAATTAATAATGGGTTAAGAATTAAGAGATGGAGCAAAAGGGGAATGGATGTCTGGAAGTTCATTGTAAGGAAGGCGGGTTGAAGCAGCATCAATGATGCAGTGCTATGGAAGGACACTGTAAAGTAATGGGTAAGGAAAATAGGGTCAATGGAACTGAAGTACAAATTTGAAAAGATAGGTCAGCAGGTAGAGAGACTTTTGGTGAGAACTGTGCCTGACCTGCATGCCCACACACATTGTGGGCCTGGCTCACCAACCTCTTCTTTTTTTATGCAAAGTGATGCATAATTGTATTACGAGCATACGTTTCATTAAGAATGTTCTTATATTTAGACAGGCTGTTTATCATGTGACTTGGTATTTTGAAAGCCAGATTTATTGAACAGTGCAATAGTTTAACCCTTAAATAACAACTTTGCTCAAAGCTTTTTGTTGGTTCTAACATGAAGATGGAATAGGAGAAGATGAATTCTGCCCTGCTGTCTACGCTGGAAACCATGAAACCAGGAAGCCAGAGCTCTAATCCCCAACTACCTTACTTCACACACTATGTGATCCTTAGCAAATCCGTTTTCATCACTTTGCCTTACTTTCCTTAACTATCTGTAGGGAACGTCTCACTAATATTGGTTTATATTCTAAAGTGCTAATCCATAAATAATTATAATATTAGCCATTAATATAATGTTTATTTGTGTGGAGGCGGAATGTCAAGTGAGTTTCTTATGTTGTGGGGACGGGTAGACAGGGTTCCAGGTATGGGTTTTGTTTTGTGGGGAGGCAAAGGCCAGGTATGGGTCTTTTGCCATGCCAGCTTGTGTTTGGTTCTTAGAACGATGCCAGGCCCTGTGACTCAGCTCCACCAATGGATGCTCTAGCTTGCCTACCTCTTTACATTGGTCTTATACTAAAGATAAGATGGGGTGGGCTTGAATCGGATGGGATGAGACGTAGCTTGCTGTCAAATTGCAAACCGGGACATGACAAAACATGGGCTCAAATCCCACCTTTCCCATGTCATCCAATTCTATTGTCCTGGTGAAATCATGTTATAGCGTTTGGTTTGTGGGGAGGTTCCCTAGGGCCAGGTCTCCAAGAAACCACAAACATGATTGAAAGTTATGCTGCATGAAAGGAAAGTAATATCAATAATATATACTATATCCAGACTTGGATGTGGGGGAGATGTTGGGATTGAGTTTAGTTCAGTAAATTGAGGCCACTGGATTGTGGGATTTGGCCACTGCACCATTTGTCAGAAAATTGCTCTTGCACCACCAGGCCAAAAATTGCCAGTCCTCCTCTGGGTGTACATGTATTTTGATATGTGTGTGTTCCAGGAGTGGCTCCACATGATGTCATTCATGAGTTAGAAAGTCCACATTGCAAGGCAGGTGTGTGATAAATGGCAGCACATTGAGGGTACACATCACAGGGGATGCACGTCTGAAATGCGTGTCACATGTAGCTTTGGTTTGTGATGTCCCTTTCTTGGAACTGAGAAATAATCTTGATTATTTTCAGGCATAGCAGGGGGTGTGGCTTACCTTTTCCTTGGAACCTCCTTAACATGCCCCCCCAATGAAGAGCAAGTTCCAATACCCTCTCTTACAAAAGGGGTGTCAGTTACCTCACAGCACCCCGAGAAGGGGTCCTGTGTGATTACCAGCACAAGTAACTTATCAACACCTACCACTATGCTTCACTTTTTCCACTCAATGTTGCTTTACTAACTTGGTAGCAGACCAGAAAGCTTGTGTATGCCAAGGGTTACCAAGGCCAGAGTACACAAAAGCAAAGGCGCCATTGTTAGTGGGCATGTAGGCACTTGGAGAGGCATTGGGTATTGAGTGATCGTTCATGGCCCCACTCACGACCAACTCTCTAATACTGTCTACAAGACCCGGTTTCTTAACAAGGACCATAACCATCGCTGGGCGACGCCCCAGTGTTATATATTGTAGTAAAAGGCTTAACATGGATAAAGAATAAAAATTAGGCTAATAGTGGCCTTCTCCACCCAGAGGTCCTTGATTTCTTTTATAGGTCCTCCCCATTGTTCGGTCTCCTCCCCCTTGTTGGTTTAAGCTTAATTGGTTGGCAGAAAATGAGCTCCAGAGAAAGGCACAGCAATTGGTATCGATCAGTGGTAGGAAACATGTAGCCCTACGCAGTTTGAACTTGGAAGTGATCACTGACAGCTTTCCGCTTCCCAGCATCAATTAAATAGTACTCATGATGAAAGAAGCAACCATAGTTACAAGGCTTGACATGCGAGATGCATACCATCAAATAATCCTGCACAAGTCCTCATGCCCGCTCACTGCCTTCATCACCCCTTTCGGCACGTACAAATACACACGCATGCCCTTTCGGTCTATCCTCAGCAGCTTTGGCCTTCCAGAGGATGATGAATTCGTTATTGCATGGCATCGCTAGCGTTCTGTACTTCCAGGACGACATCCTGGTATTTGCCAAGGACAGAGTAACTCGCGACAAAGCCTTGAATGAAGTACTAAGCAAACTACAAGATGTGGGTGTCCACCTGCGCCATGAACAATTCATTTTCAGCACTTGGAGAAGTTGATTACCTGGGATACTGCACCTCGAGAGAAGGAGTGAGCCCCACGAGAAACCTGCTTGAAGCCATAACCAATGCCCCGGCCCTGATGTCAAAGGACAAACTTCAGTCTTTCCTGGGGCTCGCAGAATACTATGCGAAGTTCATCCCCAGGTTCTCCGAAACCACATTGCCCCTGAGGGAGCTCCTAAAAAAGGGTGCAACCTATACATGGGAACGCCAACATGATGATGCCTTTGCGGAGATCAAAAGGAGGATCCTGCATGCACCCTGTCTCAAACCCTTCAATCCTGAATAGGAAACATGCATCATGACAGATGCCAGCGCCTATGGATTAGGAACCCTCCTCACCCAGAAAAAGGGCGATGCAGAAAATATTGTGGCCTTTGCGTCCAAAGCACTATCTACTTCTGAGAAAAACTACTCCACCGTGGAAAAAGAGATGCTGGCGTGTGCCTGGGCCATGGAATACTTCAGGTAATATGTTTGAGGCACCAAATTTCGATTGATTACCGACCACAAGCCCTTGATACACATACTGATCCCCGGCGGCACCAAAACAGCCACCCCGAGACTGGCCAGAATTGCTGCGAATCTCCAAGAGTATACCAACGAAATCACCCACATTGCAGGCTGGAAAAATGCCCAAGCAGACTGCATGTCCAGGCTACTTGACCAAAACACCACAGAGACTACGTTCATCAAAGATGAATGTATGTTGGCCTCCATAAGCGACCTGAGAAAGAGGGACTTCATGGAGATGAGCGAGCGACACTGGCAATAAGAGAGAGAACAAGATGGCGCGCTGCGCAGAGTAGCAGAGTGGGTCTGCGAAGGATGGCCCAATGAGAGGGCAGTCCCCGAAAGTCTTTGCCCGTATTGGAAGTTAGTGATGACATCACAGTGATGAATGGCTTGGTACTGAGAGGTGACCACGTCATTCCCCCGACATGCATCCGCAAAGTGATACTCTGCAGAGCACATTTGGGGCACTTGGGCAGCAACATGACAAGATGCAGAGTATGTGATGCCTATTGGTGGCCCCGAACGGCTCTAGAAATGACGGTGATGATTGAAAGGTGCCACAAGTGCACGAACAGTGACAAGCGGCTCACAGTAAGACAGGCACCCATGGTACCCACGGAAATACCACACGGCATATGGTACAAATTAGGATTGGACTTCATCGGCCCACTAGATGGCATGTCGGCAGACCACAAGTATGGAGTAGTAATGGTGGACTACTTTTCCAACTGGGTAGAGGTCGGATTTGTGCCAGACATCACCACATGCAGAGTCATTCAGGTGCTCAGCGCTGTGTTTCAGAGGGAGGGGCTCCCCGAGGAGATCGTAACCGACAACGGTGTGCAGTTAGTCTTCAGGGAAATGGAAATATTCCTGAGAAAGCACAACATTCACCAGCTGAGGGCAAGTTTGTACCATCCACAAGTAAATGACTAGTGGAAAGGGCGAACTGTTTTATTAAAGGCACTCTGCAACTGGCCTCAGCATCAGGCCTAGAACCACACAATATAGTGAAGGAGGCCGTTGCGGCCCACCGCATTACGCCAAATGCTATCACTGGGGTATCCCCATTTCAACTGTTGAGGGGGAGAAGGGCTGTATCCACGCTAGAATCTCTGTGGCTACATCAAATCAGAGAAGACAAAGACATTGACATGAGAGACATTGTGTTCCGCATGCAAAAGAACAAGGAAGCAATGAAATACCAAGGCAACAAACGTTGGGCGGCCCATCGCACAGAGGTCAGTGAAGGCGACCGGGTAAAGATACACCTGCCCCACAAAGACATCACTACCGGCTCTAAATATAGGAGGTGCCTGCTTCTCCGTTCTTGCAACCATCTTCTGGACCTCTCTTCCCCTCACTCTCTGTCTCATGGAGGATCACCTGGCTTTTAGGAAAGCCCTAAACAACCTGGCTGTTCCCTCCCGCTCCCTAAACCCCTTCCCCCACCACTCCTGCACCCTAGGTCCATCCAGCAGACAGACCCCCCGCACCACATGCACACTACCTCCCTCCTGTCCGTCCTTCAGCTACTTTGCCTCATCTCTCATTTATCATCTGTGCGTTGCCACCCTATCCCCCGTTAAGCCCCGCCAATCCTGTTGGTAGGACTTGGGAAGGTATCCAGTAAGTTGCACTATATAAGTACCCTGATAGCGGGTAAGGTATTGCACTCGATTGGGCTCTGAGGGCGGGCAATGCATCACACTTAAACGCACCTTAGGTCAAGCAATGGGATCAATTTGTGTGTAACTGTAAAGCATATGAGGGTGGGCATTCCCGCTGCAAATAGACATGTAACATGGGAATCTTTTTGCACTTGAAGGACCTGGGGATTGGAATGTATCACTCCAAGATTCACTCACAGGGTATTTACATTTATTTAATTATCGCACTTAGATCGCATGTGAGAGTAAGCACAGCCTTTTGCACATTGATTCAATCTAGGGAATAGACATTGTTGCTTGTACAGCTAGCCCATGTTTTCCTCTCAGACTTTGCACCTTCATAATTTAGCAGACGGCACGGCCTCACTCCCACACACCGCTGCACTCGCAAATAACACAAACACTATTGCACAACACCTCTGCCATAAGAATGAAGCTACCTTTCACGACAAACAATTTGAATGGTAGCTACTCACATAATTTTCTATCTACTTAAACACAATCCCTCCTGCTTAGTTCACAGTATACCTCCTTTCCCCCCATTCACACGTCACTCGGACATGGGCGACTAGCAGGACCTTCGCCACCCGCTAATAACTTTAATGACCGAAATGCACACACGCATAATAGCACCTCCAAATTTGTTCCCATATTTTTGGACTTTGATCCCTGCGAGGGCATTCAACCAACAGCGCGTTGGGACCATAATTATGGTGAAAGACGCTATACAAATGACAAAATGAATGAAAAGCAGGCGAGGAAACAACAATGCAATTTCCAGGCAATATTTCTTTGAAGAACACACTTCCTCTCGGAGAGGACCGTTTTGTTTTCTGCAACATCCTATTTAACACACAAAATGAAAGCTAAACCATGGGAATTGCTTTCGCTTTCTACTACGTGAAGCCGTTTACTTTTACACAACACCCAATGCATGTTCATGTTAAAACTGTTTCAGTTCAACCAATTTTGCAATAAAGTGCTTAACTTAGGAGTACAAACATGGTATTTCAATATTACACAATAAAACCACATTTAGTTTACTAACTCAGTTGCCTAAATACTTTACCCAGTATTAAAGTATTTTTTTTTTACTTCTCCTCCAAAACATATGTTGCTGTTACCACAATCTGTTAATAGCCTTATAGACCTTGGGAGGGGTCATTACAGCCAGGTCATGCTAGGATGCAATGATGGTATGAAGCTAGGATGCCAGGTCACTGTTAGGTGTTCCTGCTAAACTGATCTGCCAGGTCATGCTAGGATGCACTGATGGTATGAAGCTAGGATGCCAGGTCTTGCTAGATCTAGATCCAGTTGCAGCCTTTGATAACTGGTGTGCAGTGGAATTTGTGTACAGGTGTGTAAAGGTGCATCAAGAATGCCGAAGTTAATCCTGAGCACTAGCGCTGAATCTGTGAGTTCTGCTCACTTTTAGCAGGAACTGTTTACACCTTAAAATAATTCTGCACTGAAATTCAGGACACTCGTTCCAATTGAACTCTGGACTATTTTATACTAAGCATGAATGCACTTGTTAAATATAGATTCTGGGCAGTTTCAATGAAAGATATGCCTGACATTGTTTTTCCAACGAGCGGGGAATAATATCTTGCAACACATTGAAAGGCTGTGATTTCTGTAGAAAATTAATTCAAAATATGTGTGCTTCTTTATTAAAGTCTTGAGGTCCTGCAGAATTCCATCAAGTAGAAACATTCTGTGAAAGACACTAATTTAGCTAAAACTCTCACCAAGTTACTGTAGAAACTCAACAGGACCAATTGTGGACTCCATAATTGTGAGCACATCGGCCATCTTGAACATTTAAGGAGCAGTGTAAGGGAGTACGATTTTCAAGTATTCATGCTATCATGCCCCATTATATTCATGGATAGAAGCCGGTCCTAGGATTTTCTTTTCATTATGTGACTTGGAGTCCTAGATTTATAATGCCCAAATCCAGCACTGCAAGTCCCAGAATGCAACGAAAAAGAGGTCTGGACTACCATTGCAGGAACAGATTGAGGCAACGTTCTCTGTCGAGGATTCAACTAATATTTGCGTAGCATTGATTGCACGAAAAGTCTGGGAGCACCTCTGCCAAGAACAAATATGGCCAAATACCCTGTTCTATGGGATGGTGCCCCCTCCAGAGGGTCTACAGCGACGTTTTAGCTCATTGTACCTTTCACGCAGGACAACTATCCGTTGCTTATCAGTCTGGTGCAGGACAACTATCCGTTGCTTATCAGTCTGGTGCCACACACTTGGGCAGTCCAGCACCGAAATGCTCGGCAATTCTACCAACAGCAAACCCAGGCACATGTTTCGGCCTTGTTGGGGTGAAGCTGGGCCATTGAAAGCACAGCAGGTAAGTGGAGCATGTCTGGATTACCCGGGGTCCCTTATGGTGAAAGGGTAATCCAGATGTGGACTCTTGGCTCAATGTGCTTTAGAGAGGCTCTGCTCCACGTCATTAATGAGGCCCAACAAGACCGAAACACGTGTCTGGGGTTGCTGTTGGTACTCTTGTTCAGAGGAGATTTGCCTAGCGTTTCGGCGCTGGACTGCCCAAGTGTGTGGGGCAAGACCAATGTGCCAGTGGATATTCCTCCTCTGTGGAAGGTACAGTGAGCTAAAACGTGGTTGTAGACCCTCCCGAGTGGGCATCTTCCCATCTTTGTTTTGCAATGATTGCAGTATGCTTTCATATCATGGGATGCAGAGAAACGCCTTGCTTTCCTGCAGCGGCTGTGCTCGTCCAGCTGTAACTCGAGAGATATCGGCATAGAGCAGATACACGACGGTATCTCACTTCCAAAAAGCGAGACACGTCCACGTGAAGGCTTCAGTTTGCCTTCGAGCTGCTGGTCATCAAGTGTAGCACACACTGAAATTGCCGTTGGTCTTTGTGCATCAGCCTTCAGGCCTTTATAAACACACCTAAATGTGTATATTGTTACATGTGTTTATTTAACAACCTCTGAATCATAACAGTTGTCCAAATACATATGCGGTAATACTGCCAAACTCATTTTCTGTTACCCAGTGCTTTAAATTGGTTGGGAAATCGAGGGGTTTGGGGGGTTCAACAAGTCGCATGGCCTAAGAAATGTTGGGCGTGGCATGGGTGGCAGGCAGTTTATGTTCTCTTTAATCAATGTGGGTGAGCAGTCTGGCGCACACTGAAATCCTTGCTTTTGTGCACGCAGTTTTCTCTCCCTTTGTTTTGCATTACAGCGGCGCAAATTCCCCCTTCCCCACCACCCGAGTAGGCACCTTTTGGACAATGATGCGCCCGATCAACAGCATCTGTTGACTGGTGAGGATCTGAAGGGGCGATGAATCTTCTCTCTTTCAGCGCCTCCTTAGCCAACAGATGCTGTTGATTGGGCGATACCCTGAAGCGCCATGTGTGCTGGAATGCTGGCTAGTGCTAGAGAGGGGCTTATGTGAGCCCCAGTAAAGGCCCTAGCTCACAAACTCTTTTTAAAGACTGCTGATGCATAAACCCGGCCCACTTAAAGGACTGCAGTTACCATATGTGGCTGTAAACATGCAGTAACAGGAGGGCTATGCATGATTTAGTCATTTCGACCCTTCAGTTATTCCCTATCTTTGAGTCTCATGGATTCCATGAGGAAATGCCATATTATGTGTAGACTATTTCCTTCACATAAAAGAAGGGACCATACGTAGTCCCTTCTCCGTTTCCATGGTGGCCATTCAAGACATTCAAAAGAGATGACAAAAGTAAACATAGAAGATAGCCCCCATGGAATGGGGAGAAGGGACTGTGTGTAGTCCCTTTTCCCTTTCCATGGTGACCATTAAAAAGTGAATTAAATAAAGTAAACATAGAAGATGGCCCCCATGGAATGGGGAGAAGGGACTGTGTGTAGTCCCTTCTCCCTTTCCATGGTGACCATTAAAAAGTGAATTAAATAAAGTGAACAAAGAAGATGGCCATCAGGGAACCGGGAGAAGGTCTCTCTTTCCATGGCGGTCACTAGAACATTGAATGCGACTCTGAGTAACGCTTTGTCAGGCTGGTAATGACCCGGCGAGGACCAATGACAGCGCTTGTTACAAGCTCATTGTCCCTCACTGGGTATTATTCTTCAATAATAGATGGTGAGACTCTTAGTTGCAGTTTGATTGCGTCTTGTGTGACCATATAGAGGGTTTTGCATGATGAATACTACAACCCATCAGAATGGGGAAGTGAGTGCCCTTGTCATCCATGCAGGAAAGGGCCAGCAAGCTGTTGTGGAGAGACATGCTCACATTGGACAGGTCATTCTGTAGACGCTCCATCCTACCCCCAAGAGCTGCATTTGAAAGTCTGTCATTTCAACTTTGATAATTTACCTTTGACAACAGGCCGACAGCATTTTTTTGTTTTTTTGTTTTTTAAAAAGACTCCATAAATCACCTGTTTCCCTCTTTACGGAAGTGGGGGATATAGTAAGTACTCTTTCGACACCCACTCAAGAAAATAGCGGGGAATAGGTCGCCTTAACGCTCCTAGTTTCATATGCCACACACAGCCACTCGACCTCCTCCCGTATTGGTAAAGGTACAGTTGGTGAATGAGAGGGAAAATGTTCACCCTTCAAACCCTTTTCTGCATATCTCTCAGCTTAAAGAGGATTTCAGATGTTTTTAGGGCGGTGTTCACATTGAAGTCTGATGCAGGCGAGCAATCTTTGGAGAGAGAGTAAAGCTTTTTGGACGAATGACCCAATTAAGTCTGTAAAAGGAATATGGCCTGTTGAACAGGAGAGAAACTGCAACTAAAGGTAAGCTGAGGGGTATGCCTTATCGACAGCAGATCAGGCAGCAGGGCTGGAACCAGGGGAGTTGCTAGGTCTGGAAAAGACCCGGGGCTAAGCTGATGTCAGAACTGTTGGGACTGGGGGCTAGCTAGTCTTTTGGCTGTAGCTCCTGAGATTCTATCCGGGGCTACAATCAAAAGATCAGGGGCTATACCCCCCTTACCCCCCCTCTAGCAACGCCCCTGGCTGGAACCAATCTTATTGTGGTTGTGTTCGGTCAATAGCCCAGTGAGTCAACGCACTCACTGAAGAACTCTGTGTTCAACCAGCAGGTCACAGCCTAGTGGCCAAATGAAACGAGTTGACCTTAGCTTTTTTGGGTCGAAGGGAATAAGTAAGATTGTGCCAGGTAGTAGGAACCCTTGTTATTTACAAATTCACAAGGAGGCAAGACAATATAAAAGAGCCTGCATCGACGCAGTTATGGCCACAGTGCTTTCAGTAGCAGAACCGCCAGTTTCTCTACACAGAAGAACCGGACAGCATGCCACCAGCTGCCCTACTTTTTCAATTGCCAACATTTCTTTGAAAGAGGATGTTGTGTATTGACAAGTCCGTATCAATAATGCACGGGAAGCCGGGGGGTCATGCATCATCTTCATTCACTATGTTCTCGATGCTTAGGGTACCGCACACTTCTTCCCCATCCAGCGGCCTGGCTATGGAGAGGCGTAAGGTGGCCTACCATCCTGCCCCTCGTAGGCCCTTCTCCAGTAAGCAGTTCTCGCTCCAAGTGTCCCCCTAGGTTCACGCTTCCTCTAGATCCCACATATGCAGGTGATACCCAGGCTCTTCCCTCCTCTAGCTGTAGGGGGACTTCTGTGCCCACGTTTCAATGGCAGGGAGAGTGCCCATAGGGGAAAAAACAGAGAGACGCCGAAGGTGCTTTGTCAGGGACACAATCTGCCTTTTTTTGCTCCATGGAAGCCAGCAAGCTGCCATGGCCTCAGGCTCCTGCTGCTGAAGTGTGGCTCTGGTGGTCTCCCATCCAAGGACTAACCAGGCCAGACCATGCTTAGCGTCAGAGATCTGACTAGATCCGGACATTCCAGGTGGGTTATGCAAGTGAAACAGAAGTAACCTTTAATGACTCCTCCTGGTCCCAGTTTACTGGATAGAAAAGATAGAAAGAGAAAATGACATTCGATGAAATGTAGCCATGTATGCAGTGGGACATGTAGTCCTGTGTGACCGTTTCCACAGGGGCGAAAGAGTATATTATGGAACATAAAGACCTGTGGGTGGGGAGTAAAACATTGTAGGATATAGGCTGGATCAAGCCAGACTAAGCACAGAAACAAACACCCAGCAATGTTCTGCACAGACTGAGAGCTAAATCTGCCAAAGCCTCACATGCTTTTTCATAGCTGTCTTTCTTTCAAATTAGCAACACAGCTGTCCAAATTGGTATATATGTCTTGCAATGTGCGGGCATTGGTTTGGTAGGGTGAGTATTGTGATTAATTAAAAGAGCTCAGTCAACTTCCATTACTCGCTCCAAAGGGTTTTTTGTTGTATCACTGTCAGACATGTTCCACATTGAAAATGGTGGGCATTCTTATGCTCCTATACTGCTCTTTGCTTTTATGCAAATGACTATTGCTGGGTTCTATGAAGAGATAGTGTGTTGCATGATCTTGCCTGGGGCCATGCCCTTTGGTCCTGCCCCTCTTGCCCACGGCACCCCAAGGAAGAGAGGGTTCTCGAAGTAAATGTTTTCCATTTCCAACTGAGTGAAACCGAGTGTATTTTGGATCGCATGATCCGGTGGGGGCTGAGAGAAATAGAGTACCTTCTGG
Organism: Ambystoma mexicanum; assembly: GCF_040938575.1. Classification (NCBI taxonomy): domain Eukaryota; kingdom Metazoa; phylum Chordata; class Amphibia; order Caudata; family Ambystomatidae; genus Ambystoma; species Ambystoma mexicanum. The sequence continues at coordinate 341,590,950 of NC_090921.1, read as the reverse complement.
GCATGCACTCCTGTGAAGTTCTGTGTATTGAGCAAGACATAGTGCATTCTGGGATATGTGGTCGTGTTGGAATATCTGTATTGAGTGGGGATATAGCTAGTGTCACAATGTTAGGTCGGGGGGCCTCTTTAAGACATGTAGTCTTGTGTTTTCGCGTCATTGTGTGTTGTCTGTACTATGTGAGGCTGAGTGCACGGGGCATGTGGTCTTATGGGGGCCATAGGTATGCTTACTGAAACATGTACTCCTGATAATTCCTTTGTATTGAGTATAGCATGCTGGGGCATGTAGTTCTCTGGAGAGTTTGCTGTGCTAATTTAGGCTTGAGTGTCTTCTGGTAAATGGGATGCCACCTAGAGTCCTCTGTCTGGGACCATATTATGATAAGCTTTCTTTTAGGGGTGTCAACCTTAAGTGTGGGAAAGTGCCTTCCGCAAACACAGAAAAGTGATGACTGGTAGGTTTTAAATGGATCAGAAACAGTTGCATTCCTCTGGACAGGCTTCCGATTGTTTTCAGCCTGCCATGCCATTAAAGAAGGTGAAAGACCATATGAAAATCAGCCTTGGTCCCAGCCCAAAAGGGGAAGTCCAGTTTGAAGTGCTAGGTTTCATTCTTTCAACATTCTTTCAGCAAAAGACCACGAAAAACGACATGCTTCAGCCCAACTAGGTGTCATCAGTGAGGTATAGTTTGTGCCTGTTGGCATAGCTTCCTTAAGACCCATATCTGAATATGAAAAAATAGTCCATAGGCGCCCCTTTGCAAGAATGAACACGGCCCATTGACCCAGGGTCATCCAGACGTGGGCCCCTTGCTCACTGTGCTCAGAGAGGCACAGCTCCACCTCACAGATGAGGCCCAACAAGACTGAAACACGTGTATGGGGTTTCTGTTGGTTCTCTTGTTCAGAAGGGAATTGCCATAGCATTTTGGTGCTGGACTGCCCCTATGGGTGGGACAAAGACTGATATGCAAATGGGTATTTCCCATCTGTGAAAGCTACAATGAGCTAAAGTGTGGCTGCGGACCCCCGAGTGGGTACCTTCCCAAAGAACAAGTCAATGGGCTGTGCTCGTTCTCGCATGGACTATTTTTTCCATATCTGAATATACCTGATCCCACTCTGGGTGACTATTGCAAAACGGAGGAGTGAAGGCTGGAAGGTTTTGAATGAATCAAACACCACTGACATTGCTCTGGGCAGCATTTCAGCCTGCCATGCCATTACAGAAGGGGAATGACATCATGCAAATCAGGCCTGGTCCTACCTCGAAAGGGCGAGTGATGCCCAAACTGCAAGTGACATTCCTTCTGCACGGGACAACAAGCACGCCCACACAAGTCCCAGTATTGTTCGGGCATTATCAGGTAAGTGCAGCTCGGGCCTCTTTGCACAGTTGGCCTGGGGTCCATATTTGGACATAGCCATCCTTCTCAGGGTGACTATGGGGGCACACGGGGCATATGCCACCTTTCCTCCACAGTGCCTCTCGAATTCGATGATGGCAGCACTTAATCATCAACTGGTCTCTAAGATGTTCCTTCCTGCAATGTTCAAAACCACCCAACACTGCCATGACCTCCACTCTGGATTCATTCCATGGTTGCACATAGGAACGTACCAGGATCTTATTTTCCTTGACAACAAAATGTCAGGCTTTCATAGGCTTATCGCAAACAGTTCCATTCCGCACATTCTGCATCTGAAGGTTCGATACGTATTTTATGTATGATATGTCACTCATGCAATGATACAACAATGAAACCTTCATCGGCAGCAAATGTTGCGCCATATAGTGCATCAATGTTGCCACTTTATTACTGGTTCCTCTGTAGCTTGAAAAAATAGCGGTGGGCCAGGTATGTTTGCCCTAGTTCTGGGCTGTTAATGTACGTCACTCAGAGTTAATCCATACAAAAAGTATCAGTGGAGGCAACCTCTGTATTGGACAGAGCTGAACACATGGCTCATGCCTCCTCACCTCCACTGCACAGCATGGCTTGTCCTCCCAGGGCTTGGGGAATCATAGCCCCTGTTCTACTGCCACTGCCTCGTGCCCTTCTCATTTCTTCCGTTCAGCAGCTGCAGAAGCAGGCATTTCCGTTGCTATGTAACATTCGGGACCGCTGTGGGTGAAACATTGTCTTCGTTGACAGGGGATGCAAGATGTGGTACGCGAGCATACACATGCACTGCAACGTCACGTTGGTTGCAGTCAGGCGCGGGCGTCGCGCAACGGTCGCAAACGGCCCTCCCAGTTTCTCACCAGGCCTCCTTGCCAGTATTAAGGTGCAGACTCCCTGAATAATGTAGACTTGGTTAACAATGTTGCCAGGTCTGCTAATTATAAACAAAGTCGCTTATATTTTTTGCAGGTTGCTTATTGTGGTTTTTGTCCGCCTATTACCCATGTTAAGCACTTATTGTTGCGCTTGTCCAGTTCAAGCAGACAGAAACCGCAGGAAGCAGAATATCTTCATTGATGAAGAATTTAACTTCCCCTGGGCCATCAGCCTTGCCTTCATCATTTCAGTCCCTGCTGCGTCTGCAATCTCTGCTGCTAAGTTTTATTAGCAGCAGGTGTCACTGTTGGCCGCAGAGGTGAAGTGAAGAAGCCAACAATAAGCCAACGTAAAGTTAACTCCTATTTCAATCATGTAATTTAGGACATGATTGAAGTAGGAGTTAACTTTCCCGTGGCTTATTGTTGGCTTCTGCACTTCACCGGCAATGTGGCATCGAGCCCTGCTGCTAAATTTAATTTCTAATGAAACTGCAGCGCTGGTGAAGTCAAGTAAAGGAGCCAACAATAACCCACAGGAAGTTATCTCACTGCTGCGGCGCCATCTCCTACTGCTAAGTATATCATTTCTAATGAAATTTAGCAGCAGGGGTCGGCGCCGCAGGGTGAAGTGAAGAAGCACAACAATATAGCCACAGGGAAGTGTACCCCTATTTCAATCATGTGTAACGTCCTCGTGGCTTACTGTTGGGCTTCACTGCTGCAGCGCCGACGCCTGCTGATAAGTATGTATAGGGGCTACAGAAGTGTTATATGAATATAATATAAATAAAAAAAAATAGTGCATGCATATTCTATTGCACACAACACGCTGGGTCAATTGCTGCATTTTCTGTACACAGTCAAGTTTTTTTTGTGGGATGGCGAAAACACCTTTTGCAGTGATTGTTTTGAAAATGATGTATAGAGTATATATATGATCATGTTTTGGCAATGCCAGGCTATGAATCACTAGGCGGGACAGTCTTGCTTTAATGGAAAAAAAGGAAAGGGAACTGAGGAAACGGAAGTAAAAGTACTACTGGGCACCCTTATACTTTTCTGACTCTGCGCATCTATTAGCAGTACCTGGCAAATGCCTAATACATATACACAAACCAGAAACTGTTGGCTTTGCACAGCACCGGCTGTCGCCGGAGTCATTTTTTATGCAGCACCCGGGAATGGGCATTTACCGGGCCATTACAGCCCAGGCGTACCCAGTAATTGCTCATTCCCGGACGCATGGGCGTAGGACATGGGGGGTTTGGGGGGGACAAATCCCCCCCACAATTGTAAGTGGGGGGATGTAATGTCATTTATCCCCCCAGAATATGTTTCGTGTGTTGTGCAGGGATCTGTATTTGAAGTGGGGGGAGGGGAGGCTTAATATGTAAGCATCCCTCTCCCCCCAAACTCCAAAGCATGGGGGCAATTCCCTGGGGGGCAGATGGGTGATCATCTGCCCCCAGGGAAGGGGGCAAACAAAAATATATATATATTTTTTTTAACGTAGTTTTGGGTAGGGGTTGGTGCGGGTGGGGCCACTAGCCACCAGGGATTTTTGCAAGGGGGTGGCCCTCACTCCCTCCCTAAGTGGATGGGGGCACCTTATGTAACCCTCCCTGGGGGCATATTTCTGCCCCTAGGAATGGGTACATGAGATTCCCCCATCCATTTGGGGTGGGGAGAGAAACCACTGCAAATATTGGTAGAGCCACCCCTCCCAAGCCTGGGGCAGTATGTTTTTACCCCCCCTGGGGGCAGATGGCCACACACATGTGCCCATCTGCCCCTAGGGAAGGGGCAAAACAAAAATATATATTATAACTTGTTTTGGGTGGGGGTTGGGAGGTCAGGGGGGGACCACTAGACCACCAGGATTTTTTGTTTCAAAGGGGCCGGGGGTGTCCCCCCACCCTAGTTGGATGAGGGGGCACCTTATGTAGCAGATTTCTGCCCCTAGGAAGGGGTACATGAGATGCCCCCCATTCATTTGGGGTGGGGGGGAGAGGCCACTGTAAATATTGGCAGAACCAAACCCCCAAGATTGGGGCAGTACGTTTTTCCCCCTGCAGGGGCAGATGGCCACACACATGTGCCCATTTGCCCCTAGAAAAGGGGAAAAACAAAAAAACTAAAATTATTATAACTTGTTTTGGGTGGGGATGGGCAGCCCGGTGGGGCACACTAGACCACCAGGAATTTTTGGTGTTTGAAAGGGGGACCTCTCCCCCCAACCTAAGTGGTTGGGGTGGCACCTTATGTAGCCCTCCCTGGGGGCAGATTTCTGCCCCTAGGAAGTGGTACATGAGATGCCCCCCAACCATTTGGGGTGGGGGGGAGATGCCACAGCAAATATTGGCAGAGCCACCCCCCTCAAGCCTGGGCCAGTATGCCCCCCCACTGGGGGCAGATGGCCACACACATGTGCCTATCTGCCCCTACGGAAGGGGCAAAACAAAAAAATATATTATAACTTGTTTTGGGTGGGGGACCAGGGGGACCCACTAGACCACCAGGATTTTTGGTGTTTGAAAGGGGGGGTCACCCTCTACCCCCACCCTGAGTGGATGGGGCACCTTATGTAGCCCTCCCTGGGGGCAGATTTCTACCGCTAGGAAGGGGCACATGAGATGCCCCCCATCCATTTGGGGTGGGGGGAGAGACCACTGCAAATATTGGCAGATCCAGCCCCCAAGCCTGAGGCAGTACATTTTGCCACCCCCCCCCCCCCGGGGGCAGATTGCCATACACATGTGCCCATCTGCCCCTAGGAAAGGGGCAAAACAAAAATTAAACAAATTATTACTTGTTTTGGGTGCGTGTGGGAGGCCACTGAACCACCATGGATGTTATTAGTGGAAAGGGGGTGGCCCTCTCCCCCCCACCCCAAATGGATGGGGGGCATCTCATGTAGCCCTCCCTGGGGGCAGATTGCTAGATTGGGGTTATCAGTGGGTTAGCCTTGTCCCTTTGCGCCCAGGTAGGTGCACCCACACATATGAGGTACCGTTTTCGTTGGGACACCTGTGGGAACGCGGGAAGGTAGGACATCTGTTGTTGGCGGCGTGTTTCGGTGGGTGGGCAGAGGGAAATGTCTCTGCAATTTGGTGGAAAAAAATACATTTTTCAGACATTTCACTCTGGACACCCACCGAAACACGCCGCCAACAACTCATGTCCTACCATCCTGCGTTCCCACAGGTGTCCCAACGAAAACGGTACCTCACATGCGTGGGTGCACCTCCCTGGGCACAAAGGGAAAAGGCTAACCCACTGGTAACCCCAAGCCTTTCGGCAGAACAGATTTTGCTCATGTGGACAACATACAAATTTGGGCCTATGGTGTCGAAGCCCCCAAGGAAAACAGGGACCTCATGCATTTCTGAAAAGAGGACACCTGTAGGAATCCACAGAGGTCTGACTTGGGCGAATCGCCCCAGAATGTATTACCCACAATCCCCGGCAAAGTCCAAAACGTTACGACTGCCTACATTTGGGGAAAAAAGGGGCCAAATTTGGCTGAGATATCTTATGTAACAAAAAAGTTACAAGGGATTGAATGGCGACATACCGAAATCACCAAAAAAGGCCTTGGCAGAAATACCCATGGCAGTTAAGGGGTTAAGACGCTAAAGCTCCAGAAGAGATATAATTTGTAACGTAGCTTAGTGAGTTAATGCTCCAAATGCAGATTGTGCATAGGACTATGTAACACCTGTGTTCAGCACCTGGCTTAATCTTCCGGTGGGATAATATGCGGAGTGAATGCATTCAGCTTCCGATGCAACACGCCATTATCCAGGTCAATTGGTTCAGAAAAAGGGTGGAAAACACTATTACTGTCGCTTTTTCTAATTGGCCGGATTTTTGTGCATTTTCTGGGTGGAGTTCGGGAGCCGAGTAGACACACCACGACCCCCTGTATTTCCCGCTTCACCAGACAAATGCGGCCTTGCTGCCAGCATGGATTCTCATGCTGGAAATAAGGAAAGGGATTCCTCTGGGATCTCCTTGGAAATTAAACCTGGAAAAGCGGGCGGAGTCCAGAGGAAGCCATTGTCAATTTTGCCAGCAATCGCTTATTGCGTGAGGTATTTACACTCTTCCAAAGTGGAAAAGCAATGTGATTTCACCTGCCTTTTACACTAAAATCTTCCATTTTGTGGCGGAAAAGTTACAACTTGCGCCAATGGAAGTGGCCCACTCCATGCAGTTTACTATGCGCCTTGATGCTTGTGGGTTTTGCGTGATGCTACACATGTAATAAATAAATACATTTAACATGACCCCAGATAAATGGCAATTCATGATCAGAATGAGAGAGCATGGCATTTCGCTGGCAGGAGGGTGTCCTGTGCTTATTGAGTGCGTTGGCAAATGCCCTCAATTGCCATCTCAGATTAAACAGGTGCTTAAACCCATCAGTGTGGATTGCGCAATAATAAGTCGACAGAGGTATTTCAAATGGCCAATTTAGCTCTTTGGGTGACATTGTCAAAGTGGGAGAATGTTGCCCAGAATGTGCCACTTTCTCTGCAGAGTGAATTGTGCCCACCCGAGGAAGAAGTGTGAAAAACCCACAAGGGCACTGTGCCCTTCTCTTTCTGTGTGTGTCTTCCCCACAGGGCGACAGATGCCGACTCAGACATGGGTAAGTCTCAGGTGGCAAGCCTGTACCCTAGTTGATGTGGAAAAGGATTCCAGACTTCCGAGGCTGATAACATTAGTAGCACTGAGTTACATGCCATCTGACAGGTATGTGTGATAAAGTTGCAAAGCAGAGCTGTTAGTAGGCTAAAGCAGGAGGCAATGTATGCTCACCCTCAAAGGGTACATAGGTCCAAAAGTAATAGGCCCCTCCCCCCATCGGGTTGTAAGGGCCAGGCTCCAAACCAGGGCAAGAATGCCCTCCAATCATCCATGCCCACGAGTAGGGTACCCCTCGTGCTCCAGGAACCCTGTTGTGCAACCTCTGTGCTTTCAGGTGATACTAACATTAGTTAAAGCCAGAAGTCTAAAAGGTAATCGCTTAATTGCAGCTGGAAATTAGCTCCTGGCATGATCAAAATGTCTTAACCAAGTGTCATCCCCTTCATTTATAAGCAATATGTGTGTTCTCGTGTTTCTTCATCCACTGAATTACTGTTAGAAACAAAGGCAAGAGTTGTGTATCTTGTGTAGGCATTAGGAAGGCAGCTGCCAGCCTCTGGCATAATATGCCCATGTTCTTCCAATATTGGCTAGCGGTTGCCCTCTTATGGCCAGGTAGAACCATTATGGCAGTGACTGGCAAATGCCTTTCCCTGGCAGACAGTAAAGCAGTGAGACAAGGGAGAGGCAAAGAAAGGCCAGAGGGGCTCTTTGAATAGTGTAACAGGGCAGAGGGCCCATGCTCTGCCGTCCTAGTAACATATGAGAGAATCAAATAGATCAGGCTTTGCAGCAAATGTTAAACGAGAAAGGAACAGAGCCCAGCTCTGCATTCAGAATAACAAAGGCAAAGAAAGGCTAGGCTCTAAAGCCAGCATGAGATGGAATAAGAGGGACCAGACTCATCGTGAGAGGCTGGCCCGGCCCTCACAGGGGCGCTAGAGGGGCAGCCCACATAGCGGGCTGCCCCTCTGGCCACTCCCCTAGGTCCACATACAACCCACCTACTAGGCATCCCCCAGGTTCGATGCATCTGGCTGCGGACCTGGGGAGTGCTTATAAGGGGCTGGGCTTGCTATCGCTCATCCTCCTTGTTTGCTGTACCCCCATCCCCCGGAGGACAGTCAAAGCAGCAACATCACACACCTGGTTCCTCTACTCCAATAACAGGGTTTACTCAGAAGTACAAGCAAGATTTCCTCTTTCTTTGAAACCCCCATCAGTCCATTCCAATAGACACACACGTCTCCTTGCCCCACACAAAAAAGTAGCAATTTGCAGTTGGTAGAAAAGGCTGCAACTCCTTTATTTGGCAGGAATCCACTTACAGGTGATCTGCCTCTTAACAAGCTGGCGTCCTAGCTGTGGCCCACTGGAAGTAATTGTTATTTCCTCTCTCTTACCATGAGCTCATAGTCAGATGACAAATCCAGAAATGCAACATATAAAGACATGTTCTTTGCTGCTGCATCCTTTAATTTTCTTCTGTTTTCTTTTCTCCTTTTCTCTTGTTTTATACAGTGATGATATTTGTAATTTAATACGTACTGCTATTTTAATTTTAATTTTGGGAAAAGTCGAGTTCTTTGATTAAAACACAATAAATAAATAAAAAATGCAAAGTCCCCAAGGTGTCCCCTCTCCCCCCCCAGATTTTATGTGTCTCCTACGCCCCTGCCCGGACGCTGGAAAATATAAGTCCCCATTCCCATTCGAGTCCATTTGAACTCAATGGGAATGGGGAAGTCGGATGCACCGGCACCATTCGTGAATGGTGCCGGTGCATCCGACACGGTCTGCGAGCGGGTGCCTTCCGCCCGCCAGGTCAGACCTGGTGGGCGAAAAGGGACCCGCTCGCAGACTTGTAATTTGCCGGTCCAGAAATAATGGTACCAGCAAGTTTACCAGTACCGTTGTTTCCAGACCGGCAGGGTCGTAATGACCCCCATTAACTCTCAGAAGACTGCTTTGAAAAAAACACTGGTACGCATTTCGAGTGCAAAGTTTGATGTAAAGGCTTGATTAAGGAGAGCTCAAAGAGTTCCCATGGGAAGGGGTTTTTGACAGGAGGGGCAAGACCAGGCTGGGAATGGCCAAAGGGATTAGCATGGCAATGGGAGGTCAATGGGTGGACTATTACCCACACAACACCTACAAGCTGTGTGTCCCTCATATGCCATTTCTCCATATCTGTACTCTAACACAATCATTTTGGCTTACAATAGCCTAAACTAAAAAGGGCAGTCCCCTTTTAAGCTAAGGAGGCTAAAGTGGGGTGTGGGGGGGGGGGGGGGTACAGCTTGACATAGGCATATGAGGGATGGAGCTATATTTTGACAGTACCTAGGCATATGAATCTTTCACCGGCACATGAACCAGTACCAGGCACAGGATGGCAAAGCCTGAGCTTGTGACACTGTAACAGGGCATATGGCAGTATAACCTGTGCTTACCTATGTAAGCAGGGGCTACACTTGGACATTAGATGGGGACCTCTAATCACACAAGAGACATATAAGAGCTGTACCTCTTTGTGTAATGGCTATGGCTGGACATTTGACAGAGTGCTGGTGTAAGATGCCAGTACATGGCCACATTCCTTTTGGCACAGAGTCTGCTGCTCTTTATCATGCTTGTGCTTAGAAACAGTTAACAAAAGTCTTGCCTAATTCTAAAGCGCTTGGGAATGAAGGAAGGCGCTAGCTCCTTCCCAACACATGGTACAAAAAGGCAATATCTGCCATACTAGGTTGTCCAGGCATACAAGTCTACATAAAGCACATTATAAAAACAGGACTATTGCATTTGACAATTCTTATTCTACTGGTTGGGTACGATTCTGTCTTCTTGTGTGTGTTTTTGTTCATTTGTTGTCACTTTTCCTGTAGTTTTAATTTTCATTCTTTCTCAGTACATTTACAGGCCAAATCTAGGGTGAACCAGATGACTGAGTCCTTTCGCCAGTACTGCCATAGCACCTGGCTAGTTCACTTGGGGAGTGCAAGTGGACGCTTTTTAAACATTCTGCATTCTTTCCTTATCTCGCCAAAAATGATCCTCAGTAACCACCCGGCTTTTTTATGATTATATCAAAGTGCAAGGAGTGATGGACTAGAGGAGCAACTCATGAGGGAGCCATTGACCAGAGGGGTGATGGACCATATGAACCAAGGACCAGAGGAGTGCGATCAACCAGGTTGCCCAAGGCCAGAAGGGTGACTGACCAGAGGATAGTGATTCACAAGGGAGGCAAGGACCCGAGGGGTGACAGAAAAGGGGAGTAACTCACCAGGGCAATGCTTCCAAGTGGGGTGCACATGTCATGCGTGACACAATGAGCCAGTCCTGGATACAGGAAATTCCTGGGCTGGCTCAGTGGCACGAAGGACATGGGGCTACCTGCCAGGTATGCAAGGGAGCCAAGGACTGAAAGAAAGCGGCGAATCAAGGACAATGAACCAGAGAAGCCAATGATCTGAAAAGCCAATGATGTGCTTTTATAAGTCACATAAACACAAGAAGTGAAAATAGACACTAATCATCAGAAAAATAAAATGAAATTTTAATAAATTCTTTTTGTTGTAACATATTATGTTTGGGTTCTCGCTATGTAAATTTGTGTTACTGTTATTCTTCTTGCTTTTATGACCTATCACAGTATTTTAGAGGTGCGTTTGTTTTTTTCGCTTATTTGGTTGGAAGTAAGCTTGTTTTGGGCTTGTTTTAAAGGGACATTTAGCTTATTTTTTCCTTCTGACATGGCAACACTTGTTTACTGAACAATCTCGTAACAGCACCCCAGCCTTATGGTCCTCCTACCTTCCCTCTCCCAGGAAACTCTTTCTCTCTCCAAATATATACATTCCACGGCCCTCTTCCACATTCTACATTCCTTCCATGCTGAGCTTGTTTTACTTACGGTTGTTTTCTGTGTTTGATTCTCTGCAGGTTTGTCCACCTAAACGCATGTTTCACTAAACTTGCTATGTTAACATATAACACATCTAATTTCCTTTATATATCGCTAGCATAGATATCCAACATTACCAGACCAACGTGTAACGCAATGCACCTTGGAACATGCAGTCTTGTGTTGAGTGCATCCTGTGGCATGCAGTCCAGTTGCTGCATCATCCCCTGTGGAAGAGGTAGCCCTATGGGTCCTGTCCACAGTACTTGTCAGACAAGCATTTCCCAGGCGGCAGTACACGAAGGGTTGCAGAGCACACTTTGGTGCATGTCAACCCGTTGCAACCGCTGCATTGAGCGAAGTGACCCATCACACCAGGGCTATTAGAGCCCTTGTCATCTGCAGAACATGACCAGCATGCGCTTGTGGAGAGAGAGTCTCACCTTCCTAAGTGAGAGCACAGCAATTCAACAGTAGATGCGGGACAGGCCAATCTGCAGAAGTGTGTGGACTCTGGGCATATTCCCACATATCTAGGGCCTCATTAGGTGGTTTGCAGTATCCAGTGTCAAAGGTTCACCAGACACACATACCACCTCCACAGGAAGTATTTGATTCCTGAAACCTGAATACGTGTTTATCGTTTCTACCAACGAAGAAAACAACAAAAACTCTATTACCATTGTCGGCGTTCTACAGAAGATATTGTTTTTTGTTTAAAAAAAAAGTAATTTTAGGGGTGTGGGGCAAGGGTGTTTGTCTCCCCTTACCCCAACTTTTGTGCCACACCATTTTGTCCCACTCATTTGGCAGGGGTCCCTTTCATTTAGATGTCATGCCTCCCCCCTTTCCCCCTCTGACCTCCCCCCACCGACCTCAACATTTTCAGCAAAGTTACTCCACTTGTGGAAGAGAAGGGCACGTGTGTCTGGGAGCAACTCTTAGGGTAAGGTCAGTGGAGGAGGAACATTTGAGCAGCTCAAGCTGCATACATTAGAGGACAAGTTGGCTGGGACCCTGGACCTTGTTACACAACATCCTGCATTTGGACAGCAGAGGTTGGCAATGGATCCCAGGAAAGTGTTGGTGAGTAAATTACCTCAGGCACGTACATGGCAGCAAACACCTTACCATACGTGTTAGGTCCCTGCCGGCCATGTGCACTTGTAAGCATTCCTGGACTCGTATAACTGGAGACAAATGCGTAAATAGTTGGCTGTTCCAGAAACTCCAACAGGACTGAATCTACCACGCAACACCCCTGCCTGACATTGTATCTCTGCACTTATGCTGTATCCTGTCTTTGAATATTCCGCCTGTAAAACTGCCAGTGTTTCCTGTAAAATTGTCTGTATTTCCTGTAAAATGATATGTATTACTGCTGACCTCCATGTCAAAATTCTGTAACCTCTGTATCAGCTTTAAGCGCCTAGCTACCTGAGGGTTCGGTGCGCGGTACAAATAAAGAAACTAAACTAAACTAAACGTTATGCTTTGCTCTCTGTGTCAGCAAGGCTGCACTTCAAACATCAGTCACTTGTTATGGAAAGTATTTTCAAGCCTAGCCCCTCAAATGCAAGGTCCATTTAGTGTTTGTATTTGTTTTGCTCTGAAAACAGCATTCTGATATTTGGCAGATGCAAGTGAAATACTGCCCTTTTGTCTGCCAGTCCACAGTGTGCCTTTGAATTCTCTACTGCAAGGCAGTCTCATATTCCATCCTGCTGGTTTTCAATCTACAGAAGGCCCACATTTCCATGGCTTCTTTGTTTTAACCAAGTAAACAGTGTTTTGATGTTCTTCCATTTTGGAAACGAAGCACTGTCCTTTTTTCGGCCAGTCTACAATGTGTTTTCCAATTACAGAAAGGATTTGCGCACTCTTAGGTCCAACGTGGCTAGAGGCAGTTCATTTCATTCTGGGGCTGCCTGTAAACCCCACACAGGAGATGTGACCCATTAGGTGGAGGTATTCTCCATGATTCCCCAGCTGTCTTTGCCATGATCAGGCAAACACTTCCACCACAATAACCCAACAGGCCTGTCCACACAAGGCAGGCCATGGACACAAACGGAGCAGGGCTCTGGCACGCTCTCTGGCATCCTCGAGAAGCCAGATAGGATGTTGGCATTGGACCAAATATGGGACAGGAGGAGCCTCCTGATGCCGTGACACCACCCTAGACACTTCTGCCTCTCGAACCCCACTCTGCTGCTCTGACAGGACTGCTGAGATGACCCTTCTTCTCCAAGGGACAGGCAAAGAGGGGGTGGAGGAAGTGAAGGGACTCACCAGGGTTCTTTTTAGAGTGTTGGATTAGAGAGTGTGTAGGGCGTGCGATTAGGGTGAGTATGTATGATTTGGCATTGGGCTATGCAGGGTTTAGAATATGCTATATGGGCTATATGTGTGTTTTTCTTAGTGGGAGTTGGGGTATGGAGGAGTGCTGAGTGGGATTGGAGTGTGCATAGGGTATTTGATTGGTTTGTTACACATTCACTATGGCCTATGTTTATTCCTCTGAGTTACCTAAATATGTTGTTACGGCATAGGGGTGTGAGTTAGGAACAAAGTCATGTGTTGTCGATTATTTTCGATATCCTGAGAGGTTTATGTGCGTGTACTCCATGATGAAAATGTGTCCTGCACATCCATCGTGTAAGATTTATCTATTTAGTTATGATATGATATGATATGATATGATATGGCATTTATAAAGCGCCTTTACACAAGTGTTTCAGCCCGCGGGCACTGGGCGCATAACAAGTTATACATATCACAAAAAAAACTAATATAAACATCAAAGAACAACACAAATACTTTCCAATCATCAACAATGACAAAGAGTACAAAGTACGGCACGATATAACAAGGCCTAGAATATGAGGCTATGGTGTAATAGAGAATGCTACAAAGATTGCTAATTCGTTCAAAGGAGGAAAAAGAAAAATTTCTAAAAGTGAGACTGAAAAAGCATATACTTCAAATATTCAAATGTGGATCAAGTACAGAAAGACTACTACAAGGCCCATATCCCTTGGTAATATAATCCGATGGATAATGTAAGGAGGCAGACAAATAGTCAGCAGAGATGGGCAAAACATTTACTTAGAACCGATCAGTTCATAACAATGTTCAGCCTAGATGATGGAGATGCGTGTCTCAAATTGGCTATTCTATGCAGGAACAACGGAAAACTACTGGAGCCACCGCCTATGACAACTCAATCTCTGTTGTCTGAGCTGCACCAGTTCTCCATCCGATTTCTCTGGAGTACCTTCATGTCCTATGATCTGATACAATTAGGCGCCACCGTAATGTTGAACCAAGCTAAGATTTTATTTTTAAGGGCCTCCCTAGACTCGAACTGGCCAGGTTTCTCCACATTCGTGATAATAATATTGCGTGGGTCCAGGGCAAAGCTCCTGAGATTGGGATGGGAAATAGTCGGCATAGCTGATTTCTTGAGGCGTAGATCTTTGTGCAGTGTAGGGGCTAAGGAAACAGACTTAGAGGGAGGTTTAATACCCTCTTTAGGACCTTCGACCTCAGCTTCATGGACAGAAGCAACTGCTTCCACCTGCAAGGCCATATCCAGCTGGACAAAGTCAGTAGGCTCTGTTTTGCATTCCTGGTTAAAGCCGTGACGGCAAGTTGAGGTTTGGGAAAATGTATCAATTTTAGTGGGTTCAGATTTCAATAACTTTTGAGGTGTTGGAGGGGGTAGTACAGGAAGAGTGTGACCGATAGACATCACCCAGAACCGTAAATCCTCAAAATGTTGACAAGCTGCTAAATCCTGCATCAACTTGTCCTTATAGGGCAACCAATTGTCGGGTGCCTTAAGGGTACCCAGCACCCCAATATGGTGCTCTAAAAACTTGGTTCCCGAATGCTCTCCCGTTGTTTTTTACTGAGTTGCAACTGTTCGAACCACCCATTCAATTAGGTTCTTTCACACCGTGTTCTACCCCAATCTCTGGTGCATGGAGCTGTTCGTTTATGGGTGAAGAAAAGTAAGAGCTTACAGCCCTTGCACCCTTCTCTATATCACAATTGATATTTATTTTTTTTGCACAGAAGTTCAGAAAGTAGGCACTGTTCCGCCTGTAATTTCTGTCACCTTTTTGTGCTGAGGGCTAAAACCTCAGAGAGGCGACTGCCTTTCCCATGATACTCTGGTTGGGGCACATGTGGTAATTGAGCCAGGGAATCCTCCCTGCCATCCTTGCGCGCCCTTCTGGGCAGGGAGCACTGGGGTAGAGACCAGATCTGCTTCAAGTAACTGGACAATGTCCGTCTAGAGACTAAGTAGAGCTTGAAGCCTTGTAGTGGGCATGATTACTTTAGGCACTGTGAGCACAGAGCAACAAGCAAACTAAAGCACAAACACCAACAACCGGCGGGAAAGTGGAAAATTACAACTCTTACCCACGCATCAAGCCCGGAGCCTGTGTGGTGGCGAACAAACGCACACTGCGCATTCCCAGGGCCTCCATCTACACTGAACCTCGGACCGCCATCCACGAGCAGGTGAGTCGGAGGGTAGGTGTACGGCGGAAGAGCCATGGGCTGGAACCTAAGAAAGAACTTGATGAGGTGTAAGGCACCACACTCCTCACTGCCGGCAGCTCGATCAACGTGGTCGAGATTGCAGGGCTCACCGGCACCAGCTACTCTGTCGCTGAGGAGTTCAAGGAAAGCACCCTACACCGAATCCAAAGTCAGGCCGCACTGCATAACACGGCTGCCTCCAACATTGGTGTCAGGTTAGAAGCTCGAATGTAGAGTAGACCCACCACTCTACTCTACAGGATGTCTCCCTGCTGCAGATTATCATTGAATAACGTGCTGTCATGCTGTATGTTCCATGTTTGTGACTTTTCTACAGGTCCCCAAACACGTGCTGTGTGGCATATACTTGACTAGAATGTCTTTTAGACCTTCTCAGCAGAACATGCATCTGCCCTCTTTAGTGAGGGAAAATTGACATTGTTGCCTCCATAAAGCCGGAGACCATCCCAGTGGGTCCACATATTCTACCATTACCTTCATATGAATGCCTCCTCGCTGGCACGCGCTACAACGGCCACATATGATCTGCTTCCCCCCAGTGCTTCATTTGTGGGGGTGGTTGCCAGTGCCCAACACCGGCACTCTTTTTTGGGCACCGGAAATCATGCAGGGCCAGCGCACATGCAATTGCTTTGTTTGTTCTTCGACTTAGCTGTGCTTCGATTATAAATCATTGGGATTTGTCATTCTGATCTCAATCTCTCTCGTGCTTGCAGGTTTCAGGCCATGGCTGGCTGGGCCTGGGAGGGACCAGCAATAGCAATGAACACCAAACTGTTACAAACAACAGCCAATGAAAACTACCATTCTGTTGGTACTATGCAGTATTTGATACATTCTGTATAGTAAAACAGAATGTGCAGTTTTCATTGGCTGTTCTTCTGAGCCAGTGAAATTACATGGTGACGTGTTGTTGCCACAGGAGGCACCACGGCACCACCTTCATTTCACGAGTTACTGTGAAGTGAAGGTTTTGAGGTGTGGCGTCATCGGTCCTGACTTGTGAGAGAGAGAGCCTGCCCTGCTGCACTGCGTGGTGCGTCCTAGTTGCTTCCTGGGGCCCCCTCTGCCTGCTTTTTCATTTGTGCGGGTGCCAGTGTGCACACCCGGCCCCCCCACCCTGAGGCCCGTCAGGAGACCAAGTCCCAGCCGGCAAATCAGGTAAGTCACTTGTTGTTGGGTGTGGCCTGTCCGCACCCGGGCTTCTGTCTGTGTGACCTGTGTGCAGTGTGCTGCTGACTGCAGTCAGTGCCAGGGCCAGGCCAATTTCTGTGACCAGGGGCTGCCGCCTGCCACAGACTGAGTCTGATGACTCTTCTGCGTGCGCAGGGCCCATGGATTGTGCTCAAAAGTATGTTTTTTACTTTTTTCTTTGAAACCTGACCTTCCGTGGGGCTGGTGGCCGGGGCCCCGCCCCACGGAAGGTATGTTTTAAAAGAAATACCTTATTTTGAGTGGCGGCTGGGGCCCATCACTTAAGTGATGGGCCCCAGCCGCCCAAATATACATTTTTTCTTTTAAAATCTTACCTTCTGTGGGGCCACTGCACCGCACTCCTATTTTTGTCATCATCAGGCTCAGCATGGCTTTGGCGGTGGTGGCCCCACAGAAGGTAGCCTAAGTGATTGAGGCAAGGCAGGGCAAAGCCCAGGACCGAGCGGGGCACGGGCGGCAACGTGGTCCCACTAGTGTCTGTCACTAAAGGAATTAATTGTCATTTGCAACTTTGGCCACTTTTTTCATTGGTGCCGAGCCCGACTCGAGACAATTGTATGCCCCAGTCCGACCCTGGATAGCATTCATCTAAGCGAAACATGAACTGTGAATTTTTGCCTTGGTGTTTCCGTTCTTCCTTTTAATGTTATTAGCCACATTAGCTCACAAATTAGCTTCAGCGAGGGGACCCAGAACGGTGCACGTATAGGGCCGAAACCGAACCGGCTGTACTTCGCGAGAAAAGCCCATGCAAAGACGAACTTCTGAAATGCCATTTCAGGCTTAAAGATACACACATGGAAAGTAGACGGGGATAAACATGGTGCACATGCCCACTAATCTGTCGTCATAAATAAAAGCACTAGTTGAGTATTGGTGTATAATTCTCAACCGTCTTTTGCTGTCATTTCTTTACATAATTCCAGCGCATGTTTTCTAGCCTGATGTGTGGTTTATACACCAGATGTGGCCCCTTAACCTGGGTAAAATACGCTCCGAGCATGTGCTCCGAATGAGAGCACATGCAATCGTCAGATAGGAATCCTCAGATAGGGATGTGGGTGTCTGTTACACCCCGCAGTTTAGTGAAGTATGTCAAGAACATGTCAGTGGGAAGGAGATATCCAAATATGCATTCTCCTCTGGCTCCTGACTATTGGGTGACAAAACATACTTAGTTTTTTAATATGTGTTAAGGTGGAAAGAGGCCCTAAAGCAGAAGTAGCACAGGCCGTTGATTTCACAACATTGTCTTGCAGAAATGACTTTTTCCAAGTTATACAACACCATGCTTATGCTTGAAGGAAGGGTGAAGGGGGATGCATTTATGGGATGTGATGACTGATAAGGGCTTGACAGTAAATTGATTACACAAAACACCTGGATGAGGTGACTGAAGAACGGGCTGAGGGGAGGGTGCTCTTCCTGGAGGTAACCGATTAACAATACTTGGTGTACTTTAACAGACTGTCAGATGGAGCAGAAGGGGTAGAGACAAACACAATGCAACAGTGACTGAAACAGAATGCTTTTTTTTAATTTGCATTTTTAAAGCGCTCACGCAGCCCGGGGGCATCGAGGCGCAGTTACAGGAGGAGCATGTCTTAGTTGCGTATTTACTACTAGCCTGTGCCAGCAGTTGCTGCAGCGCCAAACATGCGACATGGAGCAGCAGCAGTGTGATGGGCCGGTGTGGGCCGGTCTAGGTAGGTCTAGCACTGAACTGGCGTGGCCGGCGCGCCCGCGCTGAGGATGGCACCGCGCCCGTCCTGAGGGTGGCGCCCGGCATTATGGGGCCAATATGTTTTGGGCACTGGCACTTATTTTTTTACAAATTAAGCACTGCTTCCCCCCCTTCATTGCTTGTTTTAATGTCACGACTACCGAATCAGAGAATGAGATTGTAACTGCGTTCGCCACCTTGGTTGGCAAAATTTAAGAATCCACGGCATCAGTGTGGAAATACAAGAGTGCTGCTGAGCAAACAAACAAAACAATCTCCTGACGAATCAATTACGATCCAGTAATAGCATTAGCTAAACAACAACTTTGCACGACAATTAGAGCGGTTATCTGTATCTGTAGAAAACTGCATTTTACCCCATATGAAGTCCCTCAATATGTTAGAGTAGCCAAGAGTCCATTCCAGAAATGGTTAAAGGAATACCGATCAAAATGAAACCTAAACACGTGGAAAGAAATTGCACACCTGGCTACTAAAAAGGCGAATACAAATATCTGGGCCGTTTTAAGAGAAAATGAGCTCCGTGGTCTCCTTATCAGCGGAGTCTCTGAACCCGAATGGATGATTCACATTGCTAATATTCGAGGGCTGAGCGAGAGCGATGATGCTCTATTTTCTCTCCCAATCATAACCTTGACATGCCATGCATAGATCCTTGACATCACAGTTATGATTGAGCACCTTGATTCATCCCGCGCCGCTGGACCTTTGGCATCTGTAATGGCCTAGTCAAAACTGCCCCAGCACTGTGGGCCAACAGCCTACATTTACTGTATACCCACATAGGCAAACAGGGAGCATCCCTAAAACATGGTCAGAAAGTCATATCTTGCCAGTACATAAAAAAAGGTCCTTGGAACATGGCAACCAATTACCGAATGCTTGCCATGTTGGATGTTCCGTCCAAGATATTGGCGAAGGTATTACTATGTGAATTGAACGAGTGGATTAGGGCGAATATTATACTACCACCAAATCTGTTGGGTTTTATAAAAAAAACCTAGCACTACCCATAATCTGCTCATCCTTGTAACTTCCATAAAATATGCTTGGAAGCGCAGAGAAACACCTGTTTCTGCTGTTTTTATTGATTTTACTGCGGCATTCGGCAATGCAATAGACTGTGGAAGAAATTGTCACAATGGAACATACCAGTTGGGCTGCTTAAAATGTGAATGTTATTATATTCCAATACATCAGCTAAGATTAGATTGGATGCAGAAGGTCAATTATCTAACGTGATACCCACACACTGCAGCGTCAAACAAGAATGCATTGTAGACTCAACATTTTTGACCTGTATCTCGCTGACCTTGGGTGCCCACTTAAAATGGGTTGCCACTCGACCAGTTGGTTAGCCTATGCGGATGACCTAATTCTGGTCGATCACACCCCTAAAGGGTTGCAAAATCTACTTTCAGTCTTGGGAGCATATGCAAAAACGAATAGTCTATCGATTCATATCGATGAAAGCAAGACCATGACATTTTCTCCATCTCATGCCAAAAACCTTAACGTAAATTGCTCCTTGAATGGGCAACACCTTGCTAATGTCTCCACATGTAAATACCTAAGTATCCATGTTCAAAGCGACCTGTGATGGGAGACAAACTGGCAATCGATAAAGGTCAAATTCAATAGAGTAGTTGGAACCATTCGTCAATTCATTGACTAAAAATGTGGGATTTCTATTGTGACAATCTTGTAACTATACCAAACTAAAATTCGTTCGATCCTCTTTTATGGTAGCAAGATCTGGGGACACAAATATGGTACAGAAATGAAACAGTATGAAACATTGATATTGCGTACATTGTTTTTTCTACCACAGTCCCTCCCAATCGAATATCTGTACCTATATTT
The DNA here is from genome assembly GCF_040938575.1 of Ambystoma mexicanum. Lineage (NCBI taxonomy): Eukaryota > Metazoa > Chordata > Amphibia > Caudata > Ambystomatidae > Ambystoma > Ambystoma mexicanum. Next base: position 341,570,702 of record NC_090921.1, on the reverse strand, counting down.
ACATTTACATTTTACATTTATTTATTTATACCGCGCACAATTGACCTGCAGGCATGATGGTGCAACAAGACGTACAAACAAATAAAATAAATCAAGAGTGAAGCAGAATAAGGTGTCAAAAAATGGGCAGTCCACACGACTAAATCTAGTAGATCAGTTCAGAACTATGTTCAACTTTGAAGACTGAAGTAATTTGATGAATTTGGTTATTCTGTTTAAAAACATAGGAAAACTACTCAATCCGCATCCTACCACAATACAATCAGTGTTATCCACATTACACCAATTCTCAATGTGGATTCTCCGGATAACTCTAAAATCTGAGGTTCTAACACAATTAAGGGCCCCTTTGGTATTAAGCCAGGCTAAGATTTTGTTCATTAGAGCCTCTCTTGATTCAAAATGAGACGGTTTTCCTACATTAGTTATTATAATGTTTCTGGGGTCCAATACAAAGCTCCTTACGGTGGGACAATGATTTTTGTCATTTTAGTTTTTTTCAATCGTGGATCCTTTTGGCCTATGGTGGACAGTAGACCCATGGGCTTGATAGTTGGGCAAACGCCCTTAAATGGGTCTTACAGCCCCGGGAAATTGACAACGGCTGCTACTTTCGTCTGTAGAGGCATCGCCAGATGGGTAGCAATAATGGGCTCTATTTGAGTTCCTTGATGAAATCCAGGATGGCATTAAGAATTTCTCATCACATTGGCCTCACCATTTGCGGGATTCTGCAGGCTAGACAATCGAGATTCAGTTAGTTTCTACCCGACTGTCATCGCCCAAGAATGAAATTCCTCGAAGTTGTGGCATGCCCCAAGGCCCTGCAACAGCTGGTCTTATAGTCAGGCCAGTTAGGGGAATCTATTCCACAATAGAGCCTTCTGGCGTTTTAGTAATTTGCTGACCACTAGAAAACACCAATGGTTGGGACAGTACCGAGGAAAGGGGCAGATCGAGCGGAAAATATGATGAAGAGAAGGTGGTGTCTCTGAGACCGTTATTGGTATCGTTATTGACATGTTTATTATACCCTAGCAACTCTGAAAGGAGACACTGTTCCCTTTGGAGCTTCTCTCTTCTTTTAGCACTTAGGGCTAATACCTCCAAGAAACGGTTGCCTCTCCCTTGATAGTCCTTTGCGTGCAAGGCTGAAAGTTGGGCTGCCCCCCCCATCCGCATTTCTTTGAGTATTGGAAGACTGTGGAGTGGAGCCCAGTTTTGCTTCTAATGAGCGGACTGTGTCTGTGTCCATGTCCTTGCTTGTCATGGACTGCAATCTGGTGACCGGCATAGTTGTATATTTAAGCATGTAGTGTGATGGACAAGAGCAATTCCAAAATGTTCGCCAGGAAGTTCACCAGGAAAAAAGTACAGATCACATACCACTCCACACTTTACCTGCGCAGTGCCGGCTTGGTGCCGAGCGTCAAGCTTATTGATGTATGGCCCTTGAGCAGTGATCCGCTACCGCAGCCTCCTGGGTAGACGCCATGAGGGCGCCAAGAGGCTGCTAACGGAAAGAGCCAGGAATCGTAGTTCGTAGCTCATGGATCTCCAAAAGGCTTAGAAATTAGCAGACACCGCACCCCCAGTGCCATGTGGCGAAAACTGCAACCACAGCCGCTGTAAACGACACAGAACTCCTTGCCAGGGGACACGCTGGGTTCGTCTAGCCCTCACTACTCCGGCATCAAAGGTGCTAGAGTAACGTACCCTACATGTTGCGGAATGTCAAGCCGCACAGCCTAACGCAGCCGCTTCTGACAAATCCACTACAATACACAATGGATATGGCCTATAAGTCGATATTACTGGCATAATAGCTGACTTTATTGTGAAGGCGGTTATATTTTGTGACAAACTATTTAAACTGGAGAATAATACCATGATGGCAACCTTTCTTGAAGCATTTTGTGAAATTGATAATGGTATGTCAATGGGTACTCTTGGCTTGTTGAACTCCACGCATTCAAAATGGAAAGTGGGATGTTGTGGCAGAACAATAAATGGAGTAGCGTATACGATAAAGTCTCGCTCAAAATCTAAACTCCAGGAACATAGCCAAGAAAACATTTGGCGAACCTGTACTCTGGGAGTAACACCACTGCATTTTGTGAGTACATTTCTGATCGATCATCTAAACCAGGCTTGTCCAACCTTTTTTAATGTGGGGCCGAAGCATTTTTTGTCACCTGGTGGGCCGGCGAGCCAAAAGTCAACACCCTCACCCAAAGCAGTATATTCAAAAGCGATGGTGTGTGACCTTTGACACAATAACATCACAGGCATTGCCATGCAGTCCCAAAGATAGCTTTTGGTGTCAGGGGCAGTAATCAAAGGTTAGTTTCTTGTGATTTCTTCCAATGTGTTTGTGTTGATATTTCTCTGAAATAGTGGGGGCGACCGGGCATAGCGAGGGAGCTATAACGTTCTAGGGAGAGTTGGTGTCCCCCCCCAAGAATTTCTTTTCCAAATATGGGGCTGAAATTGTGCATTTTACAGCAGGAAAAGTGACCAAAAAGCCATCATTTTACAATTAGTTCTAAAGGGGAACATGTACATTCCATGTCACCAGCAGCAGACAAGAACATCATAGAACACAACACATTTTAATGATCAATGTGTCCACAAGGTAAGACAGCACTGTTACTGATGTAACACATTGGCATGCTGGTTGTGCCCAAAATATGCCTCTGTAACAACATGTCTATGCTGGCTGTTCCCAATTTAGGCCAGCATTGTCCTCTACAAAGCATGGTTGATGCTGCCTGAGCATGTGCAGTGTGCCCAATATATATGCCAGCTTATCTCTGTAAAAGATTGTAGTAGTGCTGGCCAAGCGATCAGCATCTTATGCAGGTAATCATTCAAAGCCCCTCTGTGCTCAATGTGTCAGTGATACCTTTCAGTCATGGCTATACAGTGTGCTCTGTTGCTGCTCAGTGAGGGTCCTGCTGAGAGTGTTGGCTAGGGCATATATGCGGGCTGGCTCCTTGGAGCTACATTTTCTTTCTCTGATCAGTGTGCTCTGTTGCTGCTCAGGGAGGGGCCAGATGAGAGTGTTGGCTAGGACCTTTGCTGGCTGGCTCCTTGGAACTGCATATTGTGCCTCTGCACAGTGTGCTCTGTTGCTGCTCAGTGAGGGTCCTGCTGGGAGTGTTGGCTGGGGCATAAGCTGGCAGGCTCCTTGGAACTGCATATTTTTCCTCTGCACAGTGTGCTCTGTTGCTGCTCAGTGAGGGGCCAGGTGAGAGTGTTGGCTGGGGCATAAGCTGGCCGGCTCCTTGGAACTGCATATTCTGCCTCTGCACAGTGTGCTCTGTTGCTGCTCAGTGAGAGGCCAGGTGAGAGTGTTGTCTAGTGCCTTTGCTGGCTGGCTCCTTGGAACTGCACATTCTGCCTCTGCACAGTGTGCTCTGTTGCTGCTCCGTGAGGGTCCAGGTGACAGTGTTGACTAGGGCATATACTGGCCGGCTCTTTGGAACTGCATATTCTGCCTCTCCACAGTGTGCTCTGTTGCTGCTCAGTGAGGGTCCAGGTGAGAGTGTTGGCTGGGGCATAAGCTGGCCGGCTCCTTGGAACTGCATATTGTGCCTCTGCACCGTGTGCTGCTCTGTTGCTGCTCAGTGAAGGTCCAGGTGAGAGTGTTGGCTAGGGCATATATGCGGGCTGGCTCCTTGGAGCTGCATTTTCTTTCTCTAATCAGTGTGCTCTGTTGCTGCTCAGGGAGGGGCCAGATGAGAGTGTTGACTAGGACCTTTGCTAGCTGGCTCCTTGGAACTGCATATTGTGCCTCTGCACAGTGTGCTCTGTTGCTGCTCAGTGAAGGTCCAGGTGAGAGTGTTGGCTAGGACCTTTGCTGGCTGGTTCCTTGGAACTGCATATTGTGCCTCTGCACCGTGTGCTGCTCTATTGCTGCTCAGTGAAGGTCCAGGTGAGAGTGTTGGCTAGGGCATATATGCGGGCTGGCTCCTTGGAGCTGCATTTTCTTTCTCTGATCAGTGTGCTCTGTTGCTGCTCAGGGAGGGGCCAGATGAGAGTGTTGGCTAGGACCTTTGCTGGCTGGCTCCTTGGAACTGCATATTGTGCCTCTGCACAGTGTGCTCTGTTGCTGCTCAGGGAAGGTCCAGGTGAGAGTGTTGGCTAGGACCTTTGCTGGCTGGTTCCTTGGAACTGCATATTGTGCCTCTGCACAGTGTGCTGCTCTGTTGCTGCTCAGTGAAGGTCCAGGTGAGAGTGTTGGCTAGGACCTTTGCTGGCTGGTTCCTTGGAACTGCATATTGTGCCTCTGCACAGTGTGCTGCTCTGTTGCTGCTCAGTGAAGGTCCAGGTGAGAGTGTTGGCTAGGGCATATGCTGGCCGGCTGTTTGGAATTGCATATTCTGCCTCTGCACAGTATGCTGTGTTGCTGCTCAGTGAGGGTCCAGGTGAGAGTGTTGGCTAGGGCATATGCTGGCCGGCTCTTTGGAACTGCATATTCTGCCTCTGCACAGTGTGCTCTGTTGCTGCTCAGTGAGGGTCCAGGTGAGAGTGTTGGCTAGGGCCTTTGCTGGCTGGCTCCTTGGAACTGCATATTCTGCCTCTGCACGGTGTGCTCTGTTGCTGCTCAGCGAGGGGCCAGGTGAGAGTGTTGGTGAGCGTGTTGGCTAGGGCATATGCTGACCAGCTCCATGGAACTGCATATTCTGCCTCTGCACATGTTGCTTTTGCACTTTAAAGCCCAGCATATTGGCCTGTGGTGTGCTTCCACCTGCTCTGAGCTTTTGTAGTCATGCATGTGCAATAGAAGGCGTGCATCTGTGGCGGTTAATGATGGATGCTACTCAGGTGCATTTCCATACCTTCTGCTCGCTGATGCATTTCCTTAAGGAAGGGGTGGAAGTCGCTTGCCTATGACACATTGTTCGTGCCTCGTGTTCATGATATTATGGGGGCAGTCTTGGCTTGTTCAATGGGTGCTACATATTTTCGGTGTCTCTGCAAGGACAGTGAATTCACCTTTGTACTTGAGTGTGAGCTGTCTGTTCAGTGGAGTAACTTTGCTGAAAATGTTGGGGGGGACATCACACCTGAAGAAAAGGTGCCTCAGACAAATGAATGGGGACAAAATGGTGTGCCATGAAAGTTGGGGGGGGGGGGCAAACACCCTCCGTCCCCCCTAAAATTACGCCCATGTGTCTGTTATTACAACCTCCTATTGGCTGGAAATATTTTTTGTGGGACTCTTGGCTGGATTTTAGTGGAACCTGTATTTCGGTGGTATTTACACCCGACAGTATTTTAGGAATACCTATGTTATGGCAGTATCTCTTGGAAACAGCCAGTGGACATTCCAGTATTTTACGGCAGGCAATTTTCTCGAAGCAGTTGTGTGTAGGTGCCGCGAGCTTGGGCACCAAGGAAGCTCAAGGACACAGGGAAATAATCAGAGGGGGGGGCAGGGCAAGGAAGCTGGTCACCTGGGCAGCCCTTGCTACCAACAGGCAGGAGAAGGCAGCCTGGTGCCACAATGCCTAACGCGCCCTTACCCCCTACAACACTTGTCACACTGCAGGGAGGGGGGGAGGAAAGAAAAGCACAAGGTGTAGACAGGAAGCGAGGGCCAAGGCACACACATAGGTGTGAATGGCTGTCGGCACCAGCCGGCCATGGGGCAGGAAGCCTCTAGTGTTCTTGCATGAGACCAGGCAAGCAAAAAGAGAATATAAGGGGAGGCCTGCCGTATGCAGAAGACTTTTCTTCTTTTCCCAAAACCCACCCACCCTAACGGAAGGAAGAAGAGAGGACAACAGGGCAACGAACGGGCCCACAAAGTTGTGGGAAGAAGTTGGCGCCATGGGCCCAGTGCTCAAAAGATTACAGTTTATCATTGTATTTGGTTGGATAAATAAATGTACCTAATTGTTTTTATGATATTACTGTCTGTTATGTTATGTTATGTTATGTTATGTTATGTTATGGTATGGTATGTTATGTTATTTGGCATTTATATATAGCGCCTTATGTATCATTGGTATGATCTCAAAGCGCTGGTAGGTAGAACGCCCTCGGGAACCGCAGTTCAGTCAGTAGGGAGAGAGTGTGGTATGGTGCGTGGGCGCACCGGATATGTGTGCAGCTGGTGTGGTTGTTGCATGATAGCTACTTCTTAGCGGTAGGTGTGGTGCTGAGGAAATCAGTTGGATGTGTTCCGTCTGGAGGTGGACACCCAGACTGAGTTCTGGCTGCATTAGGCCTGAGGAGACGCTTATGCTAGCCGTAAAGTGCTCAGCTAGCTGTGTTTTATTAGGATGATGTGGAGTTCGTGGGGTCATGTCATTATGAGAACAGCTAGACCGAATGTGTCATAGTACAGCTGTGTTCTAGTTGAATGATGGTGTATAAGGGAGAGTAAGCATAGTAGTGTGATATGGTGGTTATCAGTAAATCGCCTGCGATCAAGCGCGAGAGCAGGACAGGGGCATTAGACACAGTTTCTAAGTTCAGCAATAAGTTTGAGACATGATATCATTCACAAGTCTATCTAAGTGCGGGATATGCTATCATTCACAATTCCAACGAAGTGAGGGTTATGCTACAATCATAATTCTATCTAGATGAGGCACATGCTATCATTTACAATTCCATCTAAGTGTGGCGCATGCTACCATTCGCAATTCCATCCAAGTGTGGGACATGATATCATTCACAATTCCAACTAAGTGAGGGATATGCTACAATCATATTCTATCTAGATGAGGCACAATGCTATCATTAACAATTCCAACTAATTGTGGGATAATGCTACCAATCATAGTTATGTCTAGATGAGGGACATGCTACCATTCACAATTCGATCTAAGTGTGGGACATGATATCATTCACAAGTCTAAGTGTGGCACATGCTATCATTCATGATTCCATCTAAGTGTGGCTCTTGGTAACATTGTTGCATCTGTCTTAGTAGGAGGTTAGCTAATCTTCATCATTGTCTCAGGGAGTGGCACAAGTTAACATTGGTAAGTATGTTAGTATGTTATGCAAGACAACATTTACAGTACAGCCTTGAATGTGATTTAGCTTGGTGGTCAAATCTCTCTTCGTGTGCATGGTGTGAGTCTATGGCAGTTTACGTCAAGGAAAGATAAGGTAGAGTGGCGGGGCTTTCTGGAGTAGAGTAATTGCTCTACACCCCACCCATGCCATACTTACAGTTTTGTTGGTGTCTGTTCACTGCTGGCTTCACTGGCTTCCCCTGCGGACACCTGCAGACACTTTCTGGAGCCGCCCTTTGCCTTGGGGTCCTTAGCCGCAGGGGCTGCCGGGCAGAGGGCTGCCCTGGGAAGGTCAGTGACCAGGTGAATGTACCAATCAGGGTGGGTTGGAGGGGGGAGGTTTTCTACTGGGAAAAGGCCAGACACAAACAAAGGACTACAACCCACAGACTGCACCCTTTGGATGCAGCCTAGCACAGAAAAAGGGCCTCAGAAGCCAAATCAAACACTAGACAGACACCAGATTAGCACACAGTGCTCACCACAAAATATAAATACATAAATGGTTAAGTTATAAATAAATAATACAATTTGAAGAAAATACATTATTATAATTTGAACAAAACACTCACACCACTCCAAAAAGTGCATAAAGCAGGCCAAAGCCACGGCCGTTTTATTGCCAACCATAAAATGTCTCAGGTCATTTCTATGACAACACCAAAGGTAACAGGTTTGATGGCTCTGGCCTCCTCAGATTAATCTTATAATGGCAAAGGGATGTGAGTACATGGAAATGTGAAGCAAATCCCAGAATCTGTGCTTGTGGAAATAGGTAATTGCACAGGCTTTAAACAGGTTTAACATAGGTTGTGTCTCCACAGTTATGCAGACAGGAGAGCCTAAGTATCGCCTTTGCCGTATAGTGGACCAGAATGTGAGCACTAATCCCACATCCCCTCTGTGGATGGCCTGGCCTCACCAATTAGTGGACACTGGAACACTGCTTTTCTCGCATGGATAATCAACATGAGGTCCGAGAGACTCCATCTATGTGGTGGCTGGCCGCCTTCAAGCGGATGCATGGCACATATGATGCCCTCCACAGATGTATGCCAAGCTCCCAACTGAACAGAATGTGCGACGCTCTAGCAGACGATAGATGAACCCACACCTACATCCTCAAAAGTGTTCCAATGACAGGAAGAATATGATGCCTGTGAGGCCAGGGGAAAGGCAGCGTTTCAGTACCAGAAAAGGAACAGAAAAAGGCTGAATTTAACGCTGCAAATCTAACAGCAGATTTGCTGAAAAATCGGATCTTTCTGCCATTTCTCCCACATATCGTATTTGCTGTTTCTGAACACGTTTTGAGGTTGTTTTACTCCTGATGCGTGAATATTTCGGTCACTTTGAGGACACTTCATGTACCAATATTTCTGCCCCGTAATGGGCAGAAATATTCACGCTCACGAAAGCAAATAAAATGCATACACCCGAAGCGAAATAAATTGGCATGAATGTTACCATGCCAGCAAAGATGAATTTTAGACGGATTCTGCCAATTCCTCTGACCATATTTAAGTTACCGGTACACCCTAAGTGTACCCAAGCCAACCAACTAAACAGAAGAATGTACCCTTACTAATGCTTTTTTTCAAAATTCACTTTAAATTATTTAGAGATAAAGTTAGGTTTCCGTGCTGCAGAAATGTCCACCCATGTAGTGAACTTGCTATATGTTTCAAAGGCAAACGTTTCAATAATACTCACAGGGTTACTCACGAAGTAAACAGTATTAATAAGAAGAAGAGACAGTCAACTTTTTAGCAAAACTCATAACAAAAGATCAACATGGTTATAGTCTCAACCAAGGGCAAAAAAGAAAATAAGTACATCCACATGGTACATGTAAAAAACGAAATTTTTTCAAAACAGTACAAAGAAATTTTGTGAGACAAACATATGGCGAAAACAGAAACAAAAAGCAAAAGAACAATGTAGTTTGGTTAATTCACTAAAAAAGCCTGTGTCAAAAGATGGGATGCAGAAAAAAACTGATGCATGATAGTGGTTCAATGGATACATTGCATCATGGCTCCCAGAATAGGGGCTTTGTTTAGTAATAGTCCCTTCTACAATTGTTTATATCAAGCAATTAATGCTGCAGGGTCTTTAAGTTCAAGATATCTTTTATCAAAGCCAACCAAGCCACATATTGCGAAGTACTCACCATTATATACTTTAGGCGAAAACCACCTGCGCTCACTCTAAACTGGAAAAGTATAGATCATTTTAATTTAATACTGAACCCCTTCCAATCTGGTTTTTGACCTAGACACAGCACTGAGACCAATATTCTTCACAGCCTTGAAGACCTCCAGAGTATCACAGACAAAGGACACACAGCACTACTCAGCCTCTCTGCAGCCTTCAGCACCATTTACCACACCATTCTACTAGACGTCCACGCGGATAAGGTTGAATCTCTCTGCCACAGTACTCAACTGGTTCACCTTCTGACAGGAGATACTGTGTTTCGATGTCCCCTTATCGATTAGATCCCACCCATGTCAAGTATGGGGATCTGCAGGGCTCCTCCCTATCTCCACTCCTCTTTCACGTATATGTTGAATCCCTTGGACACACCCTTAGCAAAAAGAGCATCCATCTCCACCAATATGCAGATGAAACAAATATATATGATCAAATATCATCTCCTGCACAACTCCACACTCTCAATCAACAACTGTCTCTCCAGCAACACCAACAGGGTGGCCACTCATTTCCTAAAACTCAACCCATTCAAAACAGAATACCGCCTCATCTGCCGCCCTGCCTCATCTGCCCCCCAGCCACAGCACCGTGACCCGACCTCACCCCCTGGATCCAAGTGCTCATAACAGACAAGTCACACATATACCTCTCCACACCTGCCAAATCCCTGGGCTTCACCATCGGCCCCCGCCTTTCCCTCCCACACCACCAAAACATGCAATCTGCAACTACATCTCCTACGCAAAATCAGACATATCTCTCCTCCTGATGATGTGTGCACTGTAGTCCAAGAACTGGTACTCTCTAAAATGGATTATGGAAATGCTCTCCTCACTGGACTCCCCAACAGCACCCTTGCCCCTACAAGCTATACCAAATGCAGCAGCCATAACCCTCCTCCAACTACCCAAACATTCACACATCACTCCCGCTCTTGCCCAGCTCCACTGGCTCCCACTACACCAGAGAATTGCCTTCGAAGGACATTGTATTCAAAGTACCTCAAAACTCCATCTTAACTTCATGGCAAACTCAAACCCATCACCAACACAAACACCAGTCAAGGCAGCCAACACCTACGACACATTCCACCCTGAAAACTCACATTTACACACAAACAAGCATTTACCAAGTGGGGACCCAGTCAATGGAACACCATATCTCTTCTCACGCAAACTGTACCCTTCATCACCACTTTCAGAAAGAGCCTCAAACATACCTGTTTCCCCATCTATGACTCTGCCCTCCTCCACTGCCCTCACATGTCTATCCTAATATTGCTATCCTTTCCTCAAAATATTTTGTAACTTCCCTTTTCAACTACTACCTTTTCAAACTTTGAACCGTGTAAGGCCTTCCGGGACACTCTAAATAGGGTGGGCACTAAATACAAATTAAGAACTAGCTACCCATAGACCTCCTTACATATGGAAACTACAAATTGGTCTAGAGTAGAGAATCTTAAAATATGCTAATAATAATAATAATAATAATTACCATAATAATTATGCTTAGGCGCTAATCAATGTAAAGGATGAGCTATAAAAGCGGGTCTGTTTATAATAAGCAAAATGGGTTAGGAAGAAGATCTTAAAATCAATATGATCCTCATCTGGGAGCCAGCGTAAAGAATGCAAGATTGGGGTCATATGTATCCTATAGTTCGTGCCATTCATTATTCTGGATGTTCTGTTTTAAAGGCGCAGAAGCCTCTATAATAAATATCCAGGTAATCTAACATATAGAGTACTGGCTTAGATAATGCAGGGCAAAACAAATACCATAGTGGCAGAAACTTCGGTTCTTCTTCTAATTAGAGAAAGATTGCTTTGTAAATCCCAGAATACTGTTTTGATCACTAATATTATTTGGGAGTCTAATGAAAGATTGTTTTCAAAGATGACTCCTACATTTGTATTCAGATCGACTGGTGACAGCCATTGTCCATGTTCAGTGGGCCCGAGCATGAGTTGCCAGATATCAGCCAGATATCAGCAACAAATCGGACCAATACAATTTCCAATATGGAAGAATTAACTTTTAATAGATTAGTATAGATCCAGTTGAAATTGTTGGTAGGCCTCTGAGCAAGTTCATTTTACTGGTAACTATGTGCATTATCAACATAATTGTGAAATTGTAAAACTCCAAAAGACATTCATCAAGATAGCATATATAATTAGAAAGAGCTGGGACGGCAATGCAGAGCCCTGATGGACTCCACAATTCAAGATCACAAAAACGGAACTAAGATTGGGGTACAGCTGATGATCCCCGCCCTATGAGAACTACATTGGCTTTCTCTTCAGGCCGGTATACTGTTCAAAACTGCATGTATCATCACAGAGCAGCCACAAGTAGCACTCTAGCGTACCTGGCGGCTAAGTCCCACATATCGTCCGCAAAGGGAAGACCCACAAATAATCCTTCTCTTGTCAACCACCCTCTGGAACTTAATCCTAGTATCATCTCATAATGCCCCCACAATTCTCCAGTTTCGCAAATCTCTCAAAACGTGGCTTTCTTAACAACACCTGACCAATGACTAACCCCAATGGGTGTAGATACCAAGGCACAGGCCTCTACTCAGCGTACTGTGCCACTGTTAAAAGATGCGTAGCCCAAACACTGACTACCCACACTCTGGATGGTGCTGCGTTGCTCTCAAGCTAGGGCTGCGTCTTAAACAATAACATAAAAATAAATAAAAAATAAATCTACTTTGTATAAGGGAGTTCATCCAATCAAGAGCCCCATCGTTGACCCCTAAATCGTTTAATCGTTATTTTTGAAGGTTTTGTAGGTTTGCAGCAATACCAATACTTGAACTAAAATATACATGGTTTGATGGTTTTTGATGGTGTAATCTCCTTCTTGCCCTATGAAATGTGCTAAGCAAAATTTGTTCATCTTAGGGTTAATTATCAGTTTTTGCAATTTTGCTTTCTTCAGGTCAACCATGAACTAGTCTGCATCAGATCTTTAGGCTGCAGGTGAGATTTCTTTGTCAGGAGCCTGTGTTTAAAAACATATATCAAAAGCATCTGCTTGAGTTGCACCCCACCTAACAGTGATGGCTCTAGTGAGAGCAAATATGCCTTCCTTGTCTGCGAGATGTACTTTCCGAGTGCGCCGATTGTATAGGTTCATGACCTCTTTGACCTCAACCCTTTATTAAAAAACTGCCACTTAGTGAGACCAGCTATGGGGTCGTTTTTGTAATTAAGGCATTGTTTCTTGACACAATGATGTGTTCTGTATGTCCCTTTAGGGGTGGGTTCACTAATTTACTGATTGCATTAAGGGGAACTTAAGTTATCAAGTAATGATTTTGCAATTGGATTTTTGGCTTAGTTAACCCAAATGTTAAGGTCACCAAGCACATACATGTGACAATATATTTGAATGACTTACACTGTCAAGTCAGCCAAGTTATCTGAAAGTTGATGTAAAGATTTTGAAGGCCCGCATAACGAAAGAAAGGGATGTGTACCATGTGGAGTGCATTGTGACAGTAGTCATTCAAATGTCGGTAGGTCTGGCTGTGGTAGAGTCATGGTTGTGTATTTATCTGTATAGATCAGCACCAAAGCTCATTGAATGCTAGGTTGGCGGTTTGAGTTAATAATTTTGTATCCAGGGGAAATAACAAGATGTGTGTTAGTCACTTTGTGTCCTATTGCTTCTATGACATAGGTCGGGCGCTGAGTGGGAAGCCCTTTGTGTGTTGCCATTAACAGTGATGACGGACAGGCAAGCACATCAACAATAGACTTTGCTACAGTCTTCCCTCCGCCCAAATGAGACTACCATAGTCTCCATGGTATTAGGTGGGGCGCTACGTGCCATCCCCTCTGCCTGAGGGATCCCTGTGCTGTATATGGGGGCATGAAGAGCTGGGAGGCACAAGACGGTGCTTGGGGAAAGAAAAGTTATTTTGCAAAGGCAGGGAACTGGGGATCCTGCCAACAGGCGAGGCTGGACATTTATTTATTTATTTTATTTACTGTTGTTTTATAAGTGAAACACGAGCAAGTCTCAGTCTCAATGCGCCAGGAAAAATGCAAGTAAGAGCAGGAAGTCCAAAGGACGTATTCAAGGAACAGCCTGACATGTGTTTCAAACCATGAACGGCTCATCATCTGAGGCTAATATTAGACATAAGTTACAAATCAAAATAATAAAACAAATTGTGCAACATACAATGTAAAACGATAATATCAGATTGTAACAGCATCAATTAATAAAGGCAGTGTACAAAAAGGCAAAGCATCCAGGGACAGGAACGGGTGGTAGATTTACAAATTTGCAATTAACAAACAAATAGTAAAACACAAATGGGGGGTAGAAGTCACATTGGACAGAAAAGGTCACAAAAAATAAAAGAAACTGTAATTAAATTAAGAACAATACCGCATTGGTTGATGATGATCAGAAGGTACGTATCCAATAGTTTAAAAAAAAGGAAATCAAAAAGGGAAAGGGAAAACAAATAATATATGGGTTACAATTGTGCAATTCCAATGACTGCAGCAGCGCAATCAAAGTACAGCCATATCAGTAAGTATCAAGGAGGTGACATATGTGTATTAATTTGTGTAGGAACCCCACAAGTCAAAGGAAATATTACCTTGACTTGATGAAGGACACAGGAATTCTACAGTCAGGACGATGCCAAGGAAACTCTACAATATAAAAAAAATGAACTATAGGCAAAAGGGCCAAGATTGCAATAACCAACAAAGTGATCGATAAGTAAAATAGTATACCTCAAAGCTTCGCGAATGCGGAAAGGCTGGAAGAGGAAATCGAAAGGGCTATATCATTACGTGAAAGTAATCTTGAATCGTGTTAAAATCACAAAAGGCACTAATTAATGGAGACATTAATTGACCGGAGTCACACGCGATCAACCGCGATCAAATACCATATCAAAAGTTAGCATGGTAGAATCGAACTTAAATTACTTAATCGGAACACTAAAGTGAACAAATTAGCTAAATTGAAGTGCATGTCAAAGAATCAACGCAGGAGCCGCGAGAGTAAGGAAGGACTAAATAGAAGTAACTCTAGAAGGAGGCAAAGATAATTGGGCCGTGAATGGCCACGAAGCAGCAAATGTAAGCCTCCATGTTAGGTGTACTGAAAACCTTAGTGACAGTGAACAATTAGATGTGAGATTTTAATATTAATACGGAACAAATATATGACATCTGGATAAATGAACCACATTTTGGATGTGCAGGAAAAAGCCCATAATAAAGTGAGCACAGTGGCACTTGTATACAAAGTCATAATAAAAACAGAACAATGATTACAAGAAGGTTGCAAATCCATGGTCAGAGTTCAATCCATTAAACACAGTACGATATTTGCAGATTAATATTGCTTCTAATTGGCGTAATTTCAATGTTAAATTGCCACCTCTGGGAGGTAGTGTCACCTTACATAACCCCACAAATTGTATGTCATCTTTACAGTCCAATTGATGCATTTTTTGCCAATGATTGGCCAGAGGGTATTTTGAATCATGGCTGCCAATTGTAGCAAGGTGTTCTCAAATGCGGATCTTCAGAGGTCGAATAGTACTGCCAATGTATTTAAGTCCACAAGTACAAATTATGCAATAGGCGACAAATTTGAATTACAATTGATAAAATAATTAATTATGTGATCTCCTCTCTCTCCAAAAGAGACCTGTGATGATTCCAATGTGAATTTGCACATGTTACAGAATCCACATTTGTGGAATCCCGCAGCATGTGCTGTGTGCAACCAAGTAGGTTTTGAAGTAGGTATACTCATAAAGGATGGACAAAGTTTATTTTTAAGTGACTTTCCTTTACTGAACGTAATGCTCACAGTAGGATCGAGCCCGCTGCAAATATCTGATTCAATATGTAACAGGTGCCAATGTGTCTTCAAAATATTATGGATTTTGTGACTGTCCGAGTTGAACCTGCTGATAAACCTAATTTTCTGGGTGACAGATGACTTGTCATGAGTTTTAGGGAGTAGCAGATCCGCTCTCTTCAACTGACGTACTGGAGTAAGTGCTTTGTCGAAACAGCTATGATGGTAGCCTCTCTCAAGAAAGCGTGATTTGATAGCGATGCTTTCATGATCAAAGTCCTTTAAATTATAGCAATTCCTCTTGGTATGAATAAACCCACCTTTAGGAATATTCGCTATGACATGATTATTGTGGCAACTTTCTGCATGCAATGTTGAATTAACAGAAGTGGATTTACGAAACGTTTTTGTGACTAGACCATTTGGAGTTAAAGCAATTGAAAGATCCAGAAAATCAATATGCGTTTGGCTAGCAGTAGAAGTAAATTGTAAACCCCAATCATTGTTATTTTGTCAGCCCTGTTTTTCTTCCTTTTATTCATTTGTGGAAACGTTACATAGATGACGTTATTTTGATTTGGACTGGTTCACAAGATTTACTTCTTGAATTTGTCTCCTACCGAAATAACAATGTGTTCATGGGGAAAAAGGACCCTGAGAGGGCTGTTCATAAGAGAGGTCTCAGGGTTGGGAGAGCTGTGATGGATGCCGTGTGGCTGTTAATGGCAGCAGGGGAGGGTATGACATGTGCGACATCTGATAGGGAATGAATATGGTGTAAAGCGTGCACGATATTACCAGTGAGGATGTTAGTGAGACCAGAAACATAGAAAAAAGGAGAGAAGGTAGACAGTGTCCAGATAATCTTGCTCAGAAGGAAAGTAGAATTCTTTTTTTTGGTTGCAACAATGTAGTTCAGTCTGAAGATTGGGGATAACGGAAAAGCTTTAAATCAAGAGTATGAACATTGTGGTCCGTCAATGGGATGTTTAGGAGACAAACGCATTGCTCAGCTTTGGATAGGTCGTTATAGCAGGTAGTTGAAGAGAAGCCTTAGCCCAGGGGTTCTCGGCCCTGGGAACTTGCTTGGCAAGAGAGTTCCATAATTTGGCAGCCAGTCACGAGAAAGATGATCCTCTGACTTAGGAACTAGTACTGAAGCAAAGCAAAAGAACCCGTGGAGGTGGGAGGGGCATTAACGGTCTGATAATGCCTCTGGGGCGATAGTTACAAGCCAGAGTGAAGTAAGGGCTTTTCCTGTAGCACTGGGCGCATTACCAGACTGGTAATGCCCTCCTCTGAGGGTTCTATTGATATTAGCATTTATATCTTGAACAGAGAAATAGCATTGAAACTGGTTCTCAACTCGAGACCAATAAGCAAAAAAAATGGCCGCCAGTGATCAGGGATAAGGGACTACACATAGTCCCTTCTCCCTTTCCATGGCGGCCCTCACAAAAATAGAAAAAAAGTAAACAAACAAAATGGCCGTCATGGAAAGGGAGAAGGGACTACATAGAGTCCCTTCTCCCTTTCCATGGCAGCCAGGGGAGAAAAGAAAATAACTCTGCGGGACTCAGCGCTCCGAACAGAGAGCCTCAGGTGAGTCTATCCCGATGAGGTATCGACCCAGCAAAGGCTAATCAGATCATTTGTAACAATCTGGTTGTCCCTCACCGGGTACTAATAGAATTTAGAGCCCTCGATGGTATGTAATTCTGTAATTCCTTCTGAAGGAAAGTGGGCCTTTTCCATGGTAAGCCTAGTTGAGGATGCAGAGGGTTTCGAAGTTTATTCTTTTTCTTGACCAGGAGCCAATGGAGCACTGGGGTAATGAGTTGGAACCTTTTCATTTTATGCAATAGTTTGGCTGCTTCATTTTGAACAGTCTGAGGTTTTTCTGTTAGGTAGTCCAGGTAGTCCAGGGGGGCTGAGATAGATTCCAGTCTTGACAGAAGCATTGATATCACAGCCATGGTCTTGCGGGTAAACAATAGATGAGGCCTGATGCATCGTAGAGTGCACATTTGGAAAAAGCTACTTTTGTCAATGGCTCTCACCTGTGGTTCAATTGTGATTCTGCGTTCCATTTCAGTTCCGGGGTCTTTTACAGAGGATGATGGTGGTGGCTCATCTCATTAGGCCAAAGGAATGAGGTGTTATTTAATGCAACCATGTTGCGGACCATGAGTTCTGTTTTGGTGGGGGTTAAGATTTAATCTGTTAGTTGTGAGCAAAATGGCCACCTGTCCAAGGCATGTAATATGATCCTGGGACCCTGTTGGGAGTGTTTCGTGAGTTTTCAGATTATATATGTGTCAGGTGGGACCGGTCAGACTGATGAGGTCCAGGGGGAGCATCATGTAAATATTGACCAGAAGAAGGGAAAAGGGTAGATCCCTGGGGTTTTCCACAGGTCAGTAGGCGTGGCTGGGCTCTGTATGGAGCCAGGATGGTGGTTTTGGTTCTCCCTTTAAAATCGAAGGTGATCTTGTATAGCGCAGCTCTTTTCTGGTTTTCTCAGAAACATTTCATGGCTGCTGGTGTCAAACCCCGCCGAGATGTCCAGTAGGATGAAAGTTGCTGCATTGTCACCAGCATTGTTCTTTATCATACACCGAATCAAGCAGAGGTTCAATTCTGCACTCCTGATCGGCCAAAAATCATGCAGGGCCTTGTGACGTAGATTGATTGTTTCTACATAGTCCAGAAGCTGGTTGTATATTCATTTTCAATAACTAGTGAAAGCAATGTTTGAAATGGGGCGGTAGCTTGCTGGGTCATTTGGATCAGCTGTGGGTTTTTTGAGAAGTGGCCAGACAAAATCTTACTTCAAAGCCGGTGGGACTCATGTAGAATTGATTGAGCCATTGAGGAAGGATGCAAAGACAGGTTTAATCTCTTGATGTATTATAATCGCTCTTTATAAGTTTGGACATGGGTTTTCTGCTGTTCGTGGCAGATGTCTTGTATGGAGAAGAGGAGGGATGATGTCAGGGAAGAGGTGCCTCCTGGTGCAGATGCTTTTGCTTCCTTGATTGGATGGAGTGGCAGTATTTGGGTTTGTATGATCTTTATTCTGAAATTAGCAGCAATTCGGTCTCAGAGGTCTAGAGTCAGTGTTGGCATTGTGTTCCAGGGTGATGGGTCTTTGAATTATTAGATCATCTTAAATATTTCCTTGTGGCTGTGTTGTGCCACTTCAAAAAATATGAGGTTGGGTGCTTCCCTGGCTGTGGTCATTTTGGCCCTATAGAAATGTACCTGGTGGTGATAGAGAAGATTGTTTGCTCATAGGTTATATTTCCTTCAGATGTTTTCCAATTCATTGATTTTCTTTTTCACGCAGTTTAATTTTGAAGTGTATCATTTAGTAAGTTTCGTCTTTGGGAAACTTTTTTTTTTGGTGCTATGCTGTCCAAGACAGAGATTACCCAGTTGTGTATTGTAATTTGTGGATCAACTGTAACATAGGGTGTGTTCACTTCAAGCCTCTCCATTAGGATTTTGGATCATATGTCTTTCCAGGGCCTAAATAAGGCAGTGGGTCCTTTGGATGTTTCCATGAGTGGGAGTGCTTTTGTGAAAATCGGAAATGGGATGGATAGGTGATCTCCCCAGAGAAGGTGAACTGGGAAGCAGATAAGGACGATAAGGACGAAATGGCATCCAATATGTGCGGGTTAGACTGTAGGATTCTGGTCTGTAGATGGAAGAAACCTTAGTGAGGAGGTCTTGGAGATGGAGCATATCAGGGCAAGAGATTCCCACTATGCAATGTGTTGACTGTAGGCATTGAGACTTGGAATGAATCTCTGTGCACTAGTGCTATCCCTCGTTCTCTCATATTGGCACGATTTGTGTATTTCATCTTATAGCCTGGTGGGATGCTTTCATGAATAACTGGATTTTGATAATCAAAGAGCCAGATCTCAGTGATGAAGAGTAGGTCTATTTGGCTTCTGAGAGGTGGTCTAAAATGTTGGAGGCGTTTTTGGCGATTGATCGAGCATTGATCAAAAGGCATCAGGTGTCAACCATTTCCTTGTGGGTCTTGGTGGTTCCTGGATTGTGGGTGTGCCATACGCTGTTATTTTCAATGGTTTTCCAGGTGTCTTGGTTAAAGCTTTAATTTTTTAATACGCCAGGTAGGTTCTTCTTGAGGTCCTGTTACGAACTCTGATACTGCATTTTCTTTTGGTTTCTTTGAGGTGCATCTGCGATGAGCCTGGCTCACAGACTGGCCTACAGCCGAAAACCCGTGCCTAGAGAGGTCACAGAGCTGATCTGAGCTGTGGAATGCATGATGCCTCAGGCATCCAGGCCCAGTCAAGAGCCCCTCCCGAGAGGTACACAGCTGACGACACTGCTGGATCAAACCCCAAAGGCCAGAGGCTGCCTCACAGATATGACAGACAATTCATTTTGCAACTGCAGGCTATACTCCTTCACCTTTTGTCCGAAATGGACCTGTTTGTTATTATACATGCTTTATACTTGCTGTTTTATGGGTGGAGAATGGATTTAGCCACTCAGTTTGTAAATAAGGATGAGTCAGGCCTGGGAGATGGGAGTAGAGCATTAAGCAGCCCTCCCATACACTGGTGTGCTTTGCATTACAGCCCATTTCTCTCTACTTTTGCTCTCCTGTGTTTTATTTGTGTCTGAATGCCTGAGGTGTCGTTGGGGAGCAGGATGAGCCGGTAACATATTGATGCTGAAACACGAGAGCTCCTCTTCCTGATATGCATGACTAGGGTATACAACAATACAACAGGTAAATGAAAAAAGGTGTTTTCACAGTACCTGTTTCACTCTTTACTAGGGGACTCTGGAGTCTTCAGGGATTCTAGGAATAATACAGAGACAGTGCCTCAGGGTGCTGCTGTGGTACAGTACAGGACTTCAAGGGCAACTACAGGACTGCAATCGGGTGAGAGCATTCTTAGGCACCTGTGATACAGTCAGAGCATCAGTTGTCGAGAGACGGTGTAAGGTCAATACTGTAAAGGGAACAGGGTAGGAGTGTGGGGTTGGAAGGGCCGATACCAGTTACAGATTACAGTTACAGTTACAATATAGCGGACGCTGGTCCACTGACCAGGCAGGAGGAGGAGGCAGGCGTGTCATATAAATCAGGGTTGAGGGCATTGCTAGAGAGGTTGAGGAGCATGGTGGATAATTGGGATGTGGTCCCCCTGTCGGTATGAAAGAATATGGAGGTGGGGGGTCACCCAGGAACAGCAGTTACAAAGGGTACTGCAAAGGGACAGGAGATATTGCGGTGAACCACAAGCGAAGCACACAATGGCCCTCATTACAACCTTGGCGGTAAGTTTTCAACTTTACCGCCAAGGCGTAATTTACGTTAACGCCATGGTGGATGGCGGAATTACCGCCCCATTACAAGGTCAGTGGGCGGTAATTCCCCATTCACCAATGGCCCCTTCCCCATTCCCATTTTTGCCCCATAGGGCATAATGGGAATGGGGAAAGGCGCTAATTACGGCACCGTAAATTACGGTGCCGTAATTAGCACTAAGGTGGCTTAGCGCCTTGCATTTTAACGCCTGCAAAAAGCAGGCGTTAAAATGTGAATCAGGTGTTAAGGGTTAACGGCGCCAACGGCGCCGTTAAGCCCTTAACGCCTGAGTTGTAATGAGGGCCAATGTATCATAAAGGTGATAAAGATAGGGAGGGATCAGAGCCCCTCTGATTTTGCAGACATGCTGACACAAACCTTCATTAAGGGGCAACAACATAGCTGCTGTACCCAGACGACAGGTGGATAATGAGGATGGTGGCAGGGAAGGTGGATGTAGAGGAAAAGTTACTGTCTGCCCAGGGGTGGGCATACATTCGGAATGAAGCTGATGATGCATGGCTGACAGTGACAAAAGCCGTACCGGTCAGGGTGTGGAAGGAGAGAGAACACACAGAGGGGAAGGATTGTGAGGTACTAGCACCAGCGCCTGTATGGATCGGGGTGGGTGACACAGAACGCTCTGGGGCTGGCTCTATGTATTTCTGAGAAGAGGGAGGAGACACAGGCTGCTGGGTGCTGGGGGGGGCAACTGTGTGCAACAGAGGCACCGGAGGACATTCTGGAAAAAGTGGTGGCATTACAGATTTGGCAAATAGGTGCCTACAGGGAGAAAGAGGCAGGGTACAGATAGTCCCAATGGCTGTTGTGACGGCCACTACTAAGAGTACCAGCCGCATTCTGACATGAACAAACGGGGTCCTGACTGCATGGGGGAGACAACCCAGACAGAGGGGCAAGAAATATACTGGATTTCAGAAAAACGAGTGACTTTGCAGTGTGCATCTTATACGGGGCAATGAGCAATATGCTATTGGAAGGGGTAGTGTCAGGGGAACTACATGAATGCATGTCAGAAACTGTCAAAACACAACAGGATATTTTCAGGGCATGTACACCAGAGAAGGACATTGGCGGGCCCACATATAAAGAAGGTTGTCAGTGGCAGCCTGGCTCAATGGTGTTTGGGGGGAAAAGAGCACAGTATGGTGAATTACAATTGGTGGTGTTAACTCTGAGAAGAAATAAGCTAATTCCATTGGAGTGATAGTGGCCCGTTGCACCTCACAATGACCTACAGCCTCAACCAATGGCATCCATGGAAGATAAGGAGTGGCATGTGGCAGAGGAGCCACAGCTTGAAGTGTTGAATATTATCCTACAGGAGGGCAAGAAGAGGGTCAAAGTAAATGTGAGCGGCACCTGGCAGACCAGCAAGGGAAGGATGAGCAAATGATGCAATATATCAATGCAGAGAAAGAGCAAGACAATGGATATTGGTGCCTGACAGCCCACTGCTAAAGAGGGCTGGCAGGGACACATTGAAAATTGTGTTACTTGTTGGAAGAAAAAACAGAAACAGGAGCCAAAGAAGGAGCTTTTCAAGCAGATGGGTGTGAAAGGCACACAGTAGGATGACTGGCTGTCGTTTGTTCTCCATGGCCTACGATAGAGAGAGCGGTCAGCGACCAGCTATTCACCATGTAAGATGCTATTTGTGTTAAATATGTAAAGCACTGACAGGTTGTTGCTGACACTGACCACGGGTGCAGCCAAGTACTGGGAGGTAGTAGATGCTGACTATATACTGGAAAGTAAAACAAAAATGGACTTAGACAGTGCACACGAACATAACAAACACATGGAGGTGCAGGATTTTAAGGTGACAGGGAAGCTCAGAGCTAGAAAGGGAGGGACATGTAGTTATGCCTGTTTTTCTTGTTTTATATGCACCCTAGATAATGGCTGATCATCATAGTTGGGGGTGTTTATGCAGGTTCCAGTGAATAAATGGCTTTAAATGAGTTAGGACATAAATTAGTTTGCCTTGTTTTGATAATTTATTTAACATTTGTAGAGCGTTCCAAACCCATCCGCATCTGAGTGCTAGTTACAGAGAAGTCAAGATAAAGAATGACACATTGAGGTAGGTTTCCCTGTGGCCAGGATGCAGGTTACATAGGTGCAAATCACTGACCGTAGGAGCTATCCCTTGTACACAGATGGATTTAGTTGCATGCCTCGCCAGTCGAAATGAGGCCAGTGAGTCACTGATCTTGCATGAATAGCCTTGTTTTAAGTTTCCTGCGGAAGGACCAAAGGGAGAACTGAAATAGAGCAGACAGTAAATGACGAAGTAAAAATCAGATCAAGGGTGGAACCAGACGTATGAGTGGGAGGAGAGGGGAGTAGAGAGAGTAGATGTAAATCAAGTATTGATAGGAAAGGGGAAGTTGAGTGAATAGAGGAAAAGTGGAGATTAAAATCTCCAAGCAAAACAAGTAGGACTGGGTAGAATGTGTCCAAGAAGGTGGTCAATGTCCTCACAAAATGACCCAAGTGGACCGGGGATGGGGGGCGGTAAAAAATGAGAAAATAAATGGTGTGAAGAGTAGTGAAAGTCTTATACATAAACTCAAATGAAGATTATTCCGGTAAGGAAGCAGAAGAAGGAATAGATAAACAGTTAGGATGATGCAAAAGACCAACACTGCCACCACGTCCGTTGGCTCGAGGAGGATAGTGAGGAAATAAGACAAGCAGCTATAGTTGAGTTGTGTGAGAGAATCCAAGTTTCGTTTATACAGAGGAAATGAAAATGTAAGCATAGAAAAAAGTCCAATACTGCTGTGGTCTTGTTGCAGAGCGACCTTGCATTCCATAAGCAAGGTCGATAACAGTATCGACAGGTTGTGGGTAAATAAGATTAGGATTTATACAAGAGACTGTAATGCAACAGTTTGGTTGACAGATACCGGGAGGTGAACTGGTAGGTATTGAAATAGTCATGAAGACCTCAGTGATAATCCTGACAATGGAAAATGGATTCCGGAAAGGTGCTGGGAGGAGCGGGCAGGCATGGTATGGCTTGCCTATAAGGTCATGAGCCGCGGAACCGCAGCAGACAGCTGCAGACAGCTACGTCTCACTTTGCCTCACTTCGCCGCGCCTTCGCCTGAAGGCAGGTATTCCAAGCCGCGGCGAGGGAGTGAGAATGAGGCAGGTGGGCGTGGCCTCATGTTGTTGCTTGTGGTTGCCTGGCAACCATCGACAAGCCCCTTAAAGAAAGCTGGGTCAAAAATTAGCCTGGCGGTTGAGGTGGTCAGACAGTAAGATAAATCGGTCTAGCTTTGAAGTTCCCATCCTAAGATTCAAACATCGAAAGAAATGTAGAGAAATGTGCTAGTACATCAATAAGGGCAGGTGAAGGTGGGCAGGAAACACATTAGAGCATAAGTCCACATTTAGGGGGCAACATGGAAGTTACCTTTACACCCCATTATTTTTTAAATGTTCCGTTTTTGTCAGGACACAGGGGCCTCATCACGAGTTGGCTGGTAAGTAGGCTCTATTTCCACCGAGCAGTAATAGCATTACCGCAGGGACTTGGCTCAAGTAGTGCCATATCACAAGTATGCATGCTTTTGCAGAGGGTCCCGGTTGTAACGCTAAATGCGCGTGCTATTAGCGTTGGAGGGAAACCGCCGGAATGGGAAGCATTGCAGCAGCCATTTTGAAAATCACATTCCATCAGAAGTCAAAGCCCCTGGCAGCCATCCACACTCCAGGAGTATCTTAAATGTCTCAGGAGAGGCTAATGGGCAAGGCAGCCCAAGATGGCCTGCATAAGCCCAAATTCACTGACGCAGAGCTTGTGGTCTTGGTGGATGAGGTTGTGTCCCAACATGCGGAGCTCTATGGGGCCAGACAGTGGAAAACGACATCCCAGCGCTGCACACAAATCTGGCAGGCGGTGATCCATAAGGTGTCTGCAGTCGTCTGCATCCCCCAGGACACTGAAAGACTGATGTAAAAGGTGAAATGACCTACATGTGTGGGTCTGTGGCCTCCTGTCCAAGCATAGACATGACAGCCAGGCCACAGGGGGAGGCCCACGACCAGAACTTGACCTCATGCCCTGGGAAGAGAAATGTAGCTCGGTCATCGACATGGAGGGGACCGAGGATGTTGAAGGAGCCAAGGCGGGTGCTGGCAGCCAGGAGGAAGAAGGCGAGCCAACCCCCCCCCCCCAAATGAGCATGTAACTACAACAGCCTAGCACAGCATCCCACAGTGGATTGACCCGTGAGCCGGGCACTGCAACTGGTGGCAGTGTGTGGTAGCAACTACAGGCACCTACCGCAGCACCCATGTGCCAGTGCCCCAAGGCCACACCTGTGAGCCAGAGCACTGGGGAGGTTAGCCAAGGGACACATCCAAGCGCCATGAAACACACAGCCCTGGCGGGGCACAGCAGTGTCCCATCAGGACCTGGAAGTGACAAATACCAGACCCCCCCAAATCATCATGTGTAACAAGTTGGTCAGGGGGATTGGTGCATGCAAGTCAAATAACAGCTAGGCCAGCAATGTACCCCTGCCATGCCACCACAGCCAAATGCAATGTCCTCCCTTCCAGCATGTGTCCCCATCGTTGCCAATCCACTACCAAATGCATCCAGAACAGGCCCGCGCATCAGTCCAACAGCCCGGGGCCACACCAATCACCATGTATTTACTGTCATGCATGCAAATACTTGGAAGAGATTTTGTCGTAACACTATCCCCTATGTCCCCTACAGGCACACAAGCATCACCAGGAGGTTTCAGGGGACGAGGACCCAGTGGGGCCATCTGTATGTGTGCCCTCCTGCACCACCGCCATAAGTAGCCCCTGCAAAGGGGATGACGCACCAGACCACGCAGGGGCTCGCCTACACCATTAACCCAACCTGCCATGAGCACACCCGTTGCCACTGAGGTCACAACTGTAACAGTCCACACCACCAGGGAGAACACCCCCCACATACTGTGTCTTTGGAGGAACAAGGGGACAGCAGCAGGAGTGACAGCCACCATCTGGCAGCCACCCGACACCAGGCCGCAGTCTGGATAGTGTGCTGGGGTGTTGGTGGGAGCTGGGGGCAGTGGGTATAGTGGGATGGGTGTTGGTGGGCAATGGGGATAGTGTGCTGGGGTGTTGATGGGCGGTGGGGTGTTGGTGAAGGTGGAAGGAGGGGGTATAGTGTGCTGGGGTGTTGGTGGGATGTGGGGGAGGGGAGATAGCGTTTGAACAAGTTATATTAAAATCTGTTTAACTGAAAACATGTGAGGACATTCATGATTGTGTACTTGTGCAATTTATTCACACTGTGCTGGTTGTGTACTGAGTCAGGTCACCATTCTAGATGTAATTGGCCCTCATTACAAGTCAGGCATTAAGGGATTAACGGCGCCGAAAAGAGCGTCTGCGCCGTTAAACCCTTAACGCCTGATTACAAGTGGCCCTTTGCGGGTAGGTGTTTAACGCCTGCTTTTAGCAGGCGTTAAAAATCCAACCCACAAAGGGACTTTGGAGCTAATTACGGCACCGTAATTTACAGTGCCGTAATTAGCGCCTTCCCCATTCCCATTATGCCCTATGGGGGCAAAAATGGGAATGGGGAAGGGGCCATGGTGAATGGGGAATTACCGCCCCGCCAACCTTGGAATGGGGCGGTAATTCTGCCATCCACCATGGCGGAGTCAGTGAGTTACCGGCAGGGACCATGGTGCTAATAGCACCATGGTCCACCGCCTGACTCGTAATGAGGGCCATTGTCTATTAGTGCCTGTGGGGCAAGTTGCCCTTCTCTCACGTCATCCCTGTGTGCGTGTGCTCTGGCTCCTGCCACATGGTCGTCCTCTCCATCTTCCTCTGGGCGTGGCCTGCCAGCACCGGGGGTAGAGGCTCATTCCTCCTTAGGCAAATGTTATGGAGCATTGCACACACCAATACCATTTTCCCTACTTTGTCTGGGGCATACATCAGGGCTCCACCAGTGTGATTTAGGCATAGGAATAGTGCCTTTAGGAATCCAAAGGAGCACTCTATGCATACGTGGTCCAACTGTGGGCATGGTTGTAGGCGGTCTCATGTGGTGTACATGGGTCACGCACAGGGGTCATCAGCCACGGCAGCTGAGGATATCCAGAGTCACCTGCATGGTGTGAAATACAGACATCAGTTTCGTCTCATGCATGGGTCTGCAGTCTCAATGTATCTGGCCATTGCTAGCCGTGAGCATTATTGTGTGCATCCTGCCCATGAAATGTGCATGTGTGATGGGTGTGCATCCTTTTATGTTTAATGCCATACATTCCTTGTCCTGTACATGCACCCTGTGTTATTGTGGTGGGTGTTATGTGTGGCATGTTCAAGGTGACTTCACATGGGCAGTCGGTTGTGGCATGAGTGGGCATGCTGTTGGGTGCTGCTGTGTGGATGTGCGATGTGCCACATTCAAGATGCATTGTGGTCCATGTGGTTTGATGTGTCATTATGATGGCAGTGGTGTGTGTCAGTCAGCATGTGTGTGGCCAGGTGCGTACGTGTCCATGCACCCTTGGATGCCTGCCTTCATAGGCATCCTCTTGACATGCAGTGCTTCCTTTAGTTCTGGCTCTCCCGTCCCCCCACCATGGAGTCGTGTGTTGAACCTGGGTAGCAGGCACAGCAGTGGATGGTGATGAGTTCGGGGCCACATGTCACCTGCAAGTAGAGGGAGTGATAGTGCTTCTGGTTCCTGTATGCTGCCTGATGGGCCTGAGGCGCTGCCAACGCCCCATAGGTGCAGTCGATGGCTGCTATGTGTCGGTGGACATGGCACAGAAGGGCATCCAGCACCTGGCCCAGGACTGCGCTGAATGTGGACTGTGCCATGCATCATGGCCACAGAGTGCTTGAAGGTGCCGGTGCCCAGGAGCTGCGAGACTGTCACCTGCTTCAGCAGTTGGGGCAACGCTGTGCGGATCCTGAACCTGCTCCCAATGTCGTCCTGGATTGTTGACAGCAGTTCTGTGATTGTCTCCCTGTTCAGGTGGTACTCAGTAACCAACTTGGTGTCGCTAAGTGCCCACTGTCAGGGCCTGGTCCTGATGGGTGGGTGTTCACCTTGCTGGTGCCATTCTCCATCTCCTCCTCATTTCATCCTGCGCCCCTGGTACTTCCAGTGGCCTGGCCTGGTTGGCCTTCGTGGCTTCATCTCACGCTCCAGGAGCAGCACGAGTAGCTGCCTGTCCCAGCGTCCAGCAAATAATGGTTGCATGGTATTGGTAGCAGTGTTTGGGGCCTGGGTGTGTCTTATGTAGGCCTCTGGTGTGCATTGTGTGCACCTGCAGCTTTATTTATGCTACCTGGGTTCAATTACCTCCAGCTGTATGGTGGAGGGGTTTCCTGGCTGTATTGGTGCCAGTTGTCTGCGCTAATACCGCCATACATGGATTTGTGATCTGGCTGTAATAGCACTGTGTGTTGTCAGTGCTATTAGCGCCGGCTGCAATAGCACCAGTACCTTTTGGGTCCTGCGCGAATTGCGCAGGGTCCTGATCCGGCGGATCGGTAGTGGTGGTGCTAATACCATTACCGCCGGATTTCAGGCCTAATGCCCAACTCATGATGAGGCCGATAGTGTAGCCACTGGGCCCAAGCGGGCTATCATGCAGCGCTCAAACACAGGACGCCATGAGGAGTGATAATTTAGAATTTACAAGATACGTTTACTGCAAAAAGTACGAAGGTAGGTCCGCTATAACCAGGTTTGACAATGCTTATGCACTGGACTATGGTAAATGTATGCCTGTGGCAGGAGCAGGCTGGGACCTGCAGACGAAAGAGGACAAGAAACAAGAGACACACATACAGCAACAGCACCACTACTCCACAACATATGGGGTTTTGGAGCATAGCATAAGGACTGAAAGTGGAGAATCAGCAAAGCAACAAGCCTAAGGAGTGTAAGAGGATTCAATTCAGCACTACAACTAAGTTAACGCCTAGTCTAGAATACTGAATGAAAACCCTTATTGATATATCTTTAGGTCCAGTTCATGCGTTCTGGATGACTACCCCTATATAACACCCCTCTCTTGGAATCCCCCTGACCCCACTGAGCCAAGAAGTAGTTCTGTTTTGCAAGTTTAAAAGGTTTATTTGATAATTTAAAATATATATATATCACACTTTATAATAAGTTAATAATTGAATAGCACACTTAATCTGATATGATGAAGATCAACAACGGAGAATTGGGCACTAGCACACTTCTTTATAATTACTAAGGAGTTGAGATGAAATGGATAAGGTAGCACACTGGTAAATAGGTACAGAAGTATAATGTGGTAGAAAATGCTTTATAGGGTTCAAGGAAATGCAAGGTTGAATGAATGAAATGCAGTATAGAAAATACTCAATATGATTTCAACAAAACAATGTAATCACTTTTCTCTGGCTATTCACTCCCCCCCTCTTTATGCAATGCAAGGGAATGGGAGGAAAGCACGCAGTTCTCAGAAATGCAATCAATGTAATCAGTTCAATCCCCCCCAAGCTTAGACAACAGAAGTTTAAAACACAGATAGGAGTTTTGAAAACACAGGCCCAAATGCTTTGATATGTGCTAGCAATGGATGAGAAATATGCTGGAAATGCTTTTTAATTCCCTTTCAGAGGTTCAGGGTGAGTGGTATCTAGTTAATATTAGTCCAGGCTCACACTAGCAATGGGGCAGGGATAGTTAGCAGGTTAAACGAATTTCTGGCAAATGGAAGGCAAGCAGCAGCAGTTTTTACATGTGAAGAAATTTGCAAATCGCGGCAAAATTCGCGGATGCGTGTTCCGCGATTGCGGTAAAACTATAAGGGGTAGGAATGCGGTTCTAGGTGCGATTCAAAGCTAAGATTCTAAGCTTTCAAATAAAAGTTATTGCAAGTCGGTTGCGGAGATATGAGCGATTTTGTGAAGGTCGTTTTTCAGATTTGAAATTTTAAAGTTCAAAAAGACAAGTGCAGCTTGCGACTAGAAAATGACAAGTGACAGCTTTACAAATGACAGGTGACAGTTAGGAGGCAGTTCTACTTAGATTAAATAGATTGAATTATATTATTTTAACTAGGAGATTGGTTCTGCACAGTTTTCTAGGTACTCACACTATATTCTTGAGTGAAATGGGCCTCGCCATGGATCTGGTCAGGGTTTTGGACTGGGCTCGGGTCTCTCTCTGGGCACAGCACTGCTTTCTCTCTGGGTACAGCACTGCTTTCTCCCTCTGGTATGGTCTCTAGTTCTGGATAGATTGAAGTCTCTAGTTTGGCTCTCTGGAGGTTTGATGGAGGTAAAGTATGGATTTTTCCGGCAGAGCGTCCCGCTGCAGATGGAATTCAAGGTCCCTATCTGTCCTGTCTGTCTGCTTTTATGTGTTTAGAATGTGGGTGTGTTCTAGCATCACTGACCCTACCTCTCTCTCAGCTTCTAATTGGTCAAACTTCCATTTATCATTTGATTGGGGAATGAACTGTGAGTCAGAGGGATGTCATTTTATGGCTTGCAGATAGGACACTCCTCTGTCAGATTGCACACATTCTATATTTGATAATAAAAGACATATTTCAGAGTTACACAGTTGTTTGAAATTACATATACATGGTGTGGCTGAATTTAGCCATGTCTCTGTCCAAATCTGCTGTTTCTAAGAGCTTGCATTCAGAAATGGCAGATAATTGACTTTTTAACTGATTTTTCAATTTCTGACATTGACCCAACTTTACATACATGTGCGCAGGGAGTAGGGACATTAACTGATGAAGTTTCAGATTTTTAACATGCACACATTTAGAGTAATATCCACTTTTCCGCTGACACCCCCCTGTACATACCACCGGTTCTAAAAACCTCTTAAACTGTGGGCAGAAAAATCACAAGAATTATGGTATCATTTATAAAATTTTCACATGTCCGCACCATGAGTTATTAATCTTTTTCTAAACAATATTCTGGCTACAAAGGGGTGTGGTTTTCTCTCAGCACAAGGTAGAAATACTGGTTAATCCAGTTCTGCCAAGCCAGCTTGCTCTCACAGGCAGTGCCCCTCCCAGCTCCTGCCAAGAGGAAGCTACATTTTCCGACTGCGTAATAAAACCTTTGCCTGAGTGAAGAGGGCTTTGTTCACTCTCCTGCAGAGCACAGGTAATTCAATTATCAGATAGATGGCATATCCTTAGTGTGGACAGCAAAAGGAAGGTGGGCCTGGGAACACAGTGGTGACTCAAGTTTCACTCCTGATGGGGGTAGTTGCCAGGCAGAATCAAGTTCCTTAAGCCAGGTTTCAGATAAAATGTCACTTTTTGTTCCCCAGTCTAAGTCAAGACATTTTTTTACATATGCAGCTATGATGCTGATTCTAAGTTTAAACTATGACATTTAAACAATTGCAACCTATGTGACACTCAAAAGTAGGTCACTCAGTCAATTTAAACATTTAGATTTTTTTTAGTGTCTTTCAGTCCAAATTTACTTAAACTGCTGAAATCCACAGCGCAGCCAGTCTTGTTATAAACCTTCAAGTCACTTCAGAATATAACTTTACATTGGATCCACCTCTCAGTAAGTCTTTCTTTGGCCTGTTTTGGGTTCATTTATTCAGTTTTCTACAAAATCTGGTGGTTTTAAAACGCCGGCTTTTGGATAGTGGTGAGTACTGGTACTGCACCCCTTTTTGGGATTTAAGAAAATGAATTCCCAACAATTCTAGGTTGCATTTGGCAATCAGCATTTCCATTCCCAATGGTTTCAGACTACTGTGCGGGTAGTCCAATGGTGGTTTTAGGCAGTTTCCTTCTGTGCCCATAACATCGGCAAAAATGAATGGCAGCCTATTCTTCATGCATTTCCCTGTGCATTTTCTGGGAAGCTCTGGCCATCATGATGTTTTCCATGTCAGTACTGCACAGTTTTGAGGTATGGCTCGGATGCATGGGTAAATACATCCCACAAGCCCCCCTCTTGCGATGGCCATTCTATTTCACGAATGGGACTCGCAAGACCTGGGATGTTTCCTCATCTTCTTCCAATAGATGGCACAGTTCATCATCTTCTTCTCCAACCGGTACTGATCGATTGGTTCTCCTCGCCAGTCCTGATGGGAGTATTGGGCGGTCCACTGGGCCTATTGGATCTTCGTTCCCGGTCTCCGGATCGTCCTCCTTGGCCAGTCTCAAGGTCTTCTTTCTCCTAGGACGACAAAGGAAGAGTGGCAATACCTACTCATAGACGTTTTTCCACCACTGTTGAGATGGTGGGACAGCATATGCATTTCATCATAACGAAACATTACATTCTTATTTTGAAGAAAAAACAGTATAACTAAGAGACAGTTTCATGCAAATCACAATATTTTAGAGACTAGATGTGGTATGTTTTATGATTGGAACTGAATTAGTCTGAGACAGTACCCGCTAGGATTCCAGAAGATTCCTCCAGTTGTTGCAGAGTGTGCCTGGGATGGCAACATTTCAACTGGTTTATGTGGACCCACTTGTCTTCCCCCGCTGCCAAAGGACCTTTGGGGATGTGGATTTTGTAGGCCACAGGGGAGATTTTGTCTATGATCTCGAATGGTCCCTTCCATGTAGGCAAAAATTTGCGCTGCTTGGCCTGGTTCCTTTGGAAGTTGTATAGATAGACCCGGTCTCCCACCTGATATTCCTTCCTGGAAGTTTTCAGGTCATAGTGGGTCTTCATGCTATCAGCTGATCTTTCTAGATTCCGCTGAGCATAAGCAAAAGCATGTTGGAGGTGTTTCCTTAAATTCTCTACATACTCATGAGTAGTGGAGGCATTTATCAGTGTCTGCTCTTGGGTCCTGTAGAGCAAATGCTGAGGAAGCACCATCTTGCGCCCAGTCATCAACTCAAATGGTGACATTTTGGTTGCAGATGAAGGGGTAGATCTGATAGCCATTAGGACCAGAGGTAATCGGATATCCCAACTTGGCCCAGAATCTGCCACAAACTTCTTTAATATGCTCACAATGGTTCGGTTATATCTCTCTACTGCCCCAGAAGAAGCTGGCCGATAAGCAATATGCAACTTCCTTTTGACCCCCAGTATCTCCCACATCTTTGTCATTACTTCACTGGTGAAGTGGCTACCTCTGTCTGACTCAATCCTTTGAGGTAGACCAAACGGGAAAAGATGTGGTTAATCATCAAGGCAGCTGCAGTTTCTGCCTTGCAGTTTGGGGCTGGGAGACATTCCACCCACTTGGTAAACAAGCATGTCACAGTCAACATGTACTTATTCCCCCTAGCCGAGCGAATCACAGGGCCTACAAAGTCGATTTGTAAATCTGACCATGGCAGGGTCATCCCCCTCTTTTGTAAAGGCGCCCGGTGTGTGAGGGATGTCGGCTGAAATTGTGCACACACAAGACAACCCTTCAAATATTGGTTGAGGTCCTGGCCCATGTGTGGCCAGTATGCAACCTCTCTTAAGATTTCCAATGTTGTGTGAAACCCCCTATGACCGGCGGTGGCCGCATCATGGGCGTGACTTAACATCAGGCTTCGGAATGAGGTAGGAACCACCCACTGGTCGTGGCCAGCTTTGGATTTCCTTACCAACAAACCGTCTTGGATCCGGAACATTTTTGGACATTTCAATCACACTCTTAGGTCCTCTTTCCCAATGTAATCGGTATCCGTCAGGGGAAAGTTCTCAGGGTCCTCAAGGTGCTGGTAAAATTTACCAATTATTGGATCCCCCTTCTGAGCAGTAATCAAATCAGCATCAGGGGTCTCCTTACTCCATTGTGCAATTGAAAGGTCGTTGTGAGCATTTGTCTGGGACCTAGTGATAGCAGTGACCTGGATTTCCCCCAACAGGGACTCAATCTCAATTAGATCCCCTTGGATGGCCCCGGTTTTGGCCAGCTGATCAGCTAAGTCATTTCCAGTTTTGTCTGGTCCCTCTACTTTGGAATGACCCTTGATCTTTTTCCAATAGATGGTCATCTCATTCGATGTGACCAGATCATCAATGTTTAGGATCAACTTCCCATGTTTCAAGGGTTTGTTGTTAGCACATAACATGCCTCTGGTTTTCCAATTAACCAGGTGCTCCACGAACCCGTTCCGTACATAATCCGAATCTGTGATTATGACCAGTTCGTGGAGTTGATGCTGGACAGCAGTGAGGATGGCCTGATGCACAGCCATCAATTCTGCCACCTGGCTACTTCGGGGACCAATTTTGTATCCAGCAGAGGGTTCTGGGGACTCATTCACCCATGCATTCCCTACGCCAGCCACCAGTTCTTTCTCCCCGTTGTTGTCAACATGGTAAGAGCATCCATCCACATAGACAGTGGGCATTCCCTCACACTTGTCCTCTTCAAAGACTTTGTGTGGGGAATTAAGGTATGCCTCCATGTTGTCCTTGATTTTTAGACTTTCGTCCTCGAGACAGTTTTCTCTGGCACAATCATGCAAGTCAGCCAGACCTTGCGCGAGTGGACTCTTCTTGTTTTGGCCATATCTGACCTCCACAGGAAAGCCTTGCATTGACAGAATCCAGGAAGTAATTCGGGAATTACTCACATTTCCGGCCCGGATTCTGTCCCTTTGGAGATATTGCAGAGGCTGGTGTGGAGTCTCCACTATGATGTGTTCCCCCTGGATAAACGGGCGGTAATTCTTCAATGCCCACACCGTTGCCAGGAGTGCCTTCTCACAATCTTTGAATTTTTCCTCCACAGAGGATAAAGTTTTGCTCGCATAGGAGATTACTTTATTGACCTTGTCATGCTTTTGGTATAATACTGCCGTCAAGCACGTATTAGAGAACCCCGTCTCCAGGAAGAACTCCTTATTTCTGACAGGGTAAGCTAGGCAAGGCGCTTGTGAGAGGCTTCTTTTGAGTTGTTTTACTGCCTCGGATTGTTCTGGACCCCATTCCCACTTGACCCCCCCCTTCAGGAGATGAATCAGGGGTCTGGTGATCTCTGCGTAGCCCTCAATGAACTTTCTGCTGTAATTAGTCAGTCCAAGGAGGCTCCTTAGTTCCCGCAGAGTTGTGGGGTCTTTCAGTTTCTGAAGTGCTTCCACTTTCTTTTCCTGGGGACAGAGACCCTGAGGAGTAATCTCATGCCCCAAGAAATTAACACGGGTTCTACACCACTGTGCTTTCTGAAAGGAAAGTTTTGCTCCGGCGGCCCTCAACTGTGTCAGAACATAACGGATCTCCGCTATATGTTCCTCCACAGATGAACTTTTGATGAGGACATCATCTACATAAGCCAGGTTACCCCTCGCACCCAGGTCGGGCATGGCCTTATGTAGGAAAATATTGAATTCATTGCCGGAGTTGAGGTATCCGAAGGGAGTCCGGGTCCATGTGTACTGCTGGCCCCCAAAGGTAAAAGCCAGCTTGTATTGGTCCTCCCTACTGACAGGCACAGTCCAGTATCCATTGGTCAGGTCTATTGCAGTGAATACCTGTGACCCCTGGATCTGGGCCAGCCCTTGGTCAATGTAGGGCAGAGGCCATCGGGAAGTATGGACCCGTTTGTTGAGCTCCCTGAGGTCGGCGCAGAGTCTCCACTGGCCGTTTGGCTTCAATATTCCCAGCACCGGATTATTGAAGGTGCTGTGGACTGGACGGATTATTCCCCGGGACTCAAGGTTCTTAATTATTTCAGTAAGGGACTCCATTGATGCGAGAGGCAAGCGATATTGCTTCACAAACACAGGAGTCATGCCAGGGTCCGTGGGGATTGTGGTTGTGTGGATGTCAGTGCGACCACAGTCATATGAGTCTACCGCAAAGAGATCTTGGAAATCCAAGAAAACTTGTCTCAACTTTTGCTTTTGTTCCAGAGTCACACAGGCATCAGCTAGGTTGACTCTCTCTTCCACCATCTGCCTGAAGCCTGGAAAGACTTCTGGTTTGGCTATTTCAGCGGCCTCCTCCAGCTGGGTGGAGAAGTCCCTGGTCAGAGTGATGATTTGGACTGGAGGCTTCAGGTGGGAAAGGCAGCCCTCATGGACCTGGAAAATCACCTCATCCCTCCTGCAGTCACAAGTCACATCTTCCTTACCATAAGGGCAAGAAGTGTACACCAGGAAGTTCCCCCCATGCCGGGTAAAAATCCTGTCTGGTGTTGTATTGTCCTCACTGTCACTGTCAAAACAGTCCTTGGGGATTGGTCCTAACAGTTCATTTACTAAGTCGATGGAAAAATGTCGGTCATCAACCGCCATTCCAATAATGGTGCCTGCGGCTAGAGTAATACTCTTTAAGTCGCTGTTATCCACCTCTATTGGAATGGTGTCATGTTCTATGTTGACTAATGGAGTTGGGTTTACCCCCAACCCTTGCTGTTGGAGAGAAGCATTTAGATGTATGTAAGCATCAGGGTTTTGCAAATATTGTCCTCTTTTAGCTTTCACTTCCAGGGAGAATTGTCGGGTCCTTTCTGGGATGGTGACTTCCTCTTTAACCTGAATTTCAACTGCATAAGGTAGCAATTGAGCTGACCTAAATGCTTTTTCTGGATCATCAAAGCCCATGGGATTATCCGCTAATCGGGACCAAGCTTTGAAGTTTATTAGGTCCAAACTAATGGCAAAGCGATTGAGAATGTCACTGCCTAAGTAAAAGGCGGCAGGGACGTCTCGCACGACCCAACAATTGTGGACTATGCTCTTGTTGCCAATGGAGATTTTGAGCATACACCTGCTTGGCAGGAGATGTTTGGAATTAGGTGCTTCCAGGTCCATTTCCCATTTGTCTATCAGTTTGAAGGTGGGAATGGCTGGATCTTTTGGGAGTTGGCGAAACATGGCTTTGCTGATGAAGCTCTTACCGTTGTTCACACACACTCGAGCGAGAACAGAGTCCTTCCCCTCATTTAACTGAACAGGGATGAACAACTGCTCTCCAATTTGCTGAATCTCAGCCAGGCTCTGAGCTGATTTCACATCTTTCTGGACTATAGGAGTGGGAGTTTCAGATTGTGGATTGGTATAGAATTTCAGAGTGTTTCCTTCCAGCGTGGAGTACCACTTTAGACTGGAAGGAAGGTTGATTTTCAGAAATAGAGAGGACCCTGCATCACCAGTCTGTTGTCCTACTGCTATTACTGTCACGTCTGGAATTTGGCTATTCTGGAAGTGAAATTCTACTTGGTCAGATTTTTGTTCAACCATGTGGCAGGTGCCGTTTAAACTAACATGGTTGACACTCTGTTTTAATTTTATTGGTCGGCTAGTCTGGGTCCAGAGGACCTTGTTTACACAATCTATTAGGGGTGACAACCTTCTCAGGAGGTCATTCCCTAGTAAACAAGGGGTGCCCTCTGGGGTCACAACTATGACCGGGTGTTTCAACTTATGTCGCCCAATTTTAATGTCCAAATCTGCCGTCCCCTCGACGGGAATTTCCTTCCCGTCAAAGTTCTGCAGTTGTCCAGGAAGAGAGGTGAGAGGAATTTGGTAATTCTCTCCCCTTCCTGCATTCAGTTCGTCAAAGGCCCTTCTGGACAGAAGGGTAGCTTGAGATCCAGTGTCCACCAGTGCCGAGATTGTACCCTGCCCCTGTACTTGTACCGGGGCATAATATCTTCCCTCCTTCTCCTCAAGGGGGCACAGGTAATGTACATTTTTGGACAAATGGTGGGCTAACTTTCTGGTTTTGGACATTGCTAGCGAAGAGATTTGGGCAGAATTCTGTGGAGAGTCTTGGGAATCTGAAAGAAAAATTTGGCAACTGGAGATCAGAGCCATTGTGGGTTCCCCTGGCTCCAGTTCTGGGCTGCCCCCCCCTTTTTGGAGGCAGTCCCCAGGATGGGTTTGAACCAGGGGATTTTCTTGCTGTTGGTTCTGGGATGAGATGGTGGGCGGCGGTAGCTCAGTCTCCACATCTCCCCAGTCTGGATTTGCATCCCTAGGGACCCATTTTTCTTTGGGGGGAGTTCCCCCCTCTCTGAAGGAGAAGATCCTTTTCCCAGGATCCTCTGAGGATCCCTCTCCCTCAAATTGGAAGATCTGTACCTCCTCCTCAAACTGAGTCTGTTTGGGTCTTTTGTTTCTCCTACCCCCCCTCTGCTCCTTAGGAGGCAGACTTTCAGGGGCAAGAGATTTTGTTTCCGGTTCCTGGGTTTCCAGGGGCTGTTTACAAGTGAGGAAGGAAGCTTCCTCCAAGGCTTTACACCCCCCTTCCCTTTGTGCCTCCTCCCTGGGAACCGGTGAGTTATCGGGGTGCTGCCCCCGTCATTGTTCTGGAGCACCAGGTCCAGCGTTGGGTGCGTTCTGCGCCGGCATGCTGATCTGAGGGTTCTGCTGAGCCCTCAGTATGTGACCCATATCCCGCGCCATGTTTTGAACCTGGCGCTCTAACTGGGAAACCCGCTCAGGCTGATACGGGGCCCTGTTTTCTCCCCTGGGCTGATCCCGGGAAGGGTAGCTGTCCCTCCTCTGGTAATACCCCGGGTTGGGAAGATTTGGGTACCCCTCCACCCTTGGCCTCCCCTCTCCCGGATTCAGTGGTCTGGGCTCAGGGAATTGGGGAAAGAAGGATGGATGGTTTTGGGGCTGAAAGTCGGGTGGATATCTGGGGAAAAAGTTCTGCCCAGGGTTTGGTAAATTTCTGCCCTCCTGTGGGAAGTTTGGAGGGAAGTTCCCTGGGTTAGGTGCTTGTCTGGATCCCCCCCCTTGGGCTGGAGGAGTCCACACATAACCCAGGATGGGTCGATTTCCCTTGTAACGGGGACTTACATAATCAGGAGAGCGAGGGACCCCATTTGTGGGGCTGCCTCCTTGGCTCCCTGTCTGTGACTGACCCGAGGACCTCCTGGGCC
Organism: Ambystoma mexicanum; assembly: GCF_040938575.1. Lineage (NCBI taxonomy): Eukaryota > Metazoa > Chordata > Amphibia > Caudata > Ambystomatidae > Ambystoma > Ambystoma mexicanum. The sequence continues at coordinate 341,532,382 of NC_090921.1, read as the reverse complement.
TAGCATTATTAGGTGCAGGCAGGTTTTTAGGCCCCCCCATCTCCAAATCCAAAACGGGGGTGACCTTTACCTCTGCCACCTTGGCAGCAGCAGGGGTGCTGTTGGCTTTGGGGTTTTTCTGGGCATTACTTTTGCTATCTATCGGTTTCTGCACCTCATAGATCCGGGTAGCCTGTTCAATGACCCAGTCTAAAGATCTTTTCTCGTGAAAATCCCTCACGAGCTGGGTCATGATATATTTGGGCAAGGCATGGAAAAACGTCTTTATAAATTCCCTGCTATCCGTGCGCACCCTTCTTGTGGTCTGTGCAAAAGCACGCTTTAACTCCTGCACAAATTCTTGTGGGGCCTGATCCTCCCCACATTGCAAATTGTAGGCTGCCTTGCGAGCCTCTTGAGGATTTCTGTGAACAGAAAAATGTTTCAGGATGGCCGCCTTATATGTGGACCATCTTAAATGATTTTGGTCCTCCAGCCCCGCAAAGAAACTGGAGTATTCCGGGGAGAAGGTCCACTTTACATATTGAATACAGCTTTGGCTGTCCTTCAAATGGAAAGTCTCCATCATTTGTTCAAACAACTCTAAGTGCTCCCAAACAGAATACTTAGCGTTCTTATGGTAAGGCGTGATGACGCTCCTGATCGCCTTAATCTGCTTTAAAGGGTCCTTAAGCAAGGCCCTTTTTGTCTTATTGGCCTTTTTGGTTCGGGTAACCCTTGTCCATTCTTCCTCGGACTCAGAGGCACTGCTCCCAGAGGTTCCCGTCTGTTCTTCCAGGTTTTCCCGGATTCTGCGAGCCTGGGAATGGCTGGCAGAATGTGGGGACCTGGTCTCCTGTGTCCTGCGCAGTTCAGAGGAGTCTTCAGATTCCTCCTTGCTGCCAGGATTTGATGGGTACCCCCTCCACTGACCTAACTGGGCAGAGGTTTTCAGGATGCCCTTAATGGGCCTACTCTCCTGGGGTTCCCCATTGAACTGTACTGTACTTGGGTGCCCATACCCGGATGCCCACCCCTCCATTCCTGAGTGGTACTGGCCTATGAGCCCCATACTCTTAGCTGGATAGTAATCTGCCATCCCTGCAGCCCTGTGCTTATGTGCGCCAGGGGACATGGGGGTGGCAGAGTCCAGGGACTGAGAGGTATGAGGGCCTCTGGTACTAGTGCTCCTGAGGTTATGCTCCGGAGTTTCCCTTTCCCAGCGAACCTCATCTCTATCCGCCCCTGCTCCCTGTTGCAATGCAAGAGCCTGCATTTGTGCTTTCAGTTCCTCTGTTAAGGCCTTACTCGACTCTATCAGTCTCTCCTGCATCGCTACCTGTTGTTGGAGCCTATCATTGTGTTGGCAGAGAGCCTCATTCTCTCTCTGTGCTTCCTGATTGGTCCTGGAGTACTGGGCCAGTCTTTGCTGCAGGATGGTTACCTCCTGGGCAATGTCCCTATTGGCCTGCTCCTTTCTTGCCAAAGCCTCTTCCACCCTCCTGGTGTGCTCTAACAAGTTCTGATTTTCTTTTTGGAGGTCACCCAGCCCCTGGAGGGACAGGTGATTTTCTTCCATTTTCCTTTTTAAATGGCAGACTTCCTGGCCTATGGCGTCTCTTTCCTGACTAAGAGCCTGCATTTGTGCCGCCAGGTCGTCCCTCTGCCTTTGGAAGGCACCAGCATTCTGGCGCTCCTGATCAAACTCTGCCTGGGTATCCAGGTCTTTCAGAATTAGTTTGTTGCTCTCTGCCTTCACTCTATCTAGGTGGCCTTGCAGGATGACTACCTGCTCAGCACATACCCTGTTGAAGTCCAGTTGTTGCTCCAGCTTTTTCTGGTTTTGCAGTAGGGAGTCCAAACCTTCTTGGTATTCCTTCTGCAAGGCCAGAAATCTGGTATCCTGTTCTACCTTTTCCTGTTGCAGCACATCCATATCCTTCTTTATTTTAATGATGTGCTGCCTACTATCATCTTCTGACTCCTGGCTCCTCTGCAGCCTCTGCTCAGAAGAGACCAGGTCAGATTGGACCTTCTCTAACGCCATCTGTTGCCTATTTGCCAGATTTTGGCTTTCAGCACATCTATCCTGCATGTCTCCCATATATAGGTACAGGTATGCTGCTATCCTGGCAATCTTATTGTGTTCCTCTTTGGCTTTAGGAGCCATATATAGTTCACTCAGGGCCACATGTAAGGGACCCTGATCTCTATATATATCTGACCCTGTTTCAGTGACCTGTTGTGTGATGGCCTGCAACCACACATCCTGGCCCTGTTCGGTCCATTCACCTCTCACAAATAGCTTATGCAAGAGGTGCTCTCTGGCTATTTTCATGTCTACTAAGGTCGTCATTCTAGAGATTGGTCTCTGTCCTGACTTACAGAAGTTTGTATTTTATTTTTGCAGAACAGAACTTTTCTTGGAGTGTCCCTTTTGAGGAATGCTTCACAGCGTAATGCAGCGTGGTGATCCGACCGGATGTATGTATCCCGTCAGTTAGCACACTGTATTAAGCTGCACAAGTGGTATTCTAACCCAAACGTCCGGCTCGAGCCCCCAATTTGTAAGAGGATTCAATTCAGCACTACAACTAAGTTAACGCCTAGTCTAGAATACTGAATGAAAACCCTTATTGATATATCTTTAGGTCCAGTTCATGCGTTCTGGATGACTACCCCTATATAACACCCCTCTCTTGGAATCCCCCTGACCCCACTGAGCCAAGAAGTAGTTCTGTTTTGCAAGTTTAAAAGGTTTATTTGATAATTTAAAATATATATATATCACACTTTATAATAAGTTAATAATTGAATAGCACACTTAATCTGATATGATAAAGATCAACAACGGAGAATCTGGCACTAGCACACTTCTTTATAATTACTAAGGAGTTGAGATGAAATGGATAAGGTAGCACACTGGTAAATAGGTACAGAAGTATAATGTGGTAGAAAATGCTTTATAGGGTTCAAGGAAATGCAAGGTTGAATGAATGAAATGCAGTATAGAAAATACTCAATATGATTTCAACAAAACAATGTAATCACTTTTCTCTGGCTATTCACTCCCCCCCTCTTTATGCAATGCAAGGGAATGGGAGGAAAGCACGCAGTTCTCAGAAATGCAATCAATGTAATCAGTTCAATCCCCCCCAAGCTTAGACAACAGAAGTTTAAAACACAGATAGGAGTTTTGAAAACACAGGCCCAAATGCTTTGATATGTGCTAGCAATGGATGAGAAATATGCTGGAAATGCTTTTTAATTCCCTTTCAGAGGTTCAGGGTGAGTGGTATCTAGTTAATATTAGTCCAGGCTCACACTAGCAATGGGGCAGGGATAGTTAGCAGGTTAAACGAATTTCTGGCAAATGGAAGGCAAGCAGCAGCAGTTTTTACATGTGAAGAAATTTGCAAATCGCGGCAAAATTCGCGGATGCGTGTTCCGCGATTGCGGTAAAACTATAAGGGGTAGGAATGCGGTTCTAGGTGCGATTCAAAGCTAAGATTCTAAGCTTTCAAATAAAAGTTATTGCAAGTCTCTAGCACAAACGGTTGCGGAGATATGAGCGATTTTGTGAAGGTCGTTTTTCAGATTTGAAATTTTAAAGTTCAAAAAGACAAGTGCAGCTTGCGACTAGAAAATGACAAGTGACAGCTTTACAAATGACAGGTGACAGTTAGGAGGCAGTTCTACTTAGATTAAATAGATTTAATTATATTATTTTAACTAGGAGATTGGTTCTGCACAGTTTTCTAGGTACTCACACTATATTCTTGAGTGAAATGGGCCTCGCCATGGATCTGGTCAGGGTTTTGGACTGGGCTCGGGTCTCTCTCTGGGCACAGCACTGCTTTCTCTCTGGGTACAGCACTGCTTTCTCCCTCTGGTCTGGTCTCTAGTTCTGGATAGATTGAAGTCTCTAGTTTGGCTCTCTGGAGGTTTGATGGAGGTAAAGTATGGATTTTTCCGGCAGAGCGTCCCGCTGCAGATGGAATTCAAGGTCCCTATCTGTCCTGTCTGTCTGCTTTTATGTGTTTAGAATGTGGGTGTGTTCTAGCATCACTGACCCTACCTCTCTCTCAGCTTCTAATTGGTCAAACTTCCATTTATCATTTGATTGGGGAATGAACTGTGAGTCAGAGGGATGTCATTTTATGGCTTGCAGATAGGACACTCCTCTGTCAGATTGCACACATTCTATATTTGATAATAAAAGACATATTTCAGAGTTACACAGTTGTTTGAAATTACATATACATGGTGTGGCTGAATTTAGCCATGTCTCTGTCCAAATCTGCTGTTTCTAAGAGCTTGCATTCAGAAATGGCAGATAATTGACTTTTTAACTGATTTTTCAATTTCTGACATTGACCCAACTTTACATACATGTGCGCAGGGAGTAGGGACATTAACTGATGAAGTTTCAGATTTTTAACATGCACACATTTAGAGTAATATCCACTTTTCCGCTGACACCCCCCTGTACATACCACCGGTTCTAAAAACCTCTTAAACTGTGGGCAGAAAAATCACAAGAATTATGGTATCATTTATAAAATTTTCACATGTCCGCACCATGAGTTATTAATCTTTTTCTAAACAATATTCTGGCTACAAAGGGGTGTGGTTTTCTCTCAGCACAAGGTAGAAATACTGGTTAATCCAGTTCTGCCAAGCCAGCTTGCTCTCACAGGCAGTGCCCCTCCCAGCTCCTGCCAAGAGGAAGCTACATTTTACGACTGCGTAATAAAACCTTTGCCTGAGTGAAGAGGGCTTTGTTCACTCTCCTGCAGAGCACAGGTAATTCAATTATCAGATAGATGGCATATCCTTAGTGTGGGCAGCAAAAGGAAGGTGGGCCTGGGAACACAGTGGTGACTCAAGTTTCACTCCTGATGGGGGTAGTTGCCAGGCAGAATCAAGTTCCTTAAGCCAGGTTTCAGATAAAATGTCACTTTTTGTTCCCCAGTCTAAGTCAAGACATTTTTTTACATATGCAGCTATGATGCTGATTCTAAGTTTAAACTATGACATTTAAACAATTGCAACCTATGTGACACTCAAAAGTAGGTCACTCAGTCAATTTAAACATTTAGATTTTTTTTAGTGTCTTTCAGTCCAAATTTACTTAAACTGCTGAAATCCACAGCGCAGCCAGTCTTGTTATAAACCTTCAAGTCACTTCAGAATATAACTTTACATTGGATCCACCTCTCAGTAAGTCTTTCTTTGGCCTGTTTTGGGTTCATTTATTCAGTTTTCTACAAAATCTGGTGGTTTTAAAACGCCGGCTTTTGGATAGTGGTGAGTACTGGTACTGCACCCCTTTTTGGGATTTAAGAAAATGAATTCCCAACAATTCTAGGTTGCATTTGGCAATCAGCATTTCCATTCCCAATGGTTTCAGACTACTGTGCGGGTAGTCCAATGGTGGTTTTAGGCAGTTTCCTTATGTGCCCATAACATCGGCAAAAATGAATGGCAGCCTATTCTTCATGCATTTCCCTGTGCATTTTCTGGGAAGCTCTGGCCATCATGATGTTTTCCATGTCAGTACTGCACAGTTTTGAGGTATGGCTCGGATGCATGGGTAAATACATCCCACAGGAGTGGGCATGGAAGGTGCAAATAGGCTAACTGGATGATGGCACTTTCATTGGAATTGAACTGATCGGAGCGTCAGACCCAGAACCGGCACTGCGAGTCGCTCCTCGACTCTTGCCGCTCCTCATCCTTGCCACACGCTTCCTGGAGGAGGCGGGGCCACGCACGACACGTACTCGGATCACGTGACCTCGGGAGCAGCCAAAAGACCAGGCTGCCTCCCGCACTGTGCGTTGCACTTTCATTGGAATTGAACTGATCGGAGCCTCAGAACCAGAACCGGCACTGCGAGTCGCTCCTCGACTCTTGCCGCTCCTCATCCTTGCCACACGCTTCCTGGAGGAGGCGGGGCCACGCACGACACGTGCTCGGATCACGTGACCTCGGGAGCAGCCAAAAGACACAGGCTACCACCCTTGCGGCGTTAAGCCCGGCAGGGGTGAAGGGCGCCGACTGTTTTGCGGCTGTTTGGCGCTGGTGGTGCTATACTCAGTCGAGAGATTGTGGAGGTTTACCCTCTGTGATCCCTCATAAAAATATACCCACCACTTAAGCCTTGGTGTAAAGGAGATCTCCTGTAACAACAGCCCACGGAGTGGACGACGAGTGGCAGACCTGCAGTCATGACTGTCAGGGCTGCTAGAGCAAACAGACAAATTGAGCTAAATGAATCCCCCCGAGAAGATGACGAAGGTAGATGTCTAAGAAGTATAAAATGCCACAAAAACAACAGGGAATCACCCTTAAGAGTCAGGAAGGAATACTGACATATAGTCCCAAGATAAACGAAAATGGCAGACCCAGTGAACGGGGTCTGCCAGAGAAGGGAGGCCAACAGACTTTACACCAGATTTTGGCACCGCAGTCAGAACAAATTGTACAAACACAACAAATAGAACCCATAAAATTGTCAATGACTTCATCATGGGCGCGTACACTAAATGAAATGAAAAAACCACAACCGCAGCCATCGCTACCATTGCAATCATTACCTGAGCCTGATCCCGTTGTGGAGCCGGTCCTGGTAGACCTGGTTGAACTGCGCGGGGATCCCTCGGTTTGGATGCCGGGGGCTCATGGAGTCGGTCCCTCATCCATGAGTGGGGAGGGGAGTGGCCAGGGAGGCGAGGAAGGTGGGGAGGCTGCGGAGTCCTTGCAAAGTGCACCACCCGGCGAGTCGAGCCGAATCCCTCCCAGCACGGCCCAACAGGGTGAGCCGCGCTGCATGGTGGAGTCGCTCGGAGGGGGGCCCCCATCGGTGTCAGGAGCTGGGGGGGAGAGCGGGAGTCACTCGAGGGGTGAGACGGCATCCGCGGTGGACGTGGAGGAACGTGCCTCTGGGTATGAGATTCGGACGGCGGGAGCCGTGTGGGAGCAGGTCACGCGCCGGTCGCCGCCTCCGGAGTCGACGCCGGCCCGGATCCAAGTGGAGGCGGTAATCCACGTGGAGACGGAGGGCAGTATAGACGACAAGGACGATCAAACAGACACGGAAGCAGTCCTTATGGCCAGTAAAGTCAGTAAAACGTCTAACTATAAAAAAAAGGCAAAGACAAATGGTTAAAATTACCACTAAAAGAAAAAATGGTGGTAAATACTTCAACAAAAATAGGCCAACAATAAATGAAAAAAATTCAGTGACAAACTACTTTACGTCTCGAGTAAACACAAAAGCGGTGAACAGACATCACATGGAGCTATCGGATATGGAGATCCTCGATGCTTTAAATGAATGCTTACCCCCTTTTAAACTACGAAGACTAGATTGTAAAAAGAGTGAAAAGCAAAGTGCCAGGGACGTTTCAACACTGGAGGAGAAAGATGGGTCATTGAACCAGCTAGAAAAAGGAGTAAGTGAAGAGCCAGAGACACCCAAGACACCACTCCTACTAATGACTTTACAAGAAACGGAGACGCCTAATGGCGATCTGCATCCACAAGTCGACATAGAAACGATAGAAGAGGGGGAGAAACTGGATAATTCGATTGCCAGGGAGCAGTATAAATCAATAAACCAACTGGAAATAGAAAGCCCATTTGAAAAATCAGACACCGGGGAGAAAGAAGAAGTCTCTGGTGGTATACCAACAGGGATGGACAAGTCAAATAAAATATTGCGGGAAGTAGATACCACACTTTCTTCAAAATTGGATAAAGGAAGTACGTTTGAACCAGATAACGTAACATCCACTAATCCATTCCAGGAGCCCGATCCGAAATTAATCGATGGGCCTAGACGGGAACGACATCTGAGCAAGATGGAGAAAAACATATATTCAGTAGACCTACCAACCCCGTCCAATTCGACAATACCAGTTCAGGCTCAAACGAAGAAACATTTGCAGAACCACCATCAAAACCTGTGGGGCCATGAACCACTTAGCCCTCGACCGGATATGACGGAGAATCGAAGACGCTCACTGGACATTGCTGGACCGTTAAAAAATCAGGGGGGAAATACGACAACAATTATAACTGACGCCCCAACAAGGAGATCCTCAATGCAGCAACATTCTTCGAATCCAGCGGAACATTTAAATAAAAAGACTGACCTACTTTCTATTATGTCATCGGTAAACATAGCACTCTCTCCACTTATGAAGCTCTATGAAGCCATTGCTGACTCATTGAAGGATCACACTAGTATTCAAGCAATGATGTATAGCAAAGTCATCTTTTTAGAAGTCTACATCATGGCCTTGGAAGCCAGAAAAACAAACAATCAAGAAGCGAACCAAGATTCATCAGTCACGCCTAAACAAGCATGCGGGAAAGGTGAGGCTCAGATAGTGACGAGAAAAACCATAGAGACTCAAACAATCACCATGATAGATTTAACAGCGAGCAAATCATCAGTAGAAGAAGCCACTAAAGTAGCAGAGACGAACACCCGACCAGGCCAACCAGATATTACACTGAATTCAAATAAACCAGAAATTACAATTGAAGTATCAGGAGAAAAACTTCAAGGGCGAAAAATCGTCCAAAAAAAAAGGGAACAAAAATACTGTCACCTAGGCTGGCCAGGCCTGGTAGACAATCAGTAGAGGCGATTTTTCAAGTTTTTAAGCGGCCAGTAAATCACAAAGACAAAGTATGCCTTGGGGAGAGTTCGGACACAAATATAGAACCCAGGAAAAGACAGGAAAGTTCGGAAACGAATAAGATATCACCACTGAAGACGACTTATGATTTTCTGGCAAATGCGGAACTAATGAACCTGAGTCAATATGTGTCGGAAGACTCTACTTCAGGCATGAGCCCAAAGAAAACTTCTAAAATTTCGTATCCACAATCTGCCAGTAAAACAAACAAAGCAGATAATAACATAGAGGTAAATTCACAACGGAACGAACAACGTCAAAAACAAAAAACGGTAAAGACCAGCAGTGAAAACAAAAAAGAAACCCAGGTAACTGAAACATCGAGACAAAAAATTCTAAAACAAATGATGGAAACAAAAAAGGAGAGAGAAAGGGCTAGATCAAGAACACCGGAACAACGGAGTAGCAGAATTTTAGAGAAGGTAGATCACCATTCCCGTGTAAAACCAGAGGCCCGTGAGGTTGAACGCTCCAATCGGATACAGCGTGATGACTTTCAGTATCACCAAGACGAGCAAAAAAGCAAAAGCTCAAGAGGGCATACGCCAATGAGCGTTGATATGAAATACAAACATGACAAACGTGGAGAAAACGAAAAGACCTCCGCAAATTCATCAAGTGGCTCAGGGGAAATGAGTTCGCAGTACAGAGCTAGGACCAAATGGTCCAATCAAAAACCAAGGAAATGGGACCAAGCGAAATGGCAGATTAAATTAACGCAAGTGGAAGAAAATGAGGACAAGTTAACACTAAACAGAAATTTGGTGTTAAAACTGTTCAAACAGATCCGAAACTTAAAATATATCAAATCAGAGGAGTTATTAGTGGTAGAACCAAGTCATAGAAACACCAAGGCCAGAACCTACTTGCATATAGCATCAAGGAAGCTAAAAAACACCTTCCTTGAAAATAAAAGAGAACTAGAAAATATGGGATACGACTTAAGAGTGTATCCAGTGACGCAGATAGAGCAAAAACACGAAAGTAAAGAAAGGAAGAGGAAAGAATCTCCGGACATAAACTTGAATAAACAGCGGAATTCCAACTTACAAACAAAGAAAAGTTATACAAGTCCCGGAGTTAAGGAAAAGACACGAGTAATGAAAAAGCGAGAAGGGCAAAAACTATTGAACCCGAAGGAAACCATGCACCATGGAAGAAGTGAGAGAGAAGACAAGAGACAAACCTATAGTGTCATGGAAACATCCTCTCAAAAGGATCAAAATCAGGAACGAAAACAAGAAGACACAAGAAAGATCCATAGAGTTAGGAAAACAACAGCCCAAAAGGAACAGAATCAGGAACAACAACAAAACAAAATCGAGAGCAAACTTCCACTAAAATGTGTCCCAATGAAAGGATTATGGTCTTGGTTGCCAAAAGCATTAACAGAAAAGAAGCAAAAATAGCAGTTGTTTGGAGACGAGCACATTCAACGAGGAAAATGTAAGGCAGGAGAACAGAAGCAGTCAATAAAAATGTGCTTGTGGAACACGAGAGGACACCTTCACCTCCTATCTGCGAGTGACATGATTTTGGGAGCATATGATTTAAAATGCCTTCAGGAGACCTGGCTGTGTGAACCACCCTCTATGAGAGGATTTGATTTAATCCTGGCACCCGCTAAGCAGGGCCGTTTGGGAAGACCATCTTCAGGGCTTCTGATCGCCTGTAAAAACGGATGCGGGATCAGACTAGAAAAGACATTGATCAGTAACCTTGATATATTGATGGTGAAAGCCTCATGGACCCGCAAGATAAATAACAAAGAGGGTTATGGAAAAACACCACTAATAATAGCAAACGTCTATTGGAATCCAGCGGCCACAGAAACAACTACCTTCCTGGAAAAAGTTAAAGGAGCAATGGATGAAGCCTTGGCAGATCACTTAGTAAAACACTTCCTGATCTGTGGGGACTTAAATGCAATATGCTCTGCAGTCCCAGAGAAAGGAAACAGACAAGTAAACAGACCACCGGGAGAACAGCGTGGAGAACTATGGGCCCGTCTGATGGAATCGAGAAATTTGCATAATTTACATGAAGCCTTCCCAGACCCAAAGCGTCTGCCAACATGGGAAAGAAACAACTCAAAGGCAACAATAGACCACATGTTTGTTACAGAACCGATTTTGGCCATAACAAAAGATTTTGGAATAATTAGAACAAGGTCTAGTGACCATAATCTGCTCTCAACTTCTTGGGAGGCATCAAGCCCCCCGAATGACCATATGGAAGCCAATATTGTAATCAATGGACAAGGAAATCGTCTAGAACTATCAAAGGAGCTCATTGTGGAAATAGAGAACAGATTTAATTCCATGACGGAGACAGCGGAAGCGAACAAAACCAACTATATTCCACTTCTAACGAAGTACAAAAAAACTGCATTTGTAAAAAAGTTCGGCGGAAATCCACCAAAACATGTGTTCGATAAATCTCTGGTGGAGAAATGCTGTATCCTTCGCAAAATCCAACGTAGAGCAAAAACTCAAGATACACCGGCGGCATACGAAGAAGCAGTGGCTGCAGCAAAGCACTACAAATCCTGGGTAAGAGGACACAGGTTAAAACTCTATCAACAAGACTCGGAAAATATCTTAAAAATGATAGGTGGGAGAACACAAGGGAATTTTGGAGCACTTTGAGAGCCACAATGAATGTACAAGAAAAATCCTTAATAAGTGAGGTGGGTGAAGCAACATGGGTAAAACACTTCGAAACAATGTATTTGGCTCCAACGAAACCCTCTACCAAACTTGTTGGATGTGAGCCAGGCCCATGGCTAAAAGTGGATGATCCTGAGGAGATCCGACTAAAGATCTCAAGTTTAAAGAACTCAAGAGCCCCAGGGCCCGATGGGGTCACTAATGTGGATTTAAAAACAAAGCCTGAGGAGTGGGCAAGCTTACTGAGTAAAATCTTCAGAAAATGTTCGGATTTGAGAACCATACCGCCGTCTTGGAAATCAGCAACAGTGGTACCAATTTTCAAAAAAGGTGATAAAAAGGACCCAGCGAACTACAGACCAATCACGTTGCTTGATGTCATAGAGAAAGTGTTTGGATCAATGTTGTTAGATCACTTTAAGCTATGGGCAGCAAATGCTCCATGCGAAGACCCGTTTCAAACGGGATTTAAGAAAAATATGGGTACGATGGCCTATATTCTACTCCTTTCCGTGCTGAAAAACAAAGTCCTGGAAGGGGGTCCAAACATCTTTGTGGCATTCATCGACCTGACCCAGGCCTTTGACCGTATAGACAGGTCTAGGCTCTGGTCTAAATTGGAGGCGTGGGATTGCCCAGCCACCCTGCTAAATCCAATTAAGGCACTGTATACAGACACCAACATGCGGATCCGCTTGGATCAAAACGGATTACTATCAAACCCGATATCAACAGCTAGAGGTGTGAAACAGGGGTGCCCCTTGGCCCCGGCCTTGTTCTTGGCATTCCTTGGCGACATAAATGGCTCAGATACAACAACACGATCTTTCCCACCGAAACTTTGCAAAACGCCTATAACGAGGCTCCTATATGCGGACGACCTAGTCCTTTTGGACTATACTCCCGTGGGATTACAGAGACAATTGGCAAGTTTGCAGAATTATATGCAAGAAAATAGGCTGGAAATTAACGCTAAAAAAACAAAACTGCTGAGATTCGAGAAGTCGACCAGAAAAAGAAAAGGATCTCGCTTAAATCTTGAGGGCAAGCCGATTGAAACAGTCTTGGACTTCAAATATCTAGGAGTCACATTAGACAGCACAAAACAAGATAAAGCTATGCACATATTGTTAACAGCGAAAGTAAATCAAATGGCAGCCCAAGCCATGGCAATAGATAGAAAGTTTGGCAGATACTCGCTGATACCAGTGCGAGAATTTTACAAGAAAAAGGTGATGCCAACACTATCATATGGAGGTGATGCCATGATAAACTTGCCATTAGATATCTGGACCAAAATGGAGGCAAAGTTTTGGAGGAAAGTCCTCATGTTGCCTAACTCAACATCTGGTGCTTCAATTCGTAAAGAGCTTAGCTTGCCGTCCCTTAAAAGCTCCGTAGAACAGGCAAAATTGATGCTTTATAGGAAATGCCGGATGGCGGAGCTTCCATCAATCTATAATTTGATAAATCAGGAAATTGAACGAGCCATGAAACAAATACAGGAGAACGAAGATACACTAATCACCAATCCGAAACAAGTCCTCAAAAAATTACGAGAATATGATTGGATACTAACTTTGGAAATCGCAGGAAAAAATAAACTAACTGCACACCTGCCGCCAAATGTTAAAAGACTAAATGAATTACAAGAATTCATCAAAAAATTCCCTTGTAGGAAGGGGAGAGACATGCTGTTACGTGCTCGCCTCAATCTTCTGCCTACAAATGAGATCTTGGCAATAAGAGGCAAAGCCGCATCTAACTTTTGTCGTTTTTGCAATGCACAAGAAATAGAATCAATACGACATTTACTTCTAAAATGTGCCGCAAACCAACAAGTAAGAAGCCGTTACTTGAGACATATTTTTTCGGACTTTATTATAGCTGATGATGATACTTGTTGGGCTCGCTTAATGGGAGGAGATAAGACAAAATGGCAGATAGCTACGTACAAAATATTGGAATCAGTAAATCTGCCACGGACATAGTCCGCGACAAGGGCACATTTTAGCGAGACCATCTGTTTTATGCGAATTTCATGACAAAATGTCACTTTGTAAAAATCTGTTGATTAAATACAAATAATAATAAATAAAAAAAAATAAAATAAAGGTCACAAGAGGCAAACTCGCATTGTATATCAATGCTGAGGGAAGGGGGGATGGAGAGGAAAGGGTGTGTGTGTGTGTGTGTGTGTCTACGAGCAGACTGAAAACTAGAGTTGGTGCTGCATGGCAAGGGAGACACAGTGATCAACAACATACAACAGGACTGCGCACCTTCAGGGCTCCCATTCTTCCAAGAAGTGCTGCTTGGATTCAATAAGTAACTCCCAGAACAGAAGGGAGAAAGACTCCAACAGGAGCAAACCAGATCCTGAGTTTAATCAAAAAGAGGTCAGCAGTACGCAACTCTAGCCAGAACAATGGGCAGCATGCTCAGAGAGCTGCTGTGGGACGGTTCCACCTAGCACAGAGGTGAACTGATTATGCAAGCTCAGAATAGTTAGATGACCCCATCTCCTGCACATAGTCTTTCCAAGGGTTGAAGACAAGAGACTACAAGGACCAGAAAGCACTACTGTGTTCTTTACTTGTTCTTGGACTACATCAAGGGCATACATGAATAGCAGGTGATTGCATAGTTCAAGAGCATAAGAGAGGGAAGTTGCCATGCTGATGTGCACATAGGGCTGCGCCTTGGGAACCAACCAATCCTGACAATTATTTCTATATCATTTAATGATTAGATGCGTCTGTTGCTAAATGCTCATAGATCAGTCACTAAAGCAGAAGATTTAGTGAATTACTCAGCATCTCAGTTTGGGCAAGTGAAGACGCTGGGATTAGAATGCGAGTGTCCAATTAATGTAACAGCTAGACCACCACCCCTACAATGGAAGTAGAGCTCAAAGGGGGTCCCATATCAGATACTCTAGCAGCCACTGAGCCAAAAGGGGACTCTATTTTTAATGAGTTGAACCATTCTTTGCCCCCACCCTTGTCTGTGGACTGTCATGTGTATGTGGCCGCTACAGGGTTCACTGTGGTGTTTTGGATCATTAAAAGCCCAGAAAGCGCTAGCCAAAACCGGTGGCTGTATATAAAGGGACGTGTACCACTAAAGAATGATATGTATTCTCGATGGGATTTGATTTTGTCCAGAACATTTCAATATAGACCAGCGACAGTTGCTTCAGAACCCCAGGAGAACTTTTCAAGCAACATTTTGAAAGTTCCACCACTTCCCAACAGCACCTACCATGACTTCTTCCAACCGCATCACACTCATCATCACCAAAGGCAAATGCACCACCAGATGCCACACTGCCAGAACCAGATGCCACATTGCCAGAACCAGATGCCACACTGCCAGAACCAGATGCCACATTGCCAGAAGCAGATGCCACACTGCCAGAACCAGATGCCACATTGCCAGAAGGAAAACCCAGAACTGCATCATGAAAAAGAAGCCTTTTCTTGCTATGCACCCTGTCTCCAGAATAGGTTAGTAATGCAGATCAGACTTGTCCCCTCTGTCCTAAGCTTAGGGAGTGAATGAAGACCTTACTCTTCAAAGAACATTTCACAGATTGCTGATTGCCCAATCAACCCTTTTCCTCTCTAGAGCACATCAGTCACCTACTCCCTCTACCCACCCGGGCAACATCTGCAACATCTGCAATGCCTGTACCCTACCTTTAACCCTATGGGTAGGTACACTGTGTACTATTCTGTTCCTTCTGAGCAAGGTTTCAGCTTTATAAATCCCATAGATACTCACTTACAGCAACTGTAAGGGATTGGTCTCTCATTGTCCTCTAACAGTTCCCTCAAACAAGCTTCTTTCGTCAAGTTATATAATGGGTAGTTGCGCTTTGCACAATTTCACTTTGTTTTGGACTGCTCTTGGTCATTCTGTAAAAAAGTACGTAGATTAATTATGCATTCTGAAGGGCGCACTGATGGGTACTTGGTGTGGGTCTGCGCAGAGGAAAACTGCTGAATAACTGCTCTCCTCCTTCACAGCCTGCTGCCCAGGGCAGCCGTGGTGGCGTAGATAGCCATGGAAAAGGTGAGCTTCTGTACACCTGCAGGGATGCTGAAGAGGACCCGTGGACGGTCCAAATGGAAGGCCCTTCGCCAAGGGTACCCAACACATATTCAATTAAGACAACAGATCCAGCTGCCAAGTGGCCTCATTCCGAGCTTAGCACATTTAGCAAGACCGGCGTCTTGATCCAACTGCACATTGTATCCAGCATCTGTGCTGTAGGTCCTCACTGATATTGTGTAAAGAGAAACCACAGGATTCAAAAAGAAAATTGATGTTAGTCTAAAGAAATGCACAGCGGCATGCATGTAGCGGTGGATCCTGGCATGGTTTGATCTGCTGATCGGAGAGCAACCACAAGTCTAATCCATCTGCCAGGACCCGCTCATTCATGATGCGCGATGGGACAGTACTCTGGCCCCCATTATGCAGTGGCCAGAAGCGCCCCCAGTGAAAACCTGGGCGTTACCTCAGCTGCACCATGCAGCTCCGGGGGCACTCCTATGGGGACATCATTGTCTTTAGACTACAGTACCCCATTGCACATGCCCAATGGGCCACGCAAGGCCAGGTGCGTTTTGTTTCCCCAGCCTATGTATGGCCCATTGGGTTTGCAGGTTGGGGTACTGCAGGCTAAGATTTATGTTACAGCACTCTTTGACCTCTGAGTGCATTTCTGTGCCCGTCGGCAGTAATAAGGTGGCACTCTGGCTCCATCGCACATGCCAGGAACCAGAAAGATCCCTCTGTTTCCTGGTTCCTGTCTAAGGGTGCACAGGAGCTGAAGGGCCATCAAGCAGCACGTGGCTGAAGTCTCCAGGAAACCGTCAGTATTATGGGGACTGTCCTGATCTCATGGGCTGCGTCCCACGCTCCACGCACAGCAGGACGTGGTTTGGTACAAGTCCTGACGTTGCTTCTTTGTGCCATGTCGCCATGGCGACTGATTCACCCACCACATAATTGTGGGGGACAGCCCGTGTTTGGGCCCTGTTAAGGGAAATGTTGGGGTTAGGGAGGCGAGCGGCGTGGGGAAAGGACAGTTCTGGGGAATTATTTAAATAAAGCAGACGCATAACATGCTGCTCTGTGTCCTGTGCTTTCTTTGGGCCTGCGGTGGAGTGCAGCCCGTGATGTACCGGGTAGCCCCTGTGCTGGGAACATCACACTCTGAAGCAGGATCAGCTGTCCAAAGCCTTTCAAGGCCAGAGTTAACACTTTTTGGTGTGATAGTTGAAAGTGCAGGTGAACGCCAGTATTGCGGCTCCCTCCTGAGGTTTTGCTTTGTATTAACAAAGCATTACAATAAGAGGGATATCTGGGTAAGGGCTATTGACCCATAAGAGTTACAAAAGGTCGGTGATGATAAATGGGAAGGAAGCATACATGCTCCGTGAAATAATTACTTATGCAGATGGCCTTATACCGTTTTAAAACCCAAAAATGATTTATTTGGGCTCACAGGCCTTTGAAAGGCTGCTACAGTAATCTTCCCTTTAGAATCGGGGATATAAAGCTCTAATCATATTCTGTTTGTTCAACATGTTTCTGTAGCATATTTTATGGCATTTGTATAAAATTAATGATAACTTAATCTCTTGAAACCCAACCCTTAACAAGAAACTTATATGAAGTATGACTGGGAAGATATGTGGTCAAGGGCTTAAAGATCAGACTGGGCCCAAATCCATATAGAGGTTTTGTTTTACCACTTAAGCAAAGTGTGTTCTCCTGAGCAAATCATTTAATCTCATTGTACATTATCTCCCAAGACTGGGAGTCCCTGGTAGTGATTGCCGCTTTAGCTGCTAAAAAGTCCTCTCTCGTGTTTACTAAACTATAGAGTTGCTACATATGATGAATGACCAGTCATGTATTGCATGCCCCAAATGTGTCTCTCTGCTTACACGTGGACACTTCTTTTAATGTCAATACCAATGATGCCCTGGAGTATCAAAGACTGATGACACTCAGTGTAATGATATTTGCTGTCATGTCACTTCTGATGATGTCAAAACGTCAGCAAATTAGGGGTGCCACGTGCAGTGCATGTTCACAGACCTCCCAGGACAATCCATAGAGAGAAATCTAACAAGGCAGTGCCCCGTGTGTATAACAATCAGATAGTGCTTTGTGTGTGCTTTGTATGAATACGAGGAAGAGGAACTCAAAGGATGCCACCCTGCTTCCCATGCGACACTGTGTCTAAAGAGTCCGGTAAAAACGTTTTATAACATTGGCCTCCCTAGCTCAGATGATCAGGGAAGAAAAAAAGGTTTCTTTGTTTGTGTATGTATGTATGCATGTATGTGTGCTATGCATAGATATGTGAGGTTCTGTGAAGTATTTAAGTGCGCGTGTGAATAAGATGAGATCAGTGATATTGTAGTGTATGGTTGCACGCACGAATGGTTAGCGTGCAAATTAGAGTGCACTGCGGAATTCGATGTTGTGTTTGGGTGCACGTGTGAGTGAATGAGAGAGCAGTATGACTGTGTATCTTTGTTAACATGCATAGACGTCTTTATGGGAGGGCAAAATGGGCACTTGCTGCGGGCCCCCACCTTGGAGGGATCCCCAGAAGGTAGCCTTTTTTTAAAAGTCAGTTCTCATTAGTCACCACATTTAAATATCACGCATCAGGATTGTTGTGGTGCTGCTGCTGAGAGGCTCTAAACCTATTGCCTGTCTGCTGTCACAAGTACATTCTGCTCTGATCTTTTCATCCTCCAATGCTATGTTCACTGTGGTATACACAGTGTGTGGGGGGCAACACCTGTAGCATTCTCACTTTTCTGTGGGGATTATATTGATCATGTGCAATAGCCAAAGTTGAAATTGATATTGGTAAATATGAGGGGCCCCATGGTTCAGAGGATAGCTCAGTGTGTTAAGCACTCATTGCAGAGATCTGCGTTCATATGCAAGATTACGTTAACAAATTCAATCAAGGCTGAACTGAGCATTTCCAATGTTTGTTGTTGTTATTCCTACATGTATATGTACTTAGTTTTTTAGCACTCCAGGTGATCTCATCACCAATGTACCTGCCCCAGATAGCGGTTGCTATAGAAACTAACATAGCGTCAGTATGGTGAAGGTCTAGAAATTGGTTTATTCTGATGGGGAGTTGTAAAACCTACGCAGGCACCTCCAATGATGACAAATTCCAGAGTGTGGAACCAAATCGTTCATGCTTGGATCCTGGATTTGCCAGTAGACTATAGTGATCCTGAACAAATCTTATATCACTGACATTACGGTGCTGCCTTCAATGGAAAGGTCTGCCTTCTCACATACTGGTGGCATTGTTTAGCAAATACCTAATCTTTCCTATTATGTAGGCCATTTTAGCGGACGTGGTTCTAGACAGAAGAGAGCAGACCAGCTATTGAAGGATTCTGGGAAGCATATTTATGGGTCTTCTAATGTGACAACAAAACAGTTTGCTTTTTTGTAAAATTCCAAGGTTTTTCTGTGTTTTTAAATACCATTGCACAAAGTTCTTCTGCAAGTTTTTAAATACCATTGCAGAATCCTGTGTTTGGTGTGTATTTAAAGCTTTAAAATACAAAAGAGAAACATTTATGAAATCTTTTAACATCAGATCAGTTAGTTTGCTGGTACTTATATACTTACCTTGATGATGGAGACATTGAAGCTAGAATCATTTCCATTTTGTATAATATGCTTCTATTACGTTTTTTTTTTAAAAGTATATTGGCTTATGTGATTTACATATTTTCCAAGTGAGTTCAGTAAAATTTGATTATTTTAGTTCAGAGTAAGAACTAGAAAAGAAAGTGGCAAAGTGTGGGAATTGCAGAGTGGGTGTGACTCCCAGCTTCCACTCTTAAGAGGGAGCAAGGAGAGAAAGGAGTCGAAGATGATTCCAAGGTTTCTGGCTCCAGAAGAAGGAGCAGAGGATGGCCAGAGTGAGGGCGAAAAAAGAGGGAGCAAGGGTCCCACTGGGAATGATCTCAGTCTTGATGGCATTGAGGCAGAGATCGTTGGAAGTACAGCAGGACTGGATGGCAGATAGGCAGTCTGGGATGATGGAAGAAGCAAGAGGGTCAGCGGGGAGTTTGAAAAAGAGTTGTGGGCGATCTGCCTAGCACTGGAAGTTGGCGGAGAAGGGGGAAATGGGGAGTGCAAGCTGAGCAAGGTAAGTATTGAAAAACCAGGGGAGAGGTTTGAGCTTTGGGGGACACCAAATGTGGAGAAGGAAGTAGGTGAGGAGAATGTGCCCACAATGACTTGGGCTGAACGGTCATTTAGGAAGGAGGTAAGCCAGTCCAGTGCCCGCTCCGAGAAACCAAGGGTATCATGGAGCCGTTTTATGAGGATGGAATGGTTAACTGTGTCGAAGGCAGAAGAGAGATGAAGTAGGATAAGGACAGCTGGAGAGTTAGACTCCAGAGATCCGAGCAGTTATTTGGGAGTGTTCAGAAGAGCAATTGCTGTGCCTCTGGGTGCAGTGACTGAACTGGCATTGATCCATGTCTCGGTGAGAGCGTGAATGTCATGGTCAGTGTCTTCAAGAAGGAGGCAAATATCGGCAGAGTTTTTGTTGGCTGAGCAGGAATTAAGAGTAGCCAAGTGAAGGAGGTCTCCGCCTTTGAAGGTTTTCGGAGGTGGAGTACAGGGACGTGGTACACCAGTCAGGGGGGGAGGAACAGAGAGAGTGGTAGGGGGAGAGCCAGGTGAAGGAAAGAAGTTGAGGGATGGCAAGCACCGATCAAAGAGGAGGAGGTTGGGTTGAGGACCCTGAACCAAGATAGTGCCTGTGTGGTAGACATTAATGATCCAGCGTAATGAAGAAAATCTGGCCAAGAGGACTTCCTACTTGATGCCACCATTAATGGGAGAGGATGTGAAAGGGAGGAGGGTGGCGATTAGATGAGGAATCCACAGATCTGGAGAAGGGACAGAGAAGAGGATATTAGTGAAGACCTGTCTGGAAGTCATAGGTGTATGCGATGGGTAGGCCAGGGTTTGAGGACAGGATGTCTTTTTTGTTCTTTTTCGGTTCAGACTTCGTGAGAGAGAGAGGATAGGTGATAGTAGAGAAGATGGGTGAGATGGTGAGAGCCACATGGGCAGCAGAGGTTAGTTGAGGATTGAAGGAAGAGTGGCTGCACAGCACAGTTCTAGCTAAACTCAACAGGTGGCCTAGTAGTCCAAAAGGCACAACGCAATCTAAAAAGGAAATTCGAATTTCAAGAAACAGGGGCACAAATGAACTGCAAAGAGGGTGCATAGATGTAAAAGTGCACACAGATACTTGTTCAGAGTCTTTGGTCAATGGAGCTCTCTGTGGTTCCTCATTAAAGCAGCAGGCCTCCCTTGAAGCTGGGATCAGACTTGTTGCCGTCAATCTACATACTCGCACCTTCTGAACGGGGTCCCCCTCCGGGGATGACTACTGTAAGACATGCAGTCCCAGACTTGACATTTCATTGTCCATTCCATTGATACTAAGGGCGGGAGCTGGCTTCAGGTTGACACAGTGCAAATCAAGCATTTGGGTTTCCTGTCTCCTTTGTTAACCTCTGAAGCCAAACCTCATGTGGGCCTCTTTGAAGTACACTCTATTATATGTTAATAATGTTAATTGCTGCTCCCATCTGCAGGGCCCAACAAAAGGACAAGGTGGATTCATGGAGCCTGTGTTAGTTAATTAGGCGGGCCATGACAGGGGGAAGCTTTGGCCCTCTCCCTTCTGAGATGCATCGTGTACTCCACCTGTCAGATCCCAACTAAATATGAGAGGGGGGGCTGTGCCTGTAGGCTGTGTCCACCCAGAGTACACGTGTCTATGAGCGCACACCCACCGTTCAGATTGTCGAATTCCTCACAGTTGGCCTTTTATTTTGGGACACCAGTGCTATTGGTGTTCGGTTTGCTTCTTTACCAGCTGACAACTCTGGTCTGCAATACCTAAGAGGCAATGGAGGTATACCTGTCAGGCTGTGCCTATTTCACCTTTATAATGAGGATCTCTGCTGGTTTAGGAGTAGTAGTGTGGGCTACGTAGGAGCTGTATCCATTATTCATCCTACTCCTCCATCTGGCTGAGCAGTGCACTTTTTGTCTCGCTTCTTCCTTCAGAAATGGATCCGGGGAAAAGATTGTTCCCTCCAGACACAAAGCTGGGCAGGCAGCTGCTCGTTCGAGACATGGAGCTGGCTCGTGGCCTGCTTTCCTCGGACGGGAAGTGAAGCTGGGGACGGGCCAGATCCCTAGGGATAAGGCGCTGGAGAGCGGGCTGATTCATGAAGGTTCTGAACAGTGGAGCGGGCTGCCCCTTACAGCACAATGATTGGGAGTGCTGAACGGTTCCATAGGGGGTCCTGAAGGGACTAATCCACAGAAAAGAGATTTAGGGTGGAAACTGCTCACCTAGAAATAGTGCTGGGAGGTTGGGGGACTTTTCCCTCTGGATATGGAGACAGGAAGGTGGGCTGGTCCCTAAATACCCAAGAATGTGGAAGAGATAATACGCTTAGGACAAGAAATCAGGAAATGGTCTTCCCTCTAAGGAAATAAAGGTAGCAAAGTGTCTACCTTAGAGCACTGAGCCTGGGGTTCTTCCCCCTTATGATATGGAACTGAGTCAGTCCCACCCCCAGACCTGTGAGTGCCCTGTGCAAGATGTGTGCATCTCCCCCCATGCCTCATCCCACCCACCACAAATGTAGAACATCAGAGGGCTCAGTTCTTGAAAATTATGTTTAAGGGCGCCTTACCTCTCGCTCAGTGTCATGTAAATAGCGCCTATTAAAGAATCACAGTGTCATGTAAATAGCACCTATTAAAGAAACACAGTGTGAGGCAAGGTGCCTTTGAATTGCTGTGCCATGGGGGCGCTCTTGTGCGGCCGCGCCCTCTGAGCACACCTTGGGCCCGCGCTGGCCTTAGTAGACTCAACTCAGAAATGATCGCTTAGAATACTGGGGAGGGTGTCACACGTTGAGGATAAGGAAAAAGGAAGCAGGGCGAAGGTCATTAAAAAAGTGGGGGAATCAACAACATATCTAGTGGAAAGTGACTACACAGGAAGTGAACAGATCAGAAAGTGAAACATATAAATGTCATTTAATGTGTCTTCCCAATTGAAGAAAGTGCAAAGGACAAAAAACATTTGCCTCTCAGAAAATGTATCATGAACATCTGAAAAATAACCTCCAGAGAGGAGCTTTCCTATAATGTTGCTGAGAACGTATAAAAGGTGCACACCTTTTAGACCTAATACACTGTAATATGTCAGAGGCCTCGATAGCGAGCCTCCATGTGGTCTTGCTGAATCCCTGTAGCGGGCCGAGCACAATAAACCAATTGAAGGGAACAAGCTACAATTCCTCGAATATGCAGGAGGGAGGTCGGCCACTGCAGAAACAGTGGGTGGATGCCGTCCACTCGCGTGTTCCCTCACCTCGAGCCCTGCAAGGTAGGGAGCGGTGTATCCTTTTGGACGCAGAGCTGCAGGGGCAGTGCTGCTCATGGAGATGGTGGATGTGCCCGCCTTAGGGCACAAAGCTGGTGGTGCTGCTCCACTGGGCTGCCTGTGGCACTGGGACGGGGCTGCACATTCCGATGTGCAGCTGAAGTAGACCCCCCCAGCACATGCTTACTGCTAGAATCCGCCTTCTAACCTTCCGGTTGTTATTCGTCTTTACCCAGGTGCCATGTGGGCAAACAGGGTCCAAAGATTGGGCAACGTGTTTTTAATATTTTCTCACAAATAGAAGTACGAACACAAATCCTTGCCAAAAAACAAGCTTCGAGAAATGACACTTGTCTTGTGAGTCAGATGGGAAGTTACGTAAGTGGGATTTGATTTCAAAGGGCCATGAAAGAGCTCTGCGAGGGAAGCATGTGCTGCTGAGATCTGGGTGCGCCTGCAGCCCGCGTGCTCGGGCAGTCGCCCTTCCGGGTCAATAGGAAGCTGCAGCGCGTGCGGCGCATTACGTACGGTAGGACTGACCTATCAGATCTCCCCCCCTTTTCCCCTACCCCTTCCCCCAGGGCCTGTCCTGGTATTCCTGAGTCCTTGTGCAGCAAAAGCCCTGCAGACCCTCTAATGATATGATATGATATGATAGTTTATTTATATAGCGCCTATACACAATGTGTTTCAAAGCGCTTCAAGGCAAGGGAGGGAACAAGGGAAAATACAACCACATTCTTACAGGCCATGAACAGTAAGGATGTGAAATTAACTATAGTACTTGGCCTCACAATATTTCAGATAGTGCAAGAGCTAAGACATAGATAAGGAAGGGAGGGGAAGAGTGGGAAGGAAATGGAAACAGACAGATAATGTGCTTATGTATTGAAATCAGAAGTGACATCACAGAAAATAACATCACCAGCAGGGCCATCAGATTGTGATGCTCTGGCGCACCACTGATTGTGAAATTAGTTTCCACGTGTAATCTAAGAGCCAAAAACTCAGTGATGTCCAATATATGAATGTAGCAGCTCTAGAGTCTGGAAAGTCAAAGAACTTTTCTGTAGAATAAGATGCAAACTGAATCACTTCCAGGGGCTCCCAGTGTTGGCAGATAAAACACGGTGGGTGAGCTTAGGCATTTGCCCAGAATCACACACACAGCTGGGATTTGGGCGCAGTGTGTGATGTAAGCACCTGACCAGATATAGTGCCAGTTTATGTTCATATACGTATTTGTTAAGGCTTGGGGATCAAATATGTGAACCTAAACTAATCTCATTGGGTTTCAAACTCTGTATCCACAGGAAAATAAGATTCAATGTAATATGAGGTCATCCGCAATAGGTCATTATTACCCCAGTACAAAGTGTAAGGCTCCCCACCCCAATTTATTGTCAAGGACCATTTGTGCCTCTTAAGGGACAATTGTCCTTCCCCAGTCACTGAGTGCCTGGGCCATGAACCACTAATAGCTCTTATTGTAATGCTTTGCTGACACAAAGCTAGGCCTCTAGAACCGCTGTGCTTGCCTGCGATTTCAACTATCACACGAAAAAGTGTGGAGGGTCCGGAGAGCGTATCCTACCGCAGAGGAGCAAAGTTGAGGCTTTTACATGTTCCGGGCTGTGAGCGGGGCGTAGGGCACAGCCCGCTAAGAGCCCAAATCGTAAGCACGTGAAAAGTGGTGTAGGAAGCAGACATGGATTTAACACTTGCCGGCGAGCGGGCGCCTGTGCCAGAATGCAGGCACAACACAGTTGTTGTTTTACTGTCGGATGTGGTGCCAAAACAGCTGCTGTATTGTCCTGCAATCGCAGCGGTCCCCGAGGAGGATTTTATTTTTGGTTGAGGTTTTTTTGTGCACACACAGAAGGAACGTGCCATGGGTCTTACGACACTTGCTGGCACTGAAATATATTTGTAAAAAGTAAAGCATGAAACGAGGGGGTGTTGCCAACGTTTGAAAAACAAATTAAATGTGTGTAACCGTGTAGGGGGGGCACCTGCAATACAGACAGCAAGCCTCTGGGTGAACACCCGACGCAGGTCAATAACACACATTAGCTCAGTGGACACAACCAACTCTGCTCTTCTTCTCTACATGTTCCATAAAATGCGCACCATCGAAATTAGTTATAGAAACAAACATCTTTTGTAGTACTGCTTAGCCTCTAGATTTTAGTATTCAGCTAGTTAGATGAAAATTAAGTCCGTGCAATGTCAGGAAATGCACACCACAGTTCAAAATCAAGGGAGCTGGGCACAAAACCAGCATACCCTTGCTTTAGCTTTTTTGATACTTTCATTAACACGTGTGTTGTTGCAGTTTACAATGCAACTTGGGTTTTCATATAAGGACCCCACATAAAAGGTTTGTGGGAGCACCTGTGCGTTATGCACCCCCAACTGTTCTACTCTCTCCTATAAGGGGGTGTTACTCGGACCATGTAAGTAGCCGTCTGGGTTCTATATGCCCATCCTGAAAGGCGTTCTATCTGCCCAGTCTTGCTTGGACTCCCTGTGCCCAGCCTAGACCGCACTCTGTGTTCCCAGCCTTGTGTGGGCTCAACCTGCAGTGTCTTCTACCTGGGCTCTGTATACCCACTCTGGCTCGTGTTCTTTATGCCCAACCTGGCCAGCGCTATGTAGGTCCTGTCTGACCTGGGTCATGTGTGTATGCCCAGCCTGGACTGGGACCAGCCTCGTTTAGCTTCTGCGGTATGCTCACTCTGGACTCATTTGTGTATGCCCAGCCTGGCTTGGGTTCTCTTTGCCCTCCCTGGCTCGGGTTCTGTATGGCCATGTATGCCCACTCTGGCCTAGTGTCTGTATGCCCAGTCTGGACTGGGTTTTGTGTGTATGCCAGCCTGGACTTGCCAAGTTTGGGACCTGTGTGCCCAGCCTGCACTGTATTGTGTATGGACAGCGCATACTGTTTGTTTTTGGTATTTGGGCTTTGGCTTGATTTCTGTATTAACACCCATTCAGCAGGGCTTTTCCTGGAAGCACACAAAATGTATCCACGAGCCCATGTCCTGCATGCACTTTGTAGATGTGTAAACGAGGAGGAGCAGGGCTGCTGTACTGTATGTACGAAAGGAGCATCATGGCGGCCAGTCACCGCTCAGTGGGAGGAGTGTGGTAGATCCGATTGTGCTGATGCTTGCAGCCCGCACCTCTCTAGGGCAGGCGCAAAGGGTGCAGGCCTGTGTCGCCACTTTCCCCAGCTGCTTTCTCTTACACTGCCAGTTGGCGCGACCGGCTGAACAATTGACATGGAGAAGGTTGGGGAACCACCCTTGTCTACCCTGGGGTGACGTGAGCCTAGCGTGGCTTCAAGCCTGGTTAACAGGGCCACCTTCATTCTACAGAAGCGAGGGATGCTGAGGGCCCGCCTGCGAGGTAGGCAGCAGAGCACCAGGCCCATTATACCTTTAACACAGCAACCTGCAGCACAGCACTTTCACATGGCTTGAGGAGTGACATCCACTACTTGTTTGGGAGACTTGTAGTTCAGGTGACAACGGACAGCTGGGTGCCTATCCATTCTCATCATAACAGGAGCATAGACCTGCTTCTAGTCCTGGCGAAGGTTATGGGTGTATGAGAGGAAAACTGTAAATATCGCACATCTGCTTTAATCATGAGGTAGCAAAGACAGAACGCGAGACAGAGGCCTAAATGGTGTGGCAGCGGATAAGGGAAAGGATGGAATAAGCTTCCAGTGTGTCTCATATATTTATCTGTAAAACTGTATTACATAAACCAAGGAGTTTGGCAGAGCCATTTTGGGGAAGGGTTTGGCTGCCACCCACAACTCCAGTCCTGTGGGGTCCTTCCCAGATTTGCAGAATTTTTATATCCAAGTTGCTCCCCTTCAAAATCCGTTCCCGGACCTTAGGGGCTTCCTTTCCCAGCCTTTGTGCCCCACACTGTAAACCATCCTCGTCCTGCCTCTCCACCACATAGGGGTCCACCTTCCCTTGACAACATAATTTTGCAGGCCACTTTAGACTCGATGGCAATGGCACATCAGAATCAGTTTGTTGTACGCACAGTTGGCATCATACATATCTCTTATGGTATAATTTGTGACAAAAGGCAATTAGCTTATACACAGTAGAGTGACATAACACGTTAGGACTCTTAGGAGTCCGAGGCACTGACTGTTAGATTTGTCTTTCTGGCTTGCCTGGATTTGTAAAGGCCCTATAGAGCAAAGTACATGCAGACTCCATCATTCCTATAGTATTGCTTAACATGAGAAACATCACAAAAAATAACATTACAAAAAGTGACATCGATCTTCAGTACTCAATGGCATCATTGGTATTAACATTAAGAGGTTTTCATGTGTAAGCCAAGAGGAGTTTGTTGTACACTGTTTGAATATACAGTATATTATTAATATGTAAGTAAAACGGTAGCTCAGAAGGTTGAACGCTTGCTTCTACGATGTGTGTGTGATCAGCAGGTCGAAGACTCCAACACTGGCAATGCCAATGCAGCTTTTCATCCTTCTGAGGTCAATAAACCAGTACCAACTTTGGTTGTGTGATAATTGTATGTGAATATGTTCTTATGTATAGTGGTTTGGCGAATGCGCTATTTAAATAACCAGCAATTATCATTAATTAGAGTTTAGTGAATTTTGAGTAGATTTTATTTCATAGCAAAAGTTGCAAACTGAATTGCTTTTATGGGCTCCCAATGTTGGTAGGTCAGTCATGATGAGATTGGATGATTTGCCCAGGATTACACACTTTGTTTAAGTAGTGGAACCAGGATTTTGTCCTAGGTGGAAATGTAAGAAATTGACCATATATCTTTCTATTTGTCTAGAAATGCCCTAAAAAGTACGCAAATCACATAATAAATTAACCTGACAGCATATGTACATCATAAAAGTGGATCAAGCAAAATGAATGTGATTATGTTCATTTTTACCATCCTGGAAGCAAGGTTTTCATGTGTAAGCCAAGACAAGTGTATGTTGTGCACTATATGAATGGACAGTATATTAATATGTAACAAGGTAGCTCAGTGGGTTGAGCGCTTAATTCTGCGACGTGTGTGTGATCTGCAGGTCAAAGCCTCTAATACTGACAAGGCCAACTCAGCCTTTTATCCTTCCGAGGTCGATAAATCAGTACCTACTTTGGTTGGGTGATAATTGTATGTGAATATGTTTTATGTATTGTGGTTTGGCGCAAGAACTATTTAAATAACCAATAATCATAATTAACTAGAGTTTAATGAATCTTGGGAGTACATTTTATTTCATAGCAAAAGTTGCAAAATGAATTGCTTTTATTGGCTCCCAATGTTGGTAGATCAAGCATGATGAGATTGCATGATTTAAGTAGGATTACACAATTTGCTTAAGTAGCAAAATCAGGATTTTGTCCCAGACAGAGATGTAAGAAGTTGACCACATATCTTCACAAGTATACTTCATATCAGCATTTGCTAATGTTTGGGAGTCAAAAGGTTAAATAATTCGTTTTCTGGCAAATCACATAATACAATAACATGACAGTATATATATTGTTATAGAAACAGGTAAAGCAAAAGAATGTGATTATGCAATTATTTTACCCATCCTGGATACTAGGTTTTCCTGTGTAAACCAAGACAATTTTATGGTGTGTAATATATGAATGGACACTTTATTATTAATAGGTAACAACACTATAGTTTGGGCAAACTCCTTTAATTTTATTTGTGATGTTTAATTAAATTCCACGTGTGTGGGGTAAGGACACTGGGCTATACATACAATGGATCTGGATGCTGTAGGAATTATCCTGTGATGTCTTCCCATTGCCCATGTTAATAAGGCCCCCATTTTTTCTTCTTTTTAAGACTTCCCCTACCACGTACCCATGTGTGTCAGCCATCAAACATTGGATCCAACTAGCCTTCTTAGAGCCATTTTTCTAGAAAATTGTCTGGTCTTGATAAGCTGTGAGTAATTCTCTATTAGTTGCAGACTTGATCATCTAAAATTACCATTGATAGTAAAGCCTGTTGAGGAGGCTCAGCTTTTTCCAGTTAGTCAGACCCCGAAAAACAGGTAACTCTAATAAAGACAACTTTAAAAAAGCTTTTGTCTCGAAAGTTCGCCATTGTGCACTTGTGACCGCAATTAACTCCACTCACCCTAAGCTCCACCACCATGACCTGTCCACCTAGGGCCCTTTGTCAGGTGCTGCCCACTGGGCCCTTTGCCTTAAATCTGCCACTGGTGGAAAGATGACATGCACCCAAACCACTTTACTATACCACCATTCTGATGAAGTGGGACCAGTGGCGGCTGGTGAGTTTGAAAGCTGGTGGGGCGTAAATTTCCCAGGGCGAATATAGTAGCGAGTGCGCGTAGCGCGCAAGCCCACACCCCCCTCCAAGGGCGGCGCGGGGGGGTTCTCCCCCCGCGAAAATTTTGGAAAAATGGCCTACAAAATGTGCAATTTACTGTCCAAAAAACCCACCGAAATATGAAAAAAGCATTCGGTTTTACATATTAATGGTGGTACACTATTCTTACGTGTGCAAGTGTGATGGTGTATTTTACAGAAGCTTGTACTGGGAATAGCTGGTACTATGGTGTATGCATAAATAAATTCATTATATAGTCAGTAATGATGGAAACATGTTTGTCATGCTGTTACTGGCATTCACATGCGTTCATCCTCTTACTAAGGTGGGATTTGAGGCATTTTCTGAAAGGGGGAAACTAAGCTAAAATATGACTTTAGTTTTTAACCACTTAATTAATGCGACAAATTGTTCCACCCTCTAATGACTGTCTGCCTCGCTGAGTTGCCATTGCTTCAGTTGCTCAAAGTTGCAACACGTGGAAGGCACAGGTCTCAGAAATGGCACATACATATTGCATGGAGAAAAATGCAACAGAAATAGTTTACTATGTTGAATGCTTTATTATCAACCAACAATCATAACATCAAAATATACTTCACATTTCTCACTGTTCTGTCAAATAGATCACTGCAACCTTAAACAAAATCCTAACATATATAAGGCCATTGAAACAAAGAATTCAAGGTAACCCACAAAATAACTGCAAATAGCTCGTTTGTAACAGAACATTCACTGGTCAATCATTTTGAAAGTTTGTACACAAATTGTGCACGTCTATTTTTCAGAGAGGCAAATTTATCAATAGTCCGTGTATTGAAGTCAGGGATCTCTTAAATTAGTTGTTTTTCCATGGACAGCATGGCCAAAGCATTCAGATGATCCTCAGTCATTGTGTTTCTCAAGAATGTTTTAATTCGCTTCAGGGTGGAGAAACAGCGCTCAGACTCAGCTGTTGTCATGGGTGTAGTAATCAGAATTTTTAATAACTGCATTGTCTCACTAAATGCTTCTTCGAGATTGTTTTCAATGAACAATTTTAATAAAGAAATTGCCCCACTTGAACTACAGAATTCTGGTCTCTCATAAACAATTGAAAGCTCAGTGCGCAGTCTTTCCTTGTTTAACATGGGGTACGCTTGGACAGTTGCATTCAGTGCATCATTGGGAAAAGACTGTCCATGTGTTTGAAATAGGTCACTCTGCAACAATTTGGCCCCCTCCAAGTGGTTAGTAAATGCAAAGCGTTCTTGGGCTTGTGTAACTATAATATCACATACTTCTTTAGCCAAACGATTCAAAGTGTTCATATTTGCATTGCGACCTGAAAATGTTGCCTCTGATGGAAATTTAGCTTCCAGATTGTCAGTGCTTTCACGTACTCTGCCAATGCACTTGATAAAAGTTTCAGTAGCTTTCTGCACATACACAGAGTCAATGTCTCGCTTCTGAAGCTGGTTATATAAAATGTCGACATGGGGCATTATGTCATTGAACAAAAAAAGGAAGAAAAGGAACTCCTTCTCTTTCAGAGTTCGGATGAATCCCTGGGCCTCATGCACAGTAACCCCCTCAAAATCAGTCCGTCTTTCAATAATTTTCTCAAAGCATGTACGGAGTGCTTCCCTGTGCCGATATATGGCTTCCACTACCCGAATATGGTAGCTCCAGCGAGTGCGAGATGGTTTTGGAAGTCTGGAATCTGAAACCTCATCTAGAACTGCGGTTCTTTTTGGAGAACGAGAAAAAAATGTACAGAAGCCAGAGATATCCAAAAAGAAAACTCGAGCTTGTGAGATATTTGAAACAGCCTGTTCAATGATGAGGTTAAGCTGGTGTGCATAGCAATGTACATAATGTGCATTTGGATACACTTCAGCTACTTTCTTTTGGACTCCACCAGACACCCCCCTCATTACACTCGCACCATCATATGTTTGCGCAATTACTTTTTTTTTGTGGCAATCTTCAGGGAATACTTTGTCCAATTTTTCCATTATGGCAGTAGCAATGGTCTGCGCACTAGAGTCTTTCAGATCAGAGAATCCATAAAACCTTTCAACAATTCTGTATCGTTCATCAATGTAGCGATAGACTAGCACAGACTGAGTCTTAGTGGAAATATCAGTTGTATCGTCTGCCTGAATAGCCACATA
The DNA here is from genome assembly GCF_040938575.1 of Ambystoma mexicanum. NCBI lineage: Eukaryota > Metazoa > Chordata > Amphibia > Caudata > Ambystomatidae > Ambystoma > Ambystoma mexicanum. The sequence continues at coordinate 341,500,974 of NC_090921.1, read as the reverse complement.
ATCAGTGCATTTTAACTGCTCTACAATGATCTCTCTGGTGACCGTGAGCATGCAGTCCAGCAGTTCATTCTGAATTGTTTTTGAAGTGCCCTTGAATACTGTTGCATTTTTTAAGTGTAGTTCCATTCTATGCTGGATACAAAATCCACCAGGCCTCTAAACACACCAGGATTTAAAGAGTCTTCAGTTTCATCATGGCCACGTAAAGCCAATTCAAACGCACCACAAAAACGCACACAGTCTATTAACTTTGACAAGATGTATCGGTTTTTATCCACATCCTCATTATGCCTCATCACGCTCCGGCGATAGGCATCATCCAACTGTGTTGCAATGTTCACACTTCCCAACATGCGCAGCTGTAATATATTCTCAATATGAGATTTGCACGATTCATGTCTCTTGGTTTTTTCTGACAAATGCTTTAAGTCAGTGACTCCGGTTTTTGTCCAGGCCGTTTCACCTCCAAACAGCAGGCAAGGGAAGCAGAACAAAGACCGCTTAGCAATGCTACCAGTGAGCCATGTCTTCTTTTCATACCACACCATGGAAAATGTGCGTGTGTAAGCCTTTCCCCTATCTTTTGCGGACTGTTCAATTTTTACATCTGGCCGATCAGGCCCTAGTCTTTTCACCTCCAGTTTTTCACTGTGTGCGAGTCCGGAAAATGGTTTTGAGAGTAATTGGTCCACTGAATTCATTTTCAGCAACAGTGACACCTGTTAATAAGCAAAATGATTATGTACATGTATATGTAGATGGGATCATGTAGTCATTGTTAGGTATGCTCTTCAATAACACAAGTATAATTAGTCGGTACTAGACACAGATAGCGTCTGCAATTATACACAACTCTGCTGTACTTATCATCGACCAGTACAGTTGAGTATAATTGCTGATGTTATCTATGCATGCGTTAACACACATGCCCATTAGCAAATGTGACACCAGCCACACAGTACATATTGCAGCTTGTTTGGCAAATGAGTACTTATGGAAGAAATGAGGCAAGTTTGTTCTGTTAATACTGTTCTAAAAAACATTGTTTAGAATGTAGGTAGATTTTTCTGACTGCATGACACAACCCCAACCCCTCCCATGCACTGTGGGAGCAATGGTGAAGATTAGAAAGAAGGTATTCTGATGTTTGAAAGACTGTGGGATTTTACAGCAGTAAAACAAATTACTGTATACCATTCAACTGGATGATACCAGGACATCATGAGGTAAGTGGGAACCACCACCCAATCCTATCCTTCGAAAAACAGTTTCCAAATGGACAGGTTTGCTTCCGTTTGGAAACAGGCCTTTTTGCATTATATGTATGACTTTCGATTTTCACAAGCCACCCTCTCAGCTAGTCATAGATGCCATTCTGTAGTCTGTACTGTTCATCAGATTTTCCCCCACCTCATTGATCCCCACAAGCATGGGCTTCTTTTCAAAAAGAATTTAAACAAGATAGCTGTGTGCCTTCTTTACTACAGATGAACACAAACAGAGTTGGAGTGCCCTGAGCACCGAACCCTACACAAGACTTATGCTAGCTCACCTCGTTCTGGAGAATGGTCACTGCAATGAACTCCTTCGCAGGCTATGGGAAATCCAAATCCCGGAAGGTGCACTGTGGAGGTTGAAGTCTGATGTTTTTAGTTGCACAATTGCCCTGAACTGATTTGTTCATGTAAGGTGTTGCTGATGGTCTGTAAAGAGAAAGCGAGAGACTGATCTGAGAAAGGGCAACATAGGCTTAGAGCAGTATTAAAATGGTTTTCACACATGAATGAGAGAGAGTTAACTGCTTGTAACATTGAAGCGGCACCAGAATAATCATTAGTACAATGTGTAAAGAAAGTACCAGTAACTACCACCATGTGCCAGTCATCAGTTGTATAACGCTGCAATATATACATTTTTGTAATGTTTTCGTTCTGGGGCTTTAAAAGTGTGCTTTGCGGAGCTCACATTATTACAAAATTAATTTGCTGTAGCCCTTCAGGCACCTGATTTATAAGCACTCTGCGTGTCCTTCGCTGAAGTCCTGTTAAAAACAGCATTGGCAAAGCCACTGAGATCCTGTTCAAACACAAGCATTGACAAAGCCAACATTTTGGCCTTGTGCATACGGTGTAAGCTTCTGCCAGGCACTGCTATTAGATCATGATGCCCAGGATCTTGCACCATGTTTCTTGCTTCTACAACAACGGGTAGTTAATTCTGCTACAGCTGTGCCTGGCAAGTGTAGCTGTGCTACAGCTGTGCCTGGCCACAACAAGGGATGAAGGGGTGAAGGTAGAAAGATGAAGCACAACACAAGGCAGTGAGCCGAGGTCAAAGGGGAAGGTGGGTAAACAGCAAGACAGCTGGGTCAAGTACCAAGAAGGTGGGTAAACAGACTGTGCCCACGGACATGACAGGCCTTTAAAGTGTCCAGCCGCAGCCGCAGTCTCCCGGAGCGGTCGCGTGTCTGCCCATCATCCAATATAATAGGCAAACACTCTGGGAAGCGGGGCTCCTGTTATTGAGGTCTCTGGAATGCATCGGAGCTAAACTAGATTAGGGTGCGCGGTTTGATAAACTCCACTGTCCTGCACAATGGCGCACTGCCTTATCACAAACCCAGAGTCAGCCCACGGGAAACCGACTGACACAACAGGATGTACGTGTTGTCATTTCTGCCCTGCAAATGCTTATCGACTGGGACACCGCACTTGGCTATTAATTGTGTTTTTATAAAATGCATTTCCCACCACAACACGTTTAGTGGAATCCCTCGGCCTACAAACCGTGCATGTGCACAGGAGGCAGCCAGGCACAGTGCGGGATTCGGAAGAGGGTTTTAGCTTTTGGAACTCCCCCACCACCTGATCCTCCATTTGCAAACTGCAAAGGTATTTTGTTCAACATGATGTTTCAGCTCCCCTGTCTACAGCTGAGACAAATTGTCTGAGGCATTCTGGGGTGCTTAGATTATTCTGGAGACAGAGAGAAAGTGGTTGGGTGTTAAGAGATGCTCACTATTCCTGGACAGGCACCCATGGGGAGCTGAAACACTGAATGACCACTGAAAAGCTATTTAGCACTTTGGTGACAAAACCGGAGTGAAAAGGCTGAGGTGGCAGCCTGAGGGCACCAGCAAAGGCAGCCTGGAACATGTGTGCTGTAAAGCGTGCATTTCATGTCCTGATTTAAAGAAGATGCCGAGGTCTCACAGCACTGCCAACACGGGGGCAGCTGCTCAGGGGCCCCACTGAGGCTCAGAGCCCATTTCAAATGAAAAGGTTGCAATGACCTGATGCTGTCCATCTCCCCCGCCCACCATGTGCTTGATCTTGTACAGTGCCCAGCAGCTTTCTAGCCAAGTCCACACTCCATAAATACATTACAGGACATACAGATGAACAACGGGGTCTTTGGATGGACTTGGAATATGGGAGCCGGGAGAGGCAGGGGGTCTGCAGGTGCAGGGCCAGCATCGTCTGATGGCACCTCCCAGATAAAAGCCCCAAATACCCCCCAAACAGGTAATCATGGTGCCTTTCAAGCAGAGTCCACTCCCCCACCCTCGATCCCTGTCTGTTCTTATCTTCAAATCTGTTTCAACCCCACAGAAAACGTTGCAGTTTTCACTATTGTTTTGCATGGGATTCGTATAGTGCCCCTCTGCCATTCACCCAGTCTCATGGCACTGTCTCCAGGGACAGGCTGCTCAAATATCCAACAATAGCCTTTTTTTTCCTATTCCTTTATCTGTGTATTCTTGTAAAAGGCTCGTGCCATGGTGGATCACTTTTGAGTGACAGCTGTGAAGGGAGTAGTTGGTTCGACAGACAGGATCCATTTGCCGGGTGTATACAGTTTGTGTTTTCCGCCCTTGTGAACTTTAAGATATCCAGTTCCAGGGAGATGTGCAGCAGTAGGAAAGTCCACAAGAACACTGCACCCTTTTTTTCCATACACGCAGCCACTGATCCTCCTAAGAAACTATTTTTGTTCCCTGAGGAAGGCCCAGAAGCTAGCATAGAGCTGAAACATGTAGAGAAAGCAGGCGCTGAAAAGTACTAGGGAGACAGCATCTATGTATTAAAAAAATGAATAACACTCACTATTTTTCATGATATTAGAAACTAGGACATGGTTTTGGGGTGGCTCTATTTTGAAATATATGCTTAATATGCACATCATTGTAATACTGCTTGAATTGTTTATATGTGTGCATTTTTGTTTTTTAGAAAGGGTGAGCTAGCATGCAAAATGAAGATATTGATGTAACATGAAAAAACACATCTTAATATACACTAACAGTGCAGTAGATGTGTTAATAAAGAAACACATGAAAGGTCAGGATGTCAGAGGCACTTTGAAGTGTGGTGTTGTGTTTACAATCCGGTAGGTCTTGAGTCTCTTAAGAATATCTGGACCCCTCTTGCAGTTTGCATGCTTCTTGCATATACGAGAAGCAATACTGAAGAAAAAAAAATTCAACCGGAAAAGTCATACTCATCTGAATATTTATGAAACTAAATAAATATCTAATCAAAAGTGATGTGCTTGGATAAAAGGAAAATATTGAACCTTAAAATGACTGGACCAAATGAAAGTTAGTTTACCAGGAAATTCTCATCAGAATTCATGTGACAGAATAGGTGCATCTGATTTGCTGGCTCGCAAAGCATGCCAATGGCAATCCATGTGCATTAGCTGGCCATCAGTATTGCAGTGACCAGATCACAGCAGACTGACACCACTTACTGATGATGGAATATTAAACGGCAGAGCCCAGAAGCCCCTTAGAAATGGCTGTCATCGCCTCCACCCACCCGCGCCTTCAGGCGTGACAAAATGTAAACTATGGAAAGGCCTGTTTAGGGCTCACAGAGAAAAAAACATTCCTTTACATTATATATGGCGTTATTTCGCTTTCAAAGTTCATGCTGAGGGTGCAGTGATCTGTCTTTAAAATAACGGCACCTCTCCTGCGACGCACTGTTAAAAGTTCAGTAATAAGTAGGCGGTGCTGCAGACTACAGTGTTGCATGGGAAAGTTCTCAGCAGTGTTGGCTGAAAAACAGAAGGTGCAGAGTTCTATACAGTTCTATACAGAATAGAGATTCTACAAAAAGGTTGTAGCGATACCCCCCCCCCACCTCCAGCCACCGGTGTTGGGGGCGTGCATGGCCAGCCCCTCAAAGAGGGTTCAGGGATGGTAGTGGTGATTAAGGTCTGACCTGCTGGGTACAACGGCCCTGGTAGGCAGACTTATCACATGAGCACTGGCAATATTAGCAACGTTGCCAGTGCTTCCTTGTCCCCTTTCCCATGGAGTCCTACGGGACTCCATGAGAATGGGGACTTACACTTTCCCACGCCTGATATCCCAGGCCACGAGACTTGTAATGTCTTGGTGGCACCAGGATATCAGGCAGCGGAAACAGTGTTACGAGTTCGGCGGCAACCCGTCTGTAGCGCCGGTGGGTTACAGCCGATAATGAGGCCCCAAGACGGCTACTGCCATAGTATTCCTTTTCTATTTCTATGAGGACGAAGGTGAAGCAGAAAGCTCGGGTCCAGCAGGTAAGTGGGTAGGGATGGTAGGAAGCGTAGGGGTGGGAGAAGGGGTGCGTGATGACTTTGGGGTGGGGGTTGGGGAAGGTATGTGAGGGTGAGGGGAGGCAGATGGAGGCAACAGGTAGGGGATAGGGCGGGATCTAGTAAATCAAAATGGCGGCACCCGGGAAGGGCTTAGGGTGGCTGGGAAAATGTGGGTGTACACTGGCACTTCACACACTTGTTTCATACTACCTGATTGGCTGAGTGTCCTTCTCTGGTTGCAAATATATAATGAGCGCCTTATCATTATTGAGCAAATGTCTGCTGCTTGTTGTCAAACTAGTGGGAGCGCAAAATCTACTAATGCTAGAATCTTACAGATCTAAAGAACTGACATGTGAAGGGAAAATAAATACATCAGACTGTTGCTTTCCATCTTTAATTTATTAAAAGTGTATGTAATGTAGCGTGAAGCACCGGGGTGGGAGGTGGCATTTAACGCTAATTGTCCATTAACCTGAGCCACAGTGGCCCAGAGCGAAACATTTGTGGGGTGCGCAGGGCAAACGCGCCACAGCCACGTCGCGGGGAAGAGCACAGAAGAAAAGTAAATGGCAGAGTTGGGAGATGAGACGGCACCCCACAGTGGAAGGCTGGCTTATACCTGCCAATCAAGATCGCATTCCAGCCAATGGGATTGTGTGGCGCCTCCCTCCAGGGTGATAATTAGAAATAGTCGCACAACCCTGAACATACACATTTCTCATGAAATATGTTTTCTTCATGAGAGGGATCATCATACAACTACTTCCAGTTGCATTTCCTCCAGTGAACAAAAATGTCTGCCTTACTTGCACTGCAGATCAAAGAGTTATTTGTACATGTTCAGGACGGGGGCCCAGAGCCTAGAAATACTGAACTGGCAAACTCTGGGACTCTGAACTTGAAAAGTGGCTCATTTGTGAGCTAGTGGTCCCCTAATGTGCTCAGATGTACCAATAGTACATTGGTCGCATTCAGAGAAGGAATAATACAGCATGAACTTGCCGCTGCCTTGGTTTCTGGGTGATTAGCAGCAGGTGGGATATTCTGCCTCTATAGGCATGTAATAGACACGCATTACATTAGGACCAGCCATGGCCTAATATGAGCATTATTAGCTGTAAAGGACGACAGTGCCAGCATTAGAGAGGAAGATGTGCCCCCTCCCCCCCCGCCAATCTCCCCCCCTCCATACAGCCACTTCTTCCAGTGGGGTGCACTTCAATTACAGGCTTACTTCACCTTCACTTGAAAAAACAACCCACCCGTGCTAAAGATAATACCAGTATCACCATTAAAACTGTTTTCTGCTGATGTTAATTCATTTTCTCTATAGAAACGGCATGCGAAAGAAACTGAAAAGAGATGTGAGGGTAGGATGGAAAAGGGACGTATTTCTCTTCCCAGAGCACCAGGCCTCGTTCTTCGAGCATAGTTTGTGCAGGTCTATAATTCCTCTAAGTTCATCCAGGAGGGAAGGCTCTGCAACCCACAGACCAGGATATTTGCATACCCACAATGCCCTTCAGACAACACATATACTTTAATTCTTACACCTACACAATGGGGACTTTGACTGAAAGAGTTTGGAACTTGTAGAGCGCAGCTTCGACACGAGGGTATCGTGGCCAGCCGCGGCCCGCGACCACGTATCTGCTATTTGTGCCGTTTTATATTTTCAGCATTTCTTTTCGGAAAATGCCGAAAATATAAAACGGCACAATTAGCAGATGCATGGTCGCAGGCCGCGGCTGCCTGAGTGGGCAGCAGCAGCGCACGGCCAGTGCCTGCCCTGGGCCTTGCGCACCGGTCCCGCATGGGGCACGGACCGGGGTTAAAACAAATAGGCCCAGGGCAGCGGCCCTCGCCTTGGTGGTAGCGGGCCGGGCGGCCCGCTACCACCAAGGCTCGCAGCTCGGCAGCAACACTGAACGACGTGTAGGCCAAGGCCTACACGTCGTTCAGTGTTGACTGGGCCTGGGGCCGTGGTGGACCACATAGTTTGGGCCCGGGGAGGGGAGTGTAAGTAACACTCCTGAGTCCCCGGTCCCAAACAGAAAGAAAAAGTAAAACAAACATTGGGATGGCCCGGATCATGGTACTTACCGCGGCGCTGCTGCAGCAGCACTCGTGTTTGATGTGCACCGTGAAGAAAAGAAAGAGAAACAGACGTGTGAAGGCGGCGCAGGCGCACGTATACACCCTGCGCCGCCAGTGAGTCATCATAGATACAGTAATGTCATTGGCTGTTTGCCAGCCAATGACATTACTGTATCCATGGCAGGGGAGGGAATCTGAATTTAAGTGCGCTGTTTACGCACATTTTATACTGGCGGGGCCAGCCCTGAAGCGCCCCGCCAGCCTTCCAATTAAAGGGGCTACGTAGAGTGCGTGGAGCTAGGAGCTCCACGCACTCTACTATGGAAAAAAATAAACTAAATTGGGACGCGCCCCGCTGTTAAAGCCGGGCCCGGCCCTGATACATGATTACCTTGCCACAGCGCCCCCGCGCTGTTGGCAAAGGAAATGCAGGCATTTTCTAAGCTAAAAGAGATTCAATCGGAGAAGTTCTCTGATTGAATCTCTTTTAGCTTCCTCTTTCTTTTCTGGGGGGGCGGCGCCCGGCCGCCCCATGATAGCAGCCGCCACTGAGTGGGACAAAGCCTCGGGGAGCAGCTGAGGTTCAAAAGTAGCATAATTCACTCGCTGCGGCAGCGGCGCAGCATTGCTGAGGTGGCACTTTCAGGCACAGTGCAATACTTGTCCGTTTTTTCTAAAAGTATGGCCAATCTTTCTAATGACGACATTCCCATAAAATAAGAAACGTGGTGCAGACCATGGGGCATCAAGCTGGTGATGACGGTGGGAAAGGAAGAGGAGAGGAGAAATGTGAGATGGGGAACAGAGGCTAAGGAAAGTGAGTGGAAGAAAATGAATGTCAGAGTGAAAGGTAGAATGAGAGAGAAGGGAAAAGGGGAATGAAGAGACAAGCGGTGAGAGTGAGAAAATCAATATAAAAGCCCTGTGGGGAGAGACGCAAAGAAAGAGAGTGTGATGAAGAGTGGGAAGTAAGGTAGAGAAACATTCAGAAAGAGAGAGCACGTTTCTAGAGGCGTTTCTGGTGGTAGGCGAATCCGGCAGCTGCCCAGGGCTGCGGGTGTGGGAGGGCCACTGCAGGGGCAGCTGTGAATCAGTCCCCAGCATGGGTGGACTGGCCCATAGGGAACTCTGGAGATTTCCCGGTGGGCCTCTGCACCCTGGGCCTCTTTTGTGTGGCATTTCCAAATTTTCTCATAGGAAAAGCATTGAGCTTGCTGAAAATGTGTCATATGGGGCCACTTTGAACATTATTTCCAGGGTCTCTTTTAGTCCCCAGTCATTATTTCCAGGGCCTCTTTTAGTTCCCAGTCCACCCCTGGTCCCCAGCATCATGAACAGGTAGTGAGGGACTGATGTTCCCTTTGATTAACGTCAGGGGCACGCTGTGTGGAATTCCCTGCCAGCGTGCCTTCGAGAAACTGACAACGATCTTCAATTTCAAAGGACTTGGAAAACATATCTTTCCTAAAATCCTGCGTTTTCTGGTCAGCTCCCTCGCCACTATCTGTGCCTTCTTCAGCGCCTAGATGCATTCTGGCCGTAGCTCTCGCTTTATAAGTCCACCGACAATACAATACACTGATCACAAACAAAAGACGTAAGCCTGCATTTGCCTGAAGTGTGCCTTTACCGCCCCCTCACGCAAGCACGTAGTGCCCCTTCACATCCTGAATGGCCGTAACTGTCTCAGGCTGCCAGTCTTGACAAGCCGTGGCCACTAGCCCCCCACAAGGATGGGATTGCCAAGGCTGAGCGGGTGCTAAAACCCCCGAGTTGGCAGACAATAAAAGCACAATCCAAGTAAAGCTTAAGTGAAAGTAAGGGTGGGTGAGGGGGAAACTTCAGGTGCTGGACGGGCTTAGTGTGAAAAATAGGGGGAGAAAGAAAAAGGATGGGGTTAGTGCATGGAAAAGGGCAAAGGCCATGAACACAGAAATGAAAGGAGAAAACGTAGAAAGCAAAAGATATAGACTGCCCGAATGAAAGAAAATGGCGGGAGCGCGGGGGGCGGTGAGGGGGGTGGGTAACTGTAATTGTAATTGAAAGTTGCATGGAAAAGAAAAGGCAAATAACGAGGAAGAAAGCCAATCAAATGTCAAATAAGAAAGACGGTGGATGAGTGGATGAAAGGGGGTAAGATTACAAGAAATCGAGGGACTGAACGAAAAACAGAAAAAGGAAGAATGGAATTAAAAAAAGGAATGATGTAAGAGGGAGATAATGCTGGTGGAAAGAAAGAAAGTGCAGGAGAAGGGGAACACGATATAGGAAGGATTGCTCGCACCTCCCTCTGGATCCTGGGGGCCTCCTACGCCATACCAAGATGGCTCTCCGGCTGGACAAGTTGTATGTCGCGGACTTGTTGGTAGTGGTGGCTCACCTAAGAGTCAGAACAATTACTGGTATTGGTCGGTGCCCAACCGTTCCTGAAAATGTATCGCAATTGCCAAAAAAACCGTGCTCATACACAGTTTCATGGTCGCCACTATGCCTGTCCATAATGTTGATCCTTTCTTTAATGTGATGTGTGCCTTGTTTCACTCATGGAATCATCACATACAGGCTATCGTTGTTCCCTAACAGAAGGGAGTGGCCTACCTCTCAACTCACACGCCTTGGGCGCGTGTCACCCACCATGGGGCCAGTTCATAAACACAGCTCCATAGATTTCAATGGGCTATATGCCCTAAATCTGATTTCATCCACCAGGGGCACTCAAACAGATTGAGATGTGTGGGTGAGCTTAATATTATTCTGCAGAGTTTCTTGGGTACAGGTGGCTCTGGCTGGGGAAAGGCCTATGGTTGGGTGGGAAGCCAGCCTCAACAATTGCTTTTGCCAACACCAGGCCATTGGCTGCGGCAGCAGCACCTGCTGCTATGCTATGGCTGAGGCAAGAGGGGCGCGCTGATGTTGGGTATGCCGCTGGGGAGTGGTCACGCATGAGGGCAAGTTTGCTGCATGTGAGGGAGCTGTACACAAGTTGGGGGGCGCACTTTAGCTGTTTGCCCTGGGCGCCATATTGCACAGAAGCTGCCTGGGATGAGTATTGGGGCGCTAAGGGTGAAGACAGAGAGGAAGAAGGAGGGAAAGAGTGATACAAAGGTGGAGAGTGATACAGCGGTGGCATAACGCAGGGGAAAGGAATTGCAGGGTTGTGCCGTGCAACAGTTTCTCCTCTTTAGCTGCACCTACCACAGTGCTGGACTGTTGTTAAATTGTTTGTATGAGAAATATGCAGTCCGAGAAATTCCTCGAACGCGGCCGACTACAAATACGGTGTCCTCGAGGTCCATTGCCAATCCGTGGGGTACGGACATCCGTGTGTGGCCCAAAGTGGCGGATTCTTTCAGGAAAGGCCACTTTTCTAAAGATGCAGAATATGGAGTAAATATGAAAAGTATCGTTCCATCATGGAATGATACTTCTCATATTTTAAATGGAGCTAAGAATTTCTTTTTGTTTTTTGTTTTAATGCAAAGGCCGCCCTGAAGTTAGACTTTGCAGACATCATTTCCAAAGGATTCCCATGGAATCCGCAGGCTGTTTTCAGGTTATAACAGGTGAATTGCATATGAAAGCGTGGGTTCAATGCCTACAGAGGGTATCAGGGACAGTGAAGGGGATACAGGTCTCGCCTGGAGACCAGGGCGTGGCTGTGACCTTTTAACCTGTTCTGTGCAAAGGGGACCGTGGACAAGGCCAAGGGTCATGCGTGGCCACTGATGACCATTGGCCTACACCTGTTTGCCTCATTTTTGCAATGTGGCCAGTGGACGCAGCATTCGGGCGTGGCTGCAGCCCACGGCCGGAGGCGATGGCCGGTGAGATCTGATTAGCTGCTAGGCAGGGGGAACTTGAGCTGCTGGTTAATGCTGATGGCAATGGGCAGTTGGCTTCAGTCTTTTTTAAATAATTTATACAACATGGACAGTGACGAATGCCGAAAGCAGGGGCTATTGGCCATGGCCAGCGGGTCTTGGAGGAGGGTTAGCATAACGCAACCCTCATAAATCAGTGAAAAAACGTTTCGAGTTAAGATGACCCGCTTTGTCACAACGAAACTCAAGAAATTCCACGGAATGGGAAGTGACGACCATCTTCACTCAGAGTCCCTCCCAGCCACTTGTTGCTCAGCCTATAAGATCATACATGACATCACAGTGGCATCAACAATGAGATAAACAATGCCAGCCTGAGGAGCATCTCCGTTTGGGGGGGGGTGACCTCTGGAATCAGGGCTGGACTGGCCCTATCGGCCGATCGGCCGCTGGCCGATGGACCTTGAGGTCTGTGGGGGCCGGTTTTTCTGAAGCCACGGGTGGGCCGGATTTTAAAATAATTATATTGTTTTTTAATGGTTTTTTTATTAGAGTCTGTCAGTCTGAGTCTCACTCGTGTGCGGGCGGCATGCTGATGCCGAGCCGCGCTGCGAGCGGCCTGACTGAGCAGCAGCAGTCCAGTCACAGTGACAGTGTTGTTATGTCAGTAGGCTGGCCGCGGGCAGGTTTATTTTTTTGTTTTTGTGATGAATCTGAGGTTATCTGCCTGCTGCCGTGCCGAGCCGCTGGCGGCGCTGTGGTCGCTAGCGGGCCGGCCCAAGCAGAAGCAGCAGGGAGCTCCCTGAGGCTGAGCGGCTGAGCTGGCTGCCTCGCTAATGGATTGGCGCCGGTCGTCGCGGAAGGAAACTTGCACGCACTCATTAGTAGGGCGGGCCGGGGCTTGGAGCATATTCATCAAAGCAAGGTAACACATACATGTTGTATTACCTTGCTTTGATGTGATGATTTGATTTGCATGCAGCATGGATTCATGCATAACTATGTGCATTTTGCATCATGCATGCATCTCCTCCTCAGCCTTGGGCGCCGCAGTGGCGGCAGCCGTGCAGCCACTTGGTGATTCGCAGCTCGCCTCCAGCTCTGTGCTCGCCGGGGCCTGCCCCCTGGCCCCGGCTTGCTCTGTGATTAAGTAAAGTCACTCTCTGAAGTGCTAATATTATAGCACCTGCTGCAGGCTGGCCTGGCTGGACTCCTGCAGGGAGGCTGCTGGGGGCGGGCTCAGCCGGGCTGGCCTGGCCCGGGCCCCCCTATGCGAGTGTGCGGCCGCCGGCACATCAAGTTGCTTTCAACTTTGCAGGAATGTGTTACTTTGCAAAGTTGAAACAAAGCAACTTAGTTGTGCCTGGGGCTGGGCCTGGGCCGCTGACAGACTCTGTGCCTCCATGGATGTGACGTGACTGCTCGGATAGCCTCTGACTTTGAGGATATAAGTTAGCCTCCTCTCCTGACCTGGGCATGAGGATTTTGGCCACTGCCAGCCCGGCCCACGACTGTCACCGGCGTGCAGCAGCACAGCTCAGCAGCAGCAGACCAGCAGTCAGCAGCAGACCAGTCTGCCGCGTGACGACGTTGTCACTAGTGCACTGCCAACTTGCCGCACAGTCACACTGCAGTGCTGTGCTAGCACTAGCAATGGCAGACAGTGCCACTGCCGTCTGCCAGCCCCACCACCCCCCAGGCACCAGCGGGTGGCGGACCCGGCCCGAAGAAGTCCAAAAGAGGACCGAAGAAGAGAATCATCGTAGACTGTGTCTGTGGAGACTCCTGGGCTGAGGACAGGTACGAATTTGGGAGTGGTGGGTGGTCAGTCTGTGTGTGTGAACCTGGCCTTCCTGCCTGGTCCGGATGATTTGTTTCCAGTCCCACTCCAGAGCAGAATGTCAATAATAGAGAACGGGAGAATGCTGACCGTGTTTATTTATTTTGCTTTTCCTGGACTGGAATGGTTTGGTTACAGCTATTAACTTGGTGCAACTAAGTTGGTGAAACAAGACATACACGTGTCTGTATGCTCTTTGTGCCTGGAATCAATATCGCTAAAATATTTAATTATGGCCACTGTACAATGTGTGTTTTTATTATGTCCACCCTTGTTTCTGTTATGCGGCGTGATTGTGGAAGGAACTGTGACCCAGCAGTCTGTACAGCCCCGCATTTATGCATCATGGCATCATGTACAAGAGGACAACGTTTATCTATCTGAAAAAGATGGGTGGGGTTCTCGGCCAGCGCCAGCTACATTACATTTATGACAAATGGCTTATGCTTGTTGTTGTTATTATAGCAGATGTATTTTGGGGTTCATTATATGAATGCTTTGCTCGCTTGTTATGACGACACTCAGACGCTGGGTGCTGTCACTGCTGTGCAAGTGCAGGCTGCATGTGCAGAGCCAGTGTCTGTGTTGTCGGCTGGCTTTTCTCTGCGAACAAACTCAAATTCCAGACATACAGCGCCTCCGTTACTAAATGCAAAATCTGGAGCGGGTGTTGTTAGACAGCCATCCGAATCCTTCTTTGTTGAAAGCCTGCGTGTGAAACTGGCCTGCCGCCTGCCTGGTCCGGATGATTTGTTTCCAGAGCAGCAGAATGTCAATAATAGAGAACGGGTGGAGTACCGAATGCTTTATTTATTATTTTTTGTTATATTTATTATTTATTATTTTTTGTATTTATTTTGCATTTTTAAAGCACTCACAACTGGCAATTAATTCAAATCCCTACCCAGATCCTTAGTGCATGTGTACTCTTGGTGCAAATAATGCTGTGCCTCCAAGCGGAAGCAGATAAGCGTGCGTCATGCGCAGTGCAAGCAGAAGGTAAACGCAGAACTGATGAAATGCTGACCCTTCCAGCTGGGATGGAGTGGGGGAGCTGGGACACGTTGGTATTTGACAAAGGTTTGGCAGAGGGCGTGCCAAACAGAACTTAACTGGTCTGCTGTTTAATCTCAGTTACCAGTTTAATGGTATCCACTACGTAATAATTGCTCATTTTACTATAGCTGATAGGATAGCTCAGTGGGTTGAGTGCTCGCTGCTGTGATGTGTGTGCGTGATCTGCAGGTTGCAGCTTCAAATCCCCAGCAAGGCCATCTCAGCCTTTCATCCTTCTGAGGTCGATAAATGAGTACCAACACAGGTTGGGTGATATTGTATGCATATTTGTTCTATAAAAAAGATCTTAAGTGTAAGTGCTATACAATAACATATTATCATTTGGCCTTGGATGTCTGCTTGCATTCACAGTAATTTGACAAAATGGATATATACACACAGATATTAATGATACATATGGTGATCCATTCTTGCATGCAAAGTTATGTTATTTTATGAGTTGTGTTGTAATGTAACAGACACATGAACCCTCCATAAGTAGCATTTTCTGTAGAGTCGTGAATTGACGCGATTCACAGGTGATGGTTTGAGGGCCACTATTTTTGATGCGAGGGGTGGGCCACTTTTTTGAGGCGAGGGGCGGGCCACTTTTTTGAGGCGAGGGATGGGCCACTTTTTTTGGGGTGTCCGGGCCTGTTTCTTGTCCCAGTCCGACCCTGTCTGGAATCATCACTTCCCGCATGCAATGAATTTCCTGGGCTTTTGTTGCGACCAATCAGATCATCATAACTCTGCCTGAACTAAGGTTTTTCACTGAATGTCATATATACGCAAGCAAACATCACATCCTTCCCTCAAGGGCGAAACCGAGACAAGATGCAGAGTCAAAGGCCCACAGATGTCACACGTTTCGTCCCTGAAGGGACTTCGTCAGGCCAGCAATATTATGTCACAATTTACGATGCAGTGCAACAAGGTCTACCAACATTTGTGCAGCCGTGCTAGTGATTCAACCTCTCTCTTCAAAGAAATGCCCAGAGCTGGAACACTTGGTGTCTCTTCCTTTCCCCAGACCTCACACAACCCTCTCTCTCCCTTTCTGCACCAGTGGGTTACTGAAAAAGTTCCCTGAGGCTACAGAGATCCTCCTTTTCCTCAAACGTTTGAACCAAGGTCACTTGTCCCCCTTGTTAGCCCCTTCTCTTTCCCTTCATGGGGATGTCAGGGAATCCCCCATATTCTCCCTTCCCCAGCACCTCCCACCCCTCTTGGCCTTCAGCCCCAATGCTCACATACAGGCTGTGGAGGAAAACCTTCTTCTTTTTGGTTCTTTTTCATTCAAAAGTGAGTTGTTCTCCTGTTTGTTCGTTGTTTCGTGCTAATAGTGTGTAATCCTGCTGAAATTATCACAGTAGCCCCTGCCACCTATTCACCCAGACCCACAATACCACTAATTCAATTAATTCTTAATGAAAGAATTCAATAACTAAACTCAAAGTATTACATGTTCATTTTTTATAAGGATAAATAACTTTCACAACAATAAAACAAAGTCTATAAATGAGGGTGCTTCCAGGCAGAAGCCCTCCATTTACACACATTACTACATTTGTAGAGAAATCTTTTTATGGCCGCCATCATAAACAAAAGTATCACATAGACATCAAAAGTATCACATCAAAGTGAACAAGTCAGATCGCCTGCTGGCCAGGATGCTGAGGAGGGAAGAAACAGACAAAGCAATCTTAAAAATAAAGGTTAACGGAGGGAAGACTAGCGCTAACAACAAAGATATAGAAAGGGAGTTCGTCCAGTTCTATTCTAACCTGTACAGTTCAGACTACCCATCACCGATTAGCCAGGAATCTTATATACATAAGATAGATTTAGCGACAATAACGGGGGAGGAGAAGGAACATCTGGAAGAGGAGATATCCAAAGACGAAGTCCGGGCAGCAATAAAGTCCCTTCCTACCAATAAGTTCCCAGGGCCAGAAGGCTTTGCCGCAAAATTTTACAAAACACATGAAGAATTACTCATCCCCCAACTCACGGATCTGTTCAACCAAATAGGCAAGGACAGGGACATTTCGAAATCTATGGAAGTGGAGAAAGTGATACTCATTCCCAAAAAAGGCAAGAACCCCACCGAGTGCGGCTCCTACCACCCCATTGCCCTAACAAACGTCGACAACATAAAGTTTCACACGAAAATCCTGCTGATCAGGATAGACCAGATCCTCCCCAAAATAATCTGGGCCGACCAATCAGGCTTCATCGGGGGCCGCCAGACCGGAGACAATGTTAGGAGAATAGCCCATCTGATCAAAAAATCCCACAAGAGAGGAATCCCTTCTCTCCTAATGGCGGTCGATGCCGAGAAAGCTTTTGATCAGGTGGAGTGGGGATTCCTCTTTGCTTCCATGATTAAGATGGGTTTTGGCCCCAGGTTCCCTGGCCAGGTGAGAGCCAACTATAGGCAGCCAGTGCTCCGGCTCTCTATTAATGGGCATATATCGGAACCCGTGGCAGTGAGCCGAGGTAAGAAGCAGGAGTACCCACTATGCCCCATGCTGTACGCACTACATCTTGAACCCTTCCTAGCCGCGGTGTGCACTAACGAGGGAGTAGTGGAAATTCCCTTCAGGCGGACACACACTTAATCGCTGCGTTCGCAGATTACATGCTTTTCACTGTGTCAAAAACCAGAGACTTCCCTTAGGGCCATAGAAAGTGAAGTTAACCAATTCAGAGCAGTGGCCAGTTTAAAAATAAACCCAGCTAAGACCGAAATCCTCAACCTCACCCTCACAAGCTCTGCAGAGCTAGTCCTCAAAAAGTCCTCTCACTATAGATGGGTGGAACACTATATAACCTACCTGGATATAAAACTGACCAAATTGCTGGGAAGGCTATACCAAGCAAACTACCCACCCCTCACGGAGAAGCTTCAATCCAAAATGGTAGACTGGGTCCTGCTAGCGATAACATGGATGGGATGCATGAAGATTTTTAAAATGGTGGTACTGCCACAACTACTCTATTACCTTACACCCCTCCCGATCCACGTTCCGCCGGGCTTATTCAGAGCCCTCCACAAAATCAATACCAAATTTGTGTGGAATAACAAACCTCCAAGAGTGGCCGCAAAACTTATGCAAGCCCTAACTTCCCGAGGGGGAATGGGGGAACTGGATTTCAGAGCCTACTACGCAGCTGCCCAGATGAGGGTTATCAGGGACTGGCAAAAGGATGACCGGGGGAAAATCTGGAGACCTATGGACAGAGCAATTGTGGGGGGGCCTGGAGGGACTACTATGGAAAACCAAGGCAGATAGACCTCTGCAACTGTATAGTAGCTCTATCACAGCAGTAGTGGGAGATGCATGGGACTAAGCAGTGCAGAGGGCTCACATTACTACCTTTCCCTCACAGTACACACCGCTATTTGACAATCTGCAATTCACACCGGGATTCAAAACACCCACATTCGAGGCCTGGCAACAGGGGGGTTGCCTCAAGGTTAGAGATATGTTTGACGGGGACCAGGTCAAACAGTTCGACCAATGCAAATCAGACTTTGCCCTGTGGGAAAGGGAAAGATACAGCTACGTCCAACTGAGGCATTGGCTACTCCATCCCTCCATGAAACAAGCATGGACCTGCCATTTAACCCCATTTGAAAAGTACCTAAATAGGTACCCAGGGGACAGGCGAGTGGTTGTATCCAGTTATAAACATATAAAATTGGGCGAAGACCCTCCACCAAGACCATACATTAACAGATGGCAGACCTCCACCGGGTGCACAATAGATGAAATAGAGTTGGCAAAACTATGGGAACACATCCCCAAATTAACGAGATCCCTCCGTATACGGGAGATATGACTAAAATGTATACTTCATTGGCACTTGACGCCAACTAGGTTACATAGAATGTATCCGGGGACCTCCCAGCTGTGTTGGAGGGAATGCAGAGGAGAGGGCTCATGGAGCCACATTTGGTGGGAACCAAGATAGATCAGTACTGGGGGGGGCATGCAGGAGGCTATCAAGCGGGTCATAGGCGTAAAGTTCAAGGGGAACAGGAGCCTCGCAATGATAGGCCTTGACGGCACAGTTGAGGAAATCAACTCAAAGCTGGGTCGCAAGGTCTATGTGATTATGATGATGGCGGCGGTCCTGGTACTAGCACATAAATGGAAGTTCAGGGATCCCCCACAGGACCATGAATGGATTGCAAAGATCTGGAACTTTGTTATCATGAAGCGGCTCACCTACTCTATCCAAGGGGACTACAAAAGGTTCACCACTGACTGGTCAGGCCTACTAAGATACCTGAGGCAAGGGGCCTGTGGAGCGTGGTGCCCCAGGAGCATGGGCATCTTGGGAAAAGTCGACCAGCCAGGGGAAGGGGAACATTGACGGAGACTCGCTGTCGATCCATTGCAAGGAGAGAGGCCGAAGAGACAGTCAATACCAGCAATTCTGCACTTGAAGGGAGTCTGCCTGCACCCAGACTGTACCCGGATCAAGAGGGGAATGGTACGGTAGGGGTACAGAAGGGGGGGAGTATTCCAGGTGGAATGTGTTTTGTTGAAAAACTGGGAATAAAAAGTTATGGGAAAAAGAAAATAGGACCACGTTTGATAACACACTAAGGGACACTTTTGAACATTCCATTCACACTCCACAGCCTAATCCTCATGATGGAAAACCTTGGTGAATGATTTGATCTCACAGATATTGTACACATTGCACCCTGTGCTGCGCGTCAGTAAATCGTGCAACACATGTCCCAAATACCCAACTCAATGGCGCTCCTTTCATTGGCCCAAGAAGAGGCTGTCTTTCAGGGGTTTTAACCTGCTCTAATCTCAGCAGCAATTCCCTAAAAATAACACACTTTCAAATTCAAAATGGCAGACCAGAGGTTACACGGCTTTCTGCAGCAGCACTTGTTCGCACCCCCTGCGCTATGCTTTTGAAACAGATTTAGGAAAGTGCCCTCTCTAAGCCAATTTACACTCGCCTCAGCACTCTGAGACCATGTCTGTGATGATTTGGCACAGTATAGGTTTTGTAACATAATTGTTCCATTATTGTGAATCGTCGAGTTGTACAAAAGACGTAGAAGAAACGCAGAGAACTGGAATATGACTCCCAACACTTGAAGGTACAGTTAAAAATCTGAAGTGAGCCCCTAGGGGAGGAGCTGAGGAACATGCTGTCCATTGGCTGCAGGGCCGATGATCGAAAATGATTCTAGGAGAAAGCTAAAGTGGTTGCAGGTTTACAATTCAAACAAAAACGTCTCTCTGTTACTGAATAAAGCTTGCTGCGGCATAGTGACTTACACCTTGAAAACTGGTCATGCGTCTTTATTCCAGGGAACCCCCTGGAGGTCTAAGGGAGTGGGGGTAGGTGCCAGGGGGTATGAATGTGGTAAGGGTGCCAGCAAACGGGGAGGGGCAGCTGTTGGATGTCCCCGCTAAGTGGTTGCAGTTTTACAATTCAAACAAAAACATCTCTCTGTTACCGAAGATTCCAAGCCTGACGATGGGGAATCTTACTACAGCAAGTGAATCTATGAAAGATACCAATGCCGGAGAACAGGAGTTACAGGGAAGTAACTTGTACCTGGCAGTGTGAATCGGTGCTTGTGTGCGCCGGTGGCAGTGGCATGTGAATCTATGAAAGATACCAATGCCGGAGAACAGGAGTTACAGGGAAGTAACCTGTTCCTGGCAATGTGAATCGGTGCTTGTGTGCACTGGTGGCAGTGGCATGTGAATCTATGTAAGCGACCAATGCCGGAGAACAATACAGGGAAGTCACTTGTTCCTGGTAGTGTGAATCGGTGCACAGGAGTTACAGGGAAGTCACTTGTTCCTGGCAATGTGAACCGGTGATTGTGTGTACCGTTGGCAGTGCCAAGTGAATCTATGAAAGATACCAATGCCGGAGAACAGGAGTTATGGGGAAGTAACTTGTTCCTGGCAGTGTGAATCGGTGCTTGTGTGCGCCGGTGGCAGTGGCATGTGAAACTATGAAAGATACCAATGCCGGAGAACAAGAGTTACAGGGAAGTCACTTGTTCCTGGAAGTGTGAATCGGTGCTTGTGTGCACCGGTGGCAGCGGCATGTGAATCTATGAAAGATACCAATGCCGGAGAACAGGAGTTACAGGGAAGTAACCTGTTCCTGGCAGTGTGAATCGGTGTTGTGTGCACCGGTGGCAGTGCCAAGTGAATCTATGAAAGATACCAATGCCGGAGAACAAGAGTTACAGGGATGTCACTTGTTCCTGGAAGTGTGAATCGGTGCTTGTGTGCACCGGTGGCAGTGCCAAGTGAAACTATGAAAGATACCAATGCCGGAGAACAAGAGTTACAGGGAAGTCACTTGTTCCTGGAAGTGTGAATCGCTGCTTGTGTGCACCGGTGGCAGTGCCAAGTGAAACTATGAAAGATACCAATGCCGGAGAACAAGAGTTACAGGGAAGTCACTTGTTCCTGGAAGTGTGAATCGGTGCTTGTGTGCACCGGTGGCAGTGCCAAGTGAAACTATGAAAGATACCAATGCCGGAGAACAAGAGTTACAGGGAAGTCACTTGTTCCTGGAAGTGTGAATCGGTGCTTGTGTGCACCGGTGGCAGTGGCATGTGAATCTATGAAAGATACCAATGCCGGAGAACAGGAGTTACAGGGAAGTAACCTGTTCCTGGCAGTGTGAATCGGTGCTTGTGTGCACCGGTGGCAGTGCCAAGTGAATCTATGAAAGATACCAATGCCGGAGAACAAGAGTTACAGGGAAGTCACTTGTTCCTGGAAGTATGAATCGGTGCTTGTGTGCACTAGTGAAATGTTTTGAAATATCACATGCCTCAGAAGCTCTGTCTGGATGCTGGAGCTGCAGAAATCCCCGCCCTGAAACATACACACGTTGTTAATATCCATGCCCCCTATCAGTGAACCATGTACCCCTGACAGCAGCAGAAACCACAGGAACTGCTACTATTTCCCAGGAGACACTGCCAGGTATGCATTGACTGAGACACCGTGGGCTTGTTTTCTGTTAGGCCGCATGTATGTTCTTGTGTGGAGTTACTAGCATATATTGGTGGAGCTAGCATGAACGTGCCAGCATGAAAATGTTTCTTTACACTGGGGCAATACTGGCACATATATGGGCAAAGGCATCATCAAAACGTGTAGGAACACGCACCTGTGCACTATTAATGGCTTGGCATCTATTGGTTTTTTTCATGTGTTACTCTACAAAAGCGATTGAAAACTGTGTGCCTTGTCCCCAATTTCTTCACAGAAAGTGTGCTGTAAAATGCACACTTTAACCCATTATCTTAAAAATAAACATTCTCCGAGGCAAGACCCCCTGCGCACCCCCAAGCCTCCCTTGATTAGTTTGGGTTCCTTCGCTTGGCCAGTCACACAAATCGATGGGAAATGTTCATGCTGTACAATTAAAACATTCACGAGCCGCCATTGTCATCGGCTCCCACTAACGGATCCATAACCGCGTGATCTAAAGCACTTAGAGTCCATGCACATGGTAAAATCCGCGTTAAAGCAAGAGCCACTAACATAGCCTAGGCACGCGTGGCATCTTTCCCCGGGAATCAGTGCAGTCTCACATTGGTAGCCATGTCAAGCATCCCGGTATCTGATTGTGTTAAATGGAATTACAGCACAGAGGACACCCCCTACTAACTCTCCACTGGTCACCCCTACGATTCTGGATTCTTCTCTAAATTAGGAGACACACCTATCTATAGGGCGTGTATTTTATGAGTCCCTCGAGGAAATGGCCATGACACAGGGCTTGGCCCGCAGCCCATAGACACAGTTGTGTGGTGACGCTGAGATCTGATACCCCGCAGCGCTCTTCCGTGGCGTTGAGGACTGTTTGATGCTGGGCCGATGAGATAGGAGTTCTCCGGCCTCCCGCCTCCTCCAGGCTCCCAGACTGAGGCTATAAAGGCGCAGCAGAGAAAGAAGGCCCGGGTTCATGACGCCATTTGAAAGGGGCATCACTGACGTCGTCCCTTCTCAAGATGGACACGCCACGTCTGCTCCTCCTGGTTTCACTCTGCTCTTCCTGTGCCATTGCCGGTAAGTAGGCCCACAGAGTCGGGCTGGCCTCTAAGGAAATGAGGTGAACGCCTGAAAGGCCAGTGCCTCTGAAAGCCCTCTAAGGATGGGGGAGGGACAGATATGGGTCCAAACCTATCTAGATAGGATTGTGAATGTTAGCATCTGCCACACTTAGATGGAACTTGAATGTTAGCATCTGCCACACTTAGATGGAACCTGAATGTTAGCATGTGCCACACTTAGAATTGAGAACATTAGCCTGTGCCGTATCTAGATAAGATTGTGAAGGTTAGCATCTGCCACACTTAGATGGAACCTGAATGTTAGCATGTGCCACACTTAGAATTGAGAACATTAGCCTGCGCCGTATCTAGATAGGATTGTGAAGGTTAGCATCTGCCACACCTAGATGGAACTTGAATGTTAGCATCTGCCACACTTAGATGGAACCTGAATGTTAGCATGTGCCACACTTAGAATTGAGAACATTAGCCTGTGCCGTATCTAGATAGGATTGTGAAGGTTAGCATGTGCCACACATAGAATTTGAGAACATTAGCCTTCGCCTTATCTAGACAGGATAATGAATTCACCAATGTTAGCATGTGCCACACTTAGACGGAACTATGTAGATCAGCATGTTAAATGTCATATAACCCACTAACCAATATAAGCTCACACTCTCTGCATAATTATATCACTGAAAAACTCACACAACCATCTCTCGCGCGACAAGCTGCACCCACTTCACCACACCGCAACACATGAACTGCACCAACAGTACACGCGGACTGACACTGATCCAATACTTGCACCAAAGCACAGCACCCGGTGTCCACCGAGTTGAAGCTGCCAACAGTATACCCCCCCTCTCACTATCCTACTCCCTTTTCACCTTACTAATGCTTCCCACCTTCTGGTTTACAGATCTGCCAGAGCGCCTCGGGACCAATTCCGTTGGTGACGGTGCGCTATATAAGTACCTTTAACATAACATAGCATAACAAACCTCCGAGAATGAGTGGAGTAACGTCCTGGCAGCTGAGACACGGTGCCCCCTAATCTACCATTAGTAAGCGGGCGTGTATCCACTGATGCAGCCCACGTTCTCCCCCAGTCTCCAGCTCGGCACCCCATGCATCTACCCACACTCGTGTCCCCTACGCATCGCCCACTCCCACGCACGGTAATTAGACGCAGGTCAGATGTATGTACACAAGCAGCACCTCCTCACCTGCCGCTTTGTAAGTCCCTTTTCGCCTAAGGTTCGATGCTGGGAGGTAAGTTTCTTAGCACCTGTGTCTTATAACTACTTTGTTTTTATTGCCTCTTTTTCCTTGTTCCTTTTCCTTGTTGGTTTTCTGTTTACTTCATTTCAAAAAGCTTATTTATTTTATTGTTTGTACGTATTTCGCAATTGCATTGTATTAATAAAAATGGCTACATGTTTTCTAAACATATAAGACACACAAAAAATAAAAAAATAACTACTGATGCCAAGGCTGCCTCCCGTCCATACTGCCCGCATTAAGAGACCCTCGGCCGGCTCTGGCCCTTAACTTGGTGGTGAGACATTAGTGACAGGGTCGGCCCGCCGCCTCAGTTAATATGCCTTATATGGTTTCTGGGTGCTTTAAGAATGTAGCGTTATTGACTGAGGGAGCAGTCGTTATCTCCAGTCACAGCCTTACCAGAGTTATGATCTGAATAAATCGGGAACTGAATGATCATAATCCATTGCAACAGCTCCTGCGGTCATTAACACTACTTGTATAATCCTGCGGTCATTAACACTACTTGTATAATGCTATCCCCTCATGATAGAAGCGGGGTTCCCGATTCATGGAATTAGTTGCGTTTAAAACGGGATTTGCGTAGCATTTTGCGCGCAACTCCCTGTTCTGTACGCAAATAATTCCACGAATCTGTCCCTTGTCTCTCCTGCTTGCTCTCCACACCCGTCCCCGTTGGACCTTACTAAGGGGCACAAACGCCAGCTAATGAGGCTTATGTGCAGGGGGTAAGGTAGCACGTGGGCGTAAAAGAGCAAGCAGGCCCAGTGGGGCACTGAAGCAGGTCTGCCCTCTACAGAACCCCCTGGCCGTTTATTCCCTGCGCGGCACCGCAGTCGTACCCTTCCAGCCCCTTCTGTCGTGTGCAGTGGAGTAACTGTGCTGAAAATGTTGGGAGGTTGGGAACATGACATCTAAATGAAAGAAGCCCCTGCCAAATGTGTGGGACAAAATGGTGTGCCACAAAAGTTGGGGGGGGGCGAGACAAACACCCTTGTCCCCCCCAATGTGACGCACATTGTCGTGTAATAGTGACACAGCTGTCACAGGATCTAGTGGAGCAAGAGGCACAGGCCGGGGAGTGAGTGCTCTCCTTGCTCCTTGCGCTTTGGTTTAAGGCGCTATATAAATAACACATCATTATCATTGTCATTGCTAATTCCCTCCATCCCTCCAACCGGTCATGTCTCTGGCAATGCTCCACTCAGCAATCGCCCGAGGTCCCTATGCAACTGACAGCGCCGAAATAAGGGGTCGGCGGCTCGGATGAGCAACAGACCAAT
The DNA here is from genome assembly GCF_040938575.1 of Ambystoma mexicanum. NCBI lineage: Eukaryota > Metazoa > Chordata > Amphibia > Caudata > Ambystomatidae > Ambystoma > Ambystoma mexicanum. The sequence goes on along the minus strand of NC_090921.1, from coordinate 341,475,915 downwards.
AGCCTTTTGCCATTCACACAAAGGCCGTGTCATTATTTTCAGAATGTTGCCAAGACCAGTCATTGGCCACATTCTGAGCATTCAAATTTGCCATCAGCTGGTCAATCACACAGACAGTGCACTACAAGGCATATGATAGGTCCTTCTCTGCCAACCTTGAAAGGACAGGAGACTGAGCTCGCCACGTCCATATTCAAACCAATTCTTCAACCCCACCACCCCCTCCTTCCTTATCTGTGTCTTAGCTCTTGCACTATCTGAAATGTCGCCAGGCCGAGTACGATCGTTATTTTCACATTCTTGTTGTTCATGGCCACATTGAATGTCTTTGTATTTTTACCTTGTTCCCTCCCTTGCTGTGAAGCGCTTTGAAACACATTGTGTATAGGCGCTGTATGAATAAGATCATTGAAACAGGTGCATTCAGCTGCTGAGCTATCTTCCCGCTTTGCCAATGGATTCTCTTTGGTTTCTGTGTTCTGCTAGGTGTGCTCCGGCACCAGATCATTGGAGGACATGAAGCCAAGCCGCACTCCAGGCCGTACATGGCCTCCTTGAAGCATCAAGGGCACATGTGCGGGGGCTTCCTCGTGGCCCCTCAGTGGGTGATGACAGCGGCGCACTGCAACGCGTAAGCACCACATCACACACCGTTCTTCTCCATTAGACTTTCTCGCCCTGTGCAACTCTGTGCACCATCGCGCCTCTCATCCAAGACAGCTCGGGTCTCTCTGCCCTCTAGAGAGTCTCCCGACCATGACCGTCCCTACCCTCACACGGCTAAGACCCCAACCCTCCCTCAAACAGGCACCAGTACCCACCTAGAAAAAAGGATATCACCCTGGCACGATTTAAAATAAACCAACGGCTCCCTGCCCTGTTTAACTGTTATTGAATATGTTTTCTTCTTTTCAACTACATGTAATTATTTGTAATCCCTTTAGGGTGAGGTCTGTCTACGTCATTTAGTGTGGTGTCAGATGTCTCTAGTTATGAAGTGTGATTTCCATTTGTCATATTATTAGTTTTAGCCATTAGGTGGCACTAAAGCTCCACCTATAAGCCGAAACTCTTGCACTGCAGTGCAGCTATGGAGAAATGGCATATGAGGAGGAACGTGAAGTTTGTAGGTGTTGTTTGGAAATTTACGCAACCATTGACTGCCCCTGGCCTATGGTCATTCCCAACTATTTCTGTGCCCCTCCCCGCCCAATACACATCCTACTGGGATCTCTTTCAGCTAGACTTTCAACCTTGAACATCAAACTTTGCACTCAAAGTTTCCGACCATGCCATTTCCAAGCAGTCTTTTGAGAGTTAATGACTTAATTGGAGCTGCAAATGTGCTGCTGGTGTAATGCAAATGTCTTAAGCAGGTCTGCCTTCAGGCACTTGAATTATTAGCAGTGTGCATGTCCTCCTTCACTGAAGCCCTGTAAAAAAAAAAAAAACACTGGCAACGACAACAGTTTTGGCCTGTGTATATGTATAAGATAGGCATTTGCCAGGTACCACTATTATATGTCCAGGTACTTGTACCATTTTGCAGTTGCTACCATTAACGGCCAGTTAGCACCATTACGGCACTGCCTGGTAAATGTCTTTCCCAGCCCTACACAAAAGACCAAACTCTTGGCATGGCCAATGCTTGCTTTCTATTGTATGCGTCACTGTATGGGCCTCATCACGAGTTAGGCTCTAGCCCTTAAATGCGGTGGTAACAGTATTACCGCCGCATTTAAGGGCTGGCCCTATCACGAGTTGGGCGGTAAATCGGCTGTTTTACCTACAGCTTTTTTCTGGAGGTGAAAATCCCTGTTTTCGGCTGTATTACAGCCGGCTGTATTAGCCCGCAGTATTAGCACCGAGAATTCCCCATTGGATCCAATGGTCCCAATCAGGAATGGGGAATTTCCGCTAAGGCCCAACCTGTGATCCGGTGGTAATACCACCAGACCGGTCGGTGCTAGGGCTATTACAGTCGGCGGTATTACAGCCGGGAATACAGCCCAACTCGTGATGAGGCCCCATATCTTGTCATGAAGATAAATGGAATGAAAGTTTATGAACATTATCGTCCAGATTCACCCAAGAGCCCCTCATTACAATTAAACTCACCTTTCTTTACAACGATTAACCGTTACATGCAATGTATGTTTGTTTCAAGGTTTCTCGTACGCTAACCTGGAGGCAAATGACCCCAGAGCTCCTTGGTGTGATTCAAATGTATGGCAGATCTCTGGGATGTGACTACAAGTTACCACAGGGTTACCCTTTGTCAATCCAAGTAACTAGAGCTAATATTCAGAATTATTCCACATTTACCCGGTACCTTAATTCGGATCTCCCAGATGCCATAAATATATCCCCCTAAACTGCATGTCATAGTTACAGATTATACTTCTAAATTAATCTATTCTTAAAAAGAGGATCCCAAACACACTCCACTTGAGTTATTAACCCTTCCCAATCTTATCAGACAAAAATAAGATTGGGAAGGGTTAAAAGCCCAAGTCGAGTCTGTCTAGGATGCTCTTTTTAAGAAAAGAGGAATATAGCTATATTATATAATTGATACCAATTTTGGCCTAATTGGTATATCCCACACGCATCATAATAATGTTTTATTTACCGTACTATATTGATATCCAATTCTTTTGCTTTTTGTTACGTTTTTCACCCAAAGATTGTGTGTGCATCCTGTTAGTGTGTATATGGTTACAGTTATCCCAGGTCGCTCTCCTACCAATACAATAATTCCAGGTCTCATTCAGATAATTAACAAGGAAACAGAATTTACTCACGTGGAGAAAACATTACCCTGAACCTCCTCACTACAATGAAAATGTACCCCAGGTCTCCAGGACGATGAATAATTTACCATTCAAGGGGGAAATGATCACACCTGTTATTACAGCACTTAAAAGTGAGAGGATCCATCAATAAGCGCTATATAACAGCACAACTCATTCGTATTATTACCATTCACCTCAGATACCCTGGATGTGATCACAATCTTCACATGGTCTGAGTAATGTAGTTAAAGTCTGCCATTAGTCTCCCTAATGTCATTCATATAACCCTAAGACTTTATGGCATGACCAAAAGGTTCCATGTCATTTCGCCGACCCCCTTTTTTCCGACGGGTGTTTTGCCGAAAAAGTTAATCGAAATTTGTTTTAAATCATTTTTGGGGGGGCTCACCCCCAAGCCACCCTTCATTTTTTTTGTTTTATTTCCCTTACCCCCTAACACTTTATTTACCCTTTACCACCCCTCCCCCAAAAAAATTGAGATGCACATTTTCGGCAAAATACCAGTCGAAAAAACAGGTGTCAGCAAAAGGACGCAATACCAACCAAAAATAGCCCCACTATTGGACAACTTGAAACAAAGGGTCTCAGATTCCCCCATAAATGTTGAAATTGCAGAATTGAATAACGTGTTAAGATTAAAATGTAGGCTGTGGCCACCTATTTGCTTCCTATGTTAATGAAAAAAAGAGTATTGAAAAAAAAAGTTTTTGAGCAAATATGAGTGTTCCATTTTGAGTTCATTGCTAATAAAAACTGAAAATCACTCTGAAATAGCTGTAGTTTCCATATTGAACTGATCATTAAAGATTGAATACTTCACATACATTATTTTATGATCATAACTTACTTTCGGATTGTCACTCAACATGAGCTGTCTGCTTCCTGAATATTATACTTCCACACACCGTAAGCATCAAATCTAAGAGAAACATTGCACTGATGCAAGTGCAAGATTGCATCGCACTTGGACAAAGGGGGAAAAGTCTCCCTAGTGCAAATGTTTGAATGCAGTGTCAAACTGGGGTGAATTGTTACCAGATTGGAAATAGGGTGCACCAATTCAGTCATACAGGCCTGAGCCACTCATTATGTGTTCCCCTGTATCCTGCCGGTAACTCCGGCGGGATACCGGAAAACTCTTCTACTGTCTCCGCGGACCGATATCCCGGCATTACCAGGATATTAAGGGCGGCGGAGAAGCCGGTAACTCCCCATTCCATGGAGACCTTTAGGAGTCCATGGTATGGGGTTGTCCGAATCACAAGCATCGTTAGTAACGGTGCCGGTGATTCAGGCATATATCTGCCGGTAGGATCTACTGACAGGTCAGGCCTGCCCGTAGATCGGAGCCCCTACCGGCAGACTTAGAGTTGGCCGGTCCGGAAAGGTACCAGTATACTTTGTTATCGGCACTTTATTTCCGGACCGGACAACTCAGAATGAGGCTGTAAATGTTTTTGCAGGTGTGATTGGATTTGTGATTTGATACCTTTTGTATTTGTTGAACCTTTGTGGGCAACTTGTTTCAGTGGACTGCGCCCGATGGCTCTCCAGCTCTGCTAGGCTTTTTTATTTTACTTGAATTATTGTTTAGTGCTGGTCCTGCCCATAGGGTCTCAGAGTGTCTTACACAGGGCAACGTTTGGCAAAGCTGGGGGGGTTAAAAAAAAGTCAGAAAATGTTTTCAGGAAAGGATAGGAAGATCAGGATAGACAAGTGATAGCAGTGGGGGAAGGTCCCGTTATGTGGGGGGAGCCGGTATGTTTTGAGACTCTTTCTGAAAGTGGTGATGGAGGATGCAGTGGTATGTGAAGAGGTAGGGTGTTCCATGCCCTGGCTGCCCGGTGGGTAAATGCTTGTTTTTGTGTGCATGCGAGTTTGCAGGGTGTGAAGATTGTGTAGAAGGCGATGGCTGGTTTGTCTGGTGTTTGTGTAAGTGACGGGTTTGAGCTTGTTTGAGTTTGTCGTGAAAGTAAGATGGAGTTTTGAGGTGCATGGCTTTGCATACAATGCAGAGCCCTTTGAAGGCAATTCTCTGGGGTATCAGAGCCAGTGGAGCTGGCAAGAGGAAAGGTGGTGTGCGAACGTTTGGGTAGGTGGACTACAAATCCCATGATCCAACATCATTGACTATGGTGGCTAGAGCTAATGAGAGTTATAGTCCAGACTCAGTTTAAGGTGTCAAACCCTAAACCTACCTGAGTTGGTTATTTCGGCTCACGCTTACCTTGATTAGGAATTTTTAACTCACACATGTTATCTCCCTCAACACATCATGGCTTCAAGTATTCTTTAATCTTTTTGGGCCCATCAGTTCTCCCCGAAGCAGATTCCATCACAGGAAACACCACCTGCAGTGAAATAAATCGGACCATGCCATATTCATTTTTGTAATTTAAACTTTAGTTAATCAAATGATGAGAGAATAGCACAAGAAATAGCGACTTAAGAAAACAAACACAATGAATACAGGACAGGGCAAAAACACAAATGATGCGTGTTGAGCGAAGGTGTGGGCGAAGAGCGAAAGCCATAATGTTGCCATTAACCACGAACACAGTGTTCACAATAAAATGTTCACCAGGGTTATCACAAATAACGTCAATAACTGTCCTCACCAGCTGAGACAGTGAGCAGCTTCCAGGCCATAGGCAAGAACTTAAAACCCATTAGGGCTGTACTTTTTTGGGGTCAAGACATCTCCATTGTGTACGGTTGGAATGCGTTACTACTGCCCCCAAATAACCACCATAGGAGTTCAAAAGTGCCAAAGCCTATGTGAGTTGGCTTAGTTGCCTACACCATCGGTATCAAGACCATGGTCTGTGGAGGAAAAGGGAAAAAGTGAGGGGGCGTGGGTGGGTTCAGTAATGGCTGAACCGAGCGAGTTATGGAAAAAGTGGTGCAGGGAGGTCAAGGGTCAATGTTTGTAGAACTTTAAATTAATGTTGAGCTAACCGGAAGAACAAAGAAAAAGTGCAGAATTGGCATGTGAGTTATAATGTGTCCAAACTAGAAAGGGAATTTTAGGTCAGACTTTATCCAAGTGACACAACCATGTTGCTAGAAGTGGTGCGTTGTTGCGTGATGGGTTGAAGATGTTCTCAAGCAGACTCTTGAGGCATGGAGGATAATTTGTTTGGGATCGCCTTTACTACCAAAACAAGCCTGGGGTTAATAATTCCAGGAACTGCCCAGGATTGCTGCCGAGAGTGGCAGAATCAAGACTACTCGCTAGAACCAAGAGAGCGTGGAAGGAGAGAGAAGGGGTGGAGTAGGATTCTGGTGCCATGGAAGTGCTTCTGATCACCGATCCCTGGAGCACAATCCACCATCAAGTGTCATCTCCCACTCCACTTCTATTCAATTGTACAGGAGTCCGGTGTAAGCAAAGCTGTGACTGTTGATGCATAGCCAGTGAGTACATCTTTCCGTAGTAATCCACACAACCTGTAACATTAGGGAAATTATACAAACACCCAGAAATGTGCAACACATTCGGTGTACTGTATGCCTGACGCCTCAACCCCCCTGTTTGTTCTTTTCTTTTTTTCCTCTTACTTTCTTTTTAGTTTTCTACTTTTCTTTCCCACATGGGGCAAATGATGTTCTGTTGCTAGTATTTCTCTGATGTGTTCACAGTATATTTGCCTATTGCGCATGTTCTCTTGTTTGAATTTTTGATATTCTTTTGTAAAATAAAAATAATTATAACCCACCCCCTCCACCCCGCGCCCAATGGTCTCTAAGGTGAATGTCATTTAGGTGGAAAGCTATGCAATCCTTCTTGGGGCGTATGTGTACTTTTCTGCCCCCCTTCTCTGTCAGACAGTAATCGCACAAGGTCTGTGATGGTCACGGCAGGATCCCGAGTCTCTTGTTGAGGTCCGGGTCTGCTTCACTGATAATTGATATTACGTTATTGTAATCCTTGTCAAAATCTATATTTCCAAATATCATCTCCCCATATTGCCCTTTGTTCCTGGATACCATATTTCCAGTTCTGGGATTTCATTAATAAACAAACCAAAGCATTCTGGGAGATGTAGGCTTTATGCATTTCTGTTACCTGAAAAAAAGTACCGTATTACAAAATTGTATTTAAAAAAAAAAAAAGAAATGGAATGGAATGGAATGGAGAAACAGTGTGTGGGTGGGTGGGTGATGTCGTGCCAAGTGTGTCACCCTACACATGTAAGGTATCTGACTTGGCCCCCACCTGAAGGAGAAGTGGGATAACTCTGGTCATAAAAATAATTTCAGGGCCTCTCTCCTGTTGCAGGAGTGTATCAATCATCCTGGGAGCTCATGATCTCCACAAGTACGAGCCCGCGCAGCAGATGTTTGCAGTCCAGAGCTACCACGTGCACCCACAGTACGACGACGACTCCATGATCCCATTTAATGACATCCTCTTGCTGAAGGTAAGTCCTCCTAACAAGGGAAACTGCCCGCTCTGAGGCAAGCAGAGGCCTGAGGCTGTACCATGCCAGGCAGGAGATGCACAGCGCGGCATTCCATTTTACAACGTATTGCTTTGCATTCTGGTACTTGTAGTATTACTTTTCAATTGCAAATGCAAGACTACGTGTACCAGGATTCAAGGAGGCCAGACTTGCTGATCATTGTACATCTGGCACGGGCCAACATGGGATGCAAGCAACACGCTTGCAGACATGTTGCATTGCCTGTTTGGGGCTGCAAATGCAAACATGTGTGGAATGGGGCCATGTATAATAGTGCAAGAAACACAATGATATGTATTTTTTTAGCTTTCTCCCACATGTTTGTGCCTTATTAGTCCTTTAAATAATAGGTGCTTCTATTGCCCAGCTCAACTGGCTAGACTTGTAGCAGAAATATCCATTTACTGAGGCCTCCGACTCACTGAGGAAGGTGAGAAATACATCTCTTGGTTACTCTCACGAAAACTATGAAACATCCTCCACAGGGTCAAAGGTCAAGCTTTAAATGGCTGGTCATGAATGAGAATACAAATGCCTTCTTTGTAATTGTCATTTGCATAGCGCCTTTACCCATTCGTATGGTCTCAAAGCATCATTGGGGACGGCCCTCGAAGGACAAAAGTCCAGGTATGGGAAATTTGTCAGAGGAGTTTAGAATGCGTGTGCGCATTTTAGCCAATTCGAAGGTAGGTAGGTGTGGCCAAGTCCCAGCTCGATCCCCATGTCGAGCTGGCATGCGGATGGCTGCTGTGAGGTAGTCTGGGGAGTATGCGAGACAGGAGGCACATTATGTGTGCAGCTAGACCGAAATGTTGTCTTGGGGTATAGCTGCATTCTTATGGCAGAGGTGCTGTGTAATGCGTCTTATAGTAGTGTATGATGGCAGATGCAGGCGGGTGGGTGGCCATAAGCATGGAGTGTGATACATACTCCTGTTTCCGGGCTGTTTTCTTGGTTACGTAGATGTAGCTGAATTTAAAAGGGAGTGAATTCAAAGCGCTGCTAAATTCTACACAGTTTCTATATTCAAAAGCAGCTAAATATAACATAGAGGCTATACTCAAAATGCAGTTAATATACCACAGTGGCTATACTCAAATATGAGCTAAATGAACACAGTGGATACACTCAAAAAGCAGCTAAATGTAACACAGTAGCTATAATTAAAATGCAGCTACATATAACACAGATGCTATACTCAAAGGCAGCTAGGCTTAAAGGGCAGGTTTTGAGTGAGGCTAGATTCTACACAGTGGCTATACTCAAAATGCAGCTAAATAAACCACAGTGGCTATACTCCAAGATGCAGTTGAATAAAGCACATAGACTATACAAAAAAATGCAGCTAGATATAACACAGTGGCTTTACTAATAAATGCAGCTAAATATGACACAGTGGCTGTACTCATATTTCAGCTAAATTTAATAGAGGCTATACTCAAAGGCAGCAAGGTTTAAATGTGGGCATTAAGTTAGGCTAGATTCTAAAAATGCAGCTATGACACGGTGGCAATACTCTGTGGCTATTCACAATGGCTATACTAAAACATGCAGATAAATATGACACAGTCAATATGGAATTTGTTGAAATCATAAAAATGTAAGAAAAAATGCCTAAACCAACCCATAAAATCCAAGTGAACTCCATTTAATCTTTTATTGTAGTTCTTCGTGTAGCTTTATATGTAGGCGAGTCACTGTTTAGGAGGGTCCAAGACAGTGGCAGTAAGACATGGACAAGCATAGAGGCATAATCAGATGGTCATACCAAATTCCACTTTGGCTGCTAAGGGTTTGATGCAATAAGGTGACAGGGCAGACTTTTAAGAAGGGGGTTATGTGATGTGGGTTGATTGCATAGTGCCTATACTGCACTTTGACATTCTAAGACTCTTACAAGTATAGCTGGAGAGCGACGATTGACATGATGTGAGCACACAGAGATAGTTATTGACCTCTTGTCCGCCAATCAGAATGTTCGGAGTGCAGTCAATACCTACTGGTATTGACTGCATTCTGAATATTGTGACTTCAAAAACTGACAGGGAAACAGCAAAGCAACTTCCTGGTATGTTTTTGTTTAAGAAAACACTCCCGCTCTTGGAGGATCTTTTTTCCAGCTGCAACACCCAATTCACCACACAAAAAGCAAAGAAATAAAAAATATGCGTTACTCTCTTATAAAGACACTTTTTCTTTTTCCAATACACTAATGCTACTTATTTTATAACGTTTCCAATTCAACCAAGTTTCAAATCAAAATGCTTAACATATGAAGACACCCTTGTTTTTAAAATATTACAAAATAAAAGCACATTTAATTTACTAACATGGTTTGAGTATTTCATTTACTCATTATTAAACGTATTCTACTATGCAATCGCTAGCCCGAAACCTATATTGTTATTTCTACTGGTCTGTGTTTGCTTTTTAGCCAATGCCAATTTGCGTTTGATGATTTGCTGTACACACATTTGGGAACACCTAAACTACAAGTCCCAGAATGCAAACTGCTGTTGAATGAACAGCCAGGGCTGGATGGGAGGTGTTAGACATGTTATGGGACCGCTTCTTAGTACTTAAGGCTTTGATTGAATGTAGTCCCCACCCTGTAGATCTATCAAGCAAACCAATACCAAGAGAGAGTTCCACCATTCGTGGCTTCTAGGCTCACATCAACCTTCAAGCCTGCTACTTGTAGATCTGCATTTCCTTTGACAAAATTACACTTAACTATTGTGTAAGGAAGCAGCATGTCTATAACATTACTGTTATGCAAGCTCAACAACAAAGATCACAAGTGGAGATTTAATAACGGGCCAGTTTCTATGCAAGGCGAGGAGGAACGGGGAAAGGTTAGTCGCAAGTCAATTTTTACAGCTCAGCCTCTTATCTCATGAGACAAAACGAATAACATTCTAGTAGAAAATAAAATCCAGCAAGATTTTCTGACTGGCCTGTGCCTCTAAGTGCTTGGTGGGATTGGGAGGAGCAAGCTTAATGTTGGATGTGCTAAACCAGCTTTGACAAGTTCTTCCCTTACACAGTTAATTCAGTTGCACAATAATTGCAATGCTTCTTAAAAATTGCAACAGGCCATTCTGCTATTAGTCTGTGCTGTAATAAAAGGGTTAAAGAATCACTCGCACACTATCTCCCTCTGACTTTCCGTTGAAATGTTGGCCTGGTGGGTTAATGCACCCGCTATTTTATGTGAAACCTGCAGGTAGATATCTGCTGCTGGTTCTTAACCCACTGAGCTATTCTAATGATTCATCGGCTTTCAGAGAACAAGATGATGCTTCTAGGAATGTGTGAACTGGTGCTTTTAAAAGTAATAGGATTTAAAACATAAATAAATGATCAGTGCCAAGTATTGATCTGGCAAAACGTGCCAGTGGATTAATATGTTATTTTCCTTTTTTCAAAGAAAGATGTATCAAATATTATGTGTATAAAACAACAAGAGGGTATTCGGACTGGATTCTACATATTTTACCACACCCTTGTTTATGTTGAAGTCTGAGAAAGAACCTCCCTGTCTAAGATTGGACCATGACTTAACGTAATTTAAAAGGGTGCTCAGCTGGAGTTCTCATTGGGCCTAGACTAATACATTATGAGAAGGATCAAAGTTGAGGCAGCAGCACTGTCCCTGTACTTTAGTCTTGAGTGCAACCACAATGTAAATGTATGTTCCATTTAAGTCAGTATCAACTCAACTTTTCATTGTTCCCATGTTAGAAACTGCACAGTATATCATTTAGTGGCATATCATTTTCATCCTTTATCTTCAGATTGTTCGAATATAGGCATGAGAAACCAAAACTAACAGCAAGCATGATTTTTTCCTCTCCCCTTGATATTGTACTTTAGTTTTTAAACCTATAAAATGGGCGTGTCAAGGAGGTGGGGCCTGTAAAAAGTCATTTGGGGTCCCAAGTCCTGTTTTTTCTTTTAAGAAAGGTGGCAACCATAACAGACAAAAGCCCCAAACTATTATTTTTGCTCCACTTCTTCACACACATTAACCCTTCGTCCGGCTTCCTCGTCACAGTCCTTACTTCATTAAGGTGTTGCCTCCCTTGACAGACCTTCCAAACCATCCTTTCTGTTACTAAGCCATCTACCAGCAGGGTCGGACTGGCGCATAAAATTGTCTCGGGCACCAACAAAAAAGTGGCCCACAGTTGCTCATGGGAATTCATTCCTTTTGTGACGCTGTTTGGATAGTACCCAAGGGGCAGGTTTTTGTTCAAATGTGATGCAAATTGTACATGTTAAAGAATATCTATTCAGCAACACTGGCCAAAACTATTAGCTGCACAGTGAAGTAACTCATAAAACTGGCCCACATTGGCCAAAAAAGTGCCCCACTTTGACCGAAAAAACTGGCCCACACGAGCATTTTGTATTTTTGGCTCGGCCATGGGCCTATTGCCCTATAGGCCAGTCCGAGCCTGTCTGCTAGCACCATAGAGTAATTGGATTAAGTGGACACTCTCCATGGTATATGCTGACGCAAAGGTGTCCTTACCCAGACCTTTTCAGGGGGGAACCACTAGGTGTGTGGTGGCTTCTTGAGCTGGGCGGTGCTTCTATCAAAGAAATCTGTAGAGCAAAGACAGGGCGACCCGCCACGACATTTATGAGACATTACAAACTGTCGGTCGAACCATCCCCCGGGTCTAATTTTGGCTCTGCAGTAGGGGTCTGCCTATTCACATTGCACTGAGTGAAAAGAACACCTTTGCATTCCACGTCGGCTGCTGCCTGTCTGTTGCTCACTGGTCTTTATCCATGAGGATTTCCGGTGTCTGAGTGTGGGTTGCTAAATGCTTGGTGTATACTCAATAAAGTAAGGAATGTGACGAGGAAGCCAGACGAAGGGATCATGGGCCGATGACTTACTGATAATCTTCATTATTCCCAGTCCAGATATTTCTTATCACACTCCTCATTCCTGCCTGCCCTGCCCTGTAGGAGTGTGCTTAGGCTACCAGGCCGGGGGTAGGGCTGGGAGGAGTCCTGTAAGTTGATTAGAGGAAAGATCCAAAAAATACATAAACATGGAGGTAGGACTTATCCAGTCCAGTAATTACTCCATGTTGATGTGGGAAAGGGTGGTTTGTAAGGTATATCAAGGGATTGTGAGGTAAGGAGTGTGACGAGGAAGATCCCGACTCGGAGCAATGAAAATTACCAGTAAGTAATCGGGTCATTAATTCAGTCGGACTGTTTTTGCCTTATAAGTGAGCTTATTGCTTGGTGGAACTGTCCACACTGTGGAAATACCCTAACAACATGCCTCTCCTTTCCACAGCTAGCCAAGCCCGCCACTATCAACAAGTATGTACAGGTCATTCCGCTGCCCAAGGTGGACAACGACGTGCAGACGGGCACCGCCTGCAGCATGGCTGGGTGGGGCCTCATCGACGCTTCCAGGGGCACAGATAGGCTGTTCGAGACCGACATCACCATTGTGAGCCGGAAGAAGTGCACCCGCCTCTTCCCGTTCCTGGATGATGGCATGATATGTGCAGGCAGCACCAACAAAATACGGGACTCCAGCCAGGTCAGTGCTGGGTTCAGGTCACTGGGATTAGGCGTCACTGTTTTATGACATGCTTCATGACTACAAGACAGACCTGGGAGATAAGATATGTGTCTCATTAAAAGCAAGTCGTCACTTTGCGTTCCAGAAGACACGCACATAACATATACTAGAGATCAGGTTGCCATGAACCAATCAGAATGAGCCAATTGGGGATGACATTAGGTCACATGAACCAGGAGTGCTCTTATTAATGTGCGGGGCCATAGGTCGGGAGGCACTATAATGAGGATGCATGGAATGGGAGAGGTCTGCACCGTGGAGCGGTCACATGGTGTTGATGGCAAGGGTCATGCACATTTGATAGATAAGCACAATCTAACATTTTAGTCACTTCAGTTAAAACAGTGGAATCAAATACTTCCTTGAGAACCGACATGGATAAGGCTATGGTGGTAAAAAGTGAAATCAGGTTAATAATGGTAAACACTTCCAGTGGACAGTGGCATGGTGTTAACCCAGCAGATAGGCTCCTGCTTGTAAATGCGCCTTGGGGGAGATCCGTCGTGGTAAACAGGCACCGTGGATAGGCTCAGGTTCTAATGGGACAATGGGCCTTTGTTGATGGATGTGCACAGTGGATAGATGCGTGGTGGTAAGTGCACGCAATGGATAGTTACATGGTGAGATGCTGATAAAATTGCTAGCGGTCCGGCCGACATTTTGAATTTAATTTTGTACCATTATGAAGGACCAGAGCTCTTTACAATGCAGAGTTGGGGTTAGTTAGCACCATATTTTTCCTGCCCGGTGGTGAATTGTCACAACTTGCAGGACCTAGGATGGCTCGTTCGTAGACACGCCTAATCTCTACAAGCCCACATACATACAAAAAAGAAATTTCCTTGGGACCGCTGACTAACCCCGGGCGAAGAAGTTTGAGAATTTAATCAACTGCCTGAACTTTGGATGGTTCCAGGTCCTGTGCATTTTTTCAAACTTTTTAGGAGATTCATTTAGAAAAGCCTGAGGTCACCCAGGAGTTGAGATTTAGGGCCGGGCAAATGAGTGCAGTCTGCTGCACCCCGCCCCCTCACCCACACAGGGCTCTATAACACACCCCACTACGCTACGGGGTGCGAGAGACTGCCATAGGCCAGTGGGGCATCTATATGCTTATCCTAGTTTCATCAATCTTGAGTTGCACTAGAAAGAGAAGAGTTTCAAACTACTCTTGAGGCGGGGAGGCTATATAAAGTAGCGAAAGCAGGGGGCGTTATAAGGGTGATGGAGGGAATTGTGAAGGGTCTAATTTGCACCCCCAAAAGTGAACCGTGAATATTTGAGGGGCAATGAACTTCTGGCTCATGGCTTCTGAATATTCAAGGGTTCCTTTTGTGGGAAAATGCGCACAGCCTTCCCACTGACACAGCAAGGACGCATTGTTTGAGGGTCACTGTTTGGGCATGGCCAGGTGTTGCAGGTGCCACCATTTTTATTATTATTATTATTATTATTATTATTATTATTATTATTATTATTATTTGTGTTTATGTTATGCATAATACCTTACACAAAACGTACAAACAAGAGTAGAACTACCTCCTTTTCACAAAGATAAAAGACAATCTCAAATTCAATTATTACACAACATACACACCACTTCATAATTCATCCTAAAACCACATATATATAACCTAACTGAGCAGATATACTGCTCTCTTCCGCTTTTCCAATTTTAAGATAAAATGAAATGCATGTATACATATATTGAGTCCACCAAGATTGCAAACCTAACTCCAATCTAATGATACTTATAGGAACAGATTTTAAGACCTCTTTCAAAATACGCCCTTAAAGTCTATCCAAGAATGTGCTCTTTGTGAGGGAAATCATCAGTTCTATAGCATAGAGTACGGTGGTAAACCTGCATGTTGTCTGCTGGGTGCTGCGTATGGAATGCCTGATGGAATGAGGAGTGGGAGTGTGTGAGGGTTCCAAAAGTGACGGTTAAGGGAACCTCAGCATGGGACTGTAGCTGTAGGAAGAGCACCCTCTGTGTTTCTCCCTTGATCTTAACCTGTAACTGAAGATGAAAGTGCAGACCTTCCTTCGGTACTTACCGCCGCCGCCTGGTCACTGGGTCCGTGTTCCTATGCTGAATGCTTCAAGTACCATAGGGGGCACCTTCATACAATAGAGTTTAATTAGAGGGACAAGAGAATTTGCGCACAATCAGCTCGTCAACAGTTTCACCATAGAGGTACAGGTTCTTAATTGTGCCTCCATTCTAATTTTATGTCTATGGAACCTTTTTCATGGTACCCTTATTACATCTTATGCTACCCTAGAAGGCGCTATTGCATATTAAATAAGCTATTCTAAATGCTGCTACATCCCACACACCATCTTCCTGGATTCCATTGCTATGACACCGAGTCGCTGGAGACTTCATTCTTTATCTCAAAAATATACACAATGGCTGCAAGGTGCACAGGTACTCCACCCTGAACATTCTGGTGCCCTCTGAGCCCTACTGTCTCTGAGCCTTAATATTCTGTCTGGCCGATTGCTTTGCTTCTTTCTTTCTGATCAAATTCCACGTTAATGTGCAATCATTTGAAAAAGATAACAAAGCAGAGACATGTTATGGCCACATGGGCAACACTGCAAGAAGGTAACCCAGTGCAGTGAAAATGCAGCCCTGCTAAATATTCCACCAAACCAAATAATTCAAACAAAACATGGATCACTGTTAAGTATTTCTCACCTTGAGAAAAAGTATCCATTCTCTAAGCAACTGAGGGGTAGTCCCAACCAACATTCTTGTTCAACCAAAACCCACGCTCTGCATTTCAAACACATTTTCTTAAGTGTGTTGGCCAATAAGACCCACATCAATGACACTTGCACCGCAATAACAATGTCCCATAGGATTCGCAAGAATGGCCATCATACAGGGTCAGGAACAATGACACCAAGCAAAATGTGCATATTAGACAGCATGCAGCTGATCAGTATTAATGACAACAGGCATGGTATTGACAGTAGTGACCTGAGGAGGTATTAGCAAGAATGACCACAAGGCAGGGTATTGGCAGTAGTGACCTGAGGAGGTATTAGTAAGAATGACCACAAGGCAGGGTATTGGCAGTAGTGACCCGAGGAGGTATTATTAAGAATGACCACAAGGCAGGGTATTGGCAGTAGTGACCCGAGGAGGTATTAGTAAGAATGACCACAAGACAGGATATCAACAGTAGTGACCCGAGGAGGTATTAGCAAGAATGACCACAAGGCATGGTATTGGCAGTAGTGACCCGAGGAGGTATTAGCAAGAATGACCACAAAGCATGGTATTGGCAGTAGTGACCCGAGGAGGTATTATTAAGAATGACCACAAGGCAGGGTATTGACAGTAGTGACCTGAGGAGGTATTAGCAAGAATGACCACAAACCCGCGAAAAAAACATCCCGCGATGAAATGACATGGAACTGATCACAAGGTAGGGTATTTGATATAACGGTCAATTGACAGGAGGATTACCAACAAGAGACTGGGCAAGGGATTAGCAATATTGCACCTATTCAGTATTATTAATTAAACCCATCAGAGTGGATTAGCTACAATCATCAGCAATAATTACACATTAGAGGGCTCTCGCATTGCATTGCTTCTGTATTCAAACCATTCTGACTAAAGTGGACCACACAGATATAAACCCACTCTCATCTCAAAGTCATACCCACACCCTGGACCAGTGGTCCCACATGCACGTCTACACACTTCATCCACCCCCACAGACCCATCCCCACACTCTGTCCTCCCCCACAGACAGTTCATCACCCCTAATCCTCACACAGGCCTAGCAACACTCTCTCACAAGCCCACCCCATCAGGAACACTCATCCACAATCCACCCATTTAGCACGTGCCTAGCTACCATTAAACGACCAATTCACTCAAACAGAGCATCTCCCTTCAAGCTATACTCCTTCCTTCCTTCACGCCACCCCACTCACCACAGGTATTGGGGGCAGGGGGTAAATTGAGAAAAATAGAAGGATGGATGAGAGGTTAGCAAATGAAAGAGAGGAAAGGAATAGGAGTACCGAATACGTCATTAACTTTGAAACCAGTGGGTACAGATTTTAATTCTAGCTTCCACACTTGGCCAACATTTAGCAAGGAGTACTTTTGCAGTGCAACTTTGCTCTGCAAAAATACATTTTGAACCGTTCTGTGTATCAGGGCCGGTTCAGTGTGTTTGTTGGCAGTGCAAAGTCACGTGCACCACACCAAAGGTGCCATAAATTAGGCCCGTAGAACAGAGAGAAAGAGCAAGGGCATTCCAGTGCAAAGTATTTGTAAGGTGTTGATTGTACATATTTGTGTGCATGTCTGCTGTTATCACACAAATACTTTCAACACATGATTTCAGGCCATATGACACATGCGGCGCGTTGCTGCTTACTAACTGGTATTATTTCTATCAGCAGTTTCCCATTTAAGGTGCTACCTGCTCCACATACAGAGATGGTACATCACCTTAATAGCTTTCTGTTGCTGCATGGGGGGTTGAAGGGAATCAGTGCATTGACGTTCTGCTGCTTCTACCGTGCTCCACACCCAGTGCTTTCTGTTCCTGCTAGTCCAGCAGGCAGCTGATCTGCTAACCCTATGCCCCGGCACCCTCACTGGTAACTGGTCACTTGGAAACATGTATTGGGTTCCCTGTTCTCCCTCACAAACAAAGCAGAGACCTCTGGCTCGAGGGCTAGGACGGGGAAGTGGAAAGAATGAGAAACAAGGCTGATCTCTCCTTCCCCTCATTAGCCTGCAGCCTCCTTAACTGCGGACCTGAGGCGCGTTTTCAGATAATTAAACCGCCTTTCACTGGAGTACTGTTAAGATCAGTGCTTAATTTGTAAGAAAATAAGTGCCTCGGCCCAAATATTTTCGAGCATGAGGGGAGGTGCAGCTCCCCGTCTACTGTTGACACCACCCACTGTTGCCCCTTGCAGTGTCACCTGGCTGCTCCGTACGGTATCAAAATGTTTGGAGTCAAAGCTCCAACTCCTACTGGTTCATCGGGAGGATAGCTCAGGGGCAACGTGCTCGCCTGGGAAGCAAGACGACGCAGAGCAACACAGGTTCGATCCCCGGGTTCCATGCTTAGAAACCTCTGGGTATTAAGAGCATTATAAATAACCTATCATATCATATTGAGGGTGAAATAAACACAACATAATAGTTGTGTCTTGAAATAAACAAATGTTTAAGTGTTTCTTTGAAACACATCATCGTTAACATTTTGCTCTAATCCTATTGGTGTGAACCATGTTAACTATCTAACCACAGGAGAGAAAGAGCAAACATGTTTTTCTCTTATGGTAAATTGTTGGACGAACGTAGGCAAAATCATTACTGAACTGTCGAACACTGCAGCAAGATCGTCTTGCTTAGGTTGGCACTCGTGACTGGATCTCCTCTTCGATATTGGCCTTCGCATGGGCCTGCCCTGCTGACCTGGGTCATCAGGTTTGTGAATAACAATGTGCCAACCGAGGATGCAGAGAAACTGGCCTGCCACACTATTGTTGACTGCCAGTTAAAATAATATGCCAAAACACCACAACACAATCAAGCTGGGCTTAAAAAACATGTGACAGGGTTCTGAAAAAAGTGTCGCGCTCGCCCCCCCCCCCCCACAAATTAAGCACGGGTTAAGGTGCTGGGGGCCTGGTCACAGGAAATCGTCTGTCTTGCTCGATCTTTAGCACCAGGTCCTGCCAATGCTGCCAGTTTGAAGTGTGAAGAGCCTGTGGTGGCACCTCCTCTTCTGCCCCAATTTAGTACACTTAATGGCCCTGGAGATGGGCGCAGTCATGGCTGAAGCTGCTATGGCTTAGTGTGCAAGTGCAGGTGTCCAGTTGCACTGGCCATGAGTCACAAAGGCCTTCCACGTCACACTCACTGAAGGGGCTATGCACTGTGACTAGTGCCCCGTGTTACAAATAAATGGAAAAAAGAAAGGCAAGGAAAGGAAATGTGATTTTAATGTAGGCTTCACTAATTGCTCACAGTGGTTTGATCTTGGGCAAATGACTGTCTCCCTGTGCTTCAGCTCGGTATCCGTACAAATGGTACAAATAACTTTCGTTTTTTTGTCTTCCGCTGACATTTCTAAATCAATCATTTCATGGACAACCCTTCAGTTCCCTTTCCCGGTATCAGACAAATGCTGTTTCGCGCATAAAAATCCGATTCCCTCCATGCACATACAGGGACTGTTGCAACCTCTCTGGGTTTTCATTTTCAGGTCCAGATAATGTGCATAGCTGACCAGTCACTGACTAGGAGCAGGTGCGGTCACCTACAGAGTGAGTCCAGTCATTACAACCTGCTGGTAGAGAGGCTTCCTGTATTCTTCTCTTAGATTAAACACATGTGAGGTTGGATTTTGCTGTCTGATGCCAGGCCTGTGCTCATTGGAACCCCCTAATCCACAGCTGGACAAGCAAGAAATATTTACTATGATGTGTACATTTCCCACGAACTTGGCTCCCGGGTTATGGCACACAGTGCACACCTAGGAAAATGAGGGTCACTTCTGGAACAAACCCGGGCATGAACACAGGATTAGCCAATGTGTGGTGCTTAAAAGCCAAAGGGGAAGATAGGGCACAAACGGAATATATTTGCAAAACAGGGTCGTGCCAAAGAAGGGCATGGATACTGTGTCACCACTTCTGGGCGGTTCTATGTTATTCCATCGCCAGGGGATTTTTTCATGGATTTTTTTGCGGGCTATTTTTTGCCGAAAACCCTCATCACTTTTTTTATTTGGGGAGGTTTCCCCCATCCCCCTTTACAGTTTTTACTACCTATCCCCCACACCCACTTATCCCTTAAATCCCTTTACCCACGCCCCAACCTCATATTTTTTAAATAAGATTTTTCAGCCAAAAAATCAGTTGCAAAAAACCCCAAGAAAAAAACCCTGCTGATGAATGAATGTCGTAACTTCTGGACCAATCCATACAAGTGCCTGGGAGAGGGCCGCCTATTACCCCAGGGAGCGGAAATAATTAAGGTAAGGGGCGGATGGGCACGGATCACTTTGAGCATGTTTTGAAGTGTAAGTGCAGATCAGAAGAAACATTCTCAGTGGAACTCTCTGAGATGATGTGGGACTCAAACAGGATTCTGCAGATTGAAACAAAGAGTTAAAGAAATATAACCCTCCTTTCAGCTGAACCAGTTCATCGGTGAGCCCATGCTCGTCGTGTGTGGCACTGCTCTAGACAGGGATCTGCAACCTTTGGCTCTCCAGATGTTTTGGACTACAACTCCCACCATCCCTAACCAGCATAGTCAATAGCCAGCTATCATGGGAGTTGTAGTCTGAAACAACTGGAGAGCCAAAGGTTGCACACCCCTACTCTAGAAAATGCCCCGCTGCTAAAACCTTTAAGTTCTATAAGAGGGTTTTTACATACTGAGTAATTCTTAAACATGTATGTTGGCATGGCCATGGCAACGTTTTGGTGCCCAAACTCAAGGATCTTGTTTTTAAATCTCATTAAATCCTATTGTGTGATCTCAGCAGTTCCTCCAGGTTGCTTGTCGTTGCATCTTGATTGCGATTCTAAAAAGTCTAAAAGACACATGTTCAGCCTTTCAAATGTGGTAAACAAATTTGGTAAAATGGGTGGAAAAAATAATTCAGCAAAGTTGCCATTCGGAGAAAAAAGATGCCGCAATCGTTCATAGAACCGAATCTTAAGCATCCGATTTCCCTTGCAGGGAGATTCCGGCGGACCTCTGGTCTGCAATGGCGTCGTAGAAGGAATCGTCTCCTTCGGCATGGACTTCCCTCCCGGGGTATACACTCGAATTTCCCACTACCTTCCCTGGATCAAAGAGACCATCGGATGAAAGCCAAGACCTCTGGAAGGAGACCCTGTCTTCACATTGCCTCATCATGTTGGCCTAAAGAAATCTTTAAGAAGTTGCAGAGTTTAATTTTAAAAATCCTGAGTAAAACATTCTTACGTGTAATGGGTCTTTTTTTTCATCATTTATGTTCTCTCTCTCTGGAGTAGCTGAATGCTCCGGTGTCAAATTAGGCAGAGGTGGAAATTGAAGAAATAGAAAAGGGCATCCCACAAGGGCCAGGGTGGGGTCGGAGTTTGGAGGAGAGGGCAGAGCTCTGAGGGGGCGGAATTGGCATTTGTACTCCGCTCAAAGCTAATGTTCAAAACAATAGTTTAAAAATGGGGCCATTTGTGCCATGCTGCTCCTTCCCAACCTCCACACAAAGCATCAATTCAACTTGAAATCACTTCCATGGCAGTGGTGCTCCCAAAATACTGTTGGTAAGGCAGTGATTTTTAGTACATTAAGGGATCAATAGACACGCTCTACAGTAGAAGGCTACCAGGGTAGCTCAGCAGGTTGAGAGACCATTAATCGTATGACTTTTTGTAATTCCTTATAAAAAAAAAACAAGTGCTATAAAATGTGTTTGGTCAGGGGATAGGTTGAGCTGGTCGCTTGCTTATATTCAGTGCGGGGGGTGGGGGTCTTTCTGTCCCTGTACTGAAAATCAAAAATTGGCACCCATGAACCCCACAGTTTAATTTCCTAGCAACTCCTGTCAGCACAACAGAAACATTTATTTGTGATTAATCAGTTTGACAAGCATATAACATATTTATAAATATAACGTGATAAAACAGAAAGGGGCACTAAAATTACATGGTATTTGTGTGGTTGGCAAAAAAAGAAACATATTTCAAAGAAAACTAATGAATGGAAGTTTAAGCAGCACTTTTGAGTTTGGAAATTACTTTTTTTTTCTTTGAAAGTGTAAGATGCACATTTGGAAAACAGTAGTGTGCTCAGCATGTGGGTAGCCTGCTTTGAACCCCCACCCCACCCCAGTGATGACCCCCACCCCAGTGAAAGTCACGGCCCATTCATTCCCGTGATATCCCTTCCAGGCCAGAAGAAAGAAAACAGGCTTTGCAAATATTGCCTGCAAACACACCCAAATGATGGCTGGGGAAAGGAGGACAGAGCAAATCAGATCACCGAGCCCCCAGCTTCCCTCTGCTAAGCTGTAGGCTCAGTAAAGCCTTGCCAGGGCTGAGGTAGGCCGGGTCCGAGATCCAGCCAGAGATCTGAGTCCGGATCTCGAACCAGGCAAGAGCCAGTCCATTGAGCAGTGCTGGCATTAGGAATATAATAGCATTATCCCCTGATTAGAAAATGACCCTTAACATCACGTTCTACACACCCAGGGCAGTGCTGTTTTGATTGACCTTAACCTTCTTGCCTTTCTTGTGTGGTGAGAATTAACCCAAAGTGATAAACATATGCATTATTATTCTGTGTCAGGCAACTCTTTTCTACGAGAGGAGTAAACCATGACAAGCAAAGGGAGCAGAACATCATAATCAGAGGAGCTAAGCGCCCAATTCCGAATGTAAGTGCACCAGGTAACACGTATTCTTGAATTATGAGTTTAATTCGTAGACATTGGGGAGACGTTCTGAGCTGACATTTGTTCGTGTGCTTATGTTTTTATTGCGCTGTTTCATGTAGCCCTGCTATATCGCCCACTGTCCATTCCAACCCTTCCCAGAAACTGTCAGCCTGCCCAAACCTCGACCCGGGAAAGGGTAAGACATCCAAAGAGTTTAATTCGTAGATATTGGGGAGACGTTCTGAGCTGACACTTGTTTGTGTGTTTGTGTTTTTATTGAGCTGTTTCATGTAGCCCTGCTATGTCGCCCACTGTCCATTCCAACCCTTCCCAGAAACTGTCAGCTTGCCCAAACCCCGACATGGGAGAGGTTTAGACATCCAAAGGGCACAGCTTGGGCATCAGCTCGTCAAAGTGGCCATGCTATGGCACCCTCCAGGCTCCCTGGGGGACCCCCAAGCCAGGTACCAGCCACACACACAATGTACTCTAGGCTGAAGGATACAGAGATAGCTTCAGTGTTTAAAGGCCCCGATCCCGCCCCCAGTTCCTGCCAGGTGCCTGTAATGTTGTGGAGCCTGTAGTCCACTTGAAGCCTGTGCCGGGCTCTTCCAGGAATCGCTGGTATACACCGCCTCATTCCATCCTTCCTCCTGGTTCTGCACGTTACAAGAGCGCATCAGGGGCCAGATTACAGAAATGTTGCCCCGGTGCAAGTGCAAAGTTTGCATGGTATTAGCACCAGGGCAAGTTTGCCCTATTTTTAAAAACACTGGGGCACTTTAAAAACCACTGCGCCTCAACAAGTGCCGTTTGGCATATTAAAAGCGGCATTAGCACAAGGGCAAACTTTGCCCGGATGCAAAGATGCATCAAAAATTTATCTTTTACGTTTTTTAATGTGTCCCAGTGTTTTTTTTAAAATAGGGCAAACTTTGCCCTGGTGCTAATACCGTGCAAACTTTGCACTTGCACCGGTGCAAAGTTTCTGTAATTTGGCCCCAGGAGGACCCTAGAGTACATAAAGGGTTACATGATGTAACTGAAAGCACTGCTCTTCACCTGGGACTCTGCAGGACTCAAGAGGTTCAGGAGCGCCAAAGAGCGGTCACCAATTAGAATTAAGGAACTCGTCCGGGCCTGCGCAAGGCAAGGTTGGACTATGTGGCTACACTAAGCTTCACAGTCATGGGGGCCTAGCACTCATGGGTCCCCCACAGCCTTCACTTTCCACCAGGGGTGTGATGAGAGAATGCCTGTGATAGATCACTCAGAAGCACTCCCCCAGCACATTCTGCGGTGAGGACCACTGGGGCCTCGAAAATACTTCCAACAGTCCCCGTGTTCTCAGCACAGTCTTTCTGGGACAGTCTTTATCTGTGAAAGATCATCGGAGTAACCCTTGTGTATTACTTGTCCCCTAATGAGTGCTAATGTTTGGGTGTTAAGAGTGGATTGGTGCATCTGCTTCCGAAAGTCCCAAAAAGCTCCAGTTTACTACCCAAATGTGCTCCTTCGCTCAAGACAATTCAGCTGAGTTGCCAAAAGCACTTTCTAACCTGCCTTCCTTATATTCGTGACGTGTGTTTATTATAAACACACAAGCAAGGCTTTGATTTTGGGTGGAGTTTGATTCGCATAAATACAAGCAGCATGTCGCTGTCCAAGACTGAGTACAATCGGGTGACCTTATCACACAGCATCTTTTGTTATGTCTGTTTATGTCTTCAAAGGACATTTGCAAAACCCAGAGGAGACTTTCTAGGGAAATGTTACTTTGCATTCTGGTAGATGAAAATGCCTACAAGTGATTTAGATCACAGTGCACTCATTATATTTCTCTGTATAAAATTAAAATAAGATTGACCACATTCACTTATTACACACCACAAAGATATTGGTCTCTAAGCGTACTCATGGCACTTTCTTGCAATGTAACTTCCCATGATACTTTCTGGTATCAATCACATATTACACTCCCTGTGACGTGATTTATTATGTTGTTTCTTCTAGGGATTGTAAATACATACGCAAATGAAGGGACCCACTCTTCTTTTGCGCACTTCCTAGAACCGATCCTGTGTGTTCAACCATAGTCCAAATAAGAACGGGGAATAGCTGAGCAGGTGAGTCTTAGAACTGGGGTGTCTCCTCTGATGCTCTACCCAAGTCTGTCCATCTAACACCAAGGGCCCGATACATGGAAAAATGCACATTGATCCCACAAAGCCTGCCGCCATAAATGACTTTGCGCATCCCTGCGCGCATAAAATGTTCTGCACACTTCGCGT
This sequence comes from Ambystoma mexicanum, assembly GCF_040938575.1. NCBI lineage: Eukaryota > Metazoa > Chordata > Amphibia > Caudata > Ambystomatidae > Ambystoma > Ambystoma mexicanum. Next base: position 341,451,294 of record NC_090921.1, on the reverse strand, counting down.
ATTCACAGAATTTTTCCCGCAAAGGAACCCTAAGCGCAAGTTGCAGCCGGAACGCTCAGGAGACGCTCCCACACAAAGCAGGTCTATCCATGTTTACTGACCTTTCCACACTCCTCATACACAAAGTAATGCACACCGGCAATATTGCATGCGTACCTCCAAACTAAGGCAGAACCAGGTCGACATTGTGTAGGGTACCCTTTAACTATTCCCAGCACCCCCTCAACATGCGTACCATGTATCATAAAGACAGTCATTTCCTGGTGAATATGAGTGCGAACCCCCATAAACCATGTCTGCACCCTGCTACACTGCTTACGCCACCACTAACTTTGATCGGCACCCCAACTGCATGCATGCACCACTTATTCCAAGATAGGATCTAACCTTTGCGTAGAGATTCCTATGCGCATGCAACTTTACGCAACCCTTCAGGTGGCAGGTAGATTGCGAGCTTATCATGCTGATTTTCCTGAAGTGATGTTGAATGGTTCGATCCATGAACACGCTTGGTTTTGCGCAGTTGTGGGCGTGCGATTGCCTCGCACGGGCCACCCCTCAACACGCCCACATTTTCCCTTGTTCTGCCTCATACTGCTTGTTACGCCCCTACCTTGAGCTCTGCATAGGCACAAACCACCCTCTGCATGGAGTCTCCCACAACGAGCACAACTGCACACAGAGATGCGCAGGACCTACGTGAGGGCCATGCAGTTACAGATTTTTCCTGAAAATTCCATTCCATTAATTGACAAAGGGGGTTTCGCACGAAGAATGACGTGCAAACTCCCTAAAAACCCTGCATACAATTCTGTGAATCAGGGTCCAAGAGTCCCCTATCGGGTTGGAGGGAGGGGTCAGGGAAGGGCTTAGTCTCACTCTTGGAAAGGAAATTTCATTACAACCCAAAAATATGATTTTGGATTCGCCTTCGCTCCCAACAGAGAAAGTCAGATAAGTCTCACAAGTTACCCATATACTTGGACCCAAAAAGGGTTAGTCTGGTCCATCTTCATATTAAAGAGGTACAAATTAGGGCACCTGCGTATACACAATTGCGTCTAGTAAAGTTAAAGTGGGCTGTAGTACATGCGTTAACCATACACTCACCAATATTAAAAGTGTGCCTCCATTTATTCCACTGGTGCATTACATGGGGTGGACTGGGAACTAAAAGAGGCCCGGGAAATAATGTTCAAAGTGACCCCATATTACAAATTTTCAGCAAGCCCAACCCTTTTCCTAGGAGAACATTTCGAAAAAAACCTTGTTATCACACAAAAGAGACCCAGGGTGCAGAGGCCTACCCGGAAATCTCCAGAGTTCCCTATAGGCCAGTCCACCTCTGGGCACTACTCGCAAATCATTCTACCTTTCTCGCTGTTACCACAGTTCTCACTCATTCAACACACTGTGGAGAACTCACGCAAAGCATAAACAGCCAGAATAGCTAGCTTTGCGTGCTCCGCCTGGCACAAATACATGCACCCTTCAAAGAGTGTGTGGGGCCTGCCGCAAGCAGGCCAGTATCTGGGGGACCCTGCGCAGGGGCCCCTGTAACTTTTGCCAGCACCCTGGCTATATGCATATGAAAATTCGTAGCTCAGTTTAAACTCGTAAAATCTGTGTACGAACCCCTGTAAACCATTCCTGAACCCTGCTACACTGTGTACGCGCAACCCTAAGTTAGATCAGAAACCCCGGTTGCGAAATCCGACATGCAAACCCACCTCCCCACTGTGATTCCTATGCGCAAGTGTCTGTACACCTGCCAATGGGTGGCATAGAGATTGAAGGATTTGTGGTGCCATGAATATGTGTCATTTGGCGCAATTGTGGGCATGCGAGGGAATGCCTGCGGGCCATCCCTCGGAACACCCACTGTTTCGCATGTTCTTCCCCATTTTCTGTGTTCCGCCACTTTCCCATCCCTCTGCGTAAGCCATGCCCACACTCAGCGTGGTGTCTCGCACAAGGCACTTTACGACTCGCAGATACGTGCCGAACCTGCGGGAAATCGAAGTCCTGGAAAAATCTTGCACATTCGATTCCATGAATCGACAAACAGGATTTTACACGCAGTTTGGCATGCAAAGTCTCGATATTCCGTGTAGATAAATCCATGAATCAGTCCCTCTATATTTTCCTATTTTGATGTTCTCTAGGGACTTTCCAAGGGTGCCTTTGCTCCTAGGTGCATCTCTACCAGGACGTACGTGTGGCTACACTGGACAGAATAATTCCAGTGCCCATTTGTGTCTTGGTTAGGATCCTGTTTCCCTTACTAACACAAGCAAACTCTACTTTTCACCTTATTCTACACACATCGACTCCCACAGGACTCAAAAACTCACTCCCACACACACCAGCAGAACTTTACATCTGTCCCATCAAATACAATTATGAACTCCACACATTTGCATTGTATAACCCCCCCCCCAAGGCTTCCTTCTAGATACAGATACCTCAAGCGTCCTTAACAGTCACCTGTTGTTTTGCTGCACGCAAATTCTCTTTCTTTCAACCTGTGGGGTGCATTTACAGGCCCTAAACAGACATTCCTGTCACCTGAAAATCTGCATTAAACATTGCCACCAAAAACAGCCATGCTTTGCTTTCTCTGGCACATGTGTGGCAAGCATGTGAAGACTGCATCCTGGAAAACGGCCCTACATTTGCTAGTCTTCCATTTGAATGACAAAAAGTTAAAGATTTCACCAAAAACGGCCATGCGTTGCTCTGATTTCATTTAAATTACAAGAAGTATGCATTAAATCCAAAAAATTGCTTTGTTTGACTTATAATTCACATGAGGGGCAAAATGTGCTTCACTCCAACTGGAAACGGCTTTGTTTTCCCTTTCATGTGGACTGCAGCACTTTCAACATGTCAAGATAAAAAATAAAATGACTTTTAAAAGCCAAAGACAAAAGACAGCACTGCTTCAGGCAAATCAGTGCGGCGGGAGATTGACTAAAGCAAGGTACATTATGTTTTACTCCACAAGACTTCAATCACCCATAAAGGGGCCCGCAACACCAGACAAACCAGTTTGGCTTAAAGCAGGAAACTCCACAAGGAAATGCCCCGCTCTCACTGAAAGTCGCACATACCAGTGAACTATTCCGCAGTAACCTGTGATGTGATTAAGGGAGTCATAATTCCCTGCTCTGCCAGACTCTAAGGCAGGGGCTCAGGGAGGACAAAGAAAGGGAAGTGTGGATGGAGTATGATTCGGAGGGGAGCCCTTACTGCAACCCTTACTGAAGATGAACTGACAAACCTCAAAGAAGGTTGTAAAAATCTATGGTTTCAAGCTGACCCAGTAAGACATGGGCTGTGGGGGATGATGCACCCCTCCCACAGAGGAGGACAGATCCTTTTAATTGACATTTAAAGATTGATTTCAATTTAGGCATTTTTCGCAGCACTCAGAATAAGAAATCATTTCGTTTTATGCTATTTTTCCATGCAATTTCCAAGTGGATTTTAGAGACTTAGGGCAAGTTCCTAGGACTTTGTGAACTTAAATGGCCAGTAAAGACTAGTTTCTGGATGATTTAAAAATGGGACAAATATGACAGTTGGTGGAAAGATGAAAATGGACATTATGAATACGCTTCATCATTTGCAGAGTCATAACTGTTATACATTGTATGAAAAGAACACAACTTTGCCAAATAGCCATGCTACATCGTATGGATTTGGCAATCAATTTATTTCATTCCCTATGTCCAGCCACAACTGCACAGGGTCATTTCTGGGGACACGGAGCAATGCACTGGGGAGACACTGAGAAATGTCCAATAATAAGTTAATACATATCTTATTGATACACACCGGTCTTCCAGGAAAGACACGGAGCAGTGTGCAGGAGAGACAATGAGCAATGCACTGGAGAAACCCTGATCAATGAACAGGAGAGACCCTGAGCAATGAACAGGAGAGACACTAAACAATAAACAGGAGAGCGACAGCGGAATACGCAGGATCAGTGCACAGGAGAGACATACAGCAATGCGCAAGAGAGGCACTGAGCAAAGTGCGGTAGAGACATGGAGCAATGTCCGTTAGGGACATAGAGCAATGCACTGGAGAGACACTGAAAAATGCACAAGAGAGACATCAATCAGTGCCAAGGCAATGCAACGCAAAAAAGAGACACTGGGCAATGCACAAGAGAGAAACTAAGCAATGCCTAACAGAGACTCTGATCAATGAACAGTAGAGACATGGAACAATGCACAAGAGAGACACTGAGCAATGCACATGAGAGACACTGAGCAATGCACATGAGAGACACAGAGCAATGCACAAGAGAGACACTGATCAATGAACAGGAGAGACCCTGATCAATGCACAAGGGAGACACTGAGCAATGCACATAAGAGACACTGAGCAAGGCACAAGAGAGACACTGAGCAATGAACAGGAGAGACACTGAGCAATGATCAGGAGAGACCCTGAGCAATGAACAGGAGAGACACTGAGCAATGCACTGGAGAAACACTAAACAATACACACAAGAGCGACAGAGGAATACGCAGGAGAGACATAGATTAGTGCGCAGGAGAGACATGAAGCAACGCTCAAGAGACGCACTGAGCAAAGTGCGGTAGAGACATGGTGCAATGTCCGGTAGGGACAAATAGCAATGCACAAGAGAGACACTGAGCAATGATCAGGAGAGACCCTGAGCAATGATCAGGAGAAACACTAAACAATACACAGGAGAGCGACAGAGGAATACGCAGGAGAGCCATGGATCGGTGCGCAGGAGAGACATGAAGCAATACGAAAGAGAGGCACTGAGCAAAGTGCGGTAGAGACATGGAGCGATGTCCGGTAGGGACACAGAGCAATGCACAGGAGAGACATCTATCAGTGCCAAGCAGGGACAAAGAGCAATGCAAAGCAAAAACGAGACACTGGGCAATGCACAAGAGAGACACTGAGCAATGCCTAGGAGAGACCATGATCAATGAACAGGAGATACATGCAACAATGCACAAGAGAGACACTGAGCAATGCAAATGAGAGACACAGAACAATGCACAAGAGAGACACTGAGCAATGAACAGGAGAGACCCTGAGCAATGATCAGGAGAGACCCTGAGCAATGCACTGGAGAAACACTAAACAATGCACAGGAGAGCAACAGAGGAATACGCAATTTGCAGGAGAGACATGGATCAGTGCGCAGGAGAGACATGAAGCAATACGCAAGAGAGGCACTGTTATGTCTTCGGTACGTACCTCCGGCCATGTCCCGTCATCCAGCACTCACTCTCCTCCACCTGTCCCCCAGGGCTCAAACAGGCAACCCGGTGTGGCTCGCGCGCTGGCGAAACAATCGCCGCACGCTATTCAGTCGCGCCTGCGGCCGTTTTTCCATTGGCAGTTGCCATGGAGATTAGGCAGCCGCTCGAGCCCTCGTACCGTGTTGACCCGGTCACGTGACTCGTCCATACGGTCATGTGCCCCGGGTTCACGGTCACGTGACTCCAATCATCGTCACGTGACCAGGAGGTGAACATATTTAAACCGGTCAGTACCTGTACTCCACGCTTCACAGCTGATTTCCTTGGAGACCCTGACTGGCGGCGAACTTACTCGTATTACTTACCCGGCTTCCTGAAACCTTGCTCTTGTTATTTGGACTTCCTGCGGATCACGTTTGGCTACGGCGACACCGGCTCCTCTGTTCAGCACGGCTCTTGACCTCGGACTGAATCACGGACTCCCTCTGGATCTTGCTCTTGGTTATTCCACGGACGGCTCTTCCTGGCTTCAGACCCATCTTTCTGCTCAACGGACTTCTCTTGGATCGTCCAGATCCCCTCGCTGCACGGTGGGTCACGCCTCCCAAGTGGTGGTTGTAAACAGACTGTTGGGACCCTTTATTCCGGTACAAAACTCTTCAGGTGGAGACTGACGAATTACATCTGGTCCTATCCGGTCCCTTGCCTGAGTGAGTCCTGGAACCATCCTCCCTTTCAGGTTCAACGTCCTTCCTATCAAGTCCCCGGTAAGACCCTGATTGTTCTCTGTTTTGATTACTCGTTGTGCCCTGCTTGCTTGGATTGTAATCATTGCCTTCCCTTACAGCTACCTGGGGGTTCCTGGTACTTCAGTTCCGGCTTCGGATCTTCTCCACCTGTGGCCTCAAGGGTTGCACAGGGAGTGATAAGTGATTCTCCCTGTGCGGCACTTGGGGACGGAGGTCTCCTATATCTTCACGACTCTCAACGCACAACAGACTGTGAAGCCTAGTCGTGTGAGATATGGAGGGCGCCGCTGAAGACCCCCTGGCCGCTGTTATCCAAGCACTTACGGTACTACGGGCCGACATGGTGGCTGCTAATGCAGCAGTCCATCAGCGTCTCGACCTATTACAGAGTGCCCAGCATCCCCTGCCTGCAGATCCAGAGCTGGGTGACGCCACTCCAGCTTCTGTACCTTTTGCACCCCCACTCCCTCGGCTCCTGTTCCGGTGGTCTTGCCCTCTCCATTTCCTTTGGCTGCCCCAGAAAAGTTCCATGGGGACCCGAGGAAGTTTAGAACCTTCCTTAACCAGTGTAAATTGCACTTTCTGTGTCGACCCCTTGCTTTTCCTGACCCCACCACCAAGGCGGCATTCACTCTATCACACCTAGCCGGCACGGCTGCTGCTTGGGCAAACCCGCTGTTAGAAAACAATCATCCTGCCCTCTATGATTTCGACCAGTTAATAACAGAAATGTCCAGGGTGTTTGACACCAGATACAAAGCGCAATCCCATGATCTAGAATTACTGGATTTATCGCAGGGTAAGAGCTCCCTCATTGAGTACATCACACGATTCAATCAGCTAGCAGCTGAGACCTCATGGCCCGAAAGCAAAAAATCGGTAGTATTCTACAGAGGGCTAAACAACCCTATGAAGGACGCTCTGGCCATGGTCCCGTCCCTACCAGTTCAGTTTCCGGCTCTGGTGGATTTGGCACTCCAAGTGGACGCACGGCGCTCTGAACGCAGGGCTGAGGCCGGATTCTCCCAGTCTGCCGGCTCTGCCGTCTCATCGTCTTACTCTGAACCCACCAGTGAGCCTATGCAAATAGGGGGTGTTAGGAGTCCCATCACCTCAAGGGAAAGGGAGCGCAGAAGGGCCGAGAACGCCTGCTTTTACTGTGGATTTTAGTCAAGGAGTGTCCTCGAAAACCCAAAACTAAGAAACCGGATTTTCGTCCAGCTCGATCCTAGATACGGGGGTAGGATCGAGTTCTCCATGCCCTTCCCCGAGTCACATTCCGTCGTTTGGTCGAATCAGGCCCATCCAGGTAGAAGCTACCATACAACCTGCCCCTGGTATCACTCATCCCGTACAGATCACCATAGATTCCGGGGCCTCCGGGAACTATATCGATATCACCCTAGCCCAGACACTGAATCTCCCTTTGATCAACAAACACCGACCCGAACCGGTTCAAGCAGTCGACGGGACTGAGCTTGTTTCTGGTCCCATCAAGCAACAGACAGCTCCCCTCGTCCTGACCATCCAATCGACCCATAGAGAAACCCTCCACTTCGATCTGATATCCATGCCCCAGTTCGGTATCATCATAGGCATACCATGGTTACGAGAGCACAACCCGCATATCGATTGGGGAACAGGTCAGATATATTTCGAATCCGAGCTCTGCCAGAACTTCTGTCTACCTGCAGACACAGAGACTGACACCCCAGCAGTGGCTCTTGGTGCGGTTGCCCAACTATCAATACTGGGCGGTGTTATTCCCCCTGCTTCACACATAGTGGGTTTAGTCACCAATCACATTCCTGTGGTTTATCGGGATTACAGCATGCTATTTGATCAGGGCTCCTCCGAAGTACTCCCTCCTCACCGCCCATATGATTGCCCGATTGACTTGGTTCCCGGGACTGTAGTACCCTCGGGCCGCATCTATTCTTTATCTATGTCGGAGGATCTGACGTTTAAAGAGTACATCGATAAAGCGCTGCACCTGGGTCACATACGACCGTCTAGATCTTCTGCAGCTAGCCCCATATTTTTCGTGCCCAAAAAAGAGGGCGACCTTCGCCCCTGTGTGGATTACCGTCGGCTCAATGCCATCACTATTAAGAACCGGTACCGGATTCCACTCATCTCTCCTCTTCTAGACCGTTTAACCCATGCCTCCGTGTATACCAAGTTGGATTTGCGGGGGGCCTATAATCTCGTCCGCATCCGAAAGGGAGACGAGTGGAAGACCGCCTTCTGTACGCGGTATGGCCTTTACGAGTATACAGTCATGCCCTTCGGCCTATGCAACGCCCCGGCCACCTTTCAGCATTTCATGAATGACATCTTCTCGGACATCCTGGACATATTTGTGGTGGTGTATCTTGATGACATATTCATTTTTTCTCACACATTGAAGGAACATGTCCAACATGTACGAGAAGTGTTGTCCCGGCTGCTACACCACTCGTTGTTTGTGAAACCCGAAAAATGCTTGTTCCATGTAACTAACGTGGAGTTTTTGGGGTTCAATATTACACCTGGTGGTCTAGCCATGAATCATGCCAAAGTACGGGCGGTCCTCGAATGGCCAACACCAAAAACCCTGAAATCCTTGCAATCCTTCCTGGGTTTCGCCAATTTCTATCGGCGTTTTATTTCTGGGTTTTCTTCTCTTGTGTCTCCTCTCACTTCCCTTACCAGTCCTCTTGTCCCGTTCGAATGGGAGGTGATGCACCAGCAGGCCTTTGACGCGTTGAAGAACGCCTTCACCACTGCCCCTGTGCTCCAGCACCCCGACCCTGACCAGCCATACGTAGTTGAGGCTGACGCCTCTTCCTTCGCATTGGGGGCTATCCTGTCACAAGCCTGTCCCAATACGGGGCGGCTACATCCTGTAGCCTTTCATTCACGTAAGTTTAACCCTGCAGAAACCCATTATACCGTAACAGAAAAAGAGCTGCTGGCGGTGATGGACGCCTTTCGTACCTGGCGTCATCACTTGTTGGGGGCCAAACATAAGGTCACGGTATACACAGACCACAGAAACTTGCAAGACCTGGCAGCCCTGAAATGCGTTAACAGCAGACAGGTCAGATGGCACCTGTTCTTCGCCGCTTTCGACTTTCGGATTCAACATCGCTCTGGTTCTGAGCATAGTAAGGCAGACGCTTTGTCCCGCTCCCCTGGGGGGGGTTCGTTACCTGTATTTCCTGACACGCTCTTGCCCCGGGGGCATGTTATTTGTACTTGTACTCCTCCTCTACCTCTACTCGAGGAGATCGCTCTTGGGTAAAAAAACACCCCGATCATTTGTCAGAATGGGATCCCTCCTTTCATAACGGTCTACCGTATGTACAGGACCGTCTAGTCCTCCCTACCACTGACACCAGAAACCTAGCCCTGGAGTGGTCACATGACGCCCCGGTCAATGGTCACCCAGGCCAGGCCCGCACCTTGGATCTCTTAAAACGCTGGTGTTGGTGGCCCTCCATGAGACGGGATGTGGGCTGTTACGTCGCCTCGTGCTCGGTCTGTGCTCAGGGCAAACATCGTAGGGGTCGTCCGTTGGGACTATTACGCCCATTACCCGTGCCGCCAAAGCCCTGGCACACCCTGAGCATGGACTTCGTGACTGATTTACCCAGGATTCAGGGGTATGACACCGTGTGGGTAGTGGTCGATGTCTTCACCAAAATGGCTCGTTTCGTTCCTTGTCATGGTATCCCTTCTGCCCCTGTCTTGGCCAAACTGTTCTTTGATTCCATTTTCTGCCTGTACGGCCTTCCTTCTGTCCTGGTGTCCGATCGTGGTTCTCAGTTTACTTCCCGTTTCTGGCGTGCCCTGACCGCTCTGCTAGGTATCGATGCACGGTTCTCCTCCGCTTACCACCCGGAAACCGATGGTCAGACGGAAAGAACAAACCAGTCCATGGAGCAGTATCTGCGTTGTTTGATGCTGCAGCAACAGACAACCTGGTTACAGAACATCCGTTATGCTGAGTTTGCCTACAACAACGCTACACACTCTTCCACGGGCTTCTCTCCGTTCTATGCCATGTATGGTCAGCATCCCCGATTCCTCCCTGTCCCTGACATTTCACCCTCCGAGAACCCTGCCGCCGCAGCCTGCATTCGAGATATGACGTCCCTCAATGCTCAGGTCCTCGTTCATCTGCAGGAGGCGCAGGCTTCCATGAAGGCCTCCTCGGACGCTAGTCGTACCATGGCACCCTTGTATCCCGTTGGTTCTCGGGTTTGGTTGTCCTCCCGTCATCTCCACTTAAAGGGTTGTCGCAAGCTGTTGCCCCGTTTCGTGGGTCCTTATGTCGTTTCCCGGGTCATCAACCCGGTGGCCTATCGCCTGGTTCTCCCTTCCTCTTGGCGGGTTCATCCTGTGTTCCATACCTCCCTCCTCAAGCCCTGTCCCTCCTCAACCCGTCTTCGCCCCTCTCCTGCCCCTGTTTCCCTGGGGGTGCCTGATGTTTTCGAGGTCTCAAACATTCTAGGGTCCCGTTTTCTTAGAGGTCGCCTGCAATACCTGGTCTATTGGTTGGGTTATGGTCCGGAGGAACGTTCCTGGGTCTCTGCCTCGGATGTCCAGGCCCCCCGGCTGGTTGCTCGGTTTCACCGGGAGCATCCTTCGTGCCCACGGGGTCGTGGGCCTTTGGGGGGGGGCTCTGTCATGTCTTCGGTACGTACCTCCGGCCTTGTCCCGTCATCCAGCACTCACTCTCCTCCACCTGTCCCCCAGGGCTCAAACAGGCAACCCGGTGTGGCTCGCGCGCTGGCGAAACAATCGCCGCACGCTATTCAGTCGCGCCTGCGGCCGTTTTTCCATTGGCAGTTGCCATGGAGATTAGGCAGCCGCTCGAGCCCTCGTACCGTGTTGACCCGGTCACGTGACTCGTCCATACGGTCATGTGCCCCGGGTTCACGGTCACGTGACTCCAATCATCGTCACGTGACCAGGAGGTGAACATATTTAAACCGGTCAGTACCTGTACTCCACGCTTCACAGCTGATTTCCTTGGAGACCCTGACTGGCGGCGAACTTACTCGTATTACTTACCCGGCTTCCTGAAACCTTGCTCTTGTTATTTGGACTTCCTGCGGATCATGTTTGGCTACGGCGACACCGGCTCCTCTGTTCAGCACGGCTCTTGACCTCGGACTGAATCACGGACTCCCTCTGGATCTTGCTCTTGGTTATTCCACGGACGGCTCTTCCTGGCTTCAGACCCATCTTTCTGCTCAACGGACTTCTCTTGGATCGTCCAGATCCCCTCGCTGCACGGTGGGTCACGCCTCCCAAGTGGTGGTTGTAAACAGACTGTTGGGACCCTTTATTCCGGTACAAAACTCTTCAGGTGGAGACTGACGAATTACATCTGGTCCTATCCGGTCCCTTGCCTGAGTGAGTCCTGGAACCATCCTCCCTTTCAGGTTCAACGTCCTTCCTATCAAGTCCCCGGTAAGACCCTGATTGTTCTCTGTTTTGATTACTCGTTGTGCCCTGCTTGCTTGGATTGTAATCATTGCCTTCCCTTACAGCTACCTGGGGGTTCCTGGTACTTCAGTTCCGGCTTCGGATCTTCTCCACCTGTGGCCTCAAGGGTTGCACAGGGAGTGATAAGTGATTCTCCCTGTGCGGCACTTGGGGACGGAGGTCTCCTATATCTTCACGACTCTCAACGCACAACAGGCACTGAGCAAAGTGCGGTAGAGACATGGAGCAATGTCCAGTAGGGACATAGAGCAATGCACAGGAGAGACATCATTCAGTGTCAAGGAGGTGCACAGAGCAATGCAACGAAAAAAAGAGACACTGGGCAAAGCACAAGAGAGACACTGAGCAATGCCCAGGAGAGACATTGAGCAATGCCCAAAAGAGACACTGAGCAATGAACAGGAAAGACATGGAGCAATGCACATGAGAGACACTGAGTAATGCAGAGGAGATACACTAAGAAATGCACAAGAGAGACATCAATCAGTGCCAAGCAGGGACACAGAGCAATGCAATGCAAAAGAGAGACACTGGGCAATGCACAAAAGAGACACTAAGCAATGCCTAACAGATACTCTGATCAATGAACAGGAGGGACATGGAACAATACATAAGAGAGACACTGAGCAATGCACATGAGAGACACTGAGAAATGCACATGAGAGACACAGAGCAATGCACAAGAGAGACACTGATCAATGAACAGGAGAGACCCTGATCAATGCACAAGGGAGACACTGAGCAATGCACATAAGAGACACTGAGCAAGGCACAAGAGAGACACTGAGCAATGAACAGGAGAGACACTGAGCAATGATCAGGAGAGACCCTGAGCAATGAACAGGAGAGACACTGAGCAATGCACTGGAGAAACACTAAACAATACACACAAGAGCGACAGAGGAATACGCAGGAGAGACATAGATTAGTGCGCAGGAGAGACATGAAGCAACGCTCAAGAGACGCACTGAGCAAAGTGCGGTAGAGACATGGTGCAATGTCCGGTAGGGACAAAGAGCAATGCACAAGAGAGACACTGAGCAATGATCAGGAGAGACCCTGAGCAATGATCAGGAGAAACACTAAACAATACACAGGAGAGCGACAGAGGAATACGCAGGAGAGCCATGGATCGGTGCGCAGGAGAGACATGAAGCAATACGAAAGAGAGGCACTGAGCAATGTGCGGTAGAGACATGGAGCGATGTCCGGTAGGGACACAGAGCAATGCACAGGAGAGACATCTATCAGTGCCAAGCAGGGACAAAGAGCAATGCAAAGCAAAAACGAGACACTGGGCAATGCACAAGAGAGACACTGAGCAATGCCTAGGAGAGACCATGATCAATGAACAGGAGATACATGCAGCAATGCACAAGAGAGACACTGAGCAATGCAAATGAGAGACACAGAACAATGCACAAGAGAGACACTGAGCAATGAACAGGAGAGACCCTGAGCAATGATCAGGAGAGACCCTGAGCAATGCACTGGAGAAACACTAAACAATGCACAGGAGAGCAACAGAGGAATACGCAATTTGCAGGAGAGACATGGATCAGTGTGCAGGAGAGACATGAAGCAATACGCAAGAGAGGCACTGAGCGAAGTGCGGTAGAGACATGGAGCAATGTCTGGTAGGGACACAGAGCAATGCAAAGGAGAGACACTGAGAAATGCACAAGAGAGACATCAATCAGTGCCAAGCAGGGACACAGAGGAATGCAATGCAAAAGAGAGACACTGGGCAATGCACAAGAGAGACAATGACCAATTCGCAGGAGAGAGCCTGAGCAATGAACAGGAGAGACATTAAACCATACACAGGAGAGCAACAGAGGAACACGTATGAGAGATATGGATCAGTGCGCAGGAGAGACATGAAGCAATGTGCAAGAGACGCACTGAGCAAAGTGCGGTAGAGACATGGAGCAATGTCCAGTAGGGACATAGAGCAATGCACAGGAGAGACATCATTCAGTGTCAAGGAGGTGCACAGAGCAATGCAACGAAAAAAAGAGACACTGGGCAAAGCACAAGAGAGACACTGAGCAATGCCCAGGAGAGACATTGAGCAATGCCCAAAAGAGACACTGAGCAATGAACAGGAAAGACATGGAGCAATGCACATGAGAGACACTGAGTAATGCAGAGGAGATACACTAAGAAATGCACAAGAGAGACATCAATCAGTGCCAAGCAGGGACACAGAGCAATGCAATGCAAAAGAGAGACACTGGGCAATGCACAAAAGAGACACTAAGCAATGCCTAACAGAAACTCTGATCAATGAACAGGAGGGACATGGAACAATACACAAGAGAGACACTGAGCAATGCACATGAGAGACACTGAGCAATGCACATGAGAGACACAGAGCAATGCACAAGAGAAACACTGATCAATGAACAGGAGAGACATGGAGCAATGCACAAGGGAGACACTGAGCAATGCACAAGGGAGACACTGAGCAATGCACAAGGGAGACACTGAGCAAGGCACAAGGGAGACACTGAGCAATGAACAGGACAGACACTGAGCAATGCACTGGAGAAACACTAAACAATACACACAAGAGCGACAGAGGAATACGCAGGAGAGACATGGATCAGTGCGCAGGAGAGACATGAAGAAATACGCAAGAGAGGCACTGAGCAAAGTGCGGTAGATACATGGAGCAATGTCCGGTAGAGACACAAAGCAATGCACAGGAGAGACACTGAGAAATGCACAGGAGAGACATCAATTCGTGCCAAGCAGGGACACAGAGCAATGCACTGCAAAAGAGAGACACTGGGCAATGCACAAGAGAGACACTGAGCAATGCCCAGGAGAGACCCTGAGCAATGCCCAGGAGAGACCCTGAGCAATGCACATGAGAGACCCTGAGCAATGCACATGAGAGACCCTGAGCAATAAACAGGAGAGACATGGAGCAATGCACAAAGGAGACACTGAGCAATGATCAGAAGAGACCCTGAGCATTGCACATGAGAGACACTGAACAATGCACAAGCGAGACACTGAGCAATGCACATGAGAGACCCTGAGCAATAAACAGGAGAGACATAGAGCAATGCACAAGAGAGACACTGAGCAATGCACATGAGAGACACTGAGCAATGCACACGAGATACACTGAGCAATGCACATGAGAGAGCCTGAGCAATAAACAAGAAAGACATGGAGAAATGCACAAAGGAGACACTGAGCAATGATCCGATGAGCCCCTGAGCAATGATCAGGAGAGACCCTGAGCAATGCACTGGAGAAGCACTAAACAATGCACAGGAGAGTGACAGAGGAATACGCAGGAGAGACATGGATCAGTGCGCAGGAGGGACATGAAGCAATGCACAAAAGAGTCACTGAGCAAAGTGCAGTAGAGACATGGAGCAATGTCCGGTAGGGACACAGAGCAATACACACGAGAGATACTGAGAAATGCACAAGAGAGACATCAATCAGTGCCAAGCAGGGACCCAGAGCAATGCAAAGCAATAGAGAGACACTGGGAAATGCACAATAGAGACACTGAGCAATGCCCAGGAGAGACCCTGATCAATGAACAGGAGAGACATGGAGCAATTCACAAGAGAGACACTGAGCAATCCACATGAGAGACACTAAGCAATGCACAAGAGAGACACTGAACAATGCACAAGAGAGACACTGAGCAATGCACATGAGAGGCACTGAGCAATTCACAAGAGAAACATCAAATAATGCCAACGAGGGACAAAGAGCAACGTAATGCAAAAGAGACACACTGAGCAATGCACTGGAGAAACCCTGATTAATGAACAGGAGAGACATGGAGCAATGCACAAGAGAGACACTAAGAAATGCACATGAAAGACACTAAGAAATGCACATGATTGACACTGAGCAATGCACATGCGAGGCACTGAGCAATGACAGAAGAGACCCTGAGCAATGAACAGGAGAGACATATAGCAATGCACAAGCGAGACACTGAGCAATGCACATGAGAGACACTGAGCAACGCCTAGGAGAGACCCCGATTAATGAACAGGAGAGACATGCAGCAATGCACAAGAGAGACACTGAGCAATGCACATGAGAGACACTGAGCAATGCACAAGAGAGACACTGAGCAATGCACAAGAGAGACACTGAACAATGCACAAGAGAGACACTGAAAAATGCACAAGAGAGACACCGAGAAATGCACATGAGAGACACTGAGCAATGCACATGAGAGACACTGAGAAAGACACTCAGAAATGCACAAGAGAGACACTGAGCAATGCACATGAGAGACACTGAGCAATGCACAAGAGAGACAGCAAACAATGCCAAGGAGGGAAAAAGAGCAACGTAATGCACTAGAGAGACACTGAGCAATGCACATGAGAGACACAGAGCAATGCACAAGAGAGACACTGAGCAGTGAACAGGAGAGACCCTGAGCAATGATCAGGAGAGACCCTGAGCAATGCACTGGAGAAACACCAAACAATGCACAGGAGAGGGACAGAGGAATACGCAATACGCAGGAGAGACATGGATCAGTGCGCAGGAGAGACATGAAGCAATACGTAAGAGACGCACTGAGCAAAGTGAGGTAGAGACATGGATCAATGTCCGGCAGGGACACAGAGCAATGCACAGGAGAGACACTGAGAAATGTACAAGAGAGACATCAATCAGTGCCAAGCAGGGACACAGAGCAATGCAATGCAAAACAGAGACACTGGGCAATGCACAAGAGAGGCAATGAGCAATGCCCAGGAGAGACCCTGAGCATTGAACAGGAGAGACACTAAACAATACACAGGAGAGCGACAGAGGAATACGCATGAGAGACCTGGATCAGTGCGCAGGAGAGACATGAAGCAATGGGCAAGAGACGCACTGAGCAAAGTACGGTAGAGACATAGAAAAATGCACAGGAGAGACACTGAGAAATGCACAAGAGAGACATCAAGCAGTGCCAAGGAGGGGCACAGAGCAATGCAACGCAAAAAAGGGACAGTGGGCAATGCACAAGAGCGACACTAAGCAATGCACATTAAAGACACTGACCAATGCACATGAGAGACACTGAGCAATACACAAGAGAGACATTGAGCAATGAACAGGGGAGACCGTAAGCAATGAACAGGAGAGACCCTGAGCAATGAACAGGAGAGACACTAAACAATACACAGGAGAGCGACAGAGGAATACACAGGAGAGACATGGATCAGTGCACAGGAGAGACATACGGCAATGCGCAAGAGAGGCACTGAGCAAAGTGCAGAAGAGACATGGAGCAATGTCCGGTAGGGACACAGAGCAATGCACTGGAGAGACACTGAAAAAAGCACAAGAGAGACATCAATCAGTGCCAAAGAGGCGTAAGGTGCAATGAACTCAAAAAAGAGACATTGGGAAATGCACAAGAGAGACACTGAGCAATGCCCAGGAGAGAACCTGAGCAATGAACGGGAGAGACATGGAGCAATGCACATGAGAGACACTGAGCAATGCCCAGGAGAGACAATGAGCAATGAACAGGAGAGACATGGAGCAATGTACAAGAGAGACACTGAGCAATGCACATGAGAGACACTGAGCAATACACAAGAGAGACACTGAGCAATCAACAGGAGAGACCCTGAGCAATGATCAGGAGAGACCCTTATCAATGCACTGGAGAAACACTAAACAATACACAGGAGAGCGCAGAGGAATACGCAAGAGAGACATGGATCAGTGCGCAGGAGAGACATGAAGCAATGCGCAAGAGAGGCACTGAGCAAAGTGCAGTAGAGACATGGAGCAATGTCCGGTAGAGAGACAGAGCAATGCACAGGAGACACTGATAAATGCACAAGAGAGACATCAATCGGTGCCAAGCAGGGACAAAGAGCAATGCAAAGCAAAAGAGAGACACTGGGCAATGCACAAGAGAGACACTGAGCAATGCCTAGGAGAGACCCTGATCAAAGAACAGGGGAGACATGGAGCAATACACAAGAGAGACACTGAGCAATGCACATGAGACACAGAGCAATGCACAAGAGAAACACTGAGCAATGAATAGGAGAGACCCTGAGCAATGATCAGGCGAGACCCTGAGCATTGCACTGGAGAAACACTAAACAATGCACAGGAGAGCGACAGAGGAATACGCAATACGCAGGAGAGACATCGATCAGTGCGCAGGAGAGACATGAAGCAATACACAAGAGAGGCACTGAGCAAAGTGCGGTAGAGACATGGAGCAATTTCGGTTAGGGACACTGAGAAATGCACAAGAGAGACATCAATCAGTGCCAAGCAGGGACACAGAGCAATGCAATGCAAAGGAGAGACACTGAGCAATGCCCAGGAGAGACCCTGAGCAATGAACAGGAGAGACACTAAACCATACACAAGAGAGCAACAGAGGAATACGCATGAGAGACATGGATCAGTGTGCAGGAGAGACAGGAAGCAATGTGCAAGAGACGCACTGAGCAAAGTGCGGTAGAGACATGGAGCAATGTCCAGTAGAGTCATAGAGCAATGCACAGGAGAAACATCAATCAGTGCCAAGGAGGGGCACAGAGCAATGCAACACAAAAAAGAGACACAGGGCAATGCACAAGAGAGACACTAAGAAATGCACATGAGAGAG
Source organism: Ambystoma mexicanum (assembly GCF_040938575.1). Lineage (NCBI taxonomy): Eukaryota > Metazoa > Chordata > Amphibia > Caudata > Ambystomatidae > Ambystoma > Ambystoma mexicanum. The sequence continues at coordinate 341,433,157 of NC_090921.1, read as the reverse complement.
ACAGAGCAATGCACAAGAGAGACACTGAGCAATGCCCAGGGGAGACCCTGAGCAATGAACAGGAGAGACATGGAGCAATGCACATGAGAGACACTGAGCAATGCACACGAGATGCACTGAGCAATTCACATGAGAGACCCTGAGCAATAAACAAGAGAGACATGGAGAAATGGACAAAGGAGACACTGAGCAATGATTAGATGAGCCCCTGAGCAATGATCAGGAGAGACCCTGAGCAATGCAATGGAGAAGCACTAAACAATGCACAGGAGAGTGACAGAACAATACGCAGGAGAGACATGGATCAGTGCGCAGGAGAGACATGAAGCAATGCGCAAAAGAGTCACTGAGCAAAGTGCGGTAGAGACATGGAGCAATGTCCGGTAGGGACACAGAGCAATACACACGAGAGACACTGAGAAATGCACAAGAGAGACATCAATCAGTCCCAAGCAGGGACCCAGAGCAATGCAACGCAAAAGAGAGACACTGGGAAATGCACAAGAGAGACATTGAGCAATGCCCAGGAGAGACCCTGATCAATGAACAGGAGAGACATGGAGCAATGCACAATAGAGACACTGAGCAATCCACATGAGAGACACTGAGCAATGCACAAGAGAGACACTGAACAATGCACATGAGAGACACTGAGCAATGCACATGAGAGACACTGAGAAAGACACTGAGCAATGCACAAGAGAGACACTGAGCAATGCACATGAGAGACACTGAGCAATGCACAAGAGAGACACCAAATAATGCCAAGGAGGGACAAAGAGCAACGTAATGCAAAAGAGACACACTAAGCAATGCACTGGAGAAACCCTGATTAATGAACAGGAGAGACATGGAGCAATGCACATGAGAGACACTAAGAAATGCACATGAAAGACACTAAGAAATGCACATGAGTGACACTGAGCAATGCACAAACAAGACACTGAGCAATGACAGAAGAGACCCTGAGCAATGAACAGGAGAGACATGGAGCAATGCACAAGAGAGACACTGAGCAATGCACATGAGAGACACTGAGCAATGCACAAGAGAGACACTGAGCAATGCTTTGGAGAAATACTAAACAATGCAGAGGAGAGCGACAGAGGGAAACGCAGGGGAGACATGGATCAGTGCACAGGAGAGACATGAAGCAATGTGCAAGAGAGTCACTGAGAAAAGCGCGGTAGAGACATGGAGCAATGTCTGGAATTGACACAGAGCAATACACAGGAGAGACACTGAGAAATGCACAAGAGAGACATCAATCAGTGCCAAGCAGGGACACAGAGCAATGCAACGCAAAAGAGAGACACTGGGAAATACACAAGAGAGACACTGAGCAATGCCCAGGAGAGACATGGAGACATGCACAATAGAGACACTGAGCAATGCACATGAGAGACACTGAGCAATCCACAAGAGAGACACTGAACAATGCACAAGGGAGACTGAGCAATGCACATGAGACACTGAGCAATGCACATGAGCGACACAGAGAAATGCACAAGAGAGACTCCAAACAATGCCAAGGAGGGACAAAGAGCAACGTAATGCAAAAGAGAGACTGAGCAATCCATTGGAGAAACCCTGATCAATGAACAGGAGAGACATGGAGCAATGCACAAGAGAGACACTGAGCAATGCACATGAGAGACCCTGATCAATGAACAAGAGAGACATGGAGCAATTCAGAAGAGAGACACTGAGCAATGCACATGAGAGACACTGACCAATGCACATGGGAGACACTGACCAATGCACATGGGAGACACTGAGCAATGCACAAGAGAGACACTGAGCATTGAACAGGAGAGGCCCTGAGCAATTATCAGGAGAGACCCTTATCAATGCACTGGATAAACACTAAACAATACACAGAAGAGCGACAGAGGAATATGCAGGAGAGACATGGAGCAATGCACATGAGAGACACTGAACAATGCACAGAAGAGAGACTGAGAAATGCACAAGAGAGACACCAAACAATGCCAAGGAGGGACAAAGAGCAAAGTAATGCAAAAGATAGACTGAGCAATCCACTGGAGAAACCATGATAAATGAACAAGAGAGACATGGAGCAATTCAGAAGAGAGACACTGAGCAATGCACATGAGAGACACTGACCAATGCACATGAGAGACACTGACCAATGCACATGAGAGACACTGAGCAATGCACATGAGAGACACTGACCAATGCACATGAGAGACACTGAGCAATGCACAAGGGAGACACTGAGCAATGAACAGGAGAGGCCCTGAGCAATTATCAGGAGAGACCCTTATCAATGCACTGGAGAAACACTAAACAATACACAGAAGAGCGACAGAGGAATACCCAGGAGAGACATGGAGCAATGCACATGAGAGACACTGAGCAATGCACAGGAGAGACACTGAGAAATGCACAAAAGAGACATCAATCAGTGCCAAGCAGGGACACAGAGCAATGCACTGCAAAAGAGAGACACTGGGCAATGCACAAGAGAGACACTATGCAATGCCTAACAGAGACTCTGATCAATGAACAGGAGAGACATGGAGCAATGTACAAGAGAGACACTGAGCAATGCACATGAGAGACACTGAGCAATGCACATGAGAGACACTGAGCAATGCACAAGAGAGACACTGATCAATGAACATGAGAGACACTGATCAATGAACATGAGAGACTCTGATCAATGAACAGGAGAGACATGGAGCAATGCACAAGGGAGACACTGAGCAATGCACATGACAGACACTGAGCAGTGCACAAGAGAGACACTGAGCAATGAACAGGAGAGACCCTGAGCAATGATCAGGAGAGACCCTGAGCAATGAACAGGAGAGACACTGAGCAATGCACTGAAGAAACACTAAACAATACACACAAGAGCGACAGAGGAATACGCAGGAGAGACATGGATCAGTGCGCAGGAGAGACATGAAGCAATGCGCAAGAGACGCACTGAGCAAAGTGCGCTAGAGACATGGCGCAATGTCCGGTAGCGACAAAGAGCAACGCACAGGAGAGACACTCAGAAATGCACAAGAGAGACCCTGAGCAATGAACAGGAGAGACATGGAGCAATGCACAAGAGAGGCACTGAGCAATAAACAGGAGAGACCCTGAGCAATAAACAAGAGAGACATGGAGCAATTCAGAAGAGAGACACTGCGCAATGCCCATGAGAGGCACTGACCAATGCACATGAGAGACACTGAGCAATGCACAAGAGAGACACTGACCAATGAGCAGGAGAGGCCCTGAGCAATTATCAGGAGACACCCTTATCAATGCACAGGAGAAACACTAAACAATACACAAAAGAGCGACAGAGTAATATGCAGGAGAGACATGGAGCAATGCACATGAGAGACACTGAACAATGCACAGGAGAGACACTGAGAAATGCACAAGAGAAACATCAATCAGTGCCAAGCAGGGACACAGAGCAATGCAATGCAAAAGAGAGACACTGGGCAATGCACAACAGAGACACTATGCAATGCCTAACAGAGACTCTGATCAATGAACAGGAGAGACATGAAACAATTTACAAGAGAGACACTGAGCAATGCAAATGAGAGACACTGAGCAATGCACATGACAGACACTGAGCAGTGCACAAGAGAGACACTGAGCAATGAACAGGAGAGACCCTGAGCAATGATCAGGAGAGACCCTGAGCAATGAACAGGAGAGACACTGAGCAATGCACTGGAGAAACACTAAACAATACACACAAGAGCGACAGAGGAATACGCAGGAGAGACATGGATCAGTGCGCAGGAGAGACATGAAGCAATGCGCAAGAGACGCACTGAGCAAAGTGTGGTAGAGACATGGAGCAATGTCCGGTAGGGACAAAGAGCAATGCACAGGAGAGACACTCAGAAATGCACAAGAGAGACCATGAGCAATGAACAGGAGAGACATGGAGCAATGCACAAGAGAGACACTGAGCAATAAACAGGAGAGACCCCGAGCAATGATCAGGAGAGACCCTGAGCAATGATCAGGAGAGACCCTGAGCAATGATCAGGAGAAACACTAAACAATACACAGGAGAGCGACAGAGGAATACGCAGGAGAGCCATGAATCAGTGCGCAGGAGAGACATGAAGCAATACTCAAGAGAGGCACTGAGCAAAGTGCGGTAGAGACATGGAGCAATGTCCGGTAGGGACACAGAGCAATGCACAGGAGAGACACTGAGAAATGCACAAGAGAGACACCAAACAATGCCAAGGAGGGACAAAGAGCAACGAAATGCAAAAGAGAGACTGAGCAATCCACTGGAGAAACCCTGGTCAATGAACAGGAGAGACATGGAGCAATGCACAAGAGAGACACTGAGCAATGCACATGAGAGACACTGAGCAATGCACATGAGAGACACACTGAGCAATGCACATGAGAGACACTGAGCAATGCACATGCGAGACACTGAGCAATGAACAGCAGAGACCATGAGAAACGAACAGGAGACACAAGGAGTAATTCAAAACAGAGACACTGAGCAATACACAGGAAAGACCCATAGCAATGAACAGGAGAGTCATTGAGTGATGATTGGGAGATACACTGGGCAATGCACAAGAGAGACACTGAGCAATGCCCAGGAGAGACCCTGAGCAATGCACATGAGAGACCCTGAGCAATAAACAGGAGAGATATGGAGCTATGCACAAAGGAGACACTGAGCAATGATCAGAAGAGACCCTGAGCAATGCACATGAGAGACACTGAGCAATGCACAAGAGAGACACTGAGCGATGAACAGGAGAGACCCTGAGCAATGATCAGGAGAGACCCTGAGCAATGAACAGGAGAGACACTGAGCAATGCACTGGAGAAACACTAAACAATACACACAAGAGCGACAGAGGAATACGCAGGAGAGACATGGATCAGTGCGCAGGAGAGACATGAAGCAATGCGCAAGAGACGCACTGAGCAAAGTGCGGTAGAGACATGGAGCAATGTCCGGTAGGGACAAAGAGCAATGCACAGGAGAGACACTCAGAAATGCACAAGAGAGACCCTGAGCAATGATCAGGAGAGACCCTGAGCAATGAACAGGAGAGACACTGAGCATGCACTGGAGAAACACTAAACAATACACACAAGAGGGACAGAGGAATACGCAGGAGAGACATGGATCAGTGTGCAGGAGAGACATGAAGCAATGCGTAAGAGACGCACTGAGCAAAGTGCGGTAGAGACATGGAGCAATGTGAGAGACACTCAGAAATGCACAAGAGAGACCCTGAGCAATGAACAGGAGAGACATGGAGCAATGCACAAGAGAGACACTGAGCAATAAACAGGAGAGACCCTGAGCAATGATCAGGAGAGACCCTGAGCAATGATCAGGAGAAACACTAAACAATACACAGGAGAGTGACAGAGGAATACGCAGGAGATCCATGGATCAGTGCGCAGGAGAGACATGAAGCAATACTCAAGAGAGGCACTGAGCAAAGTGTGGTAGAGACATGGAGCAATGTCCGGTAGGGACACAGAGCAATGCACAGGAGAGACACGGAGAAATGCACAAGAGAGACATCAATCAGTGCCAAGCAGGGACACACAACAATGCAATGCAAAAGAGAGACACTGGGCAATGCACAAGAGAGACACTGAGCAATGCCCAGGAGAGACCCTGAGCAATGCACATGAGAGACCCTGAGCAATAAACAGGAGAGACATGGAGCAATGGACAAAGGAGACACAGAGAAATGATCAGAAGAGACCCTGAGCAATGCACATGAGAGACACTGAGCAATGCACAAGAGAGACACTGAGCAATGCACATGAGAGACCCTCAGCAATAAATAGGAGAAGGCCATGCACCCAACACCAAAGTTATAAGCACTGCAGTTATAAGCCACAATGGGTGTGATATGCCGTGGTGGTTGTGGCCAGGACCTAGAGTCTTGGGGGCATGGCAGAAGGCCATGCACCCAAAACCAAAGATATAAGCACTGCAGGTATAAGCCACAATGGTTGTGATATGCTGCAGTGGTTGTGGCCAGGACCAAACGTTTTGGGTGCATGGCCAAAGGCTATGCACCCAAGACTGAAGTTATAAGCACTGAAGTTATAAGTCAGCATGGGTGTGATGTCGTGCGGTGGTTGTGTGCACGACCTAGAGTCTCAGGTGCATGGCCAAAGGCCATGCACCCAAGACCAAAGTTATAAGCAGTGAAGTTATAAGCCACCATGGTTTTGATATGCTGCGATGGTTGTGGGTAGGACCTACAGACTTGGTTGTATGGCCGTAGGGTGTAGGTCATAGGTTATACATCCAAAACTATAGGCCCTGCCTACAGCCACTGCACCATATTACTACCATAGATCAGACATATAGATTCGAATTTGTATGAAACGTATGAAATTATACCTACTGTTTAATTTGTTGAGATTAGATATATTTCTTACATGACGTTAGTACTTGGAGGAAATATGCTTTTCCAATTTCCGTGATAAAAGAAAAGAGCATGTTAGTGTTTGGATTTTATAAAGACTTATTACATTGTAATAATAGACATTTTAGCTATTTTCTGACCCTCATATTGACTTTACAAACCAGTGTACTGTGCATTTTGCTCAGTTTCTGTGTTTGTTTTTGAAATCATTGGGTCTGGGGGAAAAAAAATCCTTGCCGGATTAAAAAAACCCTTTCTTTGCTATGCTACAAATTATTTTTTGTTTCCTTTGAGTGTTCACTTATTGTTTCTGATTAATGTTCTTTAAACAGTTAGATACCTGTTGGCGTATTCTAACTGTGTATGTTTGGTTACAAATCTGTGGTCTTCATTTATCTGCGTGGTTGTTGTACAATCTTGGGCAGTTAGATACCTGTTGGCGTATTCTAACTGTTTATAGTCTATTACTGGAATTATTGTTAATGTTGAAGTACACATTAGTTATTAAATTTTGTCTTTAAGAAGATTAAATACGCATTTGTAAGATTAGCTGGCAATCTCTGCTTTAGAGTAATGGTAATATCATTACATTCGAACCATCCACATTTCTTTTTAACATATGCAGTGTAGTGACCTGCATTGGGTGTGGCTCCTGCATGGTAGATTATACCTAGATTATACCTATTGTTGTGAAGGTTTTCTTACCAAGTGACACTTGCCCGTGTGTGAATCCAGTCAGCTTGCAGTTGTTTTTGGTACCATCTGCATTGTAACGTAGAAGCATTAGTATTATGTAATTACTATGTGTTTGTATTAGTAAGGTGGAGCGATTATTTGAATTGCAGAGAGTACATAATCTGCCTACATAATCTGCCATGGTTTTCATTTTGTAGAAGTTGCTGAAATGGAATGGATTCACAATTAGGTATGGATACATACACAAATCTCTCATTAGGGATTTGTTCCTGTGTCACATTGTTACAGAGAGTGCATGTATGTTTCCACATGTATGAAATCTGGAACGTTTGTTGCATTTCTATGAAGGACTAACATTTGCAAACACAATTGGTCTGTCCTGGGTAAGTAAATGTTGTTAACAATTGGTGGCAATTGAAATAGAATATTCATTGCTACATTTGCGTAGCAATTTACACCAGTTTCATTTGAAAATTTGAATGGACCAGATAGTTCTGTCTCCAGGTTTCTGTTCCTTCTTTGAAAAAGTACCTGATTTACTTTCCCTAATAGGTTATTCTTTCCTTGTGGTATTTGATGAAGTATTAGCTTCTTTTGTTTTCTTTGAAGGATTTGCAGTCAGATCCTGTTGCATATCTATTAGACTTAGTTTTCTTTTACAACGTTTTCCTTTCTCTGGAACAGGATATGATTTCAGATGGGGGGGTGTACAGTGAACGCAGTCTATTGTATTCTAAAATGCAAGGAATATCAGCGTTCACTTTACTTGCATCAAAGTTGATTAGAAATAGACAGTCAAGTGTACATAAGCGTGATAGTGCTAAGTAGCTCATGCCTTCTTTGAAGACGGTGTTTCCTATATCTATCATTGCTTTGTCTAGGGTAAGACCTTGGGATTTATGAATGGTGACTGCATATGCAAGAGTTAGAGAAATGTGTTCTCTACGTGAATACATGTCTTTGAAGAGAAGGAACCGAGCTGCTGAGCGCCCTATCCTTTTTACTTCTGAAAGTTTGTCAAAGAGAATATTGACAAACTGAATGTTGTTCTCACGTGGGTATGTTTGAAAACCAACAACTGTACCAAGTGCCCCATTAACTAGTCCTTGCTCCACGTCAAGGTTACGTTTAAGCATTACTCTACAATTTAAGGATAATTTTAATATTTTTTCCAACCCAGCTGGGTTGGAGATTACATTTTCTAAGGTATTAAGTCTTGTTGTGGCTTGCTGACACATGGGTAGTGTCATACCATGTACGTCCAGTTTGTCTGTGGAGCAAATTTCAATTATTTGTTGCATTTCTTTTTTTAACATTGTTTCATTGAATTTGAAATGGCTTGCAAGAATTGGCAGTAAGGCCACACAATTGACATTTTTCTGTGCTAATTGTTACATGACATCAGTAGCACATGCGTTATCACCATAAAGTGCATGGATGTGCCGGTTTTTCAATATTGCTTGTGCTTCTTGAGATAGTATACCAATTCTAATACTTTTAAAAATGTTGGTGTAAGTGAGGTCTGCAGATTGACGCATGTTTTCTGTTAATTATCTGTATTGGAAATATTGCCACAGGTTGACATTTCCTATGCTGCCAACAGTTTTACGGCAGAGTTTGTGTCCTAAGATTTTAAAAATAGGTTAAACTTTCACTGGTGTCAATTGTAGAACATCTCCGAAAACGATAATGTGTTTTCCTGCAAAGAGTTCTTCATAGTTTGTTTTAAGTACTTCTTGCAATCTGAGGTGAATCAAAGCCAACATTAGGTTGGAGACCATGCTCACTTCATCTATTAGTAGCATTTTTATTTGTTTTAATACTCTGCGTGGTTCCATTGCAGCTTCTGCAGAAAGTTTGTAATAGTCTAATTTGTTTTGGTGTTCTACTGGAAGGAGTGTTAATCGGTGTAAAGTGACACCACCTATGTTCTAGGCAGCTAAACCTGTGGGGGCAGTTACAACAGCTGACAGTTTGTTGTTTGTCAATTGTTGAAGGAACCTGCTGATGATTTTGATTAAGAATGTTTTTCCTGAACCAGCTTCACCACTGACGTACAGAAGTATAGGTTTGAAATTTTGGCAGGTACATTCTTTATTTTCGTGTTGTACACCATGTGCAATTTCTTTTGTTACTTCTTCAAAAATGGTGCAACAATCTTTGTTAAGTTTTGATTGTAGTATAGTTAAGTCTTCTATATCTTGTTCATATTGACACAAGGTATTTCTACTTCATTTGCTATTAGTGTCTGTCCTAGTGGTTCTTGACTTCCTGTTGCGGAATGTTGACTACTGTCCGAAGTGTCCTTATCTAGTTGGGCCTGGAGTTCTTCTTCGTGTTGCTGTTCATTGTGCAACATTGTTTTGTACTGCGTAAAGTTCACATCAGTGATAGCGCTTTCATATGCTTTGAAAGTGTCTTCATAGCAGTCATAGTTATCTAATATCTCTTCCTCTTTTCTCCATGGTTTAAACAGTTGTAGCAGGGACATGTAATATAGTTCTTTCTGTTGAGGAGTTTTTAATGACAATTTGACATGATTAATTAGACAATTTGACATGATTAATTAAGCTTCGTTTGGTAAATTTCACTAAGCTGCCTTCACAATCTGTCACTCTATATCTAACTTTGCTTTCTTCGGGTTTTATATTGTTTTTGTATGCAAAGTTTTGGGCTATGTGGTATAGACACATGCTTTCCAAAGTGGTACTCGTGTTTGGGTAGTATGTGTCCAGTAAATTGTTTTTTAAAATGTCTTGGCTGTTGGGATAATTTTTGGCAATTGTTTCTATGTCCTCATATGATTTGAGGACCAAGACCTAGCCATACTATATTTTCTGATTTTCCATACAAATCAGTACCGGTTAAACGATATGCAGCTTCATAGGTGCCACATTCTCTATGAGAGAGAATTTTTATGCCTAGGCTGTACAATGTCTGAGATAGTGTTTTGTCTGATGATAGGTCATTCCAGAGGTCTTCAAGCTCTGTTTTTTCTGCTTTAGTTAAGTAGGCTGTAACATATCGTGCAACTGAAGTAGAATTGTCTGCAATGTACTGCACATCTATGTTTGCATTCCAGGAGGGCAATGACTGCATTGTAATCATTGATATATTTAGATTCTTCTGTTCCTTTTATGTAATACATGTTCTTAGGTGATTTACCTTTAACACTATGTCAAACTGAAGACATGAAGTTGTTCACTTCACCTGTTTCAGTAACTGGTCTAGGGAAACCAATGCGGCATTTGGTGTAGTATTTCCCTTTGCTTTTGTATTTGCGATGACAATATTTGCCACATTTGTGTCTTTGAAATTGTACAATCTGGCCATGAAGGTCACTATGTGTCCTTTGTGAAGGGATTTCACAAGTGACATATTTTTGGATGAACTGCAAAACAGTGGCATCACTGTCCTCACCAAATTTAGGTGCATCTTTAATCCATAAAAGCATGTGGATATGTGGTGCTCTCTGGGTTGATATTCATTTCTCCAAAAGAAGTGTTGCACTTCTCCGAGGGGAAGAAATGTTTTATTACAAATAAAGTGTAGCATAGCAATGAAACGATGGTGGAAATATCTTGAAACATTAACAGGATCTAGAGAGCAAAGTACTGCAGGTGATAGTATATCTATGTTGGTTTTGTTGTTGTTTGATATGCGTAGGAAATCATGTAAATCTTCCCAGGCATATTCTGCACAACTTAATATAACAAACCAAGTGGGCGGTCCAAGGTTTCTGATCATACAACGTACATCCCCGTGCCGTTGGAACCAGTATTCTTTTGCACCACGCATGTTTGAAAACAGATTTGATATACTTGATTGTAAAACCTCATCTTTTTCTTGCACTTTTTGTATTAATTGCGTAGCTGACATATTTTGAAAGTGGGTTCCAGATTTCAATATGTGTGCAGCTCCGTAACATAGGGTTGCTAGTTCACTTTCAAAGAGTAGGTGGAATATGCATTCCACATATTGTCTAAATCTGGGATCTTCAGAATCCATTCGTAATGAGCGGTATTCTGATGCTGTTATCTGAGTGGGTCTATCATCGTATCTTCCTCCTTTGCCAGTAGGAAGTAGCAGTGGAAAAGCATGTGCTTCTATACTTTTTTTCCATATGCTCATTGGTGACCCTTTGGTTTGTCACATTTGGTAAGTTTCTAGTGCATCATCTATGCTCTCATTAGAGTGCAATGGATGAATTGTATAATGGTCCAAAAGAGTGGATACTGCAGCAGGATCCAGAAGTTCAAATTGACCAGTTTCTGATGACTCTTCAATTATTTCAGTTGTTTCCCTTAAGCTTTCTTCAATATTTCAATGTTTGTAGTATGCATTATTGTCTTTCAGATATTGCACAGCTTGTCTAACTTTATGCAAGTCCACGAGTTGTTGCCAAATTTTTTTGTCTTTTGTTGGTACACCATTTACTAAGACAATTAAAGAATGCTCTATTGGACGTTGCACTCCTAGAGTGTGCACATTTTCTGTCAGATATAATGGCAAATAAACTACTTTACCATGAATGCCTTTCACCTATTCAGAGGTAGGCAATTTTGCTGTTTTTGGTTGAAGGCGTATTATTGCTTGAAATGGGTGTACTGTTTGAATTATGATGCTCTCATACAAATTGAGTTGTTGCAGGGGTTTTGGTAGTGGGAATATTTCCAAGTCATTTGCGATAGCACGTGAAGGAGTTTGGTTGCTGTCAAGTTTTGTAGTGCAGTAACTGCAAAGTATTAAGGGTTCACTTACTTCATATTTGTTTTCTGCTAAAAGGTAGAGAGCTAATTCAAACCATTTGAAATCTTCATTGTCTTCTATTTTGTATGTTACGTCTATAGTTTTTGTGTTGATTTTGTAAAAAGTTCTGCGGTAACACACGCATGGTTTGGTACTTCAGCGGATGTACTTTTAAATTTTAGTATTTCCTTTTTGTATGTCTGTAATAGAAGGTTGCTATATGCAGAATTGTTGCTAGCCTATTCTAAAACCATTGCAATTTGTAAGTGGCTTTCACTTCCAAAATATTTTTTCTGGATACGGTCGATTTCTTCTTGTAGGTATTTCGGTGTACCATGCAGAAGAGTGTTATTTAAATTGGCTAGTTCTAAAGCTGGACTTTTAGCATAGTACAGTTTATACACTAGATTTCTTACATTTGAATGATGTGTTGATATCATTTTGATATCATGGAAGGTGCTTTTGCAAATAGGTCCCGAAATGCAGGCTAATGAATGCCCTTGTAGTCCTATGTATTTGCGCACTGGACAGGTATCCATATTTTGCAGCACTTTCATTTTGATTTTGTCTTTACCTTTCACATTCTGATTGAGGAAATGGCATAAAGATTTGAAAGATTTGTTAGGAATGTTACACATTGACGTACACGGCCATTTGTATACTGGATTGTCTGGTTCAGTCGAATGGAGAGGTAATTCTGAGTTTTTCTGGGGATACTTTTGTAAGCAGTTTTTCTTGTTCCATGATGGTATTATTGATTTTTTCATATCCTCGTCCACTGCTATGGATGGCAATTGTGTTTGTTTGATTTTGTTTGTATGCTTCTTCATTAAACTATGGTTCTGTGGTCGTTGTGTGACTCCATTCTCCTCCACAAATATTTAAGTCATGTTTGTTAACATTACGTTTATTGTAGTTTAGTACTTAGTTTTGTTAGTGGTTTCATATTATTTAAAACTAAAATAAATAACTTCCTTTTGAGAAGGATTGCACTGTCTACGAGAGCTTGTAGGATACATTTCCTATGGTAGGTTTTAAGGGTTGAGGATGATTTTGCTCCTCTTCTTATTATATTCTGAAGGACTCTGTGGCGGAACATTTTTGCTAAAATGTTTTTTTTACTATGGGTTCTTGCTAGTATATCAGGATTTATAGGAGCATTGTTAGCAGTAGTGGTAGCCGAATTCTTATAAAGCATTTTCTGTTTTGTGCCACATTTTGATTGAGGAGGCAAAGGTTCCTTTGTTTTGCTAAATTACTGTATTAGATGTTTTGTTTCAACGTTTTGTACAAACTCTGCTAGAGATCGATCCTTACTTTGGACACTTTTATTTTCATTTGCTCTATTTCTGCGTTTCTTTCTACGGACTTGCTTTTTGGTAGGCATTCTTTGGGGTCTGTTGAAAATAAAAATGTATGTGTGCTGTGTGCATGCGTGCATGAGTTTGATGGGGAAGATGTTTGTGGTGGTGTGTGAATGTGCATTGGGCAGTTATAATGAGTTGGGAAGGCTATTTTTCTATTTATATATGACTGCACTGTGCTTCAGATGAGAGTAGCAAGTGAGCTAGTGGTGAGGTGAAGCATTAATAGTAAATGTAAGGGTATAGAATGAAACCAGCTATTTCTTTTGTAGTACTAACATTCTAAGGCTTGTGTATGTTATTTGTGTTCCAAAGACACAGGGATTTGTGTGCCATTCTGCCTGTTAATCTTTATTTAATACATGGGGATTTGTGGGCAGAATGGTTCAGAAATTGATTATTTCTTTGGCGCGCAAATTACATAAAGAACCCACACAGTCTCTTCGAGGAAGAGTAAGAATATAAATTTTTGTGGATTGACCAGGTTTCTTCGGATATGTTGTTTGCAGTGTAGATGCTGTTGATTTTCAGGAGAGTGGTCTTCACTGCAATTGTAAAAGGAAGAAGTTAGTAATTTTGTGTATTTAAAGCAGTGATGTTAATGTACACGTTCATTTTTCAGCCTTCGTGGGAGTATTCTCGTTTGATATCTCAACACAGTGTATACGTGCCTTACATTTCACTATGTGCAGCCTTTATTTGCAGTATGTTAGTTGAACTTGCTTCACAAATTAGTACAATTTTCAGTTCATGAAATTCCCTTGTGTTTTTTCAGCTGTGTTGTACATAGCAGAGAGGTATGGAAGTGGTATGTCATTGTAGTAGATTGGAAAAATGTGCATACTTTCATATTATAAGTATGAATGTGAACAATCAGGAGCACCTGAGAGGGAGATGGCGCCACAGCAATCGGGAATGTTTTTTTCTCATATATGATCGCATTGGAAGTAGCATTAATTTAGGCGGAAGACAGTAAAAAATTGTTACCTCTTTAATGGAAAATGGAGCTTCGCGCCTAAATCGGGAGGGTTGGTACGTATGTATAGGTTATGCGGCAGATAGTAAGAAGAATTGCGATTTTTCAATCAAAAATCGGACGTTTCGCGCTTAAAGTGGGAGCATTGGTATGTAAGTTTTGACTATGCAGATTCAGTGGCATTAATTGGTTTAGATGGAATCATAAGAGTTGCATATGTACGCTGAATAAAATATGTATACCTGTACTTTTTAATCATGCATGTGGGTATGCATCGAGCTGTAAGTAGAAATCCGCAACACTTGCACAGTAGTTTTTGTAGTAGGTGCTTTGCAATGATATGGGACTTGCATTCAGATTGATCAACAGTACATTTGAAGTGCGGAACTTTGATGACGGAGTTAGATGTAGAGGTCTTAGATGTGATTGGTGGATGGTTGTGTGAGTGCCTAGCTGTGTCCAATGAGGGAATGGATTTGTGAGTGATGTGGAAAGGGTAGAAGGACTGGCTAAGAGTTACGTGCCGCCCGGACACCGCGCTTGTGCGCGGGTAGGGCGTGCCACATACAGGGTTTTACAGCAAATCCAGCATGGAAAGGGTACTCTTGGCATCAGCCAATCAGATGTTGACATTGTTGATTTGTGTAGAAAGAGAGTGTGTGTAGTGAAGATGGCAGAGGTGGAGAGAGTCCAGTTGGTAGTTGGTGCTCGGAGACATTATTGTCCATGGTTTACAGCACTATTCTGAATGTAGGCATGTGGCAAAGAATTTCGATCTGAGAGGAGTGGAGGTGGTGTGGAGCGCTGCGACGGATTGCAATGTAGAGGCAATTCTCCAAGTTTGCAGAGATATGCTTACGATGAACAGTCCCCATGTGGTAGTTTTGCACTATGGTGCTTGCCATTTGGGCTACGTGAGTTTCCCCTACTTTGTTGGGAGATTTGGAACAGTTGGTTCAAGCAGTCATCACCATCTTTCCAACTGCGAAAGTCATTTTTTCTGGCTTACTCCCTAGAGCAAAATGGGACAACAGTTCTGTGCTTTGTCCTGATCAAAGTATTGGTAGGTTTGCAATCAATTGCGGCATGCGTGCTTTCATGTTAAGAGCTCGTATGTTTTCTGCAGCCACGAGAACATTGTTTCCAGTAATGCAACTTATTTTGAAGCAGATGGTGTTTCTTTATCTTTTTTGGGAAATGCCATGTTCTTTTGGAATGTAAGGCTTGCTTTGGAGAAGGTTATGTAATGATTGTAGGAGTAAACTAATAAGAAACAAAACCCCAAAAAATACAAAATAACAGGTGTCTGTTCAGATCCCACCTTAAAGGGGAAAAGGGGAACACTATTTAAATGTACAGTCGTCACGCTCAGATCCTCTATATGTCCGCGGACATGGCGGTAGTCTGCAGGCAGCGCATACTACATACAGGGATTCTGGGGTGAAGAGGCATGTAAATGAGAATGAGCGGAGCCAGGGATTGGTCAGTAAAGTTCAGTGGGTGTGTTGTGAATGGAGAGATTTAGTGATAACGTCTTTTCCCTGATGGGAGAACAGACAGCTATGGTTGTGTGTGCTCGAAAACAGATTATCTGGATTTTGGGAGACTCATGGATACATTGGTTGAAGGTGCATGCAGAACGTTGCAGTATATCTGCAGATCTTGGATTCCCTCATGTGGAAGTGTACTGGCATGGGGAGCGTGGAATGAAGTGGCTGGACTTGGTACCTCTCTGTGCTACTTTACAGACAGAGCGTCATCCTGATATAATTATCATTCATTGTGGAGGAAACAGTTTAGGGCATGTGTCTGGAATTTCTTTGCAATTTGCAATGAAGGAGGGACTTGAGAAGGTCATGCACATGTTTCCAAATTGTCAAGTAATTTTTTCACATATTGCACAAAGACAAATGTGGCTGTGTTCTTCTTTATATGGTCCACAAATGGAGAAAGCGAGGCACAATGTCAATAAGGCTGTGCGTGCCTTTCTAAGAGATGTTGGTATGCCCTCTTTCCACAATGAAAATATTATGTTTCGTAGCACATTCATTTTTCACAGAGATGGAGTCCATTTTACATATGCTGGCAATCAGATTTTTCTACGAAATGTACAAAAAGCATTGCAACCTTTTTTGCTGTTTTAGTCACCTATTTTGCATTTCATGTTGAGGAATCCAAGTTTTTCAAACACACGCAACACCACCAAAAGGCTCTTTTCAGAGCCACCACTTACTGCCAGAGAAAAGTGCATTGGTTTTTCTACGGTTGCACCCTAAAATCTTGTCTGTCCTAGGACTGTCCGCAGACTTTTTAAAAAATGCGCGGAGGCCTACACCGTTTACTTGATAGTTCCTTTTATAAACAGAGAAAGGAGGCTCTTAAAAGAGCCTTTTTTTAAAAATGTTGTTTTATCTTTTTTTGGGGATTTTTTACACACGACACACTATGAGAGGAGTGGAAAGGAGGGTAAGGAAGGGACACCAATCATGAGGATAAGAAAGGGCAGGTGGAGAGAGAAAGATGTAGGGTGGCCCTTATTTAGGTAGGTAGCAGGTCTTCTGGTGCTCCGAGACCGAAGTCTCGAAAGCACTTCGAAGACTCTCCCCCCTGCAGAGTACTGCGTCGCAGTACATACACAATATTGTGACCTTTGAAAGGCAAGGGTCAACAGCATCGCGAATGGCCTGTGAGGCAGCTGGAGGGATGCACTCTCCCACAGGAGTGTCTCTTGTGGAGAGAGGATCGGACACTGAGGATGCTGCGGAGGAACTGAACCTACTACATTCTTTACACGGTACCACTTTGCAAATGTCTGCTCCGTGGAACAAAGTTAGGTGTCACTTCATGGTTGTCTTACCAAAGCTGTACGCACCAGGTCTCCCATGACTCAGCACCAAATTGCAATTTTTACAGGTGACCAGGTTTGCACGTGCTTTTGGGACGTTATCAAAAACGGTAAACAACCGCCACACCCACGACTCCCGGTGAGTGGTGGTAGTAGGGAGTTCCGCCACCTCATTCTCTTCATCCGCTTCTTCCTCGCTCTCTACATCCTCACGCGTATTTCCCTCTGCAGGCCCTTGAGGAGGTGGAGGCGGTGGAGGGTTTGGGGGTGGTGCTGAGGCTGATGTAGCAACAGCAGCCATGGATGCCATTAGGGTTGTTGAGATAATCTCCACTAGAACACTAAAAGCAGCAAATCTCAATCTACAATCTCCAGAAGTACAATGAAGATAAGCTCAGGGGTGTGGCCTTTTATAGGGGTGGAGGGGTGCGCCTCGTGACCATATCAATCACTCAAAAGCATTGAAAAAGTTCCAAACAATATGTGGAAAGCTAGGGCTATTGTATGGGACATGTGAAATGGTGATTTGTATTGTAAAATAACTTTGGCTTGTCTGCATAAGTTCTTTTGGTATGTTGCGGAAGCAGACCAAAGTGCTGAAATTGGGGCACACGCTCAGCATGGGTGCGGTCACATGATGACGTTGTGAACACATCCGCGAAGGTATGGGTGCCTGCAGGACACCAAATGCACAGGAACGGTGGTGCGCATGCGCGCGGGAGTTCTACGGACAGTGTTCGGGTCCTGAAACTAATTAAAAGTGCGACACAAGTGAGAAGGACAGTTACGGACAGGCGCGATGTTCGCAGGACTTACGGATGTGGTGCGCATGTGCGAGATGTTCTGCTCACTGTACGGGCAGGTACAGTGTCCTTAGGACAGCTCCATTTTGTTTGACTACGGACATGCCACGCACCGCGGCTGTTCTACGGACAGCTCCATCTTTGCTGCGGACGGTACGGACAGGTATAGTGTCCTTAGGACATCCATATTTCATTAATTATGGACAGGCAGAACAGGCGCTCTGTCCGCAGACATTTTAAATCTTTTTTTAAAAAAAAATGTGATGCACAAAATTCCATTAAAAATTTTAAAATAACATAACTTTTTTTTATTAAACACATACACAAAAATTAAGACAGAGAGGGGGAGGCAGACACTGAAACAAATATAGTGGAATGAAGGGTTTCCAAAGGCTCGTTGTGAGGGGATGAAGGGATGGAAGTTTTGTCGAAACGTTTATATTGTTCTTCAGGGTTTGGGGATAGTTCACTGGGAAATGGAGAAGGGGGACAGGTACAGGTAGGACAGTGGTATCTTATTTTTCTTTTGACGTACTCCTCCACAAATTGCCTTAATCCGTTAAAATTCTCTTTTAGCACGACCACTTTGCCTTCTATGCGTTTCAAGGTGTCTTCTACTGTGTCTTTTGGTGGACATTCTTCATTTTTTACCTGGTCTGTTAAAAATAAATATATATATGTTAAGTGTCCATAAAGTACTGACTACTAATTTGCTTATGCAGAGAAGTGTGTACCATTATTATCGCTATCTTCCGACATTTCGCCATGCAGAAAGTTCTCCTCCAGCCAGTCCAAAGTACTGCACATTTCTGTGTCAAAACAACAGAAATACATTATTTGTTCTGCACCTCATACAAAAAGTGTACCAACATACACGAAAAATGTAGTTCACTTACTACTTTCTTGTAATTTGTATTTGTTGTGTTGTGTTCGTCTACTGTTGCTCCTAGCTGTACAGTTTCTGTGAGATAATTACGTTGGAGGCTTCTCTTTTTTTGGTATGGTATAATCCATTCCATTACACATGGTATTTATATGGCTGGGTTATGTGTGAGATGTGTAGGATCCAATGGTTATTTATTACTACTTACAATGTCTTTATGTGCTGCTTTTTAACCTTGTGCAGTTTTTATGTGGCATGATAGAACAATTTAAAATACCCCCTGACTGTTTGGGTAGTGTTGCTCTCGTCCGTGCCCGTCCGCGGACAGACGCTCAGTCCGTGCCCTTCAAATATCATTAGCAAAGGAGGTTCAGTATGTTCTACATTACATGTACACAAAGTAAGGGAATCCTAGTAATTACCTCCCAATTTCACATGATGAATGTGTACATTCAGTAAAGAAAGTTGTTAACGGGACGTTATGGTAAAGTTGCCCTACGGAAAATCTATGAAATTCAGTAAAAAAAACTTTGTTAACGGTACGTTATGGTTAAGTTGACCTACTAAAAACCTGTGAAATTCAGTAAAAAAAACATTGTTAACGGGACGTTATGTTTCCAAGTAAAACCAAAAAACCCCTGAAATTCGCCAGTTATGGTAAGCTAAGCAACCATAACTCGCACCACCACTGTGCACTGCTAACACTAACACCCAGGACATCAAAGATGACATCAGAAATGTCATTGATGACATCACATGTTTGGCTCCCCCTTCTTTCCTTTACTGACATATCTAGGCCACATGGCTTTCTTCAGTAACAGTCAGGAATTAAAAATTGAAAAGGTACTATATAATTATCCTTTAAGTATTTTCTTACAGTAATTCTCTTAGGGTCCAGTCAAATCATGTGATACATATGCATAGGGTAAGTAGCACCTTTGAAACAGAGCAATCATTTCTCTGCATAAAGATAATCAGTTAGGTTATGTTATGTTATTTTGCATTTATATAGCGCCTTATATACCATTGGTATGGTCTGAAGGCGCTGGTAGGTTGAACGCCCTTGGGAACCGAAGTTCAGATCAGTAGAGAGAGTAGAGAGAGTCAAAGGTGTGTGTGAGCATCGGTTATGTGTGCAGCTGGTGCAGTATTCGTGTAATAGCTGCTTCTTAGCGATAGGTGTGGTGGTTGAGAGATCAGCGGTATGTGTTCGTTCTGGCAGGATTTATCCAGACCGAATGTGGCTGTGTTAGGCCTGAGGAGAACGCCTGGCTGGGGGGGTGTAGCCAGCAGTGTTTACATAGAATGATGTGGATTATGCGGCAGATGTTGGTATGAGAACAGTTATACCGAATGGTGTCATAGTATCTCTGTGTTCTAGTTGAGTGGTGGTTTAAAGGAGAGAGTAAGCGTGGTGGTGTGATATGATGGGTTATATGCTCTTTCATATGTTCTCTGCGTTCCAAACCGTACTATGTGCGTCACTTGTTTTGCTCCGTCACCCGCTCTACGCATTCATCTGGTCTACGTACTCAACCGCTCTACGCACTCATCCCCTCTACGCACTCATCCCCTCTACGCACTCATCCCTTCTAGGCACTCTTCCACTCTACGCACTCTTCCCCTCTACGCACTCTTGCCCTCTATGCACTCTTCCCCTCTACGCACTCATCCCCTCTACTCACTCATCCCCTCTACTCACTCATCCCCTCTACGCACGCATTCCCTCTACGCCCGCATCCCCTCTACGCACTTCTCCCCTCCACTCATTCATCCCTTCCACGCACTGATCCCTTCTACGCACTCGTCCCTTCTACGCACTCGTCCCTTCTACGCACTCGTCCCCTCTACGCACTCGTCCCCTCTACGCACTCGTCCCCTCTACGCACTCATCCCCTCTACGCACTCATCCCTTCTACGCACTCATACCCTCTACGCACTCATCCCTTCTACGCACTCATCCCTTCTACGCACTCATCCCTTCTACGCACTCATCCCTTCTACGCACTCATCCCCTCTACGCACTCTTCCCCTCTACGCATGAACACTTAGTGGTACTACCGCTGTTTTTTTCCTTCAGTTTTTGTGTAGATACTCATATTTGTATATGATGTTGCCTCTTTGTGTTGTGTCTATAATAATGGCATTATGTAGTAAGTTGCTTTCATTACCTACTTATCACATGTTACAATAGCCAAAACTCTAATAAGAAAACAGTTAGCAATTCACTTTTCAACATGGCAAGCTCCATCATGTATGCTGCAAACAATGCTTATATTTCTACAGGAGTACCTTAGTATACTGCATAGAACTTCATAATAGAATGTTATGTATATCAACGCATTGCTTCATGCACTAATTAGCACTTGATAGTTATTCCAATGATCCTGGACACTTTTTGGTCAACATTATAATAAGAATACCTTCTACAGAGTTTTCATTCAAAGTAAATGTGCATGTGATGTCATCAGTGATGTCATCAATGACATTTCTGATGTCATCTTTGATGTCCTGGGTGTTAGTGTCAGCAGTGCACAGTGGTGGCGCAAGTTGTGGTATGGTTGCTTAGCTTACCATAACTGGCGAATTTCAGGGGTTTTTCGGCTTTACTTGGAACCATAACGTCCCGTTTATTTTACTGAATTTCACAGGTTTTTAGTAGGGCAACTTAACCATAACGTCCCGTTAACAAAGTCTTTTTTACTGATAAATATATATATATATATATATATATATATATATATATATATATATATATATATTGTAAGTGATGCACACAGTCCATGTTTTCAGGACTTAGAGTGCCGGGTGATCTAGCAGATGTGCTTTTCCTTGGGAGTGAGGTGCGTGTGAAGACAGTAATCATCTGACCCCTTATTTTTATATAATAATTATCTCCCTGTTGGTGGAGTTGGATGATATTTTCAGAATAGGGTTTGTGTGTTTCAACCTATTTGAATATACAGTTAATGAGGTATGTACAATGCACTGCAATAAAGAAGCACACCACCTTTACACCAACATGTTCAATAAAATCTGCATGAATGCTATTTAGGACTTGCATATCAGTGTTTTTCAGCTGTACACTTTGGTTTGAATGCCATACCACTGTAGCTACTAGACGACACCAATTGCGCAAAATATGCCCAGGATCCTGAATTGCTAGGTTCTAGAATGCGGAATCGGTGAGCCGAGTGGTCCAATTTCCTCCTCCTGCGGTGCCAGTGTTCCTTATCCCTCTTGAATTTTACTCCTTTCATGGAATATTCAGGGCTCCCTTAATAGGTTAGAGGATCCAGAGTGCCAAGGATGTATGAGAAGTCACAACATCTGCTTACATGAAACATGGGATTTGGGTTCAACCATACAGAATGTGTTCAGGATATTTCATATGTTATGTTACGGTGCATTTGTATAGTACCTTATATACCATTGATATGATCTCAAAGCACTGTAGGTTGTACGCCCTTGGAGACCTTAGTCCAAGTCAGTGGAGAGGGTAGGGCGGCATAT
The DNA here is from genome assembly GCF_040938575.1 of Ambystoma mexicanum. Lineage (NCBI taxonomy): Eukaryota > Metazoa > Chordata > Amphibia > Caudata > Ambystomatidae > Ambystoma > Ambystoma mexicanum. Next base: position 341,410,906 of record NC_090921.1, on the reverse strand, counting down.
AGTGCTCAGGGTGCACATAGTATGTGTGCAGCCAGAGTGGTTTCTGTGGGTAGGCTGCATTCTAATGTTAGGTGCGGTGCAGTGGTTGTGAGAGATCAGTTTTATGTGTGCAGCAAGGTGGGTGGCCTAAGAGTCTGCATTCTGGCTGCCATGGGGCCTGTGTAGGAGATTATGGGCCTCATCACGAGTTTGGCGGTAACCCTTAAATCCGGCGGTAGTGCTATTAGCCCTGGATTTAAGGGTCTGCCAAATCAGGGCTTTGGCGGATTTCTCCCCAGCTTTGAGCTGGGGGGAAATCCACCGAAAATTCGCGCTCATACCACCGGCGGGAAATCTGCCGGCGGTATGAGTGTGAAATATCCCCATTGAGCCCAATGGGGAATGGGGCATTCCCGAATGGGCTCAATGGGGAATGGGGATTTCCAAATCCGCCAAACCCGTGATCCGGTGCTAATAGCGCCGGTGGGTTTGGCGGTAGGGCAGATAGCACCAGCGATATTAGCGCCGGCGTTACCGCCCAACTGGTGATGAGGCCCTATGTGTGCAAATAGGCTGAGTTTTTCATGGGGTATAACTGCGTTATAACAGACTGGTGAAGTGTTCAGGGAGTAGTGTATGTATGTGTGGAGCTAAGCTGAAATTGATCGAGGGGTATAGCTGCGTTCTATTACTTGTTGGCATAAAGTGGCGAGTGAGCATATCGGTAGGAATAAGTGTCTGTGATTACCTGTAGGAAGCCCTGTTCCTGGTTACTTTCGGAGCTTGATTAACTGGCTGTGTCTGTCCTGGTGTTTGCGGTAGTAGATTTTCGAGAGCGACACGATGACCGTTGCAGAATATGTTGTGTTAGCCCGGTTGGACAATCCATTTTCCAGAGGCTCCGTGGTACGTGTCAGAGGGGCCATTTTCCAGGTCCAAACACAAAAGGGCCCAGGGGAAGACCAAAAGGGGGCTTGTCCATATGGGCGAGGGTGTCAAAGAATGCAATATGTAGTAGTATAGATACTGGCTTTGAGGATATATTAGCTTTGAGAATTGTACTTCCAGATGAACTTAGTTACCTCCTCTTTAATCTATATCTAGGTACACATTCTAGTGCAATTGAGCAACTGGAAAATGCATTTAGAATATCGCTTGACAATAAAAGTCCAAGCAACAATCTGATCATTTTGGGTGATTTAAATATGCATTTGGAACCATTATTAGCCTGGAATAATATGATGAACGCGAAGGATGCCAATCCCTCCCGAAACCCATATCATCATCCAGAGAGGGTTGCAGCTTCTCTGTTTTCACTGGGAGTAAAGGGTTGTAACGGAAGGCTTCCAGGTGACAGCCCATTCGGCTAGAGGATGCACTAAAAAAAACTCTCTTATCGACTATGGGCCTCATTACGACCCAGGCGGTAAGGGGTTAACGGCGCCGTAAAAGGGGGCGGTGCCGTTAACCCCTTACCGCCTAATTACGAGGTCCCTTTGCGGGTTCCCACCTTAACGGCTGGTTTTACCAGAGGTAATTACGGTACCGCAATTTGCGGTACCGTAACTACCGCCTTCCCCATTTCCATTGAGCCCTATGGGGCAAGAATGGGGAAGGGCCAATGGTGAAGGGGGAATTACCGCCCCGACAACCTTGGAATGGGGCGGTAAATCCGCCATTCACTATGGCGGAATCGGTAAAATACCGGCGGCAACCATGGCGCTAATAGCGCCATGGTTACTGCACGGGTCGTAATGAGGCCCTATATGTTTATTGAAATAACTGCCTGGAGGCAGGTATCAAATTTTAAGGCGGTAAGAAGAGTCGAAAGTGACCACGACTCCATTCTGTGTATTTTATCTACTGCTCTAACAGTAGGTGGAAAAATAATAGCAAGCACATCGCCACGCAGGGTTCAGTGGCCGAAGGTTTCTGTAAAACAGGATATACCAGCTTTATGTAATGATTTGTTACCCGTTTTAAATTACTATCGGAATACAAGATCAGTCAGTCAGTCAACATACTTTTATTCGATATAAAAATCTTCAAGTCAGTACCTAACAAACATCCATATAAGGACACAAAATGGAAAAATATTACAATCTAGAAAATTGATGTGTGGACTGTTTTTCCAGGCTGAACAATGGGTAGAAGGTTAGTTAAGAAAGACAACATATTTCCGAATAAAATTCATATGTGGGCTACTAAAACGAAGCAGTAAAAGAATTAACAGAGGAGAACCTTGCTCGCAGCCTCTAGGGGATTTTCCCAAATGTTATACTCCGTTAGCATTTGGATTCAGCAGCGTCTTCCTTGACAGCCAAGATCTATTGGTAAATCGGGGCATTGCAAAAAGTACACGAGTCTGCAAACTCTGCCGTAGGAACTTCAAGGCTAATCTGGTGTCCCTGATTCCTACATCATTCAAAATTGGTTTCAAATACCTACTCCTCAGGTACTTTGTTTTCACACAGATTAGCATACAGTGCAACATTGACTCTCTCACAGCCCTACACATAACACATTGGTCCAATACAGTCCCATTCCAGGCTTGCATGAAAGCGGCTACTGGGAGAAACCCCAATCGTACTTGTATATATAGAGATTTTTCACAGGTTGGTGTAATAAAATATAAATAAGACTTTCCACCTGGTGAGCAAAGTTCTAAATATGCAGGCCCCTGTTTCAACTTCATAGAGCCAGCCATCAAGCAATCCCCTGCCCTTCCATTTATTACTATTTCCTCCTTCCCCTCGGCTGATTTGGAGGATTATCCCAAAGGTCACCTTCTCCTGCAATACAACATCACCACCAAAGCTGGCAGATGTAATTAAACCATACGTGACTTCAGGGGGCATTGCTAGGGGGGGCTAAGGGGGCTATAGCCCCTGATCTTTTGGTTGTAGCCCCGGATAGAATCTCAGGAGCTACAGCCAAAAGACTAGCTAGCCCCCAGTCCCAACAGTTCCGACATCAGCTTAGCCCCGGGTCTTTTCCAGACCTAGCAACTCCCCTGCGTGACATCACAAGGAAAAATATCCATCAATCGATGGCCCCCTATGTCTAAAGTAAAGTGGCATGATGCAGCGTGCAGAGCGGCTAAAACATCTCTCCTCAGTGAAGTAAAATAAAGACTGCGGGAAGGATACATCCAACCTGGCCAGACTACGGGCAACATATAAACAACTTTTATTTAAGTTAAAAGAGGAGCATGCACACAAAGCCTGGTTTACCTTGTCCATGGCTGCTCAGTCAAATAATAAGAAATTATGTTGGCAACTAGTGCATCACAGACACGACAGTTATGATTAATGGGAAAAACGGGATCCTTAATCATCACACTACGTGCAACACTAAAAATGTTATCTATGTAATACTTTGTCCAGGCACCAAAACAAACATTGGAAAAACATCCAGGCCCATTAAAATGAGAATCAGCGAACATAAATCCAAAATTCGTAATAAAATCATTACAGCCCCGCTGGTTTCCCATTTTTTGGAAAATAACCACAACTGCAACAACCTTAAATGGTGTGTTTTGGAAAAAGTCCTGGGCACTGATTCCAATAATATAGCAGCTCGTTTGGCACAAAGAGAACAATGGTGGATGTACAATACCACTAGTTATGAGAAAGGTCTCAACCGCCTAGAAGAATGGCTTCATTCTCATTTCCAGGCCTTGGTTCGGTATTTCTTTCCCCTTTTCACTTGTTACATTTTTTGGGCTATTAGATTCTTTATCATAATTTTATTAACAAAAAACATTTTTTTACAGTTTGACATCCCTATATTTGCTATTGATTTTCTCGTTTTAGTTTGCCACTGCATATGTGTTTAAAACCCATTGATTTGCAAATGCTCCTGTCACAAGCTGGCTTTGTTCTTATATATTCTATTATAGCGATAGGTCGGTCTATAGTCCTTTTTCAGCTTCCATGGGACACGACGCCCCACGCGTAGTTTCATTTAATTCTCTATACTCGTGTGGGTTTACCAGCACTTCGCGGTCCCGGCTCAATTCTGTTCGCATTCGAGCTTTGTTGCTATGTATTCCAATATAGCGACAGGTCGGCTTATAGTCCCTCTTTAGTCTCGATGGGACATGACACCCTGCGCGTAGTTCCATTTCACTCTCTATACTCGCGTGGGTTATAAACATCCCGCGGTCCGGCTTGATTCAGCACGCATCCGCGATACCTGAATGTAGACGACCAGACGCGATAAGAGACTCCTTGCGGTGAGTACATTTGGGCGTGTGTACGCCCTGGCTAGTTTCCTCGGATTAAACTCTGAGAACTAAATTCTCTCACAGCAAATGGGAAACGCTTTATTAATAGGCGCCTTTACCAGTCGCCTCGGCTGATACTTTCAGCTCCATACAATCATGCGAACTTGGTTCTAATACCCATTCCATGGTATTTCCATGATGTATCTGCCCAAGAATATGTTGGGAAGTTTAAATCCCGGGCGGTAATATGGTCAGCTACATTGACCCAAAATTTGCATTGGGATTTGCCAAATGCAATTTTAGGGTAAATGCTTTTACGTAGAAATGGCCATGCATTTACTTTGACGCTCTTGTGCCATGTACATTTTATAAGGCTTATGCAGTTACCTCTTGGCACAACCGATGCAGATGTTGGGGCAGTATTATGCCTGTTTGATTTTACGTAGTCCAAATAGGGCGCTGTGCTTAATGCTTTATGTTGTGGTCATCTGCATGCATTTGATTCATATCTCTTTGTTTTCCTACATTAGGCTACCTAAACAAAGGAACAGCCCTTTATCACTTATCTCCATTGAAAGGTTCCTACACCTTGGACTCTATTCAACTCCATTTCTCTTTAGTCCATCATTTGCCTTCCAAGCTTGGAAATACTTGAAAATCAGAGGTCAGTACCGTCGTGGTAGTTTAGTGGTGTACATTCCTTGGGTTAGGTTTTGCTTTGCGTCAGTGTAGTAGAAATTTGGGATAATTTAGCGATATCTCCAACTCCACACTTTTTGTCTCCGCAGATGTAAATTCGTTTTCATCCTTTCTTCTTGTTGGGCTGCATCTACAAAATAATGACTTTCTGCGCCACATGCGGACTAATCTAGATGAACATGCTATTGCTTTATATTGATAGTCCATTTTTCATTGCCTAGATGTGTTAATTTGTAAGAGGTTCAGTCAGTGTTTTTATTCTAATCTTTGCCATTTTTCCTTCTCCCTTTCTTCTTTATTCCATTTGTTGTTTTAATATGTTTTTATCATGGGGTGATGCCTCTATTAGATTTGAGACCTACAATCAAGTTTGGAACAACTCAACGTTTCATCTATGAGAGTTACTGGGTTACCTATCAACCATGTATACATTTTTGTACCAGTATGCCTCCAATGTGACTTGTACTCTATAGTGCGCCCTGATAAAGGCGAAGACCAGTTCATTTGAATGAACTAGATAGAATCTTGTCGCCCAAACTGTAATGGGTTTGATACCATAACATTCTGTATCTACAGCTTGTACCTACAGTTGGCATTTAGCACTTTGGCACTTGACACTTTATTTGCCTGTAGTACTGTTTGCAATAGCATCTCCATCACCTAATGAAATCTATTAATATTGAGATGGACATGCATGATTCCTATTAGCATTGGTTAGGAAATGTATTGCCATAAAATCCTTTAACAAATCTTTTTGATAAAAGTATTTTGCATTATTATTAAACTAAATGATTTTTAATGTTGATACTTTTTTTGAATGTGTTATGTATTTTTATAATATTTTTGATTAATATTAAAATATGAAGTTATAACTGTTTACCTGACTGAACCTCTTCTCTACCCACCTCTATTTTTTGATATGAGCACTTAAACAATTTCAGTGCTTATCCCTGTGACTCCCTTCCTTTGGTTCTAACTAGTGCAGTATTGCCAAAAAGGGCAGGGCTGTCTTTCTGACAATGCAATTACACAGGAATCTTGTCCTGATGCTGTCCCCATTGGAGAGGTCATTTTATAAGGGGATGTACCACTGTATTTACATCGACATAAATGGCTATGGCATTATCACTATATAAAAGGAGCAAGGCTCAAGGGCCTGATTTCATACCAGTAGACCTTTTGAAAGACCAACCCGATATTTGGGTTCCATGTTTAACAAAGCATTTTAATGAGATTCTACAGATGGCATGATTCCACACAGTTAGCAGAGCGCCTCTCTGGTGCCAATATACAAGAAAGGGGACAGGAATCTACTGCAAAACTACCGTCCCATTTCATTGCTTGACTCACTGGGCAACATCTTTGGTGCGGTGCTGCAGCTAAGATTGGAAGAATGGTGCAAGGAATTCCAGATTCTTTCCCTCGTACAAGCAGGCTTTAGGAAAGGGATTTGTACTAGAGATGAAACCTTTCGTCCGGCAGTCCGGATTCATACCCAAGCATGGAACCGAATCAGCCTATTTAGGCCTAAAAGCCAATATGGCTGAAATAATTGATGGCGGGCATACTGCTCTATTGCTGTTGCTGGACTTATTTGCGTCCTTCAACCTGGTTGATCACTCCTTACTAGTAAAGAAGTTGGTTGAAATGGCTAAATATTCAGAAAGTGCAGCAGCCTGGATTAAATCCTTTTTGCGGCCTCGATCCGAGAGGGTACCAGTAAGTGATTCATGCCAGTCTTGCACTCTATTGTTCCACAGGGGTCCTGCTTATCCCCTACTCTTTTCAATTTCTATTATTATTATTTACTTCATTGTGATATAATCCAAAATTTTGACTTTACACAAACATAAGCATAAAACAGACATAAAAACATAAAACATAAAACTTCATTGCATAACATAACAAACATAAACATAGCATGTTATAAGCATAACAAGCCACATATTATTATAGTACACAAAATCCCTGCCAAAGTGCAAAATACAAATGCACAAATGAGCGAAGACAGAGACAGAAACTTTCTAAGAGAAGTTAGTCTATGATACCAACAACCCACTCAAGCCTTAAGTGCTTAGGTCAGGATCAGGAAGGAGAGTCTTGACATGGGTCCACATCCTAAACAGGGCAAGCTGAAATGCCATGGATTCAGAGTTTAAACATAGATCCCAAAAAGGCTCCCCAGTTATTGCCTCATATCTATGGACCCATTTCCCGAACAGACACATATACATCGGGCCTAATTTGGGACATGATGTAAGGACGTGTCTGGTTCATTCCATTGATCCTGCACACTCACAGATTCGACAGGTTCTGTGTTCCAGGACCACCCCCAAACGAGGGCCTATGACAGCCAGCACCACAAGCTAATTTACCAGCAACCTTAATATGAACTGCCTCACTTCAGGGTCCAGGCATAGCAATAGATAGGGTTGCGGCTTCCGATATCTGTGAATGACATGAGATATAGCCTCATATCCCTTAAACTTGGACAGATGGGTATAGTTCGCACTCCAAACCCATCTGTTTAATTTGTGCTCAAAGGATTTTTTCAGATGGACGAGAGGCATATCTTTCTTGTTAACATAGGACAATTCAATCTCTAAAAAAGAGATTATTTCAACTGTTTGAAGTTAACCCCACGCGGCTGCCTCTCAGCGTCATAGCTGCCAGGCCAGTGCAAGCAATTTACAAGTGGGGACCAAGCATGCTTTTAAATAAAATGAACCTCTCGCATGCAGGGCCATGGCTCTTAAAGAAGTATGGCCCAGCTCTCAGTGCAGATACTGCATGGAGCATGACAGATTTAGTCCCAGGACCGTTCGCCGGTAGAGGACCTCCAGAATGTTTAACCATATTAAATCCTGCATGGCCAACGTTTCCAGGCCATACAGGATCGTTTGGACAAAACACTGCTGATATATCTTTAAGATGCCAGCGATACTAAAGCCTGCCGTGCCTCTGGCGAACTTACTAGCCTGGAGAATATCTATATTAGACCACTTTTTGGACAGCGCCAGCAGTATTTATACTAATTATGCCGACAATTCACAAGGCAATATGCAGGATCTTCTCTATCGTGCAAGCATGCATGGTGACCAACTCCCTGGCATTAAACAATAGCAAAACGGTGTTACCCCTTGTTCGTTCCGTTCCTCGATTGAGTAAAATGAACCCACAAAATAATCAATTCATTATTACTGTGTGTGAAATTAAGGTTGCGCTATGTGTGAAAACGTTGGGAGTCTATTTTGACTCCCAAATGCTTTTCACGAACCATGTGTCTCGCCGTAGGTCCTCCTGTGGATACATCAATAAACGACTGCGACTGATCGGCCTGTACCTCACTCCGGAGAAGAGAGCATTGCTGGCCACAGCCTGGCTTCATTCTAGGATTGACTACTGCAATAGCTTGTTGGCCAGCTCGTCCAAAAGTAAGTGAAATAACCTAAAAATTGTGCAGAAAGGGTCTGTTAGGGCTATTCACGGATTAAGAAAAGATGAGCATGTTGCCCCATGCCGGCGCTCTTTACACTGGGTCCCTGTCAAACACCGGATTCAGCACAAAGACCCGTCACCGGTGCAGAAATGCATCCTCGGTGTCGCTCCTCGGTACCTCATTGACCGTTTGCAAGTGAAATAAGCTTTGATCTAATAATAGTACCCTGTTATGCCAGGCTCGTTCTAAACATATCAAACAGGGTGGCACTAGCTTTGACACCTGGGCGCCAAGAGCATAGAATGAGCTACCGTCCACACTTCGTAATCTTACTCGCAAATAAATAAATATTGTTAATTCTCTATAAATCTGTATAAATAGGCAACCGATTTATTTAGGTTTGATTGACCTGAAAATGGTGTTCGAAACAGTAACACGACTAAACCTTTGGAGCCGTCTTGAACAGCTGATGATTCCGGCTCCTCTTGTTGCAGGTGTAAGGCCATTGTATTTGTAGGTCGATAATTTTGCTACAGTGAGAGATGGTTCTATTCAGGGACAAGTGCCGTAATTAATAGTCAATGGGTCCGTCAGGGTTGTGTTTTGGCTCCCTGCTTTTCTCAATATTTATTAATGACATAAGTCAAATTTCAGATCTGGACGCCGATGCTCTGAGTCTAGGTGCTCATAAAATACCTACTTTATTCTATGCAGACAATGCTTTTTTAAATGTAAGAGCCCCGTAGCCCTGGAAAGACAATTGTCTTCTTTGAACAATTTAATTAAGGACAAAGGCCTAAAAATTAAACATCGGCAAAGAGCAAGGTTTATATCTGTCACCCCCCCCCCCCCACACGCCGCCATCCTTCTAAAATGAGATTTTCATCAAAAACATCGACAATGTCCACAGATAACACTGTGGACATTGTCGACCTATTTTATTATTTAGGTCTTAGAATCGACAAAGTAATCTAGTGGAAACCACAAGAAGAGTGGTACAATACTATGTCATGGGCGAAGCAGCGTTAAAATGTTCTAAGTTCTGTAATGGCCGTTCTCTGTCAAGCACACTTGAGGTATACAGCGCAAAGCCACTACTTTTCATTCAGAATTGTGGGCACATTTCACTTCAACGTTTTTGCCCTGGAAACCAAAAAAAACAAGAATTTGAAAAGACTTTTATCTTGAAAGAGGCATATGAGAACTGGGTAATCAGTGAAAGAGGTGCACCTGTCGGGATGGCAAGGTATCTAGAGATTATTTGCTGAATACCAAAGACTGTAACGGTTTTGAACTGCACCTCGACAGGCATGAGGTTAAGGAAAATACACCTGGGGATTCTTCCGTTAAATTTATTAGCAAATGAGTGGGGAAAAGTCATTCTGCTAAATGCTGTTATTATGTAACACAGAATGAAACATTAAACATGCTCTCTTTTTCTGCCCCATGTATAAATCATTGAGATCTCGTTGGCTGATAACGTTAAAATCAATAGATATTAGTAATTTACAGGAAGCCATAAAACTATGTAAAACGTGAAAGGATTTTGCATCAAAAAATCTGTATGGACATTTTTTACTCAATGTTTTTCGGAATATGCAGGCATACAATTAATTTTGTTGTTATTATGTTATGTTATTTTGCATTTATATAGCGCCTTATATACCATTGGTATGGTCTGAAGGCGCTGGTAGGTTGAACGCCCTTGGGAACCGAATTTCGGGTCAGTAGAGAGAGTCCAAAAAGTGCGTGTGCGCACCAGGTATGTGTGCAGCTGGTGCGGAATTCAAGTGGTAGCTGCTTCTTAGCAGTAGGTGTGGTGGTTGAGAGATCAGCAGTATGTGTTCGCTCTGGCAGGATTTATCCAGAACGGATGTGGCTGCGTTAGGACTGAGGAGAACGCCTGGCTGGGGGGTGCGAAACCAGCAATGTTTACTTGAGTGATGGGGAGTGAGCGGGAGATGTTGATATGAGAACAGTTATACCGAATGGTGTCATAGTATCTCTGTGTTCTAGTTGAGTGGTGGTGTAAGGGAGAAAGTAAGCGTGGGGTGTGGTATGATGTATTCCCTGTATTCCAAAGCATATTATGTACGTCACGCAATTCCGTGCTGACAGGTCCGTGCTATGCATTTTTGCGCAACTTCTAAAGGCAATTGGGTACACTTCTAAATGCAATTGGATACACCTCTAAATGCACTTGGGTGCACTTCTAAATTCGGCTTTCCTCAGAGAGGCTACTGGTCACAACTTCTAAATCCAATTGGGTACACTTTTAAATTCAACTTTCTCAGAGAGGCTATTAGGCGCAACTTCCAAATGCAGTTGGATACAATTCTAAATGCAGTTGGGTACACTTCTAAATGCAATTCGGCGCAACTTCTAAGTGCAATTGGGTACACTTCTAAATGCAACTGGGTACACTTCTAAATGCAATTGGGTACACTTCTAAATTCAGCTGTCTCGAAGGCAATTGGGCGTAACTTCTAAATGCAATTGGGTACAGTTCTAAATGCAATTCGGCACAACTTCTAAATGCAATTGGGTACACTTCTAAATGCAATTGGGTACACTTCTAAATTCAACTTTCTCAAAGAGGCTACTGCTCACAACTTCTAAATGCAATTGGGTACACTTCTTAATTCAGCTTTCTCAGAGAGGCTATTGGGCGCAACTTCTAATTGTGATTGGGTACACTTCTAAATGCAATTGGGTACACTTCTAAATGCAACTGGGCGCAACTTCTAAATGCAATTGGGTACACTTCTAAATGTAATTGGGAGCAACTTCTAAATGCAATTGGGTACACTTCTAAATGCAACTGGGCGCAACTTCTAAATGCAATTGGGTACACTTCTAAATGCAATTGGGCTCAACTTCTAAATGCAATTGGGTACACTTCTAAATGCAATTGGGTACATTTCTAAATGCAATTGGGCGCAACTTCTAAATGCAATTGGGTACACTTCTAAATGCAATTGAGTACACCTCTAAATTCAACTTTCTCAGAGAGGCTATTCGGCGCAACTTCGAAATGCAATTGGGTACACTTCTAAATTTAATTGGATACACTTCTAAATGCAATTGGGCGCAACTTCTAAATGCAATTGGGAACACTTCTAAATGCAATTGGGTACACTTCTAAATGCAATTGGGTACACTTCTACATTCAACTTTCTCAGAGAGGCTATTCGGCGCAACTTCTAAATGCAATTGGGTACACTTCTAAATGCAATTGGGTACACTTCTAAATGCAATTGGGTACACTTCTAAATGCAATTGGGCGCAACTTCTAAATGCAATTGGGCGCAACTTCTAAATGCAATTGGGTACACTTCTAAATGCAACTGGGCGCAACTTCTAAATGCAATTGGGTACACTTCTAAATGCAACTGGGTACACTTCTAAAAGCAATTAGGCGCAACTTCTAAGTTCAACTTTCATAGAGAGGCTATTAGAGATTCCATCCAAGTGTGGCATATGCTAACACTCACTGGTTAACATTAGGCTGCAGGTCATTGAAAGGTAGGTTAGAGTGGCTGGAGCTTTCTGGAGTAGAGTAATTGCTCTACCCCTCATCCAAGCCAACACTTCCGGTTTTGTCGGTGTCTGGTGGCTTCCTTGGCGTCCCCTGCGGACACCTGCTGACACTTCCTGGAGCCGCCTCTGTTGGAGCCGCCCTTGGCCTTGGGGCCCTTAGCCGCTGGGGGCTGCCGGGCAGGGGGCTGCCCTGGAAGGACCAGTGATAAAGGTCGAGGGGCCTATCAGAGGGGGGGTGGGCGGGAAGAGGTATTAGAGGAGGGGAAGTGGGGACTGACTCACCTGCTCCTAGGATGGAAAATAGGAGCGGGTGCAGGAAGCGGGTCGATAGACCGACGCTGCCTCGGCCGCACAACCAATCAGGGGTGGTGGACGGGATGGGAGGTGGGAGGGAGAGGGGAAGAACCAGGAAGCAGAGGCTGGGGAGCTCGGGGCACATGGGGGCCTGGGGGCACTTTTGGGTTTAAAAAAACGACCTGGAAAGGGTCGCACACGGGGGACCGACTCACCTGCTCCTAAGATGGAAAATAGGAGCGGGTGCAGGAAGCGGGTCGATAGACCGACGCTGCCTCGGCCGCACAACCAATCAGGGGTGGTGGGCGGGATGGGAGGCGGGAGGGAGAGGGGAAGAACCAGGAAGCGGAGGCTGGGGAGCTCGGGGCACATGGGGGCCTGGGGCACTTTTGGGTTTAAAAAAATGACCTGGAAAGGGTCGCACACGGGGGACCGACTCACCTGCTCCTAGGATGGAAAATAGGAGCGGGTGCAGGAAGCGGGTCGATAGACCGACGCTGCCTCAGCCGCACAACCAATCAGGGGCGGTGGGCGGGATGGGAGGCGGGAGGGAGAGGGGAAGAACCAGGAAGCGGAGGCTGGGGAGCTTGGGGCACATGGAGGCCTGGGGGCACTTTTGGGTTTAAAAAAATGACCTGGAAAGGGTCGCACACGGGGGACCGACTCACCTGCTCCTAGGATGGAAAATAGGAGCGGGTGCAGGAAGCGGATCGATAGACCGACGCTGCCTCGGCTGCACAACCAATCAGGGGCGGTGGGCGGGATGGGAAGCGGGAGGTAGAGGGGAAGAACCAGGAAGCGGAGGCTGGGGAGCTCGGGGCACAGTTGAATTATGGCAGTTTTACAGAATTTGACATATTGATTTGCTCTGATATGCAGTTCTTCATTCTGTGCTTCACGTTCTTTGATGACTGTTTTTGTGCAACTTATAGTCTAATTTTAACCGGTGTCATTAAATGTTTCAAATTAAGAGCCTATCCTGGCACTGTATTGGGATCTTGACTACAAGCACTTTATTACTTCTTTAGACTTTGTAGATTTTTTTTGCTTAAATATTATACAAAGTGTGGATTCATATATTTCAAATGAATATGATTTTCCACCTGTTGTCAGGACCCCAACATCGGCATTGAAGGCGCCTATATCTCCTGTTTCGCCAAAGGGGCCCACGGGGCTAGGAACACCGCTCCCATCTAATGCCTGTCTGGCCAACAAACTGATTCATGATATCTCGAATCTCTCGGGGAGAATTATGTCGGAAAAAAGGAGAAGTCTATCATTCATCATGGACAAAATTGCGGCCCTGGATGAGGGTTCACCTCCGAGCCTCTATTCCTTGACTTTAGATGTCCAAGAGGCAATACAACTAGATGCTCTAGCAAAAAAATCAGAGGAACTATTGAGCCAATCAGTGCCGAATTGGGTTAAAGATGTACCCTCTCTGTTGATTGACAAATCCTCTTTCACAAAAATCAGCGATATCTGTAGTAAAGGAAGGATGGATGACTTTTTCCACACCCAAAACGTAGTGATGGCAGTACTCAACATCGCGATTGCCCAATTCCTGAAATTATACGAGAATATCAATGACTCACTGAATTCGGTCCATGCATCCAACCTATACATTAAGGACCAGGTCCATGAACTGATGAGCTTCGTGAACAAACTGAATTTTCGAACCGAAAAGGAATCAGATAACTCTTGCAAGTGGCAAAATCGACTGTGCGATTTGGCACGACAGGAGTCGAATGACAAACAACTACTCCTGGAGGCTATTTTGGAAAATCATAAGTGGATCAGGAAATCTACAGAGGCTAAGGCCTCCTTATGTATTAATCCATCAGCAAACCAACAAGGGAACTCCCTACCCCCCTACCCAAATCTCCAACAATGAAGATGCCCCCTAAACATAGCATGGGCCCAATGATACTGGGTAAAGGCCTGGCTGGTGTGAGGAAAGGAAAGCAAGCATGTACTGTGAAACTGGATGCAATAGGGTCTAAACCAAGTTATGCACTGTTCCAAGACCCAAACCAATTGATACATCCCGTAAAAGGGCTGGCCAAATCTATCTCATCGCCAGCTCTTTTGACTCCTTCTCAAAAGAAAAAAAACAACCTACTAAACGTATAGCAAATGGTTCTCAGGCTTTTTTAAGGAATATCCACATTCCAACTCAGGATGAAAGGCAACCACCAGCAAAAAAGCCAACGAGAAAGAAAATTCAATCAAAAATCACATGGCACTCCTGAAGAACGGATCTGTAACCGTAAGGATGAAGGGTCAGTAGTGTACCTGGACTCATCGGGCTCCCTAAATGACCTGATTGAAATAATCAAAACCAATCAGGACGAGGAACATCAGTTTGACGGACTGATAGATAGATACCCGAATCAGGAGGACCCCAAGGAGACGACCGATGCAAAATACACATTAGAAAAGGAAGAGAAATGAAGGCCTGTCCACAAGACTCTAGGCAGAGGAAAAAGGCTGTCATCTAAGGTGGGAAAATTAAACGATCTCCTCCAGCAACTTGAGGATAAAAGATCATTGCGAACTAAACAGCAATCTCATCCAGAAAGAAGATCAAACCGGATGAAAGTCGAGAATTCCTCGTCTACAAAAGTCTACAAAAGTCCAAGATGACTCATACACAAAGTCCCAGGATCTCCTGAGATGTCTGGAGCTTCGTAGACATCAACGACGTCACGAAGGGAAGTCTGATAATAGACCAACCTTCAACAAAGAGAGGCTGAAAGAGAAGGAGCACGTGAGAACTCGAACAGTGACCGAAGATCGACCAACCCGGTCCGACCACAGGAGGGAACATATCGTAAAAACTTTTCAGGTGAAACTGGAAAAATCTCCAAAAGATCAGAAAAAGATCCTCCTATATAGGAAATACACATTAACTCTGCTTAACCAGGTGATTGCTTCCGGGACCCTAGAACCTGATGATATAGCAATCATTGAATTTACAGAAGAGCGTAGATTAGACCTTTTCACCATCCATGTTAGATCGCAGAAAATACTGGATAAGGTTATGAAAACAAAGGACAAGTTGTGGGATCTTGGCTTTAGGCTTACCAAATTGGAGGCAGATGAGGGAAGAGGCCGGGACAAGGATTATTCTCGTTCCCAAATGGCCCAGTCCACCGATAAATCCCAATTAAGGAGGGCTAATGTATTGAACTCAAGGACAATGATTCCATCTGATTCGCACTCTAACAGACCCCTGCGCACGGAACGATCCAGCAATTCCAGATCTGGTAAACGCCCTCTGGGAGATGACTGCCAGAAAACAGTCAACAACCCCATGACTAAGTTAAGGTTCACGGTTGACAACTCGAGCTCCAAGGGGAACTATCCAAGAGTTAATTCCTCTAAAGAGGCCAGTGAAGAAAAGACCCCAGTAAAGACTGACTCTCGGTGGGAAAAAAAGAAGCAATAGAACCCGAGGGAAGGTGCTGAAGTACGATCTCTTCTGGCCTCTTGGAACACCAGGGGTTTTAGTCATCTCTACTCCGGGGAATGTAACTTCCTGAGCGATTTTGAAATTATTTGCCTGCAAGAATCATGGGTGATAACAAGTCCGGTATGCCAGGGGTACCAAATTTACATCAACCCTGCATTGAAAGGACATCTGAGACGACCCCGTGTGGGGCTTTTGACTTTAATTAAAGAAGACAGCGAACTACAGGTATTAGCACATCAGACACCCAATCCATACACACAGATGTTGAAACTGGTTAAAAATAGAGGGAGCGACAAGATCAGACTCCTCCTTATTAACACCTACCGGAGTAGCCAAGATTGTGAAATGGAAAAATATCATTCAGACATCATGGAAGCTATTGACGAGTCCATGCTAGAAGATCCAAATCAATTGATCCTAGTTTGTGGAGACCTGAACTTGAAGCTCCTCGATATGCAAGTGATTTCAATCCGGCACTTCACCCAAGCCAACGCCTAGCGTGTAATGCACAACAGAAATCCTTATTTATTTGTGTCTAAAAGTTCTTTTATTCTGAACGATGTACCACTCCTATCACGCCCCCCTCCTGGAACCCCTCCCAGTCACACTGAACCAGGAATCAGGCTGGTTTGCAAAGTTAAAATATTTATTTATGTAGTTACAAATTAATCGCACTATGTTTAATGGGTATACAACAATCACCAATAGGGTGATGTCACACTAAGCAATCTCTTTAATGCACAAGGAGCAATAGTGAGCAAAACAATTCAACACAGAAATAATAAATTTGTGTGTGTGTCCAGAACAGATAGCAGTGTGGTTACTAGTTCCCCCTGCACCCCCTCAATCCGCCCAATAGACAATGTAAAGAGATAGGAGGAAAGAACAGGGTTCAGGAATGGCCAAATTCAAACAAAATATCAATCCTACTTTCCCCCCAGCAACACAAGAGAAAAACGGAAATGATTGGCAAGCTGTCAAAATGGTTTTAATGTTATCTTGAGGATGGATTGTGCAAAAATACTAAATATGGGTTAAATTGCTAAAATTGTTTAAATTCTTATGGGAGCCACTTTAGATAGTTACAAACAAACACTAGCAATGATTTAATACTAAGAAGCAATGTGAAATCTTAAAACTGAGGTCTGAAGCAATCAAAAGCTGTTTTACATGTGTCAAAATTTCCCTAAAACGTAATTCGTGGCAAGCTTTTCAGTGCGCGGTAATCATGATAACGGGAGAAAATTCTGGATTAGGGATGTGGTTTTAGATGTGAATTAAAGCTGTGGATGGTAGCTACAAGCAGAACTTGAAGTTATGTTTCTAGCACAAGAACTGATGAAGTTATGGACGTTTTAGCAGAGATCGTTTTTTTCAGACGGGTGTAAGAATGGGAAAGAGGAATGCAGTTTTAAAATGACAAAAAGGATTTCTTACACTATGGTAAAGACAACCAAAAAGTATAAAGCCATACAGGAAGGTCATTCACGGCCGCTCATAACAGTTCAGGTGTGATACTCTACTTTCTCTTTGGGTTGGGAATTATTTTCTTAATCGATCAATAGGAAGTTAGGGTTTAGGAATACATATTAGAGAAAAATCCACCCAAAGATAGTTCTAACAATACTGGCTCGGAAAGAAAGAGAGGATGGGTTTACGATAGGGATTAACTAAGCAAGGTACATAGGCTAGTGACACAGTTCTATCTATAGATACTCAGTATATGTGTTTCAAATGGAGCCGTCAGGGATTCTGGTCAGGGCAGACAGCTGGGCACACCGGATTGGACTGGGTCTGTTCACAGCATGGCACAAACTGGATCGGGCCTGCAATGCTCTGGTCACAGTTCGGCACAGGACTGGATTGGATCTTTTAGTTCTGATGATAATTATTTTAGCAGGCAGGCAGTACCGCAAAGCCCAGCTGTTTCTTTTGTTCCCCTTAGATTTCTGGGGTTGGTTCTGATTCTGGAAATGTAAGGCCTAGCTGAAAATGGTTCAGCTAATGGAATGGGCCTTTCTGCTTTGCCAAGTTTTGGAGTCTGGAGCAAGTAAGATGGATGATTCTGCTCCAGGGTGCTCCGCCAGCAATTGGTTAGTGGGTGAATCTATCTGTTTCTGAGTGCTCAGCTGTCTCTATTTATGCTTATGATAAAGGGGTGTGTGTGCTGGTTTATCCTAAGCACGCCCCTTGGACAGGGATTGGACAGGGTCTCCTTTCTTCCTTGATAGGAGAAAAACAGGGTGTCACCATGATGATGTGGGTTTACGAGGCCTAGAGTCCACCCCTAGCCTCTTGAACACAAAATCTACATTTGGTACAATACATATTTCCATGTGTGCAACCTCTATAATAACAACATATATAGATTACATATTTATTTTAGCAGATACTCCTCCAAACCCCTTCGCTGTAAGATCTTGTGTCTGCTGTTTACAGAATTTTGCCCTTTTTATCTGGAACACAATGTCCAATTTCGGAACACATTTCTACAAATGTACGCATTGAACATGGGCATAAGTGTATGAAGTTTCATGCTTCTATCAAAATACATTTTGTGTAATATCACATGTTCCGCTGTTTCTTCCTAGAACATGTCCCAGAGTTCCGGCTCCTTTTAAAATGTACAGCCAATATTTACATTAACAATGCTGTTATTTTTGTGTTTTTGACAGTTTTACACAGTAAGTTTTCAGTCTTTTTAAAATGTATATTTGGTCCTTGTTAAGCAACAAATGGTTGTTTGTCTCCACCTCCTTCTATCTCCCTGCAGCTCAGAAGCAGTCTCCTCCAAGTTCCTCCTGGGCCCAGGCCATTTTACGTCCCTTCACACTTGGCAGTTCCTGTAGCTGGTGGATGTACATTGTCTCCTTCCCACTGCAGCCCAAATTCTCCTCCCACCCTATAATCATCACTTAGGTATGATAACCTGGTGGAGGGAAGCAGAAGAGCGAGGCCTGGCCTCTGTGGGGGAAGCTGTTATACTGGGTTGGTTGCTTTTAGTCAGGCTTAAATTCAAAGGTTATTCTGTTGCATTTTTCCTTTGCTTATAACAACTTGTAATTTCAAAACAAGCAGCTAGAACACTTATTCCAGATGCTAAACCATGGGATTAAACAGTTACAACAGAGGTTACTCTCAGTAGCAGGCCAACTGGTTTTCAACCATTTGATTTCAGCTTGTACAAGTTTAAGGTTTATCATGCAGGATTCCACAGGCAGGCAACGTTTGCTGTGGATGTTTCTTTGACAAATTCAGCTTTTCAGGATATTGCAAGTTCACAATGATTTCTTGAACTAAGTGAATTGTAACACCCAGCAAGAATATTGGATGTTTGAGGGTGTTTTGTACCGGCATTCTGCAGTTTTAGCAACCAAGAAAAAGCATTTAAAAGCAAGATTTTGGATTTCTTTCAGCAAAGCACTGCTTTTCCCTCTGTGCTCCATTTTTACTTGTTGTGAAGCCCAGTGACATGTTTCAGGAGTGAGGTCTCCGTTCCACCACTGACAACATGCATGGTAGATTTGGCAGCCATCTTTTTGTGTTGTAAAGCGCGATTTTCATAGGATTTGGCGCGCACAAAGGTTTTGCAGCCATTCTGATATTTCTGGCACCATCAGAACACAGGGATGCCACATGGCAGAGCAAAAGTGGGTCAAGACGTCCCACAGATAAAAGGGGGCGCCTGAAGCAAAGAACACTCTTGGAACCATGGGAAAACAGATGGACAATGGAAATGTCTATTAGACACATGGAAATGCTAAACGGGCAGACACAGGGTGATATCCCAGGTGTGGATACCTGGTTCGGTAACCAAGGTAGCACCTGTCTGGACTATTGCTTTGTAGGAAGAAACAAACTTAGGTGGATTGAGCTATTCACTGTAAAAAAAACAGCTCACCAGTGACCATGCGTTATTGGAAGTGGAACTCTGGTGGAAATCCAAGGCCTCAAAGCAACAATATGTGCGTCCAATTGAATTATCGTGAGGCACCAACAGACTCAGAATTAAAGCATCAGCTATCCCAAAACTCAGGCATCATCTAGAGGACAATGATGGTTGCTGAAGGACTATGAAATTAAGAGACATTCGAATAACTCTGCGGCAGTGGAAAGAAAACATGCCTATAATAAAGACTTGGTCATAAGGCGACGAGAACTGCATGCTGACCTAAGAAGACTATCTCGAAGAAATTCGCCCAATAGTGAGGTAAGCAAGAAACACTATAAACAACGGTACAAACATTTGCTAAATTCCTCAAAGATCTGGAGAGCCCAGGCAGATGCATAACATATGCTAGCCGCAATAAGTACCGCTAATACAAGATCCCTAGGGGAAATTATAAATAAGGGCAAAGACTTTCAGATGGCTTTAACTATCAACCAAGTCTCAAAGGAAGATTGGGTGAAACATTTCACGGCTCTATTTGGAGGGGGCGAAACTACCAACCCACTCATTAAAAAGACCACAGAATCCCCATGGTCGATTCAGATGGACAGAGATGACATACTATAACGAATTAAACATCTGAGCTCCTCAAGAGCGGCCGGCCCAGACGACATCTCGAATTACATGCTGAAAGAAAATAGGGAGGTATGGGTGGACTTTATCCTGCCCTTGTTCCAGCAGATCTTAAAATCCAGAACTATCCCGCAATCCTGGAAAGAAGCCCTGATAGTTCCCATTTTTAAGAAAGGCGACCGGACTAATCTGAGGAACTACAGGCCTATTGCTCTTTTTGATTCAATTGGTAAGATATTCACCTCAATCCTACTGTGAGACTTGAAACCCCCTGCTATCCCTTGCTCTCCCTGAAGGCTACACCATCATCAGAAGTGACCGCAACACTCTCCAAACTAAAGGAGGAGGTATAGCCATTATTCACAAAACAGCTCTAAACCTCCGTCTCTCCACTCCCGGCCAATTCAAATCAGCAGAATCCCTGACAGCTAAGTTTGCCGTCTCCTCCAACCAGACTATTACTATCCACATTATATACAGACCCCATGGCCCCTTATCCACCTTTACTGAGGACCTCGCCCACACACTATCTGAAAACACCAAGACCACTTCTCAAATCATCTTACCAGGTGATTTCAACTTAGGTCTCCTTGACCCGAACGATGCACCTGCACATGATGTCAATAGCTTACTACTCAATCTAGGCCTTACACAATGTGTTATCGCACCTACTCACTCTAAGGGCAGAATCCTAGACTGGATTGCTGACCTTAACTGTGATACTAAGGTCGACTCCAACTTACCTTGTGCTTGGACTGACCATATTATCACCTTTAGTATACCCACTAAAACCCTCCATACCACCCCAAGCATAGCACCTGCCACACTCACTAGGAACAAGCGCAACATAACCTGCGCCAAACTTATCCCGCTCATCCTCCCTGCCCTCAATGATCTTGCTTTGACATGTTCGGATCCTACTGTCCTGGTAGACTCTTATAATCAGAATATGTTGAAAGCATTAGATCTCATCGCTCCTTCCAAACTACGTAAACCTAAACCCCGGGCTCACCTTAATTCCTGGTTCACGCCTCAGCTGAGAACATTACGCAAGGAAAAAAGGACCCTCGAAACTCGCTGGAGAAGCCACCCGACTGAACTAATAAAGCAAGTATGGCATTAGCGACGCTTAACTATAAAGAAGCCATACTGTCTTCTAAAAAAAGAGACATACAATAAACGTATTGAACTTGCCCAATCGAACACCAAGGATTCTAAAGGAACTAGAATCCCCTGCCCCTCCCCCAGACACCTGTTCCAAAGACACCACTTGGTGCACTAACATCCAAGAGGCCCTCCTGGGTAAAATTACCATGCTCCAACTAATCGGAAAAAAAAACAGCCTGCACTCACTCATATCACAGCTTGCTCCTCAGGACAAAAACTACTGGACGGATTTACACCAAATTTGCAAAAGCACGCTTTCGGGAGCAAGCCCCCGCTCCTGCCGCAAATTTGGTGTAAATCCGTCCAGTGGTTTGCGCTGTAGGCATGCGCAAAGTTTTTTCCCATTATGTCTATGGGAAAAAACACAAGTTTTGGGACCCCCCCTAGAACTTTTCCCCCTATGGACCAAACCTCTCCAAACTTTGCAAAAAAATTCAGAGTGGGCCATATACTTTTTTTTGCAAAGTTTAGTGAGGATTCGTCCAGAGGGAGCGAAGTTATAAGCCACCCAAAAAATGCTCTTCCTATGGAAACACCAATTTAACCATAACTACATGGACGCTTCCGCGTCCATGTAATATATATATATATATATATATATATATATTCAATGAAAAAACTTTGTTAAAAGGGACATTATGGTTAAGTTGCGCTACTAAAAACCTATCAAATTCAGTAAAAAAACTTTGTTAAAGGGACGTTATGGTTCAAAGTAAAACCGAAAAACCCCTGAAATTCGGCAGTTATGGTAAGATAAGCAACCATAACTCGCGCCACCGTGCACTGCTAACACTAACACCCAGGACATCAAAGATGACATCACAAATGGCATTGATGACATCACTGATGACATCACATGTGCATTTACTTTTCATGAAAACTCTGTAGGAGGGATTCTTATATTGTTGACCAAAAAGTGTCAAGGATCATTTGAATAAATATCATGAGCTAATTAGTGCATTAAGCAATGCCTGTTCTCTTCCTCTACCAAAAGAAGAGTAGTACCGAAAAGAACAACCCCTCCAGGGAGATGAGCCCGAATAGGGTTTCTGAGGCTGTCGCATGGAGGCGCTAAGAGATTTAGCTGCCGCTTTTGAGGTCTGTAGTTTTTCGAGGCTTTCATCAGCCTTACTACCAAACAGCCTCAAGCTATTAAAGGGCATGTTGAGAAGTCCGGCCTGCACATCTGGTGCGAACCCCGACTTCCTCAACCACGCAAATCTGCGTAGCACTGTGCTTGCAGCCATGGATCTGGTGATACTATCAGCAGTATCCAGTCCAGACTGAGACATTCCCCCATTGCCTTGTAGGGGAGGGCAGGTCGATAGGAGCCCCCTCTAGCCTACATCTCCTACCCAGGTGAAGACTCGCGACTCGTCGGCGGCCCCCGTGCCCCAGGGCCCGGGTTGCGAGGTGGCTGCGGATCGACACGTGAGGCTGCACGACCACATATAAAACCTAACACAGGCACCATTTTGTACTAGATAACTCCATTTTGTCAAAGGCGCTAAAACCTAACATAGGCAGAACAACTTGCACACACAGAAAGCTACAGCCTGACCCCTGCTTGACTGCATTCACAGAGGCCTGACCTCCCCCCCCCCCAGCCTCCACCTCATGGTAGATCCGCTGAGAGCTCGTTCTCACGAGCAACCAGACACGAACAAACAACAAAATAAACACTGTATCGTTTTACCTTTTGCAGTACATCATTGTCGTAGTCATAACCAAGCTCATTAGGAAGCAACCGAAACCAGCCCAATCCTGCATGCCCTGACCCTGTACCAAGCCCTCTAAGTTGGACTGTGTGGCGCCCCTCACCCCCGCCCACCCCCGAGGCACCTTGTATTGTGTGGTAACCAAATTTTATGATATTTGTCGCGTTGACTAAAGTTTGCTGCTATTGTGTAAAAGAGTGGCCATATGATATGTGATAGCTTTTTGACAGCACCTGTACATAGTGTAATAATGAACCACTGAAATGTGTGTAGGCCCACCAAGGGACTGGAGCCAAACTGTATCAGGGTATAATATGTGTTGCCCTCATTTACTCACCAACCGATCTAACACTACCTCATGTTCGTAAGTCAACTGTTGTTATGAAATTGTGCCAAATGACAGTCACCCAGCTTATATTCTCACTAATGTAATTATATGTGCACAACCCAGAAGCCCCCAAGTGTTGCAACCCGCCCCTTGCCAATGGTACGATACACTGCCCCATGCAGGGAGACATGCTCAGAGCTGCAAGGTTGTCTCCCCCCTCCTCCCTCCCAGGCTCGCCGGTGTCATGATCTCTGCTTCCAAAAGGTCAGGGTTTTCCCAACTCCCTTGGAAGCAGATCCATAACCCAGGTTCCGAGTGCCAACCAGTCCCAATTGGGACCTTTTGGACCCAGTCCTGGCGCCAGTGGCAGCAGGCTCATAAATATGCCCAGTCCCAGCGCTGGAAGCGCCGGGCTCATAATGCTTGGGTGGACTTACCTGCAGCAGACCATGCTGCTTACTTGCCTGCCAGTTGAGCCTCTGATCCTCTTCTGTTTGGAACTACTTTTCCTGTTGGGTGGGGCAGGAGCCACTCCCTAGGTTCAGAACACTGGAACTCTTCTGGAAAGCAGGAACTCTTTTCTTACCTAGGCGTGGCTGTGGAAGGAGACACCTAAGCACTACAGGAGGCTATTTAAACCACACCCGATGGATGAATCTTGCTTTGCGTTATTCTGCATCCTCTGCAGCAGAACGCTCATCGTGTCTTCTGCATCTGATCCTGGGCCTAAGGAAAAAGGCTTACCATCCTGAATCCAGTCTTCAGCAACACCTTTAAAGACAAGAAAGAACAGGTTAGCATTACGGTATTCAGTGACAGCTCTTCACTTACCTGGTCCATCGGCTGTCACCAACGCCTCGCGCTGCATTCCGGCATCTGAAAGATAAAGGCTTACCTACTCTTCGTGCGCTCCGGAGGTCTTCACACTGCATTCCGGCATCTGAAAGACAAAAGCTTACCAACTCTTCGCACGCTCCGGAGGCCTTCGGCGCTGCATCCCGCATCTGAAAGACAAAACAAGGTGCGTTTAAAGACATTGGGGAACTTTAATACTCGCGTGCCATTACTCCTTTCCACATCTAACCCAGTGGGTATTCCGGCACCCTGCAGCCGCTCCGAACTTGTACCTGCAAAATAAAAAGACAGTTAGAGCGCATCGTGAAGCAGGCAACAAGCGCTTACTTACGTGCTTCCAGGCGCTTCTATTCATCACACGGGCTCCATCTTCAACTCACTTCAGCCCGTCATCCGCCATCGCCGGAACCCTGCAAAACAAGAGACATCATTACTAAAGACTTTAAAGACATTAGAATTACTCGAAACTTACCGTTCGTGCAGTAAACGACGGACAGCAGTCCTCTGAAGTCAAGAGGCCTGCTCCCCTTATCCAGTGAAGAAACTGGTTACAGCACCCTGCCCCGAGGCAGATGGAGAGCACGGCGTTCACTTACCTAAGGTGAGAGCGTTAACCTTGGGGGTTCTACAGGAGAAGAGAAAGGGAAGAAGAGAGAGACATTCAATAACCCAGTTCTTTAATCCCATATTTTCTATCTGCAAACATCTTACCCTTCGAGTCAGACATACAGTGCACAGAGGTCCAGCCCAAAGAGCCAGCCGTGTGTTACACATCACCTTTGAAGATACGGTATACGCCCAGTCAAGACCGGCGCCTCTACGGGAATCAGGTGAGCGTTAC
Source organism: Ambystoma mexicanum (assembly GCF_040938575.1). Taxonomy (NCBI): domain Eukaryota; kingdom Metazoa; phylum Chordata; class Amphibia; order Caudata; family Ambystomatidae; genus Ambystoma; species Ambystoma mexicanum. The sequence continues at coordinate 341,385,821 of NC_090921.1, read as the reverse complement.
AGAACGCAAAGCCTACCACAAAACTCCCGTCCAGGCGCTATGGAAACCTCGGATACCGACCAGCTAGCCCAGTTACTTGGGGAACTAAGGGTAGAAGTGCATGCAGTCCGTCAGGAAACGAACGCTCTAAGAAGGGAACTGATTATTTCCAAGGAGCGAACAGATGATCTCGCTAGACAATTGCTACAGTCACAAGCCGGACAGACCCCGTTACCCGCATCTGGGGGAAATCTTTCTTCTACATCCTCTATGAATCCAGTGCAGATCAACCTACCTGGGAATGTACCTCTGGCTCCGCCCGAAAGATTTTCTGGTGACCCAAAGAGGTTTGCAGTATTTATCAATCAGTGCCGGTTGCATTTCTTATGCCGGCCAGCAGCCTTTACAACTGATCAAGCTAAAGTAGCTTTCGTGCTTTCGTACCTTAGTGGCAATGCGGCAGACTGGTCGATCCCTCTAGTAAATCAAGATGATCCGGTCCTCCATGATTTTCAAGCTTTTCAGCTCAGTATGGAAAAACTGTTCGCAAGACATTCACAGGGGCAGGCCTTGGACAATGAGCTTCTTTCGTTGCGACAAGATAATCAAGACCTTTTGGCTTATATTGCGTCTTTCAACAGACTGATAGTGGAAACTCAATGGCCTGAGGACAAAAGGATTACGCTGTTTTATAGAGGTCTACGTGGAGAGCTCAAAGATGTGTTAGCCCAAGTAGTGAATCCCCCACAAGATTGTTCGGACTATATAGACTTAGTCGTTCAAATAGATCACAGACTGCAGAACAGGAAGGCCGATCATTCCAAGTTTGATGCTCGAGTATTTTCCAAACCGCCAACTCCTTCCAAAGGAGTAGACTCCGGGGAACCCATGCAAATAGGGGGTCTGAAAGGTCCTCTAACACAAAAGGAGCGGGAAAGGAGAAAACAGTTGCAATTATGCCTCTATTGCGGAAACTCAGGGCACTTTCTTCGAGACTGTCCGGTGAAACCTGCCAAGAAGGCAGTAGGAGCTGCAGTTACCAAAGTTACAAACTCTGAGCAGGGAAACGACCTCGCCCGACAAGAATAGAGGTCCTCTTGCCGAGTGTGAAAACCAGTTCCGTGACCTCGCATTTCGTGATACCTATGGTCCTCATTAGCCCTGATAATCCGGATCGATTACATGCAATTGAAGCTTACGTCGACAGCGGTGCCATCGGCAATTATGTGGATCATGAATTGGTTTTGAGGATGAATCTAACTCTTTGTCCCAAGGCTGTAAAGGACGTCATTACTACAGTGGATGGTACGGAGATAGCCTCCGGGCCAGTAACGCATACCACTCAAGAAGTGACGCTAGTAAGTCAAGATGGACACCATGAGAAGATCGTGTTCGATGTGATCAAGGCCCCTCAGTTTCAGATTATTCTAGGAATACCTTGGTTAGAGAAACACAATCCTCTGATCGATTGGCGAGCAAGAACGGTCCCGTTTCCAGAATGTGTCTCTACTTGTCACCCTCCACCTGGTGTTGCACTGGCAGCAATTTCTTCAGAGACTCCCCAGTTACCTCCCGAATACCTAGAATACCAAGATGTTTTCCGGAAGGATCAAGATAACTCTCTACCTCCTCATAGGTCCTATGACTGCCAGATAGACCTGATACCTGGATCTACTCCTCCTTGTAGTAGAATTTATGCCCTCACCGAGCCTGAGAACCTTCACCTTCGACAATACCTGGATCAATACCTGGCAAATGGGTTTATTCGTCCTTCCAAGTGCCCTGCTTCTTCAGCTTTGTTCTTCGTTCCAAAAAAGGAAGGAGACCTTAGAACTTGTATAGATTATCGCTCCCTGAACCAGATCACCGTTAAGAATAGATATCCGTTACCTTTGATCCCTGAACTCCTGGACCAAGTCAAAAAAGCATGCATATATACAAAGCTGGATCTTAGAGGAGCTTACCACTTGGTACGAGTAAAAGAGGGAGATGAATGGAAGACGGCCTTCCGCACCAAATATGGGCTATTTGAATATCAGGTCATGCCCTTCGGACTTTGCAATGCCCCGGCCGCCTTTCAATATTTTATGAACGATGTCCTCAGAGAGCTCATAGATGTGTGTGTTGTTGTTTACATTGACGACATCCTCGTTTATTCTTCATCGGAATCTGAACATCGGAAACACGTGAAAATGGTCCTCGAAAGATTGCGTCAACACAAACTTTTCGCTAAGTTGGAAAAATGTGTTTTCAACGTGACTGAAGTTGAATTCTTGGGATTCATATTATCACCTGGCGGAGTGCGTATGGATTCAAAGAAGGTCGATGCAGTTCTCAAATGGCCATCACCATCCTCCGTAAAAGGTGTGCAAAGCATGTTAGGCTTCGCTAACTTTTACCGCAGGTTTATCCCCGAATTCTCTCGAATAGTCCAGCCCATCACTGCCTTGTTAAAGAAAAACAAACGTTTTGAATGGTCTACCGAGGCGGAACAAGCTTTCCAGGATTTGAAGACTAAATTTATCTCTGCACCAATCTTAAAACACCCTCGCCCCGAACTCCCCTACATCGTGGAAACTGATGCTTCAAGCCTTGCCATGGGGGCAGTTCTATCACAAAAGGACCCGGTAACCAATCAGTTGCATCCCGTGGCATTTTGGTCCCGCAAATTCTCGCCTCCTGAAATCAATTACACGATTACTGACAAGGAACTTCTGGCTATCAAGTCTGCCTTTAAGGCTTGGCGGCATTATCTGCTGGGGGCCCGACACACCGTTACTGTGATTACGGATCACCGAAACTTGCAATATTTGAAAACCGCAAAAGCCCAATCCTCTAGACAACTCCGTTGGGCATTATTCTTTGCCGAGTTTGACTTCATAATTACCTATCGACCTGGTACAAAAAACGGTAAAGCTGATGCCCTTTCTCGGATGGGAGTGGAAGAACACTTGATCAACCCTAAACCTGTACCAATCATTCCCGAACAAAGAATTCTGGGTGTAATCGCCACACAATCCATAGAGGAAGTTAAGGATAAAGCCAGGCAACTTGTAACTCCAGCAGACATACAGAATTGGCATCTGCAGGGAAAGGACTTTGCAGTAAAGGACAACTTATTGTATTTCCAAGAACGATTATACCTGCCCAGCACAGATTTACAGAAAAAAGTAATCTCTTGTTATCACGATTCTTTAATGGAAGGACATCCCGGTATGGCCAAGACCTCAGAAAAGATCAAGCGCTACTTCTGGTGGCCGTCTTGGAAAAAAGATATCAGAAACTTTATAATGTCCTGTGGAGTATGCGCCCAAAACAAGAGTCAAAAGGAAAGACCAGCAGGCCTCTTACGCCCTATTGACATCCCACCTCGCCCTTGGCATACGCTTTCTATGGACTTCATCACCGATCTACCTCCATGCTCCGGATACAATACGATTCTAGTAATCGTGGACTTATTCTCCAAGATGGCGCATTTCATTCCGCTCAAAGGCTTGCCAACAGCAGCAACTCTGGCCCAAGAATTTCTCGAAAACATCGTCCGACTGCACGGTTTTCCTTCGGTTCTAATTTCGGATCGAGGTAGTCAATTTATTTCTCATTTTTGGCGAAGTTGCTGTCGGTCGGCTCAAATTGATGTGAGACTATCAACCAGTCACCACCCTCAGACCGACGGACAAACCGAGAGGACCAATCAAACCCTGGAACAGTATTTACGCTGCATGCTGCAACAAACTGAAAAAACTTGGAAAGACATCCTTTGGATAGCCGAATATGCCTACAATAACTCTGTCCATTCGGGAACTGGGAAAACCCTGTTTTTTCTTTTGTACGGCAGTCACCCTCGAACCTCGGAGTTGGATCCCCTCCAAGATCTTGAAACACCAGCAGTAGACTACCTGCATTCTACAATCACCCAAGCCTTTAAGGAAGCTGTTTCTCACCTTCAAAGGGATGAAGAACAATACAAGAAAGGAGCAGATCAACATCGGAAGGAAGCCCCTCAATATCAAGTAGGGGATCAAGTCTGGTTATCCACCAAATATCTACCTCTAAAAGGGCACGCACATTCAACCCAAGATACCTTGGTCCCTATTCTATCACTACCATAGTAAACCCAGTAGCGGTCAAGTTGGACTTGCCCCCGCACATGAAGATACATCCGGTCTTCCACGTCTCTCTATTAAAACCCGTGCAACCTCAAACCCGACTAACTAAATCTCCAAAACCTATCCTAGTTGATAGAGAACTCGAGTTTGAAGTCAAAAGCATTCTGGACTCCAAGATCTCCAAATCTAAACTATTTTACCTAATTGACTGGAAAGGCTACGGCCCCCAAGAGAGATCCTGGGAACTTGCTGAATATGTCCACGCTCCTCGCCTAATCAAAAGATTTCACCGAACATTTCCTGACAAGCCAAAACCCCCGGAGAAGCCCGGTTTGGGAGGGGCCTTGAGGGGGGGTACTGTCATAATCTCTGCTTCCAAAAGGTCAGGGTTTTCCCAACTCCCTTGGAAGCAGATCCATAACCCAGGTTCCGAGTGCCAACCAGTCCCAATTGGGACCTTTTGGACCCAGTCCTGGCGCCAGTGGCACCAGGCTCATAAATATGCCCAGTCCCAGCGCTGGAAGCGCCGGGCTCATAATGCTTGGGTGGACTTACCTGCAGCAGACCATGCTGCTTACTTGCCTGCCAGTTGAGCCTCTGATCCTCTTCTGTTTGGAACTACTTTTCCTGTTGGGTGGGGCAGGAGCCACTCCCTAGGTTCAGAACACTGGAACTCTTCTGGAAAGCAGGAACTCTTTTCTTACCTAGGCGTGGCTGTGGAAGGAGACACCTAAGCACTACAGGAGGCTATTTAAACCACACCCGATGGATGAATCTTGCTTTGCGTTATTCTGCATCCTCTGCAGAAGAACGCTCATCGTGTCTTCTGCATCTGATCCTGGGCCTAAGGAAAAAGGCTTACCATCCTGAATCCAGTCTTCAGCAACACCTATAAAGACAAGAAAGAACAGGTTAGCATTACGGTCTTCAGTGACAGCTCTTCACTTACCTGGTCCATCGGCTGTCACCAACGCCTCGCGCTGCATTCCGGCATCTGAAAGACAAAGGCTTACCTACTCTTCGTGCGCTCCGGAGGTCTTCACACTGCATTCCGGCATCTGAAAGACAAAAGCTTACCAACTCTTCGCACGCTCCGGAGGCCTTCGGCGCTGCATCCCGCATCTGAAAGACAAAACAAGGTGCGTTTAAAGACATTGGGGAACTTTAATACTCACGTGCCATTACTCCTTTCCACATCTAACCCAGTGGGTATTCCGGCACCCTGCAGCCGCTCCGAACTTGTACCTGCAAAATAAAAAGACAGTTAGAGCGCATCTTGAAGCAGGCAACAAGCGCTTACTTACGTGCTTCCAGGCGCTTCTATTCATCACACGGGCTCCATCTTCAACTCACTTCAGCCCGTCATCCGCCATCGCCGGAACCCTGCAAAACAAGAGACATCATTACTAAAGACTTTAAAGACATTAGAATTACTCGAAACTTACCGTTCGTGCAGTAAACGACGGACAGCAGTCCTCTGAAGTCAAGAGGCCTGCTCCCCTTATCCAGTGAAGAAACTGGTTACAGCACCCTGCCCCGAGGCAGATGGAGAGCACGGCGTTCACTTACCTAAGGTGAGAGCGTTAACCTTTGGGGTTCTACAGGAGAAGAGAAAGGGAAGAAGAGAGAGACATTCAATAACCCAGTTCATTAATCCCATATTTTCTATCTGCAGACATCTTACCCTTCGAGTCAGACATACAGTGCACAGAGGTCCAGCCCAAAGAGCCAGCCGTGTGTTACACATCACCTTTGAAGATACGGTATACGCCCAGTCAAGACCGACGCCTCTACGGGAATCAGGTGAGCGTTACAGCCGGGGATAGCTGGTGTTCGAACAACACAGCCTCGCCTCCCCTCCCAATCTCGCTGGGCCCGCTCCAAGCATCCACCTCCCCCATGGCAGAGGCCACCACAGCAAGGCTCTATGAATTATGAGCTACTTGGTCCTAAATCCCACCGTCTCCAGGGCACCAGCTACATGCTTCCCACGGCCCATTGGTATCCCAGCTAACCCCAGGTTAATGGCCCTTGAAGCGGGGGGCGCCCACCCTTGTACTAACAGATCATAATACCGTCCTTCATTATAGCCACCAGGACAGGGCGATCAAATAACCCCCCTCTGTACCCCTGGCTCTGCACATGGACTTGTGGGACTACCATACTTTAACCCAAATGTCACTACAATAGATGGGTAGGGATACCCCCTATCACATATCCATGTCCCTGTCTCCTCCTTGAGCGAAGGTCAATGTATTACAGGATTTACAAGACACCTGACATTGTAGAATGTGACGAATGATTGCGAGTGTGTGGCCACAAGGGCAAGTGTTAGAGCAGCCACCAATTATCAATACAAGTTATGTCCGGCCGACAGCTCCACTCCGAAGAGCCCAGCTGACCAGTCTACCCTGCGTGGCACAGCACGGACGTCCGCCAATCCTGGAGAAGCAACTGTATACAATGTATACCACCTAGCCATCACCACCCAATCCCTAAGACTATGTGCTCTCTATAGCTTGTGTCATGCGTGACCTAGTTCTGTAATAAGCAGGACTGTCTTTGCTATTGTCAGACAGAGCGCTCTCGGAGTCTGCAGAGTCCTTTGCATGCCCTATATTGGTTTAGATAAAAACCCTTTTGATCTCACCCGCACTTGGTCTGGTCTCATTCCCTATGAGAGGCACTGATCCACCCTACTGATGAGGTCCAACCGAAACATGTGTCTGGGGTTTCTGTTGGTACTGTTGTTCTGAGGAGAATTGCCTAGCATTTCGGTGCTGGACTGCCCCAGGGCAGGACAAAGACTGATATGTTTGGGATATTTCTTCTCTGTGAAAGATAGTGAGCTAAAGACTCTGGGTAAGTCTCTCGTAACCAGGACTAATGTCTGGCAGAGGGACTCCCAGGACCCCCCTTGTTAATTTGGTCTCATTCCCTCCTGGGGTGTGTCCGTCATTGCCTCTCACTAAGGGGGGTGCGTTTTTGGGGGATGCTTACATTCAGCCTCCTTTCCGTCTCTGACAATATTCAGGAAGCCTTCCCTTTCCTTGTCTGCCGGATTATGTTCAGCTGCCACCGAAATGCAGTCCCACAGGGTATGGGTGAACCTGGCCAGGGTACAGGTGACATTAGCTGACTTTAGAGCCATGCTACCCGAACTAAAAACTTTACGTGCCCAAGCATCAACCTTCTTATCCTCTCTATCCGGAGGGATAGATGGATATGCAGTCTGTCTTGAGGTTGTTGCAGCTTGAATAACCAGACTTTCTGGAGTGTGATGCTTGTTTAAATACTCAGGATCAGAAATAGAAGTTCTATACTTCTTAGGAAAAATACTGTTTACTGCAGCAATGTTGTCAGGAGCTTCCCGGTTCTTTTCTACCGTTCTTTGAAGTGCCTTATGGAAGGGGAGAACTGGATCCTTCTGGGGGCCCCGATCTAGTATGTCAGTCATATCATCCTGATCAAAAGTGGGTGAGGCTCTACACCAGCACATGTATTCCACCACTCTATTCATTAAACTCCTGTACCCTGAATCTGCATGTTCTGCAGGGTCAGGTTTTGCAAACTCCAGCTCGTATCAATGCCACTAGCAGAGTGAAGAGTGTCACACAGGTCTCTCATTTTGAATTCTGGATCGATTAATTCTTCTGGGACCTCTCTAGTACCATATTGTACTCCAAAAGGAGAAACCTCCTCATCTTCAGAGCCACTTTCTTCAAAAATAGAAGACATTGGCCCTCATTACGACCCTGGCGGAGGACCATGGTGCAATTTGCACCATGGTCCATGGCGCAGAGCTGCCAACTCCGCCATGGGGGTTGGCGGACTTACCGCCCCATTCCGACCTTGGCGGGGCGGTAAGTCCCCAATCCCCATTTACCCTTCCCCATTCCCATTTTTGCCCCATAGGGTATAATGGGAGTGGGGAAGGCGTTAATTACGCCACCGTAAATTACGGTGGCATAATTAACAACGAGTCCCGTAGCGCCATGGATATTTCCGCCCGGAAAAACCAGGCGAAAAAACCACCATGGCGCTACGGGAACTCGTAGTAAGGCGGAAAGGTACGCCATGCATTACGCTGGCGTAAAACCCTTTCCGCCAGGGTCGTAATGAGGGCCATTGACTTAAAGAAGTCTGATTTTGGTAAAGGAGTAAATCTCCTGTCTTGTTCATAAGTTTTGGTCGAAGGAATCGAAGGAACCTCTGATGTTATCGAAGGAATCTTCGAGTACACCGATGGTGTCTTCCACAAAGGCGTCGAAGATGCTTTAGGCTTTGATGTCGAAGCCGTTGGCGCCGATGGCATCGACGAAGTCGCGGATGTTTTCAACGACTTCTGTTTTTTATACGGTGTCGGGGAAAAACTCGATTCTCGAGGAATCTTCGATGACTTGGCGTCGACTCGAGTTTTACGAGTTTCACCCATACTACTGGGTTTTACCACAGTAGTTCCTGACTTCCCTGTGTCGTCCGATGGAGCGACCGGGGTCTGGCTCTTTTGAGGCTTCTTTGAGGGGGTTGAGGCCGCATTCTCAAAGACCTCCATCATCTTCCTTCTAAAATCTTCCCATTTTCTTGGGGAATACGACTTAGTCGGGCATCGTACCAATTCGGTAGATGTATCGGATGATGAAGAGGGAGATCTATGTCTCCTTTTAACTCTTTTTGAAGAGGAAGATGAAGAGTGCCTCGATCTACTACGAGATCGGGACCTCTTAGAGTGTCTATGACGATCCAATTCTTTCTAATCGCTCGATTTTTTATGTCTTTTAGACGAGGCCTTCGAGGAGGCCTTGGAAGCTTCCCGCCCCACCACTAGTTTACCTTTCCTCACACGAAGGGCCTTCTCCGCCATCGACTGACAGGAACCACAGTCGCCGGTTCGATGGTCTGAACCTAGGCACCAGACAAATGCAGTGAGGATCTGTGATCGACATCTTCGAACAGCAGTCGATACATTTTTTGAACCCCATCTTGGGTGTAGAAGGGGTAGATGAAGACGACATTGTCTGAAGAAAATTTCGAAGTGTGACGTTCGAGAGCGAAGCTGTCAGAAAAACAGAACTGAAGCCAACGGGCGCGGCACAAGCTATTTGTACTGATGGTGACATCGACACGGTACGGAGCCCGTTGAGAGACATCAACGCCAAATTTTCTTTTCAGAAACAGCAAAGCTGGCAGGATACGAATATCATAAGATGAGGAATACGTGGGAGGACACAATCCATTTGAACAATGGTTTTTAATATTTTTGGCCTGGTTTCTAGTTGAGATGTGATGGGGAGGTGTCAGGTTTGAAAGCCACTAGCTCATCCCTGGACCCCTGCCGGCTCTGTTCATGAAATAACATGTTGGCCTGTTTGCAGAAGTTGTGGACAACATTATTAATGTATCTTTGTAGCTCAATTGAAAGAGGCTCATGTCTTACCATTGTTTAAAAGAGCTCATTTGGATCCGGCTGATCCAATAGGTTTTAGACCCATATCCAATCGGCCATTCTTGAGCAAAATGATGGAGAAAGAAGCCACTTCCTAACGGCTAAATGTTTTGAAAAAGGGTTCTTTTCTGGCAGTTCACAATATGGTTAACGCCCTATGCATAGCACAGAAACAACAGTGCTATGCATACGGGAGAAACCTTTGGAACTTAACAACAAAGGCAATTCAGTGGCTCTGATCCTATTAGACTTGTCCGCGGCGTTTGACACTGTAGATCATGACATTTTAATTCAGCACTTAAATACAGTGATGGACATCGCTGACTCATCTTTGCAATGGTTGGATTCTTTTCCAAGGGAAAGGAAGCAGCAAGTACAATTGGGAAATGTTCTCTCTTATTGTAACTCTCCTCCCTGCGGAGTACCACAGGGGTCAGCATTGTTGCCTTTGCTTTTGAATGTGTATATGTATCCCCCCCAGGCATTGGTTATAGAGAACTATGGTTTTGAATGTCAACTATATGCAGACAACACGCAGATCCTGATTGATCCTCATGGAGGGTCCAGTAGAGGCAGAGAGGTGACAGACTGTCTAGGAGCAGTACAGCGCTGGATGCAGGACAACTGTCTACAGTTAAATGAACATAAGACGGAAATCCTTCTGCTAAGCTGCGCAACAGAATCATCCATTCCATTCCCCTGGCCTATTAACTTTGGGAGTCCACCAGCACCACTGGAAGTGGTTCGAAATATTGGTGTTTTTGTTCAATAGTTTATTGACTTTTGCCCCACAGATGGATGCTGTAATAGAGGGCTTACTTTCATTTATACAACATTAATCAGTGCAGGCATCTTTTAGATATAGAACATATAAAAGTCTTAGACCAGGTAGTAGTTCCCTCAAGAGTGCAGTATTGCTTGTTAATTTATCTTGGAATCTCAAAAAATGTAACCCCTAAATTAAAAGCAATAAGAAACAGAGCTATTCACACTGGCTTTGTCTTTGGAATAAAAACATGTCACCATATTTCCCAGCCTCGCCAAGAGCTTGGCTGTTTACAAATCGATGATGTGGTCCAGGAAAAGGCCCTCACTCAAATCTGAAAACTAGTGAATGGGGTAACGCCTGAAAATCTATCTTGTATGGTTCAATCGTATCTGTCGATTTGTTCACTTAGAACAAGATGGTGATGGGAAGTTTCCACAAAGTATCTCTGGGTAGCAAGTGTTTCTCAGTCCTGGACTGCCATTTCTGGAACAACCTAAAGATTGAAATCAGGAATAGTACTACACAAAATCGCCATTTGAAACAACAACTTGGATCCCATTATGTACCATAAATATGGGGTGCCTGCTGCATAAAGTATCATGTTGACTGTGTTGTCTTTTGTATTATTATATTATTGTTGTTTTATGGTTGTTGTTTGTAACAGCGCCTTGAAAGTAGTTTCACTGGTAATTGTTTTGCGCTTGATAAATAAACTAGTACCACTAGATAGCAGTCAATACAGTTAGTAACGTTCTGTTACTCCTACGTCCCATAGTATTTCCTCCATACTTTTGGGAGAATACCAAGCACCAATCACCCCAAGTGGTAGGAGCCAATGAAACAAATAGATTTCAAAGGGAAGCCTGGTCAAGCATCTGCTTTAGAGCTCGTGTCCATTAAATAGTGCTTGCAGAATGCCGATGGGGAGGACCACACATTTTCTTTTGCTATGATCTTTCACAGAACCGGTCTATGAAATGTCACAACTGAGGCTTTAGCTCTGACATGGTGACCTTCAATGCCTCTCTGAGTAGACTTGCCTTATAAATAGTAAGATGGTGAAATGTAAGATACTAACCATTGTGCAATAAAAGTGTTCCACGCTTTCCTGCCCAGTTGAAAGCCTCCAAAGGTCACAACACAATTGTCATCCTTCCTGAATTCCTTCGTCCTATCCAGGAAAAATTGAAAGTCCTTTGGATGCCAGGACAATGCAAGACCCGTTGCACATCAGACTACGGATGTGAAAAGAACAATGGAAGAGTAACGTCCTAGCTGAAGTTGAAGAAGGAGGCAACCATGGGCAAGAATCGTGGATGACTGCGCATAACCACTTTGTCCTTGTGAAATGTTGTAAAAGACACACAGATGCAGAGGGTACCTGGATTTCTCTCATGCATCTGGGTGACATAACCAATACCAGAAATGTAGCCTTCCATGTAACTATGCACAATAGCCGACAGGACTAATCTGAGATCCCACATGAGGTGTGGTGTTTTCACCTGTGGAATAAAGCATAGCAGACCCTCATTGTGACACTGAATAACTAGATTGGAAATATTTTAATTTGTTTATTTATATAGAGCATAACGACCTTAAGGTATAAAAGTGCTGGAAGGCAACAAGAAAAAGCATAATCTTAAAAAAAAAACATAAAACCTCAATATCATACAAGGCCACAAGGAATGTACATGACAATACAGAGAAGCAATGCAAAACCATTATATACAAACAGAATGTTTTAAAAAAAGACTGAATAAATATAAAACAATTTCTATCTTCGACAAATCAGAAAAGGCTGGGTGTCTGAGGCTTGTAGGTTGTATATTCAAGTTTACCTCAAATTTGTGGTGCCAAGGCAACACAGAGTTGCTGTTGGCTAAACTACAGACCATATGGTCACAGCATCAGAATGACTGCTCTCGTCTGGAGGTTTTTAATCTTCAACTACGTGATATGATGTGATAATTCTGGCAATCTGCCTTTTCAAGTCCTGGTCTTCAAAAGAAGAGTATCAATTTCTGCATTTTCTTATTGAATTCTCCAAAAAGCACAGTGAAGAGTTAATCTTCATAGTATTGATGGTGGCCTGTGACACTCTCCTTGCTTGCCACATTTGCATTCAGGATTGCAACAAATGTCTGAGGCCAGAGAAGAATGTCACTGTTTCTGCAGGTGCCCAAGAAGGATGCCAAAGAAGAAGGTTCTTGGGCATGAAGATCTTTTGTGTCTGATCAATTTGCAAAGTGACAAGAGCCTTCAAAACATGATTGTGTGTTTTCATTTCCACAAGTCAGCAAACGATGGAAGTGGGGTATACAACTTACCATGGCACTGTGGTACACATTCATAACAGACCTGTTTGTCAACACCATAAGAGCAGCCAGTTTAACCAAGTACGATCAATGTCTATGCATATATCTCCAATATAGAGCTGTGGAGAACAAATTAAAATATACTCGGATGAATGCTTAAATAATTTTGATGGGAAATTAAATTATCTGAATTTAAATGTAAGAGTAAAGAGCATGTGGATTCAAGAAACCATAGGACTAAGATACCTGAGGAAAGGATTCCATTTAGAAATGCGTGTGTAGGTGGAATGGATAAGAGAATCTTGGCAACAAACAATTTGTTTGCTCACACCTTATATCCAAGCTAATTATTTAGAAATATTCTTTCACTGCCAAAATATATTAAGTCACATACATAAAGGTGCTTCAGACAAATGCAATTAAGGGAGTAAAAGGCTTAATTGTATTAAAGGTAGGTACGCATTTGCCTCGGTTATCTCCTGTAAACTAGAAATGTACCCTGGATGTCTGAGTTAACCTGGCTCTGCAGAGTCAGCCATTGTGTTTATTCAGGAACACTGAAATCCTCTCTAATGAGGTGAAGAAATCTTCCACTATTGAAGTCAATGTACTGACAATGTATAAACACCAGTCGATAAAGGAGAGCAATAACAGTGTTGTAGTATATGTCCTTCCTGTCTGTGTTCACTCTGCAGTGCTACTATTGAAGATCTGGCAAACCAATCTTAACCGAGATTGGAGTCCCTCATCTGTTTTCTGCTGCAGATATTTATTGGTTACCGATTTCTAAAGTTCATGCTCAAGTTGCTAAAAGCATTTAATGCCTGGTGATAATTTCAGTGGAGTAATCGGAGAGCATATTTCTAATGAAGAAAAGGCCACAGAACTGGCAAACCAGATCTTGAATCACTGAAAAGGTAGCACTGTTAGTAAGAGTAACCAAATCTTGTTCCCCAATGTAACTTTCATGTGTGGTTTCAAGCAGCTCAATTGGCTTGTGCATATGTTCAGCTCCGAGAATACTTGGTGGGTTTGTTAGAACATCTGTGTGATACTGGGTACCACTGCCTTAGACAAGGATGGACTGAAAACCAAAAGGCCCTGAACATCATTTTCAAAGTGGCCCCATTCAGCAAGCCCAACCCTGTTCCTATGAGAAATTTGGAAATACAATAGGCTACCATACAAAAGATGCAGCGGCCTACTGGGACATCTCCAAAGTTGTGATAGGCCGGTCCACCCCTGACATTAGAAGCCACTCAGTGAAGGAGGCCACTGCATGCCTCAGGAGGTGTGTCAAGCTCTAGTCACTGGCCTTATCTTAGTCCTTTGTAAGCTAGTGTTTGGATGTCTTATTAAAGAACAGCTATCTATAAAAGCCAAAAACAGGCATGACACCTGCCCGCAGCCCCAGCTTGTTCCTGAAAGAGGGACCATCTGATGTAGCAACCGTTTAGTGCAGCGCTGTGTGAAGTCTAGTGGCCAGGATCCACAGCTTGTTATTGCAGTTACAGCCCGCAGGAATTTAACATGCTTCTATTGCCTACAAAGATTGGATGCTGAAGCTATTCACAATGACTTGTAAAGTATTGTTTTAGAAAATTAATTATTATTCCATATTGTTATTTACCAATTTGTGGTTGTTGCAGGACAACATCGATGTATGTATGTTTATTGTATCTGAATTATGGTAATAGCTAAACATGACTCATTGTATATTTCTCTGATTTTTTAAAAGTTGAGTTTCGGAATTATTGTTTTTTTAATTTCACAAATGATTGGGTTAAATATAACAGGTAGACACATGTGTCATATGTGTGTTGAGGTAATCATGGAAACATTGAAATGAAGAAATAATTGCATCATTTGTTTCTACATCTAGAAAATAAAACAAACATACAACAGGTGTCTTTGAATGTCGCTGTAGTAAGAATTGTTAAATGCCATTGAAAAGTAGTGTGAATGCATTTCTGCTTCGGAAAATTCTGATCCTGGACAGAATTTGGGATGAGAGGTCTTCCTGCCCAGAGGTGTGGAAGTAGTGTCAACTGCTGAAGAACCGTTAAGAGAAGCATATGATTAATTGAGCAATGTTTGCGGTGGTCAGTGAATAAAGGTGATATTGTCCAGGCACTAAGTTTGGGACAGCAAACACACCGATTGGCAGCCACTCTACTCCTACTTTCATTCTTTGTACTCACTTCTACTAACCATATTGTGCCACCCACACTCCAGATTTAAATAAAACAACCATCCCTTAACTCCGTTTATGAGCATCCTTGGTCTCTTGTATTCACCGTCAGAAGTGTCATCATCTACTTAGCATTTAATTATCATCTAGTAACACTTAACCTGATAATACTTGCCTTTGTATATTCTCCGTTCATGTTAAACATTGGTCTATGCATTAAAAGTGACACTAAATCTTTACATAAAACTCTCAAATAAATTAATAAACAAATAAGATGTAGAGGCAGCAGGTGTTACAGCAGAAATAAACATAGTAAGTGACAGGTGTAGAATAAATGTCAGAAGTAGAGGATGTTTAAGGTGTAGAAGAGCTAGGTGTAGCTGAAAGGCCAATGGTAGAGTAGGTGCCAGGTGTGTAATTGCCAGCTGTAGGCAAAGGGTCAAGTTTATGAGAAGTGATGGTTGTAGAGGACGTGATAGATGAATATTAGTCCTAGTTATGAAGCCACAAGTGATGAATATGTTTCAGGTACATGGGGAGACGCAGGTGTATGTGAAGTGAGGAGGTGACAGGTGCACATGAAGTGAAAGGTGTAGATGTGGTATCCGGGGTGTATGTAAAGTGACAGGTGTAAAAGAGATGACAGATGAACAAAAAGTGCTCTCTGAAGGTCAGGTGCTGGGTGTACAGAAGCTGCCAGACGTAAAAGAAGTCCTTGGTGTAGCTCAGTGAGCGCTTTGAAAAACTTTCCCGTCTATAGGCACTATAAAAATAAACAATACCAATACTAAAAGTCCCAGCGTAAAATAAAGTGCTAGGTACATAAAAGTGTAGGTGAAGTGTCAGGTGTAGAGAAAGTGCTAGGTGTTGATGGGGTTTCCTGGTGTATATAGGGAGTGCTAGTGGTAGATAAAGTGCTAGGCATAGAGGAAGTGTCCTGCAATATAAGGAGTGGTAGGAGAAGCAAGGGAACAGAGGTAGATGGGGTGCCAGTTACAGGGGTTGCTGTAGTAGCAGATGTTCTAGATGCCAGGTAAACTGCCCTCATCATGAGGGCATAGTGGTTCTATTAAGCTTGGAAAGCTTTAGGATATGTCATCTTTATTTTATGATCTGTGTGTTTTTCATGCTGGTTGTTACATCATTTTTTCACATACATATTATGATACCTGTATATGCCTGTTTGTATAATCGAGGGCTTGGCCCTGATGAAGGAGTTTGAAAACTTTGAAATGCATTGGCATTAGAGCTCTCTTATTTACTTTTGGGCCACAGCTGGCCTTTGATTTTGTTCAGATATTTAACTACTTACCTTACCTTGGAGTACTGTTTGAATACTTTCAACGAGTTAAACGGAAGAAGATACATTAAATGAACTTTACTCATACAATTGTCAAGTTTCCAGTAACCCTGCTAGGGGTACAGCATGGGAGCAACTGTTTAGCTGGGTGTTTCACTCAGTTTTTTTGTTTAAACTTTAGCATGCCTCATTTCGGCCTCTGGAACTCTTGCTACTCACTAAGCGCTCTTCAGCCCTTATCACCTTCTGCTTCTCCTGCTGGCTGTCAGACTCTCTCGCTGAAGGCAAGTGGGAGGGTAGCATTGCTCCCCTTTCACAGCCCTCAAAGCCTAGCACAGCACCCACAAACCCAGGTGCCAACTATAGACTGCAAATAAGACAGCTCCATCTATTGCCTTCTGAATAGCTCATCAATTTCAGCTACCAAGATTAAGCTACAAATAGAGTGCCATCCACTGACATGCTGTTAACAGTTGCTGCTTGGCTTATTCGTGAATGTCAGTTCATGGCATGAAGATGGCATCTCCCTACAAGAGCATAAGATAAATGGTACAGCAGGAACCACAACTTCTTCCCATTCCAAAAAAATAAATAAATGACACAAGTTATTCTAGTCTCTATTCTCTCTGCCGGTCTCTCAGAGAACCTCCTCATGCTTCGAATCATCTTTGTGCAATACCAATCCCTCTGGTATATTTCCGATCCCTAGCCCAATAATGTATTCTCCCTATGACACCTCTCCTACAAAGCCCCTGCTCTGGGACCATGGTGTGTTTTGAGATGAATTGGGGAACCCCCCCCACTTTGGCGCTGTCAACAGCACACGTTGCCATTTGTAGTAGGTCATGTTCGGCAGACAGACTGGAATCTGCTGCACAATTATGATCGGCAACATCTAATCTTTGCATGATCGTCGATCCATCCACAGAATGTAGGAATTGGTTTCGCTCTCCTTTGTACACCTCCAGTAGCCAACGTTTGCCTTCCTTGGTAACATTCATTAGATGCACAGTCGGTTTTCTAGAACGTACAGTACAGGCGACCTCTCTGCATCCTTTAGGCCCCAGGATAATGGATTGCGTTGCCGTTGTCAGGACCGAGCTTCTCTTCTTTCATCCACAAATGTCTCCCAAACATCAAGTGCATTGGGGCCCCTTGATGATTGCATGTAGATTGCTTCTTTATGATGCAAAGATGCTCTTCAGGTTCAATCCGATTCCTCAACTGGTTTAGGGGCCACTTCAAAAGATCAGTGGTAGTTACAGGTACAGCTGAAGTGCCAGGTTTTGAGAAAATGGCATTTGTGAAATGTGTCTTAGATTGTGAGGAAGTGGCATCTTTCAAGAACCCTCTAGGCTTCGAGAAAGTTGCAAGTGTTAAAGAACTGACAGGTATTCAGAAGTGCCATGTTTTAAGGAAATGCTAGGGGCTAAGGAAGTATTAGCTTTCACGGAAGGGCCAGGTATAGAGGAGATGCCAGGTTTTGATAAGATAGGTTTGGAAGTGTTAGGTGTTGTGAAAAGCCAGGTGTAGAAGAACTAACAACTGTAGAAGCATTTTCGGGTGCAGAGAACATCTCAGATGTAGAGGAAAGGCGAGAGAACTTTCAACGACTATATGAAGCACTAGGAGTATAAAATACCAGATGCATAGAAGTGTCTGATACATCTTAAGTACTAGGTGTTCAGGCAATGCCAAGCGTCGAGGAAACCATACTTGCATATGAAGGGTGAAGTGAAGCTAAAGTTGCTGGTTTAGCTAAAGTGCTAGATTTAGCTGAAGCAGCAGCTGAAGTGGAGGTGTCGGGCGTACACAATGGGCCTCATTACGGCCCAGGCGGTAACCATGGCGCTATTAGCGCCATGGTTGCCGCCGGAACCTTACCGATTCCGCCATGGTGAATGGAGCAATTACCGCCCCATTCCAAGGTTGGTGGGGGCGGTAATTCCCCATTCACCATGGCCCTTCCCCATTCCCATTTTTGCCCCCATAGGGCTCAATGGGAATGGGGAAGGCGGTAATAACGGTACCGCAAGTTGCGGTACCGTTATTACCTCCAAAGTCCCTTTGCGGGTCGTGTCCTTAACACCTGGTAAAACCAGGTGTTAAGGGAGGACCCGCAAAGCGACCTTGGAATAGGGCAGTAAGGGATTACCGGCACCAGTGCCCCTACCGGAACCGGTAATCCCTTACCGCCTGGGTCGTAATGAGGCCCAATGTGTTCGTTGTAAGTGAAGTGGCAGGTGCATGGAGACAGAAATGCAATGTATAGAGGAAATACCAAGGGATGCTGTGCAGTAGAGGATTTAAATTCTCGGTTTACATGGTGGTAGACAAGGAAATCAATCCAAGTCAGTCATTGGTAGTTGTCCAATCTATATGCCATGTGTCAGACGGGTTCATCAGGTTGGTAGCCACTCACTGGCCAACTCTCCAGCACAGCCATAACCTAAGAAGGGCACCGATTGCCCTTTCTCTATTGGTCCATGAAGGAGATGCCCTGGTGACCAAATGACATATGTGGTCTACTACAGTAGCAGAAAAGACTGCAGACTCCTGTAAAGGACAGCCATCTTAATGTCTTCAAAGGTCTTGCGGATATGGTCTGTGTCCGTGGCGCACGTAAAATGAGAGTAGAATGTCCACCCACTGTTATCCTTGGAGTCATTTTTTACATTTTTGTGCAAATTTTCATTTTCCTGATTCGTACACTTATAGTAAATGTTTGAGTACATTTCCAAAATGAATTGCATGGCTGCGTCAGCATTCTTCTTCGGCCCTGTATTAAAATACAAATACAAAAGAAAAAGAATCCCTTAGTCCAACTGTTTTTACCATTTGAAAGGTATATTAAACATTATGGTGCAAGACATGGCACTAATAAGGTCCCAGCACTTGCAGACAAAGGAACAGAGTAAGAAGATAGAGAATGGAAAGTACACAGTGAAAGGTGAGTATTGTGTCACACTTTAATTTATAATTGTTTGAAATCTGGATTTTCTCAGTCTTTTGTTCTCCTACATTCTTTGCAAACTATATAAAGGAGGGTCAGCCTGCCGCTGAGGTTAATATCACCATTAGCACCCATGTGGGTTCCCTACACGTGTGCTAATAGGGTTTTAAAAAAAGGAAACTTACCTTTAAGTTGCAGATCGGCTCCGGCAGTGCTGTCGGGGAAGTCCATCAACAATGGACATCATCAAATGACATCATCAACAATGACAACGGACTTCCCGAAGAGCAGCACTGCTGGAGCCGAGACGCACCATTCAGGAATGTTTTATTTTTATTTTCCTTTTGGAAAAAAAGGACACTATTAGCACATGTGTAGGGAAACTAAACTGGTGCCAAATGGTGAAGGGGGAGTGGGGAAAGGAAGCGCCAGACACCAATGAGAATGCTCGGAACGCAGGCTTTCCATGGTGAATACACTCTGCATTCCGAGCATTCTTATTGGTGGATTGCGTCTCCCATGGTGCTAATTAATTAATGGCAATGGAAAACACCCTCCCTCTTGATCCACAGGTCAAAGCCATCGTCAGAAGCGGTTTCTCCCTGTTGCGCATGCTACGCCGCATCTTACCTCCAGCCTTGGCCAGTCTTCCACAGTCTTTTCCCCAGCTTCGTGAAACAACAGAGCCCTTTACAAGTCACACGGGAAAGCACACCGTGAGGGAAGCAGAAATACAAAGAAGTAGGGCGCTAACAACGGGGCAGGGCAGGCAGTTTAGCAGCAAGAGATCTACAAGCAACCAGTGCAGAAAACAGGGAAGTGCACATTTTCCAGTTTCAGGTTAGGTGGGGCGTGGGAGGCTGTGTGATCTCCCTAAGTGTTAGATTCATTGTTAGTGGTTTGTTGCTTTATTTGTATTAGCGCCCGTTTGCCCATGGGCCTAAGGCGCTATATATATGGCTAAATAAGTAGATTGCATAGTTTGCCTCGCAATTACTCTTTCCTTTTCCCCCTTTGTCTGTCCTTTTCCCCTCTCCTCCAAAACCTTTAAAATTACATGCAGGGACCCCACAGCACGTAAGTGCCAACATTGGGGGTCCCCTGCATGCAATTACAATCCATTGAAAAATAAGGCTTAAATGGATTTTAAGGCATGGAACAGAGGCTATTATGCACTGCCATTGTCTTTAATTGTACAAAGAGCAGCAAGCAAAGAATCATTTCTTTTACAAACTATTGCTTCTATAATCTCTTGTAATAAAGGTGCTGATTCCGCGCCAGACAGGGGGGCGTAGCTACCAATTGAGGGAACAAGCAGGATGGGCTAGGACACCTCCTAGGGGGGAAACAAGGGGAGCTGTAGTCAGCCTTCGATTCAGACCTGGAAGGGAACAAGGGGATGGGGACACCTTGTGCGTGACATTGACACAAGGATCTACTTGTATGCACAAGTACGAGGAAGGGGAAACCACAGGTAAATGCACTCTATGGGGATGCCACAGGTTGGGCTTCACCCTGAAGACCCGCTTCAAACACATGACCCGTGCACCACGGTTTAGGGAAGGAGGAAGCTGAATTGAAGCTGCATGTCTCTAGCAGACCAGTGTTGCTGAGGCAGCACTGGGTGACGTAATCAAGGTCAACGAGCCAGTCCCACGGCTGCTTGTGGGAGCTGGGGAAGTCGACCTGATCCAGAGAAGCACTCACATAACACCAAGGCAGTCTTAATTGCCTTTTGGCCAGCGGGTATGGGGAGGTGGAATGGAGCCGCTTCCCTTGAAGAATCAATCAGATGGTAAATTCTGGTGTCCCTGTGAAGCAGCCAGCCCTTAGAGCATCCACTACAGCGTTTGTGAAGGGTGCTATCTTGCAGGTGCCGTGTGAATGTCTCCCTTCCCACTACTTCAGAGTGTCTCATGTTCCTTCCACTGTGATGCTGACCAATGGCAGATGAATAAAGGACCGAAGGGCAGCACAAATATTTTTACTAATTGCAAACTGTTTGTGGGAGGAGTGGGAAGCACTGTCGCACCACATGGGGAGGAGATGGGCTGGCAGAGGAAAGATTTTTTGGTTCCAATCTTATTTGACTAATGTATGTCTAGCTCTAAGGGTATGACGTATTTTAAACAGTAAGCTTTGTGAGAACTGCAAAGACATGAAGTTTGAAGTGCAGCTGTTTCTAACTCCATCAACATTGGATTAGCAGTATAAAAGTGATGTTCGTGGTCTGCCAGTTTGTCAGCTCTCATCAACCAGTTCTGTTCCACTGTTCTGTTTGATTTGTGCTAGCCCAGCTGTAATAAACAGCATTACTTCTTGCTTGGTGTGCACTCCTTTTTGGACTACTTGTGATAACTATTCATTACAAGCTTTGGAGGACCCCTGGTACATTTTTCGGGGCCCCAGCGAGATTCTCAGTTCTCTTGTTCAACTGAGGGTATTCTGGCAGCCCTCTCTGGGGGTGTGGGACAGACGACTGCAGACCTGATCCACGCGCATCACTGAAGAGGCCCTGCAGATGCACAGTTCACAAAGGATCTGTCTGGTCCCGAGCCCCGCCGGCGCAAATGGGGAGGAGTAAACCCTCACGGGAGGCTCAGTGCCGAGAGGATTCGAGGATCTCTAGGAGGTGAGTGTAACTGTGCACGAAAGCGCTACATCGTGGTTGCATGCCAAAGGAGGGGGAGGGACGGTCTTTTCTGGTGTTTAGGACGCATCCTTAGGTTTGAGGATGATCTGCCATAGTAGGATTAGATTTTAGCACGTGCCACCCTATGGCGAGTGGACATGGCTGTGGGCGCACCTGTGTTAGAGCAGGAGAGGTGCATAGTAGGAGGCGGACCCTGTTAGATGGGAGTTGCACGTTGTACCGACGATTGTATAGTTGCATAATTTGGGAAGACGAGAGTCATTCTTTATTGTAAAATTGTTTCAGAGGTAGAGAAAGGGACACGCGCGTGGTAGCTAGTGTCGTATTGTTTTGCGGTGTTGACTAATGGTGGAAGGATCAACATCGACAGGTAGCTCGCGTATAATAGTGCGCTTGGCATTTTAGCTGTAGGCGTGCGTGAGAGAAGTGGCGGTGACTCTGCGCTTATCTTTACTAACGGAGAGAAGATGAACGTGTGGAGAGGGCTGTCATTTCCTAACCCGGAGTGAGTGGTGTGAGAAAGGCATGGTGCTCAGAGTCAAGGATAACATTCAAAACCTTTATTTAGTTTCTGCCATGGAAAAAGGGGTTGGGATAACTCCTATCTTGCCCTAATCGATATGGGAGTAATGTCAACCATAAAACCAAAACAAATATAAGTCTCTGTCTGTCTAAATCAAAACCGTATCTGTGTCTTAACCTAAGTTTGCCCTCACTTCTAGACAGATAAATAAAATAGAGATAATGCTGAAGGGCATCTGCAGCTAACCTCTTTCAGGGTCTTGACACAGTTCTGGAGTTGTCCCACAACTCCCTTCCCCAAGCATGACTCAACTCGAGGTCATCCAAGTGTCATCACAAAAGTTCCATAGATTTAAGTAGTTCTAACAAATTCCCTTCAGGCTTCACCAGGGTTTCCCTTTTCCCCAGGCTCAGCAGCCCTCTGTATTTTTCTGGTTTCAGAATGCTTTCTGGTGTCGTCCCAGACTTCTACATAGTATCACAGTTCAATTTCTGAAACATGGGTTTTCTTACCCAAAGAGTTCACCATTTGCACTCTGCATCACTCTTTGTGTTAGAGACTTTCGAAAGCGTATGAAACACGTTGGTGCTACCGGCGCCGTTGTTACCTCGCCGCAACATTCCGAGTTTGCTCGCCGGTGCCGCTCTGGACGCCTGGTCAGACCAGGCGTGCAGAGCGGCACCCACGAGCAGACTAGCATGGTAGCAGCAGTACCGTTGTTAACGGTACTGCTGCTACCATCCACCCCATTCCCATTGAGCCCTGTGGGGGCTCAAATGGGAATGGGGACGTACCGGGTCCGGGTCCCGCGAATACGAATTACCGGGCCCTCCCAGTTCGGAATGGCCCGGTAAGTCCCCTTTTGCGGGACCCGGACCCGAGTTTGGGGGTAGCCATGCCCTTGTTAAGGGCATGGCTACCTCCAAACTCGTAATGAGGCCCCTTGTCTTCAAACTAATTGTGCCCCCACATCAGAGACTTTCGAAGGCGCACTTCCTCTGAGTCTCGTGCATGATCCCTCCGATATACTTTAATTTCCTTCCTATCGTGCCTCAGGCAGTCTCTCACTCTTGTGTTACTTTTAGCTCCACTTTGGGCTTCGCACAGCTCCCCTGCCCTCTCTCGCAAAACAGTTCACTTTCTTTCAACTTTCTTGGATGTGTAAATGTATGTGTTTAGCCATTCATCATATCACCGCTTGTTACAATTGTTAATTGAAGTTTCTTTCTCATGCGGCTTTCACTCCATCACACATCCTTCAATTATTACTTTGTATCATTCTCGCTTTGCGACTCTCATCAACTGGGTTCTCCTTTTGCTTTGAACTCACCGGTTATGATTCACGTAGCCTTCTGTGCCAAGGTCAGGGACTCCTTGCTCGCCCCTCCGATGCTCTGACGCTCCCGGGAAAACGGCTCAGGCCCACGGAAGGGAAACCATTAAGGGTCTGGTTTTTCGAGAGCAGCTTTCCACGCCTTCCCTTTCTGTCTCCTTGGAGACATGGATCCCCCACCACGCCCGCTTGGCCACTCTCGAACCACGGCCTATCAGCGCTTCGTCCTCTGCTGGCCTCTCTTGGGGTGCTTACGCCACCTCCACAACCTCTCAGCTTGGTCTCCAACTCAAGTCCCTTCTTTGGTTCTGCCTCGCACTCCTACTCTCATGTGGCTGCTGTTTTTATACACCTGAAGAGCCTCAACAGGTTGCAGGTAGTTACCGTATCCATTCGGTGCCCAACTTTGCCTGCCCTCATTGATGGGACATTCATAGAAAGAGTAAAGTTCTTTCAAATGTAGTTATTCTGGCGGGATGACATTATGACGGGAGAAGCATTGCTGGTTCTTGGGAAACCAGGGGTCTGCTAACAGTAGGCTGAGGGGATGTCAGGTTGGAGGTCAACACTAGGGCCATTTACCGGACATGTCCCAACACAAGGGTCAGGCAGAGTCAGGCAATTAACAATAACTATGCACACCTGACAGCCCTTTCCCTTCCCCACAGGGATAAAAGGCGGAGCAAGAAAGCACACTTCGAGCAAGGCCGAACGCACAATGAAGCAGCCTTTCCGTAACCGGCAGGACAAGCGGTGGAGAAAGTTGGAGAGACACAGAGGGACGACGAATTGCCCTTGTTGTTTGTAACTCAGGTCTGTGAAGCCTCCGAAAGGGAAAGCATAAGACCGGGAAGTCCAGCTGGCGTGTGGTATGATAGGTGAATATTAGTGAGTACTAGTTATGAAGCCACAAGTGATGAGCTTGTTTCAGGTACATGGGGAGACTGAGGTGTATGTGAAGTGAGGAGGTGACAGGTGCACATGAAGTGAAAGGTGTAGATGTGGTGTTCGGGGTGTATGTAAAATGACAGGTGTAAAAGAGTTGACAGATGAACAAAGAGTGTTCTGTGAAGGTCAGGTGCTGGGTGTACAGAAGCTGCCAGACGTGTACGAAGCACTCGGTGTAGCTCGGTGAGCGTTTTGAAACACTTGCCTGTGTATAGGCGCTATATAAATAAACAATACCAATACCAAAAGCTGAAGTCTCAGAGGAAAAGAAAGTGCTAGGTACATAAAAGTGCTAAAAGGTGTCAGCAGCACACATGGCCCTCCCGCGCTTTCAGTCAAAGCGGGGACAAGCACTTGCCGCCAAGGTGCTGTCCTTGACTCCTGAGACAAGAAACTCCAACAGTTCAGCATAGCCGATGAGTTGGAGAAGGCAGATAGTAAAACCGAACTGTGCTGGGCCCAAGGTTGCAGACGGCAACCTTGTTGAACAATGAACTTGTGTAATTGAACTTTAAAGAAACCCTAGAAAAAGGGTCAGAAGCAGAGTGGTCAGGCGTTGCGGGGCGTTCATTCGATGGACTCTGACTGAAGCCCTTTTGTGTTGTGTTGTTTTGGTGGAAAATACAAAAACCAAGAGGGCTTAGGAGAGGCTAGTGTGAAGTGTCAAAGTGGTCCTACGAGTGTCGAGCAAAACCCCTCGTACACTCAAAAGTCTTTGACATATAGAAGAAAATTGTGTGAAGCCTGGCTGGAGGCTTTAAGGAAAGCCTGGCTGGGAGGCTTTAAGGAAAGCCTAGCTGGAGGCTGAGACCCAAACTTAGGCAAAGGGAAGAACCTAAGGGGTCTTGGGATCTGTTCCGAAACAAAGCTAGGGGAAAGGCATCCCCCGCTTTTTCTGATGAAATGATTGAATCATGAACTGCGTTAGAATGGCTATGTGAACCCGAAGGAGGGATGCCATGGGAAAAGCTAAGAAAAGTAAATCCTGCATTGTGATAAAACTGAGTGAACTGTGAAATTGGCAAATGTGAACCCGACGGAGGGATGCCTGCCAATTGAGAATATGCAGTGATATGCCCGTGAACATTGTGGCGACAGTGTGATCCCGGCTGAGGGATGCCAGCAATTAATAGTTGTTGAAAAAGACAATGAGACTGTCAAGTGCTACGTTTTGATTGAAAGGCTGTTGTGAAGCCGATTGAGGAAGTCTAACGTTGCAGGAAGGATCAGAGCCCAGCTGAGGGGGATCCAAAAGGCGAAGAGTAATCACCCAGCGTAAAAGATTACCAAACAGCCTTTTGTATTGTTTATTGTTTATGGTTCAGCAGGCCTACTAGGGCAAGAGATTTTGCTGGAAAGAGACTTGGCCCCAGAAGGTTCTGGCATTGTTAAAAGGAACTGTAACCTCTTGCTGGCGAGGCCCATGAGTGTGCTGTGTTCAAAGGTCCTGCCTTGTCCTGTGCTAAAAACGTGGGAAGGGAGACCCCCGGCTATAACATACTGACTCATCATTTGTGAACACTTTTTAATCTTGTGAATATTATCCCACACTCTTTTTGAAATTAGCTGCAAGGATAGGCACTACTTTTTTTAGTATAGGCCCTTTTAGTTGACAAGACACCACTAGGACTGCCTTATTATTATTTGATGGTCGTAGCTTGCTACCATGTTAGATTTAGGTTTAGATTAGGTGTTTTTCCAACCCATTTATACAGTTTAATATACACGCTTGAACTGTGATCACTTGTGGCTGTCTTTACTTTTGCCAACATGAGTTCCTTACAAGGTATCCGGTAGTGGGAAGGGAAAATACCTCAGGTTTTTCACAGTGGCCAGGCATGAGGTGAAGGCCAGTGAGACGTGTGAGAGTGAGTGGGTGGGCCTGTGGAGAAGGACAAACTTAAAGCAGGGGGGAGGCGAGTGATTAATGGCGAGTGTGGGTGTTTCAGGGAAAAAGGTATACATGGAAAAGGGGGACGAGGTGGCAAGGGTAATTGGAACATAGAGGAAAAGCAGTCAGAGGTAGGGACTGTGCAGCACATATGGACAGAATGAAGGGAGCATGCAGGTCAAAGAAGACGAAATAGAAGGGGCAGTCATGGCTTATATTGACGGGTCATCAAGTATGGACCCATTACTGAAAGCAAACATACTGGAGCAGCAATAGCGTGCTACAAGGATGGGGAATATGTAATAGCATCCCAGCAGCGATTACCATCACATTATTCAGTACAAGCAGCAGAGTTAGTAGCAATGATCAAAGCGTTCGATTTCAGCATATGTAACATCCACAATACATGCAGGATTGGCGCGGTAGAAGAGAAGGGGATTCCAGAGAAGTGAGAGGTCCCCGGTGCAACATGCAGAGCTGTTCGGGCAATTGATTGAAGCACTACAAACTGCCAGTGGAGGTGGCCATAATAAAATGTGCCGCCCATACAGGTGAGCAGGACCCAATATCTTTAGGGAACGAAATGGCCAACACAGCAGCCAAGGAAGGGAAGCATGAGACTGTATGCAAGGGCAAAAGGGAAAACGCTAATAATGGCGGAAGAGAGAATGAAGGGTCAAGAGGAAGAGAGGGGGGAAAGTTTCAATGCAATACCAACTGTTCAAATTATAGATCTGGAAGGAGAGGCCCTGAAGGAGGAAAACGACTTAGGGATACAAAGAGGGTGTTCCCTTTTACCCACCCACTTGATCTGGAGGCAGAAAAGCATGGGTAAGCCTGTGATGCCCAAACAATTGCTTGGTACAGGACTAGAACAGCTACACTTTCCTGCCCATGTATCCAAAGAGAATATAGCAGCATCATTTACATAAGCGAGTTGCAGAGTTTATGGGAAATTGTGTGGTGTGTCAACAGTTGTTGTCTGGTCATACTTTGAGAACTGTGAAGGGAACATTACCATGACCGGAAAGGGCCCTTCCAGCACTTGCAGATCGCCTATGTTGATATGCAGGATAGATGTGCATCTTACAGGTACATGCTTGTAGTCATCAGTCCCTTTTTCACGTTGGCTTGAGGTAGTGCCCCGTGCTAAAAATGACACAAAGTTCCTAGTAAGGGAGGTGTGTTTAAGATAGGGAGTCTGTGATGAGATAAGCTTGTATAATGGCCAGCATTTTGCCAACAACCTTTTTAAGGAAAGAACACACCACCTGGGTATAAAACACAGGCTACGCACAGATTGCTGAGAGACTAAACGGCTTGCTTAAAGAACACTTAGCAAATTGAATCTCCTAATTGTGCCAAAACTGGCTTTATTACCTCCCATTGGCGCATATTGCTCTTCGCAACTCCCATGGTGTGGATCACCACTTGACTCCTCATGAAATCGTAACTGGTAAGAGGATGCTTGCGCCTGTCCCTCCTGCATGTTGAATTTCGGATGCTAATACCACAGCAGAGGTTCTAGGAAAAGAGATGAAAAAGTACTTGACTGGAACGACCAATGTCCTCAAATACATCTCCCGCCAGGTTCGATGTTCAACATGTCAGCCAACCAACGTTAAAGTACCGAAAAGTGCCTACAGGGAGGAGGAATTTCCACAAGCACAGCTCCTCTATCAGGTGTTAACATTTTCGTCCGTAACATCATACGGAAGTGGCAGGAACCCAGGTTTACTGGCCCCTACAAGCTCATATTCGTGATGCCCACAGCAGTGAAGTTTAAAGAAAGGAGGGCATGGGCGCATATCACCGATGTTCGCAAGGTCAATAGAGGAGGGAGAAGAGAGAGGCACCACTTGATGGGGAGTATTAGTTATCATTGACTTTCTTTTCAGCTATAAGACTTTATAGAAAGCTCAAAAATGCAGAAGATAATGAACGAGCGAGCAATGCGGGGAATGGGAAGAAAACTAAGCTTGATATGAAAATGATAAGGGTAGGATTGTTTTGTCTCTTTGTCTTCAGTCTTCTTTCTTTTCTCTGGTTTCTACTGCATAGGTACTGAAGGTGCATTAGCTGATAGCGTAAGAGAGACACGCACCAAAAGCAGCATACCTAGTTCTATGATTCCACTGGGGAGGGAGAAGACACATTATCTGAAAATGGGTGGTACAACGAGATGAACAGGGTGGGACGAGGGAGCACCCACAGCAGTTGCTATGTGTGCTCGCTAATCCAGCACCTTGCAGGGACACAAAAACAATTCTTGCCACAAGAAGTAAAAGCTGAGGAGAGGGGAATGCCTGATGCATTTGTCTCTCTGCAAAACTAGAGGGCTCTTTCAAGGGGACATAGTACAAGTGCAATGGATAGACCAAGGGGAATAGGTGTATGCAGATAATTATATACAGCTTGTAAGCATGTCCACGGAAGCCACAAAGCATTTCATACTGGAATATCACACTGAAGGGGCGCAGAGGGGGAAACAGTTAGTTACTACCCACAGGAGAATATATTGCAAAAATTCAACAGGACATGATAACCTGTGGTGCCACATCAGACCACTGATGCGAATAGGGGGTTCAGTGGTTTATAAAGTGAGAAAGGGGGATGGTGCAGTGCCACGCATAAGGGCTGGTGTATTATGAAGAAGGGGTTGGAAAGAAAATAAATGCAGAGTGCAAAGGAATATGAAATGTCAATGTACATGTTTTGACATGGATAGATGAAAAACACCGTCCAGTATACCAAGGCATAAAATAAGCAGCGTTGCATAGCAATTTGCTGTGCAATTCTGTAGGTTTGCTAATTAAATTGACACTTGTGTAGCAAAGTTAGCTATTTAAGTTAACTTTGTCAATGAAAGCACAGCTCACCCTGCATTCCTCGCTTGCCCTCAAAGCTATCGCCACCCTCTTGCCTCTGTTCACTGCATGTTCTTGCAGTAATCATCTCCTCCACTCTCAAGTGCCACATGCCTGGGTTGGAGTGCTATGCAAGAATTTCTTTACAAATAATTACAAACCAGAAGTAATTGGGATGATGGTTTTATTAAGCTAACAATACCCTTTCTGGCAAAGACCAGTATGTGATATCTTGATTTTTTTTAAAGCCAGTCATGCAATTCCATTCCTAAAAATGTAAGTTGTTACATAATGCTCAATTACAGTATTGTTACTGTAAAACACTGCATTGTCCCCATGCTGTAGTGGAAACTTTAGGTTAGTGTACCTAAATTTCATAGTGTCAACTATCATTTTACAGGGATGATGCATCATATTGACAAGTGCACACTCTTTAAAATGTATATGATCACAAGGCCAAATGCTTTTGTTGGCAAACCTAGTTCTGTGACCCGGTGGTTGCATTCATCTGTGCAACTGGTGCTGAACCCGTGAGATGATCCCATACTCCTTGACATTGTAACCTATCACCCTGCTGTTTTATACCGGCTACCATGAAAGTGAGATGGCCACAAACTACAATATTCCATCTAGTTTGCTTAGTTTTCTGCCAGCTACGCCATCTATTCTGCTTAGTCTTTCTTTATTTCCTCTTATGTTATAAATACACAAAGCTAACTAGATGTTTATGCAAAGTAGTGATCAATAGGTCCATCCAGTCTGTACATCTAAAGATCTACTGCAATAGCATACACTATAGTTAGCCTCCAGAGCTCGATGATTATGATTGCATTATATACTAGCACTTGCAGGAGAGAGGTTTCCAAACTGTTTACAGAGCCTTTATCATATCTATTTATTTTTATCCATTCATGCAGCTCGCCTTTTATATTTTGCTGGTACTCATCCAGGGCTTGCAAAGTCTACTCACCCATTTGCGAGACGAGCACCATTTGCTGGGGGTGTTTGTAACTTATTTAACATTTACTTTGTTTGCAGTAAATCTCCAGTAGCACGCGGGCGGGGGGAGCCAGGCAATCAGGTGGCTAACAATGCAGGCTTGAATCGCCGGTGTAAACCCATGTTCCAAGCCTTCTCCCCTCCCCCGTCCCTTCCACTTTTTAATTTTTAATCCCCCCACCCCCAACTTACCTTATGGCGCTGCCGCAGATGCACCTTCCTCTCTGCACAGAACAGCCGCCATGAAAAGGGAAGAGGGGCTCCATACGGAGCCTCGCCTTCCCTTCCATGGTGGCCATGTTGGTAAAGGATTTTCATTCGTACAACAGGATGCTATGCTCGTCCCATTGTAGGAAGGAACATCAATATTCATTAGCACCCCGTGTTGATGCTTTGGTAACCCGGGTGCTAATGGCCTTAACACAATCTCTGGCAGGCCGAATCAGGTGTTATCGGCCCAGGGCCCTCTTTAAAGAAGGTATTGATCAAAAGATCGATCGAAGAGGGGAATGTAATGAAGGTGCTGATTCAGCACCAGGCTGGGGGTGCACCTACCATTTGGGTGATGCACCTTCTAGGGGTGAAAAAGGGAAGCTTTGTATTACCTCCCATTTGCACATGGGCCTAAGGCGCTATATATATGGCTAAATAAATAGATTGCATAGTTTGCCTCGCAATTACTCTTTCTTTTTCCCCTTTGTCTTTCCTTTTCCCCTCTCCTCGTGAACTTTTAAAATTACATGCAGTGGCTCCACAGCACGTAAGTGCTAACATTGGTGGTCCCCTGCATGTAATTACAATCCATTGAGAAATAAGGCTAAAATGGATTTTAAGGCATGGAACAGAGGCTATTATGCACTGCCCTTGTATTTAATTGGACAAAGAGCTGCAAGCAAAGATTTATTTTTACAAACTACTACTACTATAATCCCTTGTAATGAAGGTGCTTATTCAGCACCAGACAGGGGGCGCACCTACCAGTTGGGGGAATATGCAGGATGGGCTGGAACACCCCCTAGGGGGGAAAACAAGGGGAGTTGTAGTCTGTCTTTGAATCAGGCTTGGAAGGAAACAAGGGGATGGGGGCACCTTGTGAATGACATCAACACAAGGAACTTGTATGCACAAGTACGAGGAAGGGGAAACGACAGGTAAAGACACTCTATGGGGATGCCACAGATTGGGCTTCACCCTGAAGGCCTGGCTTCGAACACATGACCCGTGCACCACGGTTTAGGGAGGGGGGAAACTGAACCTAAGCTGCACGTCTCCAACAGACCATAGTCACTAAGTCAGCACTAGGTGATGTAATCAAGGTCGGCAAGCAAGTCCAACGGCTGCTTGTGGGAGCTGTGGAAGTCGGCCTGATCCAGAGAAGCACTCACATACCACCAAGGCAGTCTTATTTCCCTTTCGGCCAGCAAGTATGGGAGCGGGGAGGTGAAATGGAGCCGCGTTCATTGAAGAACCGATCGACGGTTAGTTCTGGTGCTCCTGGGAAGTAACCATCGCTCAGAGCGTCCACTACAGCATTTGTGAAGGTCGCTATCTTGCAGGTGCCGTGTGAATGTCTCCCTTCCCACTAGTTCAGGGTGTCTTGTGTTCCTTCCGCTATGGTGCTGACCAATTGCAGATGAATAAAGTTCCAGAGGTCATCACAAATATTTTTACCAATTGCAAACTGTTTGCGGGAGGAGTGGGAAGTAATGTGGCGCCACACGGGGAGAAGATGAGTCGGGAGAGGGCACATCTGTTTGCTCCAATCAAGTTTGACTAACGTATGTCTAGCTGTAGGGATTTGACGTATTTTTATAAGTAAGCTTTGTGAGAACTGCAAAGAAGTTTGAAGTGCAATTGTTTCTACCACCATGAACATTGTATTAGCAGTATAAAAGTGATGTTTGCTGTGTGCCAGTTTGTCAGCTCTCATCAACCAATTCTGTTCCACTGTTCTGTTTGATTTGTGCTTGCCCAGCTGTACTAAACAGCGTTACTTCTTGCCCGGTGTGCGCTCCTTTTTGGACTACTTGTGGTAACTATTTATTACAAGCTTTGGAGGACCCCTGGTACACCCTCATGCCCCTGCCCTTGCAGTCCTCAAATCAGTGTGGATCCCTATAAATCCCCAATGGCCACTCCTCGTCCTTTTTTCTTGTTGTTCCCACCGTAAGAGAATTATGCTTTGGGGGGACATTTCTTTTTTGGGTCCATTTCTTATATGCTTACCTGCTGCCCATGTAAATGGAGCAACATCGGAGGCTGCAGATTGGCGCGATGGGGACACAGCCCGATCTAGGTCCATGTGTTTTTGTCGGCGATGCTGAAGCGCTAAGGGGGGGTCATCTCTCTCATTTCTTCCTACCGCTTCACAGAGCCACCTGTGTCCTTGGTGGGGTTGCTGTACGGTCAAAGGGAGCCCTTAGGACACTCGCCACCAGGGGGCGCCGAATGAAGACCTAGCTTCACGTCGCTCCGCCAGGGCCGCCTAAATCCTCCATAATCCTGCCGTTCCTTCGACCCTTCTTTTGACCAGCACCTCGCACCACGGTGGGGGAATGCACCAGCACCCCCTCCGAAAAATCCAGAGGAAAATCAGACCTGCTGGAGCCTCCCGCACCGTGTGAAAGCCCGGCCGGGGCCGCGGGGCCGCGAGGCGGGCCGCGCGAGTGAGCCGGCGCGAACACCAGTCGCGACCAACGCGGCTCCGCCAAGGACACATTGGGCACTTCGGAGATCGCTGCGGGTTCACCGCCCCGGGCCGCGGGACTGCTGCTGGAGGATCGGAATCATCGCCCAGCGAGGCGTGAGGTGAGGACCCTCCCCCCCCGCCTCCCCCTCCCCCCGTGGGCCTCCGTTGCAGCCGTAGCCGCCGGTGCCGAGGGACTGGGGCTGCCTCCTCCCCCCCCCGGTGCGGCAACCGTGCGGGCTCTCCCTCCCCGGCCCCCGCTGTGTGCGGGCCGCCTGGGTCGAGGGGGAACATTGAGTGCAGGGGGGGCACGCGCGACGGCTGGGGGAGGGGAGGTGAAATTACCAGCGGATCGAAGCGGACCTGCTGGGGGACTGCACCAGGTACTGCAAACTGGGGCCCCCTGCCATCGGGCAGCCCAAAAAGCACCCGCCACGTATTGAAGAAACGAGGGATTCGCCCCCCCCCCCAGGCTCAGACTTGCCAGCCCGGCAACACCACCCTCTGCCGGCATAATCACCCCCGGAACCACACGACAAAGCAGGCCCTGCGCTAGGCCATACGGGACATAGCACCAGATTGTGCAGGCCAAGGCCAGACGAGGGCCTAAGCAGTGCGGCGCAAACAGTGATAAGGCCACCAGCCAGTGACACACAGGAGACCACAGGGGCGGAGCGGAGGGCGGAAGACCATCCAGGAAGGAACCTCAACCCAAGGAGACACACCCGCACCTAGAGTCGCCCCACAGGGTCAGGATGGGCAAGGATCAGCCCCGTAGGGGAGCGACCCAGAACAAAATAGACAAATACACGATGAGCACCCCGGTGGCTCTCCCGGACCCAATTAGTGGGGTGGAAAATGAGACTATTAAGGGGGGTGCGGCCCAAACGCTGTCCCTCACCGACATCATGGCAGCAATTAACGACTCCAGAACCTCGGTAGAGACCAAAATAGACGGGTTGGCCTCCGAGGTGTCCTTTGTGAGGCAAGACTTAAGGAACCTCACTACCAGGGTTGGGGAAGCAGAACAACGAATATCAGACACCGAGGAGACGGTTAAAAACCTGGGAAGCCGCCTTGAGCAAATGGAACGGAAAATCACCACACTTGAAAACAGAGCCGAAGATAGTGAGGGTAGGTCCCGCCGGAACAACCTCTGCATACTCGGCCTTCCCGAGAAAGAGGAAGGGCCCTCTATGGAGCTCTTTCTGGAACACTGGCTAGCGGACTTGATGGCTCCCAAGCAGCTCTCTAAATTCTTCTCAATAGAAAGAGCACACAGAGTTCCGACGGGCAGACCAGTTCCGGGGGCCCCCCCAAGAACGGTGATCGTAAAACTCATGAACTACAGGGACCGGGACACACTACTGCACATGGCAAGGGCGACCGGCCCCATCACCTACAATGGTCACCGAATCGGGCTCTTCCCCGACTACACGAGGGAGGTCCAGAAGTTGCGACAGTCCTACGACTCTATCAAAAAGAAACTGTCCCCCCTGGGCATCAAATATGCACTCTTCTTCCCGGCAACATTCAAAGTATACCACAACGGCAAGGTCCAAGTGTTCTACACTCCCCGCGAGGCCTGGGACTGGTTGGAAACACAGGTCCTCTCTACTCCACGCCCGAATAGACCGGATGGAAACACTCCCCGCAGGAACGATGGAGACAACAACCGCCCTACTGGACAGGTCACCCCACCACGTGGGGAGGCGGGGGAACCCGGCCCCCCGATAGACACAGGACACACCTGAAAATGTGCAGCTGCTGTGGGACAGGAACAAGGAAACAGGAAGAGATCCTTGCGACCGGCGGCCCTGGCCGGCTACCACCTCTTCACCCCCGGAGGGGGACTCTTCACGGCTAGCTGTACTTTAAGTTCAGTGGTTATTTTGAACCACACAAGTTGCGGGGTAGGGTCCTCCTGACCCCCCCCCCCCCGCCTCCGAGTTGGGGCCTTCGCCTCTTTAGTAGTTTAAATGGTTAGGGAAACAGGTACTTCAGGTTGGGGGGAAGTGCGGGGTGGGGGGAGTTTGGGGTTTTTGGAGAAGGAAGAGACTGGCCTCATGTCACAACCGCTAGCAACAGTGGGCTGCAAAACAGAAGTTCACAGAAAGTCTTGTACTAGATATGAGTGGGACCGACACGCCCCCCCCACTGGCCAGCACATATCCACCTGCACGGACGGGACCTATGGTTCACAGGATGGGGTTCTAGAGTTTGCACATGAAGTACACAAAGTAGATCACCAAATAAGCAAGGCAGAAGGGCTCAGGCGTCAGTTACACCTTAGAACGACAGGCAAAAGAAGAAAATGGGAACCACCCCGCATCCTTACATATGACACCAAACCAAATCCCACGCTGATATAACACAAAAGAAACAGATATCCCTGTTGACTTGGAACGTGAACGGCCTGGGGTCGGGCATAAAGCGTAAACTGGTACTCCAGTACCTTAACCGCCATTCCCCAGACATTGCATTCATAACAGAAACCCACCTGATCGGTACTAACTGTGGGCTCTTTAGGAAATCAAATTACCCGCACACATACCTCGCTGGGTTCTCCAGAGGCTCTAGGGGAGTAATGATCCTCTTGCATAAAAGATTTCCGTTTACTACAAGGAAAGTCAAAGCAGACCCTCGGGGCAGGTTTGTGATGGTGCTGGGTGAACTGAAAGGGGAGACGTGGGGCCTCGTGGCAGTGTATGCACCTCCCACACTTACAGCAGAACTCCTTGCCGAGCTCCAGGACATAATACTAGAAGAACAGGCAGACTCATGGGCGATTGGGGGGGATTTCAATGAGGTCATGGAGACAGCTCGGGACAGAACACGCGTGGGCAACAGAGCTGTAGGCATCCCGACCAGACTCCACACCTTTGCAGAAACTATGGGGCTATCTGACACATGTAGGGCAGCCCACCCAATGGACCGGGGCTACTCGTTCTATTCCAATGCACACCGGTCCCTATCCAGACTTGATTATATCCTCACCCCAAGGAATATGGGCCATCGACTATTGTCCGCAGAATTCCTGGCGAGAGGGATCTCCGACCACTCCCCCCTATTGGTAAAACTCAAGGGCCTATCAGCAAAACAAGAACCCACCTGGCGCCTAAACACCTATTACTTAGGGATACCCGAAATACTGGAAGGGCTAGAGAATAAAACATCGGAATATTTCGACCTAAATGTGGAGGCAGTGGACTGCCCAATAACAAGGTGGGAGGCATACAAGACCGTCATACGGGGGGAAGCAATATCCTTGGTGGCAGCTCACCGCAAACAACATAGCGAGGCAATCTCCGAAGCAGAAGCCCAGGTAACCAGGCGGGAGGAGCAATTCCTCGAAGAGGGAACCCAGGAGGCACATGAAGCCTTGGTAACAGCCCAAATAATCCTGAAAGACAGGGCCTTAGATAATGCCCGAACCGCCCACTGGCTGGCCCGGAGCCATATATACGAGAGAGGAGACAAGGCTACCAAAACACTAGCCTGGCTGGAACGTAGGGAGCAGAGCAAAGGACAAGTACGGGCCATCCAAACCCAGGGCGGGAACTTATTAACCGGGGACGCTGAGATCGCGGGGGAATTCGCAAACTACTATAGAGAACTATATTCCCCACAAATACGAGACCCCACAATATACGTCCCAAACTTCCTGGACGAGATCACGATCCCCCGCCTTTCTGAACTTCAGACAGAACAGCTAGACACTGCCATCACTGAAGAGGAGGTAGGGGAAGCCCTTTCACAACTACAGACGGGGAAGACCCCAGGCCCCAACGGGTTCCCCGTAGAACTGTGGAAAAAACTGAGCGCAACGACAACGAAACACATGCACGACATGTTCCTCCGTAGCAGAGAATTGGGCACCCTCCCCCCAGACCTCCGAAAAACGACAATAGTGGTGATCCCCAAAGCAGGGAAACCCCCGGAGCACTGCGCCTCCTACAGGCCCATTTCTTTAATAAACGGGGAGGCAAAAGTGCTAGCCAGAGTCCTCGCCAATAGACTGCTGGGGGTGATTGGATCTCTAACTCACCCAGATCAGTGTGGATTTATGCCCGGCAAGTCCACCCGAATGAATCTCCGCAGGGTCCAGATTGCCCTCGACAGAGCTGACGAGATCCGGTCTCCACTAGCCCTCCTGGCGGTGGACTTTGAGAAGGCTTTCGATACAGTGGGATGGGATGCCCTGTGGGACATAATGGAACGCATGGGCTTTGGACAATACTTCATGTCATGGGTTAAACTCCTTTACTCCCTCCCCGAGGCCTCTGTAAGAGTCAATGGGAAATCATCTGCCACGTTTCAGCTGAGTAGGGGGACCAGGCAGGGATGCCCCTTCTCCCCCCTGCTGTTTATCCTCGCCATTGAACCTTTGGCAATCCGGTTGAGAACTGATACACGATGGACAGGATTCGCCTGGCCACGAGGGCGGGGAGGAACGGGTCTCGCTGTACGCGGATGACCTTTTGATATATTTGAGCAACCCAATAATCTCCTGCCCGATTGTGACTAGAACCCTGGAGGAATACCAACACTTCATGGGACTACGGGTCAACACACAGAAAACAATCTACTTCCCGGTACAGGGAGGGGAGGAAGCAATCCCAGATCCCTGTCCATACTCCGTTTCAATCCTGGGCTTCACCTATCTAGGTATACGAATTAACCAAACACAGGAGGACTTCCCCAAACTGAACTTACACCCGATAATGGAAAAACTGGAGAACGATGTCACCCACTGGCACTCCCTCCCACTTTCATTACTCGGGAGGGCAGCACTTTTTAAGATGCTGGCTCTCCCGAGATTTCTGTATGTCCTCCCAAATGCCCCGCTCCCTATCCCGGCCACAATATTCGCAGATATAAACAGGACTCTCCGCACACTTCTCTGGGGAGGGAAACAGCCACGCATTGCCCTGAAAACGCTCTATCGCTCTGTGTGGGATGGGGGTATAGGACTGCCCAACATTCGTACATATTATTGGGCGGCATAAGCGGGAGTGGCAAATGAATGGCTACACGGAGACCCGCGGCTACCACATATCCGCGTGGAGACAGGGGACACTGGCTTGCCATCCCCCCTGCACGTACTATATGATAGCCCAAGGAACCTAAGAGCAAAGCCGACAGGGTCCCGTCACATACAGCGAGTTTGGAGGGAGATACATAGATACTTAGGCTGGGCAGACAGACCAACCCTGATCCAACCCCTCTGGCGTAATGCACACCTTCCCGAAATACAAAAAATGGGCCATTTCGAAACCTGGGAGAGGAAAGGGATAACCACACTGGCGGACATAGTCCAGGAGGGGCGAATGATGGACTTTGAAACCCTGCGAACGAGACACGGGCTGTCACCCATGGACCGCTTCAGATACCTCCAGCTCACACACGCCATTAACACCCAACTCCCGAACCTGGCCGATATACCTGCCTGCTCTCCCCTGGAAACAAACATACTCCCGCACCCCATCCCCCATAAGGTAACCTCCACCCTCTATCAGGCAATTAACTCCTTTGGATCCAGGGAACTTGACATTCTCAGGGCTAAATGGGAACAGGACCTAGGGCCACTAGAGGCGGAGGAGTGGGTGGAGGCCCTGATGTCCCCGAGGGAAATAGGGATAGATGCCAAACTCCGGCTGATTCAGCTCCGAATTCTGCACAGGTCCTACTACTCCAGAACGCAAATGGCCAGTTGGGATGGGGATGTAACCGCAGAATGTAGTCGATGCAAGAGGGCAGAGGGCACCTTCTACCATTTGTTATGGGAGTGTGGGGTACTACAGGAGTTTTGGACTGCGTGTTTACTCCGCCTCTCCGGAATACTTGGCTCCACAATCCCGAGAGACCCTAAGTTTATCCTACTGGGTATAGGGGGCGAAACTGACCTTAACAAGTATGAAAGATTGTTTCTAGGAGTAGCACTTGGTGCTGGAAAGAGACTCACGGCAGCCACATGGGGCTCGGGGGACGGGATAACCATTGACAGATGGTCCAATGAAATGGACAGATGCGCCTCCCTGGAGAGGCGAATTTATAATGCAAGGGGCTCCCCCCGTAAGTTCCAGAAAATATGGGGAAAATGGGAACTATAAATGCTAAGACCAAAACAAGGGACAGCGGCGACGCCCTACGCAGCTGCCGGGTGGAGGGTGCGGATTTCCGAATTCGAACCCCAGTCCCCCCCCCCGCAGAACCACACAACTGTCAAGGAATATGTTGAGCACCCTGTCTATTGCGATCTTGATGATAGGTCTCCTAATGTCTTTTGTGTACTCATGCTGAAAGTGCTACCTTTCTTTTTCTTCTTTTTGTTCTCTGTTTAACAAACCAATAAAAAAAGATTTATTAAAAAAAAAAAGGGAGCCCTTAGGCTCAGGCAGGAGGTCCAAATTGTGCACCTGGCAGCGCCGGCTGTATCGCCTGCTCCTTTACTGCTCCGTTGCCATTCACCCAACACCGGCTAGAGTAAAGGACCGCCGGAATAGAAAAAGACCTATACAAAGTCATTGTGTGGGGTTTACAGATACTTGGCATTCGGCCCGTGTTTGTTTGGCACAGAGCCAATAAAGGAAGTTTATAAACTGGGGGCATGGCATGTAAGGGTAAGAAGGTTACCAAACCTCCTGTGCAAAATTAATCTGTGGAAGCAACCGAAATGGCAAAATAACCTGGCAGCATTTATTTGCCAAACCGAAATATTGGGGAACAAGTTGGGTCAGCCATTAAGGAGTCAATAGCAGCTATGTTTGAGCTTTTTCTACGGCAGTAAAGGTGTATAGGAATGTTCCTCTCTCTTTGACGGAACTGTTCCCAAAAGGAACATCCCCTTTGTCACCACAGGCAGACGCGTTTGCTAGTCCACTGTTGTGCTGGTGATTCTGTGGTGGCCCTCCCAGCCCTGGTACCCATTGGTCCTGCAACTGCTTTTCGCGCTTCCTCTACTTTTATCAACATTCCCTGGTGTTCTTTGGGACCCGCAGGGGGAGACACACCTGCTCCTTCTCGAGGTTCTCCAGGACCTCTAGCTAGTGGGCTCCTCCGTGGCATTTCTAGTGCAGCTATAGGCTTCAATAACTCCTTGTAGGCCTCTAGCACATTTCAATCCTATGTAGGTGTAGTGGATCGATCTGAATCCCCGTTCTGTGGTCATTTTCTGGTTGATAAGGCATTCACAGCCTTTTATCAGATGGTGAACCTATTCAGCCATTTCCACCTATCATGATCTTGTGGAGGTTTGTCCGGTGGGTGAGCACCCCTTGGTAATTCGACTCCTGAAGGGGGTGAGGAGCCATGCTCCACTGGCTCCTCCTAATTCTCGATTGTGGGACTTTAACCTTGCTCACTGTTTATTCAAGAAGTGTCCATCCAATAGCACCATTGCCTATGAAACACTTTCAGACAGTATCATTTAGCACAATTGGCCATGAAGTATCTGGGATTCTTTGTGGGTAACAGATTTGTCCAACCCCAAGTAGAAAAGGTCAGAGCCATACAGGAAACCCTTGTACCAAAAACCAAACAAGATCAAAGGGCTTTCTTGTGACTGGTAGGAAACTACCAACGCTTTATTCCCAATTTTTCATCCATCACAGCCTGTTTGATTAATAAACTGAAAAATGCTGAACCACAGAAGGTAAAGTGGGGGAAAGAAAAACAAAACTGCTTTGATACCCCTAAAAACATACTACGCAGTGAGCCAGTTCTCAAGGTTCCTAACTTTAATAGTTTGTACTCCAAACTGAGGCATCCATGGTGGGCCTAGGAGCAGTTCCCTCACAAACATATGAGGGAACAGAACATCCAAACAGTTCCATGTGAACACAACTATGCCACAATATAACTCGGGGCACCAGCGATAAAATGGGAAGAAGGACACTTAAAATATGACCTCACTGGGAGAAAGTTTACTTTATTCATGGACCACTCACCCCCTTACGTGGCTTAGTTTATAAAAGGACACAAATCCCTGAACCATGCGCTGGTTTCTGGATCTGCAATTTTTTTTTTCAGCATAGAGCATAGTAAAGGTAAGGAACAGGGTAATGTTGATTTCCTGTCCCGATTTCCTTTACTGGATGGAGAAACCAGCTGCATGGGGGGGATATGTGACGAATCCCAGGGTATTGTCACTGCTTCCATGGAAGGAGCCCCTTCCCATTAAGCCAGGGAGGTGAGGTCGCTACCCGTTAGTCCCCTGGGGTTGGCACTCGGCGGGTGGATCTCATGGGAAGGGAAACCCTTCATGGGACCAGTGACAATTATCTTGGGAGAACGCAGTATATACTCCCTCCATTTCTGTCTCCTCTTTCCTCCCACCCCACTCAGGCCTCTGTGGCCCCCCCACATACGTCTATGTATCTCTGTAGGGTAGAGGACACCATCCATACAGATCATACTGGGATGAGGAAGAGTGAGAACAGGCAACGAGGCAAAAAAGCCCACTGCAGAACCAACATAAGCAGTACAGTCAACTAGAGTCAACCCCAGTGATATAAAGGGAAGAAAGACTTTGTACCTTGTCAGATCCTTCCCGGAGGAACCGAGAGTCAGTTGGAGGGGCGCTGCAAACACAGGAAAGGCGAATGGAGCCTCACCAAACACACACTGTGTTCCCCATTGTCTGGGCTGGGGAATTGAAGGTCCGGGGAAGATGTGAGTCGGACCGTGCGGTCGGTCCAAGAAGCACGCGCCAAGAGGGGCCCGACCTGGGAACGCTGCGAGGACATGCAGAGACCGCTGGAAGACGTGGGGACGCCTGCAGCCGGAAGAAGCAGTTCCACAGAGCCGCCCATGCAAACCGATAATGCCACAAAGGTACAAAGGAGTCGGTTGGGGAAGATTGAAGAACCCCATCTTCATCATATGAGTACTTGGGAACACTAAGACAGTCACATGAAAACCAGTGCCTGACAGGTTAGTGAACCAGGCCTGGGTACAACATGCGATTAACCTGAGAGAGGGGTCTGGGACCCATACGACATCAGGGAAACCCCACGAGATCAACACACCAGGGTCTGGGAAACATATGAAGTCGGTGAAGCCCCGCAAGAGCAGCTAACGAGGGTCTGGGAACCATCAGACGTTGGGCGAGCCCTGCAAAAGCAGTACACAAGAGTCAAGGACCCATACACATTTGAAGAAGCTCACAATCGAGGGGCTGTGGCACAGAGCAACTCAGGGAGGTCCCGAGATAACAAAGGGGGTTGGGGACCCACACAAAAGAGAGACAAGCTACGCAACAAGTCTGGGACATCCGGAGACAACTCAGAGGGGCCTGGGAACCACATAAGAGAAAAAGAGTTGCAAGAAGTGAAGATAAGGGGCCGCGGACCCATTGCCAAAAAAAAGA
This sequence comes from Ambystoma mexicanum, assembly GCF_040938575.1. NCBI lineage: Eukaryota > Metazoa > Chordata > Amphibia > Caudata > Ambystomatidae > Ambystoma > Ambystoma mexicanum. The sequence continues at coordinate 341,343,489 of NC_090921.1, read as the reverse complement.
CATTTTCTGGAATATTAAGATCTACAGTCAAGTCTGGCAGGATAGTGAACCAGACGATGCTACATTTGTGAGCTGGAGAAATAATGGGGGAAGAAAGTCCCCCTGATACTTAGGAACTATGTTTTTGTTAGCAGATCCACAGTCAAGTCTGGCAAGATAGTGAATCAGACTTGATACTATACTTGTGAAATAGAGAAAGGAATAGGGGAAGGGGCTCCCCAGATACTTGGAAAGTGTGTTTTTTTTGTATATGTTTGGAAAAGCATTCAACATCAAGAACTGAACATTTGAATTTGCATACAGAATGAGAGAAGCCTCCTTCTGGATCAAGAAGACACACAGGCCCTCATTACGACCCTGGCGGAAAGTAACTGACCTGACCGCCATGGCGTAAATAGCGTTTCCGCCATTGCACGATGGAGTAAAGTGCGGCTAATTCCGACCCATCGGGCACGAGCACTACGCCATGGCGGAAGTGCAAAGTCCGCGATGGCGGAAATGTCCCCAAAACGCCCCTCACCGCCGTCGTACGGCGCCCTAGGTGCAATTCCGCCACCCATCATAGCGGTCACCGTAATGAGCGGCAATCGGAAAATACGGTGACCGTAAATATACGGAAACGGAAGTAAAAACATGGTCCCGGAACGGGAAACAGCACGCCGTACACCTATTAAATCAGAATTCCCACACAACCATTAAAAATACTACCCTGAGACACATCCCAACCCGTCATCCACCCTAGTGAAAACAATAAAAATGGGAAAAGTAGCGAAAAAAGCGTGCGACCGCAAGCGGCCGGTCCACTTCTCCCGTGAGGAACTCACCGTGCTCACAGAGACCCTCCAGGAGAATGCTGCCGTCGTCTTCTCGACGCAAATGACCAGGACGGCACTTGCGAACAAGAAGGCCATATGGGCCCTGGTGGCACAGCGGGTAAGTGCGGTGGGGACCGCACCCCGCAACCCACAGCAATGCAGAAAGCGATGGGATGACTTGCGGATACGCGTACGGAGCATACTATCCGCCAACCGTAACATTGCCACAGCTACCGGGGGAGGATCGGAATCACCCATCAAGTTGACCCCCTGGGAAGAAATCTGTGCCTCCACCATTGGAATGGAGAGTATAGAGGGAGTCGGAGGGATGGAGAAAGGAGTGCAGACATCCGAAGAATCAGGTAGGTGGCCCAAATAAAACAATGCTAAATCCACAATGTCCAATCATGTGAAGTACCATGTGTCCACATAGTGCAACAGAAACACATGGTCAGGAGAACGTCCACATACATTGGCCTGATAGCGCACTTTAAAACTCACATTAAATACATAAATAAATAAAAATCCTAAAAACACCCTCTACACGTGCAGCAGGCACACCCTAACTGCAGGCTGCAAAACAACTGCATCCTCAATCCACACAAAAATGAAACCACCTCCAAGGCCCTGACCCAAATCACCCTCAGGTACCACCCCAATGCATGTGATACATTGCCATTCCAATTTCCACAGACCCATTATTAACGCTCGCCCTCCTTTACTCCACCACAGGGTCCGATTCAAACGACGAGCTCCAGGACACCCCTACCAGCACACCTGCAAAGAGGGCCAAGACCAACGGCCAAAGACCCTCCACCTCAGCTGCACGGATCAAGACACGGCAACAGGTCCCCCCAATGGATGCCACAGAAGGCACTGCTTCTGGTGGCAGCAGCACCATAGGTGACACTGCATTAATGGCAGCATGCTCCGACACAGAAAACGGTGATGTCGATGTAGGATCCATCCATGACCTGTCTCAATCCCCCTGTTTGTTTCATCTCGTACACCATGAGGATACCACGCAGGGGCACCCACAAGACGACGACTGGCCATCCCTCACAAGCCCTGTGGCAAGGCAACATGAGGTGATCAGCCCCTCTGTGACACCACCGCAAATGGCCATGGCACAGCAGAGGCAACAGTCCCTCGACCAGGTGATCGTGCAACAGCAGCAACTGGCCACGCTCCTCAAGGACCATGCTGATGAATGTGGGGGTACTAAGGCAGCCATAGAAACATCAACTGAGACACTTAGGGCAGAAATGGAGAGAAGTACAGAGACACTAAGGGCACAAATGGAGAGAAGCACCGAGAGCCTGAGAGTACAAATGGAGAGAAGCACCGAGAGCCTGAGAGTACAAATGGAGAGAAGCACCGAGAGCCTGAGGGGGGAACTGCATGCGACGTCCAAAGACGTATGTGCTGAACTTGCCGCTGTGCGCCGTGTGCTCACTGTGCTCTCACAAACCCTTAGGGACATGCATGGACGTGAGCAGGCAGAGACATCATCCGTTGCAAGTTCCGTCCAGGGCAGCCCCCAACGTAGATCTGGGAGGAACCTGCGCTCCACAGGCAGGGGTGCCCCTGATACCCGGAGAGGGGGCTTGCAATAGCGTCTGCCCACTGACAATGAGCATCTTTGGACACTGGTGTTCGGGGGGGGGTAGGAGGGTGGAGGGGGTGTGTTGGGCTCACTTGGGTGGCGGGTCGATGGGGTGTGTAACATAATTTCACATATGCTATAAACATTGCACAATCATCCAATGAGATGTGTGGACATTGATGTTTGTGTACGAGGCCTTTATAGGCGTACAGTCCATATTGTGCATGTTCCAGACACACACAGTGCCACAAGTCCCGTGCCCATGTATCAGCCACCAGGCGTGAGTGCTAGAAGCATGAATCTATGAGAATCTGACGAATTTCACGGCCCTCCTGTGCCTCGCGGACTCCTTGAGGTGCTGCCACATCCCCACCCTCATCATGACCATCTTCAGGTGCTTGCAGTTCTGCGTCAGGGGGCATGGGCACATTTCTACGTACGCACATGTTGTGTAGCATGACACATGCCATGACCATCTTTGCAACCTTCTCATGGCGGTACAGGAGTGCCCCGCCAGACCTGCTGAGGCAGCGGAAACGAGTCTTCAGTAGGCCGAATGCCTGTTCTATGACTACACGGGTACGTGAGTGGGCATGGTTGTAGTCCTCCTCATGCTGGTTCTGTGGGTTCCGGAGTGGTGTAAGGAGCCATCTCTTCAGTGGATACCCGGCATCACCTGTATGTGGACAATAAAGGATGTTTGTGGAATGACATTGCTACGTACGTACGCACCCCCCCCCTTCCTGCCAGGTCATTGCCGCATCACATACCCCACATTATCATGCATGAAATGAGACTCACCGAGTAGCCAGGATCTGTTCCCTGCGTGTCGCTCCATGTAGCGTGGTATTGTTATCATGGGTTGATCCAGGAAATCGGGCACAACAATGTGTAATGATCCTGTTGGAGTCACACACCATTTGTACATTAAGAGAAAGATATTGTTTTCGGTTGCGGTACAGGGCCTCCATGGCATGTGGGACAACCAATTCCACATGGGTGCAGTCGATGGCACCAATGCAACCCGGTATGCCGGCAAGTGCATGGAATCCCACTTTTGTGTTCGTAATTTCCTGCTCCGAACGTGGTAGAGAGATGTAGTTGTCTGCGTGCTTCAGGAGGGCATCGAGCACTTGCAATAGTGTCCGTGACAACAGTGGCTGTGAAATGCCATGCAACTGTCCGACTGTGTGCTGGTAGGTGCCTGTGGCCAGGAAGTGGAGTACAGACACCACCTTCAGTAGGGGTGGGATGGCGGTTGGGCTATCTATCATGCTGACAAGGTCAGCGTGTGTCATGTCCACAATGGCGGTTATGGTGTCCCGGTCCAAACGGTAGAGGGTGTGGATCTGCTCATCAGTGAGGTTGAACGGATGTGCTCGGAGGCGTGGTATTGCGGGCTGCCTGCGTGGTGGTAGTGGCTGTGCTGGTGGGCCTTGCTGGCCCTGCCTTGCCCTCCTCCTCCTCCTGCGTCTCCTCTGTGCGGCCGGTTGTTGTAGTAGTTGGTGTTCGTCTTCTTCTTGAAGTTGGAGTACTTGCAGTGCTATCAGGTCCCCCAGGGCCAACATCGCTAGTCCTGCCGGTAGCATTTTGGAGTGGGTGTGGTTGTGGGTTGGGTGTGCAATTTATGTGTTTTCAGGCTGTATAGCCTCCACCTGTGGTGATTCATTCCACCTGTGCAAGCTGCAATCCCCTTTGGGCGAGCACGTCCCGCACACAACGCTGCAATTCGACGCATGGCATCTTGCTATTACAATCATGTATTTAATCCCGATGGCAGTGAAATATTGGTTCATATGTTCATTCTGCTATGGTCCCATTGTTTCACATACTATCTTTGCAGTCGCGAACAAACTTGTGAAGGGTCAGTGGAATGTAGTACTCGATTGACGGTGGACCCTCATGCAGCACTGTACCGAGGTTCACCGACGGGCGGGGCGTCCCATTTGTGAGTGAAGCCAGTTGCCATTTTCACACACTGCCGCACTACATGGATGGATTTGTGATTTCAAGCGGTCACAGATGCCTTTTCGACGTGATGTTGCAAATGAGGAATTCGAAGGACAGCGCTTTCGGTTTTCAGCTAGCGGCGAGGAGACGCCCACAGGTCTGACTGCAGATATAATGTTCTATTGTTTAATGTCCTTCGGACAGGGGCCATGGCGAGAATGCAATGATTGATATGAATAGTATGGGATGCGCAATAGCGTAGTGGACGATAAGGCAGGACGTTCCCAAATACATGTCACTTCACAACACTGGAATTCCGGGCTGGAGCACAGTGGATTTTGCAGACTGCATTACGCACAGACTCAATGGAAATTTCACATGTTATGTGAGTAAATAATCAGGCGTTTTCATACCGGGATGAGGGAATGATGTATGGATGCATGGACAGATGATTTAATGGAGAGTTTGCCATGTACAGGGCTTTTTGGAATCTATCCACTTCCCCTGCGCTATGTGATGCAGGGCTGCCATAGTGGGACCATCGTCTATCTGCCCTTGTTGAACCCTCCCTGTCTCGACGCGCCTTCAAACACTTGTGTCTATGCACGTTACTAATCCCATCTAATGGATTCTGTTTTAACAGACGCATGCACACAAACACTCGTTTGTAATAGTGTTTTCACCTCGATTTATATAGTTATGATTCTCAAGTGATTTTTGGGTGGTAATAATCCTTTTGAGTGGGCTAGCATGCATATGGCTGTGGATTTAGTGTGATCATTGAAGTGAGTAATTCAAATGAAGTTCTGATGCCCATACTATTCTTTTTCATTTCATTTGGGTGACAGGTATCTCCTCCCCTTTTGCCGCTGCCATCTGTATGCCACTCCTGCAGATGGCTTTTACTCCCGACACCTGCTGCTTCGTGTTAATCAGTGGAGCACCATTACGATCTTATGGGACGATCGCCAATGGGCCACATGCCCTTACGCAGTACTAGTGGCTAGGAGCAACATATCGACCTTTCAGCTGGACTAGTGCCTACCTAATGGGACGGCCCTGCGGTTCTAGGCGCTTCCATGTTGCCTTTTTGGACGTGAATGTAGCCCCTGTGTACCATGAAGGAACAGGGCGTCACACAAGAAGAAGCTGGTCATTTATTGCGGATGCAGCCCACAATAATGAAATATATTTTGGAGTTCATGACCTAATAGCTGTATGGGCTTGGTGATTTTGTTGTGCATTAAATTTTGATTATGATATTGACCGTGTAGCGTTATTCTTTGCAAGTAATGTAGCATATTCCTATTTGTGGAGCGATGTTTTGTGAGAAGATCTGCATTGGGTTCCGGCTTCTGAGTATAGTTGCGTGGTACTGTACTGGGCGCGTTTGCCTACGAAGCCCAGTGAGGTCAGGGATAGGGGCTGCCATTATGATTGTTTTAATGATGTCATGCTCAGGGGCGGGGGATTAGCTTTTGTGTAACAGATGCCGGTCAGCCAGGTGGATTGGTGGAATGATGTGATTATCAGAATATGGCTGGTCACAGGTGCCTGTGTTTGCGTGCGTTTCTTGGAGGGAGACTGAGGTCATGTCCATTGGAATAGCTTCTGTATTCGTGCCATCTGTGCCCTGCAGCTCCCATTGGCCCCTCCTGAGATGAGCCTGGCTGCTCAGTCACTCTGCCAACTTGTGTGGTACATGCTTATGCTGATGGTTGGTTTGTTTACTGGCAGGAGTACAGGGCTGGTGCAGTCTCACTCAGGATACTGCTTTGAATGTTGCCTTACACTGGTGTCAAGCGATGGGGGGCCTGTTTTTGTTTGTCTCATATTTCAGTTCATGTTGCTGGACTTGAACCTTCACATGCCTGTGCTGCATCAGTACGGCAATGGAGCCATGGCAAATATGGATGGCCACTCACAAGGCACTTGGAGCCCCTAGATTCATTTGTTCGTTGGCATGCATGGGTGACTTGTACATTTCACTGGTTGCATTGTGACTTCATTGCACCTACGAGGAGTTGTGCAATGTGGCCAGGGAGTGGTGTACAGGCACTCAGTAGGGCCTTTTACGGTTGGTTCGCGATGCCGTACTTCTCACCATGGCGGAATGGTACTTTCCGCCATGCTTGATGGCGTTAGGTATATGCCTGCTAGGGTCAGAATTCGCGTACCGTTGCGCCATGGTGGTAATTACGGTTTCGCATGGCGCGCGTGCGCGTACTTGGTGCAGTTAGCGTTGGCGTTCACTACGGTGTCGCTAATGGCATCGTACTTTACGGTGACGGGTCATAATCGCACCGAGCGCTATTCGATGGCGGTATTGCATTTCCGCCATCGTTTTTCGATTTCCGCCAGGGTCGTAATGAGGGCCACAGTGTTTCCTTAGTTAGTCTAGAGCCAGGGTCTCCAATCAGTAGCTTGTGAGCCACTGTGGCGCGCCTGAGGCTTCCCAGTAGCTCCTTGCATCAGACAAAAAAATGAACACTGCGTTGATTTTGGTGTCTGAAGTCCCTGGGCCTCTTCCCTGCCCTCTCCATCTCCTCTTCCTTCAAAGCCAACCGTCAAAAGCTGTGTGCAAGGTTAGAGGAGGTGATGGGAAATGTGTTTTGTGGCCAATATCGCCAAGAGGTGCCAATGATGGCTGATTAGAAAGGTAAGGGGTGCACACATCTGCATGCCATGTGAAACAAAGCTGGGAGCTAGGGGTCGTTTCAGTCTCACTGTTTCTTTAAATTTATTTTAGTTAGCATTACATTGCATGCTGGTAAGTGTAGGCTTTCAATCAAAATATGGAAAATAAAGCTACAGCTGTAATCATGTTTTGCTCAGTGTTTGTGTGTGGGTAGAAATAAGACAATCAGGGTGAGTCCCAGCTTGCAAGAACAAGGTACATCCAGTGGTACGTGTTGCTGTTTATGATAAAACTGTAAATACATTTTTTTTATTTTAAGGTACTGCGTTCTTTGTTTTAAGACAGTAGTACCCCACTTGTATTAAATGTTAAGATGGAACTTGCCGTGATATGGAGGAGCCCACCTCTATGCGTGTCCCAATGCAGAAATACAAGTGCTAACAACAAAAGCAATTTTACATTTACGCAAATGTGAGAACTACTAGCTGCACTGCAGTTTGGTACTTGCTCACTTACATTTATAAAACTAAAAACAGGAATGTAAAATGACATGTGCTATCAATGCCAAGACTTAAATGATTTCTGAGTTCTGTTTCAGCCTAGGTTTTACGAAACAAGAGGCCGAATGAAGTAATTCGGTGAGAAAAATTAGCAGTAGTTTGCACCTATGTATTTTAATATGTATAGGATTAATATAGCTTAAACCTAGTACTAAGTTACAGAGCACTGCACAAAACAGTGTGGTGAATACAGGGAGCGAACATTGAGGAGAGACAGGGGATGGGAGAACATTTAATAGGGTTCATCCCCTTTGGCTATGTATACAAACTAGGAGATCTACAGATATCTGAAAGGAACCGCTATGCATAAATTCAAATTCAATTTATGAGCAGTTATTGCTAAATATTGGGTAAAACAACATACAATTTACAATTAATTCTCCAACACATGGAACATTCCAATAGATGCCTCGTCACTAAAAGTACGCGGGATATGCCGGCACTGTAAAACACATGTTGATGCTATTGCAAACAATATGTCATAATTGTCATTTTAAACCATTTTTGTGATGCTAGAGCCCCCAATAGGTCTGAGAAACCTGTACGTGCAAACCAGGCATGGCACATTGGTCATGCACCAAATAATCTGTGATACTGCCTCCGTCGTAAAAGGGCAGACGGGTAGCAGGTCGCCACCTATTAACAATAACTCGCCCCTCGCTACAACCATACTATCCCTGTGATTTACACTTTTTGGACACATGTTCATTTCTTCAATCTTGCCAATTATTTTGACATACAAACATTTAAGGTTAGTCAGCAGGAGGGTTTGGCTTACTTTTCCATGGCTGAATTTTGTAACCTGGCATGAGAGCAATTTGAATGAATTGGGGATATGCTAAATGGGCAGTGGATTTTATTTTTTAACAAAGAAGCACATGATACATGCTGAATTGTTTAAAAACCGTATAATACATTGATTGAAATATTCCCCAGATTGTCTTTGCACATGCAGCCCGAAAAGAAACTAATAAACTTCCATTGATGAAATCCTGGATGCCAATGCAGGCACAATATCCAACAAAAAGCAAAGGATGCACCATTTCCATCCAGAGTGGAAGACCAAGATTTTTTCTTCTAGTGTAAAAACAAAATGTGAATCTTTAATCTACAGTGCTCAGATTACAGTGGAAAAAAGAATACTGTTTAGAGCAATTTTGCAATAATACACACAAATTATGAAACAAATTTTCCCAAAGGAACCTGCATGCAAACTTAAGAAGTAGGCACACTAAATACCACAATGCAAATGCTGTTACAGAGGAATTCCTAAAAGGCAGCTAATTATATGATGAAAAACAAATGTACTTTTACAGATGGTGCAATTGTGAAGGGCGAAGTACTCCAATGGCTCAGTCTGTTGTAAGATATTTAAACTGTCCTGAATTCATGTATGCCATGTCAGGCGTGCAGCTATGTGCAAACACTATGGCATGGAGGCTATCTGCACCATCAGCCAATCTGTTTGCCTATCTCTGTGAATTTGCCTTTTTCAGACATGAACCCCTGAAATCAAAACGTTGATTCTATCTGACAGCATCCAAGTGCTGTTCCTGTTCAAACTACACAACAGATTACTGAGCACTGGTGGATAGCATTCAGTGTTAGCTTTCACAATGAATGTCTCAATTGGTTTCCTACATTGATATGCTTGACAATTTCTAGGAGACCGCTAATAACAACCAAATTAAATAAAGATGTTTTTGAAGTTATAAATGTCATGGTAAATGGATATATTTTTCCTTTGTTATACAAAGAGCAAAATAAACACCTAGCTGTGGTCAGTGGCTCCCGCCTATTGCCCATTAACTACAAGCAGCTTTTGCTAACATAAAGGTTGGAGACCCCTGGTCTAGAGTGTAGGGGACGGAAATGAGTTTGGACACAGGACGGTGGACATTTTATTTTATTGGACATCCGAGCCCTAAGTCTTTTTGTTGAGGTAGGGCAGATAGGTTTTCCTTTTCTTTTTTGACATTTGCATTTGTACGATACACTGCTGTTTGTTTATTTATTTATTTATTTGACATTTGCTTTTGTATGGCGCCTATATATAGGTGTTTCCAGGTGCCACAAGACAAGGTCGGGGGGAGGTGGGGGGAATGGCATGGGAATAGAACAATAAAGGCTGGCCTTGTGACAATACTACTCTGCAAGTGCATGACAAGGTGGTAAGTGCAAGGGGGGTAGAGGGAGAAGTACAGCAGTGGTGTACCCCCAAGGCTGGGGGCAGGCAAGTGCTGGGTGTGCTAAGGCGTCAAGTGCCAGGGCAAGAGAGGTGGGGGGAGAGGATGAGTGCAGTGGCACCAAGTTGGGCTAGTCCGGGGAAGGGAGTCCAAGGGCAAGTGCTGGCAAATGATGCTGGGGGGACTGGTAGGGGGTGGTCTGGCCCTTGTATGACTCTGAAGTAACCAGGTCCCAGTCGCAGCAGCACATGAGATTTAGCACAGTGGGGGGTGGGGGAGAGAGGGAAGGAAGAGGATAAAAGGAAAGTCTTGAGAAGATTCCAGAACTTCAGAAGATGCAGCTCAAGTCTGGGGGCTGCGGGGGGTGTTGCAGAGGGAGGAAACCGCCAAGGAAAGGGATCTACCTCCAACTCTCTACTTGGAGAAACGTTTGACCTGCAGAGAGTTGGAGCCAGAAGCCTGAAGGACTCTGGCCAGGATGTATTTAGGGAGGGAAAGCTGGATGTAAAGAGGTTCCAAGCCCAGACAGCCTTGTGGATGATGCAAAGGGTCTTGAATGTGATCCTTGCGGTCACAGGAAGCCAGTGGAGAGATTTTAGGGATGGAGAGATGTGGTCCTTGGGCTTGAGGCCAAGGATAAGTCTTGCAGTGTTATTCTGGATTAGTTGAAGTGGGCGAAGGTCGGAAAGAGGCAGGTTGAGGAAGAGGCTGTGGCAGTAGTCTAGCCTAGAGAGGACCAGGGCTCTGGAGACGTTGAGTTTCTGGGGGAAGGCGAGAAAAGGTACAATGCCCCTGAGGAAATGCAACTGAAAATTGGACCTCTTGGCAAGGTCCATGATTTGTCGAGAGAAAGAGAGAGAGAAGTCAAAGATGATCCCAAGTGTTTTGCCTCACAAGAGGGTGAGGGGAGAGGTCCCAGGGAGTTGGGCCAGAAAGTGGGGGGAAACAAGGAGCAGGCGTCTCAATGAGAAGGATCTCTGTTTTACTGGTATTAAGGCAGAGATCATTGGCAGAGCACAATGCCTGAATAGCAGTAAGGCATGAGGGAGGAGGAGGAGAAGAAGGAGGTAGGGGAAGGCAGCTTACAAGTAATCTGTGTCTCTTCATAGGATAGATCCCTGAAGGATGCCACAGGTAGAGAATGAGGTGGAGGAGAGAAAAGGACCCATTTGCACTTGGGAACGTCTGTTTGAAAGGAAGGAGGTCACCCATGCCAGTGCCCAGTCTGTGATGCCTAGAGTATCAAGGAGACAGTTTATGAGAATGGAGTGGTTGACTGTGTCAAAAGCAGAAGAGAGATCGAGAAGGATCAGAATAGAGTCCAGGGTAGAGAGTAGGTCTCCAGGGGTGTTCAGGAGAGCAGTTTCTGTGCCTCTGGCAGCCCTACAACCGGACTGGGGGTCATGTAGGCAGCCAGCAATTTCGGTGTGGAGGGTCAGATGTGGGATGACCAGCTTCTCCATGAGTTTGCACACAAAAGGGGTGATAGAGAAGGGTCCGCAGACAGCTTTTTTAGTAGAGGATGCACAAATGAGTGCTTGAGGGATTTGATGGAAGGAATCAGTGGCAAATGAGTGGTTGCAGATGTAAGCCAAGGCGAGAGCGAGAGACGCAATGTTGTCCTTGATGGTACTGGAGGAGCAAGGGAGCATCTGTTTAGAGGAGACTTTCATAGAGCAGAAAACTCTAGAGATCTCATCTGGTGCAATGGGAGAGAAAGAGGAGACGGAGAGTATGGGAAAGGAGAGGGGGCCAAGGAAGGTGAGAGAAGGAGGGGGGGTCATGGGGGAGCAGATGACAGAGAGGACAGGGAGTCCAGAGTTTTGTAGGAAAAGTGGGTGGCCAGTGCAGAGCAGAGGGTCTGGGACAGAGGAGGCGAGGAGAAGACAGCGGTAGGATTGGCAGAGTTCAGCCGTGTTATTGGTATCTCCAGAGATGCGGGCTTGGACATGAGCCCTCTTCTTGGAGAAGATGAAGAGACGGTATTGCCTTTGGAGTGGCGGCAGGCCAGTTTGACAGAGGATGAGCTAGATGCCTGCCAATTCCGCTCTGCAGCTTTGCACTTGCGTTTCAAAGCGGCCAAGTTGGAGTCATGCCAAGAGTTGCATTTGGAGGAAGGCTTCATGCGGATCCTCATGACGGGGACAAGGTGTTAGAGATAGAGAGATGGATGTTATCTACAACAGAGTCAAAAGGAGAGTCTAATTAAGGGGAGGAGGAGAGAAGAAGGAAGAGGCAAATGCAGCAACTGACACATACTTTATTGATTGAATGAAGGAGAAGGAGACTGGCAGTGCAGGCAGAGACGTCAGGGGACAGGGAAGGTCAAGGTGGGAAGAAGAGCTGGGTAGTGAGAGGGATGTCTGTTGAGATGAGAGCAAGAGCATCCAAGGTGTGTCTGGCAGAGTGGGTTGGGCCAGAGGGAAGGATAGTGAGGGAAAGAATGTGGCAGAGATCTCAGAAGAGAACAGTGACCACATCAAGAGAGTCGAGAGGGATGTTCAAGTCCCCAAGGAAGATATGTTTGGGCGAGCAGGCAAGAAGAGAGGAGGACAGGTCGTAAGTAAGAGACAGATAGCCTGCAGACTAGGATGTCAAAGGATGAGTAGGTTTAAGGAGCCCACTCAGGGAAGATCAGAGCCACTCCTCCACCAGGTCGACAAGGCTCGGGATTGGACAGGATATTGTAATGCTCAGGAAGAAGAGTGTCAAAAGCAGTGACGGAGATGGCCTTGAACCACGTATCAGTGAGAGCAAGGACGTCAAGGTCAAGGTCTTCAAGGAGGTGACAGATGTCAGAGAAGTGTTTGATAGCAGAGCGAGTATTGAGGGTAGCTAAGTGAAGCTGGTTGGCCCCTTTGAAAGACTTGCAAGGGGGGCATGGGGGTGGGGTGCCACCAGTGAGGGTTAGGGGGGATGAGGGAAGGATGGGTGGAAGGAGAGGGGCTGGGGGAGTTGAAGAGAGAAGGGAGACGCCGGTCAAGACGGAGGAGGTTGGGTTGAGAGCCCTGGGCCATGATAGTACCATTATGGCAGACATTAATGGTGCATTTGGAAGATGCGAATGGTGCTGATGTTTACCCGGCACTTTTTTTGTAGTTTTGCTGTCCACGTCTCCTATGGTGATCGGGCACGGCTTGGTGAGCTTTGTTTTTAGGAGTTCCCAACTAGGCCTGGCCCTCAAAAGGAGTAAGACCAAGGTGATGGTGTTTAGACCAAGGATATCAAAGGCCACAGTACTTTCTTTGGAGGTTTACGGGACTGCCCTGGAACAAGTTAGTCATTACGACTACCTAGGAGTGAGCTTCACTGATACAGGAACATGGACAGCCCAGTCTAGCAGGTCGCAGACAATTACAGAAAGAAATAGTGGTGGACTAAAGAAATGTTTTGTCTCTCATGGAGAGCAAACAGTTTCACTTGCTATTAACATCTATCCGATCCAGATTATAGCTGCAGTACTTTAAGCAGCTGAGTTATGGGGCCACACCAACTGTTCAAACCTGGGAGTGGCCGGGAATACATTCCTAAAAAAGCCATTTAGATTATAGAGCAGTTCCCCAAGTGCCCCATTACTAATGGAATGTGGTTTAGAACCTATTATCTACCAATTAGTTTGGAAACCAGTCTTTTACTGGATTAGACTCAGGGAGATCCCCAGAACTTGCAAAGTACCAGGAAGCATACTCGGAACTGTTGAACTATCCGGGAGGATGCTCTTTGCAATGGCCAACTCACATAAGGGATCAACTTAAACTGTTAGTGTTTGTTAAAGTACTGTACGTTCAAGCCTCAGTTTTACATTTAATTCTGTTATTGTTTGTGTACATTTTGTCTACGGAGAATACGTTGCATTTGAATCCTGATGTAAAGTCTGTATTGAAATGCTAATAAACAGATTATACTTTTTAAAAAAAATGCAAGTAAATCAACTTAAACTGGCAGGCCTGGATGAATTATGGCAGAATCTGCTAAACATGCTCCGCAGTTCAAAAAGAGACGCTAAGTTGATTGTCAAACGTGACATCTAGGAACGTTTTATAAGTTCTTACTTAAAGTTTATAACCCCAGCCTATGAGCGCACTTTGTTCCTGGAATTCAGGATTGGTACCCTTCAGGTTAAAACCTTTACTCGCGGCTGGAAGGGTGTCAACTTTGAAATATGTCCGGTTTGGGGTTTAGTTCCTGAGTCTTTTATACATGTTTTGCTTTTTTGTGAGTGCTACAGCAGTCAGAGAAAAATGTATTTGGTTCCATTGTTTAGGAAACGTGTTACAACATTTCAGAAAATGTTGCTTTATGGCGATATACTTTTGTGGTAAATTACATCATTTGTCGCCAAATGTATTTATCGTGCTTGGTTTCGTAGGAAGCTTTTATCTGTTACCTGATTAACTCCCTGTGGCCTTTTATACAATTTTAGTGGATTTTTATTGATGCAGATTTTTGGATTATACATTTTACCATTTATATGAACTCCATATTTTGTACAAAATCTATGTATTTAATAATTATGTTTTAGAATTTTGTGTGCTACTGGTAAATGTGCCGAATAAAGCAATTACTGACTGACTGGCATTTGGAAAGATGTGAAGTGGGCCAAGCGCACTTCCCATCTGGTGCCACCAGTAATGGGGGAGAGGACATAGACCATATGGGTGGCTCCGTAGGTTAGAAGAAAGGAACAGCAAAGAGAATGTCCGTGATAGTCTGTCTGGAGGAAGCATTGATGTAGATGTCTGCGATGGGCAGACCAGGGTTGGAACTCAGGAGTGCCTTTTTTAGTTTCTTCCTTCCAGACTTTGTGAGAAGGAGGATAGGAGATGGAAAAGAGGGTTGCAGGGGAGAGGGTCAGAAGCACTATGCAACAATAGAATCACACCAGGCGGCCAAGCAGACAGAAATCAGTGAGCATGCTGGAAATACCCAGATTTACAGATCATTAACAAATTGGCATCACACCTAAATTCGATTGTAGCCAGAAAACACTCAAAAGCAGTACAAAATGGTGGATGCATGGTCGGAAGCACACTAAAGTATAGAAAAGTGTTATACATTATTTGTTTTCTTTTTTTTACCTTTGGAGCACGGGATTGAGAGAGAAGTAGAGAAGCGGTCAGTATGATGCACATCTGATGTGTAGTACTGTTGGTGGAGAGATTAGAGGTTACAGATTAGGCATGTAGAAAAAGGAGCAGGCAGCAATGTGAGCAGTCATAGTGTCCAAAGAGGGTGGGTGAACCAGTGAGATCCATAATTGCTTACCATGGCAATTGAAATCAAGATTTTGTTAGTGGCCAGATTGCGTGGGCGACCAGGTCCCTATGAATCCTTTATGAGTTTTGCCGAGTAGCCGCAGGGAGAGGTCCTCCCTCCAGCTCAGACAGGGGCCTTTGTGTGGGCCTTGGTGCTGGGGGCCGGCTACCTCACCTGCTGGCTCCTGGTAGGCCAGCTTACACGAGCACCCAGCTAATCAGGAGTACTGTGACTCTGTCGCCACGGCAAGCCCCGGAGACACTCCATTGCGGAGGAAGCGGGCAGCCATGATGAAAAACAAAAAGCAGCGGAGTTGGCGCTGCACACGAAGTTTCCAAGATGACAAAGCAGGCAAAGAATAGCAAGTTTGCAGCACAGTGAATTTTGCAGACTGCTGTTGCTTTGCAGAAACACAGTGATGCAGCACACCGCAATGCAAACTATCTCCCAAATGGGCTTACCTTCAATGGATGTGCTCACAGGGTCTCCAGAGCGCAGGGCATGCTGCTGGGTGGGGAGGGGGAGACTGAAGGCAAGAGAACACCACACTTCAGTAAGGCAGAGAGGAAAATATTTTCGTGGGTAACGATGAATTTTTAAGGTCACTTTCACTTACAATTCTTCGGACCATCTGCTTGTATGCCAAAGTGTATTGCACTGGATGTTCCCCAAATAATATGAACCAGCTGTGGTTCTTTCGTGGCTTTGAAATATGCATAGTTCGAGCCTCTGTGCCATGCCTTTGAATTCCTATTAGTTCTAGAATTCGATGGACAGTTGTGATTCTATTAATGGCACACAGGTATTATCCCTCCGTGAGGACTTGCACACTGAGGAACCGTGGGGTCAATCCATCTATTGACTTAAAGGATGGTTGCCCCAAATGCCTCTTTTTTTGGACTGGCTCCACATCCAAACTGTAACTTCGGTGATGGTGGCACAGCCACGAAATAGGCTGTGGAGTGGCCATTGAGGGAATATATGGACCCACACCGATTGGAGGATTGGACGGAGAGGGCCATTAGTAGATTATAGGAGCAGCAGTTTGTCATTTGTTTTTTCTTTTGTACCTGCTGTTTGTATAAAAAAACAATAGTGCATAATACCTCAGTGCCATTAATAGAATCATGACTATCCGTTGAATCCTAAGACTAATCAGAATTCCTATATACAGCTGCATTTAACACCTGCTAAAGGCCGGCCGATTTCATAGGACTTAGATGTTGCACAGCAGCATGCACGTGCAATCGTTGGCAGAGGTCCTGCTGGCAATTAGCATTTTCTTACAAATGAGCCCCATCTGTGTGCGTTCTGTGGGGTTGGGCTCATATCTGAGCTTTTTTGAGGCTTCTATGTACTTATAACCTGGCAACGCTGTTCCGTAGTGCCAACCCAGTTTACCAGCCAGTCTGCAGGGGAGCTGACCTCAAAACTGGAATTGGTGTTTTTGTTATCTCACACATGTTGATATGTTGCCATTTGATGTAATCATGCTTGTAGTTTGGTAATGTTAAATTATACTTTGCCATAGTATGTTTTGTTTGTTATGCCTTGCAATGGTGTTGTTATATTTGTTTAACCAATCTGTTTTATGTAGCTCTATGTTATAATGCTATGCGGTTTTATTGAGCTGTATGTTGTAAAGTTATCTCATGATCTCATGATGTCATGCTATGCAATTTAATCTGAGGTTGTGCAATGATTTTTTGATGCTAAATTAATGTCCTTAGTTCCAGCTATCTTGCCTCTAAATCCTAATTGTTGGTGAACACACTGTGTCAAAAGCTTGAGTATGAGATGTGTGCTCTACTTTCTAATAAGCATCGTCAGAGCACAGCTCAGCCATTTCTCTCCCCATTGCACCCGGGCTGTCTTAGTGCTCAGAATACTTACAAGCAGGTCTACCATAGCACAACTTTCTCTCTATAGCAGACCAAACCATGACCACCTCCTAGCCTGGCCTGAGAGATCAGGCTTTCCCATCAGAGAATACTCTGCTGGGTGTTCTGCATCAATCAAGATTTTAAAAAAGCGTTGGTTATTTTTATTATTATTATTATTAGGGTATTTATTGAGCGAGGAACTTTACAATGGAGCACTTTACAATCATAGGGGGAAGAACAAAGTGAGGGAAGCCGAGAAAAAAAGGAGCAGGAAGCTGTGAGAAACCAGAGGGTGCCTCACCCTCTAGTCCCCAGGGATCTCTCTCTCAGGTGGTCAAGGCACGGCCGTTGCCTTTAGATCCAGACCCTAGTGGTGGACAAGTGCGGGAGGTTCACCTGAGCAACGGGTCTTCAGAGAGTGCGGGTGAGGTAGCCAATGGTGAGAAGCGGTTTTACCCCCCTCTTTTGTTCATCTTGCGCATCCTATTCTTTGGGATTCTCCAAAGTCCCAACTCCCTCGCTCCATTTTTACACAAACACTGGGCCGAGGAAGAGGGTGACTGAGAGTAACCAGACTAACTCTCACACATCGTACTGAACATGTCCCGTTAATCGGGTCAGGCAAGGTTAGGCACTTTAAGTGCGTACAGCTAATACCAATTAGCTCTTCTCACATGAATAAAAGGCATAACCTACAGACACACTCTGAGCAAGGCGGAACATGAGTACGAGCAGAACCTCCGGGGCAAAGGCAAAACTACTGGAGCAGAGCGACGGACCAAGGGACGAGAGCAGCGGGTCGTAAACCCCAAGAGTTTCCTACTAGAGGTTTTTGCCTCCGACAGGCCGGGAAAGACACATGGAGAAGGCCAGATTCCACATCAGAAGGCTGCATTGTGTTTCAAGGACAGCAGAGACCCTCCCAGGTGAACTGCAAAGTTGGGGAGGTGAGGCCAAGCCTGTGGTACCAACCTTGACTTGTGAATTGGAAATAGTAAAACTAAGAAAGAAACGCACACAGCCGGTGAGTTGGCAAATGACCTGAGAGACCGGTGTGTGATAAAGTTAGCAACATATTAATCGCGAGTGAAGGCAGCACGCGTTTGGATGGGACACAAGGAAAGGCAGACCTGTGAATGAACTTTGAAGTGAGGACGGCTGTAAAATCAGCGATACTGAGTAACGGAGTGGTCCGGTGAAAGGGAGTAGCCCACTTGAAAATCTCTGTGAAAGCTGCATTGTTTGTAACGATAAAGCGAATGAACTGCAAAAGCAAAGTAAGCAAAATCGACCCCTATAGAAGGGGAGAGTGAAAGTTTAATTTAGAACTTTGTGTCCAAGTGGTCCTGCGTAGGCCTGTAAGAAAAGCCACGCACATTTGAAAATCTTTGACATCTGAAAGCGGTTTGAGCCCGACGGAGAGAGACGCGAAGTGCAATAAGCTTGGGGAAGGGATTCTGTTCTGAAGAGGTCTGAACCTGGCAGAGGCGGGCCTATGTGAATTGTGTTTTGAAGAGGTCTGAGCCCGACAAAGGGGAACCTATGTGAATTTTGTTGAAACATTATTTGGAACTCAGGAAATAGAGACTTAAACGTGGAAGGCTAGACGGGCCTCGACCCACGTTTTGGAACTATCTATTGTGTTGAAAACGAGCCAGAGTGTGTCATCCTGCCTACAGGGGATGCCTTACTCTGTGTGGTCTAACTTCGGGAGGAGATCTGGTTCAACCACATTTATTCTTTTGAACACTGATTTTTTCCTTTGCATATATTTCTCCTTTATTCACTCTTTGTGCAAGAAATAGGACACGCATTAGGTTTTGTTAGCATAGGCCATTTTGATTTGACGGACTCCACTAGGAGTGTTTTGTTTATCGTTTCATGGTCAAGACTACTACATCTTAGTTATAGGGCAGAATAGAAATCTTTCCAAACCCAGAATCTACAATAAAGGTTTTACAAATTTGACCTATTGTGTCAGGTTCATACTTGTGATATTTCAAAGAAGGTAGCAGGCGATCCTCTCCAGAAAGAACATGGCATGATAACCTGTTCTGAGATGAGAGTTTGCAGCACACACTTTTTGCTCACTGTACCTTTCACAGGTGGGAAATATCCATTTGCATATCAGTCTTTGTCCCGCCCACATGGGCAGTCCAGCACCGAAATGCTATGGCAATTCCTCTCTGAACAAGAGTACCAAAAGCAACCCCATACACGTGTTTCAGCCTTCTTGGGCCTCATCAGTGAGGTGAAGCTTTGTCTCTCGGAGCACAGTGAGCAGGGAGTCCACGTCTGGTTGCCCCCAGGTAACTCAGGGTTACCAACCCCAAGTTCCTTGCAAACATTTCAAAGAAGGTAGCAGGCGCTCCTCTCCAGAAAGAACATGGCATGATAACCTGTTCCAAGATGAGAGTTTGCAGCACACGCTTTTTGCTCACTGTACCTTTCACAGATGGGAAATAACCATTTGCATATCAGTCTTTGTCCTGCCCACATGGGCAGTCCAGCACCGAAATGCTATGGCAATTCCTCTCTGAACAAGAGTACCAAAAGCAACCCCATACACATGTTTCAGCCTTGTTGGGCCTCATCAGTGAGGTGAAGCTTTGTCTCTCGGAGCACAGTGAGCAGGGTTTCCACGTCTGGTTGCCCCCAGGTAACTCAGGGTGACCAACCCCAAGTTCCTTGCAAACATTTCAAAGAAGGTAGCAGGCGCTCCTCTCCAGAAAGAACATGGCATGATAACCTGTTCTGAGATGAGAGTTTGCTGCACACGCTTTTTGCTCACTGTACCTTTCATACTTGTGATACCATGCATCCCTTACATATAGTGTCAGACGTGGGATATGACTCAATTGAGACAAATTGGGGGACCCTAAATTCCAGAAACCTAATCACAGTGCCTCAAATCCCTCTACCACCACAAAAGAATCCATAGGCTTTGATATTTGTAGCAGCAGAAAAGCCACTATCCCTCTCAGGAAAACAGGGATGATTCCCACGGACTTAGTCTGAATACCCCCTGCAGGTTTTTATATAGGATTAGCCCCAAATTCTGGACTGGCCTGGAAATTTGACCTAGATGTCCTTGCAAGCGTTATAGATCCGGACTTTCGGGGCGACATAAAAGTTCTACAGAACCATGGCGAACCTCCATTTGAAATACACTGTGGGGACAAAATTGCAAAGGGAAATTCCGAGAAGGCTCTATTTCCCAGTTTTGAAGAAGAAAGTGAACCAAAAAAAACAAAAACAAAGAGGTAGCTTAGGATTTGAAGGAGGCCAATGAGACACGTATCACTGAGGCAAAAAGGGAAGAAGAACCTACCATCCTTCCCGATTAAGCCTTTGCCCAGCATAATGATCCAGTACTTGCAGAGGCTTTCTTACAAGTGATTCCTGAGGGAGAAGGACAAGAGAATAGAAGCCCCTTTTTCCTCCTGAAACAGTGATCACTATAAAGAAGGGAAACCTCTAGAGAAGGCCTAAGTAAAACTCAGTTACTAATACTCAAAACCCATCGCAAGATCGTGCTAAACATTGCACACTCATTTGACAGTTGGGACAGTCTAAAACCCAAGCTCACATCAGTGGGAAGTTCTATTGGCCAGGTATCCATGCTGACATAAAAGAACTTCATTCAGACATGTGAAATATTCCAGAAAACCAGCTCATATATTCCCTTACTTACCTTCTAAACCTATTACCTATAATAGAAGTACCTTTCTCCCGAATTGTGATGGATATCATGGACGGTTGGAAACATATAGACTGGGTAATAAATATGTTCTCGTAATAGTTGATTACGCTACCCAGTATCCAGAAGCCTTCCCCATGCGGAACAGCACAACCCAGCACATTTTAAAACACCTACTACCATACTTTTCTAGGGTTGGTATCCCCAAGGAAATTCTGATGGATCAGGGATCCAATTTCATGAGTAAACCTATGGGTGAAGTCAAGGAATTACTACACATTACCACCTTAAGAACCTCAGTTTACCACCCCCAAACGGATGCATTGGTAGAGAGATTTAACAAAACCCTTAAAATGATTTTGAGAAAACTGGTAGATGAGGATGGGAAGGACTGGGATCGCATGATCCCTGGGTCCTATTTGCAGTAAGAAAGACCCCTCAGGCAACCACCGGATTCTTCCCTATGAGCTATTCGACGGTAGATAACCAAGAGATGTCTTAAACATGCTCCGGGAGACCTGTTAAGAGAGAGATGAGGCACCCATTCCCCTCTCACAGACAGCTACTCGATTGCGAGAACATATGAAACTCCTCCGGAGTCTAGTCCACACTCACATGGAGAAAGCCCAAGCCCAACATAAGTCCACCTATGACAAGAAGGTGAATTTAAAATCTTTTTCAGTAGGACAGAAGGTATTAGTCCTCTATCCTACCTCTGAAAATAAACTTGTCTCAAAGTGGCATGGGCCATATGAGGTGCTACAGCAAACAGGAAACCGTACCTATAAAATAGCCCAACGTGATAGAAAACAAAAGGCCCACCTCTACCACGTAAATCTCCTACATGAGTGGAAAGAAAATCCTTCCGCCACCCCCTCCTCTATATTGTCTTGTTTGGTACCCGAGTAGATAGACCTATATAAACAGAAACAAGAAGATTTGAACGACCTTGTTATGACATTCTCTGATGTGTACTGCGAGAAACCAGGGAAAGTGCATGGTACTTATCATTATATCAGAACTCCAAAAGGAAAAGTGGTACATTTGAAACCATATAGACTCCTAGCAGCACAAAAACAAATAGTGGTTGAGGAAGTTAAAAGAAGCTTAAGGCCAACACTATTGAGCCCTCTTCGAGTCCATGGTCCTCCCCTATTGTGTTGGTAACAAACCTGATCATTCTTGCAGGTTTTGCATAGACTTCAGGCAGGTTAACGCCATCTCTGCATTCGATGTCTAACCTATGCCACGCATCGATGAGTTAATAGATACATTTGGAAATACACATTCCTGTCAACCCTAGATTTAACCAAGGTATATTGGCAGGCCCCAGTACATGGATCTGCTAAGGAAAAGACAGCTTTCTCGATACCAATGGGACTATTCCAATTCAAAGTCCTCCCTTTTGGACTACATTGGGCCCCAGCCACTTTCCAACAACATATGGACAGGATATTTCAGCCCTACCCTGGTTTCTGTGTGCCCTACATTGATGACATAGTCATTTATAGTAAAACCTGGGAAGACCATCTTTTACATCTTTCTACTATTATGGTAACCCTCAGAGAGGCCGGCTTAAATGCCAATCCATCTAAATGTAAGTTGGCTCAATCAGCAGTGAAATATATAGGTTTCTTTGTAGAGAATGGCAGTGTCCAACCCCAGCAAGAATAAGTAAAAGCCACCCTAGATGCCCCCACACCCAAGACCAAGTGAGACCTCAGGGCATTTCTAGGATTGATTGGTTATTACCGTAGGTTTATCCTAATTATTTCAGATAGAACAGCCAGATGAACAGACAAGCTAAAAAATGCTGAACCCCAGAAGATTCATTGGACTGATGGGGATGATGTATATTACAACCACCTAAAACAAACCTTGTGTCAGAACCCAAACCTAAAAGTAGTGGACTTTTCAAAAGAACTGAAGCCTCTCTCACAAGGTTAGGAGTAGTTTTATCACAAATATACAGCGAATTAGAACACCCCATCCTATCACTAGTCATAAACCCTTCCCACGGGAAAAAAACTACTCTCTGTTGGAATTAGAGGCCCTTGCCATCAAATGGGCAATTGTCCATCTAAGATACTACCTTTTAGGAAGAAATTCCACCCTTGTCACAGACAAGTCACATTTAGTATGGATAAGTCAATGAAAGAACTCTAACCCTCGAGTCATGCAATGGTTCTTAGACCTGCAAACCTCCTGTTTCACTGTGGAACACTGAAAAGGTAAAGAACAGGGGAAGGTTGATTTCCTTTCCCGGTTCACTTGTGAAACAGATGCAGCTACATCGCATAGGGGAAGGGTATGTGAGAAAACATCTGACCCGCTTGCCCACGGATATCTCTCTCTAAGATAGCCAGTGCACGGCATTCGCCTTTGGATCCAGTCCCTTCGGGTGGACCAGTGCAAGATGTTCACCTGAGCGAAGGGTCTTCGGGGAGTGGGGGTGAGGTAGCCGATGGTGATGTGCAGTATTCCCGCCTCTTTTGTTTATTGGACCCATCTATTTTTTAGGATTCTCTGAGGTCTCAACTCCCACCCCCCCCCTTTTTAAACACACAATAGGCCGAGGAAGAGGGTGACAGAGTAACCAGACTAACTCTCACACATCGTACTGCACATGTCCGGTTAATAGGGTCAGGCAAAGTCAGGCACTTGACTCTAAGTGCATACATCTAATACCAATTAGCTCTTCTCACACAAATAAAAGGCAAAATCTAGAGACACACATTGAGCAAGGCGGAACACTAGTACGAGCAGAACTTCTGGGGCAAAGGCAAACCTACTGGAGCAGAGCGACTTACTACAGGACGAGAGCAGCGGCTCAAAAACCCCAAGAGTTCCCTACTGGAGGTCCCGGTGAACGGCAGATTTGTGGAGGCTAGGCCAAGCCTGTGGTACTACCCTTGAGTTGTGAATTGGAAATAGTAAAACCAAGAAAGAAACACACACAGCCTGTGAGTTGGCAAATGGCCTGATAGACAGGTATGTGTTAAAGTTAGCAACATTTTCATCGCAAGTGAAGGCTGCATGCGTGTGAATGAACCGTGTGAATGAACTTTGAAGTGAGGACAGCTGTAGAATCAGCGATACTGAGTAACGGAGTGGTCAGGCGAAAGGGTACAGCCCACTCGAAAGTCTCCAAGAAAGCTGCATTGTTTGTAACGATAAAGCGAATTTACTGCAAAAGCAAAGTAATCAAAATTGACTCCTAGAGAAGGAAAGAGTGAAAGTTGAATTTAGAACTTTGAGTCCAAGTGGTCCTGCGGAGGTCTGTAAAGAAAGCCAAGCACATTCAAAAGTCTTCGACATCCAAAAGCAGTCTGAACCTGACTTAGGATGACCCGAAGTGTAATAAGCTTGGGGAAGGGAGCCCTGTTGCTTTTTTTTTTTGTTGAACTCTGTTCTGAAGAGGTCTGAGCCCGGCAGAAGGGGACCTATGTGAACCTAGCTTTGAAGAAGTCTGATTCCGACAGAGGGGGACCTACATGAACTGTGTTTTGAATTATTTGGAACTCTAGAAAGAGAGACTTTAACGTGGAAGGCCAGGCGGGCCTCAACCCATGTTTTGGAACTATCTATTGTGTTGAAAAGCGAGCCAGAGTATGTCATCCTGCCTACAGGGACTATCTTATTCTGTGTGGTCTAACGTGGGGAGGAGAGCTGGACCAACCACATTTATATTTTTCTCCATTATTCATTTTTTATCCAACAAATAGGGCAGGCGTTGGGTTTTGTTAGCATAGGCCATTTTGATTTGACGGACTCCACTAGGACTGTTTTGTTTATCGTTTGATGGTTGAGACTACTCCCATCTTAGTTATAGGGCAGAATAGGAGTTTTTCCAACCCCAGAATCTACAATAAAGATTTTGCGAATTATACCTATTGTGTCAGTGTCATGCTTGTGATACCTTAGAGAGCTAACAGGGGAGGGTGGGCAATTGACAGCACAGGGTTAGACAGTGGGGAGCAGATCACCAAGTCTCAGGTAGGGTGGGGAGTGCAGGGTGTGTGGACAGGAGGAGCCATTCCTTGAAGAGGAAGGTCTCGAGTTCTTTCCTAAACTGTAGAAGTGATAGGGCGAATCTGATGGTGGCGGGGAGGAGGTTTCCGAGTCTTGGAGCGTAGACAGGCCTGTCTTCTGGTTCTTTCCTTCCTGCACTGTCGTAATTCAAGTCTGACACATTTCCTTACTTCTGGTGGATCGCAGGCGCCCAGAGATGCTGAGTTTTTTCAGTGAGGTAGCTTGGGGACTTCAGGATGACAGCCTCGTAGATGATGCAACCGGATTTGAAGAAGATACAGGCTTGCAGTGGGAGCCAGTGCATTTCGATGAGGGTCAGGGTTTTGTGGTCGACTTTGAAGAGTCCTTTAATGAGTCTTGTAGGACACAAATCAGGAGTTTCAAGTGTGAGAAACCTGATGATATTCTCATTCCTTACCTCCTTGGATCCGCTGTGCAGGCAGTCAGGGAAAGGCCATCGCTCTTGGAACCCGACCATGGGGGCGGAGAAGCGAGGGAGGATCACCTGGGTAGAGGGTCCTTGGATACTGGCAGTGGGGTGCCCTTTGGCGAGACATGCTATCCGCCTTTCTCTATTAACAACCAACCCAACCTTCATGGGCTGTTATAAGCCAGTTCCCGTCATTCCTCCACATATGACACTTGACAGTACTGGGACCTAGTAGAGGCAACTAAGAAAAATGAAGACTACACTCTTTTACTACTCTGGTACTGGGACGAGAAAGATGCCTTCTAGGAGCTGTGAGGGTCAGGCATGTCCCTTTGATTGTGGTCAGGCAGGGCTAATTGGACATCCACACCTGTAGCCTGTCAATGGGCTGCAGGTGTATAAAAAGAGACCAGCCCAACAGGGAAGAGAGCGACAGGAGAAGCAGCAGGGAGGCCGGTGCAAGCGGCAGGGAATCTTATAGGAGAAGCATGCTGAGACGCTGAGGTCTGCAGAGGGAGCAGGTCTATGGAAGTGTGGCGTGGGAACTGGGGCTCCAAACAGCAGACTGAACGTTGCGAAGGGAGCCGTGTGGAGAGGCTGCGCCTTTCCCTTGTGTTGAAGATGCTTGTTCCCCTGTGTTAAGAGGTCATCACAGAAGTGCCTGAGGGGCAGGAGTCGGACCCCTGACATCAAAAGCAGAAGGCTGTGTGATCTGCAGTGCTGGGAACCCTGTGATCACGACTGGTGAGTTTCTAGCAAACTGTGTGTTTAAACATTTCCTATTGTAGAGGAATACTTTGTATCCCTCTACAATAGGACCGCTCCGACCATTCCAATACAAAGTGTTCCTGGTTATTCAATAGTTAACCATGGTTTAAACAGGAGAACTTTGGAACGTGTTTCCTCAAACACGTTTTCGAAGGTCTACGGTTTAAACCATTGTTAACTTGGAATACTTTGTATCGTGGTGGTCGCGTGTTTAAGGAAACACGTTTTCTAAAGTGTCGGAGTGCTGGGCATTTTATTTAAAGCAAAGTGAAGAAATATTAAACAGCAGGTTGAACTGAAAGTGAGTTACGAGTACAACCCATTTCTATTAAATACCGAACTGAAAGAACATTTTACAAATAAGCAGAACTGTTACATATTGAGTTCAGAAGTGAACTGAACTTTAAATTCAAGTAAAACCATTGTATGCTGAATTCCAAAGTGAATGGAACTTTAACATTGAATCAAAGAAAGGCATATTGAATACCAAATTGTTTGAAAACTAGATATAGCAGAAATATACATTGAAAGCAGAAGTAACTGGAACCCTGAAGTTTAATCCAATACAGTCAAGATATTCATATAAAAATCAACCATAAAAAGAGGGTGCAAGTGTGGCAAAGGACTCAAAGAAGACAAAAGCTAATGTTGTGCTACTGAAACTAAGTCTTGGGGAAGATTACCCTGCGATATGAAATATTTGCTGACTTGAGGACAGAGTGTCAAGGTTCTTTTGTGCTGGAACTGTGTTACTTGGAACTTGGGGAAGTGAACCCCAAGTATTGGTTAAAACTATCATCCTGAACTTAAGACAGGTAATTCATTTTGAGACTTTTGTTGGAACTGTTTTATACTTGGGTAAGGGAGCTGAAAGGAAGCTGCGAGCTGGAAGAAGATCACAACTTTATGTTGGACACTGTTTCTTTTGGTTGCTGACATCCCAGCACATTGTATAGATTAGTTGTGAGGGCAGGTATAGGTTTTGGACACAGATTCTTAAGTTGAACTCTTTTGACTCAGACTTTCCTTAGTTTCATTTAGGTAGGGAAATCCCACCTTAGCATAGGGCAAGTTAGGCTATTGTCAATCCTGACATTTAATAAAGTGTTTTATTTTGAATTCTGAATCTGTTGTCTGTGTCTTGCTTCATGATGCCTTCATACAGGGTAGTCGTAGAAAGGCCTTCAAAAAGAGCATTGCCACCATCCAAGTGGGAGAGGACCAAGGCTTGGACAGCGGATCTGAAGTTGTTTTTTGGGATGAAGGGCTTGATTTTCCGCAGGAGAAAAGTTGGTACCAGGCCGTTTGTGTCTACCTTGCTATGTGCTGTTTGAACGCGAGGTATCTCGAGATGTTGAACCCAAGGGACTTGGCACATAGGCCAGTTGGGGTAAGAATCCCTCAAGGTTCATAGCAGAGAGCCAGATTTGGATGTCAGGGTGTTCAGTGTTGTTGGTCAGCAGTAGGAATTAAGTCTTGGAGGGGTTGAGCTTCAGGTAAGCACTGGACATCCAGGACTGAATCAATGCGAGACAGGCCTTGAGCCTGTGAATGTCTTCAATGGAGGATATCTTGAGGAAGATATGCGTGTCATCTGCATATTGGTGAATGTGGATGTTGCGTGTATAGAGGAGGGTTCCAAGCAGTTCCATGTAAAGATCACAGGGGACAGGCTGGATCCTTGCAGGAATACTCACGTGATGGGTAGAGTTGGTGATCTGGAAGAACCCATCTGCACGAACTGTTGGCGGTTCGCAAGGTAGGATTTGAACGATCTGAGGACGATCTTGCTGATCCCTATGCAGCGATGTAGATTGTCGGTGGGTGTCTGGTGGTCTACTGTGTCAAACGCTGCTTGGAGATCAAGGAAAATTAGGAGGCAAGGATGGCCACATCAAGGATTTTAAGGGCATTGATCAACATGATGGTAGCCGTTTCTGTACTGCATCTCGGCTGAAGCCAGATTGGTAGGAGTGAAGGAGGTTATTGGCTTCAATGTGTTGGAGGAGTTGTGTGGCTACTTCTTTCTCAAGGATCTTAGAAAGGAAAGATGGGTAATGGGGCAGTAGCTGCTGAGATTGTCAGGGTCCAGTGTTGCTTTCATGAAAAGCCAGAGGATTCGTCCGTTTTGAGGTTCAAGTGGAAGGTGCCTTAAGTTAGGGAGTTGTTGATGACTGTTAGGTTAGGGAGAAGTGCTTCAGCCAGAAGGAGCTTGAGGAAGGAGGCATGGACGATGTCATCCACACGCGATTTGGCCTTGAGTGATGCTAAGGTGGCAGTGTGGTCTTCCATAGTTAATGTCTTGAAAGTAGTCCAGGTAGTTGTGGTTCTGTGAGATGGGATGTGCAGTGTGCGGTCAGTTGTGGCATTGGTGTCTGTGTATTGGCGGATCAGGTTGATGAAGAAAGAGTTGATAGCAGTGGATTTATCGATGGAGTGTGCTATGCATGGTTTGTGCAGAGGGTGCTTGATGGCTTTGAAGAGGGCTCTGCTTTCATTGTTGGCCTTGGCTAAGGTGTTTTGGTAGTAATTGGCCTTCGTGTAGCACAGAGTTCCTTGAGTAGGGCAAGGTCGGATGCGCTGCAGGATGTTCGCCAATTCTTTTCTTGTTTTCCGATGGCTCGTTTGTTGAGGTTGAGTTCTTGAGTGTACCAGGATACTGAAGATTTTGGCTTGAGGGTGCACCGTTTCACTGGGGAATGGTGGTTGATGTAGTTTGTGAGGGTGGTGTTTTGTTCTTGGAGAAACAAGTTGCAGTCCTGGATCATCAAAAGTACATCAGCCCATGTGAGGTGGAGTTTGGTGAGGTCTTCTGTGAGAGCCTTCACTGGTAAGTTCTTGAAGGATCTGAAGGCTTAATAGCTTGATTTCCAATGGGTTTGCTTGAGAGGTGTGGTGTGACTAATCACAAAGGGGACTGCCAGATGGTCGAACCAGTTGAGCGGAATAGGAGAGCTGTGATGAAGGTGGGCAGTGTGGTGATAATGAGGTCAAGGATGTTACCTTTCCTGTGAGTTAATTCTTTCATGTGCTGTGTGAGGTTCAGTGTGTCAAGTATGATATGATGCATCATTTATAACGCGCCTGTAGACAAGTGTTTCTAAGTGCTAGTAGACAGTGGAGAACTTTCTTCATTGATTTGGTTGCTGGGTGGCCAGGGATGTTGAAGTAAATGAGGAAGATGTTGTTGGCAAAGTCTGTGAATTCTTCAATGAAGGAGGTGCTGAGCTTGAGTGGTTTGTAGATTAGATGAAAAGTTACTGTCCATTGTTGAGAGCAGGAAGTGTCAGGATAGGGTTTTGGAAGAGCCAATTGTGGTGACATCCAGTTGGGTGCATGGCCATTGAGCCTTGTAAATGATGGCGTGGCCTCCGCCGATCTTGTTTGGGCGGTCTTGTTGTAGAATTCTGTAGCCGTTACAGGTGAAAACATCTAGGATGTGGGGGAGGTGGATTTTATCCAGGTCTCAATAATGAAGATGTGATGTGTGGTGATGAAGTTGGAAAGGTCGGCTGCATGGTTGATTGCTGAGTGGACATCGGCGACCATCAATTTTCATGTAATGGTGGATGATGGGGTGGTGATGGGGTGTATTGTGACATGGGTTAGGTTGCTGAGATGCAGTGACAATGATGTTACTCCTGAGCGGCGTTGAGTGATTATGGTAGGATGGGCCATTTGTTGGGAGAGAGGAGTGAAACACATTCAGGGGAGGTTACCTGATACTAAGGGGAGGTAGGGATTCTGGTCATGGGTCGTCTCGGTCCGAACAGGTCCAAACAGGAATTGCCCTTTTCTTCGCCTACTCTTCACTTCGGATACATGGGCGAGAGACGCCCTTGATCTAAAAGTCCAGAGCAGAAAGGAAGAGGCTAAGAAGGTGGGCGGGCTTAGGCCACACGACCTAGATCCACTTGCACCTGCTCACCAACTGTAAAGGAACAGAGGCTGGAGGGCTGCTTAAGTAGGGATCTGGCAACTACATCAACTAATCGACAGGAAGCCCACACGCCCACAACAAAGAGGATACACACGTTCAAGTGATGGCACAGATATTATTGCCATTTTATTATTAGGATATTTATTGAGCGAGGACCTAGGTTCAGGACACAACGGAGCACTTTACAATCATAGGGGGAAGAATAAGGTTAGGGAGCATAGAAACAAGGGAGTGGGGATGTAACAACCAATCGGGGAGGCAGGGCAAATGTCAGCAATGGATCTACAAGTAACCAGGGGAGGAAACAGAGGGTATCAGGTCACCCAGTCTCAGGTGGGGGTGGAATGGACGGTGTATGAACCTTGGTGTTAGGGAGGAGACATTCCTTGAAAAGGAAGGTCTTGAGCTCTTTCCTGAACTGCAGATGAGAGGGGGGAGTCAGATGTTGATGGGAAGGAGGTTCCAGAGTCTTCGGGCATAGGATCTGCGTGATTTTACCAAACCCAAAGGTTCAACTCCCAAAAGTTTGAATTATTTATTTATTTATTAAAATTCTGCAAATATATATGTGGGGGGAGACCCCCACAGAGGCCCCCACCTTACCCCAATACATTTTTTATACACTTTACCCACCCACATATATATATGCAGAAAACTGGGGGTCAGACTTTTGGGAGTCGAACTTTTGGTATTCGGTCCTTTTGTACAATACCCAGGTATAGACATTGAAGGGCTGGCTTCAGATTCATTCCTTCCTGCACCAGCAGAGTTCAAGTCTGCACAGGTTTTTACTTCTAGTGGATCGTAGGCCTCCAGAGATGAGTTTCTCAATGAGGTAGCTTGGGAACTTCAGGGTGACAGTCTTGTATATGATGCAGCAGGATTTAAAAATGATACAAGGTTGCAGCGGGGGCCAGTGCAGTTCAATGAGCGATGTAAAAAACTACAAAATACCTAAATAAATGCCACTCAGTATATCAAAAGCGTCATAAATCCCTACAGTCTTCCTGCAAATATGGACTAAACAGGGTATCTTTCCCAAGAAGCATAGTGCCAGATACGGCATAATGCGCACACGTTTGGTGATCTAAACACTAAGGGCCTCATTACACGTTGTGCGGTAAAAATCTACAATTACCGGCATGGCACTCTTAACGTGACCGACCTCGCAAGAGGGCGCTAATAGCGCACCATTACGAGTACGCGGACACGAGCATAGCGCCATGCCGGTAATGACCCAACCGCCATGCCGCTAAAGACCCCAAAAAGTCACGTACCGCCCTTGACGAAAGTGCAGATAGCACCTCCGGCCTCACGCTGCATGCAAATAGCGGTCACCGCTATTAGCGGTCACCGTTAAATTGCGGAACCGGAAATAGCGTCATTGCACAGGAACGGGAAAGAGCACGGCGGCCATCTTTAAAAACACAATCCATTGCCACCCTCTGCCCCCTGGACCTGTTTGTGGTATTTTGCTGTCTGAGATTTACTGGAATACCCTTACCATGCCCAAGGCACTGAAAAAAACAACTGACCGCCAGCGAAAAGAAAAGTTTTCTAATGAGGAGTTACTCATGCTGACCCAAACCTTAGCAGACAATGCTGCAGTGATCTTCGCTAACGACATGCAGCGGGAGACCCTCCTTAAGAAAAAGGCTATGTGGGCTGAAGTGGCAATGAAAGTAAGTGCCGTGGGCACCAGCACCCGCAATGTACGTGAGTGCAGGAAAAGATGGGATGACCTGAGACTCCGGGTCAGAATGATCCTGGCAGAGAATCATAACACTGCCACCGCTGGCGGATCTGGGTCACCAATGAAGCTAAAGGAATGGGAGGAGACATGCGCCAACCTGATCGGAGTCAAATGTATCGAGGGAGTCGGGAGGATGGAGCATGGCGTGGCAGACACGTCGGATGGAGGTAAGTGTACTGATGAAAGCATGCAATGTGTATCTACAGGTCCCCACAAATGTCAGCCCAGGCTCACCTCATGGATGTGGATGGCCAAACATCCACACATGCATCCCACCCTGCCCATGTCAGTGCCAGACCCAAACACACACACATGCACACATCAACAGAGCCAAGTGCCACACACAACAATGCATGGAAGAGCCACTGAACTGGCACTTCACCTGCACCCTTCACAATGAATTGCAAATGCCCACAACTGCATTGATGATGTATCCTGCGTTAAGTACATCGAACCCTAACCAATGCCATCCCCCTTCTTGTCCCCGACAGGGTCACATACAGACAGTGAGGATGCATCCCAGGCACCCCCTGCGCAGAAGAAGAAAAGGCCACAGCCCACCGAGGACACCCCCACGACATCAAGGGGAAAAGGCGCAAGGCTCCATTTGCAGAGTTCCAAACATTGTTTGAGGGCCACTGCCAAGGCCACACCAAACCCAACTGCCCCACCTCAGGAGGTTCACTCACCACCACCACTCACAGCCACCGAGGGACCACCCTCAGCTACTGCTAGTTCGGCAGGAGAGGCGGCAGCCACCGCACCATTAACTGATGTGGAGGACCCAACTGAATTCGAGCTGGGCATGCACACCCCAAGCCCACCTGGAACCCCCGAGCCATCACCCCATCACACATCTGGCTCCAACATCACTGGTGACGAGACCATGGGATCCTTCAGTAGCCCCCCGGTGCCTCCATCTGTACACCTGCCAGCATCACAATGCACAGCAGCCACACCACCAGAGGCCGACACTGTCCTTGACCTGGCCAGCATCATCCAGCGGCAACAGGGTCTCACTGTGCTTGTTGGTCAGCATGTGGTGGAGGCTGCCCGTCTCAGGGTGGAGATTGGGGAGACATCCAGGCACTCCAGGGAGAGTATGGAGAACTGCACAGACAGGCTGCGTGGGGAGCTCATCAGAGTTTGTGAGGTCCTCACACGCATTGCGGATGCAATGGACCGTCAATTCCCACCTCCACCAGCACCAGGACAGTCTGCCACTTCTTCGTCCGCCAGTTCGCGGCAGACAAGCCCACTCCGACGCTCCGCACGCACCACCAGGCGCTCCTCCCGGCAGCCTCCAAATGCTGGATTAGGCAATGACCAAAAGGGAGTGAATATCCATGCTTCCGCGTGCATGCCTGGATGCAAAAATTGTGGAAGACACATGAGGGGACAGTTGTGGGGGGTGGGGGGTAGGGTGTGATGGGACAGTTGTGGGGGGTCGGGGATAGGGTGTGATGGGACAGTTGTGGGGTTTGGGGGGTAGGGTGGTGGGATGTTTGGGTACATGCACATTTTGATGTTTGAGTTCATAAATACACTGGTGTTAGAGCAAAACACAGGCCTGGACCTCTTCCTTGTGTATGTTTAATTTATTGACGCCAGGGTCCATTGTGAGCTAACAAACAGACACCAGTGCACCACTAGCCATATCCAGGTGACAGTACGAGAACTTGTTACTCAAAATATTTGGTTGATCAGATGCTGCCTCACAGCACATCCCTCCTGGCCATCCCCTCTTGCATGACCTGCATCCCCTTCACCTCCATCCTCATCACCATCATCATCCTCATCAGGTGATTCTATTTCAACGTCAGGGGGCAGTGGCACATTCCGTCTGATACACATATTGTGCAGCATGACACATGCCATGGTGATCTTGGCCACCTTCTCATGGCCATACAGGAGAGCACCACCAGACCTGCTAATGCACCTAAATCGTGACTTCAATAGGCCAAAAGTCTGCTCGATCATGATGCGGGTACGGGTATGTGCACGATTGTATTCCTCTTCGTGCCTGTTCTGTGGGTTCCGTAGAGGTGGGAGGAGCCACCTCTTCAGGGGATAGCCGGCGTCACCTATATGGAGGAAGGAATGGGGTCCTGTTAGTGTTCACCTCAAGTGTGGCCTGTTCATTTCATTGGCTTACATCTGTATATGCATTTGGACGATGGACTACAGGCTACACCCAGTTGGAGTATCTATCTCTCCCCCCCACGCACACCCAGTTGGAGTATCTATCTCTCTCCCCCCACGCACACCCAGTTGGAGTATCTATCTCTCTCCCCCCCACGCACACCCAGTTGGAGTATCTATCTCCCCCCCACACACACCCAGTTGGAGTATCTATCTCTCCCCCCCACGCACACCCAGTTGGAGTATCTATCTCTCCCCCCCACGCACACTGCCATGTGCTTGGCCTGCTACTCACCAAGTAGCCTCGAACGCTGTCCCATTTGTCGCTCCATGTAGCATGGGATAGTTGAGTTCCGCAGGACCATGGAATCATGGGTAGATCCAGGAAATCGGGCACAGCAATGTATGATTATCTTGTTGGCGTCACATACCATTTGGACATTGATGGAGTGGAATTGCTTCCGGTTTCGGTACACTACTTCATTGTGATGTGGGACGACCAATTCCACATGTGTACAGTCGATGGCCCTGATGCAACTTGGGATGCCTGCCAGTGAATAGAAACCGACTTTGGTGTTTGCAATCTCCTGGGCAGTCCATGGCATGTATATGTGTTCGGGTGCATGCTTCAGGAGGGCATTGAGTACCTGGTTCAGTGTGCGTGAGAATACTGGTTGGGAGATGCCATGCATCTGCCCCACTGTATGCTGGTAGGTGCCTGTGGCCAGGAAGTGGAACACAGTCACCACCTTCAGTAGAGGGGGGATGGCAGTTCTGATGTCTATGAGGCTCACAATGTTGTGGTGTATCATGTCCACGATGCTGGTGATGGTATCCCGGTCCAGACGGTACAGGGTGTGTAGCTGCTCAGGTGTTAGGTTAAATGGACTGGCTCTGATCCTGGGAATTGGTGGGTGCCTCTGTGGTATGATTAGGTGCAGTGGTGGTGCTTGCTGTGCCTGTCTTGCCCTCCTCCTCCTCCTGCGTCTCCTCTGTGCTGCCTGTTGTTGTTGCAGCTGGGCTGCTATCAGGTCCTCCAGGCCATGTAATGCTGCTAGTATTGGACCCATCTTGGTGTGGGAAGGGGTGTGGTGTGCTCCTTTTGAGCAGCCACAGTCTCCATTGCCTCCAACTGTGCTGATTGTGGCCACCTGTGGCAAGTGGTAACACTGCACAGTTATTTTAACGGGTGGTTCGCGATGGCGTTATTAGCGCCATGCCGGTAAGGGGTTTTGGGGGCTTTACCATGCCGCTATTGGCATGTCCGCTCGCCTTGTGATGGTGTGCTATTAGCGGCATGGCGTTATTTACGGGATGGAGGGACGCGCGCCCGCGGACTGCCCGCTATTAGTGGCACCGTACTTAGCGGTGCCGCTAATAGCAGTGAACCGGGTCGTAATTAGCATGGGGATTTAACGTTACTGGTATTGCATTACCGGTAACGTTAAATCCCTACCGCCTACCGTGTAATGAGGCCCTAAGACTTCACTAGTTCTATTTTTGACTTTTCCCCTCTCCTGTTAGTCTTGGGACTTCTGAACAGTGCAGCTTTTCATGTAAAGAGCAGGGCCAAAGTCGGCCCTAGGATGTATCAAAAATGGTTCACCTGGGCATCAAAAGATGTGCGAGGGGTCCTATTTTGCATAACTAGGAACATCAGTGAAGTCACAGAATGAGTCTTTGACACTCTAGGTGATCATTTGAAGCTACATAAAAAGAATTTACCTGAAGCCAAGAGACACCTTAACGTTATGATGCTCAATATATGAATTGACACTGTTATTATGTATAGGAAAATATTATGTGAGTGAGGCTTTTTTTGGGGTAGCGGAGAGTGCGAGCTGAATCCCTTCTATAGACTTCTAATTTTCCCAAAGAATGCATATTGAGATTAAATGATTTGCCCGGAAGCACACACCATGGTTAAGTGGCGAAGCAGGGATTTGAGACCAGTCTGTAACTCAGGAACATGAACACATCTTCCCAGCTGTAGTTGGTAGAAAAATAGCTTTCTGCAATTCTTTTTGCACATTGGTTTAAAAACATATTCTGACTTTGGAATGCAGGGCAAAAGAATTGTGATTGTGCTTTGCTAACTAAAGAGCACTATTAGTCCAGTGGTTTCACGACTGCTTTTATTTTCAAGGTATGTATACATTTGCCACATTGTCCAACATAGCAATATGCTTTAAATTCATAAGCTACAGATGAGTATTTTGAATATAAAAAAAAGAAAATGAATCTGCAACCAGTCTGAGTCTATGATTTTTTTAAAACATAAGGCGAGCTAGGTACCAGAAGAATGGCTCATGTTTCCAATGACCTAATGGCTGGAAATATGCTTGGGGCAGACCAAGTAAAGCGCCTCTACCTCAGGATTGCTGTATGGTACTATTGAAGCAGAGCCTATTTACAAGGGAGGTAAACAAGTGTAATCAATTTTGAAAATCTACAAATGTTAACAAAACTACTACTATGACCGGGTGTTTCACCTTGTGTCGCCCAATTTTAATGTCCAAATCTGCAGTCCCCTCGACGGGAATTTCTTTCCCGTCAAAGTTCTGAATTTGTCCAGGAAGAGGTGTGAGGAATTCGGTAATTCTCCCCCCTTCCTGCATTTGGTTCATCAAAGGCCCTTTTGGACAAAAGGGTAGCTTGGGATCCAGTGTCCACCAGTGCCAAAATTGTACCCTTCCCCTGTACTTGTACCGGGGCATAGTATCTTCCCTCCTTCTCCTCAAGGGGGCACTGTCATGATGCCTACCCCCGGGCATCCGGATCAAGCCCATCAGCCCCGGGAGCAGGCATCCAGATATTTAATAAAACCCCAGCAGCCCCGGCTGGGGGCTGTCTGGGTTCAGTCCTGGCGCCTTAGGCGAGGCTCCTAATAGAAATCAGTCCTGGCGCCATAGGCTCCAGGTTCATACACTTTACTCACCTCATGCAGACCATGCTGCAAATTAATCCAAGCCAACGTGAGGCCTGGATGAGACTATTTTACTACAGGGACTATTTTTTACTCGGGTGTGGTTCTAGGGACTTCTTACCTGGAACTACTTTGGAGGATATTTAAACCTCGCCCGAAAAAGCAGCACATGCTTCGCGTTATTCTGCATCCAGCAGCGTGACGCTCACCGTGCCTGCAGTCAGCATCCAGTCTTCAGCCACGCCCGTCTCGAATCCAGAGCTCCTAGCAATAGAAGAAAGAAGAAGGAAAGTTTAGAAAAACAGATATTATTTCAATCCTTACCTGAATTCCGGATCATCACGTCCTCAAACTGAAAAAGACATTATTCTACACGCGTCGCATCGCCAGCTGCAGTGCCGCGCCATACTCACCAGTCCTCACAGCATTTTCCGATCCGGCGCAGCCTCCATCATTTTCTCCGCCGAATTCCACCATCTAGGGGACAAAAGAAACATAAGGTGAGCCGAGAGAGGCAACAAATACAACCTCTCCACCATAGACTTACCTGATTAACAACCACAGGCATTATTCTGTAACAAACCGCAACTTCTTACGCCGCACCTGTAAGGAGAGAGAAATCAGCAATTTAAACACACACATCTTTTGCCGAACAGTGTTGGGTAATACAGACTCTTACCTGAACACCATCAGCTGCCACAGACAATCTTCCCTTGGACCCAGCAGCAACACAAGAAAGGAATGTACAAGAGTGAACATCGAACATATTGAACTCTTTGAACTTTATACTTACGGGTTCTCGCTTGGAAACTCAGAGTCAATATTCATCTGGAACTCTTCCAACGCCTTCAAACCAGTGAAGTAACTGGTATCTACGCGCCCCTGCATTTCACACAGGATGGAGAGCTCATCATTTACAAACATAAGGAAAAAACTTCTATGGGTCAAACAGACGAGATTAGGCGGTCCAGTCCAATCTGTCATCTCTGCACTACGCTTCACGTTGGAGGAGGTCGCAACTGTCCGGGTCCGGTCGACGCCCCTGTGGCAGCCAGGTGAGTGTAACAGGCACAGATGATGCACATTTTTGGACAACTGGTGGGCTAATTTTCTGGTTTTGGACATTGAGAGAGAAGAGATTTGGGCAGAATTCGCCAGGGAGTTTTGGGAATCTGAAAGAAAAAGTTGGCAATTGGATATTGATGCGGT
Organism: Ambystoma mexicanum; assembly: GCF_040938575.1. Taxonomy (NCBI): domain Eukaryota; kingdom Metazoa; phylum Chordata; class Amphibia; order Caudata; family Ambystomatidae; genus Ambystoma; species Ambystoma mexicanum. Next base: position 341,305,695 of record NC_090921.1, on the reverse strand, counting down.
TTTGGGTTCCCCTGGTTCCGGTTCTGGGCCGACCCCCCCCCTTTTTGGAGGCAGTCACCAGGATGGGTTTGAACCAGGGGTTTTCGGTATTGTTGGTTCTGGGATAGAATGATGGGCGGCGACAGCTCAATCCCCACATCTACCCATTCTATGGATGCGGTTTTGGGTTCCCCTGGTTCCGGTTCTGGGCCGCCCCCCCCCCCCCCTTTTTGGAGGCAGTCACCAGGATGGGTTTGAACCAGGGGTTTCCGGTATTGTTGGTTCTGGGATAGAATGATGGGCGGCGACAGCTCAATCCCCACCTCTACCCAGTCTGGATTGGAATCCCTTGGGACCCATTTTTCCTTGGGAGGAGTTCCCCCATCTCTGAAGGAGAATATCCTTTTCCCAGGATCCTCTGAGGATCCCTCTCCCTCAAATCGGAAGACCTGTACCTCCTCCACAAAATGGGTCTGTTTGGGTCCTTTGTTTCTCCTACCTCCTCTCTGCTCCTTGGGTGGCAGACTTTCAGGGGTAGGAAATTTTGTTTCCGGTTCCTGGGTTTCCAGGGGCTGTTTACAAGTGGGGAAGGAAGCTTCCTCCAAGGCTTTACACCCCCCTTCCCCTTGTGCCTCCTCCCTGGGAACCGGTGGGTTATCGGGGTGCTGCCCCCGTCATTGTTCTGGAGCACCGGGCCCAGAGTTTGGGGCATTCTGCGCCGGCATGCTCGTCTGAGGGTTCTGTTGAGCCCTCAGCATGTGACCCAGATCCCGTGCCATATTTTGGACCTGGCGCTCTAACTGGGAAACCCGCTCAGGTTGATACGGAGTTCTATTTTCTCCCCTGGGCTGATCCCGGGAAGGGTAGCTATCCCTTCTCTGGTAGTACCCCGGGTTGGGAAGATTTGGGTACCCCTCCACCCATGGCCTCCCCTCTCCCGGATTAGGTTGTCTGGGCTCAGGGAATTGGGGAAAGAAGGATGGATGATTTGGGGGCTGGAAATTGGGTGGATACCTGGGAAAAAAGTTCTGCCCAGAGTTTGGTGAATTTCTGGCCTCCTGTGGGAAGTTAGGAGTGGAGTTCCCTGGGTTGGGTGCCTGGTTGGATCCCCCCCTTGGGCTGCAGGAGTCCACACATAGCCCAGGATGGGTCGGTTTCCCTTATAGCGGAGACTTACATTGGTCAGGGGAGCGAGGGACCCCATTTGTGAGACTACCTCCTTGACTCCCTGTCTGTGACTGGCCCGAGGGCCTTCTGGGCTGAGAATTATTCGGTGCAGGCAGGTTTTTAGGCCCCCCCATCTCCAAATCTAAAATGGGGGCAACCTTTACCTCTGCCACCTTGGCAGCAGCATGGGTGCTGGTCGGTTTGGGACTTTTCTGGGTGTTGTTTTTATTTTCTATGGGCTTCTGCACCTCACAGATTCGGGTGGCCTGTTCAATGACCCAGTCTAGTGACCTTTTCTCATGAAAATCTCTCACTAGCTGGGTCATGATGTATTTGGGTAAGGCATGGAAAAGAACAAGTTACTTCTTACCTTGTAACGTTCTTTCGACGGGATGTTCCTCCGACGTATTCCTTATCTTTGATAATACGTTTCCAGCTTGCTGGCCTCGGAAATTTTTTCTGTAGAGGGTGCTGCGCGTCGACGTCCGCCGAGTCGATGTCCCTCAACGGCCACCGTATCGGCACCGACGTCACCATGCCCATAAATAGCCACGCGCTGCGTCCGTTGCTCAGTTCCGTTTTGTAGCATAAGAAAAGTCATGCCTGAATTGGTTACTGACCTTGAAGGAGCGTAAGCTGCAACCACAAGGGAAGTATTACTGCGGGGATGGATGGGAGGGGCGATAAGGAATACGTAAGAGGAACATCCCGTCGAAAGAACGTTACAAGGTAAGAAGTAACTTGTTCTTCGAAGGGATTGTGTCCTCCGACGTATTCCTTATCTTTGATAGACTCCCATAGCAGTGGCATGTAATTGGAGGTGGGAGTAAAATGTTATGTATCTCTTTAGGGATGGACCGAATGTAATACGGCCTTGCCAAATCTGGTCTCTTGACTAGTGGAGAAATCCAGGTTGTAAAATTTTGTGAATGTATGTGCGGACGACCATGCGGCAGCCGCACATATGTCTCGGACCGGTACCACTCTTTGGAAAGCCGAAGAGGCTGCGATACCCCTGGTTGAATGAGCCCTAAGATTTTGGGGTGGCTCTTTCCCTGCCAGTTTGTAACATTCCAGAATGGCCAAAATAATCCACCACCTGGAAATGGTTTGTTTTGTTATGGATAGTCCCAACCTGTGACCTGAGTATCCTACAAACAGTTGGTCTGCTTACCTGATCCTAGCCATTCTGCTGATGTAAAAGCTGAGAGCTCGCCTTGGGTCCAGCCTATGTAGCCTTTTTTCCTCTTTCCCTGGATGGGGAGGAGGGTAGAACGAAGGTAGGGTAATTTTCTTAGTAATATGAAATTCAGAAACCACCTTTGGGAGGAAATTAGGCTTACCCTGTAGGACAACTTTGTCCTTGTGGAAAATTGTATGTGGGGGTTTACAGGAGAGAGCTTGTAGCTCGCTCACCCTCCTAGCAGATGTTAGTGCTACCAATAGGACAGTTTTAAGCGTGAGAAATCTCAGCAAACAAGAGTGAAGTGGTTCGAATGGAGTGCCCATTAGGAAGTTTACGACTAAATTTAAGTCCCATAAGGGAACCTGGAATGGTTTTGGAGGATAAACATTAGTTAATCCCTTGAGAAATTGTATCACTAGAGGTAGTTTGAAATACGATGGTTCCTCCGCAGTGCGCTTGAAGATAGAAAGCGCTGCGAGATAGCCTTTTACAGTGCCAACTTGAAGGCCTGAGTTTGCCAAGTAGAGTAGAAACGATAACACCGTTGGTGTACCACATGAAAAAGGGTCGATATTCTCTTCCCTACACTAGCTGCAAAATTTGTTCCAACGGCAGCGGTATAAAGACTTTGTTGCTGGCCTTCTGGCCGAAAGCAACACCTCCATGACGTCATCAGGGAGATCCCAATCCTTGTACCTCACCCTTTCAGAAGCCAAGCGTGAAGGTTGAGGGTTCTGGTGTCTGGATGGAGAACCTGACCTCCCTTCTGCGGGAGAAGATTCTCTTTGAGTGGAAGACGGATTGGAGGGCAGATGGACATATCTAGAAGGTCCGGGTACCACGTTCTCCTGGCCCAGTCCGGGGCAATTAGGATCATGGTTTTCCGGAATCTTCTCAACCTTCTGATCATTTGGGGAATAACAGGGACTGGTGGGAACGCATAAAGGAGTGGAAACTCCCAGTCCACTACGAACGCGTCTCCTAGAGCTCCTCTCGGGGGAAATTCCCTTGAACAGAACAGATCGCATTTCCTGTTGGTGCTTGTGGCGAACAGATCCACCTGAGGGGTTCCCCAAAGGGCGAAGATCTCTTGAAGGACTTCCTGAGCTAGCTCCCACTCGTGGGAGACTGCTCTGCCTGCTCAGAGCGTCCACTGTCAAGTTCTTCTCTCCGGCTAGGTGGACTGCCGATATAGAGATTCCTTCCCGAATTGCCCAAAACCAGAGCTGCATTGCCTCTCTGCACAGTGGCAGTGATCCTACGCCTCCTCTTTTGTTGAGGTAGTGCATGGCCACCGTGTTGGCCATCATTATCAGGACATTTCTCCCCTGTACTGATGGCAGGAAAGCTTTCAGCGCTAGTCTGATCGCTCTCAGCTCCAATAGGTTGATGTGTAGTCTGGACTCCGATGGAGACCAACGACCGCTGATGGTCAAGTCGTTGGCAAGGGCTCCCCACCCCGTGAGTGAGGCGTCTGTGACTACTGTTATCTCCGGCCATGGTTGCCAAAACTGTTCTCCTTTCAAGATGTTCCCTGGATAGGCCCACCATTGAAGGTCGCGGGCTACTTTGTCCGGAATCCGGAGGAGAACTGTCATTCTCCCTGAGAATTGTGACCACTGAGTTCTCAGTGCCCACTGAAGAGATCTCATTCTCAGGCGAACCTCTGGCACAAGGAAGATGCAGGATGCCATGAGGCCTAGCAACCTCAAAAAGTCGAAGGCTGGGAGACGTTGGGCATTTTGAAACTTGTTGACCATGTGCAGAATATCTTGAGCCCTCCCCTCTGGTGTCAAGGCTTTTCCCAGGGAAGTGTCCAGGACCGCTCCAATGAACTGGAGTCTCTGTGACTTCTTTAAATTGAGGGAGAAGCCCAGTTTGTGAAGGAAGTGGCAGACATTATCAAGCTGGACCTGGGCCTGTTTCGAAGATACAGCCCTGATCAGCCAATCGTCCAGGTAGGGGTAGACGTGGATCCCTTCCCTCCTTAGACTCGCCGCCACTACTGACATTAGCTTGGTGAAGACCCTCGGGCGGAGGTCAGCCCAAATGGCAGAACTCGAAATTGATAATGAGAGTCGCCAATTGCGAACCTCAGGTATTTCCTGTGTTTGAGATGGATTGGCACATGGAAATAAGCATCCTGAAGGTCCAGAGATACCAGCCAGTCCTGGAGCTGGAGGGCCTGAAGGATCTGAGAGAGAGTTACCATCTTGAAGTTGTCCTTCCTGAGGAACTTGTTCAATTCTCATAAGTCCAGGATGGGTCTCAGTCCTCTGTCTTTCTTTGGTAGGAGAAAGTAGGGGGGAGTACCAGCCCTTGTTCCTGTCCGCTACAGGTACCGGTTCTATGGCACCTTTCTCTAGCAGGTCTATGATCTCCTGCAAGAGGAGCGGATCTGGAACTTTTAGAGAGCTGTGGCCCGGTGGATGACTCTGAGGGATGTGTAGAAAGGGTAGGCAGTAACCCTGGGCAACTGTCTCCAATGCCCAAGCATCTGACGTTATAGCCTGCCATTCCGTCAGATGGTGCGTTAACCTGCCCCCTACAGGTGTTTTGTGTGGTGAGACCTCAGAGTGGTTTGGGGGCGGCTGATGCAGATGCCGAGGGTAAAGAGGCACCTGCTGCTGCTGCGGCTTTAGTACTTTTGACCCATCCACCTCAGGTAGGTCTCCTTTGGCCTCTTTGAGCCGGTTGTCCTCTGCCATTCCCGAATGCGGAATAATAGCGAAAGGATTTTCCTCTTCCAGAGGTTCCTGAGGGGCGAAAAGGAGTTTGGCGGATTGCAGCTCCTAACGATTTTGCCGCTGATTTAGATGTCTGCAACTTTTCCAGACTGTCATCAGCCTTCTTTCCGAATAACGAAGAGCAGTCAAAGGGCATATTCAAAAGTCTGGCCTGTACATCTGGAGCAAAGCCAGACTTTCGCAAACACGCATGCCTGCGAATTGTTGTACTTGCCGCCATGGCCCTGCTGATACTGTCAGCGGAATCGATGCCAGTTTGAAGTGATTCGCACATGGCATCTTTGCCATCCTTAATAATGTTAAGGAATGCTTCCTTTTCCTCTCCTTCGGGTATGCAGTCAGCCGCTGATGAAGCACACGCCCACAGTGTGTGACTGAACCTGGCGAGCGTACAGGTGGCGTTGATGGACTTCAACGCCATACTACAAGCAGAGAAGACTTTCTTCGCCATAGAATCGTACCTCTTGTCATCTCTATCCTGTGGGACAGTAGGGTAAGCGGTCCTACTGCTAGATGAAGTTGCCGCTTAAACCACCAGGCTCTCTGGAGTCGGGTGTTTTGATAAGTATTCAGGGTCAGCAGCCGCTACCCTATACTTGGCTGACAATCTTTTATTGACCGCAGGGATAACTTCAGGAGTTTCCCAATTAGATGTAATTTTCCTTTGTAAGGCTGCATGGAAGGGAACCACAGGGTCCTCCTGCGGACCTTTGTCTAATATGTCTGTCAGGTCATCCTGTTGAAAAACAGGCAAAGGCGCAGACCAACCCATAAATTCAATAATTCTTGCCATAAGGGTTCTATAGGGTGTTTCGGCATGTTCCCCTGGGTCTGGCTTAACAAATTCCACTTCTGGGGAAGTGTCCAGCCCACTTGCCTCATGTAGTGACTCCTGTAGGTCCTTCAACCTTCTTTCCTCAGAGGTGAAATCCTCTGAAATAGGGAGTGTGGTCCTCTGCAACCCAAATGTTTCCTGGTCAGAATCTTCCCCCTCTTCATAAATTGAAGATAGTCCAAGGTACTCTGACCTCTGAAATGGTGTAAAACCCATCTCTAAGGCAGAAGGAACCAAACTTGTCATTATTGGGCGAGAAAACATCAATGTTGTCGACGCCGATTGTGACAGGCTTCGAAGGCGCCGAGAACGGCGTCGAGAAATGTGCAAGAGGTCTCGAAGAACTCGAGAGGATCGGGATCCTACTCAAGGATGTCGACGACGGTCTCGGCGTCGTGCCGGAGGCCCTTGGAATCATGGTTGGCTGTGGAGTAGCCTTGGTCTTCTCCTTCATCGGCGTCGAAGTCGGCGTCAACGATGACATCGAGGCAATCGACCGATGCGTCGAAGAACCCTTCGACAACAGCATCGATGGCGCCGATCCATGCGTCGAAGGAATCTTCGACGACGGTGTCGAAGATGATGCCTTCTTACCCGATGGCTCGTGGCGCTCTCGGGTGGAATGTTTTGCCGGGTGCAGCGACTCGTGGCGTTTTGATTTTTTGGGTTTTTCACCCGGGGTATCACCCTCAGCTGTCTTCGAGGGGGTCGAGGCCGTTTTCTCGAAGACGCTTAACATTTTCTTTCTGAATTCCTCCCACTCAGCCTGAGAGCTGTGTTTTGTGGGGCAGGAGACTCTTTCTGGGGAAACAGAAGACGACGAGGAAGGGGATCTTCGACGTCTCTTTTTTGAGTGTCTTGATCTCGACGAATGGTGGGAGCTACTTCGAGATCTAGAATGGGAATGTTTTCGACAGCGAGGAGACGAATGCCTAGACTCAGCCGAAGAAACCTTCGAGGAGGTTTTGACTGACTTACCTCTCTCGAGCTTCCCCTTGCGCTCCTTCAAGGCTTTCGCCATCATGGACATGCAGTCCTCACACTCTGAACAACGGTGCTCGGCTCCCAAGCACCACAAGCAGATCATGTGTGGATCCATTATCGACATTTTTTTACTGCAGTCTCGACATTTCTTGAAGCCGGATCACGGCATCATCGGTTCCGATGAAGATGCCATCGAGAACGAGTTGGTATTTATTCGAGTAGATATAGAGTGTTATCCTGACTGAACTGAGCAACGATGTTCCGAGGCCCCACGAAGCGCAGAAAAACGGAACTGAGCAACGGACGCAGCACGTGGCTATTTATGGGCATGGTGACGTCGGCGCCGATACAGTGGCCGTCGAGGGACATCGACTCGGCGGACGTCGACGCGCAGCGCCCTCTACAGAAAACATTTCCAAGGCCAGCAAGCTGGAAACGTATTATCAAAGATAAGGAATACATCGGAGGACACAATCCCTTCGAAACATATTTACAAACTCTTTGCTGTCCGTGAGCACCCTTCTGGTAGTCTGCGCAAAGGCACGCTTCAATTCCTGCACAAATTCTTGTGGGGCCTGATCCTCCCCACATTGCAAATTGTAGGCTGCCTTGCGAGCCTCTTGGGGATTCCGGTGAACAGAATTTTTTTTCAAGATGGCCGCCCTATATGTGCACCATCTTGAATGGTTTTGGTCCTCAGGCCCGCAAAGAAACTGGAGTATTCTGGGGAGAATGTCCATTTTACATACTGAATGCAGCTACTGCTGTCCTTCAAATGGAAAGTCTCCATCATTTGCTCATAAAGCTCCAAGTGTTCCCAAACAGAATACTTGGCGTTCTTGTGATAAGGGGTGATGACACTCCTTATTGCCTTAATCTGATTTAAGGGGTCCTTAAGCAAGGCCCTTTTTGCCTTATTGGCCTTTTTGGTTCGGGTAACCATGGTCCATTCATCCTCTGACTCAGAAGCACTGCTCCCAGAGGTGCCCGTCTGATCTTCCAGGTTTTCCCGGATTCTGCGAGCCTGGGAATGGCTGGCAGAATGTGGGGACCTGGTCTCCTGTGTCCTGTGACGCTCAGAGGAGTCTTCAGATTCCTCCTTGCTGCCAGGATTTGATGAGTACCCCACCCCACTGACCTAACTGGGCAGAGGTTTTCAGGATGCCCTTAGTGGGCCTACTCTCCTGGGGTTCCCCCTAAATTGCACTGTACTTAGGTGCCCATACCCGGATGCCCGCCCATCCATTCCTGGGTGGTACTGGCCTATGAGCCCCATACTTTTGGCTGTATGGTAATCTGCCATCCCCGTGGCCCTGGGCTCATGTGCGCCATGGGACATGGGGGTGGCAGAGTCCAAGGACTGGGAGAGATGAAGGCCTCTGGTACTAGGGCTCCTGAGATTATGCTCAGGTGTTTCCCTTTCCCAGCGAACCTCATCTCTATCAGCCCCTGCTCCCTGTTGCCATGCAAGAGCCTGTGCTTTCAGTTCCTCAGTTAAGGCCTTACTAGACTCTATCAGTCTCTCCTGCGGGCTACCTGTTGCTGGAGCCTATCATTGTGCTGACAGAGAGCCTCATTCTCTCTCTGTGCCTCCTGGTTGGTCCTGGAATACTGGGCCAGTCTTTGCTGCAGGAGGGTTACCTCCTGAGTCCCATCCCTACTGGCCTGTTCCTTTCTTGCCAGAGCATCTTCCACCCTCCTGGTGTGCTCTAACAAGTTCTGATGCTCTTTTTGGAGGTCACCCAGTCCCTGGAGGGCCAGGTGATTTTCTTCAATTATTTCTTTTAATTGGCAGACTTCCTGGCCTAAGGTGTCTCTTTCCTGACTAAGAGCCTGCATCTGTGCCACCAGGTCGTCTCTCTGCCTTTTAAGGGCCCCAGCTTTCTGGCGCTCTTCTTCAGATTCTGGTCTGGGTATCCAGGTCTTTCAGAATCAGTTTGTTGCTCTTTGCCTTCCCCCTATCTAGGTGGCTTTGCAGGGTGACTACCTGCTCTGCGCATGCCCTATTGAAGTCCAGTTGTTGCTCCAGCTTTTTCTGGCTCTGCAGTAGGGCGTCCAAACCTTCTTGGTACTCCTTCTGCAAGGCCGGAAATCTGGTATCCTGGTCAGACTTTTCCTGTTGCAGGAAACCCATATCCTCTTTTATTTTAATGATATACTGCCTACTATAATTTTCTGACTCCTGGCTCCTCTGCAGCCTCTGCTCGGAAGAGACCAGGTCAGATTGGGCCTTCTCTAATGCCATCAGTTGCCTATTTGCCAGATCTTGGCCTTCAGCACATTTGTCCTGTATGGCTCCCATATATAAATATAAATATGCCGCTACCCTGGCAATCTTGTTGTGCTCATCCTTGGCCTTAGGGGCCATATATAGTTCACTCAGGGCCACATGTAAGGGACCCTGATCTCTCCATGTATCTCACCCAGTTACAGTGACCTGTTGCGCGATTGCCTGCAACCACATATTCTGGTCCTGTTCCATCCATTCGCCTCTCACAAATAGCTTATGTAAGAGGTGCTCTCTGGCTATTTTGATATCTACCAAGGTCGTCATTCTGGAAATTGATTTCCATCCTGACTTACAGAAGTTAGTATTTTATTTTGCAAAACAGACCGTTTCCTTAGAGCGTTCCTTTGAGGAGTGTTTTTACAGTGTAATACAGCGTAGTGATCCAACAGGATTTATGTATCCTATCAGTTAGCACACTGCATCAAGATGCACAAGTGGTAGATCTAATCCAGATATCCCGGCTCGAGCCCCCACTCAGTTAAGGGACTTCAATTCAGCACTCCAACTAAGTCAATGCCTGGTCTGGGATGCCCAAGGGAAGCCATTATTTATATATTTTTATGACAAGTTATAATCTGGATGATAAACCCTTATATAACGCCCCTCTCTTTGAATCCCCCTGACCTCACTGAGCCAAGAAGTAGGTTTGTTTTGCAATTTACAAATTTATTGGAAAATGAAACAAGATATATATCACACTTTTATAAATAAATTAATATTTGATAGCACACTTAAGAATATGACAGTGATCAACAATGGATAATGTTACACTAGCACACTTTTCTAATCACTTAGGAGTTGGTATAAAAAGAATAAGATAGCTGGGGATGCTTTATGGTTTCAAGGAAATTCAATGATGGAAAAGAATGCAGTACAGAAATAAACTGATATAGTTTCAACAAGAGATAATATAATCACTTTTCCCCTTGTGGCAATTCACTCCCCCCTATGCAATATGAAGAGATGGAAGGAAAGCACACAGTGTTCAGGAATACAATCAACATGCGATACAGATTCAGTTCAAATTCTAGTAATCTTGGAGCAACCAGTATGCTTTTAAAACATGCAGAAATATTTTGAATGTGATTTGTACTGAAGTGAAAATATGCTAAAAATGATTTTAATTCCCTATAGGAGATTCAGGGTAGGTGATAGCTACTTAAGATTGGTTCAGGTCAACACTACCAATTATTCCTGAGGGATTATTAGGTTGAAACGAATCTCAGCAATGCAAACAAAAGCAGCTATTTTTTTTACAAGTGATGAAATTCAGCTAGTTGCAATTCGCGGCACTTTTTCAGAGTGCGTCGAGCGCGATTACGGAAAAACTATAAGGAGTAGAAAGTCGGTTTTAGGCTTGTTGGAAAGCTTAGATTCTTAGCTTTAAAATGAAAGTTAAATCTCATTCCTAGCGGTTCAAAAGATACAGATGATTTAATGGAGGTAGATTCTCAGAAATAAAATAATGATTCAGAATGGCAAATGACACTTTCACAGGTTTGAAATCAGAGAATGGACACACCTTGTCTATGATGCAGTTCTGGAAAGGTTAAAATGGTTTGAATCAGATTATTTTAGACTAAGAGATGGTTCTGGCACAGCTTTCAGGATACTCACTCCTAGTCTTGGAAGGAATGGGCCTCCGTCACCGATCTGGTCAACAGGTTTGGACTGGACTCCGGGCGGTTAGTTCTGAAGTCACAGCTATCTGGGTCAGCTCTGCTCTGCTGGTCTGGATCTCTGGTTCTGGCAAAAGTTCTTGGCACTGCACAGCGGTCTGGTCTTCTGGAACTGGATCAAGTGTTTCTGGATACAGCACTGCTTTCTGGGTTCTGGCACAGAATCAAACAGCACAGCCCGGCTGTTGAAGAGTTGATTTAGGTTGCAAAAGATTTTGAGCCTGCCGAGAAGGATTCAGCTTTTGGACTAGGCCTCTCTGCTGCAAGTTCTGAAGTCTGGTTTCTAAGTTCTGGTTCTGGAGTCTTCTGGATATTGTCTGGTCTGGCAAAATGCTTCGCAAGAAATCAGTTTGAAATGGAAAAGTGAATGTCCCTACCTGGGTCTCAATGACTCCTTTTATGTCTTTTGAAAGTGGATGGGAAGGCTGACTTTCTATCCCCCACACTCTGAGGATCCTGATAGGCTACATAATTCTCTGTGCTCTCACTGGGGAACTAAGTTGTGAATCAGAGTGATGCTGCCATTTTACAATCTATTGAAGTAACGCCCCTTTGCTTTTACTGAGAAAATCAATTTTACCCAAAACACATATTTCCCAGATACACAAGTTGTTGAAAATACATGTACACATGATAGATGAATTAAGACAGGTCTCAGATCAAGCCCCAGGTTCCTGCGAGCTTGGGTTCAGAAATGACAACATTTTGCGCTTTTTAGTAGCTTTTGCAACATTGGTTTTTCCTCAAAATTTACACAGAGGTACACCCCCTCCCTGAGCACATTACAATAGGTTTTTAATTCCCTAGTGTAAGCACAGTGTCTGCAATATTAATAAATAGCGGGGTTCGGTCTTAGAGCGTCACACAGAGTGGAGTTTCTGTAAGCTTAATACAATATTTTATAAGCAATTAAATAACACATACATTTGCCCTTAATGGAATTCACATCTGAGTCTGGGTCCGCCCCCCAGAAGCTTGGCTTCACTCAGAGATCAGATGTCTTGTTTCCTCCAGAGCAGTGTTGACAGTTAACACCCAAATCAGCACATCCTATTCAGTGGAAAGAGGCTATTGTTCCTTTCTGCCAGGCTGCAGGAAACTCTCCTGCCCTCCTAATTTACATGACAAGGCGATATCCTGTACTGTTGGTGGTAAGAGCAGGTGTGAAGACTTCCCATCCTCTTGAACTTTTAATTGAATCAGACTGTCTTCTTGTGAGGAGTTCTGGGAAGAGTAGGTGTTAAGAATTCTCATTGATCAGCAAGCCTTTGAAGTTCAGGCTGACTCAGGTTCCTTTTGCAACTCCTGAAATACAGGTCTCCTGTCAGAGTTTAGATTGCTAGTGCCAGTTAGTGTCAAATGCCGGTACTGCTTCCATTTTTGGGAGCTGTCTTGAATTAATACATTTCAAAAAGAAATGATTTTACTTGATAGTATATGATCCTTGCTTAACATGGCATTGATGTGGATCTGCAGTAGAGTAAAGTAGAACACTCAACCAGAGTTGGATTTTTGTTTGGTGGTTTCGTGCCCATGATCTTAGCAATTTTTGACATTAATAAAAACAGATTTTGAACAGAACCATCTTTCTTTGCACTGGTTTTTGCTCTGTGTGTAGCCCATCACGCTCAAACGGTGGGTGGCAGGTCAGGCGACCATTTTGTTGTGCGCAAAACTGCACAGTTTTCCTGGATTCTGGCGCAAATGTGGGCTTTTCCGGCATCTTGGATTTTCTAAGCCCACAGCACCAAATGTTGTAGCATAATAGTTCAAACGTGGGTCAAGACACCCGACAAGACTCACTTTAATTACGAAGTGCTGAAAGTCAGTGCATCCATCAACCATCAACCACAATGAGCAGGTGCGAGTTGTACCCTAAATATGTCGACATTATGGAAAGCAACTATGGTGCTTCCACTTCAACAACAGCTATCATTTTAACAAACAGAATAAGCACGGTTCTATGCAGTCACCTTCACCTTCAACTATCGCAAACATTCCAAATAATGTCAAGTTACTGCTTTCCACCCCCCTTCTCTTCACATAGGACATGGCGGTTCCAGTGTCAATAAAGAGTTAATTACCGGCTCAATGTTGCAGTCGCTAAAGAGCGAAATGCTGTAGGAGGAATGCCTCCTCACGAGCTAAAACTGAAGGTAGGTGCTGTAATAATGCTAATACACAATCTTATGCCATCAGATACAAATATTCCTTTCATATTCAAAAGATGAGATTTACCTATACGTTTAGCCTTTTCAATGACCATTAATAAGTCACAGGGACCTATGCCCCCTTCCTAGAAGCGATCAGTGGTAATTGCAATATTTAAGAATGGGGAAAGAAGTGACCCTGTGAATTACTGACCAATATTGACTTTTTAAAAAAAATGATTTTATTATTGCATTTTTAGTATACATGATACCTTACACAACATTACCATCAATACAACAAAAAGATTTAATACAGGATCAAGATCACACAAGATAAAAATATGAACGCATATATGTGCATAACAGCATAAAAGCACACTCTAGTACATGTCTTTACTTAAGTCTACCATTAAATAGCTAGGGCATCATTAAAAAAAAACAATTGCCTTAAGGAACACATGTGTTACCTAGTGCTGTATTCGTATTAAAACCTTTGCAATCGTCATCATCAGTATACCGTCTATTACAATCTAAGAACACATTTCCAATAACAGGTTCCTTTCTTGGATTACACTGGATAAATGTTCAAATATGACAATTAAAAATGTTATCAAGGCTGGAGCCACCAGGGGGCGCCGAGATGGTCTGACACATCCGTGACTGTCTCCTCCGTGGGCCGTGTGTTTAGGGACCTGAGCCCCCCAAAACCCCCTAGGAGTGAGGCCGGACCCTAGGACGCCCCCCAGACGGTGGTGTGCTTCGTGGGAGTGTTTTTTCGGCTGTTCTTGGTGCTCCGGAGCCCTTGATCGAGTGATGTATCGGCTGGAGGGGGAGGGTTCCCGCCTTTTGGCCCGCCGTGGGGCCTTCTCTCCCCGGCGTGTGGAGTGTGGAGGCAGCGGGATTACGTTTGGGTCCTGGACATTGGGGGATCACCCCCCCCCGCAGTAGGAGGACTGAGCGCCCCGGTCCCCTGGGGTTGAAGTGCGGGACCGAGGCGCTGTGTGCCGTGGGACCTGCCGGAGCATGAGGGAACAGCTCTTCGCCACCCTCTCATTGCGGTCACCTGTGCGCCCCGCCAGCTGCTGGAGCGGCCCCGGCGGGTGGTGAGCCTGCCTCGCGTAGTGGAGTCGGCGTCCCCCGGCTTTGGTCTGGACCGGTGGTGGCTGCCTCCCCCTTGTAGGAGGACGGTGTGAGCCCTGTGCACCCGATTGCTGGAGGAGAGGGAGGAGCGGACATTGTGGGGCGGGGGTCCCATGGTCTCGTCTGGGTGGCCTCGGCCCCCCGCTCTGTGACAAACTGGTGGGGGAACAGTGTGGTCAGAGACGCTATCCAGGGCGGGTGGGTGCAGCAGTCAGCTGGCCCCTTTTCGCCTCCTCCTTCACTCCCAGCCGACGGCTGAGATTGCCTGCAGCTGGGGAGTCTGACCAGGGATGCCGAGTGCGAGCATCCCAGAGTTGTCCCTGAATGGTTGGTGTTGGCCCCTCGGACAGGAGGATTGAGCGAGCCCAGAGCTTTTGCCGGTTGGGGAGGGGCACCAGACCCCTTGTGTTCTCCTTGTGGCTGTGGGTTGTGGGCTGCAGAACGGGTCGGGGCGCCTCTGAGCAGCTGTACCTGGCCCTGCTCTGCCTTAGCTCAAGCTCCGCGGCGGTTGGTGGAGCGGACCTCACTTCGTCTGGCCTCTTCTGTGGTGTTCTCCCTGCCGGAATTGTGGTTGCCTTGGGCGGTGAGTGGGTCTCCCCCTGTTGGCCCTGCGAAGAGTTGGGGTCTTCACCTGGAGTCAGTGGTTGGACCCGTGTAGGCGAGAAAAGCATAGGAGGGCCCTTGCACCATTTGCCTGTCTGCTGTCTTTCTCACCTCCCCCTCAACCCCCCTTCAGTCTGTGGTGTTCCCTGTTGGAGAGCCGGTTCTGGGGGTGGGAGGGGGCTCCCCTCCCCCATCTGTGGCTGGTGACTTTTGGGGGGTGAGGCTCTCCAGTCTGTGAACTCTCTCTTGAGTGCCCCCCGGTCCCCTCGTTTCTGGGTCGGTCCCGGAAACCTTTGGAAGGGGGCTGCTGTGCCGGGTGTCGAGTCGTGGGCTCAGAGGAGGTATCTGGAGTCGCCCTTGGTCATTTAGGAGTCTGGAGTGGGCCCCGTCTCTTGAGGTATCCTGTGGTTCTCCCATTGGGCTGCGTTTGGAGCGTCCCCGGATGAGCTGGGCTAGCTCCCTCCAAAAGTATTGTTACACTCCTACGCCAGTCCAGGCCTCTCCCGACACGTCAGCCAAGGCGCTGAACGAGACTCTAGATGCCAACTTCCGGGCAGACATAGGACGTAGATTGGACTCTTTGGATAAAAAAGTTGACTCTGTGGAGGAGCGGGTCCAAGCTCTGGAGGCAAACCAGTCTTCGGTGGACATCTTGGAAACCCAGATAGACATGCGCCTTTCGGAGCTTGAGCGGAGAGAGGAGAAATGCACCCTAAAGCTGGATGATCTAGAAAATAGGGAGCGTCGATGCAACCTGATATTCCTCGGGGTTCTGGAACAGGAGGGGCATCTCAGGGGGATATTCTAAGGATCGTCATCTCAGTGATTCACAAATTGTTTGATGAGGGCAACATTGATGAACCGACTATTGACAGAGCCCACAGAGCGGGTAACCCTGGCAGAGGTCCCAGGTCTATATTGGTGAAATGTAATTATTTTTCAGAGAAGTCCAAGATCCTTGACCTGGCTAAGAAAAAGGGGCCTGTCACTTGGGAGGACTCTGAGGTGGCAATCTATCAGGACCTCTCGGCCTTTACTCTTGCTCGTCGCCACCTGTGTGCTCCACTAACTAGTTGGCTTCGGTCTAAGGGAGTGCGGTATAGATGGGGCCATCCCTTTGCTCTCGCATTTGAGTTTGATGGGTATAAGTACTCTCTGGTCACCGAAGATGACATTCAGAGGGTTTCTGGTGAGATCATGTGAGCTCTCAAGCAGGGGTCTGCACAGGGAATAAGCAATGTGGAGGTTCTCCAATCATGTGCCCCAAGTGGGCCTTCGGAGAGACGCCGAGTGCAAGGCCACAGGAACTTTCGTAAAGTGTCCCCGGCCTCGCCGAATTCATCCACGGCCTGAACTTCTCTTTTCTTTTCCATTCTAATGGTTGTGGGGTGGAGGGGCCGTAGCGAGGTAGCGTTTATCAGAGCATCTGTTCCGGCCCGGGGGTCTTGTGGCTGGAGTGCGGGAGGGGGTTGAGTCATTTGTTTGTGTTACTGTTTCGGGGATGAAGGGGGGAGGGGCGGAGGGGTATCCCTGCTGGTGTTGTTATGGAGTAATGGGTCAGTTTTGTTAGGTGTCTATGGTCTTGGATGCTGATGCTGGTGGCCTGGGTCTGGTGGCATTCACAATGTCTTAGGTATTCCAGGCGCTCAGGGGGGACATGGGGGTTGTTGGGGATGGTTCTAAGTTTGGGGATATATTTGTGGTTTATGTTTCTAACGAGTAGGGACCTGCTATATGTGGAGTGCGCTTGTCCTTTTCGAAGGCGGGTTTATAAGTTTGGCCTGGGGAATTCGGTGTATGAGTTCTTCCAGGGGAGAATTTGGGTACACACATGTTTCCCCCATGGTTGACTCCGATCAAGCGCTGACCCTGGGTTCATTGAATGTTCGGAACTTAAACTCTCCCTATAAGAGATCCCTGGTGTTGCGAGAATTTAAGAGGTAAAAGCTCCAAGTGTTATTCCTTCAGGAAACCCATTGGGTGAGGGGTAGGGAGATGGCCCTTGGAGCCAACAGTGTGCAGGAAGATTTTCATGCTTCTTTTCGGGCTAAGAAGAGGGGGTTGGCTATAGTGGTGTCATCGAGTGCTCACTTTGTTCCACAGTCCACGCGAAAGGACCCTGAGTGCCGTTTTGTAATGGTGAAGGGGGAAATTAAGGGTAGTAAGATGACCTTGGTGTCCGTCTATGTCCCGAATGAGGACCAAGATAGGTTCTGGGAAGAGACCAAGTCTATAATCATTGAATTCAGGGAAGGGGCTCTCTTGGTGGGTGGGGACTTCAATATGGTTCTTGACCCAGACGTTGATAGGAAGGCGGAGCGCCCCTGTTTGGTTTCTAGCGGGCAAAGGAAGATTTCGGCTTTGTTTCGGAGTACGAACGTGGACCTGGGTATCTCGGACTCTCACGCCTCTAGGAAGGGATGTGAACCTATTTTCACCTTCTTCTCTAGACCTCATGCTTCCTTCTCCCGTATTGATTATATTTTGGTGGACAGCTCGTGAAGGAGAGGGTTTCCAACTGTGGGGTGGAATTGATCCCTTGGTCGGACCATGGTCTGGTGCGTGTTCAGATTGGTCTCCTCCCCGCTCACCCACGGAGTTTGAGGTGGTCTTGTAACAACCTTGTCTTGCAGGATAAGGTCCTATCTCAGGAACTTTTGACTGAGATCAAATCCTTCTTCGAGGTTAATGATAACGGGGAGTTGGGGGTAGCCGGAGTTTGGGAGGCGTTTAAAGCCACGATAAGGGGGGTACTTATTGGCATGGGAGCGCGAAGGAAGCGGGAGAGGGGTAGGGAGGAGAAACTCCTTCGAGATAAAATTGAGGCTATTCAGCCAGGGGGCAAGCTTTGTCCGGGCAAATCAGAGAAACTCCAGCAGCTTAAAGCCAAATTGGAGGCCCTTATCGGTCAAACGAGAGAAAATTAGCGTTTCTAAAGCAAAGGTACATGGAGAGGGGAAAGAAAGCGGATAAGATTATCGCTTGGAGGCTTAGGGAACTTAGGAATAGTAAGAGAGTTCATGTTCTGCGTACTCAGGGGGGAGGTATGTGTACGGAGTATTCTGGTATTGCGGAGCTCTTCCGCCGCTATTGTGAGCATCTCTATGCCTCGGAAAGCGGTGGAGAGGCCTCTGAGATTGATGCTTTCTTGGCTGATCTGCCGATCCCCTGTCTCTCACCCGAACAAGCGGGTCTCCTGGACAACCATATTACGCCTCAGGAAATTGTGGATACAATCAGTTCCATGAAGGGAGGGACCACTCCTGGGTATGATGGATTCACTATTTCCTTCTATAAGTCTTTTTCGGTATTCCCTTGCTCCCTTTTTGGCTAAGCTATTTAACTCTGCTCTCGATTCGGGAGCCCTGCCTCAGTCGATGTTGTCAGCCATTTTTGTGGTTATATCTAAGGAAGTGAAAGACCCCTCTCTATGTCACTCTTACCGCCCCATCTCGTTACTTAACAACGATGTAAAAATCTTGGCGAAGCTTCTGGCTAACAGATTAGCCCAGCATCTCCCCTCCCTAGTCCACAGCGACCAAGGGGGCTTTATTTCAGGTAGGCAGGGAACCGACAATATTAGGAAGACCCTGGATCTCATGCACGAAGCCTCTGTAGGAGGCCTGGATGCCTATGTGCTTTCTATCGACTAGGAGAAAGCTTTTAACTGGGTCGAGTGGCTGTACATGGGGAGGTTGTTGCAGCAGATGGGGCTGGGGATTAGGTTTTGTCGCTGGATTGCTGCCCTGTACAATGGGCCCTCAGCTAGGGTGTTGGTGAACGGTACTATATCCGATCGGCTCTTTCTTTCTCGGAGGACTAGGCAGGAGTGCCCCATTTCTCCCTTGTTATATGCGCTTGCAATGGAACCTCTTGCCATAGCGACATCTGTGGATTTCGGGGATAAGAGTGGGGGATCTGGACTTTAAATGTTCTCTTTTTGCGGATGACATCTTAGCATACTTAACTAATCTGGACGTCTCCCTCCCAAACCTTGTTTCTTTGATTCGAGCCTTTGGAGTTTTCTCGGGTCTGAAGATTAACCCGTCGAAGTCTTCCTAAATGCCAGTGGGGCAGAATCCCCGGGTTGTTGAAGAGGTAGCTATGGTGGAGGGTATCATGGCGGTGCTCTCAGACATCCTCTATCTCGGAATCAAATTCCCGAGAAATCTGAATTCCTTATTTGAAACTTACTAGCCTCCGATTCTCTCCAAAATTAGGGCTGATCTTGCTAGGTGGGCTCCCCTGACCCTCTCATGATTTGGTCGGATGGTGTCCGTCAAGATGAATATTGTTCCCCGCCGTCTATATCTCTTCGTCTCCCTTCCTATTAGAATCCCAGAGTCGTTTTTTAGGTCTCTTCACTTAGCGATTCATCGGTTTGTATGGAGGGGCAGGAAGTCGAGGATTAGACACAACACTTTGACTCTCCCTAGGTCTTTTGGGGGGCTCGGATTTCCTGATTTCCGCCTGTATTATAAGGCTGCCCAGCTTAGAGTCTTACTGGAACACCTGAGAGAAGGCTTGCGTACCTATTGGACGTACATTGAGGATAATCACACACACCCTCTAAAAGTTAGAGACTGGTTGTGGGCTCCAGGAGGTGCGCTCCCACGCCGAGTGAGGTCGCACCCTACGTTGGCAGTATTGTGGGAGTTATGGAGGCCCTCTGGGGAGAATCTTGCTCTTTCTTCGTGGCCTTCCCCTCTTTCTTCACTTTGGGGTCCCCCCTGGAGCTGAGCAATAGGGGGCTGCGTAACACTCAGAAATGGTCAGATATGGGCCTAGAGAGGGCAGCCCAATTATTTTGACAGGGCTCTTTTGTGGACTATGACTCGTTGGTAGAGGATATGGGGGATTGCCCGATGTCAATCTTTGAGTATCTACGAGTTAAAGGCATTCTCACCTCTCTCCCTGTTGCTGCTGACCTGGCACGTCCCCTTTCCCTCTTTGAGAGGGTGCTAGTAGAGTCTCGATCTCGCAAGGGGTCCCTTACCAGAATTTATGAGGCCCTGATAACGGCCCAGCTTCAGGGTAGGCAGGGTTTCAAGCGCTTTTGGAGTGAGAAGCTAGGGTTTGTGATGGACGATTCCACCTGGTCTGGATTATCTGGCACCCTATTCTCAGGTTCACTGTACACAACGGCATTGGAGCACAATTTCAAGATCCTGCATACGTGGCATCTCCCCCCGGCAAGGTTGTCGAAGATGTATCAGGGTCTCTCCCCTCTGTGTCTGAGGGAATTTGGCTCTCGGGGTATGTGGTTCCATATGTGGTGGGAGTGCCCACGTGTTCAGGTCTTTTGGTCCGAGCTTCTCAGTTGGATTAAGGACATTATGGGTATTACTGTGGCTATCGGCCCCCTGGAGATTTTGTTTGGGGTTACGAGATCAGAGGATGACTTGGGGGGTCCTCCCGCGGGCAGTAGGGGGGGATGTTGAGAGCGGGGAGGTTAGCCCTGGCGCAAAATTGGAAAAGTAAACTGACTCCATCTAAATCTGAGTGGTTGTCTAAACTGTGGGTGATATTTACTTATGGGAAACTGTCTGCGTTGGTCCATGATACTATGACTTCCTTTTTGCAGGAGTGGTGTCCGGCACTGTTTCATGAGGACTGTGAGTCGCTGAGACTTTGAAGGCATCCTATTAACTATCCCAACCTCTGTGTCTGTGGTTCATGGGTCTAGGTTTTGGGTCTCCCCTTGAGCCTGTTGGTTTCTTTAAACCCTATTGGGTCAGCAAACGTCTGAAACATGTCTGTTAATTTATGTTCCCATCTTATAAAAGGCTTTTGGTCCCGTTCAGATCTCTGTAATTGGTTAGCTGGGGAGGGTGGTAGGGGGGGGTTACATTTAATTATTTGTGTGGGGCAATTTATGTTTTTTTTGGTATTTTGAAAATGTTCAATAAAAATGTAATGGAAAAAAAATGTTATCAAGGCTAAGAGAAGTGAAACCTGCTTCCCTGTCATCTATCTGGTCCGTAGCGAGTCACTAATCACAGCAGTTGTTGAATGTATAAATGGCTCAAAGGCGTTAATCCTTTCTTTCATAAGAGCATTACATTCCATGACCAGATGATGTAAGGTCTCTAAAGACTGAATTACACAGTTGACAAATTCGAAGCTCTGATGGAATATTCAATTGGGTGCCTAAAATGTCCAAGGTAGGTAAACAATTCTACCTGAATTTTAAATACCACTTTCAAAACCTTGCGGATAGAAACTCCTTCATATATGTTTTACATTTTTTGTGGTATGTATAAGTGGGCACAATTTTTATATTTTCCTAGTCTTTGAAGATCTTGGATATCCCAGATCGTGTCCCAATTCTTCACAGAGGATTTCAAGACCTCCAGGATCCCAATATATTCTAGGTCCATTTCATTCATAAAGGTCATACATCTTATCTTCAAATTAGTGACAACCTTATTCGAGTTTGATGAAATTAAACTCTTTAAATAAGATGATATTCCAGTCTGTTCTCCTTCAGTAATTTTGTCGTACATACCAATACTTTTATATTGGTACATGGACCACCAAGATTGTAGCCCCAATTCCAAACGTAAAACTCTGATAGAAACAAACCAGGTAGACCTAACACTTCTCTTAAGAGAAGGCCTTCCAATGTGTCCAGGAACCTTCTGTTTTTGAAATCCCTAAACTCAATTCAATATAGTAGGATTGAGGTAATTTTTAGCCTGTAAAATGCGATCAACGGGCCTATCGAGAATTCACAGAATTTAGTCCTTACCCTCTTCATCATAGCTCTGCATATTTTCACTTTTTCATGCATTCTTAAATTCGATTGTTCATGCATTTTGGAATTTGTAAAGCGAAAGCCCAGAAAGATGAATGAGTTAGCCTGAGTTATTTTTGTGTTAGATATAGGCCACAAGTAACACTTTTTCTTCTTTTTGTTAGTGAATGTTACAATTTTTGATTTAGCTGGGTTTAGTGTTCAACCATTGTTGGTTAAAAAGGTTAACACTCCCTCAAGTACTCGATGAAAGCCTACCGGCGTGAAGTCCTATAAGATCAGAACATCAGCATAACCCATGCAGCTAACTGCAAGCTGGCTAGTTTGGGTGGATAGCCACAACGTTCATCACAGATTTGCCATAAATCTAACATGTATAGGTTGAACAGGGTTGGAGCCAAACTACATCCCTGTCTGACCCCCTTTTTACCCCGATGTTGTTTGAAATATCACCTTCTGAATTCAACCTAAAGGACAAGGTGTTGTTTTTGTAGAACAGTTGCAGCATTCTTAACAGGCCTGATGGCATGCCCCAATTTGACAGTTTTGTCCATAGCCGTGACATGTCAACATGTTCAAAGGATGATGAGAGATCCAAAACCGATACATATAATGCTCGATTCATACCAACTCCAGCTTGTGCTAGGCGGGACCATGTCAAACCACAAAGTGTGGTGCTGGTCCTCTTTCTGTATCACATCCGTAGCAGGTTGAATCTCCCAGTTGATTTGGCCCAAGTAGTCACATCTTTCAAAACTAGATTGGCTAACGCCTTCGATGAAATGTCCAAAAGAGAGATGGGTCTGTAAGCTATCAGATTGTCCCTAGAACCTTTCTTATAAATCGGAAAAATGATCGCCCGTTGCCAAGTAGATGGAACATCTCCACTGCCTATTACCTGTCTAAATAGACGATACAAAATGTCAGCTAACAAAATTGAGTTGTCTTTCATTAGCATATTCGCGAGACCGTCCGGGCCGCAGGCACAAAAATCTTTTAATTTCATGATGACATTTGCTATGTCCACTCTGTCAAAAGTTATATCCCAACTGATTGGTACAGTCATACCTTTTTTATTTTTGTCCTCGTGGTCCTTGACACTCTTGTCCCAAAAGGTTGAAGAGAGATGTTTATACCATTCCTCTTCAGATACACAACATGACTGTCTGACTGATTCTCACACCTCACATTCAGCTTCCACCACAGAGATCAGGTGTTGCTATTCAGAACATCCATCAATGATTCCTGGTTCTTTTGAAAATATTTCAGTAGTGTAGGATTTCTAAACCAACCCTTTAAACCATTCTTCTGTGTGGTAATTAATTTTTCGTTTCGGTACTTAGAATCTTTTGTTTTCCTAAGCAATCTTATTTCTTTCCTCATAACCCATTTTCTAAGGCTGATTTCCCTGTCAAAAACATAGACTTTCTCTTCTAACAATTTCCTTTTCTTCCGAAAGGGAGCCACCCGAGTAAGACCTCCTTTTATGGTTGCTAAAGTGTTTTTAAACAGATTTACACATGGAATTTTTAGTCCTATCGTCCAGTTTCTCCCTATAGTTAGTTACCAACTTATTCACTTTTGCATGGTTTTTAACAAACTGAGCGACTCAGTTGCCTGCCAGATTTAAAACGAACCATTAAACAGATGTTGAAACACGACAATCAACGTAGAGTGATCGCTCTTTATGGTGTTTACGATCTCAAAAGATTTAATCTGAGGGGGACTGATGTTGGCATCAAAGTCATAGTCTAATGTTGAAGCTGAGGCTAAACCAAACCAAGTAGGCAATAACTTTAAGTCTGACCACCAGGACTTTATCTGAAAAAAATCTCCATCTGCCCATGAAGTTGGACGAAGTTCTACTCATCAAGCTCCTTTAATCATCTGCCCTATTATCATTAGCACAGGGTATGAATAATCTGTCGTCCACAGTGTTTGCTTCCGAGTCAATGTTTGGACAAAGGGTATTAACGTCTCCTACAATGGCCATAGGTTGATGGGAGGGGTTTCGATTCTCAGTCAACTGGATCAGATTTTCCTCAATTTCACATAAGACGGTGTCTAACTCAGCTTTCACTGGGTTCAAATATATGTTGATTAATTACATTTCCCTGACTGTGTCCTTCAGAGTTTCTTCAATCTTCACAACAAGAATGGAATTTTTCAATGTGCGTTTTTGGACAACCTTGATCGCAATCACTAGACCTCCAAAAGGTCTTCCAAGGGAACCTTTCTTTGCATGCCGTTCGAATATATTATAGCCATCTATCACAATTGGCTTACACAGCCAGGTTTCTTGAAGGCAAATACAATCTGGTTGATCACTGAGCTCACATACCTCGTCATCCATGAAGCTTCTATAACCCCAGGTATTTCAAGAAAAAATCCCAAACCTCATGATTGCCTGCTTACTTTGATTCAGATTTTTTAAAAAGAGGGATGACAGGAGGACCCAAGTCGCTGGGTCAAATGCCATTGTGACATGCTGACATGCCTCCCTCCCTTCCGTAAATTAAGTTGTCCATGAGTCTGTCCTTTATTAACACTTACAATCCCTTACAAAAGTGAATTTCGATCCAAGAGATGCACAAATCTTAAGTCTTTTGCTGTTATACTTGATAAATCTGGTAGAATTGCTAATATTGAAAGAATTTTGTACCTATTCAGCTGGATTCGCTTTTCATCATGAATTAGTGATTCAAAAATTAGATTACAACTGCTACCCGATTTACCCTTTTTATTGTTGGAATCTCCAACTATACCATCCCTCACTTTTTTCTGACCCAGTGTCCTCTTACCGACCTCAGGTTTTGTTTTAAACTTCACCACCTCCAAAGATTTGCCCATAGTTATCTCTCTAAAACATGTTTGTTTCCTCAACAACTACATCCGCAGACTACTCATAGTTATTCTCTTCCAGAACGTTGTATGTCTCCTTCCTTGCCAGGTCTTTTCCCTTGGTCAGTTTTCACAACGCTCTGTACCTCTGTTGAATAGATATAAAGGCAGGCTCTCGTTTGTTTTTTCCGTCGCCCTCTTATCCTCCATACATGATTTCGCTTACAACCACCGTCGTGAACTCAGCTGGTTGAATTGTTTTCGCCTCAACTTTTTCCTGGTCCCACTCGTGTTTAAATCTACACAGCTGACTTTAAAGTCCGAATTTGAGATTTTTTTGTGCCACTGATAGATTGAGAAATCTCCACACTTTTGTATCCTTGTGCATTCTTGCCATATTTAAATGTGTATTTGTGCCACTGGCATGTTTAATTATTTTATTTATTGCTCTCTTGTTAGGCGCTTATACAGGAAGCAAATGCTGTTTCAAAGTGCCCACACGCCAACAGGGGGGGGGGCCAGGGGACGACAGACAATGTAATTAAAACAATGGTAAATAATTAAATACAACAAAATAAGAAGAGACAATGGAGAGGGGAAGACAAACCTACTATGCCATATGAGTGTTCAGAACGTGCAAGTGCAGAGGGGAGAGGGGTATGTGATAGGTGCTGTGGTGCTCATGGAGAGCAGCAGGTGAAGTGCTATGAAGAAAGGTAAGTGCAACCTCCAGTGGTGGAGGGTGAGCCGAGGCAAGTGCATAGGATAGACAGCAGCTGGGATGATAAGATGTGGGAGGTCAGGGCACTGAGGATGCATAAGGGCCCTGCACACCAGTCAAGCTACTGTGCGATTAGCAGAGGAGAGAGGGAGGGAAGGAAGAGCTAAAGAGGAAGGTCTTGAGGTTTTTCCAGAACTTCAGGGGTCCTGCTTAAGACGAAGAGGGGGGCTTTTCCAAAGAAGAAAGCCCGCTGAGGAAAGAGATCGACCACCTGCTCTCTGTTTAGCAAACCACTTCACACACACAAGGAGTTGGTGTCAGAGGAACGCAGGTGTCTAGAGGGGGAGAATTTCGTCAGAAAGAGTTGCAGATAGAGTGGTCCCCTGCCCCGGCTCTTGTGGAACTTCAGCACTCCAATAAATTGTGCATTCTTACACATTTATTGGAGTGATTCTTCTGTTTTGCTATATTGTTAATTATGATTACATGTGTAATGAAGTGGGAGTCGTATTCGACAGACCCACAATCTAGAATAGAGGAATTCAAAATTCTTCGGAGGAACTTTCTTTATCCTCTATTCTTGATTTTGACACCTCTCATGTTTTTGCTTGTCTTTATATTGGTATAGCTTAGTGGTGTATCAACCATGTTTACCTCAGATTCCCCTCCTTTGCATGTGTTTTAACTTTGATCTGCTTGTTTGACATTACTCAGACCTTTCATGTATTTTTCCATATTACACTCAGTTGTTGCATCCCTCATGATATGATTTGTATTCTTAAAAACATGTTGGACACCTTTCTGCTGTGCTGTTAAATTTTTTTTTCCAGTGATGACTTTCAACACTAATAAGGTTTTTAGCTCATTCAAACACCTAGAATTAGAATGTACTTCCAAGACCACTGTGTCATAGAGTTGTATAAAAGATTGTAATACTAGGTTTAAAGCAATGAGCGGACTATCCTCAGCCGGTAAGATAGCTCAGCAGGTTGAATGCTTGCTGCTGCGATCTATGGGTGATCTGCAGGTCGCAGGCTCGAATCCCGGCAAGGCCAATTCAGCTTTTCATCCTTCTGAGGTCGATAAATGAATACCAACTTCGGTTGGGATGATAAATGTATGTAAATATGTTCTCTGTGAAGCGCTTTGGCTTAAGGTGCTATATAAATAACAAATCATTATCATTATATCCGTGATATTTGTATTGTGTCCGTTATCTATTGCTGCATATGGCACATTAGTTCTATTATTAGACTGTTGATGTACTAAACTTGGGATTGATTCCGTGAAGCTTTTTGAGTCTATGTCGCCGGAGTAATAGTTCATATTTATGTGGGCCCCTTCCGCATGGTAGTAGTTGGTCTCAACCAATGGATGTATTTTACTTTGGGATTTGTTCCTTCCTCAACCATTTTGTTCTGAAAAGAGTCAAGTAATCTAGGTGACGCACTCGGCCTCAGTGACCCATTATTCAACCCCCGAATGTCTTCCTCAAGACCCAATGCTTATATGCTTATTATAATGCTTACCCAACGCAATGCTGGTAATGCTTGCCCTTCTTTCCACTTCACCCAACACAAAACCGGAGAGCTCTGAGGTCACGATTAAATCTTCTGTGACATTCATCATCGCTGAATCTGAAATTAAGCGATTAGTTGCCACTGTTTGGCTGTATGTTTTATTTTTTGTCCCTTTGGAAAAAAGTTATTATTCCCTGCCCTTGGCTTTCTAAACCAGCTCTCTCTCATTGAATGCTTAAGATTACTTCCATATCAAGCAGGGTATTTTCATTACTTCTTATTCCCCCGTGTTTTCCCCGTCTTGCACTTAATAATGTTACTGTCAACACCTCGTGGGTGCCAAGTCTTGCTGCAAGATGTGATTTCAAAAAGGGTCTTTGTTGTGACAAGATAGGGCAGGATATCGCTTCTCAAATACGTCATGGTTCATAGGGCCTTCGCCCCACAGTCACCACAACACAAATAATGTATTGATTACACAGTAGAATTGCATTGTCTTAAACCGTAGTTGCCACAGTACAAGAACAATGGCTTCATTTAACGGGAGAATTGCAGAATTGCAATGTGGCTCAAAGGGTCAATGCCCCACAGTCACCACGATGCAGACACAATAGATTATTTTACCAGTAGAATTGCAATGTGGCTCAAAGGGTTTTTGCCCCACAGTCTCCACAACACAGAAAAAATGATTATTTTACCGGTGGTATTGCACTGCAGCTCAAAGGGTCAATGTCCCACTGTCACCACAATGCAGGAAGATGGATACCTTTTACAATTTGGTACCATCGTGGCTACAAGGGCCTTTGCCCCGCAGTCACCATGACACAAGGATATGTGAACCTTTAAGTAATGAAAGTTATGACTTAGCAATCTCAGCTCCCCCGCTCCCACAACGTAACCAAAGGGAACACCAGAGGCTTGCTTCTTGATCAGAGTTTCACCGCACAAAACATGGACTCACAGGGTTACACACCCACTCTCTTAGGTTGTAAGGGTAAATTCAAGCAAGGTTAACGCGGCCCCCATCCCAACTACTCCAAGCTGCCGGCCCATCAACAATTGGTGATCAACAATAGTAATAGCAGGGGTTGTATACGAATTGTTCGTTTTACAACTGCTCGAATTACAATTGACCTTTTCACAATTGACCGAATTGTGAAGGTCAATTGTAACATATATGCAGGGGAAAACCTCCTGCAACCCCCCACCCAACCCAAAACCCCCCCAAAACCCCATATATATATTACCAAAGCGATTATATATATTATATATATATGGGATACATTACTCACCGTAATCGTATTTCTGATGCTTGTATCTGCTTAGATTCACATGCTGTGCATAGGCCGACATCTAGTGGAAGCTGCGGAGTATTACAGTTTGTTTTTCGAAACTCGAAAATGGGCGTCAACACAGGGCGTGCCAGTAATACTATCCCTAGTGTGACGTCCACTGTACCCAAGATCCCTCACGCGTCTAGGATCCTCAGATTGTATTTTTTCTGACATGAGGTAGCATGAGGAGTAGCGTGAGTACAGATGATCCAAGCAGATAGATAGAAAGGTAAGACTACAAGCAACCATGCGCCTTCTCTCAGAGGGGAGGAAGGGTGGGTCGCATGTGAATCTAAGCAGATACAAACATCAGAAATACGATTACGGTGAGTAATGTATCCCTTCTGAGGCTTGTGGAATCTGCTTAGATCACATGCTGTGCATAGATTAGCAAGCAGTACCTGAAGAAGGAGGTGGGATGTGAGAAGGGTCATGAGCAAATAAGTGTCTTAGAACCGCTTGTCCCACTTGTGTATCTGCCTTGGAATGGGTGTCAATGCAGTAATGCGGAGTAAAAGTGTGAATAGAGCTCCAAGTAGCTGCTTTGCAAATGGTGTCAAGGGGTACATTTGCAATGAAAGCCAGAGTGGCCCCAATGCCTCTAGTAGAGTGGGCTCTTGGCGTGAAAGGCAGAGTTCTTTCAGAGAGTGAGTAACACAGCTGGATACAGTTAACAATCCACTTCGAGGTGGCACCTTTAGAGACACGATCCCCCTCTCTGCCTGTAGCTACGGAGACAAACAGTTGATCTGTTTTCCTTAGCAGTCTGGTTTTATTTACATAGTAGAGGACCGCCCTACGCACATCTAGGGTGTGTAGTTTCACCTCAGCCGAGCTTTGAGGGTCCTGGAAGAAAGCCGGAAGCTCGATGGACTGGTTTACGTGGAATTTAGATATAAACTTAGGTGAGAACCTAGGGTGTGTGCGTAAAACAAGTTTGTCTTTATGGACAATAAAGAAGGGATCCTGCACTGACAGAGCCTGAATTTGACTGACCCTTCTTATAGAAGTAATAGCTACTAAGAAGGCCGTTTTATAAGTCAGGTGTTTGAGACTGCTTTTATGCATGGGCACGAAAGGGGGGCCCATGAGCTTAGATAGCACCACATTAAGGTCCCACCCTGGTGGTGGGTTCGAAATAGGAGGGTGAAGTCTCTTTACTCCTTCCATGAAGGCTTTAACTACTGGTACCTTCCACCACGAGACCTTGTTATGGGAAGTGGTGTATGCCGACAGGGCTGCCAGGTGTACTTTCAGTGAGTTAAAAACCAATCCTGCATCTAGCAGGTGGAGCATGTATGTAACAATAGTGGAAGGAGTGCAATCAACTGGGTTGATTTGTCTACTCTGGCACCAGATAACGAATCTCTTCCACTTGTCAAAGTAACAGTGCCTTGTGTTTGGTTTCCTAGATTCCTTTAGGATGTCCATACACCTCTGTGGTAAATTGAGGTGTCCAAACTCTATGACCTCAGGAGCCATGCTGCCAGGTTCATTGAGTTGGGTTGCTGGTGCACTGTTTGACCTTGGTGCTGGGACAGTAGGTTGTACCAGGCTGGAAGTTTGATGGGCTCGCACACCGCCATCCTGCGTAGGTGTGGGAACCACGGTTGTCTTGCTCACATGGGAGCAACTAGGACGAGCGTCATCGATTCTCTGTTCATCTTGTTCACCACCTTCCTGATGAGGAGTTGGTGGAAAAGCGTACGCAAACATCCCTGACTAGTTCATCCACAGGGCGTTCCGCTGGGAGTCTGGTTGGGGGAACCTGGATGCAAATCCTGGGCATTGTCTGTTTTCGCTTGTGGCGAATAAGTCTATAATGGGGAAACCCCACTGAGAGAAGATATTTTCTACGACCTCTCTGTGTAGAACCCATTCGTGTTCCTCTGGGAGGGAGTCTCTGCTCAGAGCATCCGCTAGGGAATTGAGCTCCCCTGGAACATGTTGTGATGACAGGAAGATGTTCCGTCTGAGTGCCCATATCCAGATTTTCTGGGCAAGCTTGGACAGATTTGGCGAATGAGTCCCTCCTTGCTTGTTCAGGTAGAACATGGCTGTTGTGCTGTCCGTCCGGATTTGCACTGACAGGTTTAGTAGGTGGGGCTCGAACGCTTGAAGCGCTCTGAATACTGCCAGAAGCTCTAGCAGGTTGATGTGGTTCTTGGCCACTGAGGGAGACCAGAGACCCTGAGCTGTGTGGTGGAGATGGTGAGCTCCCCACCCCGTCAGACATGCATCGGTAGCGACTACTGCCTGTACTTCGGGATCGTAAAAGGGTTTTCCCGGTGCAAGATTCTCTCTTGTCCACCAGTGAAGGCTTTGTACTAGTGTTGGCGAAACGACCACTAGATCGTCCCACTGACCACTTGCCTGAGACCACTGTTTCGCCACCCATTCCTTCATGGGACGCATGCGCAGGCACACGTGGGGGACCAGGTAAATACATGACGCCATCATGCCCAGTAAACGCATTGCTTTGCGTACCGTTATTTGGAGACCGGACTGATATTGCGGAATTTGCAGTAGTATATTCCAAATTCTTTCCTCTGAAGGAAAGGTCAACCCCTCTTGAGTATCTAGGATTGCTCCTAGGAACTGGAGATGCTTGGCACCAGGCTTGACTTTTTCTCGTTGATTGAGAAGCCTAATTCGTGGAGGAGGTCGATAGTCCTTTGAATGTTTGTCCTGCAAATTACTGGGGTTTCCCCTGTTATGAGCCAGTCGTCCAGATAAGGGTACACCGGGATTGCCTCCCTGCGTAGGTGTGCAGCAGCCACCACCAGTACCTTGGTTAATACCCTTGGTGCCAAAGCTATCCCCAAGGGCAGTACCTTGAATTGGTAGTGCCGACTGTCCACTTTGAAGCGCAAGTACCTTCTGTGCGCTGGGAACATGGAAATATGAAAATAGGCATCTTTCATATCCAAGATTGCTATGTAATCCCCCTTTTTTAGGAGGGGGATTACCTCTTGTAGCGTAGTCATACGAAACTTTTGGGGCTTGACATACTTGTTGGCAGGCCGTAAGTCCAATACTGGGCGCACTGTCAAATCTTCTTTTGGCACAAGGAAGTAAGTTGAATAAATACCCTTGTTTACCTGGTGTCCCGGGACGAGTTCTATCGCGTCCTTTGCTAGCAGAATGGCGATCTCCTCGGGGAGAATCTCCTGATGTTATTCAGAGTGTATTCTTTGTCGTGGAGGATGGTTCCGGGGATGCTGCAGTAGTTCCATACAGTACCCTGTGGATACTGTTGACAGCACCCATCTGTCTGATGTGATCCCTTCCCAAGCCTGGGTGAAGTTGGAAACCCCTACTGGGGTTGCTTGAGAAGGGACCCTGAACTGAGCGTCACTGCTGTGGTGGAGGCGTGCCGCCTCCTTTGCTGGGGCTGCCTCTGCCTTTACCACGTCCTCTCCTATTACCCCTGCCGTACCCCTGGGTAGACTATTGGCTGTTGTTCCACTGTGTACCCTGCACCCTGGGAATAGTTAGATCCCCTCTGGGAATTTTGGCCGCGTGGGCGACGAAAATTACTATTCCCTCTCTGGTTAGGGGGTTTATTGGTTAACTGGCCAAGGGACTTGAGTGTCCCGTATTCGTCCTTGGCATTCTTCA
This sequence comes from Ambystoma mexicanum, assembly GCF_040938575.1. Taxonomy (NCBI): domain Eukaryota; kingdom Metazoa; phylum Chordata; class Amphibia; order Caudata; family Ambystomatidae; genus Ambystoma; species Ambystoma mexicanum. The sequence goes on along the minus strand of NC_090921.1, from coordinate 341,274,141 downwards.
GTGCGTCCTCGACCGCCTTACCAAACAACAGATCGGCTTCCACCGGTTTGTCCAACAATGATGCCTGGGTTTCTGCCTTAAAACCAGACTGCCGTAACCACACATGTCTCTTGATAACAGTACCTTCTGCTATCAATCTGCCTGCGTTGTCCGCGGCGTCAAAGGTTGCTTTTAAAATGAAACCATACACGGCTCTACCCTCTGCGGAAATCCGAGCTAACTGGCCCTTTAAGGGTTCTGGTGCAGAGGCTATGAGTGCCGCGACTTCTTCCCACTGATGGCAGTTGTAGCTGGCCAACAGGGTGGTGGAGTTTGCAATCCTTGCCTGATAGGCGGACGTTTAGGCTACTTTCATGCCGAAACCATATAGTTTTTTGCTCTCCTTGTCTGGAAATGGTCTGGATTTTTATCGTAAAAGTCTGCCAAAGAAGACATCCTTGACATGACCCTATCTATGTCATCACTGGACCATTTTTTGGAACTGGGAATGACTCTCTCAGAAAGTTTTGGAGATTTATCTAGTAGATTTGTTGCTTTTTGAAGTATCAGCAGACCTGGTCGTGTCTGCCTGTTTAGGAGGGGTGGAGTGTTTCACAGGTGTGGAAGAGTGCAGAGGCTGCTTCTTCTGCTGTTTTCCCCCCTCCCCGTGAGTGGAAAAGTGTTTTCCCTGTCCCTTTGTGGCTCCGGAGGTTTTCGACGCCTGGCGTCGAGGATCGGGGGTAGAGTCCCTGTCCTTCGAACGTGGGGCCACGCTAATCTTGTCTGCGTGCTCTGACTCCTGGAGTGCGGCCTGGGGGTGGAAGTCGTCTTCGTCTTCCGACGATCGAACTCCTGTTAGCCTAGGGAGCGAGGCACTCTTGGCAAGAGTGCATGATTGCCTGGAGTAATAAGGCGATCTCGAACGCCCAGAGGACACCGATTCGGAGCGTTCTGTTTGTGCCTCTTTCCGAGCACTCGACGTCGTCGAGTCTCGGTTGGACTTCGTGTGTTTAGTGTGGGTGGTGTGTGAAGCGCCTTTTGTCGCCGGGGGTCTTCCCCATAGCCGCCCTGTCGGACGACCTTCCGAGGTCGGGGACCTGCGCTCGGCTGTCTTTCGACGCCGTAATGCCCTCGCCGTCCGAAAGCACGGCGTCGCTGCCATCGCTGAAGGCACCCTCCGCTGCCATGGCCGCCTGCCTGGCGTGGTGGGCCCAACGCTTCGTCGAACGGTCCTTAAGTGTCTTAGGTTTAAACCTACTACACGCTCTGCAGTTCGCTTCGGGGTGGTCCCTCGGCAAGCAGAGATTGCACGTGGCGTGCCTGTCGACCGAAGGGTATTTGCAATTGCACTTGGGGCAGAATTGAAAAGGGGTACCCTCCATACGCACCTTGAGGCAGCGGGCTGTTATGTGTAGGAAATGTATAGGTGTACCTATATACCAAGAGTGTAGAGTATGTCCAACCCCCCACTCTTCCTGCTTGCAGGGCCGAGGCCAGGGGCCTTCAAAGGCCCGGGCCGAGGCCAGAGGCCTTCCGAGGCCCAAATCCGTCGTGCAGCAGCCGACGGTCGATTTCTTCTCCAGCCGGCGTCGAGTGTCGAAGTTCGACGTTGGGATGGGGAAGGATGTCAATTAATCAATATTTTAGCAAAAGTATGGCTAAGGCCAGGGGACTCCGCAAAATGCTTCCGACCAGTATGGCGGAAAAAACAATCTGAGGATCCTAGACGCGTGAGGGATCTTGGGTACAGTGGACGTCACACTAGGGATAGTATTACTGGCACGCCCTGTGTCGACGCCCATTTTCGAGTTTTGAAAAACAACTGTATATATATATATATATATATATATATATATATATATATATATATATATATATATATATATATATATACACACATATATATATATTGTGACCCTTTCAAATCGGTCAATTGCTCATTCGAACAATTGTAAACGAACAATTTGGTGTATAGCACAGCAAGGTATAGCTGCTGGGGCTTAAGTTAGTTTTGCAGGACGCTCGCCGATACTTAGCTGTTTCTCAAGATGCAGCAGAAGTGATTCAGGCATCACGGTCATTCGCGGAGTTACGCCCTCACCAGGAGCCACGGAAATCTGAAAACTCTGCTTCACTCCGCAACGCTCCACTTGGTGCCGAGGTCTTTGAAGCAGGCAGCTCCTCCTCCAGTAGAATGAAAATAAATAACAGACTTGATTGCACAGCAAGCCTCTCCAACAGCACTGAACACTCTGCTTCACTCCGCACAGCTCCGCTTGGTGTCGAGGTCTTTGAAGCAGGCCTTTAAAATGTGCTAGACAAGTGTATTGTACGCCGGGAATAGCTGGTTGTTATAGGTTTGTGTTCAGTCATGATGTACATAAATTACACTATACCGTAGCAGGTTGCATTGTTTGTGTCCTGCGTCAGTTCTCTCAGAAAGACCACAGTTCTAGTATGCAGAAATAAGGATATATCCTAATGTGTTGTGTTCGGGTCCAAGGGACACACCTTCTCCTGTCTAGACTGCCTCAACTTCTGCAATTTGTGCCTTCCCCAGCCTAAATTACATTTACTTATTCATCGACCCCGAAAGATAACATGTAATGTCTCTTTAATTCCCTCCTACAATGCAGGAGAAAACTTTCAGATCTAAACTTCATTCAGGTATCATAGCTGCTTACCTATATGTTGCCGTCATCAAATTTCTAGCCCTGAAATAAGACTTGTTAAGCACAACCCCCCCCAAACCGCGAGGGGTTCTAGAGGAATGCAACTAAGGTCAGTATCCCACTGATGCGTGTGTTTAGTTATCCATTAGTGTGTTTAGTTATCCATTAACCTTAATATGTTTTACCCTTGACTGTTTGATATGTTTTCACCTTAGTGTGATACAGAACGCACCACTAATTTAGTCCCTTTTTACATGTCCCCATATAGGGAGACCTTGTCCTGGCCCTAGAAGAAGGCTGGTTTACCTATTCTACAAGCCTAAACGTCATTGGACGCGCACGCCCGTGCCCTTACAGTCCTTAATAAGAACACATGACTCTGATTAGCATCTTGACGTAGACCAAGTACTTGGTCACCCTTCAGCCTGGCATCTTATACCCACAAAGGAGTGCATCATCTAACGCATTTCTTGAGAGTGCCACACACAACACTCTTCGATACAACTAGAGCCCTGGGCGTTTTCTAGTCCAACTCACGTTGAACAAATAATTTGTTCTCTTTTGCATGCAATATATTTGTAATAATTATGAACATTGAACATGTGAAATTAACACATGCAAAGTTATGAGGTTTCAAAGATATCTATGTTTTTCAGGTCTTTTTATGTTGAATACAAATGTCACTTCACTGTTTTTGTTTTCTATGACTACTGTGACTGTCGCCCTATATTGAATGTACTACAAAAATGTCATACAGAAATGAATGAGTTTTGTTTGACCAAATGGAGATAAAAAAAGAAATAAATGCATCTACAGCAAACCAATAAATGCGCTATGAGCATGATTTAGCCCTAGTGTTCTTATATTCCTTTTCAAGGTGATTATAAAGACAGAGATACTCACTTCTTTGGGTTACAACAAATAGACCAAAATGTTTGCATAAAGTTGATGCAAACACCTTATTGCTGATGGTAGGACACCCCCCCCCCCTCCAACCCTAGTTGCAAGTCATCACATTTCTAAACAGTTCTGTCTTGGCGATCACAATACTCCAGTAATTATTTGTAGATTTGTGAAAAAGAGTAATGACTTCCTTTCGCAAATCGGAAGCCTGAAATACATGCTGCCTTTCCAATCATATCATAGCCAAGAACAAACCTATGCTTTACCTTATTCAAAACCTATCATCAACTGATTGAGAATCCAAATCTTGTTCATGGTTTAAAATCAGAACACATGGTGAATCACTTTCTAAGCTGGCGATATCAGAATAAATTACAATAAGAATTGATCACTAATAAATCTTGAAAGCGACTCACTTTTAAAATCACACGCAATCTAGAATTACATTATCATCAAGGAGAACATGCAATGTAACAAATAGCCTAGTAATTACCAAGACAAAAAAAACAGATTGGTATTCAGGTGAAAATGATAGGGAGAAATGATTTGCTGGTAATAATGTACATGATCAACTTGTCCACGCAGACTTACAGAAACATGAGGAGCCACAGAAATATGTTGGCCCATATAACATGGGTACATATCCTTATTTCGAGTGAAGCATGTGTAACAATGTAACGAAGGAAGTTGCACACCCACAAAAGAGAGAAGTTATTTGCCTGAAGTGTTATGCTACTTCTTTGACAAAATATGAAATCTACATGCTAAAATGCTGAAGTGTCTTGTTATTTATTGCAGGGACAATTTAGAAACAAACCGTAATTTGCCTTAGACAAGACAATTTAATTAATAACACGAAACACAGCACTGCAAGAATTTCATGTTCTGCCTTGTAACCACCATGCACACCATTTTCTTTGTAACCAGCAAGTCTACTGTAACAGCACCTCGATGCCCAAGGGCTGCTGTACGCTTTATACATGCTAATACATAAATAAATCATAATGAAATGTCCGCAAGTTATCGTATTCGATACTTAAAAAGCATCCGTTAACTTTTTGGAAGAGGAAGTCATAAAATGCCATGCCTGAAGATTTGAAAGTCATTCCATTTTAGTAAATAGTTAGGTAAGGAGCCAAGTAAACCCCTGGACATATGCACTTTTCCAGACAGAGAACGAAATTGAAGGCAAAGTAGCCAAATGCTTTTTGGTAATAGTCCAAATATATGGGACAAAGATACAGAGAAAAAGATGTTTTTAGCAAATCTGACTTCCTGGGCCACATTTTTGTAAATTTGACATGCCTTTAAATTTAAAATGGTTCAAAAATGAATTAAGAGAAGTATTATTTAAAAAGAAAAGAACCATTCTGGCTTCACGGATTATCGTTTGGGAGTCCCACTCTGGTGCGTTTATTTAGCTTATTTTATCTTTTTCAAGCATTGGATTCTTCATATTGTTATTTTTATATTTTAAGCGTGTTATGTTGTTATTATATGATGTGTTTCCATTTGTATGCATGTTTATTTATTAATACTGTATTAGCAGATGGATGTCAATAATTACTGGTGTTGACTACTTAGTTACAAATGCTGGAACTCTTGAAGCCTACCTGGAGTGCAGGACAGCAAATGTTCAAAGAAACACTGCCTTATAGACCCCTGAGGGGTAATTATCGCCCGGGTTAATAATCTTTCCCATCTTATTGCGCTCAGCTTTGCCTCGGGGAATAACTTGGTTTGGGCAAAATATGTATGGGATTTAGAATGTGTTTACCTAGCAGGGAAGTAGCAAAGCACTGTAAATGGGAGGGTTACAGTAGGGTGCAGGTGTAGCAGAGGTAGTGGGATTGGGCACCGGCGAGGGGGAGTAGTCGAGTACAGTGGAGCATACAGCTAAATGTTCTGTGAAGAGTAGGATCTTCTGGGCCTTCCTGAGCAGTGGGATGGTTGTGGATAGCCGTATCTGCGCTGGTACCTTGCTACAAATATCCAGGGTGTAGCAGCAAAAAGTCAATTTCCTAATATGTTGCCTCTTGCAGTTCTGTACTCCAGTCTGGCAATGCCAAGGCTTCTGGTGGGTTTTGATTACTTTGGAGGTGATGCTGACTATGTTGAACATGATGCATGCGGGAAGAAGTTGCCAGTGCAGCTCTTGAGGATGAGGTGATATGGTCAGATGTGTTAGTCCTGTGATAAGACACGCAGCAGCATGCTGTATTGCTTTTTCAAAACGGGCAAGGTTCCTTCTGAGACTCCTGTTAGGGTGTTGCTTCCATCTATGTGGGAGATGACCAGGCCTTAGACAGGTGTCCTGAAACTCAGAGGCAAAATGAAGGATCTGTGCAATTACTGCGAATTCGAAATACCGAATTCGAAAATGTCAATTTTATTTTCTTTTCGTGCAAGTATATGCGGGGGGAGCCCTCCTGCATCCTCCCCCACATACTTCCCTCACATTATTTAATACCCTAACACACCGGCCACATATAATATTCAAATGCGCAGTAATGTGGTGATAAAATGAAACACTTGACTTTGCAGAGGGTCTTCTTGGTGATGTGCGTTTTGAATGAGAGGTCAGTCGATTTTGCATTGAATGAGAGTTAAGGCATGAATCCTTTGGCCTGTATATCAGTTAACTAATTCTCCTCTTGGGATCACATTGTGTAAGCTTTATCAAACCTTACCATCAAACTTAAAACACTGGCAGGCACTTCCAGCTCCCAAAGCAGTCTTCTGAGAGTTACAGGGAATGTCTACCTTCAGCCACGCGATTTATAAACACTATGCATGTCCTTCACTGAAGTTCTGTTAAAAACAAGCATTGGCAAAGCCAACAGTTTTGACTTGTTTATACGTATGAGGCATTTGCCAGGCACTGCTACTATATGCCCAGTTACTTCACCCTTTTTGCAGAGGCTACCCTCGATGGCCAGTTAATAATACCACAGCGGCGCCTGGCAAATGGTTTTCCCATGCTACACAAAAGTCAAAACTGTTGCCATTGCCAATGGTTGTTTCTTAGGTTAGAGTGTACTTAGCAATGTTCCGAATTGTTTAGCTGAGAGCGTTTGAGAAGAGACATGGTGTATGATGTCGGAAGACAGAACGAAATCGGTTAAAATACTGAATTAATCAAAATAAACATAGTGGGAAGGGATTATATAAACATAAGAGAATATATTACAGTGATATTGACCAGTAATTGGCACATACGTTACAGAAGAGGTCACTGCACAGAATAAGCTCTAAGAGCAGCCTTTGCACTCTAGCCCTTTCACTTATAAACTCAGAAGTTATTATCGACTATCTTTCAGATGTTGCGCATGCCTTCTCCCACCACGAGCTCACACCCACATTCTTACACCCTGCCTCCAACCCCCTCCTGTTCTATCGCTCCTGCTGCCCTGGTCATTTGAATGTCACCATAAGTGGCACAACGTTGCATAATTATGGGTCCTGAGATGGTTGGGTGTACGTTCCCAAACCACACTTCATTGTGGTCAACAACAGAGACTGAAACATACATGCTTTTGCTTGTGATCACACAGACCGGTAGTTTGGGCTGGCTGGAACTTTTGGGTAAAGACAAAACTGGATGTTTACATTGTTTTACCCTTCTGTTGTGACACACATGACTAAAAACCAAAATAATGGGAGGCTGCCCAGAGAAATTGCAGGAGGTTCGGATGAATGCATGGCTTTGCACACACCCATCGTGTGCATATTTGCACATATGGTGTTTGTTGAAACTCCTTAAATATAAGCTTAAGAAGGTAGGGTTGATTGGTTGTGGACCTTGTCTCTGGAAAAGGCAGATGGACACTTCATATGTTAGAAAAATGGCAAGTGAGAAGTGTAGCAAAGTGCTGTCTTTGAATAGTTATCTATTTTCAGAAACCTGGCTGATCTCTTTCTTGCTTGTGTTATGTCGTCAGCCCTCGGCCTGTGCGCGGGGGCTGGCAGAATGTTAGCAGGCCGCGCGGCCTGGTGCGCAGCTCCAGCGGGAGCGAAGTGAAGATACACCCACACAGGTTGCTGGTCGGCCCCGGAACTGCCTCCCGAACGCGGGGGCGGGGCTTTTATTTAGGACGCCCTGCGTCACCGCGTAGTGGGACGCAGGGCGGAACTCAACATTCCTCCTTTATTATAAAACAAACAAAAACATCACACTAACTGCCAAACAACGGCAAAGTCCAACATAAGCTTCCAGTCCTCAACACTCAGCCACCCTGCCATGGGGTTCATGGCACCCGTTACGACACATAGTCACTTAGCTTGGCTGGCGGTCTCGTCGTTGTTCTCAGCCGGTATCGCCCTTCGCGGGGGCCACTCCCCCTTGCTTCATGCTCTGGTCCGTTTTCGCTGTTCAGGTCCTCGAGGCCGGGTGCATCCACCGGCTCCCAGGTTCCATCCCCCGCTCCTTTCTCCTCAGGGATGGCCTCCGGCTCTTCTTCGCTGGGAGGAGTGTCCTCGCCTTCCCGATGGCCCTCCTTATCGGTCCATAGGGTACGGGGTATGGCCTTGAACCATGACGCATTTCTAGTCACTTGGCGGCGTCCTCGTGTCACAGTTACCATGGTTCCATGCCGGTTGCTGACGGTCCATGGAAGTTCTTCGTACCTGGTGTCAAGTTTTGACTTGGAGGGGTTTCGTAGCATGATGACCTGGTCACCCACTTGATGATGGGACGGCCTCGCTCTCCGCTTGCCGCTCATGTGTGCGTTAGCATCCCTTCTCCTTCTTTCTGTGCGTTCCTAGTTGACCGCGTCCGGGGTTCTGCTAGGGTGATGCGGGATCGAAGATCTAATGACAGTGCCGAACATGAGGTCCGCTGGCGGTATGCCGGTTGAGCTGTGGGGCGTGACCCGGTAGTTCCGGAGGAACCGGGAGAGGTCAACCTTCCAGGGGCTGGCGTTAGCCTTGGACACCCTGAGCACCTTGTTGATAGTTCTCATAAACCGTTCTACGTCCCCATTTGCCTGGGGGTGTCTTGGAGTGATGTGATGATATTTAACATTGAGTTCCTGTAGATACTTTTTGAAATCCTCTCCCGTAAACGGTGGCCCATTGTCGCTTTTGATTGAGATGGGTAGCCCGTGAGTTGCGAACATTTTCTCTAGGGCCGGAATGACCACTTCAGCTGCTGTAGATTCAACTACCTCAACTTCCGGTTATCGGGAGTGATCATCGACGGCCACCAACAGGTGGAGGCCCTCCCTTAGCTTGCAAAAGTCAATGCTGATGGCCTCCCAGCGAGAGCGGCCCCGTTCAGCTGATATGATGGGTTCCGGGTCTGGCGGGGCCCCTGTTATCTGACAGGATAGGCACGTGCTAACGAGTGTCTCGACCCGCTCCTCGATCTGGGGAAACCATACCCGGTGCCGAATGCGGGCTTTCGTCCTTACCAGTCCTTGGTGTCCTTCATGCGCTAGGGCCACTATCCTGTCTTGTAGTTTGAGAGGGATTACGATGCGGTTTCCTCGTAGTATTAGTCCACCTTCCGTGATTGACAAGTCTTGTCGTACTGTGAATATGCCGGACAAAAACCCTTTTGCGTCCGCTGTTCTGTTGTGCGTGTGTCTCATGAAGGTCTTCCAGTCACCGGAAAGGATGGCATCTTTCACTAAGTCACAACACGGGTCCTTGTGCGTTTCCGCCTCGATTTCCTCGATGCTCACCGCCTTGGGCCTCATTGCGCGCACCACTTGGCATATGTGTTCCTCCGTCTCTGCAGCTACTTGGATCTCTTGTTGAGTGGTCTCTCGCGGATGCCTGGAGAGAAAGTCCGCCGGGTTTCCGCTGCCCGGTTGGTAGATGAGATCAAAGTCATATTGCTGGAGGTGCAATAACCACTTGGTGATCCGTGCCGGAGGGTGTGCTGATGTTACCATGAAAATGGGTAGTAGGGGCTTGTGGTCCGTGATCGTCGTGAAATGACGCCCATATAAGTAGAGGTGAAAATGCCGGCACCCCCACAGCACGGCGATGGCCTCCTTTTCGATGTGTGAGTACCTTTGTTCGGTCTCTGTGAGGGCTCTCGATGCATATGCTATCGGTCTCTTCTCCCCTTCCTTCGTGACTTGCATTAGGATGGCTCCGAGCCCCACAGGGCTGGCATCCACGAACAGTTCTGTGGGCAGCTCGGTGCTATAGTAGGCCATCTTGGTGTCGGCGGAGAGAGAGTCCTTGATGCTTTCGAACGAGTCCTGGCATTTCTACCCCCACTCCCACTTGACGTTGGCTTTGGTGAGTTCCCGCAGCGGCTCAGATAGTGTGGCCAGGTTTCGGATGAACCTCCCGCAGTAGGTGGCCATGCCTAAGAAACTGCGCACTTCTGTGGGGGTCATCGGTGGGCTTGCCGCCTGAATGTCTGCGACCTTCTGCGGGTCAGGGGAGATGCCTTTGCTGCCAAACTTGTACCCGAAGAAGGTGATATCTCCGACTTGAGGAACTCGCACTTTTCCCGGTGTATTGTGAGCCCAACTTCTTGTAGTCGGCCCAGTAAAGCGTGAAGCCTCTTGATGTGTGTTTCTTTGTCAGGGGCGTGAATCAGAATATCATCGCTCACGTTGAGGACACCAGGGATGCCCCGGATGACCTCTTGGATGGTTTGCTGGAATACCTCCGCAGCAGACGATATTCCGAAACTTAGGCGCTTGTATCTCCGCAGCCCCAAATGCGTTGAGAACGTTGTAATGTAGCGAGAGTCTCTGTGGAGTTTGAGTTGATGATACCCCGCCTTGAGATCAATCTTTGAGAATATGCTTGATCCTGTGAGGTCAGCCACGATCTCGTCGATTGTTGGGGTTATGTGGCGTTCTCTTTTAATGGCAGTGTTGGGGAGACGCATGTCTATGCAGATCCGCACCTTTCCAGGCTGCTTAGGCTTCCGTGTCACCACCATTGGGGAGACCCACGGTGTGGGCCCTGTGACCTCCTCAATGATGCCCGCTTCTTCCAGTGCCTTGAGTTCCTGCTCCACTTGTTCTCTCATGTGGAATGGCGTTCTTCGGTGCCTGACGGCTTTCGGCTGCACGGTTTCATCAATATGAAGTTTGATGGTTTTGCCTTTTAGACAGCCTATTCCCTCTTGCAAGTCAGGGTATTGGCTCAGCATCTGCTCCACTTCCTTGTCTTCGTTGACATGGCAGATGAATTGGACCACTCCCAAGTCCTCTGCTGCGTCCCCACTCAGGAGGCTCTCAACACCTGCCTTCACGACATAGACCTTGGACCATAGTCTGTTTTTTCCGTGTTCCAGCGTGGTGCGGAACCTGCCAATCACCGGCAGGGGCTTTCGACCGCCATATGCATACAACAGAGTGTCTGTGCTTTTCAGCTCTGGTGGAGGACTTAGAGTCAGGAAGATGCTTTCGGGCATGACGTTCACCGAAGCGCCTGTGTCGATGGTCATGAGAATGCACTGGTTTTGGATGGTGACCATGCATTTGCGCCTTCGGACGGCTTTTCTTCGAGGTCCTCGGCCTTGGCACAGTGCAGACACCAGGTATACCTTCCTTCCTTTTCTCTCGATGTCCTTGGAGGGGTCCTGCTGCATCGCCGAGACATCATCCCCTTCATCCTCCGTGGAAGAGCTGGCCACTGCGATCCTTCTGGCACTGGCTTGCTTCTTTTTCTTGGTCGCGACCTTCTCCGGCTGGTTTTGCAGGGGCTGTATGGGGGTGTCCGCTGATCGGCATACCTTCGCGTAATGGTCCTTCCGGCCACATGCTCCACATGTGGTGCCTTGAGCAGGACAGTTGCGACGGCCATGTCGTGGGCCACCGCACCAGCCACACTCTGTGGGTCCCGGAATGCGCGGTTGCCACCTGTTTTGGCCGTACCCGCCACTGTTGTCGTCTCTCGAGGATTGTTTGTTGGTGATACGTGCCACCATAGCTGTGTTGAGAGCAGGTTGCAGCCTGTGTAGCGTGGCCTCCATGTTGGCCGCTCTGGTGTGTGCCCGTTCCCTCTGACGTCCTAGTTCGAGGATCCGCTGTAGGGGAATACCCCTTTTGCTAAGTATCAGGCGCCTTAATTTTTCTGAATGTATCCCGTTGATGATTTGCCTCCTGATCTCCCTCTCCACGTTCGTGAATTCGCAGGACATGGCCAACTTTCTCAGACGGGTGTGGTACGCATCAAGGGTTTCCTCCGCTGCCTGTAAGGTGGTGCAAAAGAGAAACGTCTCATAGTCTGGGTTTAGTTGAGGGAGAAAATAATTGGTGAGGGCATCTTTCGCGCTTCGGTATCCATCTTGGCCATCATCAACGTTCAGGGAATTGAAGATGCGCAGTACCTCGTCACCCACGCTGAGTAGTAGGTGGGCCTTCAGTTTCCTGGGCGCCGTAACCTCTTTGCACTCCATCGCCATCTCGAACTTCTGAATCCACAGCTGCCATCTGGGTCCGCATGATGATGGATCCGTGAATGGGTCGAACGGCTGGACCAGTGTCGACGAAGTACCTTGTGTGCGAGGTGGAGGTGGCGTCATGGACAGGTTTGCCGCAATTCTGGATGGCGTGGAGGGCCCAGGCGTGGATGTGCCGGCCGCCATGTTGTCGTGGACCTGATCCGTGTTGTCGTGAGTTCATCCAACGGCCACCAACGCCGCGATGTTGGGCCTACCTTGGAGGTGCAGCCGTACCCAGGCGCCGTGTTGCAGATCAGGGCCTGGTGCTCCCGTTACACTGTGATGCTGCCCTCTGGTGTTGGATGTCAGATGCCACCTGGTTCTCCAGTGTCCAGAGGGAAAAGCTGTGGTCGTGGTGGCAGAGAGCATGAATGGAGGAGAGACATTTTTTTTTTTTTTTTTTTTTTTGGGTGGGGGGTCACGTGTGTGATTGCACCCCCACCGGGTGTCCAAAAATTTTGCCGCGATGGCTGTGTGGCGTTAGGGTGCCTTCAAAGCACCGAGCCTGTCGTGGAGTTCCTCTTGCCTCGTCGCCATTGTTATGTCGTCAGCCCTCGGCCTGCGCGCGGGGGCTGGCAGAATGTTAGCAGGCCGCGCGGCCTTGTGCGCAGCTCCAGCGGGAGCGAAGTGAAGATACACTCACACAGGTTGCTGGTCGGCCCCGGAACTGCCTCCCGAACGCGGGGGCGGGGCTTTTATTTAGGACGCCCTGCGTCACCGCGTAGTGGGACGCAGGGCGGAACTCAACAGCTTGTTAGTTTGCTTGCAGGACAGCTGAATGTCAACCCACAACGAACCCCCACTGACGAACCCCGTGGGAGCAGGAGCTCCGGTGGGCTGCACGAGCAGCATTCAAGCACCTTCCCTAGCCCAGCTGACTGAGGTAAGCCTGCTGGCTACCTCCTCTACCGAGAGCGAGTAGAGTTTCTTGATTATTCTAGCTTTTATGCGCAGTAATCACCCCCACGACGAGCCGCTGCATGCAAGCTGACTTGCTTGCATTATCAGGCTCATCCAAGGAAGCTGTGCCGTAAGCTTCCTCTCCTCCATTTGCCAACACGTGGCTTCACCCGCTCCAAGATGGCGGCCCCCCCATCTACCCATCTGCAGCCACAGCTAGAAGCTGCACCATCTGCTGTCCCATTGGTCAAGGCTCCCTTTGTCTGTGCCAATCCATGACCGGAGGCGCGAGCCGGCCCCCCTCCAGGAAGGCCCACTCTGGCAAGGCTGGTGCCTGTCCAAGCATGTCCTGGCCGTCTGCCAGGAACCCTGCCCTAATGGGGTCCCATCTCAGCCGTGACCCGGATGCCAGCAGGAGCTGGAGTCCCCCCCCCCCACTGCAGGAGCAGTGCCCTGCCAGGCGACATACACTTCACTGAAGGTAGGCAATCTGCTATCAGGAGCTTGACGAGCCGAGTGCCACAACCCCTACACCTCCTCCGAGCAGACCTGTAAAGACTGCATGTACTGACACAGGCACATGGATCTTGCTCCTGTCGAGAGCCTGTCTGGAGCTGGATGAGCTCTGGGCCCCCCTACGCCTGTTTCCACCTGATAAGGTCAACCTCCACCCCTCTATCCCAGAAGCTACATAGACCACGTGCACTACGTACCCCCTGAAAATCTGGAAATAGCGTTTGTGGTACCGGACCTAATGTTCATGTAATTCGCATCAAACTCTGTACGCTTCCTGAGCTCACACTATATATATTGAGTCCAGCCAGTGTGGCAAATCTGAGCTATTACTGCTACACCAAAAATACTATAATGCCATTACTCAGACCTGCATAATATCTGCTATACCAGCCCATATGCATATGCCCTAGCCCTTGCCGCAACAGCACTATGCTGACATATTCCGTTATTGACCTAGCATAAATCTGCACTTGCCATTGTCTGCCACACTAGCCCATATGTGCACTGCATTTGATTGTTGAACCTAGTCTATGTGTGCACTGCATTTGATTGTTGAACCTAGCCCATATGTGCACTGCATTTGATTGTTGAAATAAATAACATATCATATCATAATCTAGCCTATATTTGCACTGCATTTGATTGCTGAACCTAGCCCATAGGTGCACTGCATTTGATTGTTGAACCTAGCCCATATGCGCACTGCTTTTGATTGTTGAACTTAGCCCATACGTGTACTGCATTTGATTGCTGAACGTAGCCCATACGTGCACTGCATGTGATTGTTGAACCTAGCCCATACGTGCACTGCATTTGATTGTTGAACTTAGCCCACTTGCGCTACTGTGCCCTGCCTCTGATCTAGCCCATACATGCAGACGAGCTGCATGACTACGCCCAACCACCAACGCGCATGAGACCCGTTATACCTGGCCTAACCCAAAGTAAGCCAGCCTGCTCTTATCGGACCACCTTGGGTCCCCTCTCTCTGCACCCACGCCTGTATTAACCAACAAGCCCATATCAGAATCCAAAGAATTCATGTTACATTAGCTAGTGACTGTCAATACTCGCTAGGTCCTCACTTCTATCTTAATATCTTTTATCATGTTACTACACCTTTGTGCCTACCTGAGGCTAATGCTCCCTCAACTGAGACTATCACTCTCACTGTGGGCATCTATCCTTAAGATCCACTTACCATCAGCTAGCTTAGTTGCCACCATCAATCTGCGCCTTGGAACTATGGCCCCTACCTGCAGACCTTTGGCCATCTACCAGCCTAAACTAATAGCAGCTCCTTACAATAACTTGAGACTTAGCACTGCACCTGCTCCTCACAATAGCCTGCCTCACTTGAGTGCTGAGCCTCCCAACATTTACCTTAACGCCCCTGCCTTATGGCTAGATCACTTCACTAAAAAACCTACACCTAAACAACCATGTTCTACTTACCTAAGAAACAAGAGATTAGGAACTAGATTTCTGAGCATGACTGGGCACTCTAAGCATCCTAGCTCCTGGCTGAAACGCTTGACGCCTAGCCTTCTCCCCCAGACTCCCATCTCACCTATACCTAAGCCCCCCCAGTTGGCCCCAGCTCCACCAGGGAAAGCCATACAGATCAAGGCTGCTTTGGGCAACACAAGGTCCCTCGCAGCTCATGCACTCGACATCGCTGACCTTATCAAGACACAGGAGCTTGACTTTATTGCCATCTCTGAGACCTGGCTGAATGCCGCTTTTGGCCCTGCACTCTCACTGGCAATTCCCCCTGAGTACTCCATCTCTATATGCGACCGCACCTCCAGAGGAGGTGGAGTTGCCTTTATCCATAAAACTTCACTAGGACTTAGAGCCCTACCTAGTACAAACATGAAATCCACCAAGCTACTCTCTGTCTAACTTCCACTATCTGCCAATCAAACAAACGGCCACTGTACACCTAATTTACAGACCACCTGGTCCTCCCACATCATTTGTGGATGACATTAACTCCTTAGTACTTGACAAAGCCAAAACCAACTCACAAATTATCTTTCTTGGAGACCTCAATCTAGGTTACCAAGACCCCTATGACCCCACGGCCATTGACTTCGCCAACACCCTAACTAATTTAGGATTCTCCCATCATATACAAGAACCTACCCACAACAAAAGGAGGTCCTTAGATTGGCTAAGTGACATTAATTGTAACATCAGTCTACTCTCAAATTCACCTTGCGCATGGTCGGATCACCATATCATTACCTTCAACATTGAAGCAGTTCACGTACCCGTGCCTTCCGTCTCACCTGCCATCCCTACCAGAAACAAAAAGGTGCTCTGTGGAAATTGCCTGGGATTAACATCAAGCATTTGTTTTGCCTGCACGGACGTTCGTGAATTGCCTCGCTCGACAGCAGGAGGAAGTCTTTCTGCCGAACACCTTGGACTGCCTGATCTAGTGGCACTGGAAGAAGGACTGCTTTGGCTGGGCTGCACCCTTGTGACGCCCACACACCCTTGGAAGCCTCCTATATTTACCCAGCAGGCAGCGCACTCACGCGCGCACCGTGGGAAGTACAGAGGAAGTACTGTTTACTGGCGTGCCATGCTCTGTGGAAATTGCCTGCGAATAACATCAAGCATTTGTTTTGCCTGCACGGATGTTCGTGAATTGCCTTGCTCGACAGCAGGAGGAAGTCTTTCTGCCGAACACCTTGGACTGCCTGATCTAGTGGCACTGGAAGAAGGTGACTGTTCAATCTCTAGTACGCATAACGGGCATGCCTAGTACTTTAGCGGGCACGCGAGTACACTGTGCACTGAGTGTTCATGGGGTGTTTAGACTAATATTCATCTCGTGATATCATCGTGCACGCGAGAAGTACACTAACGTTGTATGTGGGTGGATGAATAAGCTAGTATATTGATTGGCTGTTTTTTTCTGTCCCTTTCTTTGGAAGGACTGCTTTGGCTGGGCTCCGCCCTTGTGACGCCCACACCGCTTGGAAGCCTCCTATATTTACCCAGCAGGCAGCGCACTCGCGCGTGCACCGTGGGAATTACAGAGGAAGTACTGTTTACTGTTCACTGTGCAGTGTGCGGTGCGCTGGCTGCTGGGGGGGTAAGGTAGGTTGACTGCAATAATTGTAAAACCAAGGCGCTCTTTGGATTATTTGAGCACTGGGTAATAAGCTCCTTCTACTCGAGTTAATATGGTGAATGGTCTCCGTAGTGGGCGAAAAATCCACAGCAAGACGAGCAATGATATGGTTGATACTATGTTAATATATGCAGATAATGAGGCAATGGTAGACTCTGAGAGTGAGAACAACTCATCTAACAAGGTGGGAACGTCGGCATGCGTAGAGACCCTTGGAGATTTGACTGGTAAAATAACACAGCCTGAGATCTTAGTGGAAACCATGCCCGAGAATAACTCTGATACCGCACTAGTGACCTTTCATCTCAAAGCAATGAATCATGACTCCGATAATGGGGTTCTGAGTGAAACCTCAGGAGATGATCTGAAAGGTGATTTATTAGCAAAGATGGGTATTTCCACCACTAAACCTCGATTCTCCGATGTTTCAATTATTGCACCTGCAATTGAGGCATTGTTGGACAGAAGGATGCGGTTCTCTAGAGGGCCCTCCACCCCATTTAAAGCCAAGAAGTACTGTATGGAGGATGTACATGTGCATATTGATGCTGATCTAGAACCGAGCTTGAAGGACCAGGTGCATACCTTTTTTGACGACCAAATTGGTAACAATGAGGGGAATAAGGAACTTAAAAAGTTAGGGACCAGTTCTCCTTCAGAAATAAAAATCCCCTCTGAAGGGACTACTAGGATGTCGGAATTTCTTCCGGCTTTGGTACCCTACCCTGTTGAACCACAAATTACCTTGTCGGCCCTAGAAGCCGAGGCAGAACGTAACTTAATTGAGTCCTCTGATATTGGAGCTGAGTTTCCGGTATTGTCTAGAATCCTGAATCTTCTAGATAAAGGACATGATCAGACGCATGTCCAACTTGGATATTCACACAGTTTGTTAACTGACCTTCTTACAAAGGTCAACAGAATAGAGGGGTTATTGTTCACGTGTGATATGGTAGCGGCTCTCTCTAAAGGGAAACAAAGAGTGAGCTCCTCACTGAACAATAAAGCCTCCCAAACACCCGCTGACCCACGATTGGGATTCATGGCGACAACTACTTTTGCTGCGGTTACGGCTGGTGATACTACCAAAAATGATTTGCCTGTAGCAGCAGAAATAAAACATCTAACTGAGCTGGTATCGGCCAATGCAGAGGCCATACAACAAATAATAGCCAGTATAACCAGGGGCGATCGTAGTGAACAACTTTTAGATGTTCAGATGATTAGTGATGATGTGATTGCTGTTCCGATTCCTTCGACACCTAACTTACCAAAAGAGGAACCTTTAGATAGTCCCTCAACTCTAACCAATTTGATTGATTTAGAAGATGAGGCTCAGTTAGGTCAGCAGGAATTGAGAACGCCGATGATTGAGGAACAGGTATATGAACCTGTCCTGTCAAGGAAACAGAAAAAAATGCTCCTGAGAGCTACAAAACGTAAAATAAATCAAGCAAAAAGCCTAAAAGCAAAGAACCAGCAAATGCCTCTTAAAGTCACTCTATAATCATTGAAGGTCGATCCAAAGAACTTGTCGCATGATGAAGAGAGGATTGATTTATCGCAACTGAATAAAGAGTCAAGGGCAGTATTGAGCATTGACATAACACATAGTCCTGCCGATCCACAGCAATTGCTGAATAAACACAACACAGGAAGAGATTTGGGGGAGACGGCTGCGAGAGAGCAGGGTTGTTCGCCCAAACAAAAACAAACGGACTTGATAAAGTTCTTTCCTGCCTTATATATAAAGAAGGCCTCCAATAAAATCAAGGTTGCAGCTGTAAATAAAAGCACGAAAATAACAGTTGCGAATAAACTTATTAAATAGTAAAGGACAGGCAGACTTGGATCGGCCAGTGATGAATCAACCCCCCCCTACAGCGGGACCTTCGTATAGTGCTAACAAAGCTCCTGTATTTAGGGCAGCAACTGATGAGGGGGACGAACTTGAAGAGTTGGGTGCTTTGCAAGGAAAGCACAGTATAAACAGGGACCTCAATAGGTCAAAATTAGAACCATTGATTCAGAGTGATGAGGTCTACGCTGAATCCTACTCTAACGATCAAGTGGCAATAAAAGACGGAATGTTTCTAACCCCTGAGATGCCTTCTATTATGGGATGGGAAAGCAAACAACTAAACTCTTCCAAAACGAGCTTAAATCGCTCGGCGTTGCTTAAAGCCTTTCAAGAAATCCCAGCACTACGTACGATTAGAAGTAATGATATAGATTGGGTTCATTTGGCTCACAATAATCCCACGCGGATGATATGTTGTGGCTATCAGTCACACATCATCATAAAAATGATTTGGGCTCAGCGTGAAGACCTGGAATTACTGGGATTACATCCTGTCTCTTTAATACCAGTGAACTTGCTGAAATTTTCATTACGACTGTTCCGGATTCCCTGCAAATAGCTAATGCAGTGGGTTCCCTACCACTGATCAATGAGGAGGTGCTGAAACAATTTATGAACCTAGCAGCATCCCTAACGGGTATGATGAGTATGGGGGCTTTGACTGCACCTGCCCCGCATCCTAAATTAGGAAGCAAATAGGATGAAAATTTGGGGATTGGGATTTTCTCGTGGAACTCATGCGGAAGTGCTAATTTAAGGTCATGGAATGAGACATTAGATAGGGACAGTCACCCTGGGATTTGTCTGATACAGGAGACTATGTGCATGGGTAACTTGGTCCTAGAAGGATTCAATGCTTATCTACAGCCTGCTAGAAGAGGTGGTCAAGGCCGTCCTGCTGGAGGCCTTGCTATATTGATTGATAAGCAGTTAAAACTAGAATCCTCTATTGTGTGGGCTGATGAAGCTTTACTGGTGGTGGGAATTGTATACAAAGATATCGTGGGTCAAGAGATTCTGATTGTTGACTTATATTGGAATGAGGTCGCAGTTTCTTTTGAAACAATCACTAATCGAATGAACCATATTTTCGAACAGGCTGTGATTCAGAACCTAACCCTGAATGTAATCATTGGAGGTGACTTCAATTCCACCTGTGTAGTCATAGATAAGAATGGGAAAGAGGCTATCCATGATGTAAAAAAAAAATCCCAGGTAAATGGTTTAAGGTGGTTGGAATTCTTTCTCCAATGGGACATTCAATGTGTCCCGTTCCTACCGGGGAGCGCTCATTATACCTGGGCTAGAGGTACCTGCGCGTCACTTATTGATTATATTTTTGTGTCTACTAGGCTCTTAGAATTAATGGACCCCATAGCGATTTGTAATCCTGGGAGGGAGATCATCTATCCTTGAACTCTAACCTTAGATTAAATGTGACACTTTTTGATAATATTCCCATGCTTACTGCAATTGAATTTGATCGCGCAGGAGCCACTATTAAGTGGACTTCTAGCACGTGTAATGAAGTTACCGCCAAAATCGAAAATGATATCTTGATCAACAGGAGTTGTGTCTCTTGTGGTATATCGGGGGTCATTGTTGAGATCCAGAATTCCATTAGAGTTACATTGCATATAGCTTGTTTGATGAAATATAAGGCTAGTAAGCCTATAATTACGCACCATCATCACTATAATTTAAAAGTAGTCGCTCTAAGGAAAGAGAAACGTACACTGCTTAGACAGCTTACTAAATCTAATGTTCCAAACGATGTTTTTAATGAAAGCAAAGCCCAAATTAACACGACCTACAAAAGACACCTAAAACTAATGAGGTATGAACTGAGAAATAAGGATAATCAACATCTAATTACTTTATTATTAAAGAACAATACTAGACTGGTGTGGGCTACCATGCGATCCCTGTTTGACAATACTGAGTCAATTGGAGAAGCGGCAATATCGGCAGTTGTCTGGATGGCGTTTATTAAGGCTACATTTACTAAACCTTCGGCTTTCTGCGGCTATAGGGATATTTTAATCTTTAGGCCTACCCGGTGTGGCTGCCCATGGACGATAGAAGACATAACTATAATCATCAAGAAATCAAAAGGATCTAGAGCCCCAGGTCCGGATGGGATTCCTCTGTGTCTTATTAAACTTAACCCGGACTTGTGGGCAAGAATGCTCAAAATAAAATTTGATGTGATTTACTGTTTGGGCTACATTCCTAAGTCGTGGTGTATGGCTATTATCATACCAATCTACAAAAAGGGCCAATTGAATGATCCGACCAATTATAGGCCGATAGCTTTGATGGATGCTGCAGCAAAGATCTTTACTAGTCTGCTACTCCAACAGATTAATCAGCACATCATAAAGTTCAATCTTCTCTCGAAATATCAGACTGGCTTCCGACGCCAAATGGGTTGTCACCTTAATGCGCCACTCATTGCTCATGCATACCAACAAACTAGATCTTATAAGGCAGGACCGGTATACATGGCGTCACTGGATCTCACTGCTGCATTTGATTCTGTAATTAGACACACTTTATGGACAAAAGTGACCAAATTTGAATTTCCTGAGCAGCTTGTGTCTATCATTGCTGCCCTTCATAAACAAACCACTTATCGAATTCGGTTGACTAGCAATGGGGCATTCACCAATCTAATTCCCACTGAGATCAGACTGAAACAGGGATGTAACCTTGCTGCAGTCCTCTTTCATTTATATCTATTAGACTTGGACGAGCAATGGATGGATGCCATCATTTTTCCAGTGAAACTGGGGGCAACTGCGCTAAATTGGTTGAGTTTTGCAGATGATTTGTTATTTTTTGATAGGACCCCCTTTGGGTTACAGACAAAATTGGCCCTGTTTCATTCCTTTGCTAGCAAACATAATCTTGAGATCAATCTTAAAAAATCCTTCATAATAACGTTTATTGAAGGTCGGAAAAAGATTGTTAAATTTGAATGGGGCCTGAATGGGATTGCTATTTCTAAATCCACTGCCATCCGCTATTTAGGCTACCAACTTGCTAGCTCGTACTCTTTGGAGGGATGGAAGATATTTGTGGCCGATAAGGCAAAAATGTTAACTATACAGATGAAAATGATTCATCATCGTCTGGGGAAATACTCTATGATCCCTATAATGAAATTTTATAATCAAAAGATTGAACCAATTCTATTGTATGCTCTAGATATATGTTTGCTTGATGTGGAACCAATTCTTGATGTGATCCAAGGTAAAATGTGGAAAACTGTTTTGGGTCTGGCTCACTCGATCCCAAATGTTATTGTGTGTCATGAGATGGGCTTACTACCATTATCAGTGAAATGGCACTGGCGACTTCTCAGGCACTATGGTAAAATGCTAGTGCCCCCCAAAGATTCACTCTATGAAGATCTAGAATCTATGATAAAGAAAGGATACCCTCCATCATTTCTAAAATACTTCAGATATCATTGGTGTTTATTGATTGACAAAAAATTAATGAATATCATACTTTTGGTGAATACGCAAAATTTACATGGCAGTGGGGACATCGGCCTATGTATCAGGCTATTTTTCCTTGCGAACGGCCCAGGAAGACGTATTTGAGAGTTTGCTTGAACCAGTTACTTACGAATGAGCGATTGATGTCATGGAAATCCTATAATAATTCACCTAATAATGGTCAATGTAGATTCTGCAATGATAATACCATGTTGGAAACATTGAAACATCTGACAGTTTACTGTGTGTATTTTGAATCTATAAGAACCCACATACTTGGTAAATATCTTTACACAGTATCTACCCTAAGCAGAGAGGCCCTCTGGCAAAGATGCATGGTAGGGATGAATCAAAGCCTCATTATTGGTTTAACAAATTTCTTAACAATTATTGAAAAAAAATTGTCAGAAAAGCTCCCAACTGAAAGTGATGAACCATGAGCTACTTATCAAGATGGCTTCAATAGAGGAATATTGTGTTTGTACTAATTTCTGCACCAGCTTGGGTAGTGCTTTTGAAAGTTGTAGCCCTATGTAAATGTTTTTGTGTGCAATTGGGATATGAAATGAAATGAAATGAATTGAGTGTTTTATACCTCTGTCAAGATTCAAGTAGTGAACTCTGGACTTTTAGTATGTGATGTTGATGCCTAAAAACAGTCTAGTGATACTAGCTGTGGTCTGCTATGTTGATGTATAATCAATAGTTTTTAGATTCTTAGGAAATAATCTATGTAGAGATGTTGTCTGGGTTTGGATGTAAAGGAGGGTGCTTGTTATGATGTATGTGAATTATATGAGATATTATTGTCTTGTTTGTTATGTTTTAAAAGAATTTTGTAAAGGTTTGTAAAACAAACCATAAACAATAAAAAAAAAAAAAAGGACATAACGTCCGAGAAGCTACTCACCCTCATCCTTCCTACCCTCAACAACGTCATTGATTCTTGCTCACACCCCACTACCTTAGCTGACACTTACAACCAGGTGGTGCTTTCAGCTATAAATTCCATCGCCCCTTTCAAACTCAGGAAACCCAAACAGCATACGCACCTCAATTTGTGGTTCACACCACAGCTAAGACTGCTTCGCAAAGAGAAACGCAGCGCGGAAACACGCTGGAAAAGTCACCCTTCTGATGCCCACAAGGACGGACTCTTCCTAGCTAATCTTAACTACAAAGAAGCCATACTCCAGGCCAAAAAAGAGTCTTACAATAACTGCATCTTGTCAGCACAATCCAATACTAAAGAATTATTTAAAATTCTTAAGGAATTTTAGTCTCCTGCAGTACCTCCAGACTCTTGCACCAAGGACAGCAATTGGTGTACCAATATACAGACAGCATTCCTGGACAAAACTGCATCCCTCCAAACTAAAATTAGAGGTAAACAAAACTCATTAGAGTCGGACAATCCTCTGACCATTTCTACGACTGGTACTTGCCAGGCCAACTTGAACTGTAAACCGTTGGCCTTCTCCCCTCTTACTATTTCTGAAGTAGAAGGAATTATAAACAATCTTAAACGCTCAAACTGTCAAGGTGACCCATGCCCGGCTCCTATCATCAAGGAAGCCTCCCACGATCTAGCCCCCTTCATCAAGGCCTTCATAAACACCTCAAGGACGCCTAGGTGATCCCACTACTCAAAAGAAACATCCCTTGACCCCAACATACTGACTAATTTTAGACCTATCATCACGGTCCCTTTCCTGCTCAAGATTCTAGATCATGCAGCTTATCTGCAGATCCAAGAACATCTTGAATCTAACATTCTCCTTGGGCTAAGACAATCCGGCTTCCGCCCTAAACACGGAACTGAAACAGCCTTGATCGATCTGAAAATTCAAATAGAGATCCTAAAAGACAATGGGAAATTAGCGTTACTCTTACTTCTTGATCTCTCTGCGGCATTCAATCTGGTAAATCACCAATTACTTTGCCAACATCTTAAATCTGCGGCCCATTTTTCGGACTCTGCCAATGCGTGGATCCACTCTTTCCTAAGTAACAGATCCATGCAGGTTTTCTCTCCTATAGCATTAGCTGACCCTTCTCCTATACACTGCGGCATACCACAAGGCTCTTGTGTGTCGCCAACACTTTACAACGGGTTCACCAAACCTCTCTTCGATATGCTTGATTATCTGGGTGTCTCCTACACTAACTATGCGGATGACACCCAGATACTCATTCCCATTACTGGTGATCACACAGCCGATACCAAATCCGTGAATGACGTCTACCTGGTTATTCAGGCCTGGATGGCACTACACGAACTCTGCCTCAATGGCGACAAGACTGAGCTCCTATGACTAGGCTCAACTCAACGTCTTAATAAACTAGACCAGGCCTTCAAGTCTTTCAACATTGATGGCAATGACATTAAGGTCTCCAAGGACACAAAAACTCTAGGCGTCTATCTGGACTCTGCTCTCTCACTGAACAGACAAACTAATGCAGTAAGGTCGGCCTCGGCCTATACCTGCAAACTCATCACTGCCTGCAGATCCTTCTTAAACTCCAACAACTGCATTACCTTGGCAAGAAAATTCATTATGTTTAAGATCGACTACTGTAGTGCCCTTTACTTGGGGACCAGTCAGTCCAACCTCAACAAACTACAAACAACCCAGAATAATGTCATCAGGGCGGCTCTCAATATCCCTAGGCACTCCCATATCTCTAACGTCAGATCAGGTCTACGCTGGCTCCCAGTAAAACAAAGAATCGCCTTGAAAACCCTAGCCTTGACACACAAATGCTTGGACAACAAGGCCCCACCATACCTCTCCACCCGTCTCACTCTCCATCCCTCCACACGACCCACTAGAACTCCACAAATTCACAGCCTCATTTTGCCCAGATTCAAACTCCAAAAAGCCAGAGGAGTGAGCTTCCCTGTTTTAGCCTCGAAGCTCTGGAACTCCCTTCCTGTCCCCATCAGAACTGAGCCTTCTTTTCAAACCTTCAAGAATAAAACCAAATCTTGGCTCTTATAAGGTCTGGCCTTAAACACCAGGGTCGTTCTGCTTTCTTGTATATTTTGTTTATTTACCCAATTATTTTTATTGCTTAAGGATGTATATTTTGTATATTTACCTGCTTATCTTTACTGATTATGTCTGTATATTATTGTATTCATGATTCCTCTACGAGACTTCTGCTCCCCCGCATCTTCTTGTAAACAGGGGGAGCCTGAATTTCGTGCCATTGACCCTTATAGTATGTACTGTAACTGTGTATGCAAGACTATGCGCCCAGATGCCCTCGGGCCTGGCTGCGCTTTACAAATAAACTAAATACAAATACACAAGTGAGACAGTCTTCAATATGTGCCTGGCCTGTAAACCGTCCAACTTATCTGAACAGTTTCCAACTGGGCTAGGTTTTTCTAGTAATGGCCTGCATGTAGCTGACATCTTGTGTTAAAAATTGCCAGCCGGGTGAACCCTATATGTGTAAAAAAGAACTAAATCAGAGTTTTTGGGGCACTTTACTTTATGCAAAAAGATGCAGGGTTGAGGAAGTTTCATGTCTTCTGGACTAGGTGGGACAACGAGCAGAACGAGGGACGTATTGCTTAAGAAACAGTACATATCTCACCTTTATAATTAGGGAAGTAGTCACTGAGGTCAGAACCATTAATCTTCTCGGCCAGAATGTCAGTCTTGTTCAAGAAGAGGATGATGCCAATGTTCTTCTGCCAGTTGGGTAGGAGCAGGATATTGTTGAATAGAGCTAAACTCTCTCGCATCCGGTTCTACATGGAGAGACAATAACCCAATTAAGCTATCTCAAAGCAAAACCAGGCAGGATGTAATCCGGCAGGTATTGACACAAGGAAATTCAATATCATGGACAAAACCCAGTTAAAGGTCATCAAATGTATAAACAGAATAATCCTATTCAAAGTTTTCTTGCAAACATAATTTTGCTGCTTGGTTAAATGAGGGCCAGAACAGCACGAGAAATATAGGCGAATTAAGACTGATCCCTTTTAACATGGATTAAGCCTATTAGTGAACACATTCTATAGATATTTTAACTCTGCCAAATAGATCATGATTCTTATCAATCTTTGAATGCTGTCATTATATAACAGTTCAAATTAATTGCCATTATATATCCCAACTGCATTCAATCAATTAGGTAAAAAGTGTGTAGTCTGAACATAGGTAGCTGAAGAAGGATTTTGAAAATAAAAATGCTTGAAAGTTCAGTGCTTAGGAAATAAAGGTACTTGACAAGTGGGGATTGGGAACTGTATATACAGAGGAACAGATGAATGAAATAGCAGTATTTGGTTTACAGGGTCAATGGGGTCGCAAAGCGATCTCCCTCTATGTTCCGAGATAGGATTGCAATTTATAAATCCTGTTTGCACACTCGTTCTTACATATTTAATAATTGTGAAGTGGTACTTGATCTCCAACGGTCTCAGTGGCAAAGGAGAGCCGTTGGAGTGCCAGGTGGCCTCCACACTACTATGGAGTATAATCTATCACACTCTTGCACTGGAACTGGCCCCAGCAAGCCAGCAGAAGATGGGCCACGAAGAAAAGCTAAATCTGAGGTTTCTCCCTGGCGACTGTAAGAACACACAAATAAGAGCAGAGAGACAGCGATGCACAGAGCTGGACTGTGCACAAACGAACCAGCCACAAAGCAGAGCCTCTGGAGCACTCTTTTATTAGGGAACACTTCTATACTTAGACTAGCAGATTTAAATGTAATGTTGTCCATTCCCTCCGATCTAATATCTGCTCTTCACAAGTTACATCACTTTAGCCAGGTATCCCCTTCCAGGGTCTTAGGCTCTACCAAACATTACTCTGGGTGTGACATTGAGCTAATCCCCAACCTGTACTGTGGTCAGATTGTGTTATACATGTTGTTGTTTATATGTTATCCTGATGCATGGAAGCAACAATGGGGATTAGGACAAGAGATAAAAAACGAGTCTTCATCTCATGATATGATATGGCATATGATATGGCATTTATAATCTTGAGATGTCACTGCTAGTAAAGAAGTATCTTCAAATACACTTGGATAATAAATCCCCAAGACTTCATCTGGAATCATTTAATACCATCATGAAGCAGTGCTTGGTGGCAACTGTTCCTGAATTCCTTTGAGGGGGGCTTGTTTTGTCCAAGCTGAGGAGAGAGGTAATTCTAAAATAAATGGTGTAAACATCCTCCTGAATGAAATAATGTTTGTTACTAACACTTCTGAAAATGTAACATTGTGCTGCTGTTAAGACAGCCAAACGTACTTTACTCACAAACAGAATCCTCTTGTAAAGTGGGGATGTTAAAAAAAATATTTTTTTTATCAAGTTTTCTTCTACTTCACGCTCTGCACAATGCAAACTACTCAAACACAGTTCAACATTTTTATTTAAACAATATAAACTTGGGTTAAGCATTATATCAACACCTCCGACACCCACTTTGGCTAATACTGATTGTTACCAGTCAGGATCTCACACAAATATTCCTGATACTTGTGCCCCTGATATTACAAAGTGTATGAACTCACTTATTAGCAGGCGGAATGCTGTGAGATAAATAAATAAATAAATAAGCCTCTTCAAAAAACGCATTCTGGGCTCAGAATATCCAACTTGACATCTATATTAACAAGCATTGTCAAAGCCAATAGTGTTGGCGTTTTCTGCAGTTCTTTGCATTTATAGGCAACAGTATGCAACATTTAAAGGGAGAATGTGAGAAGGGGTGCAGGCGTGCAAGAGAATTAGAAGTGGATAGAGAAAGGGAGGAAGGCATTGAGAGAGGGTTCTATTGATGATGAGTAAGAGGACATATGAGTGAAAATGGTGAAAATGGGAGTACAGGAGAAAAATCGAAGATGTGAGAGAAAAAGTAAGGGCTGCAAGCAAAGGTGAGATTTGGATAAGGTGGAATGAGGGCACAGTGCACAAGAGGATATCCTCAAAGTAGAGCGAGAGAGTAAGAGCACAAAGACGGGCCTGAAGAGAGCGTATGACAGGACAAAGGTGAGAGAGTCAGCGCACGGACAGAGTGAATTAAAAGGCAAGGAGAAAGAGTGACCAAATGGAGAGAGTGACAGTGCACACAGAGAGAGAGTGAGAGGGACAGCACACGTAGGGAACGATCACGTGACAGCATATGGGCAAAAAGAGCACCTGACAGCGCACAGAGAAAAAGGGCCTGATCCTGTCACCCTTCTGTCCATAAATGTACATACACTCTGTGCGTTTCGGGAAAATAGTTTTTATAACAGTAAACCAGTAATCCTGACAAATTACAATTAATTAAACCATATTTCATATCTCACATCCGTGTTGCACAGATATTTAATAATTCTGGTATTGTGATTTCCCCCTAAAACATAGGATAAAAAGCCAACCAATCTTCATTGTGTTTGTTGTATAATATACTGACAGAACAATCTACAGCCTTGACCACTAATCTTTGTCAGTACATCTTAACAAGCCCGTCCTTCTTGGGTCATTAGTAGGGACTTGCCACCCATTCCTACCTTAGTACTGCCTAAACGCACACACGCATTCTCAACTCCGAGGACTAATCTCTCATACCTCGTCTCCAAGGGCATTCACCTACAGCGCTTTGGTGCTATACAAATGGCATTTTACATTACATGGAAGCTGAAATAGAGATTGTGCGCCTCATCAGGGGTTGGCTGGTGCAGTAAAAATGCAGCAGTAACGCTATTATAGCCGTTTTTACTGCTCAGCCCAATCCAGAGTTTGGGCGGAAAGCTGGAGATTTACCAGCTTTCCACCCATTTTCAGTGTTATTACCACCAGCGCTATTACTGCGGGCGGTAAGAGCATCGAAAAGCCCTGTACAGTCCTGTGAACTAACAGCACTACAGCAACTTGGGATCCAGCACAAATAGAGCCAGTCTGAGTTGCGGTAACGCTAATAGCGTTGGGCAGTATCCTGGCACAATTAACGCCGGGATACTGCTCAACTCCTGATGAGGCCTGGTCTACTTTTGCAAGTCAGTATCCAGCCCAGAATAACTCTCTTCCTTTCAGGCCTGCTTCTAGGGAGTTCATAATGGTGCTCGCGCTCTTGGCCGCCAGCCACCTCCTTCTGCCCACCATAGCAGAACGCATATCACGACAGCCCCTGCGCTTTTATTTATGAGGGAGCATCAGGAACTCTGCATATACTGGCTCAAGTATGATGTGGGAATGTTATGTATGTTTATTTGCACCACCATTGTGCCAATGATAAAATGCAGAGTAGCCACACAATGGAGACCTATGGTGTGGGCATCATCCGGGTTATTGACATTAGCTCATGCGTCAGGTGGCAGGGTATCTTCCTGTTTGCCTATAGCCCTTTCATTGCATTTTACTTCTGGAGATTTCACTGTGGTAAGCTGGTTTGAGGGTAAATATGGGAGTTTGACGGTGCGGCTTCGGCAGAAAGGGGTGTGGAAGAGGAGGTAGAGGGCTTGAGGGGCTGGCCCTCCATCAGTAGAAAACGCAGGGAAATGTCATAGAGCCACGAGGCAGGATGCTAATCACACACTTACTGTTTTACCACTGAAATACCACATTCAAATAAATACCGCATTTTTTTACTGTAACCGCCATGCTCGTGACAAGGCCCAGTGTCAATTCCTGATATCCGGGGATCACGAGAGCACCCGCAATATTCAAAGTTTAATACATCCTTGTTCCGAACCCACACGCTTCATACTGGGTTCTAATAGTAATTCATGTTTTTCTGATCTCACACTTGTTGATGGTGCTCCATCTACAGGCGCGCTGCTATCCAATCATCTGCTACCCAGATTAAGACAGCTCACACTGCTGGCAATAACAGGTGGAAATATGTTATCAACGTAGAAAAGATGAGAGCCCTAGATAGCATCACATATTGTTCTAATTACAAAATAACCGGAAGAGGCCCCGAAAGATTAATCAGAAAGCAGGGCTCTTGAGAGCGCTTTCCATCGCGTGCAGCTTTGAACACGTGCAAGCCATGGCTACCTTCTAGCACGTGAGAGATTACTGAAGGATTGCGGCAATGCACATACTGCTGAGATGGAAAGGCTGCTTGTAATATTCCCTGCTTGCCCCCTGCCTGAGTGGCCCCAGTTGGCCACATGGTAAGACGCCGGAACGCGGGCCTGCTGTGGCTCCTGTGCTTCTTATCCAAACATTTCCTTCTCAAGAAAGAAAATACAGTACACATAGGGCCTCATTCCGACTTTTGAGGTAACCACGCTGCCTTCAAAATCGTTCTGACGCTGCCCTGGTGAATGGAGTAATTACCGGTCCATTCCAAGGTTGGAGGGACCGGTAATTCCCCATTCACCAGGGCCCTTCCCCATTCCCATTGAGCTCCTATAGGGCTCAATGGGAATGGGGAAGGCGCTAATAACGGTACCGTAAATTACGGTACCGTTATTAGCACTAAAGTCCCTTTGCGGGTCCCGTCCCTAACGCCTGCTAAAAGCAGGTGTTAATGAAGGACCCGCAAAGGGAACTCGCAGTAGGGCGGTAAGGGTTTAACGTCACCGGTCTCGTTACTGGTGACCGTTAACCCTTACCGCTCCCTACTCGGAATGAGGCCAATATATACACTTTAGCAAGACGACTGCTGTGCTGCAGGGCACAGACAGTAAAGAAAGCAGCATTGGCAGCCAAGCTTTCACTAACATTGCAAACATGTACAGGCGATGGGTCAACATTAATCCGCCTGACACATACAAAGTGAAAGTCGGCAGCATCGGGAAAGCCAAATCACCGCCTACATTCGTTTGACTAACATTAAAAATAGGTGCCTGCTGCGGGTTGACATTAAACCGCCATGGCACATATTTCTAAAGATAGTAAAACAATGCCGCCAACACACATTAACAAATGCAAACAAAACATAGCTTTCAGCTCTCTTCAAATGTACAAAAACAAAATGGCTTACTTCTACAAACAAGCGCACACTGCCCATTCAATCACATCACTAACTGTGTGAGGCAGGCATGGTATCACAAGTAAAAACAGACACAAAGATACAAGTTTCAACACCTTTATTAAGTTTGACTGGGGTTGGAGACTTCCTAGCTGGCCCTAATTTTATAATGGGACCAGTCTCTTCCATCAAAGTAAATAAAATGGGCCAAGTCAGTCAGGCAAACAAAGGAAAAATTTGGTCAGAAACCTATACTTGCCCTCACATTTCACAATAACTAAGTGTGGGAAAATGTATGAAAGTAAAAGAGTATCAAAAGAATGTCAGAATAGCAATTAAAGTTGCTCACCACTCCTTTCCCCAAATTCAGTTCAGTGGGGTTCTTACAAAGTTCCTTCAAGGTGGGTAGTATGCACAGTTCAAAGATTTCCCATCGCCTATTTCAATGTCAGTTCAATATGCATCACAGTTCTCTTCAATGGATTCTTTCTGGCTTCCCTCACCCAGTTTCACACTGGTCAAACAAACAGATATTCACAAAGTTCCTTCTCAGTTACTCTCGCAGGCGGCCCTTGCCTGTCTTCAAACACTTAAACATTGCTGAAACACTTTACAGCTAAACAGCTCTGCTTCCTAGTGCTAGGAGAGAACTCTCCTCCCCAAACTTTGTACTTCTCTTCACAATGTTTACCTGTCAGAGACCTTCACAACCGCATAATATTATCACCCCCATGCGTTACCACTCCAACAGCAGGGTCCTTTTTATTATCACCTTACCATAGACCTTCGTAATCGCTCAGTATTCTCACCTTATCTGTGCCTCTTGCACTTGGTTTTGTAGAACGGACCCTCGGCCACTCTGTTCCTTATTTCACAAAAATATCCATTCACTTTCACATTAGCCTTTCAGGATCTCTGCAAACTCTCTTTCCCTTCTGGCCTTCCCTTCAATGGCTTTCAACACAATTTGCTTTCATTATTCACTGTTCTACTATCTTTCAAGAAACGTTTAACAACGAGCCTTCTCACATGACACCGCTCCGTTACTTTGTTTCTTACCGGCTCCCTCGCCGGCCAAATACATTCAAGCTTTCAGTTCAAGGGGCATCATTACGGGTCTGGCGGTAAACCTGCCAGTGCTACCGGCGGTGGGTTGCTGTCGTACCCTTAAATAACTACTGGAACCTGACTTCCCGGTGCCACCGGGCTATTCCAAGTCCGGCGGCCAGGAAGTCAGGCACCAGCAATTTCGTTAATCCCCATTCCCATAGAGTCCAAAAGAACTCTACAGGAATGGGGACACGGAAGCACCAGCACCGCTGCTAACGGTTGCCAGTGCTTCCGTGACGGCTTTGCCTGCCGTGACCGCTGTGCCCGGCAGGGTCAGACCTCTCGGGCACAGCGGCTCCAGCAGGGAAACTTAGAATGAGGCCATTGTCTTTGTTCTTCAATGCATAGCCTTGCGTGTAACACTTCCACAATCGTGCGTATCACAAACCGGGCTCTCCCTTTCTTTGAACTCACCTCAACTCAAACTTGAGCAGAACCACCTCTGGTTCCAGAAGCAACTGAAGACCTTCCTTTTCGCTTCCGCTTTCTCTCTTCCTCTCCCCTGCTGATGCACCGACTGCTCAGCGCACTGGTCATCTGACCACCCTCTGAACTCAGGTCCAGGCTCCTGCATGTCCCGTTGTCCTTGCACTGCCTTCGGGCTCCCCAGTACTTAAGCATCTGTATCTGCTACCCTACAGTCCCTTCTCTCTGCACTTATGAGCCACCCGCTGGCTGTACTTGTCAGTTAAATGCACTTACCTCCGGCACTTCTCCCCTTACTCTTCACTGCACTTGTGTGATCTGAATGACGCAAGCCTAGTTAGATGGTCATTTTGTCCTCCCTTGTTTCCCCCTCCTTGTCTTGTTGTGCCTAGAAACACTTGTATACAGGTGCGTTATAAATGCCACATCATATCACCCGCTGAGATTACTTTCATGCGTCTTTCTGCTTTCAGCTCGTCAAGGTCAGGGTCTTGGCCAACTGCCCCTCAGACACTACCGGGCGGCCTCCCGGCCGAAGGGAGGAGACTAGAAGTTTGCTAGTGCATGCAGGAAAGGTACTAGCCGGCCCCTCAGCTCCCTTCTCTGAACTCTCCTGGCTTCTTGGAGATACGGCTCCCTTGCAAGGCTTTCTCCTGCCTCAACGCACAAGCTGTCAGTGACTCAGCATCCAGTTCTCCCAGGTCTGGTTCTTGGCAGCGCTCTTAGCTGCTCCTTCATCTTGCCACCCAACTTGCCTTACTTCTTGGCACCTGTCTCGCTATCCTGGTCTTTTTGTGCTCCACCTTTTATAGTTTGGAAAACGATCCATGAGTTTCAGGTGTGTGTGATTGTGACTGAGTGCCTGACCCTGACTGACCTCATCAGTGGGACAAGGTCAGCACATGTTACCAGTGGTAATCTTCCTCGTCTCAGTATTTGGACTGATAAGGAAAGGAGGGGAGTTATGGAAGTTGTAGTGTTCCATAAAGGTAGAGAGAAAATGGGGTAAATAATTGTTGGGAAATGGGGGATACCATGTCTCACCTTCTGGTGTCTCCTCCCCCACTCCCTAATGACCCCCTACCAAGGTGATGTGCCCTCTTTTGTCCTGCCCCCCTAAAGGTCAGGATCCAATAGCGATGGCTCTTCCCTGGCCACCTGAATAAGGGATCCCCAGGGACTGATTTGTGAAACACCTTCAGGTTTTTCACAACAGCCAATCAGGTGTTCCGTATTTCAAAACACTGACCAATCCCCCACAAGTCACTAGATGTACATTTCCGCAGCCATTTTAAACCAAAACGAAACAAAAAAGTACTGTAAAATGTGTAACATAACTTGAAAGCAGCAGTAAATATATTTTAAAGCATCAATCAGGTCAAATAACTTTTAAATAACATTAACAAAAATGGCTGACAAATTCACCATACAGTACAAAGTGCAAAAAGAGGTGTGATTGAAGAGAAAATGGGTGGGAATGGGAGGAAAATTCTATAGATTTCACTTAGCAATGGGCGTCATAGCCAAACTACATAAATCCATCCTCATATGTCATCTTCACTGAAAAGCAATACAAACCTACATACAAAACAACTTTTTCAAGCTCTTATGTCAACGCTCTTATTTTAATGACAATAGTTTCAGCTTTAAAGGTAGCATTTTCAGTGCCACCTACTAGCCAAAAATAAAAATGCCTAACAAGGTACCAGTTAGACAACTTTCAAGGGCCACTTGATCCCTCCCAGTCTAGCTTTCACCTTAAAAATAGGAAAGCAACTTCTATGATTTCTCTAAAATATGATCATGCAGTTTGTTGCTGGAGGTTGACTTTGGGCCTCATTACGACTCAGGCGGTAAGGGTTTTACGGCGGCGTAAACAGCGCCGACCCTTACCGCCTGAGTACGAGGTCCCTTAGCGCCATGGCGGACTTAACACCTGCTTTTAGCAAGTGTTAAAATCCATGGCGCTAAGGGACCATGGAGTTAATTACGCCACCGTAATTTACGGTGGCGTAATTAACGCCTTCCCCACTCGCATTATGCCCTATGGGGCAAAAATGGGAATGGGGAAGGGTAAATGGGGATTGGGGACTTACCGCTACGCCAAGGTCGGAATGGGGCGGTAAGTCCGCCAACCACCATGGCGTAAACTGCGTTTACGCCATGGTGGTAAAGTCACGGCCCAGGCGGTAACTTACCGCCTGGGTCGTAATGAGGCCCTTTGTCTGTACAGTAGCGAAGCTCTATAGCAGGATGGTGAGCGCATTCCCATTGGCCCCCTTGAGGCCAAGTGGGCGGGCCATATCACGCCACACACCTAGAACAATGGGGGAAGAGTGGGTGGAAGAACTAAAGCCAGCACAACTGCAATTTGTACCAGTGAAGCCCCAGGTACTAGCTCCCAGATGTGGGCAGGCTCCCCTGACATAAGTTTTATATGGAGTAATCAAAAGCAACAGATCCCATACATGACCTCAGCTCACCTCATTTCCCATCACAGATGGCAGTGTTAATTTTTGCCTGAGACCAGCCTCTGTTCTACACTGGAACAAACATTTCTGAATAGATGCACGCCTCTCAACTACATCACCCTACCACGATTTGCTCAGTAGTGAAAAAAAGCCCTTGTGTTAAACATTTTAAGACTATTCCCTTTTGTAAACCCTTCTGACAGGTCCCAAGCTACCATTTCATTGATTATATGGGCTGGTTAACAGCGTGGCAGAGTTATCTGAGGGCAGGGCACCCTCAAAACCCTGCATGGGGGATGGCGGCACGGGGGGAGGAGATACCACTAGCCCACCAGGCAGGGATTCTTATATTGAAATAAGGCCTCGCAGCGAAAGGGGAGAGTATCGACACACAAAGAGGGTGGAGATTAAAAGCCTTTATGAAGCCTCCCCAAGCCCTCTCCTCTTACACCCCCTGCAAAGAAGGTAAGTGTTTGGTCTGGTGCAGTGGGCCAATCAGGGGAGGAGGAAGGAGAGGGAAATACAAGGAAGGAAGGCAGGCAAGGGGGTTAGTGTTGGTTTAGTAGAATACGGTCAGGAGGTAGAAGGACGACCAAAAGACCAGAGGAGCACAGAGAGAAGGAGTGTGGAGATTGTTGGAAAGAGGGGTCTGCGGAGTGGTTGTACATGAGTGAGAGGTGTGAGTGAAGTAGTGGTAGAGTAGGTGGTAGAGTAGAAGTAGAGGAGAGTTAGTAGTGGTTGGAAGGAGAAGTAGTTGTAGCAACAGCAGCATAGAGGTAGTAGAAGTAGTTGAAGTGGTAGCAGTGGTAGCAGTGGTAGCAGAGAGGTAGGAGGAATAAAAGAGGAGAGATCATAGTAGTGAAAAGTGGTAGTGGTAGTACGGGTGAAGAAGTGAAGTAGTCGCAGAGAGAGCGGTAGTAGAGAGTGGAATAGTAGTGCAGTAGTCAGAAGTAGAAGTGAGTGGAGGAGTGACGACAAAAGAGGTTAACATCTAAGGGTGGAGGTAGGCGGAGTGACAGAAGCGTGGTGGTGAGGAGAATGCATTAAAACCCCAGAGTAGGGGGACAAGGTGAGAATGGGCACGTGTGTTGAGCAGTTTTAACGGAGTGACAGTAAGGCACCATTTCCCTAAAATTCACCTGCACACTAAGCAGGAATAGGAAAGGGAAAGTTAAAAGATCCCTATGGGGTCAGCTAGCCATTGCCTCAGGGAAGCCATCTTGCAGAAAAGACCAAGCACCATACAGTAGGAGTTAAAGAGCCGTAGAACTGATCAGATTTAAAGACGTTTGGGATAAGGTGGGGGTAACCTAAGGGAGACTAGCGAGTGAGGGACGGCCCTAGCGCGAATGCCCAAAGAGCAATTTGCCCTATATTTTTGGTGATTTCAACTAAGCTCACCACTTGTATAGCATCCCCAAAAAACATCCTTGAAGCCTTCTTAAGGTGTTAGAGGGTTTATAGTGTCACAGTTATTTCTATTTTGGCTTATGCTAATAACGTATTCAATGTACTATCAAATTTCATGCTACACTGACTGGTCTGGGCAATGGAAGACCCCAAGACCCACAAATACAAGAGACACCTTTAGATGCCCCAGAAGGAGGTGAGCTGCTTTATTTAGACCCTTTCACGAACACAATGCGTGAGCTGAAGCTTGCTTTTGTAACCCTAGAAAGACAGTCAGAAGCATAACCAAGTTCCCAGAGATATGGTGGGTCACAAACCCCACCTACCTGGGTGAAAAAACAAGCAGATGGATAAAATTCATTAAACAGGAACCCAACAAATCCATCCAAGCCAACAGAGTGATCACAAACTAAGGACTAAGCAAACAAATGTTTCCTACGAAAGCTCTGCTACAACCCTCATCAATAATATATATTTTATTTATTGTCAGCAAAACAATACCATTACAATACAGACACTAAAATACACATTGTTTCATGAAATACGAAAAAAAGAGAATAGCAGTAAAATATAAAAATATAAAATAGTAAAATTGCAATGAAAATGAAAACCGATTACAAAATTAGTTTAGATAAAAATCTACTTCTGATGAGTCAGGCAAAGTAGATAAATTGAGCCACAGCCAATTGAACCCGTCTTACATCAGTGGTTTGGCACATAAAAATGACAGCCTACAGTCCCTTACCTCCAGAACACGAAAGCATGTATAATGTCCTTTTTTCCTAAGGTGCTTCATTTTAGGACAAAATAAAAGAAAATGCATTACAGTCTTTTTCTGATATAGTCACAAAAAATCCCATGAGGATTAAGAGTACATTTCCAGGCTACTGTAAACATTGGCACTGAAAATACCCATGAACTAAAGTCTGGAAATGAAATGGATACTAAGGATGGGGAACAGGATGCCAGGAACAGTTGCTGTTTTTCTGCTGGGAACATTTATATGTAAATATCAATCAATCAATGAGCCTTCCTTCACTTGACCCTCCCGGGCCTCAAACTGCCAATACTAGCAGTCTTTCTCGTACAAATCTACTGCATCACCTCTCTTTAAGCTTCTAGGATGTATCCCAAAATCAATTGATCCCAACATAAATAAGCCATTCTTAAACTAACAACGTCAATCGGCCCTAAGACAATTTTCCAAGGATAGGCTATCTTCAAGAGCCTGTCTAAAAGATTACGCATTGCATTTGGGTCACAGGCGTGCCCAATACTTGAGTACTTTAAGGGAAGCCTGATCTACGATGGAGATGACACCTTCTTCAAATCTCACAGAAAGTAACAGGACACCTACCGGAAGACCAGTAAGTTGCTGGTAAAACTTATTATCACGAAGACCAAAGGATTTAATTTCACAGAGCACCAATATTTGGCCCCATACAAAGCTGATAAAGACTTTGCTTAGTAGGACCAGAGTACAAGAATAGTTACAGAAACACCAATTTTTAAATTCAAAGCAAGAATACTTCCAGAAACCCAACTAAAGGTAGAGCCTGATTTATTTATTTGTAGGATCCAGGAGCCATTCCATTCGCCACCAAATTAAAAACACATATTAAATCCTGCAACCTATAATTCAAACCTACATTTCCTAAGCCAAAGAACAATCATTTTATGCAAATCGACTATGAAAACTCCCTCCATACCGGTCTTCATCAATTCTACTTTAGCCCATCCAAACAAAGCTGCCCAGATGATCTTCAACCTCAAGCCTCGTTGTCACAATTATTTTGTGCTGGCCCCACTTGATAGACTCCCTGTCACCTCCTGAATCAAGTTGAAGTTGCATGGCCTTACACACAGGATCCTCCTTGATCAAGAGCCTGAATTCCTCACAAAATGAATCCCACCCTACCAGCAACAAGAGATCTCAGATCCTCCACTCTCCTACAGGTTCCTAAATTCTCCAAACAATGCTTCATCCCTCCCAACCTCTTGTACTCTTTTCCTCCTAATCTTCCAACTTGAAAACCAACACCATATGCAATCCTGGTTCCCTCTCAACAACCTGATCTTCTCACAATCCTTGTAAATAACCCCCACCCTCCTGGACAGTCCGCCTTTGGATCATGCACTCTAAACCGAACGTCATAAAGCATGAGCATAATAAAAGAACCGTTAAAAAATAGATAATCAAACAATGGGACTGTTTCTAGTAGCATCCTGTTTAATTTCACAGGATGCTGCATGTGATATCGATTTCCCATCAGCATCACTTTGGTTTTCAAGATGTTCATTATTAGCCACTTGTTCTAACAATAAAACGTAAAGACCAGCAGCAAAGAATGAACAACCTTCTCAGTCTTTGCCAATTAAACTGCATAGCCTTCATTTATCAATAAAAGGAATATTAACTCCATTCAGCAATGAAACACATCCAATTTTCGAAGTTGGATGCTTAGACTGTGAGCTCTGAGCTCAGACTTCCCAGATGAGTTGTGGAGGGCAGCGGGACCACCTGGTGCGGTTTGCGCACTCCATCGATCCGAGCATCCAGCACATGCTCCACAGTGAAGTTGCAGCATCCAAGGCGGGCACGAAACAGTATATTGCAGCCCGATCCCAGGGGCGCTCACAGCCTATGTGGGAGGTGCGGGCAGAAGAGGGAACGTCGAGCCACAGGCAGAGGGGTTCGGCCAGGCAGCAATGCAGGCAGGTACCCGGGGATCAGGAACAGCAGATGAGGGGAATAACAAGGAGCGGGTGTCCCGCAGATGCCTGAACCCAAGATGGTGCTCTCACATGCCTAAAGTCAAGATGGCATCCGCACATAGGGACGAGTGAGTCGATAAGGAGGCCCTGGAAACAAACAGCACCCAAGTGGTAAAGAGGGCAGTGATATTCTGAAGCACCCTGAGGCCTCAGACTGGTAAGGAGAGAGAAGGCTTGTGGGTGGACTAGGGGAGCCAGGAACAGAAGACCACCAACTCCATCTGGTGCCAGGCCATAGTGTGGTTGAGCAGGCTCGGTCCTAACTTGTAGCATCACAGACTGTCCTTGAGGCCTGCCCGGGGGCCGTCACATGCAGGCGAAAGGAGGCGGCTGGGGAAGGGGAGCCGCAAGAACCATACACCATTGGAGTCACTGTGGTATAAGGAGCCGACTAGGCGAATGTCAGGCATGAAACACAATGCTGAGCAGGCGCAGGGAGAGGAGGTGCAGCTCAGACAGCAGAAACAGACGATATGGCCCAGGAAGGTGCGACACAAATCCTTCAACAGGCAGGACCTGCTAAGCTGCATGAGGACTCATGATACGGGAAAATGATTCACGGATCAACTTCAAGCGACGGCCTACACAATCACCTCGTTCATGACAGAGGTCAAACATGAACTTCAGACAATCTCAGTGAGGGTTGACATTGCGACTGCAAACCAAACCCTGCAGAGAAACACGACAGCAGTGGAAGATATTAATAAGACAGACAAAATGATCTTAAGCAGGATCAAAGAGCTGGAAAACCTACGCCTGAAAGAGCTGATCAAGGGCACCGAAGGCACTGACATAGCAGGCTAGACGCAGCAGCTCCTGGCATTCATCACTCCCGAAGAACAGGCAAAAGGGGTAATCCTGGACAGAGTACACAGGGTAAGCCCAACACGTCAGAATAGCAGAGAGGGGCCCAGAAACATTGGCCCTCATTACAACGCTGCCGGTTCCGGAAACCGTTGTTTCCGAACCTGCAAAGTACAAGTCTGGTGGGCAGGTGCCCTCCCGCCCAGGCAGGTTTGATCGGCACCTGCCCACAGACGTTCATGTAAGCACCAGCACCGTTATTACCAGTGCTGGTGTTTCCGTGGTCCCCAGTCCTATTGGACTCTATGGTAATGGGGAACAACATATTACATATTACTGGCACCTAGGTCCTGGTCCGCCGGGACCTTTAATGTCCCAGTGGTACCGAGAAGCTAGGTGCCGTAACTGTTTACAAGTCCGGCGGCGACCTGCCGGTTTTACCGGAACGGTTACCGCCGGACTTGTAATGAGGGCCATTGTGATGAAATTCCACTCATACATAATGAAAGAGCAAGTCCTGAAGCAGTAAAGGGAGCTAAGTGTGATCGCTTACCAGGGGCAATCCCTACTGATTTACCAATATCTTTTGCCTGTGACACTGCAGAAGAGAATTGCGTTCAGAAGAGCAACAGATTCACAAACATAAGATACAGGTGGGCATTCCCATTTGTCCTGGCATTCTCGTGGGACAAGAATCACAGGGTGACCAATGTCGGAAGAAGCATACGGCATACTAGGAATAGCTGCAGAATATGGTAGTGCAAACAGCGAAGTGATGGGCAATGGTCCTAGCAGGACGCACCAAAAGAAGCCAGATCTGAAAATCGGGGAGCCAAATGGCCCACGAGTAGCAAGCACTAGGACAAAGCAAGAGGCATATGGATAAAGTAATAAAAAGAGTTTGAGCCGTGGCCTATGTGTGGAACGTTTGCCAACGACCGGGAGACCAACTCGATAGAAACACATGGTCCACCAAAGATGCTCTCAAACCGATTTTAACAGTCTGTATGGGGAGTCGTGCACCGGAGGGGAGAGCCAACATCCCAAAACATCTGCGGGGAGGGCTCTCACTCCACGATCACCACAATTATGGACCAGTTACAGGCAGTGATGCAGCAGGCATGGGAAGTCAGCGGGAAGCAAAGGGGGTAGATGCAAGGAAGAGGGTAACAGAAGGAGAAAACAATAAAATATGAGATGGAGGAGAAGGGATAGTCCAGACATGCAGAGATACACAATCAAGCCAACAGCCAGGACACCCAGAGAGGGATCGCTCAGGGGGATGGGAGAGACATATGGGGCGGGTGGAGGAGGGTGTTCCTCCGGGGCAAGACCACACACTAAACCTGCAAGTGGCTCAGTGTGCAGACTCTCTAATGGCGCACAATCAGAGACACCTCAATAAATATACGGGGGCTTAACTCGCCACACAAAACGCTGAAGCTACTAAATCGTCTAAGGGACCACAGGACAACTTGCAGGGATCCATTTACTTTCTACAGACACCTTCAGGCTAAAATCCAGGCACCCAATTCTTTGCTTTTGGCACGGGGAATAAAAATACGGGATTGCTGTTCTTATGTGGCTGGATCTTATGTTTCAACTAACAACTAAAATGTGCAATAAAGAAGGCAGGTACACCATTATGAAAGGGAGGATTCAAGATAAACCCATCATGATAGCATTGATGTACTGCCCGAGCACAAAGCAGACTGAATTTCTAAGAGTATTTCTTCCCACAATTCAGGCGGCGGCAGAAGAACCTATCATCCTGGTGGGCGATTTCAATCCGGTTCTCAACAACATGGCTGACTGGGCTGGGCAGGTCATGTGGGGACTGGTACAATTGGCACCACATGTACACTGTGCCCTTTCTGAAATTGAGGCTATGGACACATGGGCAGAGGAACACCCAGTGAAGAAGGACTTCACTTTGTACTGTGATCTTCACGGCTCCTACTCAAGGATTGACCATTTCTTGGTAGGTGAAGGGGTAACCCAAGTTGGTGGGAGTTCAGAGATAGGGCCTATTACAGAATTGGACCAAGCTCTAATAAGGTGTGAGTTGAGTGTGTGGGACCGGGAGAATCGGGCCTGGTACTCTAAGCTGAACCTCAGTCAGGACCCATTAGTTATAAAAGAATTAGAACTAGAGAGAGCACATTTTTTCTAGGATAATAAAAGTGACTCTCTCCCAAACCAAACAATCTGGGATGCTTTTAAGGCAACAATCAGGGGATCTCTCATAGCAAAGGCGGCATACCTTAGGAAGCTTAAGCCAGCAGAGGAGAATAACCTGATAAAGGAGATCTGGCCTTAGAAAACGCACACAAATCGAGTAGCTGTGGGAAAACCCTCAGGAACTTCAGGCAGGGAGAAAACAATTAGCTGCACTTCAATCTAAGTGCACAGAATGTCTTGTCCGCAAAGCAGGGAACAGATACTGTGAATTGGAAAACAAGCACACCCAGCTCATGGCCTTCCAGCTAAAGTGAGGCAAAGCAATAAGAATAAAATAAGTGAGGGACAACACTGGTAATAAGTACCACAGAGAGGCAGACAAACGGAAGTTGTTCAGAGCATTCTATGAGGAACTCTACTCTAGCGAGGTGAAGAAAGGGGAGGGCGGAACCATTTCTGGGGAAGGTGTATGTAGCCACCCTCTCGGAGTCCAAAAGAGAAGAACTAGAAAGGCCTATCTTTGTCGATGAAGTGGTAAAAGCAATAGGGACCCAAAAACTGGGCACCATGCCACGATGACTTTATACCACTATTTTATAAAAATAATTTAGAGAGCTGATTCAGCACATGAAGGATACAACATGCATTACTTGCCGTAAAAGCCTTTCTGATGGTTGTATCTGCTTAGATTCACATGCTGTGCATAGTCCGAAATCCAGTGGTAACCGTGGAGAATTGCATCTTATCTTTCGAGAATCAACAGGGGACTTCAACATGGGTGCGCCTGTAACACTATCCCTACGTGACGTGTAGTGTACCCAAGATCCCTCACGCGTAGAGGTCCCTCTGATTGTATTTTTTCTGCCAAGAGGGAGCCTTATGACTATCGTGAGTGAGTAGAGAAAAGAGAGAAAGTAGTAAGACGTCTATGTTCCTTCCATCCGAGCGGGGAGGAAGGGTGGGCGCATGTGAATCTAAGCAGATACAACCATCAGAAATGCTTTTACGGTAAGTAATGCATGTCTTCTGATGTTTGTCAATCTGCTTAGAATCACATGCTTTGCATAGACTAGCAAGCAGTACCCGGAGTTGGAGGTGGATCGTAAGACTTACTACTGCCTGTCCCACCTGAGAATCAGACCTAGAATGAGTGTCTAGACAATAGTGTTTTGTAAAGCTATGTGCAGAACTCCAGGTTGGCGCTTTGCAAATGGACTCAAGGTGCAATGAATGCTATGGACGCACCAGTGCCTCGAGTGGAATGTGCTCTAGGCTTAAAAGGGCAGTTCTCTCTTCGCAAGATGGTAGCAGAGTGTATTGCAATTGACAATCCATCTAGAAATAGTGGATTTGGAGACTGCATCTCCTTTTCCTGTGGCCACTGACACTTAAAACTGATTACTTTTCCTTAGTGGACGAGTTCTTTCATTATATAGAACATGACAGCTCTGCGTACATCCAGTGTGTGGGTTCTTTCCCCCAGGCTTGAGGGATTTTGAAAGAACGTTGGTA
This sequence comes from Ambystoma mexicanum, assembly GCF_040938575.1. NCBI lineage: Eukaryota > Metazoa > Chordata > Amphibia > Caudata > Ambystomatidae > Ambystoma > Ambystoma mexicanum. The sequence goes on along the minus strand of NC_090921.1, from coordinate 341,230,606 downwards.
GCTCTATTGACTGGTTCACATGGAACTTGGAAATTAATTTAGGCGCAAATCTAGAATGAGTGCGCAAAACCACCTTGTCTTTGTGAACTGTTACGAAGGGATCTAGAATAGATAGTGCCTGCAGTTCACTTACCCTCCTAATGGAGGTGATTGCTATTAAAAAAGCAGTCTTGAGGGTGAGGTTCTTAAGACTTGCTTTATGCATGGGCTCGAAAGAAGCTCCCATAAGTCTAGTTAATACCACATTTAGGTCCCATCCGGGTGCCGGGTTAGAAATGGGAGGGTGAATTATTTTTACCCCTTCCATGAAAGCCTTCATTACTGGTATCTTCCACCATGACACTTTCTGTTGTGATGTTGTATATGCTGAAAGTGCTGCTAGGTGCACCTTTATTGCGTTGAAGACTCGGCCTGAGTCAAGTAAGTGAGTTAGGTATAGGACAATGTGAGTGGGAGAGCAGTCGATAGGGTTGATGCTCTTTGAGTTACACCATATGACAAACCGTTTCCATTTACTAGAATAGCAGTATCTAGTGTTAGGTTTCCTTGCTTCCCTGAGAATGTCCATACATCTCTGAGGGAGTTGCAGGTGCCCAAACTCTATGACCTCAGGAGCCAGGCCGCTAAGTTCAATGTCTGCGTGCATGGGTGAAGCGTCTCCCCTCTGTCTTGCGACAACATGTTCTACGGGCAAGGCAGTTTGACAGGAGGGGATAGGGACATCTCCATCAGGTGAGCGAACCAGGGTTGGCGGGCCCACATGGGGGCCACCAATATCATCGTGACTGTTTCCTAGTGAATCTTGTGCACAATCTTGTTGAGAAGGGGAGTCGGGGCGAAAAGCATAGACAAACTTCCCTCAGCATTTTATCCAGAGTCCATTCCCCTTGGATCGGTTCTGGGTGTATCTGGAGGCGTAATCTTGGCATTGGGCGTTCTCCAGGGTCGCAAACGGATCGATCTCTGGAAAACCCCATTGTGCGAAAACGTTGGCATTGATGTCTCTGTGTAATCGCCATTCGTACTCCCTGGGCAACGGAAAGTCTCTGCTGAGTACATCTGCCAGAAGATTGAGTTCCCCTGGAACATGTTGTGATAACAGGAACATGTTGCGTTTGAGAGCCCACTTCCAAATGTTCTGGGACAGTTCGGACAGCCCTGGAGAATGAGTGCCTCCCTGTTTGTTCAGATAGTACATGGCCGTGGTGCTGTCTGTGAGGATAAGCATAGTCTTTCCCTGTAGTTGTGTTTCGAACGCTTTCAGTGCTTTCAAGACTGCCAGCATTTCCAGCAGGTTTATGTGGTTGGATGCCATGTCTGGTGACCACACTCCGCTGGCTGTCTGTTGGAGCAGGTGGGCTCCCCACTCTGTAAGGGAGGGATCCGTAGTTAGAGTGGCTTCCACTGCAGGGTTGGTGAAGGATTTCCCTTTCAAGAGGTTTTCCCTCGACCACCACCACAGCGAGAGAACTAGTGCCGGCGAGACCACTATTAAATCGTCCCTCTGTCCGTTGGCCTGAAACCACTGGTTGCTTAGCCACTCTCGCAGGGGTGCATGCGCAGGCGCGCGTGAGGAACTAAGTAGATACATGACGCCATCATTCCCAGTAGACGTATAGCCTTGCGTACTGTTACCTCTCGACTGGCTACATAGTGAGGGATTTCAAACAGCATGTTTTGAACCCTCTCGTTGAAGGGGAAGACGAGGCCGTCCTTTGTTCGAATTAGAGCCCCTAGGAATTTTTTGACTTGACTGGGGTCTAAGCCGGATTTCTTCTCAGTGATGGAGAAGCCAAGGCTGAATAAAAGATCTATCGTCTTTTTCGTTATTTGACAGGCATGTTTCATAGGAGTCCCCTGTTATGAGCTGGTCTTCGAAGGTAAGGATAAACTGGAATGGATTGCCTGTGCAGGTGTGCTGCCGCTACTGCTAGTACCTTCGTAAATACCCTTGATGCAGATGCTATGCCAAAGGGTAGTACCTTGAACTGCAACATCGAAATATGAAAGTATGCACCTTTCATATCCAGAGTTGCCATGTAATCCCCCTGTGTGAGCAGAGGAATTACTTCCTGCTGAGTGACCATGCAAAATTTCTGTGGTTTTACAAACTTGTTCGCTGGGCGCAGATCTAGAACAGGGTGCATGGTTAGATCCTTTTTGGGTACAAGGAAGTACACTGAATAAATACCCTCCTTTACCTGTAATAGAGGTACGATCTCTATGGCTCCTTTTTGTTCCAGTATCTCAACTTCTTGAAGAAGTATGCAAAGATGTTCTGGTGTTAGACTTCATTGACGTGGAGGTCTGTATTTTGGGGATTGGTTGAACTCTACACAGTACCCGTGGGCTATGGTTTTTAGCACCCACTGGTCCGTGGTTATTCCCTCCCATGCTTTCAGGAATGATGCCAGCCAGCCCCCGACCGGAGAGTCATGGGAGGGGACCCAAATCTTTGAGTCATTTGGAGCCTGAGGCAGGAGAACCTCTGGGGGTTGGGTTCCTGCCTCTTCCCTTACCACGCCACTGCCCCCGTTGGGGGCACGGGGTATTGTAATTATTGGTTCCCTGTGGAGAGTTCCAGTTGTTTCCAGAAGGGTATTGTTGGTGAGTGGAGCGTTGGCCACGAAAAAACCTTCTGTTTCCAAATCCTCGCCTTGTGGAAGGTCTCTAAGTAATTTGGCCCAAACTCTTTAGGGTTTCATGTTCTTTTTTCGCAGTCTCTAAGGCCTCATTGACCGCCTTCCCAATCAAGTTGGATTCCTCCACAGGTTTGTTTATAAGAGACGCTTGCGTTTCAGATTTAAACCCAGAATTACGAAGCCACGCGTGTCTTGAGGCGAATGCCCTGAGCGAGGGCTCGGCTGGCTGTCTCGGAAGAATCCAAAGTGTTCTTTAAAATACTTTGGTTAACTTGCCTACCTTTAGAGACTGTGGTAAGTAGGAGGGTCCGTAGTGGTTCTGGAGCCTCTTGTAGGCCTTCTTGTATTAAATCCCATTGCGCATCTACGTAACTAGCCAATAGAGTAGTGTTATTGGCGATACGCGTGGAGTACGTTGCCGCTGTGGTAACCCTCTTGCCCAGGGCACAAACTCTTTCCCCTTCTTTGTCAGGGGGAACCTCGTTTGTTGATAAAGTGACCCCTGCTATTTTCCTTGTGGTAGTGACTACCAAAGAATCTGGGGTGGAATGACCTCTAATATATAGAGGGTCTGATGGAGAGGGACGGAAGAGTTTTTCAATTCTTGGGTTTACACCCCTCGTAAGAGCCGGTGTAGACAAAGATGGAAAGATGGAGCAAAGAGTTTTTAATCGAATTGTGTAGAGGGATGGCTTGGCTGGTTGGTGGCTTCTCTTTGAGTATATCCTCAACGAAGTCGGCTTCAGGTGCTGCCTCTTCCGTGGCAATTTTAAAGTGATCACCTGCTTTATGTAGCATTACATTAAATGTTAGTTGACCATCAATAGGAGAAGGATTTCTTGTAGGGGAGAGTCCAAGGCCAGAATATCTGGGTCTGGGTCTTGTGTCTCTGGGGACTGCCATGGTCGAGACTCACCCAAATCTGGTTCCTCCCCCCAGCCTTCAATAGGATCATCCTCAATGGGCTCATCTCCAATGGGCTTGTGTTCTTCCTCGTTATAAAAAGGATTTTCCTGTACCTTAACTGGTAGAATGTTTTCTTCAGTAAGGTCATAATTATATATGTCCTCTTTTAAAGAGCGGTCAAAAAGCCTTGTAAATTTAGATCTATGATTAGCAGGACTTTCATCCCTTGGCCTTCATGGTGTAGGTTGTTCTGCACGTAAAACAAACCTGTCCAGCCTCTCCATGCAGTCCTCAAACTTTTACCTAGTCCAGAATGACTAGAACGGTCTTGGGGTGAAAAGGTGTCTCTCTCATAGTCTTCCATTGAAAAAGTGTCCCCATCACCCTCTTCCGTTGAAAAACGTAGAGCTCTGTGCCTTAGCATCGAAGAAAGTCCTTCCTCTCCCTCAGAGAAATCCTCTGGCGGGGCCGACGAAGGGGGGGTATGCCTGTACCCTTCCCTCGATTTCTGAACACTATCCTTAGATCTCGGCGGATCTTTCGGAGACTTTCTGAGAGTCACTCGCCTACCGTTTATGGGAATCAGCGGCCACAATCCCTGCCAAGCTGACCTCAACGTCCTCACCCGTCGGGAGGCATGTAGGGACATCTGACAGTTGTAAGGGAGTCTGTTGCGGCAGAATCGGGGCCTTGCCTTTATCAGCCACCTTTTCTGGCAGTGCTGTAACTTTCGGCGGTGGTAAGGCCTTATCTTGAGTCCTATGTTTGTCATCGCCGTACGCTTTCCCATGATGCGTGTCGACGGAACTATGTGTTTTGGGGGTAGCACCCTTTGTCTTGGATTGCCCAGTCGCTAGGCGTTCATGCGGCTGCGGGGAGGGCTGCCGATCTCGTTGATCGTGCTTAGTGTCATGCACGTGTCTGTCTTTATCGCCGGGGTGTGACTTCCCCATAGCAGGAATTACGCCGTGCTTATCGGGGCCGGGGACAGACGATAAGGAATGCAAGCATTCCGTCAAAAGGTCAACAACCTCCGGTTCGGAGGACTGATAGTCACTCTCGCCGTCGTCACATTCGGTGGCAGCAGCAGTGGGAGATGTCCTGGTCTTGGACATACCGTAGGCCGCCCACCGTTATACTCTACGCTCCTTCAAAGTCTTGGGGCGGAGGAGCTTACAGGCCGCAAACTGTTCCTCTTTACGATCGAGCGGCAAGCACCGGTTACACCGTCTGTGCTTATCCTTCCATGGGAATTTGCCCTTACAAATAGGGCAAAATCTAAATGGAGTCCTCTCCATAGCTGAGGTTACACAGAGTGACTAAGACCAACTAGGAAAGAGGGAAGAAAGGGAAAGGCATTTTCAGTTTGAAAATAAATGTCCACTCAACCCCACTCTCTCTACTGTATAGGCCGGCGAATGCCCGGCCACGTGGTCGGCAACGCCGAGAGGATCACCTTCTATCAAATCTCGCAGGTTTTCGGCGGAAACTGGAACAGCCGTCGAGACAATGGACGGAAGGGGTGATATTGAATATTTCTATAGAATAATTCGACAAAAGGTCGTTGGACAATAGCAATGTTCTTTACGAACTCCGCATAAGGGTGACCAGTTATCTAGGAAGAAAAAAACGATCTGAGGGACCTTGACGCGTGAGGGATCTTGGGTACACTACACGTCACGTAGGGATAGAGTTACTGGCACGCCCATGTCAACGTCCCCTTTTGATTCTCGAAAGACAAGATTCAATACTCAGCTGTTACCACTGGATGTCGGACTATGCACAGCATGTGATTCTAAGCAGATTGACAAACATCAGAAATATAATGCTTGGATGCCTCGGGAAAGGGTCTCGTCAACAATGGCAGCAGCAACAATTGCAGTACTTCCTCAAACAAGGGAAAGACTGAGCTATGTGCTTCATACCACCCCATTGCCCTTTTTAGCCCTGAGGTGAAAATCTATGCCTCGATCATAAAGCAGATAGAGGGTCTTCTTCCAAAGCTTGTGCACAAAGACCAATGTGGGTTTGTTAGTGGATGCCAAGCAGTTGACGTGCGCAAGGTCGTGGACCTCAGACATACCCTACAAGCGGAAGTCCCCCATGATTCTAGTCTCTTTCATGCTGAGAAAGCCTTTGCCAGGGTGGAGTGGTACTTCCTTTGGGAAGTTTAAATGTTGGAATTAGGCCCGCAAATTATAAAACTCATTATGCAAATCTATTTTACTGCGAGGATAAAAGGTGAACAGACAACTCTCTGAACCCTTCCGATTGTAGAGAGGGACAAGGCAGGGATGCCCTCTGTCACCTCTACTGTTTGCAATGGTAGTTAAGACATTAGCCCAATATGTGAGAAACCACCAGGACATAACAGGAGTCCCATAAAACAGAAGCGAATATGAAATCACTGTTTGCAGAAGATGTTTTTATCTAACCCTAAGACATTGCTAGCAACGCTACGACAGGAACTCACAATCAAGATTCCTTTTTTAAACTCTCCCCTCTGAATTTTTCAAAACACTCATTTTTGTAAGATGAAATGCCATCATTCCAGTGTAATTAATTATGAAAGTTTAATGCAAGGAAATACCCAATTATTGATTCCACAGACGAAATGTCTTCATTTCAAATCACCACATGTAACAAAGCCTATTGCAGTACTTGAAGCAAAGTTTCCACCATTGTCCTAATACTGTAGAATTTTAAATGTTTAGAACAACTGTCCTTGAATATTGTCCAACTTCTTCATTTTTCCACACAGATTACATTTCTCCCTGGTTGCTAGTAGGTCTTGAATATTGCAGCTCTTCTCTGCTCTTGTAACGCTCACCTGGTTCCCTCGGAGGCACGGGTCTTGGCTGGGCGGTGAAACCGTCTTCAAAGTTAGGCAAAGGGTCCGTCTGGCTCCCTGGTTTGGTCCCCTTCGCACCGAAAGCTTGACTTGGAGGGTGAGATGTCTACAAGTGGAAAAGATCAGGGGGTGTTAGTAGCTGGAAGGTTAGATGAAGTCTCTACCCCCACACTCTCTCCTCCCGTGGTACTCGGTTGCTAACTGTGCTCACCTTAAATAGGTGAATGCCGGGCTCTCCATCCTGCGTCTTGTGCAGGGGCTCTGGGTCCAGTTACTTCACTGGTTTTGGGATCAGCCTCTTGATTGCAGAGGGTAAGTAGAGAGCGATGCTGCCGTTAATTGCACGAGCGGATTTTGCATATATCAAGTCCTTAATGTCCTCTTTTAACGCCCCTTTCTTGCAGGGTTGGCTGAGAAGAAATGATGGCGAAAAAATGCCAAAGTTCGTGGAGGCACGTAAGTAGAAAGTCTGTGCAGGGCCTTTCAACGCACCTTAATGTCTCTCTCTTGCTTTCAGATGGAGAATGATGAAGGCGCCGGTGATGATGCCCAGGTTCGTACCGAGGCGCGAACAAGATGATGGAGAATAGGAAGGCACGTAAGTAGAAAGTCTGTTCAAGGCCTTTAAACGCACCTTAATGTCTCTCTTTGCCTTGCAGGTAGCGGAGTGCGGTGCGAGCTGACTTTGGAGCGTACGTCGCAAAGGTAAGCCGTTCAGAAACAAAACGTTACTAACCAATGTTCTTTTGTCTTTGCAGGGCTCGATGGCGGAGAAAGGGTGCGGCGAATACCTTAAACGCTCCGGTGGATCGGGTAAGTTGAAGCGCTGACCTTGACTCTTCTAATCTGTGTTTTTTGTTGTTGTGCAGATGCTGCTGAAGACTGAAGAATGGATCCTCATCAGGTAAATCCGGAGATTTCGCGTTCACAGGAGCTGGAATGGAAGATTCCCTGGAGCTGACACGGTGAGCGTCCTGCTGCTGATGCAGAATAACGCGAAGCACGTGGCACCAATCGGGTGTGGTTTAAATAGTGCACAGGAGTGCTTAGGCGTCTTCTTCCACAGCCTCGCCCAGGTAAGAAAAAGAGTTCCAGTTTCCAGAAGAGTTCCAGTCCTAGGGAGTGGTTCCAGCCCCGCCCAGAAGAAAAGTAGTTCCTGCCAGAGGAGGATGAAGACTTCATCCTGTTGGTAAGGAAGCAGCATGGTCTGCTGCAGGTAGGTCCACCCAAGCACTTCTGAATTTGCTATGAGCCCGGCGCTTCTTGTGCCGGGACCAGTCTCCACAATGAGCCTGGCACCACCGGTGCCAGGACAAGGCCCAAAAGGTCCCTAAAGGGACTTGCTGGCGTCTGCAATGAATGTTATGAGCCTGCTTCCAAGGGCGTTGGGCTTCTCCTGACTCCTTGGAAGCAGTGGTCATGACAGCTCTTGGGCGCTTCTTGAAGAACACCTATAGGTTGCAGGCTTACATTGCAACAAGTGTGTATTTGTGTGCTTCTTCGGCATGTTGGTTAGGTTTGCTTGTGATGATTTGTTGTACACTGTTTTCACTGTATTACTGTGGTAGGTCAACCCACTGAAATACAAGAAACAAAGTTGTCAACCTTTTATTCAGATTCCCAATATCCCTTTGCATATGGTTGGATAAACACCTACCAGTACTAGTGATCCAACTAAAACAGAAACTCTTTATTCAAAATAAGTTGATTAAAGTGGCGATTCAAACTGTATAAGTTACCCAAACCCGGGTTTGGACCTTAGTTTTAACAAGTCCATGTCTCTATATGAGACTCCTAGTGTAATAAGAGACAATAAAAAGGGTGTTCAAAATAAAATGAATCTGTCCATGTATAGGTGCCTAGCCTTCTAGCTACCCTATTGTATAATAGAAGATGATCCAATGATCCAATGTTCGAGCTCAATGCGTCTTCAAACATTGAGTCAATCATCTGCGGTGTCCCGCAGAGTGCTTGCCTGTCCCCAACCTTTTTTAACCTGTGTACCAGACCACTCCGAGATTTTCTGACATCTTTGGACATTTGCTTTACCAACTACGCAGATGACACAACTCCTTATGGAGTTGAGTGGAGACTATGCAACTGATGCTGCCCAAGTCGACTACATCTACGACCTTGTGAAAAACTGGATGTGTTTAAATCCTTCTAAAACAGAATTAAGGATCATTGGCTCTACGCAGGCTAGAGCTAAATTAAGCACTGAATATTCTCATATGAACACTGAACAGAATAACATCAAAATCACAGAGTAAGTGAAAACTCTGGGGGGCTACATGAATGCCTTACTCAGCACCGATTCACATGTCAATTGAGTAGTAGGCACTTCACAATACCATTTGAGAGTACTAAGACAAGTGAAACCATTGTCTTCTCTCAAGAATCGCATAGCTTTGGGTAGGGCAATCATGATGCCTCACTGTGATTACTGCAATTACCTACTGGTTGGTGCAACAAGTAAATGCATTAAGGGATGGTAGGTACTTCATAATGAAGCTGTGTGGATCATCCACGAAATACCTAGGGAAGAGCATGTCTCTCAAGCTCGGAGGAAACTTCACTGGCTGAACCTCACAGCAAGAATACGCTTCAAAACTCTCTTGTTAGCCCATAGATGTTTTCATGGAAAGGCTCCAGTCTACCTCGTCTCTTCTAGTTCCTTGTGCAGATTTAGCGCCCTGATGCTTTGGAGATTCGGCGCTTTATAAATAAATGAAAAAATGCTTGGCTACAATAATAGTCTGGAAACCTAACCTTCGGAGGAACCTCCCTATTCTAAAGATATCAAAAACAAGCTTGTTAGCACAGTTCTGATATCAGGTAGTCACAGTCTGGCCTTTACTCACAACCTCTCCCATTTCCCTTTGTAGACTCTTGCAGATCTACCGTTCCCTTTTCGGCCCTCTCGTAGCTATTTGTCTTCCATCAGGGTTAGGGCACTCTTCTCATGCATTTTCGGGCCTTCCTGGACCTTTGATGCAGCACATGCAGCTGGCGCTTCCATTGGCCTGATTCATCAGGAGCTATCACGTCTTTCTCCAGACCTTGAGATCTGTGTCCTAGCACAAGCACTTTTCAGCCATTTAAATTACATAGGTCTCCTCCTAAACCAAGATTCACTGATCCCTTTCCCGGCTGCAGCTTTCGTGGGTCTCTTTCCAGACATTCAGGCTTCCATGCAGTGGATAGGTATTTCTACCCCATACCCGGATACTTGCCAGGCAGCCAATATGCTTCACGCCCATCTGCCACTGGTTGGTTGTACCTCCACGACTCTTGGGTTGCTGCTTGCTTTCCAGTTCCCGCAAGAGGGGAAGTTCATCCCCGGGATCTTTCCACACCAAATTGTCAGCCAGCAGCTTCCCAGGTTACTTTAAAGTCTGTTATGGTTCCAACAGGTTAGCATCTGACTGCTTAGGTCCTCCGGTATTGCCTCTCTTCCTATCAGAGCATCTCAAATATACACTCTCCCCTGTGTCAGGGGTCCTTTTACTTTGGCCGCCTTGTTGGATGCACACTCCCTTTGTGTAACAGTGGCTTTGTTTAATCCGATCCGTGTCCCTGAGATCCTCGCTGTACCTGGGATTTTCCGACCCTTTTCATAGCGCTCACAGAAGGGTTTGTCTCCCTCTCTGTATCCCCACAATTTTTACCATAGCAAGTTATAAGAACTTACTACAACCAGACATCCCACATTAAAAAAATACTGGTTCCATCAATAAATTATAAGTTGCTTACCGTAGTGACTGATGTACTCCTAGTCCATAGTCCCCTTTCCTCCATACTGTATGGGCGTCCCTCGATAAGAACGGAGACAGAACATTTTTCCCCAGAAAAAATCTTCTTCCCCCTTAAATTTAGATGCGGGCGGGAGCGCGGCCAAGGCCTGGGAGCATGCGGTCCCCTACTCCACGCACCATCGCCACTCCTCAGTCCCCATTGACACGTCGACAATATTACCATTGCCTAATTCCACCAGTCTTGTTAAGGGGGAGGATGGCGGGACGGAAAGGGGACTATGGACTAGGAGTACGTTAGTGTTACGCTCACCTGGCTCCCACAGAGGCGTCAATCTGAACTGGACAGCTGCGGTCTCCACCAATGTGACGCGTAGGGCCGAGATGACGGACTGGACTGGCCCAACTAGCTTTGTTTGCTTGGCCCGTAGGAATATTCTTCTGCAAATGGAGAAAGGGAATTAACCACTCGTGGAGTTGAGCGTAAATCCTCCCACCCCTGCTGTTCTCCCCACAGATCACCTTTGATGTCCCCTCCTATAGTCTCACCTGATGGTTTGAAAAGATGAGCTCTCCAACCTGCATTGAACGCAGGGGCGCGTTGATAACCAGTTGCTTCACTGGCTCGAAGGAATTGGTGAGTTCCAGAACAATATTGACTCCGAAAAGTATGTAGTTCGTAAGAGTTCACATGTCTGACTTTCACTCTTGTCCTATTCCTTGCAGTTTGCAGCTTGACCCCAGCGAAGAGTTCCTCGTGGTAGCTGACCAAGTTCAGGTAAGGATTTGACTTATCCTACACAGTTCAATAAAATAAGGCCAGAATGTAACCTGTGGCTTGCTCCCTTATTCAGGTGTGGAAAGAAAATATGAAGTTCGGGGAGTAATGCCTCCGGCGGTAAAATTAGGTAAGTCTATTGTGGTGAGAAGAGATCCCCTTGTTTGTCCCTTCGTCTCACCTTGTTGTCCTTTTGTTCCCCTTAGGGGCCGGGGTACGGCGAGGATGCAATGGAGACTGCGCCGACCTGTGAAGAGGAATAGTACCCCCGGTGGTAATCAGGTAAGTCTATGGGGGTAGTTACTATTGCCTCTGTTTATTCCCTTGGCTCACCTTTGCTGTTCTTGTGTTCCCCTTAGGTGCCAGAGTGCGGCAGGAACGTGCAGAAGGATGTGGTGGATCGTGAGGATGCTGCGAACGCCGGTGAGGGCAGCGCGGCACTGCAGCAGGCGAGGCGGCACACGTAAAATGCTTCTTTCTTCCAGCTCGAAGGCGCGGTGGGTCTGGAATTCAGGTAAGGATCGAAGGTTTTGCTCTTATTGTAACCTCTTCTCCTTCTGTTCCTCCCTTTTTATAGGAGCTGCAGACTCGAGGCGGGCGTGGCAGAAGACTGGATGCAGGCTTGCAGACACGGTGAGCGTTACGCTGCTGGATGCAGAATAACGCAAAGCGTGTGTTGCTCTTCGGGCGTGGTTTAACTAGCCTCCAAAGTAGTCCCAGGTAAGTATTCCTCCCCAGCCCCGCCCAAATAAAAAATAGTCCCTAGGTAAAATAGCCCCTTCCAATACTCATTTGGCTTGGAGCTCTGCAGCATGGTCTGCATCAGGTAAGCTTGCAGCATGGTCTGCATCAGGTAAGTTCTACTCTATGAGCCTAGCGTCTATGGCGCCAGGACTGAATCTCCATATGAGCCTGGCGCCATAGGCGCTAGCACCGCACCCAAACAGCCCCTAGCAGGGGTTTTTGGGCTTGCTCAAAATAACTTGATGCCTGCTTCCGGGGCTGCTGGACCTGGTCTGGTTCCCCGAGGGTAGGCATCATGACAGCACTCCCCCCCCAAGGCCCCTCCTAAAATCGTTCTTCCCCGTGGTTTTGGTTTGTCTGGGAAATTTCGGTGGAATCTTTTCACCAATCGAGGTGCATGGACATGGTCACTAGGTTCCCAAGACCTTTCCTGTGGTCCGTAACCTTTCCAGTCGATTAAATAAAAAAGTTTTGACTTCACCATCTTGGAGTCCAGGACGTTCTTAACTTCAAATTCGGGTTCCCCGTCTATAAGGATGGGGTCTGGTGGCTTGGTTAGTCTTGTCCCTGGTTGCACTGGCTTCAAAAGTGACACATGAAAGACGGGGTGAATTTGCATATTAGCAGTTAAGTCCAACTTGATGGCCACCGGGTTGAAAATGGCCTTAATAGAGTAAAGTCCCAAATATCTAGGGTTAAAGGTCCGCGTTCCCTTGAGAGGTATGTGTTTTGTGGCCAACCATACTTGGTCCCCTATCTGGTACTGTGGAATATCACTTCTATGCCGATCAGCATCTTTCTTATATTTCTCCTTCGCCTGTTTTAAATGTGCAGTTGCCTGCTTAAAGGCTTGTGTAATCGTAGCGTGTAGATGGTCCACTGCGGGCATTTCTAAGTGTTGGGGTGAGTCAAGGTCTGAGGTTCGAGGGTGGTGCCCAAATAGGGTATAAAAGGGGCTTTGTCCAGTTCCAGAATGTACTGAATTATTGTATGCATAATCGGCGATCCAAAGAATGTCCTTCCAATTACTCTCAGTCTGATGTAACATACAACGCAGGTATTGTTCAAGAGTCTGGTTGGTCCTCTCCGTTTGACCATCGGTCTGGGGGTGGTGACTGGTCGATAATCTCACGTCGATTTGTGCCAATTGACAACATTTCTTCCAAAAATGTGAAATGAATTGACTGCCCCGGTCAGAGACCAACACGGACGGAAATCCATGTATGCGAACAATGTTTTCGAGGAATTCTTTAGCCAGGATTGAGGTTGAAGGCAGTCCTTCTAAAGGAATAAAGTGGGCCATCTTGGAAAAAAGATCCACAATAACTAGAATGGTGTTAAACCCATTACAAGGAGGTAGATCGGTAATAAGGTCTAACGATAAGGTGTGCCATGGTGTAGGCGGAATGTCTAAAGTTTGTAAGAGTCCAGCTGGTTTTTTCTTTTGACTTTTGTTTTGGGCGCAAATGCCACAAGACATCACAAATCCTTTAATATCCTTTCGCCAGGTGGGCCACCAGAAATGTCTTTTAATTTTAGCTTCAGTTTTTGCAATACCTGGGTGCCCCTCCATTAGGGTATCATGATAACGGGAAATGACTAGCTCTTGTAGTTCCTTGTGTGGCAGAAATAGCCGCCCTTGGTAATAAGGCAGATCATTGGTGACAGAGTAGTCTGGGCCTTTCTTTACCCAGTCCTGCAGGGCTGTAGGATCAAAGAGTTGCTGGATCTTTACCTGAATGTCCTCTAGTGTCTGTAGAGTAGTCATGCCAAGAAGCCTTTATCCGGAAATTATAGGTACTGGTTCTGGGTTCACTTCTGCCTCTCCCATCCCTATTCGGGATAAGGCGTCTGCTTTACCATTCTTACAACCTGGTCGATAGGTTATCACGAAATCGAACTCGGCAAAGAACAATGCCCATCGGAGTTGATGTGACGATTGGGCCTTGGCTGTTTTTAAATACTGTAAGTTCCGGTGATCAGTGATCACAGTAATGGTATGCCTGGCACCGAGAAGATAGTGCCGCCAAGCATTGAAGGCGGATTTAATGGCTAATAACTCCTTGTCGGTAACCGCATAGTTTAACTCGGGTGCCGAGAACTTTCTGGACCAAAATGCTACTGGGTGAAGCTGGCCAGTTTCAGGGTCCTTTTGAGACAGGACAGCTCCCATGGCTAGACTGGATGCATCAGTTTCCACTATGTATGGAAGTTCAGGGTGCGGCTGCTTTAACACAGGTGCAGATGTGAATTTTGCTTTCAGCTCTTGGAAGGCATTTTCAGCTTCTTCAGTCCACATAAAGCGTTTATTTTTTCGCAAGAGTGCTGTGATGGGATGTATGACATGTGAAAAATCGGGGATGAATCTGCGGTAGAAATTTGCAAAGCCGAGCTGAACTTGGTGATGGCCACTTAAGGATTGCGTCCACCTTTCGTGAGTCCATTCGGACTCCTTTTGGGGTCAGGATAAACCCAAGGAATTTAACTTCTGTGGCATGAAAAATGCATTTTTCTAGTTTTGCATATAGTTTGTGCTGGTGCAATTTCTCAAGGACTGCTCGGACGTGCTTCACATGGTCAGATTCTAAAGAGGAGTATACTAGAATATCATCGATATACACGACAACACAAACGTCAATGAGTTCACGAAGGACATTGTTCATGAAGTATTGGAAGGCTGCTGGTGCATTGCACAACCCGAAAGGCATCACCTGGTATTCGAATAACCCATACTTAGTGCGGAAAGCAGTCTTCCATTCGTCGCCCTCTTTTACACGTACCCGATGGTATGCCCCCCGGAGATCTCATTTAGTGTATATACAAGTGTCCTTCACTTGGTCTAGTAGTTCAGGGATCAGAGGCAATGGGTATCGGTTCTTAACAGTTATCTGGTTCAATGGTAGTCTATGCACTTTCTGAGGTCACCTTCCTTTTTGGGCACGAAGAACAAAGCTGAAAATGCAGGGGACTTGGATGGGCGAATAAAGCCATTGGCAAGGTACTGGTCTAAGTATTGTCATAGGTGAAGGTTCTCAGGTTCCGTAAGGGCATAGATCCTGCTTCAAGGGGGTTGTGCACCGGGTATGAGATCGATTTGACAATCGTACAATCTGTGAGGAGGTAAGGTGTTTGCCTGTTCCTTTTGGAAGACATCCTGGAATTCTTGGTATTCTGGAGGTAGTTGCATGACTGCTGTGGTTACTGTGGCCAGGCCTGTGTTCTGATTTTTCTTTCGGTAACAGGTTTGTGCACAATCCGGGAAGGTTATTCTCTTCTCTCGCCAATCAATACAAGGATTATGTGTTTCCAACCAAGGTATCCCCAGTATTATTTGGAACTGTGGGGCTTTGATTAGATCAAACACAATAGTCTCTCGATGCCCATCCTGACCCAATAGTGTCATCTCTGCGGTGGAATGAGTTACAGGCCCAGAGGCAATTTCAGTTCCATCGACTGTGGTGATGACATCTGAGGTGGTTTTTCGGCAGAGAGGTAGATTCATCCTGGAAGCCAATTCATAGTCCACATAGTTTCCTATGCCCCCGCTATCAATGTATGCCCTTACTGCGTGCATATGCAATGGCTGCCCTGGATCTACGAGGACCATTGGTATGATGAAATGCGAGGTCTTAGTATCCTTCTTCAAGCTCGGCAAGCAGACCTCTACGCTTGTCGGGCGTGGTCGTTTCCCGAGTCTGACTCCATATGGCTTTTATCAGCAGCTCCTACCACCTTCTTGGGTGGTTTTACAGGGCAACCCCGTAGGAAATGCCCAGAAGTTCCACAATATAGACACAATTGCATTTGCTGTCTCCTTTCTCTTTCCTTTTGGTTTAAGGGTCCTTTAACCCCTCCGATTTGCATGGGTTCTGAAGCATCTGCTCCTTTGGGGTTAGCGTGGGTTTTGACCAACACCCGATTCTCAAACTTGGCTCGATCAGCCTTTCTGTTCTGAAGTCTGTGATCTAACTGGACCACTAAGCCTATACATTCAGCGCAGTTTTGAGGTGGGTTCACGACTTGAGCCAAGACATCCTTGAGTTCTCCTCAAAGCCCTCGTTGAAATAACATGATTCGTTTTACCTCAGGCCATCCAATTTCCACTATTAACCTATTAAAGGTTGCGATGTAGGATAGAAGGTCCTGGTTACCCTGCCAGAGCCTGTCCTTGGGAGTGCCAGGCAAATAGTCTTTCCATGCTAGTTTGAAAGCCCTGAAAATCCCGAAGAATTGGGTGATCCTGAGTAACTAGTGGAATTGACCAATCAGCTGCACTGCCGCTGAGATATGACAATACAAAGGCTACCTTGGCTTGATCGTTTGGGAAGGCTCTAGGTCTGCATAAGAAGTGCAAGCGGCATTGGTTCATAAACACAGTGAACCTTTTTGGGATCTCCGGCAAAGCGTTCGGGTGGGGCTAATGGAATATTTCCTGGTAGGTTTATTTGCACAGGGTTACTCGATAACACAGGATCTGGATTTCCCCCGGAACCAGGTAGGGGTGCTTGTCCAGCCTGGCTTTGCAATAGTTGCCTAGCAAGGTCATCAGTTTGCTCCTTTGACAAAATCAGTTCTCTCCTAAGAGCATTGGTTCTTGACGGGCGGAATGCACTTCAGCCCTCAGTTCCCCTAGTAATTGGGCCAATTGGTCAGTCTCTGAGGTATCCATAACGCCCGGGTGGGAATTTGTGGGTAGGCTTCGCGTTCTGTTACGCTCACCTGGCTCCGACAGAGGCGTCGATCTGAACTGGACAGCTGCGGTCTCCACCAATGTGACGCGTAGGGCCGAGATGACGGACTGGACTGGCCCACCTAGCTTTGTTTGCTTAAACCGTAGGAATATTCTTCTGCAAATGGAGAAAGGGAATTAATCACCCGTGGAGTTGAGCGTAAATCCCCCCCACCCCCGCTGTTCTCCCCACAGATACCTTTGATGTCCCCTCCTATAGTCTCACCTGATGGTTTGAAAAGATGAGCTCCCCATCCTACATTGAGCGCAGGGGCACGTTGATAACCAGTTGCTTCACTGGCTCAAAGGAATTGGTGAGTTCCAGAACAATATTGACTCCGAAAAGTATGTAGTTCGTAAGAGTTCACATGCCTGACTTTCACTCTTGTCCGATTCCTTGCAGTTTTCAGCTTGACCCCAGCGAAGAGTTCCTCGTGGTAGCTGACGAGGTTCAGGTAAGAATTTGGCTTATCCTACACAGTTCAATAAACTAAGGCCAGAATGTAACCTGTGGCTTGCTCCCTTATTCAGGTGTGGAGAGAAAATATGAAGTTCTGAGAATAATGCCTCCGGCGGTAAAATTAGGTAAATCTATTGTGGTGAGAAGAGTTCCCCTTGTTTGTCCCTTTGTCTCACCTTGTTGTCCTTTTGTTCCCCTTAGAGGCTGGGGTACGGCGAGGATGCAATGGAGACTGCGCCGACCCGTGAAGAGGAATAGTACCCCCGGCGGCGATCAGGTAAGTCTATGGGGGTAGTTACTTTTGCCTCTGTTTATTCCCTTGGCTCACCTTTGCTGTTCTTGTGTTCCCCTTAGGTGCCAGAGCGCGGCGGGAACGTGCAGAAGGATGCGGTGGATCGTGAGGATGCTGCAGAGGCCGGCGCTTCAGCAGGCGAGGCGGCGCGCGTAAAATGCTTCTTTCTTCCAGCTCGAAGGCGCGGTGGATCCGGAATTCAGGAAAGGATCAAAGGTTTTGCTCTTATTCTAACCTCTTCTCCTTCTGTTCCTCCCTTTTTCTAGGAGCTGCAGACTCGAGGCGGGCGTGGCAGAAGACTGGATGCAGGCTTGCAGACACGGTGAGCGTTACGCTGCTGGATGCAGAATAACGCAAAGCGTGTGTTGCTCTTCGGGCGTAGTTTAAATAGCCTCCATAGTCGTCCCAGTTAAGTATTCCTCCTCACCCCCGCCCGAGTAAAAAATAGTCCATAGGTAAAATAGTCCCTTCCAAGCCTCATTTGGCTTGGAGCTCTGCAGCATGGTCTGCATCAGGTAAGCTTGCAGCATGGTCTGCATCAGGTAAATTCTACTCTATGAGCCTCGCGCCTATGGCGCCAGGACTGACTCTCCATATGAGCCTGGTGCCATAGGCGCCAGGACCGCACCCAAACAGCCCCTAGCAGGGGTTCTTGGGCTTGCTCAAAATAACTTGATACCTGCTTCCGGGGTTGCTGGACCTGGTCTGGTTCCCTGGGGGTAGGCATCATGACAGTTAGTCACTATGGTGAGTAACTCATAATTACTCCTATGTCCCGTCCCCTTTCCTCCATACTGTATGGGTGATTACAACTGAATGTAGCCCCAGGGTGGAGAGGTGACCCTCCTTAAGAAAACAAGTTCCTTAATACCACCTGCCCAAATGCTACGTCTGACCTGGAGCCAGCATTCAAACAGCAGTGCCTGTAGAAGGCCGAAGGAGTGGCCCACGTGGCTGCCCTGCTGATGACCTGCCACGGAATGTGCCACTAGAATGCAACTGCCGTGGCCTTGGCTCAAATAGCGTGGGCATGCATGTTCGCCGGAAGCGGTTTGTCCTGCCCCCACCTTGCTATAGAGGCCTTGGTTGCCTAATATACAGGCCTTGACCCACCAAAGGTGACAAAGAGAGACGCAAAGAAGGTAGGTAACACTATCTCCTCATTTAGGTGAAACGAAGAGACTACCTTAGACAAAAATGCAGGATGCATTCTTAGGACCACCTTGTTTCTATGAAAGGTAGTGTAAGGTTTTGAAGACACTAGTGCCTGCATTTCGCTGATCCTGCGTACAGACGTAAGACCCACCAATTGGGGTGTATTAATGGTTACTAGCGTGATGTCCGCAGACACCAAACATTACATTGAGTTCCCACACGGGGTGTGGTTTCTTGATAGGCAGGTAGAGCCTGGTGAGGCCCGCCAGGTGTCTTTTGACCACCAGGTTGGAGGATGAGAAGACTTCCTCCGAGTTCCGGTAGGCTCCGATGGCCGTCAGATAGGTGCAGCATGTGTCTATCTGCACGTCCAAGTGTGCGAGGTGTGCAGAGAAGGATAGCACATTGTCCAACATGCAAGTAAGAGGATCAACTTCCTTTGATTCCGCACAGTGGCAAAACCTAGTCAATTTGCTCTTGTACTGGCTCCAAGTAGCATTGTTTCTAGCGCCCTGTAAGATGTCTAGCTTAGCCTGCAACAGACACAGATACTTTAGTGTGACCTTCTCAGGAACCACGCTGTGAGGGCTAACCTCGGAGGGGCGGGGTGGATGACCCTGCCTCCCTGCTGTGATAGAAGATGAGCTGGGCCCAATGGAAGGTGAATCAGCGGCTGGTCCAAGAGGCTGAGCAGTTCCGAGAACCATGGTCTCGCAAGCCACCACAGAGCTATAAGAATGATGGTGAGATGTCCGGACTCCCTTATCTTGTAGATCACCTTGTGGACCAGGCGATTGGGAGGAAATGCATATGCGTTCATGCTGACCCACTGTAGCTGGGAACCTAGGCCTTGACCCTGCCAGGATGCTAACTGAGGATACTTCCTGTTGTGCCAAATGGCTAACAGATCCACCTGGGGCTGCCCCCATCTGCTAAAGATCCTCTGAAGGACCTGTTCTGCCAATCGTAATTGTCTGCCACCAACCTGCGGAGCCTGTCCCCCTCCAGGTTTGACTCTCCCGGCAGGTGGATTGCCGTCAAGTGTATGTTGTTGACCAGAGCTCATTCCCACATGCTGACAGCCAAGGTGTATAGAGGAGGAGACCTGGTGCCACCCTGCTTTTTGATGTAATACATGCTGGTGGAGTTGTCTGTTTGAATGAGGATCGTCTTGCCGCTGAAGAGCGGCAGAAAGGTTTTGATAGCCAGCCAGATGGCCTTCAGCTCTAGCCAATTGATATGGGCCCCCAGTTCCTGAAGAGACCAAACTCTGTGGACGCTGTGGTTGTCCAGGGTAGCTCCCCAGCCCTCCAAGGAAGATTCTGTAGTGATGGTAACCTGCGGTGCTGGGTGACAGAATGGTCTGCCTATCCTCAAGTTGCAGTCCATGCTCCACCAGACAAGGTCCAGGTGGAGAAAGGGAGGAATGCTGATGAGTTCCGCCTGGGAACCCCGCTCCTGAGGCTGCGAAGTGCAGCTGTAATCTTCTCATTTTGAGCCTTTTGTAAGGCACTGCCGGTAGACATGCCCCCATGATACCCAGGAGTTGCTGGTGCCACCATGCTGAGGTTGCCATTCTGCTGAGAAAATGACTCGTGTTCCTCCTGATGGCTGTGATCTTGTCCTCCGAGGGAAAACTCTCTGGGAGCTTGTGTCCCATATGAGGCCCAGGAAAGCCAGACTCTGTGTCAGCTGCAGATGTGACTTCTTGAGATTGATGGAAAATCCAAATTCATCTAGAGTATTCACGAGCGCAGAGGAGGTGTGGTGGACCGGCCTGATAAAGACCCTGCGGGCTGAATTGAGGCCAAAGGGTAGAACCTTGTATTGGAAATGGAAGCCCATGATCCTAAACCTCAGGAAGCAGGGGTGTTAGGTCTGGAAATGATCAGGGGCTAAGCTAATGTCGGGACTGGCGGGACTCGGGGCTATCTATAGTCTTTTGGTTGTAGCCCCCGACATTCTATCCGGGGCTACAACAAAAAGACCTGGGGCTATAGCCCCCTCAGGCCCCCCCTAGCAATGCCTCTGTCAGGAAGGATCAATGAGGCTGCCAAATCGGTACTTGTGGATACACGTCCTTCAGATCCAGGTAGCACATCCAGCCTCCCTGCACAGTGTCTCCGCAATAAGCGCTGGCGTAACCATCTTGAATTTCTGAAGAGTAAGGTAAAGGTTCAGGGTGCAAAGGTCCAACACAACTCTCAGGCCAGCCTGGTCCTTCTTGCGTATGGTGAAAATCCTGGAGTAGAACCCCAATCCCTGCTGGGTGGCTGGGACTTCTTCTACTGCCTGAGTCTCTATGAGTGCACGAATTTCCGCCAACAGAGTTGTTGTCTCAATCTGTGGAAGTAGAGGGGAGGAGAGAGGAGAGGGAGGAACCAGTAGGCGGTTACCCATGGACATTACGGATAGGATCCAGGGGTCTGCGAACCTTGTACGCCCATGAAGTGCGTGCAGGACAAGCCTGCCCCCAACCGGAGACATGTGGACCCAGAGGGGAATGTCATGCCTTCTTTCCCTCTGAGGCTGGGGCTGAGGAGGGGGACTGAAAGAATCCCTTATTCCCTGCCTTGCGTTTTTTGCAGCGGTGCTGACTCGAAAAACGGTCCCGCTGCCTGGACCTTCATTCCTGGAAGCCCCGGAAAGCACCAAATGCCAGAGCATTGTCGGAACGCTGATGCATCTGGCTGTACGTCTTGGGCGTTGACTTCATGAGGATAGATAAGGACTTTGCAGTTTGGGAACTGTTTTTCGTCTTATCCAGCTCCTCATCAGTGGTGGAATGTAAAAGGTCGGCAACCTTGAATGGAAGGTCAAATATGCGTTCCTGGACGTCCGGGTTGAACTTGGTCACCCATAGCCAGACTTTCTCATGTCTGTGGCGATGCAGATGGCACGGCCTGAGGTGTCTATATGCGCAACGGTGGACTCCATGATGTCCTGCACCACCATTTTAGCTTCTGCCAGCCCCGCCTCGAAACGTGCCTGACTGTGCACTGGAAGTTCTGCAAGGTAGTCGGCTATTTTCCACCAAAGCCTCTGATTAATGGCTGTGAGCATGTCATCTGCATTAGACTGACAAAGATCTCTCCTCCTTGCCTAGTAGTGCCGAAGACAAGGTAGCCAAGGACGACTGGGGCTTGGAGTAGAGTGAGGCCGTGGCAATCATTGACGAGTGTGGCTGAGGTTGTGACAACAGCAAGAGTGGATCCCCTTCTAATTGCCTGTACTTGGCGTCGAGGCGCTGATTGGTAGGCTGCGCTGAATGGGGTTTAAGCCATCCCTTCTTGGCCAAGGAGACTATGGGCCTCATTACGACCCCGGCGCTAAACCATGGTGCTATTAGCACCATGGTCCATGCCGGGGTCCACCATGGTGAATGGCAGAATTACCGCCCCATTCCAAGGTAGGCGGGGCGGTAATTCCCCATTCACCATGGGCCCTTCCCCATTCCCATTTTTGACCCATAGGCTCAATGGGAATGGGGAAGGCGCTAAGTACGGTGCCGCAAATTGCAGCACCGTACTTAGCACCAAGGTCCCTTTGCGGCACCCTACTTTAACGCCTGCTGAAAGCAGGCGTTAAGGTCGGGTCCCGCAAAGGGAACTCGTAATGAGGCGTTAAGGGTTTAACGGCGCCGACACCTTTTACGGCGCTGTTAAACCCTTAACGCCAGGGTCATAATGAGGCCCTATGTCTCTTTGCATCGTGATCCCTGTTCTGGCTGCGGGGCATAGAGTGAGGACCTCAGCCAACACCCCTGCCTCAGGTTGTTCAACCTCGGGTTATGGAAGCCTCAAGTATTCGGCCAAACCTGCAAGTAGTTCATGGAAGGCCTTGGCTGAAGTAGGCGTGTCGGTGTGTCCTCCTCGTCGGGTTCCACCAGGGTGTCTGGCTGGTCTGGCGCCGGAGGAGGAGTGCTGGGCGCTGAAGGCTGCGGGGTGGAGACAGGAGCCAGAGGCTCCTGTGGGGGCTGGTGTGGAACCACCTGATCTGTAGGAGGCAGGGAAGCCGAATCGAAGGACGCGGAGTGGGCAGCTGGGGCTGCACGGGGGCCTGAGGCACTGAAACCATAGGAGGAATGACTATAGGTGCAGGCGGGGGGACTGGATGCAGCTGTCCCTGAGGATGGCGCCCATCTGAGGGGAACTCATGAGCGTGAGGAATTTCTCGAAAAACCTGTCTTCACAGGCTGGTGGGGTGGCAGGTGGTATTGACGGAGGCGGCTGTTGTGGCCTGTGCGTACTCTGCCTTATTGGTTGGGGGGTCCCTGCGACACTGAAGGATAAGCTGTAGGCCACTTACCTGGCAAAAACTATTCCCACCTGGACACTATCTCCTACCTGCTCCCCGAATGGGGTGGTGTCGGTCAAGCAGACATTTTGTCTGGTGCATGGGGCATTTTTTTCCGGCTGCATGCCACGTGCCTGAGTCGTGGTGCTTGCCTCGCTGGGACGGCCTCTTCCTGGACTCTTGCCGGTGGAGCTTGTGGCCTAACCTGCACCTCAAGACGAGGCCTGGTAGGCAAAGTGCCCTCGGCTGTGTCACTGGTAGTGCTGCGTACAGGCGCCCCTTCAGACATTTGTCCAGTAATAGGGCGGAGCCCCTCTGGTGGACACCCAGAAAAAGAACCTTGCAGTCCCTCAGCACTATTTCCGGAAGGATGTAGCGACCCCTCGGCCTGCCGGCCGGTAGCTGAATGAGCCTCGGTACCCGTGCTGGTGTGAGAACCTGAACGGTCCATCACGCTCGGTCGTTTCCTGAAAAAGGAGTCGCCCTTGCGTAATGCAATAGAAAAAAGCAGCCCTGCCTGGGGCCTTGACTTGTGTTTGACAAAGTTCTTCAAGTCCTCTGGAGGCGACTTCTCGAAGAGCTCCCTCCAGCGAGCTAACCTGTTCTTCAGTGAGCGTGGGGTAGGCGCGTCACACGCCAAGGCAACGGAGGCAAAGAGCGTGGGAGTCGGACATAGGGAAGAGCTCCTCGCAGGCTGGACACCTGCTGAAGCCCGATAACGTTGACATGCGGAGGGGAGGAGTGTGATGCCAGAGGCCGAGTACCTAATTAAAGACAAAAGACAGTATGAAGAGCGCATGGAATTACAAGGCCGAAGCCAAACCCAGGAGCGCTCGTTAAAGCAGTCCATTCCCGTCGATGCGGAAAAGAGGAATGGGGAGTGGTGCCGGTGGGCAGAGTCAGGGGAGCGCATGTTCCCAGCACCGCACCCCCACGCTTCTCTAAATTTAAAGGGGAAGAAGATTTTTTCTGGTAACAAAGATTCTGTCCCCCGACCCTAGCGAAGGAAGCCCATACAGTATGGAGGAAAGAGGACGGCACATAAGAGTATGTCTTCCTCCAGGCCTTGGGATCTGTGTCCGAGCACAGCACTCAATAAACAAGCCAATAGCACGAAATAATGCTATGCATATGTGCATTTTGCCAGGCTGTAAGACAAATAAATCATGAAGATCCATCATTAGTCGCTGAACAGGATGGTAGAGACCCAAATGTTATGTCCAACACATTTTGAATATGTTCCAAAAATATGTTTTGTTACATTTTTTATAATGAACTAAAATGTCAACTGAAATGAACTAGGGTAGCTGGTATGATTGGCAGAACACATATGCAGGTTATTTGCTTCTGCATGTTTTTCCATGCTGCAATGAAACAGTCCAACTTGGAGCATACTCATGATAAGGACTTGTTCTCCTAGGTTTGTTTTGGGAGTCTGTAACCATTGCATCATCTGCCATCCCACATGTGTTGGGTAACACTCTTGACCTCGTGCTGTGTGAGGGGTCTGGAATTCATACCCTTCCTTTGGTATGGTCCGACCACCATTTAGTTCCTTTTGTGCTAAGACTTCCCTCCACCCGCCTCAAAAGTCCCCCTGTCACAGTATTGCTGCAGAATTGTAGCTGAGTAGATCAGAACACCCCAACATCCATCTTTAACGCTAGCGCTTCAGTTGACTCTTCATCTCAAACAAAGTGTCTAAACTTACCCGACTTCGTAGGCACCCCTCGAAGCCCTAGTTCTCTGACAAGCTCAAAAGGGCCTGCTTCAATTTGAGGCAGGCAGAGCTCAAATGGAATCTTACATATGGGACAATGCAGAAGGCGGCCTACCGCCAACTTATGAAACTCTATCACACAGCCATTGACGATGCTAAGCAAGTGTATTTTACACACGGAATTCAGAATGCTCTCAATCAGCCTAAAGAGCTCTTTTATGTGGTCAGATACCTGTCTTCAACCACTAATCTTATGCAAACGGCTACGCCTACGCAGGTATTTATGATTCACTGGCCCAGTACTGGTATCTAGAATGCCAAAGCATGAATGCCTTACCATAGAAAAAAATGAATCGGAAAAAAAGCACTGACTGTATTTTTTTCAATGCTAAAGGGTTTATTTTAATTACAATTTTTTTTTAGTTTAAAAAAGGGGGGCTAGGGTGGGGAGCCCCCCATTAAAAAAAAGAAAATGCATTCAATGCTTTTTTTTCCTGTGGTAAGTCATTCGATGCTTTGGAATTCGATGCAAAGACTATAAACCCCCAGTACTCTGTCACCAAAGTTGATGACATACGGGCCAATATCAGGCTGGCTCATCAGGTAGTTATTAGCAGAGACCCTGTGCAGACGACTGGAGACACTCCTACTGCTTGGTCCGACTTCCCTATGTTCTCAGACACAACAGTGGGATAGGCTGTTGTGCACTTGAAATCTGCTGCACCCTCTGACCCGGTCCCACTGGATGTTCTCAAAGATATTATGCCTGGCATAATTGTTAGGTTGTCGCAAGCAGTCAATCTGTGTTATCAATCCGGCCACATCCCCTCGGAACTTAAACAGGCCGTGGTCATCCCTCTCTTAAAGAAACCATCACTTGATCCTCTGGTTCCTGCTAATTTCCACCCTATCGCTTTAACCCTTTTTTATGAAACTGCTTGAAACTCTGGTCTCTTTCATTCTGTCTTCTTTCTTGGAGTCCTCTGGGTTTTGTGACCCCTTCAAGTCAGGTTTCCACCCGGGGCGTGGCACAGAGTGTCCTAGTATCTGTGGTGGAAGACATGGCAAAGCTGGTAGACAGCAGGAGAGTGAGCGCCCTGATTTTGATATACTTGTCAGCAGCCTTTGACACGGTCGACCACTCCATCCTGCTTTGCAGCCTGGCCCTGGCGGGTTCTCTGCGTCTATCCTGGCATGGTTCACCTCCTTCTTGACAGATAGGGGAAAATCACCTTCTCTTCCTCCTTTTTCTTCTCCCTCTCACTCCCTGTCTTGTGGGGTTCCTCAGGGTTCCTCCTTGTCCCCCATGCTTTTTAACAACTATATTTGGCCTCTTGTCTGTCTTATCCACTCCTTCGGCCTCCAGTTTTACTCATATCATGACGACACCCAAATCCTGGTTTGGCTAGATCTTAACCAGGCGCAGTTGTCGCTGTGCCTGCTTCAATGCCAAACAGCCATGGATGAATGGATGAACAGCAACTGACTGCAATTGAATGGGGACAAGACAGAGGTCCTGGTGGTGGGGTCCCATCCTAATCCTACACTGTTAACCCCTTCCTTCTGGAGTTCTGAACTTGGTGATTTCCATCTACCAGTGATGGTGGTGAAGAATGTTTTTTTATGTCTTCTACTCTTTCCATGGCCTCGCAGGTGAGTGCGTTCTGCAAGGCTGGCAATTTCAATCTCAGTATACTATGTAAGGTCCTACCGTTTTTGCCCAGCCATCTGCAACCTTTAGTAGTGGCCTCCCTTGTAAACTACTTCGCCCTTTTCTTATCCCATCCAGTGGGTCTGATCCATCGTTTCCATGTATTGCAAAATCTAGCGCGCGAGTTGCCTCTAATTCACCCTATGGTGCCCACATTTCACCAGTTCTGCGATCACTCCACTGGCTTCCATTGGCCAGACAGAGTTTAAAGCTCTCTGCTTAGCCCATCAGGCCTTTTATCATCAGGGTGCAGACTTTCTTTGGGATAGGTTTGCTCCCTACAGTCCTGGCCGAGCTCTTCGCTCTGGCAGCACCTGTTTAGTTTATTTACCAAGGTTCCACATTTCCAGGGCGGAGGGCTGAGCATTTTCAACTTCGGATAAGCTGTGTAACGCGCTGCCCTCTGCACTGAGATGGACTCGGAAACACTTGGAATTTAGACGTCTGTTAAAGATGCTGCTTTTTTAGGCCAGAGTCAGTTGTGTCTCTGTGTGTCTCCTAGCGCCAAGACTCATTCGGACAAACGAGCGCTCTACAAATCCTGTTAACATAACATGAGCATTCAGTTTGAGGTAGAATTTTCTATACTTCTATAGCCAGACCATGCCAAATCTACCTCTCAAAAGTATGTCAAATCCTTAGCGCATTAGGTCCCTTAAAAACTGCAGTGTTTGGCTTGAGGAGTTTTGGGCCTTTGTAGAAGCAGAGGTGGCAGATGTAGCAGGGTTGTTTCTTTAGTGAATGATTCAGTTTGCTTGTGTTGTACGGTGACTATTTCGCTGGTCATTTTTCCCCTACTTACATTTTGCCCTCTTTCTGTTTGGTGGCTGGAGAGGTCCCTTGTATGTCCTCTCTCCCACTGTACAGGGTGACCCCCTACTATTTTGTTTGGTTTATTATTTTTTTTATAAATAGCTGGATGCAAAATCCTTTACTGCAGAATCTTCCCTATTGTACAACATTATGAACTGTGATTCCACTTTCCCATGGCATTCATGTCTTCACATTTGCACAAAAGGCTCCCCTTTACATAACTTGTCCTCAAAGAAATCCACATTTTCTGCAGCACAATACAAATATGCCTTTCACAAGATTGCGTGGTACATATACTCCTCCAATATTTCTCCCATTCATTAGCTAAAGTTGTATCAAGCAGGAGAATCGTGCTATAGTCGATAGAGGAACCAAAGCCATTCATAAACTGCACCAATAATTTGCTTCGAGTTTTGGAATTTTTTTACTTGGGCAAATGATAACCTGAAGTTGAAGTTCACGTGTGTGTCTTAACTTTACTAATGTTAAGGCACCATATAAGTGCTGCCTTTCTGTTACAAAAACATACATATGAGTTTGTGACAAAGCAGAGACCTCCTATATAAAACGAGAACTTTCAACCAGAAAGCTATAATTCTTTTCCAACCTAAACTCCATTTAAAAAAAGGATGACACACCTTGGGATATTGCTTTTGTAACTTTGTCCTGAGTGATGGAACCTGTGAATTCCCACTACTCTGCCAGGATGATTTTCCGTAGTAATTAAACAGCTTTGCATAGTGACAACCTTTCCGAAAAGGACTAATAAACTGTAAATTAATTATACCTGACTTGCAGATTCGGTAGTGTTTAAGGAGGTTTTCTGAACTTTCGGAGACAAATGTGCTAGGCCTTGTAAATTTGTTAAAATCCTGCTATACTTGAAAGTCAAGTAACTTAGTTTACCTACTATAAGAGAAATGCATTTGATCGATGGCAGGGTTCGTAATTGAGGGGAGCTATTTAGCTCCTGCTTGTGGCCTAGGAGAGCCCGACACCAACAGCTACCAGGAGCTACTTTTGGCTCACGAGGCCAACTGTTGCAGAACATCACACCTATGTGGATTTAACACTGTGCATTTGTGCCAATCTATCCATAAGCATTAGGACAAATCTATGTGGCATTTAAAGGATAAGGCGTGATAAATAATGGGCACAGTGATAGGTTTACATCTTACGTGGAAGTTAGATTTGTGGAACGCTATGTACTAGCTCATGGTTCCTCAGTGGTAGCTCCTGGTCACTGGTTAATGCTGGATACCCAGGAGCTGCTTTTGGCTCCTGCTTATCAAATCAATTTTGATCCCTGGATGGTGACGGAAATTAAAACTTTGGCCAGTGGTTTCTGTAAAATGGTGCATGTCACCACGTCACCATAAGCCCACTTCATGTTTGGCGCACTGCTGCCATCCAGAGGCCAGCCACACACCATGAAACCTTTATTTGATGTTTAAAATGTCAAATAAAATGTTCACACATCCCAAAATGTTATTGTACTCGCCAGAAAGGTACTGGACTTTCATAAAAACGAATCAACTATGTGAGTGGTCAAGTAGATTTTGCAAGGCCTGTAACATTCTTTGTGATATGTCATTTGCATAAGCATAATTTGGATTGATGCACATGCTCAACCAGTTTCCATTGACTAGTTCCAAGAACAGCATCTTCCATGCAGGCAGTGTGCAATGAATGCATCCTAGCTTCAAGCCTATTACAAAAGAAACACACATCTTTTGTAACTGCATAGCCTGCTTTCCAATCTAGTAAAGGGAAGCGCCTTGCGCCTTCTTGCTCACTGTGCTCTTCTCACCAGCTTCTTCATCTTCTCCAGCTGTATCTTTAAATCTGGCCTGTAGTCTCTCCAGATTACCTTTGTGCATGCATTACTTGCAAACCAGGACAGAATGCCCCTTGCGTTATATAGGTTTAACTTTTCTTATGTTGTATTTTCAAAGTGTTCATAATCACGATCTTCACCCTCATTTCTCAAATCTAGAGTAATTTTTCAGTAGAATAAAAGTTACATAACCGGAGTCAAACGGATGTACCTGGAACAGACAATTAATATTGAAAAAAAATGAAGAATTGAAAGTATAACACAAGTGCTCTAATATCAGTATCGTAAAAAATTGAAATTTGTGAGGCCATTTGACTTCAGAGTAAATGTGAGGGCCACTTTTTAAGCCGGAATAATATTTTCAAATGTGTCCTTAGAAATTAAAATCTCTCCGTAAATAACAGACATTGAAAAATGGATGCACTTTGTTGGCAGCAATCTTACTATACACCACACACCATACTGTGACACCATGCGCATATTTTTATAATGCTAGTTTCTGATGACAATACCCACCCCACCTTTTCTTCACTACAACTGCCAGGGAGCATGTTCTTTCTACATATGTTCCTGTACTATTTGTAACACCCCCGAGGAGACTGAATTTTCACCTAGTAGGGATAAGTTTTGGGTAGGTGATTTAGATTCATGCTTGAATGAGTAAGAGGTCACATCATCGTTGATGGTGTCATACAGAATGTACCTTTAGGTTGAGCTTTAGGTAGAGCTGGTTGTCATCTGCCTATTGGTTGAGTGTGATGTTAAGGTTAGGGTGCAGTTCCCCAAGTAGCTCCAAGTAGAAGTTAAAGATGACAGAGGGTAGGATGAACCCTAGTGGGCTTTGACAGGTTACGAAGTGTAACACTATTTGACTTGATGAAAGCGTCGCCTTAAATATTCTGTTATTCCAATATGTCTCAAATAACTGTACTATGGCACTACAAATATCGCTACATCCCACTGCCTATTACTAGCGCTATGTACGTCAGACAATACTTTGCATAACATTCCTAGGCCATTTAAATTTGCTTACTGTACCTGTGTTAGCTGAACTTGATCCTGCCCACGTGTTATCGGAATGTGATCTGGATGTTTGCCTACCACTAGCTGATCCTGCTCATTTATTGTAGCCATTTGATTTTCGATCCTGATTTCTTTGACTACCCATCTGACTTTAGACGTGTTAATAGCAAACCGCTCTAATGAACTTGCTCTTTGGTTTTATACAATACTTGAATGTGTTATAGTATGCTGCCCACTGCCTGCTGCATTTTCCTACTGTGCTCATATACCATGTGATTTTGTCTACTGTGCTCTCCTGCTATCTAAACGTGCACACAGCACAGTGCCAGTGTTAGTAGAACCTGCTCACTGTACCCTTTCGAATCTGCTCTATGCGCCTAAATGCCACCACCTTAGCATCTATTGGCCGATAGAATCCCACTGTGAACCACACTGTCAATTACCCAATTGAATCAGACTTCCTTAAATGCTCATTATGACTTGCCCAAATATTGCAATAGCCTGTTGTTATCTCTTGCATATGATGAAGTCTCTTAACTAACCGAACTATACTACGGTTAGGTGACCAAATTACCCTCTTCCCGCACCTAGATACCACAATGCTAAATTTACCAAGAGCCTTATTTATGTATCCACACTATCTGCATGGTGCCTTTATGTAATTTGTGACACTCGCGCCTACATGATACCCATGTGCAAATTTGCATGCCTTACTTACACGCCATCAATATAGTGCCCAAGTATACTGTCATAATCACTACCTAATCTACAACTGTACACTAGCCTACTTCGTACATCATATTATCACATCATGCACCTTACATGGCCTAAGTTAGCTTACTTGGGCGCCCTACTTACTCTAATAGTAAAGTACACTATGTCTCCATCAATTAGCATAGCAGATACATTAGATAACCTCACCCTGCCGCCTATATTACCCAAGTACAAGCCTATCTTATCCTTACAAACGACCACTTGCAACACTGTGCTTAGAAACTACAGACTTCGAGCACGATTACCTAGAATATTCGATCCACTTATCAGATACGAGACTACCTCCATCCACCAAAGGAAAGTATCTCACAAACTCTTATCAACACTTAGCCCCAATACTAACAGCAGCGTCGACAAGTTCCTTAAACAAAAAACTAAGACACATACACGCTCAACAGTACTAAAGAGTACCACTACACCAGTTAAGTCCTCACCTAATTTGAAAGGAGCCTTAATAAACACAAGATCCTTAGTCGCCCATGCCACAGAAATAACGGAAGACTGTGACTTCATCGCTGTCACAGAATCTTGGCTGCATGAGGGAGCAGGCCCTGCACTAACCCTAGCTGTACCAAATGACTACACCATCCTCGGAACTGATCGATGTGAAGCTCGAGGTGGCGGACTAGCCATCATTGCCAAACAAACCTGTCTATGAGAACATCACCCTCGCCTAACATCAAATCGTGTGAAGTTATATCAATTAAAATACCCACAGCTAACTCGCAAACGTTGAATATTCATGTTATATACAGACCCCCTGGCCCTATCAATACTTTCATTGAAGATCTTTCTACGATTCTATCGGAAAACCTAAAGGATACATCCCAAACATTATTGTTAGGAGACCTTAACATAGGCTTTAACATCGCAAACGACCAACAAGCTACTGCAGCCTCCAACACTTAAACAGAACTTGGCTTCACCCAGAGAGTGAACCAACCTACCCATAACAAAAGGGAGAATTCTTGAATGGGTTGCAGATCACAATTGCAATATCTCCATCACCTCAAATTTGGACGGACCACCACCTGATATCTTTCACACTAGTAACTAAAAGACCCACCCCGCAGCCACCTTTGGCCCTTCCAACACTTACCAGGAATAAGAAAAACATCACGACAGACAAACTATTACCTTGTATTTTGCCTACCCTCAATTCATTACTCGACAACATGGATCCTAGCCTCCTAGTTGAAGAATATAACAAAATCATGAACAAAACGCTTGATACTATCACCCCTCAAAAACTCAGAAACAGTAAACCGAAAAGCCACCTAAACAACTGGTTTACTCCTCATCTAAAAAAATCTAAGACTAGAAAAAAGGAAATGTGAAACGGCCTGGAAACTCCACCCTATCACGGAAAACAAGACAACGCTAATTAAGATTTCATCCCAGAATAAGAAGGACATCCTCTTGGCTAAACAAGAAACCTACAACAATAGAACTACGCAAGCAAACTCTAGTATGAAGGAGCTCTTCACTATTCTAAAAGAATTATAAACTCCTATCACACCACAAGACAATTGTGTCAAAGATAAAACATGGTGCGCTGATATCCAGCCGGCACTAGCAAACAAAGTCTTCAACCTCCAAAATAAATTATCACTAAAGAAAGCATCCCCAACCTCCTTGTTACCATCTAACAAAACGGCACTGCCTAAAACTAACCATGCCACCCAATTTCACTCCTCCAAAGTCTCTATTATAGAGGTTGAGAAAATTATACTGGGTCTCAAACATCTAATTGTAAGGATGATCAATGTCCAGGACAACCCATCAAGGACGCCGCTAGGGACCTAGCGCCGTTCATTACCAAGCTTATTAATGCCTCTTCCGCATCCGGCACGAACCCAGCAACCTTAAGGAATCATGGGTACTTCCACTCTTAAAAAACAAATGCTAGACCCGTCTATTCCAACTAACTACAGGCCCATCACTACTGTGCCATTCCTATTGAAGATCCTAGATAAGGTTGGATATATCCAAATTCAGAACTTCTTAGAATTTAACCAACTATTCGGCTTCCGTCAATCTGGTTTCCGGCCATTACATGGCACAGAAACGGCACTCATTGATCTTAAAGCCCAAATAGACAAATTAAGAGACAATGGTAAACCTGCATTACTCCTCCTCCTTGACCTGTCAGCAGCCTTCGACTTAGTGGATCATAACTTCTTATGTAGCCACTTGGACTCAGCTGTCCACTTCTCGAGCGAGGCAATTGCGTGGATACAATCTTTCCTTAGTGACCTAACTATGAAGGTTTTCTTGCCATCTGCAGCTGCAGACCCTATCCCTATCACCTGCGGGGAGCCCCAGGGTTCCTGGGTCTCTCCAACCTTCTATAATATTTTCACCAAGCCCCTGTTTGATGATTTGGACAATCTGGGTGTCACCTCTACCAACTATGCAGATGATACCCAGATCCTCTTACCACTTACGGGGACTATAGCTTGGATTTAGCATTGGTGAACAGAATATACAGCATTGTTCAGGCATGGATGGCCACGCATGGCCTCTGTCTGAACAATAACAAAACAGAACTCCTCATCCTGGGATCTGCATCTCTTCTCACTAGACTCGGTACAGAATACTCACCTTTCATCATTGATGGGAATCCTATTATGGTTGCCAAGGAAGTAAAAACCATAGGTTTTTACTTAGACTCAACTTTAACATTCACTAAACAGGTAAACTCGCTAGCCTCCTCTACAGCATACACATGCAAACTAATCAGAGCCGGCAAACAATTCCTTTCATCTAATAGTTGCATGATCCTAGCTAGAGCCCTTATAATCTCCAAACTAGACTATTGCAATGCCCTATGCATTGGAGCCAACAAACACAATATTAACAAATTACAGATACTCCAAAATAACGCCCTTAGAGGCGCACCCAGTATCTCCAGGAAAGAACACATTTCTGACATCAGAAGGAAGTACAAGTGGCTATCCACACATGAGAAAATTAGACTAAAAACAGCATCCCTTATCAATAAATGCCTCAACAATAAAGCACCACGTTACCTTATATAAAGATTTGTTAGAAAATCATCTACCAGACCCACAAGACTAGTAAACTCCAACTGTCTCCAGGAGCCTCGTTTTAAACTATCCACTATTGGGGGTTCCAGCTTCCCAGTCAAAGCTACCCAACTGTGGAACTCACTACCTACAACACTTAGAATGGGCCAA
The DNA here is from genome assembly GCF_040938575.1 of Ambystoma mexicanum. Classification (NCBI taxonomy): domain Eukaryota; kingdom Metazoa; phylum Chordata; class Amphibia; order Caudata; family Ambystomatidae; genus Ambystoma; species Ambystoma mexicanum. Next base: position 341,196,923 of record NC_090921.1, on the reverse strand, counting down.
ACCTTCACTAAATTCAGGCAAAATCTGATCTCTTGGCTCTTAGAGAACAAGGACAAATAAACCGACAGAACATGACCATATAACTGAAGAACTGTACATAATGCTATATATAGAATGTATATATTTATTTAACATTGCTTACTTTATGTACATATTTGCTAGACTAGATGTTTTTGTGATATATTTTGTAAGCCAATGTAACCCATGTACCAAGCTGTATGACTTCTTTCTGCCTGCGCCCTGATACCCTCAGGTCTGTGGCGCTTAATAAATAACAAACAAACAAACTAAGTGGTGTGACTGTTTGTGAGGTAGAAAGCGAGCCATTGTAGAGCCAATTCGCAAGAATGTTAAGAAGAGCTTTTTGGCCAGATGACAGACAGGCTGAGCAGGAACAGTAGGCATGGCTCCCACTTACCAAAGATGGATATGTGGCGGGCATGGTCAATGACCTGGATGGTGGCAGCCTCAGTGCTGCATATTGGCCAGAATCTAGATTGATAAGCGTTATTGGAAATTGGGTTAGATCAACTCGTGCAACTGAAGAGCAACTGCCTTTTTTATAATCTTTCCAGAATAGGCGGGTAGATTACCAACTCGAATTTAGACTTCTTCAGTAGGAAAAAGATCTGGCTGTTTTTAACGCAATGATGAATATACTTTGAGTAAGCAATGTACTGATGTTATGGAGCAGTAGGATGGGTTTGTTTCCAGAATCTTGATGATGAGGTCTGCAAGGTTATCATCTTCATAGGCTTTGGGGTGAAGGGTTATAGGACTGCTGGTCAGTTATTCAAGTGTAATAGTCCAGACGTTTGTCCATTTGGCCATGTCCCGTGGAAGAGTGGGGTAGGATGCCTGTGCCAACCTTCTAGATGGCAATGTGCTGTCTGATTTAGTCTATTTTATTTGTTCTAATGGAAACTGGTTTCTAGTAAGAAACTGTGCTAGATTTTTTTGGTTGCTTGTAGGCATTTAAGATTATATGTGTTAGTGCTGGGTGGCCCGACCAGAAAGGGTTCATATGGATGATATATATATACATTGTACTCTGCATAGCTATAAAGCAACATTTACTAAAGTGTGCATTACTACAAAGGACTAATGCCTTAAAGGTTTTTATATAAACAAACTTTGAATCATTGGCCCCTAATATAATGCATTACATAGTGTGCACATCTAAGTAACATATCAACTGCTATAAAGTATTCCCATAACACATTTGCACCTGATTAAACCTTTGACAAGTAGGATATGTCCCTATTAACTCACATAATAATGGCATTCCAACTTCTGTATCAAATAACTAATTGGGCCTCATGACAAGTTTGCCGGTCCGGTAACTACGGTACCGGCAAGCTTGCTGGTACCGTAGTTACTGGACCGGCACACTACGAGTTCTTCTCGCGGGTGCCTTTTCGGCCGCCAGGTCACACCTGTCGGACGGACCGGCACTCGCGAACAGAGCATGTCAGTTGCACCAATATCATTCTGAATGGTGCTGGTGCATCCGGCGTCCCCATTCCCATTGAGCCCTACGGTACTCAAATGGGAACGGGGAGCATTTTTTACCGGCGCCCGGGAATGGGCAACTACTGCATCCGGTGGGGCTGTAATGACCTGGTAATTGCCCTTTCCCGGGCGCCAGTAAAATTTGCAAGTTTGGCGGCAGCCTGCCGGTTTTACCAGCAAGGCTACCGCCGAACTTGTAATGAGGCCCATAGTATTAGTAGAAGGAAGTAATTATTGAAATCTTCTAAACCGAAAAAATAATCACTCTGTGCTTTTGAACGCATGCCAAACACTGACCAGGGGGCGTTTATGTATGGCACCCGCATCCACAAAAGGGATGCGCTTTAAAATATGCAGAAAACTTTGGCAGGGAGAGAGGGGGTGCAATGCACGACAGGGTCCCTATCGTGCAATTATATTTTTAATTGTGACTGCAGCAGTTTGAACTGCTGCTGTCCTACTTGTATTTCTTTTCCTCACACAGGTCTAGAAATGCTTGTTCCCTCTTGCTTTTCACAGGGACAGGCCCTTTAAGGACTGCTCTCTCTGAAATGTGCTCCCAGAAACCATATGGTTGCTGGGAGACAGTCATACATTATTATTATTATTATTATTATTATTATTATTATTTTCATTATTAATATGGTATTTATTGAGCATGGACCTAGCTTCCAGGAAGTAACGGAGCACTTTACAATCACAGGGGGTTGTGGACGGGAGAATAAGGTTAGAGAGCATTGAAACAAGGTAGTGGGGGATTTAACAACAGGGGAGGGAGGGCAATAGTCCACAATGGATCTACAAGTAACCAGGAATGGAAACAGAGGCAGATCAGATAACCTAGTCTCAGTTAAGGTGATCAGAAGGAGTCATTCCTTGAAGAGGAGCAACTTGAGCTCCTTCCTGAACAGTAGACGCGAGGGGGCGAGTCTGATGTTCACGTGGAGGAGGTTCCAGAGTCTTGGGGCATAAACAGAGAAGGCATGTCTTCTGGTTTTTTCCTTCCTGCACCGGCAGAGTTCAAGTCTGCACATGTCTTTACTTATGGTGGATCGTAAGCCTCCGAGGATGCAGAGTTTCTCAGTGAGGTAGCTTGGGAACTCCAAGGTGACAGCCTTGTAGATGATGCGGCAGAATTTGAAAATGATACAGGCTTTCAGCAGGAGCCAGTGCAGTTCGATGAGGGTCTGGGTGATGTAGTTGAATTTGCTGGAAGGCCTCCCAAAAGGGCATTGACATCCTCCAGGTTCTATTGAGCGTATTGAACACAATTTGTCAGGATGCGTCTTCTTAAACTCCCTTCTGCCAATGAATTTGTATGAGCAGGCTCCTTTGCCTCACAGTCTGCTACTGCTTCTACTATACTCAAAGGTCTGACAAAATGATAGACAACCACAATTTTACTGCTTCTGCTGCAACTAAAAGTATTTTTCGCCAACTTAAACAAGACCCTTCAAACTCAAACAGGTTGGCAAAGCACTCTTCTTTCTTGTATGACGAGAAATGGCAAACTATTTGCGTTTTCTATTTGTCTTGCAACTACCACAAACTCGATCTTGGCTTCTAGACTTCTTCTCCCTCTCAACTTTAACATTATCAGGCTCCACAGATTAAGAATTTGTTCTTTAGCAAGCGCCCAACTCCCTTACCCAGCTTCATGTACCCCTTCAGTTGTTATCCCAAGGTTGTAGTGCCACTCTTTTCAGCCTTGGATAACCTTTGTCACCCCTAGTGTCGGAGGACTCAGAGGGAACACTGCTTCAACAACTCTTAAACAATAGTATTCAGTTCTTAAAATGAGCTGCATATGATGCAATGGGGTTTGGTCTATTGGCTTCGGCTGTACTTGTTCTCTGATCCACTTCTACTGCTTTTATAACTTCTGCTTCATTTTTTGGGATGTTACAAGAGGTAGATTTCTCTGTAGAAACAAATGTAGGTAGGTGCAATTTTGTTTTGATGACAAACTTCCACTTAAAGATAGTCATTCCCTCCTATTTAGCTAGCGTTATGCTTTAATAAGACTCTGGAAATAGTTTCATATGCACAACCTCTCTGGCCTTGGAAACTATGGGAGAGTGAACTACTGCTTCTTAATGATTTACCGGCAACCTTCTCCTCCTTAATAGGAGACACGCGACCGTTCAGCAACAGATCAAGTACAACAATGGGGAAAAGAAAGGCTTTCTCGTCACGCGAGCACTCTAACTTTAGTGAAACAAGTGCTTGATACAATTGCCTTGTTATAGTGATTTACTATACCTGCCAACAACTTTACTCGCTATTACTCATACGCAAGCATCAATTCAAGTTAGCTACAGTTACCGGCAAGGTATTTCTGATGATCTGGAGTATAGAGCTTCACTCAGCGGCTCCACAATCACAGCGATTGCGGGCTGCTTATGCTTCCCGTCTTTAATTATTCTGCTACTACTGCAATAGGCACTCCTGGGACCCACACAACGGTGCAGCATGGGTGTCTCAGATCCAGCCTTGATGATGAGTCTTTCTTTATCCAGTTTCCCGTGGCTTGCCTCTGCACGCAGGTCTTGGGTGGATGCACAACTTCAGCTCTGCATTCACAGCAATAAGGCGCACTTGGGAAGACTGCCTGTTTCTTCCAGTCTCTTCCAATGCTGCCACAGACAAACAGGGGTTGTGAGCACAGGACCAGCTTAGAGTCTGCAGGTGAAATCTGCCCTGCCTCTACTCCGGCATCCCTTCTGTGGTCACATTTCCTTTTGTACTGCCAGCCTCATGCTCTGCTCCTTCCACTTCTGCTACTGCTGACCTTCTGGCTACTACTCCAGCTTAATTCTACTGCTCCTTCCTGCTGCCTTTTATGCCTCTCAGGTGGGTTAATGGCTATAGGTACAGGCCCTTAGAGCCAATTGCCTGACTCTGCCAAAAGCTATTAGGCCTGCCAGCCTGTCCTTGTCTCTTACATGCCTCTCCAGCCCTATTCTTCATTACAGTCCCTGAGGGACTCAGACATGCAGTCCATTTGAGAGAAATTTGTTTTTCACACTTCTTTAAAAGGTTTATGGATGACTTTTCTTTCCTTGATGTTAATGGAAGGGGATTATAGGGTTTAACCTTTTTAGAGACAGATGGAACCAGAAAAGCCATAGGTCCGTCATTTATTTTGGTATACTTTTGGCATTGAGGAGGATATGGAAATTAGGGGTACAAAAGACTTGTTCCTTGAGTACAACACTGTTTTAAATCACCTCTTTAGAGTTCACCCTCCCATCCTTAGTAGGAGGTCAAGATATATCAAAATGGCAATAAGCAATTCCTCCTCTAAGTCTGTGACAAGAGTATTCCTTTTCACAGAGAAATACTGTGTCTCACCCTGCGAAATCTCCCCACCACTCTGGGCCTTGTCTCGACCCAGGTGATCCTCCCACAGTATACCCTCGCGCAGGTAAGGGATCAGGAAGTGTCTGCCCTCTTCTGGCCCCCTGGGTGGAAACTTTAGGCAGGGTTTTAATGGGGGATCCTGCACATATCCTCCACATATGGTCAATAGCTTGTCCGCATAACATTTTCAGGACTTATTCCTATGAACATTCCATAGTTACTAAAGCTTGCGACTACTGCATGAAAGTAAACAAATTGCGGCACTGCATGGCGGCCTCGATGACATGACCCATTTAAATTAGGCGGCCATTTCGGATCTGCCTTCTGGCATGTCCAATGAGGTATTTATAGTGACAGTAAGACAGCGACTTACAGGGTGAGCGGGTGGAATCTCTTCATTTATCAATTCGGGAACGTTAGCACTTTACAAGGACATGAGAGTTCATATTTCAATTCATTGACTACTGGCCCTTTGTAGGTGAGGATATTGTAACTAACTGATCGGATACCTCTACATTTCCCACAGATTTACGGCATTTATTTACTCTCTGGTAGGCATTTACAACATCTGAATATCCCTGAGACAGGGATTCCACCGCATAATACCCTATATCTCCTTTACCAATATAAAACCAGTGATTACGACCTTCTTTGAAGATAAGATCTTTATACTTTGGCGCAAACATATATATATATATATATATATATATATATATATATATATATATATATATATATATATATATATATATATATATATATATATTTTGTGTTTGGATTTCAGGATGATTTTAAAGGTTCTAGCTAATACGAACCATCATTTTACTTGCTAGGATTCATATTCCCACCTGTGAATGCGCAACTATCTCATACTATGAAATACACGTTAACAGCTTGGACTGTCTGACCCTGACCTACATCAGGTGAATGATTTTTGGGATATACCATGACAGACTTATTGCGCAATCTCATAACTTGTAATTATGCATAAACATACCCTACTAAATAAACCACTGTGTTTAGTTTGTAGATTACTGTGCGGATGTGCACCAAGAAAAAACTTGATTAATTGCTCCTGAGCAAGGGAATGTATCTCAAAACGCATAGAGCTGTCACTTTTATCTTACCAACATTGTGTTTTTTTGAAAATATGATTTTTGGGAAATATGTAATATTGTAAAAACATATTTTAATGTTTTTGATTAAATTTGAACTGTATTTCTTTCTAAAGAATATCACCCTCCTTTAAAGGACCACCTTTGTTGATATATTCCCATGGATTTACTGTCATACACTCTAAAGGGTGTCCAGGGGACGCCAGTGTTCTACAAGTTCTACCGTTTGTCTTCATCTCTGCTGTGAGCACATTCTGGTCAGAGAGAATGGAGCTGCAGGGATGTATGAGCATACAGTGGCAGAGGAGGTTAGAGATGCATTCTTGTGCAACGGGCCAGGGCAGGCCATGGCACAGGAAGCTAAAGCGCTGAGCAGGAGGGAGATGCGTGTCAGGGCTTCCAGGGCACTGGTTTCTGTGCGTCTACAGTGGGATGGCTGAGGGCGACTATTTGGAGTAAAGAGGTACGTTCAGAAAAAGATTACCATACTTGGCCATAATCGCCTTGGTGTAGCCACCCCATTCAGACTCCCAAAATAATGAAGGAAAGGTCTTTAATTCCAGTGGACAGGGATTTTTCAAACCACTTTCTCAATCACTGAACTGAATAAAGGACAACGGAGAGGGTTGATTCTCTGGGCAGCAACTGGCACTTACATCTTAGACAGCCGTGGTGCTTCCGGACAAAGGTGGAAAGAAACATAGACAACAGTAGAACATGATTGGCGACAGTGGAGGCTAACTGCAGGAGAAGGCCATTGAATAGTGCTTCCATGGAGTCCCACGTGACTGAGTTTGGTGAAGTTTAAATGGGGTTTTATGGATTTGCAGAGGTTTACAGCAAAGAACATCATCCAAATGCAGGGGTTTATCAAGATGCTAGAGGGCATGGCAAAGACTACAATCCTTTGGCGCTCCTACCTAATCCAGATGGAGACCTTTTTTAAGACTTGGATGCAGACATTTTTGCAGGAGGTGATTTTGGTTGAGGATCTGTGTGACTTAGCAGAGTTGGTGTGGGCCTTTAAGTTGCTTATCATAGTGTGTCGTGGTTCAAACAGCGGCTACAGTGCTCCTACATCCGTGTGCTAGGGAAGCGTTGATGCAGAGTGCCATGACCAGAAGGTCTCTTTAAATCAGGGGGAACAGAATTCCTTTGTTCCCCAATGTTAGTAGTGGGGCATAATTTCTGAAAGAAGTCATGAAAGGGATCAAGAAGGAGATTTCAGGTTTGAAATTGGAGGACTCAGTACTGCATCCTGCTAAATTAAGAGTGGACCATGGAGGTACAGTACACTTAATTTGTCATCGAGAGGGGCATGCACAGAGGTTTTTGCCAATGTTGACTGTAAAGGAGACTTGACTTTTTGTGGTGATCTGCACTCTTCTATTGCCTTTTTGTTCAAACCTATGCCTGATATGTGGCTTTTTGTTGCTGGCCATTAAAGGACTATGCTTTGATGTAGAGCAGGGGCCGGCAAACCTTTGGCTCGCCAGATGTTTCATATTGCAACTACCATGATCACTCACCATTGATTTTGCTGGCTAGGGTAGATGGGAATTGCATTTCAAAAGATCTGTAGTGTGTGGCTTGTGTGCCCAATCTCACTCTCCCCTCCCCACTCATTTATGGGTTGGTTGCTAAGTGATGACAATGTTATATTCTTATATTAATATTAGGGTATTTGTTGAGCGCAGACCTAGCTTCGGGAAGCAACAGAGCACTTTGTGAAGAAGGTTAGGGAGGAGAGAAGCAAGGGAGTGGGGAACTTACAACTTGGAGAGGGATGGCAATTTTCAGCAAAGGATGTACAAGTAACCAGGGGAGGAAACAGTGGGGATCAGATCACCCGGTCACAGGTATGGTGGGGAGTGGATGGTGTATGGACCTAGGTGTTAGGGAAGAGACCATTCCTTGAAGAGGAGGGTCTTCCTGAACTGCAGAAGTGAGGGTGTGAGTTGGATGTTGATGGGGAGGAGGTACCAGAGGCGTAGGCAGAGCTGGCCTCTCTTCTGATTTTTTTCCCTTCCTGCCCTGGCAGAGTTCAAGTCTGCACATGTCCTTACTTCTGGTGGGTCGTAGGCCTCCAGAAATGTTGAGTTTCTCAGTGAGGGAGCTAGAAGACTCCAGGGTGACAGTCTTGTAGATGATGCAGCAGGATTTGAAGATGATAAAGGCTTGCAGTGGGAGCAAGGGCAGTTCAATTAGGGTCAGGGTTATATGGTCGAATTTGCGGGGCCCTTTCATGAGTCGTGCTGCAGCATGCAAGATACGTCTCACGGGTACCAGGGTAGTCTCCAGAAGGTCTTTCAAGAGGGCACTACCACCATCCAGATGGGAGAGGACCCAGGCTTGGACACCAGATCTGAAATTGTGTTCTGGGATGAAGGGCTTGATTATCCAGAGCAGAGAACTGGTACCAAGCTGTTTGTGTCTTCCTTTCTTCCTTGCTATGTGCAGTTTGGAGGAGAGGTGTCCTGTCGATGTCAAACCCAAGGGACTAGGTGCAGATATCTAGCTAGGGTGAGAAGGTGCATAGCAGAGAGCCAGGTCTGAATGTCCTGGTGTTTGCTGTGGTTGGTCAGCTGTAGGAATTCTGTCTCAGAGGGGTTTAGCTTCAGGCAAGCTCTGGCTATTGTGACAATTCACAGGAATCCTTCACTTCCCCCACAAGGGTGAGCCTTTTCCTAAGAGGCTAGGGAGGTGAACCTGCTCGGAAATACCTTCCCTAGGGGTAGAGGAAAGTAGGACCTCAATGGGAGAGAGTCTCCCTTTGTGGCAGAGACTCCCGTTCTGGTAAAGAACTCCCTACGAGGCATACCAATGGTACACTCGTACAACCATTCAGTCAAATGAAATATGAAGAACATACTAAGATGTGTTATTGTAATAAAGAAATACAGGTTATCCCTTTAAGAGAAAGACCACCTCATACTGAGGCGAAGAGAAACATAGGTGGAGGAATACAGGATCAACTAACAGGAAGAAAGGACTATAACATTGCGCGTGGGAAGGCTCATGGCAGTAAGATAAAGGAAAGAGGTGGAGACTGGGAGAAGATAAAGAAGGCCTGCGAGATTCAGGTTTGCTCACAGACGTGTGCAAAGGACAAGCAGCATCCTAAAGCAGAACCTGGAAGGCAAATCTGACGGGCAGCGTCAGCCAGAGAAGCAGAGGTATAGACGCACCAACAGGGACACGAGGCATCCTTAATGGAAGAAGGAAATAGGTGGTGGCGTAACCGAGGAGAAAAGGTGGACCCGTAGGTCTGTAAACAACATCAATACCACCACAGAGCTGATACAGAGCATGCCGACAGAAGAAGAGCTGCAAAACCTGTGGCTGCAAATACAGAGAACACAGGAGGTCAACCTGACACGAGAACATGAGTTTCCCAATGAAGCAAGAACTCTGGTGACGCTATCCCCGTACACCACAGGTAACAGGGAAGGTGGGTGGACCGGGATGGGGACTGAGAGTTATTATTCGAATGCTCCTACTCATCCCAGTCATAAATTGTTGAGATTGAATAAAGATAACGAGAATCATTACTGGAACGCTCCTACTTGTCCCAGTAGTCAAATACAGACTTTAAGTCAAAGTAAAAGCCCTGAGACATTGCATACTAAGAAGCTTTGTGAAAAGGTTGAAAACCCAGGAAGTCAAGCGAGAGGTACAAAGTTTTGGATAACGCTGCCTTTTGAGGGAAAAAGGACAAATCCAAATAAAATTGCAAAGGAAGGTTCTAAGGTCCAGAAGAGTAAACCAAAGCAAGAGAGGATTTCAAGTTTTGAAAAGTGCGATATCAGAACTATGTGACTTAACAAGAGTAGCTGCCCAGAACTACTTGAGAATCACCTACTGAGTTGAATTGGGAAGAATATCAGCCCACAGGAGAAGGGAGTCATTCTCCTGATTTTGTTATTATAGTAGTGGTAGGGTCAGAGCAGGTTCGTTTGGACAGTGGACTGATTCGGAGTTGGACTTTCATTGACGACGGACAAGCACCTTAGCTAGTTTCATTATGTAGGGACACCTTATAGTGTAGGGAAAGTTAGGCATTATCCTTTCGGTTTAATACAATACTCAGCAAAAAAACTAACCAGAGTCCATGTCCTCTTTCCAACCCGCCAGTGAATCCACGACTGGATAGATGAGACGCAGGTCTTGAGCCTGTGGATGTTTTTGATGAAGGTTATCTTGAAGTAGAGCTGTGTCATATCTGCATATTGGTGGATGTGGATGTTGTGTGGAGCTAAGAGGGCTCCAAGTGGTTCCATGTATAGATTGAAGATCATTGAGGAGAGGAAGGATACTTGCGGGAATCCACAGAAGAAGGGTAGAGTTGGTTATCTGGAGGAATCCATTTGTATAAACTTGTATCGATTAGCCAAGTACGATTTGATCTCCATGCAGAAATGTAGATGGTCAGTGAGCGTCTGGTGGTCTGCTCTGTAAGACGCTGCTTAGAGGTCAGAATAGCCATCATCAAGGATATTAAGGGCATCGTAGATCACCTTGATGGTAGCCAGTTCTTTGCTGCATCTGGTCTGAAGCCAGATTGGTAGGACTCAAGGAGGTGGTTGGCTTTGATGTGTTGGAGGAGTTGCCTGCCTACTGCTTTCTCAAAGCTTTTACCAAGGAAGGGAAAATGGGTGATGGGGCGGTAGTTATGTTATTGTAGGTTTATTTGTAGAGCGCAACATACACCAGGAAGGCAACTTGGCACTAAGATAAAACCCAGTAGACACTGCAGAGCATGGAAGCTGGTTATCTAAAACAAATGAGTTTTTAAAGCATAACAAAACTGTAAATGATCTCGAATGATCCAAGACGAGAACGGTGGAACCGAAGGATCTGCAAGATATGAGCATCTTGAGAGCGAAGCATGGGAGGGAAGACAAGGCCGAAATTTGGATTGAAGATACTCAGCCCCTGAGCCATAGAAATCCCAGTGAATGTTGCATAGAGATATGAACTGAATTCGACTCTACACCGGAAGCCAATGCAGCTGATATAGAATAGGGGAAGCATGTGTCCGACAAGGAGATTGCATTGTTACTCTGGCTGCCAAGTTTTGGAGTACTTCAAGACGCTGGATTAGATACATTGGCTGTCCAAAATAGAGCAAATTACAGTAATGCATGTTTCCAAAAACCAAGGAGGCTACTACTGTAGCCTGCATAGACACAGGAAGGTAAGGAAGAACTTTCTGAAGAACTCTTAGTTTAAAGTGCCCTGATTGACACACAGTACTGATTTGGTAGTCAGCTGATAGGGAGATGAGATTTTAAAACTAAAGTCTTTAGCCACAGATACAGGCCTAGGAAAAGGTTGCAGCAGAGGAGGCCTAAAGCACAGTGTCCATAAAGAGGTGGCTGAAAAAGGACCAACAACCACCACCTCAGTCTTATCCCTGTTCAACTTCAGCCAATTGTTACTCACCCAGTTTCCCATGGATTCCAAACATAGCCTACAAGTGGTATCAGACTGAGTAAGGTCTAGGACGAATAATGATCTGAGTATTGTCAGCCTACGAATAACATAGGAAGCCGTGGGACTAGGCGAGTTGCAGAGTCCTGCTCAGTTGCTGAGGTTGTCAGGGTTCTGTGTTGGTTTACTGAGAAGCATGAGGATTTGTCCGGTGTTGAGGGTCAAGAGGAAGGTGCCTTGAGTTAGAGAGCTGTTGATGATTGTCAGGTAATGAAGGAATGCTTCAGTCGGAATTGTCTTGAGTACCGATACAGGGAGTATGTCGCCTGCAAATGATGTGGCCTTGAGGCACTGAGGTCTTCCATAGTCAGTGGCTTGAAAGTTGTCCAGGTAGTTGTGGTTTTGCGAGATGGGATGTGTAGTGTTCTGTTAGTTGTAGCGTTGGTGTGAATGTGTTGGTGGATCATGCTGAACTTATTGATGAATTAAGAGTTGACGGCAGTACATTTCTATATAGAGTGCGGTACAGGAGGATCAGGCAGAGGGTGGATGCAGTGCTGGATGTCTTTGAAGAGGGTTCCAATATCATTGTTGGTCTTAGCTACAGTGTCTTGGTAATAGTTGTCCTTGGCAGTTTCGATAAGGCATCAGCATATAGTACAGAGTTTATTGAGCAGGGCATGTTCGGATGCGCTACAGGATTTTTGCTAAGTCTTTTCTTGTTTTCTGATGTTCCGTTTGTTGAAGTTGAGTTTTTGAGTGTACCAGTGTTATGGCATTTTTTCATTGGGGCATGGCGGTTGATCCTGGTTCTAAGTGTGGTGTTGAGTTCTGGAGGAGCGAGTCAAAAGTGTATAACCTAGTGTAATAGTAGTGCTGGGATGCCATTCAATGTTTGGCTTGCCTACACTGCTTTCACCACACAGCTCCATAGTTCAGTTCAGATCAGATCAGTGGTATTAGCACAGCTGTGCCAGAGAATAGAGATCAAATATTATCAGTGTCTAATCTGAAGAGGAAACCTGAAGGAAAAAATGAATATTTCAAAATGCATTAACTACTAGATGCAAAGATGTATGGATTATAGTAGGATCTCTTTTTTACAATTGTCTGAAAAGCAGCCTCATTGGGACCAGGAACTTAAAAAAAAAAAGAAAACAGGGTGTAAAATACTCCCACCTCAAAATATAACCTAGAGCCCTGGCTGCAATATCAGTTTGTTTTAGTTGCTGAGTCTAACACATGAAGTAGCCCACATCCTCCAGTAAACTGATTAATTCACTGGGTATTTCAGATTTGCCCTGATGTGCCCTGTTAATGTAAGCCACTAATGTGAAAGTGAAAGGGAGGAGTGGAAAGGCACGATACATGCAAATGATTCCTAGAGGTTCACTTTGTTGAAGGGCTCAAGTCCCGCACAAGATACACAGACACCCAATGTGCAGACAAGCCTCGAAGACTACTGGTAGGGCGGTACCAGATTATTGCACAAAGCAGATAATCTACAATCCTAACGCTAACTTTACCTGAGTGTGTCCTTGGGTTAGCCCGATATGAAACTGAAAGAGTGGGGGCAGTCGTGGGCATGGCAGCCCTTAAGGGCTCTAGACACTTTGATGCACTGATGCCCATTCTCTTGGCAGGCTGTTTGCACTGTGCTGTGTATTCAGCATGTTAACAGTGTCACCAAATCACGCTATAAAACCGGGCACCTGCACCCCAAGCAGGAGTTGTTGCCCCCCCCCCCGCCACCCTTTCCTTGAAAAACGGAGTGACGCTGGCTCATGCTCAGCATGTGGTTTGGGTTTAGAGGGGGACCCAAGCAGGTTGTGAACGGACCAAAGCGCATTCTCTATGGAATTCTGGCTCTCACCTCAGAGTTGTTCTCTTCCAGGCGCTGGTCGTATTCGCTCAGAGAGGCCAGGAACAGCAAGGAATCCACGTTTTCAAAAGAGTGAATCCATTTTCTGCGCTCTGATTTCTGACCCCCAACATCCACGATCCTGCACATGCGAGAAATTAGAAGATTTTCGGTGCTTTGTTAAGACCTGTCCAGAAGGATAGGATACAGGATGCAGATGGAACCTAAAATAATGGTCACACACACAAGATTCTTAATACTGGACACAAGGAGGAGCAGTCTCTGCAGGAGTCGCCCATATTGCTGTAAATAGGCCCTGCCTCCCTGTATGCTGTGCGTGGTCCCTTAGCTATGCACGCAAATATTCCCTTTACCAAGGGTGGTGATGAATCTCCTACTGGGTGTGCCATACACAGGCTCTATATATCACTTCCTTCTCAATGGCGGCACAGTACGGAATTCCTCATTAATATAGCACTATGGCCTTCCCATCCTGTAACCCAGTGGTACGCAAACTTTTTAAGCTCAGGCCCCCTATACCCCTTGAATACAAATATTATTGTTGAGCTCCACCAACCCCCTTGAGTAAAAATAGTGTTGCCGGTCCCTCCCAGACGCTACATCTGCTTAGATTTTCAATTAAAAGCATACACCATGCTCACTTTTTGAAGGTCCTCGTGCCCCCCCACCTCCAAGGCTATCCTTTGAGCACACTAGGGGGGCCAGCCCCACAATCTGAAGATCACTGCTCTAATCTTATGCATTCATACACCGCGTCATACAACACAAACCACACCCCGTGTTGATGACTGCTTTACCAGAGATCCCATCAAAATATGAGCAAATTGAAGGTAGCACTTCAGCAGTACAGTTTGGAGACCAGCAAGTCCTACCTAAGAGATACCTTCTCCACATAACCTTTTTTCTGCGCTCCGTACTCCACACCAAAACAGTACTCATTGATCCCTGTGGTTGGCATTCGTATCTTCAGGATATCCTCTTTTGTGGGCACATATCCTTCATCTGCAATCCGGTCCAAGCTGGAAAGGTAACTGTGGATGGAAACAGATTGCCATGTTAGGGTCAGTCCACTTTAACGAGTCATACTAAAATGCATTTACATCTCTTCACAAAAGGTGAGGCCACTCTGTGTTCCCAGACAGACGTAGGTCCGTCAATCACTGCTTCAAAAGTGTTATAAGAAGGTGGTGAGCCATGGAACTACTGCAAACACCAAAACATGCCATTGCTTATCTTGTATGAGGCTACAGCAGCATAGTTTGCAAACGTCCTGCTCTATGCGATCCTCCGACAGCCATGCTGGGATCGGGAGTCTCTGGGCCATCAATGAAGATCACCCTGGGCGCCAGCGCATATCTTGCTTTGGTCTCTATGCTTTAACTCCCAAAAAACCTATGTTTGTTTCACTACTTCATCCAAAGTGGCCATCTTGTATTGGAGACATTTGCCATACTCATTATCACCTTGCATTGGTCCTGAAATGTAACAGTTGGCGGTCGTGTCACATCTGGGCATCTGTGTAGAGTACTACAATCATTGAGATCATTTGGATCTGTACCAAGCCTTACCCCTCCTACCTGGAACAAACAATTATTGACATTTTCAGCCTGTTAACAGACTTCATATGCATGTACCACTCACCTATTATCTAATAATATTCCTCAAACTGACCTGCTATTTAAATGTGTGATTGTAACTAGCCTATTTAATGTGCTGATCAAAAATGCCCTTTGCCACCAACCTAAAAGTTGATCGCACTGGTCGCAATTGGCCTATTGTTTAATTATGTGGGTGTTACTGACCTTGTATTTAACAGTGTTGGTCAAAATTGGCCTGTTATTTGATTCTAGGTTCGATACAGACCTATTACTTAATCATGGTAGGTATAACTGGTGCATTGTTTAATATTAGCACTCAGGTTGCTCGGATCGGTGACTGTCAAGATCCGAGTCCACATTCAGAGCAAGCAGAAAGTTGATCATGCCTGCCCAACTATCTTCATACGCGCTCCCCTCAACCCGTCCAGAACACTGCACCTTCTGTCAGCTTAGCACTCCCTACCCACTGCTTCCTCCCTCGTTCCCAGACATCATGGAAATTGAAGAGGGGCACCACACAGAGCCTGCCTTCCATTTATATGGCAACCATATTGAGTATTTCTGTCAATCAATAGGTCGCACTCACCACTACCCATTCCTTGACGCAAGTAAATTGCTATCAGAACCAGAGCTTTAAGGGGGGCCCTCATTTAGGGGCACGGCTTGCGGGATGGGCGTGGCCTAAAAAGTTACACAAACCATAGTAAGGTACGCAAATATATAAATGCATGTAAGCATTTATATATTTGTATGTGTACCTCAGGGCTTTAAGTGTAGCCGCCGTCAGGCAGCCTGTGTAGCTGAAGCTCTGCAGTTAGACAGGCTGCCTCCAGGTGTAACCGTGCAACGCTTCGGCTACACGGGCTGCTATCTGTATACAGATATTTGTATGCACTTTCTCTAATGTATCACCCTCCGACTTGTGTACTAAATTTCCAATCCGTTCTCACAACTTGTGTCTTCTGTTATGGTTTTGATTTGATGCAAACTGGGTTTAAGGCCAAAATGATGTAATGATCCTTTTTCTCTTTTTAGCCACTGGCATTTTTCCAATATGAGATTCCATTTAGAGGATTGATTTACTATATTCTTCCTAATATGCTTAGGTCCTTGAAACCTACATTCTACACTAATGATATTCTTCCAGTCAATATTAGGCAGATTTCTGGCACCTTGTGGAACAGTCAATTCTGAATGTGTTATTGTCCAAGGGGTTTTTCACCAGCCTTTGAAGCATGGCCTCATTTCTCCTCTTCTGAAAAAACGTGGCATTGATAACACATGTTAGGTAACTGGAGGCGAATAACGAGTCTTCCCTTCCTATTCAAATTCACTAAAGGATTTGTGGCTGTACAATTCATTTAAGAGATTGAACAGGATGGTAACTTGAGGGTTAAAATAGATTAATATGTTTTTTCACTGTGCTTCTCTGTCTTGACGTGGTTTCTGAAAAGATGGTCTTCTGTCCTGTATCAGGCTGAGCAGAAGAAACCTGATAGGAGTTTTTAGCCGTACCTTTCCGGCAGGTAACAGTTCTTGGCAACAAACGTATGTTTATGAAATTGTATTTCTTCCTAGTGCCTCGCTACACATTGATAGAAAGCACTAGAAGTTTCTCGAATGCTAACTTTAGGTTATCAGTCACATGAAGGTACGAAACATTCACCTCCGTCATGAGTGAGAGAGATTCACAAACTGCGCATTGGCATCCCACGACGGCAGGAAGGCCTTGCATATACTCCTATCCTGCTTTGAATGTTTCTGCTAAGTAATGAAAGGGGGTCCTTGCAGGCCATAAAGGGAGTGAGGAAAAGTAAAATAAATATATTCATGCTTCCTGATTATGTATTTATATATCTTGTTTTATCATTTACCACTTTTTTCCATTGTAATAAATTAGTGTGCAAACTGCATAAGTGGTGTTTGTTAGATGCTAATGTCACAACAAATCTCTATGAACCCTTTTGGAAAGCATGACTGGCAGAAGCCAAGGAAAGTCTAAAATAGAGCATATTGAGAAAACAGCCTCTTGAGAAGTTCCAATCTGACTTTCGTTCCGAAAACAGCACTGATACAGCTCCTTTGCAGGTCATCAATGATGCGCGCCATATGACCGTCAATGGAAAATTGTGCCTATCAGCGATGTTAGAATGCTCAGCGGATTTTGGCTTTTCAATCTATTCTGCCAGCTCGTATGGGAATTCAGGATAGGGTTCTGGGGTGGTTTTGGTCATCAATATTGGACAGATTCCAATCTGTCCGTGTAGGCCCTTCCAGGTCGCCCCTTCCAGGTCGCCCCTTTGTCAGTGGAATGCCCAATAATTCTATTCTCTAACGGTATTGTATCTATAGAACAAGGAGAGGATTTAATCACGAAGTATAACAATTCAGTACATTAATATGCTGATAGTATTCCAGCATATCTCATTGTAATTTCAGAAGAAGACATTCCCTGCTTTGTGGAATTCCTTATCAACCATCGAGTTTAGATTGGCTATTGTTACTCAGCCAAGGGTTTCTAGTATTCCACCCTGACAAAGCCAGCAATTTGGCACACAGCTGAATTTCAGCTGTTTTTCTTCAAGGCTTGAGCCGGGAGATTGCTGGCTCTACTAAATTGTTGGAATTTCTATTAGACTCTGAACCTTCCTTAAAGTTTCATGGCCATAAAATGGCCACTGGCCCAATTTCAACTTCATATCTGTGAAAAGTAAATGTTTACTTCCGGGAAAAGTTTTTCATTCAATAGTCTAAGCTTTGTAATTGTTACACATCAATGTGGGTAATGTCCTTCTGACTGGAGTGCATAAAGCAAACCATCGCTTTTTCTATCAGCATTTGATGCTCTTTCCCGGTCGTTTTCTGGATCACCTACATTGGATAGCATTTCCACTGTGTTGAAAGCTCTCCATTGGTAATCTCTCAGTTCCAGAATTCTCTTCAAACAAGATCTAAAAATCACTGAGGCTTGGCTACCAAAGCTACCTTACTGCCAAACAGCCTCTCCTCGGAGAAACCCATGTTTCATGTAGTTTTGATTGCCTCACTATCCTGATACCCAAATTTGCTAAATCCCAGACTTGAAGAGAGGCCTTTTTAGTTGATGACCCTTGATTCTGGAATTTTCTCCAAATCTCTCATGGACTGTTTCCCTCGTTTCTGTTTATTTCTTCAACAGTTGAAGACGTTATTTTCTCAACCGTTTTGTTTTTCTTACCTCTGTACTTTGTAGCCATTAATGTTTGTTTATTGAATTCTGTATTCAATATTTTGTACAGAGCTCTTTGTGCCCTGGGGGTATAGACTCAAGCAAAATACCAAATAAAAATATAACTATTACCATGAAATTATTGTTGGATACTACCAACCTTTTTAATTGAATTTGGTTGCTCACTATCTATCATGTATTTATTGTTGGTCACTGCCAACTTACTGTGGAATTATTTTCCCCACTTTATGTTTTAACACCCACTTGATTGTAATTCCAGACCCACTCCACCAACCTGCCCTTAAGGCGCTAGTCCTCACCACATTGAACCTCTCTCTGGGTTACTGCATCTCTTGGGCCTCCTGGCAGTACTACTCATTGCCCATGAACTTCACACACCAGCCCCCTGCAGCCATCACCATATGCTAGCACAATCAGAATTCCTACTCACAGCCATATGCCTAACCTTCACATTTGTATTTTTCTGAAAAACAGGAATTTCAATTACAATCAGAAATTACTTACGATAATATATTTACAGATCGTGGAGGCATTCCTATGGATAGTGACTACAATAGCAAAAAGATAAGTGCAAGTCTTGAGCCTGTTTATGGGGGTGTAAAAAAGTCGGAGATATACCAGGGACAAAAAAAACTGAACAATGTACATACATATAGGAAAATAGGTGACTTACAAAGTTAATATTAACCCAAGGGAGTAGGTGCTTCAACTAAAGAGGAGTATTCAATATACAAAATTACATTATTAAGCAGTGGTGGGGTCAGGTAGTGAGGAGGGGCGAGAAGGCAGGGTAGAATTCTCTTTAGCAAAAAAGTGAAGGTTAAGCCGAGCTTTGAAGAGATCCACAGTTGGGCTGCCTTTGATTGTTATCGGCATGGGTTCCAGTGGAGCAGGGCTTGTAGAGAAAAAAAGAAGAAGCGAGAGGAGGCACAGGGAGCGTATGGGACAGTATGATTGATTGCAGAGGAGGATCGGACAGCAATGAGATGATGAGTAAATTGCAACACAATCAGACAGGTACTGAGGAGGAAGACCATTAGTAGCTGTGCAGACTAGGAAAATGGACTTGACGAGAGAGCGGTTGTGCATGGAGAGTCAACCAGGGGGAGGATCTGGGTTCTAGAGAGTGCATGTAGCAAAGTTGAAGATCATGTCTGGAGGTAAGAAGGAGTAGAAATGAAGGACAAGGAGGCAGCTTGAGCAGTAGTCAAGTTTGCTGAGCACAAGAGTGTAGATTAGAGTTTTTGAAGAGTGGTTAGTAAGAAAAGGACACATTTTCTGCATCTTCAGGAGGTTAATACGAGCAGCAGAGGCAGTGGAAGTGATTAATTGATGGAGTCTTTAGGTCGCTATCAAAGAGAACCCTAAGATTGTGAGCCTTGGGAGAGAAAGCAAGAAGGTCAGGTGGGAAGGAGATAGGAGAACGGAGAGGAGGCGTAGCATTGGAAGCCAGGAGAGTCATTCAGTGTGATTCAGTGACTAATTGTAGTGTGATAGTTCATGCTGTCTGACCTGGCGGGGGTAACGCCACCGGCCGCAGACGGACATGGAAACACCGTCACCAATACCTCATGGTCCTGGTGTTTCCACATCCCCCATTGCCATGGAGTCCTACAGGAATGGGGAGTAACGGATGGCTTGCTCCGGAATTACCGGACCACCAGTGCTGTAAAGCCCTGGTAATTCTGGCAAAACCAGAGCCAGTAATTCATTCCAAGTCCGGCGGCAACCTGCTGGTTTTTCCAGCTCAGTTACCGCCGAACTTGGAATGAGGCCCATAGTCTTTGAACTTAACGGGTGGACGCTGGATCTGTGCACCACCATCCTCTTGCCCAATCCTCGGCTCATCACTTTTCTGCAGGCCGGCCTCAACCTGCCTCTCCGATGTTACTTACCCAGAATTGTAGCTCAACACTTCAACCTCTGCACCATTTACACTCATACCTACTACATCATCGCTCTCAACCAAGGGGTCACCACTACTCCTCTCACATTCTTCTTGAGACCCCACAACAACATCTCCACTCGTACCACTCCCACAATTATCACCAGGCAACTCTTGTAGAACCTCTTTGTGCACTACATTCCACACTCGCGCACGTCACACTCCATTTCATGACATCTCACCAATTGACTTAGACTCATTTAGAGTTGTCCTCAGACACCACACCGTACCCAGAACCCTTCAAATCTTCCTAGGAGGAGACAAATAGGGGGCGTCTGTACCCCTCACCCTCGGGTTCCGCACCCTGACGAAGTCACCAACCACAAATGCTGTTGTATTCCCTCTCTTTCTACTATCGTACAACAGTTTATACCTCTCCTGGCATTTCTCCGCCCTGTTGATATGCTCCGCTCTGTTTACTTTAACTGGTCCAGAAGTCCCCAGCCATTCCGGGGTCAACTCATCAATTGGTTTCCTGCCCCTGAAGCCACAAAAGGTGTAACACCTGTAGCGGAATGGGGCGGGGTCCTTTAAGCCCAGAGCATATCGCAAATCAAACTCACCACATCCTTATTGGACATTTTGGCAAGTTTAAGCGTCCCTTTCACCATCCTTTTGAAATGCTCCACCAGGCCTTTGTGGCGCAGACAGTACAAGGCTGTAGTTTCAGGACGAACTGCCGCCACTTTCAAATACTCAGTCACTACATTGGGCTTGAACTGCACACCATGTTCAGTAATACTTCGGTCATTTATTTATTTGAATGTATATAGCGCACTTGCAGCCCATAGGCATCATGAAGGATCCTGCTGAACTTACACTTTTCTTTCTTGACAGTGAGACTAGCCTGGTCCAAATCCTCAATACCTCACACATACTCTTCATGATGTTCAGGATCAAATACCAAGATGTCATCTTGGAAGCACTTTACATAGGATAACCCTCTAAACAAGCTCTCCATAACTCTTTGAAAGACTGCCGCGGCAGACGCCAACCCACACAGCGTCCTTTTAAACAAACAAAGTAAAGGAA
Organism: Ambystoma mexicanum; assembly: GCF_040938575.1. Taxonomy (NCBI): domain Eukaryota; kingdom Metazoa; phylum Chordata; class Amphibia; order Caudata; family Ambystomatidae; genus Ambystoma; species Ambystoma mexicanum. Next base: position 341,175,814 of record NC_090921.1, on the reverse strand, counting down.
CTAGAATCTGGATGCAAAAAAATCTGATGATAGGCGCTAGATGAATCAATCATGGAAAAATACTTGGCGCCATGCAGGAGGGTAATCATTTCCTGCACCTTGGGTAATGGATGTCAATCTACCCAGATGTTATTGTTGAGGGATCTAAGGTCCACATGCATCCTAATATTGCCGTCCCCTTTTTTGGCAATTACCATAGGGGATAACACCACTCAGCAGCTTCAATAGGTTCAATGACATTATTCAGACACAACTTGTCGAGTTCAGGATTAGGTTTTTCCCTCAGTAACAGGGGGACAGAACAAACTGTGTACAACCGCTTTTGCCCCCATTTTCAAAATGATTTGGTAACCCAGGTGGTCATCAAACATGTTGTGAAACAGATCACCCCATTCATTGCCCAAAAACACAACTAGTTAAAGAGCATTGGAATTAAGAACCATATCTAGCCCTTTTTGATGCCTCCAACCCAGAAGTGGCACACCCTTGTCCGCTACAAACAGAATAGGTCCTATAGCTCTATCTTTGAAGACAACTTCGACAGAATTTGACCCCAAAATATTAATTGGTGAGCCCCCATAACCTTTAGGACATATGTCAGGAGGGTCCAATTCGCCTACAGTAATACGTAGTGTGTACAAAACATCCACCCCCACAACTGTGTATCTGGAACCTGAGTCAGCAATCATTCTCAAGTCATGCCCATCCACTTTCACCTTGCACCAAGGAACATCCACGTTGTCGCCATTCACACTGGCAATGAGCAGATCATTCACACCCTCATGAAACAGGTGATCGTCCTCCTCAATGCATTGCACATCTCCCCTGTTCCTGTCATGGTCACTAGCCCTCCAGTACATACTATTTTTTTATTAAAAACTTGATTTTTTCAACATTACATCATATAAAATTTCTATAATAACAAAATCAAACCATTTATACACAGTATTAACAATAAAATTTGAACATTTTGAATAAAAATACTACTAGCAAATATATTTAGCATGACATGGCAGTTATATTAATTGATATATTTCTTCCTCTCTTGCTTAAGGAGTTTTAAACCACACAGAAAGTTTAATATAGCATACCTAACAGATCTCCTCAGTGTATGATATAATAAGTTCCATAATTCAGTAGCTGACTCAATGAGTGATCCTTCAAATAGAGGTTTAAAATGTACAATCCTCCGAGGAAGTAACACTACACATTCTGCACAAAGATGGCTCAACGTTTCAGGGGCAGATAGACAGAACCGGCAGGATAAAGCTTCCGATGGTAATATTTTCCTACTACATACTTCATGAGTGGGCCATATGTTTAGACGAAAGCGTAGGAAATCATCCCTTTGGCGTGAATTTGGTAAAAGCATCATATATGGTTCTGTCATGCCATATCGTTTCGGATTAAATGGATTATCTTTAAATGATTGGTACATAGAGCAAGCCTTCCTGGTCTTGATCCAATCAAGTTTCCATAATTGTTTTTTGACAATATTAGGTCTCTCGATCAATGTAATATTAGAGATGTTTACTTGTGTTAGGATTCCCTACGCCTTCGTACGCCATAATGTTGGAAAGACATCTTCTGACTTTAACAAATAATTCCCTATAACATACATTAATCCTTTATAGCTTCCATCACTTGCTATTACACATTTTCTGTATATTGCACAGATCTTCCATTTGTAAACAGCATACAGCGATAGTAGACCTAACTCATGTCTTAGTAGTGCTATGGGAAATGACATTGGTAGATTCTGGACTCGTTTCCAAAAACAGCCTTCTAAAGTAGTCCAGTAATCATAGGTTTTTATCTTAAAGGTTTCACTACCATATGTAACCACCGGCACAAATTTCTACTTATAGTAGATTATGATGGGGTTCAGGGAAAATTTACAAAACTTGGCTTTAATCAGTCGGGCCTGGGAGAGAGTCATAATTGCTTTTTTTCTTATATGATTATCATAACTCAGAGAACATGTTTGATGAGTTATCAGCATTCCCAGGTAAACATAAGAGTCTACCGTATCAAGATTCGTTGATTGTAATGGCCATTGATGGCGTTTGGTCCTCTGCCTGAGTGTGCCAAACTGAATAACCTTGGTTTTTGCAACATTTATTGAGATGTAATTTTCATCGCAATAGGTCTCAAGGGTGTTCAATAATGCACGTAGGCCGTTAGGGGTTTTAGAAAGTAGGACCATATCGTCCGCATATAACAGATGTCGCACTGGAATATTATTTATTTTTGGGGAGTCTGTCACAATTAGTTCAAATCGTGCTTTAATTACTGCGATAAAAAAGTTGAATAGGGCTGATGCCAAAAGGCATCCTTGTTTTAGTCCCCGAGCGGTCTTGATCGGCTCGGAAAGGAGGCCAGTGCTGTCTAATCTAATTTGTATGGTGGTGTTCGTGTGGAGCTCAATAATCCATTTAAGGATGGACCACGGACAACCACTATTCATCAACTTTATATACAATAACTCTCGCGGCACATCATCAATGGCCGTGCGAAAGTCAATGAAGGCAATGTATAAAGGTTCCTGCTTCTCATACGCTCGATAAATGGGACTATTCAGGGTAATAATGTTTATTCCAGTGCCGACTTCAGGTATAAATCCTGTTTGGAAAATGTCACGCAGGCATCGACTGTCCAGCCACTTGTTAAATTTATTAAGCACAAGGCGCCCGAAGATCTTACCTGGGCAGTCTAAGAGAGCTATGGGCCGGTAAGCCTTTGGGTCTGCTCTATTACCCTTTTTAAATATGGGTACTATAATAGATTGTTTCCATGTAGTTGGAATTTGCATGGTTGGGACAGTGTTTTGAAAGATTTGCATGAGGATCGATGCCCATTCATATGGATAGGCTTTGAGCATACCGTTGTGCAGTCCATCTGGTCCATTGGCTCTCGATTGGCCCAAGGCTTTGATGCAAGTTAAAATGTCATCAATATATATTGGGAAGGAACATGGCATGGCGTTGAATTAAAACCATCTGTCTGAAGTTTTGAAGGGGGATAGATAGAGATTTTTAAAATATACTTCCCAATCATTTTTCTGTACTGAGTTTGTCAAAATAGCTGTTTGTGGTCTCATGGATACGCTATTCATACAGGCCCAAATGCTACTGGTCAATTTCTTCACAAGCTGTGTGAGCATTTGTTCGCTATTTTGTTGATGTAATTGGATTTTTAACCCGCCTCAGCCATTGGGCATAGGTCTTTTTAGTTGCTATTTCATAGCACTTCGAAGGTTAATGGGGTGATGTATTAAGGTACGTATAGCTCTTTTCAGATTACTTTTGGCTTGGTGGATCTGTATGTTAAAGGGATGGCGATGATTAATTCTAGTTGAGAGATCAGGAGAAATAGATTGTTTGAATATTTGCATTTTACGCACGTAAATATTTTGAACATTAGATGAATTATCATTATTCATCGCATGAAGAGCATTCTTAAGATGAGAGAGTCTTTGAGGATTCCACTTAAGGCGATTGCCCTGGTTGTTAATAGCAATGCGTGCAATGTTTTTGTTACTCTCCTGCAATGGGGTGAAGGAATTAAAACACAAGACCAGCTTATTATAGTCACTTTCAAATGCTTGCACAACAGACATTGATTCAACTTGCGGTAGGAATTCTTTGCTCACGTAAACACAATCCAATATTGCCCCAGAGGTGCCCCTGTGCCATGTATTGCAAAGAGGGGTATCCCCGTTGCACGCATTATTAGGCATGACTAAACCTCTCTCTTTCATAATTTCATTCCATGTGCTTTCATCACTCGTCTGTAACGTCTTTTGAGCTGATAGCAAATGTAAGTTTAGAATGCCCATTATAAAAACAAATCCAGGGTCAGTGATCAGGGCAATATTGTCAAGATGCCATAGTAGGGTGGTGAAAAAGTTTTCTGATGTGAGATTGAGTCTGCTCCAATATATATTCACAATTGTTATGTTATGTTTTGCCCCGGAGAGACTAACAACTTGGAAATTTGGGGAAGGGGATTGATGCTTTTTCCCAATGAACCCGAATTTTTTTTTTATTGCTAGTAGTAGACCTCCTGATGGTCTACCGTGTGACCTTTTGGACGCTAGGGTGTCAAAGATGATATGAGTGTCCCATGTCGGTGATTCCATTAACCACGTCTCTTGCAAAGCTATAATGTCATAGGGCCTCATTACGACCCTGGCGGAGTGGGTTTACGCCAGCGGTATTCGCGGCGGACCCTTCCGCCCTACTACGAGTTCCCGTAGCGCCATGGAGCCGTTTTCCGCCTGGTTTTTCCGGGCGGAAAAATCCATGGCGCTACGGGACCTTGATGTTAATTACGCCACCGTATTTTACGGTGGCGTAATTAACGCCTTCCCCACTCCCATTATACCCTATGGGGCAAAAATGGGAATGGGGAAGGGTAAAATGGGGAATGGGGATTTACCGCCCCGCCAAGGTCGGCATGGGGCGGTAAATCTGCCAACCCCCATGGCGCTATTGGCAGCTTTCCGCCGTGCTCCATGGTGCATATTGCACCACGATTTCCGCCAGGGTCGTAATGAGGCCCATAGTCTTCCAGCGCACTTTGTTTGGAGTTCATGAAGTGACTGTTGCCTCTTGTATTCCAAGATATTAATTTAATGGGAGTTTGGATAGTGAGTTGTTATGATCTATTCCCATTATTCTGTGATAGAATTGTCTGACTCCGTCTGGGATTGTTCGGTTGATAAATATTTAAGTGAGGTTTATCCGTCTGACCCTCAGGTGTCAAGTTAACTTGTGTTAGTATGAAGCCCATATCGAACAGAGTCATTCTGGCCTGCCATATCAGATTGTATATTAGGGCAGACTTGACATAGATGTTGGCTTTGCACGTATTTTCTTGACTAGCAAATTCAATCAATTCAAGATCAGACGAAGTCAATTCTTTTAAGATTTGTATTTCTGTACATATGTTTAATATGCTTGTGCGATTGAGTACATAGGTTTGAAAAGGGTGATCTCGACACTTCAAGTTTAGACAAGGTGATCCTTGCCGTTTATTCGGAATCTGCCAGTTGGCGTTCGCAAGAGCCTGTAAGGCCGACTGGGTCTGAGTGAGTGTATTTGAAGAATTGTTTGATTGTTGGTCGTAGGGTTTGGTTGCCACACTGGGGCCTTTTAATAGAAGGCCAACTTCAGGAATAGCAGCATTCGATTGCATCGCTGGATTAGAAGCATGGAGACGTGTGTCAACTAAGTAGGATTCAATGGATGATTTCATCAATTCACAAAGCTCTTGTTGGGATGAGGTGTTAGGCAAGGGCAAACCCACAGTGGTTGTTTGGTTTTTAAATGTGTCAATGATAGGCTGAGTTTGAGCCTGGGGGATTGTTGTTAAGTTTGAACTCCTCAGCGTTCTTTGAATTTCAGTCCAGCCGTGTTCCGTAGGACCATCTGGGTCGGGATGGATGCCTTCATGGAGTCAGCGACTTCTGCGATTGCAGTCATGTTGTTATTTTTGACTGCAATGTTCATGAAGGGTTCGTTTCTCTGGCTGTTTCCAGTTTGATGGATCTGATACGTCTTAATGGATTCTCTGATTTCCGCTCTTAAGTCTGCGGTAGATATTGGCTGCACTTGGGGACTGGAATGAGAGATGGTTGGAAGACCAATAGCTTTCAATGGATTTTTATCCTTAAACATAGTCGTTTTGGTTGCAGGAGCCACAATTTTATTCATATCACGAAAGAATAATGCTTCGTTTGTATTAGTTATTTGCTTGGAAAATGCCGCTAAGGCGTCCAGAGGTTCATATGGAACTATTTTTTGTGATGAAACACTTGCTGTATGCGATGTTATTGTTTGTTTTCTGTTTTTTGGTTGAATTTTTACATATTTGCATCTCTTCAATCTTGGGTTTTTAGTGCCGTCTTGATTAACGGCTTTGCCATCGTTCTGTTTTCCATCCTTTTGTGGTATGAGTTTATTGGAGTTCGTTGATTGATCGCCGCTAGTTGACTCAAATAGGTTGAATACGTTTTTCTTTAACTGTGACTGTTCACTTATAACCACGGAAGGGTTTGAGGATGCAATGATTTGGACTTCTTTATCAAAGTGCTGAGTTGGAGGAGGCTGCACAACCAATTCTCGTGTGTTCGTCACAGTCTGTACTGATGAAAGCTCATTAGGTTCTGTTAAAGGTGTTTCAGATTCTTTTGGTAGTTCAAGACTATGTTCCGCTGATGTACATTCTGGTTTTTCTATAACGTTGGGTAGTTTTGCCATAGTATCTTGTATTGTATCTGGGGTCCTCAGCTCCTTTGGTCTAGGTTCAATGGTTAGATTCATTTTTATAAGTTTTTCAATTAGTTTCATTTGCTGTGACATTTTGGTGTCTAATACTTCGTATAGTTTTGCTATCGATAATAGAGCTGTGGTCATCGCGCTAAGCGTGTTGGTAAGCGCCGGTGCCTCGGGGAACGAAAAGCGTTTTGATTGCGCTTTTTTAATTAAAAAAATCAGATTCACGTCCTTCCTCCTGGAATCTCGTCCGCCGTGGGGTGGGTGCTATGAATGAAGGAGATTCGTCCACCATTTTGGCATCTGATTGTGCTGAAGTGTTTGACTGCTGTAAGTTGGTGCCACTAGCACTACTATTAGCACAAACCTGCGGGATTACCGTGGATTTGTCGGAATTTTCAAGCAGACTCCATGTATGGCTTTCATGTAATTGTATAAGATCTCCTGTGTTTGAACAGATGTATAATACGTCAGATTTTGGGTTTTCAGAACTGACTGATGCATCCATAAAATCAAGAGCTTCCTGATCAATTTCACCCATTAAGGTAAGCTGTTCATATGCTTTCCGCAATTTTACTTGTGCTTCGACTGAGAATGTGATAGGTTCCATGAGTTGTTGGATTGGGGGCGTAGGTTTAACAACATCCATCTCATTATATTTCGGTCTCTTATTTATTCACTCTTTTGTGGTTTCATTCAAGGGTATTGTGCTTTGATCTGGTTCCTTCGTAAGCAACTCGCCCGATATGGCCGCTGATTCCAATGTGATATTAGTAAGCTCATTAAAGCGGCCAGGCTTATGCATCTGCGAGGGCGCTGGATATGTGCTTTCATCCTCGCGGGTGGCCTTGTCTTCGTTTGAAATAAGTGCATTTTGATACGTTCCACCCGTAGGCAATTCAACTACCGCTGCAACCGGTTCTAATGTGACATCTGTCGATTCTAATGGCGTCCTTGATTCATGACTTTCCACGATTGCTCGGCTGGGAGTTGCCTTCAGTAAAATAGGTGGATTGTATGATGGCTGTAAATTGACGTTAGGCAAGGCAGTCGGCGGTAGATTTGTTGGTTCCTTGATCGTTTGTTCAGGTACTGGTTGTTCATTGCCCTTGGAGGTCAAATCAAAATTAGCGCAATCAACAGCATGTATGGTCGTTACCATAGGCTGTTGTTCTCTCGGGAGCGTTTTCGCTGAGTCTTCGATTCGATTTACCTCGGCGTAGGCTTGCGTTCCTGTTTGACTTTCGCTGTCACAGAAGGAACGGATATCCGCAGATAATGATAATGCACGGCAGAAATTAGCACCCGCTGCTCCCGCTCGTGGCAAAGCTGGCTTGGTCGGGAGACGCTTCGTTATTGCAGATTGAGGTTTGAACTGTGCTAGCGATACAGTCGCCATCACGGGCATGCCAGATTTTAACGTAAATTTCTTTGGAGCCATGACTTTTTGTGTGTTTATACGATAGGGAGGAAGTGATAGCAATCAGCTATTTGAATATTACAAAAAAATAAAAATAGAATAGAATAGGTTGAAAATAATACTAATACAACCAAAATAAGTAATTTGATAACTGTTGCAGCTCGTAGGATTATCTACGTTTGCGGCTATCATGCTATATGGCTTGACAGTGACAATTACAGTTTCCCAACCATGCTTCCACAATTGTATAAAACAGTATTACAATATATCATAATATAGTGCAGTGCTATGCACGAACCACACAAGTAAAAATATACAGGGCTCTCTTTGCCCGTCCACCCCAGTGCACCAGAGACAGCCATTGACAGCCCTTGACGAAACATCGCTTTTCGAAAAAGTGCACGCGCAAAAGCGCGGGTCCAGTGATTATATGGGCTTGTGGGTAGAAAGTGGGTGGGACTTAGAGTCTTTTCTCTAAAAAAAAGGTTAAAAAAACATCAGATTTTGCAAAATTTGCAAATGTTTGCAAGTCTCCTTTTCTAATTTCTGGGCTATGGCCTTGACACAGGAAGCATACCGTGAATCCAGCAAAGTCCACACAATGGATCCAAGGAGACAGGAATAACGATGTGTAGCCACTGACAGCCCTTGACGAAACAGCGCTTTTCGAAAAAAGCGCGCAGGGAAAAGCGCGCGCGGAAAAGTGCGGGTCCAGTGATTATATGGGCTTGTGGGTGGGACTTAGAATCTTTTCTTGTGAATCCAGCAAAGTCCACACAATGGATCCAAAGAGACAGGAATAACGATGTGCAGCCCAGTCTTGGCGCCTATGGCACCAAGCTCATTTCAAAGTGTGTTCAGGAAACAGAATACCAGGGCCACGTGCAGCAAGGCCGGGCGGGGCCCGATTATCACAGAGAAGGCACGTGCAGAAGGCAGAAGGAGGAGCTAGGTGGGGCCACAAGGCAGAGCCTACAGGGAGTGTCCGGGGCCAGGCTATATAAGCCGGACCCACCCGAATACTGGAGCTTTGCGCTAGTTTGCTTACTGCCACGTAGGGCTTACCGCCGACCAGAAGACTCTTACCTGATCCAGCATGTGCGCGCCCAGTCCCCGGAACCCTCGCCACCTACTTGGTTCAACACGCGCACCTCCAGCCACCTCGACCATCTTACCTGGAACGCACCATCGCCGGAAGCATCGCCATCTGCTCTCGACTTGGCCGCAGTCATACTCACCTTCTGGGGTCCTCGACAGGTACAGCCTAGCAACCTTACCTGTTCCGAATTCTATCGACTCAGGACCTTCTTCGGGTGCTGCCTCCACGCGGATCTTCACCTCCAAACACCATCAGGAGCCGGATACTCTTCTCCAGCCATCGCCAACCTGCCGCACCTGCAAAGAGAGTAAGAGACACAAGGTGAGCCATCGCACAGACCGTAGCTCGCTAAAGCGGCATTATTTACAAACTTGGTGCAGTTTCAGAAACAACCCGCTTACCTACCAGTGGTGGAAACTCCCGGAGCTGCTTCCTTTTGCCATCACACGCTCCTGGGTCATCTTCATTGCTACAAGGGAGAAAGAACAATATACCATTACGAACAATATCCCTTGGAACAGTGTCATTAGAAAGACACGGACAATAAGAAAGTCATAAACACTTACCTCCAAGACGGAATGGTCGCAGCTGGTCTGGACCTCCGCAATCAGGACCAGTGATGTAAATAGGTCCATCCGCAGCACCCCTGCTGAAGGAAAGCAGGACGGAGAGCTCGCCCTTACATATTATCAGGTAAGCTGATTGATGTTGATGTACCTTACTTGTGTATTGTTTATTTTCCCTATGTACTGTAACTAAGCTTCGAAAATTCTTGTAAAAGCTGAGCCCCGATGCCCCTGGGTACGTTTGCGCATTATAAATAATAAACAAAACAAACAAACAAAGAAAACAAGCCTGCATGGGTAAACTTCTGCGCACCACATTCTGGCACGAAAGGGAAGAAGGGAACCGTGACTCCACTACGCTAGCCTCATTGTCTCTCATCCTCTCGCCGGAACAGATCCAGTCTTCGAGGCCCACGATAAGGCAGCTGTTGGGGAGAAGAAGCGACATGAGGGAGTCAACTCCAGGGAGGGCTCCAACAGTGCTCCAACGCCCCCGCATAGACCAGGTGAGCGTAACAGAACGCGAAGCCTCTCTGAACCTCTGCCTGGGTGTTATGAATACCTCTGAGACCGACCAGTTGGCCCAATTGCTGGGGGATTTACGGGCTGAAGTGCATGCCTCCCGACAAGAGACAAACTCTCTAAGAAGGGATTTAATCATTGCCGAGAACGAACCGAAGATCTGGCAAGACAGGTGCTTCAATCACATGCGGGGGAGGATCTGTTACCTGGAAGTGCGCCAACCCCTGCAACACCAACGCCACCAGTTCAAGTAGTACTCCCAGGGGCAGTACCGCTAGACCCGCCAGAACGGTTTACTGGCGACCCCAACAAATTTGCTATATTTATGAATCAGTGTCGCCTGCATTTCCTGTACCGCCCACGTGCATTCCCGAATGATACTTCTAGAGTGGCTTTTGTAATGTCGTATCTAAGAGGCAGTGCAGCGGATTGGTCGATATCTTTGGACAACCAGAATGACCCTGTGCTGCACAACATCGGGGAATTCCAACGGGAATTGAAGAAACTGTTTGCAAGGCACACCCAGGGGCAGGCCCTAGATAACGAATTGTTGTCCCTCAGACAGGGGAATCAGGATTTGCTGACTTATATAGTCACCTTCAATCATCTTATTGCACTAACCAACTGGCCTGAGGAGAAAAGGACTACGTTATTTTACCGAGGATTTCGAGGGGAACTAAAGGATGTGTTAGCTCAAGTGGTCAATCCTCCCGAAGCATGTGCCGAATACATCAACCTAACGTTGCAACTGGATCACAGACTACAAAGCCGAAAGTTGGACTGCGCTAGGGCTGAGGGGAGTCCTGTCTATGTGAGATTCAAGGACAATCCAGGCAAGAGCAACGAAACCACTGAGCCAATGCAAATCAGAGGCTTACGGGCCCCTATATCTAAAGCCGAGAGATAAAAACTGACGCAGGAACTATGCCTTTACTGTGGCAAGGCAGGACATTTGGGATTGCCCCACTAAACCTCCTAGGCGAACTGGTGGTGCGACGGATAATACCGATAAGGACCAGGACACGGCTCCGGAAAACTCCAGTGCCCGACAAGGGTAGGGGTCCCCTTGTCGAGCAAAAACCAGAAAGTAGTTCAGACCTCACATCTAGTCATTCCAGTACTCATAGCTCACCACCAGCAACCATCTAAGGTGCGCGCCTTGGAGGCGTATATAGACAGTGGAGCAGTTGGTAACTATATCGATCAGGCCCTAGCCGCACAAATTGGCCTCCCGCTTCGGCGTAAACCTCAGGCGGAGAACGTTACTGCAGTGGATGGCACAACTATCATCTGGGCCAGTAACACAACACACTGAAAAAGTTATGCTGATTTGTCAGGAAGGTCATCGAAAGGACATTTCTTTTGATCATATTCAGGCACCACAGTTCCAAATGATCTTAGGGATGCCTTGGCTAGAGGCTCATAACCCCAGGATTGACTGGAGAACACGAGTGCTGACCTTAAGAATGAGCCAAAACTTGTCATTTGCAGCAACCCAAGACCGAGATCAAACCTCTTCTGGTCCTTGCAGGTGCCCTGCCCCCGGAATATTTGGACTATCAAGATGTATTTCAGAAAGAACAGGCAAATACTTTGCCTCCTCATAGGCCCTATGACTGCCAGATCGACCTGATACCCGGAGCCCAAATCCTGTGCAGTCGAATATATGCCTTGACGGAACAAGAGAACCACCACTAGACCTAGACCAGTACCTAGCCAACGGGTTTATTCGCCCATCCAAGTCTCCTGCTTCCTCAGCGCTCTTCTTCGTACCCAAGAAGGAAGGTGACCATAGAATGTGCATCGATTACAGGGCGTTGAACCAAATAACAATTAAAACAGATATCCTTTGCCACTCATTCCAGAATTACACAACGAGGTAAAAAGCACTCAAATATATTCAAAACGGGACCTTCGGGGAGCCTATCACCTCGTACGAGTTAAAAGTGGTGATGAGTGAAAGACAGCTTTCCGGACCAAATACGGACTCTTCGAGTACCAGGTGATGCCCTTAGGGATATGCAATGCACCTGCGGCATTCCAGCATTTTATGAACAACGTGCTCCGTGAACTGCTGGACGTCTGTGTTCTCGTTTACATTCATGATATCTTAATCTATTCGCAGTCCAAGGAGGAACATGTTGGCCACGTAAGGGAGGTGTTGGAAAAATTCTGTCAGCACCGACTGCTAAACTAGAAAAATGCTCCTTCCGCATCACAGAGGTCGAGTTTTTGGGCTTCATCCTTACTCCAAGAGGAGTTCATATGGACACACGTAAGGTTGAAGCTATTCTTCGATGGCCTTCCCCAACATCTATCAAAGGGTTACAAAGTGTACTGGGCTTTGCTAACTTTTATAGACGCTTCATACCACAATTCTCACAAATTGTCCACCCGATCACGTCTCTTCTAAAGAAAAATAAGAAGTTCTTTTGGTCAGCAGAGGCCGAACTTGCCGTCCAAGAATTAAAACAAGCCTTCACCTCAGCGCTGATACTTCAGCACCCTCGGCCTGACCTACCGTACATAGTAGAAACTGATGCATCCAGCATTGCCATAGGGGCGGTCTTCTCACAAAAGGACCCTGAAACGGGGCAGCTTCACCCTATAGCATTCTGGTCCTGCAAGTTTTCTGCACCTGAACGAAATTACGCAATAACCGACAAGGAGGCATTATCTTTTAGGAGCCAAACACACGGTTACTGTTATTGCCGATCACAGTAATCTACAGTATCTGAAAACTGCCAAGGCACAATCTTAACGCCAACTCCATTGGGCGTTATTCTTTGCAGAATACGATTTTGTGATTACCTACCAGCCTGGAGTGTGCAACGGGAGAGCCGATGCCTTGTCAAGAATGGGGGAGGACCAGCATGCCTTCAACCCATCCGATCCCGTAGCTATCATCCCCGAGGAACAGATTCAACACCAAATAGCCGTTACTACTTGCTGGGAAGAATTACAGACTGACCTCCAAGCTCACATGGATCAAACTGTTCAAAAGGAATGGTTAATTAAGGAAGAACAATACTCCATCAATAATAATCTGCCGTACTTGCAAAGAAGGTTGTATGTTCCGGACAAAGAATTACATACTAAAATTATAGCGAATTACCACGAGTCCTTGGTGGAAGGACACCCAGGGATCGCCAAGACTAGAGCCAAAATCCAAAAGAATTACTGGTGGCCCTCCTGGAGGAAGGACGTCGCCCAGTTCATTACCACGTACGGTGTCTGCACGCAAAATAAACCCCAAAAACAAAATCCGGCAGGGCTACTGAGACCTCTGGAAGTGCCACCAACACCACGACATACATTATCCTTGGACTTCATGACCGATCTACCACCCTGTGAGGGGTTTAACACAATCCTGGTCATGGTAGACCTATTCTTCAAAATGGCGCACTTTATCCTACTGAAGGGGCTTCCCACCGCTGCTACGTTGGCCAAAGTATTTCTAGAACAAATCGTCCGACTGCATGGATTTCCATCCGTATTAGTTTCAGACAGGGGGTCCCAGTTCGTCTCAGCCGTCTGGAAAAGGTGCTGTGAACTCGACGTTCGACTCTCTACTAGTCACCACCCCCAGACCGATGGTCAAACGGAGAGGATGAATCAAACGCTGGAACAATACCTGAGGTGCACGCTACAACAAACAGGGGACTCCTGGAAAGACATTCTCTGGGTGAGTGAGTTTGCCTACAACAACTCAATTCATACTAGCACTGGACTGACCCCGTTCTACATAATGAACGGTCGGCACCCAAGAACATCTTCCTTCGACCCTCTGGACGAGTTGAAATGCCAGCAGTGACAATATTGCATAAGAGAATCACTCAATCTCTTAAAGAAGCCAGCGAGAACCTAAAGCGAGCCAAGGCGCAGCAGAAAAAATGTGTGGACCGGCACAGGAAGGAGGCTCCACAATATCGTGTCGGGGATAAAGTATGGCTGGTGTCTAAAAACATTCCTTTAAGAGGACCCTGTGCCTTTCAGCCACGATACTTGGGGCCATATTCTATCAAGGCCATCATAAATCCTGTGGCCATGAAATTGGATTTACCACCCAACCTATGAATTCAGTTTTCCACGTTTCCCTCCTAAAGCCAGTAGAACAAGACACTCGAATGCCAACACCACCACCACTGGAGATCATTGCCGGTGAACTTAAATACGAAGTGAAGGACATCTTGGACTCCAAAAGAGTACATTCAAACTCTACTATCTCATCGACTGGGACGGCTATGGGCCCCAGGATCGTACATGGGAACCCACCGAATTCCTCCATGCCCCACGACTCATCACGTGATTCCACCGGAACAACCCCACCAAACCGGGACCACATGGAGGAACCACCATGAGAGGGGCCTTGAGGGGGAGTGCTGTCATGGTCACTAGGCAGGAGCCCAGCCCTCCACTACATACAGGGTCACAATTGGCCCCATCTTGGCGCCTATGGCACCAAGCTCATTTCAAAGTGTGCTCAGCACACAGAATAATAGGGGCACGTGCAGCAAGGTCGGGCGGGGCCCAATTATCACAGAGAAGGCACGTGCAGAAGGCAGAAGGAGGAGCTAGGTGGGGCCACAAGGCGGAGCCTACATGCAGTGGCTGGGGCCAGGCTATATAAGCTGGCCCGACCCGAATACTGGCGCTTCACGTTAGTTTGCTAACTGCAACGTACTGCTTACCGCCAACCGGAAGACTCTTACCTGATCCAGCACGTGTGCTTCCAGTCTCCGGAACCCTCGCCACCTACCTGGTTCAACACGCGCACCTCCAGCCACCTCGACCATCTTACCTGGAACGCACCATCGTCAGAAGCATTGACACTCACTTCCCTCTTAACAGTCGCTGCGCACGCCTTACCTGAGATCGCACCTTCATTGGAAGCATCGCCATCTGCTCTCGACTCGGACGCAGTCATACTCACCTTCCGGAGTCCTCGACAGGTACAGCCCAGCAACCTTACCTGTTCCGAATTCTATCGACTCAGGACCTTCTTCGGGTGCTGCCCCCACGCGGATCTTCACCTCCAACCACCATCAGGAGCCGGATACTCTTCTCCAGCCATCGCCAACCTTGTCGCACCTGCAAAGAGAGTAAGAGACACAAGGTGAGCCATCGCACAGACCGTAGCTTGCTAAAGCGGCATTATTTACGAACTTGGTGCAGTTTCAGAAAACCACCCGCTTACCTACTAGTGGTGGGAACTCCCGGAGCTGCTTCCTTTTGCCATCACGCGGTCCTGGGTCATCTTCATTGCTACAGGATAGAAAGAACAATATATCATTACAAACAATATCCCTTGGGACAGTGTCATTACAAGGACACAGACAATAATAAAGTCATAAACACTGATCTCCAAGACGGAATGGTTGCCGCCAGTCTGGACCTCCGCAATCAGGACCAGTGACGTAACTAGGTCCATCCACAGCGCCCCTGCTGAAGGAAAGCAGGACGGAGAGCTCGCCCTTACATATTATCAGGTGAGCCTGCATCAGTAAACTTCTGCGCACCACATTCTGGCACGAAAGGGCGGAAGGGAACCATGACTCCACTACGCTAGCCTCACTGTCTCTCATCCTCTCGCCGGAACAGGTCCAGTCTTCCATGCCCATGAAAAGGCAGCCGTTGGGGGAAAAAGCGACCTGAGCGAGTGAACCAGTGGAGGGCTCCAACCGTGCCCCAACACCCCCCCGCAGGGACCAAGGGAGCGTAACAGTTCATGCACTCGCCATGTGCTTTTTCCTATTGAACTTGGCACATGTTGCCTTCCTGACAGGACAATGTAAACTGGTGGAGATGTTGTCTCCCTTACGACAAGCGAAACACATAATGTTCACTCTGGGAGCCTGTGTACGGAGAGCTTCAGAAAAAACAGATCTGACCAAGATGCATGGGGAAGGACGTGCCTTCGAATATTTAGAGGGCTTATTTCCCACATCGTTCACTTCTCCACTGGAGGTATTCAAAGTCATGTAATACAACGAAGACTGTTTAGCCCGTTTGGTCATAGCAACGACCTGATCCGGAGAAAGGCCTCTCACCATCAGGAGCTTCTCTTGCATTTTCTTGTCCACAGTACATCTCACTATCTGGTCACATACCAGACTTGTCAGTAAGCGCTCCAAACTCACAATTTGTCACCTTAAACCTCCCAGGGCAGCCACAAACATATCCACCTTTGCTCCTGGCTGTTGCAAGCGTGAGAAGAACAGATGATATTATATTATGATATATTTTATTTATATTGTGCCCATACACAAGTGTTTCAGAGCGCACCTGCTGTAAATGATGTTCCATGACGACATTAATACAAGGACGCTTCGTAGCCTGATAAACAACAGGCGATCCCTTGTCCATCACATGCAGCTTCTCAAAAGATCTTTTGTCCTTCCACGCCAAAGCAGCTGAGAAGAATGGCTTGCTTCCTTGCTGGGTCTAATCCTTTCCCACCAATGGCAATTAGGTAGGTCTGGAAAATGTTCTTTGAAATACATTTTAAGCTGAAAAACTACTCACGCTGTGCGCTTGGCAAATACAGTTCGCGATAATAGTCCAGATAAACAGTATCTCAAAGTCTTCAACTGATTAGTATTCCAGTTTATTGTCTGGTATTAGGTCAGCAGCACCAGCCAACACGTGTTTCGACTTAAAAGAATTTTTCAAGGCTGTACATTGGTATTTCAAAAGCATATCACACCATTATAGATGCCCCAGTGGTATTAATTCAACATTAGATGTTCATCACAGTCAGTTGTGAAACACAAATGAGCACACATGATATGAAATAGTTCTGTAGTACAGTGAATTGCATAACATTTGTCAGTACATACCTGCATGAAGCAGGGTTCAAGGAAGAGGAAATATAAATATGTACATACAACAATGCATTATTAAACATGTTTAACAGTGTCACGTTGGATTTTATGTGATATGTGCTTAGTAGTATAAAAACAGTGTTTCCACTACAGGCCATCTTAGAGCCCCATGCATCGTGGGTGTCAATTAAGTGTTCCTAAATATCATGCCTTGGTTATTACAATGTGTGTTTAATATTCTTGCCAAACTTGAGGTGGGGCCTGTAATGTTGCCTCCATTCTGTCACACTTCACTCAGTGTGGCTCCCCACTTGACTAAATAAAATCTTCCATAAACACTGTCAAGGTCACTTAGAAAATGTGTTGTGGGATCCACAAGACAATTTGATGCTTCCAGTGCTGCAGAAATACTCCCCCTAACCTTGGTAGCAAAGAGGGTTTTCAGCGCATATTTTTGCCTGCTGTTTCACTGACAGCCACTAGATGGCGTCGAAATTAAGGAACCGAAACGAATAGGTCAGCAGCAGAGGCGCAGGTCCAGTCCACTCGTCGCCAGTATGTTGTGGGCACAGGAGAGCAGGAAGCCAGCAGAAGCGTAGCTCTCAACCCATATGCTTTTGGCGGGTATCACCTGCCTTGTAAACAGCTGACCCACCCGCCAAGCCTCCAGCACGCACGTTCAGTTCAATGGGCCCCTCACCAGCCAAAAACAAAACCGGATGTTTTCACCCACCGTGGTGACATAAAAGGTCGAAGGTTATGGCAGAAGAAAGGAGCCGGAAGCCAGAAGGGAAGTTCTAAGGTTTATGCCAGTGCCGACGACACAAAGCGCAGCAATATGGAGGCGGCGCCCCCGATAACCCGGGAAGTGTCCTCCCTGGGGATCCCCCGCCCCCCCCTTTTGTGGGAAGGAGGGGGAGGCGCCGGGGTAAGGTGGCAAAAGAAGCAAAAAGCCCGCGAATCTGGGAGCACGGCAAAACCAGGGAAAGCCCGCAAAGCAGAAAGCGCAACAGACCCAAAGGAAGCCCACGAAGGGCAAACAAAAGAAAGGGGAGGGGTTTCCCCTTTATAACGAGCGGGGTCCGCACGGAAGGCAGCATCCAGCTGCACCCGTGGGACGACCGGCTCGTGGCACAAGGGAGGAATGTTTCGTTTTCATCGTCGCTTTGCAGAGGAGGATTTCGCTTAGAAGAAGGCTTCAATTTCGGGGTCCGTGTCGCTTTCCGGGACCGCAAGACCGAGCTTGCTGAGTCGCCGACCAACTCGGAGGGGATCAGCTGTGCTCGTATCAGCTGTAGCAGCTCTCTGACATCCCCTGAGACAGCAGCTTTCAAGGGAGCAGCTGCAGCGTCAGCGAGCAGCATCGTGGAAGGCGAGCTGTGGGCAGACAGCAAGCCGCTGAAGGAGGTCGGCTCACGGTGCCATCGAAGGGGACCAACTGGTGCACGGACCCGGAAGCAGCCGCTTACCAAGTAAGCCACTGCGAGCGTGCGGCGCCGCCGAGCCACGGGCGCCAGCGAAGGGGAGCAGCTGTGTGTGCGGCCCGGAAGCAGCCGCTGAGCAAATTGGAGACCACGAGCAGGCTGCACCGCCAAACAGCAGTAACAGCGCCCCTACAGCCAGATTCAAAGTGGGAGCACCTGAGCTTGCCGGTCACTGCTGAGTGGGGAGTCTGTGCGGAACATTACGAACCCTGAAGAGGAAAGTATGTGCGAGGAACGAAATCGCGGCGGAGCTGAAACACACCAGCAGCATCCCGTTCTGAAAAAGGGGTGGAGCGGCTGGAGAGTGAGCAGTACTGCCGGTTGCTCGCCGATCATAGGAGATCAACAACTTATCAAATAGAGGGAGAAAGAGCTTGCTACAAAGAGGAACCGTAGGAAACATGGACATGGAGGTCTTTATCGCAATGGCCAAATTGGTCGTGGCAAAGCACGGTAGCAACTGGATGGAATCCTTGGTCAGCCAGCCAGGTGGAAGCCAGCCTGGTACCAGTGAGAGGCCGGAATCACCATTAATGTTTCAAGAGGATGAAGAATTACGGGAGCAAGAAGATGAAGGACTGTCGGGAGAGGAGGAAGAACCGACAGGAAAGAGGAAAAGAGTGATGACACAGAGGGCCAGAGCAAGCAAAGAGCAAGCCACGAGCAGCAAGAAAGGGAGGGCTAAGAGCAGAGGACGGGCTCAAGAGGTTGTAGCCGTACCGGCACCTGCACCTGTGCACCCATGAACCAGGGAGCACCCAACACGCCTGAAGCCAGACCGGTGGCGGTGATGGAGAATGGACCACCTTCCATGGAGGTGGTGAAAGGTATGGTGTTGCAATGTATGCAAGCCTGGGGCAGTGGGAGCAATGGGCCACTCTTGAGTGGGAATGTTAATGCATTTAATCAAATGGGGAATGGGGCTACTGTTTTGCAGCATAAAGATGTGACGCCTGTCCCAGTGGGGGGAGCATTTTTTATTTTTTTTTATTTATGTATTTATAACGCGCCGAAGCTCGCAAGCATCAGGGCGCGACAAGAACACGAAAAAAAGAGGTCACAGGACTACATAAAAAAGAGAAGAGGAGGACTCAAGGGGGTCCAAGCTGAATAATTAACGAATTACCGGAAAAGTAACGTTTTCAGCTGCTTCCTAAATAGGGAGTAACTGCTTTCCAGTCTGAGGTTATCTGGAAGCTCGTTCCAGAGTGCAATGGCTTTGGTGGGAAAAGCTCTCCGGAGTCCAGTAGCTTTGACTCTAGTATGGCTAACTTTAAGTAGCCCTTTTTTGGCTGATCTTAGGCAACGGCTTGGTTCATACCAGTGAAATTCCTTTTTAAGGTATGATGGGGCCGTACCGAATAGACAGCGGTGGACAAGTGTCAGAGATTTGAATTTAATACGCTCCTCTATGGCGAGCCAGTGGAGGCCTATTCGGTCGTGGGAGATGTGCTTGTGCTTGGATTTCCCGGTGATAGATCTAATAGCGTTGTTCTGGATTATCTGGCATTGTTTAATGCAGGAGTTACTTGAACCAAGCATCAACGCATTCCCATAATCCAGTCGGGACAGAATCGTGGCTCTAGCAATGGTGGCGTTATTTTTGGCGTTGAGATATGGCCTAATGCGGCGTAATAATCTCTGGTAGTATTGGCAGTTCTTTTTAAGGTATGAGACCTGTGCATCTGCTCCTAGTGAGGATTGCAGGTATATGCCAAGTGTTTTCACTTTACTTGAGACCACGATGTTGGAGTCCTTGATATTGAATGACGAATAAACTGGGCCTAGATTGGATAAGGCTTTTGTAGATCCAAATGTCATAAGTTCTGTTTTTGAACCATTCAGACACATCCAGTTGGCCTTCATCCAGCTTTCTATGGTATTATAGATAGCTGACAGCCTGCTGTTGTCTGTAGTGTGGTCTCCGATGAGTTCTATAATCAGTTGTGTATCATCTGCGAAGTTGGTAAAGTAAATTCCCAACTGTGAGAGAAGGGCGCAGAGGCAGCAAATATATAGATTAAATAGAAGAGGGGAGAAGCTGGCGCCTTGTGGGACGCCGCAGTCCACAGGGTTCGAACTAGAGGAATATCCACCTCAGGTGATTTTAGATGTTCGGTCCTCCACAAAGGAGGATATCCACTCAATGGCTTCCTCGGCACAGTTTCCTGCTTTTCCCAGGGCCTCACAGAGCTTCCCATGATCTAATAAATCGAATGCTGCCGAGAGGTCCAATAGAATGAGCAGGCCGGCCTCTCCTTTATCAAGGATTTCCAGCATTTTAGACTGAAGGTCGAGTAATGCTGATTCCGTGCTGTCTGCACTTCTAAATCCTGATTGCTGAGGGTGTAGCAAATCGTGCTTGTCCACGTATTCTTGGAGTTGGTGCGTGGCTATTTTATCAAGAATCTTCAACAAGAAGTTGCAATTCGTGATAGGTCGAAGATTGGCCGGGTTTTGATGGTCAAGGCCAGGCTTTTTAACCAATGGTGTAACTGTTACTGTTTTTAGACTAGTGGGAACAGTCCAGTCTCTAAAAGACGAGTTTGCCATACGGCAAAGAAAAGGTGAGAAAATGCCTGCGTTGTCTAGGATGAATTTAGGGGGCAGTATATTTTCAGGGCATGAAGTGCAATTCATGTTGGAGAGAGTGTCCAACATGATTTCTGGTGTTATTGGTGTGAATTGAAATTTGGATACTTTAATTTCGGGGTCAGCCTTGTTAAAAGTCAGTGTGGTGTCAATGACATTGCAATTTAAGATGGTATCTCTAGCTTTTAGAATTTTTTGTGTGAAAGCAGTTTGTACTTTTTCACAGTCCAACATGGTTGGCTGGAAGGGAGGGGTGAGAGTAGGCGGCTTTTCAAAGGTTTTTAAAATTTGAAACAGCTTTCCTGTGGAGTTGGATGCACCTGTAATTTGCTCATTATAATAGTTTTTCTTTGTTTCAATTACTTTATTTCTATACAGGATGTCAGATTCCTTCCATTTGTCTTTATTAAGTTCTGTGGGGGTTTTAAGCCACTGTCTTTCCAGTTTCCTTTTGGCTATCTTAAGGGGGCCTAGTTCCACGGTGTACCAACTTTGGTGGTTAGGGTTGGGGCGCACTTGTTTGTTTTTCAGTGGGGCATTCTTATCTAGAAGCTCTTGGAAGTGGTTATTAAAAGTGGTAATAATAATGTCACAGGGATCATCATCTGTGGTGTTATCCATGATGTATGAGATCCCCTGCGAGAGAATATCTGGCGTGATTTTCTTGAGGTTTCTGCTCTGGATTGTTTTGGGTGTGTTGTCGAGGTGAGTTTTTTCAAATGACAGGGATAGTGTGGCTTCGATTTTGTAGTGATCGCTCCAGATACAGGGCTGTGTGTTTGTTACTGTGAGGTCTACGTTGTTGGTAATAATCCAATCAAGTTGGTTGTTTGAATTGATGGTAGGACCATTATTGGCGATCGAGTAACTGATATTGGAGAGGTTTTTTTCTAGGCTAATAGCCTCTTTGTCGATGGGGTTTCCCCTCCATCTATTTAGGTCGCCCAGGAGAAGTGTGCCTGAGTTCTTTCCTTTGAGATTGTTAAGAATATGGCAGAGGTCGTCATTAAAGTCTGATGTAAGTGATGGGGGTCTGTAGATTACAATGGCCCTCATTACGACCCTGGCGGAAAGTGACTGACCGGACCGCCACAGCGTAAATAGCGTTTCCGCCATTGCACGAAGGAGCAAAGTGCGGCCCATTCCGACCCATCGGGCACGAGCACCACGGCATGGCGGAAGTGCAAAGTCCGCGATGGCGGAAATGACCCCAAAACGGCCCACACCGCCGCTGTACGGCGGCCTAGGTGCAATACCGCCACCCATCTTAGCGGACACCGCAGTGAGCGCCAACCGGAAAGTACGGTGACCGTAAATATACGGAAACGGAAGTAAAAACATGGGCCCGGAACGGGAAACATCCCGCCGTACACCTATAAAACCACAAAATCCACACAACCACTAAAAACACTACCCTGAGACACACCCCAACCCGTCATCCACCCTAGCGAAACCAAGAAAAATGGGAAAAGTAGCGAAGAAAGCGTGCGACCGCAAGCGGCAGGTCCACTTCTCCCGTGAGGAACTCACCGTGCTAACAGAGACCCTCCAGGAGAATGCTGCCGTCATCTTCTCCACGCAAATGACCAGGACGGCACTTGCGAACAAGAAGGCCATATGGGCCCTGGTGGCACAGCGTGTAAGTGCGGTGGGGACCGCACCCCGCAACCCACAGCAATGCAGAAAGCGATGGGACGACCTGCGGATACGCGTCCGTAGCATACTTTCTGCCAACCGCAACATTGCCACAGCCACCGGGGGAGGTCCTGAATCACCCATCAAGTTGACCCCCTGGGAAGAAATCTGTGCCTCCACCATTGGAATGGAGAGCATAGAGGGAGTCGGAGGGATGGAGAAAGGAGTGCAGACATCCGAAGAATCAGGTAGGTGGCCCAAATAAAACAATGCTAAATCCACAATTTCCAATCATGTGAAGTACCATGTGTCCCCATAGTGCAACAGAAACACATGTCCAGGAGAACGTCCACACACATTGGCCTGATAGCGCACTTTAAAACTCACAATAAATACATAAATAATTAAAAACCCCTAAAACACCCACTACACGTGCAGCAGGCACACCCTAACTGCAGGCTGCCAAACAACTGCACCCTCATTCCACACACAAATGAAAGCACCTCCAAGGCCCCGACCCAAATCACCCTCAGGTACCACCCCAATGCATGTGATACAATGCCATTCCAATTCCCACAGACCCATTAATAACCCTCGCCCTCCTTTACTCCACCACAGGGTCCGATCCAAACGACGAGCATCAGGACACCCCTACCAGCACACCTGCAAAGAGGGCCAAGACCAACGGCCAAAGACCCTCCACCTCAGCTGCACGGATCAAGACACGGCAGCAGCACAAATCAGGTGGCAGCACAGAGGAGGGAACATCAACAGGCACCCCAGCAGCCAGCATGCCCACAACACCACCACCACAGGTCCCCCCAATGGATGCCACAGAAGGCACTGCCTCTGGTGGCAGCAGCACCATAGGTGACACCCCATTGATGGCAGCATGCTCCGACACAGAAAACGGGGATGTCGAAGTCAGATCCATCCATGACCTGTCCCAATCCCCCTGTCTGTCCCATCCCGTACACCATGAGGATACCACGCAGGGGCACCCACAAGACGACGACTGGCCATCCCCCACAAGCCCTGTGGCAAGGCAACATGAGGTCACCAGCCCCTCTGTGACACCACCGCAAATGGCCATGGCCCAGCAGAGGCAACAGTCCCTCGACCAGTTAATCGTGCAACAGCAGCAACTGGCCACGCTCCTCAAGGACCATGCCGATGAATGTGGGGGCACTAAGGCAGACATAGAAACATCAACTGAGACACTTAGGGCAGAAATGGAGAGAAGCACAGAGACACTAAGGGCACAAATGGAGAGTAGCACCGAGAGCCTGAGAGTCCAAATGGAGAGTAGCACCGAGAGCCTGAGAGTCCAAATGGAGAGAAGCACCGAGAGCCTGAGGGGGGAACTGCATGCGACGTCCAAAGACGTATGTGCCGAACTTGCCGCAGTGCGCCGTGTGCTCACTGAGCTCTCACAAACCCTTAGGGACATGCATGGACGTGAGCAGGCAGAGACATCATCCGTTGCAAGTTCTGTCCAGGGCAGCCCCCAACGTAGATCTGGGAGGAACCTGCGCTCCACAGACAGGGGTGCCCCTGATACCCGCAGAGGGGGCTTGCAATAGCGACTGCCCACTGACGATGAGCATCTTTGGACACTGGTGTTCGGGGGGGAGGTAGGAGGGTGGAGGGGGTGTTTTGGGCTCACTTGGGTGGCGGGTCGATAGGGTGTTCAACATGATATCACATATGCCATAAACAATGCACGATCAACCAATGAGATGTGTGGACAATGATCTTTGTGTACTAGGCCATCATAGGCGTACAGTCCATATTGTGCATGTACCAGACACACACAGTGCCACGAGTACCGTGTCCATGTATCAGCCACCAGGCGTGAGTGCTAGAAGCATGCATCAATGAGATGCTGACGAATGTCACGGCCCTCCGGTGCCTCGCAGACTCCTTGAGGTGCTGCCACATCCCCACCCTCATCATGACCATCTTCAGGTGCTTGCAGTTCTGCGTCAGGGGGCATGGGCACATTTCTACGTACGCACATGTTGTGGAGCACGACACATGCCATCACCATCTTTGCAACCTTCTCATGGCGGTACAGGAGTGCCCCGCCAGATCTGCTGAGGCAGCGGAAACGAGTCTTCAGTAGGCCGAATGCCTGTTCAATGACTACACGGGTACGTGAGTGGGCATGGTTGTAGTCCTCCTCATGCTGGTCCCGTGGGTTCCGGACTGGTGTGAGGAGCCATCTCTTCAGTGGATATCCAGCATCACCTGTATGTGGATGATAAATGTATGATGTGGAATGCCATTGCTACGTACGCACACCCCCCTCCCCCCCTTCCTGCCAGGTCATTGCCGAATCACATACCCCACATCATCATGCATGAAATGAGACTCACCGAGTAGCCAGGATCTGTTCCCTGCGTGTCGCTCCATGTAGCGTGGTATTGTAGAGTTCCTCAAGACCATAGAATCATGGGTTGATCCAGGGAATCGGGCACAACAATGTGTAATGATCCTGTTGGAGTCACACACCATTTGTACATTCAGGGAATGGAATTGTTTTCGGTTGCGGTACTGGGCCTCCATGGCATGTGGGACGACCAATTCCACATGGGTGCAGTCGATGGCACCAATGCAACCCGGTATGCCGGCAAGTGCATGGAATCCCACTTTTGTGTTGGTAATTTCCTGCTCCGAGCGTGGTAGAGAGATGTAGTCGTCTGCGTGCTGCAGGAGGGCATCGAGCACTTGCAATAGTGTCCGTGAGAACAGTGGCTGAGAAATGCCATGCAACTGTCCGACTGTGTGCTGGTAGGTGCCTGTGGCCAGGAAGTGGAGTACAGACACCACCTTCAGTAGGGGTGGGATGGCGGTTGGGCTATCTATCATGCTGACAAGGTCAGCCTGTGTCATGTCCACAATGGCGGCTATGGTGTCCCGGTCCAAACGGTAGAGGGTGTGGATCTGCTCAGCAGTGAGGTTGAACGGATGTGATCGGAGGCGTGGGATTGCGGGCTGCCTGCGTGGTGGTAGTGGCTGTGCTGGCGGCCCTTGCTGGCCCTGCCTTGGCCTCCTCCTCCTCCTGCGTCTCCTCCGTGCGGCCGGTTGTAGTTGGTTTTCGTCTTCTTCTTGGAGTTGGAGTACTTGCAGTGCTATCAGGTCCCCCAGGGCCAACATCGCGAGTCCTGCCGGTTGCATTTCGGAGTGTGTGTGGTTGTGGGAGGAGACTGGTTGTGCAATTTATGTGTTTTCAGGCTGTATGGCCTCCACCTGTGGTGATTCATTCCACCTGTGCAAGCTGCTCTCCCCTTTGGCCGAGCACGTCCCGCACACAACGCTGCAATTCGAGTAATGGCATCTTGCTATTGCAATCATGTATTTGTACCCGATGGCCGTGTAACATTGGTTGATATGTACATTTGGCTATGGTCCCATTGTTTCACATACAATCTTTGCAGTCGCGAACAGACTTGTGAAGGGTCAGTGGAACGTAGTACTCGAGTAACGGTGGGCCCTCATGCATCACTGTACCGAGTTGCACCGACGGGCGGGGCGTCCCATTTGTGGGTGAAGGCAGTTGCCATTTTCACACACAGCCGCACTAGATGGATTAATTTGTGATTTCAAACGGCCACAGATGCCTTTTCGACGTGATGTTGCAAATGAGGAATTCGAAGGGCGGCGCTTTCGGTTTTCAGCTAGCGGCGAGGAGATGCCCACAGGTCTGACTGCAAATATAACGTTCTATTGTTCAATGTCCTTGAGACAGGGGCCATGGCGAGGATGCAATGATTGATATGAATAGTTTGGGATGCGCAATAGCGACGTGGGTGATGAGGCCGGACGTTCCCAAATACATGTTACTTCACAACACTGGAATTCCGGGCTGGGGCACTGTGGATTTTGCAGGCTGCATAACGCACAGACTCAATGGATATTTCTAATGTTATGTGAGTAAATATTCAGGCGTTTTTATACCGGGATGAGGGAATGATGAATGGATGCATGGGCAGATGATTTGATACAGAGTTTGCCATGTACAGGGCTTCTTGGAATCTGTCCGTCTGCCCTGCGCTATGTGATGCAGGGCTGCCATAGTGGGACCATAGTCTATCTGGCCTTGTTGAGCCCTCCCTGTCTCGACGCGCCTTCAGACACTTGTGTCCATGCACGTTAACATTCCCATCTGATGGATTCTGTTTTCACAGACGCATGCACAGGTACACTCGTTTGTGATGGTGTTTGCACCTCGATATAGATGGTTATGAGTCGCAAGTGGTTTTGGGGTGGTGATGATCCTTTGGAGTGGGCTAGCATGCATATGGCTGTGGATTTAGTGTGATCATTGAAGTGAGTTGTTCGAATGTAGTTCTGATGGCCATTCTGTTCTTTTTCTTTTCTTTTGGTTGACAGGTATCCCCTCCCCTTTTGCCACTGCCATCTGTATGCCACTCCTGCAGATGGCTTTTACTCCCGACACCTGCTGCTTCGTGTTAATCAGTGGAGCAGCATTACGATCTTATGGGACGATCGCCAATGGGCCACATGCCCTTACGCAGTACTAGTGGCTCGGAGCAACATTTCGGCCTTTCAGCTGAACTAGTGTCTCCCCATTGGGACGGCCCTGCGGTTCTGTGCGCTTCCATGTTGCCTTTTCGTACGTGAATGTGGCTCTGTGTACCATGATGGAACAGGGCGTCACACAAGTAGTAGCTGGTCATTTCTTGCGGATGCAGCCCACAATGGTGAAATGTGTTTTGGAGTTCATGGCCTAATGGCTGTATGGGCTTGGTGATTTTGTTGTGCATTAAATTTCTATTCTGATATGGGCCGTGTAGCGTTCTTCTTTGCAAGTGATGTGGCATATTCCTATTTGGGGAGCGATGTATTGTGAGGAGATCTGCATTGGGTTCCAGCTTCGGAGTTTAGTTGCGTGGTACTGTGCTGGGCGCGTTTGCCTACGAAGCCCAGTGAGGTCAGGGATGGGGGCTGCCAATATGACTGTTTGAATGTTGTCATGCTCAGGGGCGGGGGATTGGGTTTTGTGTAACAGATGCCGGTCAGCCAGGTGGACTGGTGGAATGATGTGATTTTCGGAATATTGCTGGTCACAGGTGCCTGTGTTTGCGTGCGTTTCTTGGTGGGGGACTGTGGTCATGTCCATTGGGATGGCTTCTGTATTCGTGCCATCTGTGCCCTGCAGCTCCCATTGGCCCCTCTTGTGATTCTTTTGTTCGTTGGCATGCATGGGTGACTTGTACATTTCACTGGTTGCATTGTGACTTCATTGCACCTACGGGGAGTTGTACTTTGTGGGCAGGGAGCGGTGTACAGGCACTCAGTGGGGCCGTTTACGGTTGATTCGCGATGCCGTACTTCTCGCCATGGCGGAATGGTACTTTCCGCCGTGCTTGATGGCGTTAGGTCATGTCCGCTAGGGTCGGAATTCGCGTACCGTTGCGCCATGGTGGTATTTACGGTTTGGCATGGCGCGCGTGCGCGTACTTGGTGCAGTTAGCGTTGGCGTTCACTACGGTGTCGCTAATGGCATCGTACTTTACGGTGACGGGTCATAGTCGCACCGAGCGCTATTCGATGGCGGTATTGCATTTCCGCCATCGTTTTTCGATTTCCGCCAGGGTCGTAATGAGGGCCAATGTAATTGATACAATTGTTTTGAGAGAGGGTGCATTTGAGATGGAGAACTTCGCACCCCGGGCATTGATTGGGAGAGGTGAAAAGATGTATGTCTTGTCGGACTATTATGGCGACTCCGCCTCCCTTTCCTATTGCTCTGTTTTCAAAGTGGATGCTAAAATTGGGGGGACAGCTGTGCTAATGGTCGGACCGGTAGGTTCTTGTAGCCAGGTCTCAGTAAGGAAGAGGATATCTAGATTCTCTTCAAGGATATAATCGTGAACGTTTTGGGCATGTTTGTTAAGAGACCTCGTGTTAAGTAATGCTATTTTAAGGACCTCTGGTTTAGAGGGAGTCTTCGGTTGTTCTAAGATCGCAGTCCCACTACGACTTAAGGGTGGTATAGCATCAGGGTGCGGCACTTCCCTAGAGTTAATGTAGCGCTTGACAAGTTGTTCATTCTCTAGGCGCTTTGCATCACTGAGTGAATGCAAATAATTTGGGAATCCCATCTTTTACCTTTGTTTATTGATTGCGGAGAGCAGGAGGCGGGCAGAGTGTCAGGCCAATGGCCGATGTCCTCCGTGGACCGACGTAGACCGGCACCGTCTCAGAAGCGCCGGCGCTGAAGCGCCTGACGTTTCTTTTTCAGCAGCGCTAGTGCTGCTGGGACTTCTAGTTCAAGGTAATTGCAGGTAAGTAAAAGGATAGTGCAGCAGTCAAGCACACTTTAGCACACAATCCAAACAAGTATGGGCGTTACAAAGCGCTCTGTTGTAGAATGATGCTGAGCTTGCTGGAATGCTCAGTTACACAAATTCACTTTCAACACGTAATTTAAGTAATATTGCCAAATCTAGGTACAAGATGTTACACGCTAGCAACAACAAAAGTAGCAAGTCACGTAGTGACAAAATGCACAATTTCAAAATTCAAGATTCAATTTCAAGATTTTTAAAGCTAACAGAATGTTCAATGTTACAAAGAAGGGGCGTGAGCTATGCTTCCAAGCCCTGACTAACCTTTGGGAGTTGCCAGCCAACTGGAAGCCCCTCAGGGATCGGGGGGCCTGGGACGGGGGTACAGGGGCCAGGTGGATGGCCTAGTACGCCGTCATTGAATGGGGGGAATCACCAACCAGTGAGTCAAGGGGCTGGGATGATAAGTAATGTGGCCTTTGGGAATCTCACGGCAGTACAGGTCCCCCTGAGTCAGCAGCCCTTATCAGTAAACACCGCGACCCCATTAGTTGGGGCCGGCATGGGGAATCATTGGGTTTCTACTACTGGAGGGGTTACTCAGCCAACCACTTGGTGGGGTCAAGGGGTAGCCGACATGGGAGTACCCCAGGTCACCATTGCTGGACAAGGAGGAATAGAGGGTACTATGACACAATATGGGAGCACTATGCCCAGTTTTGCACCAGTTAGGATGTCAGTAAATTCTTTGTCATGGCACATACCAATGTCTGTTAAGGACAGGGTATGGAAGAAGGAATTCATAGAGATCCTGGAGTTTGTGGGAATGGAGCCTTTGGGTAACGGGTTAAAATAATTATCCGAGAAAGAGAAGGAGAAAAGGGAGAAGGAGACCCCCAAGACTGAGGCTTCCATTCACAATTGGATAAAAGCCTTTTTGATTTATACCTCCATAATGATAGAGAAATACCCACAAGATTCCCCAGCAATGCTAGCATATGGCCACTACATCCATGATATTTATTTGAAGAGGGGAGGCGAAGGCTGGCTTCAATATGATCGGGCATTTCGTTTAAAAATGCAGGTGTGGCCAGCCTTGGCCTGGGATGAAATGGATGTGGGAGGTGTGGTAGATAAACTGGTACTCACGAGTGAAGGGTGTGAAAAAGACCCAGGTAGGGAGGGGCAGAGGTGGCTACACCCGGCGTGGAAGGGCGTCCTTTCGCGGGCACTCCTCCTGGAGTAACAGAACAAGCTACCAGGGGGAGCAGGCGGAATGCTGGAGGGTCAACTCAGAAGAGGGTTGCCCATTCGGCAAAGGTTGCCGATTTAAACACCCAAAGGGAGGGAGCAGCAAGGAGCACAGCTCCTCAAACAGCGAAGGAAGACGCAGGGGTAGCCCCAAAGGAAAAAGAAAGGTTAAGAAAGAATGAAGTCAATATTATGCTGTCAGAAGTTGCCCCACAAAAAATGTGTAATGAATTGATTAAAAGTGGGCTACCAACCCCGGTTAACATACAAGCTATGACTCCATGGTTGAATACGTATCATAACATTGAAGATGCCAGGTTGTTGTGGGAGGGCTTCAGGTGGGGGTTCAAGATCCCATGTTCAGAAAGAAAAAGGGGCACCGAGGCGCACAACTTGCGGTCAGCCTTAGGGATGCCAGAGGTGGTGGTCCGGAAAGTAGCCAAAGAGGTAGACTTGGGCCGGGTGGCGGGTCCATTCACGCACTCTCCATTCCCTAACCTGGTAATATCACCATTAGGGCTGGTTCCCAAAAAGAGGAAGGACAATACCGCCTAATACATCATTTGTCATTTCCAGTGGGTGAGTCAGTCAATGATGGCATAGGAGAGGATAAATGCAGGGTGCATTATGCCTCCTTTGAGGATGCTGTGGAAATGGTGAGGGCGGCTGGGAAAGGGGCTCTCATGGGGAAGTCAGACATCGAGTCAGCATTCAGGTTATTACCCATACATCAGGAAAGTCAGCATTTGTTGGGTTTTAAGGTTCAAGATCTGTACTATTTCTGCCAATGGGGTGTGCCATTTCATGTGCTTATTTTGAAGCGTTTAGCACCTTCCTAGAGTTCACGGTGAAACAGGAATGCCAGATAGGAGCAGTGCTGCATTACTTGGATGACTTTTTGTTCATCGGGAAAGAGGGAACGGCAGAGTGTCAGGAGACCATGCAGGTCTTTCAGAGGTTGATGAAGGTAATGGGGGTACCACTGGCTGAAGGGAAAACGGTGGGCCCAGCAACCTGCATAACTTTTCTGGGAATTGAGATTGATTCGGTAAAAGGGGTTTGCAGGCTACCACAGGACAAGGAAGCTAAGCTGAAGGCATGCATCAAGGACTTAAGGTCCAAAAGGAAGGCAACCCTGAAAGAGCTTCAAGTCATGGCGGGTAATCTCAATTTTGCGGGCAAAGTCATCCCGGTGGGTAAGGCATTTGCAAGGAGTATTGAGCTAAAAATGGTTGGACTGAAGCATGCAGGTCAACATGTCAGGTTGGGGGCTGAAGTACGGGACGACCAGGCTATGTGGGACGAATTTTTGGACAGTTTTAATGGGGTTCGCATGTGGAGAACTATACGCAACAGCGAAGACAGGCGTAGGTTATTCACGGACGCATCCGGGGCTCTAGGGTTTGGGGCAATCCTTGACAAACAGTGGTGCGGCGCAGCATGGCCAGAAGAGTGGCATCGCCTAGGGGTCACCAAGGACATCACACTGTTGGAGCTATTTCTCATTGTGGTGGCATTCAAACTATGGGGGGACCAGCTGAGGAACAGCAGAGTCATGTTATGGTCAGACAATTTAGCGGTGGTCCAGATAATTAATCAGGGATCTGCCAGCGGCACTAGGGTGTTGCGACTGCTAAGAGAACTCAACAAAATGCATGCTAAAGTTGAATATTGAAGTGCGAGCTAGACACATTCCCGGGGTACAGAACACAGCAGCTGATGCTTTCTCTCGTTTACAGCGGGAGAAATTTCGAGAGTGTTGCCCGGGAGCAGAAAAAGGGATGACGCCGTTCAAAACAAAGGGGTGGGACATGATTGGGGGAATCTGAGTTCCCTGATTCAGATGGCGTTAGCACCGGGCACGACTAAAAGGTATCGGGCGTGCTAGGAACGGTATCTGAAATTCAAGCAAGAGGAGCTGGGAGGAAATGAGCAGGAGATGCCAGTAAGGGCCTTTGTTGGCTGGGGATGGCAAGAAGGGAAAACCAGGTCGTGGATGGCACATCACCTGGCAGCCATCGCCCATTTTTCAAAGTTGGAGGGGTTGTGCGATCCCACCAAGGAACATTATATTTGTATGGCCATGAAAGGTTGGGCCAGGCAAGCGAAACCCAAAGGGGACGAAAGGCGGCCCATTGATTTTGTCAAATTACAGAGAGTGGTGGCCAGTCTAGAACAGATCTGTCACGGGGGTTTCGAAGTAGCGCTGTTCAGAGCGGCATTTACGTTAGCATTCTTCGGGGCTTTCAGGGTAAGCGAGCTGATCCCTGAGAACAGAGGGGCGAAAGGCTCAAAGTATTTACAGATGCAGGACGTACAATATTCTGAAGGGCAGGTAACTTTATGGTTAAAGAGGTCAAAAACAGATCAGGCAGGCAAAGGGTGTACAGTGTCCTTACGGCCCCTTACAGGAAGCTCAGTGTGCCCAGTCATAGCCGTAGCAGGGTTTCTCAGGGTGAGACCTGCATCTGGGAAGGATGCGCCGCTACTTATACATCTAGATGGGTCCGCCCTAAGTCGCTTCCAATTCAGGAGAGTGATGGAGCTGGCGCTGGAAAGAATCGGGGAGACGGAAGGTGTGTTTGGAACACATTCATTCCGGATCGGGGTCGCAACATCAGCGGCGGCCATGGGGGTGGGGGAAGTCACAATCAAGCAAATAGGTAGATGGAAATCGGATTGTTTTAGGAGATACATTAGGGATGAAAAAATGTAAGGAGGACATACCTTCTTCTTTCCCTCCTTTAGCACCAGCCCGAAGGAAGAAGATATCGATATGGGTGGTAGGACACTCATTTGTGTCTAGGGCTGGGTCCAGCTGGACAGCGGAACAAGAAAAGTTGACGGCGGGCGAGTTCAGGATTGGGTGGCATGGGGTGCCTGCCATGAAATGGGCGCAGCTGCAAGGACAGGTGCACAAGCTGTTAACCAGCAGGTTAAAACCAGACATCCTGATCATCCATTTAGGGGGGAATGATTTAACAAGTTTAGGTAGAGGGGCTCTCGTGCGGGAGATGATGTTTTCATTGCAGGAGCTGGCTGGACAGTTGGGGGAAACCGGGATAGTCTGGTCGGAGATCATTCCAAGATTAGAATGGAAAGGGGCGGATAACCATGCTGCGGTGGAGAAATCCAGGTGCAAGCTTAATTGTGCTATGGCTAAATTCTGCAGGGGCAGGGTTTTTGGGCAGATTAGACATGGTCTGATTAATTTAAAATCTCCTGAATATTTTTTGAAATATGGGGTACACCTGTCACCGCTAGGTATGGACTTGTTTTTCTGGAATATTTGCACAAAAATGTTGGAAATGTGAGAGGAGGAGCAAAGGGGGGAGCCACGGTGGGCGGAAACCCACACGTGGCGTGGCGGTGTTCGGCCAGACAAACACAGGAGACAGACTCCGGAGGAGCCAAGAGAGAGCAGGAAGGGTCTTCGCTCTTCTCAGACCCAGTGCCCCTTGGGAGCCTAAGCGGCAGGGGCGTCGGGGAGGAACAATTACAGCTCAGCTTCCCCAAAGGAAACGGCACTCTCCCCGCCCAGGAGCGCCTGCAGGGGCAGGAGAGGCTCGGACACCAAGGTGGGGAGAGTTGGGCCTGCTAAGGCACTCTTGGGAAAGAAAAGGGGGAAGCACGTTATTTGGACACGGAGCAGTCGCCGCATCTTGCGAATTTTCCACAAATGTGTGCAGTTTGGTTTTTGTCATTGCGGAATAAATTCTGCTGCCTTTTTATGCCAACAAACAAACAGGTCTCATTCTACACTTTTCTTGGGGAAATGGGAATGAGTTATGGGTTTGTGTTAGTTACGAATGGACGGATGCCGGGGTTATGCCAGTGCCGACGACACAAAGCGCAGCAAAATAGAGGAGGCGCCCTTGATAACCCGGGCAGTGTCCTCCCTGGGGATCCCCCTTTTGTGGGAGGGGGAGGCGCCGGGGTAAGGCAGCAAAAGAAGCAAAAAGCCTGCGAAACGGGGAGCGCAGCAAAACCAGGGAAAGCCCGCGAAGCAGAAAGCGCGGCAGAACCAAAGGAAGCCTGCAAAGGGCAAACAAAAGAAAGGGGAGGGGTTTCCCTTTATAACGAGCGGGGTCCACACGGAAGGCAGCATCCAGCCGCACCCGTGGGACACCTGCTCGTGGCACAACGGAGGAAGGTTTTGTTTTCCCACCTACCAACCCTACGAACAGAACAAGCAGGAGCACCTGGTCTTCAGCGTCGCAGGACGACAATGTGGTGTGGCGGTGTTTGGCCGGACAAACACAGGAGACAGACTCCGGGGGAGCCAAGAGAAAGCAGGAAGGGTCTTCACTCTTCTCAGACCCAGCGTCCATTGGGAGCCTAAGCGGCAGGGGTGTCGGGGAGGAACAATTACGGCTCAGCTTCCCCCAAGGAAAAGGCACTCTCCCCGCCCAGGAGCGCCTGCAGGGGCAGGAGAGGCTCGGACACCAAGGTGGGGAGAGTTGGGCCTACTAAGGGACTCTTGGGAAAGAAAAGGGGGAAGCAGGTTATTAGGACACGGAGCAGTCGCCGCATCCTGCAAATTTTCCACAAATGTGTGCAGTTTGGTTTTTGTCATTGTGGAATAAATTCCGCGGCCTTTTTATGCCAACAAACAAACAGGTCTCATTCTACACTTTTCTTGGGGGAATGGGAAAGAGTTATGGGTATGTGTTGGTTACGAATGGACGGATGCCGGGGTTATTACTAACCCGCTCCCAACATGTGAGCCGCACCCTCATCGGAAGAAGAAACTGTGGCGTTGCATAGAGGCATTCAAAGGATGCCTCTGCAGGACCCGCTGCACGTGGAACACAGCAGGCAGCCACAAGCATTCACTGGACAGGCTCGTGGCTGGAAGATCCCCATACATGCTCATCTTCACCTGGGCTACTTCTGACATAAGCAGCTCGGGCCTTTT
The DNA here is from genome assembly GCF_040938575.1 of Ambystoma mexicanum. Classification (NCBI taxonomy): domain Eukaryota; kingdom Metazoa; phylum Chordata; class Amphibia; order Caudata; family Ambystomatidae; genus Ambystoma; species Ambystoma mexicanum. The sequence goes on along the minus strand of NC_090921.1, from coordinate 341,140,908 downwards.
ACGTCCCCACTGGCCCACCGCTTGTTCCTCTTCACCAAGGTCCTGGCAGATTGGGCCCTGGACTTCCTGGATTTCTCCTCAGCCTGTCTCCCGCTCGTCTTTACCTCACCCAGTCTTGGCATATGCGGCCAGGGTCTCTGAACTCATGGCTGCCTCCCCTCTTCCAATCCTCATCTTCAGAGGCCATTGTAGCATTCACAGCCCAGGAAAACAGCTGGCTTCCTTCTGCAGCCTGCCCGTGGGACAAGTCAGCCAATTGAAGCTCAACATCTCCCCACCCAATCCTGGTAATGCTCTTGCTGCAGGCATTGACAGGCAGGGCTGCCAGGTCACAATCCACCGGCAAGAGTAATTCCTTGGAGCATCTGGAATTCATGCAGCACTGTCTAGGCCTCCAAAGCTTGGGCAACAAGTAAGCCAGCATTTTAAAACTGTGCTAACTTGATGCATTTGTAGTGGTATTGTTTTGCAGCTAGGTAGGATAGGGTTTTAAATATGAATATATTTTCATAAAGGTAGTTAAGATAAGGGTTTTTAAACTTGACTCTTTTAGACTTCTGCTCCCCTGTGTTGTGGTTTAAAAAGGATAAAATGGTAACAAACCGGTGTACTCAAACAGTTGCTTTGCCCACTTACATCATGATGAAACCATGCTCATAAAAGCAATAAAGAGCAGTAACAGCAGACCTTACAGTGGTCAGTGCCTTTGATGAGTCAATCTTGCATTGTAGATAAGGTGTCTTCATTACTCTTTTCTGCTACTTTTAAAGATTTGTGGAATCTTGCCTTGCCCTGCCACCCTGCTTTCCTACCTTCCTTCCTTCACCTACCTTCCGCCTATCCCTCAGCACAACCCCTGGAAGGTCCAAGAACACAGGGCCAGTGGGGTCCAGGATAGACAAGTAAGGAGCAAGGGCAATTTATAGGGGTAGTCTGCACGCCTTGTCACTACCTCAGTACATTTATACCATACCTCACTAAAAAACACTTCTATCGCAGCAACTGGCATGTGGCACGGGTGAAGCACCACATTTAAATAATGTTCTCATGTTTGCTGATGATGACAAAGGTGGATATATAGGTACAAAAACCATAGACATTTTAAAGCCCTATTGATAAATGGACATTTTATAGAAATCTGTGTGCCTTATTAAGCACTTGTGAAATAAAGTAAAAGAAAAAAGCACTACTAAATAATTTCAAACTAAGCAATATGAAAGTATAGCATTTCTTTGAGGATACTTAATAACATTCATATATTTATTCCCCCATAAAATGGTCGATAATCTGTGCGAGAGATCGACCTATTGTACTGATTAGACCCCAAACCAGGTCTCAGAAGCTGCTATTGTAAGCATTTTAAAATTAGCTGATCACTAGTGGTTCTATGTGGAAATGCCTCCATCAAAATTGCCTGCTGTGGAAATACTGCCTCAATAGCGTGGCCAGCAAAAATGTAGGAAAAGTAATAATGCACCCAGAATAAAAATGTTTCCAAGTAAATTTCTGTTTTCATAGCCAATAAGCTCTTGTCACATATTCTAGAAATTGGTTAAATTTACGTTTCGACTCTAGGCCTAGCATATTTGGTGGTCAGTGTAGTTTCTTTTCCAAAATTTGGTTTAGAGTTTTTTTTTCCTGACTAGATTACCATGGCATCGATTTTAGTGGTAACATTATTGTGGGGAAATTTTGTGTGGTTAACCTTTTCAATGGATATCGATCCAAGGATATCAATGCACTGCTCAAACGAACATGCAGTTGGAAAGTAATTTAGTATTCATCATATTTTTCCAAGAGCAAATCTAGCTGAACGAAAGGCTGTACAAAGAATGAGCTACAACACATAAATCATTAATGTTAATAAATTCAAGCCTGTAAATACATGTCCTTGACAAAATATATGTCAAAGGTATACTTAAATTAAATCGACCCCCTTTCTCAAGGTAGTCAATCTTTAACGCAACCAGCACGTCTCCAGTGCAGAGGCAGCAAAATGGGAGAAATTTGAAAATATGTTTTTTCGTAGTTATCAATTGCGCCACTGCACGAAAGACTGGCTTGCTGATGAGTGTGGATTTTTAAAAAGCTGTTAATGTATTGTACTGTGACTTAGTCTAGATTAGCGTGACTTCTGCCATTTGGGAAACCTCCTGTTGCTAGGTGCTGTAAGAGAAAGTAAAGGGTTGACGTTACTGGGAAGAGAATGAGAAGCAAGATTCGAAAACTGAAGTGTTCCTGTGTAAAGATCTGAAGCAGTCTAAGATTACATGCGAGTTGGGTTAACCAAGTTCAAACCAAGAAATTAGCTTAATACTAACCTAATCTATTTTTTAAAATCCAATTCAGGTCAACATATAAAATAATTAGGCAGGTGAGTGCTTAGTGGACCAGCAACTAATAGGTGGATCGCCAGGATTTTGACGTCAGTGTACATAACGTGCATGTGTCGGTCGGTCTGTCGTTTTGCTTTTTGTGTGTGGCTCCTGTGTTCTGCCAGTTACAATGTAAAAAAAGAGTTGTTTCTGAAGACGAGCCATTGTCTTGGTTATCGAAAGCTTTGGGGTTAAAAAAATGGGATCGTAGAATACTCAGGGTTTTGTGTACTTATAAGGACACATTTTGCTTTGAGGATTACGACTTACTACTAATGCAGGAGACCTGGTTATGTACTGCTCCGGAGTTAGATAGTTTTATGACATTATTAAATCCTTCATTAAAAGGAAGAGTTAGGCCGGTCTCAGGGCTATTAATATCTGCGAAAGAGGGTCTGGGTTGGGAGTTAATGCATGTTGCAAATCCGAGGCCTTACATTCAGATTATTAAATTACAGTGGGATTCTGTTAGATTCCCGGCCCGGAATCATACAAATGGTAATTTTTATTGGAACCCTTAGGCCATGTCAGATGAGTTTTTTAGACTCCTTGGATAATTCATTAGATAACTTTCTCAGCACCATTGATGATGCAGCAATAATCTTGGGTAGTGATTTTAATGCATTATGCGTGAGTGGTGAAAGTTAAAGTCGCAGACTTGGTGGAGGTTTGTCACCTGAAAGCATTAGAGGGTGGAAGCTGCTGAAAGTTTTGGACTAACCAGATGTACATATTTTGAAGTGGCATACACCGGGGGACATACCAGCGCAAGCAACCTGGTTTATAGATGCGCAAACTGCTATTTTGGACTATGGGGGTAATTACAACATTGGAGGTAGCCATACCGCTATTTGCGGTATGGCTTACCCCATTCCGGGTCCGGGTTCCCTGAATGGGGAAATACCGGGCCATCCCGATCTTGGAGGGCCCGGTATTTCCCCATTCAGGGAACCCAGACACTGTGCATCCCCATTCCCATTCGAGCCCCCATAGGGCTCAATGGGAATGGGGAGCATGCTAACAACGGGCCCATTAATGACAGGCCCGTTGTTAGCATGCTGGACCGCTCGCGGGATCCGCTAAGGCCGCCTGGTTTAACCAGGCGTCCTTAGCGGGTCCCGCGAGCGGACCTCGTAATGAGGCGGTAGGGGATTAACGGGGCCGGCAGCTCTACAGGCCCCATTAACCCCTACCACCAGGGTTGTAATGACCCCCTATGTGTTCGTTTCTTGGAGTATAGCCTTGTCTATGTCTAACTTGCAGGTGATACCCTCGAACCAAAGTGATCATGCAATACTGAAGTTATATGGTCTATTCAAACTGTGGAAGAACTGGAGTGTATAGATTTAAAATTGCAGTTTCACAAGGAAGAAATAAGCTAAGTAATAGACCTGATTTAATAGTTACATTTATTGAACAATATAAGTCCTCAATTTGGGAAAGTTTTCAGGCGGATATATTGGAAAAACCAGATGTGCTGGTACTCTTTGATTGTATTGAAAGATTTCTGCGTTATAGAAAGCCACTGTATAAGCATACACATGTACATGACCTAGAAGTGGTATAAAAAAGAGAGAAATGAGGGCAGATATTAGAAGGCTAAAATTCCTATCTAGAGAGGAGTATTTCTATAGAAAATAGGAAAAGGATATAGAAAGAATTGGGTACACTACTAGAAGGCTATCTTGAAATAGGATGCTGAGATGGTGCTTTAAGCAATTTCTAAGAAACAGATGGGTGAGATCTGGAAACTTCTAAAAATTAGGTTACTCCACAAATAGCCTTACAAATAAATTCAGTATCTGAGGGTGGGTGGGTCTCCCACTTTGAAGTATTGGTTGGGTATGCCACATGTGAAGAGACAGGCACCCTGGAGAGATCACAGGAATGTAAGTGGGAGCTCCCTTATGATAAAGAGGCTTTATTTACCTTAATTAAACATGCTGGTAATTCGAGAGCCCTCAACTCTGGATGGTTTGACAAAGGAAAATTATAGCGAAGGGACGTATCCCAGCGTCCTGGCAGGTTGCAATTCTTATACTTGTGTTTAAAAAAGGGAACAGAACCGAACCTGGAAACTACCGGTTGCTGTCCATGTTGGACTGTACGGGCAAGATGTTTGCGGCACTCCTACTTAAGGAATTACAGAAATGGGCTGAGAATGCGGGAATTCTGGACCGCTTTCAGAGTTTCAGAACTGGCTATTCCACATCCCACAACCTGTTTATCATGAATTCTTTGAGAAGCAAGGCGCTCGCTTGTTCTAGTGCCCCGCTATATGCTTTGTATATTATGTATGTAATTAAGAAGTCTGGCCTGCCCTGAGTCCCTCCTATATTATCTAGAACTCCTACATTCCAATACATCCGTCCAACTTAGACTTGACAATTCTGGGTCTACCACTGATTCCATCCCACAGCTGAAAGGTGCAAAGTAGAGTTGCGTGACGGCCCCCACTTTATACAACCTATTTGTTTCAGATGTCCCTGAATGTCTCCGGGGGATTAAGAATTGCCCTCCAAAAGTAGGCTCCTGCCATTGTACTGTTCTGGCATACGCCGCTGAACTTGTGATCCTAGATCACATATTTAGTGGGATCTTAAGATCTGCGCAGCAGCTCTGGCGATATGCGGAGGCTAACGAATTAGTCAATAACCACAGTAAAACGAATATTTTACTATATGCCATCGAAATCCACTACACTCATACATACAAATACCTCAGTGTCGAGTTCCATCACAGGGGGAACTACATCTCGTGTATTCAGGCACGCAAAACTAAGGCTGCTCAACTCACAGCATTAATACACAAATTTATATGTGATCAGAGTGGCTTCTCTATTTGGGCTGCACGCTAATTATATATGCAATGTTTGGTGCCTATGGTAAGTTATGGCCTAGATCCTCTGATCAATATGAATCTGGGGTGGTTACAGCTGATTGAGGGCATGTTCTGCAGGAAGATTCTTAGCCTCCCTCAGAGCATCCCTATGGCTATAATTAGGCTAGAGTTAGGAATTTCATCTCTTAAAGCCATTGTCCTAAGAAAGAGAGTGGAATGCTTTATCAGAATTAATAACAACCCCACTAATAAGTTACTCATTGCTATTGGAGAAGATGCACAGGCCGGTAGACGACAGGAATTAGAAGCGCAAATGAACACCCTGTTTGAAGAAATCAGTTGGTCACCTGAGTGGGGACAGAACAATGTGCGCCTCTTCAATAGCATGCAGAAACGTTTAAATCTGTGGGACTGGCAGAGTAATTTCATCTACTTAGAAAGCCTGAAAAGCTATACATTTATTACGTATATGCTGTTCACCTTTAAAAAGTCTCAGCCTTATTTAAATCTCTGACCTTCTGATATGTTAAGGCATTTTATTCTGCTCCTTCGTATTAACCATCTACCAGTCCAGGCTACAAGAGGAACCTGAATTGGGCCTTGTGGAATCAGAAAGGTACAGTAGAATATGCGCATTGCGTACTGAGCCTGAAACTGCTCGTCATGTGTTAACCCAATGTCGGGAGATGAGCAGTTGTCGAGGAAAAAAGCTTGGGAAGTTTGCCCATAACCCGGAATACCTGGAACAGATTGATTTCTGTTATCAATGTGTCAATTCACAAAATTTCACTCTACATATGGCACTTTTCCAAGTATGGCGGGATAGCCTGTGTTCGTATGAATGGTTGTACTAGGGCTGGCCCTGTACCTAGGCGTTTTCTCTAGAAAAGTTACTATGAAAGTGGAAAGGTGAATACTTTGATTCCAGCTAATTAGGTATTAATCTTACACATACATAATCATTGAGCAAGAAGTCTGCAAGAGACATATTATTGACACTATGAGGTATGCTGTCGCTGCTGCTATATGGCCATTATCTTTTACTTTATAATATCTATTAGGCATAGTCTGACTTAGTTCATGTCTCAGTATATATTTTTCCTTTGTATTTTATATTGCTCTTGTCTGATGTGTTTCTTTTAATCTTGTATTTTTGTTTTATTTTTCCTTTGCAATTCTATGTGGATATCTACTTCTGTATAAAACTGTATCACATTAATACATTATTATTATTATTATTATTATTATAATGCTAAAACAATGGGCGGAGTTATAGGCGGGCTTGCTGGAACTGTTTAATCAAATAATAAGAGTTAAAGAGGCTCCTCTTTCTTGAAATTCTGCAATGATAATTCCTATTTTTAAAAAGGGCAATAGGACGATTCAGAGGAATTATCGACCTATCGCCCTTTTAGATGTTCCTGGAAAGATATTTGCCACCTTGGTTTTGGAGAGCCTAGATTGGGGAAGCTAATCAAATAGACATCTACCAAGCAGGTTTTGTTAAGAGTAAGAACGGTCTAAAACATCCCGATTATAAATCTGTTTACGGGTCAAGCGTTGTATAGTAAGACATCAATTTATCTGGCCTTTATCTATTAGACAGCATGGATTGATCACTTTTATGGACTAAGATGGCCAAGTGGGGTTGCCCCAGAGATTTACTGGAGATTACGGCCTTATATCCTTCTACGTCCCTGAAAGTGCGATTAAACCAAAGGGGTCAAATCTCTAGTTGTTAAAACATACAAAGGTTTGAAGCAGGGCAATTCATTAGCGCTAGCACTTTTCAATTTGTTTATTTCAGATTTTGGAGAGTGGTTAAGCCAGGTTAGATCATTCCCTCCCAGTAAGCTGGATGCTGTGCGCAGATGATCTGGTCCTTTTGGACCAGACTGATAGGCTTGCAGCTGCAGCTGGACAGACTCCAAGTATATATTCAAATGAATATCTTGGCAGAGGATGCTTCTAACTTGGTAATCCAGCAGACTAGTAGGGGAAGGGGAATAATATTTCTTGGAGTATAGGTGGAGAACCTTTGAAGAAAGTAGACTCATTCTCTTATTTAGGTATATGTATTAATTCTAGTAGAATTGATGCCCCAGGTGTGGCACTTTTGAAGATGAAGGCAAAGAGATTGTCTGCACAATGGGTGGTAATACTTAAAGGATATGGCCAGTTTTCATTAATACCTATTGTTCAATATTACAAACTGAAAGTGGTCTCAATTTTGTGTTTACCATGTAAAATATGGCCTATACGTGAGGTTATGTTTTGGAAGAAAATGTTAGCTGTACTTATTGGGGTGCCTACACAACTCATTAGGTATGAATTAGGTCTTCTTTCCTTAGGAGTAATGGTACGCTGAAAAACATGATCCCTATTCCGGGAAATGTTTAATGGAAGATGCTCCTGCAATGTTTCCAATATTGTATAGAGAATTAAAGAAAGATTGTGATAGTATTGTGTTGCAGTGGAAAGTTGGGTGCTTGGAAACACTAGGATACTTGGGTGTCTCTGCAAAGTGTCGATTGCCAAGCCCTGATCAGGTAAAAAAAGAAAATGTGGCGGAATGACTGGATCAAGACTTGTGAGGAATCGAGAGGATACAAATTGATTTATCATTTCATTCATGAGGAAAAGTCTTTTAAATACCTTGCTTTTTTATTTAATGAAATTTCCTGAATCAAAATTTTAGAAGGACCAAGTTACTTACCTGTAACTGTTGTTCTCCAGCATGGGTCTGACATGGATTCACATAAAGAAGAAGAAAAGGACAAGGTTAGAAAACAAACTTATTTCAAATTCCTCACCTAATTCCGGAACTATTTCATCTCCGGACCTGGAAAGTACATCAGGCCTGCACGCGTCGCTTCGCCAGCTCCAGCACGGCGCCATACTCACCAGTTCTCACAGCATCTTTCGATCCGGCACTGTCTCCATCATTTCTTCGCCATAATCCGGCACCTAGGGGACACAAGAAAAAACAAGGGGAGCCAAGGGAATCAACAAATACAACCTCTTACCACCATAGACTTACCTGATTTACCACCGGCGGTATTATCCCATAACTCTCCACATTTTCATATGCCGCATCTGTAAAGAGGGAGAAAAACAACACGTTAACGCATGCAATAGTTACCGGACAGCGTTGGGTAACACAGACTCTTACCTGAACGCCAGCAGCAGCTACGAGACCTTCTTCTCACAAACTCAGTTGCAACTTAAGGAAGGAAGGGGACAAGAGTGAACATCGGGCACATTGAACTCTTTGAACTTGATACTTACCAATCCCGCCAGGGACTTCAGAGTCAATACTTAACGGAACTATCCCAACGCCTTTAAACCAGTGAAGTAACTGGTATCTACGCGCCCCTGCAAGACACGCAGGATGGAGAGCTCATCTTTTACGAACATAAGGTGAGGTTACTAAGGGGATATCGGAGGTGATTAGTGGGGGACAGCGAGAACAGTTGGGAGGCCATCACTAAAACCCACAGGTGGTTAATCCCTGTCTCCACTTGCAGGAAAATACTTCTTCGGGTCCAGCAGACAAGACGAGGCGGGCCAGTCCAGACAGTCATCTCTGCACTACGCATCACGTTGAAGGAGACCGCAGCTGTCCGGGTCCGATCGACACCCCTGTGGGGTCCAGGTGAGCGTAACACACACTCAGGGTCAGTCCTCCACCTTCCCTGAACCTCACATGCACACTAACACACACACACTCAGCCTCAGTCCTCCACCCATTCTGACACTCACACATGGATTCAGCCTCAGTCCCCCCCTGCCCTGACACTCACATGTGGACTTACTCACACATGCAATCAGTCTCAAGCATTTTCCCCAGCTACCCTGACACTCACACATGCACTCATCCTCTGTCATCCATCTGCTGCGACCCTCAAACATGCACTCACTCACACGCTTGTGTGTTTGTGACGTGCTTAGCAACTGATTTTGGGAGGGATTTTGGGGGAATTAAAGCATCATAGGTTTCTGATGAAGCAAGCATGATAAGTGGTATTAACCCTTTAAGTGCCAAGGACGAGGTATCTCGTCCTTGGAAGTGCACACGCAGTGCCAAGGACGAGATAGCTCGTCCTTTTTGGCACCTTGTTTTGAGCGATCCCTGCAAAGCAGGGATCGCTCAAAACTGTAATCCAACCCCCGGGCTATGCGAGGGGGAGGTCCCCCCTCACTGCCCGGGGGTTGGATTTCCTTCAGTTTCACGCCGACGTGCGTTACGCACGTCGGCGTGAAACGGAAAGTATTTCCAACGCAGCAGCCATTTTCGGCTGCTGCGTTGGAGAGAGAAGGTGAGTGCCCTTCTTGTTCCGCCTCGATCTCCGGCTGTATTTCAAGCCGGAGATCGAGGCGGGTACCGTTGGAAAGGGGAGATTCTCCCCTTTCCAACGGTACCCATTGTGTGACTTTGCTGCCCGCGGATCGGGCGCAGGGCGCCTCGATCCGCGGGCAGCAACGTCACGGATCAAACGAAGATCCTTTTGTGACGCGTGGGGGAGGGGGGGCTGCTTACTAGGTAAGCGGCCCCCTTCCCCCGTGGCCCCAAAGCATGGGGCCACAGCGCCAGGGACCCCTGGGGGCAGATGATCACTGCCCCCGGGGGTGGGGGGAAAAAAAAAAAAAAAAAAAAAAAATCGAGGGAAGGAGGGAGGTGGGAGGGGGTTTTGGGCCCTGGGGCCCACTGGGCCACCAGCGATTGACCTAAAAGTGGTGTCCCTGGAAAGGGGACTTTCTCCCCTTTCCAGGGACACCACTCATATGCCGCATTGCTGGTCACGGATCAGCGCAGAGCGCTGATCCGTGACCAGCAACCCACTGAACCACCATGGATCTGTTTGCGAGTTGGGGGGGAGGGGGGCTGCTTCAGGTAAGCAGCCCTCTCCCCCCCCCCCCGGCCCCCAAAGCATGGGGACACATGAAAATGTACCCTGGGGGCAGATGGCTGGCCATCTGCCCCCAGGGAAATATATATAAAAAAAATAATAATAATCTGAGGGATGGGGGGAGGTGGGAGGGGGTTTGGGGTCCTGGGGCCCACTAGGCCACCAGGGATTGAACAGAAAGTGGTGTCCCTGGAAAGGGGACTTTCTCCCCTTTCCAAGGACACCACATATGAGGCATTGCTGGTCACGGATCGGCGCAGAGCGCTCGATCCGTGACCAGCAACCCACTAGACCACCATGGATCTCTTTGTGAGGTGGGGGGTGGGAAGGGGGCTGCTTCAAGTAAGCAGCCCTCTCCCCCCTCCCGACCCCAAAGCATGGGGGCACGTGTATGTGAACCCTGGGGCAGATGGCTGACCATCTGCCCCAAGGGAATGTAAAATAAAAAACAAAAATGAAATGATGGGAAACAGGGTTGGGGGAAGGGGTGGGGGCCACTAGCCACCATGGATTATTTACTGAATGAAAGGGAGGGGGTGTCCCCCCATAGGGGCGGGTGCCCCCCCAACCAAAGTAGAAAGGGGGCACCCCTTGTAACCCTCCCTGGGGGCAGATATCTGTTCCTAGGGAGGGCCATCTGACCCCAGGGAGGGATGCATGAGGTGGGGCCCCCCCTATCTGCCCCCAGGGAGGGTTGCATGAGGTGGGGCCCTCCATTTGGGGTGGGGGGGGGTTGAGGGCCACCCCCCGTTGCGGTACATCATGCGCTGCCAATTTAGGGTGGCCCTCAGCCCCCCCTAAAAAGCAGCCTGTGGTTTTGTAATTTTTTTTTTGTTTACCCAACTTTGCTTGGTGCAGATGGCCACATTAGTGTGGCTATCTGCCCCCAGGGTGCCCAAACCCTACTGCCCCATCTATTGGGGGTCCAGCCCCACCTTTTGGGGTGGCCCTCTCCCCCCTCACCCCAAATGGAGGTGGGGTGTACCTCACGCAGCCGTTTGGAGGAGGCCCAGGGAGGCCTGCATGAGGTGTGTCCCCCAGCCATTGGGGGTGGGGTGGGGGGGGCACCCCAAAAGCTGGGGCAGGACCCCCAATAGATGAGACAGTAAGGTTTGGGCACCCTGGGGGCAGATAGCCACACTAATGGGCCCATCTGCACCAAGCCAAGTTGGGTAAACAAAAAAAAATATACAAAAAAACAGGCTGCTTTTTAGGGGGGGCTGAGGGCCACCCTAAATTGGCAGCGCATGATGTACCGCAACGGGGGGTGGCCCTCAACCCCCCCCCCACCCCAAATGGAGGGCCCCACCTCATGCAACCCTCCCTGGGCGCAGATAGGGGGGGCCTCACCTCATGCATCCCTCCCTGGGGTCAGATGCCCCTTCCTAGGAGCAGATATCTGCCCCCAGGGAGGGTTGCATGAGGTGGGGCCCTCCATTTGGGGTGGGGGGGGGTTGAGGGCCACCCCCCGTTGCGGTACATCATGCGCTGCCAATTTAGGGTGGCCCTCAGCCCCCCCTAAAAAGCAGCCTGTGGTTTTGTAATTTTTTTTTTGTTTACCCAACTTTGCTTGGTGCAGATGGCCACATTAGTGTGGCTATCTGCCCCCAGGGTGCCCAAACCCTACTGCCCCATCTATTGGGGGTCCAGCCCCACCTTTTGGGGTGGCCCTCTCCCCCCTCACCCCAAATGGAGGTGGGGTGTACCTCACGCAGCCGTTTGGAGGAGGCCCAGGGAGGCCTGCATGAGGTGTGTCCCCCAGCCATTGGGGGTGGGGTGGGGGGGGGGCACCCCAAAAGGTGGGGCAGGACCCCCAATAGATGGGGCAGTAGGGTTTGGGCACCCTGGGGGCAGATAGCCACACTAATGGGCCCATCTGCACCAAGCCAAGTTGGGTAAACAAAAAAAAATATACAAAATCACAGGCTGCTTTTTAGGGGGGGCTGAGGGCCACCCTGAATTGGCAGCGCATGATGTACCGCAACGGGGGGTGGCCCTCAACCCCCCCCACCCCAAATGGAGGGCCCCACCTCATGCAACCCTCCCTGGGCGCAGATAGGGGGGGCCTCACCTCATGCATCCCTCCCTGGGGTCAGATGCCCCTTCCTAGGAGCAGATATCTGCCCCCAGGGAGGGTTGCATGAGGTGGGGCCCTCCATTTGGGGTGGGGGGGGGTTGAGGACCACCCCCCGTTGCGGTACATCATGCGCTGCCAATTTAGGGTGGCCCTCAGCCCCCCCTAAAAAGCAGCCTGTGGTTTTGTATATTTTTTTTTGTTTACCCAACTTTGCTTGGTGCAGATGGCCACATTAGTGTGGCTATCTGCCCCCAGGGTGCCCAAACCCTACTGCCCCATCTATTGGGGGTCCTGCCCCACCTTTTGGGGTGGCCCTCTCCCCCCTCACCCCAAATGGAGGTGGGGTGTACCTCACGCAGCCGTTTGGAGGAGGCCCAGGGAGGCCTGCATGAGGTGTGACCCCCAGCCATTGGGGGTGGGGTGGGGGGGGGCACCCCAAAAGGTGGGGCAGGACCCCCAATAGATGGGGCAGTAGGGTTTGGGCACCCTGGGGGCAGATAGCCACACTAATGGGCCCATCTGCACCAAGCCAAGTTGGGTAAACAAAAAAAAATATACAAAATCACAGGCTGCTTTTTAGGGGGGGCTGAGGGCCACCCTGAATTGGCAGCGCATGATGTACCGCAACGGGGGGTGGCCCTCAACCCCCCCCCACCCCAAATGGAGGGCCCCACCTCATGCAACCCTCCCTGGGCGCAGATAGGGGGGGCCTCACCTCATGCATCCCTCCCTGGGGTCAGATGCCCCTTCCTAGGAGCAGATATCTGCCCCCAGGGAGGGTTGCATGAGGTGGGGCCCTCCATTTGGGGTGGGGGGGGGTTGAGGGCCACCCCCCGTTGCGGTACATCATGCGCTGCCAATTTAGGGTGGCCCTCAGCCCCCCCTAAAAAGCAGCCTGTGGTTTTGTATATTTTTTTTTGTTTACCCAACTTTGCTTGGTGCAGATGGCCACATTAGTGTGGCTATCTGCCCCCAGGGTGCCCAAACCCTACTGCCCCATCTATTGGGGGTCCTGCCCCACCTTTTGGGGTGGCCCTCTCCCCCCTCACCCCAAATGGAGGTGGGGTGTACCTCACGCAGCCGTTTGGAGGAGGCCCAGGGAGGCCTGCATGAGGTGTGTCCCCCAGCCATTGGGGGTGGGGTGGGGGGGGGGCACCCCAAAAGGTGGGGCAGGACCCCCAATAGATGGGGCAGTAGGGTTTGGGCACCCTGGGGGCAGATAGCCACACTAATGGGCCCATCTGCACCAAGCCAAGTTGGGTAAACAAAAGAAAATATACAAAATCACAGGCTGCTTTTTAGGGGGGGCTGAGGGCCACCCTGAATTGGCAGCGCATGATGTACCGCAACGGGGGGTGGCCCTCAACCCCCCCCCACCCCAAATGGAGGGCCCCACCTCATGCAACCCTCCCTGGGCGCAGATAGGGGGGGCCTCACCTCATGCATCCCTCCCTGGGGTCAGATGCCCCTTCCTAGGAGCAGATATCTGCCCCCAGGGAGGGTTGCATGAGGTGGGGCCCTCCATTTGGGGTGGGGGGGGTTGAGGGCCACCCCCCGTTGCGGTACATCATGCGCTGCCAATTTAGGGTGGCCCTCAGCCCCCCCTAAAAAGCAGCCTGTGGTTTTGTATATTTTTTTTTGTTTACCCAACTTTGCTTGGTGCAGATGGCCACATTAGTGTGGCTATCTGCCCCCAGGGTGCCCAAACCCTACTGCCCCATCTATTGGGGGTCCTGCCCCACCTTTTGGGGTGGCCCTCTCCCCCCTCACTCCAAATGGAGGTGGGGTGTACCTCACGCAGCCGTTTGGAGGAGGCCCAGGGAGGCCTGCATGAGGTGTGTCCCCCAGCCATTTGGGGTGAGGGGGGAGAGGGCCCCCAAAAATGGTGGGTCAGGCCCCCCCAGTGGGTGGGGCAGTAAGGTTTGGGCACCCCGGCGCCAGATTGGCACACCAATGTGACCCTCTGCACCAAGGGGAGTTGGGTTACCAAAGGAAAAAAATGAAAATGGTGGTACGCTTTTTAGGGGGGGCGGTGGGGCACCCCAATGGGTCAGGGAATTTTCTAATGGGATGGGGCGTTGACCCCCCCCCCACCCGCAATGGAGTGGGTGCCAAGTCATGCAGCCCTTCCTGGGACCAGATATCTGCTCCTAGGAACGGACGCCTCAGCCCAGGGAGGAGTGCAGGACAACCCCCCCCCCCTATCTGCCCCCGGGGAGGGCTACATTTTGCTGGTGTGACCATAGGTAACACATGTTCTTTGTTTTGTTTACAGCTTTTTCTACCCGAGCAGCTGCAACGTTATGTGAGTACTGTTTTTTATTATTCTATGGTTAGGGCCCACTGTCAGTGGGGTGGGTGAGACTGGGGCTGGATTGTTGGTGGTGTGGGTGGGAATGGCCCGTCTGGGCAGATCACCTCCAACTGTCCTGGAGTTGCGGCTTGGCTGCATTACAGCTTTTCCCTTCGGGGAGGTATTGGCACACTGCCGAGACTCCTTGGTGGGGAGAAGCTGTAACGCAGGGCAGCCAGGGCTCCAGCAAAGTCGGCGGTAATATCCCTGGCCTTGGGCACCCTTCTCCCATGTGGGTCTTTGCTGGTGGTTCTGGGTATTACATTCTGGGCCGATTTGCGTAAGTCAGACCTCTGTGGATTCCCACGGGTGTCCTCTTTTGGGAAATGCATGGGGTTCCCTGTTTCCCTTGCTGGCTGCGACACCCTAGGCCCAAATCTGTAGGTTGCCCACATGAACAAAATGGGCAGTGGCGAATGGCTTGGGGTTCCCAGTTGGTTACCCTTTTCCTTTTGCGCCCCCGGTAGGTGCACCCACACATGTGAGGTACCGTTTTCATCGGGACACATGTGGGAACGCGGGACGGTAGGCCATGTGTTGTGGGGGGCGCGTTTCGATGGGTGCGGCGAGCGAAATGTGCGGAAAAAGCGTTTTTTTCCCCACATTTCCGAATTTGCAGGGCTGTCTGGGTAAAAAAATCTGGGGCGATGGGCGCAAATCACACCTCTGCGGATTCCCACGGGTGTCCTCTTTTCGAAAATGCATGGGGTTCCCTGTTTTCCTCGGTGGCTTGGACACCCGAGGCCCATATCTGTAAGTTGCGCCGGTCGGCAGAATGGACAACAGACTTGGGGTTACTTGTGTTTTAGGCTTTCCCCTTGGCGGCCAGGTAGGTGCACCCACACATGTGAGGTACCGTTTTCATCGGGACACCTGTGGGAACGCGGGACGGTAGGCCATGTGTTGTGGGGGGCGTGTTTCGATGGGTGCGGCGAGTGAAATGTGCGGAAAAAGCGTTTTTTCCCCCACATTTCCGACTTTGCAGGGCTGTCTGGGTAAACAAATCTGGGGCGATGGGCGCAAATCACACCTCTGCGGATTCCCACGGGTGTCCTCTTTTCGAAAATGCATGGGGTTCCCTGTTTTCCTCGGTGGCTTGGACACCCGAGGCCCATATCTGTAAGTTGCGCCGGTCGGCAGAATGTCGGAGATTTCCCTCTGACAACAGACTTGGGGTTACTTGTGTTTTAGGCTTTCCCCTTGGCGGCCAGGTAGGTGCACCCACACATGTGAGGTACCGTTTTCATCGGGACACCTGTGGGAACGCGGGACGGTAGGCCATGTGTTGTGGGGGGCGCGTTTCGATGGGTGCGGCGAGCGAAATGTGCGGAAAAAGCGTTTTTTTCCCCACATTTCCGACTTTGCAGGGCTGTCTGGGTAAAAAAATCTGGGGCGATGGGCGCAAATCACACCTCTGCGGATTCCCACGGGTGTCCTCTTTTCGAAAATGCATGGGGTTCCCTGTTTTCCTCGGTGGCTTGGACACCCGAGGCCCATATCTGTAAGTTGCGCCGGTCGGCAGAATGGACAACAGACTTGGGGTTACTTGTGTTTTAGGCTTTCCCCTTGGCGGCCAGGTAGGTGCACCCACACATGTGAGGTACCGTTTTCATCGGGACACCTGTGGGAACGCGGGACGGTAGGCCATGTGTTGTGGGGGGCGTGTTTCGATGGGTGCGGCGAGCGAAATGTGCGGAAAAAGCGTTTTTTTCCCCACATTTCCGACTTTGCAGGGCTGTCTGGGTAAAAAAATCTGGGGCGATGGGCGCAAATCACACCTCTGCGGATTCCCACGGGTGTCCTCTTTTCGAAAATGCATGGGGTTCCCTGTTTTCCTCGCTGGCTTGGACACCCGAGGCCCATATCTGTAAGTTGCGCCGGTCGGCAGAATGTCGGAGATTTCCCTCTGACAACAGACTTGGGGTTACTTGTGTTTTAGGCTTTCCCCTTGGCGGCCAGGTAGGTGCACCCACACATGTGAGGTACCGTTTTCATCGGGACACCTGTGGGAACGCGGGACGGTAGGCCATGTGTTGTGGGGGGCGCGTTTCGATGGGTGCGGCGAGCGAAATGTGCGGAAAAAGCGTTTTTTTCCCCACATTTCCGACTTTGCAGGGCTGTCTGGGTAAAAAAATCTGGGGCGATGGGCGCAAATCACACCTCTGCGGATTCCCACGGGTGTCCTCTTTTCGAAAATGCATGGGGTTCCCTGTTTTCCTCGGTGGCTTGGACACCCGAGGCCCATATCTGTAAGTTGCGCCGGTCGGCAGAATGGACAACAGACTTGGGGTTACTTGTGTTTTAGGCTTTCCCCTTGGCGGCCAGGTAGGTGCACCCACACATGTGAGGTACCGTTTTCATCGGGACACCTGTGGGAACGCGGGACGGTAGGCCATGTGTTGTGGGGGGCGCGTTTCGATGGGTGCGGCGAGCGAAATGTGCGGAAAAAGCGTTTTTTCCCCACATTTCCGACTTTGCAGGGCTGTCTGGGTAAAAAAATCTGGGGCGATGGGCGCAAATCACACCTCTGCGGATTCCCACGGGTGTCCTCTTTTCGAAAATGCATGGGGTTCCCTGTTTTCCTCGGTGGCTTGGACACCCGAGGCCCATATCTGTAAGTTGCGCCGGTCGGCAGAATGTCTGAGTTTTCCCTCTGAAAACAGACTTGGGGTTACTTGTGTTTTAGGCTTTCCCCTTGGCGGCCAGGTAGGTGCACCCACACATGTGAGGTACCGTTTTCATCGGGACACCTGTGGGAACGCGGGACGGTAGGCCATGTGTTGTTGGGGGCGTGTTTTGATGGGTGAGTCGAGCGAAATGTGAGGAAAATGCGTATTTTTTCCCACATTTCGGACTTTGCGGGGGTGTCTGGGTAATAAATTCTGGGGCGATTTGGGCATATTATACCTCTGCGGATTCCCACGGGTGTCCTCTTTCCGGAAATGCATGGGGTTCCCTGTTTTCCTTGGTGGCTTGGACACCCGAGGCCCATATCTGTATGATGTGAGAGTGTGACATTTCCGGTGTGAAAACAGACTTGGGGTTACTTGTGTTTTAGGCTTTCCCCTTGGCGGCCAGGTAGGTGCACCCACACATGTGAGGTACCGTTTTCATCGGGACACCTGTGGGAACGCGTGACGGTAGGCCATGTGTTGTTGGGGGCGTGTTTCGATGGGTGCGTCGAGCGAAATGTGAGGAAAATGCGTATTTTTTCCCACATTTCGGACTTTGCGGGGGTGTCTGGGTAATAAATTCTGGGGCGATTTGGGCATATCATACCTCTGCGGATTCCCACGGGTGTCCTCTTTTCGGAAATGCATGGGTTTCCCTGTTTTCCTCGGTGGCTTGGACACCCGAGGCCCATATCTGTACATTGTGCCGGTCGGCAGAATGTCTGAGTTTTCCCTCTGAAAACAGACTTGGGGTTACTTGTGTTTTAGGCTTTCCCCTTGGCGGCCAGGTAGGTGCACCCACACATGTGAGGTACCGTTTTCATCGGGACACCTGTGGGAACGCGGGACGGTAGGCCATGTGTTGTGGGGGGCGTGTTTCGATGGGTGAGTCGAGCGAAATGTGAGGAAAATGCGTATTTTTTCCCACATTTCGGACTTTGCGGGGGTGTCTGGGTAATAAATTCTGGGGCGATTTGGGCATATCATACCTCTGCGGATTCCCACGGGTGTCCTCTTTCCGGAAATGCATGGGGTTCCCTGTTTTCCTTGGTGGCTTGGACACCCGAGGCCCATATCTGTATGATGTGAGAGTGTGACATTTCCGGTGTGAAAACAGACTTGGGGTTACTTGTGTTTTAGGCTTTCCCCTTGGCGGCCAGGTAGGTGCACCCACACATGTGAGGTACCGTTTTCATCGGGACACCTGTGGGAACGCGTGACGGTAGGCCATGTGTTGTTGGGGGCATGTTTCGATGGGTGCGTCGAGCGAAATGTGCGGAAAAAGCGTTTTTTTCCCCACATTTCGGACTTTGCAGGGGTGTCTGGGTAATAAATTCTGGGGCAATTTGGGCATATCATACCTCTGCGGATTCCCACGGGTGTCCTCTTTTCGGAAATGCATGGGGTTCCCTGTTTTCCTCGGTGGCTTGGACACCCGAGGCCCATATCTGTACATTGTGCCGGTCGGCAGAATGTCTGAGTTTTCCCTCTGAAAACAGACTTGGGGTTACTTGTGTTTTAGGCTTTCCCCTTGGCGGCCAGGTAGGTGCACCCAGACATGTGAGGTACCGTTTTCATCGGGACACCTGTGGGAACGCGGGACGGTAGGCCATGTGTTGTTGGAGGCGTGTTTCGATGGGTGAGTCGAGCGAAATGTGAGGAAAATGCGTATTTTTTCCCACATTTCGGACTTTGCGGGGGTGTCTGGGTAATAAATTCTGGGGCGATTTGGGCATATCATACCTCTGCGGATTCCCACGGGTGTCCTCTTTCCGGAAATGCATGGGGTTCCCTGTTTTCCTTGGTGGCTTGGACACCCGAGGCCCATATCTGTATGATGTGAGAGTGTGACATTTCCGGTGTGAAAACAGACTTGGGATTACTTGTGTTTTAGGCTTTCCCCTTGGCGGCCAGGTAGGTGCACCCACACATGTGAGGTACCGTTTTCATCGGGACACCTGTGGGAACGCGTGACGGTAGGCCATGTGTTGTTGGGGGCGTGTTTCGATGGGTGCGTCGAGCGAAATGTGCGGAAAAAGCGTTTTTTTCCCCACATTTCGGACTTTGCAGGGGTGTCTGGGTAATAAATTCTGGGGCAATTTGGGCATATCATACCTCTGCGGATTCCCACGGGTGTCCTCTTTTCGGAAATGCATGGGGTTCCCTGTTTTCCTCGGTGGCTTGGACACCCGAGGCCCATATCTGTACATTGTGCCGGTCGGCAGAATGTCTGAGTTTTCCCTCTGAAAACAGACTTGGGGTTACTTGTGTTTTAGGCTTTCCCCTTGGCGGCCAGGTAGGTGCACCCACACATGTGAGGTAC
Organism: Ambystoma mexicanum; assembly: GCF_040938575.1. Classification (NCBI taxonomy): domain Eukaryota; kingdom Metazoa; phylum Chordata; class Amphibia; order Caudata; family Ambystomatidae; genus Ambystoma; species Ambystoma mexicanum. The sequence goes on along the minus strand of NC_090921.1, from coordinate 341,121,357 downwards.
CGTTTTCATCGGGACACCTGTGGGAACGCGGGACGGTAGGCCATGTGTTGTTGGGGGCGTGTTTCGATGGGTGAGTCGAGCGAAATGTGAGGAAAATGCGTATTTTTTCCCACATTTCGGACTTTGCGGGGGTGTCTGGGTAATAAATTCTGGGGCGATTTGGGCATATCATACCTCTGCGGATTCCCACGGGTGTCCTCTTTCCGGAAATGCATGGGGTTCCCTGTTTTCCTTGGTGGCTTGGACACCCGAGGCCCATATCTGTATGATGTGAGAGTGTGACATTTCCGGTGTGAAAACAGACTTGGGGTTACTTGTGTTTTAGGCTTTCCCCTTGGCGGCCAGGTAGGTGCACCCACACATGTGAGGTACCGTTTTCATCGGGACACCTGTGGGAACGCGTGACGGTAGGCCATGTGTTGTGGGGGGCGTGTTTCGATGGGTGCGTCGAGCGAAATGTGCGGAAAAAGCGTTTTTTTCCCCACATTTCGGACTTTGCAGGGGTGTCTGGGTAATAAATTCTGGGGCAATTTGGGCATATCATACCTCTGCGGATTCCCACGGGTGTCCTCTTTTCGGAAATGCCTGGGGTTCCCTGTTTTCCTCGGTGGCTTGGACACCCGAGGCCCATATCTGTACCTTGTGCCGGTCGGCAGAATGTCTGAGTTTTCCCTCTGAAAACAGACTTGGGGTTACTTGTGTTTTAGGCTTTCCCCTTGGCGGCCAGGTAGGTGCACCCACACATGTGAGGTACCGTTTTCATCGGGACACCTGTGGGAACGCGGGACGGTAGGCCATGTGTTGTTGGGGGCGTGTTTCGATGGGTGAGTCGAGCGAAATGTGAGGAAAATGCGTATTTTTTCCCACATTTCGGACTTTGCGGGGGTGTCTGGGTAATAAATTCTGGGGCGATTTGGGCATATCATACCTCTGCGGATTCCCACGGGTGTCCTCTTTCCGGAAATGCATGGGGTTCCCTGTTTTCCTTGGTGGCTTGGACACCCGAGGCCCATATCTGTATGATGTGAGAGTGTGACATTTCCGGTGTGAAAACAGACTTGGGGTTACTTGTGTTTTAGGCTTTCCCCTTGGCGGCCAGGTAGGTGCACCCACACATGTGAGGTACCGTTTTCATCGGGACACCTGTGGGAACGCGTGACGGTAGGCCATGTGTTGTGGGGGGCGTGTTTCGATGGGTGCGTCGAGCGAATTGTGCGGAAAAAGCGTTTTTTTTCCCCACATTTCGGACTTTGCAGGGGTGTCTGGGTAATAAATTCTGGGGCAATTTGGGCATATCATACCTCTGCGGATTCCCACGGGTGTCCTCTTTTCGGAAATGCATGGGGTTCCCTGTTTTCCTCGGTGGCTTGGACACCCGAGGCCCATATCTGTACCTTGTGCCGGTCGGCAGAATGTCTGAGTTTTCCCTCTGAAAACAGACTTGGGGTTACTTGCTTGTGTTTTAGGCTTTCCCCTTGGCGGCCAGGTAGGTGCACCCACACATGTGAGGTACCGTTTTCATCGGGACACCGGTGGGAACGCGGGACGGTAGGCCATGTGTTGTTGGGGGCGTGTTTCGATGGGTGAGTCGAGCGAAATGTGAGGAAAATGCGTATTTTTTCCCACATTTCGGACTTTGCGGGGGTGTCTGGGTAATAAATTCTGGGGCGATTTGGGCATATCATACCTCTGCGGATTCCCACGGGTGTCCTCTTTCCGGAAATGCATGGGGTTCCCTGTTTTCCTTGGTGGCTTGGACACCCGAGGCCCATATCTGTATGATGTGAGAGTGTGACATTTCCGGTGTGAAAACAGACTTGGGGTTACTTGTGTTTTAGGCTTTCCCCTTGGCGGCCAGGTAGGTGCACCCACACATGTGAGGTACCGTTTTCATCGGGACACCTGTGGGAACGCGTGACGGTAGGCCATGTGTTGTGGGGGGCGTGTTTCGATGGGTGCGTCGAGCGAAATGTGCGGAAAAAGCGTTTTTTTCCCCACATTTCGGACTTTGCAGGGGTGTCTGGGTAATAAATTCTGGGGCAATTTGGGCATATCATACCTCTGCGGATTCCCACGGGTGTCCTCTTTTCGGAAATGCATGGGGTTCCCTGTTTTCCTCGGTGGCTTGGACACCCGAGGCCCATATCTGTACCTTGTGCCGGTCGGCAGAATGTCTGAGTTTTCCCTCTGAAAACAGACTTGGGGTTACTTGTGTTTTAGGCTTTCCCCTTGGCGGCCAGGTAGGTGCACCCACACATGTGAGGTACCGTTTTCATCGGGACACCTGTGGGAACGCGGGACGGTAGGCCATGTGTTGTTGGGGGCGTGTTTCGATGGGTGAGTCGAGCGAAATGTGAGGAAAATGCGTATTTTTTCCCACATTTCGGACTTTGCGGGGGTGTCTGGGTAATAAATTCTGGGGCGATTTGGGCATATCATACCTCTGCGGATTCCCACGGGTGTCCTCTTTCCGGAAATGCATGGGGTTCCCTGTTTTCCTTGGTGGCTTGGACACCCGAGGCCCATATCTGTATGATGTGAGAGTGTGACATTTCCGGTGTGAAAACAGACTTGGGGTTACTTGTGTTTTAGGCTTTCCCCTTGGCGGCCAGGTAGGTGCACCCACACATGTGAGGTACCGTTTTCATCGGGACACCTGTGGGAACGCGGGACGGTAGGCCATGTGTTGTTGGGGGCGTGTTTCGATGGGTGCGTCGAGCGAAATGTACGGAAAAAGCGTTTTTTTCCCCACATTTCCGACTTTGCAGGGGTGTCTGGGTAATAAATTCTGGGGCAATTTGGGCATATCATACCTCTGCGGATTCCCACGGGTGTCCTCTTTTCGGAAATGCATGGGGTTCCCTGTTTTCCTCGGTGGCTTGGACACCCGAGGCCCATATCTGTATGATGGGAGAGTGTGACATTTCCGGTGTGAAAACAGACTTGGGGTTACTTGTGTTTTGGGCTTTCCCCTTGGCGGCCAGGTAGGTGCACCCACACATGTGAGGTACCGTTTTCATCGGGACACCTGTGGGAACGCGGGACGGTAGGCCATGTGTTGTGTTTGTGTGGTTTTCATAACGTTTTGACCCATTTGCTGGAGCCCTTTGTCTCACAACCCTTTCTTTTCCCAAATGTGACCTACATTTAGTCGCTGCTTTAGCCACCATACACTTTTGTAACCTGCACAAGTCACCTACCCTTGAAAAGGTCTGCCTGTGCTCTTTCAAAAAATGTATGGCTGCCGTTCCTCACCACATTGGTTTTCCCAATTTACACATGCTAAGTGCGTCTGGTCAGACCGTGAGCGTAAAACTCCTGTGTACCATGGCTCAGTGTTTGGCTTGTGGTATTGCTTGTTTTGTACAAACACTACAAAAATGGTATGCTCTCCTAACTGCAAGAGTCGGGGGAATGTAGCGGAGCATTGCTTTTCTCAAAATTCATAGAAGCCATTGCCGTACCAAGCCAACCATGTCCAACACATACCTTTTTTTTCAGTCATTTTCCCGCTTTTCCCCCATTCGATGGCAGTTTCCCCTACCTAGTTGTTGCCTGACCTATACAAATCACCCCTTCCTAAACTTGGAATTTTGTCTACTTTTCAGAAATATATGCCTTTCTGTCCTCCAATTTGGCTTTCCTGCCCTTTTCTTCCATTCCGTCCATGCATGTCCAATTGGCAAAAATGGCAAAAATCGCCTACCTCTCACAAAACGGTTGATATCCCCATCAAAATATTTTTTTTCCATTTCCACTCAACCTGTTCCTGAAAGCCAACACATTGGGGAACTCAGCACAGCAAACCATTTGTTCCTAGCTCTTACAAGGAAAAAACCACTGGCTTCTTTGTGCATCATTTTATTGGCATTTTTTGAAAAAACCCAAAATTTTCGCACATTTTCCTTATTTTCTCTCACCCCCCTACAGCAACCTGGGATTCCTGGGTGGCGTTACGACCGCCTACATGTGGGAAGAAAAGGAGCCAAATTTGGCCGAGATATCTCATGTAACAAAAAAGTTACAAGCCATTGAATGGCCACATACCAAAATCACCAAAAAAGGCTCTGGCACTGGGGAGAAATACCCATGGCACTTAAAGGGTTAAGTGGCAAGACTGGCATTTTGGTGCAGCCAGTCTAGCTATTTCTTTGGCAATGCAATTTTTACTGGGCACCTATAGAACGACATTTTGGTCCTGCCAGTCTGGGCATATTTTCTTTTTGTGGCGCAGCATTTTTAATGGCAAAGCCAATAGGAGTATGTTCTTACGTGAGGATACTGCCATATATTATCAGAACCGGACATGGATACGATTTTTTATAGTATCATTACTGACATTCTGCGTAAAGCAAACAGGAGTACATTCTTATACGAGAATATTGGTATATATTTGTGCAGCTAGCATAGAAATGTATGGACACAGCCAACGTGAACATGTTTTTATATTGCCATTTAATGTGAGCAAAGGCATCATGAAATGCGTTGAGAAACGCTACTGTGAACTGTTGGTGCATTGCGTCTATTGGACTTTTTCATGAGTTATCCTACAAAAACCAATAGCAAACTGTCTGTCTTTCTTCCAAATTGTTCATTTAAATTGTGCTTTAAAATGCATCATTTTAACCAGTTATTCAAAAACATTTCTCAGGGGAGAAAACCCCACCCCCCTCGAATATCCCTTAGTTGGCATATTTGTGGGAACTATTTACACCCCTCCAAATAAAAGGTTCAGCAGCCGCCACTGGAATTAATCTGAAATGTAATAGTTGATAGGCGTTTTCATTGATTTTAAAGGTTAGGAATACTGCTTATTTAGGAATTGAAGATGCTTTTAGATGGTAATGAAGTGTACATTGAAGGTAAAGTATTATCAGTGTATGGTGTTATGTTGCTGAGGTGATGATGCAAAAGGTTTATAATAAACTGAATGTATCAATAAAAACAAATTAAAAAAATTACAATGTTTCCATGAAAAAGCACACTGGTCTACCATATTACCAGTGATGTCAAGTATATGTACAAAATGTTACCAGTGATGTCAAGTATATGTACAAAATGTAACTTCAACACAATAGACTGTTAACACCACCTCTTACACTTACTAAAAAGCGGAGTCCAAAAGCTGATATTCCCTCCGTCTCTTGTAACAAGCCTTTATCCCCGGGTCCTGCCAGAGCCGTCGGATGGCATCCAAGTATTGCTTGTCCAAGGACAGGACTTTGTACGCTTCTACCTCCTGCACTAACCTCGCACCAGCCTATAAACAAAGAGTGAAACCATAAATTGTTGAGATGGGTGGTGGTATTTATTAGCTGCCGACAAGGACACATTCTATGTCAAGATTGGAGGCAAGCATTATGCTTCACTTTCTTTTTTCCTTACAGCATTAAAAGAAAAGTTCCAATATAATCAACATTTACCACAATGCCTCGGCCCTCCTGTAATATGGAAAATGTTTTGAATTTTAATCCCATGTTACAAGTGCCTCCGATCCCCTGACATCATTCCCTCTTAAGAAATATGATGCCCAGCCCACGCACTCCTTCCTTGATTTTCCTCTCAGAAGATTAGCGCTAATAATTCATTTTTGGGGTGGAGGGGTTTTGTATTTGGTTTTTAAACATTTACAAAATAAATGTTTGAGAAATAACACATGGTTGAATACAGTTTGTTCTACACGGATGCTATACATTGTTATTAAGATGTATTAAAAGGATATCAAAACTTAAAACAATTTCAAAACATCAAGACTAAAATTCAATCATAAAAACTCTCCAGTTCCAAGTGCAAATGAGTGCAGTTGTGCAAAATTGCAAGTGTGCCAATCTTCCAATAAAATCAACTAAGATATAAAATAAATAATAGCACCATATGAGAGTAGACATACCACTTGATTTGAATTACATAGTTCGAAAACACATTTTTGAAATACAGAATAATCACAAAACATTAGACAAATAACATTCATGTTTTTAATAATTCATCGTCAATTACCCTCAGAAGGTAGGTTGAGGCCATAATCAAAGATTGCTTTCACCTTGCATCATTCCTGCCCACAGTGAGTTCATGGCAAAATCTGATCCATTGCTACTGTATATACTTAATATAGTTCATTTCAAATTTCTGAAATCTAAAACCAAGTGTTTCAAGGTTTCCTTTGGTTCACCACAATTTGGGAATCTACACTGCCTCAGAGATTTGATGTCAGTGTTACATGACCAATGTGCGATTCTTTCTCTGTGTGAAATTGGTTCGGTTTAAAACGCATATCAATAGTGTGAGCCTTGGAGCAGGGAAACAAGCTTAACTAGGCACAACGTAGTTCTCTTTTTCTAAAAAGTTAGCATACTCCTTGTACGTACTGTGTTTTTGTAAGTTGTCAATTGTTGCAATTCAGTCCATATCATACAATTTCTGTTTAACTAACCCTGGGAGATTAATTAAGTCTTCAGTTACAGAATCAATATTAACCATTAACATTTGTATTGTTCTACAGAAGGACCCAATAGAAATCAAGCTATTACCAATCGTCATCTCATTCAGATCAGTGTACAATGAGTTTGAAGGTGGATTTAGAATGTTAGCATAATTGCTTAGTAACCTCCATTCGTATCTGGAAGCTAGGGGGCTTATACCTAATTCATGGTGTAATACTGAATTTGGAATAGAAGTCGCAAGATGGAGTTTTCCATACACAGCCTTTTAAGATGTTAAGCATGATCTAATGTCCAACAGGCACATGTCTAAGCCATACAGTAGCACCGGCTCCACTTTTAACATGTAAAAATCTAACAAAGGTTGAACTGAGAATTTCCAATATTTAAAATATATCACTCTCATTTATGAAACAAGTGGTAGTAGTTTCACGTTTAGAATCTTTGTCCACATTCCCAAGTTATATCCCAGATACATGATGTGGGTAGGTTGTTCGATAAAAAACCATGTGTATGACTTCAATTTCTTCCTACCTGTTAAAACCATAATCTTTGATTAGTTGGGATTGGGTTGTTAATTGTGTTTTCGTGCGAGGGTATGAGAAAATTTATAATTTATTTTGGTGCCCAAATGGGGTAGTATCCAGAAGAATGAGATTGTCCGCAAATGACGCTAAATTGTAACCTTGCTTAACTCCAACATAAGTTGGTATTGTATCAGTCAAGGCACCTTCCTGTTTGATTCTTACTTTATAGTAGGTGTTCCTATGTAGCATGGAAATTAAGAGAACTATCGAAAGAGGTATACACAATCTGATCATTTTGTTGCACAGTATGTTGCGATTCACACTGTCGAACGCTGCTATCATATCTAACGCATCCATGTAGACTAGATTCAAGCCGTTGCTTTTTGTCTGTGCCAGGATGTTTGATATAATGGTGGCATTTAATCCAGTACCCATTTTTTTGCGAAATCTTATTTGATATTTGGAAAGAGTGTCATGTGCTGCCATATGTTTTTCCAAATCAACAAGAATTAAGAGGGAGAATATCTTGGCAGATGCATCTGTCAAAGCAATGGGTCGATAGTTTACAGAAGTGCAGGGTCTCCCTTCTTAAGAATTGGCACAATAATGGAAAGCAACCAAGATTCAGGAATCAAGTGTACTTTGAAAATGGATTCAAATATGGCCTTCAATATGTGAGCCCGAAAACTAGGGTTGGATTTATACACGCACGCTGGGATGCCATCTGGCCCTGCGGCTTTTGAAGAGTGTAACTTTCGAGATTGCCCATTTTATGCCAATTAGTTTCCATTCTAATTTCCCCATATTAACTATAGGTATGGTTGGGAGTTGGATACACACATAAGGCAACAGTAATTGAAATACCTTTGCAATGTGGTTCCTCCATACTTCAGCAGAGAAAGAAGAATGAAGTCTCTCTTTTTGATTACAACTGGTCTACTTAATAATGGACCAAATAGATTTGTATTATGTTTGCAAATGTGTTTAATCATTTTTTTGATTTGGTGTGTTATGCATTTTAATTTTGATTTGTTTCACTCTATTTTTATACAGCGGAAGAATGTGTTTCTTGTTGCTTGTGTACTGGACTGAGTAATCGCTGCTATTTCTCAATCTCCACAGTTTTCTATTTTTGTTACGTTTTGTCATATTGAGTTCCAAATCAAATGAGAACTTGTGTCTACAATTAACAGGTGTTTGCTTACTGGCTAGAAATTTTAACTTTGAAGAAATTATATGACTCACAAAGTCTTCTGTTGCACCCGCACTCCATTTTTAGTAGAATACAGCCCCAGCCCTTTCAAGCTCTTGAGAAACCAGATTGGTAATTTGACGACATAATTTATTGTTCCATCTCAAAGAAATATGTGGACGATCTAGTTCCAAGAGCCTCAGTGCTGGATTTCTACAGTACTTTAACAGTGAAATATTAAACTTTAGCTGAATTAGTAGATGATCACTCAGTTTAGTGTCATGGGCATACACAGGCTCACGACGATTGCTAATTATGTTAGAGCCACAGAGGTAATAAATTAGTGAGCAAACTTGACCACGTTTCCAAGTGTAATTTGTGGATTTGTGCACAGTTTTAACAAAGGATATATCCCAATCAGAAAAGAAAGATGCCCACAGTTTGCCTCTGCGTATTGACAAAGACTCATCCGAATTTTGGACACAAGTGGAATCCAAGTAACAGTCCTCACAGCACATGGAATTAAAATCCCCGCCCACAATCAACTTGTAGTTCCGGTTGTGTAAAAATGCATCTTCTAGAGTTGTGTCAAGCTGATTGAACACATTTCCTGAGTGATTTTGGCAGGGTTCCAGTATAAGCATACTAGCAATAAAACCAGATCCACCCTTTCTGTTAGACATAATTCGACAACCAGGAGAAGTTCGGAACAAAATACAAGTTTAGATACAGTACTTAAGGTATTATCGATGGCAATCACAAGTCCTCCAGAGGGTCTTCCTGCCAATGCTATGGAGACAGATGAAAAAGTAGACGGTATCCATCTATAGAGTATTGACCAACCTTCATGGTTTCCTGTAGGAACGTTACATAAGGTTTATTTTCAGAAAGGAGTGAGGAGAACCATCTTTGGAAGTTTATTAAAACCATACAGGTTTCATGAGGTCACAATAAAGTCATTTACTCTACACTGGCTACGCCGAAGTTAACGCACGTTAGGTGCTAAAAGGTTTTGATAAGGGGTTCGACCCACGTCCAATATTTTATTGTACCTGCCAGTGATAGGAACTGCTAAATTGTCTTTGTTTATGGCCTGCTCACTGTTGCCTCTTGGATAATCTGAGTTTCTACAAACTCCTTTGCCTCCTGTTTGGTCATAAAGAACTGAATAAATAACCCTAGTTGGCAAAAATCAAGTTTGTGTTGCCAGATTATTTTTGATATGATAGCAGAAAGAACCTGGCAAATAATCTGATAATTATTGTGCTAAAATAGGGTAATCCTGTCAGTCTGACCTCGGAATTTAAGATTCTTAAGGAGAGAATTTGATGTATTATTCCCAGTAGAAAGGAACTATTAATTTGAGCATTGCCAAGAACATTTGGATCACTCTCCCAGCCCAGGATGTTCAGGGCCTGCTGGAATATTTCACAGGTATAAGATTCCACTTTTGGTGGATTAATAGGAGTTACGGTGAAGCCGTTGCATGAGCTTGAAATTGGTGAGTTTGAAACAGCAGGTACATTGATAGGCCCTGTAGAAGGAATACTATTTACACAAGGCAATGAGACGTCAACAGTGTGCTGAGTGTCCCCGTTTAGACCAGGAAGTTGGCTCATAGTCGCAGTCCTACCATTGCTGGTATTTGGCAATGGCAAACTTGCAGCAAGGGGTGGATGTGTGGTACCAATCATAAGGCCACTAAGTGTAGTACCCAAATAGGGAGCACAATTTGCTAAAGGCTGAGCAGCATGAGATAATACGTTCATACTGGGTTCAGGTGCAGTTCGAGATGACATGTGATTTTCAGTGGTCAACTGAGAAGGTGGACACGTGTCAAGTGTCGATTAGACCCTACCAGAAGTCTTTATACTGCCAGTACTTAGAAAGACGTTTGACATAAAGGCCTGTTTTCTAGAGCCTAATTCATCCAATTTGGAAGACAAAAAGTGTATCTCATCTGTAAGTTTGATAGATGGACTTTTTTCTGTGCTAGGGATGGAGGTAGCTAACTTAATCCCCTCCTTGCATTTTTCAGTGTTATTCTTATTGACTGCGTAATCACCGGCAGATTTCTTCAACTTGTGACCACCTTTCAGCTGTAAGTGTAATTTACTTTTCTCACTCAGTTGTTGACGGTCTAACAGCTCTACTTCACTGCTAATAGCACAGAGACTTTTAATATTAGAGTTGTATCCACAGATTTTGGTAAAGGGCAGATCCTTCGTTTTTTTTACTTGAGTCTCATTCAAATTTTGTCTATTAGCTCTTCGTTTAGTTGCTCTAAGTTAGAGCCGTTTATTCCTGCGAGAGAGAAAAAAAGAAGAGCTACCAGCAGTAGATACTGATGCAGCTGCAACAGCATTCTCTTTGTCGATAATATCAGTTAGCGCAGAGAGACTGTTGGAATTTTCAAGGTCTTTTGGGATTATTGGATTTTCAGTCATAGTTTTTAGTTTATCGGCTTTTTGTTCTGCAACGCTTTTGTATTTAATGAACTGTACAATTGACTCAAGTTCAGTAATGTTCTCAGTATGAGTTTTGACATTGTGCCAGAGTACCAGAGTATCTTTTTTTTGTTTTTTAATTTTTTTAAAACCTTTACAAAACAGATACAAATACAATATTTAAAATCATATTATCATATCATCAATAAAAATAGCAAAGTGAAAGAAAAAAGATAAACAAACATTTCCAGTAATTCAACATTTACAGTAGATTAAAAACTGCTCTAAATACTTTCTGGTTTCATGCCAGCTTAACGAACGAGTTTGAACACAATTTGAACTAGGCGATTACAATACCTGTCCCTAACATACCAATAACTGCAAGGTAGTTTAGTTAATTCATTGGTGTATAGCCATACCTAAATTTTAGACGCCACTACATTAACCTACTCAAATCCACTGACCTATAGGTTTGACCACTGTGCTACCTACACCTCTGTAAATGCATCTGTATATTCCCTCTAAGTACTTCTTGACACAGACCTGCTGTATTTATGTATTTTTTTTTCTGTTCATAATATGTAACTTGGTAACCTAAGCCTTGCATTTTCTGTAACTGCTGCGCCCCGATACCCCCGGGTCTGGTGCACATTAGAAATGAATAAACAAACAAAAATCATTTTCCCTGTCACAGTCACTAACCCGCATACTTCGGCTAAGAAATTGACAGTGGCCAGTTTTAATGCCATGGATTTCCTATGTAACATATCCCACCAAACATCAATACTGACACACTCTGGACTAGAAACAAACTTGCCGAGGGCGCTCACATGTTGGGGCTTAATAGCAGCGAATTCCAGCAAGAGGTTTCAGTTACAGAAAGGCTATTACAAAAACGACATGGAATGTGTTTGCCCCCCCCCCGCCCCCTTCTCTGATTTCTAATATTTCCCCGGTAAATAATACATTGAAACGAATTCTCAGATAGGCAATATGCCAATTACGATCAGGAAATTTGAGAAGATATGATTCAGGATTGCCCGTGTGGGACTAGATGGTGGTATATGCTAGATGTAAGTACGCTCTCCATTGTTTTCTCCCAGTCTTTATACCGTAAAAATCGCTTTACTATGATTGGATTAGACATCAAATTCGCATGTGGCAATGCTTTTATACAGTCTATTTGTAAGGTCAAAAGCCTACGTGACTCAGAGCAGCTCATTTTAATTTTGTCCCCTATTTCAGCATAAAGACAATTCTGCTTAGCCATACACAGTTTCTATATAGTGCCATTCTTCTCCATTGCACCATGCACTCTAGCGATAACAGTCCTAGTTCATAGCGCAAGGCATTTAACGGAACACATTTCGGGAGGTAGAATATCACTTTTTGCCATATTTTATATTCAAGCTTCTGCAAGGACAAGGGAGAATAAGGGGCTAATATTTCAAGACCATAAAATAATTTAGGAATAACATTAAGCTTGTAAAACCTGAGTAAAGGTGTCAATGAGTAATTGCAATATTTATGTGCTACTTTTTTCATTTGAGAAATGTTAACGGCTCTTTCTAAGATGCAATTCCAATACAGATAGTTTTTACTTGTGTCGAACGCAGGGAAGCCAAGATAGCACATTGATCTGGTTTTTGCAAGATTGTAATCATTTAGGGGGTAATTCATAGAATTCAGCGCACAAGTGGCGCACGCAGCTGGCGCACAGTGTGCGCGAGCGAATCCCTGCGCCATCCGCGTGCGCCAAAATACATTTCCGCGCACAGAGTACTCATGGATTCCAGCCGCCAAAACCAGCCGTGGCGCACAGTGGCGCAGCGACCCTGCAGCAGCACAGAGTACTCATGGATTCCAGCGGCCAAAACCAGCCGTGGCGCACAGTGGCGCAGCGACCCTGCAGCAGCACCAGTTACGCCCCCAAGAACGCCCCTTGCGCAGGGAAAAGCCATCAAAATCCCCAATCCAGCGCAAAGGGCTGCGCTAACCCTGTACCAGCAAGGCAAGCGGGCTACGTGTATCACTGGGGTGCGAGGGAAGTACCTCACGTCATTTCAGCTGGGTACGTGTATTTCAGGGGTGCGCTGGAAGTTCCACACGCGATTCCATCTAGGTACGTGTACATCAGGGGTGCGCGGGAAGTTTCACACGTGAATTCAGCAGGGTACGTGTATATCGGGTGTGCGGGAAGTTCCACACGCGAATGTCCTGGGTACGTGTACATCAGGGGTGCGCGGGAAGTTTCACACGTGAATTCAGCAGGGTACGTGTATATAAGGGGTGTGGGAAGTTCCACACGCAAATGTCCTGGGTACGTGTATTTCGGGGTGCGCGGGAAGTTTCACATGCAATATCAGCAGGGTACGTGTATTACTGGGGTGCGCTGGAAGTTCCACACGCAAATGTCCTGGCTACGTGTATCTTGGGGTGCGCGGGAAGTTTCACACGCGATATCAGCAGGGTACGTGTATTCCAGGGGTGCGCTGGAAGTTCCACACGCGAATGTCCTGGGTAGGTGTATCTTGGGGTGGGCGGGAGCTTTCACACACAATATCAGCAGGGTACGTGTATTTCAGGGGTGCGCTGGAAGTTCCACACGCGAATGTCCTGGGTACGTGTATCTTGGGGTGCGCGGGAAGTTTCACATGCGATATCAGCAGGGTACGTGTATTTCAGGGGTTCCGTGGAGTACTACACGCGATTTGGCCGTGTGAGTCCTACGAGGTGTTATCTCCACAACCTCCACGGCCCCTGCAGGCAGCCCACACCACGGGGGACTAGCCTGCACCCCCACTCATGTCCCCCTGCACCGCCACCCCCGGCACTGTGGTGCACCCTCCACTAGGCCCCCACTCATGTCTCCCATCACTCCCACCCCCCAGCACTGTGGTGCACTCTCCACCAGGCCCCAACTCATGTTCCCCTGCACCCCCACCCCCCAGCACTGTGGGGCACCTGCCAGCAGGCCCCCACTCATGTTCAACTCATGTTCCCCTGCACCCCCACCCCCCAGCACTGTGGTGCACCCTCCACCAGGCCCCAACTCATGTCCAACTCATGTTCCCCTGCACCCCCACCCCCCAGCACTGTGGTGCACCCTCCACCAGGCCCCCACTCATGTCTCCCATCACCCCCTCCCCCCAGCACTGTGGTGCACCCTCCACCAGGCCCCAACTCATGTTACCCTGCACCCCCACCCCCCAGCACTGTGGGGCACCTGTCAGCAGGCCTCCACTCATGTCCAACGTATGTTCCCCTGCACCCCCACTCCCCAGCACTGTGGTCCACCCTCCACCAGGCCCCCACTCATGTCAAACTCATGTTCCCCTGCACCCCCACCCCCAGCACTGTGGTGCACCCTCCACCAGGCCCCCACTCATGTCTCCCATCACCCCGACCCCCCAGCACTGTGGTGCACCCTCCACCAGGCCCCAACTCATGTTCCCCTGCACCCCCACCCCCCAGCACTGTGGTGAACCCTCCACCAGGCCCCCACTCATGTCTCCCATCACCCCCACCCACCAGCACTGTGGGGCACCCTCCACCAGGTCCCAACACATGTCCAACTCATGTTCCCCTGCACCCCCACCCCCCAGCACTGTGGTGCACCCTCCACCAGGCCCCCACTCATGTCTCCCATCACCCCCACCCCCCAGCACTGTGGTGCACCCTCCACCAGGCCCCAACTCATGTTCCCCTGCACCCCCACCCTCCAGCACTGTGGGGCAGCTGCCAGCAGGCCCCCACTCATGTCCATCTCATGTTCCCCTGCACCCCCACCCCCCAGCACTGTGGTGCACCCTCCACCAGGCCCCCACTCATGTCTCCCATCACCCCCAACCCCCAGCACTGTGGGGCACCCTCCACCAGGCCCCAACTCATGTTCCCCTGCACCCCCGACCCCAAAGCACTGTGGTGCACCCTCCACCAGGCCCCCACTCATGTTCCCATGCACCCCCACCCCCCAGCACTGTGGGGCACCTGCCAGCAGGCCCCCACTCATGTCCAACTCATGTTCCCCTGCACCCCCAGCCCCCAGCACTGTGGTGCACCCTCCACAAGGCCCCCACTCATGTCCAACTCATGTTCCCCTGCACCCCCACCCCCCAGCACTTTGGTGCACCCTCCACCAGGCCCCCACTCATGTCTCCCATCACCCCCACCCCCCAGCACTGTGGGGCACCCTCCACCAGGCCCCAACTCATATTCCCCAGCCAACATGTCATCACAATCTAGATCCCTGGTCCCTATGGTCGGCCTCCAAATGCAAAACACCCACCCGAGTATTGCATCCACCCACTTAGAAATGGCAATAACATGATAGAACCCCAATTGCAAGTTTGGAAACGAACACATGTCCCTCACATACACCCAATGGGTGTCAGTGAATCGCAAAACCCATATCTTGTTATGCATGAAACCAATGAGATGATACTACACATTGAAGTTTGAACAAAAAATATGTATTAAAGGAAACATAAATTGAATCAAAAATAAACAAACAGAAATGGGAATGTAAAAAAATAAAAAGAAGCATGTCCGTGAAAAAATGCAAAACCAAAAATCATAATCCAAAGGAATGGTGTCCAAAGTCACAGTCCACAAAAGAAAATCCAATGGAAAATTATAATTAAAAGCCATTGCTCCATGGGTAAATTGTAAAAAAAAAAAGAAAATCCAACAGTCAACTATGTACAGATGAACAAGCCAGGGTCCATGATCCCAACAGAAGAAATTAAACCTATCTAATAACACTACCTAATAAAAAAAAAACTATATACAAAAATGTGGCCCATTGTCCAAAAAGTCAAAAAAAAATGCAAGACCAAAGGAAACCTAACACTAACTACAGAACTATGTACAAGGGCAGCGGGCTAGTCCGACGGCTCACTTTTGGATGTCCCGGGCCAGGGCATCATCGAACTCCTGCTCAATGTCCCGGAGGCGGTCCTCCTCCATGGCCCCGAGGGTCCGCAGGGCTGTCGACGTGTCCACCTCCAACCCCCTGCGGATTGCCTCGAGGCACTCGGCCTGCCTCAGGGCTCTCCGCATGGAGTTCTCCGCCCTGACCATTGTGAGCCGTGCCTCTTCCGCTCGCTACCGCTCCGCATCTATGGCGTGGCCCAACCGCTGCCACACGGAAGACACTTTCTGTCCTGGGTCCTCCTGCCCTCCGGCCGATGCCTGCCCCTCCGATCTCGAAGGCCCTGAGTCTTCATGGCTCCCACCACGTTGCTGCTGCTGCTGTGCCTCTGCCCGTGCACTGCCTCCTGCTGCCTGCACATCCTCCGCTGGCTGGGGTGCAGTCGTTGATGTGGCCACCCCTGCTGGACGTCCGACTCCCAACTGTGGCAGGGATGCCTCATTCACCAGCCTGGCCGCACCGTCAGAGGCAGCTCCACAGGGCACGCAGGTGACTGATGGGTGGGAAGATGGCACGGAGGACGAGTGGCGCATAGGGGGTTCAGTTGAGGAGGGGGTCGTAGCAAGCCCCATCAAACGGAGTAATCCGGCCTGGGCCCAGTAGGCCGACGCGGTCAACGAGCCATTCGAGATGACGTGCAGTCTCCTCATGAAAAGACTGCAGGTCACCTCGCCCGTTGACGCAACGCCACACCAGTCAAGACAGGCTCAACCCGGACCCGGATAGCCACGTCCGCAGGCAGAGGAAGGCCAGTTGTCGTGAGCTCATCCCCTGCCTGAAAACGGGTCTGGACGTAGGCATCCCTGCTGGTGCAAGATGATGCAGGGACAGGATCAGGGACAGGATTGCACACAGGCACCTCTGCGGCGGCCTGTGCTGCCTCCTGTCCCTGGTCCTGCACTGCACCACTAGCACCAGTGGAATCCCCACCTCCAGACCCCGTCTCTGTTGCTTGCACGGCCTCCTCCTCCACCAAACCCCCCACCAACTTGGATGACTCCGTGCCATCTTCCCCCGTTGGGCCCTGTGGGGTCCTAGCTGCCCCTTCTGCTGCCGAGGAGTCCAACTTCTACCTCCGCCTCTTGGACCTCCCCCCGGCAGCTGCGGCCTGGGACGCGGCACCGGACTCCTCACTCCCCGACGAGATCACAACCTGGGAGGGGAGCTGGGCCTTGCGTCTCCGGCTGTCGGTGGGATCCCCGCCGCTGTGCTCCACAGCACCTTCTCCACCCTCTTCATCAGTTGGCGCTGCAGACAGGGAGAAATAAAACACAGGCATCAGGGCACTGTACAATGGACACATACACACATGACAGTTGTACATGAGTGGCATTGGCAAACCTCAGACATGCCATCACAATCCCCAACACACATGTCATTTCAACTCGCACACATGAGCCATACCACAGCCATATCGCAACTGCCAGCACCATCCATACACATACAACAGCATGAGCAGGCAAAGCTGAGCCAGACATCACATGCAACACAGGAAGTGCACTACACATGTACACACACCACCACACTTGCATGCATGTGTACACCTCTGCCAAGTGTTGCAGTGTTCAGATGGGCATCCATGTCACATCTGCCAATCAGGCTTCCACATCCCCCCGTCACATGCATCCATGTTGCATCACTGTTGCACCCTTGTCAAATACACACAAATGCACACGTACACAGTGCTGATACATGCAGCTGAAAACAACATACATGCGTGACATCACGAACATGTCTCCTTACATACACATTCATCCAAACATGTGTGCCCACACAACTGCATTTGGCATGCAAGCCTACACACACAAGCACCATCCATGTCTCACACATTACAGCCCTCGCATGTGTTAGCCTCACGGCCCTGTACACCCCCACCCATACTCGACCCCATACAAACGGATGTGCAACCTGCACACTACTGAAACATCACCACACGCACAGCTCACAACCAGGATGCATGTACACTTACCGCTCGACTCCAGACGGGTCTGCCTCTCAAGGACCTGGACGTGGAGCGCTGGGGATATGCGTTCCAGGACCCTCATCTGATCTTCCGACAAGTGGCCCCGGCGCCCCTTAGCATCCGCTGCCTTCAAGAGGCGCCGGGCCTTGTTCAGGGTCCTGGACCTGAAGTCCTCCCAGCGCTTCTTGACATGTTGGAAGTCGCGGACTGCCACCGCCTCCGCGTTGATGGCAGTCACGATGTCCGTCCAGATCCGAGTCCGTCCTTCCTTGTTGGCGTGGGAACTTCCGAAGAGGGCATCATACTGCCCCAGGATTTGCTCCACTAGGACACCAACTTCCCTGGCACTGAAGCTGGTGCCCCTCTGCCTCTCTGGCCGGGGGTTGTCAGTGGTGCCAGATGTTGCAGTGCCCGACATGACAACCCCAGAGGCAGGAGTGGGTGGGCAACTGGGTCCTGGGGCTGGGCTGTGGAGCGATGGAATCCCAGTCGGGAGTCTTCGGTTCCAGCAGGGGTGGTCACAGCAACAGCACCCCTGGCTGATGTGCAGGCAGCAAATGGCAGGGCACGTGGGCAGCAGGCAGTCAGGCAGCAGCAGATGGCAGGTGGGAGCGTGCTCGGGGCTCTGGGGGACAGTAATTCGGCCTTCTGGGCAGGAGCATGGTCTTCCGTGTGCTTACGCGTGGCCAGCTTGATACAGAGTGATTTGGCACGTGAAAATTCTGCACGTCCGCGTGTAATCCGAGGAAAGGGCCCATGCGCGTAAGTGACGTGACGCGCGCAGGCGTTTCCCTCAGCATGGGTTAAAGGTGAGCGGGCCCAGCAGTTCACTGTACGTGCCTTTCGTGGAGACCGACGTGTGTTGCTGCTTCCTGTTGTTTCGCGCACCATCACAACTTCACAGCTATCAAGGACGTATCTCTTCTTTTGGCGGGGGTATTGGCTACGCGTGTTTTTCTGCATCTCGCTAGTCAGACGGTGAGTCGCACACGCTCTTTTTCCCACTGCGGGTGCCCCTGTGTATCGCACCCATTTTCGATGTCATAGTAGCCTGCGTGTCCCACGCGTATGCGTTATTCGTGTTACTGGGAGCCACCGCGTACTGCGGGAGGTTGAATCCACGCACGTAGGCTGCAGGGTTGCGTGCACGGTTTTACTGCAGTTTTGGGGTGCCTGAGCATTGCGTGACCCGTCACTACATCACCGGGGTCACATACAGCCTTGCAGGTGCAGGGGGGCTGTTAACATCTTGCTTCCCACCCCCTTCACACCAATTGCCCAGGTCAATTGTGATGTACACCTCCCATTGGCACCACTCCATCTGTGCCATGGTTGGGAGGCCACCAAAGGTGAGGGGCGCCTCAGCTGGGTGTACTCCTCGTGGCGGGCGTGGTCGGGGACGTGGCCGTGGTGACCAGGGAGTAGGGGGACTCCAGGGTGTCCAGGGCGGCCACAGAGGGGGAAGAGGCAGGGGTGCGCCACTTGAGCACAATGTTGTGCCATGTGTCGGTGCAGTCATGCCACCACCCCCTGTGGTTCCGGGGGATGCAGCTTCTGCATCTGGCAGTGGCGCCTGTGTGACCCGGCAGTCTGTTCCATCGACTGCCACGGGCCCAAGGGTAGTGGTAGCTGCAGGTGCAGCTGTGGACACCACCACCCAGGATCAGGGTCTGCCAGCGCAGGCTGCGTTGGCACTTGAGGAGCCCTTGGTAGATCTCCAACAGGCCAGGAGGGAAACCATAGGGGCAGGCCGGGCTGCTCAGACCAAGACACGTGTCCCTGGGGCAGTCATGTCATCTGCTGACCCGAACAGCCAGGTGTTGGCAAGTGCAGGGGCAGATGCACCCAACAACACCCCGGTTGTGAGTCTGCCAACCAGGACTGTTGCGGTCAATGACCCTGCCACAGCTGATGTTGCTGCGCAGGGTCCATTACAGGACACCCAGCTGCCACTGACACAAGTCAGGCCTTTGGTCGTCCCTCCACCTGCCACTCCCTTGGCTCAATCCACCGAACCCACTGGCCATACTGGTCAGGGCGGCATTAGCCAGCCAGGGTCTGCGCCACAGTCCAAGAGGAGGAAGGTTGCACCTGCAGCACAGGCTGGGGCCCCACACACAGCCACAAACTCCTGCACGTCGAGGAAGAAGCCTTTCTGCAAGCAGGAACTGGACTTCCTCGTGGACTACGTGCGGGGCCACAGCCGTGACATGCTAGTGGGTGCCAATAGTCAGATTACGGCTGCCCAACGTGACACCCACTGGAAGCATGTTGCGGAACATGTCAGTTCATTCGGCCATGAGTGCAAAAAGCGTTGGAATGACATCAAACGCAGCACTAAGGCTAAGCGTGCCTCTAATTACAACTTGACTCTGGTGACTGGGGGTGGGCCTGCACCAGAGGAGGAAGTGCTCACTCCGCATGAGGCACTCGTTGCGGAGTTCATACCACCTGAATTGGTCGAAGGAGTGGGAGAGATGCTGGACTTTGATGCCCAGTCCAGTGTGTTGATGCGTGTTTGTTGAGGACGTGTGTGTTTCACTTGCGGGATGTGTTGTGCATGATTGCCACTACATGTGACGTGTACAGGGTTCTGATGTGTAAGTAATGCAATGGTTCCGTGATGCATGTCTCCTCTGCCTGCATGCGGGGACTCCATGTAGGCATGCTCCCTTGCCCCTCCTCCGCCACTCTGCACCCCAGTTCCACCTTTGCACTGGTCTGCTTCAATCTTGCCAATGTGTACTTTCTTGTTCATGCGTCCTGTGTAGATGCTAACTTCCAGCGTAGAATCTGCCAGACATATGCCGTGTGGTACAGCCTTAGTACTTGATGCAGGGTATCTCACTTGTACTGTGCATAGGTCAGATGTCTGGTGCTGTGTGACTTGTGTTTACACCCCTAGTGGGGATGATTTTGGTGTTATTGTCCACTGTTCAGCTTTTGCTAGATGGGGTGTTTCATGATTAATGTGTACATTCATTGCTGTGCATTGTGTAGTATGTTTCTTATCTTTACTGTACACATACTTGTTGCGATTCATGCCGTAGACAGTGTTCCACACTTTTGATGTGAAAGACGGACTGATGGTGTGATTTCTGATGTGACTCTCTGACATGGTCAAGTAATGAGATGCCTGAAGAGACACACACAGATGACTTTGAAGTATTAATCATGTGTTTCATGCCCTTTCTGCAGGGGGTTGAGCCTCCAGAGCACCTTTGCCAGCAGACATGGCCCATTGGACGTCGGAATTCTGGACACGTGTGTTGGTGCCCACATGCACATGTGTGCACAAGCAGAGGCACAGGGATTGCAGACCTACATCCTAGAACTGCTGACGTGTTCCAAGGAACTCCAGGCACGCTGCGCAGCACAGGGGGGGCCACAATACAGCAAAGCTTGCACCAGGCGAGTTGCACATGCAGGCTTAGTCCATTGAGGCACTTCTATCAACCATGTAGCCTTCCGAGACATGGAAAGGGGCAGCTTACAGGGACATACAGCAAGGGACATACTCGGGTGCAGTGCATTTCATTTCCATGTACATTTTGATAAATGCACTGCCAACTTTGTTTCGGTCATGGTGGTACACAACTTGCTCTGAAGTTATGGCTTGCTATATGGGTATGTCTGCTTACCCAGGGAACATTGCATGTTGTGTGAATTGTGACACATTGGTGTTCCATTTGCCACGCACCCACCGGCGGCTGACTTACTGCATTGACTGTGTATGACCCATCACAGGGGTAACGTTATATATGGGTACGAAGCATCTACACCAGATTGTCTGTTTGTAGAGTAGTTTGTTGCTATGGGGCATGTTTGGTGGTGTGTTTTTGTGTAATTGGCACATACAGGTTGTTGACTGTGGCTCTCTTTGCAGCATTGCAGTGCTCCTGTAACCGGACCAGAGAGTGCGCAGGCAGGAGGCCAGCACTCAAAACCAGAGCTAAGTGTCTTGTTGTTTTTCTTTCAAACTGCTCTGCATAGGCTTGCTGGGGGATGCACTAATCCATGGATGAATGTGTAATTCAATTTGGTATGTTTTTTTCCCCCTAATCACCCGGAATCCTATGCAATTTTGAACCCTGTACCCTCTACCCGGTGTTCCTGCTTCCCGTACCTATCCAAGCAACGTTCCCTAACCCTCTTTCCCCGATGGGGTTGCGGATGCCTGTGTAAGCCCCAAACTTGCAGGCGCCAAAACCCTAGAGGGGGTGGTTGGTTCGTGCCACTCCTAAACCTGGACTACAAAAGGCCATGACAATGATGTCCAAGTTTGTTTGGATTGTGTGACCTGTTCATGCAGGTAGTACATTTTCGTGCATTCCCTACTTTCATGTGTCATTCCTCCTCCCCTCTCCTGCCACTCATTCCAGTTATCCAGTGTGCCAACACCTGTCTGGACTGCATATCCCTGACCCTCCTTCCCCACCAGGGTCTCAGGCGCTGTATGAGTTTGACCTTGCAGGCACCCGGGACACGGTGGGGGTGGTTGTTTCGTGACACTCCCGCGCCTGTACACGGGTCCTGTGACAGTACACATCCGTTCATGGTGCATCATTCTATGTTATGTACCACACATGGTTCACATCCTGTTGTGACATTGTTTTACTGTGCTACCTTGGTTGTTGCATCCTTGTGGTAGTGCTCGGCCTTTGTGAGGTACTGCTACGTCAAGTCATCTACTGGAGGGTGTTCTGGTTCGTTTTTCTGGCTTGGATTTTGTGATTTTGGAAATGAGTGTGGATTCTGAGGGTGCAGGCACCTTTTTACACACAAGGTGGGAGATGGTGACGAAGGGGAAAGGTGATCCTGTGGCCAGGTGGAATTGAGGGTTGTAGGCTCCATGACCCAGGTGCAGTTGTTCAGAGGGTCATGGTCATTTGTGAGGGAGGGGGCGGGGGGGTTGTTGTTGATAGTTGCCTTGCCCTGCAGTGTGATGGGAACCCTGACATTGTAATGGTGGTATCCTATGTACATGTTGTGTTCTGCTGATCAATGCCTGTTCATGTGTTGTGTTTACCTTTCAGGTGCGAGGGGATAGTTGTGGTTTGACATGCTGGGGTGTACACATGGTGAATGTTCACATGTGATGTGTAGAGAACACTGATGGTCACTTGATTGCACATGCATATGTTGAGTGCATGTCCTTGCTGACCCACACACTTGCACTCTGATGCACTACATGTACAACCACCCTTGCATATCCACGTGTACACTGTTTGCCTTCTGGTGCCCACTGTGTCCCTGCAGCACATGTTCTGTGACCAATTATGGATCCTGTACATGCCTAATTTGCTTTTTGATGTGGTCTGTCGCTTAGATGTAATGCTCAGGGTGTGCATCACACACAATGGCTGTTCACTGTGCTGTGCGCTGAGCAGTGTGTTGCAGGAGTAGGACACAGCACACAGAAGCTGCAGTGTTGATTTTGCAATACACAATGTGCATGTAGACAGGCATTCATTGTTATGTTACGTCTACAACTCTTGTAATGCATTTGGAAATGACTTATTTTGGGGGGGAGGTTGTTGGTCAGTCATTTCTTCCGATTCCAGGTCAGGCATCATTGTCTGATGCCACTGTACATTTTGGACATGGCAATGTGTACCTTATTGTTACTGTGTTGGTGTATGGGTATTGCTTGCCATGTCATGTTGTGGTTTGGGAGGGTTTGAGTGACATAACAGTGATGGCCATGGCCTGTTTTGCAGGTGTGTGTGATTCACACCTTGCATGTCAGGGTCATCCGCTTCTCAAAGCAACTAGCTAGGGGTAGATCTCTCTCCGCGGCAGGGCGCTCCCTCTGGAACAGCCTTCCTGCCTCACTGGAACTTGAGGAGAACCATCTCCGGTTCGGGAAGCACCTCAAGACCTTCCTCTTTTCTTCTGCTTTCTCTCTGCCTCTCCCTTGCTAAATTCTTCACTGGAACTGCACTGGATCTGCAACTGGGCCACTCTCACCGACCTCGGTCCCTGGCCCAGCCACTCTCCACTTGCACTGCCTCCCTGACAACCCCTGCACTGCGGGACTGTCTCTCTATCCCTACAGCCCCCCCTTCCCAGCACTTGTCTGCACTTACCTTTGCAGTTGCCACCAGCTGGCCTATGTATTTGTTTTCTGGTCTACTTACCCTGTACTGCACTCCCCCCCCCTTTCCCCTTGCACTTTTCCCTTCACCCTACCCCTGCACTTGCACAATTTAAATGACACCTGGCCTAGTAGTACCGTTGTCTGTCTTCCATTGTTCCCTCCTCCCTGCCTCATCGCACCTTGAAATACTTGTGTATAGGCCATATCATGTCATGCCATATGTGTGCCTTTTGGTCACACAGGATAGCTTGTGTTTAAGGAGCTAGGGATGCAGACAATGTGGCACTTCCATGGCAACTATCTCAGGGTGGTAGGGTTGTGACAGTTGACTGTCTCTTTGTCATCATCGATTGTCACCTGGTATGTGCCAGGCCTGTGTGCACTCCGCAGGGGTGGGAGTTTAGGTGAAAAATGTGGCCACAAGCTGGGTCCGGGCTTCCTCGCCACGTGCCCTGTCCCCTCCCATGGGCAGCGCTTGTGCCTGTGGTTGGGGGTGTGGGGGCACCACCATGTCCACCGGGACGCCCTGCCGTGTTGCAACATTGTGCAGGACACATGCTGCCACAATAATCCTGCACACTACTGGTGGTGCATAGAGTAGCTGCCCGCCAGAGCGGTCAAGGGAGCGGAAACGTGACTTGAGCACTCCGAATGTGCGCTCCACTATGGCCCTGGTTGCAATATGGGCGGCGTTGTATCTTACCTGGGGTGGTGTGGTGGGGTTCCGGATTGGCGTCATCATGTGGTTGCTCAGAGCGTAGGCACTGTCCCCTGGGGAGGTGTAAATAGTTGTGATTATTGGGGTTTGTGTGTGTGTGTGTGACATGCATGCATGTGCAAGGGCATTTCTACTCACCTAGGAGCCAGGTGTCGCCATGCTGCCCAGCTTCCAGGGCCCGGCTCAGGGCGGACATTCTGTATATGAAACTGTCATGGGTGGAGCCAGGGTAGTTTGCATAGACAGAGGTGATGATTCCCTTTGCATCGCTTACCACCTGTACATTGATGGAATGCCAGTGCATGCGGTTTCGTTAGATGTGCTCAGTGGCCCTAGGTGGACGTAGGGCCACATGGGTGCAATCTATGGCACTGAGCACTTTGGGGAAGTGTGTCGCGCTGAAAAAATCCAGGACAACGGCCTGCCTTTCTGCGGGTGTTCTGGGCATGTATATGTGCCTGCGGACTGAGGGGCGCGCTGTCATGACTGCCAGTACCTGGTGTAGACAGCGTGACCGCGTGGCCTGTGAGACCCACCCCCACTATGGCAGTAGTCCGCTGAAATGACCCAGTGGCCAAAATATGCAGGACATTGAGCAGCTTCTCCAAGGGGCTCAATGCTTGGGAGCAAAGGGTGGGGGATGTAAGGTCATCTTCCCACTCCCTGACCAGGTCTAGGATGATGTGGGGTGGAAACCTATACCTGCCATAGACCTGGTCGTCAGGCATCCCAAAAAGGCTTGTCCGTGGTGCGAAAATACGTGCCCTAGCTATTCTCCTACGATCAGTGCTGCGACAAATGGGGCATTCATCGTAGCTGTATATACGTGTTTGTTGTTTGCGCGCACTTTTATACTGTGCGCGGGGACGCTTCCGCCTGCCTTCGTGTGGCGGAAGCGTTGACGGCTGTGTGCGTCTTTTGCCGTGCGCGGGTTTCCTGTATTCGAATCCATGAATACGGGTTGTTGGCGTGCGTGTGAGCGTTCCGTGTAGTTCCCTGCAGTACTTCCCCAGTTACGCCTTCTTTTTCATGCGTTATTCCCCATTCCACGTGTTACACCCACTGTTCCGCCCACTTTGGTTGTGTGTGCCGCGCTATGTGCGCCTTTGCTGTGCGCGTAGCGCACGCCGTGTGTGCCTGCGTGCGCCATGGCAGGATTGGGCGCACGGACAGCGGGAAACACGCGCAGCGTCTTCCTTGAATCGCACACGTGCGCGTGCGCTGCGTTTCTCGCGCTTGCGCTACCTTGCGCCTGCTTGCGCTGGGATTTTCAGCGCACGTTTGCTCCATGAATCGACCCCTTAAACTCCATCTGAAAGAGGTTTTTTTACGGTTTGTAAGACACATTATGACCGATTTATTTTCCATTTATTATTAGACCATTTTCCTTGGTGTAAGCAGAAAACGCGAGACGTTTACGCTGGAGGCCTATTGGAGTTCCATCAGTCAACAAAAAATCATCGTCATAGGCACACCAGTTTATTTTATTTCCCTCAATTTTAGGGGAAATTAAGGAGGCTACATCTAAAATCCTCCCCACATCCGACGCATACAAATTAAAAAGCGTCGGGCAAAAATGCCTCTCTGTCTGAGTCCATTTGTAGTTTTTATCGGGCGGGATAGATTACATTTAGTCGTACCTGTATTAGTGACCCCTCATGAGGATGAATTAGAATGGCTAATAATCCCAGGGGCATCCCAAAGTGCAGGAGCTTAGACCAGAGTAGCACTCTATCTACCTTGTCAAAGGTTAGTGAGAGGACGATTGCTGCCATATAAATCGGGGTGGCTGACATCTCACATGCTTTTTCCAAAAGTAAGGTAAATATCAAACCACCAATTTCCGTCCCCATACTTTTGCGAAAGCCAGACGGTCTGTTAGATAAGATGTTATTAGAGTCTGCCCATTCTACTACATGTTTTAGCACTAATCCTACAAAGATCTTTGATTCGGCATCCATAAGTGCAATACGTCTGTAGTTTGAAGGCATCCGTCTATCACCTTTCTTGTATATAGGAATGATATATGAGACATTCAATGATACAGGAATGCTCCGGTTCAATTTATGTAAGAAAATAACACTGCAAGTGCTTTTGCCCAAACCTCAGGGTTTGCCTTTAGACTGACGTTGGCAAGGCCATTAGGTCTGCATGCCCTAGATGAGCTAGAGGATTTGATCTGTTTTTCAATATCTGAAATTATAAAGTTGCATTCCCAGGCTTGATTTCTGGAAGCATTCAATTCATTGGAGATTGCACATTTTCCTCTGTATAGGGAGCTGAAACGGGCGACTCAGGTATCCTCCATGATTCAGTTGGATTGAAATGCCACCTCTGAGGATTCCAAATCGTTTATTAAGCACCAGAATTGACGTCCTGAACGCTGTCTTAGCGCCTTCAGCATAGCTTCATTATCTGCTGAAGCATATATGTCTTATGGCTCTTTAGTCAGTTTTTCAGGGCCTGTTTTGCTGAGAGGACTCTTTTAGACTTTAATTCCCAATCTAATTAACTTTCTAGGATTCTTCTGATGTTTCGATCTGACCAATTTTTCTTTTATCTGACTAAGGGATCAAATACATGTAAACGGGGAGCATTGCGGACAATCCTGCCAGTGTCTTTAATAGAGTACTCAATCAGTGAATTTATGTATTCCAGAAAGGGGGCCACAGAAAACAACTGTCGCCTTGTAGTCCAGGAATTTATTTGATGCTTGTGGACAAAGGTGACATTTAACTTGTGTACGTTGCCATCGTGCCATTTAATACGATTGCCTGAAGAGTTTACTTCCAATCCAATGTTCATTTTACCGCGCGCAAGAGAGTTGGATGCCCATGTCAGCACAACCTCCAGGAATTTATGGTCACTAAGATTAGAATCTACAACAGAGAACTTCACACGCATCAAGCAGTATTTCGGTGGTATCAAATAAAACATTTGCATGAAAAAGACCACAATTTTCAGATAGGTCACGCCAGATAGGGCCTTGAATTAATCTCCTAGATGTTCCACGAGGAGCTCCTGCAATGGTTTGATTGTTTACACTGTTTCGTGTCATGATTGAACAAATATTTGTCCTCATACCGAGACCATATTTTATATCTGCAAATCACCCACAACTACAAAATGCAACCCTGTGTATTTCAGCATCATATTAGTCAGACATTCATTTAGTCTTGCTATAATGTTCGACAACTTGCAGGTCGGATTCCAATAGATATTTATAACCAAAACATGTGAGGAAATAAAATCGATGGAAGTCTCCAGAACCACAGCCATTGCTCCGATTATAATATCCAGGAATTCAAGAATGTTTATTCCTACATCGTTTTTTACTGCAATGAGTATTCCACCAGAGGGTCTACATCTGATGCCTCTCCTTGCTAATTGATGTTAACATTCAAAATCATCCAGTTGGAGATCGGAGGTCATCCATGATTCCTGTATACGTAACTCAAATAATTTAAACTTGGCACATAGTTCTTTAGAGACAAGGGAATTGGCATGACCTTGGAGTTCCAAGAAGGAATATTCCATTGGCAATATGAGTCAGGAGGGTTAAAGCTTTTGGTGTAAAGATTTTATTTGGGATAAAGACTCCCTAGGGAAAGAGCAAGCCATCTCCAACCTTGTTCTTCCTCCCCCTGAGCCTGAGGTCTCACAGTACTCTCACCATTATTCTCTGGTTCAAAGGTTTGGGATCTGGTAATACACTCATTACCTGCCCTTGTATACCCTGAGCCATTGCTGAAGATCAGAATATCATATCCCATACGATTGAATTGCTCAGCTTCAAGGAGAATTGCGTCAAATATCTTTCGGGTGTATAAAACAATCCCCACATGATCATATTTTATAGGATGTACAAAGTCTACAAGCTTTATATCATCTGAGGAGATTAGTCTCAGTCCTGAAATTTCATTCAACAGGGCCAGGTCACATGAACGGTGGAGAGATGGAGGCCCCCCACGTCACACAGATTATAAAGGAGAATACTAGGTAGCACAGGATGTCTTATTTTTCGCCATTAGACATTTCCCAAATCGCTGTCATTTATGTGATTGGGAAACTTGTACCTGGAGTCAGCTGAAGCCACATCTGCCACAGATACATTCTCAAACAATTCCGAGGGGGGATTTAAGCGATCCCAAATTGGGAATACCTTCTCCCTTTTCCCGGTCTGCCTAGAGATTTCTGTTAATTGATGTTGTAGTCTCTGTAAGGTTTTCAAGCCCCCCCTTACTTATAGTGCCGGACCTAATATGTTATTTCTCACAGATGGAGCACCCATTGCTCTGTATTACTTAATCTAGACAGTGCTGGGAGAAAATCCAGCTCAGTTGACTTTATGAGGTTAACCAGAGCTTAATTATTTTCCCCTTTTTCCTCAGAGTCAGAACTTTTCGAAAATTGAGTTTGAAATAGGCTCCAAACGAAACTCCAATTTTTTTATTTTTATTTTCCTGTGATATTTTCTTGGAAGGGGACTTCTGAGGCAAAGAATCATTACTGGGATCTGCAGACTCCAATTTAACCTTTGCTGCTAAATTCGACTTCTTGATAGCAGATCGTGCCTCACTCTCTAGTATGTGTAATTGCGGTGACATGCTAGGAGTGACAGTCTCTGCTATATGCATTCATTTAGAGCCTGTCAGCCTAAGCCCTAGAGTGGATTTTTCAACAACACGATAGAAGGCAGATAACTGAGATTGTTTAAGTTCCTTAGATTCATTTGTCTGTTTATCATCGGCTACTTGTTGGCACACATAGTTTCACTAAAGGGGATAATTAATTCACCATGTGGTATTTTGGTTAATACATTTTGTTTTGTTCTTTTTTGTTCTTTTTGATTTTCATCAGAGGGATCGGAAACAGTATCATGGAATTGAAGAGCCATACGGCTTTCCTCGTCTAATTGATCAGGGTCTGAAATAGCAACTTCAATTGATGGTGCATTTTTTTTTATGGAGTTATTTATCTTTTGATTTTTGAGAGCCTTCCTTTTTCTAGCTTTTTGATCCAAGTTTTTCTGGCACCGAGATAAATAGCATCCCTTAGAGTTCATGTTATTATAACATGTGAGATCCTCTCAAACTGTTTCTACTGTCTCCATATTTCTGTTATCATTTTCTAATAGATTTGTTAATGCCATAGGGCTGTCTGGGAATTCATTAGATAAACATTCCACTCCATGAGCGAGCCTGCTCCCCTCAGATTCAGAGAATAGAGACAGTAGTAACAAGTTTAGAAAGCCCTTTTTCAAGAGTCATCATTTTATCCAACATGCCCACCACATATTGCAGTATTTTGGCAAGCTCAGAATCTTTACATAGTGGACCGCTTGTTGGAATTGAAATTAGTGCATCAGCATAGGAACGTTTAAGAGAAGGGTCCTGTTTGATCCCTGATTTCATTGATGAATGAATAGAGCTCTCCAACATATCATTAGTTTGCAAGCCTTGGGATCTCACTGATATTTCAGGAGGTGAGAACTCCCTAGGCTCGCACATTTCAAGACCAGTAGCCTTTCC
Source organism: Ambystoma mexicanum (assembly GCF_040938575.1). Taxonomy (NCBI): domain Eukaryota; kingdom Metazoa; phylum Chordata; class Amphibia; order Caudata; family Ambystomatidae; genus Ambystoma; species Ambystoma mexicanum. Next base: position 341,091,509 of record NC_090921.1, on the reverse strand, counting down.
AAACAAGAAGCTTTCTAGTTTATTTACTTTAATTAACATATTGGAAGAGATACATTTCAGATCTCTAATTTCCAAATGTGTGAGCTCATGTCCCTTGTCTAGAAGATTTAAGATTCGAGAGATCACAGGGAACAAGATTTCAAGATTTTCATTTTCAACCATAAACGGTGAACTAGTTAAGGAAGCAATGGGCAAGGCTTCTTGGATAGTGAAAGGAGGCTGTTCTTCTAATACAGAACTCAAGCAGGCATCAGATGATTGGACTAGAATGCTATCTTCAGTCGGAATATGCAAAGCTTCCAAATAAGAACATTTGAATAATGGAGCGGAGGGCAATGGAATGTTACCACTCAACCCAAACAGCCTGTGAGGAAGAAATCTTATGTTCTAATGGTTGAGTATTAAAAAGGTGTACATTATCAAAACCATCTCTGGAGGCATTTACAGGGGTGGAAGAGAAAGTCTGGTGCTTTTACCCAGCTCTAATTTGACAGCTGGGGCCATCATAGAAATATCTACTATAAGGTCATTAGAATTTAGCAGAAATAGTAACGATCATTAACAAGTGTGGGATATCTTCACGAACATTAAGAAAGCTATTTTAAATAGGTCTCGATCATGAGTGTCTTTGGGAAGAGGGGGCATAACCTCCTGATCATCACACCGTGGGGCAGTAAGTTGTGCATGGATTTGAGCATGCATAAAAGCAAAGTCCTCCTCCTGAGCGATCTCCTCTTTCAGTAATATTGTTTCTGAAGAGCGTACAGCTTGATTTTGTGGAAATACCGCTAAATGTGGCTTGGGGTGATTCAAGACTGCCCCTCAATGTTTATTGTAATATGCTTATTTTCTAAAGGCTTGTCTGCGCATGTACTGATTAGTACTTTTACCATCGGCGCGCATACTTTCCCACTTCTCAAATGAGTTGCCATTGCGTCTCGTAACAGAAGGGGTACCCACAGTGTAGTATACATTGGCCGGGATTAGTTAGGAAGAAGCGACTAAGGTATTTATAATAAGGTGCAGAGGATTTCTAAAGCAGATGCGATTAGAATGGTGTGAAAATTCTCATGAGAGAAGCTCAAAGCGAAGACAGCAACCTTACCTTTTGCCAGTATTGGTGGAGCATGAAGATAATCCTACTTTTACGTAAAGCAAAACTATTGACTCAAGGTTGGATTTACAATAGAACTCCGCTCACCCGCTCACCACACAAGCCTAACACCCAACAGCCACACTTGCACACGCACACGTGAAGCGCGCGTGCAGGCATAATGAAGGCTGCTGGGAGAAGATGGGAGGAGGGAAACCCACAGGGGGGATGGAGCTGGAAGAAAGAGAAGATGGTAAAGGGTTAGCTTTATCAGGACGCTGAGGACAAGAGTAGTGAGTCCAAATAAGTGCAAACAAGTCCAGAAGAAAAAAGTTGGTATTAACTTTGCTGGTGCTCTACTGAAACACTGAAGAGTTTCCACGTCCAAGACACTTCTTCACGCAGGCGGGCAGTAGAATATAGAGGCTTTGTAGATCCGCGAGGAGCAGCCCATAGACCATAGACAGCCCAACAGCCACACTTGCAACCGCACTTAAGATGTGTTCCAGAGTATCATGTGTGCAAGATTGAGACTTGACACTAGGAACCCTGTTCAAGAGTTCTAGGTCAACACCATTGTTCCTAGGACTTTGTACAGTATCCAAACATGTTTGACACGCTTTGTGTAGACCCAGTATGTAAGTAGTCTGCGATTGAACAGATTTACCAGGAATCTGTAAGAGGCAAGCCTCCTGGGTTGACGATCTACACGTTTCCATGGCAATCATGAAACCCATTTGTTTATTCATTTTGGCAAGTATTTCTGACATAGAGATCTTGATATCTCTGATTTCTAGATGTGTGACCTCATGACCTTTATCAAGAAGGTTTAGTATGTGGGTTATTACAGTAAGTGATTATCAGGAGCATCAGGATCACTTGCAAAGTTAGTATTCGATGCTGCACTATGATACTCATTTCCTTTCCCAAAAATCCCATATTGCATGTTATTAACAGGGTCTACGTCTTCTGAAGAACAAGGACTTCACATTTACCAAATTATATCAAGAATGGGTTAAGTAAAAACTGAAAAGCTGGGATCACGGTTCTCGTGTTTTTTGTTTTTCAGTATGACAGATTAAAGAGTAGGTCTCTGAGGTTTGACCAAGGGATTCTGTTTGGAGAACAGACTGATTTCATCCACGTTCCTAGAGTGAGAAGACATGGTAGTCCCTGGACCCAAGGAGAGCCTGAAACCTTTTCCAAGTTCTGCCATTACTGCGGTGCAATCATGGAAATATCAGAAATTGCATCACTATTCAGGTCTACCGCGTCCAGGGACAACAACCTTCTTAAAAGGTGACCAACATTGCTAGTATGGCTCTGCATGACCGATTTATCTAAGTTATATAATTCCTGTAAAGAATAAAGGTTGACATCCTGATTAGAAATTGGTGACTGATGTACTTGAGCGCGAACATGCATAGGAGTTGGGCTTTTGGGTACGTCTAGTGGTTGTATTGTAGTACTTTCCAGATTGAAATCCTCACTAAGGCATTCATCATTGTTCATGAGTGTATTCATGCCAGATGCAGGTGAGGTAATTGTTGGTGTTTTCGAGGTGCCCTCCATTAAAGCAGTGCGAGAGGCTGAGGGCTCTGTAAGACACCTACCACTACAGAGTTCTTTAACCATGATAAGAACTACTCGGTTTGGCACTAAATGCAAAGTGAAAAACTTGGAGTGTCCGAGTTGTACACTATTACAAAATCAGTATAGTCTAGTACGTGCACGCGCTATGAGTAAGGTGTGGTGGGAAAAACTGTGTGCTTGAAAATTTACCAATAATCTTCACAAGTGCACAAAGTACCAATAACAGAGTGCATGTAGACATGATTGTTACATTAGCAAAACACCATTGTAGCCCGTTTCCTTTTTATGGAGACGTACAGTTTCACGGTATGTTTTAGTAAAAATCACACTGCAGTCATGTTTAAGTGTGCAACTGTGCAACTGGCAGAAGTGTTTCAGCTGCCTCCGCAGTGCTTCCAAACACACGCTATGTAGCAGATTCAAGGGAGTTTTGCAGCATACACTCCTATTTATGCAAGTTGATATTTTGTGTAGCAACAAAGCTTACCACAGCTCACGAACTGGAGCCACGTGAACGACTTCTTCTATTGCGAAAGTGCTCATTTACAGCAGAGTAAAGGAAATGTGTTTAACAAAAGTACTAACACACCATCAACCCAATGCCCAGCCGAACAGTCAAACAGTCCAGTGCGCGAGCACTGGTGCGCGTTACCATGCCCGTTTTTGGTGAGCCAATAAAGTGGGCGTGGCTTCAGGCCAAAAAAGAGAAATAGTGATATAAGCTATATTAATCTGCCTATATCAAGTTCGTATAAGAAAAAGATAAGTCTTAAGATTCAGTTAATAGGTGATGGTGTTCAAAGGGGAGTTCAGACCTTTCCTCGAGGTGCTAGCACCAACGGGCTAAATGGATCCTCAGCGTGTGAAGTAGAGTCCGCAGCCAAACAGTAGGCACTTCTCTGCTTTACATTTCCACGTGCCATGTAGATTTCATGACTGTGAACGTATTAGCAGTGACATCTATGTTGTTTTACTTGCCAACACGTTTTTAACCGCGTATTTAGTTTTATACTTGTAAACATAAAGCATTCCTTTTAGTGTGCTCACTCCCAACCTGCTGGCTTTCGCCCTTGGGGCGCTACAGGGAATGCACTCCGGGACGCCGCCTGGAGTATTCCTGCTGCATCCATGGCAGGGAAACAATATATGTTGTTCTCACTCAGGAAGCAAACAAACGGCGCTTTTTTCCAGTGACGTCATCGCGTCACGTTACGCGTAATGACGTCATTGCGTTAGTTATACGCCATGACGTCATCATTACGCGTACGACCGTGATACGCGAGATGAATTGAAAGGCTCGCATTGTGAGCGGGTTAACAGCACGGAAATAGCGTTTTTTAGATGGAACACAATGAAAGTAATGAGAAAAGTAAGCTAGGATGCCTGTATAGAATGGGCATGTGGGCGCTTGATTAATATAAAAAAAACCCTTGCCCTTGTTTAAATCCATTGTCTAAGGGTTGTCTCTGTTGCATTCTTATTTTAGGGAAGACGTTTTTCCCACAGAGTGGAATAGGAATCAGGTCTGGTAGCTTATTTGCAAGACTACAGACCTCAGAAAGTAGGAACATCTTTTAGCTGAGGGATACGAAGGTAGGATTTCCCCTTTCCCTTCTTTTTCTTTTTTCTTTTTCCTTCCCTTAAAACTAAGAACTTACAGATTGTCCTGTTTTTTAACAGAGCATTTATCCGCATTGTGAATACATAGCCCTGTTTTGGGTTCGAGAAGATTCTATGTACCTTTCCCATACAAGAGAGAGATCACTATTGGAACCGAGGTGAGGCCATATCCTGGTAGACTGTTTTTGGTTATCCGTTTTAGGCTATCAGAAAAGGTGTGTGTGCCCAATTACCTGATTATACATTAGTAAGCATGATGAAGTTGATGATGACAGTAGAGAATGTGGTAAGACATTGGCTATTTCTTCAAACCACTGTTAAAGTGAAGGACAAAAATTGTGATTGTCTAATACACTTTTATTACATTTAGTGGGTACAAGTTTTAAGCATTAGTATTTTATAAAGTATATACTTGATGCAGCCCAATGGTGATTAGGGCTGGCTAGGTTAAGTGAATCAACCAATTATGCCGATGTAGTAATATGTTTGTGTATTGTATGTACCCCCAGCTATACGAACCGGAACCATAGAGAGAAATCTACAGGAAGCACAAGACAATTTTCTGCCCCTGAAGAATGTCCAGTTAATAGTAACATAAAGGACAGAAACTTATATAAGTCGGGCTAAGTTGTTGTACACAGTAGGAAATAAGTAAAATTGAGTTAGCTACTGTTTAGTGTTTTCAAATAATTGTATAATTAGAGTGTGTGTGGTGAAATCACCACTTTTAAACATTGTATATCTTTTATGTGGTGTTAATGCATTTTTTAGAAAAATGTTTTTTGATACTTGTGCTGTTTAGCAAATTAATTAAAATATGATATTTGAATTGTTGGATATATGACATTCATTAGACTCTATACAGCCCATATTTGTTGAGTGGCTGTTTGATCAGGTTTCAGATTGCTCAGGGTAACATGTTGTGTTAAATAAGTGTATATATGTCCCTTCTTTTGATTAAATAGACAGCATTTGGAAGGAGCAGCATTTAATTATATTAAGTGCGTTCGGGTGTGGAGTGGGCCGCGGAGTGTAGCAGCTGAGTGATGCAGTCCAAGCAGGCCACTCTGTACGTGTCAGCAGTCTGTTAACTGTGTTCGTATTTGGATGCAGCAGCAGTTAATTATATTAACTACGTGTGGCCCTTGATTGAAGCACTGAGTGGTACGGTCCAAGCCGTCAAAGCGGATGAAGAGGACGGAAGACGGAAGACGGAGCACCTCTAGCGTATTATTAACATCCATCATCTAACATCTAACACCCAGCGGGCCCGGTGAAGTAGGATGGCGGTCACTGGCTCTGCAACCCAGGAGACAGCTGCTGGTAAACATGAAACCATCGCATGTGCTGCCCAAGACATCCAGGATCCGAATTTCAAGCTGTGCGGGGCGCGGGACTTGTCAGGAGGGGAGTAGTGGGGGGTTGAACATGAACATGACCGCGAAGTAGCGACTGAAGTCGAAATTGAAACTGACTTCAAAATCACTAAGATCACACTAGCCCCACCCGCAAGATCTAATGTGGATTTGAAGCACCCCCGCCAGCCCTCCGATGAAAACTATTCATGGCCGCCGTCCAAATATCCTCCCCCCTCTACTGGTAGAAGTGGTTGTGGCGTTGTGTACAGAGTCTCCTATAAATATTCTGCAAACGGGAACGCAAGAGTCCATTAGAGACAACTATCGCCACTAACGGTAAAAATGAGGGGGAGGTTTTGGCGAGTGAAGGAGCGGTTGCCATAATTAGTATGGAACCGTGAAGCCCTGAGGGCACTGACAGAGGATAATCCCAAACAAACTGAAAATCACACGTTAGATGCAATAATGGAGTTAGAAAGAAGCACAGAAGAGTGCTTAGAGAAATGCGGAAGTGTGATGACTGAAACAGCACACACATCGGAAGTGGGGATCACAAGAAAGGCGACGGAGCTAAAAACGAACCCCCAGATATTGCCACATAAACTGTGGCATTTCGGAAGAGATAGGAAATCCAGCCTGAATGGTGGAACATACTCATTTACCCAGCCGACTGTATTTATGGCCCCGGTGACTGTAGCACGGTCGTGTGTAAATCAATCACGACATAATGATTATGGAAGTAGAACCAGCACCAAGTCACATCCATTCAACACCAATATATGGAAGCCCATGGGTTTAACAACACTGTACTACAATACGGGAAGCCGTTTTCTTACCAAATGTTTACTCAAGAAAAACAGAAGAATTCTACTAATCCAACTAAGCCCCTGAAGATATTAGATCCAGACGAAGTATTCGATAGTGAGATTCCCGACCACTTGTTGCTGGAAACCTCCACAACTATCGAATTGGAACAAGATTCGAAACAAGAATCTATGACAAGGGATAGGAGCCTGAGTAAAGGCTCTACTAACAAAACAACAAAACCAAAACATCTTATGGTTAAATACCCGATAACTGTGTTACAGCAAGGAAATCAGTCATTTTCGCCAAGCCCGCAGGAACAAAGAGTGCAAATTGCCTACAACTTTACTGAACAGCCATCAAACCTTGAAACCAAGGGGTTTGACACAACAAAAATTGTTGTGGATATAAGATCCCAACAAGAACATAACAATAGGGTAATCATCTCTAAAGCCACCCAGACATTGGGTAACGCATCTGCCAACTGAACAATAACCACTTGGGTGACCATACCAACGATGCTGATTTTCCAATAGTCTCCACCTTAACGACGATAATGAAACCTTTTATGAAATTAAATGAACAAATGAGTGATCAGTTAAAAGATCAGACCACAGTCTTGGCTATGCTCCATGATAAGTCTATCTTTGTAGAAGGCTTTGTGACAGGTATTCAAAATGACCTAGACACTATTATGTCTAAAGTAGCTACTTAGCTTCACTTGTTTCTAGACCCAGTGATCAAAGAAAAAGAGGCGCGCAGACTCGAGAACATTTGATGTGAGTGAATTAAAACAAGCCCACTTGCATTCCTCCAGATCCACAAGGTCAGTGGCATTACAAACTGACTCTCAAGAGTCTACTACAACTATCGAGACTACAGAGGAACCAAGGATTGCCGGGGATGATGGATGCCCCAAGCCCAGAAATAGTCTTGAAGTAACCAAGTCTCAAGCGCCTCTCAATTCATGCCAACTGCCCCCAAACGACAGAAATGAAGGAAGAGTAGCCCTATGCGCTAATAAGGACACACAACTTCGAGTGCAAGTCCATACTGAAAAAAGCACAGAAGGCGAGTTGCAGGTGGATCACGGTCTCCTGGTACCCCCTGAGCTACAAACACAAAAAGAACCAGAAAAACAATATGTGAGATATTTCAAAAAACAAATAAAACCTTGACTCCCCGGGCAAGTGACCTACCAGATCAAACAAAGGGTAGGAAAACAGCTAGCAAAGTCAATAAACAAGTGGATAAGACTACTTTAATTTTTAAAGAAACAAAAATCAAACAAGATCGACAAACTTAAATTCAAATAGCAGCAATAATTGTATTAAAGGCAAACTGCCCTCAACCACTTCAGGTAAAGATAACTACTCAGGCAAAAACTGTGAATATGGTTCAAGATAAGGTCGGGCTATCGACTCAAGAGAGTCGTAAAACACAAGATAAGGGAATCAAAGATAACCAAATTACTGACTTAATGAACTTGTCAACGTACTCTACTTATACAATTATAGAGTCAGGAGATAACGATGAAAGCAACGTTAGTGACGATGAGTCAACGTGCGATCCGCTATCCTTTGAATCTGAAGATGATCTATACGAAGCTGAGACCGTTAAGGACAGTAGTGCAGGAACCCGCGAATGTCTCGGCCAAGCTGCCAGTCAATTATACCAGAAACTACCGCCCAAGAAATGCAATAAGGAACCCCAAATAAAAGGGTTAAGTGTCAAAACAACAGAGACGGAGGATGGGATTGGCGGGAGACCCCTCAATCGATCGATCAACCAGGCGTTGGTCAACCACCGAAAACCGAGAAGTGAAATTACTGATAGAAGGAACGATGAATATATACATCTCCATTAAGGATTATTAGACGTAAAGATCAGGTAAAGCCTAACAAGGAACAAGACAAGAGCACAGGGAGAGGAAATAACTATCAAAGGCATAACAGTGATATGGGGGAACAACACATCAGACCTTTCTGATTATGCTGGAGAGAGTAGTCGACTTAGAAGATGGCCTGGTCCTCAATAGGGAGAACGTAATCAGACTATTAAATCACATACCGGCCCTCAGATTACTGACAACAGACAATCAAGCCAACGTAGAATTTCCGGATAATCAAAAGCATGGACAAGGTGACCTTACATTTGTCAAGTCGACTCATTAAACATCTGATATTGGATGAAGCTAGACATCTGAGATCAATGGGATTCGATATTAGGAACTTGACTGAAGTAGAGGTAAGTGCACGGGAAGGGGACAAATCTCCGACATAACCACAGATCGAAATAAGAGGAAGAACTGCCACAAACTTCGACCAGCCTCACCCAGGGCCAAACAAAGAGGGCCCACGAAATGGGAGAAATGGTAAAACGACCCAAATAACTGAGGCGAGTCCCATAAATACAAGCAGAGACGGATCCGATGACCACTGGAAATGGTTGGTTGGATTATTAGCAACAAAACTCATCCAGCCATAGACTCACTCAGAGAGAGAGAACGCCCTGTTACTATTAGCTTCCTGGAATACATGGGGGTTCTCCCACCTCCTGTTAGACGAAGACTCTTCAATCAGGAAGCACAATATTATCTGTCTCCAGGAGACTTAGCTGAGGAGTCCACCAACTATTGAAGGTTTCAACGTCCACCTAAACCCGGCATTTAAAGATATAAAAGGAAGACCGATGGCGAGGCTATTAATTGCAATTAAAAGTAGTTTGGACTTTGAAATCTTAGAAGTAGGTAACCCAAACCACTTAATGCAAACAGATGTAGGTAAGATCTTAGCGGGACCTAACAAAGAGTTCAAAATTATTACTATCATTAACTTATATTGGAACCCGGCTGTCAAGTCAATTGACAACTTACCTGATAGGGAAATGGCATGGGTGGATGAACAGAGAATTAATTGATCCACACTTAATTTTGTGTGGAGACCTAAATGCACACTGTGAAAACAAGGATGGTTACGCCACAGATGAAGATCCTATTAAAACAACAGACTAAAAACGTTCCACGCCACTGCATCAAGAAACATCCATATTCTGAAAAGTAACAATGGAGATACAATAAAAGACGATTCTACCCGGAGAGGGAAAAAAGGCAGTTCTATCTTAGGGCCTCATTACAACTCAGGCGGTAAGGGGTTTACGGCAGCGTTAACAGCGCCGACCCTTACCGCCTGATTACGAGGTCCCCTAGCGCCATGGTGCTTTTAACACCTGCTTTTAGCAGGTGTTAAAATCCATGGCGCTAAGGGACCATGGAGTTAATTACGCCACCGTAATTTACGGTGGCGTAATTAACGCCTTCCCCACTCCCATTATGCCCTATGGGGCAAAAACGGGAATGGGGAAGGGTAAATGGGGATTGGGGACTTACCGCCCCGCCTAGGTCGGAATGGGGCGGTAAGTCCGCCAACCACCATGGCGTAAACGTAGTTTACGCCATGGTGGTAAAGTCACGGCCCAGGCGGTAACTTACCGCCTGGGTCGTAATGAGGCCCTTAGCCTACATTAGTCTGTCCCAGAACATTCTAAATGGCCCAACGACTATGTCAGTTGAAATAAAATCACAGAGTGACCACAATCTGCTAAGTATGAAGTGGAACTGTGAGCCACCACGAATAACTATGAAATACTCGATGGACCTAGAAGTGGCGCCGGGACGTAACAAATTGAGAATTAGACAGACTGCCTTACCCTTGCTGATGAACAGCTTAATCACAGCAACACAAGCAAGGGTGTAGTTGAACTGTCGGCACTCTTAACAATCTTTGAGACAAAAAATAACAGAAAGAACAGGCCAGGTTTCACTCACTATCATACCTACGATCAGGCCACAAGGGAACAGAAGAGGTCTATGAGATCACAAATCTGATTATTAAAGAATGGGCCGGCGGAGCCACCAGGGGGCGCTGAGATGAGCTGAAGTCTCTCAGCCGATCTCCTCACCTGGGTGGGTAATTCTTTTTGAATTTGAGCCCCCCCAGCCCGGTGTGCGCGGAAGCTTGTCCCCCCTGGTGCTGTCTGACGCTGCAGGGAGTCTGAAGAGCGAAAACCCAGTCCTCGGAGTGCCAGGAAGTGACTGCTTGCAGCCCATTTCGCTGACGACGATCGGAGCCTGGTGGGCAGCCCCGCGGAGAGAACCGTTCGCCACTGGTCTCGCGGGCGGTGGGGGAAGGGCGGAAGCCTGTGGAGTGCCTGCGCTTTTTGTGAAGAGCCAATTGTCCTGCGGACCCCCGTGCCGGTGGCCCCCCAGCTCCGGAGGTGTACAAGTGGATCGTTGGGCCAGAGCGGGCCTGGGGTGCCCCAAAGCGAGAGATCCTGTGTGGCACGGAGATCCCCCGTACCGAGGCCGAGCAGCCTGGTGAGCCGAGAGAGGAGCGGCCGCCCGTTGGAGAAGGCGCGGGGCTGGAACGGCCCGACCCACGGCTCGACATCCGCTGTGGGAGACGGAGGAGCCCGGAGCCTGCGCTGTGAGCAGCGGCCGGGGGGCTGGAGGTGTTCTCTGTCCCCCTGTTGTCCTGGGAAGCTAGTACTCGGCTGAGACGGCGTCGAGGGCCCCGGAGGCCGGGTGAGTCCTCTGCTTTATATCGTGTGAGGCGGGGAGTGCAAATGGCCCCCCCTCCTCTGCGAACTTGGACCCCGTCCTGGGGGGGAGGCCACCCGCTGCACCCCATCCTCCAGCAATGGGACTCAGATACCTGCGATCCCTTTTCTCTTCTGGTGCCTAGATACAGTTGCTTCTGGGGGGTCTTTGATTCCCTGGCTTCCTGGCGAGGGTCTGGGGTCCTCATCACCTGTGACCCAGTATCTGAGGGCGGGCCCTTTTTCCTGCATTTTCCTGCCTTCCCCCACAGTTGGCTCGCCTCTGCCTTGGGGGTCCCTGCAGAGACATTGCTGGTTTGTCCCCCCTCATGCATAGCGCCCTGACATCTGCTTAAGGGGCTTCTGTAACTCTCTCGTTCCACTGCAGCAGACCCCTGGTCGGTACCAAGAGGAGGAGGGAATTGAGCTGTTCCATAACTACCCTCGCCTGAGTGTCTTTTCTACATAGGAGTGCCTCCGGAGATGGGGGGCGGACATCAGTTCCTTAATTTGGAATCCACAGCGGGACTGACCAGGGGGTGTGCAGTGCTCTCAAGGAGCTGGAGAAGAGAGGGGGGCTGTGCACTACTTCCGCCCCGGAAGTCACGCAGTCTGGGTGGACGCTGAGTGTGGTTGTTGATGTGCGGAGTGCAGGCTCTGCAACGGTTTAGAAGGTCGCCCCAGCGGCTAGAGGGAGATTTCGCCATGCAGGAGGCCAGTCAGCTTGAGACAGCAGACACTCTGTCTATGAGTCGGAACATGGCAGCACTGCTTGAGGAGATTCGAGGATTTAGAGCAGACATAGGGAGGAGGCTTGACTCCCTTGATAAAAAGGTGGTTGATGCGGAGGACCGTGTTCAGGCCCTGGAAGCTAACCAATCTTCAGCTGACATTTTTGAGACCCAGTTTGATATGCGGCTGGCGGACTTAGAGAGGAGGGAGGAGAAGATCATGCTCAAGCTGGACGATTTGGAGAATCAGGAGCGACGCTCCAACTTGAGATGTCTTGGTATTCCGGAGCAGGAGGGGGAGACGCAGGCGGATAAAGTGAGAAAGGTCAAGGAAATTGTCAACTCCCTGTTTGGTGGGGAAAATACCAGCGTCCCCACCATTGACAGGGCTCACAGAGCGGGAGGGAGCACAGGAGGCCCATGCACAGTCCTGGTGAAGTTTCACTACTTTGGGGAGAAAACCAAGATCTTGGAGTTGGCTCGTCGAAGTGGTCCCATTGAGTGGAACGCAGCTAAGACTTTTATATATCAGGACCTCTCAGCCCTTACGCTTGCCCGCCGGAGACTTTGCAGGCTGCTGACGACATGGTTGCAAGCTAAGGGGGTGCGCTACAGGTGGGGCCACCCGTTCTCGCTCTGTTTTGAATTCAACGGTGACAAGTACTCCATTTCCTCTGAATCGGACATACAGAGAGTGGTGGGGGAGTTGCTCGGAGACCCACCTATGGGACATGAGCAGCTGAAGAAGGGCTCGGAAAGTAGCCCTCAGAGGGGTCCTTTGGAGGCCTCGGGACGGCGACAAGTCTGAGGGCATAGGAAGTATAGAAAGATGAATCCGCCCTCCCCGAGACAGTCAACTTCTTGAGGCAGGGACGGGGATCTAATCGAGGGGCGTGATGGCATGTCCTTGGAACTTGGCTGAGGGGGGGCAGGGGGGGCTATCTTGGAGTTAATGATTGCAAGTCCGTTAAAATTCTGACTATCTTCTAGACTGCTAGTACCTTTATTGCAGTGGGGTGCTCAGACCATTGTGCTGTTATGAGGAGGTTTCCGCCCAGGTGGGGACGATCCAGGGTGGTCTGGGGACTCGACAGTTGGATGTCGAAGTCCTTTCAGGCGCTCATAAGTTTGGGGGGGGGTGGGTTGGATTTGTTGGGGTGGGAGAGTGTAGAGCTACCAATTTTGTATGGTTCAATGGCTTCTTCTTTGGTTGACCTATGCTCACAGAGGGTATGGAGCTGGGGTTGCGAGAAGACCCCCCTCGGGGGGTGATCAAGTTAACCGACTTTTCTAATGGGTGACTCGATTCAATGCCTGTCGGTGTGAATCCTGAACGGACGGGGATTCAATTCTCTGACCAAGAGGTCTTTGGTGTTGAGGGAATTCGTAAGACTTAAACTTCACTTTCTTTTTGTGCAGGAATCTCACTGGGTAAAGGGGGAAAGAGCCTGCCCTAAAGTCCAAGGCTGTACAACAGGTGTTTCGATCCTCATATGGGTCAAAAAAGTGAGGGGTTATCCTTTTGGTGTCTCCTAATGCGCATTTTTCCCCGAGGGCCCATAGAGTTGACCCAGAAGGGCGCTTCATCATGGTTAAGGGAGATGTGAAGGGACGAGACTTCCCGTTTGTGGGGGTGTATGCTCCGAATGAAGGGCAGGTCACTTTTTGGCAGGTGATGGGGTGGAAAATTAGAGAATTTGCAGAGGGTGCTTTGGTGGTCGGGGGAGATTTTAATATGGTCCTGGATGCAAGCAAAGACAGAAAATCCTCCAAGCCCTGCCCAGATCTCAGGTCCCAGTTAAAATGTGCAGAGTTATTCCACCGGGTCAATGTGGAGCTGGGTCTGGTTGATGCACACCCCGCTGGGAGTAATCGAGATCCCCTCTACACTTATTTTTGCGTGGTGCACCAATCAAGATGGGTTTTGATTCCCTGCTAATGGATGGGGAGATGAGGAAGTCCCTCTTGGCCTCTATCACTGAATTTATTTTGTTAAACGACAATGGGGAAGTGGAACTTACAAATGTGTGGGATGCATTCAAGGCCACAATGAGAGGTATCCTGATAGAGATGGAAGCTAGGAGGAAGAAAGAAAGGACTAGAGAAGAGCTTAAGTTGAGGGAGCACATATCTGCCATTCAGCCGGGGGGGTAAGTTGAAGTCACAGATGGGTCCAGGCAAACATGAGAAACTCCAAAATTTTAGGGCGAGGCTGTCCGCCCTCCTTGTGGGCCAGACTGAGAGAAAACTTGCGTTCCTAAAGCAGTGCTACATGGAGAAGGGTGAGAGAGCGGACAAGATTTTGGCCTGGAGGCTGAGGGAGCTACGTAAAAGTAGGCGAGTCAACTTTATTTCCAATCAGGAGGGTAAGACGTTTTTGGGAGATGAGCAAATAGCGGAGCAGTTCAGGCATTATTATGGAAATCTCTATACCTCTGAATATACCGTGGATGGGGCTGAGGTGGACCAGTACTTTGACTCTCTCCCAATCTTGCTCAAGATAGTTTGGCCTCCCTGGAGCTTCCCATCTCTTCTCAGGAGGTGATTGACGCACAGCTCCGGGAGATGACGGGTTTACTGTCCGATTCTTTAAAGTAGTTCGATCAGCGCTGGCTCCCTTTTTAGCTAAGGTATTTAATGCTGCCCTTGATGCGGGTTGCCACCCTCCCTCCATGATGTCTGCTCTAATTGTGGTCATTCCGAAAGAGGGGAAAGACCCCTCACTATGCCAGTCATACAGACCCATATCCCTCCTTAACACTGATGTTCAGTTATTAGCCAAGCTGTTGGCGACTAGGCTCTCCAGGTTCCTCCCTTCGTTGGTCCATGGGGATCAGGTCGGCTTCATCCCAGGGCGTCAGGGCTCTGATAACATTCAGAAAACGTTGGGTCTTATGCATGAGGTGTCCCTGCGAGAGTCTGAGGCTTACCTCCTCTCGCTGGACTCCGAAAAAGCCTTTGACTGCGTGGAGTGGCCATATATGGGAAAAGTGCTCCGGAAAATGGGGTTTGGTGACCGTTTTTGTGGGTGGGTTTCAGCCCTGTATAATGGTCCCAAGGCACGGGTGTTAGTTAATGGTAGTACATCTCGCAGCTTTTCGCTATCCAGTGGAACTCGCCAGGGATGCCCTCTTTCCCCCTTTTGTATGCTCTGGCAATGGAGCCGTTTGCCACTGCGATTAGGGGCGACATGGGGATCACAGGAGTACGGTGTGGGGATTGTGAATTCAAGCGGTCTCTTTTCGCAGATGATATCTTGGTGTACCTAACTGGGCTTCAGGATTCCCTCCCGTGGTTGCTAGACTTAATTCATTGTTTCGGGGTGTTCTCAGGGGCTAAAGATCAATGTGTCCAAATCCTGCATTTTGCCGATGGGTATGGTAGACGGGGAGATTGGCGGAATGACAGAAGTTCTTGGAATGAGGGTTGAGAGCGTTAGTACTAAATACCTGGGAACCAGCATTCTTAGGGATCTGGGGAAGATCTACGAGCTGAACTATCTCCCCCTGCAGGCCCAGATCTTCAGGGATTTGGATAGATGGGCTCCGCTCACCCTATCTTGGTTTGGATGTATGACCTCCGTGAAAATGTATATCCTCCCCCGGCTTCTCTACCTTTTTTCGTCTCTCCCTTGTACCATACCGAATTCTTTCTTTAACTCTCTCCGTCTGCGCCTTCTATGTTTTGTTTGGGGAGGCAAGAGGGCCAGAGTGAGATACGACACCTTGACACTTCCAAAGGCGTATGGAGGTTTTGGCTTTCCCGACTGTAAACAGTACTACAAGGCAGCTCAGCTGCGGGTTATGTTGGAACATCTCAGAGATGACCTAAGAACGTATTTGACATATGTAGAGGATGTGCAAGTTCATCCTTATAAGGTAAGGGACTTGCACTGGACCCCTTCAGGCGCTTTACCGGTGATGGCCAAATCACATCCAATCCTTTCAGTTCTCTGGGCACTGTGGAAGCCTAATAGAGTTAACAGGTTCCTTTCTTCGTGGCCCTCCCCATTGTCGTTCTTGTGAGGCCCCCCGTTAAATCTGGGGACTAGGGGATTTCAAGGGACTCAGGTGTGGTCGGACCGGAGGCTGGAGAGGGCTGCGCAATTGTTTAATCAGGGACGTTTTGTTGACTACGCCCCAGGCTTGGAGGTTTTCCCAGAGAAGGCAATCTCAATTTTCGATTATCTACGAATCAAGGGCATTCTAACTCAAAAGGATTGGGTAGTCCCCCCCTCCCATCCTCTAACGTCCTTTGAGAGGATCTTTGTGGAGGCCAGATACAGGAAGGGATCTCTCTCTAAAATGTATAATGTTCTCATTACTGCAGAGTTAGAGAGCAGACAAGCCTTTAAACGGGTGTGGGAGGAGAGGTTGGGGGGAGCCCTCGACGAGCATGCTTGGGAGCGTGTTTTTCGGGCTATCTACAAGGGGCGGCTGTATACTGCAGCCATGGAGCATAACTTTAAGATTCTCCATTCCTGGCACCGCCCCCCCCGCCGCGCTGTCCAAGATGTTTCCCAATGTTTGTCCCATGTGTCCCAGGGCTTGCTCTGGCCGAGGTACATGGTTCCACATGTGGTGGGAGTGTCCAATTATTCAGGTAGTTTGGGCGGAGCTGCTCAGCTGGATTAAGGACATTCTGGGAACACGTCCCTCCCTACATCCCATGGAGATCCTCCTAGGTGTCCCCAAGCCTGAGAATGAGGTGTTGCCATTCTCTACAGTGACGTGTGCTATGTTGAGGGCGAGTAGAATGACCCTAGCACAGAAATGGAAAAGTTCTCATGCTCCAACGAAAACAGAGTGACTAAATAAACTTTTGACAATCTGTACATATGAGAAACTTGCGGCGGTAGCCAATGACACTATGTCCTCTTTTTTGCAGGAATGGATGTCTGTGCTGATAAGTGCGGAATGTGAAGCCCTACGGCTCTAATTTATTCGAACCATGTTTTGGACTCAGGGGCAAGAGGGGGTGGTCTGTGGTTCAATGTGCCCCGTTCAGATGGTTGTTTCCCAGGGTCCTTACAGATGGATATGGGTTGTGGAAAAGTCTTAATTGTTCAATTCCTTTGCTCTACCCTTTTTGCAAATTTTTGTGTATTGCTTATTGAACTTGATGTAGCTTTCTGTTTGGGAGGAGGGGGGTCGGGTGAAGGTGGGGGGTAAGGGTGGAGGAGTGGGGGACACAATGGTTTATTTGTTAGTATTGTTTTATGTGTCTTGGAAGTCGAAATGCTTATTAAACACAAAGTAGAAAAAAAGAATGAGCCGGCAATACAAAAAGCCATAAAAATAAAGAAAATTAAACAAATATAGAAATGGCGAAAGCTGCGGAAAACAAACATCACATACCAAGATGCAGAGCGCATGTTACATAGCATTAGAAAGAAAACACTGGATTCCAAGATGGCGGCCGAGCCCGGCAGAGGCGCGAGAGCGTAGCTCCGTCCCCCAGCTCGGGCCGCAATAAAGAAAAACTACAAAAAAGCAGACAAATGACCCTCCGGAGCTTGTCTCCATAGAAGACTGGCCGTGAAACATAA
This sequence comes from Ambystoma mexicanum, assembly GCF_040938575.1. Lineage (NCBI taxonomy): Eukaryota > Metazoa > Chordata > Amphibia > Caudata > Ambystomatidae > Ambystoma > Ambystoma mexicanum. The sequence goes on along the minus strand of NC_090921.1, from coordinate 341,074,166 downwards.
AACCGGACACCGAAAATCCAGCACGCGATGGTAGGAGGAAGGACCTGCGGCCTGTGATGGGAGGAAGGGCGCCCACAAGGCCCACCCCACAGAGACCCAGCAAGCGCAGAGTGAAACCGGGACCGCCGATCTAAGAAAGCGACACAGGAGCCAGGTCCAGCACCCCACCCATCGAGCGAACCGGCGTCACATTTCAGAACCGGAGTGTAACGCTCACCTGACTCCCACAGAGGCGCTGGCCTGGTTCGCGCTGCTGTGACCTCTTCTAAGGTGATGCGCAGGGTTCGGAAGACGGACTGGACCGGGCCCCCAAATCTGGCTTGTCTGGCTCGCAGAAGTATCCTTCTTAGGGTCTGGATGGACAAGCTCTCCATCCTGCTTCTGATGCAGGGGCGCGTTGGTATCCAGTTACTTCACTGGATTTTCGGATTGGTGAGAACCAAACTTGCTTGGCTTCCAGGTAAGTTTTTTGATAAGAGGTTCCCCTTGTGTCCATGCATTAATGTACTAATGCTAGTGTCTTTTTCCCCATAGGGGCCGGGCTACGGAATGCCGGGGAACAGGCACCGACCCGAGATGAGAGGTGAAATCCTTGTAGAAATCAGGTAAGTCTTTAATGAGCGTTTTTTGGTAATGTCTTTTCATTCACTCATTAACGCTGATGTCTCTTTTTCCCCCTTAGGGGCCGGGGTCCGGAAATGCCAGGATGCGGCGCGGACCCGAAATGAAGAGGGAATGAATCAACAGGTAAGTCTTAACATGGAGATTTAGCTTTCCTTATTCCCTTCTCTCTCTCACCTTTTGTTCTGGTCTTTTTCTCCCTAGGCGCTGGGGCGTGACTACGAATCCGGATGATCGCTGCTGAACATGGATGCGCCCTGTAAAGGTGAGTGGAATGCGGCGGTGCAGCGATCGACGCAATGAGCTTTTAAATAAGTCTTCCTTTTCAGGATTGTCGGCGAAATGTCTCCGGGATGCGGATTTAGCAGGTAAGGACTTTTCCTTCTTCTGTTCTCTTCTTCTCTTCCTTTGCAGGTGATCCAGGATGCTGGCTAGCGTGGCAGAAGTCAGGATGCAGGAGCAGACACGGTGAGCGTCCAGTTGCTAGATGCAGAACAACGCGAAGCATGTGTGGCTGTTCGGGTAGGGTTTAAATAGCCTTGGAAGAAGTTCCAGGTATGTATCCTTCCTCCAATCAGGTATGTATCCTTCCCCGACCACGCCCGGATGGTAAATTAGTCCCACAGGTAAAGTAGTTCCTTTCAGGCCTCAAGGAGGCCGGGATCCTGCAGCATGGTCTGCATCAGGTAAGTGCACCCAAGCACTCCCATAATGAGCCTGGCGCCTATGGCGCCAGGACTGATGTCTTTTATGAGCCTGGCGCCATAGGCGCCAGGACACTGTCCAAAGGGCCCCTATATGGGGTTGCTGGGTCCTTCCTTGGGGACTGGATGTTCGCTTTCGGGGACGCAGGGCTTGAACCGGCTCCCCGGGAGCGGGCATCATGACACGGAGCTCCAGAAACAACCGCCAGCTTCACAGGCAAGCAGTCCAGCTAAAGCGGAGACGCAGCAACCAACGCGGGAACTAGGATAGTAGCAGCGGATCTCCGGAGCCCCCGGAAGGACTCCACAGCAACAGACCGCTGAGCCCTAGCAAGCGGCAAAGGCAATCCTGGGAACCACCGACGAAGATCCAACAACTGGGGAAGAAGCTCCCCTCCCCATCCCCCTCCACACGGAGACTCGCGAGTAAAGAAAGTCGTGCAGAGCAGCTTCTGCGCCGTGGACCCCATCTGCCACAGGGGAGGACAACAGGGATTACGAGGCCACCCGAGGGGAAAGGCGAAGAAGAAAACGCACGGTAAGCTCACAGGGACGGCGGGAGGGAAGTCAAGCATCAGCAACAGCAAGTAAACCTTCCTGCCCCCCTAGCCCCCCCCACCAGGCCCTCTAACAGCAGCAACCCAGGGCACAGACAGTGAGGCTGGCCCCACCCCTGACTCCCCAGCATCCAACCTGGCGCACAAGAAGGTGGGAAAGCCCAAGGAGGAGGAATAAGACTCCGCCGGGATGAACACTCAACAACAAGAGATAGCCGCTGAGGGGGGTGAACACCAGATACATACGGTGCCCATACAACATACCCCACTGAGAGAGAGCTACCCCACAGCGAACAACAAGGAGGAAATCCGGCCAAAGGGAGCAGCTAGGAAAGAGACCCCTTCCTCAAAAGAAGCCCGGACAATCTGAAGGGACACAACGTGGGGTGGGAACACACCCTGCGCCACGGGGAGAAAAAGTACCTGACAGGCCTAAACACGATACACGGCACCATCACAACAAAGAAAGTACCCCCAAGGAACTGAAACGGGGCGACCCACAAGACCAACTAAGCAAACAGACCCCGAAGGGGCAAGAAACCCCAATGAAGCGAGTATAATCGGAAGAATAACTATTCTGTCAAGGCTACCACCGAAAAAGACTCACACACAGATCAAGATCTAGAAGCCGTCAAGGGCATCAGGCGATACAGCCATCCAGCAGCAAGCACAATCAAGATCAAGACTTAATACAACTCTGGGGAACAGACAAAGGTGCGAAACCGAAAACAAGTACGCAAAACGATAAGGGGAAGACAACCCCTGAGCCGTCAGAAGCCACAGATATGGCCACGAAGGACGACATGAAAACGTGGTTCAAAGAATTCCAAGACCAATTCATATCCTCCACGCAAACACAGTTTGAAAACATGAAGGGCAAGATGAAACAAGCAATTCAGGAACTGAAGAAGGACTTGGGGAACCTGGAGGAGCAAACGGACCAACTGGAAAGAACGCTCCAGAACATAGATGAGGAAAAACAGCAATGCGCCGAAGCACAAGAACGACTGGAAAGACTGGCCCAAGAACTAGAAACCCAATGTGAAGACTTAGAGAATCGCTGCCGCAGGTCAAACATAAGCATTAAGAACATGGCGGAATTGGTCGAGGACAAAGACCTCCGTACGGCTGTCCAATAGGTGTTCCAAGACATACTCACTGATGGCTCAGGCGAAGAAATCCAAATAGGCAGAATACACAGGGTCGGCCCCCGAAGGGCAGGAGAACCAGGAGCCCGTCCAAGAGATGTGCTGGTTGCATTAATGCAATACACGCAAAAAGAGCAAATCCTAAGGAAGGCCAGGACCATAGAACACATAAGGATGAACGGCTAAGAAATACAGCTCTTCCAAAATTTGGCACAATCGACACTCTGGAAACAAAGAGAGATGGCCCAAATAACACAATACTTGGCAGAGAAACAGGTGCGCTACAAATGGACCTTCCAATTTGGCCTTCTCTTCATGTGGGAGGAGAAACAACATTGCATCACCACGTGAGGAGGGCCTCAAAATACTGAACATGCAAGAACAAGAGAAAGAGTCAGTAACAGATAGGGACACACATCGAGAACGACGAGTGGCGAGGGGATGGCCAACAGATAATAAGAGAATACGTCGCCAAACCCGGAACCAGGACCATAAATAACACCATCCCAAGATAGAAGGAAGAAGACTCCTGAACTAGAAGAGAGACAACGCATAAGAATGAACAGGGTCAAATGTCGCCAGAGGTTGCGGCAGAGCCAAGAGACACCCTCGGAATCCACAACAAACTAGCAGGGTTTAGGACTCCCTGCGAAAGACATTAACCTGAGTTGTTAAAGCACATGGAGCGAAGGCCACCCGCCCAAGCACCCATAGGGCCCATTGCCCTCCTCAGGGAAAAAGTTGGGGGGGGAAGCGAGGTGAGAGTTGTGGGAGAGTTACAAGGGAGAATATATTCAATCACCGGTAACAATGGACATACCTGCGAACCACACGCTAAGAGACAGAGCAACTTAGAGACGCAGAGGAAAAGATGGGGCTGAAAATACTAACGTACAATATTAGAGGACTGAACTCTCCCGTAAAAAGAAAGAAAACAGAACACTTTCTACACAGGGAAAAATACAACATAATAATGTTACAAGAGACACATATACAGAAGAAAAGGAAAGGACACCTCTGTATAAGAGGCTACAATCAAATAATCCAGGCAAACGATGAAGAGAAGAAAAAAGGGGTCCTAATAGCATTCCCCAACCAACTCAATGCACAAATACGAGAAACGATGCCAGACAAAAAAGGTTGCTTCCTTTTCGCAAAATTACAGATCGAAAACCACCTACTCACATTAGCAACCATATATGCTCCAAACATAGGTCAGGATGGATTCCTAAAAGATGCACTGAACAAACTGGAACAGTTCGCAGTAGGAGAAGTAATCCTGACAGGAAACTTCTATATAGCATGGAACCCGAGAGAAGACCGCTCAAACCCCAAACAATCGCAACAAGGAACACCGTCGCAATCTCTAAATGAGCTGATGAAAAAGATGGCCCTAGAAGATGTATGGCAGAGAATCAGAGGCATAACCCCGGGATACACATACCACTCACATGTGCATGGCGCGAGCTCCAGAATTGATTACATCTGGGTCACCGCGAGACTACTAAGGGAGATTCAGGACATAGAAAAAGGCCATATCTCCCTATCAGATCACGCCCCACTGTGGATGTCACTCCCCAAGATTCGCAAATGCTCAGGTCTATGGTGCTGGACACTTCCAAGAGAAACATTACAGGATCCAGTAACGAGAGAAACAATCAGAGAGAAAATAACAGAATTCTTTGAACAAAACGATACTCAGGAAGTCTAAAAAAATCACACTACGGGAAGCCTTTAAAGCCGTGATAAGAGGACAATTAATAGCCCTTAAAGCACAGAAGGACAAGCAATCTAGAAAATGGGAAAACGAACTAGAAAACAAATTGGAAGAGATAAGAGAAGAAATGGCAGATAACAGATCTCTGAAAATAAAGCGAGCCTACCGGCACATCCAAAGCCAACTAGAAGCAATCAGAAACAAAAGAGCAAAAACACAACTACTACACTTAAAGCACTGGTACGCAATGAAATCGAACAAAGCGGACAAATAACTGGCAAGACAGCTGAAAGGAAAACAAAACCATACGATAAAAGCATTAAAAGATGAACATGGGCAAAGGGTAACACAATCCAAAGAGATAAAAGAAATATTCAGAGACTATTACCAGAACCTATATATATCGGACAAACCGAAGGAGGAGGAACAGAAAGCATACCTGAGGATGATCACACTACCAACCATCACCCCAGAAGAAAAAACAATACTGGACGAAGCAATAACAATAGAGGAGGCAACAAGAGCAATTAGAGAACTCCCCAAAAATAAATCCACAGGCCCGATGGCTACACGGCCGCCTTCTATAAAACTTACACATAAATTCTTTCCCCGATCTTAACGAACCTCTTCAACACCTTTAAAGACATGGCAAACATCGCTACGTCAATGAACGAGCAAAAATACTGGTTTTTCATAAGAAAGGCAAAGACCCCGAGAATCCGAGTTCATACCGCCCAATAGCATTAATAAATATAGATGCAAAACTCTACACAAAGGTCCTCGCTAACAGACTTTCGCCCCTGCTCCCAAACTGATACATCACGACCAATCAGGATTCATCCCAAAGAGAAAAACTCATGACAACATCAGACGTATCACACACTTGATAGAGAAAGAGGGGGATTACCAAAACCCCGGCAGCAATTCTAGCGGTAGATGCCGAAAAAGCATTTGACCGGGTGGAGTGGTCCATGCTGTTTGCTGTACAGGAGAAAATGGGCATGAGTAACACGTACATAAACATGATACGGGCCAACTATAACTCACCCACGACAAGAATTGCAGTAAACAGAGAACTCTCTAACAAGATCAACATAGGGAGATGCACCAAGCAGGGTTGCCCATTGTCCCCCCTCCTATATGCAATCTTTCTCGAGCCATTGCTGGCAAAGATAAGGACGACATTCAACATCAAGGGCATATAAATAGGAGGGCAGACACACAAGACAACGGCATATGCGGATGACATGCTGATGACCCTAACCGACCCAATCAGCTCACTACCTCACCTCACACAAGAACTGGAATAATACGGAACAATATCGAGTCTGAAAATAAATAGGCAAAAGTCATCGGTAATGGTCTTGGCCGGAGACAACAAGGGATACACTACTTGGGAGTCACACTGACCAACTCGATAAAAAATCTCTATCCAGGGAATTACACAAAACTAATAGAGCAGGTGAAAAGAGACTTGGAAAGATGGAACCCTCTCTCGATATCTTGGTGGGGCAGAATTACAGTCATAAAAATGACAATACTGCCCAGACTACTATACTACTTTCAAGCACTCCCAATAAGAATACCGGCGACATTCTTCAAATCACTCACCAAAGTAATTACGAAATACATCTGGCAGAACAAAACCCCGAGACTGTCAAACCAAGCACTAACGGCACAAAAGTCAGAAGGCGGCATGGCTCTCCCTCACTTCCGGAAGTACTACGAGGCAGCCCAGATGTGGGTCCTGAAGGAATGGATACCAAACATATCAGAAACATTATGGGAGGCACAGGACAGAGCGGTAGCAATATCAAACATGAGACACCTGCTATGGATCAAACCGGAGCATAGACAGCAGAATGTCCGAATAAGTGAGATCATGAGATCAACCTTGGAAATATGGGACAGAGCGACCAAAATAGAAACTCTGACAAACGATCCAGCCCTGTTCATACCAATACGCGACAACCCGGAATTTCTCCTGGGCACGGAGAAAGGAGCATTCCAGAAATGGTGGGAAGCAGACTGCACGAAAGTGGGAGACATGTATGATGGTCTACAGATCAGATCATTCATGGAATGCCAGGATCTACTGGGCCTCACGGAAAAGGAAAGATATCAATATGAGCAACTCCATCACTGGCTCACTACCCCGAGAATGAAACAGGCATTAACAAGAGACCTGACCCCATTTGAAACATACATTGTGACCCAGTCAGGGAAAAAAAAATCATCTCCACACTATACAAATTCATAAACACCCAGACAGAGGAACTAAAATGGCAATATATGAAGAAATGGGAAACTATGCTACGGAAAAACATCACGAGGGAGCAATGGATATACATCTGTCAAATAATTCCCAAGTGGACACAGGCGACCCAGACAAGAGAAGCATGGATAAAAATTACCATACAATGGCTCTACACTCCGGAAAAACTCCACTGAATGTTCAACACAACACAGATGCTGGAGGGGATGCGACGCAGTGGGCAATTGGAGGCACATCTGGTGGGACTGCCCGGAATTACAAATCTTCTGGTCAGAGGTAAAGACCCAAATGCAAGGAATGTTTAAAGGCGCAGAAACACTAGGAGAAGAGGTATGGATGTGTGGCATGTGGAATCCCCGAGACAGGACATTAACAAAGATAAAGAAGAGAAACTTTATGGGATTCCTCACAGCGGCATGGCTTGCAATAGCACAAAAATGGAAACAGAAGATACCCCCATCCAATCAAGAATGGTAACAGAGAATTTGGGCATTTGTGGCGATGGAGAGATTTACATACAACATCCAAGGAGCCAGACAAGATTTTTTAAGGGACTGGGGAGAGGTGATGGACTACCTACAAAGCGACTATATGCTCCATTGGTGCCCGCACAAAATTTGCATTTTGGACATGTTTAGGGGATGAGACAGAACACGAAGAGTGGAAGCAGAAGAAAATGAAGGACTGTACAACCGGTGAGGGTGGAGGAGGGAGGGAGAGGGGGGGGGGCTTATGTTGAAATCCCGATGTTTATGTTTAAAGAAAATGTCAATAAAAATATCTTGAAAAAAAAAAGAAAGAAAAACACTGGGGAAATCTGGGCCATGATTAACAACACGAAAGCCCCACAAGAAGCACTAGTGACAAGTTCTATCTAAGCCGCTAGTTGGACCATGCATTTCTCTAAATTCTTCGACCCAGAAATCGATGAACCATGTGCAGAGAGACATAGTAAAGACACATGGAGCCAATTAAACATAATAACTGAGGTAATCGAAGATTTAATAAACAAACTTAATTCAAGAGCCCCAGGCCCGGATGGGCTGACGCACATCATGTTAAAAGAGAACCCCACTGAATGGGCTAAAATTCTAAAAAATGCTATTCGATCAAATAATAGACAAACGGAAAGTGCCGAACTCCTGGAAGACTGCGATTATCATCCCGATTTTCAAAAATGGGGTTAGATCGAATCCTAGCAACTACCGCCCCATAGCACTGTTGGATGTAGTGGGGGAGGTATTTGCTACCTTTGCCTTGAGAACATGGGCCAATAGAGAATCGAGACGAACCACCGTGACAAATGGCAAAGTGGCTTCATTAAGGGCGTAGGAGCCACTTTAAACATCTTCATTATAAATATCATCAAGGCACATGTGGAGAGATCAAAAGGAAATAAAGTATACATGGCGTTAATTCAACCAGGAGATTATACAAGAGCTCTACCTCAGACACCTCCCTCAGGATTAGGCTGGATAGATGTGGTCTTCTCTCAAAAAAATAAGGACAATTAAGGGGCTTAAACAAGGCTGCTCCCTAGCACCAGATCGCTTCAACTTATTTACCTCAGATGTTGCAGATGCATTTAGTAACACCAGATGCTTTCCACCGAACATTGGAGGAAAATAAATAAGTTGTCTTCTTTATGCGGATGATGTGGTCTTGCTGGAACAAACTCCAGTAGGCCTTCAGCGTCAACTTGTGGCTCTGCAGCTGTATGTAGACGAGAATGGTTTAAAGATCAATCCATTGAAATCTAGGATCATGACCTTCAGTGACCAAGCAGGAGGCAAAAGAAAAAAAGCTAACTGTTGGCAACTGACAGGACAGAAGATCCCACAAGTGTCATTATTCATATACTTGGGTGTATGTCTTAACACAAGCAAAGTAGATGCTCCAAGATTAACTCTCCTGAGAACAAAGGCAAGAAACTTGGCAAGTCAAGGTAGATTGCTGATGAAGAAATATTGTGGGTTCTCTCTAAGACCACACATTGCGTTCTACAGATTGAAAGTTCTACCAATTTTGACCTGTGGAGTGTGTATTTTCAATTAGTGTGGAAAACTGGACAGTAATCGAGGGTTAATTTTGTAAAAAAGGTACTAAGAATTCCAAAGAGCACCCCAATGCAAGCTGAGAATGGAGCTGGGCTTGACAGCTATTAAAACGGTGGTGGTCTGGAAGTCGCTGGCACTATACCGTGAAACATTAGGAGCGTCTGACAAAGGAGGCTTTGCAGTGCTGAAAAGGGCTATAATATGAAATAGTGTGGCAACTTTAATCAAATGGAAACATCTATGTCACGGTGTGCTGGAAGAACTGGAGGAAGATGACACCTCCCTATTAAACAACCCGGACAAAATCAAACGAAAATGATATATTCAAGATTGGATAGCAAGAAGAGAGACAATCCCTGACGGCTTACGGGAAACCATTTTCTGAAGCAAGAAAGCTCAACACATTACCCAAATATCTCATGCAATTCCCAAATAGTTTTTTTTAGAGATTACATGATGAGATTTAGACTCAACTTGTTCCCAAAAGGCGAATTACTCAAAAAGAGGAAGAACAACCTGATACAGAATTACTGCAAACTGTGTAAGGATCAACACACGGTGGAATCTCTAAATCACCTTGTGTTAAGATGTAGTGCAATTGATGACAAGAGAAAGAACCTGATGGATGACTTTACAAAGAGCAATAATTGGAGAGCAACTGAAGACTGGTGGTTGGAACTTTTGAGAGGAAATCATATCTCACTATCCTTGGCTTTGGTGAAACTTTTGTTGATTATTTTCAAAGAACTAAACAAAATTGTAATTGAGTCAGAATAGTGAAGCAAGACATTTAGGCTAGCTGGTCCATGGTTACTTTGAAGTAATGTTCATGTATGTGTTGAAAACTGTGGCTAAAGGTTTGTATATATTTTAAACCAAATAAAGCCAATAAAACAATTAAATAAAACTGAATGAAGGTACAAGAGACCAATATGGCTAACAAAGCTCTATTTGTAGATGTTATAATTAAATTGCGCGCACGCGTGCTTCCTCTGTGAGTGGCGACTGTTCGGCTGTGCCTTCTAAGGACCTCATTACACGGTAGGCGGAGGACCAAGGTGCTATTAGGTGATATTAGCTATTAGCACCTTGGTCCATGCCGGTAAATTACCGCCCTATTCCAAGGTTGGCGGGGCGGTAATTCCCCCTTCCCCCATTGCCCTTCACCATTCCCATTTTTGCCCCATAGGGCTCTATGGGAATGGGGAAGGCGCTAATTACGGTGATGCAAATTGTGGTAGCGTAATTAGCACCCTGGTCCCTTTGCGGGATGGTTTTTAACGCCTGCTAAACAGCAGGCGTTAAAGTACCTACCCGCAAAGGGACCTCGTAGTAAGGCGGTAAGGGTTAACGGTCACCGGTACCATTACCGGTGACCGTTAACCCTTACCGCCTACCGTGTGATGAGGCCCTAAGTCTTCCACGGAGCAGAACTGCACTTGACTTTTATCATTGGAAAGCCGTCTTTCATTCACTGGTAGGCAATCTCATGAGAATATAGATCGCTGGAGCTTCTGTGAGCTTATTGAAACTTATTAAAGACGTGAAAGAAGTTATAAACCTTCTAAAATATACTATCTTCATTCTGTAGAGCAAGACTCCTCTCTGTTACCCAGAAGACCATTTAACATCAGGACAGCGCGCTACCTGCGCGAGTGCTTACTGCGAGTGGTGACTGTTCGGCTGTTCCGCTGTGCAGCCCCTCGCGGTCGGCCTTACTTCAGATACGTAGGAGTCTTGCTGCTTTTGATCACGCCCTTACATTCCGACCGAGTAAAGGTACACCTAAATGTGTGCCTTTGAGTGGCATGTACACTCTGCGAACAAACCTGCCCGTGGACTTAACAGGCGTGGTGGATCCCGTGTCACTGCTTACTACAAACACTGCGCATTTAAAGCCCATACCTTCACGCCTGCCAACGCCAAGGATAATGAGTAAAACAAAAGGAACGGTTCATTACAATTTGGTTGCAGCGGATTTAAGACAAATGTGGTCCCTGACTGGAAGTATTGAAACAGACTTGTCCTCGACTTCACAACCAACCTCACTCAGTGAGACCGTAGGTGACTCTCTTGTGGACACAAATACAAATAAGCCAATGCATGTTACTGTTAAGTGACTTCAATTCCGTACACCAACTAAGTCAGTGCCCAGTCTGGGAGGCCCAATGAAAGCCCTTATTTATGTATTTTTATGACTAGTTCATAAATCTGGATGATAAACCCTTGTATAACGCCCCTCTCTTTGAATCCCTGTGACCTCACTGAGCCAAGAAGTAGGTTTGTTTTGCAAATTAAAAGATTTATTGAAAATTAAACAAGATATATATCACACTTTTATAAATAAATTAATATTTGATAGCACACTTATGAATATAACAGTGATCAAGAATGGATAATATTACACTAGCACACTTTTTAATTACTTAGGAGTTGGTATAGAAAGGATAAGGTAGCTGAGAATACTTTATGGTTTCAAGGAAATGCAATGATGAAAAAGGATGCAGCGCAGGGATAAACTGATATGGTTTCAACAAGAGATAATATAATCACTTTTCCCCTTGTGGCAATTCACTCCCCCCCTATGCAATATAAAAAGAGATGGAAGGAGAGCACACAATTTTCAGGAATATAATCAAATGCAATACACATTCTAGTTCCCCCCCTAGCAAGCTTAGAGCAACCGGTATGCTTTTAAACAGGCAAAAATACCTTTACATGTGATTAGCAAAGAAGTGAAAAATATGTTAAAAATGATTTTAATTCCCTATAGGAGATTCAGGGTAGATGACAGCTACTTTGAATTAGTTCAGGTCAACACTAGCAATGATTTCTGAGGGATTATCAGGTTGAAAACGAATTTCAGCAATGCAAGCAAGAGACAGCTATTTTTTAACGTGTGGTGAGATTGAGCTAGTTTTCAATTTGCAGCACTTTTTCCGAGTGCATAAAGCGCAATTACGGAAACAAGGATCTTAGCTTTAAAATGAAAGTTAAATCTCGTTCTTAGCACGCATGGTTCAAAAGATATGGACGATTTAGTGGAGGTAGATTCTCAGAAATAAAATAAGATTCAAATGACAAATGACACTTTCACAGGTTCGAAATCACAGAATGGACACCCGATTTCTATGCAGTTCTAAATAGGTGGAAATGGGTTGAATTAGATTATTTTAAACTAAGAGATTGGTTTTGCACAGCTCTGGCTGGATACTCACTCCTAATTTTGGAAGGAATGGGCCTCGTCACAGATCTGGTCAACAGGTTTAGCTGCGGTACTCTCTGCTCTGCTGGTCTGGATCTCTGGTTCTGGCAAAAGTTCTTGGCACAGCACAGCGGTCTGGTCTGGTCAGTCTGGATACAGCTCTGCTTTATGGGACTGGCACAGGGTTCTAGGCCAGAATCAAACATCTTGCCCGGCTGTTGAATAGTTTGGTTAGGTTGCTGGATTCTGAGGCCTCTGAAGGATTGAGCTTGTGGACTAGGCCTCGCTGCTACAAGTTCTGAAGTCTGGATTCAAAGTTCTGGTTCTGGAGTCTTCTGGATTTGAAGTCTGGATTCTAAGTTCTGGTTCTGGAGTCTTCTGGCAAAGCGCTTCGCAGGAAATCAGTTTGAAGTGGAAAGTGAATGTCTCTACCTGGGTCTCAGTGGCTCTTTTTATGTCTTTTGAAAGTGGGTGGGAAGCCTTACTTTATATGCCCAACCCTCTGAGGATCCTGATAGGCTACAGGATTCTCTGTCGCCTGACTGGGGAACAGAGTTGTGAGTCATCCAGTGCTACCAATTTACAATCTATTGAAGAAACGCCCCTTTGCTTTTACTTAGAAAATGAATTTTTCATAACTGACAGGTTTCCCAGATACACATGTCGTTGAAATTACATGTACACATCACAGATTGCTTAAGGTACAGTTTGGTTCAAGGCACATGTTTCTACGAGCTTGGGTTTAGAAACGACAACATTTTGCGCCTTTTAGTGACTTTCGCCATATTGGTTTTTCCTCAAAATTTACACAGACCTGCACCCTCTCCCTGAGCATATTAATATAGGTTATCATGTCTCTAGCATAAACCCAGTGTCTGCAAGATTAATAAATCGCAGGGTTCGTTCTCAGAACATCACAGAGTTAAGCTTAGTCTCAAATTGTAGGGACATTTTTCATATAAAGAATCTCCAAATTGTAAATTTCTGTATAGAAGATACAATTTTTATAAGCAATTTAATAAACATACATTTGCCCTTAATGGAATTCACATCTGAGTCTGGGTCCGCCCCCAGGAGCTTGGCTTGACTCAGAGATCAAATGTCTTCCTTCCCCCAGAGCAACTGTTGACAATTACACCTCAAATCAGCATATCCTATTCAGCTGAAGAGTCTATTGTGTTGACTTTGGTCAGCACAGCAGGGTGCCACTCTGCATCTGGTGAACAGAAACCTGTGATCTCCTTGTGCTGTTGCTGGTAAGGGCAGGTGTGAATGCTTCCCATGGACAGAGGCCTCTTGAACTTTTAATTAGATCAGACTGCCTTCTGATGTGGGGCCTGGGAACAGTAGGTGTTAAGAATTCTCATTAACCAGCAAGGCTTTGAAGTTTCCAGCTAACTCAGGTTCCTTGTCAGCTCCTGAAAGACAGGCCTCCTGTCACAGTTTAGACCGCTAGCGCTGGTTAGTGTCGAGCGCCGGTACTGCACCCCTTTTTGGGAGCTGTCTTGAATTAATACATTTCAGATTTTGAACAGCACCAAATTTCTTTGCACTGGTTTTTGCTCTGTGTGTAGCCAAAGGATAGGGCCTGGCAATGGTCTCTTGTATTAACATTAACAGAGGCAAAAATGGATGGCAACCTATTTTTCATGTTTTCCCTGTGCATTTTCTGGGGAGTTCTGGCCATCATGATGTTTTCAATGCCAGTAATTCACAGTTCTGTGGTAGGGCTTGGATGCATGGGTAAAAACATCCCACATTACGGGTGAGGACATTTGGATTACACTTCACAAATTTGCCAAACTGTCGTCAGTATATGTAAACCATTGTCTGGAGTTTTAACAACATGCGAAAATCAGAGTGTGACGTTACTACAAGCTACTGTTATACAACCTGATCTCCATGCGATCGAAAGTCTGGATGTTCCTAGACTATACTCGCCGGCTTTAATTGCCACTGGAATTGCGGAATCTACTGACTCTACTACACCTATAACATCATTTGTTGAGCAGTCAGAGGTAATTGAGAAAAATTATGAAGGTAATTGTATGCTTACACATGAAAAAACACCTATGTGTAAGAAGTTGTATGTGGTTGATATGCTCGCACAAAAGTAGTTTTCGTGTGCAGCCGCTCATGCAAGACAAAGACAGAGACCATAATGAATTATATACTGGATGTAATTCTCAAAGCCATGCTAGAGGTCATGAAGAAGACTCGCTCACCAGAGGCATGTCCTTACCAAATAGGGCATTCACGACATATGTGGGAGACTCTTCCATGACCATGGCAAGTAATCAAGTACAGGATCATGACATCTTAGTACCCGAAACACAAATGAACATTGATAATGTGACTGGTTTGGTAACAAATGCGCCAGATGAGACAAGTCTGTCGGTATCACCAATATTTATCCCAAGGCCCTCAATGCAGGATATGAATTCAACTACCTCTTCGGAGGAGTCATACATAAGACGTACACCTACACCTTCCTTTGGATTTAAGAATACTAATATTCCATCATATGAGATTACAGTTGCAGCCATGAATATGGGCAATTTTAGCCTAACAAAAATTCACAAGCATATAGAAAATAAAGTCGAACAAAGTGTGGCAACTATGAGCACCTTTCACGGCAACTTTGAACAAATATTTGCAGAATTCAAGTAAATCTGAGATTATCAGATATGAAAAAAGATATAATTAAAGAATTGTCCTCTTCAAAAGTCACTTGTGAATGTAAAAGTGATATACAAGTTCCCACGGTGAAACTCGGGATAGGTCTGATAGACATTGATACTCATTTAGAGAATAGTCAGGTATATATAGCTGCACTAAAGGATTGAATTCAGGTTGTTGGGTCAGCTTGCACGGTTCAACCGACAATTGTAGAGGAAGAGGCTGCTGTACCTCACATGAGCTCTACTTTTAGTGTTGATGAAGAACATAGTGTGATTGAGATAGAACCTAATAGCATTCTGGGAAATGATCTGATATATGATATGTTCTATCAACGTAAGGGGTGTGGGGGGAGGGCAGATGTAAACAAATGAAAAAAACTAAAAATCAGATAGCCCCCAAAAACACAAAGCAATCAACAGGGAAACGCAAATTTATAAAATATCTAACAACGCCTCAACACAATAAGAGATCTAAAGAAATAAGATAAACCATACAAGAGCAAAGTATGTGAGCATGCGAGAGATATTGATGAACAGCCAGAATTGGTACAAAATCTAAGCTTGCTATCGGACAAAGAACAGGATGGAAATATGAGCATTTTGTTGAATCTAACTACACATTATGTAACGATTGAAAGTCTTGATTTGGAATTCACTCAAACTGAGTCTGTCCCCATTCAGAGTCTTGACCTCGTAAATCCTAATAATGTGCCTGAGGTTGAGCAGTTCCAACCCTTGGCACAAAAAAGGTCCAAATACAGTATTAATGAAAGGGAGCAGAATAGAGAAACATCAACTAAAAGAAATAAGAACGGTAGAACTGTATTTGAGACCTGTGAGAAAGATTTGAAAAGAAACAAAGCGCATACTGGAGTGGCCAAAATCCAAGTAAATGAACAATTGATTGTAAGAATGGTAGGCAGAAGACACAGAGATGCTTTTCCAAATAGGTCCAGTTTGTTAGCAGTTTTCCATACCATTAGGTCGCTGCGTGCGATAAGATTGCGGGATATAGAAACTGTTACTATCATCAGAAATAAAGGATTGGACACTGTGATTATATATGTAACATCTTTAATAGTCAGACAACGTATATGGTCAGAAACAGAGAATATAAGTGCAAATGGATACGAGATTCAAATAAAAAAAACACACAATACAAAAGAGGAATCAAACCAGCCGACATGCTGAATTAGATAACATGGAACAGTCATCACAATTTGATGGCAAAAAAGAAACACTGTTGATAAATTGCCAAAGCACCATAGGCAGTTTCCAAAGAGAGGTCTATTATAAAGATGAGAAATCGAGCCTGGTCTGGGATCACCCCGCAAGATGGAAATGTCGCAATCAAGAGCAGAGACCAAACACAAGATGCAGGGTTAGCATACAGATACAAGTCTGAATTCTTTTTTAAAATTGCCATCTGAAATACTAGAGGTCACTCGCACTTGATGCAGCCGGGCAATTTGAATATATTGGATAATTATGACTTAATATTACTCCAGGAGACCTGGATCACTAAGGAGCCTGTCTGGCCAAATCGCCAAATGTGTTGGGTGCCAGCCATAAAACAGCCGAGAGGCAGACCTATGATGGGCCTACTAGGGGCATTAAAAATTAATTTGCCAGGGTATTTGACAAAGTGGAAGAATCCATACCCCGGTTTACAATTACTTAAGTATGAATCACTTAATCCTTGCAATTCAATGGTAATCATAAATGCCTATTGGAATCCTGTAAATATTACAGATGACAATTTATTTTAATTGGTTAGTAGATTCTTAGACGATATACAGTCCCGACCATCTCCATGATAATAATAGCAGGGGATCTAAACACGCACTGAGTGAATAACGGAAAAAAACGTTTGACAAAGCGAGCAGATAAATGGTTGAGAATCATGAAAGATCAAAATATGGTAATGTTAAATGGATGTATTTAAGGGGATGTCCCACCCCAACCAACGTGGCAGAGAGACCACGCGAGAGCCATCATCGATTATGCCTTTGTATCTAGGCAATCATTACAGAAACAGTACGGGATTTAAACATTGTTTCTACAGATTGAAGCAATTATAATTTACTAGTTATAACATGTGTTATGGCAAAAAAGGAGTCTACTAAATACTACAGTCATGAATTAAATGTTAACCAGGGACTTAACTGTATCAAATGGACAGTGGACAAACTGGACAAATTATTACATAACTTGATACAAAGAACACAAAAGCATTATGTAGATGTGCTCCATCCATTTCAATCTGTAGACAATGAAAATCATCATTCCAGAGAAAGGATGATAAAAGCATATGACCTTATTAAAAGAGATAAAAAAAAAGGGAAAAGAGGAAAGCCATTAGAAACATCATAGCCGAGAACATCAATGACTATAAGAAACCATCTGTAGCAATAAATACAAAATATAGAAATTTCATCAAACAACATCGACTTTTTAAAATTCAATCCGACAGTGAATGCATGTTGCGTTCGCTTGCTAATAAATCTAGTGCTCAGATATGGGCCCTGTTAAAAGATGGAGTCAAGACAGATAACACTGCATGTCATAAATGCCATTGGCGAAGATGGATGGGTGAGGCATTTTATCAAATTATTCTACAAAAAACCTCTAACACAGGAAGTACTGATTGTAAACAAGCTAGAAGAAACTAACTAAGAGATTGAGAAATTAACTCGAGATTACCCGGTATGGAAATAACAGTGGCGGTAAATCCGCCGCCACCGTTGTTTCCATACCGGGTAATCTCGAGTTCTGCAGGCGGGAGGTGTCATTCCCGCCAGGTCTGACCTGGCGGGTTTAACACCACCCGCCTGCAGGCGGACGTGGAAACACCAGCACCATCACTAGATGGTGCCGGTGTTTCCACTTCCCCATTCCCAATGAGTCCTATGGGACTCAATGGGAATGGGGATTTACCGAATTCCACCTCCGGATTCCCGGGTCACCGGGGTCGTGATGCCCCGGTAATTCCGGGAATCACGGAGGCGTAATGAGGCCCATAGAAGCCATAATCAGAAAATTGAGCACCTCTAAGGCCCCTGGACCTGATGGCATTTTGAATGCAACTCTTAAATTGCACCCAGAAAAATTGTCAGTAATATTGCATCAGATCTACCGAGAAGTATATAGAACAGGGGTAATACCTAACTCCTGGAAACAGTCCATAATTTTTCCAGTTTTTGGCTCCTTCAGTTTTTAAGACGGGTGACCGAATGAGCCCTGAAAATTAGACCTCGAGCATTGATGGACTCAGCCGGATATATGGCAAGATCATATTGACTGACTTGAACAAATGGCTTAAGTTGAATAACTTGTTAGATACCAGTCAGGAAGGTTTTATATCGGGTGTGGGAACAGCTCCTAACTTACATATAGTTACAAGCCTTGAAACAACAAGCATTACATAAGAAAACGTCACTATATATGGCTTTTGTAGATTGCAAACAAGCATTTGACACAGTGTTTAGACTAATGCAATGGAATAAATTAAAACTTGCCGGATGCCCGGCATATCTGCTTAATGAAATACAGCAGCTATACATGGGGACCTCTGTTAAAATAAAATTTAATAGAAAAGGCCTGTTAACCGAAGCAATAAAAACAAATGTTGAATTGAAACAGGGATGCTTGCTAGCATCCACTCTTTTTAATTTCTATATCCGAAATATAAAAAAGTACCTTAATAAAGTTAGATCTTTTCCATCGAGATTCCATCGAGATTCAATAAAGATGTGATCAAATATTTGTTATATGCTGACGATTTATTAATCACAGACCAAACGCTGATAGGGTTAAGCAGAATGTTACATGCATTGGAAATGCATGCAAAAGATAATAACCTTAAAATTAACTCGACAAAAACAAACATACTTATAAAATCGGTAATAATCAAGTCTCTAACAATAAATTGGGAAAGCGATCATATTGCAGGTGAAACAATCGATTCTAAGTGATCCGACCATGGCCGATTTTGCGGCAGCCGGAAAGTTCGCATGAGAAGGATGCGAACTACTAAAAGGTTGCACCTTTCTCATGCGAACACACTTACATGCTACGGGGGCGGCAGGGGTGTCCCCCGCAACATCCCGCTCACTATACTTTATACTATAGTGAGCGGGTGTTGCAGGGGAATCCCCTGCAGCCCCTGTTTTTTTGTTTTTTTTCCATGGGTGTGCTGCAGGGGGGACCTCCGCAACACTCCGCTCACTATACCACACAATATAGCGAGCGGGGTGTTGCGGGGGACAGCCCCGCAGGTCCTGCAGTCTTTTTTTAATTAATTTTTTTACCTACCTGCAATGCTACCACCAAAGGTTCAAACTTTTGGTGTTCGAACCTTTGGCGGTAGCATCTTTCGGTCTTATTGTACGGTCGTCCCTTTATTTTCGGTCCGATCATACAATCCCGAAACAATCAAGGTTGTTAAACATCATAAATATTTGGGAGTGAATGTTAATGATAGCCGGGCTGATGTGCCATATAAAGAAGTACTTAAGACCAAGATGATCATGCTCCATTACCAAAGCAAATTAATTCAACAAAAATACGGAACATTTTCAAGCAAAGACATCATTATGTATAACAGACAAAAAGTAATTCCTACAATTATGTATGGAGCTTCCAGTAAGATGACCGGTGATCAACCAAATTGGTTGTACCTGGAGGGTCTGTATTGGACGACCATATTGAAATTGGCAAAAAGTTTTCCGGTGTCAGTAATACAATATGAACTAGGGCTCATATCTCTCAGAGCTTTTGCTAATTAGAGCTCATTGATAATGTATGAAAAAAGCAAAATGGAGGAACGATATAAAAACACTGCGATTGGCATAATCTCTCAGACATGTTTAATAATTGGAAAACTAGATGCAGAGAAAATATGGCAGAAGCAGGAATTAGTGAATGGCAACTAACAAATAACCCAGTGAGAGCAAACAAGAAGTACGACTGGATTAAAACAAGAAATTAATGTGAGAGGTACAAGTGTTTTAAAAAAGGATATTTTCATCATAAAAAACATAATGAGGTTCCAAAGTATATGAAAAAACACCAGAACAGCCAATATAGGATAGAGATTAGGGGTGTCACGGTATTAGTTTTATGACGGTACAATAACCTTCTTGCCAAATGACGGTATATCATGGTTATCGCGGTATAGCAGGTGGAGTTAACTAATCTTAACAAATATTTTCTAAAAGGTCATAAATTGTCAGATTTATCATCACAAACAAAACCAGGCACCCAGGGCCAGAATTGGGCTTTTCAACATACTTTCCACTGAAATGCCACCCCTTGCTTCCACCAAACACAAACACACGTGTGGAGAGGAGGAGGGGCGGGGGGGAGCCCTGCTGCGCCTGGCAAAGCAAACTGAATAGCTTTTCTTAAGTGGTCATTTCAGATTTTAGCCCCCCCACTGGCTACTGGTGAAGATGAACATGTTGCCATCTTGATAACCTGCATGCCACAGATCAATGGAGTCTGATGGTAGTATACGCTTGTGCGCATACGCACACGCACTCTCTCTTTACGTTACAGCCTTTAGTTTACTTGAGGGCCAAAAGGTGTTCAGTAATCACGGACATGTTACACTTTGGTATAGCAGCAGGGAATACCCACAGTGATGAGTACATTTCGCACTGTGACTTATTATATGTAAATTCAATGATGGAACCAGGGAAATCCCCCATTGTCATATGTTTAGAAAACATTATCCATTATAAATATATAAACCCCAAACCGCCAACCCAAAGTAAACCCTTTTCCTTCTTGGCACTGTATTTATTCTTCCTATTGCTAACATATTGATTTTGTGTCAGGCATGTGTGGTTTATGGAATGGCATTAAAAACTGCTACAACTGAAACTACTTGGCAGACGGCACATCCAACAGTGCAATACCAAGACTGCACAGCACTTGCTTACTGCAGCCTTTCCAAATCAGATTGAAAAGCACACTTAACGGTATGAACGGTATAAACAATGTGACGGTTATTATTATTCAATTAAGTGGTTCACGGTATCTTTAACGGTATACCGTAATACTGTTACATCCCTAATAGAGATGATGAGATTTAGATTTGATTTAGTTCCAACTGGATGGGACAAGAAAGTAAATAACAATTGCAGATTTTGAAAAGATGACACAGAGCCAGAAACACTAAAGCATGTTATGCTAGAATGTAAAAAGCTCAACATATTAAGGCATGAATTATTTATGAGATTTTAAGGAATACATCTCCCTCAATCATGAAAGTATGCGGGCGATTATGTGCGATGCACAACAGAAATCTCTGTATATCGCGATTATTGGTTACTGGATAAAAATAGGATTGATTGAAACTTCAAAAATGTATTTTAGCTAACACTAATAGACATTTGCTCACCAAGAATGATCTATGCATTAATAGTATTTTAAATAAAACAATAATGTTATGGGTTGTATATATGTCAGAAGAGTAGCAAAGAAAATGGTATGTTTTTTCATTGTTTTTGATTATTGTAATATGTTTAGATATGTTTTTGGATTTTATCTTGGATTTTATGGGAAAATGTTTTAGTATATTTGTAAAGTTGTATTCAACTAAATGAAAAAAAAAAATCTAATATGATCCTAACAGCACAAAGTGGTTTCTCTGTGACCTTAGTAAAATCCCGGATGAAGCAAATGATTTAGGAAATCAAACAACATACTTCTGTCCAATGACGTTAAACAAAATTGCGGAAATACCATGGGGCTTCAGATAGACTGAGCCTCTCTTGGTGTCATGACTGCAGACCCTGCATTAGTTGCAATATATGCTAGTGCACCATGTTTGCCAAACACCATTGCCGCACTCTGATGGGCCATCTGAGAGGCTACTTGATGCCCAGCCAGTGAACGATGATCCTCAGAGTATGAACACATTTGGCATTAAATCCATGCAGGCCTTAAACAAACATGAAGCGGATATTTGCCAATTGGGTCTAGAGCTGCACCTCATGGAACCACATCTCATCCTCCCATGTAATCTCCTTTCAGCCATGATGATGTGGCTAATAGGCCACTTGCCCTTCAACAAGAGGTGCCAATGCCTGGTGCCACTGCCTGGATGTCCTCTAGAGCAGGCCTTGAGGGGATGTGGGGCACGCAGTGTAGAGGGGCACTACTGGAGGGGTCTTCAGGTTGAGGAATGGGTCCATGTGATTCGGCACATCTGAAGCCTCACATTGCTCCTCCTCTGGGTCATTGACCAGCACATGCAGATATTTTTTATGTCAGTGGCCACATCAAAACATGTCCACTATTAACATGTCACTGTCTTGATCATCACGCCATCCTAGCCTCAAAGATAATACCCTCAACCACAACAAACACCCCACTCAGTCACCATGCACTTGCAACATTTTGCATCCCAGCTTTCACCTATGCATTTGGTTGACTCAATGCTCATGTAATGTTGCTTTTTTAATGGCACTCTGGACGGTAGGGAGGGAAGCCTCCCTAACTGCTCCTCACCTGTGTCCTGGTTTCGGATTCCAACAGTTGAGGTAAGTATCATGGCAACCATTGCATGATTATTGAGGGTGATTATTTCCATAATGACAGTGATTCGCTAGTGCCACATTCTTCTTCCAATTTTACCCATAGCATGGCGAGTTGTGAATATATAAACAAAAGGTATGCCAAAAGTAACAAATTTAAGTAGATTTGACCGTTTTTAAAGAGCATATAAATGCTACAATACATCAAACAAGGCAAACATCTCCTACATCAAAAGTTATTACAAGATATGCATTCCCAACATATACCACACTACAACATGCATTCCCAACATGTACCACATTACCACTGCTTTTCTAATAGTGTTATCAAAAACATTATTTACAATGCAACATTTGTAATGTTCACATAGAATTTACACAGTGCATACGTAAAAACATGTAAACGTGTTTTTTCCTTACTTTCACAAGCATTCAGAATTAATGTTGAGATTTTTTTTTCCTGTTTTATTTTCATTTTACTTATAACAACAAAACATGAAATAACAAAGAAATTCGTAGAAAAAACTATATACATAATTACAAACACATAAATACCCCCCCTTTGCCAGGTACACATCATATAATATGAAATTGTCAGAATCAATACAATGTCAGAAATTTGCCCCAAATTTTCATAAACAACCCATTCTTGCCTTGTTTCCTATATATACATTTTTCCACATCCGCCAGATCAAGCATTTCTATCAACCAGTCCTCTTTTTTTAAAGAAATGTCAGATTTCCAATTCCTAAGGATGATTTTATTTCCCATCATGGCTCCCCTAAATAACCACTTCTTTTGGCTTTGAGTGAGTATGTCTAAGGTAGCATCATTTCCCAGTATTAAGGTCTCAAAATCAAGACCTATCGGTTCATCCAAGACCTTTTCCATCACCACACCAATCTCATTCCAAAATTCACACACCTTCCTACAATCCCACATCATATGTTCCAGTGTACCAGGTTCACAAATACAAGCCCAACACTCAGAGTCATCTTTCAAACCTCGCTTCCATAATCTTTCAGGTGTCCAATAAACCCTGTTTAATATCTTTATTTGTCTCGTTTTCTCAGTCAAACCCAGGGAACAAAATTTGACATTTGCACACATCCTTGTCCATGTCTCCACTGTAATTTCAGAGCCACTTCTTCGACTCCACTCGTCTCTGAGCTGAACATTGTCTTTATATTCACTCACTATTTGTTTGTACACCCGGCTAGCTAAGCCACCTTCACCTACCAACGACTTTCTTGTAAGAAAATCCAAATTCAAACTCGCCTGGAAATCAATCTCACCAACTGCAATCTTCAATTTCCTGTAATCCGAAAACCTGAAATGTTCAATATGAAATTGTTGTTGCAACTCTCTAGCACTCATCCATTTCCCCTCCTTAAATAAATCATCAATCCAACTCACACCACCCAAAAACCAGTCTGCCCAGAATAGCGTCTTATTTTCCAATCTAATAGAGGGATTCAACCACAATGACGCACCAGGATCTCTACATGCATCCACACCCAGCAAACCATTGAATTTCTTCCAGGAGTTTCTCAGACAGACAGTCAATGGGTCCTTCACACTCTTCACTCTTGATTCTTTAGTCAATAAGGCTCTCGGTGACAGAGGACCATTACAACTTGCTTCCGCCACAGCCCATTCATCAGGTATCGGTGCCAAGAAATCAATTATGAAGTCACAAATAAAGGTGATAGGCTCTAAAGTTCGGCACTCCTAGTCCACCTTTCTCCACTGATAATTGTAGTTTCCATAAGCTCAATCTAGGTGGTTTCTTGTCCCACAGAAAACCTTAAATATTACTGTCCAATTCCTTCCAGTACCGAGTATCTATATTCAGTGGGATCATACTCAAGATATAGTTGATCCTGAGGGTCGATACCATCTTTAAAGCATTAACCTTCCCCCATAGTGAAAGACTTAATAAACTCCAACGTTCCAGATCGTTTTGAAAATCCTTACAAATTGTATTCATGTTCACCCTCACCAAATCACTAATCTTTTGAGTAATCCAGATACCAAGATACTTCATTTTATCCGGGCACCATCTAAACCCTAGATTAGACACATAACGTTTATTACAGCAAGGTACCAGGGGCATCACCTCCGACTTGGTCCAATTTACTTTATATCCAGAGACGGTTTGAAATAATCTCAAAATTTCCATTAGAATTGGTAGTGACTATTCCAAGTCTCAGAGAACCAGAAGAATATCATCAGCATATAACCATATTCTTTGTTGCCTTCTCCAACACAACAGTCCTTTTATACAGGGATCATCTCTAATCATAGCTGCCAGGGGCTCAATCGCAATAACAAATAGCAATGGGGAAAGAGGACACCCCTGTCTTGTCCCTCTTTCCAATTTGAAAGAAGCCGAACGTCTACCATTGGTGTTAACTTCAGCTGTAGGATCTGAATATAGTAGCCTAATCCATTGTCTGTATTTTGCCCCAAATCCCATTTTTCCAAGAACCAAAAAGAGGAATGCCCAATCCACTCGATCAAACGCCTTCTCCACATCCAACGAGAAGACCGCTGCTCCATCAAACGGATCAGTTGCTTTATCGATCGTGTGAAACAGCCTTCTAATATTACTTGATGTCTTCCTACATTTCACAAATCCCGACTGATTCTCATTGATCAGGGCCGGTAGAAGATTTTCCAGTCTAATAGCCAAGACCTTTGCCAGAATCTTATTATCCGTGTTAATAAGACTAATCGGCCTATAACTCGCTGGAAGTGTCTCATCCTTCCCCTTCTTAGGAAAAACAGAAACCGTTGCGTGTCTAGTAGTGGTCGGTAAAAGACCATTTGCCAAAGAAGCCACATATACGTCCTTTAGCAATTCAAGGGCCGAGTCCGGCAACAGCTTGTAAAACTCAACCGGAAAGCCATCAGGCCCTGGCGACTTTCCCACATTCAATCTATTAATAGCCCCTTTGATCTGATCTCATCCAATGTCAACTCCGCCTCAAGTAGCTGAGAATCATCATCCGAAAGTCTCGAAACATTCACCTTCTCAAGAAAGTCTTCACCCCCAATAGACCTATCGGATTCTTTCCGGTATAAATCAACATAATAGTCCTGAAAGATGTTGTTGATCTCTTCCGGATGGAAGGTGATCCGTCCATCTTTGTCTTGGATTGACGCAATAGAAAGTTCCGATTCAGCCTGTAGGCCAGCCATCGGTCACACTTCTCTCCTTTCTCAAAATACACACATTTCAAGTTGTGGTATTTCCGTTCCGTCCGCTCCTCAATTATATTCTTCAGTTCCCTTTTCAATTTCAACATTTCGGCCATACCAACCAAGTCACAGGGATCTGCCATTATCCTCTTAGACAAAACACTAATTCTCATTTCCAGGTCCTTTTGTCTAGTAACATATTTCTTATTTAAACCAGACGTTAAATTAATCATATAGCCATGCATGGTACGTTTGAAGGCTTCCCATACAATCTCTGGCCTCAAATCGCCCGTGTGATTTTCAGATATGTAAAATTCTATTTCGGTCCTCATTTTTTGCACTTCCTCAACCATTTGTAAAACTGCAGTATTCATTCTCCAAGTATAATGTGTCTGCTTCTCACAAACCATTTTAATACACATTGTTACATGTGCGTGGTCAGTCAGAAGAATAGTACCAATTTCACTTGTCCTATGATTCTCGGTCATTTTCCCAGCTGTCAATAACATATCTAGTCTAGAATAAACCGAATGTGCCCCTTAGTAGAAACTATATTCTTTAGTAGACGGGTGTTCCAACCTCCAACAATCTTGTAGGGCATGTTCCTGAAGCAGGTTTTTTAAAGATAGATAGTGACGGTCAGTCTGCTTACTCTTCACTGATACACTTCTATCCAAATCTTTATTCAAAACAGTATTAAAATCACCACCCAGAATAATATTATCTGTACCTAAATCTTGTAACGATTGAGCTACTTTCCTATAGAATGACCCATCATCTACAGATGGGGCATAAATATTACACAAAGCCACAATACACCCCTGGATATTAACCAGTAGTGCCACCATTCTTCCTTCCCGATCTGACCATTCACGCAATACCTTTATTGGCAAATTTCTTCGAATCAATATCGCCACTCCCCTTGACCGCGTGGAGAAGGAGGAGCCGTAGACCCTCCCAACCCAACCTTTCTTAAGGTTTCCAACTTCATCTTTAAGAAGATGTGTTTCCTGAATAAAACAAATGTCACTTTTCAATTCTCTTAAATAGGTCATAACCTTCATTCTTTTTTGGAATTGTTTAATCCATTAACGTTCCATGTAACCACACGTAGGTCACTGGCCATTCCCTTCACCCTTACATTCATGTTAAAATTGCCAATGAAAAATGTCTCGGTCAAACGTAGAAACCCAGACAAACGACAATCAGATGTGTACCTGAACCCCCCCCTTCTGAAATAGAAGCAAGTCAGCAACAACAGAAATATTTGACAAACTATGTATAACATTTTAACCAGTCCAGTGTCCTGGACACCTCTCCTATAAACTAATGAACATTTTAAACTAATATACAAACAGCCAAAAACCCATATATTAGACAAACATCACCACTTCAATATCAGATTCAAAACTCATTAATCACATTAAAGACACTCCCCCTCATTCACACCAATAGCTATAAAAACTCAACGACTATATAAACTCTATGATACTCAGACCATATCAACCAAATCAAACTCAGGTAGCCACAATTCCCCCATTTTAGCAGCAGATGTTAACAGCACCACTCAAACCCAACAATCTCATTCCCCTTTCTTTCAGACCCGCCTATCATCATTCCAGTAACAACCGAATCCTTGAGTGTATATTCGAGTTATTGCATTTAAGTACTAGAATCAATGGTGGTGCACGGGTCAAATTCCGTGTTGTCATGCAATCTCACATTCTCAGCTCGTGTCCATATGCAGTCTCCTCACCCCGACATCTGGACCAACATGAAAGTCAATCCGACCACCACTGATCTCCGTTTTCCAAGATATACCATATTATAAATAGCAATGCATTTCAGCAAACATTAAACCTCCACCTCAGAATTATTCAAGTTTTTCTTCTATACGTCCTTATGCAAACATAGCGACGACTATATTTGAATTAATGAACCTTAAATATAATTGAATAAATTTGAGAAAGAACATTAGTAATTAATTATAAACATTCCTGAAAAATGTCTAAGACTTGCAAGAGATACTAATAGATCATGCAAAACATTAACCATGAAAAGACAAGTGTAAAAATAAATAAATAAAAATAAAAAATAAAAATTACGCCCAGCCCATGACTAACTGTACCAATTTCTTCATTACTACATTACTTCCGCGTATACTTCTACGCTTATAACATGTATCTAATTAAGCATGGTCTTTTGTTAAATCCAAAGCCACCAAAGGAAATGGATGGAAGCCGCAGGGAAATGGAGATGAGAATGGTAAATCCCGAGAGAGAGAGTGGAATGTATGTTGAAGGGAGACTGTCTCTTAGTTAATAAGATACTCATGCAGAGTAATCGGCCTATATTATAAGATACATTTTATGTAATTTTGGGCTCCACATTGAGGGCTAGCATTACTAGAATATCATATACTACAATGAGATCTCATTCTTATGTATAATCGTGGGGAGAACACAGGAGATATCCCATCACTGTTTACCTGCGTATTCCATCACCCCCCCTCCCACACATCGACTTGATAGCCCAAACGAACCATGAGTGGACAGAGCCATCATCACCCCCACCCCAACGTATAGGAACTCACACCAGGAAAGCTATGCACACCCTGAGCGTGGAAACACCTACAGTAAAGGCATCTATTCTGGGGAAGACACATAGCAATGACATGACTGACTTTGGCCCTAATGTTGTTTAGCTAGGGATATTGTATAGACTATGACGCTGTAGATTGTAATCCATAACTCTAAAGCCATCCATGTTAAGAATATATTAAAGAGGGAGATATGCAGTTCTAACCGGTTAAGATATAACAGTAAACGAACAGCTAACAATACCAACAAGTTCCAAAAACTTCGAAATAATTAAAAAAAAATATATAAAAAAAATTATACAAGATTCATAAATAAAATAAATAAATAAATAAAGAAGTAAATAAATGTTTCTTGTGAAGTTCCAGCGCAGAACCAGGTAATGTATGATTAGTAGATCGGTGATATCGAAATGAATTTCGCAATTCTGCATTGGTATTCACATCAAATGAGGACCCCACCTCCTCAAAAGGTAATAACCTCTATGCAGAAATGAATATATAAATAAAAACTGGTTGTCACTCTATACGGTCATAGATGACACACACTTCACCAGAAAGTAGTTTTCACATTTCAGACTGGGGGTATTACCCCAGCATCCTCATGTCATGTAACCCCCATTTCGTGGTCATAGCAAAATGAAAACATCAGTGAACATCAGAAATCACTGGAAACAAACCACTCCCACAGAAATCCACTCTTATCCGAGAGCACCACACATTCAGATTCCCCTGCAAAGAAATACAACAAGACTATGGATAAGCCAGCAAGGCTGAGGTCAGCAGATGATGCAGACAGGATCAACGTATGCAAAAGGTATGCCAAAAGTAACAAATTTAAGTAGATTTGACCGTTTTTAAAGAGCATATAAATGCTACAATACATCAAACAAGGCAAACATCTCCTACATCAAAAGTTATTACAAGATATGCATTCCCAACATATACCACACTACAACATGCATTCCCAACATGTACCACATTACCACTGCTTTTCTAATAGTGTTATCAAAAACATTATTTACAATGCAACATTTGTAATGTTCACATAGAATTTACACAGTGCATACGTAAAAACATGTAAACGTGTTTTTTCCTTACTTTCACAAGCATTCAGAATTAATGTTGAGATTTTTTTTTCCTGTTTTATTTTCATTTTACTTATAACAACAAAACATGAAATAACAAAGAAATTCGTAGAAAAAACTATATACATAATTACAAACACATAAATACCCCCCCTTTGCCAGGTACACATCATATAATATGAAATTGTCAGAATCAATACAATGTCAGAAATTTGCCCCAAATTTTCATAAACAACCCATTCTTGCCTTGTTTCCTATATATACATTTTTCCACATCCGCCAGATCAAGCATTTCTATCAACCAGTCCTCTTTTTTTAAAGAAATGTCAGATTTCCAATTCCTAAGGATGATTTTATTTCCCATCATGGCTCCCCTAAATAACCACTTCTTTTGGCTTTGAGTGAGTATGTCTAAGGTAGCATCATTTCCCAGTATTAAGGTCTCAAAATCAAGACCTATCGGTTCATCCAAGACCTTTTCCATCACCACACCAATCTCATTCCAAAATTCACACACCTTCCTACAATCCCACATCATATGTTCCAGTGTACCAGGTTCACAAATACAAGCCCAACACTCAGAGTCATCTTTCAAACCTCGCTTCCATAATCTTTCAGGTGTCCAATAAACCCTGTTTAATATCTTTATTTGTCTCGTTTTCTCAGTCAAACCCAGGGAACAAAATTTGACATTTGCACACATCCTTGTCCATGTCTCCACTGTAATTTCAGAGCCACTTCTTCGACTCCACTCGTCTCTGAGCTGAACATTGTCTTTATATTCACTCACTATTTGTTTGTACACCCGGCTAGCTAAGCCACCTTCACCTACCAACGACTTTCTTGTAAGAAAATCCAAATTCAAACTCGCCTGGAAATCAATCTCACCAACTGCAATCTTCAATTTCCTGTAATCCGAAAACCTGAAATGTTCAATATGAAATTGTTGTTGCAACTCTCTAGCACTCATCCATTTCCCCTCCTTAAATAAATCATCAATCCAACTCACACCACCCAAAAACCAGTCTGCCCAGAATAGCGTCTTATTTTCCAATCTAATAGAGGGATTCAACCACAATGACGCACCAGGATCTCTACATGCATCCACACCCAGCAAACCATTGAATTTCTTCCAGGAGTTTCTCAGACAGACAGTCAATGGGTCCTTCACACTCTTCACTCTTGATTCTTTAGTCAATAAGGCTCTCGGTGACAGAGGACCATTACAACTTGCTTCCGCCACAGCCCATTCATCAGGTATCGGTGCCAAGAAATCAATTATGAAGTCACAAATAAAGGTGATAGGCTCTAAAGTTCGGCACTCCTAGTCCACCTTTCTCCACTGATAATTGTAGTTTCCATAAGCTCAATCTAGGTGGTTTCTTGTCCCACAGAAAACCTTAAATATTACTGTCCAATTCCTTCCAGTACCGAGTATCTATATTCAGTGGGATCATACTCAAGATATAGTTGATCCTGAGGGTCGATACCATCTTTAAAGCATTAACCTTCCCCCATAGTGAAAGACTTAATAAACTCCAACGTTCCCGATCGTTTTGAAAATCCTTACAAATTGTATTCATGTTCACCCTCACCAAATCACTAATCTTTTGAGTAATCCAGATACCAAGATACTTCATTTTATCCGGGCACCATCTAAACCCTAGATTAGACACATAACGTTTATTACAGCAAGGTACCAGGGGCATCACCTCCGACTTGGTCCAATTTACTTTATATCCAGAGACGGTTTGAAATAATCTCAAAATTTCCATTAGAATTGGTAGTGACTGTTCCAAGTCTCAGAGAACCAGAAGAATATCACCAGCATATAACCATATTCTTTGTTGCCTTCTCCAACACAACAGTCCTTTTATACAGGGATCATCTCTAATCATAGCTGCCAGGGGCTCAATCGCAATAACAAATAGCAATGGGGAAAGAGGACACCCCTGTCTTGTCCCTCTTTCCAATTTGAAAGAAGCCGAACGTCTACCATTGGTGTTAACTTCAGCTGTAGGATCTGAATATAGTAGCCTAATCCATTGTCTGTATTTTGCCCCAAATCCCATTTTTCCAAGAACCAAAAAGAGGAATGCCCAATCCACTCGATCAAACGCCTTCTCCACATCCAACGAGAAGACCGCTGCTCCATCAAACGGATCAGTTGCTTTATCGATCGTGTGAAACAGCCTTCTAATATTACTTGATGTCTTCCTACATTTCACAAATCCCGACTGATTCTCATTGATCAGGGCCGGTAGAAGATTTTCCAGTCTAATAGCCAAGACCTTTGCCAGAATCTTATTATCCGTGTTAATAAGACTAATCGGCCTATAACTCGCTGGAAGTGTCTCATCCTTCCCCTTCTTAGGAAAAACAGAAACCGTTGCGTGTCTAGTAGTGGTCGGTAAAAGACCATTTGCCAAAGAAGCCACATATACGTCCTTTAGCAATTCAAGGGCCGAGTCCGGCAACAGCTTGTAAAACTCAACCGGAAAGCCATCAGGCCCTGGCGACTTTCCCACATTCAATCTATTAATAGCCCCTTTGATCTGATCTCATCCAATGTCAACTCCGCCTCAAGTAGCTGAGAATCATCATCCGAAAGTCTCGAAACATTCACCTTCTCAAGAAAGTCTTCACCCCCAATAGACCTATCGGATTCTTTCCGGTATAAATCAACATAATAGTCCTGAAAGATGTTGTTGATCTCTTCCGGATGGAAGGTGATCCGTCCATCTTTGTCTTGGATTGACGCAATAGAAAGTTCCGATTCAGCCTGTAGGCCAGCCATCGGTCACACTTCTCTCCTTTCTCAAAATACACACATTTCAAGTTGTGGTATTTCCGTTCCGTCCGCTCCTCAATTATATTCTTCAGTTCCCTTTTCAATTTCAACATTTCGGCCATACCAACCAAGTCACAGGGATCTGCCATTATCCTCTTAGACAAAACACTAATTCTCATTTCCAGGTCCTTTTGTCTAGTAACATATTTCTTATTTAAACCAGACGTTAAATTAATCATATAGCCATGCATGGTACGTTTGAAGGCTTCCCATACAATCTCTGGCCTCAAATCGCCCGTGTGATTTTCAGATATGTAAAATTCTATTTCGGTCCTCATTTTTTGCACTTCCTCAACCATTTGTAAAACTGCAGTATTCATTCTCCAAGTATAATGTGTCTGCTTCTCACAAACCATTTTAATACACATTGTTACATGTGCGTGGTCAGTCAGAAGAATAGTACCAATTTCACTTGTCCTATGATTCTCGGTCATTTTCCCAGCTGTCAATAACATATCTAGTCTAGAATAAACCGAATGTGCCCCTTAGTAGAAACTATATTCTTTAGTAGACGGGTGTTCCAACCTCCAACAATCTTGTAGGGCATGTTCCTGAAGCAGGTTTTTTAAAGATAGATAGTGACGGTCAGTCTGCTTACTCTTCACTGATACACTTCTATCCAAATCTTTATTCAAAACAGTATTAAAATCACCACCCAGAATAATATTATCTGTACCTAAATCTTGTAACGATTGAGCTACTTTCCTATAGAATGACCCATCATCTACAGATGGGGCATAAATATTACACAAAGCCACAATACACCCCTGGATATTAACCAGTAGTGCCACCATTCTTCCTTCCCGATCTGACCATTCACGCAATACCTTTATTGGCAAATTTCTTCGAATCAATATCGCCACTCCCCTTGACCGCGTGGAGAAGGAGGAGCCGTAGACCCTCCCAACCCAACCTTTCTTAAGGTTTCCAACTTCATCTTTAAGAAGATGTGTTTCCTGAATAAAACAAATGTCACTTTTCAATTCTCTTAAATAGGTCATAACCTTCATTCTTTTTTTGGAATTGTTTAATCCATTAACGTTCCATGTAACCACACGTAGGTCACTGGCCATTCCCTTCACCCTTACATTCATGTTAAAATTGCCAATGAAAAATGTCTCGGTCAAACGTAGAAACCCAGACAAACGACAATCAGATGTGTACCTGAACCCCCCCCTTCTGAAATAGAAGCAAGTCAGCAACAACAGAAATATTTGACAAACTATGTATAACATTTTAACCAGTCCAGTGTCCTGGACACCTCTCCTATAAACTAATGAACATTTTAAACTAATATACAAACAGCCAAAAACCCATATATTAGACAAACATCACCACTTCAATATCAGATTCAAAACTCATTAATCACATTAAAGACACTCCCCCTCATTCACACCAATAGCTATAAAAACTCAACGACTATATAAACTCTATGATACTCAGACCATATCAACCAAATCAAACTCAGGTAGCCACAATTCCCCCATTTTAGCAGCAGATGTTAACAGCACCACTCAAACCCAACAATCTCATTCCCCTTTCTTTCAGACCCGCCTATCATCATTCCAGTAACAACCGAATCCTTGAGTGTATATTCGAGTTATTGCATTTAAGTACTAGAATCAATGGTGGTGCACGGGTCAAATTCCGTGTTGTCATGCAATCTCACATTCTCAGCTCGTGTCCATATGCAGTCTCCTCACCCCGACATCTGGACCAACATGAAAGTCAATCCAACCACCACTGATCTCCGTTTTCCAAGATATACCATATTATAAATAGCAATGCATTTCAGCAAACATTAAACCTCCACCTCAGAATTATTCAAGTTTTTCTTCTATACGTCCTTATGCAAACATAGCGACGACTATATTTGAATTAATGAACCTTAAATATAATTGAATAAATTTGAGAAAGAACATTAGTAATTAATTATAAACATTCCTGAAAAATGTCTAAGACTTGCAAGAGATACTAATAGATCATGCAAAACATTAACCATGAAAAGACAAGTGTAAAAATAAATAAATAAAAATAAAAAATAAAAATTACGCCCAGCCCATGACTAACTGTACCAATTTCTTCATTACTACATTACTTCCGCGTATACTTCTACGCTTATAACATGTATCTAATTAAGCATGGTCTTTTGTTAAATCCAAAGCCACCAAAGGAAATGGATGGAAGCCGCAGGGAAATGGAGATGAGAATGGTAAATCCCGAGAGAGAGAGTGGAATGTATGTTGAAGGGAGACTGTCTCTTAGTTAATAAGATACTCATGCAGACTAATCGGCCTATATTATAAGATACATTTTATGTAATTTTGGGCTCCACATTGAGGGCTAGCATTACTAGAATATCATATACTACAATGAGATCTCATTCTTATGTATAATCGTGGGGAGAACACAGGAGATATCCCATCACTGTTTACCTGCGTATTCCATCACCCCCCCTCCCACACATCGACTTGATAGCCCAAACGAACCATGAGTGGACAGAGCCATCATCACCCCCACCCCAACGTATAGGAACTCACACCAGGAAAGCTATGCACACCCTGAGCGTGGAAACACCTACAGTAAAGGCATCTATTCTGGGGAAGACACATAGCAATGACATGACTGACTTTGGCCCTAATGTTGTTTAGCTAGGGATATTGTATAGACTATGACGCTGTAGATTGTAATCCATAACTCTAAAGCCATCCATGTTAAGAATATATTAAAGAGGGAGATATGCAGTTCTAACCGGTTAAGATATAACAGTAAACGAACAGCTAACAATACCAACAAGTTCCAAAAACTTCGAAATAATTAAAAAAAATATATAAAAAAAATTATACAAGATTCATAAATAAAATAAATAAATAAATAAAGAAGTAAATAAATGTTTCTTGTGAAGTTCCAGCGCAGAACCAGGTAATGTATGATTAGTAGATCGGTGATATCGAAATGAATTTCGCAATTCTGCATTGGTATTCACATCAAATGAGGACCCCACCTCCTCAAAAGGTAATAACCTCTATGCAGAAATGAATATATAAATAAAAACTGGTTGTCACTCTATACGGTCATAGATGACACACACTTCACCAGAAAGTAGTTTTCACATTTCAGACTGGGGGTATTACCCCAGCATCCTCATGTCATGTAACCCCCATTTCGTGGTCATAGCAAAATGAAAACATCAGTGAACATCAGAAATCACTGGAAACAAACCACTCCCACAGAAATCCACTCTTATCCGAGAGCACCACACATTCAGATTCCCCTGCAAAGAAATACAACAAGACTATGGATAAGCCAGCAAGGCTGAGGTCAGCAGATGATGCAGACAGGATCAACGTGGCAAGGTTAGCTGGATTGTGGTGCACGAGGCACGACCATTCAGGAGAACAGAGGGATGGGCAGGACTGTCGATCCACGGTGCCTGCAGTCATATTACACTGCTGTAATGTCAAACTGAAGTCTTCCCTCCACCGCATAGTATTTGCTTTCATTGGTCATCATATTCATGAACAAACCAACTAACGTGTGGTCGAATGGGATTGCAATGTCCAGCTCTACTGCGAGGGTCCACATGCTCAGTTTAATCACAGCCATTCAAAAGCCGGCAAGAGTAATTGTTTGCGTGAGAAAAGGAAAGGTGCAAGAAAAGCAGTCTTCCAATTATAGTCAGTTTAAGCACACAACTCATGTGTGGCTGGCAGCAGCTTCAAAGAGCTTTAGGGGAGTTGGGCGTTTTTTAGCAACAAGTCCAGCAGCTTTGAGGAGTGTGCATTCTTTTAATGTCTATAGAGGTGGAATAGCATGTGCGTGGACATTTTCTTCACGGAAGGTGGTAATTTCATGCAGAGTATCCATGTAGATTGGCACTCTGCAAGCAATATCTGCCTCAGGCAATGACACATTGCACCCTTACGCACGTTTCCATAAAAGGGTCCAAAAATAGATATGCTGTTTCCTGACTCCCCCATTCATCTGAATGTGGCTGTATTGTGGCGTGAGCATCTGCTCTCATGAATTAACAAGTTCGAGGAAAAGTGGGTCCCTAAACCTACAGACTTTCTCGGAGATTCAGCCAAATGTTCTTCACTTCTAAAACGTATTCAAACGTTTTTCTCCCAGACATAGAAAAATCAATCCACAGTCTCCACACACATTGAATCTCACCTGACGGGTGTGTGCATTGCGATCCGTCCATAAAGCGAAGTAGCCACCCGACGATATGCACAGGGACCCGGCAGCACTAACGCCTTGTAGATCCTTTGCGGAATTACCTGAGCCGTCGGGTTTATGTTCGCATTATTATACGAAATGCGAACAGAGCATCCCACTTCCTGAAAGCACATAGAGGGCACGCATTAGGCATGTTAGCAGGTGCTTTCCTCTAATCCCTCTGCACTGCACAGAAAGCCTCGAATTCAACATCACGAAGGTCAGTGTTCATTTAAAAATCAGATTGTTCTAAAAGTTCAACGATTTTATCAACTCAGCGCCATTTTAACCATGAAAAATCAATTAAGGGTAATCTAATAACTAAATCAAAATCAATGTGGTGATGTTAAAGCCAAAAATAAAATACACTAAGTGCACTTATCCTTCAATGGCTCCAGCCATGCCATGGCCTCCTTAGGGTCAGATGTGCTCCTTTCACCGTCTTGAAAAGCCAAAGTCAGCAAATTAGCCCTATTTAGGAAAGGTTTTATGCCCAGAAGTCTCGCCAAATCCTTGGCCTCTTTAAATGATTTCCTGATTATCATAGTTTCTCTTGGGTAGTCAGGATACACAAATATTTGTTTACCTTTAAAATAGGTGTTTCCTTTCTTCCTTGCAGCTCCCAGAATGGCTTCTTTAGTCCTCGAGTTCAGTAGTGTGATCAAAATATGTCTAGCTCGTGGGCCAGAGCTTCTCCCCACCCTGTAGATGTTGTCTATATCTCCAGGGATCATTTGCTCACAGCCATAGCAGAACTTCAAAATTTCCAGAACCAAATTCAATAGATCTTCATTTGCATTTTCCTCGACTCCCACAAGTCTCAGATTTTTGTTCCTTATTTTCAAGTCCAGTTCCAAGGTTTTCTCCTTCCCTTTTTGAACTTCATCCTTCAAGGTGTTATAAGCTCTGAAGCTCCCTGTGATTTCCGAAGACATAGAGGCTGAGCCAGTTTCCAGGATGGTAATTCTGCTGTCCAGATGAGAGACTTTTTTGGATGCCCCCCTAACTGCAAATTGATGATTTAACATCTCCCACATCCTGGGCCACCTTTCCCAAGTCCTGAGCCATTTTAAGAAGTATAGAGTAAATGTCCTGAGTGCTAGGAACTTCATCCATCCCCGATGTTGATTTTGGCTTTTTGGGGATAGGGTTTTCAGCCACCTCAATCTTTTTCTTAGTGTTCATAATCCAATATAATCAATATATGGAGAGGGCCAGGAGCTACAGGATTATGCTGTTGAGATGTGAGCCAGACCAACCAATGCTGTTTTACACTTTATATCCAAATGTTTCTTCTGGACAAACCAACTTGGCCTAAATGTGGTCACCTATAGCAATGACATTCTACTTGCCTGGTTGCTCGATGGTCAGTCCTCCCAGACTCATTCTCTCCCTTTCTGGAACGGAGGTATTACACTGCTGGGTAGATTAAAGCGCTTGGCTTCAAGAATAGTGCTAGCTATTGCCCCAAGAAGGATGATACTTTGACATGCCATAGATCACGCCAAGCATTCTTCGGGGCATGGCTTGTGAGCAGCTACGCAGATGGGGTTACTCCCACACTTCTGGTGGGAAGACTCAAAGAAGCCACAGGGGCAAGCACGTTCCCAATATGCTTGTTCCCGCTATCTGAGGATCACATTATGCCACAGATCACTCAGCAGCCTCCTGCATACCTGCAAGAAACCACCAGCCGTCGTCTTGTTCCACCGGCCTCCATTCTACTAGACCCTTGCTCCACTCCCCACACAGCAGGAGTCCTGCTCCTGGCATACCTGGGCCCCCATTCTCTGGTTTAATCTGCCCTTGCGCTGCCTTTCCTAGGCAGCAGTGACTTCTGCCATACACAGCCACTGTCCTTTTCTCCTTGCCCAGATTGTGCTCTGCCTTTTGTTGTGCTACATTTATGACGCTGTGAGGCAGCCCATTCCTGTATCCTGAGAGATATTAGTAAGTCATGATGAGGATGTGGATTTTTTCCATTGGAAGAACTGGATTTGAATTGTATATTAATTGTTAAGCAGGAACAATGCATGTAAATGGTTCTGAGACTCACACATAAGCTAAACAAAATGCAAAAGTACAAAACAATAAAGAGCTAATTAAATATAACACCTGTGTAAAAGGTAAGTTGTTAAATAATTCCTAAATAATATAAGGCGAGGAATCAGGAGGAGATACATAGAAGGCTTCTTGGAACAATAAATAGCACTAGTAGAGAATCTACCAAACCTGAAAAGCTCATAGCAGAGTTAATCTTGACTTTTTAAGATAAAGGTCCCCGCACATATCCAGATTATAGACGCCGGTTAACTTTGGATACACAAATTAATTGCCTCATGGACTGTGAGGTATATTATTTGAATTGAATTATATATTCTAC
Organism: Ambystoma mexicanum; assembly: GCF_040938575.1. NCBI lineage: Eukaryota > Metazoa > Chordata > Amphibia > Caudata > Ambystomatidae > Ambystoma > Ambystoma mexicanum. The sequence goes on along the minus strand of NC_090921.1, from coordinate 341,035,314 downwards.
GGTATTGCAATACCACTAATGTAAAACCCCCTATTGATATAGTCCAACCCCACAATTCCAAGAAAGAAACAAGTGTTTTGAAAACTCAAATGTATTTAAATACATTTGAAAAGGTTACTCTAGTCAAAGATGGTATCCAGCTTTATGCAGGGAAAGCCACTGCAATATTACTAAATCACAGACAGCTTATGCACAAAAACCAAAATATCATGTCTGCCCAAAAAAACATTTTTTATCAGCCATTGCAAAACCCTGTAAATGTATAAACTATGTGCAGGAGATTTGAATGTAGGCAAAAATCAACTGCATCAGACTCCTACAGGTTTAGATTAGAAAAACAAGAATCTCGGCAGTCTTCACAACCTTGGTTTACCCACCCAATATAAGATAATGTTGTGTGATTGTATTTACTATGAGTGCCTTTGTCCTTTACAATAATGAGCAGAGAGATTTTTACCTTAGCATTTTATACGAGCTGGGAAATAATACATTGAATCTCCCTTTGCATTTCCAAATCTTTTAAAATGATCTATGGCTCCCACAGGCGGCAAATCATGCTTTAGTACTCTATAAGACTATGCAACTTCGTGACCGATCCACAGTCTGCATTGACGAATGTGTTTGGGGAAGCACAAAGGTAGATTTTATCAGTCTATTTTACAAAAACTACACGTTATCCGTGCAGGAATGAAGGGAGTGATACACTACACACCACACAGAAATGCAAACAATTTTCCTAGAATAAAGTATGACTGTATTTAATTACAATGAAAAGCACAGCATATATTATTTTACAGTGCTCCCATGCCTACTGGAAATTAGGGTCCACAGACCACGCTCTTTTTTTGATTTTTACTAATATATACAATTCTGCTGGTAATTCGTTAACTCCATGCCAAAAGCACAGTGTACTTGTGCCCTGCTGCATCAGTAGCCTGATCCACGCCTGCTGTACTCGTGGCACAGAATCGGTTCATCAGCCAAATGACTGCAGCACAGGATCGGCGTTTAAGATATGCCCTTTGTACCAAAGCTACGATGGTCATAAGTAACTCATGCTGGTAGCAGGGTAAACTCTGCCTGATATTATGATCACTGCCACATTCAAATTGATATTGCACATGTGTCAGCTCCTCTGAGTCAGCTCTGCTGTGGAAGGTGATGTGTATTCTGGTCAGCCGGGACGAGGGGTGGGACAGGAAACTGGTGGACTGGCCCTCTTTGATTTGTGAGGGCAAGTGACACCTTCCACCAGAGACAGCCGTGCAGCAGGTAGCTGTCCTGGTCCCGGACTATAAAGGAGCACACCCATTCAAAAAGAGTCGCCTTACATCAGGGTGTTGCATCTCGTCTTTGCTCTTAGTGGGAAGGGAAAGGGGCAGATTAGAGTAGGCAGCAGTGCTCTGGCCAATGGATGGAGATTTCCACCATCTTGTTTCTCTCTGTCCCTCTTTCTCCTTCTTCCTTCTTATCCTCTTCACTTCCTCTAAAGCAAATCACTTTGGTGTGACATCAGAAGGGCAAAGTCCACTCCGTTCAAGAGCAGAGATTGGACCACTGAGGCAAGGTCGCTTTAGTGGAACAATAGTTTCCTATTTAAGGAAACCCCCGTCCCCTGCACACTATCAACAAGGTAGCTTTAGCCCAATCACCTCAGGACTTCTGCATTTAAAAAAGCGGTCTCCTGCCCCTTCTTATGAATCAACAAGATAATCTCAAGATACAAAGGTTCACCTGATAAGAACTCACTGAACTTCGTTTGGGAAAGTTGCACTTTCCAAATCCTTCAGCCTGAGGTGAAGAAAGAGCTGTTCAAGGGAGAAGGAAGATCTACCTACCCTCTCCCTGGACACATCAGGAGTGACTTTTCCCTCTGGATCAGGACCTGCCACTCTGCACCAGAATCTCCTAGAGCTGGGAGAACAGACCTTGAACAAAACTATCCTGTCCTGGAGTCCCACAGAGTGGGCCTCACAGCAGACTGAGGGACAGACAATCTGAAGATCCCTGTTCTGCTGCACTGAAGCAGTTGCTCCGTGTTCACCGCACTTTAAACGAGCCAGCGCTGGCTTTTACGCTCCTCCTCCAATCCAAACTATTGCTTGCACTTCAAACCAGCTCGACGCTGCATTGTGCCCTAGCTATGCCAGTCACTTGATAGCCCAAAATCGGCTGCTAGACGCCTGGACCCAATCTGAATCACTGGTAAGTCGCACACCGACTCTGATGAGGGGTTACAACCATGGCTCGACCCTGCTAGTCCTTGAACAGCATCTCATCGACCTGCACATCGACACACCCAAGATCACAACTTCGAAATCTGTCGGCCACCTACACGAACTGCTGAAGCGTCACTCATCAACCTCTACCGGCAGCAAAAGCCTGACTTGGCCTGGCCCAACTGCAAAGCGATCCTCAGACTGCCCTGACCTGCATCACTGAGCGCCCCCTTTTACTGCTCAGAGCAACCGCATAAGCCTGCTTGCTGCTTGGGCCTACACAATCCAAAGTGCCCAAATTGAATTTAATCAGCTTGCATCATCGTATGAGACCGGATCTGACCCAGTCAACCAAGTAAGGACCGAATCCAGATACTGTGGACCTTAGAGACTGGTTAGGTCAAGATCACTCCTTTTTTCACCAATGACATGTCCTTTATGTGGCTAGTAATGTACCTACAACCTCTGGAACTACGCTCAGAGTGCTACTCTCCTCAGTCTGTCACATTTTCTCTGTTCTTCCTTTGGTGTGGGTTTTTGTACAGTATTTTCTGTTTGTCCTATTGCAGATGGTGTGTTTGATTGAAGTACATATTTTTGTTTATAGAACTTTGACTGGACATTCCCTTTATTTTGAACTGTGGTACTGTGATGTTTGGGTCACTACTAGTTCACCTCCACACCCCTCTTAAGAGCATAGCCTTTCCGTCAGCCCACGTTACCACTAAAGGTGAAGGAGGTATAACTGTCCCTGTTTTACCTTTATGATCGCGTTGGGTTTTAGTTTGCAGTAGTGTGAGGGCTGAGTGGGTCATTTTAACCCTACTCATCCTTGTACTCCTGTGGACCAGGATCCAATTCAACATACCATGGATAGATGGTACTATTAGGCAATCTGCAGTTATATTGGGCTTAGTACTTACTTTGAAATGTTGCTTTCTAATTTTGGGATTCAGCTGGACCATCTCAGTGTGATTTCCTCGATCTGCAAGATCCTTTAAGCAGTTGTGGCCAGGGTCCAATATGGACTGCTCATCTTCTTTAAAATAGGGACCATCCTTTCAGCAACCTGTATGGAAATCCAGTCCTTTTGGATCACTCCTCCCCTAATCTTGTGACCTGAGAGGTGATTGACTACTATTCTTGTGACTTGAGAGGTGGGGCTATCCACTCTATGGGCCTCATTACACGGATGGCGGTAAGGATTTACCGGTACCGGTAAAATACCGGTACCGGTAAATCCTTACCGCCTTACTACGAGGTCCCTTTGCGGGTTGGGGGATTTAACGCCTGCTTTTTGCAGGCATTAAAAACCAACCCGCAAAGGGACCCAGGGAGCTAATTACGGTACCGCAATTTGAGGTACCGTAATTAGCGCCTTCCCCATTCCCATTGAGCCCTATGGGGCAAAAATGGGAATGGGGAAGGGCAATGATGGAAGGGGGAATTACCGCCCAGCCAACCTTGGAATGGGGCGGTAATTCCCCTTTCCGCCAAGGCGGTGCCGGTATTTTACCGGCATCGGCACTAATAGCGCCATGGTTCTCCGCCATCCGTGTAATGAGGCCCTATGACTTGAAAACCTCAATCACCCACCTCATACTCCTTGTTAGATGTCCGCAGCTCATAGTAGGTCTTTGTACTGGTCACAGATTTTTCCAGGTTCCTCTATGCATAGAAAAAAGCACGTTGGAGATGCTTCCTTTCATTTTTCACAATCATATATAAATACAAACTCACACTTAGTAATCCCACACACCCCCATACGCATCCTTTGAAGCTCTCACTTGCTTCCCTCCATCACACCCGCACCCCACCTTTCTCCACCTCATTTATCGCCCTCCTACCCACAATCCCAACTTTCACACTGACTCGACTGACCTTACTACAACCACAGCTCCCCCTAAAACAACATCTACCTTGGCAACTTCAACCCACTAGTTCCCTACCAGACACCAAACCCATACTAAAGACTATGCTTGCTCCAATCACCCCTTATGGCCTCACACAACTCATCACTTAACCCACACACATTGCTGGCATAATCATGTCTCTGTGGATAATCTAATCTGGGTATCGTGGTCTGACCACTTTGCTATCCACTTCACTTCACTTTGCTATCCACTTTACACTCACACTACCACACAAATTCCTACCAGCAGTCACACATCCCCCCAGCTCGACAAACCAAACACTTTACAGGCATAGCCTTAGTACACGACATACCACTCCCCCCCTTCCCACACACACACCCTTCATCCCACTCCAGCAATACAAAACTATCATCACACAGGTACTCGACAAAATGTCACCCCTCAAATTACAAAAACCCCACAACAACCACCACAAACCATACAGTTCCCTTCTCTCCATCAAGCAGGAAGACAGTCACCTAGAAAGAGCCTGGCAAAATAACCCATGCTCTTCAATCAGGACACCCCACGGGACACTGCAGTAACAAGTACAAAACAACCATATGCAATGCCACAGCCACCCATTTCTTTATTGTATAGTTAAATTAATACAAAACACATACATCACATCATAAAAGAAAAGTATATGTTATCACAGGTGTGGGAGCCTCCAGCACAGAGCGCGAGCAGTAGGAGCTGTGAGCGAGTGAAAGAGAGAGGACGCCATCCGCATTCAGAGAGAAACCTCTCCAATTGCCGGCGTGCAGAGAAGAATGCCCGGCATGTGAGCAGGGCTCACACCATACGGCCAGCCGGCCTCGTGAGCAGAGAGGAAACTACGGGGGCCGTCGGAGAGAGCCGCAAAGAGCCGGTGAGTGTCAGGGTGAGCATTTGGGCACCGGGGCGCTCCGAACAGACCGTGAATAATAACAGCCTTTCAAAACAAGCTCAGAAAATGCCAATTAAATACTGAACCAAACAGAAACTTGAAATTAAGCATTATGGATGCATCGTAAATACCAAACTGAATGGAAACGTAAGCCTAATGAATGCATTTTAAATACCGAACTGAATGAAAAGGTGAAATTAAACATAACAGAGACATATTAAGTAACCAGACTGAATGAAACCTTGAAGTAAGATATATTGAATACTGAATGCACTAAAAATGTATGGGCAAAGCAAATCTCGAAGGACAACGAAGGTTCCTATCTGAAAATAAACTACGGAAAAGGGCACAAGTGCTAAAGAGTGCAACAGAAGGTGCAATATGAATAAAACCCGACAAAGGTGAACTTTTATGAGTGAATATAATGTAGCAAGGCCACAGACTAGCAAGAGATGTGTGACATGTGGTGGCAGAACTGAGAAGTTGAAAAGGTGCAGCCAAAAAAGTGTACACTTGCACATAAAGCCAGGAGGCCAACAAAGAGGAATTAAGTGAAGGTGACTTGGTACACAGGGGCAGGAGCTGAAGAACCTGTGTGGCCTCAGGACTTAGGGATCCTGATTTCATGACCTGTGATGAGCTGACCATCTGGTCTGACAACTGTGCCTAGAGCAGGGAGTCCTGAACAAGGGAAAATCAATTACATTGTGAAACAAACCAAGGAGACGCATTGCGAGTGAACTGGCGAGACAAACCAGAAGGGGGGTCAGATCGACCCCCAGGTATGTTACACTTTTGAAAAGACAACTAAACTTGCCGGAGTTGAAGTCTTGGGGAAGGGAATCCAGAGACTTGAGAAACTGCACGTGTTGTCTTGAGGACAAAGCCTCAAGACCCCATTGCTTTTTTCACAGTGTTGCATGGAACTTGGGGAAGAGAACCCCCGAAGATTGTTTGGAACTGGGTTGCCCTGAACGTTGAGAAAGGTAATCTTGAGACTTTTTGTGGAACTTTCTTGGCTTGGGGAAGGGGAGCTGAAAGAAAGCTGCGAGCTGGAAGAAGGTCAGACTTTGAGCTAAGCACTGTTTATTTTGTTAGTAACATCCCTACACATTGGTTAGCTTTAGTTGTGAGGGCAAGAATAGGTTTTGGACACAGATAGACTTTTACGTTGTACTCTTTGACTCTTTCCTTAGTTTTGTTCAGGTAGGTAATTCCTACCTTAGCATAGGGCGAGTTAGGTATTTTACCATCCTGACATTTAAGTTAATAAACATATTTTGTATGAACATTAAGTCTGTTGTCTGTGTCTTACTACATGATGCCTTCATAAATGGTGTCAGTAGGGGGATGTAGCTCAACTGATACAAGTTGGGAGACCCTACGATTTCAAAAGCTAAGTGCCAGAGCATCAGACCCATCAGTAGCTACCAAGGACTCTATTGGATTTGATATCTGTACTAGTAGGGATGAGATAATTCCTCCAGGAGAATGAAGATTAATACCTACTGATTTGATACTAATTCTACCCCCTGATACATACATCAGACTAGCACCCAAGTCAGGGCTGACATGGAGATTTGGAATAGATGTATTAGCGGGAGCAATAGACCCAGACTTTAGAGGTGATGTTAAGGTATTTCTACAAAATTACGGAAAGGACCCATTCCAACTTTATCAAGGGGGTAAGGAAAAATCTGGGGAGGAAAATACAGACAGAGTGACTCGAGGTTTTGGGATGGCTGATGAGACAGCAGATGGCCCTCCCAACCCTGAACCCAGAAAAGCTAAGGAAGAAGAGTCTGAAATACTTCCAGACTTAGCCTTTGCCCAGAGAAATAACCGCTTGTTAGCAGAAGCATTTTTTCAAGTAGTATCAGAACCAGGAGGTCGTGAGAAGGGGGACCTTTTTTCATTTTTGAAACACATGTTTCTTTATAGAGGAGACACCACTGCAGAGGGCATAGTAAAAACAGAGTTTGTGGTTCCTAAAAGTTACAAACAGGTGGTCCTAGAAATGGCCCATTCACATCTGACGGGAGGCCATCTGGGGCCATCCAACACACATAGTAAATAGGCTTTACTGGCCCGGAATTCATGCTGACATTAAAAACTTCATTCAAGCATGCGTCATCTGCCAGAAAACTAGCATATACATACCACTACCAGCTCCCTTAAATCTATTGCCAATAATTGAGGTTCCATTTTCCCGGATTGGTATGGACATTGTGGGACCTCTGGAAACTTCCAAACTGGGGAACAAATATATTCTGGTGATTGTAGATTACACCACATGCTATCCCAAAGCATTCCCCTTAAAAGCCAACACAACAAATCCTGAAACACCTGATCCCTTTCTTCTTGCGAGTAGGTTTCCCTTTCTTCTTGCGAGTAGGTTTTCCGAAGAAGATATTGTTTGACCAGGGCTCTACTTTCATGAGCAAACATATGGGTGAAGTTAAAGAACTGTTACACATTGCCACCCTCAGAACATCTGTATACCATCCTCAGACAGATGGTCTTGTGGAACGATTCAATAAGAGACTCAAAACCTTACACTCCAAATGTTAGTTGAGCAGGATCGTAAGAACTGGGATCAAATGATACTCTGGGCTTTGTTTTCAGTCCAGAAAACACCCCCCATGCTTCAACAGGATTTTCCACCATTTGAACTCCTCCATGTAAGAGAACCGTGGGATGTTCTAGATCTATTGAGCGAGACATGGGAAGAGAGAGAGGAAGTCCCAATCCCTGTCTCCCAAACTGCAAATAGACTGAAAGAACATATGACAACTGTTAAATCACTAGTCCAGATTCATATGATTAAAGTACAGGTACAACAAAACATCTCCCATGATGATAAAGGTTTAGTTGAGGGATTTTCCTTAGGTCAAAAGGTGCTGGTACTGTTACCTACTTCTGAAAACAAGCTGGTATCCAGATGGCATGAACCATATGAGGTAATAGAACAAGTAGGTCCTTGTAATTATAAGTTACAAGGACCTAGTGGTAATATTATCCTGTCATTTATCAGAAGACACAGAAAACACAGCCTTAATTTCATATGGCCTCAACAATAATCCGAAACAAGATTTATATGACCTTATTAGGCAGTTCACAGATGTATTTAGAGAAGAACCTGGGAGAGTAAATCTGTATAATCATATCCGCACTCCCGTAGGCAAAGTGGTACATTTGAACCTGTATTGTTGCCTGAGGCTAGAAAATATAGCATAATTCAGGAAATTAAGAGCATGCTACAGGCCAACATCATCAAACCTTCTAAAAGTCCTTGGTCCTCCCCCATCGTCTTGGTGGCAAAACCTGATGAAAGTTGGAGGTTTAGTATAGATTTTAGAAAGGTGAACGCAATTTCTGCCTTTGACGGTTATGCAATGTCTCATATCGACGATCTGATAGATCGGCTGGGTAATGCTGTCTATCTTTCGTCATTAGATCTAATGAAACGGTATTGGCAAGTTCCTTTACATGGTCCAGATAAAGAGAAAACTTTCTTTGCCACAGGGTTACTCCAATTTAAAGTCCTACCCATCCATCTGCATGGTGCTCCCGGAACATTCCACAGACTAATGGATACAATTTTACAACCCTACTCAGAATTGTGCAGAGCCTATATAGACAACATCGTGATACACAGCTGAACATGGAAAGACCATTTAAACCACCTTTACACTGTCATGAGAGTGCTGAGAAAAGCAGGGTTAACCGCTAATCCCAGAAAATGTAAATTGGCCCAATCTGCGGTTAAGTATTTGGGATTGTTTGTAGGTAATGGCACTGTTCAGCCCAAACAAGAGAAGATGAGAGCTGTTCAGGATAGCCCCACTCCAAAAACTAAGACAGATCGAAGGGCCTTGTTGGGACTAATCCGGCATTACTGCAGGTTTTGTGACAAATCAACTTCTGGGGTACCAGTGGTGCAGGGATGAATATCGGTTTCTAAACCATCAGTCAACCCCACACCTCTAGTACAGCAGAAGCGATCCGAACAGATTGGAATACAAGTAAATTATAAGACCTCCTTGTCCAATTTTTGGTAACGTGGATGGAACAGCAAGGTTGTGGATCGTTGGTTAGTTGCAACACAGCGAAAATACAATTATTACCCAATGATAAAAGGAACTGTCCAGTCAATTTTGTATAAAAATATCTGCTTTATTATTACTACAACAGACAGTTCTAGCACACTACAATTACAACCCACACTGTAAAGGAACACAGAGGGTAAACAGTTTCACGAAGGAAAGGGATGCACTCTGGGTACTGACAGGAGGGTAGTTTGTAAATCAATCAGTCTTACTGTTCAAGGTTATTTGATTTCAACACCAAAGGGGCAAAGGTTCGTAACTGTCTCTAGGGGCCTTCAGAGAAGGACCAGAGGGGCAGAATCACATTGTAACTGGTGCTGAAGAAGTTCTTGGTGCTCTACAGCGTCAAGACGGTTTCAGGACGCTTCGCAGCCCGTGAGACTGAGTTAGTGGCTGGAGTGGCAGTTCGGCAAGCGAGGCTGGACGGACATCTGCAGGCTGACTGGTGCGGCGGCTCAGGGCCAAGAATCGTTGATTCTGTGCTGGTTGTCGAATCTGGAATGCTAGTCGAGGCGTCTTGGACGGCTCTGGCGACTGCGGCGTGACAATAGTCGGGGACTCAACTGTCCCGAAATTTTCTTTAGAAAGAGGGATGCTGGATGATGCTTGTGTGGCACACCTCTTAGCTTCTTTGCAGGGCTCGTGTCCATTCAAAGTGGATGGTGCAAAGCTCAGGAGGATGTTAGCAGGCAACGACTTTGTCCTTTGTCCAGATACTCTCCAGCACTTCCCACCTAGGAAGCTTGCTGTCAGAACCTAGCAGGGCACGCTGTGTGCTGTTTGGGTACTGGTTTTGGAGCTGCTGTACAGGTCCTCCGAGTCCGGTATCCCCCTCTGTGTCCTGGGAGATGTTTAGGTGAGGGATCTTGCTTCTTTCTTGGAACTCCTGGCCTTCCTTCAATGGCGGAAGATGCAAGGTAGACTGTACCTTCAGCTCGGGTCCAAATGAGTCCTTCTTCTTACTCCTTGCAAAGTTTTCAGATGATCTGATCAGTGAGGGGTTCAGTCCTCTGTTAAAGCCAAATGGGACCCAGCGATTGGTGTAGACTAAGCCCACCTTAACGGAGCAATCCTGGGTCCCCACCAACAAGCTAATTTTAAGTGGTGCCGATTTATTTAAAAATGAACATTAGAACTCTTCACTAAATGGTCTGGGCAATACTGATCAGTTGTTTTGGTCATAGGTACCTCCAAGCAGTTGGCTAATTCCGTCATTTTGATTTTTTGAAAATTCCTACCATGACGCTGACTCTGGATCTCATGTTTACGCTAGTAGGGTGATGGGATCTCCACAGTGGCTGTGACAAAAAGAGATCCGACCATATACATGGTACCATTGTCACGTCAACTATGTTTATGTTTCGACTAGATAACTAACGTATGGCTCTTTACATGAGAAGGGGCTAGATTGTGTACCCGGATATCCATATTGTTTAAGGTACATTCTAAATCCAGGGCTGCTTTATATCCAGAATCACCTTTCCAGCAATTTAAGTTGCCCAGGAATATAGTAGAGCAACTTGATTTCTGTAATGGAGATAGTAGATGACCAATATGTTTGTTAAAAAGAAACATCTCAGTAGAAGGCCTATGAATCAGAATTAGATTTAAAATGATTATTGTTTGGGATGATCTTAGTATGCAAAAGTTCTTGCCCATCACACTCTATTTTGTTCTCATACATTCCAATTTTCTTCTTAGAGATGATAGCAACACCACTCCCAAAACCCTTAGTCCGATTTGTTCCCAAAAATACATAATCTGGGAGGGTCGTCCTCCCACGAACATGCGCAGAATTGCTAGTCCCTGATGCGCGGGCACCGACACGTCTGATTTCTTCCTAAATACGCTGACGAACTACAATTCTGATGGGATTTGTAGTTCATAGCGTGACCAGCATTCTAAACAATCAAACAACGTGGTCTCACAGGCGCAGGCGAGCGGTGTTTGAGCACTGAGAAAATTTGAGATAGGAGACTGTTAAGCCAGAAACCACACATTAAATATAATCTATTTTCTTAAAATACCTAAAAACACAAGATAGCTAAAAATTGAATCTAGATAAAAGTTAATTCCGTACACGATCAACACGGCTATCAGATAAAAGCAATTAAGATAGATACTAGCAGCAAGTTTAAACACACAAATTACAGCATGACATACGTTCCGAGTAGTGAGAGGAGCAATACCCCGTCCTACATGGTCTTTCCAACATCTGTTTATCGACTATTGAATTGCAACGACTACCGTTGTGTGCCCATTCTCACACTGGATCGAGGCCGGTCCGTGTACTCTGCCCGACTCCCACCTGTGCAGCCAAATTCCTCGTAAAAGATGTTTGTATAAAGTCCTCCGGTCCGACAATGGACCACATTTGTAAATGAAGTTTTGAGCATACATTTTCCTGCCCTTACAAGTGAATGGTGTTTGTGAGCGGCTCAACAGCCTGCTCAAAGAGAAACTAGCCAAGTTGAAGATCACACTGAAAAAGGGATGGCTACATTGCCTATCCCTAGCACTCTTTGCATTACAAAATCAACCAGACTCTGATCAACATTTAACTCCTCATGAGGTGGTGACAGGACATTGCATGCATTTCCCTCTTGTTCCTCCCACTAGAGCGTTGCCTGAAGCCCAGAATGCTACTAGCATTTTAGGAAATTAGATGCATAAATACCTTACAGCTATTATGGCAAGTGTTTATTTCCCCAACAGCTCAGGGTGAGGCAGGGGAGGTTGAAGAACAACTAGAAGGACAACACAACAGTGGTTCCCCAATTACTGTTCAAGCCCCCTCCCTTGTATCTGGGGGACACTGTCCTCTTGAGGAATTTTAACAGAAAATGGAACAGACCCAGGTTTAGAAGCCCCTTTTTAGTAAAGAACATCACCTGCACCGCCCTAAAGCTAGTGGGGAAAAGATCCTGGTTCCATCTTGGAGACGTCAAACGTTGTACAAGTGGAGACTCCCCTGCCTCACAACCCAAACGGAGCAGCCCAAGAAGAAGACAAAGAAGGAAGAGTGCAGACGAGGGCCATGACCAGACGAAGAATAGCACTAACAGACAAATAGTATAGGCACACTGTCCTTTCCTCACCCAAGGTTACCACCGTGCACGAAGGAACATCGCTTTCAAGAGGAAAACTTTGACAGACAGAATAATTCGTTTTCACACACTGAAACCTATTCAATGTTGCCTATCCACCATCTTATCTGTGCCTTCCTTGCATACGTTGCCAGCACCTACCCAGTTTTAGCTAGGAGAAAGGTGCTGCCATTGTCGTCTTACTCAGTTACCCGAAGACCAAGTTCCTTTTTGAACGCACTTTAGGTATCAAATTATTATGAGAAAACTGTGTTAGAACTGCTGCTAAATGCATGAATGAGAACAGCAAACGATGGCAGCGGAATGATCATTCTCAGTAATGCTGTGGATTTTGCTAAACTTAGAATGATTGCTTACAGACGAAGAAACAGACCTGCACACATGCAACACCTGGCTCATACAATGAGGATGACTGGGATTGCATTGTTCACATTCTGTGGTCTCTACTTCTTTACCCTCCTAGCATTGACAAAAAGTGATAATATATTATGCACCTGAACCAGTATATGCCAACATAACACCTATTTACCTACTAGCTTAAACAACTACCCTACCCCTTACCAGTACCACCCAAGAGATAGAGACTCAAATGAAGCATCACTGAACTTTGAACATGTGAATACATGTATGACTAGTTCAGCTCACGTCACCAATAACATATGGTAATAGCACATGACCTGAGTGGGGAAGAGAGGCTTCAGGGGAGAGCTGCCTCCAGGACATTCATAGCCACTGAGATCCCAGCAACTAGAGCACAGTGCCTAATGCATCTGGTGCTTTGCAACAGTAGAGTCCAATTTCAGGGAAAGTGGGCTACACTAAGATTTATGTTGCAGAGAACATTCCCATATGAGGCCAGTTTTATAAAGATACAAAGGATGACGGAAATGCTACAATATATACTGGATGCCCACAGAGAGGGAATGTTAGGAAAGTGACACAAAAGGAGCTGCTGTGCCCTATGACTGCATGAAGAGAGAAAGGGGGAATGCTAGGATGCTGGGAGAGACCCCAACTGCTAGTATATGGACAGGTCTTCCCAGGAGGCGAGTGAGTGGAAGGACTGATGGGTGCAAAGCACATGCACTCCTGAAAGTTCCAGTGGAACCGGTGCAGAAAGAAAATGATGAATGCCTCAAGGGCAGAGTATTCAAAATAGCGTACCTGGGTAGAGAATTAAGCAAGCCCCTTACCAATAATAGCCCTCAAGAATGCATCATTATGCTACCAAAATGATGGCCCAGTGAAGGTTGGAAAAAAACAAAGGCTGCAAATACATCTCGAAGATATCTGGCATGAAAGTAGGAATACCAGTACTAATGGAACATACTAGGCCTGCAGATCCGGAGCATCCATGCAGATGCCCCCAAACTGGGGAGGAATATGTTCCTTGGTGCTACTGAACCGACCGACCTTGCTAGTACCTCAGAAAGACATCAAGCTAGACGGGTTCGCTAGAATTGGCACAACTTGAGGAAGAAAAGATCTGTAGAGCTGAGCAGAGCAAAGAGGAAATTACATATCCAAAAAGATGGAAACAGCACTTGATGCAATACCAGAGGAGCACAGGCTGCTCAGTAGAGCAGAGATGTTCTTTGCCACCGTTGTTCCTGGTATACAAACGAACGTGGATGCCAAGTGGATGCAGATCACACGTTGGGAACTGCTGCAATCAACTGAACAGTGAAGGGCTTCAACGCTATAAAGGAAGAGCTTAGAGCCGTGAATCTCATGACTCTTCAGAATAGGTATGTCTTCAATTTTATCTCAACAATGGAGGGCTGCGTGTGCGCACAAATCTGGCCATTCTGTTGCGCATACACACCCGCCCACAATGAGCAAAATGGGACCTCACAGAAGCAATAACGTTGTTGTCCGACCTACATACTAAGAGGGAACAAGAGAGAGTCACTCAATTGGGGCAGACAGTGGCTGCTGGGAGTTAGAAAGCCCCATTGAGAGGTGTGATGGGGGAGGGAGTGGATTATGGGGTGCACAGCCCACCGGTGAGGCCACTGGAAGCAGTGGAGAGGTAACAAACTGAATTGTTTAAAGCGATTCTGAAAAGAGGTGGTATCGGTGGGTGAGATTCGGCGACGCATGATTTTAAGTGTTTTCCTTCAGCGCCATCACATAGAACCCAGTAAAGGGAAAGGGAAGAAGCCTGGGCAGTAGGAATCTGGGTGACAAGGGCAAGGGATAAAAACCAAGACGCAGTGACAGATAGCAAGCACTGCAAAGTAAGTTTTGTAAAGTCTCTTACCTAAAGCAGTAGCCTACAAGTATTCTTTGCATGGTCTATGAATGCTTTGTAACGTCACAATTTAGTACTTCTTTTTTTCATTCAGACATCACATGCCAGTGCCGCCATAGCCATGCCTTCTTCCAGCCTTCCCATTGCAGGTTTAGTAGGACAATCAACCGGGGATCACAAGGTCTGGCATAGGTGTAGCAGCGGATACTGGCTACCCCAGCCTGAATAAGAACCAGATTTGCATTGGACGGACCAAGATGATATAAAAAACATTCTTCAGCAATCCAACAGCCAACTTCAGAGATTCAGGGGAGTGGGGCATATGCTCGCTCCCTGCTGAGAAGACAATTCCTTTAATCTTGCCCACAAGAACAAGAAGTGATTGGACCACACTACCCCAAGTAGAAACAAAGCCTTCTTAACTGACTTGAAAAGTACCCCAAACTCTAAGGAAGAGACAAAAGGCACAGCACCACAGATCATCCCAAGGAAGTAGAAATGCGCTACTAAGTGACCAGAAAACCGAAGTGGGTCGGGGAGCTTACACATTTAAGTCGCTCATCACTTGAAAGGTTCTCAAGGCCACCCAGCTATCCTGCCTATAGAACATGGCAGGGCACTTCAGAAAAAGGAGCTAGGCCCATGATAAATGACAGTGAACCACACAATGAATGGCTGAAGAATACTTAAGAAAGCAGACATATCTGTGTTATTACGCAGAGCCAAATGGTCTATTGGTAGTATATCATCTCACACATTCTGCCTAACCATAGAGGACTAGTAAATGATGTTCTGCTCACTTATCGAATTGCAATAATAAATGCTGAGACAAATTTGAGGGGCCACAAGAGCTTATCCCCACTTTCGGTAGTTCTGTACATGCCAGAGTTTGGCACCATACATAGATCCTCAAGTGAAACGATTTGTTCTATCAACACGGACAGTGGGTAACTTGCATTCTTAAAGGAACCCCTGAAGGAAATGACTTTACTCGCAAAGTAAAGACCTCAATAGTTCTCCTCTGAAAGAGGAAATCGCTTCAATAGGAGAGAACGCTATAAATACTAAAGCAATGTCTTCATTGTGCCATTTAAAACTTTCTGACCCAAACTAAGCACTGCTAAATCACAAGGCACGACCCTTCACTGAGGGCACAGGTCTGCTCCATCCATCGATCAAATGCAGGTACTGTCTTGTCCAACAGGACCAATGCGGCTGTACCTGGATTCCCTACTATATTCAGGTTTCCTAATGGTGCGTACTTGGCCTACCAAGAGCTGCTCCACACTGCAGTTCAACATCACTGAATTTGTGCCTCGGTTTATTCTAAAGAGCACAAATTGTATTATTCATTGTACAATGCTGCAGTCATATAAATGGCAGAGGTGTGCTATACAAATACTACGTAACTTAAAATAACATATTATAGACCTAACTAAGGTCATTCCTAGTTTACCCTGTTTATGAAGTCTGATTTGAAGATCTTACCTAGTGCTTTCAAAACCTAGACCAGCCCCACCCTCCTACTGGCTGAGAACCTGCCTAGAACCGCACAGATACCCATACCACTGTAATATACCCCACTCCAATCCTAGCCACCACATTTCCGAGCTATAGCAATTGTACATGCCATATCGGTTTACCATTGTAGCTCATTTGTCGCCTGAAACATCTTTCTCCTTCCAATATTAGAGCAACATGAACCCACAAAGCTCTCCCAATACACCCATAATATATAATTCAAGCATCCTGCGACATGTCCAAGTGGGAAGCTCACAAGCTAAATGCATGCCTCTCACATGAGTTGAACCTGCACTTCCTAAGCTGAATGCCATGGCAGAGCCAGCTGTGCTTTTCATCTTTTAATGATCAATTAGCAGAGTACCATCAAATTGGGTATCATTACAGCACATTGCAGAAGGTGGCATCAAGCACTCTATAACACCACAAATTATTATTTTTATCATTGTTACTATGTCAGTCTTGTCAGCCAAAACATATGCATCTCTGAAAATGCACATAGTTCCTTCCATATTTGCAATATTGTGAATACACAAGTCTCCCAATCTTTGGTGTCTGCAAACTTTCATTAGCACCTGCTACTATTTCAAGATTGGAGCCTATGGCATAATTATACCAATGCATCTTTCCCTGACCTGCAGGACTGGAATTCTGTACTATGATAACCCCACACAGTCACATGTGTAGCGCAGACCTGCACACAGATCTGATAATGTTGCTCAATCATGGCTTATAGAACAACACACACACACACACACAGACATACACATTTGCCTATAAACCCCTCATCCAAGAAGCACCCTCTCCTATTTCATTAATAGACTCACTTCTTTGCCTATCGTTTTTACGTATGCAACGCAGGGATACATATTTCAAGATGCAAGCTACTAAACGGGCATAAAATGTCTCTGCCCCCTTACTTTTCTACATGCACACAAATCATTTCTTACTTTCCGAGAGTTAATTTGCATTCTCACAGCTAGTGACAAGAGCACCTTTTGAGGTCTGAGCAAATACTTCCCTTTACTTGGACCTTCTCACATTTCAGATCTGTAAATCGCACATAAGGCTTCTTATTCAGTGGTCTCCAAGTTCATTCCTCTAGAATTCCAACCGTAACATGTTTTCAGGGTAACTACTATGTACATAATTCCCATTTAGAATCAATAAGGCGTGTTACAAGTTTGCCGGTCTGGAAAGAAGGTGCCGGTAATAACGTATACCAACCCCTTTCCGGACCGGAAAATTACAAGTCTGCCGGTAGGGGCTCTGATCTATCGGCAGGTCATGCCTGCCGATAGAGCAGGCCCCTACCGGCAGATAAATGCCTTAATCACCGGCAAGGTTACTAACTGTAGTGGTGATACGAGCAACCCCTTTACATTGGAGTCCCATAGGACTCCATGGAATGGGGAGTTACAAGAGTCTCAGCTGCCCGTAATATGCCAGTAACACTGACATATATCGAGCGACAGAGATGGTACGGTAGTTCCCCAGTATCCCGCCGAAATTACTGGCAGGAAACCGGGGAACTCATAATGAGCCCCAATGTATTTTGAGTGGGATCCTGAAAACAAGGGAGTGTAACTGGTTGTGGAGGGCCAGACTTGGACTCAATGCAGGTCTACCCTCCCTTGAATCTGGTGAGCCACATCCACAGCTATTTTACAGTGAGATAATTTGATTCCAAACATTGTAAATAATACAAAGAACCCTCAATGCTTTGAAGTTCTTCCCTAAACCACACTTGTCACTACATGGTAGCCCGCAACACGAGAGTGCAGGGCCCACTCAGTCCCAGCTCTACCTGAGAAGATTTCCGTTTGAGCTAGGTAAAAACAATAGATGGTTGAGATGCAATTGCCTTCAATCTAGCTCAAACGGAATTCTGCTCAGGTAGAGCTGGGACTGAGTGGGCCCTACACTCTCATGTTGTGGGCTACCCTGGAGTGACAAGTGTGGTTTAGGGAAGGACTTTGCAGCATTTAGGGTTCTTTGTATTATTTACAATGTTTGGAATCAAATGATCTCACAGTAAAAGAGCTGTGGATGTGGCTCACCAGATTCAAGGGAGGGTAGACCTGCATTGAGTCCAAGTATGAATGTGGCCATGAACTGCGTGCGTAGCATTTACACATGAAGGCAAACACAAACATCAAATCTATGTGAAAATCAAATCTACGCACATCCTATTTTTTATTCACAACTAGGATTAAGGTTTTGAATAGCAAGCAATGTAGAAGGAATGTGTAATGACGAGAAGGAGCCAGGTAAATTAGAACAACTTTATTCATCAACCTGAACAGCCGAGTCTTTGCCGCTCTCCACACGTCTTCTCCCCACCTCCCTCCAACCGCCAACGACTCGGCACGAGCATGGAATCCTCCTGAGAATTCCACGCTCGTGAAGAGAGCACAAACCGGCAAAGCCATTACAACACTTCTCCCCCCGTCACACACACACACACACACACAGGAGAAGAGCGTGAACATGACCCAAACACCACAAGAGGAACTGGAAAAAAAAACAAAGGGAACACAGAGAGGGGGAACACAGGGAAAGAATATTGCCTAACAGGAAGGAGGAGAAGATTGGCCTAAAGGAAGACATAAATAAAAATCCTCAATCATCGGTAAACTCTAGGACAAAGTCCTTATACTTAGCTGGCACTTTCTTCACTCTCCTTGGGCAGATACTTGTGTCATTGCTAGTCTCCCCAGAAGAAGTATGCTCAGTAGGCCCCACTTCCCTTGGGAACATCACAGAATCCTGAGAACTACCTTGGGAAACTTCATCAACTCCCCCACCCAGAGGCGCAACACCCTCACATTCCGGGGAAGAGACCACCATACTCTCACCCACTCCTGCACCCCCCGGTGCAGGCACTACCACCCTACTATTGGCCCCCGTGGACCCTGGAACGGACGCAATACAACCAGCCGCATCATCACCAGACCTAACCGTTCCCTCGCCACCTCCAACCGTACCATCACCACTACTGTCATTCGCGGAACCACACGATTCCTCACAAGGAGCAGCTGTCCAATTCCCATCAAAACTCCTATCCTGACCCCCCGCGTAGAGGTTATCTTCTTCCCGCCAGATGCCACCAGGATTTTCCACAGGAACCACACGTCTCAAACTCCATCTGGTACCGTCCTGTAACTTTACATAGCCACGACCAACCTTGGTCACCACACATGGCTGCATGAACTTGCTCAAACCCTTGGCATTCCACGCTCGTGAAGAGAGCACAAACCGGCAAAGCCATTACAACAGAATGCAGAAAATGAGAAACCTTGCACACCGGATAAACGCAACACCCACATTACTAACACTAGCCGGTCAGATTGCACAGCGAGTAGAGCGCTCGCTTTGACATCCGTGCAGAGCCTGTTGATGCAGGTCCGATGCCCGGCAGGGCCAAACTCAGCCTTTCATCCTTCCGAGGTTGATAAATGACCACCACACACCGTGGGAAATAAGCAGCGCTCAGATACCTGAGTGTTCGTAGCGCTATATAAATGCACAAACAAACAAACACAGCAAATTACTAATATAATACTGTTTGCAGAAAGCATAAGAATAACCAACTGGCTTCCGCATATCCTTATATTCTGGAACATTATGTTTTGTCTTTCTCCTTGTAAGCCTCAAATGACAAAATGGCGTTCCACAGATAAAAATAATATTCATCCTACCATCTAAAGAACACATCTTTATGCTTAGGTACAGAAGGTTCTGGGGCAAGCTTGTTCATAGAAATTACCTAAGTATTGGTTCCCTCCTACAGAGGTGGGGGTAGGCAACTTTTTTTAAGGTTCATCTTTGTTTACCAACTGCTGTCATTCCAGAGCACCCAGACCACCACCAGAGGGCACTGCAGCAAAAACAAAAGTCGCCTCTTCTTGTAAAACCAATTTACCTGAAATAGCTTCCTGGACCCGGTGAACACTATTGAGGACATTCTAACTATCTCACAGAGGGTTGTGTTACCACAACACATGACAGGAAGTGGAATAATGCCTTTATTTGCAACATCCTCCCATACCAGAAGAACAAGACGACCCTGACCACCACCTGAGTGCCCTGCTGCAAAAACAAAGCACTCCTCCTGCAGAACAAGGAGGACCAGCAACAGCTTCCTGGTAACGGTGGAAGCCCCATTGGTCATTACCATGTGATCCCACAAGTTTATGCAACATACTCCTTCCCCAACTATTTTATCTTCAATAGCCATCCAAGCCCGGTCTTCTCAGCATGGTACTGAAAGGAGCAAAAGGTGATTCCCTCTTTGAGCCAGAAAGGGCACAAGGTCAGACCCATTGCACAACAAAGTGCAATATCCCATGAACAACTAAGAGCAACCTAGCACAGTGGAGTTTCCCAGAGAAGGTTGCATTAACAAAAGGGTCACATTCCCTGCACCCAACTCCCCATTGGCAAGCACCACCCCGCTGTGCCTGCCTGTGTCTACCCAAGGTACTGTAATGGTGTGAAAGGAGGAGACTGACACACAGGTGGCATGGTTTGGGACAAAGGCTTTTATTCTTTAAAGAAAGTAAAGCGAAAACCCTATCTTTTCCTAACTCTATGAGGGGTTTCCCTGCCTCAAATAAAACACTAAGGAAAAAGTCAGACTGTCCAGAAATAAAGAGTCTACTGTCTAGTGTCGAAATCCTACTTCTATCCTTTACACTTGAAAACAAACTAAAGTGGTTTACTGTTGTCTTGGTGCAGAAGAATGACTCCCTTCCTCTAGACACATACATTTCTATATATTCAGCAGTTCAAAGAGGTAGGGGGAATGTCTTCGGTCCCCTGGCCTCTCTCAGGATGTTTTTCACAGTTCCACAACGAGGGGCAGGAGCTGGGGGGGAAATGTCTCCCTTCCCCTGGCCTCTCTCAGGCTCCTGATGAGCCCGTCCAGTGATTTGCTTGGACAGACCTGATATTCGACCTTACCAGGTACTGCAACGAAGAAGGGGGGCTTGTTGGAAGGCCTTGTCCTCATGCACAGTTGTGTATGCTTGACTAATTCTTCACAGTATCCCTGGTACACTCCCCTACCAAGAATGCAGTCCCTCTCTTTCTCGGGTCCTCTACACCTTCACACTGGCTTCTCACGTCCCAAACCCACATACCTTCTGTATGGGCTTCTGGTCTCTCACCTCGGTTTCAACCCTCCTTACGACTTCCGACAGTGGTTCTGCCTTGTTTCATGTTTGCGCATTGCTGTAGCATCTCCACAGCAATTTCTAGGAGCCTGGCTGCGCATACCAGCTGGACCGTCCTCCTCTGCGCTCTTCCGCGTCGGGAGCCTCCACCTCTTCCGGCCTTCGGTCCCCTTCCAAGCAGGCAGGGACACTGTCTCGCCTTCTGCCATATCCCGGTCAGTAGCTGCAAGTTCAGGGCTTCCAACTGCATGGTCGTTGCCATGCTTGCGGTGCCTCTGGGGAGGGACTGACCATGTTGTTAGTCTTTCTTCCACTTTAAGTTCCACAGAACACAAAAGCTAGACTGCCCAATGAGATGGTCTTATGAGTGCTTTCTGGTGCAGAACTTCTTCCTCGTCTCAGTATGTTGATGTGACAGTGCAGTGTAGTCAGTCTTGATCTTCCTCGTCCCAGTACTAGTGGTACTATTGCTATAGCATTAATACATGGAAGTACGCAGGTGATTAGATGAAGGAAAAGAAGGGGAGGGAAAAAAGGTGGGTGAGGGTATATTATACCGCATTATTCCATGATGTCCTCCCTGTATCCCAGAGGGGAATCCCTCCCCATGAGATCCACCTGCTGAGTATCACCCCCCCAGGGGGACTATCAGGTAGCAGCCTCCCCTACCTGGCATCATGGAAAGGGTGTCCATCTGGGGAGAAGGGACAAAATCATAAGATTTGTCACAGTGGCCAGGTAATCCAACCAATCTGCCCAAGCCTTGGTCCACAACAACCAAGTCTCACGACAGCCCCTACCACCCGAACTGCATCAATAGGATAGCCGCCTCCCACCCAGTCCCAGTTTCACACCATGAAATCCCAAAAGAGTGATTAGTCTCTGCCTCAGTTAGGTTTAATTGAAACAAGAAAATAAGGGAACCAAGCAAATAACAATCAAAGATGTTGTGATAGAACTACAGCCCTGTATCACTTGGATAGAATGTGGTGTCTGGCAGGGTTGTATACTAATTGACCTTTTCACAATTGACCTCGGGAGAATTGACCTAATTTAGAAGGTCAATTAGGACATATGTGCGGGGGAAACCCCCCACAACCACCCTCACCCAATCCAAAAACCCCTGCAAACCCCCCCACCCAATCCCCTTATATTATTTATAATCCAAAACCAACCCAATACATATATAAAATAACTAAAAATAATATAAAGGTCAATTGTGCAAAAGGTCAATTGTAAAAGGTCAATTTGGGTAATACCGTCTGTCAAGGCACCGCTGTTGGAGGAATTGTGTGCCATGGCAATGTCTTGCGCCTGAAGTAGGAAGTGGGGATTTTCTCATGTATTGTGCATGAACAAAACTCAGGAAGTAGCCCTGAATTGCACTGGGAGGACGTAAGGGGTGGTTGGGTATCACGCTTGGATGAACTATTAGGGTTGGACATTCATGGTACTTGTATCAACTGTGAAGGTTTAGCGCGTTCACAATATTCGTGAAGATTTGTTGTGCTCTCTACCTGGAAAAAATTTAAAGTATAGCCCATGTTCTACTAGTGGTAATTTGTGAAGGCTAGCCTTTGTCACTTGCCATTTGCCGGAACTGCATGAATCAACAGTGAACGACACGACTTGAACAAACAGGTATATCTAAAACAAATCTCCATCCGAGTTTCTAGGTACATATATAAGCGCCACTCCATTGGACACCGGACGCAGGCATGGCTACCCGCAAGCATCAGAATACAGCAATGACTATGACAAAAATCGGTCTTGCTTCTCACAATTGTTCCGCTTACTCACACTAGATTAAGCCTCAACACCTCTGCCATCATTATGCAGCGAAGACCTACGACACATTCAGGCCAGCTGGACACATAACGAGTCTCTTGCCCTCACGCTTTCTCCTCATCTCTCTCAGAACCCAGTCACATGCCTAAACTCATGGGATGCTTTTTATCGGAGCCCGGCCAGCCCTCTGAAGCCTTTTAATGGCCAAATGCGCACACGCATTCTAAACCTACAATTTTTCCCACATTTTGGACTTTGGTCCCCAAGTCAGTAACACCACTAGCGCATTGAGACTATAATAATGGTAAAAGGCGCTATATAAATGTCAACTACAATACAATGCAGTACCTTCTTCATCCTCTGCTTTTCCTACAGCCACATTCCCTCATAGCCTCTTTTTAACCCTCCTCTTCACCTTAGCACACCATGATGCCCCTTACATGGTTCTCCACACTGCTCTTCTCTCCTCCCACCCTATCCCATGCCTCTGCCCCACCTCTGGATAACACTCAAACTATAAAAATTCCAACCTCATCAATCCATCTCATCTCCCTCAAGGGGCACCCTTTTTGCCACCTCCTCTTGCTACTTTACTGAAATCACTTTGGGACTTCCAATCTCTGTAACACTTTTTTTCTTATTCACCACTCTGACTCCCACCAGATCCTGTGGCTAGGATTTTAAGGAAGCATTTTTCAGGTGGTAGGAATAGAGACAGACAAATCCCAACTATGTAATTTCATTCTATGCATATGATGTGCCGATCTATGTGAATAATCCACTATATAATAAATCACGAATGGTATAGTGCTAGATCATTTTAGCAAGATTTCAGGATTTAAAATCAATAAATAAAAATCCATCATATTTCCATTGTTGGACCTTAAAGAAATACTAAGGCAAACTCTTCCAGATAGAGGAATAAGCCGAGAACATGACTCCTTCAGATACTTGGGAGTTCACTTGCATCACTCTCTCGAAGAAACCATCATGCACAACACAGGCAGCACTCTGTCGGGTGTAGGGAAAGCTGCAGGTTTTGGAAAAAGCTGCTGCTTCATTTAATGGGTAGGATAGCAATATGTAAGATGATCATCCTCTCCAGATTACTATACTTCTTTGCAAGCATTCCTTGCATGTTATGTTATTCAATATTTTTACTGCGCCCATCACCACCGTAGTGGTCTTCCTGCACCTGGTCTTGTCCGAGAAGGGGTGTATTGCGACTCCACCAGTCTGTCACCAGACCTTGGCCTGTGAGTATGAAACAAGGGAGGGAGGAGAAGAGAGATGATGGGAAAGGAGAATTAGCAAATAGAAGAACAATTTAGGTCCTGATTCACAGAAGCGTTTTATAAAGGCGCAATCCCATAGGAAAACGGTCTGTGAATCAGGTCCTTAGTGGGGGCCGGGGGAGTACTATCCAGGAGGAGCAGGGATTGTGGTAGCTGGAATACATTTTTCTTAACTGCAATTAATTAGTTATTGGTAAACGAGGACATTACATATAAAACTGACCCGGAGTTCTGGGCGGGAATTTTGAAAACCAAATTTGACGCAATAATTAACTCAGGTAAAATTCCCTGCTCTTGGACGCGGGCCAACATTGTCCCCTTATTTAAAAAGGGCGATCCTTTGCTTCCTCAGAACTACAGACCAATTTCATTGATCGATACCGATGCGAAATTGTTTGCCATACTTTTGTTGCATGACTTAGAAAAGTTTATTGAAGAAAATAACCTTCTTTCAAAATTTCAAACTGGTTTTAGAAAGGGAATGAACACCTCATTGAATGCTACTGTAGTGTCCCATCTTATTGCAAACACAAGAGGAAAAAATGCACAACCGTTGTATGTGGCTATGGTAGACATGACAGCAGCATTTGATAATGTGGTGCAAAACCTTCTGTGGAATAAATTGAGGGCCATGGAAATACCTTTAACCCTACTTTACTGGTTCATTCAGCTACATACCAATACTTCATATAAAATAAGAATTTCTACCGATGGTAGAACGACTGACCAGATTAACACGTTTATAGGGCTTAAGCAGGGATGTAATTTAGCAGCAACTTTTTTCAATCTGTATATTGCTGATCTGGACAAACATTTTGATCTTAATAATCTGTTCTCTGTGAAAATAGGCCAAATGCGGCTGAAGTGGGTTGCATTTGCAGATGACATTATTATTTTTGATCCTACTCCGGCTGGGCTGCAAAACAAGTTACAGCTTCTCCAGCAATTTGCCGTTGCACATAATCTAACGCCTAACCCTGCAAAAACAGTTATTTTAAAGTTTGGGGTGAAGAATAAGAGTAAAAAATATCACTGGGAAATTATGCAGACTAAAATTTACTGTTCCTCTAGCGCAATATATTTGGGCTATGAATTATCTGCTTACAACTCCATTAAATATTGCAGGATTTAGTCAAAAATAAATCGCGCCCATTATTATCACAATTGAAACTGATATATTCAAAATACTGCAAATTCTCATTGGTACCGATGATAGACTTCCTAACTTTAAAAATTGAAACTGTCATATTGTATTCCATCGATACGTGCCTCAGTGATATTACAGGAATCTTAGACTTGATTCAGGGAACCTTGATAAAATCTGCCATGCACTTGCCAATGTGCTTACCTAATGCAGTGTTACGACACGAACTAGGGCTGATTGCACTATCCTCACGTTGGAAACGGCGTCAACTTTCTGTCTATGCAAAGATATGTTTTCCCCCTAAAAACTCTTTATACGCCGATTTGAATGGGCTATTGGACACTCTTACTCCTATGTCGTTCAAAAGATATCAGTCCAATATGCAAAATCTGATACAATCTATAGGTATTACGACAGAGGATGTATATTATCGCCCTGCGTTCGCAAAAAAGAAGTTATTTGAACAAGACTAGAAAGGCACTATTGAAAGTATATTAGCATATAAAATGTATAAAGAGTATGGTGCCTTTCTTAAACAACGTATGCCCAGGTTTTCACATGTAACTATGTTTCCATACAATCATGCGCGACAGGTATATATGAGATATAGGTTTAATTTATTTCACACCAGAGAGAGAACCGCTAATTGGGCTAACTTTGGTGAGACAAAGGCATTAAATTGTCGCTTTCCTCTATGTAATGAGCCGGTGGAGTCCATGAAACATCTTATTTTGGAATGTCCACATTTTAAGAATATGAGGACCAACCGACTCGTGAAATTTGTGAATGTGGAATATGAGGATTGCATGCATTCTTTATGGGCACGCATGATGCAAGGGATGCATAGACCTTTGATATTTGAACTTGTCAGCCTGTGCAAATACATTGAAAAGGAGTTGCTCAAATTTTAAATATAAATGAATTTATGATTCTGATTGAATGTTTATGTATAGTATGTGCGAATACTTAAATGTGAATATGTGTTTTTTCTATTGTACGTAGCTTCTAACTTTTGTAAACTTTTGTATTTTTGTAAATGAACCAAATACAAATAAAAAAAAAAAACGAGGACATTTTAGGAATATGCTGCTTGGTTTAACAGCATGATCAAACATATCTTCGTAAAGATGCTGGACATAAAA
This sequence comes from Ambystoma mexicanum, assembly GCF_040938575.1. Lineage (NCBI taxonomy): Eukaryota > Metazoa > Chordata > Amphibia > Caudata > Ambystomatidae > Ambystoma > Ambystoma mexicanum. The sequence goes on along the minus strand of NC_090921.1, from coordinate 341,008,756 downwards.
ATAAAGCCACTGCTATGGGCAGACGGGAACTGCACAATCATGCTAGCAACCCTACGCAGACCCTACCAGAAAGGAGGAATGGCTTACCCGGATTACGAGCTACAATTTCTAGAAGCTCAACTACAATACGCAGCAAGCTGTAAAGATAAGCAGGACAGAAAATCGGCAGGCTTTTGAAAAAATCTCCCAAAATACATAAGTGGCGTCGAACTGTCCTTGGATTTTATGGACTGGGTGGGAGATTCATGCATGATCCATATCATACATAAATAAGTCTTGGAAATAATAGTATTGATGCTTCAATTAAAGGGAAGTTATTGTCCTGAAATACCTCTGGGAGCAGATGAAAGTATCCTAGCAATAAGCTGAAATATAGGTTTATCCAAACTCTTCAGGTTAAACAGTACAGAATTGGGGGATTTGTTTGAGAATGGCCTACTGCTTTCTTTTGAGTAATGGACACAGACATATACAATGTCATTGGGTTACTTCCTAAACTTTGTGGGACTCGTCAAGAAAAAAGCGATTATATGGAAATGTATCCCGGAAGAACCTGGGTCAACCCCACTTTTTAAAAGACTATTCTGGATGGGTGCAGAAAAGAGTATCATCTCCACACTTCATAAAGAATTCATTATCGAGAAAGATGTGCCAGAACTCACAATAAGAGAGAAATGTGAGACTAATCCCAATACTCCAATAGAAGATCAGTTATAGTTGAAGCTGCTCTCCCAAATACAGAAAGTGTCTAGAAATGCAACATATAAGGTAATTCAGTTTAATACTGTTCACATACATTTAACCCCAAAGAAACTAAATACCTTTAACCCAGATCTTTCCCAGGAGTGTCCTAGACGCCACCACAAATACGCAGGGTTTTGGCATACGATTCAGGAATGCCTGGCGATTCAGGGCTTTTGGTCAGCTATAATGGCCAGAACCAATATGTTAACGCAAGAGTCCTTTCCATGTGCCCCAACCTCCTGTCTATTGGGACATTTAGTAGGTGATATAAAATTCAAACAAAATAAATTTTTAAAAAAGCTTCTTTTCTAATCCCTTTAGCTAAAAGACGATTAGCCAGAACTCCAAAAGGTCCACTAATTATCCAACGGTTAAAAGATATTCAAAGATCGGTACTGACTAAAATAGAGGTTCTATATAGACACATGTATCGGCGGGAGCAGAAAACATAGCTATGGACTGGGGACTATTAAACGAACTAACGTCTTCCCCTGATGACAAACCCCCATAGAATCAACACCGGATAATGCTGCTCGATGATCCACTTCAAAGTTGGCAACTCTACCCTGACCTTAAAGGTTAACAATAATTACCCATTACTTTGAGATACAGGAGTTAAATACAGTAAAGAAATTGGTGTGAGCCCAATGGAGGATGACAGTTAACATGTTAAGAGGAAACATTATATTATCTTTTGTGTTGAAAGCATGTATCGTCTACAATGGCTAATGTGCGTGTACACCAATTTGCCCTCTAATTATTTTTCGCGAATTGCGGAAATGGATGGCTTTCGTGCACACATTATTTTCTATGTGTGCAACTGACTAACAGGATAAGCTACTTTGTGAACATGAGTAGTTAGTGAGCCAACATTTGCCAAGAGAGTTTGGAAGATAATTTCCCCTTCCCAACCACTGCAATTCTTTACAAATCAGTGTAAAAGGTGTACCTCACAGCACACTTTCCAAAAATATAGGTTAAAAAACATTTTATATGTGATTATAAAGAGAGCTGAACAATCCAAGACTTCAGGATCTGCCACAGTACCTGGCATAAGTATTCTTATGCAGAGAGAAATATATGTATGCACCAAAATCGCATTGTATGCTCAGTATAAACAATAGGTTTAGTTGCGGCTATTCATTTATTGACACTGCTCAGAGAATGCCGAAATTGTTTTATGCCATTGGAAAGAAAATTCTCATGCATTACAAAAAACAAATATCATTTATCATAACTGATGTGGTTGGCAAAAAAATCAGACAGAATACAAATATGCAGATGGAATAATGGTAACTAAAAGGAATGTGTCAGAAAACATAATGCTAGGAGTTCATGTGCCATTTTAATGAAGTAATTCAAGGGCCAGTAGAAAATCAAAGGATGATAACTGCACCAGAATACCTGCAACACAGTATGATGATCAGAATTCCTGTGCCTCTGCTTACTCTGCCACATTACATTGCCTGGTGAACAGAGCTGTGACAAGGCTTTAAAAAAAAAGCCTCACAGCCAAGTGGCATACATAGATACAAGCACTTTCTACTCCATAAAAACAGGAAAATGTGCCCAACAACAATGGGAAACAACATATGGGAACCTGCCCTCTGCTTCTAATATTTTCAAATCAGTGACCAGTAAAGCAGTGGCATAGGAAGGAACATACATTAATATTACAGCTCGATCTCAAGAAGAATTTTAAGGGGAAAAAACATCTTTTAATAAGCAGAAAGTATCCCTATTGGCAAAGCTAATTACCTTTTTGCTCCGTGAAAAATCACTTCATACCATGCATGCAGTTTAAACTTTTCAAAGCCCTCCTTGGAAACCTGACATAGGAAGTGAAATGAGAGGGCACATAATACAGCTTTTGGTTTTTCACCTCCTTACCTACCACAGCTTCCACAAAATTCAACAAGAGCCTTCCTTAGGTTTCTTATGGAGCCTCAACGTAAATCACATATATTTGTCTTTTAGGTTAATAGCTGCAATGGTCATAGATACAAAAGATCGAAGGCCTTCATCAGTAACTAGGAACCCCTCTTCTGCAGTTCCCTGTTATCAGTCAAACAGGATGTATGGGGATGCTAGAGGCAATAAACGCAAAACAAAAAAAATCCTTCCGCAGCTGAGTATAGAAGGAAACAGAAGGTGCAGTTTCTTAGACTGTTAGAGTTTCCTATCTTTAACAAGCAAACACATTTCCTTCACTATACTGTACAGCTGAAACATCCGACTTGGCTTTTGAAAGTTGCTGATTTGTTCTTCACCCCCAAGGAGTGTTCTCCCGTGCCCTTCCCCCGTACCCTTCACTGGTTCTTGCGCTGACCTCCAAAACTAGTGCTCTGGTAAAAAGTGAGGGATTTGTGATGAATCAGAAGTGATTCACCCAGGAATCCTGGCCTGGAACCCATCTCATGTGGTCAGGGAAAGACAGACGCTTTCTGATCCTGACCATGGGGGCGGTGTTAGCTGGGAGGATCACATGGGAGGGGCAACAGGTGGGGAGGAATGGAAGATCCCCTTAGGTAATGTCCACCGAGACCCCAATCTTCTAATAGCTTATTGTAAAATAGAAGTTGTTAAAAGAACTGACTTTTGTTTTAGGGACTTCAAGTCCCAGCATTCCCAGAGCACTGGCATAAAGAGGGATGCAGAGGCACATGGTTGTCAAGTGCAGACATCAGGGTTAATGACCCAGACCGGAGGACGGCTGAGAGGCATAAAATGCCCCCTCAGGTGCAGGCCATTGGTACAAGTGCTAGTTCCAGAGCCAAAGCTGGATCAAGGTGGAAGAAGGTGAAAGGACCAAAGCTGCTGCAGCAGGGGAGCAGTAGTAGTAGTAGTACTGAGTGGAGGAGCGTGCCACTCTCCACGAAGCAGCAGAAGAAATTGAGGACAAGCCAAGACACTGGGACCAGAAGGGTGAGACACTTGCCCATATTAACATGGTGAGGCTTTAAATATGATTTGCGTGCAAAGTAATGCCTCACTATCCCTATCCTGACGAGGAATTCCCTGCTTAAGTAAACGTAAACACACTAACAAAAGGTTTCTGTCCCTCACACATGAACATACAGAAAGCACACCTGGGTGTGATTTTTCCCTAACGTGCAGTGTTAAGCGGGAACTGGCGAGCACCCGAGTGCTGGGGGAGCCACGAAGGCTCTGAGACACGAGACACCATGCAGGAGAGGTGTCCGGGATGTGTCGGAAGAGTGAGCGAGACAAGCTGGGAACAGCGAGGTACACGGACGCGCACACCACCAGTGAGTTCACTGTTGTTGTGTGACCCAGGGGCGCGATGTGGTTACGTCGCCTGCATCCAGCTCCAATATTGAATACCGAACGAATACAAAACAAAGTACTGTTTGTAGAAGTGGTAAACCTGGCATGAAAATAAACCAGGTAAAATATAAAGTACTGTGGTGGGGTAAAGCTGTTGACGGAGTTGAAGTGGTGCCAAAATTTCATGACAAAGACATTTGTTTCCAGGTCAATGACATTTGAACTGTTCATCATTAATGACAAGAAACTATCTCAAAACCTTAATCACAAGTAGAAGAGCAAGCTGTTGTTAAACATTTGTGAACTTTGTGAACCATCTTTAGAAATCAAGTTGGAACTCTGCGTAGTCAAGTTAGATTTGGAGAAGAACTGAAGTGTAACTCTTTGTGTTGTTCGAGGATTTCCTTAAACTTTTTGAACATTTAGAAAGACCTGCTTGGATCTGGGGATGCGCCCAGGTTATCAGGAAAAGCAGCTCATGCTACATTTGTTGTTGTTGAACCGCCATATATTTTCTGTATGTTCATGTGTGAGGGACAGAAACTTTTTGTTAGAGTGTTTACGTTTACTTTAGGCAGGGAATTCCTTGTCAAGATAGGGAAAGTGAGGCGTTTATTACACCTTTTGAGTGAATAAAATGGCATTGTTTGAAAAACCTTTACAAAGTTGTCCACCTCACATTTCTGACCCCTCACAGATTGTGTATCAGTAAAACACTCACTGTGATATTTGCATTACTTTGCACGCAAATCATATTTAAAGCCTCACCATGATATTATGGCCAAGCTAAGAACATTTCATGAATTTGCATGTACACAATTATTCTGCAATGCATAGATCATTGTTTGCAGCATTCCTCATCTTAATTTTTTAGGTAGGATTATACAGGTGCTCAGTGAAACCGTTTTTGTGTAGCAGAGAGTTACCATATAATTTGTTAAGGTCTATGCCCACTGGAACACTGAAAACTTGTAAATGATGCAGATTGTGTAAATAGCATTCTCACTGATTGTATATCTGTTGCGCTAATACTAGGTATGAGTAATACCAGGCATATCCCATATCCATGATATTTCAATGCTGCTTTCCACTTACAAGCTCATGTAAGCAATGCTAACGTAGTAGACGAGTTGGGTGGTATTCCGGCGGTAAATCCATTGGAACACTGCCCAATGGAATTACCGTTAATAGTACTTGGTACAGTGGAATTACCACCACAGAGTCTATTGGACTGTATGGGGCTTTTTAGTTGGAATTACTGTGGCAGTAATTCTGCGGTGTTAGTTCCACCGAAAACAGGCACAGAGTCTGCAGATTTACCTACAGCTCATAGCTGGAGGTGAATTCTCCAACTTTCCACCTAACTCGTAGTTGGGCGGTGTGGTAATGCGGTTGTATATGTTAATACTGCCACATTTAACTTACACTGCCCAACTCATAATGATGCCCCACTAGTGAGCGTGACATTTGCCTACTCAAAATCCTTCGAGGGCAAACTAATAATTATAATCCGTTAACTTGTAAGGGTATCACTTCAGAGTGCTTGTTTGACATGTGTGCAAACAATAGGAAGCATGGGAGGAGTTTACACATCCAATTGACAGTGCAGATCCAATATTTCAGCTGACAGTGGGGTTACATAGTGCACGTGACCATGAGACGTAGAAATTCTCGTGACTGAACGTTCTTCATATTACACATATTACAACAAATATAAAACAAGTGGATATAAGTACAGGTCTGGTAGCCTTTCACAGAGCCAAGGCAGGTGGAGTCAAGGTTGTCTGGTAAATCTAGATGTGGCTTGGGTCAGAGGTTAGTCATAAGGTATAAGCGTGGTAGAGTCAATTATAGGAGTCATGGCTGGGCAGGGAAGGTTGTTTGGCAGTGTGCAGGCATATCTTAGATCTTCTGTTCATGGAGCCACTTTTTCATATTCGCTATTAATTTCTTGAGAGTGTATTCTGCTATTAGGTTTTTAAGGTTGTGCTAGGCACAGTAGGGTAATGTAAATAGGCTACACCAGAATGTAATGACTAGCTTGTATGATTTAGCTCTATTAAGAGGATGAAAATCTCAGGTAACTGCTGTGGCTTGTGCTTTATTAATTCCTGAGAAGTTTGGAATGGTCTGTGTGCGTTGCTAAAACTCTTCTGAGTGGCACCCAGAAGGAACCTGGGCATGCGCACATCTTAGAGGGAACATTGGTGTACACATTCACCAGCTGGATTTGTAGGGGGGTTGCTTTATTTCAATCTGTTGATCTAAGTTGTGAGGTTATACCTGTAGATTCAAACTACTAAAAATATATATTTATTTTTTAAAAGCCTTCACCATGGGCTACCCTCCCTATTTAGAACAATTGATGGTGTTGTCTTCTTTAAAGCACATTGAAGTTAAACTTCTTACATCAAACCCATTACTATCTTTCTAATCTACCGGACCCCGACATCCTCAACCTATGCAACACTTGTGTATAGGCGCATTATAACTGCCATATCTTATCAACCAGGATCGGGTCCTCCTCCATGAATCTCTTTCTAATGAATTCTCAGTCATACCATGGGGAACGTCAAGCTCGCCAAAAGCCCACAAACTCTAGCTGGTCTCCACTCTCAATGGACACACTCTGTCCTCCATAACCTGCTGACGCACATTCCTGGCAACTTACTCAATATGAACTTTCTCTCAGTCAATTGTTCTGCCCCCTCTGTACATCCATAACTCCCAGCCACTGTCTTCAACATGTAACTGTCTCTGTCCCACCCCTTCTTTTCCTCCTCCTCATTTTAAAAGCACTAAAAGAAAATTAAAATCTACAGCACCCCACCCAGGCAACATTAGGAATTGCTTTCAAATTCTTTGCCCACACCTTGCAAACTCAATTGAATTAGCATTTCTGGAATCTCAATTTGGCCTTGCTGCCTTCCTTCAATGGCATTCATTATCTTATCCCACTTACATCTTCACTTCCTTTTGCCCAGGTCGTCACATGTGGATCTACCTAGCAATCCAACAATTGAGAGTAACTGCAACCTGCACCACTGGTACAAAACCCACTATCTTGTTGTCCTCGTTTCATACAAGGAATCAACCTTTGATCTGCTACTGCGCTGGAATCTGCCAAATACAGAAATGTTACTAACTCATCTTCCCACTCTCAAAATAGTAAAGACGTTCCTTTACCTTATTCAAACCAAAACTATGGACAGAATACTTTGTTTTGCCATTCTGAAAGATCAGGAGAGACTTTCTCCTTTGTATATCAGTCTCTTGGAAAGAACATTTGTTTGCTCACCTTGAAGAGAGTATTGGGAGAAAGAGACAATTGTAATGCCTTTAAGAGACTAGTTTTGACACAGAATATGGTAGACCGTTTGCTTGAAATAATCCAGGGGAAGGGACTCAACCCTTGGATGAAGGAAGTGTTTTGTTGAAGTTATACGTTTGAAATATTGCACTTTTCTGTTCAGTTAAACTTTGAAAGATTTACCTTACACATTTTGTTTATATGTATTAGTGTGAGGTTCAGACTGAGTTTGGACTCAAGGTTTTCCTGCTTTAGTTTTGGTTTCACAGGAAGGAACACTTCTGTTAGGATAGGGAAAGTTAGGCCTTTATTCCAGCCCTTTCTACTAATAAAATAAAATGGCTAATGTTGAGAATGATACCTCTTTGTGCCCGCCTCTCATTTCTGACCCCCTCACACCATTATCATAACAATTTTGAAGAAGCTCCATGCTGACCCCAACAGCCCGAGCAAACTATAGATCTATCTCTCTGCATCCTCACTATTGCAAAGTTGTTGAATGTGTAGTCTTCAACTGCCTCACGGAATACCTGGTGGCCAACAGACTCAATAATCCATCTGCGAATCCAGGTTTCCGCTACAGAGATTACTCAGACAGCTCACATCCACATTTACAAATTCCCTCAGTTCATTACTACCATCTTTCATATATCATCATACTCCTTTGTCTGCCACTTTGACACAGCTAACCATCCCTCCTTCCTTCAGACGATCTCACAGACTGGTTTTTGGTGCATTGTCCTCACTTGGATGTCCACCTACCTGGATGGTGCCCCTCCCATTAGCTCCCTTCTGGTAGGAGTTCCAGAAGGGACATACTTCGGAGCTTTCTTCTTCACAGTGTACACCACCTTTCTCTTTAAACCCATATCCTACTTGAAATTCTTATTTACTCCATTTTCCGGTGATACTCAAATAATCTTCAACTTCGCCTCTCTCTCACTCTCAAGCTGTCCTCTCACATCTCTATCTGACAATCTGCTCCCCGTCATTGGATGTTGTTGCTTTGCCTGATGCTCGCCTCCTCTAAAACTGAAGTGATCTTTCTTATGGGCTCAAATGTCATGCCACTTGTTGTCTCGCCTATATCTTTCCCCCAGACCGGCTTACCCTTTGACAGCAACCTGAAAATTCACCACTCTGTCCCCAAGTTCCATGATTCCCAACCACTGTTGCTACTTGATTACTTATCTGTATACATCTGTAAATATTGAAGATGTGCTAACGTCTACCTTGTGCTGTCTCCATCCACTGTTTAAACCTCCTTCACCAGTTGGTTTAATGTATGAACTACTAGCACCGTCACTTTCTAGAGAGTCCAACAGTGGAGCTGTTCCATGCATCAATTTGTCCTTTGAAGGGCACTTTTCATTTCTAAGAAATGAAAATACAATAAAAGCTGACAAACGTACAGCATATGTTGGCAGATAAAGGCCGCCGGTCCATACAGGACCACCTGTGAGACCATGCTGGGGCCTGATTACTCACAAATACTCCTTTTTAAGACCATGGATCCTCAGTTTGACTTTACCCCTAAACAGAGTTCAATGTAAAGTATACTATTCAACCAGCACAGAATTTTTATTCAAAGTATTGTACAAGTAAGTCTCAACCAATAACTGAAAAAAGCTGCTGTAGCCTGTTATATTGGCAGTGGCCCACATGGAAGAACCTCAATCACGTTACAACTCTCTGACTCTTCGCAGAGAAGAATATCTATTTACATACGAGTGTGTTTCCCCAACAAGGGAAATCTCATCTGAACTAGAGTACAACAAACAACCCCAGAAATGTGATTGTCTGTTGATCATCATAATCATCATCAGCGTAGTCCAGCTGACCCAAGGAACCTGAGAGCAGGGGGGTCCATGTCTGTATAACTCAAACATACTTTTTTTTACAAATATATTTTTATTAACTTTTAAACACGCACAACAAAGCAAACAAACAGTGGAAAAGGTTAATAATCAAATATAAATTGTTGCATCCAGGTCCACTGTGCCACCCCTCCCTCGAAACCCCACTCTACTTCCTTATTTATTCCACCTCTGCTTCCTGCGTTGGGGGTTCCTCATCGTCTGAACACATTGAATCATGACCACTAGCCTCATCCTACGTGGGCCCAAAAAGTTCTGTTACTAGTTGCCTCCAACTCGCCAGGGAGCCTGCCTGTGCCCCCTCCCCACCTCTGCTCGCCTCTTGCCACACCCCGTCTCTGCTTCTGCCCATTGCTGCAGATCTTTCCACCATTACTCAAACATACTTAGGGTGAAACCCCAAGTGCTACACATAAAAACACATCATTTAGAAGCTCTCTCTTAACCAAGAATGACCAAAAGCTATAGTAGCATGCACTATGGACTGTGGCCCAGTTGGGAGAGCCACCATTACATTTTAGCTCTCAGTATATTCCTGCTCCCACACTTTTGCAAATTTTGAAACACCTGAGGTGTCACCCCAAGTCTTTAAGAGCATGCCATATGTGGATCTGTTGCTCTCTGCTACTAGTGAAGCATGTGTCGTTTTTCCCCTCCCTGGCAATTAGATGATTAAAATGATGCCAACTTTTAAATCATGCGGCAACTGAAAAATCAAGTAAATACAAAGACAGTGGTTAGGAGAATCAAGTGTATGCTTGCCAATTTGCGTTCCTAATGCTTACAAGAGGTTGTACGCTGTTTAAGGCTTATTGGGGTTTATAGATCAAATTGATTGAACTAATGGTGATGCATGATCTCCCATTGGGTGCAATGTCCAGAGATTCAGAAAACCTCTGATAGATCCTGACAAAGGCGTTTCTATGAAAAATATACGCCGAAACATCTGTGACATCAACTACCTCAATATTAATTCATATCAAGAAAATTGTGGGTATTAGTGATTAAATCACGCAGGATAATCAATGTAGTAGTATGGGATAATACATTGTTATTTACTGAAAATAAAATGTCAAATTTGTGACAGGAGTTGTATGTGTTTTGTAAGAATATTTTTGTCTAGCTATATATGTCTTCCCACACTATGAGGTGTTATCCTTGGGTTTGTATAATCGTGTGGGATAAGATGCAGTTTGTTAAATGTCTATAGGCTTTTAAAAGTATTGTGTGTCTAAAGTTGTGTGTGTTTGCCTCGATAAAAGAGGTAAGATTGAATACAGAAGAAATGAAATAAAAGTAATTTGGTTAACAGGTCTGTTAACAGGAAAGCATTTTTTTGTATTCTTTGCTACTAGAGAGACAGCACCACAGCCACACCTCAATTATGGGACCCTGCAAGGCAGAAACATGTGTCTGGGGTTGCTGGTGACGCTTTTGTTCAGGGGAGAATTTTCTAGCATTTTGATGGTTGACTTTTTTTTTAGGCTGGGGTAGGTCGATATGCAAATAGATATACCTCCCCTAGAATGATACGGTGAGCCAAAACGTTTGTTGTAGACGTTACTGGGTGGGAAACATCCCAAAGAACCAGTGCTTTGGCTGTGCTTGTTCTCAGTTGAGAGGCTCCCACATTTCTGAAAATGTGCCCTGCCATGAATCTCTCCCTGATCTGCTAAGTCTATACTTAGGACAATTCGAAGGCACAGGAACATAGGAGCTGGAGACAGGTCTTTTCCAGGTCTTTTTCAATTCGGCAATTCAGGTCCCCTAACCTCTACAATAAGATCCCCAAAACATTGGAGGAAATCAAACCCATATGTCAGACCATAAAAATGTTAAAACTTGGCTGTTCATCAAATAATAGCTATGGGTGCTGCTTTCATAACAATTCCTAAAGTGCTCGGTAAGGAGGGGAGTTGTGGAGCATGAGGAAAGATCCCTTGACTGCCCTGGGAATTATCCAAACTCCTGTGCACTATCCCTCTTTGGCTGGTGCTCCAGAACACCCGCCCTGTCACCAGGCACTCCCAGAAACGTACCAGTGATGTTTCTGTCTTCTTGGAGCTGCCGGCTGGATCTGTAGTGGACTACCCAATCACCAGTGCACTGACACCACGGCCCTATTTACCACAGACCCGTTAAGGCTCTGACAGAAGGCATGCAGGGCTCCTTGAAGTGGATCCTCTGCACTTCGCTCTACTCGACCAGATGTCCACTGTGTCACAGGGAGGTGGGAGTGAATCTCCCATGGCGTGGGGCTCCCTGGATTGCTTGCTTGTGAGCGCTTATCATCGGAGCAAACAATTGCATCTGCGTCTGCATTAGTGAGCTGCACTTCTTAATACAATTAACACCACAGATATCTCATTTTAGACACAAACCGGGCTTGATTTATCTTGCCTTGATCCTGGCCTCTTACCTGCTTTCTACAGTTGATCTAAATCGCTGCATGTTCTGTAGCTCTGAAAGACCAGCTGGTGGAGGAAGCGGCTTGGTTAAAATCACATCACTGATTCACTGGTTCAAATTCAAACCTATTTCACCCCCTCGAAATGGCTCAACCTACTCAGAAACTTGCCATTCACAGTGTTTAAGAAATCTGAAGACACTCATGTGGATAACGATTTCTCTGATAAATCTGGCGATTCAACGTTAGATGACAAGGAGCCCTCTCCTAGAGACATGTTTGTGCTTATAAAACAAATGGTATTCCGTGGTACATGTGAAAGCAGAGCAAGTGCCATCTCAACCTGCCTCACCCGGGCATAATCTAGATTCTCGCAAGTGGAAGACGATATGAAAAATGGAACCACCACTCTATACTTTTAGTCAACTATTTGCCCATGGAAAATTGCTTAACCGAAATTTGAAACAATATCCAAAAGGAGCTACAGCCCAGCAACCTTAAATCATATTTGGAAACAGAGGAAAACTAAAGGTTTGCCTGAAGATGGCCTGGTGCTTGCTATTATAGTGCCACTACAAAGAATTAAAATGGAGTGATTATTGTAGTGGGTAAAAACATCTCCTTTACAGTCAAAGAAAGTCTTACAGACTCGGAGGGCAGATGAGTTGCGATAATTGTGGATCTGATGGGCCATTGTCAGAAGATAAATAATTGTTTGCAAATGTTCAAACAACTCTCAGTGTTCATGCCCATCACCGCTGGATTATCAATGAGAAATGGACTGAAATGATAGCTTGGACCTTAGATCTGGGGTTTCTGGGCATCTGATGAACCCTAATAGGCATGCTTTTATGTATGGCGCCTCAGCAAGAGAATATACTTTTTAAATCTCTGAAGCACCTTATACCTTATGTTCACAAGGACTGACAATATTATAATTTCTTAACTGCACTCCTAAGAACTGTTGCATGCAAAAATCTTCATGCCAGCCCTATCAGATCACACACACAGCCTTCTATAAGAATACAGATGGGGGGCCTCTCTAACCTTTCAACAACCCGGAGGTACAACTTTTCCTTAAACACACACAAGAGATCACATCTCTTTAAAAAGAATGTTTGGTAACTATACATTCTTTAATTACACAAATTAATTTAGGAACGAGGTAATTATCAAATTGGGCTCTAGTAGGATGAAACAAGACAACAAGAGACAAGGAGATAACCCAATCCCTAGAGCAGTCTACCAAGACTTTCAAACAAGCTTACAACATGCTTACAGAGACTCTGAATATCGCTACCTTAAGAAAATGGACAAAGTCTAAATACGCCCATAGCAAACTTTATACAGCCAGGACTCTTTCCTTGCACCAAAACAAAATAGAGCTTCCTCCTTCCATGAACATGGAAAGGAATCTGGAAAACACTGGGCCCATCTGATTATCAAAAAAACAATGAACAAGATATATACTTGCCACATCCCAAAGAGAAATAGCAGATATATTTAGCAAATTATATTCCAATTTATACTCACCTGACTCATCTAGGAACAACACACTATAGGACAAATTGCTTGGTTCCATTGTACTTCTTAAATTGGAAGAGAGGACAGCCTATGAGAGGTCTCATACGATCTCTATGGAAGAGGGGACCATGACTATCAAGGTTCCTAAAAATTGAATATCTCCATGCCCTGATGGCTTCATCTCCGAATTGTTAGACTTTTGCCACCTCCCTAGAGCGGATTCTTACCCAAATGCATTTTTAGACCACAGAACACTCCCAGACCATGTCCATGTTGTGGTTGCCAAACAAGGAAAGGACACACAGACCAGCAGCAGTTATCGACCCATTTTCCTGCTTAAGATTTAAACATTCGAATGTTTGTAGCCATATTTGCAAGCAAATACATCTGGACTAATTGGGATTCACAGTTAACAGATCCCCAGAAGACACCTAAGATGAATCACCCACATTATGGCAGTCACTCTGTTCCCGTCCGTACAAATGGGCATTTCACATCTGTGAGCTGCAGCGAGCTAAAAGTGGTTGTAGACCCTCCTGAGTGGGAATCAGACAATAGAATAAGTTATTTGGCGTGTTCGATTTCAGTGAAGAGGCGTCTGTATTTTTTGCAAATCATAACAGGTTACATTCTTACTGCTCCCTTGTGACGTAATTGTGTATTATAGATGGGAGGGAAACATTGTATTAGGATTCTTTGCACAATAAGAGGTATTACAATAAGGGCGACAGACACAGGACTAATCATTTTCGAATGGGTGTGGGTGTATTAAAGGCCATTTCAGACAGCCTTACCAATTCCAAGGTTTCCTTCGCTTCTCGGACAATAAGAAAATACTATATCATGGGCATGTGCTCGATTACAAGGGGTATCCAACAAACATTTTCCAGCTCTGAGGGAATTTCGGTAGCAAGATCCGAGCAGGACACTTTCTGAGGTTATGAGAGGAGGCACAAGGAGCTTGGTCATTTAGCCCTAGGGTACCAATATTCAATTAATTTCCAATATATTACTGCATAGAACATATTGGTACCTCCAGAATATAAATAGGATCAGACCAGTGGTCGAAGGGAGCGGGAGCGGTGCCCCTACATTTTACCATTCCTTTACTTTTATTTTAAAATGAAACTGTTCTGGAATGATTTTTCGTTTTAAAATACAAGTGTAGGAAGAAGATGAAACTTTCACTTCGGTGCTCTGCACTGAACATTCCCTTAAAACAGCAGGCGCATTGGCTTGGGCGTTTATATTGCACGTGCAGGGGGATGCCAGCAGGGAGCATAGTTCCACTACTTCTTTTCGTACACTTCGACCACTGGATCAGACACACTACCTCTTTGAAATGCTGATGTTTGAAATGCTGGAGAGCCTGCAATAAAAAATGCCTAGTTATCCATATGATTTGGCCTTGCCCCACAATTAGGAAATGGTGTCTGATGATGGCGAATATCATAGACTATGTCTTGGGTCTAACTCTGGATAACTCAGCTGTATTAGCTTTACTGTGGGTCACCCCAGCTCTTATCTGCAAAGCAAGAGGGAGAGCTTTAGCTACAGCAATTGAGAGACGAGTAGCTCTTAAACATTTGGCTTATATAGAGAATAGGGTTACAATGATATAGAACTAGCAGGATATGAATGGATTATACTGGGAGGATCCTTAAGTGTTAGTAGAGTGGAATCTATTAAGGACATTATTCTTTCAATGTTTTCTTGATAATACATATGAACGACTTGAGGTCAGTTTAAGGCATAGAGGGAGAGGGTATATTAGGAGACATTCATTTTTTTTTTAACAATTATGCCTCTCGCCATTTTTCTTTAATGAAAAGCTTTAATGTAGCTTGTTATATTCATTTTAAAATCCGAAAATGATTTATAGGCATGCTTTTTGTAGAAAATGTTTTGTTTTACTGTTGGTTCGGTTCAGGAATGTCTTTTGAAAACTACACAAGACTAAATAAAACATATATTGGAAACAAATCCTAAAGCGCCAAGACCAATGATGGCAAAGCGTGCCTTACAACAGACATAAGGCATAACATTACATCACTTACTCTGTTCTTATAGTCATTGTACGGGATCTGGAGCGTCTCCATGGCACCAGTTAAAGACTGAATGGATACAAAGATATTCTGATAGACCAGTTTGGCAAACGGTTTCCGGTCATCCTCAGTTGAGTAGCCATTATCATGGATGATGCGCATCTGTTTGATGAACGTCGTCTTCCCGCTCTCCCCGGTACCTATTGCCATCAAGAGAATGAAGAGGTCAGACCAAAAGTTACTAAGACACAAGGCAGACCCAATGCAGAAGAACAGGTATTGAGCAAGCATCATACCTAATGGCAGACCTCTCGGCAATAGGGCCGGTCATGGTCTGGTGTAGAATAGCCCTCTCCCCCTTGATATGCTCATTGGCACAGGGCTCACCCTGGATGAGTCCAGGCCAGGAACAGAAAATGGATCGGACCAACCTTCAAAATACCCCACTCAAGAATGTCAACAACATATAAGCAATATTTGGGGGATTAACACATTCACAATTAATATGTTGCAAAGTGAAAGTAAAATAAAAAAGTAGAACAGATAAATAATTTAGGACAAAAAGCAGGACAAATATCAACTTGTAGTTGAAAGGATTTGGTTTGGAAGAACGTATTTTTAAACATTTTAAGAATTTCACAAAACTGAGCTGTGTGGGGAGGTCTTATCTTGATCTCAACATCAACAAGCTACCTCCCCCTTTTCCGCACCATTTGCACTCCTTCTTTCCCACAGCGTAGTGAGTGGTAAGGAGAGTCCTTATAAGAACTCCGTGCACAAGATGCTGGGGTGGTTTAGAAAGAGAAGTTACCTGGCAGGAGGTACAGATAGTCACCAGCTTATATGAAAATCAGATTTGCATAGGCAGCATGAAATGAGACTGATTCTGCCCCCACCCTGCTCATCATTTCAGACATCCTGTTGTGCATGTGTGGGGATCTAGCTATCTTGTAGAGTGGTGATGTCATCGATAAGTTAAGTCAGTAGTGGAATACATGGAAGGTTGTGTGTGGTGTGTTCCACTGGTGTCAGTCAAGTGGCGAGCCTGGGAGTGGGCACCAGTGGATTCGTCTCATGTCAGCTCATTTAGACCTGTACTTATAAGGAAGACTAACACTTAACTTGGACTTGATATCTTCCTTACATGGTACCGTCCTTAAATGCATAATAACATCAGATATCGACATATTCCCCTGTAGGTCACTCAATCTTAGAATGGAAGTCATAGGTAGGGGCATGCTGAGATTAAGTGCCCCGTGCATGGTGGATCCACTTACCCAAAAGTAGCAACTTGCACTCCCTCCTGTCGTTCTTCTTTTGCACCCGGATCATTCTGTTGATTTCTTGGTTGAGGTCCAGAGCAGCCTGCTCATCTTTTGACAGGCTACAGGAGCACTTGCAGCAGTAGTAGCACCACCGCGTCATGGAATACATACTTTGTAAGGACGGGTGTTTGTTGTTTAGTGCTTAATACCACCTAGAGGATGTTTGTTTGAATTGGGTGGACGTAGAGTTGAAAGGGGTGTACTACTAGTGCCCTTAAGAGAACAGACTACTGCAGTCACTGGTCAATTATGAGATCCGACTCCACAACTGACATTCGAGACCATATATAACGATGGACAATTCCGGTCACTGTGCAAATCATGTTGTGCCAAGACTGGATAGGACGTACATTTTGTACTTGACTTCCCTAATAAATAACATATCAAACGTCGTATTTCTCCAGTTCTGCAAGATATGGAACACCTCGTGCTTGGGCGGAATTTCCCCTAACAAATCCGGGTGTATGTTGGGGGAATTCTCGTGATAATTAACGTGCAACCCTATTTTTCACATGCGTCACGTGCAACCTGTTAAGCTGAAGACTTTATAATCCACAAGACCTCTGACAGCGGTCAGGATACCATATGAGTCGGTCTTCTAGCATCAACCATGGGGGGGAGGGGTCCTTGGAGATAGGTAGACGTCAGGACAAAAAGGTCACTTGGGGAAATGTCTGATGTGACTAGCCAACAAGAAGCACAAGTCGAGTGGTCTCCTGGCATTCAGAAAGCTGGTAAAATCACACCAATGAGTTTATAAATCCTGTGAAATTAAAGGAATACAGCTGCTTGATTCTGCTCTCGCCACTATACAAGAAACGCATGTATTCCGCTAGGAGGATTCGATTGGAGTTTTGCACAGTGGGGTTCAACATTACAGCAGCAGAGTCAGCTTTCTGCCATCGCTTCTTTCCCAACAGTAAGCGTCGAGTATCTTTTAGCTGATGGCGTAATTGGGGTTCCGGGTCCAGTTACCAATGCCATTTGGGGTCCCCCTCCAATCCGCTGAACACAGGCGCTGCTGTCAAAGCGCTCATTCAACGGAAGTTGTCATTGGTTGAGGCTGTTCAGTGAGAGGTAGAGGGGGGACAAGTGACGTCGTCTCCGCCGCGAGCGTTGAGGCCGTCAGCAGGTCCGGATATGGAGGTCTCTCGCGCTCTGCCTTCCTTGGAGAGTGGAACACCTCAACACCGCCTCACTCGCTTTCACCGGTGAACGTGACTTTTATCACCCCCAGTCGGTGGGCGGACTCCCTCCATGACAGCAAGGCGTGCTTTCCGACCAATGGGTCTTTCCTGCGTGGTGGCGTTCAGAAGCCCGAGGTCTGCGTGTGGGCCCTACACGGAAAGGGTAGCCTGTCGTTGTCTCGGTCACTCAGGCAGCGGATGTGTCTCCGGTGACAGGGGGAATTACTTCTGCTCACCTCCTGTCCGGGCGACGGTCTCTGCGCCTCCTCCGCACGGCCCTGCCAAACAGGTTTGAACTTCCCGTAGACTCGGCTGCACACCGCCCAATGAAAATGCTCGCTCCGCGGAGATTCCTACGAACAAAAAATGTGGAAACTCTGATACAGGTAGCCTCTTCTTCCTCATTCCCAGCTGCACCTGATAAAATGTAACGCAGAACAGAAGAAAAACGATAGCACTACATGACCGCATTTCCACCCCGGATTTCCACTTGCCCAAGTTTGAGGGACATGCTTTAGGTACATTCGAGTGAAACTTGAGATATAGAGCCAAAGGACAATAGACAAGTGTGGCACAGGTGACGTGCACCACTTCTTCAAGCTACAGCTCATGGAGTACTGTACAAAACCCATAGCAATTTCTCTCCCTACAAAGAAGACTACTTTACAATTGACCCCTGAACAAACCACGCGCTGGAAACATTACTCACCTTACAGCAATACATAAATCCTTAATGCAAAGCCCAATACCCCTATACTAACTGACCATACATTCAAACAACATCACTCGCCATACGCAGATGACCACTTCTAGACAGAGCGAAGCAACCCATGCACAATTTTGCTATTATGCCGTTTTGCAACACATCTAAGTAGGCCATAGCTCTCAACCATTTGTGTCACAAAGGCGGGTGAAATCACCCGATTTTGTTTTTGGCGGGTGAGACGCCCATTGGAATGAATGGGCGTGCATGGGGGCTTGGCGGGTGAGTCCACCCTTTACCAGGTGGGTGACACCCGCCAAAAGCGTGTGAGTTGAGAGCTATGAGTAGGCATACATTACTATATGAAACTAATATGTTGGAAGCCTGTTTTTTTTTATTTGTCTTAACAATTAGAATGACGAGGCTAATTCCATCTCAAAAAGGGTTAATCTGCCAACCAGATTCCCCTATTTTGTCAACTCCATGCCAACACCATAGTGCACTTGTGCCCTGACTCATCGGTAGCCCAAACCGCAGCGCCTGCATTACTCATGGCACAGAGCAGTTGCAAAGGTCATGAGATACCCACTTAACAGCAGCAGAAACAGCCAAGTCCCAGCGGCGCAGAGGCAGCATTTAAGATATGTCCCGCTGTACTCAAAACTAGGAAGAACATAGGCTGCCCATGCTGGCAGCAGGGTAAACTCCTAATAAAAGCGATGCCTGCGTTTAGACAGTGCATAAACTACTTATGATCACAACTAACACATTTCAACTAATATCGCTCATGTGCCAGCTTCTGCGTGTCAACTCTGCTGTGGAAAGTGATGTGTATTCTGGTCTGCCGGGTGTACCCTGCCAAATGGCAGTATGAGAACCTTGAGGGCCGGTACTCCTGTTTGATCTCTTTGTGAGCGCAGGTAACACCCTCTGCATGAGACAGCCGTACAGCAGCCATCTGTCCTGGGCATCAAGGGAGCACACCCATTCAAAAAGGAGAACCCTCACACCAGGGTGCTGTATCACTAAACGCCTTTGTCCTCAATGAGACAGCAAGAGGGGAGGATTATGATAGGCAGGGGGCCTCCATCATCTTGATTCTCTCTCTCTCTCTGTATCTCTCTCTCCCTCTCTCCCTCCCCCCATCCACTCACAGGGCTCATTGGAGGTGAACCTTTGCTGTGGACTACGACCTGCCACTCTGCACCGGAATCTCCTAAAGCTGGGAGAGCCGACCCTGCACTGAACCATCCTGTCCTTGAGTCCCCCTGAGTGGGTCTTACAGCAACCGGAGGACCAGACCAGCCAAAGCTCATAGTCATTCCGTGTTCAGCATACCTGGAACAAGGGGAAAGTCTCCAACGCTGGTTGCTGTACTCTTTCACAACACCGAACATTGCTTACAGCTCAACACTGCATCATGTCCTAGCCAAGGCTCGTCACTTTGGTAGGATCGAAGCGACTGCTCAACGCCGAGACCCGAACAGATTCACTGGAGAGTCACACGCCAACTCTAATCGGGAGATACAACCGCGGCTCAACCCAGCTAGCCTTTCAACCGCTGCCTCATTGATCGCACATCGATGCACCCTAGTTCAACACTTCTACGACTGTCGCTTTGCCGACTGAAATCGCTGGACCGTCGCTCATCGACACCTCAGGTCAACTGTGACACATTTCTAGGACCGTCCCGACCTGCATCTTTGAGAGCCGCCCTTCTACCTCACAGAGGACCTGTATTCACACCTACTCGATGATCCTATGTGCCCGAACTGAGCCTGATCAGCATGCATCTACGTTAGACCCCAGGTTAGGGCTGGGCGATATATCGATTTATTTTCAATATTGATATAGGATTTGACAATATTGTTAACATGGATATATATACACACATTATTACAAATACTACAATTTTTATTTACATTTTGATATTTACACAGCTGAGAAACCCTGTTTTTGCACTTTTGTGGCATCTCACATGTAGTTGACGGCTTACAACTGAGCATTTAACCCACATAAATAGTATCGAGATATATATTATATATCGGGATGTAGTGCAAAAATATGGAGATATGACTTTTGGTTAAAATAGCCCAGTCCTACCTCAGGTCTGGCTGAGCAAGCCCACCAAGAACTGAATCAAGCTACTGCTGACCTGAACTGCCCCCTTGATCCACTTTTTCAACAGTAGTTTATCTTTCGTTTTGCATGCATACAGTGTATTTAATTAAAGTTAGGCTTTCCAACTTTAGGTAAAATTCGAAAAGAGGCAAAAGCCCCACCAGAGATGGTTTTCTTTCTCCTCAGGGCAATCTGGAATACTCCGGTTTCAGATGAGCTCTCTTTGCGAGTATTAAGCTCCTTTAAGCCAGTCTCTCTGCAGCACACGTCAGCACCATTCTTTTCTCTCATCCCAGTGAAAGATCCCTCCTTTGATATGCCGGGCATGCTTAATCTGCCTGGAGGAGAGCAGTGAAAAGTGTCAGCTGCATGTCGGCTTTAAAAGGAAAGTCATGTGCAGCTTAAATGTACAAAAGATTGCCTGAGGCCACAGTGCTACGGTCACCTCCCAACCTCCAGTGGCTCTCAAGAGCACCCGCACTCAGCAGCCCATTAGAAGCTGCAGGCCTCTTAATTGCTGCTTGACAAATTTTTTCTTCAAGAAGAGTTTTAAAATTAGGGGCAATTTATTAATCATGGCTCATTTAATGGACCATTGTTTTGGACAAGACGCTCGTAACCTTTCCGTGTGAAGAAATGCAAATGGGAATTCTATTCTGAAAGCACACGGAAAGCACCAGTTAGTTGCCAAAACACCACCCTCCTCCAGGTCAATATTACACAGAACAGTTTTAAACTGTCTACATTATATTCAGATGTTCATATTTAGCACCAAAAACCGTTTATTTTTGGTAGAATGTAATATTTTCATCACATCATAGATGAACTCTGCAATTTCCAAACACTGAAACACTAACAGGTAACCCTTTGACACATTACATTTTGTTATACGCCTGAAAATACATTTTAAAAACTAAAGGCCGTTTTTTTGCTGAATTGCATTCTGGTATTTGTAGTCTCCCAGTCAAGATGGGGGGAATGATGCCACAATTTTACACATTTTGCCTAACAGTTCTATAATGATTTATATATTTGAGTGAGTACCTCCCTATAATATGGGTGCTTTTCAAGTTACTCAGAAATTAGGATTCAGGCGAAAATCTCGCGCCCAAAACCAAACATTTAAGATAGTCCATCAGTTTCCAATAATATAACAATCTGAGAAATCCAATACTAGGATATATGGTATTTATTCTTTAATGATGAAAACAGCCGACACGTGTTTCGACCCCTGGTCGTTGTAAAGGCTGTGAATATATTGGTCAAACGGAAATGTACAAAATTATATCAATACCAAATGGTATTTCATATTTAAATCGTGGCAAAAATGAAATACAGTTAAAAATATCAATATTACATTAATAAAACATGCCATGTTGTGTCACACGTCAGACCAGGGTTGGAGAGATGTGGTCAGATGTAAGCAGAGAAAAGAACAAAAAGGCAAAAAAACAATAAGGATTAAAATTGAAAATTAGAGAAAGGGGAAAATCACACAAAAGTCACATATAATCTGAAATTAATCCGTGATTGTTATATTGAATCATAGTTTCCCATATGTCCATATGAACCATCATCAAGCATACCACATGCTCCTTGTGTAAGTGCAACACAATGTAAGACTCTGAGTAATTATTAATTACAAAAAGTTGATACCATTATCTTCCCGAAATGACTGTTTCTGAAATCCTGTGAGACTGTGCAGCCACTATCACCAATAACCCGCTGTAGACTGGATTAGTTTCCCTTAGGGTTTAGTGTTCACTCTTTGATAAACTAATGGCAATTTCACCGATAATCTTATAGAATAGGTTGTGCTGAAAATTTTCTTAGAAGTGAGAATAAGGTGATTGACATTCAAGCATAATAATAATATCTAGTCTAGTTCACCCTATAATGTTTCTCCGAGATCATGAGCCCTTTTGGGGGTATCAAGGTATTTATTCTCTCACTCTAGCGTCACCAAAGCACCGGTTTCAATCGTGGTGACTAATCAGTAGTCTTGACGGCAAAGCGGAGTGACAGGCGGCCGGGGCCGTGCAGATCACCCACGTGAAGCACTGTGGAGTGAAGGGCTGTGGCGAGTGCCTGTTGGAGAAAGACCAGTTTTCCATGATTGGAGTCTATCATTCCCACTTCTTCCATCTGAGGTGCGTGTGCCTTTAACAGCTGAGGGTCAGCTGATTACTTAAGGCCGCCTCAAGCGCCCTTGTGGCGTGAAGGGCTGTGGACTTTCCTGGCTGTTAGGCTGTTTGGCGAGTGGTGAGCTAGTGGCGCTCTAATTTAAAGTGGACAGCCATGACGGATTTTGAGTCAAAATCCTCTGCTTTAAGGACTCGCGCCCAAAAAAAGCGAGAAGGGGCGGCTACCGACTTACCTACCCAGCGGGACTCAAGCATCAAAGTAAGTCGTTATTACTCATGTGTGTCAACTGCAGAAGATTACATGCCCACTCCCTCTCCCCACTGCACTCTTGAGTCCAGGAAAACTTGTAGTCTAAGCACTGTAACGGCTATGGCAGAGTCGCCCGAAGCGGTAGGTCTGCTATCTACTGACTGTTTTTCCACCGAAGGAACGGAGATGGGGGTGGAGACTGCTGCCCTGATTCCGTGCGCATTGCACAACGAGACACAAACTGTTTCAAACAATCTCGATCTACAAGACAATGTTCCTGGCTATGACAAAACCGCTGCAGTCACGGCCGTGGAGGACTTACCACGCCTTGCCTCCTCCGCGGTTCTCGAGAGGGGGCTGGTCCTGGCGGCTGATGGCGGCGAGCCTTGTGGAGGCACTGTTGTTGCTGGGGCTGGGCGTGTCTTGTCTGGCGCGATCGTGGGCCGGCCCAGGGAGGTTGGGTGGAGGGAGGCTTTGGAAGGGCGGGAGACGGTGCAAGTGGAGGCACGTTTCTCCGCTAGGGGTGGGGGGGTTGAGGAGGGGGGAGACGCCAGAGTGTTCCCGTCGGGATCTCTGGGAGCCAGTGAGGAGGTCGGCGTGTGTGTTTATCCGCGTGAGACTCCGGCAAATGTCGGCTTACTGGCCGCAACGCTCGTCAGCCCCCAGCGTGAGGCACTGTTGGATGGCACAACCCCCCCACAGTTAGTAGCGATCAAACACCTACAATAGTCTCACAAGAAACTGCGTTTTCTAAGGTTTAACGTCACACAAAATGAAAATAGAAGTGACTCTCTGGGTATTGCAAATAAAGTATTGGTAAATTTGACTGCAATGAACAAAACTTGTAATGAGCAGGCCCACAGAGGGTGCCCACATTCATCAACTAAAATTGGTCAGACACCCAGTGAAAAGACGAAATTCACAATTAACTGGTGCAAATGAGGATATTTGGCACAAAGTGTGCTATAAACGTACAAAAGTAGATGGTAATATTGACAGTAATTTTAACTCAGATGATGGATTTCCTCATGTGCTATCCTCTCAAAAGAGATTCTTATCGCTACAACAAAAAGTCACTGATGACAACGAATTGTCGATGGTTATTCCACCGTCTCCAGGAGGGGAGGGGTCGTGTTTGGATGATTCTCAGGACTCCTCTCTTATGGAACGTCCATTCCCAAAAATTCAGCATGACAGGGAAGCTCCAGTTCCAAACATAAGACCCTATCAGGTCTGTGAGTCTTCCCCTAACAAACCCCTCCCCGTCTTACCCCACGACCTACAATCCACTCTGATATCATCAATAGCAATTGCTTTGGCCCCATTTATGAAGCTGTATGAAAGCATGCATGAAGCAACCAGAGACTTATCAACAACGGTGGCCTTAGTCCTTTCCAAGTTAATTCACCTGGAACAAGTGTGCGATCATTCTTATCATGAACAACATGAAGGATTCAAGAGGTTTGACGCATCTTTCAACACTCTAAACGATCAAAGAAAAAATGACACTCTAGATAAAAAACTTTTGGCTGAAGTTGCAAGAGAGGCCCTTTCGTTATTTAGATCTGACGGCCGCCTCATCAACAGAGTACAGCATCCTGAAACACTTGAGTCAGACAGTACCTCTCTCAACCGAAACACTGAACAACCAGGTAAACAGTCCTTCTACACAGATCGTTTAAAAAGGACAAACTGCACAGTTGTAGATATTAGCTCGTCATCGAAACCGAGTGATATACCTGTGACACAGTCGGCATCGCTGCTGGCACCAAATGAGTTAATGATGCCTTCCACGACAACAAGAAATGAGCAGACACCTCCCTTAGAAACAGTAGACTTATCTATTACTGTGAGTGCTTGTACTGTCCCCACTGCAGATATTTCTTTTAATACTGCATTTTGAACAAGCTCGGAGCAGTTCAAATCAAGCGCAGGTGGATTTTCAGGTGGCTACTTCTTCGCAGTTGACGCAGTGGGTGGATGCAGTCATCATTACCCCTTCAAAGGCTCTTGATGCGATACAACCACCTGTCTACCCAATATTCAGTGGTGGTGGCCCCCAGGCTCCGATGATCTCTGTCTTATCAAAAAAAAGTGACCACTCTACCAGCTAAGAAAACAAAAAAAACAAAAAACCAGTTAAGGCGGAAAAACAAATCTTTACCAGGGGCCCGGAAGTTTTTGCACAGCATAAACGTGGTACAGAATGTGGCGAGCCGCATCAACAAATGTATAACTGCGACATCTCAAGCAAACTCGCAACGAAAGCAGGTACCTGGTGTTCAGACCACCTCCATAACTAACACCAAAGTGAGTTCGGTTGAGGCAGCTCAAGATGCACCCACGAGTTGTTAGACTTGTCAACTTATGAAGATACTGAGTATACAGATCTGGAAAATGATCTTGTAACGCCAGTAACTGTTGAGTCAAGTAGTACAAAGGGCACAATTGTTTTGAGTGCACAGTGCTGCCTAGAGGCGCCTCGGGCATCAAGTGTGGCCGTACGAACGTTTAATGATGCCAGTAAGTTAAAAGAGCCTTTGCAAATATCTTGTGAAGAACGTATCCCACACGGCAGAATCTGTCGCATCACTACCGAGGACATCCCGCCTCTACAACCATCTTGATCAGGTAGTCCAGCCTTCCTAACCTTGCATGAAAAAAGGATGCGGAACACCGTATCTCGATACCTCGATTGTACTATTGACTCAGGGTTCAACTCTCACGGGTCAGCCAACCCAGTGTCCTGGAAGAAAAAAGGAGACCAAAAAAGTCCTCCTGAGGAGTGTGAAATTGGTAGCCGTACGGGCCGATTACAAGATCCAAAAGGCCCGTCTAAGCACGTGCAATTCGCTAAAGGTTTGTCTCCCAGAAGCACAACTTGTCAACTTTGGCTCAAAAACTGATAATTGAGCGGTTGAAACCTTCTGACAAACTCATACTGAATCGAGGTAACATCATCAGATTGCTTCACTTGGTGCCAGCATTGCGAGCAATAAGCTCAAATGATGTGAAGATTGTGGAATTCCCTGACGAGAAAAGAAACGACAAAGTTGTCCTCCATGTTCTATCGCCCTTGATTGTGTCAACCATTATGGACGCCGACGCAGCGCTTTTCTCCTTAGGATTTGACGTGTATAAGTTTGACACACGCCACAGGCATTGGTCCCTAGAGTGGATGATTCTGAGTATTGCATGTCTCAAGTAGAAGACTCTTCCTTTAAAACACTGGCAGCTAAGAATCTGACTGTAAAGAAAAATCAGGCTGCTGCCTTGAAATCAACAAAGATCAAATGGTCGTCAAAAACAATCAATCATCAAAGCACTCAGTTCTAGATCTATCCACGTCACCCACGGAAACAGCTTTCCATAAAGACAAGATAAGAACAACAATTAATGGGAATCCACGTCTGGTTTCAAATGAGGGGTTGAGAGTCCATCCTGTGAAATCCACCATGGAAACACACGAGTGGCTCTGGCTGTCTGAAGCATTGAGCATTCATTCTGAACAATAATGCCAAAAAAACACACTGCAGGACACGTGTAGTTTGGCATCTTGGAACACTCGTGGTTTCTCGCATTTATTTACCTCAAACTGGCTTGTGCAACTACAAATTGTTTACCTACAGGAAACATGGTTATTGGAAGCACCGATCACCACTGATTTTGAGGTCGCGTTAAACCCCACGATTAAACCCTTAAAGGGTCGTCCAATGGCAGGCTTACTCACCATGGTTAGAAGATCTTCAGGCTGGAGGATTGTAAATTCAATCTACAACTCCCCTTTTATCCAGATAAACTCCATAGACTTTCTTGGCCCTTCAGGAACGTGTACTGATCTAATAACACTGGTAAACACGTACTGGAACCACAAAAGGGCCAGAAAACAAGCATTCATAGATAAAATAATGGAGATATTGGATGCTTTGTTGGAGAACTCTGGATGGCCAAACATAATCAACTGTGGTGATTTGAACATTGACTTGCTTAAACCGTTGGACGCAGGGAAAAAACGACTATCACAACTATGGATAGATGAGATGGCGGCTCGTAATTTCCAGATGTTAAATGGGAATATCCAGAACGATATACCACCAGCCTATACTTGGCATCAAGCAAGTCTGGCCTCAACAATCGACTACATGTTTGTTTCAGAACCCCTACATTCTCGTATAAGCTCAATGAAGGTTATAAAGAAAAACAACAGCGATCACGATATGTTGGTAGCAGAATTGTTATCGAAACCAAAAGGCCCAACTCTTAGGTGGCAGCATAAAATCCAGGCTGCCTCAAATAGAGTTCGACTAAGACTAGACACGCGCGAGCTTGAACGTCTTATGCAATTTAAACCTAAAAAGGCCGGCTTTAAAAACAAGTCTTTTGTTCGCTCTCATAGTTTTAACTTGGAGCTACTGAAACACAAGCGATTGTTACGCAGTGAATAAAGACGCGCTAAGGCGCTAGACGATCAGATCCGTCGACAAACAGTAAAGACCGCAAAGCAACGTTATAAGAATTGGGTAAAATTACATAAGCATGTTATGTTGCAAAACGACGCAGAAGGAATGCTGAGGACCTTGCAAAATAAAACACAAAAGACTTTTGATACCTTATTAACAATCTGCATGTGCCACAAAATGCTATTCAAACATGTATGGTGTCGGAAGCTGACTGAATATCTCACTTTGGTGCCTTATATCGTTCAATTGAGTCTGTGGAAACTCCAACAACGAAGCCGTGCAAACCTTGCACCTTAGTCTTTTCAAAAGAGGTTATAGTGGACACAATCAAAAAAGCTAAAAATTCTCGAGCACCAGGCCCCGATGGGCTCACAAACTTTACCATCAAACAGTTCCCAGAGATATGGGCAGAGCTTTGTGAGACAATTTTCAAAAGGATAGTCCAAGCACAGCAGACTCCTAAATCTTGGAAGTGCGCGATTATTGTAGCCATCTTTAAAAAGGGCGACAGATCTAACCCGAAGACTTATCAGCCTTTCGCTTTGTTGGCCAAAATTTAGGCCACATTGCTACAGCAAAAACTAGTAGCCTGGTCGATTTCATCATGCCACGTGGATAAACATCAGTCAGGTTTTGTAAAGCATGTGGGCTGTTCGTTAAACCTATTATTGCTAAATATAATCAAAATGGAGGCCATCAAATCAAACACAAAGGTGTATTTAGCATTTTGAAGAGTTGGGGGTGTCCGTGGGACTTAATAGCAGCCATCAGAGAACTCCACACGAAGACCTCTATTCGAGTTTGCCTCGATCAATCTGGCCTCTTATCTGCCTCCATTGACACCTTAAAAGGAGTAAAACAGGGTTGTCCTTTGGCCGCAGCTATATTTAGTCTTTTCATTTCTGATATAGGCGACTCAATCAACGAGGTTAAATCTTTTCCGCCGAAAGTCGCTAACACACATTTAAGCTGGCTGCTTTATGCAGATGATTTAATCATTATGGACTTGACACCTATCGGGTTGCAAAGAAAACTAAATGCTGTCCAACGATACGTCACATCCAACAACTTGGCGATCAATACCAAGAAATGTAAAATATTGGTACTGCGGAACTTGAACGGCGGAGGAGTATCCAACAGAAAACGCATAAAATGGTCCCTAGGACAAGACACCCTCTAGCTCTCTCAAGAGGTCCAATATCTTGGCATGACAATAAGTTCTGCTATAAATGACGAGCCGTGGCTTGCGAAAACCAAAAAGAAATGTAACCAACTAGCAAGCCAGGCACTGATAATCCATAAGAAATTCGGTAAATATTCATTACGACCCGTCTTGTCTTTTTATCAGCAGAAGGTCATCCCGGTTGTGATATACGGGGCAGAAAATGCCCTTGGCTGCCCTTACGAGACATGGGCTTCTCTAGAAAACTGCTTTTGGACCAAGGTACTAACCCTTCCGAGGGGTGTGAAGACGTTGTGTATAAGATATGAGCTTGCCCTAATATCGATGCATGCAAGAATATGTTGGAGCCTGTTGAGCCTGTACCGAAAGACCTGCACTCGTGCGCAGATTCCACAATTTGACATCTTTTACAACACCTCTCCCGATAATTCAAAAGTGGTTCACACGAGGACAAATAGATGCGAAGCAATCCTAAAGAAATATGACATCAAAATTGATATGCTTCATGAAAACCCAAACGCAGCCAAATTTAAAATCTGGCGTGCAGACTGGGATGAAACTTGCGTGGAGAGATCAGCCGCCAGCCGAATGTGCAATGTGCCATTAGAATCACATGCCTTCAACACTCTTCAGAAATATGTGGCACTATTCCCCAACCCGCAGGCGCGTAGACTGTTTATACTGTTTCGATTAAATATGTTCAAAACCGTTGACCGGCTTCGCCTATGGAAGGGTTACGATCATCTGTCACCTGAATGTAGGTTGTGTGTAAGGGAAAACGAATCACTGAAGCATTTAGTGCTATTTTGTACTAAATTAAGATCTGAGAGGACAATTAATTTCGGACCCTGGAGCTTAAACCATCCCTCCCTATGTGCAGACGATTGGTGGAATCTGATGTTTCAGGGTTCTGACTTAAAGTTAATACTCCCTTTAAAGCGACTGTTGGAAATAATCGAAACTTGGTGGACATCAACAGAAGAATCTTCCGTAAACAGTAACACTGGGTGAAACAGTGTCCATAGACATTAGAAATGGAAATTATGGAAAACGGACGGATTGATGGTGATTGTCATAGGATACATGTTAATATGTGTGTGTATGTGTTGTACTCATTTTAAAGGTTTGTAAAAACCAATAAAATAAAAAACGAAAAGTAGTCTGATGCTTTTGAGCTCTATGAAAAAAAGATTTGATCATATACGTTTCAGATACACACAAAGCGTCTGTTGGTACGGGCATTCTGCGATATAGCATGAGCCCTGATAGAATAAAATATCTTACCTTACAGTCTTAGTTGTGCCGCATAAATATATTGATTGCTAAAGCTAATGTTATGATCACAACATATAAGATCACTACCCTTTGGCCATCATCTCCACCAGGATTCCATTCCCTATTGCAAAGCGCCTTCCGCGCTTGCCTCTCCTTCCCACCAGCCTTCCCTGCACTGCCCACCCAGGATTAGACAAATGCGGGTCATGGGACCCGGGAAGGAAAGCCAAATCCAGAAGCGCCAGGGTAGCCGGCTAAGGGCTTAGGCAAAGGGCACCTCCCTGGCAACTTCTAACACCTGTTTACCTGTTGGCCCCGGGCACCCAAGCCAAGACCCCAACCCAGTCTGCTGCAGCAACCAGGTAAGGATGATTTATGTGTACAGTTACTACTATGACTTTTTAAATCATGCCAGCATTTTGAATTAGCTGCATTTTGAGCCTAGCTACTGTTTTGAATTAGCTGCATTTTGATTCTAGATGCGCTTTTGAATCTAGACACTGCTTTTGAATCCAGCTGCCTTTTCAATCTAGCCACTGTTTTGAATTCAGCTGCATTTTGAATCTAGCCACTGTTTTGAATCCAGATGCATTTTGAACCTAACCACTGCTTTGAATCCAGGTGAATTTTGAACCTAGCCACTGCTTCGAATCCAGTTGCGTTTTGAGCCTAGCCATTGTTTTGAATTAGCTGCAATTTGATTCTGGCTATGTTTTTGAATCTAGCCTCTGTTTTGAATCTAGCCGTATTTTAAATCTAGCTGCATTTTGAATCTAGCTACTGTTTTGAATTCAGCTGCATTTTGAAACTAGCCACTGTTTTGAACCCAGCTGCATTTTGAACCTAGCCACTGCTTTGAATCCAGTTGCATTTTGAGCCTAGCCACTGTTTTGAATTAGCTGTAGTTTGATTCTAGCAAGGTTTTTGAATCTAGCATCAGTTTTGAATCTGGCCTCTGTTTTTGAATCTAGCTGTATTTTTGAATCTAGCTGTATTTTTGAATCTAGCCACTGTTTTGAATTGGCTGCATTTTGAATCTCACTGCGGTTTGAAACCAGCTGAATTTTAAATCTAGCCACTGTTTTGAATCTAGTTGTGTTTTTGAATCCAGCCACTGTTTTGAATTCGCTGCATTTTGCACCTAGCCACTATTTTGAACTATATACATTTTGAATTTAGCAGCATTGTAATCTAGCCACTGTTTTGAATTACCTACATTTTGAATCTAGCCACTGTTTTGAATCCAGCTACAGTTTGTACCTAGCCACTGTTTTGAATCCAGCTGTATTTAGAATCCTGACACTGTTTTCAACTTGCAACATTTTTCAATCCAGCCACTGTTTTGAATTAGCTGCTTTTCCAACCTTGCCACTAATTTATATTAGCTGCATTTTGAATTTTGGCACCATTTCGAATTAGCTGCATTTTGAACCTAGCCACAGATTTGAACTAGAGGCATTTTGAATCTAGCAGCTTTTCTGAATCTGGTCGCTATTTAGAATCCAACCACACTTTGAATCTAGCCACTGTTTTCGACCTAGCCACTGTTTGGAATCAAGCTCCCCTTTGAATCTAGCCACTGGTTTGATTCTAGCCACTGGGGTGAACGTAGCCACGGTTTGATAGGTTCTGACCCTAGTCACTGTTTTTGCACATTACTCTGCATTCACCTTCCCCACGGATAGTGCTCTAGACCCGTTTAAAAAAAAAGTCTCCTGTATTTTTAATCTAGCTGTACTTTGTGGATCTACTCTGCATCTTCCCCACTGGAAGAGTGCTGCAGGCCTGGAATCTAATAGTTTCCTGCATTTTAAAATCTAACCACTGTCTTGGGCCATTACCCTACAACTTTCCCACTGGGATAGTGCTGCAGGCCCATAATTGCAAATCTATCCTTCAGAGCTAAAACACGGTATCATCCATCATGCCAAGCAGCTCCAAGGTTAGAGAGACACTATGGCGCAGCAGAAACCTGGTCACCTCACCTATCCCCCTCCGCTCTACCACCTCCACATGATCACCCGTTGGGGGGGGGGGGGAGAAATACTGGCAGCCCCAATCAAGTCTGACTTTAAGATATTTTGGGATTCGTACAACGATGAATACATAATAAAAATTCTTGGGTGCCCACCCAGGAATTAACTGACTCATTGCACCCTGTGCCCTGGCTCTCACAGACACAACGGTCTGGAGAGGCCCACCATGCTCACACCACAGGAAGATCTACACACCCGCAATCTGGGACCACTGCAGGATTACATTCTCAAAGACTAGCTGGTTCCACACTTCACCCTATCTTCCCCCCAGAATATTAACTACACCCTTACAACCGCCCCCAATTCACCCAACCCCGTAAAATCACTCTTCAACTCATTTTACAAACCTCAAGGCACTGACTCTATTCACCTCCCCCTGCGCTCCTGTAGAAATCAGCAACCGAGCCCATCCCAACCTCACCCTCCACCCCGACCTGTATCCTCCTTTCAACATCAACATCAATCCCTCTCGATGGCCCCAGTGACCCCCCCCTGCACTTATTTCGCCCCTCCAGCCGATCACGGATTCCACACCTCAGATGAGGGACACACACCCCCACCACACCAGACACTCCGTAAGGAACCGCACCTCGTGAGCACCCTTAAACACACAAAAAATGCTCCCAGCATCCTCCCCGACTCCCACAACAGAGACAGCTCTGCTTCCTTTAACCCAGCTCTACCTATAAATCGCCATACTCCTCCCCTTACCACCACCCCAACCATCCTCAGAGTTTCAGTGACCCTTCCACGGGGCCCCCCGAGCGGATCTCTGCCCCTGCCCTCTCCCACCCCCACAACCTGCTGCCCTCGGGCCAGCAACCACCGTCCAACTAATCGTTCCTTTGGTCCCTCCACCGCATATGGCCTTCATTGCAGCATACGTTTATACATCCCAATTAACCCTTTAAGTGCCATGGGTATTTCTCCCCAGTGGCAGGGCCTTTTTTGGTGATTTTGGTATGTGGCCATTCAATGGCTTGTAACTTTTTTGTTACATGAGATATCTCGGCCAAATTTGGCTCCTTTTTTCCCCACATGTAGGAATCCCAGGTTGCTGTAGGGGAGTGAGAGAAAATAAGGAAAAAGTGTGAAAATATTGTTTTTTTTCAAAAAATGCCAATAAAATGATGTACAAAGAAGCCTGTGGTTTTTTCCTTGTAAGAGCTAGGAACAAATGGTTTGCTGTGCTGAGTTCCCCAATTTCGTGGCTTTCAGGAACAGGTTGAGTGGAAATGGAAAAAAAATATTTTGATGTGGTTATCAACCGTTTTGTGAGAGGTAGGCGATTTTGGCCATTTTTGCCAATTGGACATGCATGGACGGAATGGAAGAAAAGGGCAGGGAAGCCAAATTGGAGGACAGAAAGGCATATATTTCGGAAACGTAGACAAAATTCCAAGTTTAGGAAGGGGTGATTTGCATAGGTCAGGCAACAACTAGATAGGGGAAACTGCCATCGAATGGGGGAAAAGCGGGAAAATGACTGAAAAAAAAGGTTTGTGTTGGACATGGTTGGCTTGGTACGGCAATGGCTTCCATGAATTTTGAGAAAAGCAATGCTCCGCTACATTCCCCCGACTCTTGCAGTTAGGAGAGCATACAATTTTTGTAGTGTTTTTACAAAACAAGCAATACCACAAGCCAAACACTGAGCCATGGTACACAGGAGTTTTACGCTCACGGCCTGACCAGGCGCACTTAGCATGTGTAAATTGGGAAAACCAATGTGGTGAGGAACGGCAAGCATACATATTTTGAAAGAGCATAGGCAGACCTTTTCAAGGGTAGCTGACTTGTGCAGGTTACAAAAGTGTATGGTGGCTAAAGCAGCGACTAAATGTAGGTCACATTTGGGAAAAGAAAGGGTTGTGAGACAAAGGGCACCAGCAAATGGGTCAAAACGTTATGAAAAACACACAAACACAATACATGGCCTACCGTCCCGCGTTCCCACAGGTGTCCCGATGAAAACGGTACCTCACATTTGTGGGTGCACCTACCTGGCCGCCAAGGGGAAAGCCTAAAACACAAGTAACGCCAAGTCTGTTTTCAGAGCGAAATCTCAGACATTCTGCCGACCGGCACAACGTACAGATATGTGCCTCGGGTGTCCAAGCCACCGAGGAAAACAGGGAACCCCATGCATTTCTGAAAAGAGGATACCCGTGGGAATCCGCAGAGGTATGATTTGCGCACATCGCCCCAGAATTTATTACCCAGACAGCCCCACAAAGTCCGAAATGTCGGGAAAAAAACACTTTCTACGCACATTTCGCTCAACGCACCCATCGAAACACGCCCCCAACAACACATGGCCTACTGTCACGCGTTCCCACAGGTGTCCCGATGAAAACTGTACCTCACATGTGTAGGTGCACCTACCTGGCTGCCAAGGGGAAAGCCAAAAACACAAGTAACCCCAAGTCTGTTTTCAGAGCGAAATCTCAGACATTCTGCCGACCGGCACAACGTACAGATATGGGCCTCGGGTGTCCAAGCCACCGAGGAAAACAGGGAACCCCATGCATTTCCGAAAAGAGGACACCCGTGGGAATCCACGGTATGATTTGCGCACATCGCCCCAGAATTTATTACCCAGACAGCCCTGCAAAGTCCGAAATGTCGGGGAAAAAAATGCTTTTTCCACACATTTCGCTCGACGCACCCATCGAAACACGCCCCCAACAACACATGGCCTACCGTCCCGCGTTCCCACAGGTGTCCCGATGTAAACGGTACCTCACATTTGTGAGTGCACCTACCTGGCCGCCAAGGGGAAAGCCTAAAACACAAGTAACCCCAAGTCTGTTTTCAGAGCGAAATCTCAGACATTCTGCCGACCGGCACAACGTACAGATGTGGGCCTCGGGTGTCCAAGCCACCGAGGAAAACAGGGAACCTCATGCACTTCCGAAAAGAGGACACCCGTGGGAATCCGCAGAGGTATGATTTGCGCACATCGCCCCAGAGTTCATTCGCTCCCACCATCCGCAGTGAGCCCTCCCTCCTCGCCTTCCGCAAAGCAATGAAAACCACCCTCTTCTCATAAGGTCCCTCGCAGCAGCATGAAGACCAACCATAGGACCCACTGCTTAAGTTGTATTGACCAACCGCATAAGCTGTAATGATAACCATGCTTGTACCTATCTGTAATATGCCAATTACTGATACCATGCCTGTAACTAAGCTCATGCAAGTAACAGCGCCTCAATGCCCCTGGGCTGCTTGCGCGCTATATAAATTTAAATAAATAAAATAAATAAATAAATTACTCAGACAGCCCTGCAAAGTCCGAAATGTGGGGAAAAAAATGCTTTTTCCGCACATTTCGCTCGACGCGCCCATCGAAACACGCCCCCAACAACACATGGCCTACCGTCCCACGTTCCCACAGGTGTCCCGATGAAAACTGTACCTCACATGTGTGGGTGCCCCTACCTGGCCGCCAAGGGGAAAGCCTAAAACACGGCTACCCCCCCCAAAGGGTTTGGGGAGGCAACCAACAGATTTAGGCCTGGGGTGTTTCAGCCACCAAGAAAAACAGGAACCCCCATGCATTTCTGAAAAGAAGACACCCGTGGGAATCCGCAGAGGTATGATTTGCGCACATTGGCCCAGAATTTATTACCCAGACAGCCCTGCAAAGTCCGAAATGTGGGGGAAAAAACACTTTTTCCGCACATTTCGCACGACGCACCCATGGAAACACGCCCCCAACAACACGTAGCCTACCGTCCCGCGTTCCCACAGGTGTCCCGATGTAAACGGTACCTCACATTTGTGGGTGCACCTACCTGGCCGCCAAGGGGAAAGCCTAAAACACAAGTAACCCCAAGTCTGTTTTCAGAGCGAAATCTCAGACATTCTGCCGACCGGCACAACGTACAGATGTGGGCCTTGGGTGTCGAAGCCACCGAGGAAAACAGGGAATCCCATGCATTTCCGAAAAGAGGACACCCGTGGGAATCCGCAGAGGTATGATATGCGCACATCGCCCCAGAATTTTTTACCCAGACAGCCCCGCAAAGTCCGAAATGTCGGGAAAAAAAACACTTTTTCCGCACATTTCGCTCGACGCACCCATCGAAACACGCCCCCAACAACACATGGCCTACCGTCTCGCGTTCCCACAGGTGTCCCGATGAAAACTGTACCTCACATGTGTGGGTGCACCTACCTGGCCGCCAAGGGGAAAGCCTAAAACATTGCTATCCCCCCCAAAGGGTTTGGGGAGGCAACCGACAGATTTAGGCCTGGGGTGTTTCAGCCACCAAGAAAAACAGGAACCCCCAAGCATTTCTGAAAAGAAGACACCCGTGGGAATCCGCAGACGTATGATTTGCGCACATCGGCCCATAATTTATTACCCAGACAGCCCTGCAAGTCCGAAATGTGGGGAAAAAAACACTTTTTCCGCACATTTCGCTTGACGCACCCATGGAAACACGCCCCCAACAACACATGGCCTACCGTCACACGTTCCCACAGGTATCCCGATGAAAACGGTACCTCACATGTGTCGATGCACCTACCGGGGCCGCAAAAGGAAAAGGTTAACCCACTGGTCATCCCAAGCCTTTCGTTACTGCCCATTGTGTTCATGTGGGCAACCTACAGATTTGGCGCTACGGCGTGGAAGCCAGCAAGGAAAACGGGGAACCCCATGCATTTTCCAAAAGAGGACACCCCTGGGAATCCACAGAGGTCTGCCTTGCGCAAATTGCCCCAGTTCTTATTAGCCACTATCCCTGACAAAGGGTTATATTTGGTGGGGAAAAAAAACACAATGTTCACTTTGTCTGGTGTTCTGGGTAATAAATTCTGGGCCGCTTCGCGCAAGTCAGACCTCTGCGCATTCCCACAGGTGTCCTCTTTTGGGAAATGCTTGGGGTTCCCTGTTTTCCTTGCTGGCTTCGACACCCTAGGGCCAAATCTGTAGGTTGCCCACATGAACAAATTGTGCTGTGGCGAAAGGCTTGGGGTTACTAGCGGGTTACCCCTTTCCTTTTGCGCCCCCGGTAGTTGCACCCACACATGTGAGGTACCATTTTCGTCGGGACACCTGTGGGAACGTGAGAAGGTATGACATATGTTGGTGGCGACGTGTTTCGGTGAGTGCACACAGGGAAATGTATCTGAAATTGGCTGGAAATGCAGACAATTCTCAGATATTTCCCTCTGGCCACTCACCGAAACGCACCGCCAACAACACGTGGCCTACCTTCCCGCATCGCCACACGTGTCCCAATGAGAGGCAGACCTCTTGTGTGCAGGTGTGGTACCTGAGTGACAATGGGTACATCTTTTGTATAGTAACTTCTCTGTAGTGCGCTTAGGAAACAGTAAAGTACTGGTAGTAAGCCATTTCACATGCACCTTTCCTCACACTTCCCATACATACCAGACACAATGCAGTTAGACATGCAAGTTGGGATTTAGCACAAGGAGAAACCTCCTTGTGTAACACAAGAAGGTTTGTCCTTGTGAGCAGTGATGCCACGACAAGGCACCCACTGGATCACTGGCCATTCGTATCCCTTTCGTGTCTGCAGTCAGTTGGCATCCATTTCAGCAGTTGCACTTCTACCAAATCACTAGCACCAGAGCAAGTGTATCTACACATGAGCATATCTACACACTTATACCACGTGAACATGTGTGTACAATGCAACTGTGTCTCTAGCAATATCTTAACTATCATTTGGCATCAATTTTATAGCAACTGTGTCTGCATGCAAACTTTATGTGCCTGCAATCACATGTGGACACTGATAGCAAGTGCATACTGGCTCACTTCGCTACCCTGCCCTACAGGCGCTATCTTCCACACCAGCTTTGAGTATGCCCATAGCAACTATGGGCAAAAATTCTTATGTTCAACCGTACACACACAAAACAGCCACCCTGCAACATGACAATCATTTCTGCAGTGCTGGAAAAGTGCATTCACAGAAATTGCATCTGCATGTTCTTTGTATCTTTACCTAATTCACACACCAATCATATCCAATTAATTCCTACAGAAGACGTGTCACTTACACCACACATAACATTACTCGCAGTAAAACAATAAACAAGGCAGGATGTTACGAGGTACGCAAGACACCGCTGCCATATAGTTGGTGTACAAGTACTTTTTAGACCTCAAGGGAGGGAGCCAAAGTGGCGTGTATTATTTTGAAAAGACACCCCTTGAGTGGAGGGAACCTGAATGGTGTTCTGGTCTTCCACAACGCACCGCTTGAGTAGAGGGAGCGGGACTGGCCTTTCTTTTCTTGCCAAACCTTAGGTGGAAGGAGCCAGATTCGGGTTCCTGTCCAAAGTACGCCGGAAGCGGATGGGGCTTTCCAGACGTTTTTTTTATAAGGCAATCCCGAACAGGAGCAAGCTGTACTAGCGTGCCTTGCCAGGACACCCCAAAGGGGAGTGACTCAAAGTGCTCCACCCTTCTTCTCCATGGCCCGCCTCAACTAGAGGCGGTGGAGTGGCATTCCTTTCCAAGATGCGCCTGCTTTGGAAGAAACAAGCATTGCGTTATTTTGTAAGGCACACCACGCGCAGAGGGAGCTAGACTGCCTTTTCGTTATGAGGCAGACCTGAAGTGAAAGGTACCGGGGGTGATGTCTCTTTCCCAGGCAGGCCTCAAGTGGAGGGGGCAGGACTAGCATTGCTTTCCTAAGCACGCCAAAGGGGAGTAAACCAGAGTGCTGTCCCCACCTACTCCAAGGCACACCTGAAGTGGAGGGAACTAGAGTGGCATTTCTTTCCAAGATGCGCCTGCTTTGGAAGAAACAAGCATTGCGTTACTTTGCAAGGCACACCACGCGCAGAGGGAGCTAGACTGCCTTTTCCTTATGAGGCAGACCTGAAGTGAAAGGTACCGGGGGTGATGTCTCTTTCCCAGGCAGGCCTCAAGTGGAGGGGGCAGGACTAGCATTGCTTGCCTAAGCACGCCAAAGGGGAGTAAAGCAGAGTGCTGTCCCCACCTACTCCAAGGCACACCTCAAGTGGAGGGAGCTAGAGTGGCATTTCTTTCCAAGATGCGCCTGCTTTGGAAGAAACAAGCATTGCGTTACTTTGCAAGGCACACCACACGCAGAGGGAGCTAGATTGCCTTTTCCTTATAAGGCAGACCTGAAGTGAAAGGTACCGGGGGGATGTCTCTTTCCCAGGCAGGCCTCAAGTGGAGGGGGCAGGACTAGCATTGCTTGCCAAAGCACGCCAAAGGGGAAAGACCCGCATGGCACAACTCAAGTACAGGGACTCGAAATGATTACTATTTCGCAGGCACGCCTCCAATGGAAGGAGCCTGATTAGCGTTCCTTTGCAAGTCACGCTTTGAGCTGAGGGATCTAGACTGATGTAAATTTTGTTGGCAGGCCTCAAGGGAAAGCTACGGCTGTGGTTGCCTTTCCAAGGCAGGCCTCAAGTGGAGGAAGCAGGACTAGCAATGCTCATGAATGCACGCTAAATCAAGTGAAGTGAGTTGACATCCTGTTGCTTTTTCATTGAAGGTACAGGGCAGGGTGCAAGAGTGCCATTCCTTTATAAGACATGCACGATTTCAGTGGCTAAGGGTCCCTTTCAAGGAATGATGGGCATTTTCGGAAATCAGTTGATCTCCCAATAATTTTCCTTTGTATGATACAAAAGGAAACAAGGCTGAAAGCAGAGGGCAGGCTGGGAAGGGCATTGGGGACAGTACACCCGAGTATCCGTCCTCTTTCCTTGTTTTGTACACACCTTACATTTTCGGTACGGTTGTGCCTTCGTGGCAGTGAGAGGAACATAATCACCAAAGTGTCGCTCTTGCAATCTGGCCACATCTTCGACCTCTGGAAAGGAGGGAATTTGTACATGAACATTAGCCAGAGATTGAACAATTGCTAATTCAAAATCCAAAAAGGAGAGCTTGTTTTCTGGAGTAGCTGCACGGTACACCACATAAGCATTGTACGTTGCCATATGCACAATGTGTGTGGCTAACTTTTTGTACCAGAAACGCGACTTGCGTTCAGCGTGGTATGACTCAAGCACTTGGTCATTTTTGTCTACTCCACCCATGTACTTGTTGTAATCCAGAATGCAATTGGGCTTCAACAATTGCTGAGTCTGCCTGCGCAGAGGGACAGCTGAAGTACTTTCATCATGAATAGTACTTAGCATGTACACATCCCTTTTGTCGCAGAATTTCACTGCTAACAATTCATCCTGCCGCAATGCCATACATTGTCCCTTGGCCAACTTCTTACACACAAGTTGTCTGGGGAAGCCTTTGCGGTTACTGCGGATTGTATCGCATGCCAGTGTGCCCACATTGAACAATTCCTTCAACAGTGGAATTCCAGTGTAGAAATTGTCTACATACAAATGATGTCCCTTGTGGAGCCATGGTGTGAGAAGATCCCAAACAATCTTCTCACTTGTCCCTAAATGGGCTGGGCAGCCCGGAGGGTTTAGGGTAGAGTCTTTACCGGTGTAGACTCTCATGCTGCTGACATACCCAGTGGTACTTTCACACAACATGTACATTTTAATCCCATATCGTGATCTCTTGCTAGGAATGTATTGCCTGAATACTAGGCGACCTTTGAACAACACTAACGATTCATCAATGGATATGTTCTGGCTAGGAACATACACCTCTGCAAATCGGTGAGTGAAGTGGTCCAGAAATGGCTTCAGTTTGAACAGCCTATCAAAGTTTGGGTCCGTTCTGGGTAATGCTGCCGAGTTATCATTGAAGTGCAACATACGGTGCAGTGCTTGAAAGCGATTTCTGCTCATTGTAGCTGAAAAAAACAGGCAGTAAAGTGGTGCTACAGTAGACCAGTATATCGCGACAGACGGCTTGTGTCCAATTCCCATGAGCAGAATGAGACCCCAAAACTGTCTCATTTCAACATCGTTTGTGGATACCCATGCTTGTGCTCTGGAGTGGGGTTTCAGAGTGGGACCCCTAGACCTCATGAACTGTGCAGCGTATAAATTGGTTTGCTGAACCACATCTGCAATGAACCCATCATCAACAAAAAGGTTGAAAAAATCAATAGGCTGAAACCCTTCTGTATTCACTGTGCACCCTGATATACCAGTGAAAGGGGGCACAACAGGCTGAGCCATTGCTGGAGGCACCCAGAGCGACTCTTGAGTCATGTCAGGAACTTCTACATTGCGTGGCTGTCTTGCACGTCCCCTCCCCCTTACAGGTCCCCTGCGTGTGGGAAGTGTGCGAAAAGGTGGACGCACTCTTCCTTCCTCTTCGTCATCAGATGATGACGATGATGAGTGGGAGGAGGGACTTTCGTCAATGGCCATCTCACTTCCCCAATCACTTCCCTCCTGCCCCTCAGAAGCACTATCTGTTTCAGAATGCATGTACACATCTGTGCCTTGCTCTGAGCCAGACTCCATCACTGCAGCTAATGCCTCCGCACCAGACATTGATCGCCGAGAAGCCATGAGTACCTTCGCTATGGAACCCTTCACTGCCCAAAGACCAGATGAAGACTGAAACAATAAGTATGTGTGCTTCTGAAAGTATGGAACGTAGCACAGTAAGTGGTATTCAGTGCCACAAACCTACTCCACACAAGTACACCAAAATGTCCAGACTTTGCTCACAAACTGTAGCAGCCCTCTGCAATATGACGTACTCCCTGCACGCTGCAATAAACGGAGTAGTACTTTGCAAACACTCACGTGAAAGGCTAAGGACCAGCTGACTGCTTTCCTACAAGTGGGTAGACAGCTACAACACACCTGCACCTAAAAGAAAGAGAACAAAAAATCTATGGACAATGTACTATTCCGCTAAACTGTACAGAAATACAAGCGTGGGGACGAGGATTTCAGCCACACTACCTATTCAGAAACAGC
This sequence comes from Ambystoma mexicanum, assembly GCF_040938575.1. Taxonomy (NCBI): domain Eukaryota; kingdom Metazoa; phylum Chordata; class Amphibia; order Caudata; family Ambystomatidae; genus Ambystoma; species Ambystoma mexicanum. The sequence goes on along the minus strand of NC_090921.1, from coordinate 340,966,995 downwards.
CAACATGCTTTGCACCATGCCCTCCTCCATGGGATGCTTGTGGATGGGAAATCGAGGTGAGAAGCAACCATGCAACCTATTAGTGATTGGGTGAGTTGAAAAGCCATAGGCAATGAAGAAGCAGATAGGGAAGATAAATAAAGTACACGGCTGTCCCTTCCGGGCAACTGCTGGCACACTTTTGACAAAAACACCTGCTCATTCACATAGGGGTGTCTATTGTAAGGGGAAAGCTCACAAGGACAAAATTAATGCAAGGCCAAGCAAATTGATGTAGGCTGAAGCAAGTGGTGATGGGTAGCTAAGAAATAAGCAGCACAAACATACTGAATGCTTTGACATGCCATGAATGCAAACAATTGCTAGGAAGTGGAAGTCTCACTGCCAACATACTTACTACCATTTTTATTCACTTTTCACATCTTCTAGTGCGTCCATCAGTCACTGGGCAAACCCCCCCTAAAATAGCGTCTGGGCAAAATCCATTATGTTTCCAATGAACAGCTTCCATGCCTGTTTTGGAAAGGTGCACCCCATCTCTGTGAAACATCACAGCACCTTTGATATTGCCATGGTGAATGGTCCGTATTCTGGTGTTGCCCTCTGTCAGTCTAGTGAACTCGCCATTCAGTTTCCACACCGAGCGGTTGATGGCCCTTCTAATCCCTTGAGTTCTCCAATCCATCCTGGGAATCATCTGGGACCATGCCACCACAGTGTTTGGAAACCTCTGTGCAATCCATTCAAGGTCTGCCATGAGCTGCTCCCGTACCCCCTTCCGTCCCACAGACGCAAAATCATTTCCTCCCAGGTGCACCACTATAAGGTCAGGGGGGGGCCTCTCCTTTTGCTTGGGCAGCGATGATGGCTCCTCGGAGCTGGTGAAGGCGCATCCCCCCACCCCAAACCAATGCACTGCAAGGCCATCCCTTCCAGACCCAGATGTAGGTGGCCCTCGGAAAAGTCGTGCAGCCCTTTGGATAGAAGAGTGGCCGAAAATCCACACAACCCTCATCCTCACTAGGAAATGGAAGCAGGAAAACCCCCATGATTATGGCTACACATACATTTTACCAAATTACACAACAATTGCGTCAATACATGACTCTTGTAACAATCCCAGACACACACTTCACCCATTCGGAACGCACCTCTCATTTGAGATAACAGTAGGTCGCCACATAATTGCCACATTATTTTCAGGGGAAAGAGGTGAAGAAGATAGTATGTCACCTTGTGCCAATAACACAGTTGTGCTGGCGCAATTGTAATCAGTAAAAGTTGTCTACTCCTGTGGCCCACCACCTGCACAGCACGGTGGTAAGGTGACTTGCACATGCTACATCGTTACACTTTGGCAGGGTGACTAGTCTGACAGAGGATATGAAGTCCACAGGAAGTGTGCTTTGTACGCTCTCTGAATATAGGTACCCTGACAGAATGTGCCACATTTACCACAAATGGGTGCACCTTCAGACACTTTCATTGTGAGTGTTTCGGCCATACCTCCAGGACCACTGGTGAACTTGGGGGCACTCGACTACCAAGGAAGGGAGGTGGCCAAGGTCACACCCATCACCCACCACCACCCTACATTGCTTCCTGGTCAGCACTACAGCTTTCCTCTCCAGGAAGGGATTGGACCCTGCCAGGGCACCCTGCACCCACTGCTGAATTTGGGGGACAAAATATCCACCTGGGGGACGGACGCCCAAGGCCAATGATGCCCCCCCCCTCTCTAGCTACCCAGCGTTACAGTTTTTCCCCCTGCAAAAGGATGGGGACCCTGACAGGGCACACTGGGACCACTGCTGGAATTGGACCACAGAAATTGTGAACTTTGCAGTGAAATGAAGGAGCTCTGTAACAAGTGTGCATAGCATGCTCAGAAAAAATGAATATCTATATAACTACTGGAAAAAAGATTGAAAATTTGCTGCTACTTATGTCGGCTAAACCTTTCCTTCTGCAAAGCAGCCTCCTTCCTCAATGCAAGGCACACCCATCACTGGCCCCCGACCCTCCCCACTACCCTTTCCCACCCTTATCACTGACAATGCAGCCACAATTCCTTCCACCGCAGTAACCCTCCACCCCCACATTACCAAGTAATAAATGTTGTACTTGCATAAGTCAGAAATAGCTTTTCAGTAGCCGCAACTGCAAAGGAAACATAAAAGAATTACATTCAATGCTTTGCCTACCAATAACACATCCAAACTGTCTGGCAACTATCTGTACATTTTTCACTTCCTTCCACCAGTTCCATGACACTTCTCAGTCATCTACCACTACGGAAGGCTAGACTGCACACGGATTGGAAATGGAAATAAGACAAGTGGGCATATGGCATCCTGCAGAAAAAAAATAAAAATAAATAAATTCCGGAAATCTGGCACCAAACCATCAATGTTTGGAAACCTCTGTGCTATCCATTCCAGTTCCTCCATTAGCAGCTCATGTATCCCTTCCCCTCCCACAGACGCTAAATCATTTCCTCCCAGGTGCACCACTGTAGGGTGGGGGGGTTGCATCTCCTTCTGCATGGACATCGCTGATGGCTCCTCTGAGCTCGTGAAAGCGCTTCCCCCTAACCCCAAACCAATGCACCAGGAGGGCATCCCTTTGAGAGCCAGATCTGGTTGGCCCTCGGAAAATCGTGCAGCCCTTTGGGTAAAAGAGTAGCCAATTATCTACACAACCCTCATCGTCACTATGAAATGGAAACAAGTAAACCCCCATGAATATGGCTATACATACAGTTTACCAACTAGCTGAATGATTGCGTGAACACATGGCTCTTGTAACAATCCCAGACACACACTTCACCCATTCGGACATGCACCTCTCATGTGAATTTATAGTAGGTCATTACGTATTTGGCACTTGTGTTTCAGGGGAAGGAGGTGGGAAAGAGGTGAAGAAGACAGTATGTCACCTTGTGCCAATAACACAGTTGTGCTGGGGCAATTGTAATCAGTAAAGGTTGTCTGCTCCTGTGGCCCACCGCCTGCACTGCACGGTGGTAAGGTGACTTGCACATGCTACACCATTACACTTTGGCAGGGTGACTAGTCTGACAGAGGATATGACCTGTGCAGCAAGGGTGCTTTATAACCTCTCCGAATATAGTTACTCTGACAGAATGTGCGCCATTCATCACACATGCATGCAAATTTGGACACTTTGATTGTGAGAAATTGGGGCGCAGCTCATGAAGTACTGGTGAACTTGGGGCCATTCGACTACCAAGGCAGAGAGGCAGCCAATGTCACACACATCAACCACCACCACCCTACATCTCTGCCTGGCCAGCACTGCAGCTTTCCCCTCTAGGACAGGATGGGGACCGTGCCAGGGCACCCTGCACCCACTGCTGCTTTTGAGGGACAAAATATCCATCTGGGAGATGGACGCCCAAGGCCAATGACTTCACCTCCCACCCCTCCTGCCCCTCTAGCTACCCTGCATTACAGCTTTTCCCCCTGCAAAAGGATGGGGACCCTGGCGGGGCTCACTGGGACGACTGCTGGAAAAGGACCACAGAAATGGGGATCGTTGCAGTAAAAGTAGTGTTCTCTGTATCAAGTGTGCGTACCATGCTCAGAAAAAAATGACCATCTGCATTACTACCGGCAACATTTTTTAAAAGGAGCTGCTACTTATGTCGGCCAATTTTTCCTTCTGCAAAGCAGCCACCTTCCTCAATGCAAGGCACTCCCATCACTGGCCCCCGAACCGCCCCACTACCCTTTCTCACCCATACCACTAACACTGCAGCCACAGTTTCTCCCACCACAGTAACCCTCCACCCGCACATTACCAAGTAATATATGTGGTACTTACATAAGTCAGCAAAAGCTTTTCAGTAGCCGCAACTGCAACGGAAACATAAAAGAATTACATTCAGTGCTTTGCCTACCAATAACACATCCAAACTGTCTGGCATATATCTGCAAATTTTTCAGCTCCTTCCACCACATACATGAAACTTCTCAGTCATCTACCTCCACAGAAGGCTGGACTGCACAGTGATAGCAAACTGGCATAAGACCAATGGGTGTATGGCAACCCCCAGCACACAAGAAAAACATTGCACAGATGGCTAAGTGGCAAACTTCCCTCCCAGGGAAACAGCACTGTTCAGCTGCACTGGGGGGCGTTTTGTGCGCTACCCCGGCAAGTGTGTTCCTGGCCACCCCAATACCTCCCCAGAGCACCCATTTCCTTCACAACACCAACACTACAGGCCCTGTTCACCCCCATCCCAATAGCAATGTGCCCTCCACCCACTATAAAATGTTGGAATAACCAAAATTTCATACGTACATAACAAGGGAGAAGCTTGAACTGCTCAAGACCTGTAAAGGGAAAAACAAAACATATATTATCTGTGTCAGCCCACCCAACTACCAGACCACCCATATTGGCCCCCCCTGTTGCATTGGCCAGTATGTTTTGAGCACCCCAGCGCCAGTCTGGCACACCAATGTGCCCCTCTACGCCAAGGCAGGTATAGTAAACGAAGAACACAATTCAAAATGGCAGGCTGCCCTTTTGCGGGGGCGGAGGGGCCCCCTACACCGCTGTGGAATTTTCTAACGTGAAGGGGGGTGCACCTCTCCACCACCACCCCAATTGGAGGGGCGGCCCATCTCATGTAGCCCTCCCCAGGGGCAGATAAGGGGGAGGCTGTCCTGCACTCCTCCCTGGGCTCAGGCGTCCGTTCCTAGGAGCAGATATCTGGTCCCAGGGAGGCTGCATGACATGGCACCCACTCCATTGTGGGCGGGGGGGGGTTAACGCCCCATCCCATTAGAAACTTTCCCGACCCTTTGGGGTGCCCCACCGCCCCCCTAAAAAGCGTTCCACCATTTTCACTTTTTTCCTTTGGTAACCCAACTTCGCTTGGTGCAGATGGCCACATTAGTGTGGCAATCTGCCCCCAGGGTGCCCAAACCCTACTGCCCCATCTATTGGGGGTCTTGCCCCACCTTTTGTGGTGGCCCCCTCCACTCCCAATGGCTGGGGGACACACCTCATGCAGGCCTCCCTGGGCCTCCTCCAAACGCATGCGTGAGGTACACCCCACCTCCATTTGGGGCTAGGGGGGAGAGGGCCACCACGAAAGGTGGGGCAGGACCCCCAATAGATGGGGCAGTAGGGTTTGGGCACCCTAGGGGCAGATAGCCACACTACTGAGGCCATCTGCACCAAGCAAAGTTGGGTAAACAAAAAACAAAATACAAATTCACAGGCTGCTTTTTAGGGGGGCTGAGGGGCACCCTAAATTGGCAGCGAATGATGTACTGCAACGGGGGGTGGCCCTCAACCCCCCCACCCCAAATGGAGGCCCCCACCTCATGCAACCCTGGGTTGGGGGGTTGAGGGCCAACCCCCGTTGCGGTACATCATTTGCTGCCAATTTAGGGTGGCCCTCAGCCCCCCCCTAAAAAGCAGCCTGTGAATTTGTATTTTTTTTTTTGTTTACCCAAGTTCGCTTAGTGCAGATGGCCACATTAGTGTGGCAATCTGCCCCCAGGGTACCCAAACCCTACTGCCCCATCTATTGGGGGTCCTGCCCCACCTTTTGTGGTGGCCCACTCCCCCTGCTCCCAATGGCTGGGGGACACACCGCATGCAGGCCTCCCTGGGCCTCCTACAAACGGCTGCGTGAGGTACACCCCACCTCCATTTGGGGTGAGGGGGGAGAGGGCCACCACAAAAGGTGGGGCAGGACCCCCAATAGATGGGGCAGTAGGGTTTGGGCACCCTGGGGGGCAGATAGCCACACTAATGTGGCCATCTGCACCAAGCAAAGTTGGGTAAACAAAAAACAAAATACAAATTCATAGGCTGCTTTTTAGGGGGGGCTGAGGGCCACCCTAAATTGGCTGCGAATGATGTACCGCAACGGGGGGTGGCCTTCAACCACCCCCCACCCCAAATGGAGGGCCCCACCTCATGCAACCCTCCCTGGGGGCAGATAGGGGGGGCCCACCTCATGCATCCCTCCCTGGGGTCAGATGCCCCTTCCTAGGAGCAGATATCTGCCCCCAGCGAGGGTTACAAGGGGTGTCCCTTTCTACTTCGGTTGGGGGGGCATCCCCCCCTTTCATTCAATAAAAAATCCATGGTGGCTAGTGGCCCCCCACCCCCACCCCTTTCCCCATCATTTCAATTTTCTTTTTTCATTCCCCTGGGGCAGATGGTCAGCCATCTGCCCCAGGGTTCACTGCATGTGCCCCCATGCTTTGGGGGCCAGGAGGGGGGAGAGGGCTGCTTACTTGAGGCAATCCCCTCCCCCCCCTCACAAACGGATCCATGGTGGTCTAGTGGGTTGCTGGTCACGGATCGAGCGCTCTGCGCCGATCTGTGACCAGCAATGCCTCATATATGTGGTGTCCTTGGAAAGGGGGGAACCCCCCCTTTCCAAGGACACAATTTTTTACAAAATCCCTGGTGGTCTAGTGGGCCCCAGGGCCCCAAACCCTCTCTCACCTCCCCCTATTTTTTTTTTTTCTCCCCACCATTATTCACCCCTGGGGGCAGTGATCATCTGCCCCCAGGGGTCTCTGCCGCTGTGGCCCCATGCCTTGGGGCCACAGGGGAGGGGGGCCGCTTACCTAGTAAGCAGCCCCCTCCTCCCCCTGCGTCACAAACGGATCTGTATTGATCCGGTGGCATTGCTGCCCGCGGATCGCGCGCCCTGTGCCCGATCCGCGGGCAGCAATGCCACACAATGGGTATCGTTGTAAAGGGGAGAATCTCCCCTTTCCAACGGTACCCGCCTCGATCTCCGGCTTGAAATACAGCCAGAGATCGAGGCGGACAAAGAAGGTTTCTTACCTTCTCTCTTCCCCGCAGCAGCCGAAAATGGCTGCTGCAGGGAATTTACTTTCAGTTTCACGCCGACGTGCGTTACGCACGCCGACGTGAAACTGAAGGGAAAGCCAGGCCCCTGGCAGCGAGGGGGGACCTCCCCCTCACATAGCCCGGGGGTTGGATTACAGTTTTGAGCGATCCCTGCTTTGCAGGGATCGCTCAAAACAAGGTGCCGAAAAGGACGAGCTATCTCGTCCTTGGCACTGCGTGTGCACTGTCAAGGACGAGATACCTCGCCCTTGGCACTTAAAGGGTTAACATACATCCCAGACTTTCAAATATCCCAGATCGGTCTCCAGAAATCGCCACAACATATACGACTTAATATCCTCTGACAGCCCCGACTTCCTTTTCATCGCAGAAACCTGGTTCTCTGAGGACTACTGACCCATTGCGCACAAGGCCTTTCCCACAGGCTACACCCTCATCATGCACAACAGATCCAGCATCTCTCCCTCTGAGGAAGAAGGTATTGACCTTATGCCAAATTGACCTAGTCTGAATTGACTACATCAGAAGTATGCATCGAAGTATGCTGTTCGGCTCTGAGGAGACATCCGACTGATCTACGGAGCTGCGAGGATTCGCAAAAGTTGTTTAAGGACTGAACTTTGATGGAAAGTGAAAGTTAAACGATAAGCCATGCCCACAGGAAGGGTTATTTAACACAGAGGATGCGCGCATCAGTAATACACATCAGAAGTATGCTGTCCGGCTGTGAGGAGACGTCCTGCTGATCTACAGAGCTGCAAGGATTCACAAAAGTTGGTTAATCCAATGACTGAACTTGGGTGAGCACATACGGGGGATACAAGGACTACTACAAACAAACATACACTGGAAAGTATAACCCTCGCTCACATCTTTCTCTATTTTACTTTATAGAAAGTGAACGTTATACCATAAGCCACGCCCACAGGGAGGGTTATTTAACACAGAGGACGCGCACATATGCACGCTTGCATCAGAAGTACGCTTTGAAGTATGCTGTTCTGCTGTTCCGTGGGTGTGGGTTGAGGGGGCCTTTTTTGTGAAACTAAGCGATGGGTATGATTGTAATGAAAATACAATAGATAAAACCCAAAGCCATTCATGTTATGCAGGGTGCCCCAGTGCTACATAATTCCACTGGGCCCTTAACAGGTATACGTTCGGGAACAAGCGAGGTGGCTAAGATATGACCCTTAAGTGATCTTCTAAAATGGGAATGGAAAAATATAAATGAAATGAAGAAAAAAGTTATGACAAGCCGAAAAGAAACCTTGGCGGCACCGTTGGGGGCGACGAACAGAAGGAATACAATGCCAAGAGCGATAGCTCTATCCCGACCACCATCGCCAGAAACAGGGTCAGAATTAGAGGAAAGAGAGGGGGAGGATGTGGCAGTGGATTCAAGCGACGACCGCTTACTACAAGCTTTAAAAGACATGGAAGGGGTGGATGTGGCACAAGAAGGAGAGGTGCCAGGCCACTCCCAATCAATGTATGAAGAGGATGGTGATCGAAATGTCGGGGGCAGGAAGTTGTGGAGCAGCAGGATGGGGCGGGTGGAGAACTCACAAGGACTAATTTATGGATACCCTGCCTTTCTTTACAAGGGGGGAAATTGCACTGTTAGCCATGACAGCACACCTGAAAGATAGAGGGAGGGAGGAGGGAGAAGTGAGAGAGTCCATTTTGAGTAAGGAAAACCAAGTTCAGAAAATGATACTGCATATACTATTAGCAATGAAAATGTTGGTAAAGAATGAAATAAACTCACACACTGGATACTTGAAAGAGATCATTGGGAAGCTCTATGATAGAGTACAGGGTAGAAATGTTGATGGGGCCATTATTGGGATATCGGATACAGAAGTCAAGAAGGTAAAAGGAGCAGGTATTGAAGTAGGTGGGGAATTTTGGAATGTGGCAAGGGGAGGGGAGGAACTTCTCTCCCACCAGATGTACAAGGAGGAGGTAGGCAAGAAATTGAAGAGGGAGAGCCACTTAAAATAGTGACTTCTATAAATGCGAAAAAAGGGAGAGAAAACAAACAAAGCTTGTTTAAGTCTTCTGAACTTAAAACTTCAAAGGCTTCCTCACGTAAATTCCTCCGGAATATGGCCCGGGAGGGCAGTTATGAGCATGAAGGGTTGGGGGAAGAGGAATGTTTGAGGCATGAAAGTGAGTATAAAACAAAAAGAAAATTGAGGAATCTAAACAAATATATGAGCTATTTAACCACACACTCAACCTAAGTTACCTATACTGCATTATATTAGCCAACAGATGAGGCACGAAAGTATCTGGATGTGGAGGAAGAAGGGAAGGCTTCTGTTGCGTAATTACAAGGGGAGGAGGGTAATGGGTGGGGTAAAAGAAGAAAAGGTGAAATTTGGAAAAACAAGAGTTTGGAAGCAGTGGAACAGGAGGCAGGTCTTGTTGACTTGGTGTTGGGGGAGGAGGAGCGGGAGGGTGAGGGAGAGCTACAAATGAAGGGAATAGCCCTAACTGAATTAGAAGTGAGAATCCTGTTGCGAAACATCCTAGAAGAAAAAAATTATGAGAAAGCAGTAGAATAAAAGTATATTGCAAAAATTGATTTAGGATGTAGTAAACCAGAAAATAGAAGTGGTTAATGAAGAGAAACAGAGGTCCCATTGCAGGGGACTTTATCAGATCAGTTTGAAGCATCTGAGTTGGAGTGCAGGGAGCAAAATCAAAATAGGAGCGGTGAGGAAAAGATGGTAAGTAGCAAAATGACGAGAACCTAAATATCCAGGGCTCCCAGCTTAATCTTGAATTATTTATTTTTGGAAGGAGGACCAGACTCATTACATAGGATGGGAATACTTGCATTGTTTGATGAGATACCGGCTTTACACCTGATTAAATCGGCAGATATCCAATTGGCCGATTTTATCCACCCTCAATGCTATGATTTTGTGAGGCTTAATATATAATGACCATTGGTACGGAACATCATATTGAAGGAAACACTTAGTCTGCAGAAATATAGGTATCACATAGCAATATTTATAAACGACATGAATACCTATGAGGATATAAGATGGAATACAAAATGTGAAAATGGAGGGAAGACGAGAGAGAAGGATGGAGCCATGAGCCAGCGATTATCGACTGGCGAGGGACCCAATTGGAGATGGTTGGCACTAGCTTTGAAAGATCAATTGCCCAATTGAAGTCCTTAAGCCAGCCACTTCAGGGAAAAACGTACTCTTAACTTCCTCATCTGGAACGCCAGGGAGTATAGTTATCTCAGAACCAATGTACAATTATGTGAGGAGGTAAAGAAGTACGATGTCATTTTTTTCAAGAAACTTGGGCTAACTCTAACTTAATCCTGGACCTATTTGAGATCACCAATATTTGTGCTTGAAAAGGTTTGAAGGGAAGGCCAAAGGGAGGAGTGGTTGGCAATTAGAAATGGGAAAGAATAGAGGGCGCTGTTGCGTGCATCAAAGATGGCCGCTTGAAGGGAGAACATTCTGATTTCAAAATATCCTTTCTACGCCGCTCTACATAACAACAACACAGAGATTCCTGTGCCGCAAGACCTGCTGAATGTCCCCTGCAAAATTTGAGAACATCCGTGCCTGGGCTGCTGAGTAATCACGCCCGAGGGAGAGAGACGGCTGCGTGGCGTGGACGTCGCCGCCCCGCGGCTCCACGGAATTCCTACTGGAATCCGGAGGCTAACACAGAAGATCAGGCCACAGAGGGGGAGGGGCGCGGCACTAAGCGTGATGGTGCCGAACCGTCATAGCGGAGCTGCGGAGACCCAACGTCCGCGATCTGCTACGCCTGGTGTCGGACGAGGTTGGAAGTAGCCTCGGTGGGCGTGAAGCGGGTGAAGTGGTCCTGGGACTGGGACCCGCTTCGTGACACTACCGGCGCGGGGGCGCCTGGAACGTTACCCAGGGCTCCTAGAACGACCGAGGTGATACTCCTGGATAGAACACTTTAAGTACAAGGACCTGCAAACACAGCAGTCGTTTAGAAGACGAGGTTGCGGCCTGCACTGTTGGTGTGAGCCCGAGCGGCCACTGGCAGAGGGAAACCGCGCTGAGAGGAGTGGTTCCATGTCCGCCCCCGCTGTGTGCCGGAGGGGCCCCTAACATCCTGAGAGGCCACAGTAGCAGGGTTGGCCGAAAATCTCTTTGCATCTTCTGAAGTGGGCAAGTGGACCACCCCCCTAAGAACTATAAACTTCAAACCTCCTGAGCAGCCGGGGGAGGGGGCACATGGTGGCAATACCGGTCTGTTTGATCTAGAGCAAGTGTGGGAGAGCAAACACTTGGCCCAGGCAGTGAGCGAGAGAGACACTGGGCTCGTATACTATTGGGTCTCTATCAACGACAAGATACGTGGGAGGACATAACCCATTCTCAGACTACACACTAATCCACATGGGCCGCGTCGAGAAAAAAGGCACGGGAGGGAAAAAGATGGGCACAATGGATTCCTTCGCCAGCTCCCAACCAAGCAAGGCGCCTGATGAGGCGCAACAGCCGCCTGACAGGCAGGATGAAGACCGCCTAGAGCGCCTGGCAACGCTGGTACAAAACGGCTTCATTGCAGTAAACGTCAAACTTGACGACGTGGCGACGATCGGATCCCTCAAGGCCAGGGTTGAGAAAGAAAGCCCGCGCATCACAGAAACCGAGAACAAGATCAGCGCAAATGAGGACACCATCACGCAACACGGCCGCGACATAGCCATAATTAAAACAGAACTTCGTAAAACCCAGGTTAAATGGAGGATTTAGAGTCAAGATCCTGCAGAAATAACATTCGGATTGTTGGTGTGGCAGAATCCTTTGGCAAGGGCGACATGGAGAGGCAAGTGGAACGTCTTTTGAAAGATATCCTGGGGGCTGAATCTTTTTCGGAACATTTTCTGGTGGAGAGGGCCCACCGCATTCTGGCACCTCCGCCGAGACCCGGGGCACCGCCCCGCACCATAATAGCACGTATCCTTAACTATAGGGACAGAGATGCTATCCTTCGACTCTCCAGGGAGAAAGGTACTTTGCACTTTGATGACCACAGAATTCACATATATCCGGATTTCTCAGCTGCGGTACAGGCGCAACGTCGATCCTATGAGCCCGTAAAAAGACAACTGCGAATGCGGAATATACCCTATGCCCTGATCTTTCCCGCTAAAATCAGAATTCAACATGGCGGCAGAGCCCCTTTTTTTGAAAATCCGGCGGATGCCATGTCATACGTGGAGGCGTCTATCCCACTGTCTCCCAGAGATAGGGCAAACAATCAAAACGGCGGAGTCCAGCCTGGAGCAGATGGACCTGATGTAGCAGACTGATGGGTCTACACTATCCGATTCCCAACACGGGAAACCATGGGGGGAAAAAAGAATGGCTTAGAGCGGCCTAGATGAAGATTCAAGGTAGTCTTGAGCCGTGAGCCCCTGAAAGTGCGGCCGGATGGATGCAGCAGGCACTCTTAGGAAAGTTCCAAGTTATTTGGGGGAAAATGCCCATCGGGGTAGACCTGAGCGTTATGGGGCAGCATCGTCATGTTGGGGGTGATGATGTGGGTGGGGGACGAGTTGGGATGTTACAATGTTGGTTGTTGAGATATATGTGATTCATGATAGAGGGGAGGGCATTGGAGACCCAGTTGAAAGGGTTCTACAGGTTGGAAATGTTGGTGACGTCGTTGCACATGACATTCATCCGGTTCAATCCGGTACAAGTGAAATGATATTAAGGCACAGTCATGGCATACACCGGAACAAGGGCTAGCGGAATGAAGTTAAAGCTCCTCACATGGAATGTCCGCGGTTTAAATAACCGGGCTAAGTCTAGAAAGGTGGGGGCTTACGTTACTAGACATCACCTGCAGGTGATTATGTTGCAAGAGACTCATGCACTCCGAAAGGTTAACATGGACTTTCTGAAAAACTGGGGACAACATAGATTTTATACTGACTACTCCACACAGGCGAGGGGTGTTCTCACTCTCATACACCCTTCTGTGGGTTTCCGATTCAGTAGGAGTAAGGTGGACACTCATGGACGTTATGTCATAGTATGGGGTAGTGTTGCGGGGAGGGAAATGATACTGGTGAACACCTATGGCCCGAACGTTGATGATCCTGAGTTCTATGTAAATGTTGTACAGGAATTGGAGTATACGGGCTCTGAACAGATCCTCTGGGGAGGAGATTTTAACACAATCCTTGATGCCATACTGGATCGGTCCAATACAAAACCTCGATCCCCCTCCAAGGTGGCGGTAATGTTGCTACAAATCCTGTCGCAATTGACAATAGAAGATACATGGAGAACGCTACACCCTTATAAGAAACAATACACATTTTATTCTACAGTACATGACACTGAGTCCAGAATAGATTATTGGCTGACTTCCACAAGCCTCATGAGCCATATAGATAAATGTGAGATACTTCCCCGCACCCTTTCAGACCACTCCCCTGTTACAATGGAAATGTCATTGAGGAATACAGCTCCCACAGTTAGGCGATGGAGGATGCCACCGGACATCCTTAAGGACCCTGCAGTAGCGGAGGCGTTGCATATAGAAGTTGAATACTTCCTTGAAACCAATACAGGATCAGTAGATGGTCGGCATACTCTTTGGGAGGCCTTCAAAGTTTGGGTGAGAGGGATATTGCTTTCTAAATCCACAGGCATGCTGAAGACAGTCAGGAGAGAACTTGATGAGGTGGAACAATTACTAGGTAATTTAGAAGCTAAATACACTAATGAACATGACAACGAGACCCTTGCGGAAATTAATAGTGCCCTATTGGAATTTAATAAACTAGCGGCTAGAGAACTGCTTTATATGTCAACCCCTCATAGAGCGCGTAGATACGGCGAGGGCAACAGAGCTGTGTGCACCTTGGCCAACCTCCGTAAAGCAGATAGACCGCACTCGATGATCTCCAGTATATCAATGGGTGACGGCTTGGTGGTCACTAGTGAAGAAGGGATAAATAGGGAATTTACTCGTTTTTACACAGACCTGTACTCCAACCATGATTCAAAATCACAGAGTGACGTGGAAACGTACCTCGACAGCATCTCCCTCCCAACGCTTCCAGTGGAATGCAGACTCGCGTTGTAGCAGCCCCTGACCGAAGATGAAGTGGCCGAGGCGATCAAGTCACTGGCTAGCGGCAAAGCACCAGGTTCAGATGGGTTGGGGGCAGAACTATACAAGGAGTTAAGTGAGGAACTAGCCCCAGTGCTACTGTCGGTATGGGAGGAGGCAGTCGAAGTAGGTACCCTGCCACCATCAATGAGAGAGGCCATAATAACAGTTTTGTTGAAACCCCGGCGCCCACCCAACAAGTTGTCCTCCTATAGACCCTTGTCCCTAATAAATTGTGATGCTAAAATATTTGCCAAGATCCTGGCCACGCGACTCCTCCCGAACATGCCCACATTGATACACCCAGATCAGTGCAGCTTTATTCCCACTAGGTCAACGGCTCTCAACCTTAGGAGATTGTTTGGCATCATGGCCCAGATAAAACCAGAGGCTCAGGCGGTGGCTGTATCGCTGGATGCTGAAAAAGCGTTCGATTCAGTATCTTGGTTGTTTTTGTTTATAGTATTGAAGAAATTTGGTATAGGCCCATATTTTTTGAGATGCGTTAGTCTGTTGTACTCTGACCCCGGAGCCAGGGTTCTTACCAATCGCACGCGACAGGGATGCCCCTTCTCCCCAATACTATTCGCCCTCACTATTGAACCAGTGGCTCCGGAAATTAGGGAACACCAGGGACAGAGAGGTATCACAATGGCCGGCCTGACTCACTCCATATCCCTATATGCCGATGACACATTGTTATATATCCGCAAACCGGATATACACTTAGGCCCGGCGGTCGAGACCATCCAGGAGTTTGCCGATTATTCTGGCTATAAACCAATAGATCCAAATCTGAGATTTTCCCCCTTACCCCTGCCACGAGATGTCCAGCCAACACATATGGGTTAAAATGGTCCCCACGCAAAATAAGATATCTGGGAATTATAGTGACCAGTGATGGCGCCACCCTCCACTCTGACAATCATGAACATCTCCTGGGTGGTATATCCACCAAGCTCCGTTTGTGGACGAAACTCCCCATTTCGCTCATTGGCCGTGTGGCCATATTAAAGATGGTAATATTACCAAAGTTATTGTATATATTCACAAACGTCCCGCTATGGCCGGGGGCACAGTTCTTTGCGACACTTCGTTCCCTGGCGGTGGAATTTGTGTGGGGAGGGGGCGCAGCCAGTATGAAGTGGGAGAAAATGGTTGAACCTTACAATAAAGGGGGCATAGCGGCCCCAGACTTTGAATTGTACTACCTAGTGGCGCAGGCCCAATTTCTCAGGTACTGGTATGATGAACAGTGTACCTCCCCCCCATGTTGTTATTGAAAGACATGCTGCAAGCCCAACCGATTTACGCTCCATAATCTTTAGCAAGAAACATAAAGACGACTGCCCATTCCAGCCGGTTAGCATAACTGTGCATGCATGGTCCAGATTATTCCATAGGCTGGGTTTGGAGACTCCCTATTACTCGGAAGCCCCCTTCCTGAACTTCCCCAGTATAGCACCATTTTATGACCCGGATGTCCAAAAAAACTGGGATCAAGATGAGGAATTCAAACTAAAAGATATATACCCCAATGGTAAATTCATAACACTAGAGGAATTTAAAGTTGGTATGGGGAGGGATCAATACCACCGGATGCGGATGGCCTTTAAGGCCAGATGGCCCCTGTTCCCAGAAGAACCACCTGTCCACCCGTGCCTCACAACACTGTCTACACAGGAGAGGGTTAGTGTCTCGGGGCTCTACGCAGTAGTACAGGTAAATACGCCCACGACAAATAGTATCAAGGCTTCGTGGGAAGCTGACCTGGGTAGTTCCATCTCAGACAAGGCATGGGAAAAATACTGTGATTTAACCAAACAGGTGTCCATGAATGCAGGTCTACGCCAGATCCAATTTAAGGTATTAAATAAGTTACACTATACAGCTGTGAAGGTTGCTAAGTTCACTCGAGATGGCCCGGCCAGTTGTCCGAAATGTGGAAACGCACAGGTCGATTCCTTCCATATGTACTGGAGTTGCCCACCCATATACGAGTTCTGGAGAGAAGTTGGGTCCATCCTTGTGGACATCACACAGATCCCAGCAGACCTGACGCCCCGAAAATATCTATTCAGAGATATTGGGAAGACCTCGGAGATGACTAGGCGTCTATTTAATGTAGTGTGTATAGTAGCTAAAAAAATGTATACTGCAACAGTGGAAGAATGCATACGCACCATGGGTCAATCATTTCCTTAGGGAACTGGCTCAGGTCAATGAATGTGAAGAACAGTATGTATTATCGCTACCAAGACCATGTAAGCCTAAAGACATCTGGGCCCCGTTTAGAGTCTACTTATGTGAACTAGGTTCGGACGGCAGTAGCCCGACTAGACCCGAAAACGAACAGGCTGTGTAAGAAAATGTTGGTTGTAATTGTGTTTCGACTTTGTAATGAGAACTATTGTATGCTATGTAATGTCATGTTTAAGCGGCGACGTATACCACCATAATTAATAAAGTAAAAAAAAAAAAAAAATGGGCAAGAATTAAAGAAAACCCAAGAATGGAGGATTATGGAGAATATTCTGGGGATTTGGGTAGAGGTTAAGGGCAAAACTGGAACAATTTATGTATTATTGATTGATGTATACTGGTCCCCCGACAGCAATTTGGAAATGGCACACAAAGAATGGAAGAATGGCATATACTGGTCCCGGGTGGTGAGGTAATCCTTGTAGGGGATATTAACTGTAATTGTAATGTAGAGAGGACAGATATACTGAATTATATTATGATGAACAAGGGACTGGAGATGAAACAGAAAAAGAAAAATATATAATTCAGGGGTGTATGTGGTTACATTTTGCAGAAAGCTGGGGCTTAATACGTCTATATAATGATTCTCCAACCTGGGCGGCAAGGGGTGTAACATCTAAAATGGACCACATATTTCTGTAAATACATTTGTTTCATTTAACGCAAAGTTATGAAGTCAGTTTCACTGAAATAAGCGATCATGCGCAATTGTGTGTACATTTTAAATGGATCTTCTGGAAGGAAGAACAAAATGTACATCTGAGTAAAGTGGGGTGAACATTAGTGGAAATAGATTAAGAAGGACAGCAAAGAATAGGAATACATTTAACACAACAATGTTTAGAAGAAAAATTAATCAAGTACTCGGTCCATGGTTTTCCTAAACATGTAGAGGATATATTATCAAGAATAATTGTAAAACGGAATCAGACAAGTCGGGTACATCTAAAAGAAAAGTATGTCTTCAATCTGGAGGTGAAAGAAAGGAAAACAAAACTACATAAAGCGATTAGAGTAATTCAGAGGGAAAGGTTAATTAGTTATGATAGCAGAGAAAAGGTCCGTTTACTGAAGCAAGGATATAAAAATTGGCTGATGTTTGAACAGACTAAATTGCATCAAATAGATAGGGAAAAGATGTAAGAAAGCCTGTAACGGAAGACGTCCAGAGCTTTCTGGGAGTTAGTAAATAAAATGGAAACAAACCAACAATTACTGGTAACAAACCCTATTTCGCAGGAGGGGTGGCTACAGTATTTTGTGAACATTCATAATGTGACAGTTCCAGAAATTAAGGAAAAACTCTTTTCACAGCTGGGAAATAGACATCTCAATAGATAATATAGCAGCTAAGATCAAGAAAGCTAATCCATCAAGAGCAGGAGGCCCAAATAACTTGACTAATACCATTTTGAAACAAAATGTGGGATTGTGGGAGAAAATACTCCATATTCAATTTGTGAATATAGTTGAGTTAGAAAAATAACAGAAATATGGAAAATGTCATATACTGTGCCAATATTTAAAAAGGGATCGAGATTGTTACTAACAAATTATAGATCTATATCGTTGATGGATGTGGATTCCAAAATCTTTGAGGCTATTGTATTGAAGCATATGGAGGAATGGATCTTGGAGAACCACATCCTAGACTATAGACACATTGGGTTCCTTAGGAATATGGGCACGGACTGTGGAGGGCTAATATTAAGTTGCCTGCAGAGAAGAGCCTGGTCAGCAACAAACTCAGATATTTATGGCATCAATATACCTTAGCAAGGTTTTTCGACACTGTAAATAGAAATGGATTGTGGGAAAAATTGGACCAGTTTGGCATACCAAAGGGACTACTTAGCATGATAATGTACCTACACAAAGACTACAGAATGACTCAATTCGGATGGCCTACTATCAAGGGCATGCAAGACCAGAAGGGTCTCACACTATACAACTTATATGTGGCAGATGTATGTAAGGCACTGCATAGTAAGTAGCTGGCGTCTCCAAAAATCAGTAAATTAAAAATTAAATTGGGTGTCTTACGCCGATGATTTTATTCTGGTTGATTCTACTCCCATAAGTCTGCAAAGAATTATCTCAGCCTTTGGGGAATATATGGACTCCATAGATCTAAAAATAAATACAGAAAAAACAGTTCTGAAATGAATTACCAAAAGGCAAGATAAAAAGTCATCAAAGTTTAAATGGTATTTGGGAGAATAGAGTTCAGGCCACAAAAGATAACATGCAATTTTTGGGCTATCCAGTTGTGGCAAGGTTTTAAATGACTTCAAATCAAAGATCTTGGGAATGATAAAACAAATGCAGTATATAGATAGGAAGTAGGGAAATGTTTCATTGATGCCATGAAGGGAATACTACATAGGTAAAGTAATACCCAGTTTTGGCTATGGGTTGGAATTGCTGCCAAGAGGATTGGAGTCGGAATTCAAAGTAATTGAAAGTTCAATATGGGGAGCTGTGCTGTGCTTTACTGTCTGCCAAAATGTGTTCCAATACAGGTAATAAGATACAAAGTGGGTGTGCAGTCACTAGTCAGCATTGTAGAATGGAGAAAATTGTAATTATTAAGAAAGTAGGAGATATCTCCAGATTGGACACTGTACAAATGGAGAGTTATCTAATAAGATATCCGAATAGAAAGGTGAAGGATGGCATTATGATATTCAGATGCAATGTTATGCCAACAAACCAGATACTGTAAAAACAGGGCAGAGATCGAAACATTGTTTCATGTATTATTACTGTGCCCAGCTCTATTAAGTACGCAGATACAGTGCTTTAGAGGATTTGTAAACTAGGCATGGATCCAGAGGTATCTTTTCTGGTTTCCATTATTGCATGGAGATTCGATGTAATTAAAATTGAGAACTTTGTCATTTCGAAATATTGTTTGTAACATAGATTGAATTTAGAAGTGTTAAGAGGCAATACGTATTTGAATGTGTACAACTCCGGTGAAAAAGGGAAATACTGGGCAAAAGGAAGACACAAGATGTAATTGGGTAGAAGGTTTGAGATATTTCCTTTGTGTGATATATTCTTCCTTTCATTAATGAAATATATTGGTAATGAAGTGAAAAATATTGGAAGATGTGAGTAGTGAACAATAGGTTAAAAATTGTTAAAGAAATTAGAAGCGCCTTGGATCAATCTGTGTTTTAAAAAATGAAATTGAAAGATGTTTTATCTGTGATTTTAAAATGTAATTGTGTACAATTGTATGTGTTTGTTTGTAAAGGTTTATATAAACCATAAACAAGAAAAGTGGCAGAAAAAAGACCCTGGAGGGTACAGCGCATGGATGGCAAGTACAGGTGCTTGCTGGTGGGCTGCGGATGAGAGCGATAGTGGGAACCTGCCAAATTACCCACAAAGTAAACAATGAAGGAAGCGCACACAAAATCAAAATAGAAGCATGATTTGCTGATTATATTGAGTGATTTTAATCTGCAACGTTGTTGATTAAAATCACTGAATATAATCAGCAAATCATGCTTCTATTTTGATTTTGTGTGCGCAGTGTGAGAGCAAACCCAGTCTTCCTTTATATAAACCATATACAAATAAATAAATAAATAAAGAATTTACCGCGCTTTTCTGGTCAAATTCGGTAGGTCAATTGGTACATTTTTAATAAAAAATAGATGTGGGGATGTGTAAGGGAATGGGTTAAGGTGAGGGGAAAACCGGGGTGGTCTCCCCCCATTATGGGGGGTGGCGGGGTATCTGTAATGCTTAGGCGAAAAACGAACTGAAACAACATGGTGCGCAGCCATTTTTGGACACTCATCTTCCATCACTGTAATAAAAGCCTGTGTCTCTGCGGGCCTGGTAAAATAAACGAGTATTTCAGTAGCGAAAGCAGAGCAAGGTCACATAACTACATAAATATTGTTGCCGAGTGGACGCACTGTGGAGAATAGTTATTGTATTGTCCACTGAAGGGCGAATACAGGGAGGGAGTCGGAGCGTTCTTCATGTGCATGATAAGGGTTTCTGGGAATGAATGCAAGGAGAGGTGCGCTGGTTTTTTCCACTCCTAGCTGTTTTTTTTCCACTCTCTGCCACTTCCACTTGTGATCTGCTTTTCGGCCGAGGGTAGTCACAACTGAGAAGGGCGGGGACATGCCCCCATAAATTGAAGAGGGTATTCTGTGGAAGGCAGTACTTGGACCCCGGGT
Organism: Ambystoma mexicanum; assembly: GCF_040938575.1. Lineage (NCBI taxonomy): Eukaryota > Metazoa > Chordata > Amphibia > Caudata > Ambystomatidae > Ambystoma > Ambystoma mexicanum. Next base: position 340,946,491 of record NC_090921.1, on the reverse strand, counting down.
GATGCAGTCTCACTGAGAGGGAAGACGCTCCGCCACAGACCCTGTTAGTACGAGTGATCTCTTTGCCTACCTGCTCTGGGACTAAGCAATATTGTAGTGGCCAAGATGAAGGTGTCTTCTGCTTCCTTGCTAACGGTAATGCCATGTTTCTATATATCTTTATAAATCTGATTATATGTTTGATTATATATATATATTGAGTGAATAAAGGGCCTATAACGAGCTATTTTCATTTTTACTATAACGATTAGTCTAAGTGTGATTCTTTTGCCTGTCCAATAACTTGTTTTGCCAGGGGCTGGGGAACGGAAGTATAGGGTTCTCCTCATGTGGCCAAGCAAATGCAAAACAGCTTCTTCCCCCATACTAGGTAAAAAATAGTTAAATTCCGAAGTAGGTCATTTTATTTCGGTCAAACAACCCATATCGAAGAAGAAGCCTACAATACAAATCTCTCATTGCCTCCCTCTCTTACTCATATACAGACCCCCTGGCAACAACTGAAACTTCGCCAATAACCTCAGTGACTCACTAGTGGCTATCATGGTCACCCACCCCTCGATCACCATGCTAGGGGATCTCAACATATGGTTCGATGTCCTGCACAACCCCATGACATGACCACTCCAGGACAACCTGGAAGCCCTCCACACGACTCAACTGGTATCAGGTGCCACACACTCCAAAGGAAATACCCTAAATGCAATCTTCAGCTCCTCCAATCTGATCGTCACCCCCACCCCACTTCCGGACCCTAGTCTGGACAGAGCTTGCGGCCATCTTCTTCACACTATTGACAACAAAGTCTCCTCCCCCCTTGACTGACCCTGGACAGACCACCCGTTTCCAATTGTGGAACAAGGCCATAGTAACTCCGAACTTGGATGACTCCCTGCTTGCATCCCTACCCAAGCTCTCTCTCCAGGGTGGTCTGCCCTCCATCAGCTAATTTTGAACAATTGCTCGCCAATGCCCTTGGTCCCCTCACCCTCTCCCACAGACAAGCCTGTGCCCCAAGATGGTTCACCCCTTCCCTCAAAACACAAAACCACACCATGGAATGCAGATGGCTAGCCGATCCATCACGCCAGAAAGGATCTGCATATGCCTGTCAGATCAAAGCCTACAAGGCAGAAATCCAGAAGGCAAAAAAAGAAAATCTACCAGAACAGAATCTCTTAACGCCTGTACAGCAGCAGGGAACTCCAGAAGGTCATCTCAGAATTAAAGGCCCCTCATTGCACCTCGTCCCCCACCCCCTCCCAACTTCCAAGCACTCGAATGTCCTCTTGGACCACCTACACAACATAGCAGCGGAAAGAAACCACACCATCAGTGATAAACTAGCAGCTCCCCAATCGCTGGCATCCACATCTGACCTCACAGATCCTCCCACAGCCGCCCTATCTTCTCTCTCCCATCTCGCCTCATGAATTCCTTAAGCTACTTGCCTGCACCCGTCTGTCGGGATCCGCGGGAGATCCCTACCCTCCTGTTCTCCTAAAACATATCTGTTCCCTAACCTGCGCAGAGAGCATAACAAGATCGATCATTAACTCTTCACTCACATCAGGCAAATTCCCAGCATCTTTCAAGACATTCCACATCAAATCCCTGCTCAAAAAACTTTCCCTTGAACCCCTCCTACCAGCCAACTACAGACCTATCTTTAATGACCATTTCGTAGCCAAACTAATTGACCGGACAGCCCACTTCCAGCTCTGATTTCCATTGAATCCAACCTCCTCCTCGACCCTACCCAGTCTGGCTTCAGACTCCTATGAGGAACTGAATCATCCCTATTCTTCATCTGGGATGACCTTAAAAGAACCACAGACTTAGAAGGCTGTGCAGCACTTATCCTCCTCAACCTCTCGGCAGCCTTTGACACTCTTGACCATCAAAGACAGACGCCACTCGCTCGGCATCAGGGATACAGCAGTAAAGTGGATATCTTCCTTCCTCATTAACCTATCGCAATTTACCCACATACCTCCTTTCTCCTCAATCACACGCCCTGTCACCAACAGCGTACCACAGGGAACCTCCCTATCTCTCCTGCTCTTTAATGCAGATGACATCCAGATCATCTTCAAGATCCCTAGGACTTATTCCAACCCCCCCCCCAACCTTTCTTCATGCATCACAGAAATCGATCACTGGATGACGGCTAACTATCTCATCCTCAACCCCAGAAACACCTAAATCATGATCTGCGGGAAGACTGCCCTCTTTCCCTAACCCATCCTGTGGTAGTCCCCTCTAGGCCCTCCTCCCGCTACTTTCAGTTCAGTAAAGAACCTGGGATATACCATGGATGGATATCTGACACTTTCACATTACATCAGCTCTGTCTAAATCATGCTATCTACACCTTTGCATTCTCCAACGCATCCTCCCTTACCTCTCCTACCCCGAGGGCCACAGCAATCACACCTATCATGATCTCTTACCTAGACTACGCTAACTCCCTATGCCTGGACACCCTTATCTCTCTACTCAGAAAACTCCAAAGGGTCCATAACACTGCAGCCAGGCTCCTCCTAGCCTTTGGCCCCAGAGAGCACATCACACCCGCCCTCTGCGTCCTCCACTGGCTCCCTGTCAGGCAATGGTCCACCTTCAAAGTCATATGCATCACCCACTGTGCTCTGCACAAGACAGGCCCAGAACACGTACAGCACAAGCTCACCCCTTACAAACCTTAGATCCCTCCAATCAAATCGACCAGAACAGGGGGATCCTCCTTTTTCGTCCAAGCTCCCAGAGCAAGATTACACTTAGGATCCACCGCTTAGAGGATCACCTTCCTTCCGGAAGGCCCTCAAGACCTAGCTTCTCCCCCCTGCGTACTGACGAACCCATCCTGCCCCTCGGATTAATTTAACCCACTGTCAAATAGGCTTGAGAATCAATGAGTCCCACAAAGAATGTACTGAGCAAAGCAGAGAATGGACTCCAGCAGACCGCAGGACAGGATCTGCATCGCGTCAATGAAACAAACAAGTAAGGACTCACAGATCCGTTAGACCCTCCACTTTGATGGAAGATGGCTGTAGGTTCGGCCACCCACCGGCACTCATCTACAATCACCCGCTACTTGAAGACACATTGCAAAACACATCTACCTGTGTAACGCATCTAAATCCCATAACACAAATTGGGTCTAACTGGACACATAATGTGCCTGATTCATGGAAGTGTTTTATAATGGTGCAATCCCATCGGAAAACGTTCCATGAATCAGGCCCAATCAGTCTCCTAGACTTGCATACTCTCCCAACAACCTCTGAGCAACCATCCACAAGCCAGCTCGACATGTGACGCTAGCAGGGACTTGGCCACGTCTACCTACCATCGTATTTCGCTAAAATGCACATAGCCGTTCTAAACTCCTCTAACAAATTTCCCATACCACAGATTTCGGTCCCTGGAGGGCGTTCGCCTACAGCGCTTTGAGGCCCTACCAATGGGAACAGGTGCTGTACAAATGCCACATTACTTTACTCCTGCCGAGCAGAATCGATTTAATCACAACTGCTTCCTAGAGGACAGCCGTACCAGCTGGGCAACAGTTCCACTTTGCATTCATAGAGTAGCATAATAAAAGGGCTAACTGCCTCCCTCTCCATACACACAGGCCTTACACTCATAGTAAAGAAAGCTCCAATACAAAGCCTAGCCACAACACTGACCACGCTCGAATGACCCTAAAAAACATTCCTCACTATTCACAGAGGATCACTTAACAAGTCTCTACCACTACACTGACCACAACTCTCAAGCAACAGCACTCTCCATACACAGAGAACCTAATGGAAAGCCTTGCACCCTACACTGACTGGGAACTCAAACATAGCCACTCATCAGAGAAGGAGGACCACTTTACAAGACCCAGCGCTGCTACAAAGACTGCAACCCCAGCTATACACAAACTGCTTCTCAATGAATTCATTGACTTTGTGTGGAGTGCAAGCTCACCTTGCAAAGCATCATGGCACTGAAAAGGGTATGAACAAAAAAGGCATGGTCTATAGAGAGAAAATAGCCAACTTCAGCTAGAGTCAGAGCTCGCTCTAGAGATCAAGGGTCAAAGTCAGAGCAGAACTGCAAATGGGCTCGTCAGAAACTTAGCATAAAACAAGAAGTTTGTCCCAGTGTTCATCTACAGGAACTACGACAGACTAAGAAAAAGACATCTTCGACCAGTTGAAAATCCCCAAAGAGCAACCAGAAGGATATGTTGCTGGGATGGATAAAGTCCTGTCAGAACACCCCACTGTTGCGGCTGCTGGAACAAAGTTGAAGAAACCACCACGCTCAGAAACTCCCAGGGATCAATATGTCAGCAGGGAAGTGTGGCGCGAGCATCCACAGCACAGCTGCTGCCACAATTCCACAACACCTAGTACTCATCTTACTCGATGTACCTTGTGCCACATCTCACTTTCGGTCATTAACCATTGGAACTCCTTACCCCCAGGAATCAAGGACAGTCATGGATCACCATTGGAACTCCTTACCCCCAGGAATCAAGGACAGTCATGTATCATCTGACTTCAAGAGCACTAATGATCCACTTCCTCTCTCTTAAGCAACCGCTGGAATCCTACGATTTTATTATTGGCTGTCCTTGGCCATAGGACTATGTATGTATTTTTGCATAGTTAAGTTTGTATCTTTTGCAGATCAGCACTATAGTTTTGCATTGTGATGTCCCCATTTACTTTCTCCAACTCCCTTCCGATCAATCTTTGGTTTATGTACGAAATTTCTAGCCTTGACTCAATCTAAACCACGCAGCAATGGCATATGCCTTATGTGCAATGCTTCTGCTCGAAATACTCTCCTTCTCAATTAAATGGAAACGAAATACTAATCTGTCTAGAGACCCGTCATGAGCACCACAGCGTATCCAGATGTTAAACATTAGGAATGACCATCCGTGGTCGCTCATTTTGACAACTTTAACATTTGTACATCAGCACCACTGCATAGTAGCACTGCACATCGCAGGAGCTCAGGCCACGAAAGCCGTCCCCATGTGGAGAGGAGCCTATATATGAGAGCAGCAACGAGGGCATGTCCACAACTCCAACCATTCCTGGGACCACACCACTATCTCCATCCCACACTGTCTTTGCCACCCTCTCTGGCAGAGCTCTACCATGCTGCTAACCGCAGAGAGCAGACTGCTCCGATCTCTTCCAAATAGGAATCCTGGACAGGAACCTAGTACAAAGCATCCACATACAAGATGTCCATGAACCACACAAGCCACAGCTCTAATTAGAAGCACATTGCTTCTTCATGAGCACCCCAATAGAAGGGACTCCCCAAATTCTAGAGTCACTGCCTCCCCCTAAGGGGGCCGACATGTCTCAACGCCCCACACTGACATCCTAACATATTGCATTGACTCATCTAAAGCCTCCTCCATACTGTTCCTGACACTGAACACATGTCTAACACGCACCTAGACACCCATACACACTGTACTCTCCCAAATTATAGACCCAATAAAACCCACACTGCCTTTCCATACCTACTGCAAGAGGCTTTCGGGTTGTTTCTTACCTTATTGAATCTGGTGGTCCTGTCTGGGTAGAGAAAGGGTGGTCTGTCCTTCTGTGCAGCCACCATGTACGCTGAGGTAACAGGGAAACAACACTGTGGTGCCTTTGGAGGAGCAGCCCACAAGGAGGGAAAAACACAAATGAGAAAAAGCCCTTTTTGGGTCCAGGAAGGTAATGAGCCGCTCAGCCACAAGATGGTAGTAGGGGTAGCAAGACAGGGTTCCAGATAAAGACATGCAGCTAGAGGAGAACGTGTTGGGAAGGAAGCAGGATAAGGTACCTGTATCAGAATGGGCGTGCACTTAGATCAAACAATTGCAACTTGCTACTGATACCGCGTGTCAACCGGAGGCAAGCAGGAAAATGCTATTTTGACTACCTTGCCCCTAAATTGTGGAATGGACTTCCTCTTGTGTTGAGGCTTAAGACTACCGTTGTGGTTTTTAGAAAAATGTAAAACCTTTTTTTTCACATAGACTTAGTGATCGACTCTGCTGTTATTGCTAGTACCTTTGTGGCCATACTCTTTTCAATCTTGCCTTGCTTTTATGTTGACTTTATTGCTATGCCTTCTCTCTTGTTTTATCTAGTTTTACCTGTCTTTTGGGTTTTAAATGGTGTTTGTTTCCCTTTGTATGTCCTGCCTTGTTGTTTGTATTTGTTAATAGTGCCTGTTTACCTAAGGGCTTAAGGTGCTTTACAAATAAATACATAAATAACTGAGCAAAAGGCCGGAAGAAGGGCAGAAAAACACAAGGAACAGAGAGTCATGCAACAATGGGGGGCAGTTGCGACACAAGGCTTACCGTTTCCTGGAAGACTTTATGCAATCGACTTCGGAGTGCCGAGTTTAAGGTATGCAACATCAGCATGAATGTTTCCCTCAGGCACACTGATTGAAGTGGTGTCCATTTTGTCCGTTTGTGATCCAACCATGTGCGTCCAAGCCCTATACATGTATTCACACAATGTCACATCCAGACTTATCTGTTCCTGTTTGGCCTACTCAATAAGGTGAGTGCCTTTTTGACACCATTTTGTTCTAACTTCAACTGTGACTTTAACACAGTCCTTTTTTCTTTATTTGTAGTGCATATGTCAAAGGGTTAGAAGATTAGATGTTCTGACAAAGGCCTCATCTCATCAATATAGAAGACCACCACATGGAAGTGGACTATCTTTATATGTAGGCTGAAACGCAGTGCATCAACAATATATCATTTTCCATGTATACAATTTTTTGAAAGAAGGTGCCAGCCAATAAGCACTTTCGAGATAAGATGCAGGTTGTCTCTAGGAAAAGAAGGATCACCAATCATTTATAAAACTTTTTGTTCAACATATCAGTGGTATACTACATCTGAGGTGGTACCTTGAAGTGGATAGATTTTTTTTGCCTTGAGATAGCCTTATAAGACATCGTTCTGACTCAGGAAGTCCAAGTATTGGACACTCATAAATATGTGTCATATATATCTTTTGTTGTAAAGATGAACTAACCCAGTGTGAATGAATTTATTTTGATGTTAATATATTGTGATTGTGAGATATTAGTATATTTTTGATTAAAAAACATGTTGAAACACTTGATCTTTTTTGCAGTATAATAAGATTTGTTCACTCCCACAGGATAATGTGGAGCTTTCGATTGATTGATTTGATTGATTGATTGATATTTTATTTCTATTGCGCTCGTACACAAGTGTTTCAGAGCGCGACAAGGCAAGGGAGGGGAACAGAGGAGAACAAAACAGCGATCTTACTAGGCCCAGTGACACTGAGAACGCGCAAGTGCATGGGAGAGGGGGAGGGGAAAAGTGCATTTAGTAGTGTGATTATAACAGGAACAGGAGGTAGTTGTTGGTTCATGTGTTTTTCTCTGCATTACGTGGAGCCATGTTGGAATGGGTCTGCTTGGAACTATCGTTCCGCCATCTAAAAGGGGGAACGGCACGCCGCCCAACACGCCAACACAGACCAGTGGGGGAGGATCCTAACTGAGGCCTATTAAAATTCCATTAAAGGAAGAAAAAAAAAGATCACTTCTCCAACACAGACAGTGAAGCAGAGCCTCCACACACACTCTACAAGCACACCAAGCCAAGACCCAATGCTAACCACATCCCAATACAGACACTCGCTCCATGTACACGGCAAGTATCCAAATGCAGCATCCAACACTGACCACAACTCCAAGACACACAGACACTGTTAGGAACACACACAGGAGAGTTTGCTCAGGTGGGCCAGAGCTTCAAGCAGGAACACACCCCTCTAGAACCAAGAAGCAAGGTCTACTCAACATCCAGTGCTAACAGGAACATCCCACCACCTGGAGGTGAAGCCGATGGTAGCTGATAAGAAGCGAGGGCAGGACAGCAAGTTCGAATATCCAGGTGGAACTGAGTGTGGGGAGCAGGTTAGCGGGGTTGTGAAAACAAGACTAATCCTTTCATATGTGGGTTAAAACTGTCTCCTTTTCCAGGACTTGGGAACTCCTATTATAATCCTGCATTTACAAAGGATGGCAGTTCCAGCAGGTGACGCCACTAACAGGAGAACGGAGCGATCTTCTAGGCTGATGGGCCTCTTCTGTTCTTGGAAGGAGAAGGGCCTTCTGTGGAAGAGGACAAGAAAATGGCAGAAGCAGGGTAACAGAGGCTTGATTTGGGGTAGATCGAATAGGTTAACAGAGAAGACGACAGTAACACTTACAGGGGGTCTCGTCAGTACACACAAACACACATTCACACACCCATCCACCCCCCCATACCGACACACACCTGAACACACACACTATGACAGGGTTAGGGGCTTGATCCTGCCAGCTGAGAATAGGGACCCCTGCCAGTCTGGGGTAGGACGCCTACTGAGTGGGCCATTTTATACCCTTACTCATTGCAATAAAAACGAATTGCATGAAATCGTGCTTCTGTTTCAAGTCATCTCGGGAGAGCAGGGGAAGTCCATCCGCCCTTCTCTAGCACGTGCCAGTTCCACACATTTGCGTCCCATGCACATTTTAAACCTTTGTTGCTGTCGGCAACATTTCTACGCCATGCTGTAGTGCAAGGCGACTCACATTCCAGGCTGATGCAGATTGTTAAGTGTTCAGTGTCATAGAAAAACAACTCCTGAGACCAGCCCTGCTGGCCCTGGAGCAACAGCCCTTCCAGGCTGGGGGTGCAAATTCTACACTACCCCCTAGGCCAGTCTCCCCTGACTGTACAGAATAGAGCGAATGGTTATTTTAGACCAAAAACCTCTGGAGAAACAAAGTTTGCAGACCTCTTCTATAGTATCCATTGCTATGGTCTGCTGTCTGAAGCCAGAAGAGTTGTAACATGAGCTAGCTCTCTATCTCCCACTTGTCAATCAGCACTGGTTTCCAGTACAAGTTAGAAAAGAATGCAGACTCCCAAAGCTGTCAGCACAAGGAAGCCATTTGGTTTGGCTTTGCCTCTTTATCCTTGACTGCAGCTGAAATCTATGAATCTAAAGGGGATGAGGCTGTGATTCAGGAGTGCTTCTCACGGCCAGCCCCAATCAAGACTGAATTTAAGATATATTGGGATTCAAACAACGATCGATGCATAATAAAAATTCTTCTGCGCCCATCCAGGAATTAACCGACTCATTGCACCCTGTGCCCTGGCTCTCAAAGACACAAGGGTCTGGAGAGGCCCACCATGCTCGCACCACAGGAAGATCTGCACACCGCCATCTGGTGCCACTGCAGGATTACCTTCTCGAAGAAGCATATTTAGTCACAAGTTACCATCCCTGGCTGCTTGGCTATGTCATTTCAACCAGTTATGTGCCACACAAGCCACTGTTTGAACAATTATCCAGCTGTTGTGGAGCATTACCCAGATGTCAGCATCTCAGCCCTGCAGCGAAGGCTCTGATCTTTTTATGTTGATACTAAATGCTCCCTTTCTCCTCCAAACTTCCTGTTCATAACACAGAACTTTGATAATGTACAGATACGCCATAACCCACCTTTCAAGCCATTAAATGGACTTCTCACCTTTTTGTTTTGACTGAATGCTGATAAAGGAAAGGAAGGATACCCCACCGAGGACATAGCTGCCCTCTTAGATGTTGCACACCACAAATGAGGTAAGGCCTGCACAGCAGACTCCTACCCGTTGGCCGCCATCTCCACCAGGATTCCATTCCCTATTGCAAAGCGCCTTCCGTGCTCGCCTCTCCTTCCCACCAGCCTTCCCTGCACTGCCCACCCAGGATTAGACAAATGCGGGTCATGGGACCACGGAAGGAAAGCCAAATCCAGAAGCGCCAGGGCAGCCGGCTAAGGGCTTAGGCAAAGGGCACCTCCCTGGCAACTTCTAACACCTGTTTACCTGTTCGCGCCGGGTACCCAAGCCAAGACCCCAACCCAGTCTGCTGCAACAACCAGGTAAGGATGATTTTTGTGTACAGTTAGTACTGTGACTTTTTAAATCATGCCAGCGTTTTGAATTAGCTGCATTTTGAGCCTAGCTACTGTTTTGAATTCGCTGCATTTTGATTCTAAATGTGCTTTTGAATCTAGACACTGTTTTTGAATCCAGCTGCATTTTGAGCCTAGCCACTGTTTTGAATTCAGCTGCATTTTGAATCTAGCCACTGTTTTGAATCCAGATGAATTTTGAACCTAGCCACTGCTTTGAATCCAGATGAATTTTGAACCTAGCCACTGCTTTGGGTCCAGTTGCATTTTGAGCCTAGCCATTGTTTTGAATTAGCTGCAATTTGATTCTGGCTACGTTTTTGAATCTAGCCTCTGTTTTGAATCTAGCTGTATTTTAAATCTAGCAGCATTTTGAATCTAGCCACTGTTTTGAATTCAGCTGCATTTTGAACCTAGCCACTGTTTTGAACCCAGCTGCATTTTGAACCTAGCCACTGCTTTGAATCCAGTTGCATTTAGAGCCTAGCCACTGTTTTGAATTAGCTGCAATTTGAATCTAGCAAGGTTTTTGAATCTAGCATCAATTTTGAATCTAGCCTCTGTTTTGAATGTAGCTGTATTTTTGAATCTAGCTGTATTTTTGATTCTAGCCACTGTTTTGAATTGGCTGCATTTTTAATCTAGCGGCGGTTTGGAACCAGCTGAATTTTAAATCTAGCCACTGTTTTGAACCTAGCTGTGTTTTTGAATCCAGCCACTGTTTTGTTTTGTATTCGCTGCATTTTGCACCTAGCCACTTTTTTGAAGTAGATACATTTTGAATTTAGCAGCATTGTAATCCAGCCACTGTTTTGATTTACCTACATTCTGAATCTAGCCACTGTTTTGAATCCAGCTACATTTTGTACCTAGCCACTGTTTTGAATCCAGCTGTATTTAGAATCCTGACACTGTTTTCAACGAGCAACATTTTTTAATCTAGCCACTGTTTTGAATTAGCTGATTTTCCAACCTAGCCACTAATTTGAATTAACTGCATTTTGAATCTTGGCACCATTTCGAATTAGCTGCATTTTGAACCTAGCCACAGTTTTGATCTAGATGCATTTTGAATCTAGCAGCTTTTCTGAATGTGGTCGCTATTTAGAATCCAACCACACTTTGAATCTAGATACTGTTTTTCACCCAGCCACCGTTTAGAATCAAGCCCCCCTTTGCATCTAGCCGCTGGTTTGATTCTAGCCACTGGGGTGAACCCAGCCACTGTTTGGAGTCTTGATAGGTTCTGAACCTAGTCACTGTTTTGGCACATTACTCTGCATGCACCTTCCCCACGGGTAGTGCCCTAGACCTGTTTTAAAAAAAAGTCTGCTGTATTTTGAATCTAGCTGTACTTTGTGCATCTACACTGCATCTTCCAACTGGAAGAGTGCTGTAGGCCTGGAATCTAATTCCTGCATTTTAAATCTAGCCACTGGTCTGTGCCATTACCCTACAACTTTCCCACTGGGATAGTGCTGCAGGGCCATGATCGCAAATCTATCCTTCAGAGCTGAAAGACGGTATCATCAATCATGGCAAGCAGCTCCAAGGTTAGAGAGACACTATGACGCACCAGAAACCTGGTCAATTCCTCACCTATCCCCCTCCCCCCTGCCCCTCCACATGATCACCCGTCGGGGAGGGAAAACACCCCTCGGGATCGGGGGGGAGGGGAGAAACACGGGCATCCCCAATCAAGGCTGACTTTAAGATATTTTGGGATCCATACAACAATGAATGCATAATTAAAATTCTTGGGCGCCTACCCAGGAATTAACTGACTCATTGCACCCTGTGCCCTTGCTCTCAAAGACACAATGGTCTGGAGAAGCCCACCAGGCTCACACCACAGGAAGATCTACACAACCGCCATCTGGGACCACTGCTGGATTACATTCTCGAAGACTAGATGGTCCCACACTTCACCCTATCTTCTCCCCAGAATATTGACTGCACCCCTCACTTACACCCTTAAAACCTCCCCCAATTCCCCCAACCCCGTAAAATCACTCTTCAAGTCATTTTGCAACACTCAAGGCACTGACTCCATTCACCTCTCCCTGCACTCCTGTAGAAATCAGCAACCCGAGGCCATTCCGGCCTCAACCTCCACGGCCAACCTGTCATCCTCCTTTCAACATCAAACCCTCTCGACGGCTCCAGTCACCCCTCCCCGTCTGCACTTATTTCGCCCCTCCAGCCGATCACGGATTCCACACCTCAGATGAGGGACACACACCCCCACCACACTAGACACTCTGTAAGGAACCGCACCTCGTGAGCACCCTTAAACACACAAAAAATGCTCCCAGCATCCTCCCTCTACTCCCACAACAGAGACACCAATGCTTCCTTTAACCCATCTCTGCCTATAAACCACCATACTCCTCCCCTCACCACCACCCGAACCATCCTCAGAATCACATTGACCCTTCCACGGGGCCCACCAGCAGATCTCTGCCCCTGCCCTCTCCCACCCCCACAACCTGCTCCCCTCAGGCCAGCAACCACCGTCCAACTAGTCGCTCCTTTGGTCCCTCCACCGCATACGGCCTTCATTGCAGCATACGTTCATACATCCCAATTAACATACATCCCAGACTTCCAAATATCCCAGATCGGTCTCCAGAAACTGCCACAACATATACGACTTAATATCCTCTGACAGCCCCGACTTCCTTTTCATCGCAGAAACCTGGTTCTTTGAGGACTACTGACCCATTGCGCACAAGGCCTTTCCCACATCCTACACCCTCATCATGCACAACAGATCCAGCAGAGCAGGCAGGATCGCCATCCTCTACAAATCACACCTCACCATCTCTCACTCTGAGGAAGAAGGTATTGCCCAATTTGACCTTATGCCAAATTGAACTAGTCAGAATTGACTACATGAGAAGTATGCATCGAAGTATACTGTTCGGCTCCGAGGAGACATTCGGCTGATCTACAGAGCTGTGAGGATTCACAAAAGTTGTTTAATCTAAGGACTGAACTTTGATGGAAAGTGAAAGTTAAACAATAAGCCACGCCCACAGGGAGGGTTACTTAACACAGAGGATGCGTGCATCAGTAATACACATCAGAAGTATGCTGTTCGGCTGTGAGGAGACGTCCTGCTGATCTACAGAGATGCAAGGATTCACAAAAGTTGTTTAATCCAAAGACTGAACTTGGTTGGGTGAGCACATACGGGGGATACAAGGACTACTACAAACAAACATACACTGAAAAGTATAACCCTCACTCACATCTTTCTCTATCTTACTTTATAGAAAGTGAAAGTTATACCATAAGCCACACCCACAGGGAGGGTTATTTAACACAGAGGATGCGCACATATGCGCGCTTGCATCATAAGTACACATTGAAGTATGCTGTTCTGCTGTTCAGCTGGGCGCGGGTTGAGGGGGCCTTCTTTGTGAAACTAAGCGATGGGTATGATTGTAATGAAAATACAATAGATAAAACCCAAAGCCATTCATGTTATGCGGAGTGCCCCAGTGCTATATAATTCCACTGGGCCCTTAACAGGTATACTTTCGGGAACAAGGCAGGTGGCTAAGATATGACCCTTAAGTGATCTGCTAAAAAAGGAATGTAAAAATACAAATGAAATGAAGAAAAAAGTTATGACAAGCTGAAAAGAAACCTTGGCGGCACCGTTAGGGGCGACGAACAGGAGGAATACAATGCCAAGAGCGATAGCTCTACCCCGACCACCATCGCCAGAAACAGGGTCAGAATTAGAGGAAAGAGAGGGGGAGGATGTGGCAGTGGATTCAATCGATGACCGCTTACTACAAGCTTTAAAAGGCATGGAAGGGGTGGATGTGGCACAAGAAGGAGAGGTGCCAGGCCACTCTCAATCAATGTATGAAGAGGATGGTGAGCGAAATGTCGGGGGGCAGGAAGATGTGGAACAGCAGGATGGGGGGAGAACTCACAAGGACTAATTTATGTCTCTATCTTTACAAGGGGGGAAATTACAGTGTTGGCCATGACAGCACACCTGAAAGATAGGGGGAGGGAGGAGGAAGGAGGGAGAAGTGAGAGAGTCAATTTTGAGTAAGGAAAACCAAGTTCAGAAAATGATACTGCATATACTGTTAGAAATGAAAATGTGAGTAAAGAATGAAATAAACTCACATACTGGATACTTGAAAGAGATAATTGGGAAGCTCTATGAAAGAGTACAGGGTAGAAATGTTGATGGGGCTATTATTGGGATATCGGATACAGAAGTCAAGAAGGTAAAAGGAGCAGGGATTGAAGTAAGTGGGGAAATTTGGAATGTGGCAAGGGGAGGGGAGGAACTTCTCTCCCACCAGATGTACAAGGAGGAGGTAGGCAAGAAATTGAAGAGGGAGAGCCACTTAAAATAGTGACTTCTATAAATGCGAAAAAAGGGAGAGAAAACAAACAAAGCTTGTTTAAGTCTTCTGAACTTAAAACTTTGAAGGCTTCCTCATGTAAATTCCTCCGGAATATGGCCCGGGAGGGCAGTTATGAGCATGAAGGGATGGGGGAAGAGGAATGTTTGAGGCATGAAGGTGAGTATAAAACAAAAAAAAAATGGAGGAAACTAAACAAATATATGAGATATTTAACCACACCCTCAACCTAAGTTACCTATACTGCATTATATTAGCCAACAGATGAGGCACTAAAGTATCTGGGATGTGGAGGAAGAAGGGAAGGCTTCTGTTGCGGAATTACAAGGGGGGGGTTAGGGGTGGGTAAAAGACGAAAAGGTGAAATTGGGGAAAAACAAGAGTTTGGAAGCAGTGGAACAGGAGGCAGGTCTTGTTGACTTGAGGAGAGGGAGGGTGAGGGAGAGCTACAAATGAAGGGAATAGCCCTAACTGAATTAGAAGTGAGACTCCTGGTGCGAAACATCCTAGAAGAAAATAATTATGAGAAAGCAGTAGAACAAAAGGATATTGCAAAAATTGATTTAGGATGTAGTAAACCAGAAAATAGAAGTGGTCAATGAAGAGAAACAGAGGTCCCATTGCAGTGGACTGTATCAGATCAGTTTGGAGCATCTGAGTTGGAGAGCAGGGAGCAAAATCAAAATAGGAGCGGTGAGGAAAAGATGGTAAGTAGCAAAACAACGAGAACCTAAATATCCAGAGGCTCCCAGCTTAATCAGGAATTATTTATTTGATGAAGGCGGACCAGACTCATTACATAGGATGGGAATACTTGCATTGTTTGATGAGATACCGGCTTTACACCTGATTAAATCGGCGGATATCCAATTGGCCGATTTTATCCACCCTCAATGCTATGATTTTGTGAGGTTTATTATATAATAACCATTGGTACAGAGTTTCATATTTAAGGAAACACTTAGTCTGCAGAAATATAGGTATCACATAGCAATATTTATAAACAACATGAATACCTATGAGGATATAAGATGGAATGAAACATTTGAAAATGGCGGGAAGACGCGAGAGAAGTATGGAGCTATGAGCCAGCGATTATCAACTGGCGAGGGACCCAATTAGCGATGGTTGGCCCTAGCTTTGAAACAGTCAATCGCTCAATTGAAGTCCTTTTGCCAGCCACTTTAGGGAAAAACATACTCTTAACTTCCTCATCTGGAACGCCAGGGGGTATAGTTATCTCAGAACCAATGTAAAATTATGTGAGGAGGTAAAGAAATACGATGTAATTTTATTTCAAGAAACTTGGGCTAGCACTAACTTAATCCTGGACGGATTTGAGATCACCAATATTTGTGTTCAAAAAGGTTTGAAGGGAAGGCCAAAGGGAGGAGTGGTTGTGGAAATTAGAAATGGGCAAGAATTAAAGAAAACCCAAGAATGGAGGATTATGGAGAATATTCTGGGGATCTGGGTAGAGGTTAAGGGCGAAAGTGGAACAATTTATGTATTATTAATGGATGTATACTGGTCCCCCGACAGCAATTTGGAAATGGCACTTGGGAAGTTGACACAAAGAATTGAAGAATGGCATATACTGCAACCGGCTGGTGAGGTAATCCTTGCAGGGGATCTTAACTCTAATTGTAATGTAGAGAGGACAGATATACTGAATTATATTATGATGGACCAGGGACTGGAGATGAAACAGAAAAAAAAAATATTCAGGGGTGTATGTGGTTACATTTTGCAGAAAGCTGGGGCTTAATACGTCTACATAATGATTCTCCAACATGGGCAGCAAGTGGTGTAACATCTGAAATGGACCACACATTTCTGTCAATACATTTGTTTCATATAATGCAGAGTTATGAAGTCAGTTTCACCTAAATAAGCGATCATGCACAATTGTGTGTACAGTTTAAATGGATCTTCTGGAAGCAAGAACAAAATGTACATCTGAGTAAAGTGGGGTGAACATTAGTGGAAATAGATTAAGAAGGACAGCAAAGAATATGAATAGTTTTTAAAAGAAAAATGTATCAAGTACTCGGTCCATGATTTTCCTGAACATGTATAGGATATATTATAGAGAATTAATGTAAAACGGGATCAGACAAGTAGGGTACATCTAAAAGAAAGGCACGTCTTCAATCAGGAGGTGAAAGAAAGGAAAACAAAACTACATAAAAAGATTAGAGCTATTCAGAGGGAAAGGTTCATTAGTTATGATAGCAGAGAAAATATCTGTTTACTGAATCAGGGATATAAAAATTGGCTGAAGTTTGAACAGACTAAATTGCATCAAATAGATGGGGAAAAGATGTTAGAAAGCCTGTAACGGAATACGTCCAGAGCTGTCTGGGAGTTGGTAAATAAAATGGAAACAAACCAACAATTACTGGTAACAAACCCTATTTCGGAGGAAGGGTGGCTGCAGTATTTTGTGAACATTCATAATGTGCAAGTTCTAGAAATTAAGGAAAAACTCTTTTCACAGCTGGGAAATAGACATCTCAGTAGATAATATAGCAGCTAAGATCAAGAAAGCTAATCCTTCAAGAGCAGGGGGCCCAAATAACTTAACTAATACCATTTTGAAACAAAATGTGGGATTGTGGGAGAAAATACTTCATATTCAATTTGTGAATATAGTTGAGTTAGAAAAAATACCAGAAACATGGAAAATGTCATATACAGTTGTCTTGATATTGGGCAAAATCTTCCTCGGGGCCAGCCCTTTGAGAGCAAAAATACCCAATTCAGCCCAAAATACAGGTTCTATTGTGCTGAGCAGTGATCTCATGCTAGTGACAAATGACACCCTCAAAGTGTTAGCATATTTATTCTAAGCAGTGAATTTCATATACATTTGGGATTCAAGTTAGAGAATATTACAAAGCATAAAACAAAGAGCAATGCAAAATATAGTGAAACATGGAACTTAGATAAACATAGAGAAACATAGAGAAATATAGAGAAACGTAGAGAAACACAGTCTTACGTCCCTTAATCTCAGCCCTGGGAGACCTGGGTTTCTCATAGAAAAACAAGGCTGGAGGACACCGTGAGAGCCAATTCCGGGCACCTGACTGTACACGAATCAAGTCCACAGGCGATCTCCCCCTGATCCCATGTGTGCATGGATATTTTATAATCTCTTGCTGTCAGTCACCATGACGCATAGTTCCAGAACTTTCCCTGTGAGGCTGGTTCATGGAAAAAACCCAGCTCTCTCTGAGATGCTCCCTGCTCGCTCCTACCCCCTCCCTTGGTTCCCATCTGCGCTGGCTGAGGAATGTCTTATCAGTACCTTCCCAGAGAAAAGGAAGATTAGCTTGGAGCCAGGGCTACCGTTAGTGAGGCTGAATATTCTAAGGGAAGCAGGGATGTATTAACCCCATCTGCAAGCTCTAAAAGGCATGCACTCATAGCTTAGTGTTTATAGCGCTTAAGACTGGCTATCTAAGCGCTATATAGGTGCCATGATGTTCCAAACACTCCAAAAACCTATTAGCTACATAGCTGGGGGCCCTCCCTGCCTGTCTATCAACAATGCTTAATTTGACCTATTTCATACTAGGCCTGCATATCCCTTGTAGCTCACTACTGCATAATGGAAGTGCTACAACAGACTACTGTCAGCATTTTTAGCACATACCTTGAATACACTATTGGCTTTCAGCGGCTAATGCTGTCATCTAAATACCTGATTGGCAAGGTTGCAATTTCGTGTATCACTACATTCCACCCCTATTCAACGTTTGTGCGACAAATGCTGACTAATACCTATCAATATAGTATTTAGTGCAGTGATAAAGACCTTGGGGCTTTGCAAGAGGTTTAAGCAAACTATCTTCTAGCGGTTAGTTAGCGTGGCATGCAAGGTAAAACACTACCTAAACAAAAATGTACACAAAGTGAACAGTGACATATACCCTTGCCAAAACCTGGCCTACACAAAAAATACCTACACCAAGTGAACATGGACATTTACTCTAGCCAAAACATGGCCTACACAAAAATACCTAAATCAATTTTGTATAACTGATTGTCAGTTAAAAAGCAGCATGCAGTTAAAATGTCAAGGCAATCCAGTGTAGTCTAATCTACAATGCACTATTGCATTTATGTATGGTTACCAATTCTAAAACCTGGCAGCCTTTCACCCTAAGGGCCTACCCTCCCCCTGATCCCAGGGCATTCAAGCGTGACTATGGGCTGTGTGACTAGACACTTCCCCCAGGTAGGTGGAACCCAACCAGAAACCATCTAATTTCGTGAACAAGGTGAACCCATGGGCACCAGGTTGTCTAAATAAAAACAATTCTACTAATTTACATCAAAGCATGGCATGTGTTATTCATGCAATCAAAAGCAAGCAATTCAATCCATATGTATGCTGGTAACTGTAGCTCTGCGTGCCAGTGTGTGGAGGATGGTCGCCCCCACCCAGTAAAAAGCCAACACCTGCTGATTTAACAATGTTTGCCATACAATGCATTGTGTGTATTTAGCAGTCTTGTTGACCTGCCCTATGGCAGACAAAAATGTCTTCATGTCTAAAATTCTGTCATCTTCAATTGGCTGTCAATACTTGTAGCAGTGCTGGGCATATCAATGGGCCCCACTAGGCCAGAAGTTCTATAGCAGAGCTGGCATCAGAACCCATAGTGGCTAGCTTATTGTGCACAGTTTCTATGTCACAAGCATATAAAGCTCCTGCAATTAATGAATCTAGCTCCCTAGCTACGCGCACTCTAGTGATGGGCCATAGAAATGGACTCCATTTGTAGCAGCTTGGTAGTACTAAGGAAACATTGCCTCATGATAAATCTATGTCTAAGTGTAGCACTGTAATAATGAAGGTGTGCATTACCAGTCTACAATTTACATGTTGTCTTACCACTGGAAAATCTAACAGGTTCACAGTGTCTACCTTCTGTGACTTGGAGAATACCCTTCTTCAAGTGGGATATCTACCATATACAATATTAACTTTAGCCACAAACACCATACTACTATCCGGCAGTGGCTGTTTCATCACACCATGGAAAAAATTCATTTAGTCAAGTTATAGTTCATTAAATCTTGGCGAGAACACTCGCTGCAGTTCTTGGTCAGAAAA
Organism: Ambystoma mexicanum; assembly: GCF_040938575.1. NCBI lineage: Eukaryota > Metazoa > Chordata > Amphibia > Caudata > Ambystomatidae > Ambystoma > Ambystoma mexicanum. The sequence goes on along the minus strand of NC_090921.1, from coordinate 340,926,934 downwards.
ACATCACATTAGACAAATTAAACAAATGGTATCCATTCAGTGACAAAAGATGCCTGACAATGTGCCTGGCCAATACACTAGCAATTCCATGTGGATACTCATTTGTAGCGCTTTTCCAAAGAATTATTCCAAATGTCTACAATCAAAAGGTGACTCTTTGCATTAGTGTGCTGGAGACAGCTGTCCCCACAAAAACATGAAACTGGTTGGTTTAACAAAAACCGTGTCACACTCTGTGTCATATAATCAAACATCAAGTCAGTCATGGTTTCATTTACCTGCCTTAAGCTGGCTGTAAAAGTATCCAGTGTTTCAAAGATTACCATTTCAAATTATAGCTCACACACTTGGCAGCATTACTTCAATTAAGAATCTTAACCTACGCACAGGTGACTTTGATGTGCGCACTCATCTTATCTCAAAATTAATTACACTCCTGCTTGCATAATTCTGCTGCCCCAACAGTTCATAAATCATTCTCCTGCCTACGTGCAATGTAGAATATTTTTTTTTTTTCAAAAACAAAACATCTCTGGTTAAAGCCATTCAGTTGGAAGAGTAAAACCATTTGGTTTTTTCAGATTCATCTCAACAGTGCATTTAAAAACCATTTTTCAATGTGTTAGCATTCAATTGCTGTGTCACACAGCTGTATGTGGTGCCTGATGTTACAGTCCACAATTCATTGTCCATAGTCCTTTAAACAAGAAAGGGCAAAACATGTCATTTAAATGTGTAGCATCAAATACTTGATAATTAGCCAAGTCTGCACCGTGCCAGTTCAGCAAAAGTTATTACTCTGTTGGACACTATTCGCAGGTTACAGCATTGAGTGCGGTGCAGGGCACGTTAAAGTTGAAATAGCATGTCGCAGTGGCTCGCTTTCTCTGAGAATGCGTCTGACCCTTCTTTGATCAGTGTCACCCACAAACTGCATATTAATTTCTGATATTATGAAATGTCTTGTCGTGCTTTGCCTAGGCAAAATACAAACAGAAATGTTAGGATGTCATCAAAACTTCAATATCAGCGTTATCCACCCCTTCCCATAATACCACCCCCATCTTCAAAAAGTCTCATCAGGTAACTACACACTTTGTCATTGCTACTGCAATTATTTATCACCTTTCTGCATGTTTCTGGGGGCTTATTTACACTCAACCATACGGGGTGTAACTGCCTAATCACAAACTCATTTGTGCAATGCAATCATAGCTGGTCAATGGTACCTCAGACTGATCTGTGCTTTTACAAAGCCATATAGTAAGTACCCAGGTCGCACAATGCTTTTCTTTTTCACCAAAGCGATCACAAATGCCAGGCGCCAACTTGCTTCCAGTGTCCCATGATCTTGGTTTAAGTTGCCCTGCTGGCATCACTCCATTTTTCAAAGGTAAAGTCTTTCAGTCCAATACCGCTTGCAGTTGTACGAGCAGCTTTGTTTATTTATCTTTCTTTTCTTAGCAGTGTCTTTTCAAGCCTCTGGTTTTTTCACTTGTCATTTTTTCAAAGGGCGTTTGCTGTTTTTGAACCACCCCTTTGAGTGCGATAGTCTAAGCCAGTTTCTTTTGTTGCTTCAACAAATCATTCATTCTTGCACTAAGCCGTGTGGCTTCTGGATCATGGCTAATGTGCAGTGTTCATGTTGTACTTCAAAGCCCCGCTCTGCATGTTGTCTCTTGCAAAACGGCTAAGCACTTTTTGTCAGTTTTGCTTCCATCTGGAATGCCATAATGTCTTTGTCAGTTACTCCATCCCCTGGCAATGTAGCTTGCAGTTTGCCAGATGTGTATTTTCTCTTCTCAAAGCGCCTAGAGGTTTCTTCTCCAGTGCACAGCGCTTTACTTCAGTTCACATCACATGGAGCATTGGAATGCAGCTTGCACAGCAATAGCGCTTTACTTCACTTCACATCACATCACATGGGAATGCGGTTTGCACAGTAATGTCTGTTGGAATGGGCAGCTGTCTTTTCTTGGCCCATTCACAGATGCATAGGTAAATGTTCAGATGTGATGTGCCCATCTGCCATCCTGCATGAAGCCTTTGCTCCGTACCACAGTTTACTGGGCAAATTCTTTACTTTTTGAACAGCTCTCTGTTTTTGCTCCCCCTTCCTCAGGAATGCAGGCATGTTTATCTTTCGTGTGCACCTGGCAGCGCCATGAGCACGCAGCTTATCTCTTTTGCCTATAACTCTTATACTGTGGCGGCTTCACTCGTTTCAGACAATTCATCCAGATTAACTCTTTCTTGTACTGTTTCTGCTTTTGTTTGCCTTCACGCACCTCGCCCAAGACAGCTTCAAGGCACAAGCTCTGCACACACAGCAAGACTCTTGTTTTCAAAAGCGGCACTTTTCTTGTCATTTTTCTACTCCATGTAATTTTGCAAAATGTCAAAGCGTCTTTTTTTTTCTTGTAATGTGCGATCTTTCAAGAGAACTCACAACCCATTAAATCTTTGTGCTATCTTATCACACACAGATGTTTCATTCTGTTGTACCATTGCCAAACTATAACCACTCAGTTCAGTGCATTTAAAAAATAAAAATGCCATATTTAGTGCAGCTCCCTGCACGTTTTTTTTTTTCCTGCAAGAACAACCCACACTCTATTGCTTGTGGGCTGTTTAATGTGTCAACAACATTTTTCCCCATGTATCACAGTCAACAGGACACTATTTCCAAATCATACATCACTTATAAGGCAACAGCACAAATCCATGGCATAGCATGGGGACAGTCAAAAAATACTCCAGGGGCAATTTAGAAAAATATAAATTGTTTTTCCCCCCAACCATTGCAAGCTGATTCTGCAATTTCAAATCAGTACACAAAAATCGAAAATCCAAATAACATTCACTCACTTTCCTTTTAAGTGAGTCTCTCACCCAATATAAGCATGGCACAGCCTAAAATGCAATATAACCATTTTAGTGTGTTTCCTTTAAACAGAATTTGCCACCATTAGCACATGGAATTTTACAGTTGCCAAAAGAAAGAAAAAACTCTTTAGGCTCTCAGCACAGATGTTACTCATTCTCCTAAGCATGGCTCATTCCCCTTCCTCATTATTCAGGAATGCCAACCCTTCAAAAGCATATATCAAAAAAGACGAACCTTCGCCTCCGAACATTACAGCCCCCACTCGCTAGCACACTGGGGCTGAGTCAATGGTTAAATCACTATTCACAATTTGCATGTCAAATCCCTGCAATTATTTTTTTTTTTCCTGCCCTCATGACAGAATAAAGATGAGAGCTCCGTCTCACTATGCATTCCAAATTACAACTTTAAACTTGGGAAACCACATGATAAAATTCTTTTTCTAATTGAGCATACATCTTTCTTAACCATTCATCGGAGTGCTTTAAACAAAGCCATTTCCCGCTCGTTTATTGCCTTGTACTCCCTGGCACCAATCCCATGCAATAAGTCAGTCACGACTGATTTACTGAAGGGAGTCTTAACCACACAAGCTATCGGCCACGGCAAGCCGACACAACATTGCTGCCTTTTGAAGTCTCAGAGCTGCAGTGAGACCATCAAGGAAATGCGACAGCCTGCTCCCCACTCTACACTGTGTTCTCTCACACCATTTGTCATGTCAGCATGGCACTGCTCTTCACAAATCCCACAAAGCTGCCACCAAATGTCTTGATATTGGGCAAAATCTTCCTTGGGGCCAGCCCTTTGAGAGCAAAAATACCCAATTCAGCCCAAAATACAGGTTCTATTGTGCTGAGCAGTGATCTCATGCTAGTGACAAATGACACCCTCAAAGTGTTAGCATATTTATTCTAAGCAGTGAATTTCATATACATTTGGGATTCAAGTTAGAGAATATTACAAAGCATAAAACAAAGAGCAATGCAAAATATAGTGAAACATGGAACTTAGATAAACATAGAGAAACATAGAGAAATATAGAGAAACATAGAGAAACACAGTCTTACGTCCCTTAATCTCAGCCCTGGGAGACCTGGGTTTCTCATAGAAAAACAAGGCTGGAGGACACCGTGAGAGCCAATTCCGGGCACCTGACTGTACACGAATCAAGTCCACAGGCGATCTCCCCCTGATCCCATGTGTGCATGGATATTTTATAATCTCTTGCTGTCAGTCACCATGACGCATAGTTCCAGAACTTTCCCTGTGAGGCTGGTTCATGGAAAAAACCCAGCTCTCTCTGAGATGCTCCCTGCTCGCTCCTACCCCCTCCCTTGGTTCCCATCTGCGCTGGCTGAGGAATGTCTTATCAGTACCTTCCCAGAGAAAAGGAAGATTAGCTTGGAGCCAGGGCTACCGTTAGTGAGGCTGAATATTCTAAGGGAAGCAGGGATGTATTAACCCCATCTGCAAGCTCTAAAAGGCATGCACTCATAGCTTAGTGTTTATAGCGCTTAAGACTGGCTATCTAAGCGCTATATAGGTGCCATGATGTTCCAAACACTCCAAAAACCTATTAGCTACATAGCTGGGGGCCCTCCCTGCCTGTCTATCAACAATGCTTAATTTGACCTATTTCATACTAGGCCTGCATATCCCTTGTAGCTCACTACTGCATAATGGAAGTGCTACAACAGACTACTGTCAGCATTTTTAGCACATACCTTGAATACACTATTGGCTTTCAGCGGCTAATGCTGTCATCTAAAGCCCTGATTGGCAAGGTTGCAATTTCGTGTATCACTACAACAGTGCCAATATTTAAAAAGGGATCGAGATTGTTACCAACAAATTATAGATCTATATTGTTGATGGATGTGGATTCCAAAATCTTTGCGGCTATTGTTTTGAAGCATATGGAGGAATGGCTCTTGGAGAACTACATCCTATACTATAGGCACATTGGGCTCCGTAGGAATATGGGCACGGACTGAGGAGGGCTAATATTAAGTTGTCTGCAGAGAAGAGCCTGGTCAGCAACAAACTCAGAGATATTTATAGCATAAATATACCTTAGCAAGGTTTTTCGACACTGTAAATAGAAATGGATTGTGGGAACAATTGGACCAGTTTGGCATACAAAGGGGACTGCTTAGCATGATAATGTACCTACACAAAGACTACAGAAAAGACTACAGAATGAAAATAAGACTTAATTTGGATGGCCTACTATCAAGGGCATGCAAGACCAGAAGGGTCCGGGTCCCACACTATACCACATATGTGGCAGATGTAGGTAAGGCACTGGATAGTAAGTAGCTGGCGTCTCCAGAAATCGGTAAATTAAAAATAAATTGGGTGTCTTACGCCAATGATTTTTGATTCTACTCCCATAGGTCTGCAAATAATTATCTCAGCCTTTGGGGAATATATGGACTCCATAGATCTAAAAATAAATACAGAAAAAACAGTTATGAAATTAATTGCCAAAAGGCAGGATAAAAAGTCATCAAAGTTTAAATGGTATTTGGGAGAATAGAGTTCAGGCCACAAAAGATAACATGCAATTTTTGGGCTATCCAATTGTGGCAAGGTATACATTTTTTTTAAAACAATGACATCAAATCAAAGATCTTGGGAATTATAAAATAAATGCGGTATATAGATAGGAAGTATGAAAATGTTTCATTGATGCCATGAAGGGAATACTACATAGGTAAAGTAATACCCAGTATTGGCTATGGGTTGGAATTTCTGCCAAGAGGATTGGAGTTGGAATTCAAAGTAATTGAAAGTTCAGTATGGGGAGCTGTGCTTTACTGTCTGCCAAAATGTGTTCCAATACAGGTAATAAGATACAAAGTGGGTGTGCAGTCACTAGTCAGCATTGTAGAATGGAGAAAATTGTCATTATTAAGAAAGTGTGAGATATCTCCAGATTGGACACTGTACAAATGGAGAGTTATCTAATAAGTTATCCAAATAGAAAGGTGAAGGATGGCGTTATGAGATTCAGATGCAATGTTATGCTAACAAACCAGATACACTTTATTCGCAATCCTTTGGAAATGACAAAGGACTGTTGTAGATACTGTAAAAACAGGGCAGAGATCGAAACATTGTTTCATTTATTACTACTGTGCCCAGCTCTATTAAGTATGCAGATACAGTACTTTAGCGGATTTGTAAACCAGGCATGGATCCAGAGGTATCTGTTCTGGTTACCATTATTGCATGGAGACTCCATGTAATTAAAATTGAGAACATTGTCATTTCTAAATATTGTTTGTAACATAGATTGAATTTAGAAGTGCTAAGATGCAATACGTATATCAGAGTGTACAACTCTGGTGGAAAAGGGCGATATCGGGCAAAAGGAAGACAAAAGATGTAATTTGGTAGAAGGTTTGAGATATTTCCTTTGTGTGATATATTCTTCCGTTCATTAATGAAATATATTGGTAATGAAGTGAAAAATATTGGAAGATGAGAGTAGTGAACAATAGGTTAAAAATTGTTAAAGAAATTAGAAGCGCCTTGGATCAATTTGAGTTTTAAAAAATTTAATTGAAAGATGTTTTATCTGTGATATTAAAATGTAATTGTATAACATTGTATGTGTTTGTTTGTAAAGTTTTATATAAACCATAAACAAATAAATAAAAAAAGAATTGACTGTGCTTTTCTGGTCCAATTCGGTAGGTCAATTGGTACATTTTAATAAAAAAAATAGATGTGGGGTTGTGTGAGGGAATAGGTTAAGGTGGGGGGAAAACCGGGGGTCTCCCCCCATTATAGGGAGGGTGGCGGGGCGTCTGTAATGCTTATGCGAAATACCAACTGAAACAACATGGCGTCGGTGTGCAGCCATTTTTGGACACTCATCTCCCATCACTGTAATAAAAGCCTCCGTCTCCGCAGGCCTGGTAAAATAAACGAGTATTTCAGTAGCGAAAGCCGAGCAAGGTCACATAACTACATAAATATTGTTGCCGAGTGGACGCACTGTGGAAAATAGTTATTGTATTGTCCACTGAAGAAAGAATATGGGGAGGGAGTCAGAGCGTTCTGCAGGTGCATGATCAGGGGTTCTTGGAATGAATGCAAGGAGAGTGGCGCTGGGTTTTTCCACTCATAACTGTTCTTTTCCACTCTCTGCCACTTCCACTTGTGACTACCCTCGGCCAAAGAGCAGATCACATCTGAGAAGGGTGGGGACATGCCCCCATAAAGAGAAGTGTCATGATGCCTACCCCCGGGGAACCAGACCAGGTCCAGAAACCCCGGAAGCAGGCTTCAAGTTATTTTGAGCAAGCCAAAAACCCCTGCTAGGGGCTGTTTGGGTGCGGTCCTGGCGCCTATGGCTCATATGGAGAGTCAGTCCTGGCGCCATAGGCGCCAGGCTCATAGAGTAGAACTTACCTGATGCAGACCATGCTGCAAGCTTACCTGATGCAGACCATGCTGCAGAGCTCCAAGCCAAATGAGGCTTGAAAGGGACTATTTTACCTAGGGACTATTTTTTACTCGGGCGGGGCTGGGGAGGAATACTTACCTGGGACTATTTTGGAGGCTATTTAAACCACGCCCGAAGAGCAACACACGCTTCGCGTTATTCTGCATCCAGCAGCGTAACGCTCACCGTGTCTGCAAGCCTGCATCCAGTCTTCTGCCACGCCCGCCTCGAGTCTGCAGCTCCTAGAAAAAGGGACGAACAGAAGGAGAAGAGGTTAGAATAAGAGCAAAACCTTCGATCCTTACCTGAATTCCGGATCCACCGCGCCTTCGAGCTGGAAGAAAGAAGCATTTTACGCGCGCCGCCTCGCCTGCTGCAGCGCCGCGCTGAACTCACCGGCCTTCGCAGCATCCTCACGATCCACCGCACTCTGGCACCTAAGAGGAACACAAGAACAGCAAAGGTGAGCCAAGGGAATAAACAGAGGCAATAGTAACTACCCTCATAGACTTACCTGATTACCGCCGGGGGTACTATACCTATTCACGGGTCGGCGCAGTCTCCATTGCATCCTCGCCGTACCCCAGCCCCTAAGGGGAACAAAAGGACAACAAGGTGGGACGAAGGGACAAACAAGGGGAACTCTTCTCACCACAATAGACTTACCTAATTTTACCGCCAGAGGCATTATTCCCCGAACTTCATATTTTCTCTCCACACCTGATTAAGGGAGCAAGCCACAGGTTACATTCTGGCCTCATTTTATTGAACTGTGTAGGATAAGCTAAATCCTTACCTGAACTTCGTCAGCTACCACGAGGAACTCTTCGCTGGGGTCAAGCTGCAAACTGCAAGGAATCGGACTAGAGTGAAAGTCACGAACTACATACTTTTTGGAGTCAATATTGTTCTGGAACTCACCAATTCCTTCAAGCCAGTGAAGCAACTGGTTATCAACACGCCCCTGCGTTCAATGCATGATGGAGAGCTCATCTTTTCAAACCATCAGGTGAGACTAATAGGAGGGGACATCAAAGGTGATCTGTGGGGAGAACAGCGGGGTGGGGGGATTTACGCTCAACTCCACGGGTGGTTAATTCTCTTTCTCCATTTGCAGAAGAATATTCCTACGGGCCAAGCAAACAAAGCTAGGTGGGCCAGTCCAGTCCGTCATCTCGGCCCTACGCGTCACCTTGGTGGAGACCGCAGCTGTCCAGTTCAGATTGACCCCTCTGTGGGAGCCAGGTGAGCGTAACAGAAGAGGGTATTCTGTGGAAGGCAGAACTTGGACCCCGGGTGATGCAGTCTCGCTGAGAGGGAAGACGCTCCACCTCAGACCCCGTTAGTACGATTGATCTCTTTGCCTATCTGCTCAGGGACTAAGCAATGTTGTAGTGGCCAAGATGAAGGTGTCTTCTGCTTCCTTGCTAACGGTGATGCCATTTTTCTATATATCTTTATAAATCTGATTATATGTTTGATTATGTATATATATTGAGTGAATAAAGGGCCTATAACAAGCTATTTTCATTTTTACAATAACGATTAGTCTAAGTGTGATTTTTTTGCCTGTCTGAGTCCAATAACTTGTTTTGCCAGGGGCCGGGGCAACATAAGTATAGGGTTCTCCTCATGTGGCTAAGCAAAAGCAAAACAGCGCCCCCCGCCCAATACTAGGTAGACAATAGGTCAATTCAGAAGTAGGTCATTTTATTTCCTCAAACAACCCATTTCCAAGAAGAAGCCTACAATACAAATCTCTCATCGCCTCCCTCTCTTACTCCGATACAGACCCCCTGGCAACAACTGAAACTTCGCCAAAAACCTCAATGACTCACTAGTGGCTATCATGGTCACCCACCCCTCAGTCACCATGCTAGGAGATCTCAACATATGGTTCAATGTCCCGCACAACCCCATGACATGACCACTCCAGGACAACCTGGAAGCCCTCCACACGACTCAACTGGTATCAGGTGCCACACACTCCAAAGGAAATACCCTAAATGCAATCTTCAGCTCCTCCAATCTGATCGTCACCCCCACCCCACTTCCGGACCACTAGTGTCGACAGAGCATCCGTCCATCTTCTTCACGCTATTGACAGCAACATCTCCTCCCCCCTCGACTGACCCTGGACAGGCCACCCGTTTCCAATTGTGGAACAAGGTCATAGTAACTCCAAACTTGGATGACTCCCTGCTTGCCTCCCTACCCAATCTCTCTCTCCAGGGTGGTCTGCCCTCCATCAGCTAATTTTAAACAATTGCTCCCCAATGCCCTTGGTCCCCTCACCCTCTCCCACAGACAAGCCTGTGCCCCAGATAGTTCATTCCTTCGCTCAAAACACAAAACCACACCCTTGAATGCAGATGGCAGGCCAATCCATCACCCCAGATAGGATCTACATACGCCTGTCAGATCAAAGCCTACAAGACAGAAATCTAGAAGGCAAAAAAAAGCTTCTACTGGAACAGAATCTCTTAACGCCTGTACAGCAGCAGGTAACTCCAGAAGGTCATCTCAGAATTAAAGACCCCTCATTGCACCTCGTCCCCCACCCCCTCCCAACTTCCAAGCACTCGAATGTCCTCTTGGACCACCTACACAACATAGCAGCGGAAAGAAACCACACTATCAGTGAAAAACTAGCAGCGCTCCCGCTCCGATCGCTGGCACCCACATCTGACCTCACAGACCCTCCCACAGCCGCCCTATCTTCTCTCTCCCATCTCGCCTCATGAATTCCTTAAGCTACTTGCCTGCACCCGTCCGTCGGGATCCCCGAGAGATCCCTACCCTCCTGCTCTCCTAAAACATATCTGTTCCCTAACCTGCGCAGAGAGCATAGCAAGATCGATCATTAACTCTTCACTCACATCAGGCAAATTCCCAGTATCTTTCAAGACATTCCACATCAAATCCCTGCTCAAAAAACTTTCCCTTGACCCCCTCCTACCAGCCAGCTACAGACCTATCTTTAATGACCGTTTCATAGCCAAACTAATTGACCGAACAGCCCACTTCCAGCTCTGATTTCCATTCCTCAACCTCTCGGCAGCCTTTGACACTCTCGACCATCACAGACAGGCTCCAATCGCTCGGCATCAGGGATACAGCAGTGAAGTGGATATCTTCCTTCCTCGTTAACCGATCGCAACTTACCCACATACCTCCTTTCTCCTCAACCACATGCCCTGTCACCAACAGCGTACCACAGGGCACCTCCCTATCTCTCCTGCTCTTTAACCTCTACATGAGCCCCCTCCCTACTCTTATTCTTCTTAATCGCTCACATGGCCTAACCTGCTACAACTACGCAGATGACATCCAAATCATCTTCAAGATTCCTAGGACTTATTCCAATCCCCCCACCCCCAACCTTTCCTCATGCCTCACAGAAATCGATCGCTGGATGACTGGTAACTATCTCATCCTCAACCCCGGAAACCCCAAAATCATGATCTGCAGGAAGACTGCCCTCTTTCCCTAACCCATCCCGTGGCAGTCCCCTCTAGGCCCTCCTCCCGCTACTTTCAGTTCAGTAAAGAACCTGGAATGTACCATGGACGCCGATCTGACACTTTCACACTACATCAGCTCTGTCTAAATCATGATATCTACACCTTTGTATTCTCCATCGCATCCTCCCTTACCTCTCCTACCCCGAGGGCCACAGCAATCACACCTATCATGATCTCTTGCCTAGACTACGCTAACTCCCTATGCCTGGACACCCTTATCTCTCTACTCAGAAAACTCCAAAGGGTCCAAAACACTGCAGCCAGGCTCCTCCTAGGCCTTGGCCCCAGAGAGCACATCACACCAGCCATCTGCGTCCTCCACTGGCTCCCTGTCAGGCAATGGTCCACCTTCAAAGTCATGTGCATCACCCACTGTGCTCTGCACAAGACAGGCCCAGAACACCTACAGCACAAGCTCACCCCTTACAAACCTGAGATCCCTCCAATCAAATCGACCAGAATAGGGGTATCCTCCTTTTTCGTCCAAGCTCCCAGATCCACTTAGGATCCACCGCTTAGAGGATCACCTTGCCTTCCGGAAGGCCCTCAAGACCTAGCTTCTCCCCCCTGCATACTGACAAATCCATCCTGCCCCTCTGATTAATTTAACCCCCTGTCAGATAGGCTTGAGAATCAATGAGTCCCACAAAGAATGTACTGAGCAAATCAGAGAATGGACTCCAGCAGACCGCAGGACAAGATCCGCACCACGTCAATGAAACAAACCAGTAAGGACTCACAGATCCGTTCCACACTCCACTTCGATGGAAGATGGCTTTAGGTTCGGCCACCCACCCGCACTCATCTGCAATCTTCCGCTACTTGAAGACTCATCGCAAAACACATCTACCATTATAATGCATCTAAGTCCCATGACACAAATTGGGTCTAACTGGACACATAATCAGTCTCCTAGACTTGCCTACTCTCCCGACAACCTCTGAGCAACCATCCACAAACCAGCTCGACATCTGTCGCTAGCAGGACTTGGCCACCCCTACCTACCATCGTATTTCGCTAAAATGCACATAGCCGTTAAACTCCTCTAACACATTTCCCATACCACAGATTTCAGTCCATGGAGGGCGTTCACCTACAGTGCTTTGAAGCCCTACCAATGGGAATAGGTGCTGTACAAATGCCACATTACATTACTCCTGCCGAGCAGAATCAATTTAATCGCAACTGCTTCCTAGAAGACAGCCGTACCAGCTGGGCAACAGTTCCACTTTGCATTCACAGAGTAGCATAATAAAAGGGCCAACTGCCTCCCTCTCCATACACACAGGCCTCACCCTCATAGAAAAGAATGCTCCAGTACAAAGCCTAGCCACAACACTGACAACACGCTCGAATTACCCTAAAAAACATTCCTCACTATTCACAGAGGACCACTTAACAAGTCCCTACCACTACACTGACCACAACTCTCAAGCAACAGCACTCTCCATACACAGAGAACCTAATGGAAAGCCTAGCACCCTACACTGACTGGGAACTCAAACATAGCCACTCATCAGAGAAGGAGGACCAGTTTACAAGACCTAGCGCTGCTACAAAGACTGCAACTCCAGCTATACACAAACTGCTTCTCAATGAATTCATTGACTTTGTATGGAGTGCAAACTCACCTTGCAAAGCATCATGGCACTGAAAAGGGTATGAACAAAAAAGACATGGTCTATAGAGAGAAAATAGCCAACTTCAGCTAGAGTCAGAGCTCGCTCTAGAGATCAAGGGTCAAAGTCAGAGCAGAACTGCAAATGGGCTCGTCAGAAACTTAGCACAAATCAAGATGTTGGCCCCAGTGTTCATCTACAGGAACTATGACAGACGTAAGAAAAAGACATCTTCGACCAGTTGAAAATCCCCAAAGAGCAACCAGAAGGATCTGTGGCTATGATGGATAAAGTCCTGTCAGAACACCCCACTGTTGCGGCTGCTGGAACAAAGATGAAGAAACCACCACGCTCAAACTCCCAGGGATCATTATGTCAGCAGGGAAGTGTGGCGCAAGCATCCACGGCACAGCTGCCACAATTCCACAACACCTAGTACTCATCTTACTCGGTGTACCTTGTGCCACATCTCACTTTCGGTCATTCACCATTGGAACTCCTTATCCCCAGGAATCAAGGACAGTCATGGATCACCATTGGAACTCCTTACCCCCAGGAATCAAGGACAGTCATGTATGATCTGACTTCAAAAGCACTAATGATCCACTTCCTCTCGCTTAAACAGCCGCTGGAATCCTACGATTTTATTATTGGCTGTCCTTGTAAATCCTGCCACTCTGGCCATAGGACTATCGATGTATTTTTACATAGATGTAAGTTTGTATCTTTTGCAGATCTGCACTATAGTTTTGCATTGTGATGTCCCCATTTACTTTCTCCAACTCCCTTCCGATCAAGCTTTGGTTTATGTACAAAGTTTGTAGCCTTGACTCAATCTAAAGCACACAGCAATGGCATATGCCTTATGTGCAAAGCTTCTGCTCAAACTACTCTCCTTCTCAATTAAATGGAAACGAAATACTAATCTGTCTAGAGACCCGTCATGAGCACCACAGCATATCCAGATGTTAAGCATTAGGAATGACCATCCGTGGTCGCACATTCTGACAACTTTCTCATTTGTACATCAGCACCACTACATAGTAGCACTGCACATCGCAGGAGCTCAGGCCACGAAAGCCATGTGGAGAGGAGCCTATATATGCGAGCGGCAGCGAGGGCATATCAACAACTCCAACCATTCCTGGGACCACACCACTATCTCCATCCCACACTGTCTTTGCCACCCTCTCTGGCAGAGCTCTGCCATGCTGCTAACCACAGAGAGCAGACTGCTCCGATCTCTTCCAAATAGGAATCCTGGACAGGAACCTAGTACAAATCATCCACATACAAGATGTCCGTGCACCACAGCTCTAATTAGAAGCACATTGCTTCTTTTTTTAAAAATTGATTTAGCTGATTACTAAACTTTTCAATTCATACAAATTATTAAAATACAAGAATTAAAATAACAAATAAGAAAAAAAAGAAAAACATATAATTAGACTTCTTATCTTTAAGAATCATTACGTGATTCACAAACACCAAATCACATCAAATCACAAACACAAATTATACATAACTATACTTGATACTTGTTTCTGAATACTGTGGGTACCCATTAAACTATGTTTTATAAAGTTATTGGGCCTCATTACGAGTCCGTCGGTAACCGAGGCGGTAAAACCGCCTGGTTACCGCCGGACTCGCATTACCATTCCGCCTCAGTGATTCCCAGAATTACCGGGGCATTACAACCCCGGTTTCCCGGGAATCACGGAGGCGGAATGGTGTTAATCCCCATTCCCATTGAGTCCTATGGGATTCAATGGGAATGGGGATCATGGAAACACCGGCAGCATCTCGTGATGCTGCCAGTGTTTCCTCGTCCGCCTGCAGGCGGGCGGTGTTAAACCCGCCAGGTCAGACCTGGTGGGAACATCACCTCCCGCCTGCAGGAGTCGGGATCAGACGGTCCAGAAACAACGGTGGCAGCGGGTTTACCGCCACCGTTATTTCCGGACCGCCTGATTTGTAATGAGGCCCATTGTGTTTGATTAATTCTGTTTTGCAGATATCTCATTGATCTGGATCTGCTAACTTAATCGCCCCATCTAAATCTAGAGCGTTAAGAAAGCTGGTCGTGGCTATGTGGATGCTCATATTCTGAGTTGCTAGTATTGTTGACCATCTATATTCAGGTAGCACATAAATCTCAGTCATATGTCTGACAAAATGTACACCTCTCAGCTCGCATAAAGCAACACATTCTATTACAACATGTTCAAGCGTCTCTTTGACAGATAAAATGTTGCAAAATCAACAATATTTGTCCTCTTAGCTGATTTGCTTCCGTTGTGCTAAGATGTCCCGGGTAGGGCATAAGTTCAGGCGTAGACGTAGAATGGCAGAGCATATCCTAGGGTTCGGTCCTTTACCTAGATATGTCTCTGTTACACCACATTTTTTATCCTGTAAATGTTGCGGATTGAAATGTTTGTGAGGCAAGACGAACGTGTGGCTATCCAATCTTGCATAAAAAGTTTCTTTTTGGCATTATCAGGATTATTAATAAGATTCTCTAGCGTGATTTTGGCTGTAGCCATAATCGCCATCACATTCTTGGTCCATTCTTGTATAAATTGATGTTTAGAATAGAACATATAATTTGCCACTGTCGTGAACAAGGTGTTAGTTTTAGTATATGTTAAACATTTACAGAATACGGCACATAAGCCAATGATACTTTGCATGTAACGATGTGAGACCAGCTCATATCTTAACCATGGCCCTGGGGTGCATTGCGTGACTCCCAAAATTTGTCGCCAAAATTTGGCTTCTAATTTTTCAAAAAAGGGGTCTTTAATGACGGTACCTGTTTCGAGACCATAACGGAGAGTTGGAGTGATTTTCTGCCGCCAATATTGGATTGCAGAGGTAATGGAAAATTTGCCGAATTTGTATAATATCAGCCTGGTTTCTGAGATGGCTGGGGTCACCTTATTTGCAGCCATGGACATTTGTGTATTGGCAGTTGGACTATCATCAAAAGCAAGACCCAAATAGATATAATTTGGTACAACCTCCAAATTAACATTTTTGATTTTCCAGGCCATTCTATTACGCGTGGAAACTTTAGGGACATACGAGACAATTTGTGATTTATTCAGATTTATAGTGAGATTGTTATTGTGTATTGAGTAAGGGTTGTAAGGAGTTTTTGAAGCGCACTGGCAGTTTTTGATATCAGGACAAGGTCGTCGCATAGCAGAGAGCTTGTATAGCCACATTATTCATTTTAGGCGAATCTGAGTCCACATCCTTAAAGGTCACTTTTATATTCTGAATAAAAAAAAATGAATAGGGCATAAGCAATTATGCAGCCTTGCTTCAAGCCTCTCGCCGTTTTGATAGATGAAGACAAGAGACCCATTATCGAAAGTCTAATCCGTACTGATGTTGTAGAATGTAAGGTGTAAATAATGTTGGTTAGACTCGATGGACATTGAGCTTCAATAAGTTTGTTGATTAATTTGACTCTTGAGACAGAGTCAAATGCGGCTTGCAAATCAATAAATGCAAAATACATAGGTGTTTTACTATAATGAGCTTGTTTTTTTAAGGCATTTATTGTGATGAGATTTATCGCCATCCCCATTCCTGCAACAAATCCCGTTTGGTTTGGATCCCGTTGCTATCGTCCAGCAATTGAAGTCTCTCAGCACTAGGCGAGTAAACATTTTTCCAGGAGTGTCAAGGAGCGCTATGGGACGGATTTAGACGGCGCCCCATGATCACCTTTTTTGAAGATGGGGACAATGAGCAATGTACACCATGATGTTGGAATAGTTTGTGTACGTAAAATCTGTTGAAATAAGTTGTTAAGTATTGTGGCCCATTGCCTCAGATGTTCTTTCATCATGTAATTCGTTAGGCCATCTGGTCCTGCAGCACAAGATGATGAGGATTTGATTATTAAATCTTCAATAATGTCTATTGAACATTCTATGTTCCATGGTTTCTTGGATTGCATAATGTATTGATATTCATCAAATTTTACATCTTGATACAAAGTTGAAAAGTGTTTTATCCATTGGGCTTCTGATATCAACTTGTTTTCGACCTGTCGTTTCATTCAATAGCGACCATATTTGTGTTGTATTTTTGCTGGCTATTAATGACATGAAGTTTTCGCTATCATTTTGGAACATGGTGCTCTTACGTGCTCATGTCCAATTTTTATATTTGAATTTGAAAGCGCTTATGGCTTTCTGTCTTTCGTTCAGCAGAAGTTTCCAAGTCGCTCTTAATTCCCTTCTATGATTCGTCTTTGCTTGATGCAAATGGTTGTCATAGGTGTGCTCATGTTTTTTTGGCCAAGATCATGTATATTATGTACATTCTTGAACAACGCTAGCACATTAAGGTATGATTCAAAACCAGGAGATGCTTCATGCGCTTGTAGGATCTCATTCAATGATTTTAACTTGTCCTTTGTCCATTTGAACCGGGTTCTAGCATTGTGAATTGTTAGGTTTGGTGGCATCCACTATTGATGTTGTTGAACAATGTCATCTTCCCAAGGCCAAGTTAGGAGCAAGATATTATGATCATTCGCTGTTTGTTTTAAAATCTCAAATCTGGAAGCTTTCACGAATAGCTCTTCAGACAGAAATACGCAATCAATGGTACTTATAGAGGTACCTCTTTGCCAAGTCAATTTTGATGGTATGTCTCCGGGCAAAGAGCCAATCGCCATGTTAAGTTCCATTCTTTCATGAAGTCTTGTCCTCTTCTGGTGTCTTGGAGGTTACTTCGGGTGTTCAATCAGATTAAAATCGCCAGCAATTATGGTTGCCATAATTCTGGGTGCTTTGGCTAGCATTACCAGCAGACTAGATAGATATTTATAAAAGATATTATCAGAAATTGCAGCCGGATTTCTTTATAGATTAATTAGAGCAATTTCTGTTTACACTTTTGAGATTTTTACCAACTGCATGAAATTATTTGGGGATGCCCATTCATGCAGAGTGAAACCTGCACTACTTTTGATCGCAACTATTAAGCCTGCCATCGGCCGACCCTTTGCTGAAGGGTTTGCTGGTACAAAAGCTATTACATGGTCATCCCATATCAGCACAGTCATCATCCAGGTTTCCTGGAGGGCCACAATGTCAAAATCATTTAGGCCATTTTGTTGTTCAGATTGTAAATGACTAGTCCCTCTAGAATTCCAAGAGGCCAGAGAAACATTACAATTCTTGTAACCCGTAATGGTTATGCTTTTGGATCCAATTTGCAAAAAGCGCATTGGCATTCCGGTTGTGGTTGACTGGTTGGCTGAGTTTGGTTTCTTAAAGATGTCTGACCGTTGTCTGCATTGGTAATTCTTTCCGGATCTTGGGCTAGCAAGAAACCCATTTCAAAAAGTGCCATTTTAGCTCTCCATAATGTGTTTAAAACCAGGCCAGATTTAATCCACAATAGTACAATTGAAAGATTGCTGCCACATAAAAATTCGACCTTGTCGATATCTGCCGATTAAATATCTTCTAATTCATGTAATTCGCTGCAGATATTTAGGATACTAGATCTGCACAAGTCATATTTTTCATATGGTGCATTGCGACATTTGAATATAAGAGTGTGGTAATTGAGGAAGTTGTTTTTTTTTAGTTTCCTTCTTTGGATGTTTTTCGTTTCTGTCTTTAGTTGACTGCTCTGGTCGGTGATGTCTACTTAATTTCCAATTCTGTGCTTCATTGTGTGCGGTAGATGATTGTACAGCTAAATGAATGTTTTGAGTCACAGATTGCTCATGTAGAACTCTTGATGGATAATCACTATCATGAGTTTGTGAGGGAGTTTCCAAATCTGCAATCTTCGTAGGCACTAGTGATTTGCAATTGTTTAGCCGTTGAAGTAAGTAGTCGTCAACAGCAGCTTTGATTTGATTAGCACGTTGTTTTGTATAGTACTGCTCCGAAGCTTGTTGTGAGAGTGGTGCTGGCAATTCGATTGCTTGCAAACTTACGGTTTTCTTCTGGGCTATCGCATTTACTTGTGCATTAGTCTGTTCTTCCGCCGGTTTTGCTGCAATGGCTACTTATGCATTCAGCTGTGAGTGAGTGAGCGGGGATCCTGTTATTGGAGCTTGTTATCCATGCTCATTTGGTGAATTTTGCACAGCTGTGCTTGTCGTTTGAGCCACTGTAACGGCTGCAGCAGGTTGAACTATCGTCGCTGCAGCTTGTGTCTGAGCTATAGAGGGAGGGATTGTGATTGATACAACTTGTGTTAGATCTACTATTGGAACTCGTCGTTTTGCTTTCCCCGATTTCGTGGCTTAACGTTGTTTTTTATGGTTTTGAAATTAGATGCCTCAGATGATTTGTGATGCGAGGACGCTTACTGAAGACATCATATGGTTCCAAGCCGGCTGATTGATGAGGGTTAGTCGGTGGTTGATCAACACTAATCCAGGATGAATTCGGGTAAATATTGACGACGCCTTCGAATTCAACTGGGTATATTATCTGTGAAAATGTCAGGAGCGCCGTTACTGCGCCGCATGATTTAAGGGACTGTTCTTGCTGATGCCCATCATCTCCATTTTTACTGGAGATTGAATCAAAATTATGAGGTTTCGACACCTGAGAGTGTGATTCGACCCAGTTTACGATTTTTTCAATTTGAATTGATTGTTGATTTAATTTCAGGTTCAGAGACTCGAATATCTTATATAAAGTTTTGATCATCGTATTCACGGCTGTTAAGGTGATTTCTAACAAGCCATTGGTGGTAGATGCAGCAGATTGTTCCACTGTTGCAAGACGACGTCTGGGAGTCGGTTGGATGAAAGAAGCTGCAAGTCATACACTGGTGTCCATTGAACAGGGGTCCCGGTAATCAGGAGAGATTGAAATGGACGATGAGTTTATATTTGTAATACTTGCATGTATAGAAATGTTTGAAAATACTTAATTTTCCACGGTTTCTTCCACCAACGTTAATTGCTCCTTTTGTTTTTGTTTATTACAAGGAGATTTCAGTGTCTGTAGAATTGTGTTATCAGAAATTATTTGTTCACCACTTTGTTGTTCTTGTCTTTTTTCTGTTTCAGGGTTACTGGTCATTTCCACGTGCAGAGGATTAAGCACGGCCAGGTTATCGTTGTTATTCGGCAACGCACAAAAGTATGTCTTGGTTGAGATTTAAAGCTTGTGACGCAGGTGTAAGTGTTATAGATTTGCGGGTTGACACCCGCTTTATTTTCACGGCAGATTTGACTGGCTTTACCGTGGGAGTTAAGGGGAGTTCAGGTAAGTCAGGCATATTAGATTTAAGCATGTAAGAACGTATGAAAGGTTGCTAAATACTAATTTTACACACTTTAACCTTATTCTACAAAAACTTGATTCCGCGGATAAGGTGAATTACATTGATTTGTTTTTACACTATTAGTATTTCAAGAAACTAAATGTTCACAGAATCAAAAGGAAGAAAGCAAAATTACTGGGCTGCAACTCTGCGGTTAAGCGGCCAAGCGGTACTTGTAGGTACTTGCTACGGTGCGCACACGTTGTAGATTTTATACACACCTTGCAAAATGGGCGTACACGTTATAACACACAGGGCCTCATTACACGGTAGGCGGTAGGGATTTAACGTTACCGGTAATGGAATACCGGTAACGTTAAATCCCCATGCGAATTACGACCCGGCTCACCGCTATTAGCGGCACCGCTAAGTACGGTGCCACTAATAGCGGGCAACCGCGTGCGCGCGACCCTCCATCCCGTAAATAACGCCATGCCGCTAATAGCACAGCATCACAATGCAAGCGGACATGCCAATAGCGGCATGGTAAAGCCCCCAAAACCCCTTACCGCCATGGCGCTAATACCGGCATCGCGAACCACCCGTTAAGAGAACTGAGCAGTGTTCCCACCTGCCACAGGTGGACACAATCAGCACAGGTGGAGGCAATGGAGACTGTGGCAGCACAAAAGGCGCACAACACACCCCTTCACACACCAAGATGGTCCCAATATTAGCAGCATTACATGGGCTGGAGGACATGATTGCAGCGCAGCAGAAACAACAACAGGCAGCACAGAGGAGACGCAGGAGGAGGAGGAGGGGGAGGGCAAGACAGGCACAGAAAGCACCACCACGGCACCTAATCATACCACAGAGGCACCCACCAATCCCCAGGATCAGAGCCAGTCCATTTAACGTAACGCCTGAGCAGATACACACCCTGTACCGTCTGGACCGGGATACCATCACCAGCATCGTGGCCATGATACACAATGACATTGTGAGCCTCATAGACATCCGAACTGCCATCCCCCCTCTACTCAAGGTGGTGACTGTGCTCCTCTTCCTGGCCACAGGCACCTACCAGCATACAGTGGGGCAGATGCATGGCATCTCACAACCAGTATTCTCACGCACGCTGAACCAGGTACTCGATGTCCTCCTGAAGCATGCACCTGAACACATATTCATGCCACGGACTGCCCAGGAGATTGCAAACACCAAAGTTGGGTTCTATTCACTGGCAGGCATCCCAAGTTGCATCGGGGCCATCGACTGTACCCATGTGGAATTGGTGGTCCCACATCACAATGAAGTAGTCTACCGAAACAGGAAGCAATTCCACTCCATCAATGTCCAAATGGTATGTGACGCCAACAAGATAATCACACATTGCTGTGCCCGATTTCCCGGATCAACCCATGATTCCATGGTCCTGCGGAACTCAACTATCCCACGCTACATGGAGCGACAAGCCGGACAATGTTCGTGGCTACTTGGTGAGTAGCAGGGCAAGCACATGGCAGTGTGATGGGGGGGGGGATACTTACTCCAACTGGGTGTGATTGGGGGGGAGAGATACATACTCGAAATGGGTGTAGCTTGCCGTCCGTCAGACAAATGCACATACAGATGTACGCCAATGTCCATCTGGGAAGGCCGCAACGTACTTGAGATGAACGGACATGCAAGTATAAGCTACACAACATAGATGACAATCCAGGTCTAGAAACATTAAACACCATCCACATCCACATTGCACAACATTCCACGCCACAAAATACACAAATGTCATACATGCCGTCAAGATAGTCATACAGATTTAGCCGAGCACAACATCAATAATGCAATGTGCCCTTGAATGCATGCAAAGGGATCATCCCTAGCCATAGCATTGCACCACACACCTATAGCATCACTGAAGTGTTGCCTCTCAGCATGGCAACATCAATGTTGGAATGGCAGTACACCAGCAGTGTGGTACCAAATCTGCCTGGGCCCAGGGACACCTAAGACCTGGCCTCACCCAGGACATGTCAATTACTGTTGGAGGCATTAATGGGGCATGTCTACTTGCAGGGTCGAGCTCACCTTTGTATATTGCAGTCACACAGACCATCTGCATGTATGCTGTTAATTGTGTACTTCAATCACAATGCAAAGTCAATTTGTGTGATATGAACAGGCCGCTCTTGAGGTGAACAGTAACAGGACCCCATTCGTCCCCCCATACAGGTGATGCCGGCTATCCCCTGAAGAGGTGGCTCCTCACCCCTGTACAGAACCCACAGAACAGGCACGAAGAGGAATACAATCGTGCACATACCCGTACCCGCATCGTGATCGAGCAGACTTTTGGCCTTTTGAAGACACGGTTTAGGTGCATTAGCAGGTCTGGTGGCGATCTCCTGTATGGCCATGAGAAGGTGGCCAAGATCACCATGGCATGTGTCATGCTGCACAATATGTGTATCGGATGGAATGTGCCACTGCCCCCTGATGTTCAAATAGAAGCACCTGATGAGGATGATGATGGTGATGAGGACGGAGGTGAAGGGGATGCAGGTCATGCAAGAGGGGATGGCCAGGAGGGACGTGCTGTGAGACAGCATCTGATCAACCAAATATTCTGAGTAACATGGTTTCGTACTGTCACATGGATATGGGTAGTAATGCACTGGTGTCTGTTTGGAAGCGCACAATGGACCCTGTCGTCAATAAAGTACACATAGACAATGAAGAAATCCAAGCCTGTGTTTTGATCAAACACCAGTGTATTAAGGAACGTAAAGAAGAAAATGTGCATGTCCCCAAACATCCCACCACCCCCCCCACGCCCCACAACAGTCCCATAACACCCTTCCCCCACCCCCCACAACAGTCCCATAACACCCTTTTCCCCCACCCCCCACAACAGTCCCATAACACCCTTCCACCCACCCCCCACAACAGTTCCTCATGTGTCTGCCACAATGTTTCCGTCCAGCCATGCACGCGGAAGCTTGACCATGCACTCCCTACTGGCCATTGCCAACACCAGCATTGGGGGGCTACCTAGACGTGCGCCTGGGGGTGCGTGAGGAGCGGCGGCGGGGGCTTGTCTGCCTCGAACTGGCGGATGAGGAAGTGGCTGTCAGTCCTGGTGGTGGTGGTGGGAAGTGGCGGTCCATTGCGTCTGCTATCCGTGTGAGGACCTCCCTAAGTTGGACAATCTCCCCACACAGCCTGTCTGTACAGGCCTCCATCCCCTCCCTGGAGTGTCTTGCTGTCTCCGTAATCTCCGCCCTGAGACGGGCAGCCTCCTCCACATGCTGCCCAACCAGCACAGTTATTTCCTGTTGCCGCTGGCTGATGCTGGCCAGGTCGAGGGCAGTGTTGGGTTCTGGTGGTGTGGCTGCTGTGCCCTCTGATGCAACCAGGTCAACAGATGAAGCCACCGGTGGGCTACTAAAAACTCCCATGTTGTCCTCGCCAGTGACATTAGACCCAGGTGTCTGCTGTGGTGATGGCTCGAGGGTTCCAGGGGGGGTTGGGGTGTGCATCTCCATGTGGAAATCGGTTGTATCCTCCACATCTGATAGTGGTGTAGTGGCTGCCGCCTCTCCTGCGGAACTAGCTGCAGCTGAGAGTGGGCCCTCCGTGGCTGGGACCGGTGGTGGTGGGTTAACCTCCGGAGGTGGGGCAGTTGTTGGTGGTGTGGCAACTTGTGTCTTGGCAGTGGCGCTCCACCGATGTTTGACACTCTGCATCTGGACCCTTCTACCTTTGCACCTTGATGTTGTGGGGGTGTCCTCTGTGTCCTGTGCCCTGGTTTTCTTACTCGCAGGGGGTGCCTGAGATGCATTGCCAGCATCCTCACTGTCTGTATGTGAGCTTGTCGGGGACAAGAAGGGGGATGGCATTGGTTACGGTTCTATGAACTTAATGCAGTATACATCAATAATGCAGTTGTGGGCATTTGGACTTCATTGTTAAGGATGCAGGTGATGTGTCAGTTCAGTGGCTCATCCATGCATGGTTGTGTGTGGCACTTGTCTCTGGTGATGTGTGTGTGTGTTTGGGTCTGACACTGACATGGCCAGGGTTGGATGCATGTGTGGATGTTTGGCCATCCATGAGGTGATTCTGGGCTCACATTTGGGGGGACCAGTAGATTCACATTGAATGCTTTCATGTGTACACTCACCTCCATCTGAAGTGGTTGCCACGCCATGCTCCATTGTCCCGACTCCCTCTATTGATTCCACTCCAATGAGGTTGGCGCAGGTCTCCTCCCATTCTTTCAGTTTTATGGGCGAACCAGATCCACCAACTGTGGCAATGTTGTGGTTTTCTGCAAGGATGCTTCTCACCCGGAGTCTGAGATCATCCCACCTTTTTCTGCACTCACGCACATTGCGGGTGGTGGTGCCCACAGCACTGACTTTGAAGGCGACCTCAGCCCAGATTGCCTTCTTTTTGATGAGTGTCTCCCGCCGCATGTCGCTGGCAAAGACCACGGCGGCATTGTCAGCTAGGGTCTGGGTGAGCATTAATAGCTCCTCTGTGGTAAATTTTTCCTTCCGCTGCCGGTCAGTGTTTTTTTTACAGCCTTGGGCATGTCGAGGGTGTCCCTGTGGATTTCCTACTGCAAACTACTCAGAACATGTCCAGGGGGCAGAGGATAGCAATCGATTGTGTTTTTAAAGATGACCGCCGTGATCTTTCCCGTTCCTGTGCGATGACGCTGTTACCGGTTCTGCAATTTAACGGTCACCGCTAATAGCGGTGACCGCTATTTGCATGCAGCGTGAGGGCGGAGGTGCTATCTGCACTTTCGTCGAAGCCGGTAAGAGACTTTTTGGGGACTTTAGTGACATGGCGGTAGGGTCATTACCGGCATGGCGCTATGCTCGTGTCCGCGTACTCGTAATGGTACGCTATTAGCACCCTCCTGCGAGGGAGGACACGTTAAGAGCGCCAATGCCGGTAATTTGAGATTTTTAGCTCACAACGTGTAATGAGGCCCTGTGCCTAAACAAGAGTAAATATTATAATTAGAATGTATAACAGTATAACAGTATAGGTTAAAGCTTCCTTAGCAGGTTTATATAGGGATTTTCACCTGATGGGCTATGTAGTCCTTAAGCAAATTAAGTCATTTCCTTGAACAAATTGGGCCTCAATACAACCTGCCAGGGCCGGACCGCGGTAAATCCGTGATGGCGGTAAAAACGTTTCCGTGTCCCCAAGGTTGCGGAAAGACCGTCCGATTACATGTTGTCGGTCGCGCGCACCACGCGGACGCGGAAACGTTGTTACCGCCATCACGGAAAAAGTCAAGGATATGGACATAGTGCTGCCACAAGTACCGCAAAACCCGTGTCCGCCTCCGTCGCCACGGACACGAAACCGGAAATACCATGATCGCCAAAACAGGAAACAGAGAGGCGGCCATCATATAAAAGCACAATCCATTGCCATCCAGAGTCAGCACAAGCACAATCCATACTGTGAGAAGGCAAAAGGAACCACCAGCATGTCTGCCAGGATTCCAGCTCAGAGGCAGCGCAAACAGCGCTTCAGTGAGGCGGAGCTAACTGTCCTGGTGGAGCACATTGTGGAGAATGCAGAGATGCTGTTCAGCGCCGATCAACAGCGTGCCACACAGCAGCGGAGGAAGGAAGTGTGGGCGGAAACAGCACGCAAGTGCACCGCTGTGGGCGTGACATTACGGAGCGTCAAGGACTGCCACAAGCGGTGGGACGACCTCAGGCTGAGGGTACGCAACCTGATATCCACACAACGCCAACGCTGCAGTGGTACAGGTGGAGGACCCCCTTCCCCACTGAGGCTGCAAGCATGGGAGGAGCGTTGCAGCAGTGTCCTCCACCTTGAGGGCATCCATGGTATCGGGGAGGCTGAGGCAGGAGTGAGCCCACCTGCAGATGCTGGTAAGTGGTGAAACCTGAATGCCATATGAGAATATATAGATGGCAGTACTGGCCCATAGGACCCATCAACAACCCCTCCCCAGCAGTGCATGACTGGCCCATAGGACCCATTAACAAACCCCCCCCCCGCCACCCAGCAGTGCATGACTGGCGCATAGGACCCATTAACAACCCCCCCCAGCAGTGCATGACTGGCCCATAGGACCCATTAACAATCCCCCCTCCTGCCCCCCAGCAGTGCATGACTGGCCCATAGGACCCATTAACAAACTCCCCCACCCCCCAGCAGTGCATGACTGGCCCCTAGGACACATGATCTGTATGGCAACCAACATCAGAAAAATGCATACTCCCAACAATCAGATGCATGTAACTAACACTATTCAATGTCCAACCTGTATGACGCATGTGATGCATCAGCCACCACCACAACACTAATTGCATGTCCTTTGTGTCCCCACAGCCGTATCCGTAACGCTCACCTGGCTCCCACGGAGGCGCGGGCGTGGCTGGGACTGCTGTGACCTCTCCTGCAGAGATGCGTAAGACCCGGAAGATGGACTGGACTGGATTCCCCAACCTGGCTTTTCTGGCTCGGAGGAATATCCCACTGTGTGTGAAAAGGAAGGGTTAATAGTCTGCGGGTGATGTTCCGACCCCCCCACTTCCCTTCTCTCCCTCCGTGAAACCCTTTTGGGATTCCCTGCGAAGACTCACCTTAGGGACCAAAATGACGAGCTCTCCATCCTGCTTCTGATGCAGGGGCGTGTTGTGATTCCAGTTACTTGACTGGATTGATGAGTTTAAACTAGTTTGTCCATTCCCGTCGTACCGCAAATGTTTATGGCAAGTTCGGGTTTATATTCACTCATCTGTTCTTTTCTTTCGCAGGTGCTGGAGAAGATTCCGGGCTGCAGGCGATTTGGAAGAAGCCAAATTCTGGTAAGAATTCTGATGAGAGATTCCTTTGCAGTTTTAAGTATCTCCTTTAATGTCCAATGTCTTTTTCCCCATAGGGGCCGGGGTACGGCAATGCCGGAGGTAAGGCGCCGACCCGAAAAGAGCTGCTGTGTCTCTCTTGCAAATGGGTAAGTCTTGAGTGAGCGTATTGCTAATGTTCTCACAAGCTCTCACTAATACAATGTCTGTTTCTTTTCCCCTTTTCTTCTTTAGGTGTTTCCAGGATGCTGGCAGGCGTGATGGAGGACCAAGGCAGGAGCAGGCACGGTGAGCGTCCAGCTGCTAAGTGCAGAACAACGCGAAGCGTGGTCTGCTGCTTGGGTGTGGCTTAAATAGCCTTTCAAGTAGTTCCAGGTATGTATTCTTCCCCCAGAAATATGTATTCCTCCACCGGTCACACCCTAGAGATCAAGTAGTCCCTAGAAAAATAGTTCCTTCCAGTCTTGGAAGTTGCAGCATGGTCTGCACAGGTAAGTTTACACCAAGCACTACTCCCAACCTACTTCTGTATGAGCCTGGCGCCGATGGCGCCAGGACTGATGTCCCCTATGAGCCTGACGTCAACGGCGCCAGGACTGAGTCCAAAGGGCCCCCATCTGGGGCTGCTGGGACTTCCCTTGAATGCATGGTGTCTGTCTCTGAGGGTGCCGGGCCTGGTTTGGCTCCTTGGAGGCAGGCATCATGACAGTATCAAGTGACAGTGACACTGCACAACAGGCCAGGCAATCTGCACCGGCAAGTGTCCAAGCCACCGCCACCACACAAGAGGATGCTGCCGGCAGTTCGGCATCCCTGCCCACATTACCAACTGCAACTGATGTGCCGCCCACCACCACCGACATCCCCACCGTCTCCACACTGCCTGAGGCAAGACAGGTGCCACGGGAACCCATCATGGCCACCCAACCCAACACAGAAGGCTGCAGCACTGCAGAGGGGGCGGCCTGTAGTGATAACAGTGCCCCGCAAGAGCACTCTGATACTGGGCCACAGGGGGAGATGCCCACATTTGAGGACATGGGTTCCTTCCATCAGCTGGAGTTCAGCCCCACCTCACTCGGGAGTCCCATGAGGTCACCCTTCCCATCTATGGCCGAGCTGAATACCCGCATGCAGCGGATGGAGGAGCAGCAGGCTACCCTCACCCAGCTGGTGGAGAGGCAGCTTGAGGAATCTAGGCTGCAGAGGGAGAGCTATAGCACCTCAGTGCGTATCCTGTCAAGGTCTATTGGACGCTTTGTTAGCACAATAGTCACCCTTGCACGCCATGTGCGGGAGGGTAATGACAACACCTCCAGGCTCATAGAGGCCATGTTGATTGGGCAACAGGCAAATCTGGCACAGATGCCATCAATACCAGATTCAGTGCCATCAAACACCACCACCCCATCCAGCTCCACTACTGCCAGTCCAAGGAGGTGCTCGAGTAGGCTAACGGGGCCCTCGGGCAAGGTTGCACAGGCACAGAAGCGCACACGGAAGTGATGGCATGTGTGTGGGGCAGTGCAGGACACATGTGGACTTGAAGGGTGTGAGAGGGGTGGTCACGTTTGGGTGGTGGGGGAGGTAGTTTTGGGGGTTTGAGCAATGGGGCCTGGGTGGGGGTGGGTACGTTTGGGTGGTGGGGGAGGTAGTTTTGGGGGTTTGAACAATGGGGCCTGGGTGGTGGGTGGGCTCGGGTGTACAGCTTCCCTAACCAATGCACCTCCTTCCCTGTTGTGTTTACATCAATATATCACCATTTGAAATCAAGACATACATGTGTGGACATTGATCATTTCATTGGCAGTGCAACTAATCATTTATTGTCGTCACCATGTTCGTGCATTGCTGTGAATGTGCTGTGTCTCAAAAGTAAATGCGAATCAGGCCATCCCGTGCTCTCTGGCCATCAAGTGGACTCCCAGGGGGAGGTGGTGCCATCCCATCCCCATCTCCATCCCCATCTCCATCCCCATCCCCATCTTCCTCATCTGCGTCTGGTGGCATTGGGATGTTCCTGCGCAGGCATATATTGTGCAGCATGGCACATACAAGCGTGATTTTACCCGTCTTCACTGGGCTGTACAGCAGTGATCCGCCAGATCTGCTCAGACAGCGGAAACGTGCCTTCAGCAGTCCGAATGTCCTCTCAATCATTCCACGTGTGCGGACATGTGCCCTATTGTATACCTCTTCATGCCTGTTCCTTGGTCTCCGTACAGGTGTCATCATCCATGGCGTGAGTGCATATCCGGCATCACCTACATGGGATGTAGATGGGGGAACATGTCAGTGTTTGTGGCATCATGTACTCATCTGATGCTGTGCAATCTTGTATCATTGTTCATTCATGCATATGTGCCATGCAGTGTTTGGAGGTGTATATTGGGCATCAGAATGTATGTCGGAAACTGGATATGGGGCCAACACATTAACGTGCATGTCTACTGTGCCCTGCGGTTGACATTTGATTGTGAGCATGTCACAGTGCAGTGCTGTCCACACATGGCAGAGTGAC
This sequence comes from Ambystoma mexicanum, assembly GCF_040938575.1. NCBI lineage: Eukaryota > Metazoa > Chordata > Amphibia > Caudata > Ambystomatidae > Ambystoma > Ambystoma mexicanum. The sequence goes on along the minus strand of NC_090921.1, from coordinate 340,897,783 downwards.
TCCACTGTACTGAAGTAGTAGATGCATGACGTCTCATTTACAGGCATCTCGTGCATTTTGAGGGCAGTGTTTCATTTGAGGGTGGGTGTCTGCAGTGGCACAAGGTTCATGGGACAGTGACGGGATGGGCTGTGGCAGGGTGTGCACGGGCACATTGTGGTGACCTATCATGTCTTCCTTTGTGATGTTTGGTATCCGCTGTGTATTTGGCAGATGAAAGGGGGGGTGATGCATGTGCGGTCACAGCGGCACACTCACAATGCTCATTGGCCTGGACACACACACACACCACTTCGACAGGGTTGGTGCATTGTCAGCTGTACTCACCCAATAGCCATGTGCTTTGTCTGGCATGGCGTTCCATGTACCGTGGCAAAGTGGAATTCCGCAGTACCATTGAGTCATGGGTTGAGCCTGGGAAACGTGCGCAGCAGTGTGTGATCAGTTGCATGGCATCACATACCATCTGTACATTCAACGAGTGATACTGTTTCCTATTGCGGAACACCAGCTCAATTGCATGTGGTACTGTCAGCTCTACGTGGGTGCAGTCAACTGCGCCTATGCAATTTGGCATGCCTTCTATGGCATGTAAGGCCAACTTGGTGGCAATGACCTCGGAGAGGGTGCGGGGTAGGGCTATGTGTTCCGACACATGGCGCAACAGGGCATCCAGTACCTGTACCAGGATTTTTGAAAAACAGAGTTGTGATATGCCGTGCAGCTCACCAACCGTGTGTTGATAGGTGCCAGTGCCAAGGAAATGCAGTACTGCCACAACCTTCAGGAGGGGGGTGGTGGTGGGGGTGTCAATTTGGCTGCTGATGTCGTCCTCAATCATGGCGGTGATGTGCAGTATTGTTGCACGGTCCAGCCGGTATAGTGTGTGGATCTGTCCTGGGGTGAGGTTCCAGGGCGAGGCCCTGATGCGTGGTATTGCTGGCTACCTGCGGGGTAGGGCCGGCTGGACAATGGGGTTTGCCATAGGTGCAGGGTTGGCTGGTTGCTGCCTGCGCCTCCTCCGCCGCATCCTCCTCTGCGCCATTACTGCCATCATGTGCAGTGCTGCCTGTTGATTGAGTAGGCCCAGTCCCAGTGCTACTGGAGCTGCTGCCTTCATGGTTCTGTGTTGTGTTGGGCTGGGTGTGGCCCTTTTGTAGGCTCCCAGTGGGCTGCTAGGTCCAGCTGGGCTGATTTGGTGCACCTGTGCCCTCATTCAGTTCAGCAGGCAGTGTTTAACGTCATGTTCGCGGTGGCGGCGGTACCGCCACCGTGATCACGGTTTTAACGCCATTTTTCTGGCAGTGTTTCCCTGTCCGCGCTAGTTGTGATGCTCGCGGTGTTTCGTGTTGCCGGTAACGGAGGGGTTTCCGTGCAGACGGACTTAACGGAACACTTATTTCTGCGGTGGCGGATGGGGGTGGTGCTATTTCCGGGGCCGCGGGTCATGATTGGGCGGACGTGGAAACGATGCCGGTATGGTTTTACCAGCAGTGTTAATTAGTACTTGTAATGAGGCCCATTGTTTTTTTCCACACCAGGAGGCGAGAGTCCAGCGGCCAAGCGGTACTTGTACGTACTTGCTACAGTGCGCGCATGCGGTGCGCGCGCGTTGTAGATTTTACACACGCCTTCCAATGTGGGCGTACACGTTATAACACACAGTGCATGATGGGCTATGTAGTCCTTAAGCAAATTAAGTCCTTTCCTTGAACAAATAGTCTTTTTCCACACCAGGAGGCGAGAATCCAGCGGCCAAGCGGTACTTGTAGGTACATTGCTTCTCCATGAGCACCCCAATGGAAGGGACTCCCCAAATTGTAGAGTCAGTGCCTCCCCCTACAGGGGACAACATGTCTCAACTCCCCACACTGACATCCGTACACATTTCATTGACTCTATATCTAAAGCCTCCCCCATACTGTTCCTGACACTGACCATATGTCTAACGCACCTAGGCAGCCGTACACACTGTACTCTCCCAAATGATAGACCCAACAAAACCCACACAGCCTTTCCATACCTTATGCAAGAAGCTGTCGGGTTCCTTCTTACCTTGTTGAATCTGGTGGTCCTGTCTGGGTAGAGAAAGGGTGGTCTGTCCTTCTGTGCAACCACCATGTACCCTGAGGTAACAGGGAAAAAACACTGTGGCTCCTTCGGAGGAGCAGCCCACAAGGAGGGAAAAATATGAATGAGAAAAAGCCCTTTTTGAGTCCAAGAAAGTAATGAGCCGCTCAGCAACAAGATGGTAGAAGGGGTAGCAAGACAGGGTTCCATATAATGACATGCAGCTAGAGGAGAACGTGTTGGGAAGGAAGCAGGATAAGGTACCTGTATCGGAATGGCCGCGTACCTAGATCAAACAATTGCAACTTGCTACTGATACCGCGTGTCAACCGGAGGCAAGCAGGAAAATGCTATTTTGACTACCTTGCCCCTAAATTGTGGAATGGACTCCCTCTTCTGTTGAGGCTTAAGACCACCCATGGTGGTTTTTAGAAACATTTAAAACCTTTGTTTTCCCATAGACTTAGTGATCGGCGCTACTTCTGCTGCTATTGCTAGTACCTTTGTGGTCATACTCTTTTCAATCTTGCCTTGCTTTTATGTTGACTTTATTCCTATTCCTTCTCTCTTGTTTTATCTAGTTTTACCTGTCTTTTGGGTTTTAAATGGTGTTTGTTTCCCTTTGTATGTCCTGCCTTGTTGTTTGTATTTGTTAACAGTGCCTGTTTACCTAAGGGGTTAAGGTGCTTTACAAATAAATACATAAATAACTGAGCAAAAGGCTGGAAGAAGGGCAGAAAAACACAAGGAACAGAGAGTCATGCAACAATGGGGGGCAGTTGCGACACAAGGCTTACCGTTTCCTGGAAGACTTTGTGATCAACTTTCGGAGTGTTGAGCTTAAGGTATGCAACATCAGCATGAATATGTTTCCCTCAGGCACACTGATTGAAGTGGTGTCTGTTTGTGATCCAACGCTGTGCGTCCAAGCCCTATACACGTATTGTAACGCTCACCTGATTCCCGTTGACTGGGCGTATACCGTATCTTCAAAGGTGATGTGTAACACACTGCTGGCTCTTTGGGCTGGACCTCTGTGCACTGTATGTCTGACTTGAAGGGTAAGATGTCTGCAGATAGAAAATATGGGATTAATGAACTGGGTTATTGAATGTCTCTCTCTTCTTCCCTTTCTCTTCTCCTGTAGAACCCCAAAGGTTAACGCTCTCACCTTAGGTAAGTGAACGCCGTGCTCTCCATCTGCCTCGGGGCAGGGTGCTGTAACCAGTTTCTTCACTGGATAAGGGGAGCAGGCCTCTTGACTTCAGAGGACTGCTGTCTGTCGTTTACTGCACGAACGGTAAGTTTCGAGTAATTCTAATGTCTTTAAAAGTCTTTAGTAATGATGTCTCTTGTTTTGCAGGGTTCCGGCGATGGCGCATGACGGGCTGAAGTGAGTTGAAGATGGAGCCCGTGTGATGAATAGAAGCGCCTGGAAGCACGTAAGTAAGCGCTTGTTGCCTGCTTCACGATGCGCTCTAACTGTCTTTTTATTTTGCAGGTACAAGTTCGGAGCGGCTGCAGGGTGCCGGAATACCCACTGGGTTAGATGTGGAAAGGAGTAATGGCACGTGAGTATTAAAGTTCCCCAATGTCTTTAAACGCACCTTGTTTTGTCTTTCAGATGCCGGAATGCAGTGCGAAGACCTCCGGAGCGCACGAAGAGTAGGTAAGCCTTTGTCTTTCAGATGCCGGAATGCAGCGCGAAGACCTCCGGAGCGCACGAAGAGTAGGTAAGCCTTTGTCTTTCAGATGCCGGAATGCAGCGCGAGGCGTTGGTGACAGCCGATGGACCAGGTAAGTGAAGCGCTGTCACTGAAGACCGTAATGCTAACCTGTTCTTTCTTGTCTTTATAGGTGTTGCTGAAGACTGGATTCAGGATGGTAAGCCTTTTTCCTTAGGCCCAGGATCAGATGCAGCAGACACGATGAGCGTTCTGCTGCAGAGGATGCAGAATAACGCAAAGCAAGATTCATCCATCGGGTGTGGTTTAAATAGCCTCCTGTAGTGCTTAGGTGTCTCCTTCCACAGCCACGCCTAGGTAAGAAAAGAGTTCCTGCTTTCCAGAAGAGTTCCAGTTATCTGAACCTAGTGAGTGGCTCCTGCCCCACCCAACAGGAAAAGTAGTTCCAAACAGAAGAGGATCAGAGGCTCAACTGGCAGGCAAGTAAGCAGCATGGTCTGCTGCAGGTAAGTCCACCCAAGCATTATGAGCCCGGCGCTTCCAGCGCTGGGACTGGGCATATTTATGAGTCTGGTGCCACTGGCGCCAGGACTGGGTCCAAAAGGTCCCAATTGGGACTGGTTGGCACTCGGAACCTGGGTTATGGATCTGCTTCCAAGGGAGTTGGGAAAACCCTGACCTTTTGGAAGCAGAGATCATGACAGTACCCCCCTCAAGGCCCCTCCCAAACCGGGCTTCTCCGGGGGTTTTGGCTTGTCAGGAAATGTTCGGTGAAATCTTTTGATTAGGCGAGGAGCGTGGACATATTCAGCAGGTTCCCAGGATCTCTCTTGGGGGCCGTAGCCTTTCCAGTCAATTAGGTAAAATAGTTTAGATTTGGAGATCTTGGAGTCCAGAATGCTTTTGACTTCAAACTCGAGTTCTCCATCAACTAGGATGGGTTTTGGAGATTTAGTTAGTCGGGTTTGAGGTTGCACGGGTTTTAATAGAGAGACGTGGAAGACCGGATGTATCTTCATGTGCGGGGACAAGTCCAACTTGACCGCTACTGGGTTTACTATGGTAGTGATGGAATAGGGACCAAGGTATCTTGGGTTGAATGTGCGTGGCCCTTTTAGAGGTAGATATTTGGTGGATAACCAGACTTGATCCCCTACTTGATATTGAGGGGCTTCCTTCCGATGTTGATCTGCTCCTTTCTTGTATTGTTCTTTAGCCCTTTGAAGGTGAGAAACAGCTTCCTTAAAGGCTTGGGTGATTGTAGAATGCAGGTAGTCTACTGCTGGTGTTTCAAGATCTTGGAGGGGATCCAACTCTGAGGTTCGAGGGTGACTGCCGTATAAAAGAAAAAACAGGGTTTTCCGAGTTCCCGAATGGACAGAGTTATTGTAGGCATATTCGGCTATCCAAAGGATGTCTTTCCAAGTTTTTTCAGTTTGTTGCAGCATGCAGCGTAAATACTGTTCGAGAGTTTGATTGGTCCTCTCGGTTTGTCCGTCGGTCTGAGGGTGGTGACTGGTCGATAGTCTCACATCAATTTGAGCCGACCAACAGCAACTTCGCCAAAAATGAAAAATAAATTGACTACCTCGATCCGAAATTAGAACCGAAGGAAAACCGTGCAGTCGGACGATGTTTTCGAGAAATTCTCGGGCCAGAGTTGCTGCTGTTGGCAAGCCTTTGAGCGGAATGAAATGCGCCATCTTGGAGAATAAGTCCACGATTACTAGAATCGTATTGTATCCGGAGCATGGAGGTAGATCGGTGATGAAGTCCATAGAAAGCGTATGCCAAGGGCGAGGTGGGATGTCAATAGGGCGTAAGAGGCCTGCTGGTCTTTCCTTTTGACTCTTGTTTTGGGCGCATACTCCACAGGACATTATAAAGTCTCTGTTATCTTTTTTCCAAGACGGCCACCAGAAGTAGCACTTGATCTTTTCTGAGGTCTTGGCCATACCGGGATGTCCTTCCATTAAAGAATCGTGATAACAAGAGATTACTTTTTTCTGTAAATCTGTGCTGGGCAGGTATAATCGTTCTTGGAAATACAATAAGTTGTCCTTTACTGCAAAGTCCTTTCCCTGCAGATGCCAATTCTGTATGTCTGCTGGAGTTACAAGTTGCCTGGCTTTATCCTTAACTTCCTCTATGGATTGTGTGGCGATTACACCCAGAATTCTTTGTTCGGGAATGATTGGTACAGGTTTAGGGTTGATCAAGTGTTCTTCCACTCCCATCTGAGAAAGGGCATCAGCTTTACCGTTTTTTGTACCAGGTCGATAGGTAATTATGAAGTCAAACTCGGCAAAGAATAATGCCCAACGGAGTTGTCTAGAGGATTGGGCTTTTGCGGTTTTCAAATATTGCAGGTTTCGGTGATCCGTAATCACAGTAACGGTGTGTCGGGCCCCCAGCAGATAATGCCGCCAAGCCTTAAAGGCAGACTTGATAGCCAGAAGTTCCTTGTCAGTAATCGTGTAATTGATTTCAGGAGGCGAGAATTTGCGGGACCAAAATGCCACGGGATGCAACTGATTGGTTACCGGGTCCTTTTGTGATAGAACTGCCCCCATGGCAAGGCTTGAAGCATCAGTTTCCACGATGTAGGGGAGTTCGGGGCGAGGGTGTTTTAAGATTGGTGCAGAGATAATGTAGTCTTCAAATCCTGGAAAGCTTGTTCCGCCTCGGTAGACCATTCAAAACGTTTGTTTTTCTTTAACAAGGCAGTGATGGGCTGGAATATTCGAGAAAATTCGGGGATAAACCTGCGGTAAAAGTTAGCGAAGCCTAACATGCTTTGCACACCTTTTACGGAGGATGGTGATGGCCATTTGAGAACTGCATCGACCTTCTTTGAATCCATACGCACTCTGCTAGGTGATAATATGAATCCCAAGAATTCAACTTCAGTCACGTTGAAAACACATTTTTCCAACTTAGCGAAAAGTTTGTGTTGACGCAATCTTTCGAGGACCATTTTCACATGTTTCCGATGTTCAGATTCCGATGAAGAATAAACGAGGATGTCGTCAATGTAAACAACAACACACACGTCTATGAGCTCTCTGAGGACATCGTTCATAAAATATTGAAAGGAGGCCGGGGCATTGCAAAGTCCGAAGGGCATGACCTGATATTCAAATAGCCCATATTTGGTGCGGAAGGCCGTCTTCCATTCATCGCCCTCTTTTACTCGTACCAAGTGGTAGGCTCCTCTAAGATCCAGCTTTGTATATATGCATGCTTTTCTGACCTGGTCCAGGAGTTCAGGGATCAAAGGTAACGGATATCTATTCTTGACGGTGATCTGGTTCAGGGAGCGATAATCTATACAAGTTCTAAGGTCTCCTTCCTTTTTTGGAACGAAGAACAAAGCTGAAGAAGCAGGGGACTTGGAAGGACGAATAAACCCATTTGCCAGGTATTGATCCAGGTATTGTCGAAGGTGAAGGTTCTCGGGCTCAGTGAGGGCATAAATTCTACTACAAGGAGGAGTAGATCCAGGTATCAGGTCTATCTGGCAGTCATAAGACCTATGAGGAGGTAGAGAGTTAGCCTGATCCTTCCGGAAAACATCTTGGTATTCTAGGTATTCGGGAGGTAACTGGGGAGTCTCTGAAGAAATTGCTGCCAGTGCAACACCAGGTGGAGGGTGACAAGTAGAGACACATTCTGGAAACTGGACCGTTCTTGCTCGCCAATCGATCAGAGGATTGTGTTTCTCTAACCAAGGTATTCCTAGAATAATCTGAAACTGAGGAGCCTTGATCACATCGAACACGATCTTCTCATGGTGTCCATCTTGACTTACTAGCGTCACTTCTTGAGTGGTATGCGTTACTGGTCCGGAGGCTATCTCCGTTCCATCCACCGTAGTAATGACGTCCTTTACAGCCTTGGGACAAAGAGTTAGATTCATCCTCAAAACCATTTCATGATCCACATAATTGCCGATGGCACCGCTGTCGACGTAAGCTTCAATTGCATGTAATCGATCCGGATTATCAGGGCTAATGAGGACCATAGGTATCACGAAATGCGAGGTCACGGAACTGGTTTTCACGCTCGGCAAGAGGACCTCTATTCTTGTCGGGCGAGGTTGTTTCCCTGCTCAGAGTTTGTAACTTTGGTAACTGCAGCTCCTACTGCCTTCTTGGCAGGTTTCACCGGACAGTCTCGAAGAAAGTGCCCTGAGTTTCCGCAATAGAGGCATAATTGCAACTGTTTTCTCCTTTCCCGCTCCTTTTGTGTTAGAGGACCTTTCAGGCCCCCTATTTGCATGGGTTCCCCGGAGTCTACTCCTTTGGAAGGAGTTGGCGGTTTGGAAAATACTCGAGCATCAAACTTGGAATGATCGGCCTTCCTGTTCTGCAGTCTGTGATCTATTTGAACGACTAAGTCTATATAGTCCGAACAATCTTGTGGGGGATTCACTACTTGGGCTAACACGTCTTTGAGCTCTCCACGTAGACCTCTATAAAACAGCGTAATCCTTTTATCCTCAGGCCATTGAGTTTCCACTATCAGTCTGTTGAAAGACGCAATATAAGCCTAAAGGTCTTGATTACCTTGTCGCAACGAAAGAAGCTCATTGTCCAAGGCCTGCCCCTGTGAATGTCTTGCGAACAGTTTTTCCATACTGAGCTGAAAAGCTTGAAAATCATGGAGGACCGGATCATCTTGATTTACTAGAGGGATCGACCAGTCTGCCGCATTGCCACTAAGGTACGAAAGCACGAAAGCTACTTTAGCTTGATCAGTTGGAAAGGCTGCTGGCCGGCATAAGAAATGCAACCGGCACTGATTGATAAATACTGCAAACCTCTTTGGGTCACCAGAAAATCGTTCGGGCGGAGCCAGAGGTACATTCCCAGGTAGGTTGATCTGCACTGGATTCATAGAGGATGTAGAAGGAAGATTTCCCCCAGATGCGGGTAACGGGGTCTGTCCGGCTTGTGACTGTAGCAATTGTCTAGCGAGATCATCTGTTCGCTCCTTGGAAATAATCAGTTCCCTTCTTAGAGCGTTCGTTTCCTGACGGGCTGCATGCACTTCTGCCCTTAGTTCCCCAAGTAACTGGGCTAGCTGGTCGGTATCCGAGGTTTCCATAGCGCCTGGACGGGAGTTTTGCGGTAGGCTTTGCGTTCTGTAACGCTCACCTGATTCCCGTAGAGGCGCCGGTCTTGACTGGGCGTATACCGTATCTTCAAAGGTGATGTGTAACACACGGCTGGCACTTTGGGCTGGACCTCTGTGCACTGTATGTCTGACTTGAAGGGTAAGATGTCTGCAGATAGAAAATATGGGATTAATGAACTGGGTTATTGAATGTCTCTCTCTTCTTCCCTTTCTCTTCTCCTGTAGAACCCCAAAGGTTAACGCTCTCACCTTAGGTAAGTGAACGCCGTGCTCTCCATCTGCCTCGGGGCAGGGTGCTGTAACCAGTTTCTTCACTGGATAAGGGGAGCAGGCCTCTTGACTTCAGAGGACTGCTGTCCGTCGTTTACTGCACGAACGGTAAGTTTCGAGTAATTCTAATGTCTTTAAAAGTCTTTAGTAATGATGTCTCTTGTTTTGCAGGGTTCCGGCGATGGCGGATGACGGGCTGAAGTGAGTTGAAGATGGAGCCCGTGTGATGAATCGAAGCGCCTGGAAGCACGTAAGTAAGCGCTTGTTGCCTGCTTCACGATGCGCTCTAACTGTCTTTTTATTTTGCAGGTACAAGTTCGGAGCGGCTGCAGGGTGCCGGAATACCCACTGGGTTAGATGTGGAAAGGAGTAATGGCACGTGAGTATTAAAGTTCCCCAATGTCTTTAAACGCACCTTGTTTTGTCTTTCAGATGCGGGATGCAGCGCCGAAGGCCTCCGGAGCGTGCGAAGAGTTGGTAAGCTTTTGTCTTTCAGATGCCGGAATGCAGTGCGAAGACCTCCGGAGCGCACGAAGAGTAGGTAAGCCTTTGTCTTTCAGATGCCGGAATGCAGCGCGAAGACCTCCGGAGCGCACGAAGAGTAGGTAAGCCTTTGTCTTTCAGATGCCGGAATGCAGCGCGAGGCGTTGGTGACAGCCGATGGACCAGGTAAGTGAAGCGCTGTCACTGAAGACCGTAATGCTAACCTGTTCTTTCTTGTCTTTATAGGTGTTGCTGAAGACTGGATTCAGGATGGTAAGCCTTTTTCCTTAGGCCCAGGATCAGATGCAGAAGACACGATGAGCGTTCTGCTGCAGAGGATGCAGAATAACGCAAAGCAAGATTCATCCATCGGGTGTGGTTTAAATAGCCTCCTGTAGTGCTTAGGTGTCTCCTTCCACAGCCACGCCTAGGTAAGAAAAGAGTTCCTGCTTTCCAGAAGAGTTCCAGTGTTCTGAACCTAGGGAGTGGCTCCTGCCCCACCCAACAGGAAAAGTAGTTCCAAACAGAAGAGGATCAGAGGCTCAACTGGCAGGCAAGTAAGCAGCATGGTCTGCTGCAGGTAAGTCCACCCAAGCATTATGAGCCCGGCGCTTCCAGCGCTGGGACTGGGCATATTTATGAGCCTGGTGCCACTGGCGCCAGGACTGGGTCCAAAAGGTCCCAATTGGGACTGGTTGGCACTCGGAACCTGGGTTATGGATCTGCTTCCAAGGGAGTTGGGAAAACCCTGATCTTTTGGAAGCAGAGATCATGACACTTATTCACACAATGTCAGATCCAGACTTATCTGTCCCTGTTTGGCCTACTCAATAAGGTGAGTTGCTTTTTGGCACCATTTTGTTCTAACTTCAACTGTGACTTTAACACAATCCTTAGATCAAGTACCTCAACAAGTCTTTTTATTTCTTTATTTGTAGTGCATATGTCAAAGGGTTAGAAGATTAGATGTTCTGACAAAGGCCTCATCTCATCAATATAGAAGACCACCACATGGAAGTGCACTATCTTTATATATAGGCCGAAACGCAGTGCGTCGACAATATATCATTTTCCATGCATTCAATTTTTTGAAAGAAGATGCCAGCCAATAAGCACTTTCCCAATATGATGCAGGTTGTCGCAAGGAAAAGAAGGATCACCAATCATTTATAAAACTGTTTGTTCAACACATCAGTGGTATACTACATCTGAGGTGGTACCTTAAAGTGGATAGATTTTTTTGCCTTGAGATAGCCTTATAAGACATCGTTCTGACTCAGGAAGTCCAAGTATTGGACACTCATAAATATTTTGTTTTGTTGTAAAGATGAACTAACCCAATGTGAATTAATTTATTTTGATGTTAATAAATTGTGATTGTGGGATATTAGTATATTTTTGATTAAAAAAACATGTTGAAACACTTGATCTTTTTTGGAGTATAATAAGATTTGTTCACTCCCACAGGATAATGTGGTGCTTTTGTTTGACTATTTAGTAGTGTGATTATAACAGGAACAGGAGGTAGTTGGTGGTTCATATGTTTTTCTTTGCATTACGTGGAGCCATGTTGGAATGGTTCTGCTTGGAACTATCGTTTCGCCATCTAAAAGGGGGAACAGCATGCTGCCCAACGCGCCAACACAGACCAGCGTGGGAGGATCCTAACCGAGGCCTATTAAAATCCCATTAAAAGAAGAAAAAAAAGATCACTTCTCCAGCACAGACAGTGAAGCACAGCCTCCCCACACACTCTACAAGCACCCCAAGCCAAGACCCAATGCTAACCACATCCCAAAACAGACACTCGCTCCATGTACACGGCAAGTATCCAAATGCAGCATCCAACACTGACCACAACTCCAAGGCACACAGACACTGTTAGGAACACACACAGCAGAGTTTTCTCAGGTGGGCCAGAGCTTCAAGCAGGGACACACCTCTAGAACCAAGAAGCAAGGTCTACTCAACATCTGGAAATGCTAAAAGGAACATCCCAGGACTTGGAGGTGAAGCTGATGGTAGCTGATAAGAAGCGAGGGTAGGACAGCAGGTTGGAATATCCAGGCGGAACTGAGTGTGGGGAGCAGGTTAGTGGGGTTGTGAAAACAAGAGTAATCATTTCATATGTGGGTTAAACCTGTCTCATTTTTCAGGAACTCCTATTATAATCCAGCACCTACAAAGGATGGCAGTTCCAGCAGGTGACGCCACTAAACTTCTAGGCTGATGGGCCTCTTCTGTTCTTTGAAGGAGAAGGGCCTTCTGTGGAAGAGGACAAGAAAATGGCAGAAGCAGGGTAGCAGAGGCTTGATTTGGGGTAGATCGAATAGGTCAACAGAGAAGACGACAGTAACACTTACGGGGTGTCTCATCAGTACACATACACACACACATTCACACACCCATCCACCCCCTCCCATACAGACACACACATACACTATGACAGGGTCAGGGGCTTGATCCTGCCAGCTGAGAACATAGATCCCTGCCAGTCTTGGGTAGGAAACCTACTGGGTGTATGTTATGTTATGTTGATTTATACCACACACCACTACCATTTGCATGGTCTCCAGGCACTCACTTGGCTTTGTAAATCAGTGGGTGGGGTAGGTTAGTGAGGGAAGAGGTATGGGATAGAGGTTGTGCTCTTCTGTTGGTGCTTGCAGAATGAGGAGAAACTGGTGTCGGGGCATGTCAGCTTACTAAGTGTGCTTGGATTGTGTGCACTGGGGTTATTGTGTCCGTAGGACAGCGTCCAGAGTCTGGGTTGTTTGTTGTAGTTTGTCCTTTGGTGGATGTGTGGGTTGGGGGTTTTGTGAGTAGAAAGGCTGGCCCATTAGGGCATGTGTGGTATGTGGGAGGTATGCTGGAGAGGAACGAGGAGCAGCAGTGGTTAGTAGAAATTAAAACAATGGCAAATCTCAGAGCGCAGCAAAATTAAAGGCATGGTCCAGTAAAAAATGTTATTGTCCCTATGGGTCGGCCATGTTTTTTTAAGCCTAAGTGGCTCGATTTTAGAAAACTTTCCTATGGACCTTACCCAAGTTTTCGTCCATTAAACGCACGCGAAAACAGGCACCAGGGAGCTGCCATTTTATGATAATCCTATCACTTGCCGCATCGCCCTGGCTGACCTGCTTTGCGGCACTAAATCAAATCCCCCGCCCCTGAGCCTGTCATCACCAGACTCGTACCGCCCATTTCCCAATGCCAAAACACGTCTCGTGTCAACAATCGCTGCGCCTCAGCTAATGACGTGTCGCCATGGAAATGGCAGGACGCCTCTTTCCTCAATAAGTATAAACAGACCGTTTCCCAACACACAGCAGCAGATTTTCGATTCCATTCCTCTCTCTGTGTTACTTTGAGTATTCTGTGACTCGTTTCTGTGCTCTGGTCAGCTACCTTTGCCGCTTGTAGCCCGTGTGAACACCTGTACCATCTCTGTAAATTATTTTACTTTGTTTACCACACAATGGCTACAATAATGCCCTACATGTACGAGCCTGAGTATACCGAGGAGGAACTACTGGAAAGGGAAGCACGCGAAAATGATGGGGATTCGGACGGCAGTTGGGAGGACGATTCAACAGATGAAGAGCCTGGGCCTAGTCGCATGGACGGCGTCTCCACAGGGTGCACATGAAATCGGTGCGAGCTTATGCCAACCGAGGACGAGAACTGCTGCTGCCGAGAAAACTCGGGATGCCTGGCCTACATTTCGGAAGGCAAGCCACAACCGCAATGCATCACCGAGCTGCCAGACTTCAGGGCAGCCTGCCTCACACGGGCCGTGTTGAGAATAATGATGGTGCTTATGCACGAACTTCGCGCAACTGTTCGTCCTCGTAATCCGAGTAACGAGTAAGTATACTCTGCTTGTCATGCCACTCCTATTTCATGTTCTTCTACTATATCCAAAATTATATATTCATATCATAGTAACGCATGAAAGCCGTTCAATAGTGTGCATTGTCTAGATAGCATTTGTCCGTGCAGAATGCCATTAATTACAAGAATTGTCATTGACAACAAACGTTTATTAAACTTATCTTGGTCATTTAAAAACAGTTTGTTTCATTCCTTTTCACAGGTGGTACAGGCTGGTGGCCTATCGTTCCTTTACATGGTGGCTCCACGGGAGGCTTGGACACCGCGTTCGAAGAGTGATACCCGCCTGTGCCGTTCGTGCCATAAGAGAAACGTTCCCGAGTGACAGCGATCAGTACAGAGGATTTTCTCTCGCTGTGCTGCAACCTGACCTGTATAATCTTTAAAGTCTTGTATTTTTGTGTCATGAAAATGAGATACAAAATAAAACACCACATATATTTTAACAATGGTTGTTTCGATTTTTTAAATGAATCAAGTGTGTCTCCATTCAAGGATGGACGTCAGACATCTGTGCTCCGAATGGGTGAAGGTCTGGTCGCTGTGAAGCAGGGTGGTCACTATCTATCTAAGCTAACATAAAATATTCTCGATAATGCATGCACTAAATAACACTTGTTCAAAGTCTTTCAGTAGGTTATGTCTCTATAAAAGTCACACATATATCTATACTAACAATTACCATTGGATTATACAGGCCTTAGGTTAAGGGTCTTGACCACTTTAATACACTGGTTGAAGTGTGGGTCTGTGCTCACAAGAATCTCCGGTATGTGGCATTTGTTATTGATAAGCAACAATATACTATCAAAGGCAGTTCGCACCCGTGGATGAGCGCTGGCATGTGGGGCTGTCTGGGGGGTGAACGGCCAAGGAGCCAAACAACATGTACACTTCAAAAGGTATCCCACGCCAAGGGGCCATCGGTCACATGGCCTCCTCAGACCCCGTGTCTCCAGCCAGGCCTCCCCTCGAAGCAGGCCGCCCCCCTGCAATCCACATAAGTGTGTCTCCATTCAGCAGTCTTCCTGTGCCTTACCTGCACGCCCCAGGCCCCTCCATCCCACCCACCCACCCTCTATCAAAGGCGGTTCGCGCCAGTGGATGCGCGCTGTCAGGGGCGCGAAAGGCCAAGGTGCCAAACTACATGTACACTTCAAAAGGTATCCCACGCCAAGGGGCCATCGGTCACATGGCCTCCTCAGACCCCGTGTCTTCAGCCAGGCCTCCCCTCGAAGCAGGCCGCCCCCCTGCAATCCACATAAGTGTGTCTCCATTCAGCAGTCTTCCTGTGCCTTATCTGCACGCCCCAGGCCTCTCATCCCACCCACCCCCTATCAAAGGCGGTTCGCGCCATTGGATGCGCGCTGTCAGGGGCGCGAAAGGCCAAGGTGCCAAACTACATGTACACTTCAAAAGGTATCCCACGCCAAGGGGCCATCGGTCACATGGCCTCCTCAGACCCCGTGTCTCCAGCCAGGCCTCCCCTTGAAGCAGGCCGCCCCCCTGCAATCCACATAAGTGTGTCTCCATTCAGCAGTCTTCCTGTGCCTTATCTGCACGCCCCAGGCCCATCCATCCCACCCCCTCTATCAAAGGCGGTTCGCACCCAGGGATTAGCGCTGGCATGGGGGGCTGTCACGGGCGCAAACGGCCAAGGTGCCAAACAGCATGTACACTTCAAAAGGTATCACACACCCAGGGGCCATCGCTCACATGGCCTCCTCAGACCCCGTGTCTCCAGCCAGGTCTCCTCTTCAAGAAGGCCGCCCCCCTAAGACCACGACATACATACGTCATTCATTCACAAACACACCGCTGTTTCTAATACTTTATAAACCACTTGATATGTCTCATGAGAACATCTTTGTGCTTTGCAAGTCAACTCCTGAATGTGCTACCTGGCAACCACTGAGATCTACGCTAATCTGCTCGTCGTCGTGCTATCCGTGAACTTCTGTGACCGCTTAGAGCAAACCCATCAGTGTGCTACCTGTGGCCACCCACCTATTCTCCTGCAACATACTGCTCTGCTTGCTGAATCCAACTGTTTGTTGGTCAAGGTAAGGCCATGTATCCTAGTCATATTTCGCAGATTTTTAAATTTCTATCTATTTGCAAGTAGAGTACACAATAGTGCTATGTTCATTGGTCTCATTGCTATTGACTTGAGTTTCCATTGCTATGCTATCAATAGATCTATTTATTTTCATCTTTGTCTATTGTCATCGAATTGCATCCTTCGGGGGTCCAGTCTATAATGTAAGCATGTTTCCTTCTCGCGCAAGACAGAACATCCAAGGGACGAGTCACATGTTCAGATTTTAGTCACATCATTTATACATTTCTGCAACTTATGCAAATACTAAGCCGCACATAATGAACTGGTATAGTTCCTGCGACCAAAACAAACCTTGCATTGATCATTGTATGATTCATTTACTTTTGTATCAAATATTTATTCATGAAGATTGTATAATAATGTTGATATTTACTTTTCAGATTTATCAACAATGCCTGCCTGTTCGATTAGCGGTTGCCCTTCGAAGACCCATGCGAAATCTGAAGGCACTACAATGCATGTATTCCCGAAAACTGTTGATCGAATAAGAGAATGGGTCAGACATTGCGGATATCCACTGGATGAGCTGGAAAGTAGAGTCCAACAAGTCTTACAGGACAAGAGGGGTGATCGATACCGCATCTGCAGCCGGCACTTTTCCTTGGACATGTACACAACATCTTGGGTAACAAAGAATAAACAGCGAACGACAAGGAAACGGTATTCCGACTCTATTCGTCCACTGTCCGCCACCGGTGAGTCAAGTGTCCGGATTTAGCTTTAGGCCTTGCGGTAGTGTGTAGGTAGCCAAATGGATTAATTGATATTGTAGGTGTTCTATCCCTTGTAATAATTTCGATATTGATATGAGTGTATAGCTTTTTGAATAATGACATTTATCAATATATTCTTTTTCAATTTCATAACCCACAAACGAAATGTATATATATGGGAACAGGGAACTGTGCTGTATTGAGGATTTTTCAAGTATTCTGTCGCCTTACATGGCTATTTTTAATATTGGAATTTCATTATCAATCATTAATTTACCTTTACAACTTCTTGACTATCCCTTGAATCTGAAGCAAGAACATTCTACATCCTTGACTTGGTCGCAGTTATCAACCACTTCTAGCGCGTATCAGGTAATCTTACTAGGCTAATCCGCTACAGACTTGTTTTATGCATGTCAAGTAATAGTTTTATTCTATCGTGTAATTATTTTACCGAATGTTTGGTTAGTGCTTTCCAATTGATATACACCTTAGTTATCGTCCACTGGTGTTTGTTTTCAGTTATAATTAGTGTTATCCATACTAATTCAAGCACTGTCTTTCAGGGAGATGCTGAAGCGTCCGCCACATCTACAACATTTCTAGATGTTCTTCACCAGCAGGAGGTATGGATACTGACAGCTCCATCAAGCGTCATCATTAGAGCTGGAATTCTTGTCGTTTGATTGTTCTACACAATGTTTCATTCGTGGTTAGCCGTTGATATGTACCTGTGCTGTCGACCCCAGGTGTGTGTTATGTTTTCACTATTGTAATCCTCACTAATGCAAGTACTATGTTTCAGGCAGTTGATGGAGTGTCAACCCCTGCACTTGATGCGGAGCCTGACATTCAAGTAATTCCAGGGGAAGTGGAAGCGTGACCATGCGTATACGAATCGGCGCAACAGCTTTCGGAAGTGCGCACTACATTTGCAACATCCATAGATATTCTTCAGCAGCACGAGGTATGGATACTGACAGCTCCATCATGCATGATCATATAACGTGATTCCATTTGCTATACTTTCTTCCCTATTAACGCAAGTGCTGTGTTTCAGGGAGACGACGGAGCTTCCACTACAATCACAACATCCCATTTAGATGATGCAGATGTAAATAAATCGGAGAAATAAGTCGATGAAATGTGATCATATTTCGATTTTCCTTGATTCTTTTACACATGCATCATTTGTGGTTATCTCCTTATATGTACCTGTGGGTTCGACCCCAAGTGTGTGTTATGTTTCCAATATTGAAAACCATATTAATGCAAGTACTGTGTTTCAGGGAGACGACGGAGCGTCCACTACAATCACAACATCCCATTTTGATGATGCAGATGTAAAGGAATCGGAGAAATAAGTCGATGAAATCTGCATCTTTATATTTTCCTTGATTGTTTTAGACAATGCATCATTTGTGGTTATCTCTTTATATGTACCTGTGCCGTCGATGCCAAGTGTGTGTTATGTTTCCAATATTGAAAACCATACTAATGCAAGTACTGTGTTTCAGGGAGATGCTGATACATCCTCTCCAATACAACCATTCATGGCAGTCCATGCAGAGCCAGAGGTATGGATACTGAAAGTTCCATCGAAATAGATCATCACAGGTCGAATACGTGTCGTTTGATTGTTGCACACAATGTTTAAATCGTGTTTGGCTACTGAGATGTACCTGTGTGTTCGTCCTCACGTGTGTTTTATGCTAACAATATTTTGATACATAGTAATGAAAGTACTATATTTCAGGGAGATGATGGAGCCTCATTCCGTGCTGTCTATGCGGATACAGAAAATATAGTCGTTGCAGCGCAAGAGGAAGGGAGAACATGCAGAAACGAATCGGAGCTACAGCGTGCAGATGTTGAAGGTCGAGTCAAAAAAGTTGCAAACAAAAAAAAGGTTACAAACAGTTCATAACTTTAAAAAAATGTTTGTGCTGGGGACTATTTTATGTTTTTTTCCAGTCAATAGGACCAAACTTTATCTTGTGTTTAAACTGAACATCCCTTTTCCAATCTCTCCTCTAGTTACCCGTGGGTGTCAGAACTATACATACACAGACAGTGAAGCGAATGAGAGATGTTGCTTGCCAGACCATGTACACTATGGAGGAACTATTAATTGAGGCGAGGCGTGTTCAGGCTCGAGATGCTCATGTCCAATGGCCAGAACATGAATTAACTGTGTTTGGAGAATACAGCAAAGTTGCATTGGACCATTGCTACAGTGCGACCGCACCACCACAATAAGATGATTTTGAATGTATTGAAGATAGCTCAGAAGTAGTTGCAGATAAATTCACACAATCTACACCCGCCAAAAAATTGCCACCCAAAAACATGTCGACATTGTTGTGTTCTCCCATCAATGTTGAAGTAGCAGATGTCGAAATGACAGATAATGAACCAGCCGCAGCATCCATAGACGATTCAGAACTTGATAGCAGCGATATTACTTTCCAATGGGCCTCATTCCGAGTACGGCGCTAACCAATGGCGCTATTAACGCCTTGGTTGACGCCGTACCCGGACCGGCAGCGCCTTGGTGGATGGCGGAATTACCGCCCCATTCCAAGGTTGGCGGGGCGGTAATTCCCCAATCCCCATTTACCCTTCCCCATTCCCATTCTTGCCCCATAGGGCATAATGGGAGTGGGGAAGGCGTTAATTACGCCACCGTAAATTACGGTGGCGTAATTAACATCAAGGTCCCTTAGCGCCATGGTTTTTAACACCTGCTAAAAGCAGGTGTTAAAACCTCCATGGCGCAAAGGGAACTCGGAGTATGGCGGTAAGGGATTACCGCCACCGCTCTCGTTAGCGGTGGCCGCTATCCCTTACCGCCATACTCGGAATGAGGCCCAATGTGTTGAAATCTCCGCAAGGTCACAGGCCGAAACAACGTTGACGCAGGATGACAGTCTAATGAAAGAGAGCAAATACATTGTATTCGACAGTTGTTTGATGGATATTATAAGTATGGTGAAATGTGGGCATTCAGTTAGAGGGAAAGTATGTGGGAAGCCATTGATTAATGTGACTCGTCAAATAAAAGGCAGTAACGTCAAAATAAATGCCGCCTGTCGATTAAATCATAGGTTCTCATGGTCTGCACAAACGATGCTGGGGAAAATGCCAGCAGGCAATCTACTGTGTGCAGCTGCATCACTTTTTAGTGGCTCCAGTTTTAGAAAGTTAGAGGCTTTCTTTCAGTTTGTGAGACTCCATTTCATTTCTAAATCACTGTACTACATATACCAACGTGATTATCTGTTTCCAGCCATTAGTGATGCTTGGAAAATTGATCAATTGTCTCTAGCAAGTACATTCGAAGGGAAACGTTTCAGGCTAGCCGGCGATGGACAGTGCAACAGCCCTGGATTTTCTGCCAAGTACTGCACCTACCACTTTCAGGACATGGATAGTAAGAAAATTGTGAGTTCGGTGGTCGTGCAGGTAACACAATGTACATCCTCAGTGGCCATGGAGAAACTAGGATTTATAAAATCAGTGGAATATCTACAATCAAGGGGAATGCACATCGACCTCATAGCCACGGACAGACACGTTTCAATTGCCAAGACAATGAGAGAGCAGTTCCCGCTTATTAATCATCAATTTGACATATGGCATCTTGCTAAATCAATCAGTAAGAAAATCTCGGCTGCAGGAAAAAAAAAAGGTTTTGAAAGTATTTTGCAGTGGTCCCAGTCTATCGCCAACCATCTTTGGTGGAGCTCAAAAACTTGTGAAGGGTCAGTGGAAATACTACTTGAAAAATGGCGGTCACTGATGCACCACTGTACCAACGTTCACCGCTGGTCAGAAAACCTACATTTCCACCAATGGTAACATGACCCTTTGTCCCCAGAGGAGGCAAGGAAGAAGAAGTGGTTGATTCCATCTTCACCGACACACAAAGCCATTGAGAAGATTGTTTTCGACAAAACTCTATCAAGAGATTTGAGAGGACTGACAGAATTCTGTCACACAGGAGATTTGGAGGTGTTCCACAATATGTGCCTAAAGTCCAGGCCAAAGCGCTTGCATTTTAGCTTTCTGGGCATGAAACATCGCACTCTACTAGCGGTCTTGGCCCATAATAGCAATGTCGGACGTGAACAATCTAGGACTAGGGGTAAAGTAAGGATGCCTCGCTACACTAAGGTGTTTTCAAAACTAAGTAAGCAATGGGTGATCAAACCAGTCTATGATGAAATGCAGTTCGACTTTGTGAAAGGCCTTATTGTTGCTGTGTTAGAGAAGCACAGATATGGAATTTTGGACGTTTCTGTGCAGAGCAGTGATCCATTGCCACCGAACATTGCAACTGTGCCATGTCCACCCGAAGCACAGCTGGTTGTGAAGTACAAATCCCGGTTTAAATAATTGCAATACGATTGTCTTTTTGTAAATAAATGTTCTCCAGCATGGGGTCTGGCATGGATTCACATGCTCATGAATATTCCCCGTCGTCAGGCCGGGAATCCTCGGTATAGAAAAAATCAGTATCAGTTTCGTTTCTGATCTCTTTCTCAGTAGTAACCAATCACTGGTCTCTGGGTCATACTGCCCCCAGCCAATGACTGCCCTCTCCCTAAGCCCCGCCCCTGGCAGCCATCCTCAGATTTTTACCGCACATTCAAGTGTTGGGAGTCCTCGTGCTTAGCTCTCGAGCTTTTGCTGCGTTTTCGCGCTTTTTTCAGGAGATTTTCAATTTTTTTGGTTAAATAGAGCCACAAGCTCCACCGTTTCTACTTCCGATAAACGGGGATCCGTTTCAGAGTTTCTACGCCCCTCAAGGGTGAAGATTTCGTCGAGTTACGCTTTTGGAGGATTCCAGAAGTTCCGAGGCCTACCCCGGACATGGCCGAGGAGAAAGGGAGCTCGACGCCCGGGAAGCTGTTCAGGACCTGCCCTGGATGCCAGCTTCAGAGCGTTTTCAAGGAGGACGAGCATTCGTTATGCCTCTACTGTCTCCATGAGGACAAGACGCACAAGGAAAAGGACTGCGCGTTTTGTGGGAACATGTCGGAGCGGACCATGAAGGATCGCCACCTCCGTTTCGCCAACTGGCTGGAAGGTAAGAGCCTGCCAGGCGAGAAGAAGAAAAAGAAGTCCGAGCGGTCTTCTAAGTCCTGTGAAGGTGCTCCGGCGACGGGGGCCCAACAAAAGGCTAAGCACAGCGAGTCCGTGTGTACCGGGAGCGCCGAACGGTCGGGCTCCTTGGCTGCCAGGCAGGGCACATCCTCCCCGGCGCCATTGACCATGAACCAACGCTCTGGCTCGGGTAAGAGGAAGTCCGAGAACCCGGCGAAGCTTCTGGAGAGGCCCCGGTCGATCTCGAAGATTCCGGCAGAGGGGGAGCGAAGCTCGGACCCTCCCCACAAGGTGAAGGCCCCAGGCGTACAGAAGGTGACGTTGGCCTTAATTCACCCTGCTAAGACCTCGATTGAGGATGTCGCCGCGGCCCTGGCTCAGCCGGTGGAGGCTACACCAGTGGAGACGCCGTCAGGTACCAGAGTCTCCCTGCCAGCGCGGAGGGAGTTGTCTTTCAGGCCCATCGGGAAGACCCCCACGAAGTCCTCGTTGGAAAGGGTGGGGGAGGGGTTGGTGGCCGTCGTGGATACGGACACGACCTCTGAAGAGGAGCTCATCCAAGTCGTGGAGGAGGCCCAGCCCATCGGGAGGGATCCCGACGAGGGCGACGACGACGGTGACGCAGACGAGGCTCCTCAAGAGCCCTCGCTCCCGTCGTTTCCGGCGCCGCAGGACACCTCGGCGGCCATTTTGTCAGCCATCCAGTCCTTCTGCTCGGGGATAAGGACTAGGTTGCCCCTTCCCCCGACAGAGGTGCCTGAGCCAGACCCGACGGAGGAACCGGAGCCAGTACCTTCGGAGAGCCCACCACTTAAGAGGAGGAGGACGCATCCTAGGCCTCCTCTCCCGCCTCTGCGGCCTTCTCTGCCTTCCCCCCGGTCCACTACCCACGGGGATGATACAGGCATGGACACGACTACGACGGGTACGGATGACGACGGAGGCGACGACGGGACGTGTCCCCTGTCGCCCCCTGCCCAGGTGTCCCCGCCCGACAAGATTGGATCCTTCCATGAAATGATTTCCAGGGCATCTGAGCTCTTCCAGGTCTGCCCCGAGGAAAAGAAGGAGGGGTTCCTTTACCAACGGTGCAAGGCTAAAAGGAAGACGGTCCTCGCCGTACCGCTTCTTGATGACATCTGAGATGAGGGGCTCGCCCTCCTTAAGAACCCTGCCACGGCTCTGGCGAAGAGGGACCGGTACGAGAAGAAGTACCGGGTTCCCAACACTGCCCCCTTGTGCCTTAGGGCGCAACCTACACCGGACTCGGTCGTTTCGGTGGTGGCCAAGAAGAAAGCGGGGGGGCATCGGCCTCGACTTCAACCTCCCCTCCGGATGGCGAGGGTAGGAAGCTAGATGCGATAGGACGACGGGTCATCTCATCTGCAGCGACGACCATCAAGGCGGCCAACGCCCTGGCCATCGTAGCCCGCTACGACAGGGAGTTGTGGTTCAAGATCGCCCCTCTGTTGGACTTCGTTCCGGATGCCAAGAGGGCTGAGGCCCTGGAAATCTTGCAGGAAGGTGAGATTGCCTCGGACCACGCCATTACGGTGGCTACGGACATCGCCGACACCGGTTTCCGTCAGTTGGGCAACAGCGTTTGCCTGAGACGACGAGGATGGCTCAAGGTGACGGATTTCCGCCAGGACGTTCAGACCAAGGTTTTGGACATGCCTTTCGATGGGAACAACCTTTTTGGCAAGGCGGTTGATGAATCACTTCAGGCGATTAAGACGGACACGGAGACGGCCCGTGCACTGGGTGTGCTCCAACAGCGACGGCCGTCCTTTCGCAGCTCCGGAGGCAGACAGGGTGCCTCCAAGGGAGCCAGCAGCAGCTCCTCTACGTACCGTCAACGGGCAAGGTCTTCGTCGCAGGAGGCCTACAGGGGACGCGGCAAGTCAGGTGGATCCCGCTGTCGTTGCCAAGGTGGTCAAGGAGGCAAAGCGGCCTCCAAGCAAGATTGAACCGACCGTCGGGTCGGGTCCCCGCCGAAGCACCCCGGTGGGAGGCCGGCTGACGAAGTTCGTCGGCATGTGGGAGTCTATCTCCACCGACCGTTGGGTGCTGGACGCCCTGGCCCTGGGGCACGCCCTCGAGTTCCAGAAGAAGTGCCCCCGCATTCCTCCCGTGGCCAGGAAGGAAAATCACGTCCCTCAACTGCTGTTGGAAGTAAGGGCGATGCTCAGGAAAGGTGCCATCGAGCTCGTCCCGAAGAGGCTTCGGGGCTCCGGAGTTTACTCAAGATACTTCCTCGTGAAGAAGAAGACAGGAGGATGGCATCCCATCCTGGACCTGCGACGACTAAACAAATACATCAAGGCACAGAAGTTCCGGATGGTCACCCTCCAGCACATGCTTGGACAGCTGGAGGAGGGCGATTTCCTGTCGTCGTTGGACTTGGAGGATGCTTACTTCCACATCCCTATTCTACAGAGACACCGAAAGTTCCTCAGGTTCGTGGTCAAAGGGCGGCACTACCAGTTCAAGGCCCTCCCGTTCGGATTAAAATCGGCGCCCAGGGTGTTCACCAGGTGCCTAGCACCGGTGGCGGCGCGGCTGCGCCTGCAGGGGATCCACGTCTACCCCTACCTGGACGACTGGCTCATACGGGCAAGGACAAGGGAGCTCGCCGTGGAACACACTGCGAAGAACGTCCAGCTGCTCACGGACCTGGGGTTCTCCATCAACTTTCCAAAATCCCACCTGGTCCCGTCGCAAGTCGCCCTGTTTCTGGGAGCACAGCTCGACACAGTGGCGCGGCGGGCCTCACCGTCAGAAGAAAGGATAAGGACCATCCTAGGAAAGGTGCAACGTCTGCTGGCCACGGACGTGGCCAGAGTGAGGTCTATGAAGTCCCTCCTCGGAATGATGTCCTCCTGCATTTATCTGGTGCCCCACTGCAGACGTCGGATGCGGCCCTTGCAAGAATTCCTCGACGCCCACTGGAACCAGACGACGGGCAGCTTCGAGGACGAATCCCGCTCGACGAAGCGTTCCGTCAGGCGATACGATGGTGGGGTGTCCGTGCTCATCTGACAGCGGGAACAGGTTTCCTAGCCCCGGCCCACCAGGTGACGGTGACGACGGATGTCTCCCTGGAAGGTTGGGGAGCGCACACCAGGGGTCTCCACGCGAGAGGCCTTTGGCTCCCGGAGGAGAAGACTCTCCACATCAACATCTTGGAGCTCCGTGCAGTGTTCTGGGCCCTCAGGTCCTTCCTTCCGTCCCTCAAGGGCAAGGTGGTGAGGATCTTCACCGACAATACCACCACAATGTTTTACATTCGGAAGCAGGGCGGAACCAGATCCCCTGCCCTATCCAAGGAAGCCCAGAATCTGTGGCATTGGGCCGTCGCCCAAGGGATGTTTCTGGTACCCTTTCATCTGGAAGGGATAAAAAACACCATCGCCGACTCACTCAGCAGAGAGCTGCGCTCGTGCCACGAGTGGGAACTGCGCCAGGATCAAGTGGACCGACTCTTCCGACGATGGTGCAAACCCCAGATCGATCTCTTCGCGACGGCGGCGAACTTCAAGTGCCGCAGGTTCGCCAGCATGTTTCCCCAACCGAGGAGCATGGGCGATGCTTTCTCGTTCCCCTGGGACGGCCTGGTCCTTTATGCATTCCCGCCGTTGCCGTTGCTACTCCGGCTCGTCAACCAGCTCAAAAGGTCCTGGTGCAGGATGATCCTCGTCGCACCGGCGTGGCCGAGGCAGATCTGGTTACCGGACCTTCCGGACTTGTCAGTGTCCACACCAGTCAAGCTGCCGACGGACGCGGATCTTCTCTCCAGAGAAGGAGGCGCCATTCTTCATCACGAACCAGAGTCGCTGAACTTGCAGGCCTGGCTCCTGCAGCACTAGAGTTTGGAGGATACGACATCCCGGCCGACTGCAGAGAGGTTCTTGCAAAGGCCGGGGCATCCTCAACTCTCAAGTGCTACGGACATAAATGGAAGAGGTTCTCTGTCTGGTGCCGTGCACAGAAGATTAACCCTCTGCGGATTACGGCCCCTCAAGTATTGCCGTACCTACTGTCTTTGGCCAAGGCTGGCCTATCTCACGCTTCCATCAAGGTTCATCTGGCTGCCGTCTCACGTTACGCCAGAACTACAGGACGGGCGTCCTTGTGGTCTCATCGTCTGGTGAAGGAATTTATGAAAGGACTGTTCCGATCATTCCCGCTGGTGAAGGCCCCTGCCCCGGCGTGGGAGCTCAACGTGGTGCTGACCAGGCTCATGGGGGCCCCATTCGAGCCTATGCATTCAGTGCCGTTGAAGTTTCTGTCGTGGAAGACAGCATTCCTCGTGGCCATCACCTCTGCACGACGAGTGGGAGAGATCCAGGCCCTGTCTTGCAAGCCTCCATACTTGACTTTTCACGACACGAGGGTGGTGCTGAGGACGCACCCCTCCTTCATGCCCATGGTGCTGTTGGACTTCCACCTCAACGAGCCCTTGGTGTTGTCAGTTTTCTTCCCGTCGCCGGCTGAGAGGACTTTTTTTTTTTTTTATTTTTATTTTGAAAACAAATAAACAATACAAACCAAACTTGCAGCATTATTTACAAGAGACTCGTGAACATCAATTAACGCACGTTACTGCTCCCCAAATCCCCCCCCCTGAAGAGCTTGTTTCCGTTTCTCGTTCTGTATCCGCTGCGTGTGGCTGGGTATCGCTTCCTTCCGAAGCTGCAGAATCCACTACTGTGCCAAACAGTCCTGTTATTAACATTCTCCAAGCCATCAGGTTACCCACTTCTTCTTCCCCGCACTTGCTACATGCCTGCTGCCACACCACCGTTTCATCCTCCGCCCATTTTTGCAAGTCCCGCCACCATACCTCAACCCGTGGCTTGTGGCTCCGCTTCCAGCCCATGGCAATCCTTTTAGCAAGCACATATGCCAGGTCCCTCAGTTTCCCAAGATGTTTAGTATTCCGTGGTCTGGGAAACCCTCCCAACAGGCAGGCCCAGGCCGTATCTATGTTGAGCATGACCCCTTTATCCGCTAGTTTCCGTGCCACTTCCCCCCAAAAAGCTTCAATCACTGGGCAAGACCAGAACATGTGTGTCATATCAGCATCTCCTTCATCGCATTTTGGGCATGCTTGTCTTCCTGCGTTTACAAACTTCGATATTCTCTTCGGGGTCATATAGGTTCTATGCGTTATGTATAACTGTATCTGCTGCAATCTGGCGTTTCTGGACACCTTCTTGTGGTATCCTATAGCACGTTCCCACATTCCATCGGTCATCTGTGCCCCCACCTCTGCTTCCCAGTCAAGCCTCAAATGAGTCAAATCCTTCCCCACCCGGGTCCTCACCATATCGTACAGTCTAGAGATCTCGTGCCCTCCTTCTGATATGTCATATATTGTTCCCAGTAGGACGTCTGGCTCCTCCGCCAGTACAGTCTCTGGCCAGGTTTTACGAATAGTCTGCACTAGCCTAAGATACGTGACATATTGGCCTCTATGCAAACCTGTCTCTTCTCCCAGTTCTTCAAAATCTTTAATAATCCCTTCTTGCCATACATCTCCCAATGTGACCAGCCCAACCGATTCCCAATAGGTCCTAATTATCATTCTGAGTTGGTTGTCTCCCCCAGCTAAGGCGACTAGCGGCACCTGTGGGGAACACGGGCACGGGTTCTCCATCAGTTGGCATACCCTGTGCCACATCTTCCACCCAAGCAACAGCATACCCGGGCGTTCTTTCATTTCGAGTCTAGGCACCCAGATAATCTCCTTTAGGTAAAACGGGGTGCAGTCCTGCCCAAACAGCCTAGATTCTGGAGTTACTTCATCAGAGAGCCATTTGGTTACATATTGCAACTGACTAGCTACATAATAGGCCTCAAAATTCGGCAGCTTAATGCCCCCTCTATCATGGAAGTTCTATAGCTTCCATAGCGCCACTCTATTGCGAGTGCCATGCCATAGGAAGTCCCTGCACATGCTGTTCAGTTTGACAAAAAACTTTTTGGGTATCAAGTATGGTATATTACTGAAGAAATGTAACAGCCTGGGCAGGACCACCATTTTGAGCATCGCCCCCCGTCCCATCATCGCCAGCGGCAGCTTCTCCCAAAACTTCATATTTGTTCGGATTTTTTTCACAGCCATCTAAGTAATATGCAAGTGTTCCCCCTCCACCGTATGATACACATCTATTCCGAGGTAGCGGAAGGGATCAGTCGCCCCAGGTACGGACAACACTGGCAACCGTTCCAGAGGGGCTCCTATGTAGCTCCCAATGGGAAACATGATCGATTTTTGGGGGTTTACCGCTATGCCGGACAGTTCAGCATACTTTTCCATAACCTCTAGAATATACTGAAGATTTTCTTCCGGATATTTCAAATATAGTAGTAAATCGTCAGCATACAAGGATATTAGGTGTTTCTCTCCCCCTACCTCAATACCGACCATGTCATATTGTTGTCTGAGGTACACTGCCAGGGGCTCCAGGGCTAGAATGTATAACATCGGGGACCAGGGGCACCCTTGTCTGGTGCCTCTACTGAGTTGCCACCTCTCAGATATCACCGATCCTATGCGTACTCTGGCCAGTGGTTCACTGTATAGTAATTTTGCCCACCTAACATAACCCGGCCCCATCCCGTATTCTTCCAGGGCCGCCAGCAACCATGGCCACCTCACTGAATCAAAAGCTTTGACTGCATCGAGGGACACCACCGCCATTTCCCCCTCGCTCCTGTTTCCCTCTTCAATCACCCGGTGGAGTCGCCTGTGGTTGTGGGTTATATTTCTGTTGGGGACATAACCTGTCTGATCCGGGTGCATCAGTTTGCTAATAACCCTTCGAAGCCTATTGGCCAGGACCGCCGTCAAGATCTTGCTATCCTGGTTCAACATTGACAACGGCCTATAGGAGCCGCAGCTATGCCCTGGCTTGTTGGGCTTAGGGAGCGGCACAATTAATGCTTCTCTGAGCGATTCCGGTAGCCGACCCATCTCAAAAGACTCATTGAGCATCTCCAGCATAGGGGGGAGTACTTCCACTTTATATGTTTTGTAAAACTTGCCAGGGAATCCGTCCGCGCCCGGGGTCTTGCAGGTGGGCAGCTGCTTCACCACCTCCTCTAATTCCTCTAAGGTAATCGGTGCGTCCAGCTCCTCCCTTTCGTCATCACTAATCTTAGGTAATTCCATGTCTTTTAGAGTTTCTCTAATCTCCTCCCGATTGTCCCCTCCTCTGTCCTCATATAATGTCCTATAATAGTCCAAGAATGCCTCGTTGACTCCCTCCTGGGTGTCAACTACCTCCCCGTCTTCTCTAGTTATTGTCCTAATCGGGGGCCTGGGGGTTTCGCTCTTATATAACCACGCCAACAAGCGGCCAGTTGTATCCCCCCTGCATGTTGCCTCTCGACATACTTCTTGTAGTTAAGGTTGCAGAGCCTTCCCCAAAGCTCTGCGCACCTCTGCTGCAACTCGAGTACAAGTTCTGCATCCCCTCCCGCCCTGTTGCTTTCGCGCTCCAGTTTCTCTTCCGCTTCCTCTAGTTCCGTTAGGACCCCACCCTGTAGGCCTTTTGACTTAGCAATAGCAGCACCCCGCAATACCACCTTAAAGGCTTCCCAGAGCGTGCACGCTGAATCTACGCTGCCTGCGTTTACCTCAAAGTACTGTGTGATCGCATCCCTGATATCTTCCCTAAAGACTGGGTCTCGGAGCGCCTCCGCCCGGAGGCACCATGTCGGTATCCGCGCCCTGGGGCGGCAGTACTGCCAGCTCAGCACCAGAGGCAAGTGGTCCGACAGGACCCTCGCTCTATAGTCTATTTGGGTGGTCTCTATCACCACATCTGGCGTGGCAAAAAAGTAATCCAGCCTCGTGTGCAGGTGCTGCAGAGCTGAGTAATGCGAGTACTGTGTTTCATTAGGGTGTTTCAGTCTCCAAACATCCGCCAGCCCAAAGTCATCTAGTAATGTCTGCAATACCCTGGCCGCTGGGGTGGGCCTATCAATCTTCTCATCAGATCTGTCTGCCTTTGGGTTGAGCACGCAGTTGAAATCCCCTCCCCAGATAACCGCTCCTCCCATACACGCACCCAGATGAGTACACAGGGTTCTAAAATCGCAGTGTTTTGGTTGGGGGCATACGTATTTATAATGCACACCTCTCTATTCTCCACCAAAGCCTTTAATATGACCAACCTCCCCTCAGTGTCCACCACTTCTTGTGTAAGTTGGAGCGGAACGTGCGGTGCTACCCAGACCAGCACTCCCCTAGCGTAGGCAGAATACGGAGAGCCTACTACAGTACTTCTCCACTTCTTTCCCACCAGTTCCAATTTTTGCTGGGTCAAATGTGTTTCCTGCAACAACGCAATATCAATCTTCTGTCTTTTTAAGTACATCATGACTTTGTTTCTCTTTAAGTAACTGTTAAGTCCCCTGACATTCCATGTTATGATCTTAAGGTCCCCCATCGCTCATGAGTGTCTTCTTGCCTTCCGTGTAGCGACTCCCCTTTGCCCACGTGATACAGATACAGCTCTCCATCTTTGCTTGTAGCTTCTCGTACCAGCTCAAACTCTGCATAACTATGTACACAGCGAATTCCCAACTTCCCTCCCCTCCCCCCACCCGTCCCTTTCCCAACATCACACACCCCAACTGTTGCCCAGCTCCATTCTCGGAACTCAGGCACCCCCACATCTAGCCCCGCAAGCACCAAACAATGCACAGAGCTCAGTAGGGTGAAGTCGCCCTAATGGCCACTTAACTAAAATTGTTGTGGAGTAGAGAGAACCGCTCTGTAAGGCTCCCGTTAATTCAATAATAACTACAGTGCTTATAACATTTAGTGCAATAGTCTGACCTTCTCTACTGAAGGTTGCGCAAACGACTATATTCAAGTCCCACGTGCCGCCCATCTTGTGGCATCATCTTCGTGCATTACTTATCTCTTCCGTGCTCTTTCTCCGTCCGAACTTCTGACTCCTGGGGACATCCTTGCGCATCGAGCCATCCCATGGCATCCTCCGGGGTCTCAAATAACAAAGTTTTGTGTTTATGAATGACTTTCAATTTTGCCGGATACAGTAACATATATTTGTGGCCCGCCTCTCTCAATCTCCGCTTTACCGTCCCAAAGTTCATGTGGCTACGCTGCACAGACAGGGTATAGTCCGGGTAGGCCGTGATGTATGCCGCTCCTTGTGTAATCGTTCCTCCCTTACGAAACTGTTCCAATATCCTCTCCCGATCTCGGTACTTAAGAATTTTGGCTATCACCGGCCTAGGCGGGTTCCCCGGCGGAGGCCTCCTTGTTAGAGCTCTATGTGCCCTTTCCACTGCAAATCCTTGGGATAGGGCTCCTACGGGTATCTCTGGCAGTAGCATGGATTCAATGAATTCCGTGGGATCATGGCCCTCCAATCCCTCCGGCAGGCCCACGATGCGGATGTTGTTTCGTCGGGCTCGTCCTTCCGCCTCCTCCGCTCTGCTCTCCAAGTTGCCCACTCTTTGTATCAGGGCATGCAATTCGGCCTTATGGGAGGCGCAATCCGCAGTATTCGGTCTAACTTCCTTCTCAAGGGACTCCGTGCGCTCCGCCAAGGCCCTGACATCCTGTCGGAGTAGATTAACGTCCTCCTGCACCTCTCCGACCTTGAGATCCAGTGCCGTTTTCAGTTGAATGACGGCTAGTTCGAGTTTAGATTCCCAGGCCGTCCTTAGGTCCGCAATCGCAGCTAGGACTTCTTGGTTAGCGCCCAAAGTCGTCATGCCGCTTGCAGGCGGCTTGTCCCTGCTCTTGGTATTGTCTTGACCCGGGGACGTCTTAGCGAAGTCGTCTAAGGTGGGCTGTTTCGCCTTCTGCCTCACCGTTCTATTCGACATGACCCAGAGGACCTGTATTTTGCCTCAGTGCGCCCCTTTCGCTCGGTCACCGTGCGGCCTGCTCCTTCCTTTGTTCCGGACATTGGTCGGCCATTTTGTGTCGTCTTTCGTCTCCGGCACTCCTTGGGGGTCATTACGACCCAGGCGCTAATTGCGCCAACTTTACCACCATGGTGTAAACTATGTTTACACCATGGTGGATGGCGGATTTACTGCCCCATTCCAAGGTGAGTGGGGCGGTAAATCCCCATTTCCCATTTTCCCTTCCCCATTCCCATTTTTGCCCCATAGGGCATAATGGGAGTGGGGAAGGCGCTAATTACGCCACCGTAAATTACGGTGGCGTAATTAGCATCATGGCAGGTTAGCGCCATGGATTTTAACGGCTGCTAAAAGCAGCCGTTAAAATCAGAATAGGCGTTAAGGGTTAATGACGGCGTTAACCCTTAACGCCTGGGTCGTAATGAGGCCCCTTATCTTTTCCGCACAGATCTCTGCCGCCATTCTTCCTGCACCATCCAGAAGTTCACCACGCGTGGCCCGATCATTCACACACCGACATGTGTATTTTCAGCGGTCGTCGGCCCATCATTACGCACTTTTTCGCCCGGATCATTACAAGATCTCGGGAGCTCCTCCAGATCGCGTCCTCCTACATGGCCCTCGTAGCCACGCCCCCCAGCTGAGAGGACTTTGCACTCGCTGGATGTAGCTAGAGCGCTGAAGTTCTACGTGGACCGGACCGCACTAAGAGTTTTCGGAAGACATCACAGCTGTTTGTGAACTTTGGACCTGTGAATCAAGGGAAGGCTCTCTCAAAGACTTCCATTTCCAGATGGCTCTCCGGCTGCATCATGCACTGTCACCGGTTGGCAAACCGACCGTTGCCAGGCCGTCCGAGGGCCCATTCGACCAGAGCGATCGCTGCTACTACGGCGTTCATGTCTGGTGTGCCCCTGCTCGACATTTGCAGGGCTGCTACGTGGAGGTCGACGCACACCTTCACGAGATTCTACTGCGTCGACCGGGATTCCAGGGAGGAGTCCAGAGTCGGCCAGGCAGTGCTGCGCAACCTGTTCGCCTAAGGTGAGCCTGGTGAGGAGGTAAGAGTTGCTTAATGTTGAGTTGTATTGCTTGATATTGAGCCTTTTGCCACCTCCCGTGGTTGTGCATGTGTATACTGCTATGTATTCTTATATTCATGAGCATGTGAATCCATGCCAGACCCCATGCTGGAGAAGGAACAAGTTACATACCTGTAACTGTTGTTCTCCAGCATGGGTCTGGCATGGATTCACATGCGAACCCTTCCGCCTACCCCTCTGCGGCTCTTCACTTGGTCATACTGCCACTTCACGTGCTACCAAATCTGAGGATGGCTGCCAGGGGCGGGGCTTAGGGAGAGGGCAGTCATTGGCTGGGGGCAGTATGACCCAGAGACCAGTGATTGGTTACTACTGAGAAAGACAGATCAGAAACGAAACTGATACTGATTTTTTCTATACCGAGGATTCCCGGCCTGACGACGGGGAATATTCATGAGCATGTGAATCCATGCCAGACCCATGCTGGAGAACAACAGTTACAGGTAAGTAACTTGTTCCTTATTGTACAGTGTACCTGTAACCCTAACCCCTACCTTCACCATCATGGGTGGCTAACAAGCTGGGTGTCATCTTTGAATTCTCTCTATTCACCTCATATATGTGTATGTATATATTTTTCTCATGTCTCATCTCATGTAAATGTAAATTCTGCACACTGTTGCGCACTGTTAATGGAGGGGAGGCTTGCATATTGCAAATAATAAAACAAACAAACAAACAATAAATCTCACTTTTAACTCAACTCCTGTGGTACTTTATACTTTCTCTGACCTTCTGCCAAAAATTAAATGTCTCCATAGTTATGATTCTTTGGGGCTGCAAAACTCGCAGACAACGGGGACAAAATTGGGGCCCTTAGAACACGCCAAGCGGGCCGTGGCAATTGGGAGAGAAGCCAATTCGCATTTGCACATTGTGGCACACTACATGGAGGGATTCTAAACTTCAAGTTCTCACAGATGCCTTTACTACGGGATGTTGCAAATAAAGAATGTGAAGTACAGCGGCTTTGATTTTCAGCTCGCGCCCAGAAGAGGCCCACAAGTCGCCCTGGAAGTATAAGGGTCTATTGTTTTTTGACCTTGAGACAGGGACCATGCCGAAAGAACTTCATTTGAAGGGGGTGCGCAATAACGTAAGAGACGATAAGGCAGAAAATTCAGAAACTAGACCGAGTTTCATTTTAGTTCAGTATAGGAAAAATCGTTGTCAAGAGCACAGTCGAATTTACAGACTGCATTACGCAGACACACAATGGAAATTTCAAATATAATGTGAGTAAATCTTTAGACGCTTTTATACCAGAATGAAGAATTAATGAATGGATGCATGAATAAATGAATGAATGAAGAGCTAGGAAAAGCAAGGAAAACGTGTTCGTAGTGGGCACATGGGCATGCAGGTCCACAGGTCTCACCGATCTCGGTCCTTGGCCCAGCCACTTTTCCCTGCACTGCCTACCTGCACTACGGGACTGTCTCTGTATCCTTCAGCCCCTTCTCCCGGCATTTACCTTGCACTTGTCACCAGCGGGCCCTATTAGTTATCTTGTATTCTACCAACCATGTACAGCACTTTTACCCCCCTCTCCCTTTTCCCTTGCGCGATCTGAAAGACACCTGGCCTAGTAGGATCGTTGTCTGTCTGCCCTTGTTCCCCCCTGCCTCGTCGCGCCTTGAAACACTTGTGTATAGGCGCGTTACAAATGCCATATCATATATCGTATCATTCCACACGCATGTAGACAAACTGTCGTTTCTCATTGTGTGTTGGCCTCGATTTATTTCGTTACTTTTCGCATTGATTTTAGAGCCGAACATACTCCATTGAACTATCCTTGCAAGCAAATAGTTTCTGATTGGCCATAATAAATAAAATACATTTTTTGTTTTCATAACAGGTATTTGATCCCGTTCTGCTACTGTCCTCGGTTTGAGACACCGGCAGATGGTTTTTTCAACAGACACCTGCAGCTTTGTGTGAACAACTGGAGCACACTGACAGTTTTATGGGACGATCGCCAAGGGCCCAAATGCCCTTACGCTGTACTAGTGGCTAGAAGCAACATATCAACCTTTACGATGGACTAGTGCCTAGTTGATGGAACAGCCTTGCGGTTCACCGTGCTTCCAAAGTGCTTCTTTTAACGAAAACCAACACCATGTGTACCATAAAGGAACAGCGCGTGACTCAATATAAACTTATACGGATTTGCGGATACAGATAAAAGAAAATAAATGGCTTTCGGAGTTCATATGGCAATTGCTGAATATTCTCTAAACATTTAATGTCAAATAAATGTACTTTACCAAATGTACCGTGTTGCTGTTTGATTTTAAAGTACAGTTTCATATTCCGAATTGTGGCGCGCTGTGTTGTGAGATGGTCTGTGTTGGTTTCCGGGTTCTGTGTGGAGTTGCGTAGAAGACGACTGGGCGCGTTTGCCTACGCAGCACAGTAACGTCACGGAGAGAGGCGGGGAATATTAATGTTTTGATAATGTCAGGCTCAGGGGCGGGGGATTTGATTTAGTGCCGCAGAAGCAGGTCAGCCAGGGCGATGCGGCAAGTGATAGGATTATCACAAAATGGCAGCTCCCTGGTGCCTGTTTTCGCGTGTGTTTAATGGACGAAAACTCGGGTAAGGTCCATAGGAATGTTTTCTAAAATCGAGCCACTTAGGCTTAAAAAAACATGGCCGACCCGTAGGGACAATAACAAATTTTACTGGACCATGCCTTTAAGCTGGTTGCAATATTCCTATGCTGCAGTAATACACACAATGGCAGACCTCAGAGCGTAGCAAAATTTAAAACTATGGCAGCAGGAATTAACATAATGGAAATTCTCTGAGCACAGCAAGATTTAAAACTATGGCAAGATTTCTTAGGTAGCAGGAATAAACACAGTGGCAAACCTCAAAATGCAGCAGGATTTGAATCGGTGGCAAATTTCCTATGCAGCAGGCATTAACACAAACTTCAGAGTGCGGCAAGCTTTAAAGCTAGGGGCAAACTTCAGTGCACAGTAGGATTCAAAGCAATGGCAGACTATGGCACATGACAAGATTCAATACAATGGCAAAATCAGGTGGTAGTAATACAGTAGTGGTAGGGTTGCCTGATTCTTACCACCTTACCTGGTTGCTGCAGGAGATGGTTTGGCAGGGCTCCCAGGGCGAACAGGTATAATTAGACAATGGAGGTGCCCTAAGGAGGTGCCCTTTGCCGTGGCCCTTGGCCCAGTGTCCGAGCAAGGCTGCCCTGGGATGGTCCTCAAAGTAAGACCGTTTCGTTCACGTGGCTCGCACAACTGTCCAATCTGGAGCACTGTGGGCAGGAGGGGGAGAGGAGAGTCTGAGCAATGGGCTGCGTGCTGGGAAGCACTGAACTAAAAATGGGGCCAAGCACGTGGAAAAAAACGGGTCAATGTGATAATGTCGCCATGCAAGAACAGCGCCTTTTTTTTGCAGAGACATTATCATAAGGAACATGCGGGGGACACCTATGACATTCTTTTTTTTAAAGGGAGCGAGGGACATCTCTGCAACCCCTGCTCCCATTTACCCCAGATATTGTCCCCATGTATGATGTCGCCTATGCGGTTTCCCAGTGACTATATGTATGACGACATTATATACGGGGACAATATTACCTGATACCAAAAGACACCAGAAGAGAGGCTTACCCTCATGATGGATGCAGTAGTAGCAACAGCACGCAAATGGGCTCATAACGTGCTATAGATGAGGGTATTGTGGTGAGTGGACAGTCTCTGGACCCCCTTTAATATTGTCACAAACCGCCATGCTAAGCCTAGCCTGTTTGTCAAACGGCTTAGGCTTCCCTTGTTCTTATGGCACAGGTGGCGGTTGCCGTAGTGCTTCAGGCAACGTTCTGGAAATATTTCATCTGCGTCCGCTCCCTCGCGTCGGGTAGGATCTGATGTTGCCATGGATACCCGACGCAAGGAGCCTATGCAACCCTGAGGAGCTTCCGGCTTCCAGATAAAAACGGAACGCTTCCGGGTATTGGTACTTCAAATTGAAGTTACACCGATCCCCTCTAGCTGTTCGTTCCTTTGCAGCTATTGTCCTCATCCTTTGTCTGGCTTCCCTAATTATTGTACCTTCCTTGCCGTCCCGCGGCACTATTCTTGCTTCTTCGCCGCCTTGCGGCTTACAGACACTTCCCATCTTGACATCCCGCAGCAAACACTGTTCTGCCTCACAGCTGTTCCGCGGCAATCAGTTCCTGCTTCTTCGCCGCCTGGCAGCATACAAACACTTACATCTTGCCATCCTGCTGCAGGTCTACTCTGCAATACTACTCTTCTGCGGCAAGCAGTCCCTCTCCTCCTTGCCGTCATCCTTGTTTTTGGACGTCAATACTTCTGCATATTTTGCTCACACTTCCTCAGCTCCCCAAAATGGCACTGTCAAAGATTGGGAGCATTAGGAGCAAAAAGGGGATCTTCTGCTTGAGGTCAAGGTCCTACCAACTGCCCCTCAAAGGTCTGGGTTCTGTGATTAGGCCCAGGGGAGGAGCTCTGATGTGGGTGCCACCAGGTGACCCCAGCTAGCCCTGGTTTGGCCTCCTGGAGGCACAGCTTATACTCCACACTGCAGCCTCCCCCATGCTCACCAGTCCAGTGTCTAAGCAGTTTTTCCCCCTCCAGGCCTTCCAGCTTTTCTCTGGCAACAATGGTCTCCCTCTGGCGTCTCGGCACCCTTCAGCATCCCCAGGTGGCACAAAATGCTGTTTTTGGCTGCTGCTTTTATACTCCCAGCTAGAGGTGATTGGAGTCAGGTGTGAGTAGGTGTCCCACCCTGCCTGACTCTGCCTGACCTCATTATCGGGACAACATGGAGACTGCCCATAGGAATCCATTGCTCATTGATTCCTATGGGTAATCCTCTTGACTCCCATCTGCCTCTTCTACGTCCGAGTACTTGGGTATTTCAATGGGGGAATGAGTTGTGATGTTCTACAAAAAAGGGATAAAAATGTTGTAGATTTTTGTCAGGAAAAGGGGGTTGAATGTAGGTTTGTTAAAAAGTGGATTTCAGTAGGGGAATGGGATTATGAAAGTTGTGGTGTTCTACAAAAATGGGATAAAAATGTTGTAGATTTTTGTCAGGAAAATGGGGTTGACTGTAGGGTTGTTGAAAAGTGGATTTCGAGGAAAGACGTAAATCTCATGTTGGAATTTAGGGATGGTCTTTGTTTTCCCTGATGATTTTGCCTTTTCCTTACAGAAAGATATTGGGGTATGATGGGACTCTGTTTACAATATCCCATGACAACTGAGTGGATGTCGGGGTAGGGGTGTATCGGAACGAGAGGAATACAATGCGTGTCTCCCATAGTCCCCAAGGACCCTCTGCCCAGGTGATCCTCCCTCGCTTGTCCGCCCCCCAGGTTTGGGATGCAAGAGCGATGGCCCTCTCCTGGCCACCCGAACAAAGTATCCCCAAGAATAACCTGGGAGAAACTCCTCAGGTTTCTCACAGTTACACTATCCTATGAGGAAGTTTGAGAGAAACGAAACAAACAAATATTTTAAAGTGAAGGCCAGAGAAGCCGCAGGTGTAAATAATAAACAAGACGGATTACGGCAAGAAAGGTTTAAGAAAACAAACAACTCCTAAGAAAGGACGCTTTCCAAGATTACCCAGAATATATTACCCCGAACCAAAGAATTCGACAAGGGCCAAAGAAAGTAATCCTGAACATTGAGGGGAAGGCAGCAGAGAAAGAATGTTATAAAGGGAAGGACAGAGAAGCTTCAGTAATAAATAATATACAAGACAGACTACGCCAAGAAAGGTTGAAGCCTAATTGTAAACAATACCTAGGAAAATAAACTTTCCGCGGTTACCCAGGGTTAGTACCAATCAAAGGATTCGACAAAGACCAAAGAAAGTAATCATTAAAGTGGAAAGGAAAACCAAAGTTTGCAAAGAAAACTACAGGAACTGGTACAGAAAGTTACAAGAGACTATTTTAAAAATTGAATATTAACAAGAAACAAGAAGACTAAGAAGAAAAGTGCAAGAAGAATTCATCAGGAGAAGGGAGTCATTCTGCTGACCATAGTTTGTTAGAATAGCAGTAGGGTCAGTTAGCATTCGTTTTGGACAGCAGATTTAGTAAAATAGGTAGGGAATACCGCATAGCGTCGCAGAAATTTAGGCCGTCTTCTTATTCTTGAATAAACATATGTTGGAAATGTCCTCAGAGTGTCCGCGTCCTCATTCTGACTCTCCACACCACATGCCCAACATATTGTTTGCCAAGAAACACAAGTGCCAAACAGCTGGAGTTAAAAGGAAGTTGCATTTCTTGTTGATTTAAATACTCTGCCGTCACTGATCATGGAAACTGTAATGCTACATGTAAAATTATATATTTTCACAAGCTAAATATTCTTCTGATTCAAATTTAACCAGAGGGCTTTTATTTTGTATTTGATTTATTTATATAGTTATGTTGAGGCAAAGCCTGCAGGCATCGGGTCGCTTGCCAACTCACTGGCCGTGTGCATCTTTCTACTTTTTGCTATTTCCAATTTACGAGTCAGGGTTAGTACCACAGGCTTGGCCTCGCCTCCCCAACTCTGCCGTTCACCCAGGAGGGTCGCTGGCATCCTTGAAACACAATGCAATCTTCACTTGTGTGATCTGGCCTTCTCCACATGTCTTTTGCAGCCTGTCGGTGCAACGACCTCCAGTAGGGAACTCATGGAGTTTTCGATCGCTGCTCTCGTCCCTAGGTCTGCTGCTCTGGCCCAGTAGGTATGCCTTCGTTCTGGAAGTTTTGCTCGTACTCGTGTTCCGCCTTGCTCAGAGTGTGTCTTTAGGTGATGCCTTTTATTCCTGTGAGGAGAGCGGCATTTAGAGTAAAGTACCTGATTTTGCCTGACTCGATTAACGGGACATGCCCAATACGATGTGAGAGAGTTAGTCTTGTGACTCTGTCACCCTCTTGTTCAGCCCAGGTTTTGTGTAAAAAAAAAGGGGTGGGGGGATGGGACTTCGGAAGATCACATAAACAAAACAGGGGGGAATACTACGTATCGCCATCAGCTGCCTCACCCCCACTCCCCGGAGTCCCCTCACCCAGGTAATCCTCCTGCACTGTTCCACCCCCAGGAACTGGATCCAAAAGCGATGGTCGTGTCCTGGCCACCTGGATGACATGTCCCCGAGGACTAGCGGGTAAGATATCCTTTGGTTTCTCACACAAAGGAATGGAGACTTGTATAAAGGTTTAAGGAAAAGGCTTTTATTTGGTCCAAACATAGAGAGCGGTAGAGTAAGAATAAACAAATAGATAAGGCTCTAAGAAAGGGTGTGAGGGTTCAGGACTAACCAAAAGAGGTTGCAAATAATGTTTATAGAGACTGGAGATGGGGTCATGGTAGGATCATCATCTTAAGTCCCAAAGATGTATTAGGCAATAGTTTTTTAGTCAGAATGAACTCTCTTGACTAGTATATTAAGTCAATCACGTTTGTCAAAGTTGTGGGGTATCTGGAACCCCTACTTGCAGCTGTCCACAAACAGTGACGCTCCTGGGTAGTGGTTGCCTGATTTGCCAATGACAGTTGTAAGGGATCAAGCGTAAGACTCGGACACAGAGGCATTATGGTGATTTATAAAAACATGTATTGATAAAATAAGAGGGTTTGGGAAATTCTACCTACCCCTTACTCTAGGAGGGGTTTCCCTGCCTCAAAAAAATGAAGGAACTTCCATGTCAGAATGTCCAAAACAACATGTTCTCTGTCCGTCCTGTGTCCAAAATCCTAACTTGACCCTCACACACTAAATTCAATACAACATGAAACGGAAAATCTCTTTTAGCCGATCACCTGCAGCTCCTTTCCAAAGTTCCAACATAAAGTTCAAAGTGTAAAAGAAGCCAACAAAGTTCTACCAGTTAAAGGGGTTTTCCCCTTCCCCTGGATTTCTCTATGTTCTCGAAGTTATTCACTTTCACATTACTACACTCCACAATCTCAAGGGGGATGTCTCTTCCCCTGTGTTTCACACAGTTCATCAACTCAAGATATACAAATTCTCTATTGATCTTCTTTTGGGTAATACCATTGCACCATGTAAAGGGGTATGGCCCCTCCCTTGAGATTTTCACAGTTCCACAATTCACAGGCTCAAGGAGTATGCCTCTGCCCCTGAGCTTTATTACCTTTTCCACAGTTCAGTTTCGCAGATCCACAATTCAAAGCTTCCATGCTTATGCTTCTTCCCCTGAAGTTTGTTAGCTTTCCACAGTTTACAGTTTTCAGTTTCACATTTCAAGGGCTAACGTGGTATGCTTTTTCACCTGAGCTTTATTGACTTTTCACAATTCACAGCTCCTTTCCAAAGTTCCAACATAAAGTTCAAAGTGTAAAAGAAACCAACAAAGTTCTACCTGTTAAAGGGGGTTTTACCCTTCCCCTGGATTTTCCTATGTTCTCAAAGTTACTCATTTTCACATTACCATACTACACAATCTCACGGGGGATGTCTCTTCCCCTGAGATTCCTCAGGTTTACACAGTTCATCAACTCAAGATATATGATTTCTCTCTTGATCTTCTTTTGGGTTACACCATTCCACAATCTAAAGGGGTATGACCCTTCCCTTCAGATTTTTACAGTTCCACAATTTACAGGCTCAAGGAGTATGCCACTGCCCCTAAGCTTACTTAGCTTTTCCACAGTTCAGTTTCGTAGTTCCACAATTCACAGCTTCCAGGCATATGCTTCTTCCCCTGAGCTTTCTTGACTTTCCCACAGTTTACAGACTTTACAGTTTCACAATTCACAGCTTTAAGGGGTATGCTTCTTCCCCCGTGTTTCCCTGAATTCTCCAGTTTACAGACTTCACAATTCACAGACTCAAGGGGTATTCTTCGTCCCCTGAGCTTTCTTGACTTTTCCCACAGCAAAAAGGGGACGGAGGCTCCCTTCCCTTAGATTCCACACATTTGGAAAACTACTTGCCCCCTTTTCCAAATTTAGCCATCTTGATTGGGTGTGGGACCCAAACTCGCTGTATGCCTAGTCTGCTCTCCTGCCAGGACTTTCTTAATTGGTTCAGTATTAGGGTGCGGGTCCCCGACTTGTACTTCTCATCAGTAATCACCTTCTCTTTTATATAGTTCCAAGATTCTTTAATTATACTTTTCATATATTGGGTCAGCGACCACTGTGAGAAACCAAAGGGTGTCTCACCCGCTAGTCCTCAGAGACTTTTCTTCCAGGGGGCCAGGACACAGCCATCACTTTTGGATCCAGTTCCTGGGGGTGGACCAGTGCGGGAGGATCACCTGGCTGAGCGGGCTTCGGGGAGTGGGGTGAGGCAACTGATGGCGAGACGCGGTATTCCCCCCTCTTTTGTTCATCTGATCCATCCTATTTTTTAGGATCTTCCGAAGTCCCAAACCCCCGCCCCTTGTTTTTTATACAAATACTGGCCCGAGGAAGAGGGTGACTGAGAGTAACCAGACTAACTCTCTCACATCGTATTGGACATGTCCCGTTAATCGGGTCAGGCAAATTCAGGCACTTTACTCAAAGTGCATACCCCTAATACCAATTAGCTCTCCTCACATGAATA
Organism: Ambystoma mexicanum; assembly: GCF_040938575.1. Taxonomy (NCBI): domain Eukaryota; kingdom Metazoa; phylum Chordata; class Amphibia; order Caudata; family Ambystomatidae; genus Ambystoma; species Ambystoma mexicanum. Next base: position 340,855,689 of record NC_090921.1, on the reverse strand, counting down.
AAAAGCAACACCTAAAGACACACTCTGAGCAAGGCAGAACACACATACGAGCAGAACTTCCGGGACAAAGGTACACCTACTGGAGCAGAGCAACGGACCTAGGGACGAGAGCAGCGGTTGAAAACCCTAGGAGTTCACTACTGGAGGTTGTTGCCCCCGACAGGCCGCGAAAGACACGTGGAGAAGGCCCAATCCCACAAGTGACGGTTGCATTGTGTTTCAAGGATGCCAGCGACCCTCGAGAGTGAACGGCAGAGCTGGGGAGGCAAGGCCAAGCCTGTGGTACTAACCTTGACTCTTAAATAGGAAATAGAAAAAAGAAGAAAGAGACATACACAGCCGGTGAGTTGGCAAGCGACCTGAGAAACTGATGTGTGTTAAAGCAAATAAAGTAGCAACATTATATCGCAAGTGATGGCTGCACATGTGTGAGTGAGACGCGAAGAAAGGCAGACCTGTGAGTGAACTTTGAAACATGGACACCTGTGAGATCAGCGATGCTAAGTGACAGAGTGGTCCAGTGAAAGGAAGCAGCCCTCTTGAAAGTCTCAGTAAAATGTACATTGTTCGAAGAAATAAAGCAGATGAACAGAAAAAGTGAGGTAAGCAAGAGTAAGCATGAAATTTGAGTCAAAGTGGTCCTGCAGTGGTCTGTAAAGAAAGCCACGCACATTGGAAAGTCTTCGACGTCCAGAGTGGTCCGAGCACGACAGAGGGAGACCTGAAGCATAATAAGCTTGCGGAAGGGAGCACCCTTCAAAGTTTGTGTTGAACTTTGACGTGAGAGGTCTGAGCCCAACAGATGGGGACCTAAGTGTAATGGTTGTTGAAAGGTCTGAGGCCGGCAGAGGAGGACCTTTTGAACTCTGTGTTGAAGTACTATTTTTGAAAGACAAGAAAAGAGACTTTGCATGGATTGTGTCCTCCAATTTATTCCTCATCTTAGATATATTCGTCCAGCTTTAGCTGCTTTGGAAAAATGGTCTCAGCAGAGGGTGCCGTGCATCAATGTCATTGAGTCGAAGGCCTCCGTCGAGGGTACCATCATCGGGTATACAAGTAGCATGCGTGTAAAGACTGGAGGGGGGGTCTGTACTTCTGCTCACTATATGGTAGAGGAGAGGCACAGAGGACCCCAGCCAAGATTCTCTATAAGGTAGCAATGGACGAGCAATCAAGGCCTAGCTTCTCAGGAGGTGATGCAGGCTGGTTCTTAAGTACAGTGTAGTCCCCAAGCCCCCACAAAGGAATGTCCACACACTGTATTACTGTAAACACAGTCTTTATATAATTAATATACAAAGGTATGTACACTATCACAATAACTCACTTTGTACTCAGAAGTCAACAATGGTAAATATCTACATTTCTAAAGTGGTACCTCCAATATTATCAGATCTCATTAAAGGGCATCAACTATACTGTCAGAATGTCACACAGATCAATAACAATGAAACCAGCAATAGAGATAGGAAAAAAAGCAAGATGGTTGAAACAATAGGCAGAATTCTGGCCCCTACCAATAGGCACAGTTCTGTGTGGAGATCCCCCCACCTGGGCAACCTATAAAATAAAGATATAGCACTAGCCCAGTCCATATATTGCTCAATAGTCTTATTCTCTCCTGTAATGTTTTTACCCCCCCAATGTACCTGGTGGAGTAGAGTTCTTCGAAGAAGCATCGAGGGATCCTTCTTGAGCGACTCCCTTTAAAGCAGGAGTCACAGATCGTCAAGAGGCGCCGAAGAAGGAGAACTTGGCGTCAATGAGAAGTTCGAGGGTGCCAAGACCATGGTGTCGATCCAGGCGGTGCTCATCGGCGACGTCCTGCGAGGATCCGGTGTGCGGGGCACCTCGGCGTTTGATAGTTCTGGACCACAGAGAGTTTCAGAAGAACTGTGGCCCGACAAGGGAGTCGAGTCGTTGAAGTCTTTGTGGCCTTCAGGTGGCGGGAAACCCACCGGCGGATTTTCCTCGGCGCGTCAGCGGCCTTGACTTTCTCCGGCAGGATAAGGCGGTCGTCGGTACAGACAAGAGAGTCCTTCAATTCAATACTTAGGCAAAGAAGCGGGCGGCTCCGGTTGTCGGCGGCACGGCATCAAGCGGTCCCCTCTTCTGGGGCAACACGGCTTCGACGGGCCTCCAGCGGTTTCACAAACCTGCGAACCCTGGTCGACGGCAATGGACTTCGACAGTGGCGAAGTCCAGGTGCTTCACTTCGTTCTCCTCAGCGGTCCCCGTCTCCGGTCGGCAGCCTTTCGAGGGTCTGACTGCCAGGGAGCTTCGGCGAAGGTTAGCAGTGCTCGATGATCCCTCGGAGCATGGGAAGAGGGTGCCTTACCAGGTCCTCTCTCGGATCAGTCTTCGACGGATTTGGCAGCTTTCAGATCAGGTCGAAGCAAATGCAACAGCAAGTCTTCTACTTCTAGTTGGGCGTCGAGGATCAGCAGTTCCAGTTACTCTTCAAGTGTAGACACAGCTTCTGAACAATTTCCAGTGGTGAGCGGTCCCCAGATATACATTCCTGTCTCTCATCCACACTGCTGGGTCACTCTCAGCAGCCAATCATACAGAAGAGCATGCATGCATGCAGTCAGCCAATCAGGCACACAGTGCATTCAGGCCATCCTCCTCCCTCTCAGACACTCACAACAAGGAATGTGGATTGGGACAAGTACCCGGCCATTCAACACTGCATTCAGGCCAGTTTCGGGCAGGGCTGCCTCAGTCTTTGTCTCTCATCCCAGAAACCAGACAGCCACAACAAGAAGTGCATATTGATCACACACTCCATTCACCCAGGTCCCACCCACAGGGTGTACCCACAACATATAGTCACTGGGAAGGCTCCAGCCAGTCTGGACTGGACTTCAAAACAACACCACATATGGAACTTCCACCCAACAGCCAGTCAGGTGGAAGGGACAGAGTCAGGGCTTCCCAGGACTTTGGGAAAACAAGGTAACAGGCAATAGAAAGCAAGAGGCCAGAGGGGCCCTCTTGTTTTCTATCAGGAATCAACTGATTCCAATGGCAGGGCCTGGGTATCCCAAAATAGAGGCTACTCAGAGCACCTGTCAAATTCAGCATGGAGCTGCCACCAGCCCATACCCTGCTCTGTGGGCCACCCACAGGTGCCCAAAAACATACACTAGGGGCACAGGGTTGTACCCCCACCTATGGGTGCCATAAGGGTATCCCATGGGTCTGTACAGCAAACCAAAAACAGGAAGAGCTGCACTGCCAGGAGTCCTACATGGATTACTGGGCAGAAAACAATACGGAACACCATGAAAAAGGACTACAGGACAAGGACAGGGAGGCCCTGTCCCTCTAATGCATTTCCATCATCACAACGCGCGGGGCCCGTTGGCCTCAGTTCCGTTTCTCCGCAGTATGTGTTGCTTCGGAGACTCAGCACCCCTCGTTAGTTCTGTGACACAGTTATTGTGAAGAAGATATTCGAGATGTCCTTATCGTCGACCCTGACTACCCTGCGTCCGGGGTTCAAGAAATATAAAACCTGCGGTTCCAAAATGTCAGTCACAAATCCGCACCGAGAAAACTACAGGTAGGTCGAAAACCCGACCCAAAAGCCTCAAGCATCGAGTCGAGATCCCATGAGGCGAAATCTCCTCGACGCAAAAGGTGAAAACATAGGTCTAGGTTCCGAAGTGGTTCACACCACTCTTCGTCTTCGATGAAAAAGTCTAAAAAGAGACGCCCCCGGTCCCCTTCCACCTCGTCTTCGGACGAATCCCCCAAGAAAATGAAATGCCCCACAAAACATTCTTCCTCCGAAGAATGGGAAGCATTTAAAGTTAAAATGATGGAGGTTTTTGAAAAGGCTAAGCCTTGGTCCACGCCTTCTTCGGAAGCCGGCCGAGAGCATTACCGTCCCGACACTCGCGCGCCCTCGAGCCCGGGTGATCGAAGGAGGAAAGATCAGGGACCTTCCAGGACCCTGAGTGATAAAGATCGCTCGAGTTGACCATTCGAGGTCATCGACGCCGTCCGGAACCCAACACACCTCAAAGGACGAGCCTTCAAAGAGCGTCTCGATGCCCTCGAAGCCTGCTTGTCGACGCCTGCTATTTCGTTGACGCCTTTGTCGACGTCGAACCCGAAGCCTTCGGTGCCAAAAGTTTCAAAGGCTCCAGTTCAGCCAGAAACTGACAAAATAGCAGCAAAAGAAAAAGCTGCAAAGACTACAAAACACTGTAACAGCTCCTCCAAATAAATGTATAAACCTCTACCAAGGAAGGAATATTTTAAATCCTTGATTTCAATGTTTGAAGAACAATAAAGGTCTGAGGAGGAGGATGTTCCTTTTGGCCTAGAGTATGGCACCCGTAATGTCCCAGAATATCTAATTTCTGAGGAAGTCAGAATGAGGGATTTAGTGGAAACCTTGCATAACGCAAGTGGAATTGACACCTCACCTGAGACAGATTTTGGCAGACCAGAACCATGGGAACAACATGCCAGTCACTCATACAGACAACTGATGACAAATGTGGTGGATTATTTAGGATGGGCTAAACCACCAACTTAGTTCATCCAGGATGACTTGACTGACCTATTGGATCATGGCCCCACCGAAGATCCGATTTTACCCTTCCATGTAGCCTTACAGAATAGGGTGTCCAAAAAATGTGAATAAGTACCTCACTTCAAAATCCCGCCCTTCCAGTAGAGACCCTGGCTATCTGTCCAAACACCCTACTCCTGAGAGTCTGGTGGTCCAGGCAGTCACAGCTTCTAACAAGGTGGCGTACCCTTCCATCCCTCCGGATAGGAACAACAAGCGTGTGGATGGTTGGGCATGCAAGGTATTTTCAGCTGGGTGTATGGCATTAAAATCGGCTAACTCCACATGTGCCTTGGCAACATTTGCGTACACTCTTTGGGAGTGGATTGCAATGGCGGCAGAGCACATACCAGAAGGGGAAGAAAGGGAATGATTCCAAGCCATCGTTCGAGATGAAAGAAAGCCATGCAGGAATCCCTTCAGTCTGGATTGGACACTGCAGATAGCGTGAGCAGGTCCATGGCCTCTAGTACAGTAATACACAGATATGCGTGGTTGCGAAAGTCGGGTTTCGCACCAGACGTGGAAAACCGTCTTTTGAAAATGCCTTTTGACGGGTCTCACCGTTTCGGAAACAAGGCTGACGAGAACCTTAAGAGGTTGCAGACCTCAAAAGCAGCAGCCAAAAATTTAGGAGCTGCTATTAGGCAACCTCAGCCTTTTCATGCATCAGGACAATCTTGGAGGGGACGATCCTATCATTATTACTACTCATATGGAAAGGCGAGAGGAATGGCCAGTCAAAGAGGCCAGAGAAAACCCACTCGTGGTGGACGAGGTAAACGTGCTAAGCCAGCCCCAGCTGCAGCCTCTTTGCCTTCAGCAGCTGCAGCAACCGCCACAAAACCACTTTGAGGACTTGCAGCACAAGACACCTGTAGGAGGCAGGCTGTCACAGCATCTGCAAGAATGGCGAGCCATTACTTCAGATGTTTGGGCTCTAGAAATAATAGCCTACGGTTACTGCCTTCCTTTTATAATGCATCCGCAAAGCAATCCACCGGAGAGACACTCTTTGAAGCTTCCAGACCTGCTCCTACAGCAGTAAGTTTTAACCCTGCTAGAGAAAGGTGCTGTAGAACCAGTACCTGTAGCGGAGAGGAACTAGGGATGGTACTTCCCATATTTTTTGATCCCCAAAAAGGACGTAGGACTGTGATCCATCTTGGACATAAGAGGCTTGAACTAGCGCCCCAGGAAGGACAAATTCAAGATGGTTACTCTTTCTCAGATTCTTCAGGCCCTTCAACTTCAGGATTGATTGGTGCCATTGGACCTTCAGGGTGCTTATTTTCCTGTGCCAATCCATCTCAAGCACAGAAAATACCTGAGGTTTGTGGTTGGCGACTTGAATTATCAGTTTCGAGTCCTGCCATTCGGGTTGACCTCCGCCCCGAGGGTCTTCATCAAGTTGATGGCAGTGGTGGCAGCGCACCTCAGGAGAGGGGGGGATTCATGTCTATCCCTACCTGGACAATTGGTTGATCATTATTATTATTATTATTATCAGGGCGCATTCTGCCGAGCAAGCCCTGAATCATCTGAAAGTCACCTGCCACTTCCTCCACAGACTGGGCTTCACCCTCAATTTCAAGAAGTCACAAATGACACATTCTCAACAGCTCCAGTACATAGGGGCTGTACTAGACACATCCTTGGGAAAGAGCTTGCATCCCAAGTCGAGGGCTCAAGACATACTTCAGATGGTTTCCAAATTCCAAAATGCCCAAAACCTCCAGGATACGACTTGTTGAGGTTGCTTGCCCTCATGGCATCCTGCATTTTCCTAGTGCCAGAAGCACACCTGAGGATGAGATCCCTTCAATGGGCTCTAAAGACTCAATGGTCCCAATTCTCAGGTCAAATGACAGATCTCCTTCAGATTCCGAACAAGGTTCGGCAGGATCTTCTGTGGTGGACTTTCACAGAGAACATCCTAAAAGGAGAACATTTTTGGCAACCATGGCCGGAGATTACAGTAGTGACTGACCCCTCACTTATGGGGTTGGGAGCTCATGCCAACGATCTGACAATCAGCAGTCGTTGGTCTCCATCGGAGTCCAAACTACACATCAACCTTTTAGAGCTGAGAGCAATCAGACTAGCGCTGAAGACTTTTCTGCTATCTGTCAGGGGAAAAAATTCCTGATAATGACAGACAACACAGTGGCCATGCATTACCTAAACAAAAGAGGAGGTGTAGGGTCACTACCTCTGTGCAGAGAGGCAATGCAGCTCTGATATTGGGTAATTCAGGAAGGAATGTCCTTAGCAGTTCATTTAGCCGGGGAGAAGAATATGAGGGCGGACGCTCTGAGCAGGCAGAGTACTGTGTCCCACGAGTGGGAACTGGCTCAGGAAGTCCTGGATAACCCCTCAAGTAGACCTGTTTGCGACCTGAATCAACCGGAAGTGCATCATTTCTCAAGTCATCAGGAGGCTAAGACGGTTCAAAAACCACATGATCGTAATTGCCCCGGATTGGGCCAGGAGAATGTGGTACCCGGATCTTCTAGATATGTCCATCTGCCTTCCGTTACGTCTTCCTCAGAAAGAGGACATTCTCTCACAAAAGGAGGGCCATGTTCTCCATTCAGAGGTCAGGACTCTCAACCTGCATGCTTGGTATCTGAAAGGCTGAGATACAAGGATTGAGACCTTCCGGGTGACGTCATGGAGGTGTTGCTTTTGGCGAGAAGGCCAGCAACAAAATATTTGTACCGTTGCCGCTGGAAGAAGTTTTGCAACTGGTGCAGGGAAAAGAATGTTGATCCTTTTCTGTGTCCTTTTCCAGAAGTATTATCCTTCCTCTTATCATTGGGACATAGAGGTCTCAATGTTGGGACCATTAAAGTTTATCAGCCGGTCAAGTGGCACAGCGAGTAGAGCGCTCGCTTTGACATCAGTGCAGAACCTGCGAACGCAGGTTCGAATCCCAGCAGCGCCAAACTCAGCGTTTCATCCTTCCGAGGTCGATAAATGAGCACCACACACCGTGGGTAATAATAAGCAGCGCTCAGATACCTAAGGGTTCGTAGCGCTATATAAATGCCAAATTATTATTATCTTGCTGCACTTTCCATTTTCAAGCGCTCTTCAGAAGAATGTGCCTATTTTGAAATTCCTTTGATGGTATAATTCTTAAAGGCACTCACCAATGTGTTCCTCCCTCTTCTTTCCAAGTCTCAGTTTGGGACCTTAATCTGGTTGTAAGGTTTTTGATGTGTGCCCCATTTGAACCTTTGCACACATGCCATTTAAGATTACTAACATTGAAAAACGTTTTCTTGGTTGCTTTAACATCTGCACGAAGAGTGAGCGAGTTGCAGGCAGTGTCTTCTGGGCCACCCTATACTGTGTTCCCCAAGGACAGAATTGTATTGAGGGTTAAACCCTCGTTCTTACCTAAAGTTCGTCTGATTTCCATTTAAATCAGAAGATCATTCTGCCCGCATTCTATCCTCTACCTCATCCCAGCAAGAAGGAGGAAAGATTGCACAGGTTGGACGCGAGAAGAGCTCTAAGCTTTTACATTTATAGGCTCTCCAAGCTTAGAGTGGATAATCAACTTTTCATTGGCTACACCGGAAGGAAGTTGGGTCAATTGGTGTCAAAACAAACCCTATCACGTTGGATTGTGCTTTGCATTTCAGAATGCTACAGATTGGTGGGCAAAGATCCACCAGAAGGCTTGAGCACCCATTCAACCAGAGGCATAGCCTCTTCGACAGCCCTTCAAAGAGATGTTCCCATAAAATCTATTTGTGAAGCAGCGACTTGGTCTTTGCTGCACACTTTTTCTAAATTCTATAATCTGGATGCTGCCCACTCTAAAGAGCTTGCTTTTGGTAAAGCAGTCCTGTATTCAGCTATATAATATTAAAAATCTACTCCCTCCTCCAAAGAACTTTTACACTGCTTTGGGAGTCTATCTAAAATGAGGAATACGTTGGAGGAAACAATCCATTCGAAGAACAAGTTACTTACCAACTGGTAACGTTCTTTCGAGTGGATGATCCTCCAACGTATTCCTCATCGGCCTCCCATCCTACCCCTCTGTAGATTTCCGATGTTATTACCACCTCAACTCTCGCAGGGCTGACACCTGGCTACCTACACTATCTATACAGCAGAGCAAGAGGGGAAAAACAGAACTGAGGCCAACGGGAGCCGCGTGTGCTACTTGTATACCCAATGACGTCACCCTCGACGGAGGCCTTTGAGGGACCTCGACTCAACGACATCGACGCATGGCACCTTCTGCCGAGAAAACATTCCAAAGCAGCTAAAGCTGGACGAATATATCTAAGATGAGGAATACGTTGGAGGAACATCCAGTCAAAAGAACGTTACCCGTTGATAAGTAACTTGTTCTTTAACATGGAAAGTCAGACGGGCCTCGATCCATGCTGGAACTGTTTATAGTGTTGGAGACCGAGCCAGTGTGTGTCATCCAGCCTACAGGGACAGCCTTACTCCGTGAGGTCTAACGTGGGGAGGAGAGTTGGTTCAACCACATTTATTCTTTTGAACACTGGTTTTTCCAATGCATGTGTTTCTCCTTTTGTTAGCATAGGCCATTTTCATTTGATGGACTCCACTAGTACTGTTTTGTTTATCGTTTGATGGCCGAGACTACTCCCATCTTATTTATAGGGCACTGCAGGAGTTTCACCAGTCCCAACATTTTCAATAAAGGTTTTACAAATTACATCCATTGTGTCAGTGTCATACTTGTGATACCATGCCTCCCCAGCATATGGTGTCAGGGTTTGGGATCTGACTCAATTGATAAAAATTGAGAACCCATGCTGGTAATTGTCATCCCACCAGAAATAGAGAATAGGATTGAAGTCCTTGAATCTGAGCGAATATGCACCATTAAGGAGACCTTATTCTCTCAACTTCAAATCCCAGTTAGCCAACAGGATTTGTTTTTCAGAACCGAGATGCTACTAGACACCCTACCAATAGCCCATTATCAAATACAACAGTGGCACCAAATAGTCTTAAAAATAAGATCCTCCCATATATTTATTAGACCTAGTGCCGTAAACCCACCTTTTCCGAAACGTTTGTTTTCAGTGTCAAAAGCCCTTCATCAAGGTCAAGTTAGGAAGAATCAGACGACTTTGAAACCTTCTCTGAAGAGGTTGAGACCCTTTTCTTCTCAGAGTCCGAAAGCCCAACAGAGGGAACCCTTACGCCTTCTGAAAACATGACCGATATTGAAGCAGTCGTAGCTCAACTGGCTGCCCGTCAGATTCAGGCAGTTGCTCGCCTTCAAGAAAACTTGACGAGGTTAGTCGAATTACAAGCAATACCCCAAGGGATATTACAACCCTACCAGGAAGCAGAAGACTTAGGGAATTTCTTTTTGAATTTCGAACGATTAGCTGAACAACTGGGATGTGGAGAAAATTTTAAAAAATGCTACTTGGGACCACTGCTAAAAGGTGAGTTACAAACCGCCTATCAGTTGCTTAATCTATAACCTTGGGAGCTACTTTCATATCCATCAAGGAAGGATTCCTTAAAAGAGTAGGTCAGACCAGTAATTTGTATCGACAAAAACTAAGTTCCATCAGATTAAACTCCGGTGAGAACCCCATGGAAGTAGGACAACGAATTAAAAACACTGTCTTCCTGTGGGTCGGTAATAAAACTCTGAAGGAGTTAGTAGAAATGATCATCTTGGAAGAGTTTATCAATTTGTTTCCTAATGTTCTACAGAAAGCCGTATTACAATTAAATCGGCCCACTCTTAGCCCGGTTATTTAGTCTGCCCAAAATCATTCAGACACAGTAAAACATTTCCATTCCTTCCATAAAAATGAAGATAGAAAAGATCAAAAACCACCCTACCGCTCACAAAACCTGACATTAGAACGAGGAGGACTCTCTAAAACCCGAGAGTGGACCCCGAAAGAAAAGGTAGAAATAAAAAAAAACTGACACTAGGATTATAGAAAAACTAAGGAGATAAGAACCCAGAGGGACTAAACCAGTGGTCTTCTAAGTTTTTATGCCAAGGCCCCCCCTATATTGTGCGGGACCCCCCTGCCCTTCCCCTCTGTGTTGGTGTTATTTTATTTTATAGAGAGGGCTGCAGAATGCGTGGTGCCATAATTTTGAAGGGATATGTTGTTGGGGAGACATTCCAAGACAGTGGACAATGTCTTCCAATCCAAGCATGGAAACGAAAATTCTCCAGTAAGGCTTTTATTTTCTCAAAATACATTTCTATTTGTATATTCAGCAGAAGGCAATTTGATTCCAGCCTTGTGCAGTATTTCGTTTTCAGTACACCCAGTGTTAAAAAGCCTATTTCGCACAAGTAGGAAGGCCCAAAGGGTAAGAGAGACTGTATATCAGACGTTGCCAATGTAGGATACTCCAGGATTTCCTTCAGCCAAATGTCACGTACTGCAATGTTCCTAAATTCAGATTGCAGGGTTAGAAACAAATATTCTTCCCTGGACCACTGGTGCCCCAGAAGTTGATTCGTCACAGGGAAAGGGGATGGCCTCACCCTGCAAAAACAACTATATCCTGTCACAAAATTCACAGGCAGGTGCAATATTTCTGTGGTTAAGCACCCTACCATAGTCGTGCACTGACTCTAGCTGCTTTCCAAGCCTCACACTTGCTGTGTCCACTGGCACAGCCTTAATACTCAAGTGTTCTCTTTACCCATCTGCGAAGCACCAAAACACTTTACAGGCTGCGCTATATTGTACCTTGTGCTTGGGGTGTAGACGCAAGCAGGAGTGAGTCATGCTATGCCTAAGGCGTGTTGCTACAATAAGGCAGGTGTCTGCACCCGTTCACCCTCCAGATGTTTTGGACTTCAACTCCCATCAGCCCTACTCAGCACAGTCAATGGTGAAAGGTCATACAATCCATAGTCCAATACATCGGGAAAGCCACAGCTCACAGACAAAAGCAATAAGGCAAGTCCGGATTTCTGCATAAGGTGCCAGACGGGCCGTTAAGCCATAAAGTCTTGCTGGCTGGGTGCCACAACAGAATATTTCCTGCAGTCGCACACATCTATGCACTGGCCCTTCTTTGGCCCAATGAGTTATCTTCTATGGTGATACCATGATAACATCTTGCTATTTTGTTTACATGACAGCAAAATGGAAAGTTGTTGACTGGAAGTGTTTTCAATTCATCATAACCACTGGCATTGATCAGGGAAACCTTTCAGACCTTTGCTTTTCAGCCTGCCGGTATAGACAGGTAAAAGCTACACATGAATCATGCCTGGTCCCACCAGGAAAGGGCCAATCCAGCCCAAGGTACAAGGGCACATCCCTAGTACATGAGACCACAAGCAACAGCAGACATGTTTCGGCTATACTGGGCATTGTCAGTGAGGTGTTGGTTGGGCCACTATGCACAGCAGGCTCGGAGACACATCTGGGCATACCATCGCACTCGGTGTGACATTGACAAAACTGAAGGCTGACGACTGCAAGTTTTTCAATTGATCATAACCACTGGCTTTGCTTTGGGCATCCCTCCAGACTTTTTCTTTTCATCCTTCGGCCTGCCAAGCCATTACATAAGGAGAAAGACCATATGCAAGTTAGCCTTGGTCCCGCATCAAAAGGGGCAGTCCGGTCCACACTGCTAGGGCAAAACCCTTATGCACAAGACCACAATCGACCCCAGGCATTCTTCAGCCATAGTGGGTATGATACACAATGATTTCACTTCCTTCCTGTAGTGACATCTACCTTAAAATGAATTAATGGTGCATGTATATGCATAGGAAGAATAAGAGGCCCCTTAATCTAGTCTGCCCAATATAATAACTCGGTATGCCTATATTGTTTCGATATAGTTTGCATTATTTTCTGCACATGTGTATGCCTTTCCCCTTGATCGTTGTGCCAATTTCCTGAGATTGAGTCAAATACAAACAAACAAGTGGAAATAGTGTTCCCATATTTTGCTTATTTTCTTTTGCTGTTTCCATTGTCCAGGCTATTATTGTGTATGAGCCAGAGCAGCGAACAGGTATATCTGTTTTCCATGGTGTAAAAAAACATTTTTTGCAGTATGATTTTTCAGGAACAAAGAGACACAGCCATACGCTCTCCTTTGTTGTAATCAAAACCTTAACCAAAACCTTATCCCTCGCACTTCCAATCACTACTAACGTACATCACCATAGCTTTATTGCTTGGAAGGGATTAAGTCTTTGGAACGTCAACAGTGCCATTCATTGTTCTGCCCCAGCCCATTATTTTAAATCAGTCCAATTGAACGTATTAAAGATAGATAAATAGAGTTAAAAGCATAGCATGTCTGTCCTCAGGCCCCATTAGGAGACTATTCATGAAGACAAAAGAAAAAGTACACACCTTCTTTTGCCGAGATGACTAGTCATCACGGCAAAAGAAAGTGTGCTTTTTTCTTTTGTCTTCCTAAATAGGTTCTTAATGGAGCCTGAGGCCTCACAAAGGCCCGGCCCCTTCGCACTAATCATGTGTGGTAGGGGCCATGGATCGGGCTGCTGCTTGTTGATGAAGCAGCAGACCGTTCGTTTTGTTTTATTTTTCTTTTCAGGCTGTGGATGCGCGCCCACCAGAGCATGAGACTGCAGCCCACCAGAGGGGTGCGCCCCACAGATTGAATAATGCTGGACTAAACCATCACCACCCATCTGCTTCTAATATAGGGAGACAGGTCATTTAGCTCGGTATTGTCCCAAAAATCAAAAGGAGGAGCCTATGGAAAAAGGATGATATGATATGGCATTTGTAACGCACCTATACACAAGTGTTTCAAGGGATGCCTAAGGGTACAGGAATCGGAAGAACAAGGAGGATCTACAAAGCTTTAGCATATGTTTATGCCGATCCTCAGTGGATTTTACATATGAAAGAGCTCTGGTGAATGGGAGAGTAGTGAAAGCATTAGTTGATTCTGGCAGTAAACAGATAACCATACGAGCCGATTTGGTCACTTCAGCAGATCTAGAACACGCAACCATGGTTAGCGTCAATTTTGTACACAGAGATAACGAGATCTATCCCTGAGTACCAACGTACATTAATATCAGAGGGGAAACCCGGCTAGTATCATCGGCCATTATCCCGGGACTTCCGGAAGAGGTTACTATAGGAAGAGACTTTCAAGAATTGACCACCCTTCTTCAAGAGCCTCCATTTCCATCAAGAGAATTTACACCACAAGATCAGTGTCAATCTGATTTCTATTCCCAGACCTCCCCGGTATGGGAATGGACGGAAACAACCCTCATAAAGACATTAGTTGTGTCAAATCTCCTCAATCCTAGTCTGTGTGCTACTCACAGGGAACTAAGGTTAACATCCAGCCCCTACCAGCGCAAAGAGAAATTACGTGGATATGCAGAAGTCCGTTGATAAAGTTTCCACTTGTCCTCTCCAGAATCTTCAGACAAGAGAACTTCGGAGAAGAACAAACCTATCCACCTTGCATAGGGGAGGGGTATGCGAGAAACCAAAGGGTGTCCCACCCACTAGTCCTCAGTGACTTGTCATCCAGGTGGCCATGACTCGTCTATCACTTTTGGATCCAGTTGCTGGGGTGGACAAGTGCAGGCGGATCACCTGGGTGAGCGGTCTTCGAGGAGTGGGGGTGAGGCAACTGATGGCGAGATGCAGTATTCCCCCGTCTTTTGTCTATCTGATCCATCCTATTTTTTAGGATCTTCCGCAGTCCCACCTCCCCCCCTTTTTTACACAAACATTGGGTCAGTGAAGAGGGTGAATGAGAGTAACCAAGCTAACTATCATATCGTATTGGACATGTCGCATTAATCGGGTCAGGCAAAGTTAGGCACTTTACTCTAAGTGCATACACCTAGTACCAATTAGCTCGCCTCACACTAATAAAAGGCAAAACCTAAAGACACACTCTGAGCAAGGCAGAACACGAGTACAATAAGAACTTCGGGAACACAGGCAGACCTATTGTAGCAGAGCAACGCACCTAGGGACGAGAGCAGTGGGGCGAAAACCCCAGAAGTTCCCTACTGGAGGCTGTTGCCTCCGACAGGTAGCAAAAGACATGTGGAGAAGGCCCAATCCCACAGGTAAAGGTTGCATTCTGTTTCAAGGATGCCAGCGACCCTGCCGGGTGAACGGCAGAGGTAGGGAGGCGAGGCTAAGCCTGCGGCACTAACTTTGACTCGTAAATTGGAAATAGCAAAAAGAAGAAAGAGACGCACACAGCCGGTGAGTTGGCAAGTAACCTGAGAAACCGGTGTGTGTTAAGGCGAATGAGGTAGCAACATTATATCGCATTTGAAGGCTGAATGCGTGTGAATGAGACGCGAAGAAAGGCAGACCTGTGAGTGAAGTTTGAAACAAGGACAGCTGCGAGATCAGTCATACTAAGTACCAAAGTGGTCCGACGAAAGGAAGCAGCCCGCTCGAAGGTCTCTGTGAAAGGTACATTGTTTGAAGCAATAAAACACATTTTGATGTAAGAGGACTGAGCCTGACAGAGGAGCACCTATGTGAACTGTGTGGTGAAAATTCTGAGCCTGGCAGAGGGGGACCTTTGTGAACATTGTGTTGAAGTACTATTTTTGAAAGAGAAGAAAAGATACTTTAACTTGGAACGTCAGACGGCCTCAACCCACGTTTTGGAACAGTTTATAGTGTTGGAAACCTAGCCATAGTGTGTCATCCTGCCTACAGGGACAGCCTTACTCCGTAGGGTCTAATGTGGGAAGGAGAGCTGTTTCAACCACATTTATTCTTTTGAACACTGTTTTTTCCTTTGCATACATTTTTCCTCTTTTTTTTTTATTTTTTAAATTTGGATTTTATTAGGTTTTAACACATTACAATTGTTCAATGGAAAAGAAACGAAATAGGAACAAAAGAAAAAGTTACATGTGGATTCATAGGCGTTAGACAGGTGGAAATAAAAACCAGAATACATTGCACAATTGCGTTACCATGAACCAAACTGAATAACAGGGAAACGTTTTACTTAGATTCATTGTTTTCTTCATTCTCTTACGGTTTCCCCTCACCCCCCAACGCCAGTGGACTAGGAAGTCATGTTGCCAAGGAGTCGTGCTTGTATGGTCTTGCGGTCATTGTCACAGCTTGAAACTTTCTCGATGTCATGTGTGCAGGGGTTCTCCATAGGGAGGGCATCGTATCCTATCTTGATTTGGATGTCGTCTGGTCGGTAGTATGGGAACAGGATCAAAGCGGAGGGCGCAGGGGGGACAGCATCAAGCGGGGAGGGACCCATTCGAGCCACACGAGCATTGGACCTTGTCCCACTAGGTTGGATGTCTGTTTGATGTATGTTTGGATAAAAAGTCAAACCACAGGGTCTCACACTGTGTTGCTCTGCCGTGGAGTGAGGCTGTGCTTTTTTCCATGGTGCATATGTTCATTACAATGTTTATCCATTCAGTCTCGGTTGGGGTCATAGCTGATTTCCACTTGGTGGATATTAAGGCTCGGGCGTCAATCAAGAGATGGGTGGCCAAGCCTTGCACTCTCTTCCACTCATTGTCTATTTTCTCTAGACCGAAAAGGACTAGGTGAGGGTCTGCTGTTCTCTGAATCGCGTTCAGGTGTCTAATCCACCCCAAAACCTCAACCCAATAGATCTTAATCTTAGGGCATCCCCACTTTTGCCAGTAGTCCGCAACTTGTCCACATTCACGCCAACAGAGGGGGGGGATGACTGATACATTTTGGATAGTCTGTAGGGGTCATACTGCCAGCGATGCAAAAGTTTGATGGAATGGAGCTTGTATTGGCACGATATGGATGTGCGCGTTGCCATGCGCCACATATTATCCCACATGTCATCATCTATTTCTAGGCCCATGTCTTTCCCCCAACGCGTCCTGAGATTAAGTGTGTTCCCTCCACCCGCTTCTATGAGTAGTTTATACATGGCGGAAATCAGGCCTTTCCTGTCAGTTTTGGAGTCCAAGAGCTTTTCGAAGGGGGTGAGTTCTCTACTAAGTTTTGCCTTCCATGCCGCCTTCATTAGGACCCCTTTGATCTGTAGATAATGGAAGGTAGATAGTACGCCTATATGAAGGGCCTCTGTCAGTTCCGGGAGAGTGATAAAGGAATCACATCGGAGGAGCTGTCCTACCCTCTCTAGTCCCGCCTCATACCACGCCTGGAATCTTTCAACATTGGGGATGTAGTTATTAATGTCCGGGGACCACAGGTGACTCAAGGGGGACGGCCACGTCGTGATTCCTCTCATCTCTGGACCCTCTCTCGATATTTCCCATAAGGTGGCAAAAAGGGGATGCTCCCTTGTCTTCCTCAAAGACTCTTTTTCTTGGGGACCATAGCCACTCCGAGAATGTCGCTGGTTCTAAATAGTGGTTGTCCATAGCTATCCACTGAGGCTCTTTATGGTTGCGTAAGTGAGGGATGAGCACTCGAAGTTGAGCCGCGACATAGTACTTCTTAAGATCGGGAAGGCCTACTCCTCCTTTGTCTTTGGGCAGTGTCAATATGCAGTATGCGATTCTAGCTTTCTTCCCCTGCCACAAACATTTTAGGGTCGCTTTTCGGACCTCGGCGAAGTATCGTTCCGGAATTTTAATGGGGAGCATCTGAAAGGGATAGAGGAACCTCGGGAGGCATGACATTTTTATAGCATTAAGTCTGCCAAGCCACAAGATGGTTAGTTTGTCCCACCTGGCTAGGTCTGCATGGAATCTCGCAAGGAGTTTTGGGAAATTTGCCTCGTATAGGGCGTCTATTCGTTTCGTAATATGAATCCCCAAATATTGCATAGCGTCCTGTTCTAACGTCAATCCAAGGGAGGAATATTTTGTTTCATTCGCCTCTGGTGTGCCCTAGAGGGGGAACAGTATGGATTTAGATCAATTAACCTTAAACCCTGATAACTGGCCTTATTCTTCGAGGAGAGATATAACTCGTGGGATGGATCTGGAGGGATTGACCACATGAAGGAGTATATCGTCAGCATATAATGCCAGTTTGTGTTCAGTATGACCCAGGTGTATCCCTTCTATGCTGGGGTCCGATCGTATTTTATGCGCCAGGGGTTCAAGCGATAGGGCAAACAAGATGGCAGATACATTTTTCCTCTTTTAACTTTTTGTACAAGAGCAGCCTTAGGAGCTCATGGCGGTAACAGTAAAGACAGACACAAGTGATCACAGTTATAGGGGGTTTATTAAACTGTATAGGTAGGTTTGAAAAACACCTATTCTAAACCTAAATCTAAGATGGGATCAAGCTACGACCATCAAATAATAATAAGGCAGTCCAAGTGGTGTCTTGTCAAATTAAAGGGCCTATACTAAAAAACTTATTGCCAAGCTTACAACTAAACACAAAAGAGTGTGGGATAGTGTGCACAAGAAAGAAAGAAGTGTTCAAAATGATAAATCAGGGTGTGGTAGCCGGGGTTCTCCCTTCCCCGCGTTTTGAGCACGGGACAAGGCGGGACTTCTGAGCACATCACACTCTCAAGCTTTCCCAGCACGAGACGACAGTTCTATTTTCAGGTATCAGGACCTTCGTGGTTAAGTCACTTTTCCTACAAAATGTTTCTTGCCATCAGAGGACCTGATGCGTTCAAAATAATAAACAAGAAGTTCCTTTCTTCATGTATGTTGGGTGATGACTTTTCACCCCTGGATCCCCCTCTTCCGGGCTCAGATCCACAAAATGTTCCTCGCGATATCAGGAAAGGTCAGTGATTAGATCTCTTGCTTCTGAGGGCCTGGTATGTTCAAAATTATAAACAAACGTTCCTTTCTGATTGTACTTGGGTGATGATTCTTCACCACTGGGTCCCCCTCTTCCGGGCTCAGACCCTTCTTGACTATCAGCCTCCCTCCGTGGGGTTCACTCTGACTTTTATTCAAAAGATTTCTCTGTTGCTTTCACGTGTCGATGGGGTGATGGCTTTTCTCCCCCGGATTCCCCTCTTCTGGGCTCAGACCCTTCTCGACTGTTTGCCTCCCTCCGTCAGGTTCACTACAACTTTTCCTCAAACCAATTTTACCTGTGACATTCACAAGTCTTAATGTATTTTTAAACAGTTCACTGTGGACATCCCTAAGTCGGGTTCACTCTTGACAACACATTGTTCATTGGGACTTCAGGCTTCCCCCCTTCCCATCGGCATCCCTCCTTCAAGTTCACTCTTGCCAACTTTTGCTAATCACACAGTTCTTTCTCTTTTCTCACTATGCAGGATTCATCTCCCTTAGCTTTCCAATTACGTGCAGGTCAAAGACTTTCGACTGTACAGGGGGTTTTGCCAGACCCCTTTATGACCACTTTGCCCTTTTCCTTCCGGCTCTCCTATGGCCTTCTGGTACCGGTAGTTTCAACAAAAGGGTGATCAACCAGAGTCTCTCGAGTAAGCACCCATGTGGTGCCAGACCCCTCTGCTGCTGGTTTTGCCCTAATTTCTTAACAGTTCTTTGAACTTTCCTTCATTTGCCATTTACAACTTTTGTTTCAACACAGTTTCGTTTCTTATAGGTTCTCCCCTCGAATGGTGAACCGCTTGGCTTTTCTTGTCTCTGAGGTCAAGAACGGTACCTCGGTAGCAAGCGTCTCTCCCAGTCATGATTATCAGTGTAGGAGGGCTCTTTATACCATTGACATCTGCTGCAATATACACTAGCTATTGTTTGTGGTCTTATGATTCCTTTTGCAGAGGCTTTGCGGGTCTGGGTCAGAAAGGGCAGGTTCGCTTCTCTGTTCTTTGGTTCTCGCCGCCTTTCTCATCCTCTTCAAATGCCATGCTTCGGTAGCTGTGCCGTTGTGCAGTCTGCCCTGCTCGTAGTGTGCTCTCGTGCTCCACCTGTTATCCCTGTGGGGAAAGGAAAGGGCCGTCAGGTGTGTGTGTGGTTCTGGTCAAATGCCTGACCCTTGTTTTGGGACATGTCAGATAAATGGCTCTAGTGTTAGTCCGCTGTCTTTCGTGGTGTAAGAAAGTGTGTGTGTCGGGAAAAGAGGGTGGTAGTGTTTCCAGGTATCCTACGAAGTAGGATGGGGATTAGGTGTTATATGGAATTATAATCCTCGTACTAGGGGGGTTGGTAAACTCAGAAGGATGAGATTGGTAGGATTTGTGAAACAAACGGGAATGACCGGGATTATAATCGTGAAATGAACATGGGGAATTGTGAAAATGGTAGTGTTTTGTCAAAGTAGACTGGGTGTTCGGGAAAGAATAATCAGAGGGACGTGGAGAAGAATGATTGAGAGTATTCGGGTAGGAAACAGGAAAACAGGGATTCTGGGAGTTGTGGTTTTCAGTATGACAGGGTTTGGGCTCCTAGGCGATTTACCAGATATGGAGGGGTTGTTGGATTTGGTTAAGGGAGATTCTTTAGCTGGAAGGGAGGTAGATGTGCAACACCCTACAAAAGCCTCAGGGACTTCGTCCTCCTCACCTTTGTCCCTGGTATAGTGCTGCATCTCACCTGGGGTATTTCCTCAAGCACAGCCTTGGGCTCCCCCATCCAGGTGATCCTACCTCGCTCGTCCACCCCCAGGGTTGTGATCTGAGAGTACTAGCCCTTCCCTGGCCACCTGAATAAGGGATTCTCGAAGTCTACTCAGGAGAATACCCTCAGGTTTCTCACATACTCTTTCCCTATGCTGGTTGGAGAAGGGTGTTTCACTTTTAGAGGTCCAAGCCTTCCAGCATATAACCTGGGTTAGTCATGCCCTCAAGTACATAAAGATTATAATGGCTGGGTCTTTACACACTTGTCTGGTTGTTCAGGGCTTACAGAGGAGATGGTTTTAAGAGTTCTCTCCTTTCTTTCTCTCTATTTTCCTTTCCCTTTCTTGAGCTGCCATCAACTCTTCCTCTAAGGCTTCAGGGCGGATCTCCATAACATGGCCCTGCTCTCCACAAAATAAGCATGATACTAATTTCGATGTTTCTAATGTATCCAGAGATATAGTGGATGTTGACCCTCTGTTATTCTTATCCCTGGAACTAAAAAATGTTTCCACTGTGTTATGGTCTTGTAGTTTTTGCTCCCCTTTGGTAACATAGGGTTCTCCTTATAAACTCCCACTTGACAATCTTACCTCTTTCTTTATTTTCTCACCCCCTATTCCTCCCTCTGAATGGTAAGGATAAGGTTCTGGGATTTTATTTTCTGTAGAAGGGATCTCTAGGTCTCCTCCCGAGGTTTTATTAAATTATGTTTTCCCCAAGGTCTCACTTAGTAGGTTCTCTTTGGGTGTTTTCCTAAGGGTTTTCAAATATCGGGATCCCTACTCTATCTCCCCTATGGATTTTTTTGGTTTTGAAGATAAATTTCAAGGGAACGAAGGTTAATTCGTCTTCGTCCAAAAAAAAGAGGTAGCATTTTCACTTTACCCTCCATACAGGGAAAAATATAAAAGGACCATCCCAAAGGATACCTTACTCTTAGCTGCAAGGAAATTAAGGTTGTGTCCCTTCCCTGTAGTACATAATCTTGAGGGTAGAAAAGTGTTGCCCACCACATTCTTTCGGACAGGTGAGATGGCCTGAGAGGTCAGGGAAAGGAATTGGATTCCCTTTTTCTGTTCCATGGTTTGGAAGGATTGCGACATGTTTTCCATAGACCTCACCCTATTGATGGAAGAAGGGGATTGATTGTGCTTTCCTTTTGACTCGATTTCTGAGTCGCCTTGGAAAGAGTTGTTCATGAGCTCTTTCTCTAATACTGAGGATAGAGCATGGAAATCTCTATTTGGGTTCTCTTTATATAAGTGGGCTCTCCACCTAGCATCAATTGGATCATATCCCATTACTGACACCATATGTATGGAACTCATGGTGGCAACAGTGAAGACAGACACAAGTGATCACAGTTCAAGGGTGTTTATTGAACTGTATGGGTAGGTTGGAAAATGCCTAATCGAAAACCTAATTCTAAGATGGGAGCAAGCTATGACCATCAAATAATAACAAGACAGTCCTAGTGGCTGTTAGGAAAGATTTCCATTTATGTGTAATTTTCCCTCCAGTTGTGAACCACCCAACTTTTTGCTGTTGTCTGACCAGACTAGCATGACTTTTGCCAATTTAGCACAGCCTTCTGCTGCACTTTGCTGGGTTTTCGCTCACTTTGTTATGGGGAAACTGACATGCCCTTAAAGACAGTCAATACTGAGAGACTTTGTTTCCCTTTGTCCTTTCCACTGTTGCAATTTCCTTGCAACATTTTACCAGTGCACAAAGTACCTTCCAGTATAGTGCGCTGGGGTCTTCCTTTCGTTTATAAAGGCCCTAGACGCCCTCAACGGAATTTTTGGTAGGAGCACAGAGGTGCCTTGGGCAGTGCTGATGGCAGCTGTTATTTTACACATATTTTAATCCTTTCTCAGATATTTTTAACCCTTTCTTTCTGTCCATATCACGTTTACCAAGTTTTTTCCCTGGACAATGGCTTGGCCCCAAAATGGCCATTCCACAAGGTCCTTTGTTCTGTCCTTTGGCCATCTTGTCCCTTTGCCTTCCCCAGGTTGAGCAGACCCGAGTCAGTCCTTATTTGGTCATCCATTCTCCTGCGAAACGCCAAGCTTTTATGGGTTTCTGCATGCCTGTGTGTGTACCTCCAGGATGTGGACTGGACTGTCTAGTTCCAATAAACATCGTGGGTGCCAGAGAGTCTGGTATTCTGGGAAGTTCTGGGACCACCGTGGTCCGTGATTGGTCCACGTCTGGCATGGCTGTATGTGAGCAGGTTTCTTATTGGGTCCTCTTCGTTTTAGCACAAAGGAGATTCTGGATAAGAGAAGGGTCCAAACACCCATACGAGGTTGGTCTCTTGAGATCTCCCTGAACCTAGGATAGGATCCAAGCATCCTGAAACTAAGAAGCTGAGTCAAGGAACCACTGGTGACCCGCTGGAAGGTTTGGCACCCTGAGCCCGCTGTTGTCCCGCAGGACCCCTCTGTATCTGATCGAACTAGAAGGTCTGCAAAGGCGCTTCACCCCATTTGAATAGTGGGAACAACTATTCACGGCACCTCCACCTTAACCTGCAAGTGAGCCTTTTTTTCAGAGGGGTTCCTATGCCAACCTGGGAACTGACCAGGTTGTGCAGTGCCTTTGCTCTGCAACCGTTATCTCTTGATACTTTGGAGATCATACGTACTGGGTCCAAGACACTCTCTCACTGAGTTTCATACAACTAGGTGCCCTAGGTCTGGAATTAGGAGAGTACGCCTGAACCCGAGTACACACGGTCCTTGTGTCACCCAGCTGTGGTGCCGAACTTCGTGGGCATGCTGCAGCTGTGCCCCCGCTGCCCTGAGACGAGCTGCAGTGAAATTGAGTTGATTCCTTCACCAGGAGAGGAGAAATCACCACTGTCCCGCCACAGAATCACCTCGGAACTCAGTTGCTGAAAGCTACAGAGCCCCTCTTTTGCAGCATTTGAACCCGCAACCGAAGTGGACTCGACTTGCGAAGTTTGGTCCATAGTGCGCCTTGAGTTGGTGAGTATTTGAAAACTTTACCGGTAGCCCCTGGTGCATCCATCCATTTTTACGCACAAGTGTCCCCTGAGGCCCGCTCACCTTTATCAAGGTAGCCTGTGCTACCGAGATATTCACAATTCTTAGAGTCTGTTCTGTCCTCTTCGGGAGACCCTCGAATAGTAGGAAGTTATTCTTCTCCAGCATGGGGCCTGGCATGGATTCACATGCTCATGAATATTCCCCGTCGTCAGGCTGGGAATCCTCGGTAAAGAAAAAATCAGTTTCAGTTTCGTTTCTGAACTGTCTTTCTCCTAACAACCAATCACTGGTCTCTGGGTTATACTGCCCCCAGCCAATGACTGCCCTCTACCTAAGCCCCTCCTCTGGCAGCCATCTTCAGATTTTTACCGCACGTTCAAGTGTTGGGAGTCCTCCTGCTATATATAGCTCTTGAGCTTCTACTGCATATTGCGTGTTTTTTCAGAGAATTTATCAATTTTTTCGGTCAATTGAGTCTCAAGCTACACCGATTCTTCATCAGAATAATGGGGACCCATTTTTGGAAGTTTCTACATGATTTTTCGTCGCATTCCACTTCTCGGAGGATTCCAGAAGATCTTTGAGGCCTACCCTGCATGGACCTGGTTGAAGACAAAGGAGACTCGACGCCTCTGTTTAGGATCTGCCCAGGATGTGGACTACAGAACATCTTCAAGGAGGATGGGCTCTCCCGTTGACTTTACTGCCTTCATTCAGACACATCGTACGTGGAGGAGACCTGTGCGTTCTGCAAGGACATGTCCTCCTGCACTATGAAGGACCGTCACAAGCGGCTCGCCGACTGGCTGGAGACGGGGAGCCCGGTGAGCCCCGGCAATGTACTTCACCCAAGAGAAAGTCTGAGCGGTTGTAACGCTCACCTGATTCCCACGGAGGCGCAGGTCTGGCTTCGAGTGCTGGTGCTTCTTCAATGGTGAAGCGCAGGACCCTGAAGATGGACAGGAAGGGCCCCTCTACTCTGGCTTCTCTGGCTCGCAGGAATATTCCCCTGTGCGTGAAAAGGGAGTATTACCTACTGACTGAGTTATGCTCAAGCCTCCCACTCTCCTCCAACCCTCCACGATACCCTTCCACGATTCCCCCTGAAGTCTCACCTTAGGGTCAGGAAGGATGAGCTCTCCATCCTGCTTCTGATGCAGGGGCGCGTTGAAACCCAGTTACTTCACTGGATTGAGGATTGATGGGAGTTCAGGTAAGCTTGACTATTCAGGTAAGGCGCTGTAAAAGTTCTGCTGCAAGTTCAAAAGTCCAAGCTTAATAATAATGTTCATTGTCTTGTTGCAGCAAGCGCTAATGCTTTTTCCCCTTAGGGGCCGGGGTTCGGAATGCCGGAGATATGGCGCCGACCCGAAGTGAAACGTGCAGTTCCAGTAAATGACAGGTAAGTTCTGGATGAGCGCTCGGGTAATGTCTTTGTATTCGCTCATTCAATGTCTTTGTCTTTTTTCCCCATAGGGGCCGGGGTCCGGAAAATGCCTGGAAGCGGCAAGACCCGAAATGAAATGGGAATGACCCAACAGGTAAGTCTTAGAAGGAAACTGAGCTTTTCCTATTCCTTTCCTTCTCTCACCTTGTTCTTGTCTTTTTCTCTCTAGGCTCTGGGAAGTGGCTGTGGATCCAGATGATCGCTGCTGAAGATGGAGGCGTCCAGGATAGGTGAGTGAAATGCAGCGCTGCAGTGATCGTAGCGAAATGCTTTTAAAAATGATGTCTTCCTTTTCAGGATCGTCGGTGTGATGTCTCCGTGGTGCTGATTTAGCAGGTAAGGTCTTTTGTCTCCCTTTGCAGGTGACCCAGGATACTGACAGGCTGAGGTCCAGATGCAGGAGCTGACACGGTGAGCGTCCAACTGCGAGGAGCAGAACAACGCGAAGCGTGAGTTGCTGATCGGGTGTGGTTTAAATAGCTTTGGAAGAAGTTCCCAGTGTGTATCCTTCCACCGATCAGGTATGTATCCTTCCCCGACCACACCCGGGTGGAAAGTAGTCCCACAGGTAAAGTAGTTCCATTCAGGCCTCAAGAGGGCCTGGATGTAGCAGCATGGTCTGCATCAGGTAAGTGCACATTAAAACACTTGAACACATGTCTAGCTTTATGAGCCTGGCGCCTAAGGCGCCAGGACTGCGTCCAAAGGGCCCCAGCTTGGGCCCGCTGGCACTCCCCTGGGGGAAATGATGCCTGCCTCTGGGGTTGCTGGGTCGGACCTGGCTCCTTGGAGGTAGGCATCATGACAGCAGTCTTCTAAGACCTTTGAGGGTGCTCCGGCAACGGGGGCCCAACATAAGGCAAAGCACCGCGAGTCCGCGGGCAACGGGAGCACCATTGGTACAGGCTCCACGGCTGCCAGGCCAGGCGCAGCTTCGCCGACGCCGTCAACCACAAGCCAACACTCCGGCTCGACGAAGAGGAAGTCGCACAATCCGGTTAAGCTTTGGGAGAAGTCCCGGTCGGCTCCAACAGAGAAAGCCAAGGGGAAGCGAGGCATTGACCCTCCCCCCACGGTGAAGGCCTCAAGACGCACCTAAGGTCGTGAAGGCCCAGATTCACCAGGCTAAGGCTTCGATTGAGGGAGTGGTAGCGTCCCTGTCGAAGACCGCAGATGCGAGTACAGTGGAGACGACCCCCAAGCCAAGAGTTTCCCTGCCCGCCCAGAGGGAATGGTCTTTCCAGCCCATCGACAAGACCCCTGTGAAGCCCCTGGCTGAAAAGAAGGGGGGGCACCATAGTTCTGCCGGGCTCAGATATCTCCTCCAAGGACAAACTTTTGGGCCTCAAGGCTGTGCTGGACAAGAGGTTCGTCGAGGTCAGGTCCTACAGGATGGAACCCGATGAGGCGGATGTGGAAAGCGACGAAGGAACCGGCGAGGAGCGGCAGATCGACGAGGAATCGGAGGACACCACACTGCTGCCTACGCTCCCGTCACAACCACTGCCACCACCGACGGACAGGTTGGAGGACATCTTGCTAGCCCTGCACACCATGTGCTCAGAAATAAGGAAAAGGATGCCCTTGCCTCCTGCGGGCGATCCAGCAGCGCCTGGACCCTCAGGAAGCCCTCCACCCAAGCGTAGGAGAGTCCATCCACCCCCACCCTGCCATCCTTCACCTCCATCCCCTCCGCTGAGCGATGAGACGGAGACAACGGGGACGGACGACGGCGGCGACGATGGAACTGATCTCCTGTCGCCTCCACCCTGGGCTTCTCCACCCGACGAAATTGGCTCATTCAACGCCATGATAGCTAGGGCCTCAGAGCTTTTTCAGCTGCGCCCGAAGAAGGAGGGATTCCTTTATCAGCGACGAGAGGCCAAGAGGAAGACTGTGCTCTCTGTCCCGCTGTTGGATGACATCTGGGACGAAGGGCTGTTCCTCCTGAAGAACCCATCCTCGTCCCTGGCGAAGAGAGACCGGTACAAGAAGTGCCTCAGGGCGCAGCCGTCCCCGGACTCAGTGGTCTCCGCGGCGGCCAGGAAGAAATCAGCAGGGGCAACGGCATCGACTTCCACCTCCCCGCCGGATGGCGTGGGGAAGAAGCTGGAGTCCATGGGACGTGGGGTCATTGTGTCGGCGGCGACGACCATTAAGGCGGCCAACGCTCTTGCTATCGTGGCCCACTACGATAGGGAGCTGTGGTCTAAAATGGCCCCCTCCTGGATTTCCTCCCAGACGACAAGAAGGCGGAAGCCCTTGAAATCTTACAGATTTCCATCAGGACGTACAGGCAAGGGTACTGGACATCCCCTTCGATGGGGACAACTTGTTCGGCAAAGCAGTGGACGAGTCACTGCAGGCCATCAAGGCAGACACCGAGACGGCCAGTGCCATAGGCACGCTCCAACAACGGCGGCCACCCTTTCGGCCCTCCAGAGGAAAGCAGGGTGCCTCCAAAGGATTCTGTGGCAGTTCTTCTTAATACCGTCAATTGGCCCGTTCCTCATCCCAGGAGGCCTACAGAGGCCGCAGCAAGGCCGGAGGACATCGTCGTCATCGCCAGGGGGGCCAAGGTGATGAGGCCCAGGCAAAGCAGGACTGAGCCGGCCGTGATGTCGGGCCCCCACCGAGTACCCGGGTGGGAGGCAGGCTGACGAACTTCGTCGGCATGTGGAAGTCCATCTCCACCGACCCTTGGGTGGTGGATGCCCTGGCCCACGGACACACTGTGGAGTTCCAAAGCAAGTGTCCCTGTTTTTCACTGGTGGCCAGAAAGGAAAACCACAACTACTTCTGGAGGTACGAGCAATGCTGAAAAAGGGCACGATAGAGCTCGTCCCGAAGAGGCTCCGGGGCTCCGGAGTATACTCGTGGTACCTCCTTGTCCAAAAGAAGACCAGCGGCTTGTGGCCGATTCTAGAGCTCCGCCGCCTCAACAAATACATAAAATCCCAGAAATTCCGGATGGTCACCCTTCAGCACGTGCTGGGACAGCTGGAAGAAGGGGACTTCCTGTCGTCGCTGGACCTGGAGGATGCCTACTTTCACATCCCCATACACAAGGGGCATCGAAAGTTCCTGCGCTTCGTGGGCCAAGGGCGGCACTACCAATTCAAGGCCCTTCCCTTCGGGTTGAAGTCGGCCCCAACGGTCTTCACCAAGTTCCTGGCACCGGTGGCGGCGAGGCTGCGCCTGCAGGAGATCCACGTCTACCCCTACCTGGACGATTGGCTCATCCGAGCAAAGTCAAGGGAACTCGTCATCGAACACACAGTGAGGACCGTCAGCCAGCTCACGGAACTGGGGTTCTCGATAAACTATGCAAAGTCCTGCTTGGTGCCATCGCAGGACGCTCTCTTCCTGGGAGCCAGGCTCGACACGGTGGCGCGACTGGCTTCACCGTCGGAAGAGAGGATAAAAGCCATCCTGGGCAAGGTACAACGGCTTTTGACCATGGAAGTTGCCAGGGTGAGGTCCATCAAGTCCCTGCTCGGCATGATGTCGTCATGCATCTACCTCGTCTGGCTGTGCAGGTTGCAGATGCGGCCGCTGCAGGAATTCCATGACGCCCGTTGGATACAAGTGGCGGGAAGCTTCGAGGACAAGATCACTCTCAACGAGACATTCCATCGAGCGATCCGGTGGTGGGGCACCCGCACGCATCTAACGGCGGGCATGGACTTTCAGCCCCCGGTGCATTGGGAGACGGTGATGACGGACGCCTCCCTGGAGGGATGGAGCGCACACACCAGAGATCTCCATGTAAGAGGCCTTTGGCTTCCGGAGGAGAGGCCTCTGCACATCAAAGTCCTGGAGCTCTGGGCTGTGTTTTGGGCCATGAGGTCCTTCCTTCCGTCCCTCAAGGGCAAGGTGGTGCGGGTCTTCACCGACAACACCACCACGATGTTCTACATTCGGAAGCACGGGGGCACCAGATCCCCGGCCCTCTCCAAGGAAGCACAGGATCTGTGGCCCCCTTAGCGCCCCCCTAGAAACGCTTCCCTGGACGGCACCTCTAGTAGCTTCTCAACTCCGCACTACAACCTGCCCTCCTTCAGTGTCTTGACCGACATAGGGAAAAGTGAGTCTCTCTTTCTCTCCAGGTGTCGTGTTTTTAAATGTCCCGGCACCTGTTTACCTTTTCCAACAAGTAGGGCGCAGCGTTTGCTTTCCGGTTCTAGAGATCTTCATTACTCCAGTCCTCTTCTTCATCTTAGTGTTATCAAGCAAAGGGGAATGTAACTACAGTGGGCGATTGGTCATGTCTGGAGGTTCTACACCCACAATACAGTATGCCATACAACATTCTAGGGAGGCAAGTGGGTGTTCAGTGGCTAAAGAAACGGGGAAATTCCTGCCCTGACCTAGTGAGTCTACTCAGCCTCCATGGGGGTCGTCTTCTCTCATATGGTCCTCCTACAGAGATGGTCAGGGTCAGAATCAGGTAGCTTCTGCCTTTCCCTGGCCACGTGAGTGTATATTTCCCCCAGTGAAGTAGTGACGGCCTTGCTAAATTTATCACACAGTCTATTTCTTCTCTCTGTCTTGATGGATTTTTAGGCCATCATCATTATGGCCCTCTGCCTAGTGTAATGTGGTAGTCGGGGTCAGTGAGCCCTCCTGGCTCATCAACCTCTGATGTCTCCTCTGGCTTAATACCAATTTCTCATAAAGTCTATTGGTCCCTATGCTGTCCCCCTCCAACACAGAAGTCTCTCTAGCCTATGGTTGTTCTTGCTTCTATTTCTCAGTCTGGCTTGGCCCCTCAGGGTTAGCCCCTGCCAGTCTTTGAGTCCATGTTGACAAGGCACCCATCTATCCCAGCCCGGCTTCCATAGCTGTTCCCCAGTTCTGATACACCAGACCCATACTTATGCCTCTTAGATTATTTCCCAGTCAATGGTCCTCTTTGCTTGGACAAGTGTGATAACTTGCACTGGACCTCTCTATCGCCCTCCAACACCTTCCTCTGTTGTCAACCTTCCAATAACATCCTCCTTCCACCCACTCCTCCAAAACATTTCTTCCTCCACTTTCCTGGTCTTTGCCTTCTCCAACACTTTACTGTCCCTTCTTTCTTGCCTTCTTCCTTCACTCTCCTGCTCACTCTCTCCACACATCTTCAGACTGTGTTCCCGTCTCCAAACTCCTACATTCTAGCGCACAGCCCACTCTCTTTTATATAAGTCTTCTGCTGGTACTTTGGGCATTGGTGCCTCATAGAACAACGTATGTATATAAACTCCAATGTATATAGCGATCCAAAGCCAGGCCTACACCTGAGGTGGTGGGTGGCAGCTGAGAGGTCCCAAAGTTCTATAACACCTTTGTGCCAGTATGTTATTATACAATACACTGGGCCTCATTACGAGGTTGGAGGTAGCCTTGCTGGAAAGAGCGGCAAGGCTACCTCCATACCGGCGTGAAAGTCCGGCACCCGCGAATGGTCAATTATCGGGGTATTCTGACCCCACCAGACCCGGTAATTGCCTTTTCGCGGGTGCCGGTATATTCCCATTCCAGCCCCATAGGGCCCAATGGGAATGGGGATGTCTGTAGCACCGGCACTGTTCATAATGGTGCCGGTGCTACAGGCATACTGTGATCGCAGGTCCCTTTCATTTCACCAGGGCAGACCTGGTGGAATGAAAGGCACCCGCGGCACAACTCAGATTTTGCCGGTCCGGTAACAACGGTACCAGCAAGCATACCGGTAACGTTGTTACCGGACCGGCAACCTCGTATTGAGGCCCACTGTCTCCTTCAACCTTGCTTCAACAAGATACTTGTCAGTGTCTCTTCTCCTTTGCAGACACCATAACTCAGGAGTAGAAAGCAAGCAGCGAAGCCCAAGCGAGAAAAACAGAATCAGCGCCCCCCGTACTGCGCAGAAGAAGAGAGACCCAGAAAAGAAATGCAGCAAAGAGAGACAGCAGCCCTGCAGAGACCTGGATGCACCTGAGCACCACTAGCAAAGAGAGAGAGACAACAGCTGCAGCAGATGCAGATTGCAGATCCGCGTCATGGGGCCACTAGGAGGAGCATAGTAGTGTGGAGGAAGGGAGTAGTGGTGTGGAGTAGGGGAGTACTAGTGTGGAGGAGGAGTAGTTTTGCAGAGGTGGAATTTTAGTGTTGAGTTGGAGAAGTAACATGAAAGGGTGGCGGCAAAATCAGGAGGAGTGAAACATTGAATTGACATTAGAAATGTGTGAGGAGTAAGAGGGAAGTAGAGTAGAGATGGAGAGGTGAGAAAGGATATGACAGGACAGCCTGAATCAAATCAGAGAAAGTACAAGTCACTATCCAAATTCCCATGGCTAGAGCCAGGACAGTAAGGAACTCGCTGAGGGGGACCTAGATAGAAAAGCCCGAGCAGCCTAGGTACTGTGAGGGGTCAGAAATGAGAGGTGGACACAAAGTTGTAATATTCTCATTGTCAGACATTTTTATTAAACAAATATAGGTTGGATAAATGCCTATTCAACCCTATCCTAACAAAGTATTATCTTACCCTCACACTAGAAACAAACAACTAAGGGTTGCAAGGAAATGTTTCTGACTTATGTTTAGTAAAAAGTGTTTGTAACCAAAATATACAAATAAATCCAACAGAAAGTGTTTCCAAGGAGAAACCCTTGGATCCAGAGCTTGGTTCCCTTACCCTGGATATTTGGGTAGAATGGCAAAAGTTTTGCTTCCGAACAACAATTTCTTGGTTCTTTATTCAGGAAACAGCACATTCCCTGACATCCAACACTTCCTTGGTTTCTTTGTACTGGATTCACAAAGTTACTAGATTCACAAACATTCTTATTCATATAATACATTACACAATAAGCTTTCTTTAGTTTCTCTTGTACTTTAGCAAATTGCCTGGTGTACTCCTTTACCAGGAATTCTCTTGTGAGTCCTTCAGATCTCCCGGTATACTCCCCTGTCAGATATCTAGTCACAGTGTTAAAAGTCTTTGTATAACGCCAAGTGCATGGTGTATCTACCTACCATACTTCTTTCATGTGCCTCTTAATTTCCCTGGTATAATTCCCAGCCAGGTATTTTGTAAAAATGGTTAAACTTTCCTCAACAATCTTGGGTGGAACTCCTAGTATACTCCCCTGCCAGGAATCCATTTATGGGTTCTTCAGATCCCCGGTATACTTCCCAGCCAGGTATCCTCCCACAGTTTTAGTCTTGTCTTTACAGTTTTGGTGGATTGCCATGTATACTCCTTTGCCCGGAATCCTCTTACAGGCTCTGCAGAGTCCCGGTATACTCCGCTGCCATGTATCTTGCCACAATGTTAGGGACTTTATGCAACTTTGGCAGATTGCCTAGTTTACTCCTCAGCCAGGATTCCTTCTCTGGCGTCCTGCATCTCCCCTGGTATACTTTCCTGCCAGGTATCTTTTCCCCAAATATCAGCAGCAACATCTCATCTTCATCGCTACTTGTAGTGTCCAATGATACACAGGGACACGCGAGGTAAGTGAAACTAAAAGGGGGTTTATTATCAACTAAAAGTAAACGAATGAGTAAAAGGGAATGTGAGCCCCACCGGACTCCGGCTTCTTCCCTCGCCTCGCCACCCGTCTCTCCCTCGATCTCTCATCTCGTCACCGACTTCTCGAACCTCGCTCGACCCACGTGACAGATGGCTCGCCCTGCATAAAACAAGCTCACTGCAATATGAGCTCACTGCTACACTCTTGCCGATCTGTACAAACTCCCTTGTTCTCCTCCTCGTCTCAATACTGGAGGGATTATGGGAGATGAAGTCCATATATGTTATTGTATTACTAAGATGATGTTGTTCAAAGGTTTTAGACAGAAAAACATCAGATACAGGAGATGTTATATGTGATTTGTGTAAGTTTGATGCAAAAATGGGATTTTGACTACAATGACAAACAGGAAGGGGTTTCTGCCTTTTACAATGGAGGGGGATTGGGATGACAACAAGCCAAAATGAACTTGGGTATTATAAGGTCTTCAGAAGGAAGGGGATAATACAGCATCTCCTATGATGGAGTCCCCACCTCCCCCCGACAGCTGTCTCCTCCCATGTGATCTTTCCTCAAATCCACACCCAGGGTCAGGATCAGAGAGCGACTGCCGTCCCCTGGCCACATGGAAGAAGGTCAGTGCCGGGGAATCAGTGATAATATGATATGATATGGCATTTGTAACGCGCCTATACACAAGTGTTTAAAGGCGCGACGAGGCAAGGGAGGGGGAACAAAGGGAGGACGGACAACAATCCTACTAGGCCAGATGACATTCAGATCACGCAAGTGCGTGGGAAGGGGGCAGGGACAGTGCAGTACATGGTAAGATGATAACAAGTAAAGTAACGGCCATCATGTGGCAAGTGTATGGGTAAGTGTGGACATCAGGCTGGTGTCAAGGGCTGGTGGGGGACTGTGGGGATACGGAAACAGTCCCCAAGTTCGGGGGTAGCCTGGTGGGCAGTGCAGATGTGCGACGCTGGTGGGGGAGGACCTGGGCCCGAGATCGGAGGTGTCCAGGTAGCCAGTGCAGTTTCGGTTACAGCCAGGAGGTCAGCAGAGGAGAGGAGGAGAAAATGCAGAAGCAAAGAGAAAGGTTTTGAGGTGCTTCCGGAACCAGAGATGGTTCTCCTCAAGTTTAAGGGAGGCAGTTCCAGAGGGATGCACCAGCCGAAGAAAGAGATCTACCACCAACTCGTAGCTTGGAGGAGCGACTGACCCTGAGGGAGTTGGAGGCGGATGAGCGAAGAGCTTGAGAAGGAAGATATTTAGGAAGAGAAAGTTGAAGGTATTGTGGCCCCAGGGCCCAGAAGACTTTGTGGACGATGCAGAGGATTTTGAACTTAATCCTCGCAGCCACTGGCTGCCAGTGAAGTGATTTCAGTCCTGGAGAGATACAATCCCTGGCCTCAAGGACAAGTCTCGCAGTCCTGTTCTGAATAGGTTGCAAAGGGTGGAGAGTGGAAGCAGGCAGATTTAGAAAGAGGTTGTTGCAATAGTCCAGCCTAGAGAGAACCAGAGCTCTGGAGACAGTGAGCTTCTGGGGGAAGGAGAGGAAAGGAAGAATACCTCTGAGGAGGTGTAGTTTGTAGTGTGACTTCTTAGAGGCGTCAGAGATGTGAGGAGAGAAGGAGCGTGTGGAGTCGAAGATGACACCAAGGTTTTTTGCCTTGCAGGTGGGAGCAGGAAGAGGGTCAAGGGAGGCTGGCCAGAGAGCTACAGGGAAGGAGGGAGCGGGTGTGCCGATGAGGAGAATCTCAGTCTTACTGGCATTAAGGCAGAGATCATTGGTGGAACACCACTCCTGGATAGCAGACAGACGGTCCGAGATGAGGGAAGGAGAGGAGGAGGCAGAGGGTAGCCTGAAAATGAGCTGGGTATCATCCGCATAGTACTGTTAGTTGGGGCAGAGAGCAGCGATGCAGTGGGCAAGGAGTTCCAGGTATTGGTTGAACAGCCAGGGAGCAAGGTTAGACCCATGGGGGACACACAGGTAGAAAAAAAGATAGCAGAGAGGAAGGACCCAAGTTTGACCTGGGAGGGCCGGTCAGAGAGAACCAGAGCTCCACCGGATTCATCACAGTACTCACCATCATAACAAGGCAGAAACTAGAAAATAGGGGTCAACATTCAGTATCTACTTATTCTGGGCCAGGTGTGCCTGTGGTTGGGTGGAGGGTAAAAACAAGACTAGAGGGAGAGTGGCATCCTTAGGGCCCACAAAGAAAAAAATAAAAACTCTTGAACCTTCTCTACTACTAGGATTGATTATTATGCCATCTGTGACACGTCTCAAAGCTTTTGTTGAATGAGCTGTACCAGGCTCACCCCCCTCCCCCATTTACGTTCATGGCCTTGCATTCCTTTCCCTGCCCCTAGCTTCTCCCAGTTTATCTATTTGTCTGCCCTCACCATTGGCTTCTTCCTAAGACCCAATCCCAAACTCTCTTTTCATCACTTTCAGCTCTTGGCTGCATTTGTCTGTTGTTTTTGTGAAGAAAGGCCTCCCACTTATTTCTCTGAATGTGAGTTGGGTGCTGATGATGAATCAACTGTGGTGAGAGGTATACCTTTGCGTGGTACGCTACAAATTAAGAGAATAGTGGTTACCCCTTCCTTACTGTAAAATAGCAACAAATGCTTGGTGGAGCATTTGTTACTATTTTACAGAAAGGGAGGAGTAACCAGTATCCTCTTGTTTTGTAGTGTACTACTTCTACCACATTTGATTCTGGCCCCCCGATAACAAAAAACCAGTGGAAGTACCCTGTTTATTATAGTACCTTTGTGTGGTGCCACAAGGAACAACATATACATGGTGTACAAAGTTGCCTATTTTATGTCATTGTTAAAAGTTTAATATTGCATATGTTCTGTACATATAATGTAAATATAATACATAATGTATATACTATGCCAAGCGCAGAAATCTCAAGTTGCCCTTTACGATGAGGTAGTGGAACAAAATTACAAGCCCTAAAATCAGAGTTCTCATTTAGACACCTATTGAAGGGTGCAGCTTATAATATTCAGTTTTTAGGCTTTGAATTTAGGTAAGTGTATTTTTATTCTTTTACAATAAATGTTGATAGGCCCTAGATTGTAAAGGCAAAACATATGACTTAATGGACTACACCCACCTGACATAAGGCTGGTTGATAGCTACACTAGAAAGCAAATGAAAGTCAGGGACTTTATGAAACACGCCAAACTGCACTAGAAATGTCATACAAATAATTGTCTTCTGTCCATGGTCTTCTGATATGATATGATAGTTTATTTATATAGCGCCTATACACAATGTGTTTCAAGGCGCTTCAAGGCAAGGGAGGGAACAAGAGAAAATACAATGACATTCTTACAGGCCATGAACAGTAAGGATGTAAAATTAACTATCATACTCGGCCTGACGACATTTCAGATAGTGCAAGAGCTAAGACATAGATAAGGAAGGGAGGGGCAGAGTGGGAAGGAAATGGAAACAGACAGGTGACTACCGTACTAGGCCTGACGTAATTTCTGGTAGAGCCGTAGAAACAAAAGGGGAGGGAGATTGGTGCAGAAAAGGAGGAGAGGAACATAACAAACAACTATCATACTAGGCCTGATGACATTTCAGATGGTGCTGGCGGGGGGAGTAGTAAGCGGAGAGGGGAGGAGACAGACGAGGTTGCTATCATACTAGGTGCAGGGACAATTCTGATAGAGTAAGTGCATAGAAGAAAGTAAGGGGAGGAGATAGGAAAAGGGAGAGGAGGAGAGACCCGAGAGTAAGCAGTCAAAAAGAGTGAAGAAGCAAGAGGGGCGAGAGAATACAATTGCAGAAGTCAGTAGTAACACATAATGTTGCAGGCCTGGATACAAGATGAAGATGGGAACAGCATGATTCAGGGCCTCCATGAGTACAAGATGCAAAGGAAGTCCAGCATGACAGTTGAGAAAGGGTGATGCACCGTGATTCAATGAAGCCCATAAAAGTCAAATCCAGCATTGGCCACAAGACGGTGATGGTGAACCCAGAATGTATCAGGACAGACTCCTACAAAAGTAGGCTGGAGGGGGGGCAGGGTAGAAGAATCAAGCAACTGAGTGCGAGAAGGGGGGGCACAATGGAACATCATGGGGGGACCAGAGGGGTGGGAATGGCCGGTAGGGACAGAGGGAGTAAACACATGTTGGTGCATGCTTACCTGGTGTCTGAGCAGGGTTTCTGGCCCTGGATCCTCCTGGTCCGAACAGGACCAAACAGGAATTGCCCTTTTCTTTGTCTGCCCTTCGGTTCGGACGCCCGGGTGAGATGCCCGTGATCTAAGAGTTAAGAACAGGAAGGAAGAGGCAGTGCTAAGAAGGTGGGTGGGGTTAGGCCAGGTAACCAGGATCTACTTGCACCTGCTCCCCATCTGCAAAGGAAAAGAGGCTGCAGGGCTCCTTAAATAGGGAAAAAGAGCAAGGTGGGGCTTGCTAAGTGGGGAAAAAGAGTGGCAACCAGGAAGGTGCCAGGTGGGCGGGGCTTAAACCCGGTGACCAAGATCCACTTCCACCTGCTCCCCATCTGCAAAGGAAAAGAGGCTGGAAGGCTCCTTAACTAGGGAAAAAGAGCGTCAACCAGAAAGGCACCAGGTGGGCGGCGCTTGCTAAACGGGGAAAAAGATCGCCAACAAGGAAGGCACCTGGTTGCCGGGGTTTAGGCCAGGTGACCAAGATCCACTTGCACTTGCTCCCCATCTGCAAAGGAAAAGAGGCTGAGGGCTACTTAAGTAGGGGAAGCGAGCGGCAACCAGGAAGGCACCAGGTGGGCGGGCCTTAGGCCAGGTGACCAAGATCCACTTGCACCTGCTCCCCATCTGCAAAGGAAAAGAGGCTGGAGGGCTCCTTAAGTAGGGAAAAAGAGCGGCAACCAGGAGGACACCAGGTGGGCGGGGCTTGGTAAGTGGGGGAAAAAGAGCAGCAACCAGGAAGGCACCAGGTGGGTGGAGCTTAGGCCAGGTGACCAAGATCCACTTGCACCTGCCCCCCATCTTCTCCAAACCAAATGTTCATATATATATATATTGACTTCCAAATAATTATGTTGTTCGTTGGATTCTGAGGATTTGAACATTTTGGCACATGCAGGAATAGAAGTAAGAGGAGATTAAAGGATTTTTACAAGATTACACAATTAGACCATGTTAGGGATAGGATATGGGTCTCCGGGATACACAGTTTGAAACTCTCTCACTCCAATACATCCAGAACAGTTCTCCATGGCTAGGCCAAGTGTTTCCCTATGCATTCTCTGACTTTTAGTCCTGCATGGAAAATGGAATAAACAAACTAAAAGTTGAAAAATGCAAAGGAGACAACAGGACTTT
This sequence comes from Ambystoma mexicanum, assembly GCF_040938575.1. Lineage (NCBI taxonomy): Eukaryota > Metazoa > Chordata > Amphibia > Caudata > Ambystomatidae > Ambystoma > Ambystoma mexicanum. Next base: position 340,818,265 of record NC_090921.1, on the reverse strand, counting down.
GATGGATACTCTTGTCTAACATGGGACACATTGAGAGATCTGCTTCCTGTGTTTTTATACTGTCTAGCAGCTGAACATTGATCTGCCAGTTACAGTTATTGCATCTGGAAAAGAGAATAAACACATGAAAATGGATTGTAGTGTGTCATTCACATGATGTCAGGTGTTTCAGAGAAATTGTTTGAATGGTGGTTTGGTGTATTTCCTTCCATAAACATCTGGATGTCAGGAGTGGGAATGTAGGAAGAGGTGCTCAGTCAGTCACTTTCTACTATCATGTCAGAGTGATAAAGCTCTTCTAAACCTTCTCTGCACACCAACTCACCCCATACCTCAACCACTGTCAGTGTGGTGGAAGGACTCATGGTTTAAAAAAGAAAACCACAAAAAGGGCACTTGGGGTACGAACAACTATCTTGAAAATCCCAGAACATTTAATGTAACACAAAGTAAAGAGAGTCTATTACAGTGAACACATGCTAGAGAACTATTCACTATATCACCCTGGAAAGGGAACCAACTGTCCATCAGATGTGCCCGCTTCTCCCTAGATTGCGATTATGTAGCGCCTGCCTGGGTGGAAGAAGAGAAAAAGTGTCTGCTCTAGTATTCTAAAGCACTCGTGTGTAAAGCGCTGCAACCGTAGTGGACTGGAAGGATTTCCTTAGAATATGTTAAAAACCTCTACACTACCTTTATTCCAAACACTACATGTAGGGCTAAATAAACAAATGCCCACTAACATAACACCATAACTGTGGTGGTCACATTTCCAAATAGAAGGCAGTTTCTTTAAACCAACCTGACACCAAAGGCATTATTCAAACAATACTAAGCAAGGTGTTCTATTACACTGAGTGTATAGAGTGTATACGTGTAATCTATTACACTTATTATAGAGGCGACCGGTTTCAATGGGTAGCAGCAGTCTCCGCCTTCCTCAGGACATTGGATGCAAAATTGTCTTTTTTGGATTCAATGTTGATATTTGCTATGCTTGTATTCAAACTTCTATTGGGGACTCTGCAAGGGAGATAAAAAGGAGACAGAGTGGTCTGTCAGTTCCAGACAGTATCCATGCATAGACTCGCCTCAGTATAGACAAGGAAAAAAGAGCGAAATAGATTGTGACATCACGCTAGGTAAATAAAGAAGGTAATCCTGAACTCGCACATTGTTCCCTTGCTGCATACTGCACGGTGGAATTTCCGAGCTGCGGTATGAGACAGCAGGGTTTCATCAATCTGTTAACAGAATCAGAAAGAAGCCTTTAGAGCCCGTACCTCGTGTGGTAACCGAACACGAGTTGGGCTACTGTGATGCAGCCAGTGGAAAGGTGTTACTACGTCTTACATCTAAACGAACCTGGAACACTGTTTCGCTGTGGTTCGAGAGCGGCTGTGATTGCACATACAGTGAGCAACGAGCTGGTTATGCTAAAGAGCCGGGGTCAAGTTACGCACCCCAGACGTCACTTGCTGAACGCTAATGCAGGTGCCATGCTAGAATGGTCAGCGTTTTCCCCATTTAGAATCAAGCTTAAATTTGTCAAGAAATGTATACTGCCAAGATGAAACAATAATATTCTAGTGAACAAAGGAACGGTAATTTGTTGACAAACATCAAATTGAACCCTTTAGTGTATAGAGAAAATCGAATATTAGTCATATTGTTGCTTAAACAAACCATTGGGCATATACCCTCTATGGGGTTATTGTTAACCTCAAACCCTTCTAGGTGAAATGTACCATGGTAATGTAACCAGGCCACCGAATAACAGTACTTAAAGTCCCCGAGCAAACATTCATGTGTCTGTATGGGTTACAGTACATTCCATAAGACCAGTGTTGGAAGTGGGCGTTGTAAAGACCGGTGTACTTCTGCTCTCTATATGGTAGAGAAGCTACACAGAGGACCCCGGCCAAGATACTCTATTGTGGTAGCAAGGCCTAGCTTCTCAGGAGGTGATGCGGGCTGGTTCTTAAGTACAGTGTAGTCCCCAAGCACCCACAAAGGAATGTCCCCATACTGTATTAGTTAAAACACAGCCTTTAAATAATTAATGTTCAAGGTTATGTACAATATCACAATAACTCAATTTGTAACTCGGTTATCTATAATGGCAAATATACAGTTCTACATGGTACCACAATTACTATTAGATCTCTTTAAAGTGCATCAACTGTACGGTTAAATGGCACACAAATCAGTTCATAACGGAAACCAACAATAGATATAAGAGGCAAGCAGTTGGTTAGAACAATTGGCAGAATACTGGCCCGATACCTAGACACAGTTCTGTGTTGAGATCCCCCCACCTGGGCAACCGGTAGAATAAAGATATATCACAAGCCCAGTCCATATATTATTCACAAGAGACTTTCCAATAGTTCTGCAACCCCAAAGTACCTGGCGTTGTAGCGTTCCTCGTCGGGGAATCGATGGCCCTTCTTGAATGCCCTCCCTTTAAGGCAGGAGTCACGGGTCGTCGAACGTCTGACGGAGAACAGGGTGAACTACGACAGTGAGTGGCAGCTTCTTTTCTAGCGGTGCTCGTCGACGGGGGGGTGTAAAAACGTCCTGCGAGGAAGAGTCGTGTAGGGCACCTCAATGTCGATAGTTTTGGACTGCAAAGAGTTTGAAGAACTGTGGCCCAGCAAGGGCGTTGAGTCGTCGGCGTCTCTGTGGTCTTCGGGTGGCTGGAAACTCATCGGCGGATGCTCCTCAGCGTATCAACGGCCTGGCCTTCGCCTGCGGGATAAGGCGGGCGGCGGAGCGGACAAGCGCATCCGTCAATCAAAAGTTCTTAGGCAACGGGAGCACGGCGGCTCCGGTGAGTGACAACGGTCGTCGACAGTGGTGAACAACAGTCCAGGCGCTTCTCTTTGGGATTCCGCGGCAGTCCCCATCTCAGTTCGGCAGCCTGTCGTAGGTCTGTCTACCAGGGAGCTTTGGCAAAGATCAGCTGGTGCACGATGGTCCCTTGTAGCTCAGGAAGAGGCCACCTTAGCAGGTCCTCTCTGGGTCAGTCCTTGGAGACACAGCAGCTTTCAGATTGATGAAGAAGGGCAAGAGCAATTCTTCTCTTCCAGCCGGGCTTCAAGGTTAAGCTTCAGGTTTACTCCAGTTACTTGTCGTAGTGGACTTCAGCTTCTGAACACGAATTCTAGCAGCGAGAGGCCCCCAGATATACTAGTTGATCTCCCACTCATTCTGCTGGGTCACACTCAGGCAACCAATCGGTCAGAAGGGCATTCATGCAGGCAGGCAGCATATCAGGTGCATAGTGCATTCAGGCCATTCACTTCTCTCCAGACACTCACAACAAGTTATGTGTTTTGGGACATGTACCCAGCCATTCAACACTCCACACTGCATTCACACCAGTTTCGGGCAGGGCTGTCTGTCATTGTGTCAAACACCAGATACTAGACATCCACAACACAGAATGTGTATTTGTCACACACTCCATTCACCCAGGTCCCACCCACAGACCCAGTACACCCCATCTTACATGGAGTATTGGAAAGGGTTAACTCTTATCCCTTTTTGTCTGTTCCTCTTGGAGCCTTGTTTCGCTCCCTTAACTTTAAGACTTGGCTGACTTTTTTTTGGGAGGGTCTCAAAAGGCACAGATTTCTTCCGGTAGATTTAACATGCAGTCTATGATTGAGTTGTCTGACCAGATGCATGCTTTGGTTTCGATACTGCCTATACTGATGTTACGTTTTGTCACCCAGTCTAGGGTGTGGCCTTTAATGCGAGTAGAATCTTGGTTTTGAATTAGAATGCTCATGTTGGTAAGGTGTCGTTCCAACTCGATAGCATATGTGTCCTTTGTGTCCCCTTTCCACCAGTTTAGATTCACCAGAAAAAACGCTGAGCTATTGTGTCGATTAAAGGGGGTTAAAAGGTGAATTATCTCCTCTTTGAAGGAGGTCATGTCAGAGGGAGGTTGATAAATTAGTAAAAAGTTGACACAATTATTATCAGGAGTCATTTTTACGTGAATAATTTCACATCATGCGCATTTTATGTTTGACTCGAAGAGGCCAAGCTCTTTTTTGCTTATAATTGCAACCCCACCCCGCTGACCCTTCAAGCTATTTTTCCAGAATATGTTATGTCCATGGGTAGTTGCTAGGTCTATGCTTGGGCCATTTCCTTCTTGTAGGCAGGTCTCCACGATACACACATTGTGTACTTTGTTATCTACAGTGTAGTTGTGGGTCTCTAATCCCTGTTTTGGCAGCAAGCAGGTGTGGGGTAGGTATATATTCAATGGTTGAGAGATGGTACCTACGCTGCTTTCCTTTAGCCCCAGAGGACTTTGTTTAGCGTTAGTGTAGGTTCAATATCAAGAGTTACAAGATACTGGGCCTTATTACATGTTTCCCGGAAAAATGCTGGTTATGCCGGCGTGCCGGTAATACCGTTTCAGGTAGGCAGGCCGGCCGGCCACCGGAATCACCAGCACATCACAGGTCCGCAGGTGCGTGCAATAACACCCTGCCAGAAACGGTAGTACCGGTGCAGCGGAATTACTGGCATCGACAAAAAAATGCTGGTGTTTCCAGTAGAAATGTGCAGGAAACACAGAACCGGCACACAAACTGCTAGAATCACCAGTGCCTGTATTTCCGATGGTGGAATTTCCAGTGCTGGAATTACCGACACTGGAAATAGCATAATTGCAGGAACGGTAAGCACACTGGCGGCCATTTTGAAAATCTCAATCTACAGACACGCCAGGAAGTGGGAAATCTCGAGTCCCGGAGGTCTGGTTTTGCAAGCCACGGTTCATAGAGCCAAGGCTGACTGCCCTTACGGACAACGTAGTGACAAATGCAGAGGCCCTCTTCGGGGCTGGTAATCGCAGGACCAACCTGAGGAGGAAGATGGCTATTTGACAGGAGGTGGCCAACAAGGTGACAGCTGTGGAGACCATCCCATGCAAGCCACGTGACTGCCACAAGCAATGGGATGACTTGTGGCTAAGGGTCCATAGCATTCTGGCCACCCATTGGAGGGAATCTGCTGCCACAGGAGGAGGGATGGTGGCATGCCTGATCCTGATGACCTGGGAGGAGAGTTGTAGCTCCATCCTGCACATGGAGGGAATAGAGGGAGTCGGGCCAGCAGAGCCAGGAGCTGGGACCCAAGGTGATTGTGGTAAATACAACAAACACCATGTAACTACACATTTTGAGTCCAAATACATGCATCCCCAGGATTTAGAAACACCAAAATGGGCAAGAGAACAGGTCCAATATGTGTCAGTCACAGCAAATGGCCAGTTCACACACACATGCTAGGGTATGCGGGTAGACGTAGCCATGTGCAAGCACTATTGCCAAAATGTACAGCCCCACACATGGACACATGATGAGCGCTCATGTGCGCCATGGGAGAACAGGACAGGACTCATAGGCCCACCGCACACACAACAAGCCAGCTTGACAGACCAACAGTCAATGTGCTCTCCCACCAGAAATGTGCAGGAAACAAAGATACTGCCACACAAACTGCCAGAATCACCAATGCCGGTATTTCTGATGGTGGAATTTCCAGTGCTGGCATTACCGGCACTGGAAATAGCATCATCACAGGAACGGGAAGCTTGCCAATGGCCATTTTGAAAATTTCAATCCACTTAAAATCCCCCACTTCCGTCTGCCATCCACCACATCTGGGAGTACAGACATGCCAGGAAGTGGTAAATCTCGAGTCCCGGAGGTCTGGCTTTGCAAGCCATAGTCCCCGGAGCCAAGGCTGACTGCCCTTACAGACAATGTGGTGACAAATGCAGAGGTCCTCTTCGGGGCTAGTAATAGCAGGACAAACCTGAGGAGGAAGATGGTCATTTGGCAGGAGGTGGCCAACAAGGGACCATCCCATGCACGCCATGTGACTGCCACAAGCAATGGGATGCATTGTGGCTAAGGGTCCGTAGCATCCTGGCCACCCATGGGAGGAAATCTGCTGCCACAGGAGGAGGTGACATTCCTGATCCTGATGACCTGGGAGGAGAGTTGCAGCTCCATCCTGCACATGGAGGGAATAGAGGGAGTCGGGACAGCAGAGGCAGGAGCCGGAACCCAAGGTGATTGTGGTAAATACAACAAACCCCATGTAAATACACATTTTGAGTCCAAATACATGCATACCCAGACAGCGAAAACACCAAAATGGGTAAGGGAACAGGTCCAACATGTTTCAGTCACAGCAAATGGCCAGATCACACACACATGCCTGGGGATGCAGGTAGACATAGCCATGCACGAGCACTGTTGCCAAAATGTACAGCCCCATATGGACACATGGTGAGCGCCCATGTGTGCCAAGGGAGAACAGAACAGGAATCATAGGCCCACTGCAGTGCACACACAACAGTCAAAGTGCACTCCCACCACCTATATGTAAAAGCACACGTCGGAGCAAACAGACCAAAGAAGCTGCATGACAAGAGCAGGACCCACATAATGTAGCATGAGTGTAATGCAAGCCCGCAGACATGACTCCCAGAAGACTAACAGCATGCTCTTCTCTCCCCAACAGGCACACAGTCCTCTAAAAGCAACGTGCCTGGGCCATCCTCCTCAGGCCCAGCAACTGCAGGCAGACATGCAAAGGCCACACCACTCGCCTTCAGGCCCATGCAGCAGGGCAGGTCTACTGGTACGTCACAGTCACCATCAGCACTACCACCTCCATCTGTGGCAGCCCACCACCTCCAGCTCCGGCAGCCCCACCACCTCAGCTGTGGCACCCCTCCCACCATCATCACCACTATCACCACTCGCTGTTTGTGTGGCGCAGCAGCAGTGCATGTGGCTGTCACCATCACCACACCTGTGGTCAGTGGCCCCACTGTCCCTCCTGTGCTCCCCACACCACCACAGACACAGCAGCCACCAGGCCATCATGCAGGGGCACCACTGATGAGAAGGACGAGGAGGACGACACATCCTACCCAACACCATGTTTCAGCCTCACAACAGCACACATGCCCCCTGCACTGCCACTGCCCAGCATCCGTTCCCTAGATGCATGCCTGCGTGCAGTTGAGGATCGCCACACGGAACTCACTGGCATTGCACACGAGCAGCTGGAGGAGATGAGACTCGTGCAGGAATGCATGCAGGCCTCCAGCCACAGGAGTGCCAGATCAGGAGGCCATGCCACTGCCGCACTCCTCACCCTTGCCCAAAGAGTGCGTGAGGACAATAAGATTGCCTCTGCCACAGCAGAGGCCATGAGCCATGCCATACAATTGACCCTGACCCACTTACATCAGTCCCCACCACTGAGAGCTCCCAGCATGGCAGCCCAAGGCACCACTCTCAGTTACTGAGCTACTCCCCAGTGGAATCTGCGAAGAACCCCATGCCAAAGAGGGGCCTCAACTGACACTGTACACTGACTGGGTGCTTCACTGAGTGTGTTTGTGGGGGGGGATTGGGGATGGAGTGGGGGTGTTTATGGAGGGGAGTACTTTAGGAGGGGGGAGGAGCAAGAAGGCTTGTGTGCATTTACATTATTAATCAATACATCAATTTCACCTGAATCACTGACTGGGCATTAGTATTTACTGTGATGGTGCATGATGACTACAAAGGGGTGTACAGAGTGGAGGGGAAACTCAAAAAAGTCTTCAATCAGTTCTTGACGGGCCATACGCCCATCCCTGACATCAAAGAGCACGTTCATGGGCCGGGATGGCGGTGGTTCCTCATTATCATCATCCTCTGGTGGAGGAATATCCAGATCTGGGGGCAGGGGTATGTTGAGCCTTACACAGATGTTGTGCAACATTGCACAGGCCAGAACTAGCTTCCCCACCTTCTCTGGCCCCAGACCGGTGTAGGCATCTGAATTGCGCCTTCAGGAGCCCAAAAGCCCACTCGTTGATCACCCTGGTTTTCACATGGGCCCTGTTGTATGCTACTTCCTGCAGCGTCTGAGGATTCCTCAGAGGAGTCATCAGCCACAGAAGCAGCGGGTATTGTGAGAAACCTGAGGGTATTCTCCCAGGTAGACCTCGAGAATCCCTTATTTAGGTGGCCAGGGACGGGCTTGTGCTCTCAGATCCCAATGCTGGGGCTGGACGAGCAAGGGAGGATCACCTGGGTAGGGGAGCCTGGGGTTATACTCGGGGGGGGGGGAATACCTCAGGTGAGATGCAGTAGAAGGAGAGGAGGACAAGATCTCTAAGACCTTTGTAGGTTGTACCACATCGGTCACATCGGTCTCCCTTCCTCCCAATGAAGCTTCCTTACTAGAATCCCACCACCCGTACACCTCTGGTAAACCAAGAAATCGCCCAAGCCCTGTTGCACCCAGAAATGATCTCTCATTTAATCCCTGTTCTCCTGTATCTTATCCAAATACTCCCAGTCATCCTTTTCCACGTCCCTCTGATTATTATTTTCCGAACTCACAATTGGCATTGACGAAACACTATCGTTCCCACAACCCCCCCTGTTCCTTGCATGATAATAGTCTTGGTCATTCCGGTTTGTTTCCCAAACCCTACCGATCTCACCCTTCTAAGTTTACCAAATCCCCTAGTACAAAGGTTATAATTCCATATAACACCTTCTTCCCCTCCTCCCATGCAGAATACTCAGGAACTCTACCACCCCGCCCTCTTTTTTGACACAAACGCTTTCTCCCGACATGAAAGACAACAAACTAACACTAATTATGCAGATGACACCCAGATACTCATCCCCATTACTGGTGATTATCTAGCTGACACCAAGGCCCTTAACGATGTCTACCTGGTTATACAAGCTTGGATGGCCCAACACCAGCTGTGCCTAAACGATGATAAGACAGAGCTTCTCATTTTGGGCACTGCACAACGCCTGAGCAGACTTGAACCGGCATATCAATCTTTCACTATAGATGGCAATAGCATTCGAGTTTCAAAAGACACTAAAACATTAGGGTTCTACCTTGACGCTACTCTATCATTAACCCGACAAACGAATGCTGTCAGATCTGCGTCGGCATACACATGCAAACTCATTGCAGCCTGCAGACCTTTCCTTACCACCTCCAACAGTGTCACACTAGCGAGAACCCTCATCATGGCTAAAATCGACTACTGCAGTGCTCTCTACATAGGCACTAGTCAAGAGAACTTAAATAAACTCCAAACTACCCAAAACAATGCCATTCGTGCCGCCTTAAACATCCCTCGAAACCACCATATCTCAGAAACTAGATCAAAGTTAAAGTGGCTACCTGTCAAGCAAAGAATCTCACTCAAAGCACTTGCCATTACGCACAAATGTCTGGCCAACAAGGCCCCCATCTATCTCGGCAGTCGACTGTCGCGACACTCGACCTACCATCCACTAAGAACTGCCCAGACCCATTGCTTAGCTATCCCTAGATTTAAACTGCAAAAAGCAGGGGGTTCAAGCTTCCCGGTCCTAGCGTCCGAGCTCTGGAATTCCCTCCCTGCTACAATCGGAGCGGAAGAGTCTTTTCACACTTTCAAAGCCAATACCAGATCCTGGCTTTTCGACCTGCCTTAAGTCCCGCACAGCGCCTCTGTCTTCTTTCTCTGACCTGCTGACTGTTTTACTTGTACTTAATGTCCTGTTCATATCATGTAATGTCATTCCTTTGTAAATTCATGCATTGCGACTCCTGTATCTATGCATTTCTGTAACCTTACAAATTTCGCCCTGATGCCCCCGGGCCTGTGGGTTGCGCGTTATAAATAAATAAAATACAAATACAAATACTAAAGCCGTTTACCTGACATGTCACAACCCATGGGTCAGGCAAAGTCAGGGAATTCACCAGAATCACACACACCTGACAGCGCTGTCCCTTCCCCACCGGGATAAAAGGTGGCGCACGATGGCACAGTATGAGCAAGGCAGACCGCACGACGACTCCGCTATCCAAATACGGCAGTTCAAGAGGAGGAGAAAGGCGACAAGAACCGAAAGGGTGAAAAGGAGAGCAGCAACCTCGCCCTTTCCATCCCAAGCCAGCCTCTGTGGAAGGAATCATAAAACCACAAATATAAGCCAGTGTGTGTTGCAGCAGATGTCAACGGTATATGGGGCCCTCCTCCGCTGATAACCAAGCTAGGTAGAGACGCTTGCCACTGTGGTATCTTCGGCTGGTTCCTCCCCCTGGAACAGCCTCCCTGCCAATCTAAAACTTGAGGAAAACCATCTCCGGTTCCGGAAGAACCACAAAACCTTCCTCTTTGCTTCTGCCTTCGCTCCCCCTCTCCCCTACTGATCTGCTCTCTCTTGGCACTGTGCACCTGGCCACCCTCTGTCCCCTGGACCCAGGTACCTGCTCACCCTGCCAACCTCCTGCACTGCCTCCCAGCCACTCCTTGCACTGGGGACTGTATCTGTACCCTTACAACACCACCCATTTTTCTTCTTTTTCTGTACTTATCAGACTTACCCAGCCTGCTGCCTTAAACACAGCACTTGCCACTTGCTGGCTGCACTAGCACTGTTTATTGCCCCCATTTTCTATTTATTTTGTATTCATTATTATTGATCTGCTCTCCTCTGCTCCACACTTTCCACTCTCCCCCTTCTGTGCACTTTTCCCTTTTCCAATTCCCATGCACTTGCACGTTCTCAATGTCACTGGGCCTAGTAAGATCATTGTTGTTGTTGTGTTGTGTTTTCCCCTGTTCCCCTCCCCTGCCTAATCGCGCTCTGAAACACTTGTGTATGATACAAATAAAATATCATATCATACCAGCCTTGATTCCAGAGGCAAGAAAAGCCAAGCGGCTCATCACAACCAGTGAGGGAAGTGGAGAACTGTTCCCAAGGCCTTCTGGTAACGATAGTTTCAACAATAGAGTAATCACGAGAGTCTCATAAGTGAGCACCCATGTGGTGCCGGACTCCTCTGCAGCTGGTTTTCCCCTCTCGTATTAATAGTTCTTTGTACTTTTCTTCAATTAACCATTTGCTACTTTTGTTCAACACAGTTCGGTTTCTTATCGGTCCTCCACAGTCATGTGCTAATACAGTGCGTTGTGGCCTGTCAATAAAGGGGTGCAATGGTGGGACCTGCTTGTGCATGGTGCCTTCCGGACATGCATTTGTGACATTATTGCCCCCCCTTTCCTTGTCTGTCATGCTGCAAGAAATAGTGCAGTTTTTCAAGAGTAATGAGGGGTCATGGAAGACAGTGGGGACCCTTTGGAAGGTCTTTAAGGCAACAATCGGGGGAATTTGCATATCTCAGGTAACTGGGGGAAGGCAGGCATTACAGGACATGCTGCATAAGATCGAGGGAGAGGTGTCACATTTGAGAAGGAGCTGGCAGAGAGACTGCCGGTTGGGCAAAGGTATTAGCCTCTCACTGGAAGGTGCAGACCTCATTATCGAATTTTGATGGGAGCAGGCGGGACATGCAGCTTCACAGGGAAGGGGATAAGGCGGGCAGTTGCTCGCTTGGCTGAGGAACAGCCAATGCCAGGAACAGACAGGCGGGAATCGGGAAATGTGACCAGCCCCCAGGAGGGGATTAATGAGGCCTTCTAACTTTTCTATCAGGCTCTGTACACAAGTGAGGGGACGTACACTGTAGCAGAGGCAGACCAACTACTGGACTTGATCCAGCTGCTGGTCTTATCTGGGGATCGCAGGGAAGGATTAGGGGAACCTATCAAGGAATCTGACATGAGATGCACGCTACAAGCCATGCAGAAAAGTAGATCTCCCGGAAGTGACGGTTTCCCTGTAGAATTTTACTGCACACACACAGACATTCTGGTTCCGCAGCTTAAAAGGTGTTTGATGAGGTCTTCGAGACAGGTGTTCTCCCTGCCTCAATGAGGGAGGCAGTGATAACAGTCTTATTGAAAGAACGGAAAGACCCCCTGGACTGTGCATCCTAAGCGTCCCATCGCATTACTGAATGTCGATGCAAAGATTTTAGGACAATTCCGGGCCACCAGACTGTCAGGGGTGGCTCTGACATTTGTGCACCCCAACCAATGCGTATTCATAGGGACAACGGAACACGTTGATGAACCTATACTGACTGCACCATGTGATGGATAGGGTAAAAGACTCTGAACGGTAAATGGCATTAGCATCTTTTGACGCAATGAAGGCCTTCGATTCATTGGAATGGGAATGGCGACTTAAAGTGTTGGGCATAACATCCACCAGTGGCTACGGCTTTTATACAGAAGACCGCTGGCGAGGGTGAAAACTAACATCCTGGTGTCACAGCAGTGGGAGCCGGGTAGACGGACATGACAAGGGTGCCCGTTTTCGCCAATCCTGTTCTCCATGGCACTGGAATGGCTGGCAGGGTTTCTCCTGAAGGAGATGAGTGAAGCAGGGATATTGGCAGGGGGGGTGAGACCTATCGTCTCTTTATACGCCGATGATCTGATATATGTGGGGAATCCATGGGACAACATGCCAATGTTACTGGAGATATTGGGGAAACTTCAGGATGCTGTCGAGCACCCGAATCAACACAGAAAAGTCCTTTCTGTTCCCGTTGGTGACCATGACCTAGCTACCCTGCCAGATTGAGGGATACAGTGAGAAGTGGAATCATTCCGGTACCTGGTGATGTGGCAGTGTTAAGCTATACCTTAAGCTATTGGTAAGCTCATTATGCTCCCTCATACAATTAGGTCTCAGATTCTCCATGTTCCCTTTGCCTGAAGCCTCCCTTGCACTCAGCTCCTATGACATGCCCAAACCCCGCCTTGGTGCAAATTAGACCAAGACCCTGTAACAAGGCAAAGGGACATGTCAGAACTTCCGATTGCTCTCTACAAGTATAGCATTAGCACCATATATAGTAGATAACAGTAGGGTTTCTGTGAATGCTGCTTATCCATATTACAACACAAGTGAGATGGTGGCAGTTATTGCTGAATGTCTGCAATGCCATGCCAAGTTCCACCCGCCATTGTGAAAATGCTATAATATATTAGTGATTGCTTATGATATGCTATATAACCTGCGCTCTAAGGGCCGTTCCTTCGAAGCTCTGTGTGACAACTACTGGGACACTTGTCCTTCTGTATTTCCTTCTTATCAGCTGATAATTTCTCTATATGGTGTTTATTTTCTATCTAATATGAGAAGCTTGGTTTGAAATCAGTCTGGTGTCTCATCTCCTTATTGATGCACACGGAGGCTGAGGCGACCCTTGGGAAGGCTCCAACCCTTGGCTAACATAGAATGGTGCCTGTGTATCTGGCCTAACTGCAAAGGAGTTTTCTGTGGGCTGCTCTCGGCCATGACAGCAAGGGTGAGTACACAAGGTCCTCACCATGCCCGAGTTTGCTTCAGTAAGCGTGGAACACCTGTTGACTGTGAAGCTGCCAAATCTGCAGTGTGGTTGAGAGGTGATTCACAGAGGATCTCCAGCGCAGCACACAGCTGTGAACCTATTCCCCTCTGACTGATCGGTAAACACAACCTTCCTTCCTCTTATTTTCTGTCACTTTGTTTCACTAAAGTATTGCACTGTATTTTGCATATTATCATTCTAATTCGTGCCAAGCACTAAGGGTTGATTTGCCATTTCATTTATTTGCTGTCTTTCAATCTTTTAGGTTTTTGCTTACCGTGTCCTTGCTAGTCGTTCTTCGGTCGTGTAAATAGGGTCTCTCCTCACCCGATGCCAGGGCTGTCTGAAATACACAGACTGAGCTGGCACCGGGAATGAAACCCCTCAGGAAAAACTCCCAAAGGAGTGAAAAAACCTTGGTGTAGATTGCAGTAAGGATGGCATAGCTGCTCCCATGAAGGATGAGTAGTAATATCCCAAAGAAGGCACATCCAAGGCAGGTAAGAAGAGTGAAGTAACACCTAAGGTGGGCTTGACTAGGAGTCACCAAGGGATCAGTAAGGGAGCAGCAGGAAAGCAGAACAGAAAAGAACCGGAGAGCGAGGAGAAGCGAAGGCTGACTGAATGCAGAGACAAACAAGAATTGAGAAAAACAGAAGAGCGTTACAGGCAAGCAAGATAGTTGCAATGCAAGGCGTTCAGCACGGCAGGCTGTTTTGTCATGGCGGTAGACTCCTCCTTCCATGAACCAGAGATCCGGTGGTTCGGCATGTCGGGTAACGGCGTGATGTGTTGGTTGGCAAATGTACTGGAGGGCCATGATGTGGTTGGCAGGAGGCGTTGGTTGACGATCTCACTCCAGGACCATGATGTGTCCAGGCAGTACACCACCTGTCATATATCGACAAGGGGCAAACCTGAGTGCTGACTCGATCTGCACACACTGGTATATTTTGCTTTCGTCTGTATATAAAAAGATAGATGCGCCTCAGATATTTTATCTGTCGCATTCACTGTTTCTCTCAAGCTTACAGTGCTTATTTTCATAGGCAGTTTTTCATGGCTCGAGTGTAAAGATATATGCTTAAATTGAGTGCCCACGTTTTGAATTTAGAGCATCAGACTTTCCTTTGCGTAGTTATTTTTGTTGCCTCTGCTGAGAGACTGTTAGGGTTAAGGGTCTGTGTACAGTGATCTTGGCAGAAAAGTTTAAAAACAAACAGCTATCCCACAGTATTGTCAAAGCAGGCCCCTGCAGAGGCAGTAACATTGGCAGGGTACCTGCAACAGCCCACAACACCCTCTCTCTCTTCCCTCAATGTAGACCTGCATATTTTAAAGGGCTGTTCTTGCAAAACCGCTTGTACATGTTGTTCCTGTCTATTTGTCATGTTATGTTAAAACTGCGTCTGATGCTGCTGTTTATTTTATTTTATTTCTTTGTACTTTTGCTGGTGATGTTTTGATTTCTATTTTTGGTTTGTCATGGTTGTCATGTTAGGTTTAACCATTTATGTTAGTGTTCCTTTTGCTGCTCAAAGTTTGTGTTTTTCTTGGGATTAAGGCCAACAGCCCCTGTGTGACATCACTTGGACTGCAGTCTATTTCTGGTGTTTGTAAAGTCAGGGGACATGTTGCTGCCCCAGATTGAGTGAGTTTGTAATTCATTATCACCACAGATACCACGATTTTGGACCTTGGTTGGTGGTATCATTGGGAGCGCATGCGTTTTCTGACATGGCCAGGATTGTGCGCAGACTTTGATGCATATGTACTTTGCTTGTTATTAAGAGTTCTGTTTCAGCGCCCTGTAGTTGTAGCATTGTGGTGCATTCTTTAGGCTGTCGTTTTTATGTCACAGCTGATGAGGTGATTATTCTCTGTTGCTGAGTTAATTTTGACTTTCTCCACGCCGTGGCTTGCCTTTGCCATTCAATCAGAAGGTCACTGTGTGTGCACCATTATCACACATATCCTTAGCCTACTCCACAAGTCTTTAAATTAATGCCTGCAGCCCTTTCCTGTTCAGGGAATTTCCATATTCCCTTGGGTTTACTTGTCATTATGATTTTGGTTGATGAATTGACTTTGTGTTTTATTTCTTGATTTATTGTGAATAAATATAAGGGTACCTGTAAATACCATAGGTCCTCCAGGTAAGGTATATGTAAAGTAACACAATGAACCTAGGTATATATGAGGCTAGAGACAACACTTACAAACATGTTTTTAATATTTCTTGTCAATAGAAAAATATATATATGTTTTTATTATATATGTCCTCCTATTTCAAAACTTAAATCACAGAACTTATTTCCACAATATATTTTAACAAAAACACCAGTGTATCTTCTTTCATACAACCATCCATACACAACCACACATATACTCTGTCAATAAAAACATAGACAAACAAATGTGTGACCTCTACTGTCACACTAGAACATAAACAACATTCCTTAGTAAATCACTGTTGTTTCTTATAGCCCAATATGAAATCAGATGTTCAGAGATTGGATATTCCTTCCTCTCTCAAAGATCTACATATTTTTCGGTCGATCATGGACCATCCTAGGTCCTCTCAGTCGTGCGACCTTCTTCAGGATCAAGGAACCTCTCTTCGGGGTTCCTCATACAACAGGGCAAAAGGTGTCTTCTGTGGAACAGTTCTCTAACCAGAAAACCGTGTTAGTGATAGTAATGATGCTCAGATTCAATCCTTCAGGGCATGGGGCTCATTATCCTGCACATGTATCTTCATGGGTCTATAGTAGATATGTAGTAGATGGTTACTTCACCGTCTATTCACTCCCTTGTTGACACCTCTATCCTCGTGCAGTGTAGGGGGCGAACACAGGCCCTCCCACGGCGATGCCCGAGTCTTTACTTATGCTGAGGGTTTGCTTGTGCTTCTTCTCATCGGAGTATGATCTCCGTGGGAAGCGCCCACAAGGCTCTTCGTGTCCTTACTTTGGCACACGCAGTCTACCTTATTGTGGACATTGTCAAGATTTTGTGCTACTATTCACCAGCATCTTCCCCATGGTACAGACAATTGAGTGCACAGACATACATATATATATGCTTTGCTACTATGCCTGGGGATGCCGTGATTGACAAAAAGAAAGAATTACAGCTACAGTTTTGTGATTGGCCCCACTCCCTTCATTACTTTATCTTCTACAACACTCAGAGCTTTGCGGTCTATATCTGTGTTCTTGTTTCAGCTAAAGAGGAGATACGGATGACGCTTGGCCATTTGGGATTAAAGTGCCAACTGTTATTGCTGAGGTAAACCTGAAGCAGTTCTTCTAGTACATCTTGTGTATTAATTTATCTTTATATTCAGCAACCTGTACCAAACCTTGCTTGCTCTGTCTCACCTTCTGTGCCACTTAACTTGTTTGTCTTTTCACTATCACCAATGGTAAATACCAATTATCGTTAGGTTGTTTGCACCACCAATCTTGACCTGCACGACCAGCGGGCCCATCTCCCTTTGTGTCACCCCGCTCTTAATTTCTACACTTAGCCACGGGCTCTGAGCAATCCAAAACACCACTTACACCAGCAGTAGGGACCAATGCATTCTTCATGTTTTCCACTTATGGGGCATTGACCTGTAAATAGCTGAAAGATTGGAATTATTTTACCTGCTTTCAAAAGGACTTTCAGTGGCATCTTGAGGGCTTGTTTGATACTGATCATCTTGTTGTCTTCCACAGGGTTTTGCAACAAAAAAAGTCTAATGTGTCTGATGGTCATTGGTCAGCCTATTTTGACTCTTACAAACAATCTGCAAACAGATTGCGTGACAGTCAGACAAGATCATTTGGGAACTCTCAGAGGCTAAGCTAGAGAAGGAATTAGAACAATACACGCATCCCTCCAAGACAGGTGGGCCAAACAATAAACACACTCCCAAAACAAGCCTCTACCCAAGTGTTTCTGCAGACAACGTTAGAGACTACCCTTCAGAAACACCTACAGCACCACCTGTTGACCTTTAAGACAAGATACCACCATACCCGCCTCTCCTGATTGCCCACATACCACCTACTCTGCACCAGAGGGACCCACCACCCCCCATAGTGAGCCGCCATGCCATCACTGCTTCTACTGCTCTTATGCCTATGCGCACCTACCCTCAGGCCAATACCAAGGCTGAACCTATGAGAATTCACACTACCCGGAGCTCCGCTGACTTATACCATATGGCACAACAATTCCCAACGTTGCCTGACAACCCCACTGCTTTCATGGAACATTTGAACACAGTGATTCCCTGTTATGACCCCCACCATTGGAGACCTTAAACCTCACCTATGAGCTGTACTCAAAGACAATCTATACAAACAAATTATGGACACACTACAAGGGCCTACATACTGGTGAAAGGTGATGCTATTACTGATTGATGACCCTCTCCTAGCATCCTGATATCATATATAATTTCTGGACTCCCTCTCTGACTCCAAAGTGCTGCTCCCTTCCCTGGAAGCAAAATGTCACAAAATAAACAGTGCTAAATTGCAGCTCTGTCTCCCCACTGTCCGTTACCTAGGACACAACATTACCCAAGGCACCAGGCTCCTTGCCCCATCTCGTGTGACCTGCATCTTACAATGTCCCATGTCTGCCACTAAAAGACAGTTACTCTCCTTTGTAGGAATTAGCAATTCCTGCCGCCTCTGAATCCTGGATTATGCCTCTACTGTAACACCTATGCAAAAGATGGTACATGACTTTCAACCTGCCAAACTCACATGGTCTACTGATGCTTCCACAGCCTCTCCAAGATCAAGACTTCCCTCTCCATAGCCCCCACTCTCGCCTTTTCTGACTATAAATCATTCACCCTGTTCTGTAATGAGAAAGAGGGGTAAGCCTTAGGGCCCCTCCCCAATTTAGATCTCATTCTCTTTGCTGACGGTTCGTGTCTTAGAGATTCCACAGGTATTCTCCAGGCAGGCTTTGCAGTTTACACCTCCTTTGATGTATTAGATGCATTTCAGCTCACATCAGTATGATCAGCACAAGTTGCTGAACTCAGTGCCCTCACACAGGCTTGCACCATCACCACACAACGCACAACCACTATACACACTGATTCACGTTACGCCTTTGGTATATCACACTACTGTGGGACCTTCTGAAAACACAGAGGTTACCTAACTGCCCAAGGTACTCCCATTCTCATCTGTCCCCCCATATCCCTCTCCCACTTACTCTTGACCACCAGCCCCCCCCCAAGGGAAATTCACTCTGTATTGCCCAGTAAATTAGTGAAACTTTTGCCCTACCATCCTCCTGTGTGAGCAACGCCTGCATCAGCGGACTTGTGCTTGGTTCCTCTGCAATCTCCTTCCACATGGAAGCCGCTGGCTTGATCACCGTCCCATATGTCAGAAAGTGCCCCTTAGGGACACCGTATTGAGTACTCCACTCCTCAAACGGCATCAACTTCCTGTCTTCA
Organism: Ambystoma mexicanum; assembly: GCF_040938575.1. Taxonomy (NCBI): domain Eukaryota; kingdom Metazoa; phylum Chordata; class Amphibia; order Caudata; family Ambystomatidae; genus Ambystoma; species Ambystoma mexicanum. Next base: position 340,799,460 of record NC_090921.1, on the reverse strand, counting down.
AACAGGTCTTCCACTGACCGATGCACCCTCTCCCCTAGGTCAGAAAACCCTACCCTGCCCAGTGTCAATCAAGTCTTGGGTCCACACTCTGGGGCTCGGTCAGCGCTATACAATCCTGTCTCATGTAACTTCCCCTCCAGAGCACCCTCATCACATTGAAATACTTTGGTGACTCCACTGCCCCCCACCGTGCTCCGCATCAAGTCTTTTCCCCACACATGAGCTGGGAGAGTCCCCACCAGTCCTGTCAACAACTCTCCCCTTGTGTCTGCCTACACTAGTGCATCCTGCAATTGGGCTGCCATGAAATATCACTCGTTGTATGGCAAATTGAGCCCCACCTAAAGACACATGCACCACAAGGTCGCCAGTGAGACCCTCCCCCTCCCTGAGTCCCACAACAATTCCCTTATCTTCTCATCGAGCATCTTAAAAACACCTTCTTAATGCTGTAAGGGATACTGTTAAAGTAGTATAGCAACCGGGGGAGTATAACCATTTTACAAAGTACCACCTTTCCCATCATTGATATTGATAGCTTTTTCCAGAATTGAATTGAATTTCCTATCTCTGACAGCACACAGTCTGTATTGTACAGAAATGTTTCTGCTATGCTGTGGAAGATCTGGATTCCCAGTTTGGTAGCCAAGGCTGGCCCCTTCCCAAGGGTCGCTTCGGCCTCCGTGTGCAGCAATAAGGAGACAAGACACCAGACTGATGGCAAACCAAGCTTCTTGTATTAGACAGAAAATAAACTGCAAACTGAGAAATTATCAGCTAATAAGCAGGAAATACACAAGGACATGTGTCCTGGCAGTTGTCACACAGAGCTCTGGAGGGACACCCCTTAGAGCGCAGGTTATATAGCATATGATAAGCTATCACTAATATATTATAGCATTTTCACAATGGTGGGTGGAACTTGGCATGACATTGCAGACATTTGGCAATAGCTTTCATCATCTCACTTGTGACCTTGTGACTAAGCCTTGTGGGTACAATGTGTTGTAATATGGATAAGCGGCATTCGCAGAAACCCTACTGTTATCTACCATGTATGGTGCTAATGCTATACTTGTAGAGAGCAAACGGAAGAGAAAGTCTGACTTGTCCCAAGCCTTGTTACAGGGTTTGATCTAATCTGCACCAGGTAGGTTTTGGGCATGTCAGAGAAGCTGAGTGCAGAGGGAGGCCTCAGGCAAAGGCAACATGGAGGATCATAGGCCTAAATGTATGAAATAGCATAATGTAGCTTACCATAGCATAGCATAACAATCCTGCCACATCCCCCCCATTTGCTATTTGCTCGTTCCCGTGTCAGGGTGTAGACCACAGGGAGCAGGATTGGTGCATTGCATCAATCAAAGATACCCATGTACATGGGTGACAGAGTAATAGGGTGGATAGGCATAGGGATTGTAACATAAAGCATGTTGTTTTAGAGACGGAGATCGTGGGTCTATAAGGTCCCAATTAAAAGATTCATACAATTCGCCATCAGACATTTGTCCTAACACATCTACCATTTCCTGTTCCTTGGAGATGACTTTGGAGGCGTCTTCCTTAATTAGACGTGACTCTATTTCAAGTGGCAGAACCCTCACCTCAGCTAGCAAGTGAAACACCTGTTTAGCACAGCATGACAGAAGGCAGCGAATAAGAAACTATCATTGCAAAGGCGGCAATTATAACAACAATGATTAAAATACCATGCAGAATGGAAGAGCCCAGTGAACCTAAAGTGTTTTGAGTCCAAGTCAACAGTGAGCCGGCATAACCTTTGTTTATTTCGTGTAAGGTGGTACTAACCCCTTAGAGGTGTTTTATGATGTCCTCAACCTGGGAGGAGTTATAAGGTACCCAGGTGCAGCATTCTTCTCCTAAAATTATACAGGTACTCCCTTGGGCAGCTAGTGAATAATTGATCGCCATTCTATTTTGGAGGACCATAGTTCTGAGTGAAACTTGTTTGCTTTTAAGTATCTGTATTCCTTTTGCTGTGTTGTTGGCTAACTGCTCAAGGAGAAGTGATAGGGAAGGAAGATCGGCCCTGTTGATTGCAGTGCCAATGTTCGGGACTAGGAACCCTTGGAGGCCTTTGAACCATGTCCAGGCGTTGCGTTTGGAACGTCGGGTGCGTAGTGAGCTTTTCGAAAAAGGGACATGTGTCAGATCGCTAGGGAATGAACCCAATGGTGCACTGACCAGTCCAGTTAGCTGGTAGCCATTGGTAGGAGCTAACCCCACAAAGGAAATATAATCCTCTGTGGGTGAAGAGTGCTATTGCGGTCCTAGGTGTGCCATTACTATGAAATTGGCCTATCCAACTGACAGCTGAGTGGTTATAGGTAGTGGTGTGGCAGCACTTCGGTTAAGGATATAGGTGTGCAGGTATGATACCCATTAAAGGCAGAGTCCCTATCATGATGAAATAGATAAGAGTGTGTGGAACAAATGGCGTCGGTATTTCCGTAGGTGAAGTATTGGCATGGCTGGGGTAGAAGAATCCCTGGTGGAAGGGATGGGTCAAATTGGGAGAAGAAGAGTCATTGATCAAAAGGTCATAACACCATTTAGCAAGATTGAATGGCCCCTCTCTGGCATAAATATGAGTATGGCAGCATACATAGCAATCAGAGGCATTCATTAGGTCAGGGTAGGCCCAAGAGAAGCGGAGGAAGGTTTTCGGTATTTGGGTGTAGGATGGCGGATGTAGGGGGCGGCAGAGCCAATACCATGGTAAGGAACAACAGGTTGGAAACAATTCAGACAGTGAATGGTGAATGCACCAAAAATGCAAAAGCAGCATTATTCCTAGTTTTAGCAGTCCAACCCTACGGAGATTGGAGCCTTGTGCCCAAAAGTTCCAAAGAGTGTAAGTCATTACAGGACCCGGTAGACAGGAGAGAGGGTTATGAAAATGTTTAGGATCCCTGCAATAATAACGATGACAGAAGCATAGAGCTGTAGGAAATAAACTGAGGCTCTGATCACATTCAGCTGGCCTCCAAACCCCTTGGACTGGAGGACATATGCACCTACACTCCAGGCACGCAGCGGTATTGTAGCTGCTTGGTGACAAAAACCTTTGAGAGCAATGGGCCTCCCATACGAGACAGGTGTAGCAGTGGCGTGCTTCTGGTAGGTGTGGTTCACCTGCTGATGTCAGTTGAGATGGTGGATGCACTCTGCAAGTTGTACCTCAGGACAGGTAGACATTTGTCGTTGTGGAGGAGTACTGGATGTGGAGACACTGGGGTTTTAGGTGCTGGGACCCCGATGAGCAGCTGAAGAGGGGTGTTTCTATCCTGTACCCCTGCAGATTGAAGCGTTGCAGTGTCTTTGGTGCTGGCAGACGGTGGTGTGTGTTTGTCCTGGACCCCGTGTTCTTCGTCATCGATGGGAGGCGCTGTTTTCACACACTGGCTGGTGTGGACCCATAAGTCCTGACCTCTACAGCATACATCAGTGTGGGTGGTCAGCAGGGCCTGGAAAGGTCCCTTACAGGGAGGGTGTAGGGCTGATTTTTGCTGATGAACTTTCAGGAACACCCAGTCTCCTGGCAGGAGGCTGTGACACAGCATTTCAGTCAGCCGAGGCACAGCTTCATGGATTTGCTGTAAGTGAGAACTGCCCAGAAGCATTAGTCTTTTGCAATAGGAAACAACAAGATCATCATTCAGTTGTAAATCACAGAGTTCAGGAGAAGGTGGTGACGTAACTGGAGTTCTCATGGGCCTCCCCATGAGAATCCTGTGTGGGGAGAGGCTGTGTACTCTATTAACAGTGTTTCCTATGTGCATGAGTACAAGAGGAAGGACATCAGGCCACTTTAGGCCTGTTTCCTGGCAGACTTTGGCAAGGCGGAGCTTCACATCAAAGTTTCATCTTTCTACCATACATGCCGATTGTGGGTGAAAACTACAATCAAAGTTCTGAAGTATCCCTAAGGCACTGCACATGTTCTGTACATTCTGTCTAGTGAAATGGGTGCCTCTATCAGAGTTTATAGAAACTGGAAGGCCAAAAACATGTCATGAATTCCTTCAACAGTTTCTTGACCATTGTAATGGAATCAACATATTTAAAGGGGTATATCCAGAAAATGTGTCTATTACCACAAGGACGTATTGAAAGGAGGCACACTTGGACATGCTAATGAAATCAGGCACACTTGGACATGCTAATGAAATCTATTTGGAGATTCACAAAGGGGCAAGAAGGGACTTCATTTGCCCCAGGAGTGGTTTTCACAGGCTTTTCAGGGTTGAACGTGGGACAGTGAGCACAGTATTTCTGAGCAATGGAGGGGGATTTAGGAGCAAACCAACATCTCTAGATCTCTGAGGTCTTCTTTCCCTTGCTGTAATAGGACACAGAGTGAGAAACAGAGTGAGAAACACATGCCAAGTATGGTAATACTGATAGTGGGGCCACTAATCGGCCCGAGTTATCACGCTATTGACGATCAGAGCAACAAACACACCCTTTACTTTCCCAGCCCTGTTTCTCTGCCTGAGAGGCCGCATCTTGGCGGTCTGCACTCAGCCAATGTGTTACCCTGTGAGTTGCTCTCAGAAAATTGAGTGTGGGCCTTACATTTCACAATAGCCAACCCGATGGGTAGCAAGATCGCATTAAGCAGTGCTTCAACATAGGGTCCGGCCTGCCGGTAGATCTGTGCCTCCACCAGCAAACCTGTGTTTCCCTGGCCTGGAAAAAAAGCCAGTTCTGGAATTACCAACATTTTTACCTCTATTTATTTCGGACTGAGGAACTCCTAATGAGCCCCTATATAGTCATTAATTCATTATGCACCCTTCTCACTTCTTATCACCCCCATTCACATTTCTTAACACTGTAATGCTCTGTTGACACAGAGCAAGGTATCAGTTCCCTGGGAGAGCCACTCTGCTGCCAGACGTTCGAACGCTCACATGAAAGTGAGCGGCCTGGAGAGCCCAAAGTGACAGGGTGGGCCACGGCTCCTGCAGGCTCCCTCAAAGCCAGACCGAAGCAAAAGCAGGACTTTTGTCGTCCCACTGAGGAGGTCTGCAGATCACAGGACTGACTGGTCATTTCGGACATTGTCCTGGCAGAGGGACACCTCCCCCATTAGGCACTCACATTGACAACGTGGGTGCCAAATGGGAAAGGTGTCCTGCCAGGACACTGAGGGTGCTGAGCAAGGAAACCTTGTTCCTGCTCAGCACCCTCATTGTCCCGGTCTGGCTCTTAAAAGGGCCACTGGAGGAGGCTAACTGCCCAGCTCCCGGCTCTCTTGCTTGGTACGCCATTGCCTGTTCTGCACCCTCATTGACAATAAGGGTGCTGTTGCAGGCTACTGCACCTTTAGCAGTGCCGAGAAACACCAGACAGGAAGAGGGAGGAAGAGGAAGGGGCGGAGCTGAGGAACGGCAGTTACTGTTTGTATGAAGGAGAAGGAAGGAGTTTCTCTCTCACATGCGTGTTGCGTCCTTATTCTAATCCTATACAACTGATGACAAGGATATTCCACTGGGCACCCAACTCCAGCCAGCGATCCCTCCAGCCAGTGATCCTGCCAGCACCTCCATCCACGGTGATCCCACCGTGTCCTGTCCCTCATGGCATCCATCATCCTACAGCAGACGCGATACTGCCGGCGCTGCAGCATTTCCACGGCAGTCTGCCGTTCGTCCCCAAAGTAATGATCCCGTCGGCTCCACCCTCCTCAGCAATTAAACCGGCCCGCATTGGTTTCCACGGCAGTCCACTGTCCTCTCCAAAGCGGCGATCTCGCCGGAACACAATGACTGCAGCTCACTGGTCACAACGTAAAACAGTTGTCTTTTCACATCATCCAGCCGTCCCTCAACAGGCGATAAGTACGCCAGAGCACAGATCGGATCTACACACTGCAGGCCCCATAATCCATGTGGCACGACACACTAACATGCTGTGCAAAGTGATTTTGGCCCAAAGCCGGGCCACCGAACGACACAGAGTGGGAGAGACACTGCCCCAAGGTGCCAAGGGAGAACCAAAGAAGCGCATCTGAAAACTCAAGGGCCTCCAGACCCGAGAAGAAATAGAGACTTCACCAGAGGTACGTCACTCGACCAGGGGACGAAGAGAGCACACAGAAAGCAACTCCACATCATGAGTGGGCCCTGCTCGCCCATGCGCTGAGGGCACATCCTCCAGCCATGCCCTAGACTTCCAAATCTGCATTTCTACGAAAGCCACTCCCATTCACAATGGTCCTGCAGAGCGACAAAGGGAGATCTCGGCACCCTCTTGGACACGGATGCAGTGACACTTTTCAACAGCAGGCTCTGTTATTAAGTCTGGGATTATCGATCCCTCCAACAGAATGTCATGAGGTGGGTTATCAGTACTTGAACAGTTATCTAATTAATAGAATAGTATTTAATATAACTCTAATGGTGGGTCCTTCTCTATATTCCGCCTTAGGTTTTGAATGCATGAAAGCACACATGTTCTGGAACCAATGGTATCATCTGCCCTGAAGATGGACTGATTGCTAGTCCGAAACGCATTGGCAACAAATTAAATACATAGACTTGGTACTATTTGGGATCGACAAAAATACTTTTTTGTACTCACACTTATGACTGATATACAGTGTCCTGGAGACAACAGGTCCCTACACCAATTATCAGCCAAAGAAAAAGCGAGTTGCACTGTGATTCATGAGAGATTACAAGGAAGAATTGTCTTGTTTGAATTTCGACAGTGTACTGTTCTCGACAATACAAATGGTTATTTTTGTCCTAATGCCTCTATATAAAGACATTTTTGTTTAATGCTTTCTTTGATATCCAAAAATACTAGTAAAAGGTCCCTTTCCTTTTCAAACTTATGCTTCTTTTTGAATTTCTTTGTCGATAATATTGAAAGTATTCATTGAATGTTGTAATTTGAAACATGCAAATCAGACAACCCACGCTAACTACTTGCTAAACTAATAGACTGGGGGGGGGGGGGTTCTCCCATTAGAGTGCACTGTGGGCAGACAGGTAGCAATACATGTCTCTTTCTCTCTTCTCTCTCTCTCCTGGCCACTCTCTCACTGTGGCTACTATCTACTGGGCACTTGGTCAGATAACCTCCTTCCTCTCTGAGTGGGCGGATCTCTCCTCTTCCCTCCTGGCCTCAACCACTCATCTCCTCCTCCTTGGAAACCTCAACATCCACCTGGATGCTTCCTGTCCATCCACTGGACTCTTTTGCAACCTCTGTGACTCTCTCTCTCTCTATTCTTCCCTCTGGCCCGACTCACTCTGCAGGGCACACTCTGGATGTACTGATCTCCTCAGACCTCCTCAGACCTCCCCCTCTCTAACCCTCTCACCACTCCTCTCTACTGGAGTGACTACTTTCTCCTCTCATCTCTCTCTACCCCTCAGGCTAAGCCAACCCCCACACTGCCACCTACCGTCTCGGTCATTTGACACATGAAGTGTGTCAGTTGAGGCTTTCACCACCACTTTCTCGCCTCCTCCTACACCTCTGGCTGACTCACATCCTGACACAACCCTTTCCAAGCTCCACTCTTCTATCTCCAATACTCCTGATGTACTTGCCCCAGTCATGAGGATCCGCTTGAAGCCCAAAGCCAAGTTCAACTCCTGGTACGACTCAGACCCCGTCACCCTTAAATCCAATTGTAGGCTGGCTGAGAGGAAATGGATGGCTTCCTGTACATCCTCTGACAAACTCCAAAGGCAATACCGACTCTCTGCCCTCAACAAGAAGAGAGCTTACATCCATGTCCACGTTTCTGCGGCATCTAACAACTCGGCGAACTCTTTAAAATCTGCAAGGAGCTGGCCAAACAAGCTGCAGTCTCCTGTCCCCTCCTAGGCTCTCTGCACGGCCCTGGCTTCTCATTTCATCTCTAAAACCCAGGACATACTGTCCACCCTCTTCTCCTTCTCCCTCTACTTTCTCCTCTACCTACGGCCTCCCTGCGGCCACCTCTCTTCCTCCCTTCTCTGCCTTTCCTCTATTCACCCCTGACAAGGTTTCTAGACAAGTCCGATCTATGGAAGTCTCGTCAAAATAGGCTCTTCCCTGTTCTTCCAAAACCATCAACACCCTGGCCCCAGTCGTGGCCGACTTCTGCAACCACTCTTTTGCCAATGGAACCTTCCCCTGCCCCATGAAGAACTCTCTTGTGCACCCTCTTCTCAAGAAACCCTCAGCCGACCCCTCCTGTCCAGCTAACTATTGCCTGATTTCCATTACTACTTTCCTGGGCAAACTCTTGGAAAATCTGTCCATCTCCCAGCTTAATCTTCACACTGAATCTGTTGGTTGTCTCCATGACCATCAGTCTTTCTTCAGAGCAGTCAGAAGCACGGAAACTGCTCTCCTGAACATCTGTGAAGACCTGCTCTCGAACATTGATGCTAATCACCCCCCTGTCCTCATCTTACTTAATCTCTCTTCTGCTTTTGACATGGTCAACCATGCCATCCTGCTGAACTGGCTCCATGATACCTGGGTATCACTGTTCAGGCCTTGGCCTGGTTGACCTCTTTCCTCTCAGACCGACCCCCCCAGGTCCAACTTGGTTCCTTCCTCTCCTCTATCTCACTCTCTACCTGTGGTGTTTCCCATGGGTCTAAACTTTCTCCCTGGCTGTTCAACCAATACCTGGCATCGCTCGCCCACCAAATTGATGCTCTCTGCTCCAATTTTCAATGCTATGTAGACGACACTCAGTTCGCTTTCAGACTCCCCTCTGCTGCTTCCTCTCCCTCTCTCATCCTGGATTGTCTCTCCGCAATCCAGGAGTGGTGTGCCGCCAATGATCTCTTTCCTAATGCCAGTAAATCAAAGATCCTCCTCATCAGCACACCTGCACCTTCCTTTCCTGTCACTCTCTGGCCAGCCACTCCTGGCCCTCTTCTTGCTTCCACCTGTGAGGCTAAGAACCTTGGGGTAATCTTCGACCGCACACTCTCCTTCTCTCCTCACATCTCCTACGTCTCTAAGAAGTCAAACTACCAGCTGCACCTCCTCAGAGGTATTCTTCCTTTCCTCATCTTCCCCCAGAGCTCTGCTTCTCTCTAAGTTGGACTGCTGCAACATCTTCTTTTTCAATCTGCTTGCCTCTACACTCCGTCCTCTACAACTCATCCAGAACAGGACTGCAAGACTTGTCCTCGGCCTCAAGCCCAGGGATTGTATCTCTCCAGCCCCGAAATCTCTCTATTGGCTCCCAGTGGCTGCAAAGATCAAGTTCAAGACCCTCTGCATTGTCCACAAGGCTTTCCTACATGAGCTCTTCGCTCCTCCACCTCCAACTCCAACTCCTTGAGGGTAAGTTGCTTCTCCAAGCAACGAGTTAGGGGCAGATCTCTTTCTTCGGCTGGCGCCTCCCTCTGGAACATCCTCCCTGCCTCACTGAAACTTGAGCAGACCCATCTCTGGTTCCGAAAGCACCTCAAGACCTTCTTTTATGCTTCTGCCTTCTCTCTTCCTCTCCCCTGCTGATACTGCACTGGTCACCTGGTTACCCTCTGAATTTGGGTCCAGGTCCCTGCACACCCAGTTGCACCCCTGCACTGCCTCCTAGCAACCCTTGCACTTTGGTCTATATCTGCAACCCTACAGTCCCCTTAGCTGCACTTATTAGACACCTGCTTTCTGCACTTTAACCCTTGCACTTGCCACTTGCTGGCTGCACTACTTTTCTTTATCCCATGTCAGCACTTGCCCATTCTCCCTCTCCCCTGCACTTGTGCAATTTCAAAGTCACTAGGCCTAGTAAGATCTTTGTCTTCCCTCTGTTTCCACTCCCTTGCCTCGTCGCACATTGAAACACTTTTGTATAGGTGTGTTATAAATGCCATATCATATAATATATCAAAATCAGCAGTCAGGGGAGCTGAGGGAGGAGGACAGCGCTCAGGGCGGGTCATCGGCGGCCCGCACAACTAGTAGAAGAATGTTAAGCCAGGCCTCTGAGCACATGTCTGGGGGGGGGGGTGTTGCAGGCTACTGCATCTTTAAGCAGTAGCCATTAACACAAGGCGGGAAGAGGGAGGAAGAAGAAGGGGCGGAGCCGAGAAACAGCAGTTACTGTTTGTATGAAGGAGAGAGAAGGAATAAAGGGAAGGAGTGTCTCTCTCACATGGGTGTCACGTCCTTATTCTAATCCAATACAACAGGTGCCGACTGGGAAAGGAGTCCTGCCAGGACAATGAGGGTGCAGGGTGCAGCTCCTGCTCAGCACCCTCATTGTCCCATTCTGGCTCTTTAAAGAGCCACAGGGGTGCAAGCTTATTTATAACATGCCAGGCAACCCGCAGTCATCCGGGCACGTCATAAACACAAGTGGACAAACAGATATCATGGGGAACCGGACTGAAAGGGAGGATTTACTTGAATAGCAAAGTTTTCTGAATATTGTGGTTTTGAATCATCGGAAGAGAGAGGGAATTCCAATGTTTGGCAGCTTTGACCAGGAAGGCTCTTCCCAGACTCTTCTCCCTTTTGAACCTGGAATAGATAATCTGCCCTTTGTTAGATGACCGCATTTTCTGGTAGGATGGACCATCTCCATGCACACATTTATGGATGATAGTGGCCACCTTAAAGTTAATACGCTATTGGATGGGCAGCCAATGCAGTTCCCGTCTGTAGGGGGCAATATGCACATGCCTAGAGAGATTGTTGATGATGCGCATTGCGCTATTTGAATGGATTGTGTCCTCCCACGTATTCCTCATTTTATGATAATCGTATCCCAGCTTCAGCTGCTTCGGAAAAAATGTTCACCAGGGGGCGCTGTGTTCGAGACGGCGGAGTCGAAGTTCCTCGAGGGCCGCCGTCGGTCGTCGACTTCATCCGATGTATAAAGGGCTCGAGCAGCGCCCGTTACCTCAGTTCCGTTTTTCGGCGCTACTGCTTCGTGTTACGAACGGCCAACAAGAATTTCTTCAACAATGTCTTCGTCTTCAACTCCCTCCACACCCAAGACAAGGTTAAAAAAAATGTCTGAAGTGTGGCAGGAAGATGTCTATTACCGACACCCATCGAAATTGCCTCTAGTGCCTCAGCCCAGACCATCGGGTTGATGAGTGCGGGTCCTGTCAGGCCATGTCAAATAAGGCTCTTAGGGAACGCAAAGGTAAGCTTGCGGTGGGGGAGGAGAAATATAAGTCTTCGAAAAGACAAAAGGATTCAGATGAATCCGGTAGAAAATCTCGTCACGAGTCAAGGAGGTCGATATCGGAAAGTCGCTCTTGGAAGTCTTCCTCGTCTTCGACGAAAAAGTCAAGAAAGCAACGTCATAGGTCTTCTTCCTCCTCATCCTCTTCTGAGAGCAGAGTAACTTACCCTTCAAAGATAACAGACCTTTATGATTGCTTACAAAATGCCAGCGGCTTAGACACTTCACCTGAAGTAGATTTTGAAAAACCAGACCCTACAGATCATGCTGATCCCAGTTATAGAAATCTTTTGGGAAGGGTCATTGATTTTATGGGTTGGGAAGCAGCTTTCCCGGATTTTGACCAGGATGACATGACTGACATCCTGAGTGAGGGTCCCTTAAAAGATCCTGTTTTACCATTCCATAAGGCTTTACAAAAAAGGATAATGGTAAATTGGAACAATCCTGATTCGATTCCAGCAGTAAATAAAAAACTGGTACCAAAGTATAGGCCAGCCTTAACAGACCTGTAGTATTTATCCAAGCATCCCTCTCCCTAGAGTCTTGTTGTTCAAGCTGCTACCTCCAATAGGCAATCAGCTTACCCATCAATACCACCAGACAGGGACGATAAGAAAGTTGATGCTTGGGCCCAGAAAGCTTTTACTTCGGGCAACATGGCCCTGAAATCAACTAATGTCAGTTGTACATTAGCAAGATTTACTTATACCCTGTGGGACTGCATGTCTTCAGCGGCTGAACGCATCCCGGATGGTGAAGAACGGGATGGTTTCCTGACTATAGTGAAGGATGGTAAAGAGGCTATGGAGGAATGCCTTCAGTCAGGATTGCACACTGCAGATAGTATAAGCAGGTCCCTGGCTTCTAGCACGGTCTAGCGCAGATTCGCATGGCTAAGAAAATCTGGTTTTGCACCTGATGTGCAGTCTAGATTACTTAATATGCCTTTTGACGGCTTGAGGTTGTTTGGCAGAAAGGCGGACGAGGGCTTGGAGAAGCGGCAGACCTCGAAAGCGGCAGCAAAATCACTCAGCGCCGCTATAGGGCAACCTCAACAACACTCTTATACAGGCTCATCTTCCTGGAAGAGTCGCCCCTTTTGCTTTTATTCCTCTTTTGGAAAAGTGAGGGGGCAGGCCAGTCACAGAGGCCAACAGAGAAAACCTTTTCGTGTTGGAAAAGGGAGAGTTCCATGATCAGCCACAGCAGCGGCTACTACCTCCTCAGCCGCTGCAAAGCCACTTTGAGGTCTTTACCCACAAAACCCCGGTGGGAGGCAGACTCACTCCGTATCTGGACAAATGGCAAGGCATTACGTCAGATGCCTGGGCACTAGAGATAGTGACCCATGGTTACTGTCTTCCTTTTCATCAAAGACCTCAAGATCATCCACCGGGAGCCAACTCTGTAAAAATTCCAGACCTGCTCCTTGTGGAGGAGATTTTAACCCTGCTAGAGAAAGGTGCAATAGAACATGTACCTATAGCGGAGAGGAACAAGGGCTGGTACTCCCCCTATTTTCTCATCCCCAAAAAGGACAGAGGATTGAGACCCATCTTGGACTTGAGAAGCTTGAACAAGTTCCTCAGGAAAGACAAGTTCAAGATGGTGACCCTTTCTCAGATCCTTCAGGCTCTTCAGCTTCAGGACTGGCTGGTTTCATTGGACCTTCAGGATGCTTACTTTCATGATCCAATCCATCGCAAGCACAGAAAGTACCTGAGGTTCGCAATTGGTGGCTCTCATTATCAGTTTCGGGTTCTACCATTTGGGCTAACCTCCGCCCCGAGGGTTTTCACCAAACTGATGTTGGTGGTGGCAGCGAGTATCAGAAAAAGGGGGATTCACGTCTACCCTTATCTGGACGATTGGCTAATCAGGGTGAGTTCATCCGAACGAGCCCAGGAACATCTGGCCTTGAACTGCCACTTCTTACACAGTCTGGGCTTTTCCCTCAATTACAGGAAGTCACAAATGATTCCATGCCAAAAACTCCAATTCATCGGAGCAATCCTGGACACTTCCTCAGGGAAAGCCTTGCCTCCTGAGGAGAGAGCTCACCACATTCTGCAGATGGTGACGAAGTTTCAAAATGCCCAACATCTACCGCCATTCGATTTTCTAAGGTTGCTAGGCCTCATGGCATCCTGCATTTGTTTGGTGCCAGAGGCCAGATTGAAGATGAGATCCATTCAGTGGGCCCCAGGACTCAATGGTCCTAGTTTTCTGGGGAGATGTCAGACCTTCTACAAGTACCGACCAAAGTGGCTCAAGATCTCCTATGGTGGGCTTGCAAGGAGAATATCCTCAAAGGGGAACCTTTTTGGCAACCTTGGCTGGAGATAACGGTAGTGACGGATGCCTCACTCACGGGGTGGGGAACCCACACCAACGATCTGACAATTAGCGGTCGTTGGTCTCCATCGGAGTCCAAACTACATATCAACCTTTTGGAGCTGAGAGCAATCAGACTAGCACTGAAGGCTTTTCTGCCCTCTGTACGGGGAAACAATGTCCTGATAATGACGGACAACACAGTGGCCATGTACTACCTCAACAAAAGAGGAGGCGTAGGATCACTCCCACTGTGCAGAGAGGCAATGCAGCTCTGGTTCTGGGCAATGCAAGAAGGAATCTCTCTATCGGCAGTTCACCTCGGCGGAGAGCTAAACACAGTGGCAGACGGTCTGAGCAGGCAGAGCACAGTCTCCCACGAATGGGAGCTAGCTCAGGAATCCTTCAAGAGATCTTCGCCCTTTGGGGAACCCTTCACGTGGATCTGTTCGTGACCGGGTCCAACCGGAAGTGCTAACTGTATTGCTCAAGGGAATTTCCCCCAAGAGGAGCTCTAGGGGACGCGTTCATAGTGGACTGGGTATTTCCACTTCTTTATGTGTTTCCTCCAGTCCCCGTGATTCCTCACGTAATCAAGAGGTTGAGAAAGTTCAGGAAAACCATTATTCTAATTGCCCCAGATTGGGCCAGGAGGACGTGGTACCTGGACCTTCTGGACATGTCCACCTGCCCTCCAATGCGTCTTCCACAAAGAGAGGATCTACTCTCGCAAGAGGAAGGTCGGGATCTCCATTCAGAGGTCAAGACACTTAAACTTCACGCATGGTTTCTGAGAAGCTAAGATATAAAGATTGGGACCTCCCGGATGACGTAATGGAGATTTTGCTTTCGGCCAGAAGGCCAGCAACAAAAACCCTGTACCGGTGTCGTTGGAACAAGTTCAGTAACTGGTGCTGGGATAAGAATGTGGATCAATTTCTTTGTAATACTCAGAACAGTACTTTCTTTTCTCTTACACTTAGCCAATTTGGGGTTCCATGTTGGAACGATAAGTTTACTTGGCAGCACTATCTATCTTTAAGCGCTCCTCGGAAGGGGTATCCTATTTTAAAATGCCTTTAGTCATTCAATTCTTCAAAGGGTTGACAAATGTATACCCTCCAACACCTTTTCAGATGCCCATCTGGGATTTAAATCTAGGCTTAAAATTTCTCATGTGTGCTCCTTCCGAGCCTTTACATTCTTGTACATTAAGACTGCTCACTCTCAAAACGGTAAGTGAGTTGCAGGCACTGTCTTGTAAGCCACCTCACACTATTTTCCATAGGGACAAGGTTATTTTAAAAGTCAAGCCATCATTCTTGCCTAAAATAGTGTGATTTTCATCTGTCACAAAAGATTGTCTTACCTTCCTTTTATCCTCCACCTCACGCTAGTAAGGAAAAGGAAAGATTACATAGACTGGACCCAAAAAGGGCTCTCAGTTTCTATATTTCCAGATTGGCAAATCTCAGACAATGTGACCAACTATTCGTTGGATATACTGGGCACAAATTGGGCCTTGCAGTATCTAAATAAACTCTATTCAGATGGATAATTCTAGCTATAAACTAGCTGGGAAAGAGCCTCCAGATGGATTAAGGGCTCATTCAAACAGAGGCATGGCAACTTCCATGGCCTTCAGAGGGGGGATGTCCCGGTGCAGGATATTTGTGCTGCGGCCACCTGGTCGTCAATGCACACCTTTGTAAAACATTACTGCTTGGACTCTACTTCATACCAAGGAGGACTATTTGCAAAAGCTGTCCTTCATCCAGTCCATAATTAAAATTCCTAGTACTCCCACCTCCAAAATGACCACTGCTATGGGAGTCTATCATAAGATGAGGAATATGTGGGAGGACACAATCCATTCTAAGAACAAGTTACTTACCAACTGTAACGTTCTTTCGATTGGATGTTCCTCCCACGCATTCCTCATCGACCCTCCCTCCGACAACCTCCGTACAGTTTATGCCAGTTGCACTCTGACTTCCTTAAGAGCCTGAAGACTTAAAGCCTGATCAGCTGATGCAACCGTGAACACCGTAAAAACAGATCTGAGGTAACGGGCGCTGCTCGAGCCCTTTCTACAGTTGATGACGTCGGTGACCGACGGCAGGCCTCGAGGGACTTCGACTCTGCGGTCTCGAACACAGCGACCTTTGGTAAAAATAATTTCCTCCGAAGCAGCTGAAGCTGGGATACGATTATCATAAGATGAGGAATACGTGGGAGGAACATCCAATCGAAAGAACGTTACAGTTGGTAAGTAACTTGTTCTTCTATAGTAATTGGCACCTCCTAAGGTTCTTAGCAGAAGCTCCTATCAACAAGGCGTTGCAATAGTCCAGTCTTGCCAGCCTAGTAGCTCAGGCGATCGTAGCAGTGTTAATCTTAGAGATAAACAGACTTATGTTCTTTAACAGGTGGAGAGAGTAGTTACAACTCTTGGACAGCAGGTCAACATGGGCATCTGAAACGAGAGACACCTCGAGACAGATGACTATAGTTTTGACTCTACTGAGGACACGAATGCTGCTCAATTATAAAGCTGGAGTATTCAGAGCTGAGTTTGGCTCGTGCTGTTTTGGGACCAAAAATCAGTAGTTTGGTCTTGTTGCTGTTTAAGCAGAGCCGGTTAGAGGATCAGATGGTAGGTAGTGGACAAGACGGTGGAGTCCACCAAATAGTCTCCAGTTGCCTTAATGACCAGTTGGAAATCGTCTGCATAGTTGGTGAAGAAAACACCTTGGTTGTGTAGCCGGGTGCAGAGAAGCCAGATATACAGATTGAACAGAGTTGGCGATAGATTGGCCCCCTGCTGAAATTCCACACCTGATTGGTTTGGTAGCAGAGCTTGCCTGTCCCCAATGAATGCGGGATTCACGGTCTGACAGAAAGGAATGGAACCATTCATTAGCACTGTCTGAGCATTGCCCTGAGAGATGAAGGGATTATTTTAACATAGTATGATCAACCAAAGCTGCCGACGTGTCCAATAGAACCAGGATGCCTGCCCTGCCTTCGTCTGATAAATTAAGCATATGAGCCTGTAGGCTCACAAGTGCAGTCTCTGTGCTGTAATTGGATCTAAAGCCCGATTGTCTAGGGTAAAGAATACAGTTGGACTCAATGGCCCTCATTACGACCCTGGCGGAAAGTAACTGACCTGACCGCCATAGCGTAAATAGCGTTTCCGCCATTGCACGACGGAGTAAAGTGCAGCTAATTCCGACCCATCGGGCACGAGCACTACGCCATGGCGGAAGTGCAAAGTCCGCGATGGCGGAAATGTCCCCAAAACGCCCCTCACCGCCGTCGTACGGCGCCCTAGGTGCAATTCCGCCACCCATCATAGCGGTCACCGTAATGAGCGGCAATCGGAAAGTACGGTGACCGTAAATATACGGAAACGGAAGTAAAAACATGGGCCCGGAACGGGAAACAGCACGCCGTACACCTATAAAATCAGAATTCCCACACAACCATTAAAAATACTACCCTGAGACACATCCCAACCCGTCATCCACCCTAGTGAAAGCAATAAAAATGGGAAAAGTAGCGAAAAAAGCGTGCGACCGCAAGCGGCAGGTCCACTTCTCCCGTGAGGAACTCACCATGCTCACAGAGACCCTCCAGGAGAATGCTGCCGTCGTCTTCTCGACGCAAATGACCAGGACGGCACTTGCGAACAAGAAGGCCATATGGGCCCTGGTGGCACAGCGGGTAAGTGCGGTGGGGACCGCACCCCGCAACCCACAGCAATGCAGAAAGCGATGGGACGACTTGCGGATACGCGTACGGAGCATACTATCCGCCAACCGTAACATTGCCACAGCTACCGGGGGAGGATCGGAATCACCCATCAAGTTGACCCCCTGGGAAGAAATCTGTGCCTCC
Organism: Ambystoma mexicanum; assembly: GCF_040938575.1. NCBI lineage: Eukaryota > Metazoa > Chordata > Amphibia > Caudata > Ambystomatidae > Ambystoma > Ambystoma mexicanum. The sequence continues at coordinate 340,782,032 of NC_090921.1, read as the reverse complement.
ACCATTGGAATGGAGAGTATAAAGGGAGTCGGAGGGATGGAGAAAGGAGTGCAGACATCCGAAGAATCAGGTAGGTGGGCCAAATAAAACAATGCTAAATCCACAATGTCCAATCATGTGAAGTACCATGTGTCCACATAGTGCAACAGAAACACATGGCCAGGAGAACGTCCACATACATTGGCCTGATAGCTCACTTTAAAAGTCACATTAAATACATAAATAATTAAAAATCCTAAAAACACCCTCTACACGTGCAGCAGGCACACCCTAACTGCAGGCTGCAAAACAACTGCATCCTCATTCCACACAAAAATGAAACCACCTCCAAGGCCCTGACCCAAATCACCCTCAGGTACCACCCCAATGCATGTGATACATTGCCATTCCAATTTCCACAGACCCATTAATAACGCTCGCCCTCCTTTACTCCACCACAGGGTCCGATTCAAACGACGAGCTCCAGGACACCCCTACCAGCACACCTGCAAAGAGGGCCAAGACCAACGGCCAAAGACCCTCCACCTCAGCTGCACGGATCAAGACACGGCAGCAGCACAAATCAAGTGGCAGCACACAGGAGGGAACTTCAACAGGCACCCCAGCAGCCAGCATGCCCACAACAGCACCACCACAGGTCCCCCCAATGGATGCCACAGAAGGCACTGCTTCTGGTGGCAGCAGCACCATAGGTGACACTGCATTAATGGCAGCATGCTCCGACACAGAAAATGGTGATGTGGATGTAGGATCCATCCATGACCTGTCTCAATCCCCCTGTTTGTTTCATCCCGTACACCATGAGGATACCACGCAGGGGCACCCACAAGACGACGACTGGCCATCTCCCACAAGCCCTGTGGCAAGGCAACATGAGGTGATCAGCCCCTCTGTGACACCACCGCAAATGGCCATGGCACAGCAGAGGCAACAGTCCCTCGACCAGGTGATCGTGCAACAGCAGCAACTGGCCACGCTCCTCAAGGACCATGCTGATGAATGTGGGGGTACTAAGGCAGCCATAGAAACATCAACTGAGACACTTAGGGCAGAAATGGAGAGAAGTACAGAGACACTAAGGGCACAAATGGAGAGAAGCACCAAGAGCCTGAGAGTCCAAATGGAGAGAAGCACCGAGAGCCTGAGGGGGGAACTGCATGCAACGTCCAAAGACGTATGTGCTGAACTTGCCGCTGTGCGCCGTGTGCTCACTGAGCTCTCACAAACCCTTAGGGACATGCATGGACGTGAGCAGGCAGAGACATCATCCGTTGCAAGTTCCGTCCAGGGCAGCCCCCAACGTAGATCTGGGAGGAACCTGCGCTCCACAGGCAGGGGTGCCCCTGATACCCGGAGAGGGGGCTTGCAATAGCGTCTTGGACACTGGTGTTCGGGGGGGAGGTAGGAGGGTGGAGGGGGTGTGTTGGGCTCACTTGGGTGGCGGGTCGATGGGGTGTGTAACATAATTTCACATATGCTATAAACATTGCACAATCATCCAATGAGATGTGTGGACATTGATCTTTGTGTACGAGGCCTTTATAGGCGTACAGTCCATATTGTGCATGTTCCAGACACACACAGTGCCACAAGTCCCGTGTCCATGTATCAGCCACCAGGCGTGAGTGCTAGAAGCATGAATCTATGAGAATCTGACGAATGTCACGGCCCTCCTGTGCCTCGCGGACTCCTTGAGGTGCTGCCACATCCCCACCCTCATCATGACCATCTTCAGGTGCTTGCAGTTCTGCGTCAGGGGGCATGGGCACATTTCTACGTACGCACATGTTGTGTAGCATGACACATGCCATGACCATCTTTGCAACCTTCTCATGGCGGTACAGGAGTGCCCCGCCAGACCTGCTGAGGCAGCGGAAACGAGTCTTCAGTAGGCCGAATGCCTGTTCTATGACTACACGGGTACGTGAGTGGGCATGGTTGTAGTCCTCCTCATGCTGGTTCTGTGGGTTCCGGAGTGGTGTAAGGAGCCATCTCTTCAGTGGATACCCGGCATCACCTGTATGTGGACAATAAAGGATGTTTGTGGAATGACATTGCTACGTACGCACCCCCCCCTTCCTGCCAGGTCATTGCCGCATCACATACCCCACATTATCATGCATGAAATGAGACTCACCGAGTAGCCAGGATCTGTTCCCTGCGTGTCGCTCCATGTAGCGTGGTATTGTAGAGTTCCTCAAGACCATAGAATCATGGGTTGATCCAGGAAATCGGGCACAACAATGTGTAATGATCCTGTTGGAGTCACACACCATTTGTACATTAAGAGAATGAAATTGTTTTCGGTTGCGGTACTGGGCCTCCATGGCATGTGGGACGACCAATTCCACATGGGTGCAGTCGATGGCACCAATGCAACCCGGTATGCCGCCAAGTGCATGGAATCCCACTTTTGTGTTCGTAATTTCCTGCTCCGAGCGTGGTAGAGAGATGTAGTCGTCTGCGTGCTTCAGGAGGGCATCGAGCACTTGCAATAGTGTCCGTGAGAACAGTGGCTGTGAAATGCCATGCAACTGTCCGACTGTGTGCTGGTAGGTGCCTGTGGCCAGGAAGTGGAGTACAGACACCACCTTCAGTAGGGGTGGGATGGCGGTTGGGCTATCTATCATGCTGACAAGGTCAGCCTGTGTCATGTCCACAATGGCGGTTATGGCGTCCCGGTCCAAACGGTAGAGGGTGTGGATCTGCTCAGCAGTGAGGTTGAACGGATGAGCTCGGAGGCGTGGGATTGCGGGCTGCCTGCGTGGTGGTAGTGGCTGTGCTGGTGGGCCTTGCTGGCCCTGCCTTGCCCTCCTCCTCCTCCTGCGTCTCCTCTGTGCGGCCGGTTGTTGTAGTAGTTGGTGTTCGTCTTCTTCTTGAAGTTGGAGTACTTGCAGTGCTATCAGGTCCCCCAGAGCCAACATCGCTAGTCCTGCCGGTAGCATTTTGGAGTGGGTGTGGTTGTGGGAGGGGGTTGGGTGTGCAATTTATGTGTTTTCAGGCTGTATAGCCTCCACCAGTTGTGATTCATTCCACCTGTGCAAGCTGCAATCCCCTTTGGGCGAGCACGTCCCGCACACAATGCTGCAATTCGACGCATGGCATCTTGCTATTACAATCATGTATTTAATCCCGATGGCAGTGAAATATTGGTTCATATGTTCATTCTGCTATGGTCCCATTGTTTCACATACTATCTTTGCAGTCGCGAACAAACTTGTGAAGGGTCAGTGGAATGTAGTACTCGATTAACGGTGGACCCTCATGCAGCACTGTACCGAGGTTCACCGACGGGCGGGGCGTCCCATTTGTGAGTGAAGCCAGTTGCCATTTTCACACACTGCCGCACTACATGGATGAATTTGTGATTTCAAGCGGTCACAGATGCCTTTTCGACGTGATGTTGCAAATGAGGAATTCGAAGGACAGCGCTTTCGGTTTTCAGCTAGCGGCGAGGAGACGCCCACAGGTCTGTCTGCAAATATTAAGTTCTATTGTTTAATGTCCTTGGGACAGGGGCCATGGCGAGAATGCAATGATTGATATGAATAGTATGGGATGCGCAATAGCGTAGTGGACGATAAGGCAGGACGTTCCCAAATACATGTTACTTCACAACACTGGAATTCCGGGCTGGAGCACAGTGGATTTTGCAGACTGCATTACGCACAGACTCAATGGAAATTTCACATGTTATGTGAGTAAATAATCAGGCGTTTTCATACCGGGATGAGGGTATGATGTATGGATGCATGGACAGATGATTTAATTGAGAGTTTACCATGTACATGGCTTTTTGGAATCTATCCACTTCCCCTGCGCTATGTGATGCAGAGCTGCCATAGTGGGACCATCGTCTATCTGCCCTTGTTGAACCCTCCCTGTCTCGACGCGCCTTCCAACACTTGTGTCTATGCACGTTACTAATCCCATCTAATGGATTCTGTTTTAACAGACGCATGCACACGAAGACTCGTTTGTAATGGTGTTTTCACCTCGATTTATATAGTTATGATTCGCAAGTGATTTTTGGGTGGGAATAATCCTTTTGAGTGGGCTAGCATGCATATGGCTGTGGATTTAGTGTGATCATTGAAGTGAGTAATTCAAATGAAGTTCTGATGCCCATACTATTCTTTTTCATTTCATTTGGGTGACAGGTATCTCCTCCCCTTTTGCCGCTGCCATCTGTATGCCACTCCTGCAGATGGCTTTTACTCCCGACACCTGCTGCTTCGTGTTAATCAGTGGAGCACCATTACGATCTTATGGGACGATCGCCAATGGCCCACATGCCCTTACGCAGTACTAGTGGCTAGGAGCAACATATCGACCTTTCAGCTGGACTAGTGCCTACCTAATGGGACGGCCCTGCGGTTCGAGGCGCTTCCATGTTGCCTTTTTGAACGTGAATGTAGCCCCTGTGTACCATGAAGGAACAGGGCGTCACACAAGAAGAAGCTGGTCATTTATTGCGGATGCAGCCCACAATAATGAAATATATTTTGGAGTTCATGACCTAATAGCTGTATGGGCTTGGTGATTTTGTTGTGCATTAAATTTTTATTCTGATATTGACCGTGTAGCGTTATTCTTTGCAAGTAATGTAGCATATTCCTATTTGTGGAGCGATGTATTGTGAGAAGATCTGCATTGGGTTCCGGCTTCTGAGTATAGTTGCGTGGTACTGTACTGGGCGCGTTTGCCTACGAAGCCCAGTGAGGTCAGGGATAGGGGCTGCCATTATGACTGTTTTAATGATGTCATGCTCAGGGGCGGGGGATTAGCTTTTGTGTAACAGATGCCGGTCAGCCAGGTGGATTGGTGGAATGATGTGATTATCAGAATATGGCTGGTCACAGGTGCCTGTGTTTGCGTGCGTTTCTTGGAGGGAGACTGAGGTCATGTCCATTGGAATGGCTTCTGTATTTGTGCCATCTGTGCCCTGCAGCTCCCATTGGCCCCTCCTGTGATGAGCCTGGCTGCTCAGTCACTCTGCCAACTTGTGTGGTACATGCTTATGCTGATGGTTGGTTTGTTTGCTGGCAGGAGTACAGGGCTGGTGCAGTCTCCCTCAGGATACTGCTTTGAATGTTGCCTTACACTGGTGTCAAGCGATGGGGGGCCTGTTTTTGTTTGTCTCATATTTCAGTTCATGTTGCTGGACTTGAACCTTCACATGCCTGTGCTGCATCAGTACGGCAATGGTGCCATGGCAAATATGGATGGCCACTCACAAGGCACTTGGAGCCCCTAGATTCATTTGTTCGTTGGCATGCATGGGTGACTTGTACATTTCACTGGTTGCATTGTGACTTCATTGCACCTACGAGGAGTTGTGCAATGTGGCCAGGGAGTGGTGTACAGGCACTCAGTAGGGCCTTTTACGGTTGGTTCGCGATGCCGTACTTCTCACCATGGCGGAATGGTACTTTCCGCCATGCTTGATGGCATTAGGTATATGTCCGCTAGGGTCAGAATTCGCGTACCGTTGCGCCATGGTGGTAATTACGGTTTGGCATGGCGCGCGTGCGCGTACTTGGTGCAGTTAGCGTTGGCGTTCACTACGGTGTCGCTAATGGCATCGTACTTTACGGTGACGGGTCATAATCGCACCAAGCGCTATTCGATGGCGGTATTGCATTTCCGCCATCGTTTTTCGATTTCCGCCAGGGTCGTAATGAGGGCCTATGACATTTCGGAATTGCCTATAGGCCATTTTGTCTAGCACTTTAAGCAGAAAGAGTTGGTGATAGGCCTAAGGTTGTTGGGGTCCTGGGAGTCTCCTGATGGGTTCTTGGGCAGGGGGGGGTTACATGATGGTTTTTATAGTAGATGGCACCTTACCATCACGGAAAGAGGCGTTAACCAACCTTGTAAGGAATGGGGCAAAAAGCACCCTATGCTCCAAGATAACTTCAGGTGTGATGATGTTCTCTGGGCAGGATGTGTGCTTCATGAAGGAAAGTATTTTTTTCATTTCACATATGTTAATTTTAGTGAAGGTGAATAGTGGGTGGTTGCCATGTCATGTTCAGCATGTAGAGAGGTCGTAGTTATGTTGTATTTGGCCTGTGTTTTAACCACTATCTTTTCTCTAGCTTTTGTGATTTTATCCTCGAAAGCTGACTGCTTAAGGTAGTGTCATAACATGTAGGCTGGAATAGTGTTTGTAATGCATTCGGCTTCTCCAGAATCCGAAGAGTGTCGAAGAGTTTCTTAGTGCTGCTACCTGCTAGGGCAATGCTCTTGTTAAATAATTGTTTTTTTACTATTAATCACTTTGTTTTTGTAGACTTTGTCCCCCTGTCTCCAGGCTTCTTTATTTTCCTTTGTAGGCTGTTTCAACCAGATGGATTCTAGCTTCCATTTTTGTTTTTTGAGAGCAACAAGTTCCTTATCAAACCATTTATGGTGGCCAGGATAGTCCCTCAATAACCTGGTTTTGAGAGGTGTGTCTTTGTCTAGGAGGGAAGTCAGCTTTATGTTATACTGAAGAACAAGTTGTTCAGCAGAGTCTGTGTCAGATGTTTCGGACATAATAAGGTCTAGGCACAGTGGTAAATTCTAGCCATCAATTATCCTGAGATTCCTACTGGTTACTAACCTAGCTAAGTTAGGTGTTTTGGGAAGCCCAACGGGAAGATGAACCTAGAAGTCTATAGAGTAATGGGCTGACCAGACACACAGTAAAGTTTTAATCACATGTGCTTTGATTTTCCTGGTAGCCACCCAATCAAGGACATGATTTTTCTCTGTGGTGGGGGTGTCATTAATGACCTGGAAATCTAGGTTACCCATAGCTCTCTCAAGCTCGATGGCTTCTTTGTCAGACTCATCTTTCCAGCGATTCAAATCACCCAAACAGATGGTGGCCCAATTAGGACCTTCTAGAGAGCGCAGAATTTGTGTAAGTACCTCATTGAACTCAGCCATTGTAGAGGGAGGTCTATAAACCAAAACAATGTTCACACAGCATATGGAAGAAGGGGTGAGCTTGGCCAGTAGTATTTCACATTCCTGGCATGTGAAGGGGGCAGTGAATTGTCCCAAATAGGATCTAGCAATAATTGCAACCCCCCACCACCTATTTTTACAAAGCGTAGAGTATGTAGGACATACCGCTTACCTAATAGCAGGCCCACAAGCATCCCCAATCCAGGTCTCAGTAAGGCAGAGAATATCTAGCACTCTACTCACAATCAAATATTACTGGCATGGTTATTAAGCGATCTCGTGTTGAGGAGCGCCATCTTTAAGGTAGATCCTGACAGGTTTCTTTTTGAAGATGCAATCTTGTGTGACACTTGCTCAGATACAGATGTTCCCACCTCAGACAGAATGGCCAAGTTGGGGAGAGGTGTTTTATACCGGTCTGGTGGAGAGGCACTTTTGGTATGCTAGAACTCATACACGAATCATTGTATATCACGTGAGGCTCCCAATCTGTGTTTGAAGATATCGTATATGTATCTGTATTAGAAGTTTGATGCCAGTTGACTACAGGAGTATGTGACATCACTACGGCATCCATTTTCTGCTGTTTGAGTTTATTGACTAATGCAATATGCTTTGCTCTGAGGAGCGCCATGGTTAAAGATTACCCCTTTAAGTTACCCATGGTTGAGGAGGCTGGATATTGCCTACAAACCGCCAACTTTAAGTGTGAGCCACAATGGAGAGGCACCAATCGCTGAACTGCGCCGATGACCAGTGAAGACAGGCTTATCTTAGAAGCACCAGCGCAGAAGCGCCAGATGTATCTAATTATGGAACCCTGGGGCACCTGGGAAATGTGGTCCAAACCATGGAACAAACGAGCCAGCAGCCTACAAACAGCTAACAGAGTGCTTTATCTCTCTGCACCAAGGCTAATAGTCAAGAAAAGTTAGATGTTAAATAAACTTGCACATGCAAGATGAAGGGCAATCACAGGAAAAGAAGCAGTCACAACACAGATGATAAGATACACTTCACACTCACAACAACATAGGGCTTCATTACGAGTCTGGCGGTAACCCTGCCGGTGCTACCGGCGGGTTGCTGCTGGACTCCTAATAATTAACCGGCGCCTGACTTTCCGGTGCCACCGGCTCATTACGAGTCTGGCAGCCCAGAAAGTCAGGCGCAGGTAAATTGTAGGACTCTATGGGAGTAAGGACACGGAAGTGCGGTGGCCGTTGCTAACGGTGCCGGTGCTTCTATGAAGTGTTTGCCTAAAGTGGCCGCTGCACTCGGCAGAGTCAGACCCGTCGGGCACAGCAGCAACGGCAGGCAACCACGTAGTTTGCCAGTCCGGAAACAAGGGTGCCAGTGAGATTACTGCCACCCTTCTTTCCTGACCGGCAAACTTATAATGAAATCCAAAAAAAACCCAAAATCTGCACTGTAAATACCTTTCAGCGTGGCAGACATGCAGAATATATATATATGCCGGCAAAGACTGGCTTGTCTTTGAAGCACTGGCGCAGAAGCGCCAGGTGTTTTTAATTATGGAACCCTGGGGCACCTGGGAAATGTGGTCCAAACCACAGAACAAACGAGTCAGCAGTCTTCAAACAGCTAAAAGAGTGCTTTATCTCTCTGTAGCTAGGCTAACAGTCAAGCAAAGTTAGATGTTAAATATACCTGCACACGCGAGATAAAGGAGTTAGATATTAAATAAACGAGCTAAGTTAGATGTTAAATTAAATGTTAAATAAACTTGCACAAGCGAGATAAAGGGCAATCATGGGAAAAGAAGCAGTCATGTCACAGATGACAAGATACGTTTCACAATTACACCAACATAATCTGCACAATCTGTAAATACCTTTGTGGCTCCCTGATGTCCTGTATGTGCCAGTTCTAACACTCTTGGTATTAACGCCAGCAGCACCTCATTTCTAGCGCCCTGCAGCACAACGTCCTCCCCGCCCCCCGATAGCCAGCTCATCTCGTACTCTTCTCAGTGCTGCCATGAATGTCTTCGTATCTGTGGTGTACTTGGATTAGTCACCACTGACCTCCACTTAGCTGGTCTATCACCCGCTGCATGTCGCTGTGTTGTCCAGTTGCTACTGCAATGTGGCCAGCATCATGGTTTTGGGAAGGGACATGTGTGTCAGCATCTTCACCAGGGCCTCCACCTCTTGGACCTCCACCCCTGCCTCTGGTCCTTGGTCGACCGAGTGTTGTGATAGGTAGTCTGCCACGTTATTCACTCCTGCCCTGAACTGGAGTAACACCCCATAGTCCTGGAGCTGTATCATCCACCTCTCGAGTCGTAGTGGAGATCACAGTGCAGATCCATGCAGGATGAGGTGTATATCGCCTTGTGGTCCGTCACAACCATAATTGGGTGCCCGAAGATGTATAGCTGGAAATGTTTGCATCACCACAGGACCGCTAACACATCCCTCTCGATCTGTGAGTAGCGCTTCTCAGTGGGTGAGAGGGCATTGCTCCCATATGCCACAGGTGCATGTACTCCATCTTTCTCTGTCTGCACCACCACTGCGCCTAGACCTACCGGGCTGGCATCCACCCAAATTTCTGTCGCCTTCTTTGGATCAAAAAACACCTCAGTCAAGTGGCAACACTTGCCGCTATCGCTGGCTGCCAGATTTTCCCTGATAAAGATGATAGTGGTTCCCAAGCTCCTTTACATCTTCACTAATGTTCCAGTCTGGCCCGGGAAGCAATACTTTAAGGTGCTCCATTCGGAATGCGCCCAGTTTCTCTGGCTTCCGGAGTCGGTCCGCAAGAAGTGGCTACACATGACTGCACCATATGATAGGGGGGGGTTCGCGGCTCCAGACCTACATTTATACTGGTACGCAGGACAGGCCCAACATGCCTCTCATTGGTACGCAGTCCAGAATCCGCCTCCGCATGTAAAACTCGAGAAAATGGCGGGAGGCGGGACCAATATCATGACCCTACTGTTGCACCGCACCCTCCGTACGGATGCCGATGCCGACCCAGTGACCACCACGATTAAGGCTTGGCATGCTATTCTGTATTCCGAACAAGAGAGTTCCGCGTACTATAAGTGGCTTCCCTTGTGGCAATTTCCTGGTCTCTCCCCTACACACGACCAGCTTCTCTCGAGACGCTGGGAGCAGCTCGGCTATCGTGGCCTGACTGACCTCTTCCCAGAAGGTAAATTTATCACCCCTCAAACATGGCGCCCAGAACACACTAACTCCCTGCTCGAGAGGCTACAATACTACAGGCTCCGAGCTGCAGTACGTGCTATGTGGCCCTCATACCCAGACGAGCCCCCAGAATCACCTGTACTCCAGTACATAGCGAACTCCGCGGGCTCCAAGGGGATATTATCCAATTTGTACAGGATGCAACTGGGAAGAGCAGTAGTGACTGGCTCCCTCAAGCCACGTGAGGCATGGGCTAGGGAGCTCGAAATGGAAATAACCGATGAACTGTGGGGTAAAATGTGTGAACATACGCGCAGGGTCTCCTTCAGCGCCAGATTCCGCTGCATACAATTCAAGTTCCTCAACAGGCTCTACTATACACCGTATAGAGTGGCGAAATTCACGGGTTCCCTGTCTCATACATGCCCTAAATGTAAATCTTCTGAGGCAGACCATATCCACATGTTCTGGGCCTGCCCGATGATAAACACATTTTTGGTGGCTGTAACAGAGGCACTCTCTGAAATAATAGAGTCCTCGGTGGACATGGACCCACTTGCCCTATTGTTTGGTATCTGGGAGGGGGAAAGTGCAAAGAAAATGTCTAAATTTTTGAATGTGAGCGCCATTGTTGCTAAAAGGTGCATATTGCAAAGCTGGAAGCGCCGCAACCCCCCCACCCTCACGATGTGGCTCAAAGCCCTTACCTGGATACAAGTGTGCGAAGAGGAATACATTGGATCTCTACCGACCACATCACGCCCCAAAAATGTATGGTCAGAATTCTGCAGCTACCTGAACAATAGAGATGGTGTGAAATGGGTAGCTTCCCCTCCCCAAACACGACCCGCTACGCCATGAAACTGTAATTTTGTCTTCCTTTCGCCCTATCTGAACCACTCCAATCAACTAACTGCTCTTTTCCGATGAAATTGTCCCCATTCGTTTTTTGTTGCTGTTTGTGATGTTAAATTGATAGATTGCTGCCATGTAACCTGTATTGTGCCTGTCTTAACTCTGCCAATAAACAAAGTTAAAAAAAAAATAAAATAACACCTCAGTCGTTTCTACTACCAGTGCCGCCTTCAACTGCTCGAAAGCCTGCTGAGCCGCCACTGACCATGACCATTCTTTACTAGGGCCCTAAGGGGTTCCGTGATGGTTGCCAGGTTCTGGATTAACCTCCCACAGAATCTGACCAGGTAACTGCATCTCTGACGGATTTGTCGGTGGTTTGAAATCTCATATGGGACTGACCTTTTGAGGGTCCGGTGATATTGCTTCGCCTTGAAACACGAAGCCGAAAAAATACAACCTGGACTGCAGAAACTGGCATTTCCCGCAATGAAGCATGAAGACTTTGTCCCGCAGCCATCAAAACCCCACCTGCCTCAGATATCCAGTAGATGAGTATGTCATCACTGATGTACAAGACCTCTTTTAATCCCGCCAGCATGCCACGTATGGTGTGTTGGAACACCTTGGCGGCGGACGAGACCCCAATGGCTCAGCCAATGGCTCAGCCTTTTATATTGGAACAGGCCAATGTGAGACGAGAACGTGGTGATGGACAGTGATCACTTATGCAGGGGTACCTGATGCTATCCAGCCCTCAGGTTCATGGTGGAGAACACTGCCGCCCCTTGCAAGTCGAAGGTGGCCATAGGGTGCCTCTCTCTCTTGAGGGCCCTGTTCGGGAGTCGGGTATTCACACATATTCCCCCTTCGCCCAGCTGTTTTGGATTGGGGCAACTACTATTGGGACACCCTGGGTTTAGGCTCATGCACTGTTTCGATGATGTCGGATTGCTCCATTCGTAGCAGGTCCTACACCTTCTTCCACAGGTGAAATGGGATGTGTTGGTGTCGCAGCGCCAATGGTTGAATGTGTTGTCCACATGTAACCTCACCTCTTAATCTTTCAGGCAGCCAATTTCATGAAGTATTGTTCATATAGTCCGTCTACGTCACTGAGGAACACCTGGAAGACAAAGTGTACCAGCCCCAGGGTCTCCACTGTGGCACAGCTTAGGAGGGCATCGTTTACCACCTTAGTGATATATAATGTCGCCCGAGTGCTCTGGCAGTTGTGTCTCACGGACACATGGAATGCTCATTCTAGTGGAATGGGACTTGTGCCCCCACAAGCGAATATGAGCATTTTCGGCATGGACAAATTCAGCATTGAATTTAGAAGGGAATATTGTGGTGCCATCATTACGCTGCCCGATACTCCCGTATTGGTTAACATCGGACCATGGGTGGACAGGATGGTCACTTTGCATCATGGCTGATGTTGCTTGGTTCGGCCAGCCAGAGACGATGTGGAGATGAAGAACACCTTTTCAGTGTCAATCATGTCAACCGGAGCTATTTCGACCACCAAGTAGTCCACCCCTAGCGCTGCTGAGTCCATCCTTGTTAGGGAGAATTCTCATAAATGGCTAATTTCCCTTACCTAATCAGTCCCTCACCTGGTAAGAGTGTGGGTCTTTTTCCCACTGTTACATGTGTTTTTCTGTGTGTGTTTTTACCATTTGTGTGATCTTGGGCTCTGGAGCCTCACCTACTGCACGAGCACCATTTTTGTGTGTGTTACACAGCACCTTCAGTGCAGTAACACAGGTTTATCTTTTAGACTTCCCTCTGACTCCATTTTTCTGGGACTGACTACTGTCTCCCAGAAACATGTAAAGTTGCCATTCACTTTATGTAGTCTCTTTAAACTACAGACCCAGTACACCCAATTTTACATGGAGTATTGTAAAGGATTAACTTCTATCCCTTTTTGGCTGTGACTCTTGGAGCACTGTTTCGCTCCCTTCACATTAAGACTTGGCTGGTGGCATTGGTAACTACCCTAACTTTTCTACCGCGGTTATATTATAAAACCATGGTATTGTTTTAGGCTATTATATTAGCCTCGAACATAAACCTGCTTGACCAAATACATTTTATTTTGGCTCTGGCTGGGTTTAGTCGCCATTTCTTTTTGTTAAAGTCTTTCTCGTTTTCTTCTCTGCGCGCCAAACCAGGGATGATTCCTTTGTTCGCTGTCTTTTCGTGGGCTTCTGCACAGAAGCCCTCCCTAAGGCGCCCGAAAGTCTGGGTAGGCAGGATGTGAGGGAGCGGTCTTTAGACCCCTGCCATGGGTTCCCTTGGTAATCCAAGTCGTATTCTTGTCTGATTGGCTAAGGGGACTGGCCTTGCCAGGCCAGCCAACCTGCTGTGTGATTGACAGCCAGGCTGTATGAATGGGGGAAAACTGCATAAAAAGCAGGTCTCTGGGACTGGAAAGGCAGAGTCGCCACTGGAACGCAAGAACCAACGAGGAGCTCACTGAAGAGGACCCCTTCCACGACTGAACTGCCCGGTGCAGCTCTGCTGCAGGTCCGAATCGACAGAGTCCGCCAACAGAGAAGATCCTCCAGGAAACTTCTTCCCTTGAGCTGGTGGGACCAACCAGTTCGCCCAAACTGCAAGCCAGGACCCCTCCTCTGGTCGAATTTGCTGTACAGAGCTACAGTGGGCCGGATAGCGAGGAAGGTCGGACCCAGCTTGGGTTTTAAGGAGTGCACCTTTTATTAGTTGCTTTGCTCTGCTGCTGGTTTCTTCCCTGGGTACTGCAGGACCCTCCAGTCTTCCTACTTCGTGTCAGTCCGACAGTCGCTTCAGGAACCGTGAGCCTGCAGGAACCACCAGGAACGTCTGCCTCAGCTACAGCTTCCTCTCCGTTTTAAGGTACTGTGCAAACCCGGTTGCTCGTTTCGTTCAGCCGCGTGGAAAGTGTGTGAAATCTTTCTCCAATCCGAGGGCTTGTCCTTCTCTTCTTTTTAAACTAACTTTTCTACCAACCAACCTCGTCCGAAATACGTGGCACGAACTTTACTGCGAACTACCCTGAACTGTGTGATCTTGAGCAAAAGACCTTTGTCCTATTGACTTTGGCCCTACGCCTTTTCTACCTGATTCTATCACTGTAGTTCCTCTTCTTCTATTGCCCTGATTACTTTTTTTTTACCAACTTTATTTAGTAAATATATATGAAACAATACAACTGAGTAACGTCATAAATATCAGAGTGAATTGAAAAAACACACCATATACTGCAGTTCATTAAAATTGTAAATTACACACTAATTGAACAGTAATTCAAAAAAGCAAAAGAAATCAAAGATCATCCCCACCCTCCTACCCCACAACAAGACAAAACCACACAAAACAAAACCACAAAACCAACAACAACACAAACCAAACACCCCTCACGCCCCCTCCAATCCCAAAATCCATTAACAGGAAAACCATAGCCTACACCTTATCCGAATAGATCAAGAAATGACCCCCATCTTTCCTCGTACTCAACTTCCCTATGATGTCCAATTGCCTGAGTCTTCTCATACCAAGAGAGTGTCCGCATATCCGCCACCCAATTCTCGCAATGCGGCTTCTTCCTGGACTTCCACACCTTCATTACTTGTTTTATGGCCATCAACAAAGCCCTATCAATCCAATCTGAACAATCCAACAACTCCACACTCCAACTATCAGCTGAAAGGAAAATCGCTGAAAGAAAAGTACAAGGCAACAACATACCAGTTACCATATCAATGCAATCTATAACCTCTCTCCAAAAGTCAACCACCCTACTACACTCCCAGAGCATATGTAAATAAGTCCCTCTCAAGTTTCCACACACCCAACACAAGTCCACATCAGCCAAACCCCCCCTTTCATCCTCACCAGTGTCCAATAAATACAGCCCAAGAGACGTTGGTGAATATACCTCAGATTTAAGTTAACCTTGGTCCTCACCGAAATCCCTCCAGCTATCCCACAAATTCTCAGAAAGGTCAATTCTAAATTCACACACCCACTTCATTCGCAACTGGTCCCAGGAGTTCCTCATACAGTCCTGCAAAGGCATCAACTGAACATATGAAGAAACCGCCTTAGGGGATATAGCAAAGATCTCACAAATACGAGGACTACCACTCAAAGGTTCACTCAACATTTGCGTCCTTTCCACTAGTAACTGTTCTAAAAACCCAAATCTACCAATGTCCTTGTTATGTAGCCCATAACAATTAATACATTCTCCAAATGGAACCATCCTCCTCCAACCCATACATCCCCGATCTTTAGAATGCCCCTATTAGCCCAACCCCTCCAATCGAGCATCTTATTGTTAATCATTAGATCCGGATTCAACCAAATAGAGGCCGAATCATACAAGTACAAGGATTGTCCACACCCCAGAATCCAAGCCACCAAAGCCGACTTTGAAACCAATAAAGCTTCCAATTTAGCACCAGAATTCACCAATCTCCCATAAGAATACAAACAACCCAAGGAGAAAGTATAAAGCAGTTCCCTTTCTATTAAATGCCAATATGGATCTGATGCCCGCCTCTCCTTGAAGTAATAAGAAGCCTTCTTCAATAAAAAAAACTGAAAAGGGTGGCTTTAGTATAAGTTGCTCTGGAGGGCGACACCTTACAATTCCTTGAATTGGTATCAATTTGAGTTGGCAATCTAATGCCATATCTTTGAGGCCATAGGATAAGTTCAAAGATGTCGCAGGTCACTGTATCCAGACGGCAATAAAGCCTCACCGTAACAGTGTAAAAAAGAAAAGAATGCAGGACTCCGCACCATCAAAATGTGTGTATATTTAATAATATTGCATAATCACACATTAAAAAAGAAGCCCATGTATGATAACATGTTTCGGCTCTGCTGGCCTTTTTCAAATCTGGGCTACATAATATTCCACAACAAATCACCATACGTAAATAACATAATATTGTAATAAAAAATATATAATTCACACGAAAACATGACATAAATGTACAAACAATTATAAGGTCATATTGCACGTTGCATTATTCCATCATGCCGCAATAAGACAATAGATATCATAGTAATAAGCGTATAGCAAGTAGACAGAGAAACAAGGATTGGTGAAAGGGAGGATTCAAGGGTGTAGAAAAAGCAAAAAACCCATCATAGATGCATATTAATTTCAAAAGATCAAAACATAAATAGACAGAACAAAAGAGAAAAAAAACGAAAAATTAATCGTTATTTTGAAATCGTGGTAACAAATCCATACTGGTCAACTGACCCCTATAATATCCTGAAACAAAATCAATCAGGTGTCCTTACCCATATTTGCATATAATCAATCCATAGGACTGATGTCCCTGTAGTAGTAACGGGGTTATATCCCCAATATAGAGTCTGAAATTAAATAAATGTGAAATCAGGTTTGTCATGGTATAATTATAAAATGTATACTCATTATTGGAATGAAAATCCACAAAAGAAAATTATCTCCCTGCATTTGACTCATGTTAAGTATTGTTTTGACTCTTCATAAAGTACATCATTGTATAAAACCAGCCAGGGGCTTGGGTGTGTGGGGCATATAGCTAATGTGTGCACAATCTTAAATATCATCTTGCTGTAATCTACGGACCATATTGTAAATGCGTTCAAGCACTGTGATAGGCATCCTTCATTAAGGGTGTTCAAAATAATCACAGACTACGACCAAACTAGAGAACTGGCGTTACACATGACAAATCTTGAGCCCGTATGGCCCTGCTTATGAATAATCAGAGTTTGCAAAGTAAGCAGAATCAACCGTTAAGATACGAGTAGTCTGTTTTCAATTTCCAGTGACCACGAATATTCGACCCCTGTGCAAGGAGGAGAGGAAGGAGGGGGTGCAGAAAACAGCAACAACTCAGAAATCCCGCACTTATTGACTCATCTAGCTGCACATGGCCATAAAGCAAGCTTAAATTCCAGTACTGCCAGAAAGAAGTAGCTTATTTGGGTTACCTACTTTCAAAAGAAGGGAGAAGACTAACGCCGGAGAGAATAGAGAGCATTTCTGGTATGCCTATTCCAAAGACACAGAAAGGAGTCAGAGCTATAATAGGCATGGCTTCTTATTGCCGTCAGTGGATTGTGAATTTTGCTTTAATTGTAAAACCAATGGTGGAGTTGACAAAGAAGCATGTTGTGATGCCTTTACAGTGGAATGAAGAATGTCAGAAAGCATTTGATTTGCTCAAAACTGCACTATGTCCTGCTCCAGTACTGGGCACGCCAAATTATGAAAACGTTTTTAGGTTGTTTGTGCATGAGAGGGAAGGCTGTGCGTTATTTGTTTTAACACAGGAACAAGGTGGACGAAATAGGCCGTGCAGTTATTTTTCTTCTGCGCTGGACCCTGTAGCGCGCGCACTATCACAATGTTTGCAAGCTGTTGCAGCGGCTGCTGCGTCAGTGAAACAAACAGAAGGGATGGTATTGGGGCACACCTTAATTTTAATGGTGCCACATGCCATAGACGTTCTACTCAATAGAACGCAGATGCAACACCTCACCTCTGCTAGATTGACTAGATATGAAATTCTTTTGTTTGCATCCCACATCCAAATTATGAGGTGTAGCGTTTTGAATCCATGTTATGTTATGTTATGTTATGTTATTTTGCATTTATATAGCGCCTTATATACCATTGGTATGGTCTGAAGGCGCTGGTAGGTTGAACGCCCTTGGGAATCGAAGTTCAGGTCAGTAGAGAGAGTAGGGAGAGTCAACGGCGCGTGTGCGCACTGGGTATGTGTGCAGCTGGTGCGGTATTCGTGAAACAGCTGCTTCTTAGCGGTAGGTGTGGTGGTTGAGATCAGGGGTATGTGTTCGTTCTGGGAGGATTTATCCAGACCAACTGTGGCTGCGTTAGGCCTGAGGAGAACACCTGGCTGGGGGTGTGTAACCAGCAGTGTTTACATAGAATGATGGGGAGTGAGCGGGAGATGTTAGTATGAGAACAGTTATACCGAATGGTGTCATAATAGTATCTCTGTGTTCTAGTTGAGTGGTGGTATAAAGAAGAGAGTAAGCATGGGGTGTGATTTGATGGGTTACATGCTCTTTCAAACGTTCCCTGCATTCCAGACCATACTATGTACGTCGCGCAGTTCTATGCGCTTCAGTCCGTTCTATGTACTTTTATTCATTCCATGCGTCCCCGTCTGTGCTACACACTCCGGTCTGCTCGACGCACTCATGCATTCCAGTCCGCCCCGCGCACTCAAGTCCGCCCTGCGCGCTCCAGTCTGCCCCATGCATGCACTCCTGTCTGCCCATGTATTTCGTATTCACCCACCCTACGCAGTCGCCCGCTCCCCGCATTCACCCGCTCCCGCACTCACGCGTTCCCGGCACTCATCCGCTCCCCGCACTCATCCGTTCCCCTGCACTCATCTGTTCCCTCACACATCAGCTCTCCTCACTTCTCCGCTCTATGCACTCATCCGCTCTATGTACTCTTCTGCTCAATGCACTCATGCTTTCCACGCATTCAACTATATAGATATATAGGAACACCATATATCTTAAGCCTACAGCTCACTCTAGCGGTGGCAACAGGTGAAGCTGTGCAAATTGGACCACTGTAACTCCTAAGGCAATCGCTAACAGAGCATTCCGTGCGTGTGGGCCTGCTCTACTGAGCATGATAGCATCAGGCAAACATACATCTGGCCAGCTGTATGTGCCAGCTCTACCTCTGTAAAAGCTCATATGCATGATGCCTGTGTCTAGAATACACGCCATCAGTGTCCTGTAAAACACATGTTCATGTTGCATCTGTCAAATATATTTTAGTACCGGCACTGTAAAACACTTAAAAGATGGTGCCAAGAATACACTCCAGTATGCCACTGTAAATCCTAGTCATGGTGTGGGCCCCCACATTCACAGTGCCAGTGTGCCGCCCCCTCAAACCACATGAGCAAAAAAAAGACACACACCCTCATTCAAACTCTCTTGCACATACAAACGTTGCAATCAACACATGCAAGCAAGCACACACACTTTTTTGCCTCCTTTCTTAATGTACATTTTCAGTGTGGTGAGCCAGCATACTCATTCCCTACAGTCAAGGTACCAGCCACTTCACAGCAGAAAGGCGGGCGGCAGAGGCTGCAACATGGGATGTGGAGGGCTGGGGTAGATAAAAGATCCAACATCCCAACATGTTGCATACAATCACAGCACTCCTCAAGGCTCCAGCCGTAATTAAGGTAAAGGGCACGGAGATTGGCATGGCAAAACTTGGGTTGCACGCATTGATAGTGCAAAAGCACCTGGGACCTTCCTGCATGCAAGGCATACATTAGTTTACAAAAATTGATCAGCAGAGTTTGCCAATTAAAATGTTCTTAATTAGCTACCAAACTTGATTAGTAATTTTGTCCTAATATTTTTTATGTCACCAGATATTATTTGTACCCAAGACATAACGTGAGCAACAATACAGGATTTTTGTGTACCGTTGAAGACATTAGTGAGAGGAGTATCTGTAAAATGTAAATGTTAGCTGCTTCGATGGACACAAATAGACATGATAAAAAGGCTCTAAAAACCACTTCCCTTATAAATAAATTACACATGTCCACGATTGGCAGTAACTATTTGCATTCGCTCTGAAAGAAGTTCAGATGTTTCGTAAATCAAAAAGTTAACAATAGTAAACATAGCCTGAGACCAAGTATGTAGTAGGGTGTTGCAGCAGGCAGAGTAATTGACACCTTCAAGTGTGCAAGATGGCCCTTGCCCAATGACATCAACCGTTTTCAGCACATCATTAAATACCACGGGAAAGGCAGGGCTGCCTGAGGTTGACCCAAGTGCAATACTACAGTCCTAAGCCCACATGAAAGCAGTATTTATAACTATTGGCACTTGAACCGCCATTGATTCCCTTACAAGTAAACTAAACATGTCCAGGATTGGGAATATATATTTGTAGGACCTGGAGGTGAGCTGGGGCACCAGCTCCAAGGACAGGATGAAAGCTGGGCAGAGGTGCAGTGGGCCGGCATGAAATGCAGGCAGCTACTTGCAGATTCTGCTTGCGTTCCTGGCCTTCAGATTGGCCAGTTCTCTCCCACAGGTGCTAATATATAATGCAATCATAATCGTTGAGCAAAGCAAGCACTGGAGGCTTGGTATTGAAGTAGATCTGTAGGTGTACAGACTGGATGGAACTATTTATTAATATCAGTTAGCTTTGTGTAGTCATTATTTAAGAGCAAAGAACGTAATAAGCAGAATGGATGGCATGGCAGGCATAGAATGGGGCAAATCCAGTTAAATCCTTTCGAGAAGCGAGGCCGGCAAATCAGCAAACGAAAACATTGTTTTAAAAAAACCTAAAGACCCCAATTAAGTATTGCTCAAAGGGTTCTCATACATTTTTACATATTTCAAAACAGCGTGGCCTAGATATTCCATGCTCAGAAAACTAGCAAGATAGTTGCAGTTCCATTGGCCAGTCTAAGCTAAAAGTGGATAAAGTTACACTTAAATATTACCAAATTAAAGTTGGATCTCAGGCCTCAGGTCTGAATAGTATCCCTCAAAAGACTGGTAAATATAATAAACAAAAAACTGCAGTAATAAATAACCAAGGAAGTAGAACTAACTACTTAACTAAGCTCAACGTACGACCAGAAAGCTCTTCTAACACCAGCATTTTGAAAACACACTATCTCTGATCTAGACGAGAGTGTGTTGAATGCAGAGTTGGAAAGAAACCTCTAATTGTAAGGTTAGGAATGGTGTAGGTAAAAGCAAACAGTTGATTGGTAACGATACGAGCAAAGGTGTGACTGCGAGGCTCTTCGAAGACAACATGACATTTTGTCAACCACCGACAGCGGTTCCTTTTGATTTGGTTAGCTCATTGGTGGCCTCGAGGAGCACTGCAGACCGAAACATGGATGTTTTCTCAATTTTTCAAACCTTGGAAGAAAAGCATCAGATGCTTATAAAATAACTCTGCCAAAAACTTTAGTGAGTTAAAAATCAGCCGATGAAACAAACGGAGGCAGGGAAAAAGGTACCCTTTGTGCTTCCCAAACTGACGGGCAGCATCATTGAGTCAAACCTGCCATTACCGCAAGCAAATACCAACCTGGACACGCGGTAATATTCCATAGCTAATATTGGAGCGCAAATTTAGTCAGCAAGGTTTTTTTCCTTTAAACCGACAGTATAACCTGGCTCTTTTCAAAGAATTACCAAACCTTTCACTGATCACGTCCTCTGATATTTTATAAATCGAGTTTATGGAAAGTCAAAATTGGGTTTTCATCTAGGTTGGTACATAATATTGTGCTAAATGAGATCTTGCAATTTAAGATGTTGGGCCATGACTTGCAAGATGTTGCAGAGAAGTGCCAGGGAGAGACTGGACCCAGTAGCATCCCCTTAAACACATCTTCAATTATTATAAAACCCTTATTGATACGTGTGGAAGGAATAAAATCTCAGGACCGTCAGTGGGCTTTGATGGGATAGTGTGCTGGCTCAACCAAAAGGGTGGTTTATGACTGGGCATCTGTGGTAGGTTCCTTGCAAAACAAAAATAACTTGATGCAAAATTGAAATGATACATCTAAACCCTTAAAAGTTTTTTCATGGAACACCAAGGTTTTCACCACTTGCTAAGTAAAAATGATATATGGTCAACATTTGATGCGATTTGCCTTCAGGAAACGTGGATTATTGACAAACCTTTGTTCGATGGTTTTGTGGTGTACTACGTCACTGCGAATAGGGGACAAAAGGGTCGACCTGCGGGGGGCCGTCTATCAGCAATTAAGATCCAAAAAGATGTAACTCTTGATTTCTTGTTAGATGATAACCCAAAT
Organism: Ambystoma mexicanum; assembly: GCF_040938575.1. Classification (NCBI taxonomy): domain Eukaryota; kingdom Metazoa; phylum Chordata; class Amphibia; order Caudata; family Ambystomatidae; genus Ambystoma; species Ambystoma mexicanum. The sequence continues at coordinate 340,760,158 of NC_090921.1, read as the reverse complement.
ATTTTGCTGGTGAAACTCAAGTGGAAGGCCCATATACATCAAAGTTATAGATACCTTGTGATTAATGTGTACTTTAATCCTGCGGGACATGACGTAGATGGTTTTATCTCAGACCTATGCTCGCTGCTGGTAATTTTTATGCCGGACGATGTGCATGTTTATTGTCATGGGTGATTTTAACACAGATTGTCTTAATTCAAATATAGAAAAACTTCAACAGTAAGTGCCAATCTGAGGCTAAGTCTAGAGGTATAAGGTTTAAGGAGAGTATGAATGATTGGAGTCTTATGTTGGCCAACAGTAACATACTTGGTGTCCTCACCACAAGCACAACGTGGTCCAATGGTGTGACTTTTTCAACCTTGCATCACATCTTTATTTCTCAAGATATTTTGAATCGTTGCGTGTCGATGCCGGTTGATGATTCCCTTAAGGGTAGTGATCACAGACCCCTTATTTTGACCATGGACTGGGATCTAGGTCTTCTAGACCTGGCCCCCCCATCGAGCCTCCCTGCTCTTCGTGTAGAGGTGGTGGAGCGGAAGCATGCTCTTCTCTGGAAGCCATCTCTAGTAATAAGATGCCTTTTATTTACTCGTTTGACAGATAGCCCTAGAATAAAAAGAAAGTCTTGCAAAAAGCTATTAGACTATAAAAAAAGGATGGTGCAGAAAGTATTTCTATCATCAGGAAACTTAAGCAACAATATTGAAACTGGTGTAAAGCACATATAATAAACAAATGGAATAATGATGCTGAGAAAATGGTTGGTATCATGGTTCGTAGGTCTGCAACTGATTTTTGGTCATTGATCACGAATCCTTTGGTTCAGACCTATCTGCAGCTTCAGCGCATTTCTGCACAGGTGTGGAAGGAGCATTTCACTACCTTATATTCTTCTAATTCTAACTGTGGGAATGTTCCCTGTGTGTGTTTTGGTGAGGGGGTTTCAACATGTTGGAAAGGCTTACCTTCTGATTGCCTATATGCTCTGCTAAATCGAGAGCTCCTGTGCCAGATGGCTTTTCTAATGCCACTTTTAAAAACGGATCCAGACATTATGGGCAAATATTTTATGACTTTGTTTTTAAAGGTTATGCACTTGCACTTTATTCCGACGACATGGAAGCAAGCTACAGTTGTCCTTATTTTTAAAAAAGGAAAATCTAGATCTTGACAATTATAGGCTGATTTCACTTTTAGACAGCCGTTATAAAATGTTTAGCAGCTTTTTATTGAAAGAACTCCTGATTTCGGCAAAAGCAGTGAATATCATTGATCCTTTTCAATCTGGTTTTAAAATAGGTGTCAACACTGCCTCCAATTGCTTAATTCTACAGCTACTTTTTAAGCAGGCTAAAGAACTAAATAAGCCACTATATGTGGCCTTCTTGGATATCTCTAAGGCTTTTGATTGCATTTGTAGCAATACTCTATGGGGAACATAAAGTATGATGAGGGTTGTCAGAGGGGCCTGCTTAATTTACTGATTGCTATCCATTCTGGAAATAGGCTGATGGTACACCTCGACCAGGCAGAATCCTACTCTGAGTGGGCGTCTGTAAATCGTTGTTAGGGAGAATTCTCCAGAATGGCTAATTTCCCTTACCTACTGAGTTCCTCAGCAGCTTTGCTGGATTTCTAGGATTTTTTTTTCAACCGGTAAGAGTGTGAGCCTTTTTTCCCACTCTTACATGCGTTTTGATGTGTGTGTTTTACCATTCTTGTGTTCATAGACTGTGGAGCCTCACCTACTCCATAGGCATCATCTTTTTACTGTGTGTTACACAGCACCTTCAGTGCAGTGACACAGGGTTGTCTTTTAGACTTCCCAACGCAGACTCCCTTTTTCTGGGACTGACTACTGTCTCCCAGAACATGTAAAGTTGCCATTGACTTTATTAGTCTCTTTAAAAAACCACAGACCCAGTGCAAACTATCTTACATAGAGTACTGGAAACGGTTAATACTTATCCCTTTTTGTCCGTTTCTCATGGAGCATTGTTTTGCTCTCTTTTCATCAAGACTTGGCTGGTGGCAGTGGTAACTACCCTATTTTTCCTACCGCGGTTATCTTAAATAACCTTGGTATTGTTTTGGGCTATCTTGGTAGCCTCGAACTTAAACCCACTGGACCATATAGGTTTTAATACGGTTCCGGCAGGGTTTATTTGCCATTTCTTTTTGAAAATGTCTCTCATGTTTTACTCTGCGCGCCAAACCAGGTTTGGTTCCTTTGTTCACCGTCTTTTCGCGGGCTTCTCTGCAGAAGCCCTCCTTTGGCGCATGAACGTCTGGGTAGGCAGGATGTGAGGGAGGGGTTTTAGGACCCCTGCCATGGGTTCCCTTGCTAACCCAAGTCGCACTCCTGTTTGATTGGCTAGGTGACTGCTTTGCTCTGCTGCTGGGTTCTTCCCTGGACAGTGCAGGACCCCCCAGTCTTCCTACTTCATGTCAGTCCGACAGTCGCTTCAGGAACCGTGAGCCTGCAGGACCTGCCAGGAACATCCGCCTCAGCTACAGCTTCTTCTCCAAATGTACTGTGCAAATCCAGCAGAATTAATGCCAATGCCCGGGGGAAGAGTTGGTGGAAATTAATCACCCCCCCATGATTGCTTAATGGTTACTGAGGAAGAAACAAAAGGGAGAATTGATTTAAGTTATACCCCACTAAAAGAACCAGATGGAGAACTGTTTTGTAACGGTTCCTGCTTTAAATTACCTGACGGCACTTCAACTGCCGCATATGCCATCACCACGTTAAAGAGCATTGTAGAGAGTAAAAGAATTCCTTACAACTCCGCCCAAGCAGCGGAGATAATTGCTTTAATGAGAGCCTGTGAAATTTCTGAAAACCTAAGTGTAAATATATATACTGACAGCCAATACGCCTTTGGTGTGGTTCATAACTTTGGCCGACTGTGGGCCGAGAGAGGGTTTTTAACATCACACGGGGCTAGAATCCAACATGGCCCTTTGATTGTACGATTGCTGTCTGTACTTACGTGTCCAAAGCACTTGGCAATAGTGAAATGTGAAGCGCATAAAAAGGTGACATGCAAGGTGGGAGAGGGAAACGCATTTGCAGACAGAATTGCGAAACAAACTGCCACTGATTTGAATAAAAAAATGTTAACAGTACAGTCGGAGGAAGTGCCCTGTATGATAGAGAATGGAACTGTCACTGTCAAAGAGATGCAGGTGGAAGCCACTGTTGATGAAATCCAACGGTGGGCTGAGGGCTCTGCAGAATTAGGTCTGGAGGGTTGTTGGGTGGACAAGAAGAGCGGGAATTGGATGTTGCCAAATGCCTATGTAAATGCAATGGTCACAATGGCTCACAGTCCCACTTATATTTGTGCAAAGAAAATAATTCAACATCTAGCCACAGTTTGGGAAAATCCACTCATAAAAAAGAATGTCGAGAGGCTGGAACAGAATTGTATCACGTGCCTACAACACATTGTAGGGAAGGGAACCGTGACTCCAACAGGCAGTTTTGGCCCTCCCTCTATGCCGTTTGAGGTGATCCATTTTGATTTCATAGAAATGGAGAGATGCCAAAACTTGAAGTATGTTCTGGTGGTTATATGTGCATTTAGCAAGTGGGTGGAAGCGTATCCATTAAAAGACTGCACTGCCATAAGTACGGCGAAAGTAATGTTGAAGGAGTACTTCTCCCGCTTTGGTCTGCCCTGTGTCATATGGTCGGACAATGGTCCGCATTTTGTAGGTGCAGTAATACTGCAGATTTGTGCAGGCCTCCAAATCGATAAGCTATTCCATTGCTCCAGACACCCCATGAGTGCCGGACTTATTGAATGTCACAACGGCATCCTGAAATCCAAAATAAGTAAGATCTGTGCAGGCAGCAAGCTAAGTTGGGTGGATGCATTGCCAATAGCGCTACTGTGTATGCGAACATCTGTGCAGGGGAGAACTGGGCTCTCCCCATACGAAATCGTCATGGGAAGACCGGCAAATGTTTGGTGTGCACCTCAGCAGAAAAGGTTGGGTGAGGGAAGTGGAACACCCTGTACTCAGCATTTTTTTTTTTTTTTTTTATTTGATTTGGCTGATAAAATCAACCTTTCAAATATATGAAAATACAAACTTACAATGTACATTTTTATCAATTCATTCATTATTTAAAACAACAATCAAAGTATAACATTGCTCAATTAACCAAGAATCATGATCTATACAACAAACTTAATATGTTATAATATAGGAAATGATAATTCGATTTCATTGTGGTCGTTGGGTAAAATAGCACTTAAATATTGTGTTATTGCAATTCTAATAACCGGTTTTGAGCTTCTAAATAGTCTGATCCAAATATCATTTTCATTCATAGGGACATAAGCACATAATAAATCAGTGAAAAAGGAGTTTCTTAGTGTAGTTAGAGCTGGGCAGCTCACTAGCAAGTGCTGCAGAGTTTCAGAGAGGTCTATGTTTTCACAAAATCGACAGTAATTTAATTGTTTCGGAACCATCCCTCTCCTTGCCATTATTTCCCTTGTCGGCAGTAAATTAAACCTGAACCGTAGATATTGATGTCTAATATCTGGCGCGGGAAATTTAACCAGGTAATTTGCCATTGTACGTAGCCTTTTTTGCCCAAACCACTGTTTGTTAAAATTTTTATAGGTGGAACATTTGGCAGTATTACATATCCAATCATACTGGAATAGCTTTAACTTGGCTCGATCAGGGTTTATAAGAAGTGTCTCAAGGGATATAGTTGCATCTGCCAGAGCGTTCAGTACACAAGTTCGCCATTTAGATGGAAAAAAGTCTTGTCAGCCTGCAAGATGAAACGCAACTGTGCTTAAGATGTTATTCTTTGCCAATCCCAGTAAACATTTTCTAAATAGTGCACACATTTTCCACAAAAATTGAGAGAATAGTGACACTAAACCCATCTCAAAACGAATCATGGGGAGTGGAGCACAATTCGGGAGTTTCAAAACAGATCTCCAAAATCGTGCTTTACATAAATCCCATGTGTTTCTCCTGATTGGTATCAACTCCATATAGTAAGATTGGAACTACTTTTGCTTGATAGAAAGCCATAATGTGGCTATATGAAAACTTCCCATATTTATACACAAGTATATTAGCCTGTGATTTCAACGTTTCTAACTTCAAGTTCAATGTAACAATATACGCTTTTTCATTTAGAGTGTTAAAGATGGTTAAGCCTAAATATTTATAGCTTTTCAACATTCATTAATGTGACATTGTTAAGGTGCCACTTATATTTCTTTCCACGGGAAACCTTTTTGGCTTTTTGACAGACTACTACTTGTGTTTTCTCTAAGTTATTTATGAGATTGTTTTCTATTGAGTATGCGTACAGCTTGTCCAATAAATTCTGTAGCCCTATAGGGGTCTGTGACAAGAGGACTAAGTCGTCCGCATACAGCATCCAAGCTATGCGTTGTTGTCCCAGTTTTGGTGCATCACTAATAATGTCTACAAACGATTCTCCAAGATCAAGAATAAACAAGTTAAACAAAAAGGACGCCAAGATGCAGCCTTGCTTAAGACCTCGCCCAGTTAGAATTAGTCTGGAGAGCAAGCCTTCCTTTGTAAGACGCACTTGGATCGAGGTGTTAGTATGGAGTTGTTTTGTAATAGTAATATGAGAAGGGGGACATGCAAAACGAATTAGTTTTTGATAGAGTCGATTGCGATCAATAGAATCAAAAGCAAACCTAAAATCAATAAATGCTAAATATAATAATTGATTCCGGGCTGCATACTGTGATTTTAACATGTTCAATGTCATGATATTTGGTGCTGTCCCTAGCCCCGATACAAAGCCCGCTTGGAAAGGGTCCCTCGTTCTTAAGTTCGAAGCCCAGTTGTTCAGATCTCTGAGTACAATACGATTGAAGATCTTTCCCGGTGCATCCAACAAGGCAATAGGTCTATAACTGGCTGGATCCGACCTATTACCTTTTTTGTATATTGGGAGAATGATTGAACGTTTCCATGAGTCAGGAATTAATTGCGTCTGAATGATATTCGAGAAGATGTTGTATAATATCTCAGACCAAATTTCCGGGTGTCGTTTTAGCATGAAATTCGAGAGCCCATCAGGACCCGTAGCTCGAGATGAACTTGCCTTATTTATGAAACTCAGCATTTATTGTAATCTGTTAATGCAAAAATTGCGTTTGATTCATCAGCAGGTGCAGGAGGCATTGCCCATAAGATACACCGGGCCAGGACACGCATTGGAGCCAGGAAACTGGGTGCTAATAAAAAAACTTTGAGCGAAAAACATCATTAACACCCAGGTGGCGTGGGCCCTACCAGATCCTCCTGACTATGCAGACGGCAATACAGGTGGATGGGAGAAAGGCGTGGATACATGCCATGCATGCCAAGAAAGTCCCGCCGCCACTTGACACTTTGACTGATCGGGACGACGAATAGAAAGAAACAGCGGTTCCAGAAACGAAAGAAACAATTGCCAGTTCTTTGCCACAGAAACTGCCTGATCCTGAAACAAAGCCTGATGAGATTGCCATAAAAGAGGAAGGGCAAAGAATGCCCCAACGTTGTCCAGCAGATTCTGCATCACTGCTGGCCGACACCAAGCGTATACCTCTGTGGCGCCCACCATCCTCTGTTGCGCCACAGCCTGCATCGTCGCCTGGGCGCCCATCATCATCTGTCATTGCGCCACAGGCTGACTCCAAGCTTGAGTCCGGAAGTGCACCCGCACTATTCGTCGATCACACGATACCGGGAGCAAATCGGTATAACCTGCGAAGCAGAAAAAAGGAGTGATCACGCTCTTCATCTTTTTGTGATTTTGTTGCCTCTGTTTCCTATTCCCGGATGAAGTAGGAACCGGAGGCCTAGAGGAGAGTGGCGTGAGGGTTGTGCGAATCAGACAGCCCAACAAACGCGGCTCCTCAGTGCTAAATCCATGTGTCCTGAACCCGAGCGGACAAGCGGGGCACACATGGTACAAAGGCAACTGCTCTGAAACTTTAGAGCGATGTGCAGATGCACGGAAATCTTGCCAAACGAATGAGCAATCCAGGCTGATAAGAACTGGCATAGAAAGACTGTAGACATTTATCGAACTTCCTGACATTCCAACGAGTGCATCGACAGGAGATATTCACGACGAACACAGTGAAAGAAGAAGAACCGTGAGAAAAGATGCCGGAATTAGCTTTCGCCCCCTCCTGCACCAATGCTGATAATGAGTTAAACGCAACACGTAGAAGGTTACAAAAAGGGAATAGTCGGAAGAATTGCATGTTGGGTTTAACAATAATAATGTGTATAATGAGTATACTGGCCCCAATATTGACCGTATCAGTATTAGGAAATGCAACCTCCAGAAGTACTTTTGCCTGTTATGAACATTTCCACGACGGAAAGCCCAGTTCAGTTCAATTGTTGAGTGTGTGCCCACTTGTCACAGCATGGTGGTAAGGGAATTGGGTGGTATGCACAGCCCCTGCCATTGACCTCTGCATGCTATGCCTCACTGAGTGCCTTGTATTATGGGAAATGGAACGAGAGTGAAACTGGTCAGTTAGACAAGACAAACATGAATGAATTTGAGGAAGTAATTATGAAACCCGTGGGTTGTTCCCTATTCCATAAAGCATGATTGATTACACCAGCGATAATGCCACAGGATAGATTGTCTGTGCCTTATAAATCATCTGTGATCACGTTTCATATGAACCCAGAAGGAAATAAGGATGCGGAACCCCCTTCCTATACAGTAAATTATAATCCACGTCTGTCCCCTTTTGTTTATGGAAAAAAGGCTCTCTTCAGGTGGGGACATTCACTAGATGCAAGAAAATAGCATTCCTTGATAAAGAAGTAGAGTCAATATATGTGGGAGACCCTGTGTACTTTATATGTGGAGTAAAAGCATATCCTTGGTTACCTAGAAACTGGGAAGGTACATGTTATTTAGGTTTCCTGTTCCCTGGGGTGTTCCTTTCAAAAACAGCAGACATAGCCAAATTGATCAGGTCACGACCTCGCCAGAATATTGAAGACGGGTTGATTGTAGAGGACATAGTAAAATCATTTATACCATTTTGGGGCCAAGCAATAAACTCTTATAATATAAGACGACTGTCCAGAATATTAGAGGAAACAATTAATGGAACAACCTATAGTATGCACAGAGATTAGTGAAAATTGTGTACAGATGATGGAGAAAAAAACCACTACTAAAGCAAACACACACAGTGGTGATGAATCCAAAACAATCAAAGAATTCATGGCAATCAATATTGATGATAATAAAGGGGAGACGACGAGTGTGCAGGATTCAGAATCAGAATCAGAATTAGATTCAGACACTTGGTCGAAGGAAGATGCAATGTATGGATGAGGCGTTTGGCATACGGCCAAGAGGAGGGTTTGTCAGTGTAGAAAAATTAGATGCCCCTCGAACGGAAGGCAATGTAGGATACTTGTATATAGTCATTAGCTTAACTAGAGTGGAGCCATTTTAAGATGACCAAAATCGCCATTTTGTTTTCTCTTCGTTTTCTCTAACGCTGCCTCTTTGCCTCATGTAAAACTGCTTTGCTGAGATATTATTCTGCTTCAATGGTCCAAGGTTGTTAAAAGGCATGTTGAAACATAACGCCGTAAGCCAGACAGAAATGCCCAGTTCCCTCCCTCACGTATCCTTGGAGGCGAGGAGCAAGGCATTCTAATCAGTACACAGATGCCAGCGAGTCTCCCTAGAAGAATAGCAATGTATGAAATTAATATTAAAAGGTTTAAATTATGTTCATCTTTGCGGCCCCCCTTCTTGAGCACTGAGAGGCCCCAGAGAGTAAGCTGACCTCTAGAGCATGAATAGAAACCAGGAGATAGCAAAACCTGGAATGTGCCATCCCCCTACGCACAGCTTGTCCACGAAAACAGAAGTGTTGTGTTCTTTAAAATAAAGACTTGTGTCTGTAGGTCCGAGATTATAAACTGTTGCTAAATATAATGGTCTAAGGTGTCATATTCTTCACTATGGTCAATCATCGCCTCCAATTAAAAGGGAATGAATTAGGGGCGGCATCGAATGTGTCATTACAGATTGTAAGATGCTTATTTTGTATATATGTAACTGATGTATGATTCTCGTCGCTTGCGTCCCCCGAGGTCTGTTAGACACACGTCGCGGGACGTGGGACCATTTGGCCAACTGGGACTATTTACTTTGCAATAAACCCTAGATTTTGGGAATACAACCTCGTGTCTGGTGTATCAGTTTGTGTGTGGTGATTGTGCCTTGTTTCCACATTCGAGGGGCCCTCAGGGGCCCCTTCATTATAATAGAACTGAATAGGGAACCATATGTGGTAAAGTGATGCGCAGAAGAAACAAAAACAGAGATTGCAAAAGAAGAACTTACTGCATACATTTTCTCAATGCACAACACATGAAAATCTCAGTAAATAATGGACTAAAACCCAGTAGACAAAATGATGTCTAGAATATATCATTGCCATGTGTTGCACCCAATCAAGGACAGCTACCAAGCACTCACAATCACTTCCAGCCCTTCAAACAACCACACACAAAAACATGCACCTTCACAACCAACATTCAGACATCAAAGACCAAAATCGAACATTCATAAACATAACGCCCCAAATATATCCATATACATGCATACATCCAATCACAGGTACCAGCAAATCCGGCACTTCACAGTATTAACATATTTCAGAAATATTCCCCCAACCCCTGATAGCCCCGACAAAACACCGAAATACCAGGGCCAAGACTAGACAAAAACCAGCAAGTAGCAAGTTCCAACCACATTTGTCATAAAAAAACTAGTGGTCCTCTGTTCATGCAACAATGCAGGGAGTTTACAAGCAAGTCCGAATCTGCCATGACCATAAAGATAGGCAAGTCAACAGGCCAAGGGTATAAACAGTCATCAGACCGACCCAGCGCCATCTGCAGTACACCATGACCAGCCATCAAACATAGCGCAAAGTCTCTCCCGGAACGTAGAGTTACATGAACACTGAAATAAATCAATCCAAAAGCGCATGCACTGCCACGATTGCATACTCAAAAGCTGAGAGTAATTGGAGTCACCCACATTAATCCAAGCCATGTGACCGTAGCGGCATGTCCGTGCGGGAAATCACATACGCCTCATAAAATACAGTGCAGAAATTAATCCAAGAGGTGTCATCAAGATAAACACACCGGACACATACACAGCATGTTTACCAGCTAGTGTTACCCGGCTGCTTCTTTTCTCCATAAATTTCCCCGTGCACATTAACCAATGCAGGGCTGATCAACGACTCTTCCTCCTCAGCCATTTCCCGTCCGACGCGCATTTAGACCAAAGTCATGTGATCCAGCAGAGCGCAACAGGGTCCTTTACTCGAAATCCCTTGCAGCCTCTCACGGCTCCAGTGCATTATACAACCTGCCTCGAACGTTCTGAAATAAAGAAAAAAGAAACGAACTCCGCCAGCTCGTAACAAAAAAAACACATTTTACATATAAAAATATAATGTAAAATGCAAATACGAATCTTGAAACAGGCAATAAAACAAAAACACGAAATCTTCACCAGACAGTCATCTTTTTTTCTTTGTTGAAACGGTCCTCTGGGTCCCAGATGCAGTGTCCATGGGTATAGTCTCTGCAGCAGATAGAAAAGTCTCTGCAAGCTTATGATCTGAGAAGGAGTGAGTGGCCATCAACAATCACTCTCAAAATTGCTAGATACACCATGTAATACTGCAATTTCCTGTTCCTGGCTGTTTCTTTTGCTGCATTAAACAGTCTTGTCCAAAACATCTCTGCTCAGATCTCCAAAGATCATAATTTTGTTACCACCCCACTGTAAATCCCCCAACTCCGATGATTTTTTCAAAACCAGTTCTCTCATGGGGAATCTCAGGAACTTCACTATAAAATGCCTCGGTCTTTGACCCAATGCTGGTTTTTGACCCAGTGCCCTATGAGCCTTTTCTATTTCCAAGGGTGTGTTTGGATCCAAATTCAGGACTGAAACCAGTGCCTTCTCCAAGAAGCTCATTGGATTTTTTTCTGAAAAACTTGTTGTTTTTTATGGGGGGGTGGTTACCCCCCCCCCAAGTCCCCCTTTTTTTTCTTTTTTATTCCCTTACACCCACAACCATATATTTAATTTTTTAACCCCCCCAAGAAAAAAAATAAACGATGAGTTTTTATTTTTGCTGGTTGGGAGGTCTCTTCAGTCTTCTTATCAGCCATTATGAAAGAAGGTCAACTCAGGGCACAAGAGCACAGCCACTATGCTGCCATCTCCTGAGCTAGCAGTTCTAGAATCCTGCCCGGATTACTTACCTGTTGGTGTGGTTCAATTTCTATTTAACTTTGTCTTTCTCTCCCTTTTAAATTGCTGGAGTGCCATTTTGCTCCCACTTCATTTTGTGAGCTTAACTTGTCTGGGATTTAAGGGAAGTAGTGTGGTGTATTGAGAGTGTGATTTTTAAACTGCTTATAATGGTGTAATGTTATACAACTGAAGAGTGAAATAAATGTATATTCTTTTACTTGAAAACCTTGAGTCAGTGTTTGCCTGAATCATAGTATTTGCTGTCCTTTGTGTAACTATTTGATACTGCTCACTTACTCTTCAGATAAGTCTGGCTGCTCCGCTACTGCTACCACTTTAACAGTGTAGTACACGCTTGTACCAAAGGTGAATGTGTACTGTCACTTGTAGTCTTAATTGTGTGTGGTGTTCCCAAAGGGTAGTGCATATAATTCTGCCTAACACTGGTGTACAGCGGTGAGAATGAAAGTATAGTAATTACACTTAGAGTGCTGCTATTACCTTGGATCAACTAACCACAAGGCTAACATCACCAAAAGCAATATTAATCATGACTAATATGGAAAGCCACAGCCAGGAGACCCTCCTGAGTTACAATGCTGATTGTTTAAGAAACATGTGTAAAGAAAGGAAACTCTCTGCCAAAGGCAAAAAGACTGAATTGATTGAAAAGTTGTTAAAGAATACAAGTCTAGGGAGTGGGTCTGAAATGAATGACCCCCAAGCAAATGTGGAAAGTATTGAGGATAACATGTCTGTTAATAATGAGTTGGAAGAGGTAGATGTGTCTCTTAATGTAGGTCTCTCTGCTCCCTTGCCTGCTCAGCAACTTCAACCCTTGTCCACTGGGACCCCCACAGGTCCTACAATCAGTCCTGAATTCATTGCTGTAGAGAAAATGAGGCTTGAACTGGAATTCAAATGTTTAAATGCTCAAACTGAACAAAAACACCAAGAACTTAAGCTCAGAAAAATGGAGTTGAATCATGAACTAGAAATGAAAAGATTGTCTCTTGAAAATGCGTCTCTCCCAGAGTCTTCTATATGTCTTCCAGTCCTAAGAGACCCCGTATGCCTCAAGAAAGTATGGGTATGTATGAGTTTAAGCTTGATATTTTGGATTGGTTGGCAATGTTTGGATATAACCATGGGATTGAAGGTCTCTCGGGGAATCAATTGCTTCCCTGGCTCTTCTGTAGACTACCCCTTTGCATCTCATGTTGTAATGGAGTTGGGGGAGGTGGATAGGATAGATATGAGTGTATGAAGCTAGCTTTAATTGCTAGATTTGGGAGACCCCTTCCCAGTACCTTAAGAGGTTTAGGACCCTCAAAAAGCATGATGGTACTCCTTGGGCTACTTGGGTATGTGAGTGTTTGAAAAACCTAGATGGTTGGATTAAGGGTTACAGAGTGAACACTTATGAAGGAATCAGAAATCTTGTTATGTTGGAGACTATTTTTGATGTCTGCTCTCCTGAGCTCAGACAGCACTTGGCTGATTCTAAGGAGATATATCCAAAGAAGCTAGCTAAGGCTGCTGACTTGTGGGTTGCCAACAGGGCTACTTCACAAGGATTCTGGGGCTACTCAGAAAAAGGATGAGGGGAAACAGCCAAAGAAAGACAACAAAGAGAATTCTAATAACTCCAATCCAAAAGAGGGCCACAAACAACAACATAAGGGTAAACCACCAGGGAAACCAAATCAGGCTAGTGCACCATCTGGACCCAAACCAGACAGAGGTCAGAACAAACCCCCATTCATCAAAACATTTGGGAAATGTTATGTTTGTGGGTCAACTGACCATGTGAAAGGGGATCCCAGATGTAAGGATAAACCTTCAGGGGTCTACATTGTCTTCTTAGCCTTCTCCCCAGAGGAAGAAGTACCTATGGCAAGTGGAAACTTTCACCTCCTGGCTGATTAACTCATGAGAGTCTCAGCTAGTGTTTCTTTAGTGTCCCTGGGCTTGTGGGAACAACAGAACTTAGATGTCTATAATTCCATCCCAGATAATAATAAAGAGTATTATAAAGATAGTGTTCTTGTGAATGGTCAGGAAATCCCTGCCATCAGAGACACTGGAGCCAGCATCACTGTGGTGGATGAATAATTTTTCAAGGTGGAGATGTTGCTAAGGCACCCAAACACCTCACCAAGTTAGCTGGAGGTCCTGTGCAAATGTTTCCCCATTTACCAGCTCTCATCCAGTGTCATGATATGACTATCAAAATACCTGTTAGTGTGCAGAGTGAAGTGCCTAAGAGAGTCCTGTTGGGTAATGACCTGAAAACTCTTGGAGTTGTGTCAAGCACCCACAGGCCTGCCAGTAAAACGAAACAGGAGCTCACTAGGTCTGCAAGGGAGAGAACCTTAAGAGGCTCTCCAGAGGAGCTGATAGAGGAAACTATCACTCCCACCCCACAGGAGTTGCTCACTGTCCTTTCTAAGAAAACAGAGGCAAAGGGGAAACCCAAGACCTCCAGGAAAAAGTCAGACAGCACCCCTGTGCTACCAACAAGGACATTCCGAAGATTGTCCAAAATCACACCTGTGACTACTCCACCTGCTCAGGCAGAGTGTTAGGTGCAACCTTGTGGGGTTGAGCCAATATCTGAAGAATCAGAACTGAAAGGAGACACTGTCTTAGTTGGAGATCTTGACCCTGTTGAACATCCTGAGCTGCAGTCTTTACTGGCAGAAGGTGGACCCAACAGGGCAGTCTTTAGCAAAGGACAGTGAGAGTGTCCTACTCTTGAAGGTCTTCGACAACAGGCTGCTAACCAATTTGTTGGGCAAGAAGTTGGAAAGCACAGGTTAAGCTGGGAAGATGGAATCTTCTACAGTGAACCAACTGAGTCTATCCCTGGGGACTGCAAAAGAATTGTAGTGCCCCTTGCTAACAGACTCCAGTTCCTACAGTTAGCCCATAAAATACCTTTGGCTGGTCATTTGAGTTTCAAGAAGACCAAGGAAAGGTTCTCTCTCTACTTCTACTGGCCTAAAATGGGTGCAGATGTTGACAAATTCGGTAGGAGCTGTCACACTTGCCAAACCTCTGGCAAGAGTGGAGCCAAGAATGTGGCACCCCTGGTGCATCTCTCAGTGGTGAGAGTTCCATTTGAGAGGGTGGGCATTGACATTGTCCGTCCCCTTGACTCTCCCACATCTTCAGGGAACATGTTTATCCTGGTTGTAGTAGACCATGCTACAAGATACTCAGAAGCAATACCTATGAGAACTGTTACGGTTCAGGCTGAGGCTAAGGCTCTACTTGGTATTTTTACCAGAGTAGGGTTTCCTAAGGAAGTGATATCCGACAGGGGATCCAACTTTATGTCCCACTACATGCAAGCCATGTGGAAAAACTGTGGTGTCACTTACAAGTTCTCTACAGCCTACCATCCACAGACACATGGACTGGTAGAGAGGTTTAATTGTACTATGAAGAGCATGATAGGTGCTTTGGAAGAACCCCTTAAGAAAAAGTGGGACCTTCTACTGCCATGCCTTCTCTTTGCATATAGGGAAGTCCCTCAGGAGGGAGTTGGATACAGTCCCTTTGAAGTTCTCTAAGGCCATCCAGTCAGAGGTCCATTGGCCCTGATCAAGGAGGGGTTGGTGAGTGTTCCTTCCCCCAAGCCAGTCAGAGTGACTGACTAAGTGATATGTCTCCGGAGGAGAATGTCACACATGATGGCAGAAGCACGTGATAACTTGAAAGCAGGTCAGGCTCTGGTCAAACATTGGCATGACCAGAAGGCCAGCATGGTTGAGTTTACTCAAGACCAGCATGTATTAGTTATAGTGCCAACAAGGCATGTGCCTTTATGGACAAATGGATAGGACACTTCAAGGTTGTGGGCAAACTTGGAGAGGTGAACTATTTGGTGGACTTAGGCAACCCTAAGCAGGCTCCCAGAGTCTTTCACACCAACCGTTTAAAGGCTTATATCTCGAGACCAGAAGTGGGAGATTTGCTTCTAGCTTCAGCTCAAGAGGAAGAAGAGAGTGAACCTCTACCTGACCTCCTCACAGGCCAACCTTTAGATGAACAAATAGAAGGAGTTAATCTCTCTTCTCAACTGACTTCTGAACAACAGGAGGAGTGCAAAGTTCTGTTGAATCAGTTTGCCTCCCTGTTTTCACTAACACCAGGCTTGACCCCTTGGGGCCGCCATGATATTCTCACTGTTGACTGTTTACCTGTGAAAAGCAGAGGTTTCAGAATGTCAGAACATGTGAGATCCCACATCAAAGGAGAGGTCAAGAAGATGCTTGATCTCGGGGTTATAGGGCCCTCTACAAGTCCATGGTCTAGTCTAGTTGTTCTAGTACCAAAGGCAGGATCCAAAGAGTTCAGATTCTGTGTGGACTATAGAGCTCTAAATGCAGTCACTAATACTGGTGCCCATCCTTTGCCAAGGACAGATGAACTGGTGGATAGACTTGGTTCAACCAAGTACCTCAGTACATTTGATCTAACTCAGGCTATTGGCAAATAGCACTGACAGACCATGCCAAGGGGAAAATGCATTTTCTACCCCAGCAGGCCTCTACCAGTTTAAGGTTATGCCTTTTGGACTAGAGAATACACCTGCTACATTTCAAAGGATGGTTAATCAAGTTCTGAATGTGATGGAGTACTTCTGCATGGCATACTTGGATGACATTGCAGTGTTCAGCCCTACATGGAAAGAACATATTGATCACCTGGGATATGTTTTGCAGGCTCTTGAGCAGGACCATCGGACCATAAAGGCAAGCAAATGTCAAATTGGTCAGAGTAAAGTGGTCTACCTTGGTCATGAGGTAGGAGGAGGTGAGAGGCCATTGCCCAGCAAAGTACAAGCTGTGCAAAACTAGGACACCCCTACTACTCACACCCAAGTGAGAGCTTTTCTAGGTCTCACTGGCTACTACAGGAGTGTCATAGAGAACTATGGGTCCATTCTCCCTTGAATGTGATTTCCTCTCCAAAATTCCCTAAAAAGGTTAAATGGAATGAGTAGTGCAATCAAGCCTTTAGAAACCTGACAAAAGCCCTTTTCCAAGCTCCAATCCTAAGAGCTCCTGATTATCACCAACCCTTCATTGTGCAGACAGATCCCTCCAATATAGGTATAGGTGCAGTCCTTAATCAACTGGATGAGAAAGGTAGGGAGCACCCCTTTTGCTTCATCAGTAGGAAACTGAAGGAACCAGAAACAAGGTGGGCAACCATAGAGCTTGAATGTTTTGCCATTGTGTGGTCTCTGAAGAGGTTTAGACCATACTTGTATGGATCTACCTTTGTGATTCAGACAGACCACCAAACCATGAGATGGTTATTGCAAATGAAAGGGTAGACCCCAAAACTTCTGAGAAGGTCAATCTGCCTGCAAGGGTTTAATTTCACCATGAGCACAGAGCAGGGTATCACCACCAAAAAGCTGATGGTCTCTTTAGGATGTTTTTAACCAACTAAAGTTAGAGTCCCTCAGCAGCTTTGCTTGGATTTCTAGGATTTATTTTTTTCACCTGGTAAGAGTGTGAGCCTTTTTCCCACACTCACATGTGTTTTGCTGTGTGTGTTTTTACCATTTGTGTGATCTTGGGCTCTGGAGCCTCACCTACTCCATGAGCACCAGTTGTGTGTGTGTTACACAGCACCTTCAGTGCAGTAACACAGGGTTGTCTTTTAGACTTCCCTCTGACTCCATTTTTCTGGGACTGAATACTGTCTCCCAGAAACATGTAAAGTTGCCATTAACTTTATGTAGTCTCTTTAAACTACAGACCCAGTACACCCCATCTTACATGGAGTATTGGAAAGGGTTAATTCCTATCCCTTTTTGTCTGTGTCTCTTGGAGCACTGTTTCGCTCCCTTTACATTAAGACTTGGGTGGTGGCAGTGGTAACTACCCTAACTTTTCTACGGCAGTTATATTATATAATCATGGTATTGTTTTAGGCTATTATATTAGCCTCGAACATAAACCTGCTTGACCAAATACATTTTATTTTGGCTCTGGCTGGGTTTAGTCGCCATTTCTTTTTGTTAAAGTCTTTCTCGTTTTCTTCTCTGCGCGCCAAACCAGGGATGATTCCTTTGTTCGCTGTCTTTTCGTGGGCTTCTGCACAGAAGCCCTCCCTAAGGCGCCCGAAAGTCTGGGTAGGCAGGATGTGAGGGAGCGGTCTTTAGACCCCTGCCATGGGTTCCCTTGGTAATCCAAGTCGTATTCTTGTCTGATTGGCTAAGGGGACTGGCCTTGCCAGGCCAGCCAACCTGCTGTGTGATTGACAGCCAGGCTGTATGAATGGGGGAAAACTGCATAAAAAGCAGGTCTCTGGGACTGGAAAGGCAGAGTCGCCACTGGAATGCAAGAACCAACGAGGAGCTGACTGAAGAGGACCTCTTCCGCGACTGAACCGTCTGGTGAAGCCCTGCTTCAGGTCCGAATCGTCAGAGTCCGCCGACAGAGAAGATCCTCCAGGAAACTTCTTCCCTTGAGCTGGTGGGACCAACCAGTTTGCCCAAACTGCAAGCCAGTACCCCTCCTCTGGTCGAATTCGCTGTACAGAGCTAGAGTGAGCCGGATAACCAGGAAGGTCAGACCCTGCTTGGGTTTTAAGGAGCGCACCTTTTATTCGTTGCTTTGCTGTGCTGCTGGTTTCTTCCCTGGGTAGTGCAGGCCCCTCCAGTATTCCTACTTTGTGTCAGTCCGACAGTCGCTTCAGGAACCGTGAGCCTGTAGGAACTACCAGGAACGTCCGCCTCAGCTACAGCTTCCGCTCCGTTTTAAGGTACTGTGCAAACCCGGTTGCTCGTTTCGTTCAGCCGCGGGGAAAGTGTGTGAAATCTTTCTCCAATCCGAGGGCTTGTCCTTCTCTTCTTTTTAAACTAACTTTTCTACCAACCAACCTCGTCCAGAATCTGTGGCACAAACTTTACCGTGAACTACCCTGAACCGTGTGATCTTGAGCAAAAGACTTTTGTCGTATTGACTTTGGCCCTAAGCCTTTTCTACCTGATTCTATCACTGTAGTTCATCTTGTTCTATTGCCCTGAGTACTTACCTGTTGGTTTGGTTCAATTTCTATTTAACTTTGTCTTTCTCTCCCTTTCAAATTGCTGGAGTGCCATATTGCTCCCACTTCATTTTGTGAGCTTAACTTGTCTGGGATTTAAGGGAAGTAGTGTGGTGTATTGATGGTGTGTGATTTTTAAACTGCTTATAATGGTGTAATGTTATACAACTGAAGAGTGAAATAAATGTATATTCTTTTACTTGAAAACCTTGAGTCAGTGTTTGACTGAATCATAGTAATTGCTGTCCTTTGTGTAACTATTTGATAATGCTCACTTACTCTTGAGATAAGTCTGGCTGCTCCGCTACTGCTACCACTTTAACAGTGTAGTACAGGCTTGTACCAAAGGTGAAACTGTACTGTCACTTGTAGTCTTAATTGTGTGTGGTGTTCCCAAACGGTACTGCATATAATTCTGCCTAACAGTCCTCTCATCAGCCTCTGACAGCCACTGTCCCCACTCCCCTACTTTGCGTTGTTGGTCACATTTGGGGTGGCCATTGGGGCCTGCAAATGTGGGCAAAATGTCCCATTCGAAGGGATTGTGTCCTCCGACGTATTCCTTATCTTAGATATCTCCTTCCAGCTCTGCTGGCCTCGGAAAATGTTTCTCTAGAGGGCGCTGCGCGACGACGTCCGCCGAGTCGATGTCCCTCGACAGCCGCTGTGTCGACGTCATCCTGCCTATAAAGGCCGCGCGCAGCGTCCGTTGTTCAGTTCCGTTTTTCCGCGCTTACTCAGTGCCTCGGAATACCGTTGCTCAGTTTTGTCAGGTTAATCCTATTTACCTCGAGATATTCGATCCGTACTCGATGGCATCTTCGTCGGAACCGACAACTCCGCGGTCCGGCTTCAAAAAATGCCGAGATTGTGGGAAAAAGATGTCGCTGACTGACCCTCACAGAGTTTGTCTGTGGTGTTTGGGAGCTGAACACCATTGTTCGGAGTGCGAGGACTGTATGTCCATGACAGCTAAGGCCCTGAAGGAGCATAGGGGGAAGCTGGAGAAAGGTAAGACTTTTAAAGCTTCTTCTTCCTCGACGAAGTCGAGACATTCGTCTCCTCGTCACCATTCGCGCTCCAGGTCTCGGTGTGGGTCCCATCACTCCTCGAGATCGAAGCATTCGAAGAGGAGACGTCGAAGATCCCCTTCTCCGTCTTCCTCTTCCTCTGTTTCTCCAAAGAGAATCCCTTGCCCCACAAAACATAGTTCCCGGGCTGAATGGGAGGAATTCCGCAAAAATATGATGTGCGTCTTCGAGAAAGCGGCCTCGACCCCCTCGAAGACTGCCGAGAGCGATGCTCTGGTCGAAAGACCCAAAGGTCAAAAACGCCGCGAGTCGCAGTACCCGGCGAAGGAAGCTTCTCGAGCGCGTCTCGAACCCTCGAGTAAAGCTATGACCTCAAAACCTTCGAAGGTTCCGTCAACGCCGTCGACGAAGGTTCCGTCGACGCCGAGGTCGGTGTCTTCGACGCCGTTGTCAAAGGGACCTTCGACACACGGGTCTGTCGACTCGACGCCATCTTCGACACCGGCGTCGATGCCAAGAAAAGTCACGGTTACGACGCACCCAGTGGCTATCCCCAGGTCCTCGATGACGATGGCGTCGAGGTTGTCGACTTCCTCGAGCAGAATCCCAATTCTGTCGAGGTCATCGAGGCCTCCGCCTTTGTTTTCGACGCCACGCCCGAAGCCTTCGACGTCGGCGTCAACGACATCGACGTTTTCGAGGCCGATTATGACTAGTTTGGCACCCTCTGCCTTTGAGATGGGGTTTACACCCTTTATGAGTTCAGAACAATCGAGAACTATGTCCTCAATTATGGAAGAGGGTGAATTGTCTGAACAGGAAGACACATTTGAGTTGCAGGGACCTGCAACCCCAGTTAGAGAGGAGTTATCCTCTGAAGAACGCAGGTTAAAGGATCTTCATGATTCCTTACATGAGGCAAGTGGGTTAGACACTCCCCTGAGGTGGAGTTTGCGAGGCCAGACCCGGGGGAGCATGCTGAAACCCCCTATAGAGCCTTAATGGCCAGGATCACAGAATTTATGGGGTGGTCTGCACCTTCACAGTCTTTCCAACAAGATGACCTCACGGATATTCTTGACAAAGGCCCACAGGAGGATCCTGTAGTGCCCTTTCATAAAGCTCTTCAGAGGAAGATTATGACGAACTGGGAAACCCCAGATGTCGTCCCGGCAGTAAATAAAAAACTGTCTACAAAATACAGGGTATCTTCTGCAGACCCAGAGTTTTTGTCAAAACACCCATCCCCAGAAAGTCTGGTGGTACAGGCAGCATCCTCTACTGACGTCAAGACTGCTTACCCTACCGTCCCACAGGACAGGGATTATAAGAAATATGATGCTATGGCAAAGAAAGTTTTTTCGGCATGTAGCATGGCGTTAAAATCTGTTAATGCTACTTGCACCCATGCTAGATTCAGCCATACACTTTGGGAGTGTGCTTCTACAGCGGCTGACTGCATCCCGGAGGGAGAAGAAAGGGAGGCGTTCCTGAATATCATACAGGACGGTAAAGACGCTATGTGCGAATCCCTCCAGACGGGCATTGATTCGGCTGACAGTATCAGCAGAGCAATGGCGGCAAGTACAACAACCAGGAGATTCGCTTGGTTGAGAAAGTCTGGTTTTGCCCCAGATGTGCAAGCCAGGCTCTTGAACATGCCATTCGATGGCTCTTCTTTGTTCGGGAAAAAGGCGGATGACAGTTTAGAGAAACTGCAAACATCAAAAGCAGCAGCAAAATCCCTAGGCGCTGCAATCCGTCAGACACCTTTTCGTCCCACAGGAACCTCTGCCAGGGGCAAGTCCTTTCGCTTCTACTCCGCATTCGGAAGAGGTAGAGGACGACCGGCTCAAAGGGGACAAAGAAGAACTACCCTAGGTGGACGGGGTAGATATTCAAAAGCCGCAGCAACAGCAGGTGCCTCTTTACCATCGGCATCTGCATCAGCCGCCCCAAAACCACTCTGAGGACTTCCCTCACAGAACACCTGTAGGAGGCAGGTTAACTCAACATCTGGCGAAATGGCAGGCTATCACGTCAGATGCTAGGGCATTGGAAACAGTTGCCCAAGGTTACTGCCTGCCTCTGCTACGCATACCTCAGAGTCATCCACCGGGGATCAGCTCTCAGAAAGCTCCAGATCCGCTCCTCTTGCAGGAAATTTTGGACCTGCTAGAGAAAGGTGCCATAGAACCGGTACCTGTAGCGGAGAGGAACAAGGGCTGGTACTCCCCTTACTTTCTCATTCCAAAGAAAGACGGAGGACTGAGACCCATCTTGGACTTGCGAGAATTGAACAAATTCCTCAGGAAAGACAAATTCAAGATGGTCACTCTTTCTCAGATCCTTCAGGCCCTTCAGTTCCAGGACTGGTTGGTATCTATGGACCTTCAGGACGCTTATTTCCACGTGCCTATACATCTCAAACACAGGAAATACCTGAGGTTCGCAATTGGCAACTCTCATTATCAATTTCGAGTGCTGCCATTTGGGCTGACCTCTGCCCCGAGGGTCTTCAGCAAGTTAATGTCGGTAGTGGCGGCAAGTGAGGGCTCAATATATTCTACAGATGGTTCCCAAGTTCCAAGATGCCAACGTCTCCCAGCCTTCGACTTTTTGAGGTTGCTAGGCCTCATGGCATCATTGCATTTTCCTAGTGCCAGAGGCTCGCCTGAGAATGAGATCCCTACAGTGGGCACTGAGGACTCAGTGGTCACAATTCTCAGGGAGAATGACAGATCTTCTTCAGGTTCCCGACAGGGTGGCTCGAGACCTTCAGTGGTGGGCCTGTCAGGAGAACATTCTGAAAGGAGAACAGTTTTGGCAACCCTGGCCCGAGATAACAGTAGTAACGGATGCCTCACTCACGGGGTGGGGAGCCTACGCCAACGACTTGACTATCAGCGTTTGTTGGTCTCCATCGGAGTCCAGACTACATATCAACCTGTTAGAGCTGAGGGCCATCAGACTTGCGCTGAAGGCGTTCCTGCCGGCTGTACAAGGGAAAAATGTCCTGATAATGACGGACAACACGGTGGCCATGCATTACCTCAACAAAAGAGGAGGCGTAGGATCACTACCCCTGTGCAGAGAGGCGATGCAGCTCTGGTTTTGGGCAATCCAAGAAGGAATCTCTCTATCGGCAGTTCACCTAGGCGGAGAGAAGAACTTGACAGCGGACGCTCTGAGCAGGCAGAGCACAGTCTCCCACGAGTGGGAACTAGCTCAGGAAGTCCAAGTCCTTCTAGAGATCTTCGCCCTTTGGGGAACCCCTCAGGTGGATCTGTTCGCCACCAGTGTCAACAGGAAATGCGATCTGTTCTGCTCAAGGGAATTTCCCCCGAGAGGAGCTCTGGGAGACGCGTTCATAGTGAACTGGGAGTTTCCGCTTCTGTACGCGTTTCCACCAGTCCCTGTCATTCCTCAAATGATCAGAGGGTACCCGGACCTTCTAGACTTGTCCATCTGCCCTCCAATTCGACTTCCACTCAGAGAGAACCTACTCTCACAGAAGGGAGGTCAGGTTCTCCATCCAGACATCAAAACCCTCAACCTTCACGCTTGCCTTCTGAAAGGCTGAGGTACAAGGATTGGGACCTCCCTGATGATGTTATGGAGGTGTTGCTTTCGGCAAGGAGGCCAGCAACAAAGTCTTTATACCGCTGCCATTGGAACAGATTTTGCAGCTGGTGTAGAGAACAGAATATCGACCCCTTTTCATGTGGGACACCATGGTTTTGTCCTTCCTACTCTATTTGGCGAATTCAGACCTTCAAGTTGGCACCATTAAGGGCTATCTCGCAGCGCTGTCCATCTTTAAGCGCACTGCGGAAGAACCATCCTATTTCAAGTTACCCTTGGTAATACAGTTTCTAAAGGGGTTAACCAATGTTTATCCCCCAAGACCATTCCAGGTTCCCCTAAGGGATTTAAACTTAGTCCTAACTTTCCTGATGGGCACACCTTTCGAACCACTCCATTCTTGTTCGTTAAGATTCCTTACCCTTAATACTGTTTTATTAATAGCACTTACATCTGCTAGAAGGGTGAGCGAATTACAAGCTCTTTCTTGTAAACCCCCTCATACAATCTTTCACAAAGACAAAGTTGTCCTGCAAGTGAAGCCTAATTTCCTCCCAAAGGTGGTTTCTGAATACCATATCTCTCAGAAGATTACCCTACCATCTTTCTATCCTCCCCCTCATCCGGGGAAAGAGGAAGAGAGGTTACACAGGCTGGACCCTAGACCCTACATCAGTAGACTAGCCAGGATAAGACAAGCAGACCAGCTGTTTGTAGGTTACACAGGTCACAAGCTGGGGTTACCAATAACTAAGCAGACCATTTCCAGATGCATCATTCTAGCCATTTTGGAATGTTATAAACTGGCAGGAAAAGAGCCCCCTCAAAACCTTAGGGCTCATTCGACCAGAGGTATTGCAGCTTCATCGGCCCTCAAAAGAGGTGTGCCGGTTAAAGACATTTGTGCGGCCGCCACATGGTCGTCTGTCCATACCTTTACACGATTTTACAACTTGGATTCCTCCTCCAGTCAAGAGACTAGGTTTGGAAGGGCTGTACTGCACTCTATTCATCAATAGAAGACAGCGTGAAGTCAGTACTCCCACCTCCATTAATAGAATACTGCTATGGGAGCCTATCTAAGATAAGGAATACGTCGGAGGACACAATCCCTTCGAAGAACAAGTTACTTCTTACCTTGTAACGTTCTTTCGATGGGATGTTCCTCCGACGTATTCCTTATCGACCCTCCCATCCATCCCCGCAGTTCTACTTCCCTTGTTGTTGCAGCTTACGCTCCTTCAGGGTGATTAGTCTAGTCCAGACAGAAATACTGTGGGCTACAAAACGGAACTGAGCAACGGACGCTGCGCGTGGCCTTTATAGGCAGGATGACGTCGACGTCGATACGGCGGCTGTCGAGGGACATCGACTCGGCGGACGTCGACGCACAGCGCCCTCTAGAGAAAAATTTTCCAAGGCCAGGAGAGCTGGAAGGAGATATCTAAGATAAGGAATACGTCGGAGGAACATCCCATCGAAAGAACGTTACAAGGTAAGAAGTAACTTGTTCTTTTGCAGTAGCGGCCACATTGGCGGCTGAACGACTGGCACCCCTCTGCATGCAACAGCATTCCTCTGCAAAACTCCCATGTTTGTCTGTTGTCCTCCTTCTTCTGGGTTTTCTGCTTCGCCTTCTTGTAATTGGTGTTTTTCTGGGGTGAGATCGTGATTGCATGAGCCCCCTCTATATTTAGGCACGTCATAGATAGCATCCTCCCCATGTGTTGACGCTGATGGCTCCTGGGCCCTGTCTAGTTCCAGTATCCGCTTCAACAGCAGCCCTGGTTCTTTTGGGATCTGTTCTCTCAGCTGGTTCCAGTTGCACTTCTGGATGATTTGCCCCTGCAGTTCCACCTCCTCGTCCCTGGAATGTGCAGGTTGTGGCTAGTTGGCATAGCAGGGTGAAGAAGCCGTCCAGGGATACATGTGGTCTTAACTGAATGCGTTTGGAGTCCACATTCCCCATGGGGTGAAGTAGTTGGTCAGCGCTCTCTGCCTGTATTGTAAAATGAGCCATCTCCCTGCGTAATGGTCTCAAACAGCTTGTTTACTTCACTACCTGCTAGAACAGGAGCATGGACCCCTTTTAAGTGTCCTCAGTGACATCAGCAACGTCAAAGAAAATTTAGAGTCGTTCTACCATGAGCACCCTTTTGGTCCCCTGCATTGCTGCATGCCTCTGCATATAAAACGCTGGGACTGGGCAGCTGTGGAAGTGTTAGTTTTGGCCAAGGTCTGCTCCTGGCGGGCGGCTACGTCACACTCCACCCCAGGGTTGTGGACGTTGATGCAAAGCCTTCCTCCTCCCCCTTCACCTCAAAACAACCTGTCCCTATACTCCTGGATGGCAGAATTGGGGAACCCTCAGGGGAAGGTGTCTTCTGTTTCAGCTTTCTTGACAGAGCACACTTCTGCAGGCACCTCCGCGTTCTGTTGATAGCATGGTGGATGCTGGAGTGGTGCCGGCTGCACGAGCACTCTCACATGTGAAAGCCGCGGTCTGCAGTTTTTATTTTGAGGGCCCAAATGCATCCTTGTCAACCCTGCACCTACCGTGGCCACAGCGTGGAGTAGGGCATGGTGTTGTGGGTGAAGCCTGGCTGCAAGAGGGAGAGCTACAGCCAGGCGATTCACACGCTGATGACAGGTGGAGATGATCGTTCACCCTCGCTCCCCCTCCCCCCTCCCCCCCCCCTATTGGGCTCCGAACTGCGGAGGAGCTTTGCAGGACTGCGGGGTCCTCAAAGGCTATGCAGGGAACCGGGCCCGGTAGCGTGGCGAACCCCCCAGTTAGCAAACAGCACGCCTGTCGCACGCCAGGGATCACTACCCCCTCGTTGCCATCGCCATTGTTACATACGATCAGTGGAGGCCCCATAGAAAGCAAAGAACAACACAAATGGATTGCCGCTCCATGCAACGACCACCCCCTATATTCCCCATGTCATGAGACACGCATGCCCAGCTGTGCTGTGTTCACGTCACCACACTTTCCACATTCATCTCAATCAATAAGCTCTGTGTGAGTGTGCGCTCTCACAAGTTTGCAGAGGCTAGATTGGGAATGCACGTGCCAGCGTGCAGTCACACTAGCTGTCATGTTAACTATTGTTGTACTATGGTTCGTTTGTTACTGGGTTCTATATTAGAACACTGTTTTTTTAAATTGTGGATAACACAATACATTTTTGTTACCAATAGTTTTTTTACGGCAAAGTGGGAAGGAGAACTAATGCCCACACCCACACCACCTTTTTTTTTGTATACCTAACCCCAACTCTGCAGTAAACAAAATCTGCAATGGAGGAAAATGAGGGACAGTCTGGTGATTGCAATGTCCTATTGTCCTGTCTCTATTACCATTGGGAACGAACCTTATGCATTGTTCCATTTCGTTTGTTATGTTCGTTTGGTTATGTTGGTTGGTCGTGAGTTGAAGTGGGCGGGGACTCCTGCTGTGTGCCTGATCGTGCTTCATTGAATAAAGGAATGTATGTCTAATCATCTTGCTCCTTGTCCTTATTCGGCTCATGTCTAATTACTTCTCCATATTCCATTGTCCGTTGCAGTATAACCATGGCGACAAGGATCAACTTCTGAATCGGACGTGACCCGGGAAAAATCGCACTGAAGTGAAAACTCCAGCAGTCTGGAACTCGGAGCAGAGAAGCGGATCGCTGTGACCAAGCTCAACCTGTCTCCCAAACGCGCATCAGCAGAGCGCTCTGCACATTCGGTCTATGTGACGAATACACAGGCAGCAGACACTTGTATCTCTGAAAGAAATAAGCATGCGCGCATTCAGGACAGACGCGCAAACACGTATCATTGCCCGCCTAGAACACATGGCATTCTAAAAGCTCACGGACTACGCCGCCACGGAGGAAACTTTCTCCAGACATTTATAAATGCAGTGTAAATATGTTTGAGCTGAAAGCAGCATGTACTCCACACCAAAGGGTCATATTTACTGACAGTCAATTACGAGTGTGCACCCCAAGCCTAACACGCGGCAAAAGGCCCAACTGCACATATTTACGGACAGTCAATTACAAGTGCACATCTCAGGACCAACACGTGGCAAAAGGCCCTGCTGCCACCAAAGGGCGTCCAGCTTGGACAGTAACCACCGCTTAAGGCACAGCACAGCAAAATAACAAAGGGGAAAGTGAGAGTTTCACTTCCGGCAAAGCACTGGCCACCATGTCCACCAATGAGGCTGACAGCAGCATACAAAGTACTCAATCCAGCTCCACACCCCGCCACTCCACGGCCAAAGAAGACAATCACCACAGCTACAGGCCATGCAACATTTGTATATCGCTGACACCAGCAGCCTGGCGCCCAGATGGGCCAGATGGCTAAAAGAGCTGCACATCTACATTGATGGAACTGGAGTCTGAGAGGATAATAGAATAATACTGACACATTTCAAGAAATAATTGATTCATTGAACAACTACTTTGCGCCATTAAGGAATGTAGACTACGAGAGACATATTTTCCACACCACCACCCAAGACAAAGGTGAAAATATGGACAAATTTGTGATGAGATTACGGAACCGTGCCAAATATTGTGACTTTGACAGATATTCCACAGATATGCACTTAAGTCGCAAGCAAAAGCAGGCTGTCAATCACCTGAATTCCGCAAGAAACTGCTGCAAAAATGTAGAAACCTGGAAGAAATTCTCCAGCTAGCAAGAACAGACTCTGCCTTATCACTACAGACAGAATCACTTGGAAACTCACACAGTCCGCATCCACAGCCACTGTGTGCCCCATTCGCAGACCAGTCAATACAGCCGAACCTGCCTACAGGTGCAGGTACAATTTTACACACATCGGCCCATGCCCAGCCATAGGACATCACTGCAACAAGTGCGGGGAGAAAATCATTTCCAGTCAGTATGCAGAAACCTCATATTCTTCCAATTAACAGAAACCAACAGAGTCCAGGAGGCAAGACGACCATCGATCAAGGTGGGAAAGCCCACAGCACAGTCAGGGGCGATTCCCCACCGACAGGAGGCGCAGCTCACACAGCAATCCACGTAACTCATCGCACAAAGAAAAATGGCACGAAGACAGTTGAGATCACTCAAATCGACACAGGAGTAGGCGGGACTCACAAAGAAGAACTACAAGACACCAAGTCAGATACCTGGAAGAAACACCCCCTGACGCCGACAAGGCTCACACTCCTCCTCACCGAGAGGAGACAGGAAGAGAGGATATGTACATGCCATAAGGAACGGTATTGCCACAGAATACAGCCCAACATTATTACTACAGCTAAATGGACAGAGCCGTGCATTTCTGATCGACACCGGAGCCACAGTAAACGTGATGAGCGAGGACACCTACAAGGCTCTAGCCAGCAAGACAGAATTAAGAGAGGCCGACACACAAATCTACCCTTACAGGTCAAACACGCCCCTCAAATGTCGAGGCATGTTCACTGCCACCTGTCAATACAAGGGAAAGTGTCTAAAGATTAAAATATACGTCATAAAAGGTGAAGTGCCAGGCGGCAGCATACTGAGTTTCCAGTCGGCCATCCAAATGGGCCTCATCCAAATAATGTACCAGATCATGTCTGCATACACCTGCAACCTGAAGGACATGATACAGAACATTTTCCCATCGCTATTTAAAGGACTAGGGAAACTCAAGGACAAACAGATCAAACTACACATACATTCACAGGTATTACCGGTTGCCCAATATTACAGGGGCATTCCCCTCAATATTCAAAGACAGGTGGAAAATGAAATCCAATTTTATTAGAACAAGACATAATTGAACCTGCATCAGGGCCCACCCCATGGGTGTCCCCCATCGTACCGGTGCCCCCCATCGTACCGGTGCCCAAGAAAGAAAACAATGACAGTATACGAATCTGCATGGACAGGAGAGCACCCAATGTGGCCATAGAGAGGGAGCGGCATCTCGCAACCAGATTGACAGACATGATGCACCTTCTTCACGGTGCAAAATTATTTTCAAAACTAGATTTAAATAAGGGCTATCATCAGCTTGAACTACATCCGTCCTCCAGATACATCACCACATTTTCCACACACCTAGGACTTTTCAGGTACAAAAGACTTCATTCAGGTGTATCATCGGCAGCCGAAATCTTCCAAAATGAAATTCACCAGTTCATCAAGCATATTCCAAATTGCTTAAATTATAGTGATGACATCCTGATCTTCGGCACCACGCAAGAGATACACGACGTCACATTACAAAGAGTATGCAGGGCCCTGGAGGATGCTCACCTCACACTCAACCCAGATACATTTGAGCTCAGCAAGTCAACTTTAAAATTCTTTGAACACATATTCTCAAGCAATGGCCTACAACCTGACCCAGAGAAGGTGCAAGCATTAGTGGAGGCTCCTACACCCACCTCAGTGTCCGCAGTATGATAATTCCTGTGAATGGCCAGCTGCTGCATGCAATACATTCAAGACTTCGCATCAGTAAGCACACCCCTTCGACTACTCACTGGAAAAAATCAAGAATTCTACTGGTCCCATGAATACGAAGAAGCATTTCAAGAAATCAAAAAGTGTAGTGCGTCAGCTACCTGCATGGCATGCTATGATCCAGACCTCAACACAGAACTGACAGTAGATGCCAGCTCCGTCGGGCTAGGAGCAATATTAGCACAAACGCAGCCTGGCGTGTCTCCCACCTCCACGAGGCACATCATAGCATACGCAAGCTGCAGCCTCTCAACAACTGAATGTGCCTATTCGCAGCCCGAAAAAGAAAGTCTAACATCATATGGGCATGCAAACACTACCACCTGTTTCTCTATGGATGCCCTTTCACCATCATCACTGACCACCAGGCACTTACCACCGTTTACGGCAAACCAACAGCGAAAATGCCACCATGAATTGAAAGGTGGGGATTCAGGCTGCAAGAATATTCTTTCAAAATCATACACCACCTGGGAAAAGACAACAACCCAGCAGACTTCTCGTCTAGATACCCACTCCCAGCTCATGACGAGCGCCAATCCGTGAAAGCAACCTAGTGCATACAGTACCTAATAACCAGCGCACTCCCAAAATCAATCACGAGTGCCCAAATAACAGAAGCTCCGAAGAAAGACAACTTAACTCCTCCGAATGCAAGAGTGTCTGAAGTCAGGTCAGTGGCACTCCACGGACACACAAGACAACCCATGTCCCCGGAGGAAGAAAGACAATTTCACATGGTCAAGCTAATCAGAGACACTCTATCCATATCACCAGAAGTAATCCTGCTGAAAGAAAATAGAATCGTTATCCTAGCAGGTCTGCAGGACCAGGTGCTTGCACTAGCACACTCGGGACACCGGGGAGTGGTGTCCATGAAACGACAACTAAGAACCAAGGTATGGTTTCCCCAAATGGACGAGAAAGTGGAACAGCTATTAGGAAACTGCATCGCACGCAAGGCCGTTGCACCCTGCACTTTTCCACAGCCTCTCAAAATGTCCTCAATGTCTGCACAGGTATGGGACGAGGTGGCCTATTACATGTTTGGTCCACTAGCCAACGGCAAATATGAGCTGGTCATCATCGACGAGAAGTCCCCCGATTTCCAGAGGTGCACCTCATTCACTCCACCAGCGCACAAGCCGTCATTCCAGCATTAGACAAGACATTTGCGCACAATGGACATCCAACCACAGTGAAATCTGATAATGGACCTCAGTTCAGCAGACATGACTTCGCCATGTTTGTGGAACACCTCGGCTTCCAGCATCGCAAGATCATGCCTCTGTGGCCACAAGCCAATGAAACGGTGGAAAGGTTCATGGGGAACCTCAAACGAACTCTGCAGGTCTGCTCCATCATCAATGGCTCTTTCATGCAGGCCATATGCACTCTGTTAAGGGACTACCGAAACACACCACAGAGCTCGACAGGAGCATGTCCCTCGGCTCAGATGTTCGGACAAGTGGTAAGAACAACAATCCAAACTGTGTCCTTCCCGACACATATGTCTACATGGCATGGGCAAAGGACAACGAGAGAAAAGCAAATATGAAAGAATATGCGGATGCAAGAAGAAGGGCAAAACCATGCACCATTCAGATCAGACACATACAAGGATCCATGATAACTGCCGCAAGCCCACAAGGCACCATCACAAGGAACTCTTCATTCTTTCGAAGTTTCAAAGGAGAGGACACACAGAAGAGCACTCACCACGCTTCAGAAAAAGACTCCTCTGACTTGGACTCTGATTACAGAGAAGAAGACAGAGATGCCAACGACAGTGCCATTGATTACCCCTCAAGTGTCACCCCACCAGCCCGCAGTCCCTCACGACGAGTGACACACAAACCATCGAGATGGATCGAAGAAATTGACTGAACGACCCCAAACTTTGTGTTTAAGAAAGGGGCAGATATGATGTCCTGTCTCTATTACCATTGGGAACGAACCTTGTGCATTGTCCCATTTCTATTGTTATGTTGGTGGCAACTACCCATGTGAGTTGAAGTGGGCGGGGTCTCCCGCCATGCACCAGTTCGCGTTAATTGAATAAAGGATTGCATGTCTAATTATCCGACTCTGCATCCTCATTCGACTCACGTCTAATTACTTCGCGGTATTCCATTGTCCATTGCAGTATAACAGTGATCATGTTCGAAGAGCTAGGCCAAGAAAGGAACTAATCGCTCAGAAGTTTGGGCACTTGCATCACGTTTCATACACTAACAGCAGGGTCTGCAGCACAATGAAGTCGGTTCTCCAGGTCACTTCTGCAAGTTCACTGAAGTAGTCAAGTTTGTAGGGCACATGCCATCTTTCGGGTGGAGGAAGATGACCACATTTAATGTTGCTCTCAAGTAAGTATATTATTTACAACCTGAGAAGTGAGCCCTGTATAAAATGATGCATAACAAAACAGGCAATTACATGAGACATGACATGCCCAGGTTTCAAAGCCAATTGCAGCGATGAGGGCCTCTCCCAAAACAATACCGGAAAGTGGTGGAAAACCAGGCCACTCCTGCCAATCCAAGGACCGAATTTGCTTGCTTTGGGAGGGGCACTGGTATCATGCCAGTTCAACGTCATTGAGTCACTTTAGGTGCAGATTCCCGAGCAGAATGAGTCAGGATCCTGGATGTCCTCCAGCAGGAGCACCCAGGGGCCTGGGCTGGCCCCAACCCAGCAGAAGCCGGAAGAGCCAGAGCTGGCCTGACCCTGATGCAATAGTTGCCAAAAGGGATGTTGGAGTGCAGAGCACAGCAATACACAAAAATGTCAAGGTTCAGAGTGAAGGGCAAACTTATTTTCAGCACGCAAGATGTCATGTCTGATAGTTAGATAGCTCACCGAGATGATGTACCTTCGGATATTTGTTTGCAATTGCTAAATTGCAAGCTCCTGGCCAGGCAAGATGGAATCAGCTGATCACCCGTCAATGGAATGCCTCCCTGTATATTGGGTAATATGAGTATCTGTTATCAAGTTTCTTGGGACCCCATGGAGGATGGAACACCCTGAAATCATGCCAAGAACACATGCCTGGTGACAACCTTTCTGTCAGCACGCAAAATAAAATAAAGGAGACAGATCCATCAATCTCAGGGTCAGTTGCAGTTGCCATAAACCTCAGCGCTGTGTCATTTGTTCCAATGGACAATGCCAGAACTGGATCACAGCACTCCATAACAACTAGCAACAAGAGGAAGGCTTTCCACAACACTTTCGCTATCATCCTCCCAACCGCAGAGTGCCAAGTGTTTTCTCAGCCCAGGCCAGGCTTGTGCACTCTCCTCCAGACACTTGCCTCTGTGTTGCAGTAGCGCATCTCCTCTACCAGAATGAACTCCAGATTCTCAGGCTACGGAACAATATCAGTTCCTCACAATCGAGTTACGCTGGACAAGTACCAAGACCTCCTTTGCAGAGCCCTTCTCCCAGGCTAACCTGATTCAGCACGATAGTAGACCATGAACCACACCCTCAGAACCTCTGACATTAACCACCTCCTGATAATACCTGTACTACTTCAATGGATCAGGCGAGGCAGCATGTTGAGCCAGACAGCAAATACATGCCCACACTGCAGTCTGTGATACATGGAAGTGCTACTGCATCCAGCGATGGGCAGAATAGCCACCACATGGGGAACCCAATACCAAACATCCAGGAAAATCTGATGTCCTGGGTGCGCCATCTACATTAGCAACCAGATGGTTCCTCTGGCTCGAGACATTACAATTCTATTTAACACCCTCCAAAGAGAATGATGACATGAACAAAAAAATCACCAGTGCTCTATTTTCTGGAAAATGCCACCTACAGACTATTCCAAATGCTGGCAATGAGGAATGACTCCTTTGACGCAACACACACATAAGCAGGTATTAGTCCGTTAGTTAACGTGGATTATGAGAGGTGGTATCACTGTCAAGAAGTTCAAAATCTGAAAAAGACCATAGACCAATATTGACACAACTCCGCACCCTCGCACTCACCTACATAGGTGGATGATTATTTCCATGCACAGGTCATTCAGGGGTGTGCTTTAGATAACTTCACAAACTCATACTGAGTAAATCAGGCATATCCCTTATGAGCATTCTAGACTGGAAGGTCAAATGAGCTGGCTGATCTTCATGAAGAACACAGAGACCATTTGAACAATTCAAGTGGAGGAAGTTCATGCTGTCAGAGCCCCATCATACCCCCTCGTCTTATATGTTTCCCTTTAGATGCCTTTATCGTTACAATGCTGGTTTGATCATTTTTCTCATACACTTGTTATGCGATACAGAATTGTTTTTAGTTTGCATGTTTCAATATCTTCCTTTTTATAGTTTAAAAATGAGGCTGAATTGACATCTCTATATCTTTTAATGGCAATCAAGATTGTTACTTCCAATGTCAAAGGAATAAACCATTCCATTAAACGCCAAAAAATCCTTTCTCAACTTGCCAAACTAAAAGATGACTCAATTTTAGTCAGAGGGCCGCTGGATCGTCATTGATGCTATTGTCAATAACCTACTGCTTACCCTGGCAAATGTCTATGGTCCTACAGCACCTAATCCCCAAATCGGGTCAAATTTAAAACTTCTACAGAAAGATGCTAATCGACTCATCGTTTGTGGGGACTTCAACCAAATATTTGATTTCACTTTAGATTGAAATTCTACTTCTAATTTTATCAACTCTAAATCTCGTAAAAATGTTCTAGATTTGCTGGACAATCTCGGGTTGGTGGACTCCTGGCGGTTTTGTCATCCTGATGTCAATGACACCTTTTTTTCTCCTCACCAATCTTTTTCTAGAATAGATT
Organism: Ambystoma mexicanum; assembly: GCF_040938575.1. Taxonomy (NCBI): domain Eukaryota; kingdom Metazoa; phylum Chordata; class Amphibia; order Caudata; family Ambystomatidae; genus Ambystoma; species Ambystoma mexicanum. The sequence goes on along the minus strand of NC_090921.1, from coordinate 340,725,780 downwards.
ATATTTTTATAAATCCATCACAAACCACAGCCATAATTAATTCTTAAATTGGTCCCATAATGATTTCTGATCATGGCCCTGTTACTACCACGCTTTATTGGGTGCATATTCCCAGGTTCTCACCAAGATGTAAATGTAATTCCTTTTTTCTGAAGGATTCCACCTTTATTGAAAACACTAATGCCTTTATAAAAGACTTATTTTACTTCAATCGTCCAGAAAATACCTCAATACATAATAGTTGGGATGCTTTTAAAGCTGCCCGTGGGTTCATTATGCATTTCACAGCGTATAAAATATAAAGCTAAATCCTTGTCTAACAAATTCCTGACCACCATTAAAAAACTTGACATTTCCTATTATAACAACCCTGATCCCGATAAATCTAAAACAATAATGAGTAAATGCATAGATTTCAACAAACCTTGTACTGATAGAGCTGCCAATTATCTACTACGTTACAGATCTAAATTTTATAGTGGCTCTTATAAAGCTGTCAAAACTTTAGCCTCTTACCTGAAAAATAAAAAAGAGAAATCACTCATTACTTCCAACACTGGTCCTGAGGGCCCAAGATTAACTAAAGAATGTGATATTAGTACAGCGTTCCTAGATTTGTATACCAAATTATACTCTGCTGAGCCCTCTATCAAACCTTCTGACATTCATTCCTTTTTTGACTGGAACAATAAAAATCCTATGGACCATATCAACCTCTCTTCACTTATTAATCCAATTACTTTGCTTGAAATTAAACAAGCTATTTTACAATTTAAACCAGGTAAAGCACCAGGTCCAGATGGCTATGTCATTGATTTCTGTAAGATGTTCATAGATTCGATCCCTCCTAACGTTCTACAACTATTCAACCACTTCATTGACATGGGTAATAGCCCGGGCTCCTTTGGCGAAGCACTCCTAGTGCTATTTCCCAAACCCAGTAAAGACCCCTCTAATATTGAAAATTATAGAGCAATTTCTCTAATCCATTCCAACTCCAAAGTTTTTGCAAAAATCTTACCTAAACGGCTTGAAGTTTTTCTTCCTAAAGTCATTCACATTGACCAATCTGATTTGTATCAAAGATCGCTTCACATCCTCCAACACTAGACTACTTTTTAATGTTTTTTCCCACTCCCAGAAATCAAGTGACTCTTTAGCTCTTCTTGCATTAGATGCTGAAAAAGCCTTTGACTGGGTTTCCTTAAAGTGGCATTGTTCTTCCATTATGAAAATTAATTGCTTAATGCCCCCAAATGGGTCCATATTGAAGCTCACATTATTGTTCCTCTTTCCCTGTCTGATTTTCTTTTAACCCCTGCTTGGTCAAACATTACTTCATACCTCCCCATACATTATTTCAAATCTATTTGGGGTAAACTTCCAACTACCTCTTTTAGACAAACTGATTTAGTGATATCTTTTTTTGGTTTAATAAATCTTTTCCTAATAAATACAATTTTATTATTTTTAATAGATGATACACCTCTGGCATTAAGAGGATAAAACATTTATTTACTGTATACTGGATACTGTAATTTTATAACTTTACAGTATCTCCTTTCGCACAGTTATGTCTGCAGGTTAATGTTCTTGAATCTAACACATTCTTTCCTCAAGCTCTTATCAAATCCTTGTCCAAATCATTAACTACCTTAACTCTCCATCACCTTCCTTATTTTCATTGCTAAATAAATCCTCTATTAAAGCCACCAAACTATATTCCTTTTTAGTTGAAGTTCAAAATAGAAACCTGTTCTATACTACTACTATCAGACAATAGGAATTAAGTTGGGACTTTCGACACTTCACAGATAAGTGGACCAGCATTTGGGAACTGTATTACTCCTCTTCAGTAGCTGCCAACTTAACCCAAACATACTTTTTTTTTACTCTACATAGGACTTTTCTTACAACTTCTATGATTGCAAAATGTTTCGATGGCTCGTCCAATAAAAGTTGGTCATGTCATATCACCAATGCAGACTTCTCTCATCCAATCTAAGATTGTAAATGTATATTTTCTTTTTGGTCTAAAATTTGGGTTTGTCTCCAAAATATTTTTCATCTTCAAGAGCCACTTTCAATATGTAATTTAATGATTTATCCCATTGTTAACCCTTATATGCAAATAATTAAATAGTCTCACTTATTTAATCTTTTTGTTAGCATTGCTTTTCATATTATTACCTCCAATTGGAAGATTCCACTAAACTACTGTATAATACTTGCTGGAATTACATATGATCTATTCATCGTGTTATGCTTTCTCGTCAAATTGTCTCTATAAGTGTAATAGGAAATTGGATATTGGCTTTCAATACCCCAACCGTACTGATTGTTGGATCGCTTCATTCTGATTATTTATAGAATCACCTTTCCCTTCATTTCCTTTCCTCTTGTTTCTTTTCTTCACTAGTCTGTCTATATTGTCCGTTTTAAATGTACTGTTCAATACTCTGTTTCTTTATTTATCACCACATATATAGTTAATGCTTTATTCATAACAAGCATTTTTTACTATTTGCAAAATGTTATTTATTATTTATGGTTTGAATGTATTTATGTTTCAATGTATCTAATACAAATTTATAAACAAACAAAAATAAGCCCCACACCCCATCAAAGACAATCTACATGATTGACGTGTAGGCCACAAAGCACCAATCACCACGGACATGTTTTTCCTATAGCAGCACATGGCCTCATCAAGGTGACTTCTGAGTGCAAGGAATGACATGTAAGAAATGTGGGAAACTCAACCAATTTTGGCTGGTATGTAAATCATCCCTGCAAAGATAGGGCATGCATGGCAGGGTAGCTTCAGTGGTGACGCATGGCCTCCCCATACTCTGATTGTAAATGGAGATTTGGTAGAAGTTGACGTGGCAGTGTTCTGTATATTGACGATTTTCCAAACTGAAATGTCAACCCACAGTCAAATGCATGATGGGCAGATTCTTGTAAAGAATCCAGGGTATTTGTCCCTTATCGCCAGAGGGGAGCCATCCCATTTGAGGCTAGGGAGGTGAGCCCACTAAGCAAGAGCCTCACTAGGGGTCTCATCAAGAGTGACCTCACTGGCAGTGACTCCCCTCTCTGGGAAAAGGACTCCCTTTCCGATAAGGAACTTCCAGTCCCAAAAACGTTTGTCTGCCTATACAAAGACTGAGAAATCTCTTGTTCTGTTTTTAATATTCCTGTTTTGAAAACACCTAACAGTAACAGTTCCTTTATCTCTTTGGGTTCAGATAGAGCTGGATCTCCCCTGAACACCACAGGCAAAGAACATCATTAGAACCGCTTGGCTGTGGCATCGCTTTACTTTCACCGAAAGAGATACAAACATTTTGAACCAAGGCAAACAAATAATAAAATCTTGAGCAAACAGGGCAGGACCATAACACCATACAAATAAATTGTGTGAAGGAAAACCAACTGGGTGAAAGTTAGAGGACTTTGGGGAGTCCCAGCGCCTCACAGAAGGAAAGTATAGAGAGATTTAGAGTTTACACAATCCTGGAGGGTTGAAATTGCTTGTATCAAGAAACAGATTTTCTTTATAAAAGGGAGAGACTGAAACTGTTAACTTTGTAGCAAGGAGAAGAAGACCATATAACTGGGCCAGGTAAGAGCCTTGCTGAGTCTAGTGTAACAAGCCTCCCCTTTTCCCTTTTTACTTAGATGATTTTGCTAAGTGGTAGAGCCAGTTAGTGATTAGGATTCAGACTCACAAACTTTATTTTGGACTATAACATCCATCCTTAGTTTTTACTTTGCTAGGTAGGGAGCTGCCCTTATAGCAATAGAGCACGCTAGGCGTTTAATCCCTTTATCTTTAATAAAATCCATGAACATGCCTCCCACTCGTCCGAGTCCTTCTTCTGGTTCACCACACTCTGCTCCTTGCAATAGTTGGCATGAGAGCGTCTGTCAATTTGATGTCTGAAAACAGCTTTGCTGATACCCATACTACAATATTGTGCCATCTGAACACATACATGCGGGGCACCTATAGCCTGCCGATGACAGGAGTATTCACAATAGCTATATCATATATGTCTTCCTCCATACAAGCAAAATGTTATGTAACACCATTTGGCAAGCACACTTTTCTTAACCGCAATGTGGCGAAAGCCATGAGTCTAGTACAATGTTCTTATTGTTACTACAATGACAATGTGGCGTCACCCTTCTCTGCATTCAGCAGATTGTTTTATAGGTTATTCCAACTTCACAGTCCCATCCCCCCTTTTCTACACAAACACTGAGATGAGGAAGAGGAGATCTGAGGCTGACAAGAGTACTTCCCATTCAATGCATTGGACATGTCCCACTAATAAGATCAGGCAAGGTCAGGCACTTGGTCTTAATAACAAACACCTGGTACTTATTAGCTCTCCCCACATGGTTAAAAGGTGGAACACTGAGGCACACTCTGAGCAAGGCACGAGAAGTAGCAGTTCTTCCAGAGCAAAGCTGGAGACCAGGCAGAGTACTTTCTCTGGAGGCACTGAAGTGGGCCGTGATATGTGGGAGATCGCCAGGAATGCGAGTTGTAAGAAGATCAGTTGGATGCTCGCACTGCCCCTTGACCGCCGAGCGTTCAAGCGGTCAGGGACCAAGAGAAAAGATTGTCGCCAGGAAGCAGCATACTCTCTTCCTCAAGGCGAGAACCAAACAAGGGAGGATTTCGGAGTCTATAGGTGGCGGCCTTCGCAAGAGAGGAGGCGTCGTCACTACGGGGAAGATTTCGACTACACGGCCGGTGAGTGATGATAGAATCCGGCCCGTGTATCGCACCCGTTGAAGGTAGCATGATTGCTTAGAAGTCTGAAGTAATGAAATCAAACATTTATTAAAGACTGTTTAAAAGTGAAGATACTGTATTAACAGAGTGCTCCTGCGAGGTGCACTCGCATTTTCGAAGTGAACGGCCACGTGAAAAGGGAAACGTGTGTGAAGTAACAACTTGTGAATAATTGGGAGAAGCCCAGGGAGGTTGAAGTGAAAAAGAACTAAGAAACAAGGCTCGCCACCGGCGGTGAGAAGCCTATGGAGAGTGAAAAAAGTGTTGTTTGAAACAAGGCTCAAGCCCGACTGAGGGGAGCCTATGGAGAGTGTAAAAAATTACATTTGAAGGAGGCTTGAGCCCGACTAAGGGACGCCTATGAAAGTGTACATGAAGCTTGGGGAAGGGAGCCCCATAAATTGTATGGTCTGAGCCCGGCGGAGGGAATTCTACATTGAACTTTGGTAATCAGAAGGAAATAAACTTTTTGTTTAACTGTTTTGCAAGATGCAAAGTGATCTGGGCTGGAGTGAGAGAAGGCCGAGAGGTACAGCAGACAAACTAATAACTCTTTTCGTGGAAGGCCAAGCGGGCCCTGATCCAGGAAACAAACTGCATCCTTGTGTCCAATGCCAGAGTGTGTCTCAAGGTCCAAGTGTGCCACCTTACCCCGTGCTACAAAACGTGGGGAAGGGAATTTACTTACCCATACTGACATTTCTTTTGAACACTGATTTTTCCTTTTTGCATATCACATTCCCCTTTACACATGTATTGTATTAGAAAGGGGGCAGGCATGAGGTTTATTAGTATATGCCATTTTACTTTGACTAAAGACTGACTAGGACTGTAGTTTCTTTTTGTTTGAAGGTCGAGATTACTCCCATCTTAGTTATAGGACACGATAGGAGTTTTTCAACCCTTCTAAAACCATTAATAAAGGTTTTGAAACTTGCAGCTCTTGTGTCAGTGTCTACTAGTGATACCATGCCTTCCTCACATAAGGCAACGTACCCCTCAAATCCAGTGTGATCAACAAGGTGGAGAGCAGACCATTACCCCACACTAGCTCCCATCCCACAGGCCTGAACCACATGGGAAATCCATCACAACACGCCAATTTGTGGCGTGCTCTCCACATCCATGCCAACAGTATGGACTCACCCTGCAAACATTCTAGAAAGGTGGACAGGATCATACTGCATCTGTGAAGTAATTTCATAACATGAAGCTTATACTGGCAGGATATCAATGTCTTAAAGGATTTACCACACATCATACGCCACAGCCCCTCACCAATTTCCCTACCTAGATCTCTCTCCAATCAGGCCTAAAAACCCTCTGTTCCACACCCAGACGCCTCAATCAACACAGCATACAGAACTGAAATCAAGCCCCTGATCTCCAAGTGTGTATCCAACATTTTCTCTATCTGAGTAAGCTCCCTCTGTATATGTGGTTTCTATTTTTCTGTGCTAAGAACCTCTTTGATCTCTAAGTAGGTGAATATCGACAGTTTCCCTAGGTTCAAAGCCTGCTCCAGCTCCTTAATCGAAATAAATTTCCCCTCACGACACAACTGACCCACTGTAACCAACCCACCTTCAAACCAAGCATGAAACCTGCCCAATTCCGGAATCACTTCCCTTATACCCGGCGCCCACAGAATACTTATAGGTAAAGGCCAATGTCGCGATCCCCCTCATCTCTACCCCTGGGCGCCATTTAGTCCATATAATCCCTAAAATAGCATGTTCACGATCTGCACATCATTTTCTCTCTAGGGACCCAAAGCCATTCCCCCACCGGTGCTGGTCTTTGGTGAAAATTCTCCAGAAACGCCCACTGCCTACCATTATCCTCCGCAAATGAGGAACCAAGACCCTCAGCTGTGATGCCTTATAATATGCCACGAGGTCTGGGAACCCTGCCCCCTCCCTCCTTGGGCAGCAACAGAGTGTCGTAAGCCACACAAGGCTTCTTACCCTGCAACAAAAAACGCAAAATACCCCCTTTAGCCTCTTTGAGTAGTACATCGGGTACCAATATAGAAAGCATCTGCAAAAGATACAAGATCCTACGGAGGAAGTTCATTTTTAACGCATTGAGACATCCCATCCACGATATCGTAAGCTTCTCCCATTTTGACATATCGCGTATAATTGGCATCACAAAGATCACTCAGCCTACGGATGATGACAACCCCAAGATAACGCAACATCTCTAGCCTTATCTCCATCGGTAGCTGGTCAAATACCCTTGTATCCCCAGCTCCTTCTTCAGCGAACTGAAACAAAATAGACATGGAGCTATTCATTTTAAACCCGGAAAACTCTCCATATTGTCATAATACCTGCAATGCTGACGGGACCGAAGTATGTGGATTCCACACATGTAAGAGGACATCATCGGCGTACAAACCTAGCTTAAACTCTGAGTCCCACACCTACATCCCTTCCACCTGAGGGGTATTCCTGAGCCTCTCGGTCAATGGCTCAGTCGACAATGCAGACACAGTAAAGGGGAGTTCGGTCACCCCCGTTTTGCCCCTCTATGCAACAGAAACGCCCTACAGTACCTTCCATTAACCACCACCCTAGCTGACTGTTCCAAATGCAATATTTGAACACAGGACAGAATATTCCTCCCAAACACTTATTTTCTCAAAAACGCATGCAGAAAAGCCCAGTCAACCCTGTCAAAACTATGCCTGATCTAAGGCCAGGAGCGTTGGATTTTTCCCCTTCCCCCTAGCCATATCCATCAGGTGTAAAGTCTTCTGTAGGGTGTGAACCTCCTGTGTCAACCTAATAAAGCACACTTGGTCGACTTGCACCAAACAGGGCATCAGATTCTACAATCTAGAGGCCAACGCCCTAGTAAAAGTCTTTGTGGCCAGTTGAGCAGGGATATGGGTCGGTAGAACCCACATGCTCTAGGATCCTTCCCACCTTTAGGAAGAACAGATATTAGAAACTGCCGGCGCCCTCACAGTCTCAAAGAAATGGTTAAACAGTTAACTAGGTACGGGGAAAGAAGTCCTGAAAAAGACTTGCAAAACCCGGTCGTAAAACCGTCATCGCCCTGCGCCTTCCTCGTCTGCATCCTCTGAATTGCGAGGAGGACTTCCTGTAAACGAAAAAGCACGTCTACCGCTAGTGCCTCATACTCACCTAACACTGGGAGAGTTACGCCCCCAAATAGGCATCTATCTGTGCCTCGTCAGCAGGTTTCTCTGAGCTATGGAGCCCTTTGTAGAATTTAGCAAAGCATTCCGCTATCCCCTCGGAGGATGTATCCACCTGTCCAACCTCCCCCTCAATGCCCTTCTTTCCGCCCTCTGCCCTTGTAGGTGGGCAGCCAACAGGCCGTCTGCCCTGTACCCCCTTTTCATAATACTTCTGTCTCAAGAATTGCAGGTGTCACACTACCTTACCCAGCTCGAGGGATTTCAGTTCCTCTCTCTTTCTCCTTACTTCCTGTATTAACCTCCCCCTACCTTCCTCGCAAACCTGTATTTTGCACTCCAGTAAGTCGATATTGCCCCTCCATTTAGTCTCAAGGAAGTTCCTTTCCCTTTTCTTATTTGCATCTTACCTGATAAATAATCCCTGTCAGCTAGCCTTGGCCGCTTCCCAAACAATGCAGTAATCCACTTTGCTGGTATTATTTCTGTCGACACATTCCATAATAACACCCTGTAGCTCCTCATGAAACCACATATCCTTCCACAGTGAGTCATTGTATCACCATCGTGTGACCCCACTTTGCAGCCCCACCAGGGAAAATCCCAAATATACCATATCATGGTCGGACCAGCTAATCGGCACTAAATCACAAGTTTCCACTCTGCCCATCATGTCTCTGTCAGGGCAAATGTTATCAATACATGTGTAGGTGCCGTGGGGGAGGAGTAAAATGTAAATCCCAGATCGCACAGGTGAAGCTGCCTCCAGACATCCTGCAGTCCATAGGAGTCCAGACATTCTCTGAGGCCTCCCACCATCTGGTCTCCATCCATCCCAGTGGTGGGCCTATACAGCTTCGGGTCTGCCCACATAATTAAGTCCCCACCCAGTATGACGGGTCCCTTAACTTCCCTAAATAGTAGAAGACCAGTGTTTCCTCAAGGAAAGCTTTCTGCCCTTGATTAGGGCTATATATCGATGCAAAGGACAACCAAACCCCACCTCTCATGTCAACACATCAATGCTCTCCCATTCCACATCAGCACATTATCCAGCTTTAACCTCCTGTGCAGCAGAATCCCGACTCCACCTTTCTTCACTTCCACCGATGCCCAGAATGTTCCCTCAATCAGGCCAGAGGGAATACGCCTCTCCTCACCTCTCAACATCCTAATTTCCTGCTCTCCACAAACCTAGCCACCAATATTATATCCTGCCCGGGGCCACTTCAGGTGAGCAAGCCCCCCCACCTGCAGCAGGTCCACTGCCAATACTCAGCACCTAGCCTACTTAGCCAGGCAGGTGCTCCAGTCTCTCTGGAAGGGCCCAACCGATGCAAAGAGGGACCAGCCACACTTAAACAATGTGTGACAGCACCTCCCTGGATCCAGTCATCATCACCAACCTCTGTGGGCTGTCTGCCCCTCCAACCAACAACCACAGGACCACCACTCCAGATTGGGGCCACACCACTGATCACCACGGCTCCCATGTTCATGCACAATATGACAAAGGAGCAGCACAACACCCCCCTCTGATGTACTTCCAGTCCATGGCAGGGCAACGGCTCTCAGGCCACTGAGCATCGATTGTGGGCAGGCTGCTGCTGCAGCATTATCCTAATGCTTCAGAAGCCTACCTGTGTGCCACAGCCAAGTCTGGGGCCCCCCTATTGGGCCTTCTCTGTGAATCCAGCGATTCCAGGTCTGAGACAGCCTTACTGGAGCTTTAAGGCACGCTGAGCATACACTTGCACTGGCCAAAGCCTTAATCCAGGTGGCGAGCCCATGATCACCATGGCTCTCATTGGGCTCCCAGGAAGCACAGCCACAGCACACTGGTTCCTGTGGACCTCATCACATAAAGCACGGTCTTCCCCACCGAATAGGCACGGGCCTCGTCTCCCCACGGAACCTCTATGCGACAGGGAATCCAGCCCCGGCGCCTCCCTGCAGTCAGGGTTACTCTCTCTGGTCAGACTCCAGCCCTCCTACAGCACACAAAGGTCTTGCAAGCAGGTTTCAAGCAGGCAAATCACTTGTTCGTTCGGTCTCAGGCCTTCATGAGGGATGGAGGTGGATGGAGCACGTCTGTCACACATCCATGCAGGTCAACGCCCTGTGGTGGCTCCTAAATCAATCTTAATGTGGCATACCAACAAAACCGATTACATTAATGTAGTAAGATTTCGGATGCAATGGAATTTATGTGGTCTTGTATAGTGCCCGTCTGCCGCTATTGGTGGCCTCACTGTGCTCGGCTCTGTAAGAAAGAAGGATTTCGCTACGTTAGTGGGATTGTGTGAAAGGCAGATGCGAAACCTGTGGTGTTCATGAGTGCAGCTCAGAAGTACCCAATTTCTGAATGCCAATCTGCTTTCAATTGGTTGAGTGAAGAAACCTGGGGGTATGGTATCCATAGGGAAGAGCTCAAGATCTAATAGACTGCTGCACTTTGGGTCTGGTAAGCCACTGAAGTGAGAGAGTGAGACAAGGCTAAAAAGGAAAGCTTGCTGAAACCCTGCAGGGGGTTCTTCATGATGAAACACCTTCTCATTGCAACCAGCTCGATCCATTTTGGAGTTCTCAGGTACAAGCGCCTGAGCTTTGGGGTGTCATCTACCTCCGAAGTATTCCAACAAATGATCAGAGGGGCGATTGACTTAACTGGCGTCATCAGTGCAAGTGATGACATACTTGTATACTACTCCATGATTCCAGATGATCTATCAGAACTAGTTCACGTTCTTCTGCAACTTACGGGACTGACTCTCCACAAGCAAAAATGTGAGATCTTTTAATCCAAAATCAAATTCTTTGGTTACGTATTTCAGGCAGATGGACTGTCCCTAGGCCTATAAATTGGTGAGAGACATCAAGGACGACCCCAGACCACTGTCCCGATTTGAAGGACAGAGCTTTATCAGTGTGGAGAACTTCTGTTGGAGATTTATCCCAGGCGTGGCCAGGCTGATAGCACCACGTCAGAAGCTCACCAAGAAAGACAGTGGGCCTCATTATAAGCTTGCCAGTCCGGTAACAACGGTACCAGTAAGTTTGCCAGTACCATTGTTACCGGACCACAAGTTCTGCTCGCAGATGCCTTCCCGCCTGCCAGGTTTGACCTGGCAGGCGTACCGACACCCACGAGCAGAGCATGTCGGATGCACCGGCACCATTTGGAATGGTGCCGGTGCATCCAACCTCCCCATACCCATTGCGCCCATTGAGCCCAATGGGACTCAAATGAGAATCTGGAGCATTTCATTCCGGCGCCCGTGAATGGGCAATTACCGGTATTGGCAGGGCCGTAATGGCCCAGTAATTGCCCATTCGTGGGCACCAGAAAACTTTGCAAGTTTGGCGGCATCTTGCTGGTTTTATCGGCAAGGCTACCGCCACACTTGTAATGAGGCCCAGTATGCGGCAATGGTTTCATGTCAAAAAAGCTGAATTGCAAGCCACCAAAGACAAACTAATGGCCGACTCCATAATGGTAATCAATGATATTTGGGGATGCAAGCCCAGTGGTATTGGGTGGAATCCTACTAAGAGTAATTCTGCCGAACACCAGTGAACAATTTCATACGAGAGTCAAGCATTAACATAGAACACAAATGCTCACAAGTTGAGAGGGAAGCATTACCGCTGGTGCTGGGGTGCCGGCATTGCCACATACATATTTGGCTGCCAAGTCTTGGTAGTCACAGACCAAAAGCCACTGCTACTGATCATGCAAGACTCCTACAATGCCTGCTAATCCACATAGAGCTCTTACAGTGACAAGGCTGCAATGAGACATTACAATATGAACAGGGCAGTAACCACCTGCTGGCCTTTCTCTCCGAACACCCTGTCAATGTGCTTCATACTGAGTCAGATGAAGACATTGCAGAAGCCCATGTTCCGGGTGCCATGGACGCTGCTGTGCAAATATTGACGACAGTTGTGGAAATAACTACTATAAGAAATGATGGTTGCCTACAATTGGATATGCAAGCAGTATGGTCAGGGCAAAGGACAGCTTTTTATTTTAGTTACCAAAACGTCAACTGCATTTATCAAGAATACGTTTACACATCATAACTGATCATCATATGTGTTTACAGGTAGCTTCTTACTCCCTACACCCTCCCGTTCCCTCCCTATCCTAACATATAACTATTAACTAAAGCACAGTCCCCGGCACCTTCTCAGTCACTGCCAATGCACTGTTTCTAGCCCATTGCATATAATCCCAAATTTGGACATGCTGAGACACTTTCTAATTCTGACCAATCGTGGATGCAAAAACATCTTGTATCAACATTTTCCATGATTTCAGGTTTATTAAGCTGTCTGATTGGGCCATGTTGACTGCTCTCTGCCAAACCCAGGTTTCCGCCATCGTCCATCTGTACAGGTCTTCCCACCGAAGATTCACAACTAGTTTTTGCGGGGATTTCCATCCAATGGCTATTCTACGTTTCGCTAGCACATATGCCAAATCATTACATTTACCAATATGTTTTGCAGTTTTGGACCTTGTGAACACCCCTAACAAACAGGCTGCTGGAGAGTGAACATTCAACTTCACCTCTGCTTGGGCCAGTCTATCCGCTATCGACTCCGAGTACTGTTGTATTATGGAGCAGGACCAGAACATATGTAGCATACCAAAATTTTCAACCACACATTTGTGGCATCTATGTGTGGCGGAATTTTGAAATGTTGATATCCTCTGGGGTGTGCGGTACGCTCTGTGTGATAAACAGTTGCAACTGTTGCAGCCTGGCATTCCTGGATACTCGTTTGTGGTATCCGAAGTCTATCTCTCATTTATGCCGTACTTGCAATACAGTGTCTGCAGGAATGGAAATTTGCAGATCATATATCCGGGATATAACATGCCCTCCCTCAGATACCTTCGTATAGGGTGTCCACAACACTATTGGAGTCCATGTGTCCCATCAACCCAGGTCACTTCAGTTTAAGCATATTGACCAGTTTGTTATGTAATATATATTGCCCTGTGTGTTTGCCTGTACGTTCAATCAGGTCTTGAAAACTAGTTAGCACCCCATCTATAAACAAATCACCTACTGTCGCTATCCCACTGGGCTCCAAGTATTTGGGTATGCTCAACCGTGTTTGTTGGCAGTCGGCTACTAAGGAGGCCAGTGAGATTTAGGAGAAGAACGGGGCATTTGTCTTATGCAGTTTGCATGCCCTGAGCCATATACTCCTACCCAGTGCCATCAAATGAGGGGCATGTCATATGTCAGTTCCTGCATCCACAGCACGTCCTTCAGGAAAAAAGCTTACTAACCGCTTCTAGTGACGGTTTGTCAGATAACCAATTCGTGACTAACTGTAGCTGACTGGCAAGGGAATAGAGTTCGAAGTTGGGTACTCTGATTCCTCCCCTTTCGTATGGGCAGCAAAGTGTGGCCAGGGCCATCCTGCACCTTCTGTTGTGCCATAGGAACTTTCTGCATATGGAGTCTAGTTCTGTAACAAACTTCCTGGGTATGTTGTAAGGAACATTAGAGAAGAAATGTAACATTCTAGGCAGAACCACCCTCTTCAGCAGTGAGTCCCTGCCCATAAGCTACAGGAGTAGCTGTGTCCAGAAGTTCATTGACGTCACGACTCTGAGCAGTGCCTGATGCATGTTGCGTTTAAGCTCCATTTGGGGTTCATGGTAGGCATCTATGCCTAGATATTCGAACATGTCTGTACTCCACTGTATCTGGAATGCTGGCAAGTCTATTTCTGCAATTCCTCTTAGTCTCGCTAAGGGAAACAGAGACGACTTGCTGCGACTAATAGCGATACCTGATAATTCTGCAAATCTGTCTAGTATTTCAAATATATATTGTAGATTAGTTTCTGGGTATTGTATGTAAATCAGCATATCGTTTGCGTACATGGAAATTAAGTGGCACGTGCCATGTATCAGTATGCCTGCTCCTTCATACTCACGCCCCAGGTAAGCTTCTACCGGTTCCAGGGCCTGGATAAATAGCATGGGAGACAGGAGGCACTCCTGTCCGATGCCTTTCTCTACCTCCCACGGCTCTAAAATATGGCAACCTGTTTTGGCTCTAGCTGTGGGCTTGTTGTATAGCAGCATTACCCACCTAATAAAGTCTTCCCCAATGCCGAATTTCTGCAAAGTGCATTTTAGCCATGACCATTAGCAGAGTCAAATGCTTTGAATGCGTCTAATGATGCCACTGCGTAATGTTCTGTACAGTGGTTGGTGCTGCGTATAACGTGGTGCAGTCTGTGCATATTCCACGTAGTGTTTCTCCCAGGTATGTACCCCATTTGGTCTGGGTGGATAAGGTCTGCTATCACCTTCTTTAATCTATTGACCAGCAGAGCCATAAATATTTTGCGATCCTGGTTTAGGAGACACAATAATCTGTACGAACCGCATTCAGTGGGAGGTTTGTTTAATTTTAGGAGGGATATAATTATGGATTCCTTAAGTGAATTCGGCAGGGAGCCCACCTTGAACGCCTCGTTAAGCGTTGCCAGCTCGTCAGCCAATACCTCATAGAATTTGCTTGGGATCCATCGGCTCCCAGAGTCTTGCCTGACGGTAACTCTCTTGTTGTGGCCAGCAGCTCCTCTTTAGTAATGGGGGCCCCTAATTGCTCTGCGGCTGCAGCATCCAGACCTGGAGGTCTATTTGTCCCAGGGCTTCCAACTGTTCAAAGTTCAGAGCCCCAGATGTATCAATATATATTTCGCTACAGTATTCCGCAAAGGTGTTGTTTCTGTCCGTTTGTGTGGTGAACAGGGCACCTGCGTTATTTGCAATGGCACGTATCATATCCTTCCTAGTGTCACTCTTATAAAGCCATGCCAACAACCTTCCGGGCTTATCTCCTTCTGCATGCTGTGTCTCTATATATTCATTGTAATTTAACTTTCCTAATCTGTCCCAGTAGTCTGTGCATTCTTGTCTGAGTTTGGTTATGGCACTCGTTTCCTTCTCCATATCTTCTAATTTCCCTTCTGCTATTTTAAGATCCCTGGTGATCCCTGCTTCCATCCATCCTGACTTGGATATAGCCTCTCCTCTGATCTCCACTTTTGAAGCCTTCCAGAGCGCATCTGCAGATTGCCAGTGTTTTATTTAAAGTCATTTTGGATACTCCCTTTCATGTGATCTTTAAACATCCTATCTTGCAGGGCATATCCCGTCAGTTTCAATGTTGGGATATTAGGCCTAGGGGGAACTACCTGCCATATAACTAGGAGTGTGGCGTGATCCGTTAGTACCCATGCCTTATATTCTGCCTCTACGAATTCACTATTATTCTCGATACCCATAAAGAAATAGTCGATCCTAGTGTGTATGTTGTGCAGCACATAATAGTGTGATTAGTGTCTTGTGTTGGGGTGGAGCCCTCTTCATACATCTACGAGTTTGAAAGAGTTCTGTAGGGTGGTTAGTGTTTTGGCCGGAGGGGTCGGGTGTGTATGTTTGTTATCCGACCTGTCTAAGGTTGGCACCAGGGTGCAGTTTAAATCCCCGCCCCAGATTATCGCATAGTTCCTGTATGGGCCTATCCATGCGTACAAGGATCTAAAAAAAAGTTGAAGTGTTGTGGTTTGGAGTATATGTATTAACTATGCATACTTCTCTTTTTTCAAGGAAACCATGTATTGTATTCATCCTGCCTTTGTCATCCGTTACCGTCTTCAGTATTCAGAGGGGTACTGTTGCGGCAATCCAAACTATCACGTCTCGGGCGTATGTGGAGTATGTTGAACCTATAGTGTTGCAACCCCATTTTTTTGTGATCGTTTTCTGTTTATCTCTGGTGAGATGTGTTTCCTGGAGCAAAGCTATGTCCACTTGGTGTCTACGTAGGTATGTCATGACTTAGTTTCTCTGGGTATAACTATTTAAACCCCAGACATTCCCGGTTATCAATTTCAGGCCCTCCATCTAGGTTGATGGCAAGGGTGTACCTTTTGGGACTCGTCCTCCAGGGGCGCATGCTAGGGCCAGTGTGCCATGGATATATCACATAAACAACTTGTGTATTGAACATCCTGAATTTATGATATATGAAATGGCATTTATAACGGCCCCATATACAAGTGTTTCAAGGCGCAACGGCGAGGCAAGGGAGGGGGAACAAAGGGAAGACAGAGACAACGATCTTACTAGGCAAGGGGACATTGAGATTGCGCAAGTGCAGTTAGGGAGGAGAGGAGAAGTGTGAGGGGAAAGTGGAGGGGGGGTGCAGTACATGGGATCAAACAGTAAAACAATAAAAAAAAGCCTGGCCAACTGGTGGCAAGTGCAAAGGGTAAGTGCAAACATCAAGTGTCCAAGTGCTGGTAGGAGGACTGTTAGGGATACAGAAAACAGACCCCAAGTGCAAGGATTGCCAGGGGGGCAGTAAAGGTATGCAACTGGTGGGGAGGGGACCTGGGCCCGAGATCAGAGGTTAGCCAGGTGACCAGTGGAGTTTCAGTTTCAGCCAGGAGTTCAGCAAGGGAGAGGAAGAGAGAAATCAGAAGCAAAGAGGAAGGTCTTGAGGTGCTTCGGAACCGGAGATGATTCTCCTCAAGTTTCAGAAAGGCAGCGAGGCTGTTCAAGAGGGAGGCCCCACCCGAAGAAAGAGATCTACCACCAACTTGTTGCTTGGAGAAGTGACTGACCCTGAGGGAGTTGGAGGCGGAGGAGCAAAGAGCTCAAAAAGGAAGATATTTTGAAGAGAGAGTTGGAGGTATTGAGGCCTTAGAAGGCCTTGTGGACAATGCAGAGGGTTTTAAACTTAATCCTCGCAGCCACTGGAAGCCAGTGCAGAGATTTCATTGCTGGAGAGATACAATCCCTGGGCTTGAGGCCCAAGGACAAGTCTTGCAATCCTGTTTTGGATGAATTACAGAGGGCGGAGAGTAGAAGCTAGCAGATCTAGAAAGATGCTATTGCAGTAGTTCAGCCTAGAGAGAACCACAGCTCTGGAGACAGTGAGCCTCTAGAGGAAGGAGAGGAAAGGAAAATACCTCTGAGGAGGTGCAGTTGGTAGTGTGACTTCTTAGAGACGTCAGAGATGTGAGGAGAGAAGGAGAGGAAGAGGGCCAAGGGAGGCCGGCCAGAGAATGACAGGAAAAGCGGTGGCAGGTGTGCCGATGAGGAGAATCTCTGTCTTGCTGGCATTAAGGCAGAGATTGTTGCCGGCACATCACTCCTGGATAGCAGACAAACAGTCTGAAATGAGAGAAGGAGAAGAGGTGGTAGAGGGGAGCCTGAACACGAGCTGAGTGGCATCCGCATAGCACTGAAAGTTGAAGCAGAGAGCGACAATGCAGTGTGCAAGAAGTACCAGGTTAGGCTAGACCCCTGGGGAACACCACCAGTAGAGAGAGAGAGATAGAGAAGAGGAAGGACCCTAGTTGGACCTGTGAGGGTCGATCAGAGAGGAAAGAGGACAGCCATGCCAGAACCTGATCGGTGATACCCAGGTTATCACAGAGACGGTTGAGCAGGATGGCATGGTTGCCATCCTGAGGCTGCAATCTGAGGCTGTGCTACCAAACCCGCATAACATACCACCCCCTCCCTGATCCCAGCCTAACTCACAACAATGAGGAAAATTCTTTCACACAATAACTGTGCCACAAACTGTATAGAACCTTGTCTGCTTTCATTCTTTAGTATTTTTAGAACTCCCGTAGGAGGGCCCTTTGTGGGACATGTGTTTCAGCACGACCTGTGCCTTCTTCTATTCTGGCCACATCAACGAGAAAAATTCTTCTTTAATTGGAAAGCTGTTTGTATCTTGCAGGTGCATTCTTTTCCATCCATACAAAGTTTTCTACAGACAGCCCTAGATTGGGGCCAGGCAGCTCAGAGGGATGTTGCCAACGGTGCACAGTCCCCATGTGTTTTACCAGATGGGCCCTTGTTGAATTTTCTGTCCCGTGCTGTGTGTGTCCTCACAAACTCAATTATTCGCTTGTGGCAGCATCCCGCCGTGCGTTTTGCTCTATGCCTACCGGGTTTGCAAAAACCCTGGCAGAGGGGAGAATTTTAGGCAGAGAACAAAATCCCCAGGTTAGTTACTGTCCATCACATCTCTTACACCTTTTACATTTTCGTGCAGACTCACTTTACTAGAATCATAAACTCTGCATCAAAACCCATACTATCTTTTTTTTTATTTATTGTGCTTTAGCCAAAGTATATGACTTTTTACACTTTTCCTTACATACAAAACATTTAACGACAAAGAATAAAAAAAAAAGGAACAGTACATATTTCATCTACATACACTTCAACATATATCAAAGAGAAAGAAGAAAAATAAAACTAAAATAATAATAAAATTACAACTATCATCTAGGTTCCCTTTCTTGATAATTGTCTAACTTTAAATCTCTCAGTAGTCTTACCATTTCAGCTGTTAAAAAGGTTTCAGCCCCCGAGGAGGCTCTAAACCAAAATTCCTCTGTGTCTAGCCAGCTGATATCATGTAAAAATCTTCTCAGTCTCAGAATTCTCATCTCCCTTGTGCCCGTGCACTTAATTACCAGATGTTTTAGTGTTCGACATTCATTAGCATCACATTTCATAGACTGAATTAAATCTCTTGCTGATTGAATTTCCAGAGTAAGTAGTAAATTAAGTCTGAACCTCAAAAAGATGTCCCTGAAGCATGGAATCTGGATATTTTTCCAAGTATGGGGGAAGACTTGTCCTTTTTCTACCCATGCTGGAAAAGGATTGCGATAATTTTGTCATCTTCATCCTCTCCCGTGGTCACCCAATCCCACCTTTTCAGGCTATCTTTCACTTTCATTGGGTTTTGGATCAAAATATCTGCTGTACATTCTAAGTTGTCTAGCAGATCTCGACATTTCAGCCTTAATTTTTCAAGAAATGTGTTTGTATTATCCTGGAGCAGGGTGGACAGGTCCTCGTATTAAGAACCCTTTATAGGAACCAACAGGGACCTATACAAAGAGATCCATTTCCACTCCAGCCACGATCTCAAAAAGGAAAGCCCCAATTCAAAACTCACAGATACAATTGGAACACAATTCGGAAGGGATAATGTTGTTTTCCAAAGTTTTGATTCAATCAAGTCCCAATTCACATCCAATGCAAGTAAATGTGTATCCATACTATACAGAATAATCGGGACCACCTTTCCTAAATAGAATTTTATCAGCGGAAGTATAGAAAATTTACAGAATTTCATTTTTATCCTTTTCATCTGAGCCCCCAACTTAATAGTTTTTAAATCAATCATTTCTAATAGATGGATCTTAGTCGGGTATGATTTAATTATGGCTCCAGATATATCTCATATCCCATACAATCTCCATCTAGGGCCTGATTCAGAGGTCCATGTAAAAATAGAAATGTGTTGTTCCAAGCCTGAACAACACCTTTGTTACATGAACCACATTGTCACACTCACATATGTCTCTGCAGGAGCGATGGACGAGCCTCCCTTGACCCAGAGTCTTTACTTCCCCTGTTTCACCCGGAGGAATACCTGTCAAATACAAGGTGTACACTCAGACCTGAATTCACCCGATTCCCCTGGGCCCTTCCCTTCTCTTTACTGTGTGCTGTGATGTCCCCCTATAGGCTTACCTTGATCTTTAGTAGGGTGTGCACTCCATCCTGCATTTGCAGGGGCGCGATTCACTCATGTGATTGGTGCCAATGTCTGTAGGCTGTGTTCGATGCCAAACGCTGTTTTATGCCTTCATGGCGAGGCCGAGAGTTCAAGGCGCCAGTTTCTTCACTGGCTAGAAAGTCCTTCCCACAAGTGAACGTTGCGCGGAGAATGTTGAGTGTCCAAAATTGTCTGTATTGTCTGTGTTTGTGGGTGAGTAGCGCTGCGTGTAGAAGCTGGCTGCTGGTAGGTTTGCGCAGTGCCGTCAATTCGAGCACGCCTGGTAATGTCTCTCCCTTTCCCTTGCAGGAGAAATTATGTGGTATTAGCACTTTGAGTCCGGGTTTAGTGCTACTGGAGACTTGGTGGTTAGGTAAGTTTGCACAGAGGCTTTTGGTAAGTATGCACCGCGTAGAGAGAGCGCAGTGAAATAAGTGTCCGCGTTATTGGAGCGAGCGCAATGAATAATGTCTCTTCTTTCTTACAGGGGTTTGTGCGCACGTGCAACTAACCTGGATTCCAGCATCGCAGGAACATTCGGTGAGTATGCGCAGCGTTACTGATGTGCGTGTGTTAACGCTGTTCTTCTTTGTTCTTACAGGTGCCGGTGTAGAAGTCCCCTCTTGACTGGAGATAGCTGCGGCGTGGAGTAAGAACCAGGTAAGCTGAAGCTGAATGATCCAGAGCGGGTAAGCAGAAGTAGGATGATCCGGAGCAGGTAAGGAGAAGCAGGACGATCCGGAGCAGGTAAGCAGATGCTGGCTGATCCAGAGCACGGCAAGTGTGTTGCTGATACAGCTCACAGTAAGCAACACGAAGCACTGGAAGAATCTTTGGTGTGGCTTATATAGCCAGCCACACCCAAACACTAGAGAGCTCATGAGTTATCATGCACTTGCCATTTGGCAACAGGAAGTGGTAACCAGGAAGTTACTACAAACACTAGGAAGGAATGAAAGGAGGGATTTGTTATGGGTTCTTTGTGTGCCTATGCCAGGCCTGCCAAGCCTCCACCCAGCTTGCCCCAACTACCTGCCTGATACCCATGACACACATTCAGACAGGGAAAGAATGTGGTGCAGGGACATGAAAGCCTCAGCTTCTGCATGAGCCCGATTTACGGCTTCACAACAGCCCTAGCAACCACGAGGAATGCAGGCCAGTCACATGGCAGGGATTCTCCTCCCAGCAGCACTGGTTTAGCACGGTATAATAACAAATAGAAATATGGTACCTTTTTGTGCCGTTAAAATACACTGCACACTTTTTCCCTTTACACACAATGCATTTCTTAGACTACAGCACCACTTTGATAGTTTAAGGAAAGTTTAAGAAAACTTTCTTAAACTAGAAAAGTGGCAGTTTATCAAGAAATGCTCGCAATGTCATTGTAGCAACTGTTTCCCCCACAATGTGTTATTTTATCAGCGTTTTGCTGCTGGAAAGGAAGACATCTCCCCTCCAATATTTCTACCCACCACAGAATTATGGTGCTGGAAACATGCGAGGAGAATGTCGTATTTCTACACACTTTTTATCACAAGCTCATAATCTGCCCCCTATGGTTTTCAAAAGACGCTGGTTTAAGACCTCCACCTTAGCAATGGACAGCGTTAACTTAGTGGTCTCATAGGAATTTGTTGTATCGTGCCCTGGCCAGAGTTATCTGCATCATAGTCTGCGGAGTAGGAAAAGGAATAGGTAGGGAAACGAGTTTAAAGCTAAAACGAACAGGGATTCAAGTACATTTTTTTTTAAACTC
Source organism: Ambystoma mexicanum (assembly GCF_040938575.1). NCBI lineage: Eukaryota > Metazoa > Chordata > Amphibia > Caudata > Ambystomatidae > Ambystoma > Ambystoma mexicanum. The sequence goes on along the minus strand of NC_090921.1, from coordinate 340,704,397 downwards.
TGTTTTTTTAGTGGTCACAAAGAGATACACAGCACCTTTCCACATCGCATCTCATACAATCAATATACATTTGTGGTCATTTTATACATATAAAATTACAGAGACTCATCATCATCGGAGATCATGTTGCATAGATAGACTCTAAATGGGCCCATATATCTTTGGGCCTACATGTCGGAGGTTGGGTCAGGACATATTGCTCTTCTGTTTCATTAGAATGTGTTAGTTCATGAAGAAATTGGTTCATGCTGGGTGGACCACTACTTTTTCATTTTCGTAGGATGCATTTTTTGGCCACCGCACATGAAATATTAAACAGTCTTCAAGTTTTCTCGTAGCGCTTGCCAATGTCCCCAAATAGGTATTTTTGAGGAGTTAAGTCAGGGGGGACCTGTGTTATTTCTTCCAACATCACAGCCACATCTTTCCAGAAGCCTGCCACCACCTGACATTCCCAGTACATATGCAAGTCTCCTGCCTGCGACGCATTGCACTTGGGGCAAGCATCAGAGACCTCCGGGGTAAATTTTGCTATTTTAGTTGGCGTGTAATGTAGCCTATTTAATATTTTGAATTGGATTAATCGTAACCCAGAGTTTAGAGACACCTTCTTAGTGAGTGAGCAGTATCTGGTCCATTTCTCTTCTTCGATGGGCATCTGTAAGTCCCTTTCCCATTTCTCTTTAATTTGATTGACTGTGGGGGTATGGGCCTGCACTGCTGAATGTATTTGTAAACTGTAGTTTGGAGATTCCCAGGCCTTCTGTAGCGGTTACCAACTGTACACATGGGTGTGGTCCCGGTTCATCTGGGAATAGCAGACATTTTTTCTGAAATGCCAATCTCATACGGTAACATTGGAGTGTCCTAAGTGGCCCACCTCCCAGTGCCCACAGCAGTTCCCCCAGGGTCGCAAATTTGCCATTAATGAACATGTCCCCTATTTTCATTTCGTTATTAGGGGCCCAGGATTCCTGTATAGTGCTGTCATGTGTGGGTGGTATGCCTGGGAAATTCCATAAGGGTATTTATGGGTTATAGGGTATCTCCAACTTCAGTCTTTTGTATATAGCCTCCCATGCCCTGACCATACAACTAACCGGGTTGTATTCAGAAGTGTCCTTGTAGTGTGTCAAAAATGACGGATTGTATATTTGTGGGGTCTGTGGTGTATTCTTCTATCCACTTGAGTCCGTTTATTATGTCGAGGCGTCTGGTGGCCGGTGTGAGCGGAAATATTTCCGACTTGGCCCTACTCACCGTATACCCGGAATAAGTTGCAAATTCTTGTATTTCCGCCATTATGGGTGCTATATTTGTCTCAGGCTCACGGATATATAATAACGTATCATCAGCATATAGTGAAATCGGCTGAGTAGACTCTTTCATTTTTATCCCTTTGTCTGGTCTGCATGCCTCAGTCTTACCGCAGCTGCCATTGGCTCTATGGTTAATGCGAATAGCAAGGGCGAGAACGGCCATCCCTGTCTAGTGCCCCTGCCCAACAAAAATAGTTCGGAGATGGATCTATTGGTTAACACCCAAGCTCCAGGTTCAGTGTATAACAGTTTTACGTATCTAATGAAATTGGGACCCACCCCAAATGTCTCTAGTACAGCCAGGAGATAAACCCATGAAACCGAATCGAAGGCTTTCTCGGCATCGAGGGATATGGCCACTGCGCTTCTCCCCAGGTCTATTTGTGCCATTATGCCAAACAGCCTACAGAGGTTTAGAGCCCTGGATCTTGTAGGAATAAACCCATTTTGATCGTGATGGACAAGAGTGGGAACCGCTGGCAAAAGACGATTGGCCATCACCTTTGCAAATAGTTTAGCATCGGTGTTTATAAGTGACAGGGGCCTGTAGGACGACACATCTTGTGGCGGTCACCATGGCTTGGGGAGCACCGTTATCACCGCCTCTCTCATAGATCGGGGTAATATGTTGCACTCAAGGGATTGCTCCCATACCAGCATAAGTATTGGAACGAGTTCTTCGCAGACTCTTTATAAAATTCAGTCCCTATCCCGTCTGACCCCGGTGCCTTGCCCGATGACAATGCTTTGATTGCTTCCGCAATTTCCTCGGCAGTCACCGGCTGATCCATCGCTAAGCGATCTTCATCTGGGAGTTTTGGAAGGGCGAGAGCCGCAAGGTATGTTTTAATATCTGCGTGTGATTTCTTATTCTTGTTGGCATATAGTTCTTTGTAGAATTTAACAAATTCCATATTTATCTCTTCCTCCCTCAAGAGTACCTCCCCCTGTGGTGTTTGTATGCTAGTGATCTGGTTAGGTTGCTTATCATGTTTGAGTAGGTTGGACAGTGTCCTGCCAGCTTTGTTACCCTCCCCATATCTGCGTGCACGCATGGGGACTGCCACATAGCGTACCTCTCTGGTGGCCATCTTATCAAATTCCTGTAAGTGTGTGTGTATGTCAGCCAATATTTCTCTATCTTGTGTGTGAGTGTAGGTTTCCTCTAGTTTATCTAATTTGTTTTCAATGTCGTTAGCTCGGCATGTACGCTCTTCAGCATGCCTACAGACTTAGACAGCAACACTCCCCTGATCCACACCTTGAAGGATTCCCACACTGTGGAGTATCTTCCCACCGTTCCCACATTGTTGGTGAAAAATTCTGCTATCTCGACATGTAGTGCCTCCACCACCCCGGGGTCTCCCAGCATCCTATTCGGCATTCTCCACCTTCTTGCGGGACAGGGAGCATTTCAGAGCTTTAGCTCCAACATCACTGGGGAATGATCTGTGAAACGTTCGGGGCAAAATTTTACATTTCTGTAGTGCAGTAGACATGACCGAGGAAACAAACCAATAGTCAATTCTGGATTCAGAGTCATGAACTGAAGAATAGTATGTGTATCTCCTACTCCCAGGGTGTATTTCACGGCAAGCATCCACCAGTGAAAGTTGCGGGAGAATGTGACCCAGGGTCAGGGCTGTCTTACTCAGAGCTCTAGTAGTTTTCGAGGACCTATCCAGTGTGGGTTTTAACGCCACATTGAAGTCTCCGCCCTAGATCACATTGGACACACCATACGCAGCGATCATCTGGTATATATTCATGTAGAAAGTAGGGTCGTCTATATTGGGCCCTTATGTATTAAACAGTAGCAATTGTTGGCCAGCAACACTTCCACATACAACAACATATCTAGCACAAATCCCAAGCTTGGGTGAATAAGAGTGATGACCCATCTAGCCTGAGTAGAGAAGTCAGTGTGGAACCGTAGATTCCCCCATTTGGGCATTATATGCATATTGCTGACTCCCATTGTGGAGGCCATGTCTAGAAATGTAATTACCAATTTTCTTAACTTTCATCTGATTATTTAGTCCCCTTACATGCCACATAAGCAATTTTATCCTCAACCCGTCACCAGTACTTTATAGGGAGATATTGTGCCATTATCACGACTATTAGGGTTATAACTTTGGTGCGACCCGGTCAGCGCCAGTCTCAGTGCAACCACGATTTTAACATTCAACAAACAGCTGACCTCCGTCAAACTACCATCTGGATCACAACTTCCCCTCTTAACCCATAATGATTTTCTTCCCAGACAGGAATAACCAGTTCCAGTCCCACATCCCTACCGCCCACCCTCATCATCACCCCCAACTTGACGATGTTCCCATCTAAACTCATGGAACATTCCAGGGGTAGCCATGTTGCTTCACATGGCCGCCGACTAGGGTTCAGCTCCACTTCACCACAGTACGCGGTCCGCCTTAACCATTAATCAGTCGAGGCCGCAGTCCCTAGGATATAGTTTCTTAGCATGTACTTGTTCATTCAGTGACTCTTAGTCCTCCGGTCGAGGCCTGTTCTGTACCAGTCTGCCCCCTCTGGGAGGCAGGGGTAAGGGGGTTTCAATATATTGTATGGCTTCAGCCGGAGTTTTGGAAAAATGCGCCCTTCCTGCATGTTGAATCCTCATATTGGCCGGGAACATCAGGGCGTATGGGACTTGGCGTTATTTCAGGAGTCTTTTGACAGGTTCGTAGGATCTTCTGCTCGCTTGAACCCCGGTGGAAAAATCCGGGTAAATGTGTATTTGGTTTCCTTCATATTGGAGCGATCCAGCCTCCCTCGCCAGTCGTAGGATTGCATCCCTGTCCCTGTAATTAAGGAGTCTGGCAATTATTGTCTGTGGCGGTGTGCCTGGTTTAGATGCTGGCGCCAGTGTGTGGTGCGCTCTTTCGACCAAGAAGTGTTCAGAGAATGCCTCCGGCCCAAACAAAGATTTGAGGAACATTTCAAGTTGCTTCTCCATCTGTCCTTTTCCAAAGGATTCCGCCACGCCCACTACTCAGATTTTTTTTCTCCTTGATCTCGATTCAAGGTCCTCACATTTATTCTGCAGTTTGGACACGGTATCTTTAAGTTGGGTGATGTTGCGGCCATGGTGTGCAATGGTATCTTCATTGGTGCTTATTCTGCTTTCAGTTTCTGTGACACGTGCACTCTCTTTGTCGACTCTGGCCTTGAGGGAGCCAATAGTGGTTACTATATCATCCAACTTCATGTTCACTGCACGAAATCCATTCTGCACTCTTGTTGTCAACCTGTCTTCTTGGTCTCCGATTTCTGGGTCCAGGGTCTCAGTAGTGCTGGTGTGGCCGTTTATGGCAGGATTCTGATTTTGGCTGCCAGTTGTAACGCTCACCTGGTTCCCTCGGAGGCGCGGGTCTTGACTGGGCGGTGAAACCGTCTTCAACGTCAGGCGTAGGATTCGTTTGGCTCCCGGATTTTGCCCCTTTCTCACCGAAAGTTTGACCTGAAGGGTGAGGTGTCTGCAAGTGGAAAATCAAGGTATTAGTGGCTGGAAGGTTGGGAGAAGTTCCAAGCCCCTCTCTCCCTCTCTCCCCGTGGTACTCGGTCGATTGATGTGCTCTCCTTAAATAGGTGAATGCTGGGCTCTCCATCCTGCGTCTCATGCAGGGGCGCTGGGTCCAGTTACTTCACTGGATATGAGTTCAGCCTCTTAATTGCAGAGGGTAAGTTGAGAGCGATGCCGCCGTGTGCTGCACGAGCGTGACTTGTAAGTATTAAAGTTCCCTTTAGATTGCTCTCTTCAAATGTCTTATCTCCTTAATGTCTATGTCTTTTCCCTTTCAGATGCTGTCGGTGCCGAAGAAGATGCTCCCCCCAGGTTCGTGGCAGAGAGCGTAACAAGAAGATGGTGAATACGAAGGCACGTAAGTAGAAAGGCTGCTCTAGGGCTGTAGAATGCACCTTAATGTCTCTTTTGTCTTTACAGGTGCCGGAATGCAGCGCGAGCAGAGTTGGAGCGAGCGTAACACAGGTAAGCAGTTTTGTAACTAAGCATTACTAACCAATGTTCTTTGTCTTTGCAGGCCCGATGCCGGACGAGATATGCAGAAGAAACGCCTTGAATGCTGCCGATGGATCGGGTAAGTTGAACCGCTAACTTTGCCTTTGCCTAACCTGTGCCTTTTGTTTTGCAGGAGCTGTTGAAGACTGAGGATTGGTTCCCAGCAGGTAGTTTTCGTATTCACAGGATCCGGAACTGAAGATTCGCTGGAGCTGACACGGTGAGCGTCCTGCTGCAGATGCAGAATAACGCGAAGCACATTGCACCAATCGGGTGTGGTTTAAATAGTCCATAGGAGTGCTTAGGTGTCTTCTTCCACAGCCTCGCCCAGGCAAAAGAGTTCCGGCTTCCAGAAGGGGATCCAGGGAGTGGTGCCTGCCCCACCCAGAAGGAAAAGTAGTCCCTGCCAGAAGAGAGTGAAACATCATCTTGCTGGTAAGTAAGCAGCATGGTCTGCTGCAGGTAGGTCCACCCAAGCACTTTCACACTTGTTATGAGCCCGGCACTTCCTGTGCCGGGACGGGTCCATGCTATGAGCCTGGCACCACCGGTGCCAGGACAAGGTCCAAAAGGTCCCTATTGGGACTTGCTGGTGCCGATAGTATATGTTATGAGCCTGCTTCCAAGGATGTTGGGTAGGTCCTGACTCCTTGGAAGCAGTGGTCATGACAGCACCCCCCCTCAAGGCCCCTCCCAAATTCGTCTTCTCCGGGGGTTTCGGTTTATCAGGAAAAGTTCGATGAAACTTCTTAACCAGACGGGGTGCATGAACATGTTCCGACGGTTCCCAAGATCGTTCCTGGGGGCCATAACCTTTCCAGTCAATCAGATAGTATAATTTTGATTTGGAAATCTTGGAGTCTAAGATGTCTTGTATTTCGAATTCCAGTTCTCCGTCCACAAGAATAGGGCCTGGAGATTTCGTCAAACGGGTTCCAGGTTGCAAGGGTTTCAGTAGAGAAACGTGGAAAACTGGATGTATTTTCATCTGGGCAGGTAGGCCCAATTTAACTGCCACTGGATTAATTATGGCAGTGATTGGGTAAGGTCCCAGGTATCGCGGATTGAAAGTACGCGGTCCTTTTAGAGGTAAATGTTTGGTGGATAGCCAGACTTGATCTCCCACAAGATATTGAGGAGCTTCCTTTCGATGTATGTCCGCACACTTCTTGTATTGTTCCTTGGCCCGCTTAAGGTGAGACGTGGCCTCTTTAAAGGCTTGAGTGATTGTAGAATGCAGATGATCTACAGCGGGTGTCCCAAGATTTTGAGGTGGATCAAGATTTGAAGTGCGAGGGTGGAGTCCATATAAAAGAAAAAAAGGAGTTTTTCCGGTTCCGGCATGGACTGAATTATTATAAGTGTACTCCTTAATCCAGAGAATGTCTTTCCAAGTGCCCTCCGACTGTTGTAACATGCAGCGCAGATACTGTTCCAGGGTTTGGTTGGTCCTCTCGGTCTGCCTGTCGGTCTGGGGATGATGGCTGGTTGAAAGCCTTACGTCAATTTGGGCTAGGCGACAACAACTCCGCCAGAAGTGGGAAATAAATTGACTTCCTCTATCTGAGATTAAAACTGAAGGAAAGCCGTGCAACCGAACGATGTTTTCGAGGAACTCTCGGGCCAGAATTGAAGCTGTAGGTAACCCTTTCAATGGGATAAAATGAGCCATCTTCGAGAATAGGTCCACAATCACTAAGATTGTATTAAATCCGGAGCATGGTGGTAAATCCGTGATGAAGTCCATGGAGAGAGTATTCCATGGGTGTGGAGGAATGTCTATTGGATGTAAGAGACCTGCTGGCTTCTCCTTCTGGCTTTTGCTTTGAGCGCACACACCACAGGAATTTATGAAATCCTTAATGTCCTTTCTCCAAGACGGCCACCAGAAATGTCTTTTTATCTTTTCCGACGTTTTGGCAATGCCGGGATGTCCTTCCATTAAGGAGTCATGGTAACAAGAGATCACCTATCTTTGTAAATTGGTGCATGGTAGATATAATCTTCCTCGAAAGTATAGTAAGTTCTTATCCATTGTGAAATCTTTTCCCTTGAGTTGCCAGTCTTGCACTTCTGCTGGAGTCAGAAGTTCTTTAACTTTAGCTTCAATGTCTTCAATGGATTGTGCACTTATCAAACCCAGGATTCTCTGTTCCGGAATTATGGGTACTGGTTCAGGATTGGTCGTGAGTTGTTCTACTCCAATTCGGGAGAGAGCATCTGCTTTACCATTCTTGTTGCCTGGTCGGTAAGTTATCACAAAGTCGAATTCGGCAAAAAATAATGCCCAGCGAAGTTGTCTAGAGGATTGAGCTTTGGCTGATTTAAGGTACTGTAAATTACGATGATCCGTGATGACGCTGACTGTGTGTCGGGCTCCCAGGAGATAATGCCGCCAGGCTTTAAAGGCGGACTTAATAGCCAAAAGTTCCTTATCTGTAATGGTATAGTTGATTTCGGGAGCCGAACATTTGCGGGACCAAAATGCTACTGGGTGAAACTGGTTTGTTTCTGGGTCTCTTTGCGAGAGCACTGCTCCCATTGCGAGACGGAAGCATCAGTCTCCACGATATAAGGAAGTTCTGGGCGAGGATGTTTTAAAACTGGAGCCGAGGTGAATTTTGTTTTTAGTTCCTGAAAAGCTTGTTCAGCCTCCGTAGACCACTCGAAACATTTATTCTTTCTGAGAAGGGCAGTAATGGGTTGGACTACTTGAGAAAAATCAGGAATAAATCTACGATAAAAGTTGGCGAAGCCCAACATGCTTTGAACTCCTTTCACAGACGTTGGTGAGGGCCACTTAATGATAGCGTCCACTTTTCTTGAGTCCATGTGGACTCCATTAGGTGACAAAATAAATCCCAAAAATTCGACCTCCGTGACATGAAAAACGCATTTCTCCAGCTTTGCAAAAAGTCTGTGTTTTCGGAGCCTCTCCAGTACTGCTGTGACGTGTTTTCGATGATCCGCCTGAGAGGACGAGTAGACCAGAATGTCATCAATATAGACAACTACACATACGTCGATGAGCTCTCTGAGGACGTCATTCATAAAATACTGAAAAGCAGCCGGTGCGTTGCATAACCCAAAGGGCATTACTTGATACTCGAACAGTCCATATTTAGTACGAAAGGCCGTCTTCCATTCGTCGCCCTCTTTTATTCGTACTAAATGGTAAGCTCCTCTGAGGTCCAGCTTTGTGTAGATACAGGCACTTTTAACTTGGTCAAGAAGTTCAGGGATCAATGGTAACGGATATCTGTTCTTAATCGTAATCTGGTTCAGGGCACGGTAATCTATACATGTTCTCAGGTCTCCTTCTTTTTTTGGAACGAAGAACAAAGCTGAAGAGGCTGGGGACTTCGAAGGACGGATAAATCCATTAGCCAGGTACTGGTCCAAATACTGCCTCAGTTGAAGATTTTCAGGTTCTGTGAGGGCATACATTCGACTGCACGGAGGAGTGGATCCCGGAACCAAGTCTATCTGGCAGTCGTACGATCTGTGAGGAGGCAGCGAATTAGCTTGATCTTTCCGAAAGACATCCTGAAATTCCCGGTATTCAGGAGGCAGGTGATGACTCTCAGAAGTAGTTGCAACTAGCTTAGTGGTAGACTGAGGATAACAGGTAGGAGCGCATTCTGGAAACCGGATTGTCTTTGCTCGCCAATCGATTTGGGGATTGTGTTTCTCCAACCAAGGGATGAAACTGCGGAGCCTTGATCACATCAAACACGATCTTCTCTTGATGTCCATCTTGGTTTACCAACGTCACTTCCATGGTGGTGTGAGTTACTGGTCCGGAAGCTATTTCCGTACCATCCACGGTGGTGATGACGTCTTTCACCGTCTTAGGACAAAGAGATAGATTCATCCTGGCGGCCAATTAACAGTCCACGTAATTGCCGATTGCGCCACTATCAATGTATGCTTTAATGGCATGCATACGATTGGGTTGTTCTGGACTCATGAGGACCATGGGCATGATGAAATGTGAGGTCAAAGAACTGGTGTTAACGCTCGGCAAGCGGACCTCTACACTTGTCGGGCGAGGTCGTTTTCCGACTCTGATCCTTTGGCACCTTTATCGGAAGCTCCTACTATCTTCTTCCTTGGTTTCACTGGGCAATCTTGAAGGAAATGCCCTGAGTTTCCGCACTAGAGGCACAATTGCAGTTGTCTTCTCCTTTCCCTTTCCTTTTGGGTTAGAGGTCCTTTCACAACCCCAATCTGCATGGGTTCAACGGTATCATTTCCTTTAGCGGAACTCTGTGGTCTTGAAAAAGTTTGAGTCTCAATTCTGGAACGATCGGCTTTTCGATTTTGTATTCTATGATCCAATTGAACCACCAGATCGATGTATTCGGAACAGTCTTGTGGAGGATTCACCACCTGAGCCAGAACGTCTTTGAGTTCTCCACGCAGGCCTCTGTAGAAAAGGGTGATCCTCGTATCCTTAGGCCATCCGGTTTCAACCACTAGTCTGTTAAATGATGCAATGTAGGCCAGAAGATCTTGACTGCCCTGTCGTAGTGAAAGAAGTTCATTGTCCAGGGCCTGTGCCTGAGAATGTCTTGCGAACAATCTTTCCATACTAGCTTGGAAGTCCTGGAAATTGTAAAGAATTGGGTTATCCTGAGTCACTAAAGGAATAGACCAATCTGCGGCACTGCCACTAAGATATGAGAGCACGAAGGCCACCTTAGCCTGGTCTGTTGAAAAAGCGGCAGGTCTACACAAAAAGTGCAAACGACACTGATTGATGAACACAGCATATTTTTTCAGATCACCTGAAAAGCGTTCGGGCGGGGCCAAAGGTACATTTCCTGGTAGATTAATTTGCACCTGATTAGAGGAAGTCGTTGGAGCATGGCTCCCCCCAGGGGTAGGCAGAGGAGTTTGTCCCGCTTGGGCTTGCAACAATTGTCTAGCCAAATCGTCTGTTCGTTCCTTAGAAACCACTAACTCCCTCCTTAGGGCATTTGTTTCCTGGCGCGCTGCGTGTACTTCTGCTCTCAACTCCCCGAGCAACTGGGCCAATTGGTCTGTGTCTGAAGTTTCCATTGCGCCTGGGCGGGAAATATGTGGTAAGGCTTCGCGTTCTGTAACGCTCACCTGGTTCCCTCGGAGGCGCAGGTCTTGACTGGGCGGTGAAACCGTCTTCAACGTCAGGCGTAGGATTCGTTTGGCTCCCGGATTTGGCCCCTTTCTCACCGAAAGTTTGACCTGAAGGGTGAGGTGTCTGCAAGTGGAAAATCAAGGTATTAGTGGCTGGAAGGTTGGGAGAAGTTCCAAGCCCCTCTCTCCCTCTCTCCCCGTGGTACTCGGTCGATTGTTGTGCTCACCTTAAATAGGTGAATGCTGGGCTCTGCATCCTGCGTCTCATGCAGGGGCGCTGGGTCCAGTTACTTCACTGGATATGAGTTCAGCCTCTTAATTGCAGAGGGTAAATTGAGAGCGATGCCGCCGTGTGCTGCACGAGCGTGACTTGTAAGTATTAAAGTTCCCTTTAGATTGCTCTCTTCAAATGTCTTATCTCCTTAATGTCTATGTCTTTTCCCTTTCAGATGCTGTCGGTGCCGAAGAAGATGCTCCCCCCAGGTTCGTGGCAGAGAGCGTAACAAGAAGATGGTGAATACGAAGGCACGTAAGTAGAAAGGCTGCTCTAGAGCTGTAGAATGCACCTTAATGTCTCTTTTGTCTTTACAGGTGCCAGAATGCAGCGCGAGCAGAGTTGGAGCGAGCGTAACACAGGTAAGCAGTTTTGTAACTAAGCGTTACTAACCAATGTTCTTTGTCTTTGCAGGCCCGATGCCGGACGAGATATGCAGAAAAAACGCCTTGAATGCTGCCGATGGATCGGGTAAGTTGAACCGCTAACTTTGCCTTTGCCTAACCTGTGCCTTTTGTTTTGCAGGAGCTGCTGAAGACTGAGGATTGGTTCCCAGCAGGTAGTTTTCGTATTCACAGGATCCGGAACTGAAGATTCGCTGGAGCTGACACGGTGAGCGTCCTGCTGCAGATGCAGAATAACGCGAAGCACATTGCACCAATCGGGTGTGGTTTAAATAGTCCATAGGAGTGCTTAGGTGTCTTCTTCCACAGCCTCGCCCAGGCAAAAGAGTTCCTGCTTCCAGAAGGGGATCCATGGAGTGGTGCCTGCCCCACCCAGAAGGAAAAGTAGTCCCTGCCAGAAGAGAGTGAAACATCATCTTGCTGGTAAGTAAGCAGCATGGTCTGCTGCAGGTAGGTCCACCCAAGCACTTTCACACTTGTTATGAGCCCGGCGCTTCCTGTGCCGGGACGGGTCCATGCTATGAGCCTGGCACCACCGGTGCCAGGACAAGGTCCAAAAGGTCCCAATTGGGACTTGCTGGTGCCGATAGTATATGTTATGAGCCTGCTTCCAAGGATGTTGGGTAGGTCCTGACTCCTTGGAAGCAGTGGTCATGACACCAGTAAAGGCATCCATTGGGCCTTTCTTCCTGTTGCCAGGAGTCTTGGCTCCCTTGCCTGATTTTTGTGTTTCGCCCATAGTGTTATTGTATTATTTGCTGTTATTTTTCCTCAATGGCACGTTATCGGGCTCATCACACTTCCGCATGGTCACAGTTCTATTTCTTATATAATGTTGCTGCAAGGGGCTGGCACAAGGCCCTGAGGTTAAGAGCGATGCTCCCGAGCCATCCTCGGATATGGTGTGCTGGTGCCCGTGTACCACGAGGGGCCTGTGTCCTCCAATGTATTTTAGTTCTAGAGTTTGAAATTTGTGGTAGTGCGTGGCGTGTTGACCCAACCAATATCTTTGGCCACCAATATTTGCCAGGTAATTTTAAACAGGCTCAGTTCCGGTCCGCCCTCCGGGTCAGTATGTACACATATGTAATGGCGCAACTAGAGGACCAACACCAGCGCGCCATCCAAGAATCCCCTTGTGCTGTCGCGTGTTCTCATGCGTATGCATGTACGGGGTTGCACCCAGGGGTCAGGGTGTTTACTGTGGCCTGCCGGGGGCCACGCACAGGGAGGGTCCCCCGGGTACCACACAATCAGTTCTGCCGTATATCCCACGTGGTATGGGGCCAAGCTCCCGCAGGCAACGTGGATCTAGTGGGGCACGCCGCTCCTATGTTATATTTCAAAAGTCAGAGGCTGCCTCAGCGGAGCCCCTCACTGCAAGGGTCTGCCGGTGCGCGCCGCTCGATCGTGTTTGCCGGGGAACATGCCCCCCACACCGCCTCTCTGTCCCGCTTACTTGCTGCTGCAGTGCGTATTTGGTGTCCACCTCAGGCCTCCGTTCTTGCAGCGCCAGGGCGCAGCCGCCCGCTCCACATCACAGGGGGCAGCAGATTCAGGGGCCGGTCCTGGGGCCCAGTGGTGGGAGAGCGCTGCAGCCCGGGTTGCTCCCAGCGGTCCGATAGCCCACCTCCGCTCACCTCCTCTGTCTCCACGCTCCCGCATCGCAGCAAGTATTCAGGCCGGGCGCAGGCTGCAGGGACAGGCCCCTCCCCCTCACGGCCCTCCAACCGTCTGCATCCACGGCTTACGAGTGGTTATGTCTGGTTCTCTCTGCCGGATCGCTTCAGGCGTGTGGGCCGGCTAGTTTTCAGTCAGCCACAACTCCGGCATTTTTGTCCGTTTCTCGTCCAGATTTTCACCGAGTACCCACAGGCACAGGGGCTGTCCGTGCCACTGATTTTAGCTTGTCGGGCGACCCTGAAAAGGATAACATAGCGCAGGACTTTTCAGTGGAGCGGGAGCCCCGAGATCAGGCGGCCATTTCCACAGTGCGCAACAGTGCCCCCCCGATTCAAGTACATTTTTAATAGCACATTCCGCGATCACAGATAAAAAAAACAAAAACAAAAAGATAACAGCCAGGTTGAGAAGATATAAGATACAATACAGACAGTAGTTGTGGACTGCAGCATTTAGAACAATAACCGGGAGAGAATGTGGGATAAAATCAGTGGAAGTTATGGGTTCAGCATCTAGAACTGGGAGCATTGTGACTCTCTGGGATTCAAAAATAGAAATACAAGGACAATGGGCATAGATGGGTGCATCTCCCTGTTCAATGCAGCCTTTTAACGCCAGCCATCCTGGACTTGCTTTCACCGAACAATACTGATTTTCCATACTAATGTTATAGAAAAGCAAGATTATATTAAAGACACGAAGGTGAAGGATTATGCTCTCTTCTTCCCTTAATTCACTTGAACAGCATTAATAAATTAACATTAACATAAAGCATTACAAAAAAGAAAACTACATTTCCCAATAAAAAAGCTTTTGGTAGTCATGTATGATATGCTGTGCTTTTGAACATGTAACATTTTCAAGCAATCTCTTTCCTCTTAATCCATAACCCTAACTGTCTTTCCTTGTCCTTCCTCTTTCTTTGTGTCTCAAACTTTAACTTGCACTGCCTAACCGGTAGATGCTGAAACATAATGAAATCTTTCTCCTGTCTTTTTCAGGATCCCGCAGTCTTAGCTTCTGTTCCTGTCAAATAAATAAACAAAGCTGAGGCTAGCTATGAAAGGGTGGGTAATCACTTGATCATAATTCATCACACCCACATTATTTCATACACATATCATGAATAAAACAACTATAACTCATTCAGCGATTGACAGGGTGAGATAATCCTTTGCCTCTGTGCCTTTAACATAATCTTGACTTTCTATAACGTTAGTATGAAAAATCAGTGTTCTATGTCAAGACCGGAGGCTCGGATTATGCTTGTTCAACGCTTATTCACCACTAACATCGAAGCTTGGTCTATTCTATTGGTCTAAAGTAAAAGTCTGTTAAGTGACTCCTTCAACCAATATGCTGCTTTTAAGATATCCCCCAACCGAGCTCCTGCACTATGTGCTTTAGTGGCCATTGCTCCCCTTATTGAATGAGCTCCATAGGCTTCAATGTCCATGCCTGCCTGGAGCATACACCACTTAACTTACCTAGCTAGGGTTGCCACCGACATTGCAGCATAAGGTTTCCTTAAGGCAATCAACAACTGAGTGACCCCGGCGGTCTAGGCCTATCTGTCATAGCTTCAAAGGACCTCAGACAAATGCTTCTTTTAAAAAAATTCAAAAAATTGTATCGTGTATTGGTTAAACATCAAATCCTTCGGCACAGTTCAATACATATAGAATCACAGAATACGTGCATCACAAAAGAATACCTAACACAATGTGTGCTTACAAAATCTAAAATACAATACATATAATCATGTACAGAATAAAATATTATTATTTACACCATTTACAATCAGATGTCAAATAACAATTTATGAAACCTGGCGTAAAGCCTCTTTCCAAATAAAAAAAGCAGAAGAGGTCACCACAATTGAATTGGCACAGTAGATGTTATTCCAAAATAAATCAGATTCGATAAGCTCCATGTGGGTCAGCATAAAGTATATCCCTTGATGTAGGCATCAGATAGAACTGGACAGCTAGTAAGAATGTGGCAGGAAGTTTAAATAGCCCCATGGTACAGGCGACAGACTCTATCCTCATATACAATCCCATACCAACTACTAATATGTTCTCTATTAGGGAGTTTATTAAACCTCAAATAGACGATAAATCTTTTTAATTGAATACTACAAGGTTTGGTCAGATACGAGCAGTATTGGGAATTAAGCTGAGCAGAAAACTGACTGTAATTTCTTTTTTTAAATGAAGGCTACATAAACTATGATCAGTGTCCCAAACAGCAGTTCTGTTCTTTAACAAGTGATCAACAGTGGGAGAAATAATTAAATCTGCCATCTGTAGTCCAATATTTTTTTTATTGCAATTGGTTTAATTAAACCTTTACAAATCAGAAAGAGAAAAAGCATCACAGACATCAGAGCAAATATAAAAAGGACAATCATTATTAAAAGAAAAAGACACTACTTAATTATAGAGAAAAATCAAAAGAGAATTAAGAAGAGAACAAGAGCTCACTTACATATCTATCATAAAGAGGTGTCATGATCCCCAAAACCCCAGTTGGCAGTATCAGTGGCACCTGGTCTAGGAGGATGGCTCAGTGGCGCAGAAACAGATTGCTGCCAGAGTTTTACGGCAGTTGCCCCTTCCAAAATGGCTCCCGGGATGGGACATCCAGCAGGATCCAACATGGACCCTAGTGGGCCTGCAACACAGAGTGCTTGGTGGTCTAGGGGTGCTCGGTGGGGACCGGGCTATATAAACCCCACCCTGGGCCACACTATCATGATCTCTGCTTCCAAAAGATCAGGACTTGCCCGACTCCCTTGGAAGCAGACCCATAACCCCGGTTCCGAGTGCCAGCCAGTCCCAATTGGGACCTTTTGGACCCTGTCCTGGCGCCAGTGGCACCAGGCTCATAAAGATGCCCAGTCCCAGCGCTGGAAGCGCCGGGCTCATAATGCTTGGGTGGACTTACCTGCAGCAGACCATGCTGCTTACTTACCTGCCAGTTGAACCCCTGATCCTCTTCTGTTTGGGACTACTTTTCCTGTTGGGTGGGGCAGGAGCCGCTCCCTAGGTTCAGAACACTGGAACTCTTCTGGAAAGCAGGAACACTTTTCTTACCTAGGCGTGGCTGTGGAAGGAGACACCTAAGCACTACAGGAGGCTATTTAAACCACACCCGATGGATGAATCTTGCTTTGTGTTATTCTGCATTCTCTGCAGCAGAACGCTCATCGTGTCTTCTGCTTCTGATCCTGGGCCTAAGGGAACAAAGGCTTACCATCCTGGAATCCAGTCTTCAGCAGCACCTGTAAAGACAAAGAAAGAACAGGTTAGCACTACGGTCTTCAGTGGCAGCGCATCTCTTACCTGGTCCATCGGCTGTCACTAACGCCTCGCGCTGCATTCCGGCATCTGAAAGACAAAGGCTTACCTACTCTTCGCATGCTCCGGAGGTCTTCGCACTGCATTCCGGCATCTGAAAGACAAAAGCTTACCAGCTCTTCGCACGCTCCGGAGGCCTTCGGCGCTGCATCCCGCATCTGAAAGACAAAAGAAGGTGCGTTTAAAGACATTGGGCAACTTTATTACTCACGTGCCATTACTCCTTCCCACGCCGAATCCAGTGGGTATTCCAGCACCCTTCAGCTTCTCTAAAGCTCCGAACTTGTACCTGCAAGATAAAAGGGACAGTTAGTGCGCATCGTGAAGCAGGCTACAAGCGCTTACTTACGTGCTTCCAGGCGCTTCTATTCCTCACGCGGGTTCGATCCTCAACTCTCATCAGCCCGCCATCCGCCATCGCCGGAACCCTGCAAAACAAGAGATATCATTACAAAAGACTTTAAAGACATTTGAAGTGCCCAGAACTTACCGTTCGTGCAGTTAACGACGGACAGCAGTCCTCTGAGGTCAAGAGGCCTGCACCCTTATCCAGTGAAGAAACTGGTTACGGCACCCTGCCCCGAGGCAGATGGAGAGCTCGGCGTTCACTTACCTAAGGTGAGGGCGTTAACCTTTGGGGTTCTACAGGAGAAGAGAAAGGGAAGAGGAGAGAGGCACCCAATAACCCCTGTTCATTAATCCCATATTTTCTATCTGCAGACATCTTACTCTTCGAGTCAGACATACAGTGCACAGAGGTCCAGCCCAAAGAGCCAACCGTGTGTTACACATCACCTTTGAAGATACGGCATTCACCCAGTCAAGACCGGCGCCTCTGCGGGAATCAGGTGAGCGTTACAGAACACAAAGCCTACCGCAAAACTCCCACCCAGGCGCTATGGAAACCTCGGATACCGACCAGCTAGTCCAGTTACTTGGGGAACTAAGAGCAGAAGTGCATGCAGCCCGTCAGGAAACGAATGCTCTAAGAAGGGAACTGATTATTTCCAAGGAGCGAACAGACGATCTCGCTAGACAATTGCTACAGTCACAAGCCGGACAAACCCCGTTACCCGCATCAGGGGCAAATCTTCCTTCAACATCCTCTACGAACCCAGTGCAGATCAACCTACCTGGGAATGTACCTCTGGCTCCGCCCGAACGATTTTCTGGTGACCCAAAGAGGTTTGCAGTATTTATTAATCAGTGCCGGTTGCACTTCTTATGCCGGCCAGCAGCCTTTCCAACTGATCAAGCTAAGGTAGCTTTCGTGCTTTCGTACCTTAGTGGCAATGCGGCAGACTGGTCGATCCCTCTAGTTAATCAAGATGATCCGGTTCTCCATGATTTTCAAGCTTTTCAGCTCAGCATGGAAAAACTGTTTGCAAGACATTCACAGGGGCAGGCCTTGGACAATGAGCTCCTTTCATTGCGACAGGGTAATCAAGACCTTTTGGCTTATATTGCGTCTTTCAACAGACTGATAGTGGAAACTCGATGGCCTGAGGACAAAAGGATTACGCTGTTTTATAGAGGTCTACATGGAGAGCTCAAAGATGTGTTAGCCCAAGTAGTGAATCCCCCAGAAGACTGTTCGGACTATATTGACTTAGTCGTTCAAATTGACCACAGACTGCAGAACAGGAAGGCCGATCGTTCCAAGTTTGATGCTCGAGTATTTTCCAAACCACCAACTCCTACCAAAGGAGTAGACTCCGGGGAACCCATGCAAATAGGGGGCCTGAAAGGACCACTAACACAAAAGGAGCGGGAAAGGAGAAAACAGCTGCAATTATGCCTCTATTGCGGAAACTCGGGGCACTTTCTTCGAGACTGTCCGGTGAAACCAGCCAAGAAGGCAGTAGGAGCTGCAGTTACCAGGGTCACAAACTCTGAGCAGGGAAACGACCTCGCCCGACAAGAATAGAGGTCCTCTTGCCGAGCGTTAAAACCAGTTCAGTGACCTCGCATTTCGTGATACCTATGTCCTCATTAGCCCTGAACATCCGGATCGATTACATGCGATTGAAGCTTACGTCGACAGCGGTGCCATCGGCAATTATGTGGATCATGAAATGGTTTTGAGGATGAATCTGACTCTTTGTCCAAAGGCTGTAAAGGACGTCATTACTACGGTGGATGGTACGGAGATAGCCTCCGGACCAGTAACGCATACCACCCAAGAAGTGACGCTAGTAAGTCAAGATGGACACCATGAGAAGATCGTGTTCGATGTGATCAAGGCCCCTCAGTTCCAGATTATTCTAGGAATTCCTTGGTTAGAGAAGCACAATCCTCAGATCGATTGGCGAGCAAGAACGGTTCAGTTTCCAGAATGTGTCTCTACTTGTCACCCGCGACCTGGTGTTGCACTGGCAGCAATTTCCTCGGAGGCTCCCCAGTTACCTCCTGAATACCTAGAATTCCAAGATTTTTTCCGGAAGGATCAGGCTAACTCTCTACCTCCTCATAGGTCTTATGACTGCCAGATAGACCTGATACCTGGATCTACTCCTCCTTGTAGTAGAATTTATGCCCTCACCGAGCCTGAGAATCTTCACCTCCGACAATACCTGGATCAATACCTAGCGAATGGGTTTATTCGTCCTTCCAAGTCCCCTGCTTCCTCAGCTTTGTTCTTCGTTCCAAAAAAAGAAGGGGACCTTAGAACTTGCATAGATTATCGCGCCCTGAACCAGATCACTGTTAAGAATAGATATCCGTTACCTTTGATCCCTGAACTCCTGGATCAAGTCAGAAAAGCATGCATATATACAAAGCTGGATCTTAGAGGAGCCTACCACTTGGTACGAGTAAAAGAGGGCGATGAATGGAAGTCGGCCTTCCGCACCAAGTATGGGCTATTTGAATATCAGGTCATGCCCTTCGGACTTTGCAATGCCCCGGCCGCCTTTCAATAATTTATGAACGATGTCCTCAGAGAGCTCATAGATGTGTGTGTTGTTGTTTACATTGACGACATCCTCGTTTATTCTTCATCGGAAACTGAACATCGGAAACACGTGAAAATGGTCCTCGAGAGATTGCGACAACACAAACTTTTCGCTAAGTTGGAAAAATGTGTTTTCAACGTGACTGAAGTTGAATTCTTGGGATTCATATTATCACCTAGCGGAGTGCGTATGGATTCAAAGAAGGTCGATGCAATTCTCAAATGGCCATCGCCATCCTCCGTAAAAGGTGTTCAAAGCATGTTAGGCTTCGCTAACTTTTACCGCAGGTTTATCCCCGAATTCTCTCGAATAGTCCAGCCCATCACCGCCTTGTTAAAGAAAAACAAACGTTTTGAATGGTCTACCGAGGCAGAACAAGCTTTCCAGAATTTGAAGACTAGATTTATCTCTGCACCGATCTTAAAACATCCTCGCCCAGAACTCCCCTACATCGTTGCAACTGATGCTTCGAGCCTTGCCATGGGGGCAGTTCTATCACAAAAGGACCCAGTAACCAATCAGTTGCATCCCGTGGCATTTTGGTCCCGCAAATTCTCGCCTCCTGAAATCAATTACACTATTACTGATAAGGAACTTCTAGCTATCAATTCCGCCTTTAAGGCTTGGCGGCATTATCTTCTGGGGGCCCGACACACCGTTACTGTGATTACAGATCACCGAAACCTGCAATATTTGAAAACCGCAAAAGCTCAATCCTCTAGGCAACTCCGTTGGGCACTATTCTTTGCCGAGTTTGACTTCATAATTACCTATCGACCTGGTACAAAAAACGGTAAAGCTGATGCCCTTTCTCGGATGGGAGTGGAAGAACATTTGATCAATCCTAAACCTGTACCTATCATTCCCGAACAAAGAATTCTAGGTGTAATCGCCACACAATCCATAGAGGAAGTTAAGGATAAAGCCAGGCTACTGGTAACTCCAGCAGACATACAGAATTGGCATCTGCAGGGAAAGGACTTTACGGTGAAGGATAACCTATTATATTTCCAAGAACGGTTATACCTGCCCAGCACAGATTTACAGAAAAAGGTAATCTCTTGTTATCACGATTCTTTAATGGAAGGACATCCCGGTATGACCAAGACCTCTGAAAAGATCAAGCGCTACTTCTGGTGGCCGTCTTGGAAAAAAGATATCAGAGACTTTATAATGTCCTGTGGAGTATGCGCCCAAAACAAGAGTCAAAAGGAAAAACCAGCCGGCCTCTTACGCCCTATTGACATCCCGCCTCGCCCTTGGCATACGCTTTCTATGGACTTCATCACCGATCTACCTCCATGCTCCGGATACAATACGATCCTAGTAATCGTGGACCTATTCTCCAAGATGGCGCATTTCATTACACTCAAAGGCTTACCAACAGCAGCAACTCTGGCCCGAGAATTTCTCGAAAACATCGTCCGACTGCACGGTTTTCCTTCAGTTCTAATTTCGGATCGAGGTAGTCAATTTATTTCTCATTTTTGGCGAAGTTGCTGTCGGTCGGCTCAAATTGATGTGAGACTTTCGACCAGCCACCACCCTCAAACCGACGGACAAACTCTGGAACAGTATTTGCGCTGCATGCTACAACAAACTGAAAAAACTTGGAAAGATATCCTTTGGATAGCCGAATATGCCTACAATAACTCTGTCCACTCGGGAACTGGGAAGACCCCGTTTTTTCTTTTATACGGTAGTCACCCTCGAACCTCGGAGTTGGATCCACTCCAAGATCTTGGAACACCAGCAGTAGATCACCTGCATTCTACAATCACCCAAGCCTTTAAGGAAGCCGTTTCTCACCTTCAAAGGGCTAAAGAACAATACAAGAAAGGAGCAGACCAACATCGGAAGGAAGCCCCCCAATATCAAGTAGGAGATCAAGTCTGGTTATCCACCAAATATCTACCTCTAAAAGGACCACGCACATTTAACCCAAGATACCTTGGTCCCTATTCCATCACTACCATAGTAAATCCAGTAGCGTTCAAGTTGGACTTGCCCCCTCACATGAAGATACATCCGGTCTTCCACGTCTCTCTATTAAAACCCGTGCAACCTCAAACCCGACTAACTACATCTACAAAACCTATTATAGTTGATGGAGAACTCGAGTTTGAAGTCAAAAGCATCCTGGATTCCAAGATCTCCAAATCTAAACTATTTTACCTGATTGACTGGAAAGGCTACGGTCCCCAAGAAAGATCCTGGGAACCTGCAGAATATGTCCACGTGCCTCGTCTAATCAAAAGATTTCATCAAACATTTCCTAACAAGCCCAAACCCCCGGAGAAGCCCGGTTTGGGAGGGGCCTTGAGGGGGGGTGCTGTCATGATCTCTGCTTCCAAAAGATCAGGACTTGCCCGACTCCCTTGGAAGCAGACCCATAACCCCAGTTCCGAGTGCCAGCCAGTCCCAATTGGGACCTTTTGGACCCTGTCCTGGCGCCAGTGGCACCAGGCTCATAAAGATGCCCAGTCCCAGCGCTGGAAGCGCCGGGCTCATAATGCTTGGGTGGACTTACCTGCAGCAGACCATGCTGCTTACTTACCTGCCAGTTGAACCCCTGATCCTCTTCTGTTTGGGACTACTTTTCCTGTTGGGTGGGGCAGGAGCCACTCCCTAGGTTCAGAACACTGGAACTCTTCTGGAAAGCAGGAACTCTTTTCTTACCTAGGCGTGGCTGTGGAAGAAGACACCTAAGCACTACAGGATGCTATTTAAACCACACCCGATGGATGAATCTTGCTTTGTGTTATTCTGCATTCTCTGCAGCAGAACGCTCATCGTGTCTTCTGCTTCTGATCCTGGGCCTAAGGGAACAAAGGCTTACCATCCTGGAATCCAGTGTTCAGCAGCACCTGTAAAGACAAAGAAAGAACAGGTTAGCACTATGGTCTTCAGTGGCAGCGCATCTCTTACCTGGTCCATCGGCTGTCACCAACGCCTCGCGCTGCATTCCGGCATCTGAAAGACAAAGGCTTACCTACTCTTCGCATGCTCCGGAGGTCTTCGCACTGCATTCCGGCATCTGAAAGACAAAAGCTTACCAGCTCTTCGCACGCTCCAGAGGCCTTCGGCGCTGCATCCCGCATCTGAAAGACAAAAGAAGGTGCGTTTAAAGACATTGGGCAACTTTATTACTCACGTGCCATTACTCCTTCCCACACCGAATCCAGTGGGTATTCCAGCACCCTTCAGCTTCTCTAAAGCTCCGAACTTGTACCTGCAAGATAAAAGGGACAGTTAGTGCGCATCGTGAAGCAGGCTACAAGCGCTTACTTGCGTGCTTCCAGGCGCTTCTATTCCTCACGCGGGTTCGATCCTCAACTCTCATCAGCCCGCCATCGCCGGAACCCTGCAAAACAAGAGATATCATTACAAAAGACTTTTAAGACATTTGAAGTGCCCAGAACTTACCGTTCGTGCAGTTAACGACGGACAGCAGTCCTCTGAGGTCAAGAGGCCTGCACCCTTATCCAGTGAAGAAACTGGTTACGGCACCCTGCCCCGAGGCAGATGGAGAGCTCGGCGTTCACTTACCTAAGGTGAGGGCGTTAACCTTTGGGGTTCTACAGGAGAAGAGAAAGGGAAGAGGAGAGAGGCACCCAATAACCCCAGTTCATTAATCCCATATTTTCTATCTGCAGACATCTTACTCTTCGAGTCAGACATACAGTGCACAGAGGTCCAGCCCAAAGAGCCAACCGTGTGTTACACATCACCTTTGAAGATACGGCATTCACCCAGTCAAGACCGGAGCCTCTGCGGGAATCAGGTGAGCGTTACACACACACAGCACTTAGCGTTTTCTCTGGCTGGGAAGCAGAGTGACGTTTGCCTGTCATGATCCGTCTGAAACGTTCCCTGCAAGAATCCAGCACTTTATATAAGCTTTAGACTTACCTGATACTCACCGGAACTCCCCGGGAATAGCTCCGCCATCACGGGATCCAGCAGCTGATGTCACTCGTCAGCTCCACCTGCACCACGGGATCCAGCACTTGCTTCCGTTCGTCTGCACACCAGTACACCGGCAGCTCCTGCAAAGACAAAGAATACGGGGGGGAGCCAAGGACAATCCACACCTCACACACCCCCTTATTGTACTTACTTCGGTCTGCTCCTCCCACGGAGCGGGCTCCGCGGCTATCTTTGTGTGCTACAGCTGCAGGCATCCAGCCTACAGGCATTCAGCACAACTGAAAGACAGCAAGAACAGGAGTTAAACCGCAATAGCAAGAGACATTTATTCGGACAACAGCAGAAAGCGTGCATCTGACTACAAGAAGGCATGCGGGCACTACGCTTTCAGCATCATCACTGGTGCCATAGAGGCACTTACCAGCATGGATCTGCGCCCTCTAACAAGAAGACGTTTCTCAAGGTGGACAGGTGCGCCGCAGCTGGCCTAGGCCGCCATGACCCAGTGAAGGAACTGGGTTACTGCAGAGCTGCCGTGACCCAGTGAAGGAACTGGGGTACGACTGCAGAGAAGCATTGATGGACTATGCCTATAACATACCCATAGGTTCCCAAGTGATCCCGCAACATAGAGTGACACGGAACCTTACCCATAAATCCAGACCACTCCCCACTCTCTGTTCACTGGGTGACAAAACCTGCAGTGAGCAGAGTGGGGGGAGTGTTTTGGTCAAGCTACAAGGACCAGTGTTCGCCGACAGACCGGACCAGACACTCCTGCAGGGCCCCAGAGGTAAGCGTTACAATAGGATAATAAAAATAATAATAAAAGTAGAAATTCCAACCAAGGCAATAAAACAGCAAAACTTTGCCAATTCCGAGTACAGTTCAATCAATTCATTTTTACTTTTGACACATCATACAAACTTATCTAGTGGGCCAATAATTAATCATAAGCAAGTCCTTCAAAAATACCCTCAGTAACAGAGATACTACAGTTTCAAACTCTTGATAAAGCCGGATAAAGCCGAACCCTCATGTGTATTGCGAATGTTAAGACATCGCTGCCAGGCTAACTGTTCATTAAAGCACAAAGAATTCACGTTTAGAGGTGCAAGGTATTTCACTCTAAGGGCATGTAATGGGTTACATTCCAAGACCAGGTGCCTTAGAGTCTCTAATTTCCCCATAAAGAACTGACATCTGGTGGCATTGATCGTAATTTGCAACCTCCTTAATTGGATTTCAATAGTCGGAGGGAGATTCCATCGTGGCCTAAGCAATGTTCCCCAATAAGATTTATTCGGGAACTGAGCCAGAATCCTAGATAATGAGCCTCTGCGTCTATGTTCATGAATCAGATGGTTAAGAGAGGGATAGGAATGGAAGGCATCAATAGTCTGGATCCAATCAGAATGAAATAAGGCCTTTTTGTCCCTCATTGGATTGCAGACCAAAGTCTCCAGCTTCATACCAATATTACAAAGGATAAGCTCAGATCTCTCTCTTAAAGAAGTTAGCACAGTACAGTGAGTAACATGTCTACCCATTAGTTGGTACAGATTATTAGGGGTGAGGGCCATAATTTTCGAAAATAAAGTCAAAGAAGCCCACTGTACCCTTACCCAGAGAGATGTAGTACCCAGCTCAAATCATATAGCTGGTAACGGGACAAAGTTAGGAAGGTCAAGGATTCTACGCCACAATCGGCCCTCAATTTTATTCAGAATTTTATGCATTCTGTCCGATTTCAATTCCAAGCCAGTGGTCAATTTCGGTATGATTGTCCTCTCAAAAAACATTAGAGCAGGTTTGAGGGAAAATCTACTGAACTTACAGTCGATCTTAATCATCTGTGCTTCCAAAAGCTTGGCCTTATGGAGCAAAACCTCAGTGGCTATGTTGGACCCTTGATAGGCAGCAAAGTTAAAGCCCAGATATCTGGTAGTCTCAGATAGTTTCAGGGGGATTCCACCGACAGTGCTAACGTACCCAGTGGTCTTCACCTTTGCTTTTCTGTAGAAAAGGATCTAAGTTTTATTAGGGTTAATAATGAGCCCATTCAATTTAGCATAGCTCTCAAAGTTTTTTCATGACCTCTGCAGTACAACCCTACTTAGGTCGAAAAGCAGAAGGTCGTCTGCATACGCGAGACAGATGATTTTTGCCTGGCCCACCTCTGGTGCAATTAACCCTTCCTCCCAAGGGACAATGCAACATCAGAGAAATATTGGTTGAACAGATTTGCAGATTACTTTCTGCAACCAATGGTCAGAGTGATGCCTTCATTTGTTAAAGACACTACCCAAATAATAAGAGAAGTCGAGGGTAGACCATTCAATACAACAGAAGAGATTTTGATATGTCTTGATGTGGTGGCATTGTACACCAGTATATCGCAGAGAGCGTCATTAGATGTATTGGAGGAGAGTTTACTCATGGAGAGTAGAAATAGCAAAACTCTAACTTCGTTTATCCTGTGGTGTGCTGAAATAGCACTTATGGAAAATGATTTCCATTTCAATGGGTGCTATTAAAAGTAGATAGAGGGTACAGCGATGGGGGTTACTCTATCCCAGAGCCTCGCAAATCTTTCCATGGAGGCATTCGAGAAAAGCGTCATGTATGCAGCTATAAATCCTTTCAAAAAGAACATCCAACTATAGAAGAGATACGTTCTTCTAATCTGGAGAGGTGAGGAGAGCGAAGCTTACCTGTTTTTTGAATGGCTAAATGGACAAGATCAGCATCTTAATTTCACTCAAAACTTTAGTAGGGAAGAAGCGAATTACTTAGATATAACAATCAAAGTGAACAAAAACAAGGGAGAGCTCTGCGTGACACCGTATAAAAAACCAACAGACCAAAATGCATTATTGCATTACACCAGCTTTCACCCAAGCCATACGTGTGACAACCTGCCCTTTGGGCAATTCTTACGGCTCAAAAAGAATAGCACCAACAGAGAAGACTACAGAGAAGGAGCCAAGAGATTAAGAGCGAATCTACACGAAAGAGGCTATCCAGCAAATCTGACCAAAAGAGCGATGAAAAGAGTGGATAACAACCACTGGTGTTTGTGAATACTTATAGTAATTTATCAAATCGAAATCAGCAAAATCATACACTGAAACTGGAAGATCCTGGAAAAAGGAAAGAGCCCTATAGAAAGACCAATAATCGCTTTTCGAAGGAGTAGGACAGTAAAAGACCAGGTCATGCGGAATGATATTATGAAACAAATAAAAGCTCAACCTACCTTGACAGAAACATGGGGAATGCAGGCACCTGTGGTAGTTGTTTGTGTTGTCAACAAACAAAGAAAACCACAGAAATAGATCTAGGCCTCCATAGTGGATGGAGACAGAAGGTGTTAAACTGAAACTCAAAATCTGTACTATATGTGATCTGGTGCCCTTGTAAAAAAATCTCTATAGGTAAGACAGAAAGAAAAATAAAGATTTGGATAACGGAACTCAAAAGTTGTATAAAAAATAGAGTCCACTCGGCCCCCCTGGTGGGACATTTTATTGAAAAAATACACAAAGCAGAGGAACACAGACGGTCCGTAGTTTACCAGGTTAAAATGAGCAATGACATCAATATGGACAGGAAGAGACTCTTGTTAAAAGACAAAGAACTTATATTCCTGACAGTTTAGAACTGGGACTGAATGAAAGGGAAGAATGACAAGACTGTATAGATTCCGCCAACATCTAAAACTCTGGATGGCATAAAGAATTGACCATCTTAGTAGCAGAAAGAAGATACATATATAATAACTGGCTACCACTGGCGTAATACCAGCGATATCCCGCTTCCCTTGGTCTAATATAGAAATTGACATTCACCTTGAAATGAGTGTGATCCAACTGGGAAAACAATTGATGTGACCCTAAATATCTCTATGAAACATATAGAACTCCGGAATATGGCATAAACAATGGATCTCTCTAAAGGCTGAAACTAAATGTAAATTAAGGGTGAAAGGACATGAGTCAGTGAACCCTAGAAAATGAGAGAAATTACCTTGAGTGAAAAAGAGTGAAGTAGGTGATTAATCCAGGCTCCACCCTATTAGATGAAGGAGCCACATATACAAAGTATGGAGATAGCTGACTGCCGTCACAAAAAACGGAGAAACCGTGGAAGACACAGGATTGAGAGTGCGAGTAACGCATGTTTGAGCAGATTTGAGTAAAGGACCTTGGATTGAGGTCCCGCGACGTGATGACGTGAAAGAATGACGAGTAGACCAGCGCGACATAAAAAGAGACTCAGTAACAACATGGACTACGAGAGAAGGACCCAGCCTGCAGACGTGCAGAGTGACGAGACGGTGAGAGAGCTAGGTTCTCCAGCGGCGTGAGAGCGGTGGTCGGCCCCTGCGTAATGGATCAGCTGTTTTGCGACCTTACGGTGAGCGAATAGAGGTAGTATGAAAGCTTGAACACGAAGCTGAACAAAGGAATCACGCTTGTATGTTTTTCTACCTAGGCCTGCCCACTCCACAGATTAAATTGAAACTTGAACCCGATGAAAGAAAACGGGGACCTTAGAAATTTCTGCATCCACAAAGGTATCCAGTCATATTTAAATCCCACACAACCTAATAGAAAAGGAATAGGAAGGGAGTAAAAGAAGGGTAAAGATCAAAAGGTAATAGGATAACGCCATTCTCTGTCCTCCCATTTATGACAGCCCAGTGTGCAGAAAGAGATCATCTTAAGGAAGGAGTCATGGGGATCTAAGTGTTGAAATCTGGGTGAGCGAGATCAGGCATATAGGTAAGATAATTAAAGATACTGATATGCATATTTCCCAAGGGAATGAAAGTGAACAACAAGAGTTTTACAAGTGGTCGGTTTTGAATAAAACAGAAGAAATCTTCTTACCTAGGGTGTGCAGGAGTACGAAGAGTGTTTCAACGCTACTGACACCAATCTAACCTAGAGATGTACGCACCATATTAAAGCTGGAGAAGACACATAACACATATGTAGGATTAATAAGGTAAAGAATGTGATGCTACTAACGATGCTTCTAATATAATCCCAACTCCCAAGGTGGCGATTGTAGAGAGGTAATTGACAATGGCTTGAAGAGAAGGCTGATATAAAAAGACAAAAAATTTGAAAACTTCTAAATGCGAAACCTGTTTCCCAATATAAATGAGGAATGCTAACGGAAAATGCAAGGAAGAAGGTCTTAATGATTTGTCCTCTTCCATGGTGATTAATACACCTTTTGTTTGAAGTAATAAAACTACAATCAGGCTGGTTGATTAATAAAACCATTTCTGTATACTTGCTTCCCACAGATATCCTTTTGGTGTTCTGGCCCAGACAAAATACAGAAGAGAGTTGAACATAAGATCACTCATCAAAAAGTGCAAGAAGACCATAATAGCATATGCATAGCAAGCTGTTGCAGTATATATCCCTGAAGAATTTCCTAGTGAATTGTGTTAAACAACAAGGAAAGAAACATGTTGGCTGTGTTGTGATTGTTGAATGAATGAGTGACAGGTGTACGAATGATCAGAAGGGGTTGGGAATATTGTGTTTTCCTATCAATGAAGATAGGCGTCGACAAAAGATCACCAATGAAAACTTGTTCTATATAAAAATGTAGCACCAAAGAACCAATGTACTAGCCTGTTTATGGGACAAAATTGTCCAAGCAAAAATAATGCTTAGAATCCAGCTTAAAAGATGATAAACAATGTATTTTATTGAGATGTATTTTACAAAATGAAAATAAATTGATATTTTTGATAATTATGTTGATTAGTATGTTGAAATGTAATAGATAATCAAACATACGACTGGGCTGAAGCAACAAGGTGCTTGAGAAGCAAGGGACTCTTTAAACAAACGTGTGGTATTGTTATGAGTTAAAGAGGGCTGTTTAAAGTGGCCCAGATAAAAATCTCCTCAAGTCTCATCTGAGGTTTTTGAGTTGAACAGCCAGGGGGCCAGAACAAAACTCTGTATGACAAGATTGAACTCTTCGGGTAACATCGCTCCATTGGCTAAGGTGAACTTGTATTCCACAATTCTCATAGACCCCACTGATAAGTTTCAAGAGCCCCCCTGGCAGCCCCCACTTAGCCAGTTTGGCCCATAGTCTTCCTCTATCCACACAGTTGAATGCGGCATAGTGATCAGTCGAGGCCATATAAGTGCAGCCCTTCGGTGACCTCGAAGCCTCTTCCTGGACGCACTTGAGGACAAGCACGTTAATATTGGTTGAGTGACCCTTCCTAAATCCAGTCTGAAATTGTTCAAGCGGATGTACCAATCGGGTCCAGTCTTCCAAGAGTGAGAGCAGGAAGGCCGAAAAGATCTTGCAGACAGTGTCAATTAGTGAAATAGGCAGATAGTTGGTTGGGTCCGACCTGCTCCCACACTTGAAGATGAGTACCACATGAGCGGTACTCCAGGAGTCTGGCGTCACTCCAGTGGAAAGTATGTCCTTAAATTCCAAGTATAATAGATTTGGCCAGGTATTTGGATCTTCCTTAAAAGTGTTATTAGTGAGGCCATTAAGCCCCGGCGTGCTAGATCTTTTACATTTAGAAATCAAGCAGTAGATGACATTAATGTCCAACTGGGATACCAGGAGGGGTGGTCGACTGACTCGGCTACTTCCTCAGATACAATAGTAGGTTGCCCAAACCTTTTCTAAAAAAGCTGTACCCATTCTTGTTCCGCAATTGAGTTCAGTTGGGAGACTACATAATTTGGGTCCTGCCCATTTACTAAATGTGAAAATGCGCTTACCTCAGCATTTATCAAGATCCAACAACATCATTTCAGCATCTCGGTGTAAGAGATTGTGCTTCTGCGACTTACATAAGTTTTTATATGACTGCTTGATCTGCCTTGACAAATCATATTGGGAGTTCCCGTCTAAGTTAGTACGATGAACAGCTTTCAATTCCCTCCTCATGGTGTTTTTTGCAACAGCCAGCTCCTCTTTATAGCAGTGGGTATGGCTAGCGGGTCCCTTCCCTCTACTGCTAGTCCCAGTTGAAAACCCAGAGACAAGACAGCCAATAAGTGATAAGCCAATTCACTCGCATTAAAGCTATTTCATTTCCAGTCTAGAGTGGATAGGCTGAGAACGTCCCTTTGTTTTTGGTTCAGGCAACCGATATTAGTATCAGTCCATTTTACTGAATTCCCAGCTACACTGGCAACAACCCGGGGTTGCAGGCAAGATTCCCTGGAGTTCATTATCCAATCAAAAGTTTCAGTTATGATGCAATGGTCACTCCAGTTATTTGCCAACACATCAAAAGATGTACAACAATTCATTAAACACGGATCTAAATAGATATAGACTAGACGAGAGGAGCTAATGCCCCTATGCCAAGTATGCCATTCCGATTCAAGGAGATGGTCAGATTTCTTCCCCACGAATGGCTGAAGGCCTCTTCCACCTAGGCCCACCAGCCAAGTTTGCCCCAGCTGTCTCTTCTCGGTTAGGCCAACGGTGATCCCATCTAGATCCCAAGGGGAGTGTTGGAAATGACATTCTGCATTCAGATCTCCCACCAATGTAGTTCTCCCATTCATGAACCTCCCAGCCCAGTCATCAATAGTATGACATACCTTCTCCACAAACCCATTCACCAGACCAATGCCCTTGTGCCAATAGATATTAATAAAGGTTAACCTTACCATCCACAGATGAGAAATCAACCCCCAGTACTCCAAATGGCAGATTGTCAATTATTAGACCACTCAGACCCAAGGAATTATCCATCGCGATAAGCAGACCCCCTGATGGCCTGCCCCCTGTGCTTTCTTTGGCCAATTGTGCAAAAATACTATAACCATCCAAGATAGGTATAGAGGTCAACCAATTTTCTTGTAGGCATATACAATTGGCTGATCTCAAATTAGCCAAACAGAGCGAAGAAAAGATGGATGTTTCCCCGAGTGTTCCATGATTTTAAACACAACCGCACATATCCCCATGTGGTACCCACACATCCTAAGATTCTACGGGACCAGTTTCTACCACAATGAGGAGATTATGGTAGCCCAATCAATATCTTTCCCTCCACAGTTCCCAGTTCCAGAGCCCTCCTTGTCAGCATCTGCTTGTAAGTGTACAGGGTTTTGCTTATCCCATTTAGGACAGGAACCCCCTTTGTCCCCATCCAGTAGCTCCACTGCAAACCCAAGGTTTAGTAAACCTTCACCTTGAGTAAGAATCAACTCCTTAACTAGTGGAGAGTTTAAGTGGAGAGTTTAAGTAGAGAGTACAGATGTCAAGATGGTCCTTCTCAGGAAAGGCCACTCTCTCAATGTCAACCAATGCTATCAATGCCAGGGGAGCAATTTGGGAGAAAATGGATAAAATGTTTGTGCGATTGAGGCATACCTGGTAGTTAGGGCCCAACATACAGGTCATTTTAACTTGATGGAGTCCCTGTTTGACACATTTATCCATCAACCTCCGACTCATTGCTCCCCTTGATTTTAAACTCTGTGGGTCTGTCATACGTGGATTTAATGGATTCATAGGGGGCCCACCCACATTTGGTACACTGTTCTTTGGGGGTGTCCCTCTGGACATAGGTAGTGGGGTAGTATAATCTCTGTAGCAAGTAATTCATCCCAGAGGCTACTCTCTGGTAATTAGACCATGGTGGAATATCTGCTAACTCCTCTAATACCCTAGTAAAAATGTATCCCTTGGGTCATAATCGACCCCCCCCCCCTCCACCCATTGATCCAGTACAAGAAGAACAAGCCCTGCTGATACTCATATTCATGGAAACCTTAGGCGGAGGGCAGAAGCCAAGTGAGTTACACCAGGGTCAACAGCACCTTAACGCCCCATAAGATTGTGATCAAGTTCCATACTAGTGGTGGCAGTCTTAATAAAGTAGTGATCCATAACCTGCTGTCCTGAGACGGGTCTAAAGCCCAAACTGGGTCTCGGAGTCTTATGTTGTACCGGAAGTTTATGAATTACACCCTTAGCTGCAGCCACGTTACCAGAGGTGTGAATATCTGCATAAGCAGTCAAAGAGAAAGGAGGGGGGCCAGGGTTAAATTGATCATCTGGGTTAAGCATTAGATGTGGAACTGGCAGGGCTAAACCCCTAACTTGGCCCTCCCCCTGACCCATCAACAGTTCATGGGAGGGAGCTTGTGAGAATTTACACAGAGAGGGCGATACAGGCGGGGGGGCCTATCAAGCCCCTTTCCATCAAGCCCAACAAATCTGGGCCCCCCGTCACCTTCTCAGGTGAAGGTATACTACCACCTGTAGCCAATAAGGTTTCCCTTGCTAATGGTATTTGTCCGGCTTGGCATCGTAGTCCAAACCTCATTCTGTTGGATAGAAGTCGCTCAAGCAGTCCAGCAGTTTGTAGGAAGCCCCACCGGTCGCAGGTCAAAGGGTGGGGCCAAACGGCATCACCCGCAGTCCCTAGGCACACGATAGATAGAAAAGCTTGGGCCTCCCACCAATCAGTGGTCCGATTTGATTTAAAGAGATATTCAAAATCAAGGAACAGTAATAGAAGGTCTTTTAGTTTACTGCTTACAAAGGGTCTCAGTGTTGCATTGGGGCGGGATCAAAGGGAGAATGGCAACAGTCTCCCACACCGACACACTTGCCCAGATCTAATCAGAAGCAACCGTTGTCCCCAATTTACGTGCTTCACTTCTGGCTTCCCGCACACAATAAGGGGCAATGCGGCAAATTTCCTATTCAATGAATAATGAGCGAGCATTCTTACCATAGTGCCACCAAGTGCTAATGCAGCATGTAATTCAAACTTGTGCCTTCGCGACCGGCTACAGTTACCCATCTTATTTAGACTGCTTGCCGGGTCCAAATATTGTTGCGAGGGAGCCGCTGAGTAGGTTGTGGGCAAGACCAGCCGTCTTGCCTCTATTGCCCCTGAAGGACCACTTCTCCAGCATGGGGTCTGGCATGGATTCACATGCTCATGAATATTCCCTGTCGTCAGGCTGGGAATCCTGTGTATAGAAAAAATCAGTTTCAGTTTCGTTTCTGAACTGTCTTTCTCCTAATAACCAATCACTGGTCTCTGGGTCATACTGCCCCCAGCAAAAACAAGAGTCTTCCAGGCCTGGAGACCCAAGCTACTCCTCACTGATGACGCCCAACAAGGCTGAAACATGTCTGGGGATGCTTGTGGTCTCGTGCAGAAGGGATGTGACCTAGCAGTTCGGGCTGGACTGCCCCTTTTGGGGTAGGACCAAGCCTGATTTGCATATGGTTTTTCCCCTTCTGTAATGGCTTGGCAGACTGAAAAAACGAGGGTCTGGAGTGTTGCCCAGAGCTTTGCCTGTGGTTATGATTTATTCAAAGCCTTCCAGCCATCACCTTTTCGTTATGTTAAAGTCACCCCGAGTGGGACGGGTATACCCAGACGTGGGTCCCGAGTCTGCCGGGCCTAGAGACCCAAGCTTCTCCTCACTGATGACGCCCAACAAGGCTGAAACATGTCTGGGGATGCTTGTGGTCTCGTGCAGAAGGGATGTGGTCTAGCAGTTCGGGCTGGACTGCCCCTTTTGGGGGTAGGACCAAGCCTAATTTGCATATGGGTTTTCCCCTTCTGTAATGACTTGGCAGACTGAAAAACAATGGTCTGGAGTGTTGCCCAGAGCTTTGCCTGTGGTTATGATTTATTCAAAACCTTCCAGCCATCAGCTTTTTGTTTTGTCATACTGCCCCCAGCCAATGACTGCCCTCTACCTAAGCCCCGCCTCTGGTAGCCATCTTCAGATTTTTACCGCACGTTCAAGTGTTGGGAGTCCTCGTGCTATAGCTCTCGAGCTTTTACTGCGTTTTGCGATTTTTCAAAGAGTTTAATCTCATTTTTTCGGTCAATCGAGCCTCAAGCTCCACCGTTTCTACTTCCGATCAACGGGGACCCGTTTAGGAATTTTCTATGCCCCTCAAGGGTGAAGTTTCGTCAAGTTCCACTTCTTGGAGGATTCCAGAAGATCTGAGGCCTACTCTGCGTGGACATAGACCAGGACAAAGGAAGCACGACGCCCGGATCCAAGCTGTTCAGGAACTGCCCTGGATAAAGATTGCAGAATGTCTTCAAGGAGGACGAGCATTCTAGATGCCTTTACTGCCTTCACGAAGACAAAACGCACGTGGAGAAGGATTGTGCGTTTTGCAAGAACATGTCGGAGCAGACCATGAAGGATCGGCGTATCCGCCTCACCAACTGGCTGGAAGGGAAGAGCCCAGCAGCAGGTGTGAAGAAGAAGAGGTCCGAGCGGTCTTTGAGGGCGCTCCGGCGACGGGGGCCCAACAGAAGGCAAAGCACCACGAGTCCGCGGGCACCAGGAGTGCCGAACGGTCGGGCTCCTCGGCTGCCAGGCAGGGCTCTTTTTCACCGACGCCATCAACCACCATCAACCACGAGCCAACGCTCTGGCTCGGGGAAGAGGAAATCGGAGAACCCGGGGAAACTTCAGGAGAAGCCCCGGTCGATCCCGACAGAGACAGCTGAGGGGGAGCGAGGCGGTGACCCTCCGCCTAAGGTGAAGGCCTCAAGTGCGCCCAAGGTCGTGAAGGGCTTGATTCACCCGGCTAAGGCCTCTATCGAAGGAGTCGTGGCGGCCCTGGCGAAGCCTGTGGAGGCTACCCCAGTGGAGGCGACCTCGGGGCCCAGAGTTTCCCTGCCACAGCACAGGGAATCCTCTTTCCAACCCATCGATAAGACCCCTGTGAGAACCCCGGCAGAAAAAGAGGGGGGGGGTGGTGGCCATCGCGGACACGGATACAGCCTCTGAAGAGGAGCTGGCTGGAGTCGTGAAGATCCTGAACAAAAAGTTCGAGGAGGTCCAGTCCCACGGGAGAGATCCCGATGAGGTGGACAAAGAGAGCGACGGTGGTGCCGATGAGGTTCCTGTGGAGGCGGAGGATTCCACTCCCCAACCGTCGCATCCATCGCAGCCGGTGCCTGGACCACAGGACAACTCAGGAGCAATCTTGATGGCGATCCAGGCCTTATGTATGGAGGTAAGGACGAGATTGCTCCTCTGCTGGACTTCCTCCCGGACGTCAAGAGGGCTGAGGCCCTGGAGATACTTCAGGAAGGCGAGTTGGCGTCAGACCATGCCATAACGGTGGCCACGGACATTGCTGATGCTGGTTTCCGACAGTTGGGCAATGGTGTTTGCCTTCGACGGCGCGGTTGGCTCAAGGCAACCGATTTCCGCCAGGACGTGCAAACCAGAGTTTTGGACATGCCCTTCGACGGGAACAACCTGTTTGGCAAGACAGTGGACGAGTCACTGCAGGCCATCAAGGCTGTCACGGAGACGACTCGTGCCTTGGGAGTTTTGCAGCAACGACGGCCGCCCTTTCGGAACTCCGGAGGCAAGCAAGGTGCCTCCAAGGGATTCGGCGGCGGCCCGCTCCTCGTCACAGGATTCCTACAGAGGACGTGGCAAGTCAGGAGGATCTCGTAGACGTCACCAAGGAGGCCAAGTCTGCTGTCAAGCAGGACTGAACTGGCCATAGCGTTGGGCCCCCACCTGAGCACCCCAGTGGGAGGCCGGTTGGCGAAGTTCGTCAGCGTGTGGGAGTCCATCTCCACGACCGATGAGTGCTGGATGCCCTGGCCCACGGACACACTCTCGAGTTTCTAAAAAAGTGCCCCCGCATTCCTCCCGTGGTCAGGAAGGAAAACCACATCCCTCAACTGCTGCTGGAAGTAAGCGCGATGCTAAAGAAAGGAGCCATCAAGCTTGTCCCAAAGAGGCTCCGGGGCTCTGGAGTGTACTCACGATACTTCCTCGTAAGAAAGAAGACCGGCGTTTGGCGACTCATCCTGGACCTTCGTCATCTAAACAAGTACATCAAGGCCCAGAAATTCTGGATGGTCACCCTCCAGCACGTGCTGGGGCAGCTGGAGCAGCTGGAGGAGGGCGACTTCCTATCGTCGCTGGACTTGGAGGATGCCTACTTTCACATCCCCATTCTAAAAGGACACCGAAAGTTTCTCAGATTCGTAGTCCAAGGGCGGCACTACCAGTTCAAGGCCCTTCCTTTCGGATTGAAGTCAGCGCCCAGGGTATTCACCAAGTGCCTAGCAACAGTGGCAGCGCGGCTGCACCTGCAGGAGATCCAAGTCTACCCCTACCTGGACGATTGGCTCATCCGAGCAAGGACAGAAGAACTTGCTGTCGTACACACGGCAAAGACCGTCCAACTGCTCACGAATCTGGGATTTTCCATCAACTTTGCAAAATCCCACTTGGTTCCGTCGCAAGTCGCACTGTTTCTGGGAGCCAGGCTCGACACAGTAGCGCGATTGGCCTCCCCATCGGAGGAAAGGATGAAGGCCATCCTGGGCAAGGTGCAACGGCTTTCGACCATGGACGAGGCCAGGGTAAGGTCCATCAAGTACCTCCTCGGCATGATGTCCTCGTGCATCTACCTCGTGCGCCTGTGTAGGCTGCGGATGCGTCCACTACAAGAGTTCCTCGACGCCGGTTGGATGCAAGCGGCGGGCAGCTTCGAAGACAGGATCTCGCTCAACGAGACCTTTCGCCAAGCGATTCGGTGGTGGGGCACCCGCGTGCATCTCGTGGCGGGTATGGACTTCCAGACCCCGGCACATCAGGAGGCGGTGACGACGGATGCCTCCCTGGAGGGATGGGGAGCGCACACCGGAGATCTCCATGCAAGAGGCCTTTGGCTTCCGGAGGAGAGGTCACTTCACATCAACGTCCTGGAGCTCCGAGCCGTGTTCTGGGCCCTCAGGTCCTTCCTTCCGACCCTCAAGGGCAAGGTGGTGAGGTCTTCACCGACAACACCACTACGATGTTCTACATCCAGAAGCGGGGAGGCACCAGATCCCCAGCCCTAACCAAGGAGGCCCAGGATCTGTGGCACTGGGCCATCACCCAAGGGATGTTTCTGGTACCCTTCCACCTGGCAGGAATAAAGAACACCATCGCCGACTCACTCAGCAGGGAGCTGCGCTCGTGCCACGATTGGGAACTGCGGCAGGATCAAGTGGATCTGCTATTACAACGATGGGGCAATCCCCAGATCGACTTATTCACGACGGCGACGAACACAAAGTGCCGGAGGTTCGCCAGCAGGTTTCCCCAGCCGGGGAGCATGGGTGATGCCTTCTCATTCCCCTGGGACGGCCTGTTCCTTTATGCGTTCCTGCCGTTACCGTTGCTCCTGCGACTCATCAACCAACTCGGATGGTGCCGGTGCAGGATGATCCTCGTCATACCGGCGGGGCCCAGACACATCTGGTTCCCGGACCTTCTGGACATGTCAGCGTCCCCCTCAGTCAAACTGCCAACGGACGCGGATCTCCTCTCCAGAGAAGGAGGCGCCATCCTCCACCACGACCCGGGGTCGCTTAACTTGCAGGCCTGGCTCCTGCAGCACTAGAGTTTGGAGGGTACGATATCCCGGCAGACTGCAAGGAGGTGCTTGCAAAGGCCAGGGCGTCCTCAACTCTCAAGTGCTATGGACATAAATGGAAGAGGTTTTCTGTCTGTTGCCGGGGACAGAAGATTAACCCTCTGCGGATTACGGCTGCTCAAGTGCTGCCGTACTTGCTATCGCTGGCCAAGGCTGGGCTAGCCCATGCCTCCATCAAGATCCATCTGGTGGCTATCTCCCACTACACCAGAACCCCGGGGCGCTCATCCCTGTGGTCCCATCGCCTGGTGAAGGAGTTCATGAAGGGACTGTTCCAATCGTTCCCGTCGGTGAAGGCTCCGGCCCCGGCATGGAAGCTCAACGTGGTGCTGACCAGGCTCATGGGGCCGCCCTTCGAGCCTCTGCATTCGGCACCGTTGAAGTTCCTGTCGTGGAAAACTGTGTTTCTTGTAGCCATCACCTCTGCACGATGAGTGGGAGAGATCCAGGCCTTTTCCTGAAAGCCCCCGTAACTGACTTTCCACGAGACGAGGGTGGTGCTGAGGACGCACCCCTCCTTCATGCCCACGGTGCCGTCGGACTTCCATCTCAACGAGCCCTTGGTGTTACCTGTTTTCTTTCCGTCGCCTTTGTCGCCGGCCTACAGAGGACTTTGCACTCGCTGGATGTGGCTAGAGCGCTGAAGTTCTACGTGGACCGCACAAAGAGTTTTCGTAAAACATCACAGGTGTTTGTGAACTTTGGACCTGTGAACCAAGGGAAGGCCCTCTCGAAGGATTCCATTTCCAGATGGCTCTCCGGCTGCATCATGCACTGTCACCGGTTGGCAAAATGACCGTTGCTGGCCCGTCCGAGAGCCCATTCGACCAGAGCGATCGCTGCTAACACAGCGTTCTTATCTGGTGTACCCCTGCTGGACATCTGCAGGGCTGCTACATGGAGGTCGACGAACATCTTCACGAGATTCTACTGCGTCGACCGGGATTCCAGGGAGGAGTCCAGAGTCGACCAGGCAGTGCTACGCAACCTGTTTGCCTGAAGGTGGGCCTGGTGAGGAGGTAAGAGATGCTTAATGTTGAGTTGAGGAAATGCTTAATGTTGAGCCTTGCCACCTCCTGTGGTTGTGCATGTGTGTACTGCTATGTATTCTTATATTCATGAGCATGTGAATCCATGCCAGACCCCATGCTGGGGAAGGAACAAGTTACTTACCTGTAACTGTTATTCTCCAGCATGGGTCTGGCATGGATTCACATGTGAACCCTCCCGCCTACCCCTCTGCGGCTCTTCACTTGGTCCTACTGCCACTTTACGTGCTACCAAATCCGAAGATGGCTGCCAGAGGAGGGGCTTAGGCAGAGGGCAGTCATTGGATGGGGGCGGTATGAACCAGAGACCAGTGATTGGTTATTAGGAGAAAGACAGTTCAGAAACGAAACTGAAACTGATTTTTTCTTTACCGAGGATTCCCAGCCTGACGACGGGGAATATTCATGAGCATGTGAATCCATGCCAGACCCATTCTGGAGAACAACAGTTACAGGAAACTAACTTGTTCCTTCACTCCACTTAACACTGCGCACGCTCTGCGCTAGAATGGTGTTTTTCAGAGTTCTGCAGCGTTCACTGCTTACAGGCTCCTCCTGCATCCAAATAGCAATGGGAGGCAGACTGCAAAATTATTAAGATGCTGGAGAAAGGTGGCACATAGTTCATGAAGAAGGGGCTAAGTGGAAAGTAATAGAAATTGCTTAGCAATAAGGCCCAAAAGACTATGATAAGAGATTGATACAGCATAGAGAGACAGTATAAACATACAACACTGCACCAACCAAACAGACCTTAAAGATGGAAGCCCAAGTTCAACTCTCAAAGCTTCCACTGGAGTAGCCGAAGGGACACCTAAAATAGATCTCAAATGTTTGGTTTCATGAATCTCTAACCATTTCAGCTTATCCTCAGGAAATTCTTTATGAGACACTGGGCCTCATTCCGAGTACGGCGCTAACCAATGGCGCTATTAACGCCTTGGTTGACGCCGTACCCGGACCGGCAGCGCCTTGGTGGTTGGCGGAATTACCGCCCCATTCCAAGGTTGGCGGGGCGGTAATTCCCCAATCCCCATTTACCCTTCCCCATTCCCATTCTTGCCCCATAGGGCATAATGGGAGTGGGGAAGGCGTCAATTACGCCACCGTAAATTACGGTGGCGTAATTAACATCAAGGTCCCTTAGCGCCATGGTATTTAACGCCTGCTAAAAGCAGGTGTTAAAAGCACCATGGCGCTAAGGGAACTCGGAGTATGGCGGTAAGGGATTACCGCCACCGCTCTCGTTAGCGGTGGCCGCTATCCCTTACCGCCATACTCGGAATGAGGCCCACTGTTTTTGTCTGATGCGGACTCTGAGGTGGCCAGCTCCCCCATCTTGGAGTTTATCTCAACTAAGATTGTCCTCTCCCTCTCTGTTGTCAGTGCGCTTTTGGCATTCCCAAGTAAGCATATTGCTCCTTGCGCCCATCTGGCCAGAATCTCAGGGTCCACTCTGTTCCGGCTGTGTCACCTCTTCGGCCATCTGCCAGATCTTAGTTAAAGGGCCTAGAATATCCAATACTTTATCCTGACATGACCGTGAGGATCTTCCAATGCCCTTCTTTATATCTCTACCGTATCTTTCCATGAAGAATAGCATGTTATTCTTTGGTTTCTGGCATTTCTGCTACCACATCTGACACATGGGGATTAGGGCACTCCACCCAGAGTTTGCTCCTGGCCTCCCTTAACAGAGGATTTCTATTCCTCATTTTAATGTACATGGCAATCTTGGCAGGGGCTCCCACTCCGCCGACCTGGGGTGGATGAGATAGTCTGGGTTGAACACCTCACCCAGCTCTTCTTCCCATTGCTTTTTCCTTTTATTGGCAGCCTTGTTTTCTTGGAGCGCTCAGGAATGATACATCTCACTCCTCAAGCTTTCTTCAGACGTTTCGCCCCAATACCCATCGTCCAGTTCCTCTGAAGTGGACTCATCGTCTGTGTAATATCTGCCCTTCCTTCCCCAAGACCTTGCTCTTTTCTCACCACTTCTTCTTTGTGGTATGCCTGGCAGGTCTGGCTGCTGCAGGTCTTACAGGCTTTCTTCCTTCCCCCTGGCCCCGCAGGACCTCTTTATGGGGCTTCTCATCTCAGGGCTTGCATCCTTTGGGAAAAAGTAATCAAGTCTTCCACCATACTCCTTCCCTGGGATTCTCTTTGTACTGCCTGCCCCTTGTTGGGTTCTGCCTACTTTCTGCTTGTATGGGGCTCCTTGTAATCCTCGCTTGATGCTCTGGTGGGTCTCAGATTGATATGCTGCTGACAAATTAGTGCTTATAAATGTCTGTTTTGTCCCCTTGTTAGGGAGAATTCTCTGAAATGTGCTAGGACACACCATACTCTCGGGAGATCTATCTCGGAAGATGTCGGAAGCAGCGGTTACGGCCGTGCGGCTTGACGTCTCTGGCTAATCCTAGGTCCTTTCCTCTAATCAGCGTGTCCCCGCAGGTGTGCCGGCTGCGAGTACGAGGGCGAGCAACTTGCTCGAGGAGGTCGCGGGTGCCGTCGGAGTTTCTTTTGGACCGACAGCACTGAGAAAATTGCGCCCAGTCTGAAGATCCGCACGTCCGGCTCGCAACTGTTGCCGTAATAGATACTACAACCCTCAATCGGTAGTTGGTGAGTGTGGGAGGGGCACGGAAGGCACGATATCTGCGCCGTGCCCTGTCCTTGCTTTCCCTATTTTCCTACCGCTTAGCATGGGCAGTTCGTGTCAGCTAGAGAGGGGGTGGCCGGTCCCTCACAGGGGCCCAGTTCCTCTGGGTGCGAGGGGCTGCACACACACTTGGCTGGCCCTTATCCTGCTGTTGCATGAATTATAATTTGTAAAGAATATTTTCCCTGCAGTACCAGGGAGTGCCCTAAACACAGAAAATAATATCACCATGGAGTATGGTAGTAAGCCTGCTGTCAGTAAGCCGGCTGTCTTCCCTGCCCATGAAGGGTATGACAATCCTCTAGGAAATAA
This sequence comes from Ambystoma mexicanum, assembly GCF_040938575.1. Lineage (NCBI taxonomy): Eukaryota > Metazoa > Chordata > Amphibia > Caudata > Ambystomatidae > Ambystoma > Ambystoma mexicanum. The sequence goes on along the minus strand of NC_090921.1, from coordinate 340,662,819 downwards.
TGGGGAGCACCCTAAGACCTCCATTGGTGCTCGCAAGGGGAGACTGGTTCCTCTCCGCTCTCCCTAGATCAATCCATACTTGATCACTGGCCAGATTTCATGGCCAGTATTGCTAAGGAGCTGTTGTTATGTACTAGCGCTTTCGACCTGGGAATCCTAGTGGATTCACTAAGCAAATTGGTTCGGGATCCTAGACCTCTGAGCAAGAATATGGCCTCACAAACAAATGACTCCTCTCGTCTTTGTCTTGGGATACGGACAGGTAACTTGGATAAGGCCTGTCAAATTAGTGTTCAAAAAGAGCAATTAGATAAGGCTTCACAATCGGATTATAGCAATAAGGAAACTTCAGTACCACGTCAGACTAATAAACAAAGCAGCCTCATCGCAAAGCCTAATACCGTTATTCCATCTTGGAACCGCCCATTGATTTTATAGCAGCTATTCAGAAGCCAGACCTAGAGGTGCATAAGTCCCATCCTCAATCTAAGGCCCTTTTCAAGCTTGGCTCCTCCAAGAACCTCTGTGTTAGAAAATGTCAGATGCCTAAAATAGAAGACATAAACATTCAGGATTTTGTTTCGGACCAGAGAAATTCTATTATTACCAACATCAGCAAGGCCAATGGTCACAAATCCAAAGAAGCTCTGCGGTGCAAAGTTCTAGCATGGCTTAGACAGAGAACTGGGCCAGGTGTGGTCAGATTATCGGATCTCAAAACCCTTCGGAGGATGGACTTCAAGGACGGGAGTGGGGTGTGGGATTAGTTCTCTGCCTGCATTCCTAAAACTGTGTAAATATATTCCAAAGGGATCCCCTAGTTGTAATCTGATTGCCTCTGTGGCTCAAGGAGATTCCAGTTCTTTTCGTTTCCTTGCATTGTATGTTTTCCATATGATTCTAGATACTGAATTTATTGATTTTGTGTTTGTGTAAGTTTTGTTTGTATTATTCGTTTTTTGTTGCATGCGCCCTTAAGCCTGTGGGTACCTGGAGCGCAATATAAATAATAAACATAAACATAATAAACATAATTCCCTTCACCTGAGAGACCCCCAGCAACTTTGTTGGATTTTGAGGACTTGATTTTTTTACCTGGAAAGAGTGTGAGCCTTTTTTTCCCACTCTCATGTATTTTGATGTGTGTTTTACATTTGTGTTCTCTGATTATGGCGTTTTAGATAACTCCATAGGCATCATCTTTTCATGTGTGTTACACAGCACCCTCAGTGCATTGACACAGGGATGTCTTTTAGACTTCCCAAAGGTTTAAATACCTTCTCTGGGATCAACTACTGTTTCCCAGAAAATGTAAAGTGAAATTGACTTTAATTGTCTTTTCCAAATTCATAGACCCAGCACACACCATCTTACAATGGAGTGCTGGAGGGGTTACATAGTATCCCCTGTGTCTAAACACTCATGTAGCAGTCACATGGTGGCAGTGGTATTACAACGAATTACCATGATGTTTCCCAACCGCGAACACCGGTAGCTAAAAATCACGTGAGCCATGTTTTTCAAGATGGCGCCTTAAACCCCTTTGTTTAAACGGGTCCCGGTCTTCTTTTTTGGCCATTTATTTTTGGAAAGGTCCTTCTAGTGTTTGTCTCTGTGCGCCAAAGCAGGTTTGGTCCCTTTGTTCATGTGCCTTTGGTGGGCTTCAGGACTGAAGTCCGCCCTTGGCGTCTGAGTGTCTGGGGTGGGCAGGAAGTGAGGGAAGTGCCTTAATCTCCCTGTGTTTAGTGTCCTAGGAGACCCAAATGCACTTTGGCGTGATTGGCTGGCTGACTGTAAGGACAGCCACCCTGCTGGGTGAGTAACAGCTCGGCTGGAATGAAATGTAGAAAACTGTTTAAAAGGCGAGTCTCCTGGAATGAAAGGTAGAGTCGACCACTGGAGCGAAAGAACCGAAGACGAGCTGGAATAGGACGATTGCTGCAACTCCTGGACCGTTGGTTTGCCCGGTGAAGCCCTGCTGCAGGTCCGAATTGCCAAACTCCATTCGACAGAGAAGCTCCTTCCAGGACAGCTTCTTCCTTTGAGTTGGTGGGACCAATCAACTCGTAAGACACCTGGATACCATTCTCAAGGCTGGTTAGGATTAATCAGGGAGAGGGACACCAGCTTGTGTTCTTTAATCTACAGCTAATGGAACTGAAGTGACTCCATTTTGTTTGCTTTCTTCAACGATCCTGTGCAGTGCAGGAGTCCCCTGACGTCCTCCCTCTTGTCCCCACGACTGAGACTCAGGAACAGCGAGATCTGCAGGAACTGCCAGGAACCACAACTTCAGCATAATTTGTTTCTTCATATAAATGTACTGTGCCAACCCGATAGAGAGAACGCCACTCTTGTGGTGAAAGTTTGTGAAACTTTCCCAACTTGCAGGCCTAATCAGCTTGTGACCCCACAAATGATCATTTTTCGCCTAAACTACTTCTGAGAACTTTTGCAAAGACTTTACCGTTTGATACCAGAACTGCTCTTTCCTATCCAGAACACTAGCCCATTGACTTTGTCCTGGTCTATTGACTTGAATTGAACTCTTATAATGAACTGAAACTATTTGCACTGCCTAGAAAGTATATGTAATCTATTCTACTTATTTTTGTCCTCTGTGTAACTACTTGTACTGCTCACATTCACTCTTGAGATAAGCCTGGCTGCTCAGCTCGCTATCAACAAACTGTGTGGTACAGACGTATACGAAAGGTTGGTCTTGCTTACACCTGTAGTCCTATTGTGTGTAGTGGTCCCAGAGGGTACTGCCTACAATTCTGCCTAACACACCTGACAGCTTTCTGCATCTGTTACACACACTTTACTCTAGCGCGTCTCTCACGCAAGTGACGACCCATAAGGCACTGGAATTACAATCCTGCTGCACCCTCTGTGCCTTCCGTGAGCTTCCGCCCTCTCTAGTCTCTGCCCTGCGGCAACGGACCCCTGTGAGGCCTGTTGCGCCTGTCACCCACTCTGGGCACCCTCTCAACACACAAAGCCACACACTTTTGTTATGCAGATTCTGTGGGTTGGGAGTGGGAGGGAATGTTGGGTTAAAGAGGGGGGCGATGATTGGTTTAGTTCTTCTTCTATGTTGATGGCTGTCTATGTTTTTTGTTTGAAAGACCCGGTTAAGGGCCACCTCCCTAGTGTCTCTGCATTGGACTCTGGCAGAGGAGGCCTGCGCAGTAAAGGACTTTCGATAACAAAGCCGAAACGGTAGCATCGTCAATGACGGGCACTAAATCAGCGATCTGGGAGGACGACACTCTTACAAGGGCCATATGCCTGCATTGCACTCCACTGGTCTCTCATACCTGCCCAACCTCTGGGTTTCACCTAGAGACTCTGTTTTTACGGTCTTCTCTGGGTTTTCCGGCCGTCCCTGCGTCTCCACTAGATTTGTGTGTTTTGATCTCTTACCTGACATGCATGCAATACCGGCAAGAACTGCTGTATCCGTGTCAGCACTTCCTAACAGCACATCTGATGAGAGTGAATGGGCCTCATTATGACCCAGGCACTAAGTGTTAAACGGCGCCGTAAAAGGCTGAGGCGCTGTTAAACACTTAGCGCCTAATTACGAGGTCCCTTTGCGGGACCCGACCTATAGGGCAAAAATGGGAATGGGGAATTACCGCCCCACCAACCTCGGAATGGGGTGGTAATTCCCCATTCCGCCATGGACCATGGTGCTAAGAGCACCATGGTTTAGCGCCGGAGTCCTAATGAGGCCCAATGTGTCTTTGCAGCCCCCACGCCCCACCACCCTATGCGCTCATGTTGCCTTCAAAGCCAGTTAACTGTAATGAAGGGCAGACATTACGGCCCCTGCTATGGCAAACATGTGGATTAAAAAAACAAAAAAAGCTATTGTGGGGTGTTCGAGAGATGTCATTATCACGTTGATAATGCACTCAGTTTACATATACGTTCACATGTATATATATATATATATATATATATATATATATATATATATATATATATATATTTGTGATGGATCCTTTAATATGTTTTTCTCGTTTGGTGCTTATTACAATCCTGTTAGTTTATTAAACACATAAAACAAACTTAAATATATTGCAACGTGTGGGCGTGAACTTGCAAACGTGTTGGCTGGGCATTCTGGTGATGTAGATCTCGGGTTTTTCATTTTGGAATGTAGGCAGGTATGTGGTCTCTGTGAGTGGCAAGGGAGGAGTGTCAGGACCTCGCTTGGCCCTTCGGCCCTCCTCATGACTGTGCTGCACTCTGGGATACAAGCACCTTCCGGCTATTGCCAGTAGTCTGTCCGGCCTCCTATCTTAGCATCAGTTCTCTACTTTGCTGGACCTTGCTTCCGGTAGGCCGCAGGGCCTAGCCTCATTTACAGCAACAGTCTAGATATTGGGAGGATGAATACACGAGGAATCTTTCACAGTGGGCCACAGGACTGCGTGACGTAGCAACAGTCCCTGTGGGCAGCTCTCTGCTTAACTCTTTTTCCTGGGGTGTCTTGTCCCAGGAGTTCTGTTAAAAGGAGACGTTTAAGAGTGTTATGAATTACCCATTAGGGGGCTGTTAAGGGACTAGTAGGAAAACAGACTTTTTGCAGTTTTACTGATTATAAGAAGACATTTTTATTGTTATTCTTTTTCTATTATATGCTACTCTAAATATGTCCAATAAATTCATATTATCTCATCTTCATGGATGTTTTGCCATGGTATATGTTATGATATTCTGAATTTATTTTTCGCAACCTTGTTATTTTAACTATTAAGCTATCGATTCCTTAAAAAGTAGTCACAGAATCTTGCTTTAAATGCTTGTCTGCTGTAGCACCTGTTGCAGATATTTCGGATTAGATGGTTTACAAATGTGGATCTAATTTTCCTAGGCAAGGCTTGTTTTTGTGCAAACTCTTGTATACATTTTGATGACCTGCTGGCTAAAGGATATTACTTCATGTTGATCACTCCTCCAAGTGAGTAGGTGGATTTTATTACTTGTGAATCATTACCTTCTTCTTTTCCTTCATATGAACCCTAAACTCCAGCAGCATCCTGAGATTGCTCCTGTTCCTTGGCCGGCGCCCCATTGGTGTGGGTATACATGGAAGACCTCCACAATAGCTGCCTCTGCTCCTACACCCGACGCACGACATCCAGAGTTGTTCCATCTGCCAGACGATTTCTAATAAAATGTTCAGAGACCGCTGCTGCATGTTGGTGGCATGGCTCGATGACACAGGGGTTGGGGGGGCTCTGACTCGGCCTCGGTATGCAGTTATGCCTCGCTCAAGCAGAGCAGACCGACCCAGGGCACTCCTTCCAGAAAGAGGTCGACGTCAGATGAAGGTGCTTCCTGGAATAGAAAGACACAGAAGACACGCTCCAAAGAAGCCACCGCACTGTCCTTTTTCGTGCTTTGGTCAAAGGAACAGTCATTGTCGGCTGCACAAGCCTCTCCAGCAACTCAAGGTAAATCGTTGATGAAATCCTTAATGCTGTTCCAAGGTGCCAGGCCTTTATTGATGTCTCCTTCGACAGGCCAAACCAAGTTCTCATCAGCAATCCAAGACAAAGCCCCATCGATGTCCCCATCAATGACAAATCATAAGACCTCATCCACGACTCTGTGGACGACAAGCTGCATATCTCTGACCACATCCCAGTCGACGACAACATTCAAGTCTTCGTCCACAACTAAGGTAAAACACGCTGCGCTGTTGTCAGGAAACATAGGGCTGGGGACACACAAGCATGTCAGTGTGAGAGTGAGGTGTGGGCTGCATGCTAGCCATAACCCCTGCATTTGCCCATTTGCCACTATTGCCAATTAGTCCTCTGTGCATGCTCCCTCGCTGTGCTTTATTTCTTTTCCAGCAATGGTCCGGAAGAGCGAAGACCCATTCCGGTTCCCTTCTGGCTCATCCGGAGTCTATCATTTGTGCTTGGTCGCCCAAACACCGCCTTACACCATCCTGACCGTCCTGCGACAGCGACGTCCAGGTGTCACCCTTCTTCCCTGCCCTTACGTGGGTGGGTGGGTGGAAAACAAAATCCTTTCCTTTGTACGGCGAGTCAGCAGGGTCGCACTGCAAGAGCGAGATGTCTCTGCAGTCGGACCCTGCTGATTATAAAGGGGCTTGCCTCGCCACTTTCTTTTGTTTCGCCCTTAGTGGGGGGGTTTTGGCGCCGTTCCGCCCCCGCACCCTCCCCTTTCCCAGGGGGAGGGGAACAGGTTGCATTGGGGACTCATTAGTGGTTAACAGGCTGCCTCCTCCATTTTCTTTGGTCTTTCTCGTCGTCAGCGGCATAACCCCTGCATTTGCCCATTTGCCACTATTGCCAATTAGTCCTCTGCGCATGCTCCCTCGCTGTGCTTTATTTCTTTTCCAGCAATGAATTGGCATGACACAGTATTTTCATATGGCAAACTTGGCCGCAGTTTTATTTCCATAACAACAGAATTATTCGTACACATTTGTAAACTTCAGTTGCAAGTGTGGCGCTTGCTCCGTGTCGGATTTCACCTGCTTCCCCCTATACCTTTGTATAGTTTCCTTGTTAGCCCCCCAAATCCCCCGACCCTTTGTACCTGAGCCTATCCTGCCCATGCAGATGTCCGTGGGTGGGAGAGCGCTGTTTCTTTTGGGGGAAGCTGAGCCTTAGTTGTTACCACCAGACGCCCCTGCCGTTAGGCCCCCAAGAGGCGCTGGTCCGGAAGAGCGAAGACCCATTCCGGTTCCCTTCTGGCTCATCCGGAGTCTATCATTTGTGCTTGGTCGCCCAAACACTGCCAAGCCACTAGGTGGGTTACCGCCCACCGTGGCTCCCCTTCTTCCTGTTTCCTTTTCACAGTTCCAGCAACTTGGTACAAATGTTCCAGAAAAAGAGCCCCATTCCCATTGCAGACAGGTGCACCCCATCCTTCAGAAAGTATTCGGGGGTTTTCCCATTAATCAGGCCATGCCAGATTTGATGGGAGCCTCTGCCCCTGCAAAATTTCGCCACGGCCCCATTCAGTTTCCTCCTTGATTTCTCGACTGCTGAATGGTTCTCGGCCCCTCTCCATTCTGCCCTGGGAATTACCTCTGACCATACGATCTCCGTTTCGCCCAACTGTGCAGAGATTTCCTGTAATGAGTTTGTAATGTCCATCAACAAAATCCCCCACCCCAGGCTGGTCAGGTCGTTCCCTCCCAAATGTATCACCAGCACCTCAGGCTTCTGCTGCCTACCCAGCAATTTCCGCAACAGCACTCTTAGCTGTGCCCACTTCATCCCCGGCACCCCGTGCCACTCAATCCTGAACTCGCCAGCTGTCAGCTCCTCCTGCTGCCGAGTCCAGCTTGCCTTGGCCCTTGAGACAAACGAGTGCCCCACTACCCATACGGTGCGCCTCCTCTTTCCTTGTACTGCTGGGAAATGACAAGTGGAGGGAACGGCATGGTTACTCACACCTTTTCCGGCCTGATATATCTTTTGTAGCACCCTGAGGACCATCTCCCCAACCTCATGATGTCCTCCGCCCCCAACTGCCGTGAAAGTGGCGGCCCCTATTCGAAATGAGTGCGTCCCAAACCGGCCCTCCGTCAACCCTATTTTTGCCAGGCCCTGGCCCATCACTTTCTTAAACTGGAAGCGGCTTAGTGCGGTTCCGTCCCTGTGCAAGAGCCACGGTGCCTCTGCCTCTGATGGCTGCCGCTGCCGGAGGAAGTTGGCCACCGCCGCCACTGGACATACTCTGCTTGCCTGGATGGCCTGCAGTGTTAACGCCGCCCCCTTCCCCTTCTGATCCGTCTTTGACCATCTCACATATATGATCACCTGGGAGTCGTTCACATATACGTCCCTCAAGCGTAAAAATCTGCTCCCCTTGCCATCTTTATTCTCTGGCACCAGCTCGCTGACCCTGAGAGCCCCAAAGAATGCCACCGTAAAGGCAGCCGTGAACAGCACCCTCTCGGCCTCGCCGTTACATATAGCATCCAGACATTTAATTAACCCGTGTAGTTTTAATATATCGATTGGCCGCCTCTCATCTGGTTTTGGTGCGGTTTGCTTTGCCCAGCCTCTCATGGCCAGCGTGATGTAGGGTTCCTTGGTAGGATCCCTTTCCCCCTTAAATTTGGCGTAATGCGCTATGGCCGCCAAGTGGTTCCCCACCCATGCTCGGGTCTTCCCCGTCTTCCAGCACCAGCCCACAAAGGCCCGTACCGGGTTCTCCCCTTGATCGCCTGGCAGCACCTCCTCCTGGAATTGCGTAAAACGTTCCCAACATGCCCTGTATCTTTTAGCTGTACCTGGCGCCAGCGCTGTCTCTATCAGGGAGCTCAGATCACCCCAATCATCCCCCACCACTGATCCTCTAACGGAGCCATTTCCTTCCTTGCTTCAGGGCAGCTTTCCCAGAACCTGTCCCACTGTAAACGAGACAGAGAATCAGCGGCCGTATTTTTTATACCAGGGATGTGTCGTGCCCTGACCTCAATGTTCAAACTTAACAGACTCTTGGTGAGTTCCCCGAGTAGCCTTAACACCCTTAGATTGCTGGATGACCCTGTGTTGATAATCTGGACCACTGCTAGATTATCCGACCACAAAGCAACTTTTTTGTTCTCTAAGCGTTCCCCCACAACTTGAATGCCACTACAATGGGGAACAGCTCCAATAGCGTAATGTCCTTTGTTTCCCCTTCCCTATGCCATTCCAGTGGCGATGCCTTGCCACACCACCTGTCCCCCAGGATTGCCCCAAAACCCAAGGACCCAGAGGAATCGGTAAATAGTTTGAGCCATTGACTGCTAGCCCAGTCAGACCTCCAGATTGCCACCCCATTGGGTCTGTTAGGAAGGTGTCCCACATCCTGAGATCCTCTTTTACCTCAGCTCCCAGCCGGACATGCTGTGCGGCGTGTTGCAAACCTACTGTTTTCAGTTCCACACTCCTGGCAAGTGCCCTGCCCAAATTACTCTCCCCGCAAAATTGAGGTTACCCGCCAGTGACTGCAACTCCCGTAGGGTTGCCTTGCTTTTCCCCAACAGGCCTCGTATCATGACCTGTAGTTTCTGTACCTTGTCCTGCGGGAGCCTACATTCGTCCTTTATTGAATCAATTTCAATCCCCAGAAATGTCAATGGGCCTCATTACACGGATGGCGTTAGGGATTTACCGGTACCGGTAAAATACCGGTACCGGTAAATCCCTACCGCCTTACTACGAGGTCCCTTAGCGGGTTGGGGGATTTAACGCCTGCTTTTTGCAGGCGTTAAAATCCAACCCGCTAAGGGACCTCAGAGCTAATTAAGGCACTGCAAAATTGCTGTGCCGTAATTAGCGCCTTCCCCATTCTCATAGAGCCCTATGGGGCAGAAATGGGAATGGGGAAGGGCAATGGCGGAAGGGGGATTTACCGCCCCTCCAACCTTGGAATGGGGCGGTAAATCCCCTTTCCGCCAAGGCGGTGCCGGTATTTTACCGGCATGAGCCATGGCGCTAATAGCGCCATGGCTCACCGCCTGAGCCATGGCGCTAATAGCGCCATGGCTCACCGCCTTCCATGTAATGAGGCCCAATGTAGTGGCTGGACCCATGGTCTTCCCTGGTGCCAATAGTATCCCCAACTGTCCCATCGTCCCCTAAAATTCTTCCATCAGGGCCCCGCATTCCTTCGTCCCCTTTCTACCAATGAAGAGGAAATCATCTAGGTAATGCAACATTCCCCCCTCCTTCATTTTTTGCCTCACTGTAAATTCCAAGAAGGTGCTGAATGCCTCAAAATAAGCGCATGAGATAACGCAACCCATTGGCAGACACTTGTCGTAATAGTAGTCGTTGCCCACCTTGAAACCCAGCAAATGGTAACTTTCTTTGTGGATCAGTAACAATCGAAATGCTGACTCTATGTCTGCTTTCCCCAACAGGGCCCCCTCCCCCGCCGCTTTCACCATTTGCACCACATCCTCCAGTGAGGCATACTGCACCCTGCACAACTCCTCAGGTATGCTATCATACACTGACTGCCCCTCGGGGAATGAAAGGTGGTGTATCAGGCGGAACTGGCCCTCTTCCTTCTTTGGTACCAACCCTAGTGGGGATACCACCAAATTGTCCATGGGTGGGGCCCGAAATGGGCCCGCCACCCAACCTAGATTCACTTCCTTTTCCACCTTCCTCTGCACCACCTCTGGTTTCTCCAATGCCGACCTCAGGTTGGCCGCCTCTTTCCCCCCCCTGGCAACCCGCCCCAGGGATCTGAAAACCCCACCTGAATCCTTGCCACAACAACTTTGCATCCGCCTTATTGTGATACACATTCAGAAAAGGAGTCATGGCAAAGAGGTTAACATGCGTGGGTAAGCTGCATTTAATCACCATTTCGTCATTCACAGTTTCTCCTACATTGCATTGCTTTGCCGTAACCTCAATCACTATTGGCTTTCTCTTTTGTTTTGCTACTGTCTTTGTGTTTGGCCTCGCCTGTGGTGGATCTGCGGGGACCGGCGCCGCCTCCCCTCTGGTGCTTGTACCTGCATGCTTTACCATATGAACAGTACCCCTCTGCAAACCTCCAGCAGTTCTCTTGCTCCCCCTGGTGGGCTGCTGCCCGATACACCCAGAAGGAAGGCCCGCAAAAGGACCCCCTCCCTCGCTGCGTGTATCCCCCCTCTGCCCCTCCCGGCCCGGGACCTCTCCCCTTGTGGCTTGTCCTCTGGCTCCCTGGAGGGTACTACCTTGTCGATGTATCCCCCCGACATCCAGCTCATCCCACGACATTGCCGGCCATATTTGCATTTTTAACCTGAAACCCCATTCATAGTCCAACCACCCACCCCCGCCATACTTCTGATACAAGTCATGCACGTACTGCTCATAAGCTATCATTGCTAGCGCATCCTGTGGATACCTTTCCAACATTACTGACATGTACATCCTATATGCCTTAAGCCAATTGTTAATGGAGTGCTCTACCTTGGCGCTCTCCCTGGCTCTCTTTTCCTTCTCCTTCTCGGACAGTTCCTTCAGCCCTCCTCCCACGGGAACAATCCCCAATAACTCGAAGATTTCTATAAATTCCTTCCTCCACAACCTTTCTTTGACTGCCCATGGGATATGCCATACCAAAGAATTCACTGTTGCCCGCATTGGAGCAAACCCTGGCATTGGTCTACCATACTGATTTGCCTGTCCCCAGGCACCCCCTGGTCCAAAGTTGCTCTGGCCTGCTGCTGGCAACTGTGCTGCGTTCTGAACCCCTAATAGGTCAGCCCCAGACACCAGCCCCATCCACTCTGGCCCGCTTGTGCGCCTGCAGGGGCCACTGGTACCGCTAGTTGAGCCAACCCAGTGGTGCTAGGTGCCCCCGGCCCTTGGCTCCACCACTCCTGTCCCCTTGCTGCCCAAGTAGTGGTAGCCACCTGAGATTGTTGACTGCCCCCCCAGGTGGGCCCACACTAGGCAGGCCGACAGATAAAAAAACCTGTGTGGGATCCCGCTTCTTTGAGGCAATTGGCTTATCCCCCCTCCTGGAGTCCATGCTTGAACCCCATTTCCCCCCAGCGGCCCTCCAACGCCCTGGGATGCCCCTTGCTGGGACCATGCTCCCACAGTACCTCCCCTTCCTTCCATAAAACCGGCATTAGTAATCACATTTGGCCCTTGCCCATTCTTTCCCCATGCCTGCATGCATTCCATCACCATACCTTTCACCATCTCCAGGGATGTGGTTCCTTCCACAGCTACATCCACCGTTCTGGTTGCAGGAGTGCTGGGTGGGCTCACACGGTTCCCTAGAGCCTCAGCAGGTGTAGGAGCCGTTAAGGCCACATCCCCCTGCGCCCTCCCCTTCTGTTGAGGCCTCTTGGTGCTGTTGGCCTGTTCTTGGTTTGCCTTGGCCTTCGCCGTCAATGTCCTCTTTCTTTTCTTCAACTGCACTTCTGGCTCCTCGTCCTCTTCCACGCTGTGAATCTCCACTTCCACCACCGTTGCTTCACTGGCGCTGTCCTGAAACAAAAGTGGTGAGCTCTCTACCACCTGGCTGTGTCCTCGCCTTTCCTGGCCCGGTTGGGCCACCATTGTTGTCATCCAATCTGGCCCATGAGTAGCCACTGCTACCCTGGCCATCTCCAAAAAGGCTGCCAGATCCATTGCTTGCGTATGCACTGCAGGGCCAACTGCCCTTTCCTTTCCCCTTCTGGGATGCTTGCTGCTGTTCCCGTTACTCCTGTCTCCTTGTTGCCCCTAAGCGCCCAGGCTTTTCAGTTCGCTTTCGCACCTTTTGCCCTCCTGCCTGCTGCTCCAGAAACTCGGATCTGGCCTCCGGTGTCCAGGCGTTAGGCAAGTTCTGCGCGGTGTGCCAGCGCCTGTTTGCTCGCACCACTGCTTTCTTTTTGTCCTGGTGCGCAGATCGCTGTTGTGTGGCCCGCTTGGCGTGCACGGGTCTTTCCGGTGAGGGGGGGGCCGCGACTCTGAATGCGCGTGCTACTGCTGCCCGCGGGACAAGGCTGTCCGCTTGCGGGTGCCCGCTTTGTCCGTCCGCTTCTCTTTAAGTGAGGTTGTGGCCGCAGACGCTCGCGCTGGCCCCTGCGGTCCTGGTTACCCCACCGACGCCTGTGGGTGTCCGCTCGGGCAGTCCGGGCCTTAGTATGGGGCTGCGGCCTCACTCGTACCTGCTCCTCCCTTCCTCGCCGGTGCTCTCCCTCCGCCGGCTTCCCGGTCGCCGCCCCGTCAGCTTCCGGGTTGCTTCCTGTCTCGTGGCGCGGCTCCCGGTACGCGCTGCCTTGCCGCAGGACCTCGTCTCACGCGCTGGTCCTCTGTCACGCTCACCTGATTCCCACGGAGGTGCAGGTCTGGCTTCGAGTGCTGATGCTTCTTCAATGGTGAAGCGCAGGACCCTGAAGATGGACAGGTAGGGCCCCTCTACTCTGGCTTCTCTAGCTCGCAGGAATATTCCCCTGTGCGTGAAAAGGGAGTATTACCTACTGACGGAATAATGCTCAAGCCTCCCACTCCCTTCCAACCCTCCACGATACCCTTCCACGATTCCCCGTGAAGTCTCACCTTAGGGTCTGGACGGATGAGTTCTCCATCCTGCTTCTGATGCAGGGGCGCGTTGAAACCCAGTTACTTCACTGGATTGAGGTTTGATGGGAGTTCAAATAAGCTTGACTATTCAGGTAAGGCGCTGTAAGAGTTCTGTAGCAAGTTCAAAAGTTCAAGCTTAATAATAATGTTCATTGTCTTATTGCAGCATGCGCTAACGCTTATATCTTTTTCCCCTTAGGGGCCGGGGTTCGGAATGCCGGAGATATGGCGCCGACCCGAAGTGAAACGTGCAGTTCCAGTAAATAACAGGTAAGTTCTGGATGAGCGTTCGGGTAATGTCTTTGCATTCGCTCATTCAATGTCTTTGTCTTTTTTCCCCATAGGGGCCGGGGTCCGGAATGCCAGGAAGCGGCAGGACCCGAAATGAAATGGGAATGACCCAACAGGTAAGTCTTAGAAGGAAACTGAGCTTTTCCTATTCCCTTCCTTCTCTCACCTTGTGTTCTTGTCTTTTTCTCTCTAGGCTCTGGGAAGTGGCTGTGGATCCGGATGATCGCTGCTGAAGATGGAGGTGCCCAGGAAAGGTGAGTGAAATGCAGCGCTGCAGCGATCGAAGCGAAATGCTTTTAAAAATGATGTCTTCCCTTTCAGGATCGTCAGTGTGATGTCTCCGTGATGCAGCTTTAGCAGGTAAGGTCTTCTTTCTCTCCAATTCTCTCTTAGCAGGTGACCCAGGATGCTGACAGGCGTGGCTGAAGTCCAGATGCAGGAGCTGACACGGTGAGCGTCCAGCTGCGAGGAGCAGAACAACGCGAAGCGTGAGTTGCTGATCGGGCATGGTTTAAATAGCTTTGGAAGAAGTTCCAGGAATGTATCCTTCCACCGATCAGGTATGTATCCTTCCCCGACCACACCCAGGTGGAAAGTAGCCCCACAGGTAAAGTAGTTCCATTCAGGCCTCAAGAGGGCCTGGATGTAGCAGCATGGTCTGCATCAGGTAAGTGCACATTAAAACACTTGAACACATGTCTAGCTTTATGAGCCTGGCGCCTAAGGCGCCAGGACAGGGGTCCAACATGAGCCTGGCGCCTAAGGCGCCAGGACTGTGTCCAAAGGGCCCCAGCTTGGGCCCGCTGGCACTTCCCTGGGGGGAATGATGCCTGCATCTGGGGTTGCTGGGTCGGACCTGGCTCCTTGGAGGTAGGCATCATGACATCCTCTTCGTCGCTGGTGTGCTGCACTCTGGGGCGGTCGTCCTTCGTCCAGCAAGGTCCCTTCAGCCGTACCACGAGATCCCACAAAGTCTCCCCTTCCGAAATCCACACGAAACGAAATGAAAATGAAATCCTTTCATCTGTACGGTGAGTCAGCAGGGTCCCACGGCAAGAGCGAGATGTCTCTGCAGTTGGACCCTGCTGATTATAAAGGGGCTCGCCCCGACCTTTCTTTTGTTTTGCCCTTCGCGGGCTTCGGGGGTTTTGGCGCTGTTCCGCCCCCGCACCCTCCCCTTTCCCAATGGGAGGGGAACAAGTTGCATTGGGGACTGAGCAGTGGTTAACGGGCTGCCTCCTCCATTTTCTTTGGTCTTTTCCGTCGTCAGCGGTAAAAGAGGGCAAATGCCAGAAAGGCACAGGTAGGAAAACACAAACTGTCTGCCATTCATAGCAGATGCCATATCTGTCCCTCATGCATATGCTCAGTGCTGGGGCAGGGCAAACATCACACAAGGATACAGGCATCCCCTGAGGAGGGGCACAGAAATGTTCCTTCCGGAACTGCATTTCCCAGGAGCCCACGCAAGCCTCATGAGCATTGGGAGGCTCCCGGGCCATGCCCTCACCAACCGCAGCAAGATCCATCCATGCTCAAGAATCCAGACGGAGCAGACGTGTTCAGAGAAGCTCTCTCCCAGGCGAACTTCTAACGGTGCCGCGCCTCTGCCTGATTCCACCATTTAGGCCCACTCATTAAAAGATAAGTGTTCCGCTTCAATCGCTTGATGCTTGCAGAGGGAACTAACCGCATGGGGAAAATGAACTCGCTGAGTGCATGGCGGAGTACCGCAAACTAACGGGAATGTGTTTACTTACTCTGAATGCTTCAGCGCAAGAGAAGTTAACCCTTGACATAACACACGTGAGAGCAGAATAGATTACAGTTCAGAGGAGCGTTCGCACTGCCTAATCCTGTTCTCTCCTGCAGTTCTTTAGACGCCGGTTCGGTGCACGCAGTCAGCACCAGTGTACTCTTCGCACTGGGCTGCCCGCAGGACATCGACAGCCAGACAAAGCTAAGTGCATTCTCCAAGGCATTGTCTAAGGCATTTGTGATGCATGTGTAACTATGTGTAACTACTGCAATGTTGATGCACGTTAGCATCTAATGGTTAGGTTATGGGTAAATGCAAGCAAAACTAGTGACAAAACTGAGAGCAGAGAAGTCCGGTGATAGAACTGGGCTCAGGTATTGCACGACAAGCAACTGGGCCATGCGCAGGAGTGCAAGACAGTGTGAGGAGTGTGTGTAGGAGGGCTAGGCACTGCTGGGGGGACAGAATGCATGACATAGCAGGTATGAGGGGCCTTCAAGCCTCAGCACATGGCCATAAACCAACAAAACCGGAGGAGTGAAGAGCAGCTTTCCCAAAACCTCCCTTCCTATCCATTACCTCTACCTGACCCAGGCTCTACCCAGATTCCCTACATCCCCTTGCCCATCCAACACAAGGACCATAACCCTCTTTCCCCACAGGGGTTGCAGCAGCCCTGTGTAACTGATACCGCAGACACCAAGAAACCCGTGGGGGGATGCAGGAGTTTTAGATCTGAGATCTCCCGACTCTTCCTCCATGCATAGACATGCTTCATTTTGTCAGTTTTAAGTTCCTGGATCTCTGCCGAGAACCATTTGTTACATTTAAATCCTGCTTGGCAGAGTTTCCTTTTTATAGGGGCTAAGTGTTACGAAATATCATGAAATGCACTAAAGAAAGAGTTGGGCATCTCATTCAAAGTTTCTGACAGCACAATATCTGATGATAAGGATGCGATCCATGGTTTAAGGTTTACCACTGTTGGCTTTTTGTAATTTCTAGCTAGCTTTAAAGTCTTTTCTTCATCAATTTTCATGGAGAAGAGCTGGTTGGTAACATGGAGCTATATGCCAAAATGGTCTGACCATGGATAGGGTAGAACCTCTGGGTCTGACATCATGGTATTATGGTCTGCCACCCAGTCGAGAGTGTGCCCTTTTATGCGCGTAGGCGATCTAACTATATGTTGAAAACCTAAGGAGGACAACGCAACTTCTAAGTTACCAGATCTCACATCTACCTTGTTCCCCAGCCAGAGATTAAAATCTCCTAAAATAACAAATTTGTTATTGGGTTTAAGCAATGGTAAGACCCTATTGCAAAATTGGTCAGGGAAATGTGTTGCTGCCCCCAAGGCTCTATAGATGAGTAATAAGTTAAGGGTGGTTTCTGGGCTAATGCCGTTTTGACTATCAGGAGTTCCGACCCTGGTATATCATTCACTTTGGTTTCCCAAATTGTGAGCTCTGTTCTAAATATCAGTGCAACTCCTCCTCCCCTGCCCTCCTTTCTGTCAATTCTTAGGATACTATAGCCTTTGGGAATCACAAACTCTCAGGAGGCCTTGTGGCTCCAGGTCTCTGTGAGTGCGCATATATCCATCTTGCTATCCTCGATGTAAGTAGCTACCTCCAATAAGTGCTTAATCAAAGATCTGGTGTTAAGTAGCTGAGGGTGCTTGATAGGGTTGAGTCCATCCCTTTTCTGTTTTTCCACCATATGGCCATGCTGGAGTTCAACTCTGCTGCTGGGTGGGAATTCCCATCGTTAGAGTGCGGGGGAATAGGCAGGGTGGGCGAAAAGGCAGGGATGGGCGTATTGAACCAATGACCTTTCTCCCCTTTCATTAGCTCTTTCTCTTTCAGGACTGTCAGCTCTTCCTCCCCATGGGCCTTGAAAGCAATCTCATTTGGGGGCGGGAGGGGATATAACTAACAGTTCTTGGTGCATGGTGTTCAGTAGCAACCAGTGGTGCTACATGCTGGGGTTCAATGGGGTTGGGCGCTCTGAAAGCAGTATGTTTCTCCTGCTGCTCATGAGCCTCTCCTATATTGACTGTTGGTTCTCCCTCCCCATGGGCCTTAAAAGCAACCTCAGTGGGCAGGGCCGTGCCGGTAATCCGGAGGTCAGATGGATAATTATGTGCAATACTCGCCATTTCAGTGCTCCCAGAGGACATATGCTCAGAACTATTTTCAAGCAAGACAGTCCTAACCTGCTGAGTGTGTGCGAGGCTGGTCCTATCCAATCTATCTCGAGCGACTTTAATAGCCTCTAGGACCTCCAATATTCCCATAATTTCGATGCGCTCCCTGCAAACAGGGTTTAATGGCTCGTCTTGTTCACAGACTGGCTTGGCTCCCTCACGTCGGCGCTCTCGTGCCCGCTGCGAAAATAAGTAGCCCCTAGGACTACAATGCTGCTGGGAATTGAAGTTCCAGCAAGTTACACTACGCAGGCTAGTTTCAAAAAGAGATACACACAGCATTTAGAAGTCAAATAAAACCTTTAAAACATGGGGTTGCACGATAGTATGGTTGATTCTAAAAATAATTCAAGTGTTTCTCTAGAATGACAATAAGATCCTAGCAAGGTATAACTAAATAATGCTTGCTCAAATACTCACAAACGCAACCAAAATGGGCCTCATTACGAGTTTGGAGGAAGCCATGCCGTTTTTAGCGGCAGGGCTACCCCCAAATTCGGGTCCGGGTCCCGCAAAAAGGGAGTTACCGGGCCATTCTGACCTTGGAGGGCCCGGTAATCGCCTTTCGCGGGACCCGGTACATCCCCATTCCCATTTGAGCCTCCATAGGGCTCAACGGGAATGGGGAGGATACTAACAACGGGCCCGTTTTTAGCATCCTGGACTGCTAGCGGGTTCCCACTCTGCATGTCTGGTCTAACCAGGCGTCCAGAGCGGGACCCGCTGCAGACCTCATAATGTGGCGTCCTGGAATCAACGGTGCTGGTCCCTTACCGGCACCGTTCATTCCGCCGCCGCCAGCCTCGTAAATGAGGCCCAATGTCAGTAAGAACTAACTAAATGGGAGGGAGAAGCTGTTTAAATAGCCACAGACCAGCTTGGCTCCCTCGTGCCCGCTGTGCAGATGAGTAGTCCCCAGTTTCCAGCCAAAGTCCAGGCAAAGGTGGTGGATATGCCTTTTAATGGGATTGACCCCTTAGAGAAGAAGGTAGATGAGAACCTGCGGACCATCAAAGCTGACAGACAGCACGCACTCTTAGCACGCTGCAACCACGCTGCCAGTCCTTTTGGTTGGAAAAATACTGTTTCTCCAGGACAATCAAGGACCATTGACCTTTATACCAGTCAGTGTCATACAGGTCCCTGTCCTACCCACTGACAGACACTTACAAGACCAAGTCACATTTGTACTTGGGAAAACAGCGCTGACCTGGTTCCTCCCATAGCAGGAATCAGCCATTCAAGCAAACGTGACCCATTGCAGCCCCCCACTTTCACTGCTCAGTGGAGCGGAGGCTCTCCCAATTCGTTGACAAGTGGAAATCCATCACCTCAGATGGATGGGTGTTATCCCTTATCCAGCACGTTCACAAATTGGAGTTTGTTGAGTGCCCGCCCACTATTCCTCCCTTGTAAAAGGCAGAGAAGCGTGTCCATCTGCTACTATAGCATGTTCAGTTGCTTCTGCCGAAGGGAGCCATCAAAGAGTACCATCCCATCCCATCAGCATGGACAAGGAGTATACTCTGTGTACTTTCTAGTAAAAAGAAAAAACACATGGGTGGAGGTCCATCCTAGACCCTCGAGGTCCGCAATAAATTCCTCACGACTGAAAGCATCCGAATGGTTAACCTGCAACAAGTTTTATCCGAACTGCAAGAAGGGAATTTTCTGGCATCCCTGGACCTATAGGATGCATATTTTCATAGCCCCATTCATCACAAACACTGCCTCTTACCAGCGCTCCACAGTGGCAGGCTGCCGTTACCAGTTCAAGGTGCTGCCCTTTAGCCTGCGGTCAGCTCCGAGGGTCTTCACTAAATGCCTGGCCCCAGTTGTGGCATGCCTTTGTCACTCAGGAGCACACTCTAACCATAACTAGATGACTGGCTAGTGCAGGCGACATTTTTCATGGTTGCGCATCATACCGCAGAGACTATCCAATCCCTATAATTAGGAAGATTCTCTGTGAACTTTCCAAAATCTTGCCTGACCCAGTCTCATCGGGCTCTCTATTTGGATGCTCAACTCGACACATGTTCTTGCGTAGCAATTCCCTCGGAAGGGAGGGTGCAATCACTTGTGGCCAAGGTCTGGCTGCTCTCCAAGTTGCCAACGGCCTCTGTCCGTCTCCCAAAATCCCTCTTGGGGATGATATCCCCATGCAGTCCTCTTCTCCAGCATTGCAGGCTCTGCATGCAGGCTCTCTGAGAGTTCCTCAATGCACGCTGCCGGAAGGACTTGGGTTGCTGGGAGGACAAGATGCCTCTAACACCATTCTGTGGGATGTATTTACCCATGCATCCGAGTCCTACCTCAAAACTGTGCAGTACTGACATGGAAAACATCATGATGGCCAGAGCTTCCCAGAAAATGCACAGGGAAATGCATGAAGAATAGGCTGCCACTCATTTTTGCCGATGTTATGGGCACAGAAGGACACTGCCTAAAACCACCATTGGACTACCCACACAGTAGTCTGAAACCATTGGGAGTGGCAACGCTGATTGCCAAAAGCAAACCCATAACTGTTGGGAATTCATTTTCTTAAATCCCAAAAAGGGGTGCAGTACCAGTACTCACCACTATCCAAAAGCCGGCGTTTTAAAACAACACCAGATTTTACTTTTTGTAGAAAACTGAATAAATGAACCCAAAGCAAGCCAAAGAAAGACTTACTGAGAGGTGGATCCAATGTAAAGTTATATTCTGAAGTGACTTGAAGGTTTATAACAAGACTGGCTGAGCTGTGGATTTCAGCAGTTTAAGTAAATTTGGACTGAAAGACACTACAAATCTAAATGTTTAAAAGAAATGAGTGACCTACTTTGAGTGTCACAAAGGTTGCAATTGTTTAAATGTCATAGTTTTAAACTTAGAATCAGCATCCTAGCTGCATATGTAAAAAAATGTCTTGACTTAAACTGGGGAACAGAAATGACATGTAGCTAAAAACTGGCTTAAAGAGATTCCAATTTTGCCTGGCAACTACCCCCCATCAGGAGTGAAACTTGAGTCACAGCTGTGTTCCCAGGCCTATCTGCCTTTTGCTGGCCACACTAAGGCTATGCCATCTCTCTGATAATTGAATTAAGGGGAGCCCCCACAGAATACAGGAGCTCTGAACAAAGCCCTGTCCTGACTCAGGCAAAGGTTTTATTACGGGGGCTGTAAAAGTAGCTTCCTCCTGAAGCAAAGGGGAGGAGCACTGCCTGTGAGAGCAAGCTGGCTTGGCAGAACTGGAAAAACCTGAAATTCAACCTTGTGCTGGGGGAAAACCACACCCCTTTGGGGCCAGAACATAACTCTAAAAAGATGAATAACTCATAGTACGGACTTGTGAAAATTATTTAAACGACACCATAATTCTTGTGATTTTTCTGCCCACATTTTAAGAGGTTTTTAGAACCGGTGGCATGTTCAGGGGGGTTTTAGCGGAAAAGAGGATATTACTCAAAATGTGTGCATGTGAAAAATCTGACACTTCATCAACTAATGTCCATACTCCTTGCGCACATGTGTGTAAATTTGGGTTAATGTCCGATATTGCAAACCAGTTAAAAAGTGCAAAATATTGCCATTTCTGAATGCAAGCCCCCAGGAAGAGCAGAGTTGGAACAGGGGATACCTCCTGTGATATGTGATGGGTGCATGTAATTTCAAACCACGGTGTAGCTATGAAATATGTATTTGATTCAAATCTAGATTTGTGTGCAAGTTGACAGGAGGAGTGGACTTTCTGCAGGCTGTAAAATGACATCACTCTGACACAACTTAGCTCCCCCAATCAGGGGAGAAATGAAAGCTTGGCCAATGATAAGTGGAGAGGGGCTGGCTAGTGATGCTGCCCACACACACCCATTTTAAAAACACATAAAAGCAGAGAGACAGGACAGATAGGGACCTTCAAATCCATTTGCAGCTGGAAGCTCTGCCGGGAAAATCCATACTTTACCTCCATCAACCTTCAGAGACCCAGACCAGACCAGCAGAGTAGAGCTGACCCGTTAGCAGAACCAGAGAGAGCTGACCCAGATCACTGTGAAGTGCAGAGACCAGAGTCCAGTCTAAAACCTGACCAGATCCGTGGCGAGGCATATTTCAAAAATATAGTGTGAGTACCTAGCAGAACTGTGCAGAACCAATCTCTTAGTTAAAATAATATAATTCAATCCTATGTTAATCTAAGTAGAACTGTCTCCTAACTGTCACCTGTCATTTGTAAAGCTGTCACTTGTCATTTTCTAGTTGCAAGCTGCACTTGTCTTTTTGAACTTTAAAATTTCAAATCTGAAAAACGACCTTTATTTAATCGCTCATATCTCCGTGACCGTTTGTCCTAGAGACTTGCAGTAACTTTCCTCAGAAAGCTTAGAATCGTGGCTTTCCTACGAACCTAGAACCCCCTATAGTTATGCCGTAATCGTGAAAGACGCACTCGCGAATTTTGCCACGATTTGCAAATTTCTCCACGTGTGAAAACAGAAGCTTCTTGCTTTCATTTGCCAAAAATTCGTTTAACCTACCAATTACTCCTAGATCCTTGCTAAAGTGAGCCTGGACTAATATTAACTTGATTTCACTCAGCCTGAACCTCCTAGAGGGAATTAAAAGCATTTTAGCATATTTTTTTTCTACATTGCCAGCACATTTAAAAGCATTTGGGCCTGTGTTTTCAACGTCTGTAGGCTAAGTTGCTGGGTTAACTGAATCACATTTAATTGCATTTCTGAGAACTGTGTGCCTTCCTTCAATTTCCTTGCATTGCATAAAAGGGGGGAGTGAATTGTCCAAGAAAGTGATTACATTGTTTTGTTGAATTCATATTGAGTATTTTCTGTACTGCATTTTCATTCCACCTTGCATCCATTTGAAACCATAAAGTATTGTTGCTATCTTATCCATTTCATGTCAACTCCTTAGTGATTATAAAGAAGTGTGCTAGTGCCAGATTCTCTGTTGTTAATCTTTATCATATCAGATTAAGTGTGCTATTCAATTATTAATTTATTCTAAAGTGTGATATATATACCTATTGTTGAAACTATCAATTAAACCTTTTAACTTGCAAAACAGAACTACTTCTTGGCTCAGTGGGGTCAGGAGGATTCCAAGAGAGGGGTGTTATATAGGGGTAGTCATCCAGAACGCATGAACTGGACATAAAGATATATCAATAAGGGTTTTCATTCAGTATTCTAGACTAGGCGTTGACTTGGCTGTAGTGCTGAATTGAATCCTCTTACAAATTGGGGGCTCGTGCCGGACGTTTGGGTTAGATCTACCATTTGTCCAGATTAATACAGCGTGCCAGCTGACCAGATACACATATCCGGTCGGATCACCACGCTGTGTTACGCTGTAAAGCACTCCTCATAGGAACGCTCTTAGGAAAAGGTCTGTTTTGCAAAAAATAAAATACAAACTTCTGTAAGTCAGGACAGAGACCAATCTCTGGAATGACGACCTTAGTAGACATGAAAATAGCCAGAGAGCACCTCTTACATAAACTATTTGTGAGAGGTGAATGGACTGAACAGGGCCAGGATGCCTGGTTGCAGGCCATCACGCGACAGGTCACTGAAACAGGGTCAGACCTATGGAGAGATCAGGGTCCATTACATGTGGCCCTGAGTGAACTATACATGGCTCCTAAAGCTAAGGATGAACAAGACAAGATGGTTAGGATAGCGGCATACCTGTACCTATATATGGGAGACATGCAGGATAAATGTACTGAAAGCCAAGATCTGGCGAATAAGCGACAGATGGCGTTAGAGAAGGCCCGATCTGATCTGGCCTCTTCTGAGCAGAGGCTGCAGAGGAGCCAGGAGTCAGAAAATGATAGTAGGCAATATATCATTAAAATAAAAGAGGATATGGGCATCCTACAACAGGAAAAGACAGACCAGGATACCAGATTTCTGGCCCTGCAGAAGGAGCACCAAGACAGTTTGGACTCCTTACTGCAGAACCAGAAAAAGTTGGAGCAACAGATCAATTTCTACAGGGCATGCGCGGAGCAGGTAGTCACCCTGCAAAGCCAGCTAGATAGAGAGAAAGAGGAGAGCAATAAACTGATTCTGAAAGACCTGGATACCCAGGCAGAGTTTGATGAGGAGCGCCAAAAAGCTGGTGCCTTTCAACGACAGAGGGACGACCTGGCAGCACAGATGCAGGCTCTCAGTCAGGAAAGAGACACTTTAGGCCAGGAAGTCTGCCACTTAAAAAAGGAAATTGAAGAAAATCACCTGGCCCTCCAGGGGCTGGGTGACCTCCAAAAACCAGAACTTGGTAGAGCACACCAGAAGGGTGGAAGATGCTCTGGCAAGAAAGGAGCAGGCCAGTAGGGATGGGACTCAGGAGGTAAACCTCCTGCAGCAAAGACTGGCCCAGTTCTCCAGGACCAACCAGGAAGCACAGAGGGAAAATGAGGCCCTCTGTCAACACAATGATAGGCTCCAACAACAGGTAGCGATGCAGGAGAGACTGATAGAGTCTAGTCAGGCCTTGACTGAGGAACTGAAAGCACAAATGCAGGCTCTTGCATTGCAACAGGGAGCAGGGGCGGATAGAGATGAGGTCCGCTGGGAAAGAGAGACTCCTGACCATAACCTCAGGAGCCCTAACACCAGGGGCCTTCATCTCTCCCAGTCCCTGGACTCTACCACCCCCATGTCCCCTGGCGCACATGAGCACAGGGCCACAGGGATGGCAGATTACTATCCAGCTAAAAGTATGGGGCTCATAGGCCAGTACCACTCAGGAATGGAGGGGTGGGCATCCGGGTATGGGCACCCAAGTACAGTACAGTTCAGTGGGGAACCCCAGGAGAGTAGGCCCCTTAAGGGCATCCTGAAAACCTCTGCCCAGTTAGGTCAGTGGGGGGGGTACCCAGCAAATCCTGGCAGCAAGGAGGGATCTGAGGACTCCTCTGAGCACCACAGGAAACAGGAGACCAGGTCCCCACATTCTGCCAGCCATTCCCAGGCTCGCAGAATCCGGGAAAACCTGGAAGAACAGACAGGAACCTCTGGGAGCAGTGCCTCTGAGTCAGAGGATGAATGGACAAGGGTTACCCGAACCAAAAAGGCCAATAAGGCAAAAAGGGCCTTGCTTAAGGACCCCTTAAAGCAGATTAAGGCGATCAGGAGCGTCATCACGCCTTACCATAAGAACGCTAAGTATTCTGTTTGGGAGCACTTAGAGTTGTTTGAGCAAATGATGGAGACTTTCCATTTGAAGGACAGCCAAAGCTGTATTCAATATGTAAAGTGGACCTTCTCCCCGGAATACTCCAGTTTCTTTGCGGGGCTGGAGGACCAAAATCATTTAAGATGGTCCACCTATAAGGCGGCCATCTTGAAACATTTTTCCATTCATATAAATCCTCAAGAGGCTCGCAAGGCAGCCTACAATTTGCAATGTGGGGAGGATCAGGCCCCACAAGAATTTGTGCAAGAACTGAAACGTGCTTTTGCGCAGACCACCAGAAGGGTGCGCACAGACAGTAGAGAATTCATTAATACATTTTTTCATGCCTTGCCCAAATACATAATGACCCAGCTCGTGAGGGATTTTCACGAGAAAAGATCTTTAGACTGGGTCATTGAACAGGCGACCCGGATCTATGAGGTGCAGAAGCCAATAGAAAATAAAAATAATGCGCCCAAAAACCCCAAAGCCAACAACACCCCTGCTGCTGCCAAGGTGGCAGAGGTAAAGGTCACCCCCGTTTTAGAGTTGGAGATGGGGGGGCCTAAAAACCTACCTGCACCTAATAATGCTAGGCCCAGAAGGTCCTCGGGCCAGGCACAGACAGGGAGCCAGGGAGGCAGCCCCACAAATGGGGTCCCTCGCTCTCCTGACTATGTAAGCCCCCGTTACAAGGGAAACAGACCCATCCTGGGTTATGTGTGGACTCCTCCAGCCCAAGGGGGGGGGATCCAGCCAAGCACCTAACCCAGGGAACTTCCCTCCTAACTTCCCACAGGAGGGCAGAAATTCTCCAAATCCTGGGCAGAACTTTTTCCCCAGGTATCCACCCAATTTCCAGCCCCAAAATCATCCATCCTTCTTTCCCCAATTCCCTGAGCCCACACAACCTAATCCGGGAGAGGGGAGGCCAAGGGTGGAGGGGTACCAAAATCTTCCCAACCAGGGGTACTACCAAAGAAGGGACAGCTACCCTTCCCGGGATCAGCCCAGGGGAGAAAACAGGGCCCCGTATCAGCCTGAGCGGGTTTCCAAGTTAGAGCGCCAGGTTCAAAACATGGCGCGGGATCTGGGTCACATACTGAGGGCTCAGCAGAACCCTCAGATCGGCATGCCGGCGCAGAACGCACCCAACTCTGGACCTGGTGCTCCAGAACAATGACGGGGGCAGCACCCCGATAACTCACCGGTTCCCAGGGAGGAGGCACAAGGGGAAGGGGGGTGTAAAGCCTTGGAGGAAGCTTCCTTCCTCACTTGTAAACAGCCCCTGGAAACCCAGGAACCGGAAACAAAATCTCTTGCCCCTGAAAGTCTGCCTCCTAAGGAGCAGAGGGGGGGTAGGAGAAACAAAAGACCCAAACAGACTCAGTTTGAGGAGGAGGTACAGATATTCCAATTTGAGGGAGAGGGATCCTCAGAGGATCCTGGGAAAAGGATCTTCTCCTTCAGAGAGGGGGGAACTCCTCCCAAAGAAAAATGGGTCCCTAGGGATGCAAATCCAGACTGGGGAGATGTGGAGACTGAGCTACCGCCGCCCACCATCTCATCCCAGAACCAACAGCAAGAAAATCCCCTGGTTCAAACCCATCCTGGTGACTGCCTCCAAAAAGGGGGGGGGCGGCCCGGAACTGGAGTCAGGGGAACCCACAATGGCTCTGATCTCCAGTTGCCAACTTTTTCTTTCAGATTCCCAAGGCTCTCCACAGAATTCTGCCCAAATCTCTTCGCTAGCGATGTCCAAAACCAGAAAGTTAGCCCACCAGTTGTCCAAAAATCTGCATTATCTGTGCCCCCTTGAGGAAAAGGAGGGAAGATACTATGCCCCGGTACAAGTACAGGGGCAGGGTACAATTTTGGCACTGGTGGACACTGGATCTCAAGCTACCCTTCTGTCCAGAAGGGCCTTTGACGAACTGAATGCAGGAAGGGGAGAGAATTACCAAATTCCTCTCACCTCACTTCCTGGACAACTCCAGAACTTTGACGGGAAGGAAATTACCGTCGAGGGGACGGCAGACTTGGACATTAAAATTGGGCGACACAAGTTGAAACACCCAGTCATAGTTGTGACTCCAGAGGGCACCCCTTGTTTACTGGGGAATGACCTCCTGAGGAGGTTGTCACCCCTAATAGATTGCGTAAACAAGGTCCTCTGGACCCAGACTAGCCGACCAATAAAATTAAAACAGAGTGTCAACCATGTTAGTTTAAACGGCACATGCCACATGGTTGAACAAAAATCTGACCAAGTAGAATTTCACTTCCAGAATAGCCAAATTCCAGACGTGACAGTAATAGCAGTAGGACAACAGACTGGTGATGGAGGGTCCTCTCTATTTCTGAAAATCAACCTTCCTTCCAGTCTAAAGTGGTACTCCACGCTGGAAGGAAACACTCTGAGATTCTATACTAATCCACAATCAGAAACTCCCACTCCTATAGTCCAGAAAGATGTGAAATCAGCTCAAAGTCTGGCTGATATTCAGCAAATTGGAGAGCAGTTGTTCATCCCTGTTCAGTTAAATGATGGGAAGGACTCTGTTCTCGCTCGAGTGTGCGTGAACAATGGTAAGAGCTTCATCAGCGAAGCCATGTTCCGCCAACTCCCAAAAGATCCAGCCATTCCCACATTCAAACTGATAGACAAATGGGAAATGGACCTGGAAGCACCTAATTCCAAACATCTCCTGCCAAGCAGGTGTATGCTCAAAATCTCCATTGGCAACAAGAGCATAGTCCATAATTGTTGGGTCGTGCGAGACGTTACTGCCGCCTTTTACTTAGGCAGTGACATTCTCAATCGCTTTGCCATTAGTTTGGACCTAATAAACTTCAAAGCTTGGTCCCGATTAGCGGATAATCCCATGGGCTTTGATGATCCAGAAAAAGCATTTAGGTCAGCTCAATTGCTACCTTATGCAGTTGAAATTCAGATTAAAGAGGAAGTCACCATCCCAGAAAGGACCCGACAATTCTCCCTGGAAGTGAAAGTTAAAAGAGGACAATATTTGCAAAACCCTGATGCTTACATACATCTAAATGCTTCTCTCCAACAGCAAGGGTTAGGGGTAAACCCAACACCATTAGTCAACATAGAACATGACACCATTCCAATAGAGGTGGATAACAGCGACTTGAAGAGTATTACTCTAGCCGCAGGCACCATTATTGGAATGGCGGTTGATGACCGACATTTTTCCATAGACTTAGGTAATGAACTGTTAGGGCCAATCCCCAAGGACTGCTTTGACAGTGACAGTGATGACAATACAACACCAGACAGGATTTTTACCCGGCATGGGGGGAACTTCCTGGTGTACACTTCTTGCCCTTATGGTAAGGAAGATGTGACTTGTGACTTCAGGAGGGATGAGGTGATTTTCCAAGTCCATGAGGGCTGCCTTTCCCACCTGAAGCCTCCAGTCCAAATCAGCACTCTGACCAGGGACTTCTCCACCCAGCTGGAGGAGGCCGCTGAAATAGCCAAACCAGAAGTCTTTCCAGGCTTCAGGCAGATGGTGGAAGAGAGAGTCAACCTAGCTGATGCCTGTGTGACTCTGGAACAAAAGCAAAAGTTGAAACAAGTTTTCTTGGATTTCCAAGATCTCTTTGCGGTAGACTCATATGACTGTGGTCGCACCGACATCCACACAACAACAATCCCCACGGACCCTGGCATGACTCCAGTGTTTGTGAAGCAATATCGCTTGTCTCTCGCATCCATGGAGTCCCTTACTGAAATAATTAAGAACCTTGAGTCCAGGGGAATAATCCGTCCCGTCCACAGCACCTTCAATAATCCGGTGCTGGGAATATTGAAGCCAAACGGCCAGTGGAGACTCTGCGCCGACCTCAGGGAGCTCAACAAACGGGTCCATACTTCCCGATGGCCTCTGCCCTACATTGACCAAGGGCTGGCCCAGATCCAGGGGTCACAGGTATTCACTGCAATAGACCTGACCAATGGATACTGGACCGTGCCTGTCAGTAGGGAGGACCAATACAAGCTGGCTTTTACCTTTGGGGGCCAGCAGTATACATGGACCCGGACTCCCTTCGGATACCTTAACTCCGGTAATGAGTTCAATATTTTCCTACATAAGGCCATGCCCGACCTGGGTGCGAAGGGTAACCTGGCTTATGTAGATGATGTCCTCATCAAAAGTTCATCTGTGGAGGAACACATAGCGGAGATCCGTTATGTTCTGACACAGTTGAGGGCCGCCGGAGCAAAACTTTCCTTTCAGAAAGCACAGTGGTGTAGAACCCGTGTTAATTTCTTGGGGCATGAGATTAGTCCTCAGGGTCTCTGTCCCCAGGAAAAGAAAGTGGAAGCACTTCAGAAACTGAAAGACCCCACAACTCTGCGAGAACTAAGGAGCCTCCTTGGACTGACTAATTACAGCAGAAACTTCATTGAGGGCTACGCAGAGATCACCAGACCCCTGATTCATCTCCTGAAGGGGGGGGTCAAGTGGGAATGGGGTCCAGAACAAGCCGAGGCGGTAAAACAACTCAAGAGAAGCCTCTCACAAGCGCCTTGCCTAGCTTACCCTGTCAGAAACAAGGAGTTCTTCCTGGAGACGGGGTTCTCTAATACGTGCTTGACGGCAGTATTATACCAAAAGCATGACAAGGTCAATAAAGTAATCTCCTATGCGAGCAAAACTTTATCCTCTGTGGAGGAAAAATTCAACGATTGTGAGAAGGCACTCCTGGCAACGGTGTGGGCATTGAAGAATTACCGCCCGTTTATCCAGGGGGAACACATCATAGTGGAGACTCCACACCAGCCTCTGCAATATCTCCACAGTGACAGAATCCGGGCCGGAAATGTGAGTAATTCCGGAATTACTTCCTGGATTCTGTCAGTGCAAGGCTTTTCTGTGGAGGTCAGAAATGGCCAAAACAAGAAGAGTCCCCTCGCGCAAGGTCTGGCTGACTTGCATGATTGTGCCAGAGAAAACTGTCTCAAGGACGAAAGTCTAAAAATCAAGGACAACATGGAGGCATACCTTAATTCCCCACACAAAGTCTTTGAAGAGGACAAGTGTGAGGGAATGCCCACTGTCTATGTGGATGGATGCTCGTACCATGTTGACAACAACGGGGAGAAAGAACTGGTGGCCGGCGTAGGGAATGCATGGGTGAATGAGTCCCCAGAACCCTCCGCTGGATACAAAATTGGTCCCCGAAGTAGTCAGGTGGCAGAATTGATGGCTGTGCATCAGGCCATCCTCACTGCTGTCCAGCATCAACTCCACGAACTGGTCATAAACACAGATTCGGATTATGTACGGAACGGGTTTGTGGAGCACCTGGTTAATTGGAAAACCAGAGGCATGTTATGTGCTAACAACAAACCCTTGAAACATGGGAAGTTGATCCAAAACATTGATGATCTGATCACCTCGAATGAGATGACCATCTATTGGAAAAAGATCAAGGGTCATTCCAAAGTAGAGGGACCAGACAAAACTGGAAATGACTTAGCTGATCAGCTGGCCAAAACCGGGGCCATCCAAGGGGATCTAATTGAGATTGAGTCCCTGTTGGGGGAAATCCAGGTCACTGCTATCACTAGGTCCCAGACAAATGCTCACAACGACCTTTCAATTGCACAATGGAGTAAGGAGACCCCTGATGCTGATTTAATTACCGCTCAGAAGGGGGATACAATAATTGGTAAAATTTACCAACACCTTGAGGACCCTGAGAACTTTCCCCTGACGGATACCGATTACATTGGGAAAGAGGACCTAAGAGTGTTGATGAAATGTCCAAAAATGTTCCGAATCCAAGACGGTTTGCTGGTAAGGAAATCCAAAGCTGGCCACGATCAGTGGGTGGTTCCTACCTCATTCCGAAGCCTGATGTTAAGTCACGCCCATGATGCGGCCACCGCCGGTCATAGGGGGTTTCACACAACATTGGAAATCTTAAGAGAGGTTGCATACTGGCCACACATGGGGCAGGACCTCGACCAATACTTGAAGGGGTGTCTTGTGTGTGCACAATTTCAGCCATCATCCCTCACGCACCGTGCGCCTCTCCAAAAGAGGGGGATGACACTGCCATGGTCAGATTTACAAATCGACTTTGTAGGCCCCGTGATTCGCTCTGCTAGGGGGAATAAGTACATGTTGACTGTCACATGCTTGTTTACCAAGTGGGTGGAATGTCTCCCAGCCCCAAACTGCAAGGCAGAAACGGCAGCTGCCCTGATGATTAACCACATCTTTTCCCGATTTGGTCTACCTCAAAGGATTGAGTCAGACAGAGGTAGCCACTTCACCAGTGAAGTAATGACAAAGATGTGGGAGATACTGGGGGTCAAAAGGAAGTTGCATATTGCTTACAGGCCAGCTTCTTCTGGGGCAGTAGAGAGATATAACCGAACCATTGTGAGCATATTAAAGAAGTTTGTGGCAGATTCTGGGCCAAGTTGGGATATCCGATTACCTCTGGTCCTAATGGCCATCAGATCTACCCCTTCATCTGCAACCAAAATGTCACCATTTGAGTTGATGACTGGGCGCAAGATGGTGCTTCCTCAGCATTTGCTCTACAGGACCCAAGAGCAGACACTGATAAATGCCTCCACTACTCATGAGTATGTGGAGAATTTAAGGAAACACCTTCAACATGCTTTTGCTTACGCTCAGCGGAATCTAGAAAGATCGGCTGATAGCATGAAGACCCACTATGACCTGAAGACTTCCAGGAAGGAATATCAGGTGGGGGACCGGGTCTATCTATACAACTTCCAAAGAAACCAGGCAAAACAGCGGAAATTCTTGCCTACATGGAAGGGACCCTTTGAGATTATAGACAAAATCTCCCCTGTGGCCTACAAAATCCACATCCCCAAAGGTCCTTTGGCAGCGGGGGAAGACAAGTGGGTCCACATAAACCAGTTGAAATGTTGCCATCCCAGGCACACTCTGCAACAACTGGAGGAATCCTCTGGAATCCTAGCGGGTACTGTCTCAGATTAATTCAGTTCCAACCATAAAACATACCACATCTAGTCTCTAAAATATTGTGATTTGCATGAAACTGTCTCTTAGTTATACTGTTTTTTTTTCAAAATAAGAATGTAATGTTTCGTTATGATGGAATCTATATGCCACCCCACTATATCAATGGTGGGGAAGAAATGTCCATGAATAGGTATTGCCGCTCTTCCTTTGTCGTCCTAGGAGAAAGAAAACCTTGAGACGGGCCAAGGAGGACGATCCGGAGACCGGGAGCAGAGACGCAACGGGCCCGGGGTACCGCCCAATCTTCCCATCAGGACCGGCGAGGAGAACCGATCGATCCGACCGGATGGAGGAAAAGATGCTGGACTGTGCCATCTATTGGAAGAAGATGAGGAAACATCCCAGGTCTTGCGAGTCCCATCAGTGAAACCGA
Organism: Ambystoma mexicanum; assembly: GCF_040938575.1. NCBI lineage: Eukaryota > Metazoa > Chordata > Amphibia > Caudata > Ambystomatidae > Ambystoma > Ambystoma mexicanum. Next base: position 340,630,850 of record NC_090921.1, on the reverse strand, counting down.
ATGGCCATCGCAAGAGGGGGGCTTGTGGGATGTATTTACCCATGCATCCGAGTCCTACCTCAAAACTGTGCAGTACTGACATGGAAAACATCATGATGGCCAGAGCTTCCCAGAAAATGCACAGGGAAATGCATGAAGAATAGGCTGCCACTCATTTTTGCCGATGTTATGGGCACAGAAGGACACTGCCTAAAACCACCATTGGACTACCCACACAGTAGTCTGAAACCATTGGGAGTGGCAATGCTGATTGCCAAAAGCAAACCCATAACTGTTGGGAATTCATTTTCTTAAATCCCAAAAAGGGGTGCAGTACCAGTACTCACCACTATCCAAAAGCCGGCGTTTTAAAACAACACCAGATTTTACTTTTTGTAGAAAACTGAATAAATGAACCCAAAGCAAGCCAAAGAAAGACTTACTGAGAGGTGGATCCAATGTAAAGTTATATTCTGAAGTGACTTGAAGGTTTATAACAAGACTGGCTGAGCTGTGGATTTCAGCAGTTTAAGTAAATTTGGACTGAAAGACACTACAAATCTAAATGTTTAAAAGAAATGAGTGACCTACTTTGAGTGTCACAAAGGTTGCAATTGTTTAAATGTCATAGTTTTAAACTTAGAATCAGCATCCTAGCTGCATATGTAAAAAAATGTCTTGACTTAAACTGGGGAACAGAAATGACATGTAGCTAAAAACTGGCTTAAAGAGATTCCAATTTTGCCTGGCAACTACCCCCCATCAGGAGTGAAACTTGAGTCACAGCTGTGTTCCCAGGCCTATCTGCCTTTTGCTGGCCACACTAAGGATATGCCATCTCTCTGATAATTGAATTAAGGGGAGCCCCCACAGAATACAGGAGCTCTGAACAAAGCCCTGTCCTGACTCAGGCAAAGGTTTTATTACGGGGGCTGTAAAAGTAGCTTCCTCCTGAAGCAAAGGGGAGGAGCACTGCCTGTGAGAGCAAGCTGGCTTGGCAGAACTGGAAAAACCTGAAATTCAACCTTGTGCTGGGGGAAAACCACACCCCTTTGGGGCCAGAACATAACTCTAAAAAGATGAATAACTCATAGTACGGACTTGTGAAAATTATTTAAACGACACCATAATTCTTGTGATTTTTCTGCCCACATTTTAAGAGGTTTTTAGAACCGGTGGCATGTTCAGGGGGGTTTTAGCGGAAAAGAGGATATTACTCAAAATGTGTGCATGTGAAAAATCTGACACTTCATCAACTAATGTCCATACTCCTTGCGCACATGTGTGTAAATTTGGGTTAATGTCCGATATTGCAAACCAGTTAAAAAGTGCAAAATATTGCCATTTCTGAATGCAAGCCCCCAGGAAGAGCAGAGTTGGAACAGGGGATACCTCCTGTGATATGTGATGGGTGCATGTAATTTCAAACCACGGTGTAGCTATGAAATATGTATTTGGTTCAAATCTAGATTTGTGTGCAAGTTGACAGGAGGAGTGGACTTTCTGCAGGCTGTAAAATGACATCACTCTGACACAACTTAGCTCCCCCAATCAGGGGAGAAATGAAAGCTTGGCCAATGATAAGTGGAGAGGGGCTGGCTAGTGATGCTGCCCACACACACCCATTTTAAAAACACATAAAAGCAGAGAGACAGGACAGATAGGGACCTTCAAATCCATTTGCAGCTGGAAGCTCTGCCGGGAAAATCCATACTTTACCTCCATCAACCTTCAGAGACCCAGACCAGCAGAGTAGAGCTGACCCGTTAGCAGAACCAGAGAGAGCTGACCCAGATCACTGTGAAGTGCAGAGACCAGAGTCCAGTCTAAAACCTGACCAGATCCGTGGCGAGGCATATTTCAAAAATATAGTGTGAGTACCTAGCAGAACTGTGCAGAACCAATCTCTTAGTTAAAATAATATAATTCAATCCTATTTTAATCTAAGTAGAACTGTCTCCTAACTGTCACCTGTCATTTGTAAAGCTGTCACTTGTCATTTTCTAGTTGCAAGCTGCACTTGTCTTTTTGAACTTTAAAATTTCAAATCTGAAAAACGACCTTTATTTAATCGCTCATATCTCCGTGACTGTTTGTCCTAGAGACTTGCAGTAACTTTCCTCAGAAAGCTTAGAATCTTGGCTTTCCTACGAACCTAGAACCGCATTCCTACCCCCGTAATCGTGAAAGACGCACTCGCGAATTTTGCCGCGATTTGCAAATTTCTCCATGTGTGAAAACAGAAGCTTCTTGCTTTCATTTGCCAAAAATTCGTTTAACCTACCAATTACTCCTAGATCCTTGCTAAAGTGAGCCTGGACTAATATTAACTTGATTTCACTCACCCTGAACCTCCTAGAGGGAATTAAAAGCATTTTAGCATATTTTTTTTCTACATTGCCAGCACATTTAAAAGCATTTGGGCCTGTGTTTTCAACGTCTGTAGTCTAAGTTGCTGGGTTAACTGAATCACATTTAATTGCATTTCTGAGAACTGTGTGCCTTCCTTCAATTTCCTTGCATTGCATAAAAGGGGGGAGTGAATTGTCCAAGAAAGTGATTACATTGTTTTGTTGAAATCATATTGAGTATTTTCTGTACTGCATTTTCATTCCACCTTGCATCCATTTGAAACCATAAAGTATTGTTGCTATCTTATCCATTTCATGTCAACTCCTTAGTGATTATAAAGAAGTGTGCTAGTGCCAGATTCTCTGTTGTTAATCTTTATCATATCAGATTAAGTGTGCTATTCAATTATTAATTTATTCTAAAGTGTGATATATATACCTATTGTTGAAACTATCAATTAAACCTTTTAACTTGCAAAACAGAACTACTTCTTGGCTCAGTGGGGTCAGGAGGATTCCAAGAGAGGGGTGTTATATAGGGGTAGTCATCCAGAACGCATGAACTGGACATAAAGATATATCAATAAGGGTTTTCATTCAGTATTCTAGACTAGGCGTTGACTTGGCTGTAGTGCTGAATTGAATCCTCTTACAATTCCATGGAGGCACTACGCTGGTGGTCAGCCTGGCCTCACGTCGTCCAAAGCACTCCTTTTTGCTCACCTCCACACCAAATCACTGTCACAACGGACACCTCCCTGGAAGGCTGGGGTGTGCATACAGGAAACCTACATGCTAAGGATCTCTGGATGAAGGATGAGAAGTCTCTCCATATCAACCTTCTGGAGCTGCGTGATGTCTTTTGGGCCCTCCAGTCCTTTCTTAGTGCAGCGGTTGTGTGGTGAGTTTCTTCACGGACAACACCACCACAATGTTTTGTATACACAAGCGGGGGGGGGGGCACCAGGTCTCTCTCCCCATTTACGGAAGAACAGACGCTCTGGCACTGGGCGCTGGAGCAGCAGATGTTTCTCCATTCTTTCCACCTACCAGGTGCTCAGAACACAATGGTGGATTCCGTCAGCAGGGAACTCGGCGCCTGTCATGAATGGGAACTCCAGACATCTCAACTGTAACAGATTTTCCATCCATGGGGCACTCCGGAAATTAACCTGTTTGCCACCCATCACAACAAGAGTTGCGCAGCCTTTGCTAGCAGGTTCCTCCATCCAGAGAGCCTGGGAGATTCCTTCACATTCCCCTTGGGGGAAAGTTCCTCTATGCCTTCCCCCCAAAACTCCTGGATTTTCGAGTGTTAAATGCCTTCAGATAACATTGGTGTAAACTGATCCTTGTGGCCCCTGCCTGGCCGAGAAAGTGCTCGTACTCGGACCTCCTCACCCTGTCCTCTGCCCTCCTCCCCCCCAATTATACTACCTCCTCTTTGTAATCTGCTTTCCAGGAGCAACGGGCTTTGCACCACCATGACCCAGCCTCCCTGAACCTGACGGTTTAGCTCCTCTGCTCCTAGAATTCGGCAATATCCTGCTGCCTCGGCACTGTAAGGACATTCTATCGTGTGCACGCGCTCCTTCCACACTTACATGTTACAAAAGTAAATGGACATATTGTTCCCACTGCTGTGTAGCGCCAGCCCTAGACCCATTTACCATTCAGCTAAAGGACACCTTGCCATATTGGCTGTCGCTGGCTAAGTCGGGCCTAGCACAATCCTCCATCAAGGTGAACATTGCGGCTATGTCCGACCTACCCACTCCTCTTCTGCATCTTCTCTGTGTTCCAACCACTTCGTAAAATAATTAATCAGGGGCCTGCCCCATACCTTTCCACCAGTCAGGTGACCTGTGCCAGCTTGGGAGCTGAATGTCGCCCTTTCAAGACTTGTGAAACCTCCATTTGAACCTATACACTGAGTTCCACTTAAGCGCCTATCATGGAACACTGCTTTACTCGTCGCCATCACAGTCGATCAGACATGTGGGAGAAATCCAGGCTCTTTCCTGCAAAGTCCCCTACCTAGTCTTCCACAAGTCCAAGCCTGTATTATGCACCAATCCATTATTTGTGCCCAAGGTTCCTTCGGCGTTCCATCTCAATGAGCTAGGGGTACTACCTGTCTTCTTCGGCTCTCCTGTTTATCTTGAGATACGATCATTGCATTCTCTGGACGTTCTGCATGCTTTAAAATACTATGTCTCCTGCACAAAATCATTCAGGAAGACCAATCAGCTTTTGGTGGCCTTGAGCCCCTCTGGGTTAGGGAACACACTTTCCAAGTCATCAATTGCCATTTGGATTTCCTCCTGCATCTTTCCGTCATCAACAAGCTGGTAGGCCTCCCATTCAGCGAGGGCCATTGTCACCACAACAGCTTTCCTCTCCAGGCTTTTACTGTCGGAAATCTGTAAGGCCGCAACCTGGAGATATGTACAAACCTTTATAAGGTTTTACTATGTCGACAGGGATTCAAGATGAGTCGGCCAGGCGGTTCTGAGTAACCTGTTTGCATAAGGTCAGTGTCTCCTGTGGTATGTGTTTCTTCAAGGAGCTTACCTCCACTCGTTATGGTTATGTGGTACTGCTTTGTAATCTATTCATACAGCATGTGAATCTATGAAAGTTCCAAAGCTAGAGAAAGAATAAGTTACTTACCTGTAACTTCTATTCTCCTGCATTGGTACCTTTCATAGATAAATGTGCAACCCTCCCGCCTTCACCTCTTGGCTCTATCTTGACTTGTATTGCCACTTAATGTGCACTATGTCAAATCTGATGATGGCCCCCTGGGGTGGAGCCAAGAGATCTCTTTCCATTGGCTCTGGGCAATATGACCCAAGAATGACTAACACTAGAGCATTAAAGTGACAGAATTTTCAGTTTAAATTTAAAGTGCTCTATGTTACCGAGGATTCCCAGCCTGACGACGGGAAATATGCTATTCATACAGCATGCGACTCTATGAAAGATACCAATGCTGGAGAACAGGAGTTACAGGTAGGTAACTTATTCCATAGTTGACACAATCAGAGTGACTGTTGGCAGAGGATAAAACAATATATACAAATGAAAGGGGCAATGCCACTGTAAGGCACCAATAAGGAATTTATATGATAGCAATAATCACCCGTTTGGTGTGCTCCACTGGCTGGTAACGGCCCAGAACCTAGGGTTTTTGCACGTGCTTAACACTGGGCTCCGGTGACGTCACTGGGTGATTATTGCTATCGGCACCCAAAGGCAAACCCACTGGGTTTTTGTTAATTGCATTTAGCAATTTAAAAAAAAAGGTCTGCACCGCTTCGCTCGCAGCGGCAGGTGAGTGTGATGGTTGTCATGAAAATGCGAGGCTGGGCTGCATTTGGTGCCCTTCTACCATTTCCATGGCTGAAGAAGGAACCAGGAGGTAGGGGACGAGAGGAAACAGGCAGCAGCGCCAGGTGGAAGGTGGGTGTGCGCAGCACTCTGGTTTCTCCAAACCCAGGCTTGTTAGATTCAGCCTGGGTTTGGAGCAACCTGACTGGCTGACGCACCCGCCAAGGGTGCTAAATTTGTTTCAGTTTGGCAGTAGTCTGTTTCATTTAGTTTACTTTTTATAAGAATGTGATTTATTATTTCATGGCATTGATAGGGTACAATGCATACCATCATTGGTAGGGTACTCTACGGTAGGTTACACTATGAGAGGGCATGTCCGAATGAAAAACTACTAAGAGGTATAAACAGTACATGTGCTAGAAAAAGAGAAATAGATGCCTGGCCGTTAGTTAGAATGTTTTGCAGATATGCAATATAGATAGCAATTAACAAAATAATGTTCCAGTATTTGCCCAATGTTAGAACACACCTGTGATGGCTGTGCCCCAACATGCCAGTATTCCGCTATATAAGAACTCAACAATGATGGCTTCCACCCAAAATACCAGTATTTATCATTGTGGCAAAACACCAACGAGTTATTTTATGTAACTACTTACTATTTCAAGTCATTGGTAGGGTGCACTGCATTCCACCCGATTGTATGTCAGAGTGAAAAAAAGGCCAATACAAAGAGTTAACTACACATGAATAAACATGCAGTATATGTGCTAAAAAAAAATAGATGTCCGTTCATTAAATGGAATGTTTTGCAGATATACAGCACAGACAGCAAATTAATGCCAGTATTGCCCCTGTAAGAACACACCTGCAGTGGCTTTGCCCCAAGGTGAACGCATTTGCTGCTGTAAAAACACACCTGTGATGGCTTTTCTCCAAAATGCCAGTGTTTCCCCCTGTGAAAACCTACCACTGATGGCTTTGCCTCAACATGCCTAAATCTGCCCTGCGAGATCAGACCAGTGATGGCTTTGCTCTAACATGCTAGTATTTTCCCTTGGAAGAACTGTGATGAATCTAGTGAGATCATCCCGAAAATCCCAACATGGACCTCCTCTCATGTGGCCAGGGAAAGGCAGCCGCTACCTGACCCTGACCCTGAGGGTGGTATTATGCAGGAGAATCACATGGGGGAAGGACTAATGCCAAGGGGAGTGGGAGACCTCTCTAAATGATTCCCCTAATGTTCTGGACGTCCTAATGGCCTATTGTAAATCAACTGACAATTTCGATAGAAAAAAACATTAAGTCCCATAATTCGTGTGGTACTGAGACGAGGAAGAGGGACTCAGAGTGGGTGACGTATAATGAGCGGTCTAATTGTTGTGGTAGAAAGCACCTGAATGGGAACCTTAAATGAATAAATGAGTTTCAGGTGCAGCAGGAGGAGAGAGAAGCTTATGAGGCAGTAGTGGTGGCAGCAGTGCTATGTGCGGAAGACGCTGAGGAAGCAAAGGAAGCGTGGCCATGCAAAGAGTGCAGCTAGAAGCGGTTACTGAAGGAAGGTACGTTGGGTGAGAGACAAGCTTCCGATACGCAGTGAAACGATCTGGTGCAGAAGGTGAACTGGCGAGCACACAGAGCTGTCAGAGCTCCCCTGAAGGACTGCGTGTACAGCGGCAGTCTGACCAGAGCTGGCAGAAGCATTGAAGGACCCAAATAGCTCTGCAACAGCACCCGCGAGTCAGAAGAGACACCAAGGTAGACCAGTGAGTTGGCCTGAAGCAGTTAATACCTGAGCACTCTGGAAAAGGCTGCTATGTGAACTTGATGATTTTGAATACCGAGCAGTTGAAATAAGGAATACTGAGCTCAACTCTCCTAACAATGGATACCAGTTGGGAGATCATTGTAACCTACATTGCAAAGCAACAGAAAAGTGATAACAAGGCAAACTGGGTGCAGCTCTCCTAATATGGGATACCAGTTGGGAGACCATTGTAACAAACATTGCCAAAACAGCGGAGGAGTGATAACAAGGCAGACTGGGGGCAACTCTCCTAACAAGGGATACCAGTTGGGAGACCATTATAACCCACATTGCCAGCAGCCAAGAGGTTGCATACCCCTAAAACAAAGGTTGCAGGAGCTAAACCCTCCTTATATGAGAGATCAAAGGGGAGAGGACTGTAACCTGGATTGTCTACAGCCAAAAGGCAGTAAAAAAATAATACAGAGTCAGCAGGAGTGCAACCTCCCTTTTATGGAACATCAGTTGGGAAGAGCTATAACCCACTTCGTCAAGAGTCTACAGACTATAAAGAGAAGCAGTTGTTGTTCACACCTCCTCACTTCGAATCCTGGTGTGGAGAGTTTTGCAACAAGCATTACCACAATTGTAGTAGTAGGAGTTTTATCCTGGCAGGCGAGTGAACCAGGACAAGGACCAATAGTAGTTCATCCTGTCAGGCGAGTGTACCAGAAAAGAAGATTATTTAAAGTACTTTGGTTGTAGTAAAGAGGTGTGTTGGAAAATAAGTGTTAGCTCTATCACCTTGTATTAACATATGCCGGTAAGATAGTTCAGCGGGTTGAGTGCTCGCTGCTGCGATCTGAGCGTGACCTGAAGGTCGCAGGTTGAAATCTGGGCAAGGCCAACTCAACCTTTCATCCTTCCGAGGTCGATAAATGAGTACCAATTTCGGTTGGGTGATATTGTATGTAAATATGTGCTCTGTAAAGCGCTATATAAATAACACATTATCATTAACGAATTGTTGCCTTGCAGAAAGTGTTTCTTTTGAATAAGTATAATTAATAAGCTATCCTGACTAAAGTGTTTTCTTTTGAAGAAGGACATTGTGCTGACAATTGTTTGACCTTTGAGAAATGAACTTTTATTTTGAGACACCTTTGGAAGAGCTATATTCACTTTGCCAAGTGCAAGGATATATTGCATGAAAAATACTTTTTGTGCTACGTTGAAGGGAACTTTGTTATATAACTTTGTAAAGCGCAAAAAACCAGGCCCAGGGGTAACTGGGCGCATACTCTTAAACATGTTACAAAAAGCAGTAGTTACAGAAGTTACAAAAATATACAGCATATATACATGTACATACTCTTAAACATGTTACAAAGAGTAGTAGTTACAGTGAGTTACAAAAATATACAGCATATATACATGTACCGAGGGGTACCATTAACAGTGTATAATACAGGGACAGAGCAGAGAGAAAATGTTCATTCAGTCTTGTACCCCACATGGAGTCTGGACTTTGTCAAGGTCTCATGAGTCTTGGGAGAGCAGCCATGTTTTAGCATTGTTCCTGAAGGAGTGGAATGATGGTTCAATTCTGATAGGTGGGGGCAAGGTGTTACAGAGTTTGGAGGCTAGGACGGGGAAGCTCACCCCACCAGCTTTTTGGAGTTTGCATCTAGGCACGATGAGGCTATAAGTTTGGGCTGCTCTGGTAGGTCGAGTGGAGGTGTGGCGTGATAAGCGAGCAGACAGGTAAGGTAGGGCATTGTTGCTCAGACATTTGTGAGTCAAAGCTAGGGTTTTCAGGGCAATTCTCTGTTTTACCGGGAGCCAGTGTAAGTCCGATCTGACGGAGGAGATATGAGAGCGTCTCGGGATGTTTAAGTCTGCCCTTAAGGCATTATTTTGTACAGTTTGCAATTTATTAAGGTTAGACTGACTGTTCCCTAGGTAGAGAGCACTACAGTAGTCGATTTTGGCCATAACAAGAGTTCTGGCGAGTGTGATACAGTTGGTGGAATTTAGGATGGGTCTACAGGCAGTGATAAGTTTGCAGGTATAGGCCGAAGCTGACCTAACTGCATTTATTTGTCTGTATGAGAAAGCGAGGGGTCAAGATAGACCCCTAGCGTCTTAGTATCTTTGAAGACTTTAATGTCATTGACGTCAATAATTAAGGACTTGTAGGTTTGGTCTAGTTTATTGAGCCGATGATTTGATCCTAAAAGTAAGAGCTCAGTCTTATCATCGTTAAGGCAAAGTTTGTGCTGTGCCATCCAGGCCTGGATGACCGAGTAAACATCTTTAAGGGCTTTGGTGTCAGCTGTGTAATCTCTTGTGATAGGGATGAGTATCTGGGTGTCGTCCGCATAGTTAGTGTAGGAGACACCCAGATAGTCAAGCACATCGAAGAGGGGCTTGGTGAATATGTTATACAACGTAGGGGATACACACGAGCCTTGAGGAACGCCACAGTGAATAGGGGAGGGATCCGCTGATGCCAGTGGTGAGAACACCCTCATGGATCTATTGCTCAGGAATGAGTGGATCCAGACATTGGCAGAGTCGGAGAAGTGGGCTGCAGATTTGAGATGCTGGCAGAGTATTTGGTGGTTGACCAGATCAAAAGCCGCGGAGAGATCAAGGAGAAGGAGAAGAGCTAGCTTCCCATTGTCCTTCAGTGACTCCATCTGAGTTTTCAAGTCGATCAGAGCTGACTCCGTGCCATGTTTAGGGCGGAACCCTGATTGTCTTAAGCCCAGGAGATTGTTTAGTTCGAGGTAATCCTGAATCTGCAGGTAGGCTGCGCGGTCCAGGATCTTGAGCAGGAATGGGACTGTAGTGATAGGTCTGAAGTTGGTTGGGATATTAGGGTCAAGGGAGGGTTTTTTGAGGAGTGGGATAACCCATGCAGGTTGTCGGGGACAATACCCGTCTTGAAAGAAGCATTTATGAATGCTGTAATGAACGGCGCTAGCTCATGAGATGCTTCCTTGATAATAGGTGCTGGACAGAGGTCGCCATGGCAATTGGAAGGTTTTAAATTGTTTATGATGTTTTCTACTTCGAGAGTAGTGAGTGGGGAGAAGGAGAAAGGTTTATGCGGATAGGTTAAATGTGTATTAAGTGTAGGTGTGGTCGGTGGTTGGTCAAGCTGTAGGGATTTCTGTTTGTCCCTGATTTTAGATTGGAGGGTAGCAATTTTACCCAGGAGTGCTGACTGAATATTGGTGCACCAAGTGTTGTCTTTGGAGCAAGAGTCAGGGGGTGCTGCAGGTGTCTCGAGTTCCTTAAGGATATTAAAGAGTTCCTTAGTATTGGACTGGGCTGACATAATGCGGTTATTATAAGAATCTTTCTTTGCCTGGAGTACAGCTTCTTTATAGTTAAGGGTGGCTATCAGAAGACTGTCCTTGTGGGCGTCGGAGTGGTGACTTCTCCAGCGTGACTCTGCTGTGCGTTTCTCTTTGCGTAACACTCTAAACTGGGGAGTAAACCACGAGTTAAAGTGTGCTCGCTGTTTGGGTTTCCTCAGTTTGAGCGGGGCGATAGAGTTGATGGCTGCAAGCAGTGACTGGTTATACATGTCGGCTAGGTTGGTGGGATCTGAGCAAGTGTCAGGAGCATTATTTAGTGTGGGAAGGATAAGGGGGAGTAGTTTTTCTGTCGTAATGTTCTTTTTATTTCGAGTGAGGGTGGCTGGGGCGACCAAAGGCCTGGATGGTGGGGCTGCTTCGATGCTGAAGGTGATGACATGGTGGTCAGACCACAAGCAAGGGGCGTTGGAGATTACGCTAATATTGCAATTGGTGTCACTAAGCCAGTCAAGGGACCGCCCTTTAATGTGGGTGGCTTCCTGTATGTGGTGAGTGAAACCTAAATCTGTTAAGGTATTAGCTAGGTCGAGGGCCGCAGGATCATTAGGGTCTTGGTGTCCTAGATTGAGGTCGCAAGAATGATGGTTTGGGAGTTGGATTTAGCATTGTTGAGTACTAACGTAGAGATATCATCCACAAAGGATGTGGGTGGACCAGGGGGTCTGTATATTAGGTGGATGGTAGCCGTCCACAGACATTTCTTGAATTTGAACTTTGATCAAGGTATTCCTGAATTGATCCAGGGAAAGGCAGAAAACCTTTTGAGTTTGAATTGATAAGTTATTTTGTGGAACTTAAAATAGCCAAACAATGCTTGTAGAAAGTTGTGTATATTAGTGTGAGCGTTCGATACTTTTTGGACACTAGGTAATTTTTCTTTAGTCTTAGTTTGTTAGGCAGGGACATCCTTGTTAGACTAGGGAAAGATAGGCGTTTGTCTCACCCCTTTTTATTTACTAAAATGGCTTCTTGTGAGAAAACTACCATTGTTCCGTCTCCCTTTTGTGACCCCTCACAGAACACAGAAGTGATGGCTTTGCACCCAACGTGCCAGAATTTGCCCCAGTTAGAACACACCTGTGATGGATTTACCCCAAAATGGTAGCATTTGCCCCTGTAAGAACAAACCTATGATGGCTTTTCCCCAACAATGCCTACATCTGCCCCGTAAAACATACCTGTGATTGTTCTACTCAAATAATGACAATATTTGCCCCACACAGTACACACCTGCTATGGCTTTGCCCACACAATTTCAGTATTTGCTCCTATCAGAATACACCTGTGATGCCTTTTGCTCAACATGCAAGTATGCGCCCCCCATGTGGACACACCAGTGATGGCTTTGCCGCAACAATTCTAGAATTTTTCAATGCGAGAACACACCCATGATGGTTTTGCCCCAACATGCAAGTATGTGTCCCTCCATGAACACATCAGTGATGGCTTTGACCCAACGTGCTAGTATTTGCCCCTATCAGAATATACAAGTGATGGCTTTGCCCCAACATGCCAGTATTTGCCACTGTGGGAACACAATTGGGATGGCTTTCTCCCCCAGAATGCTATAATTTTCCATGATAAGTACAAACCTGTAATGGCTTTCCCCCAACAGGCCAATAAGTGCACTGGTAAAACAACATGAGTAATGGATTAGCCATATGCTCAGGTTTGCCCATGTGATGGCATTGTCCCAACAATGCGAGTATTTGGCCATGTCATAAAACACCTCTTATGACTTTGCCCCAACAATATCAGTATTTGTCACTGTCAGAATACACATGTGATGGTTTTGTCCCAACAATTATAATTATAATTAGGTAGTTATAACGCGCTTAATACCCAGAGGTTTCTAAGTGCGGACCCAGGGATGGAACCTGTGTTGCTCTGCATCATCTTGCTTCCAAGGCGAGCACATTGTCCCTGAGCTATCCTGCTGACCCTGGCAGAATTGACACTGTCAGAACACACCTGTGATGGCTTTGTCTTGACAATGCCAGTATTTTCCCCAGTAGGAACATACCTGTGATAACTTTAGCCCAACATGCCAGTCTTTTCCTGTGTAAGATCACACCTGTGTAGAGGAGGTGCCAAGTGCCCCTGCAGGAAGTCCCACCCCTTCACACAGATATGCTGTAAGCCAGAAATCGTGCCATGCTTGACACCAGCAATTGTGAGTTTTCAGCGTTGAATCTTCGGAAAAGGCATCCACTAAGAAAACCCTATCAAATGTATTCCCGAAGAGATGACAAATCTCTTGGAGGAGATCCCCAAAGGAATATGAAAAAGACAGAAAGAGAAGTTGGTGACGTCACAAGAATGCATGGACCTTATAGAAACTGATGACAAAGTAAAGAATCGAGTAAACTTTAATATGCAAAAAGAAGATTGCATGCGTGAAGAGCACTGCAGAAAATGCAAATCTTTCAATAACTACAGATGCAGTAACGCAAGTAGACTAGGTGATCATAGAAGCTAGCTATACGTAGTGAATAGACTGCAAGCAGAGCCGCCATTATATAGAAGCTGGACATAGGTGTTACAACTTTAGTAAGTTCAAACTATGAAGAGAAGGGTGGAAGGCTGTGTCGCAGCAGAGAATTAGCTGGGCACATGGAGGAATTGAGAAGGGCTGTCTGGCCTGGTGTCAAGGCTGAAGGCAGCCAGGACTGGTTATCTTGAATGCGGTGAGCGTGAGACGCTGAATCATCCTTATTAAGGTGCAAAGAAAGAACACAATGAATGCCAAGGTTTATTCATTTGAGACAATTAAATGTTGCAAAATGGGCTGAATTGCGGTCTCCTGTCACATTAGCCAAGGGTAAAAATAGAGTTGGCCATGCAGTTATTGAACGATGATTCCGCGTGCCCATACTCTCCGATATTCTCAGAATCAAGGATACTTTGCAAGGCCAAGTTCAAAGACAATCTTCATGGCAGAAAGCATGGGTAATGAGAGATGGTGGGCTAATTGGGTGGGGAGGTACAGTCCAGTCCATCTCCTGGCACCTGGGGTATGAACTTATGTGTTGCTAGTGAGCCACATTTTCCAGAAGGGCATGAGCGTGCCAGCCAATTGTAGAGGGCCATGTATAGTTTGATAGCCAATGATGAACTGTGTATCTAATAACTGATGAAGATGACTTCCACTAAGGGTGGGCATGAGTTGTCCACCTGACTGTAGAAATCGAATCACAAGCCGACCCCTTATAGAAAGTATACTTAGATGTTCCCCCTGAACCAACCACAACCCACTGTAGGTTTTTCTTATTTGCCACATAGTATGATGTCACGTATGACAGGTTTTTACTATAAAAGTATACTTTTTGGTGAAATGCTTCGAGAGAATGCTGTGCGACCTCTGTTGTAACTTCTTGTGTTAGACAACTGATAATAAAACAGTAAAAAGACTTTGCCATCTTCCTGACTTGGTTTGATTATTTGGTGTAAAGAGTTAGTCTGCATCCCTTCAACTGCATGACATGCTATCCACCAAGGGCCCGAAGTTCACATGTGATGGCTTTGCCCAAACAATGGCAATATTTGCCCCTGTCAGAACAAAACAGTGATGTCTTTGCTCCAGAAATGCCAGTATTTGCCTCTATGACAAAGCAGTTGTGATGGCTCTGTCCCAACATGAAAGTATTTGCTGCTGTGACAACATCCCTGTAATGTCTTTGCCCCTACCTGCCAGCATTTGCTCCTCTAAGACCACACCTGTGATGGCTTTTCCCCAGAAAACAGTATTTGCCCCTCTAAGAACACTTTTGATTGCATCACCCTGTACTACGGTGTTTACACTATGCGGCAGAAGATCCTCTGGCCGCCACCCCACAGCCATGCAGTGTTGCCATACATGGAAACCTACTCATACCACAGCTAGGCCTGCACATAGGCCTAAATGCAGCCCAATGTCATGCATCCCAATTAGATTTACTGTTGTAAGTATGTCAAACTGGATAAACACCACACAGTGGACCTCATTACGAGTTTGGCACTAAAATAACAAAAATACTGGCATGCCGTAGCTACCGATACCAGCAAGCACTGCTTGCGGAATTAACGGCTGATTCCGAGCATGCTTTGCCGTAATAAACGGCATGCCGGAAATGCACTCCAAAACCCACATAGCGGAAAACCCACATAGCGGCACCATCGATGCCGTTGATACCGACCCCGGCATCATCAATCCATAAATACTGGTACCGGAAGTTGCGTCATCGCGCCGGAATGGGAAATGCACCAGCGGTCATCTTTAAAAAACAAAATCCATTGCAATCCTTAACCCGTACATGAGTTGGGTATCCAGGAGCATTAAGGGACATGTCAGGGACACGAGGAACCGTCCGACACCTCAAACCACGGTTCAGTGAGCCAGAACTGAACATGCTTGCCGACACCCTTGTGGACAATGCGGACAAAGTCTTCGGAGGTGATCTGTGCAGGCCTGCACAGCTACGCAAAAAGGAAATATGGACAGAAGTCACTAGCAAAGTGTCAGCGGTGGGCACAACACTGAGGACTGTAAAGGACTGCAGGAAAAGGTGGGATGACCTTCGCCTCAGAGTACACAACCTACTAGCAGCAGAGCGCAGCCAGCGCCAGGCCACTGTAGGCGGCCGATATTCCCCCCTGAAACTCCACACATGGGAGGAAAGATGTGCATCCATCATGAACATGGACAGCATAGAGGGTGTCGGAGATGCCGAGCACGGTGCAGCAACGTCTGGAGATGCCGGTGAGTGACCATGACTAACATCCCATAGCCAATAAATGTACCCTCATTGCCAATTGTGCCTTGCGCATGACAAGTCAGTGCCACCAGATACCTGCCACCCTGCAACACACCAACCTGACCCTTCTACAATAACATCATCCGACCATGAAGAATGTCAACAAGCACTGCAGACAACCATCACATGTCCCATGCAATGCAGACAGACCCACCATCAGTATGCGCAGACACACATCACCGAGCACAACATGGCCCCTGTGCCATGTGTCCACATGGCCCAATCAACCCCAGTCCAAAATGCATGCACCATTGCCACCAGTCACAAAAATTCCCCCTTCACACTTCCCGCAGACGACACACCAATGCCCCTACCTACATGAGCATACCACTTCCCCATCACAGGCAGACCACACATATCCACAATCCATGGTTGCATGTACACAACACCCTGTGCAGAACCCAACAGTAACCCATCCAACATGCACATTCCAAACCGTGCAAACATATCAGGGCATCCCAGCACTGCTCCCCCCCCCACTCATGTGTGCAGCATGATACCAGCCACACCATGAGAACAAAGATGCACATGCAAGTGAATTGTACAAAGTGTGATGCCTGTCACATGGATTTTGACAACAATAATGGTCTGCTGCACTGTGCTCCAAAGGCACCTCATCAGACAGCGAGGGTCAGCTCGCTACTACACCGACCACCACCACTGCACGTCGCCACAGTGGAAAAAACACCCCCAGCAGCGAGGGTCCAGAAACCAGCTGCAGCACACATGAGTCCACGGCCTCAACTGCACAACCCCCCAGCCACCACTGCATACCTGCCAGCCTTAAGAAGGCGGCAAAAACACCAGCAGGCAGGCAGGCAGGCAGGCAGCAGCAGCATGGCCCCACATCAGTGGCAGACCCGGCATGCCGCCCTAGTACACCAGGTATGAGACAAGCGCCACAAGAACCTGAAGCGGTGTCACAGAAAATGGACATTGAGGAACAGCCACATTCACCATCCCTGAGCATGCCTGCCGATCCTCTATCCCAATCCGAAGCATGCCAGAACTTGAGGATTCTGGTACACCCACCCATGTACCAGACATGGGGAGTCCAAGGCATGATGCAGGTGCACGTGGCACCATGGAGGCCACTGGTCCCGGAGACAATGCCAATGTCCACCAGGAACAGGTCCCTGTATTCAGCCCATCAGGCCCCTGCAGCCCACCACCCATGCCCATTGCCGGACTCTGCCACATCCACAACATTGAGGCCCGCCTCAGCTGGACCGAGGCGCGGCAGGAGGCGATGCATGCCCTAGTGAACCAATAACCTCACCAATAACGTGGCAGACAATACAGTACAACACCCAGAAAACCTCACGGATGCTAGGCCGGGCAACTGAGGTGGTATATCAACTGGCCAGAAGGGTGACGTGAGGGTAATGAGGTCATGTCCTCCATGGCCGAATCGATCAATCTCCTGGTGACTGGCATCGCCGAACAACGGCACATCATCACGTCACCAGTAGATTCTGCCAGCGCCACACCTAGCCCATCAACACATGGGAGCCCCGTGCAGCGCTCACTGAAGTTAACACATCTGCAGGGGCCTCAACCACCTGCACCGAAGAGGGGACGCAAGTAGGCCTGGGGCTACAGTGCGTGGTAGGGAAAATCTATTGGGGAAGGGATGTTGGGGCAAGGATTGCTTGAAAATTGGACTTTGGGGTGGTGTACGTAGGGTGGGTGGGTAACAATGTGTGTTACTGGTGAAGGGTGTTTTGGGGCATTGTTTGAGTGGCTGTTGGGTTTTGGTAGTTTAACCTATCACAATAGACAGATGTGTATGTTCAATGCGTTTCATGTTGTATATAGTTCACTAAACAATAAAACACTGGTGTTGCAACAAAACATTTGT
Source organism: Ambystoma mexicanum (assembly GCF_040938575.1). NCBI lineage: Eukaryota > Metazoa > Chordata > Amphibia > Caudata > Ambystomatidae > Ambystoma > Ambystoma mexicanum. Next base: position 340,613,391 of record NC_090921.1, on the reverse strand, counting down.
CTGGCCATTTTTTCAGGAGTGTGAAAGTATTTAATGATATACAGTGCACATCACCCAGTGTGACCCACACCGATTCCCATGTGTGAAAAGTTCATCAGAAATAATTTGCAACCAATGCTTGTCGTGTAGCCTGGCCATCATGGCAATGGCGATGCTGAGGGATCCCGGCGTCCTCATCATCATCATCATCATCATCTCGTGGCATCATGTCCATGTCCGGGGGCAGAGGTACATTACGACGGATGCACATGTTGTGCAACATTGCACAGAACATCACAATACGCCCCACCAGACCTGCTCATGCAGTGGAAGCGACTCTACAGTAGTCCAAATGTCTGTTCGATAGTCATGCGAGTCTGTGAATGTGAGCGATTGTATGCCTCTTCATGTCGGTTACGTGGACGCCTGATTGGGCTCAGCAGCCAGCCCATCAATGGATACCCGGCATCACCTGCATGTTGACAAGAGAAAGGGTACCTGTGATGATTTGCATCATTTCACCCACATGGTTATGTCTATTGTGTTTTGGCAGGATTCACAGGGATTCCATCAGTGCAGTGAGCACCTGTACTCCAGGATGGAGCAATGATGTGATATGTACAAATGCCCAACATGGCCCGCCCAGGTGCCCATTGCTGGCAAACCCCCCTCCCATCATTATCACACATGGCCCACCCAGAAGGAAGGATCCCAGGGCTGGCAACAAACACCCCTATCCCCTATCATTACCCCACATGGCCCACCCAGCAGGCAAGTTCCCAGTGCTGGCAACAAACAGCCCCCGCCCCCATCATCAATGTGTGTGGCCCTGTGGTCAGACTCACCCAACAGCCATGTTTGAGGTCTGGCATGTCGATCCATAGATCCATGTAGCGGGGCACCGTCGAGTTCCGCAGGACCATTGCATCGTGTGTGGAGTCTGGGTATCTGGCACAGGAGCGTGTTATTATTTGGCTGGCATCACACACCATCTGAACGTTTAGCGAATGGTACTGCTTCCTGTTGCGGTATACCACCTCAACGGCATGCCGCCCCACCAGCTCAACATGTGTGCAATCTATCGCACCAATGACGTTCGGCATGCCTGCTATCGCATGGAATGTGACTTTGGTTGCGTTGAACTCCACTGCTGTCCGTGGAATGCTGATGTGGTCACGTTCATGTTTGAGGAGTGCCTCAAGTACCCGCATTAGCACACGGGAGAAGCAGGGTTGTGATATGCCATGCAGTTGCCCCACTGTGTGCTGATAGGTTCCTGTTGCCAAAAGCGGAGCGAACAAACTACCTTCAGCAGTGGGGGATGGCTGTACATATGTTGATGACACTCACAAGGTCGTCGTGTATGAGGTCCACTAGTGCGGTGATGGTGTCCCTGTCCAGCCGGTACAGGGTGTGGATTTGTGCTGGGGTTAAGGTGAATAGGCTGACACGTTGACCGGGAATTGTTGGGAGCCTGCGGGGCACAATGCCCTGCACATTGGCCATGTGCTGTCCCCTTCTCGCCCTCATTCTCCTCCTGCGCATTTGCTGCATGGCCTGGCTCACTGCCTCCTCATAGAGTAGCTGTTCCTGCATGTACTCCAGTTCCAGCAGAGCTAGTGCTAGCATTTTTTCTTTGGCAGGGGTGTGGTGTGTGGGTGTGCTGCCTTTATGCTGTGCCTGGGTGTCAATGGTCTCCACCTGTGCTGATTTTGTACACCAGTAGCAGGTTTCTGCTCACCTGATCCCTGTTTAAGCCAGTCCTGCAATGCCAGTATTTACGGCATCCTTTTTGACCTTTTTACTGGTATGTTCATGCCAGTATTTGCATGTCCTTGCACCTTGGAATGTGCACTGGTCTGTGGCATGCCGGTGTCAAAGGCACGGCAGGCATCTTTCAGGGCTGATACAGGCATCGGTGATGCCGCTCACGAAGGGGCCATTGCCGGTGCCGGTGGCACCGCCCTCACCCTTCTTTCCTGATCAGATCCGGTAAATGATGCTGGTATTTCCGTACCGGCATCGATTTTTCAGGACCGGCAAGCTTGTAATGAGGCCCAGTATCTATTGTTGTTTGTCTTTAAATATTTAAAGTATAACTGAAAAAACTTTAAAGGTCATGATTTATGCTCACATTGCTCTCTTTTGTGGTACTTGTCTTCCAATAAAGATGGTGAAAATAAAACAACAACTGTACTCCTTTTGTTTAACATTTTCTTTAAGGTTTTAGGAATGTTGTGTTGCTTTATTATGATTTATGTACTTTATTATTTATTTGTTATGCGCACTATACAGCAAAAATGGTGTTTCAAGGCACATCAAGACAAGGGGGGAGGGAAGAGGAAAACATACAAGTGCTATGACATGGGAGTGGGGGGCGTGCAGGAAGGGGAGGGAAGGGATGAAAAACAACAAAAAGCTCTCCTACTAGGCCGCAAGACGATTCCGAACATGCAAGTGCTGAGACAAGAAAAAGGGGGAGAGGGGAAGTAAGGGAAGTAAGAGGTACAAAAAAGCAAAAACAAGTTAAGTGGTGGACCATGTAGGTAAACTGCATTCAGGAAACAGGCATGTAATTAAGACAGGGAGGTATGAATGAATGCAGACTGGAAAAGAGTCGCCTCATGGCATGAGGGACTACATCAAGTATGAATACAGGTAAACAGTGTAAAACAATGCACAGGGTGTGAAAGTCTAGTCAGTGGTTGCATGTAAATCAGATGCAAAACACAGCAAGTTTAAAGTCAAAACGTTGTCACAGGTAGGAAGATGCAAAGCACAGCAAGGTTGCAAAAGTCAATCAGTGGATGCAGGTAGGTGACAATGCAGGCCACAACACAGGCTAGGGTAAATCAGGCCAGAATAAGGCATGTGTAGTACGGGTGCTGCTTTTGGAATGCTTACACACAAGGATACACTCGCTAGGTAAGACTGTATAACAGACTGGCGGTCACACCAAAGGATAGGAGACAGATAATGGCAACTCACCAGTGGCTGCCAGGTGCCATCAGGTTGTCACTGTTCGCCCACATTGGAATCTTTGGCAAAATTGGCATCTGATACGCTGAGGCGTTCCTTCGCACCTGCCTTGGAATGCATTAGCCGGTCTAGCTGATTTTCCATCATGGCGGTGCGCTCCCTATATGTACAACGCACAACATCTCCGCCGTGCGTTGCAACCTTGCCTTCATCCCTTGAGTAAGATGCTTTGTGTCTTTTTCCATTGCTGTGAGCTTCCTCCTGGCTCTGCTTTTCTCCTTGCTTCTCTGTCCCTTCTCGCCGACTTCCTGGCAGTTCGCTCTTTCTGCTGCATTTCTCCTTCATCCCTTGCGGCAGAGGCGTTGCTAGGGGGGGCTAAGGGGGCTATAGCCCCTGGTCTTTTGGTTGTAGCCCCGGATAGAATCTCAGGAGCTACAGCCAAAAGACTAGTTAGCCCCCAGTCCCGACAGTTCCCACATCACCGTAGCCCCGGGTCTTTTCCAGCCCTAGCAACACCCCTGCCTTGCGGTACTTACTGCCACTCCTCCTTAATCCTGCCTTTGCTTCCTCATATTGGCCATCCTGGCCTTCTTCCCGGAGCATCTCACTGCAATCAATTACCTTGACTGTGTCACTTAGAATTGCCAGCTGGAACCCTTTCCTAACGTTGTTGGTGACACACTGTTTCCATTACACCTACTACTTTCTTGGAAGACCTCTGGACTTCACTTGCCATGAAACACACATACTACTGTTTCCATTACTCCAACTACCAAGATCATCAGACTTCATTTACCTGGAAACAAACAACGTTTTTTTTAAGCCATTTGGCCTTTTTTCGTTTCTTCCGTTTTGGCACAGGTAGAGGCCTCTTGCCTTAGCTGACCATTGGCGGGCATAGTGGCTTCTTTCCGTGACAGGCCCTTTCTCTTCAAAGAAAGGAAATCCTCAAGAAAGAGAGGAACCACTCCTCCGCCGGAGACACTACCAGCAGTAACATCCAGCGAAGAGAGAGGTGAGGAGGATATCATTTGTGACAGTTTGCAAAATCCAGCACATCCTACCAACATGGCGACTGCAGAACAGGTTCAGGAACTTCTCTCTGCTGTCTAGGGTCTGTCATTAGAGCTGCAAGGACTGAACGCTGAGAACGCGATTCTTAAAGAGATGATTGCGAACAGAGAAGAAAGGTCTGCGGACATTCCTCCCATGGGGTTAGCATCCAGGAACTATGAAGTCTCACCCCACCGACTCAAAGAATTCATTGTTGCCTGTGTAGTTCAGTTCACCTTCTGCCCTACCACATATGCCACTGATCAGGCTAAAGGGGGATTCATGATTATGAGCATCGTGTGTAATGCTTTGGCTTGGCTACCACGGTAGTTACTGCAGCTAAACCCATTTTACGGGACTTTCAAGCATTTGTTGCTCTTATAGGACAGAATTCTGATAGGCCAGAACTGACTTCTACCGCTTGCAAAACTCTTCTGGACATTCAGCAAGGATCCTCTGATCTCATGACATACATCAACAATTTCAAACGAATGGCCCTCAAGACTGGTTGGCCTGAGGAGCCACAGTACTCCGTCTTTAGAAGAGGACTCCATGAGGACCTTAAAGATTAACTAGCCCGTACTGTTACCCTACCACTCTGTCGGATCCGATTGCTCTAGTCCTGCAAATTGACTATCGTCTAACAGAAAGCAGATCAGAACGCAGAAGACATCAAGGTAAACCTTCGATCCCTTCCCCTTCCTCTGCCATGGTGCCGGCATCAGGAGAGAATCCCAAAGAAGAACCGATGCATATAGGTTCTGCTCGGGTCCTTCATCGACAGCGGAGAGACGACGCCGATGGGAGCTCGGATTATGTATTTATTATGGAGCTAGCAATCACTTACTGCAAGACTGTCCTGAAGTACCCCAACAAAGGTCAGGAAATGACAGACCCTGATTTTAGAAGGGACCTCTAGCCAGGGCTTCAAGCAGGGTCCCTTGATCACCACCCACTCTTGCTCGTCCATGCCTGATACTCGTCTACTGGTTGTTCCCTTGCGCTTACACCTATTGAATAAATACATCAATGCTTTGGCTCGTATAGACAGCAGGAAAGCCGGTAATTTTATGGACACGGTTTGGGCCGAAAAGGTGGACATACCCTGAAAAGAGCTAGCAGAGAATCAAGCTGTGGAAGGAGTAAATGATACACTGCTTTGTTCAGGCCCCATTACTCATGCTATGTGAGCACTGGATCTCTCCATATTTGATCATAACAAGACCATTCAATTAAACATCATAAGAGCGGCACATTTCTCCATAATCTTGTTGATCCCTTGGCTGAGAAAGCACAATCCCCTCGTTGACTGGAACAAGAATTATCGTCAGTTGTGTTCAGATTACTGTGTATCGCATTGCCTTTCCTCTTCACAAGAGGAAACTGCAGTGACAGAATGTTTGGTTTCTTGGTCTCCAATCACCAAGCTCACATTACATACATACCACCTTCTTGCCAACAATATGGTGAGGTTTTTCTGGATAAAATCCCCAAGGAATTACCTGCCCATCGCCCGGAAGACTGCCCTATTGGTCTTGCTTTGGATGCCCTGATATCCTTTGGGCACATGTTCTCTCTGACCATTCTAGAAAAACAGGCAGTTGAAGAATACTTAGAAGCCAACCTGCAAAACGGTCTCATTCGCCCTTCAAATCTCCAACTGTGGAATCATTATTTTTAATTCCAAAAAAGGACACACAAGAACTCAGACCATGTATAGATTATAGAGGCCAAAACCACGTTACCATTCAGGACAGATATCCCATGCCTTTGATTCAGGATATACTGGAAGCAGTCCAAGGAGCTGTCATCTTCTCCAAATTGGATCTCCGAGGCGCATACCATCTCTTTCGAGTTCGTTCAGGTGACAAATTGAAGACTGCTTCCAGGACCCCTTATGGTCATTACGAATATCAAGTTATGCCTTTTGGTCTTGTGAATGCTGGGCCATTTTACAGAGATTCAGGGATCGATTGTTTTCAGATGTATGGTTTTGTTCGGTCATCATATATTTGGATGACATCTTGTTTTTTTCCCCGTTCCAACAAAGACATACATCAGAGACATCTGTATGGCATTCTCCCACTTCAGTCAAGGAAGTACTACGCTTCTTAGGTCTGGCCAATTTTTACCGAAGGTAAATTCTGGACTTTTCCTTGTCTGTCCATTGCTTAACAGTCTTAAGAAAGGCGTTGTGCTCTCTTGGAGTTCAGCTGCAGAGGAAGCCTTTTGTCACCTCAAGGGATTATTTTCTTTGGCACCTATCGTTCAGCAAACTGATCAAGACTGAACTTTCATTGCGAAGACAGATGCTTTGGCTGGAGCTTTGTGGGCTGTATTGGAACAAGACATCAACGGCCAAGAACATCCCATCGTCCTACCTTTCTAAACCTTCAACTTGAGCGGGTTAAATTACTCAGTTATAGAGAAAGAATTAATGGCGAGTAAACAGGCATGTTTAGAGTGGCGATATCTTCTAAAAGGTGTCCTATATCCCTTTGATATCAGAACGTACTAACGAAACCTTTGAGTTCTTCAAAAGATGGAATATATGAATGCTTGACAAGCACGCTGGGCGTATTTTTTCACCCAGTTCGACGACTTTACCATAACGTTCTTAACTGGAACGGAAAGCACTGTGGCTGATGGTTTGTCTCCGAGTAGTCCTGGTGAGTCCTCCTCTGTTCCCAGGACAGAAACCCTCTTCTCTAGGAATACATTCCTTTGTGTGATATCTACGTTCCGCCTGAAAGTCTGAAAAACAATATCCTCTCTTGGTGATACCCAGACCATCCACCCTTACACCAAGAAGAAGGACCTCATATTTTACAACCATCTTCTGGTTCTTCTGGACAGTCCTCTTCAACAAACAGCCATGTCATGGTGTCATGAAAACATTGCAGCAGGACACTGAGGTTATGAGGCCACATTGGAACTAGTTTTGCAGATCTTTCTGTTGGCCCAACATGTGTAAAGACATCAAATGGTATGTTCAAACTTGTCCCATCTGTTCGCAATTTAAATACAGAACAGGGAAACCCATCGGCCTACTGGAGCAAAGCCCTACTCCTACCAGACCGTGGGCACATATCGCTATGGATTTTGTGGTAGAGCTTCCTCAGTCCAGAGGCTGCCCCGCCATAATGGTTACAGTTGACTCCTTCAGTAAACAAGGGCCCTTCACCCCTCCCCTTCCTAATTTACCAACCACCTCTGAAAAGCTCAAGGTATTCTTTAAAGAAATCTTCTGACTACACAATTCCGGAGACTGATATATCAGACAGGGGATCACAATTCACCTCAGTGTTTTGGAGGACACTCTGCAGGCAACTTGGTATTGAGTGGGCCCTTTCCTCTGGGTATCACTCCCAAACCAATGGGCGAACCGAAAGACGCAATGCCACCAGGAACAATACCTCTATTGCTACATCCATCCCAGACAAGACAATTGGCTTGACCTATTGCCCACTGCGGAATTTTCATATAACAACGCTGTCCTTTCTGCTATTGGCTTGAGTCCCTTTTATTGCACTTAAGGGATACATCTCTGCTCGCTTCCCGACTCTACCCTCCCCACCACAGCAGTACCAACCATTGATTCACTCTTGAAAGACATTGCCGAAGCACACAAAGATGCCAGAGATCAACCTAAAAGATGAAGGAAGACCTACAAGGACACTGTCGACAAACACTGATGCCTCACCCCAGGATGGGAGGCTGGTTCTAAAGTATGGTTGTCCACAAGATTCTTACGCAGATGGGTTCATCCATCCAAGTTGTCACCAAGGTATATTGGACCTTTTGAAATAATCAGTAAGATAAATCCAATATCATTCTGTTTGAAATTAACTCCTTCTTTGAAAAGACTACATCCAGTCTTTCATTCCTCCTTGTTACGTGAATTCACCCAAGATCTGTATTCTTGCAAGAAAAAATTGACTCCCAAGGCATCTTCAACTGAACCAGAGGAATATAAAGTGTCTCGCATTTGTGATTCCTGCTATCATAAAGGAGGTCTACAATTCCTGTTGAGATAGAAAGGATATCTGGGTGTCTGAGTCACATGTCAAAGCTCCTCTTTTGATCCAACGTTTCTTTCACAGCTTTCCAGGCAAATCTGATACCAAATGGTATAGAAAGGGGCACACTGTCACCATTCGCCCACATTGGAAGCTTTGGCAAAAGTGGTGTCGGCAACGCAGAGGCGTTCCTTCACTCCCACATCGTTACACGCTCACCAATCTAGTTGATTTTCCATCTTGGCAGCACACTCCCTATGTATAATGCACAACCTCTCTGCCGTGCATTGCAACCCTGACTTCATCCCTTGTGTAAAACGCTGTGTTTTTTCCGGTGTAGTGAGCTTCCTCTTGGTTCCACTTTTTCCCTTCCTTCTATGCCCCTTCTTGCCACCTTCCTGGCGGTCCGCTCTTTCTGCTGCATTGCTCCTTCTTCCCCTGCGGTACTCACCACCGCTCCTTCTTTCTCCTGCCTTCGCTAGCTCATATTGGCCATCCTCGCCTTCTTCCCGAAGCATCTCACTGCAATCAATTACCTTGACTGTGTCACTTATACTTGTCTGCCAGAACCCCGTCCTAACGTTGCCGGTGACACACTGTTTCCATTACACCTACTATGTGCCTGAAAGACTTCTGGACTTCACTTGCCTGGAAACACAAATGTTACTGTTTCCATTACTCCAACTACCTGCCAGGAAGATTGGGTTTCATTTACATCGAAACAAACCAAAGTTTTTCTTTTGCCATTTGGATTGTTCCCTTTTTTTTCTCATTTTGGTACGGGTGGAGGCCTCTTGCCTTAACTGACCAATGGCGGGCATAGTGGCTTCTTTCTGTGATAGGCCCATTCTCTTCAAATAAAGGAAATCCACTAGAAAGAAAGGAACCACACGTCCACCAGAGACACTACAAGCATCCACATCCAGCCAAGAGTAAGGTGAGGAGGATAACATTTGTGACACAAATAGGCGAGGAGTAAGGAAAAAGGTAAGCCACGGACTAGGGAGCAGAGCTGGGCAGCGCAAGCAGGTCTGGCCTCGCCAAGCGGGGCAGAGAGCTACGCCAGGTAGACCAATGGAGTGGGTGAACGAATGGCAGGGAGCAACAGGAGGCAGCTCAACATTACTAAAGAGAGATAGGAATAGGATGACAAGGTAGGGACGAGGCGAGGGGGGCAAGGAGTTCAAGATGAAACGGAACGGAGGGAGGGGAATGACTTAACTGCCAAGAGGAGCGGCAGATTGGAAGGAAGAGAGGCAATGCAGGTCGCGCATGGCTGAACTGGCAGAATGGCCAGGCCCTTCCATGCCCGACAGGGTTAAGGAAGGCCCTTATAGGTGGCCCTGTGAGGGGGCCGGCGTTGCCTGATGACTCCTGGGCTCACAGCGCATATAAACAAGCCCAGCCAATCTGCATCCAGCAGAGGTGGGCTTCGAACAGGATGTTAGAAGTCCACAGTGAAGAAAGTCTTGCAGCGGTCATGTTGTAAAGGCCCAGTGGAGGTAGGAGATTAATGGAGCCCCTCACGGGCTCATGGGCCAAGATGTTTCCCCATGGGAAACATTAACACAAATGTCTACAAACTATTCCTTTTCAGTCTGGTCTTAAATCCTGACTTTACCACATAACTAAAGTAATCGTTCCGAGATCATTGAACATCCTGCCGCTCCCCCACCACTTTCCAACCCACCAGTTTCTCTCCTCTGATCCAAGCACTCAGTACAAACCTCACCTGCACACAAGCAAGTGTTTGCCTGTGTGTGGATACAGCTGTGATGGCTTTGCCCAAAAATGCCAGTATTTGCCTATGTAAGGATGCAACAGTAATGGCATTGCCTCAAAAGGCCAGTAATAGCTTCTATAGGAGCACATCTGTGATGTCTTTGCCTCAACATGAAACCATTTACCCCTGTTAGAACACCCCTGTGATGACTTTGCCTCAATATGACCACATTTGCCACTGTAAGGCCACATATGTGATGGATTTGCCTAAAAATGCCAGGATTTGCCCCCGTATGACAATATTTGTGATGGCTTTACCCAAAATGCCAGCATTTGCCCATGTAATACCACACTTGTGACGTCCTTGCTTTTTAAACTTTTTATCAACTATGGAGCTGTTAAAGTAACCTAATATATCACAAATTTGGGCAACACACACGTTCTTTTATTCGAAAACAGAAGGATTTTAGGAAGCCCAATTCTACGTCAAGGCCTTAGGAGAGTATTACATTTAACATTCCTTTATCACCACTCCTGAGCAACAAACAACTCTTTCAAATATAACAATGATGCTCAAAACACAGCTCCCAGCATCCTTAGGGGTTTAAGTAATTCTTTAAACGTTCATCCTTCCTCTGATGACCAGGGATGTTATTTCACCAAAATGCCAGGGGTAGCGGAAGTGACATCACATGACCCTTGACTTCTGATGACATCACAGGAAGTGACATCATTTGACACTGCCCCAAGTTACATCACAGGAGGTGATGGCACAAGACCTTCAGATGCTTCTAACACCGTGTTTCCAGCACTCTCCTTTCAGCCACATATAAGAACCGAGGCACATAGGGTTGCATGATTTGTCCACGATCACACATTTGGGAAATATAATTTTCCAGATTCGATGTGGGGCCTATATGTAAAACATATATGATAAAGTACTTGTAACAGGGCAACCAAAATCTTTAATGCAGGCTACTGGCAAGACTCTGTGGAGGATAGACTGATGAAGTGCCCGCAGAATATTTGAGAGTGAGTGGGATCATGGAACACTCAGGGCTTTGAATTCTTGTTTGCGGATGAAGGGAAAGTTTTTAGGGGCTATGATATCATAATGTCTCCAAGAGACATGGCTCCGGGACAGGCCGGCTTGTGATGGTTATGAGACTTTCTTGAATCCTGATCTCAGTGAAACAGGGTTTTAGGATATGTTATCACTTTTTACCTAATCCTTATGTCCAGATTTTGGTGATAGAAAGATACCACTTAAAGGGTACAACTAAACTCCTTTGGATAAATGTTTAAAGGGGATTTAAAGGTCCGCTAGCTGATAAGCTGGTGAATCTCATTATGGAGAAGGTGGACCAGGCCCTAATAGATTGGGAAAAACCTGAAATTCTGATTTGTGGCAAATTCAATTTTCAGCTACTATCTAACGATGGGCAGCCTTTGCGGCAGGAAAATCTTGATGGGATTGCTCGTAGATGGGCGGAGGAGGTTAAAATGAGAGAATTGTGGCTGCTCAATGGACAAACTGAGGGTGACTGTCTGGGTGCTCCTACCTGGAAAAATGGAGCACGGGCTGCCTGTTTAGATTACTGTTTTATGTCATCCAATTCAGGAGGACGGGTCGCTAAATTTGAGATAGTCTCCTTTCTGCAGATTGACCATGATCTGTTATCTATCACCGTGCAGGATCCAGTAGGCCTACATCAGCACAAGGCTATGCCTTTGGTCGAGCTAAACTATAGAGTGAAAATTCCAACATCAAAATCCCACTCTTATCTTCATGGCTAGACCAGGGTATTGCCAGCGATGGTAGGCTGTTGGAGTATGCATGGATCCTCTGTGGCTTCAAACAGAGGATAGGTAGAGGGTGGAAAAGTCCAACACACACCCAAACATACCTACAACATCGATCTAGTAAAAGCCTGCAGGGAATGTACGGAAGAGGTGTGGAATCTAAGGCGTATGAAAACAATAGATTCCGAAGTCCTAGTTAAGAAACACAGACAGGGCTATAAGAACTGGGGAAAAGCACATAGAGCCAAACTTACACAAAATGATGCAGAGAGTATGTTGCTTTCAGTTTGTGGGGAAAAACTCCCGTAATATGTGGGAACTCATCAACATTGGCAGAAATTGTAGGAAAGTTCATATTTTGGGCGGAGTAACCGAAGAGGGCTGGGTTAGCCACTATTCCAAAATATTTGCTGGAGAGATTGACAAACCTTAGAATTGAATCGCATCTTATGATGTACATATATAGGGGAAAAAGCAGGCCTGAAGCACAGCAATCATTTTTGTGCGTGAATACAATCATGTAGTTTATACACAATTGCTAATGATACTGCCTCTTGTTTGCTTACTTTTCTATCCATATACAAGCCCCATATTTGTATGCATTGTAGTCTATTTATGTTTTGTGTATATTACTAGAAATATGCAGTAAGTGATGCATTATTAGCAACTTAGTACATGTTTCACAGACCAGAAAAGTTTGATACAGAAGCATTCACCGTTTAATTATATAACTTTGGAAAATTACAAATGTAGCACCTCTGTAGTGTATGGTGCATCCAATACCTACATTTCTGTATGAGTAGGTTCCTGTACTAGAAAGAACACTGCAATGGAATTTTCTTTAGAACACTACATTGCGTGATGAAGTATGTAGTTTATTACACATGTCCCGATAATTCCTGATACTTTTTTGCCAAAATTACATTCACAACCCCTTGTCTGAAAAGTAAATGCACATGTGATGTCATCAGTGATGTCATCAATGACATTTGTGATGTCATCTTTGATGTCCTGGGTGTTAGTGTTAGCAGTGCACAGTGGTGCGGGCAGTTATACTTACCCTACCATAACTGGCGAATTTCAGGGGTTTTTCGGTTTTACTTCGAACCATAACGTCCCCTTAAAGTTTTTTTGTGTGAATTTTACGGGTTTTTAGAAGGGCAACTGAACCATAACGTCCCTTTAAGAAAGTTTATTTTACTGAATTTCATAGTTTTTTAGTAGGGCAACTTACTCATAACATCCCGTTAAAGTTTTTTTTATTGAATATACACTTTCATTGTGTGAAATTGGGAGATATGTACTATAAATCCCTTACTTTATATACATTTACCATAGAACATACTGAACCCCCACGCTAATGATATTTGAAAGGCACGGACGGAGCGCCTGTGTGCGGACGGCGCGGACGAGTAGATGGGAACACTACCCAAACAGTCAGGGGGATCTGAAATTGTACCATTGTGCCATATGAAAAATGCACAATTTTAAAAAAGAACACAAACACATTATAAGTACTAATAAGTAACCAATTGAACTTACACGTCTCAAACATTACCCATGCATTTAATTACCATGTAGAATGAAATGGATTATACCATAACAAAAAAAAGATATGCCTCCAACGTAATTACCTCACAGAAACTGTGAAGCCAGGAGCGACAGTAGACGCACACAGCACAACGAAAAAAAATTGCAAGGAAATAGTTAAGTTAAGTTAACTTCATTTTTCTTATATGTGTGTGTACTTTTTTGTATGAGGTGCAGAACAAATGTATTTCTGTTGTTTTGACACAGAAATGTGCAGTACTTTGGAGTGGCTGGAGGAGAATTTTCTGCATTGGGAAATGTCGGAAGATAGCGATAATAATGGTACACACTTCTCTGCATAAGCATATTAATAGTCAGTATTTTATGGGCATTTAACATATATATATATATTTATTTTTAACAGACCAGGTAAAAAATGAAGAAAGTGCACCAAAGGACACGGCAAGACAGCCTGAAATGGATAGAAGAGAAAAGGACATAATAAATGAGAATTTTAACGGGTTAAGACAATTTGTGGAGGAATAAAAAGATATCACTGTGCCACCTGTACCTGTCCACCTTCTCCATTTCCTATTGAACCATCCCCAAACCCTCAAGAAGAACAAACGTTTTGACGAAAAAACATCCATCCCTTCATCCCCTCACAACCAGCCCGTGTTGAACCCTAATTCCCCTATATTCGTTTCAGTGTCTGCTTCCCCCTCTTTCTCTTGATTGATGTATGTGTGTGTATTAAACTTTTTTTATGTTAGTTGTAGTGGAATGGTTTGGATCAAAAACATTTTTTTTAAAAGAGTTAAAATGTCCACGGATAGCGCGCCTGTTCGGTCTGGCCGTAATCAATATAATATGGATGTTCTAAGGGCAATACACCTACCCGTACCATTCGCAACCAAGATGGAACCGGTCTTAGAACGCACCAGCTGTCCAAGTTGTCCGTAAATGAACAGAATGGGGGCGTCCTAAGGACATTATACCTCTCCGTACTGGTCACAACCAATATAAAACTGTTCTTAGAACACACCAGGTGTCGGGATGTCTGTAAATGAACAAAATGGGAGTGTCCTGAGGACACTATACCTGTGTATAACGTCCGCAGCCAAGATAGAACTGTCCGTAGAATAGGCGCGGTGGCCGGCATGTCCGTAGTCAAACCAAATAGAGGTGTCCTAAGGACACTGTACCTGGCCGTACAGTCAGCAGAACATCTATGCATATGCGCAGCACACCCATAAGTACTTGCGAACATCGCGCCTGTCCGTAACTGTCCGTCTCACTTGTGTCGCACTTTTGAATAGTTTCAGGACCCGAACACTGTCCTTAGAACACCCACGCGCATGCGCACGTCCATTACTCTGCATTTGGTGACCAGCGGGCACCCATTTCCTTCACGGATGTGTTCACGACATCATCATGTGACCGCACCCACCGCTGAGCGTGTGGCCTAATTTGCGCAGTTTGTCTGCTTCCGCAACATTTCTAAATAACTTATACAAACATGGGAAATTATTTTACAGTATAAAATCACCATTTCACATGTCCCATACAATGGCCCTACCTTTCAATGTATTGTTTAGAATTTTTGCAACGCTTTTGAGTGATCGATATGGTCACGAGGCGCAACCCTCCACCCCTATAAAAGGCCACACCCCTGAGCTCATCTTCATTGTACTTCTGGATCTAGCGGGTTGAGTTTTGCTGCCTTTACTTTTGTAGCAAAGATTAGCTGACCAACCCTAATGGCATTAATGGCTGCTGTTGCCTCATCACCCTCAGCACCACTCCCAAACCCTCCACCGCCACCACCTCCCCAAGGGCCTGCAGAGGGAAATACGCGTGCGGATGTAGAGAGCGAGGAAGAAGAGGAAAAGAGAATGAAGTGGAGGAACTCCGCACTACAAGCGCTCGCAGGGAGTCGTGGGTGTGGCGGTTGTTTACAGTTTTTGGAAACGTACCAAAAGCACATGAACCAGGTCATGTGTAACCAGTGCAACTTGGTGTTGAGTCGCAGGAGACCTGGTGCGTACAGCTTTGGTACAACAACCATGAAGCGACACCTAACTTCGTTCCACAGTGCGGACATTCTCAAGGTCGTACCATGTGAAGAACGTAGTAAGTTGAGTTCCTCCGCAGCATCCTTTGTGTCCGATCCTCTCACCACAAGAGACACTCCTGTGTGAGGGCGCATCCCTCCAGTTGCCTCACAGGCCATTCGCGATGCTGTTGACCCTTACCTTTCGAGGGTCACAATATTGTGTATGTACTGCAATGGAGTACTCTGCAGGGGAGAAAGTCTTCGAAGTGCTTTTGAGACTATGGTCACGGAGCACCAGAAGAACTGCTCCCTACCTAAGTAAGGCCAACCCTACATCTTTCTCTCTCCACCTGCCCTTTCCTATCATCCTGGTTGGTGTTCCTTCCTTTCCCTCCTTTACCCTCCTCTCCTAGTGTGTTGTGTGTAAAAAAAAGAAAAAAATGGAAAACAACTAAAATTACTAAAAAGGCTCTTTTCAGAGCCGCCTTTCTCAGTTTAACAATGGAACTATCAAATGACCGGTGTAGGCCCCCGCGCATTTTTCAAAAAGTCTGTGGACAGTCGTAGGACGCACAAAAATGGAGGGTGCAAGCGGAGCAAAACCAATGCACTTTTCGCTGGGAGTAAGTGGTGGCTCTGAAAAGAGCCTTTTGGTGGTGTTTTATGTTTTTGGAAAACTGTGTATTCGAAAATACGTAATGCAAAATAGGTGACTATGAATCCAAAAAAGGTTGCAATGCTTTTTGTACATTTTGAAGAAAAATCTGATTGCCTGCATATGTATGAAAAATGAAAGTGCTGCTAAACAAAATGTTTTCATTGTGGAAAGAGGACATGCCAACATCTCTTAGAAAGGCACAAACAGCCTTATTTACACTGCACCTCGCTTTCTCCATTTGTGGACCAAATGCAGAAGAACGCAGCCAAATTTGTCTTTGTGCAATACGGGAAAAACTACTTGGCAATTTGGAAACATGTTCATGACCTTCGCAAGTCCTTCCTTCATTGGAAATTGCAAAGAAATTCCAGAGACATGCCCTAAACTGTTTCCTCCACAATGAATGATAATTATATCAGGATGACGCTCTGTCTGTAAAGTAGCACAGAGAGGTACCAAGTCCAGCCACTTCATTCCACGCGCTCCATGCCAGTGCACTTCCACATGAGAAAATCCAAGATCTGCAGATATACCGCAACTTTCTGCATGCACCTTCAACCAATGTATCCATGAGTCTCCCAAAATCCAGATAATCTGTTTTTGAGCACACAGAGCCATATCTGTCTGGTCTTCTGTCAGGAAAAAGACGTTCTCACTAAATCTCTCCATTCCGAACACACCCACTGAACTTTACTGACCAATCCGTAGCTTCGCTCATTCTCATGCGTCTCCACCCCAGAAACCCTGTTGGTAATATGCGCTGCCTGCAGACTACTGCCATGTCCGCGGACACGTAGAGGATCTGAGCGTGACGACTGTACATTTAAATAGTATTCCCCTTTAAGGTGGGCTCTGAAAAGAGCCTTTTTTTTGGCAGATGTCTGACAGACACCATCGCCACTCTTCTGACATCTAAACTGTGTGCCACATGCCTACTTTCGGAATAGTGCTGTAAACCATGGACAAAAATATCTCTGAGCACCAACACCCTGACTATCTCCACCTCTGCCATCTTCACTACATGCACTGTCTTTCGACACAAATGAACAATGTGAACATCTGATTGGCTGATGCCTACAGGCCCCTTTCCATGCTGGATTTGCTGAAGAACCCTGTATGTGGCATGCCCTACCCGCGGACAAGCGCAGTGTCCGTGTGGCAAGTAACTCTTAGCCAGTCTTTCTAACCTTTCCACATCACTCGCAAATCCATTCCCTCATTCGACACATCTAAGCAGTCACACAACCATCCACCAATCACATTCAAGATCTCTACATTTAACTGCGTCAGAGTTCCGCACTTCAAATGTACTGTTGATGACTCTGAATGCAAGTCACATATGATTGCAAAGCACCTACTTCAAAAATGACTGTGCAAGTGTAGCAGATTTCTACTTACAGCTCCATGCATACACACATGCATGAGTACAAACTACAGGTATGCATATTTTATTCAGGGAACATGTGCAACCCTTATGATTCCATTTAAATAAATTAATGCCACTAAATCCACATAGCCAATACATACCAACGCTCCCCCTTTAAGTGCAAGATTTCCGATTTTTCATTGAGAAACCGCACTACTTCTTACTGTCTCCCGCATAACCTATACATACGTAACAACCCTCCCGATTTAGGCGCGAAACTCGATTTTCCATTAGAAAATGTCACAATTGTTTACTGTCTACCACCTAAATTAATGCTTCTTCCAATGCGATCGTATGAGAAAAATAAATGTTCCCGATTGCTTTGGTGACATCTCCCTCTGAGGCTCTCCCGATTTTTCGCATTCGTACTTATAATATGAAAGTAGTAAAATTTTTCCCATCTACTATAATGACCTATCACTTCCAAACCTCTCTGCTATGGACAACACAGCTTAAAAAAAACAAGGGAATTTCATTAACTGAAAATTGTACTAATTTGCGAAGCAGGTTCAACTAACATACTGCAAATAACATATAAAGGCTGCACATAGTGAAGTGAAATGCACAAATGCACTGTGTTCAGATATCAAAGGAGAATACTCTGACGAAAGATGCAAAATAAACGTGTACATTAACATCACTGCTTTAAATACACAAAGTTACTAATTTCTTCCTTTTACAATTGCAGTGAAGACTACTCTCTTGAAAATCAACAGCATCTACACTGAAAACAACATAAGAAACCTGGTCATTGGGGGGCGTGGCTAACCGCCATGTGAAGAGGACGTGCTCTGGGTGCGCTCCGTCCGATGCGACCAACATAAGCTGTTTTTCCTACTTAAATGTGAACCCCTGAAGCCTGCACTCCTTCTCATCGAACGCTGCTACCATCCTGCACCCGCTGGCTGTTTTTCCAAGCCCGGAGGCACCCTATGAAGTAAGAGCTGCCGCACGGAAAATCGCCGCCCACCAAAGCCAAAATGGCGGCTCCCTCGCGCTGAGATACGCGGCAGCCCTTACACCAGAGCCGCGCCCGGACCGCGGCGCCGCGCTAGCTGAGCTGATCGGATACGGTGCCTACGATCCTGCCTGACCTGGATGCCCGGCCGAGAGAGGAAGCCCTTCAGCCGCGTGCATTGCCTCCAGTGCCGCTGACGGAGTCCCGAGCGGCCTACCCGCCCTGCTCCTCCTCATCAACCCGTGCGGGGCCCGGAGCCCCGATACTGCACCTGACCAGCGGAGGGCACACGCGACTCGACACGCGAGCGGAGATCGAAGGGCGGCGCGGCCTGGGTGCTGCACGCAGCCTGCCGAGAGCGGAGCCCCTGGAGTGGTGGCCGGAGAGAAGAACGGAAGGCCCGGGCGTCGCTGAGCCCACGAGGTGAGCCGGGGGAAGACCTGCATTCCCCCACCCCCTTTGCCCACCATATCCTCTGGAACCCCGAGGCGTAACACCCCGAACGGCTCCATCCGCCCCGGGCCCACGCTAGCGTAGACAAGATCCGCCAGGCCCTCCGCCATGTCCACCAAAGGAGCCAGGTCCAAACAGCGCCAAACCACCATAGATACCTTCACTGCTGGGGGCCCCATCGCTTCCGAAACCTCTAGCGGCACAACCTTGGACGCACAACCCGACCTCCCGGGAACGGCCACTGAACCTAGCAATGCCCAAATCCTTGAGGCCATTAAATTGTTCCAGACCACCATGGAGCAAAAAATTGACGCGGTGGCCATAGATCTGGGCCTCCTACGCCAGGACGTCCGCTCCTTAGCCGACAGGACTGATACACTTGAGGCTCAAGTGCGCGAAAATACAGAAACCAAAGTGGAGCTCCTCAGAGATGTTGACGAACTGCGGCAAAGAGTGAAGAACTTGGAGGAAAGGGCCGAAGAGGCAGAAGGGAGGGCACGCCGAAATAACATCCGCCTCCTGGGCCTGCCGGAGGGCATTGAGGGATCCGACCCCACGAACTTCGTGGAGAACCTTATGCTACAGGAGATTGGCGCCGAGAAACTGTCCCAAGGCTTTACGATCGAGAGGGCCCATAGATCCCTCACCAAAAGACCCCCTCCTGGCACCCCACCCAGACCAGTAATAGCGAAGGTTCTTAATTACAGAGACCGGGAGACCATCCTGGCCTACTCGCGGTCGGGCGGCCAGATCCTCAGAGACTCGGCCAAAATATCCATCTACCCCGACTACACCTTCCAGGTCCAACTGAAGAGGGCTCAATTCATACATACCAAAGCTAGATTGAAGGCCGCCGGACTGCGCTACATGCTCCTCTATCCCTCTAGATTGAAAGTAATACGCAACAACAAAGCCCACCTATTCGACACTCCGTCTGAGGCCCGCGACTGGATGGATAGGGAACAGATCCCCGACATAGAGGCGAAGGGGCGACGACCGCGCTGAGCCACACCACGCTGGCGGCGCTGGGCCCGAGGACCCCCATGGTCCCCTCCACGCAAGTGCCAGCTTGTCACAGCTGAACAGATCCTTAGCAGCGAGGCACCAGAGTCGAACACTCTTCCACCCCCGGAATCTTTTCCTGTTTTTTTTTTTGGGTATACCCATACCCGCCCGTAGGGCACCAGGCGACCAATGCACGGTCTAATGGAGCAGAAACGGGATAGTCATGACGGGGGATACCTCGCTCGACTTGTTATTAGTTTGAGTTGTTTAAAGTTACGGGGGGGAGGGAATATGGGAGTTGGCACGAAGGTTAGGTGCCGGGGAAGGGAAACCACTAGACCACTGACGTCCAGAATACATAACCCGAGGACCACTCAGCCCCTAAGCCAGGCGACACCCAAGCCACTGAGTGGGGGAACAAGAGGCAGTTGCTTCACAGTTATGTACCCTTATCTAAGAGCGCTTAGACCACTGACATCCCCTACATGCTTCTTGCCGCTGACACGGCCCCTACCTGCACCCCCAAACAGACGCTATACCCCCTATTACCCATGGCTGCCACGATAAAAATCATCACGTGGAACGTCAGGGGCATGAATAGCTATGTGAAACAACGTCGCGTCCACGCATACTTGAAAAGGTGCAAAGCCGGGATTGCCATGCTTCAGGAAACCCATCTCTCTGCTGATAAACTTAAAGCATTGGCCAAAACTTGGCGAGGAACCTTGATAGGATCCTCCTACTCCTCCTATGCAAGGGGAGTCTTGATATGGGTTGACCCAACCACCCCCTTCAGACTAATAAGCACAAAGACTGATGATGAAGGTAGGATGGCACTAGCGTATGGCACCATCGAAGGCAGAGAGGTATGCCTAATTAGCACCTATGCACCCAACCACGACGCTACCGCTTTCTTCCACTCCCTATACCCAAGGCTCAGCCCCTACAGGGACGGCGTCATGATTTGGGGAGGTGACCACAATTGCACCCTAGACCCTCTAAAAGATAGATCTGATGATAAACATACCCGCCCATCCCCCCCGGCCAAGATTCTGTCCAAACTGACTAACCAGCTGTTACTCCGAGACTTGTGGAGAGAACTGCACCCTGATCAGCGAGTTTTTTCCTTTTACTCCCCTCCCCATGCTGTCCACACGAGGCTGGACTACTTGTTTGTAAGCCAAGAACAGCAAGCTATGTTTAGCGACGCCCTCTACCTGCCCAGGGTCCTGTCTGACCATTCCCCGCTGCTGGCCACCTGGGAAGTGTTCCCGCCTAGACCCCCGATCCCCACTTGGAGGCTTAGAGCCGAAGCCCTCCATGACGCGACCCTTCGGGAACACGTAAGCGACTACACCGAGGAGTACTGGGAACGAAATTTGAATAGCGTCAGATACATGGGCACTGCATGGGAGGCATACAAGGTAGTCATAAGAGGGGAGATGATTGCGTCCATAGGAGGGGCCCGTAGATCCATCACATCCTCCCTGGAACGCTCGGAAGCGGAGCTGGGTGAATTGGAAAACAGGGCTGATTTAACCCCTGAACTCCTACAAAAAATAACCGACCTGAAGCAAACCTGTTTAACACACTGGGAATCCCTGGGTAAATTGAGTTATACTAAACACATTGAAAGAACCCACGCCCTAGGAGACAAACCCGGGAAACTCCTGGCTTGGTTGTATAAAAGTGAGACCCCCCGAGCTCCCATTTGCCAAATTCTTAAGCCGGATGGCACCACGGCACATACCCAAATTGAAATCAACTCAGTTTTTTCAGATTTCTATCATAATCTTTACTCCGAGACCCCGCCCGAGGCTGATACCAGCATTGAAGACATCTTAGACATCATTGAGCTGCCTAAATTAGACTCACAGATGGCCGAAACACTAGACGAGCCCATCACTCCCGACGAAGTAAAAGCAATCATTAGATCCCTCCCCTCTGGAAAAGCCCCTGGTACTGATGGCCTCCCCGGTGAGTTTTACAAAACTTACGAGGAAACTCTGGCTCCTCTGCTGACCCAAGTGTATAACGAAGCTTATGAGCGCGGCACCCTCCCCGACACCATGAGGGAAGCCGTTATCATCCCCCTTCTCAAGCCTGGCAAGGAAGGTACGGACTGCGGCTCCTATAGGCCCCTCTCCATGTTAAACGTTGACGGTAAAATCCTCACCTCTCTCCTAGCGAACAGATTGCGTAGGGTAATACCACACTTAATCCACCAGGACCAAACGGGCTATGTGCCCGGGCGCTCCATAACCGAGAACCTGCGGAGATTGCACCACGTTATATACAGCACGGAACTGAGGCCCCAGAAATACGCGGTCGCGTCATTAGACGCCACCAAAGCTTTCGATTCTGTGCGCTGGGAGTGGCTATATGCCACCATGATAAAAATGGGAATAGGACCTGTTTTCTTAAATTGGACTAAATTGATTTACACCAACCCATCTGCCAGGGTGCGGACCAACAAGACATACTCTGACTCGTGGTCTCTCCACAGGGGCACTCGCCAGGGATGTCCTCTCTCCCCGATGCTTTATATCATCGCCGGTGAACCCGTGGCCGCATACCTCAGACAGGAGTATGGCGATGGGGGCATTGAGATCGACGGGATAACTCATCTGGTCTCCATGTATGCTGACGATACCCTGCTATACTTACACAACCCCGAACACCTCTTGCCCTACATTCTTGAAACCCTAGAATGCTTCCAAATTCACACAGGAATCCGTATTAACAAAAGCAAGTCCTGCCTCTACCCGCTTGCTGCACTATACAGAGAAAACTTCAGATCCCTGCCCTCCTTAGATCTGCAATGGCAGTCGACCTCCTTCAAATACCTTGGAATCACTATACACCGTAACCCCCACACAGAACACATCCTCAACACAGTCAGAGCTAAAGATGCCCTAGCAAATTCCATGGACTTTTGGGGGAAGCTTCCGCTTTCCGTGGCCGGGAGAGCAGGTCTCCTCAAAATGGTAGCACTTCCACGCCTATTACACAACTTCACCAACGTGCCCTTCAACATCCCCCCTTCCTTCTTTAGAGACATCAATAAACTATGCAGGCAGTTCCTCTGGCAGGGGGGCAGGCACAGGGTAGCACTGGAAACACTTCAAAGACCCTACGAAAGAGGGGGTCTGAAAGTCCCCAATTTCGAACTATACTACCTTGCAAGCCAGCTAAGACATGTGATGCGATGGATGGCCGATGAGATCACCACAGATACCAGACTTCTCCAACCAGCTCTGACAGGCTTCCTACTCAGGGACCTACTCTGGGTCAAGGAGGACGCCCTAAGGCAGTACCCTTATCTGGTACAGCTCGGAACTCGGCTCTGGAGAAGGGCTTGCAGAACGTTGGGGTCCCCTGATCCGTACTCCCCACAGATCCCCATAGCAGCAGTCATGACCCATCGCCCGTGGGGGCAACTGGAAACGCGAGCACAGTGGGAGCCCTGCGGGGTGGCCACCCTCGGAGACCTGGTTCAGGATCGGGTAATCCTAACATTCTCCGACCTGAGCGAGTCCTCGGAGCTACCTACAGGACAATTTCTGCTCCACAGAGCAGTGATCCAGGCCATGAAAGACAGATGGCCGGTGGCGACCATTCTTGCAGCGGAGGACGAGATTATTGAGACTATGTTGAACACCGCCGAGGGGGGCCACGAGACCTCACGGCTCTACGAAGCCTTAATGTTAGGCACGACCAGGAATGAGCTCAGGAGCAGAGGGAAGTGGGAGCACGAACTGGGCCGGGAATTTGACGACAAGGAATGGGAAGGAGTAACCCTTTATCACAAGAAAATCTCCAGAAACGCCCGTCTGCAACTTATCCAACTATACATTACCAACAGGGCTTACCTAACTCCGGAAACTATATCGTCTTTCAAGGGCGCAGCCATCCAGCTATGCCCTAAATGCAATGAGCCGAAGGCGGGAATGACTCACATGTTCTGGGGTTGCCCAGCGATACGCTCCTTTTGGATGCAGGTGCGGGGAAGGGTGGCAAAAGCAGACATTGAACTGGACGTACATAGCCCTGTGGCCTGCATCCTGGGCAGGTGCAGCCGTGATCGCAAAAACAAACCCCTAAATAGACTCAAAGACTTAATTTATATCACGGCTAAAAGACGCATAGCCATGTGTTGGAAGAGCCCCAAAGGCCCGATTGAAGCACAATGGTGGAACGACCTCACTAAGTGGTTGGCAGCCGAGACCGGAGCGTGGGAAACCGCTATCCACGAACAGAGGCTGGACTCCAGTGAGGAATTACATCGCTGGGTGTCGCTGACCGTGCCATTACTCCACCTTGGAGCGGTGGATGACCCCTCAGTTGATCAGCCAGCCCTGACCTCTGAACTGGCTCGATATTGAACAGTGGAGTTGATCGGAGTCTTGGGGGGTGGGGTGGGGGTGGAGGGTGGTATGGGGGAAGTTATGGACGTGTAATGTATATGCAGTACCTGATATGTTCGTGGTCTATCAATCTGTTGAAAATCAATAAAGAAAGTTTTAAAAAAAAATAAAAAAAAAAAAAAAGAAACCTGGTCATTCTGCAAAAAAAGTAAGTAGAGTATTACCTTTATATTCTTACAGTTCCTCAAAGACACTGTGGGTTATTTATGTAATTTGCGCACCAAAAAAAACATTGATTTCTGAACCATTCTACCCACAAATCCCCATTTATTAACCAAAGAATAACAGGCAGAATGGCCCACAAATCCCTGTGTTTTTGTAACACAAATAACATACAGAAGCCTTTCAATGTTAGTACTACAAAACAAATAGCTGTTTTAATTTTATACCATTACGTTTACTATTAATGCTTCTCCTCACAACTAGCTCACTTTCTACTCTCATCTGAAGCACAGTGTAGTAATATACAAACAGAAAAATAGCCTTCCCAACTCATTGTAACTGCCCAATGCACATTCACACACCACCGCAAACAGCTTTCCCATCAAACTCATGCACGCATACACACAGCACACATAAATTGCAAAACAGACCAAACCATGCCTTCTTTTTTTTCAACAGACCCCAAAGAATGCCTACCAAAAAGCAAGTCTGTAGAAAGGAACGCAGAAATAGAGAAAATAAAAATAAAAGTGTCCAAAGTAAGCATCCATCTCTCGCAGAGTTTGTACAGAACGTTGAAACAAAACAGCTAATACAGTCATTTAGCAAAACAAAGGAAGCTTCAACTACCAAAACTTTGGTTCCGCTATCAAAATGTGGCATGAAACAGAAAAGGCTTTACAAAAATTTGGCTACCAGTACTGCGAACAATGCTCCTATGAATCCTGATATACTAGCAAGAACCCATAGTAAAAAAAGTATTTTAGCAAAAATGTTTTGCATCAGAGTCCTTCAGAATTTAATAAGAAGAGGAGCGAAATCATCCTCAACCCTTAAAACCTACCGTAGATAATGTATACTACAAGCTCTCGTTGACAGTGCAATCTTTCTCAAAAGGAAGTTATTTATTTTAGTGTTAAATAGGATGAAACCACTAACAAAACAAAGTACTAAACTACAAAAGAAACTTCTCAATAAACGGAATCTCACCAAAAATAACTTCTTAAATATTTGTGGCGGTGAATGGAGTCATACAACAACCACAGAACCATATTTTAATGAAGAAGCATACAAACAAAATCAAACAAACACAATTGCAATCCATAGCAGTGGACGAGGGTATGAAAAAATCAATAATACCATCATGGAACAAGAAACACTGCTTACAAAGGTATCCCCTGAAAACTCAGAATTACCTCTCCATTTGACTGAAGCAGACCGTCCAGTATACAAATGGCTGTGCTCGTCAATGTGTAACATTCCTAACAAATCTTTAAAATCTTTACGTCAGTTCCTCAATCAGTATGTGAAAGGTAAAGACAAAATCAAAATGAAAGTGCTGCAAAATATGGATATGTGTCCAGTGCGCAAATACACGGGACTACAAGGACATTCATTAGCCTGCATTTCAGGACCTATTTGCAAAAGCACCTTCCATGATATCAAAAGGATATCAATACATCATTCAAATGTAAGAAATCTAGTGTATAAACTGTACTATGCTAAAAGTCCAGCTTTAGAATTAGCCAATTTAAATAACACTCTTCTGCATGGCACACCCAAATACCTACAAGAAGAAGTCGACCGTATCCAGAGAAAATATTTTGGAAGTGAAACCCACTTACAAAATGCAATAGTTTTAGAACAGACTAGCAACAATTCTGCACATAGCAACCTTCTATTACCCACATACAAAAAAGAAATACTAAAATTTAAAAGTACATTGGCTGAAGTACCAAACCATGTGTGTGTGTGTTGCCGCAGAACATTTTACAAAAGGACACAAAAACTATAGACGTAACATACAAAATAGAAGACAATGAAGATTCCGGCACATGCATGTGCTATTGATGTTATGGAACAATTAGCGCACAAAAATGTCAATTGCGTGGCCTTAATGCCAACTCTTGCAAGCTGTTTTAAATTAAATGAAACAATGTTAATAAAAGAAATGCAACCAATAATAGAAATTTGCTCCACAGACAAACTGGACGTACATGGTATGACACTACCCATGTGTCAGCAAGCCACAACAAGACTAAATACCTTAGAAAATTCAATCTCCAACACAGCTGGGTTGGAAAAAATATTAAAATTATCCTTAAATTGTAGAGTAATGCTTAAACGTAACCTTGACATGGAGCAAGGGCTAGTTAATGGGGCACTGGGTACAGGTGTTGGCTTTCAAACATACCCACGTAAAAACATTCAGTTTGTCAATATTCGCTTTGACAAACATTTAGAAGTGAAAAGTATAGGGCGCTCAACAGCTCGATTCCTTCTCTTCATAGACATTTATGTACGTAGAGAACAGTTTTCTCTAACTCTTGCATATGCAGTCACCATTCATAAATCCCAAGGTCTTACCCTAGACAAAGCATTGATAGATATAGGAAACACAGTCCTTAAAGAAGGCATGAGCTACGTAGCACTATCACGCTTACGTACACTTGACAGTCTATTTCTAATCAACTTTGATGCAAGTAAAGTGAACGCTGATATTCCTTGCATTTTAGAATACAATAGACTGCATTCACTGCACACCCCCCATCTGAAATCAGATCCTGTTCCAGAAAAAGGAAAATGTGGTAAAAGAAAACTAATTCAAACAGAAATGCAACAGAATCTGATGGCAAATCCTTCAAAGAAAACAAAAGAATCTAAAACTTCATCAATTACCACAAGCAAAGAAGAACCTATTAGGGAAAGTAAATCAGGTAATTCTTCAAAGAAGGAACAGAAACTCTGAAGAAATCACTCAGACAGATCTAGCTGGCCAATTCAAATTTTCAAATGAAACTGGTGTAAGTTGCTACGCAAATGTAGCAATGAATATTCTATTTCAATTGCCACCAACTGTTAACAAGATTTACTTACACAGTACAGACCAATTGTGTTTGCAAATGTTAGTCCTTCATAGAAACGCAACAAATAATCCTGACAACACGTATAGTGTTCACGGAATAAGACAAGAATTGGACTACTGTGCTGGAATGGTGATTCACTATAAACTCACAAGAAGATCCACAAGAATTTCTAATGTACTTACTACAAGTACTGGAAAACAAAAACATACCTATAAATGAAATCTTCCAGATTTCATACATGTGGAAACATACATGCACTCTCTGTAACAATGTGACACAGGAACAAATCCCAAATGAGCGATTTGTGTATGTATCCATACCTCATTGTGAATCCATTCCATTTCAGCAACTTCTACAGAATGCAAACCATGGCAGATTATGTACTAGCTGCAATTCAGATAATCGCTCCACCTTACTCATACAAACACATAGTAACAACATAATACTAATGCTTCTACGTTACAATGCAGATGGTACCAAAAACAACTGCAAACTGACTGGATTCACACACGTTCAAGTGTCACTTGGTATGAAAACCTTTACAACAATAGGTATAATCTACCACGCAGGAGCCACAACCAATGCAGGTCACTACACTGCATATATTAAAAAGATACGTGGATGGTTCAAATTTAATGATAGTACCATTACTCTAAAGCAGAGATTGCCAGAAAATCTTACAAACTCGTATTTAATCTTCTTAAAGCCAAAATGTAATAACTAATGTGTACTTCAACATTAACACAAATTCAAGTAAAACACTATAAACAGTTAGAATACGCCAACAGGTATCTAACTGCCCAAGAGTGTATAACAACCACACAGATAAATGAATACCACAGATCCGTAACATAAAATACACAGTTAGAATACGCCAACAGGTATCTAACTGTTTCAAAAATCTGCAACAAGCCAACATACATAACATTAATCAGAAACAAGTAAACACTCAAAGGAAACAAAGAAATAGTTTGTAGCATAGCAAAGAAAGGTTTTTTTTAATCCGACAATGATTTTTTTTTCCCCCAGACCCAAGGATTTGAAAAACAAACACAGAAACTGAGCAAAATGCACAGTACACTGGTTTGTAAACTAAATATGAGGGTTAAAAAAAAAGCTAAAATGTCTATTGTACAATGTAATAAGTCTTTATAAAATACAAACACTAACAAGCTCTTTTCTTTTATCACAGAAATTAAAAAAGGATATTTCCGCCAAGTACTAAAGTCATGTAAGAAATATATCGAATCTCAACAAAGTAAACAGTAAGTATAATTTCACACATGTCATACATATTCGAATCTATACGTCTGATCTATGGCAGTAATGTGGTGCAGTGGCTGTAGGCAGGGCCTAGAGTCTTGGATGTATAACCTACGACCTACACCCTACACCCTGCGGCCAAGCAACCAAGACTGTAGGTCCTACCCACAACCATTGCAGCATATCAAAACCATGGTGGTTTATAACTTCACTGCTTATAACATCTGTCTTGGGTGCATGGTTGGCTCCCTATTGGGATTTTCACATGTGCCTGGTGCAGCTTATTGACATCTGCCCTACCGAGAAGTTTTCAGTGATCAGGAGCAGGGCTGGACTGCCCCACCGGGACACCAGGACATCCCCCGGTAGGCCTCTGTCTGCAGGGCCTCTTTGGCGCGGAAGCGCCGTGACAATGGTAACTAGAATTGTAGTTACCACTTCAGAATGTTGGAGCTGGAGGATTGGCTCGAACCCCCAAACTTCCAGGTACAAGTCACATTACTTATTGACTGTGCCACAGAGACTGCCTTGGAAATGGCTGTACAGAAAGCCATATAATATCAATGGGAGCAAACGCTTGTTTTGAATTAACATGCCAAGATTCACAGACAAAACGGCACAAATTAGATCATATACAGTTTATAAAAACGAGAAGTGCTGGAAATATGATTGGGTGGTGGTTGTGGGGGCGTGTTGGGGACACTGGCGTAACAGGGGCCCCTGCATCTCCCGCGGTGCGGGGGGCCCCGTAACCACATGTTCTGGAAGGGGGCCCCACTTATGTTAAAAAAAAAAAGTCTACCTTTTTTTTTTTACATTTTCTTTTTAATTCACTCTGCATGAAGGGCAGAGTGAATACAAAAATTCTGGTGGCTACCCCCACCCCATGACATGAAGACCCTAGGCTGGAGGCCTCCATGTCATGGGGTGGGGGAAGCCTATGACTTCAAAAATAAATAGTTTATTTTTGAAGTCACTCTGCCTTCATAAAGAAATTATTTCCATTATGGTTTAGTCCTTAACAGAAATAATTTCTTTATGAAGTCAGAGTGACTTCAAAAAGAAACAATCGGCCTCATTATGAGCATGGCACCACCTCCTGCGAATAGGCAATAACCGGCACATTACAAGCTGAATGGGCCGGTAATTTCTCATTCACGGGTGGCGGTATTGCCGGGCTCACGATCCCCCTATAGGGCAGAATGGGGGTGGGGAGCATGGTTGTGTCGGCACCGTTGTTAACGGTGACGGCGCAATTACGAGTTATGCTCGCTGGTGCCACACAGCACTGCGAGCTTCTGCGAGCAGAACTCATAATGCGGCGGTACAGTATGAACGGTGCCGGTGCCCTACCGCCACCATTCATACCGTCACCGCCAGGGTCCTAATGAGGCCAAATGAATTTTTGAAGCATTATGGCTCCCCTCAACCCATGACGTGTGCATGTGTGAGTGTATGGTGAAAGAGTGCACACAAATGTATGGGTGGCTGGTTATGCGTGTGTGTGTGTGTGTGTGTACAGTGAAAGTATGTACACTTAAATGTATGGGTGGCTGCCTGGGTGTGCCTGTATGGTGAAAGTGTCCACACTTAAATGTATAGTTCACTGTGTGAGGGTATGCTTAAAGGGTGCACACTTAAATGTATAGGTAGCTGCCTGTGTGAGTGTATGGTGAAAGGGTGCACACAAATGAATGGGTGGCTGGGTGTGCATGTATGGTGAAAGGATGCACACTTACACTTAAATGTATGGGTGGCTGCCTCGGTGTGCTTGTATGGTGAAAGAGTGCACTCTTAAATATATGGATGGATGGCTGGGTGTGTGTGTGTGTATATATGGTGAATGGTGTGTGTGTTTGTGTTCAGGGGCACAACAAAACCTACATTTCAGGGAGGCTAACCCTTCAAATGTTGGGAGAGGCACTAACTTCACGTGTGGTGGGGAGGAGAAAACGTATTTATGTGGCGGCATCTAACTTCTTTACGCATTTTAATGAGACTATTCTAGTGCAGCTTCAATGTTACAAGCAGTTAAATCTCTCCTTTAGGTCTGAAAGCACCCACTTATGGGCTGCTGTGAGAATGACTGGTCTCCTGTTTCCTCTCTACCCTTCCAATCACTCCCCTGGCAAGCAAGTACTAAACCCACATCGCAATTTCAATTGCTTAAAAAAATTGGTATTTGAATGCAGGTACTAACAGTGAAATGCTGTACATTGGTAATTGCTGGGCCGGGCCATTGTTAACGGCAAAACCCAGGTGCAGTTTAACATCTGTGTCCTTTTCTGTCCGGCAACTGCTCTGTAGGTCAGCCAGGTCAAGTGCGGGGAGGGAGTGCTGAAACCCAGTCAGCTCAATGGTGTTGCACCACTACTTGTGTTTAATGCCTTGATTAATTAATTAATTATTGGTAATCATCTTTCACCTATGCCTATTCTTCCTCATTCCAGTACTTGTGTATGAGGCACTATGCCTCATGCACAAGTACTGGGATAAGGTAGAGGTACATGAAGGTAATGCCTGACTTAGCTACCTGTAATCTTCATTACTCCTAGTCCCACTCTGCCCCATCCCAGTACTTACCAGTGAGGCAAGGAGCCTCATACGTAAGCACTGGGACAAGGAAGAGGGACATGCAGGTAATTCTGGGCCAATGAGCTGATTTTGAAGGTTGGGGTAGGGGATGGGAGGGAGAAGGGCTGTGTGGGGCGTGGAGTTGTGCAATAAATTACAATGGTCGCCCATGTCCATGCTATGCAGGCATGATATGTGGCATTAGTGGCTAGAGAGGTATTTTGGTGCAGCCAGTCTAGTCATTCCTCAGTTTGGTATGACTTTTTTAACTGGGCATTTCTGATAGAGCAGTCCTGCTAAGTGTAATTCCTGGCTAGACATACATTTGGGTTCTGCCAGTCTAGCCGTTTCTTACTGCGGCACTGTATATTTTTCTGGGCATCTGTGATAAAATGATATGTTATGATATGATAAGTCATATATAACACACCTGTACACAAGTGTTTTTAGGCACAACAAGACAAGGGAAGGAAAACTGAGGGAGGACAAGACAAATGGTCTTACTAAGCCTTGTGTCATTCAGATTGTGCAAGTGTGAGAATGAGAAGTGCAAGGGGAAAGGGAGGGGGGAAGTGCAAGGGAGAGGGGAGGGGAAAACATGGCAGCAATGCTCTGAGTAAGTGCCGCCAGGGCAGCGTGGCTCTGGGTAGTGCAAGGAGAACAAGGGACTGTAGGGTTACAGTTACAGCCTCTAAATGCGTGGTAGGCCTGGAGGCAGTGCAAGGGTGACTGATCAAGAAAGAGCCTGGACTCAGTGAGACAGAGGGTAGCCAAGCAACCAGTTGGTACAGCGGACAGGTAGGTCAGCAGGGGAGGCAGAGAGAGAAAGCAGAGGAGAAGAGGAACGTTTTGAGCTGCTTCCAGAGCGTCAGGTGGTCCAGCTCAAGTTTGGGAGGGTCAGGGAGGCCATTTCAGAGGGAGGCACCTGCAGGGGAGAAGGATCTACCCCCCCCACTCTCTGCCTGGAGAAGCATCTAACCCTTAGGGCTCGAGAAGGAAGGTATTTTGGCAGATAGCGTTGGATGTAGTGCATATCCCAGCCCCAGAAAGCCTTGTAGACAATGAAAAGGGTCTTGAACTTGATCCTTGCAGCCACCGAGAGCCAGTGGAGAGATTTCATGGCTGGAAAGATACAGTTCCTGGGCTTGAGGCCAAGGATAAGTCTCACAGTCCTGTTCTGGATTAGTTGCAGAGGGCGGAGAGTAGAGGAAGGCAGATTGAGAAAGTGGCTGTTGCAGTAGTCCACCCTAGAGAGAACCAGAGCTCTGGAGACAGTGAGCTTCTGGGGGAAAGTGAAAAATGTAAGAGTCCCGTTGAGGAGGTGCAGCTGGTAGTGGGATTTCATGGCTACGTCCGAGATGTGAGGAGAGAGAGAGAGAGTGGAGTTGAAGATGACAACAGGAATGAGCGAGAGAGGAGAGGCTGAGGGGAGCCTGAAGGAAAGCTGAGTATCATCCGCATAACACTGTAAATTAGAGGACAAGGTAGTGATTAGGTGGGTCAAAGGGGCCAAGTAGAGGTTGAAAAACCAGGGTGAGAGGATAAAGCCCTGGAGAATGCTACATGTAGAGAGAGGTGACGGAGTGAAAGGGACCACGTTGGACCTGGGAAGGGCGGTCCAAGAGGAAGGAGGTCAGCCACTCCAGGGTCTGATCCATGATGCCCAGGTTCTCACAGAGTCAATTGATCAGGATGGCATGGTTGACCGTGTCGAAAGCAGAGGAAAGTTCCAGGATAATGAGGACAGAAGGAATGCTGAAATCAAGGTTAGAGATCAGATCTTCACAGGTGTTCAGGAGAGCAGCAGCAGTTCTCTGGCAGCTCTTAAGCCAGACTGATGGTCATGGAGACAACCAACAGATTCAGTTTGGAGTGTAAGCTGGCAGTTGGCCAGCTTTTCCAAGAGTTTGGGAGAGGGGAAAGTTCTGGTGGCAAAAGTATGATTACAGAAATGGATCAAGGGTGTCAATGTGGTCCTTAATGGTTCTGGAGGAGCAGGCGAGCACCTGTTTCGCCGACACTTCCATAGGTGGGACTTGTCTAGAAACCTAGTCAGGTGTTAGAGAGAAAGAGGAGAAAGGAGGAGGAGAGGGAGAGATGGCCAAAGGGGGCCGAGAGAGGAAGAGGGAGAGGAAGAGGAGATAGTGGACAGGATGTTCTGAGTTTTAGCGGAGAAGCGAGAGGCCAAAACTGTACAGAGGACCTGTTGAGGGAACAGGAGAGGTAGAAACCGCAACAGGATTGGCCAGTTCCTTGCAGATTTTAAAGAGTTTGGCTGTGTTGTTAGAGGCCACAGAGGCGCAGGCTTGAATGTGTGCTCTCTTCTTTACGAGTCTTTTTGCTTCGACTGGCATTTTGGTGCAACCAGTCTAGGCATGTCTTAATGTGGCCTGGCATGCTTTACTGTAATGTTATTATGTGTCTACACTGGTCTACATTGTGCAGCCAGTTGGACATGTTTTCATTGTGGCATGGCATTTTTAATAGCAAAGCATTAATGTTCATGTACACTGTTGGTGACTTGCATGTATTGGATTGCTGTTACCCTACACAACAATACCAAACACTGTGGCTTTTTAGCCAATTTTTCTCGGAAAGTGTGCTGTATATAGCATTAAAACACATATTTATATCTTTCTTCTAGTGCAGTGTGTGGTATATCCCTTGATCAACACGTTTGTGCGTATTGCGCAAGCGTGGTAATCTAGGCCGGCCCAGCGTGTGGCGCGACCCGTGATTTGCTGCCGAGTTGGGGGGGGGCCCTCAGCATGGCTTGCAGGGGGGCCCCCAGACCATGTGTTACGCCACTGGTTAGAGAGGGGTGGTAATTGGTGGGCTGCAACATGTTACTCCCTCTTTTCTGTTGTTGGTCGTCCCAGTTTTTCGTTTTGGAAATCTGGTCACCCTAAACCATCAGCAGATAGCAGAAGCAGGAGGCGACTCGAGGGAGACTGTGGCTGAGGGCAGCAGCCAGACTGCTGACTGAAAGGTAAGAATTATTTTTTGCGTGCTGAGTGCCCCACTCTCCCATTGTATCTTCTGCTGAGTGTAGTTGCGCACAAGGGGCAATGTAATGCCACTGCCCGCAGGCTTAACGCTATGGATATGGATGTAGTGTAACTTACTGAATGGCACGTTTCACTGAAGCACTGGCTAAAAAAGGGAAGAAAAAAAAACCTGAAATCTAAAAAACACTAATCCGAGTCAATACTTCACATAAGTGACTGGACGTTACATTTTCGAACTCTGGACGAGTGTAATTAAGGTTGAGAGTTCAATGAAGCCCCCCGACGATGTCACTGATTGAAACAAGGCTGGTGTCACATTAAGAGCACTTTAAACAAGACCTACTTTCCACATGGAGAAAAGTAATCAACCACACCCTTCACAAAAGAACCTACAACACAAGTACATGGAATACCCAGACCATTTACACTTAACACAAACCTAAGCACATGGGAAACATAAGTGTACAGCTGCTGTTATTCGTGGAGACATGTTAACGAGCTTGAAATATGCATAATATCTGCTTATCTTGCTTCAGCATCATTGTGGATACACCATCTGTATCCACAATGGCCAATTCACTGACACCGATTCGAATCAGGCCACCATTTGCTTGACTGAGGTATCACACCAGGTTAGATTGATCCTCGCATACATTCGTTGTTAAATGAATGGGGGCATTGCCATGTTATCCAATGTAAAAAATTTGTTAAAACGTACTTGTAGGTTCATTTTTACTTGTTTGTGGTTTTCACTGATGTGCACATTTTGGCTGTGTGTTTTCCTGACTTTCGTTTTTTGACATAATGTTATATTGTTAGTCGGGGTTTGGTAGACAATTTTCGTGGCTCTAACTTGCAATCCACACAGCCACGTGTTGTAGTGGTGTCCTTGAGTTGTTAGAGTTATTGAAAGAGGTTCCGCAGAGCACATTTTGAAATGGGGCAGAGGAGAGCCACAGCTGTCAGAAGGGAGTGTCAAAGTCAGCTCCTTGAAGGAGCACACGCCTGTTCATGCCAAGGTCGCAGTGGGGACGACAGATAGACTCGGATGAGTATTTTGGGTAACACTGCTGAGTGACCATCACTTGCTGGTTCTTCTCTGGTACTTTTACCTCCTTCTTTCCTCTCCTCTCCTGGCTTACCTGCCCTCCTCTCTTCTGGATCCTTCCCATGCCCCCACAGTCTATTTTCTAGAGCCAACAGTAAAATGTACCAACTTGGTCCAGTGAAACTAGGGCACATGGGTGCAACTGGCCATGAGGGTGTGGTGTCCGTGTATTCCTGAAGTCCGTGTATATCACCAGTCATATCATATGCACTTACTAAGTGTGTTTCCGAAATGCACATTTTGGAAAATTAATGGGAGGAGTGTATTTCCACTGTGTGCATGGTGCAAATCACGGGAGGCGCGCCCCCTGCGTGTATATTTTGCAATTCATGCGTTGGCATCACATAACTAAGTAATGGGTGGGCATTAGCATTGCACAGTGTCCCAAAGTCTGTTTATTACGCAATTGGAATGATTCATCACAAAACGTTTTTTAATGGGTACCGGCCCAAATTCTTCTTGGCCCTTGAACATAGTATGTATGCAGTGGATGCACTTTACACATTTGGTTACGTTTCCTGTACCAATGACCTACTCAGTGTCCCTACATCTTTCTTTCCACAGTGTGATCTCTTTGACCAATCCTTGCACAGTGAGGATTGCATAATTGCACTTTAGTTTCCCTTCCATGCACTTTGCATTGCGTGCCCTGAGGCAGGCCTTTGTGCACATTGTCTGCCTGTTCTTTGCACACTGCCCTGTCACACAAACTTTGCCTGCTGTGTTTCAAATCCAGGGACCTGTCTAATGCACGTGCCCAGTGCCCTGCCTCTGCAGCACATCCACAAAGCCTGGTGGGAATTAATAGCACAGAAGCTCCCCCCAAACACCCTCAGGAGCTGGCTGGGGCACCAAGCCTAAATCACGTCATGTGTGTTTCATACCAGTTTCCTCCACGTTGTGCACTGTGGATTGTGGGCAAACAGGCGTGGCACTGGCCCTTGGCCTGCCTGCCTCTAGGGTACAATGTGTTCAAGCAGCTGTCCTGCTGTGTACATAGCACCTACTGCCATGCGTACCCCACAACACAGAGTTATTAGTGGCCTGTGCACATGACTCCTACAAGCGTGCACACACAGGGTCACTAGGAAACCACCCCAGGACTCTGTTTACATCCCTTCATACCCAGACCCCATGCAAGCAGTCCCACACCTCTATGCATGTATACTACCTCCCTTCACCCACAAGAGCACTTACATGTGCGCATAGCTCCTACATTCATACAGATCACTTGAGAGCTCTCTCTCATGCCTGTGAACATAGCACCTACCTTTATAAAGACACACGGCCATTGAGAGCGTTCTCAGGGGAGCACACATAGCGCTTACCTCCCTACTAACCCAGGGCTATTGAGAGTGCTCTCAGACGCCTACACATAGCCCCCATCACCCTGTACACATGGTACTGTTGTATGAGTGCTCTCAGG
The DNA here is from genome assembly GCF_040938575.1 of Ambystoma mexicanum. Classification (NCBI taxonomy): domain Eukaryota; kingdom Metazoa; phylum Chordata; class Amphibia; order Caudata; family Ambystomatidae; genus Ambystoma; species Ambystoma mexicanum. The sequence goes on along the minus strand of NC_090921.1, from coordinate 340,576,915 downwards.
GGCCTGTACACACAGCCTCTACCTCTGTGCACACCCTGTGCTATTGATAGCACTCTCAGAAGCCTTTACACATAGCTCCTCTCCCCTGCACATGTTAACCCATTGAGAGGACCCTCAGAATCATGTTCACATAGTTCCTATCTGTTTGCACACATTGGGGCACAGAAAGCATGTGCAGGGACAAGTGTACAGAGTTTTCATCTTCCCTCACAAAGCCAGTTAGAGTGAGAGCAAATAGCAGATCCAATGAAAATCTTCACAGAATGTAACTAGTGACTACCACACACCCTGGGGGCCTACATCTGCCAGAGCCCAGGGCTAGGCTTGGAGAGGGCATGGGGACAACCGTGCCATGGTCAGGGGCCCCAGAAGCACTAAGCAGTTGGCATTGATTTCACGGTGCCCATTTTCCCTAACAGCCTCAGCTTGTATTTGCCTACCTGTGCTTTGGCCCAACAAAGGACCCAAGCTACGAGTCAGTTAACACAGAACCAGAGGAAGGTCCGGGGGAAGACAAACACCAGACTCATTCATGGCCTGGGGATTGACCCTAGCCCTTTTAAAGTGCCTAGAAATACCCTTCAGTTGGCACCATCTTGGAAGCAGGGGAGGGCAGGTGTTCCTTCTTCCTGTTAATTTCAATCTCCTACTCTTAATAATAGCAGGTTTCCTAACACCCTTTTGGTGCGGGACCGGGTGTCTCGTGGCCTGTCTAATGCACAGTGTGTTGGGCTCACGCGCTATGCTCGCTCGTTCAGCAAAATATTGGGCCACTTTGACAACATTTTCCAGGGCCTCTTTTGGTTCCCAGTCCGGCCCTGATCAGGAGTGCTAGAGCACTGTTTCACAAAGAAGAATGATGCAAACCAGTGCTTTAAATGGAAAAAAGAAGTGCAGGTACCCACTAATCTGGGCTTTCAGTGGGCTAGGGCTCAGACCCAGAACGGTCATAAAATTGGTCTCTCGCCAGTGCCCGGAAGAGACTCACAGACCCATTTCAATTAATCACACATTGTGTTTTCCCCATTTTCATAGTTTTCCTTTGCACAATGTGCTGTGTCTCGTTTTTCATGTTTCATTCTCTATTTGTGTCTATTTGTCTCTGTCTCCTCACTTCCACTCCAGTCCTGTTCTCACACCCTCTTTAAGTATCTGTGTAAATCTGTATTTTTTCAGAGCATGGACCTTGTGAGCATGACATGCTGGAACATCTCAGTAGGACTCGTTACAAGTGTGGCGGTCCAGAAACAAGGATGCCGGTAAACTTACCGGCACCCTTGTTTCCGGACCGCCACACTACGAGTCTGCCTGCCAGGGCCACTGTGCCCAGCAGGTCTGACCCTGCGGGGACCAGCGCCCCGGCAGGCAGAGTTGCCATGGAAGCACCAGCAGCAACGGTGCCGGTGCTTCTGAATCCCCATGGAGTCCTATTGGACACCATGGGAATGGGGACTTGCAAGTTTTGCAGCCTAAATTTCTGCTCTGCCAGGACTTGTAATGTCCGGGTGGCGCCCGGAAGCCAGGCGGCAGTTCCGGTGTTACTGGGTCGGCAGCAACCCTCCAGTCGCATCAGTCAGTATAATGGTTAACTGGTAGCCATTAGATTAACATTTGATTCTGTCAGCCTCATGCAATCATCTCTCACAGACGCTCATCAATCAAACTGTCCGTCACCAGTATTGTGATGCACAAAGGATGTCAGGCTTTGAGCATGCCAAATTTTTCCCGGTTAAGGCACAGTAAGATTAAATTACTTGCCACTGATCGCTTTCACTGTCTAGTAATACGGGATTTGGTAGATGACTAGAGCTGTGCTTGGGCTTTCAGTCTAAAACGTTCCATCACAATCCCAAACACTGTATCATTTCCACATTATAAAAGGCAATGATAATAACAAAGAAATGTGCTAAAAAATAATTGCCCAGACTTTCTTTTGTTGGTACCCGCGCAGGGATGTCCCAAACGTACGTCTGTCTTTACTTCCCCTGCATTCACTTCGCCATACATTTAGTCACCTTTACATCTCCATACCTTTGCTTCTGCTGTTTTTCACTTCCCCTAGCATTCACATCATCATTACAGGGGGAGAACCCCTACGCGCCCCTTCTTCTTCTTCCGTATTTTATCCCCCTGCGACCCTTTGACCCCAACCGTAACGTTTAGCTAACCATAGCCACATACATTGCCACCTTCACAAGATTAATACGCAGACGAAGTAGAGGCATGAAGAAGTGAACGTATAATGAAGTGAACGTATGATGAAGTAAATGGCCGCTGAAGTGAAGGTAGAGTCAGTAAGCATAGTAAAGGGGAACACCACCCCGAACAAATGAATCCGTTCTCCACATGTAAACTCTAAAGAGACCCCGTGGCTAACAGGTAAAGATTAACTAGCGAAAAGGAGTTCCGCGCCTGGTGTGCTGGCAGCTCTGGAGATACATGCTTGGCTGTTCTTTTGTTTTGCAGTGTGAGCTCTGAAGGAGACAGTATACGCACTGCGGGTGGCGGAGTGAGGACTAGGGAAGAGGACACTCCTTTCAACAGCAAATGCTGCTGGCGCTCAGTCCATCATTGCGGGACAGTTACATGAAATACTTTCCTTTTCACTTTTCTGCTTTATTGAGTACTGATACTCTCCTTCAAGCTCTGAATTGCAAGTACTCATTTTGTCAAAAATAAGAAGTGCCGGCACTGATGACAGGTTAGGAAGGGCCCATTTAAAGCAGTGAGGCAGACTGCATGTGCCCACTCAGCTACGAAGCCAGTGCGGCTGCTCCATATAGGTGACACGAGGACCCCAGGAATAAGCCGCAGCGGCAAGTCTGATGGCATTGCTATTGATCCCGTGCAGGTTGCGCATGTCACTTCTGCATTGCAAATGGACTAGTACATGACTGCACAGCAGGGTGACTGCAACATCAGACTTCAAACTCTTGCTGGTCCAATCGTCACTCGGCCTGGCAAGAATAGGATTTTTTCCAGTGCCGAGTTATATCCCTTATCTGGAGCTCCTCTGTCACCTAGTGTCAGTAGTACATCGCCAAAAGGAGCTAAAAGGTCATAATACATAGTTTGTTGTCCACATAAAAATCATTACCTAGCATAGTATAGAAAAAGTGAATACAATATTAATATGTACATATTGTGGCCCTGATTCATGGAAATGGGCGCAGAAATCCTGCAAGGGCCACGCGGCGAGAAGGACACTGCGAGAGCCTGCGCGCATAATGTAACCTGTACGCTCTGTGTATTCATGGATCCAAACGCGCAATCCCACTCGACACGGCTGCCCGAGGAAAGCCCACAACAACGCCCCCACACAACCCATAAACACAGCCTGAGAACAATCTATGCGCAAATGTCTGTGTCCACCTCTGACTCAACAACCACCACCCCAGCCACTCGGCGCGAGGACCCATGTTATTGACAGCTACACCCCAGCTACTCTGCGTGAGGATCAACTTAAGTAATGGCTGCACCCCAGTTACTTTGCGCAAAGACCCACATAAGTATCGGCGGCTGCACCCCAGCTACTCTGTGCGAGGACATACCATGGAATGTCTACACCCCTGCGAACCGTCCCCTCTACTCCCACTGCACACAAAGTGCCAGCCCACACCTCGACTGCCCACCAGGCAGCCCCCATGCCTCCCACCAGCCCCCTCACCTCCGACACACCCCCAGGCAGCCCCCTCAAGTACTGACACCACCCACCAGCCCCCTCACCTCCAAGCCCCCATGCCTCCCACCAGCCCCCTCACCTCCGACACACCCCCAGGCAGCCCCCTCAAGTACTGACACCATTCACCAGCCCCCTCACCTCCGACACCACCCCCAGGCATCGCCACACCATCTCCAGCCCCCGTGCCTCTGACAACACCTCCAGGCAGCCCACAGACTACCCACTACCCACCACCCCCCTCATCTCCAACACCTCCCAAGGCAGCCCCCTCAAGTACTGACACCACCCACCTGGCCCGCTCAGTAACTCAGTCTCGCACTGACACCCCACCCCCCATGGAAAATGCAATGACAACTTGCCACAACTTGACTGCCCTGTCACCAACAACAAATACACTGGCCACATACCCACTCATATACCCACAACCCGTATGTACTGATGCAGATCCCCGTTGGATGCTCACCACAGAAGTTTGTGGCACATCGAAACCAGTAGCACAGCAACAGGACTGCTGAATACAGCAGCAGCTCCACAGTGGAAACACCATGCACAAGTAACACTGCAAAACAATGCTATGCAATGTGAAGCACCACAGTGGCTGATGAGTAGCATGACACGAAAGCACACACAGTATGGAGACTGTTGTGTGTTGGTGTTCGTCCATGCTTTGGGAGGCAATTCCCCCACGCATGACTGATGAGTGCATGCAACATCTCCACAGTCATGCCCAGAACCCACCTGACAGTCACATAACAAAAGGCATAGCAAAATGAATGTAAAACACATGCTGCCCATGAACAAAGCGACAACAAAAATGTGTGTGCAACAGCAAAAACCGGTATTATCAACATGCACACAAAATTAAACATGGATGTTGGAAGGGGTAAATGCTCATGGGGAAAACAGATAATCCAGAGACACATGAACTATTTACATGGGAAGCCTCACATTCCTCCTCTTCTTCTTGGAGGCAGGCCATTGCCTGGTCCTGAATGGCTTACATGCTGTCCCTCATCCTCCTCTCCAGCACCCCTGCATCCCTGCAAGCCTCTTCCAGGTTCTGGACCCGCCTCTGTGCCCTCCTCTCCACCAGCTCTGCCCTGACCCTGGCAACATCTGACTCCCAAGCCCACTCCCCCTCTGCCACCAGCATCATAAGTTCCATCTGGACACACACCATGTCCCTTGAGCGGCGGGGCTCCTCCTGCCTGGTCACCGTTAACCTCCGTGCAGCGTGCCTCTTCAACTTAAATTGGCCCTGGGAAGAGTGTCTCTGACCACTGCCATAGTACAGCTGTCTGTTCCAGCCTGCCCTGCGCATGCACCCCTGCTATCTTGATGTTGGTTGACCTGCTGTGCCAGTTGCCCCACTGATCCCTGGCCCTGTGTAGAAGCCTGGTCAGGCACAACAACCACCTCCACTCTACTCACTGGGACATCCACCTTAGGCAGGGACGTTCCGGCCACCATACTGGGTGCAGTGGGCATGACAGGAATAGAAGGGGCCATGATAAGAACCTGCAAGAAAGGCCACGGGAGGACGACTGGGCACAGAGGAGGCAGTGGAGGAGTGGGCAGCTGAATGTGCCAGCGCACAGAGACCCCCACCCAACCCCCGAGAGCAGTGAACTCGTGCCAGCTGGGACAGGGAATTGATCACTGATCCGTGATGATCTGAGATTCCCTCATGAATTACCCTCACATCATCACGGATCATACCCACCCGCCTCGCAATGCCAGCCAGCAGGGCATGTGAAAGCTCTGGGGTGACCACCAAGGCCCAAAGGGAGGCTCAGCCTGGGTGGAGGCATCCACATGGTTGATCCCTGCTGCATCAGATGGATCAGGGACTGGGGGGTTGCTCAGTGCCCTCCATGGTGCACTGCACACCCTCCTGTCCGTGTTCCAGGGGTGCAGCCTGAATCCCCTCCTGGATGACCCCACCCAAACCTGTGCGCTGACCTTTATCTTCCGCCACCACCACCTCCCACTCCCTGGATGACTCCAGAAAGCCTTTCTCCCTGGATGACCCCTCTGTCCCTGCACCTTGCCCCACAGCCACTGAGGAGTCCCACTCCACACCAACCTCATGGGACGTACCCCCAGCAGCTGTGCCCGATTGACCATGTGCACCCTCAGATGAGGTGGACTCAAGTCAGCCTGCCTGGGGAGTGTGTTTACGCCTGGCAGTCTTGTCCCTCCCATGATGCTCCACAACGAAGCCTCTGCCCTCTCCATGAGCCGTAGCAACTGAGCAAACATAGGAGACAAAAAATAGACATCAGCATGGTTGCCAATGGAGGTCTGTCATACACAAAATGAACATTGCAAGTCAGGCATCATGTCACATTCATGAACTGAGTCACAGACATCACATCTGTCTGCATGCATGCATGCATACATGTACTGGCAGTACTACCACACATAGACTTGGACATCATGCATGGCACACTTGTCGGGGGGAAATTCTGCCGGGGTCGGCCGGGCCGTCCGCAGACCTCCGGGCAGGGAGGCCCCAACTCCTCCCGTATATCCCAGATGAGATAGAGTATGAGACACACGCAAGAAGCAAGGTGACTCTGCTGTTTATTAGACAAAAACGGCAGGGATGGGTCAAGGAGCGTACGCGTCCGTCCTGACACACACACAATCGTAGGGCTCGCAGGCCCTTTTTACCTTGATATGACGCGCTACTTGCGTCACATTGGAAAGTTAGCAAAAAACCTATCGCCACTCTTAATTGGTTACTCGAGTGGTAGGGTTAGTATAGCACACGTATAGAGAACAATGTTAGTGGTCGAGGGTTAGTCAGGTGATATATCTGGGTTGTCCCTACGATTAGATACATGAGAATTGTTACATGGAGACCCCTGATGATTGGTTAAAGTTAATGGCGTCAGTGATAGGAGCCCCATGTTCTGATTGGTGCGCCCGCGAGCATCCCAGCCTGGGACCATCGCTGTTCCCAGCTCTCGGTGTACCTGTCATTTGCAACAATGTTTCACTATGGGTACGTGCAGACAATGTGAGGATTTATTCATAGCTGGAAGGCTGACTGCTCCCACTGTCGCAGATGTCCATTGAGCCTTTTTAATTGTATCTACTTATGTCTTGTGACGAGAGATCCAGACGCTTTCTTTCTCCTGGGCTTGGCATCCTGTCAGGTTCGGCTTGGTCACGTGAGGTGGGACCGTGTTTGAGGCATAATTCTGCACAATTAATATTGTTTTTCCACTGTGTGTCTGGTTTAATTTGCAGGTGTGACTTTAACGTTGGTGCGCGGCGTGCGAGGTTGCAACATCGTGCCCTTGATGATTTGCTCTTGGAATGTGGGTTTGCAACATTGCGACCTTGGCTGGTTGCTTCGCCGGGCTCATTCTGCAGGATCAGCAAGCTGACTCTTGTTCTTTTAACGTCCATGGAAGCTCTTGCTTGCGGCCTACTTAGACCTGGTGTATAAGTGGTTCCGTCTGGTGCACAGGTGCTTTAGGTTACAGTACCATATAGTTTCATGACCAGTATCGTGTCTTCATTATATTTCTCATGGTGGCAACTGGTTTTAGGAGAAGCGTGAGCAAGCTTTTTAGATGAGTTCATGACGCGTCTTGCGTTTCTGCATTTTGAAAGCCTATGTAGAAAATAATAAAGATGCACGTCCGTGAGTATGTCTGTCGCCTACGTCATAGCACTGGGTATATTCTTCGTGTAGATTGGTGCGGGAGTGTCCAGTGTGTATATTTGTACAGGTGTGCTAACCGTTGGCTAGGTCGTCATGGCATCTCTAACGACGTGTAGGTTTTAGTCTAGTTGGTCCGTGCCGCAGGTGTCGGCATGGCTAGTGCGGGCTGCTGGGCAGGCAGGTGGACACATCCGTATGTTCCTGTACCAGGGTATCTGGTCGTCTGGTAGATGGACAAACTCTTCTCGTGGCGGGTGTCTGGGTCGTGACCCTTTAGGCCAAGCGCGAGAGGTGAAGGACGGGAGCCTGGTCTTCCATTCTCCCACTTCAGTCCCCCCTCTGGTCGACTTGTCGACCACAAACATATCCTTTTCGTTATCTCCTCTTACTCGCCATATCTTAGTTATTCCTCCTAAATGTCCATAGTGGTTCACATGATCTTCAAATGACCAATACATATATTCACAGGTTCCTCCAGGAGTACAGTATACCCATTTCCCTATGTAGCTCCTGGGGTTTCTTGGGTTCTCGATCTTCACCGATGGTGGGTCTAGATGGTTGGTGATGATTTGGTTGCGCAACTTCTCCCTCTCCTGTATTATTACGCCTGTGTGTTGGCCGTCATCTGCTGGCATCAAGGGGTGCATACCCACCATTTCAAGCAACTCGTCAGTGGTACGTGCCTTCCGGGCCTTCCAAAATCTTATTATGATCAGTGTAGCTCCAGCCAAAATAGTACAACCAACTATAATTTTCAGTCCATCTGACAGCCAGGATGGCATCCATGACCATAATAGTGAAAACCAGCTCTTATCCTTGTTTACACCGTTACTTTCATCCATCATTTTGGAGTGCATCTGGGCCAATTGTGAAACTGCTTCTGTCAGTGTACCATTGTCAGCATCGTTGGCAGGAATGAACGTGCAGCATGATTGTCCTATCTTTGCACAAACTCCTCCTTCCATGGCTGTGAGAAGGTCCAATACATATCTGTTCTGGAGTGCTACCATCCTTATAGCTCGCAGCTCCTCTTTTATTGCGTTGAATCCATTTACTGTAGAATTGATGGTCATCATTAGTTCCCATCTAGTTATCTGGAGCCATTTTGCGTTTGCGTAAGCCTGCAGTCCCGGATGTATTATTGAGGAGAAGAACATTGCTGCTCTGCTGAATAGTCTGTGTTCTGGCGGTATTGAAGTGAGTGCCGTTTCCGACCTTCCCCACAGGTAATTTCCTGTCAGAGGTTCTCCTTGTCTTTTCCTTCTATTTAGGACAGTATCATTGCCGTTGGTCCTGTTCCTTTGCTCCTCGTGAAGTGGTGCAGATCTCTTTTTTCTCTTGTCCCCTTCATCCATTTTGGGAAAGTTCGCCACATTGACATGCTTCTTGGGTACCACTAGTGATGGTACATTGACGTGCACCATTGTGCACACACCATTCCACAGGGGAGGCAGTGTATGGTATGCCTTTTCTCCACAGGCCCAATAATGGTCCATTATTACTGCTGTTCCTGCTCCCCCCTCAGGTAACTCCATCACGCTTGCACAGTTGGTGTTATATCCTACGTCCACCTCTCCTTTATGCTGGTAGCATACCTTGGGCGCAGTCAGCGGCAGTATTGTTATTGGGTCTTCATCCGTCTCCACCCACGTGAGCATTGGTACGTACTTGATCCACGTCGTCCAACATCGGTGGTTGTGTGCCTCGATAGTTGAGATAGTTTCTTTTGTTACCATGTAGTTACCAATCACTCCTATCTCCCAGCTGTTGTCCAGGTACACCTTCCCGGTTATCGTCACCAGTGGCCTCTCCCAACATCCTTGTTTACCCGGAACTTCAGTGGCGTACCAATCACATGGTAGATACTGCAGTGTTACTTTCTTTGTTTCTCCTTTTGCAGGACCACTTTTTATGTATTTGAATGCTTCAGCATGTAAACTGCTCTTGTGGTAACTCAAATAGGTCTTGAGGAAGTTGTTTTCATATGGGTATGAGTCTCGTGTTTTCCATGTCATATGCACCACTGTCCCTTGAAATCTTCCTTTCGTTTGGAACAGTGCCAAGTATATTATGCACCGTGCTGTCTTTTCATCTATTTCTGTGGCAACAAATGTTCGAGAAGCACTCATGGCGTATGGTATTAATGAGCAAACGTAGCAGCTGTTCTCTGTTGTCTGCTTACCAATGCGGGTCATGTGTTGGTACCATATGTTGTTTGAGACGTGTGCTGAATCTTGTATATAATTATCAATACCTTTATTATCTGAGTATGTGCTGCGTTTAACTCTATTTTGCTTGGGTGCAATTTTACTACTATCACCTGACGTAACACCTGTTGCAGCAGGGGACGGGGGTGTATTAGGTTTGGGTGCAGCAATAAAAATAATAGCATAGCTGTACTGCCATAGAGAGGCAGCCAAGAACCCGGTGATCATCAAAATCCCTATTAGTTTTATTACATATGCTAATTTCACCGGCATTTTGCTCTTACCTTGCTGCAGTCCTGGCAGCGTATTCTTGCGACGTTAAAGTTGCCCGTCTGAAAATTCTCAAAATGCTGGTTATTAAATGTTAGTTGTTGTTTTTCTTTAAGCTCTCCCTATCAGATAGTCATTCAGTGCCCAGGCGAAGAGCTGTTCCCACGCTACTCTAAGTGATCTATCTCTTAGGACCGGCAAGTATGGGTGGAGGTGGGGCATTGAATATTCTATGGCCAAGAGGAATGCTGTGTAGTAGACACGTACCCTTCTCCTTTTCAGGTAGGTTGGCCTTTTTATTTCGTATACAAATTGGTGTGACAATTCTTCCGGGTAGTTATCGTCTGGCATTACCATCTACTCCTGGGCAGTGAATTTGTTAGTTATCTATTTTCTTAACAATACAATAATACGCAGTTCCTGTATGTGCGAGAGAAGAGAAAAGAGAACATTCACGTGTTTACATGTGTACTTGTGCAGGCAATGTCCTTCAGTTCGGGTATTACTATATTTGGGGGTCAATGGGCAGGGGTTTGGGCTCAGCTGGCGGAAGTATTTTTACTCTTTGAGCGTGTGACCATGGGGTGGGTAGTATGGGGATCACCCCTTTCTTCGTCAGTTATTGTCTCCGGGGAAGCTGGGGAGTGACAGGGTATGGGAACAATTGGGTCGTTGGCTGTGGTAGAACTCTCTTCCGCCATTGGTGATGTTGTTGTTGTTCTCCCAATGGACCTGTCGGTGGCGCTGGGGCGGGTCTGCAGTTTGTAGATCTTTACATCATGTAGGTGGTTCCAGGCACGCTTGTCCTTTAGCTTTACTGCTCTTGTTGATACTTCCTCTACCAGATGGGGGCCAGTAAATCGTTCATTATTCCATTTCCTGTTGAAATTGCGAAGTAGCACGTGGTCACCTTTAGAAAGTTTACACAGGTTTTCCTTTTCCAATTCTGTATCCGCGCCTTCTTGTTGATTGCTGTTAGACCCGCCCCGTGTGCGCTCGAGCTGTTGAGACACAAACACAACACTAGTAATCAAAGAAGACACATATTGGTACATTTCATCACCTAGAACACTCGCTGTGCTTTCGTGGTCAGTGAATGCTCTTGACGTTGGCGTTAGGGGAAGGCGCATTTGACGTCCGGTAACCACCTCGTGTGGGGTGAGGTGGTGGTCGGACCCTGGCCTATTCCTCAGTTCAAATAGGGCTAATGGAAGGCAATATAACCAGCTTTTCTTTGTTGTTTGTTGTATCTTTGCAATTGCCTCCTTTAATAGGCCATTCAGGCGTTCACATACACCGTTGGCCTGTGGGTGGTATGCACATGCAAATTTGTGTTTTATGTTCAGCAAGGATGTGATATGCTGGAACATTTCGTTTGCGAAATGTGGGCCATTGTCTGACCTTAACACCTCGCACACTCCCCACCTGGGGAAGACCTCCCTCACTAGGAATTTGGCTGCTCTAAATGCATCTGGGTGTGAACAGGGCCCTGCTTCAATCCACCTAGAGAATGGGCATACTACTACAATCATATACCTATTACCTTGACATATGTTGATCATATCAACATAGTCAATATGAAGATGCCGAAAAGGTCCCTCTGGCCGGGGTATAGTACCTCTTATTACTTTTAGGGTATGACCGGCCGTAAACTGTTGACATGTGAGACAATTGCTGATAAAATTCGACACATGAGAATTTAACTCTGGGCAGAACCAATCTTCTCTAATTCGTGCTGCAATTACTTCCTTGCCTGTGTGGGCTGGGTGATGTAATTGGCTCAGGGCGGTGTTCAAAAGTGCCAATGGTATTACAACCTTTCCAGTGCCACCCTGGCGCCATAGTGCGTCGGTTGGTGACATTGTACATCCTCTTTTTACCCATATTTCTTTTTCGGCCATTGGTGCAGCCGCTTGTAGCTCCATAATCTGCGTGGCTGGGAGATGGGTGTACCCTTCTCTTATCAACATCTCCTTAGCCATTCCCCTCCCTCTCCCTCTCTGTGATTCTGGGGGATTCCATATCTCACCAAAGTATGCAGCATATTTCGCATGTGCGTCTGCTGCTGCATTCCCTTTTGAGACGTGGTCTTCACCATTGGTGTGTGCGGTGCATTTTACTAGTGCCAATTCTTGGGGGTCATTTATTACTTCAATTAGTTCAGCCAATAAGAGGGCATGTTGCACTGGAGTGCCATCAGCTCTCCTAAACCCTCTTCTTCTCCATTTCGACAGCCCTGAGTGGACAGTGGATGTAACATATGCACTGTCGGAGTATATGGTTACTCGTTTGTCAAAGCTTTCCTTCAATGCCAATATTAGTGCAACCAGTTCCGCGGCTTGAGCGGAGTAATGCTGTGGTAATTGTACACATTTCATAGCCACACACACCGGTACCTCCATCATTTTTACCACTGCTGCCCCAGTTCTCCTTATCCCATCTCCTTGATTAATAGTTGATGACCCATCAATAAACAAAGGCTCACCTCCCTCTAGTGCGTTTTCTTCAACTTTTCTAGTACATGAGTACATTTCAGTTATTTGTGTACAGTCATGGGCATAATCTCCCTCCTCAATTACTTCTGCTAGGAACCTTGCAGGGTTAACCGTGCTACATCTAACAATTGCTAGTTCAGCTCTAGACAGAATGATCTCATAACCTGATGCCCTCTGCGTGGTTAGGGTGGACTTAGGTTTATTCAATATTGCAAATAGTGCATGTTCCACAAACAGTGTAGTTGGACACCCCATGGTTATTGCTGATGCTTTTTCCACTGCAAAAGCAGCTGCAGCGAGACCTTGTTCGCAAGGGAAGTGACCTAACATCACAGGGTCCAAGTGACTGCTGTAAAATGCTACTGGTTTATAGCCCATGCTTGTTTTTTGGGCCAATACTGCTTTCATTACTGCTGAGTCGCAGTGTGAAAATATAAAAAATTGTCGCTCATAGTCTGGGGATGCCAGTACTGGAGCAGTTGATATCGCATCTTTCAATTCATCAAAGGCCTCTTTCATTTCCATAGTCCACCCCAACTTTTTCTCCCCTTTATTAGCTTCCCTTAAAGCCTCAAGCAGGGGTCCTATGTATGAACTGTAATCAAATACCCATGCTCTACAGTAGTTGCACAGCCCCAGGAATTGCTGCAGTTCCCTCACAGTTTGTGGCATTGGAGTGCTTGAAATGGCCTGTGCTCTTTGTGGTGCAATCTTTCTTCCATGTTTGGATATGAGTTGGCCAATGTAAAGTACCTGTTCTTGACAGTATTGTATCTTTTCCATGTCTACCTTGTACCCTTTTTCAGCCAATATTGTCAACATCTTTAAGGAGTCCTCTCTGCATTTACTTTCGTTTGTACTGCAAATTATTATGTCATCCACATACTGCAACACTGTGCTTTCCACTTCAATGTTACCCAAATCCATCTGTATTACTCTATTGAAAATTGAGGGTGATTCGCAATACCCCTGTGGCAATCTGGTGTGTTTCCACTTTGTATTTCGGTAAGTGAAGCTTGTCAGATCTTGTGAGTCTGGGTGTAATGGTATTGAGAAAAAAGCATTTTTAAGGTCGATCACTGTAAATCATGATGCTTCCGCTGGAATGCCACACAATATTGTGGCCGGGTTTGCTGTTACGGGATATTCTGCTTCTACTATGTTGTTCAAGGGCCTGAGATCCTGTATGAAGCGCCAAGACCCCCCTTTAGCCTTGTGCACTGGGTACACAGCCGTGTTGCATGGTGATTCTGAGGGGACCAATATGCCATTGTTTATAAGGGCCGTTATGGTTTCATATATGCCTCATCTGCCTCTTTTGACAGTGGGTACTGTTTCACTCTGGGTAGTATGGCACCTTTTTTCAATTTTATCCTTACTCCCCCTATGCTTTTTATGCACCCCACGTCATAAGGGCTAATAGTCCACAATGATTTGGGTACCTTTGACATATCCTCCTTAAAGAAGGGGACTGGGGTGCATGCGGGTGCCTCAAGTGCCATCGCAATTTTCTGTGCTACTTGTTTGTGAGCCACTCTTAGCCATATTTCTACACTCATCATGAACACCATTTCACCTTCCTCCTTTTCTTCTGAGAACAGCTCCTCATCTGACACCTGGGTTAGCCTACATCCTTCTGCTAGTGCTATCACTGCCCTCCATGCTCTTCCTTCTTTATCTTGGGCGTGCACAGCAATATAATCAGCTGTTGCAATAATGCTCTCAATGTCCATTAGAACCACCTTTCCTTCTGGTTCATTAACAGGTGTTTCTGGTCGGAACAGATAGGCTGCTGGCCTCCTCCATATTTTCCCTTCTATCCCTGGCATCCATGCAAATGCCATATCTGTTCCATACTGAAATAGCTCGCCATCTACTGGCTCCGCCCTAATCGCTGTCTGTCCGCAGTATGCTTGCATAATCTGTCGTGCTGCGAGCATGTTTATCCCTGGAGTAGAGCAAATTATGCCGTCCTCTGTAAAGGAGATCGTCATATTCAACCTGTTCATTATGTCTCTCCCCAGTATATTTACTGGTGAGGCACTATAATATAAAAGTGGAACTGACAGATCATAATCTCCAATAGATAAGGGAATGTTATCAGTAAAGGGAACCAACCCTCTAGCCCCAGAGAATCCTTGGGTGTTCATGGCTTCGCCTGACATCTTAAATTTACCTTCCCTTATGCAAGACCGGGTCGCCCCGGTGTCAACAAGGAATGATAATTTTTTGTCACCTATCGTTACCTCTATGCGTGGCTCCTCCGCACTATTAGGTGTTACTGACAGGATGGGACACACCAAGGCCGTCTGTGGGCTGTCCTATTGAGGGTACAATGATTGGCCATTTCCTGTGTAAGGGTTGTGTCCCAAGACCGTCACCCTACCCAATTGTGTTTGTTGTGTTTGGGGTTGTTGTGTTAACGCTACCTGTTGTTGTGGCAGTGAATATGTCTGTGGCTGTTGTTGTGTTATTTGTTGTTGTTGTTCACTTCCCTGTTGCAACGTCTGCTGTTGTTGTATGCCCTGCTGTTCTTGTGAGGTCCTAAGTTGTCCCTGTTCATTCCATGCTGGTGTTCCTGGCCTAACCCTACACGTGCCTGACATGTGTCCTAATAATCCACAACTCCAACACACAGGTGGTTCCCTACTCTGCCATGGGAAGCTCCCTGTGTTGTCCTGGTATACTGGTTGCCCTGTGGGGTAGGAATTTCTAAGTCCTCCCACCTGCTGTTGGGTGTTATATCCGTATCCTCTCCCTCTCATAAATCCTCCTCTCCCCCTGTTATAATTATAATACCCAGCTCCTTGCATTGGGTACCCTCCTCCCATGTTGGGTGTGTGTAATTGCAGTGGCGGCGCTTGTTGTGTTATAGTCTGTGTAGGTGGTATTTGGGCGGGATCTTGTGCAGCCACTACTTGTGTGGGGCTTTGGGCCATTGTCGTGGGCGTAGTTATTAGCCCCCCTTCCATTGTGTATTTAGTAAGTTTTTTCTGTACTAGTTTAGCCTCTTCTGTTTTCCTGTCCTCTTCCTTTTGTTTCATTTTTCCTTGCCATGTCCTGCAGTGATGTACTATAGTCAGTTGTATTTCTGGCCATGGTTTTGCTTCCATTCCCACTACTTTCTTTAGTTGTTTCTGAACTCCTTCTGGGAGCCCTTGTACTAGTATATGATAGAATATTGCTGGTGTTTTATCCCATTGCTCTCTAGTTTCCATGCGCCACTTCTCTTGGATCTCCTGGATATAATCAACAGGATCCTCATTCTCACGCATTTTACGGGAAGTAATTGCTCCTATGTCTGATGTGTCTGGGTACTGTACCCTCAGTGCCTGCCATAGTGCATGTCTGCAGTTTGCGAATGGTGCCCCATCATGCGATGTGTTTGTTATTGTTACCCCATGAAATCCCGCTCTCTTCCAAATGTCATCCGCTCTATCCCCTAATATTGATATTAACAGGCCCTTTACATCTCCTACTGCTAGTTTCTGTCCTGCGGTGTGTTTTTCCATTTCATATATCCACTTACCCGCACCTCCACTTAATGATGGAAGCCTACATTTTATATTTTCTTTATCTGTATGCTTCCAAGGGACATACTGTGGTCTAACCCCTCCTCTCTCCAAAAGTGGCATTAAGTTGTGTCTCGTTTCACCCTTTATGTTCCATAATATCGAGTCCTCACACCCGTCCTCCTCTTCCGTTTCTTTTAAATCTTCAATTTCGTCCTTATTACCCCTGCTCTTAACTCCTTCTTCTCCATCCTTTCCCCTCCTTTCATCATTTCCTGTATTTAATGTGGGCATGTGTATTCGTCTGTCCTGCCTGCGACTAGGGAGGTCTCTAAGCCGACATGCATAGGGTGTCAGTTCGTCTATGAAGGGCGCGAGCTTTATTTTGCGCAGCGAGCGTGAGGTGGTTGAGCATGTAGGGTGCGATGGGGGAGGGCGTGATGGGGATGGGGATGGTGTGGTTTCATGTGTTTGTCTTTCCGCTAGTCCTTGCTCTCCCTCCTCACTTCTCTCCAGCTCCTCCTTTCTCCTACTGATCCATGGCGAGTCTATGTTGGTTCGAGTGAGGTATAGCTTATCTAAGCTTTCCCTTTCTCTTTTTCTTCCTTCCCTCTCCACTCCTTCTTCCTCCTCACTACAAAAATCATTCATAAACGGCATCCCCCACTCTGTCTTTTTCCCTTTTATTGTTACTGTTTGTAAGTCTATTAGGTCTAATTCTCTTTCTCCGTTACCAACTGCTCCCCCCAGTGCTGATGTTGTCGCTACTTCTCTGCTTCTATATACATCCCCCCATCTTTCACTCTCCCTACTCCTCTCTTCTCTTCCTCCTTCACTTCTCTCCTCCATCTCCCTACTATTTTCCTCCCTTTTCCTTTTCAATTCCTCCATCACTTCATTGCTCATCTGTTCCAATATTCTTTCATCCTCTTTCTTCCTTTCCCATTTCACCCTTTCTCTTTCTACTATACTCTCTATTACCTTCCCTTCTTCATATTTCTTAGTTGTCTCTGATAGTAACCTCCTCTTCCATATTGCCATTTCTTTTTCTTTTTCTTCTTCTTCCCTCTTCTTCTCTCGCAGCACTACTCTTGATACCCTATCTGCTGCTGCTTTTACCCTTTCAGCTTCTCTCCTTTGCTCCTCATTTCGTTCCCTTAATTTTTCCAATTCGTTCTTACCTTCTTTCCTTTTCCTCGCTCTCTCTCTTTCCTCCCTCTCGAGCTGTTTGATCAATTCATTCTGCTCATCCCTTAGCTTTGCTAATCGTTCCTCCAAAATCTCTTCCTTTTGCCGTAATAGCTCTTCCCCCCTCATTTCACTCTCTCTGGCACTATCCTCGTCTGTTTTCTTTACTACCTCCCTCTCTTCTCCAGTTAGTGAACCTCGGAATTTTAATAATATCTGTGCAGCTACCCACTCATCATTTCCTATCTCTACAGTCTGTTCTTCTCCAATCCTCCCCTCCCCCACTGGAATCTTCCTATGAGCCACATATGGTGGAGGGCTGTATGCCGGGTTCGAGTATCCTTCAGCCGCCCTTAACTGTCCTCTTTCTATTTCGCCTAATTCTCTTAAGGGGTACAGCCCCCCCTCCCTCTGTTTTCACTTCCTGTGTTATGGGTATCTCGTTGCTCAGTTCCTTTTTTATGTCATCTAATTTATTATTTTTTACTCCTCCTTCTCCGTTCCCCGTGTTTTTTCTGCTTTCACTCCCCTTTTTCCCATCCTCTCCTTCCTCAATCTCTTTTTCTTCCGGTTTTTCCCCCATAGTGAACATTCCATTTGGTCCTGGTCGGGACCCCTGGAACATCCTCCATAAGTTAAACACCTCCACATGGTTTGCCAACTTCTTCCCCTTGCATGTATTGTGCAGACGGTTTAGCAGTGAATGTTGGGCATATGGATCGAAGCTACCATTAGGCGGCCATGGTGTTAGCATTTTGTTATCCGTCCCCTGGGTCCATTCTATGCTGTACTTAATTAGTTTCTCCCTATGGGGTGGCAGTGTGGTGCATATGTGTTGTAGTGGGGTAGTGAGGGTGTTCCCCCACACTCCCGACCCTGTCCCGTATGACATAGTAGCGCTCCACTTGTTACCCTTCCCCTATCTGGTAGCAGTTTATCTCACTAGCAGTTTACAATATACAACCTTATATTGTTTACCTGACCCCGTAAGTTTGGGGACTTACGACAATCCTTTGATAAAATTATAAAATAAAAAAAAATAAAAAAATATATGGGGTTTTACATTTGTATATTCCCTTCTGTCTTTCTTTCTTTATACAACACCCTTACGGCCCCCTGCGGCCGAAGCGCACGCAGCCCCCTGCGGCTGTGTACCCCTTATGACGCTCTTATACAGTCGTCCTGTTTCCACGTTCTCCTCCTCCCTTTTACACTTGCCGTGGCCGGCGTTCTCCGTGCGCAGCCACGCCCCTCCCCCCTTCTCCTTTCCCCGATCAACTCGTTTACCATTTATCTCCGTGTCCACTCCCTTACCATATTTCTCTTCCCCACCACTCTCAAAACCAATGTGCCTTGTGCTCGTGATATCCTATTAAAGCCCTACTGGTGACGTCACCGATCTCTTCGAGCTACTGGTAAGTTCTTCATCTGTTCTTTAAGTTCAAAATACACTTGCAATCTACCCCCGTTAACCCTACAGCTGTCTTCCTGTCACTCCTGGAACAAGGTAATCAAATCAATAATATAATCGGACTGCGCACACTGCGTCGCCTCGCGTGTGATACGCCCCTCAACAGGAGGGCTTAACCAGCCAATTATCTTCCGTATTGGGCAACTAGCTAGCTACCGCCTACAGGGAAACGTCATCTACCTATCGAGTTTCTTGCTCGAACAATAGGGATCCTCATCTACTCATTGATCAATAAATGCCAAATCGTAGGAAACCACACACACCCACCCTTACACGTAGTCGCAACCTAGGCCAATCAGTGTCTACGAGCGGCCGCACGTGATGTTTTCGTGCTCCGCCCCCTCTTTTGCGTGACGTAGCCGACTGCTCACGCACTTGTTTCACTACCATTCATTCTATTGCCAACACTAAGTTGTTAAACCTTCGCCGCGCACCTGTGCAACACCTCCCTCCTCCCTTATTTACTTCCTCCCCCCTCCCTCACAATTTCGCATTGCTTGTTGTGCGTGTCATGCTCACCAAGTTCTCTCGATGCAGGGCCGCTCGACTGCGTGCACCCCTCCAAGCGGCTCGCCACCTTCCCCTCGTCTGGACCACGTCTGGACACTCGCCAACCGCGGGCGGGATACTTCTCAACCGGCTCCCGAGGGCCAATATCCGGATTGCGCTGTCCGGTCTTCTCGCAGCTCCGCGATGGTCCTGTAGTCCTCAGAAGGGGGCAATGGCAGAGGGGGCCGCGCCGCCGGGCCTCCTCGCAACGGGAGTGCCTGGAAAAAGTAAAAATAAAAAGTCGATCTTAAACAGATCTCAGCAGTGCCTCCAACTTGTCGGGGGGAAATTCTGCCGGGGTCGGCCGGGCCGTCCGCAGACCTCCGGGCAGGGAGGCCCCAACTCCTCCCGTATATCCCAGATGAGATAGAGTATGAGACACACGCAAGAAGCAAGGTGACTCTGCTGTTTATTAGACAAAAACGGCAGGGATGGGTCAAGGAGCGTACGCGTCCGTCCTGACACACACACAATCGTAGGGCTCGCAGGCCCTTTTTACCTTGATATGACGCGCTACTTGCGTCACATTGGAAAGTTAGCAAAAAACCTATCGCCACTCTTAATTGGTTACTCGAGTGGTAGGGTTAGTATAGCACACGTATAGAGAACAATGTTAATGGTCGAGGGTTAGTCAGGTGATATATCTGGGTTGTCCCTACGATTAGATACATGAGAATTGTTACATGGAGACCCCTGATGATTGGTTAAAGTTAATGGCGTCAGTGATAGGAGCCCCATGTTCTGATTGGTGCGCCCGCGAGCTTCCCAGCCTGGGACCATCGCTGTTCCCAGCTCTCGGTGTACCTGTCATTTGCAACAATGTTTCACTATGGGTACGTGCAGACAATGTGAGGATTTATTCATAGCTGGAAGGCTGACTGCTCCCACTGTCGCAGATGTCCATTGAGCCTTTTTAATTGTATCTACTTATGTCTTGTGACGAGAGATCCAGACGCTTTCTTTCTCCTGGGCTTGGCATCCTGTCAGGTTCGGCTTGGTCACGTGAGGTGGGGCCGTGTTTGAGGCATAATTCTGCACAATTAATATTGTTTTTCCACTGTGTGTCTGGTTTAATTTGCAGGTGTGACTTTAACGTTGGTGCGCGGCGTGCGAGGTTGCAACATCGTGCCCTTGATGATTTGCTCTTGGAATGTGGGTTTGCAACATTGCGACCTTGGCTGGGCTCATTCTGCAGGATCAGCAAGCTGACTCTTGTTCTTTTTAAGTCCATGGAAGCTCTTGCTTGCGGCCTACTTAGACCTGGTGTATAAGTGGTTCCGTCTGGTGCACAGGTGCTTTAGGTTACAGTACCATATAGTTTCATGACCAGTATCGTGTCTTCATTATATTTCTCATGGTGGCAACTGGTTTTAGGAGAAGCGTGAGCAAGCTTTTTAGATGAGTTCATGACGCGTCTTGCGTTTCTGCATTTTGAAAGCCTATGTAGAAAATAATAAAGATGCACGTCCGTGAGTATGTCTGTCGCCTACGTCATAGCACTGGGTATATTCTTCGTGTAGATTGGTGCGGAAGTGTCCAGTGTGTATATTTGTACAGGTGTGCTAACCGTTGGCTAGGTCGTCATGGCATCTCTAACGACGTGTAGGTTTTAGTCTAGTTGGTCCGTGCCGCAGGTGTCGGCATGGCTAGTGCGGGCTGCTGGGCAGGCAGGTGGACACATCCGTATGTTCCTGTACCAGGGTATCTGGTCATCTGGTAGATGGACAAACTCTTCTCGTGGCGGGTGTCTGGGTCGTGACCCTTTAGGCCAAGCGCGAGAGGTGAAGGACGGGAGCCTGGTCTTCCATTCTCCCACTTCACTCACATGCCCACAACCCAGCCAGTTCACATCAGTCATGTACAAGCACCTACACCATGCACACACCCTGCATGTGACCAACAAGCCATGGATGATCACCAATGGACACGCAAATGCTACTATACAATGTCAGACGCAGCAAATGTCTACCATTGGTATAAGACGGCAATCGGCTGCAACGCACACTACACACAAGAAACAAACATAATGTGACACCTGCAAACAAGCAGGCCACACATACGTCTTAGAGCATAATCCCACATGGGTACTCACCAGCGTCATCCAGACGTCTCTTCCAGGCCAAGTACTGGGAGTGGAGGTCCGGTTAAAACCTCTCAAGTACCCAAAGCTGTGTCCGGTAGAATCGATGGCAGCCTGCACGGTGCACCTCCATGGTGGGGTCCGTATCGAGGGCTGCCAAAACCTTAATATGGCTGTGGGTCTTGAGTCTTGAGATCATCGCAACACTTCTTCACCCGGTCCCTGGTGCGGACTGCCACCCCCTTCGCGTTGATGGCAGCTGTGATCTCATCCCAGATGCTCAGGCTTGCGTCAGAGCCCAGCTGCGTCACTGGGTTGTAGAGGGCATCATGGGCGTCCAGGACCCAATGTCAGTGAAGTTGGCTGCCCTATGCTTCGACATGGGGGTACTGCCCTCACCAGATGATGCAGATGGGCTAGACATGGCACCCCTGAGGCAGGTATGGGCTTCCTGGGTCCTGGAGGAGTGTTGTGGAGCAACAGTGGTGTTTGCAGAAGTGGAAGTCCCAGGAAGTACAGTGGAGGTGGTTGCAGGGCCAACACAGAATTCCAGGCAAAAGTGGGGCAGCTGGCACAAGAAGACAGTGCAGGTTGCAGGCAGCAGGCAGCAGGCAGCAGGCAGGCAGCAGGCAGCAGCACTGTAGGGGTGAAAGGGGCAAAGCAGGGCCAGAGGAGGCAAGACATTATTGAAACATAAGGGTGGCGTCCTACCACAACAACATTTCATATATCTCTGTATTCATTTTTAATGCAAAGATTGTACCATTTAACCAGGCAAGTATCAATGGAGCTGTATATTCATGCTTAATGGAAATGAGAGCAAGAAAACACATATACAGTGACTGTTAACATATTTATTTAGTTAATGTCCAGTCAACTTGAGTATAGTTTCCCATAGTATTTTTTAGTTTTTTGAAAAACACCTGCCTAATAATTGGCAGACCTATTATCGAAACAAGAGAACAGAAAAACCAGAAAAAACAAACATAACGGTTTATTTCCACACGGCTACCTACAGCTTCCTCCTCTTTTCCTTTCCTCGTGCAACTTGGTGGACAGACGCCAATTTCCCTGCTGCAATAATTCTCCTGCATTTTCCAGCACAATACGGGGTCCTTTAATCACCTGGTCTTCAGTCTCTGGGCCAGAAGCACCCCACCCAGCCCAGCCCTGCACCCTGCTCTGCATCTACATAGCAGATCAGGTACTCCTCTTCTGCCTTCTATTTTTCTTTGTTTTTATTGTCACTATTCTACTTGGCAGTTTTGCAGCCAACTGATGGGCTTCCAACTGTGCATGCTTTTTTCTTATCTAGCCAGTGCGCCCTTTCAAGACTCACCTTCCTATTACCTGCTGCCAGGTTCCCAAACCTCTGCGCCATTGGAAGATGTTTCTTCCTTCATTTTGTCCAGGTCAGTGCTTTGCTATCACAAGCCTATTGAAAGTGTATATTCCATATACTCTTCACCCTCTGGGGGCCTTTTAATTTTAAATCAATTTGTTTTTATAACACGCTAGTATCTCAGTTTCTTGTCTCAACACCAAGGTGAACAACTATACTAACTACGTCCTCACTTAATCCCTCCACCTAGGGAGACCCGTGCCAGGCCCATGAAGAAGGCTCTTTATGCCGAAACGTCACGGGACCACATATTGTTTGGGCAAACTATCCCTGTCCCGACACACCATCTGATCTACATCTAGACATAGACCAAAGACTTGGTTACCTCCCAATATCCAGCACACCCTGGAAACAACAACCAGGATATACTCGTGAAGACTAATTTCAGTTCATTGTTTACCAACTCACCTCCTAAGTGTCTTGTGATTACATGAGGGTTATTCTATAAGGAATATGATTTAAATGTGACATTTATAGAGTGTAACCCTGACAGGATTTATTGCTGAATAAGTGCCTTGCATTAATGTTTGTGTATGGGCACCCCCCCGTTCATCTATGAGGAATTTGAACCAACCGTTATGTTTGTTTTTTCTGGTTTTTCTGTTCCATTGTTTCGATAATAGGTCTGCCAATTATTAGGCAGGTGTTTTTCAAAAAACAAAAAAATACTATGGGAAACTATACCCAAGTTGACTGGACATTAACTAAATAAATATGTTAACAGTCTCTGTATATGTGTTTTCTTGCTCTCATTTCCATTACGCATGAATATACAGCTCCATTGATGCTTGGCTTGTTAAATGGTACAATCTTTGCATTAAAAATGAATAGAGATATATGAAATGTTGTTGTGGTAGGACGCCACCCTTATGTTTCAATAATTTGCAGCTCTCAAGTCCTCCCACACTTTTTGAGCAGTCCCTTTTGTTACTCAGAGGAGGCAAGACAAGCAGAGGTGTGGGCAGGAGGTACTGTGCTTTGCGTCAGGCAACTGCTGTTGCCGGCAGCAGAGTAAAGGCCGTTGTCTCATGATAAAATAAGCATAGATTACGTCCTGTGTGCGTAGACTGTGCACCTACACGGCATGCCTACGCGTTCACGTCATTGACAAATACATGTAAGTTGTGCGACACACATCACAAGGCGTGGGCGTGAAGGTGGAGGTTACCAACCATATTCGTATGGTGTTATATTTGATATGCAATCATTCCCTTCAGGTATCGCGTACCCATTTTCTTTTTGGGGGGTTGCGCCTCTGTGCATACATTTTTTCTTTCCCCATTTTTGAGATACACGGTCTGTCGCATACTCACCTTTTCTATTTGCAGTTGCCAATGCGAATCGCGTACCTCTTTTTTAATTGTCGGAAAGTTTCCCAGTGTCGGATATTCACTTTTTCTGTTATTGGTTGCCACTGCGTATCGTGTACCGGTTAATTTTTCCCATTTGGGGTACATATGAGCCTTGCTGGACCACACATCTACGTCGTACATCATGTAGACTGTTTCCTGAGTCACATTGCCCAGGACAATAAACTTGGTGTGCCTCACATTCATCCGTTACACCTATGACAGGGTTGGAAAGGCCTCAAAAGGAAAAGGGGGCAGAAGGGGTTGGGGTCGGGGTGATGGTCCCTTGCATCAGGCCGTCATGGATCCTGCACAGGTGGGGGACATATGCAAGCAGGGGAGACAGAGTGGGAGCAGCAGATGTTGCATGCTGACTTCCGGCATGGATATGTGTTGGATAACATTTATGAGGGCATGGATAAGATGGCCAAATCCATGACCCTGCCAGTAGCCCCAGTAGAGCAACAACTGCAGGTCATGCGGTCCTCATGCTGCTCCCACAGACTGCGCATGGAGGCCAACATCAAGGGCTGACATGCTGATCTGGGTGGTCTGCAGGCTTCCCTGCATGCAGACGCTCAGGCACGCACACAGAGAACTTGAGGCTTGAGATGGAGGCCCAGAGGACTATCCTCTGAGCAGAACTAACAGCCATAAGGAGAATGATCCACAATGAGGTGTGTGCCTTCAGGCAGTCACTCTCAGAGGAACTCTGAGCATCACGGGCATCTGCACATGCAGACTCTGGTGCCTTCTATGATGCAATGCATACAGACATCACTGGCCTAACTGAGCTGGTGCATTCATCAGTGTCACACATGGCCCGCCGCCTCTGAAGACCAGGCCTTGGCACTGCCTGGTCTGCCTCCTGCACCACGCCCACCTGCAGATCAACCGCAGGATGGGTGTCCCAGCAGATATGCCTCCTGGTCCTCCACTGCCATGAGGTCCATGAGCCCTAGGAGGTTTTTTTTGTGTCTTCATAGTCAAACTCTTTTTTGGTGTGCCTTGCTTTACCATGAAGAAGTTTTTTTTATTACAAGAACCCTGGCCCAGATGTTGGCATGTTTTTGTGTTCATCCCTTTCCAAGGTGGAATATTTGTTTTTACATTTTTATTTTACATTTGGCTTGAGTTGTGCAGTTGCCCTCTCAAGACCATGAAGTATGCAGTGGTGGACACACAGCCATGCTCCGTGACGTCAACTGTCATGGTTGCATTCTGGTGGATGGGATAGCATGTGCAGGTAACATAATGTTGAGTGAATATTGACATATCTTCGGCATGTATGGTGTATGGTACTGTTCTATGGCTGTTATAAGGCCTTGTCCCATGTTGTTACAGTGCTCCGGAATGAGGTGGTGACCGCACTCCCAGGGGAGACACCCTGGACCCTTTGACATCCAAATTCCCCATGCCTTCTGCCAGGCACTGAACCTCCTGTCACACATTTGGTCACAGTGTATCTTTGCTGATGCATGTCTGTACACATGCATGTCTGTGTATGTGCATTTGCACTTCTATGCCAATGGCTCGTTTCTGTGGATGCACTCATGATGTTGACTGCATGTTTGGAAGTGATTGTGCAGAACTATTGGCACATTCCTCGTGGTTAGTGTTTTGTTCTGTGTGGGTGCACGTACTGCTTGGCCACATGCATTGTTGGTGCTTCTGCACTCTGGTGGTTTCTGTTCTCCGACACTTGGCACACTGACCATGGTTCTATCTCCTTCCTGTCACACTTCTACTCCCACAGTCCCTATGTTGCATACCATGCCTTGCGGGTGTTCTCCCTCTTCACACTACTCATTGATGGTTGCCAATCCTAAATCCACTTCCTTCTCCGCTAACATGTCCCGCTCAGCCAGGCCACTGGTCACCATGTCCCATTCACATTGATAGGCATGCATGCAGAACCTACACTGCAGCGCTTCATCACATGGGCTTTGGTGACTCTGTTGTGTACATTTGTGTGCATTGACTCCACAGGACATGTTTGTCTCACTTGATGCATGTTGGTTAGACAGATATGCACATGTGTACCTCGGACTGACTGCTTGCGTGGTGACAATTTGTACATGTCTTTGTACATGTCTTTGTACTGTTGATTATCATCAATGGTGTGTATTACATGTTTTCTGTTTTTACATTCTACTTCATGTTTACTGCCACAGTCTGTGGGTGTACATTGCATCGCCATGTAGTTGCATACATGTGTGACATACTCCACTTCCCAACACTTGGCTTTATCTGGTGTCCCTGTGTCAGGTTCAAGTGAGCCCTGGAATCCATGCACACTTACTGTGGCTGTCTCACTCAGGGGTGTGGTGTGTTGGGTGGTTTCAGTACAGCTGCATGTCCATTGGCTGTGTTGTCCAACAGGGGTATATGTTGGCTGATGTAGGGTAGGGCTATGACAAGTGGATATTTTACTTCTATGTGACTTCCATGATCTCATGCCATGATGATACGTCCGGCGGTCTTGATATCACCATCATCCTCCCTAGGTCAACGTCTATGTGCCCTCATCCACAGTGATGTTGGGCATGTCCATCCCTTGTCTCCAATCCAGACAGTTTACTGCTTGCTATGGTGTTTTCTTTTTCTCTATCTCTCTCTCTCTCATATATATGAATGTCTTTACAATTTGAGGATGTGTTTCCCAGTGGGACACCTTGTCTGCAGACCCGGTGGGTACCATATGCCATGCATGGTGCATCCTTCAGATTAGAGCAGTATGTTGAAAGGTTCCGGTTGCATGTTAATGCTACCTTCGATTCAATGCACATTTGACCCAATGCAATTGATTCACATTGAAGACTGCATTACCAAGCACTTTCGAGTTGGCCGCTCTGTTGTGTGCTTTTTACTTGTGTCTGTTTCGCATTGCTTTTTCATGTCATGCCACTGCTTTGTGTGTTTCATGCCATTACCTCGGTGCCCAGCCTTCCAGTCTAACATCTGACTGTGAAGTGCTGCCTTCTGCAAGATCCTGTCTTCAGTGCAATTGGTGAGCATTTGGGCTCTGACGTTCTTGGGCTTCTTATCATCGGCTCCCATGCCAGTGTTCAGTGCACTGTCCGTGTGCTACGCTGATGATGGCATGTCATGGCATGGGAAATACGGCTAGGGTGATCCAGCCTTTTATTGATCTCAGTGATGTACTTTTTGTGGGTCCAATCATTGTCATGGTGACTGTTGCCAGATGCATGTGTTAAGTATCTGCCATCAGCTTGACAATGGGGTAGGTGTGAAATGGACATTCACGGCATGGCACTTGGTTCAGGCAGTGTGTGGGTGAGTGTCGATCAATATGTGCGGCGTTTTGTGCGTTTGATTTGCATGTAGTGTGCAGATCTGTCTGCATGTGTGCCAGGAACACATGTTCATGCTCGGCATGTGAGTTGTTTGCATTTTTTGCATGTCACTCAGGGGAGACATATTGCTGTGTGTTCGGGTGCACGGATGTGTGGGGAAAACATAGGGAGGACAAAACAATGATCTTGCTAGGCCCTGTATCATTCATGGTGCGCAAGTGCAGGGAAGTGGAAAGAAAGAAGTGCTGAGGGGGTGTGTGTGCAGAGAGAAGTGCAGGTAACTCAAATGTACAGCCAGTGTGTGGCTCAGTGCAGGTAGCTCAAGGAGTGCAGCCAACAGGTGGCTCATGAGTGCAGTGAGAAGGGACTGTAGGGTTGCAGATACAGACCACAAGTGCTAGGGGAGCCTGGAGGCAGTGCAAAGTGCAGCTGGACACAAGGGCCTGGCCCAAGTTCAGAGGGTAGCCAGCAGTGCTTAAAGTGGGCCGGGGTCTGCCGGGGCCGGGCCACGGCAGTCTCCAAAAAGTGGGACTGAGCCGGGGCCCTGCCGGGGCCCCCCATCCCACACAACATTGGCGGCCGCGATGGGAGATGCGCCGACCAGTTTAATTTCAGGCGAGCTGACAGAAGTGCCAGCCAGGCACAGCGTCGCTGAGGCTGGCTGGCACTTCTGTCAGTCACTGTAACTTCCCTGATGACCCCTCATCTGAGGGGTCATCAGGGAAGTTACAGTTCCTTTGTTTGCCCTCGCCAGGTCACTGACCCTCAGCGAACCTGCAGGCTCCATGATCTAATATGCAGATTAGATCAGGGAGCCCGCGGGTTCGCAGAGGGTGAAAGGCGCCTCGGGCTCTGTGATCTATCTGCTCAGAGCAGATAGATCACAGAGCCCGAGGCGTCTATCTCCATTGGCAAAGCTTTATAAAAGATGCCTTGAATTGTATAAGTTTCAAGCCATCTTTTATAAACGTAGAAATATTTCTATGTTTATAAAAGACTGCTTGAAACGTGCACAATTCAAGGCATCTTTTATAAAGCTTTGTCAATGGACAAAGCCACCTCGGGTTTTGTCCGTCCTCAACGCTTTATAAAAGATGCCTTGAATTGTTTACGTTTCAAGCCGTCTTTTATAAACATAGAAATATGTTATAAATGTCTATGCTTATAAAAGGTGGCTTGAAAAGTGCACAAACCATAGTAAGGTAAGCACACAAGTGTGCGTAAATTACTATGGTTAGTGCACTTTTCAAGCCACCTTTTCATAAACCTAGAAATACGTAACATTGGTATGTTTATAAGGCTTGAAAGGTACACAAACCATAGTAGTGTGCATACAAATATATAAATGCTCATATACATTTATATATTTGTTTGCTCACCTTACAATGATTTGTGCATGTTTTAGGCACGCCCACAATGGAAGCCACGCCCCCAAACGAGCCCCCCCCCTCAATTTCTTACCCCACTTAAATCACTGGTAGCCAGGTTACCAGTGCATGGAGCAGTTGGGACATCAGCAGGGGAGAGGAAGAGAGAAAGCGGATGCGAAGAGAAAGGTATTGAGTTGCTTTCGGAGGTGGTTCTGCTGAAGTTTGAGAGTGGCAGGGAGGCTGTTCCAGAGGGAGGCCCCAGCCAAAGTTAGAGATCTGCCCCAAACGCTCTGCTTGGAAAAGCGACTGACCATCTGAGTTAGAAGTGAATGAGCGGAGACCGCGAGAGGGGAGATGTTTAGGAAGAGAGAGTTGGAGGTAGTATGGTCCCAGGCCCCAGAAAGCCTTGTGATCTTGATCCTTGTCACCACTGAGAGCCAATGAAGAGATTTCAAAGTTGGAGATATATGGTCCTTGGGCTTGAGGCCAAGGACAAATCTTGCAGTACGGTTCTGGATAAGTTTAAGAGGTCAGAGAGTAGAGGCAGAAAGATTTAGAAAGAGGCTGTTGCAGTAGTCCAGCCTGGAGACGACCAGAGCTCTGGAGACAGTGAGCTTCTGTCGGAAAGTGAGGAAAGGAAGAATACTTCTGAGGAGGTGCAGCTGATAGTTTGACTTCTTAGAGACGTCAGAGATGTGACCAGAGGGTGGAGTAGAAGATGACCCCAAGGTTCTTAGCCAGACAGGTAGGAGCAGGAAGAGGGCCCCGAGTGGGTAGCCAGAGAGAGAGCAGAAAGGAGGGTGCAGGTGTACCAATGAGGGGGATCTGTGTCTTACTGGCATTAGGGCAGAAATCATTGGCGGTACACCATTCCTGAATTGCGATCATACACTCTGGAATGAGAGAAGGAGACGAGGCGGTTGAGGGGAGCCTGAAGGAAAGCTAGGTGTCATTTGCATAACACTGAAAGTTGGAGCAGAAGGAAGCAATGCAGTGGGCAAGAGGTTCCAGGTATTGGTTGGAAAGCCATGGAGCGAGGTTAGACTCCTGGGGAACAGCACAAGTGGAGAGGGAGATAGCAGAAAGGAAAGACCCCAGTTGTACCTGGGAGGGTTTGTCAGTGAAAAAGGAGGTCAGCCAGGCCACTGTGATTTGCAGTCGCTGTGACTGTATTGGTGATTGGTACCATGCCATGCTACTTATGGTCATGACTCACTGTCGATTTTGCTATGGCATGTCTACGTTACTTGCTGCACCTATGCCTGTATCCATTTGGGTGTGTCAATCACTTTTTCTCAATTGTCAATTGTGTCCTGTTAAGTGCGTTTTTTTATATAGGGTGCATTGTCTCCATATTGGCTGCATGCATGTCACATGTGGATCCTGGCACCACTGCGTTTGCGCTCATAGCAACAAAAATAAATTTGCGCATGACAGGCAAATTTTCACACAGGTGTGAAACCCTATTGCATTGGCCTTATGGGGATTGGTGTAAATGATACTTTTGTAGTTCATGAATGCCTGGCTGCTCATAATTGATATTTGGAAAGTTGATTAATGTATCTGTGGCAAAACACATTCTGGGTGATTATTTCTTGGACATTAGTGATGTTTGTGCCTTAGGAGTGGTTTCACTCCATGCTTACAATGGTGTTGGTGGTATACTCCCACTTTCGTGGCTTTCATTTGACCACACTTTGCGCATGTTGGTTTATGTCTAATGGATGAACACAATTTTGCACTCCCAGGGGCACATTCTCAGGGTGCTTTTGTGTGCCCGGAGGATTGGCCTATGGCCATCATTGAATGACACCTGTGATGTCGCTGGATCGTGTGCACTCCACAGGGACAGGATTTTAGGTGAAGTAGGACTGCACCAGCTGGGTACATGCAGCCTCTCCACGTGCCCTTTGGCCAGCCATGTGCATGAGTCATGCCTCTGGGCGCGGGCGGTGGACCAGCAACATGTCCACTGGGACACCACGCTGTGTGGCGACATTGTGCAGGACACATGCTGCCACAATGATCCTGCACACAACTGGCGGTGCATATAGGAACACACCACCAGATTGGTCAATGGAGAGTAAACGTAACTTAAGCACCTCTGAATGTGTGCTCCACTATGCCCCTAATCCCTACATGGGGAGTATTGTACCTTACTGCAGGTGGTGTTGTCGGATTCTGTATGGGCGTCATTATGGGCTCGTTCCCTGTAAATGTATACATATTTGTCATTATCATTTGTTGCTAGTGTCTATTGGTAAGTGGGCAACGTGAATCTATGTGCGTGTCTGTTCATACTCACCAATGAGCCATGCATTCCAAAGCTTGCCAGGTAGCATGTTCTGGTGTAGTGGTGACATATAACTGTCATGGGTGATTCTGAGATAGTTGGCATAAACTTCAAGTTATGATACCCTTGGCATCGCACGCAAGCCGAACATTGATTGAATGCCAATGTTTGCAGTTGCAGTATATGTGCTCAGTTGCTCTGGCGGGACAAAGTGCAACATGGGTGCAATCTATGGGAAGCACTGCACAGCATAAAAGTCCTGCAGGACTAATTGCCTTTCTGCTGATGTTCTTGGCATCTAAATGTGGCGGCACACAGAGGCTTGTGCAGTTATCCACGCAAGCACCTGGTGTGCGAGATGACTTCTACTATGGCAGTGGTATACTGGAAGGAGCCAGTTACCAGGAAATGTAAGGCAGTGAGCAATTGTTCAAGAGGGCTAAGGGCCTGGGAGCACATGGTGGGTGATGTTAGGCCATCTTCCCACTCCCTGACCAGGTCCAGGATGATATGGGGGGGCATGGACCTGTACCTGCCATGAACTAGGTCATCCGGTATCCCGAAGAGGGTGGTACGTGTGTTGAAGTTGCGGACCCTGGCAATCCTTCTCCTCCTCCTCCTGCCCTGCGGTGTCCCTGCACGATTGCTCTGACAAATGCTGGATTCATTGTGGCTGGATAAGTTTAATTTGGTGTGTATTTTGTGCTTTATAGATGCACAGGCGGGAGTGTACCAGGATTTGCGTAAACATTTTCGCGACCTGTCAGTCAGAATAATTAATGCATGAATACGTGTTTATTTTCCTGGTATGGGCATGCAATTGCTTGACCGTGGACCATCCCTCAACACGCCCACATTTTCACGTAATTCCTCATTTGGAATATTCTATTTTGCTCACTGTGTGGGCCCAGCCCGCACTCTGCTTGGAGTCTCACGCATGGCGTTCATCTGCTGCAGCGACGTGCCAGACCAGCGCAAAATCCATGCAAGTACAGGAAAAGTAACGCACATTTGATTCCATGAATCGACGAAGGCGGACTTGCACAGAATTGTGCACACAATTACCCTATTTTCCGCACAGATATTTCCATGAATCTGCCCCTAAATAGACAGCTTGTTAATACCATTACATTTCCCCCAACCAATTATACGTAAGTGCTTCTTTGACCATCAACTATGTATAATCTCAAAAAAGTAAATGTCCAGAAGTCGGCAATGGGCAGGCCGAGAACTCCACTTAAGTGCAAACGTAACAGGCACACCTTTCGTGCCATTACAAAACAGCCTCCAATGTATTCCCAGCAATTAATCATAGCTGCCAATTTTCCCAGTTCCATGCGTGACACCTCGAGCCAGTCCTTTTTTCTTTTCCCATGGGATGCTGGGAGTTCCTTACAATGCAATAATCAGAGTTCTAGCATGCAATTGGGAAAAAAACAAGACTGGCTCGAGGTATCAGGAATGGATCTGGGAACCTCTGCAGCTATGAATTTTTCAGACTCACAAAGCAGGTGCCACAAAAGGCATTGGGCATCATTACAAGTATGGCGGTACAGGGAAAAAGTGGGGGTTATTCAGTTGCTGCCAATTTTTACACACCACCAAATCACAATTTATGGTGGATTTAGTACCAGTGGAATTTCTGCGCTGTAAGTCTGCTGATTTTCGAAGGAAACATGGCAGCTTCACTTCCAGCTTGATGCTGGAGGTAATCCCCCACTTTACCTCCAAAAATCAGCATATTTACTGCACAGTAATTCAGCCGGTGGTACATCCACCAAAGATACCCATGGAGTCCTCTGGACTCCAAATATGGGGAATTCTCACCACTAATAATCCACTGGTAACTCACCGGGACCATGTGGCAGGGTAACAGTAATTGAGGTTGGTGGCATTTCTACCCATTAGCCCTCATTCCGAGTATGGCCGAGCATGAACAAAAAAAAAAGAACAAAAAAAAGGGTGTGGTTCCGCCTGCTCCGCCAAATCACGAGTTCAGGCTTAAAGTGCAGGATTTACCTGCAGCAAAATTCAGGCGGTAAATCCTGCACTTTAATGTAAAACAAATCGGCAAAATCAGTAGACTTATCACTGGCTGAACTACCGCCCGTGATAGTTCTGCCGAAAACCATATGGAGTCCTCTGGATTCTGGAAAATAGCAATTTGCACGCCTACCGCCACTTGTAATGCTGTGGTAAAGCCACGGTACCAAGTGGCGGTAACAGTAATTCCGTTTGGCAGTAATTCCGCCGAGCTACGGCTACACTCGGAATGAGGGCCATTGACACGTATTCTGAGAACTCCATGCATTTGAACCCTTCTAGTAACCTTTCACTGACTGGGCGTATTGCAGTATTTGGAATGCTATTGAAAGTTAATTACAGGTTCTTATCAGGGCATGCTGGTGTACGCTCAATACTGGTGCGCAGGTCCATCATTGTCAACACTGGCGGGTAGCCATGAGTTTAGAATACCCAGCTTGCTAGACAGACATTACAAAACCTAAATATTTTACTCGAGCACAAACAGAACCCTACCCGTTCTATCGCACAAGGAAGTACATTGGGAGAACTGCAGTCAACCCTACCCTTACCATCACAAGCATTGTGGGAAGAACAGGCTCCTCGAATATCGCCACTAAAGAGCGTGATTGCCTCAGTCTTTCGGCGACTGCGAAACTGCACAACACCTGTGAAGAAGAGCCGGCCGTGTGCCAGGCTTCCTGTGCTCGAATTTGTCAAGATGTCTGAATTACCCGAAATGATTTTCCACTGCTCAAAACCACAGGAACATGTCCTGCTGAATCACATGACTTGTCCTTCAATTTTCCACATGTGCCTTCTGCGTCATTGGTACGCCTTTAACGCCTTTTCTTTGGAAGACTGCGAGTCTCCAGTGGTTTCCAGTGCAGTCCCTGCTAGACTGGGGTCTCATGACTCAGGAGACGTGCACAGAGTTCACATGTCCCTGTCACAATCTATTTGTCCAGCATCAGTGTCAGACACGCTGGATTGTCAACCATCTTTGGTCAGAGGGGTTAATAGAGTTCGTTTATCTATTTCATCTCTTTTATTGGATTGCTTATGGCACCAACCTAGCATGACAGGAGGCAGCATTGGGCTTGGAATTTTATACAGTAGCACAGTACTGTTGGGGGGGTGTTAGGGAGAATTCTCATTTTATGGCTAATTTCCCTCATCTAGTGAGTCCCCCAGCATCTTTGCTGGATTTCTGGAGTTATTTTTTTTCATTTGGTAAGAGTGTGCCTCTTTTCCCCCACTCTTACCTGTGTTTTTTCCATGTGTATTTCATCTGCTTTTGTGATTGTGGACTCTGGAGTACACCACTTCAGTAGCCCCCTTCTTTTGTGTGTTACACAGCACCTTCAGTGCAGTGACACAGGGTTGTCTTTTAGACTTCCCACTGACTCAATTTCTGAGGCGGACTACAGTCCCCCAGAAAAGGGTAAAGTTGCGCAGTGCGGCAAGTGTGTTGTCCGTGTTGTTTCCCTGATTCACTGAGGAGCTGCAGTCTATCTTCTCTTTCTACTGGCGTGGAGGTGGAGCGACCAGTACAAAACACACATTCACACGCGGAACGTCGCGGAGTGCGGCGAGTGTGTTGTCGTGGACACGGGGGCATTGAGCTTGGAGCCCTGATGGTAATTCAATATAAGCAACATTCCGGGAACGGAAGCTTTCCTGCTTCACAACTCGTATCTATGCAGGGACCCAGCACCTCTGGACTAGAACACACGGCATACAACGAAGCAGTGTTGATTCAGAACACGAGTCCAGATGGTGGAGTTCATCCACCAACACGGCAACAGCGACGAATTTTAGCCGCCTGAGGAAAGGAGTCACCGGAGCAAATGGCCCTGCCCCCACCGGTAAGTGCCCGTGCTGTACGAAAAAGGACTTGTGTTTCAACTATGTCCACTAACTCTGATGTTTTTTTAGACTGCTTGGGTAACAGCTCCCCAGTATCCCTGACACCCACCCCGCTAACTCCATATATAATCATCGATCTGGAGGGTAACATGGATAAGGAGGCAGTCATACAGAGATCGAGAGGTACTAAAACGTCTGTGGGCATGACCACTGGGGTAGACATGAGTGAGGCTACGTGCGCAGAAAATGTGGAAGTGGAGGCGATTAAGTCCACCAGTCCAACGTGCTCTGGCATTACGCAGACTAGAGAGACAACTGGTCTACCCTCAAACAACGTGGGAAACGCTGTCCAAAGCGCCCTAACTCCCCAATCCTCGGCTTGTCAAGACGCTATACTGACCAACAATTGTGACATCAGTGGCACAAATGTGCACGGCCCTGAGACTGAAAAGCCGATAATCTCCCTAGATATACCATAGGGAGAGTTGATTTGGGAAAACGTAACGTTGGAAAACAAAATGATCCAAGAAATTGAGCCTGACAACTCCCTTGATGAAGGCAAGAGCTTTCATCCTCTAAGTGGAAAATCATCAACAGATCAAGCAGGAAACCTACAGATTTGCCCTGATTGGGATAACGCAAACTGCCTGTATGAGGAAACGGGCAGTCTCACGACTGGTGCTAACAGGCGTAGCTCTATTGTGGTCGTTGACAAGGTTTTAAGCGACCTAAAAGAGCTCAATGCAAAATTTGGAAATTTGCATCATCCTGAACCAAACTTAGAACAACCTGCAGAACAACCTGCAGAGTACCCAAATGCATATAGCCCACATGATCAGTCATGTGGGGCCCAAGGTACCAAACCTAAGAATCTAGCACAAGTACAAACTCCTGATATCAGACAGGATGAGAAACTGTATTCGTGGTTGCGCCCCCTGGCAAAAAGGAAGAGATTGGAATCTTTAACGGAAGAGTATGTACCGCATTCACAAAAGAGATTAACCAAGGAACTACAAATTGGATCTCCTTCACTATTCTCAGCTGTTAATGACTTCTCCGAGCTACCAACAAAGTCCCAGACATTCTGGGGAGCAAGACTTAAACGGCCATGCTACAAACGCCAAAAGCCAACCCAACCATTAGCACAAACTCTAGCCAAAAAAATTGCTGAAAATCTGAATACAATAATAATGGCGGCTCGTACCACATCCTTGGCACCTTATATGAAACTTTACGAACATCTGAACGACAACGCCAAGGACCAGACAACTCTATTAGCCATGATGAACACCAAAATGATGGCAATAGAGCAAGAACTAACGGCGACCAAACAAATTTTGGCCAATGTACATGCGAAATCTGAAATGAATGTAAAGGTAATATTGGAGCACACCAAGAACAGTGCAACAGATATAAGCGCCTGTTTGCTGAAGTTGCCAGAGAAGCAATTGCCCTGCTGAAATCATCTAATGTGAAAATGCCAACAATGGATAAACACCACGCAACCGACGATCAGAGAGGAATTGCAGGTGAAAAGATGTACACAAATCCCAAAGAGAGAACAACCACAACAAAAGGAAATTATGGTATTGAATTAAGCTCTATGGCTGGAAACATTAACGATACCTTACCTGCAAACTCTATCACCATCGCGCCACCTCAAAAATGCAAACAAAAGGTGAAATACAGTAAGGAAGTGGAAGACAAACGATCATCAAAAGAGCAACATAGTGGAAGTAGTGCACACAAGGCGATTACGGGAACCATGCCGTCTGAACAAGTGGCAGATGAAGCAAAACAGTCTACACCTTCCAGACAACTACCCATTACGATCCCAGATCTTGAATTGAGTCCGGGTGCACTAGAAACAGGGGTGATGTAACGCTCACCTGATTCCCTCGGAGGCGCCGACCTGTTCTGGACTGCTATGACCTCTTCTAAGGTGATGCGCAGGACTCGTAAGACGGACTGGACCGGACCCCCAAACCTCGCCTGTCTGGCCCGTAGAAGAATCCTTCTGTAGATGGAAAAGGGGATTAACTGTCTGCTGGATAATGTGTCGGATTCCCCCCCTTCCCCCTCTCACACTCCTCGAACCCCCTCCGCGATTCCCCGTAGAGTCTCACCTTAGAGTCTGAAAGGACGAGCTCTCCATCCTGCTTCCGATGCAGGGGCGCGTTGATTTCCAGTTACTTCACTGGATCTCGGGTTTGGTGAGTATTCAACTCCGCTTGACTTTTCCGATATGAGGCCGTAAGTATTCAGTTGCAAAAGTTCAAGCCTTAATTGTCCGTTGTCCTTTTCTCTATTTCAGATGCAGGATGAAGAATCCGCGTTGAGGAATGGATTCGCCGAAGGTAAACTCTGGTGAGTCTTTTTGATGGATGGTTCCCTTAGTGATCTTGCTTTCACCCACTAATGCGTGTGTCTTTTTCCCCTTAGGGGCCGGGGTACGGAAGTGCCAAAGAATCGGCGCCGACCCGAGGTGAGGAAAGATTGTCCCAACAATAATCAGGTAAGTCTTAAGGTGGAAGAATCAGGCCTTCCTCAATCTGTTCCTTCGCTCACCTTTGTTTTGTCTCTTTTTCTCCTTAGGCGCTGAAAGGCGACGGATGGTGCCAATGGTCGCTGTTGAGCCCGAGGGCGCCTCGTGAAGGTGAGTGGAACGCGGCACTGCAGCGAGCGATGCGCTTCTAAAAATAATGTCTTTTCTCAGGATCGCCGGAGTGATGGTTCCGGACTCCGGATGGAGGTAGGTAAAGTTCAATTATTCACCTTTCTCTCCTTTCCTTCCTTTTCAGGTGTTCCAGGTTGCAGGCGGGCATGGCTGGAGCCAGGATCCAGGAGCAGACACGGTGAGTGTCCAGCTGCTAGATGCAGAACAACGCGAAGCGTGAGCTGCTGTCTGGGCGTGGTTTAAATAGCCCCCAAAGTAGTTCCAGGTAAGTATTCTTCCTCAGCCACGCCCGAGTGGTAAAATAGTACCATAGGTAAAATAGTCCCTTTCAGACCTCAAGGAGGTCTGCATCCGGCAGCATGGTCTGCATCAGGTAAGTCCATCCAAGCACTCCCATAATGAGCCTGGCGCCTATGGTGCCAGGACTGATGCCTTCTATGAGCCTGGTGCCAAAGGCGCCAGGACAATGGCCAAAGAGCCCCTATAAGGGGTTGCTGGGTCCCTCCCTGGGGACATGATGTCTGCTTTCGGGGACGCTGGTCCTGAACTGGCTTCCCGGGAGTAGGCATCATGACAGGTGAAGAGTGATAATCCCTGTCCAGCTGATACGGTAAATCAAACAGGCCATAATAAGACTCAAAGCCTACCCACTCAAGGGTCAGCCAACGAACATGACCGTGTAGAAAATAGTGCAAAGGATATCTGTCTCATAGAAGAAGTATTTTCAATCTTCAACCGAAACAAACTGAATGTTGCCACAAAGAGTGGCTCAAATCACATACTGACAGAAAAGAAATCTAAAAACATGAGGAAAAGGAAACCTCAGCAAACATCACAGGTGCAAACGTTTCTAAGAAACATCAAAGGCTTCAGCATCACAACAATTTGTGATAAGACACACAAAGGGCTAACAAATCCCAACACGGAAAAGAGTGAAAAAACGAAAGCCGATGAACAATAAAATCACGACATGCCTGGTGAGGACCATTCTAAGAAAGACGATAGCATCCCTGGAGATCTGCTAAACGTTTCGACTTATGAGGACTATGAAGAAGAGCAAAGCGAAACGGTACTGCCCACAGCCACTGACACATATGTGGCTTCTCAACCGCCCTTGGCAAATATAAATATAGATCTATGTTCACCTACAAATGGCAACAGGGAGTCGGCTGAGTCGCCACAAAACAAGTATCCAGCAACAAAATCGACTGCCCCGGAAACAAGGGCACTCACATCTAACAACCAAAGGACAGTGACTGTAGGTGTAAAAGAGCAGGAAGAAATCATCTCGATACCTTCAACCATTAGCTGTGAGAAATTCCTCACCTTAGAAGCTAAAAGAATTCGAATTGCTAATGATAAAAGATATATGACCAATGAACTGGAGGGAGTATCACCCAATTATGATGCAAAGAATGATAAACAAGAATTCCACACATTAGAGTCAAAAAGAACTCTGATTCATGCAGTGAAATTTAAAGAAAGCCTAAACGCACGAGCAGTGAAGCATAATAGCGAATCACCTAAGCAGGAGACAAACACAAGAAGGACAGATAAATGTCACTCCATAACAAGGAATATAACATTTGATTGCTATAAACGTGGGGCAGAGTTATCAGATGCACCAGTAAACAAACAAACAAATCGTCAACCCAAAATAGATAATGATCGGAAGAAATTGGGGAAATATCTTATACGGCTTGAACAAATTGAAAAAGAAAAAGATGCTCTGATACTGAATCGGAAAAATGTGATGTTGTTACTTCACCACATACCGAAATTGAGGACGGTGGCCTCTGAGGACATTCAAATTGTGGAATTTGAAGATGAAAGTGAGCACGATCGTGTTATTTTACACATAGCATCAAAAGTTATCTGTGATTCACTACTAAACAGTAGCATCACTTTGAACTCCCTGGGGTTTGACATTACTGAAATTAATAAGAGCAATGGACCGGAGGAGCCCAAGAAACGTATGTGTCCCTCAGATGGCGCTTACTTGCAATCAAAAGCCCCCTCAAGCAAGGGAGAGTATGTAAGGCCACGTGCAAGAAAAATAAGTCGCCCCATCGAGTGAGTGAGGACAAGCAGATCTTTGAAGATGAGCAGATCAAAATAACGATCAGTAAGATCGACAAAGTCGTCCAGCTAAGCTGTCCCGAACCCAGAGAGGAACAAGACTGGACCTGGGTTGCCCAAACCATCAACTGTTGTAACAAGAGCTAATGCCAGAGACCATGTCAACAAGAGGAGATCTGTATTGCCTCGTGGAACACTGGAGGCCACAGGCATTTGTTCGGTGAAATTCCAATGAATTTAGAAGACGTGGATATTCTGTGCCTACAGGAGACCTGTCTTTTGCATCTGCCTGTAGCTGACGGCTTCAAGATTGCTTTTAATACTGCAATCAAAGGAGCCAAAGGACGTCCAATGTCGGGGCTGCTCACACTTGTTAAACTTGGAAGTGGCATACGTATTTTATCAGCAAAAAACGTATCAGCATATATACAAGTAGTTGAGATTAAACTGCCGACACAACAACCTAGAAATGCAGATCAGAAACATTATTGGAACTAGTCACGGAAATAATCTCCAATATCAAAGACAATGGGACAGAATCCAAGATTTTGATCTGTGGCGATCTTAACATAATCTGCCTTACAGATGACACTAGAACTGACCGTGCAAATGGGAAAGAGTCCAGTGATCCAACTGTCTCGGCATGGTTACAAGAAATGAAAGCATGGAATCTGAAGATACTTAATGGAGAAGCGCCAGGTGATATTCCGGCACATTTCACATGGAAAAGGGACCAACAACAGTCTACCATCGATTACATGTTTGTGTCAGAGAGAATGAAACAGGATGTTGCTCGCTTGGACATCATTGAAATGGAGGCGAGCGATCACTGTATGCTAAAAACAACTCTGAAGATTCACCGTGCAAAAGGGAAAATCTCCTATCAATGTACAAACCTGACTGTGGCGCCAGGGCGCAATCGACTAAAGCTTACCCAAAATAAGTTAGAAAAGCTGAAAAAAATCATTGGAGAATAGGCCTGCCACAGAGAAAATTGAATACACAGCTCTATTGGAAACGTATCGAGAGAAGCAAACTGTGAAGCCACGACCTGACTTTATAAAATTACATACTTGGGATCGTGAGATTGTCGTCAAAAAGAAAGAGCTGAGCAAAGCACTGAGAAAGCTGAAAAGAACCAATACTCGTGCTAATTGTGAAAGAAAGACGAAACAAACGAGACAAACCTACAAGAATTGGTTGATTAGTCATAAACATGTTATGCTACAAAGAGATGCAGAAGTAATGATGCAGAAGTAATGATGGAAACAATAGCCAAAAGGAACACCAGTGCATTTTGGACCTACTTGAACAACATAGCGACACCACAAGAATCTATAATAAAAAATATGGTGTCGGAGAAAGATTGGGTCAAATATTACTCTGACACATTTTACAACAATAACATAACATGCAGCAAACCATCCAATCTGAGTAATGACTGGTCTATCAAAATAGACAAAGAAGACATACACAAAAATATCATTAGACTCAGCACATCCAGAGCCCCTGGACCGGATGGGCTTACAAATCAGATGCTAAAACAACATCCTGATTTATGGACAGACTTGTGCCACACTTTATTTTCCACTATCTTGCAGGAGAAAAAGATTCCGACCACATGGCGAAGCGCTATTATTGTACCAATTTTCAAAAAAGGCGTACGCACTGACCCAAGAAACTATCGCCCAATAGCCCTGCTGGATGTGGTGGGGAAAATATTCGCAACTCAACTTCAGATTAAACTGCTTAAATGGATTCAAGAATCTCAAAGTTACGATGTTCGACAGGCGGGATTTGTCAAGGGTGTCGGCTGTGGCCTAAATCTGGCAATCATAAATTTCCTAAAAATGGAAGCCATCCGTCAAAACAAGAAGATCTATATTGCGTTTGTCGACCTGTCCAGCGCATTTGACACCATCGATCGAGGAATGCTCTGGGATAAACTGGAGAAACGGAATTGTCCAGGAAACTTATTAGATCCTATTAAAGAGCTACATACTGACACGGAAATTAAAATCAGATTAGATGCTGGGGGGACGCTCAGCGAATCTATAAAAACAAACCAAGGAGTAAAACAGGGTTGCCCGTTGGCAGCGACTTTATTCGGCCTGTACCTGTCCGATATCGGAGAATCCATCGAAGCAGTAAACTCCAATCCACCGAGAATTAATGGAACGAGCGTAAACTGGTTGCTATATGCAGATGATATTGTACTGCTCGATTTAACACCTATTGGACTGGCAAGAAAACTAAAGAGTCTGGAAGAATATGTGGAGAAAAATAAATTGAAAATCAATCCTGCAAAATCGGAAGTCATAATTCTACAAGATCTTACACGAAATAACAAGCAAGTCAAAAGAAATAATTTGACCTAGAAACTGAACAACGAAAAATTGAATTGCGTCAAAAAGGTAAAATACCTGGGAATGTGGAACAGCAACATAAATGATGCCCCATGGGCCGAAAATGCAAAGCAAAAATGCAAACAACTAACATGTCAAGGATTGATAATAAACAAAAGATATGGGAAGTTTTCCTTGCTACCCGTTTTAGCCCACCACAATCAAAAAGCAGTCCCAACATTGATTTATGGAGCAGAATGCGCTTTAGGAGTTGCCTCGAATCTATGGGGACAACTAGAAAATCAATACTGGAGGCGTGTCCTTCAACTACAAAGAGGCATTTCAAGCGCCTGTCTACGGTATGAACTAAATCTAATATCCATAAATGCACGAGTCTTGTGGAACACGCTGTCGATCTACAGGAAAATAATTATTGACGAATGTACACCTCAATTTGTAATATTACGAGACGCAATGGAAGGAAACCAGGAATCTGTACTGAAAAAATGGATTGATGCATGCCAAAGCCATCTTGCTGAAATAGCCACTAACTCGGAAATACTGAAAACTAACCCAAACTATGTGAAAAAAAAAGTTATGGGTACGAGATTGGTGTGCAACAGTGGACGACAGAAATGGCCATACACTGATGAAAGATGCGGCTACTGAAGCAAAGGACCAAAAAAAACAGCTGCAATATGTGGTAAAAACAGCTAATGCCAGACACAGAAGGATGCTCCTAAAATTCAGGTTAAATTTGTTTGACACAAGATCAAGTTTACCCCTGAGATATCGGAAGCCTGATGTGACAGAGAGTTGTCGATTCTGTAATGACCACTCTGAGACGAGACATTAAAACATCTCACGTTATATTGCCCTGGTCTAACAGATTTGAGAACTGTGCATCTGAGCAAAGTAATTAACCAATATGCAACCCTATCAGGAGAAGAGCTTTGGTTGAAATTTGCAAATTCACTACAGAAAGACGTTTTTGTCCTGACAAATTTCCTACAAAAATTGGAAATCTTATTATCAATGGAAAACTGAGAGATATTACCTCAAGAATTGGAAACTACAAGGGGCAGAGATGTCGAAACAGCAACCTGAGAGACTAACTGAAACAACATCAACTGATGAGTGTATAGTAGCTGTGATCAACGTGGATTGGACTTTACTCCACCGTGAATAGCCTTTCTTTTTAGTCTGCTTTCGACACCTTTCTATGTGATGAATGGAACAAACTGTGCTAACTTGGGCCAATAGGGCTGTTTGCGAAATCTCTGCCTTTTGTAAATGTGTATAGAAGGGAAAATGTTTCAAAAAGTTTGTATAAACTAAATGAAATAAAAATTAAAAAAAATAAAAAAAGTTGCCATTAACTTTACCTAGACATCTAACCACTGATCCAGTACACCACATCTTACATGGAGTACTACAAAGGGTTAATCCTTAGCTCTTTTTATCTGTACCTCCTAGAGCATTGTTTCGCTCTTTTAACATTTAGACTTGGCTGGTGGCAGTGGTATCTACCCTACCTTTTCTACCGCGATTATACTATATAAACGTGGTATTGTTTTAGGCTATTATATTAGCCTCAAACATAAACCCGCTTGACCAAATACTCTTTCTTATGGCTCCGGTCGGGTTTATTCGCCATTTCTTTTTGTTAAAGTCCTTCTTGTGTTTTACTTTGCGCGCCCTCCTCCAGGCGCCTGGGTGTCTAGATGGGCTGAATGTGCGGGAGGGGTGTAGTCACCCATGCACAGGGTATCCTAGGAAACCCAAGTCGCACTTTGCCATGATTGGCTGAGGTGGTTGTCCAGGCTGGACAACCCCCCTGCTGCGTGATTGACAGCCAGGCTGTGTGAATGGGGGATTTTCGCATAAAAGGCAGGTCTCTTGGGCTAGAAGTCAGAGTCGCCACTGGAACTACAAAGAACCGAAGAGAAGCGGAGAAGAAGATGGCTGCTGCAACTACCCCGTCCCGGTGAAGTCCTGCTGCAGTCCTGAGCTATCTACCCTTCGACGACCAGAGAAGATCCAGTCTGGAGTCTTCTTCCCTGGAGCCTGACCTAACCCTCTCTCATCAAATCAACAACGTATCCAAGTCTTGTCATTACCATCTCAAAATTCTAAGACGCATTTTCCCCTATCTCTCCTTTCCTAATAGACTTGCTGCGGTTATGTCTATTGTAATGTCAAGACTGGGCTATGGTAACTCCCTTTACCTCGGAGTCCGGGCATACCACCTTATTAAATTGCAAAGAGCGCAAAACGTTGCCCCCAAAATGTTACTAGCACTGGGCCCAGGAGACCCCACCTCTCTAGCTCTCAGAACGCTCCACTGGCTCCCAGTTGGACAAAGGGCTACTTTCAAAACCCTGTGCATCACTCACCATGCAGTGAACAAGACCGGCCCTCTATATCTGCAAAACAAGCTAAAACATTACCTCCCACCGTGCACCCTAAAATCAAGCTCTGCCCTCCTTTTAGTGATCTCAACCACCAACTCGGTCAGGATCGGAGAATCCTCGTTCTCAGCCTTGGCCCCCACGCCAAGGAACTCGCTTCCACCTCACATCCGACACACCAAAGACTATTTGTTTTTCCGCAAATTACTAAAAACATGGCTCTTCCCATAACACCATTAACCACCCTAAATATGTGTCTGAATCCCCCAGCAACCCAACGACGAAACACAATGAGACTATTCTACCCCATATTCATAACCTCAGATCCTACCCACAGGATAGGACGGTAAGGATGGAGTGGAGGAATGGAAGGAGCAGATGGAGTGGATGGAACGGATGCAGTGGATGGAACCAACGGAGTGGATGAAGTGGATGGAATAGATGGAGTGAGTGGAAGGAACGGATGGAGTGGATAGAACAGATGGAACGGATGGAGTGGATGGATCAGATTGAGTGGATGAATCGGATGGAACGCATGGAGCAGATGGAACGCATGGAACCGACTGAATGCATGGAATGGATGG
Source organism: Ambystoma mexicanum (assembly GCF_040938575.1). Taxonomy (NCBI): domain Eukaryota; kingdom Metazoa; phylum Chordata; class Amphibia; order Caudata; family Ambystomatidae; genus Ambystoma; species Ambystoma mexicanum. The sequence goes on along the minus strand of NC_090921.1, from coordinate 340,532,064 downwards.
AGCGGATGGATCGCATGGAGTAGATGGCGTGGATGAAACAGATGGAGTGGATGAAACGGATGGAACAGATGGAGCAGATGAAATGAAGTCGATAGAGTGACTGAGCGAACGGAGTGGATCAAATTGGATGACTTGAATGGAACTGGATGACTTGAATGAAACTGGATGACATGGATGGAACTGGATGACTGGAGGGAAATAGGTGGCACTGGATGGAGCTGGATGAAATGAACGGAACGGATGGAGTGGACTGAATGACCTAATGGATGGACTGTATAGAATCAGATACACTGATGAAACTGGACAGAGTAGATAGCACTGGACGGAAGAGACGGAACTGAACAGAGTGGATGGAAATGGACTATGCGGATGGAACTGGACAAAGTGGATGGAACTGGGCAGAATGGATGGAACTGGGCAGAGTGGATGGAATTGTGGCAAAAGCAACAGCGGTGTTGCTCTGGCAATTTTAAGAAATATGGGGATCTATGTTCTTCATTTATGGGAAGTACTGATGTGAGTGGGGAGTACAGGAATAGGTCTGGCCCGAGCAAATCTACTATCTCTCCTATGGCTAGTCCTGTGGTGTCCATTTGTGGGGCTTGCACCTTCTTCTCCCCCCCTCTTCTTCATCAATGTCTACCCAATCAGTGTGTCACTTTTGCCACGCTCGTCATCCTCAAATATGAGATCAAAACTCACTCCCTAAACAGGCTCCCTTACATATGTTCCACTCATTATCTCTGGCAACACAACTCTGCCCCTGGTCTCTAGGGTGGTTGTCCCACTCCCTTCTGCCCACATCTCTGGCATCATATTTCTGCTTACCATTTGGCTCATCTCCTTCCTCATTTTTTCAATTTCTTCCTTTTCTCTTGCCAGTCTCCTGTTCTTCTTATTTAGCCTAATTACATAATCATCCATTTTGTCTACCCCCTTTTCCTTCTTTGCCTTTCCTGTTCCTCTCTGAATCTTATCTGCTGCTTCTCTCCGTTCCCTCTTTCTCCCTCTGTGCATTTTGCTCAATCTCTTCCTGTGTCTCCCTCCTGAATTCCTCCCTGGCTGTGTCCTTCATTTCTTCATACTCTACTACTTTCACATAGTTTTCTGTGCCTTTCCCCATTGAGTGTCAACAATATTTTTCCTCCTACCCATTTCTCTGGTTCCATCATTGGCTCTTCATTATCTCCATTACCTATGGGTACGCTTCTCACTCTGTGACCATGTGCATACCTCTTACTCTCCGGAGCGCTTGCTTAGCTGCACTTAGATGCTTTTTCAAGCTATGTAGCCCTCTATACTCTTCCTCAACCCTTCCTACCATCATCACTTTCCTCATCAGGGTATTCATATCTGGGATTACTATACCCCAAAGCTGCTGCTTGTAGCCGGTATATTCCTGGGATGGCCGGGGCTGGTGTGCTCTCATACAGTGGCGGTACTGTGAATTGTGTGTGGACGCCTGCCTCAGCTGGTGATGATGGGGCTGTTGGCTGTGTGCGAGCACTTTCCTCAGAGGGAGGCGGCGGCGCTGGGGGCTGTTTGTGCTCCCCCTCACACATATTAAACACCCATTCCTTCTTAGGCCCCTCTGTCTCTTCCTCAAAGGCCTTCCAGAGCTCTAATATACCTAGCCTGTTCTTAAACTTCCTGCCCTGTGTATGGCGTGTAAGTATGTGCACATTGTTGGAGCATACCTTTTGAGCGAGTGCCTTCTTATGGCCATAACATGTTCATCTTTCCAGCAGTCCCTTCCACCCACTCAGCATGATACTTAAAGGATAGTTCCGGGACTTTTTTTTTATTGTCCCTACGGGTCGGCCATGTGTTTGTAAGCATAAATCGGTAGATCGTAGGAAACTTTCCTATGGACCTTACCCGACTTTTCGCCCATTATCGCACTCGAAATCAGCCTCCATTTTGTGATAATCCTATCATTCCGCCGCATCGACCTGGCTCACCTGCCTTTGCGGCACTAAATCAAATCCCCCGCCCCTGAGCCTGACATCAGCAGACGCGTACTGCCCATTTCAAGCACGTCTCGTGTCAACAATCGCTGCGCCTCAGCTATTGACGTGTTGCCATGGAAATGGCAGGACGCCTCTTTCCCCAATAAGTATAAACAGACCGTTTCACAACATACAGCAGCAGATTTTCGATTCCATTCCTCTCTCTGTGTTACTTTGAGTATTCTGTGACTCGTTTCAGTGCTCTGGTCAGCTACCTTCGCCGCTTGTAGCCCGTGTGAACACCTGTACCATCTCTGTAAATTATTTTACTATCTTTACCGCACAATGGCCACAATAATGCCGTATATGTACGAGCCCGAGTACACCGAGGAGGAACTACTGGAAAGGCAAGCACGCGAAAACGATGGGGATTCGGACGGCAGTTGGGAGGACCAGTCAACGGATGAAGAGCCTGGACCATGTCGCATGGACGGCGTCTCCACCTGGTGCACGTGCAATCGGTGCGAGCTAATGCCAACTGAGGAGGAGAACTGCTGCTGCCGTGAAAATTCCGGGTGCTTGGCCTACATTTCGGAAAGCGAGCAAAGTCTGCAGGAAGGCGAGCAAAGTCCGCAATGCATCACCGAGCTGCCAGAGTTCAGGGAAGCCTGCCTCTCACGGACAGTGTTGAGGATGATGATGGTGCTTATGCACGAACTTCGTGGCACTGTTCGTCCGCGTAATCCGAGTAACGAGTAAGTATACTCTGTTTGTGATGTCAGTGATGCCACCACTATTTCATGGTCGTCTCCCACATATAAAATTACATTTACATATCATTCGAACACATGTAAATTGGTTCCATATAGTGCATTTTCTAGATATAATTTTTTTCTAAGAAAAATGACATGTGTTACCTGAATCGACATTGATAAGAAAGTTTGGTCAGTTTAATACAGTTTGCATCTTTTTTTTTCACAGGTGGTACAGGCTGGTGGCCTATCGTTGCTTCACTTGGTGGCTTCACGGGAGGCTCGGACACCGCGTTCGGAGAGTAATACCTGCCTGTGCGGTACTTGCCATTAGACAACATTTCCCCAGTGACAGTGGACAATACCGCGGATTTTCCCTCGATGTGCTGCAACCTCAACTTTACAATGTGTAATGTTTATTATTTATGTTTAACTAAAATCTAAAATAAAGCCCAACATATATTTTAGCAATGGTTGTTTTGATTTTTTAAATGAATCTAGTGTGTCTCCGTTGAATAGCCTTCCAGTGCCTTGTCTTGTCACACCACATGTCTCCGGCCAGCATCCTCCCTCACGCTGGCCGCACACCTTCAATCCACATAACCGTTGAACCCATATATGCAGCAGTCATACATATATTATTTTGTGGGTTGGCATCAAGCGTTGGCAATAAAAAGCTGTTGGATTTTATTGATACAAAACATGGTTATAGGTAAATAATAAATATGGTTGATCATAATAAATCCTCTTTTTGGGCACCGGGTACAGAGATGACCCCCATAGATTCTCCTGGGAGGGTGAGGTATTTATAAACTCACCCCCCTGCCTTCCATGTAGTAGATCCTGCAGCCATCCTCTTACATTCAGTTAGATGGCCTCTCCTTGGTGAGGCCCTGCGGCAAACGGGTCTTGTCTGCACGACCACCGCCCCGATCCACCCCCCCGCCCTATCAAAGGCAGTTCGCACCGGGGTACTTGTGCTGGCAAGTGGAGCTGTCAGGGAGCGATAAAGGCCAAGAGGTGCCAAAGACCATGTACACTTCAAAGTGGTCTATAGAGCATGGGTTGTTGTTCCCATGTCTACCTCCAGACCCCGTGTCTCCTGCCAAGCATCCCCCCTCACGCTGGACGGCCCCCTGCAATCCACATAAGTGTGTCTCCATTCACGAGTCTTCCTGTGTCTTGTCTGCACGACCACCGCCCCGATCCACCCCCCCCGCCCTATCAAAGGCAGTTCGCACCGGGGTACTTGTGCTGGCAAGTGGAGCTGTCAGGGAGCGATAAAGGCCAAGAGGTGCCAAAGACCATGTACACTTCAAAGTGGTCTATAGAGCATGGGTTGTTGTTCCCATGTCTACCTCCAGACCCCGTGTCTCCTGCCAAGCATCCCCCCTCACGCTGGACGGCCCCCTGCAATCCACATAAGTGTGTCTCCATTCACGAGTCTTCCTGTGTCTTGTCTGCACGACCACCGCCCCGATCCACCCCCCGCCCTATCAAAGGCAGTTCGCACCGGGGTACTTGCGCTGCTGGCAAGTGGAGCTGTCAGGGAGCGATAAAGGCCAAGAGGTGCCAAAGACCATGTACACTTCAAAGTGGTCTATAGAGCATGGGTTTGTTGTTCCCATGTCTACCTCCAGACCCTGTGTCTCCTGCCAAGCATCCCCCCTCACGCTGGACGGCCCCCTGCAGACCGCATAATGCCACGACATATACACGTCATTCATTCACAAACACACCCCTGTTTCGAATTCTTTATAACCCACTTCATATTTCTAATGAGAACTTCTTTGCGCTTTGCTAGTCAACCCGTGAAGGTGCTGGTTATCTGCTCTTCGTCTCTGTGAACTTCCGTGACCACTTTGAGCAAACTCGTCAGTTTGCAACCTGTGAACTGCTCCCTGTTCTACGACAAGAAACTACTCTGATCCCTGCATCTAACTGTTTGTTCGTCAAGGTAAGTCCATGTACCATAATCATTTTGCGTCCAATTTTTTAATTTATATCTATTTGCTAGTAGTCATCAAATTGCATCCATGTTTTCTTTTCGTTCACGACAGTACATGCAAGGAACTAGTCACATGTTCTGAGTTTAGTCAAATTACTTTTTCTATTTTTTGAAAGTTATTGAAATACTTATCCACATGTGAATAACGTGTATAGTTCCAAGAACCAAAACGGACCTTGCATTGAACCTTTTATGTGTCATTTAATGTTTTAACACATTGGTATTCATAGAGAATTGTTGATCTTTACTTTTCAGAACTTTCCATAATGCCTGCCTGTTCCATTGGCGGTTGCCCTTCGAAGACCCATAACAAATCTGAAGATACTATAATGCATGTTTTCCCTAAGACAATAGATCAGATAAGAGAATGGGTCCGATATTGCGGATATCCAGCCTCTGAGCTAGAAAGTAGAGTCCTTGAAGTCTTTGCGGACAAGAGGGGTGATCGATACCGCATCTGCAGCAGGCACTTTAGCCCAGACATGTACTCCACATCATTGCTAATAAAGAAGAAAACACCGCGAGTGAGGCGAAAATTGCTCTCAACCGCTATTCCCACTCTATTCGTCCACATCCCTCCACTGGTGAGTCAAGTTTACGTATTTGTCTCTCGGCCTTGCGGTAGTGTGTAGCATTAGCTAACAATAATTTCCCCATTTATGTATCCACTCAATATGAAGGCGGAAGATTCTCCATCCGTGTCGTTATTGCAGTCATCAGCCACTTCAAGCGCCTATCGGGTAATCTTACTTAGCTATTCTGACACTGACTTGTTTTAGGCATGTAAATCAATAGTTTTAATTGATCGTGTAATCATTTTACCTAATGGTACCCCACAGTACTCGTCCTCTAGTCTTTGTTTTCAGTTATAATTATAGTTATCCAAAATAATGCAAGTACTGTCTTTCAGGGAGATGCTGAGGAGTCCAACGCATTGACGACAACCGTAGATGTCACTCAGATGCTCGAGGTACGTTTCCGGACAGTTCCATCGATGGAGATCATCAGATCTTGCATTCTTGTAGCGTGATTGTTACACACAATGTTTCTTTCGTTTTTAGCCATTGGTATGTCCTTCTGTCGTCGCCCTCCTATGTGTCTTCTTTTTTCAATATTGTGTTCATTACTAATGAAAGTCCTATGTTTCAGGGAGTCGATGGAGCATTAGTCCAAGAAGAAGGGGGAGCATGCAGTTACGGGTCGGCGCAACAGCTTGCAGAAGTGTGCACCGCAGTTACAGCGTCCCTTGATGTTCTTATGCATTTCGAGGTATGGATACTGACAGATCAATCATGCGAGATCAAATGACGTGATTACATCCGCTATACTTCCTTCTTTATTAACGCAAGTACTATGTTTCAGGGAGCTGACGGAGCTTCTTCAACAAGAACATCACCCCTAGTAGTTGATGCAGATCTCTGGGTGGTGACACTTCCAACGATGGAGCAAATCGAATCATATTTAGATATCCATTATTTATTTTAGACAACTGATCATTTGTGCAGGTCTATTTAGATGAGCCGTTGACGCCTGCAGAAAGTTTATGTTCTTTTAAACAAAATAGAAAACCATACTAATGCAATTACTGTGTTTCAGGGAGTTGCTGAAGCGTCATCTTCAATAATATCATCAATGGAAGTCTATGCGGAGCCCGAGGTATGGATCTTGACAGTTCAATCTAACTAGATCAACAATGCGTGAACTATTGTCGTTTGAATGTTCTACACAATGCGTTCATTCGTGTTTTGCTATTGAGATGTACGTATGGGTATTGGTCCCCAAGTACATTTTGTGTTTTCAATATTATTATACATACTAATGAAAGTTCTATGTTTCAGGGAGTCGATGGAGCCTCAGTGAGTGATGGATGTGCTTATCATGAAAATATAGTCGTTGCAGCGCGAGAGGAAGTGGAGACATGCACACACGAGTCGGAGCAACAGCGTCCAGATGTTGAATTTCTAGGCAAGAAAGTTTCAAAGAAAAGAAAGCAAAAGAAGGTTAGTGTCCTGTTCACTATATTATGTTGTCTTTCACTGTCAATAGTTCAATACTGTAAGTTGTGTTTAAACTGAACATCCCTTTTCTAATCTGTCCTCTAGTTGCGAGTGGGTGTAAGAACTAGATCTACACAGACAGTGAAGCGAACGAGAGATGTTGCTTGTCAAACCTTTTGGCAGGGACTTGAGACTGGAGATGCATCGTGCCAATGGGAAGAATATGAAGTGATTGACAACGGAGCTATACCACCACCAGCCATTGATAGTGAATGTCCTCCTGGTAGTTTGGATGCAGTCGGAGATCAATTCACAGAATCCACACCCGCAAAAAATAAGAGCGCGCGAAAGTTGAAGACATTGTTTTTTTCTCCCATCTCCGGACAAGGAACAGATGTTGCAATGGAAGAGAATGAAGTGGACGACAATGAAACACCATCAATATCACTCAGCATAGCGGAAGACGATATCAGAGATTGTACCTTTCATGCGAGTGACATGTCCTCAACGTTACAGGCCGAACCAGCTGGGATGCAGAGTGACAGTATAAGGAAAGAGGCCAAATTCATTGTATTCGATAGCTGTTTGATGGATATTATTATGATGATGAAATGTGGGCATTGGGTTGGTGGGGAAGTATGTGGGGAGCCATTGATTAATGTGACTCGTGCAATTCGAGGCACTAACCTTAAAATACATGCCACCTGTACACAATATCATCCGTTCGCATGGTCTGCACAACCCATGCTGGGGCAACTGCCAGCAGGCAATCTACTTTGTGCAGCGGCCGCACTTTTTAGTGGTTCAAGTTTTAAAAAGTTACAGTATTTCTTTCAGTTTGTGGGAATCCATTTCATTGCGAAAAGTCAGTTCTACAAATACCAAACCGATTATCTATTTCCAGCCATCAGCGAAGCTTGGAGAATGGAAAAAATGTCAATGGAAAGTACATTCGCGGGCAAACGCTTCAGGCTAGCCGGTGATGGACAGTGCGACAGCCCAGGATTTTCAGCCAAGTACTGCACCTACCACTTTCAGGACATGGAAAGTAAGAAAATTGTGAGTTCGGTGGTCGTGCAGGTGTCACAAAGTACATCCTCAGTGGCCATGGAGAAAGTTGGCTTTGTAGCATCATTGCAAGAACTACAATCGCGGGGAATGGTGATCGACCTGATAGCCACGGACAGACACGTTTCAATTGCCAAGACAATGAGAGAAGAGTACAAAAATATAAATCACCAATTTGACGTATGGCATCTTGCAAAAACAATCAATAAAAAATTGTCGGCTGCAGGAAAAAAAAAAGATATGCAAGGTATTTCACAGTGGTCCAAGTCAATCAGCAACCATCTTTGGTGGAGCTCAAAAACATGTGAAGGGTCGTTGGAAATTCTACTGGAAAAATGGCGGTCAGTAATGTTGCACTGTAGCAACGTACATCGATGGTCGACAAATGAGCATTTCCACAAATGTGAACATGGCCATTTGTCCACAGAGGAGGCACGGAAGAAGAAGTGGTTGATTCCTTCATCACCCACTCACAAGGCCATTGAAAAGATTGTATTTGATAAAACTATAACAAGAGATTTGAGGGGACTCACGGAATTCTGCCACACAGGAGATTTGGAGGTGTTCCACAATATGTGCCTAAAGTACAGGCCCAAAAGATTGCATTTTGGCATGGAAGGCATGATAAATCGGACTCTTCTAGCGGTCTTGGCACATAACCATAATGTTGGCCGTCAACAAAGTAGGACGACCGGAACTTTAGGGACGCTTCGCTACAATAAGGCCTTCACTAAAAGAAGTAAACAATGGGTGATCAAACCAGTGTTTGAGGATATGCAATATGAGTTTATTGAGAGACTTATCGTAGATGTCCTCGATAGGCACATACATGGAGTGGTGAACGAACCTATGCAGGGGACAACTGCATTGCCACCCAACATTGCCTCTGTTCCATGTCCACCTAAAGCAGAGCTCATTGAGAAATACACATCACGGTTTAAATGATTGTAATTTGATTGTCTGTTCTCTCGAGTCTCCTCGTGTTGCAGGCCCATTGCAATTAAACCAAACAGTAATATAAATCATTTTTACAAAAATTATAGAATGTTTCCGTATTACAAACACATGGCCGACCCATAGGGACAATAAAAAAAAAGGCACGCAGACAAGATGCCCTTACACTAACTGGAGCTAACTAGAAATGTGTGCTCGCTCAAAGTGAAGGTCAGCTGCTTTGATGTTTTGCTCGGGTGGCGGAACGGCCCACGACCCAGTATAAGGTTCTATTGTGATTTGACCTTGACAGGCCGGGACCATCCTGAAAGACTAAGAAAAGATAATGAATAAAATTTCAGAAACGAAACGATGAGCCACGTTCATTAGAAGAAGTAACGTCGGCAAAGAAGGAGTGGTGTTTCGGGTCTGCCCTACACAGAGACACAATGGAAAATGCAAATATAATGTAAGTAACTTTTGATGAGTTTATACCGCAATTTCATTACTATACAGTGGCTTTAAAGACGGGTTCAGTTGTACTTGTTCGTTCTATGTGGCATATTGTTTTCTACCGCGCACTATCTTGAGGAGAAACATCTGCTTTTACTGAAGCACCTCAAAACCTTCCTCTTTGCTTCTGCTTTCTCTCTCCCTCTCCCCTGCTACAACTGGTCCACTGTCTGCGACCTCGGTCCTGGGCCCTTCCACTCTCCACCTGCACTGCCTCCCTGTCAACCCCTGCACTGGGGGAATGTCTCAGTATCCTACAGCTCCCCCTTCCCAGCACTTGTTCTGCACTTACCTTGCACTTGCCATCAGCTGGCCCTATTTATTTATTATTTTATGCTACTTACCTTGTACTCCACTCCCCCCCCTCCCTGCCTCGCCACGCCTTTAAACACTTGTGTACACCCAGTAGCGCTGTCCTCGCTATGATTTTAATAAGGATCTGATGGTGAGACTAATTTCATTTTTTATGTTTTTAGGTACATCATTCACTACTGTCTGTGTCACGAGTACCGGACACCGGCGGACGGCTTCTACAGCCGCCAGTTGCTTCTCCGCGTGAACAACGTTACCACCCTGACCATTTTATGGGACGATCGCCAAGTACAAGTATGCCCTTACGCGGTACTAACGGTTAGATGCAACATACCTACCGTTGTGGTGGCCTAGTGCCTCGTTGTTGGAACAGCCATGCGATTATCAGTGCGACCGAAGAGCTTATTTTTATCGTAAACCAACACCCTGTGTACTGCACACGAACATCGCTTCCCTCAAGACGAACTAATTTGGATCGAGAGCAAAGAAAAATGCAAATCGCTGAATATTCTCTAAACATTTGATGTCCAATAAACGTACTTTGCCAAATGTACAATCTTGCCGTTTGCTTTTAAACCACGGTTTCACATTCCGAATTGTGGCGCTGTATTGTGAGATGCTCTAAGACCCTGTGTACAGCAAAGGACCATCGCGTTCCTCAATACGAACTTTTTGGAACATGAGCAAATAAAAATGCAAATCGCTAAATATTCTCTAAACATTTGATGTCAAATAAATGTACTTTACCACATTTACAATCTTGCGGTTTGATTTCAAAGTACAGTTTCATATTCCGAATTGTGGTGCGCTGTATTGTGAGCTGATCTGTGTTGATTTCCGGGGTCTGAGTGGAGTCGCTTAGAAGACGCCTGGGCGCGTTTGCCTACGCAGCTCAGTCACGTCACGGATAGAGGCGGGGAATATGAATGTTTTGATAAAGTCTGTTTCAGGGGCGGGGGATTTGATTTAGTGCCGCAAAGGCAGGTGAGCCAGGTCGATGCGGCGGAATGATAGGATTATCACAAAATGGAGGCTGATTTCGAGTGCGATAATGGGCGAAAAGTCGGGTAAGGTCCATAGGAAAGTTTCCTACGATCTACCGATTTATGCTTACAAACACATGGCCGACCCGTAGGGACAATAAAAAAAAAGTCCCGGAACTATCCTTTAATGATTTTAGTACTATATCTAGGGAACGCTTTGCATAGGTGAATTATTGGGGTATCTGAAATGGTGACAATTTATAAGCCGCGCGCAGCTTGGCAGTTACACAGAATAAACAATACAAATAGTGGTCAGCGTACCAATAATCAGAACATAAATATTCTTCACAATTCTCTCACTTTTCCCTTACTCACACTCTCCACTTCAAATATACACCACTTTTAAACCAGTTTTCATTGTCTTGGCCCCAATGTCCAAATCCGACCTCTGGTCACAAAAATAAAATCTGCACACAATCATGAAATGTTCTTACTTACCCCATTACCCTCTATCACACAATACTATTTGCTATGCTCACAACACACAAGGAAAAACACCTCTACAGGACCTACCTTACAACACAATGCCGGCAATGAACAATTTAATAGATTAAAACACAAAACAACACAATAAACTACAGCTGTCTTCCAGTTTTTCTTTTGCCCCGGGGTATCCTTATCTCTCGGTCTCTTTTACTCTACACTCAAAAGAAGGTTGGGCCCTCAGAGGCCCTACTGCACAGCCTTCCAAGACCTTGTCAAGGGATATCCTTTATCAACTTCACTGTTTCTCAAATATCATACAATACATTTCCCAACTCCACCCCCCACTCCCCAAACGTTAACATGCATATAGCATATGCACATCTGTGGATCTTTGAGGATTCTGGGCATTGCAGTCCCCTCAATCTGCCAGCTCCTCCTTTGCTTCCCCTGGGCGGTGGAAGACCAGTCAGGATTCCACTCCAAAGGCGATTCCTGCTGACCTCCTGTTATGTTCCGCACATAAAATACTGCCCTCCTGACCAATCCACTGTCCAAAAAGGAGGGGTGACGGGGGCCCCCCCAAAGTCCATCAAAAAATCAAAACTGTACTCTGCCACCAGATGAAATCAGAGGTTCAAAAACAGTACAGCCCTCTACCTGGTATTTGCCAATAAGGAGACAACGCAGAGTGGATGGTGGTATGCCAAATGCAAGGTAACCCAGCTTTATTGGAAGTATGCAAAAGCTGGGGCGAAAACAAGAACAGCCAAGCTCTCTCACTTTCTCAAATTCTTCTCTACGTGTAAATAGAAAATTGTTTATATTATGCAAATGAGTCATTCTGATGTCATCATAATCACTGAGCTATGTAAACCTACCTACTGCTCATTGGTCCAAATTGCTAAGCTACACATAGTATTAATATGTTGCACCCTACCGATTGGGTAACTCTCTTAGGTCCCACCCATATAACATGCCATAACATTTTACAACCTCATCATGCTTGAATAGTATTGGTAAGCTCTAAATTACTTCTGCCATGAAAAGGACATATGCCTATTGGTTAACATGCAGTCACACTCTCCATGAACTAGTGGCATGATGACGTGTATGTAGGTGGGAGGATGAGAGGACAAGCCTATCACCTTTGTTCTTAATTAAAACAGTCCATGTCATCCCTGCCATGATGTCTGCGTTTCAAGGACTTTGTCCTTGCCCAAATTCCAGTTTTCCAGCCCTCCCTTTCTTGCAACAGTAAACACGCCATTCTGTTCTTGACACATTTTGACTATTATTGTGAGGCATGCTACTTCCACCATGTTAAAATTTCGTTGTGGCAATTATGTTGTCTTTCTAGCCACACTTGCTCCTCCATCACGCCTAGCCAATCGATGAGACATAAATCTTTAAACTACTTATGAAATGTCTTAGTATGCTGTGTTGTCGTAACTGATTTATCTTAATGGTTTGACCGCTTGCTGCCAAAACAATGGCATCTTGTTCTATTCCGTAAAGGTTCTCTCCGGTGTCCTCAGCTTTAACATTCCTTTGTGGCAGAAATGTCCAGCCACTGTAGCATTTTTACTGAATTAAATGTATTGGTTTCAAATAGTGTGCTTAGCTGCGATGCCTCTTAAAGGTACAGGACGTTTATTCTCCACTGTGGTTGTGCAGTTTGAAATGGCAAACGCTGGTCACGTTTTTATCCTCTGCAGGACACATTTACAGATTCACTGGTGCATGCCTGTCACATTATTTCCTTTCCTATGGGTAGCGGCATCCTTATCCAACTACAATTTTCTGCCCTACTTATGCACACGCCTTCCTGTCACTGAATCTATTCTATTTTTAAACACACTAATTTTGCAAGCTAATGCCTGATCTGTTCCCCACTTGTGTAGTGTAAAATAACTATTATTTTTGCCAGCTGCATTTCCCGGAGCATTTAAAGAGCAGTTTCAAATGTGTCCTTTCTTATCTTATAATTTCATTTCTTGTAAGGGAAGCAGGGGGCAGAGCTTGAACATGCTCTCTAGTCAATAACTGCCACACTACAATATTACAGGCAGTCTGCTCCCGATTTGCACACTGACCCTACTCTTGGGGGGTGTTCCCTAGGATGGCACTCTTCCCAATGTCAGAGACCTAATATCACACTTATTGATGGTGGTAAGAAAAAACTGTGCATGCTTCTGGGGAAAAAAACAAAAAAGTCCCTTGTATATCATACTGGTGGATGAAAATATGGGGGATCATAGTCATGTAAAAGCTCACTGCACACGTCTGATCGAATGGTAAGATTCTCCCACACATGGGCCCCCTTCTTAGACTTTGGCCAAGGAAAAGAACACGTTTTTCCGGCCACAGATTATGAAACATCTATTCCAGGCTTAACCGTGGTAGCAGGGGAGTTAGATGGGTTGAATGTGGAAATGCTCTTGTGGGATGAGAGAATGGGGGCCTTGACAGTTGGCGCTTAGACAAGTCATAATTACTTGGAGCTCACAATGTCGACATTGCTTTTATTTGTTTGACCAAATATTTTATTTATTATTTTTTTGTTATGTTGGGGGCTAAGGGGTCCAATTAAGAAACTGTAAAAATAAAATTTCGATGTTTCCTCAACTTTGCTTACATTGTTATGGCAGTGGTATAATAGGTTCATCAAGAATTCTATTAAAAAAAAAGACAACTTGAGGAAATAAAATAAAAGCAACGTTCAATACCTTTTAGTGTAGTAATTGGAAGAATTATGCAGAGATGGAACAGTGCATTAAGCTTTCAAAAGCCCCATAGACGAATTCATTTAACAATGCAGACTGAAATGATTATCAAATTAATGGTTGAAAGAAAGGTATGCATGGAACGCAGATCTGATGTGGCTGTTCTATCTAAAAGGACCATAAATACCTGGTAAAAGAAAAGAACAGTTTTCACTGAAAGTCTACATTTGTAGTTGAGAGTTGAATTTTAAGAAAGACTAAGCCTACTTTCCAAGTGTTTGCTGAATGCAATAGGTGCTCAAAATCATGCATGAGTCTTAAAGTGGGCTCAGTAATTTCTCAAATTACAGATGGCCTTTTAAAAACAAACTGAAGTGTAAGATTAAAATGACAATTTGCTGTGCATTGCATATTCCTCACACTGTCTAAAAGTGTGTTTTACAGCCACGCTGTAGTATCGGGATTCTATAGCGATTCCAATACAGCTAAGGTTTAAAACAATGTGAAACTGGGAAATATGCTGGTGCAGTCTCCAATGTTACCTCGGTATGCCTCAATCTTCACAATGGCTTCATCTGTGTCAGGGTCTTCAACCAGTAGGTTGTGAGCCACTGGTAGCTCGCCTGAGGCTTCCTAGTAGCTCCTTGCATCCGACACCAAAATGAGCACTGTTTATTTTGATGTCTGAAGTGTCTTTCGAGACCTCTGCAATTCACTCGCCCTCTCTATAGTCTCCTCTGGTCCGACTCACTTCACTGGTCACACACTTGATGTCTTGATCTCCTCTGGCCTCCCCCCTCTCTATTCCCCTCACCACTCCTCTCTCCTGGAGTGATCACTGCCTCCTCACCTCTCATCTTTCTATCTCCTCCCCTCAAGCCAAGCCTACCTTTGACTGCCACCCACCTTCTCAGACATCCGACCCATGAAGCGTGTGTCAGTCGAGGCTTTCGCCGCCACCTTCTCCCCCCTCCTCCATCCGAGGCTGACTCACACCCTGACACAGCTCTGTCCCTGCTCCACTCCTCTATTTCTGCTTCTCTTGATGCTTTTGCCCTTGTTATGAGGATCCGCTTGAAGTCCAAACCGAAGTGCAATTCTTGGTATGACTGTGACTTAGCTACACTTAAACGGAAGTCCACTGAACTCTTTAAAATCTGTAAGGAGCTGGCCAATCCTGCTGCAGTCTCTACCCCTCCTCTCGCCTCCCAGGCTCTTTGCAATGCCCTTGCCGCTCACTTTATCTCTAAAGCCCAAGACATCTTGTCCACCCTCTCCTCCGCACCACCTCCTTCTCTTCCTACTGTTATGCTTGAGCTAAAACATGGCGCTGGTGCGCAGTGTATTCTGGGAGCACTCAGAGCCAAAATGGATATTACTTCATGCCGCAGTGAAAAGCTGTACTCATTTCGCTGAGAGCTGAATTTACTTTGCTGAAGAAAACATGCTTTCCAAAACTGGTATGTAGTCAAGGACATTCTGCTGGGAAAGCTGGCTTTGTTATGTCTTGTTATGAGTTATGGGACTGTTTTCCGTGGCACTTGTTCTTAGAGGATGGAAGCGCTTTGCTCCTCGAGGTTACTGTCGGTTGACCCAGCTGGCAACCAACGGTTGCCCATCAATTCGTAAGTGCATTTGCCAGAAGGTTCGAGAAATTACCACCCCTTTTTGAGGAGTGCATATATGCGGAACCCCTCAAAGGTCAGACGGGACAAGTACAAAGACTTCAGTCGGAGGGGGGACGCTTCTGTCCGGCATACCTGTGGGCTGTTGTGCTCTCGGCCTGGCTGTTATCGGGGTCTTCCAGCCGCTTCTGGCGAGATGAGGGATTCAGTTATGCCCACGGTGATGTATTTTCTTTTAAATTCTGTCTTTTCTGTGATTTATGTCTGTTATCACTTGTGCCTTCCAAGCTTTGAATAAATAGCCGTATAAGTGCTCATTATTTTCTAAGCGTGTGTGTGGTTGTGAGTCATTGCGTCATCTACCTGCATTTAAAGTATTGGCTCTGTAATTGCGCTGGTGATTAATGACTGTCTGTGCACTTTGGGCAAGCAATACATTTTGGCGCTGTAAGCATGATATTTGTGATGAATTGTTCCAAATATTAAAGAATCTGTTTGAACGCAGATAGGCTTTGTTTACATTGCGAGCGAAAGTAATTTGGCAGCGAGTGTTGAACTGTGTTAATCTGTTTTTTTTTGGTGTGTGCGTGCCTGCGTGAGTGACTGCAGTGTGGAAAGGAAAAAAATAAATAGATATAAAGAGGTTTTGTACAGTATTGCAATGATGAATAGTTTGTTCAGGAAAAAGAGTGTTCCTGCTGGCGGTGAATGTTCTGATGTTATCATTCCAGGCTGGGCTAAGAGCCCATATGATAAATTGGCCCAGGTGTAGGCATGCGGCGCAGGGCTAAGTGAAACATGAGATCAGGGATTGGGCGATGCTGATCCGTCTGATGTAATGTTGTGTTTACAACAAGTTTCAGTGGAAAGGGGAAGAGAATGCGCTGCGCTCGGTAGGCGGCATTGGGTCCTCCTGCATGCCTATAGGAAAATACATCAAAGGAATCTGGAAATGAAAAATGAGATTTTGCGATTAGAAAGAGAGCTGGCTGCAGAAAGGCAGACTTCATTAATGCAGCAGATTCAAATGAAACTTTTTAAAGATAAGGCTGACACATACCAGGCTGTGGCCGAGAGGGCAGCAGTCAGAGTAACCCGATATAAGTATAGGAAAAGACGGGGAGGGGTCAACCAAAGAAAGGTGGCAGCTGTAATCGCTACCGCCAGGGTGGACTGGGATCCGGATAATTGGGATGGTGACATTTTTGACTCAACCAGTCCAGAGAGTAGCTCAGCAAATGAGTCAGACCCCAAAATGGAAATTAAGCAGAAGACAGTGGTTGCTAAGCCAGGCAGAAGACAGCGAGCCAGGCCCCACCCGCAGAATCCTGCAGGCGGGGTTGTGGATTTAACGACGCTGGAGGATTACACCCAGCAGGAGGTTGGGGAAATTATTACCTGTTTGAGGCAAAAATCAGGGGAACTTTTATTGACATGGATGGTGCGGTTGCTAGAAGGGGGCGCTGCGGATTTGTTGGTAGATTCCACGGACTCACCGCGTTTTCTACCCTTGTCAACTGACACCAATGTACACGGGTCTTAAGGGCAGGGCCGCCCCCTGATGAGAATGGTCATGATTCACAGGTGTCTTTGTTGCACCTAGCAGCCCAAGCATGTAACCGTAAATACCCTATTACCACAGATTGGCCTAGCGAGGAAACAAAGTGCTATACTTTGAAAGAGGCAATTAAAAAGGTCAGTGAGCATGCTATGAAAGAGGCAATTTACGTAGATGCTCCAGGACACATGGGGGCCGTGCCGCTCTCAGTTTCAACTAGAAACATGGTGATTAGAACTGCACCACCCTCATACAAAAGTGTCATTATGACTTTGCTCGTAGGTATGACGGGCAAACCCACTGATGAGGTAGTGGATGCCATTCGGCAACTGGTAGATTTAGGGGAGAGGGAAAAGAGTGATGACACGCCACGGGAGACAGAGGGGCCTAGTGAGAGAAGAACTGAAGGCAGGAGGCAAGATAGTAGAGACTCCAGAGTGTCCAGAAAGGACATGTTTTTGGCTTTGTTAAAAGATGGTGTGCCACAAGAAGAAATTGATGGCATTGAAACTAGGGTAATGTATGAATTATACAAAAAGAGAGGGCTTGTAGCCAAAGAGTGCTATAAACAGGTTAAGAAACAGGTACTGACCAAGCCAGAGGGGGACACCTCACCTTCCGCTCCTCCTGAGGAAGAACAAGAAGAAGGGTCTATGGGGACACCTTCCCCGTACCAGCCAACATATGCTGATTTGAGGAAGGTGGTGAGTGCAATGCTAGAGGCAGAGTCAAGTCACACTCATTCAAAATTTGACTAGGGTTATGGCCAAGCTCCGACAGTGTCTGCTCGCATAAAAGTTGATAGGCGGCCCCATGTTGATGTTAGGATTTTTTGGGGGCCAGGAAATACGCAAGGGGTGCGAGCATTGATTGACACCGGGGCGGAGGCCTCTCTGATTCATGGCGATCCAGCACGATTCAAAGGCAGACAATTTACTATTACAGGTCTCGGGGGAAAGGAGACCCCCGCAGTACAAACGGAAGTGGAGATTAAAATAGGCAATTTGAATAGGCAGAAATACCAAGTGTTGAATTGTCCCGAAACCTGAGTACATAATTGGCTTTGACATTCTGGAAGGGTTGACTTTGGGACTGGGAGGTAAAATGTACCAGTTTGGGGTGAGTGCATTGATCTGCACACCCATTACCATAGGCAAATTGAAGATGCCCCAGTACAAGTGCCTGTGGCAACCAAGCGGGTAGCAATGAAGCAATTCCGCATTCCTGGGTGGCACAAGGACATTTTAGACACCATCAAAGGGTATGTGGAGGTGGGTGTGTTACGCCCTATCACACCGCATGGAACAATCCTCTCTGGCCTATTAAAAAGGGGGATGGGTCTTGGAGGATGACGGTGGATTACCGTGAGTTGAATAAACACACTTCTCTCTTAGTGCCCGTGGTCCCAGATGCCATTACCTTGATTGAGAATGTCCAAAAGTTTGAGGGGACTTGGTATGCAGTGGTAGATTTAGCCAATGCATTTTTCTCTGTGCCAATTGCTGAAGAGTGCCAAGAGCAGTTTGCATTTTCTTGGAGCGGGCGTCAGTACACCTTTATAAGGGTTCGTATGGGGTATATACATAGCCCGACTATCTGTCACTGGCTGGTAGCAGAGCACTTAGACAGGATACCGTGTAAACCTGACATACAAATCTCTCACTACATTGATGATATTTTGATTCAGGGCAAGGATGAGCGCAGTGTACAAAACCAGTTAGAAGTCATTATGGAAGGATTGAAGAAGGAAGGGTGGGAGATTAAACCGAATAAAATTTAAGGCCCAGCTGAAACAGTGATATTCCTAGGGATTCAGTGGCATAATGGGCATCGAGAAATGGTGCCAAAGGCCCAACAGAAAATACTTGAGTTCACCACTCCAATGAACAAAAAGCAAGCTCTGAAGTTTATAGGGCTGTTTGGGTTTTGGAGACAGCACATTCCCCATTTAGGGCAGATACTGGCCCCCCTCTACAAAGTGACACGAAAGAAATATGAGTTTCAGTGGGGGGAAGAGCAGCAGAAAGCATTTTATTTAGCAAAAGACACCGTGCAGCAGGTGCTTGATCTATGGCCATTGAAGGAAGGCGAAGTGGAATTGAATGTGTCTGTACAAGACAATTATGCTAACTGGAGTGTGTGGCAGAAACAGGACAGGAAACGTGTGCCATTGGGGTTCTGGAGTCGTAAATTACCCAATGCTGGTAACTCATACACTCCGCTTGAGAAGCAGTTGCTGGCATGTTATTGGGCCCTTGTTGATACCGAGCAAATGACGGTGGGCCATGATGTATTGATGAGGCCAGAAATACCGATTATGCAATGGGTACTGAGCTCTCCTAAAACATATAGAATAGGACATGCTCAAGAAGCCAAAATGGTACATTCAAGACAGAGCCAAATCAGGGAAGGATGGAGTTGCGAAATTACATGAGCAAGTAGCCAACATACCGCCCTCAGATTACATACCACCGGAAGTGCCTGAAAAACGCGAGTCTACCGTGAAATGGGGAGTACCTTATGGTGATTTGACCGTGGAGCAGACAGAGCATGCCTGGTTCACGGATGGCTCAGCCCGATATGTGGGAACTGAGTGATACTGGAAAGCAGTGTCGTACAATCCCAAAACAAAAAAGATTTTGACAATGTCAGGGAAAGGGAAGAGCAGTCAGTTTGCAGAGCTTTACGCAGTTTACCAGGCATTGAAACAAGAGACCCCTGGTCGATGTCATTTGTACACGGATAAATGGTCAGTGGCGAATGGGTTGGCAGTGTGGTTGCCAACCTGGCAAAAGAATGGGTGGAATATTCATTCAAAAGAGTTGTGGGGAAAAGAACTGTGGCAAGATATTGCAGAGATGTTATCACAAAGTGAAGTCACTGTGTATCATGTGGACGCACATTGTGGTACAGACTCATAAGAACGTTGGTTTAATTCTGTTGCAGATGAACACACCAAGATTTCATCTGTGGATGCGGAGGCTCAGGAAGACGATTTGGAGGGTTTGGCCAAATGGGCTCACCAGAAATGTGGGCACCTTGGAGAAAAGGCTACTATCAGGTGGGCACAAGCTCGAGGAAATCAGTATTCCTTTAGAGGTAGTGAAAACAATCATTTTGCAATGTCCAGTGTTCCAACACCAACAGCATAGGCCTATCCATCAGATTGTTCGGGGTACATTGCCAAGAGGAAAACTACTAGGTCACATTTGGCAGATTGATTATATCGGTCCCCTGCCAATCAGTAAAGGTTGTCAGTATGCATGCACTATTGTGGATACATACACAGGATGGTTTTGCCGTGCAAGCGTGCCACACAACTGAACACCATTAGGTTGTTAGATCAGATCATATTGCATTACGGAGTGCCTTTGCAGATTCAAAGTGACAATGGGTCACACTTCAAAGGCACATTGATACAGGAATATTGTCAGGAAAAGAGCATGTGCCTTATTACCCTGCCGCTTCAGGGCTGATTGAACGAATGAATGGGTTGTTGAAAGAACAGCTGCGCAAATCTGGAGATGGCAATTTGGCAGGCTGGTGTGATCGTGTGTTTGATGCGGTGCAAGTGCTAAACAATAGGCCTGTGAATGAGCATGAAACGCCTTTGATGCTGCTAATGACTCCTGCTTTACAGATTCAACCCAATTCAGTCAGAGAAACTCTATTGTACTGGGAAATTACCCCGGGTTCTTTAGCTCCCTATTGGGCGACTCCAGAGTCAGCAGGGGTAGACTTGCATTCCCATGAGCAAATCAGATTAGACCCAAGAGGGATGGTTGTAATTGAAACAGGGATTGGAGTACAAATTCCCCCCGAGCATATGGGATGGATTGCCCCTAGATCTGGCCTAGCATTGAAGGGAGTTCAAGTGTTGGGAGGGGTAATTGATGCCGATTACCAAGGCGAGATCAAAGTCATCCTGATGAATAGTGGGGACCAATTGTTACCAATCCACAAGGTTGATCGGGTGGCCCAACTGATTATTATCCCCGTTAAGTTGTCCATGATTAAGAAGGGGGAACCTCCTACACTGATAACTACCCGTGGAGATCGTGGTTTTGGCTCTTCAGACAGTATGGTACCGGGTGCAAAGGTGTGGGTAGAAAGGCCAAGTGGCCCACCAGTGCCTGCAGATGTCATTGCATCAGGCAAAGACCAAGTAGTTTTAGTAATGGAGCCCGGTAGAAGGAAATGGCAATATGTGCCCGCAGACAAATGTTACCTGAGAGAGTGATGTACAACACTGATATCTCTTTTCTGGGTTTGCCTTGTAGATCCTGTGTCTGGCTGGTGTAATTGTGGTACTAAATGGACTCAGTTCGGGAGAGTTAAACGGCATGCTGCTACCAATGAAAAATTTCACATATGTGCCAGCGATCAAGGAGAAACTGATAATGATGAGTAATGATGTCCAAAAGCAGCCCTATGCCGATGCTGAAAAGCCAGCCAGACCGAAGTCATGGATTCATGAAATGCGGCAAACACGTCAGGCGCAAGTGAAAACAACGTTGATGCCAGTTATGCAAGAGGCATCTTCAAGACGGCGAAAACATGCTCCCATGATCACCCAAACAGAGAATATGTGGACATACCTGGCACAACAGGTGCTCAACATAACCACTTTTGCCTTACTGACGTGCCCAATGCTGAAGCCTTACTGACTACGTGCTTAGTAGCAGTTCCGACGCCAGTTCCGGTTCTAAAGCATATTTTCGGCGTCACGCACAATGATTCTTTGGTTCAGGATTCCGATATCAAGCAATCCTTTTCCGTCTATGAGTACTGCAGGTTTTGCCAGGAAACAGATCGCAAATGGAGAAATTTGACACGTATTATAACCTATAATATAACTCAAGGTGATGTGTGTTACCTTATGACATGCAATGCAAAAGAAATTGGGAAAATGCCAACAGCTCAATTTAACCAAACAGCAAAATCACACTTTGTTCGAGAAACAATTGTGTTCGCGAGTTCCACGCACATGTACCAGTGTGAATAACACTGTCTTGTAATCATACAGTGATAGCTGCAGGTCATTTGAATCATGTGAAACTTACAACAGGATGGCTCTTTTCATGTGGCAACATCACATACACTTATATTCCAGCTAACATTTCCGGAAGTCCATGTGCCTTAACTCGATTAGGACGAATGATGTTCCCTTTACACCCAGCGATATCTCAAAGCAAAAGGTCAACTTTTGAGTCTGTGGGTCTATCCCCCGATTGTGATTCACATGTGCATTTGCTATCAGAAGCTGAGGTTCTAGCATTAACCCTTTCATTAGTGGGAGTTTGGGGTTTCGCTGCTGGGGGGTTAAAAATCTTTGATCAAATTAGCATGTTTAGTAGTCAAAGGACTCAATCATACTTCTCAGGCATTAGAAGAGTTACTCCTTGATAGCAAAGTTATTAGAAAAGCAACTTTGCAAAACAGGGCTGCTGTTGATTATCTATTGCTAAAGCATAATTTAGGATGTAACGCATTTGAAGGTGTGTGTTGTTTTAATCTAAGTGACCATTCACGATCCATTGAAAGTCATATTCGAGGTTGGAGGGATCTCATTTCTCAAGTGTCCCAAGATCATAATGGGAATTGGTGGGATTAGTTATTTTCATGGATTCCTGATATTGGGGGTACACTGCGTTACGCTTTTGCTTGTATTTGCATTATATTAGCTATCATAATAGCTTGTTGTTGTTGTATTCAATGCATTCCCAACTTAGTTTTAATATTTCGTGGGTTTCAGAGACCGGCTCCTCTTCCACTGGGCTATGAAAGATAAATATCCAAGGGTGGAATTGTTATGCTTGAGCTAAAACATGGCGCTGGTGTGCAGTGTATTCTGGGAGTACTCAGAGCCATAATGGATATTTACTTCATGCTGCAGTGAAAAGCTGTACTCATTTCGCTGAGAGCTGAATTTACTTTGCTGAAGAAAACATGCTTTCCAAACCTGGTATGCAGTCAAGGACATTCTGCTGGGAAAGCTGGCTTTGTTATGTCTTGTAATGAGTTATGGGACTGTTTTCCGTGGCGCTTGTTCTTCGAGGAGGGAAGCGCTTTGCTCCTTGACATTACTGTCGGTTGACCCAGCTGGCAACCAACGGTTGCCCATCAATGCGCAAGTGCATTTGCCAGAAGGTAAGAGAAATGACCACCCCTTTTTGAGGAGTGCATATATGCGGAACCCCTCAACGGTCAGACGGGACAAGTACAAAGACCTCAGTCGGAGGGGGCACGCTTCCGCCTGGCATACCTGTGGGCTGTTGTGCTCTCGGCCTGGCTGTTATCGGGGTCTTGCAGCCGCTTCTAGCGAGATGAGGGATTCAGTTACGCCCACGTCTTTTCTGTGATTTATATCTGTGTTATAACTTGTTGCTTCCAAGCTTTGAATAAATAGCCGTATAAGTGCTCATTACTTTCTAAGTGTGTGTGTGGTTGTGAGTCATTGTGTCATCTACCGGCGTTTAAAGTATTGGCTCCGTAATTGCGCAGGTGATTAATGACTGTCCGTGCACTTTGGGCGAGCAATACACCTACTGACCCTCCTTCAGCTACCCCCCCGACCTCCACCCTCCTTTCTCCCCTGATGAGGTCACTAGACAAGTCCGATCTATGAAAGCCTCATCAAAACATGTCCACCCATGTTCCTCTATAACCATTAAGGACGCACATCGATACCCTTGCTCCGGCCCTTGCCGATTTCTGCAACCTCTCCTTTGCCTCTGGATCTTTCCCCTCCCCTCTGTAGCACTCCCTTGAGCATCCTCTCCTTAAGAAACTCACAGCTGATCCTTCTTGTCTGACTAACTATTGTCTAATTTCCATTACTCCCTTTTTGGGTAAACTCCTGGAAAAGCTGGCCATCTCTCAGCTTAACCTTCATGCCGATTCTATTGGGTCTCTCCGTGATCACCAATCTGGCTTCAGAGCTGCCAGAAGCATGGCAACTGCTCTCCTGAACATCCGTGAAGATCTGCTCTCCAACCTTGATTCTAACATTCTCTCTGTCCTTATCCTACTTGATCTCTCCTCTGCTTTCGACATGGTCAACCATACCACCCTGCTCAATCGTCTCCATGACAACCTGGGTATCACCAATCAGGCTCTGGCCCGATTAACCTCATTCCTCTCCGATCGACCCTCCCAGGTACTACTTGGGTCCTTCCTAGCTTCGATCTCCCTTTCTACCTGTGGTGTTCCCCAGGGGTCTAACCTCTCGCCCTGGCTTTTCAACCAATACCTAGCAACTCTCGCCTACTGCATTTCCATTTTCTACTCTAATTTCCAGTGCTATGCTGATGACACCCAACTCATTTTCAGGCTTCCTTCAGCCACCTCCTATACCTCCCTCATATCCGATTGTCTAAATGCCATTCAAAATTGGTGTGCCGCCAACAACCTTTGTCTAAAGGCCAACACGACTGATATCCTCCACATTGGTACACCTACACTTTCCTTTCCCCTCACTCTCTGGCTGGCCTCCCTTGGGCCTCCTCCTACCCCTACCTGCGAGGCCAAGAACCTTAGGGTCATCTTTGACTCCACACTTTCCTTCTCTGCACACATCTCTAAAAAGTCAAACTTCTTACTGCACCTCCTCAGAGGTACTCTGCCTTTCCTCTCCTTCCCTCAGAAGCTTACTGTCTCCCAAGCTCTGGTTCTCTCTAGGTTGGACTACTGTAACAGCCTCTTTCTAAATCTACCTGCCTCCACTCTCTGCCCTTTGCAACTAATCCAGAACAAGACTTGTCCTTGGCCTCAAGCCCTGGGATCGTATCTCTCCAGCTCTGAAATCCCTTCATTGGCTCCCAGTGGATGCAAGGATTACATTTAAAACCCTCTGCATTGTCCACAAGGTTTTCTGGGTCTGGGTCCAAAATACCTTCAACGATCCCTCTGTAAATACCTCCCCTATCGAGCCCTTCAGTCCTCTACTTCCAACTCCCTCAGGGTCAGTTGTTTTTCAAAGAAACGAGCAAGGGGTAGATCTCCGTCTTTGGCCTGTGCCTTCCTTTGGAACAGCCTCCCTGCCATCTTGAAACTGGAGAACCATCTCAGTTTCCGGAAGCACCTCAAGACCTTCCTCTTCGCTTCTGCCTTTGCCCCTCTTCTCCCCTGCCGATCTGTTTTCTCTCTTGGCACCGTGCACCTGGCCACCCTCTGTTCTTCAGGCTCAGGTACCTGCTCACCCTGCCACCCTCCTGCACTGCCTCCAGGCTACCCCTTGAACTGGGGTCTCTATCTGTACCCATACAGTCCCCCACCCACTTCTCTTCTGCACCTAAACCCCATCTGCTTTACCTAGCACTTGTCACTTGCTGGCTGCACTACACCTTTACTTATTTCACTTATTTATTTTATTATTTCCTCTCCTCTTTTCTGCACTTTTCACCTCTCCCTCCTTCCATGCACTTTCCCACGCACTTGCGCGTTCTCAATGTCACTGGGCCAAGTAAGATTGTTGTTTTTGTTGTTCCCTGTTCTCCTCCCTTTGCCTGGTCGCGCTCGGAACACTTGTGTACGAGCACGATATAAATAAAATATCATTTCATTTCTTTTCCTTCAAAGCAACCGCCAAAAGCTGTGTGCATTGCGAGAGGGGATGGGAAATGTTTTTTGTGACCAATGTCGCCAAGAGGTGCAAATGATGGCAGATTAGAAAGGGATGGGTGCATACATCTGCATGCCATGTGAAACAAAGCTGGGGGCTGGTGATCATTTTCAGTCTCCCTATATTTAGATTTATTTTAGTTAGCATTACTTTGCATGCTGGTAATTGTAGGCTTTCAATCAGAATGGGGAAACTAAAGCTACAGCTTTAGTTTAATAATAATGTTTTGTTCAGCGTTTGTGTTTGGGTAGGAATAAGAATCAGTGCGAGTCCCAGCTTGCAAGAAAAAGGTAATCCAGTGGTACGTGTTGCTGTTTATGATAAAACTGAATTCATGCTTTCTATTTTAAGATATGCTGTACTTTGTTTTAAGACAGTAATACCCCACTTGTAAAGGTTAAGATGAAATTTGCTGTGATATGGAGGAGCCCACCTCTGTGTGTGTCCCAATACAGGAATACAAGTGGTAACAAAAGCAATTTTACATTTAATCAAATGTGGGCCACTACTAGCATACACTGCATTCTGGTGCTTGCTGCTTGCCCACTTGCATGTATAAAACTAAAAACAGGAATGTAAAACACCATGTGCTATCAATGCCAGAACTTTAATAATTTCCGAGTTCTGTTTCAGCCGTTTTTTACGAAACAAGAGTACAAAACAAGTAATTAGGTGAGAAAAGTGAGCAGTGGTTAGCATGTATTTATTTTAATAAGTATAGGAGTAATATAGCTTAAACCTAGTACTAAGTAACAGAGCACTGCACAAAACCGGTTTGTGAATACAGGGAGAGAAACTTTACGAGAGCCAGGGAACAGTTAATAGGGTTGATCCCCCTTGGCTATGCACACAAACCAGGAGACCTGCAGAGATCTGTGAGGAACATGTATGCATATGTTCAAATTCAATTTATGAGTAGTTATTGCTAAATATTGGGCAAAACATACAATTAATTCTCCAATACATGGAAAATTTCAATACATGCCTGGTCATCAACAGTACGCGGGATATGCCGGCACTGTAAAACACATGTGGATGCCATTGCAAACAATATCTCATAATTGTCATTTTAAACCATTTTTGTAATGCTGGAGCTCGCAACAGGTCTGAGAAAGCTGTACATGCAAGCCAGGCATGGCCCATTGGTCATGCACCAGATACTCTGATACTGCCTCCTTCATAGAAGGGCAGACAGGTAGCAGGTCGCCACCCATTAGAAATAAGTTGCCCCTCGCTACAACCCTACGATTTGCACTTTTTATATATATATATATATATATATATATATATATATATATATATATATATATATACCTTGATCAGTTTGTTTCCACATGTTCATTTCTTCAATATTGCCAATTATTTTGACATGCAGACGTTTAAGGTTAGTCAGCAAAGTAGGCTTTGGCTGTACCTTTCCATCTAGCCTGCCACTACATTGTGTTTAGTTGTCTTTAGCAGAATGCATTTTAGCACGACTATCAACATACGCCCCACTGCTGTTATTACAATTAATATTGGTAACTATGGACCAATTTAAACATGTACCCTGCCCTACTCTCCATAGAAACTCTAGGCTTCGCGCTAGACTCTCCACCCGCTACGAACCGCAGGTACCCAGTAACGCCTACTTGAACCGTCGCACCATTCCCAAAAACCAGACCAGGAACGCAACGCTTCCTAACCCACAACTACCTGCTAGTACCATAACGAAAGAACCGATCCTGGTTACCTCTGACACCAACTGCCTTCCTAAAACAACCTCCATAACAAGAGCATTGATCAATGCTAGATCAGCCGTGGCCCACGCCACGGAAAAAGCCGATCTCCTCACATTAGATAACCTCGACCTCCTAGCAGTCACAGAAACCTGGCTACATGACGCAGCAGGTCCAGCCATCTCTCTAGCAATACCCCAAGAATACCAACTACTAAGACTAGACCACCAGAGTGCCAGAGGTTGTGGCTTAGCCATCATCTCCAAATCCAACCTGAATGCAAGATTAACAACACTGCCCACCCTAAAATCCTGCAAACCCCTGACCCCTAAATTACTGATATCCCCATGCCAAACCCCAACTATCTATCTCATTTACAGGCCACCAGGGCCGTTAGGCCTATTCGAAGAGGAATTATCCAGCCTCTTAGCGAGCAACACAAAAAAGTAATCCCAGACAATGATCCTTGGTGATCTTAACCTAGGTCTTAACGACCCAGATGACAAACAAGCGCAAGTTATTGTCACGATGCTTGAGGGACATGGCCTCACCCAAAAAGTTCTCATCCCCACCCATGACAAAGGGAGAATATTAGACTGGGCAGCCACCACCAACTGCACTACTACTATCACCAAAATTACACCCCAGCTGTGGACTGACCACTTCCTCATTAATTTCTACCTAACATATGATATGGGGCCTCATTACGACCCTGGCGGAGAACCATGGTGCAATTTGCACCATGGTCCATGGCGCAAAGCTGCCAACTCCGCCATGGGGGTTGGCGGACTTACCGCCCCATTCCGACCTTGGCGGGGCGGTAAGTCCCCAATCCCCATTTACCCTTCCCCATTCCTATTTTTGCCCCATAGGGTATAATGGGAGTGGGGAAGGCGTTAATTACGCCACCGTAAATTACGGTGGCGTAATTAACGACAAGTCCCGTAGCGCCATGGATTTTTCCGCCTGCAAAAAGCAGGCGTAAAAATCACCATGGCGCTACGGGAACTCGTAGTCGGGCGGAAAGGTACGCCATGGGTTACGCCGGCGTAAACCCCTTTCCGCCAGGGTCGTAATGAGGGCCATGATATATGATATGATATGATATGGCATTTGTAACGTGCCTATACACAGGTGTTTCAAGGCGCGACGAGGCAGGGAGGGGAGGAACAAGGGGAGACAGACAACGATCCTACTAGGCCAGGTGTCATTCAGATCGCGCAAGTGCAGGGGTGGGGGAGGGGGAAAAGTGCAAGGGGAAGGGGAGGGGGGAAGTGCAGTACAAGGTAAGTGGCGTAAAGTAATAAATAAATAGGGCCAGCTGGTGGCAAGTGCAAGGTAAGTGCAGAACAAGTGCTGGGAAAGGGGGGGGGGCTGTAGGGATACAGAGACAGTCCCGCAGTGCAGAGGGGTTCCAGTGCATCAGTGCAAGTGGAGAGTGGCTGGGCCCAGGACCGAGGCCGTTAAGAGTGGTCCAGTTGCAGAATCAGTGCAGTTTCAGTGAAACATGCAACAAGATGCTCAGAATTGAAAATATAATGGCACCATCGGTCCCCACTAGATCCAGAAAAAACATCACACCTGACAATATCTTACCCTTGCTCCTCCCTACTATCAATGCCCTGCCAACTGATTCTGACCCAGACACCATGGTCAAAATATACGACACCATGGCCATAGCCATGGACACCGTTACCCCACTGAGGAACTGCAAAAGTAAACAACAATCCCACCTCAATACCTGGTTCACCCCACCTAAAAGAACTGAGACTGGAAAAAAGGAAGCTTGAAACTGTATGGCGACACACTCCTACATCTGAAAACAAACTTAAACTCAAACTATGCGCTACTAACTACAAGAAAGCTATCATCCAAGCTAAAAAAGACGTCTGCAATGATAGAATCTCCAACGCATGCTCCAATACAAAGGAATTATTTCCAATCCTGCGAGAACTTGAATCTCCCATACCACCACCCGATAACGTACCCAAAGAAAAGCAATGGTGTACCAATATCCAAAATGCCCTCGCAAACAAAGTGAAAACACGACAATCTAAAATTACTATAAAAAAAAGCCTTGCTCCCTCTCAGCGAAACTCCCAGTACGGCCACGCCCAAACCTAGCCTAACACCTTTCAAATTCGCTAAAGTTTCCAATCATAAAACTGAAAAAATTATTGCCTCGCTAAAACCTTCCAATTGCAAAGGCGATTACTGCCCGGCCCAGATAATCAAGAATGCCGCCAGAGACCTAGCCTCCTTCGTCACCAAACTCATCAACCCCTCCTTCTCATCTAGCACAGTCCCAAGCAGCTTAAAAGAGTGCTGGGTTCTCCCCCTGCTAGAAAAACAAACCTTAGACCCTTCCATCCCCACCAACTATAGGCCCATCACTACGGTCCCTTTCCTCCTGAAGATAATTGACAGAGTGGCCTACCTCCAAATCCAAAAATACTTGGAGACTAACCAACCCCTTGGCACTCGTCAATCGGGCTTCAGACCTCAACACAGCACTTATAGATCTTAAAGCCCAAATCAACAAGTTCAACGACAAAGGAAACACAGCTATGCTACTCCTCCTTGATCTGTCGCAGCTTTCGACCTAGTGGACCACACAGTACTCTGCAAACACCTAGCGTCAGCTGCCCACTTCTCAAATGAAGCTATAGCCTAGGTCCAATCCTTTCTCAACAATAGAAGTATGCAAGTCTTCTCCACCTTAGATGCTGCAGACCCGATCCAGACAACATGTGGAGTCCCACAGGGCTCCTGTGTCTCGCCAACGATGTACAATATCTTTACTAAACCTCTATTCAACACATTGGACAGACTGGGTGTCACCTACACAAATTATGCAGACGACACCCTTATCCTCATCCCCTTTTCGGCAATTTCACTACGGATACAGCTTTAGTAAACAAAATGTATACCCTCATTCAGGCATGGATGGCAACCCATGGCCTCTACCTGAACGACGAAAAAACAGAGATCCTTATTATAGGCTCACCTAACAACTTAAAAAAACACTTGATTCCAACTACAGCGACTTCAATATTGACGGCAGTATAATCCCCGTCGCCAAAGAGGTGAAGACTCTTGGGTTCTACCTGGATTCCACTCTGTCCCTAAGGAAACAAGTGAACTCCTTGGCCTCATCCACTCCCTATACTGGTAAACTTATTAAAGCATGCATACCCTGCCTCTCACCAGCTAGCTGCATTATCCTAGCCAATGCACTGATCCTTTCAAAACTACATTACCGCAATGCACTTTATGCAGGCGCTAATAAATACATCATCAATAAACTTCAAACCCTGCAAAACAACACGCTCAGAACGGCCCTGAACCTCCCAGTCAGAGAGCACATTTCGAATGTGCGTAGAAAATACAGCTGGCTACAAATTAGTGATAGGATCACCTTAAAAATGGTCACATTAACATTCAAATGCCTGAACAATGCAGCCCCCCCATACCTCAGGGACAGAATAATAATAAAAATCTCTGCACGACCAACCAGAATGGCCAACTTTTTCTGATCCAAACCCCGAGCTTCCAACTAAAAAAACAGGAGGCAATAGCTTCCCTGTGTAAGCAGCTCAGTACTGGAACGCCCTGCCAGTTGAACTAAGAAGGGACCAGCCCTATAACTGCTTCTGACACCACACCCGTACCTGGCTCTGACGCAATGACCTCTGAAATCTGAGACCATACGATGTTCAACCTTCACATGTAAAATGCACATAATGTATTTACTGTTTATAATATGCTACCCGCTATCCTTGCATGTAAAAAATGTATATAATGTAATTATTGTATATAACACATGACATCAACAACCTGTAATCTGTAACCTGTTACTAAGTTCTAAGTATTCTTGTCATTCTGTGCGCCCAGCTACCCAAGGGTTTTCTGGCGCCCTAAAAATAAACAAACAAACAAACATGCATCTTGCTGCCTTTAAGATTTATTTTGAGAACAAATCCCTATGGAAACCAGCAGATGCTGCCTTAAGTGCATGCAACCTTCCTCAGAGTAGCATTTTAAAACGGGAACCATTCAATTGTAGCATTCACAGCCTTTGTACCAGCAGTGAGACTACCATAGGAGACACATTTCTTATTTGAGCACTAACAGTGTTGCAGTTGTACAAATACGAGATGGGATGATCACTGAAAGAATAAATTGAGGAGTCTGTGCTAACCGCAGAATATCCCAAAGCCATATCCTGTTGTGCCAAATCGGAAAATGAGAATCAGGTGACAGACGTTTGCTACCACCAAAAGCAGCACACAGGCATGGAATGTCCAACTGTATCAGGAATGCACTACCTCGATGGTCAGTCACAAGCCCCTTCGACGAGGCATACAAAGTGCACCATTTGTTGTCCACTGTAGCAATGAGATCTAGCAGATTTCTGTCCTAAGAACTGAATATTAGATTCAATATGGCTGAGACCAGTTACTCATGAAGAGTGAGTTTTCCCAGACACTGAACACTCACTTGAAGAGTGAGTTTTCCCAGACACTGAACACTCCCACTATGCAGGTCAACACCAGTAAAACGTGATTCCAGGTGGCTCATCTAAGTTTGTGTGTGAGCCTGTGCAGCTATGGGGTTTTTGCTCCCCAACTATTGGAGATAAACCATGGCCATTGTGTTGTCCACCAACACGAATACTCTGTAAACCTCAATGAAAGGATCAAAAGCCTGTAGGAGCCACAAAATAGGATTTATGGCTCCAGAATGATGAGGACCCCACAGCGCATAAAAGTTACGGTCACACTGTGGCTTCCAATCAGATGCATGAGGAAATTGGTGACTGAGATATTTGGGTCCCATATGTAAAATGGAACTCACACTGGTCATGAAGGATGCTTATGTGCAGTTGCTGGAATTAGAATTCAATACCAGCACATAACCATGAAACCGGAGACAATTGCTACTCCTCAATGTATCCTCCTCAGCTTGCATTATCAACACAAGAGGATACTAAATTCAGAGCTGAATAACTTTCATAATCTAAACCTTCAAAGCAGATTCGAAATGCCAAGTGGAACAGTGTTCCTCGTGAGTATTCTAGTGAAGGGACCAGAAGATATCATTAGCCCCAAGACGCAACACAAGCAGCCATTTCTTCAAGATGCACCACTAGCACTTAAAGGAACAGCCACCCATTATTTTTTTTTCTCCATGAATCATCAGTACACATACTCCATTATCACTGCAACCCGCAAGGTGTGCCACAGCCATCTTGAGGTAACAGATAGCTGTGATAACTTAGTCTGTGCTGGAGGCACAAACTGAAGCAAACACACCTACTAGTGAAGTCTGCAGCCAATGGAGAACGCACTCCAAAACGTATTTTCACAAATACGTGTCAATATGCAGAAGATGACCTGCCTAGTAATATTCATCAACATTGCCATTCAATGTTCATATCCAAATCGTTATTTCAATAATATTTCTAAAGCAGAGTAATCCAATTAAATTATTGGCATTAACATGTCACTGTAGACATGCACCACTTACGCACACAATAAAAACAATTTCTATTCAGCAACGATGTTGCATTGAAAATTGAAGTCAAGTCTTTGGTGCGTTTGTGGCAATGTCTCCGAACCCGTTAACATTCCACATCTATCATGGTGGTATGCTTTGTGGCATTCTGAATCAAGATAAGCATTTTGACAGAAAACCAAGGGAAAAGAAACGTTCATTCTTTTCAACAGCAACTCTGACAGTAGGGTGTGATATTTTATCTAATTATTTGCTTCTAATGTTGGCCAATTCGTCCTCTGCATTCCATAAGCAGATGTAGTCTTGCGTCACTGTAAATAAAGGTAACTATGTGGGGGACAAACAGGCATTCGAGGGTCCATTATTATCACGAACAGCATTAGGAAGGAATGTCACCCAATGGTGCTTCAAGAACCCGTTGAGTGGTCGAGTAAGACGTCCCCATCTGAATCTGAAAGCAGTATCCATCAAAGACAATAACATAAGGTTTAAGTTACTTACCTATAACCTTTTCTCCAGCATGGGTCTGGCATGGACTCACATGCTCATGAATATTCCTCGTCGTGAGGCTGGGTAGCCTCCATAAAAGAAAAAAGTTTCACTTTCACTTTTAAAACTTTATTTCTCCTCTAGACAAATCACTGTCCTCTGGGTCATACAGACTCACCTCAAGCAAACAGGTTGCGTAGCACTGCCTGACCGACTGTGGACTGCTCTGGGGATTCCCTGTCAACACAGTAGAATTTTGTGAAGGTATGCATGGTCTTCCACATTACAGCCCTGCAGATGTCGAGCAGGGGCACACCAGAAAGGAACGCCGTCATTTCAGTGACTGCACTGGTGAAGTGGGCTCTCGGGGCTCTCTTGGGCCTTGGACAAGGCCTTCCCATGCTTCACAGGTCCAAAGTTCACAAACAATTGAGAAGTCTTCCAAAAACTCTTCATGCGTGTCATATAGAGCTTCAAGGCATGAGCTACGTCCAGCAAATGCAAGACCCTCTCCTCTGGCGACAAAGGGTTCGGGAAGAAAACAGACAACACCAAAGGCTTGTTGAGGTGGAATTCCAACAATCTTTGGCATGAAAGAGGGGTGCGTACGCAGTACCACCCTACATTCGTGGAAAGTCAGATATGCCTGCTTGCAGGATAGGGCCTGGATCTCACCCACACATCTGGTTGAGGTGATGGCCACAAGGAAAGCCGCCTTCCACAAGAGAAACTTGAGGGGGGCTTGATGCATAGGTTCGAAAGGTGCCCCAATGAGTCTTTTCAGGACCACATTGAGTTGCCATGCCAGGGCAGGCACCTTCACCGGAGGGAAAGATCGAAAAAGCCACATGAGGAACTCCATGATGAGCCTGTGGGACCAGAGCAAGGATTTTCCCAAGCATCTGGTGTAGAGTGAGATGGCCGCCAGACGTACCTTGATGGATCCGTGAGCCAGCCCATCTTTTGCTAGTATGGAAGAATCTGTGGAGCAGTGACCCTCAGGAGGGGTAATCTTCTGCGACCAGCACCATGTAGCAAAGTGCTTCCACTTACAGCCGCATCACTTTAGAGTCGTCAATGCCCTGGCTTTGGCAAGGACCTCCATGCCGTCTGCTGGCAGCTCATAACCTCAAAACAGACATGCCTTCAGGTTCAGAGATCCTGGGTCATGATATAGGATTGCGACTCCCTCTCTGGTGAGCAGATCCGGAAGTATCAGCAACTTGACTGGAGTACACCGACAGGCTCAGAAGGTCCATATACCAAATCTGCCGGGGCGATGAGATCTTCTTTCACCGTCTGAATGTGTTGATCACACGCAGCAGGAAATGAAACTGGGAAAAGGTGTGGCAAAAATATCGATTGAGGGTCTGCCCCATTTGACGAACAGAATGTCCACCTGATGCTGATAAAGTTCCCACTTGTGGCAGGAGCACAGCTCCCTGCTGAGGAAGTTGGCAATGGTGTTCTTGACGCCTGCCAGGTGGAACGGGACAAGGAACATCCCTTGTCCGATGGCCCAATGGCACAAGGCCTAAGCTTCCTTGCAGAGCACTGGGGACCAAGTGCCCCCTTGTTTCCTGATGTAGAACATGGTGGTGGTGTTGTCCGGGAAGATCCTCACCACCTTGCCTCTCAAACTGTAGGAAAGAGTTGAAAGCCCAGAACACTGCCCGTAACTCCAGCATGTTGATGTGCAGATCCTTCTCCTCCGTCCGGTGTGAGCTCCCCAACATTCCAGAGAAGCATCTGTGGTGGCCATCTCCTGGTATGTCTGGTTTGAAATTCAGTCCCAAGGGCGATGTGGGAGCGTACCCCCACCCCACCACTATCATCCGCTGGAACTCCTCGTTGAGGGGGGGGGGGGAATCTTGTCTGCAAAATTCCCGGATACTTGTATCTGACGTGCATCCAAGAATTCCTATAGGGGTCACATCTGCAACCTGCAGAGACGGACGAGGTGATGCAGGACAACATCATGCCCAGCAAAGACTTGATGGCCCGAACCGCAGCCATCTTCACCGACGACAGCTGCTGTACTTTCCCTTGAATGACCGCAAGCCACTCCTCCAAGTGGGATGCCAGGCAAGCCACTGTGTGGAGTCTGGCGCCAAGGAACAGTGCGTTCTGCGATGGTGTTAAGCAAGACTTCAGATAGTTCACGGAGAAGCCCAGCTCCGTCAGTAGCCGGACGGTCTCCTTCGTGTGCTCGGGAGTGAGCTTGTATCAGTCAATCATCCAGGTACGAGTATAGGTTTACGCCCTGCAGATGCAGGTGGGCCAAAACCGGGGCCAGGCCTTTTGTGAACACCATTGGAGATAACTTTAGGTCGTAAGGTAAGGTCTTCAAACTGGTAGTGTAGGCCCTTATACCACGAACCGTAGGAACTTCTGATGTTTCCTGTGGATGGGGAAAATGGAAATACACATCCTCTAGATCCAACAATGTCAAGAAATGCACTTCCTCCAGTTGGCCGAGCACATGTTGACACATGACCATCCTGAAATTTTGGTATTTCAAGTACTTGTTTAGATGGCGCAGGTCCAGGATGGGTCTCCAACCCCCGGTCTTCTTTCTGACCAGAAAGTATCTGGAATGCACTTCAGAGCCGTTGGGGAACTAGCTCTAGCACCCCTTTCCGTAACATGGCTCACACTTCTTCCAGAAGCTGATGGATGTGCTGCTCCTGACTGAGAACCTGTGGAATACGAGGGCACCTGCATTGGAACTTCAAGGTGTGTCCCTGGGCGAGAGAGTCCAGCACCCAACTGGCGGTGGTCATCCTCCACTCTCTGATGAACCTCATCAGCCGGCCTCCCACTGGAGTGCACGAGTGGGGGCCTGGCGTCTTGGCAGGTTCAGGCTTGCATGTGCGCCAGCACCCTGCCCTGTGGGCGATGGCGACTGTAGGCCTGGGAGCGACCCTGTAGGCTTCCTGCGTGGAGGATCGGGGTGGTTGCTTGTAGAATGTGGAGTATCCCTTGGATGATCTGCTTGATTTACCCCAGTAGGAGCGAAAAGACAAGCGATGTTGCTGTAGAGTGCTTTGAGAATGCGCCGTCTCAGTCTTTATGGCTTGAAGGGACTCATCGACCGCCTTGCCGAACAGGTTTGCTGTCAAAAGGCGTGTCCAGCACCTTCGCATTAACGTCCTGGTGAAAGTTTGTGGCCTTCAACCATCCCTGCCGATGAAGGCAAACGGTTTCCCATCTGTCAGAAACCTGTGTCTGTGATGTCCACTGTCATAGTATGACGCCACCTCCCTTTTCTGAAAGAGGGGGAGAGCCTCAGTTTTCTTGTCGGGGAGGAATTCCAGGATAGGGCACAGCTTGTACCAAAGCTCTCGTATCTGAAGATAGCCAAAGCATTAGCCGCCTTGATCATGTATGCTGCTGTGTAGATGATTCTTCCCCATGGTGTCCATCCTCTTACCCTCGTTGTCTGGCAGGACTGACAATGTGGAGGCCGTGTTGGCCGAAGGTTTCCTTGCGGCAGCTGACACTACCGATACCAGAGATGGTTGTGACCTCAAGCACTTAAGTGCGGAGTCCGGCACCCTGCATTTCTTTTCCAACCCGTCTCATTTGGTTGGAGGCGTGCATGCATTCTTCATGAGGGCTATGCCTTCCTCCCAAAAAAGGTAACGCCATGATAGTCTTGCTCTTGGACTTTCGTCGCCGATATAGGAAGCCCTCCTTCTTGTCTTCCTCGGGCACCAGCTGGTGCAGCTCGGAGGCCCTGGAGATCGAGTGGAATGATCCCACCTCGCCTGGAGAGACTGTGGGGCATCCAGGTGCAGTGATTAGTCATCTGCCAGGACAAAATCCTCTTCTTTGTTAGTTTCCATGGCCGTCTTGTACCAGTGTCCGTGTGTGTATCCAGGTCTGCTTTTGGAGTCTGGTCCCAATGCAGTGGTGTCGGGTGATGCTTCCTCTTCTTGCGCGGAGGCTGGCCAGGAGCCTACGGTACAGCAGGTACCAGAGTTGGGGACAACCTCTGCTGGATCTCCATCACTAGGGTGTGGAGAGTTGACAGGATGTCCATGGATATGTCCCTCGGCTATGGAGGGAAAGATGGAGTGCTAGACCCTGCGCCGCTACCCTCGTGTGGACGGACACTTGGTCATCATCCTTGGATGAGATGTCCATTGCCTTTAAGGGCTGCTTTGGGGCCTCTTTGCCCCTTCCCCTTTTTTTCTCTTGAGGAGCGTGTACTGTGGTCTGAGCCAGTGCTTCAAGCCCCCTCCCCCAGCCTTTGCCGCTGTCTCGGCAGTCATGTTGCACCTGGTAGGCAGGGAAACTCTCTGTTGTATGGACCACCCTCATAGGGTCAGTACCTCCTGCCATAGGGGTCGCCCCAGAGGATGTCAACAAAGTAGTCGACAGAGTCTTCTGGCTGTTCCTGATGAGCTGCCGGGAGGCCTTCTCCTCTTCCTCCAGTGTTTGTTTCTCCGATTTGTTCCGTAACTTGGCCAAGGTGGAGGAGTTCCTCTTTGAGGAGGCTCTCTATGGCAGGCTGGCTAATGAGGCGAACAACTATGGCGATCGCTGTCTATCTGATCTGGGACCTGCAACAACGGTGAACCCGGTAGAATAGGTCTAGCAGCTCTTGGACCCCTATGGATGGGGCATCCTCAAAGGACATCGACCTCCTCCCAGAGGGAGACCACTCCTCGGACCGACCGGTCCTGGGTGAGGCATGGCCCTGCTCGGAGCACAGGTCAGAGGCCTTGCTCGACTTGAGCCACGCCACCAGCCTGCTACACCTGTCCTCCATCTTCTTCAAGAAGCCCAGGCATATCTCGCATCCATCCTCGTTGTTGTCCGGGTGCAGGCAGTACAGACACTTCTGAGGTTTGTCCTCTACGAAGACTTTCCTTAGCCCACATTGGGTGCAGGGGCTGAAAAGTGTCCTACCTTCCTTCCTTCCTTTTTCTCCTCAGTCATGGTAAGAGGGCATGAAGTAGGCACAAGATAGCCTTCCAGAAAGAAACTTCAACGAACAAATGCCCTTGAGGGGCACGCAACTTCACTGACAATGGATCCCCGTTGCCGGCTGATGAAGATAGGAGCACATGGGCTCTGATGGAACAAAAATAGAACTTTTGCACAAAAACATTTGGAAAAACGTACAAAGAAGCTCAGAGAGCAACTCGAGGACTCCAAAACTGAAGCGTGTGGTAAAAATCTGAACATGGCTGCCATATGCGGGGCTTAGGGAGAGGACTCCAATTGGATAGGGCAGTATGATCCAGAGGACAGTGATTGGTTTAGAGGAGAAATACAGTTTTAAAAGTAAAAGTGACATTTTTCTTTTACCGAGGATTCCCGGCCTGACAGGGAATTTTTTTTTGGGCAGGTGAATCCATGCCACACCCTAAGCTGGAGAACAGAATTTAGCCCATGTAAAGTCCATTTGCGCCACCATCCTTGCAAAATAAAAACACATGTCCCTTGTCACTTCGTACTAGCTGCATAAGTGAACCTGTGGAAACCTTGACAGTCATGTTTTTTCCATTGCATGCTGGGACTTTCACGCCAAAACTTACAATGTAAAAACCGAAAACTACAAGTCCAAACATGCACTATTGAAGACCAAGAATGGCTTGAGTTACCACGCATTTGAAAAGGCTATTTGGCTGCTATCTGTGCAGTGAATTAACAATTTTCAATTACACGTTTGTCTACCAAACCTTACTTTTAAGCAAAAACCCATCTGACCAGGCAATACATTCACACACTACGCAAAATGATCCACTTCAACCACATGCATTGCACCCACTCGCTCTCAACAGTTTCAGAAATTATTTGAAATCTATATTTCTCATTTTTTGTATACCCTCGTGCCTGAAGAGAGTTGTGCATCCCATTAGCTGTAACATTTATTATGGACTATAAAAAAGCTTCTACACTCCAACTCCTTTTGCATGTAGTTCCCTTGTCCAAGAACACAAACTATATAAATGTAACATCTTCGCAACAGCAAAGGTCAACATATTGTTGGTTTGAAATAATTTATTTTGAAACTATTTAAAAACAAAAATTGATAGGGTTTCATGTGCTGTATGAGCGCATAGCTACAATACAAAGGAGTAACAGCCCTCAATATAGTAATGGTATTTTATGTTCTAAAATGTGTGTAATATGTTGCTGGCAGATAGTAAATCAAAGGGTCCATGGAAATGTTTCTCAAAGAAGCCATGTATTGCAGTTTGTCAGTGAATGATTACACAACTCATACCTACACTGTCGGTCAAGTCATCCAAGGTTTTCCTATCCCCCAAATGGGTCTTGCTCCCACTGATGTTGTGTCTGTGTAGAGTACAACAATACAGCATGAACTCAATGGTTTGCCAAATAGGATCGAAAAAGGGACTATGTGCCCATACGCAAGGATCTGCCTTTTCAGACCATGTCTTGACACCAGTTCAAACAACCTAGTGCCTAAATGACCAGCTTCCAGTGACTAGAAAAATCAAATCACATATCAGGGAAGGACATAGGGCACAGCATTAGCATACATTTCTCATTACTGAGAAATATCCATCCATGTCTGATGTACTTGTTTTCGGGTGAACAAAGTGAATGTCTACAAATATAGCATTACTAATGTTAACACAAAACAAAGACTGCCTAAATACTGGCCAAATGGATCAGATCAAAATGTACTTGGTAATGTACAATCATGCCGCATTATAAAAGATGGTAGCTTCAGCACAGCCGTGCAGCTAATCTTGACACGTTATATTAGGTCAACAAAATGTCTAGCACTCACAGCTTTGAACCAGGCATACATGTGGTGGCCCTCCAAAAGGTGTGTGCCAAGTACATACCAGTTTTTCACTAACACTTAAAAGCTGTTTCAATAACCACTACTATATAGCTTTATGATCCACCCTTTTGAGAGAATCCAAATACAAAATAGTAGTCTTGCACAGGAACACCAATCACTGCAGAAAGTATTGCGGTTCACCAACAGAGCTTTCCACGCCAACATGTTTGCACTCACTTATTCCTATGCATAAAAAGGTCATGTCAGGCCATGATCTGTGCAAAGACTACACCGGTTCATTTTATTTAGTGTACAACTATATTAAACATTTAAAGCATTGGGGGATTTCATAATAAAATAGGCCTTTAACAGAGACCAAAATACAGTCAGAAATGTAACAAAAAACCACACATCTACTTGTGCAATCTTTTTGGATAATGCTTCTGAAAATCCTGTTTTTAGCCTGTGGCTCTCCATTGCCATGAAGGCACACACCAAATCTTACACAAAGAAAAGTGCATTTGTTCGAAATTCGACTTGGCACCCACTCTTTCGTTTTGTGAAGACTAATCCACAACAATTTGCTACTTCCTCTGATTGCACCACCATCAGTTCCTGCCTGGTGCCAACCATGCCTCGTGTGCCCTGTCCTCCATGCCATTGATGCTGAAATGAAACCTTTTGGGACAGTATTTGAAATACGTTTCGGAACACTTGTAAATACTGCATGCCAACATTTTGTGAGGGCCTTTCCCTCTTTGGTCAGCCGCTTGTCACATGCAATCTTTACAAGAGCTGTATGAGGCAGTGACCCAGGCTCCAGTCATTTCTTCCTCCTCTCCCATTCCTTGATTTGCAGTGGACAGGCATGGTAATGTTTGTTGGCTTCTCATGAGAGTTTGTTGCAAGTATAGTGCAGAATGGATTGCCACCTTTTCATCAGTATTTATTCAGACTGTTCACAATTGCAAGAAGCCAACCAGAGAGGATTACTTCTGGATTGTGGCCAACTTATTTGATCATATCCTTTTTCCCAAGTGCAGCATATTCTTGGACGCAGCCTTTGGCATATGCACACTTTATGCGAGATCTTTGGGAACTTCTCTCGTAACAATGGCTATGCCAACATGTCACACGTCCAGCTGTGGTCATCAGTTTGACATGTAAAACTCTGGATTGAAGAAGTTCAATTGATTATACAAAACCATGCTTTTCCATCACAACACACGAAGTACAACATCCTGTAATCCGGAACACCTTTGAGCTGAACATTTTTTGGTGTGCACAAGTCATAGAAATAAGTGCACTAAATCCAGGACTGTCACACAGACCATCACTAGCCACTCAAAACCTGTTTCCTGCAAGAGCATTGCCCAGTGCTGTCTGTTCTTCTTTGGTATCTGAATTAGTTCTTCGATATGAACTGTAGTTCAAAAACAGTAGAAAAAGTTGCTATATTGGAGAATTTCAGCCCTCCAGACAAAAGTGTGCATGAACATTGCGGCTAGCCTGGAGCAACATTCACGAAGGAGTTAAGACCAAGAAAGGCTGTACTTTAATCCAGACGGGTCTCCTTGAATTGTCACAGCTGCTATTAAATTTTTCTGAATAAATCAAATGTTTTGCCACAAGTAGTATCATAAGTTAATGTTGGTGCATTTCAGCATCTTTAAAATATCCAACAAACAGTCCTCAAACAATATATATAGGTTTCCGCAGAATCCCATCACTTGGCAATCCACTTTCTTCAGCCTCAAACGTGGTAGTAATTTACTGTACACAAAACACAGTGCAGTATTGGTCAAGTTCTTTATATAACCTGAAGCTCTTCTGTACCTTCAAAAAAGGGATAATTCTGGTGCACGCAATGTAAACTGTTGTATTAAAAAAACCTTTGACGCTCCAACATTGAAATCTGGCTTTGAAGGTGTAGATTATGAAAGTTAATCATCGGCTATGAATTCAGTTAAGACTCCGGTTGATAACAAGCAGAGGACGATACAGTGAGGAGTAGAAATTGTCATTACCTTCACCAGATCTGCGCTGGTATTTCACTCTTATTCAGGCCACTGCACATATGCATCTTTCACGAATAAACTGATTGTTTGGAATCCTGCAACATCGATTCTTCCCAAATCACATTTGTTTGACCGCCTGCATCAGTTTATACTAAGCTTCTATTTGAAAGAAATACAATTTAAAAGACAAACTGGAAAGGATGTGTGATACCTTCGAAAATTAAATTTCCTATTAACAATTGCTAATAATTATACTTTGCAAAAAAAGCTACACAAATACGTCTACATTGTGAGCACGTCAAATCATGCACTATTTCTGTAACAAGTTATTTAAAAGCAGATCCAGGACAGTTTCTTTGGTACACTCTTGTTTGTTTGGTGCAATAGGTCTGAACTGAAATTCTTTCTATGGCAGTCGGAGGAAATAAAGCAGAAAAATTAGACAAATATTAGGACTTGCTATGTTTTTTGTGTGCATCTACAAAGAATAGACTGAAAACATCAATAGTAATTTGATGCCGATTCCTCATTCGTTGGATGAACACATTAATGAGATTATTCTGGTGAATGAGCAAAGTAACCCTGTGTGGAATACCTGCATTGCCAGCAGTGTGTCAGATGGTCCTGCAGAGACACAAATGAAGTCTGGGACTTTCAATGACCTTCTTTAAAGTTTATAAAAGTATTAGGATGTATTGTGAATATTGTTTAGATATGCATGTCTGAAACCCCCCACTTTTTTTTTATGTGTATTTTTTTTTTAACAATTTCTAAATAATCCGAAAAGGGAATTGGACCATCTATTGAATGTATTTAAGAGTTTCAAAGTTTGAATAGCCACTTGCTGACACAAGAAAACAGGTTACACGGGGCAGTGACCTTGGAATGTTATTCATGTTCGTTTTATTTTGCCTGCAAACACACTGCCACTCACGCTATCCTACCAAGGACAAGACATTGGGCCTCATTACGACCCTGGCGCTAAGGGGTCTGCGCCAGCGTTAGCTGCGCGGACCCCTTACCGCCAACTACGAGTTCCTGGAGCGCCATGGTCATTTTTCCGCCCGCTTTTTGCGGGCGGAAAAATCCATGGCGCTCTGGGACCTTGGTGTTAATTACGCCACCGTATTTTACGGTGGCGTAATTAACTCCTTCCCCACTCCCATTGAGCCCTATGGGGCCGAAATGGGAATGGGGAAGGGTAAATGGGTCAATGGGGACTTACCGCCCCGCCGACCTCGGAATGGGGCGGTAAGTCCGCCATCCGCCATGGCGTAAAGGGACTTTGCGCCATGGCCGGAAAGTCCGTCGATGGCGGAAAAAATCCGCCAGGGTCGTAATGAGGGCCATTGAGTCATGCAGCAATTGCGCACTAATGACAAGTAAATGGGATCGGGAAATACAGACATGACACGGCCGACATTAGTGACATGCATTCTCTAAAATGTAACCTCACAGATGGA
This sequence comes from Ambystoma mexicanum, assembly GCF_040938575.1. Lineage (NCBI taxonomy): Eukaryota > Metazoa > Chordata > Amphibia > Caudata > Ambystomatidae > Ambystoma > Ambystoma mexicanum. Next base: position 340,488,557 of record NC_090921.1, on the reverse strand, counting down.
CATCCCCAATGCACAAAGCAATCCTGAGATGTGTCAGAGGGTTCTGTGAAAACACTACCCAGCCCAGTCCCCTCCTGTGGCATGGAAATTAAAAGGGCAGAGCATAAAAGGCAGTTATGACAAGTACATGTGATGGGACCATACTTTCCATTAGGGTAAGGAACTACTGGGGCAAATATTAGTGACATGGCTGTTCTCAATCGTAACTCACAAACAAATTTGAACCAAGTCACAGTGACTGGCATGCATATGGAAAGGTGGCAAGGGTAATAACGCATTGGCAGAACAAGTCTTTTCCTGTAGACAATTAATGAAAGCATTGCATTTTTATGGCGCATAATCCAATTAGTTTACCAAGCAGAGTGGACTGCATCGGGCCACAGATAATGGACAAGAGAGGTTTGAGGAAAATGCAAAATATGAGAATGTAAGGAACAAATTCCCAGGTAGGTTGGGAGAAGAGAAATATTTTAAGATTTTTCCTGAAAGTCAGCAGTTAGGTAATGGATTGATGATGGGCCAGAGGCTTGTTCCAAAGTCAAGGTCCAATCACTGAGAAACACCAATCTCAAGTGTAACACAAGGTTGAATATTTAAACGAGTCATTTGGGCAAAGACACAGTTATGACGTGAGCAGATGGAATGGGGCACTACATTCTACTTAGCCTCAACACTACACAGACCTTCATACTCTCAATTGTAACCCTAGAGACTGACCTCCACAGCAAACAAAGCAACCCAGGGTGGCATATCTACAGTCCATGATATGTGTCTGAAGAGCTGTTAAATCACTTGACTTCCAATCTCTTGCTGTGGTAAAGAAATGAAACAAGCGAAAAAATATATAACAAGAGCAAATGAGCTTTCTCTGAAGAGATATCTTACAGCCATTTTCAATTTCAAGTGCAAACACAAGCACTATCCAATAACCAAAGATAGTCAAAGCCATCTTGTCTTTAAACAATGGCAGAAATCACTGTAGCAGGGAGAGAATTCAATGGACCGTCAGCTATTGGACAAAAATTACAATTGAATAGGTACAAAGAAGAGTGCTCTAATGAAAACACACTGTTTCACCCCTTATTACCCTCTGCATTAAAGGAGAAAAAGAAAGAAACTCACTTTTTTTGTTGTTTGGAGAAAATAATAGTTTGTTTATCTATGCAGTTGTAAAAATCAACATAGAGTGAACAGTTCTCCAAACAACATAACATCACACGGTTTAATGAAACCAACCGTACAGGCTTATAGGATATATTTACAAACACATGGGGTCACATAGTTTGACACAACAGTCGTGTAAGTAATACAAACTCAATCAAAATACATAGTTTGTTATGGTGATTCATATACTTCAGTATAAAACAACACAATTAGACAAAGTAAGCAACAACAGACAAAAAAAGGGGTTCGTGAATTGACAATTGGTAGTGGACAGTGACAATGCACTGTTGTTCGGGGTGCGTCTACACCAAGGTGTTTCGGCCGTTTAGGTGGACCAATTATGTCCCAGCATATGTACGGCCTTCATCAGGACGAAGTGCTGCACGGGGTGGAATAGGTGCTGCAGGGGAAAGGGAAAAACTCGTCAGGGGAGTGTGTTCGAGCGTGTATCATTTAAACAAAGGAATAAATCCAATACTGTGAGGCCACAGCTTACCTGTGGATAATTATTTCCACTGGCACGAATTTCTAGTATTACGCCAGGCATGGGAAGGATCTTAGTGTAATCCTATTAAAAAGCAAAGAAGGGCACTCAATAGTGATCTGGTGTCTTACAGATACTTAAATAACAAATGAGTTATAGGTCAACCAATCTTACCTCACTTGTGAGGATCTTGGAGTGGGATGGACTCTGATTTAAATATGCGGTCCTCACGCGGGAACCTGAACACACAAATGAATAAGGGGCATATTAGTGGGGGTTCCACTCAGGGAACAAAATGCCTGACCTAATGGTGGTGTGTCTACAAAGATCTTACCTTTGTGCATGAATCACGAATAGCGGGCCAGTGGAGAGCGCTGTAGGGATGTGGTGACTCACTCCGGGGCTCGAAAGGGGCCTGGCGGCATAGCGTTAGTAACGCTGTTGCTAGGAGCCTTTTCTATTTATACGGCGGCCATTTTGGATCGAGTGCGTCCGAAAATGACAGATAACTCAACTATTAGGGCTCGGACTGGAAAAATACACTATTATCAGTCTTGGCCATGGTATGGCCAATCTAAAAACATAATTTAGAATGTAAATTTGAAAAATGATATCTACGTCGGCCATGTTGGATCGAGTGCGTCCGAAAAAGACAGATAACTCCACCATTAGAGTTTGGACTGGAAAAATACACTAATATCAGTCTTGGCCATGGTGTGGCCAATCTAAAAACGTAATTTAGTTTATGTGTTCAGGTTCCCGCGTGAGGACCGCATATTTAAATCAGAGTCCATCCCACTCCAAGATCCTCACAAGTGAGGTAAGATTGGTTGACCTATAACTCATTTGTTATTTAAGTATCTGTAAGACACCAGATCACTATTGAGTGCCCTTCTTTGCTTTTTAATAGGATTACACTAAGATCCTTCCCACGCCTGGCGTAATACTAGAAATTCGTGCCAGTGGAAATAATTATCCACAGGTAAGCTGTGGCCTCACAGTATTGGATTTATTCCTTTGTTTAAATGATACACGCTCGAACACACTCCCCTGACGAGTTTTTCCCTTTCCCCTGCAGCACCTATTCCACCCCGTGCAGCACTTCGTCCTGATGAAGGCCGTACATATGCTGGGACATAATTGGTCCACCTAAACGGCCGAAACACCTTGGTGTAGACGCACCCCGAACAACAGTGCATTGTCACTGTCCACTACCAATTGTCAATTCACGAACCCCTTGTTTTGTCTGTTGTTGCTTACTTTGTCTAATTGTGTTGTTTTATACTGAAGTATATGAATCACCATAACAAACTATGTATTTTGATTGAGTTTGTATTACTTACACGACTGTTGTGTCAAACTATGTGACCCCATGTGTTTGTAAATATATCCTATAAGCCTGTACGGTTGGTTTCATTAAACCGTGTGATGTTATGTTGTTTGGAGAACTGTTCACTCTATGTTGATTTTTACACCTGCATAGATAAACAAACTATTATTTTCTCCAAACAACAAAAAAAGTGAGTTTCTTTCTTTTTCTCCTTTAATGCAGAGGGTAATAAGGGGTGAAACAGTGTGTTTTCATTAGAGCACTCTTCTTTGTACCTATTCAATTGTAATTTTTGTCTTAAAGTAACCCTCCTGGGTAGAATAGGTCCATAACCAGGAGCCCATTTTTTGAATCCGTCAGCTATTGGAATGCTCAGATTCTTATGTTTGAAAGTAACATAAATGAACAATGTTCCCTCTAAATCGTTTTCTGAGTGCGAAAATGGTTGCCCTTCTTGCGCACATTATTTTCCATCTGTGCAACTGATGAGGTAAGTGACTGTGAGCATGTCTACTAAATGAGCTATCATCTCTGAAGATAGTTTGGAAGGGAATTTCCTGTCCCAACCACTGCAATTCCTTGCAAATCATTATAAAAAGGTGCATCTCACAGCACTTTTTCCAAAGATATAGGCTAAAAAAACAAATACGTTATATGAGATTATAACAAGAGCTACTCAACCAGTCCAAGACTTAAAATTGGACACAGTACCTACAAAATGTACTCCTGCCCAGAAAAAAAGGTGTATGCAAAAAAAATATTGAATGCCTAATATGACCAATAGGCTTAGTTGTGCTCGAATGGAGAAAGTGTTTTATGCCACTGGAAAAAACACTCTTTTGTATTCAAATAAAAAACATGTCAGTTAGCATAACTGATGTGGCTGGCAACCAATTCAGACAGGATACAAGATTTGCAGATGGACTAATGGTAACTAAAAGGAATGGGTCAAAAAAGGCCAGGAGAACATGCCTCATAAAATTGCATAAGGATAATAATTGCATCAGAATATAATCAGAATATAATCAGAATTCCTGTGCCTCGGTTTGCCGTCCACATGACATTGCCCTGTGAACAGAGCTGTGACAACACTTACTCAAAACCAGCCTTACAGCTAAGAGGCATACGCACCACTAATTTTACTCCCTGAAAACAGGAAAATGTGCCCAACCAAAATTGGAAACATATGAGCCAACCCCCTACTTCTATCCACAAATGTCCATTGCTATTTAGAAATCGGTGACCAGCAGAGCAGTGGCATAGGAAGAAACTAATATTACTGCCTGATCTCAAGAGGAATTTTAAGGGGAACGAACATCTTTTCATTTGCGTAAAGTATCCCTACTGACTAAAGAAAGTTCAACAAGAGCTTAAATGAGGTTTCTTGTGGAGCCCTGTTAAAGAAAATCACATATATTTGCCTTTAGATTACTAGCAGCAATGTTCAGAGGTACAACAGATTGAATTCCTTATTCTATACCCAGGGAACCCTCTTCTGCAATTCACTGCCATTAGTTATACAAGATGCATGGGGCTACTAGGGGCACTTAACACAGAACACATGATTATATTGTAAACCCTTCAGCTGCTGAGTGTAGAAGGAAACAAAGGATGCAGTTTCATAGAGTACTAGAGTTTCCTCTCCATTAGAAAACAAGCAACACGTTGTTGCCGATTTGTTGTTCACACACAAGGAGTGTGCTCATGTGCCCATGCCCTTGCCCTCACCCCTCCCAGCTCCCAGCTCCTCCAGTACTAGTTGACAGGGCTCTGTAAAATGTGAGGGATTGCAGCAGCAAAACTCACTCGGATTGTTAAACCATATTCGCATAAACATCGTCTGATTATGAATATTGTCCTAAGCCATGCGCATTTGTATTAAAACCTGCGGTTAATTAGAATTGACTTCAAACGCCATTTTGGAAAATATCCTCCATCTTGATTCTAACTTCTGCTCTCTGTTCAGAAATAATTCACCATTTTTTCAGCTGCCAGAGCAGAAACGACCTTTGAGCTATGTCAACACTAGAGCTGGCAGAGCAGACTATTTGTCCTGTGCAAAGAGACCTTGTAGAGAGAATGAACTCTCATTCAAAGTGTTATCTACGTCTACAAAACTCATCCTCCCTCAAACAGTGATATACAACGCATGTAAACTAATGCTATGAGTTTTTGAAGGAATCCTTTGTACATTTCTCGAAACAGGACTTACTCTAAAAGCTAAAGATCCACACAGCTGACTACAACAAAGTTTGCCAGTATGTTTAAGGAACCCTGGAGCCAAAGTGAACTTCAATTTAAATTGTTGTCTGCATCAATAGCATCAGCCATATTTAAACATAAGATGGTGGTAGACAAACTAAAGCTATGTGCCTTTGCCATAAGCTATTGAATTGGTTTCTTGAAACTAGGATCAACCTAAGCTGGAGAAACAACACCACCATTGAATCTTCAAGGATGGGTTACATGTCAAAAGTACAAACCAATATTGTATATTTGTTATGTGAACTGGGCACAACCCCAAATGTGTAACCTATTAGTTTGGATATGGGCTGGGCTATGACCATGACTGTATATAAATACTGCATGTTTTGTGATGACCAGTACTCTCACTGTGTCAGCTGGTACACAGTGCACAGTGTTGGGAGCCAGATAGCTATCTGCTTTGATATTTGAATCTGTAAAGAATAAAGTTATATTCTTTGACTTTGTGACTGGCGGATTCAGTTTTTGGTGGTACTAAGCCTCGATATTCCTTGCTTAATCTTACAAGATGGCACCTGAATAGGCACCCTCAAGATTGATGTCACCTCGCTGATTAAGGACGTGGCTACCAGCTCGGGATCGGAGCGTGAGAAAAGGGGCCCCTTTTTGTATGACACTCGACACCTAGACAGTACTGCACGATCTGATCCCTGAACGGTGAGCAAGTGGTTCAAGAGGATATCTTGACGAGTGTCCCCATATCGAGATGGCTATTTTTGCCGGAATTGCCAGCCACGTCGATCCTTTGTAATCCGATCGGACCTCCTTTGTAATCAGGTGAGACGTGACCCGATTCCTAAGTATTCTGATATTTGGTTGCAGATTTGCTCTCGTGAGTTCAAATGACACCAGGTAACACCAGTGATCTGATATGCCTGGGAAATTGTCTGCCTGTTTCAGGGGATTATTCCGCAGAGACAGACAATCTCTGGAATTTGGCCTTCCGGCGCCACATGAGGGGTTGCCGGCGTGTACTATGTACTGTAGGTACGGCATTGGTAGTATAGTATTCAACGATATTTGGCACAGACAAACTAGAAATGCTTCTAAATTTCAGTGGCCAGTCAAAGGTAGTTTTGAGATTGCCCAAATAGAGTATTTAGATTCTATATTATTAAAGAAAAAAGCTAGACCTGCAGCATTTGATGTAATTTAGAAATGGAAAAAGGAAGATATGCAGCAACTTAAGAGTAAAGAGAAGCATGCACATCATATGTCAAATTCAGAAAAGGCATTATTGTATGTTCTACAGAAACAGTCAGTCTGTTAGAAGAACAAGTTACTCTTACCTGGTAACGTTCTTTCGATGGGATGGTCCGACGACGTATTCCATATCTATGACAGTAATCACCACAGCTATGCTGCTTCGGAAAATCTTTCGGCATCTGCGTCCTGCATTGATGACGTCGATACGCCGTCCTCGAGGGCCTCCGTCGAGCCGACGTCACCGGATGTTATAAATAGGACGCACAACGCCCGTAGCCTCAGTTGTAGGTTTTCCCCTATCTACTGCCAATATGACCACAGAAAGCCTTGCAGAAACGTAAGCTGCAATCGCATAAGAAATTCTGTAGCGGGGAAGGCAGGGAGGGAGCGATATGGAATACGTCATCGGACCATCCCATCGAAAGAACGTTACCAGGTAAGAGTAACTTGTTCTTCGAGGGGATTGGGTCCTCTAACGTATTCCATATCTATGACAGACTCCCAAAGCAGTACCAACGTAAGGAGGTGGGAAAAGAATTTAGAATATACAAATTTAGAATGCCCAATCAAATTGCAGAGTAAAGGACCACCTTGCCAAAGGCCAGATCCTGCCCATGGATAGAATCAAAGGAGTAGTGACGTACAAAAGTATGGACCGAAGCCCAAGTGGCTGCATCACAGATGTTACGAATAGGAACACCCCTCTGCAGGGCAGTAGAGGCAGCCATACCCCTAGTCGAATGGGCCCGTAAGCCTACAGGAGGAGCCTTACTGGCCAGGCGGTAACATTCAGAAATTGCCAAGATAATCCATCTAGACAAAGTCTGCTTAGTCACAGCTTGTCCCAAACGCCTTCCATCGTACCAATAAAGAGCTGATCATCCACTCTTACGGGGACATGCGTGAAATGTAGAAAGCTCTCCTAGGATCTAACCTATGGAGCCTCTCCTCATCCTTACCAGGATGCGGAGGAGGATAAAATCCCGGAAGAACAACCTTCTGGCTCAAATGAAATTCCGACACCACCTTCGGAAGAATGGAAGGACGAACTTGAAGGACAACCCTTTAAGAAAGACAGTGAAGGGTGGCTTAACTGAAAATGCCTGTAACTCACTCACTCTGCGAGCGGAAGTGACCGCAACTAAAAATACAGTTTTAAGGGTTAACAGTCTCAAAGGACAAGAATGCAAAGGCTCAAACGGAGCACCCATTAGAAACTTGAGAACAAGGTTCAAATCCCAACCGGGCACCTGGAAAGGTGACAGAGGGAACACATTAGTGATCCCTTTCAGAAACTGAAATTAAAGGAATTTTAAAATAAGAACACTCCTCAGACGAGCGCTTAAATATCGAGAGCGCCGCCAGGTAACCTTTAATGGTACCCACTTGCAAGCCCCTGTGGGCTAAAGAAAGCAAAAAAGACAGAACTACAGGAATGTCACGTGAAAAAGGATCCACATTCTTAACCCTGCACCAGTCGCAGAACTTTCGCCAACGGCAACGGTACAGGGACTTTGTTGCCGGCCGTCTGGCCGAAAGCAACACCTCCATCACGTCTTCAGGGAGGGCCCAATCCTTATACCTCAACCTTTCAGAAGCCAAGCAAGAAGGTTGAGGGATCTGACCTCTGGATGGAGAACCTGACCCCCCCCCACCTCCCGTGAGAGCAGATCGTCTCGGTAGGGAAGACAACGTGGAGGGCAGATGGACAAGTCGAGAAGGTCCGGGTACCACGCCCTCCTGGCCCAAGCCGGAGCAATGAGGATCATCCGGGAACTGAACCTCTGTAACCTCCGCAGCACCTGCAGGATGACGGGGACTGGAGGAAACACGTACAGCAGTGGGAAGGACCACTCCACCACAAACGCATCTCCTAAGGCTCCTCTTGGAGGAAATTCCCGCGAGCAGAACCTTTCGCACTTCCGGTTGACACTGGAGGCGAAGAGATCCACTTGAGGGGTCCCCCAAAGGGCGAAGATCTCCAGGAGAATCTCCTGAGCCAACTCTCACTCGTGAGAGATCGCGCTCTGCCTGCTCAGAGCGTCCACCGTCTTGTTTTCGTCTCCGGCCAGATGAACTGCCGAGATCGAAATTTCCTGCTGGATGGCCCAGAAACCTAGCTGCATCGCCTCCCTGCACAGAGAAAGTGACCCTGCCCCCCCTTTTTGTTGAGGTAGTGCATGGCCACTGTGTTGTCCGTCAGGATCAGGACATTCTTTCCTCGCACAGCCGGCAGAAAAGCCTTCAGGGCAAACCTGACGACCCTCAGCTCCAACAGATTGATATGGAGTCTGGACTCCGACAGAGACCAACGACTGCTGACTGTCAGCTCGTTGACATAGGCTCCCCATCCCGTGAGAGGTGCGTCCTTCATGATCGTCACCTCCAGCCAGGGCAGCCAAAATGGAGCCCCCCTCATCAGATTGACTACGTCGGCCCACCACAGAAGGTCCTGAGCGACCGAGGGTGGCACCTGAACGGGGTCCGACATCCTGCCGGAGGACTGTGACCACTGCACCTTGAGAGGCCACTGCAAAGATCTCATCCACAGTCGGGCCTCTGGCACCAGAAGAATGCAGGATGCCATGAGGCCGAGCAGCCTCAAGAACTCGAACGCCGGGAGACTCTGGGCATGTCGAAACTTGTGTACCATCTGCTGAATGTGAAGACCCCTCAGAAAACACTGCCCCAGGGATGTGTCGAGCACTGCTCCGATGTACTGGAGCCGCTGAGTTGGCATCACGTGAGACTTCTTTAAGTTGAGGGAGAAGCCTAGCTTGTGAAGGGAGTGGCAGGTGACGGACAGATGATCCAGGACTTGCTCGGGAGAGCGCACCCTGATCAACCAATCGTTCCGGTAGGGGTAGATGTGAATCCCCCCTTTCCTGAGATGAGCTGCCACCACCACCATGAGCTTGGTGGAGACCCTCGGGGCGGGGGTCAATCCGAACGGCAGGACCCGAAACTGCAAGTCGCCAACCGCGAACCTCAGGTACTTCTTGTGCTTTGGATGGATCGGCACATGAAAATAAGCGTCCTTGAGGTCGAGAGACACCAACCAGTCCTGAAGTTGAAGGGCCTGGAGGACTTGAGAAAGAGTAACCATCTTGAAATTGTCTGAGGAGCTTGTTCAAACCGTGAAAGTCCATGATGGGTCTCAATCCTCAGTCTTTCTTCGAAATCAAAAAATAAGGGCAATACCATCCCTTGTTCCTCTCTGCCACAGGCACCAGTTCTATGGCGCCTTTCTCCAGCAGGGATTGAATTTCCTGCGCAAGGAGTGGATCCGGACTCTTCAAAGAGAGGTTCCCTGGTGGATTGTCGTGAGGCCTCTGCCGGAAAGGAAGACAGTAGCCGTGGGCTATGATCTCCAGAACAGACTCATCTGAAGTAATGGCACGCCATTCTACGAGATGCTACGCCAGCCTTCCCCCAACCAGAGAAGCATGGGCCTCATGACTGAGCTGACGCGGCTTTGGCAGTGCCTGAGGGCAAAGAGGCAACTGCTCGCGCGGCCTTGGCACCTCGAGTACCTTGTTTTCCACCCATGGCACTCCTATGGTTGCCCTTTTGACTTGCAGCTCCTCTCGATTTACTAAAGGACGAGTAATATCGAAAGGAACCTCCCCTCCACTGCTGTCCCCTAGGACGAAAAGGCAGAGGTTGGCGAACTGCAGTGCCCAACGATTTTGCTGCAGCTTTGGAGGTCTGCAACCTCTGAAGACTCTCGTCAGCCTTTCTGCCAAAAAGATGGTCACCATCACAGGGCATGTTGAGGAGCTGGGCTTGCATATCCGGAGCAAACCCCGACTTCCACAACCACGCAAACCTGCACATCACGGTGCTCGCCGCCATGGACCGGCTGACGCAATCAACCATGTCCAGACCCAACTAAACGGATTCACAAATGGCATCCTTGCCATCCTGCACGATAGCAAGGAAACCATCCTGTTCCTCCCCTTCGGGAATATGATATCCGCTAGGGAAATACAGTTCCACAGAGTGTGCGTGAAATGAGACAAGGCACAAACGGAGTTGGCAGCCTGAAGCGCCATACCCCCAGAAGAAAATACCTTCTTCGCCCAGCCGTCAAAACGTTTGTTGTCCCTATCAGGCGGGATGGTAGGATACGACGCCTGCTTTGCGGGGGCCGTAGCCGCCTGCACAACCAAACTCTCCGGAGCAGGGAGCGTGGTCAAGTAGCTGGGCGATATTTCCTCGGCAAGGACTTGCTCACTGCCGGGAGACTCTCCGGAGCAGTCCAAGCCGCAGCCACCCTTCTCTGCAAGGCCATATGGAATGGCAGCACCGGGTCAGTTGGAGGACCTTGGTCCAGGATATCAGTCAGGTCATCCTGCTGAAAATCCCCAGGGGGGGCAGACCAACCCAGATATTCGGTGACCCTCGACATGAGGCATCAATATGAAGATACGGCATGCGTGCCAGGCTCCGGCCTACCAAACTCCACCTCCAGAGTTGTCTAGACCACTGGCGTCGTGCAGCGACTGATGCAGGTCCTCAAGTTGACTGTGACCGGAAACAATGTCATCAGGAACCAATGCAGGAACCTCACCTTCCTCAGAATCCCTCATCCACCTCAGAAATATAATCTAGAGGCTGGAATGAGGGTACAGAAAAAGACACATAGGCATGTTTAGCCTTAGCCATCGCCTTTCTTGGGGGTGCCACCGTGCCACGGGGTACCTCCGACAAGGCTGCCTCGAAAGGCGGCGAGGGTGTCGACGTCGAGCGTGGCGCCGACAGCTTCGACGGCGTCGACACAGGCCTCAAGGGCAGAGCCCCGAGCGTGTCTCTCAACAGCCTAGGCGTCGATGGCGTCGACGACTTCTTCAGAGGCGGGGCCTCGAGAGAGTCCGTCGACGACCTTGGCGCTGCCGGCGTCGATGTCTTCTTCGAAGCCTTCACAGAGTCTTGCGGTCTCGATGGCCGGTAGCTGGAACGGGCATGCCTAGAGCGACCATCCTTGTCCGACCTGGACCTCGAAGATGCCAGGTGGTCGCAACGACTGCTGGAGCCCGAAGGCGGACAAGCGGTGTCTCTAGCGCGGCCTCGACTGGCGTCCTCAGACGGCGCGGCCGGACCAGAGCCCTGCGATTGAACAATCACCAACATCTCCTTTCAGAACGAATCCCATTCCTCCGGAGTGGAATGCTTGTTGGGACAAGCTACCCGCCTACGGGCGGAGTCCTCGGAAAAGAACAGGGAAGGTGACCTGTGACGGCGCTTCGAAGAGGCAGAGGAATGGCAGAGGAATGGCGGGACCGACTCCCAGACCGAGAACCCCCAGACTCACGATGACGATGCGGAGAGACACCCCTCGAATCGTCTGTCGACCAGTGGAACGCGACTTCCGGGGCTTGGCCACCTTACCGACCGACAGCTTCTTCTTACGCTCCCGCAAGGCCTTCGAAGTGAGCAATTGGCAGTCGACACAGTCGTCCATATCATGGTCCTCCCCGAGGCACCAGAGGCAAGCGTCGTGCGTATCCGTCAGGGACATCTTGGACCCGCACACCCGACACTTCTTAAACCCGGACCGTGGGGTGGAAGAAGCCAAAGACATCATATTCGATAGCAATTAAACAGGTTCGAAGAACCGAAAGAACAGGATTCAGTAGAATCGATGCACGCCCAGATCTCCGAAGCGAACACGTTCGCGGAAAAAACAGAACTGAGGCTACGGGCGTCGTCCGTCCTACTTATAACATCCGGTGACGTCGGCTCGACATAGGCCCTCGAGGACGGCGTATCGACGTCATCGACGCAGGACGCAGAAAGATTTTCCGAAGCAGCTCAGCTGTGGTGATTACTGTCATAGATATGGAATACGTCAGAGGACCCAATCCCCTCGAACCATGGATAGAGCTTTCCAACTTGGTGTACAGAAAATACATCTGTCTAAAGATTTTCATGCCTCAGATGAACTAATTGATACACTTTTAAATTAATGTAGGCCTGGTGCCACTCCTGTTCCTGCTGTCTTACCTCGTCCTGTTGTTGCACCTCCTCCCGTAGCTGTCCCTGTTCTTCCTGTTGCTCCTCTGCTGCCAGGTGTTGCTCCTCTTCCTATTGTTGTTTCTCCTTCTGCATGTCCACCCTTACCGATACTTGCTGTTCCCATAGTTCCGTCTTTACCGCCAGCAGTAGTGTCTCCACTACCTGTTGTACAGGATTTGTCTGAACTCTTTCCCAAGTGGTTCTGCTCCACTTGAAACAATTGAAGGGGCGAGTGCCGAATCAAAGGTAGTGACTCGTAGTACAGTTTCTAAAGCTAGAAAGAGGGAATAGAATGTATGGGCTAAGAAATGTATAGAAGAAGGTGAAAAATCAGCTATCTTAGCTACAATTTCTGACCAAGAAGTATTCCCAAACAGAATATTTTTATAGAGGAGATGGGAATGCACTTGGCTGAAATGTGGAATGATTTGACTGACATGGATGTCCCACAAGGGATGAGGGATTTGAATGTCTTAGCTTACTCAAGGGACACTGCGGAGAAAGTACATGAGCATGGCGAGAGGGTTTTTGAGTTTAAGAGGGAGTTAGATCGGTTACAGAATGATGAAACAGATGGTGATAGATTGGACGCTCTGTATGTGCAGAAACGATTTCTTCCTTCTTGTAAATCAACGAGTGACGAGACGTGAATTTGCACAAGGGATGCGCTTAGATGGATTTCAGATGTTTCGATATCTCCCATAGAAGTATATGATACGTTTAGTCAGTATACTCAAGAAATGCAAAAGAAAGTGTTACAGGTAATAGAGTACCTGCAGGATGAGTGTATGAAGAAAAAGATTTGTTGCCCGGCAGATTTGATGATTTATAAGAGCATTTTCACCTGACACTGCTTTGACTACTTTATCGCTCGATTTAGCCTTATTGCTTAACAAACGTTGTCACCTACTTCTCAAATGCCAAAGAGAGAGGTTCCTCGGACATTTGTTCCTAAAGTGGAAATTCCAGCTGATGCCGCAGCAGGTACACCAGCTACCACTATTGAAGCTCACTATGTTTCGCAATTTGTTCATGTTCCGTTTTCCAGACAGGAAGTGAATACCATTAGACAGTCGATTCCAGATATTAGGAAAAAACCTACAGGATTTTATAAAGAAATAGAATCTGTCTTGCATTCATCATTTTTCACTCTGGGTGATATAAACTTGTTGTTCCCTGTAATCCTACGTGCTGATTTATGGAAACAGATTAGAACTGTAGATGATCAGGCAGGGTTGGGTGAAATGTGTTAACTTAGTACGGTTAGATGGAGAAAGGAAAGCTGGTGAGAGACCACCACAGGGGATACTGACACTGCCAGACAGAATAGTAATTAAATTAAAGACTCTAGTTCCAGAAAGGATAGTTTGGGACAAGGGAAATCTGAAGGTGCTCCCAAATTCTTTAATCGGTTCGAACAAGTATTTTCAGATTTTAGCAGACAGGATTTAAGCACCAAGTCAGGGAAAAGGTTTTTTGTGGATACATTTGTGCGTGGATTGTTGCCTGATATCCAGTCACAAATCATGACTTCGGAAAGTGCTTGGCAAGCTAAATAGCAGTCCGAAGTATTGCATATGGCTCAGTATTACTAAAATAGAGTCAATAATGAAAAAGATAGAATTGAAAAGAGAAAGGGAGACCTGAAAACCAAAGTATTATTGCAAAAGATTGTTAGAGGACCTAAAGGTGGGAGTACACAGTTTCAAGGTCAGTTTGTTCCACAAAGCAATGCGCAGTTGGGTCCTGTACACATGAACCAATGTGTTTATTGCAGACAAGAGGGTCATTGGCAAGCACAATGCTCGATCCTTCAGCAGAGATCGAATAACATGTGGTGTCATGGGTAGACGATCCAGAGGCCGTCCTGGGTTAGGGGGTCCTGGTAGAAGTCAGTTTGCTCCAAATCCACAGTCATTCTCGCAAGATAGTCAGCAACCTAGTATAGATAGCAGAAATATTTTTGATAATCCTTCAACTGCCTATCTTTCTGAGGATCTTGTCTTTGATGATATATTGTTTCGTTAGGACAGCCCGAAGCATGATCTGGAACCTGTACCTATTCCAGTCGATCAGAAAGGGCCCTACGTTGAGATGAAAGTGGGGAATAGGAAGCATCTATTTTTGATAGATACAGGAGCACAGAAGTGTTCCATTGATCATTCACGGGTTCCAGATATTCCACCGTCAGGCCAGAATTACGTTTCTGTAGGGTTTTCTGGCATGCCAGTGGTCAGTCCGGTTTCTCAGCTGGTACCGATTTCACTGGGGCCATTCACGGAGCATTGTCCATTTCTTCTAACGACGAATTGTGGTGAGAGTTTGTTGGGGGTGAATCTGTTGAAGGAATTAAATGCAGTAATTCATTGTTCTTCAGATGGAGTACATTTGACGATTTCACCAAAGCAATTATCTGCTTCACAATTTTTGACTAGGCCTTTACCGTCTGAATTTAGTAAAGTTCTGGCATGTTTATGGGTGGTTGATGACAACGATGTTGGCATTTTGCAAATTGAATCTGTTAAAATTGTTTTGAAACCAGGAGGTAAGTTGCCACGTATTCCACAATATAAGATTTAAGTTGATGGTGAGCAAGCTCTACAAAGCATAGTTTCTGATTTTGTTCATCGTGGAGTGATTGAGGAAATTGCAGGAAGTTTGTGCAATAGCCCGATTTTACCAGTGTACAAGAAAGGGGACAATGCAATTCCTTTCCTTTTTATTATTGGTTTGTGTGCCATCAATAAGATTGTTGCTCCACAATTTCCAATTGTGCTTGATGTGACCACAATATTAACAATGATTCCAGCTTCTGCTACTCATTTCAGTGTGGTGGATCTTAAGAATGCTTTCTTTAATATTCCCGTACACGTGGATAGTAGATATTTGTTCGCATTCACCCTAGAGGGACGCTCGTTTACATTCACTCGTGCACCACAAGGGTACACAAAGAGTCCAAGCATTTATAGTAGGGCTTTGAAATAGCAGCTCGATACACTTGAGTTGCCTTCTACTTGTACATTGTTGCAATACAATTGTCATGATGCCTACCTCCAAGGAGCCAGGTCCGACCCAGCAACCCCAGAGGCAGGCATCATTTCCCCCAGGGAAGTGCCAGCGGGCCCAAGCTGTTTTAAGGTGCACTTACCTGATGCAGACCATGCTGCTACATCCAGGCCCTCTTGAGGCCTGAATGGAACTACTTTACCTGTGGAACTACTTTCCCCTGGGTGTGGTCGGGGAAGGATACATACCTGATCGGTGGAAGGATACATACCTGGAACTTCTTCCAAAGCTATTTAAACCCCGCCCGATCAGCAACTCACGCTTCGCGTTGTTCTGCTCCTTGCAGTTGGATGCTCACTGTGTCAGCTCCTGCATCTGGACTTCAGCCACGCCTGTCAGCATCCTGGGTCACCTGCTAAGAGAGAATTGGAGAGAAAGAAGACCTTACCTGCTAAAGCTGCATCACGGAGACTTCACACCGACGATCCTGAAAGGGAAGACATCATTTTAAAAGCATTTCGCTTCGATCGCTGCAGCGCTGCATTTCACTCACCTTTCCTGGGCACCACCATCTTCAGCAGCGATCATCCGGATCCGCAGCCACTTCCCAGAGCCTAGAGAGAAAAAGACAAGAACACAAGGTGAAAGAAGGAAGGGAATAGGAAAGGCTCAGTTTCCTTCTAAGACTTACCTGTTGGGCCATTCCCATTTCATTTCGGGTCCTGCCGCTTCCTGGCATTCCGGACCCCGGCCCCTATGGGGGAAAAAAGACAAAGACATTGAATGAGCGAATGCAAAGACATTACCCGAACGCTCATCCAGAACTTACCTGTCATTTACTGGAACTGCACGTTTCACTTCGGGTCGGCGCCATATCTCCGGCATTCCGAACCCCGGCCCCTAAGGGGAAAAAGACATAAGCGTTAGCGCTTGCTGCAATAAGACAATGAACATTATTATTAAGCTTGAACTTTTGAACTTGCTACAGAACTCTTACAGCGCCTTACCTGAATAGTCAAGCTTATTTGAACTCCCATCAAACCTCAATCCAGTGAAGTAACTGGGTTTCAACGCGCCCCTGCATCAAAAGCAGGATGGAGAACTCGTCCTTCCAAACCCTAAGGGAAATATTCCTGCGAGCCAGTGAGTCCATCTTCAGAGTCCTGCGCTTCACCATAGAAGAAGCATCAGCACTCGAAGCCAGACCTGCGCCTCCGTGGGAATCAGGTGAGCGTGACAACAATATGTTGACGACCTTCTCTTAGCTGCAGACTCAAAGTGCTTGCAAGAAGGGTACTGTGTTATTGCCTATTCATCTAGCAAAGCTTGGGCATAAAGCGTCATTAAAAAAGTTTCAGTATTGCCGTCAGGAGGTCGCCTATCTAGGCTATCTCCTGTCAAAGGAGGGAAGAAGATTGACATCTGAGCGGATAAAAAGCATCTTTAGCATGTCTGTCCCAAATACACAGAAGGAAGTCAGAGCTTTGATAGTAATGGCTTCTTACTGTAGACAGTGGATCCCTAACTTTTCACTAGTGATAAAACCAATGTTGGCATTGACAAGAAGGGCATTTCCTTGCCATGCCGTGGTACTTGGAACACCAGAAAGCTTTTGATCTGCTCAAAACTACACTGTGTTCAGCACCAGTTTTGGGCACACCAAATTATAAGGCCTTCGTGGTATATGTGCATGAATGTGATGGATGTGCTTTGCCTTTGTTAACGCAGGAACATGGGGGGGGGGGAGAATAGACTGTGCGGTTAGTTTTCCTCCTCTCTCGATTCTGTTGCATGCGATTTGCCGAGATGTTTGAGAGCTGTCGCTGCGAATGCTGCGTCCGTAAAACAAAAGGAGGGTATGGTTTTAGGTCACACAACAGTGATGGGTACCCCACTCCGTAGACGTTCTATTAAACAGAACGCAAACGCAACACCTTACATCCGCACAATTAACAAGATACAAACTGATCCTATTGGCACTGCATATCCAAATTAAGAGGTGTTGCGTATTGAATCCGGCTGAATTGTTACTTCTTCAAGAAATTGCTTGCAGTGACGAAGTGTCACATGAGCACCTCTATACTACAGAGCAAGAAACCAAAGGCAGGATTGATTTAAATGACACACCACTGAAAGATCCACAAGCGGAGATATT
Organism: Ambystoma mexicanum; assembly: GCF_040938575.1. Classification (NCBI taxonomy): domain Eukaryota; kingdom Metazoa; phylum Chordata; class Amphibia; order Caudata; family Ambystomatidae; genus Ambystoma; species Ambystoma mexicanum. Next base: position 340,470,929 of record NC_090921.1, on the reverse strand, counting down.
TTGCAATGGCTCCTGCTTCAAACTTCCGGATGGTACACACACTGCTGCTTATGCCATCACTACATTAAGCATTATTGTGGAAACCAAAAGAATTTTGCATAACTCCACACAGTCCGCAGAAATGATCGCATTGACTCGAGCTTGTGAACTTTCCGAAGGGCTTAGAGGAAATATATTTACAGATAGCCAGTATGCCTTTGGGCTGGTTCACAACTTCGGTAGACTATGGGCAGAAAGAGGTTTCTTGACCTCACACGGAACTAAGATCCAACATGGTACCTTGATAGTTTGGCTACTCTCAGCACTTGCGCTTCCTACTCAACTAGCAATTATGAAGTGCACTGCACACCAGAAAGTAACAGATGAAGTGGGAGAGGAAACTCTTTTGCCGACAGGATAGCCAAACAGACTGCCACTGATTTATACTCAGAAATGTATGTCACTAAAGAAGCCACAAACACTTGTAAATTAGATGAAGGAATTGATTTAATAAAAGTAATTCAAGCTGATGCCACTTCAGAAGAGCTTAAGCAATGGGCTGAGGGTCTAGCAAGTTTAGATGATGAAGGTTGTTGGATAGACAATGTCAGGAACAGATGGATGCTACCCAATGCTTATGTCACCACTATGGTTACTATGACTCATGGTCCTACTCACATATGTGCTAGAAAATTTTGTAAACTGCTAGAACCTGTCTGGGTAAATGTAAACATCTCAAAGACTGCCGAGCGCTTGGTCCAAAATTGCATGGTATGCTTAAAGCATAATGTGGGAAAGGGTACATCGACACCAAGGTGTAGTTTTGGTCCCCCCCGTCTGTGGCCTTTGATGTGATACATTTCGACTTCATCAAAATGGAGCACTGCCAGAATTATAAATATGTTCTGGTAGTCATTTGTGCCTTTAGCAAGTGGGCCGAAGCATTCCCTGTAAATGATGCACAGCAAGAACGACGGTGAAAACCATGCTTAAGGAATATTTTCCTAGGTTTGGTTTGCCATGGGTCATTAGTCAGACAATGGTCCACATTTTATTGCTGCTGTTATTCTGCCAGTATGCGCGGGATTACAGATCGATAAATGGTTCCATTCGGCCAGACATGCTCAGAGTGCTGGGCTTGTAAAACGCCATAATGGTATCTTAAAGAATAAGGTGGCTAAGATCTGTGCCAGTAGCAATTTGAAATGGCCAGATGCCTCACCAGTAGCTTTATTGTCCATGCGGATGACCCCACAAACCAGAACTGGACTCTCTACCTATAAAACAGTAATGGGGAGCCCAGCACATATTTGGAACTTGCCCAAGCCAAAACGATTGAAAGACGTGGAGCATTTGCTCCTTTCTGAATACTGTGACCAGTTAACTCAAAGCTTGTATTTGATTTATCAACAGGTGCAAGAAGCCCTCCCAGTAAAATACGAGGGGCCAGGTCATCTACTTCGACTCAGCGACTGGGTGCTCACTAAAGCATTTGAAAGAGCATCCTGTCTCGCACTGCGCTGGAGAGGACCGTTCCGGGTCCTGTCGGCCACACAGACCGCTGTGCGAGTATCCGGAAAGAGACACTGGATCCACGCGACTCACGTCAAGAAGATACCTTTTCCTCTACCACTTGACGAAGGAGAAGAGAAGGAGAACGTTTGTTCTGTTCCGTACAAGCCTGCTTTGAACACCACTAAGGGTGTCTGAGATTCTTCCTGAGCCCGTGGGGCCTGGGGAGACTGATGCTTTGTCTTCAAATTCTTCCTCGGATCTTTCTGCACCCTTGAGCAATCTTGCCTCCGTTTCAACACTTCCATCAGGAAGCACCGACACTCTGTTCGCAGATCACGCTGTACATGGAGTTTTGAGGTACAATCTGCGTCCATGGCTCTAGACTTACAGCACGGCACGGCTGTGCCCACAAGAAATGACTGTTGGGCTAGTCCCTTGCCACTCTTGCTGAAACATAAGTGGCCGGGACCGGCAAAGTTACCTTCAATCAAGATAAATCACGTGGTCAGGAGATCACCAACGAACAAATTTAAGGAGTTTTATTGCAGAGACTTTTCGGAACAAACTTTGAGGAACAATGCCTGTCGCTAACTCTACTCGTACGAAGCAACCAATCGATTGTGTGGCTAACAAAGACATTGGACATCAAAAATCATGGTCCTTGAGGACTTACTGTTTTCTTGTAGTTATGTTAACTGGTCTAACAGTTGAGACCGCGCTTGGGTTCTGGTATATCAAAGGGGTGCATCCACTTGAGACTGTTACCTACTGAAAGTGTTCCCACTATGTCTTCACCTTTCATGCACCTGCACACTCTACCTCCTAGGGATTCCCAACACAGAAGGAATTACCACAATAATACTTTATTATTAATTATGAATGCGACCCATGCAATTCTCAATAGAACAAATTGCTGGATATGTTCGCATTTGCCACAGCACGGGGAAAAAGGTTTGAGCTGGTATATTCCTCCTTTTCCTTTGACTACTGCATGCTATGCCTCTCTAAGGGCACTATTCTTTGGTCGTTGGAATGATAGCATCTCGAGGAACTTCGATGGGACTAATTTGAATAAATTTGAAAGACGGGTCCCGACACCTCTGGGATGTTCCCTTTTCGCAAATAGGAGCACACTCAATGTTGCTTCTATTAGACCGTCCTATAGACTTTCTAGACCTTTCCAACCGTTCATTTCTTTCAAGATGGCTCCCGTAGGCAACCGTGATGCCATCCCTCCTCCTCATATTAATCATAGCCCCACCTCTGTTTCCTTCTGCATACAAAGGAATGGTTCTCAGTCAATGGGTACTTTTGAGGGTTGTACCAATATTGCAAATCTGACTAGTGAGGACAGACCTTTGTATATAGGTGATCCCTTTTATTTTGTCTGTGGCAATGAAGCTTATCCTTGGTTACCTAGATATTGGCAGGGTACTTGTTATTTGGGTATCTTGCTACCAGGGGTATATGGAGCTAGCACCTCTGAGGTTTCTAGAGCTCGTCCAAGGCAGGACGAGAACCGTGATACTCCTTCACAGGTCATGGGTGATGTAGCGAAATCGTTTTTGCCATTTTGGGGTCAGATCATGAACTCTGAGGATATTAGGAACTGGCAAGGGTTTTGGAGAGAACCATCAACAGAACCACCGATATACTAGACAATATGATGTTGGAACAGAAAGCAATCAGATTAGTGGCTCTACGGAACCAGATGGTGTTAGAGGTCATCCTGGCTGAGCATGGTGGAGTATGTAAATTCGTGGGATCTGTTTGTTGCGTTTTTCGTACCCGACTCCTCCCCTACCGTATTCAAGGAAATTCAAAATCTACATACCTTGAGTACTGAAGTACATGTCCCAGAGGGAAACTGGAATCTTAGTACTTGGTTCAGGGACTTATTACGATCATGGGGTTGGAAGATATTTGCAGTCTTAATCTTGATTCTTGGTATTCTCCTGTTCTGTTGTCGTGTACAATGCCTTCCTGTCATATGTTCCATGATAGGAGGATATTGCAACCAAGCAGTAGGTACACTAGGACCTAGGATACAAATGCCTGAAAAAGCAACCAATGCCTTAGTAATGCAGGAAGTAACTATTAAAGAGTTAATGGCAATTGATGTTTTTGAATCCAACAACTTAGAGTGTTCTGATTATGACACAGTCATCATATGGTCAGAATGTTTGAATTATGCTCTTGGCTTAGGCCAAAAGGAGGGTTTGTTAAACCATATTTGCATAAATATCGTCCAATTTACGAATATTGTCCTAAGCCATCCGCATTTGTATTAAAACCTGCGGTTAATTAGAATGGACTTCAAACGCCATTTTGGAAAATATCGTCCATCTTGATTATAACTTCTGCTCTCTGTTCAGAAATGATTAACCATGTTTTCAGCTGCCAGAGCAGAAACGCGCTTTGAGCCTATGTCAACAATATGGCTGGCAGAGCAGACTATTTGTCCTGTGCAAAGAGACCTTGTAGTCAGAATGAACTCTCATTCAAAGTGTTAATGTCTACAAAACTCATCCTCTCTCAAACAGTGATATACAAAGCATGGAAACTAATGCTATGAGATTTTGAAGGAATCCTTTGTACATTTCTTGAAACAGGACTTACTCTAAAGGCTAAAGATCCACACAGCTGACTACAACAAAGTTTGCCAGTATGTTTAAGGAACCTTGGAGCCAAAGTGAACTTCAATTTAAAGTGTTGTCTGCATCAATAGCATCAGCCATATTCAAACATAAGAACTTGAATGGTAGACAAACTAAAACTATGTGCCTTAGCCATAAGCTATTGAATTTGCTTCTTGTAACTAGGATCAACCTATGCTGGAGAACCAACACCACCATTGAATCTTCAAGGATGGGACAACATGTCAAAAGTACAGACCAATATTGTGTATTTGTTATGTGAACTGGGCACGAACCCAAATTTGTAACCTATTAGTTTGGAGAAGGGCTGGGCTATGACCAGGACTGTGTATGAATAGTGCATGTTTTGTGATGACCAGTACTCTGACTCCTCACTGGGTCAGCTGTTACACACTGCGAGGTGTTGGGAGCCAGATAGCTATCTGCTTTGATATTTGAATCTGTACAGAATAAAGTTCTAATCATAACTTTTGACTTCATGACTGGCAGATTCAATTTTTGGTGGTACTAAGCCTAGATATTCCTTGCTTGATCTTACAGGATATTTACATACACACCATACTTTGCAAGCAAAATATATATAAAGCCTCACCAGGACATAATGGGGAGTTTACAAAAATGTCATGAATCTGCATGTACACAATTATTTTGCAGTGCATACAAGATTGTTTGCGACATACTCCACCCTAATATTAATGGGTAGTATTATACAAGTACTCAGTGAAACCGTTTTGTAGAGCAAAGTTTCCATATCATTTTTTAAGGTCTATGCTCAATGGAGCTCTGAAAACATGGAATGGATGCACATTATTTGAGAAGGATTTTAGTTGTCTGAATATCTGTTGCTCCAATACTATGCACGAGTAATGGCATGCATATTCCATACCCATTATCCCTTTCATGCCAAGTAAATGACATTCCAATTCTTCTCTCCACGCATAGGGTAATGGAACCAATGCTAAAGTAGGACACACTGAACATGACATTTGGCTACTAAAAGTCCTTAGAGGCTAATTAATATTTTATTGTTACAATGCTTTAACTTGCAAGGGCAATCCTTCAATTGTGTGGCATATGTAGAAAGAATAGGAAGCATTGGAGGAGGTTACACGTCCTAGTAACCTGCTTACTGACAGTCAGGATCCAATATTTGAGCTGACACTCTGGTTACATAGTGTGGCTGATGATTTTGCTAAGGCACCATGAGTCACATTACAACAAACATAAAACAAGTCGATGTATGTGCAAGTCTGGTAACCTTTCGCAAAGCGAAGATAGGCACAGGCAAGGTTGTCCAGTAATATCTAAATGCGGCGTGGGGCGGAATTACAGTGCTAGGGTAGAAGTGTGGTAGAATCAAGTATAGGACTAATGGGTTGGAAGGGTATTTGGTTAAGGTGTGCAGAAAAATCTTAGTTACATCTTCTGTTCATGAAGCCACTTTTTCATATTCGTTTAACCTCTTCAAGGTGTCATCTGTTTTTAGGCCTTTGAGGTCACATGTGCATAGTATGGTAATGTAAAAAGGCCAAAACCAGAATACCTAGTTGTTATAATTCAGCTTTATTAAGAGATAACCCAAATGCCAGGTAACTGCTGTGACTTGTACCTTATATATTTTTGAGATTGTGGGAATTGTCTGTGTGCGCTGCTAAAACTTCTCAAACCGGCACTCTGAAGGAAGCGGTTTAGATGGAACATTGGACATGATAACACACAGCAAAGGGTAGAATTGACAGGGGTACCCCCAGGTGACCATGTAAAATGTTCATTTGGTAAAACAGCTCACTTTTAAAAAGTACTCGCTTTTAGACATTTTAATTAAACATCCCAAATATGCATGTTTAGAGTCCCCCTCCTCAAACTCACACACAGTCTGAGTGCAGACCACCTGAAGAAAGTGCAGGGGCAACATGGTTCCATTTAAATCAAAGGAGCACACTTCAATGAGTTGGGCAGTTTAGCCACCGCTTTTCAAGATAGTAGATGTACCATTTTAATTTTCAATGTTCCATGAATAATTACAACCCAAGGAAAAACAAACAGGTTGCCCTACTCAAACAGTAAGATTCAAAAAGTTATGATTTCACATTGAAACGTTTGCCACAGTGTCAATGACTAACAAGAACATTGGATTGTCACAGTGAAAGTCTGAAACACGCACAAAATATACATTGAAAAGTAGACATGCTAAAGCCAGTTATATTCATATTACAGTTGAGGATGGATGTGTGGCTTGATGGAGAAGTGAACTGCTAGTACCTTACCATAGAAATTAATACATCCTGTTGTGCTGGTGAAAGTACAATGTTTGTTACAGTAATGCTTGGAAAATGAGTACTAGTGGAATGCTATACCAACTCAGTGAAGTACACAAACTAACAATGCCCTGAAGTTAATGCATCAAAGTCATCAGCATTCGAAGAACCAAACGTGTACAATACTCTGTGGAAAATCACTTTCTGGGGTAACAAACTGTTGAGGGGGATGTTCTCTGGATAGATAGCCTCTACATGTTGAATTCTCCCGACAATAGGTGCTCTGAACTAATAATTTAGGCATAAATTCACAACAGTAGCATTTACAGCAAGTGAAGACATCTTCCATTCGACTGGGTTCCAGGTCAGGAAATTAGTCCTCGCGTTCAATGCCTTACTTCATTAGTTCATGACTGTCTTGCTTCCAATTCCTCATTTTTGTTCTTTAGGTCGAACATGAAGCAAAACCCAAATGTACAAGTGCTCACAAAAAGGGATTTCATGCACCTTTCTCTAAGAGGCTTTTTAAAATGTAAATAACCTAAATTTGCCATAGATCAGTTGCACTTGTTATGGGTGTGGATAAAGAACCATACTGTGTTGGTGGATCAACTCTAACCACCTTACTCTACACATACGTTCCAATTTGTCTTCATTTTTTGACATTCAAAAAAATCCATGTTACTATAAGGTATTTCCTTAAGAAAATGTGTTCCCTCTTTTATAGTATTGTATAATAGTTTATTTTTATTGCACTACTCTATATAAGTAGTCAACAATGGCCTACACAGGTTTCACTCATTTTGTGGGACTAATTTATCCTACAAATTGGTACACTTCTTCAGGGGCCATTTGCTATTTATAGTATAATAAACAAAACAAAATAATGTTTGTAAACTGTTCAATTAAAACATCATTTATCAGTATTTTGAATACAAGGAAAACAAAGTAGGGGAGAAGAAAAAAAGGACAGGTAATAGAAAAAAATATATATTGTGTTACACATGAAATAACTTTAGAAACTAGCAATAAGAGCACTAATGTTGCTCATGAAGAAAAAACATTTTGTCTTAATCTGCTCGTTATTTTAGAATGATCTAATTTGGATATCCCAATTGAAACCAATTTTCTCAGTCCATATTAATTCATCTTTTTTATCATACAACATGTCTATGCAATAAAGAGGAACTATCATTGGTTGTTTACATTCAAAGTACCTTCAAATATTCCAAAACTATAATAATTATCTCTTATTTGAACTTAGAATTGGTAGTTTGGTAACTTCACATCAGATTCTCAATTCTTTGTATCGCTAGATATTTGTGTCTTTATCATCTCCTGAATTGTTCGTCAAGTCGCGTTTTTGTAAGAAAAAACTTTATATATCAATATATTATATACCTACAACGTTAATGTATACCTCATATATAAAATCAATATCATATTTTACCTAGCTTACCTGTTAAGCAAAGTTTCTAGTCAATTAAGCACAGTTGTCCTCGTGCTGGTGGCATTTGCAGATTTGTCGGCAGCATTCTTTCAATAGAACTAGATGCAGATTTTAGGTATCGTTGTGGCGTGTGCCATCTTTTGTTATTCCTCACATCCGCTGATTTCTATTTTATCATCCCTCTTATATAGAGTAAGGAAACAAAGTAAATAAAAAGGATAGTTCATCACAATAAAACATTCATATGGAGTTTTCCTTGTAGTTCTAGTGGATGGATGAAATTGTGTTTGTGAGCACTTGTTTAAAGACAATTTATCTTCTATCAAATATAAAATAAAAAGTCAGAAAGAACCAGTTGATCATAGTACACATTGTCTTATCAAAACATCAGTTAAGTATAACAAATTATCAGTTCAGATCTTCTGTAATAGTTTTCTAGCAAATTACTGTTCATCATAAACAAAAATATAGTTCATTTTCTCGATTAAGCCCTCTTCATAGGGTTTGGTAAAAAAATTAAGTTTGTTTCTTCTGTAAATTATTTTCTGCACCTCATCCTCGCTCGGCCAGAATAACTTTCTATGCCAGCATATTTCACATCTTTGATCATATGAAGAGCCCCATGACCTCACACTGGCTTTCAGAAAGCAACGATTCAAATAACAATCTTCATAGCAAATATATGTGCTCATTAATTCTTATTCTCAATATGCTTTTGGTACTTCCTACATATAGTTGTCAATCCACCCAATTAAATAGATGAGTCAGGCACCGGCACAATTAATAAATTGATTAATGCAGTACTCCATTCCACTTTCATCCTTAATGTGATTTTATTCATGGCCTGATCACAAATCTTAAATTGACTAAATTTGTAAAATCTGTTCAGTTGTTTCCTTAGCCAAATTTCTGGTTCATAGGTTTGCTTTAAAATGACTAGGACTCAATTGATTACATGTTTTTGCTTTCTTAAAGATCACAGAGTTACTCATCAAAATATATTTAATACTTGTATTCAACCATAAGGATCTTCCAACGTTCGTGTTTTATACACTACTGAACTATACGGGTTTACAAATAGTACTTTTCTCTGTTTGCCTTTTTTTGTGGTTGCATCAGCTTTGAACAGTCTAATCATCTATCCGTTGGTATTTTAAGCACATTGTTTTTAGTAACCTCTATTGAAAAATCTCCTTTACAATATTTCACATTCCAGAAAATAATCATCACCCTTTGTACAGCTAGTTGCTCCTGGCTCGTATACATTTTCCCACTGGTATGTTTTCGATAACATTTATGTTCTTATGGCAACTGTTGTATAGGAGTGCAGAATTTGTTACAGTTTCCTTGTGTTAACATTAGGCCCTAGTTTATATGCTTCAACAAAAATATGTAAATCCAAAACATGTAGTCTTACTTTTCATCACTGTAAATCTAATGCTAAACTCATTAAGATTACAAAACATTTGTAATAGATCTTCTGACCAAATTACAGAAAAATCATTGATAGATCTTGTACACAATATAATTTCTTTAGTCTGTATGGTTTCATAAAGGTCATCTATCCAGCCCATTAATAAATTGGCAACTGAAGGGGCACATTTAGACCCCACAGCAACTACTATTTCTTTTTACAAATTTCAATTAAAGGTTGAAATATTATTTGCCAATATATAAGACCTGGTCAAAAATAATGGATGATAAATGCATTAACTATAGTTAAACCACGTATTCGTAAACAACCTTAGAAATTATGTAACAATGGTAAGAAAACTGTTATACTAACAAGTGGAGAGGTATGTGTGAAGACATTGCTTAACAATTGCACACTACTAAAGCTAATTAACTATGGTTGATCACAGATGTAAAAAATAGATCAGAAAGATATTAAGATAAAAGCATACCTCTGAAAAATAACTTGCTGGATTGGTATCAAAGTAAAACACTGACTTGATGTAGCAGATGTCTGTATATGCTGCAGTTTCACCAAATGAGGACTCATTTAGAAAGGCTACAAATCTGTTCAAAGCAACTAGCAAAAAAATGAGATGCACATGAGTAATCAAGCAAAAACTGAGAAAGGCTGTGTCGATACGTATTGCAGGTCAGTTTCCTGCATTTCCACGGTGACACACGACTGTGTAGTGTGTGGATTCTAGGTCTTGCTCTGGTGACTGCAGGCAGCACCAGCAATGGCATTTTCTCTGGTTTCTGCCACCAGAGCGTTGAGATTCAGCGTGAACTCATCAGATTTGACATTACAAGATGGCTACAGCAAACATGGGGGGAATCACAGTAGTAAGTTCTTTAAAAACATGATGCCACATACAAAACAACTCTAATTCATCCCTCCACGATGTGCAGCAGGCGTACTGATTCACAGAGAAAAAGTACAGGAGTTGACCATTCCTTGTAGAAGTTACTAGCCCCAAAACCTTCTCCCAGAGAATGACCAAAAAGAGGCTTCACCTTTCTGAGGCAAGGTGTAATAGAGTGGGTGTATTTTCTCCTAGGGTGTATGAACTTCCTGCCTGGTTAAATAGTCCATACGAGTTCTTTCATTAACAGAGCTCTCACTTTGAGGTTGATGAAACATGAAAGGAAAATTAAACTCAATAATAAAATGAAGAAACCAGGAAGCCCTATGGGCTCAGCAGTGTGATGTGCCAGTCTAGGTACCAGTAAACATTCACATCAGTCAGATGATAAATAAATGTCACTTCTGCCAAAACCTTGGTGAATACTATGGGTGTAGGACAAAGGTCAAAAGGAACATGCTGTCTACTGGAAAACCTGTCTCACCAAGGCAAACTGGAGGTATTGATAAGGTCATAATGAAATGTGCAGGAATACATCCTACAAAGCCAGTGTCTTCTGCACTCTATAGTGGGCAGAGAATCTGAGCTGGAAAGGCCACCTTCCCACTGGTATGGTTGAGCTCTGAGAGGTAGCAGTCCCACCAGGTCTTTTGTGGGCACACAGTTGTGGAAGTAAAAATCCAAAATGTTCACCACTTCTATTGCATTTATTTTGAGCAATTTGGTGGACTCAGAATCTAGATTTAATGAGTTGTCAGACAGAAAGGGAAGGTGGGCTGGGGGTAAATGGGTAAAGGAGCAGAAATCGGAACCCTCTGCTCACAACAGACAGTATCAGCTGATACTAGGCTATATTTCTCCAGGCAGGTAAAGAGGACAATTCTTCATAAGGGAATGATCTTTGGCTTTCAATAACATTTACTAGGCCAGTGCCTGCAGGATCCATCACAGTGACCATTCTTTCCTGATCCATAGCTCGAAAGGCTTGAAATCCTTAGAAAGTGCAGCACTTGTGTCCATTGTGGGAGGTTAAAAAAGATTAGTCCTGTTGCTATTTGACAGTTAACGTGATATGGCTATCCTTGTATTTACTTTTACAGTTCCTGGTCTATGGAGCAGTGTAAATGCTGGGGGCTGAAAGGCATGTTGCAGAACACCTGTTCCCATGAGAATACTGGTGCTTTCTAACTGAGCTTGCCATCTACCAAGGCGGCCCAGGGACATTCCTGATTTTTTTGGCCCAAGTAAAAAGAGCGTCCTGACTGGCCAACTGGTGTTCAAGGCTCAGTGTGAGCTTGCCACTGTATTCTAGGATCTGATGGTATAAGGAATAAGTTACTTACCTGTAACTATTGTTCTGCAGCATGGGTCTGGCATGGATTCACATGCTCATGAATATTCCCTGTCAAGCCAGGAATCCTCAGTAAAAGAAAAAAGTTTCACTTTAGTTTATAGACTTTCTCCTATAAGCCAATCCCCAAGCTCTGGATCATACTGCCGCAGCCGACTGTCCTCTCCCCTAAGAAGAGCCACAGAGGGGCTGACTAAGAAGAGCCACAGAGGGGCAGCAGGGAGGGTTTGCATGTGAATCCATGCCAGACCCATGCTGGAGAACAACAGTTCCAGGTACGTAACTTGTTCCTTCACCAGCATGGGGTCTGGCATGGATTCACATGCTCATGAATAAAGAATACATAGCAATACATACACAACCACGGGAGGTGGCAAGGCTCATCAGAAGCAATTACTCTTAACTGCTCACCAGGCTAACCTTCAAGTAAACAGGTTACGTAGCACTGCTTAGCCGACTCTGAACTCTTCCCTGGAATCCCTGTCGATATAGTAGAATTTCGTGAAGTTGTGTGGGTAGACCTCCACGTAGCAGCCATGCAGATGTATTGGCCCGAATGGGGCCCCCATAAGCCTAGTCAACACCACATTGAGTTCTCAAGCCGGGGCAGGGACCTTCACTGACGGGAACGAGCGGAACAGTCCTTTGATTAATTCCTTCACTAGACGGTGCAACCAAAGAGAAGACCGTCCTGGAGATCTGGTGTAGCGGAAAATAGCCACCAGCCCCGACTTTGCCAACGACCATCAGTATGGAAGGACCTGGCGGGCCGTGACCCTCAGAGGGTTAATCTACGACCGGCACCAAGTCGTGAAACGCTTTCATTTGTGTCTGTAGCACTTCAGCGGCGACGATGCCCTGGCCTTGGCGAGGACCAGTCTGCAGGCAGCTCGTAACCACCGAACTCCAATGCTGCAGGAGCCAGGCCTTCAGGTTCAGCGATCCTGGGTCATGGTGCAGGATTGTGCCTCCTTCCCTGGCAAGAAGATCCATGACCACTGGTAGCTTGAATGGAGGGGAAGCTGACATGCTGAGAAGGTCCGGATACCAGATATGCCTTGGCCACGCTGGTGCGATGAGGATCACCCTGCACCGGCATCATCTGAGTTGACTGATTCCTCGTAGCAGCTGAGGGAACGCGTAAGGAAGAGGTTGTCCCAAGGGAAGGAGAATGCGTCCCCCATGCTCCCCGGCTGGCAAACCTCTGCCACTTGGTGTTCGCCTGCCGTTGCAAACAGATTGATCTGGGGACTGCCACACCTGAGGAAGAGGTTGTCCACTTGATCCTGCCGAAGCTCCCACTTGTGGCAAGAGCGCAGCTCCCTGCTGAGGGAATCGGCGACAGTGTTTTTGACCCGAGCCAGGTGGAAAGAAATGTACATCTCCTTGGCGATGGCCCAGTGACAACTCCCGTGCCTCTCTGGAGAGCGCTGGGGATCTGGTGCCCCCCCTGCTACCGGATGTAAAACCCTGTGGTGGTATTTTCTGTGAAGACCCTCACCACTTTGCCCTTGAAGGACAGAAGAAAAGACTAGAGGGCCCAAAACACAGCCCATAGTTTAAGGACATTGATGTGTAGCGCCTTCTCCTCCGGCAGCCACAGACCTCTGGTTTGGAGATGCAGTGTATGCTCCCCACACCTCCAGGGAAGCGTCCGTTGTGAACGTCTCCTGGTATGGAGGGCTCTGGAAATCTGCACCTCCGGTGATATTGGAGTGCACGCCCCACCACCATATAGCTCAACGGAACCCCTCGTCCAGCACAATCCTGTCGTTGAAGCTAACCGACACCTGGATCCAACGGGAGTCCAGGAATTCTTGGAGCGGTTGCATCCGCAACCTGCTGACCCGGAACAGGTAGATGCATGACATCATGCCGAGCAGCAACTGGATGTTCCTCACTTTGCCCAAAATGGCCGCTATCCTCTCCGACGGAGCTGCCAGACAGGACACCATGTTGAGCCTGGATCCTAGGACCAGCGCGTTCTGTGATGGAGTCAAGCAGGATTTTGCATAGTTCACCGATAACCCCAGATCTGTCAGCAGCTGGACAGTCCTATTCCGTGTGATCGAAAGCGATATCCTTTGACTTGGCCCGGATGAGCCAGTCGTTGAGGTAATGGTACACGTGAATTCCCTGTAGTCGCAGAGTAAAGTAAAGACTCTGGGTGTCGACTTCAGTCTGAAGGGAAGTGCCTTGAACTGGTAGTGCTTCCCTTGTACGACAAAGCGCAGGAACTTGCAATGTTTTACGTGAATGGGACGAGGAAGTAAGCATCCTCCAGATCCAACAACGACAGAAAGTCTCCCTCCTCCAGTTGGCCGAGCACGTGCCGCAACGTGACCATCCTGAATTTCTGGGACTTGATGAACTTGTTGAGTCGTAGATCGAGAATGGGCCTCCAGTTCCAGTCTTCTTTCTTACCAGAAAGTACCTTTAGTAAACTCTGGACCCCCGGAGTTGCTTCAGAACCAGCTCTATCACCCCCTTTCTTAACATGGTCCGAACCTCCAGCAGCAGCAGAGGGATGTGAAGCTCCTGCCGGGCCACCGGTGGCATTCGCTGACACTTTAGTTGAAACACCAAAGTGTGTCAGTGGGCGAGAGCATCCAGCACCCATCGATCGGTGGAGATGTTTTCCCCCACACTGATGAAGTTCGCCAGACGGCCTCCAACGGGGGTGCAGGGTGGGGGCCCAATGTCTTGGCCAGTTCAGTCCTGCTTGGAGGCCAGCACACCGGCCTGGAAGCCTTAACAAAGGCAGCCACCTCTGAAGGCCTTGGAACGACCCCTGTAGGCTTCCTGGGTCTAGGAACAGGAGAGTTAGCGGTAAGAGCAATCCACCACCAAAAGTCTTCAAAGACCTCCCCGACTTACATCCCAAGGGACGAAGGAACGGACGGTGCTGTTGCAGCGTGCCCAGGGCACGGGCCGTCTCTGGTTCGGCCTTGGTGGCTTGAAGAGAACTGCTGACTGCCTTGCCGAAAAGATGGTCTATGTCGAACGGCACGTCCAGTACCTCTTGTCTCAAGTTGCTGGCTTTCCAGCCACGATGACTGAGACAAACCCTGTTTCCCATCTGGCGGAAACCCAGGTCCAAAATGTCCAGGACCACAGTGATGGCATGGTCCGACGTTACCTCGTTTGTCTCCGGGGATGAAATCCAGAATCGGAGCCATCTTGTACCATAGCTCTCCCAGTCGTACCTGGTCTGGATCGCTAAGGCGGTGGCCGCCTTGACAGTCAGCGCTGCAGAGCAGATTCCTTTCCGTTCCTTTTCGCCTCTCGGCATTGGTAAAGGTAGCCTTCCTTTTTCTTCTCTTCTGGGGTGAACAGAAAAAGTTCCAACACACAGGCGATCATGGAGTGGAAGGATCCCACTTCGTCCGGCGGAGAAGCCCTTGGTGGCAGAGAGAGTCCACCTTTGTCTGTCGTAGCAGTGCCCATCCATGTGGCCCGGGGGGAGGGCAGTGACGGATGGAGTGGAGTGCCTCCTCTTTGATGGTGGTGGCACTGGGGTCATTGTCGGTGGAGTCGCTGATGGTGCAGTCGGCATACTCTTCTGAATCTCCAACACCAGTGTGTGGAGGATTGAGAGAATACTCTGCGACAGTCTCTGGGAGGTGCCCAGGGGATAGGGTCTCTGGGCCCAGCGCCTATGTCGTCCCCTACTTCGTCATCGCCGCACTCCAGCGGGCGACCCCAGACATTCATCGTCACCCATCTCCTCTGTGATGGTGTGGACGGAAACTACGCGTGTGCCCTGAAGCTCTTCCATTTCCCCCCCCCTTTTTTCAGGTCCTGAGGGGTCAGCTTCGGGCTGAGGTCCGACATCCTCTTCTCCGGAGTCTTCTCTGCTGGTTTGGCCAAAGCCTCCCGCATGGGAGGGAGCGCCACCCTGGCCGCCACAGGGATACCCTGGGCAGGGTCAGCCCCTTTCTCCTTCGAGAGGGCAGCAACAACAATCTCAATGGAAGGGGACGTCTTGGTCTGGACCACCTGGGCCTTCACCGGCAGGACGGACACTTTGCCCTGCTTGGCCTTCTCCAGTGTCTCCCGCTGCTTCCATGGGGAAGCTGTCTTTCTCTTCGACAAAGAGCTGGAGCGATGGCTGGAGATTGAGATTGATGGAGAATAAACACGTCCTAACCGTCACGGGAGACGCTTGTGCCGCAACCCGGGCGGAAGCGGACTCGCAGTGCTTGGCCTTGTTTTGGGCCCCCACAGATGGAGCGCCCTCAAAGGACTTAGAAGTCTGCAGTGGCTGGCTTGATCCCGATGAGGCATGCCCCTGTGGACCACACGGGTTGGAGGCCTTGGCCCACATTGCCAGTCAGACGTGCCGGTCGTCCTTCGTGTGCTCCCACAATCTTCTTCCTTGTGCGTCAGGTCTAGACGATACAGGCACTGGGAATGCTTGTTGTCCATGAAAACATTTCGCAAACCGCAGCCAGTGCACAGCTTGAAGAGGGAAGCTCCGTCGTCCTCCGACATGATCCGGCGCAGTGTAGGCCTGATGACCTTCTGGAACTTCAAGAATAATTCTGCCCTTGATGGGCGATTAAAGATGCCAAAAAAAAGGATCCCCGTTAATCGGATGGATAAACGATGGAGCACATAGGAAAAGTTTTCTGGTCAATCGAGCCTAACAAACAACCCTAAAATTGCAGAAAGCTCGAAGAGTGAAACACGAGGACCCCCAACACTTGAACGTGTAGTAAAAATATGAAGATGACTGCAAGGAGGAGGGGTTTAGGGAGAGGGCAGTCAATGGCAGTATGACCCAGAGCTCAGTAATTAGTTTAAAAACTGTCTTTCTCCTATAAACCAAAGTGAATCTGTTTTCTTTTACCAAGGATTCCCGGCCTGACGGGGAACATTCTATGAGCATTTTAATCCATGCCAGACCCCACGCTGGAGAAAAGTAGTTAAAAGGTAAGTATGTTTCTCCATCCCCAGCATGGGGCCTGGCATGGATTCACATGCTCATGAATAACGGATACATAGCAGTACATTACACAACCACAGGAGTTGGCAAGGCTGAACAAAAGCAATTACACTTAACCCTGGAACCGACTCACCTCAAGCAAACAGTTGGCGTAGCACTGTTTGGCCGACTTGACTCCTCCCTGGAATCCCTGTCAATGCAATAGAATTTTGTGAAGGTGCGAGTAGACCTCCATGTAGCGGCCCTGCAGATGTCGAGCAGGGGCACACCAGACAGAAAGGTCTTTGTCGCAGCAATCGTTCTGGTGGAGTGGCCTCTCGGATGGCCGGGCAGCGGCCGGCTAGCCAACCGATGACAGTAAGTGAAGCAGCTGGACAGCCAATTTCAAAATGGAAGTCTTGGACAAGGCTTTGCCATGGTTCACAGGACCAAAGTTTACGAACTTTGAGTATGCGCCAACAATGCTAAAGCCCCGGCAATCCAGATACATTTTGGTGTGCCTCAAGGAGCCAGCTTGTCGCCATGCATATATAATATTTTCATGACCCCTTTTTTTGCCCACCTTGGCCAGGAGGGCACACTTTTCTCTACCTATGCAGATGACACACAATGTGTCATCCCTGTTACGGGCCAGCATGATCAGGATGAAAGAGAACTTAACCGCATATTCACCATCATTGAACATTGGATGATGTTGAACAATCTTGCTCTTAACCGTGAAAAGACGGAACTTATGGTTGTGGGATCTGATAGCATCTTAGCTAAATTAGACCCAGCTTATAAACATTTTCAGCTGGGAGATGCTGTAATCCCCACTCTTCCCAAGGTAAAGATTCTGGGTGTGGTTCTGGACCAATCGCTCAACATGAAGCCTAACGTGGCCAGTACTGTGTCCTCTGCTACCTATTACATTAAACTGCTGTCCCACCTGCGACCACTTATTTCTCAGCCTAATGCAGAGTCCATCGCTCGTGCCATCATAGGATCAAAACTAGATGACTGCTGTAGCCTACTAGCAGGTTCTAGCAAAAAGACCATTAGCCGTCTCCAGGTGGTTCAAAATGGAGCGGTTAGAGTGATTTATGGACCTACAGGGCACATGTATCTGAGGCACGTTGTGCATTGCATTGGTTGCCAGTGGAATCACGAATAACCTTCAGACTCATGTCCACCACCTTTAAATGCCTCAAGGGCACTATGCCCACCTACCTACAAAGGTATATAGGAATAAAATCCAACCTCAGAAATCTTTGCTCCAATATTCAGAACCTGCTTCACCAGCCCAAATTTAAAACCAAAAAAGCACATGGTGGTGCTTTCACCTTCGCTGCGCTGGCTCTCTGGAACACCCTGCCAGGTCAGCTGAGAAACTCTGTAGCCCTGAGCAACTTCAAGAAGGGCCTAAAAACCTTCCTCTTCAAGTAGTAGTCTCCGAACCTTAGCTCCAATTCTCCGATCCTGGATCTCCCGGCTTCTCCAAGTCTATCTGTCTTGTCCGCGCCCTCATACCTATGGGTTTATGGTTGCGTAATATAAATGTAATAAAGTAAAGTACAGCTGTGAAGTCTTCCGAAATTCAGGGCATGAGCAAAGTCCAGAGACTGCAAGGCCATTTCCGCTGACGAAGGTTCTGGGAAAAAAAGAAAAAAAAACAGGTAACAAAGACTTGTTCCACCTCAACAAGTCTTTGTTACCTGTAACAGGTAGCACCACTCGAGCGTGGAAAGGAGAGGCAACGGAGTAAATGTGTACAGAAACAGCCCTTCCCACAGTTAGGACAATGCGTTCCCCAGGCTCCTCGGTTGGTGGAATATGCTGGTAAACCTCTGGCATTTGGAGTTTGTCACCATCACAAACCAATCGATCTGGGGCCTGCCCCACTTGACGAAGATGTGGTCCACCTGGTGGTGCTGCAGTTCCCACTCGTGGCAGGAGAGCAATTCAAAGCTGAGGGAGTATGCAATGCTGTTCTCTATTCCCGCTAGGTGAAGAGGAACATCTCTTGTCCAACGGCCTAGCGCCACAAGTCCTGCGCTTCCCTGGAGAGCGCTGGGGATAGAGTGCCTCCCTGTTTCCTGATACAGCACATGGTGGTGTTGTCCGTGAAGCTCCTCACCACCTTGCCCTTTAGAGACAGAAGGAATGACTTTAGGGCCCAAAACACTGCCTGTAGCTCCAGGATGTTTAAATCGAGGTCCTTTGCCTCAGGCAACCAGAGGCCTCTGTTGTGCAGACATCCGGTGTGGGCGCCCCAACCTTCCAGGGAAGCGTCCGTGGTTACCGTCTCCTGGTATGGAGGGTTTTGAAACCCTGTGCCCCAGGCGATGTTGGAGCGGATGCCACACCACCTTATAGCCCTGCGGAACTCGGCGAGCGGGATCTTGTCAGCAAAGCTTCCCGACACCTGCCTCCAGTAAGCACCCAGGAACTCCTGCATTTGCAACCTGCAGAGCTGGATGAGGTAGATGCAGGACAACATGCCATGCAACGACTTGATGGCTCACACTGTAGCCCCCTTCATCGACAACAGTCGCTGCACTTTCCCCTGGATGGCTGCTACCCTCTCCTCCAAAGGTGAACCCAGGCAGGACACTGTATTGAGCCTGGCTCCTAGGAACAGCACCGCCAGCCTTACAGCACATTCAGTGATGGTGTCAAGCAGGACTTCGGATAGTTGGAGGATCATAGATCCGTCAGTAGCTGGACGGTCGTCTCAGTGTGTCAGACTGCCAGTTCCTGTGAGCGGGCACGGATGAGTCAGTCATCGAGGTATGGATATACCCAGCAGACAAAGATGGGCCGCCACAGGTGCCAAACATTTTCTGAACACTATGGAGGCCGATTTCAATCCAAAAAGGTAGGGTCCTTGAACTGGTAGTGCTGGCCCTGCACTACGAAATGCAGAAACGTTCTAAGTTTCTTGTGAATGGAGCCATGAAAATAGGCATCCTCCAGGTCCGGCAAGGTCAAGAATTCTCCTTCCTCCAGTTGGCCGAGCACATGCTGCAATGTGACCATCTTTAACTTTCGGGACCTTAAATATCAGTGATCTTCAACTCACCAATGAACCTCATCAGCCGGCCTCCCACCAGGGGGCACGTGTGGGGGCCCAACATCCCGGCGTGTTCAGGCCCGTTTTGGAGCCAGCATCCTACTATGGGGGTGACGGCGATGCTGTCCTGCGCTAGCATAGGCCTGGGAACGACATCTGTAGGCTTCTTGGGTCGTGGATCTGTAAGGCTGGCGGTACAAAGAGTAGACACCTTTGGAAGACCTGCCCGACTTTCCCTTTAAGGAGGGAAAAGTAGAGCACTGCTTTTGGAGTGCCCAAGGAACGGTCCGTATCCGCCTTGATAGCCTGGAGGGACTTGTTGACGACCTCCGCAAACAAGTTATCTCCGTCGAAAGGCAGGTCCAACACCTTCGCCTGGACTTCCTGCTGGAAATTCGGGGCCTTCATCCAGCCCTGACTAAGGCAGACACTGTTCCTCATCTGCTGGAATCCCATGTCGGTGACGTCCAACACCACTGTAATGGCGTGATCAGATGCAACTTACCCCTCCTGGAAAAAAGCAATTGCCTCCATCCTCTTATCGTCTGGGAGGAACTCAAGAATAGGACCCAGCTTGTACCACAGCACCCTGCCATACTGTATGGGCGTCCCTCGGTAGGGACGAGACACGGAACCCTTTTCACCATAAAAATGAGTCTGCCCCTTTAAATTTAAGGGCGTGCATGGACGTGGCCCTAGAAGCATGCGCTCCCCCGACTCTGCCCATCAGTGCCACCCCTCAGTTCCCTTTACCTCATCGACAATATTACCATTGCCTAATGACACCAGTTTTATTAGGGGTGGGTAGGACGTATGGAGGAAAGGGGACTATGGACTACGAGAACATTAGTCACTACGGTGAGTAACTTACAATTACTCTCACGTCCTGTTCCCTTTCCTCCATACTGTATGGGCGATTACAACTGAACGCAGCGCCAGGGTGGAGGTGACCCTCCCAAGAAAACAAGTTCCTTAATATTGCATCTGACCTGGAGCCGGCATGCAAGCAATAGTGCTTGCAGAAGGCCGAAGGCGTGGCCCATGTAGCCACCTTACTGATGACCAGCCACGGAACGTGCCGCTGGAACAACTGCTGTGGCCTTGGCTCCGATAGTGTGGGCATGCATATTTGCCGGGGGTGGTTTGTGCTTCCCCTCAGACCTCGTTGATGGCCGCAACCATCCATCTTGCTATGGAGGCCTTAGAAGCCCGATAGCCTGGCATTGACCCACCAAAGGTGACAAAGAGCCTCTGACTTACAGAAGCTTGCAGAAGCTCTTGGTTCTATCTAGCAAGAATTTCAGAGCGAGCCTAACATCTAGACAGTGCAGTACCCTCGGAGCTTCGTCCTTAGGGTCCGCAGGGAAAGTGGGTACCACTATCTCCTCATTCAGGTGAAACAAAGACTACCTTAGGTAAAAAGGCAGGTTGAGTTCCAAGCACTCCGCAAGAAAGTTTCACCTACATCAATGTTTTCAAGACAAAGTGTTCGATGAACAGACCAATGAAAGTGGTCTGAAAGCTAAATCCACATTCAAACCTCCAACTAATAGTCATACCCCAGAGGCAACAGTTTTTGCAAAACGATTGTGGGAAGATCTCCACAATCTAGAACAAGAGACAGATGCTGGTGTATTTCAGAATTTCAGCAATTTGGAAAGAAAGGCAGTGAAAAGTCTTGCCCAAAATTCTAATATTGTTATACGGAAAGCAGACAAGGGTGGAGCTGTGGTAATTCAGAATAGAGTTGCATATATTGATGAATGTACTAGGCAGCTTGCAGACAGCACCTTCTATCAGTTGATTACAGAGGACTCGACCAATCGGCTACAGAACATAATCAATGATAAACTGAGCAAAGCCCTGGATAGGGAATGGATTTGTCATACCCTTCCAAAAATTCACAAGGCCCTAAGGAATCCACCGGGCCGTCCAACTGTGTCGGGAAATGGCTCCTTATTAGAGCCCTTGTCCAAATATGCAGATACATTTCTGAATCCTTTCATTGCAACAATGTTTTCTTACATCCAAGATACATCAGAAGTTATCAATCCGATTGAAGGGCTACAATTTGACAAAGATAAACAGCTGCTGGTAAGCCTAGAAATTGTCTCTTTATATACTTGTATTCCTCAAAAAGACACTGACTGTGTTGGAAGAGACACTATTGACAAAAAGGACCACCGGAATCACTCCCAACAGTTTTATCTTGTGGTACGCCGAGATGGCCTTAACTGAGAATTATTTCATGTTCAACCAAGACCTGTACCATCAAATACATGGAACGGCAAAGGGCTCATCGGTGGCCCCTAGACCGGCCAATCTGTACGTAGAGTATTTTGATCCATCAAGAAACTAACCCTTTCTTTGACCATATCTCCCTTTGGAGAAGGTTTATAGATTATATTCTCATGATTTGGGATGGAACAGTTTTATCTTTTTCTTTGTTTATGGAATGGATCAATAAACAGAATCCATACTTGAAATTCACCTCAACCTGTAAAACATGGAGGTGAACTATTTAGATATTACCATCAGTACAGATATTTTTTAAAAAATAATTCAAGTCTGACGCAAACCAGATAGGAATGCATTGTTGCGTTTCGAAAGCTTTCATCCCTGACACACAAGGGAGAATTGACTGTTCGGTCAATTTTTGCGTTTAAAACGCAACAGTACAAAGACTAGTACTTTCCAAACAGAAGCAGAAGTACTATGCTCTAAATTGCTAGCCAGAAAATATCCACGTAAGATTGTGAAGATGGCATTTAAAAGGTCTAAACAATTGCTGAAGCACTTTTGGAATACAGAACCAGAGAACCTAATAATTCCAAAATGGTGTTTGTAAGTACTTTCTCTCCCAAATCCAACAAAATAAGAAGCATATCCTTTAGAAAAATGTCATGATGCCTACCTCCAAGGAGCCAGGTCCGACCCAGCAACCCCAGAGGCAGGCATCATTTCCCCCAGGGGAGTGCCAGCGGGCCCAAGCTGGGGCCCTTTGGACGCAGTCCTGGCGCCTTAGGCTCATGTTGGACCTCTGTCCTGGCGCCTTAGGCGCCAGGCTCATTAAGCTAGACCATGTGTTCAAGTGTTTTAATGTGCACTTACCTGATGCAGACCATGCTGCCACATCCAGGCCCTCTTGAGGCCTGAATGGAACTACTTTACCTGTGGGACTACTTTCCACCGGGTGTTGTCAGGGAAGGATACATACCTGATCGGAGGAAGGATACACACTTGGGACTTCTTCCAAAGCTATTTAAACCACACCCGATCAGCAACTCACGCTTCGCGTTGTTCTGCTCCTCGCAGCTGGACGTTCACCGTGTCAGCTCCTGCATCTGGACTTCAGCCACGCCTGTCAGCATCCTGGGTCACCTGCAAAGGGAGACAAGAGACCTTACCAGCTAGATCTGCACCACGGAGACATCACCGACGATCCTGAAAGGGAAGACATTATTTTTAAAAGCATTTCGTTACGATCGCTGCAGCGCTGCATTTCACTCACCTTTCCTGGGTTCCTCCATCTTCAGCAGCGATCATCCGGATACACAGCCACTTCCTAGAGCCTAGAGAGAAAAAGACAAGAATAAGAGGTGAGAGAAGGAAGGGAAAAGCTCAGTTTCCTTCTAAGACTTACCTGTTGGGTCATTCCCATTTCATTTCGGGTCTTGCCGCTTCCAGGCATTTTCCGGACCCCGGCCCCTATGGGGAAAAAAGACAAAGACATTGAATGAGCGTATGCAAAGACAGTTCCCGAGCGCTCATCCAGAACTAACCTGCCATTTACTGGAACTGGAACTGCACGTTTCACTTCGGGTCCGCGCCATATCTCCGGCATTCCGAACCCCGGCCCTTAAGGGGAAAAAAGACATAAGCATTAGCACTTGCTGCAATAAGACAATGAACATTATTATTAAGCTTGGACTTTTGAACTTGCAACAGAACTTTCACAGAGCCTTACCTGAATAGTCAAGCTTACCTGAACTCCCATCAATCCTCAATCCAGTGAAGTAACTGGGTTTCAACGCGCCCCTGCATCAGAAGCAGGATGGAGAGCTCATCCTTCCTGACCCTAAGGTGAGACTTCACGGGAATCATGGAAGGGTATCGTGGAGGGTTGGAAGAGAGTGGGAGGCTTGAGTATAACTCAGTCAGTAGGTAATACTCCCTTTTCACGCACAGGGGAATATTCCTGCGAGCCGGAGAAGCCAGAGTAGAGGGCCCTTCCTGTCCATCTTCAGAGTCCTGCGCTTCACCATTGAAGAATCATCAGCACTCGAAGCCAGACCTGCGCATCCGTGGGAATCAGGTGAGCGTTACAGAACGCGAAGACTACCCACAATTTCCCACCCGGGCGCTCTTGAGACTTCCGAGACTGACCAGCTGGCCCAGCTTTTGGGGGAATTACGGGCAGAGGTGCACTCAGCCCGCCAGGAGACTAACGCTCTCAAAAGAGAACTGATCTTATCCAAGGAAAGAACAGATGACCTAGCCAAAAGGTTATTACAGGCCCAGGCAGGGCACACTCCTTTACCTAATTCCAGAGACATTTCCACATCAATGGGTTTGAGTAATCCGGTACAAATTAATCAACCTGGACACATGCCTTTGGCCCCGCCTGAACGTTTTGCGGGGGATCCCAAGAAATATGCCGTCTTTATGAACCAATGTCGTTTACACTTTCTATGCAGACCCGGAGCCTTCCCTAATGACCAGACCAAGGTAGCCTTTATATTATCTTACCTCAGTGGCAGTGCTGCCGATTGGTCTATTCCATTGGTAAATCAGGATGATCCCATTCTCCAGAATTTTCAGGGCTTCCAGGCCAGCATGGAAAGATTGTTCGCTCGACACTCTCAAGGACAGGCCCTTGATAACGAACTGCTATCCTTACAAGGTAATCTGGATCTTCTGTCCTACATAGCTACCTTTAACAGACTGGTTGTGGAAACTGGATGGCCAGAAAGCAAAAGGATCACATTGTTTCATCGAGGCCTGCGCGGAGAGCTTAAGGATGTTCTAGCTCAGATAGTAAACCCACCCCAGGTCTGCGCAGACTACATTGACTTGGTGGTTCAACTTGATCACAGACTTCAAAATAGAAAAGCAGATCGGTTCAAGTATGAAAACCGAGCACCGATCAAAACCCACGCTAACTCCAAGAGTACCGACGTATCTGAACCCATACAAATCGGTGATGTTAAAGGACCATTAACGCAGAAAGAACGAGAGAGAAGACGGCAAATGCAACTTTGTCTGTATTGCGGGACTTCTGGTCACTTTCTTCGAAATTGTCCAGTTAAACCACTTAAGAAGGTGGTTGGAGCTACCTATTAACGAATTAGTGACACCTGATTCGGGAAACGACCTAGCCCGGCAAGCGTAGGGGTCCGCTTGCCGAGCTTGAAAACTAACTCTTAGACCTCGCATTTTGTCATGCCAATGGTGCTCGTGGACCCAAAACAGCCTCAGCAGTTGCATGCTATAAAAGCATACATCGACAGTGGAGCTATTGGAAATTACATAGACCGTGAATTGGCTTCCAGGATTAAGCTTCCTCTCCGCCCGAAAGTAACCCAAGATGTCATTACTACAGTAGATGGAACCGAAATAGCCTAAGAGCCTGTAACGCATTGCACTGTTGAAGTGACACTGGTGGGTCAGGATGGACATCGGGAAGCAATCGTGTTTGATGTGATCAAGGCCCCACAATTTCAAGTAATTCTTGGAATTCCTTGGTTAGAAACACATAATCCCAGAATTGACTGGCGAGCAAAGAAGATAAGTTTTCCTGATTGTGAACCAACTTGTTATCCAAGAAATCCAGCTATGGGTCTAGCCTCAGCAACTTCCACCCCTGTACAGCTACCGTCAGAATACCAAGAATTCCAAGACGTTTTTCAGAAAGAACAGGCTAACACGTTACCTCCCCATCGGTCTTATGATTGCCAAATCGATCTGGTACCCAATGCTCAACTACCCTGTAGTAGGATTTATGCTCTTACGGAACCTGAGAACCTGCATTTGCGTCAGTATTTAGATCAGTACCTAGCCAATGGTTTTATTCGCCCGTCCAAGTCTCCTGTCTCTTCAGTTCTGTTCTTCGTGCCGAAAAAAGAAGGCGACCTTAGAACGTGTATAGACTATCGCACCCTAAATCAAATAACGATTAAGAATCGTTATCCTCTGCCCTTGATCCCTGAGCTTATCGACCAGGTGAAAGACGCTTGTGTGTACACCAAGTTAGATCTCCGAGGAGCTTATCACCTGGTGCGCATAAAAGAAGGCGACGAATGGAAGACTGCCTCCCACACCAAGTTTGGGCTCTTCGAATATCAGGTGATGCCCTTCGGTTTGTGTAATGCACCTGCCGCCTTTCAGTACTTTATGAATGATGTTCTTCGGGAACTTATCGATGTCTGTGTCATTGTTTACATTGACGACATCCTGGTGTACTCTTCTTCAGAATCTGATCACAGAAAACATGTTAGGGCAGTTCTTGAGAAACTGCGCCAGCACAGACTATTTGCAAAACTCGAAAAATGCGTTTTTCATACCACAGAAGTTGAGTTTCTCGGATTCATCCTGACACCTCAAGGAGTCCGAATGGACTCGCGAAAGCTGGACGCCATCCTCAAATGGCCATCTCCAAGCTCGGTGAAGGGAGTTCAGAGCATGCTCGGCTTTGCCAATTTCTATCGAAGATTCGTCCCGCAATTTTCCCGAACAGTCCAACCCATCACCGCTCTCCTAAAGAAAAACAAATGCTTCGAATGGACTCTTGAGGCCGAACAAGCCTTCCAGAACCTGAAAACCAAATTCACCTCTGCACCTGTATTGAAGCACCCGCACCCAGATCTCCCGTACATAGTGGAAACCGATGCATCCAGTTCGGCCATGGGAGCTGTCCTGTCGCAAAGAGACCCAAAAACTAACCAACTACACCCAGTGGCCTTTTGGTCCAGAAAATGTTCTCCTCCTGAAATCAACTACGCAATTACCGATAAAGAGTTACTGGCCATCAAATCTGCTTTCAAGGCTTGGCGTCACTACCTTCTCGGGGCAAGACACACCATCACCGTAATTACGGACCACAGAAACTTACAGTATTTAAAGACGGCCAAAGCTCAATCTTCACGACAACTCCGATGGGCTCTATTCTTTGCGGAATTTGATTTTGTAATTACCTATCGCCCTGGCTGAAAGAATGGAAAAGCGGACGCCTTATCCCGGATTGGCATGGAAGAACCTAATTCGAGCTTAGAACCTGTGCCCATCATACCTGAGCAAAGAATCTTAGGCTTAACTTCATTGCAAACTATTGAGGATATCCAAACGCAAGTAAAACAACTTCTAGACTCTTCAACCTTATTGGAATGGAGTCAAAAGGGTCCTCATTACACCGTTAAGGATGACTTACCCTACTTCCAGGAGCAGTTGTTTCTGCTAAGTAAAGAATTGCAAGAACTTGTTATTGCCCATCATCATGAATCTTTAATGGAAGGACACCCTGGTATCGCTAAAACGGAGGAAAAAATCAAACGCCACTTCTGGTGGCCTTCTTGGAGAAAAGACAAAGTCTTTTGTACTGTCTTGTGGAATTTGCGCCCAAAACAAGGCTCAAAAGAAAAGGCCAGCCGGCCTACTTCAACCCTTGGATATTCCACCGGCACCATGGCACACCCTGTCAATGGACTTTATAACAGATCTGCCTCCTTGTGCTGGTTACAACACAATCCTTGTAATTGTGGACCTATTCTCCAAAATGGCCCACTTTATCCCTTTAAAGGGTTTGCCTTCAGCTTCCACCTTGGCCAAGGAATTCCTGGAGAATATAGTTTGCATACATGGTTTCCCTTCCACATTAGTCTCGGATCGTGGAAGTCAATTTATCTCACATTTTTTGGAAGAAGTGTTGCCAACTAGCACAAATAGATGTGCGGTTATCCACCAGCCACCACCTCCAGACCGACGGACAAACCGAGAGAACCAATCAGACTCTCGAACAATATCTTCGGTGCATGTTACACCAATCCGAGTTAAATTGGAAAGACATCCTTTGGATCGCAGAATATGCATACAACAATTCAGTGCATTCTGGAACCGGACAAACCCCCTTTTATACTTTGTATGGTCACCATCCTCGGACCTCTGACCTAGATCCACCTCTGACCCTGGAAATGCCCGCAGTAAATCATCTGCATTCCACAATAACCCGAGCCTTCAAAGAAGCTGCAACTCATTTACAGCAAGCCAAGAAAAAGTATAAAGAAAACACTGATTTGCACTGAAGTAAAACTCCTCATTACCAAGTAGGAGACCAGGTATGGCTAGCAACTAAACATTTACCCCTCAAGGGCCCGCGAACCTTCAATCCCAGATTCATAGGACCTTATCCCATCAAAGCTATAATCAACCCAGTGGCCTTTAAACTGGATCTACCGTCCAACATGCGTATTCATCCAGTTTTTCATGCATCACTTTTGAAGCCAGTACAACCAGGAACCCGATTATCCAAGCCTCCAGATCCAGTTCAAATTGAAGGGGAATTAGAATTCGAAGTTAAAGACATTTTAGACTCCAAGGTGGTAAAGTCGAAACTCTTCTATCTTGTTGACTGGAAGGGATATGGACCTCAGGAGAGATCGTGGGAGCCTAGTAACCATGTCCACGCACCTCGATTACTACAAAGGTTTCACCGGAGATTTACGAACAAGCCCAAACCCCCGGAGGGAAGAACCTTGGGAGGGGCCTTGCTTTGGGGGGGGCATCATTTCCCCCAGGGGAGTGCCAGCGGGCCCAAGCTGGAGCCCTTTGGACGCAGTCCTGGCGCCTTAGGCGCCAGGCTCATGTTGGACCTCTGTCCTGGCGCCTTAGGCACCAGGCTCATTAAGCTAGACATGTGTTCAAGTGTTTTAATGTGCACTTACCTGATGCAGACCATGCTGCCACATCCAGGCCCTCTTGAGGCCTGAATGGAACTACTTTACCTGTGGGACTACTTTCCACCCGGGTGTGGTCGGGGAAGGATACATACCTGATCGGAGGAAGGATACACACTTGGGACTTCTTCCAAAGCTATTTAAACCACACCCGATCAGCAACTCACGCTTCGCGTTCTGCTCCTCGCAGCTGGACGCTCACCGTGTCAGCTCCTGCATCTGGACTTCAGCCACGCCCGTCAGCATCCTGGGTCACCTGCAAAGGGAGACAAGAGACCTTACCCGCTAGATCTGCACCACGGAGACATCACCGACGATCCTGAAAGGGAAGACATTTTTAAAAGCATTTCGTTACAAATGCTGCAGCGCTGCATTTCACTCACCTTTCCTGGGTTCCTCCATTTTCAGCAGCGATCATCCGGATGCACAGCCACTTCCCAGAGCCTAGAGAAAAAGATAAGAATAAGAGGTGAGAGAAGGAAGGGAATAAGACTTACCTGTTGGGTCATTCCCATTTCATTTCGGGTCTTGCCGCTTCCAGGCATTTTCCGGACCCCGGCCCCTATGGGGAAAAAAGACAAAGACATTGAATGAGCGTATGCAAAGACAGTTCCCGAGCGCTCATCCAGAACTAACCTGCCATTTACTGGAACTGCACGTTTCACTTCGGGTCGGCGCCATATCTCCGGCATTCCGGACCCCGGCCCCTAAGGGGAAAAAAGACATAAGCATTAGAGCTTGCTGCAAAAAGACAATGAACATTATTATTAAGCTTGGACTTTTGAACTTGCAACAGAACTTTCACAGAGCCTTACCTGAATAGTCAAGCTTACCTGAACTCCCATCAATCCTCTATCCAGTGAAGTAACTGGGTTTCAACGCGCCCCTGCATCAGAAGCAGGATGGAGAGCTCATCCTTCCTGACCCTAAGGTGAGACTTCACGGGGAATCGTGGAAGGGTATCGTGGAGGGTTGGAAGAGAGTGGGAGGCTTGAGCATAACTCAGTCAGTAGGTAATACTCCCTTGTCATGCACAGGGGAATATTCCTGCGAGCCGGAGAAGCCAGAGTAGAGGGCCCTTCCTGTCCATCTTCAGAGTCCTGCGCTTCACCATTGAAGAATCATCAGCACTCGAAGCCAGACCTGCGCCTCCGTGGGAATCAGGTGAGCGTTACAAAAAAACACTTTGTGCCTTTAAACGCACGCCTAACTTGAAAAGAACTACTAACAAAAAATGACATTTCAGTACGACCACCGAAACAAAGCATCACAGAGAGTTGGGGACTTCCTGCTACAAAAGGACACTCACCTTGCTGTCAAGTGACTCCAATCAAGCACTCCCACTAAGTCAGTGCCTTGTCTGGGATTGCTCAATGGAAGCCCTTATTTATATATTTTTATGACAAGTTATACTCTGGACGATAAACCCTTATATAACGCCCCTCTCTTTGAATCCCCCTGACCTCACTGAGCCAAGAAGTAGGTTTGTTTTGCAATTTAAAAGATTTATTGGAAAAATTAAACAATATATATCACACTTTTATAATAAATTAATATTTGATATCACACTTGGGCATATGAATATAATGTTGATCGACAATAGATAATCTGACACTAGCACACTTCTTTACAATCAATGAGGAGTTAGTATAGGAAGGATAAGGTAGCAGAAAATACTTTTATGGTTTCAAGGAAAGCAATGAGGGAAAAATGCAGCACAGAAATAAACTTGATATGATTTCAACAAAAGATAATATGATCACTTTTTCTTTGACAATTCCCCCCCCCCCCTATGCAAGATAAGGAGATGGAAGGAGAGCACACAATTCTCAGGAATACAAAATGCAATACAAATTTCCAGTTCCCCCCAGCGAGCTTAGAGGAAAACAGGTATGATTTTAAAGCAGGCAAGATCCTTTTAAATGTGGTGGCAATGAAGTGAAAAATATGCTGAAAATGCATTTAATTCCCTCTAGAGGTTCAGGGTGAGTGAGAGATACTTTAAATCAGTTCAGGTCAGCCCTACCGATGATTCAGGGATGGTTATCAGGTTGAAAACGGGATTCAGTAATGGAAGCAAAAGACAGATATTTTTACAGGTGGTTGAAATAAAGCAAACTGTCAATTCGCTGCACTTTTTTCCGAGTGCGTCGATCGCGATTACGGAGGAACTATAAGGAGTAGCAAGTGGGTTTTAGGCTTGTTGGAAAGCTTAGAATCTTAGCTTTAAGATTCCAAAGATACGGACGATTTTATGAAGGTAGTTTTTCAGAAATGAAATAATGATTCAAAATGGCAAGCAGACACTTTTACAGGTTTAAAATCGGAGAATGAACACACGATTCCTATGATGCAGTTCTGGACAGGTCCAAATGTTTTGAATCAGATTATTTTAAGCTAAGAGATTGGTTTTGCACAGTTCTGGCCGAGTACTCACACTATGAATTTGAAATAGGCCGTTAGGGTCTAGTCAGCAGGTTGGGACTGGACTCCTGGCGGGTGGTTCTAAAGTCACAGCTCTCTGGGTCAGCTCTGCTCTGCACTTCACAGCGGTCTGGGCTGGGTCTCTCTGCTTCTGGTCTCTCTGGATACAGCACTGCTTTCTGGGTCTGCTACTGGTTCTGGCAAAAGTTCTTGGCAAAGAATCCAACAGCTCGCCTGGCTGTAGAATAGTTTGGTTGGATTGCTGGATTCTGAAGGCCTGCTGAGAAGAGTTCTCAGCTTGTGGGTTAGGCCTTTGCTTTAAGTTCTGTAGTCTGTCTGGAGTCTAAGTTCTGGATGTTCCTTCTAGATGTTGTGTGGTCCGGCAAAATACTCTGCATGAAAATGCAAAAATGAATGTCTTTCCTGTCCAAGCAGTCTCTTTTTATGTGTTTTGAAAGTGGGTGGGTCAGCACATTCTACATGCCCAACCCTCTCATGATTTGATAGGTCAAGGATAATCTGTGACCTGATTTGAGAAGGGATAGTGTGTCAGAGTGAGTCAGAGTCTTACAGTCTATTGAAGAAACGCCCCTTTGCTTTTACTTAGAAAATTAATTTGTCATAACTAACAGGTTTCCCAGATACACACATCGTTGAAATTACATACACATTTCTTAGATTAATTTAAAATACACTCTCATCCAACTCTGATCCCCCTCAGAGCCTGGGTTCACAAATGGCAACATTTTGTGCTTTTTAGTGACTTTTGCCATGTTAGTTTTTCCTCAAAATTTACACAGACCTGCACCCCTTCCCCGAGCATGTTACTGGAAATTACTATGTCTCTATCCTAAACACAGTGTCTGCAATATTAATAAATAGCGGGGTCCGTTCCCAGAACACCGCACAAAATGGAATTTGGGCTCAAATCGTGAGGGCATTTTTTCATTTTCAGGATCCCCAAATTGTACATTTCTGTGAGCTTAATACAAGATTTTAGAAGCATTTAACTTAAACATATATTTGCTGCAATATGAATCCACAGTCCTGTCTGGCCCGGCCCTAGGAACTGGGGGAGTCAGGGATCACATGTCTCTCCTTCCAGGCAGAGCTCTGTTTACAGTCCACACCCAAAATCAGCATACCCCATTCAATTGAAAGGGTCTATTGTGTTGGGTCCAGCAGGCTGCAGGGAAGTCCCCTCCCTCTCAATCAACAAGGCCATGTGATATCCTGCCTCCTGGTGTGGGTCTCTGGGGTGTTAAGGGTTCTCAGGAAATGCAAGTCTTTTGAACTTTTAATTACATAAGACCCCCTTCTGTTCACTGCACAGTTCTGCAAGACAGCTCTCCTGTCAGGATTTATAGAGCGCCAGCGCCGGTCAGTGTCCAAAGCCGGTACTGCACCTATTTTTGACAGCTGTCTTGAATGAATACATTTCAAAAAGAAAGGATTTTACTTGATAGTATATGATCCTTGCTAAAATAAAAACGGATTTTGAACAGAACCATCTTTCTTTGGACTGGTGGGTGGCAGGTCAGGGCACCATTTTGGTGTGCGCAAAACTGCACGGTTCTCCTGGATTCTGGCGCAAATGTGGGCTTTTCCGCCATCTTGGATTTCCAAAGCCCACAGCACCAAATGTTGCAGCATAATAGTCCAAACGTGGGTCAGGACACCCAACATTGCGGAGGATGTAAACTGTACGTTTACCTCGAGATCAGAGGTAGACATAGGTCTTGCTAAACCCTGGTCCCAAATGCATTTCCCAAATTGCAATTCATCAAACATGGTGTATGCTATTTGGTGCCCTTGCTCAAAAATATATTGGGATGACCGAGAGGAAGGTGAAAATAAGGCTCAGTGAACATCGAAGCAACATTAAGAACAAAGTGATCGCAGCACCGATGGTAGGACATTTCCTATCAATGGAACATGGGCATGATGCTTTACGTTGGACAGTTCTACTTCAAGTGAAAAACATTTCCCCTGATTTGAGTCCCAATAAAAGACTTTTTAGCCGTGAACAATGGTTGATTATCTTAACTAATTCTTCCTAGGTAGGTCTCAATGAACAAGTAGATTGGATGAAGTGCCGAGGACAGTACAGCTATGCAATAATAGAAAGATACAATCCGTTGTGGTATACATCGCTCTTTGAAGATTATGAGCGAGTTTATACTTTACCACATACAGACAGAGATGGGGTGCGAGTGGGGTTTGTGTAGAAGTCTCGAGAATTGAGGTTCTTCTCCCAGTGTGTCTGACGCGACAAACAAAGCGGACGTCAGCACTCTGAATCAGAATGCAAAGACGCGATTGATAGTAAGAAGAACGTATGATGTCAAGCCCCGCCCTCGATACGTGTTGTCACGTGTCTGGAGGACACCACCAACAACGAAATGTGGTCTGGTTAAAGGGACGAGAAGTAATCATTGCACGACTACAGTGAGAGGAAGACAGACGTACAAGAATATTCAAACTCCATGGAGATCTTAAGGATGAGCAGAAGGGAGATCCAAATTCAGCCAGGAGATGGCTATTAAAGACAAAAATTGTTCGAGCTAGGAGGCAAGAAACCTCCATTTAGACCTTGCTTGTTGTTTCCCAGGGCTAATTAGCACTCTCGGCGAGCACAGGCACCCGATTGATGCCAAGAGATTCTCGTGTGCATTGTAACTTACAATCAAACGTACGGCAGCAGGCACATCCGGTGTTCTCAGAAGTAACTCCTTGTGGGAACAAGCTAAATTGCTACTAATGAACTATGTGACCTGACTGTTTTTTTGCATACAAGATATTAACTTATAAGAGCATGTGATTAATACGACAAAAAGTACTCATACAAGTACTCATTGATTTATTTTTTCAATAGGACCAATGAACTGCCGTTTGATGAAGGTGTAGTTGTCTCACAGGGAGCAGTCCAGTAAAAGGACACCTGTATATTCCCATGCGCAGGACTAAAACTCAACCAGTGCATGGTAAGTGTGTAGAAAGCATAACGAAATGCTTTTGAAACCTTTTTTGTAGCTAAACATTAGACACAATGTGGCAATTGCTACTTTTCCTTCTTTTTTCTTTTCTCTCTTTCTCTCCTGGTATAGCTTAGCTACCCTTTCTTCGACTTCAAGAAGTAAAAGAAAACTGTCCCGAGAATTAATTTCCCATACAGGACTCAAGGAGACACATTTTTGTGTCAGTTATCCTGAATACGTTTCTAATCAGGATTTAAGTAGTCTAAATCTTGTGTGTTTTTGGTTTTTGTGTGTGTAGTGGGATTACGTTGGTCCCCCTGAAGAAGTTCTCACATTTAGAGCAAAAAAGCTCCAGAAGAACAAAACATGTTGGGTATGGAGCACTGTAATTTAATAACAGTGCTGTGTGACCACAGTTAGTAATCATGAGATAACTTTCATAGGAAAGGAGTGAGATATTACATTCTAATAAGACTTCAGGGTACCTAGATGAGAAAAGGTCCTTAA
Source organism: Ambystoma mexicanum (assembly GCF_040938575.1). Lineage (NCBI taxonomy): Eukaryota > Metazoa > Chordata > Amphibia > Caudata > Ambystomatidae > Ambystoma > Ambystoma mexicanum. Next base: position 340,436,544 of record NC_090921.1, on the reverse strand, counting down.
TTAAAACTGTAAAGGAGCATCGGAAGCGGCCTCTGTTTACGAGTCGCAGAGTGCGTAGTACGACTTTCGCGAGGTGCAGCTTGACGCGAGAGTGTGCGAATAACGGCTTCAGGTCCTTTCCTCGGATCCTTCGATCCGGATGCAGGTTGCGAGACGGGGCCTGGAGAGAGGAGCACCTGCAGCTGGGCATCGGGCGAGTGAGGCTGACTGCGAATTTCGGTCCCTGCGCGGGCTGCCCAAGGCGTGTCGCATCCAGGTGCGGAGCAACGGCAGCATTGGAGGCAGCTGGAGAGAGAGGCCGCCAGCTGACTTCCAGTAGGCTGCGGATCGTGTGAGCCCCGCTGAATCTGCCAGCGTGAAGGTACTGGGGGTAAGCAGGCAGACAGGCAGCCTCGGGCTACCAGCCTCGGGCTAACAAGGCTGCTGGTGGCAGGTGACCACAGATGAGTGGTACTCTCAGCGTGATCTGAGAGGATTTGTGGGTGAACCCGGCTGCCTTGCAAAGCTTGCAAGCGGGCGGAGATCTTTGTGCGCCACGGTGGTGTACATTGGAGTGCCTTGGGATTGACTCACCAGCTGGCGGCGTCCGTTGGTGGTGTAGCGCCGCGGTGGGGCTCTTCTGGAGCCTTGTTGCCTTTCCTCTTGTTATCTGTGTTAAGCGGTGGAGGCGATAATGAGACAAATAGTTTGTTAAGTCTTTATAAAGAAGGAACACTGTGCCACCCATGAATTCAAACAGAGGGCCACATATACAGACGGTCTCATCCATATAGGCAAAAGTACCTATAGCTGTAATATCCCCACCAGGAGACTGTTGGCTTTGCGCTTTTGATCCTGGTGTGGACTGAAAACGTTTTGCCATAACAAAAAGAGACCAACAACTTCCTGCCTTAATGCAAGCAGGAATAGAACGGGCACAAAACACATATAACCTAAGGAAACCTAAGGTAAAAATTGCAAACCAGACCCTTGCCAATAAGGAGACTGCAATGGAAAAAATTAGGTCAAAAAAATAAAGTAATGAAGGCGCCTCCCATAAAACAAGGTGTGATTACGGAATTCTTTCCATTAATTGTAGTTGGCGAAATTAACTCCACTGCTATTGAAGAAGACATACCAGCTCATTGTGGTAATGAGGCCTTAACATCGATAGACTTCGAGGACATAGACAATAACTTATTATTAGATCTATGTTTAAACATTCAAAAAAGTATGACACCACATCTGGTTAGTAGGAGCATCAACAGTGGCATACAAATGGATAAAACCACAACCTCACCTTTAGGATCAATTGTGGTGGGCCCCGGCTCAGACAGACTGTCAATTTCACCTAATCTAGCAATGGTTTCCACAGAGGATGTCCCCGATGTGGAAGTTGAGTCCCAGGACAAGTCCTTTCCAGGGGCCTCTGAAATAGCGGAAATCCAGGCATTAGTAGCATCATTACAGTGTGCGCTTAAGATTCTGCTTAAAATGTCCGGGCGAATATTGGCTAATACGGAGTCCACTGCTAGGGAAAATAAAGGAAGACAGATGGCAGTTGAAGAGGCTGAAGACAATTTATCAGAAGCAATTTTCATTGCCAATGAAACCGAAGAGCAAGATAGCCTGGAAGCTGAGCAGGACGTGCCTAGCCCTAACCCTCTTTTTTCACGAAAACAACAGAGATTAGCTAAAAGGGCTGGAAAGGGCAAAAGAGGTGGTACAAGGGCACGATCAGTGCAAGAACAGAGAGAGACGGGACTACTTACCAAAAAAAGTAGGAAAAGAGTGACAAGAGCCAAGAAACGGAAGGCGACCAAAGAGGGTTATCTTACCAGCTGGCTGCTTCCCGCACAAGTGGCTGACAAGGAGTCTGAAGTGGAGATAATGAGTATAGAGTTGGACGAGGAATACAATGGAGAGCCTGAATCAGGAAGTAACGGAAACGCCTAAGGACCCAGAAAACCTGGAAACATCCGCAGCGGCTGTCAAGGAAACCAAAGGGGAGACAAGGGGAAACAGGATATGTCTGATAAAGAACTTATATCATAGCAAAAATAGTAAATGGCTATCGCGTTCAGACTTTTTGACAAGATTGGGCTCTGTCCCACAATTGCGGGTCCTTAAATCTGACGATTTTGTATTTGTCGAACCCTTAAAAGGCCCTAACTCCAAAGTAGCTGCGTTACACTGCAAGTTCCTGGCTACAGCAGATTTGTTAAGGAACTATAAAGAGGAGCTAAAAGCAGTAGACGTCGGAATCGATGCTGATCTTAATGAAGTTGAGCCAGATTGGCCTATAGTAGAAGAAGATATGGTCCCAGTAACAGCAGATTATCCAAGCTTACCTAAGGGTAAGAAGATTGTGGCATCTGAAGTTCAACACGTCCTAAAATGGTTAGCGGACGCGCTTCCTGAGATCATTACTAATCAATGAGATCTAACGATACTGTCTTGGAACTGCCGTGGCTTTACTCATCTGCTATCCCCGGAGGGTTCAATAAAGTTACTGGATAAATGCAATTGTTTTTGTTTACAAGAGACATGGGGTATAGATCCCTTATTTTTAGATGGCTATGTATTATATCATGCGGCAGCAAAGAGGGGTGAAAAAGGTCGGCCCTATGGTGGTTTGACCATTGGGGTGGCCAACACTATGGGTTCGAGACAGATTGACTGCAATTTTGAATGCAATATGATAGCAGTCGAAGTAATTCCGGATCTCAAGAACCCCAGGGGCTCTTTTTTGCTGGTGAGCCTATATAACCCTCCTGGGGCAAAGTTAAGCGAACAACTACAGGACTCACTTCAAGAGCTATTGGCAGAGTGGCTGTACACATCTAGAGACTCGGGAGTACTTGTTGGTGACTTCAATTACCATATGTCAGGTTATGTGAGTAAAATGTTGAATCCCAGACTAGAAAAAAGCGGGGTTATGATACACAATAAAAGTGACCCTAAGGGGGGGGCTTGGGATTACTTGTTTGAGTCCAGGGACAGGGAGATGCTCAATGGCAGAACAGCTAGCGATTACCCTGGTCAAATGGGATCTCATAGTACACTGGATTATATTTTTGTGTGCCCTAGGCTCCAACAATTGGCGATGGACATGACAGTGATCACTAATGAATGGAGCGTTCATGCCGCATTGAAATGTGAGATTAGTATTCCGGAGAGTTGCCTCCGCCTAGTAACATAGGCATGGTAAAAACTAAAATCCGGTACTAGGATCTCTTGGTCGGATAAAAATCTCTTTGGCAACTGAGGCTCTGGGAATGGCAGATGACAGAAAGTTGCCTAATTTTAAAGAGCTGTCAATTGAAGATATAGAGGACTGGGTTCTGGCTTTTTCAGAAATGCATGCATCGTCACAGTGGGGTTAATGATAAGTACGGAAAGTAAAAAAAGAATGCCCTATGACAAAGCAATTAGAGACATGAAGAGCGCTAAGAGCTGAGCTCCGTAAGGCAAAAAAAGATATGGCCCATGGGGAAAGATATTACGTAACAGTCAGAGGGATTAAAAACAGATACAGAGCGGCTATTAAAGCCAGAAAAAGAGCAGACCGATTACTGGCCTGGCAAAAAACAGTGAAGACCATATGTGAAGGGAATACTCGTGACATCTGGTCTCTGTTGAATGAGGCACGTGACCCACAAAAGGGGACACTGACCAATCCCATTGAAACCAGAGTCTGGGAAAAGTTCTTGGAAAACCGTCAGGCGGAGGACAATAACCTACCAGTATTGGATAGTCCTCCAACAGTAGCTCCGTTTGACATATCATATGAATCTATTTTTAATAAAATAAAAGATAAAATCATCACGAGCACCAGGACCCAATGGACTATCCAATATTGTTATTAAATCACATCCCACTTTTTGGGCCAGCCTATTGAGTACATTATTCGAGAAAATTCTAAAAACTGGTAAAATACCTAGTTCTTGGCAAAAGGCAATATTGATCCCTGTGTTTAAAAAAGGAAATAGATTTGACCCTAGTAATTACAGATTGCTTTCAATGCTAGATGCCACAGGGAAAATATTTGCCTCATTATTATTAAAAGAACTACAAACTTGGGCTGAGGATTCTGGTGTATTGTCCAAATTCCAGAGTGGGTTTAGACAGGGTTATTCGACCTCCCAAAACATTATGATCATGGATATCCTACGAACTAGAGCCTTAAGAACGGGGGCCCCTCCTCTATATGCTTTATATAAAAACTTTGCGGCAGCCTTTGATTCGATTCCCAGAAGCGGTCTATGGTGGAAACTAAATCTAATGGGTTGTCCGAAAGGTCTTATATATTATCTGAGACTACTACATCAAAATAACACAGTAAAATCGAAACTAGATCAAGGGCACACAACTGCTAACATTATACAAAACAAGGGTGTTAAGCAAGGCTGTGTTACAGCGCCCCTAATATACAATTTATATGTGTTTGACATTCCCGAAGTAATAGCCGCCGTAAACAATTGCCCGCCAAAAATTGGCAAAGCCTCCTGCCCTGTCCTGATTTATGCCGACGATCTCGTGATTTTCGACTATACCATCAGTGGAATACGCAGATCTGCGGCGGCCCTCTGGGAAAATGCAGAGGTCAATGGCCTGAGTATTAATTTGGGGAAAACAAAGGTTATGAGATACACAAAAAAAAAAAAGTGTATCACGTGTATAACTTAAGGTAGGTTTGGTGAATATTACCTACGTTCCCCAATATCAGTACTTGGGTATAGACTTTGAACCAACTGGCGATTATGTGGCCTGCAAACAGGTGCGCGTAATTAGAGCGGCCCAATTTATGGCCCTGTTCCACAGGTTCACCATTAAGCAGTGTGGTTTTACGCTGTGGGGTATTCGGCAGCTGTATTTACAGGCTTTCTCTCCGGCCATAATCTATGGCTTAGAATCCCTATCGGAGATGGATCTAGGTTGGCTACAGGTGATCGAAGGAAAATTTTGGCGTAGTATCCTCGGCCTTGCTCCTTGTATACCAATGGCTATAATAAGATTAGAATTGGGCTTGATTTCTCTTAAGGCACTCGTCCTGAAGAAGCGAGCATCAATCTATCTAAAAATGACTTGTGATACCAGTAATGGTCTACTAACAGCAGTCCATCAAGAAATGGCCAGGGAGAAATCGAGTACCACAACTATTGACCAAATGACTAAACTGTATTCTGAAATTGGGTGGCAAAATAAGGAGGGGGGTTACTCCGAGAAAGCTCAAAGGGCTCTGTGTAAACGTATAGATCTCTGGGACTGGATTGAAAATTTTGAGCATCTAGGGAAGCTGAGAAGCTACAAATTCGTTCAACATAGACTTTATGATTTTAAGAAACCACAGAGATACCTTAACATATGTCCATCAGTCAGACTCCAACGGTTTATCTTGTTGCTCAGACTGGATCAACTGCCTACGCTGACTGTTACGGGAAGAAAGGCCAAGATAGCCATTTCTTTGCGAACATGCCGTTTATGTAAAGTTCTAGATTTGTTGGAAACGGCAAAGCATCTTCTAACTGAATGCACTGAGATGGGCAGCACATTCAAACCCCTGTTGGATAAATATGTCTTCGAAAATGAGTATATTAAGGATGATCTTTTTTGGAACCATTGTATTAATTCTAACAGCATGCGTTTGTTGACAGCATTGTATACCATCTGGCTGAGGATTGAAGTCAGACTGGACATAACACTCTAAATAATTGTAGGGACTGAACAATTGTATACTAATATATGTATTATAGATAACTGTATGGTCAACATTGGACTCATGAAGATGATATTTTATCTTTGTTTTTTACTGTATATTCTAATTTTATGATATTTTTTTTTTGCTTTGTGTAAAGTTTATAATTTAAACTAGATCACAATAAATAATAAATAGAAAACTGTAAAGATCCAACGCAGAATTTGCACTACATCTTGTGACATTATTGTTTAACTTGCACTTTGCGATTTATCCATCCACAGTGGACAATTGACCACTGAGGAGGAATCAACAGTTCTAAGGTACTTATTTATAGGTACAATTTACAATATATATTCTTTTTTATGATTGTCTATTTTGTATTTTGAATGCTTTTAACCACATTGGGCTGTAAAAGATTGTTTGAGATGTTTTTTTTGTGTAATATTGATTATTGAGAAACCTAAAATAAAATATTTTTCATACGACAAACGCATTTGTGTGATGCCCAGTACCCATTTGGTACATGGACTGGGTGAGTGTATATATAAAAAAAAGAAAAAAAGAGGGAGAAGGGAGATCGAGAGAAAAGGTTTTAAAGAGGAGACACACTGGTTATTTGGTTTTGAGTTCATGAGTGCTTTATGGGCAGAACCTTTGTGTCATTAAGATAGCCCACAGTCTCCTTTTGTTGTATTTGAGTTCCAAGCACCACCATGTCCTTATGAAAGTAGTGTAAGGCTCTGAAGCCAGCAGTGCCTGGATTTCACTGACCCTGCGTGCAGACGTAATACCCACCAGGAGGGCTATCTTAATGGAGACTAGCCCGATGTCTGCGGACGCCACTGGCTCGAATGGTTTATGCACCATGGCGACCAAAACTACGTTGAGGTCCCACACAGGGTGTGGTTTCTTGATAGGTGGGTAAAGACTAGTGAGGCCTGCCAGATGTCAACCACTGGGTTGGAGGATGAGAAAACCTCCTCCAAGTTCCGGTAGCCTCCGATGGCTGCCAGGTAGGTGCTGCATGTGTACTTGCACCCCCACATGTGCAAGGTGAGCTGAGGAGGATAGCACTTCGTCCAACATGCAAGTGAGCGGGTCGACCTCCTTTGACTCCGCCCAGTAACAAAACCGAGTCCACTTGCTATTGTACCATGTCCTTGTAGCATTGCTCCTTAGCACCCTGTATGACGTCTAGGTTAACCTGCGACAGATGCAAATGCCTTAGCCCTTGCAGCATGGTTCCTGAACAGGCCACACTAACTTCTGTGGGCGGCGTGGATGACCATGCCTCCCTGCTGAGATATTTTTATTTATTTGTTCGGCACCGAAAGCTCACAGGCATCGGGCGCCACAGAGACAAATACTTGGGACAAAAAACTAGACAGACAGGACACTCAGCAGGCCAAGACAGGGGGGATAGCTGTCACTAAACTACAGATAGTAGGTAAGCTGGGCCCAGCTGAAGGTGCATCAGTAGCTGATCCGAAAGACTGAGCAGTTCCGAGAACCATGCTCTCGCCAGCCACCAAAGGAGCTATTAGAAAGATACTGAGGTGCCGGGACTCCCTCATCTTGCAGATCACCCTGTGTACCAGGGGAGTGGGAGGGTACGCATATGTGTTCATGTTGTTCCATTGTATCTGTAACACATTACCAAGAGAGCCCCAGCCTTATCCCTGCCAGTATGCGAACTGGGGGCTCCTGAGGATGACCTCATCTGTCCAAGATCCCCTGATCATATAACTGCCATTCATAATTGTCCGCACTCAGCCTGTCCGCCTCCAGGTTGGACTCTCCCCAGAAGCGGACTGCTGCCAAGTGCATGTTGTTTACCAGGGCCCACTCCCAAATATGAACTCCTAGAGTGCAGTGGGGAGGAGACCTAGTAACACCCTGCTTGTTGATGTAATAAATGCTGGTCCATTTGAATGAGGATCACCTTGCCACTGATCATATGGAGGAAGGCTTTGAGAGCGAGCAAGATGGCCATCAACTCAAGCCAGTTGATGTGGGCCTCCTGTTCCTGATGGGACCAAACCTCTTGGACTCTCTGGCTGTCCAGGTAAGCTCCCCAGCCCTCTAGGGATGAGACCGTGGGGATGGTAACCTGCGGTGCTGGTTGCTGGAAGGGCCTGCCTCTCTGCAAGTTGTAGTCCGTGCTCTACCAGACTAGGTCCTGGGGGAGATTAAGAGGGATGCCGACCAGCTCACCTGGGAACCTTTCTGACTCCAGGAGGCGTATTCATGAGGGCGGAGGTGTGGTGGACTGCCTCTGGAGACCATGCTCTGACAAGCCAGTCATCTAGGTATGGATAGACTTGGCGATCTTGGGCCCCGAGAAGGGCTGCCACTGCGTTCATTAGTCTTGTAAATACCCTGGGGGCTGAATTGAGGTCAAAGGGTAGAACCTTGTAGTGGAAATGAAAGCCCATGATCCTGAACCTTAGAAAAGACTGATGGGGCTGCCAGATCGTGACGTATAGGTCTGCATCCTTCAGATCCAGGGAGCACATCCAGTCTCACATGCAGCGTCTCCGTTATAAGCACTGGGGTAACCATCTTCAACTTTTGAAGAGGAAGGGAAAGTTTCAAGGAGGAAAGGTCAAACTACTCTTAGGCCCACCTGGTTCTTCTTGTGTATGGCGAAAATCTGACTAGAAGCCCAGACCCCGCTGGAAGGCTGGGATTTCTTCCACTGTCCGACTCTACGAGCAATCGAATTTCCACCAACTGAGTTGTTGTCCCAATCTGTGGGAGGGGAAGGAGAGATCAGTAGGCGGTAGTCCATGGACACTACTTAGAGGATCCAGGGTTCTGCGAACCTCATGCGCCAGCATTGGGAGTGAAGGGCAAGCATAAGGGCAAGCCTGCCCCCCACCAGAGACACGTGAACCCGGATGGGCGTGTCAGGCCTTTTCACCGTCTGAGGGGGGACTGAAAAAAAACCTTGTGTGCAGCCTTGTGTGGTTTACGCCTGTGTTGGCTCGAAGACCTGTCCGGTTGCCTGGACTTTCGTTCCAGGAAGCCCAGGAAACCACTGAAGGACCGACCCTTGTCTGACCGCTACATCTGGCTGTATGTTTTAGGGGTGGTCTTAGTCTTGGCAGTCTGAACGGTTTTTCTTCTTATCCAGTTCCTCGTCCATAGTGGAATGGAACAGGTCGCTACCCTCAAAAGGAAGATCCAGTATGTGCTCCTGGACGTCCAGGTTGAACTTGATCGCCGGTAGCCAGGCCGTCCTTCTCATGTTCGTAGCGATGTAAATGGTATGGCGTGAGGTGTCAATTTGCGGCACCGTGGATACCATAATGGCCTGCACTACAATTTTGGCATCTGCCAGCCCTACCTTGAAGCGTGCCTGGCTCTGTGCCGGAAGTTTTCGGAAGGAATTCCGTGATTTCCTGCCAAAGCCTCTGGTTGACAGGTTGAGCATAGCATGCGTATTAGAGTGACGAAGATGAAGGGAACCGTTGGAATAAATCTTCCTGTATGCTTCCAGGATCATCTTCTCCTCCTTACCCAGGATTGCAGAGGCTGATGTAGCCAAAGAAGATTGTGGCTTGAAGTAGAGCAAAGCTGCAGAGCTCACCAAGGAGTGTGGCTGAGGGTGTCTCAACAGCAAGAGGATACCTCTCCATCTGCCTAAACTTGGCGTTGAAGCACCTGTTGGTAGGCTGCACCGAATGGAGTTTAAGCCATCCCTTCTTGGCTAGTGTCACCATGTCTTTTTGAAACGGGACCTCTGCTCTGGCCGTGAGGCGTACAGTGAGGACCTCTGCTTGGACCCCCACCTCTGATTGTTCCACCGCAGGCTGAGGAAGCCCCAAGTATTCGGCCGAGCCGGCGAGCCTCTCATGGAAGGCCTTGGCCGATGATGTGTCTGGGTCCTCCTCATCCGTATCCACCAAGGTGTCCTGATGGTATGGGGCAGCTGGAGGAGTGCTGGGAGCCTGTGGCTGCAGTGTACTAACAGGGACCTGCGGCTGTTGAGGCGGCTGGCTCCGGGGCAGCCAAGACCACTGGAGGCATGGGAGCCGGCGTGGTGGGAACTGGCAGGGGCTGCACCATCGGTGGGGGTAGCTGGAACCACGGGTGGAATAGGCATGAGTGAGGGTGGCAGAACTGGAGGGAGCATGTCCCTGATCACATCCCTGAGGATGACACCCATCTGCGGAGACCTCATGTGGGTTAAACATAAAAAAAAAAAAATTTAAAAAAACCTGTCTTTATAAGCCGGTGAAGCGATTGGAAGTGCGCGCATGGGCTGAGACCGGGACACAGTCTTCCTTACTGTCTGCGGGGTGTATCTGCCATGTGACGATGACGGGTATATAGTCAGCCACGTGCCCAGTGAAGACTAGCCCACCAGGAAACTTGTTCCCTTACCTGTTCCCCAAAGGGGGATGGTGACGGGCCGCTGCCATTTTATTTAGGCCGACTGCCATTTTGTCGGGCTGCGCGCCACGTGCCTATGTCGTGGTGCTTGCCGCACTGGGCCTGTCCTCTTCCAAGACTCTTGGCGGTGGAGGTTGAGGCCTACCCTGCACTTCAGGATGAGGCCCCGATAGGGTGAATACCCTCGGCTGTGTCGCCATTAGTGCAGCATACAGGCGCCACCTCAAACATTTGTCCGGTACTAGGGTGTAACCCCTTGGACGTAGACCCAGTAATAGAACCTTGCAGTCCCTCATCAACATCACCAGTAGGGTCTTGTGACCCCTCGGCAGGTGGCTAGTAGCTTAACAGCCTCAGTACCCACCCTGGTACAAGAACCTGAACGTTCCCTCCAGCTGCTGCGCTTCCTAGGAAAGGAGGCGCCTAAGCGGGGTACGGATGAAAACAATATCCCTACCTTGGGCCTGGACTTTTGCTTGTGATATTCCTTCAAGTCCTCCGGAGATGACCTTACGAAGAGCTCCCTACACGAGTTAGCATGTTCTTCAGAGTGTGCGGTGTAAGCACGTCACACGCGGACCAGCCTTCCCAGCTGTGGCCGGGACCAAGGCAGCAGAGGCAGAGCATATAGGGGAGGGGGGTCAGACGTAGGGAAGAGCCCCCTCGCAGTCTGGACACCTGCTGAAGCCTGCTGATGTTGACATGCACCGGGAGGAGTATGGCGCCGGAGGACAGAGGTATCTGAATTAAGACATGACGGAAAAAAAACTCCACTTCTCCGGCAAGAGCGCATGGAATTACTAGGCCATAGGCCTAACCCAAGAGCATTGGTTTAAGTGGTCCATTCCCATCAACGAAGAAAAGAGTACCAGGGAGTGGCGCCGGTGGGCGGAGTCAGGGGAGCATATGAAGTATCGAACAGAGTATGGAGGTCTTCGGTGCAGACTGCCTGGACTATTACTGCCATAAGTAACAAAGGTGGGAGGCACCAATCAATTTAGCTGGCACAGTATGTTTACTTTAGACACAGTGCTTTCGGATACAGATGAGGGGGATGGTGGGGCTAAATTGGATGTGGGGGTGGTATTGGGGGAAGTGAACAGGTAGATTTCTGCTATATAGGGAAACTTTGCACCCGTGTGCATTAGTGGAAGGGGAGGAAATGTATGCAATTAAGTTGTCCGAGAGGACACTCAACCTACCTCCCCGAGAACAGATATTGTCTCATAGAACACGTGTGATATTCTTGCAAAATGCACATCCTCCTGATAAAGCTTCCATTTGTGGTTTTGTTGCGAAGTTGACGGAGAACCTGTCATTGTAGTCTGCTCCAGTCACGTCTTGCCACCCACTGGGATGCTCCTCCCATTTGAACATGGATTCTACTAGGAAGCTCCCCGCAACAAATTGGATTCCTGGGGCCAATCATTGAATGTCAGTTGTAATGTGGTTAAGACATGGAATGCCCATTCAATGCAGGTGCATAGTTTGCAGGGGTATGAATTCCTAAAGCCCAACTACTGGACCAACTGGTCTTCAGGACCAGCAAGATTTCATAAATATATATTGCACTTTTCAAATAGACAGTAGGGAAAGGCTGAAAAGGTTTTTTTACACTCAAAAAGTACTTACTTTAAAGTAATGTGAGCAGTAGAGCTATCAAGTGTGTAGAGGACTCCTCTGCATGGCTCCAGCAAACCATGCATGCACTTGTTAAATTGCTACTGTTGGTTATAAATGTCAACGTCTCCTTTTCAAAACTGAAATGCGTCACATTTGACATTGAAACGTTGGTCCCAGTGCTATTGTTTATTGAAAAGCACTTGACCGAAATATGATTTTGTATGACCGCAGCATGAAAATACCCGTTTTTGATCTAAGAACGAGTATAAAGGACTTTCAGAAACCATGCATCAACTCACTTCTGTAATCAACCGCACACCACTGCTCTAGTGAGGCCAGGTGCTCAGAGGCACAATAAGTTGTGCATTTCTAAGCTATATTTCTTGCGCTGCAGCACATGTGCCTCGCTCCCCCTCCCTTTGTCCTAGTGCTGCTTCGTTGTTGGGCCCTCCCCTCTCTCTCCCATTGGCTGGCTGGCTCTTTTTAATTGCCCCACCCAAAGCAGCACCTGCTGTGGCAGCCGCCTCAGCCAAGACCCAGAGGCCAAGGACAGCTCCAGTGGCGTCTGCCGGTGTTCACTGTGGTAGCAAGTAGCCTGCTGCGACTTATCAGGTAAGTGGAATCTGGGTGTGTTGTAATGTGCTGTGCTAAAAAACAAAACAGCCACCCTCCTTCCCCTTCTAGGAAAGTTGAATCTGGGTATTTTGCGTTCCGGTAACTGGCACTGTTAGCGGATCCCTCTGGGTTCCAACCTAGATCTCCCCCCCGCCCCCCCACAAGGTGTGCCATTCATTGTTGTGAGCCACTTGTCTTGCTTTGTTCTCACCCCCCCCCCCCGCACGTTCCCAGTTGTGCAGCACAGGACTGAGTGTCTTCTCTCACACCCATCTCCTCCACCTACATCCTTCGCACCCACTAAGGTGCTCAGTCGCTCCCATCTTCTACCCTATCCCTCTCTGTTCTCTCAACATTTTCCTCCTCTCCCACCAATGGTGGCACTAGGTGGGAGGTCCTCTTGGCCCCCTTCCACTACCCCAAGACCATCATTAATGTCTATATATTGGCACCATCTTCAGCCCAATTGCCTCCATTTTGATAGGAGTTTCCCTCGTCTTGTCAACTTTCTCCCTTCTCTTGCAACTCCTTCTGTCACCTCTCTGGCACCACCCCCTTGCTCCTTTGCCCACCCTCAGGCCCTTCTACCACCTCTGCAGGGCATACCTCACGCCTGTACCCCTCCACGGAAATGTCTTTCAAATGTGGCAACCGGCTGCACATCGCTACTCTCAGCTCTAGTTCTGCTGTCAAACACTCCTCTGATATCTCTCACCTCCTTGAACAACTCGACCTAGATGCCCTTGCTCTCACTGAGACATGGTTCACAGGCAGTTCCGTCAAGTGTTGACACTCTCCTGCCCGAGGGCTACAAAATCCTCTCCGAACCCAGAACCTACTGTCCTGAAGGGGGGGGGGGGTAGCCCAGATCTTTCCAGGGTGGGTCTCTGCCTCTTACGCAGGCCTACTCATTTGAATGCCTGGCCTGCAGGCTCTCTCCTTGACTCCACCTCGCAACTTCTAATTGGAGACCTCAAGATCCATCTAGATGCTTCCATTCTCTCCTCAGGGTTCTTCCGCAACCTCTGCGACACCTCCCATCCCCTCTCTCTCCGTTACCCTCTAGTCCGTCACACTCTGCCGGGCACACCTTAGATGCCCTCATATCCTCGAACACCCCCCTCTCCAACCCCCTCACCATTCCTCTTGGACTGACCACTTTCTGCTCTCCTCCAACCTGATACTGTCCCTGAGGTGAAGCCTACCCCAGCACTGGCACCAACCTTCTCGGTCATCCGGCCCATGAAGCATGGGTCAGTGGAGGTCTTTGCTGCTACTTTCTCTCCTACTCCTGCAGCCGATTCACTGAATCTGTTGGGTGGCTCCATGACCTTCAGCCTGGCTTCAGAGCAGCCAGAGCCACGAAAACTGCTCTCCTGAAAACCTGTGAAGACCTGCTGATTAATTAATATCATGTGTATTGTATACAATGCATTTAATAATTTACCTCATATGTGATTCTCTGTGCTCTAAATTATGGTTGTCACCCCAACTCACCTATGCCGAACACCAACCACACTTGTTGCACTCCACAATTTAACAATTTTTGCTTTTTTAATTTTACACACAAATCTTGACACCTTAATAATCTTGTCATTTGCAGTATGACTCACAAATACCACAGCCTTGATAAAGACCCTTGTGGGGACAAAACATGTGTCTGCACCTTGAGCAATAAAAGACAGATGAAAACGAACCAAAAACATGAGTGATCCTTCATTCTTGGGATCCCACAAAAGAAAACCACAGGTTTATTTAGAATCCAGATACAAAGCGTTAGTTTCCGCAGATTCCCACCACAACCACATCCTTTCATAAAATTGGGGCAGTTGAGCACTGTCCCATGGGACACTCTAAACTGGCAGCATAGGTATGCCACAAACAAACTGATCAGCGCGGCATACCAAGGTTCCCTGTGCTCTAAACCTTTACATTGTAAACTAAATGGAAGATCCCTGTACTGGAACAGACAACTTTGAGAAATTGACATCGCCCATCCTCCATTCAGCCCAATATCCTGGACTGTTGTGACACGCCGGTAACCTTCATATGGCGCAGTTCGCCTGCAAATCATGACTGTCCTGTTCTTCTGTGCCTGGAAGCCCCGCCTTCAGACTGGTCTCCTTGGCACTGGACTCAGCATCATATGCCTGTAAATCTCCGATACACCTCTGCAATATTCCTGCCTGGCGGCTTTAACCATCAAATGTTTGTCTAGGCCTCTTCTGCAGAGGTTCTTTGTGTACTGCCTCCTCTGCAGTTCCCTTACAAATGAAGAGTTATTACCTATAACCAGGCATTGCCTACTTTCATGGTTTTGTTTCCGAAGGACAACTTGTAACTATAGTAAACTCTAGTTAAGTACTGAAGCTTGTTAATTAATGGTCTTTGTGTGGTTCATGCCCTTTGGGGTGCCACACTCTTTATTCCTCTTTTTAAATATAGTACCTGCCCATTAATGTGGATGAACAAATTTACTCCCTTCAGTAATGTTCTTTCTCAAGGAGGAGTCCTTTCTCCCACTGATCCTACAGGATAGCATTCGGATTTAAAAGCGTTCAGCTACTAGAGGGCACATTCATGCTCCACCGCATTTGCACCCATGACTCCAGACAGGATGTCATCAGTGGTACATATGAAGCCTCCTGAGCTACACTTAATCTTCTCTGCACCCAGAGGCTGACGAACTGCAGAACTGCCACAGACCATGAACATTCAGGTTGAGAAGTAGGAGGGAGCTGAGGAATCCATGGAAGTACTCTGACAAAAAACTTACCAAAGGAAAGTTATTTGTTTGTGTAATGGATCCCTTTCTTAAGTTAGAAAGGCTCCCAAATGATAACTGAAACGAGATGAGAGCAAGGAAACCACATCAGGAATCACTGATGCACCGCAAAACAAAAGAAGGCATTGTGACCCGAGTACACATTCTGGCAATAGTCCTTGGCATACACGTGCAATGATGCCCACGTAGCTGCCAGACACATGCCAACAGGGACACCCCTATGCAAAGCTGATGTAGCCGCTAGGCCTTCAGATGAATTAGCCCCCAAGAACAAACAGCTGTGAATACCAGTCATGAATGCACAGAAGAATACATCTGTACAGGGTCTGCTTGATAACAGTCCTGCATAATGTAGCAGCAAGAAAGTAGACCATCAGCTGGTGGTCCTTTCTGAATTCTTTCACCCGAGAGCTGCAATAACAAACCCTTCTTGGGATTCAGATGATAAAACCTTTAGCTATCTGAGAAGCAGGAAGCAAAGGGAAGACCAAAAGCTGATCTTCAGGACAAGAGTAAAGTCGGACAACCTTGGGCAGGAGGTTCTCGCCCCCAAAGTTTCCCTTTGTTTGTAAAAGAGGCAGAGAAGCTTGACAGAAGGCCTGGAGATAACCCATTTGTGCAAAAGCTAGGGAAACCATGAAAATCACTTTAAGGGTGAGCACACCTATTTAACGGCTGATAGAAAGCCATTAAAAGGTCGAACAAGGTTCATGTTTCACACAGGAAAAATGGCGTAGATGAAACTGCTCAGTTAGCCTTCTCAAAATCTAGATAGTGGGTATACTAAAGAGCCCACCTCCAAAAGACTGAAATAGCAGTCAAGTGACCCTTAATGGAAAGCAGAAAATCCAAAACAGAAGAGGCCAGACAAGGTATTTATTTATTTGGCATTTGTAAAGCGTGCCTAACCCGTGGGTATCTGGGCGCTGGAAAAAACAGAAAGTAAGAATTTACATAATGGAGACAAGATACATTTGTACGGATTTTACAGTTTGCAGTATAAGCATCAGTTCTTTGTTTAGGTGGATTGCGGAGAAATTGCAGCATCTGAAGTATTGTTGGGGGCGGGAGGGGAATAAGCCCTAAGAAATTATCTGTAAGGAACAGGTATTGGAGGTGTAATTCATTCAAAATGATTAACAGGGACTGCTGTTCTCAAAGAGAACACTGAGACAAATTAAAGGGTTTCTGAAGCAAGGGTGGAGGAGACCCTGGAGTTGGAAATGTTGCATCGAGGCACGCTTCTGGTGCAGTTTTTCTTTGAACACATCCAGACCTAATTTGCCAAGTTGATACTATTAATTTGGGCCAGGAGGCAGTCACACTTGTACTACAGTCGCCAGGCATGAAGTCTGCTAGTGTTCTGGCTCAAAGCTAAGATCTTGTTCACAACTTCCTGATAGTTTCCATTCATGAGAGACACTCTTTGGTTAGGGCGCCTGCACCAACGATCTACATACATCTAGATCGGGCTCCGACAGAGGCAGGGACCCTACACAAGCATTCTTGTTGACAGAATGCATAGCCACAGTATTGTCCATAAGGATCTGGACACATCTAACCTGCACAGAGCGAATTAAAGCTATAAGGGTCAGTCCAATGGCCTAAAGCCCCAGGATGAGGCCACTCAATGTCAGATCTTCCAGATGACCACCCCATCCCTTCAAAGAAGCTTCCTGACTCAACAGTGGCCAATGCCGCTGAAAGGTCTTCGATATTAGCAAGCTGTCCCTGAGAGCCCAAACAAAGAAGGACATGTGACAAATTCTGAAACTTGTAAAAAGGTCCCTTATATTGCCACCGACCTTACACCAGCGACAGTATAGCAGCCACTGGAGAAGCCTCATGCACCACAGGGGACACGGAGCCAGAACTAGGCAGCGGCCAGAAGACACATAAAAGTAGAGATCAGGACCCAGCACTGAGACCAGAAATGTTGTAATATCTGGCAAAGGTGAACGACTTTGACCTCCGGCAGAAAGGTGCAGATAGAGTTTATGTTTACAGAACAAGTCAATGGAACGAACCTCCAAATAAGGAGTGCTTTGGGACTTTTTGAAGTTGAGGAAAACCGCCAAGCTGCGGAGCATATGGCAACTGGGTACAGGTATTGCTATTGAATTTGGAAACCGCGCTAATTGCCTCAAAGGAGGCATCAAGGCGCTACCATATCGGAAAGACAACCATCAGACCTCAAGCAGACCCCTGTCAGGAACAACAAGGTCTTCAGCTTACATCATAATTCTATGACTTAAAATAGCCCAGTGTTGCAGGGAGGTGGGGAGCTTGTTTCATAATTTAGGAGCAAGAAAGCCTAACATTGCTATACCTCACTGTTGACATTTGATGTTTGGCACTACTAGCAAATTGGCTGAACATATTAAGCCTGTTAATTGTGAAGAGCCTTATGCAAAATGCACAGCATCTTGAAAATCAATTCTACTGGCGAGAGGTATTCAGTACAATTCTTTAAAGACTTTAGAGATATGGGCCCACCCGTTTTGATGAAGACGGCACACGGCTGAGTTCTGAATAAGCTGAATTTTCAAGATCTTTTTCTTTGGAAGGAAACAAAGCCCATCTGTTTCTCCAAAAATTGTTGGGACAAAGGTTCCAGAGCCTGAGCAAAATTGTGCTTACAGAACCTCCTTTGTTTGTGCATTAACAGTTGGCTTAACGACATCCAGGACCCAACTTGTTCAAGGCAGGCCTCGATACCCTCCATAGGTCCTGGTTAAATGCCACCAAACGGAGAAGTTGTGTTGTTGGTGTACATACAAAAACATAGCCCTGCTGCAGAGAGGAGATCCAGCAGAAGTTTCATGTACAAATTAAAAAGTGGACTCAAAGATGAACCCTGCAGGTAATAATTGTATAGAGGATTAGAAAGGAAATAGCAATATAAGGTGATTTCGGTCAAACTATTTAACCCATTTCCAGGCTGACCCAGATTAATGTCATAGTCGACAGGCAACACAACGGGCCAACCTAGGCTCTGGAAAGTGTGCTCAAATAAGTCAGTTGTCCAGGTAAGGAAAGCGGTCCATTTGATTCTTAAGACAAGCAGCCACCACAGCTTAGTGAAAAACATGGAGGGCTAAGGTGCAGAATCACAACCTGCCAAAGACAAAGATCAGGTATTGCTTGTGCTACAGAGACCAGCATATGAAACTAGGCCTCCTGAAGGCATAGGGATTGCAGTAAATAGACCAGCATGACCATATTGAACTTCTACTTACACAAGTAAAGGTTTAGAAGCAGAATATAGAGGATAGGTAGAGTCCTACTTCAGCAGCAGAAAATAATGCCACCCCTTCTCCACTAAAGCAGAACAGGTTTGACAGTGATCTCACTAGGAGTCTCCTACAGAGTTACTTACCAACTGTAACGCTCTTTCGATTGGATGTTCCTCCCACATATTCCTCATCTTAGATATATCCTTACCTTCAGCTTTGCTGCTTCGGAAAAATGTTCATCTCCGCCAGAGGGCGCTCCACTCGAGGCTGCGGCGTTTATGTCCCTCAGCGGCATCCGTCGAGCGCAGACATCATACGCTGTATAAATGCCTGGAGCACGCCCGTTGGCCTCAGATCTGCGTTTTCGTATATTGTAGCCAATGGCTACAATATATACCAGCAGACGTTGAAGCAATAATCAAAAGTCTCAAACCATCTAGATGCCAAGGAGACTCCTGCCCAGCATCTATCATAAAAGGCGCCAAAGAATTTGCCCCTTTTATCTCTGATAAATGCCTCCTTCACCTCATGCACAGTACCTAAAAACCTAAGAGATGCTTGGGTCATGCCACTCATCAAAAAACCTAACTTGGACCCAAACATACCAACAAATTACAGGCTCATAACCACTGCCATTTCTACTAAAAGCAGTTTATATTCAAATCCAGAAACACCTAGAGTCCAACAATTTCTTAGGCCTTAGACAATCAGGATTTAGACCAGGACACAAGACGAAACCAGCCCTCCTGGATCTAAAGATTCAAATGGACGAAGCAAGACACTCAGGCAAGCCTGCTCTCCTCCTCTTACGTTCGATCTAGTTAATCACAGCATCCCGACTAATCTCCTTACCACAGCCGCTTCATTCTCCAACAAGGCTGCCGCCTGGGTCAACTCATTCCTAGCGGATAGATCCATGTGGGTCTTCTCCTTTGCTGCAGCTGACTCCTGCCCCATCACATGCAGAGTCCCACAAGGCCCTTGCATCTCCATAACCCTCTACAACATCTTTACAAAGATTTTGTTCAACTACCTAGATGAGCAAAACCTATCTTACACAAACTCTGTGGATGATACGCAAATATGGATCACCCTTTCAGGCAACTACCAAACTTTCTCTACTCCTAAATGACATCTACAGTAAAATACAAGCCTGGATGGCCAACCATGGCCTATGTCTTAACGACGATAAACCAGAGATCCTCCTTATCGGTTCCAATCTTAGACTCAAAAAACTAGGCCCAAAATACAATGCATTCTCCATTGATGGCAATCATATTAAATTTGACAAAGTTGCAAAGACATGGCACTTACTCTCCAAAAACAAATCAACGCCACCTCCTCCGCTACGGCTTATAATCCCAAATTAATTAATGCTTGTAGACCCTTTCTAAACACAGACAGCTGCCTCGCACTAGCAAGAGCCCTTATGTCCAACGTGGACTGTTGCAACACTTTATACTTCGGAACTAGCAAGAGAAACATACACAAGTTCCAAGTAATGCAAAACAATGCCCTGCGAGCAGCCCTTAACATTCCCCGCTCCACTCACATCTCTCAAACCCGCTGCAACGCCAATTGGCTCCCTATTCAACACAGCGTAACCTTCAGAACGCGGATGATCACACACAAGTGCTTCAACAACTCAGCCCCCCAAGTACCTTATGAATAAAAGTTCTCCAGAAAGCAATCTGTAAACTTTCCAAAGCAGGTGGTTCCAGTTTTCCAGTACTCGCAGTCAAAACTAGGAACAAACTACCCGCAGAATTCAAAATTTACCCAGTTTTCCTCTCATTTCGGAAGAAAATAAAAACTTGGGTCTTCTCCCAGTCTAACTGACCATATTGCCTCACTTACCTCTGAACCACCCCTTGCTACTCACCAACATGACCTGCGAGCTATGACACCTGTCTGAATTAATTCTGCTCATACACCAGACCCTTGGTGCATCTGTATATTATGTACACCTTACTGTAAATTGTATAATATTGACTACTGTATAACTCTGTACTTTTCTTTCTTTGCACTATACCGTGTTGTATATTGTATCATTTATACTGTAACCATTTATCCAAGAAATGTGCCCAGTTACCCCTGGGTCAGGCGCGCTTTATACGCAAATAAAACAAACAAAACAAACAAAATGGATTGTAGTTAATGGGATGCCTCTTCTGACCCAAGCCTTAAAGGGATTTTGAGTGTAAGTCACAAACTGTACCATGGGGTAGGCTGGGAGGGTCGATGAGGAATATATGGGAGGAACATCCAAATCGAAAGAACATTACAGTTGGTAAGTAACTTGTTCTTCGAATGGATTGGGTCCTCCCACATATTCCTCATCTTAGATAGACTCCCAAAGCTGTTTTGTATTGAGGCAGGAGTACAGAGATATTAGTCATGCATAGAATTAAGTACTGATTTAGCAAAGAGACCTCCGATGCGAAGAAGTCGAATCTAGGGCATAGGGTTTTATAAATGTGTGCATGGATGACCAGGTGGCTGCTGTGCAAATATCCTGCACTGGGACACCCCTTTGAAGTGCTTTTGAATTCACCATGCCCCTGGTTGAATGAGCCCTCAGCCCATCTGGAGGATCTTTTGCAGCCAGTCTATAACAGTAACTGCTAAAATTATCCATCTAGATAATGTTTGCTTAGTCACTGCCGCTCCCAATTTACGGCCAGTGTATCCCACAAAAAGCTGGTCACAATGATGTAATCTTGCCAATCTTGAAATACAGAAACTAAGCCCTTCTAGCGTGTAATCTATGTAGCCTTTCCTCCTCCTTACTTGCGTGAGGGTAAAAAGCAAGCAGTGCTATTTTTTGTGACAGGTGAAAATCTTAGACAATTTTCGGCAAAAAAGAGGGTTTGACCCCAAGGACAACCTTATCTTTATAAAAGATGGTGTGAGGACAACCGCTAGAAAGTGCTTGCAACTCACTTACCCTGCGGGCTGATGTAATTGCCACAGAAGAACAAGTTACTTCTTACCTTGTAACGTTCTTTCGATGGGATGTTCCTCCGACGTATTCCTTATCTTTGATAATTCGTCTCCAGCTTGCTGGCCTCGGAAATGTTTTCTCTGTAGAGGGCGCTGCGCGTTGACATCCGCCGAGTCGATGTCCCTCGACAGCCACCGTATAGGCGCAGACATCACCATGCCCATAAATAGCCACGCACGGCGTCCGTTGCTCAGTTCCGTTTTGTAGCATAAGATAATTCATGCCTGAATTGGTTATTGACCTTGAAGGAGCGTAAGCTGCAACCACCAGGGAAGTATTACTGCGGGGATGGATGGGAGGGGCGATAAGAAATACGTCAGAGGAACATCCCATCGAAAGAACGTTACAAGGTAAGAAGTAACTTGTTCTTCGAAGGGATTGTGTCCTCCGACGTATTCCTCATCTTTGATAGACTCCCATAGCAGTGGCATGTAATTTGAGGTGGGAGTAATAATGTCATGTATCCCTTTTAGGAATGAACCGAATGTAATACGGCTTTGCCAAATCTGGTCTCTTGACTAGTGGAGGAATCCAGGTTGTAAAATTTTGTGAATGTATGTGCGGACGACCATGTGGCAGCCGCACATATGTCTCGGACCGGTCCCCTCTTTGGAGGGCCGAAGAGGCTGCGATACCCCTGGTTGAATGAGCCCTAAGATTTTGGGGTGGCTCTTTCCCTGCCAGTTTGCAACATTCCAGAATGGCCAAAATAATCCACCTGGAAATGGTCTGTTTTGTTATGGGTAGTCCCAACTTGTGACCTGAGTATCCTACAAACAGTTGATCTGCTTGCCTAACCCTAGCCACTCTGCTGATGCAAAAGCTCAGAGCTCGCCTTGGGTCCAGCCTATGTAGCCTTTCTACCTCTTTCGCTGGATGGGGTGGATGGTAGAACGAAGGTAAGGTAATCAGAGTGATATGAAATTCAGAAACCACCTTTGGGAGGAAATTAGGCTTCACCTGTAGGACAACTTTGTCCTTATGGAAAATTGTATGGGGGGGTTTACAAGAGCTTGTAATTCGCTCACCCTCATAGCAGATGTTAGTCCTACCAATAGGACAGTTTTAAGAGTGAGAAATCTCAGCGAACAAGAGTGGAGTGGTTCGAATGGAGTACCCATTAGGAAATTTAAGACTAAATTTAAGTCCCATAAGGGAACTTGGAATGGTCTTGGAGGATAAACATTAGTTAATCCCTTGAGAAATTGTATTACTAGAGGTAGTTTGAAATACGATGGTTCCTCCGCAGTGCGCTTGAAGATTGAAAGCGCTGCGAGATAGCCTTTTACAGTGCCAACTTGAAGGCCCGAGTTTTCCAAGTAGAGTAGAAATGATAACAGTTGGTGTACCACATGAAAAAGGGTCGATATTCCCTTCTCTACACCAGCTGCAAAATTTGTTCTGACGGCAGCGGTATAAAGACTTTGTTGCTGGCCTTCTGGCCGAAAGCAACACCTCCATGACGTCATCAGGGAGGTCCCAATCCTTGTACCTCACCCTTTCAGAAGCCAAGCGTGAAGGTTGAGGGTTCTGATGTCTGGATGGAGAACCTGACCTCCCTTCTGTGAGAGAAGATTCTCTTTGAGTGGAAGACGGATTGGAGGACAGATGGACATATCTAGAAGGTCCGGGTACCACATTCTCCTGGCCCAGTCCGGGGCAATTAGGATCATGGCTTTCTGGAATCTTCTCAACCTCCTGATCATTTGAGGAATAACAGGGACTGGTGAAAACGCGTAAAGGAGTGGGAACTCCCAGTCCACTACGAACGCGTCTCCTAGAGCTCCTCTCGGGGGAAATTCCCTTGAACAGATCGCACTTCCTGTTGGTGCTGGTGGCGAACAGATCCACCTGAGGGGTTTCCCAAAGGGCGAAGATCTATTGAAGGACTTCCTGAGCTAGCTTCCACTCGTGGGAGACTGCTCTGCCTGCTCAGAGCATCCGCTGTCAAGTTCTCCTCTCCGGCTAGGTGGACTGCCGATAGAGAGATTCCTTCCTGAATTTCCCAAAACCAGAGCTGCATTGCCTCTCTGAACAGTGGCAGTGATCCTACGCCGCCTCTTTTGTTGAGGTAGTGCATGGCCGTGTTGTCCGTCATTAGGACATTTCTCCCCTGTACTGATGGTAGGAAAGCTTTCAGCGCTAGTCTGATCGCTCTTAGCTCTAATAGGTTGATGCGTAGTCTGGACTCCAATGAAGACCAACGGCCGCTGATGGTCAAGTCGTTGACATGGGCTCCCCACTCCGTGAGTGAGGCATCTGTGACTACTGTTATCTCCGGCCATGGTTGCCAAAACGGTTCTCCTTTCAAGATGTTCTCTGGATAGGCCCACCATTGAAGGTCGTGGGATACCTTGTCCGGAATCCGGACGGGATCTGTCATTCTCCCTGAGAATTGCGACCAGTGTCCACTGAAGATATCTCATTCTCAGGCGAGCCTTTGGCACAAGGAAGATGCAGGATGCCATGAGTCCTAGCAACCTCAAAAAGTCAAAGGCTGGGAGACGTTGGGCATTTTGAAACTTGTTGACCATCTGCAGAATATCTTGAGCCCTCACCTCTGGTGGCGAGGCTTTCCCCAGGGAAGTGTCCAGGACCGCTCCAATGAACTGGAGTGTCTGTGATGGTATCATCTGTGACTTCTTTAAATTGAGGGAGAAGCCCAGTTTGTGAAGGAAGTGGCAGAAATAATCTAGCTGGATCTGAGCTTGTTCCGAAGATACAGCTCTGATCAGCCAATCGTCCAGGTAGGGGTAGACGTGGGTCCCTTCCCTCAGACTCGCAGCCACTACCGACATTAGCTGGGTGAAGACCCTCGGGGCGCAGGTCAGCCCAAATGGCAGAACTCGAAATTGATAATGAGAGTCGCCAATTGCGAACCTCAGGTATTTCCTGTGTTTGAGATGGATTGGCACATGGAAATAAGCATCCTGAAGGTCCAGAGATACCAGCCAGTCCTGGAGCTGGAGGGCCTGAAGGATCTGAGAGCGAGTTACCATCTTGAACTTGCCCTTCCTGAGGAACTTGTTCAATTCTCGTAAGTCCAGGATGGGTCTCAGTCCTCCGTCCTTCTTTGGTATGAGAAAGTAGGGGGGAGTACCAGCCCTTGTTCCTCTCCACTAAGATTTTATGGCACCTTTCTCTAGCAGGTCTATAATTTCCTGCAAGAGGAGCTGATCTGGAACTTTTGGAGAGCTGTGCCCCGGTGGATGACTGAGGGATGTGTAGAAAGTGTAGGCAGTAACCCTGGGCAACTGTCTCCAATGCCCAAGCATCTGACGTTATAGCTTGCCATTCCGTCAGATGGTGAGTTAACCTGCCCCCTACAGGTGTCTCGTGTGGAAAGACCTCAGAGTGGTTTGGGACGGCTGATGCAAATGCCGAGGGTAAAGGGGCACCTGCTGCTGCTGCGGCTTTAGTACTTTTGACCCGTCCACCTCGGGTGGATCTCCTTTGGCCTCTGAGCCGGCTGTCCTCTGCCTTACCCGAATGCGGAATAGCGAAAGGACTTTCCTCTCCCAGAGGTTCCTGAGGGGCGAAAAGGAGTTTGGCGGATAGCAGCGCCTAAAGATTTTGCCGCTGCAACTTTTCCAGACTGTCATCAGCATTTTTACCGAATAAAGAAGAGCCGTCAAAGGGCATATTCAAGTCTGGCCTGTACATCTGGAGCAAAGCCAGACTTTCGCAACCACGCATGCCTGCGGATTGTCGTACTTGTCGCCATGGCCCTGCTGATACTGTCAGCGGAATCAATGCCAGTTTGAAGTGACTCACACATGGCATCTTTGATGATGTTAAGGAAGGCTTCCCTTTCCTCTCCTTCCGGTATGCAGTCAGCCGCTGATGAAGCACACATCCACAGTGTGTGACTGAACCTGGCGAGCGTACAGGTGGCGTTGATGGACTTCAACTCCATACTACAAGCAGAAAATACTTTTTGCCATAGAATCGTACCTTTTGTCATCTCTATCCTGTGGGACAGTAGGGTAAGAGGATCTGCTGCTTGATGAAGTTGCTGCTTGAACCACCAGGCTCTCTGGAGTCGGGTGCTTTGATAAGCATTCAGGGTCAGCCGCAGCTACCCTATACTTGTCTAGTATGTCTGTCAGGTCATCCTGCTGAAAAACAGGTCAAGGCGCAGACCAACCCATAAATTCAATAATCCTTGCCATCAGGGTTCTATAGGGTGTTTTGGCAAGTTCCTCTGGGTCTAGTTTTACAAATTCCACTTCTGGAGAAGTGTCCAGCCCACTTGCCTCATGTAGTGATTCCTGTAGGTCTTTCAACCTTCTTTCCTCAGAGGTAAAATCCTCTGAAACAGGTAGTGTGGTCCTCTGCATCCGAAGGTTTCTTGGTCAGAATCCTCCCCTTCTTCATAGATTGAAGCTAATCCGGGGTACTCTGACCTCGGAAATGGTGTAAAACCCATTTCTAAGGCAGAAGGAGCCAAACTCGTCATTATTGGGCGAGAAAACGATGTCGTCGACGCCGATGTGACGGGCTTCTTCGAAGGCGCCGAGAAAGTCGTCGAGAAAACCGGAAGAGGCCTCGAACAACTCGAGAGGATCGAGATCCTACTCGAGGATGTCAACGAAGGCTTTGGCGTCGTGCTGGAGGCTCTTGGTATCACTGTTGGCTGTGAAGTAGCCGTGGTTTCCTCTTTCATCGGCGTCGATGGCGTCTATTCGATCGAGCGATGCGTCGAAGAACCCTTCGACAACGGTGAAGATGGTGCCTTCTTACCCGATGGCCCGTGGCGCTCTCGGGTGGATTCTTTTGCCGGGTGCAGCGACTCACGGCGTTTCGATTTTTTGGGTTTATCACCTGGGGTATCACCCTCAGCTATCTTTGAGGGGGTCGAGGCCGCTTTCTCGAAGATGCTTAGCATTTTCTTCCTGAATTCCTCCCACTCAGCCTGAGAGCTGTGGGGCAGGAGACCCTTTCTGGGGAAACAGAAGATGACGAGGAAGGGGATCTTCGACGTCTCTTCTTTGAGTGTCTAGATCTCGACGAATGGTGGGAGCTACTTCGAGACCTAGAATGGGAATGCTTTAGACGGCGAGGAGACGAATGCCTCGGCTGAAGAACCTTTCGAGGAGGTTTTGACTGACTTGCCTCTCGAGCTTCCACTGCGCTCCTTCAAGGCTTTCGCCGTCATGGATATGCAGTCCTCACACTCCAAACAAAGGTGCTCGACTCCCAAGGACCACAAGCAGATCCTGTGTGGATCCGTTATCGACATTTTCTTACCACAGTCTCAACATTTTTTGAAGCCGGACCGCGGAGTCGTCGGTTCCGATGAAGAAGCCATCGAGAACGAGTTGGTATTTCGAGTAAATATAAGAGGTTTTATCTTACTGAACTGAGCAACGATATTCCGAGGACCCACGAAGCGCGGAAAAACGGAACTGAGCAACGGACGCCAGGCGTGGCTATTTATGGGCATGGTGACGTCGGCCCCGATACGGTGGCTGTCAAGGGACATCGACTCGAGGGAAGTTGACGCGCAGCGGCCTCTACAGAGAAAACATTTCCGAGGCCAGCAAGCTGGAGACGAATTATCAAAGATAAGGAATACGTTGGAGGACACAATCCCTTCGGAGTATGGTTTTTAAGGTAAGGAGCATTAATGGACAAGAATGTAAAGGCTCCAATGGGATGCATGTGAGCAAATTTAGTACTAACTTGAAATCCCACACATGTACTTGAAAAGGTGTTGGAGGAAATTAAGACCTTTTTAGAATTGTGTAATCAAAAGGTATTTTGAAGTAAGATTCTTCCTCTGAGGAGCGATTAAAAATAAATAGCGCTGCTAAATAACCCTTTATCGTGCCAACCTGGAGCCCCAGATTAGCCAATTATAACAGAAAAGACAATATTGTGGGGATATTACACTGAAAAGCGTCCACAATCCTATCTCTGCACCAGTTACTGAACTTGTTACAACGACACCGGTACAGAGATTTACTTGCTGGCCTTCTGGCCGAAAGCAAGATCTCCATGACGTCACCCAGAAGGTCCCACCCCTTGTATCGCAGCCTCTCAGAAGCCATGCGTGAAGGTTGAGTGTCTTGACCTCTGGATGGAGAACATGACATTCCTCTTGAGAGAGAAGATCCTCTCTTTTTGGAAAACGTATTGGAGGGCAGTGGCTCTGGGTACCATGTTCTCCTGGCCCAATCCGGAGCAATTAGGATCATGGTTTTCCTGAACTTTCTCAACCTCCTGATTACTTGAGGGATCACAGGCACTGGAGGAAACGCGTACAGGAGTGGAAATTCCCAGTCCACCACAAATGCGTTTCCTAGAGCTCCTCTCAGAGGAAATTCCCTTGAGCAGTACAGTACCCACTTCCTGTTGACACTGGTTGTGAACAGATCCACTTGAGGGGTTCCCCAAAGGGTGAAGATCTCTTGAAGGACTTCCTGAGCTAGTTCCCACTCGGAGACTGTACTCTGCCTGCTCAGAGCGTCCACCGCTGTGTTTTGCTCTCCAGCTAGATGAACTGCCGACAGAGAGATCCCTTCTTGTATTGCCCAGAACCAGAGCTGCATTGCTGCTCTGCACAGTGTTAGTGACCCTACTCCTCCTCTCTTGTTGGAGGTAGTACATGGCCACTGTGCTGTCCGTCATTATCAGGACATTCTTTCCCCGTACAGAGGGCAGGAAGGCCTTCAGCGCTAGTCTCATTGCCCTCAGCTCCAATAGGTTGATGTGTAGTTTGGACTCCGATGCGCCCATGTGCTTGCTTTTGCGAATTTTGATCTTGAATAGCTCAAAATTTTACATAGGAAGTTTAAAAAAAAAAAAAGTGCTAGTATTTTTTTAATGTTGCCTATCTATTTTTTAAATAAAAGTTTTTACTGGACTATCCCTTTAAGTTCAGAGAAAAGCCTAGCAGGTCTTGGAGAGATGCTCCTGGGCATGTTCTGGAGAACGTGCCCTGATCAACGAATTGTCCAGGTAGGGGTAGACGTGAATCCCCCCTCTCCTGAGACTCGCTGTCACCACCGCCATCAACTTGGTGAAAACCCTCGGGCGGAGGTCAACCCGAAAAGCAGAACTCGAAACTGATATTGAGAATTGCCAATCGTGAACCTCAGGTACTTCCTGTGTTTGAGATGTATTGGCACATGAAAGTAGCATCCTGAAGGTCCAATGATACCAACCAGTCTTGGAGTTGGAGAGCCTGAAGGATCCGAGAAAGTGTGACCATCTTGAACGCATCCTGCCAGAGGAACTTGTTCAAGCTTCTCAAGTCCAAGATGGGTCTCAATCCTCTGCCCTTCTTTGGTATGAGGAAATATGGGGAATACCAACCCTTGTTCCTCTATGCTACATGTACATGTTCTATTGCACCTTTCTGTAGCAGGGTTAAGACTTCCTGCAACAGGAGCAGGTCTGGATGTTTGGCAGAGTTGTATCCCGGCGGGTGATTCTGAGGTTTCTTTTGAAAAGGAAGGCAGTAACCTTGGGATACTCTTTCCAGTGCCCAAGCATCTGAAGTAATACCCTACCATTCTTCCAGATGCTGAGAGATCCTGCTTCCCACTGGGGTCTTGTGGGTCAAAACCTCAGTGGTTTTGTGGCAGCTGCAGCAGCTGAAGGGACAGTTTCCGTTGCTGGGTCAGATCTAGTACCTTTTCCTCTTTGACTGGCTTGTCCCCTTCCTTTTCCAAATGAGGACTGTGCCACCGATGTAACCTTTTTGGGATGGGTTGTCGACACCTTGTGCTCGACCGCCTTCGATAGAGGCTTCGAGGACGTTTTAGACAAGGATTTTGATGGCGTATGAGCGTGACGCCATTCTTTTGAGTTCTACCCGATTTTTGCACCGGTAGGTTTTTATGAGGCATCTGGGAAGATTCCCTGGACGACACCCTCGACAAATTTTTGTCAGATTTTCTCATTTTAGATCTTCCCCTGTCACTTTTTGTATTAGCAGGGGCATGGCCTTCGCGAGACTTTTTTTGAGGGGGTCTGAGCTACCTTCTCAAAAATCTTTAGCATAGATGTTCTGAACGCTTCCCACTTTCTTGGGGAATCGTGTTTAGACAGACATGTAATGATTTCCTCAGACTACGTCTGAGTTGTCTTTTCTTTGCCTTTTTTGAGGAAGAAGAGGACTTCCTGGATATGCTCCTCGACGTAGTTTGTGACGTTTTGATGAAGACTCAGCCGAGTCTTTCTTCCTCTCGAATAACACTTCAGGGATTCCTCCCCCACCGCCAGTTTACCTCTCCGTTCCTTTAAGGCCTTACGTGTCATCGACTGACAGGAGCCGCACTCGTCTATACGGTGGTCGGAACCGAGGCAGCAGAGGCAATTCCAATGGGAATCAGCCAGCAACATCTTTCTCCCACATTTCTGACACTTTCTGAATCCATGAAAGTCTTCGGCATGGAAGGATTAGATGAAGATGACATTTTTACAGACTGAAGCACTGTTTCTCGATCCGAAGCAAAGCTAAAGGAACAACAGAACTGAGGCCAACGGGCACGCTCGAGGCATTTATACAGAAGATGACGGTGCTCAACGGATACCGCTGAGGGACAGACGCTGGAGTCTCGAGTGGAGCGAGAACAATTTTTCCGGAGCAGCAAAGCTGAAGGTAAGGATATATCCAAGATGAGGAATACGTGGGAGGACACAATCTATTCGAAGGGGCATCTGAGGAAGGGTAGGGAGTGGACTACTAGAGGCATGGGAGAGGAATAAAGACAGTAGCCCTAAGAAACTATCTGCAAACATGGGCTGAAGGTGGAATACATCCATTTTAACAGACTGCTTTTCTCAGCCAGGTGGTTTCTGAAGCAGGGATTGGGGGAACTTGGGAGTTGAGTCTCTAGGCACACCTAGTGCAGTTTGTCTTAGCGAGTCTATTCCCTGTGGGCAAAAGAGGTGAAGAACAAATGAACAAAAACAACAAAATCCTATTGAAAGACGTGGATACTGTTGGACAACCAAACCAAAGGTTTTACAGTACCTTGGGTATGCTTTAAACCTGGCAAGGAATTAATCAGCCTTCGAGCCAAAAAGATCTAAATATTTAGCCTGTGCATCTGATGCAAGTCTGACGGTGGACATCCAGGAATGTCTCCCGATCACGGCACCAGAACCAAATGAGAAAGCTACACAACTGCTTTGTGACCTCCTTGCCATCATTGACCAATTTGGTAAAACCAGCTTACATCTGTGGTAGCAGGTTGTCAGGACCCTTCAGGATATTAAACAATTTATATAAATATCTGGAAAGCATGCAAGACATTCACCATTATCAGTAGACCAGTTTAAAAAAAGAAAAAAAAAAAACACATGATCTAGCCAAGTGTGTCCATTTTATTACTTTCCCTATCCGAAGTAAATTGGGAAAAGTCTCGCTAGATTAGCTGTATGTCCTGCACCTTTTTCTTTTTCTCAGTTTCCACCCAACGGTTAGACTCCTTTGGTTCCATCGCCTTCTTGGTGTATGTAGTAGGACTTCCTTTTAAATAAGAAAGGTTCTGAAGCAGTTGGGGATTTGGTAGGAGTTTTTCAAACAGGCCTCCAGATAAGGGTCATACCTGCCCTTTTTACGCATTCAAATCTTGTAAATATGTCATGTTTTATCGTACTATGCATATCAATTACACATTAGTTTAGAGTATTGAAAGGTCAGGTCACTTGACAGAAACATGAACATCTTTTATCTCCCTGGATGAAATTGCATGCTGCAGAGCAGTGAAGACATTTGCTCTCTGAGCATTTAGCTTTTCGGAAAGAAACATCAGTGAGATAATGGTTTCTTCTGTAAGTTCTACTGTGTTTTGTATCTGCAGAGGTCATTTAGAGGAGCATTATGCATTCATATTTATTTTCCTTTCATTTTGGGGTCCTATTCGTAATAAGGTGTAAAACCTAGTCATCAATGGAAGTATCCTTTGTGTTAAAACAAATTATGCTTTTTTTAGTGAATGCATCAAGATGCATGTATGTGGTGTGTACATTTATATCAATGTGTAGGAGAAGGTTTTCTACAAATGTAATGGGTCTATTATTCTTACTGCACAACCTTTGATAAAGTGTATGTTTTTATCATCATGTGTGCACATTACATGATTAATGTGTGCCAACTGCACCTTACTGCCACCCCACTCCTAAGAGTGATGCCGCCCCCCCCCCCCCACACTCCCTCAAATTCCCCCTCCGGTCCCACGTATTTTTACCTATTTTTTCCTATTCCCTACCCTGCGCCAACCCATTATCTGCCCTTTACCAACTACAAATTTTGTTTAACATTTTTCTAATTCTGTACACGTTTAAATTACAGGCGATGAAAGGACGACGTACAGAGAGTGGCATCTCTCAGCACTTACCCCAGTTTCTTACTGACTAGTCGCACTTTGACTCCCACCCCACCCACTGCACTTGTTTGACTCCCCCTACCTCTCCTGCACCGTCTGTACACTGGCACGATCTGAACGCACCATGCTTTTGATGACCCCCCAGCACTTGTTTGTCCCCCCTACCTCTCCTGCCCCGTCGGAACACTTGCACAATCTGAACGCACAATGCCTTTGCCTTTGATGATCGCCTATCTTCTTTGTATCCCCTCCTTGCATGGTGGCACCTAATGCACTTGGAAAAACAGCAGAATCGTCATCGGAACCCTTTTGCTTTTATCTACCCAGTTAACTGTACTATATGCACTTACTCCGCCTTGCAGACTTGCAGCATTCAGAAAATCAAGGGCTCTGAAAGACAGCAGTTTTTTCCGCTTGTTAACTCCCTCCTTGAGCCCTTTGAAACACTTGCCTTGTGTATAGGCGCTTTGCAAACAAACATTACCATACCATCCCAAAAGAATAGAGGAAAGTGGGTGGGTGTGATGTAGGAGTACTATAACAATTCAAGCACTGGATAACTGACAGGTATGGACTGCAGAGAAAAATAGCAGCTTTAATTCCTAATTAGCACCAATTTGCAACCTTCCCATTACCTACTAGACATAATCTAAGCCATCTCTGTGATAAGTAAACATACAACTGGCCAAGAGCAAGAAAGAAATACTCTACAAGCAAACGTTTATAGGAACAAAATTTATTCCAATTTCAAACAGAATTTATTTAGAGGAGAAAGGTATGAAAATCTGTTTCCCCTGCATATTTCTGGAATAAAAATTCTGCTTCCGGTTTCCAAGCACAACTGGGGTGCAAGCTCTCCTTGAAGCTGGAGATCAGTCAGACACCAGGAGCAGGGAAGTTTATTCAGAAACACTGCCCCCTCCCTCCTGCACCCCCAACCCAGCTTTCGTTTCCCATCCCCCGCACAACAAACAATACATGCATTTCAAATGACAAAAGATTTAAAAACAGCATTTTATATAGCATCTTAAATAGGTAAAGTGTAATGGTCTGTAATCAGGTCCTATATTGTACAAGCTTAACCAAATTAATCTCCACCACATTGGCACTTGTAAAGAGACTCAGCACTAACAAAAGGGAATTGGCACAACCGTTCTTTTTCCTCTTGTATAAAAACTGGATATTGTGTTAACGACTTCATACTTAAGAGGGACTTATTGAAAAACAACCTGGGTTTTGCACAGTGTAAGCCGGGTGAAGGGAGATGTGCAGCTTTCAACAGCACTTAACATGGTTCAGGTAAAACATATGCAAGGTAATAAAAAAAAGTGTTGGTACAAAGACATTGAGCAAGGAGACCAGTCATCAG
Source organism: Ambystoma mexicanum (assembly GCF_040938575.1). Lineage (NCBI taxonomy): Eukaryota > Metazoa > Chordata > Amphibia > Caudata > Ambystomatidae > Ambystoma > Ambystoma mexicanum. The sequence continues at coordinate 340,403,491 of NC_090921.1, read as the reverse complement.
GTTGCTGCGTGGGGGAACTAGACTAATCAAGGAAGCTGTAAAACACTTGGCATGGTGCACACCAACAGCACAGCTAAAACATTTGCACTGGTGGCAGTTGGCTAAAGGACCCAAAAGGACTCCCACTCACTCCCCAACATTTGACACAAGGTCCCAGACACATGCAGGCATGATTCTTGGAGACTACCGAGGTTAATTCCATGTATTCAGGAAAGGTTTATTTTACCACTCAGCACATTTTCCTCTGTGGGACTGCAAACGCAGATTAGAAACCGATGAATATACCAAGCGCTGGCCTTTAATTACTACACAAAAGTTGAGCACCAGGCAAGGTAGCATTAGTAATCCACTTCAATGTTATACCTCATGCCCGCCATTTCATTCTGACTATTCAGCATCATCAAACTCTACACTCAGATTATTTACTAGGAGTTCTTCTCAATGGAATGCTAACCAATACGCAGCCTAAAAAAAATAAAAATAAAAGATTTGCAGGCATGTTTGGTTTAACATTTGGCACATATTAGAATGATGGAATTCATTTTGGAGAGACTGAGGAAATAAGCGATGGTATGAAATGGCATGAACACCTGCCAAAGAGTCAAGACGAAGCTAATCCATTCTTGGATGCAAACACCCCTTTTGGAGTCCAGGCACACACTTGACGGAAGGGCACATAATGGCAATATGCTTACAAAAACAGAGTGATTTATTTTTGCACCACAAAAATAATGTATGTTAAATGGCACCGGCAGTCTTTTAGTAAATGGCCTAGCAATTGCTTAAACTGGCTAAACACTAATCGACGTAGTGTTATAAAAATGAGATTAACTAGGTTTATCCGGTGGCTAAAATGGGATTACTAGAGGTATTCACACAATAGGTTTTGTTTTCATCGTGATTAATGATGATCAGCCCCCCTAAACCAGGAGCACAATCACTATGCTGAAAAGGAGAACCACGGATGGCAAGGGAAGCAATTAAAATGGTCCTGAAGCACAGCATTGTTTCTCCCTGTAACGTAAGAGACGATTTGAGGAACTGTTTGATGAGCGCATGACTTGAGGTTGGAATTTCTGCACTTAAGAGCGGTGCCCAAGCAAAATGACCAATCTAGATGCCATTTATGATTATGTTCAAGTCTTTGTATAAGAAATGAGACATTTATGAGCCGGCTCCATTAGTACCTTGTTGCACGCCCAGTATGTACTATACCAAAAGTCTGTGAGAAGTTAGCAAAACTATGCTGGACAATACAAAATCAGTGATGCCAAGAAACACACTCCTGCCCTTCAGGTTTATTTTGCGCTTATTTAGCCAATTTGTTCACTAGATATTTGTTCACTAGATATACTTTAGACTAAGTTCAACAGTATGACTTTCAAGAGAACAAGCACACGCATGGATGGGAGGGGGTCAGGAGGGGGGGAGGGGTCGGGCGTGTATGCAATGTTAACCACAGTCATACATCCAGTAAAGTTTGGCTACCCTTGTGCTTCATCAATATAGTCATGTGGTCGGCAAGCTGGTGTTGCCTCACGGGCAAGCCTCGCCCATTTGGTCTCTGTACCACCCACATGGTAAAACCAACGTTGGTTTCATGGACCAGAGTGATTAATTCAAGCAGTTTGTGCACATCAAGATACGTCTGTTAATGCATAATTTTTAGGAAGGGGTAACGAAGATGATTTTGTAATACTGCACCAATTGCAGGACAACATGTTTATGTGGCATAGTGAAGGGGCTTATCAGCCAATAAGGGACAATACTGCAAGTCTATGGGTATTTGGGAATGCCTACACTGGGGCAAACTCGACACTCAACATGCAAGCACTGGAGAAAAAGCTTTGCAGGTCGGCTTTGGCGGCTCCACACAGGACAATCCTGAAAATTATTTCAAGTTTCCAGTGGCAATCCCATTCTTCAGTGGAGACACTTGGCAAATGGGAGAATGGCGGTGTAGTCGCAGTACCAAAAAAACCTCTTTTGAACGAGGATTTCTGTTTGTCACCAGATCATAATACAACTTGTTTTTTTACTGTTAAAAAGGATAATCACAGGAAAAGAAAATTCCGTCAATGGAAAAAGCGGGAGTCTGAATATTCAAGCTGCCGTATTCTAAAAAAAGCAATGGCCGCTACATGGTACAAGCGGCATTACCCTGTCCCTCAAAATGGTTCTTTGGCTATAAAATGACAATTTATTCTTCAACTAATTAAAACTAATGATTTTTGTTTTAGGGGTAAATCGGTGCTTCGAACAAGAACTATTGTCAACAGAAAATAAAAACCTAGAGAAAGCAAATGGAGAAACTCACTCGGAATTCAAAGCAATCCAGCTCACTAGTGTCAACCAGAGCAACCCAATCTCACGTTCATGTTAGACAGAAGTTTCACATTCAAGATAAAGCTTAATAGAGAATTTAAAAAATGAAGCATGGAACAAGTCAGGGTTTGGAGTTTAAACATTAAGAAAACATCAGGAATGTATCGGTAGGCAGGCTACAACGCTCCACCCATCACACCACCACTTTACCAAATATTACAGTACACTGATGAACTCATCCCCCCCCCATCATGCTGTTCGTGCCCAGTGATCTCCCACTCATTGGTCCCAAAGGCATTCTTCACTAACCTATTTGTTCCCTAAAGGCGTTTCAATAGCTATTCAATAGACAATTACGTTTGATAAAAGATGAAAATGAAAATCAGAACATTAGATGAGGTGTTGAAAGTATAGGCAGTGAAGGGGAGCCAGGGAAGTGTGTGTGTGGGAAGTGGCGAGGTGTGGATTTGGCATGATTCCAAACTCTTTCCAAAGCGAGTGTGTGCAGAGGGTAGTGTTAAAGTTTGCAGAATTTAAGGATAGTTTGGTTCAATCCTTAAAGTCCGAATGTAGTGATTTGTCCACACATCGCAAAGGGTGAATTAAAGGATCGGATTCTGAAGTTGCTAGTAAAATACCACTTGTGCTACCCACTGCCAATTCCCACACTCCAGTGCACTCTCACGCTTTCATTCTTAACTGCGTCGGACCAGAAAAAACTCAAAACAAAAAAAAAGGTCTACAGGCCACAGGGCTACTAGCATGTGTAGCCAATAGCTCCTCTTTCTGCCAAAGCCCTTACATTTCCGTGCAACAGGATCTGCAACCTCACAACTGTGGCACATTAGACTTACGAGTACAAGCTCCAGAGCTTAAACCTAAGGAGACAAATATAGCCATGATTCCACTTATGCACCTTGACCTTTCATAGAAATATGGGCAGGATTCGAAGCACATGCCAACTTCTTTCCAGTCTGTGGCACAGTAAGAACACAACGTTATCACATGTTCTATAAGTGACTGAAAATTAGAAGATGAACAAGAAAAGTAGAGGTCCTGCTGCCAAAGCCCTTAGTGTTGACAGAAAGTGTCAGGTTTCCATTGACTGCACTCCTAGGAGTCAACCTAGCCACGAATCACATTGTTTTGCAGGGTTTTCAGGTACGTCAACACCGTGGACAAAGTGACGTTGGTAAGTAAATAAAATACATTTTAAAATAAACCTGCGAGTTTCAAAACAGGGTTAATAGTGCAAATTTGATGACCCAAACAGGAATCCCAAAACAACTACAACTGATACTATCTGGTTAATACTCGATTCCAGTGGTACATATTACAAGCCTAGGGAGGTCCGAGTGAGAGTTTCCTATTCAAGCCTTTGCAATATTGCTTCAGGGATCCATCCATGATTTCTGTCACCTCAGCATCGATTAATGTCATGCTCCCTTACAAACGGCCAGCCTCCACCTGTTGGGCAGAACCAGCCATATATTACGTGTAGCATTGCCTTTCGTGTTGCTACTTGCTTACAGTCATACCGGGCTCAGATTACAAAAGCATACGTTCTCCAAACATTTGAAAGCCAAACACATTACAGAAAAAAGGCAAGCTACAGGAACTGTGGAAGTGATTTGTGAAATTTACTGGACTACCCACTTAGTGTCTGCTTAAAGCAAAGTATGCCAACTTCGAGATTAGAAGAGTGACTTAGTAACATACCGAGCCTACTGCACTACAAAATAAATTAGAACAATTTTGACCCACTTGCTTGTAGCCCACACCATTTGAGTGAGATGGTCAAAGCTAGTTGGCTCCAGTATAAAAATAATGCATGGCCACACACTTGTCTGCAAATCTAGCGGTCCTTTATAAATGCCACGTCAATTAATTTTGCAAATGCTCAGTTGAGTTGCATGAGCTACAGCACTGCCTTTTGGTGACTATATAGGGACATGGTCTTTTGCTTCTAACACATGAGAATTAATTACTTCAAACACATTCCAGGCCCATACAGACAGAACTTTCTGAAGTCCACAGCTGCCCTTAGCCAGGGAAACACTTGCAAGTAAGCATCTTGTGTACGTCTGATATTGCCAGTAAAAAGTTCACACCCATCCAAGGCAACTATCTCTCTAGAGGCAGTCGGAATGCTTGGAAAATACACTATGTGGATTAAGAACACACAACCCAGCCCCAAAATCAACCAAAGGTCAACTATATCAAAACAGGAAGCTTTCCCCTGTGGATGGGTTTGAAACTCAATAGCCCAGAATGTTGGCTCCCACATACAAAGCAAACCCTATTTTTCTCAGGACGTGGACATGCATGCCTTTGTGGCAACAGCCAATTGTATTCTTCGTACTCTGGCTTTTGTTAATGCCATGGTTAAAGTGCAACCCCATACCCAAGCACCAACCTCAAAGGCTACTTGACCGAAGTGTTTGCTAGGTTCATTGTAAACCATAAAGCACATTTCTACTGTTCAAAAAGATCGATGTGATAAATATTCAATGTTTTTGCTAAAGAAAAAGTCTCAATAGGTTTAAAAACTGAAGAAATGCCGATTCCCTGCTGCTGGAAAACTCCAACTAGGTCATAGTTTACCAACTGTGTGCGGGAAGCAACCAGGCAACAGGATTCAGGCTGGGGCGTGGTAAAGAAGGGCAGGAAGGGGGTGCGGTGTCAGCTTATACAACCAGCGGGGCTTCCCATTCAGAAGTCCAGTGAGTTTACAAAACTCAGCCCCCAAAGCACACGGTATTAAGAGGATGGGTATAATCAACGCAAAGTAGGAAATAAATTAAAAAAAAGTCCTTTGGCGCAATACATGAGAAAAGGTGTTTGGTGTGTAAAACGAGTTAAAAGATGCCTACCCATTGCCTTTCAGTCCCCGGGCTCATGTGAAAAAAATAATTTTTTGTTAAAAAAACACTAATTACCTACTCTGTTGGTGGAGGTGTGAAACCCCAGGATAACACTGAGTACATGTTTTGCAACGTCACTGATCAGACTATCTCAATTATTACATCATTAAAAATTTAAGATTTTGCTTCCTGTAAATTTTATATATATTATATATATATATAATTTCTCATTTTCTGAATCTTTTACACCCCCAATCTAGGCTTCCTCCTTCCACTGCGATGAGGGTCAGACCAAATTGTACTCCTTCAGGTTGAGCTGCAAGATGGTGTCCTTGACAGCGGCAAACACAAAGCGGATGTTCTCCGTGTCTGTAGCACACGTGAAGTGAGAATAGATGATTTTGTCGCTGTCCGGGTTTAGGTCAACAAACATTTTGAGGATGAACTCTCGGGCGGTCTGGGCGTCTCGTTGTGGACCTGAAATAAAATAGACAAACATTAATGGCCATGAAGACTGAAATGGAGCAGGGGTCAACCTACACAATGTTCCCCCTTGCAACTCCCAGATTTACAAAAGGACAAGAACAAATCAGCCCTATATCGTTTAAAATCATTAGGGCTGTATAGTTTATGAAACGGTCTACTTCATTTTTAAAATGGTGCCTCCTGTGAAACACATTGTACACTGAAGGTTTCAACTTTTACAGCAGCCTTACACCCCACCCCTACCAAGTAACTGAGCAGATTCACCACCACAAACAAGCACCTTCGACCACCACTATTCAAGCTTCAGGTACTCTCCACGCCTACCTTCTGACGCAAACATGGAGCAGGCGAGCCTGAAAACCTTTCAGATGAAGCATATTCTTTGATATGTGACAATTTACAGTTTTTCCAGAGGTGTATGTTTATAAAGGTTTTGTAATGTAACAATATATTCATTTTAACGTGGGCAAAGTAGTATTAACAAAATAAATCAAAGGCTTATCTCTAAAGTAGACTTGCAAATATAATCTGAAGATAGCCTCTACTCAATTATATTTCTGACGAACCAGTAGATGGTACTCTATGCACCGCTTTTAAAACTAAAACCTAGGCAAGCGGCAAAAACTTGGAGGACTTTCACAATGACAAAGTTATGTTAGTTTCACATGCTTGCAATATTCTCCCTACAATGGCGCGGAACAACTGGTACTAAGTGACATTTGTAATGAAAACAATACATTTTAAAACAAACATGCGAGTTCCAAAAATGGGTCAACAGTGCAAAATGAAATCTAAATAAAGAACTTCAACTGATACCATCTGGTGAATACTCGATTCCAGAGGTACTTATTGCAAAAGGAGTCTATTGAGGTCTAAAACAAGACTGCCGTTCAAGCCTTTCCAACATGGCTTCACCAAATTTCGAGTAGCCGTTTCGCTGAACCAAAGGTTCTTGCCGCCCATAACCCTTAGCTGTGAATGAGTGGAGTTTCCAGATTGCCAGTGCCCCTCATCTGCCAACTGCCACAGATGTTTGCTTTGTTGCACATGCATTGATGTGCAAGACTGGGATTGACAGAGACAATATAAACTAGGGAGATGGGACCAGTCAGCAAGAGGCCAAGGTTGTTTTCCCTTCTAAGGTCTACTCCCAGTTTGCCTAACCGGCTCCCCTCTAAGCTCTCCTACCATCTTACACTACACACACATACACCCCCTCAATGTCATTTGTGAGGTCATGTCCTGGGTGTTAGTGTTAGCAGTGCATGTCCGTGGTGCAAATTAAGGTTGCATAGCTTTCCACAACTGGCTAATTTCTTGGGGGTTTTACTTGTAACCATAACGTCCAAGGCACAGTTTTCAAAAATTGATTAGCAGAATTTGCTAGTTAAAATGTTGATTAGCAAACAGCTATTTAACTAGCAATTTTGTACTACCATCTGTAATGTCACCAAAAGTTATTTGTACCCAAAAAATTAAATGAGTAACAATTCAGTATGTGTCCCGCTGAAGTAAGACCTTCGTGAGATGAGTGTCTGTAAAATGTGAAAGGTTAGCTGCATGAATAAAGACAAATCGATATGATAAAAAAGGCCCTGAATACAGTTTTCAGTGCAAGGCACTGTGCAGACGGTGCAGTCAGTGTTGCACAGGGCAGTGACTCATTTTAGGCTTGACACATCGTTTGCTGTGGAAGGAGAAGTACAGAACTTCATGAAGCAAACATTTTTCAAGGAAGGTCATAGCCGGAGATAAAGTATGTAGTATGGTGTTGTTGCAGGCACGGTAATTGTCAGCTTAAGGGGTACAAGATGGCCCTTGACGGTCACTGATATCCACTTAGAACCAAGCGCAGCATTCCAGCCCCACGCACTGACGCATGGGCGTAATTATAGGGGGTCAGGAGGTGTTGTCCCCCCACCTCCCCAACTACTGTGGCATGCCTTTTTGCCCCCCCCCCAACATTTGGAGGAAGGGCAGGGGGGGGGACGCAATGATCAATTCTGTAATTGGACAGCGCAAGCCTGGCTGGGGTGCCCAGCAAGGCTTGCCTTGTCTCATGTCTGCCCCTACTGACCCTCTCCCTTCCCTTCTCATCCCTACGATTTACCCTCTTCTTGTCCCCTACCTCACTTCCTTCTTCAACATATGTCTCTCCTCCGCTACCTTTCCCTCTGCCTTTAAACATGCCACGGTCATTCCCATACTAAAGAAACCTTCTGCTGACCCATGCCTCACCTCGAATTTGAGACCTATCTCTCTTCTCCCTTTCCTTTCCAAGCTTCTCGAACGCCTTGCATATTCTCAACTTTCATCCTTCACCACTAATTTCTCTATCCTACCACCATCCCAATCAGGCTTTCGTCCTAAACACTCCACTGAAACTGCTCTCACCTCTATTCTGAACTCCCTTCATAGCCCGTCATGCTAAACAATCCTCTATCCTTATTCTCCTTGATCTCTCTGCAGCCTTTGACACTGTTGATCACCCCCTCCTACTTCACACTCTCTCCTCCTTTGGCTTCAAAGGCTCTGTGCTCAACTGGTTATCCTCTTACCTCTCCTCCCGCTCCTTTACAGTCTCCTGGGGTGGTCGGTCCTCTCCTAACTATCCTCTTGATTATGGCGTACCCCAAGGCTCTGTTCGAGGCCCTTTTCTCTTCTCTCTATACAACTCCCTCATTGCCCCCGTTATCTCCTCATTTGGCATCTCTCACCACTTCCATGCCGACGACACTCAACTCTTCCTCTCCTTCTCCTCCTTAACTGACCTCCATCTACAGCTCTCTTCCTGCCTCACTGCCATCAAGAACTGGATGTCTTCCCGATTTCTCTCTTAACACCGACAAAACAGAAGTCTTATTTTTTCCCTCCAACTCTCTTCCCCTTCCCTCTCCTCCCCCTTTCATTCACTTCCCTCCCTCCAATCTCCCTATCTCTTCTCAGGCTCGCAACCTAGGCGTTCTCTTCGACTCCTCTCTCTCTTTCTCCCAACACATCTCCCTCACTTCTCGCTCCTGCCACTTCCACCACTTCAATATTCGCAAAATCCGCCCCTCTCACTTTCCACGCTACTAAACTCCCTTATCTTTTCCCGCCTCTTCTACTGCTCTTCCTTACTCTTTGGACTCCCTAATTCTCACCTTGCCCCTCTTAAATCTATCTACCACTCTGCTGTATGCCCCCTTTGTCTCCTTACCTCCCGTGATTCCATCTCTTCCTCTCTCTCCTACCTTGGCTGGCTTCCTTTTCACTCCCAACTTAAATTTCAATTTCTCTGTCTGGTCTTCAAATCTCTTCATGGTCTTGCCCCCCCTTATCTCTCCTCCCTTCTCTCCTTCTACTCTCCCTCCGATCTGCTGACAATTTCCTTCTCACTTCACCTCCTCCTCCCTGTGCCTCCTCCCGTTTTCGCTCCTTCCAGCTCTCATCTCCTTTACACTGGAACTCCCTTCCTCTTGCCATCCGTTCTTCCCCCACCTTCCCTTCATTCCGCACTTCCCTGAAATCTCTCCTTCTCCATCCTCCTCAAATCCCCTACCCCCCTTCTACTTCCCCATTCTCTCTTTCCCTGACTGACTCCCCTCCCCTCCTCTACCCCCCTCTTCCTCCCTCCCCCCCTCTTCCTCCCTCCCTTTCCCCCTTTTGCCCTCCTCCTCCTTGACTCCACCCCCAACCTGTCCCATCTCCCTTTCCCCCCTCCCCTCTCAGTTTATTGCTCTTTCCATTGTTTTGTTTGATTCATATTGTTATGCTTCAACAGTTTATCGTTCATGTTTTATGTATCATGTTGTTCTTTGTACAGCGCTTTGGCGTAAGGCGCTTTTATGAATCAATAAAATACAAAATACAAATTACATAATGCGGAGATGCCTGGCAGTCGCACTGCAACACATTCAGGGCAGGGATGTCCTGCATGGCTCAGTCCCTCACCCTGGCAGGGTGCTGAGCTGCGTGTTGCAGGGCCTGGCGCCTGTACTGCCACGCTAGCAGCAGCACTTCCAGGGGCTACGGCGCAGAGAATCGCTTTCCGGCTTTGTGTTTGTGCGCCACACAGACAGGAACTAGGAAGCTCATTCAGCTTTTCAGCTTGCTGGTTTCTGTCTGGAGGTGTACGAGTGCGAAGAGGTTATGTCGGTGTAACATGAGACGTGGCCCGGGCGTAATTTCAAATCAGAGCAGAGGTCCTTTATAAAAATAAAAATAATTGTGTTTTTGTATGTTTGTTGGAGGACTGGGCTGCGTGCTGACGCTAGTGATGGCACTTGTCACATTTGGACAATGTGAGCAGAGCTCACAGTACACATTATGGCCCCAGGTATGAAGACACACTAACAATAACAAATAGTGCATTCTCTGTGGCAAGCCACAGCTCTGCAACACCTCTAAAATTAGTCTTGCCACTTTTCAGATGCTACTAAAGCACCAAAATCCTAATTTCAAAAAGAAGTTGTCGGAATGTGTGCCCTCCCCAAGTAGAGTGGAAAGAGTCAAGCTGAGAAAACCTGCGACCCAAAGTTGTTATACTCAGCAAATTCTATGAAATGAATTTGAGTGCTACACGCATTCCAAACAGGGTGAACTTTTGTTAAGCAGTTTTTGCTCTAGGTGTGCAGAAGGAACCGTATGGAATTTTGTGTTAAAAGCACACTTTTAGGAGCCCTGTATAACTTTTCCCCTTGCCGCCAAAAATAATCTTCACCAAACTGGCAAAAAGTATTTTGAGTTTTCAAGACACTTTCAGGACGGTTTGGTACACATTAGTAAATGGGTGTCATGGTTCAGGTTACAGGCCACCAAAAACTGCTTCACTTACCAAACTAAGCAGGGGAGTATCCATCATTCTAAGTGTGTGGGGGGTCAACGAAATTCAGTGTGTGGAATTCCACATGGTCTCATTGGCACCCCCAAACCGCCCACACCTGCCCCAATCTACTTTTTTGATAACATAAGTGGAAGATGCATTTTAACACACAACAAAAAAAGTTATCAGGTAATAAAATTGTGGCGAAAATGTTGCTGGTAAAAAAAAAAATTGCAGCAAAAATGCTGTGGTTTGACCTGGTAAAGGTGTACCCCATTATACCATTTAATGGGAGCGGGAGTTGCGGGGGTGTCCCCCGCTCCTCTTAAATGGTATAATGGGTCCGGGATTGTCCCCCGCATCCTTTACATGAATGTGGTGGCAAAACCTCAGCATTTTTGCCACAATATTTTGTTTTCCCCAAGCCATTTTTGCCACGATTTTAAGACATGGAACCCAAAAATAAAACTGTATGATCATTCCAGATGCAGGAAACTCATCTATTAAAGCTCTGTCCAAGCCCTCTGAGGCAAAACACATGCAAACTTCGAAATTATTATATGGATTTCACCAACATAAGTGACTTCACAGAAAAGGACATTGCCAGGCGCATCATCAGTTGTTGATATTTGGAGGCACCATGGAAGTGACTTCAGAATAAGATGCCATAAATAAGCCAAGTGACAAATAACTGTGGTGCAAAATACCTAAATTGCACTTTTGTTATATGTGGAGCAACTCTATAGTCATTAGGCTTTTCCATTATAATACCATGATGCATTAACATAAGCTTTGAAGTGAATCAGAGTCACTTTCAGAGCTGCAGATAAGGCACAATGTGATTAAATGATTTGCTCAGGATCACACACTTGGTTAAATGGTGAAACTGGGATGTGGACAATTTAAGCGACCGCGTACATCTTTCCAAGTATAGTTGATAGATATTTATTAAGGTTTTGCTTGACATTTCATGTGCTTAAATGTTTATTTATAGCAATGCCTTGGAAGCAAAACACATTACATAATAAACTGGCCTTTCATAGTAAACTAACCATACACTATATACAATGTCATAGAAATATGTTGAGCAACGGGAGTATGACTTAGTTTTATTCTCCCCATTTTGCATGGAACGTCACAATAGCATCATGTTGATTAATGCGAGTATAACAAATCCCCATTGGGTTTTAAAGCCATAGTCATTATTACATAAAGCATGCAACTTTATGCATCCTTCTCACTTCTGATCACTCCCTTCCTTTAACATTTATAAAGGGACAAAAGTCCCTGCTAATAATACCCCCCTCCTTCCCATCAGTTCCTAATCGCTCACATTGTAATGCTCTGTTGATACAGAGCAATTTGAAGACCCTCTGCTGCCCGGAGCTCCTTGGGACATTGGGGGTCATTCCGAGTTGGGCAGTAGCCATGGTGCGATTTGCACCATGGCTGCCTCCCAAACCGGGTGCGGTCTGGCAGAATGGGGAATTACTGGGTCATTCCGACCCTGGAGGATCCGGTAAGTCCCCATTCTGTAGACCATTCCCATTTGAGCACCCATAGGGCTCAAATGGGAATGCGCTAATAACGGTACCGCAAACAAATTGCGATACCGATATTAGCTCCAAGGTCCCTTAACGGGAACCGCAGAGAACGTGTAGTCAGACCACACGTCCTTTGCGGTTCCCGCTAAAGGACCTCGGAATTGGGCAGTAAGGGTTTTCCGGCACCGGCATCATTACCGGTGACCGTTAACCCTTACCGCCCAAGTCGGAATGAGGCCCATTGTCCTGGCAACAGGACACCTATCATTCGGAATGGGCAAGGTGTCCTGATGCCAGGACAATGAGCGTGCTGAGCAGGAATTGCTCCGCACACATTGTCCTGCCAGCGGGACACCTTTGCCATTGGGCACCCTCTTTGATGTGCTGAACGGGAGAGGTGTCCCAGTGACGAATGTCCCGGTCTGGCTCTTAAAAGAGCCATGGGGCAGCTGAAATCACCGCCCCCCGCCCCGCCTCTCCCGCTTGGTACTCCACTGCTTGGAGCCATTTGAACACAGGAAAACATACCTTAATTTTCATCAGTCAGTATCTTGTAGAAAAAATCCATCAGCACGTACACATATAAGCGCTGTGCAGAACCCAAGTTTGGAGATATATGGCATTTAAAAATGGATACCAAGTATACTTGGTCACCCACTGCTTCTGCCTTTGAATGAAAGGAAAAATCAAGGGAATTGCTGACATTCCAGTGAATCTATTCCTTTCGGCCATGGCTTTATAGTTCATCTAGGTCAAGTCAATTTACCCCAACATTTCAGGGATAAAGGGGGGGGGGGGGGGCTCGAGAATGTCTGGTCTGCTCAATGCACCTTGCACCACTGTTTCCATGTGTTATTGTATATGTACATATAAATGAGTGCACAAAGTGTATGTCAATGGAGGTGCTGGGTCCATTTGTGTGTGAGTCAGAGTGTATGCAAGCATATGTGTGTTGACTTTTGTGTCTGAATGAATGATACACAATGCATTGTTTGAATGTTCTATTAGAATTAAGTTTGTGAATTTTATGTTGCGCCACTGGGTGCATGGCAGGCCGGCTGGAGATGTGTGGGGGCCCAATTGAATTTTAAAAGATAGGCCACAAGTATTTTGAAAGTTATAACAGAGCGTCAGCAATGGACTCTTGTGGTGTAGTAGTCTAGAGTTATCCCTCAGGGATTTAGGTTGTTTGACTGAGGTACAAAATCACAGCAAAATTGACCGTAGTCATTTCCGCTGCGAATAGGTTTATACCTCGGTACAAAAAACAACATGTCCCCCCCCCCCCAAAACCACCAGTACACCCATGAACCCACCCTACTTACCTTCTCTCCATCCGCCGCCTGTCCTGTACCCTGCAGCGTCAGATCCATCCATTTAACGCGGGTTGGATCTGACACTGCAGGGTCCCTTTTTCTTTTTAAGTTGGGTACCCTGCCACCAATGCGGAGGAAGCGGGGGACACCCCCGCAACAGCAGAAGTAAAAAAATATCGAACAAGGGTGGCGGGGGACACCCCCACAACCCCAGCTCTTAATGTTCGGTATCTTAGGCTTCGAACTAATGGTGGTGACCGAATTCAGTCAAATCTATCATTCAACCAAATTTTATTGAACAATTTGGCTGAAACGATCCCCAAGAGCCACCACCCGTCCTCCCGCCCCCCCCAACATTTTCAGCAAAGTTACTCCACAGCACTGCCGGAAGCAGTATTTAATCCCTAAAAGCAGTGCCGCCATCTGGGGTGCTAGTACTTTTTTGTTTGTTTTTAAGGAAACAAGGCTTTAGCGTAATTCAGGCTTCACTCAAAATGAAATGACATTTTTGCGATTGGAAATAACTTTTTCCAGTACCTGAAGAAAGACCGAGGTGGTGCGTAGGTGAACGGGCTGGGAGGGGGGTCAAGGTGTGGAAGTCCAGTGGAGACTCAGCCCGAGGCACCGCCTCCAAAGACAGTGTGAAAGCTGGGCAGAGGCAGCAGGCCGGCATCAAATGGGAGCTGCTACTTGCAGATTCTGCTTGCGTTTCCTGCCTCCAGATTGGCCAGCTCTCTTCTGCAGGTGCTAATATATAACAATCCTAATCGTAGAGCAAAGCTAGCTCTGGCAACTAACTAAATTGTTATGGTATTGCAGTAGATCTGTACCTGTGCAGACTTGATGGAACTACTGAGCACTACTTTGAGTCAACATTGAGTTAGCTGTGTGCATTCAGGTTAATGGATATTTATACCGTGCATCATCACCACCTTAGTGGCGCTCTGGCGGATCTCAAAGAAAGGGTGGTAGGTTAGGGTGTGTTAGTGGGACAGTTTGGAGAAAGAGCAAGGGAGCTGTGATGTGCTCATGGCAGCTTCAGTTCGGTTAACACTGTTCGCTGAGCTTTTTGGTGTGGTATCCGGTTGGAGTCCACTGTGTGCCATTGTGTAAGGCTCTGTATGGTGTCTTTTGTTGTTGCAGTGTAGTGAAGTGTGTGTGGGTTGTTGTGGTTTAAGAGGTATGGTTGTCTTTAGTTAGGGTTTGAGAGGAATGGGGAGAGGTTTTAGTAGGTTGGTTATCAGCATTGTTATCTGGAGAAACAGACAAATGTGTGTGTCATTCGAGATTTGGACACATTTCTTCCTTACAGTGATCTAGTCTCAGCATGACAAGACTCATCTCTCTGTCCATATGTTGCGCTAGTTAATCTCTACATCTCTATGTTGTTACTCAGGCCAACCACCACATCCCAGTCTGTGCCAGATGTAAACTGGACCCGGTGGATATATCTAGTTGTGACCTATGGCCATACCCATAGCTCTGTGTGCATCAGTCCTTACCAGCATGGCTGGATTGATGCAAGTGAGTCACCATACCCATGTCTCAAATGATTTTGATGTGTTGGTTGGGTTAGTCATTTAGGAAGTCAGTACTTCTCCACGTATACTGCTAGGGTGTTGTGAATGTCAGTCTAGTGCATTCCGTCTTCTACTTACTAGCTTGGGTGTGGATTTCTTAGTGTGGCACTAGTGGTCTCATTTTGGCTGGTTGGATTGAGGATGGTGGTCTTGTGAGCGTGAGGCAGTAGTTGCATAGTGTGTATGCCAAATTGTGTTGCCATGGGGTTCACCCATGGTTCATGTTGTCGGGTCCTTCAGGGGAATGCTTGGTAGTGGGTAAGGTTGAAAGTTGTGCCCGTTTGTGTCAGCCTTGTTAGCTATTGTTCTGTCGATTGGATTAATGGTCGTGGTTGGTTCCGCCTTGCATTGTCTTGGTTCTTGCGGGAGGTCCCCCTCTATCGGTTCTAGGCGTCATGGGGTCTGTCATTAGTTAAGAGGAAAGAAAGTAAGAGACAAAGCAGTGGATGAAATAGCAGGCAGAGAGCTGGGTAAACTAGGTGGAATATTGTAGTTTTCAGCCATCTCACGTTCAGGGTAGTTAGTATAAAGCAATAGGGTGATGGTGATAAGAAAGTCAAGGAGTTTGGGATGCGCTCATGGGTTGCGAACCAATTGCACAAAAGTACGCAACCAGCCGGTCACAGAACTAAGTTTGCCATCAACAGCATTTGGCCCTGTGATCATGTATATTTTCAAAAGTGCTCACCAGTCAATATGGTGCACCTTCCCAAAAAAATTAAATGCAGTTCAGTCTGAGATTTAGAGCCAGTAGCCCAAACGTTACTGAAAAACCTGGAGATGAACAAGTTACTTACCACCTGATGAAGTTCTTTCGATTTGATGTTCCTCCAACATATTCTTCCTCTTTGATATTCATGTCCAGATTCGGCTGCTTTGGAAAGATTCTCGGCAGAGGGCACAGTGCATCGAGTTGATGTCCCTCAAAGGCCTCCATCGAGGGTTGTCATCGGGTGTACAAGTAGCACGCGTGGCGCCCGTTGGCCTCAGTTCTGTTGTTTCCTCCTGTTCGTGTAGGTTGTTAGCGTAGGCATGCAGTAGAGAGCCCTGCGAGAGCTGAAGTTGTAACAGCATAGGAAATTCTACAGATGGGAGGGCGATGTGGAATACGCTGGAGGAACATCCAATCAAAAGATCGTCACCAGTTGGTAAGTAACTTATTCTTCAAATGGATTGTGTCCTCCCAACGTATTCATCATCTTTGATAGACTCCCAAAGCAGTATGCAGAATTTGGTGAGAGTAGAATTTGAGATTGTCAGCATTTTATAAACCCGAATACGGTACCGCCTCACCAAAGGCAACATCCTGAGAATGGGAAGCATCTAGACAGTAATACTTTGTGAATATATGCTGAGAAGACCAAGTTACTGCATCACAGATCAATTTAATAGGAACGCCCCTTTGAAGGGCTGCCGAAGACGCTATACATCTGGTGGAATGAGCCCTTAAGCCTTCTGGCGGGTCCTTGCCTGCCAATTTGTAACATTCCGAGATGCCAAGAATAATACACCTTGATAATGTCGTTTTGAAACAGCTTGACCCAATTTCCTTACGGTATATCCAATAAAGAGTTGGTCATCCACTCTGAGTTTGGAGAACCTAGAAATATAAAAGCTTAAATCTCTTCTAGGGTCCAACCTATGGAGCCTTGCTTCCTCTTTATCGGAATGCGGCGGGGGTAGAACGCCAGCAGAACAATTTTCTTATTTAGATGGAAATCAGATACAACCTTAGGTAGGAAGGAAGGTTTTACCCTTAACACAACCCTATCCTTGTGGAATACAGTATAGGGTGGCCTGGAAGAAAGTGCCTGCAACTAGATCACTACGTGCGGATGTCAAAGCGACTAATATGGTTCTGAAGGTTAACAACCTCAATGGACATGTCTGCAAGGGTTCAAATGGAGCACACATTAAAAACTTTAGAATCAGATTAAGGTCCCAAACTGGGACTTGAAAAGATGGTGGGAACACATTGTGAGCCACTTTAAGAATTAAATCACCAAGGGAATTTTAAATTAGGAACACTCTTGATGGAAAGCACTGCCAGGTAACCTTTGATGGTCCCAACATTGATGTCTTTCTTCTTGTCATTGGCACACAAAGGTAACACCCCTGTAATTGAACATAGAAAAGGATCAACATTATTATCCTGGCACCAGTCGCAAAACTTGTTCCAAAGGCACAGAGATTTTGTTGCTTGCCTGCTTGCCGAAAGCAACACCTCGATGACGTCGCCCAGGAGGTCCCAATCCCATCTCAGTCTTTCAGAAACCAAGCGTGAAGGTTGAGAGTGTTGACCTCTGGATGGAGAACCTGCCCCGCCCCCATACACCACCCCTTTGTGAGAGAAGATCCTCTCTCTGCAGAAGATGAATTGTAGGACATGTCTAGAAGGTCTGGGTACCACGTTCTCCTGACCGTTCTCCGGGGCACTTAGGATCATGCGGCTTCTGAACCGTCTCAACCTCCTGATTACGTGAGGAATGACTGGGATCGGAGGAAACACGTATAGTAGTGGGAAATACCAATCTACCACGAACGCGTCCCCTAGAGCTCCTTGGAGGAAATTCCCTTGAGCAATACCTTTTGCACTTCCGATTGACCCCGGTCGCAAAGAGTGCTACTTGCGGGGTTCTCCAAAGGGCGAGGATCTCGTGAAGGGCGAGGATCTCGTGAAGGACTTCCTGAGCTAGTTCGTGGGGCACTGCACCCTGCCTGCTCAGAGCGTCCGCCGTTGCATTCTCCTCTCCGGCTAGGTGAACTGCTGATAAGGAGATTCCTTTCTGAATTGCCCAGTACCAGAGCTGAATTGCCTCTCTGCTCAGTGGTAGTGATCCCACACCACCCCTTTTTATGAGGTAATGCATGGCCACTGTGTTGTCCATCATTATCAGGACACTCTTTCCCCGTACAGAGGGCAGGAAAGCTTTCAGCGCTAGTCTGATTGCCCTCAGCTCCAAAAGGTTGATGTGTAGTTTGGACGTCGATGGAGAACAACGAACACTGATTGTCAGACCCTTGGCATGGGCTCCCCACCCAGTGAGTGAGGTGTCAGTCACTACTGTAATCTATGGCCACGGTTGCCTAAAATGTTCTTTCAGAATATTGTCCTTGCAGGCCCACCACAGGAGATCCTGTGCGACCCTGCAGCAGGTCCATCATCCTCCCGGAGAATTGGGACCATTCAGTTCAGAGCCCATTGAAGGGATCTCATTCTCAGGTGGGCTTCTAGCACCAGAAAAATACGGGATGCCATGAGGCCGAGTAACCACAAGAAATCGTAGGCTGGAAGATTCTGGGCACTTTGAAATTTGGCAACCATCTGAAGAATGTCTTCAGCCCTCTCCTTGGGTGGCAAGCTCTTTCCTAATACAGCTCTGATGAAAAGCCAAGTTTGTGAAGGGAGCGACAGGTGACAGATGATCCAGGGCTTGCTCGGGAGAGCGTGCTCTGAACAGCCAATTGTCCAAGTAGTGGTAGACATGAAGCCCCCTCTCCTGAGATACACTGCCACCACCATCAGTTTGGTGAAAACCCTCTGGGCAGAGGTAAACCCGAATGACAGGACTCAAAACTGATAGTGCCAGCCGCCAACGGCGAAACTAAGGTATTTTTTGTGCTTCAGATGGATTGGCACATGAAAATAAGATCTTGAAGGTCCAATGACACCAACCAATAATGAAGTTGGAGGGCCTGAAGGCTCTGAGAAGTAACCATCTTGAACTTGTCCTTCCTGATGAACTTGTTCAAGTATCTCAAGTCCAAGATAGGTCCCAGTTCTCGGTCTTTCTTGGGAATCAAATAATATGGGGAATACCCACCCTTGTTCCTCTCCGCTACAGGTAACGGTTCTATAGCACCTTTCTCTAGCAGGATTAATATCTCCCGCTTTAGGAGCGGATCTGGAATCGTCAGTGTTTTCCCGGTGGATTGTTGTGAGGCTGCATTAAGAATGGAAGACAGTAACCCTGGGCTATTGTTTCAAGAGTCCAGGCATCAGAAGAATTGTCTCATTCTTGCAAACGCAGAGACAGTCTGCCCTCCACTGGTGTTTCGTGACGCAAGATCTCAAAGCGGTTTTGAGGCGGTTGCTGCAACTGCTGATTGCAAAGAAGCTCGAGCTGGCTTTGCACTTTTACCTCGTTCACCACGAGGGATTTTCCTTTGGCCTCTTTGACTGGCCATTCCTCTCGCCTTTCCAAATGAGTGGCAACGATAAGATCGTCCTCTCCAAGATTTTCCAGATTGATGTTGCCTAACAGCAGTCCCTAAAGATTTGGTAGCCGCTTTTGAGGTCTGCAACCTCTCAAGGCTCTCGTCAGCCTTGCTGCCAAAAAGGTGAGACCCATCAAATGGCATGTTTAGAAGACGGGCATGCACATCTGGTGCGAAACCAGATTTCAGCAACCACGCAAATCTATGCATAACTGTGCTTGTAGCCATAGACCTGCTGATGCTGTGTCACAACCCTCGCCCAAAACCCCTCTGGCAAACCCATTGGCCAGGTGGAGTCAGGACTTGGGCCTCTAGAGCCTGGTATCCTCTTCAAAAGCCCTCATGGGGCCAGTCCTGGCGACCTATGGCGCCAGGCTCATACACCATGAAAAACAATGTGCTTGGGAACTACTTTATGGTATTGTCAGCCAACACGGAGGCATCCACATAGTTTGGTTCCTAAGAACCAAGCTATGCGGTCTAGTGTTTTGGGTGTGGTAGCCTAGGGACTACTTTACCTGGACTATTTTGTTGGGGCTATTTAAACCACACCCGAGCAAGAAAACACGCTTCGTGTTACTTTGCAGCTTGCAACGTGACGCTCACCGTGTCCAGCTATTCCCTGAACCTCTGAGAAGCAGAACCTGCAAGGAGACAAAAGGAACATTAGCAGCAGCCTCTTACCTGCAGTCTTCATCTTTAAACACTTGCAGCTACTGAGAACAGCTTCCTCGAATCTGCATGCCTCCCGGACAGAACGACCTGAAAGAGGAAGATAGAGGCAACATTAAAGAAAGCAGTAGAGACATTTACAAATTATGAACTGCTCAAAAGGCTTACCTGGCTGGTCGCCTCTCGGCTGGCACCGCTCCGGATATTCCACTCGCACTGAAGAACACTGCGACCTACAAGGAAGGAAAACACAGGTTAGCAAAGGCAAGACTTCGCAGCGCTGCGCATAGCACTTACTTACCGCATCATAGCGCTCTTAATCCGCCATCATTTACCAGCGGGGCTCAACCAAGCCAGTTCGCCACGCTCAAGCTCCGCATACCTAAGGGAGAAAAAAGACATTTTAAACAAAGAAAGGCATGCAGGATAGCAACAAAACTAAAGAACAGCAATAAGACCTACCTGAACAATATCAAACGGCCGGCGTCAGTGAAGTAACTGGACCGCACTCGCCCATGAAAGACAACGCGCCCCTGCAAAGAAGGCAGGACGGAGAGCACGCCTAATTCTAACATAAGGTGAGGAGAGGGCACCAGAGGGACTGAAATCATACCGGGTTGGAGGGAGGATACTT
The DNA here is from genome assembly GCF_040938575.1 of Ambystoma mexicanum. Taxonomy (NCBI): domain Eukaryota; kingdom Metazoa; phylum Chordata; class Amphibia; order Caudata; family Ambystomatidae; genus Ambystoma; species Ambystoma mexicanum. The sequence continues at coordinate 340,383,048 of NC_090921.1, read as the reverse complement.
ATCCCAGTCGGTCAGTCTTGAACACAGTCCTCCTGTATTTTCAGGCAGAACCTTCCCCGCAGACCACATCAGGGCAAAGCTGAGAAGCATACCAGCGAGTAACCCGGCTGGGTGGTGTCCCTGTGGATACCAGGTGAGCGTAACATGCTGTCTGCAGTGTCTGATAGATTGAAGGGATTCCTGCATGGCTTATCTGCCATACTTAACGATAGCTAGTAAACCTTCCCTTTCCTCCCCTTCTGGAATGTGCTCCGCCACCATTGATATGCACTACCACAGAGTGTATGAAAATTTGGCTAAGTTGGCCGATTTAAGGGCCATACTCCCAGCTGGAAATACCTTGGGCGCCCATCCATCCACATGCTAGTCGCCCCTATCCGGAGGGATGGTAGGGTACGCCACTTTGTTAGATGTAGCTGTGCTTGCCTGGACCACCAGACTCTCGGGAGTGGGGTGTTTGTACAGATAGCCGGGGTCGCTATTGGAAGGGCTGTATTTTCTAGTGAGGGATTTATCCACAGTAGGGATGGAATACGGGCACTCCCAATTCTTGGCCACCCTATTTTGCAAGGCCAAATGGAAGGGTAAAACTTGGTCTGTAGGCAGACCTTGGTCCAGAAAGTCTAAGATCATCCTGAATAAACTGAGCTGGTGGTTTGGCCCAGCCTAAATACTCTACCACTTTTAACATTAGATGTCGACGAGAAGAGTCTGCGTGTTCGCCTGGCTCTGGTTTGCTAAACTCAGTCTGATGATTTATCCACACCACGGCCATTGTGAAGTGCGTCAATAAGGTCTTTCGTTCTACTTTCTACAGAGATTAGCACTCTGGCACATTAAGAGTACCAAACTAGAGACCAGAAGGAACCCCCTCTTCCTGAGATCTTTCCTCTTCTCCAAATATTGAAGACAAGGATTTAAAGTACTCCGTCCTGGACAAAGGAGTCTAAGATTTTTCAGGAGGTGGAGTCAATTTTGTGGAAGGCTTTGGCTTAGCAGCTTTTTCTTTTGCTGCAACATGCTCAGAAGGCTGAGCTGAAACCTTAGAAGTCTTTGGCGCTGATGGTTTCGGTGTTGACATCAAGGGGGTCTATGGCATTGACGTAAATGGCGCTGATGGCGTCGAGGCCTCGACGACCACCTTCGAAGATTTCACCTTCAGAGTATTGGATGGCGTCGAAGACCTCGAATGCTCGTCACGACTCCAGTGACTTTTTCATCGGAGACCTCGCACGCTCTTGATGGGTTTTTCATCAATCACATGAGCTCGAGGGCGTGCGAGTGTCGGAATGAGAACGCTCACGGCTGGCTTCCGAAGAAGGCGCGGACAGACGCATGGCCTTCTCAAACACTTCAAGCATTTTTAGGCGCAATGCCTCCCAATCTGCCGAAGAATGCTTGGTGGGACACCTATATTTCCAGGGGGATTCATCCGACGACGAAGATGGAGACCAGTGGTGTCACTTCTTTGATCTTTGTCGAAGACTGAGTGGTGGCAGCCACTTCGAGATCTCGTCCTATTTTCCTCACTCCTGCGTCGAGCAGAATGAACTCCAGACTTGTCGGTCTTGGTTTTACGACCCACCTGTCATTTCCTCTTCCTCTCTCACAGGGCTTTACCCATTATCGCCTGACAATTTGAGAAGGCCTCCGTGTCGTGGCCTTCTCCCAAACACCACAGGCCGATTGATGCGGGTCTGTGATCGACATTCTTTAACTGAATTCCTTGCACTTCTTGAAAACCGAGCGAGGGGTAGTCAGGGTTCATGAAGATTACATCTTTGATGATTTTCTGCCGAAGGAGGAACTACGTAGTAGAAGAACAAGTTACTCTTACCTGGTAACGTTCTTTCGATGGGATGGTCAGACGACGTATTCCATATCTATGACAGGTAATGTCCACAACAGCTGTGCTGCTTCGGAACATTTTCGGCGTCTGCGTCGACGGCACCCGATGTGATAAGTAGGACGCACGACGCCCGTAGTCTCAGTTGTAGTTTTTTCCCCGACAAGAGCGTGTGACACCGTTTTCTGCCAGTCAGACACTCAAGGCCTTGCGGAACGCAAGCTGCAATCGCAAAAGAAATTCTGCAGCGGGGAAGGTAGGGAGGGAGCGATATAGAATACGTCCTCGGATCATCCCATCGAAAGAACGTTACCAGGTAAGAGTAACTTGTTCTTCGAGGGGATTGGGTCCTCCGACGTATTCCATATTTATGACAGACTCCCAAAGCAGTACCAAGCAAGGAGGTGGGAAAAGAATTTAGAACACAAATTTAGCATGCCCAATCAAATTGCGGAATAAAGGACTGCCTTGCCAAAGGCCAGATCCTGCCCTCGGATGTAGTGACGTACAAAAGTATGTACCGAAGCCCAGGTGGCTGCATCACAGATGTGACAAATAGGAACACCACTCTGCAGGGCAGTAGACGCAGCCACTCCCCTGGCAGATTGGGCCCACAAGCCAGCCGGAGGGTCATTACCCGCGAAGCGGTAACACACTGAGATAGCTAAAATAATCCAATGAGACAAAGTCTGTTTCGTCACAGCTTGTCCCAAACACTTTCCAGCGTAACCAATGAAAAGTTGATCATCCACTCTGACCCGGGACATGCGCGAAATATAAAAGCTCAACGCTCTCATAGGATCAAGCCTATGGAGCCTCTCCTCTTCCTTACCAGGAGGAGGAGGAGGATAGAACGCCGGAAGAACCACCTTCTGGCTCAAATGAAATTCCGAAACCACCTTCGGAAGAAAGGAAGGACAAACTCGAAGGACGACCCTGTCCTTATGAAACACAGTGAAGGGTGGCTTAACTGAAAGTGCCTGTAACTCACTCACTCTGCGAGCGGAAGTAACCGCAACCAAAAGAACAAGTTACTTTCTTACCTGGTAACGTTCTTTCGATGGGATGGTTCGACGACGTATTCCACATCTATGACATGTAATCACCACAGCTGTGCTGCTTCTGAAACTTTTTTCGGTATCTGCGTCCTGCGTCGATGACGCCCCCAGAACGTGTGACATTAGTCAACTGCCAGTCAGACAAAGCCTTGCGGAACGTAAGCTGCAATCGCAAAAGAAATTCTGCAGCGGGGAAGGCAGGGCGGGAGCGATATGGAATACGTCGTCGGACCATCCCATCGAAAGAACGTTACCAGGTAAGAAAGTAACTTGTTCTTCGAGGGGATTGGGTCCTCTGACGTATTCCATATCTATGACAGACTCCCAAAGCAGTACCAGAGCAAGGAGGAGGGAAAGAATTTAGAATCAAAATTTAGAATAGCCAATCAAATAGAGCAAAGGACCGCCTTGCCAAAGGCCAGATCCTGTCCTCGGATGGAATCGAGGGAATAGTGACGTACAAATGTATGTACTGAAGCCCAGGTGGCTGCATCACAGATGTTGCGAATAGGAACACCCCTCTGCAGGGCAGTAGATGCAGCCATACCCCTGGTAGAATGGGCCCGCAAGCCAGCCGGTGGATCCTTACCCGCCAAGCGGTAACACTCCGAGATGGCCAGAATAATCCAGTGAGACAAAGTCTGTTTCGTCACAGCTTGCCCCAAACGCTTTCCAGCATAACCAATAAAGAGTTGATCGTCCACTCTGACCCGGGACATGCGTGAAACATAAAAGCTTAAAGCTCTCCTAGGATCAAGCCTATGGAGCCTCTCCTCTTCCTTACCAGGATGCGGAGGAGGATAAAATGCCGGAAGAACAACCTTCTGGGCCAAATGAAATTCCGTCACTACCTTCGGAAGAAAAGGAGGACGAACTCTAAGGACAACCCTGTCCTTGTGAAATACAGTGAAGGGCGGCTTAACTGAAAGTGCCTGTAACTCACCCACTCTTCGAGCGGAAGTAACCGCAACTAAAAACAGTTTTCAGAGTTAACAGCCTCAAAGGGCAAGAATGTAAAGGCTCAAACGGAGCACCCATAAGAAACTTAAGAACAAGGTTTAAATCCCAACCGGGCACCAGGAACGGTGACGGAGGGAACACATTAGTGAGCCCGTTCAGAAACTGTGAAATTAAAGGGATTTTAAAGTAAGAACACTCTTCAGACAAGCGCTTAAAGATGGACAGCGCCGCCAGGTAACCTTTAATGGTACCCACTTGCAAGCCCCTGTGGGCCAAAGAAAGTAAAAAGGACAGAACCATGGGGATGTCACATGCAAAAGGATCCACATTCTGAACTCTGCACCAGTCGCAGAACCTACGCCAACGGTACAGAGACTTTGTTGCTGGCCTTCGGGCCGAAAGCAACACCTCCATCACGTCTTCAGGGAGGTCCCAATCCTTGTACCTCAACCTTTCAGAAGCCAAGCGTGAAGGTTGAGGGATCTGACTTCTGGATGGAGAACCTGACCCCCTTCCCGTGAGAGCAGATCATCTCGGTAGGGAAGACTACGTGGAGGGCAGATGGACAAGTCGAGAAGGTCCGGGTACCACGTCCTCCGAGCCCACGCCGGAGCAATGAGGATCATCTGGGAACCGAACTTCCGTAACCTCCGCAACACTTGCGGGATGACGGGGACTGGAGGAAACGCGTACAGCAGCGGGAATGACCACTCCACCACGAACGCGTCTCCTAAGGCTCCTTTTGGAGGAAATTCCCGCGAGCAAAACCTTTCGCACTTCCGGTTGACACTGGAGGCGAAGAGATCCACTTGAGGGGTCCCCCAAAGGGCGAAGATCTCCAGGAGAATCTCCTGCGCCAACTCCCACTCGTGAGAGATTGCGCTCTGCCTGCTCAGAGCGTCCGCCGTCACGTTTTCGTCTCCGGCCAGATGAACTGCCGAGATCGAAACTTCCTGCTGGATGGCCCAGAACTCGAGCTGCATCGCCTCCCTGCACAGAGGAAGTGACCCTGCCCCCCCCTTTTTGTTGAGGTAGTGCATGGCCACTGTGTTGTCCGTCAGGATCAGGACACGCTTTCCTCGCACAGTTGGCAGAAAAGCCTTCAGGGCTAGCCTGACGGCCCTTAGCTCCAACAGACTGATATGGAGTCTGGACTCCGACGGAGACCAACGACCGCTGACTGTCAGCCCGTTGGCATGAGCTCCCCATCCCGTGAGGGATGCATCTGTCACGATCGTCACCTCCGGCCAGGGAAGCCAAAATGGAGCCCCCTTCATCAAGTTGTCTTCGACGGCCCACCACAGAAGGTCCTGGGCGACCGAGGGCGGCACCTGAACCGGGTCCGACATCCTGCCGGAGGACTGCGACCATTGCGTCTTGAGTGCCCACTGCAAAGATCTCATCCGCAGGCGAGCCTCTGGCACCAGAAGAATGCAGGATGCCATGAGGCCGAGCAACCTCAAGAACTTGAACGCTGGGAGCGTCTGGGCATGCTGAAACTTGTGCACCATCTGCTGAGTGTGAAGAGCCCTCACCTGGGGAGGAAAACACTGCCCCAGGGAAGTGTCGAGCACTGCTCCGATGTACTAGAGCCGCTGTGTTGGCGTCAAATGGGACTTCTTTAAATTGAGGGAGAAGCCCAGCCTGTGAAGGGAGTGGCAGGTGACGGGCAGATGATCCAGGACTTGCTCGGGAGAGCTCCCCTTGATCAACCAATCGTCCAGGTAGGGGTAGACGTGAATCCCCCCCTTGCCTGAGATGCGCTGCCACCACCACAATGAGCTTGGTGAAAACCCTCGGGGCGGAGGTCAATCCGAACGGCAGGACCTGAAACTGAAAGTGCGAGTCGCCAACCGCGAACCTCAGGTACTTCTTGTGCTTGGGATGGATCGGCACATGGAAGTAAGCATCCTTGAGGTCGAGTGACACCAACCAGTCCTGAAGCTGAAGGGCCTGGAGGACTTGAGAGAGAGTAACCATCTTGAACTTGTCCTTCCTGAGAAGTTTGTTCAAACCGTGCAAGTCCATGATGGGTCTCAATCCCCCGTCTTTCTTCGAAATCAAAAAATAAGGGGAATACCATCCCTTGTTCCTCTCCGCTACAGGCACCAGCTCTATGGCGCCTTTCTCCAGCAGGGCTTGAATTTCCTGCGCAAGGAGTGGATCCGGACTCTGCAAAGAGAGGTTCCCCGGTGGATTGTCGCGAGGCCTGTACCGAAAGGGAAGACAGTAGCCGCGGGTTATGATCTCCAGAACCCACACATCTGAAGTAATGGCTCGCCACTCTACAAGATGCTGCGCCAGCATTCCCCCAACCGGCAGACCATGGGACATGGCCTCATGACTGAGTGGGAGCGGCTGCAGCGTTACCTGAGGGCAAAGAGGCAACTGCCCGAGCAGCCTTGGCACCACAGGTACCCTGTCGTCCACCTCTGGTACCCCTGCGTTGGCCTCTGACTGCCAGCTCCTCTCGCTTTACTGAAGGACGAGTAATAGCGAAAGGAACCACCCCTCCACTGCTGTCCCATAGGACGAAAAGGCAGAGGTTGGCGAACTGCAGCGCCCAACGACTTTACTGCAGCTTTTGAGGTCTGCAACCTCTCAAGGCTCTTGTCAGCCTTGCTGCCAAAAAGGTGTTCACCGTCAAAGGGCATGTTGAGGAGCCGGGACTGCACATCAGGAGCAAACCCCGACTTCCGCAACCACGCAAACCTGCGTATAACGGTGCTCGCCGCCATGGACCTACTGACACATTCAGCTAAGTCCAAACCCGACTGAACGGACTCACACATGGCATCCTTACCATCGTGGACCATAGCAAGGAAACCATCCCGTTCGTCCCCTTCGGGAATATGTTCAGCCGCTAACGCAACACAGTTCCACAGAGTGTGTGTGAAACGAGACAAGGCACAAATGGAGTTGGCCGCCTGAAGCGTCATACCACCAGAAGAAAACACTTTCTTCGCCCAGCCATCAAAACGTTTGTCGTCCCTATCAGGAGGGATGGTAGGGTACAACGCCTGCTTTGCCGGGGCCGTGGCCGCCTGCACCACCAAACTCTCCGGAGTGGGGTGCCTGGTCAAGTAGCAGGGGCCGCTACTGGCTGGACGGTATTTTCGCGACAAGGATCTGCCCACCGCCGGGAGACTCTCCGGAGCAGTCCAAGCCGCCGCCACCCTTCTCTGTAAAGCCATATGGAAGGGCAGTACCGGGTGAGTTGGGGGACCAACATCAAGGATGTCCGTTAGATCATCCTGCACAAACTCCCCTGGGGGAGCAGACCATCCCAAGTACTCAGAAACCCTAGCCATAAGGCGCCGGTAAGAGGAATCGGCATGAGAGCCAGGCTCAGGCCTACAAACCTCCACCTCCGGAGAGGTGTCCAGTCCACTGGCATCATGCAGTGACTGCCTCAAATCGTCAAACTGACTATGGCCCAAGACAATTTCATCTGGAACCTGACTAGGAACCAGGCCATCAGAATCCTCATCCGCCTCTGAAATATATTCCAGGTGGCGAAAAGAAGGCACCCGAGAGTGCTTGCTCTTAACCAGAGCCTTCCTAGGGGGTTCCCCCGTGCCACGGGGTACCTCCGACACGAAAGGCGTCGAGCGAATCGGCGCCGAGAGAACAGGCATCGGCGTCGAGGAAATCGGCGACGTCAGGTGCAGCGCCACCAGCCTCGGCGGCGTCGACACAGCCCTCGAAGCCGGAGCCCCGAGCGTGTCCTTCGACGACCTGAGCGTCGACGGCTTCGACGACTTCCTCGGAGCCTCGAGAAAGCCTGTCGACGCCCTCGACGCCTCAGACGTCGATGTCTTCCTCGAAGACCTCACAGGTGCACACGGTCTCGAACGCGTCAAGGACCGGAACCTGGAACGGGTACGTCGAGAACGAGTCTCCTTGTCTGAACGGGACCTCTCCCGTGACTCGTGCCGACCACTCTTGCGAGCGGTGTCTCTCGACCTCTCACGACTGACCCCACTCGGGGGCGCAGACGGCTTAGTACCCAGCGACTCGAGAATCGCCAGCATTTTCTTCCCGAAGGAAGCCCATTCCTCCGGCGTCGCACGGCTGGTGGGGTAAGCGATGTGCCGGGCAGAGTCCTCCGAAGAGGACCTGGAAAACGACCGGTGTCGGCGCTTCCGAGAATGCCTCGAAGAGGCTGAGGAGTGGCGAGACCGACTCCTAGAAGGAGACCCACGAGACTTCCGACGATGACGCAGAGAGTCACCCCTCGAATCATCCGTCGAAAGCCCCGCAGACTTCGAATTCCGGGGCTTGGACACCCGACCTACCGAAAACTTCTTCTTACGTTCGCGTAAGGCTTTGGACGTGAGCGACTGGCAGTCGATAGTCATCCGGGTCGTGGGCCTCCGCGAGGCACCAGAGGCAGGCGTCGTGCGAGTCCGTCACCGACATCTTGGACCCACACTCCCCGCACTTCTTGAAGCCTGTACGCGGGGTCGAAGACGAAGTAGAAGACATCTTCACACGAAGGATTTTCACAAAAACGAACAGGTTCGAAGAACCGAGAAGAACAGACCTCCAAAGAGTCGAGGCGTTAACCGAGATTCACGAAGCAACACGTTCGCGGAAAAAACTGAACTGAGGCTACGGGCGTCGTGCGGCCTACTTATCACATCGGATGACGTCGGACGAGGTCCTCGACGACGGCTCATCGTCATCGACGCAGGACGCAGACGCCGAAAAAAAGTTTCCGAAGCAGCACAGCTTTGGTGATTACATGTGGAATACGTCGGAGGACCCAATCCCCTCGAAACACAGTTTTAAGAGTTAACAGTCTCAAAGGGCAAGAATGCAAAGGCTCAAACGGAGCACCCATAAGAAAGTGAAGAACAAGGTTCAAATCCCAACCGTGCACCAGAAAAGGTGACGGAGGGAACACATTAGTGAGCCATTTCAAAAACTGAGAAATTAAAGGAATTTTAAAATATGAACATTCTTCAGACGAGCGCTTAAATATGGACAGCGCAGCCAGGTAACCTTTAATGGTACCCCCTTGCGAGGCCCTGTGGTCCAAGGAAAGCAAAAAAGACAGAACCATGACAATGTCACACTCAAAAGGATCCACATTCTTACTTCTGCACCAGTCGCAGAACTTACGGCAACGGTACAGAGACTTTGTTGACGGCCGGCTGGCTGAGAGCAATACCTCCAACACGTCTTCAGGGAGGTCCCAATCCTTATACCTCAACCTTTCAGAAGCCAAGCGTGAAGGTTGAGGGATCTGACCTCTGGATGGAGAACCTGACCCCTTTCCCGTGAGCAGATCGTCTCGGCAGGGAAGACGACGCGGAGGGCAGATGGACAAGTCGAGAAGGTCCGGGTACCACGTCTTGCGCGGGCCACGCCGGAGCAATGAGGATCATCTGGGAACCGAACCTCTGTAACCACTGCAGTACTTGCGGGATGACGGGGACTGGAGGAAACGCGTACAGCAGTGGGAATGACCACTCCACCACGAACGCGTCTCCTAAGGCTCCTTTTGGAGGAAATTCCTGTGAGCAGAACCTTTTGCACTTCCGGTTGACACTGGAGGCGAAGAGATCCACTTGAGGGGTCCCCCAAAGGGTGAAGATCTCCAGGAGAATCTCCTGAGCCAGCTCCCACTCGTGAGAGATCGTGCTCTGCCTGCTCCGAGCGTCCGCCGCCTCGTTGTCGTCTCCGGCCAGATGAACAGCCGAGATCGAAAATTCCTGCTGGATGGCCCAGAACTCGAGCTGCATCGCCTCCCTGCACAGAGGAAGTGACCCTGTCCCCCCCCCCCTTTTTGTTTAGTCAGTGCATGGCCACCGTGTTGTCCGTTAGAATCAGGACACTCTTTCCTCGCACAGTCGGCAGAAAAGCCTTCAGGGCTCGCCTGACGTCCCACAGCTCCAATAGATTGATATGGAGTCTGGTATCTGACGGAGACCAACGACCGCTGACTGTCAGCTCGTTGGCATGAGCTCCCCATCTTGTGAGGGATGCGTCCGTCACGATCGTCACTTCCGGCCAGGGCAGCCAAAACGGGGCCCCCTTCATCAGATTGCCTTTGACGGCCCACCACAGAAGGTCCTGGGCGACCGAGGGCAGCTCCTGAACCGGGTCCGACATCCTGCTGGAGGACTGAGACCACTGGAGCTTGAGTGCCCATTGCAAAGATCTCATCTGCAACCTGGCCTCTGGCACCAGAAGAATGCAGGATGCCATAAGGCCGAGCAGTCTCAAGAACTCGGACACTGGGAGAGTCTGGGCAAGTTGAAACTTGTGCACCATCTGCTGAATGTGAAGAGCCCTCACCTGGGGAGGAACACACAGCCCCAGGGATGTGTCGAGCACTGCTCCAATGTACTGGAGCCGCTGTGTTGGCATCAAATGGGGGGACTTTAAATTGAGGGAGAAGCCCAGCTTGTGAAGGGAGTGGCAGGTGACGGACAGATGATCCAGGACTTGCTCGGGAGAGCTCCCCCTGATCAACCAATCATCCAGGTAGGGGTAGATGTGAATCCCCCTTTCCTGAGATGCGCTGCCACCACCACCACCATGAGCTTGGTGAAAACCCTCGGGCGGAGGTCAATCCGAACGGCAGGACCCAAAACTGAAAGTGTGAGTCGCCAACCGCGAACCTCAGGTACTTCTTGTGCTTGGGATGGATCGGCACATGGAAGTAAGCGTCCTTGAGGTCGAGAGACACCAACCAATCCTGAAGTTGATGGTCCTGGAGGACTTGAGAGAGAGTAACCATCTTGAACTTGTCCTTCCTGAGGAGTTTGTTCAAACCGCGCAAGTCCATGATGGGTCTCAAACCCCTGTCTTTCTTCGAAATCACAAAATAAGGGAAATACCATCCCTTGTTCCTCTCCGCTACAGGCACCAGTTCTATGGCGCCTTTCTCCAGCAGGGCTTGAATTTCCTGCGCAAGGAGCGGATCCGGACTCTTCAAAGAGAGGTTCCCAGGTGGATTGTCGTGAGGCCTCTGCCGAAAGCGAAGACAGTAGCCGTGGGTTATGATCTTCAGAACCCACACATCTGAAGTAATGGCACGCCACTCTACAAGATGCTGCGCCAGCCTTACCCCCAACTGGCGAACCATGGTACCTGGCCTCATGTCTGAGTGGTAGTGGCTGCGGCGTTGCCAGAGGGCAAAGGGGCAACTGCCCAAGCGGCCTTGGCACCTCGAGTACCCAGTTTTCCACCTCTGGCACTCTTACGGTGGCCTCTTTGACTGACAGCTCCTCTCGCTTTACTGAAGGACGAGTAATGGCGAAAGGAACCACCCCTCCATTGTTGTCCCCTAGGACAAAAAGGCGGAGGTTGTCGAACTGCAGCGCCCAACGACTTCACTGCAGCTTTGGAGGTCTGCAACCTCTCAAGGCTCTCGCCAGCCTTGCTGCCAAAAAGATGTTCACCGTCAAAAGGCATGTTGAGGAGCCGGGACTGCACATCAGGAGTGAACCCCGATTTCTGCAACCACGCAAACCTGCGTATTACGGTGCTCGCCGCCATGGACCGGCTGACACAATCTGCCATGTCCAAACTCGACTGAACGGCCTCACACATGGCATCCTTGCCATCCTGAACCATAGCAAGGAAACCATCCCGTTCGTCTCCTTCGGGAATATGTTCAGCCGCTAATGCAACACAGTTCCACAGAGTGTGTGTGAAACGAGACAAGGCACATACGGAGTTGGCCGCCTGAAGCTCCAAACCCCTTGAAGAAAACACTTTCTTCGCCCAGCCGTCAAAAAGTTTGTCGTCCCTATCGGGAGGGATGGTAGGAAACGATGCCTGCTTTGCCGGGGCCGTAGCCACCTGCACCACCAAACTCTCCGGAGTGGGGTGCCTGGACAAGTAGCAGGGATCGCTACTGGCTAGACGGTATTTTCGCGACAAAGACTTGGACTGCTCCAGAGAGTCTCCCGGCAGTGGGCAAGCCGCCGCCACCCTTCTCTGCACAGCCATATGAAACAGCAGTACCGGGTCAGTGGGGGGACCAAGATCAAGGATGTCCGTGAGATCATCCTGAACAAACTCCCCTGGGGGAGCCGACCATCCCAAGTACTCGGTGACCCGAGACATAAGGCGCCGGCACGAAGAATCGGCATGAGTGCCAGGCTCGGCCTACAAAACTCCACCTCTGGAGAGGTGTCCAGTCCACTGGCATCTTGCAGTGACTGCCTCAAGTCATCAAATTGGCTATGGCCCGAGAGAAGCTGGTCAGGCACCGTAACCGGAACCAAGCCCTCATCTGAGCCCTCATCACCCTCTGAAATGTACTCCAGGCGGTGAGAGGAAGACACCTGGGGACCAAAGCTATGCCCGACCTTAGCCAGAGCCTTTCTAGGGGCTACCCCCGTGCCACGGGGCCCCTCCGACACCACCGCCTCGAAAGGCGTCGAGGGCACCGAATGAGTCGGCGCCGGCGTCGAGAGAGTCTGCGTCGAGCGAATCGGCGTTGACGCCAGCCGCAGCGCCACCAGCACCGGCGGCGTCGACACAGGCCTCGACCGCTGATTGTTAGATCGTTTGTGTAGGCTTCCCCACCCTGTGAGTGAGGCATCCGTCACTACCGTTATCTCCACACAAACGATCTAACAATCAGCGGTCTTTGGTCTCCATCGAAGTCCAAACTACATATCAACCTATTGGAGCTGAGAGCAATCAGACTAGCGCTGAAGGCTTTTCTGCCCTCTGTACAGGGAAAGAATGTCCTGATAATGACGGACAACACAGTGGCCATGTACTACCTCAACAAGAGAGGCATAGGATCCCTTCCACTGTGCAGAGAGGCAATGCAGCTCTGGTTCTGGGCAATGCAAGAAGGAATCTCCATCGGCAGTTCAACTCGCCGGAGAGCTAAGCCATAAAAAAGGTTCCCCCTTGAGGATATTCTCCTTGCAAGCCCACTGTAGGCGATCTTGAGCCACTTTGGTCGGGACTTGTAGAAGGTCTGACATCTCCCCCGAAAACTAGGGCCATTGAGTCTTGAGGGCCCACTGAAGGGATCTCATCCTCAATCTGGCCTCTGGCACCAGAAAAATGCAGGATGCCATGAGGCCTAGCAACCTTAGAAAGTCGAAAGCCGGTAGATGTTGGGCATTTTAAAACTTCATTACCATCTGCAGAATGTGGTGAGCCTATCCTCTGGAGGCGAGGCTTTGCCTGAGCAAGTGTCCAGGTTGGCTGTGATGAATTGGAGTTTTTGGCTTGGAATCATTTGTGACTTCTTGTGATGGAGGGAGAAGCCCAGACTGTAAGAAGTGGCAGGTCAAGGCCAGATGTTCCTGGGCTCGTTCAGATGAACTCGCCCTGATTAGCCAATTGTCCAGATAAGGGTAGACGTAAATCCCCCTTCTGATACTCGCTGCCACCACCGCCAGCAGTTTGGTGAAAACCCTCGGGGTGGAAGTCAGCCCAAATGGTAGAACCCGAAACTGATAATGAGAACCACCAATTGTGAACCTTAGGTACTTTCTATGCATGAGATGGATTGGCACATGAAAATAAGCACACTGAAGGTCCAATGAAACCAGCAAGTCCTGAAGCTGAAGAGCCTGAAGAATCTGAGAAAGGGTCACCATCTTGAACTTGTCCTTCCTGAGGAACTTGTTCAAGCTTCTCAAGTCCAAGATGGGTCTCAATCCTCCGTCCTTTTTGGGGATGAGAAAATAGGGGGAGTACCTGCCCTTGTTCCTCTCCGCTACAGGTACATGTTCTATTGCACCTTTCTCTAGCAGGGTTAAAATCTCCTGCACAAGGAGCGGGTCTGGAGTTTTTACAGAGTTGGCTCCCGGTGGATGATCTTGAGGTCTTTGATGAAAAGGAAGGTAGTAACAATGGGTCACTATCTCTAGTGCCCAGGCATCCGACGTAATGCCCCGCCATTCGTCCAGATACCGAGTGATTCTGCCTCCCACCAGGGTTTTGTGGGTTAAGACCTCAAAGTGGCTTTGCATCGGTTGCAGCAGTGGCTGAGGAGGTAGTAGCCGCTGCTGTGGCTGATCAAGCACCTCTCCCTTTTCCACCATGGAAGGGTTTTCTCTGTTGGCCTCTCTGAATGGCCTGCCCCCCCCTTTTCCAAAAGAGGAATAGAAGCGAAAGGGGCGAATCTTCCACGAAGATGAGCCGGCGTAAGAATGTTGAGGTTGCCTTATAGCGGTGCTGAGTGATTTTGGTGCCGCTTGAGGTCTGCAGTTTCTTCAAGCTCTCGTCCACCTTGTTGCCAAACGACCTCAAGCCGTCAAAAGGCATATTAAGTAATCTAGAGTGTACATCAGGTGCAAAACCATATTTCCTTAGCCATGCGAATCTGCGCAAGACTATCTGTAGTGCCCAATCCTGACTGAATGCATTCCTCCATAGCCTCTTTACCATCCTTCACTATAGCCAGGAAACCATCCGATTCCTCACCTTCCAGGATGCGTTCAGAAGCTGATGACATGCAGTCCCACAGGGTATAAGTAAATCTTGCTAATGTGCAAGTGACAGTCGATTTCAGGGCCATACTGTAGGCCTTTCAAACACTGTTGCCCGAAGAAAAAGCTTTCCGGGCCCAAGCATCAATTCTTTTTTCGTCCCAGTCTGGTGGTATTGATGGGTAAGCTGATTGCCTACTAGAGGTTGCAGCTTGCACCACTGGACTTTCAGGAGATGGATGTTTGGATAAATATTTTGGATCCGATAAAGCTGGTGTATATTTTGGTACAAGTTTCTTATTTACTGCTGCAATCGAATCAGGAGTATTCCAATTTATCATTACTCTTTTCTGCAGAGCTTTATGGAATGTCAGAACAGGATCTTTTAAAGGACCTTCACTCAGGATGTCAGTCATGTCATCCTGGTCAAAATATGGGGAAGCTGCTTTCCAACCCATAAAATCAATGACCCTTCCCAATAACTGGGATCAGCATGATCTGTGGGGTCTGGCCTTTCATAATTCACTTCACCTGAAGTGTCTAAGCCACTTGCATTTTGGAGACAGTCAAAGGTCTGTTACTTTAGACTGTGGGTCCACTTGTTCCTCAGGAACCTCTCTGGCTCCAAATCTAACTCCAGCTAGAGTGACATCCTCTTCAGAGGAATGTTCTTCATATATAGATGACATGGATCTAAAAAATTCCTGTCTACGTTGAGGGTGGAAAGTCTTTTCAGGCAAAGAAGGTGGAATTTGCCTCAGCGTGGATAATGGCATCGACTTGGGACTTGGTATCAAAGAAGGGCTCATTGAAGGCGTCGATAGGTTAGACGCTGGCTTCGATGGTGTCGAAGGAGGCTTCGATACAGCTAAAGGTGTCAACGTCATCTTTGTCATCGGTCTCAACGCTATGGTCATCCACGGTGTTGAGTCTTGGCTTCGACGTCTATGCTTATTCCGCTAGCCTCAATGTATGCACTGAAGGCTTAGATTTAGTGCAAGGCGTCGGGTAAATTTCCCTTGAAGACACTATTCTTTTTCAACCCTTGCATGTTTTGATCTTGATTTTCCTCTGTCACTTTTAGAGTGAGTAGAGGCTTGATCACCAGGTGGCAGCTTTGAGGGGGTCTGGGCCGCTTTCTCAAATATTTTAAGCATCAAAGCTCTGAAGGCCTCTCATTCTTCTGGGTAATCGTGCTTTGAAGGGTAAGTTACTCTCCTCTCAGAAGAGGACGAGGAGGAAGAAGACCTATGAAGTCGCTTTGTTGACTTTTTAGTCGAAGACTAGGAAGATTTCCTCAAGCGACTCTCCAATCTCGACCTCCTCGACTCATGACAAGATTTTCTACCAGATTCATCTGAATCCTTTTTTCAAAGACTTAGATTTTCCTGCCCCACTGCCACATACACCCGATGGTCTGGGCTGAGGCACCAGAGGCAATGCCACACTTCAGACATTTTTTGAACCCTGTCTTGGGTGTGGAGGGAATTGAAGGCGAGGCGAAGAAATTGTTGATGCGCCGTTCGTAACACGGGCGCTGCTCGAGCCCTTTATACAGCAGATGACGTTGATGCCGGCCCTCGAGGGACTAAAACCCTGCAGTCTCGAAGACAGAGCCCCCTAGTGAAATTTTTTTGCCGGAGCAGCTGAAGCTGGGATATGATTATCATAAGATGAGGAATACGTGGGAAGACAATCCATTCGAAATGGGGGGCTGAATTCTCTTAACTCCTTCCATGAAAGCCTTAATAACTGGGATCTTCCACCACAACACCTTCTGTTGGGCCACAGTGTAGGCTGAGAGTGCAGCTAAGTGAACTTTCAGGGAATTGAAAGCCAGGCCCGAGTCTAGTACGTGAGTCAGGTACAACACAATATGGGTAGGTGAGCAATCAATGGGATTGCACCAGACGACAAAGAGTTTCCATTTATTGGAGAAGCACTGTCTGGTGTTAGGCTTTCTTGCTTCTCCAAGTATGTCCATGCATCTCTGATGAGTTGGAGGTGTCCGAACTCTGACTTCAGGAGCCAGACCGCTAAATTCAGAGTTTGCAGGCATAGATGTGTCCCCCCCTTGTCCTGAGATAACATGTGGTATGGGCAAGGAAGTTTCATCAGAGGAGAGAGAGACATCTCCATCAGATGGAAGAACCAGGTTTGGCGGGCCCACATCGGGGCCACCAATATCATGGTGACTGGTTCCTGGTGCATCTTGTGCACAATCTTGTTGAGAGAGGGGGTGGGGGGGAGGGGGAATCAAATCTCCTTGACCATGTTATCCAGAGTCTGTCCTCCTTTGATCGGTTCTGAGGGTACCTGTAGGTGTAATCTTGGTATTGTGCGTTCTCTAGACAAACAAGTCGATCTCTGGGAACCCCCATTCTGCAAAGATGTTGGAAACAATGTCTGTGTAATCGTACTCTAAGGGCAGTGGAAAGTCTCTGCTGAAGACGTCCGCTGGAAGATTGAATTCCCCTGGAACATGTTGAGACAACAGTAAAATCTTTTGTCTGAAAGACCATGTCCAAATGTTCTGGACAGTTTGGATAGCCCTGGAGAGTCAGTGCTCCCTTGCTATTTCAGGTAGTACATGGCCGTGGTGCTGGCTGCGAGGATCAGGACCGTCTTCCCCTGCAACAGTGTTTGAAAGGCCTACAGTACTTTGAACACTGCTAACAGCTCCAAAAGGTTTATGTGGTTGGATGGTACTG
Source organism: Ambystoma mexicanum (assembly GCF_040938575.1). Classification (NCBI taxonomy): domain Eukaryota; kingdom Metazoa; phylum Chordata; class Amphibia; order Caudata; family Ambystomatidae; genus Ambystoma; species Ambystoma mexicanum. The sequence goes on along the minus strand of NC_090921.1, from coordinate 340,366,052 downwards.
CTGGGGAACAAACGCGGTGTGTCATCTGCTGAAGGTGAGCTCTCCCCCAACCCCATCCCATGAGAGATGCATCCATCGTGAAAGGGGCTTCTACTGAGGTGGTGGTGAAGGTCTTCCCCTTCGAGAGGTTTTCTCTTGAGCACCACTGCAGAGAGAGAACGCGGGCTGCCGAGACAACCACTAGATCGTCCCATTGTCCGCTGGCCTGACACCACTGGGTGTTGAGCCACGCTTGCATGGGACGCATGCGCAAACATGCGTGAGGGACCAAGCAAATGCAGGACGCCATCATTCGTAACAGTCGCATGGCCTTGCGTACCATAACCTCTCAACTGGTTACATACTGGGGGATCTGAAACAGCATGTTTGGGACCCTCTCATTGGAGGGTAAGACAAGGGCGTCTTCTGTCCAAATTAGGTCGACTGCTCGACTTGGCTGGGGTCTAGGCTGGACTTCTCGTTTATAAAGAATCCTAGATTTTTGGGTATTCAACATGCATGTTCCGTAGGAATCCCCGGTTATGAGCCAGTCAAGGTAAAGATAAACTGGGATGAATTGCCTGTGCAGGTGTGCTGCTGCCACTGCCAGCACCTTTGTAAATACCCTTGGGGCGGAGGCAATACACGAAGGGAAGGACCTTGAATTGGTAGAACTTATCCTCTATCATGAACCTTAGATATTTCCTGTGTGCCGGTAAGATTGAAATATGAAAGTATGCATCTTTCATGTCCAATGTTGCCATGTAATCCCCCTGCGACGGAGCGTTAACATACAAAACTGAGGTTTTACAAATTTGTTTGCTGGGCGCAAGTCTAGCACAGGGTGGATGGTGAGATCCTTTTTGGGTACAAGGAAGTACACTGAATAAATACCCTTGTTTACCTGTAGAAGAGTAACGACTTCAATGGAGCCCTTTTCCTGCAGGATCTTGACCTCTTGCAGCAGAATCCTAAGGTGTTCTGGTGTTAGGCATCTTGATCTGGGAGGTTTGAATCGAGGCGGTCGGCTGAACTCTATGCAGTAACCGTGGGCGATGGTGTTGAGTACCCACAGTCTCTTGTAATCCCCTACCATGCGTGCTGGAATGATGTTCTACGTCCCCTGACTGGGGAGGTATGGGAGGGGACACGGATCCGAAAGTAATTTCTGACTGGAGGACCGGGAGATTCTGGGGGTGGCATTACAACTCCTTTCTGTCAAACGGCGTTGTCCCCTAGGTGGATAGGGGGTAGAGGAGGCAGACCCCCGTCTAGAGGACCATTGTTCCCAGAACCATATTGGATGTGAGGGGAGCGAGCGTAGGACTGGCCACGAAAGGACCGGCGAGAACCTCCCCCTCTCTGTTGAAAGGGTCTTTGAGTACTTTGGTTCTAAGTTTTCAAAGTCTTGTGCTCCTTTCCAGCACCTCAACGGCCTTGCCGAATGGGTTGGAGTCCTCCACCGGCTTGTTGATTAATGCCGCCTGAGTCTCTGGTTTGAACCCAGAGTTATTCAACCAGGCATGATGTTTTAGCAGGGTACCCTGGGCTAAAGTCCTTCCCACTGTCTCTGCAGCGTTTAAAGTATTCTTGAGAATGTTGTGGTTCACCTGCTTACCCTCAAATACAATAGTAAGCAGGCCAGTACGCACAGGTTCCATTGAACATCCGAATAGCTGGCCAACAGCGTAGTGGTGTTGGCTATGCGAGGGGAGTATGCTGCCGCAGTAGTGATTCGCTTTCCCAGAGTGTACAATTTCTTATTCTTGGTCAGGCGGTGCCTCACCTGTGGACAAGGGGACACCTGCTCTCTTCCTTGTAGTTGTGACCACTAGAGAATGCGGGCAGGCATGCCCCCCAATATAAAGGGGGTAAGCAGGGGGGGAGGGGAAAAAACTTCTCCAGCCGTGGATTAACAGCCCTGGTTTGTGAGGGCGTTCATAATGAAGAGGCAATGCGCCTCTTTTTTTTTTTTTAAAACTGTTTAATTTTACATTAAAAAAAAAACAATTAACAAAGCCCCCATTATAGGGCATAACATCCCCCAAACCCCCACCCCTCCCAACCCCTTCCGAGTCTTGCCTGCATATCACAATAAAGTGTCAGCGTGTTCATGTCATAACTGCAATTCCAACAAAAAGAAAACCTAAAGTGCTCAATTACTGTAGAGGATATAACCCCTGGGCAGATCCACACCAAAACAAAGTGAGTGTTCCGACACAGCGGTTGTGTTCCTTCAAAGCAATGTTGGAGTAGTCTCCAGGGCAACCTGTGGTGAAGAGGCGCTTACACAGTTTTGTTCATCTGATATGTAGCCCCTGAAGACCAACCAATAGTCCCTGGGCCTGCTATTGAGAGGAAGAGTCCGATTGTGTGAACGGAGAGAGACGCAGTACAGACAGTTCACCCAGTGTTGTAAGGTGGGGGCTGTGGCTGCCCCCCATGTGCGTGCCACAAGAGACTGTGCAACCACAGAGGCCATGCCAACCAAGCGTTTATCACTACTAGATTGTAAGTACACCAACGTCAACAACCAAGTTTCAGGAGTAAAAGGGATCGGATCATCTATTAACTTCTCCGCAATGGCCATCCAGAAGATTTGAATAGGAGGACAGAGCCAAACGAAATGGAAGAAGTCGGCTGGGATCTTGACATCTCTTGCAGTCGGGGACCTGTCTGGGAACAGTTTATGCAGCGAAAGAGGAGAGTAATACAACTGATATAACAACTTATAATGGATCAAGCAAAGTCTGTTGTTGATAGAGATCGATTTGGACTGAGCAAGTACAAAACCCCATTAAGTCTGACAAGGAACATGATAAACTGCCTTCCCATTTAGTCTTAAATTGGGATGATGAGGGGGACACCAACGATCGAGCCAACCCATACAAGGAAGAGACCACTCTTCTAGTGGATATCGGATTTGTGCTGAATGAAAATGTGCTCGAATGAGAGGGATCCCACAGACTCCAAATATGGCCATCACTGGGGAGTACCATGGTCCAAACCCTGCCCATTTCGCCAGCTGATCCCAAGCCTTCAATGTGATCTCCAAGGGTTGAACCGCCACCCTCATATGGCGCTCCCGGACGGCCCAGAGGAAGCCCCTCAGGTCGTCAGTTTGAGCGATTGCCCTTTCAAGTTGAGAATGGAGCCAGTTATTCCTAGGGGTCCGCCACCAAGCTGAGTATTGGATCTGAGCCACAAGGTAATAAAGAAAAAGATTGGGGACCTCCAGCTCACCCGGAGCATATGAACAGCATAGTGTGCTTAAGGATATATGGGGACGATTTCCTGCCCAGACCAGTTTGGACATCAGTGCCCTTACACGCTTCCAGAACAACATAGGGGGCCATACCGGGATGTTATTGAAAATGTATAGTAGTTTCGGTAGGATAACTATTTTAGAGAGAGATGCGGGGTGCTGGGAAAGGGGATGCCGTATCCAAGTATCTATTCTATGCTCCAAATGTTGCAGAGCTGTGATGTAGTTCTCTGCAAAAAGGTTTGTAGGGGAAGTGGAGACTCTTACACCCAGATAGCAAATTCCCTGTGGGCACCAAGCAAAGGCCTCCCGAACATCTTGCGATGAGACCCCCGATGTGAGTGGCAGGACCTCGGATTTAGACCAATTAATTTGTAGGCCGGAAATGGCACCGAAAGCAGATATTTCCTCCATCACAGGCTGTAAATTAGGCCGAGGGTGTTTTATGTATAACATGTCACCCGCGTAGAGGGAGACAATTGATACATGTGAACGGATTATCACTCCACAATGGGAGTGAAACTCCCTCAGCAAGCAAGCCACCGGCTCCATAGCCAAGGAGAATAAGAGGGGGGGGGGGGGGGAGGGCACCCATGCCTAGTACCTCCAGTGGGATAAATGGGAGTGGATTGAATCCCATTTGTGTATACCAGGGCACGCTGGGCTGAGTAGAGGAGCCTGGTCCAGTGGAGAAACGTGGTTCCCACGCCCGTGCAACAGAGGACCTCGAACAGAAAAGGCCACTCGACAGAGTCGAACGCCTTCTCCGCGTCCATGGCCACCGCAGCGATAGGGACGTCTGGGATCACATTATGCATCAAAGTGAATAATCTACGCAAATTGTTCTGTGTCGATCGTCCAGGGATAAATCCCGCCTGATCTGGGAGGACCAGAGCGGGCATGTGGGGAAGAAGCCGATCCGCAAGCAGTTTCGCCAAGATTTTATTGTCTGTATTTGTCAAAGACAAAGGGCGATAGGAAGAACATTGTCTAGAGTCTTTGTTAGGTTTAAGCAGTACCGTTATCAAAGCAGTCTGAGTGGACTCCGGCGGAACCCCGTAGGAGGCCACCTCTTTAAACAATGCATAAATGAGGGATAAGCAAGTCAGGGAAAGCTGTTAGGCAGAATCCTTAGGGCCCACTACACACAATTAAGACAAGTGGTAATACAAGTTCACCTCTGGTACAAGCCTTTACTACACTGTTAAAGTGGTAGCAGTAGCGGAGCAGCCAGACTTGTCTCAAGAGTAAATGAGCAGTAGTAGAGATTACACAAAGGACCACAATTACTGTGACTCAAGCAAACACTGACTCAAGGTTTCAGGTAAAAAATAGAAGTACATTTATTTAAAACCCTCTGTTCATAAAACACTTCACTTCTATATATTCTAAACCACACATAAAATACACAACACACAACCACTTCCACTTGTTCCAGTAAATTCAAGGCAAGTACATTAGGATTTTACAGACCGGTGTTGCGATACTTATGTGTACCCGCAGATAGAAATGCTCACGAAGTTAAAACACACTTTGTACTTTTGAATTTCAAACAAGATAAAAGGGGATAAAATCACAGGCAATACTTTTGTCTAAGAAAAGGAATCAGAGGACTTGTTCAAAGATACAGATTAAAGTCAATAGGCCTGCGCCAGTGTCAATGGAGCAGATGCTCAGTTGCCGAGGATCACACATTGAACATTTCGAGATGCTAAGAGTACTTCGATGTTGTCAAATGGAAATAAAAGTTATAAGAGGGAGGGAAGAAAGTATAAAATCTTCATGGAGGAAACAGGTTCACTCCAATTCCGTATGGTCAGTCGGATAGAACGACCAAATGTGCACAGTACCGTATTCCGTTGGAGAAAAGCTGGTGCCATGGCAGTTGTTCCTGCAGACTCCTCCTGCGGCTTCAGTCGTGGGGACAAGGACGACGTCTGGAGCGATCTGCACTACCCAGGGATGAGGCCAGCAGCAGCGAAAAAGACGATGAATAAAGGGTGCGCTCCTTTAAAATCGGTAGAGGGCTCTTCTGATGGCTATCCGGACCACTACAGCACAGCAGTGATTTCGACCCAGAAGAGGATGCTCTGACTGAAGAAAGGGTGAGCTGGTTGATCCCCACCAGGCTCAAGGGAAGACGACTCCGGACTGGATCTTCTCTTGTCGTTGAAGGGTAGATTGCTCAGGACTGCAGCAGGGCTTCACCGGGATCCAGGGTTGCAGCAGCAGACTTCTGCTCCGCTTCTCTTTGGTTCCTTGCAGTTCCAGTGGCGACTCTGCCATCTAGCCCAAGAGTCCTGCCTTTTACGCCAAAATCTCCCATTCACACAGCCTGGCTGTCAATCACTCAGCAGGGGGGGTTGTTCAGCCTGGACAACCACCTCAGCCAATCAACACAAAGTGCGACTCGGGTCTCCAAGGAGACCCTGTGCATGGGGTGACTACACCCCTCCCTCACATTCAGCCCACCTAGATGCCAAAGGAGGGCTTCTGGTCAGAAGCCAGCCAAAAGGTCGGCGAACAAAGGAGGCAAACCTGGTTTGCTGCGCAAAGAAAGACCCAAGAAGCATGTTAACAAAAAGAAATGGCGACTAAACCCAACCAGAACCAAAATAAAAAGTATTTGGGCAAGCGTGTTTAATGTTCGCGGCTACTAAAATAGCCTAAAACGTTACCACGTTACATAATATAACCGCAGTAGGAAAATTAGGGTAGGTACCACTGCCACCAGCCAAGTCTTAATGTTAAGGGAGCAAAACAATGCTCCAAGAGGCACGGATAAAAAGGCTAAGAGTTAACCCTTTCCAATACTCCATATAAAATAGGGTGTACTGGATCAGTGGTTAAAAGTGACTATGTAAAGTTAATGGCAACTTTACCCTTTTCTGGGGGACAGTAGTCAGCCCCAGAAAAATGGAGTCAGAGGGAAAGCCTAAGAGACAACCCTGTGTTACTGCACTGAAGGTGCTGTGTAACACACGAAAGAGTGGGGCTACTGAAGTAGTGTACTCCCGAGTCCACAATCAAACAAAACAGTTAAAATACACATGGCAAAACAGAGGTAAGAGTGGGGGAAAAGCTCACACTCTTACCAGGTGGAAAAGATAAACTCCAGAAATCCAGCAAAGCTGCTGGGGGACTCACTAGGTAAGGGAAATTAGCCATAGAAGGAGAATTCTCCCTAACAAAAGCTTTGTATAACTCAGCTGTAATCCCGTCCGTTCCGGGGGCCTTACCGTATCAGAGCGACTATCACTCTACGAAGTTCCTCTGCTGTGGGGGAGGGGGGTTGTTGAGAAGCGCCCCAACCTCCAAGACAAGCCAACCCAGGGCAGCCCTATCAAGGTACTGGTTAATGTCATGTCCAGCCGAACTATGGGCGGTATACAGCTTTTCATAAAACTGGCGAAATACCCCATTTTTCCCCACCACGTCCCTGACTGCCTCCCCCATAGGGGATTCCACTTGTAGTATGTGTTCCAGGAGATTTTCCTGTCTTATGGCCCAGGCAAGGGTCTTGCTTGGTCGGTCTCCCTCCCCGTATCTCGCCGCTAGCACCGGGTCACCTAGGAATCTCTCCTCGCTGTCCATTAAAGTGTGGATTTCTCACCTTTTCGCCGACAATTGGGTCTGAAGCGAGGGGCAATTCGATTTTTCTTGAAGGAGCTCCATACTTTTAATGTCTTTCTCCATGCGGGCATTTTCCCTACGAATGCTTTTCAGAACCCCTCCCCCCCACTCTTGGGACATGCACCAGCCCCGCAAGTAGACCTTAAAAGCCTCTCATATGACAGAGGGGCTGGAAACGGATCCCATATTCTGCTGGAAAAATTCTGCAATGGCCCGGTACAAATCTTCCCAAAGTGCCCAGTCTTCCATGGCAAGGGCCCGGAACCTCCATCGGAGTTGCTTAGGAGGGGATGATGGGCTTTAAACCTCACAAGTACCGGGGAGTGGACCGACAAAGTGTGAGGGAGACTCGGCGTTTCCTCCGCTACCCATGACAGATCTAGGGACAGGTAAATATAATCGATTCTAGAGGAGCTCCCATGTACACTGGAATAGTATGTGAATTCCCGAGCATTAGGGTGATGCCAACGCCAAATATCGACCAGAGAGTAGTCTGTAGCGATGGAGTGCCATTTGTGAGCTGCCCGGGTAAGTGACCTAGGGTCCGTAGTAGACCTGTCTAACGTGGCAGAAAGGGCTAAGTTAAAGTCTCCCACCCAAACCACCTCATACCCCGGAAAAGTTCATAGATGTTCCGAGCATGCCTGGAAAAACTCTGGAGAGTCGTAATTAGGACCATATGTGTTTATAAATAAAACAGACCAGGCCGCAATTTCACCAGCCACCAAAATGAACCGGCCTTCACTATCCGCCACCTGCCTGTGTAATCTGAACTCCAATGATCGGTGTATATAGATCGCCACCCGCCCCCCCGGAATGTGTCGAGTAGGAGGAGCCATACCTATGACGCCCCACCCAGCCAGAGCGGGGAGTTTGTGTTCCTTCCCCAAATGAGTCTCCTGTATGCATAAGACATTGACATGAGTATTCCGCACATAATTGGAGATAAGGTGTGTCTTTTTTGCATTGGTGAAGCCCCGAATGTTCCATGCAAGTAGGACAATCTCAGAATTAACAGTATGAGGCCCCTGTGGGGCAGTCAGGTTAAAAGTATGTTGGGAAGAATTAGAAAGACAAGACACATGTAGAGCATCCAGTGATTGATTGCGAGAGCACTGTACTGAAACATGACAGAGCGTATTAGACCAAGAAGGGGAAAACCACCCCCCACCCCAACCGCCTTAAACTGGGAGCTGCAGTATCTGAAACACCAACAGTTAGTGAACTATGGATACCCCCGACCTCCCCCAACCCACGCCAGAAACCCCAACCTACCGGCCAGCAATATAACTAACAACAATCATTCAACTTCAAACCACTTAGGTGCCACTGGGCATGGGGGTGCCTGCGGCCGTAGTGCCTCCCAATAACAAGAGGCTCATTTACCACATTAAGCTATCACATTGGAAATAAGTTTAGTAATTGGTTCCAATAACTGCAAAGCGAAGCCCCAGAGCTCGCCAAGGACCGCCCGAGCAGAGCCCAGCTGTGTGTAGTTCTCCTCCGAAGACCAGGCAGACTACGATGATTGACTAGGGGAGGCCCCCGCATTTGGAAGTTCAGAGGCAAATCGCTCCGCCGACTCCAGAGTTGTAAAGAATAATGTTTTCCCCTGGTAGACGACCGTAAGTTTGGCTGGGTACATCATAGAGTAGCGGATGCCTTTCTGCGCAAAATATTTTTCACCGCCTGGAATGGCTTTCTCAGGTTCTGAACTTGTTGACTAAAGTCTGGAAAAAGTCTAATTGTAGCAGAGCCCCACCGAACAGATTTTTTTTCAATAACAGTGCGAAGCAGGATATCCCGGTCCGGATAGTTGAATATGCGAGCGATGATGGCTCTCTCCGGTGCCCACAGGGGGGGGTGGGTGGTGGGTTTACCGCTAGGGAACGATGGGCCGGCTCCACCATAAACACGGTCGTGACCGGAGGATTGTTGATCTATCCGAATAGTTTCTCCACAAATACTTCCATATTGTCAATGTGGGTGGATTCTGCAACTCCTGTGATCCTTATGTTATTTCTTCTGGACCGACCCTCCAAGTCATCGTTCTTAGCCACCACCCTTTTTACCGTCTGTTGTAGGGATGCCACCTCTTGCTGGAGCACCACAATCTTGTCCTCCCCCTCCCCAATCCGGTGCTCTGCCTCCGCCATTCTGCCACATAGTTTTTCAATTTGTACTGCGGACACATCCACTTTGCACGTTAGAGTGTAAATTTTAGCGGCCAAATTGTCCGTGCTGCCTTTCAGCGCTAACAGTGTCTGGTTGAGCACCATGAAATCGAATTGGTATGAGCCAGTCTCTGATTCCTGTTACGAGGAGTCCGACCTGGCGTATTGATCCGTCTTCGCCTGCTTCTTCTGATTGCCCATTCCAGGGGAGGGGTGTGAACTCTGGTTGCACGTGGACAGGGCACAGGGTTATGAGATGTAGCACTGTGTCCAGATGGGCTGCAGGGGTGGGGTACAGCCAAGAGATGGGCCCCTAATACCCCAGCCGAGGACCACCCAGTAGAGGGGACCGAGAGGTAGACCTACGCAGGCCAAGCATCACTCCGTGGGTCCCCAGAGGAACAGTCCAGGATGTCAATGGTTGCTGCTGAAAACTGGTTGGAGGTAGGGTGTGTGACTTTGCCTGGTATTTCTAGCAACAGTTCCAGACTGTGGTGCCTCCAGGTCCAAACAGGGTCCCTGGCTCGCCCGCACCCACCGGGCAGATGATGCGATCAGAGAGACCCCCCACTAACCCCTCATTGCACGGACTGGGGAGTATTGCAGGATCCAGACAACCAGCATCAACGGCGCAGGCCGCCCCCCTCCCCCGCACAGGTCTCCCCCAGTCCAGCGCCGCCGTGCCAAACAGCAAACAGTATGTCCATTGCGCAGGAAGTGGAGGAAGGGCTGGGCCAAGATGTCATACAGCCATGCCACACAGGTACAGTGAGCCCCAGACCTGTCCTAGCTGCCCTCCACCCTGCAGCTGGAGCGTCCACCACGCACTCCCCCTCCCACCACCCGACTCACTGCTTGTAAGGCGTCAGGTCAGCGGGGGCGGGTGGAGAAGGAGGGGGCAACAGGTTCCGCAAGCTGATAAGGCAAAGCACCTCCAATGGCAACGGCAGCCCCAGCCCACGTGGTGTTCAGATGAGGCAAAGCTTCTCTAGAATTGCAGACCCAGCCCGGCCGTGTGTAGGAAGGGGGGCGCCGCGAGCACGGCCAGGACCGGTGAGCCACAGAGCCCGGTAGCGGGCCTGCTGCGCCGGACCCACAGCCACAGGCAGCCCGGCCTCCCTTAGGAAGGCAAGCGGGGTCCCTGCGCCGCTACCACAGATGCTGCCTGCCAGGCCGCGCCGGGGTGGACAGGAGCCGCTCAACAGGGCCGCAGATGTCGTGGGGGAGGGGGAGCTGCCCGCCAACATCAGCCGAGCAGCGGCAGCCCCAACAGACAGCCAAAACCCACGATCCCCGGTGATGATCAGCAGCGCATCCCAACGCCACCACAACTCCGATGTCTCGTCGTATGACATCCCGCCGCAGTGTGAAGCGGAACCGCAGGATTTTTACCATATATTAGAGCCTCTGCTGGAGCACTCTCAGGCTGCGGCCATCTTATGGCCCGCACAACAGCACCCCCCGGAAATGCGCCTCTTAATGGAACTAATGGGATAGCCTGGCTGGCAGGAGGGCTTTTCCTTTAAAATGTCTTCAACAAAATCCAAATCTGGCACTGCCTCCTGCGTGGCAATTTGGAAGTGCTCTGCTGCTTTCTTTAGGATGGCGTTAAGCACCATCTGGTCCTCAACAGGTGATGCCTGACTTAATGGTGGGGGGAGGGGGGGAGGCGAGTCCATGCAGAGGGTGTCAAAGTCCGGAATAGGGGTAGGGGACAGCCAAGGTGGGCTATCTACAGGCTGGTCCCCACCCCATCCCTGGGTCTGATCAGTGGGATCATCCTCCTGTAGGTATGGGTTAATAGAAACTCCTTTATCAGTAAGGTCAAAGACCTCTTCATGAAGTAATTGAGGTCCTTTGGAACTTTGCTATTGGTGTATAAGGGCTTTGTTCACAAGGCCTCTTAAACCTCTCTCAAAGGTTTGCTCCCAACAACTTTTCCAGCCTGTCCATGCAACCTTCAAACTTCTCTCTGGTCCACGATGAGGAGCCAGAGGTGTCTCTTCCTGATGATCCTCTTCCCTAGAACATCGAGATTTCTCAACAAGAAATCTAGATAAATATAGGGGACTCTCAGTGTAATCTTTCCGCCCTTCCGGGCGTTTCGGCATGCATTTCGATGCATCTTTAGATTTGTCTTTATGTTTAGCCGCAGAAACAATCTTAGCGATACTCTCGCTAATGTTCGGCATTACTGGGAGGTGTTTTCACTGTAGGCAGTTGCTTTGTGGATTTCGACGCAATCGGGGATTTATACTGCGTCAGCACGCTCTTGAGGCTTCTCTACGCTCAAGTGGCTTTTGGTGCTTGCGCCCTTACTTTCAGAATGCTCAGACGCAGGCTGCCGACATGGTTGCGGTGTGGGCTATCCATCACGCAAATCGGCGGGTGCCGTCCAAGGATCCGAAGTACCCGTTGGCACTTTGGATCACTTCGACGGAGCCGTCGAAGCAGTACTGGGGGTTGTGCTCTTTGTGCTTTTAGTAGCGGATGCGTCCCCGTCGCCGGGATATACATTACCCATAGCAGGACTGGAGTTGTGCCTAGCAGGGCCGGGGACAGACATTGTGGAGCGCGAGCGCTACGATGTAAGGTCAATGCTGTCCGAAATGGAGCCTTGGCCGTCGCTCATCTCATCACATTCGTCGGCGCGGGGCGCTACCCTCGGCCTGCGACATAACGTAGGCTGCCCACCGTTTCACTCAATGCTCCTTAATCCTTTTAGGACGTAGGAGCTTACAGGATTTATAGGACGCCTCGTCGTGATTGAGGGGAAGACCATTAATGCACTGTTGGTGCTGCTCTTCCCATGGGAATTTTCCCTTACTGGAAGGGCAAAATTTAAATGGTGCCCTGTCCATAGCTCAGGAATTCAAAAGCGATGGCAAAACCAAAGGGACAGAGGTGAGAAGGAAAGACATTCTTGAAAAGAATAGAAACACCCAGACCCCACTTACTGTATAGGCCAGCCAGAAGGCCCGGCCACGTGGTTGACAGTCGACCGAGCCCCATTGGCGGTGGTTCAGGAAACAATCGTTGAGGACGGGATAATAGGACTATGACCGCAGGTCGGGAAATATAACAAGGTTGTAATTTGGTAAGAGCTCGACATAAGGCAACCAACTAGCTGGCCGGAAAAAAAAACAATCTGAGGGACCTTGATGCGCAAAGTATGGAAAAAGGATTTTGGGTACACTAAACGTCACATTAGGGATAGTGTTCCAGGCATGCCCATGTCAACGTCCCCTTTCAATCCTCGAAAGACAAGATGCAATACTCTGCGGTTACTAATAGATGTCTGGCTATATGCACAGCATGTGATTCTAAGCAGATTAACAAGCATCAGAAATACACATACACGCACACCATTCAAATTTCTTTTTTACGAAGAGGTAAGGTTACAGCAGCAAAACCCTGAAAATCTGTGATGTATTAGCTTTATATTCCAATATTTCCCATGAACATGGTATTGCAGCTTTCAAGTACTATCTGGACTCGAAGGGCCATCAGTTACAAACAGCAAAAGTACATGTTATTGAACAAGTTGAATTTTTGTCTCTTAATATTTTAATATTTTTCTGTTTGGGAAGGACTATTTTAGACAGTTGGTACAGCTATAGGGGCTTGTATGTCCCCAACATATGTTAATCTCTTCATGAGATGGGGGGAGACAACTAGAAAATGGTCTGAGAAATATTATCTCTATAGTAATCCTGTATTACATTGGTATTGTTTTATTGACGATATGTTTATCATTTGGGACAGTTCCATGTCTCTTCTGAATGAATGTGGAATGTCTTAAAGTACTCAATTTGAAGCTCACGAATACAGTTGATGCTAAAGAAATTAATAGGTACTCACCGTAGTGACCAACGTACTCTTAGTCCATAGTCCCCTTTCCTCCATACTGTATGAGCGTCCGTCGCGAGGGACGAGAGGCGGAATCTTTTCCACCAGAAAAAAATCAACTTCCCCTTTAAATCTAAAGGCACACAGAGGGACGGCTTTGGGAGCATGTGCTCAGCCGACTCCGCCCACTGGCGCCACTCCTCAGTCTCCATTGACGCGTCAACAATATTTAACATTGCCTGATTAGAATTATTAGGGGGGAGGATGGAGGGACTACGGTGAGTAACTATTAATTACTCTTACGTCCCGTCCCCTTTCCTCCATAATGTATGGGTGATTGCAACTGAATGTAGGCCCAGGGTGGAGAGGAGCCCCTCCTTAAGAAAATGGGTTTCTTAGAACCGCCTGCCCGAATGCTGCATCTGCTCTAGAGGCAGTGTTCCAACAGTAGTGTTTACAGAAAGTCGAAGGGGTGGCCAAGGTAGCCGCCCTGCTGATGACCTGCCACAGCACATGCCGTTGGAACGAGATGGCTGTGGCCTCGGCCCTGACCGCATGGGCATGTAAGTGAGCTGCCACTGGTTTGTGCTGCCCCTCATAGGCCTCCTAGATGGCCGCAACCAACCACCTTGCTATAGAGGCCTGCTAACCAGGCCCTGACCCATCACAAGTGACAAAAAAGCTGTCTGACCTGCGGAAGTCCCTGGTCCTGTCCAGGCAGTATTTCAGCGTGCGTCTGACGTCCAGACTGTGCAAGACCCTCTGAGGCTCATCCCCGGGGTCGGTGAAGAAAGCAGACAAGACTATTTCCTCGGTGAGATGGAAGGAGGTAAACTTGGGAAGGGACGTAGGATGAGCCCGCAGGACAAACCTGTCCCTGTGAAAAGTGGTGTAGGGCTCTGACGCCACCAGAGCCTGGGTCTCGCCGTCTGTGAGCTGTGGCGAGGCCCACGAGCAGAGTTGTCTTTATGGTGACCAGCCCGATGTCCGCGGGCGCCATAGGCTTAAAAGGTCTGTGCGCCAAGGCGCCCAGCACAACATTAAGGTCCCACACCGGGTGTGGCTTCTTTATGGGCGGGTAAAGCCTGTGTAGGCCCGCCAGGTGTCACTTGACTACCGCATTGGAGGAGAGGCCCTCCTCCGAGTTCCTTTAAGCCCCTATGGTTGCCAGATATGTGGGGCATGTATCCACCTGCACGCCAGAGTGGGAAAGGTGTGCTGAAAAGGAGAGCAGGTCGTCCAAGGTGCACCCAAGAGGGTTCACCTCACTAGAGTCGGCCCAGTGACAGAATCTAGACCAATAACTCCAATATTGGCTCCTAGTAGTCTTGCTTGTAGCTCCCTGAATGCTCTCTAGGTTAGCCCGAGATAAGCTTAAGTGTTTCAGCGTGGCCTGCTCAGGAGCCATGCTGCGAGGGCTACCTTGCTAGGAGCAGGGTGGAGTATCCTGCCGCCCTGCTGGGCAAGGAGAGGAGCTGGGCCCAGTGGTAGGTGACTGGGTGGTCTGTCCAAAAGGCTGAGTAGCTCGGAACACCACGGTCTGGCCGGCCACCAGGGAGCTATCAAAAATGATGTTGCGATGCCGGGATTACTTTATCTTGCAGATAACCTTATGTACAAGGGGTGCGGACGTTGTGTCGTTCCATTGGATCTGGAATGAGTCGCCCCGGGAGCCCAAGCCCTGCCCGGAGGTGAACTGTTGGCATTTTCTGTTTTCCTGGGAGGGAAAAAGATCCACCTGGGAAGAGCCCCCACCTGAGGAAGATCTCCAGTACCAGGTTGTTCAATTGCCACTTGTAATTGTCCGCCCCCAGTCTGCTGCGCCTGTCTACTTCCAGGTTGGATTCCCCCGGAAGGTGAACAGCGATGGCGGCTGTGATCTCTGCATCCTGAGTCTTGTGCAGGGCCCGGCAAAAAGGACTGCTGCCATCAGTCCCAATGGGTGTCTGTACCACTAGGCCGAGGTCACGGGCCTGCAGAGGAAGTGAGCTGTAGCTCTCGATGGCCGCTATCTTGTACTCCAAGGAAAAGACTCAGAGCTCCTGCCCCAGATGAGGCCCCAGAAGGTCAAGCTCAGTGTGAGCTGAAGCGGAGACTTCTTGAGATTGATAGTGAACCCCAGGTAGTGGAGTGTGCACACCCATCATTGAAGGTGTGCTGCTACGGGGATGCCCCTTTGAAGTGAACATGTCTAAACTAGGTTCTTTCTTGGACAACAGCGGGAAGCATGCACCCGCTTGTTGGTCTATTTAGTGCCGCCCTGTACTGTATTCTGATTAATACAGGTTTGTGTGCATTTATTATAAGTTACTCACCGCAGTGACTAATGTACTCTTAGTCTATAGTCCCCTTTCCTCCATACTGTATGGGCGTCCCTCGCTAGATACGGGAAACAACCATTTTAACCAGAAATCATTGTCTTCCCCTTTAAATGTAGATGCGTGTGGGGGCGCGGCCTTGGGAGCATGTGACCCTCTGACTCCACTCATCGGCACGACTCCTCAGTCCCCTTTGATGCATCAACAATATTATGATTGCCGATTGTTTCGGGGTAGGACGGTTTGTCATATGGAGTAAAGGTGACTATGGACTAGGAGTAAGTTAGTCACCACGGTGAGTAACTCAATTACTCCTACGACCAGTCCCCTTTCCTCCATACTGTATGGGCGATTACAACTGAATGCAGCCCAGAGGAGAGAACTGCCCCCGAGTTGCCTGGCCAAATGCTGCTTCTGATCTGGTGCTGTAGTGGTGTTTGCAAAAAGCTGATGGGGAAGCCCAAGTCACCGCCTTGCTTATCGCCTGCCACAAGACATGTCTCTGGAAAGCCGCCGCCGTGGCCTTTACTCTAATGGCATGGGCATGCATGTTTGCTGGCAAAGGCCTGTGTTGCCCCCCTCATGACTCCTTGATGGCCATCACCATCCACCTTGCTATGGAAGCGTGGTTTTGATCCACCAAAAGTGATGAAGAACAAGGCATCCGATTTACGGAAGCTCTTTGTCCTGTCCAGATGGAATCTTCTGAGCCCCATCCTTTGGGTCCGTAAAGAATGTTGGGAGTACTCCCCTTGTTAATATGAAAGGAAGATACAATTGTAGGGAGAAAGGCAGGACGTGTCCTGAGCACCACCATGTCCTGGTGAAATGTGCTATAGGGTTCTGAAGCCACCAGAGCCTGAATCTTGCTGATCCGGCGTGCTGAAGTAAGGCTAACCAAAAGGCCAGTCTTAATAGTAACTAGCTTGATGTCGGCTGATGCCATGAGTTCAAAGGGTCGTGTGCTAGGGCGCCCAGAACCACCTTAAGGTCTCTGATCAGATATGGGCGTTTGACAGGAGCATATAATCTGGTCAGACCCACTAATGTCTTGACCACTGGAATGGCAGACAAGATGTCTGCGGAATTCTTGTAGGCCACTATGGCCGCCAGATACGTACAGTAGGTGTCTACTTCCACACCTGAGTGAGCCAGACGTGCAGAGAATAACAACATCGTCCAGTGAATCTTGTTTGTCTTGGCCCAGCGGCAGAACCTGGTACACTTGCTTCTGTACCGACTGCTGACTCCTGGTGTAGCCAGGCTGTCCTGTGACAAGTATAGATGCTTCAGGGTGACCTGTTCAGGAACGAAGCTGCCAGGGTTAACTTCTGCACAGAGGGGTGAAGGATGGTGCCCCCTGCGTAGAGAGTAAGGGGGCTGGTTCCGGTGGGAGGCGTACCAGAGGTTTGTCCGACAGCCAGAGGAGCTCCCAGAACCAAGGTCTTGACGGCCACAATGGCGCTATCAAGTTGCATCGAAGGCTCTGCGACTCCCTGACCTTGAAGATGACCTTGTGAATCAGTGGAGTCGGAGGAAAAGCTTATGCATTCATGCCGTGCCACTGGATCTGCAACGCAATCCCAGAGATCCCCTGCCTTGCCCCAGCAAGGAAGCAAAATGAGGGAACCTCCTGTTCCTTGTGGCCAATAGGTCTGAGGGTGACCCACGTGTGGCAGAACCCCCTCAGGACCTATTCGTTCAACTGCCACTCGTAGTTGTTGATCCCCAGCCTGCTGAGCCTGTCTGCCTCCAAGTTGGACTCCCCCGGCAGGTGGTCAGCTGATCAGTGAATGTTGTTCTACAGAGCCCTTTCACAAATATATTTATTTTTTACATTTATGAAGCACACAAAGCAGCCCTCGGGCATTGCGGCACTGTTACATGCAAGGCTTACTTAGTTTACAGGAGAAGGAAAGAAAGACGGCCTGTCTGAGGTTTTTGTGGTTGCAGTGAACCCAATGCCAGACAGGTAACGGTTACGTGTGAAATGTTAGAGGATGGTGAGCTCTACGGTTCAAGGGCTCCAGGAGAACCAGATACAACGAATACCTTCATGAACACAGGCATCGAAGGGGAGAGCCTAAGGGTGTAGTGTGAACTAGTTGAAGAGCCTCGTTTTGAGGGCTTTGCGGAAGGACAGGTGCAAGGTCGCATTCCTTAGGGTATTTGGGAGGGCATGCCATTGTTTTGGAGCTATGAAAGGGAAGTGTAACGCTCACCTGATTCCCGTAGAGGCGCCGGTCTTGACTGGGCGTATACCGTATCTTCAAAGGTGATGTGTAACACACGGCTGGCTCTTTGGGCTGGACCTCTGTGCACTGTATGTCTGACTCGAAGGGTAAGATGTCTGCAGATAGAAAATATGGGATTAATGAACTGGGTTATTGAATGTCTCTTCTTCCCCTTCTCTTCTCCTGTAGAACCCCAAAGGTTAACGCTCTCACCTTAGGTAAGTGAACGCCGTGCTCTCCATCTGCCTCGGGGCAGGGTGCTGTAACCAGTTTCTTCACTGGATAAGGGGAGCAGGCCTCTTGACTTCAGAGGACTGCTGTCCGTCGTTTACTGCACGAACGGTAAGTTTCGAGTAATTCTAATGTCTTTAAAAGTCTTTAGTAATGATGTCTCTTGTTTTGCAGGGTTCCGGCGATGGCGGATGACGGGCTGAAGTGAATTGAAGATGGAGCCCGTGTGATGAATAGAAGCGCCTGGAAGCACGTAAGTAAGCGCTTGTTGCCTGCTTCACGATGCGCTCTGTCTTTTTATTTTGCAGGTACAAGTTCGGAGCGGCTGCAGGGTGCCGGAATACCCACTGGGTTAGATGTGGAAAGGAGTAATGGCACGTGAGTATTAAAGTTCCCCAATGTCTTTAAACGCACCTTATTTTGTCTTTCAGATGCGGGATGCAGCGCCGAAGGCCTCCGGAGCGTGCGAAGAGTTGGTAAGCTTTTGTCTTTCAGATGCCGGAATGCAGTGCGAAGACCTCCGGAGCGCACGAAGAGTAAGTAAGCCTTTGTCTTTCAGATGCCGGAATGCAGCGCGAGGCGTTGGTGACAGCCGATGGACCAGGTAAGTGAAGCGCTGTCACTGAAGACCGTAATGCTAACCTGTTCTTTCTTGTCTTTATAGGTGTTGCTGAAGACTGGATTCAGGATGGTAAGCCTTTTTCCTTAGGCCCAGGATCAGATGCAGAAGACACGATGAGCGTTCTGCTGCAGAGGATGCAGAATAACGCAAAGCAAGATTCATCCATCGGGTGTGGTTTAAATAGCCTCCTGTAGTGCTTAGGTGTCTCCTTCCACAGCCACGCCTAGGTAAGAAAAGAGTTCCTGCTTTCCAGAAGAGTTCCAGTGTTCTGAACCTAGGGAGTGGCTCATGCCCCACCCAACAGGAAAAGTAGTTCCAAACAGAAGAGGATCAGAGGCTCAACTGGCAGGCAAGTAAGCAGCATGGTCTGCTGCAGGTAAGTCCACCCAAGCATTATGAGCTCAGCGCTTCCAGCGCTGGGACTGGGCATATTTATGAGCCTGGTGCCACTGGCGCCAGGACTGGGTCCAAAAGGTCCCAATTGGGACTGGTTGGCACTCGGAACCTGGGTTATGGATCTGCTTCCAAGGGAGTTGGGAAAACCCTGACCTTTTGGAAGCAGAGATCATGACAGGAAGCTGGTGCTGCCCGCTTTGGCCCATTTGATGGTGAGGATGTTCAGTTGGTTAGAATAGTGTGATCGTTTGGGTTTGGCAGAACTGGATCCAACTACTTTCTCTGAGAGATAAGGGGGAGCTATGAGGGAGAGGCATTTGTGGGTTATGGATAGGGTCTTGAAAATGATGCGTTCTTTGACGGGGAGCCAGTGTGCAGTGCCCATAGCATATGAGATATGGTCCCTCTTGGGAATGTTCAGGGCTGCTCAGAGCGCATTATTCTGAATAATTTGCAGTCTGCTGAGATTTTTGGCAGAGGTACCATCAATGAGAACATTGCAGTAGTCACGGTTAGCACCTATGGTGGCTCTGGCTATTGAGAGACTGAGTAGATAAGTAGGGTTTGACTGCATTGATAAATTTCCTTGTGAATGATGCCGAGGAGGCAATGGCCCCAACTTGCCGTGTCATGGAGAGAGTGGAGTCGAGGCACACCACCAGGGTATTTACTAAGGGTGAGACAGTGATTTGTGTGTTGTCTATGGTGAAGGAGCTGTACTGTTTATTAAGCTTTTTAAGGGTTTCTGTGGGGCCGACTACGAGAATTTTAGTTTTGTCACTGTAAAGGCAGAGCGCATTGGCTGCAATGCAGTCTTGGAAGGTGGAATAGGTATTGTGCAGTTTTGGCATCATTTTCGTATGAGCCAGAAAGTGGGACGAGGACCAGAGTGTTGGCATAATTAGTGTATGCTATGCCGAGAACATCCAATTTGTCTGAGAGGTTTAGTAAATATATTGTACAAGGTGGGTGACGTACAGGAGTCCTGTGGGACTCCGCATTGAATGGTGGTGGGTGCAGCGCAGGCCTGCTCGGAGAAAACCTTTATGGCTCTTCCTTCGTGATCCAGGTACTGGCTACGGGAGTGAATTGAACTGAAGTCGTGAGATGTCTCCAGAGGGTCTTATAGTCCACAAGATAAAACGCTAAAGATAGATCAAGGAGGAGGAGAAGGGCTGGCTTGCCTTCGTCCATGATTTCAGCTAATTGGTTTTTTTAGGTCCAGTAATGCAGATTAAGTTCTGTGGCCAGGGCAGAAAGCGGATTGCCTCCTTCCTAAAATTCCACTGGTTTCGATAAAGTGCTGGATTTGGGTATATGTAGCTTTGTCGATAATTTTTTGCAGAAGTGGGACTGTTGGGGTGGGTCGGTAGTTGTTGGAGGAGGGGTCCAGGGAAGGTTTTTTCAGGAGAGGGCATACCCAGAGCTCTTTAAGGCATGGTGGAACAATGCCGGAAGCAAAGAAAGCATTTATGAATGCTGTCAGGAATGGTGCTAAGGTGTCAGCGCTGTCCTTGATATTGGCAGGGTAGATATCACCTTTGCAGTTGGAGGGTTTTATGTTTTTGAAGAGGATAGACTTCGGTTTCTGAGCAGTGTCTTGTCCTGGGCGTGGGTGATTGTAGTGGGAGAGATGGGTGGATCAGTACTGGTCAGGGAATTCTGGTGGGACCAAATTTTGCCCCGAAGGGGGTCTATTTTATAAATCATAGCTGTTTGAATGCTTGAGCACCAGGATTAATCTTTAACGATGAGCTGGGGTAGCTGAATATGGAAAACATGTCTTTGGATTTTGATTTGGCATTAGTGATTATGTTGAAAGTGGTGGATTTGGCTAGGATAATGGCTTTTTTGTATTAGATAGTTTTTTTTAATTCTACCTTAGGGGAGTCTTGAGGATTAGTTTGCCACTTAGAGAGCGCGATACACTCAAGTGCGTAGTCCCTGTAGTTCTTAGGTGTACCAACAGTTGGCATGCCTAGACATTTTGGCTTTCTTTAGTTCTAGAGGAGCTATGGTGTCAACTGCGTTTTTGAGCGTGAGGAGGTAGATTTCGGCCAGAACATCAGGGTCATTGAAAAAAGGAGGTTTGAGGGTTGGACTCTCCAGATAAGTTAGGAGGTTGTCTTTGGTTAATTTACAGGCGCTCCTGGTTAGTGCCGGTTGTGAGGGAGTGGTAAGCTTAGTGGCTTTGGTGGACGTTGGGATGGAGAAATCAATGAGGTGGTGGCCGGTCCAAGGACATGGGGTGTTGGTGCTGATGGGGGCTGAAGAGCTATGGTCAGCTACCCAGTCGAGGATGCGTTCTTTATGATAGGATAGTTTATTTAAAACTCACTTAATTCCCAGAGGTTTCTAAGCGCGTACCCGGGGATTGAACCCATTTCCGTGTTGTCTTGCTTCCAAGGCGAGCACGTTACCGCTGAGCTATCCTCCCGAGACTTTTGTGCGAGTCGGGTTAATGACTCCTTGCACAAATCCCATGTTATGTAGAGCTTTGGCAAGCGATTTGGCTAGCTTGTTTTTGGAGTCATTGAAACCTAGGTCACCAAGAAAGATTGTTTTGGTGGTGGTTTTTAGGTTCTCTCCCAGTAAATGTAGTACGTTTTCCTGAGCGTCTGAAGCAGGACCTGGGGGGAGGGGGGGGTCAGTAGATAATGTGCATGGCAATTGTGGGAAAGGGAGAGTTTGTTGGCGATGGATTCCGCGTTGCCTTCCAGTGGGGAGTTTACTTGTCTGAGGGACACATTCTTTGGCTATGAGAGCTACACCACCGCCTTTCATATGTAATTGGTCCTGCCAGTTTATGGTGTAGCCTGGCGGCAGGGCTAGGCCGATAGCCGATCCCGCAGCCTCGTGAAGTCATGTTTCTGTAATGGCGAGAAGGTCTAGGTTGAGGTTGGTGAGCAAGTCACGGATCTCTGTGGCGTGGACGGGGAGCGAGCGTGCGTTGATGAGGCCACATTGGAATGGGATGGGGGAGTGCTTGGATTAGTGGCGAGTGTGCCTAGAAGTGATTTGGGTAGAGCGATTTTGAGTTGTAGGGACCGTAAGGTTGGTGGAGGGTGGTGAGTGTGACTTGGCTTTGGCGTGAGTCCAATCAATGGTTCGAATGGGCAAGGTGGGGTGTAGTTGATTTGTCATTTTGGGTGGTGTAGGGAGGTTGAGGGTGGAAGCTGGGGCGTGTTTAGAGGGAAAACCTGTGAACATAGGGGCTGTGGTACATGAGTAGTGCCAGCCTAGCAGTTGGTTTCTATGATCTGTTGGCCTTGAGCGCATTTGGTAATGCAAAGGTTTAGTGCGACATCTCAGCATAGTCTGCGGGCTAAACATTCAAGGGGGTTAGCCTTGGCATAAGGTTTGAGTGTGTGGAACTGTGGGAGTGTCGATGGACAGCTGGCAGAGGGGAGGGGACCTGGTACTTCCCTGCTTGTTGATGTAATACATGCAAGTGGAGCTGTCTGGATGCATTTGGTAGGCTGTGTTGAGTGCGGCTTTACCCATCAATTCTTGGCTAAAGGGATGCCAAATCTTGTGGCTGGGGGAATGGTCAGCACCTCGGCCAGAACCCCTGCTTCAGGATGCTCAACTTGTGGTTGCGGAATGAGGCATTCTGCTACACCCGCCAGCCTCTGTATCCTGATTGAGTATCCTGGTCCTGGTCCTCCTCCTCGTCCGTGTCGCCTGCTGTGTCCTGCAGGTTGGGAGCTGCTGGAGGCGTGCTGGGTGCGGGCAGCTGTGCCGGAGGCAGAGGCACCATGATTTGTGTGAGCACAGAAACCAAGGGCTGAACTGGAGCCGGGGTCTGGACCACGGGAGGAGCATGGGGTGGTGCCGGAGGGAGCATATGTCTGATGACCCTTCCCCTCCCCCCATGAGGATGGTGCCCATCTGCAGTGATTTAATGGGGGGGTGGGGAGAAACTTTTCAAAGAACCTATCCTTGCATGCAGGGGAAGGGCCTGGGGGGGAGGGGTGGAGTAGGAGCTGGGCCAGGTGGCTTCTGAGTTCTTGGCGGTCCTTGTTGCCTTGCGCTGGGAGCTGTGTACCGCACCCGTGAAGCTGTGGTCAGGTATGACGTGGACCAGGTCACTGGAGTGGTCCAGTCCCACCTAGACATGCATTCCCATGCTTGCTTGCCGGAGGAAGGTGGCTCTGGGCGAACTGCCATCTTGTCTGGCGGCCATCTTGTCATGCCCCGCACCACGTGCCTGATGTGTGGTGCCTGAAGGGCTGGACCCAGTCTCTGCCTGCAGGCTTAAAAGTGAAGGCTCGGACCTTGCCTGCACCTCAGGTAGAGACCTGGGAGGCATTGTGCTCTCCCGGTTGTAGAGCAAAGCCCCCTCAGGGATGCCCCAAGTTGCAGCCCCTCTTTAGTGGAACGAGGAGGATCTTTCGACCCCTCAAGCCTGTTGGCCAATAGAACCTTGGTCTCTTTGCTGGTCCTATGACCTGGAAGGTCCCTCCCGGTGATGCGCTGCCCTGGAAAGGAATCGCCCTTGCAGGGTGTGGAGGAGCACAGGGCACCCACATTGAGCCTTTTGTCTGCCATCTTGACGTAATTCTTGATGTCCTCTGGAGGTGATCTTTCGAATAGCTCCTTCCACCTGGCCAATAGATTCTTGAGAGCTCACGGGAGCAACACATCTCACGCAGAACATCTATCCCAGCCGTGGTCGGGGCCAAGGCACCGAAGGCAGAGCAGGCAGGGATTTGACGTGGGGATGGAACCCTTGCTGGCCGGGCACCTGCTGAAATCCGCCGTCATGCACCGGGGAGCAGAATTGCTAGGAGAAAAGCAGATCGAGGGAAAAGGGGAAGCTTTAAGGAAGAGCGCATGAAATTACAAGGCCGGGGGCCTAACCCAGGAGCGCTGGTGAAGCAGTCCGTTCCCATCGACACGGAAAAGAGGACTGAGGAGTGGGGCCGGTGAGCAGAGGCAGGGCGCGCATGCTCCCAGGGGTGCACCTCCGCGTGCATCTAAATGTATAGGGGGAAGACAATTTACTCGGGTGAAAAAGGTTCTGTTTCCTGTCCCTAGCAGCAAGAGATGCCCATAAAGTATGGAGGAAAGGGGATGGGACGTAGGAGTAGGGACATGGTATGAATGGTGCAATCAGAGCAGGAAGAATTTGGTGCCAGATCTACAATCAACAGTACCAGGCACATTGAGAAGTACATTGCTGGGCAACAGTCCACCCGCTGTGTACATTTACGTGATTAAAGTGTACTCCCCTCCCTCCCCCAACCCCATTGAGATAGGGCCATGTTGTGATTTTTTTCCACTTATGTGGCAGGGAGTGTGCCATCTGTAGGTTGTGCATTTCAGCAATGTTGTCATTTGCCAGCCTTATTAACAACCACCACTGGACCATCCCAAACCAATACTGCTTCAGACTATTTTCCCTTGGATCTGGAGTGGGCAGGAGCCCTCCTCCATTAACAGCTCTGCAACCAAGGACCCAGCCACGTGGGTTCGCTCGGATGGACCGCTGCGACGTGATCGCCGCGCACTGCATAATATCTTAAAGGTGAGCCGCTCACACTTCAGCTGAAGTGCAACTCACCGCCTACGATAAGTCTGCCCTGATTGCCATTGAACCTGCTTCCCCGCATGCTCCTAAGAGCAATATGCTACGAATCGGATGCCTGCCCCCAAAACGGTCGCCTCCTGCGTTGCCTAGCAACTGATCTACATATCTAGGAAGTAGATCAGCCGGTAGGCGGAAGCCGGCCCGCTAGCAGCAAAGGCCGTGGAGATAAGGCCCTATTCTGTGCCTGTTCGCGCACTGGTTGCGCTGTGGCCCTATTTACACACTCCTTGATTGGGTCCAGCATTTGCCTCGCTGCCTCACGCCTTTTGGGACACTTGGACCACCTTCATCATAGCAGCTGATGGACCACACCGGTCACGTTCAGGTTTTAATACCCAGGGGATCACCATAGGAGCAGGAGCTCCCGTATGTTGCCGGAGCAGCACTGAGCAGCCCGCTCTTACACAGCTGATTGAGGTAAGCTTGCTGGCTTTAGCCGTTTGATCTGCACTGCATGGATTATTCTTAGCGCTGCATGCGCGGTAATCCCCCACCGCCCCTATCTCATGAGCCAAATTGCAGGGAGCCTGCATTCATCTGCGACCTACCTACCTACCCACTCCCCGCGAGTGCCTTCCATACCATCAGGATCCACGAGGCCATAGCCATTCCAAGATGGCGGCCCCCATTATCCGAGCCGAAGCTGCAGTCGCCTCTTATCAATCTGCTCAGCCATAGGCTGCTACTACCTACACCTGCACCTATCGGTGACCGGAGGCGTGAGCCGGCCCACCCCCAGGAAGGCTAGTGCCTGTCCTAGCCTGTCACAGCCATGCACGGCATCCGCCATGTGCCGGAAATGCTATTCAGCTCGCCCTCAACCTGCTCTCAAGGTAAACACACCCACGCTTGACTCTCAATGACTCGCATAAGTTGCCAAACACATTGGCCCACGTGTGATTCGTTTTATCTTGCACACTTCCCAAATCTGAATGCACTACCCCATGCCAGCAATATTTCTGCATATACGATCCGCTTGTTTATCCTTCTGCCTAATTGATATTGCCCTACTAAGCTATGCACACAGAGTCGTTGCGTAATCTCAATGAATACTTATGATTGTACCCAAATCTACCTATGATTTTGTAAATCCACCGTTTGTCTGCGCATACATCCTGCTCAGTAAATACCTGTACCAGCATTGTATTACCTATGTATACTGTTACGTTACTGTTCATATAATGATTTACCCATCTGCATACTAGCCTAATGTACTCCTAGTCACGGATAGCTAGATAGCTCTCTTTGTGCTCCTTGGTCATTAGTGGCCTCGGCCACCTGTGCTAAAATCGAATTTAGCTGGCAGCATGTTGAACGTCATCACTGCTTTTATATAACTTAATTGTACTAATTCTAATTGATTTGCATACCAGCCTTTTGCATTCCTAGTTGTACCGAAACTAGGCATACCCAGTTTGCACTTGCATTTTAGCCATATTTTTGAATTTCGAATCTAGGTATTCCCTGCCTGCATATGCGCTTAGGGTCTTAATAACCACTTTGAGCTGTGCCTTATGGTCGCTAACAGACCACACTGATTGTGTTGTGCCCTCTGGTCATTAACATACCATGCATTTTAGCTCTTATTGTGATTCCTGAATATCATGCTCCACATCACTAGGTGAACCCCTGGTTACAACTAGCCACCCGCAATCTACATTGCGTCACCCTAACCAGACATCCTAGCGAAGTAAGGGAAGTAAAGGGTACCAGTCAACTATACTAACTACCATGTGCAGAAACCTGACCTCCCTGACCCTCCTAACTACAATCATGGCCTTCGCTACCTACAGCTCTAGCCCCCCCACAGACAAACTTAAGACTAAGGGCAAGACTACCCTGTATATACGAACCCAAAAGAAACAGCACAAACCATACTGTTAGATCCCCAAATATACTGACGAAATTCAAGCCACAACACCCTTAACTCCGACCCTAAATCCCACTCACTTTCACAAAAAGAAACGCCCGAGTCAAAACAAGCACACAGATAAATCTGCAAGCTATCCTTTTCCTAAGAATACCTTATCACTTACTGGATCCCTTATCAATGCCAGATCCATGGTAGCCCATGTAACTGAAATTGCTGACATACTAAACAGTAGCATTGACAACCTTGCCGTAACAGAAACCTGGCTTCACGAGGTAGCAGGACCCTCTTTGACGTTAGCCATACCTGACAATTTCCAGATCCATAGAGTAGACAGACCTAATGCTAAAGGCGGTGGCCTAGCCATCATCGCTAAAACCACTCTACCTATCAGACTTACCACCTCACCCTCCCGTGCTTCCTGCGAAGTACTCTCAGCAAAATTGCAACTTTCCAATAACCGCACGCTAACCGTTCACTTGATCTATAGGCCCCCAGGTCCCTTGGGAACCTTCGAAGATGACCTTACCACCCTCACAGCGAAAAATACCCAAAATCACTTGCAAACGCCGTTGCTGGGCAACTTTAACATCGGCTTTAATGAGCCAGACAACAAAAATGCCCTCTCTATAACAGATATCCTAAATGACCACGGCCTTACCCAAAAAGTCCTCTTCCCCCACACATGCTAAAGGCAGAACCCTTGACTGGGTTTCTGAACTTAACTGCAACATAGTAATTACTGACATCACCTCTCAACCATGGACTGACCACTAATAAATTTCACTGCCACGCTTGACCTCCTCAGCCCTAAAATTATCAAAATGATACCACCACTCCCCACCAGAAGTAAAAAAGACATTACTACAGAAAAACTCACCCCCCCTCCTCCTGCCTACTATCAATGGCCTGAAGAAGAATACTGACCCAGACACACTAGTAGACACCTTTAATAAAGCTATGTCTCATGCACTAGGTCCTATTGCACCTCGAAAACTACGCAAGGCTAAACAAGAAGCCCACCTTAATGCTTGGTTCACCCCCCAGCTTAAGGACCTCAGAAAGCAGAAACGAAAACTCCAAACTATCTGGCGTAATTCGCCTACCGACAACAAAGCTAATTTAACCCAATTCACTAAATACTACAAGTCTGAAATTATCAATACAAAAAAAAAATCTATTCAATGACAGAATTACCAACGCCAAATCTAATACCAAGGAACTTTTTGCCATCCTCCGGGAAATGGAATCTCCCATCCAACCAACTGACACGGTCCCCAAGGACAAGATATGGTGCACTAATATACAGAATGCCCTATCGAATATAATATCCACCTTCCAACTTAAAATAACTAAAAAAAAGGACGCCCTCTCTCCTACTGATCAACAAGCACCTCCAGTGACTGAACCTAATACTATCCCCCCTTTTAGCTTCAAACCCATCTCCATCATCGACACTGAAAAGGTTATCCTCTCACTGAAGCCTTCCAACTGCAAGGGCGACAGTTGCCCAGCTCAAATAATAAAGGACGCAGCCAGAGATTTAGCCCCATCCATCTCGAAGCTCATTAACTCCTCCTTCAAATCCAATACAGTGCCAGCCAACCTAAAAGAATCCTGGGTCCTCCCCCTTCTTAAAAAACAAACCCTCGATCCATCCATCCCGACCAACTATAGGCCTATCACCACTGTACCTTTCCTACTAAAAATTATCGATAGAGTAGCCAATCTCCAAATTCAAGATTACTTAGAAGCTAACCACCTACTAGGCTCGCGCCAATCCGGCTTCCGCCCTCTCCATGGCACTGAAACAGCCTTGATAGATCTTAAAACTAAAACGGAGGAATTCAAGGATAGTGGAGAAAATAGCATTGCTACTCCTACTGGACTTGTCAGCAGCTTTTGATCTGGTGGATCATGCAGTCTTATGCAACCACCTCAAGCTCGCTGCCAATTTCACAGGAGAAGCTATATCATGGGTCCAATCCTTTCTAGCCAACCGGGCCATGAGAGTGTTCTCCACTTCCACTTGTGCCGATCCCATCCAAATTACATGTGGAGTCCCACAGGGCTCCTGTGTCTCACCCACCATGTACAACATTTTCACCAAGCCATTGTTGGACAAGTTGGACAGACTGGGCGTCACCTACACAAATTACGCAGATGACACCCAGATCCTCATTCCACTTTAGGGCAACTATGGAGCGGACCTGGTTTTGGTGAATAAAATTTACATCCCAATTCAGGCATGGATGGCCACCCATGGCCTCTGCCTGAACGACGATAAAACTGAAATCCTGCTCCTCGGATCAGACCATAACCTATCCAAACTCACCCCGGACTATGCTTCATTTAACATGGACAATAATACTATTAAGGTTATTCGAGAGGTTAAAACCCTAGGTTTTTACCTCGACTCAGCTCTCACCCTCAAAAAGCAAGTTAACTCCCTCGCCTCCACAACCACTTACACGTGTAAACTCATCCGTGCTGCCAGACCCTTCCTGTCCAGTGCCAGCTGCCTCACTTTGGCCAATGCCCTTGTCATGTCCAGTCTGGACTATTGCAACGCCCTATACTCAGGTGCAAATAAGTCGGTCATTGACAAACTCCAGAGATTACAAAATAACGCTCTTAGAGCAGCTTTGAACATCCCACGCAGAGAGCATATCTCCAAACAACGGACCGAGGCCCACTGGCTAAAGATAAAAGACAGACTCCTCCTTAAAACCATTTCTCTCACATCCAAATGCCTCAACAATCAAGCACCCCCCTACTTAGCTGAAAGAATCAACTGGAGACACTAACCGATTGACGAGATCTGCCAACACCTGCTTACTTGAAATCCCTAGATTCAAACTTACCACGGCGGGTGGATCTAGCTTCCCAGTTAGAGCTGCACAATCATGGAACATACTCCCACCGGACCTTAGACGCCCTCTACCCTACACTAGATTCAGATCTAACGCTCTCAAATGGCTGCACAACAACGAAATTCACCCTCATCTTGCTGATCACATTATACATTGTTAAGACGATATTCTTCTGCGCTTACCCATCTTGATCCTATATGTACTGTTTCACCTGTATCATTTGTTGAAAGTTACCACTGTTTTGTAATAGCCTGTGTCAGGCTTTGTAACCAAGTCTCGAGTGTACTTGTACTGTTGCGCCCCGCTGGCCACGGCTTTGAGCGCATTCCCAAATAAATAAACTATTCCTGCAACCGTCTTCCATAACTTGGAAATACAACTACATTGCTGTAAACCAACACATTCCGCTGTGTCTGAGGTAGACATCTGCCAAAGGTTAACAGCGTTTGGGAAATACTTTGCTCATTTCAGGATATTGCTATTGCTTTGATTGAATCACCTTGGGTACCTAGCAATTACTGGTTCTTTGCTGGGGCCAAGTATGCTTTCTGGTGGTTGACCAGAAACTTCAATTTGTGTAAGAGTTACCACTTGTTGGGTCTAAACTACATTTTGCCCTTCGTCAGCCAGTTTAGATAGAGGTGATCCTATTTGTAGATGTGCAGCAACCACTGCCAGTTTTTAAATCCACTAGCGTTGATATCGTAAACTAGACTTCGTAAACTAGAGTATACTAGAGTACCTAAATCGTAAACTAGACTTCCTAAAACTGAACCAGTCTTAATTAAGGTTGCTAAAGATAAGTTGACACTCAAGTACCCATATTCATGTGGTGACAGTGACCTTTTGAGGGGTGTCTATCCTCCTGAACAGTACCATTTCCCTTTTATCCCTGCAGTAGGAGTTTTCTTTTTAGTTTCATTGAGCATCACATCAACTGCTTTGAAGAAAAAAAAAAACTGTTGCCAAAGTGCATCAATAAGGTTTGCCTGTGTTGCTGGTTTGTACCCAGAGACTTTTTGCCATGATTTTTGCCAGGGTACCTGGAGGCGTAATTTGGGCATTGGGAGTTCTCCAGAGTTGCGAACAAGTCAATCTCTGGGATGCCCCATTCGGCGGAAACGTTGGATACAATGTCTTCGTGTAGTCGGCATTCATACTCTAGGCAACCGGAAGTCTCCGCTGAGCACTTCTGCCATAAGATTGCGTTCCCCTGGATCGTGTTGAGACAACAGAAACCTCTTGTGTTTGAGAGCCCATTTCCAAATGTTCTGTGACAGTTTGGACAGCCCTGTAGAGTGAGTGCCCCCTTGCTTGTTCAGGTAGTACATTGCTGTGGTGCTGTATGTGAGGATCAGTACCGTTTTCCCCAGCAAATGTGTCTGAAAGGCCTGCAGTGCTTTGAATACTGGTAACAGCTCCAACAGGTTCCTGTGGTTGGATGCTACTGCTGTGGACCAAACGCTGTACGCCGTCTGTTGAAGGAGGTGGGCTCCCCACCCCGTGAGAGATGTGTCCGGCCTACGATTGGCTTCCACTGCGGGGGTGGTTAAGGTTTTTCCCTTCAAGAGGTTTTCCCCTCAACCACTGCAGAGAGAGAACGAGGAATGCCGAGAACCACTAGATCGTCCCATTGTCCGCTGGCCGGACACTACTGGGTGTTGAGCCACTCTTGCATGGGGCGCATGCGCAAAGGGTGTGAGGGACCAGGTAAATGCAGGATGCCATCATCCTTAACAGTCGCATGGCCTTGCGTACCGTCACCTCTCGACTGGCTACATACTAAGGGATCTGAAACAGCATGTTTTGAACCCTCTCGTTGGAGGGGAAGACGAGGCAGTCTTCTGGCTGAATTAGAGCCCCCAGAAACTCCTTGACTTGCAGGGGTCTAAGCTGGATTTTTTCGCGTTTATGGAGAATCCCAGACTAAGAGGTCCATTGTCTTGAGTGTTTGACAGGCATGTTCGGTAGGAGTCCCCTGTTATGAGCCAGTCATAAGGATATACTGGGATGCATTGCCTGCGCAGGTGTGCTGCTGCAACTGCAAGTACCTTTGTAAATACCCTCGGGGCTGAGGCAATGCCGAAGGGAAGGACCTTTAACTGATAGCGTTTGTCCTCTATCATGAACCTTAGGTATTTCCTGTGTGCTGGCAACATTGAAATATGAAAGTATGCATCTTTCATGTCCAATGTTGCCATGTAATCCTCCTGCGTTAGCAGAGGAATTGCCTCTTGCAATGTTACCATTCGAAATGTTTGTCGTTTGACAAATTTGTTTGCTGGGTGCAAGTCTAGCACAGTGCGCATGGTGAGATCCTTTTTGGGTACAAGGAAGTACACTGAATAAATACCCTTGTTTACCCGTAGAACGGGGATGACTTAGATGGCGCACTTTTGCTGCAGGATCTCCAGGTGTTCTGTTAGGCGCCTGAATCTTGGAGGTCTGTATGGAGGTGGCTGGCTGAACTCAATGCAATACCAACGGGTGACGGTCTTGAGCACCCACTGGTCTGTGGTAATCCCCTCCCATGCATGCAGGAATGATGTTATATGTCCCCCCCGACCGGGGACCCGGATCCGAAAGTCATTTCTGACTTGAGGCCGGGGAGCTTCTGGGGGTGGTGTTGCGACCCATTCCTTTCCCACAGCGCTGTCCTCTAGGTGGATATGGTTTTGCGGAGGCAGACCCCTGTCCTGAGGGCCAATTGTTGCCAGAGCCATAATGGTTGTGTGGGGAACGAGAATAGGATTGCCCACGAAAGGTCGGGCGAGAACTTCTCCCTCTCTGTTGAAAGGGTCTTTGAAAGGGTCTTTGAGTGATTTGAGTCAAAGTCTTTAATGTCTCGTGTTCCTTCTTGGCCGTTTCCAGTGCCCCATCAATGGTCTTGCCAAATAGTTTTGTCTTCCACTGGTTTGTCGATTAACGCCTGTCTCTCTAGTTTGAATCCAAAGTTTTTCAACCATGCATTGCGTTTTAAAAGGGTCCCCTGAGCCAAGGTTCTCCCTGCCGTCTCAGAAGCTTCTAAGGTGTTCTTGAGGGTGTAGTGGTTCACCTGCGTACCCTCCGATACAATTGTAAGCAGACAAGAATGCACTGGTTCAGGGACCTCCTGTAGGCTCTCCTGCAGCAGGTTCCATTGGACATCAGAAAAGCTGGCCAACAGCGTGGTGTTGGTGGCTATGCAGGTAGAATATGCTGCCGCAGTAGTGATTCTCTTTCTAAGAGCATACCAATTTTAACATTCATTGTCCGGCGGTGCCTCACCTGTGGAGAAGGACCCCTGCCCTCTTCCTGGTCGCCGTAACCACAAGAGAATCTGGGGTGGCATGACCCCTAATATAGAGGTCAGAAGGTGAGGGGCAAAAAAGTTTCAACACAAGGCTTCTCAGTCCTGGTCTGAGAGGGTGTTAATAAGGAAGGAGTGATGTGCCTCTTGATGGAATGAAGTAAAGGGAAAGCCTGGCTTCTCCTTTAATTTGTCCTCCATAAAATCTGAATCTAACACCACCTCTTGTGTTGCTATCTGGAAGTGTTCTGCTGCCCTTTTCAGAATGGCATTAAACGCCATCAGGTGATGCCCGACACAGGAGGGGAAGAGCGGGGTCCATACATATTGTATCTGGGTTATGGGTAGGAGACAGCCAAGGCAGGTCATCCACCTGCTGGTCATCCCCCCCAATCCTGGGTCTGATCAGTGGTATCCATAAAGGGATCATCCTCCTGCAAATAAGGGTCAAGAGGCTCTTCTTGATCTGTAAGGTCAAAGACCTTCTCATGAAGAGGGCAAGATGTCTTCTGAAACTTGGTCACTGCAGGATAAAGGTTGTCTTTACTAGGCCTTTTAGGGGTGAACTGCTCAGAGAAGTCCACAAATTTAGACAACCTGTCCATACACTCTTCAAATTGTTCTCTGGTCTATGGAGATGAGCCAGAGGTTGTCCAGAGGGATAAAGGGCTCCACCTGGGGATCCCCTTGTTTAGAAGGCTGAGATTTGTCAAGGAAAGTTCTAGATAAGTACTGGGGATTAGATTAGACACATCTTTGGACATGCCTTTTTGTTTACTGGCCAAAACTATCTTAGCGAGACTCTTGCAAGACTCTCGCTGATGTTCAGAGTTACCGGGAGGGGTTTGGGCTGCTTACACGGTTGCTGTTAGGGAGAATTCTCAGAAATGTGCCAATTCCTCTCTACCTTAGAGACCCCCAGCAACTTGGCTGGATTTTGAGGATTTGAATTTTTAACCTGGAGAGAGTGAGACCCTTTTTTTCCCCACTCTCTCATGTATTTTTTAATGTGTTTGGAACTCTGTTTCTTTTGGTTGTGGGGTCTGACAAACTCCATAGGCATCTTTACATTGTGTCACACAGCACAGTCAGTGCAGTGGCACAGGGAAGTCTTTCAGATTCCCCAATGTTTTAAATGCCTTCGCTTGGATAAACTACTGTTTCCAAGAGCAGTGAAGTGAAATTGGCTTTACTTACATTTGTAACTTTCTAGACCCAGCACACACTATCTTACAATAGGGTGCTGGAGGGGTTACTTAGTATCCCCTTTGTCTAGTTTCTCATTTAACATTTTTATGCTACCCTTTTCTCGATGAATGGCTGGTGGCAGTGGTTTGCTTTTAACTACTGTGGTGTGCTTCTACCGTGGGCTGCGTTCGCAGCTGCAGTAAAGCACCAAAGGGTGCCATTTTTGTCAAAATGGCCCGGTCTTTTTTCGCCGTTTCTTTGTGGAAAGGACCTTCTTGAGATTTACTCTGCGCACAAAACCAGATATGGTTCCTTTGTTCATTTTGTCTTTTGCAGGATGAGTGATGCATGCCTCTGGCTCCAGGGTGTCTGGCGGGGGCAGGAAGCGAGGGAGGTGCCCGAAACTCCCTGTGCTTAGTCTCCTAGGAGACAGGAATGCATTGCTATGTGATTGGCCGTCTGGCTGTCCCGCAAGGACAGCCACCCTGCTGGGTGACAAGACATCTAGGCTGGAATGAATAGGAGAAACCTGCATAAAAAAGGCGAGGCTTTTTGGCTTGGAAGGCAGAGTCGACCACTGGACGAAGGAATCCGAAGAACTTGGAAGAGACGCCTGCTGCAACTCCTGGACTGTTGGTTTACCCGGTGACGCCCTGCTGCTGTGCTGAAGCTTTGAATTCACCTCGAATAGAGAAGCCCTGTAAGGACAACTTCTCCGCTTGAGTTGGTGGGACCAATCAACTCCAAAGTAAGCCACCTGGACATCCTCTCAAAGCTGGTTGCATTTCCACTGCAGTTGCTGCTGGAACCGAAGAGCCAGTGAGAGGAACACCAGTTTTTGTGCGTTGCTTTTAAGTTTGCCAAGAGCTCCAGGAAGATCCTCCAGACTCCCAAGAAGCAGGACTAGCCAAGCCAAGAGTGCTGGACCCCAGATGCAAGGAAAGCCCATCTCAAGAGTCTGCAGTGGTGCCATTTGCTGAAACGTGAGGAGCTGAAACCGTAAAGTGCCACTGAATAGAATTTTGTCATTTTCTGTTCTGTCGCCAACCATCCCATTGCAGTGCAGGAGTCCAACAGACGTCCTCCCTCTCGTCCCCACGACTGAGACCAAGGAACACAGGAACTGCAGAGCTGCACAGGAACAGAAGCCAGCTGGAACTGTTTTTCTTCTAATCAAAGCTACTGTAAAGTCTAAGAGAACTTACCTCTTGTGTAACCTCACTTGTTCTCAGTGGAGACTTGTTTTGGTTGTCTGTGTGCCATCCCAAATGGGTACTTCCCGAATTAGTGAAAGTGTGTATTTTGGAGTGTATTTGAGCGTTACTATTACATTGCCCCCCTTCTGAAGAAGGCTTACTCAAACTGTTAAATTAATAATTGTTTAATCAAGAAACCTAGTGTGTAAGAGTTTATTTGAATACTTGTCACTGCAACTCCCCTACAGCTCACATTGACCCCTCTAGAGATAAGCCTGGCTGCTCAACACGCTACCAACCTGTGTAGTACCGGCTTATACTAAAGGTTGGGTTCCTATTGCCAGGAGGTCAGGGTTGTTGTAGTGCACCCAAAGGGTACAGCATACAATCTTGCCTAACAGTTGCGCTGTAGACTTTGACCCAACCAGAGCTTTATGCATCGGCGCGCTCTTAGGAGGCGTCTCGACAGTCTTGTGAGATTTAGTGCTGGAGCCCTTACTCGTAGAATGCCCGGACACATGCCACTGAATCTGTTGCAGGCATGGCTGCCGATCACGAGAATTGGCAGGTGCCGAAGAACTTGACATACCCGTTGGCGCCTTGGTCCGCTTAGGCCGATTTGCAGAGGCAGTACCGGGGGATGTGTGTTTGGACCCAAGGATATCATGGCATCCCTGTCGCCAGGGTGTACATTCCCCATAGCAGGACTATCGTCGTGCCTGGTGGGGCCGGGGACGGAGATCGTGGATCACAAGTGCTCTGATGCGAGGTCAATGGCAGCCGGATCGGAGCCATGGCCGTCGCTTAGCTCCTCATCACTTTCGGCGGTGGAGCTACCCTCGGCCTCCGACATGGTGTAGGCCGCCCACCGCTTCACTCGACGCTCCTTGAGCGTCTTAGGACATACGAGTTGGCAGTATGTACGGGACGCCACATTGTGATTGCGGAGAAGACACTTATTGCACCGACGGTGCTGGTCTTTCCAGGTGTATCTGCCCTTACAGGAAGGGCAACATTTTAATTGTGTCCTGTCCATAGCTCAGGTGTGTGAAAGATGGCAAAACCAAAAGGGCAAAGAGAGGGGAGAAGGACAGATTCTTGAAAAGAATAGAAACCCCCAGACCCCCACTCTCCCTTACTGTATAGGCAGGCCAGAAGGCCAGGCCACGTGGTCTTCAACGCCGACCTGAGCACCAGCCGTCGAAGTCTGTTCTTTGCTGTCTTCAGCAGTGGTTTAGGAAGCAATCGTCGAAGAGGGGACGATAAATGACCAAGGGTCGGGAAATAATTTTGCAATAAGTAGGAGCTCCGTATAAAGCGACCAGCTAGCCGAGTGGAAAACACAATCTGAAGGACCTTGACGCGCGATGGATTTTGGATACACTACACGTCATGTTAGGGATAGTGTTACAGGCACGCCCATGTCGACGTCCCCTTTCGATCGTCAAAAGACGAGATGCAATACTCTGGTTGCCACTAGATGTCAGACTATATGCACAGCATGTGATTCTAAGCAGATTCACAAGCATCAGAAACAAACTTATTTGACTTTGCAATTGTATTTCCAGATCACTTGGTATGTTTTTCTGCAAGACTCCCATTTCATCTCTCCTGGTTTACATATCTCTTGTAGTACAGATATCCCCTCTTAGGATCTCTTTATATCACAGTTATTGTTGCCTGTATACTCCCCTGCCAAGGCTTCTTGTATTCACACACTTAAAATTGCCTGGCATACTTTCCTGCTAGGACTTCTTATGTTGACACGGGGCTTCTACCCTTCCCCAATGTTGCATATACACTTAGCCAATCTGTCCTCTGGATACATTATCCGGTTTGGGATTTCCCCGCATGTGCATAACCTATATCCTTTTGCTTGAAAGGGTTTTGTTACTCAATCCCCTTTTTACATCAAGTTCATTTGTTCTGTTTATTTGTTCTGTTTATTTGTGCCTTAACCACTTTTACTCAGTCGACACACCCCAGGGTTCCAACTGCCGCCGGGTGGAATCAGCGGCTCTTGCTGGCATCTAATTTATCACGCGGTGAACCAGAGCAGCGTCTCAGTCTGATGCCTTCTTGCGAACGCCTCTTCTTGATTACTTAATCTCTCGCGGCTTCTACTTCATGCGTCGGTTTCTCTCTGGGCTCCGGTAAGTAAAGCACTGCTCTTTGTCACCTGCAAACAGCCAGAAGTCTCTCACTGGATCCTGGTGTTCCTTCAGAGTATCCTCCTCGCGCAGCTTCTTCCTTTGTTGGTGCGCCACCTGCCTCTATCACGCAGCTGACTTTCTTTCGGTGTATTCACCTTCACAGAGAGACCACTAAAGCACTTGTTTTCTACTGTTCGATTCCTCTTCCTTGTCCCAGTGTTTGTCATTCTGGGAAATGAATTCACTTTTGAGAATTAATTTGAAATAATTAACCATTTCCAGAAGTCTGAAATAGTAAATGAGTTCTGAATGAATGAAGAGTAAAATTGAAGCAGGTGATTTTCCCCATTGTTCATGGCGGAATGGCTGGATGCATCATAAGCCATGAGGGTGTTGGATATGAGAGGGTTATTTTCAAGTTAAAATGGGAGATACAAAATGTCCCACCCGATGAAGCCATGACATCTCCTCGGAGATGGTCTCGATGCCCCACACCCCCCGCCCCCATGTGATCCTCCCTCATACAGCTGCTCCCAGGGTCAGGATTAAGTAGTGGCTGCCATCTCCAGCCCACATGCGAGGAGGTCACTGCTGCAGAATCCGACTCCAGACTCATCACAGCTGCCATTTAAAAGAGCAAAATATATTTTTGGCACATGGAATGCTATGGATGTTCTTCCACATCTGGAGAAGCCATTGCATTGTCATACCACACACTTTGGTGTACATCCTCCAGATGGTACTCTTCCTAAAGGAACATTTAATGGCAGTATATTCCAGGAGTATAGCTCCAATTTTCAAGTTTTTAATTTCAGCAAAGTTGGGCTAGACTCAGCTTTTAGCCCCCTCACGGGGTCCTCCGGCTCATGTACTGACCGAGGCTAAACAGACTCATTGTTTTCACCATTTCTATTCTTGTATCCTCTGACTCAAAGAGGTGGTCTGATTCTACTTTAAAATCTGCACAGTGTGGGCAAAAGAGGTCTTCCTCTTCCACTACCTGTCCCGACCTGGACGTTCGGCTGTTTTGTCATTTCAAAGATGAAACTGGTTTAGGTATCAACATGTTAGGCATTTCCGCTCAGCGTAGAAACATGTTTATGCATTTTCAATATAGAAGCATTAACAAATTTTATCTTAGGAGCAGAGGACACAAGTCAAGTAATTCTCTTTTTGACACTCCGGCTACTGATTCATGTTCAATACAAAGGGTTGGAGACATGTCTGTTAAGGAGCATATGCTGTAGATATTGGATTCATGGTCTTAAGCGTCCCTTGACTGTCCCTTATAATTTAAATGCCTTTTGTACCGATGGTGGCACTCATATGGGCCAGGCGATTAGCTATGCTAAGGTAGGAGTTCTTCACTCTCGGACTGTCTTGACATGGACCTCTTTGCCCCTTTTTTATGTCCAACTGTAGACTAAAGTTCTTTGTACTAAACGTTGGGTTCCATATGCTTAAACTGTAAACTGCACACCATACAAATGTTAGTAAGCGCTGAGAAGCTCAATAGGCATCATACAGACCATATTATGCAGGTTTTGATGAACAGCCAGGGCTATAAGATGCTCCTGAATTGGAGCAAGAGGCAGATGCAGAAGGGTCAAAGGGAACAGGATATTACTCAATCTTCGGCTGCCTCTGCTAGAGTATTCAGATGTGGAAACTTTCAGCAACAGGTTATCAGCTGAGCCAACATCTCGAGTTGGGTGTTAAGGAGGTTATATGAACCTTTGTCACATTTCCTTTACCAAATGGCAACTTTGCCGAATTTCTTTCGCCGATTTTGCTGATTTTTACCACCAACAGCAGCAGCGGCTGTAATGCTTTTACATTTTAAGGTGGAAAATAGTTGGGTACTTCTAAGGACTTGATCTTGGTTGTAATACCTACCCTTCCCTCTCCTTTGGGAATCAGTCTGACTAAACCCCTGTACCATTACGCCCCAAGTAGTCTTAGTGACATACAACCTGTATTATGTATGGCTCCATTTCTTTATTGTTGAATTTATTTTCCACCTTTATGGCTGCCAGCCAACAGGCCAAAGTGGTACTCTCCATGTCCAATTTTACCCAGGCCATACCTGGGATCAAACCCACAACCTTCTTACCTGCGCTTAAGCATGGCTACCAGCATACAACCATAAGACCGACCAAGTTCTTACCCAAGTTGAATCTAAATATAAAGCTTACCAACCCAGAACCTACTAGCGGCGGAGACCCCTCTACTTGCATCGAACCAAGGGCCTAACTAATCTCCTACGAAACATGTACCAAACAAACCTTGCTCTACCACAGCCAGAAACAATAGACTCGGCTCCATATTACCCAAACGCGATGAGTTATACCTCAATTAATGATAATGTGCCAGCCATTAGGAATAACCTTAGCATTATAACTAATACTACTAACACAAATAGTGATGTACAAGCACAGGCCCATCTAAAATGAATACTCAAGCCATCAAGGGGGCTTTAACACCAGATGGAACAAGTTACTTACCTGTAACTGTTGTTCTCCAGCATGGGTCTGGCATGGATTCACATGCTCATGAATATTCCCCGTCGTCAGGCTGGGAATCCTCGGTAAAGAAAAAACCAGTATCAGTTTCGTTTCTGATCTGTCTTTCGTAGTAATAACCAATCACTGGTCTCTGCGTCATACTGACCACAGCCAATGACTGCCCTCTACCTAAGCACCGCCCCTGGCAGCCATCTTCAGATTTGGAAGCACGTGAAGTGGCAGTATGACCAAGTGAAGAGCCGCAGAGGGGTAGGCGGGAGGGTTCGCATGTGAATCCATGCCAGACCCATGCTGGAGAACAACAGTTACAGGTAAGTAACTTGTTCCTTCTCCAGCATGGGGTCTGGCATGGATTCACATGCTCATGAATAAAGAATACATAGCAGTACACACATGCACAACCACGGGAGGTGGCAAAGGCTCAACATTAAGCATCACATCAACTCAACATTAAGCATCTTACCTCCTCACCAGGCTCACCTCAGGCGAACAGGTTGCGCAGCACTGCTTGGCCGACCCTGGACTCCTCCCTGGAATCCCGGTCGACGCAGTAGAATTTCGTGAAGGTGTGAGTCGACCTCCACGTAGCAGCCCTGCATATGTCCAGCAGGGGCACACCAGATAGGAACGCCGTGGTAGCTGCGATCGCTCTGGTGGAATGGGCTCTCGGACGGCCAGGCAGCGGTCGGTTTGCCAACCGGTGACAGTACATGATACAGCCGGAGAGCCATCTGGAGATGGAAGCCTTCGAGAGAGCCTTCCCCTGATTGACAGGTCCAAAGTTCACAAAGAGTTGTGACGTCTTCCGAAAACCTTTCGTGCGGTCCACGTAGAACTTCAGCGCTCTAGCTACATCCAGCGAGTGCAAAGTCCTCTCAGCCGGCGACGAAGGCGACGGGAAGAACACAGGTAACACCAAGGGTTCGTTGAGATGAAAGTCCGACGGTACCTTGGGCATGAAGGAGGGGTGCGTCCTGAGCACTACCCTCGTGTCGTGGAAAGTCAAGTACGGGGCCTTGCAGGAAAGGGCCTGGATCTCTCCCACTCGTCGTGCGGAGGTGATGGCCACGAGAAAAGCTGTTTTCCACGATAGAAACTTCAACGGGGCCGAGTGCAGAGGCTCGAACGGAGGTCCCATGAGTTTGGTCAGCACCACGTTGAGCTCCCACGCCGGGGCCGGAGCCTTCACCGGCGGGAACGATCTGAACAGTCCCTTCATGAACTCTTTCACCAGACGATGAGACCACAAGGACGTCCGGCCCGTGGTTCTGGTGTATCGGGAGATCGCAGCAAGATGAATCTTGATGGACGCGTGTGCCAGACCAGCTTTGGCCAGCGTCAGCAGGTACGGCAGCACTTGGGGAGCCGTAATCCGTAGAGGGTTAATCTTCTGTGCGTAGCACCAGACAGAGAACCTCTTCCATTTGTGTCCGTAGCATTTAAGAGTCGAGGACGCCCTGGCCTTTGCAAGAACCTCTCTGCAATCGGCCGGTATGTCGTATCCTCCAAACTCTAGCGCTGCAGGAGCCAGGCCTGCAAGTTCAGCGACTTCGGGTCGTGGTGGAGGATGGCGCCTCCTTCCCTGGAGAGTAGATCCGCGTCCGCCGGCAGCTTGATTGGCGGGGACGCCGACAAGTCCAGAAGGTCCGGGAACCATATCTGCCTCGGCCACGCAGGTGCGACGAGGATCATCCTGCACCGTGACCTCTTGAGCTGGTTGACGAGCCGGATTAGCAGAGGCAAGGGAGGGAACGCGTAGAGGAACAGGCCCTCCCAGGGGAACGAGAAAGCATCGCCCATGCTCCTCGTCTGGGGAAACCTGCTGGCGAACCTCCGGCACTTGGTGTTCGTCGCCGTCGCGAACAGGTCGATCTGGGGTGTGCCCCACCGTCGGAAGAGGCGATCCACCAGATCCTGCCGTAGTTCCCACTCGTGGCACGAGCGCAGCTCCCTGCTGAGTGAGTCGGCGATGGTGTTTTTTATCCCTGCCAGATGAAACGGCACCAGAAGAATCCCTTGGGCGACGGCCCAATGCCACAGGTCCTGCGCCTCCTTGGACAGCGCTGGGGACCTGGTTCCGCCCTGTTTCCTGATGTAAAACATGGTGGTGGTGTTGTCGGTGAAGATCCTCACCACCTTGCCCTTGAGGGACGGAAGGAAGGACCTGAGGGCCCAAAACACTGCACGGAGCTCCAGGACGTTGATATGCAGGGACTTCTCCGTCGGGAGCCAGAGTCCCCTTGCGTGCAGATTTTCGGTGTGCGCTCCCCACCCTTCTAGGGAGGCATCCGTGGTCACAGTCACCTGGTGGGCTGGGGTCTGGAAGTCCATGCCCGCCGTCAGATGCGCGCGGGTGCCCCACCACCGTATCGCTCGTCGGAAACTCTCGTCGAGCTTGATCCTTTCCTCGAAGCTGCCCGTCGTCTGGATCCAGCGCGCATCCAGGAACTCTTGCAACGGGCGCATCCGGAGCCTGCACATGGGAATGAGGTAGATGCAGGAAGACATCATCCCGAGGAGGGACTTGATGGACCTCACCTTGGCCGCGTCGGCCACCAACATCCGTTGCACCTTGCCCAAGATGGTCCTGGTCCTCTCCTCCGACGGGGAGGCCAGAAGGGACACTGTGTCGAGCCTCGCTCCCAGAAACAGTGCGACTTGCGCGGGCACCAGGTGGGATTTGGCGTAGTTCACGGAGAATCCCAGGTCCGTGAGGAGTTGGACGGTCCTTGCCGTGTGGACCACGGCGAGCTCCCTCGTCTTGGCGCGGATGAGCCAGTCGTCCAGGTAGGGGTAGACGTGAATCCCCTCGCGGCGCAGCTGCGCCGCCACCGGTGCGAGGCACTTGGTGAAAACCCTGGGTGCCGACCGCAGTCCGAAGGGAAGGGCTTTGAACTGGTAATGACGCCCTTGGACCACGAATCTGAGGAATTTTCGGTGCCCCTTTAGGATGGGAATGTGGAAGTAGGCATCCTCCAAATCCAACGACGATAGGAAGTCTCCTTCCTCCAGCTGACCCAGGACGTGCTGGAGGGTGACCATCCGGAACTTCTGCGCCTTGATGAACTTGTTCAGGCGTCGCAGGTCCAGGATGGGGCGCCATCCTCCCGTCTTCTTCTTCACGAAGAAGTAACGCGAGTAGACTCCGGAGCCCCGAAGCCTCTTTGGGACGAGTTCGATGGCGCCCTTTCTGAG
The DNA here is from genome assembly GCF_040938575.1 of Ambystoma mexicanum. NCBI lineage: Eukaryota > Metazoa > Chordata > Amphibia > Caudata > Ambystomatidae > Ambystoma > Ambystoma mexicanum. The sequence continues at coordinate 340,323,469 of NC_090921.1, read as the reverse complement.
CATCGCCTTTACCTCCAGGAGAAGTTGAGGGACGTGAAGTTCTTTCCTGGCCACGGGGGGGACGCGCGGGCACCTTCTTTGAAACTCGAGCGCGTGGCCCCGGGCCAGGGCGTCCAGCACCCAACGGTCGGTGGAGATGGACTCCCACACGCTGACGAAGCCCGCCAGCCGGCCTCCCACCGGGGTGCTTCGGTGGGGGCCCGACCCCACGGCCGGTTCAATCCTGCTTGGACGCGGCCTTGCCGCCTTGGCCTCCTTGGCGACGACGGCGGGGGCCGCCAGACTTGCCTCGTCCTCTGTAGGCCTCTTGCGACGACGAGCGGGCCGCTTGACGGTAGGAAGCGAAACCGCCGCCGGAACCTTTGGAGGCGCCCTTGCCTCCGCCGCTCCGAAAGGGCGTCCGCCGTTGCTGCAGTACTCCAAGGGCCCGGGCCGTCTCAGTATCCGCCTTGATGGCCTGAAGGGAATCGTCCACTGTCTTCCCAAACAGGTTGTTCCCGTCGAAGGGCATGTCCAGGACCCTGGTCTGGACGTCCTGCCGAAAGTCCGTAGCCTTGAGCCATCCGCGACGTCGAAGGCAAACGCCGTTGCCCATCTGGCGGAACCCAGTGTCGGCGATGTCCGTCGCCACGGTGATGGCGTGGTCCGAGGCCACCTCACCTTCCTGCAGGATCTCAAGGGCCTCCGCCCTCTTGTCGTCCGGCAGAAAATCCAGCAGGGGAGCTATCTTGTACCAGAGTTCCCTGTCGTAGCGGGCCACGATAGCCAAGGCGTTGGCCGCTTTAATCGTCGTCGCCGCCGACGAGATGACTCTGCGTCCCATGGCATCCAATTTCTTTCCCTCGCCGTCCGGCGGGGAAGTCGACGTGGAGGCCGCACCCCCCCCCCCGCTTTCTTCCTGGCTGCCGCGGAGACGACGGAGTCCGGGGTAGGCTGCGCCCGGAGGCATAGGGGGGCCGAGTCCGGGACCCGGTACTTTTTCTCGTACCGGTCTCTTTTCGCTGGCGTCGTGGAAGGGTTCTTGAGGAGGGAAAGGCCCTCATCCCAAATGTCGTCCAACAGAGGCACTGCGAGGACCGTCTTCCTCTTGGTCTCGCGCCGTTGGTAAAGGAAGCCTTCCTTTCTCTTCTCCTCAGGGCAGAGTTGGAAAAGCTCGGATGCCCTGGCGATCATTGAGTGGAACGATCCAATCTCGTCGGGCGGAGAAGCCCTGGTGGGAGGCGCCGACGGAAAATCCTCGTCGTATGCCTCGTCGTCCGTACCCGTCGCTGCCGTGTCAGTCCCCGTATCATCCCCTCGGGTGGACGGGGAGGAGGGCTGGACGGGGCGCGACGGTTGAAAAGGAGGCGGTGGATGGATCCTTCTTTTCTTGGTAGGGGGAACACCAGAAGGTCCCGGTTCTGGATCCCCCGACGGGAGAGGTTCCTCCGTCGGTAACGGTAGTCTCGTCCTTATCTCGGAGCATAAGGACTGTATAGCCAACAAAATGGCCGCTGAGTTGTCTTGCGGCGCTGGCAGAGGGGAATCCGACGGGCGAGCAGGGGCCCCGTCGGTATCCTCGACGATGTCGTCGTCGTCACCTGCGTCGGGGCCCATTCCGACGGGCTGGTCTTGTTCCACGCCTAGGCCGTGGCTTAAGACCTCGATCAGTTCCTCTTCTGAGGTTGAGGCCGAATCTACGACGACGCCCTGCCCCCCCTTCTTCCCCACGGAGGGTTTCACGGGGGTCCTATCGATGGGCACGAAAGAAGACTCCCTCCGAGGAGGCAGGGAGATTCTGGGCCCCGAGGCCGCCACCACTGGTGCAGCCTCCACAGGCTGGGCCAGGGCCGCCGCGACCGTTTCGATAGAGGGCTTGGTCGAATGGATCAAGGCCTTCACCACCTTAGGTGCGCTCACCGCCTTATCCTTGAGGGAGGGGGCACTGCCACGCTCCTCCTCTGCCTTAGAGCTCGACCGGGGTCTCTCCAGGAGCTTCGCCGGGTGCTCGGCCTTCCTCTTACCCGACCCAGAGCGTTGGCTCGTGGTTGATGGTGCCGGGGAGGGTGCGCCCTGCCTGGCGCCCGTAGAGCCCGACCGTTCGGCGCTCCCGGTGCCAGCGGACTCGCGGTGCTTGGCCTTATGTTGGGCCCCCGTCGCCGGGGCGCCCTCAAAGGTCTTAGAAGACCGCTCAGATTTCTTCTTCTTCTCGCCAGACGGGCTCTTACCCTCCAGCCAGCGAGACGTTGATGGCGGTCCTTCATGGTCCGTTCCGACATGTTGCCGCAAAACGCACAGTCCTTCTCCACGTGCGTCTTGTCCCCATGAAGGCAGTAAAGGCAGAAAGAGTGTTCGTCCTCCTTGAAGACGTTCTGCAGCTGGCATCCAGGGCAGGCCCTGAACAGCTTTCCGGGCGTCGAGCTTCCCTTCTCCTGGGCCATCTCCGAGACCGGGCCTGAGAAGCTTCTGGAGTCCTCCGAAGTGTAGCTCGACGAAATCTTCACCCTTGAGGGGCACAGATGAATCCGACACGGGTCCCCGTTGATCGGATGTAGGATCGGTGGAGCTTGAGGCTCTTTTGACCGAAAGAATCGAAGTTTTTGTGAAAAAGCGCGAAAAAATAGCACTAACGCTCGAGAGCAATAGCACGAGGATCCCAACACATGAACGTGCGGTAAAAATCTGAAGATGGCTGCCAGGGGCGGTGCTTAGGTAGAGGGCAGTCATTGGCTGTGGTCAGTATGACGCAGAGACCAGTGATTGGTTATTACTACGAAAGACAGATCAGAAACGAAACTGATACTGGTTTTTTCTTTACCGAGGATTCCCAGCCTGACGACGGGGAATATTCATGAGCATGTGAATCCATGCCAGACCCCATGCTGGAGAACTATGGTGGCGCATGCTACTGACATAGCAGAAAACCTTGACTTCCTAAGCAATTACAGAGTCATGGTTACATTTAGCAACAGGTCCATCACTTTTACTTGCAGTACCTGATAACTACTCAATCATAAGAGCAAACAGAGCAGATGGTAGAGGAGGTGGCATTGCCATCATTGCTAAAAAAATAACTTCAGAGCAGCGTCCTCATTAACCATCACTTCCTGTGAACTACTCAAGGTGAAAATACCCATTTCCAATTCCAGTACCTTAACAGTTCACTTAATCTATAGACCACCAGGGCCCATCGGCACCTTTGAGGAAGATCTTAGGACAATATTATTTGACAACACGAAAGTCTTCTCTCAGATCCTATTGCTAGGAGATTTTAACCTAGGCTTCAATGACCCCAACGACCAGCAAGCACTAGCAGTGTCCAATGACCTCACAGAATTGGCATTCACAGAGTTACTCAGCCTACCTATGGTGAAGGCAGAATCTTAGACTGGGTAGCAGATCTCCACCGCGAAACTGCAATAACTTCCATTCCACCCCATTCTTGGACAGATCACCAACTTCTGACTTCTACTCTCCCAGCCAACGCACCTATAGCTAAGGCGAACCCAACAGCGCCTCCGCTCTTCACTCGGAACAAATGGAACACCACTGTGGACACCATTTTACCACACAATCCCCAGCCTCAATTTGCTGACTGACACTGGGGACTCAGACACTTTAGTCTACAACTCCACGATGACCAAAGCTCTAGAAATCATTTCCCCACTTAAAGTGTGCAAAGGCAAACCTAGAGCTTGATTCACTCCCCAACTTAAAGTCCTGCGGTCTGAAAAAAGGAAATTAGAAGTCTTCTGGAAACACTTCCCCCTCTGCAGAGAATTAGACTAACCTGCTGAACATTTCAACCAAATACAAAAAAAAAAAAAAAGAAATTGATATTACTCCCCAAACGTGAGTCCTACAACAATAGGATTAACAAAGCCAGTTCCAGTACCAAGGAACTCTTGGTTATCGTTAGAGAGATGGAAACCCCCATCCCCTCAACCGACACCTGCGTGAAGGACAAACTCTGGTGTACCAACATCCAGAACACCCTAACTAACAAGATCTCCACTCTCCAAGTCCATTCCACAAAACTACCTGTTACGCTCATCTGGTCTCTGCTGGGGCACGGCACGGTTGGAGCCCTCCCTTGACCTGGCTCCTCGAAATCAAACTTCCCCTTCAGAGAGTGGTTGGACCTGCGGCTTTGGAGATTGGTGTTGCCCCTGCGTGAAGAGGAGAGGCAATGAGCATGGAGTGGGGATATCGTGACTTCCCCCAGACCTTTCGTGCCAGAATACGGTGGGCAAGCACTTTCCCATAGAAGCTCACCTGTAGTTTTGTGATGTTGAGCTATCTGTCCTGCTTTTTCTAGCAAGGGCGTGTAGAATGGACCAAATTACTTCAATGGCCTGTGGGAATGTTGATCCAGACCAGCTGCGACCAATCAACGTATAAAAGTCTTAATTATGATTATAGTTCGATTAGACTGTCTGTATTCCGTCTAATAGTCATTCTTGCAATGTCTCATTCCATTTCCATAGGTACGTGGAAGTGAATCTGGATCGAAGAGAGTCCAGAAGACCTGATGGTGTTTCAACAGTGACAGGTAAATTGGTCTTTATAAGGGAACTTTAGTCTCTTGTATAATGCGGCCATGCAAAATTCATATATGAGTTCTAACCTGTTTTTTTCCTCGTAGGTGCAGGGCGACGAAGAATGGTGTCCGGGTTCTCGAAGATTCGTGGATGCAGGACGACGCCTCTGACTCTGACCGTGATGGAATGTCGATAAGAAGAGTCCGGCACAGGCTGCAAAGAGTTGCAGGTAAGAGGCGCGCTCAACGATGTAGCGGCTGGCAACAAGTAAGATGCGTGCTCAGCGATGAAGAAGCTGGTAGCAGGTAGGATGCGCGTCCAGTGATGGAGCGGCTGACAGCAGGTAAGACGCGTCCGCAGCGATGGAGTAGCTGGAGTGAAGACGCTTGCGGTGAAGTGGCGGAAGACTGCAGGTAAGAAGAGTTCTCAGGAGTATCTCCAAGACGAGGCTGTTGAAATCCAGGGAGGCACAGCGGAGAGTTATGCTGCTTGGAAGCAGAATAACGCGAATCGAGGGCACCTGGATGGGCAGGCTTTATATAGGCTGGTTCAGGCCTCTCCCATTAGCTCGACCTACAAACTGCACCTTGCCCTTCCTTGGGACTGTAGCACGTGCCTTCTAGTTCTGTTCCATGGCCTCACCCGGCCCAGCTGCACACGTCCTAGGCCTAGAGTGTGCAGATGACACTTTAAAATGAGCCTGGTGTCAAAGGCGCCAGGACTGGGTACAATGGGACCCTGGGGATGAGGAAGGACTGGCCCCTTGACTAGTGCCCATGACACCACCTCACTGCTTCAAATTCAACAAAGTTTCTATCTGAGCGGTAGAAAACAGGCCTGGCGCCATTCATTTCTAAACTAATCAATGCCTCTTTCTCTTCCTGTACTGTCCCTAGCAACTTAAGAGTCATGGGTCCTGCCCCTCCTAAAAAAAAAAAACAATCATTTAACCCCACTTCCCCTATGAACTACAGGCTGATTACAACTGTCCCATTCTTACTAAAGATACTAGACAAGGTAGCATACCTTCAGATCCTCCAGGAATACCTAGAGACCAATCACCACTTGGGGATCCGTCAATCTGGCTTTAGGCCACAACATGGCACAGACACAGCGCGGATTGACCTTAATACTCACAGACAAACTAAAAGATAAAGGGAAATCTGCAATGCTTTTACTTTTGGATTTGTCGCCGCCTTCGATTTGGTGAACCACAAGGTGCTATGTAACCATCTTGCCTGTGCAGCTCACTTTTCCCAGGACGCAGTAGCTTGGGTCCAATAATTTCTAAACAATAAGACCATGAGAGTCTTCTCCCGATAATCAGCAGTGGACCTTATCCCAATAACATGTGTAGTACCTCAAGGCTCAGGTGTTTCACCAACCATGTATAACATTTTCCCGAAGCCACTGTTTGACAGTCTTCATCATCTGGGCGTCACATACACTAATTATACAGACGACACCCAGATCCTCATACCTCTAACGGGAAACTATGATACAGACGTGTCCCGAGTGAATAAAATGTACCTAATCATCCAGGCATAGATGGCCTCCCATGGCCCCTGCCTTAATGATAAAACAGAGCTCCTGATTCTAGGATCCCCAGCTAACCTCAACAAACTTAGCAACAATTATGCTTCTTTCAACATCGACAGGAACAACATTAAAGTAGCAAAAGAGGGAAAAAAATGCTAGGCTTCTATCTAGACTCAACTCTTAACCTACATAAACAAGTTAATGCCACGGCCTCTGCTACAGCATACACCTGCAAGCAAATACGGGACTGCAAAACCTTTCTTTCCAAAGAGAGTGGTCCTATCCTGGCCAGAGCCCTCATCCTGTCAAAACTGGATTCTTGCAATGCACTATACTTAGGCGCAAGTACATGGTCAATAAACTCAAAATTCTTCAAAATAATGCACTTAGAACTGCTCCGAGTATTTCAAGGAGAGAACACATCTCAGAGACAAGGAGACAGTATAAATAGCTCTCCATCAATGAGAAAATTCAGCTTAAACCAGTGTCACCAGCCCACAAATGCCTTAATCATGCTGCCCCACAATACCCAACTGAGAAATGTGTCTTACAATCCTCCTCATGCCTTACTAGGTAGACCGATTCATCATGCTTGGTAGTGGCCAAGCACAAACTTAAAAAAGCAGCGAGGGGGTCGGGGGAGGGAAGCAGCTTCCTGGTTATGGCAGCCCAGCTTTGGATGACACTCCCAGTCGCTTTAAGATCGGACCATGCCTTCCCCTAACTTCAGGCATACCACCATGAGTTGGCTGTCATAGAAGGACCAATGATTTGCCCAGGACAGTGTTCCATTCACGGCCTACTATGCCACATTGCCTCTTTCCATTCTAACTACAGTCATTAGAAGCCAATTGTGCTAGTCTGCTTTTACTGTATTAGTCTGCAATACACCACCAACCTTGCCTCTTTTGTACTCAATTGCTTGTAACCTTTTCTATGCCAACCTTTACAATCTGTATGTAGTGTTTGCTTGTGACTGCTATGTGCCCATCTGTAATTTGTATGCTAATGCGCACAGATACCTTCGGGTTTGGCGCACTATATAAATTAATAAACACTAGTCGGAGAACAATCACTTATTCCAGCAAGGTTGCTTTGGTTGGAGAGTTGCTGGTGACAGATTCTGGGGGCACGGGACATTCACTCATCCTTATGCATAGTGCTCCTTAGTTGCAACCAACTGAAATATGCTTCCTACTTGTGGCCTTTGGAGATTTGCTCCTTGATCACTAATGTATCAAATCTGCTCTCTGGCTCTGCATTTATGTGGCTTATCGATTGCTGTTGGTTTCTTTCCTTGGCTGCATCCGTATGAGATTTGCTCCCTGCGTGCTGCCTAATGAGTTACTCCTTGATTGTTACATATGAATTAAGTTAAGTTTTCTCTTTGACTGTGCCACCACACAGATTGCACTCAGGATTGAAATACTAAGACCGCTTGATCGTTAAATTCAATCCTCAATACCCACCCAATTAAGCTTTTTGCCTTAGTAACCATGCTACTTGATTGGTCTGTAACTTAGTATGCCCTTGAGAACTGCATTAAACCTGCGCCTTCATTTTGCCGATCGATCGTCATGTTCGTTGTGGTCCACTGCTTTGCCTGCTCCTCGATTGCTGCCCAATATGTTTGCTTCAGACTTTCTCCCATTAATTTTGCTCCTTGTCAACTGGTCGCCAAGTCTGACTCTGCCTGCACATTTACAACTTCAGCATCACACGTTTTCCACTTATATCTTCCCTAGCTAAATTAGCTGTTGATTGCTAAAGTCTACTTCTAAATGCAGCATTAAGCTTGTCTGCTGCATCAATGTCTAAGACTTGATCATTGATTGCTAGCTTTCTTCTATTTATTTTTCTTGTTTATTTCGTAACGTCCGTCATAATGTTAACCAATCCCCTGCATTGGGCTTAACCGATTACAAACTTACCAAATCCACACTCTTCTATCACTGCTTTGCTCAAAGGCTGCTGGTAGGAAAGGTGCTTTTTGCAACTTTCCTCCATAGAATTCAAAGGAGTCCCCCAGCATACTGCTTTCTGTCGGGATGTTAGCTGATTTTTGGGATCGAGTACAGCCTTTTTTGCTTCACTCATTTCAAATGGCGTGCACTCGTCAGTCCCTAGGTTTACTATTAATTTTCACCACCACCACTTGATTCCAACACTACCTGTGTCCTCATCTTACTTGATCTCTCTTCTGCTTTTGACATGGTCAACCATGCCGTCCTGCTGAACCATCTGTGATAACCTGGGTATCACCGGTCAGGCCCTGGGCTTGGCTGACTTTCTTCTCTGATCGACCCTCCCAGGTCCAACATGGGTCCTTCCTCCATCTCTACTTGTGGTGTTTCCAAGGGGTCTAACCTCTCTCCCTGGCTGTTCAACCAATACCTGGCACTTCTTGCCAACTGCATTGCCGCTCTCTGCCTCAACTTTCAGTGCTATGCGGATGACTCAGGTCATTTTCAGGCTACCTTCAGCCACCTCTTCTCTCATCCGTCTGCTATCCAGATGTGGTGTGCCACCAATGAGCTCTGCCTTAATTTCAGAAAGACAGATTCTCTTCATCGGCACACCCGCTCCCTCCTTTCCAGTCACTCTCTGGCCGGCCTTCGTCTCCACACACTCCTCTCCTCACATCTCCGACATCTTCAAGAAGTCACTACCAGTTGCACCTCCTAAGATGTATTCTTCCATTCCTCTCCTTCCCCCAGAAGCTCACCATCTGAGCTCTGGTACTCTCTAGGCTGGATTACTGCAACAGCCTCTTTCTAAATCTGCCTGCTTCTACTCTCCGCCCTCTGCAACTCATCCAGAACAGGACTGCAAGACTTGTCCTTGGCCTCAAGCCCAGGTATCGTATCTCTCCAGGACTGAAATCTCTGCACTGGCTCCCAGTAGCTGCGAGGATTAAGTTCAAAATCCTCAGCATTGTCCACAAGGACTTCTGGGGTCTCAATACCTTCAACTCTCTCTTGCTAAATATGTTCCTTCTCAAGCTCTTCGCTCATCCGCCTCCAACTCCCTGAGGGTCAGTCGCTTCTCCAAGCAACAAGTTGGTGGTAGATCTTTCTTCGGCTGGGGCATCCCTCTGGAATAGCCTCCCTGAAACTTGAGCACCACCTCCGGTTCTGGAAGCACCTCCAAACCTTCCCCTCTGCTTCTGCTTTCTCTCCTCCTCTCCCCTGCTGAACCCCTGGCTGAAACCGAAACTGCACTGATCACCTAGCCACCCTATGATCTCGGGCCCAGGTCCCCACCCCCGCCAATTGCACACCTGCACTGCCTTCCCGGCAAACCCCACACTTGGGGACGGTTTTCTGTAGCCCTACAGTCCCCTACCAGCATGTCACACCTGACGTCTACACTTACCCTTGCCACCAGCTGGCCACACTCTGTTCCCTCTCCCTTGCCTCGTCGTGCCTTGAAACACTTGTGTATAGGCCGTGTAATGCCATTTCATATATCATACGATGGTCTTTACATTATATCACAAGTCATCTTATGTCTAACATCAGTTACTTTTGTGATGTACACTGAACAGGAGGTGGCAGTGACAAAATGTTTAGCTTTTTCCTTATTTTACTGTGATAATCAAGTTGAGAAACATTGCCTGAATGATGACAAAACTGAGTTACTGATCCTGTGCTCCAACTCCAACCTCAAAAAACTTTGCCCAGATTACTGCGCCTTCAACATAGACGGCAACATAAAGTGGCAGCCGATGTAAAAACATTATGTTTCTACCTCGACTCCACATTATCTCTCAAAAAACAAGTCAATTCCCTAGCGTCCTCTACAGCTTACACCTGCAAATTAATCAGGGCCTGTAGACCCTACCTTTCCAAAAATAACTGCATTACACTAGCAAATGCCTTAGTAATGTCTAAACTGGACTATTGTAATGCCCTCTATGCAGGCGTCAGCAAAACTGTCAAACAAAATGCAAATATTGCAGAACAATGCTCTTAGACTCTTAGAGCAGCGCTGGACATAACCCGCAGAGCACACATTTCTAACATCAGGAAAGACCATCACTGGTTAAAAATTAGTGACAGAGTTCTTCTCAAGACGCTATCCCTTACCCATAAAGGCCTGAACAATACTGCGCCCCCCTACATTTCTGCTAAACTAATTAGAAAATCCCCCACTCACCACACTAGAGCCTCTAACCACCTCCTTCTTGAAACGCCCAGATTCAGACTATCCAAAGCCGGTGGGGCAAGTTTCCCTGTCAGAGCTGCACGGGCCTGGAATGCACTCCCCACAGCACTGAGAGCTAACCTACCCTACACCAGATTTAGACGTAACGTGAAAATTTGGTTCTGGACCAATGAGGACCTACAACTGCGCTAGGTCCGGATTGTTTATCATACTTAACTACCTGATACTTCTGATACCCAACATCAGACCATCTCATGTAAGGGACCCGCACTGCTTGGACCGTGCAGTCATAGTCTGCACTCTCTGTATACCAGTCTTTGTAAATCAATAATATACGCACTGAACTTTCCGTATGTATATATACCTGTTTTTTTTGCAAACTCATCAATAACACATGTACTGCATTTTATCCTATGTATGTAACCTAAGCTTAAGTAGTCTTATAACTGCTGCACCCGGCTACCCCTGGGTTTTGTGCTCATTATCAAACAATAAACTAAACTATTGCCACGACTCATGGTAGCAGCCCTGCTCTTTTTGCCATCCTTCTTGTTGGACATTTCGCTTCCCCTTCATGTCAGAAAATGCTATATAATGGCACATCGTGGTAGTCTAGCCAAGTACTCCGGGTCAGTGCTTTGTGTGCTTGAGAACTGGCAGACAGTGGTCCTTGACACGGTCCGATTCCAATGCACACATCAACTGGATAGATTGTCAGGTGGAGGGTTGTTCATGATTGGACAGCATTCACCTGCAGGAATGTTAGAGGCTGCTTACACTGGTGGGCTAGCTCCCGCACCCCACTCCGGTTGAACTCAGAAGAACAGAAGCCATTTGAGATCGTCAACTAATACCCCCAAGCATCAGAAGCCATTTAAAAAAAAAAAAAAAAGCAGCAATTAATTGGAAGAATGCTGCCATGGCCAGCATTCGCAAAGCCAACGACTGCCTACTCGGCGGCACCAGCCTTCAATGTGTTAGGTCTGATCATGTTACAAGCGCGATTGGTTGGAGGTGATACTACCAAGCATCATCAAAGAACGCAGCAGCAAAAGCCCCAAAGAGTGAATTCAGCAAGGGTGACCAAAATAAGGTAGTTTTGATTTTCTTTCCGAAAGTCATCAGGTGAGTAATGTAATGGATATCTTCTACGAGAGAGGTCCTGAGTTATTCACCCATGACTGTACAAAAGTGACTTAGATCTTTGGAGAAACTAAAGCGGACTCTGATCATGGTATAGTGTGAGATCAGAGGCTTCACTGAGGAATGCCGTTTCCAGCGATTCTGAAAAAAAGAGGGGCAGAGCCAAAAAGTGTTTTTTGAGCTATGATTAAGAGCTTGAAGTCGATCCTTGAATTCCCAGGTACCTAGTGAAAGATATGTGGCTATACCCATGAGTATTAGTGAATATGCATGCAGCATTGTTTTGAATTACCTGCAGCCTCCACAAAGATTTAGTGGAGCCAGTTTACAAGGTGTTGCAGTAATCCAGGCGAGCACCGGCAAAGGTCCCGGCTATGGTTGCATGGTGTTCGAGTGTAACAATCTAATCTCTCTCATGATCATCAGTTGAAAGTGTGATGTGCTAATTGTTTATTTGGGGGTTTAGAGACAGGGAAGAGGCTAGAATTACCCCGAGGATTTTAGCTTAAATGTGGGGTTTTATTATATGTTCTGCTAAAAAATAAAGTGCTTGTAGGTGACCAATGCTTTATAGATTTTACCAGACGAAGCATCAATCCCATTTTTATCTTGGTTTAGCCCGAGCTACTTTACAACCATCCAGTTCTCAATAAGGCTGAAGATGTGCTTATACGAGACTGTATTGGGTTCTGGATCCTGGTATAGCCGAAACACCAGCTAGCTGTCATCAGCATAGTTTTGAAACACTGCACCAAGGTCAACAAGTAGGTGGTGGAGAGATTTAACATAGATGTTGAAACAGATGCAAATGCCCTGTGTAATGCCACAGTTCAGTCTCCATTTGAGAGCCATGATCATTAATTTGGATACAAGAGGTTCAGTTACATAAAGAAATCAGTAAATCCAACCTGCTGACTTTCGATTCCTGATGTAATCTTTGGCCCGTTGTAGCAGAATATGGTCAATGGTGTCATGAAGCATACGCACATCAACCTGGCCCTCCTCCAGGATCTGTAGAAGGGCATCTTTCATGTCTACCAAAGCCAACTCTGTTCCCCTACCAGGACGAAAACCAGATTGGTGACCTCTTGTTAGGAAGAAGTCTGAGGTGGTTTTGAAGCTGGGAAGTGGCTATTCGATCCACAATCTTGATGAGAAAGTGTGTATTTGTTATGGGTCAATAGCTGGTGCAACCTTCTGGGTCCAAGTAGAACTTCTTCATAAGAGGAGTAACCCCATGCCTGCTTAATAGCCTTTGGGACGTAGCCTTCCAAAGGAGACATTAAATGTATTTATTAGGGGGTGGCATAGAGCCTACACGTTCCTTCATAACCCAGGGCCACAAAGCATTTAGTTTCCTCCAAAAGAACAGTGTGCAAATCAAACGTTTAAATTCTCTGATCCTGGATTAGATTTGCTGGAGAGACGTTGGCTATAAGTCTCTGACGACCGAGGCCAAAAATGCCTGCAAAGAATTGATCTTAGAGATAACAAAATTAAAGCCAAGTTGTTGCACCAAAATGGAGATGCAGGTACAGAAACTAGGCTGGTCAGGGGATTTTTAAGGCCACTCAAAATCTTCAAAAACCTCTTTTGAATAAGCAGCTATTCTATTTGAAGGGCATGAAACTGTTTTTGCCTCCAGGATGGCATATTTATAGTAATTTCTAGCATTTTTGAATTCCAGAGTTCATAAATTCAGGATTTCTTTGCTATTTGCGTTCAGTACTTTGGAACCATTTCCGAAGCCACTCAAATCTGCCTTAAACAATTTCCCACATGCTTAACTTTAATGGTATTCTATCTGATTGGTGCAACAGAATTAATCACATCAGTAACAGCAGTGTCATAAAGACTACATCATCCACCTTGGTTTTCGTTTCTAGTCTTGCCTCTATATTCTTGAAAAAGGGATTAAGGTTTTTAGCATTTAGCGGCTACTTGTCAAGAAAGGTCATGGAGAGAGAGGCCAGTGTTGCTGGCAGAATCGGTTGAGGTTAGGCTACACAAATGATGACAGCTGCACGATCTGACCAATCAATCGGTAATGCACATTAAAATGTTGGTGTAATATTACACGTGATAATCCATTCAAATATGCGGTCCAATTTATGGGTCAGAGAAGTGTTAAGTGAAAGAAAGCCAATGTCAGTCAACTAAGAATTAGCAAGGCTTGCGAGTCACAGGCATCGTCAGTCAAATTTGAAATCCAATATTAGAGGTGAAGACAGTTTCAATACAGTAAATCACATATTGGGAAATCGACAAACCGTGCGCTTTGGCCTATATAATATACACTGAATTGGGTTTTGGATGCAAAAAGGATTAAGTCCTTGCCCACCACATAACAAATTGAACTCAAAATAAATCTGTATGTACTTGCCAGAAAATATATACAGCAAGTACCATTCAGCAACTAAAAATAAGTATCCGTGAACGTTTCTCAAGCCTGGGGAGCCAGGATCCAAGTTTACCATTGGCCAGTCACTGGCAGGAATATCACCAGATGGGTGATAAAAGCAAGCTCAGATTAACTGGACTACAAAAGGCCAAATGTGAGCAAAGAGGAGGAGACCAGAAACTGTTGCTGTGACAAATGGAGTCTACTACTTTGGGGCTAAACAAACACAAAATGAATGTGTGCCTCTAATAAATTATTATTTTAAAGTAACTAGAATAATCTATTGTTGGTTGCTACTGGGGCTTTTCTGGGTGAAATGTTGTGGAATTGCTAAATATCCAATTACAAATTGTATTGGGGCCGTTCAACTTTAAAACTGAATCCTGATCTATCCAGAGTGGATCCCGGTTTCCATCATTCCCACTCAAGCCTACTCCTCCTTTGAATGCCTTGTCTGGAGGTTCTCCCTCTCTACAATCTCTTACTCTGGTCACCAGCACAGTCCACCCTCTTCCTCTCTGAATGGGCTGACTGGGTAGCCTTTCCTCTCCACCTCCTCATAACTCCTGCTTGGGGATCTAAACATCCATCTTAACTCCCCAGATTCTTCATCACCTTTCCGCAAACTCTCCCTTTCTCACTATCCATTCTACCTTCTGGGACGACGGACTGCAGGCCACACCTTGGATGCCCTCCATCTCCACCGACAACCCTCTCTCTACCCCTCTTACTACAGCACCCTCCTGGACCAATCACTCTTCTCTCTTCCCACCTTAAGATCGCGTTTCCTCAGGAATTGGCGCACCCCATGCTGCCCCCAGTCTTCAAGGCCACCTGACCCATGAAAAGAGTGACAACGGCTGCCTTTGCCTCCTACTCTCCACCTGCTACCCCTGCGGCTTACTCACACCCTGACACAGCCCTCTCAAACTTTCATCTCGCCATTTCTAAAACTCTTGACACCCTTGCCCCTGTCATTAGGGTGCGTGTGAAGCCTCCCAAAAAGTGCAATTCCTGGTATGACTCTGATCTAGCTGCCCTCAAGCGTAAAGTGTAGAGCAGCAGAACGGAAATGGGTGGCCTCATGAGCACCCTCTGACAAACTCGCCTGTCTCGTTCAAAGCTAATCTAGACTCTGCATCCGGTCCAAGAAAAAAAAAGTGCCCATATTCAAGCACGCATCTCTGCGGCATCTAACACGGCTGAGCTTTTCAAGTCTGCAAGGAATTGGCCAACCCTTCCGTAGCCTCATCTTCCACTGTACCCTCCCAGGCCCTTTGCTCGGCAATGGCAGTGCATTTCATCAATTAAACCTTGGACATCCCTTTCCTCTCACTCCTTCAGCCGCCCATGCACAAACATCCTCTGAGCCACCTTCAGCCTCCCACACTCTTCCCCCTCTTCCTTTTCCGTCTTTTTCCCCTGTCACACCTGAGGAGTTCACTGGGCAAGTCCGGTCTATGAAAGCCTCCTCCAAACAGGTGTATCCATGCCCTTCCAAACATTCAACATTGACACTTTAGCTCCAGCCTTGGCAGACCTCTGCAACCTCTCCTTCTCCACTGGAGTTCCCCCTTCCTCTCACAAACACTCTCTGGTGCGCCCACTGCTCAAAAAACCTTCGGCCAACTCCTCTGTCCCAGCAAACTATCGCCCAATTTCTATCACTCCTTTCCTGGGTAAACTACTGGAGAAGTTGGCCATCTCTCAGCTTACGGCCCACACTGAATCGGTTGGTTATCTCCATGATCATCAGTTTGGCTTCAGAGCATCCAGAGGCACAGAAACTGCTCTCCCGAACACCTGTGAAGACCTGCTCTCAAATCTTGACACCAAATCTCCTTCTGTCCTCATTCTCCTTGACCTTTCCTCAGCATTCGACAGTAAATCATAACACCTTAATCGATCGTCTTGTGACATCCTGGGCCTCACTGATGAGGTCATGGCATGGCTTACCTCCTTTCTCTCCGACCATCCAGGTGGAACTGTGGCCTTTTCTCTTCTCCTATCTCAGTCTACTTGTGGGGTCCCCCTGGTTTTTTAATATCTACATGGCTGCCTTGGCCTAAAGGATCTCTTCCTTCACTTCCAACTTTGTATTATGAGAATGACATGCAGCTCTCCTTCAAGCTACTCTCAGCCTCTTCTTCCTCCTCGCTCATTCATCACCGTTTGTCTGCAATTCAGTCCTGGCGTGCAGCTAATGATCTTTGCCTTAATGCCAGTAAGACAGATTGTTCTCATTGGAACCCCCGCTCCAGTTTTCCCACTCACTCTGGCCGGCCTCCCATGCCCCTGCGCCCACACCCACCAGTGAGAAGAGCAAGTTACTTACCCATGGTAACGTTCTTTCGACTGAATGATCCTCCAACGTATTCCTCATCTTTGACGCGTAGTGTCCACAGCTCGGCTGCTTTGGAAATGTTTCAGCAGAGGGCACCCTGCGTCGATGTCCCTCAAAGGACTCAGTCGAGGGTGACATCATTGGATGTTATAAGTACCACGCACAGCGCCGTAGCCTCAGTTATCGTCCCCCCCGCCCCTCCTCGTGTAGCAGAAGGGGCCACAAATCGGGCCTGATCGTAGTTCAGCCTTGTTGGAACGAAAGCTGTAATAGCATGGGAAATTCTACAGAGGGGTAGGTTGGGAGGGCGATGAGGAATACGTTGGAGGAACATCCAGTCGAAAGAACATTCCCAGGGGCAAGTAACTTGTTCTTCAAATGGATTGTGTGCTCCAACGTATTCCTCATCTTTGACAGATTCCCAAAACAGTATCCGGAATAGGAGGAGAGTGAAGAATTTAGCAAGAATGGAAATTAAAGGGCAAAATAAAGGACTGCCTTACCAAACGCCATATCTTGAGCATGATAAGTATATCCAGGGAATAATGCTTAGTAAATGAGTGTAGCGAAGACCACCTTGCAGCATCACATATGTTCTTTACAGGGACACCCTTTTGCTGGGCTGTTGACGTAGCCATGCCTCTGGTTGAATGTGCATGCAAGCTTTCTGGAGGGACCTTGACCACCAAAGTATAGCACTCGGAAACGTGAGGAAACAGACAAGGTTTGTTTAGACACAGCCTGTCCTAGATTGTGCCCGGTATATCCCACAAAGAGCTGGTCATCCACTCTCACCTTGGACATTCTGGAAATATAAAAGATCAAAGCTCTCCTAGGGTCCAACCTATGAAGCCCCTCTTCTTTAATAGGATGCGGAGGACGACAGAAGGCAGATAGCACAGTTTTCCGAAATGAAAGTCTGAAACTACCTTGGGTAGAAAGGAGGGTCTGATTCAACACAACCCTGTCCTTGTGGAACACAGTAAAGGGTGGCTTGGAAGAAAGTGCCTGAAATTCGCTCACTCTTCTTGCAGATGTAAGAGCAACCAAAAGAACAATCTCAAAGTTCAACAACCGCAATGAGTGCAATGGTTCAAACGGAGCACCCATCAGAAATATTAGGAGCAAGTTAAGGTCCCAAACCGGAACCTGAAATGGTGAAGGTGGGAACACGTGTGAGCCCTTTCAGAAATAGAGTAATCAAAGAGATCTTAAAATTACAGCATTCCTCGGATGAGCGCTTAAATATTGAGAGCACTGCTTTAAAGGTCTCCACCTGAAGATCCTTGTGGGCTAAAGAAAGCAAAAAAGAACAGAACACCCAGAGTTGAACACTGAACAGGATTAACATTCCTTTCTTTCTCTGTTCCAACAGCAACAGTACAGAGACTTTGCTGCCGGCCGCCTGGCCGAAAGCAACACTTCCATCACGTCATTCAGGAGGTCCCAGTCCTTGTATCTTAACCTTTCAGAAATCAAGCGCGAAGGTTCTCTCTTTGGGCAAAACGCATCAGAGGACAGATGGACATTTCCAGAAGATCCGGGTAACACGATCTCCTGGCCAAATCCAGAGCAACTAGGATCATGAGGGACCCAAACCAACTTAACATCCTGAGAACTTGAGGAATGATGGGGACTGGAGGAAATGCGTACAGTAGCGAGAATTCCCAATCCACCACAAACACGTCTCCTAGAGCTCCTGTCGGAGGAAATTCCCTTCAGCAGAACTCCTAGCACTTATTGGTTGGCACCGGTCGCAACCCAATCCACTTTCAGGGTTCCCCAAAGGGCAAAGACCTCTTGAAGGACTTCTTGAGCTATTTCCCACACGTGGTAGAATGCGTTCTGCCTACTCAAAGCGTCCACCACCAGATGAACTGCCGCTAAGGAGATTCCTTCTGGAATTACCCAGAACCAGAGCTGCATCGCCTCTCTGCACAGTGGTAGCAATCCTACACCCACTCTTTTGTGGATGTAATGCATGGCCAGGTGTTGTCCGTCATTATCAGGACATTCTTCCCCCGTTCAGACGGCAGAAAAGCCTTCAGTGCTAGTCTGATTGTGCTCCACTCCAAAAAAATGTGCAGTCTGGACCCTGATGGAGACCAACAACCGCTGATGGTCAGATCGCTGGCATGAGCACCCCACCTTGTGAGAGAAGCATCCGTCATTACGGTCACCTCCAGCCATGGTTGCCAAAACGGTTCTCCCTTCATTAGGTTTTCCTCGCAGGACTACCACACTAGAGCCTTTGATAGCATGACAAACCTGAAGGTGATCCGACATTCTGCCTGAGAATGGTGACAATTGAGTCCCGAGTGCCCACTGAAGGGACCTTATCCTCAGACGGGCCTCTGGCACCAGAAAAATTCAGGAATGCAGGATGCCATGAGGCCGAGCAACCTCAAGAAGTCGATGGCCGAAAGACTCTGGGCAGTCTGAAACTGGTTTACCATCTGGAGAATGTTGCGAGCCCTCAGCTTTGGCAAGCACTTCCAATGATGTGCCCAAAACAGCCCCGATGTACTGGAGCCGTTGGGAAGGTGTCAAATGGGACTTCTTCAAATTGAGGAAAAAGCCCAGTCTGTGAAGGGAGGTACAGGTAACGTTGAGATGATCCAAGGCTTGTTCGGGAGAATGTGCCCTGATCAGCCAATTGTCCAGGTAGGGGTAGATTTGAATCCAACCTCTCCTAAGATGTGCTGCAACCATCAGTTTGGTGAAGACCCTCGTGCGGAGGTCAACCTGAATGGCAGGACTTGAAACTGCGAGTTGCCACGGTGAACCTCTGGTATTTCCTGCGCTCGAGATGGATCGGTACATGAAAATAAGCATCCTGAAGGTCCAATGACACCAACCAATCCTGAAGTTGGAGGGCCTGAAGGATCTGAGAAAGAGTGACCATCTTGAATTTGTCTTTCATGAGGAACTTGTTCAAGCATCTCAAATCCAAGATGGGTCTCCGCCCTCCATCCTTCTTGGGAATCAAAAGATAAGGGTAGTACCAGCCCTTGTTCCTCTCTGCTACAGGCACTACTTCTAGCAGGGTTAATATTTCCTGCAGAAGGAGCGGATATAGAACCCTCAGAGTGTACTCCTGGTGGAATGTCTTGAGGCTTCTGTAAAAAAGGAAGGCAGTACCCATGGACAATTGTTTCCAGAGCTGAAGCATCCAAAGTAATAGCTCGCCATTCTACCAGATACTACGACAGCCTGCACCCCCACCGGGGAACTGTGACCGAAGGCCTCAGAGCGATTTTGAAGCGGCAGTAGCGGAGCCTGATGGCAAACAGGCTGCTGCTTAAGCGGCTTTGGCACCTCTAGCCCATCCACTACGAGGAAACTTATGTTGGCCTCTTTGACTGGCCATTCCTCTCGCCCTTCCAAATGAGTAGTAATGAAAGGACCTACCCCTCCATTGCTGTCCGCTAGGACGAAAAGGCTGAGGCTGCCTAACAGCGGCAAGACGCATCTTTTGCCTTGCTGCCAAAAAGTTGTGCAAAGCCCGATTTTTGTAACCACGCAAATCTGCGTATTGCAGTGCTCTTAGCCATGGACATCCTGACACTGTCAGCAACACCCAACCCAGACTGAAGGGATTCACACATTGCTTCCTTGCCGTCCTTAATAGCCAGAAAGCCCTCCCTTCCGGGCATATGCTCAGCCGCCGTAGAGAAGCAATCTACAGAGTGTACGAAAACCTTGCCAAGGCATAAGAGGAGTTGGCCGCCTTTAACGCCATACTCCCAGTTGAAAATACCTTGCGTGCCCATCCATCCACACGCTTATCGTCCCAATCCGGAGGGATGGTAGGGAACGCAGCCTTCGTCGAGGTAGCCGTGGCTGCCTGGACCACCAGACTCAGCAGTGGGGTGAGATGACAGATAGCCGGGGTCGCTACTGGAGGGGCGGTATTTTGTGGTCAGAGTTCACTGCCGGATTAGTCACAGAGGTTTCCCAATTCTTTGCCACCCTGTTCTGCAGAGCCACATGAAATGGCAATATGAGATCTGTAGGAGGACCCTGATCCAAAATGTCTCCAAGATCATCCTGATCATAGTGGGTAGCAGGCCTGGACCAGCCCAAATACTCCACAACTCTAGACATAAGGAGTCGGTAAGAGGATTCGGCATGCTCACCATGGTCTGGGTCTGCCAAACTCCAGCTTCGGAGAAGTGTCAATACCACTGGCATTATGATGCAAGGTATCACAAAGATCCTGCATCCTACTCTCCTCTGAGATTAGGCATTCTGGCACATTAGGGGTCCCAAACTGGAGACCAAAAGGAGACTCACCATCAGACTGTTCGTCCTCCTTCGGCAGGGGGGTACACCGTTTCTCAGGAACCACAGCGAGAGGCTTCGAATTTGACGACTTTGACACTGCCTTTTTAGGAGGATCCCCAGTACCAGGGCTGCACCGGCAAATTTGGCACTGACTGCGCCGATGGCGTCGCAACAGCGCTGAAGGCATCAAGGGCCTGATCGGGTTGGAGCACCCCCAACAGACTGGTGTGGCGCTGACAGCATCGAGGGTTTAGACTGTTTCGGTGGAGACGAAGACTGACCTCGCATCACGTCTCGAGCGATCCTTAGCAACCTTCGTCCGGACGAGGCCTCGAAGGCTCTCGATAAGGATCACGCCATTTACCCAGGCTCGAGGGGGCGTGCGAGTATACGGCCGAGACCATTCCCGCACGGCTGCAACAGAAGGCACAGACAGGGCGTTGCCCTGCTTTTCGAAAATTCTAAGCATTTCCTCGCGGAAAGCTTCCCACTCAGCGGGCGAAGGTTTGGATGGGCAACTCACCCTCTCAGGGGTGCCGCCTGAAGGAGACCGGTGGTGCCTTCTCGACCACAACGAGGGGGACGAGTGGCGGGAACCACTCCTGGACCTTGAACGCTTTGCCTTCTTCCTCTGAGGCGAGTCACCGCTCTACTCATCGGTCGCAGGCCCAGCAGGTCGGGGCTTGGACACCTTGCCTACCTCTAGTTTCCCCTTTCGTTTCCGCAAGGCCTTTCCAGTCATCGACTGACACTTGGAGCATGTATCCGTGTCATGGCCCCCACCGAGGCTCCACAGGCAGACAATGGGAATCTGTGATGGACATCTTGGAACCGCAGTCCCGGCAATTCTTAAACCCGGACGGAGGTGGAAGACGACATATCTAAGAACTACACAGCAAATACTAGACAATACGAGGCGTGCCGAGTTTCACAAAGCAAACACGTTTGCGGAAAAAGGCTACAGGCGCCATGTGTGCTACTTATACCATCCGATGAAGTCACCTTAGACGGAGGCCTTCCAGTGACACAGGGCTCCCCTGCTGAAAAATGTCCGAAGCAGCGGAGGACACTACGTGTCAAAGATGAGGAATGCGACAATCCATTCGGAGCTAAAAATCGGGGTGGGGTCATCTGCAACTCCACTCTGTCCTTCTCCCCTCACATCTGACATATCCAAACAAATCTCACTACCAGCTGCACCTCCTCTGGGGTATCCTACCGTTTCTTACTTTCCCCCATAGATTCACTGTCTCCAGAGCTCTGGTTCTCTCCCGACTTGACTACTTTAACAGTCTTTTTCTCAATGTCCCTACGTCTACACTCGAACCTTTACAACTCATCCAGAACAGCAAGACTTATCCTAGGCCTCAAGCCCAGCAACTGCATCTCTCTGGCACTGAAATCCCTCCACTGGCTCCCAGTGGCTGCAAGGATCAAGTACAAGATCCTCTGCACAGTAAACAAGGCTTTTCTGGGGTGGGGCCCACACTACCCAGTGCACACTCTTCCCAAATACACTCCCTCTAGAGCACTCCGCTCGTCATCGTCCTACACAGAATTACATTTTTCCAAACAAACTTGGGGGTAGATCCTTATTCTCTGCGGGAGCCAACCCCTCGGGAACAGTATACCTGCCTTGCCATCACAAGCCGGATCTCCTTAAATTCTGGAAACTCCTGAAGACCTTTCTCTTCCATGCTAACCTCCGCTCTCTACCTGCTACTTCCTCCTTCTGCTCAGCTAGCTGACTGGTTGCCTGGCTCACCTCAGAAACTTACAGGTGCCAGGCACCCACACCTCCGGGCCCCATAGCACTTATTACTCTACACACTTCCCAAAGAGATTACCATCTGCACTGTTCCCGGACCTTCTGGACCAGGCACACTTATACTTTTCATCCATTCCTTCGCACTTCCTGTCTGCTGCACTCCACCTCTCTCGCCTTCCCTCCTATTATAATTTGTTTTACATTTAAGAATCAACAGGTGGCTTATGCTGCTTCATTTTTATCAGAAGCATCATTACTTCATTGCGATATTGTAATACCAGACAACCCAATTGATTTTACTGGGGCATACATGTAAATTTGCTTACATGAGATTGGTATTGACTTCAGACGTTGCGTGCGTCATACATCATGTACGTGTGACATCACTCAAATGATTTCAAAATGATGATCACAATAGGGAACACAGGGGCCAAACGTGGCAAGAGGGCCCCTAATAAAGACTCCAATTATGTCTGGTGAGCATTGTCCAATCT
This sequence comes from Ambystoma mexicanum, assembly GCF_040938575.1. Lineage (NCBI taxonomy): Eukaryota > Metazoa > Chordata > Amphibia > Caudata > Ambystomatidae > Ambystoma > Ambystoma mexicanum. The sequence continues at coordinate 340,300,806 of NC_090921.1, read as the reverse complement.
AAAGGTCCCCTTTAGTGGGTAAGATGTAATATTTTGAGGAAAGCATTAACCATATATATATTATGGATAAATAATAACCTTATTGATTCTAGATTAAGCATAGAATAAGGACAACATTCCCATCAGTGAACTATGAGAATGTTCCTACTGGTGACATACTCCCTCAGAAAATCAATTAAAAAAAAAATACAGAAATCACAATAAGTAATTTGATGATGACACCAATGGTCACTCAATTGTCCACAAATTTGGTGTTTCAGGTATAACTAGGATCTTAGTCAGCATTAAGTGATACGGGTCACACAGCGACATGACTATATTTTACATCAAGAGCTACGCCACTTCGTTTCTTCAGTTTCCAGTGGGTCATAACACCTTGCAGTAACAGTTTTGACAATAAGCGGTCCAAAATGCTCTGGATCTCTAAATGACACAGAACTTAGCAGGCATTATTTAGTTCCCAGCATTATAAAGACATATGGATTGTCTGACTAAAATAGGCAAGTTTGGTAGATGCTACGACATCTAGGTTATGCGAACTACAGGAGAGCCGCGAGATGCAGTTCCCCGGCATACACAACGGAACTCTAATGTATGACGTGGTTAGTAGGCCTAAGGGTCAGTAGGCCACCCAATGGTAATCAAGAGCCAGTTTACAGACACAATTCAAGAAGTTCAAGTTTACAGTGAAGCTCTTAAGCAGGTGCCTTCCTCCTCTGGACAGGTGGGCCCAACCAGACTGAAGGACTGCTCTGCACAAATAACATCAAAGGTTGGCGTCATTACCCAGTCTACATTTGCCCAACATCTACCAGACAGTGGACTGCCCCATTGCCTGGGCACCTTCCGGCTTCATTACTGAAAACTCTGCTGGAATCCTTACAGCTTGGCAGGAACCTCGCCAACCTGCTGCCATCTCTCAGCACAAGGAAGGGCCTGCTAGAATCCATATTTTGACCACAGTATTCTGGAGGGCAGTTCTTGGACACACTGTCTCCTGCGGGATCCTCCTTTGCTGCTGGTACCAAAATTGAGAAGTCTTCACCCTGTCCTTGGTTCCCTGCAAGGGATTGACCAGTCAGCAGAATACTCGAACACGCAGCTTGTGAGCCTTCAGCAACCAATTCTAAGATGAGCCCAGTTAGCCCCCGATTTCATACCCCAGGGAGTCGGTTTCACAACTAGTTCTCGTGGGGACAAGAAAAAACTGCTTCAGAAGGTCACCTGCAGGATGAACTTCAAAAGTATTGTATGCTGAGAAGAACAAGTTACTTACCAACGGTAACGTTCTTTCGATTGGATGTTCCTCCCACGTATTCCTCATCTTAGATAATTCCTTACCTTTAGGTTTCGCCTCAGACATTTTTTTTTCTTTCTCCAGCAGAGGGCACTCCACTCGAGGCTGTGGCGTCTATGTCCCTCGGCGGCATCCGTCGAGCATCAACGTCATCCCTCGTATAAGAGCCTCGAGCGTGCCCCATTGGCTTCAGTTCTGTTTTTTCATATAATATAGTCCATGGATCTTAATTTGTTAAAGGTATGCCTCTTTTGACCCAAGCCCTAAAAGAGTTTTGAGTGTAATTCACGTAAACTGTACTGTGGGGTTGGATGGGAGGGTCAACGAGGAATACGTGGGAGGAACATCCAATCGAAAGAACGTTACAGTTGGTAAGTAACTTGTTCTTCGAATGGATTGTGTCCTCCCACGTATTCCTCATCTTAGATAGACTCCTAAAGCAGTTTTTGTCTCGGAGGTGGGAGTACAGTATCTTTTTCTAATCATGTACAGAATGTAGTACAGATTTTGCAAACAGACCTCCTTGAGAAGAAGTCGAGTCCAATGCATAATATTTTATAAAGGTGTACATAGATGACCATGTGGCTGCTGTACAAATATCTTGCACAGGGACACCCCTTTTTAATGCTGTAGAAGTTGCCATGCCTCTAGTCGAATGAGCTCTTAGACCATCAGGTGGTTCTTTTCCTGCCAATCTATAACATTCTCTTATGGCTTAAATTATCCATCTGGATAAAGTTTCTTTTGTTACCGGAAGGCCCAGCTTATGTCCAGTGTATCCCACGAAAAGTTGATCACACTGACGAATCTTTGCAAATCTTGAGATGTAAAAACTAAGAGCTCTCCTGGGATCTAGTCTATGAAGTCTTTCCTCTTCCTTGCTTGTATGAGGAGGAGGAGGATAAAACGTAGGTAAAGTTATTTTCTGTGTCAGATGAAAATCCGAAACAATCTTTGGCAAAAAAGAAGGTTTAACCCTAAGAACTACTTTGTCCTTATAAAAGATGGTGTAAGGAGGTCCGCTCGAAAGCGCCTGCAACTCACTTACCCTGCGGGCTGATGTCAATGCTACAAGAAGTAATGTTTTCAATGTAAGGAGCCTTAGTGGGCAAGAATGTAAAGGCTCAAATGGAATATATGTGAGAAATTTTAAAACTAGATTTAGATCCCACACTGGAACCTGGAAAGGTATTGGGGGAAAAACATGTAAATCTTTTAGAAATTGAATTAAGGGTATTTTAAAGAAAGATTCTTCTTCAGAAGAGCGCTTAAAGATGGATAGTGCTGCTAAATATCCCTTTATTGTCCCAACCTGGAGCCCCAGATTGGCGGAACAGAAAAGATAAAATTGTGGGGATATTACATTGAAATGGGTCCACATTCTTTTCTCTGCACCAGCTACTGAACTTGTTCCAACGACACCGGTACAGAGACTTAGTTGATGGCCTTCTGGCCGTTAGCAAAATCTCCATCACGTCATCCGGAAGATTCCAATCCTTGTATCTCAGCCTTTCAGAAGCCATGCGTGAAGGTTGAGTGTGCTGACCTCCGGGTGGAGAACATGACCTTCCTGTCGCGAGAGAAGATCGTCTCTTCTTGGAAGACGTATTGGAGGGCAGATGGACATTTTGAGAAGGTTCGGGTACCACGTTCTGCTGGCCCAATCCGGGGCAATTAGGATCATGGTTTTCCCGAGCTTTCTCAACCTTCTGATTACTTGAGGGATCACAGGGATTGGAGGAAACGCGTACAGCAGTGGGAACTCCCATTCCACCACAAACGTGTCCCCTAGAGCTCCTCTTGGGGGAAATTCCTTTCAGCAGTACAGTTCGCACTTCCGGTTGACCCTGGTCGCGAACAGATCTACTTGAGGGGTTCCCCAAAGGGCGAAGATCTCTTGAATGACTTCCTGAGCTATCTCCCACTCGTGAGAGACTGTGCTCTGCCTGCTCAGAGCGTCCGCTGTTGTGTTTTGCTCTCCGGCTAGATGAATTGCCGATAGAGAGATCCCTTCTTGTATTGCCCAGAACCAGAGCTGCATCGCCTCTCTGCAAAACGGTAGTGACCCTACTCCTCTCTTGTTGAGGTAGTACATGGCCACTGTGTTGTCTGTCATTATCAGAACATTCTTTCCTTGTACAGAGGGCAGAAAGGCCTTCAGCGCTAGTCTGATTGCCCTGAACTCCAGAAGATTGATGTGTAGTTTGGACTCCGATGAAGACCAACGTCCGCCGATTGTCAGATCGTTGATGTGGGCTCCCCACCCTGTGAGTGAGGCGTCCGTCACTACTGTTATCTCCTGCCATGGGTGCCAAAAAGATTCTTCTCTGAGGATATGATGTCTGCAAGCCCACCATTGTAGATCATGTGCTACTTGGGTTGGGACCTGCAGTAGATCTGACATTTCCCCTGAGAATTGGGACCATTGAGTTCTGAGAGCCCATTGAAGAGATCTCATTCTCAAACTGGCTTCTGGCACTAGGAAAATGCAGGACGCCATCAGACCGAGCAACCTGAGAAAATCGAAAGCTGGAAGATGCGGGGCATTCTGAAACTTTGTCACCATCTGCAGAATGTGGTGAGCTCTCTCTTCGGGAGGCAAGGCTTTGCCCGAACGGGTATCCAGGACTGCTCCTATAAACTGGAGCTTCTGTGATGGTATCATGTTTGACTTTAAATTCAGAGAAAATCCTAGTCTGTGAAGCAAGTGACAAGTCTTGGACAGGTGATCCAGGGCTTGTTCTGGAGAACGTGCTCTGATCATCCAATCGTCCAGATAGGGGTAGACATGAATCCTCCCTCTCCTGAGACTCGCTGTCACCACCGCCATCAACTTGGTGAAAACTCTTGGGGCGGAGGTCAACCCGAATGGCAGAACTCGAAACGGATAGTGAGAATTGCCAATCGCAAACCTCAGGTACTTTCTGTGCTTGAGATGGATTGGCACATGAAAGTAAGCATCCTGGAGGTCCAATGATACCAACCAGTCCTGGAGTTGGAGAGCCTGAAAGATCTGAGAAAGTGTGACCATCTTGAATTTGTCCTTCCTTAGGAACTTGTTCAAGTTTCTCAAGTCCAAAATGGGTCTCAGTCCTCCGTCTTTCTTTGGAATAAGGAAGTATGGGGAATACCAACCCTTGTTCCTCTCCGCTACAGGTACATGTTCTATTGCACCTTTCTGTAGCAGGGTTAAAACTTCCTGCAACAGGAGCGGATCTGCATGCTTGGCAGAGTTGTATTCCGGAGGATGATTCTGAGGTTTCTTTAGAAAAGGAAGGCAGTTACCTTAGGATACTGTTTCCGGTGCCCAAGCATCTGAAGTAATGCCCCGCCATTCTTTCAGATGGTGTGAGATCCTGCCTCCCACCGGGGTCTTGTGGGTCAAAACCTCAGAGTGGTTTTGCGGCAGCTGCAGCAACGGCTGATGGTACAGATGCCGTTGCTGGGGCTGATCTAGCACCTTTTCCTCTTCCCCGAGGAAATGTTCTTTGACCTCTTTGATTGACCTGCCCTCTTCCCCTTCTAATTGAGAAATAATAGCGAAAAGGACGACCCCTCCAGGAAGATGAGCCTGTGTAGGGACGTTGCTGAGGTTGTCTTATATCGGCACTTAAAGATTTTGCTGCCGCTTTGGCAGTCTGTAGCTTCTCCAAACTTTCATCTGCCTTGCTACCGAACAACCTCGAGCCATCAAAGGGCATATTAAGAATTCTGGATTGTACATCAGGAGCAAACCCAGATTTTCTTAACCACGCACATCTGCGTAGCACTGTGCTAGTCGCCATGGACCTGCTGATGCAGTCAGCTGTGTCCAGTCCTGATTGAAGGCATTCTCCCGAAGCCTCCTTTCCATCCCTTATAATAGCTAAAAAGCCATCACGTTCTTCCCCTTCTGGGATGTATTCAGCTGCCGCCGACATACAGTCCCACAGGGTATATGTGAACCTTGCTAAGGTACAGGTTACTTTAGTAGACTTCAAAGCCATACTACCAGATGTAGATTTTCCTGGACCATGCATCCACCTTTTTATCGTCCTGTCATGATGCCTACCCCCGGAGCACCAGGCCAAGCCCAGCACCCCCGGAAGCAGGCATCATGCCCTCGGGTAAAAGCCCAGCGGCCCCTTATAGGGGCTCTTTGGACTCAGTCCTGGCGCCTTTGGCGTCAGGCTCATGTTGGACATCAGTCCTGGCGCCATAGGCGCCAGGCTCATCAAGGGAAGTGTTTTGTGCACTTACCTGATGCAGGTCATGCTGCACGCTTCAGGCCTCCCGGAGACCTGAAAGGGACTATTTTTTCATAGGGACTATTTTTTCACTCGGGCGTGGCCAGGGAAGGATACATACCTAGTTGGGGGAAGGATACATACCTGGGACTTCTTTGGAGGCTATTTAAGCCACGCCCAGACAGCAGCTCATGCTTCACGTTTTTCTGCTTCCTGCAGCTTAACGCTCACTGTGTCTGCTCCTGCTCCTGGACTCCAGCCACGCCCGCCTCGAACCTGGAAGACCTGCAAGGAAGGAAGAGAAGAGAAAGGTGAAAACCAAGGACTATTTCAAACTTCTTACCTGCATCCGGAATCTTCTCGCCAGCATCCCTGAAGAAAGACTTCCATTTAAAAGCATCGCGTTGCTCGCTGCAGAGAGGAAGAAACAAAAGGTGAGCAGAAGGAACACAGAAGGAAAGCCTGATAAACAGCCATAATACTTACCGGCTTTTCTTCCACATTTCGGGTCGGTGCCGCCCCGTTGGCAGGTACCGTACCCCGGCCCCTATGGGGAAAGGACAAGAGACATTTCTGGGGAATGATGAGGACATTTAGAGGGATCGCCCTCATCACTACTCACCTCGGCAGTTTAACCCCTCGACGCATCGCCTTCATTCTGCACCTGAAATAAAGGACAGATCACAGGTTAGAAAGACAACATAAAGGGAGCCTCACTTGAACTTTGAACTCTCATACTTGGCGCATCGCTCAGGAAAGCCAAGTGGATTTTGCCAGCGCCATTCTGAAAACCAGTGAAGTAACTGGACGAACACGCGCACCTGCACCAGAAGCAGGATGGAGAGTTCATCCTTCCAAACCATAAGGTGAGCTTAAACCGGGGTTTGGAGGAAGTTAGAGAGGGACGAAGGGGGAAGGGGGAGCTAGCACACTATTCTGCAGACTGTTAATCCCCTTTCTCATCTGCAGAAGGATATTCCTACGGGCCAGGCAAGCACAATTTGGAGGTCCTGTCCAATCGGTGTCCCGGGTCCTGCGCATCACGCTAGAAGAGGCCACAGCAATCCAGACTAGACCAGCGCCCCCGTGGGAACCAGGTGAGCGTTACACCTGCCTATCTGGAGGGACTGTAGGGTATGCCGCATTCTTTGTGGAAGTGGCTGCCTGTACTACTAAGCTTTCCGGAGATGGAGGTTTGCTGAGATATTCCGGATCAGATGTACAAGGTCTATATTTTGACAAACTTTCTATTCACTGCACCTATGGCTTCAGGATGTTCCCATGCAGAACGACCCTTCTTTGTAAAGCAATGTGAAAGGGTAAAATGGGATCTTGTTGGGGTGTTCCAGATAATATATCCGTCATGTCATCATCATCATGACTGACTGGTGAACTCCTACCCCGCCCCATAAATTCTGTAACCCTGCTCATGAGTCTTGTGTAACTCATATCCACCTGTTCTGATGGGTCTGGTTTGTCAAATTCATACTCTGGAGAAGTATCCAGGCCACTTGCTGTTTGCAAACATTCTTGCAAATCTTTAATTTTTGATTAAGGATCAATTAATTCCTCTGGAACAGATCTCGTGCCATATTTAACACCAGCAGAGGTTACTTCCTCTTGTTCTGATGATTCTCCTTCATGGATAGATGACATGGTCCTGAAAAACTCATGTCGATTCTCAGGATGAAAAATCTTTTCAGGTACTACTGTTCTTTCCTTTATTAAAGGTTTGGGCGTCAACAAAAGAGTCGAAGGCGCTGTTAGGGAGAATTCTCTGTTTAGGCTGAATTTCCCTACCTAGTGAGTCCCCCAGCAGCTTTGCTGGATTTCTGGGTTTATTTTTTCTCCCCTGCCAAGAGTGAGACTCTTTTACCCTCACTCTTGGACATGTTGAAGTGTGTTTTCTTGGTTAAACCTTGTGTTGAATGGGCTATGGGGTCTTTTACTCCATAGGGCCTCATGTTTTTTTGTGATGTGGGTTACACAGCACCCTCTGTGCCGTGACCCAGGGGTGTCCTAGGGACTCCCCAACATAGACTCCATACCCTGGGACTGACTACTGTCTCCCAGGGCATGTAAAGTCACCAAAGACTTTGCTAGTCTTGAATCCTGAACAGAACCAGTACAAACCATCATATTGTGGACGTACTGGCTGGGGCAATTCGATTGCCCCAGGGTCTGTTAGTCGAGGGGGCATGTCTCCGCCCCCCCTGATCGAGTTTTGGCTGGTGGCAGTGGAAACTACGTTTTATATTCGACCGCGAATATTTCCCTATGGATTTCCCATTGTTTTAGGCTAACACATTTAATTATTTATTTACGGTAGCCTTAAACATACCGCCGGTTTATATATTTATTATTATAACTCCGGTTGGGACTTTTTGCCAAAACTTGATTCTAAAATGGCGTTGGCGTTCGCCTCTGTAACTCTGACCCAAAGTGGAGCCCTTTGTTCCACTTTTGGCGGGCTTCTCCACAGAAGCCCTCCAAAGTGGTGCCACGCTGTCTAGGGTACTTAGGAGGGGTGGAGGGGGATTTAGGCACCCTGGACTGAGTTACCTTGGTAACTCAAGTCGCACTCCGTCCTGATTGGCCCAAGTGGTGAGCCGGCCGGCTCACCACTTAGCATGTGTGAGTGACAGCTAGGCTGGGTGAATGGGGGTTTGCTGCATAAAAGCAGGGCTTTGGGGACTGGAACTTCAGAAGTCGCCACAGGACCAAGAATCCGACGAGGGAAGAGCTGAGCCGACCTGCTTCGACGACACCACCCGGTGGAGCCCTGCTGAACCGTCTCACCACTTTTCCCGACGACCGAGGAGAACTCTTAACGGAGTGGCTCCTTCCCTTGACTGGTGGGGACAACCAGTTTTCGCCTTCTTTTCGCTTCTCGAGGTATCTCGTGGCCGCCTTGCCAGTGCCAAGCACCCCGGCAACCGGAACCCCACCACTTTTACCCCAACCACGAAAGTCGGTACAACCCTTTAACCGGAGGACTCCGCGGCTGGTTTCTTCCCGGGCAGTGCAACGACCTTCTTCTTCTGCTCTTCAGCGAGAACTTCTTCTCCCCTGACCGACGTCGAGCCTTGCTGCCACTGCCTGGAACAACTGCCACCGCTGGAGGACCCTTTCCGCTTAAGGTACCGTGTTCCGCCTGGCTTCCCTTGCCACCGACTGTACGGGGTAGATTTAGCCCCCGGCTTTCGAACCTGGGAGTGCCTGGAACACCCTGGCTAAACTTTCTAAGCCACTCTAACCTCTTTCTAACTCTTTGCAAGACTTTGAATCCCTAATAACAGTGTGATCTTGGGCACGTTTTCGCTCCGGCTACTCTAAGAGTGGGCCCTGCCTAGTGACTTTTGCTCACCTGTGACTTTGTGCTTCTTTGAGCCTATTGCAAGTGTTCTGGACCTTAGAGGGGTGTGTTTAACCCCTTTCTGTTTCTTTTTTTTTATCCCTTCCTTGAACCTACTAGAGTGTCATCTAACGTTAAGCACTCACCTCTGTTTTAATTATGTGGTGTTAACTTAGAGTTGGCTAGATAGGAGTAAGGGTGGAAACTGCTTCCATTATAACTGTGTTTGAAGTGTTTTTTCTATACTTTGCTAGAGTGTCTTCAACTTATGTGTTCTTGAAAATAAATAACTATATACTTTTGAAACCAAGCTCTGGTCAGTGTTTGCTTGTGCTATTGTGTCTGAGTACATATTGTGTATACTTTGCATACTGCCTAACTCTTCTTGAGGGAAGTCTGACTGCTCAGCCACAGCTACCAGGTAAATCTGGGTGGTGCAGACTGCTACCAAGTGGGTTTACTGCTATACCTGTGGTCTTAAATCTTTTGCAGTGTTCCCCAAGGGAACTGCACAGGTTTCTGCCTTACAGGCGCCGAAGTTTTAATCATCTCTTTCGACATTGTCGAAGGAACCTTCGACGACCTCGAAGTAATCGTCGAGGAAGTAGCGGAAATTGTCGAAGGTACCTAAGCTCGATGTAGCGTCCTTTGAGTGAGTTGTCGACTCGAGGAGCTTCGAAGTCTTCGATGGGGTATGATCTTTCGACGCCATTTTGTTTCCCCTATGCCTCCGATTTATACACCAACGCATCTGTCTTACGAGGTGATCGAGAAGAATCTCTCAATGACATTCAACGTCTTTTTATGAGCCTTTCTTGTTTTGGACCTTCCTCCGTCACCTTTTTTGTGAGCAGGAGCATGGTCTTTAGCTATTTTTGAGGGGGTCTGGGCCGCGTTCTCAAATTTTTAACATGGATACTCGAAAGGCTTCCATTTCCTTGGAGAGTCATGCTTGGATGGGCATGCGATAACCTCTTCCGAAGATGTCGAAGAGGATGAGTGAGATCAATGCCGTCTTTTCTTAGCCTTCTTAGAAGACGAAGAAGAAGATTTCCTCGATCTACTTCTCGAATGTTTTTTACTAGGAGATTTCAAAGACTCATCCGAGTCTTTCCTTTTTAAAGTGGACTTCGAAATACCCTCCCCCATCGCCAGTTTACCTCTACGCTCTTTTAGGGCTTTGTGGGTCATCGACTGGCACGAACCACACGATGGCAGTGGCCGAGGCACCATAGACAGTTCTTATGTGGATCTGTCAAAGACATTTTCTTTCCACATTTTAGGCATTTTTTAAAGCCTGTCTTCGGTGTGGAAGGGTTCGAAGATGACATCGCTTTTTCTTCACAAAGTACTGAAGCACCGTTTTACTCGAAGCAAAGCTAACGGAAAAATGGAACTGAAGCCAACGGGCGCGCTCAAGGCTCTTATATGAGGGATAACGTCGATGTTCGACGGATGCCGCCAAGGGATATCGACGGCACGGCCTCGAGTGGAGCGCCCTCTGCTGGAGAAAAAGAAACATTTTTCCAAGGCGAAACCTAAAAGGTAAGGATATATCTAAGATGAGGACTACGTGTGAGGACACAATTCATTCGAATATACTAGCTATATTAAGGCTTGTGAATGTATTTTCCTCCCCCACTATGGGCATCCGACAGCATAGGTACATCCATGTGTGTGTGTTAAATACTAAAGAGGTAGTTAACAAATGTTGATGCTACCAAACTCTTTAGGTGCGTTTTAGTGATGTTCGTGTTGTTGAACCTTACGCAAACGTTGTGTTAATAGTACATGTCTTTACTACCTTTGTGGACCACTTTTCCTTAAGACATTGTAATTGTCAATTCTACTCCTCAAAAAGCTTACCTCCTACTGAGTCAAAGCCCAACTACTCATTCCAAGGCCTCCACACCACCAGTCAGACACCACCCTTACATACCGCCAACTCCCTGCCAACCTAGCACTTCAGAATGCGCCCCCCGCCCCCTCACCAGGCTACTTTCCCAGCTCTCTTCTTCCCATCAGAACTTCAACTCTTCTGACCACCCCACTCCCTCCCCCACTCACACCCCTACACCACATTCACACCACTCTGCCCCACCCTTTGCTTCGCCAAGCTTTTTATGTGCCATACTGGCTTCATCCCCCTGCAAGCCCTTGCAGCTTACACATCTAGTTGCAGGTCCTACCCACTTGGCTGGTCACATCTTTTACCACACAGCCACCACACCCACTTGTCTGGACTAACCACCCTGTTATCGTCCACCTTTTCAGTGCACCAACCCATTCCTCCAGCAGCTCTGGGGCTACAAAATTATTCCTGCCCCAGGAAGAAAGCCAAAGTATCTCCTGACTTGGCAGATTCCCTATTCGCCTCCCTGGCCCTCTCTCTTCAATTTGCAACGCATAACCATAGCCAACTTTGATTACTGGCGTTCTGAAGCACTGTCCACTCATTCCCATCAGATCCTTCTCTAACAGACCAGGCCTCACTCCCAGATGGTTCACCTCAGCCCCCAGACTGGCATACACCATCGAGCTAAAAACGCTTACTGGTCAGATATGCAAAGCCAAAAGATCCTACTACTGGAACAGAATTACCAATGCCCCACACGAGTCAATGGAACTCTTCAAGGTGATTGCCGAATTCAACGTCCCCACCTGCACCATCCACACCCCTGCAAGCCATCCCTCCGACCCTTACCCATATGCCTCCAGCTCCCCCAAAAGACCTTAAGAACAGACACTGCTCCTCATGTGACATTTCTATAGAGCATAACTCTCCCCATCTACCATCCAGTGCCAAGGCTCACCCTCAGACCTACACCCTCACCTCCTCCCACAATCCCCCCAAACCCTATAAAATCAATTCTCAAACTCAAGGCACACTCGCCACACCTCTAGAAGACTTACCCTGGAACCACTCCTTACTGAATACCCAATTCTGAGCCCTCCCCCCCCCCCCGGCAACTCCCCCACCTTAAACCACAGAATCAGCCTCCACTACCCTACCTGACACCCACTGGAGGGAGATGCTAATCCTCACCACCCTGCATAGACTCAACCCTTGCAGCCAGATCACCATTCGATAGCAGGACCTCTACCACCATCCGATCCTTCAGCACTCTCCCACCAAGAATGCACAAGGCTGGTTTCTTCAGCAAACCCCCCCGCCCCCCCAATACCCCCGGAAACCATCTGCCTTTCCAGAGACACCTCACCTACAGACACATCGCAAACCCGGCACTGGCTCCCACCTCTTGCACACAAGCCATCCACCAGACCTCCCTACCTAGTCTCCCCCCCACCCCTCTGTTTCGGCCCAGCCCCTTCCATCAGGAAGCATCTATTCACCACCCCCCTCAGAGCACCCACCCAGAACTTAATCCCCCCAACCTCAAACGATTATACAGTCCTCTGAAGTGCATTCCCATCAATTTCAGATCTGTCGCAAAAAAGTTGTCACAACATTTACGACTTAATCTGATTTTAATGCCCAGACATCCTCTTCATCACGGAAACCTGTTCTTCCAAGACGTCGCCCGACTGCACATGAAGCCATCCCCTGGGATACAAACTTTGTATGAATAGAACATAGAATAGGGCTAGCACGGTAGGTGGCATAGCCATCATTCATAAATCACCCCTATCCCTCTCAGACTGATGAAAGCCTGCAACAGACTGCAAATCGCTCCTGGTAATTCTTTATCAGCACTAAATATCGACCACCCGGGATACAATAAAAGCTGTGCGGAGAGCCCAATTCACTCCTTAGCAGCCATCATGGTCGCCCACCTCCAACTCACAATATTAGGTGATTTCAACATCTGCTTCGATATCCCACACAACCCTATGACCCATTCTCTACTAGACAACCTGGAAACCTTGCAGCTTACACATCTAGTTGCAGGTCCTACCCACTTGGCTGGTCACATCTTTTACCACACAGCCACCACACCCACTTGTCTGGACTAACCACCCTGTTATCGTCCACCTTTTCAGTGCACCAACCCATTCCTCCAGCAGCTCTGGGGCTACAAAATTATTCCTGCCCCAGGAAGAAAGCCAAAGTATCTCCTGACTTGGCAGATTCCCTATTCGCCTCCCTGGCCCTCTCTCTTCAATTTGCAACGCATAACCATAGCCAACTTTGATTACTGGCGTTCTGAAGCACTGTCCACTCATTCCCATCAGATCCTTCTCTAACAGACCAGGCCTCACTCCCAGATGGTTCACCTCAGCCCCCAGACTGGCATACACCATCGAGCTAAAAACGCTTACTGGTCAGATATGCAAAGCCAAAAGATCCTACTACTGGAACAGAATTACCAATGCCCCACACGAGTCAATGGAACTCTTCAAGGTGATTGCCGAATTCAACGTCCCCACCTGCACCATCCACACCCAATCCCTAATGTGACTCCCTCAGACCACTTCCCACAGCATAGCCCTAGAGAGACCATACCATCTTCTCTAAACTCACATTGCTTACCCCACCCTCCCCATGACATCAGAACCACCATCCATCCTCCTGTGTTCCTCTACCTTCTTGCCTCTTTCCTACCTAGAATTCCTTAACCAATCACTCAGCTGCACCTCAGGATCTGCCAGAGACCGCTGCCCTCTGCTTTACTAAAAGGAATCCTGACAAACCTGCACCAGCAACTTCGCAAAATCCATCAACATATCTCTTACTTCCGGTACCTTTCCTGCAGAATTCCACACCTACATTAAGCCCCTGCTCAAAAAATCCTCCCTCAGACCTCTTTTCCCAACCAGTAACTCATCTCAAGCAACTGATATATAGCTAAATTAACTGACCGAGCAGCATACTCAACTATATTTCTCAGAATCCAACCAGATCCTAGACCCCGCCAAATCTGGCTTCAGCCGCCCCTCACAAGGAACTGAATCCTGCCTAGTCTCCATCTGAGATGATGGAATAAAAACACACATGACTCGGAAGGTTACGCAGCTCTAATCCTACTGACCTCTCGGCAGCATTCGACACCGTGGACGACTGCATCCTTACTGACAGACTTCACATACTCAGCATCAGGGACTCAGCCCTGAACTAGATATGCTCCTTCTCCAAATAATAAACACGACACCATTATTCTTGGCTCCCCACCCAATCGCCCATGGAGTGCCGCAGAGTGCCTCACTCGCCCCACTCTAAAGTAAAGGTGCTCCAGAACTAGCTCTCCCACTAGTACAAGCCCCCGATTTCAGAGGTGCTCCACCACCACTGCTGTGTTTCAAATCTAAAAGGTTCTAGGGGGAAATCTAGCTGAAAAGTAGAAATGTAGCCGTAAACTACTAGCGGTATAACAGTTCAAAGAGGGCAGACTTTGCAGACAGCCCAAAGAGGCCATCAAAGTGCGCATTCAGGAACCTGCCCAATTAGGAGCTTTTCCTCAACACACTCGGCAAGCCAATCAGACGAAGACTGAGCCGTACTCACCACCCCAGAACTGATGGTCCAAAGGGCACACCCTCTCTGCTCATCCCCTGGGGAAAACCATGGAGGTTGCATACCAGGATGTACTAAATGGTGATGGGCATATGGCCAGCACTTACTCTGAACACTGGCCCTATTAAGAAACTACTCTTCTGCACACAACATAGGAGTGGTAAATGTAGCACACCAGAATGCACAGCAGTGGCAAGGATATGGGCCACAGCCAATCAAAACAGAGGGGAAAGGGTAGGGTACTACCACTAACAAACCCTACTTTAAAAAAAAAAACTCAACCTACTGCATACACCTCTCAAACTCTGAGCCAAACAACTATGCCTCTACAGCACAACAAACACCACAGCAATGAAACCACACAGCTTCCCCAAACAGCAAATGGCGGCTACCAACCCAAAAACACACCTACACTTAACGAACAGTGTCAACCGAACTGAGGCTGACAACAGCACATCACAGCTCTCTTGCTCTTTCTCCTGCTCAGTCCTACTAACTTTGCCCACCCTCCCTCATTGCTTTGCAGATCCGCCAGAGCGCCAAGGGGCCACACAGGCGCTATAGAAATAAAACGGTAGCAACCCCACTGCTACAGGCTGATTGATATCTGAGAATTGTGTTAAAGATTGTGAGGCCAACTACCCAAGTAAGTTAAAATCCTGCTACTATAGCAAGAATGAGGTATGAGGTTTTGGAATTTCTAAGCACTAGACAGCTCTGAGCTATACCTGGCATACCAAAAACTGGTAGATAGCATTGCACACTTCAAGGAAAAATGCACTCACTTGCCAAGTTGGCAAAAGGTGAATCCTTTCGAACAATCTGAGAAGAACAAAACAGCCAGATGATGCAATGTGAATAGATGTTGAGGAATTAAAAATACGCTACTAGTCCCTAGTCCACTTTTCTCCATTATTCTATGAGTTTCATCCCTTCGGACCGGAATGTAATACAGAGCCACATTGATTTGAAGAAACAGGTGCTAGCAGTACCTACATTATGAACCCACCCAGGCCCAATGACCAGTCCTCATATTTGCACGTACCAGGTGAGCTTCTCTCAGTGGGATGGTCAAGAAGGGCATACTAAGAAAAATAAGGCTATGGACCAGGAGTACTGTGGGCACTAATATGTGCAACAAATACACTTCTACGTCCAATTCCCTTTCCTCCATACTACTGGGCAACTTTACAGCACCCTACAAATGGGTCAAACAGTCATTCCACTAGTACTGAACCCAAAACGGTATACAGCATTCTTCAATGTTTCGACAGACCTCCTGTCTAAATCCAGCATTAGCACTGGAGACTTTGTCCACAAAATAGTGTTTACACAGAGCATAAAGAGTAACCCAAGTAGCAGCTTTGAAGAGGTCTTCCAAGGGTAGATGGAGGTAAAAGGGAACCAAATCCGCCTTAGTTTGCTCTAGGGCATGGAGACCTTTGGTAGGAGACATACTTAGGAAGATTTTTCGTAGGCTTTCCTTCTAGGGACGCAATACATCTTATTTTGCTTAGAGGGTGTTTTCCCTTGGAACCCTGGCTCTGAAAGTGGTAGACGGGCAAGAGCAGTAGAAGCAAGCCTACAGAAGGCATAACATTGTTTAAAGATATTTTGTAAACTACACAAGTCTTAATACTAAATCTCAGTGCCCAAACTAAACAATCAACCAATGTTATCTGATGGTAAGTAAAGGATCTGTAGGCGGGGTCCTAAAGACACTGCTCCACAAAGAAGAACCGAAGAGGGATCAGAGGACTCAGGAGGCAGGACAGTCAAAGAGTTGCAGTCAGCAAATCTGAAGATGGGAGATGGCAGAGGTGAGTGATGTCACCAGCAGGTCAGTTTTATTTTGGGTGGGCTAGCTTAGCAGTGGCGCCCTGCAACCATGAACAAACTGTACAAACCTTCAGAGGCAAGTAGAATGATCCCCAGTTGAAGACCCCGATGAAGAAAGCAGTGCAAGATGTTCCAGTGAAAAGTTTGCAGTGTGGAGTCTTTGGAAGATCCAGAACTGTTATGGTTGGACAGCCAGGAAAGCATTATCTGCTGTAGGAGGCCCCAACCACAGAGGAGCAGTCTTGGATGCCCATCTGTGGTCAGATGTGCCTCTGTAGAAGTGCAGGTGGTAGAACAGCAACTCTGCTACAGTAGATTGGAGCCCCAACCATGGTGATCCTTTAGGCTCAAATATCATTCGTTATAGGTTAAAAGTGCAGCAGGAACGGTCATTGAGGTCTCCATGCCAGAAGTACAGTAATAGGGTCCCACTACGTGGATATATTGTTGAAGCAAGAATCCAGTGGAGAGAACCTCACTAAGAGGGGTGTGTTGGATTGTTCCAGAGGTCAATCAGCATGGAAAGGTGCTAAAAAGAACCATACAAATACCTCCTGAAGAAAAGGAAAAGTTACTCGCTGTAGTAACAACTGTACTCCTAATCTATAGTCCCCTTTCCTTCATACTTGTGAGGCTATTCCATCCATTGTGAAGGGACAGGAGCTTTTTTGTAGCACCATACAAACATGGTCTGTCCTATTTTATGTTGGAGGCCAAAGTACATGCTTGGCTAAAGGCTCTGTCTCCCCTGAGCCACGACCCCTGGGCCTTGCATCTAGGTTCTTTTTTGACCAGCAAAGGTCAGTATGACCTAAAACTTTAGGGGTATGGTGGAGGGCGTATGGAGAAAGGGGACTCTGGACTATAAGTACAGTAGTCACTACGGTGAGTAACTTTTCCTTACCCCTACGTTCCATCCCCTTTCCTCGATACTTGTGGAAGATTCACAAGGAACATGTCACTTACCTGTCACTCTTGTTCTCCAGCATGGGTCTTGCATGGATTCACATGCTCATGAATATTCCCTGCCAGGCTGGGAATCCTCTAAAATTAAAGCACCCTAGCTTTAAGCTAAATACTGCTTCGCTTCTATAGCCTATTAGTGTCACATTGGACCATATTGCCCCAGCCGATGACACTCATCCTCCTAAGCTCCACACCTGGTGGTCATCTTCAAATTTGGTTGTGCACGTAAAGTGGCAGTATGAACCAAGATAAGCCGGGAAGGAAGGATTTGCATGCAACGACTACCATGCAAGACCCATGCTGGAGAACAAGAGTTACAGGTAAATAACGTGTTCCTTCTCCAGCATGGGGATCTTGCATGGATTCACACACTCATGAATACGATTCCACAGCAGTACATACACAACCACAGGAGTTGGCGAGGCGCACATAAACAATACACTTACCCCCTGGAACCTAATTGCATCTAACAGGTTGCACAGCACTGCTTGGTTGACCTGGGACTCCTCCCTGGAATCCCTTTTGACACAGAATCTTGAAGGTGTGGGTAGACCACTACGTAGCAGCCCTGCAGATATCGATCAGGGAAACACCAGAGAGGAATGCTGTAGTCGCTGCAATAGCTCTGGTGGAATGAGCTCTCGGCTGGCCTGGAAGTGGTCTGTTGGCCAGACGACGGCAATGCATGATACAGCTGGTGCAGTTAGCTCCCTGAGAAGCCTTGGCGCTGCTGGGAAGATGAGCCCGGCTGGAGGGAACCCCATCAAGGACCCTGGTAGACTAAGCCCCCAATGCGGAACCTCCACCTTGATGATCTTGGCTCTCTTAGAGGGAACCTCGAAGGTGACCCTGGTACGTATAGCCCCCACCAGGGGGACCTCAGCACTGCTGGTAATCTTATCCTCTGAGCGGAGAGCCCCGCAATGAGCTCCGGTATCCAAATTAGCCTTAAGGGCCACAAGGCGAGTCCCAGCACAGCCACGGCATTAATAGACCCTCCCACGACCAGGGACCTCCGAAGAGGGACCGCCTGCCAGGGGTACCCTCAAAAGTAAATATCTGTTACCTGTCATTGTTTCTTCACAGAGACAAATTTTCAAATACATAAATTAACCACTTGTACTGAAGCATCAAAAAGATCTGGTCCCGTCCCAAAGGGTGGAATAACCTCAAAGGTATCGAAGAAAGGGTACAGGACGTAGGAGTAGGATTCTTGTTGTCCCCCTTGAATCAGGCGTTATAAAAAGGCCCACTAGACAGTTCCTACTGGTCAGTAGAGCTGCAGACCTTGGTCAGACTCCTGAAAGATGCTGGTACAGTTGTCCTCAGGTCAGTTCTCTCGGATGCTTCAGTATCGAACACACACAACCTTGGGGAAGCCAACTAGATCTGGCCACACCACACAATCCTCTGCAGACGTGGATTCCAGAGCCTCTGACAGGCGGCCTCATCATCCAGAACTTCACAAAGTGACAGGGGTTACCTGGGTGTTTGAAGTGCAGACAAGCAAAAAATGATTCTGCAGGTTCATTACTGGTCACCAACCATCACACAAGATAACAAAGAAGCACAGTTGCCATATAACGGGATTAAACAACACTAAGGACTCCATTTTGTAAGCTTCAAAGAGAAAAAGGCTTCCTGTAAGACAAAATGGCAACAGCTCAAGAAGCCACTAACTACTACAACAGACTGGGTGACGGTACTGATATGATATGGCATTTATAACGCGCATATACACAAGTGTTTCAAGGTGCAACGAGGCAAGGGAGAGGTATAAAGGGAGGACAGACAACGATCCTACTAGGACAGGTGTCATTCAGATCGTGCAAGTGCATGGGATGAGAAGGGAAAGTGCAGGGGGAGGGGGACGGGACAGTGCAGTAATCAGGGAAAAGTAATCCCAAGTAAGTAACGTCCAGCAGCTGGCAAGTGCAAACGTAAGTGCAGGAATCGGGTGTTGTGCTGGTGGTGGGACTATAAGGCTACAGGAACAGTCCCAAGTGCAGGGGTTGCCATGCAGGTAGTGCAGGTGTGTGCAACTGCCGGGGAATGGACATGGGTCCGAGATCATCAGAGGGTGGCCAGATAGCCAATACAGTTACAGCCAGGAGGTCAGCAGGGGAGGGGAGGAGAAAAAGCAGAAGCGAAGATGAAGGTTTTGAGGTTCCTCCGGAACCGGAGATTATTGTTCTCAAGTTTCAGGGAGGCCGTTCCAGAGGGAGGCCCCAGCCGAGGAAAGATCTACCACCAGCTCGTTGCTTGGAGAAGCGACTGACCCTAAAGGGAGATGAAGGCAGATGAGCGCAGGGCTCGAGAAGGAAGATATTTAGGAAGAGAGTTGAAGGTATTTAGGCCCCAGAAAGCCTTATGGACAATGCAGATGGTTTTGAACTTAATCCTTGCAGCCACTGGAAGCCAGTGCAGAGATTTCAGTCCTGGTAAGATACGATCCCAGTCCTGGTGAGATACGATCCCTGGGCTTGAGGCCAAGGAAAAGTCTGTCTTGTTCTGGATGAGTTGTAGAGGCAGGCAGATTTGTTAAGAGGCTGTTGCAATAGTCCAGCCTAGAGAGAACCAGAGCTCTGGAGACTGAGCTTCTGGGGGAAGGTGAGGAAAGGAAGAATACCTGAGGAGGTGCAGCTGGTAGTGTGACTTCTTAGAGACGTCAGAGATGCGAGGAGAGAAAGAGTGTGGAGTCAAAGATAACCAAAGTTTTTAGCCTCGCAGGTGGGAGCAGGAAGAGTGCCAAGAGAGGCTGGCCAGATAGAGACCGGAAAGAAGGGAGTGGGAGTGCTGATGAGGAGAATCTTAGTCTTACTGGCATTAAGGCAGAGGTCATTGGAAGCACACCACTCCTGGATGGCAGACAAGACAGCTAGTGATGAGAGACGGAGAAGAGGTGACCGAGGGTAGCTTGAAAATGAGGTAATCCGCATAGCACTTAAAGTTGGGGCATAAAGCGGCAATGCTGTGGGCAAGAAGTGCCAGATATTGGTTGATCAGCCAGAGAGAGAGATTAGACCTCTGGGGGACACCAGAGGTAGAGAAAAAGATTGTGGAGAGGAAGGACTCGAGTTGGACCCTGGAGGGTCGGTCAGAGGGGAAAGAAGTCAGCCACGCCAAGGCCTGACCGGTGATACCTGGTTATCATGGAGACATTTGAGCAGGATGGCATGGTTGACCGTGTCAAAAGCAGAAGAGAGATCAAGCAAGATGAGGACACAGAGGGTGTTAGAATCAAGGTTGGAGAGCACGTCTTCACAGATGTTCAGGAGAGCAATTTCCATGCTTCTGGCCGCTCTGAAGCCAGTCTGATGGTCATGAAGGCAGCCAACAGATTCAGCGTGGAGAATGAGCTCGGAGATGGCCTGCTTTTCTAGGGGTTTGCCCAGGAAGGGAGTGATGGAGATTGGGCAAATTGTTAGCCGGGCAGCAGGGGTGGGCAGAGGGTTTAAGAAAAGGGTGCACAAGGTAGTGCTACAAGAGGGATGGGAAGACTCCAGTGGCGAAGGAATGGTGGCAGTAGTCAGACAGGGCAGGAAGATGTGGTCCTTAATGGTTTTGGAGGAGCAGGTGTGAACCTGTTTGGATGAGACTTTCATAGATCAGACTTATCTAGTGACCTCGTCAGCGGAGAACAGGGAAAAGGGAGAGGCAGAGTGAAGAGAGGTGGCTGCAGAAGGGCCAGAGGAAGAGCAGGGAGTAGTGGAAGAGTATTGGCCAGTTCCTTACAGATTTTAAACAGTTCAGCTGAGTTGTTAGATGCCGCAGAGACACAGGCTTGGATATGGGCTCTCTTCTTGGTGAGGACAGACAGCCGGTATTGCCTTTGGAGCATGCAGCAGGCCAGTTTGTGAGAGGATGTACATGAAGCGCGCCATTTACTCTCAGCCACCCTGCTCTTGCGTTTAAGGGTGACAAGGATTGAGTCGTACCAGGAGTTGTACTTGGCTTTGGGCTTCATGCAGATTCTCACGACAGGGTCAAGAATATTAAGGGTATCAGATGTAGCAGAGTGGAGCATGGAAAGGGCTGTGTCAGGGTGAGAGTCAGCCAACGGGGGAGAGGGGAGTGAGAAAGTGGCAGCGAAAGCCTCGACTAACACGTGCTTCATGGGTCGGATGATCGAGAAGGTGGGTGGCAGCGATGGAGGTGGCTTGGCCTGGGGGGTAGAGAGGGTGAGATGGGAGGAAAGGAGAAAGTAATCACTCCAGGAGAGAGGAGTGGTGAGAGGGCCAGAAAGAGGAAGGTCTGAGGAGATAAACACATCCAGAGTGTGCCCTGCAGAGTGAGTCAGGCCAGATGGGAGAATGGAGAGGGAGAGAGAGTTGCAGAGGTTGCAAAATAGTCCAAAGGGAGGACAAGAGGCATCCAGGTGGATGTTGAAGTCTCCAAGAAGGAGGACATGAGTGGTCAAGGCCAGGAGTGAAGTAGGAGAACCTTGGCGGAAGTGCCCACTGTTTAGGTACATAAGGATCCTATCCCCAAAGGGACCCGTACATAAAAGTCAACACCACAAGTGAGCCCCAAATGTGTTTCAATGGGGAAAATAGTGAGGACACCATTAATGACAATCAAAAAGTAGAGGGTTCTCAAAATTGAGCCAGGTAACTTTCTCAATCTATAACTCCAGTATTTAAGAGTGAACGCAGCAAGCAATGGAAGATTTAGCACTTACCATGCCTGGAAAGAGGCTCCATGAGTAATTAAAGGATCAGAGGCTTTGAAATCCTTTTAGCATTTCATAAACAATGTCAACAACATTGCAACATCTAGTGTACCCATGAATATCTGTGTCCTCAAAGATTAGGGAAGAGTGAGAAGCTATTCTCCAGTTTACAGTGATATTGTAGGAAAGAATTTATGGTGCATGTGAGAAGAATTACGAGGAAGTGCCTCCACATAAGGTCCGATGCTTGCCAATCCTTTGTGCCCAAGATCCACCAAAAACGCTCTTATTAGTGACCAATCTGATATCTCGTGAGGTCACTGGTTGTGCATTAAATCTGCTGAGACTACATTGAGGTCCCAGATAGGGAGACGTTTGTCTAATCCGCAGGACCAGCCTCTTTCAACTGTTAACATGCCTTTTGAAAAATCCATCTGGCTACTCGTGCAATAGTTCCTGCACAAGGCCATCGATATGCTTGTCTGTACCAAGCACGATCTGAACCGAAGATTGTCCAGTGAACTATTGAGAGGGTTACATGCACCAATGACAGAAGCTATTACATTGACTCCTAGTGGAGTCCTTCCTGGCTACCCTAAGAACAGCTAAATTACGCAGAGCACCCTAGGGCATGGAAGCGCAACTCTTGCGGAACAAGGCCACCAAGGACATGGACTGAGGCAAAGCGTGTAGAGCCAACCCCCTCTCTTAAGTAAACAAATCCCTCCAGAGGGGGGAAAAAGGTATGCGTTCCTGGGCCAACAACTGAAGATCCGAGTACCAGATCATCTGGGGCCAAGCAGGTGCCAGCATTATCATTTGGCGATTCCTGGACCACTTGAGATTCTGGAAACCCTACAGGATGAAAAGAGGTTGTGGGTGCAGATGAATGGACCGCTGTGCCTGCCCCAAAGGCAGAATTAAAGCATCCCCTAGGGAGTTCATCTTGTGTCCCATCCCGAGGCATACAGAATCCACTTTGTTCAATTTGTGATATTTCCCCCATGTGTGTGCTTGTACAGTGTATGCTCCAATATTTAGTGTTCCTGCTACATTGTGGATGGACCATTTCCAGAGCTCTTGGGCCATCTTCCACAGTCTCTGATGTGCTACCTCACTTTTTATGTTAAGCATGAGTCGTGTTGGCTTGCAGGATGAATACTCTTAAGTCATTTCTTCTCTCTGTAAAGGAATTCAGAGTTTCTTTTTATTTGCAGATTTAACTCTTCCAGGGTTCAAAGATCATGGACTTGCAGTAGATCAATAGTTGGCCACCATCAAGTGAGGGAGGAGTCTAGCAATACAGAGGTTACTCCTCTAAAAAGGAGATTTTCGGCCCTCTGTACTCTACCTGTAACACAAATAGAGGAGCCCATCAACTGAGAACAAACACTGCCAAATAACATGTTGTATGGGTGGTTTCCCACTCATGAGGGTGGGCATACAACTGTTTTGCCCACGGTACCGTTTACAGAGGAAAAATATGCAATAGTATATCAGTCTGGTCCTACCCACAAGGACAGTCCCACACTGACATGCGAGGCAATTCTCCTCTGAACAAGAGTGCCAACAGCAACTCTAAGCACGTGTTTAGCCTTATTGGGCATCATGAGTGAGAAACCTTTGTATGTGCGGAATCTAACCAACTCACTCTTGTTTTCACCTCATGACAAGCAATGGACCTTCATTCTAGTCTGCCTGCATGAAGTGGCTTTAAGGATCAAAGTGTCTAGAATCCTTTCTTCCACATTTAAGATGGAAAGTTTCTAGTCCCAGTGGAACCCCATTCACTTTTGACACCAATTAGGTGTCAGGGTGAATTCTTTCAAATAGTCTGATGGCTCCAAATAATCCACCAGCCACCAGATGTTGTCTATGTCAAACTAGGTCATTCGGCTCCATCCACAATGATGCAAGTATGAGTAAATAAACACTGCTTTTCATACTGATCATTCGACAGCCTTTGCATCAATTGCTACATCCACCATTCCATACTACCACTTCCAATAACGAGCCCATGTTTTCCTCCTCCAAATTCCATATCTGACCTACACCACTCTCTCATATGCAAATTACACTGTTACATCCACTGAAAAAACCTTCACCAACACTGCTCTTAACACTCCCTTCAACCCTCACTTCTCTTACATGTACTCCTTTACCCTCCATGGCCTTGGATTACAACTACCATTCGCACCCTGAAAACATGAAGGATAAAACCTTCTCTCTTGGCAAAGATCTAGACACGCCTCTGATCTCCAACTCGAAGGGACTGCTCTTTTCAACTCCTCCTACGCTTTCTACTCTGCCAAACGTGATTTCTTGCCCTCTCATTTCATCTCAATCCTCCACACAGGAGCCCCCAAAAAGCTCAATTCAATTCTCCATTCCCTAAACGCTCCACCATCTCCCCTCCTTCTGCTAATGATCTAACTCTACTTTGCTCCAAAACTTTCCAACATTTAAAATACCCCCGCAAATGACCTTTGCCCCCACCTCCACTGGCTCACTTTTCTCCACAACCTCTAGCCTCTTCTCCTGAGAGGTCTTCTTTAGACCCCACAAGCCCTGAAATTCTTTATCTCATGACTAACGCGTCATGTGTCCCCAATCAACCTTTTATCCTCACACATAGTGAAACTCATAGCTTCCAGTGTTGCTCCATATCATACTACTCTTTTGACAGCCACTTTTTCCACCTGTTGCCTACCGTCTTCCCTATACTTACAAAACCTGGCCTGGATCCCAAGTGTCCTGCAAAGTTTAATCCCATCTCCCTTATACTTTAATATTCCAAAGTCCTAGAGTATCGTTTTCAGCCGACTCACCTAGTTTCTTGACAACCTCCAGGATCCTCATCTCTTCTGCTTGTCATGCTAACCGATCATATTTTCTTATTCTTCTCGAACTTGCTCGTCTTAGTTCCCGTCAACCACTATGACCTTCTCTCAACACATTCTCTTCTAGGCATGGTTTGCTTCCTATCACACCCCCAAACACTTCCAGGTGCCCTGGAACAGCCTTACCTCCCTTACTGTTGGTGTTCCCCAAGGGTCAGTCCTAGACCGACTTCTCTTCACTATAACTCTGCTCTTGGTTCCTTGATCTCCTCCCATGGCTTACCCAATTAACTTCACTGATGACACACTGCTTTTCTTCTCCTTTCCTCCTTATCCGATGAGCAACAGTTCAAAATGTCTCTTTCCGCCAAATACCAGATGGCATTTTACTGGCTCATGCTCAACTACAGCAAGATTGAAAGTTCTCCACTTCCTATCCAAACCGGCTCTCTTCCTCTTCCCTCTTCTATTCTCCTCTCCTGACCACCTTCCCTATTCTGCTTGAGCTAGCAACCTTTGCATCACCTTCAACCCATTTCACAGCTTCTCGCTCTCCAAATCTGCCAATGCAGCCAGACTTAACCTCAACTTCAGAAACTTCCCTTCAACACTGCTCCTCTTTAGTACTGTCGGTCTGCCTACTGTGCCAGTCTACTCAAAGGCCTTCACCTCTCGACAAAGTCCTCAACTTTGCTGTCCGTACACTGTTCAATCTTACCCGCTTTGCTGCCCCCTCTGCAGCCCGTCAGTTAGGGTGGGTATCTAGGAGACAGAGCAACCTAAACAACTTATCTTCAAAACTAAACACCAACTTGCCTAACTTTACCCATCTTACTCCCTACTCTTCTCACTCCACATGATCATTCGACTCACCTGGTCACTGAGTGCCCTTCTGCTCTTCCTCTGGCCCCTTACTCTGGAATGATCTTCCTCTCCATACAACTCGTGCTCCATCTCCATTTAAATCCAACCTTCTAGTTCTCTACCCGTCTGAAGAACCACTTGCAAAATATGCTACACCACCACATTTCCATAGTCTCCTATGGGTCTGACAACCCCACGGCAAATACCCCCCCCCTTCATCCTAAAACCTCACTCCTACACCATCTAGTTCCCATTTCATGGTCTGTGCGCATCCTTGGTTCATGTTTCTACCTTCCCTGCATCATCTGGTCTTTTATCCAAATCCTCTCACCCATTGTTAAGGACAATGGCCCTCCGCTCTGTAAATCAATGTTAAAAAGTTTTGTAAGCCAAAAAACACTGTTATCCCTTGTAAATTTCATCAAATAAATATTTAGGTTTCAGAACCCGTAGCCCAAATAATTCCATGGTCACCAAAAGTGGTCCATAGAAAGCCTTAATATTTGAAGGGTGGTCTTCATCCTCATTTCCAGTATCCATAACCTGACATAGCGTGTCTGTGGCCAAATCAGCTGGCTGATCGGCACTGGAGCCGATAGAATTCTGTGGACTCCAGCGCAAGAGTGCTCACTATAACTATAGATACCTGGAATGGTATATTTGGGTCATTTGCTTAGAATGGCAAGTTTGCTAATTGGAATACATCTGGCTTGCAGTTGGCGCTTGAATAAGGCAGTGTTACTGCAGAATTTAGAAGTCCATTCTCAAAAGCCAATGAATGTATTTATTGCAGAACAAGGCTGATGTAATCATGTTACCGACAATAAGCCAACATGTTACATTCTATCATACAGATAAATCATTGCTTCAAACAGAACATGGCTAGGATGTGAACAGGCTATGCACTTGAACTATACACTGTCAAAACAGATACATTGTTTGAATGTTGTAACAGAAGGTAGCTTGTGAAGTAATAAGTGAACTTAAAGGTGATATTCCTGCATCAGCCTTTTCTTGTAATAAATACATTATCGTTGGCTCTCGAGAACAGACTTATCAATTTAGCAGCAACACTAATTGGAATAGATCTAGATTGCAGTTGGTGCCTGAATAGTGCAAGCTTGCCATTCTAAGTAAACCACCCATATATCCTGTTACACGCATCTATAGTTCTATACACCAGAGTCCACATAATTGTATCATTTACACTATTTAGTAATAAGGTTGTGCGCTAGGATCTCCAATGTATGGTAAGAGCCATTGCCTGCACCCAGCTCCTCCCTGCTTATTTATTTTTGTAAATTTGGTATTGAGTTTTTGTTCACTGCAAGTCACATTACATAATAACATTTACGAACACAGGATTACAGAGCAAGATCGGAGGTTTGATTTAATCAATTAAATACATTTCAAACTTATAGCCGTTCTCAAGCTGCTATCAACTTGACTTTCCCTTCGCCCTACTCCCTCCATCGCTAGGTCTAGGCGGCAGCCAAAAGGTACTTACGGTGTGCATCAATAGAAGGTCACAGTATTCTAGTCATGGGGGATTTCCCAGAGGGCAAGCGTTCATTGTCAAAGCTCATAACCCATTAGGTCACATTGTTTACTTTGCATTCTTGGGCATTACTCAGTTTGGGACTTTGGCTTGCTAGAGACTCCCCCCTGCTCATTAACCTCCACACCAGTTCGGCTACCAGGGAGGATCCCTCAGTGTTAAGCTGCAACAGCTTACAGAGAACATTTGTTGACCGTATAAATACCCAGAAACAGTCTACATTCCCCTAAGCCTTTTGGACCAATTTAGTGTGCAGGGTCCCGTAGCTCTGCACCTCGAGTTATGCCCATTTGGTATCTTGGATGTGTATCTAGTAAAATATGGTTGTACAGATTCCTCCATCCCAAAAACACACTCATGAACTGTGCCCCCATCACTGGGAGGAGTGGTTTTAACTGACCTTTTCTGTGTCTATCTTCCTCAACCACATCCAGAAGTGACGCTAATAACAGCTCTTTCCGGTGTGTAACTGAATGTGGAAGCTTCAAGTGAGGGCTTCCCAAAACACACATTTGGTTCAAAAATGGTTTTGGCTGCGACATGCCAGGCAAAGAGTCCGGGTCTTTGCAGACAAACTCTCCACCACCCCCTCACATGAGAAACACCAAATACTGGCATAAGAGTCCTAGAAATGTAGGCAAAAAATCCCCCAGTTTTTTTTGGGATCAAAATAAAAGTTGCAGTTTAGCCCAGAAACTTCCATCTCTTCCATGTGGTAAAAAGGACAGGTGGTTGGGCCCACTATGAAGAAGGTTCCACTAGAGTAGTTATACATGCACCTGTATTTTCAAAATCAATAATGCTCTGCATTATTCCCTGGTCGGATATAATGCCCTATAATTAAGAAGGAAAGGGGACTGAACACAGCAATCAAACCGTAATCACTACAAAAACACTAGTCAAGTTCCCTTTCCTACATAGTTGCTTTGAAATCTCCAGCTGCCGACCACACATGGAACTTGTCGAGTGCCTCAGTGATCACATCAGTGCTCAGCAACAGTTTTCAGTGTCAGGATATTCTTCAGAGAACTTTGAGAAAAAAACTGGTCGAAGACCAAGTCTTCAAACAAAATGGTCCTTTTATTTGCCACTGAACTGACCTCAGGGAACCCTTCAACAAATAAAAGGTGTAAGCCTTTATATGGAGAGCTTCACATTGGTTTCTGGTACGGTGGACTGCCTCTCCAGAACCCAATGTCCCACCTGGAGGAAAAAGGATAAAAAGCTGACAAACCTGCTTCCTAGGCATTCAGCAACACCAGTGCATAGTCAACTGAGCATCGGTTAAAGATTCAATGTTAAGAACTTGATTTACCCCACGCACCAATCCCTTTTCTCCAAATTAATGGTAAATTACCCAAGCAAATAATGTGTGACACGGTGGAGGTAGCATGCTAAAAAGAATGCAGAAATCCTGGCCAAAACAGATAGCTTAAGTTCGTACCAAATTGTGCATCTGCCCTAGTCCTGCAGTTGGAATATGCTGCTAAAAAGTACTGAAAGTTGAATTGATCCCAAATGTACATAAACCACCTTGGAAAATTGATGCATTCCCATACAATGCACAAGAATAATTGGCAATACTAAATATAATCCATCAATCAATGTAGGCATTTGCCAACTGGTTGTTGGGATCAGTGGAACCAAAAGTCATGAAAATTCTTTTGGACAAATAATCTTTAACTTAAAAAGAAAAATCTTGTGTTCATCCAGGTTCAAGGGATGAAGAGCAGTAGATCTATGAGCTGGAATACTGGAAGAAAGGTAGACATCTACTGATTTAAAGGGGTAACCACACCATCCTTTTTGGTAGATGGGTAGGATGTTTGCAAATCATCCATTTTTAATAAACAGTCTAAAGCTTGCATGTTCTTTCAGAAGGGATTGTGACCATTGTTAGGCAAGGTTTTCTTGTTTGCATTGTTCCAGCATGGATTTAAAATGGAACTCAGCAGTTTTGTCTTGAACCCTTACCTGAATTTTGAAGTTAAATAAATAAAATCTCTTTACTTACCTGCTTAGCTCAAGTGGTGAGCTCTTGCAGGAAGATTGTTTCCCTCAGTTAGGATTTCATGTACCACACACAATCTTCCAGTGGAGTGCTGCAAAGGTGGCACTTTGTATCCACTTTTCAATTTGGTTTTGCAATATATTTTATGTGCTTTTGATTTCCCTAGGTTAGGCGAGTTTCTCATTTTTTAGCGCACTCATGTAATTTACTTCATCATACCATTTTGAGTAACAGATACTCAGAATGGCTGTGCCTGCTAGTTTAAGACCGGTCCTTTGATCATGAAGGGTTTCAGCAGTGTTCCTGCACTCCAGTCAAGCACCACCATATAAGGGAAAGCACATTAAACATCTATCTTGGAATCCTGGGATAATACCTCTGTGTGGCCAAATTGGTCAGGACTGGAGTTTGGACTACTTTGTCAATACAAATACCTGTCCAAAAGTGTGTTGCAGGGAAGACGTGGGGTTTGTATCTGTCCGTGATTGGGCAGTCCTTACCTGTGTGAATGAAGTTCCTTGCTAATGTTGGCCGAGTAATCTCCCAGCCTGGATTTTGTATAAGAGGAGCTTTGATGCCCAGTGGAACCGATAGACCAATTAAGAGATGCCTGCACAGAAGACTAATGCTAAGGACAACCAGCATTGTCCAAGCCAACTACTGATGAAGCCATGCTGCTCTTCCTGCTCTCCTTCAAGCTGCCATCTTCTACCTCCTCCTCCTCCCACATACCCGACTGCTATTCAGGCATGGTGCTCTGCCAATGATCTCTGCCTAAATGACAGTAGGACAGAGATCATACTCATTGGGAAGCCTTCTCCTGGTCACCCTCCCCCGGCCAGACTCATTGGGTCCCAACCCCTCACCCACCTGTGAGAGAAAAAACCTTGGGATCATCCGACTCCCCTCTCTTTCTCTCCACACATCACACACCTTGCCATGAAGTCCAACTTTCAGCTCCACCTTCTCCGGGGCATTCAACCTTTCCTTATCACCACCCCCCAGAAGTACAATGTCTCTAGTGCCTGTGAAAGGGTCAATCACATGAGGGGTTGAAGTATATGAAACCAAGGGATGGTATCTGATAACATCCGGCCTCACAGCCTTATTCTGAATATGAAGGAATGCGTGAACGAGGGTGGGACATATACATGATAAAGGACATTTTAACTGGTGAATGGGAAAAGAGATTAACTTTGTAGGTGCTTTTATCTAAGCTAGTCTCCTGTGTGTTCTGGTTTCCAGGTTACAGAGGAAGAAAGAGCAGTTATGCCTGGGCTTATTAGAAATTAGCCCTGAAAATGATCTTCAGTTAAATCGTTTATTTTTTTTTTAAACAGAGGACGAATCATTGATTGGAGTGTGAGGTCCGTGAAAGGAGAAGCTCCACGAACAGCTGAGTTTGCAGGAGCCGCTGAGAGAAGTGAAGTCAGAGGAGATTGGGGATGCTGAAACAGCTGATCTCGCTTTCTGAATGTAGAGAAAGGAAAGGCCCGGGTAGCGAGGACCTCTAGGAGCCACCAGTGGAACTGCAGTTACCAAGAATTAATGTTAAGCCTGCTGCGAGGACCTCTAGGAGCCATCAGTGGAACTGCAACTAGGAAAAGAGACGAATGAAAGGATAAAGAGAAAGTCAGACTTTAATATTAAGAAATAGAGTGCAAAGTGGAAGGAGAGAAAAATAAAAACAAGATAAGAAAGAATGCAAAGACTTTTAAGATGTGAAAGTGGCTGGAGAACGTCTAAGTGACAATTTCAGAGAGTGATTTTGGCACAGCTTCTGGAACAATTTAGAGCAATATCACTTCAGCAGTGAAGAGAAGCTAGTTTTCAAAACTACAGAGAATCTTTCTTGTAGTTAAAAGTTCGTGTTCAGTTAGAATAAAAGTTGACCGTTTTTACAGACTATCTAGAGTGATTGCCTTTCTTCCCATTTTGAAACTTGACAGTGCCCTGGTTCTCTCTAGGCTTCACTGCTGCAACAGCCTCTTCCCTCCCTTCGACCCCTCCAACTAATCCAGAATAGGTCAGCGAGACATCCTTGGCCTCAATGCCAGGGACTGCAGCTCTCCTGCACTAAACTCTCCACTGGCACCTGGTGAGCGCAAGGATCAAATTCAAGACCCTCTACATCATTCACAAGGCTATCTAGGGCCTGGGACTTCTTTACATCCAGCTTTCCCTTCCTAAATACCTCCCGACCAGAGTCCTTCAGTCCTCTGCCCCCAACTCTCTGCAGTTCAAACGTTCCTCCAAGCAAAGTGTGGGAGGTAGATCGCCTTCTGCAGCTGGCTCCTCCCTCTGGAATGGCCTTCCTTCCCCTCCTTTGACTTGAGCGAGATCTTAAGTTCCAGAAACCTCTCAAGACTTTCCATTTCTCATCCTCTTCAGCCGCCCCGCCCCTGCTGCAACAATTGGGGGCCGGTCCCTTCAGAGTCATACAGGGGCCAGACCATCCACCAACAGTCCCCTGCATCCTTTGCCAGCACTTTCCCTCCAGCTCCCTTTCCCACACTAGTCCAACTTGTCCACCGTACTCATCCTCCCTTTCCCCCTTTTTTCCCCTTTCACTTGCCTTCTTGGACCCGTTAGCACTTCACTACAGGCCACCCCACTCTTGCTCTTCTCCTATCCCCTCACCCTCTGCAATTTCCACCTTCTCGAGCACTTGCACAGTAGGATTGTTACAAGGCCAATCTAAGGGTCTTGTTTTTTGTTATTCCCTTGTCCTCCCCCCCCCCCCACTCACAAACAATCGTGTCTTGTGGTGCCTGGAAACAATTGTGTATAGGCGCCATACAAATTTCCAATAAATAAAACCCTCGTCTGTGCCTTCTTTACCTGGACGAGTGGAAACTGGTGCTGCATCCTGCTCCAGAAATCTGCAGTCGTTCACCTCCAAAGTGTTCTGAGACCATCATGGGGGCTGCATAGCCAAGGCTAAGGCCACTCTGCTGCTATGTTCGTCATCATAAATTGGAGCTTCAGGCATGACAGACCCCAGAATTGTGTCTCATGGCAACTGCTGCTGCTCTCCACTGCAAAGAGTAGTCTTAGGCAGACATTTTCTTTCCACTACAGGTTGTGCCTGCTGAACCAGGATCACCGTTTGTTTTCTGCACTTCTTAGTTTGCTGAGTCATGGGGGCTACCCTTGTCATGGGAGTCAATGGCTGCTGTCCTGAGGTGTCTGGCTTATCCAGCTGCAAGCCTGTTGGAGTATTCGTATAAAAAGTGATCCAAACTCCTGTCTAGCCTGACCAAATCTCAACACCAACTTCAG
Source organism: Ambystoma mexicanum (assembly GCF_040938575.1). Classification (NCBI taxonomy): domain Eukaryota; kingdom Metazoa; phylum Chordata; class Amphibia; order Caudata; family Ambystomatidae; genus Ambystoma; species Ambystoma mexicanum. The sequence goes on along the minus strand of NC_090921.1, from coordinate 340,268,423 downwards.
CCACTACACGTGAAAACTCATGGCCTCCATCACTGAAAACAGTGCGCCAAATGTCACCAGTAATTCTGGGTACCCTTTGGCTGGTCAACTAGACAATTAGAGTAAGATACCCAAGTGTCCATGCCCATTTTAGAGTCTGCCTTTCCCCAAAGGGATTGTATGGAAGCAAAGTCCACTTCCTAGAACTACCCTTTCCGCGCTGTGATCGGTGGAGTTCTAGCCAAGGGTCTCTCCCCCACTCAGACAATCCCTAGAGTAGTCAAATGGAGAGTATACCCCTACTTAGCAGATTTCTGCAAGAGATGCTTTCAAAAGACATTTCTATTACTCACCTTCTGGCTTTTGCAATATTTGTGCAGGGGAATTTGTTCCTGAGTTTAAGTCTGGGGCGTAAACCGACCTAGCATTCAGAACAGACCTTTCATAATATTGGGGAGTTTATATTAGCTTTATCAGGACTCTAGTCCAAAACTATGGTGCAGCTTGAGAGACATGCAAGGTCTGTAAAAGGAGGATGCATATAGCAAAGTAAGCAGAATATGAATAAGAATTGAAAGATACCATGACTGCAGTGGAAACGCAATGATTCTTAGGAACCACAAGGCTAAATGGTTATGTATTTGAAATGGAAGCCAATTGTGAAGTTACATTTTTGCACATAAAGATATTGGACAGGTAACATCTTTGGAGGCCAGTGGGGGTACTTGAGAGATTAGTCAGCAGAGAGAAGAAACAAAACCTTTGAATAGAAAAGATCAGGCCCGACCAGAGGCAAGACCAAATATGGATTTCTACTACACTAGGTTCGATGACACAGAAATGGAGTACCACCTCAGGAGATGTTAAAACTAGCACAGAATGAAACAGGTTTAAGGGAGTTTTCAACATTTAAGGTGTCCCTGAAGGAAATCAAGGGTGAAATATAGGATTTAGTGACCTGAAAAGCACTCTGCACCGATAGGCTGACAGTTTTATAAGGAATGGAGAGATTGATCTAAGCTGCTTAGAATGTAGATAGATGCTACAGAAAGGAGAATCCTTCCAAACTCACTGAGGGATGATTTAATTGTGGTGGTACTTAAGATGCACTCTCCTCAGCTGACGTTGCAGGGTTTATCAGTTAACATCTAACAGATTGCAGATTATTCATTAAAATAATAGCCAACAGTCTGCCATACAATTATGGATTTAGTCTGTATATATGACCTATGAGGATTGCTCACAGGACTGTGTCACATTGGCATAAAAGACCATATCCTGTTGCAACACTGGATTTCGAAAACGTATTCAATTGGACTAAATGGTATTTTCTCTTCATTGTCCCGACGAGGCCCCCTCTATGTTGGCCCAGCTGCTAGGATTATGGAAAATTTGATAGTTTCCGGTTTCCCAAGACTTTGGACTTCTCAGAGGCAGGCGGCAAGGATGTACTTTGTCTACCTTGTCGCATTTGCACTTAAGTCGCTGGCTGCCATAAAAAGGGTCAAACTCATGCCCAGGAAATTCAGTTTCACTTGCTTAGAAAGGTATTACCTTTAACAGCTAGGTGTCTATACTTAAAATGGTTAAGATTCCCAGAAAGAAGTTGACGTTGTTTGGCTCAAAGATGCTCACTTTCATTTGCGGGTAGTACACTTTCAAGCTACACTCCCTTCCATACAAGCTAGGTGACTGATGTTTACTGATCCAGAGATGCAACTTTGCTTCCCAAATGTGGTATGTAAAATTCTAGAATCCAGTCTACCTGGAAAAAGATGCATAGGTATTGACCTTCAATAATATGCTGCTTGGTCAGCAGTGTTTGGGGTGGCAAGGAAGAATAGAAGGTTAAGATGAACAAGTTACATTCTTACCTGGTAACGTTCTTTCGATGGGATGGTCCGACGACGTATTCCATATCTATGACAGGTAATGTCCACAGCTGTGCTGCTTCGGGAAAATAGTCTGCGTCCTGCATCGATGTCGATGCGCCGTCCCCAAGGACCTCCTCCGACGGCCGACATCACCCGATGTGATAAGTAGGACGCACGACGCCCGTAGCCTCAGTTGTAGTTTTTTCCCCCAGAACATGTGCCACCAGTTTTCTGCCAGTCAGACACACAAGGCCTTGCGGAACGCAAGCTGCAATCACAAAAGAAATTCTGCAGCGGGGAAGGTAGGGAGCGAGCGATCTGGAATATGTCGGACCATCCCATCGAAAGAACGTTACCAGGTACGAAAGTAACTTGTTCTTCGAGGGGATTGGGTCCTCCGACGTATTCCATATGTATGACAGACTCCCAAAGCAGTACCAAGCAAGGAGGTGGGAAAAGAATTTAGAACACAAATTAAGCATGCCCAATCAAATTGCGGAATAAAGGACTGCCTTGCCAAAGGCCAGATCCTGCCCTCGGATGGAATCGAGGGAGTAGTGACGTACAAAAGTATGTACTGTAGACGCAGCCACTCCCCTGGTAGAATGGGCCCGCAAGCCAGCTGGAGTGTCCTTACCCGCCAAGCGGTAACATTCGGAGATAGCTAAAATAATCCAACGAGACAGTCTGTTTCGTCACAGCTTGTCCCAAACGCTTCCCAGAGTAACCAATGAAAAGTTGATCGTCCACTCTGACCCGGGACATGCGCAAAATATAAAAGCTCAATGCTCTCCTGGGATCAAGCTTATGGAGCCTCTCCTCTTCCTTACCAGGATGTGGAGGAGGATAGAACGCCGGAAGAACAACCTGCTGGCTAAAATGAAATTCCGAAACCACCTTCGGAAGAAAGGACGGACGAACTAAGGACAACCCTGTCCTTATGAAACACAGTGAAGGGTGGCTTAACTGAAAGTGCCTGTAACTCACTCTGCGAGCGGAAGTAACCGCAACCAAAAACACAGTTTTCAGAGTTAACAGTCTCAAAGGGCAAGAATGCAAAGGCTCAAACAGAGCACCCATAAGAAACTTAAGAACAAGGTTCAAATCCCAACCAGGCACCAGAAAAGGTGACGGAGGGAACACATTAGTGAGCCATTTCAAAAACTGAGAAATTAAAGGCATCTTAAAATAGGAACATTCTTCAGACGAGCGCTTAAATCTGGACAGCGCCGCCAGGTAACCTTTAATGGTCCCCACTTGCAAGCCCCTGTGGGCCAAGGAAAGCAAAAAAGACAGAACCATGAGAATGTCACACTCAAAAGGATCCACATTCTTAACTCTGCACCAGTCGCAGAACTTTCTCCAACGGCAATGGTACAGAGACTTTGTTGCCGGCCGCCTGGCCGAGAGCAACACCTCCATCACGTCTTCAAGGAGGTCCCAATCCTTATTCCTCAACCTTTCAGAAGCCAAGCGTGAAGGTTGAGGGATCTGACCTCTGGATGGAGAACCTGACCCGCCTCCTGTGAGAGCAGATCGTCTCGGTAGGGAAGACTACGTGGAGGGTAGATGGACAAGTCGAGAAGGTCCTGGTACCACGTCCTCTGGGCCCACGCCGGAGCAATGAGGATCATCCGGGAACCGAACCTCCGTAACCTCCACAGTACTTGCGAGATGAGGGTGACTGGAGGAAACGCGTACAGCAGTGGGAATGATCACTCCACCACGAACGCGTCTCCCAAGGCTCCTTTTGGAGGAAATTCCCGCGAGCAGAACCTCTCGCACTTCCTGTTGACACTGGAGGCGAAGAGATCCACTTGAGGGGTCACCCAAAGGGCAAAGATGTCCAGGAGAATCTCCTGAGCCAGCTCCCACTCGTGAGAGATCGTGCTCTGCCTGCTCAGAGCGTCCGCCGTCTCGTTGTTGTCTCCGGCCAGATGAACAGCCGAGATCGAAACTTCCAGCTGCATGGCCCAGAACTCGAGCTGCATCGCCTCCCTGCACATAGGAAGTGACCCTGCCCCTCCCCCCCCCCTTTTTGTTGAGGTAGTGCATGGCCACTGTGTTGTCCGTTAGAATCGGGACACTCTTTCCTCGCACAGTCGGCAGAAAAGCCTTCAGGGCAAGCCTGACGGCCCTCAGCTCCAACAGATTGATATGGAGTCTGGACTCCGACGGAGCCCAACGACCGCTGACTCAACTCATTGGCATGAGCTCCCCATCCCGTGAGGGCAGCCAAAATGGGGCCCCCTTCATCAGATTGCCTTCGACAGCCCACCACAGAAGGTCCTGGGCGACCGAGGGCGGCACCTGAACAGGGTCCGACAGCCTGCCGGAGGACTGAGACCACTGGAGCTTGAGTGCCCACTGCAAAGATCTCATCCGCAGACGAACCTCTGGCACCAGAAGAATGCAGGATGCCATGAGGCACAGCAGTCTCAAGAACTCGGACGCTGGGAGATTCTGGGCAAGCTGAAACTTGTGCACCATCTACTGAATGTGAAGAGCCCTCACCTGGGGAGGAAAACAATGCCCCAGGGATGTGTCGAGCACTGCTCCGATGTACTGGTGCCGCTGTGTTGGTGTTAAATGGGACTTCTTTAAATTGAGGGAGAAGCCCAGCTTGTGAAGGGAGTGGCAGGTGACTGACAGATGATCCAGGACTTGCTCGGGAGAGCTCCCCCTGATCAACCAATCATCCAGGTAGGGGTAAATGTGAATCCCCCTTTCCTGAAATGCGCTACCACCACCACCATGAGCTTGGTGAAAACCCTCAGGGCGGAGGTCAATCCGAACGGCAGGACCCGAAACTGAAAGTACGAGTCGCCAACCGTGAATCTCAGGTACTTCTTGTGCTTGGGATGGATCGGCACATGGAAGTAAGCGTCCTTGAGGTCAAGAGACACCAACCAATCCAGAAGTTGATGGCCCTGGAGGACTTGAGAGAGAGTAACCATCTTGAACTTGTCCTTCGAGAGCAGTTTGTTCAAACCGCGAAAGTCCATAATGGGTCTCAATCCCCTGTCTTTCTTCGAAATCAAAAAATAAGGGGAATACCATCCCTTGTTCCTCTCCGCTACAGGCACCAGTTCTATGGCGCCTTTCTCCAGCAGGGCTTGAATTTCCTGCGCAAGGAGCGGATCCGGACTCTTCAAAGAGGGTCCCAGGTGGACTGTCGCGAGGTCTCTGCCGAAAAGTAAGACAGTAGCCGTGGGTTATGATCTCCAGAACCCACACATCTGAAGTAATGGCACGCCACTCTACAAGATGCTGCGCCAGCCTTCCCCCAACCGGCGAACCATGGTATCTGGCCTCATGACTGAGTGGTAGCGGCTGCGGCGTTGCCTGAGGGCAAAGAGGCAACTGCCCGAGCGGCCTTGGCACCTCGAGTACCCTGTTTTCCACCTCTGGCACTCTTACGGTGGCCTCTGACTGCTAGCTCCTCTCGCTTTACTGAAGGATGAGTAATAGCGAAAGGAACCTCCCCTCCATTGTTGTCCCCTAGGACGAAAAGGCGGAGGTTGTCGAACTGCAGCGCCCAACGACTTTGCTGCAGCTTTGGAGGTCTGCAACCTCTCAAGGCTCTCGTCAGCCTTGCTGCCAAAAAGATGTTCACCGTCAAAGGGCATGTTGAGGAGCCGGGACTGCACATCAGGAGCGAACCCAGACTTCAGCAACCACGCAAACCTGTGTATTACGGCGCTCGCCGCCATGGACCGGCTGACACAATCTGCCATGTCCAAACCCGACTGAACGGCCTCACACATGGCATCCTTGCCATCCTGAACCATAGCAAGGAAACCATCCCGTTTATCCCCTTCAGGAATATGTTCAGCCGCTAATGCAACACAGTTCCACAGAGTGTGTATGAAACGAGACAAGGCACATATGGAGTTGGCTGCCTGAAGCCCCATACCCCCTGAAGAAAACACTTTCTTCGCCCAGCCGTCAAAACATTTGTCGTCCCTATCCGGAGGGATGGTAGGATACGACGCCTGCTTTGCCGGGGCCGTAGCCACCTGCACCACCAAACTCTCCGGAGTGGGGTGCCTGGACAAGAAGCAGGGGTCGCTACTGGCTGGACGGTATTTTCGCGACAAAGACTTGCCCACTGCCGGGAGACTCTCCGGAGCAGTCCAAGCCGCTGCCACCCTTCTCTGCAGAGCCATATGAAATGGCAGTACCGGGTCAGTGGGGGGACCAAGATCAAGGATGTCCGTGAGATCATCCTGAACGAACTCCCCTGGGGGAGCCGACCATCCCAAGTGCTCAGTGACCCGAGACATAAGGCGCCGGTATGAAGAATCAGCATGAGTGCCAGGCTCCGGCCTACAAAACTCCACCTCCAGAGAGGTGTCCAGTCCACTGGCATCATGCAGTGACTTCCTCAGGTCATCAAACTGGCTATGGCCCGAGAGAAGCTCATCTGGTACCGGAACCAAGCCATCATCAGAGCCTTCATCACCCTCTGAAATGTACTCCAGGCGGTGAGAGGAAGACACCTGGGGACCAAAGCTGTGCCTGACCTTAGCCAGAGCCTTTCTAGGGGCTAACCCTGTGCCACGGGGCCCCTCCGACACCACCGCTTCGAAAGGCGTTGAGGGCGTCGAAAGAGTCTGCGTCGAGCGAATCGGCGTCTACGTCAGCTGCAGCGCCGCCAGCATCGACGGAGGCCTCGAAGCCAGAGCACCTAGCGTGTCTCTCGACGAACTAGGTGCCGACAGCATCGACGACCCCCTCGGAGGCGGAGCCTTGAGAGAAATCGTCGACGACCTCGGCGCCACAGAAGCTAGCACAGGATCACGCGGTCTTGAGCGCGTTGAGGACCGGGACCTGGAACAGGCATGGCGAGAATGGCTACCCTTGTCCGAGCGGGACCTTTCCCTCAAGCCGTGCCGACCACCCGAGCCCGAAGGCGTACGAGCGGTGTCTCTCGATCGGTGCTGACCGACCCCACTCTGAGGCGCGGATAGACCGGTGCTCTGCGATTCAAGAATTGCTAACATCTGCTTCCCGAAGGAAGCCCATTCCTCCGGTGTCGCTTGCATGGTGGGATAAGCGACCCGCCAACGGGCGGAGTCTTGGGAAGAGGACGGGGAAGGCGACCGATGCAGGCGCTTCCTGGAATGCCTTGAAGAGGTGGAGGAGTGGCGAGACCGACTCCTGGAAGGAGACCCACTGGACTTCCGACGATGACGCGGAGTCTCGCCTCTCGAGTCATCCGTCGAAAGCTCCGTAGACCTCGACTTCCGGGGCTTAGACACCCGACCTACCGACAGCTTCTTCTTGCGTTCCCGCAAGGCCCTGGCCGTGAGCGACTGGCAGTCGACAGTCGTCTGTATCGTGGGCCTCCCCGAGGCAGGCGTCGTGCGAGACCGACATCTTGGACCCACAGTCCCCGCATTTCTTGAAGCCCGGACGCGGGGTTGAAGACGAAGTAGACATCGCCACGAACAGGTCTTCACAAAAACCGAACAGGTTCAACGAACCGAGAAGAATACAGCAAACTCCAAAGAGTCGAGGCGTACCGAGATTCACGAAGCGAACAAGTTTGCGGAAAAAACGGAACTGAGGCTACGGGCGTCGTGCATCCTACTTATCACATCGGGTGACGTCGGCCGTCGGAGCAGGTCCTTGGGGACAACGCATCGACGCAGGCCTCGAAGATTTTCCAAAGCAGCACAGCTGTGGTCATTACCTGTCAGATATGGAATACGTCAGAGGACCCAATCCCCTCGAAATAAGGTTTTTATTCTTGTTCTCATAGCTACTCCATGAGAGAGCTGGCACAGAGACTTTACCAGGTAAGTGTTCCGTGGATAGGTTGGACTGGTTGAGCATTACAAGATGGGCAGGCATCCAAGTCTAGAAGGTTCCTCACCTTTCTGCAATTTAATGCAATAGGAAGTTCATGGGGCAGAGTTTCATTTTTGGGTAGGTGTTCTGCTGCACATGTTTAAGAGGACCCCCAACTATTTTGCATTTTCCCCCACATTTGGTTTCTAGGATCCTAATTATTTTTGTGGTTGGAGGGACTTCTATTGAAGGCCCCATCCACTGCAACCCTTTTTCAGTATACAGTCCTATGGGAGCCCACACAGCTCCTAGGTCTGGGGTGCTTCAACACCCCCATGTTGAGGCTTCAGCAGGGGGACGGGGCAGCATGATTTACCCCATTAGAAGCCCTGGGCTACTAATGTATTTTCTTAAGTCCTGCTCTTGGCCATTTTGTTTTTGGGCCTTCTTTTGGGGAAAACACAAGGCAAGCCTAAAATGTCTGTTGTGCAAACATGGGCTCACACTGAGCCCAGCCCTGCACACAATTGTGGTTTGGACTGGTTTAGGCCCTAGAAAGAATACAAAATATGTGGGTGGACCTGGGCATTTGACAGTACCCCAGATGCTCACTTGGCTCCTCTAAAAGCAGCCCACCTCATTGAAGCAACTTTTATTACGGGTACACAAGTTTGATGGAATCACATCCTCCTATGAGAACTTTATTGGCTTCCCCTCCAGGCAAGGATACTATTCAATACTGCACGAATCATCTACAAAGCAGTCACGAGTAGCACACCAGCATACCCAACGGCTACGTTCCACATTTGTGGTGGCACACACTCTTCGCGCAGCAAATCAACCAACCGGCTTGAATTACAACTCATCCAAATAGAGAAGACCCGCAATCAATCTTTCTCTTGTCACACACCCACCCTCGAGCTCTATCCCAGTGACAGCTCTGAATGCCTCAATTCTCCAATTGCACACATTTCTGAAAACATGGCTTTTTCAACACCTGACCAAGGACAAATTCCAATGGATTCACAAATATGCAGACCCCCAACTTCTTAGTACTACAGCACTGTTAATCTGCCAGGCAAAATACTGGCTACTCGCACTGTAAAGCGCTCAGCTGCTCACCAGTTCGGTCTGCATTTAAACGAAACAAAAAAATTAGGGCCAGCCTAAAAGGCTGGCTGCCAAAACCTTTGGGCAAATGCCCTTGTATGTAATTGGAGGGCTGGCTTAAGCAAGCCTATTGGTGTTTGGTTATGTTTTAGGGAGACACTCTGCAGTCTCAATTCTGCTGGAAATTTGGTAGGCTACTTAACTGCCTTGGTGGAGGATTTATCACCTCTAGTTGTGCTGCTGCAACTTTTGAACCAGATCTGGCCATACTGTATGGGTCCCGAGTGCTTACTCTTCACTCCAGTATTAGATTTTTGGCCGATGGTTGTCCATCCTAGGCTGTCCTCGTCCTCCCCCAGTCTTCCTCACCGAATGGCGAAAGGCATCATGCTTGGGATCGTTTGTCCCGTTTTAATTGTCTTCCTGAATTATCCCCATGACCGAGTATCCGGCAAATATGAAGACACCGTCATCAAGAAGGATGGTGGGACAGTCTCTGCTGTGCTTCTGGCCCGTACTGGGTTGCCTGTGCCTTTTTCATTGCTGAACCATTTTCTGCTGGCTGGCTGCCCCTCTTTGCCCATCAAGCCGCCTGTATCCACTTGGTTGGGTACTTGTCTTCCCTGAGTATTCCTTGATGTTGCTTTCACTCCGCTTGTGGCCCTACACTCCTGGGAAGGCCAAATGTCTTCATTTGGGTTAGGTGGGTCATCGTTGGACCAGGTTTCAAGTCCCTGGTGAGCAGATCCTGTAATACGACCTGAAACAGAAGACTTTTGTTTTGCCGTTCATGACCCATGTTTATGATAACTGCCACAGTGAGTGCTTTGCTATGCGCTTTTGGTTTATTCTGGATGCGTAGCATTAGGGGCTCCCTGTGGTCCACTGTTGTGGGTTTTGGCAAATCCACTTTTACTGCATTTTGCCATAGATACCAATTAGCATGAACCATGATGTCATTCCTTTCTTTTTTCCCGGGACTTAAACTGGGCCTGGAACTCTTTGTGAAGATCTCCAATGTCTGCTTTCCCCGCACCTTATTTATTTTGACATTTATATAGCGCACCAAAATCCTGGAGTATCCAGGCACTTTAATTTAAGAATATGGTTGCAGTAGAGTTACATTAAGTGCTTCAGGTTACAGGATTAATACAGATTGGTGGGCAAATGTGTGGTGCCAACCAAATGTTATATGGCGGCAGCACACACAGATGCAAAAAGTCAATCAGGGAGCATAAACATGGTGCCTACCCCATGTTGCAGGGCGGTAGCACACAGATGTGAAAGTAAAGGAACAACGGGTAAGTAGAGTATGGCAGCAGAATACTCGCCCTGGAAGTGGACAGGGGGCAGACAGGGCCTTAGGTTATTCACGCCAGCTCCCGTCAATGCCAGGCAGAGTGGCCATTTTAGAATGGCTGAGGTGCTGTAAGAAACGCAGAGTTCGAATGAAATAAACCCATCAGTGGGTAAAGATAGGGTACCCATAGTTATTAGTATGCACCAAATAACCCTGGGTCTCAGAGGGTAATGCGGAGAAACAGCGTAGTAAGCGCTGTATGCAGCACAATTGACACATTCTTACCCAGGATTATCGGTAGATTGTGCAGTGAACAAGAAAGATGGAGGACTGCAGGAGCAGATGTCTTGATCCGGACCAGAAGGTGAAGGACCTTATGCTACAACTCCTACTTAGTTGACTTGTTCACATAAGCCAGAAGTGGCCCCCGACAACGACCCATTTGTTCCTATGGGGCACTTCTACTAACACTGAAAACTCCAATAAACACTAAGATACACACATATACATTGACATTTTTCCCGGTTACCAACTGCTCTAAGGAGTTTTCTGCATCTTCGAATTTTAGATACACACACCAATTTGTGTATTTGAAATCATTTTTCTCCATCCCCGACTATGGAGATGTGCCAAGTTAATATGCATCACTAGTGGTTACCTTTGTGTCTATATCTGAGTGAATTAGGACCTCTTGGGTCTGGCTAGCATAAGCACGAAAATGTATTAATGTTTCTAGCCCTCTGGCCTTTTTACACTAGGACTGTAGTACATATATACTATGTGCTACAGGTTACGAAGAGTAATCTCACTTTTCTGTCTAGCATTCTTGGGTCCTATTCAGGACTATTAAATGTAGAAATGCATGGTGTATGCTTAATCTCCCCCTCCGCCATATCGTGTATTGTGCATACTACTAGAAAGTGGGCACAGGATCTTTAATTACCACTATTGTTAGAATACACACAATGGGTGTTTACTATGTTTTAGGATTATCGAAATGTACCCATTCGACAGAATATTTACCCTATGCGTGCTTTTTCAATATCCCGGTGTGTTCTTTGGCCATAACTGGGAGAAAATACTTCACTACCAGCCTCCCTCCCCTTAAGCCCGACTACTCGGCCACAGCCACCATTGTAGAGGATTCTGCTCCCTCTTTTGGTTGGAGCCTTGTTTTGCCATTCGACGTTATGTTTTCACATCCCTCTGCAGAGGACTGTGGAAAAAACTCACCAACAGAGGTGATATTTTACTGAGAGAATATGTAAAGAACTTCAGCAGTTACCCTACTGTACTCCGAGATCCTGGAATGCATGGTCACTTGTCACTGTCCACAATCTACAACATGATTGAGAAGAGGGCTATTGGGCTTACCGAGGTCAAATGTGTCTTGGGAGCAAACCTTACACAGGGGCAGACCAGCAGCAACATGGAGTCTGATGAAAAGCATGTGAATTAATCAAAGCCAAGAGACTATACTATACTATTCTGCACATTCAATCATACCACGATTAGCCTTAAGCAGGTGGAACAATAGATCAGACATAGGCTCTCTGTGCCATACTCGTGCTGCAAGCTAAATGCATGTGGAGTAAACGTGCATACTAAAAATGTGTTTGGGTGGAGAGCCTGATAATAAAGGCATAGCAGTTCAACTAGACCCAATAACTTGCCTGTTTGGAGTACTGGAGTGCTTACATCTAGTTGGACATTTGACTGGCACTGGTTGTCACTGAACATCAAATAGGCTTGAAATTCAGAAATGGTGACTGGTTAAAAGACATTGGAAATTAAAATGAACATGGAGACCTACAGAGAGACGCTAATTGGCAGCTTCAAGTCCAGAAACCTATGGTATGACTTCCAGAACTAATGGTGGCAAATGGTGTCTGGGAGGAGGGTTAAAAAACATGTGTACTGTCGGTCTACGATTATTTTGGGAGAAAAAGTTTATGGCCAAAAATGGCGTACAAAGTGTTGGCTGGGGTAGGTAAGATTGGATGCAGTAACCCTGTGGGAGACTGCACCAGTCTTGTCTCTTGGCAATAGGTAACCCACCTATTGGTATAGGTCTGCACTACACAAGTTGGTAAAGTGACTGAGCAGCCAGACGTCTCAAAAGGGTTAAATGTGATCTGTAGAGATTTAACAGATTCACAATTACAAGTATCCGAATAACACAAACAAGGTTTCCTAGTAAAATTATTCATTTAACAGTCCGTTTTAAATAAGCCTTCTTTAAAAAGAGCAATATGCAACAATAAAAAAACACTAAACACTTCCTCTGATTTAAGATAAGCCAGTAGATTCCCTTTTGGGATACCTCACACCCTGTACACTCTGAGGTGACTTCAATTACTAGGACAATGTTTGGCATTAATATATCACTCTATACACTTAATGCAATTCTGCAGTTCTGGAAAAGGAAAACGTTCGGGGAGAAAAAAATGTTAACAGGTTCTTAGAGCATGTGAATACTTTTCAATCTCCTAATGAAGTCTATATTAGCTCTTTTCCAGCAATACAAGCTAAACATATGCCCCACCTATGAGGGACAGTTAGAACCAAAGTCATTGGGTTAAAAGTCTGCAGGGAGTCAGCACAGCCAAAGTCAATTCGAGCAATGTCTATGGAGCGGAGTCACTTCTTTATACAGCACAAAAAGTCTTGCAAAGCTTAGAGAGTGTAGTAAAAAGAATCACTGTTGGGCCACAAGAAGCAAGGCTTGTGTAGGGCGGAGCTGGAATAAACTCTGCAAAAAGCAGCTACTGCAAGTCTCCAGTGAGGACAAGAAAAGCTACCTTAGTCAAGACAGTACTTTAGGTTTAAAGAAGAGGATCCAGCTGGTTTCTGTTCTGGTTGCAGTCTTGCAGATCCTGGGTTCCTTGGGCATCAGTCGTCGGGACAAGAGGGAGAAGTTTGAAGGTCGGCGGCAGCTATGGGCTCTTTTCAATTCAGCAGCACTTTGCAGTTTCAGCTACTGGTCAATAGCACCATTCCGGTTCTTGGGTGCAGCACTCTGGTGAGGTGGGTCAGGCTTGGGTTGCCCCGCTTCGGCAGGGTCCTCCGGATATTCCTGGAGCACAGGCACGATTGCATGCAGTACCCTTTCGGTGCACTACAACAACCCTGACCTCCTGGCAATAGGAACCCAACCTTTGGTCGAAGTCTGTACTACACAGGTTGGTAGCGTGTTGAGCAGCCAGGCTTATCTCAAGAGGGGTCAATGTGGGCTGTAGGGGAGTTAGAGATTCACAGTGACAAGTATTCAAATAGACACTTGCACACAAGGTTTCTTGAAAAAACAATTATTAATTCATTTATCAGTCAGTTAGAATAAGCCTTCGTCAGAAGGGAGCAATATAAAAGCAACATACAAATAAACTCCAAAATGACACACTCTTTGTGCTAAATCAGTAAACACCCTTTTGGGATGGCCCACAGTCATAACCTAGACCCTCGGGTGACTTCAATAGCTAGGATGCTGGGGACATTAATATCTTACTGTTGCATTTAGAACATTCTTAGGAATTGGTCAAAGGAATAGGTTATTAGAACAAAAACACGAGATCACAAATATTCTTAAGCAGGCAAATACTTTCGGATTCCCCAAGAAGTGTCAGTGTACTAGGTTAAGCCAAAGTCAATGGGCAAAAGTTTATAGGAGCTGAAGCACTACTGGTAGGTAACTAAGAAAAGTTATTTGCACAATGTTTGAGAAGTCTTTGAAGAAAAGAAGAATCAATGTAGGGCCACAATCTGTTAAAGCTTGTGAGTAGTAGAAGATGCAAGCAACTACAATAAGAGGTACATTCTCTCAGACTTTACAGTACCTTTGGATTGAAGAAAAAGTGCAGCAGATTGCTCCTGTTCCTATGCAGCTCTGCAGATCGCAATGTTCCTGGGCTTCAGTCATGGGGACAAGAGGGAGGACTTCTGGAGACTCCTGCACTGCAATGGGACGGTCACCGCTTGCACCCGGCAATCTTCAAAGAAGTGGCACTCCTCATGACTACCGCACATATCAACACCGCGGTTCCTGGCTGTCGAGATGGACTTTCCTTGCTTCTGGGGTCCCGCACTCTGTTGAGGGGGCTCAGGCTCGGTCAGTCCCGCTTCCTGGGAGTCCGAAGGATCTTCCTGGAGCACTTGGCCAGCTTAAAAGCAACGCACACAATCTGGTGTTCCCTCTCCCTGGCTATTCGGTTTCCAGCAGCAACTCTGGAAATTCAACCAGCTCAAAGAAGATGTCCAGGTGGCTTACTTTGGAGTTGAATGGTCCAACCAACTCAAAAAGGGAGAAGTTGTCCTTGCAGGGGCTTCTCTGTTGACACACATTTTTTAGTTTCAGCACAGCAGCAGGGTTTCACTGGGCAAACCAATGGTCCAGGAATTGAAGCAAGTGTCCTCTTCAACTTATTCTTTGGTTCCTTTGTCCAGTGGTCAACTGCCTTCCAAGCCAAAAGCCTCACCTTTTATTGAGTTCTCTCCCATTCATTCCAGCCTAGCTGTCAGTCACCCAGCAGGGTGGCTGTCCTTGCCGGACAGTTAGCCTGCCAATCACTACAGAGTGCATTTGGGTCTTCTACGAGACAAAGCACAGGGAGCTTTGGGCACCTCCCTCACATCCTGCCCCGTCAGACACCCTGGAGCCAGAGGCAGGCTTCACTCGTGAATCCCGCCAAAGGCAAAGCGAACAAAGGGACCAAACCAGGTTTGGCGTGCAGAGTAAAATCTCAAGGACCTTTCCACAAAGGAATTGAGAAAAAAGAAGACCAGGGCCATTTTGAGAAAAATGGCACCCTTGGGTGCTTTACTGTAGCTATGAGCGCAGCCTGCGGTAAATGCACATCACGGTAGTTAAAAGTAAACACTGCCACCAGCCATTCAGTGAGGAAAGGGTAACAAATGTTACATGAGAAGCTAGACAAAGGGGATACTAAGTAACCCCTCCAGCACCCTATTGTAAGATAGTGTGTGCTGGGTCTAGAATGTTACAAATGTAAACAAAGTCAATTTCACTTTACTGCTCTGTGAAATAGTTTATCCCAGAGAAGGTATTTAAACCTTGGGGAAATCTAGAAGACTTCCCCGTGCCACTTGTTAGGGAGAATTCTCATAAATGGCTGATTTCCCTTACCTAATGAGTCCTTTAGCAGCTTTGCTGGATTTCTAGGGTTTATGTTTTCACCTGGTAAGAGTATGGGCCTTTTTCCCACGTTTGTATGTGTTTTGCTGTGTGTTTTTTACCAATTGTGTGATCTTGGGCTCTGGAGCCTCACCTACTCCATGAGCATAATTATTTTGTGCGTTACACAGCCCCTAAGTGCACTGACACAGGGTTGTCTTTTAGACTTCCGACTATCGTCACCCAGAAACATGTAAAGTTTACATTAACTTTATGTAGTCTTTAAATCGCAGACCCAGTACACCCCATTTTACATGGAGTATTGGAAAAGGTTAATTCTTATCCTTTTTTGTCTGTTTCTCTTGGAGCACTGTTTCGCTACCTTTTCATCAAGACTTGGCTGGTGGCAGTGTTAACTACCCTATTTTTCATACCGCGTTATCTTAAATAACCATGGTATTGTTTTAGGCTATTTCATTAGCCTCGAACATAAACCCGCTTGACCAAATATATTTTATTTTGGCTTCGGCTGGGTTTATTCGCAATTTCTTTTTGTTAAAGTCTCTCGTGTTTTAGTCTGCGCGCCAAACTAGGTTTGGTCCGTTTGTTCGCCATCTTTTTGCGGGCTTCTGCACAGAAGCCCTCCTTAAGGCGCCTGAAAGTCTGGGTAGGCAGGATGTGAGGGAGAGTTGTAAGGAACCCCTTGTCATGGGTTCCTTTGGTAACCAAAGTAGCTAGCACTCCTGTTTGATTGGCTGGGTGACTGTCCTTGCCAGGACAACCACCCTGCTGTATGATTGACAGCCAGGCTGTGTGAATGGGGGAAACTGCATAAAAAGCATGTCTCTGGGACTGGAAAGGCAGAGTCGCCACTGGAACGAAAGAACTAACGAGGAGCTGACAAAAGAGGACCCCACAACGACTGAAGCGCCCGGTGAAGCCCTGATGCAGGTCCGAATCTTCAGAATCGGACGACAAATAAGATCCTCCAGGAATTTTTATTTTTTGCATTTTTAGAGCGCTCACACAGCCTACGGGCATCGAGGCGCTGTTACAGGAATGTATTAATTTTTTTAGTTGCGTATTTATAACGCGCTTAAATACCCAAAGGTTTTTAAGCGCGGACCTGGGGATCGAACCTGTGTTGATTTGTGTCGTCTTGCTTCCAAGGCGAATACGTTACCGCAGAGCTATGCTTCCTTGAGCTGGTGGGACAAACCAGTTCGCCCCAAGTTCAAGCCAGGACCCCTTTGGTCGAATTCGCCATACAGAGCTACAATGGGCCGGATAGCCAGGAAGGTCGGACCCTGCTTGGGTTTTAAGGAGCACACCTTTTATTCGTTGCTTTGCTCTGCTGCCGATTTCTTCCCTGGGCAGTGCAGGACCATCCAGTCTTCCTACTTCGTGTCAGTCCGACAGTGGCTTCAGGAACAGTGAGCCTGCAGGAACTACCAGGAATGTCCGCCTCAGCTACAGCTTCTACATTTTAAGGTACTGTGCAAATCAGGTTGTTCGTTTCATTCAGTCGCAGTGAAAGGGTTTGAAATCTTTCTCCAATCCAAGGGCTTGTCCTTCTCTTCGAACTAACTTTTCTACCAACCAACCTCGTCCGGAACCCGTGGCACGAACTTTACCGCAAACTACCCTGAACTGTGTGATCTTGAGCAAAAGACTTTTGACCCATTGACTTTAGCCATAAGCCTTTTCCACCTGATTATATCACTAGTTCCTCTTGCTCAATTGTCCTCAGTACTTAACTGTTGGCGTGGTTCAATTTCTTTTAACTTTGCCTTTCCCACCCTTTTAAATTTCTGGAGTGCCATTTAGCTACCACTTCATTTTGTGAGCTTAACTTGTCTGGAACCTATTGGGAGTGGTGTGGTGTATTAAGATTGTGATTTTTAAAACTGCTTACCTTTGTGAAATGTTATATAACTTAGGAGTAAATAAATGTATATTCTTTTACTAGGAAACCTTGAGTCAGTGTCTGTTTGAATCATAGTAATTGCTGTCCTTTGTATAACTATTTGATACTGCTCACTTGTCTTGAGATAAGTCTGGCTGCTCCGCTACTGCTACCACTTTAACAGTGTAGTACAGGCTTGTACCAAAGGTGAATTTGTACTGTCACTTGTAGTCTTAATTGTTTGTGGTGTTCCCAAAGGGTACTGCATATAATTCTGCCCAACACCACTGCACTGAAGGTGCTGTGTGACACACTGTAAAAGATGCCGCCTATGAAGTTTGTCAGGATCCATAACCAAAAGAAACAGTTCAAAAATCACATTAAAATACATGAATGGGGGAAAAGGGTCTCTCCAGGCTAAAAAGAATCAAGTCTTCAAAATCCAGAAAAGTCGCCGAGGGTCTCTAAGGTGGATGGAATTAATACATTTCTGAGAATTACTCCCTAACAAAGTCGATGAACTCTATTCTAGTTTTCCTGACCCCTGGCACTCAGATCCAGCCGCAGCAAAGAAGTACAGCCAGCAGGGAGAGGTTTTCTAGCAAAGTTCGTGTTGGGGTCAGTTGGTTCCACCAACCCAAGGGAAGAAGTTGTCCATTCCGGGCTTCTCTAGTTGATACGAAATTGGAGCTTCAGCAGGGCTTCAGCGTGCAGTGCAACGGTCCAGGAGGTTCCAGTTTCCTTCGTTGGATGTTTCGTCCAGTGGTCAAGTGCCTTCTGTTCAAGAGACCTTGCTTTTTATGCAGGTTTATCCCATTCATGCACAGCTTAGCTGTCACTCACAGCAGGGCGACTGTCCTCCAAGGACAGCCAGCCAATCAGCCCTGGGTGCATTCGGGTAACCAATGAGACTAAGGACGGAGTTTCGGGCACCTCCCTCGCTTCCTGCCCTGCCAGACACACTGGAGCCAGATGCAAGTTTCAGCACTGAAGCCCGCCAAAGGCAACACTAACAAGAGGGTTAAACCTGGTTTGGCGTGTGGAGTAAAACCCAGGTATGACCTCACAAGCAATAAATGGCGATAAAGAAGATCAGGCCATTTTGACAAAATCGGCACCAATGAGCACAATACTGCAGCTGAGGATTCAGCCTGTAGTAAAAAAGCACAATGGGAGGAAAATTAAATAATTGCCACTAGCCATGAAATGTAGTGAGGGTAACAAAAAATGTTACACAAGTAAGTAGAAAAAGGAGCTACTAAGTAACCCCCCAGTACTTGCACATAAGATGGGGTGTACTGAATCTACATAGGAAAAACAGATAAGCAAAGTCAATTTCACGTTACTACTCTTGAGAACAGTAGTTTACCCAAGACAAGGTATTTAAACCTTATTTATTTTGTTATTTATTTTTAAACCTTTAATATGACACCTTACAGTATTTAAACTGTATGAGAAATCCAAAGGACTTCTCTGTGACACTGCACTGAACGTGATGTGCGTCACAATACAAAAGGTAGATGCCTACAGAGTTTCTCAGACTCCAAAACCAAAGTAACAGTCCAAATCAGATTAAAAAATCCACAAGTGTGAGAACAAGGACTCACTCCAGGATAAAAATTAAAAGTCCTAATGTCCAGAAAAAGTGCTGGTCGGTCTCTAAGGTTGAAGGGAAATAGCACAGAAGAACAAGTTACTTACCAACTGTAACGTTCTTTCGGGTTTATAGTGAAAAGACTGAAAAAAAATCTCGAAAAAAAGGACGAACCAAAAAATCTCGAATAAATAAATAAATAAAATGTAAAAAATTGCATTTTTTTCAATACGTTTATTTTTTCGAAATGGGGGGGTTCCCCCCTAACCCTCCTTTTTTCATTTTTTTATTTTACCCCTTTTTTTTAAACTTACCTTACCCCCAAAATACATATAAATAAATAAAAAATGCGATTATTTTTTTCCCCCCCGAGAATTTTTTTTCAGCCTTTTGACTGACCACCGTTCTTTCGACTGGATGTTCCTCCCACGGATTCCTCATCTTATGATAAATCGTTATCACCAGCTTTGCTGCTTTGGGAAAAAAAAAATTCTCGGCAGAGGGCGCTGTGCTCGCGGTCGTGGCGTAGATTGTCCCTCGACGGACTCCGTACTCTGACGACGTCACCGATGGTATAAATTAGCTCGAGCCGCGCCCGTTGCTTCAGTTCTGTTTTTTCAATGAACATATAGGAGGAACACCCAGGCGTGCCCCATGACAGATACATTCTTTGTGAGAGGAAAGTGTAAGAAAACGTAAACTGTACTGCGGGGTAGGATGGGAGGGTCGATGAGGAATACGTGGGAGGAACATCCAGTCGAAAGAACGTTACAGTTGGTAAGTAACTTGTTCTTCAAATGGATTGTGTCCTCCCACGTATTACTCATCTTATGATAGACTCCCATAGCAGTGGCAATTTTGGAGGTGGGAATACTAATTACAGTTTTTATGGACAGAAAGCAGAACTGCCTTGGCAAATAACCCCTCATTGGAGGAGGCAGTATCCAAGCAGTAATGCTTAATAAAAGTATGCATTGTTTTCCAAGTTGCAGCTGATCAAATATCTGTTTCCAGAACTCCCCTCTTTAGAGCCGCAGAAGTAGCCATTCCCCTTGTAGAATGGGCTTGAAGCCTATCTGGTGGGTCTTTTCCCGCCAATCTATAGCATTGAATTATGGCCAAAATGATCCAGCGGGATATGGTCTGTTTTGTTACTGATAAGCCCAGTTTATGACCAGTATAACCCACAAACAGTTGGTCATCTTGTCGTAATTTAGACATCCTCGAGATGTAAAAACTAAGAGCCCTCTTGGGATCTAGTCTATGCAGTGTCTCCTCTTCCTTGCCCAAATGCGGAGGAGGATAAAATGTTGGTAGTATTTTTTGTGACAAACAGAAGTCTGAAACTACCTTTGTTAAAAAGGAAGGTTTAACCTTAAGGACTACCTTCTTCTAAAAAAAACAGTATATGGTGGTTTGCATGAGAGAGCCTGAAGTTCACTAACCCTGCGGGCTGATAGGGCCACAAGAAGGACAGTTTTTAGTGTTAGACGCCTCAATGGACAGGAGTGCAGAGGCTCAAAGGGTATGCAAGTCAAAAATGTTAGTACTAAATTTAAATCCCAAGTTGGGACATGAAAAGGTACTGGAAGGTATACCTTAGTAAGCCCTTTTAAGAATTGAATGATTAAATGGTATTCTGAAATATGAAACCTCTTCCGAGGTGCGCTTGAAAATGAAAAGCGCAGCAAGGTATCCTTTTATTGTTCCTATCTGGAGCCCCAGTTTGGCTAGATGTAATAGAAAAGAGCACTACTGGAGTGCCACATTGAAAAGGGTCCACATCCTCATCTTTGCACCAGTTACTAAACCTGTTCCAGCGACATCTGTAAAAAGATTTTGTTGCTGGCCTTCTGGCCGAAAGCAAGACTTCCATTACGTCATCCGGAAGATCCCAATCCTTGTATCTCAACCTCTCAGAAACCATGCGTGAAGGTTGATTGTCTTGACCTCTGGATGGAGAACCCGACCTTCCTCTTGCGAGAGAAGATCCTCTCTTTGTGGAAGACGTATTGGAGAGCAGATGGACATGTCTAGAAGGTCCGGGTACCATGTCCTCCTGGCCCAATCCGGAGCAATTAGGATCATGGTTTTCCTGAACTTTCTCAACCTCCCGATTACTTGAGGAATCACGGGGACTGGGGGAAACGCGTACAGCAGTGGAAACTTCCACTCCACTACGAATGCGTCTCCCAGAGCTCCTCTTTGAAGAAATTCCCCTTGAGCAGTACTGATCGCACTTCCTGTTGATCGCGGTGGCGAACAGATCCACTTGAGGGATTCCCCAAAGGGCGAAGATCTCCAGAAGGACTTCCTGAGCCAGCTCCCACTCATGAGAGACTGTGCTCTGCCTGCTCAGAGCGTCTGCCACCATATTCTCTCTGGCTAGATGAATTGCCGATTGAGATTCCTTCTCGTATTGCCCAGAACCATAGCTGCATTGCCTCTCTGCACAGTGGTACTGACCCTACTCCTCTTTTGTTGAGGTAGTACATGGCAACCGTGTTGTCCGTCATTATCAGGACATTTTTTCCCTGTACAGAGGGCAGAAAGGCCTTCAGCGCTAGTCTGATTGCCCTCAGCTCCAAAAGGTTGATGTGAAGTTTGGACTCCGATGGAGACCAACGACGGCTGACTGTCAGATGGTTGGTGTGTGCTCCCCACCCCGTGAGTGAGGCGTCCGTCACTACTGTTATCTCCGGCCATGAGTGCCAAAAAGATTCTCCCTTGAGAATGTTGTCGTTGCAAGCCCACCATAGAAGATCCTGAGCAACTGTGCTCGGGACTTGCAGAAGATAGACATATTCCCTGAGAACTGGGACCACTGAGTTCTGAGTGCCCATTAAAGGGATCTCATTCTCAACCTGGCCTCTGGTACTAGGAAAATGCAGGATGCCATGAGGCCGAGCAACATGAGAAAATCGAAGGCCAGTAGACGTTGGGCATTCTGGAACTTTGTTACCATCTGCTGGATGTGGAGAGCTCTCACTTCGGGAGGCGAGGCTTTTCCCCGAGGAAGTCTCCAAGACTGCTCCAATAAACTGGAGCTTTTGGGATGCTATCATATGGGACTTCTTGAAATTGAGGGAGAAGCCCATTTTGTGGAGGAAGTGGCAAGTGATCGAAAGATGTTCCTGAGCTTGTTTTCGAGAACTTGCTCTGATCAACCAGTCGTCCAGGTAGGGGTAGATGTGAATACCCACTCTGAGACTCGCTGCCACAACTGCCAACAGTTTGGTGAAAACCCTTGGGGCGGAGGTCAACCCGAATGGCAGAACTCGAAACTGATAATGAGAGTTGCCAATCGCGAACCTCAGGTACTTTCTGTGCTTTGGATGGATTGGCACATGAACGTAAGCATCCTGAAGGTCCAATGATACCAATCAATCTTGGAGTGCCTGAAGGATCTGAGAAAGAATGACCATCTTGAATTTGTCCTTCCTGAGGAACTTGTTCAGCTTTCTTAAGTCCAAGATGGGTCTCAGTCCTCTGTCCTTTTTTTGGGATGAGAACATATGGGGAGTACCAACCCCCTGTTCCTCTCCGCTACAGGTACCTGTTCTATGGCACCTTTCTCTAGCAGAGTTAAAATTTCCTGCAACAGGAGCGGGTCTGGAGTTTTTACGGAGTTGGCTCCCGGTGGATGATCGAGGCCTTTTTTGGAAGGGGAGACAGTAACCTTGAGCTACTGTTTCCAGTGCCCAAGCATCTGAGGTAATGCCCCACCATTCCTTCAGATGCTGAGAGATCCTGCCTCCCACTGGGGTTTTGTGCAACAAGGTCTCAGAGGGATTTGGAGGCGGCTGCAGGAGTGTCTGAGGGTACAGATACCGCTCCTGAGGCTGATTTTGCACCTCTTCCTCGTGCTCCACGAGGGAAGTTTCTTTTGCCCCTTTGAGAAGCCTGTCCTCTTCCTCTACCAAATGAGGAGTAGTAACGAAAAGACGAGCCAGAATAGGGTTTTAGAGGCTGGCGCATGTAGGCACTAAGCGATTTAGCTGCCACTTTCGAGGTCTGAAGTTTTTCTAGGCTTTCATCAGCCTTACTGCCAAACAGCCTCGAGCCATCAAAGGGCATGTTGAGTAGTCTGGCTTGCACGTCTGGTGCAAACCCAGACTTCCTCAACCACGCAAATCTGCGTAGCACAATGCTTGCAGCCATGGATCTGCTGATACTATCTGCAGTATCCAGTCTAGACTGGAGACATTCCCCCATTGCCTCCTTCCTGTCTTTGACTATATTCAGGAAGCCTTCCCTTTCCTCGCCTTCCGGAATATGCTCAGCCGCCGCTGAAATACAGTCCCACCGGGTATGGGTAAACCTGGCCAGGGTAATATTTGTCGATTTAAAGGCCATACTGCCTGAAGTTAAAACTTTACGTGCCCAGGCATCAACTTTTTTATCCTCTCTATCTGGAGGGATAGTGGGATATGCAGTTTGCTTTGATGTGGATGCTGCCTGAATAACTAGACTTTCTGGAGTTGGGTGCCTGTTTAAGTATTCAGGATCCGTACCAGCTGGTCTGTATTTCTTGGGGAAATTACTATCTGCAGCAGCAATGCTCTCAGGCTTTTCCCAGTTTTTCTCCAACCTCCTCTGAAGAGCCCTGTGAAAGGGGAAAACTGGATCTTTTTGAGGACCTCTGACAATTATATCTGTCATGTCATCTTGTTCAAAAACGGGTTAAGTGTCACCCCAACCCATATACTCTGGTCATAAGACTCCTGTACCCCGAGTCTGCATGTTCTGCAGGATCAGGTCTGGCAAACTAATTCTGGGGAGATGTCAATTCCACTGGCAGAATGTAGAGTGTCACTCAAGTCTCTCATTTTGGACTCTTGATCAATGAGTTCTTCAGGAATTTGTTTTGTGCCATATGAAACTCCAAAGGGAGCAACTTCCTCTTCCTCCGAGCCAGATTCCTCGTATATTAAACATGGACTTAAAGTCTGACCTGGGCAATGGAGTAAATCTTCTTTCTTCCTCTACCATACGCGTCGAAGGAATGGAAAAATCCTTCAAAGTTGTCGAAGGAATCCTCAATGACTCCGAAGAGGACTTCAATACAGGCGTCGAGGTTATTTTTGGTTTCGATGCCGAAACGACTTATATTTTTTATATGGCACCGGAGAGGTGCTCGAATCCCGAAGCGTCCTCGATGACTTGTCGTCGACTCGAGTTTTTCGAGTATCCTCGACACTACCGGTTTTTAACCAAGGTAGTCTTAGACTTCCCTTTGTCATCCAATGGAGCGACCTTAGGGGTATGGCTCTTCTGAGGTTCATTCGAGGGGGTCGGGCCGCATTCGAATACCTCCATCATCTTCTTACGAAATTCTTCCCATTTTCTGGGAGAATCCGATTTTGTTGGACATCGAATTTCTTCGGTCGACTTGGAAGATGATGGAGATCTAGGTCTCCTCTTAACTTTTGTGGACGAGGAAGAAGAGTGTCTCGATCTACTCCTAGATCGAGATATCTTTGAATGCCTATGGCGATCCGATTCCTTCGAATCAGTCGCTTTCTTATGTTTTTTGGATGTAGCCTTCCCTCCCCACCTGTCACACACTCCCTTGTACACACACCGGACAAAACTGCGACTCCTGCCCGTGCCCAAAACTCTAGAATCACTATAGCTCGCCCCGCTCCCTCTGTCCCATCTCATTCCCCCTTCACACCCCGGCACTCACGTGGGCCCCCTGATGACTCGCGTGCACGCCTCACCCGCAACAGAATGCTCTCCAGGTTGCGTCCTTTCTTGCATTGGCAGCTTCCTTGGCGCCTAGGTTATCGTCGGAATGCTACTATGCTTCCGCGTCGCGTGTCCAGCGCTGTATGCTCACATGACCCGGAAATCCACTCACGTGATGCAGCAGCACGTCATGTGACGGGAAGTAATGCCAGAACCGCAAGTATTTAAATGCAGCTTTCCGTGTACTCGCTGCTTCACAGCAACCTGTTTGGCGTTACGCGTTCGTTTGGATTTCTTGACCTCGGCTTGTTTACTTGGACTTCGCTTGGATTATCTTACTGGCTTTGTTACATTGGAGTTCCCTTTGGTTTGAACTTGGACTGCTCTTTGGAATGCAACACGGAATACCCTTTTGCATCTGGCTTTCTTTGGAACTTCTTGCTTCAAGCTCCACAGTTACCAAATCACGTTCTTGTCATCAGGTGGTGCTCACTCCATTCTTGGGAGTACAGTATACCTGCCCACGTGAGTCCCGGACCCCTACCTCATAGGTTCATTGCCTTTCTCTTGATCCCCTCTGGTAAGACCTTTTCACGTTATTTTGGCACCGTCATTTACTGTCATTTGCTTGGTACTTAATCAGTATTTTCTTGCAGCGGATTGGGGTCCCAGAGGTTTGCGGGTCTGGAGTTGACCATCTCCACCTGTGGCCTCAACGGTCGCACAGGGAGTGACTGAGCTCTCTGTGTGGCATTTGGGGACAGAGGACTCTTCTGCCTACACGACATTCAAGTCTCAACACCACCGACAGTTTACCTCTCCTCTCACGAAGAGCTTTCTCGGTCATGGATTGGCAGGAACCAGTCGTCGGTCCGGTGACTGGAACCAAGACACTAGAAGCAAATCCGGTGAGGACCCGTGATCGACATTTTCGATCCACAATCTACGCACTTCTTGAACCCAGTCTTGGGTGTCGAAGGAGACAACATTTTCTTCACAGAAACTCTGAAGCGCGCCATTCTCAATAGCGAAGTGATCGGAAAAACGGAACTGAAGCAACTGGCGCGGCTCGAGCTATTTATACCACCGGTGACATCGACAGAGTATGGAGTCCATCGAGGGACAATCAACGCCACGACCTCGAGCACAGCGCCCTCAGCCAAGAAATCTTTTTTCCGAAGCAGTGAAGCTGGAGATAACAATTTATCATAAAATGAGGAATACGTGGGAGGACACAATCCATTTGAAATGAGAATTCTACCTAACAGGGTGTGGAAAGGAAAAGTGTGTCGGCTGGTTCAAGCTTTCCTAACTTGAGATCTAGATGAATTGATGTATACGGGTTGGCCGTGGCACAATTGTTCGTGGCCAAATTGACCATAGTCAATTCGGCCACAAAGTCAATTTTACTGCGGCCAAATCCAGCCAAACTGAAAACAACCCACCCACCCCCATAAATACCCCCCACCAACCTCCGACTTACCGTTTCGGCATCTGCTCATCTTCTGAGCCTTTGGCGTCAGACCCATCCGCCTACGTGGGTCGGCTTCAGCGCCGCAGGGTCCGTTTTCTTTTTTTCCTATCTGTCCTCTGCCTCCAAAACTCCAGAAGCAGGCCATCACTACCAAACCTGGGGAGCGGGGCACACCCCTGCTCCCCATGTTTGGTAGTGATTACCCAAATTGTTTCCAAACGATTGAATGGTACTGGCTGAATTCGGACAGATTTACCATACGGTCAATTGGAAATGATCAATTTGGGTACTACCGGATGAATGCCATCAGAGCTATGTTTTAATGGACAGCTTGGCAGGACAGCATTGTGGAGATGCCTCGTCATACAGACAGTTGGGTGACTGGGAGGTTAGACTGCAAGGACAGATGTGGTGACAACAGATCGAAACAATGACAGATTGGCATGTCAGGTGGTGGGCTGAGGAGATTAGGACTTTAGTGAACAAACTGGCTTCAGGCAAGCTAAGATTTTAGAACACTAGCTAAAGACTTGGATTTTCCTCCTGCCCAACATAACTGCATACTAGCTTCATTGACCTGACAGCCCTCTGAAGTAAATCAGATACAGAGAAATGAGGGTGATGGTTTAAAAGTCCCCCTCATTACGCTACAAAACCTGAATGTATGAAGAGGATGAGAGTCCAACAGCCCGTAGAGCCGGATTTGTATTCGACCTAATCTCATTTATATAATTTAAATTTGTACCGGGAGGATAGCTCAGCGGCAACATACTCGCCTTGGAAACAGGACGACACAAACCAACACAGGTTCGATCCCCGGGTCAGAGCTTAGAAACCTCTGGTTAATAAGCGTGTTTTGAATACGCAAATAAGACAAAAGAAAATTCCTGTAACACTGACTCGATGACCCCGGGCTGTGTGAGTGCTTTAAAAATGCAAAAAAAAAAAAAGTGAGGATTCAACAGACCCTGTAAAATCGAAAGTATTGTTTATGCTACCCTATGCTTTGTTTGTTTTTCCATCACCATGTATAGGCGAGAAGTGAATCCACAAAAAGAGGCGCAAGACTAAAGTGTAGATTAGAAGGAAAAAAAATTGACATGGACGCTTCAAAGGAACAACCACCTTTTCCTTAAAGGTGACCGAGTTTCTTGTTAAGAGATGGATGTTAGGACAGTTTTACTGAAGTCCAACTAAGGGCTTAGTAAAACCATTCAACTGAGGCAGTACAAGACGCGACTCTTAGTATAAGGCTGTACCACCTGAGTTCATGGTAGCGTAGACAGAGCAGCCGTGCTCATTTTAGGAGGGAGAGAGGGCTGTAGAATCAGTACAAGTGAAATTGTAATACAAATGATCCAAAGAAACACTGAAACACTATGTATGTAAAAATAAAGGATTTACTTAAATACAAGCAGACCCAGATAAATCTGGGGGTAAGCAAGCACTAAAACATTATATGAAATCACAGTATAAAAACACATTATACGTGAAAGTACCCAGACCCAAGTATAGACCTTATTTGAAGTACCCAATAGTAGTTCTAGGGAAGTCACAACCTTTTCATACACATTCAGTACAGTCAAGTCTATTCTTGGGGAATAAAAACCAATGGTTACTTTTTACAATTACATTCAGTAATGCAAGGGCATTAGACCCTTCCAGTTGTATAATGATTCTCAGTAAAAATCATTTAATCAGTCAACTGGACAAAATACTTTTGGTGACTAGTGGAACACTTATTCTAGGTAAGTAAAACCTAAGGATGTAATATACAATTACAGGTGCTTTTGAAATCGGGGAACCCCAGATTGAGGTAAGCAGTAACTCTTGTAACTTATTTTGGATGGCACACAGCTAACACAAGGTACAAGGTAAGTAAAACCCACATACTTTAACCTCACAATGAAGGGGAAAGTAAAGCCCAATGCCACACTTTACTGAATGACTCAGTTATTCTAGGTAGGCAACAACCTAATACAGACTTATTAAGGACAGGCTAGCAGCAAGTCAGGGGAAGCAAGACACAGTTGGGCGACACTCATACAATTATCCTCAAAGGACTAATCTGGTGATGCCAACAATTTATTTTTGGGAAGAGGCATGACCTAATCACAGGAGAGTAAAATATCTTCACATCTACTTTCTATTAGACTGGCAAAACAGTTAACCATAGCGCATCACACATTCAAGCTCAGTAAAAACTTTAACTGTTCACTCTTAGAATTATAGTTGCCAACAATCTCTTTATAAGTAACTTTTAAACACTTACCTTCATTTCTATGCAAAAGGCCCAATCCTTTCAAAGTATTTCCCTTATTCTTGGAGCATGAGTGTTCTCAGTGGCAGAAGGGGGATCACTAGGACTAGTGACCAACAGGCAGTGGTTCCTTAGTAGCAAAAAGAGTGCCTTAAAGAAAACTGGGCAAACAGGCGAGTACTTCACCATGGAGTTAGAAGAGGGCCCAGGGGCTTCACAGAGGACACCCTAGCAGTATTCTAGCAGTGGGACTGGGTGCACTGGATGAGGGGCCTCCCCATCACAGAAAACAACCCACAGCTACACAGAAATCCCAACAGGCTTAAGGTAAGTACATACCATAGCCAACACAGTACCTCAGCATTGAAGATATTGCAGCAGGAGAACTCCAGGGTCTGCACCCAAAAACCCGGTCAGTGGATTCCTTGTCGTGGAGACTGAAAACAAGACCTCAGAAGGGACTTTGCAGCAGGGATCGATGAAGAAGGCTCTAGGCAAGGTTTCCCTTACGGCTGAACGCGGTTCTGCAGATTTGGTGCCTTTTCAATGAGCACAGAAGAAGAATTGCAGTTGAATTCTCGTTGTTACAAAGGTCCAGCACTCCGTTGAGGGGACTTTTCTGACTCGATGTGTGCCTCTGGAGATCCACCAGGATGCCCACGAAGTTTCAGCAAGATTTGGAATTCGGAAGAATGCACTGCACAAAGGCTTGAGGTCCCAGGGTATTGCAACAACGTACAGGATGGCTCAAAATGCAGGTCTCCTCGAGTCTAGTGGGTCTCGCCAGGCTATGGGTCGTCGTTTTTGAAGGCCCTAGGTCGATTGGAAGGAAGGGCTGCAACATGCACCAGTTACACAGCAGGCTCTCCGGTCGCTGGAAATAGTCTTGCTGCTTTTCCTTCATCTTCCTCTTCGGTTTTGGTTCCAGTGGTAGACATTTCTTCAGCTTCTAGGTTCGCAGTATTTATCAGGAATTCCAGCACATCCTCTGCATTCTCTCCTTGCATTTTACAAGAAGGGGTGGTCTTGTTGTCCAATCAGGCCAGCCAGCTTCCCCCCCCAACTGGGATTTGTCCTCATTCAAGCAAGGCGTAAGACGAAGGGCTGCAGTGTTTTGGACTCCTCCCTCGCTTCCTGCCCTCACAGACTGGAGTTGGGCAGGGAGTCCAGGGGACTCCTGCCAAAGACAATCACACAAAGGAATTTCCTGCCCTGAATGTCAGGGGAAGGAACAAGAAACAATAAAATGGCGGAAAAAAGACGACAGGGGGCATTTTGGTAAAAAAGGACACTCTTGGGAACCTTTACTGCAGCTGTGAACACAGCCCGCGGTAAAAGTTCACCAAATTAATACAAGGTATCACTGCCACCAGCCATTTAAGGTAAGCTTGTCCCTGTAACAGAATTGTTACAGTTTTAGTGTGAAAGGGGATACATTGTATCTTCCTACCACTCCACATAAGGTGGGGTGTGCTGGTTTCCCGCCACAAAATGTAAAAGGGATCCAAAGATCCTTTCTACCCTTAGGAACTGTAGTTCACTCAATGTTAGCACAAGAAAGTTAAAAGGGGAGCCTCTAGGGCAACACAGCAAAAACAGGCACTTATTGCCAATAAATTGTTAAAGAGGATAACTTTAAACAGACACTATGGAGAGTCTTAAAAATGACACCCATAAAAAAAGTTAAAGATTATGCGAGTGTGGAAAAATGTTCCCACTCACTGAGGTATTATGGAAAAATATCCCACTAGTAAAGGAATAAGTGCTGGGGTTGACCCAGGTCAGGAAGATTTACCAGTTCTGTGCAAATCTTGCTTAACAATGGAGACAAAGACAATTCTTACCATCTGGTATCTCACCAGCCAAATCAGGGGCCTCACACAACCTGAACCCAACGGTCATGTTGAGGTAACCTCCCCTCTGGTGCCCCATGTCGGCCTGAAGAGTTTGGGGCGTGTTGCACTTCATTGGTAAGCTAGATGTAGTTGTGCGCCAGTGGGTCCCTCCCATGTTAACCGAGCTGGGCAGTGAGGAACGGATTACAGAGTAAAATAAATTGCTTTTATATGATTTTTTTTGCGTATACCTATTAGTGTCAATCGGCAGGTTGGTGTGTAATATAAGTCCTTGAGAAAAAGTTATGAATAAGCTTGCAGGTCATTCATAGATTCACTGTAAATAGGGTTAATTATTTTAATCATAAACTTGAATTGAAGGCCCGCCCA
Source organism: Ambystoma mexicanum (assembly GCF_040938575.1). Classification (NCBI taxonomy): domain Eukaryota; kingdom Metazoa; phylum Chordata; class Amphibia; order Caudata; family Ambystomatidae; genus Ambystoma; species Ambystoma mexicanum. The sequence continues at coordinate 340,238,086 of NC_090921.1, read as the reverse complement.
CATTTTTATAAACCCCCTCTCCCCTGACACACACACCCTTTAAGGATTTGAAAAACTAGTTCGACTGGAGAGAGAGAGCAGCTCTTTTTTTTAACCAGCTATACATCACTAAAAAGCAAACTGCACAGATTAAAAACATTTAAGGATGAAAATGAGATTTCACAAAATTATAGATCAGACATTTTTGAAATTGGTACCAGATAGAATTGGATCCACTGTCAAGATGTTCAGATTGCAACAAGATGTGCCGTAACAGTTCTGTCCATCTTGCTAGATTAAAAGAAACTGATTTAATTTCTGCAAAAAGGTATTTGTTTTAAAATTAGCTATAAAACCATCTCCCTAAGCTTTATTTTAAGCCGTGAAAGGCAGTGAACCCGTCAAATAGCCCAGTTGGTTAAGGACCTGCAGCAGAGATCTAGCTGCAGGTTTCACATAAATCACTGCAACGGGCACACTAACCCACCAATCGTTTCAAAAAAGGTCACAGGGAGAAACGTTGAGTGATTCTTTAACCATTTTATAAAGTGCACACCAGTAACTGAATGGACTGCTGCCATTTGCCACCAACCTACAGAATTAATTGTATATTTTTATTAGGATATTTGAGCGCAAACCTAGATTCGGGAAGCAACGGAGCACTTGACAATCATAGGAGGAAGAACATGGTGAGGGAAGCAAAGGAACAAGGCAGTGGGGGGCGTTTAACAGGGGAAAGGGTGGGCAATTTGGAAGCAAGGGATCTACAATCAGAGAGAAGAAAACAGTGGGGAGCAAGAACGTTTAACCCTTTAAGTGCGATGGGTTTTCCACCCAGTGTCGAGGCCTTTTTTGGTGATTTCAGTATGTCGCCATTCAATGCCTTGTAACTTTTTTCGTTACATGAGATATCTCGGCCAAATTTGGCCCCTTTTATTCCCACATGTAGGCGGTCATAACGCCACCCAGGAATCCTAGGTAGCTGTAGGGGGTAAGAGAAAAGCAAAAAGGGCGAACATTTTGTTTTTTTTTAAAAAAAAATTCCAATAAAATCATATACAAAGAAGCCTGTGGTTTACTCCTTGTAAGTGCTAGGAACAAATGGTTTGCTGTGCTGAATTCCCCAATTTCCTGGCTTTCACGAACAGGTTGAGTGGAAATGATTTATTTTTTATTTTGGTTTGCTCATCAACCGTTTTGTGAGAGGTAGGCGATTTTGCCAATGGGACATGCGTGGACGGAATGGAAGAAAAGGGTAGGAAAGCCGAATTGGACGACAGAAAGGCATACATTTCTGAAAAGTAGACAAAATTCCAAGTTTAGGAAGGGGTGATATGCGCAAGTCAGGGTAGGGGAGGGGAAAATGACTGGGTAGGGGAAAATGACATTTGGGGAAATAGAGGGAAAATGACTGGAAAAAAAAGGTATGTGGTGATAATATGATATGGCATTTAAAACGCGCCTATACACAAGTGTTTCAAGGCGCGACGAGGCAAGGGGGGGGGAACAAGGGGAGGACAGACAAAGATCCTACTAGGCCAAGTGTCATTCAGATCGTGCAAGTGCATGGGAAAGGGGGAAAAGGAAAAGTGCGTGGGGAAAGGGAGACGGGGAAAGTGCAGTACATGGGAAAAAGTGGAATAAATAAGTATAAATAAGGGCCAGCTGGTGGCAAGTGCAAGGAAGTGCAGACAAAAGTGCTAGTGGGGGACTGTAGGGATACAGAACGGTCCCCAGGTGCAGGGGTTGCCAGGAAGGCAGTGGAAGTGGGCAAATTGACGGGGCCTAGGCCAGAGATCAGAAAGGGTGGCCAGGTAACCCGAGCAGTTTCAGTCAGAAAATCAGCAAGGGAGGGGGAGAGAAAGCAGAGGCAAAGAGGAAGGTTTTGAGGTGCTTCCGGAATCAGAGATGGTGCTCCTTGAGTTTCAGGGAAGCAGGAAGGCTGTTCCAGAGAGAGGCCCCAGCCGAAGAGAGTAATCTTCCACCAACTCGCTGCTTGGAGAAGCGACTGACACCGAGGGAGTTCGAGGCGGATGAGCGAAAAGCTTGAGAAGGTAGATATTTAGGAAGAGAGGGTTGAAGGTATTGCGGGATGGTTGGCCTGGTACGGCAATGGCTTCTATGAATTTTGAGAAAAACAATGCTCCGCTACATTCGCCCCAACTCTTGCAGTTTGGTAATAACAAATTTTTTGTAATGTTTCACAAAACAAGCAATACCACAAGCCAAGAATCAGAGACATGGTACTCAGGAGTTTTATGCTTACGGCCTGAACAGACGTACTTAGCATGTGTAAATCTGGAAAACCAATGTGATGAGGAAGGGCAAGCATACATTTTTTGAAATATCACAGAGACATTTGCAAGGGTAGGTGACTTGTGCAGTTAACAAAAGTATATGGTGCCTAAAGCAGCGACAAATGTAGATCATATTTAGGAAATGAAAGGGTTGTGACAAAAGGTAGCAGTAAATGGATCGAAACAATATGAAAACCATGCAACCAAAAAAATGTCATACTTTCCGGCGTTCCCACAGGTGTCTCGATTGAAACGGTACCTCAAGTGCGTGGGTGCACCTACCCGGGGGCAAAGGGAGGAGCCAAAAACGTAGCTAACCCCCCCCCCCCCCCCCCGAGTCTTTTCCGACAGCAGAATTTGATGAATTTCATGGAAGTGCACACCATACATATTTGGACCCAGGGTGTCCAAGCACCAATGAAAACTGGAAACCCCATGCATTTCCGAAAAGAGGACACCCGTGGGAATCCGCAGAGGTCCGACTTGTGCAAATCGGCCAAGAATGTATTATCCAGAAAACCTGGCAAAGTCCGAAATGTGGCGAAAACCCCCCATTTTCCGCACATTTCACTCGGCTCATCCACCGAAACACGCTGCCATCACCACATGGCCTGCCTTCCCGCGTTCCCACAGGTGTCCAGACGAAAACGGTACCTCACATGTGTGGGTGCACCTACCTGGAGGCAAAGGGGAGAGCCAAAAAGGCGGCTAACACCAAGTCTTTTCCGACAGCAGAATTTGATGAATTTTGTGGAAGTTCACACCATACAGATTTGGGCCTAGGGTGTCCAAGCCACCAAGGAAAACTGGGAACACCATGCATTTCCGAAAAAAGGACACCTGTGGGAATCGCCAGAGGTCTGACTTGCACAAATCGGCCCAGAATTTATTACCCAGAAACCCTGACAAAGTGAACATTGTGTTTTTTTCCCCCACCAAATATCACACTTTGTCGGGGATTGTGGTTAATAAATTCTGGGCCACTTTGCACAAGTCAGACCTCTGCATTCCCACGGGTGTCCGCTTTTCAGAAATGCATGGTGTTCCCAGTTTTCCTTGGTGGCTTGGACACCCTTGGCCCAAGACTGCATGGTGTGCACATGAGTCAAAATCTTGCTGTGCGAAGAGATTTGGGGTTACCCGCGTTTTTGATTTCGCCCTTTGCACCCGGTGGGTGCACCCACACGTGAGGTACCGTTTTCATCGGGACACGTGTGGGGATGCGGGAAGGTAGGCCATGTGTTGTTGGCGGTGCGTTTCGGTGGGTGGCCAGAGCGAAATGTCTGAACATTGTCTTTATTTCCAGCCAATTTCAGAGACATTTCTCTGTCCGAAACATGTCGCCAACAACAGATGTCATACCTACCCGCGTTCCCACAGATGTCCCGACGAAAACGGTACCTCATGTGTGGGAGCACCTACCGGGCGCAAAAGGAAAAGGGTAACCAACTGGTAACCCTAAGCCTTTCAGCAAAGCACATTTTGTTCATGTGGGCAACCTACGGATTTGGGCCTAGGGTGTCGAAGCCAGCAAGGAAAACCGGGAACCCCATGCATTTACCAAAAGAGGATACCTGTGGGAATCCTGGTCTGAGTTACAAATCGGGCCAGAATGTATTACCCAGAACCCCGGCAAAGATCCACATGGGAGAAGGGTGCCCAAGGCCAGGGATATTACCGCCAACTTTGCTGGAGCTCTGGCTGGCCTGCGTTACAGCTTCTCCCCAATCAGGGAGTCCCAGCAGTGTGCCAATACCTCTCCGAAGGGAAAAGCTGCAATGCAGCCCAGCCGCAACTCCAGGACAGTTGGAGGTGATGTCCATGGCCTTGGACATCCATGTACCATGTGGGTGTACCGTCCCCTAAGCACAGCGGCAGCTCCTGGGGGTCCCGGCAGGATCACCATTCCTCCCCGGAGTTGACATCTGTAAGGTAGCACAGCCAGAGGTGGAGCCTGGGCTTGCAAACGGACAACCCACATGGGAGGCATCCACTCCCAGGGAAACACCAATGCTCTGCTGGCATGGGGGGCAATTTGAGGCCTGCCCCTGCAATTGTGTCCCAGCCCACCAAAATATCTGCCCAGACGGCCAATTCCCACCCACACCATCATTAATCCAGCCCCAGTCCCAGTCTCACCCACCCCACTGATGGTGGGCGCTAACCATAGAATAATAAAAAAAACATACTCACATAACATTGCAGCTGCTCGCATAGAAAAAGCTGTAAACTAAACAAAAAACGTGTTAACTATGGTCACACCAGCAAAAACAAATCGATACTTTTCAAGAATGCCCACCCTCTCCACACTGCAAGCCATCCCTGGTGGTCTACTGAGCCTCACCACCCCCGCCAGTGAAAACCCATTTGACCCTTCCTACGGGCAGATATCTGCCACCAGGGAGGGCTGCATGAGGTGCCCCCCCAGACTATTTGAGGTGGGGGAGAAGCACACCCCAAAACATCATACAGGCCCCCCAACGGATGGGGAAGCAAAGTTTGGGCAGCCTGGGGGTGGATTGGCACTGCAAAGGTGCCCATCTGCGCCAAGGGAAGTTTGGTAAACAAAGAAACAAATTGAAAATGGCAGGCTGCACTTGAGGGGCTGAGGGGCACCCTACACCACCGGGGAATTTTGTAATGTGAAGGGGGGGTGTACCTCTCCATCCCCACCCCAATTGGAGGGGCGGCGCATCTCATGTAGCCCTCCCTGGGGACAGATAAGGTGGGGGGCTGTCCTGCACTCCTCCCTGGGGTCAGGTGTCCCTTCGTAGGAGCAGGTATCTGCCCCCAGGGAGGGCTGCATGACATGGCCCCCACTCCATTGTGGAGGGGGGGGGTCACCACCCCTTCCCCTTAGAAAATTCGCTGTTGGTTTGGGGTGCACCACAGCACCCACCCCCCAAAATGCCGTCTACCATTTTCACTTTTTTCCTTTGGTAACCCAACTCCCCTTGACGCAGATGGACCCAATAGTGTTCCAATCTGGTCCCAGGGTGCCCAAACCTTACTGCCCCACCCACTGGGGGGCCTGTCCCACAGTTTTTGGTGGCCCTCTGGCACCTCATGCAGGCCTCTCTGGGCCTCCTACAAACGGCTGCGTGAGGTCCATTTGGGGTGTGGGGCCCACCAAAAACTGTGAGACAGGCCCCCCAGTGGGTGGGGCAGTAAGGTTTGGGCACCCTGGGGCTAGATTGGCACACCAATGTGCCCCTCTGCGCCAAGGCAAGTTTGGTAAACAAAGAAAATAATTGAAAATGGTACACTACACTTTAGGGCGGGCTGAGGGCCACCCTAAACCTCTGGGGAATTTTCCAATGTAAAGGGGGGGTGGCCCTCTCCCCCCCTCACACCAAATGAAAGAGGGGCCATCTCAATCAGCCCTCCCTGGGGGCAGATAAGAGGGGGACGTCTCATGCAGCCCTCCCTGGGGTCAGATGCCCCTTCCTAGGAGCAGATATATGCCCCCAGGGAAGGCTACAAGGGATGCCACCATTTTCCCTCGGGGGAGAGGGCCACCCCCTTTTCCGTAAAATAAAACCCTGGTGGCTAGTGCCCCCCCACCCAAATCTCCCTTTTGTTTTTTCTTTACTTTTTGCATTTTGCCCCCTTCCATGGGGGCAGATGATCAGCCATCTGCCCCTAGGGGGGCCCTAACCTGCAGGCCCCATCCTGTGGGGGGCCTGAACACTTATTGCTGGTCCCCTCCACCCCCAATTGGATGGGGGCCACCTCATGTACTCCTGCCTGGGGGCAGAAATCTGCCATCCAGGGAGGGCTACAAGGGGTGGCCCCCTCTTTCCACTTGGTGTGGGAGGGGGAGGCCCATCACCCTTTCAGGGGGTGAAAAAAATCCCTGGTGTCTAGTGATCCCCAACCCCCACATCCCCGTTGTATTTCCTATTTTTTATTTTGCACCCTTCCCTGGGGGCAGATGACCAGCCATTTGCCCTCAGGGTTCTGCACATATGTGCCCACATGCTTTGGGGGCCGGGAGCCGTGGGAGGTGAGAGGGCTTCTTAATGTAAGCAGCCCCCACCTCCCCCGGCTTCTCGGACAGATCCATGGTGTCTAGTAGGCATTGCTGGGCACGGATCGAGGGCTCTGCGTCTGATCCACGCCCAGCAATGCTTTCACAAAAGGTGTTGTAAAGGGGAGAATCTCCCCTTTCCAACAACTCCCTCGAACTCCGGCTTGAAATACAGCCAGAGATTGAGGAGGAGAAAGGTGGAGACTCACCTTTCATTTTCACAGCGGCAGCCTGAAATGGCTGCCGCATTGAAAATTACTTCATGCCGGCGTGCATTACGCACGCCGATGTGATACTGAAGGTAATCCAGACCCCGGGCAGTGAGGGGGGGGGACCTTCCCCTCACATAGCCTGGGTGTTGGATTACAGCTTTGAGCGAACCCTGCTTTGCAGGGATCGCTCAAAACAAGGTGCCAAAAAGGACGGGCTATCTCATCCTTGGCACTTAAGGGGTTAAAACTGGTTTAGGCAAACTGAACATTAAGCTCACACTTCCCAGCCTACCAACCTTTCAGAGGTATAGGACAGTCCTTGGATCATATTTTCCACAAGATTTGTATTCATTTTGACAGAAGAGACAGCAGGGTATATTGACTTGCGACTGACGTTTCTCCAGTTCCTCCTAGCCTTTCATAGAAACTGGCCTGTTAATAAATGTTCCCATTTTATCTTTGTTGTTGAACTTGTTAACCATATCATAAAATAATTTTGTAGATTATATTGTAGTGCTCCCTTACACAATAGCAAAGTTTAATTTTTTTTTTAATGGAAATGGCAATCGACAAGTAGAAGGCTTGTCGGCTGATGTGGGTCTGGAGGTCATAAATGTTACCATCACTTGAAATTTGTCATCTTGATAGATCTTGTTAGGAAAGATTGTATGTGGTAGACTGCACCAGCCTTGTCTTCTTGGGAAGAGTTAACCCAACCTTTGGTATAAGCATGTATTGCACAAGTTAGTAGAGTGACTGAGCAGCCAGGCTCATCTCATGAGGGGTCAATGTGAGCTGTAGGGATATAACAGATTCACAGTGACAAGTATCCAAATAAACACTTACACGCAAGGTTTCTTGATTAAACAATTATTTATTCATTTAACAGTCAGTTGAATAAGCCTTCCTTAGAAGGGAGCAACATTTGTAACAATAATATACTTCAAAAATGCACAGTTTCAATAAATCAGTAGATAACAATTTGGAATGGCACACAGATACTTCCTACACCCCGAGGTGACTTAAATAACTAGGACACTGTGGAGATTAATACATCACTGGCACATTTAGAATACTAAGTTGGGTGTCAAAAGGAAAAGAAATAAAACAAAGGTTAACAAATATTCTTAAGCAGTTACGTACCTTTTGAACCGCCACAATGCAAAGTAAATTAACCCTTTCCCAGCTACACAAGTTATGGAATGTGTGACTTTTGTTGGGGGATAGTTAAAGCACAAAGTCAGAGGATAGAAGAGTCTCCAGGAAGGCAGGACAGCCAATGTCAATTGAGCAAAAGTCTAGATGAGCTTCTTGAAGTTAAGTAAAAAGAATTGCACAATGTTTTAGAAATCTCTGTAGAAAATGAAATCACTGTTGAGCCACACGCTGGGAGGCTTCTGAGGGACAAATCTGCAAGCAACTCTGCAAATGCAACCAATAAGAGTCTCAACTGAGAGCTAGCAAGGCTACAAAACAAGAGATAGGTAACCCCTTAGTTTAACAGCACCTTCCGTCTGAAGAAATTGGTTCCAGCTGGCTTCTGTTCCAGTTGTAGTATGGCAGATCCTGTTGTTCCTGGGCCTCAGTTGTGGGGACAAGAGGGAGGACGTCTGGGGACTCCTGCACTACGAATTCAAGGTTGGCAGCAGTAATGGGCAAACTTCAGATCAGCAGCACTTCGCTGTTTCAGCTTCTCAGGTGGCACAGGCTTGGTCAGTCTGGCTTCATGGGAGTGCGGATGATCTTTCTGGAGCTTGGGTCGGACTTAAAGACACTTGATTTTGGTGTTCCTTTCCCTGGCAATCGGTTCCTGCAGCAGCAATGGAAGTACAGCCAGCTCCAAGAGGATTTCCAGATGAGTTCGTCTTGGGGTTGATTGGTCCCACCAACCCAAGGGAAAAAGTTGTCCTTTTCAGGGCTTCTCTAGTCGAGTGAATTTGGAGCTTCAGCAATGCAGCAGAGCTTCACCGGGCAAACCAATGGTCCAGGAGTTGCAGCAAACATCTCTTCCAAGTTGTTCTTCCTTTCTTCGTCCAGTGGTTGACTGCCTTCCAAGCAAAAAGCTTCGCCTTTTATGCATGTTTCTCCCATTCATTGGCAGCCTAGCCGTCAATCACACAGCAGGGAGACTGTCCTCCGAGGACAGCCAGACGGCCAATCACCTTTGGGTGCATTCCTTTAACCAAGGAGACAAAGCACAGGGAGTTTCGGGCACCTCCCTCGCTTCCTGCCCTGCCAGACAAGCTGGAGCCAGAGGCAGGCTTCACTGGTGAATCCTGTCAAAGAAAACGAACAAAGGAACCAGACCTGGTTTGGCGCGCAGAGTAAATCTCAATGACCTTTCCAACAAGAAATGTCGAAAAATGAAGACCGGGGCCATTTTTACTGCAGCTGCAATTGCAGCCCGTGGTAGAAACACATAACGGTAGGACCAAGTAAATCACTGCCACAGTAACATACAAATGTTACATGAGAAACTAGACAAAGGGGCTACTAAGTAACCCCTCCAGCACCTTATTGTAAAATAGTGTGTGCTGGGTCTAGAAAGTTAGAAAAAGGAAAGTAAAGTCAATTTCACTTCACTGCTCTTGGAAACAGTAGTTTAACCTAGAGAAGGTATTTAAACCTTTGGGAAACCTGGAAGACTTCCCTGTGTCTCTGCACTGAAGGTGCTGTGAGACACAATGTAAAAAGATGAAGCCTATGGAGTTTGTCAGACTCCAAAGTCAAACGAAACAGTGTTCAAATCAATTAAATACATGAGTGCTAAAGTCCTAAAGTCCAGCAAACGAGCAGGGGGTCTTCCAAGGTAGAAGGAAATTCACACATTTCCGAGAATGCTCACCAACAGATCTACAGCGAGGGGATAATATTTAAATAAATCTAATTATTGATAAGTAGTCCCAGAACATTTCTGACACTTCCCATTCAGTCCAAGCTGTTTATTGAACATCGGCTTTCATTCCGAGACGTGTGAATGCGGCAGATCAAATGCAAATCTGCATGGACTAAAAAGTAAACGCTGACCACTAGTCAGCTTCTTTCCCAACATTGCCTCCTTATTCTTCATGGTGGTTGTGAAACAGAGATGAACGCCCTCATACAAGGTCTCAGGTACGAGTGGAGCATCCTGTGCTTTGTGTTTCTCTGCATTCTGCCATTTATAGTTTTGCTTTTCAATTATCCTTGAGAAGCTAAAAGTGACAGTATGCATAAAAAGGAGACAGGCCTGGATGCCTTATTACACATGTTAAAGACAATTTGGTGCATCAAATGTGTTGTGGTTGCTTGCTTTTAATTTTTTTTTATTTCAAACCAGCATCCAGCCTATTGTTTTGCATAGTTGTAAATGACTTGGGCAGCTTTGCATAAAGTACTTTTTTCTGCGTTTAAACAAGCTGAAAACTTTGTAAATTGGCATAAATTGAATGCCTATAGACTACCCCTGGGTGGTAGCGGTGCGCAGTATAAAGCAACGTAACAAATACAGTTAACCTTTTCTTTCACAAATAAACCAAATAGCTGGTGAGACCTGTTGCATCTACTTGGCTTTCAAATGCATATGGGCCATCCCAATTAACAGAACCAACATTAACCCTTTCCATGAACAAGAGGGCAGAAATTCAAGTTGAAAGCTATTAGCCAGCCATACATTTTTTTCGCCACCTTTTAATCCATACACACAGCACACCATTTCTTACTCACCAAGAGTTAAATATCTCTAGCCAATGGCTAGTTATGTTATTGGGCAATTGTATAGCACCTTATATACCATTGTTATGATCTCAAAGCGCTGTGGGTTGAAAGCCCTCGAGGACTGTAGTCCAGGTCAGTGGAGAGAGTAGGGTGGTAAGTAGCGCTTGGGTGCATTCGGTATGTGTGCAGCCAGTGCAGTTTACAAGGTATGCAGCTGCAATCTAATGCTAGGCGTGGTGCAGTGGTTATACGAGATCAGTACAGTGTGCAGCAAGGCCATAGACCTCAGAGTCTGAATTCTGGCAGGAGTGGAGCTTGTGTATGAGATTGTGTGCAGCTAGGCCGATTTCTTTGGGAGGTATAGCTGCATTCTATTAAATACATGACGTGTGTAGGTATGTGCACAGCTAGGCCGAAATTGATTGAGGGATATAGCTGCATTCTATTGTTTGTAGGTGGAAAAGAGTGAGCATATCTATGTGCGCGAGTGTTTGCAGATTGGTGGGAGATCCCTGATCCTGATTTCCTTCAAGTGCACGCTGAGCAGACCAGATCTATACTAATGGTTTGGTGCATTTTCTCTGGGGAATTCTCGGTCTAGTGCTGAGTTTGTTCTGCATTACCAGGCCTGATGTTGTCATTCCCTGCTTGGCAGGCTCATCGGAGTTCAGGTTGCCCTATTCCTAGTCTGTATCTAGTCTGCAGTTGGGGTGATGGTGACAGTTGTCCGCAACTCAAAGTCACTTGCAGGAGCTTACCTTGCCGAGTACCTCTCCTTCTTCAGAGTCCATTCTTTTGCGGAGGAAAAAAAAAATAAGCCTGTTTCTGAAACTCGGTTATAAGTGCTGGAGGGCCTATTTTCCGGGTCCCTGGTAACAGATTATGGCGGTTCATCAGCATTTGTCAGTTTATGGTTTGAAATGTGGAATTATGTTGCATCCTTGTCCTTATCGAGAGTTAAGAGTGTTAGAGAGCGCCTCAGACCGGAGAAAGCATAGTTGATACTGCGCCCCATGTGAAGGAGGTCATTGCATCAATTCATATGAACTTCAGGATGACCTGACTTGATCAGAGATCACCTTGTATAGCAGAAAACATGATCTGGTCGTAATGTTTGAAACATAAGTGCTATTAGGCTCTGGGATTGTAGTTTCTTGCATTAATTCCCAGATAGGTGAGATTGACACAGGTTGACAGTAGTCCCAATCGTAATTGTTTGAACATAAGTGATATTACGCTATGGGTTTGTAGTTCTGCGCATTAATTCACAAATAAGTAGGATTGACAAAGGTTGACATTTTATGGACTGAAAATGCAGTGCATGCTTGGCGGAGGATAACATACTCACTCAATCGAGGTGAAGAACATAAGTATTGTTAGGAGATTGGAGACAGGGCATTAGTTTCCAGATAGATCGAGATAAAACATCTCCTAGTCTTAGGGCATGGTATGTGCCAGGTTGAAGACAGTGAGCGAGCTCAGTCCTAGAGTAAGAGCATAAGTGATGCAATGTCACAGGTTTGGAGTTGTGGGCATTAAGATTGTAGCATGGTTTGGGTGGCATGACCAGCTTGTTGGCTCAAATGAGCAGCTAGGCCATTGTTGCCGAGCCAGCAATTCCTAGAGTTGAAACAGACTTCTCACTAGAGCCGTCTTCCGAGTCTTGACTGTTCTTACCTCCCTGTGGCGTTGTGGTTCCAGCCTGTTCTAGCCAATTGGTGTCAAGCTGTCCCTTACGTGATTTAGGGGCAAAAAGACAGGTTTTGAGTGCCTTTCGGACAGTCATGTGTGTGGTCTTGGCTGTGTCGAAGATGGGGAGGAAATGAGTCAACAATGTTTGCGCCAGGTTCGAGAAGGCGGACCCTCCAATACTAGCTGAATTGGAGGGGTGGGGGAGACCGCTAGGAGGAGTGCCGTGTTTGACCTTACGATTCGGGTTGTGAGATGAGGCATAATCTTTTCTTGTAGATATATGGGGCCGACTTTGTGGACTGCTCAGTGAGTAATGCACAGTATTTTGAAGGTGTCCCTTCGTCCAATTGGGAGCCAGTGTAGGGTACGGAGATCAGGCGAGATGTGATCCCTTTGTCCCAGTGCAATCCGTCTGGGAGCCGTGTTTTGTACTCTTTGGAGTTGGTAGGTTGGTGAACCCAGGTAGATGGAGTTTGCATAGTCAAGTCTGGATATCACAATGGACATAACTGCAGCCAGTCTGTTAGGGTAGGAGAGGTAAGAAATGATTTGCTTCAGAAGCCTAAAGGTGGTAGTGGCAGTATTTGGATACAGTATTGATGTGGGGAGACAGGGTTGGGTTCGCGTCCACTGTGTACCTAATGTTTTTGACTGTGGTGGAAGTAGGCCAGTGGGGAGGGGTATATGGAGTAGGGTGTTTGTTACAGAGGGATGGTGGACATGAAGACGGTTGGGGGAATAGAGCTGTATTGCTGCACACCAGGATCAGTTTTCCCTGGATCAGAAGGAGATGGTTACTTGTCATCCGTAAATCACTATAAGTGAAACATGCAACCAGGTCAGAGCAAGGGTCAGGATTGATTTGGTAACTGTCAGGATGATGGGAGTCGTCGGCGTAGTTACAGCAGTTGAGATGGTTAGGTTATGCTAGTTTATTTATAAAGCGCAACATATGCCACCAGGGCATCTTGGCGCTACTCAATAGGACACAAACAATTAGAAAAGGTAAGTTTTTAAGGCTCGCCGAAAGGAGGTTATTAGAACAGGTGCATAGATCACGGGGCAGAGAGTTCCAGAGGGATGAGGCTGCGACCGAAAAAGCCTGGCTGCCAATCCAGCTATGCTTGCATCTGGGAACCATCTGCAGGCAGGCATCCGAAGAGCCGGTTGCTTGACAAGGCACATATGGGTGGAATTTCTTCTGGAAATATATTCTGTCCCCAGACCATAGAACGCACAGTGCACCAGACTGGCTGTTTTGAATTGGATACGCTGGGTGATAGGCAGCCAATGGAGCTGGTGTAATACTGGCATAACAAGAGGAATACATGGGAAGGAGGACTGCAGAGTTCTGAAGAACTTTAAGATGCTGCAGGAGATGGGATGACTCCGCCAGGAATAACGAGTTGCAATAATCAACAGAAGTGACTAAGGTTGATATTACAGGGGCTGAATTGCTCGACCGGAATGAAGGGGATAACCTTTCGGAGGAGCTCCAGCTGGAAATAGCCATGCTGATGAGGGGTTCCCCATTGAGAGAGAGGCAGATAGTTTCACACCTGATTTTTTTTACAGTGGTTGCAGCGACAGGCAATAACCCAGGAAAGCAGGCCAGAAATCTGAAGTCCAGAGAGGATGCAGAGGGGGAGCCCACCACCAACACCTCCGTTTGGTTTCTCACTGTTCAACTTGAGCCAATTGGAGGATGTGGGGGGACGCAGCCAGCGGAAACACAGAGGGGGGGGGGGGGGCTGACAGAGACAGCAGAAATAATGGCAGCACAGGGCTCAGTAGGCCTACCGCTCCGATCGCTCCGAGGAATGTACGCTTGAGAAGATCAAGTTACTTCTTACCTTGTAACGTTCTTTCGACGGGATGTTCCTCCGACATATTCCTTATCTTTGATAATACGTTTCCAGCTTGCTGGCCTCGGAAATCTTTTCTGTAGAGGGCGCTGCGCGTCGACGTCCCCGAGTCGATGTCCCTCGACGGCCACCGTATCGGCGCCAACGTCACCATGCCCATAAATAACCACACGCTGCGTCCGTTGCTCAGTTCCGTTTTGTAGCATAAGAAAAGTCATGCCTGAATTGGTTATTGACCTTGAAGGAGCGTAAGCTGCAACCACAAGGGAAGTATCACTGCGGGGATGGATGGGAGGGGGGATAAGGAATACGTCGGAGGAACATCCCGTCAAAAGAATGTTACAAGGTAAGAAGTAACTTGTTCTTCGAAGGGATTGTGTCCTCCGACGTATTCCTTATCTTTGATGGACTCCCATAGCAGTGGCATGTAATTGGAGGTGGGAGTGAGAATATTTATCCCTTTAGGGATGGACCGAATGTAATCCGGCCTTGCCAAATCTGGTCTCTTGAGTAGTGGAGGAATCCAGATTGTAAAATTTTGTGAATGTATGTGCGGACGACCATGTGGCAGCCGCACATGTGTCTCGGACCGGTACCCCTCTTTGGAGAGCCGAAGAGGCTGCGATTCCCCTGGTTGAATGAGCCCTGAGCTTTTGGGGTGGCTCTTTCCCTGCCAGTTTGTAACATTCCAGAATGGCCAAAATAATCCACCTGGAGATGGTTTTGTTATGGGTAGTCCCAAATTGTGACCTGAGTATCATACAAACAGTTGGTCTGCTTGCCTGATCCTAGCCATTCTGCTGATATAAAAGCTGAGAGCTCGCCTTGGGTCCAGCCTATGTAGCCTTTCCTCCCCTTTCCCCCCCTTTCCCCGGATGGGGAGGAGGGTAGAACGAAGGTAAGGTCATTTTCTGAGTAATATGAAATTCAGAAACCACCTTTGGGAGGAAATTAGGCTTCACCTGTAGGACAACTTTGTCCTTGTGGAAAATTGTATGTGGGGGTTTACAGGAGAGAGCGTGTAGCTCGCTCACCCACCTAGCAGATGTTAGTGCTAACAATAGGACAGTTTTAAGCATCAGAAATCTCAGCGAACAAGAATGAAGTGGTTCGAATGGAGTGCACATTAGGAAGTTTAAGACTAAATTTAAGTCCCATAAGGGAACCTGGAATGGTTTTGGGGGATAAACATTCGTTAATCCCTTGAGAAATTGTACCACTAGAGGAAGTTTGAAATACGATGGTTCCTCCGCAGTGCGCTTGAAGATAGAAAGCGCTGCGAGTTTGCCAAGTAGAGTAGAAACGATAACACCGTTGGTGTACCACATGAAAAAGGGTCGATATTCTCATCCCTACACCAGCTGCAAAATTTGTTCCAACGGCAGCGGTATAAAGACTTAGTTGCTGGCCTTCTGGCCGAAAGCAACACCTCCATGACGTCATCAGGGAGATCCCAATCCTTGTACCTCACCCTTTGCAGAAGCCAAGCGTGAAGGTTGAGGGTTCTGGTGTCTGGATGGAGAACCTGACCTCCCTTCTGCGAGAGAAGATTCTTTGAGTGAAAGACGGATTGGAGGACAGATGGACATATCTAGAAGGTCCGGGTACCACTTTCTCCTGGCCCAATCCGGGGCCATTAGGATCATGGTTTTCCGGAATCTTCTCAACCTCCTGATCATTTGAGGAATAACAGGGACTGGTAGGAACGCGTAAAGGAGTGGAAACTCCCAGTCCACTACGGACGCGTCTCCTAGAGCTCCTCTCGGGGGAAATTCCCTTGAACAGAACAGATCGCACTTCCTGTTGGTGCTTGTGGCGAACGGATCCACCTGAGGAGTTCTCCAAAGGGCGAAGATCTCTTGAAGGACTTCCTGAGCTAGCTCCCACTCGTGGGAGACTGCTCTGCCTGCTCAGAGCGTCCGCTGTCCAATTCTTCTCTCCGGCTAGGTGGACTGCCGCTAGAGAGATTCCTTCTTGGATTGCCCAAAACCAGAGCTGCATCGCCTCTCTGCACAGTGGCAGTGATCCTACGCCTCTTTTGTTGAGGTAGTGCATGGCCACCGTGTTGTCCGTCATTATCAGGACATTTCTCCCCTGTACTGATGGCAGGAAAGCTTTCAGCGTTAGTCTGATCGCTCTCAGCTCCAATAGGTTGATGTGTAGTCTGGACTCCGATGGAGACGAACGACCGCCGATGGTCAAGTCGTTGGTATGGGCTCCCCACCCCGTGAGTGAGGCCTCTGACTGTTATCTCCGGTCATGTTTGCCAAAACAGTTCTCCTTTCAAGATGTTCTTTGGATAGGCCCACCATTGAAGGTCGCGGGCTACCTTGTCCGGAATCCGGTGGAGATCTGTCATTCTCCCTGAGAATTGCGACCACTGACTTCTCAGTGCCCACTGAAGAGATCTCATTCTCAGGCGAGCCTCTGGCACAAGGAAGATGCAGGATGCCATGAGGCCTAGCAACCTCAAAAAGTCGAAGGCTGGGAGACGTTGGGCATTTTGAAACTTGGTGACCATCTGTAGAATATCTTGAGCCCTCACCTCTGGTGAGGAGGCTTTTCCCAGGCAAGTTGTCCAGGACAGCTCCAATGAACTGGAGTCTCTGTGATGGTATCATCTGTGACTTCTTTAAATTGAGGGAGAAGCCCAGTTTGTGAAGGAAGTGGCAGACATAATCTAGCTGGGCCTGGGCCTGTTCCGAAGATACAGCCCTGATCAGCCAATCGTCCAGGTAGGGGTAGACGTGGATCCCTTCCCTCCTTAGACTCGCCGCCACTACCGACATCAGCTTGGTGAAGACCCTCGGGGCAGAGGTCAGCCCAAATGGCAGAACTCGAAATTGATAATGAGAGTCGCCAATTGCGAACCTCAGGTATTTCCTGTGTTTTAGATGGGTTGGCACATAGAAATAAGCATCCTGAAGGTCCAGAGATACCAGCCAGTCCTGGAGCAGGAGGGCCTGAAGGATCTAAGAGAGTTACCATCTTGAACTTGTCCTTCCTGAGGAACTTGTTCAATTCTCGTAAGTCCAGGATGGATCTCAGTCCTCCGTCCTTCTTTGGTATGAGAAAGTAGGGGGGAGTACCAGCCCTTGTTCCTGTCCGCTACAGGTACCGGTTCTATGGCACCTTTCTCTAGCAGGTCTATAATTTCCTGCAAGAGGAGCGAATCTGGAACTTTTAGAGAGCTGTTCCCCGGTGGATGACTCTGAGGGATGTGTAGAAAGGGTAGGCAGTAACCCTGGGCAACTGTCTCCAATGCCCAAGCATCTGACGTTATAGCCTGCTATTCCGTCAGATGGTGAGTTAACCTGCCCCCTACAGGTGTATTGTGAGGAAAGGCCTCAGAGTGGTTTGGGGGCGGCTGATGCAGATGCCAAGGGTAAAGAGCCACCTGCTGCTTCTGCGGCCTTAGTACTTTTGACCCGTCCACCTCGGGTGGATCTCCTTTGGCCTCTTTGAGCCGGCTGTCCTCTGCCTTTCCCGAATGCGGAATAATAGCGAAAGGACTTTCCTCTCCCAGAGGTTCCTGAGGGGCGAAAAGGAGTTTGGCGGATAGCAGCTCCTAAAGATTTTGCTGCTGCCTTAGAAGTCTAACTTTTCCAAACTGTCATCAGCCTTTTTTCCGAATAGTGAAGAGCCGTCAAAGGGCATATTCAAAAGTCTGGCCTGCACATCTGGAGCAAAGCCAGACTTGCGGATTGTTGTACTTGCCGCCATGGCCCTGCTGATACTTTCAGCGGAATTAATGCCCGTGAAGTGATTCGCACATGGCATCTTTGCCATCTTTAATAATGTTAAGGAAGACTTCCTTTTCCTCTCCTTCGGGTATGCAGTCAGCCGCTGATGAAGCACACTCCCATAGTGTGTGACTGAACCTGGCGAGCGTACAGGTGGCGTTGATGGATTTCAACGTCATACTACAAGCAGAGAAGACTTTCTTCGCCATAGAACCGTACTTCGTCATCTCTATACTGTGGGACAGTAGGGTAAGCGGTCCTACTGCTAGATGAAGTTGCCGCTTTAACCACCAGGCTGTCTGGAGTCGGGTGTTTTGATAAGTATTCAGGGTCAGCTAGCCGCTACCCTATACTTGGCTGACAATCTTTTATTGACCGCAGGGATAACTTCAGGAGTTTCCCAATTAGATGTAATTTTCCTTTGTAAGGCTGCATGGAAGGGGTCCACAGGGTCCTCCTGTGGACCTTTGTCTAATATGTCTGTTAGGTCATCCTGTTGAATAACAGGGGAAGGCGCAGACCAACCCATAAATTCAATAATTCTTGCCATAAGGGTTCTATAGGGTGTTTCGGCATGTTCCCCTGGGTCTGGCTTTCCTCAGAGGTGAAATCCTTTGAAATAGGCAGTGTGGTCCTCTGTAACCCAAATGTTTCCTGGTCAGAATCTTCCCCCTCTTCATAAATTGAAGATAGTCCAGGGTACTCTGACCTCTGAAATGGTGTAAAACCCATCTCTAAGGCAGAAGGAGCCAAACTCGTCATTATTGGGCGAGAAAACGTCAATGTCATCGACGCCGATGTGACAGGCTTCGAAAAAACTGGAAGGGATCTCGAAGAACTTGAGAGGATCGGGATCCTACTCGAGGACATCGACGACGGTCTCGGCGGCCCTTGGAATCACCGTTGGCTGTGGAGTAGCCTTGGTCTTCTCTTTCATCGGCGCCGAGTCGATCGACCGATACGTCGAGGAACCCTTCGACAACGGCGCCGATCCATGCGTCGAAGGAATCTTAGACGACGGCGAAGATGGTGCCTTCTTACCCGATGGCTCGTGGCGCTCTCGGGTGGAATGTTTCGCCGGGTGCAGCGACTCGCAGCGTTTTGATTTTTTGGGTTTTTCACCCAGGGTATCACCCTCAGCTGTCTTCGAGGGGGTCAAGGCTGCATTCTCGAAGACGCTTAACATTTTCTTTCTGAATTCCTCCCACTCAGCTTGAGAGTGGTGTTTTGTGGGACAGGAGACCCTTTCTGGGGACACAGAAGACGAGGAAGGGGATCTTCGACGTCTCTTTTTTGAGTGTCTTGATCTCGACGAATGGTGGGAGCTACTTCGAGATCTAGAATGGGAATGTTTGACGGCGAGGAGACGAATGCCTCGACTCAGCCGAAGAAACCTTTGAGGAGGTTTTGATTGACTTACCTCTCTCGAGCTTCCCCTTGCGCTCCTTCAAGGCTTTCACCGTCATGGACATGCAGTCCTCACACTCCGAACAATGGTGCTCTGATCCCAAGCACCACAAGCAGATCCTGTGTGGATCCGTTATTGACTTTTTTTTACTGCAGTCTCGACATTTCTTGAAGCCGGATCGCGGCGTCGTCGGTTCCGATGAAGATGCCATCGAGAACGAGTAGGTTTTATTCGAGTAGGTATAGAGTTAACCTGACTGAGCAAAGGCGTTCCGAGGCCCCACGAAGCGCTGAAAAGTGTAACTGAAAAAGTGGCTATTTATGGGCATGGTGACGTCGGCGCCGATACGGTGGTCGTCGAGGGACATCGACTCGGCGGACGTCGACGCGCAGCGCCCTCTACAGAAAAAATTTCCGAGGCCAGCAATCTGGAAACGTATTATCAAAGATATACTGCTTCGAATATTGCTTTTGCCACAGGGCTAGAATTAAGGCACTATTTGGGCTCAGACTGCCTGCAGTTCATCGGAATACCAAGGCTCAGATGGCCGGGCTGGCAATGGAGCATTTTAGAAGAGCGAGCAGATACGCAACGGAGGCAAACGAAAAGACCGGAATTCAAGGTCCAACAGGGGTAGATCAGTTAGAAGGGTTCCAATTTGGCCAATAATCATATCTTTGGGTACTGACCTTGAGCGCGCCTGAATATCGATTGGGGCTGAAAGGGGGACCTGAGATAGAGCCCCCAACCCTCCAAGAAAAAGGAAAATTGAGTGGTCCGAGCGGAGGACAGGAAGAGCTGGATATACTGAAGCCTCAGAGGTAGGAGGAAATAGGAGGTCAAATGTGTTGCCTAGCTTATATGTGGGATCAGTCAATAGCTAGGTCAGTGCAAGATCATTCATAGCTGTCAGAAAACTTTGTATTTTATTAATTATCGGTAGGATCGTTGGCTTTCAGATTAAGTCACCATAGATCAGGAGGCAAGGGTGCTGAAGATGCAGTTCGGCCACCTGCTCAAAAAAAAAAAATTGTCACAGAACGAGGGATCAGACCCAGGAGATCGATTAACGAGCAAAAAATGGACGGTGCAGTTCGGGGAAAATATAAAGTGGGCAAGCAGCGCTTCCATTTGGATGTGGTGATTCAAAGCAAGCAATGTGACAGCAAAACAAAAATAATGGCTATGTCCCCGCCACGACACAGACGGACTGTTGCAGCAGAGAATGTTGTAATTCGTCCAAAGCAGCTGTACTAAGGTAAGGCCAGAGGCGTCACCTAACCCGGTTTCAGTGACAAAGAAAATCCATTTTATAATCCAAAAAAATTTCACGGCCCTGGGCACAATGTGCTACCAGGGATCGAGCATTCAACAGAAGGCATTTCAGTGAATGCCTAGGCAGCAGCTAAGGGCAGTCCGGCTAAGTGCACCTACCTGACAACACAGTCAGAGGGGCAAGGGTGAGAAGCTTGTTGCGAGAATAGCAAATAAGGCCAGTATTGGATTGTGCATCCCATGGAAAGCATCCGACATGGGCACAAACAGGCTACACTTAGGCACACATCCGCTGCGCTTCCGGCCAGCTGAGAACATATAAAGACACATGGTATTGCAGAGGCGCCTCAACTCCCTTACCTCACTGACTAGGAAGAGAGACTGCAGTGATTGTAGGGATGAAATCAACACACGCTTTCTGGGAGCAAGACCCTGGGGGCTCAGGAGGCCAGGCACCCTTCCATTGCATAGCGCAGTTTAGATAGAACCATAAAAACTAAATAAAAAAATAAAAATGAAATATAAATAACGAATTAATGCAGACATAAAAGGGTGAGAGGCAGGCGCCTTGGGTACTCCAGTGTTGGGAGTGGGGGGGGCGTGGAGGAATGCAATTTGCTGTCTATTATTGAGGAAAAACAATCCAGTTGAGTGTGGAATCTCAGATTCCCAGAGTGCAGTCTGTGGAGGTTTGTGTGGTTAATGGTGCCAAGCATTTCCGACAGGCCAAGAAGAACAAGTACTGCGCACCTTTCAGTCTGCAGAGACTTTGAGGTCATCCCAGCTTGAGACTAGTCACGTTTCCGTTCCGTGGGGTGGACGGAAGCCAGATTGCACATTGGTCTAGAAAATATTTGTTGGATTCCACAAAACAGTTAAGCTGGGAGTAAGCTTAGAGGTCTATGAGCTTTGCCAAGATTCAGATGTTGGTTAATGGGCCTTTAGCTGATTGGCTGGAGAGGGCAGAGGATGTTTTCTTTAGAAGGGGTTTAACATGCATGGTTTTGAAAGGGTCAGGGAAGATGCCAGAGGTGAGTGAGTCATTACTTATGGACCACGTCAGTTTTCCTGCACAAGTGGAGGTGAAGATTTCTTTGGGGTCTGGGGATGGGGTCGGGACACAGGTGAAGGGTGGAGGCGGAGGGTCAGCTGCTGGATAATAGTTTGACAAATTCCTTGCTCGAGATAGGGTCGAAAAAGCAGAAAGGAGGTGGTTCGGAGGGGAGGATGGCTGATTCAGAGCGGGTGTTGAACTGGGGGTGAGGGTGGAAATGGTGATAATAGCGGCAAGTGTAAATTTAGCACCCTGCATGAACAGTTGGAATTTTGCACATGAAAGGGACACTCTGGCATTTGTCAGCCAATCACCAATACGGCTCGGACACAGGGAATCCCACCTACACGTCCCATGTCATGAAGGCATACCACCCTGCTCAACCCTCTTCGTGACAACCTCGGCATCACTGATCAGGCTCTGGCCTGGCTGACCTCTTTCCTCCCTGATCGACCCTCCCAGGTACAACTCGGGTCCTTCCTTTCATCAAACTCCCTCTCTACCTGTGGTGGTTCCCCAGTGGTCCAACCTCTCGCCCTGGCTTTTTAACCAATACCTGGCAACTCTCGCCTAATGCATCTCCATTTTCTGCTCAAACTTCCAGTGCTATGCTGATGACAACTCATTTTCAGACTGCCCTCGGCCAACTTCTCTCCTCCCTCATCTCCGATTGCCTAATCGCCATTCAAAATTGGTGTACTGCCAACGATCTTTGTCTAAATGCCAACAAGACTGATCCTCATCGGTTCACCTTCACCATCCTTTTCCCCTCACTCTCTGGCCAGCCTCCCTTGTACGCCCTCCTACCCCCACCTGTGAGGCTAAGAACCTCAGAGTCATCTTTGGCTCCACACTTTCCTTCTCTGCCAAACTTCTTACTTCACCTCCTCAGAGGCACTCTCCCTTTCCTCTCCTACCCCCAAAAGCTCACTGTCTCCAAAGCTCTGGTTCTCTCCAGGTTGGACTACTGTAACAGCCCCTTTCTAAATCTACCTCCCTCCACTCTCCGCCCTCTACAACTAATCCAGAACAGGACTGCAAGACTTGTCCTTAAGCCCGGGGATCATATCTCTCCAGCTCTGAAATCCCTTCATTGGCTCCCAGTGGATGCAAGGATTAAATGTAAAACCCTCTGCATTGTCCACAAGGATTTCTGGGACCTGGATCCAAAATACCTACAACTATCCCTCCATAAATACCTCCCCCCCCTGAGCCCTTCGCTCCGCTACTTCAAGTTCCTTCAGGATCAGTAGTTTTTCAACGAAACAAGCTGGGGGCAGATCTGTGTCTTCGGCTGGGGCCTCCCTTTGGAACAGCCTCCCCTGCCAGCTTGAAACTTGAGGAGAACCATCTTCGGTTCAGGAAGCACCTCAAGACCCTCCTCTTCGCCTCTTCCTTTGCCCCTCTTCTCCCCTGCTGACCTGTTTTTTTCTCTCTTGGAACCATGCACCTGGCCACCCTCTGTCCTTGGTACCTGCTCACCCCGACTCCCTCCTGCACTGCCTGCGGGCCACCCATTGCACTGGGATCTGTATCGGTACCCATACAGTCCCCACCTTTCTTCTGCACTAATCAGATATACCCTCTCTGACCAATCTTGCCACTTGCGTGCTGCACTACCAACTTTTCCTTGCCTGCATTAATTTAACTTATTTATTCTTTTCTCTCCTCCGTTTTGCACTTTCCACTCCTCCCCCTTCCACGCACTTTCCCCTTTTCCATGCACTTGCATATTCTTAATGTCACTGGGCCTAGTAGGATCGTGGTTTTCATTTTTCTTTTGTTCTCCCTTGTTCCCCACCCTTTGCTTGGTCGCGCTCTGAAACACTTGTCTACAAGCGTGAAATAAATAAAAGATCATATATACATTATAAGGCAGGCTTGGCTGCTCGAGAAATGGAAAGTCAGTCACATGAAAGCCAAGGCTGCTGCTAGGTCCCGCTATGTGTAATGGAAAGATAATCTAACTGATGTGTTTTAGGTCATATGGGAAGGCTGAATAGAAGTATACAAAAAAAATGGATGTTTGTTAATGTTAGAATAAAATATCATGCTGATCTTTCTGTAGGAAGCTTATTGTGTAAAACTGTGCTGAGAGGGTTGATATTTTAGAGGAGTTAAGTAAGAGTAAGAGGTCTCCCCTATGTAAAGGGAGACACTTAACTACCGTCATGCTGGCCGGTACTGTGGTGAGGATTACGTACATCAGGTGGTTTTTGCGGAGTCCCCTCTTCCATTTGTCAATCTGCATGAGAGCTACCATGAGGTTTGTAATTAAAGTGGCTACACTGATTGGAGTCCAGACTAGGTTTTTAGATTTAATTCTTAGGACTATGTATGACCAGAGAAGAGCAGTGGAAGTGAAGTAAATAGTTTCCCCATTTGTAAACAACTTAACAGGCCAAGATTGCAGCCGTGTTGCTTCCGATGTCAAAGCGTTTTAGCCTTCCCAAAGATAATCTCTATGTAGAAGCAGGACTTGACACACAGAGGAGACAGAGGTGCTTTACGTTTCATATGCGGGAGGCCAGCTACTGGTCACATGAAAGCTGGGACCCCCAACACCTGATGTCTCATTTTTACATAGCTAGGCCATTATTCTGGCCAAGCCTGACTTATGCCACCTGATCAGCTGTTTAGTCATGATAAAAGTCTGAGGGTCTTGCATAACCAACTTCAAAGCTTTGCTGATCTAGTCAGAAGTACTCCGTCTCACTCAGAGGTGGAGCTGTGGGCAGGGCATAAGCAGGTGTCTCCTTTATAACTTAGAGTGGCTGTATCCTTCAAAGGCGGGTTGTCCTATCTTACTCATCTTTTGACCTTTAGCCCACACTTGTCTAAATATTTCAGGGCATGACACCCTGGGCCCTCCTTCACTCGGCCCTTTTGCTGACTCCTAAATGGCCTCATCAAATCAGATATATACATCTATTCTCACCAGAAAAACATGCACCTCACACCAATGCGCCATCCAACACAGCTGATCTATCCCGCTTTCCCGCCAACAGCTGATTGCCGCCTACGGTACCCGAAGGCCCACTCCCATGAGAGGTGAGCACCTGTGCTACTAAGGCACTCACCCGTGTGCAACCCGATAGCACCTTTGGTGCAATCCTAAGATTTGAATGCTCAATCGACCGCCAAAGAGGAATCCCCTTCTGCTTTTGTCTGGCCTGATCCTAAAATGGCCGCCCCGTCTAAGTTTATTACATTGCCTAGCAACGGAGGCCTACATCTCCTGGTCCAATCCGCCGGCAGGCGGAAGACGCCGGCTGCGGCCCTTCCGGGAAGGCCAGCGGATAAGGCCCTGTTGAGCGCCTGTTCGGCACGTGGATGCGCGTTTTCGCGTCTGACTTTGACCAACTTAAAAGGTATGTGCACATATTAATACCTGCCCACTCATACTCTGCCTGTCGCCTAGACCCCACCATTGACCCCGACCTTCACTACGCCCCAGGTCTACCACCCCGACTGGGAGCGATCAGCCTCTGCTCAATCCACCAAACGTGACATTTTACTCATTTGCCTACCTTCACGCTCAGCCGAACTGCACGCCTCATCTGCCAGTTACAGGACACCCGATGTTGCCATCTCACTGCATCAGCTTTTAGCTAACCTCCTTGGATTGTACTTGCATATGTTACTACTCATCTGCCAAACCGACCAAGATACTATCCTGACAATGCAATATGATATGACTGCATAGTTCAAACGTGTAAATGCCACAGTTGGCTATAACTTGTGATTTATTGCTCTAACCTGTGATTGTTTAAACTCATCATATGTTTGTGCTAAGTAGAGAATTACCGTTGCTTTGTCTACCTTTGCCCAGTATACAATTGGTATTGCATAAGCGCAGCCATATGCTCCAGCGACTATGATCTACCTCATCATTTGATTTTTGATGCGATGCTCTAGTGATCCCCCATCACCAACTTATATGTTTTGTCTAACAGTCATGTATTCATATATTATGCCAATTGGCCTATTGCATACATAGTCATGTCACTGTTTTTCAGGTCTGTGTTACTCCACTTATAAAGGTCTGTACTACACTACTGAAATGTTGTCCACTGTCCGCTAGTGCAATTCACTACTGCAGTAACCCAATCACACAAGAACTAGCTATCAATAGCCTGCCTTTCACCATTCCAGGTCTACAAGGTGCTTAGAGACCTCTTATCCACCTCTAGGGCTACGCCTCTCTGTTGCGATCCGCGCCAGGCACCCCCAACCATGATAGGTTGGATAGCTTTTGTTATGTTCCCGTATTGCACGATTCAAAACAGCATAACCTGCAATGGGAACTATTTCGGCCACAAAAATTGACTTTCCAAATTGGCCTGCCCCCAGCATCACCCCATCCCTTGCCCTACTCCTTTCCTACCATTGCTACCACCCTTTACACCCAGTACCAACCACCCAATTGTTATGCCCACACCCACAGCACAAATATGCTCACCACCCCCAAACATTGGATCACTGGCAAATTCACTATAACCTCAAGGAGAACCATTCTATCGCCATTCTGGGTAAGTCTAGATTCCAACGCCTAAAATCAAGAACTAAGTATCACCCCCACTGCAACACACCAGACCAAACACACCTCATGCAGATACCACCTTTGAAGCGCTACTGTCATCACAAGCCGACAATCCCTACTAAACTAATTTCTACCACCTCGCACTCAGAAACCTCCACAGCTGCAGAAACCACTTATGGACCTTAAATGAGCCCTCATTAATGCCCGCTCTCTTGGAGCCCACGCCATCGAAATGCATGACCTCATCATAGAGCTAAAACTAGACATCTTAATAATCACAGAATCTTGGCTCCATCAAGCCACTGGGCCTCCTGATGTTGGCAATCCCACCAGATTATGCCATCCTATGAACCGATAGGTCCTACTCTCACGGAGTGGAGTAGCCATCATAGCCAAGACTAAACTCAATCTGAGAACATGTCCGATTGAAAATATTACGGGTTACGAACTGTTACTAGCCAAACTTACCACCAACGAAAAACCAATCATCAATTTCATAGTGATCTACAGGTCACCCAACTAACAATCATCCTGAAGCATACATTCCCTTATCATTAGCTCCTCTCAAACCCAACACTAAATGCATCCTTCTTGGAGATTTGAACTTAGGTTTCAATGATAGCCTAGATCCTAAAGCTGAAGCCCTACATTCGGCCCTCAAGGACATGAGCTTCGCCCAACTAGTGAACGCCCCTACTCACAACAAAGGTAGAACATTAGATTGGATCCTCTCGCTCAACACTTCCATCACCATTGACTCAATCTCCCCCCTAGATTGGACGGACCATCACCTTATTAAGTTCACTCTTATCGCTGATGAACCCTGTCCCACTAAACCAAAAGGTAACCAAAACCTATGAAACTAGAAATCCTTGCAAGCTCACTCCGGAAAATCTTACTCCATTGCTCTGCAAAATGTTAAGACACTCTGCCTACCTCTGGTGATAACACTTGCCTTCTTGCAGATGCAGACGCATATCATAACTGTCTTACCACCACTGTTAATAACATAGCTCCCCTAACTACCAAAACAAAACGCACCGACAAGCAATCTTGCTTCTGGTTTAATGACGACCTAGTCCCAATTAGGAGAAATAAATGGGCCCTTGAACATGCCCCATAGGAGACACCCCATATCTGAGTCTGCCCAAGCCCTCTAGGCGGCAAACAAATCTCATAAAACGGCCATCATTGCTTACAAAGCCAATGCCTATACTGCTCGCATTAACAACGCTGCCTCCGATTCCAAGGAACTCTTTTCCATCCTGAGAGAATTGGAAAATCCATCTCTGACCTCAATCCCCACTAATTCCAGCAAAGAATGGTGTACCACAATTCAAGATGCATTAGCCGCCAAGATCAGCCTCCTTCAAAAGAAAATTACAACCAAAAGGCAACTTCTTGATAACAAATCCTCCACTGGCAACCAAATCCAGTATTCAAATGGGAATGCCAACCCCAAGTTCGCTTTCACTCCAGTTATGGAAGAATCAGTGTTCAACACCATATCTAAACTTGAAGCCACTAACTGCAAAGGAGAGACTGTCCCAGCGCAAGTAGTCAAATCCTGCGCCCACACTCTCACGCCCATCATAACCAACTTTGTTAATGCCTCTTTCAAGGCCAAACTAGTCCCATCCAGCATCAAAGCAGCTTGGGTCACTCCCCAACTAAAAAAAACCTCCCTAGATCCAACAGTGCCCACTATCGGCCAATAACAGTCCCATTTTTACTTAAAATACTCGACAAAACCGCCTACAACCAGGTCCAAACCCATCTGAACACAACCAGCTCCTGGGCACTAGACAATCTGGATTCAGGCCCAACCATAGCACAGAAATTGCCCTGTTAAACCTAAAAATTCAGATGGATACTATCTGGGATTCAGGTAAACTTTGCATTCTCCTTTTGTTGGAGCTATCCGCAACATTTGACCTTGTGGATCACAATAAACTCTGCGCCACACTAGCTAAAGACTAACTTCTCTACTGATGCCACCTTGTGGATTAAATCATTCCTAGCAGAACGAACCTCCAGGGTCTCTATAGGTAAAGAAGCTGCAGACCCCATCCCAGTCCCTGTTGGAGCACCCCAAGGTTCTTGCCTCTCCCCTACTCTTTACAATGCATACACAAAGCTCTTCTCAGCATTAGATGATATGGGTGTCATCTAAACCAACTTCGCAGAAGACAACCAAATCCTCATTCCACTCAGGGAACTAAACCCAAGACACACTGGCAATCAAAATCTATGCCATAATACAAAACTGGATGACAATCAACAGCCTCTGTCTAAATGATCAGACAGATTCTCATTGTGGGCTCCCAGTCAAAAATAACTACACTTCACTCAGACTACTCCTCCATTAAGATTGATGGTAGCACGATACCTGTCCTGAAGCAAGTGAAAACCTTAGGAGTCTATCTGGATGCAAACCTCACCATGACTAAGCATATTAGCACCTTGGCATCCTCCATGTCGTGCACCGCAAAACTAATCGCCCTCAGCCGGCAGTTCCTAACTCCTACCAACTGCATCACTTCGGCAAGGGCTCTGATCTCATCAAAACTATTGC
This sequence comes from Ambystoma mexicanum, assembly GCF_040938575.1. Taxonomy (NCBI): domain Eukaryota; kingdom Metazoa; phylum Chordata; class Amphibia; order Caudata; family Ambystomatidae; genus Ambystoma; species Ambystoma mexicanum. The sequence continues at coordinate 340,209,717 of NC_090921.1, read as the reverse complement.
AATATATTGCTGCTTGGCAACTCCTCCACCAATATCAAAAAATTGCAACGAATACAAAATAAAGCTCTACGAGCCGCCCAAGGAATTAGAAAACATGATCACATCTCTAAGACTAGAAGAGATCATCACTGGCTGCCCATTGAAGCCAGAGTCATTTTCAAAACTCTCTGCATCACCTTCAAATGCCTCCAAGAAAAATCCCCCATCTACCAGAATAGGGACATATCCAAAATAAGAGTCAACCAGAACACTGAGATCCAACAACCAACTGCTCTTAGCAGTGCCACGCTATAGAAACGCTAGAGCAGGAGGCAGCAGTTTCCAATACCCAGCACTCAAACATTGGAACTCCCTCCCACTAAACATCAAACAAGAGGAAACTCAGGTTTCAAAAAAGTGCTAAAAGCCTGGCTATTTAATCAATACTAACATAGCACCGAGTAGTTGTAAATAAAACTTGCACCAGCTGTACTCTGCCACCTGTAATTGTGTATATCCTGGAATTAGTATCACTGTAAATATTATTTATCCGTAACATTGTCTTTTTTTTTAAGTGTCTGCGACCAAATGTCTTTTATCAAGCTGTCTGTAACCTCGCTGTGGCACCTATGGGTTTGGGCGTGTAACATATGCAATAAATAAAATATGTATAGGTGGTACTCTTATTAGTAGCAACCACAAAACCGATTCAATGACAAGCCATCTCAGTCTCTGGGCAGAGGACCTGGATGCGTGCAATGTTCACCAGCACGTGATGGGAACACCACATCCAAGGACGCAGACTGCAGATAAACAACCGATGAATACTCCCTCGGCACCGGCTTATCTGGTGCTGATAGCACCAGCAAACACAACCAAATCATTCATTTCAGTGCCTTCACCCCACAATGGCAGCAATGACAACTGTGGTATAACTCATACGAAACGGCACCCCAGATGAGAGTATAGTAATTTCAGACCAGCAGTCGAGGCACATGCCAGTCTGGGTGCAATAAATCCCTTTGCAATCCTAGAACGTGCATGCTTGGATTTTTTTCTGCTTGGATCAAAGATTTTTCAGCACCTTTAGCAGTGCAGTGTTCGTCCCAAGCTGTATAAGCCTAGCAAAGACCCAAAAGAAGTCTCATCTGCTTTGCCTGGTCTAGGTAGGCATCGTTGGCACAAATACTCATGAGACCGCAATCTTGCAGGGTTCCACTTGACCCATGGTCTTCCTCCAACAGTTACTGCAGGTCCTAAAAACAAAAAGCATGCATTACTTACCGTAAGAGCATTTCTGATAATTGTATCCGCTTAGATTCACATGCTGTGCATATAGTCAGACATCCAGTGGTAACCGCAGAGTATTGTATCTTGTCTTTCGAGGATCGAAAGGAGACGTCGACATGGGCATGCATGTAACACTATCCCCAACGTGATGTGTAGTGTACCCAAAATCTCACGCGCCATGGTCCCTCTGATTGTATTTTTTTTTCCATGAGGGAGTCCAAGGCTATAGTGAGTGAGTACATAAAGAGAGAAGTAGTAAGACGTCTATGTTCCTTACACCCCGAGCTGGGAGGTAAGGAGGGCGCATGTGAATCCAAGCAGATTCTATCGTCAGAAATGCTATCACGGTAAGTAATGTAGGTCTTCTGATGCTTGTTAATCTGCTTAGAATCACATGATGTGCATAGACTAGCGAGCAGTACCCGGAGTTGGAGGTGGGTTCTGAGAAGGAACAGTAGTCAAAAGAGGTCTTAGTACTACTTGTCCTACCCAAGAAACAGACCTAGAATTAATGTCTAGGCAATAGTGTTTTGTAAAGATGTGTACAGAAATCCAGGTTGCAGCTTTGCAAATGGACTCTAGGGCAACATTTGCAATGAATGCTATGGAAGCCCCAGTGCCTCGAATAGAGTGTTCTAGGCTTGAAGGGCAGTTCTCGCTTAGCAAGAGAGAAAGAGTGTGATGCAATTGACAATCCACCTTGAGATGTCTAATTTAGAGACAGGATCGCCTTCTCTACCAGCTGCCACTGAAACGAAAAACTGTTTTTCTTAGTGGTTTAGTTCCTTGCAGATAAAACATGACTGCCCTGTGCACATCTAACATCTGTAGGCTTCTTTCAGCCACGTTAGCGGGGTTCTGGAAGAAAGTAGGCAGTTCGATTGATTCACATAGAACTTGGAAACAAATGTAGGCGCAAATCGAGGATGAGTGCGCAGAACCACCTTATCTATGTGGACTGTAATGAAAGGGTCTACAACTGAAAGGGCCAGTAGTTCACTAACTCTTCTAATAGAAGTAATAGCCACTAGGAAGGATGTCTTATAGGTATGCACAGGCTCAAAAGGAGACCAATTAAGTCTAGTCACATTTAGGTCCCATCCAGGAGCCGGGTTAGAAATGGGGGTATGAATCCTTTTAACCCCTTCCATGAAAGCCTTAATAACTGGTATTTTCCACCACAACACCTTCTGTTGTGACAAAGTGTAGGCTGAGAGAGCAGCTAAGTGAACTTTCAGGTAATTGAAAACCAGGCCTGAGTCTAGTGAGTGAGCTAGGTATAATACAATGTGTGTAGGAGAGCAGGCAATGGGATCAACGCCCTTGGGATTGCACCAGATAACAAAGCGCTTCCATTTACTGCCTCCCTAAGTATGTCCATGCATCGATGAATAAGTTGGAGATGCCCGAACTCTATGACCTCAGGAGGCAGGCCGCTGAGTTCAGAGTTTGCCGGCATGGGTGCAGTGTTTCCCCCCTTGTCCTGAGATAGCATGTTGTATGGGCAAGGCAGTTTCATTGGAGTAGATCGGGACATCTCCATCAGGTGGGAGAACCAGGGTGGCGGGCCCACATGGGGGTGGGGGGGTTGTAAGGAACAAGTAACTTACCTGTAACTGTTCTCCAGCATGGGTCTGGCATGGATCACATGCTCATGAATATTCCCCGTCATCAGGGTGGGAATCATCGGTAAAGAAAAAAATCAGTATCATTTCTGAACGGTCTTTCTCCTAATAACCAATCACTGGTCTCTGGGTCATACTGCCCCCATCCAATGACTGCCCTCTACCTAAGCCCCTCCTCTGGCAGCCATCTTCAGATTTGGTAGCACGTAAAGTGGCAGTAGGACCAAGAGAAGAGCTGCAGAGGGGTAGGAGGGAGGGTTCGCATGTGAATCCATGCAAGACCCATGCTGGTGAACAACAGTTACAGGTAAGTAACTTGTTCCTTCTCCAGCATGGGGTCTGGCATGGATTCACATGCTCATGAATACAAGAATACATAGCAGTACACACATGCACAACCACGGGAGGTGACAAGACTCAACATTAAGCATTTCAACAACTCAACATTAAGCATCTCTTACCTCCTCACCAGGCCCACCTTCAGGCAAACAGGTTGCGCAGCACTGCCTGGCCGACTCTGGACTCCTCCCTGGGATCCCGGTCGACGCAGTAGAATCTCATGAAGGTGTGCGTCGACCTCCACGTAGCAGCCCTGCAGTTGTCCAGCAGGCGCACACCAGACAAGAACGCTGTGGTAGCAGCGATCGCTCTGGTTGAATGGGCTCTCGGACGGCCAGGCAACGGTCGGTTTCCCAACAGGTGACAGTGCATGATGCAGCCAGAGAGCCATCTGGAAATGGAAGCCTTCGAGAGGGCCTTCCATTGGGTTCACAGGTCCAAAGTTCACAAATAGCTGTGATGTCTTCTGAAGGGTCTTTGTGCCGTCCATGTAGAACTTCAGCGCTCTAGCCACATCCAGCGAGTGCAAAGTCCTCTCGGCCGGCAATGAAGGCGATGGGAAGAAAACAGGTAACACCAAGGGCTCGTTAAGATGGAAGTCCGACGGCACCTTGATCATGAAGCAGGTGTGCGTCCTCAGCACTACCCTTGTCTCGTGGAATGTCAGGTATGGAGGTTTACAGGAGAGGGCCTGTATCTCTCCCACTCATCGTGCGGAGGTGATGGCCACAAGAAATGCTGTCTTCCACGATAGGAACTTCAACAGTGCCGAATGTAGAGGCTCAAATGGCGGCCCCATGAGCCTGCTCAGCACCACGTTGAGCTCCCACGCCGGGGTCGGGGCCTTTACCGGCGGAAATGACCGGAAAAGTCCTTTCATGAACTCCTTCACCAGGCGATGGGACCACAGAGATGATCTCCCTGGAGTTCTGGTGTAGCGGGAAATCGCTGCTAGGTGGATTTTGATGGAGGCATGAGCTAGCCCCGCGCGACAGTAGGTACGGCAGCACTTGAGGGGCTGTAATCCCCAGAGGGTTAATCTCATGTGCACGGCACCAGACAGAGAACCTCTTCCATTTGTGTCCATAGCACGAGAGTTGAGGACGCCCTGGCCTTTGCAAGCACCTCCTTGCAGTCCGCCGGGATCTCCAAACTCGAGTGCCCCAGGAGCCAGACCTGCAAGTTCAGCGACCCCGGGTCGTGGTGGAGGATGGCGGCTCCTTCTCAGGCGAGAAGGTCCGCATCCGTCGATATGTCCAGAAGGTCCGGGAACCAGATCTGCCTCAGCCACACCAGTGCGACGAGCATCATCCTGCACCGGGACCGTCTGAGTTGATTGATGAGTCGCAGCAGCAACAGCGGGAACGCATACAGGAACAGGCCGTCCCAGGGGAGTGAGAAGGCATCGCCCATGCTCCCCGGCTGGGGAAACCTGCTGGTGATCCTCAGGCACTTGGCGCCAATAGGTCGATCTGGGGATTGCCCCATCGTTGGAATAGGAGATCTACTTGATCCTGCTGCATTTCCCACTCATGGCACGAACGCATCTCCCTGCTGAGTAAGTAGGCAATGGTGTTCTTTATTCCTGCTAGATGGAAGGGTACCAGAAACATCCCTTGGGCGACGGCCCAGTGCCACAGATCCTGGGCTCCCTTGGATAGGGCTGGGGATCTGGTGCTTCCGGATGTAGAACAATGCTGACTTCAATCCGAAGGGAAGGGCCTTGAACTGATAGTGTCACACTTGGACCACGAATCGCAGGAACTTTCGATTTCCTTTTAGAATGGGGATGTGAAAGTAGGCATCCTCCAAGTCCAGCGACGATCGGCAACGAAGGTCCAGGATCTTCTTTTTTCTTACGAGGAAGTATCACGAGTACACTCGAGCCCCAGAGCCTCTTTTGCACGAGTTTGATGGCTCTTTTTTTTTTTGTTTAGGATCGCTCGTACCTCCAGTAGAAGTTTGGGACGTGGTTTTCCTACCAGACCACAGGTGGAGTACGGGGACACTTCCTTAGAAATTCCAGAGTGTGCCCTTGGGCCAGGGCATCCAGCACCCAACGGTTGGTGGAGATGGACTCCCACACGCTGACGAACTCGCCAGCTTGCCTCCCACCGTGGTGCTCAGGTGGGGGCCCGACGCTACGGCCGGTTCCGTCCTGCTTGGCCGCGGCGCCTTGCCGACGACAAGATCCTCCAGTCTTGCCGCGTCCTCTGTAGGTCTCCTGCGACAAGGAGCAGGCTGCCTGGCGGTACGATGAGGAGCCGCTGCCAAATCCTTTGGAGGCACCTTCCTTGCCTTCGGTGTTCCGAAAGGACGGCCGCCGCTGTTGAAGAACGCCCAAGGCCCGAGCCGTCTCCGTGTCTGCCTTGATGGCCTGCAGCGACTCATCCACTGTATTGCTGAACAAGTTGTTCCCGTCGAAAGGCATGTCCAGAACCCTGGTCTGGAGGTCCTGGTGGAAATCTGTCGCCTTGAGCCAGCCGCACCGAAGGCAAACGCTGTTGCCCATCTGGCGAAAACCGGTGTCAGCAATGTCCGTGGCCACCGTGATGGCGTGGTCCGAGGCCACCTCGCCTTCCTGTAGGATCTCCAGGGCCTCAGCCCTCTTGTCGTTCGGGAGGAAGTCCAGCAGGGGAGCGATCTTAAACCACAGCTCCCTGTCGTAGCATGCCACAATCGCGAGGGCGTTGGCCGCTTTAATTGTCGTCGCCGCAGACGAGATGACTCGCCGTCCCATGGCGTCCAGTTTCTTTCCCTCGCCGTCCGGCGGGGAAGTCGAAGCCGTCGCCCCAGCCGCTTTCTTCTTGGCCGCCGCAGAGACAACCGAATCCGAGGGCGGCTGAGCCCTAAGGCACATGGGGGTGGAGTCCGGGACCCGATACTACTTCTCGTAACGGCCTCTTAGCAGGAGCCATGAGCGGGTTCTTCAGGAGCGTCAGCCACTCGTCCCAGATGTCGTCCAGTAATGGAACTGAGGGGACCGTCTTCCTCTTGGCCTCACGCCGTTGGTAGAGGAACTCTTCGGGGCAGAGCTGGAAAAGCTCAGATGCCCTGGCGATCATGGCGTGGAAAGAGCCAATTTCGTAGGGGCGGGGAGGCCCGACGGGGGGTGGTGATAAAAGGTCCATTCTGTCGTCACCACCGTCATCCATCCCCCTGCCGTCTCAGTTCCCGTCTCATCCAGGGGGAAGGAGATGAAGGCTGAGAAGGCCATGAGGGCTGGAAGGGGGGGGTGGGGGGGGTGAGTTCTCCTCTGCTTGCATGGTGGGCTTCCCAACGGTCCAGGCTCCGCTGGATCGTCCGCTGGGTGTAAGGGCAACCTTGTCCTCATCTCCGTACATAAGGCCTGAATCGCCATCAAGATTGCTCCCGAGTTGTCTTGTGACATAGGCACCGGCTGCGACAGGAGCGACTGTTGGGGAGTAGGCTCCGTCCCCTCCACGGCTTGCAGTTCCTCGTCGGCACCGCCGTCGCTTTCTTCGTCCGCCTCGTCGGGATCCCTCCCATAGGACCGGACCTCCTCGAACTTCTTGTTCAGGATCTTTGTGACGCCAGCCAGCTCCTCTGGTATCTGTGTCTGTAATGACCACCGGCATCCCCCCCCTTTTTCCGCCTGGGGTTTCACAGGGTTCTTATCGATGAGCTGAAAAGAGGATTCCCTAGGTTCTAGGCCCCGAGGTCGCCTCCACTGGGGTAGCCTCCGCAGGCTTCACCAGGGCTGCCACGACTCCCTCAATCGAGGCTTTAGCCAGGTGAATCAAGGCCTTCACGACTTTGGGTGTGCCTGAGGCCTTCACCTTGGGGGGGCAGGGGATAAGAGGGGGGGGGTCCCTGCCTCGCTCCCCCTCGGCTGTCTCCGTTGGGATCGACCAGGGCTTCTCCCGAAGCTTAGCCAGAGCATTGGCTCGTGGTTGATGGCATCGGTGATAATGCGCCCTGCCTGGCAGCCGAGGAGCCTGACAGATTGGCGCTCCCGGTGCTTAGCCTTTTGTTGGGCCCCCCGTCGCCAGAGCACCCTCAAAGTTCTTAGAAGACCGCTCAGATTTTTTCTCACCTGTTGCTGGGCTCTTCCCTTGCAGCCAGTTGGTGAGTCGGATAAGACGATACTTTATAGTCCGTTCGGACATCTTCTTGCAAAATGCACAGTCCTTCTCCACGTGCGTTGTGTCTTCGTGAAGGCAGTAGAGGCATTGAGAATGCCCATCCTCCTTGAAGGCATTCTGTAATCCGCATCCAGGGCAGCTCCTGGACAGCTTGGATCTGGGTGTCGTGCTTCCTTTGTCCTGGGCCATGTCCATGCGGGGTAGGCCTCAAAGATCTTCCGGAATCCTCCAAGAAGCGAAACGACGAACACTTCGCCCATGAGGGGCGTAGGGAATTCCGAAACGGGTCCCCGTTGATTGGAAGTAGAAACGGTGGAGCTTGAGGCTCGATTGACTGGAAAAAATGAGGTTAAACTCTTTGGAAAAAAAATAAAATCGCAAAACGCAGTAAAAGCTCGAGAGCTATAGCACGAGGACTCCCAACACTTGAACGTGCTGTAAAAATCTGAAGATGGCTGCCAGAGGAGGGGCTTAGGTGGAGGGCAGTCATTGGCTGGGGGCAGTATGACCCAGAGACCAGTGATTGGTTATTAGGAGTAAGACAGTTAAGAAACAAAACTGAAACCGATTTTTTCTTTACCGAGGATTCCCAGCCTGACGACGGGGAATATTCATGAGCATGTGAATCCATGCCAGACCCCATTCTGGAGAAACATTTCCCCAACCATGTTATCCAGAGACTGTTCCCCTTGGATCGGTTCTGGGGGTACCTGGAGGCGTAATCTTGGCATTGAGCGTTCTCAAGAGTTGCGAACAAGACGATCTCTGGGAAGCCCCATTGTACAAAAACGTTGGAGACTATGTCTTCGTGTAGTCGCCATTCGTGCTCTACGGGCAGTGGGAAGTCTCTGCTGAGCATATCCGTCAGAAGATTGCGTTCACCTGGAACGTGTTGGGACAACAGGAACATCCTGTGTTTGAGAGCCCATTTCCAAATGTTGGGAGAGTGTGTGCCCCCCCCCTTGGTTTTTCAGGTAGTATATGGCCGTGGTGCTCCGAGGATCAGGACCGTCTTCCCCTGCAGCTGTATCTGAAAGGCTTTCAATGCTTTGAATATGGCTAATAGCTCCAACACATTTATGAGGTTGGACGCTACTTCTGGGGATCAAATGCGGTGTGCCGTCCGTCTGCTGAAGCAGGTAAGCCCCCCGCCCTGTGAGAGATGTGTCATCATGAGAGTGGCTTCTACTGCAGGGGTGAAGGCCTTTCCCCTTCAAGAGGTTTTCTCTCGACCTCCACTGCAGAGCGAGAACGAGGGCTGACGTGACAACCACTAGATCGTCCCATTGTCCGCTGGCCTGACACCACTGGCTGTTGAGCCACTCTTGCATGGGACGCAGATGCTTGTGAGGTACTATTTAAATGCAGGACGCTATAATTCCTAACAGTCGCATGGCTTTGTGTACCATCACCTCTCGACCGGCTACATACAGAGGGATCTGAAACCGCATGTTTTGAATCCTCATTGGAGGGGAAGACTAGGCAGTCTTCTGTCCAAATTAGAGCCCCTAGAAATTGCTTGGCATGACTGGGCTCTAGGCTGGATTTCTTTTCGTTGATGGAGAATCCCAGGCCGAATAAGGGGTCTATCATCTTTTGAGTGTTGGACAGGCATGTTCTGTAGGAATCCCCTGTTATGAGCCAGTCGTAAACTGGGACGGAGTCCCTGCGCAGGTGCGCCGCTGCCACTGCCAGTACCTTCGTAAACACCCTTGGTGCTGAGGCAATGCTGAAGGGGAGTACTTTGAACTGATAATGCTTGTCCTCTATCATAAATCTTAGGTATTTTCTGTGCACCGGTAACATTGAAATATGAAAGTATGCATCTTTCATATCCAATGTTGCCATCCAATCCACTGCGTCAGAGAAATTACCTCTTGCAACGGGACCACACAAAACTTTTGAGGTTTAACAAATTTGTTCGCTGGGCTCAACTCTAGCACTGGGCGCATGGCGAGATCCTTTTTGGTACAAGGACGTATATTGAATTACCCTTGTTTACCTGTAGAAGAGGGACGACTTCTATGGTGCCCTTTTCCTGCAGGATCTTGACCTCTTGCAGCAGGATGTGTAGGTGTTCCGGCGTCTTGATTTTGGCAGTCTGAATGGAGGTGGTCGGAAAAACTATGCAGTACCCGTGGGCAACAGTCTTGCGCACCCACTGGTCCGTTATCCCCTCCCATGCACGAAGGAATGCTAGACGTCCCCCAACCGGGGAGGTAGGGGAGGGGGAGCAGGATCTGGGGGTCATTTCTGACCTGAGGGCGGGAAGCCTCTGAGGGTGGAATTACGGCCCCCACCCTTCCCACAGTGTTGTCCTCTAGGTGGATACGTGGTGGAGGTGTTAGATCCTTGTCCCGAGGACCAGTTTCCTGAACCATACTGGTTTTGAGGGTAGTGAGATTGCCCACGAAAGGAACCACAATAGCCGCCTCCTCTCTGTTGTGAAGGCCTTTGGGTAATCTGCTTTAAGGTCGAGTCTCATGTTCCTTTTTGGCTGTCTCAAGTACTTCATCCACGCCTTGCTGAACAAACTGGTCTCCTCAACCGGCTCGTTTATTAAGGATGCTTGGGTTTCAGGCTTAAGCCCGGAGTTCCTCAACCAGGTGTGTCGTTTTAGTAGGGTACCCTGGGCCAAGGTCCTTTCTGCTGTTTTGGCAGCCTTCCAAGTGCAAGTGTTTAAGAAAGTTGTGGTTCACTTGCTTGCCTTCCAATACAATCGCGAGCAGCTGAGCATGTACTGGTTCAGGGAACCCTTGAAGGCCCTCTTGCAGCAGGTTCTACTGTACATCTGAATAGCTAGCCAACAGTGGTGTTGTTGGCTATTCGGGTGGAGAATGCAGCAGTCTTAACCCTTTTTCCCAGTGCATACAACCTTTTGCATTCTTTCATCAGGCGGTGCCTCACCTGTAGACATGGGGACACCCGCCCTCTTTCTCGTCGTAACTACCAGGGAATCCAGAGTGGCATGTTCCCTAATGTAAAGGGATGAAAACCTCTCCTCTGGGATTAACCGCCCTGGTCTGAGCTGGTGTTAATGAAGGAGCCAGACGTGTCTATAGAGTTCAGTAATGGAATGGTCTGACTGGCAGGAGGCTTTTCCTTTAGTAGGTCTTCTACAAAATCCAAATCTGGAACAGCCTCGTGTGGTGATTTGGAAATGTTCAGCTGCCTTCTTTAAGAAAGCTTTAAACGCCATCTGACCATCCAAAAGTGAGGCCTGACGGACTGGTGTGGTAGGAGGGGAATCCATACACAGAGCATCAGGGTCCTGGATAGGATGAGGACATGCCCAAGGTTGATCAACAACCGGATGGTGTTCTTCCAAACCTTCCATGGGATCAGTAGGATCCTCAGTAGGGTCCCCAAAGGGATCATCATCCGGTGCATAAAGATTTATAGGAACCTCATCAGTGAGGTCATGAACATTCTCTTCATGAGGATCATCAAAGGTCCTCTGAAACTTGGCCATAGGCGTATAAGGAAACTCCTCATTATGTCTCTTGGGAGCAAACCTCTCTGAGAATTCAACAAACTTCTCCAGTCTGTTCATGCAACCCTCAAACTTCTCCCTGGTCCATGATGAACCAGAGGGAGGAAAGGGGTCTTCCTGACGATTTTCCTCTCTAGAATGTCGATATTTTTCACCTGAAGTCTTCGATAGCAACAAAGGGCTCCGAGAGTACTCCTTCCAAGACATCGGGAGTTGTGACGTGTCTTTAGATGCGTCTTTAGGCCGTTCCTTCTGTTTCAACTAATCTTTCGAATGTTCTTTAAGATTCACCGCCGAAGCAATCCTCGCAATACTATCGCGGATACTCTAGGTTACAGGGAGGTGTAGGTTGAGCCGGTGGATTTCGGCGCAAACGGGGCCTTGAGTGGTGTCAACACTTTCTTTTGAGGTGTCCTGATGGCCGTGTTTGTTTTGGTGCTAGTGCCTTTACTCTTGGACTGCCCAGACACATGCCGCTGTCTAGGTTGCAGGGAGGTCTGCCAATGATCAGGATCAGCAGACACCGCCGAAATTGTCGACATGCCTGTTGGCGCTTTGGAGTGCTTCGACTGGACCACCAAAGTAGAACCTTGGGTTGTGTGCTTTGTTTGGGGATCGGGTGCGTCCCGGTCGCCGAGATGTAGAGTCCCCATAGCAGGACTCACGTCATGCCTGGGGACGGACGCTGCAGAGCGAGAACTCTCCGCCGTTAGGTCAATGGCTTCCGCCGTTAGGTCAATGGCTTCCAAAGTGGAGCCTTGGTCATCACTAACCTCTTAGTCACGCTCGGCAGCTGGGGAATTACTCTCGGCCTGCAACATACCGTAGGCCACCCACCTCTTCAAACAGCGCTCCTTCATAGTTTTGGGACAGACTAGCTTACAGGCTACCTCGTTGTGATCGAGGGGAAGACCCCTATTGCACCGACGGGGCTTGTTCTTCCACAGAAACATTGCCTTACAGAAAGGACAAAATCTAAATGGGAGTCCTGTCCATAGCTTAGGATTGTGATAGCGACGAGAAAACCAAGGGAGCAAAGAGGGGGAGGAGGGAGGAAAGGCATTCTTGAAAAGAATATGACCACCCCGACCCCACTCTCCCTACTCTACAGGTCGACCAGAAGGCCCGTCCACGTGGTCAGCAGCGCTGACCGGATCAACAGCCGTCGAAGTTCCTTAGTTAGCAGTCTTCGGCGGTGGCACAGGAATCAACCATCGAGAGGATTGACTATAAAAACAAACGACCGAAGGTTGAGGAGTATAATTATAATGCAATGTTTTATTTAGAGTTCTGCATTAAGGCGACCAGTTAGCTTGCTGGAAAAAAACAAACAATCTGAGGGACCTCGACGTGTGAGGGATTTTGGGTACACTACATGTCACGTTAGGGATAGTGTTACACTCACGCCCATGTAGACGTCCCCATTCGATCCTCGAAAGACTAAACGCAATACTCTGTGGATACCACTGGATGTCTTATGAACAGCATGTGATTCTAAGCAGATTAATAAGCATCAGGAAAAAATGGCACCGTTCACCAAAAATGCCCAGCACAATAGCAACAAAGTAAGTGTGTACAAAAGCGTTGTCTGAACCCTGGCACACTGCAAGCGAAACTCAAAACGTCTTCAAAAATAAATGTCCCCTAGGCTGTGCTCCCCCTCCAGGTGTTCCTCTTCCAACAGGCTTAAAGTACTACATTTTGAAAGCAGAAAACTCTGGTTGGGTCAAAATGGCCAGGCTGTGCATGTGCTCTTAAAGGGGGAGGAACGAATATAGGTAAGCGTAAACTAGGAGAACAAATTAAAAGGTTAGTTGTGTACATTCTAAGGTTTCACGAATTGAAAGAAAGGATTATTCAAAAGTAAGTGAATTCATACGAGACCCTCGGCTAGAGATGGACACTCCTGGCGTGGCTCACCCCAGCGATGTGCAACACCGGAGTAACAGTCCTGTGAACGCAGTAGGTTTCCAAAGCCAGTTCAGAGGAGGAAATGCACTGCTATTGCAGGAACTGGCCCACCCCTCCTCAGTCTTGTGCAAAGCAATTACCTCTGGCCACATGCTCTTCTTATGTCCCACTGGTGCATTTACTGGTTAGACGCACATCCATGGTTCATGATCCATCCACTGCCACCAAACAGAGATCGGAGGATCTAAAAGTGATAGCAAACATCTGCAGTCTAGCCATTGTTCAAAGTTGGATGTTTCCTGGGTTGACATGCTAGAAAAGAATAAATCCTCGACACTGAAGGATTTGTTCTGAATGAGACTGGCTAATATTAAAGCAACTTTAGAATAAGAGCTCAATTGAATCCACTTCTGTACCCATTATATAATTTCTTGCACCAATGGTGCTAATGATGCAGACATTATGCAGAACTGCTCAGGCACTGCAAGTAGTTTTAAACATCTTTCGGAGTCAGGATGGTCCAGGAGCAATTTATATTCTCCGGTCCATGAACTGCCCTCGGGCCCTGGTAAACATTCTGGCCAGATTGCATGGCTCCACGCAGGCATGTGTCAGGAGTGGTACTAATGGGCACTGCATACGTTTCTTTCCAGTCAAATTGGGTGTATTACAGGGATGTTTTCTGGCACCCCTACTTGGTCTATATATAAATGGTCTCCACAAGCACCTCCTAAAATCCTCTACAGACATAGCAAAGATAGGCGGTCAGCCTTTACCGGTCCTTGTGTATGCAGACTGTTCTGATGGCCCGTACACCAAGAATTCTGAAAACACTCATCTCGGACTATGCTGACTTTATGGAGGGCTTGGATCTGGTGGTAAATGCAGCGAAGGTGATGGTCTGTTGGAAAGTGAGACAGGATTAATTTTAGGGCCATGAGCTGCAGGAACCGTGAATAATATTATCCCCAGGGTCGATTTCTTGGACTACTTGGGGGTCAGATTCTTCACCAACGTTGGCGCTATGGGCCATGTAAACAGGTCTGGCAGTTCAAGCAAACATTGGGTGGGGTTCCCAGGGCCATGTCCATGTTTAAAGCTAAACCAATTGTTCCAATGCTGCAGCTGTACATGGGTAAAGCGGCCTCGGTTGCCAGATTGATTTGGCATGGAATTGTGGGCTATTCAAATGTTAGTACGCCCAGACTCACTCCTTAAGAATCTGCTGGGACTGCCACCTCCGTCTTGGAATTTGGGAGTACATATGGAATTGAACTGCACACCAATCAGGGACATGGTTGCCCTGCAGCCATTACTGCACTGGCTCAGGTTATGGGGTAATGGTAGAAAGTCACTCACCCACAAATTGTTCATCTCCCTGATCAAAAAGGATTTTTGCGGCAGGGTCTCATGGCTGTCCCATATTAAGAAACAGCCAAGGGCGATTAACGTCACGCATTTGTACCCAACCTGTACTATGCTCTCTCGGGGAGAGATAAACCGATGGACTGCCTGCTTTTAGGATTCAGAGTATGGATAGAAAAAGCACAAATACTGAAGCCAAAGAACAGAGGGTTAATGACAATTAAGTCCCTAGGCGTCCAGCATTATTTGCGATGGGCAGAGTTCCCTGCGGAACTTTGTATCTAGGGCAAGGTTTAACTGTATCCCCTAAGGATTAAGTGGCAGCGTGGTCCAGGTGGGGGTACAGACTGATCTTGCCCTGTGTGCTAAGCACCTTACGAGGACCTGGCCCGTCTGTTTTTCTTGTGTCCTGCTTATACACAAGCTAGAGGACTGTTTATATGACCTCTATTGCAGGGATTGGGCTTTGCACAATATCAGCCTGCCCTAATATTTCTGTTGTGGGTGGATTCACTAAGTGTTTGCTCTTAACTCACATATATGAAAACAGCACTTTATCTCTGGAAACTACTGCAAAGTATACCACCTTGAAATGATTTTATGTATACCCATTAATAATCTGTTGCTTATGGATTTTCATGCATATCCAAAATAAACATGTAATGTTTTAAACAAGATTAAGTGCGAGAGGAAGAAATCCATTAAAAACCTTAAAACCATTGTCTCGCACCTTGTCAGCAAAGTCCACCCTTTGCACTCCATACCTCCTCTTCATACTGCTGCTCTACCTCAACTTATAGCCATGCCACGTCATGTCAAAAGCAACGCATGAGGGTTTCTTTTGAAATTTGACCAAAGGTCATGAATGGTTCCTATTTAAAAAACTGAGAAGTCCACATTGGACACAAAGTTGTACAGATGCATCAATGTTTTGCGGTGCAGGGCTTACCTGGTCCCATTCAGTGTGAACCCCGTTTAGGCCTGTTTGCAGCCAGGGCGGAAGGAAATGCTGCCTATGTTTGGATGCAGAGGTAGGATTATTATAATCTAGGGTGAGATGCCCAATTTACTACATTTACCGTTTGTAGTTGATGCTGTTTTAAGTTGTGAAGCTTAAACAAGGGGGTTATAAATATGAGCTTACCGTGTGGGAATTAGATAAGGGTAAGTTCGCCATTGGGGCACTTAATAAAACCTGGAATTTGGGCATTTTAGAGCATGCATCCGCTGTGTGCACACTATCCACCGTGGCTGTTAAGTTAGTAATAAAAGCGGCACCGATCATTGCCAGGTCCGCTATCGCTCATACAGTGGAAGTGGCTGAGTTTATTGAGGAACATAACCTCGTCATGCTTCCAGTTACCGAGACGTGGTTCCCCCAACGTGTCTCAGACCTCTCTCCATTATCGGGTGCCAGGAGATTAGCTAATACAGTCTACAAACTAAGTGGGAAAGAGGGGGAGTAGGAGGGTACAGCAGTCATTTACAGGTCCTCACTAAATCTCTTTTAGAAACAGATTGGGAGGATGGGTCACAGGTTGGCCAGCTCACCGTCTGGATGCCACTGACGTTTTCAGTAAAAATGGTACTCCGATATAGACCCACAGGGCCAGCAAGAACTTCTTGGGAACAGTAGGACACATTCTGATTCCTTAAAGGGAGCAAATACAGAAAAGTGCATTTGTGCGATTTTAATATCTGGTTAGAGGTTCACGCGACTTCAGATTCCAAGGAATTTTGGGCGATTATCGATAACCATGGGTTGATAACGCTGGCTACCTCTCATCTCACATCAAAGACCACTGCCTGGATGTGTTGCTGGTGAGAGGGAACGGTGCAACTTTAATGGAGATGAACAAGTTACTTACCCCTGGTAACTTTCTTTCGACATGATGTTCCTTCAACATATTCCTCATCTTTGACATGTAATGTCCAGCTTTAGAAAACATTTGACAGAGGGCGCCGTGCATCAATGGCATCGAGTCTATGTCCATCGAAGGTCTCCGTCAAGGGTGACGTCATAGTAGGATATTTGTAGCACGTGCAGCCCTCGTTGGCCTCAGTTCTGTTTTTCCTCCTCGTGTAGTCAAGATGCCCATAATTATGGGCATGACAGTACTCCGCCTTGGTGAACGGAAGCTGTAATAGCATGGGCAATTCTACGGATGGGTAGGTTAGGAGGGGAATGAGGAATATGTTGGTGGAAGAGCCAGTCAAAAGAACGTTACCAAGGGTAACTTGTTCTTCGAATGGATTGTGTCCTCCAATGTATTCCTCATCTTTGAGGGTCTCCATAAGCAGTATTTATGATTGGAGGAGGGTGTAGAATTTATAGATTACAGATTTTCCAGGGTAGAGTAAAGTATTGCCTTACCAAAGGCAACATCTTGAGCATGGGAAGCATCCAGGAGAATAATGCTTTGTTAATGTGTGTATTGATGACCACGTTGCAGCATCAAAGATATTCTTAATAAGAACGCCCCTTTGAAGGGTTGCAGATGTAGCCAAGCCCCTGGTGGAATGAGCACGCACACCTTCAGGAGGGTCTTTGCCTGCTAGTCTGTAGCATTCAGATATGCTAAGAATGATCTAGACATGTCTGTTTGTAAACAGCCTGCCCTTATCTGTGTCCTGTGTATCCTATAAAAAGTTGGTTGTCCACTCTCAACTGACATTCTGGAGATGTAAAAACATAACACTTTCCGAGGGCCCAGCAGAAGAAGCCTTTCCTCTTCCTTACCAGGATGAGGAGGATAGAAGGAAGGAAGAACAATTTTCTGACTCAATTGAAAGTCCGAAACTACCTTTGGTAAGAAGGAGGGTTTTACCCTTAAAACAACCTTATCCTTGTGGAATATGGTAAAGGGTGGCTTGGATGATGATAGAGCTACCAAAAGTATTGTCTTAAAGGACATGCGAGCAAAGGTTCAAATGGGGTACACATTAGGAATTTAAAAACCAGGTCATGGTCCCAAACCAGAACCTGAAATGAAGATGGAGGGAACACATTAGTAAATGCTTTTAGAAACGGAGTCACAAGTGGGATATTGAAATAACATTCCTTCGACGAGTGCTTAAAGATAAACAGCGCTGCCAACTAGACCTTAATGGTGCCAACCTGGAGGGAGGCCCTAATTTGCAAATGAAAGCAAAAAGGATAAAACCGCACTGAAAAAGGATCAACATTTTTTTCTCTGCGCAAGTTGCGAAACTTATTCCAATGGCAACGTTACAGAAATTTTGTTGCCGGCCTTCAGGCCAAAAGCAAAACCTCCATTACGTCATCCAGGAGGTCCCAATCCTTGTATCTCAACCTTTCATAAGCCAAGCGTGAAGGTTCAGAGTCATGACCTCTGGATGGAGAACCAGACCCTCCTCTCGGGAGAGACGGTCCTCTCTTTGTGCAAGACGCACCAGAGGACAGATGGACATGCCCAGAAGGTCCGGGTACCAGGTTCTCCTGGCCCAATCCGGAGCAATTGGGATCATGAAGGTGACTGGAGGAAACTCCTACAGGAGTGTAAACTCCCAGTCCATCACAAACACGTCTGCTAGAGCTCCTCTCAGAGGAAATCACCTTGAACAGTACTGCTCGTACTTTCAGTTGACACCAATCGTGAACAGATCCAATGAGGGGTTCCCCAAAGGGCAAAGATCTCTTGAAGGACTTCCTGAGCTAGTTCCCACTGCTCAGAGCGTCCGCCACCGTGTTCTCCTACCCTGCTAAGTGAACTGCCGATATGGAGATTCCTTCTTGAATTGCCCAATACCAGAGCTGCATTGCATCTCTGCACAGTGGTAGTGAGCTTACACCTCGAGGTAGTACATGGCCAATGTTGTCAGTAATTATCAGGACATTCATTCCCCGGACAGACGGTAGGAAGGCCTTCAGCGCTAGTCTGATTGCGCTCAGCTCCAAAAGATTGATGTGTAGTTTGGACTCCGATGGAGACCAACGACAGCCGATTGTCAGACCGTTGGCGTGGGCTCCCCACCCTGTGAGTGAGGCGTCAGTGACTACTGTAATTTCTGGCCATGGTGGTCAAAAAGGTTCTCCCTTCAGAATGTTTTCCTCCCAGGCCCACCACAGAAGATCCTGTGAGACTCTGGCTGGAATCTGAAGTCGGTCGACATCTTTCCTGAGAATTGGGGCCATTGTGTTCTGAGAGTCCATTGAAGGGATCTCCTCCTCAGACGAGCTTCTCGCACCAGAAAAATGTAGGCCGCCATGAGGCAGAGCAACCTAAAAAAAATAAATTCAAAATAGCTAATGCCGGAAGACTTTGGGCAATCTGAAATTTAGTTACCATCTGAAAAACATCTTGAGCCCTCACCTTGGGTGGCAAGCTCTTTCCCCAAGGATGCATCTATCACAGCTCCGATGTATTGGAGCTTTTGGGAAGGTGTCATATGGGACTTCTTGTAATTGAGGAAAAACCCCAGTCTGAAGAGAGCGGCAGGTAACATGGAGATGATCCCAGGCTTGTTCGGGAGAACATGCCTTGATCAACCAATCATCCAGGTAGGGGTAGAAGTAAATCTCCCCCCTCCCCCAGTCTCCTGAGACTTGCTGCCACCACCGCCATCAGTTTGGTGAAACCCACTGGGGCTGCGGTAAGCCTGAATGGCAGGATTCGAAATTGATTGTGCTAGCTGCCAACTGCGTACCTCGGGTATTTTCTGTGCTTAGGATAGATTAGCACATGAAAATAAACATGCTGAAGGTCCAATGACACCAACAAATCCTGAAGTTGGAGGGCTTGAAGGATCTGAGAAAGAGTGACCATCTTGAACTTGTCCTTCCTGAGGAACTTGTTCAAGTATCTCAAGTCCAAAATGGGTCTCATCCTCCATCCTTTTTGGGGATCAAATAATATGGAGAATACCAACCCCTATCCTCTCTGCTAAGGCAAAGTTTCAATAGCGCCTTTCTTTAGCTGGGTTAAAGTTTCCGGAATCCTCAGAGTGTTTCCCCGGTGGATTGTTCGGAGGCTTCTTTACAAAAGGAAGGCGGTAACCGTGGGTTATTGTTTCCAGAGTCCAAGCATTTGAAGTAATGTCTTTACATTCTTCTATATGCTGAGACAGGTCTGCTCCCGCAAGACCTCAGAGTGGTTTTGTAGAGGCTGTTGCAGAGGCCGATGGTAAAGAGGCTGCTGCTTAAGCTGGCTTGGCACCTCTACCTCCACCACAAGGACATTTTCTTCGGTCTCTTTGACTGGCCATTCCCTCTTGCCCTTTCAAATGATTCGTAGTAGCGAAAAGATCTACCCCTCCAAGATTGTCCACTACGACGAAAAGGCTGAGGTTGCCTAACAGCAGTACCTACAGATTTGGCCGCTGCCTTAGAGGTCTGCAAACCTCAAGGCTCTCATCAGCCTTGCTGCCAAAAAGAGGATACCCATCAAGTGGCATGTTGAGAAGTCTAGCCTGCACATCAGGTGCAAAACCAGACTTGCACAGATTTGCGTGGTTGCGGATCACAGTGCTGATAGCGATTGATCTGCTGATGCCATCTGCAGAATCCAATCCAGATTGAAGGAACTCAAACGCCTTCCATGGCATCCTCAATAGCTAAGAACCTGGTGCTTTCCTCCCCTTCAGGCATATGCTCTGCCGCCATAGAAATACACTCCCATAGAGTATACAAAAATCTTGAGGGGGCACAAGTGGAGTTGTCAGATTCTAATGCCAGGCTCCCTGCAGAAAATAACTCTCGCCCACATCAGGAGGGAGGCCGGTTGTTTTGAAGTTGCCATAGCTGCCTGGACCACCAAACTCTCAAGAGTGGAGTGCTTTGACAGATAGCCGTGGTCGCTACTGGAGGGACGCTATTTTTTTAGTGAGATTCTGGTCAACAGCCGGATTAGTTTCTGGAATTTCCCAATTCCTGGCTACCCTTTTTTGAAGTGCCACATGGAAAGGCAAAATTGGATCAGTAGGTGGACACTTGTCCAGAATGTTTAGATCTTGGTCATAGGGGGCTGGAGGTCTTGACCAATCTAAGTACTCCCCTTTGGACATGAGCTGCCTGTAAGAGTCATCATGTACCCCCGGTTCTGGTCTTCCAAACTCGAGCTCTGGAGAGGGGTCAATTCTACTTGAATCAGGCAAATTCTCATAAATCTTGCATTCTACTTTCCTCTGTAATGAGGCATTCAAGCACATTAGGTGTACTGTATTGAAGCTCAAAAGAGGCATCTTACTCATCTGAGTGGTGTTCTTACTCAAAAATAGAAGTCAGACTTGAAAGTCCTTTTTAGGGAGAGGAGTGTATATTTTTTTCTAGTTTTGAACCCAGTGGCTTAGAGGTGGTCGAAGAAGTAGACTTTCTTAGATAGTGCCTTTTTAGAAAGATCACTTTGTACAGATGGATTTAGCTACCAAAATTGGCGCAGCGGACGTCAACAGTGGCATCAACTGTTCAGTAGGGGTTGAAGGCCTGATGGGCGTTATCGGCACCAAAAGCATCGTTTGTCTTGAAGGGGTAGACAACCTCGACCTCTCCCCATGTCTAACGTGATCCTTCGATTTTTCAGATTGAGGCCTCTAGACTAGGATCATGCCTTTTACCCGAGCTTGAGGGAACCACCAGACGAAGAGTTTGACAAAGGCGACTGGTAGTGCCGCCGCTTCGATTTCTTCGACGAGGACTAGTGGCGGGAACCACTCCTGGACCAAGCACGATTGGCCTTCACCGAGGAGTCTCGCCTCTCATCGGTCGAAGGCTTAGCAGGTCATAGTTTAGGAGATTTGGGCGTTTCCCCTACCAGAGTTTCCCCTTCTGTTCACTCAAGGCTTTTTCTGTCATGGACCGACACTTGGAGCAAACTGTAGTATCGTGGTCCTCCCCGAGGCACCACAGGCAGATTCGATGCAAGTCGGTTAGGGACATCTTCGAACTGCAATCCCTTCATTTCTTTTGTACCCCGACTTGGGTGTCGAAGAGGACATAATGATCAAATTTTCAAAGAAATCGCACAAAAGTAACAAACTTCAGTTATGAGGTGCACAGAGTTTCACACGAAGAAAAACGCTGTTTGCGGAAAAACAGCATTTAGGCCAATGGGTGCAGCGCATGCTACATATATCCTCCGATGACATCACCCATCGATGCACAACTCCCTCTGCCAAAGATTTTTGCAGAAGCAGCTGAAGCTAGACATTACATACCAAAGATGGTATGTTGGAGTGCACAATTCGTTCGAAATTATCCATTCAGTGGTCAAACCATGTTCCCACAACTATTCTCACTGAATCTTGCAACGGCAAGAAAGCAGGACACTAAAAACATATCCTTGTTAAAAGTCTGCAAACCTAATGATATGGACGACATCTCAGGAGTGGAGGTGAAGAGTGCATTAAGCCACCACTGAGGACTCCTTACAAACTCTAGGGTGAGGATCATGGATGAGATGGAACAAGTTACTTACCTTGTTCTCCAGCATGCATCTGGCATGGATTCACATGCTCATGAATATTCCCAGTCAGGCTGGGAATCCTCGGTAAAGAAAAAGTATCAGTTTTGTTTCTGACCTGTCTCTTAGTAGTAACCAATCACTGATCGCTGGGTCATACTGCCCCCAGCCAATGACTGCCCTCTCCCTAAGCCCCGCCTCTGGCAGGCATCCTCAGATTTGGTAGCACCCCAAGTGGCAGTATGACCAAGTGAAGAGCCGCAGAGGGGTAGGTGGGAGGGTTCGCATGTGAATCCATGCCAGACCCATGCTGGAGAACAACAGTTACAGGTAAGTAACTTGTTCCTTCTCCAGCATGGGGTCTGGCATGGATTCACATGCTCATGAATAAAAGAATACATAGCAGTATACACATGCACAACCACGGGAGGTGGCAAAAGCTCAATATTAAGCATTACATCCAAAACTCAACATTAAGCAATTCTTACATCCTTACCAGGCTCACCTTAGGCGAACAGGTTGCGCAGCACGGCTTGGCCGACCCTGGACTCCTCCCTGGAGTCCCGATCGACGCAGTAGAATCTTGTGAAGGTGTGCATCGACCTCCACGTAGCAGCCCTGCAGATGTCCAGCAGGGGCACACCAGACAGGAACGCCGTGGTAGCAGCGATCACTCTGGTCCAATGGGCTCTCCGACGGCCAGGCAGCGGTCGGTTTGCCAACTGGTGACAGTGCATGATGCAGCCGGAGATCCCTCTGGAAATGGAAGTCTTCGAGAGAGCCTTCCCTTGATTCACAGACCCAAAGTTCACAAACAGTTGTGACGTCTTCCGAAAACTTTGTGCGGTCCACGTAGAACTTCAGCGCTCTAGCTACACCCAGCGAGTGCAAAGTCCTCTCGGCCGGCGTCAAAGGCGACGGGAAGAAAACTGGTAACACCAAGGGCTCGTTGAGGTGGAAGTCTGACGGCACCTTGGGCATGAAGGAGGGGTGCGTCCTCAGCACCACCCTCGTGTCATGAAAAGTCAAGTATGGAGGCTTGCAAGATAGGGCCTGGATCTCTCCCACTCATCGTGCGGAGGTGATGGCCACGAGGAACGCCGTCTTCCATGACAGGAACCTCAAAGGTGCCGAATGCACAGGCTCGAATGGGGCCCCCCTGAGCCTGGTCAGCACCACATTAAGCTCCCACACCGGGGCAGGAGCCTTCACCGGCGGGAATGATCGGAATAGTCCCTTCATAAATTCCTTCACCAGGCGATGAGACCACAAGGGCGCCGTCCCGTAGTCCTGGTATATCGGGAGATGGCAGCCAGATGTATTTTGATGGAGGCGTGAGCCAGTCCAGCTTTGGCCAGCGACAGTAGGTACGGCAGTACTTGAGGGGCTGTAATCTGCAGAGGGTTAATCTTCTGTGCACGGCACCAGACAGAGAACCTCTTCCATTTATGTCCGTAGCACTTGAGTTGAGGACGCCCTGGCCTTTGCAAGAACCTCTCTGCAATCAGCCGGTATATCGTACCCTCCAAACTCTAGTGCTGCAGGAACCAGGCCTGCAAGTTCAGCGACTGTGGGTCGTGATGGAGAATGGCGCCTCCTTCTCTGGAGAGAAGATCCGCGTCCGCCGGCAGCTTGACTGGTGGGGACGTTGACAAGTCCAGAAGGTCTGGGAACCAGATCTGCCTCGGCCACACTGGTGCGACGAGGATCATCCTGCACCTGGATTTCTTGAGCTGGTTGATGAGGCGGAGCAGCAACGGAGGGAACGCGTATAGAAACAGGCCGTCCCAGGGGAACGAGAAAGCATCGCCCATGCTCCTCGGCTGTGGGAACCTGCTGGCGAACCTCTGGCACTTGGTGTTCGTCGCCGTCGCAAACAGGTCGATCTGGGGTTTGCCCCATCGTAGGAACAACCGATCCACTTGATCCTGGCGCAGTTTCCACTCGTGGCACGAGCGCTGCTCCCTGCTGAGTGAGTCGGCGATGGTGTTTTTAATTCCTGCCAAGTGCAAGGGAACCAGAAACATCCCCTGAGCGACGGCCCAGTGCCACAGATCCTGGGCCTCCTTGGATAGGGCTGGGGATCTGGTGCCCCCTTGCTTCCGTATGTAGAACATCGTGGTGGTGTTGTCGGTGAAGACCCTCACCACTTTGTCCTTGAGGGACGGAAGGAACGAATTGAGAGCCCAGAACACTGCTTGGAGCTCCAGAATGGTGATGTGGAGAGACCTCTCCTCTGGGAGCCAAAGGCCGCTTGCGTGGAGATCTCCGGTGTGGGCCCCCCAACCCTCCAGACAGGCGTCCGTCGTCACCGTCTCCTGAAACGCCGGGGTTTGAAAGTCCATGCCTGTAGTGAGGTGAGCATGGGTGCCCCACCATAGGATCGCCCGACGGAACTCCTAGTCGAGAGGAATCCTGTCCTCGAAGCAGTCCGTCGCCTGAAACCAGCGGGCATCGAACTCCTGTAGTGGACGCATCCGAAGTCTGCAAAGGGGTACAAGATAGATGCATGAGGACATCATCCCGAGAAGGGACTTGATGGACCTCACCCTGGCCACGTCCGTGGCTAACAGGTGCCGCACCTTGCCCAGGATGGTCTTGATCCTCTCCTCTGAAGGGGAGGCCAATTGCCCCACTGTATAGAGCTTCGCTCCCAGAAACAGTGCTACTTGCCACGGAACCAGGTGTGATTTGGGGTAGTTGATGGCGAACCCCAGCTCCGTGAGCAACCGGACGGTTCTCGCCGTCCGTTGGCGAGTTCCCTTGTCCTTGCCCGGATTAGCCAGTCGTCCAGGTAGGGGTAGACGTGGATCCCTTGCAGGCGCAGCCGGGCCGCCACTGGTGACAGGCACTTGGTGAAAACCCTGGGTGCCGACTTTAATCCGAACGGTAGGGCTCTGAATTGGTAGTGGCGTCCTTGAACCACGAACCTGAGGAACTTCCTGTGCCTTTTTAGAATGGGGATGTGGAAGTAAGCATCCTCCAGGACCAACGACGATAGGAAGTCGCCTTCCTCCAGCTGTCCCAGCACGTGCTGGAGGGTGACCAGCCTAAATTTCTGCGCCTTGATGTATTTGTTTAACCGACGCAGGTCCAGGATGGGGCGCCAACCGCCTATCTTCTTTCTGACGAGGAAGTACCTTGCGTACACTCCGGAGCCTCCTGGGGACGAGCTCGATGGCACCTTTCTTGAGCTTCGCCCTTACCTCCAACAGCAGTTGAGGGACGTGATGCTCCTTCCTGGCCACGGGGGGGGAATGAGAGGGCACTTCTTTTGGAATTCCAGCGAGTGCCCGTTGGCCAGGGAGTCCAACACCAAACGGTCGGTGGAGATGGACTCCCACACGCTGACGAACTTTGTTAGCCGGCCTCCCACCGGGGTGCTTCGGTGGGGCCCAGACAACACGGCCGGGTCAGTCTTGCTTGGAGGCGGCCTTGCCGCCGACGGTGGGATCCCCCTTGCTTGCCGCGACCTCTGTAGGCCTCCTGGAAAGAGGAGCGGGCCGCCTGGCGGTGAGTGGAGGAGCCACCTCTGGATCCTTTGGAGGCACCCCGTCTGCCTCCGGAGCTCCGAAAGGGCCGATGTTGAAGCACCCCTAGGGCCCGGGCCGTCTCTTGAGTCGGTCTTGATAGCCTGTAGAGACTCGTCCACCGCCTTACCAAAAAGGTTGTTGCCGTCGAATGGCATGTCCAACACTCTGGTCTGGAGCCATCCTCATCGTCGGAGGCAAACTCCGCTGCCCAGTGGGCGAAATCCGGTATCAGCAATGTCCCTTGCCACCGTTATGGCATGATCTGACGCCACCTCGCCTTCCTGCAGAATTTCTAGGGCCTCTGCCATCTTGTCGTCAGGCAGGAAGTCTAGCAGGGGAGCTATCTTGAACCAGAGTTCCCTGGCGTAGCAGGCCACGATCGCTAAGGCATTGGCCGCCTTAATAGTCGTTGCCGCCGACATGACATGACTCGTCGTCCCATGGAGTCCAACTTCTTGCCCTCGCGGTCAAGCGGGGAAGTGGAAGCTGAAGCCACCGCACCCGCTGCCTTCTTAGCTGCTGTTGAGACGACAGAGTCCGGCGTGGGCTGGGCCCTGAGGCACAAGGGGGCGGCATCGGGGACTCGGTACTTCTTCTCGTACCTGTCCCTCTTGGCGGGTGTCATGGAAGGGTTCTTGAGGACAGCAAGCCCCTCGTCCCAGATGTCGTCGAGCAAAGGCACCGCGAGGACCGACTTCCTCTTGGCCTCTCGTCGTTGGTACAGAAACCCTTCCTTTTTTGTTCTTCAGGGCAGAGCTGGAAGAGCTCGGATGCCCTGGTTATTCATGGCGTGGAAAGAGCCAATTTCATCGGCTGGAGAAGCCCGCCTGGGGTGTGGGGGGTCTGGTGATGACGGGATGTCCGCTGTGTCTTCGCCGCTTTCATCGTCCGTCCCCGTCGCTGTATCTGTCGCCGTATCCTCTCTAGGGTCCAGCGAGGGGGGGGGGGGGGGGGGGGGGTGAGGGGTCCACAGGTCTCGCTGACACGAAGGGCGGAGCGGGGTGGACTCTCCTCTGCTTGTTCGGAGGGCTCCCCGACGGGCCTGGTTCTGTATCCTCCGTCGGGGTCCGTGGTAATCTCGTCCTTATCTCGGTACATAAGGATTGGATTGCCAACAAAATGGCCGCCGAGCTATCCTGGGGCTCGGGTAATGGCTGCGACGGACGGGATGGCCGCTCCACTGGGCCCTCTTAGTCGCCATCTTCGATCACGTCAGCAGGGACCTCCCCCTGGGATCGAACCTTCTCGAACCTCTCGTTGAGGCCTATGGAACTCTTGTTGAGGCCTATGGATCTCTCGTTGAGGCCCTTCTCGGTTTCCACCAGCTCCTCCTCAGAGGCTGAGCCAGAGTCTGTAATGGCCACCCCCCCCGCCCTCTTTTTCCCCAGGGGACTTCACAATGGTCTTAACGATGGGCTGGAAAGAGGATTCCCTCCGCGGTGGCAGGGATACTCTGGGCCCAGAGGCCGTTTCCACTGGCGTAGTCTCAGCCGGCTTCGCCAGGGTCGCAGCTACCATTTTGATAGAGGCCTTTGTCAGCTCGATCAAAGCCCTCACCACCTTAGGTGCGTCCTGGGCCTTCGTCTTGGGGGGAGGTTCAGCGCCTCGCTTCCCCTTCAAGATCGACCGGGTCCGCTCCAGCGGCTTACCCGGGTTCTAGGATTTCCTCTTCCCCGAACCAGAGAGCTGGCTCGTGGTCGAACGTGCCGGGGAAGAAGCGCCCTGCCTGGCAGCCGAAGAACCCGACCTTTCGGCGCTCCTGGTGCCCGCGGACTTGCGGTGCTTGGCCTTCTGTTGGGCCCCCGTCGCCAGGGCGCCCTCACAGGACTTAGAAGCCTGCTCAGACTTTTTCTTCGCCTTCTCACCTGCTGTGCCCTTCTCCAGCCAGGCGGCGAGGCGGGAACGACGATCTTGTTTGGTCCGTTCCGAAAGGTTCTTGCAGAACGCACAGTACTTCTCCACGTGCGTCGTGTCCTCATGAAGGCAGTAGAGACATTGCGAATGCTCGTCTTCCTTGAAAACGTTTTGTAATCCGCATCCAGGGCAGCACCTCAACAGCTTGGATCTGGGCGTCGAGTTGCCCTTGTCCTGGGCCATGTCCGTTGAGGTAGGCCGCAGATCTTCTGGAATCCTCCAAGAAGTGTAAACTTGACGAAAACTTCACCCTTGAGGGGCGTAGAAGAATTACGGAACGGGTCCTCGTTGTAGGAAGTAGAAACGGTGGATCTCGAGGCTCGATTAAACCGAAAAAATGAGAAAATCCCCTGAAAAAGCGCGAAACGCAGTAACAAACTCGAGAGCTAAAGCACGAGGACTCCCAACACGTGAGCGTGTGGTAAAAATCTGAGGATGGCTGCCAGAGGCGGGGCTTAGTGAGAGGGCAGTCATTGGCTAGGGGCAGTATGACCCAGAGATCAGTGATTGGTTACTACTAAGAAAGACATATCAAACGAAACTGATTTTTTCTTTACCGAGGATTCCCAGCCTGACGGGGAACATTCATGAGCATGTGAATCCATGCCAAACCCCATGCTGGAGAAGACATGCATTACTTACCGTAATAGCATTTCTGATGATTGTATCTGCTTAGATTCAACATGCCGTACATATGGTCCAACATTCAGTGGTAACCATGGAATATTGCATCTTGTCTTTCAGGGACCATAAGGGGACGTCGGCATAGGTGTGTTTGTAACACTATCCCTATCGTGACATGTAATGTACCCCAAAATCCCTCACACGCCGAGGTCCCTCCGATTGTATTTATTCTGCCATGCGGGAGCCCAAGGCTATAGTGAGTACATAAAGAGAGAAAGTAGTAAGAAGTCTATGTTCCTAGGGCGTGTGTGAATCTAAGCAGATACAATCATCACAAATGCTATTACGGTAAGTAATGCATGTCTTCTGATGTTTGTTAATCTGCTTAGAATCACATGCTGTGCATAGATTAGCGAGCGGTACCCGGAGTTGGAGGTGGGTTGTGAGAAGGAACAGTAGAGAAAAGAGGTCTTCGTACTGCTTGTTCCACCTGAGAATCAGACCTAGAATGAGTGTCTAGGCAATTATGTTTTGTAAAGGTGTGTACAGAACTCCAGGTTGCTGCTTTGCAAATGGACTCTATGGGAACATTTGCAATGAATGCTATGGATGCCTCAGTGCCCCCAGAGTAGAATGTGCTCTAGGCTTGAAGGGTGGTTTTCTCTTAGCAAGAGTGTAACAGTGTGATGCCTTTGACAAGCCACCTTGAGATAGCTGATTTAGAGACAGGATCCCCCTCTCTACCAGCTGCCACGGACACGAATAACTGGCTTGTTTTCCTTAGTGGTTTCGTTCTTTCCAGGTAGAACATGAATTACTTGCGCAGATCTAGTGTGTGTAGGCTTCTTTCGGCCATGCTAGTGGGATTTCGGGAAAAAAAAGGTAGGTAGTTCAATCGATTGGTTCACATGGAACTTCGAGATAAATGTAGGCGTGAATCTCGTATGAGTGTGCAGAACTACCTTATTCCTATGGACTGTAACAAAGGGGTGTAGCACAGAAAGAGCCTGTAGTTCGATTGCCCTTCTGATAGAAGTGATAGCGACTAGGGCTCAAAGGGAGATCCCATGAGCCTGGTTGAAACCACATTTAGATCCCATCAAGGAGCTGGGTGAGAAATGGGAGGCCAAAGCCTCTTAGCCCCTTCCATGAAGGGCTTAATCACTGGTATCTTTCACCACACCACCTTTTGTTGTGATGTGGTGTAAGCTGAAAGAGCAGCCAGATGAACCTTCTGGGAATTGAAGACCAACCCTGTGTTTAACAAATGGGTTATGTATAGTACAATGTGTGTGGGTGAGCAATTCATGGGATTGCCGCCCTTGTTATTACACCAGATAAAAAAAGTTTCCATTTGCTGGCATAGCAATAATGGGTGTTAGGTTTTCTAGCTTCCCCAAGTACGGCCATGCACCTCTGAGGGAACTGTAGGTGTCCAATCTCTATGACCTCAGGAGTCAGGCTGCTAAATTCAGAGTTTGGGTCATGAGTGTAGGGTCTCCCCCTGTCCTGAGGCAACATGTGGTACGGCAGGGTAGTTTTACTGGTGGGGAGAGGGAAATCTCCATTAGCTGAGCGAAGCAGGATTGGTGGGCCCACATGGGGGGCACCAGTATCATGGTAACTGGTTCTTGGTGCATCTTGTGCACCATGTTGTTGAGAAGGGGAGTCAGGGGGGGGTGGGGGTTTCGGGGGGGAGGGAAGCATAGACAAATTCCCCTGACCATTTTATCCAGAGACCGTTCACCTTGGAGCAGTTCTGGGGGTACCTGGAGGCGTAGTCTTAGCATTGGGCGTTCACCTGAGTCGCAAAAAGGTCGA
Organism: Ambystoma mexicanum; assembly: GCF_040938575.1. NCBI lineage: Eukaryota > Metazoa > Chordata > Amphibia > Caudata > Ambystomatidae > Ambystoma > Ambystoma mexicanum. Next base: position 340,180,299 of record NC_090921.1, on the reverse strand, counting down.
TCTCTGGGAAGCCCCATTCAGCTAAGACGTTGGACACGATGCCTTCGTGCAGACGCTATTTGTATTCTATGGGCAGAGGGAAATCTCTGCTGAGCACTTCTGCCAGAAGATGGAGTTCCCCTGGAACATGTTGGGACAACAGAAACATCTTGTGTTTGAGAGCCCACATCCAAATGTTTTGGGACAGCTTGGATAGCCCTGGATAGTGAGTGCCCCCCTGTTTGTTCAGGTAACATGGCTGTAGTGCTGTCTGTTAGAATCAGCACTGTCTTCCCTTGTAGTTGCATCTGAAAAGCCTTTAATGCCTTGAACACTGCTAACAGCTCCAGTAAGTTTATATGTTTGGACGCTACTTGTGGGGACCACACTCTATGCGCTGTCTGCTGAAGAAGGTGAGCGCCCCCCCCCCACACCCATGAGAAAAGTGTCGTGAGAGTGGCTTCCACTTCAGGGATGCTGAAGGTTTTCACTTGACCACCACTGCAGAGAGAACGAGGGCTGGCGAGACAACTACCAGATCTTCCAATTGTCCGCTGGCCTGACACCACTGGCTGTTGAGCCACTCTTGCATGGGACGCAAGCCCAGCCGCACGTGGGGAACCAAGTACATGCAGGACGCCATCATTCCTAGCAAACGCATGGCTTTGCACACCGTCACCTACCAACTGGCTACATATTGAGGGATCTGAAAAAGTAGGTTCTGAACCCCCTCGTTGGAGGGGAAGAAGAGGCCATCTTTCGTCCGAATTAGAGCTCCCAGAGCAACAAGTTACATACCAAACTGGTAACATTCTTTCGATGGGATGCTCTTCCGACGTATTCCACATCTATGACAGTTGTGTCCCACAGCTGTGTACTTCGGAAACCTTTCAGCAGAGGGCGCCCTGCGTCAATGGCATCGAACCCATGTCCCTCGAGGGCCTCTGTTGAGGGTCGACGTCAACTGGAAGTTATATATAGGACGCACGGCGCCTGTTGCCTCAGTTTCGTTTTTTCCCTCAGAACGTGCAACACCAGTCTGCCAGCATAACAACCTACAGCCTTGCGGAATGGAAGCTGCAATCAGAGGAAATTCTCCAGAGGGGCATGCTGGGATGGTGATCGGAGGAGCATTCCATCGAAAAAATGTTACCTGTTTGGTAACTAACTTGTTCTTCGAAGGGATTGTGTCCTCCGACGTATTCCACATCTATGACACGTACTCCGGGTTTACAATAAACTACTCTAAATCTGAAATCTTCCCTCTCACTATAGCAACACAACAACCAACATGTGAGTACCCCCTGCGCTGGTCCCCGAGGGAGTCGGGTACCTCGGGGTTCAGGTGTCACTAACCAATCCGTCCCTACTAAAGGACAATTATGAGGCTGCGGCTCAGCTAATTATTTCCAAGTTCTCCAAGTGGCGACACTTGCCGCTATCCTTGGCAGCCAGACTTTCCCTGATAAAGATGAGTGGTTCCCAAGATCCTTTACGTCTTTACTATTGTTGCAGTCTGGCCTGGGAAGCAATACTTTAAGGGGCTCCACTGGGAATGCGCCCAATTTCTCTGGCATTCAGGGTCGATCCGCGAGAAGTGGCAACACATGACCGCACCATATGATAAAGGGGGTTCGCGGCTCCAGACCTACGACTGTACTGGAACGCGGCGCAGGCCCAACATGCCTCATGGGTACGCATTCCAGAATCCGCCTCCGCATGTAAAACTCGAGAAAATGGCGGGAGGTGGTACCAATATCATGACCCTACTGTTGCACCGCACGCTCCAAACAGATGCCCATGCAGACCCGGTGACCACCACGATAAAGGATTGGAATGCTATTCTGTACTCCAAACAGGAGTGTTACCCGTACTATAAGTGGCTTCCCTTGTGGCAATTTCCTGGACTCTCCCCCACACACGACCAGCACCTCTCACGACACTGGGAAGACTCCCTAAGAAGTACCGCACTTATGGAGGAGGGAAAGAATTTAGATTGTGAAATTTAGAGTGCCCAATCCAATAGCTGAATAGAGGACTGCCTTACCAAATGCCAAATACTGCCCATGGATGGAGTGCAGGCAATAGTGTTTTTTTTTTTTAAACTGTTTATTGGCAGAAAGTTAAACAGGCTCATTACAGGTTACACAGCAGCATACAATCAAAATCGCATTACCAACAGTAGTGCACCACGGCTGGGTACTATCTCATCGGAAACTAACGAATAGTGTCTTGGAGTGGCCCAGACAGGGCGAAAGGGAAAATGATTACAGTTTCATAGCGTAGTGGGCCGTATTTGGGGAGGGGAAGCCACCCACTCCACTACGTGTCTATTGTTCAGGTAGCTGCAGAATTCTGACCACACGTTTTTGGGTCGTGATGTGGGTGCAAAGGATCCAATGTATTCCTCTTCGCACATCTGTATCCAGGTAAGGGCTTTGAGCCACATCGTGAGAGTGGGGGGGCTGCAACGCTTCCAGTTTTGCAATATACACCTTTTAGCAACAACGGCGCTAACATTAAAAAATTTTGACATTTTCTTTGCATTTTCCCCCTCCCAGATACCAAACAGTAGGGCAAGTGGGTCCATATCCACCGGGGACTCTATTATTTCGGAGAGATCCTCCGCCACAGCCACCCAGAATGTGCTGATGGCAGGGCAGGCCCAGAACATGTGAATGTGATCTGCTTCGGAAGATTTGCATTTAGGGCATGTATGAGACAGGGAACCTGTAAATTTCGCCACTCTATATGGTGTGTAGTAGAGCCTGTTGAGGAACTTGAATTGTATGCAGCGGAATCTGGCGCTTAGGGAGATTGTGCGCATATGTGCACACATTTTACCCACAGTCCATCGGTTAGTTCCATTTCAAGCTCCCTAGCCCACGCCTCACGTGGTTTGAGGGACCCAATCACCTTTTTCCACAGCTGCATTTTGTACAAATTGGATAACGCCCCCTTGGAGCCCGCGGAGTTTGCCATGTACTGGAGTTCGGGTGATTCCAGGGGCTCGTCTGGATATGAGGGCCACATAGCACAAACTGCAGCTCAGAACCTATAATACTGTAGCATTTCAAGCAGGAAGTTAGTGTGTTCTGGGCGCCATGTTTGAGGGGTGATAAACTTACCATCTGGGAAGAGGTCAGTCAGGCCTCGATAGCCGAGATATTCCCAGTGTCGTGAGAGCTGCTGGTCGTGTGTGGGGGAGAGTCCAGGAAATTGCCACAAGGGAAGCCACTTATAGTACGGGTAACACTCCTGTTCGGAGTACAGAATAGCATTCCAATCCTTTATCGTGGTGGTCACCGGGTCTGCATGGGCATCCGTTTGGAGCGTGCGGTGCAACAGTAGGGTCATGATATTGGTACCACCTCCCGCCATTTTCTCGAGTTTTACATGCGGAGGCGGATTCTGGAATGCGTACCCATGAGAGGCATGTTGGGCCTGCGCCGCGTTCCAGTACAGTCGTAGGTCTGGAGCCGCGAACCCGCTTTATCATATGGTGCGGTCATGTGTTGCCACTTCTCGCGGACCGACCCTGAATGCCAGAGAAATTCGGCGCATTCCGAGTGGAGCCCCTTAAAGTATTGCTTCCCGGGCCAGACTGGAACATTAGTAAAGACGTAAAGGAGCTTGGGAACCACTATCATCTTTATCAGGGAAAGTCTGGCTGCCAAGGATAGCGGCAAGTGTCGCCACTTGGAGAACTTGGAAATAATTAGCTGAGCCGCAGCATCATAATTGTCTTTTAGTAGGGACGGATTGGTTAGTGACACCTGAACCCTGAGGTACCCGACTCCCTCCGGGGACTAGCGCAGGGGGTACTCACATGTTGATTGTTGTGTTGCTATAGTGAGAGGGAAGATTTCAGATTTAGAGTAGTTTATTGTAAACCCGGAGTACGTGCCTATTTTAGTGATGTCGCGGATGATCGGGTCCAGATATGTGGAGGGGTTTCTGATATAGAGGAGGACGTCATGCGCGTAAAGTGAGATGATTTCCGGAGTGTCAATTAACCAAATGCCTTTATTGATGTGACGCCCTCTAATATGGTCCGCCATGGGCTCGATGGGGAGTGCAAAGAGGAGGGGGGAGAATGGGCAGCCCTGGCGGGTCCCGCGGTGTAGCTTGAAGAGGGAGGAGGGAACAGAGTTTACAAGAACCCTAGCTAGCGGATCTGTATATAAGAGCTTTATGTAAGCGAGCATGTTTGGGCCTACACCCATTTTCTCCAGCACCGCCCACAGGTATTGCCATGAGACCATATCAAAGGCCTTTTGGGCATCTATAGTTAACGCTACAGCATCGGCGCTCGGATCAATCCTGGACATCACATTAAATAGGTGACGGATGTTGAGTGCCGTAGACCTGCCGGGGATGAACCCACTCTGGTCTGGATGAACCATGTGGGTCATGAAGGGGAGAAACCTATTTGCAATTATCTTGGCGAAGATTTTCATGTCAGTATTAATGAGGGAAAGGGGTCTATAGGACCCGCACTCCTCCGGGGGTTTTCCATGTTTGGGGAGGACTGTTAAGGCTTCCCTTAAGGAGTGTGGGGGGGGGGATGCGTAATCGAAGCGCCTCGGCCCAGACCCCGTGTAGCGCTGGTGCCAGAGCGGCCACATGCTCCTGGTAAAACTCAGAGGTGAGTCCGTCTGGGCCAGGAGCCTTGTTTTTGGGGAGATCTGATATCACCTGGACTGTCTCCTCTAGAGTGAACGGGGCTTCAAGACGCTCTCTGGTGTCCCGGGAAATAGTCATAGGGATGCTCTCTAGGACGTCATCTAAATCCTGATCCGAGTGTCCAGGCTGGGGACCATATAAATTGGCATAAAAGCTAGCAAATATATCAAGGATGGACGGTCCGACAAGTGCCTCAGTCCCTGCTCGTCCATAATGCAATCAATCCGAGTCTTGCCACCTTCCGCTCGCACCAGCCTAGCCAGTGTTCTACCCGGTGTGTCTCCCTCTCCATATCTACGGGCAGCGACAGGACGAGCATGGTATTGCACCTCCCTCATAGCATATGACTCGAACTGTTCCAGCTCAGATCCCTGCTAGGACCCCTGGGGACGGAGTAGGGAGATATTCCCGCACAAGGGCTTTGAGCTTAGTTTCCGAGATATTTAGGGCTCGTCTTATAGCTTTCAGGACACCTGCTTCTTTAGAGATACACATCCCCCTGATGTACACCTTGAATGCCTCCCACCTGACCCACCTCCGATGTGTCTGACGTACTGTTTTTTTCGAAGAATGTGGTAATGTCCGCCAATATCTCAGCTTTGAATACAATGTCCGCCAGTGCGGCAGACTTAAAGCGCCAAGCGGGACGTGTTGGGCCTGTGTTACCGAGCTGGAGCTGTAGCAGCACAGGGGAATGATCAGACAGCGTGCGTGCCAGGATCCTGACGTCCGAGACCCTACCCACTAACCCACCAGAGAGCAAGAACAGATCGATTCGTGAAGAGCTATAATGTACTGTGGAATAGAAAGTATAGTCCCTTTCGTGGGGGTGGAGAGTCCTCCATATATCATGTAAATTTAGAAAGTCCATATGTATGCGGAGTCACCCGGCAGCACGCGTAGGGACTCTGTGGGTGGTGGTTGTTCTGTCTAGGGCAGTATCGATTATCAGATTCATGTCTCCCCCCCCCATATGATGGGGATATCTGGATATCTCATTAGAATAGAGGCCACATTGTCGAAAAACTTGGGGGAATCGGTATTGGGCGCATATAAGTTGACCAGTATGCAGTCCTCATGAGCTAAGGTACAGTGTAGAATAACATATCTGCCTTCTGTGTCGATGTGGGACGTGCGGAGTGTGAAGTTTAAGGACTTATGGATAAGGGTCAGGACTCCCCTAGTTTGAGTGGAGTATTGTGTATAGTACCTATTGAGACCCCAGGTATGAGCTATATTGGACGATAAATGTTTCAAAGCGTGCGTATCCTGTAGTAGGAGGATCTTGACCCCATGTCTTTGTGCATAGGCCGCAATCCCGCGAGAGTTCGTAAAATTTGTCAGCCCCCGAACATTCCATGACATCATTTTTTTTTTTTTTTAAACTTTTATTTTTAGCGGCACAAGGTTACATGGTGCAGGCAACAATGGCACGAGTCCAGCCCGTGTAAAAGACGTAACAATACAGTACATTTAACATGGTACATTGGTCACAGCAATACAAGGCAGTGGTCGCATGAAATATATACAAATAAGTGTGCACATAGTAGGGGTAATTACAGAGGGGTGGGAGACAAGCCAGAGCTGGAGGCACTTGTGCTTCTATTGTTAAGGTATGTGTTGAATTCTGTCCAGATGTTACGGGGGCGAGATGTAACAGGGAGCATGGATATGAATTCCTCCTCGCAATTGCGTGACCAGGTAAGCATATGGAGCCATTTCCGGTGAGCCGGAGGGGAGGGATTTTTCCAATTCTGAAGGACGCATTTCTTGGCAACCATACATGCAATACTCAAAAATCTAGCTGAACATCTAGTGTCATCGGTCGTCCAGGCGCCAAACAGGACGGCCAGAGGATCTGGGTCAACAACAACCCCAATGATAGCAGAGAGAGTTTCTAGGATGCCCTCCCAGAAACCAAGCAGTTTGTTACAAGACCAAAACATGTGTAGGTGATCGGCCTCTGTCGCCCTGCAGCGGGGGCAGGGGCGTGTCGCAGTGTGAGCGAACCTAGAGGTTCTGTACGGAGTATAATAAAGTCTATTTAGGAGTTTGTACTGCATGGCACGAAAACGGAAGTTGAGGGAGACTCGTTGGGTGTGCAGGCACATGTTCTCCCAGGCCCCATCTGATATTTCCAGGCCCAGGTCGTCGGCCCAGTCATCGCGTGCCCTGAGGGTGGGAGTAGGGGAAGCAGCCTGAAATATCTTGTAGAGTGAGGAGACCACGCCGCGGGCGCCCCCTGAGTTGGCAATGTATGCGATGGCTGGGTTGTCTGGGGGCTCGTCCGGGAATGTGGGCCATTTGGACCTAAACGCGGGCCGCAGTCTATAATATTGGAGGGTTTCCAAAGCGGTCCCGGTGTGACCCGGTTTCCAAGATCGGGGGTCAATAAAGCTGCCTTCAGGGTAGAAGTCCGTCAGTGCATGGTATCCCAGCTCCCCCCAGTGTCGGGCCAGCGCTGCGTCGTGTGTGGGTTCCAGGCCAGGAAAGGCCCACACGGGAAGCCACTTGTAGTACGGGAAGGCTCCAGGCGTCTGGGAAAGCATGCGAGACCAGGCCAAGAGAGTTGTGTAGAGAGGGTCGATAGGAGAGTCGGGTATGTATTGGTAATGCAGTAGCGCGGACATTAGGTCGATGCCGGTGGTCGCCAATCTCTCCAGTTTGACATGGGGACGCGTTGGTGCACCAGGATACCAGTTGGTGGCATGTTGGGCCTGAGCTGCGTGCCAGTAAAGTGATATATTCGGGGCTGTGAGTCCCCCTAGTTTGTATGGAAGTGTCATGTCCGCCCACTTTTTGCGTACTGCGCCCGCGTGCCAAAGGAACTGAGCAAACAGTGTGTGCAGTCTGGCAAAGTAGTTATTCCCAGGCCACACGGGTACGTTGCTAAATATGTAGAGGAGTTTGGGGAGCAGAATCATTTTAATGAGGGAGAGCCGTCCAGCAATGGAGAGCGGGAGGGCACGCCACCTGAGGATTTTAGTTTCGGCCATGCGTGTTACCGCCGAGTAATTGTCAGCGAGAAGGGAGGACTTGGCCAAGGTTATGTGCACGCCCAAATATCTAAAACCATTCGGTGACCAACGGAGGGGGTATTCAGAGGCAGGTTGCTGGGTGGCCTTAGTGAGCGGGAAAATCTCCGACTTAGAATAATTGATAGTGAAGCCGGAGTGAGTGCCTATGCGAGTAATGTCCCTTAGTATTGAGTCAAGGTGTGTTGCAGGGTCTCTGATGTATAAGAGAACATCGTCCGCATATAGGGATATAATTTCGGGGCTGTCTTTCAGTCTTATACCCTTGCGGGCGTGGTGAGCATGGACAGTCTGCCATTGGTTCAATTGCTAAAGCGAACAGTATTGGAGAGAAGGGGCATCCCTGTCGGGTACCTCTGAACAGTGTGAAAAGATCAGAAGTTAGTGTATTGATCCTAACCCGTGCCACAGGAGAAGTGTAAAGTAATTTTATAAACTTAATCATGTTCGGGCCAATACCCATATTCTCAAGGACCAGCCAAGTGTATCTCCAGGAGACCATATCGAAGGCCTTCTGGGCGTCCAGTGTGGCCGCCACTGCTTGTGCCTCTTGATCAATGCGTGACATTACATTAAACAGTCTCCTGATGTTGTGGGAGGTGGACCTGCCCGGTACAAAGCCGGCCTGGTCATCATGGACCAGATATGTCATAATGGGCAGAAATCGGTTCGCTATAATTTTTGCAAAGATCTTTGTGTCGAGGTTCATTAGGGAGAGGGGTCTATAGGACCCACCTTCGTCGTCGGGCTTATCGGGCTTGAGCAGCACCGTAATGACTGCCTCGCGCATAGAGAGGGGAAGAATAGAGACTCGGAGCGATTCATCCCAGACCTCGAGTAGCTTGGGGGCGAGTATAGCGACGTGTTCTTGATAGAAATCGGCAGTCAGACCGTCGGGCCCCGGGGCTTTGCCTTTGGGTAGGTCAGAGATGGCTGTTACGATCTCGTCAAGCGTGACTGGAGAGTCCAGTTCGTCACGGGTAGCGGAGGAGATCTCAGTGGTGGGGATCGAGTGAAGGAGTTCCCGCATGTGCTGTTCAGTGTGCTCAGCAGGCTGGGAGTAGAGAGATCTGTAGAACTCGGTAAATGTGTTCAGGATTTGTAGGTCAGCCCATTGGGTATTACCCTGTTCATCTTTAAGTGAGGTGATTTGCGTTCGGCCAGATTCCCATTTAGTTAGTGTCGCTAACGTTCTCCCGGGCCTCTCTCCCTCACCATATTTCCTGGCCGCTTGAGGGCGACCAAGGAAATGTATCTCGCTGACGGCGAGTTTGTTGAAAGCTTGGAGTTCCTCAGAGATCTGGGCAAGAGTGGCGGGGTCGGCACCAGAGGCGCCCTGCAGTTCCAGTTGTTTCAGTTTGCTTTCTGAACGGCTCAGCGCTGTTCTGATTGATTTCAGCACCCCAGCTTCCCGGGAGATAGACATTCCCCTGATGTACACCTTAAAGGCGTCCCACCTCACGGCGGCAGAGGTATCTCGGAGAGTATTTAGTTCGAAGAAAGACAGAATATCGTCGAGTATTTCAGCCTTAAATACCACATCTCGCAGGGCGTCGGATTTAAAACGCCAGGTGCTGAACGTCGGGACGGGTACTCCTAGTCTGGCTGTGAGTGTGATCGGGGCATGATCAGAAAGCGTGCGGGGTAAGATCTGGGAGCCCAACACCCCTCCCATGACACCTTTCGAGACAAGAAACAAGTCTATCCTAGAAGAGCTCCCATGCACTGATGAGTAGTAAGTGTAGTCTCTAAGATGTGGGTGTAGCGACCTCCAGGCATCGCAAATGTCGAGGGTCTTAATGTGAGAGTGCAACCTGCGTGCGGCGCTGGACAGAGGCCGTGGGTTGGATCCAGTCCTATCCAGGGCTGCATCAAGGATAAGATTCAAATCTCCCCCCCAAATGACCAGAGTTCCCACGTATCCCAGCAGTATAGTGGCGATCTTGTCAAAAAAATCAGGAGAATCGATATTGGGGCAATAGGTGTTGACGAGTAGATATTCTTTGTTGGCCAAAGTGCAATGTAGTATGACATAGCGTCCTTCAGGGTCAGTGTAGTTTTTATGCAGTGTGAACTTGATGGATTTATGGATCATGGTTAGAACCCCCCTGGATTGAGTGGAGTAGGAGGTAAAAAATCTAGTAGGTCCCCATGCCGGGGCCATTGGAGTGTGTCTCCTGCAGGAACAGTATCTTGCAATTATGTCTGTTGGCATATGCCATGATTTTGCGCGCCTTAGTGTGATTGCTTACCCCTCGGATATTCCATGACATTAAGACGGTTGCCATACCTGTGCCAGGTATCTCATTATGTAACACGTGTTCTCAATGAACGTCTCGGACCCAACAATAGTGTGCGCCCCAAGGGTGGGGGCAAAATTTACGAACGTGGCCCATTAGTGCCGGCCACATGCAACCCCGTGTGCCTTTTGTAGATAACACCCAGTTTCCCCCCCCACCCTCACCACCAACCCATGATCAGCAGTGTACATCCCACCCATCTCCAACAGTGCACAGTCGGACCGACCCCAACATGATCCAGCCTGTGCAAGAGCCCAACAGGGGCGAACCAAAAACAAAAAAATAGGAAGCAGTGCAATCGCAATGGGGTGCGCTATTGCCGTGTGTTAGCACGCTTGGGACACTAAGGCGTCCGTGAGAAAATAAACAGTGTTTGCGGTTTAGTGATGCATGTCACAGCCATTACCTGTGGCCGCGCCGGCCTGGATGCGAAATGGGGAGATATTGCATTTGATGAAGACAGGAATCAACATGATCACTATGAGTGGACCAACAACATGCAAAATAGAAAGTGCGTATCTGAGGGCTAAGGAACTGTGAGTACAGCCCGGAGGGCATGAAAAGTAGGAATAAAACAGCAGGGTGGTAGTGTGGGCAGTCCATGGATGATGAAGCCCTCAGACCGCTCGAGTAGGCGGCGATCCGGGAGAGCAAGTTTCAAATTAAGTTCAGTCATTTTCCATATCATCTCCGGCAGGTGGATGCAGAGGGATGTGTGCCTCTATGAATTTCACCGCTTCTGAGGGCACCGTGAAGAAATAAAGTTTGTTGTTAAATGTGAACTTTAGACGGGCCGGGAACAGGATGGCGTATGGAATGCTTCTCTCCCTGAGCAGGTTCTTGACCCCGAGAAATTGGCGACGCTCCTGCTGTACTGCAATCGAGAAGTCGGGGAAGATTCGGATCACCTGCGAGTCCAATCTGAGTTCACCCTTCTCCCGCGCAAGGCGGAGGATTTGGTCCCGATCTCTAAAACTCAGAATTTTGGCGATGATGGGCCGCGGGAAGTCTCCTGGTTTGGGACGTGGGGCTAACGCCCTGTGGGCCCTTTTGATTGTGAAGAAGGGGGACAATTCCGGATTGCCCAATAGGTCTTTCAGGAGGTTCTCGACTGCGGATTCAAGTCGGCCCTTCAGTGCATTTTCCGGGACTCCAATGATGCGTATGTTATTCCTCCGTGATCTAGATTCGAGGTCGTCGCATTTAGCGCGCACTAGTTTCATGTCCGTGACAAGGGTGGACACCGTGCTTTGCAGCGTGTTAATATTGTCCTCGTTGGAGCTGATCCTGTTTTCGGTTTCGGTGATACGCGACCCTTGTTGGTCCAGTTTGGTTCGTAGAGATGCCACATTTGCATTAATGTCATCTAGCTTCTCGTGAAAAGCTGCGAAGTTTCTGGCCATGGATTCCATAACGACCGTCAGGTCTGCGGGGGGGGCCTCTGCACGGAGCGGTGCTTCGATTTGATCGCATGATGTATGGGCCGAGTCGGGTCTCGGGGTGGCCTTAGCATGGCGCCAGATTTACCGGTGTTCCTGGACCTGTTGGACATCGTGGCGTGTTCCAGGGAGTCATACTCGTGTGGTTATCGTGAGACGGGGCAATGCACCGGCGCGGCGTGGAGGACCTTAAAATCGAGTGCCGGAGGTAGCGGGCGAGAGGTTCGTTCTGACGGAGCCCCGCACGGCTCTTAGGGCGGCAGACAGATTGACCCAAGGGGTTGTGGAGAAATGCCGCACATACAGGGCCCACCAGCTCCTCACCTCAGGCTCGGTTCGCAGTCGTTAGTTGGTTCAGGCCAGGAGCGTCTTCAGCGGAGTCTTCAGCGGAGCCTTCCGCGGCGCCGCGCCGGGTCGGCCCACGCGTATCAGCGTAGGCCGCACAGGCGGCCCCCGCGCTCCGGCCCCAGTCACAAGGCAGGTGGGCGCGGTGGCGATAGATAGGGAGGCGGCCCGCCGGGTCGCCAGCTGCGACGGAAGGAAGTCTGCGACACCGTCCGCGGCGTCGACCGGCAGTGCACGGGCCTGGTTCGAAGCACCGCGAACACAGGGTCAGAAGGTCCGATTCAGGGCGAGATTTCACAGGCGGGTGGCCCCGAGTGTCAGCTATGCGTGGGCCAAGTCCGGAGACGGGGCAGAGTAGCAAACCGCAGATGGAAGCAGATGTAAAGCGGCAGCACACGGAGCTGAAAGGCTAGGCAGCCATCTTGTCAGCTGCTCAACAGCGCCCCCCCCCATGACATCATTTTGACCGACATATCACCAATTTACGGAACATCCCAAGTAAAGCATCTGTCGTTGATTCCCGCCGTGTGCCGCACTGGCATAAGGAACTCGCCTGCCATTTTGTATATAACCTGCACCAACTTCTTCACCCCCCCACCCTCACCGCCCTCACCGCCCTGCCCCAACCAGCAGTGTGTAGGAACCCACCGATACATTGCTCAACTGCGCACCATCCCCAACTTGGCAGCACAGGGGAACTAGCCCAACCGGGGCCAAAACATATACTAATAGCATTTTCAATAATAACATATAGGACTGGAAATCAGCTGATGAACAAACGGTTGCAAAGAGAGGATAATAGAACACTTAGATTACGAGGGGAAGACCCCCTTGGTTTGGAGCAGCAAAGTCATAGCTTGCGCCTCTAAGGACAGTGTTCCACAGTGCTGTTCAGTTTTGCGGAGTCCCCCTCAATAAGGTATGCGCTCGCTGCAGTGTTACTGGGCCTCAAGGTGCCCGACGCAGGACAGAGAGGGGGGGAACTTAGAGCCCACCAGGGAAGCCAATAGTGATTACACCACCATCACTGGTGTCTACTACGGGAGTCAAAAGGTCCAGATATTAGTCGTCTTCCATCCGCTCCTCAGGAGGGTCAGCCAGTGGGATCTGCGCCTCAATGAACTTGACGGCTTCATCCGGGACCGTGAAAAAGTAGTGTTTGTTGCAGTGGGTGAATTTGAGGCGAGCAGGGAAAAGCATCGCACATTCGATTCTCGGCTCTCTTAACAGTTTCTTCACCCCGTTGAATTGTCGCCTCTCCGCCTGCACTGCTACTGAGAAATCCTGATGACTTGTGAATCCAGCCTAAGTTCTCCTTTCTCCCTGGCCAATCGGAGGATATGGTCCCTGTCCTTGTAGCTCAGTAGTTTTGCGATTATTGGTCTAGGGAAATCCCCAGGTTTAGGCCGGGGTGCCAGGGAGCGATGTGCCCTTTCCACAGTGAAGAATGGTGAGAGTGCCGGGTTGTCCAGGAGGTCTTGAATGAGTTGTTCGACCGCAATTTCTATGCGGCCCTTCAGAGCAGATTCGGGAACCCCTACAATGCCTACATTATTCCTCCGAGACCTCGATACAAGGTCATCACACTTAGCTTTGACCTGCTTCATGTCGCGGACAAGTTCTGAGAATGTGTTTTGTAGGGTATGAACGTTGTCTTCATTGGTCCCAATCCTTTGCTCAGCCTCAGTAAATCTGGCCCCATGCTGATCGAACTTCACTCTCAGGGAGGCTACATTTGCGTTGATGTCATCCAGCTTTTCGTGGAAGGCATCAAACATTTTTGCCATGGATTCCATCATCATGGAGAGGTCTGCTTGAGGGGGGTCTGGGCTGCATTCATCCTCCTGTGGCGCAGAGGCCGATGCGTGATCCGCTCTAGGCGCCATCTTGGCGAACCTGTCCATGGCGCCTACTTTACCGTTGGGCCGCGTCTTGCTGGGCAGTGGAGGGAGGCAGCACCTGCTTGGGTATGACCGGTGATGGCCCTAGGATAGCTCCTCGCTGGTGGGGCGGTAGTGAGACCACAGTTGCGGCACGTGAATCGCTCAAGAGCAGTAGGCGTAGTATTGTACGGCCGGGGTATAGAGGCCAGCAGGTAGTGAGGCACTGGTGCCGGAGCTACAGTTGGTGATCCAGGGAGGGCCGGCTAGTCTCACGTTATGTGTAACCCTCCAAGTGTGGTTGGGTGCACTGAGCAAAGAGCTACTGGTAAGGCAGGCAGGGGCTTTTTTCCGGTGCCCTCACGTTCAGCAGTGCAGGCTGATTGGGTGGGGGGTCTCAGCCTCTATCCACACAGTAGGGGTTGCAGCACAGTCCCTGGAGCCCAATGAGGCGGCCGCCCCACGAGGATGTCACCCCTCCAAGGGGTTAAAGGAGAGATAATGTCGAGAGGTTGGCCCGCGGAGGGCTGAGACGCCTTAAACCGCAGGAGGTGGGGGAGAAGCAGGGCTAGCGTCCGTGACCACACGCAGGATGCAATGCAGGGGAGTGCAAGGGGCCCCACCAGCGTAGAGGGGAGGGGGCACAGTCCAGGCGCATTCATCCACCTCACAGCCTTCAGGTGGCTGGATCCGTGCCTTACGCATAGTACTCCCCCGGGTGCACAAGATGAAGGCCCACTCCGCAGGGAACTCGCGGGGGAATTAAGTCTTCTGGCGATGAGGCGGAGAAGGGATCCCGCGGGCGGCAGCCACAGAGCCAGTGAGAGCGGCGTGTCAGGAGGCCGCAAGCCGCCTCCGCAAGGGTTCGCGAAGAGGCGGTGCTGCGCCGCAGGGCCCGAGGTCCGCCACGCCGACTCCAAGCACCCTTTTCTGTCCGGATTTCGGCCAAGTGATCAGGAGGATGAGGGGATAAGAATCGTGGTGGTTTCGTAGGGCAGGTGTGCAGAATAACGCTGATGTCCAATGGATTGCGGTGGGCAGCGATGGAGCTCACTGGCTAGGCAGCCATTTTCCTCGGCTGCTCAACGGCGCCCCCCGTGCAGGCAATAGTGTTTAACAAGAGTATGGACAGAGGCCCATGTAGCTGCTTCACAAATTTTGCGAATAGGAAGACACCTTTGTAGAGCAGTGGAGGTAGCCACACCCCTAGTAGAGTGAGCCAGTAAACCTACCGGAGAGTCCTTCCCCGCCAAACGGTAGCATTCAGAGATAGTCAAAACACCTGGACAAGGTCTGTTTGGAAACAGCCTGACTCAAGCAGTGTTCAGCATAACCTACAAAAAGCCGATCGTCCACTCTGACCCGGGACATCCGTGAAAGATAAAAGCTCAAAGCTCTTCTAGGATCCAACCTATGGAGCCTCTCCTCTTCCTTACCCGGATGCGGAGGAGGATAAAAAGCCAGAAGAACCACCTTCTGTCTCAAATGAAATTCAGACAACCTTCGGAAGAAAAGAAGGTCGCACCCGCAGGACAACCCTATCCTTATGGAAAACAGCAAAGGGTGGCTTGGCAGAAAATGCCTGCAATTCACTCACGCTGTGTGCAGAAGTAACCGCAACTAAAAACACTGTTTCAAAAGACCGTCTCAACTGACAAGAGTGTAAGGGCTCAAACGGAGCTGACATTAGGAACTTTAAAACCAAATTTAAATCCCAACCCGACAGCTGGAAAGGAGACGGTGGAAACACATTAGACCGTCCTTTCAGAAACTGTGAAATCAAAGGAAACTTAAAGTAAGAACACTCTTCAGACGAGCGCATAAATATAGACAGCGCCGCCAGGTAACCATTAATGGTACCCATTTGAATGGTAACAAAAGCAAAAAAGACAACACCATAGGAATTGAACATTGGAAAGGATCCACATTCTGACCCCTGCACCAGTCGCGGAAGTTCCGGCAACGGTACAGGGATTTCGTTGCAGGCCGCCTGGCCGTAAGCAACACCTCCATCACGTCCTCCGGGAGGTCCCAATCCTTGTATCGCAACCTTTCAGATACCAAGGGTGAAGGTTGAGCAACCTGACCTCTGGATGGACTGAGAGCAGATCGTCTTGGTACGGAAGATAACGTGGAGGGCAGATGGACATGTAGAGAAGGTCCTGGTACCACGCTCTCCTGGCCCAATCCGGAGCAATGAGGATCATTCGGGAACTGAACCTCCACAACACCTGAGGAATGATGGGGACTGGAGGAAACGCGTACAGCAGTGGGAAGGACCACTCCACTATGAACGCGTCCCCTAAAGCTGCTCTTGGTGGAAATTCCCACGAACAGAATCTCTCGCACTTCCGGTTGACACTGACCCCAAACAAACTGAGTCGCCAGCCGCAAACCTCAGGTACTTCCTGTGCTTGGGATGAAACGGCACATGAAAGTAAGCATCCTTGAGGTCTAGAGACAAACCAATCCTGAAGTTGAAGGGCCTGGAGGACTTGAGAAAAAGTGACCATCTTGAACTTGTCCTTCCTAAGAAGCTTGTTCAACCAACGCAAGTCCATGATGGGTCTCAATCCCCCGGAAAGAAGACAGACAACGGAAATATGGCCACCCTGACCCCACTCTCCCTACTGTGAAGGTCGGCCAGAGGGCCGGACCACGTGGATGCTTCAGCCACCGGATCTTAGGTGGCAAAATTCACCGCCATAGACAAATCCACTGCAGTCTTCGTCGAAGTTGTTCCTGCCGTCGAAGTGACTTAACAGGGAATAACCGACAAGTCAGTTTAAGATAAACAATGTCTTATGTAGGAGCTCGGCTATAGGGCGACCAGTTATCTGGGCGGAAAAAAACAATCTGAGGGACCTCGGCACGTGAGGGATTTTGGGTACACTACAGGTCACGATAGGGCTAGTGTTACAGACACGCCTATATCGACATCCCCTTTAGTTCCCTGGAACACAAGATGCAATACTCTGCGGTTACCACTGGATGTCAGACCATTTTCACAGCCTGCGATTCTAAGAAGATTAACAAGCATCAGCAATTCCAATATTGCACCTCTGAAATCCAAGAAGATAACGTGATCGAAATCATGGTTCACCCAAGATGTAATCCCCTTTGTGTAAACAGGCTAGATTAACAGATTCGAAACAGCGGGAGGGCAGAACATAGATGCGGCTAGCAGGGTCAAACTGGTCTTAAGAGAATATAAACAAGCCATCTTCATGGCTAAGAGGGAGTTCCTACACAAGGAAATTTGTGCAGCATAAAACCTCTCTAGGGAGTTTTTAGTGGAGTTTAAGATTTGACAGCTGAGCTTTGTTGGTTCATCCAGTCTACAGAATTACCGGCCTGTTGCAGGACATTCGTGACCTGGGAACATTCTGGAAAAGGTGGACTGACAGTTGCAGGATTTCGTGGAACACGAGTTATTGCTGGACTCCTTCCAATCGGTCTTCCGTCCCAAGTCTGGAACGGAGACAGGGCTGTTGGCTGTGCAGAATCTTTTAAGGGTCCTGGTTCAAGGAGACTTATCATTGTTGATGCTGGACCTTTCTGCAGCCTTTAGAACAGCTGACCGTCACACCCTGCTTAAACGCTAGAGTGGTAGGTAACGTCTGAAAGCTTGCAAATAAATGGTTGGGATCTTTATTGGCTGATCATCAACAAATCAAATACATGGTTATATCTCAGAGCCCATTTCGATGGGATGTGGAGTAGCACAGGTTCCTAGTCACCTCTAGTTTACGATTTATACCTTTGGCCTTTGATGGAAATTTTGAAAAATCATGGGGTGAACCATCATTCTTACGCCAATGATAACCAGTTTTACATCAAAATTGGAAATATTGAGGAAACATTTCTCAGGGTTAACAGTGCCTGGATGTGAGCTAGTGGATATCAGAAAACCAGCTCCTGCTGAAACTGATTAAAACTGAACTGGCCTGGCGTTGTTTGGACCTAAACACCTACTCATGGCAGCAAAAAGCTACTTTGCCCCCCAGTCTCCTTGGTGTCGAACTGAGGTTCATTCCAGGATTGCAAATCTTGTTTGCATCTGGCAGGATAACCTTGGAAGTGAGGGCCAGGTAAGCGCCAAGGTACAGTCAATTTTATATTCAATGCTATTACGCCAAGTTCTACCGTGCATTTGAGGCAAAGACCACGCAATGGTGGTAGGGCCCATGGTGAACGCACATCTGGACTATTGCAATAATCTTGGCAGGCATCCCAGCTAAGCAGCTGCATAGGCTACACAAAGCTGAAAATACTGTCGGATGGGTAGGTCTAATCCTGTATTGTCCCATCAGTGAACACTTCATTGGTTGGCTATGAAGGACAGAAACACATTTAAGGTAGTGTGCCGAATTTAAATGCTTGAATGTACTTGCCCCTGTCTACATGAGGGACAAAATCAGTAGTTATCAGCCTACTAGGCTGTTAAGATAAGGAGAACAGCTGTTGCAGAATTTCCCTCCATTGGCATTTGTCCCAAGGGGAGACAGGTTTGTCGTTTACAGCCAGGGATGTGGAATAGCATCGCCGACACACCCCTCTGAACCACCCCACCCGAGGCATTAGAGCTCTTGAGTCGTTAAATCAGTCCTTAAGAGCCCCCAAGACCTTTCTTTTCAAATAAGGTAGGCAGCGGATTCAGTGGGGTCATCTTTCTGTTAATAGGGATTCCTACGTGCACTTTAATTAGTGGCGTGCTTATGTATCAACTACACCTTTATACGGTTTAGTCTGTCCTGAGCTTGTTATACATACTTAAAATCCAAAAAATCGAAATCAAATTACAACAGAAACCAATGGCACAAAAGATTAACAAAACGGACCCTTAAAGTAATGGGAAAAGGCACATTTGGTTATAAGTGCAAGATATATGGCTTGCTTGGGAAGACTAATGTTATCCAAGCCCTTGTAATACAAGCGATTCACTATGAAGAATTCCTTGTTAGGATTGCAATTGAGGGGTGCGGGGAGACGGAGAGTTTAATAAATCAGATAACCAGGTGTATCGGCTGCTGTAGTCATTACACAATTATAGACATGCTAGGGGGCGCCTAAAACGAAGGTAGACCGATGGCTTACCATCAAACTCTGGAAAATAGTCCACAAGGTGAGAGTACATGATCTTGTCTTCCAACAGGTCCTTTTTGTTGAGGAAGAGGATGACTGACGAATTCTGGAACCACGGGTAGGTGATGATTGTGCGGAAAAGTGCTTTGCTCTCCTCCATGCGATTCTGTGGGCAAAGAAGAAATGTTAAGGTACTGCAAGCTCTCCCCAGACCGCTTGTTTCAAAGGCTACCATCAGCTCATAAGTCTGAATCAAACAAATTGCGTCCGAAAGGCTAGTTAGTGAGTACCTGTGTATCAAACTGCAAAGGAAGTGAAGTTCAGTGACCTTCAGCACATTATAAACGTTTGCTAATCCGCCATCAAAAACCACAACTAGACCAAATGTATTTCAGACGGGTACAAAGACAGATATTAGCACCTGCAAGAAATTAAAATATTTCATCGATGGTCCTGGAGTTAATAACTGATCAGTTAGAAAAAAGAAAAATATGTAGGACATCCATTACTTACCGGAATCTTATTTCTGGTGCTGGTATCTGCTTAGATTTACATGTTGTGCATATAGTCACCTGAGAATCAGACTTCGATAATGTGTGTCTAAGCAGTAATGTAGAGTGAAAGTGAACAGAACCTCCAGGTAGCTGCTTTACGAATACAAGCAAGAGCAACATTTGCAATAAAGGCTATAGTAGCTCATGTGCCTCGAGTAGAATGTGCTCTAGACGTAAAGGATACATTTCCTTTGGCAAAAGAGTAACAGTGTGATGCATTTAACAATCAATCTAGATGTGACCAACTTGGAGACAAGGTCCTCTTCTCCACCAGCATCAACAGTGAAAGAAATTGGCCTGTCTTTCTTAGTGGTTTTGTTTTATCAAGGGAATACACCACTGCTCTCCTAATATCTATTGCACGGGTGCTTCTTTCAGCTGAATTAGTGGGATGCTGAAAAAAAAGTTGGAAGTTCGATGGATTGGTTCACATAGAAATTAGAAATGAATTTAGGTGCAAAAGGTATGTGTGTGTGTGTGTGGTACCACTCTGTCTTTAGGAATGGTAATAAATGGGTCTTGAACAGAGGACCTGCAGTTCTCCAATTCTCCTGATAAGTGGTAATAGCCACTAGAAAGGTATTCTAATAGGTGAACACCTTAAGACTAGCCTCATGCATTAGCTCAAAAGGAGGTCCCATTAGTCTTGTTAGAATAACATTGAAGTCACAGCCAGGAGTTGGGTTAGAAATAGGAGGGTGAAGTCTTTTGATCCTTTCCATGAATGCCTTAATTACTGGAATTTTCCACCAGGAAATCTTGCTCCGAGATGTGGTGTACACAGAGGGCAGCAAGGTGGCCCTTAAGAGAGTTGAAAACCAGTCTTGAATCTACGAGGCGTTTTAGATAAAGGACTATCCCTTTAAGTGAATAGTCAATAGGGTTAATGTTTTTAGTATTGCACCAGATGACAAAACATTTTTATTTATTGGAGTAACAATATCTGGTGTTAAGCTTCCGTGCTTCGCCAAGAAAGTCAATGCATCATTAAGGTAGTTGGAGTTGCCCGAACTATGACTTCAGGAGCCAAGCTGCTAAATTGAGTGCTTGAGGGCATGGGTGTAGTGTTTTCCCTAGGTCTAGTGACAGCGTGTTGTATGGACAAGGCAGTTTCCTGGGTGGGGAGACAGAAGTTCTCCTGAGAAGACAGAACCATGGCTGTCGAGCCCACATTGGTGCCACAAGGATCAGTGTGACTTGTTCCTGGGGCATCTTGTGAACTATTCTGTTGAGTAGGGTGGGTGGGGGTGGGGAGTGTAGGCAAATCTCCCTGACCATGTTATCTAGTTCCTGTTCGCTTTGGACTGTTTCTGATGGTACCTGGAGGCATAATCTGCCCACTATGTGTTGTCCAGAGTTACAAACTAACAAGTCGATGTCTAGGTGACCCCATTCTGAAAAGACGTTGTGTAAAATGTGTTCTTGCAAGCGCCACTCATGCTCTACCGGTAGGGGCAAGTCTCTGCCGTGTAAGGCTGGCAGAAGATTGTGTTCCCGTGGAGCATCTTGTGACAGTAGGAACATGTCGTGGTTGAGTGTCCATTTCCAAACGTTCTGTGACACTTTAGAAAGATCTGAGGAGCTAGTGCCCCCATTTTTGTTGAGATAATACATGGTGGTGAGCAGTCTAAGCTCCAGAACGGTCTTCACCTGTAAGTGCGTTTGAAATACTTTTCGGGCTTTAAAAACCACAACTAGTTACAACAGACATATGTTTGTCTGCCAAGGAGTGATGGGTTTCCCTGTCGGAAGGTTCTACTTGAACCACCACAAGAGATTTAACAAGGGCTGTTGAGACAACCACTAGATCGTCCCACTGACCACTTGCCTGATTCCAACGAGAGCCACTCCTGCAAAGGACGCATGCAAAGAGGGGCGTGTGGAACTAGGAAGATGCAGGAGGCCATCATCCCCAGCAACCACATGGCTTTCTCTACAGTTACTCGACTGGACAAATGAGGGAACTGCAACAACCTGTTTTAAACCCGCTCATTGGAGGGGAAGAGGAGTCCATCTTCTGTTTGAATTAGTGCTCCTAGAAACTGCTTGACCTGACTGGGGCCTCATGGACTGAACCCCAGGTTGAAAAGAAGACCGACAGTCTTGGGTGTTCTCCAGACACGCATGTCCACACTGTTATTTTTTATGTTATTCAACATAAATTTCAATTCGTAGAGTTTACATAAATTAATAATGGACACCAAAGAACAAAGTCAATTAATTAGTCTTTCAATTTATCTGATTACAGTAGTGAGTCCCAGATATCTATCAAATTTTATCAATTTGAAAAAGATGTTGGTTCCGTTGTAAATGTAATGTTCTATTGTCTTGGATATCTGCTCAACTCGTTTCAGGAATTTATTCCCTTTATCGGGAGCTCTTAGTTCAATATGACCATTCAATTTTTTGAATCTAGAAATAATCATATACAGAAGTCAAGCATAGGTTTTCAACTTCTTATACTTTCAATTTCAAAAATATTCTGTCATTTGTCCTATTAATAATCTCCTGGATGATGCTCTTGAATCCTACGTATTTATAAAAAGAGAATTCCTGCTCTCTCTTTGACGGAACCCGCAACCTCCTGTAAGGAGAAGTGTAATTACTAAAAGTAAAAAGTCCTGTATATAATCCAAAACTACAAATCTAGGCATCAGCATAAGTCTTAAATTAAAAACCTGAATAGTATACCTCTGTGGGCTTGTGAAGAGTATGTTCTGTGTTGATGCAAGTCAAAATGTAAATAAGCTGCTCTATAATACACTTCGGTTGCCATAGATCTCTTGTCCATCTGGTAAAAGAGACTACTAATAATCATTCATGATATATTTCCTAATGTGCTTAATTTATAGCCAATAACATGGGTTCTTACCTAGTGGGTGCTTAATCCTCCCCACAATTTATGTTACAAGGAGAGACTCTGGGTCGGTTTCCCACTGGATACACATTGTATATTGCAGAGTATCCTAATCTATAAATATAGTTCAGGACCATATATTAGGCAAACTAATTGGCCCCAATACTGTTTATTAGGTCCAGCAGTAGCTTATATTTTAGTGTTTCTTCTCTACACTCACCTCAAGGATCAGGCGTGCATATTGCACCATTTTTCTGGAGATGGGAGAATCACACTCCCAAAACATCCACCTTTTATTTACATACGTCATCATGTTTAAAATGTGATGACGTCACCAGTTTTGCTAAATCGTAACATTAACCAATATTACTTCAATGACGTACCAACTTTTAACATCCATATTGGGAGAATTTGAATGACGTTCAAAGTTTTTTAACCAACTCCGTTTCTAGGTTTACTGCAAATAAAAATTCCATCATAGTGTATATTAGCAAATGTAACGTAGTAATCTCTCAGTATAGAGTATAATCATGACTTGTGTAACTTAAGCTCTATGTGAATGTCAATGTGTATATAAAATACACGTGAATTTGTTTAATGACATGCTCTAATCAACTTCATTCACTTGCTAACAAATCACACTTGGCAAACCATCATCCATGTGCTTATTGTATAAAACATGTACACAATCTTAGCATCCTTCAGATTTTTTTTTAGCTAGGTTATTCCATTAACTCAACTAATAACAAAGGCTATTGGAATCTCCTAATGTGTGTACTCTGACTAATTCAAAAAATGTCCTCAATACTTAACGTGATAGTTATTTGTTAAGTGTAAACCCCCCAACGGCATGTAGAAAATCTATCTTTCTGATGTAATGGTCTAACCTGCCTCTCTTACTCAAATTACTTTCACAAGTAGGAGCCTAAATTAAACTATTTGTTCATCCCATCTGGGGTTAAGCTGTTAAATGTTTCAATCCAGTGTATCTGAGCCATGCATTTTCCATGGTTTCCTCCTCGATGTACCTTTTTAACTATCTTCAAGATGATTACTTTAAGCTGTGCAACTGTACATCGATTTTAATTGAAATGTCTGGCAACTTGTGGTCTCACATTATTGGTTCTTATGCTAATTTTATGTTTGTTCCACCTTTCTTTTGCCTTTCACGTTTGACAAAAAATTCCACTTGGGATTTAGAACAAATTATTGATTTGGTGTCACAGGTTGCACAATCTTTCAATTTAATCTGGTTTCCCATCTTGGGGTGTCTGACATATCGTCCCCCCATGATATTGTTGCAATTATTGCATTTCAAACAGGGGTATGTCCCCGTTTTCTTTGTACTCCAGGTCTGTTTTTCCCCGGGTCTTTCTGCTTTTACTAATTGATCTCTCAAATTGCGTCCCCTTTTGTGATTATAATTGTTTTTGGGAAAAGATGTTGGAGTTGTGGATCCAACTGTATAAGTCGCCAGTTTTTTTTTTGTTGATAAGCCTTGTTATCTGATGACTCTGTCCCAAGTATCTCAGTGCATATAAAAATGGGATTTCTTTCTACTCTACATCCAAGACATTTAATTGTGGACCTCCATGGTGAATGTAATTCGCTCATGGATGGTATTGATATCCTCAAGAAAATTGACTAGGTCAGTTCTGCCTCTCCGGACAAAAACGTCGGCTATAGATCTTTTCCAGGTGATTATGTTATCCTGCCAGCTTTGGTTGGACACTATTGATGTACTCTCTAGGTGGAACAAACACATTTGCATAGGGTGGGGCAATTGAAGACCCCTTTGATGTTCCCAAAGCTTGTAGATAATATTGTGTCTTGTACCCAAAATAATTGTTCACCAAAATTATCTTGCTTAGCTCCAAGACTAATAACTAGTTTGCTTCACAATTCTCACTTCTAAGAAGGGCCCATTCTAGAGCTTCAGGATGTGAGATTCATGTGTAGGGGCTGTGCAGATCGAAGGAAACTAGCTGATCAGTCTTCTGTATACCAGTCAGTCCTTGTAGTGAATTTAAAAAGTCTAGTATCTCTCAAGTATGTGGTGGTTGCCTGTACTAGCGGTTTTAAAGCTTTATCGACAAACTGCCAATGGATTAAATATGCTTTCTGTCCCTGCAACTATATATGGATTATCAGTAGTCTATAAAATACTGGAGTTATTGGATAGTGGTTTATCAGGTATTTCAGTTTTTGGAGATACCCAATCTTGTTCAAGTGCCTTGCTCAAGGTGTTCTTTATGATCTTCGCTACCTCCTTGGTGGGGTCCTGATCTATTTTGATATAGGTATTCTCGTCTTCCAATTATTCCTTTGTCTGGTTATCATAAAATGTGGTATCCATAATGATGATCGCTCCACCTTTATCCTTCGGTTTGAGAGTCAGTATACTGTCATTGGATATATCCCTTTTTAATTGGTTTTGGTGTTGCCTGATGTTATATCCTTTGTTTTTTGTGAAGTTAACCGTTTTCAGGTCTTTCACCATCTGTTTCCCAAACATTTCTATGCCTATATTATTCACCCGAGGGTCGAAGTAAGACATGCATTACTTACCGTAATAGCATTTCTGATGATTGTATCTGCTTAGATACACATGCTGTGCATATAGTCTGACATCCAGTGGTAACTGCAGAGTATTGCATCTCGTCTTTCGGGGACCGAAAGGGGACGTCGGCATAGGCGTGTCTGTAACACTATCCCTATTGTGACATGTAGTGTACCCAAAATCATTCATGTGCCGAGGTCCCTCCGATTGTATTTTTTCTGCCATGAGGGAGTCCAAGGTGAGCGAGTACATAAAGAGAGAAAGTAGTAAGACGTCTATGTTCCTTCCACCCCAAGCGGGGAGGTAGGGAGGGCGCATGTGAAGCCAAGCAGATACAATCATCAGAAATGCTATTACGTTAAGTAATGCATGTCTTCTGATGCTGGTTAATCTGCTTAGAATCACATGCTGTGCGTGGGCTAGCAAGCAGTACCTGCAGTTGGGAGAAGGAACAGTAGAGAAAAGAGGTCTTAATACTGTTTGTTCCACCTGAGAATCAGACCTAGAATGAGTGTCTATGCAATAGTGTTTTGTAAAGGGGTGTCCAGAACTCCCAGTTGCCGCTTTGCAAATGGACTCGAGGGGAACATTTGCAATGAATGCTATGGATGCCCCAGTGCCCAGAGGAGTGTGCTCTAGGCTTGAAGGGCAGTTCTCTCTTAGCAAGAGAGAAACAGTGTGATGAATTTAACAATCCACCTTGAGATAGCTGATTTAGAGACAGGATCCCCTTCACTACCAGCTGCCACTGAAACTAAAAATTGGTTAGTTTTCCTCAGTGGTTTCGCTCTTTCCAGGTTGAACATGACTGCCCTATGCACATCTAGTGTGTGTAGGCTTCTTTCAGCCATGCTAGTGGGATTCTGGAAAAAGGTAGGTAGTTTAATCGACTGGTTCACATGGAACAACAATATGAATTTAGGCGCCAATCTGGGGTGCGTGCGCAGAACAACCTTATCCCTGTGGACTGTAACAAAGGGATCTAGAACAGAAAGTGCCTGTAGTTTGCTAACTCTTCCGATAGAAGTGATAGCCACTAGGAAGGCCGTTTTATAAGTCAGGTCTTTTAGACTTGCTTTATGGCTCAAAGGGGGCTTCCATGATCCTGGTCAAAACCACATTTAGGTCCCACCCAGGAGCTGGGTGAGAAAAGGAAGGATAAATCCTCTTAACCCCTTCCATAAAGGCCTTAATCACTGGTATCTTCCACCATGACACTTTGTTGTGACATGGTGTAGGCTGTCAGTGCGGCCAGATGAAGCTTTAGGGAATTGAAGACTAACCAAGTGTCCAACACATGGGTTAGGTACAGCACAATGTGTGTGGGTGAGAAATCGATGGGATTGACACCCTTGGAATTACACCAGATTCCAACAAGTTTCCATTTGCTGGCATAGCAATAACGTGTGTTTGGTTTCCTAGCTTCCCTGAGTATGTCTATGCACCTCGGAGGGCACTTTAGGTGTCCAAACTATGTCCTCAGGAGCCAATCTGCTAAGTTCAGCGTTTGTGGGCATGGGTGTAGGGTCTTCCCCCTGTCCTGAGACAACATGTTGTACGGGCAGTGTAGTTTCACTGGTGGGGAGAGGGACATTTCCATCAGGTGAGCGAACCAGAGTTGGCGGGCCCACATGGGGGCCACCAGTATCATGGTAACTGGTTCCTGGTGCATCTTGTGCACTATCTTGTTGAGAAGGGGAGTTTGGGGGGGGGGGGGAGGGGGGCGGGGGGGGTAAAGCGTAAACAAATTTCCCGGTCCATGTTATCCAGAGACCATTCCCCTTGGAGCGGTTCTGGGGATACCTGAGGCGTAGGCTTGGAATTGGGCATTCTCCTGAGTTGCGAACAGGTCTATCTCTGGTAAGCCCCATTCTGCGAAGACGTTGGCCAATGTCTTCGTGCAGATGCCATTCATATTCTTCGGGCAGAGGAAAATCTCTGCTGAACACGTCTGCCAGAAGATTGAGTTCCCCTGGAACATGTTGGGACAACAAAAACATCTGGTGTCAGAGCCCATATCCAAATGTTTTGGGACAGCTTGGATATCCCTGGAGAGTGAGTGTCCCCCCCACCCCTGTTTGTTCAGGTAATACATGGCTGTAGTGCTGTCCGTTCGAATCAGCACTGTCTTTCCTTGCAGCTGCATCTGAAAGGCCTTTAGTGCTTTGAACACCGCTAATAGCTCCAGTAAATTTATATGGTTGGATGCTACTTGAGGGGACCACACTCCATGTGCTGTCTGCTGAAGCAGGTGAGCCCCCCCCCCACCAAGTGAGAGATGTGTCTGTCGTGAGAGTGGCTTCCACTGCAGGGGTGGTGAAGGCTTTCCCCTTCGAGAGGTTTTCTCTTGACCACCACTGCAGAGAAAGAACGAGGGCTGGCGAGACAACTACCAGATCTTCCCATTGTCCGCTGGCCTGACGCCACTAGCTGTTGAGCCACTCTTGCATGGGACGCATGCGCAGCCGTGCGTCGGGAAAAAGTATATGCACAACGCCATCATTCCTAGCAAGCAGATGGCCTTGCGTACCATCATCTCCCGACTGGCTACATATTGAGGAATCTGAAAAAGCATGTTCTGAACTCTCTCTGAGAGTAAGACAAGACAGTCTTCTGTCCAAATTAGAGCTCCCAGAAAGTGTTTTGTTTGACTGGGGACTAGACTTGATTTCTTCTTGTTGATTGAGAAACCCAGCCCGACGAAAAGATCCACTGTTTTTTGGGTGTTCGAAAAACATGTGTTGTATGAGTCCACTGTGATGAGCCAGTCGTCGAGGTAAGGGTAAACTGGGACGGATAGTTTGCGCAGGTGTGCTGCAGCCATTGCCAGGACCTTGGTAAACACCCTTGGCACCGAGGCAATACCGAAGGGGAGTACCTTGAATCGGTAATGCCTGTCCTCTATCATGAACCTTAGATATTTCCTGTGCGCTAGCAACATTGAAATATGAAAGTATACATTTTTCATGTCCAATATTGCCATGTAGTCCCCCTGTTTCAGCAGTGGGATCACTTCCTGTAGTGTTAACATGCGAAACTTCTGTGGTTTATGAACTTGTTCGCTGGGTGCAGGTCTAGAACAGGGCGCATGGTGAGGTACTTTTTGGGTACAAGGAAGTATACTGAATAAACACCCTCGTTTACGTGAATAGTGACAGCTTCTATAGCTTCCTTTCCCAGGAGCGCTTCCACCTCTCGATTCAGGGTCTCCAGATGGTCCGGTGAAAGGTGCAGTGAGCGCGGTGGTCTGAATTGTGGAGGTCGGGCGAATTCCACACAGTACCCGTGTGATCATTTTTATGACCCACTGGTCAGAAGTTATCCCCTCCGATGCAGTGAGGAAAGATGTTATATCGCCCCCCCCGGCCGGGGTGACAAGGGAGGGAACCTGGATTTGGTGGTCCTTTTAGACCAGAGGCTGCGGCTACTCTAGGATTGGGGCCTCTACCTCTGCCGCATCGCTGACCCCTTGAAGGGTAGTATTCGGGGCTTCCTGAAGTTTGTCCTGTGCTGAAATTCCCCGTGTCAGTTGTTTTGACCTGCCCGCGACTGCCCTCGAAGGTCCGCCGAGAGTTATTACCTCTCGGGGGGGCGGGGGGTGGAAGGTTTTTGTGTGATCTGTTGCAGACGCAAGGGTCTCATGCTCTTTCTTGGATGTTTCCAAGGCCTCATCAATCGCTATCCCCAAGAGGTTAGCTTCCTCAATAGGCTTATTGAGAGGCTTGCGTTTCGGGTTTAAACCCTAAAGTACGCAGCCATGCGTGTCTTTTTAGAAGGGTCCCATGGGCCAGAGACCTGCCTGCTGTTTCAGCCGTGTCCAGTTTAATCACATTCTGGTTCACTTGTCTTCCTTCGACTACAATAGAGAGAAGTTTGGATTTGATGGGTTCTGGAACCTCTGAGGCCTTCCTGGAGCAAGTTTCATTGAGCGTCAGCGTAACTTGCCAATAGCGTGGTATTTGCTATCCGCGTAGTGTATACGGCAGCCGAGGTGACTCGTTTGCCTAGAGCATAAAGCCTCTTGGGTTCCTTGTCCGGAGGTGCCTCCCCGTGGCAAGGGGTACCTCCCTGCCCTTTTTTTCGTGGTAGTCACTACCAGGGAGTCGGGGACAGCATGCCCTCTTATGTATAGAGGGTCGGAAGGAGACTGCTGAAACAATTTTTCCACTCTTGGGTTCACTGCCCGGGTTTGAGCTGGTGATACCAAGGAGGGAGCCAACCTTCTCTTGATGGAATTAAGGAGGGGAATGGCTTGGCTAGTTGGAGGTTTTTCCTTAAGGATGTTAAATGTTGAAGGTATTTGTACCGCAGGTGCTTTGGCGGATCTGCTAACGAGAAGGTGGGATGGGTTAGTAGGTGGAGCGGGAGTAGGATAGTGAGAAGAGTGGTGTTCCGTTGGCAGCTTCAACTCAGTATACACCGGGTGCTGAGCTTTGGTGCTTTGGTGTGAGTATCGGATAGATGTCAGTCCTCGTGTGCTGTTGGTGCGGCTTATGTCTTGTGAAGTGCGTGCGGGTTGTGCGAGAGATGGTTGTCTGAGATTTTTGAGTGAGATAAGTCTGCAGAAATGCTGAGTTTTTTGGTTAGTGGGTTGTATGAAGTTTAACATGCTAAAATTTAGAACTCTGGGAGGATTGGCGAGAGCCACACTCAGACAGGCTCATCAGGGTGGGTGAAGGGGTTAAGCCTGGCAGGGTTTTAGGTTTGTGTGAGGCGCTCCCTATACTGTTCTAAAACACTCTGCAACTGTTGTAATTGCTCCTCGCCGTTCTATTCTAGCGAGCTCTGTAGGAGTTCTAATGCTGATGGATTGATTAATGTGGGTTGGTGTTTATTCTCCTTGGGTGCTGGAGCTGGTGTTGTGGTCTCCTCTCACAAACTTTCTATCTAAATGTGTCTGCTGGGGTTTTGGATATGGTACGGCCGGGAGGCAGTGGATGAGTCCTTTAAAGGCTTTCGTCTCGGTCTTACTATGAGGTCTGTCTATGGTGACCTCCTTTTAGTGGCCATTTCCCTTAATATCTTATGGTCTGTCGTGGGGTCTGTTCTTTGGGTTCTGTGTATGTCCGTATTGGGAGTGGCCGAGGTTGGTGCTTTTCATCGTTGTTTAACAGGGTGGGCATTCTAGTGCGTCTCTGTTGTACTTACGCTGTGAAGATTCATGATTTGAGGAGTTTCCTGAATGCTAGGTGGTTTGTCGTGATCCATATATTCTTAGGTAAGTCATTCCAGGTTTCGGTGCCTGATGCGAGAAAGAGGATCCTCAGAGTTTTCTTCTGTTATAGGGTTTTGGTTCCAGGCGGATGTCGGTGCTTGATCTCAGTGTTCTTGTTGGTTGATGTAGGCGTAGTTTGTCGCTTAGGAATTCTCCGCCTTGCTTGTGTATTGCTCTGTGCGTGATGCACATGGACTTAAACTTTATTCGCTGGTAGCCAGAGTAGTATTTTTAGCGCAGGTGTGATGTGTTCTCTTCTGGGTAGCTTGCGGAGGAGTCTGGCTGCTGCATTTTGTATGCGTTGTAATTTATTTATTTTTAGAAGTCATTCGGGCATGCCCAGGCATAGGCTATTGGCGTAATCTACTCAGGATATGATCAACATTGGCGAACAACAGGAACAGTAGGATCCTTTTTGCTGTTCACAGGAGGAAGAAACATTTCTTGAGTAGGGCGTTTACTTGTGGCTCTAGAATGAGGTTATCCATCAGGACCCCTAGAATTTTTACAGCTGATGATGGTGCTGGTGCGGTGCAGAGTCCTCTTGGCCAGGGGATGTAGCTGATGTCTCCTCCCTTTTTTGAAACAATCAATCATCTCCGTTTTACCTGGGTTGATTTTGAGGTGGTTGAGGTTCATCCAGTTGAATATATCACGGAGGCAATTCTCTAGTGTAGTGTTTTCTTCTCGGGTTTCTAGTATGTTGGAAGATTATTTGAGTGTCGTCAGCATAGTTGTAGCATGTGAGGCCGTGTTTTTTGATGAGTTTGATTAATGGGTACATGTAGATGTTGAATAGAAGCGGGGAGAAAGATGATCCTTGTGGTACTCCGCACGTGGAGTCTCTAGATTTGGACTTAAAAGGTTTCATCCATACGGTTTCGGCTCGGTTTGTTAGGAAGGATTTGATCCATAGTAGGGCGGTGTCTGTTATTCCTAGTCCTTCTAATCTCTTTATGAGGATGTCGTGGTTGACAGTGCCGAAAGCTGCGGATAGATAGGAGAATCAGGGCGGTACTGTTGTCGGAGTCTGCATTTGTTTTTAGGTCATCCGATATTGAGAGGAGAGCTGATTCGGTTCCTCTCATTGGTCCGAAACCAACTTGGGCCAGTTCTAGTAGGCAGTGCTCTTCTATGAATTCCTGGGTTATTTTGTAGACGTATGTTTCTAGCAGTTTGGCTATGTAGGGTATGTTGGAAATGGGTCTGTAGTTGGATAAATCCTCTACGTTTCCTGTTGTGTCTGAGTAGCGGCTTGATGTAAGCCGATTTGAAGGCCTGTGGTACTTTACCTGTTGAGATTGAGAGGTCGAGGAGATTCCTGTGGTATTCCATGGGGGTTCCTTGTTTGAGAATTGTTTTGTATATGTTCCGGGGGGCAGGGGTCTAAAGGGGAGCCCGATTTGTTGCTTTGGTTTACCAGTTTGCCGAAAGTCTCCACTGATATTTGTGAGAAGCTTCGTAGCTTGTTTAGATATTCCTTGTCTGTGTCGTTGGGGTTTGAGGTGTGATCGCTTGTCTGTTTTGTATGGTGTGTTGGATGGAAGTTATTTTGTTTTTGAAGTGGTCTCCTAGGTCATCGCAAAGTTTCATTGATGGAATTGGCGTGTTGTTGCAGCTCAGTTTTTTTTAAATTTTGTTTATGATTTTGAAGAGTTCTTTTTGGGCGTTTGGTGCTCTGCAGATTCGGTTGTTGCGTTTCCTCTTCGCTTTTTGTATTTCCCTTTTATATGAGCGGATCTGTTGCAGGAATTCCAATTTGTTTGCAGTGGTGGTGTGTTGTTGGTCCTTCATTTAGATTCTAGTTTGTTTTTTTCATGGCGCTGAGTAGTGGGGTGAACAATTTTGCTGTTTTCTTACGTGATGGGGTGAAGGACTTTTCTTTGGCAATGTCATCTAGAGTTGTTGCGATTCAGGTATGGAGTAGGGTGACTTTTTTGTCTAGGTCAGCTTCTTCCATGTTTGTTGCTTGTGGTTTGCCGAGTACCAAGAGCTCGGCTGGGTTGGAATTTTTTTATGGTTCTCCAATTTCTTTTCATCATGATCAGTGGTTTTTCTTGTTGCTTCTTTGTTGGAGCTGCCGTTGTGATTTTTTTTAAACAATTTTTATTGATTTTATTTCAAACAAACCCCACAAAACCAAATATGCAGTACATATTACATCACTTCTATTTTGTATGGCTCAAACATTTCTACTGCATCTCCCATTCCCCCCCCCCCCCCCATTCGAGCCTGCCCCCCTTCGCATTCTGCTTCAACCTGCGGAGGGGTTCTCTCTTCCATATAGTCTGCTAGGTCCCGATTGCTCATCCCGTCTTGTATGGGTCCAAACAGTGTGGCTATTAAATGTTTCAAAGCTATCAAGGTTTCTGCTTCCTCATCCACTCCGGTATTACTAGCTTCCTGCCATACTGCAATTTCAGCTTCCGCCCATTTTTGGAGATATCCCCACCAAATTTCTATTTTCGGTCTATGGCATGCCTTCCACCCCATGGCAATTCTGAGCTTCGCAAGTAAATATGCCAGATCTTTTAGTTTACTTGCATGTTTAAATTTGCTTGGTCTGGGGAACCCACCTATTAGGCACTTTTTCCACTGCTATCTTAACCCCTTATTCTTCCAGTCTATGGGCCACTTCTCTCCAGAATCTCTCAATTTCTGGGCATGCCCAGAACATATGCGTCATCCCGGCGTTTTCTTCGCCGCATTTGGGGCACATTTGTCGTTCTGTGTTTTTGAATTTAGCTATCCTCTGAGGTGTCATAAGCTCTGTGGGTTATATACAATTGTATTTGCTGTAGCCTCGCATTCTTGGACACTTTCTTATGGTACCCTTGGGCTTGTTCCCACATCCCATCACTCATTGGGGCACCCACTTCCTCCTCCCAGTCCTGTCTCAGTTGTACAATTTCCTTCCCCACCTTAGACATCACTAACTCATATCCTAGATATCTCATGCCCTCAAATCAGCGGCATCCGGTTGCTCTTCTAATATTATTTAGGACCATGTCTCTTGAATCTGCCGCACCATCCTATGGTATATGATATATTGTCCCTTGTGTAACCCCCGTTTCCTTCACCAGCTCCTCAAATCCTTTTATCATCCCATCTTGCCATGTGTCTCCCATTGTTGCTATCCCTACTGGTTCCCAGTGCTTCCTGATCATCCTAGTTGACTTTTTCCCGTCAATGCGACTAGTGGCACTTGCGGGGAACACAGGAATGGGTTCTCCATTATTTTACAGGCCCTATGCCATATTTCCCACCCCAATATCATCTCTGAGCACTCATTCGTATCTAATTTGGGCAGGCATATCATTTCTTTCAGGGTGTATGGGGCACATTCCAGTCTAAACAACCTAGTTTCTGAAGTTGGTTCTTCTGCTAACCATTTTGCTACATACTGTAGTTGGCTTGCTAAGTAGTAGATCTCATAGTTTGGCAGTTTTATACCCCCTCTCATACGAGTTTTGTAACTTCCAAAGGGCAATTCTGTTCCTCGTCCCATGCCAAAGGAATTCTCTACATAAGTTATGTATCCTAGCGAAGAATCGGCTTGGTATCAGATACGGTATGTTCCCGAAATAATGCAATAATCTCAGCAGAACTACCATTTTCAGCATTGCCCCTCTTCCCATCATCGCCAAGGGGAGTTTTACCCAGAACTTCATGCTATTTCCAATGCTCCTGACCGCTTTCTCAGTATTATGTTGGTGCTCTGCCTTCACCGTATGGTAAATAACTATCCCAAGATATCTAAACATGTTGACTACCCATGGTATTTGTAACACATGTAGTTGGTCTAACGGGATCCCTTTGTATCTACCCAGCGGGAACATACTTGATTTTGTGGGGTTCACTGCTATGTCTGACAGCGACGCAAATCGCTCCATCACTCCCAAAACGTATTGGAGATTTTCTTCGGGGTATCGCAGATATAACAGCATATCGTCCGCGTACAAGGAGACCAAGTGCGGCTCCCCTTTTATCGTGATTCCTATTATGTCATATTGCTGCCTTAAGTATATAGCCAGGGGCTCCAAGGCAAAAATATACAGCATAGAGGACGACTGGCATCCCTGTCTAGTGCCCCTACTGAGTTGCCATCTCTCCGATATTATTGCTCCCGTTTTGACCCTGGCCAGTGGTGCACTGTACAATAGTTTGACCCATTTAAGTTACCCTGGTCCTATCCCATAAGTAGTCAGGGCCTCAATCAGCCAAGGCCATTTGACTGAATCGAAGGCCTTTATTGCATCCTGTGATACGATTGCCATTTCACCTTCTTCTCCCTCCACATATTCAATAACTCAGTGAAGTCATCTGAGAACGTTGTATATGTTCCTATTTGGAACATATCCGGTCTGGTCAGGGTGTATTAATGTTCCTTCTCATTCTATTTGCCAGGACTGCTGTGAGCATTTTGCTATCCTGATTGAGCATTGACAGCTGTCTGAATGATCCACAATCTTTGCCAGGCTTATTAGGTTTAGGGAGCGGTATGATGATGATCGCCTCTCAGGGAGTCTGGCAGCCTCCCTGTCTCATGCCTCGTTTAGCATCGCTAAAAGCAGGGGGGGGTGGGGGATAGTACCTAATTTCTATACATTTTATAAAATTCGCTAGGGAGTCCATTGGCCCCTGGGGTCTTACAGGCGGTACACCCCGTTTCGCCACGGTTAGTTCAGCGACAGGAAGTTTTGGCACTGGGATGTTTTGGCGCGCCAGTACTGGTGGCTGAGTTGTGGGAAGCTAGCACACAGAAGCCTGATCTCAGGGCTGAAAGCGCTTTGGCCAGGCCAGGGGGAGCTCCAGGTAGCGCACAGAAGCTTGATCTCAGGACTGAAAGTGCTTTGGCCAGGCCAGGGCGAGCTCAAACTAGCACACAGAAGCCTGATCCCAGGACTGAAAGGGCTGTTGTCAGGCCAGGGTGAAGAACATGCATGGCTTTGTTGTCTGCAGAACGTGGGGCAAAGCCCATGCATATGGGGCACCCCCCCACACCCCCCTGTGGAAAGTGATGTGTGCTGAAATACACTCGAGTGGTGAGACCTTAAACCTCTACATCCTTGCATAGGGTCTATAGGCGCGGTGCTCTGTGCACATGCGATCCTTGCATAGGCTCTATAGGCGCAGTGCTCTGTGCAGAGGCAGCAACGCCTTCCACCAGTCCCAGAAGCAATGATTCACCAGACCGTTTCCGTTACATTGCTGTTACAAAAAAACAATGTTGGCATTATACTTGCGTAAATTATGGTTGCATTTGGGTATTTTTTTCCAACATATCCGGTACCATGACATAGGTTAACCCGTTTCCCATTTCCCTGCACTTTTAACCTACATTCCCCCATTTTACTTTCCCGGATCTTTAGTCCAATATTGCACTTGGCCGTAAATTCAGTTCGCCATTTGTGCGGCCGAACCGGCTCCCGCGCCGAACCGGCCGCGCCAAATCGTCCTGCGCCAAAATGTCCTGCGCCGCTTACAGGTGGGTAGTTGCACAACCACCTGTTCTAGTTCTTCTAGGGGGACCGGGCGTCTAGTTCCCCTCTCTCTCCTCTGCGCCAATTTGTGGCAAGCCCATGTCTTCCAGTGTTTCTCTTATTTCCCTGCTATCGCTTCCCCCTTCATCTCCATACAAGTGCTGATAGAACCCGATTCACGCCCTCTTGGGTGTCTACTAAACTCCCATCTTCTTTTGTTATTGCTCTGATTGTTGGTCTGGGGGTTTGACTCTTATACAACCATGCAAGCACCCTCCCTGGTTTATCTCCTCCCGCATGTTGTCTCAATATATTTTTTATAGTTTAGATTGCATAATCTCTCCCAGTGACCGGCACATTTCTGTTGCTACCCGAGTATGGTTTCAGTATCTTCTTTGGTATTACCCTCTGCTCAACGTCGTTTCCAGTTCTGTTTCCGCCTCCCGCAGTTCAGTTAATATCCCTCCTTGTAGTGCTTTGGATTTAGCTATGGCTATCCCCTTACTACTACTTTAAAGGCTTCCCACAGCGATCCAGCTGACTCAACGCTGCCAGTGTTGGTCTCAAAGTACCTTATCTCGTGTCTCAGATCTTCCCTAAACATTGTATCTTTTAATGCCTCAGCTCTGAGGCGCCACGTTGGTATCCTCGCCCTTAGGGGTCGGTATTGTCATATCAGGACCAATGGTGAGTGATCTGAATAGACCCTCGCTTTATATTCCGTCGGATCTATTTCTACCATTAGTTCCTGTGTGGCAAACATATGTTTGCCACATATAATCTAACCTAGTATGAAGATTCTGTGGGCCCGAGTAATGAGAGTACTTTCTGTCCATCGGGTGGTGCTTTCTCTTCCTCTCCCCTGGTGATGTCCCAACTGCTCCATGCACTGGTCACCTTGCTGCCCTCTGAACTTGGGACCAGGCTCCTGCATGTCCAGTTGCACTTCACACTGCTTCACGGCTCCCTTAGCACTTGTGGTCTGCACCTGCAAACCTACAGTCCCTTCTCTCTGCACTTATGAGCCACCCGTTGGCTGCACTTGTTACCTGCACTTGTCCTTCCCGCCAACCCCACGCCACAGCACTCACCCGCCACCCCTTCAACTTCCATGCACTTATGCGATCTGAGTGATGGAGCCTAGTAAGATTGTTTTGTCCTCCCTATGCTCACCCCTCGTCTTGTTGCGCCTAAAACACTTGTGTACAGGCTTGTTATAAATGCCACATAAAATCATACCCCTCAGCCACAGTCTTTAACACCCACTGATCTGATGCAATTTCCTCCCATGCATGGGTGAATAAGGTTATGTAACCTCCTACCGGAGATGCATGGTAGGGAAGGCTGACGGGAGAGTCATTTATTGGCGGGGTAGGGGAGACTAACGGCTGCACTCCTAACTCTATCCTTACCACAGCAAAATCCTTGCTGTTTGGAGGTTTGATATGTGGCTGAAGATCTTTGGGCTGCATACCAGGGGGAGCCAGTAGAGGCGAACACCGATTTTGAAGATCAGGAGAAGGACTGGGACCGAAAGGACCGTCGGGTTTTGAAGACACTGAGCTTAACATACTGACGCTTGAGTAAGGTGCCAGCAGCCAAAAGTCTGCCTGCTATTTCTGTGGAATACAGTGTGTTTAAGAATATTGTGCGTCACTTTCCTGCCCACTTTAACTATAGATCGCAGTTGAGATTTAGAAGGCTCAGGAACATTATTTAAGCCACTGAGGAGAAAGCCCCAATGAACATCACTACAGCTAGAGTATGGTGGTGTTGTTGGCAACATGAGCAGAATATGTCGCTGAAGCTGTAACCCTTTTCTCCAGGACAGAGCTTCTTGCACTCCTTGTCGGGAGGTGCTTCTGCAGTGGTTGGGGGAACCCCTTGCCACTTTTTGGTATTAGTGAGCACCAACGGATATGTGACTGCATGACCCTGAATGTATATGGGGTCAAAAGGCAATGCATTAAACATTTTCCCTACCCATGGATTAACTGCATGTGTGAGAAAGGGCGTGACTAGGGAAGGCACAATTCTCTTTTTGATAGTATTGAGTAAGGGTCCAATAAATAGCTATTGAACCTGGACTCCTCAATTTGGTGGAACTCAGAACTTCGCTTTAATAATCGCCCTCTTTCATGCTCTACATGGCATTCTGCTGGCATCTGGCACAAATATACGATGGTGCATCTATGCTCTCGCTTGATTTTCTTAAATTTAAATACAAGTGGAGACCCTCCGAGGCTGGCCGCTATCAAATTCTTTGCGAAGTGGTTGGGAATGCATTAGCGCCCTTGAATGCCTCGAAGCATGACATTCCTCCATTACTTCACCTGTCCAGGCACTCCTCACTTTCGGCCTCCTTAACTTATAAATTGCTGACGCAAGCGCTTGGGACCACTCCTTCGGAGCATGGTAGGGCTATGTGGTCAATGGCAATGAGATCTGAAATCTCAGATAGTGATTGGAGTCGAATCTGCGTAGGACCCTCGAGGTAGAAGGTGGATTTGAATCTGCGGTTCAATCAGAGTTAATCATGGTTTCTATTGGACACCTACAAGGATGCAGATAGATACATGTTGGAATTGTAAGAAAGAGGTTGGCAACTACCTACACATGTTTTGGTCTTGTGCAAAGGCGGTGAGTTTTTGGGATGAGATCTTGCAACGAATGGAGCTGGTGTTGGGTCGGTCACTTCCTCGCACCCCCGGTATGTCCGAGGGTTATTTCCACTATGTCTACAACTTTTGTCGGATCAATTTTTCCTGGGCGTAATTACAGAGCCCTTTTGATACCGAAAAAAAATGTTTTGAAGTTTTGGAAAAGTGATACTCGTCCAATGATTGACAGAATGGACAGATCTTGTAGCCAGCTATCAAACAGAGAAAACCAGTTATCAACGAATAAAAAGAATGGACAAGTATATTTTGCGATTTGGAATGCCTTTAATGACATATGTTTGATATCACTTAGGTTACGTAACTCCCCCACCCCCTCCCAT
Organism: Ambystoma mexicanum; assembly: GCF_040938575.1. NCBI lineage: Eukaryota > Metazoa > Chordata > Amphibia > Caudata > Ambystomatidae > Ambystoma > Ambystoma mexicanum. The sequence continues at coordinate 340,141,880 of NC_090921.1, read as the reverse complement.
TACCCCCTGCCACTTATTTCCTTGATCTGATTTTCCCTCTCCTTTTTTCTGTCCTTTTTCCACCAGCTTCTCTCTCACCCCTTGTTTCCATATACCCTTTTACTCTTTCTGTAAATATGGTGCTTCTTGTATATTTTTGCCACAGAATTTGGATAATCTCTTTTCTTGTAAGATTTCTGTTTGGATTTTTTCTGCTAACTTTTTTAAAAGTAACATTTGTTCTTTTGTCTTTCATGTTGAAATTTCTAATGAAATGTTTTAAAAAAGAGCAAAAAAAAAACAAAAGAATTGACTAAGGGAATGGAATGACTGCATTTTGTTGCCCTTCTACAAAGTCTGGTTCAAACACTGCTTCTTGAGTGGGTATTTTGAAATGTTCAGCCGCCTTTTAGAATATTGAAAAGTAATTTGTCATAGTTTGGGGAAGAATCCCCTGGCTGATCAGTAGGATAGTAGGATCAGTTTACACAGTCGCATCTGGCTCAGCCTCATGAAGTGTAGGAGTAGCTGGGCCCTGTACCCTGATCAGTAGTATCTCGAAGCCACGTGTCTGCCTCTTTAGTATCATTCCCCCGGTCCCTGATAACAGTAAAAATCATCCTGATATTAATCATATTGACAAATATTAGAGAAATACTCAGCAACGTGCTAAACAGACTGAATAGGAGAGGTTTGAAGCCTCGGAAACCTAGCTACTTGAGGACCCTCTGCCTTATGGGAAATTGTTCTGAAGAAATAAACTCAGACATTTTGTCCATAGTTCGTTTAAAACTTTCCCTAGTCCAGGTCGCTGTTTTAGGTGTTTGTGGCTGAGGGAAGACCATTTCATCCAAGTTAGAGGGACGCTGCAGGGACTGAATCTCAGTATCTTGAATATAACCCTGTATAAGGGGGGGGGGGTGGACGTAGGTTGGGCCGAGTACTAACAGGCTGTGCAGCAGATAGTTGAGGTGCTCTAGTGGGGTTTTCCCTTAATTTGGAATGAGAATGCTGTTTCGACATACAATGATGCATCCGAAATGGCCCTCGAAGATTTAGGGGAGGCACCTTACATATGTATATATGAACAGAATTGGAACCATGCGCTAGGCACAGTCATGGAAGCGCAGAGGGCTGAGAACGTGAATGTTGTCTGGGTTTCAAAGCTTTTGTTTTACTCCTAGGTGCCACTTGTTTTTTCACCAATACGGTCGAAGAGTGCCCATGGGTTGTTTACTTAGGATATTGTGCATGCACATGTGTGCCCTTGACGCCAGGACTCCCCCATACCAATGTTTGACATGCATAATGGGATTGAAGACAGAAATGTAGATACTAAAGACTCCACAGGTTGTCTTCGGCATCCAAACTGGAGCTGCCGCGGTCTTCGTCAGAAGCAACCACTTCTGTATGGCGTAGGCCGCCCATCGCTTAGTGCGCCTGTCTAAGAGATTTAGACTTAAATAGTTATCAGACCTTGCAACGCAGTTCGTTGTGATCCTAAGGAAGACCATTATTGCATTCTTTAGGAGTCTCTTTCCAAGGAAACTTCCTGTTGCAAGAAGGTCCAAACTTAAATGGTGTTCTATCCATGGTGAATAGAAACCAAAAGGGCAGCCAAGGGAAAGTATGGGAAAGTGTGAGAAAAGTAATTCTCTCATGTCTGTGAAATATTAGTAAAAACCAACACACTCCCTAAAGCTTAGGCTGAAGCCTGAAGAAAGCCACAAGACATCAAGAGTTCAGTAGTCGAAGGAACGTCCAAATCATACAAAGACGAAATAATGTACATATATAGCAAAACATCATACAGATAAGTTACAATCTCAGCATTAATGCGACCAGCCAGATTGGCGGAAAAAGATAATCTGGGGGACCTCAATGCGCGAGGGATCATGGTACTGTACACGTCAAATTAGTGCTAGTGTTATCATGCCCAGTCGACGTCCCCTTTCGAACTTCGAAAACGAGATGCAATACTCTGCCACTTCCACAAGATGTGGGACTATATGCACAGAATGCGATTCTAAGCAGATCCACAAGCCTCAAATAGTCTCTCTCCCTCTCTCTCTGTCCATAATCTTATTTCTGATTCTTGTATCTGCTTATATTGAGGTGCTTTGCATAGGCCACCTCTAGTGGCAGGTGCGGCGTATTGCACAGGTTTTCAAAGTTCAAAAAGGGACGTTAGGAAAGATTTTTACAGCACCGTTCCTTCTAGGGACCCACAAATTTTTTGCTTTCATTTGTGTATCTGACCTGCTCTTTTTACAGTGCAGTGAAGTCTTAAGCTTCACTACACTGGCTTTTGCTCCTCTGTCATGGGGAAACTGGCATGCCCTTTAGGCTGCCCGTACTGGAAAATATTGCTTCCATTAGACCTGTTACTTTGTTTCTACTTTCAGTAACTTTTTTGGTATCTTGTATAATTGTACAATGCATCGTACAATGCAGTACAATCGGGTACACTTTGTTTTGCCCTAGACCAACACACTAGGTGTGCAAAATGGACAAGCCAGTGGCATCAGTTACTTTATGCTATTTTTTGATGCATTTCGTTTTAGCCTTACCGCATTTGGCTACTAACTGTGGCTGGTGGTCAAACATGGCCATTCCACAAGGTTTTTCGCTTGTCCTTTGGCCATCTTGTGTTTTACCCTTCTTGGCCTGTGAGGCCAGGAAAATCCTTATATGGACTTCCAGCACCCAGGAAAGCAGAAGCTTTTGGTGGGCTACTGGAGTGCCATGTGTGTGTGCAGCCAAGAAGTGGGTTGGGACTGTCTGGTCCCAATCCACAAACTGGTTTCAATGTGAGTTGTATACCAGAGTTTTGCCACCAGTGTTCCAGATTGGATCACTGATGTGTGCGTGGGCCAGATTGGTCTTTGGCTAGTGGGAGTCGGCTCTTACCTGGCTTTTTGGATAAGAAGAGGACCCCTGCACCCACTCAAGAGATCCTGGAAGAAACCGAAGGAACTAAGACTCCTGACCAGCTGCAAGACCAACGAGGAGACCAGAGACCCGTTGGAAGATTGTCAGGCAACCAACTTCTGCTGCTGTCCTGGGAGAGCACTGTCTGGTAGGTGATATTCTGCAGTCCTGCAAAGCAGCTGTAACCGTTGGCGTGGAGGAAAGATCCATTTGACATCAGCTCAAGTCCTACGAAGAGCCTTTGGAGGTTCCCCTGGACCGCCCACTGGCTGACCAGCTCAGAGTATGGGCTACCGTGCTGCATAGGTCGCTGTTCCGAGTTGAGGCCAGGAATTTAAGGGATCTTCAATTTGTGTGAAATTTCGCGGTCCTAGCATCAAGGGGACAGAAATAGGAGGCGAGGCGAAGTCGGACTATGGAAAGTGAATCGCTGTGTCGCTGTGAATCTGTGGCTGTCATCTGAAATTGCTTACCTGCGCTGAGTCCCGAGAGGGGCCCTGCATAGAATTCTTCAATTGGAATATCTGCACCAGCATTAGTCATCAAGCGTAGGAGTGCTCAAACCGGCAGCCCCTGGGGATCAAGGGCTGAGGCAGACCGTGGGGAAAGCGACCTTGGACCCTCCTCAGCAGACCTGCCAAGTCCTGTGAAGAATCTGAGTATGGGTGGTGAGTTGTAGCAATACTTACCTGAACCCCTAGCTCACTTTTAAAGTTTTGATAACTTATAAACTTTTGTATTCAGTTGGCTTTGCCATTGCTTGTTCATATATGCACTCAGAAAGTTGGGGACACGTTGGTTAGATGAACTTGTCCCCTAACACTTGGAAATGTTCCATGGACCCCAGAGACCCTACCTTAATTTTTTCCAGCTTCACAAAACTGTATGGAACGTTGCTGAACTTTTGGGCACAAGGCCCCATACATCTTAGAGATGGACATCTAATTTTAACTCTGTGGACATTTAGTGATTGTACTAATCTGTACCTTCCTTTTCAGGGGTTTATGTATTTTGCCCTACTCCAGTGATGGTGTATATGTATCTATTTTAGTGTTGTGCTATAATACCTGTTAGTCATTTTTCGCTGTGTTATTTGCCCATACTTAAAGTAGTATTTTTATACCCATTTGTCCAAGTGTGTTCCTTGACAGTTTCACTGTGTGTGCCTCATTGTGGACCCTTTAAAAGCTCATCCCCTCATGAGACTTAGCCTAGACCAGTCGCCATGCTACCTTGAACTGGTTTGGCTACAGCTCCCAGAGTTGTCCCGGTCACAATAGTAGGTTGGTCTTCTATACATCTGTGCACCAGGCCAGAGTATGGAAAATCAGTCCTAACAGACATCGACGGGTCGGGTTTGTAATATTATCCCTTGTGTGACATCTACTGTAACCATGCTCCTTCATGCGTAGTTGTCCCTCAGATTGTTTTTCTGTGATCGGGTGTGTTATGCGGAGTCTGTAGCGCTTCTACTCTTCAGAGTTCATAAACCTAACTAACTTCTTTCAATGGTCGCAGTTTGAAGCACGTTTAGACCAACATTCTGAAGACTGCCGAATCTGACAAGTCCTCCAATTCAGCGACAGGCTTTGGCCTACACCAGGCTTCGGCGTTGCAGTATTGAGAGTGGGTGCTAATTACCTTTATTAGAGAATGCATATTTTCACGTACCATATGTACTGCCTTTGTCTAGCTACCTTTTCACAAGGGGCCGAAGGGGCGTGTCATGCTTCTTTACCTCTGAGGCTGTCACGGAGGAGGTGGGACTTGGAAAATGCCCTCACTCCGCCTCCACCTCCGTTTTTGTTGCTTGCACCGGTTCTGAGATGGCGAGCGGTCCGGCTGCCTGGATCTCCGTTCCTCGAAGCAGAGGAACTCTCCATACATACGCCCCCTGTCGGAGCGCTGCTTTGACTGGGTGTACGACTTGGGCGTGGTCTTTGTCAAGATGTGAGCGGTTTTTCTTCTTGTCCAGCTCTTCGTCCGTGGTGGAGTGGAAGAGGTCCCCGCCCCGCCCCCCCCCGAACGGTAGATCTAATATGCGTTCCTGGATGTCCAGGATGAATTTCGTTGCCCTGAGCCAGGCTGTCCATATGTCTGTGGCGATACAGATGGCACGGCCAGAGGTCTTAATATGGGCCAGCGGGGATTCCATGAGGTCCTGCACCACCAGCTTGACCTCATCCAGTCGCGCCTTAAAATGTAATTGGCTCTAGGTAAGGAGTTCCGAGAGGAAGTCCACAATTTCCCACCATAACCTTTGGTCAGCAGCGGCCAGCATGGCATCAGCGTTGGCCTGACGAAGATTCAAGGACGCGTTGGAATACAGCTTCTTCCCGTATGCCTCCAAGATCTTCTCCTTCTTGACTAGTAGCATCGCTGCTGTGGAGTATAGTGATGCCGCTGCGATCACCAAGGAGTGTGGCTGAGGAGGGGCCGATAGCAAGAGTGTATCCCCCTCCATCTGCCTGTACTTGGTGTCCAGGCGTCGATTGACTGGCTGGACCGAGAGGGGCTTGAGCCAACCCTTCTTAGCCAGGTAGACTACATCCGTTTGCAGTGGAATCACCATTTTGGCAGAGGGGCGTTGCATGAGGACTTCAGCCAGACCCCCCTCTGCCAGCTAAGACGTTTGTGGAAGGACCTGGCTGAGGATGGCGTGTCCGGATCCTCCTCATCTGTATCCTGTGGATCAGGAGTAGCTGGAGGCTGAGGAGGACCTGAACTGTCCCTTTTGCGCGGGAAAGTCCTTGGGAAGGTGTCTCCTTTGCGGGGTGTGATGGAAAATAGCGGCCCTACCTTGTACCTGGCTCAGTGTTTCACAAAGTTCTTGAAGTCCTCTGGAGGCAACTTCTGGAAGAGCTCCCTCCACCTCGCTAGTCTGTTCTTCAAAGATTTCGATGACAGCGCGCCACACGTTGTACAAGCTTGCCAACCGTGGTCTGGGCCAAGGCAACGTAGGCAGAGAGCGTAGGGGTCTGAAGTTGGGAAGAGCCTGTTGCAGGATGGACGCCTGCTGAACCCTGTGGAAGTCGACATGCGCCAGAGAGGAGCGCGATGCCTGAGCACCAAACTAATTAGAAAGACCTAAAAAAATACTAAGAGAAGATCTCTGCACGTGGAATTATATGGCTGAAGCCAAACCCAAGAGCGCTGGTGAATTCAGCCCGTTCCAGTCGACACAGAAAAGGGGACCGCGGTGTGGCGCCGTAATCAGGGCAGCACATGCTCTCAGGGCTGCACCCCTGCATGCCTCTAAATTTAAAGGGGAAGGAGGTTTTATTTTCTGGTGAAAAAGGTTCCGTCTCCCGTCCCTTGGAAGGGACACCCATGCAGTATGGAGGAAAGGGGACAGGACGTAAGAGTATTTAGGATAATTTCGTTGATCATGAATTAGCTATTTGGTGGTACATAGAGAGAAACAACCACCGTACAAGGAATAGCAGAAACGTTTTGCCGTGCTTATGTACAAACGAACCTGCTCTTTCTTCTGCAATGTCTAATAAAATCAATATTGGTGATGCTATGTGGGCCTGCATGTCATATCAACTCAGCGCTTCATTGAAGAATGGTTCCACAAAAAAACAGTCTGTCATCTTATGTATTTTTGGGGGTTTTACTTCTTGGCTTTCTATAAATTATAGTTTGTTTTTCGATTCATATGGATAGTTAAGTAGATTGTTTTGTTTGAAATTAACAAAGTTACTCACCGTAGTGACTACTTTACTCATAAGTCCATAGTCCCCTTTCCTCCATACTTTTGGGACATTCTGTCCTGTGGGACGGGACCGGAGCACTTTTTTGTAAAAAAGCATCAAATTGAAAAAATGTGTCCTCTTTTTACGTGGTGTACCTCACGTGGCCGTCACCCTGCCCTCCTTTGCTCTGCCCCGCGCATCGCCCTTGAGTCCTTTTCTATCGCCTGGTCTGAGACCATTTAGGCAATAGAGGATACTTAGAGGGGACGATGGGCGGACAAATGGAGGAAAGGGGTCTATGGACTAGGAGTAAGGTAGTCACTACGGTGAGTAACTTCTATTCCTACGTCCCGTCCCCTTTCCTCCATACTTTTGGGAGATTACCAAGCACTTCTTACAGGATAACTGGTGGATGGTACTCAATTACTGAAAGAGGTATCTGAGAACAGCTTGCCCGAACTGAGCATCAGCCCTGGAGCTCAAGTCAAAGCAGTAATGTTTCACAAAAGCTGATGGGGAAGTTGCTTTGGTAATTGTTTTTCCAAGGGAACATATTTTTGGAAGGCAATGACAGCTGCCGCACCAGATGGGCATGAATTCCCTTGGGGGTTGAAGGCCCTGAACGGTAAAAGCCTCCAAAATACAGGAAGCAATCCACCGGGAGATCGTTGCTTTCGAGGCCGGCTTTCTTTTTAGGTCACCAAGAGCTGGGAAGAGCTCAGAAGATTAGATTTTCTGTCCAAATAAAACTTAATAGCTCGCCTTAGATCCAAATTATGCAGAATCCTCTCGGCATCTGAGGCCGGCTCTGGGACGAAAATTGGTAAGGAAATAGACTGGTTCAGATAAAAATCTGATACCACCTTTGGAAGGAAGGAAGGATTGGTCCGAAGGACAATCTCATCTTTGTGAAAGGCAAGGAAAGGATGTTCTACCGACAAAGCCTGAAGCTCACACTCCTGCCTTGACGAAATCACTGCAATTAGAAAAGCCATTTTCCATGAAAGGAATTTCAAATCCACCGTAGCGATGGACTCAAAGGGTTTATGGCATAAAGCAGTAAGAACCACATTCAGACCCCACTTCGGCTGCGGGTTAGCACAGGTGGATACAGATGCAACAGATCTGTAAAATGCCTTTTAATGACGGGGTTTGTCAAAGAAAAAGGAGCAACAGTCAGTGGACATTTAAGCGGAAATAGTCGATAAATAAGTCCTACAAGACAAAACAAGCATGCCTGAAGCTGCCAGATGAGAAATGAAAGACACCACCGTGTCGATGTCGGCTTCTCTGGGGTCCAGCTTTTTTGCTAAACACCAGTGACAGAAACCGAGCCATTTGTTCCTATACAGAGACCTGGTCGAAGGTTTTCTAGCCGCTTGGATAATGCGCATATTATCCACGGACAAATTGAAGCTTCCTAAAAACTAACTTAAACTCAGGCACCAGACCGCCAAGCTGAATGATTGTGGGGAGGGGTGCCACATTTGCTGATCGCTCTGAAGCAGGTCGGGAACCAGCGGGAGCCTTATCAATGAGCAGACTGACAGATGCTGAAGCTCTGAAAACCAGAATCTAGCTGGCCACCACGGGGCTATGAACAGGAGAGTGCAATTCGACGAGTTCCTGAGCTTGCACAGCGCCCGGTAAATCAGAGGAAGAAGTGGGAAGGCGTAGACCCGCATTGCGCCATGGAATCTCAAGAGCATCCCACAGGGAAGAAGATCCGATCCCGAACCTGGAAGCATAAAGAGGAAGTTTCCGGTTCGATGACGTCGCAAAGAGGTCCACTTCTGAAGTGCCGCAACGGCGAAAAAGGCCAGAGAGGATCTCTGTGTTCAGCTCCCACTTGTAGCTGACCACCACCCGCCGGCTGAGCGAGTCTGCCGTCACATTTAGCTGGCCCAGAATGTGTACGGCCAAAAGCCAAACCCTGTGCTGAATGGCCCATTCCCAAATCTGAATGGCTAGATCTACAAGGGTGAGGAGACCTGGTACTCCCCTCCCGCTGCTCGTTGACGTAAAACATGGAAACTGCATTGTCCGTGCGGATGCGGATCCCCTTGTTCACAATACCTGGCTTGAATGCTTTGAGCGCCAGGAGCTCCAGATCATTTATGTGAAGTAGTCTGTCCTGTAGCAAACAGGTCGAAAACCTGAAGATGATCCATCATTGCGCCCCCCCCCCCACCCCCCCTAATAAGGGAGGAGGAACAAGTTACTTACCTGTAACTGTTGTTCTCCAGCATGGGTCTGGCATGGATTCACATGCTCATGAATATTCCCCGTCAGGCTGGGAATCCTCGGTAAAGAAAAAAAAAACAGTATCAGTTTCGTTTCTGATCTGTCTTTCGTAGTAATAACCAATCACTGGTCTCTGCGTCATACTGACCACAGCCAATGACTGCCCTCTACCTAAGGACCGCTTCTGGCAGCCATCTTCAGATTTGGAAGCACGTGAAGTGGCAGTATGACCAAGTGAAGAGCCGTAGAGGGGTAGGCGGGAGGGTTCGCATGTGAATCCATGCCAGACCCATGCTGGAGAACAACAGTTACAGGCAAGTAACTTGTTCCTTCTCCAGCATGGGGTCTGGCATGGATTCACATGCTCATGAATAAAGAATACATAGCAGTACACATGCACAACCACGGGAGGTGGCAAAGGCTCAACATTAAGCATTACATCAAACTCAACATTAAGCATCTTACCTCCTCACCAGGCTCACCTCAGGCGAACAGGTTGCGCAGCACTGCTTGGCCGCCCCTGGACTCCTCCCTGGAATCCCGATCGACGCAGTAGAACTTCGTGAAGGTGTGCGTCGACCTCCACGTAGCAGCCCTGCATATGTCCAGCAGGGGCACACCAGAAAGGAACGCTGTGGTAGCTGCGATCGCTCTGGTGGAATGGGCTCTCGGATGGCCAGGCAGCGGTCGGTTTGCGAAAACACTTCGTGCGGTCCACGTAGAACTTCAGCGCTCTAGCCACATCCAGCGAGTGCAAAGTCCTCTCAGCCGGCGATGAAGGCGACGGGAAGAACACAGGCAACACCAAGGGTTCGTTGAGATGGCAGTCCAACGGTACCTTGGGCATGAAGGAGGGGTGCGTCCTGAGCACTACCCTCGTGTCGTGAAAAGTCAAGTACGGGGCCTTGCAGGAAAGGGCCTGGATGTCTCCCACCCGTCGTGCGGAGATGATGGCCACAAGAAACGCTGTTTTCCACGACAGAAACTTCAACGGGGCCGAGTGCAGAGGCTCGAACGGAGGTCCCATGTGCTTGGTCAGCACCACGTTGAGCTCCCACGCCGGGGCCGGAGCCTTCACCGGCGGGAACAATCTGAACAGTCCCTTCATGAACTCTTTCACCAGACGATGAGACCACAAGGACGTCCGCCCCGTGGTTCTGGTGTATCGGGAGATCGCAGCAAGATGAATCTTGATGGACGCGTGTGCCAGTCCAGCTTTGGCCAGCGTCAGCAGGTATGGCAGTACCTGGGGAGCCGTAATCCGTAGAGGGTTAATCTTCTGTGCGTGGCACCAGACAGAGAACCTCTTCCATTTGTGTTCGTACCATTTAAGAGTCGAGGACGCCCTGGCCTTTGCAAGAACCTCTCTGCAGTCAGCCGGTATGTCGTATCCTCCAAACTCTAGCGCTGCAGGAGCCAGGCCTGCAAGTTCAGCGATTTCGGGTCGTGGTGGAGGATGGCGCCTCCTTCCCTGGAGAGTAGATCCGCGTCCACCGGCAGCTTGATTGGCGGGGACGCTGACAAGTCCAGAAGGTCCGGGAACCATATCTGCCTCGGCCACGCAGGTGCGACGAGGATCATCCTGCACCGTGACCTCTTGAGCTGGTTGACGAGCCGGATTAGCAGTGGCAAAGGAGGGAACGCGTAGAGGAACAGGCCCTCCCAGGGGAACGAGAAAGCATCGCCCATGCTCCTTGCCTGGGGAAACCTGCTGGCGAACCTCCGGCACTTGGAGTTTGTCGCCGTCGCGAACAGGTCGATCTGGGGTGTGCCCCACCGTCGGAAGAGGCGATCCACTAGATCCTGCCGTAGTTCCCACTCGTGGCACGAGCGCAGCTCTCTGCTGAGTGAGTCGGCGATGGTGTTTTTTATCCCTGCCAGATGAAACGGCACCAGAAACATCCTTTGGGCGACGGCCCAATGCCACAGGTCCTGCGCCTCCTTGGACAGTGCTGGGGACCTGGTTCCGCCCTGTTTCCTGATGTAAAACATGGTGGTGGTGTTGTCGGTGAAGATCCTCACCACCTTGCCCTTGAGGGACGGAAGGAAGGACCTGAGGGCCCAGAACACTGCACGGAGCTCCAGGACGTTGATATGGAGGGACTTCTCCGTCGGGAGCCAAAGGCCTCTCGCGTGCAGATTTTCGGTGTGCGCTCCCCACCCTTCCAGGGAGGCATCCGTGGTCACTGTCTCCTGGTGGTCTGGGGTCTGGAAGTCCATGCCCGCCGTCAGATGCGCGCGGGTGCCCCACCACCGGACCGCTCGGCGGAAACTCTCGTCGAGTGTGATCCTCTCCTCGAAGCCGCCCGTCGTTTGTATCCAGCGCGCGTCCAGGAACTCCTGCAACGGGCGCATCCGGAGCCTGCACATGGGAATGAGGTAGATGCAAGAAGACATCATTCCGAGGAGGGACTTGATGGACATCACCTTGGCCGCGTCGGAAACCAACATCCGCTGTACCTTGCCCAGGATGGACCTGGTCCTTTCCTCCGACGGGGAGGCCAGAAGGGACACTGTGTCGAGCTTCGCTCCCAGAAACAGTGCGTTTTGCGCGGGTACCAGGTGGGACTTGGCGTAGTTCACGGAGAATCCCAGGTCCGTGAGAAGTTGGACGGTCCTTGCCGTGTGCTCCACGGCGAGCTCCCTCGTCTTGGCTCGGATGAGCCAGTCGTCCAAGTAGGGGTAGACGTGGATCCCCTCGCGGCGCAGCTGCGCCGCCACCGGTGCAAGGCACTTGGTGAGTACCCTGGGTGCCGACCGTAGTCCGAAGGGGAGGGCTTTGAACTGGTAGTGACGCCCTTGGACCACAAACCTGAGGAATTTTCGGTGCCCCTTTAGGATGGGAATATGGAAGTAGGCATCCTCCAAATCCAACGACGACAGGAAGTCTCCTTCCTCCAGCTGACCCAGGACGTGCTGGAGGGTGACCATCCGGAACTTCTGCGCCTTGATGAACTTGTTCAGACGTCGCAGGTCTAGGATGGGGCGCCATCCTCCCGTCTTCTTCACGAGGAAGTATCTCGAGTAAACTCCGGAGCCCCGAAGCCTCTTTGGGACGAGTTCGATGGCGCCCTTCCTGAGCATCGCCTTTACCTCAGGAGAAGCTGAGGGACGTGAAGCTCTTTCCTGGCCACGGGGGGACGCGCGGGCACCTTCTTTGAAACTCGAGCGCGTGGCCCCGGGCTAAGGCGTCCAGCACCCAACGGTCGGTGGAGATGGACTCCCACACGCTGACGAAGCTCGCCAGCCGGCCTCCCACCGGGGTGCTTCGGTGGGGGCCCGACCCCACGGCCGGTTCAATCCTGTTTCGACGAGGCTTTGCCGCCTTGACCTCCTTGGCGACAACGGCGGGGTCCGCCAGACTTGCCTCGTCCTCTGTAGGCCTCCTTAGACGACGAGCGGGCCGCTTGACGGTAGGTGGAGAAACCACCGCCGGAACTTTTGGAGGCGCCCTTTCCTCCGCTGCTCCGAAAGGGCGTCCGTCGTTGCTGCAGAACCCCAAGGGCCCGGGCCGTCTCAGTGTCCGCTTTAATGGCCTGAAGGGAATCGTCCACTGTTTTCCCAAACAGGTTGTTCCCATCGAACGGCATGTCCAGGACTCTGGTCTGTACGTCTTGACGGAAGTCCGTAGCCTTGAGCCATCCACGCCGCCTAAGGCACACTCCGTTGCCCAACTGGCGAAACCCAGTGTCGGCGATGTTCGTCGCAATAGTGATGGCGTGGTCCGACGCCACCTCACCTTCCTGTAGGATCTCCAGGGCATCCGCCCTCTTGTCGTCCGGTAGGAAGTCCAGCAGGGGAGCCAGTTTGTACCATAGCTCCCTGTCGTAGCGGGCCACGATAGCCAAGGCGTTGGCCGCTTTAATCGTCGTCGCTGCAGACGAGATGACCCTGCGTCCCATAGTGTCCAATTTCTTTCCCTCGCCGTCCGGTGGGGAAGTCGATGTGGAGGCCGCACCCCCCCCCCGCTTTCTTCCTGGCCGCCGCGGAGACGGAGTCCGGGGTAGGCTGCGCTCGGAGGCACAGGTGGGGCGCGTCCGGGACCCGGTACTTCTTCTCGTACCGGTCTCTTCTAGCTGGCGTCGTGGAAGGGTTCTTGAGGAGGGCGAGGCCCTCATCCCAAATGTCGTCCAGTAGAGGCACCGCGAGGACCGTCTTCCTCTTGGCCTTGCGCCGTTGATAAAGGAATCCTTCCTTTATCTTCTCCTCAGGGCAGAGTTGGAAAAGCTCGGATGCCCTGGCGATCATGGAGTGGAACGATCCAATCTCATCGGGCGGAGAAGCCCTGGTGGGAGGTGACGACGGTAGATCCTCGTCGTATACCTCGTCGTCCGTACCCGTCGCTGCCGTGTCAGTCCCCGTATCATCCCGATGGACGGGGAGGAGGGCTGGACGGGGCGCGACGGCTGAAAAGGAGGTGGAGGGTGAATCCTTTTCTTGGGTGGGGGAACACCAGAAGGTCCCGGTTCAGGATCCCCCGACGGGAGAGGTTCCTCCGTCGGCAACGGTAGTCTCGTCCTTATCTCTGAGCATAAGGAGTGTATAGCCAACAAAATGGCCGCAGAGTTGTCTTGCGGCGCTGGCAGAGGGGAATCCGACGGGCGATCAGGGGCCCCGTCGGCACCCTCGACGATGTCGTCGTCACCTGCGTCGGGATCCATCCCGACGGGCCAGTCTTCTTCCACGCCAAGGCCGTGGCTTAAGACCTCGATCAGCTCTTCCTCCGAGGTTGAAGCCGAATCTACGACAACGCCCTGCCCCCCCTTTTTCTTCCCCGCCGGGGATTTCACGGGGGTCCTATCGATGGGCACAAAAGAGGACTCCCTCCGAGGTGGCAGGGAGACTCTGAGCCCCGAGGTCGCCACCACTGGTGTAGCCTCCACAGGCTGAGCCAGGGCGGCCGCGACAGTTTCGATAGAGGGCTTGGCTGGATGGATTAAGGCCTTCACCACCTTAGGTGCGCTCACCGCCTTATCCTTGAGGGGGGGGGGGGGGACACTGCCTCGCTCCCCCTCCGATGGGGCCTTCGAGCTCGACCGGGGCCTCTCCAGGAGCTTCGCCGGGTGCTCGCCCTTCCTCTTACCCGACCCAGAGCGTTGGCTCGTGGCTGAAGGTGCCGGGGAGGGTGCGCCCTGCCTGGCGCCCGTAGAGCCCGACCGTTCGGCGCTCCCGGTGCCAGCGGACTCGCGGTGCTTGGCCTTGTGTTGGACCCCCGTCGCCGGGGCGTCCTCAAAGGTCTTAGAAGACCGCTCGGATTTCTTCCTCTTCTTCTCGCCTGACGGGCTCTTCCCTTCCAGCCAGTTGGCGAGACATTGATGGCGGTCCTTCATGGTCCGCTCCGACATATTGCCGCAAAACGCACAGTCCTTCTCCACGTGCGTCTTGTCCTCATGTAAGCAGTAGAGACAAAAGGAGTGTTCGTCCTCCTTAAAGACGTTCTGCAGCTGGCATCCAGGGCAGACCCTGAACAGCTTTCCGGGCGTCGAGCTTCCCTTCTCCTGGGCCATGTCCGGGCCTGAGAAGCTTCTGGAGTCCTCCAAAAACGTAGCTCGACGAAATCTTCACCCTTGAGGGGCGCAGACGAATCCGACACGGGTCCCCGTTGATCGGATGGAGAGTCGGTGGAGCTTGAGGCTCTTTTGACCGAAAAAAACGAAGTTTTTGAGAAAAAACATGAAAAAAATAGCACTAACGCTCGAGAGCAATAGCACGAGGATCCCAACACATGAACGTGCGGTAAAAATCTGAAGATGGCTGCCAGAGGCGGTGCTTAGGTAGAGGGCAGTCATTGGCTGTGGTCAGTATGACGCAGAGACCAGTGATTGGTTATTACTACGAAAGACAGATCAGAAACGAAACTGATAATGGTTTTTTTTCCTTTACCGAGGATTCCCAGCCTGACGACGGGGAATATTCATGAGCATGTGAATCCATGCCAGACCCCATGCTGGAGAAGTCTGTCGTAATGGTCACCTGAGGGGAGGGCTCCTGAAAGGGCACACCGACCGACAGATTTCTGGAAGAAGACCACCATAGGAGATCTGTCATCATGCAGGATGGAACCGGAACCATCTTGGTGTCCGGGTCCACTGCCAGAAGCCAGGAGCTCCGAAGAGCCAACTGCGTAAGTCGCATCTTGAGATGCGCGAGGGGAAGAGCAAGCATGCACAAGGCCCAGAAGCCTCTGGAACCACTTTGGGCGGACATGCTCTCTGACTGAATGAAGACTTAACACGTGGGTAACAGATCTGCCATCCTGTCCACCGTCAAGTAAACTCTGCAGTCGATCATGTTCCAACGGAAACCCAGGAATATCAGATCCTGAAAGATCATCATGGAGGATTTCCGTCAGTTCACCGACAGCCCAAGAGTGACCAGGAGCTTAAGCAGACACTGAAGATTGCTCAAGGATTTTACCGGACAAGGACTGCGCAGAAGCCAGTCGTCCAAATATACATACACATGAATACAGTGTAGCCTTAAAAAACTCGATGACTGACATCTTCGTGAAGACACGCTGAGCCGAGACTAAAAGGGAGTACCCAAAACTGGTAGTGCTCCTCCCAGGAAGAATAGCAGCTATTTCCGATGCAGGCTTCAAATCAGGATATGCATATAAGCATCCTGAAGGTCCACCACACTGAGCCAGTTGCCCTTCTGAAGAGAGGACTTTATTTGGCAGGGCGTAATCTTGAATTTCTCTTGGGGAAAAGAAAGATTGAACTGGGAAAGGTCTAGAATGGTGTGCAGGTCAGCCTGGTTGGTTTTTGGCACCGTAAAACAGTAGAAGCCCTCCCCTCGTCCACTTGGAGAACAGGTTCTACAGCCCTGGGATCTAGAAGCTACTGGTCTTCGGCTCGGCTCTGAGGGAGGGCGTCCGTGACTGCAGAAAGGGAGAATTGAAGGGTGGGGATAGGGGTGAGGGGCAAGGGAAGCCCGCCCGAGCGGTAGACAAAACCGTCGTCGTGATGGTTTGCCACGGCTCCAGATGAGATGAGATTCGTCCTCCTACCAGAGTCTCGTGCAAGCACCAAAAAATATTTTGCAGACTTTTCGGCAGAGAGACTACCTTTCCCTGAAGAGGAGGCTGACGACCGAGAGAAAAAACGGCCACGTTGCTGCCTCCGGCGGGAGTTACCCGGCAGAGGATCAGTCCTGCGCGACCTGCAAGCTTTGAAACCTCTAAAGCCTGAAGAGGATCGAGATAGGGACGCAGATCTGAGCTTTGACTGGGGCCTTCACGAGCAGCGACAGACTGGGCAGTTTGCGCGCTTACCTTAGTCGTGGTGAGCTCATCATCCGTTGAGGAATGAAACAACTCTTTGCCATCAAAAGGTAGGTCCAGAACTTTATCTTGGACCTCTTGCGAAAACTTCATTGCATGAAGCCAAGCCTGACGAGAGGCGTCCACCCCCAGCATGAGGCACGAGCCGAGGTGTCAACATGATGCGCAGCAGCCTCCAGCATATCCTGCACCAACACTCTGGCGTCTGACAAGCCGCCTTTAAAATCTAACCTGTCGACAGGAATGAACACCTGGAAGTCAGCCAAATCTTTCCCGTTTCATATTGGCCGCCGCCAGGATGAGCTCTACGTTGGCCTGACGCAATTGCAGCGCCGAATTGGCAGAGATCTTCTTGCCCAAGGAATCTAGCAATTTGTCCTCCTTGGACAGAACTTCAGCCGCAGAAGTCACAGAGGCCGGCTTGGATTGCAGAGTGGCGGCCACTACCACAGTCGAGGACGGGTGCGGGCATGACGCCAAGGCTACTTCCTCAGAGGCGTGAAGCCTGTAATGAGCATCAATCCTATTTACGTGCAGCTCAGTGTGGGGTTTATCCCAGTCCTTGCGGGCCTCGGCCAGGACGTCCCTCTGAAGGAACAGGCCGGTGCGCTCCTGAAAGCACCCCTTCCTGCAGAGTGGGTGCCTCAGGCACTGGTATGTCAAGGAGTGATATGTCCAGTACCCAGTCGTGAAATGCTCGGACAGAGTGGGGCTGGTCCTCACTGTCCTGATTTGCCCAAGGGTCGTCTAGAGCGTCCGGATCCCTCGGCTGTGACGCGACCAGCGTCAGATTGACATCGCGCTCTGCTGGGGTCTTGTCCACTGGTGACAACTGAGGCAGAGGAAGAGCTGCCGCCGGGGCAACAGGCGTCGTGCCAGGAACTGTCAGGGCAGGCAACGGAGTCTGAGGGCAGATTTCCCTAAAAATGCCCTTAAAGTACTCCCTCATGGGATCAGAATTCATTAGACTATGAAATTTCTCAAAAAAAGGCATCCTCTGCCGAGACCTTAGGCACTGGAGTGGGCAGACGCCTCTCATGAGAAGCATAACTCCAAGAACGGAGTGAGGAGGGCTGTCAAGAGGACCCACCACCAACCGGGTCTACGTAGACCAATGGGGCAGATGGAGGAACCGAGACATAATTGGTAGTGGCATCCAAGATCGCCAGTCATAGGAAGGTCGGAACGGATTCCCTCTGTCGCGTGGAACAGGTTGACCACCGAAAAGAAGGTTTCTAGCACCCGCCCTCGTTAGCGTGGGTGTGAGGGAAGAATCCAAAATTGCCACTGTAGTCTATGCCGGAAGGCCCGCAATTTTGTGAACATCTGAGAACTGCGTCACATGTGTAGATGAGGCAGTTGACTCCAGAGTCTGGTCAGGGGACTTGATTGAAATCTTAGCCTTGACACAAGGATCCTCGGCAGAGCCGGTACTATGGGATGTTTACTGGACATCCTGTACCTTGAATTAGCCTCCAAAGGAGGAACCTCAGCAATGCCGGTAACAGGAGTTCTCTCTGTGCCCCCTCAATAGAACCGGTAACTCAGCGAGCGTGAGAAAGTTGAGGAATCCACCTCACAGACAGGACCTTAACAGGCCCATCAGTTCTGTTGGCACACACCTTAGCCTCGTAAAGAGGAGCCTCTGAACAGAGTGCGGTCTTAATAGCTCCCCGAGAAGGACCCTCGAACCGTGGTTCGGTACAGAAAGCCCCAGAGGCCTCAGGGCACACCCTGGTGTGTGTGGGAAGCTCCCGACAAGGAGACCTCGGAGCGAACTCCGGTACCCAATGCCTCAGCACGACTATGCTGGCTATTAGCGCCTGATCGGGGGACCTCTGATCGTGATCCGGTATAGGCAGGCCCCTCATGGAAACCCTCGGCGAAACCCCAGTGCACCTATTAGGCCTGCGAGGCACCTCAGGGATAACCCTGATAGAGCTTTTGAAGCCCCTCCTGGACCTGGAGGACCCCGGGAAGGAGTACCCCGGGCGGGGTGCCCTGAAAAGTAAGGAACTTACAGTGCGTCTCTTCTTTCTGTCGAAGAGTTAGAAAAGCGATGGAGGAACCTTCTGGAAGATCTCCTCCCACCGACGAAGACAACGTTGAAGTGCCCGGACCGAAAGGGAGTCCCAACAGTGATCTAGACCCAGACACTCCAAGCAGAGAGAATGGGAATCCGCCCTAGCGAAGTGACACTCACAAGAGGAACAAGTGGAAAATCACAGACGCTCCGGCATAGACTGAGGACTACGCAACCGCAGAACCGGAGCAGGAGAGGACGACAGCGGGAAAAGAAAAATCTTCCCTATGATGCAAGTGTGTCCAGCCCGGACCACGCAGAGAAAAGGACTGAAGGGCAACGCGTGGGGCGGAGTTAAGGAGGGCGGGGTTACGGCCGTGTGCGGTTCCCCACGTAAAAAGTGAAGGACGCATTTTTTAAATTTGTTGCTTTACAAAACAAGTGCTCCGGTCCCGTCCCACAGGACGGAATTTCCCAAAAGCATGGAGGAAAGGGGACGGGACGTAGGAGTAATATGTAGAATGTACACTTTGAAGAAACAAATGTCAAACTAAAGTCTGAACATTCTAGGCACGCCTTGCAACCCTATGCTCTTAAGCCACATTTTGTACTTCTCTGCCCAGCCCTGTTCCTTTAACTTCAGGACAACATCTTCAATAAGTGGCTAGACAAGCAGCCAGCACTATCCCCAACTCAAAAAAAACATTCTCAGGTATGTATCTGCCAGTTACCTTTCCAAGGCTTTTGACGGTATTAAGTCTCCCTTCCCACTTCACTGGACAAATCTGGGCAATTAATCCCTCCTTGTGGGGGCCTCCCCCTTTGAGGCTAGGACAGTGAGCCCAGAAATTAAAACCCTGCTTAGGGGTCTGGGAAAGTGGGACTTAACAGGGAGAGACTCCCCACTAGGGGACAAGGACCCCCATTCCTACCTGGAACTCCCTACAAAGAACACTGACTATATGGGAATTGTAAAGACGGATATGGAAATGATGGAAGATACTTACAGCTGTAAATTGGCATACCCAACATACTAGCATTACTCTGAGTTTCGGCTGATGGCAGTTCTGGGATCCTTGTGCAATCAACAGCAGATGAGAACAATATTCCCCGTGGGTATACGGCGGTGAGAAAGAAGAGACGAGGAAGATAGAATCGAGAGAAGAATCCTAAACAGAGATAAGCCTCTGACGCGAGAATGTCCTGGAGGGGCAGAGATTCGCTACACCTTTTAGCCAGCGGTAGCGTGGAGAGAGAGCGAGAAAGACGGCAAAAGGCTCGCGTTCTGAAGGGCAACAACGCCCAGACGGAGACTAGAGTCTCGCCTGGTGGCGCAACCACACAGCAGTCGTGAGCCTAGGGCCCGTTAAGCGACACCGAGACCAGGCTGCAAGGTGGAAACAAAATACTTGGTCTCAGCGCAAGAAGCGTGGCCACTGCCGACCCGGGCAGGCAAAGGGAAGCAAGCGCTCCCATGAAGTTAAAGCCATGGAGAGGGTCAAACTGTTACATCCCTGGGTTAAGCTACTCAAAGAAAAAGGGGCTTAAGTGAGGAGAGGGAGACAAGAAGCTGGAGAAGCCAAAAGGTTTACGGGAACCCGAGAAACCAGATTACTGGACATTGGCAGACCCACAAGAGAGACATTGCTGAGTTAGGCCAAACCGACAGCCAGGCGGCTTTGTGGAGCCCTGGAAAAATAAACCTTTTTCAACATTGGGAAAACAGGGAACCTTCACAGTTCAAGTACTCAAACTTAAATCGAGAACAATTTGAAGGACAATGTCCAAGTTGGTGGAATAGCACTAAGAGAATCATATTTCCTTTGAAGGACTCTGAACCATGGGATTTGTGTAAAGACTTAAAACTTCTAAGGAACCTGAAGCGATGACTGGAAAACCTACTTTGATAAACTGTGAAAAATCCCATGTTAGACTGATGGACTGATGGGAGAAACCCAAGTAGTTTTTGCCAGAAAAAGCCTGAGTGGAAGACGGACTAGGATTTTTCCTTTATTTCAAATAAACACCCTTGACATGCTAATCTCTAGTCCGACTCCTGGTACGCCACAACTCGGAAACAATAAAACCCAATTGCCTGCCTGAGCTAATCTCCTGCTCTCACCAAAACCGAGGCAGCAAAATGCTGTACCAAATCAAAATACAGTATTTTGTGCTGCCCACACCCAGCAGTAGAGTGGCAGCCTTTCGTCTTGAGCTATAGGCCTCTTCATATCCCTCCTGCATTGCAACAGTTTGTGGAATGTTGTCAACATGCTTGAATGTTACTGCACCCTCATCACTCATACAAGCCCAACTTCAGAGGCACGGCCACCAAAAGTGTAATGAAGGATAGGTGGGCTACATTCCCGCTGGGGTTGGGGGATAGTGCGGGGATAGTGGGTTGGAGATAAGGGGGCGGGCCAGAGGCCGAAGTTATTAGGGAGGGACAAACTCCCTAACGATTTACAATTATTTTTGCATCCTGTCAGATGTCATGATTTTGTCATCCCCTCAAGCATCATCTCCCAGTAGGGGTCTGTGACAGATGCCATTTGTGAAGGTAGAATAGCCTCAGCTTTGATTTTTGTTAATAAAATTATTGCAAGTGGATCAGTCTCTGAAAGTAAGTTCTGCTAATCAAACTCCCTTTTCATAACGCTCCATGCTAGAAAAGCACTGAGAACACGTGCTGCCAAGCTGTTCTACTGACCTCCACCCAGCAGCTGCCCTGTGGTTTGGCATATGGCAGTCACAAAGTGACATATGTATTCTTCCCAGCAACTGTTGACACCAAACATCCAGCATATCAGGATCGGCCTAAATAAAACTACATACTTTTGGGCCGAAGTGTCTGGTGGCAGATTAATTTAAATATAAGCCATGTCACTTTAGGACATGGTAATCTCTGGGATGCCACAATTATGATGGCTGTCATGTATTAATGTAATCGATTACCTGCTTGGATTACTTGAGAACCTCTGGGTCAAGGGTCAGTTTTGTCCGAAACAAACCATTTCCGTTTGGTCCCAGCAAAAGCCTTTGAGTTTCATGGAAAAGAGTTGTCACCTTCCAGGCAGGCAGGAGCTGGTCTAGTGCGTCAAAGTAAAGGCTCTGTAAAACCAAAGGAAGTAACACCACAGGGTGATAATTAACAGAGACCTTTTGATGTAGACCATCAGAATATGGGGGCAGAGTAGCCACGGAGAGGACTTTACAGTAAGAGAAGGCATCCATAATCTTTTATTTTTCTAGGTCTTCCAAACATTCTGTCCCCTTCCCAATTTACTGCAGACAAAGCACACTGGCTTCGACCTCGCCAGGTAAGAAGATTCTGAAACAGGAGTCAGGAATAGAAGACCAGAAGGTTATCAATCCACTGTGGTCATTTGCCTATATCAAGGGGAGGAGGGAGATCCCTTCCCATTAGTTGGTAATTCATCTTTTGGTCACTTGAAGGATTCATCTGGAACCTTGTTGCGAGTACATACTGCTGCAAGGTCCTCTGGCACAGGTGAAGAGCAAGATCTCCAAGGAAGAGAAGGTCTTCTCCCTAACCATCCCATGGGAATATTTGGGGTGACTACTTGCCAGACAATACCTACTGGGATCATGACCAGTGGAGTCAAGGACCGGCTCACTGGAGGTAAGCGAACAAGTGCTCTCTACAGACCTCCCTGGTTAGGAACTGCAGAAGAAAATAATTTTATTGTCTCTGGAAACTCTGTACAGGGTCTCACCAGAGCCCTCACGCCAAGCACCAGCTCTGAATCCGGTTTCCCACCTTCAGTTGTCAAGCTGGTTTGACCGCTTCAAGGTGCTTTGACCCCACTGGAAGCACCTGGACCTGCCTTTGATAAATCGCTGCTATTTTTCAACTCAAATCATCTCCTCCCTACACTGCAGCATTTGATCAGATCGCTGTTGAAGAAACACATTGCATGGCCGAGGCAGATATGGTTCCCGGACCTTCTGGACTTGTCAGCGTCCCCGTCAATCAAGCTGCCAGTGGACGCGGATCTTCTCTCCAGGGAAGGAGGCGCCATCCTCCATCACGACCCGAAGTCGCTGAACTTGCAGGCCTGGCTCCTGCAGCGTTAGAGTTTGGAGGATACGACATACCGGCCGACTGCAGAGAGGTTCTTGCAAAGGCCAGGGCGTCCTCAACTCTTAAATGCTACGGACACAAATGGAAGAGGTTCTCTGTCTGGTGCCACGCACAGAAGATTAACCCTCTACGGATTACGGCTCCCCAATTACTGCCGTACCTACTGACGCTGGCCAAGGCTGGCCTGGCGCACGCGTCCATCAGGATTCATCTTGCTGCAATCTCCCGATACACCAGAACCACGGGGGGGACGTCTTTGTGGTCTCATCGTCTGGTGAAAGAGTTCATGAAGGGACTGTTCAGATCGTTCCCGCCGGTGAAGGCTCCGGCCCCGGCGTGGGAGCTCAACGTGGTGCTGACCAAGCTCATGGGACCTCCGTTCGAGCCTCTGCACTCGGCTCCGTTGAAGTTCTTGTCGTGGAAAACAGCATTTCTTGTGGCCATCACCTCCGCACGACGGGTGGGAGAGATCCAGGCCCTTTCTTGCAAGGCCCCATACTTGGCTTTTCACGACACGAGGGTAGTGCTCAGGACGCACCCCTCCTTCATGCCCAAGGTGCCGTCAGACTTCCACCTCAACGAACCCTTGGTGTTGCCTGTTTTCTTCCCGTCGCCTTTGTCGCCGGCTGAAAGGACTTTGCACTCGCTGGATGTGGCTAGAGCGCTGAAGTTTTACGTGGACCGCACGAAGTGTTTTCGGAAGACGTCACAACTCTTTGTGAACTTTGGACCTGTCAATCGGGGGAAGGCTCTCTCGAAGGCTTCCATTTCCAGATGGCTCTCCGGCTGTAACATGTACTGTCATCGGTTGGCAAACCGACCGCTGTCTGGCCGTCCGAGAGCCCATTCCACCAGAGCGATCGCAGCTACCACGGCGTTCCTATCTGGTGTGCCCTTGCTGGATATCTGCAGGGCTGCTACGTGGAGGTCGACGCACACCTTCACGAAATTCTACTGCGTCGATCGGGATTCCAGGGAGGAGTCCAGGGTCGGCCAAGCAGTGCTGCGCAACCTGTTCGCCTAAGGTGAGCCTGGTGAGGAGGTAAGATTTGCTTAATGTTGAGTTTGATGTAATGCTTAATGTTGAGCCTTTGCCACCTCCCGTGGTTGTGCATGTGTGTACTGCTATGTATTCTTTATTCATGAGCATGTGAATCCATGCCAGACCCCATGCTGGAGAAGGAACAAGTTACTTACCTGTAACTGTTGCTCTCCAGCATGGGTCTGGCATGGATTCACATGCGAACCCTCCCGCCTACCCCTCTGTGGCTCTTCACTTGGTCATACTGCCACTTCACATGCTACCAAATCTGAAGATGGCTGCCAGAGGCGGGGCTTAAGTAGAGGGCAGTCATTGGCTGTGGTCAGTATGACGCAGAGATCAGTAATTGGTTACTACTACGAAAGACAGATCAGAAACGAAACTGATACTGTTTTTTTCTTTACCGAGGATTCCCAGCCTGACGACGGGGAATATTAATGAGCATGTGAATCCATGCCAGACCCCATGCTGGAGAAATTCCATTACACATCCTCGTCTTGCATCTACCGCAGCACCCATTTCTTAAATAACGTCACTATGCTTCTATATCTCACTTTCACTCTTTGAAATGAACAGCCTGTATGCAATAAAACCACCTTTACCTCAGAATTATTGCTTTATCATTTAACGTTTGCTGCCCTTCATGACCCTGCCTACACCTTCACTCACTCCACGTCCCACTGGCACGGGTGGGGTGTATGACTGTTTTCATCCTCCAAACTTCCCAGCTCTCCTACTCTCCCATTGTATGCTATTCTCTCATTCGAATACACTATCTCCACAATCCCTGCTCTCTACGACAAATTCTCTGTCCACCGGCCGCCTGGTCCGGTAGGTCAAATCTTTGACCAAATCTCCCAACTAAGAGACTCTCCTGCCCGATCACCACCTCACTGACTTCAACCTCCCCTCTCTGCTGCTCCATCCACTAACTACTACTTATCCATTCTCTTCGGTCCACTCTCTGCCCACCTATTCAAATGGAAACTCCCTTGCCCTTATTCTCATCTACTCAACTCTCTGCCACCAACATCTCCAACGTGCCTTCTCCATCACCATTGTGTTTGCCTCAATCTCCACTCCCGTTTCTTCCTCACTCCATCTACTACAACTATTACTAAAGGGCAATTTTACACCCCCAAACTTCCCGACTACCACTAGGACCAACACCACTCCTACGCTGAACCCCCCCTTTCCATCTACTGAAAAAGCCTTTACTAACTGCTCTGTATGCTCCATTTTCTTCTCTCTCACTACCCTCTTATTACACTCACTCAATCCTACACTCCACAGGCGTTGGATTACACCTCTCATCCGCACCCTGAAAAGAAAGATGCAGGAAAACACTTTGCACTTGGCAATGGTCAAAACACTCCCATGATCTCCAACTCCATCTCACTGCTCCTCAAAACTATTCCTATACTCTTCACCCATTTCGTCTCAATCCTCCCATCCGTGGTGCCTCGAAAAATCTCAAAACTCACCCCTAAACCCACCTCTTCTGCTCTTTCTGCAAATGACCTTGCTCTCTACTTTCCATCGAACATTTCTACCATTCACAATACCTTTACTAATTACATTCTATCCCCTCAGGTTCACTTTTCTCCATCACTCCTACCCTCCTCTCCCACCATCTCTTCCTTTGCCCCCCACCAACCATGATGAGATTATTGCCCTACCTCGAGGCTAAACCTTCCTGTACCCCCCAGAACCTGCACATTGTGAAGCACATAGTCCCACATCTTAGTGGGCTCTTAAACTCCTCTTGACAATGCCATATTTCCTTCATCCTATAAGACAGCTACAGTCATCCCTCTCCTTAAGAAACCTGGTCTAGATACAAACTGTCCTGCAAACATTTGCCCGGTCTCCCTTAAACCACACTATTCCAAAATCGTAGAGCGAGTAGCATTCAATCAACTCACCGAGTTCCTTGATACTCAACTTGCGGGCTCCTTTTCAATACAGCTTCTGAATCCGCTTTCTACAGAAGCTCTCAATGTCAGCAACTTCCTCTCTTCCCGCATTCAAACCTTTCATCTATTCTTATTCTTCTTGACCTCTCTGCTGCCTTTGATACGGACCACCATTCTGACCAGAAAGAGAGCCCTCACTTTGAATAATTCACAACTTGCCCCAAACACTTTTAGGTGTCTTGGAACAGCCTCACCTCCCCACCCACCCCCTTTACTGTTAAAGTTCCCCAAAGGTCTGTCCTTGGTCCACTTCTCTTCACTCTCTATACTTCAGCTCTTGGCACCCTGATCATTTCTTATGGATTCTCCCATTAACTCTTCGTGGACACTCAGATATCCTTTCACTCATTACCCGAACTGCTGTCAAAAACTTCAAAAAAGTATCCCTGCCATCCAATATGGGTTGGTGTCTCCCTCACTCATGCTCCACTCTAAGACTGAAGTTCACTACCTCTTAGCCAAACGGGCTATGGATCTTCCGCCGACTATATTCCTTACTTTGATTCTGCTCTGAACCTTGGTGTCATCTTCGACGCATAACACTATTTCGCACTCCTCACTGATTGCAGTGGCAGAGTTCGAGGTGAAGAGAGTAGGGATTGAGATGAGCAGATCGGTAAGAGCATTGTCAAAGAGGCACAACACTGGCAGCTGACAAAGTAGAGGGGTAAGCAATCGCTCAATACACAAACCTCAAACTACTGATACAGGGTGACTAGAACAAAAAGGTAAAGTATTTGAGATCTACCTCTGTATGTCCATTTCTGTTTTTAAAATGTGTAACCAGGTGTTCTCAAGCACCCAACTCTTCCGCAGAGAACTTGATGGCTCACTTGTGAGAAGTGGGAAAGAAAGTAACTGAGCATGTGTCCCCAATCCTGCAAAACACCTGGTTTTTGAAATCGCCAAAATTGAGGCATGAGATGGCATGGCTCGCAAGTCATACTTCAATGGCATACTTTTAGGCACCATTATTTTTAGGTAATTTATGATCCTTCACCACCACACACTAATATGATGGGAAAACCAACTCAGCTGAATAGCTTTGTATTATAATTTAAAGGCCTCTTCGTTGTGAGTATACCTTTATAGGGCAATTATCTGTTTTGTCACTCCACGTTTTATGCGACTCGTGCAATGTTTGTTTCTTTATTTGTAATGTGCTCCATACCCAAAGGCAGCAGGGTGCAGCAGGAAAGAAAATGCAAAGCTTACAATGTTACAGAATTATACACTTATGCATAAAAATGCATGTACAAAAATTACAGAAATATACAATATGCAGTATCCTGTACAGTATAGCAGTTGATACGGGAGCAAAGTGCAATGAGATATATATACAGCAAGGATCAATATGTTTCAATAAGAGCAGAGATGTGGATTAATATGAATAACTTGGATATCAAGTACAAAGTTGTTCATTAACCTTTACTTACATATAAGGCTAAGGTTTGTTGGCATTCAAGTGTTTGATGAGGTTCCTTCTAAAGTGTGAAAAGGGTTGGTCAGCTCTTATGTTATGTGGTAAGGAATTCCAGAGGGTGGCAGCTTTCACAGGGAAGCTATTGCCTCCTTTAGTAGAGAGTTTAAATCTTGATTTTACCAGACAATTGGAGTTCACAGTTCTAGTCTGTCTGATGGCTGGTTTCCTCTTGAGTTTGTCCATTAGGTAGCTGGGTGCAGCTTTATTAAGGGCTTTGTATGTTAGTGAGGCAATTTTTAGTTGGATTTTATTCTTATTGGAGAGCCATTTATGTTGGCGTCTGGTGGCAGTGATATGTTCTCTTTTATTTATGCCGAGCGCAGCTCTGAGGGCATTGTTCTGTTGGATCTGCAATCTTTGGGTAATGGATTTATTGGCGCAGCTATAAAGAGCATTGCAGTAATCGAGTCTGGAGAGTATGTGGGCTCTCGCCAGGATCAGACAACTATCGGAGAGGAATGGCCTGCATGCTCTGATTAGTTTGCAGGTGTACGCGGTGGTGGATGCTAATGAGTTGACCTGTTTATTGAATGACATAGTACGATCCAGATAGAATCCGAGAGTTTTTACCTCGCTTGAAACTTTGATGCTGCCATCTATGCTAAACGAGGCGTATTCAGATCCTAGTTTGTTATTGGCATGCGTACCCAGGATGATTAGCTCTGTCTTATCATTCAGGCAAAGGCCATGGGATGCCATCCATGCCTGAATGATTAGATACACCCTGTTCACAAACTCTCTGTCCTTGCTATGATTCCCTGAAAGTGGGAGGAGAATCTGAGTATCATCTGCATAGTTGGTATAGGTGATACCCAGAAGGTCCAGATCGTCGAACAGAGGTTTGGTGAAGATGTTGTATAGAGTTGGGGAGACGCGGGAGCCCTGAGGGACTCCACATGTGATAGGAGAGGGGTCAGCTGCTGCTGAGGGGGAAAAGACTCATCGTTCTCTCACTCAAGAAGGATTCAATCCATCTGATTGCATCGCTTGAGAAATGGGCTGCTGAGTCCAAGTGTCTGCATAAGACACAGATCCACAAGGTCAAATGCTGCAGAGATCGAGTAAGAGGAGGAGAGCGGTCTTCCCCTTATCCCTCAATTCATCTATTTGGGTCTTTAGTTCGATAAGGACTGTTTCTGTCCTGTGTAAGGGGCAGAAACCCGATTGTCTAGATCCTAGTAGTTTATGGAGTTCCAAGTGTTTTTGAATCTGGACGTATGCCATTTTGTCCAAGATCTTCAATAGGAAAGGTACCGTGGTGATGGGGCGGTAGTTGGTGGGAATGAGTGGGTCCAATGTCTGTTTCTTGAGAAGGGGAAGCACCCAGGATTATTTTAGGTTGGACGGGATATTACCTGAGGCAAAGGAAGCGTTTATAAGTTTAGCGATAAATGGTGATAAATCTCTGGCTGCATCTTTGATTATGTGTGCAGGGCAGATGTCACCTTTACAGTTGGAGGGTTTGAGTGATAGTATAATTTTCTCAACTTCCAAAGTAGTGGTTTTCGTAAAGGAGAATTTATTAGAATGTGCGCTAGGTATAGCGTCAGGCAGAGGTTTAGGTGGACTAGGAATATTCAAGGAGTCTTTTTAATTGGATTTTGTTTTGCAGGGTGTTTATTTTATTAGCTAGTGCCTGTTGGATATTTGCACACCATGTTTGATCCTTGGTGCAGGTTTCAGGTGTGTCGATGGGGGACTCAAATTCCTTCAATATGGAGAAAAGTTCCTTCATACTTGAGTTGGAATTGGCAATGCGGTCATTGTAGGAATTCCGTTTAGCCAGGTAGATTTCGTTTTTGTACTGTCGTGAGAGAGTGGTAAGAATGGCTTTCTTATCCATCTTTTCGTTGGGTGGGCATAGTTTCCAGGCGGATTCACATTTTCTCTATTTTAAGCGGAGGGCCTCAAGTTCAGGTGTAAACCATTTGTTTAAGTGGGTTTTAGGCTTACAGAGTTTTAGCAGAGATATTTTGTCCAATGAGTCCGACATGATTTTATTCATGCACCAAGATATTGGGGTCTAGATTATCTGGCAATACATTGGGAGTTGGGAGGATGGCTGGAATATTTTTTTCCACCGTTATGTTTTTCTTATTTCTTGTTAGGCAAGGTGGTGCTGGAGGCGCAGCTGTGGTGGGTGGTCTGGAGGTCAAAATATTAAAGGAGATCAGTGAATGGTCAGTCCAAGGTAGAGGAGAGATGGACGAGATGACCGCCGAACAGTTAACGTCGGCAACCCAGTCTAAGGTTCTTCCCTTCAAGTGAGTGGAAGAGTTTAACTTTTTGGGTTAGTCCTAAGGAGGTGATGGTATTCGATATGGTTAATGCATGCGAGTCTGTGGGGTCATTGAGACCGAGGTTAAAATCGCCTAGTAGTAGCATTTGTGAAGTGGTTTTGGCATTATTATTTTTTTTTATTTTTTTATTTATTTGTTTTTGTTTTATGAGGAAAACCTTTACAAGAAAAAAGTGTTGAAAATTCAAATTTCATATGAAAAGCAATTCTTTCCTGCGTATTAAGAAAACAGAAAATAAAAAGGGTAAAATAAATGCTCAGAAACCGGGGATTAACTGAGTAGACTGATCCCAATGACTGGAGGGCTCAAGAACATGGCTAGTCTGTTGATGGTTCCTTAAGATAGTAAGCTTCTCCAAAATTGTTACTATCGCAGCAGTTAACATTACTTCTTGGCCGGAGATCAGTCTATCCCAAAATGCTTCCTGAACTAGGCTCTCCTCTCTGGTTACAAATCTCCCCAGTGATGACACTCTAATCGCCCATGTGCCTTTGCACTCCAGCAGCAGGTGTTTGAGGGATTGTAAATTCGGAGAGGTACAGATCTTGCAAAGGCTTATTGCCTTCTCACCCTGGTTTCTTTGTACCAGTATTTCACCCGTATGGGCTATGTTCAGTCTGAGAAAGTTGTTTCTAATTCTTTGGTCCGGGAACTTTTCCAAGTAGTGTGGGATGGTACCAAGTTTTCTGTCCACTTTCAGGAAAAGGTTTGGAGGGTTAAGGCTTCTGACTCCCTCAATCGTTTTAATCCAATCCTCCATTTCTAGTTTTTTTTTTTTTTTTTTAAACTTTCTTTTTGTATGAGAGTTAATTCCAGCCTGTGTAAAATGTAGCCAATCTTTTCTTCTAAGCCGAAAAGTTTTTTTGATTTTGCCTTTTTTAGATGTTGGTTTACGTCGAAAAATAGAGTGGATTTACTAGCTGTGGTTATGTTACGATAGAGGGACAGTAGCTTCCACTTCGCGCGGCATCTCAAAGAGGTCAGGCCCAAATCAAAATCTCAGACTAACAAGAGGAGTGCACAATGGAAGATGGAGGGAAGATTTCCACAGGAGGCCCTCAATTTTGCTCCAATCATAGTTCCACAATAGAGGCTTTGCCTCTAGGCCATAGAGGAGGACCGCAACAACTTTACCTATGTAGAACTTCTTGAGAGGAATTGAGAATTTGCAGAATCTTCCATTCAGATTTTTCATTTGTGCAATAATTTTTGATGTCTTCCCAAGAATGGAGGGTATCACCTTGTTTGAGGTTGGGTTTAATTAGTTAATAAGCTATGCAGATCCTCTTCGAAGGTCCCGAGAGGGCCAGGCGGTCTGTATACTAAGTGGATGGTAAGTGATTGGGTATTGTTTATGGGGAGTTTGGCGGTAAGGGATTCATATGATTTCAGAGTTTGGGTGGTAATTAACTGTAGGGCTAACTTTTCTTTGGATATGATGGCGATGCCGCCGCCGCAGGTGCTGCCACGCAGTCCTGCCTAGATATGGTGTAGCCGTCTGGGATAGCCAGCATAAGAGATGGTTTTGCAGCATTGTGTAGCCATGTTTCGGTTAGAGCAATGAAGTCTAATTGGGTTCAATGATGAGATCTGCTATATCGAGGGCATGGACGACTAGAGATCTTGTGTTGAGGAGTGCTCCTTTGTAGGAAAAATCATCAGTTTCTATGCTGAGATTTGAAGAAATTAGTGGTTTTGTCTTGGTTCTGGGAATGGTAATGACTTTATTGGCTAAGGGGGTGGTCTGGTGCTGGGGGGCACTATACTCTCTAGTATAGTGACCTTTGGTTTCATATTTGGCAGTGGAGAGGAGTCTTCTAGGCGGCTCATGCAATTTAGAGAGTCTAGCGCGAAGTTTGTTGCTTCTGTCGGTGATCTGGCTGGGTAAGGAGGCAAAGGCGACTGGTCCTGGCCTACAGTAGTGTTTAGCACATGCAGGGTCAGACAGATGAGTGGCTGTGTCTGATACAATGGGAGGTATCTCTAGGGGGGGGGGGGGGGGCCCGATATGGATATCCTGGTAGGGAATGTCCGGTGATAAAGATATAGCCATTGCACATAAGGTGATTATTGTGCGTAGCATTTTCTACAGGCAGGCAAGGCAGTGGTAAGGCAGTAGGGGTCCTTTCCAAGTTGGGCAGGTAAGGTCTAGTAGCTCAGGTTGGGTAGGGGAACGTAATTAGCAGATTACAAATGGGGGAGAATTCTAGCGACCATCTGTGGGCACATTATCACAATAGCTGAGGGTTCTGCGCACTCAGATTTATGCACAGCAGGATTTGTAGTATGCAACTAGGTAAACAGTATCAGCGTAATTATAATCAGCTTCCCGGTCCTAGCTGCCAAACTATGGAATGCTTTGCCACCATACCTTAGAGCAGAACCCTCATTTTGGACTTTTAGAGCCAAAACAAAAACATGGCTTTCCAACAAAAATGCCGTTTAATGCACTTTCTCTCTGCTTGCCTCTGTTGACCACCTGTAACCCGGTCTACTAAGCCGTTGTTGTTTTTTCACAATCTGTACTGTATATTTTTGCCATGCTGTAACTGTTTAAGTCTCCGGCGCCCAGCTACCCCAGGGTTCGGTGCGCGGTACAAATAAATAAACTAAACTAAAGTGAGTACAGAGAGTCATATCAACTTGTTAGGCGCACCACTGCAAGCAATACAGGTTCAAACAATACAGTAAAGCAGTAGGATGCCAATAAGTGTAGTAGTTTAGCAGATCAACAGTGTGATTGTGTGTATAGAATGCACCCGTTTGAGATTAGGTGTGTGCTGTATACAAATAAATGGGCACATCAATCATGAGTATGTTCATGTGGTAGGTGTACAACATCATAGGCAGTAATTGGAAGGCAATATTTGCGACATGCAGGTATGCAGTTCCGGGGGCAGTAGGACGACGTGCAGCCTAAAGTACTTATGCGACAGTGTGCAGCACTAATACAATGAGTATATGTGATACGCAGTGTTTATATGGGCAGAGAGTACGTGGGGGCACACACTTTAGTAGCTATGCGAGCCGCTCATACGAGTGAACATCAATGCAGGTAGATACATATAATGAGTGGATAATAGGCTATAAAGCATTGCAGTGTAGTGACACGGTCAACGTTAAGATCATAAGGTACAGATATCACTCTTGAGAGTTAACTTATATGACAAAGTCAGTCTGTGTATATCCGGCCAGGGGTTCTGGCTAGCGGCGTAGGCAGCTTAGAACAGGCACAGGACAGGTGTAGTCCTTGTTGCGCAGTCCTTTGTGCGTGTGACGGCTCACACCTCACGGTTCACCCTCATGGAAGATGAAAAACAGTGCAGCCAATCACGCGGCTGCTTGGATCGGTATGGAGTTCCCTCGACAGCTAGACGGCAGCTCGCACTGGTGGGGCGGCCATCTTTAGGAGGTGAGGTGCCAAATTAAGGATAATGGTGGCACAGCCTACACGGCTTGAGAACGGACGAAATGGGCACGGTCCTGATCGTGTTGAGCTCTGTAACGCATCCGTGCAAATATAATGAAGGTTAAGCCCAGTGGCTTACCTGATGCACGGCAACAACAAACATTTAAGGAGATGTTGATCTACATGAGCAAGATTCTAAATGTTACACAAAACAGACTGCATTTTCGATTTTGAATTTCCAGCAGTGCATTAAGAAAGCTATAAGAACGGGAATATCCTAAAAGTAGTTATTCATTCTGAAAATGTATCCCTCCACAATCCCATCCCAGTGGATTGGACTAAAGCCAATTTTCTTATTTTGTTTTAGGACTCCCCCCCCCCCCAATACAAATCAAGTTAAGGAAGCACACATTTATATCTTAAGTGTCCCTTTGAGCCTTTAAAAATAACACTTTGGAAGGGTATATCTC
Organism: Ambystoma mexicanum; assembly: GCF_040938575.1. Taxonomy (NCBI): domain Eukaryota; kingdom Metazoa; phylum Chordata; class Amphibia; order Caudata; family Ambystomatidae; genus Ambystoma; species Ambystoma mexicanum. The sequence continues at coordinate 340,108,935 of NC_090921.1, read as the reverse complement.
AAATCAAATGTAGATTTTTTTTACATTCTATGTTAGATGAATCATTAAAACAGTTGATCAGTAAAAAGCTTTTCAACAGAACTTCAGCCTGGTGCAATTAATCTTTGATTAAAAAATATAGCACAAAAGCAGAAAGAGGGCAGATAAAGTTTGGTTCTCCAGAATGTTCAGCAACTTAGCCTTTTTTTTTTCTTCAGTTCCCTAAATACTGCTAAGGCTTCTTTCTATTGAACCTCCATTAAAACAGGACACATGGCGGCGCAGGTGGAGAAACTAGTACGCAAAACTCCCAGAGATCCAATTGTCCACAGTCTGTGTGTGTGAACAGGATCACTGGGCACAAACGGCAACCGCAACCCAACAAACCAAGATCAGCTGTCTTGGAAATTCCCAATTACAGGGACAAGGATGCAATGTGTGGCTCTGATGGATACAGAAATCAGCTACTACATCACAGACTGTAAGATAGCCATGTGAACCCTTTATCCAAGTCATGTGAACCCTTTATCCAAGTCTTGTGAACCCTTTATCCAAGTCAAGATTCACAAGAGTATTCCCATACCCGATGCTGTGCCTTGATGGACCCAGTATCTTAGGGGAAGCATTTCTTTCCAGATTCAAGAGTGACCCTAAACTATGCAGAGAAGCCACTCAAGACATGCTTCTCTTGACTATTACCTGTCCAGGTACCCTGTAAATAGGAGTCAAATGTTAATAAATGAAGGATTATCCCTCAGCATGCACTGCACACTGGGGAAGCGCCATCTGCTCCCTACTTCAGGAGTTTTGCCTTACTTCCCCACTTCTAACCCCAAGGGTCAACCCAAGACAACTAAACAAACATATTTGTTGCTCAGTTTGTTAAAACGAAAAAAGAAAAAAGGAAGACCATTTGATATTGAGTTTAATAAACTCCTGTTTAGTGTATCATAAATATACTAATTTCTCCAAAATACCAATTTATCCTATACAGTCTTAGGTGTCTGCAACAATAGGAGACTGGTAGTCCTACACAGGAGATGGCCCATGTATCTTGAAGCAATACTGAGCGGTTGTACGGTATATATCATTGCCGGTGAAAGGCTAGTAAAATGATGCATGGGACGCTTTTCTGATGTTCGTGGCAGCTCATGCATCACTTGGCTTTCAGCCCCAAAGTTGCAGTGGCTAATAAATGGAGAGATGTACGGGTACAAAGTGAATTTTGTAGTCAATGTTCTGATATTAATGATCTTTATGCATGTAATGTTAAGCCAGAATTACAAGAGGAACTCTTCAAGAAATATCCTGTGCATATTGATTCCACACCGACTGGGGAAGATCTGAATTTGGTTTTAGATAGGACAATAGACAGGAGTGCCAAAGCTAGATACCACGATCTGGGTTGGCTGAAGCAGCTCTGCACAAACGCACTTAAGTGATGTGATTCATTCATTGAACACACAGTTCTTCCTCCGGGGTAAATTAAGTGTTGCTCATTCGAAGGGCTCTTGGTCACCAAGTGTGATTCCAACACAAAAAAAAAGATCAGATTACTCATGCTATAAAAGTACCCAGAGGAGTGGGCTACAGGTTTAAAACAGACTCTTTAAAACTCAACTCAAAAAGTATTAGAGTTCTTGTTCCAGATGTTTCAGTATGGGTAGCATGGTAGGACATTATTGTCTAAGTGGTGTTGATCTTTAAAAGAAATATGGATGCTTCAATATTTAGATAATGAGACAGGAGAGAACAGGTAAATGCCGCTCCAGAACGCAAACTAGTGGCAGACACGAGGTGAAGGAAGACCAGGTTAGACTAGAAATCAAAATTAGAAATCAAGCTTCGATTTCACATATGCTGGCAAGAAAATATAGCCTGGGGGACTGCTGACCTGGCCAATTAAATCTGAGATGGGATCCAAAGCATTGCAGAGATTGGCAAACCACGACTCAACTGGTGGGGCATTGGAATATTTCCCTGCAGCCTGTGCCCAGAGACCTCCATCGTTCTAAAAATAGGCCTCATTTCTATATTGACTGAGCTGCCCGAGTGTCTTATGAAAGGGCTGCCTACCAGTAGAAATAAAGTATTGTGTTTTAATTCTGTTGGACCCACAGCCTCACACTCAGATGAGGCTGTCCAGCTGAGTGTGCATGGCGTTTACTTTGACAATTTACTGCTAGACTGAGCTTTGCAGCAACTGGAATGATAATGAAGATCAAACCATTTTGTGCTTGAATCAATAAGAAATTATTAAAATAAAAAGCAGTGGTCGTATGCTCCAAAAAGTTATTTGATTTCATGCAAATCAGTCAGGTGCAATTTATCCCCTTACTCTCAATTTAGGAGGTTTATTTACAGACAGTGCGAGTTACACACTGACTGAAGTGGTCTGCTGATGGGAATAGCCCCACCTCCTTGGGCCTCTACTGCATATCCTCCGAACCATGCCCGGTCTTGTTCTTTCTAACCTAACCTGGCAGCAAAGCATTTTTTTTTAAAGGCATAAAGGTTGCACATATGGTTGCTCACGAGGTGCAAGAATCAAGCTGATGCCAGCCCGGCTTAACGACTTGTTTTGGAATGCTGTCATTACCCCAGTGTTGAATACCACTGAAGCAGCAACGTGTGAACTTAAGGCAAGATGAGTACCATTCAGCTGGGCAACCAACAAAAACACCAAGATATACCTCTGGGGGTGAAGGCGCACTCCACAAATACACCCGTTATGTTATGCAAGATTATAAAAAAGTATTACTAGTGCATATTTTAATGTATTTCAATATGAGAATACAATACTATAAAAGCGCGAAGACATATTTTGAGAGAAGGGTTGTGTGTACGCAACAGTGATGCACAAGCAAAATAATCCAGCATTGTCACGAAAAATAACAATGCAACCCCCAAAACCAGAGTGCGACATTGGACATTCTGGTAGAGATCATGGCCCCCAGCTTCATAAACGTTATTTTCAGTGACCATTACTGCCATAGATGGTGGCTATAACTTCAAAGTGATATACACTGAGAATACTGGCATACATCATAGGGGTAGCGCCATGAAATGTTTTACAGTGGCAATGCAGGCATATATCGTGGGTGCAGCTGCACGAAAGTGACTTACAATGGCAATGCTTGCTTACCTTGTGGTCACAGACATGAAATGGTTGTTAAATGCTCCTGTGTACTATTGGTGACATGGCATCTACTGGATTCTTTCGTGCTCCCATAAAGAACCATTGGAGAGTTAAAGGACTTTACATGATTTTCCGCAAACATTGTGCTGTAGTTTTTCACCATTTAAACACATTTACGTATCTTCTAAAGGGTGAGAGGCCCCCTCCCAACTCCACATTACTAAATGCACTCTGGCTATGCTTGGTTGCTTGCCCTAATTCATGAAAGATTTTCTTGGCCTCTAGTATATATATATCTGCCACTGACTATCTCTTACAACACCAGTGATCCTGCAAGAACTGCCCACTCCCCGGAAGCAAAACCTGCCTCTGATAATGTTACTGACTGGATTCAATGCCAGCTGGTATAAGTTTGAAACCTGGCCCTGGTGCCTACCCACCTCTTTCTAAGAGATGTGGAATATTAAATAAATTACTTCCATCTTTCACATAGTGCTGTGTGCGGTGCACCCCTGCAGCAGCATGATCCTGTGCATTGTGGATAATTTGTGTGCCATGGGTCCCTGGCGCGACATGTGCTTCTGCTAGGAGCTTAGGGGCCTCAGCAAGCCTAGCAAGGAGGCCCACTTCGGTTTTATGTTGCACACAATTTGGTAAGTATATTTATTTTGACCCGAAATGTCTTTGAAACTGTTGTAGGCAAGAACAAAAGACTTACCTCTGGTAATGTTCTTTCGACTGAAAGTTCCTTCCACGTAGTCTTCATCATTGATATATTCGTAAGTCTGCTTTCAGCTTATGAAACTTTTCATAGTATCTGGCGTCGTGGCCCTCGATAGCCTCCATCCGGTCCTCAGCTGTGATGTTGAGGCTGGTATAAGTAGCTTGTGCGGGCACATTGCCCCAGTTCTAGTACTTTAATCCCTATGCTCAGCAGTCTTGCAGTTCTGACACTACCCCACCCCAGACGTTGAAAGGTAGGAAGGTGTCCAGTACAGAAATTCGCGCCAAGATAGACGGGTGGAATGGGAGGGCAATGAGGAATACATGGGAGGAATCCCAAACAGAATCTCCAGGATGTTTCGGGGCTCCTTCCTGTTCTGTCCCTGCTCCTGTGGTCAGCGGGCCTCAGGGTTTCATATGTGGTGGGAGGTCTGGAGTTGAATGAGGGCAATTACAGGTGTCCCTCTGGAACCAGATCCCCTCCAGAACCTCTTAGGAGTCCCTCCAGTAGATAGATGAGGCCAGGCTTCCGAGATTGCGGGAAGCAATGTTAGGAGTGGGTAGGATTGCCCTTGCGCAAAAGTGGAAGTCCCAGGGGCCCCAAATAGGGCGGTCTGGAAACAGAAACTAAGTGATATGCATACAAAGGCGAAGCTTACGGCTATCGCTAATGACCAAGTGGAAACGTTAAAAGAAAAGTGGGGTCCATTGATGAGTAAATGGGAATTTGGGTTACAAGGGTCGAGTGGAGATACGGTGGAAGGTGACAAGGGAGTGATGAATGGATCAATTCCTTAGACTTGGAAGGATGGTTGAGGATGGGTGCCAATGCCTGATGCAGAGCGCCATCTAAGGTGTAAGTTACTTACTTGTAACTTGTTGTCCAGCATGGGTCTGGCATGGATTCACATGTTCATGAATATTCCCAGTCAGGCTGGAAATCCTCGGGCAAAGAAAAAAAACAGTCACTTGCAAACTATATCTCTCCTCTAAACCAATAGCTGTCCTCCGGGTCATACTGGCCCATCCAATGACAGTCATCTCCCTAAGCCCCTCTCCTGAGCCATCTTCAGATTTGGAAACAAATGTTGGCAGAGTAAGTCAAGTATCCACAGCGCTTGTGTTGAACGGGCAATAAAGAAGCACAGGGCTGCGGGTGTCTAGGGGGTGTGGGTATACTGCCAATATACTGCCACTGTACAGACAGAACAAATATGGTCCCAGTCACACCACACCGAGAAAGTTGCCAAATAAAGATTGAAGACTTGAGTTTATTTCGGATGGAAAGACAGCCTGACATGTTTCGAGCTTTAAATAGCTCTTCATCTGAGGCTATTATGTCAAATTGTTGAATTGAATAGTTTTTCACATTAGATTTTAAGTGAGAGACAAGATAAAAATCATGGTAACATGAAAGACCACCACAGGGGACAGAATGCCATGGCAAGGTTAAACATAATACAGGAGGAATTGGATATGAACCACATTTCGTATGTCAATAGTTAATCACATTTGCATGAACAATCATAAAATATATATAAGTCCAAATAGTAGCAAACCAACAATATAAAGACGACAAGAAAAGGGAAGGAGAAAAACAAGAAACATTAGTGTCAGTGTAGCTGAACCAGCGCAAGCGTGAACAACTTTTGCCAAGAAAATGTGTAAGGTGAAAATATGAAAATATAAGGTAGGATTTTTACCTTAGCTTGTGAGTACAAAGTATACAATTAGGCAAGCAAGTAGCCAAATAGAAGTTCAACTAAAATCATGTGTTAAAGTAGTAATGTTGCAGCCAAAAAGAAGGGTATTGCGGTAACATCTAGGTTAAAGAAGGAATAGAAAGAGCAAAGCCAAACTTAATAAAAATATGTCAAAACATCCTAATGCAACTCCACCAGTTATACAAGTAAACCGAATCCCAGATACTATATACTGTACACATGCACACCCTGAACATACCATGTGCATAAATAAATAGCCAAGATATCAAGAAACGGTTAAGTATTGTGTGCATGCCGCCACGCAACAGTGCTTTGAAAGTAAATATCATGACCGTGAAGTGCATGCTGTGAAAGACGCTGGCTAAGCGTCAATATATGCATTGGTCTTTGACAAAAGGTATCAGAATCACTTGTGAAAGAACGTGCTAATGCCGACATGTGGCGAATACATTCATAAGCTTCCGAAACAGTCTGGGGGGGGAGAGGGGCATAGAAAAACGTCTTACCTCAACAGAAACAAAGTAACAAAATTTCAGTGCACAACCATACGCTAACCCAGGGAGACATTAAGAAACAAGCAAAGAAACAAGCAAAGGCTTGCAAGAGGAGCATGAGCTAGATCTGGTCATGTTCTAAAGAAATTTGGCACGCAAATAACCACCATATTGGATGAGGAAAATAAAACCGGATTCAATGGGCAAAACCGTATTGGGCCAGCAAAGAGAAAATAAGTCTTATGGACAAGGTCACTGTAAATTGTCATGTAAGAAATCGTAATTGGAAAAATTAGAAATGGAATTGACTATCGAAATAAAAGCAACAGAAGGACACGAGGTGGATTGTAAAGACACGATACTATAAAAATGCACGGGCCCTACAAGGTGATTAGAAAAGCGTGATTCGCCAAAACACACAATCATGAAAGCGGAAATAATGGAAAAAGGAAGAAAATAAAATGAAAATTACTCAGGCCCATCAGACTGGCCGAAGCATAACAAATGGATAACATTCACCCACATGGTATTGGCAAGGGAGGTCAAAGAGCACGCTGTTCACTTACAATTGAGGTCATTATTTGGAAAAAATGAAGTATTTTTGTACAGAATAGATTAAGAATCCAGAATTGGTACATATCAAAATAATGGGCTAAACAGTAGCACAACAATGAGGGAGCCATGTATTACTGCTTGTAACCTTAAATTGGATATTATAAGAATATTGCATTTTCATGGTCTGAGTTAAGGCCATTAAACTGTAGGGTATTTGCAAATAAGTCTGGCCTCCAGTTGTAGTTTCAAAGTCTGGTTGCCACCTCTTGGTGGCAGCAGGACTTTGGCCAGACCTACAAATTGAATGGAATCATTACAATCAAGTTGATGCATCTTTTGCCAGTGATTGCCACCCCCAGGGGTTGTGAACCAGGACCTGAGCTAGTACCTTTGCCCCTTAAGGTGTACCTGTAGACTTTGCCAAAGTCTCTGTGGTGGTGTCACGCCGTGGGGGCAGGGACACTTTCTGCGCTGTTGGACCCACCCTTGTAGGATCAGCGCCCTTAGCTGCCGTGGTAGTAGTATTCATCGACAGAGTTGCTGACAAGGTTTTTGTCTGCGCCGGTTGACCCTATACCACCTTCTCTGTCCACGACTTCTCAGATTTCTCCTGTAGGTTAGCTGGGGTAGAGGACTTTTTTTTTTTTTTTAAGTGGAGCATTATGGTAGGCTGGCAATGGAGGCTGAAGGTTATGCAGACTTGCTTTCTGGACTGCAATCTAGAAGCATACATAAGGAAACCACTTGGAAAGCAGCCTTAGGGGTTGGATGATCAGTAAGTAGTTGTACATTGATTGCAATCAGTTTGTTGGCCTGTTTCATGTGCTCCTGTAGAGGGGTTTGTGTTTTTTGCAATCGTTTGACTAGTTTGTGCTATTCTGGTTGGTTCCTCTTGTATTTCTGTGACTTTCCACCTAGTTCTTGAGCGGCCTGCATCTGAGTGTGGAGTCCTTTGTTTCTGGCCTGTCCCTATCCTCACCCATGCAATCGGTTGGAACAGTCGGGTGTTTCTCTGCCTTTGTTTCTGGCAGCCATTTCCACTTGCCTTCTGGACTTTTTTCCATTTCTCTGCCGCACTTGTGTGACCTCTCCCCTGCCCAGTGTCTACGATTGGCTGTTTCCCTGATGGAGGTAGGCCCTTAAACACACCCCCTAGGGCAGCCCACTGCCCATGCAGCCCCTTTGGTTGAGTGCCCAAAGACAAAGAGCAGCTTCCAAAGAAGCAGCTCTAGACCGCGTTTGCCCATGTCTGCCCGAGAAGCCAGTAGCCAGCCGTCAAACAGCAGCAACTGACAAGAAGAGTTTGGTCTGGGTGGAGAGTACAAAAATCACTGTATTCCAAAGAGACCAGCCTCTCTAAAACCTTCACTGCTGTGTAACAAATGTTCAGTGGTGTTATTCACTGTTGTGTCCCATACTTGTGCGTTCGTCATCTATTCACATTCCTCAAATCTAGGTATTTGCACTTCCGCTGTGCCTCCAATTTAGGAATTCACATTCTGTCCTGGTGAAGATTAGCATTGTCACACCCAGACAACTGTAATACTAGCGTGCGTCACATCTAGACAGAATTGTGAAGATTAGGTCGGACCATAGTGACCAGCAATCACTGTCCCCCATTAAGCTGTCTGACCCCATCATCTCTGTGCCAGATAGCCATACCTCGTATTTAGCCTGATTTCTGTAAGATTGTGTCAGATTGAAAGACCCATTCAGGTATTTTTCTCCCATTATCCAAGTGTCCCAAACCCAGGTACCACTGTACTCCATTGCCTACAAATCTAGGTGCTACTCTAGTTAGTGTCTACTCCTGTAACCCAGTAAGGTCTCCCACCACCCAGCTGTTCCCAAATCCAGGTGCCACTGCATTCATTGTCAACCCCTCCCCTACCCCAAAATCACAATATCCGGATTCTAAAGCGCCTTACTTCCTATTGCAGTACCCTTTGTTAGGCGGGCCCCCTCTGTCGCTAATCTGGTATCGCAAACCACCCACTGCCCTGACCAGGTGCCATAGGGTGGTTAAGTACACACATCTACCACTGTATCCCAGTTGGCGGTGCACCTCTACTCAGACAATCTGATGTACCCGTCACAGAAGACAGACACTATGCCACACTGGACAGAGCAGCACACTGGCGCACTAGTAGGCCTGATGAGACCCACCACAGCCGAACTCAACCACCACCAACACAAACACACAGCCCATAACCCCAACCTGACAACTCACCTATCCCCCTCCTTGCCAGACCAACCAGCCCCCCATGCACACCGACCTGCTAAGCTCAGCACGTAGATCTTGCTCCACTCAATTAAGAGCGGCAAGATGGAGAGAGGGAACAGAGAACCTTGTCCCTAGGAACATACCAGACTGCCCGGTGACCCATATAATACAACCGTCACACACCACCCCCACCACCAACCACTCACCCGCACCAGCTGCTCACACCTTTTCTGAATATAGCACATCCAAATTGCGCTTCCCCGGTCTCAGCGCCAAAAACCCCAAGCTCCACGGCCCCTCCCACTCTCACCCACACCCCTTGTGCTGTCCAAAAGCAAAAGAAAGGCCCGTACCAAGGCCACCTTATGCCCCATCCTAGCACCACCAAGACTGGTCCTAGTCCTATTCCCTTCATCTCCCATTCCTGCTGTTCCACTTTCTCCACACTGCACCTCCCCCATTCACCCTGCTCCGCCCACCTTTGGACCTCCCCTCATTCCAGCCCCCCCTACCACTCACAACCCTACCCGCCCAGCACCTACAAGGACACTGCACCAACTATCCTGCGTACACGCCAGGTCACTCCAAAAATAAATTCCATATCTCAGACCTCACCACAGAAGACAACCCAGACATCCTTTTCATCCGAGAGACCTGGTTTGCTGACGATTACGAGCGCATGTGGCCTTCCCACCCGGCTACAACCTTACTGTCTGGACCAGCTTGCGAAGGGATGGAGGACTTGTGATACTACACAAACACCAACTCCCACTAATAATTAAGGACACCTCAACCAACACCACAGACTACCAATCACTCATGGTAAAACTACAACTCCCACCCTCCACCTCGCACAGCTTCCTACTCATCTACAGACTCCCTGTCTACAACAAAAACGTTGCAGGTACACTTTGTGAAACACTGGCCACCAACCTCAACCTACATCCAACACTTACTATATTAGTGGTGGTCAATATCTGGTTCGACTCGTCCTCAAACCATATGACCCGATCACTCAAACCGACATTACATCTCCACACCCACCCACACGGGAGGTCACAGCCTCAATGCAATCATCACTACACACATCTAACCAGCCTGCCCCCCCCCCCAAATTCCCCATCATGGCCTGAGCACTCAGCAATTTATTTCTCCATACCACTGAGCCAGCGACCAATGCCGCAGGCGACCACCAACCTCCTCTCATTCCACTATGGAATAAAGTCATAATCACCCCAGCAAACTTCCTCTTCAAATCTCTCCCTACATTTTCCCTCCAGGAAGCCCCTCCAGCGATAGGAATCTTCAACCCCTGGCTTTCAAACACCCTTACACCCCTCACTCCAATATAACTGACCTCTCAGAGATCAGGACCCAAACCCAGGTAGTTTACCGCCAACCTCAAATCAATAAAAACCCTCAAGCACTGCCTTGTAACGCAATTTGAGAACCAACCCTACGGGCCGGAAAAAACTGCCCTAGCAAGAACATTCAGAGTAAACAGACTGGAAATAAGAAAAATCAAGAAAACATTCTATGAACAGAATCCTAAATGCTCAAAACTCTAGCAGGGAACTGCATAGAATCATATCCGAATTAAAGTCCCTGGCCTGCTCAAACCACCCCCCACCTGTCTCCCAAGCCCTATGTGACACCCATCATTAGACTTCCACAATGTCGCGATTGCCAGACACTCCTCCATCATTTCTAAATTGAACATATGCCCCCGCCCACAGGCTGACCTTGTCAAACCCCTCCATCCCCCTCAATACAAACCTTTGACTCTTTCACTCACATTTCACACCAGGAGTTCCACTCGCTTATAGTGGAAAGCCGCCATGCAGGCTCCCCCAAGGACACCTGCCCGCCCTCACTCAAACATCCTAGCCTCAACCTGTGCAGGTAGGATTGCATGCTCAATCCTCAACCACGCACATCAGAATCCTTAGCGGAAGCCCTAAAAACCACCTACATCAAACCCATCCTCAAAAAAAACAACACTCGACCCGCTCCTCCCTCAGAACTACCAGCCAATCTCCAACACACGCTTCATGGCCAAACACATGAACCGCACAGCATACATGCCGCTTGGTCTATTCACTGAAGCCAACAAACTCCTAGACCCTTTGCAATCGGGCTTCAGGCTGCAAAGAGGAACAAAATCCTCCCTAGTCTATCTGGGACAACCTTAAACTAACAGCTGACTCAGAAGGCTGCGCTGCACTCATCCTCCTTGACCTCTCTGCAAGCCTTCGATACCATCGATCACAGTATCCTACTAGACAGACTACTAACACTATGAATCACAAACACAGCCATCTCATGGATCGCCTCTTTCATCTCAAATCGCTCACACATCATGCACATCCACCTCACGGCCAGCAAGAAAGGGGGTCCCACAAGGAGCATCCCAATCTCCTTTAATCTTCAACCTCTACCTACAACCCCTACCCGCAATCATCCGCTCCCACAATCTTACTTGCTACAACTACGAAGACACCCAGATCCATCCTTAAAATTCCCAAAATCTCCAGGCTCCAACAATCTGGACCGCTCATGATTCTCCGATATTGACCACTTGACAACCGACCATCTCATCCTCAACCCTGGGAAAACAAATCCTAGTCTGCGGGAAAACAGCGCTCCTCCCCGAACCGATTCAGTGGCCTAGGACCGACACCAGCAACTACAAACTTGGTAAAAAAACTTTGGATGCACATTGGACAAGGGCCTATCCCTCGCCCAACACACCACCTCCGTATCTAAAACCGGTTTCTTCCATCTATGGATTTTCAGGGGAATTTTCCTTTACCTCACCTATCTTCACCCCTTTCTCTGCCATCAACTCCATCATCCTGTCCCACTTAAACTACGCAAACTGCCTCTATATCTAGGTGCACCAGCGTTTCAACTAAGGAAACTGCAAAGACGCCAAAACACTGCAGCACACCTGCTCATTAATCTACTTCCCAGAGAACACATCAGCCCTACACTAAAGTTCCTCCATTGGCTCCAGATTGGTCAATGCACTATTTTTAAAGGCATATCACCCAACAGGCCACCCACACCACCAGTCCAGAATTTCTTCAGGAGAAATTCCTGCGCTATCAGCCCTAGGGAGTCTCAGATCTCTCACAGCACATCACCTAGTGGTCCCACTTCACAATTCCAGGCTGGGCAGATCCTCGTTCTCCATCCAAGCACCGATCATCTGGAACTCCCTACCCCTACACATTTGCAATACTGAAAATAACCTGAAATTCAGAAAGGCCCTTGAAACGTGGTTTTTCCCCAACATTCTCTTGAACCCCCTCCCCCTCAAAACTATGTCGCTGAACCCAAACACAACATGCCTATCTACCAATGACTTCAATTTGCAATATAATTTTCTGCAAAGATTATCTCAATCGACATGTTTATCGAAAGCACAAGGAGGAGATAAGGGTTCAGTTTCCCTTAGTAATTTTTATGAACACTTGCCTTCAAATTTGGCAAACATATTAAAGATCAAACGAAACAGAAAGAAAGACAATTTTCAGACACACTATTCAAGTTATTTGTACATGGTCCTAGAATTGTTATTGCATGCACATAAGAGCAGGGCAATCTTTTTCAGCAATTATATTTACATAGGTCATGCAACGGTGAATAGTAAACCAGAGTTAGGTTTTTACACAGAACATCTTGGTAGTTGTTTCCAAGGTGTGTTACGTTCTTGAGGGAGGTGCCCTTATCTTGAAGGAGGAACCCTTATCTCCTCTTGTGCTTTGACCTTAGTTAAATAAATAAGCTAAATGTCAACCTTGAGATCCTTCTTTTTGTATTTACACCTCGGCTAATCATGAATATACAATGTCTTTGATATTCAACATGTCGATTGAGATAATCTTTGCAGAAAATTATATTGCAAATTGAAATATATGTGGCAGGACGCCACCATTTTGTTTCAAAAGTTTGTAGCTCTAAAAGTCCTACCACTCCTCCTGAGCAGTCCCTTCCGTTACCTATCTACCAATTACAGCACAGATTGCGGCAGCGTTCGCAGTGGCTCACCATGACAAAATATTGCCCCCTGCATGCACAACACTCCTACCCATCAATACTGAAGGGATGCCGGCAGCATGCACTGAGGCACACCGCAATGAACCTTGCTCCTCCGAAGAAAAATACTTCTACCCACTAAATCTCATGAATGGCGGCAGTTTTCGCAAAGGCACTCCACAACAAGCTTTCAACCTCACATTTGTCCTTCTCCCCCTATCGTCGTGCTCGTCCCCGACGCCCTCCCCCCTCCGGGAATCTCCCCACTGCTGAGACTTCGCTCCAAAGAGACCACGAATCACAAGACCATGCCGTCCACATTGGACAAAGAAAATAAACTCTGCAGCCGAACTACATCAAAGCATACGATACGTATAACGTACACCATGTCTGTGGACACAGGCTGCAGGCACAGCCATCTATCCAGAATGCAGCTACGGCTATGCCATACCGGTCTGGCAGCACACATAGCCCATCCACACTGAAACCCCTGATGTACCTCAACCCCTCTGCCACTAGCATACGACTACCAACAAAAATAAAATTCGGTATAGCTGGGCACACATCGAATCTTCAGCAATAGCACTACCCTAATCCAGCAAAGGTGCCCACCCATGTGCCTGACCTCTGAGCTGCTTACTAGCCAGACACCTAAGTCCCAAGCCAGCGAAAATGCACACAAGCATCTCTTAATCTGAACTCTTAGAACCTCCTAAACATTGACTGCAGTCACAGAAGGCGTTCTAACCACAAAGCGCATTCAGGCCACACAAATGGGGAAAGAGCGCTATATAAATAAGGAATGCAATGCAGATCGCACCTCATCTACCTTGGGACCCGCTTCTGCAGCGTACCCGGTGGACTAGGACTTGCCGATCTTGGTCTGATCTTGTGTTCCCACGGAGGAAGAGCCCTCAAAGGACTTCGAAAGACCGCTCCTTGGACCGGCCGGTCCTGGACGAGGCATGACCCTGCTCGGAGTACGGGTCTGAGGTCTTGGTGTTAAGTCATGCCACCAGCCTACTATGAATGTCATTTGTCGTTTTCTTACAGAAACCGAGGCATATCTCGCATTTCACCTCCTTATGGTCCGGTTGTAGACAGAGGCATTGTAGGTGCTTGTCCTCCACAAACCCATTACGTAGCCCAGATTAGGTGCAGGGCCTGAAGAGGGACCTTCCCTCCTCCGTCATCGGAGGGCACGAAGTAGGCCCCAAGATGGCCTTCGAGAATGTTTGATGAATCCTAACAGTTGAGGGGCGTGGAAAAAAGTTACTTTACTCTTAGAAAAACATGAAAAAACAAATGAATGGCTCAGAGAGCAACTCTAGGACTCCCAACACAGAAGTGTGCTGTACAAATCTGAAGATGGCTGACAGGGGAGGGGCTTAGGGAGATGACGGTCACTGGATGTGGCAGTGATTGGTTTATAGGAATTTCCTTTAGAAGGACAGTGTCAAAGTGAACGTTTCCTTTACCGAGGATTCCCAGACTGACTGGGAATATTCATAAGCATGTGAATCCATGTCAGACCCCATACTGGAGAAAGTAGTTATAGCCCTGAATATGAAGAGATGGCTCACACCTGGACAATTTGATACAGATTGTTATGTTTTCTTTAATGAGTTCGTCTTTCTGCTGTAGAAGTGGGCATTTCCTGAGCTTTAAGAGGTGCGGGGGGTGCTTTCAGTTAAGGTTGTTTTGACCTGAATTATATATGCTTTCACTGAAATTTGACTGAAAATAAAAAAGGTAAGTTAAAAAAGGTAGTTTAACAGACACTGCAGGATGATGTAAACGCTATTAGAAAAATAGTCTTAAAACATTCTGACTGGTCAAGAATGTAAGGGTTCAAAGGGTGCTCACATTAGATATGTTAACACCAAATTCAAGTCCCATACCGGTACAAGAAATGGAACTAGGGCAGAGATGTTACGTTAGTCTGAATTACTGCAGGGACTTAGTAATAGGAACCCTAATCTGACAAAGGGTTAGAAATGGAAAGCTTAGGCATAGACAGAGGTTAAGATTATCGTGGAAACAGAGCAGTAAGATGAAGCACAAGTAGGAAAAAGACCACAAAAAAAACCACACAATGCAAGTGTGTCCGACCCATACTGCGAGGAGAAAAAGGACTGAAGGGCAATGCTCAGGAAGGCAATGTTACAGCCACGTGCATAAAAATAAAAAGGTGCAAGTTACTTACCTGTAACTATTGTTTTCCAAAACAATTTCTCCTCTAAATCAATCGCTGTCCTCTGGGTAATACTGCCCCCATCCAATGATAGTACTCTCCCTAAGCCCCGCCTCTGGCAGACATCTTCAGATTTGGTATGCACGTAAAGTGAAAGTATGTCCAAGAAGAGCCGCAGATTGGTTGGGAGGGTTCACATGTGAATCCATGCCAGACCCATGCTGGTGAACAATAGTTCCAGGTAAGTAACTTACACCTTCTCCAGCATGGGGTCTGGCATGGATTCACATGCTCATGAGTAACAAATACACAGCAGTACAGAATTACACAACCACGGGAGGTGGCAAAGCTCAAGCGAACAGGTGGTGTAGCACTGCCTGGCCGACTCTGGACTATCCTCTGGCATCCTTGATGCACTAGAAATTCGTTAAGGTATGCATGGACCTCCACGTTGCAACCCTGCAGATGTCGAGCAGGGACACAGCAGAAAGGAAAGCAGTCGTAGGATTGATCGCTCTGGTGGAGTGGGCGCTCGGATGGCTAGGCAGAGGCTGGTTCGCCAGCAGTTGACATTGCATAATGCAGCCCCAGAGCGATATTGAGATGGAAGCCTTGGACAAGGCCTTACCATGCTTCACAAGTCCCAAGTTTAAACATTTGAAAAGTCTTCCGAAAACTCTTGGTACGTGCCATGTAGAACTTCAAGGCATGAGCAACGCCCAGCGAATGCAAGGCCCTCTTCGCCGCCGAAGGGTTTGGGAAGAAAACAGGAAACACCAAAGCCTCGTAGAGGTGCAATTCCAACAGGGCGGGTACGCATTACCACCCTTGATTCATGGAAAGTCAGATATGGCTGCTTGCAGGTTGGGGCCTGGATCTCAGCCACACATCTGGCTGAGGAAATTGCCACAAGAAATGCAGTCTTCCACGAGAGACTTGTGTGGGGCTTGATGCATCGGTTCGAAAGATGCCCCCATGAGTCTTGTCAGGACCACGTTGAGTTCCCAAACTGGGGCAGGCACCTTTACCGGAGGGACATTTTGAAGAGTCCCCTGAGAAACTACTTGACTAGTCTGTGGGCCCACAGCGAGGATCTTATCAGAGATCTGGGGCAGCGTGAGAAGTGTACCTGGATGGATGTGTGAGCCAGCCCAGCTTTTGCCAAGGAAAGCAAGTTTGCAAGAATCTGTGGGGCCGTGACCCTCAGAGAGGTAATCTTCTGCGATCGGCACCACGTAGCAAAACACTTCCACTTATGGCCGTAGGACTTCAGTCGACAACCCTGTCTTTGGGGAGGACCTCCCTATAGTCCACTGGCATAACCTCCAGACTCTAAGGCTGGAGGAGCCATGCCTTCAGGTTCAGAGATCCTGGGTGGTGATTAAGGATTGCGCCTCCCTCCCTGGTGAGCAACTTGACTGAAGGCGACAGACAGGCTGAGTAGGTCCGGATACCAAATCTGCCTCGGCCACACCATGGCGGTGAGTATCATCTTCCACCAAAACTGCCGAGTGTGTTGATCACACGTAGCAGGAGGGGAAATGGAGGTGCAGAGGGAGCATACAATAGCTGACCCACATCCCCCATGCTCCTTGGTTGGTAGAATCTGCTGGCAAGCTTCTGGAATTTTGAGTTTGCCGCTGTGGCAAAAAGATCAGAGGTCTGTCCCATTTAACGAATAGACTGTCCACCTGATCCTGACTAAGTTACCACGTGTGGCAGAAGCGCAGCTCCCTGCTGAGGGAGTCCATGATTGTGTTTCCACGATTGTGTTTTTTTTTTTAAACTCTTTCTATTGTTCAACGGTGGTCTCAACAGTTACAGCAACATACCCCATCAAGAAACACCAGTCGATAGGCAAAGAAAACATTTACGTTCAACATTATATGGACATTTCATCATCTGAGAGCAACTCACACAGATAGATTCGGAAGGGGCCCCATATGTCTTTTGGTCGGCTTGCCCCTGGCAAAGTCAAAACAAATTGTTCCTCACATTCATTAATGTATGTAAGTTCGCGGAGGAAAGTGGTCACATTTGGTGGCACAGGCATCGTTCTCGACGCCTGCCTGGTGGAACGGGACAAGAAACATCCCCTGTCAGATGACCCAATGCCACAAGTCCTGGGCTTCCTGAGAGGGCTGGGGATCTAGTGTACCCTTGCTTCCCAATGTAGAACATGGTTGTGGTGTTGTCCATGAAGATCCTCACCACCTTGCCTCGCAGACTGCAGGAAAGACTTGAAGGCCCAGAACACTGCCTGTAACTCCAGGATGTTTATGTGCAGATCGTACTCCTCCAGAAGCCACAGACCTCTGGCGTGTAGAGGTCCGGTGTGAGTTCCAGAGAGGCGTCCATGGTGACGGTCTCCTAGATGGCGGGACTTGAAATCCCATCCCCTGGGAAATTTGGGGGCATACCCACCACCACCATCGCCTACTGCCATTCCTCGTTGAGGGGTATCTTGTCCACAAAATTCCCCAGACACCTGTATCCAACGTGCATCCAAGAATTCCTGTAGAGGTTGCATCTGAAACCTGCATAGACGGACGAAGTACACCCAGGACGACAGCTGCTGTTCCTTCTCTTGAATGGCTGCTAGCATCTCCTCTGATGGGACTGCCAGGAAAGCCACTGTCAAGTCTGGTGCCGAGAACAGCGTTTTCTGTGATGGCGTTAAGCAGGATTTTGGATAGTTTGCAAAGAACCTCAGCTCCGTCAGTAGCCGGATGGTCTCCTTCATGTGCTAGTCAGCCATTTCTTGGGAGCGGGCTCGTATCAGCCAAATCGTCCAGGTATGGCTATATGTGCACGCCCTGCACCAGGGACAGGCATTTTGTGAACACCCTTGGGGCAAACTTTAAGATGAAAGGTAAGGCTTAGAACTGGTAACGTTGGCCATGTACCACGAGCCGTAGGAACTTCTGATTCCTGTGGATGGGGACATGGAAGTACGCATCCTCTAGGTCCAACGACAACAAGAAATCCCCTTCCTCCAGTTGGCCGAGCATGTGTTGCAACACTACCATCCTGAATGTTTGCGATTTCAAGTAATTGTTTAGACGACATAGTTCCAGGATGGGTCTCCAAACCTCCACTCACCACCCCCAGTTTTCTTTCGGACCACTGGGGAACCACCGCTATCAACCCTTTCCGCAACATAGCTCCCTTCTTCCAGGAGCGGAGGGATGTACTGCTCATGATGGGGAACCAGAGGAATACGAGGGCACCTATGGTGGAACTCCAAGGTGTCCCTGGGCGAGAGTATCGAGCACACATCAGTCGGTGGTGGTGATCTTCCACTCGCTGACTAACCTCGTCAGGCGGCTTCCCACTGGGGTGCACGAGTGGGAGCCCCGACATCTTGGCCGGTTCAGCCTTGCTTGGGTACCAGCGCCTGTGGGCGACAGAGACGCTGACCTCTGCTACTGTAGGCTCTGGAAGTGACCCCTGTAGGCTTCCTGCGTGCATGATGGGGAAGTTGCCTGTATGACATGGAGGATCCCTTGGATGATCTGCTCAATTTTCCCCTAGGAGTGAAAAGATGAGCGATGCTGCCGCAGAGTGCCATGGGAAAGTGCGGTCTCTGTGTCAGTCTTTATGGCTTGTAGGGAATAGTTGACCACCTTCCAGAAAAGATTCTCGCTGTCATATGGCATGTCCAGCACTTCCACATGAACGTCCTGGCAAAGGTTTGTGGGCATCAAACATACCTGCTGAAGGCAAACTGTTTACAACATGTCGGAAGCCTGTGTCGGTGATGCCCACTGCCACCGTAAAGACATGATCCGATGCCACCCCCCTTCCTGAAAGAGGGCAAGAGCCTCAGTTTTCTTGTCAGGGAGGAATTCCAGGCTATGGCCCAGCCTGTACCAAATCTCCAGGCCGTATAGGGACAAGATAGCGGTCGCATCAGCTGCCTTGATCTCATGGATGCAGAGAGGCAGATGACTTCTCCCACGACGTCCATCTTCACCTCGTCGTCCTGGGGGGAGGAAAAATATATATATTTTTTTTTAATTTAAAATCGATGTGTAAACCGGGTTGGCCGAACGTTCTCGTTTGGAGCTGTGCATGGGTTCTTCATGAGGGTTAAGCCTTCCTCCCAAATGCCAAATGGCGTCCAAAAGGATACCGTCATGATGGTCTTCCTCTTGGACTCTTGTCGCAGATATAGGAAGCCCCCCTTCTTGGTTTCCTCAGGCACCAGCTGGAACAGCCCGGAGGCCCTGTAGATCGAGTGGAATGATCCCACCACGTCTGGTGGAGAGCCTCTGAAGGGGGGGGGGGTCCAGGTGCAGTGATTCGTCATCTGCAGGGACAAAGTCCTCATCTTTGTCAGTTTCCGTGGCCGTGCCAGTGTGTCCCCGCTGGTGTAGTCTGGTCCAGATGTGGTAGAGCAGGTTGATGCAGCGAACAACGCTTCATTTTATGCAGAGGCTGGATAGGTGCCTGCGGTACAAAAGGCGTTGGTGCAGGGGCAACCTTAGCAGGACCTCCGTCACTAGGGTGAGGAGAGTTGACAGGATGTCCAGGGATATGTCCCTCGGCTGTAGAGGGAATGAAGACTCAGGCCTGTGCTGCCGGCATCTCGTGGACTGTATGGACAGATGCTTGATAGTAGTCTGTGGATGAGATGTCCATTGGCTGAACGCAAGTCTTGATGGGTTGCTTTCGGTCCTCATCCATACCCCCACCTTTTCGCACCCGAGTCCCCCCCCTCCAACCCCCATGCAGGGGTGCGCATGCAGCCTTTGCCGCTGCCTTGGCAGCGGTGTCTCACCTGGGAGGCAGGGAAACTCTGCAATGTAGGGACCAACCTCGTAAGGAACAAGTTACTTACCTGTAACTGTTGTTCTCCAGCATGGGTCTGGCATGGATTCACATGCTCATGAATATTCCCCGTCGTCAGGCTGGAATCCTCGGTAAAGAAAAAACCAGTATCAGTTTCGTTTCTGATCTGTCTTTCGTAGTAGTAACCAATCACTGGTCTCTGCGTCATACTGACCACAGCCAATGACTGCCCTCTACCTAAGCACCGCCTCTGGCAGCCATCTTCAGATTTGGAAGCACGTGAAGTGGCAGTATGACCAAGTGAAGAGCCGCAGAGGGGTAGGCGGGCGGGTTTGCATGTGAATCCATGCCAGACCCATGCTGCAGAACAACAGTTACAGGTAAGTAACTTGTTCCTTCTCCAGCATGGGGTCTGGCATGGATTCACATGCTCATGAATAAAGAATACATAGCAGTACACACATGCACAACCACGGGAGGTGGCAAAGGCTCAACATTAAGCATTACATCAAACTCAACATTAAGCATCTTACCTCCTCACCAGGCTCACCTCAGGCGAACAGGTTGCGCAGCACTGCTTGGCCGACCCTGGACTCCTCCCTGGAATCCCAATCGACGCAGTAGAATTTCGTGAAGGTGTGCGTCGACCTCCACGTAGCAGCCCTGCATATGTCCAGCAGGGGCACACCAGAAAGGAACGCCGTGGTAGCTGCGATCGCTCTGGTGGAATGGGCTCTCGGACGGCCAGGCAGCGGTCGGTTTGCCAACCGATGACAGTACATGATACAGCCGGAGAGCCATCTGGAAATGGAAGCCTTCGAGAGAGCCTTCCCCTGATTGACAGGTCCAAAATTCACAAAGAGTTGTGACGTCTTCGGAAAACACTTCGTGCGGTCCACGTAGAACTTCAGCGCTCTAGCCACATCCAGCGAGTGCAAAGTCCTCTCAGCCGGCGACGAAGGCGACGGGAAGAACACAGGCAACACCAAGGGTTCGTTGAGATGGAAGTCCGACGGTACCTTAGGCATGAAGGAGGGGTGCGTCCTGAGCACTACCCTCGTGTCGTGAAAAGTGAAGTACGGGGCCTTGCAGGAAAGGGCCTGGATCTCTCCCACCCGTCGTGCGGAGGTGATGGCCACAAGAAACGCTGTTTTCCACGACAGAAACTTCAACGGGGCCGAGTGCAGAGGCTCGAACGGAGGTCCCATGAGCTTGGTCAGCACCACATTGAGCTCCCACGCCGGGGCCGGCGCCTTCACCGGCGGGAACTATCTGAACAGTCCCTTCATGAACTCTTTCACCAGACGATGAGACCACAAGGACGTCCGGCCCGTGGTTCTGGTGTATCGGGAGATCGCAGCAAGATGAATCTTGATGGACGTGTGCCAGTCCAGCTTTGGCCAGCGTCAGCAGGTACGGCAGTACTTGGGGAGCCGTAATCCGTAGAGGGTTAATCTTCTGTGCGAGGCACCAGACAGAGAATCTCTTCCATTTGTGTCCGTAGCATTTAAGAGTCGAGGACGCCCGGGCCTTCGCAAGAACCTCTCTGCAGTCGGCCGGTATGTCGTATCCTCCAAACTCTAGCGCTGCAGGAGCCAGGCCTGCAAGTTCAGTGATTTCGGGTCGTGGTGGAGGATGGCGCCTCCTTCTCTGGAGAGTAGATCTGCGTCCACCGGCAGCTTGATTGGCGGGGACGCTGACAAGTCCAGAAGGTCCGGGAACCATATCTGCCTCGGCCACGCAGGTGCGACGAGGATCATCCTGCACCGTGACCTCTTGAGCTGGTTGACGAGCCGGATTAGCAGTGGCAAAGGAGGGAACGCGTAGAGGAACAGGCCCTCCCAGGGGAACGAGAAGGCATCGCCCATGCTCCTCGCCTGGGGAAACCTGCTGGCGAACCTCAGGCACTTGGAGTTTGTCGCCGTCGCGAACAGGTCGATCTGGGGTGTGCCCCACCGTCGGAAGAGGCGATCCACTAGATCCTGCCGTAGCTCCCACTCGTGGCACGAGCGCAGCTCCCTGCTGAGTGCGTCGGCGATGGTGTTTTTTATCCCTGCCAGATGAAACGGCACCAGAAATATCCTTTGGGCGACGGCCCAATGCCACAGGTCCTGCGCCTCCTTGGACAGTGCTGGGGACCTGGTTCCGCCCTGTTTCCTGATGTAAAACATGGTGGTGGTGTTGTCGGTGAAGATCCTCACCACCTTGCCCTTGAGGGACGGAAGGAAGGACCTGAGGGCCCAAAACACTGCACGGAGCTCCAGGACGTTGATATGTAGGGATTTCTCCGTCGGGAGCCAAAGGCCTCTTGCGTGCAGATTTTCGGTGTGCGCTCCCCACCCTTCCAGGGAGGCATCCGTGGTCACTGTCTCCTGGTGGGCTGGGGTCTGGAAGTCCATGCCCGCCGTCAGATGCGCGCGGGTGCCCCACCACCGGATCGCTCGTCGGAAACTCTCGTCGAGTGTGATCCTTTCCTCGAAACTGCCCGTCGTTTGGATCCAGCGCGCGTCTAGGAACTCCTGCAACGGGCGCATCCGGAGCCTGCACATGGGAATGAGGTAGATGCAGGAAGACATCATTCCGAGGAGGGACTTGATGGACCTCACCTTGGCCGCGTCGGCCACCAACATCCGCTGCACCTTGCCCAGGATGGTCCTGGTCCTCTCCTCCGAAGGGGAGGCCAGAAGGGACACTGTGTTGAGCCTTGCTCCCAGAAACAGTGCGTTTTGCGCGGGTACCAGGTGGGACTTGGCGTAGTTCACGGAGAATCCCAGGTCCGTGAGAAGTTGGACGGTCCTTGCCGTGTGCTCCACGGCGAACTCACTCGTCTTGGCTCGGATGAGCCAGTCGTCCAGGTAGGGGTAGACGTGGATCCCCTTGGGGCGCAGCTGCGCCGCCACCGGTGCAAGGCACTTGGTGAATACCCTGGGTGCCGACCGTAGTCCGAAGGGGAGGGCTTTCAACTGGTAGTGACGCCCTTGGACCACAAACGTGAGGAATTTTCGGTGCCCCTTTAGGATGGGAATATGGAAGTAGGCATCCTCCAAATCCAACGACGATAGGAAGTCTCCTTCCTCCAGCTGACCCAGGACGTGCTGGAGGGTGACCATCCGGAACTTCTGCGCCTTGATGAACTTGTTCAGACGTCGCAGGTCTAGGATGGGGCGCCATCCTCCCGTCTTCTTCACGAGGAAGTATCTCGAGTAAACTCCGGAGCCCCGAAGCCTCTTTGGGACGAGTTTGATGGCGCCCTTCCTGAGCATCGCCTTTACCTCCAGGAGAAGCTGAGGGACGTGAAGCTCTTTCCTGGCCACGGGGGGGACGTGCGGGCACCTTCTTTAAAACTCGAGCGCGTGGCCCCGGGCTAAGGCGTCCAGCACCCAACGGTCGGTGGAGATGGACTCCCACACGCTGACGAAGCTCGCCAGCTGGCCTCCCACCGGGGTGCTTCGGTGGGGGCCCGACCCCACGGCCGGTTCAATCCTGTTTCGACGAGGCTTTGCCGCCTTGACCTCCTTGGCGACGACGGCGGGGTCCGCCAGACTTGCCTCGTCCTCTGTAGGCCTCCTGAGACGACGAGCGAGCCGCTTGACGGTAGGTGGAGAAACTGCCGCCGGAACCTTTGGAGGCGCCCTTGCCTCCGCTGCTGCGAAAGGGCGTCCGTCGTTGCTGCAGAACCCCAAGGGCCCGGGCCGTCTCAGTGTCCGCTTTAATGGCCTGAAGGGAATCGTCCACTGTTTTCCCAAACAGGTTGTTCCCATCGAACGGCATGTCCAGGACTCTGGTCTGTACGTCTTGACGGAAGTCCGTAGCCTTGAGCCATCCACGCAGCCTAAGGCGCACGCTGTTGCCCAACTGGCGAAACCCAGTGTCGGCGATGTCCGTCGCAATAGTGATGGCGTGGTCCGACGCCACCTCACCTTCCTGTAGGATCTCCAGGGCATCCGCCCTCTTGTCGTCCGGTAGGAAGTCCAGCAGGGGAGCCAGTTTGTACCATAGCTCCCTGTCGTAGCGGGCCACGATAGCCAAGGCGTTGGCCGCTTTAATCGTCGTCGCTGCAGACGAGATGACCCTGCGTCCCATAGCGTCCAATTTCTTTCCCTCGCCGTCCGGTGGGGAAGTCGATGTGGAGGCCGCAACCCCCCCCCCCCCCGCTTTCTTCCTGGCCGCCGCGGAGACGACGGAGTCCGGGGTAGGCTGCGCCCGGAGGCACAGGGGGGCCGCGTCCGGGACCCGGTACTACTTCTCGTACCGGTCTCTTCTAGCTGGCGTCGTGGAAGGGTTCTTGAGGAGGGCGAGGCCCTCATCCCAAATGTCGTCCAGTAGAGGCACCGCGAGGACCGTCTTCCTCTTGGCCTCGCGCCGTTGATAAAGGAATCCTTCCTTTTTCTTCTCCTCAGGGCAGAGTTGGAAAAGCTCGGATGCCCTGGCGATCATGGAGTGGAACGATCCAATCTCGTCGGGCGGAGAAGCCCTGGTGGGGGGTGACGACGGTAGATCCTCGTCGTATACCTCCTCGTCCGTACCCGTCGCTGCCGTGTCAGTCCCCGTATCATCCCCTCGGGTGGACGGGGAGGAGGGCTGGACGGGTCGCGACGGCTGAAAAGGAGGTGGAGGGTGAATCCTTCTTTTCTTGGGTGGGGGAACACCAGAAGGTCCCGGTTCAGGATCCCCCGACGGGAGAGGTTCCTCCGTCGGCAACGGTAGTCTCGTCCTTATCTCTGAGCATAAGGACTGTATAGCCAACAAAATGGCCGCCGAGTTGTCTTGCGGCGCTGGCAGAGGGGAATCCGACGGGCGATCAGGGGCCCCGTCGGCACCCTCGACGATGTCGTCGTCACCTGCGTCGGGATCCATCCCGACGGGCCGGTCTTCATCCACGCCAAGGCCGTGGCTTAAGACCTTGATCAGCTCTTTCTCCGAGGTTGAAGCCGAATCTTCCCCGCCGGGGATTTCACGGGGGTCCTATCGATGGGCACAAAAGAGGACTCCCTCCGAGGTGGCAGGGAGACTCTGAGCCCCGAGATCGCCACCACTGGTGCAGCCTCCACAGGCTGAGCCAGGGCCGCCGCGACAGTATCGATAGAGGGCTTGGCCGGATGGATTAAGGCCTTCACCACCTTAGGTGCGCTCACCGCCTTATCCTTGAGGGGGGGGGACACTGCCTCGCTCCCCCTCCGTGGGGCCTTCGAGCTCGACCGGGGCCTCTCCAGGAGCTTAGCCGGGTGCTCGCCCTTCCTCTTACCCGACCCAGAGCGTTGGCTCGTGGCTGACGGTGCCGGGGAGGGTGCGCCTTGCCTGGCGCCCGTAGAGCCCGACCGTTCGGCGCTCCCGGTGCCAGCGGACTCGCGGTGCTTGGCCTTGTGTTGGACCCCCGTCCCCGGGGCGTCCTCAAAGGTCTTAGAAGACCGCTCGGATTCCTTCCTCTTCTTCTCGCCGGACGGGCTCTTCCCTTCCAGCCAGTTGGCGAGGCGTTGATGGCGGTCCTTCATGGTCCGCTCCGACATATTGCCGCAAAATGCACAGTCCTTCTCCACGTGCGTCTTGTCCTCATGTAAGCAGTAGAGACAAAAGGAGTGTTCGTCCTCCTTAAAGACGTTCTGCAGCTGGCATCCAGGGCAGACCCTGAACAGCTTTCCGGGCGTCGAGCTTCCCTTCTCCAGGGCCATGTCCGGGCCTGAGAAGCTTCTGGAGTCCTCCAAAAACGTAGCTCGACGAAATCTTCACCCTTGAGGGGCGCAGACGAATCCGACACGGGTCCCCGTTGATCGGATGGAGAGTCGGTGGAGCTTGAGGCTCTTTTGACCGAAAAAAACAAAGTTTTTGAGAAAAAACGTGAAAAAATAGCACTAACGCTCGAGAGCAATAGAACGAGGATCTCAACACATGAACGTGCGGTAAAAATCTGAAGATGGCTGCCAGAGGCGGTGCTTAGGTAGAGGGCAGTCATTGGCTGTGGTCAGTATGACACAGAGACCAGTGATTGGTTATTACTACGAAAGACAGATCAGAAACGAAACTGATACTGGTTTTTTCTTTACCGAGGATTTCCAGCCTGACGGGGAATATTCATGAGCATGTGAATCCATGCCAGACCCCATGCTGGAGAAGCAGAATTTGTTCCAACGTCAGCAGTACAGATATTTTGTTGCTGTCCTAACGGAAAGCAAAACCTCCATCACATCTTCCAGAAGATACCAATCTTTGCATCTTATCCGCTCAGAAACCAGGCATGAAGGTTCAGAGTCCTGAATTCTGGATGAAGGAGGAGACACCGCCCCCACCCCCCCATCTTGCAAGAGCAAATCATATATGGGGAAGTCAAATTGGGGGCAGATGGCCATCTCTAGAGGTTCTGGGTACCACCGAATCCAGAGCAATGACAATCATGGATTTCACAAACTTCCTCAAACTCCTGATGACATGAGGAATGACAGGGACTGGTTGAAAAGTGTACAAAAGTGGAAATTCAGTACATTACAAAAGTGTCCCTTAGAGCACCTCTCATGATATTCTCTCAAGCAGAATAGGTCGCCCGTCCTGTGACATTGGATGTGCACAGATCCACCTGAGGCATTCCCCAAAGGGCGAAGATCTCTGAAAGAACTTCCTGAGCTAACTCACTCGTGCGAGAGAGTTCGCTGCCTGCTCATAGCATCTGCGCCTAAGTTTTCTTCTCCGGCTAGGTGAACTGCCAGCAGAGAGATTCCTTCTCATAGTACCCAAAACCAGAGCTGCATTTCATCTCAGCAGAGGTGTGGTGACTCATACACCCCCCTCTTTTGTTGAGGTAATACATGGCCACTGTGTTCTGTGTGGGATAAGCCTGTCCTGATAATGACAGAGAAAGCAGAAAAGCCATCAGCGTTAGTCGGATTCCTCTCAGCGCTAAAAGGTTGAAGTTTGGACTCCGATGGAGACAAACAATCCCTCATTGAAAGGCCGTTCTTGTGGGCTCCCCACCCTGTCAAAACGGTCATCTCTGGCCATGGTTGCCAAAAAAGGTGGTTCTTTCATCACGTTCCCCCGACAGGCCCACAGTTAGGTATGCAGCACAGTTTAATAGGTGTGCAGTTTAATGTTTTAACATTCTTATGTGGACATAGATGTACAAAGCTCGTAAATAGTTCTAATAGTGATAAGGGATGCATGAACATTCAAGTATGGAATGATAATCATCCTGGCTCAAGAGGAAGCATGTTAGCCATTGAATTCATAACGGTTTGCTCTTCTGATGAGGTTGCTGTATGGAGATTAATTATAGCTGTTGTAATCCAGACTCGTGTCCACACGCGTGTCAAAAGAAGCTGAAAAGCGATACTCCGTTGTGGACAAGGAATTGTTTGGGGATGAAAGTTTGTTGTGGTGACGGACCATAAGCCATCAGTGAGCATATTTAGCAGGAAGGGGTTGGCTGGAATTTCAAAGAGGATTGTCAGGTGGATTTCCTCTATGCAGGGTCTGGACATGGAGGTGAGGCATGTGAAAGGAGAGCTAAATGTTATAGCTGATGCTTTGTCTCGCAATCCTGTAGGAGGATAGTGTTGTGATATGGGAGGAGGGTGAGGTATTTGCCAACTGCAAAGTTGCCAAGGAAGGTGACTGGAGAGGGCAGTGTGAAACAGATTTGCCATATATGATTGTGATGAAATTTGTCTAGGAAGGGTGACCAAACGATGAAATTGATCAAGAACGGGTACAGGAAGGTGAGGCAAGAATTGGGTGTGGAAAAGGGATTGCGGTCTCAAGGTGAGCGTATGGCTTCGACAGAGGGAATGGAAAATAGTGTTAGGGATTGTCCACGTTAGCAAGACGAAGGCACCCGTAGGTCTAGATTGCTGGTGGCCGGGTATGGACCAAGATATTGAAGTGTTTTTAAAGGAATGCAAGGACAGTGAGAAGGTGTTAAACACCAGAGTAGCAAAAGGTAATGGTGGAGGGGCACTACTGTTGTATGTATGTCTGTATATATCTTAGCCCATAGTGTATCTAATGACTTAAAATACACACTTCAGTTTCAAAAGGGTATAGTCCCCCCGGGCCTATGGAGACTCAACTTTTGTTCAAACTAGCCTGTTGTTGCCAACAGATAACCCAAATGCACTCCTAGCGGACCAACACCCCTTTAGGTTTGTCATTCATTTGACATAATACACTGCTCATTCAAATATTTTCAGAAACTTTCAATGCAGGGAGGAATGTGAGGTATGCAAGGACAGTGATAAGGTGTTAAACACCAGATTACTGCCCAGGAAGATTGTTGAGCCTCAGTTCAGTCTGGGCTGTGATGGCCATGGATATTTTGGGTCCCATGGCCATCACATTATCTGTCGGCGGTACACAAGGTGCATATCTAATGGTTTTGGTAGATTTGTTATCCAAGTGTCCTGTGGTGTGTATTTTGAGGGACGTTCGTACTTGTAAGATTATAAAGTTCTTGGAATCTATTCTGGAGAGAGGGATTCCCCAGAAAAAGTGTTGAATGGTCCTCAGTTTGTCGGGGAGAGGTGGGAGAATTTCTGGAGGGTAAAGGTAAAGGACATTCCACAACTGCATTGTACAACCCTAAGGGTAATGCCACTGTGAAAAGGTTTACCCAAATGTTGATGGATGCAATTAGGATTGCCATTGCATCTGGTGGAGATTGGGATTGTGCCGTGATTGAGCGGGTAATGCAGTATAGGATTGCTCCACATCAGGTGATGGGAGTTCCCCAGTTTAAAGCATTAAGGAAAAAGAGTGCCTAATTTGAGGCTGCATCCGGGTTGAAGAAATGTGCAGGTGTACGGGAAAAACACTTGTGTACGAGCGCAATATAAATAAAATCTCATTTCATTTCAAAAGTACAAGTGAGGGCACTGCAGCTCAAAATACTAGATGCTCAAAGGAGGGCGAAAGATACGATGAGAGGAATTGTGTGAAGGAATGTGTCTTGAAGGAGGGAATATTTTTTAAAGTTAAGGGTAGGAGAGTGGACAAAGTCTTACAAAATAGTTGGCTACGTTGCAGATAGGGAAGATTTTAGGGAACACTGTTGTTGGCGAATGGAGAAAAATGGAGTAAAGAGTGGCAGTTGCGAGGCATTATGATTTAAGTTTAATGCTCTGAAAAGGAAACAAAGTGTGTCATGTATGCAGTGCAGCACAGTTTCATTTCTTAACATTCTTGTGTACATAGATGTTTAGGGTATGAAATAGTTACGATAGTGATTAGGGCTGCATGGGCATTCCAGTATAGAATGAAAATCATCCTGGCTTAAGAGGAAGAATGTTAGCCTTTGAATTCTTAACTGTTTGCCCTTCTTGATGAGATTGGGGCTGCTGTATGGCAATAAATTCAAGCTGTTGTAATCCAGACTCACCAGCTCTGTACGCTCTGTACATCTTAATACCCTCCACAGGAGATCCTGTGCAACCTTATTCTGGACCTGAAGAACGTCAGTAATTCTGCCGGAGAACTGTGACCACTAGGATCTGAGAGCCCACTGAAGGACCTCAGTCTCAACAAGCTTCTGGCACCAGGAAAATGCAGGATGCCCTGAGGCCGAGCAAACTTAGAAAGTCGAAGCCCGGAGGATATTGGGCACTCTGAAACATTTGGACCATTTGCGAAAATGTTGAGCCCTCAACTTGGGATCGAGGCTTTCTCAGAGGACCAATGCAGGATCACTCAAACATGCTTTCGAGATGGGACTTCTTGAAATTCAGGAGGATCCCAGTCTATGAAGGAAGTGGCAAGTATGACTGAGCTGACAGTCTGTCCGAAAGAACACGCTCTGATCAGCCAATCGTCCAGGTAGGGGTAGATGTGAATCCCTTCCTTTGGTGAAAACCCTTGTGGCAGAGGTGAACCTGAATGGCAGAACCTAAAACTGATGATAACACCCAATGGCGAACATCAGGTACGTACTGTGTTTGGGATGGATTGGCACATGAAAGTAAGCATTCTGAAGGTTCAGTGACCTCCACCATTTATTTATTTTGATATTTATAGAGGGCACCGACGCCTGGGGCATATGGGCGATGATCCACCAATCCGAAGGGCCTTAAGGATATGCGAAAGTGCAACCATCTTGAACTTGTCCTTCCTGAGTAACTTTTTCAAGCATCTCAAGTCCAAGATGGGTCGCAGTCCTCCATTCTTCTTGGGGATTTAAAAAAATAAGGATAGTACCAACTTCGATTCCTCTCCGCTACAGGTACAGGATCTATTGCACCTTTCTCCAACAGGGTGAAGATCTCCTGTAGGTAGAGCAGCACCAGATCTTTAAGGCTTTTCCTCTAAGAAGACAATCTGGGGGTCGTCTTAAAAAAAAAAAAAAAGGAGGCAGTAGCGATGAGTCACTTATGTCCTGCCAACTGTCCAAATGTTGAGTCAGCCTGTATGCCACCAGTCATGTGACCCAATGGCTGGGTTTTGAGGTTGTTGCTACTGCAGGTGGCAAAGAAGCCACGGCTGAGGAGTTTATTTCTCGTCCTCCCACTGGGAGCCCTTCTCTAACCTCTCTGTGCAAATTGCCCTCTTCCTCTTGCAATGGAGTAGAATAAGAAGGGTGACCGCTCCAACTGTGGGAAGACCATTCTGTCTGTTGAGGCCGATATATCGCAGCTCCCAGCAACTTAGCTGCCGCTTTGGAAGCCTGTATAATTTCCAGACTCATCAGCCCTACAGCCAAAAGGTTGGGTGCCATAAAAAAGCATGTCCAAGAGTCTTCCTTGAACATCCGGTGCAAAAGCGGACTTCCTCAGCCAAGCAAATCTTCTGGCAACGCTACTTGCCAACATTGTTGAGATTAGTCTAGTCGGGATTGGAGCGACTGGCACATAGCATCTTTGCCATCCTGTACCAGGTTTAGAACCCCTTCACTCTCCTCCCCTTTGGGGATATGCTCCACAACGTAGGCCATTATGTCCCACAAGGTGTGTGCGTACTTCGCTAGAGCACAAGTTGCATTTATGGCCACAAGTGCCATACTGCCTGCAGAATACACCTCTTCCCTAAGGCATCAAACCTTTCATCGCTCCTGTCTGGAGAGGGGGCGGTGGGGGAATAGTCGGGTAGGCTGCAGCCTTCGATGTGGCTTCATCGACTACTAAGCTTTCAGGAGTAGGGTGTTTAGGTAGAAAACTTGGATCTATTGAGGAAGACCTGGATTTTTTGGGCCAGATCCGTGTTGACTGCTGGAGTGGTTTCTGATTCTAACCAGTTCTCCAACACCCTGGTTCTCAATACCGTATGACAGGGCAACACAGCCTTCCTTGGGGGCCATTTATCCTAGGTGTTCTGACTTTGCCCATCACAGATCTATATGAAGCGTCTGCATGACCACCAGTCTGGAGTGGCAAAATCAGTTTCTGGCGAGTTGTCCACGCCACTAGCATCCCTCAGAGTCTAGCATTCTGGACTCCTGAGATCAGCTCATCGGGCACATTACGAATACCAAACCCCAAAACAAAAAGACACATCCGTCTTCCTCAAAAAACAACCCCAAGTCTCCAAAATAGTCAGCCTTAGTTAAGGGCTTAAGACTCCATGCTTCGAGGGTGCTGACGGTATTGAGGGTGCTGATCGTTTCAATGGCTTCGAATGCAACACTGGCTTAAATGGACCGACGGCAACACTGACTTAAATGAACCAAGTGCCTGCTCCTTTTGCGCCTTAAAACACTTGTGTATAGGTGCTCTATAAATGCCATATCATATCCTTTACAGGAGTCAAAGGGGATGACTTTGGCTAATACTCTTTCTACGAATGTCGAGGAGCCTTACTGCCCGGGCTCTTTGGCGCGTGAGTAGTGGTGTCAATCTCTTTGAAGATGCGGTGGGGTCTGAAGCCTTCTTGGGCTCTTCCGAAGGGGCGATTGGAGCTGCTTTCTAGAACACATCCAGCAAATGGAGACACCTTCCAGTCAGCTGCAGGCGCCAACTTGCTATGAAAGTTATCCCATTTGTCAGGTGAGGAGTCCGACGAACGATACTGCAAACAATAGTTTTGTTTTTTTGTATTTTTGCGTGAAGGATGAATGGAGAGTCCTGGATTTCAGTGTTTAGAGTGCTTCTTCAAAAGGGAAAACATTCCCTGGATTTGTCCGACAACAAACTTTTTGGAAGGGGTAAATGGAGGGGATTTAGAAATGCGCCCATCTGCTGCGAGTTTCCCCTCAAGGCTTTCACCGTCATGGACTGACAGGAACCATGTCGTTGAAATCTATGCCACTCCCAAGCACCAAAGGCAGATATGGAAACTACATTTTAATGCCAAATCTGAGCACCGTTTAAAATCGGTCTTCGGTGTAGACATCACGAAAGACTTTCAAAAAACACAGTCGGAGAAAAAAAAACGCTCAGGGGATGAACCGTCCGGAGCATGTGAAAAAACGGAACCGAGGCAACAGGCGCCACACAAGCTACTTATACCAGCAATGACATCACCACAGTGTTGGGTGTCCTGACTCACGTTTGAACTATTATGCTACAACATTTGGTGCTGTGGGCTTAGAAAATCCAAGATGGCGGAAAAGCCCACATTTGCGCCAGAATCCAGAACCGCGCAGTTTTGCGCACACCAAAATGGTCGCCTGACCTGCCACCCACCAGTGCAAAGAAAGATGGTTCTGTTCAAAATCTTTTTTTTATTAATGTCAAAAATTGCTAAGATCATGGGCACGAAGCCACCAAAAAAAAATCCAACTCTGGTTGAGTGTTCTACTTTACTCTACTGCAGATCCACATCAATGCCATGTCGAGCAAGGATCATATACTATCAAGTAAAATTCTTTCTTTTTGAAATGTATTAACTCAAGACAGCTTCCAAAAATAGGTGCAGTACCGGCATTGGACACTAACCAGCGCTAGCGGTCTACACTCCGACAGGAGAACTGTATTTCTGTAGCTGACAAAGGAGCCTGAGCCAGCCTGGACTTCAAAGCCTTGCTGGTTAATGAAAAGTCTTAACACCTGCTGTTCCCAGAAGACAGTCTGATTCAATTAACAGTCCAAGAGGCTGGGAAGCCTTCACACCTCAGAACTCCACACAAGAAGGCAGGAAATCACAGGTTTCTGTTAACCAAATGCAGAGTGGCCCCCTGGTCTGCTGACCTCAGTCAACACAGACCCTTTCCATTGAATAGAATATGCTGATTTGAGCTGTGACTGTAAACAGTGCTCTGGGGGAAGGAGCGAGATTTAATCTCAGTCAAGCCAAGCTTCTGGGGGCGGACCCATACTCATGTGAATTCAATTAAGGGCAAATGTATGTTTGATTAAATTGCTTATAAAATCTTGTATTAAGCTCACATTTCTGTACAATTTGGGGTCCTTAATATGAAAAATGCCCTCACGATTTGAGACCAAACTCCACTTTGTCCGGTGTTCTCGACCGAACCCCGCTATTTATTAATATTGCAGACACGGGGTTTATGCTAGAGACATAGTAAATTACTGTAATATGCCCAGAAGGGGGATGTACCTCTGTGTAAATTTGGGTAAAAGTCCAATATTGGAAAACCAACCAAAAAGCGCAATATGTTGTCATTTCTTAACCCAAGCTCTTAGAAACATCAGAGTTGGAACAGAGAACTACCTTAAGTAATATATGATGCGTACATGTAATTTCAACAAACTGTATCTGGGAAATATGTGTTTTGGGTAAAATTGATTTTTCTAAGTGAAACCAAAGGGGAGGATCCTCTGACCCATAAAACATACCTCATCACGATGACACTCCATTCCTTCCCCCAATCAAGGGAGAGAGGAGGACTTGGCAAATGATAAGTTGTGAGGGGCAGGCTTAGTTATGCCCACGCACACACCCATTTTCAAAACACATAAAAAGAGACTGCTTTGGACAGGTAAGACACTCACTTTCCATTTTCTTGCGAAGCATTTTGCCAGATGACTTCAAATCCTGACAATATCCAGAGAGAGATCCAGAACTTAACTCCAGATAAATCCAGAACCAAGCCAGAACTTAAAGCAGAGAGGCCTAGTCCACAAGCTGAATCCTTTTCAGAGGTCTCAGAATCAAGCAACCTAACCCAACTATTCAACAGCCGGACGAGCTGTTGGATTCTTTGCCAAGAACTTTTTCCAGAACCGGTAGCAGACCCAGAAAGCAGTGCTATATCCAGAGAGACCAGACCCAGACCAGACCGCTGTGCAGAACCGCTAGAAGACCCAGACCAGACCGCTGTGAGCAGAACCAGTACCAGAAGCCGCCAGAAGTCCAGTCCAACCTGTTGACCAGATCCGTGACAATGCCCATTCCTTCCAAAATTAGGAGCGAGTATCCTGAAGCCTGTGCAGACCCAGCTCTTAGTTCAAAATAATCTGATTCAAAACATTTGAAGGTCTCCAGAACTGCATCATAGGAATCGTGTGTTCATTCTGTCATTTCAAAGCTGTAAAAGTGTCATTTTGTCATTCTGAAGTTTACTTTAATTTCGAGAAACTACCTCCACAAAAATCGTCCGTAGAGATTTATCTTTCATTTTAAAGCTAAGATTCTAGGCTTTCTAACAAGCCTAAAACCGACTTTCTATTCCTTATAGTTTTTCCGTAATCGCGCTCGACACACGCAACTAAATTGCCGCAAATTGTCATTTCGCTCAATTTCGTTTTCTGTCAAAATAGCTGCTTTTGCTTGCATTGCTGAAATTCGTTTTCAACCTGATAATCCCTCATTAATCATTGTTAGGTTGACCTGAACTAATTAAAAGTAGCTGTCACCTACCCTGAATCAATCATTTTTAGCATATTTTACCCTTCTTTGCATACCACATTTGAAAGTACTTTTGCCTGTGTTTAAAACCATCCCTGTTTCTCCAAGCTTGCTAGGGGGGGGGGGGGGTGGAGAACTGAAATTCGTATTGTATTCCTGAAAACTGTGTGCTTTACTTCCATCTCCTTATATTGCATAGGGGTGGGGGGGGGGGGGGTGAATTGCCACAAGGGGAAAAGTGAACATATCTCTTGTGAAACCCTATCAGTTTATTTTTGTACCTTGCATTTCCTTGAAATCATAAAAGTATTCTCAGCTACCTTATCCTCCCTATACTAACTCCTAAGTAATTAAATCAGTGTGCTAGTGTAACATCATCCATTGTTGATCACTGTCATATGCCTAAGTGTGCTATCAAATATTAATTTATTCATAAAAGTGTGATATATATGGGAGGAGGAGTTGGGGAGGCCCCTCAGGGATCAAGAATGGACTAGGGCCTTACGATACCCAAAAAAGGTATTCAGAAATGCGAGGTTCAGGCAGGCACAGCTATACGTCACGCATAGAGAGTAACTCACACCCAAGAGGATGAATAAAATCCATACAGGGGCTCAGAGCGGGTGCCCCTGTTTCTCGGCGGAAGAAGCGGACATGGTACACATGTTCTAGTCCTGCCCAGTGATACAGGAGTTCTGGGACGGGATCAGGCTCAAGATAGCAGGAAGTGGACTTCGAATCCAGGCGGAACACCTGGAAAAGTACCTGCTGGGCCTCTTCTCGAGAGGGGGTAGGCACGATTCACATTTGGCAAAGATGAAAGATTTGATAAGCATACTGGCCAAGAGACGGATAGCGATGACATGGAAGTCAAAGGAGGGCCCGCGTGTGGCGGCATGGTGGTCAGACCTTCAGAAGTGGGCGCAGGCAGAGACAGTGGTGTGGGCAAGAGCAGTGATAAGAGGGGAAGGGGAAACTGCGCACAAGCTGTCTGCATGGAACACACTAATGCAAGACCTTTTTTGGCCACTCGGAGGAGGGAAGCTCTGAAGACCCCTTGGAAACAGAGGACCCGTAGGTGAAATAAGGCCAGCACCAACCCCAAGAATGGAACATTGTGCATACCAGACCTGCTGCTTGACTCCACGGGGGGTCCAGACCGAACTGACATGGTCGCTGGGGGAAACTATGAAACCACAATGGAAAGACAAGTTACGCATGAAGTGTCAATAAGCCATTGACGTTAAAGTTGTTTGTATGTTATGTGTTTTTTGTTGTTCAAAACACCAATAAAGAAATTTAAAAAAAAAAGTGTGATATATATTGTTTACTTTCTCAATAAACTTTTTAAATTGCAAAACAAACCTACTTCTTGGCTCAGTGAGGTCAGGGGGATTCAAAGAGAGGGGCGTTATATAAGGGTTCATCCAGATTATAACTTGTCATAAAAATATATAAATAAGGGCTTCCCTTGGGCGTCCCAGACGAGGCACTGACTTAGTGGGATTGCTGAATTGAAGTCACTTAACAGCAGATACTATGAAAAAAGTTTCCGAAGCTGCAAGCAGACTTGCTCATATATCAAAGATGATTAATACATGGGAGGAAACAATCCATTTGAATTTGGGCTTTAGGGACTTCATCAACATGGTTAGGCTGCTGCACAATAATCTTAATGCAGTGCTTCAGACAAAGTGATGGCGTGTTAATGCTGGAGTGCAGGACGGGACAGAGGAGCCCACTGTCCCCTCTTGTGCACCCAGGTGATGTAACATATGACATCAATTATGAAGGGGGGGGGGGAGAGTGAACGGTAAGGAAATTTGAGGCATGGTGATGAGGTTACTGTTGCATTATGTAGATGACATTTGTATTTATGAGACCCCTGACCAGCATAGGAGGTAGTCCTGGAAATAGTCGAACGGTTCGGGGAGGTATTGGGCTTGCAAATTGATTGGGCCGAACCAGAGGAACCAGAGATGGATGTTAGATGGCACAGTACTCCTGAATTGGAACCACTCAATATATCCCAAACCCTGTAAAATAATTAATGAATATCTTCCAGACACAGTATACAAAGCAATTGATTTTGGTGCTCCATGAGACAGGGATTATAATAAAAGATGAACAGTGTTTGCAGACTAGATGACCATTGTGAAAGTGGTCACATCCTAAATTGTTAGATGGCTTTTTGCCAGTGTACTGTTTAACCAGGCCCTATGAATTCTGTAAAAGATGCAAGGCAGCAGTCACTGACCCGATTTGGGTAGAGAAGATAGCCTGAATATGGACCATACCACACCATACTTCTATGGTGGACTGCAAGTGCAGCTTTATACCTCTACCTAGTTGCACATTTGCAGCATGCAGCCGGTGAGCAGGATGTAGTGGATGAAGCGGGAATAATATGTGAAAGCTCAGATGGCACTAGACAGCCCTGCTAATATATTGGCCTTCTGGATAAATGCAGGCTATATTAGAACTGACCAGCGGCTTTCACTCAGAGGATCTGGATGCAGGCACTGAGATAACTGGAGTAGCACCACACTTCAATATGCACAAGTTAAAGCATCCAAGGTTAAGAGTGGAAAGGGCAATGTGGTGCGCGCCCCCCACCAATGAAATTCAACTTCTGGCTTAACTACTGCCAGTTGGAATGGTCAGACAGGTGTCTTCAGTGTATGCTACCCTGGCAAATGCAAAATCCAGGGGAGCTTTGAACGTTAATAAATGAATGGGAACTGAATTTGGCCACAGTGATAAAAGATTAAGCGTTGTAGCTACAGTTCTCATACTGAAGTGCCTCTTAATATTTGCTTCCAGATCTACTATAAGATACTAATGCTGCCATAGGTCACTGTAAAACAACGTCCATGGCTATAACCCAAACATAAGTGCTCAAAATGTCCCATAACAGGGCTACATTTTTTCAGCTTCTATGGGCGTGCCGGTATACCCCTTTACTTCACTTTTTCAGACATTTACTTCCTCATGCATTTAAGTATTACCCTTACTTTGTCTGCATTCTCATATTGTCAAGCGATTGATTATGGTAAGGTTAGCTGTACTGTTAAGGAGGGATAGAAGGAAGAATAAAGGTTAGAAAAAAAAAGGTTACAGGCAGTCTCCCTTTGTAAGGACGAAGTGAACGTTAGAAGAAGTGAAAGAGGTCATGGTACGCAGAGGTAAATGTGACAAAGTGAATGTATGGCCAAGAGAATGCAGAAGTAAAGACATGCATCTAGGAGCGCCCACTAGAGCAGTGGTTCAGAAGAGTGATTGGGAGTTTATTTCTAGGGACCGACTCCTAACCACCAAGGCAGTTTGAAAGGCACAATTTTAGAAACTTTTCTAGCACTTGCTTTAGGGAAAAGATGCAGAGGATGTGAAGTGGACATACCTTTCATACAAACACATGCAAGGATTGCTAGAGGTCCATCGCCCACCCTAAAACTATAACCCATAGGCATTTGGACACTACAATAAATGGGAGATACTGGAAGTTTAACACATATGCTATGTGAATTAATGTATGCAATGGGGTAATTCTATTTAGATGAGGAAAAGAAAAGTTGATGACTTAGAGTACTTTAATGCAGATGTTACCTTGATTATATTCCATCTATATAAACAACGATTATGTGGTTATGATATGGCTGTAGTGAAAACTAAAATGTTTAAAACTATAATTTGTTTAAACAAGAAAGTGTTAATAGCTGGTGTGTGAAGTCGAGGGGTGGTGGGGCGGGGGGACAGCAGATGGGATTTAGTGGCCACAGTGAAAGGTTTTGTTTCTCAAAGCATTTTATTGTTTTGAAAAACAAAGTCGCAATAAGGAAAAACCCAACTGATTGTTTTTGTAATCACTCATCACAAATCTTTAGATGCTATTTTGTACAACACATTGTAGGGTTTTGTGCACAATTGTGTGACTAACACTGCATCAAATGTGGAGTAAACGTAGCCCTGGCTAAAAGCTTACTGCTTGAAATTTCACATACAAGGTGGTGTTAAAAAGTCTTCCTTTTGGCACAATAGAAAATAGAAATATGGCGGCTTTCTGGGTAGAGAGGACTTTTCAATGGTGCACACCTTTAGGACTGAAGAAAAATGAAAGTGCATGACCATTATTCTAAAATACATTCAGAATAGGTGTTTAAAATTAAACACATTGAACATCAAGTGCTTAAAAAATTCATCAGGAGGCCAGAGTTTAAGATTATAAATAGAGGAAGTTTGCCTTTTGGGAAAAGTACCAATTAATCTGCAGATGCAACACAGTGGGATCAAACAGTCACTTCCTGATTTAAACAAACTGCAGTGGCATTGGCTTATGAGGTTTGCCAGTGCTACAAAGGCACACATGATCCTCGACGAAGTGCTAAACCTCACAACATCTTTTGAGCTATGGCAAGGGTTCAATCAACACCACACTCCCCCTCCAAACCTCCCAACAACTTGTGTTAAACAGATGGCTAGCACGTTCTTTTTAATCTTACCTCATTGTCGGATTCCACTAGAACTTGGTCATATTCACTAAGCGCTACTAAAAACATAATGGACGTCACATTTTCAAAGCAGTGGATCCATTTCCTTCGTTCCGACCTCTGCCCCCCTACATCGACCATTCTAAAAGGGGATAAAAGCATAGTGTCTTAACAATAACAATGTTTGGACGTCTGGCCGTGCACATGAGCTATGTTTTTTTTTTAATTCATAAACACTGAAGAGCTGATTTTGTTCAGGATCTTGGAACAATTTGCAACCAAGGCTACACACTTTAAAATACAAAGCTTATCTGGCTTTTAGTTCCAATTCAAGAATTTTAAATGGTATATCGGTACCGTTTAAAAACACATTTTCAGATCGTCCACAAAAAAAAGTAAAAGAAATCAAAGCAGCAGCACGGCGTTACAAGGAAGTTACCCTGTTCGAGTGATATAAAAGCATTGTTTATTACCCGTTTAATACAGCAACAACCTGCCCCCATATCAAACCGTTCCCATGCCAGAAAAACAATTTTCAGGCAGCAGTGAAGAATGCACATCAGTGCACAAACCGGTCACTTCGTTGAAGTACAAGTTGGATGAGTGGGTGGTTTATGAACTTCTAAGGACACCCCTGACTCAGAACTGGGATTACAAGCAAGTAAAGTTTCCCTCAGCACAGGATCGTCATTAATATTCACGAATGCTGCATACCCCAACACCAGCAGAGAGGGTAGAGAGAAAAAAAGCAAAGAAAAATTAACAAACCGATTACTTTCCCCACTTCAGCATCTGTTCTGGGGTCGGAACAGACCGTAACATTGGACAAAAGTATGGGCGGATTTCCAAGCAACCAATTTCGGAGTTTCAGAAATGGGGATATTTTTACGCTTTAGCAACCTTCACTCAGTG
This sequence comes from Ambystoma mexicanum, assembly GCF_040938575.1. Taxonomy (NCBI): domain Eukaryota; kingdom Metazoa; phylum Chordata; class Amphibia; order Caudata; family Ambystomatidae; genus Ambystoma; species Ambystoma mexicanum. The sequence continues at coordinate 340,068,951 of NC_090921.1, read as the reverse complement.
TTAAGCGTAGCAAAGAGGTTTGTTTACTTCTGGGAATATGAAAGGTTTGCTACGTTATCAATTATTGTGAAGAAAAAATCATTAGCAGGTGTAATGTTACTAGGCAGGCTGCTTTCCAAGGACTGTTGAAGGTCAGATGTGTACAAAGGATCAGACGGGAGGCAAAGGCTTCTCTCCCAGGGATAGACGTTTTTGGAATCCTTCTAAACAAGATACTTACCTTTGATAACGTTCAGATGGATACATTAAAACTCAAACAGATTAATTATCTTCTGATCTTCAACAGGCCTAGAATGGTCCTAAAACGTTTTTCACCAGCACCAGAAAACATTGCTTAGCAATATGCTACCTCTTTCACAGCAACACTGGTACCGGAATGGAAATTCATATGTATGGAAGCACCCTAGAATCATTACCTCTGTTCCATCCCCAGTCAGATGCAGATGAACAGTAGCAGTCACAAAAACAGACATTTTGGAGGTGTATGTGAAGACAAACTGGTCCACTTATGTAGACAATACAAAAATAAGCTACCTCCCACTACAGTGCGTGTCTAGTGATCTCCAACTAAAACAATGGAATGCAAAAGACGACACTGGTACATCATGAAAATGTATGCATTTCAACATTTTTTATTTTTTTGGATTTAATTGTTTTACAATTTTTACCAAATCTTTCTGTTGGCGAGTGTTTTTCGGACGTTTCCATTGTGAGTCCATGATTTGGTGAAATTAAAATTCTCCCCTTAGTGTTTATTTCTTTAAAATCCTTGTTTTTTGTTTTACTCTTGGCTTAGTTTTTCTTCCAGTTTTAGACCTTCGAAGAATTTGGCTGTTGCTACTGTCAATGTTGTGGATTCTCCGCTCATTAGCATATTCCACCAAGCTTCGTCACTGGTGGTAAGATGTTTCATTTTGTGTGATCGTAAGTAGGTCGTTCTGAGACGGTTTGTACCCGGACAGTGAAGAAGTAAGTGTCGCACTGTTTCGATTTCTAGGGTGTCACAGTACCGACAGTTTATCTTGAACCTGTTTTCTGAGGTATACATTTTTCGTATTTAGAATGTTCAGACGTGCTCTCAGGAAGATTATACGCAGAGGTTTGTCCGGGAATTGTTTTAAGTAATTCCTTGTCTCGTCTATCCTTTGTATGTTGATTGTATGATGACTCTGATGTGTGCTTCTCTGCTTTTTCCAAGGTCTCGATCCAATCATGGATTTTTTTAATTTTTTCTTGATTTTCTCTGGGGTGCGTTCTATCTCCCATTCCGAACATCCAATTTTTTCTGACTGATTTAGTAGGTTTTTGTACCATTTTGTCATCATGTTTTTTTGGTTCGTCATTTCTTGGTACCTGATGTCCAGAATAGTAGGCCGTGGAGTTTAGAATTTTTCCCAGGAACAAGAGACCGTTTGACTACTACTGATTCCAGTGATTGAAGACGTAGTTCTCTTCGGATTACTGCTGTTGGGGTTGAATTGGGTAGTCGTAAATTGGCCTAGATGATTTTTCCAAGATCATAATTTTAGTTTTTGCCGTGTTCAGATCTAAATCGTTCTTCTTCAAATAGCTTACAAGACTGTCTAGTTGACGCTGCAGTCCGATTGGTGTTTGATCCAGCAGAAGGATATCGTCCGCATAGAGCAGTCTTGTCACTTTCGACTCTCCTATTTTTGGAGGAAAGGAGCGTGTGTCAATTTCTGCATCCACTATGTCAGCCATGTACGCCATAGAGGGCCTGAGCTAGAGGGCATCCTTGTTTGACTCCTCTTGCTGTTTGTATACTTTCTGATAGTAGCCCAGCTTCGTTCAGGCGAACTCTGATTGAGGTGTTACTATACAGCGCTTTGATAGGGTTGAGGAGTGAAGTTGGGCACCTTTGTTTTTCCAGTTTGCTCCATAGTTTTCTCCTGTTTACACGGTCGAAGGCTTGTACCAGGTCGATCGAAGCTTTGAAAATTGTTGGGTAGCCCTCGAAGACTCTGGCCTTCAGAATACTGATCATCATAATGTTGACCGTGGTGCCTAGATTTTTTTCAAAGCCTGTTTGCAGTGGATCTGCTGTCTTTGCTATTTTCTGCCAGTCTTGGAGTTTCTCTAGCACCAGGGATCCGAAGTTTGCCCAGCACGTCCAGTAGGGCGATAGGTCTGTAATTTCCTGGGTCATCCTTCAGCCCCTTTTTGTAAATTGGAACAATGTTAGCTGTTTGCCATGTAGCCGGGATAGATTGTGTTGTCTTACATCTTTTAAAGATTTCAGCTATTAACGGGGCCCAAGTTTCCACCTCTTGTTTGAGGTGTAAGTTTGTGATCCCATCCGGACCTGGTGCACGGGAGTCATTTAATTTACCGATTTTCTTTCGAATCTCTTCCTCCGTACATGCCATCCATTTACTTTTTGCGGGTTTTGGTGATTTTTTCCGATGTCTCTGGTTCTTCAAATAAGTCTGTGAAGTGTTTTAGACATCTGTCTTCAGGGACATTGTTAGTACTTGTTTTTGCTGGACCTGATAGAGTCCAAAAGTCGTTAGAGTTCCTTTTGCAGACTGCTCTAAGCATGGTCTCTGCGTCTTCTTCGGATTGTTTGAAGCCACGATTTGTGCTTTTTTTGTTTGTTTGCAGAGTCTAAGTTTAACTGTGTGGGGTATTTTTTGGCTTTCCTTAATGATTTTCGTAACTCAGATTTCTTTGAGCGAATTTCCTCGTATTTGTGACAATGGTTTTTTTCTGTTTTCCTTACATGCCTGGGATGTAGGTAAGGGGTGAGCAGCGGGCAGTAGTCCAGGTTTTTCAATGTGTTGTTGTTGTTACCTCCTATCTCTTTTTGTTTGTAGGTCTCTGTGATCGAGGCAATGCCATCTTTTGTGATTTGTAGTCGGTTTCCTTGGGCGTTTATAGCCATCTTGGTTGACATGTTGAGTTGCGGGGGTTTGTTGGCATGCCATGTCGCTTTGAGTAAGTTGTGGTCACTCCGGGTGGATACTATTATCTCAAAGCTTTTGATTTGTTGATATAAATCCCTGGATACAAAGATGTAGTCGATGGTGCTTGCATTTCCTTCCCCCCTTCCAGGTTGGAATTCTAGGTCTGGTTGTTTCCAGGGAATTTAGATTATACAAATCGCGGGTTTCCATCAGCTCCGCCCATGCAAGGCCTCTTGCTGTTGATTTTGAGCAGGGGTTTGTTTCATTTCCTAGCGTTTTTCCATCGTCTACCATTGGGCAAGTCGAGTTCAAATCTCCACATATTAGAATGTGGTCCACGTCGAATGTTGTTGTAGCCAAAGTTAATATTTTTTCTATCTCGTTTAAGAAAGCGGACGTATGGATTATGGCCAGGTTCCAATAGATGTGCAGCAACAGGATAAGATCTTTGTTCTTTTTTCTTGTTGCGTTTTCTTCTTTTGCCCATTCTAGGACAGTCGCTTGGATTAGTGGGAGGGTCCCTTTTTTAGGATGCACCAGGTATACTAATCGTGTAGGACTAGAATCCATTTTCTCTCCATTCTACACTCAAATATATGCCACTTCGAGAACATAGTCATGCACTGTAGACAATTATACCATTTATAAAAATGGAATACTCCCTTGCCCTTACTCCAACAACTTTCTGTTGGAAACATTCCATACATAGTGATTTTAGCACAATATATTTAAGACCAAACATATGTAAATATATAAAAATACTACATGTTAATACTGGTTCTCAAAATAAAAAGTGCATATAAGTATTCTTTCGTATTTGGTCGATGGTATTCTCAACACTCCTCTTTGATGGGAACCCTCTCTCGACATATTTCAGTCCTAAAACTGAGTGTTGCGACTTACTGACTGGAGAAGTGAGGATTTGTAGTTCCTATGGAACAAGTTACTTACCTGTAACTGCTGTTCTCCAGCATGGGTCTGGCATGGATTCACATGCTCATGAATATTCCCCGTCGTCAGGCTGGGAATCCTCGCTAAAGAAAAAAAATCAGTATCAGTTTCGTTTCTGATCTGTCTTAGTAGTAACCAATCACTGGTCTCTGGGTCATACTGCCCCCAGCCAATGACTGCCCCCTCCCCTGGCAGCCATCCTCAGATTTGGTAGCACGTAAAGTGGCAGTAGGACCAAGTGAAGAGCCGCAGAGGGGAAGGAGGGAGGGTTCGCATGTGAATCCATGCCAGACGCATGCTGGAGAACAACAGTTACAGGTAAGTAACTTGTTCCTTCTCCAGCATGGTGTCTGGCATGGATTCACATGCTCATGAATATAATACATAGCAGTACACACATGCACAACTACGGGAGGTGGCAAGGCTAAACATTAAGCATCTCTTACCTCCTCACCAGGCCCACCTTCAGGCGAACAGGTTGCGCAGCACTGCTTGGCCGACCCTGGGCTCCTCCCTGGAATCCCAGTCGACGCAGAATCTCGTGAAGGTGTGCTTTGCCCTCCACGTAGCAGCCCTGCAGATGTCCAGCAGGAGTACACCAGACAAGAACACTGGGGTAGCAGCGATCGCTCTGGTCGAATGGGCTCTCGGACGGCCGGGCAACAGTCGGTTTGCCAACCGGTGACAGTGCATGATGCAGCCAGAGAGCCATCTGGAAATGGAAGCCTTCCAGGGGGCCTTCCCTTGGTTCACAGGTCCAAAGTTCAAACATTCTTGATGTCTTCCGAAAACTGTGTGGTCCACGTAGAACTTCAGCGCTCTAGCTACTACCAGCGAGTGCAAAGTCCTCTTGGCCGGCGACGAAGGCAACGGGAAGAAAACTGGTAACACCAAGGGCTCATTGAGATGGCAGTCCGACGGCACCTTGGGCATGAAGGAGGGGTGCGTCCTCAGCACCATCCTCGTCTCATGAAAAGTCAAGTCTGGAGGCTTGCAGGATAGGGCCTGGATCGCTCCCACTAGTCGTGCGGCGGTGATAGCCACAAGAAATGCTGTTTTCCACGACAGGAACTTCAATGGTGCCGAATGCAGAGGCTCGAAAGGCGCCCCCATGAGGCTGGTCAGCACCACGCTGAGCTCCCATGCCGGGGCCGGAGCCTTCACCGGCAGGAATGAACGGAACAGTCCCTTCAGAAACTCCTTCACCAGGCGATGCCACCACAGATGATCGTCCCGTAGTTCTGGTTCTGGTATAGCGGGAGATCGCCGCTAGATGTATTTTGATGGAGGCATGAGCCAGCCCCGCCCAGCGACAGCAGGTACGGCAGCACTTGAGGGGCCGTAATTCGCAGAGGGTTAATGTTCTGTGCACGGCACCAGACAGAGAACCTCTTCCATTTGTGTCCATAGCACGAGAGTTGAGGACACCCTGGCCTTTGCAAGCACCTCCTTGCAGTCCGCCGGGATATCTTACCCTCCAAACTTGAGTGCCGCAGGAACCAGGCCTGCAAGTTCAGAGACCCCGGGTCGTGATTGAGGATGGCGCCTCCTTAACTGGAGAGAAGATCCACGTCCGTCAATAGTTTGACTGGGGGGACGCTGACAAGTCCAGAAGGTCCGGGAACCAGATCTGTCTCAGCCACGCCGGTGCGACGAGGATCATCCTGCACCAGGACCTCTCGAGTTGGTTGATGAGTCGCAGTAGCGACAGCAACAGCAACAGGGGGGATTGGGGGGGACGCATACAGGAACAGGCCGTCCCAGGGGAACGAGAAGGCATCGCCCGTGCTCCTCGGCTGAGGAAACCTGCTGGCGAACCTCTGGCACTTTGAGTTTGCAGCTGTCGCGAACAGGTCGATCTGGGGTTTGCCCCATCGTTGGAAAAGTCGATCCACTTGGTCCTGATGCAGTTCCCACTTGTGGCACGAGCGCAGCTCCCTGCTGAGTGAGGGCAATGGTGTTCTTTATCCCTGCTAGATGGAAGGGCACCAGAAACATCCCCTGGGCAACAGCCCAATGCCACAGATCCTGGGCCTCCTTGGATAGGGCCAGGGACCTGGTTCCTCCCTGCTTCTGGATGTACAACATCGTGGTGGTGTTGTCGGTGAAGATCCTCACCACCTTGCCTTCGAGGGACGGGAGAAACGACCCGAGAGCCCAGAACACTGCTCGGAGGTCCAGGATGTTGATGTGGAGTGACCTCTCCTCCGGGAGCCAAAGGCCTCTCGTGTGAAGATCTCCGGTGTGCGCTCCCCATCCCTCCAGGGAGGCATCTGTCGTAACCGTCTCCTGGTGTGCTGGGGTCTGAAAGTCTGTGCCCGCCGCGAGATGCGCGCGGGTGCCCCACCACCGAATTGCTTGGCAGAAGACCTCGTTGAGCGGGATCTTGTCTTTGAAACTGCACGCCGCTTGCATCCAACGGGCGTTGAGGAACTCCTGTAGAGGACGCATCCGGAGCCTGCATAGGCGCACCAGGTAGATGCAAGAGGACATCATGCCCAGAAGGGACTTGATGGACCTCACCCTGCCCACGTCCGTGGCCAGCAGGCGCTGCACCTTGCCCAGGATCGCCTTTGTCCTTTCCTCCGACGGAGAGGCCAATCGTGCCTCTGTATAGAGCTTGGCTCCCAGAAACAGTGCGACCTGGATAGAACCCGGTGGGATTTGGGGAAGTTGATGGAGAATCCCACATCCGTGAGCAGTTGGACGGTCATCGCTGTGTGCTCGACGGCGAGTTCCCTTGTCCTTGCTCGGATGAGCCAATCGTCCAGGTAGGGGTAACCGTGGATCCCCTGCAGGCGCAACCGCGCCGCCACTGGTGCTAGGCACTTGGTAAATACCCTGGGCGCGGACTTCAATCCGAATGGTAGGGCTTTGAATTGCGAGTGCGGTCCTTGGACTACGAATCTGAGGAACTTTCGGTGTCCTTTTAGAATGGGGATGTGGAAGTAAGCATCCTCAAGTCCAGCGACGATAGGAAGTCGCCTTCCTCCAGCTGTCCCAGCACATGCTGGATGGTGACCATCCGGAACTTCTGGGCCTCGATGTATTTGTTTAACTGACACAGGTCCAGGATGGGGCGCCAACCGCCGGTCTTCTTTCTGATGAGTAAGTATCTTGAGTATACGGAGCCTCTTCGGGACGAGCTCGATGGCTCCCTTCTTGAGCATCGCCCTTACTTCTAACAGCAGTTGAGGGACTGGATTTTCCTTCCCTGCCACGGGAGGAATGCGGGGGCACTTCTTTATGAATTTGAGCATGTGCCCGTGGGCCAGGGCATCCAGCACCCAACCGTCGGTGGAGATGGACTCCCATACACTGACTAACTTTGCCAGCCGGCCTCCCACCGGGTGCTCAGGTGGGGGCCCGATGCTACAGCCAGTTCAGTCCTGCTTGGAGGCGGCCTTGCCGCCCTGGCCTCCTTGGCGACAGCGACGGGATCCTCCCGACTTGCTGCGCCCCCTGTAGGCCTCTTGCGACGAGGAACGGGTTGCCTGGCGGTACATAGAGGAGCCACCGCTGAATCCTTTTGACGCACCTTGCTTGCCTCCCGAGTTCAGAAAGGGCGGCCGTCATTGCTGCAAAACTCCCAAAGCCCGAGCAGTCTCCGTGTTGGTCTAGATGGCTTAAGTGACTCATCTACTGTCTTTCCAAACAGGTTTCTCCCGTCGAAGGGCATGTCCAGAACTCTGGATTGCACGTCCTGGCGGAAATCTGTTGCCTTGAGCCATCCCCGCCGTCGAAGGCAAACATTGTTGCCCAACTGGCGGAACCCAATGTCCGTGGCCACCGTTATGGCGTGGTCCGATGACACATCACCTTCCTGTAGGATCTCCAGGGCCTCCGTCCTCTTGCCGCTTTCTTCTTGTCCGCCGCCGAGACGACCGAATCCGGGGTCGGCTGTGCCCTAAGGCACATGGGGGCGGAATCGGGGACCCGGTACTTCTCGTATCAATACCTCTAGGCAGGCGTCGTGGACGGGTTCTTCAGGAGAGCAAGTCCCTCGTCCCAGATGTCATCAAGCAACGGCACCGCGAGGAGAGGACAGTCTTCCTCTTGGCCTCACGCCGTTGATAGAGGAAGCCTTCCTTCTTCTGTTCTTTGGGGCAGAGCTGAAAAAGCTCGGATGCCCTGGCAATCATGATGTGGAAGGAGCCAATTTCGTCGGGCGGGGAGGCCCGAGGGGGTGGTGATGGAAGGCCCATCCCGTTGTCATCACTGTCGTCATCCGTCCCCGTTGTGGCCATATCTGTTCCTGTGTCATCCCTAGAATCAGGGGAAGGAGATGAAGGCTGAGCGGGCTGCAAGGGTGGGGGGGATGAACTCTCTGCCGCTTGTTTGGAGGGCCCCCGTCGCCGGAGCGGCCTCAAAGGACTTAGAAGACCGCTCGGACCTCTTCTCACCTACCGCTGGGCTCTTCCCTCCCAGCTAGTTGGTGAGGCAGATCTGCCGATCCCTCATGGTCCGCTCCGACATGTTCTTGCAAAACGCACAGTCCTTCTCCACATGCGTTTTGTCTTCGTGAAGGCATCTAGAATGCTCGTCCTCCTTGACCACATTCTGCAATCCTCATCCAGGGCAGTTCCTGAACAGCTTGGATCCGGGCGTCGAGCTTCCTTTGTTCTGGGCCATGTCCACGGGGTAGGCCTCAATGTCTTCTGGAATCCTCCAAGAAGCGTACTCGATTAAAACTTGACCCTTGAGGGGTTTAGAAAATTCCAAAACATGTCCTCGGAAGTAGAAACGGTGGAGTTTGAGGCTCGATTGCCCGAAAAAAATCAGATTAAACTCCTTGGGGGGGGGGGGGAGGGGGAACAAAAAAAAGAAAACCCAAAACGCAGTAAAAGCTCGAGAGCTATAGCACGAGGACTCCCAACACTTGAACGTGCGGTAAAAATCTGAGGATGGCTGCCAGGGGAGGGGTTTAGGGAGAGGGCAGTCATTGGCTGCGGGCAGTAGGACCCAGAGACCAGTGATTGGTTACTACTAAGAAAGACAGATCAGAAACGGAAACGAAACTGATACTGATTTTTTTTCTTTACCGAGGATTCCCAGCCTGACGACGGGGATTATTCATGAGCATGTGAATCCATTCCAGACGCCATGCTGGAGAAGTATGAATTACTACGAAAGACTGAGGCAGTTAGTGCAATGTTAAACAAAAATGTCAAATCTCAACATTAGGCCTCCAAATGTGCACTCCCCACTAGTCATAGTAAGAAAGAACAAATGACTTGCTCCTGGAAATGTTCTTTCTGATGAATATTCCTCCCACATATTCCTCATCTTTGATATATCTGATATCTTGATAGCAGCTTTGGAAACATTTCACAGCAGGGGGTGCTGTACTGGGCTAAATATCTCTCAGCTGCTCCCACCCCCCTCTCGACCAGGACATGGACAGTGGTATGAATAAATAGCATGCATTGCGCCAGTTGCCTCAGTTCATGTTTCTCCCCCCTCTTTATGCACAGACATCTATCTCAACAGTCACCAAAAAAAACAGACGTTGCAAAAGGACGTTTGAAAACAATGGAAATTATTCCAAAGTTAGAGGTGTAGGTTGGGAGAGTAATGAGGAATACATGGGAGGAACATCCATCAGAAAAAACATTACATGGGGTAAGTACTTTGTTCTTCTAATAGATTGTGTCCTCCCACGTATTCCTCATCTTTGACCGACCCCGGAAGTAGTATGTAGAAGGCGGGGGGAAGGAATTTATTTCTGATGTATGATGTGTAAAACCGCTTTCCAAACTTTGCCTCCTGACCCGATAGATAATCCAGGAAGTAATGATTGGCAAAGGTATGCAGAGAGGACCAAGTTGCAGCACTGCAAATGCCCTGCACTGGAACCCCTCTCTGAAGAGCCAAAGTAGCAGCCACACCTCTGTTAGGACTGTTTTTCTAAAGTCCAACTAAGGCTTTATAAAACCTTACATCTGAGGCAGTACATAAATCCACTATAAATAAGGCTGTACCACCTCAGAACACTTGGAAGCATAGACTTCTCATTTTAGGAGGGAGAGAGTGCTGTAGCTTGTTACAAAGAAATTGTAGCAAAGATATGGACCAAAGAAACACGAAAACACTGTCTTGTAAAAATAAAAGGTTTATTTAAATAAAAGTAGACCAAGATAATTCTTGGTCAAGTACTATATTATATAAACAATCATAAAAACTCAATACCCAAGGTATAACCTTATTTAGAGGAGCAAAAAGCAAGTCAAGGTTAGTCGAACCTAAGGTTATACATTCAGGATGGGATACAATACTCACCGTAATCGTATTTTTGGTGCTTGTATCTGCTTAGATGATTCACATGCTCTGCATAGTACGCCATCTAGTGCAAGTCGGACAATTGCAAGATTTGTTTTCGAAACTCGAAAACTGACATCGACAGGGTGCGTTTAGTAATACCAAACCCAGTGTGACGTGTACTGTACCCATGGTACTTCACGCATCGAGGTCCTTCAGATTGTTTCGGACATGAGGTTGCATGAAGTGTACCACGAGTGATAAAGCAGAAACTGTGATAACCAAGAAAACATCTATGCACCTTCCACTCCAGTAGGGGAGGAAGGGTGGGCGCATGTGAACCTAAGCAGATACAAGCACCAGAAATGCGATTATGGTGAGCAATGCACCCTTCGGGAGCTTGTGCATTGGCTTAGATCACATGCTCTACATAGATTAGCTAGCAGTATCTGGAGAAAGAAGTGGTGAGTTAGAAGGTACAGCTGCAAAGATGCTTTAGGACTGCTTGTCCCACTTGTGCATCTGCTTTAGAGTGTCAATGCAATAATGCTGTGTGAACGTATGGACGGAGCTCCATGTAGCAGCTTTGCAGATGGCGTCCATAGGGATGTGTACAATGAAAGCCAAGGTAGCACCTGTACCTATGGTAGAGTGCTCTAGGTGTGAAAGGGAGAACTTTCTTGGATAGGGAATAGAGTGGTATGCATTTGACTATCCCTCCATGGAGATGGCCCATTTTGGTATGTGATCGTCTTCTCTACCAGGCGCTATGGAAACAGAGTTGGTCTGTTTTCCTTAGGGGTTTTGTTCACATAGTATAAGACCGCCCTCTGTACATCAAGTGTATGGAGGATTCATTCTGAGCTTGAAGGAATTTGAAAGAAAGAAGGCGGGAAGTTCTATGGATTTGTTTACATGGAACTTTGAAATGAACTTCGGATGTGTTCGGTGGACAACCTTGTCCATAATGAAAAAGGGGTCTTGTACCGATAAAGCCTGTAGCTCACCGACTAGTCTAATGGTTGGTGACAGCAACTAGGAATTCAGTTTTATAGGTAAGATGCTTTAGGCTGGCCTTGTGCATAGGCTCAAAAGGTGGCCCCACGAGCTTTGAGGGCACATCGAGATCCCAACCCGGGGGAAAGGTTGGAGGGGGGGGGGGGGGGTGGTATAGCCTCTTTACTCCTTCCATGAATGCCTTAATGACAGGGATTTTCCACCAGGGCACTTTGTTCTGTGAAGTTTTATTAGCCAATAGGGCCACCAGATGCACCTTTAGGGAATTAAATACTAGGCCAGAGTCTAGTAAGTCAAGCATGCAGTGTAGAATGTTAGCTGGAGAATATTCTAAAGGGCTCAGTGATTGTGATGTGCAATATATCACAAATCCTTTGCACTTATTAAAGTAGCAGTGTCTGGTGTTGGGTTTTCGTGCCTCCTTGAGGATATCCATACACCTTTGTGGAAGGTTCAAGTGGCCAGACTGACTTCAGGGGCCAAGCTGCCAAGTTCACCGATTAAGGTCATGGGTGGAGGGATGCCCATTTATGTTTTGTCAACATGGTGTATGGGCACAGGAGCTTGATTGGGTTGCACATTGCCAGCTTGAGCAGATGTGGAAACTAAGCGATCTCGCCCACATAGCAGCAACCAGGATCAGGGTTACTTGCACTAGGTGCAACATGTGCACTAGCCTGCTCAGGAGATGCTTCGGGCGGTGGGGGATGTGGGGGGGGGGGGGGAATTGGGCGGGTGCGTAAGCACATTTCCCTGACCAGTTCATCCACAGGGCATTCCCCATGGACCCTGGCAGGGGAAACCTGGATGCGAAGTCTGGGTATTGTGAGTTTAGCCTTAAGGCTAACAAGTCTAGTGAGGGGTGACCCCATAGTGAACATTTTGTCTAGGATATCGAGTTGCCACTCGTGTTCTTCCGGTAGAGGGTGTCTGCTTAGAGTGGCTGCCAGAGAATCGAGTTCCCCTGGAACATGTTGAGATGTTAGGAACATGTGCCACGTCCATATTCTTTGGGATATCTTTGACAGATTTTGAGAGGGTGTGCCTCCCTGCTTGTTCAGATAGAACATGGCCGTGATGCCATCTGTGAGGACCTGCACCGTTTGACCCTTGAGATGTTGTTGAAAGGCATAAAGAGCCTTGAGGACTGCCAAGAATTCTAGGAAGTTGATATGTCTCTGGGCAGTAGCGTGTGTCCACTGTCCGTGGGCTGTGTGATGGAGGAAGTATGCCCCCGCCCCATCCGGCGAGTAAGGCGTTTATAGTTAGTATCGCTTGAGAGCTAAAAGGTTTTCCTTTTAACAGGTTGTCTTTGGACCACCAGCGAAGAGCCTGAACAAGGGTTAGCGAAACAACCACCAGATCGTCCCACTGTCCACTTGCCTGAGAGACCACTGTTTTGCTAAACGTTCCTGCACTGGATGCAGACGTGCGCGAAGAACTAAATGAATGCAAGAGGCCATCGCGAGCAAATTCATTGTTTTGTGTACAGTTATCTGGCGACAGACTTCGTTATTGAGGTACTTGCAACAGCACATTTTGTACTCTCATTTGAGGGGAATGCATGCAGGATTTTTTTCTTGTTTATTGAAAAACCCAGAATGAAGAGAAAGTTTATGGTCTTTAGCATATTTAACTTGCAAATTAAATTGAGGAGATTCCCTGGTGAATAGGCAGTCGTCCAGATAAGGGTATACTGGGATGGAGTTTCTGCGCAGGTCTGCCGCTACTAATGCAAGCCCCTTGATGAATAACCTCGGTGCTGAGGCGAATGGGAGTACTTTGCATGGTAATGTACTCCCACCGCCCTGAAACGCAGGTATTTTCTGTGCGCAGGGCGCATTGAAATATGAACGTATGCATCTTTCCAATGTCGCCATGTAGTCTCCCGTTTCAGGGGTGGAATCACCTACTGCAGCGTGTCTTAGGCAGAAACCTGTGCAGTTCCCTCTGGGACCACTGCAAAAGATTTAAGACTACAGGTCTTTGGCAGTAAACCCACTTGGTAGCAGTCTGTACCACACAGATTCACTTGGTAGCTGTGCCTGAACAGTCTGACTTCCCTCAAGAAGAGTTAGGCAGTATACAGAGTATTCACAATAGGTCAAAAGAACATAGTAGAACAAGTAAACACTGACCAGGGCTTGGTGTAAAAGAGATATGACAATGCATTACTTACCGTAAAAGCATTTCTGATGGTTGTATCTGCTTAGATTCACATGCTGTGCATAGGTCCGACATCCAGTGGTCACTGCGGAGTATTGCATTTTGTTTTTCGTAGTCGAAAAGGGACGTCGACAAGGCGTTTCTGAAACACTATCCCTATAGTGATGTGCGTTGTACCCACAATCCCTCACGCGTCGAGGTCCCTCTGTTTGTATTTTTCTGCCCTGAGGGAGCCTTCTAGACGTGAGTGAGTACAGAAAAGAGAGAGAGATATAAAGGAAGTCTATGTTCCTTCCATCCGAGCGGGGAGGAAGGGTGGGCGCGTGTGAATCAAAGCAGATACAACCATCAGAAATGCTTTTACGGTAAGTAATGCATTGTCTTCTGATGTTTGTTAATCTGCTTAGAATCACATGCTGTGCATAGACTAGCGAGCAGTACCCAGAGTTGGCGATGGGTTATGAGAAGGAACAGTAGAGAAAAGGTGTCGTAATACTGCCTGTCCCACCTGGGAGTCAGATCTAGAGTGTGCATATAGACAGTAGTGTTTTGTACAGGTGTGCACAGAACTCCAGGTAGCCGCTTTGCAGATGGACTCAAGGGGAACATTTGCAATGAATGCTATGGATGCCCCCGTGCCTCGAGTAGAGTGTGCTCTTGGCCTAAAGGGCTGTTCTCTCTTAGCAAGAGTATAGCAGAGAGTGATGCATTGAACAATCCATCTAGAAATAGTGGACTTTGAAATCGCATCTCCTTCTCTTCCTGCTGCCACCGAGACGAAGAACTGATTAGTCTTCCTCAGTGGTCTGGTTCTTTCCATGTAGAACATGAACGCTCTGCGTACATCTAGTGTGTGCAGAGTCCTTTCTCCCAAATTGGAAGGATTTTGAAAGAACGTTGGTAGTTCTATAGATTGGTTTACGTGGAATTTAGAAATAAATTTCGGGGCAAACCTAGGGTGAGTGCGTAGAACCACCTTATCTCTGTGAACTGTAACGAAGGGGTCTAGAATAGAAAGAGCCTGAAGTTTACTTACTCTCCTGATGGAGGTGATAGCTATTAAAAAAGCAGTCTTAAGAGTGAGGTGTTTAAGAGATGCTTTGTGCATGGGTTCGAATGGAGAGCCCATGAGTCTGGTAAGTACCACATTAATGTCCCATCCGGGAGCTGGGTCAGCTATCGGGGGGTGTATTCTCTTTACTCCCTCCATGAAGGCTTTTATAACAGGGATCCTCCACCACGACACCTTGAGTTGGGAAGTGGTGTATGCAGAAAGTGCCGCTAGGTGGACTTTAATGGAGTTAAACACTAGACCTGAATCCAAAAGGTGGGTCAGGTATAGAACAACATGTGTGGGAGAGCAGTCAATAGGGTTGATGCTTTTACTCCTGCACCAGATGACAAATCTTTTCCACTTGCTAGAATAGCAGTGGCGAGTGTTAGGTTTTCTGGCTTCCCTGAGGATGTCCATGCATCTTTGCGGGAGCTGTAGATGTTCGAACTCTATGATTTCAGGAGCCAAGCTGCTAAGTTCATGTTCTGGGGGCATGGATGCAGAGTCCTGCCCTTGTCCTGAGACAGCATGTTGTATGGGCAGGGGAGTCTCACTGGGGGAGATGGAGACATCTCCATCAAGTGAGCGAACCATGGTTGACGGGCCCACATCGGGGCCACTAGTATCATGGTTACTTGTTCCTGGTGCATCTTGTGCACCACCCTGTTGAGAAGGGGAGTCGGGGGGGGGGGGGAAAGCGTAAACAAATTTCCCTGACCATTGCATCGACAGACCGTTCCCCTTGGATTGGTTCTGGGGGTACCTGGAGGCGTAACTTAGGCATTGTGAGTTTTCCAGGGTTGCGAACAGGTCTATTTCTGGGAATCCCCATTGTGTGAAGACGTCGAAGACGATGTCTTCGGGCAGGGGGAAATCTCTGCTGAGTCTGTCTGCCAGCAGATTGAGTTCCCCGGGTACATGTAGTGATAGTAGGAACATGTCCTGTTTGAGAGCCCACTTCCATATATTCTGGGCCAGCTTGGACAGGCCTGGAGAGTGGGTGCCCCCCTGCTTGTTGATGTAGTACATGGCTGTGGTGCTGTCTGTAAGGACCATTACTGTCTTGCCTTGTAGGTGTTCCTGGAAGGCTCTTAGCGCCTTGAACACAGCTAGTAGCTCCAGTAGATTTATGTGTTTGGATGCTACGTTCGGAGTCCACACTCCGTGAGCAGTCTGATGGGATAGGTGCGCCCCCCATCCTGTGAGGGATGCGTCTGTGGTTAGAGTGGCTTCCGCCACGGGTGTGGCGAAGGGTTTCCCTTTTTCCATGTTTTCCTTTGTCCACCACCGTAGCGAGAGAACCAAGGCTTGCGAGACCACTACTAGATCCTTCCATAGTCCGCTGGCCTGACACCACTGGCTGTTGAGCCACTCTTGCATTGGGCGCATGCGCAGGCGCGCGTGAGGTACCAAATAAATACACAACGCCATCATTCCTAGCAAGCGCATTGCTTTGCGTACTGTCACCTGTCGACCGGTCACATATTGAGGGATCTGAAACAGCATGTTTTGGACCCTCTCTTTGGAGGGGAAGACGAGGCCGTCCTTTGTTTGAATTAGAGCCCCTAGGAATTGCTTGATTTGACTGGGGTCTAAACTGGACTTCTTTTCGTTGATGGAGAAGCCCAACTGGAACAAAAGGACTACTGTCTTTTGGGTATTGGAGAAGCATGTTTTGTAAGAATCCCCTGTTATGAGCCAGTCGTGGGGGTAAGGGTAAACTGGGATGGACAACCTGCGCAGGTGGGCCGCTGCCACTGCCAGCACCTTCGTGAATACCCTTGGTGCTGATGCTATGCCGAAGGGTAGCACTTTGAACTGGTAGTGTTTGCCCTCTATCATGAACCTGAGGTATTTTCTGTGCGCTGGCAACATTAAAATATGAAAGTATGCATCTTTCATGTCCAATGTTGTCATGTAATCTCCCTGAGAAAGCAGTGGGATCACTTCCTGTAAGGTTACCATACGAAACTTTTGGGGTTTGATAAACTTGTTCGCTGGGCGCAGATCTAATACAGGGCGCATGGTTAGATCCTTTTTGGGTACAAGGAAGTACACTGAATAAATACCTTCCGTTACCTGAGATAGAGGCACGACCTCTATGGCTCCTTTTTCCAGCAGTTGTACTTCTTGGAGAAGGATGGCAAGATGTTCCGGTGTCATGCGACGTCCCCTCGGGGGTCTGTAGGATGGGGAACTGTTGAATTCGATACAGTATCCGTGGGCTACGGTGGAAAGTACCCAACGGTCTGACGTTATCTCCTCCCATGCAGGAAGAAAGGATGTTATCCGGCCCCCGACCGGTGTTGCATGGGAGGGGACGCGAATCTTCGCGTCACTTGGAGTTGTTGGGGGCTTGGGAGCCTCTGGGGGTGGATCCCCGACCTCTCCCTTTACCCCGGCGTTGGCCTCTATGGCTGTACTGCCCACTATTGGTCTGGTAATTGGTGGCAGGGTATTGTTGATGCTGACTTTGTTGTTGTTGTTGGCGTTGGCCACGAAAAAAGCGTTTGTTGCCATAGCCGCGTCTGGTAGTGGGCTTAGAGATTTGGTCAACAGTCTTGATAGTATCGAACTCTTTTTTAGCCATCTCTAGAGCTTCATCCACCACTTTCCCGAAGAGGTTAGAGTCTTCCACCGGTTTATTTATTAAAGATGCCTGTGTCTCCGGTTTAAACCCCGAGTAGCGCAGCCATACATGGCGTTTTAGGAGTATTCCCTGCACCAGGGAACGTCCCGCTGTTTCTGCCGCGTCCAGAGAGTTTTTTACAATGCTCTGGTTCACCTGGGTTCCTTCGCCAATAGTTGAAAGTAGGCGTGTACGTAAAGGCTCCGGTGCTTCCTCGGCGTCCTTGCGCAGTTTGGCCCACTGCGCGTCTGCATAGCTAGCAAGCAAAGAATTGTTGTTCGCAATTCTTGCTGAGAAGGCAGCCGAGGAAGTTACTCTTTTTGCAAGGGCATATAGCCTTTTGCCCTCCTTGTCAGGGGGTGCCTCACTGGTGGAAAGTGGTACCCCTGCCCCCTTTCTAGTATTAGATACTACTAGGGAATCCGGAATGGAATGTCCCCTAATGTAGAGCGGGTCTGAGGGTGAAGGAGTGAAAAGTTTTTCAATTCTCGGATTGACCCCTCTGATCAATGCGGGAGTGGCCAGCGAAGGGATGATTCTTCTCTTCACTGAAGCTAGGAGGGGAATGGTCTGGCTGACCGGGGGTTTCTCTTTAATTACTCTTTCCACAAAGTCTAATTCTGGAGAGAGCTCCCCAGTGTCCAGTTCGAAATGTGCTGCTGCTCTGCGCAACAGTGCATTGAAAGTGGGCTGATCGTCAATTGGAGACATGTTCCTAACCGGTGAATTGTCAGGAGGATTTAGGTTTAGGACATCAGTGTCGGAATATACTGATGGGGATTGCCAGGGGTGTGAAGGTCCTTCTTCTGTGTTTTCTCCGAAGCCTTCTTCTATAATGTCTGGCCTGTCTTCCAGACATTCCTCCTGGTTCTGTCCTTCATCGTCCATGAAATCATCCTCCTCCTCCAAGTATTGTTCCTCCCCAGTGAGGTCGTATACATTATGGAAGTCTGAGGCTGTGTCCACCTGGGGATCGACTAGCCTCGGATTTTTGGCCCTGGGGTCCTCCTGAGGCCCTTCTTTAGTCCTCTTGGGAGTTTGAGAGGTCTGGGTATTAATAAATCTTTCCATCCTCTCCATACAGAGGTGGAGTCTTTCCATGGTTTCATGGGGTACCCCAGAGCGGTCAGGCGGGGGAAAAATAGAGTCATCTAGCTGGAAACGGCTCAACCTCTCCCAAAGCGTCGAGGAAAGTGTCCCGTCGCCCTCCGAAAAGCCTTCAGGTGTGCTGGGTGACCCCCCCGATTGAAGGGGGTAGTCCCTGCCTTCCTTCGGGCTTTTTCGGCGTGTCTTTCGACTTGTGCGTAGCGCTCGACGAGTCTTTCGGCGTACACTTCTGGGCGTCGGCTACAGCGATCCTCGCCAAGCTCTCGGCGACTTGTTGGCGACTCGTTTGTCGGCGGAAGGTATGCGCCTTCTGTTGATGCGCGCCGGCCGATGGTTTGGGGGCGGCGCCCTTATTTGCCGAAAGCCCAGTCGCTGGTCGCGGCTGCGAGAGGGGCTTCGAACCCGAACGGTCCGAGGAGGCCGCCGGTGGAACCTGCGTCTCCTTGGGCGCCGAAGCTCTCTTCGTCTTAGACGAAGAAGAGCCGTGGGTTGTGTGCTTAAGTGAGTTTTTGTGTGCGTCAATGTCGCCGGGGTGTTCATCCCCATAAGCAGGGCGTGAGCCGAGCCCGTCGGGGCCGGGGACAGACGACAAAGCGCGCAAGCGCTCCTTAGAGGGGTTTTCGACTTCCGTAGCGGAGGTCGTGTTATCGCGTTCCTCGTCACTGTCGGTGGTAGCAGCGGCGGGTGAACCTTCGGCCTTCGACATCGCGTAGGACGCCCACCTTTTAACCCTACGGTCTTTTAGAGTTTTCGGCTTAAGAAGCCGACAAGCCGCGCAACCTTCCTCCTTGTGATCGAGGGGCAAGCAGCGGTTACACCGTGAATGCTTGTCCTTCCAAGTAAATTTGCCTTTGCAAAGCGGGCAAAATCTAAAGGGTGTCCTCTCCATAGCCGAGGTAATAAATCGTGATAACCACCCAAGGGAAAGGAAGGGGAAAGGGAAAGGCATTCTCAGAAAAGAACCAGAGATGTCCCACGACCCCACTCTCCCTACTGTATATGGCCTGCGAGGCCAGGCCACGTGTTCGGCAACGCCGAAGGATCTCCTCCGCTCGACCCTCCGTCGAAGATCTTGCTCGGTGGAGAACAGCTTCACAACTGCGTCGAGGGAGGATGTGTTTAATATTAATGAGAAAACGACCAAAGGTCGAGGAGATAAATTGCAATGTCTCTCGAGGAGCTCCGCGTAAAGGCGACCAGTAGCTGGGCGGAAAAAACAATCTGAGGGACCTCGACGCGTGAGGGATTGTGGGTACAACGCACGTCACTATAGGGATAGTGTTTCAGACACGCCTTGTCGACGTCCCTTTTCGACTACGAAAAACAAAATGCAATACTCCGCAGTGACCACTGGATGTCGGACCTATGCACAGCATGTGATTCTAAGCAGATTAACAAACCTCAGAAAATTATTTATTTAAAACCACATCTAGAAAAAGACACAGGCACTAATAGTAAGCAATTCAAAAACACGGTCACTAAATGATATACACTCCCTTAGAAGAATATCAGACAAGTCTTAAGTAAAGCCCCACTTAAATTCAGACAGTGGTGAGCGCTTAACGTAGATGGCACTCTAATAATTTGTTTTAAAAGGGAGAGAAAAGCAGAGAATAAATTGAAACAGATGCCAACACTTTTTCACGAACACAACAAGAGTGGTAGGCAAAGTAACACCGTGAGTTTAGAGTCAGTAGGCCGAATCCACTTTAAGGGGATCAAAACGAAATGTGTCCAAGGTCACACGGTTGCAGTGCACAAAAGTCTTGTAATGGTTCAAAAAGGAGTTGGACCAAAGAAAGGGACCAGTTAGAGGGTCAAGGCGGCCAGCCCAGTCCGGAAGGTTAAGGGGTTATTACCTTGTAGCAATCTTTAGAAAGGGAGGCCTGGCGGACACGGTACCTTAAAGTGGTGAGAATACTCCAGCGGGGGCAGTTGTTCCTGGCAGCGGATGCAAGTCGGTACTTCGTCCGGGGGAAGAGAGGATCTCATCGGGGAGGAAGACAGGAGTCCGTTGCACTGCCAGGGAAGAAACAAGCCGCGGAGTTCTCAGGTAAAAGGAGCGGTCCTTTTATTTGCGGTCCAGTGGTAAGTGGCTATCCCGGTTGCCGGGGTGCTTGGCACGGGCAATTCGACCACAAGCTGGTCTGGGGTGCAAAGAGAAGAAGGTAAACTGGTTGTGCCCACCAGTCAGGGGAAGAAGCCTCTCCAGCTGGGAGATCTTCTCTGTCGTCGGGAAGTGGTGAGTCGGTTCCGCAGGGCTCCACCGGTCGTGTCGTTGTGGTAGGTCGGCTCAGCTTCTCGCTCGTCGGATTCTCAGGTCCTGTGGCGACTTCTGAAGTTCGTCCCCAAAGCCCTGCTTTTATGCAGCACACCCCCATTCACTCAGCCTAGCTGTCAATCAAAACATGCTGAGTGGTGAGCCGGCCGGCTCACCACTTGGGCCAATCACACAAGAGTGCGACTTGAGTTACCAAGGTAACTCAGTCCAGGGTGCCTAAACCCCCTCCCACACCCCCTGTGGTACCCAGACAGAGTGGCACCACTTTCGGAGGCTTCTGTGGAGAAGCTCGCCAAAAGGTGGAACAAAGGGCTCGACTTGGGTTGGAGTCACAGAAGAGAACACAAACCCCATTTTAGGATTGAGTCCTGGCAAAAAAAAACAACCGGCGAATTAATATTAAATAAATAAACCGGCAGTATGTTCGAGGCTACGAGAATTAAATAATTAAAGTTGGTAGCCTCGAACAATGGGAAAATCCCATAAGAATATATTCGCGGTTGAATATAAAAAGTAGTATCCACTGCCACCAGCCAAAACTCGATCAGGGGGGACGGAGACGTGCCCCCTCGACTAACAGACCCCGGGGCAATCGAATTGCCCCGACCAGTACTTCCACAATATGATGGTTTGTACTGGTTTCTGTTAATAATTTGGGACTAGTAAAGCCAATGGTGACTTTACATGCCCTGGGAGACAGTCAGTCCCAGGGTATGGAGTCTATGGTGGGGTGTCACTAGGACACCCCTGTGTAACTGCACGGAGGGTGCTGTGTAACACACATAGAAAAAAAAAACACATGAGACCCTATCGAGTAAAGGACCCCATAGCCCAGAAAACACATTAGCAGTCAAAGGAACACCATAAATCATGTCCAAGAGTGGGAGAAAGAGAGTCTCACTCTTGGCAGGAGAAAAAAACAAACTCCAGAAATCCAGCAAAGCTGCTGGGGGACTCACTAGGTTAGAAAATTCAGCCTAAAGAGAGAATTCTCCCTAACAGCGTGGTCATAAGAAATGTTTGTGGTTTGACTTTGTTTGCAGATCTAATACTGGGCACATGGTAAGGTATTTCCTTGGCACAAGGAAGTACGTTGACTAAATACCCTTGTTTACCTCGTTTGCCAAGACTATCTCCATGGCGTCCTTGTCGCCAAGACTACCTGCATGGCGTCCTTGTCGAGTAGCGCCTTTATTTCCTCCAGCATTAGTGTTTGTTCTTCTGTCTCAGCGGGTAGTTGTACCAGTTTGATACAATAGTTGCCTGCCAAAGTGGACATCACATACTTGTTCTATGTTATCCCCTCCGATGCGTGGGTGAATTAAGGGATTCGGCCTCCTACTGGAGTGGCATAGGAGGGAAGCCAAAAAGCCTTTCGCTGCCTGTTCTTGAACACGCGAAAGGAGGCCCTTTTTATATGTGGTGTATGAACCGACCATCATGTATTGGGGGGCCTTCTCCATTACAGGACCACCGGCCTGCTTCATGGAGTCAGGGGCCCACACTGACGGACCCCGTTCGCCCGCTGCGTCACTCATTACCCCGATACTGCCCTCACTGGAGTGTTCCATCACATGGAGGCCTCAGCCTGCATGGCGTGAGCGGCCCAGCGTTTCATCTGCCGATACTTTAGGGTTTTTGGCTGGAAAAGCAGACAGGATTTACAATGCTTTTGGGCGTGATCCCTCGATAGACAGTGATTACACATGGGAATTTAAGGGGGCAGGAGGGGCAAAATTATAATGGAGGTTTGTCCATTTATCTTAAAGGGCAGATGTGTGAAAATAGAAGAAATGGATGATGGAATAAACATTCTCTAAAAAGATATGTCAGTATAAAGAACCCTCCCCCTCCCCCTACTGCAATGGGCCGAAGCCTGAAGGGGCCTGAAAGGCCAGGTCTGGTCGTCAAACAGTCGTTGACTATGTTGGTGTTCGTCAGGAGCCGTCGAGTGGTTGAGCAGTCATACGGCAAGGCGAACAAAAGAAAGGGAGTCTACAAGTATAACTTAGTCAAAGGCATCAGCCTAGACGAGAACTCTGCGACAGACTTCGATGGCAGAAAATAATCTGAGGGACCTTGACGCGTAAAGGACCACGGGTACAGTGCATGTCACACTAGGGAAAATCTTACACACGCCCTGTCGACATCAGTTTCAGTTTTGAAAAACAAATCTTGTAATACTCTGCGACTTCCATTAGATGTTGGACTATGCAGAGAATGTGATCAAGCAGATCCACAAGCTCCAGAAAGTATTGTACTATTCTTGGGGAATAAGACCAGGTTAGATTAGAATACAATCAGTATTTCAAGGGTAGTTGACCCGCGTCAGTCATGCAGTGACATCCAGTTATGAAATCACAAACTTTTTACAAGTATACTCCTTGCAACATTGATTTTTAGAACTCAGTTCAGAGCTAGTAAAACAACTCATACTTTCTGGAGGGGCCTTAACTACTCAATGATAAGTATGAACACTCAAAAATTATTTTAGAAGGCACTAAGCAAATCAGGGAAAGCAACCCCCTATTAAGCTTTAAGAAAGAATGTATTTCAAGGCAAGTAATTGACACTGACTATTTTAGAATGCTCTAAGCAGTTTCAGGGAAAGGCAACCTATGGTTACAAGTTTAGGAGAGCAGCAGCTATTCAAGGCAAGTTAAGTGTCATATACTTTTAAGAGGGACTACACTATGCATGTAATTTACAGACCCCCCTGTGCCTATTGGAACATTTGAAGAGGACCTGCATAACTTAATTGCTAGTAATCTCAAACCCACCTCCCAAGTTCTGTTGCTTGGTGACTTTAATTTAGGCCTGAATGATCCTTTGGATAAACAGGCCCTGCAAATAGTAAACTCCCTGAATGCATTAGGATTAACACAAAAGGTGAACGCTCCCACCCATATCAAGGGTAGAACCCTGGACTGGGTAGCCGACCACAACTGTATAGCTATTACCTCGATTTCTCCCCTATCCTGGACTGACCATTTCCTCGTGTCCTTGACACTTCCCACTGCCAGACAGACTCATAGCTCCCCTAGCAGCGCCACCTTGTCTAACCAGATTAAAAAAAGAACAGTGGATAGTGTAATCCCTAATATTCTACCCACCCTAAATTCTCTTCCAGACAGCCTTGACCTAAGCACTTTGGTGCAAGGATATAATAAGATCATGCTCTCCACTTTGGACAAAGTCGCCCCTCTCAAAATGAAAGCTAGTAAAGCCAAACTACACCTTAACAAGTGGTTCATTCCACAATTAAAGGACCTGCGACTGTTAGGAAAAAAATGTGAAATCGACTGGCGGCTCTGCCCCTCCTATGAGAACAAAAAGAAGCTAGCGTCCACGCACCACATTATAAAAAAGAAATATGCCAGGCAAAAAGTAATTCCTACAATGAACGTATAGCCAATTCCAACTCTAGTATGAAAGAATTATTCACAATCCTAAAAGAACTAGAGTCTCCCATCTCCTCACCTGATATCTGCACCAAAGACAAGAACTGGTGCTCAGCGATACAACAAGCACTACCCAACAAAATCAACACTCTCCAAACCAAAATAAATAAGAAAGACTCCCCGAACTTACCTCAACCTACTCACTATCCCTACCAAATGCAAACATCTCTGATCCAACTATCACATTCTGCTTCACTAAAACAACGATCCTTGAAGTGGAAAAAACCATCCTTTCTCTCAAACTGTCTAATTGTAAAGGAGATGTCTGCCCAGCGCATATCATAAAAGAGGCTGCGAGAGACCTCTCCCCTTTCATCTCCAAACTGATTAATGCCTCTTTCGCCTCCGGCACCGTCCCAGCCAATCTCAAACAACCCTGGGTGCTCCTGCTTCTCAAGAAGCAAACCTTATACCCACTTATGGCCACCAATTACCGCCCTATCACAACGGTACCATTTTTACTCAAAATTTTGGACAAAATTGCATACTTGCAGATCCAAAAACACCTTGAACAGCACAAACTCCTAGGGGTCCGACAATCAGGATTCTGACCATTACATGGGACGGAAACTGCACTGATTGACCTGAAGACTCAGATCTATGAGTTGAGAGATCAAGAGAAGGCAGCATTATTGCTGTTACTTGATCTGTCGGCTGAATTCGACCTGGTCGATCATAAGGTCCTCTATAGGCATCTTGATACAGAAGCCCATTTCTCCATAGGCGCGGTTAAATGGATAGAATCATTGAGTGACAGAACGAGCAGAGTGTTCTCACCCTCAGCAGCTGTGGATCCTACCCCTATCATGTGTGGGGTCCCTCAGGGCTCCTGTGTGTCTCCCACTCTGTACAACATATTCACCAAGCCACTGTTCGATGATCTGGACCTTCTGCGTGTTACCTACACTAACTACGCAGATGACTCAGATTATCCTCCCACTTTCTGGGGATCATGGCAGGGACTTGGCGTTGGTGAATAGAATCTATCTCATCATTCAGGCATGGATGACCACGCACGGCTTATGCCTGAATGATGACAAGACAGTTGATAATCCTCGGCTCCCCCTCCAACATTTCCAAACTAGGTCATGAATACGCCTCCATCATTGACAGTAATAACACCATTGTCTCCAAGGAGGTAAAAACAATTGGTTTCTACCAAGACGCAACAATGTCTTTTAATAAACAACTGAACTCTCTGGCTTCTACCACAGCCTACACATGTAAGCTGATTAGAGCAGGTAGGCCCTTCCTTTCTAATGACAGCTGCATCATACTGGCCAGAGCATTAATTCTCTCAAGATTAGACTACTTTAACGCCCTCTACAGCAGTGCTAATAAAACCATTATCCAAAATCTCCAAATACTACAAAACAACGCCATTAGAGCTGCACTAGGCATCAACAAAAGAGTGCACATGTCTGCAATCAGGCGCCATCACAAATGGTTATCTACCCACAATAAAATACAACTAAAAATTGCCTCCCTGACACAAAGCACTACACAATGTTGCACCCAGCTACCTAATTGACAGAATATCTAGAAGAACTTCCAGTAGACCGTCTAGAACTGTCAATACTAATTGCCTGTTAGTACCCAGATTCAAATCCTCTAAGATCGGCAGCAATAGTTTCCCTGTGAAGGCCGCCAAACTTTGGAATTCCCTGCCACATAAGCTGAGAGCTGACCTTCCCCTACTCTTTCTTTGGAAAGCACCTCATTACTCACCTCAACCTGACTGAGAATTAGTCTCCTCTGAAACTTTTGTACTCTAGTACGACCTGCTTCTAGATTGTAAACTTTGTATATCCTTACACACTACAATGTAAATAATTCTGCCTCTCTGCGCAATTCGATTTGTATATTGTATTATCTTTTGTGTAATGTGACTATTCGTATATTGCTTGTACATTATGTAACCTTTGTAAGCTTCGCATAAACTTGCTGCGCCCTGCTACTCCTGGGTCTGGTGCGCCTTATAAATTCAATAAACAAACAACTCATAAGACAAGTATTAACTTCGACTGTTTTATATCGGTGCCAAGCAAACCAGGGAAAGTAAAATCCTGTGATACACTAAGAATGCACAATGTTGTTCAAAGCAGGTAAACCCTATTGGTCAGCCTTTACACGCATTAAGTTAAGTAATGATAAAACAGTAGCTACAGATTACTTTTTGTAAGGGGGGGAAAACCCATTCAAAGTAAAGCAACTTGTGCACTTTTTAGAGGGGCAGAATGCAACTCAAAGGTAAGCATAACACGTAATGACACTTTGTAACTTCTTTCACAGAGATAGTGTTACCACACTAACCTCTTTAGCGGGTAAGTACTTTTACACTGGTTATACTTTAAAGGCAGAATCCTTGTCTTATCCAGTCCTTCCCTAGTTTATTGCAGGAGTTCTAAGAGGCAGAAGAGGGAACCTAGTGGTTTATGTGCCAGCTGCAGGCAGGTTGCAATAGGGTTCAGTTGCAGGAAAGTAAAAGTTCCATAGGTGATCTCCTTAAACAAGTATTCACTCAGAGTTCGTGTTCAAGGACTTCACAAAATGCTCCGTATATGTGTTCCAGCATTAGGCCTGGGTAAGTAGTATGGGAAAAATCCCAACCACACAAATCACCCACTAAACCTCACAGGATGAACACCAGACTTAAATTAATACCCAAGCCCACACAGTACCTTAGGAGAAAAATAAGCTTTGCAGTGGATGCCTTCAGAATGCAGCAGCACAGGACCCGGTCCCTTAATTCTTTGTCTGAAGACTAATGAACTGGATGGGAACGTGCAGCACAAGGCATAAAATAAGCAGTGTCGCAGAGCAATTTGCTATTCAATTCTGTAGGTTTAATTAAATTGGCACTTGTGTAGCAAAGTTAGCTATTTAAGTTACCCTGTTCAATGAAAGCGCAGCCCCCACTGCATTCCGCTCTTGGCTTCAGAGCTCTCTCACCCTCTTTTCTCTGTTCATTGCAAGTTCAAAAGGGGGTAATGGAGAGAGTGCAGCAGTGATCATCCCCTTCACTTATATGCCAAAAGGACTATGTGGGAGTTTTACGCACATTTAATTTTTCAAATAATTGCTAACCAGAAATACATCGGGATAATACTGTTAAGCTAACTGTAACCTGTCTGCCAAAGACCAGTATGTGTTAGTTCAATGACCACACGGTCAAATGCTTTGATGGGAAACCTAGTCCTGTTGCCTGCTAGTTACATACAACCTGTAACTGGTGCTCAACCCATGAGCTGATCCCATACTCCTTGACATTCTATCTTACCATATTAGTTTATACTCGCTACCCTGAAAGTGAGATGGTCGCAAACTACAATATTCTGCCCAGTTTGCTCAGTTCTGTGCCTGCTACACCATCCACTCTGTTTAGTCTTACAGAATGAATACACAAAGCTAACTTGATATTTACTTAAATCAATAGTTTAATCCAGTCTGTACATCTACAGACCTACTGCAAAACTGTACACTGTAGCTGGCCTCCAGAGCTCACTTTGCTCTATGATTAGGATTGCATTATATATTTGCACCTACAGTAGAGCGAGCTGGCCAAACTGTTTGAGCCTTTTTAATCATATCTATGTGTGTCCATTCATGCAGCTAACCTTTTTTAGAGACACTCGCAGGTCAGATTTTCTTCACTCTCTTTCTTAACACTGTTGGCATGTGGTGGGATTTATGTAGATTGGATTACATGGACTATTGAGATACTTTGTGTCCAAAGGAAACCATCCAGTAGGTTTGGTTTAGCCAAAGTAAAGTGTACTAATTGAATTTGCAATATTAAAACAAACACTATGGCCTACTTTAGGACTGAGGACACTTGTCAATGGAGACTTTGTGGATTATGTAAAGAATTTAGCCTCAATGATAAAGGAAGTAGTCCAGACATATCCCAAAGGTTGTGGGACAACAATGTGATATGCCTCTCGCCCGTGTCAACTCCTGATGATACAGAGTGCAGATGAGGATGTTTTAGGCACCAGTCAAAATTCCTCTGAGGATGAACATGAAGGTTCTAATGGGGAGGATGCTACCTCAACCCCCTCTACTTCTCCTGTCCTTACCTCCCCCTCTATTGTAACTTGTGGTGTATTCGTGGAACCCAAAGCAAACTTCCAATAGGATTTAAAGATCAGAAAAATGGAACAAGAGTCCAACATCTATGGAAAAGGTTTTGGACTACTGATTTTTCAGGGTCTAATGAGTCGGAAGCTTCCAGGATCCAGAGTTGGCAATTCTGAATGACTTGGGAGTATTATATTGGTGTATAGCTGAACACTTTTGAACTTGCTTTTAAACTGTTTGGTTTGAGCAAGAGAGAGAAGATCCCTGGGTTATTTTTAGGCTTCCCAAGAATGACTGATCTTTATGAAGAATATGACAAGGAAGACTTAGATACCCAAGCGCTTGCAATCTGGTAATCAAAGACGAAAAGGCTGCAGGTGATTATGAGTTGTGGGTATTTTTGCCTAAATACACCAGAGTTAGAAATGTAGGTCTAGAAATGTACAATCACACTGTGCACACTGCCGATAATTTGTGCATAATTGCAATTGGTTTATTCAGATAAACAGCCTGACACGTGTGTCCGAGCCATGCTCTTCTTCTAAGGCTTAAAGGCTTGTCTGTAACTTGCACGTTCAATTAGCAATTTGCAAAAAGTATATCTCATTGCCCAATTCTATTTCCTCTTCGAAGATGCAGTACGATCAAGGACTCCCGCCTTTCGGCAAAGCTTTCACGTTGTCATTTCCGGAAGTCGTTGAAGTGTTGAGCCCTTACCTCAGGCAGCAAAGCTTTCCCTGACGGAGAGTCAAGGACTGCTCCAATAAATTGAAGCTTTTGAGAAGGTATCATGTGGGACTTCTTGAAATTGAGGGAGAAGCCCAGTCTGAAGAGAGTGGCAGGTACTGCTGAGATGTTCCAGAGCCTGTTTGGCAGAATGAACCATGATCAGACCATCAAAGGTAGGGGAAGACATAAATCCCTCCCCTCATTAGATCTGCTGCCACCACCGCCATCAACTTGGTGTAGAACCTAAGGACAGAGGTGAGCCCGAAAGGCAGTACCTGAAATTCAGAACTGCAATCGCGAACCTCTGGTTCCTCTGCTTGTGATGTATGGGCACATGAAAGTAAGCATCCTGTAAAATGAATGACACCATCCAATCCTGGAGCTGAAGGGCTTGGAGGATCTGTGATGGAGTTCCCATCTTGAACTTTACTTCCTGAGGAACATGTTACACAGGTCAAGTCCAAAATGGGTCGATGTCCCGCGTTATTTTTGGGAATTACAAAGATGAAGTACCATCACGGGTTCCCCTCTGCTACAAGTACACTTTCTATAGTACCATTCTCTAACTGGGTGAGAACCTCATGTAAGAGGAGCCGATCCAGCTACCGAAGGGATTCGCTGCTCAGTGGACAACACGGAGGCCTTGACGTGCCCAAGCATCCGAAGTAATGCTTTGTCATTCTTCTAAATGCTGCGTCAATGTGCCCCACACTACTGTCCTGTGGACCAAGGCCCCAGAGATTTAGTCGTCGTGGCCATTGCAGATGGCAAAGCAGTTGCAGCTGCGTGGGAAGGCTTACCATCCCCGTCCTCGTCCACCACAAAGAAACCTTCCCAGTCCCCTTTAAGAAATCTGGCCTCTTGTCCTTCCAACCGAAGAGACGTATCGAAAGGATCGACCCCTCCAATGCCTAGAGGTCGTGTGTACCTGCTGCAGTTGACGAATTGCTTCATCCAGTGATTTTGCTGCTGCCTTTGTGGGACTGTAGCTTATCTGCCTTGGAGCCAAATAACTGGGAGCTATCAAAGGGCATATTCAAGAAGTCTTGCCTGGACATCTGGAGCAAATCCTAATTTACGCAGCCAAGCAAAGCTTTGTGAAACAGTACTCACTGCCATCGCTTGACTGACACCATCAGCCGAGTTCAAGCCAGACTAACAACTGGCACACAGCATCTTTACCATCCTTGACAAGGAAACCTTGTTATTCACCTTCAGGAATGTGCTCTGCGGACATTGCAGCCACCTCCCACAAAGGAAACATGTACTTCGCTGAAGCACAAGTGGCATGAAGGGACTTCAAAACCATGCTACTTGCAGACAATACCCCTTTCCCTAGGGTGTCAAACCTTTTGTCATCCCTATCTGGAGGGATCGTAGGGTAGGCAGCTGCTCTCGAGGTGGATGTGGCTGCCTGAATCACCAGACCTTCCGGAGTATGACCCACAGCAGAAGGCCTGTATTTTTTGTGAAGTCCTTATTGACAACCGGAGTAGTGTCTGGATTCTTCCAGTTTTCTAGGACCCTACACTTTAGGGCTCTATAGAACGGAAGGGCAGGATCCTGAGGAGGAACTTTAACAAGGCTATCGTTAAGGTCATCCTGCTCAAATGCAGTGCCAGGTCTTGCCCAGCCTAGGTACTCTGACTTTACCCATGAACGTTCTATACGAAGCATCTGTGTCTGCAGAAGGATCCGGGGTGGCAAAATCAATCTTAGTCCAGGTATCTAGCCCACTAGTATCCTTCATGAGTCTACAAGGATCTGTAACCTGAACGCCTCCGATATCAGCTCCTCAAGAACATTTGCAGTTCCAAACTCAAGGCCAAACAGAGGAGTAACTTCATCCTCCTCAAGAATTCGCTCATGGACTTAAAAAAGTCCTTGGCTAGGGGCTTGGAACTCTTCGACAAATCCGAAGAAGTTGATGGTTTCGACTGATTGTATTGTGGGTGAGGGACACTATGCAAATTCTGAGGAAGTGGAGGGTAGAGACTTAGAGTCTCCATCCTTCAGGTTTTGCTGCTTTCTTGCCCAGGATCAAAGGTACGCGAGTAGAAGCTTCAACCAGTCGGCCTTACTAGACGCAATAGAGCCCAAAGCGGCCTTCGGTTCTTTTGAAGTAGAAGCCGCTTCCAATCATTTGGAGAAGTCCTCCCATTCAACTTTTAATGCGACTTACCAGTTTCCTATCGGGTGAGGGAATATCTATGAAGCCTCTTTGACTTCTTATGGGAGGCAGACGAGTGCAGAGAACCACTTCAACCAAGAGCACTTCAAATGCATTTTCTCCCGCTGAGGTGAAATCGCTAGAGCTTCTCTCGTCGGATGACCTCATCTTGGACATAGTAGTAGAAGGCGATTTAGATGGGGGCCTAACCAGGGCAAGCTTGACCTACTTCTAGGCCTTACCTACCATTGACTTGCATGAGCCCCATCACTGACCTTGTGGCAAGTCCTAAAACAAAGGCATATTTGATGCGGATCAATGATGGACCTCTATGGCCTGCAGTTGGTACACCTTTTAAACTTAGTATTCGGAGTAGACATTGTTAGAAGATTAGGACAAAAGGCAGTTGAAAAATCAGAGGAGATTTTGAACCATTCGAAGCTGTGCATGCAGGAAAATAGAACTGAGGCAACGGGTGCAGTGCGTGCATGTCATAGTGGAGAGCAGGATGGAAGCACTGAGGGACATTTTGTCAACTGTGCACGTAACCCTCTGCTTTGAAAGGTTTCTGAAGCTGCTAGCAAGATATTGGATTGATCAAAGACTAGGAATACGTGGGAGGACTCATTCCATTGGAATGGAATGCTATGTGGATTATTGTAGGGGCGAGTGATTGGCTATTAGCTAGCAACTTTAAATATTTATGCCGTCAACTTCCATGCTTAATATCACTAGTGCATTCATTGAACACTGCAACATTTGAGGGTATTCTACAGGGCTTCTCTATTAATTGTCAAACAATACCACATAGCTATTAAAAGCTGGACATTTTCCACTCACTCTTTCCAAGGAAAGAATACTTAAAAGCTCTATTGTGGTAGGGAATGACAGAAGAGATACACAAGTCTTTTAATGAACCAATACACCTTATACAAAAAGATAAATGACTTAAGGCTAGATCTGCTGGAGAAAAAAACGATTCTGTATACATAATCTTATTCTAGGTGAAAACTTGGATTGCTCGCTGACTGTCAGACTTGCTCACACTTTCAAGTTTGATACTCGAAAATGAAAATAGTTTTTGGTCTCTGTAGCAAAAAAGGCAGGAGTGTTGCAATTACTTTTAAACGATGTTTGGAATTAGTACTCAAATAAGCTTTTCATATAAAAATCGATAAAAGCATAAACAGTATAATAATTAGAAGTACTGTATGCAGACCTAAAGGATTATGTAGTACCTTAAATAAAAATACTGCTATATACTTAATTTAGAAGGTGTGCCAGTAATACTATCCCTAGTGTGATGTCCACTGTACCGATAATCCCACACACGTGGAGGTCCCTTAGATTGTTATTTTTCTGACATGAGGTAGCATGAGGTGTAGCATGAGTACAGTTGTGTCCCAGCAGATACCCATCAGACAAGCTCATAAGCATCCATGCGCCTCCTCTCCGAGGGGGAGGAAGGGTGGGTTGCATGTGCATCTAAGCAGATACAAGCATTAGAAATAAGATTACAGTGAGTAATGTATCCCTTCTGAGGCTTGTGGAATCTGCTTAGATCACATGCTGTGCATAGATTAGCGAGCAGTGTTAGAAGAAGGTGGTGGGATGTGAGAAGGTTCATGGGCAAACAGATGTCTTGGAACCGCTTGTCCCAACTGTGTACGTGTCTTGGAATGCATGTCAATGCTGTAATACTGAGTGAAAGTGTGTATTGAGCTACATGTAGCTGCTTTGCAAATACTCTCTAGAGGGACATTTGCAATAAAAGCCAGAGTGGCTCCTGTACTTGTCGTGGAGTGAGCCCTGGGCGTCGTGAAAGGCAGAATCTTGTTTGATAGGGAATAGCACAAATGTATACATCCGACTATCCACCTAGAGATGACATTCTTTGAAATGTGATTGCCTTTTCTGCCTGGCGCTATGGAGAAACAGTTGATCTGTTTTTCTTAGACGTCTGGTCTTGTTTACATAGTAGAGGACCGCTCTCTGCACATCTAGTGTGTGGAGTTTTACCCCAGATGAGCTGGTGTGTTCCTGGAAAAAAGCCGGTAGCTCAATAGACTGGTTTACATGAAATTTTGAGATGAACCTGGTGGGAGAACATAAAACCAGCTTGTCTTTGTGAACAAAGGAAGGTTCCTGCACTGAATGCTTGTATTTCACCAACTCTTCTTATGGAGGTGATGGCCACTAAGAAGGCCGTTTTATAAGTCAGGTGTTTCAGACTAGACTTATGGATCAGCTCGAAAGGGGGTCCCACGAGCTTAGCGAGTACAACATTTGAGATCCCATCCTGGCGACAGGTTTGACATTGGAGGGTGGAGTCTTTATCCCTTTATGAATGCTTTGATGACAGGTACCTTCCACCATTAAACTTTATTGTGGGAGGTGGTATAGGCTGACAAAGCCGCCAGGTGGACCTTTAGGGAGTTGAATACTAACCCTGCATCTAGCAAGTGGAGCATGTAGATTAGAATGTGTGAAGGGGTACATTCTATGGGGTTAATTATTTTGGACTGGCACCAAATTACAAATCTCCTCCACTTGTCAAAATAAGAGTGCCTAGTGATAGGCTTTCTTGATTCCTTCAAGATATCCATACATCTCTGTGGCAGATTAGGATGTCCAAACTCTAGGACTTCAGGAGACATTCCGTCAAGTTCATTGAGTGAGGTTGAGGATGCACTGTTAGGCCCCTGTGCTGAGTGAGCAGATTGTACGGGCACATGAGTTTGATGGGATCGCACATCGCCAGATTACACAGATGTGGATACCAGGGTTGTCTTGCCCAAATAGGAGCAACTAGAATGAGAGTCATCTGTTTTTTGTGGATCTCATTCGCTACCTTTTTCATTAGAGGTGGGGAAAAGCATAAGCAAATTACCCTGACCAGTTCATCCATGGGGCGTTCCCCTTGCAGCCTATCTGGGGGAACCTGGACGCGAAGTCTGGGCATTGCTTGTTTTCGTTTGTAGCAAACAAGTCTATTGTGATGAAACCCCATAGAGAGAAGAGGTGTTCTACGACTCTTGCGTGAAGTTGCCACTCGTGTTCTTCTGGTAGGGGAATCTCTGCTCAACGAGTGTGAGAAAGTTGAGTTCCCCTGGAACGTGCTGTGACAATAGGAATATTTTTCGTTTGAGTGCCCATTTCCAAATTTATTGCGCACGTCTGGACAGATTTGAAGAACGTGCGCCCCCGTTTGTTGATGTAAAACATTGCTGTAATGCTGTCTGTCAGGACTTGCACCAATAGGTTTGCTAGGTGAGACTTGAACGCCTGCAGGGCTTTGAATATTGCCAGAAGTTCTAGTAGATTGATGTGGTTTTGTGCTGCCGCATGAGACCACAGAACCTGAGCTGTGTGGTGAAGGTACTGAGCCCCCTACCCAGCGAGTGAGGCATCCATCGTGACAATTGCTTGTAGTTCCAGATCGTAGAAGGGTTTCCCCTTCAACACGTTTTCTTTTGTCCACCAGCGAAGATTTTCTATTAGTGTTGGCAAAACGACCACTAGATCGTCCCCACTTACCACTTGCCTGAGACCACTTTTTAGCCAACCACTCCTGCATGGGTCGCAGGCACGCGCGAGGTACCAGGTAAATGCAAGATGCCATGTCTAGCAAGCGCATAGTTTTGCGTACCCTTATCTGGCGTCCGGCCCGATGATGCAGAATTTGCAGTAACATGTTTTGGACTCTTTCCTCTGACAGAAAGACCAACCCCTCTTGAGTTGGTAAAACAGCTCTTAGGAACTGTTTGGTTGTGCTTGGAACTAAGCTTGATTTTTTCCTTGTTGATGGAGAAGCCCAACTGAAAGAAGGTCGATAGTTCTTTGAATGTTTTTTCTGCAAATTAGGGGAGACTCCCTGTAATCAGCCAGACGTCCAAATAAGGGTACACTGGGATTGCCTTGCTACGCAGGTGTGCTGCCACTACCTTCGTGAATACCCTTGGGGCAGATGATATTCCAAAGGGCAGCACTTTGAATTGGTAGCGCTGGTTTGATATCTTGAAACGCAAGAATCATCTGTGCGCTGGAAACATTGAAATATGAAAATAAGCATCTTTCATATCTAGTGTTGCCATGTACTCCTTTTTTAGAAGGGGGATTACCTCTTGTAGTGTAGTTATGCAGACCTTTTGTGGCTTGATATTTGTTTACAGGGCGCAAATCTAATAATGGGCGCATTGTTAGATCTTTCTTTGGCACAAGGAATTAGGATGAATAAATACCCTTGTTTACCTGGCTGGCAGGGACAACCGCGATGACGTCCTTTAGAAGAAGCATGGCGATCTCCTCGAGGAGGATGCGCTGGTGCTCTTTGGAATGTCTTGTCGTGGTGGGTAGTTTGGGGTTGCTAGAGGAGTTCTATGCAGTTTCAGCCGGTTACAGTGGATAGTACACATCTGTCTGTGGGGATTCCCTCCAATGCATGGGAGGAACTGGATATGCGCCCCCTGACTGCATGAAGCGGATAGTCACTTCTTTAGAGGTGGTCTGACACTCTGGGAGGAGTTGCCTCTACAGCGTCCACGGGTTCTGCGCGCTCCTCTAGGGTAATACTGGGAGGACTGACACTGATTGGTTCCCCAGGTAGTACCTTGGCTTTGGCTACAAGTGGAATCCCTTTGAGATTTTTGGCTGCAAAAACGCCGAAAATTCTCATTTCCCCTCTGGCCAGTGGGTTTATTGGCGATTTGTTCTAGAGACGAGAGTTTCATACTCTTTGGCTGTTTTTAAGGAGTCGTCAACAGCCATGCCAAAGAGCACATTGGGCTCAACGGGCATGTTGATAAGGGTTGCTCGAGTCTCTGGTTTAAAACCCGATTGGCGCAACCAAGCATGATACTTGATAGTACTCTCCTCTGTCATTCTGCCTGCGTTGTCCGCGGCATCAAGATTGGTCTTTAATAATCAGATTGGCACTGCTCCGTCCTCTACGGCTACTTGGGCAAGTTGGGATTTAAGTGGTTCTGGTGCCGATGATAGTAAGGCCGATATTTCATCCCATTTGTGGTAGTTGTAACTGGCCAACAGGGTAGAATGGTTTAATTTCTAGTTTGGAAAGCCGCAGAGGAGGCAACCTTTCGGCCCAGGATGTAAATTCTTTTGCTTTCCTTGTCAAGGGGGGTCTCAGGAAGCTAGGGGAGTACCAGCCCTTTTCCTTGTTGTAGTTACAACCAATGAATCGGGCTTCAGTTGCCCCCTGATATACAGCGGGTCAGAAGGAGCAGGTCTAAACAGTTTCTCTATGCAGGGGTTCACTGCCCGTGTAAGATTAGGGGTCTCCAGCGATGGCTGTATTTTTCGCTGAAAGGATTTAATGAGTGGGATAAACTAACAGCTTTCTTATCCAAGGATTTCTTCTACAAAATACTTATTTTGTTGTACCTCTCGAGCCCATCTGAAAATGCTCTGCCACTTTGAGTAGCGCCTCATTCAGAAGGGGTTGGTTGTCAATTGGTGAGTCCATGACCGGTGAGTCCGGATCAACGGGTGAGTCTATGGGATACATGTTTGCCTCTGGGACAACCTCAGGGTCTTCATCATCCCCGCAATAAGGGTCTGCTGCCTCTTGGATAGAGCGGTCTTCCTGGTCAGAGTCCGGGTCATAGAAATCAATGACTGCTTTGCACTGGAATCTCGGGGCGAGACCTCTTAGAGGGCTGAGCAGGTGGAACAGGGATCTGCGACCCAGAGGGTGCTGTAGTGGGGGAGTGGACTGGAAACTTTGAAAATAGGCAGGGTCCTTTTCAGAGAAGTTGGCCATAAAGGACATCCACTTCATGACCCCGGCTATAACCTCCGATGACCATTGTGTCGAGCTAGGGTTGACCTATGGTTGGGAAGGGAGCCCTAGATCTTCATTTGTTGGAGAAGTAATACAGGATCTTAAGGCCTGGTCTCCTGAGATTTTTCTTTATGAGGGGTGGCCCTAGGCTCCTGAGATCTCTCCCTAGGAGTTTTTTTTTCCCTATGAGGGATTTGTGAGGATTTCTTTTTGGGCTCTTTCGCCCTACTTTGGCTCCCTGAAGTGTGTTTAACCGACTGTTTGGGGCCTAGCACCTGACTTGATGCAGAATGTTGAATTTCAGGTGCGGACTGAACCGCGGACGATCGGCCCTCTGGAGTTATTCGCATGACGCCTGTACCGCCCTTTGGCGGTCGGGACCCGTCTTGCGGCGACCTCGAACGAGTGCCCAGACAGCGTTTCCACTGACCTTTCCCAGGACGTTGTGTGATGCCATCCGTTTGACAGGTGTGTCGAGCTTGGGCCTCGGGTTTTGTGCTTAGTGGTAGATGAAGTGGTAACGCTTCCACCGCCGGGTGTTGTCCCCATAACAAGGACACCGGCCTGTCTTCTGTGGTGGGTGGCCTGCGCTTGGATAGCCGACGCCACCCCATCACCTTCGCTGTCAGAAACTGAGGCGTTGCTGCCATCACTGAAAGTACCTACTTCCATGGCCTCGAGTTGCGTGGCGTAGTGGGCCCAGCGTTTGGTAGATCAGTCCTTCAAAGTCTTAGGCTTGAAGAGCCTACACGTCCGACAAGAACCCTCAACGTGGTCTCTCGGGAGACAAGTTACAAACTAGGTGTTTATCGAAGAAGGGAAATTTCATATTGCATTTGGGGTAGAATTTAAAGGCGGTTTTGTCCATAACGAAAATAAGTGGCAGCTAGGCGAATATAGTGCAAGAAAAGGGGCGTACACATTCTATAATGACCTCCCCCCCCCTCTCTCTCTCTCTCTCCCTACTGCTTGTGCCGAAGCCCATAGCAGCCTTCCAAGGCCGAAACTGATCCGTCGCTGAAGTCTTTCAAGAGTCTTTTTCTTGTCCTTCACCGACGTCTGTATGTTGATAGGATAGAAAGGAGGAACCATTGGTAATTAGGTAAACGTAAATGGCTATCAGCCGAAAGAGGAACTCCGCTCTAAGTGTCAGTCTAGAAGGGCAGAAAAAAACAACCTGAGGGACCTTGACGTGTGAGGGATCATGGGTACTGTGGACGTCACACTAGGGATAGTACTCTTTGTCGTGGAGGATGGTTCCAGGGACGCTGCAGTAGTTCTATACAGTACCGTGCGGATACTGTTGACAGCACTCATCTGTCCGATGTGATCCCTTCCCAAGCCTGGGTGAAGTTGGAAATGCGGCCCCCTACTGGGGTTGCGTGAGAAGGGACCCTGAACTGAGTGTCACTGCTTTGGTGGAGGCGTGCCGCCTCCTACTGGGGCTGCTTCTGCCTTTACCACGTCCTCTCCGATTACCCCTGCCGTAACCCTGGGTAGACTGTTGGCTGTTCCACTGTGTACCCTGCCCCTGGGAATAGTTTGATCCTCTCTGGGAATTTTGGCCGCGTGGGCGACGAAAATTTCCATTCCCTCTCTGATTAGGGGGTTTATTGGTTAGTTGGCCAAGGGTCTTGAGTGTCTCATATTCGTCCTTGGCTTCCACCGGTTTGTCCAACAATGATGCCTGGGTTTCTGCCTTAAAACCAGACTGCCGTAACCATGCATGTCTCTTGATAACAGTACCTTCTGGTATCAATCTGCCTGCGTTGTCCGCGGCATCAAAAGTTGCTTTTAAAATGCAACCAGACACGGCTCTACCCTCTGCTGAAATTCATGCTAACTGGCCTTTTAAGGGTTCTGGTGCAGAGGCTATGAGTGCCGCGACTTCTTCCCACTGATGGCAGTTGTAGCTGGCCAACAGGGTGGAGTTTGCAATCCTTGCCTGATAGGCGGACGTTGAGGCTACTTTCCTGCCGAAACCATATCGTTTTTTGCTCTCCTTGTCTGGAGGAGCTTTGGACGATTGTAAGGGTGTCCCAGCCCTCTTACGAGTGTTAGTGACAACCAGGGAGTCTGGCTTCAGATGTCCTCTTATATAGAGAGGGTCAGACTGGGCTGCCCTGAAAAGTTTTTCAACTCTGGGTTTGACTGCTCTGGTGAGGTTCGGGTTCACCAGGGACGGGTCTATTCTTCGCTGAATAGACTTAAGGATAGGGATGGTCTGGGCAACAGGCCTCCTTTCTCCCACTAACTGTCAATATGGAAATGTTCTGTTGCTCGTGCGAGAACCTCGTTCAGGAGGGGTTGGTTATCGACAGGGGAGTCGGTAACCGGGCCTTCCTTCTCTACCAGGGAATCTACTCTGTAGGTTTCAGGGTCTTCCTCTTCTTGCTCCTCATCATCATCCCCATAGTAGCCCGTCCCGGTTTGCTCTTCTATCATGCCAAATTCTTGGTCCTCACCAAAGGAAGTCTCTCCTTGATACTGTGAGTATGGCCGTGAGTATGGTTGTACATCGAAGGGGTCCGAAGACCTCATAGGTGTCTCAAACCGGGGTTTCTTACTCAGGGAGGATCGGATCATTAGAGCCTGAGGGTGTAAGACCCTTGTGGATTATATGAAAGGAAATGGTCTGGATTTTTATCATAAAAGCCTGCCAAAGAAGACATCCTTGACATGACCCTATCTATGTCATCACTCGACCATTCTTTGGAACTGGGAATGACTCCCTCAGAAAGTCTAGGAGACTTATCCTGAGTAGACTTGCTGGTTTTAGAAATAGCAGCAGACTTGGGCTTGTCTGTCTGTTTAAGAGGAGTGGAGTGTTTTACAGGTGTGGATGAGTGCAGTGGCTGCTTCTTCTGCTGTTTTCCCCCCTCCCCGTGAGTGGAAGAGTGTTTTCCCTGTCCCTTTGTGGTTCCGGAGGTTTTCGATGCCTGGCGTCGAGGATCGGGGGTAGAGTCCCTGTCCTTCGAACGTGGGGCCGCGCTGATCTTGTCTGCGGGCTCTGACTCCTGGAGAGCGGCCTGGGGGTGGAAGTCGTCTTCGTCCGCCGACGATCGAACTTCCGTTAGCTTAGGGAGCGAGGCACTCTTGGCAAGAGTGGAAGATTACCTGGAGTCATGCGACGATCTCGATCGAGAACGCCCAGAGGACACCGATTCGGACCGTTCTCTATGTGCCTCTTTCCGAGAACTCAACGTCGAGTCTCGGTGGACTTCGTGTGTTGTGTGAGTGGTGTGTGAAGCGCTTGTGTCGCCGGGGGTCTTCCCCATAGCCGCCCTGTCGGACGACCTTCCGAGGTTGGGGACTTGCGCTCGGCT
Source organism: Ambystoma mexicanum (assembly GCF_040938575.1). Lineage (NCBI taxonomy): Eukaryota > Metazoa > Chordata > Amphibia > Caudata > Ambystomatidae > Ambystoma > Ambystoma mexicanum. Next base: position 340,028,998 of record NC_090921.1, on the reverse strand, counting down.
GTCTTTAGACGCCGTAATGCCCTCGCCATCCGAAAGCACAGCGTTGCTGCCATCGCTGAAGGCGCCCTCCGCCGCCAAGGCCGCCTGCCTGGCGTGGTGGGCCCAACGCTTCGAACAGTCCTTAAGTGTCTTAGGTTTAAACCTACTACACGCTCTGCAAGCAGAGATTGCACGTGGAGTGCCTGACGACCCAAGGGTATTTGCGATTGCACTTGGGGCAGAATAGAAAAGGGGTACCCTCCATACGCACCTTGAGGCAGCGGGCTGGTAAGTGTAGGAAATGTATAAGATGTACCTATATACCAAGAGTGTAGAGTATGTCCAACCCCCCCCCCACTCACCCTACTTGCAGGGCCGAGGCCAGAGGCCTTCCGAGGCCCAAATCCGTCGTGCAGCAGCCGATGGTCGAATTCCTCTCCAAGCCGGCATCGAGTGTCGAAGTTCGACGTTGGGGTGGGGAAAGGATGTAAATTTATCGATATTTTAGCAAAAGTATGGCTAAGGCCAGGGGACTACGAAAAATGCTTCCGACCAGTATGGCGGAAAAAAACAATCTGAGAATCCTAGACGTGTGAGGGATCTTGGGTACAGTGGACGTCGCACTAGGGAATAGTATTACTCGCACGCCCTGTGTCGACGCCCATTTTCGAGTTTCGAAAAACAAACTGTAATACTCCGCAGTTTCCACTAGATGTCGGCCTATGCACAGCATGTGATCTAAGCAGATTCCACAAGCCTCAGAAATATAAATATATAATACATTACTCACCATAATCTTACTTCTAAAGCTTCCACCATGAGACCTTATTGTGAGAGGTCGTTCAGGCTGACAAAGCAGCCAGGTGGACCTTTAGGGAGTTAAATACTAACCCTGCATCTAGCAAATGGAGCATATAAGTTAGAATGTGAGATGGAGTAGATTCTATAGGGTTGATTTGTTTAGTCTGGCACCAAATTACAAATCTTCTCCATTTGTCAAAGTAACAGTGCCTAGTGTTTGGTTTTCTTGATTCTTTCAAAATATCCATGCATCACTGTGGCAGGTTGAGATGTCCGAACTCTAAGACCTCAGGAGCCATGCTGCCAAGTTCGAGTGCGGCTGTGGGTGCACTGTTAGCCCATGGTGCTGACAGAGTAGATTGTACTGGCACAGGAGTTTAATGGGATCGCCAGTCAGCACAGATGTGGATACCATGGTTGTCTCCCCCACATAGGAGCAACTAGGATAAGCGTCATCGGTTCCTTGTGTATCTTGTTCACCACCTGATAGGCCGATAGGTAAATCTTCTGTTTGGGTGCCCATTTCCAAATTTGTTGGGCAAGCTTCGACAGATTTTGAGAACGAGTGCCCCCTTGTTTGTTTATGTAAAACATGGCAGTTGTGCTGTCTGTAAGGACCTGCACTGACTGGTGCGATAAGAGGGGTTTGAATGCCCGAAGCGCTCTGAATACTGCTAGAAGTTCCAGCAGATTGATGCGGTTCTGAGCAACCTTGCGAGACCACAGACCCCGAGCTGTGTGGTAGAGGTAGTGAGCTCCCCACCTGTCAAAGAGGCTTCTGTTGTGACGATGGCCTGAACCTCTGGGTCGTAGAAGGGTTTTCCTCTCGTTAGATTCTCTTGTCCACCAGCAAAGATTCTGTACTAGTGTTGGCGAAACAACCACTAGTTCGTCCCACTGACCACTTGCCTGAGACTACTCTTTCACCAACCACTGTTGCATGCGCGCAAAACCGGGCTAAATGCAAGACGCCATCATGCCTAGCAAACATAGCTTTGCGCACCCTTATTTGGCGACCGGCTTCATATTGAGGAATTTGCAGCAACAAATTTTGAATTCTTTCCTCGGACGGAAAGGCCAACCCTTCTTGAGTATTTAGGACAGCTCCTAGGAACTGTTTGGAGGTGCTTGGCAAGAGCCTTGACTTTCTCGATGGAGAAATTCAATTGAAAGAGGAGGTTGATGGTTTCGCTATCTTGAAACGCAAGAATCTCCTGTGCGCTGGGAACATTGAAATATGAAAATGGGCATCTTTCATATCCAGTGTTGCCATGTAATCCCTTTTTTAGTAGGGGGATTACCTCTTGTAGTGTAGTCACGCAGAATTTTTGTGGCTTGACATACTTGTTTGTAGGGCGCAAATCTAATACTGGGCACATTGTGAGATCTTTCTTTGGCACAAGGAAGTAGGTTGAATAAATACCCCCGTTTACCTGATTTGCCGGGGTGACTTCTATGGCGTTCTTTGATAGAGTTGCAATCTCTTCGAGGAGGTTTTTCTGATGTCCCTGCGAGTGTACTGTCATGGAGGATGGTCGTGGGGGCGCTCTAGCAACTCGATGCAGTAGCCACTGGACACTGGACAGCACCCATCTGTCCGAGGTGATCCCCCTCCCATGCGTGGGTGAAGTTGGTAATACGCCCCCCCCCCCACTGGGGATGCACGAGAGGGGACCTGAAGCAGAACGACACTGTTTGGCAGGTGGCATACCACCTCTAGCGGGGCTGCCTCTTCCATGCCCACGACCTCTACGCTGCCCTTTTGGGTAGCCCTGGTAAGATTGTGACTGGTAATTTCCCCCATGATAAGCCCTGGTTTTGGCTACAGTTTGACTCTCTGGGAATTTTGGCCTCGAAAGTGCCGAAAATTACCGTTTCCCCTCTGTCCAGAGGGTTTGTTGCCGAGTTGCCCGAGGGATTTTAATAGGTCATACTCCTCTTTCGCTGTTTTCAGTGCATCTTCGACGGCGTTGCCGAATAATACATCAGGCTCAACCGGCATGTCTATCAGTCGCCCGAGTTTCTGGCTTGAATCCTGACTGTCTTAACCATGCATGCCTCTTAATGATCGTTCCTTCAGCGATTATTCTACCGAAATTATCAGCCGCATCGGTCTTCAGGAGACAGCCCAACACTGCCCTGCCCTAAGCTGCTTCTTGCGCTGCGACTTTAAAGGTTAAGGTGCGGAGGAAAGCAATGCAGATACTTCCTCCCATTTAAGGCAAATATAGCTTGCTAAGAGGGTGGAACTGTTGGCTATCCTAGCTTGATAAGCCGCAGATGAAGCGACTTTCCTCCCTAGACCATAGATTTCTTTGCTTTCCTTATCTGGAGGAGCCTCTGAGGAAGAAAGTGGGGTTCCCACTGTCTTTCTAGTGGTGGTAACGACCAGGGATTCTGGCTTTAGTTGTCCCCCGATAAAGGGTCTGAGGGAGCAGCGCGAAATAACTTGAACACGTGGATTTACTGCATGTGTGAGATTAGGTGTCTGCAAGGAAGGCAGAATTCCACGCTGGACGGATTTAGTAAAGGGATGTATTGAGTTACTTCCCTTTTGTCTCCCAGGATTTGCTCTGCGAAATCCCTGTCTTCCTGAACTTCCTGTGTGTTTTATCTGGAAGTGTTCAGCAGCCTTAGCCAACACCTCATTAAGGAGAGGCTGGTTATCGACTGGAGAATCGTTAACAGGAGGGTCCTTAGGAATTGGGGAGTCTGAAGTGTAAACTTCAGCCTCATGGTCCTCATCATCTCTGTCGTAGCAAGGGTCTGCAGACTGTTCCTCATCGAATGGAGGGTCAGGTTCTTCATGGTAAGAAGTTGGGTCATAAGGCTCCACTACAAAAGGGTCTATTACTAAGTCCTGAATGGGAGTATCGGAGTCGAGCCCTCTCAGGAGGGGGGTTGAGGAGACACAGGAGTGGCCCTGGAACCAGAAGGTGCCGAGGTGGGAAGGGTGTTCCTAGAACTCTGAAAATAGTTGGGAACTTTTTCATAAAAATTTGCCATAAAGGTCATCCTTTTCACTACCCTGTCTATGTACAGAGAGCTCCACTCTTTGGAGCTTGGTATAAACACACACTGAGGGGTACTGCCCATGTCCTCATCTGTGGGAGGTATAACCTTAGTCTTTGGGGCTGACTGAGGTTCCTTTGATGTTTTTTAGCAGCCTTGTCCTCCCTATGCTTCTCTTTAGAAGTGTGGGAATCTTTAGATGACTTTTTGAGGCGTTTACCCCCTGCCCCATGGCTAGAAGTGGTCTTACTAGATTTGTTTGGGGCCTTCCGCTTGGTCCGCCGCTTCGCGTCAACTTTCGGCGGCGTGATCCGACGAAGAGTGTCGAATTTTATGTGTAGGGTTAGACGCAGAGAGTCTAATTTCAGTAGTGGGTCGTTGGACAACTGGGTCTCGTTGGCGGTTTGATGGACACCTTTTCCGTCCGAGGATAGTATTATTGGTACGCCCTATTCGACGTCCCTTCGAGTTTCGAAAGCTAATACTCTGCAGCTTCCACTAGATGTCGGCCTATGCACAGAATGTGATCTAAGCAGATTTCACAATCAGAAGCCTCCGAATCTATATTAGTACTTATTTATTATTGATCATTATTCATATAACATGAGTTATCATGCCTCTGCCATCCACCGACTGACTCAGAACCCTACAAAATACCCTTGGGAGCCCCACGACCTGGCGAGTCTCCTGTATTACAGGAACTGTTCCTCACAACAAGTAACTTGATTGTATGCCTGCTGCAGCCTACTAAAGCTCAAGACAATGTGGAACTTCCTCACAGTGACTCTGCAGGCATTACTGCCATTTCCCATTGCAATATTTATTATTGACTGCTGTTACTTTGATTACACATTTTCTTTTCCGACTCCACAGGCATTACTACTGTTGAATATTGCCTTACAACATTTACTATCAAGTTGTCCGTATTTCTGCTCATTCATTTCACATAAGCGGAGAACCATTCTTATACCAGATTTCGACCATACCATCATAGGTCTGTTATGCCAATATGTCCTGCTTATGCTTTATTTCAAATACCTGTTATCTTGTTAATCTGTGCCTAAAAACCCTCAAAATATTCTAAATTCCATGAACTAATATATCAAATTTACCTCCACACTTTCTTCAAACACCTGGTGATCTTGTAGTACCGTAGGAGACATGGAAATATTGTATTGACTATGTAACTGCCTTTCACAGCCCAAATTTTAATATGTTGAGATGCAGAGCTCTCTTTGGGCTATAAAGGCAGGTTGGATTTGAAAAAGTCTCCCTGATTTGGCTATGAACCCTCAAGCAGCTGGTGAAGGTGTAAACCTAGCCTCTGCATATGATGTTAAAGAAATTAGACAAACATGAAAGGAAAGTTAGTATGTTACAGCGGTACCATTTCAGTACTAGTCCACATGCCTAAGATGAGCCTATTCAAGCTTTCATTACAGCCATTTGGGAATGTGCTAACAAAAGTAATTTTGGCTCATCTTATGACGAGTGTCTGTGACCAGTTTATGATAAAGCTGAAAGGTTAAAATGAGAGGAGATCTGGGCAAGGGGTGAGCCAAGCCTTGATGAGATCTTAGAAATTGCAGAGAGAGTAGACCATGCTAGCATGAGTCAAAGAATTAGACTAAAGGAGTCTAAAGAGAATGTTAGTGTTATGACAAAAACACCACAAAAAAAAGAGAAACCTGTAAAAAAGAAACCCCCAACTGAAGCAGAATGAACGTGAAGGTACGCTTGATTAAATAAGAAACAGCAACAAACCCTCACCTTCATCTAGACCCAGAAAATGTTTCAGATATGGTTTGGTTTGTTCTATTTATTTCTATAGCACACCCGACCCCGAGGTATCTGGGCGCATTAGAACACGTAAAAATTGTTAGACATAGACAACATGGTAAAATTACATTTACATTTGTAGCAACCCTTTGGGCAAGAGTACAGTTGGTTACACATATTGGCATGTGGTAAGGAAAAACTGTTGCACTTGTTGAGGAGATGTAAGGTAAGCTCCTAAATCTGTTAGTTCTTATTGATTAGCCAGGAAATGGCTTTTCTTCTGAAGTTGTTGGGCAGCTGGGCCGTCTTTATGGAGGGTGGGAGAGTATTCCACAGTTGGGCCGCCACGACAGGGAAGCTGCTCCCTCCTGATTTTTTTTACTTTATATCTTGGGACGTGTTGGCTGATCTAGTGACCTGAGTAGAGGATCCAATTGTGAATTTTTTTATAGGTAGGCTGGAGCTGTGTGATTCAAGTATTTGAAGGCAAGACAGTTTTCAGCTCGACCTGTGGTAGTTACTCTTGCTAACAAACGTGTCCAGCGCACAAATCGCAGTGTGGTTAATGTGGAAAAAGGGGTAATTTCACGAAATGCTACCAGAGTATGTGCCAAACAGTGGTGAAAGATTCATGAAAATGTTAAGAATGTCCTGAGGCGACTATTTCCAATGATGAAGCCTGTGGCATTAGTTGGTCAGCATGAAGTCAGTAAAGATCCTGATTGATTCAGGGTCTGACTACACCATTATTAACAGGCAATCCAATTCTCCAATGTCAGCTCCTAATGTCAAGGCTAGTGCCTATGTTGGTTCAAAAACCACCATGTTAGGATGCTTTCTGGCCAATTTAGAGCGCAAAAACAAAATCACTAAATAGTATGTTTCTGACAAAGAGGGAGGTCTCTTAGGGTAGTACCAGCAGCGAGACATGGGATTGACGATCCCGAAGTTCCTGGCTGTGTCACCACTCTCACCACATCTCCTGAAAATAACATCTGATATGTTTGAACAAAACCTAGGTTGCCTAAAAGGGAGATGCCACAAAATTAGACTAAAGGGATCTATTCCAGTAGCTGCCAAGATACAGTGTCTTCACCTTGCCCTTAGAGATGAAGTGTCCAAGGAAATCAACAGGTAGATTGAGGAGGAGATTATTGAACCCGTTGAGGCTTCGGAACGGTGCTCCCCAGAGGTATGTGTCAGAAAACCAAATGGAAGTGCCGCCCTCTGTATAGGCTTCAGGGCTTTGAATACATGTTTGGTTTTAGATTGGGTTCCCCTGCCAAATATTGGAAAGCTGGTCACTCACCTCTGGTGCTAAAAAGAAGTTTTCCTCCATCCAGAAGCAAAGGACCTCACCACCTTCATCACACAGGAAGGCACATTCATATTTAAAAGGATGCCTTATGGACTTGTATCTGCTACTGCTTTCTTTCAAAGTGTGATGAAGGATGTGGGTGACATCGCTGGTGTGCTTTATCATCAAGATGGGTTCCTCGATCAGGGATCATGATGCAAAATTGAAGAGAGTGCTGGACAAACTTAGCATGGCAGGATTAACTGTACAAAAAGGCAAGTGCTGCTTTAGTACTTCCCAAATTGATTATTTGAGACATTGCTTATCGGGTGAAGAGGTATCACACAGGGAAGGTTTAGTTACAACCGTACTATAGATTTCACCACTCAAGGATAGACATGAGGTGATGTCATTTTTAGGGGTGGTTGAATGCTACAAGTGGAATTTTTTCAGAAAAATGCATTTACATTAGAAATGTATGCAAAAAAGGAAATCGCAGAGAGACCCACATTGAAGCTGGTTTGCGAGGAATCGCTGAAAGCGTCCGCCCCTCCCCCTCATCGGCGGATCCTTGGCGGGCTCCATTAGCTGCTGCAGACCCAAACGGGGCCTCCCGCCTCTCACAGCGGAGAGAAAAGTGTTGGTCTGCGAACCCTCTCTACGCTCGTGGGGAGACTGAAAGGCTGAAAGTACACCCGACGCTGGGCGCAAGACTTGAGAAGCCTGAGGAGCAGCGCGGCTTCGTGAACAGCCGCCAACCACGTATAGCAGCTTCGCCGGGGTCCGGGTCCACCAAGCCACATCTGCGTGCTATGATGGTGGAGTCCACAAACTGCCTCCCCCCCGTAGTCTGAAATAACTGATATTGCGACACCGAGGAGTGATCCTCCCTCTGCTTTCAGACCTCGGCAGCTTGGGGCCCTGGTGCTGGGGCAGGAGGTGCCTGCGAACTTGGTCTGGAGCGTGTCCCTCCTGGAGCTGCATCCAACAATGCAGATCCGGCAAGATTTCTGCGCGACTCGGAACGGGCGGGTGGAGCTTGGGTGAGCCGGTGCATGCCTGAGAAAATCTGTGCAAAGTCCGACACCCAGGGGGGACTTCAGTGACGGCGGCGGCTGGAAACACAGCTAATGGAAGACTGTGGCTGGGGCCCAGGTGTGCTGGTGGCGGTCGGGGCACCCCCCCACATCAACAGATGCTCCGGAGCGGGGGCTGAGGTGGAGTCAACAGGGGTGGTGTCCCAGGGCCAAGGACTGCAGAGACCGGGGGCGACATCGCCATGACCGGATATCACGCCGTCTACAGATCTCGACCCTCAGAACCTCTGACCTGGTCCGGTTGGGGGACGAGGGGTTCATCCAGCCGGGAAGGTGCCCAGCAGAGTCCAGTGCCCCAGACACCCTTGCACACAGATGACAGGTGAGGAGAGCGGGAGGTCCACGGGAACCAGTTGGACTCACGGGCACCACTAGTGTTCGGGGGAACACCGAGAGGGCTAATCACACTGGCAGTCCTCTTTCCGGGCCCTTGATGAGTCGGTGCGCATGAAAAAGCACCTGTACCACGCAAAATAAGACTTGAACCGGCCTGCCCCCAACCATTCGAGAGCAACATTGCACTTATCAGTGGTGTGTCAACAGGGCAGTGGCCCCCAGCTCATGGTGAGTGAAGAGGACCCTGCAAAGGTGGAGTCTGCTCAGCAGGGGGATCAGTCAGTGACCAGAACAGCCCCACCCAATCCGATTTAAAGAGACCCGCACTAACTGTACCGGGTCCACAGCCAAACACCCCTCTGCCCATGTTGTAGCCAAGACAACAAAACTGATTGTGTCCCAGAGAAAGTGTGAGGGGCGCATTGCCAACCCCTCTCCCCTGCACATCGTTTATTTGTGCTGCAGATATCGCACTGCCCTCCCTGACATCTCGGAATATGCCAGATTTGACCCTGCAGATCCTGAATTACCCGTTCCTGTACTGGATCACTCAAGTTCACCACGTGATTGCGAAGACCTTTGGGGAGACATCCATCTCCTCCCCCTTGGACAGAGACCTGCCACAGGAGCCACCACATACTGCTAGCCCCCCTGCAATCTATGAGTCCAGCACAGCCAGTACATATAATCATCGTCAGCGGAACGCAGTGTTTGTGGCCTACAGCGGTCCCTCACCTATAGCACAGTGTGCGGTCTGAAGAGTTTTCCCGCCCCCCCCGCACTCTGAAACGACTGCGCTGGTGGGCGGGAGGAAAACCTATCCAAACTGACAAACTCATCACAGCTATGATCTGCAACCTACTCTTAGCAATCACATAGACTTACTGCCTGTGGCCTGCAGGTCTCCTATCGCTCACGGGAATTTCATAGCGAGACCTGCAGCTAGCCCACGCGGTCAAAGAGACATACGGATCAAGGCACGAGCCCAATATTGTTTAAAACGGAGTCGAGTCCGGCCCCCATTAGCATCCAAGTTCCGGGGAATCGCTCTGAACACTCTTACCACCAGCAGCTGGGAATCACTCCAGAACAACACAGTAGCGGCGTTCCACTGCTCCTTCTGTAAGGCTGGCACCACCTGACTGACGGAGACCCCCGTCCTTAACGGCACGCATCATAGGCAAATCCGCATAGTTCCACAATCTGCCCAAGCCCCCCCCCCTCTCCCTGTACTGCTGGCGCTCCAGACGGACCTGTTGAGCGCTAGCGGTCAGTGGGGAATCTGTGGAGGTGTATTCCTGCAGCTGCGCGACTTCAAGGACAATTGGTAAAATGTGCTTAGCGAGCGTATAACTGCGCTCCGGCGTCCGAAGCGGTCAGCCCTGATGCCAGGGGTCAAAGGTAGATCTGGACAGTCAAAACCAAGAATCCAAGCTAAAACTCAAGTGGGCCAAATTGAAAAGGTCTGGGGTCAGAGTCGACGAGAGGAGAGTCAGTCACCCCCCTTGCTGGTTGAACGTACAGTAGAAACAACTCCACCCACAATGTCGTCAGATAAGGAGGAACTTCTGAACTGTCTGAAAGGGATGGAAGCCCGCGTGACGAACTTCTTCCACAACCAGCTGGAACAGATGAACGAAGAATTGAAATCCTCCCTCCAGGATGTAAGCAGAGAAATGACGGACCTGGGAAAGAGTAGATATAGTCAAAAATGGCTCATCAGCCCTGGCAGAGGAATCAAACCAGAATGGTGTCCTCCTGGAACAGCTGGCCAGAGCAACATACAACTTAGAACTACAAGCAGAAGACCTTGAAAACCGCTCAAGAAGGTCCAGCATTAGGGTCAAAGGCCTCCCCGAAACGATCGAAGACTGTGACCTTAAAGATACAATGCAACTGTGCTTCAGCAGTCTTCTGCCGGAAACTCAATCGGACCAAATTGGCTTTGATCGTATCCACCGGGTAGGCCAAAAATGGAATGACCTTGGTGCAAGACCCAGAGATGTACTAATAGCGGTAACGTCTTACTGTCAGAAAGAAGAAATACTGAGGGCAGCGAGATTCCACAACAACCTCACAATCAATGGCTCCCACGTCCAACTATACCAAGACCTGGCACTTATCACGCTTCGCAAAAGAAGAAAGATGCAGCCAATTACAAAAGTACTACAAGCAAAACAGATACGATACAGATGCACTCACCCTTTCGGCCTCGCATTTAACATGGGAGGGCAAGCAGCGGAAGATCACCACTTTTGAGGAGGGTGGTGCAATCCTGCAGCTAGATGATATCCAAGATCAACCGATTGCCCGCATACGTCCCAATTCCCAAGACACAGCGAGTAAACCATGGGAATGGTCAATTGAGAAAAAGCGTAAATCTAAAAAAACAGAGAAGGCCAACATCCAGCAACAGAGCCAGGAATGACAAGTTGTGGAAGGAAGCTCGCAGAGGCAGCTAATCGGGGAACGAATAACAGCTGTATAATGATGGTGGCCTACAACACATCAAAACATGAATTCGAGGGGATTGGGTCCTCCGACGTATTCCATATCTATGACAGGTAATGTCCACAGCTGTGCTGCTTCGGAAAATCTTTGGAGTCTGCGTCCTGCGTCGATTATGTTGATGCGCCGTCCCCGAGGACCTCCTCCGACGGCCGACGTCACCCGATGTGATAAGTAGGACGCACGACGCCCATCGCCTCAGTTCCGTTTTTTCCGCGAACGTGTTCGCTTCGTGAATCTCGGTACGCCTCGACTCGTTGGAGTTGCTGTTTTGAATTCTTAGTTCGTTGAACCTGTTCGGTTTGTTGTGAAGACCCGTTTGTGGCGATGTCTTCTTCGTCTTCAACCCCGCGTCTGGGCTTCAAGAAATGCGGGGACTGTGGGTCCAAGATGTCGGTCATGGACTCGCACGACGCCTGCCTCTGGTGCCTCGGAGGCGGCTCACGATACGGACGACTGTCGACTGCCAGTCGCTCATGGCAAAGGCCTTGCGGGAACGCAAGAAGAAGCTGTCGGTAGGCCGGGTGTCTAAGCCCTGGAAGTCGGGGTCTGCGGGGCTTTCGACGGATGACTCGAGGGGCGAGACTCTGCGTCATCGTCGGAAGTCCAGTGGGTCTCCTTCCAGGAGTCGGTCTCGCCACTCCACCTCTTCGAGGCATTCCCGGAAGCGCCGGCATACGTCGCCTTCCCCGTCCTCTTCCGAGGACTTCGCCCGTCGGCGGGTCGCTTATCCCTCCATGCAAGCGACACCGGAGGAATGGGCTTCCTTCGGGACGCAGATGCTAGCGATTCTTGAATCGCAGGGCACAGGTCCGTCCGCGCCTCCGAGTGGGCCGTCGAGGGCAATCTGATGAAGGGGGCCCCATTTTGGCTGCCCTGGCCGGAGGTGATGATCGTGACGGACGCACCCCTCATGGGATGGGGAGCTCATGTCAACGAGTTGACAGGCAGCGGTCGTTGGTCTCCGTCGGAGTCCAGACTCCATATCAATCTGAAGGAGCCGAGGGCCATCAGGCTAGCCCTGAAGGCTTTTCTGCCGACTGTGCGCGGAAAGTGTCCTGATTCTAACGGACAACACGGTGGCCATGCACTACCTCAACAAAAAGGGGGGGCAGGGTCACTTCCGCTGTGCAGGGAGGCGATGCAGCTCGAGTTCTGGGCCATGCAGCTGGAAGTTTCGATCTCGGCGGTTCATCTGGCCGGAGATGACAACGAGACGGCGGACGCGCTGAGCAGGCAAAGCACGATCTCTCACGAGTGGGAGCTGGCTCAGGAGATTCTCCTGGAGATCTTTGCCCTTTGGGGGACCCCTCAAGTGGATCTCTTCGCCTCCAGTGTCAACCGGAAGTGCGAAAGGTTTTGCTCGCGGGAATTTCCTCCAAAAGGAGCCTTAGGAGATGCGTTCGTGGTGGAGTGGTCATTCCCACTGCTGTACACGTTTCCTCCAGTCCCCGTCATCCCGCAAGTGCAGCGGAGGATACGGAGGTTCGGTTCCCAGATGATCCTCATTGCTCCGGCGTGGGCCCGGAGGACGTGGTACACGGACCTTCTAGACTTGTCCATCTGCCCTCCACGTCGTCTTCCCTACCGAGACGATCTGCTCTCACGGGAGGGGGGGTCAGGTTCTCCATCCAGAGGTCAGATCCCTCAATCTTCACGCTTGGCTTCTGAAAGGTTGAGGTATAAGGATTGGGACCTCCCTGAAGACGTGATGGAGGTGTCTCGGCCAGGCGGCCAGCAACAAAGTCTCTGTACCGTTGCCGTTGGAGAAAGTTCTACGACTGGTGCAGAGTTCGGAATGTGGATCCTTTTGAATGTGACATTCCCATGGTTCTGTCTTTTTTGCTTTCTTTGGCCCACAGGGGCTTGCAAGTGGGGACCATTAAAGGTTACCTGGCGGCGCTGTCCATATTTAAGCGCTCGTCTGAAGAGTGTTCCCATTTTAAAATTCCTTTAATTTCGCAGTTTTTGAAAGGGCTCACTAATGTGTTCCCTCCGTCACCTTTTCTGGTGCCAGGTTGGGATTTGAACCTTGTTCTTAAGTTTCTAATGGGTGCTCCGTTTGAGCCTTTGCATTCTTGCCCTTTGAGACGGTTAACTCTTAAAACTGTTTTTGGTTGCGGTTACTTCTGCTCAGAGTGAGAGAGTTACAGGCACTTTCAGTTAAGCCACCCTTCACTGTGTTTCATAAGGACAGGGTTGTCCTTAGAGTTCGTCCTTTTCTTCCGAAGGTGGTTTCGGAATCTCATTTGAGCCAGGAGGTTGTTCTTCCGGCGTTCTATCCTCCTCCACATCCTGGTAAGGAAGAGGAGCGGCTCCATAGGCTTGATCCTAGGAGAGCGTTGAGCTTTTATATTTTGCGCATGTCCCGGGTCAGAGGGGACGATCAACTTTTCATTGGTTACGCTGGAAAGCGTTTGGGACAAGCTGTGACAAAACAGACTTGGTCTTGTTGGATTATTTTAGCCATCTCCGAGTGTTACCGCTTGGCGGGTAAGGATCCTCCGGCTGGCTTGCAGGCCCATTCTACCAGGGGAGTGGCTGCGTCTACTGCCCTGCAGAGTGGAGTTCCTATTCGTCACATCTGTGATGCAGCCACCTGGGCTTCAGTACATACTTTTGTACGTCACTACTCCCTCGATTTCATCAGAGGGCAAGATATGACCTTTGGCAAGGCAGTTCTCTATTCCGCAATTTGATTGGGCATGCTAAATTTGTATTCTAAATGCTTTCCCACCTCCTTGCTTGGTACTTCTTTGGGAGTCTGTCATTGATATGGAATACGTGGAGGACCCAATTCCCTCGAAGAACAAGTTACTTTCTTACCTGGTAACGTTCTTTCGATGGGATGGTCCGACGACCTATTCCACATCGCTCCCTCCCTGCCTTTCCCGCTGCAGAATTTCTTTTGCGATTGCAGCTTTCGTTCCGCAAAGCCTTGTGTGTCTGACTGGCAGAAAACTGGTGGCACACGTTCTGGGAAAAAACTATAACTGAGGCTATGGTGGTCGTGCGTCCTACTTATCACATCGGGTGACGTCAGCCGTCGGAGGAGGTCCTCGGGTACGGCGCATCGACGCAAGACGCAGACGATTTTCCGAAGCAGCACAGCTGTGGACATTACCGGTCATAGATATGGAATACGTCGTCGGACCATCCCATCGAAAGAACGTTACCAGGTAAGAAAGTAACTTGTTCATCTACACAGAGGAGAGGGAACTGCACTCCTAGAAGGTGGGAGCTGAGAGGGAGAACTGTTAGTCGGCAGGAAGAGCAAAATGAATCAAGAACCACAGCAACCGCACAAACCTGAGTCCTAGGGTCCCAGAAAGTATACCAGCGCAACCCCTCCTATACCAAAATGGCGGAGTCAAGAGTCTTATCTCTGAATATACGGGGCCTGAACTCACCAATAAAATGCTGAGTGATACTAGACAGGCTGAAATCAATGCAGACGGCGATTGGGCTCCTGCAGGAGACACATCTCCTCCCCAAAGACGAAAAGCGAATGGCCAGCCAGTATTTTCCACAACAATACTTCGCTTCAAGTGGTGAGAAAAAAAAAAAGGAGTGGCCATACTAATTGGGAAAGCACTCAACTTTAAAAAACTACAAACTCGCAAAGACAAAGAGGGAAGATACTTGGGGCTCAAAGGGTTGATAAAAGGGAAATTGTACACAATCATAGCAATTTATGCTCCAAATAGTCGTCAAGATGTGTTCCTTACGGACCTGCTGGGCAGTCTTGGCAGCTGGTGTGAGGGCCAACTGATAGTGGGTAGAGACTTCAACTGTGTTATGGACCCGATGCTGGATAAGACTCTTCCCCTAACAACCACTGATCAGAATAACAGACAAGCTCTGGGTCTACAGAGAATTAGGAGTGATTGAAACCTGGAGATTTTTCCATGGAGATCGGAGAGAGTACACCTACTACTCAGCTGTTCACCTTGGTTATTCCAGGATAGATATGATCCTAGTATAACACAACATTAGTTCCGCAAATAACAGAAGTAAAATTGGTGCGGAATATCATTCAGACCATGCACCAGTGATGGTGGGTGTGGACTGGGGGGTGGAAGGAAACAGTGTTAGACCACCTTGGAGATGAAATGAAATCCTCCTAAAAGACATTGCATTCAGAACCGATATGGAGACCGCCATCAACAACTACTTTAAAGAAAACGATAACGGGGAAACAACCTGGGGGGCAATATGGGACGCAGGAAAATCAGTCATGAGGGGAGAATTCATGTCACAAGCCGCAGGATACCACCGCGAAAGAGCACCAGTGACAAACCGACTAGAAAAAGAGGTGAAAGCTGCATAAACCCAACATAAGACTCAATGCTCTAGGAAATCCTTAAGAGCACTACGGAAAATCAGAGCTCAACTGGAGAACCACATGGCAGACCGGGTGGCTCAGTCGCTACTAATAACAAAACAATCCTACTACATACATGGGGGCAAGGCTAAGCGTTTCCTGGCAGCAAAACTGAGAAAACAAAAAACCCGGAACTACATAGTGCAGCTAAATGACTCCCATGGGAAATCCCACACGGCAGAGCTGGACAATAAGGAAATAATTAAACAATTTCACAAGAAACTATTAAAGGGGGAAAATCTAGACCTAGACCATCAACTCGCCTATATCAACTCTCTTCAACTGCCCCAAATTACAGCGAAAGACAGAATCAATCTTGGGAAACCGATTACTGCCCAAGAAATCAGCGACGCTATCACAGCACTACCAGCAAATAAGACACCAGGTCCGGACGGTTTTGGCAATGGCTATTACAAGACATTCCGTACACAACTGCTAGGCCCCGCTGTCGAAACTATTCAACACAATTAGAGAAGAGGGGAAGGTCACGCAAGATATGGAGAAGTCCATAACTATACTACCGCTAAAGCCAGGCAAAGATCCCAAAAATTGTGCAAGCTACCGGCCTATAGCACTCCTGAACACAGATGTAAAAATCTGCACGAAAATTTTAGCAACTCGTCTAATGGAAATCCTTCCAAACATAATACATGATGATCAAGCAGTGTTCATCGCAGACAGACGTAAACAAGACAACGTCAGAAGGGCAGTGGACGTCATTGATGCTGGACGACGTACACAACAATCATTTGCTGTGGCAGCTCTAGATGCCAACCGAGCCTTCGATAGCATGGACTGGGGCTATCTGAGCTTGATTTTGGAGCGGTTTGGTTGCGGTCCAGAATTTACGAAAATGGTGCTCGCCAACTACCAGCATCCATCGACAAGTTTCAGGATCAATGGTCAGGGCACAGAATTCGTGGAGATCGGAAGGGGCACACGACAGGGCTGCCCTCTCTCCCCTCTAATTTTCGCAATGGCAATGGAACCATGTGCTATGCAGATACGCCAGGACATCAGTATCAAGGGAGTTACAATAGGTCAGGAAACCCACAAAATAGCTCTATACGCGGATGACATCATGCTCTTCATGGGAGACCCAAAAAATACAATGTCCAGAGCTATGGCCCAGTTGGAGGAATTCAGACGAGTCAGAGTTCTCCATAAATTTCTCCAAATCGAAAGCTCTGAACATAACGGCAAAGAGAGAAAATAGAGATATTGGAGAGATCATTCCCGATGAGCTGGGTTGAAAGAAAACTGGAATATCTAGGAATTCATCTTGCCAGCGATCCGCACAAATTATATCAGACAAACATAACGCCGCTGTGGAAACAACTACAGGAAGACTTGCGCAGATGGAACTTCCAGGAGTTGTCATGGTTCGCCCGCATCACAGCGGTCAAAATGACCATTCCCCCCCCCTCCTCTATGTAGTAAGATCATTTCCAGTGCCAATACCACCAGCCAAGATCCGAGAACTGCAAGATGCAATATTCAAATTCATATGGCATAATAAGAAACCTAGAATTCAGAAATGTATCCTAATGCGCTCCCCTCGTCTGGGAGTTCCAGAAATCGACAGATACATTATGGCGGCACAACTAGCACCAATGCTGCGATGGACAAAACCAGAGGACCATAAAGGATGGTGCAGAATCGAACAATCAGTCTCATCCGTCCCCCTAATAGCCCTCTTGAGCCTGAGCAAAGAAAACCAATACAGAGAAGCTCTACTAGAAATGACGAAATGGTATTTACTAAGCTGGGACAAAGCTCGGAAAAAGAAACGCATTCCTGGTGGACTGAGGCCATCAGTGGTTTGCCACTGATGGGCAACACAGACTTCACGCCGGGTCTCTGGCGGGGATGCTGGGTGGGCTGGTCAGGGGCAGAAACAATACAACTGAAAGACATGTACAAAGACGGCGCGCCACTGCTCTTCACAGATTGCCAGTTAAAATTCAACATAGGGGAAAACGAACGCTATAGATATGCGCAAATCAGGCACTGGATTACCCACCCAACGGTGAAGAAGGCGGGCACGAGGACGCCATCAGCCCTAGAACTGTCGCTTCAAGAAGGCAATACGGCGAAAGGGGTCTCTAGACTCTACAAACTCCTCTCCAATGACCGCCCAACCGATCATCTCGCATACAAAATGAATTGGGAGAGAGATATGCAAGAATCACTAACGGAGGAGGAATGGTACCAAATATGGGCACGTGCACATAGCACTTCCAGATGCACCACAATAAAGGAACCTGCGTACAAACTGCCATTTTGTGGATGCGGTTTGGGGACATGTACTATCTGATGCAAAGTCTTACTCCCCAAACTGTTGGCGAAAATGCGGTGAGAAGGGAGACCTGTTCCACATGTGGTGGACGTGTCCTAAAGCAGTTGCCTACTGGAAGGAAATACTAAGCTACATAAAAGACATCTCAGGGGTGGATCTACCAAGATCTCCGAAGACAATCCTCTTGAGAGTCCCTATAGAAGGGAAATATGCGATGTCAGGAGCGACAGCTAAACTCATCACCCATCTACTATCAGCAGCTAGAATGACTCTTGCACAAAATTGGAAAAACAAAGAAGGTCCAATTTCAGCATGCTGGTGGGTTAAGATCTGGGGGGTGATGGCTATGGAGAAGATATGCGCCATCAGCACCGGCAAATACCTAAGATTCCTAACTATATGGAATCCATTTCATGAACATGTACGGGAGAGAGAAGCCCATTTCTTCAAACCCCGCCTGCTCCGAAACACATGTAATCTGATCTCTCACAAAAATAGAGATAAAGAGACGCTGTGATTAAGAAAGGGAAGAAAACGGTAAAAGCCTGGAATCTGTAATGTAAAATAATACTTGTAGGGGGGTAGAGGATTGTATAGAGGTGGGGAGGTTAAGAAATGGGGGGTAAGAGAGGAGGGACGAGGGAAGGAGAGAATTGGAAATCTCAGGAGGAAATGCAAACTATAACGTTCTGTAAGACAAGAATATGAGTAAAAAGTAGAGCATAAGAGTCTAAGGTGCTCAAAAGCTATGCTGTAATAGCTTATATGCCCTTGAACCAAAAATAGACATGGAAGCTAGACCGAAATGGTAATGTCGGACTGAAAAACAGCCTTAGAATGGACTGTCACTAAGACACAACTCGATCCTATATAACGTAAGTAAGTGAAATTGATTTTGTACATATAAAGCTGGTTAAAAGCACAATTTCTTTTCGAAACAATACCAAAAGAGCATGGCCTAAGGACAACTGATGGATTTACTCATTTACCTAAGCTATTTTACTTGTAATGGAGGGTCAAGCGTGGCCAATTCTGAACTAAGCCCTGGTGGTAATTGAGTTGAACAGAGTTGTCATTTACAATGCCTTCAGAGGTAGTCCGAGTTTATTAAAGCTTCAGTAAAACATTGACGGGGAGATAAAGCAGGGAAGGCAATGTATTGTAAAGTTTCACAACGGGAACCTTAAGTTAGAATCCATTATTGCGGGCAAAATACTTCACGAATGTACCCCTATATGTTGCATATTCGATCTCAAGCTAAATCGGACGATGTAATAAGGTTGCTAAAGGTAGCGGGAGGAAGGTTGATTATTCTTTAACTGTTCAATGGCTCTAGGAGATGACCTACTGTTGTGCTTATTCTTGTTGAATGTACTTAAGAGGAACTTTATCGAACTGTTTTATCATTATTGCTCTATGTGTTATAAATTGAAAATCTAATGAAATATTTGGTTAAAAAAAATGTATGCAAAAAGAGAAACCTTTGACTGCAACAGCGAGTGACCCAGAATTTCATAATATCAAGCTCACAATACTCAATGCCCCAATCCTTGCACCTTTTGATACGTCTAAAGATATGTTTGTGATGACGGATGCCAGTGGCAGACGATTAGGTGCAACCCTCATGCAATCTGACAAACGTGGCAACAAGATTGTTGCTTTTGCTTCAAGGTCCTTGAAGCATGCTGAAATGATAAGTTACTCACCGTAGTGAAATGTACTCTTAGTCAATAGTCCCCTTACCTCCATGCTGTATCGGCGTCCATTTCAAGTGACGGGAGACGGAACCTTTTTCACCAGAATAACATGTTATTTACCAACTGGTAACGTTATTTCGACCGGATGTTCCTCCAACGTATTCCACATCTTTGACATGTAATGTCCACAGCGGTGCAATGTTGGACATTTTTGTCGAAAATTTTTCAGCAAAGGGCGTCCTGCATCGATGGCGTCGGGTCACTGTCCCTCGAAGGCCTCCGTCAAGGGCAACGTCACTGGATATTATGAATAGGACGCACGGCGCCTGTAGCCTCAGTTTCTGAGGTTTCCTCCATAACGTGTGACCTGCTCATACACAATGCCTGTGACTACACATAGCCTTGAGGGAGCGCAAGCTGCAATAGCATAGGAATTCTCCAGAGGGGCAGGCCGGGAGGGCGATTTGGCATACATTGGAGGAACATCCAGTCGAAAGAAAGTTACTAGTTGGTCAGTAACTTGTTCTTCAAATGGATTGTGTCCTCCAACGTATTCCACATCTTTGACAGACTCCCACAGCAGTACCAGAAATTGGAGGGAGGAGAAGAATTTAGAATACCCAATCAGATGGCAGAATAAAGGAACGGTTTACCAAAGGCCTTATTTTGACCCTGGAGCGTATCCAGGGAGTAATGTTTGACAAAGGTGTGGATAGAAGCCCATGAAGCTGCGTCACAAATGTTCCTTATAGGAACTCCCCGCTGCAGGGCAGTGGAAGTAGCCACCCCCCTAGTAGAGTGAGCATGCAAACCCTCATGAGGGCCCTTGCCCGCCAATCGATGACATTCAGTAATGGTGAGGATAATCCACCTGGACAAGGTCTGTTTGGTAACAGCCTGGCCCAATCTGTGTCCAGTGTACCCCACAAAGAGTTGGTCGTCCACTCTAACCCTGGACATCCTAGAAATCTAAACGCTCAGAGCTCTCCTAGGGTCCAACCGATGGAGTCGCTCCTCTTCCTAACCAGGATGAGGATGATAGAAAGCAGGAATTACCACTTTCTGGCTTAAATGAAATTCAGACACTACCTTGGGTACAAAATCTAGACATAACCTCCGCACAACCCTATTCTTGTGGAACACAGTAAAGGGTGGCTTAGATGAAAGTGCCTGCAATTCACTCACTCTGCAAGCGGATGTAACCGCAACCAAGAAAACCGTCTTGAAAGACAACAGTCTCAAAGGACAAGAGTGCAAAGGTTCAAATAGAGCACCCATCAGTAATCTCAAGACCAAATTCAAATCCCAAACCAGTACCTGAAACGGGGACGGAGGGAACACATTAGTGAGCCCTTTAAGAAATTGGGAAATCTAAGAAATCTTAAAATAAGAACATTCTTCAGACGAGCACTTGAAGATAGACATAGCCGCCAGGTAACCTTTAATGGTACCGACTTGAAGACCCCTGTGGGCCAAAGAAAGCAAGAAAGACAGAACCATGGGAATGGGACACTGAAAAGGATCGACATTGTGCCCTCTGCATCAGTTGCAAAACTTACACCAATGGCAACGGTACAGGGATTTGGTTGCCAGCAGCCTAGCCGAAAGCAACACCTCCATCACATCATCTGGGAGGTCCCAATCCTTATATCTCAACCTTTCAGAAACCAAGCGTGAAGGTTGAGAGTCTTGACCTCTGGATGGAGAACCCAACTCCCCTTTACTCCCCCCACGTGAGTGAGAGAAGATCCTCTCGTTGGGAAGACGGCATGAGGATAGATGGACATCTCTTGAAGGTCCGGGTACAACACTCTCCTGGTCCAATCCAGAGCAATGAGGATCATGTGCGATCCAAACCTCTGCAACCTCCTTAGTACATGAGTAATGACGGGGAAGGAACAAGTTACTTACCTGTAACTGTTGTTCTCCAGCATGGGTCTGGCATGGATTCACATGCTCATGAATATTCCCCGTCGTCAGGCTGGGAATCCTCGGTAAAGAAAAAACCAGTATCAGTTTCGTTTCTGATCTGTCTTTCGTAGTAATAACCAATCACTGGTCTCTGCGTCATACTGACCACAGCCAATGACTGCCCTCTACCTAAGCACCGCCTCTGGCAGCCATCTTCAGATTTGGAAGCACGTGAAGTGGCAGTATGACCAAGTGAAGAGCCGCAGAGGGGTAGGCGGGAGGGTTCGCATGTGAATCCATGCCAGACCCATGCTGGAGAACAACAGTTACAGGTAAGTAACTTGTTCCTTCTCCAGCATGGGGTCTGGCATGGATTCACATGCTCATGAATAAAGAATACATAGCAGTACACACATGCACAACCACGGGAGGTGGCAAAGGCTCAACATTAAGCATCACATCAACTCAACATTAAGCATCTTACCTCCTCACCAGGCTCACCTCAGGCGAACAGGTTGCGCAGCACTGCTTGGCCGACCCTGGACTCCTCCCTGGAATCCCGGTCGACGCAGTAGAATTTCGTGAAGGTGTGCGTCGACCTCCACGTAGCAGCCCTGCATATGTCCAGCAGGGGCACACCAGATAGGAACGCCGTGGTAGCTGCGATCGCTCTGGTGGAATGGGCTCTCGTATGGCCAGGCAGCGGTCGGTTTGCCAACCGGTGACAGCACATGATACAGCCGGAGAGCCATCTGGAGATGGAAGCCTTCGAGAGAGCCTTCCCCTGATTGACAGGTCCAAAGTTCACAAAGAGTTGTGACGTCTTCCGAAAACCCTTCGTGCGGTCCACGTAGAACTTCAGCGCTCTAGCTACATCCAGCGAGTGCAAAGTCCTCTCAGCCGGCGACGAAGGCGACGGGAAAAACACAGGTAACACCAAGGGTTCGTTGAGATGGAAGTCCGACGGTACCTTGGGCATGAAGGAGGGGTGCGTCCTGAGCACTACCCTCGTGTCGTGGAAAGTCAAGTACGGGGCCTTGCAGGAAAGGGCCTGGATCTCTCCCACTCGTCGTGCGGAGGTGATGGCCACAAGAAAAGCTGTTTTCCACGATAGAAACTTCAACGGGGCCGAGTGCAGAGGCTCGAACGGAGGTCCCATGAGCTTGGTCAGCACCACGTTGAGCTCCCACGCCGGGGCCGGAGCCTTCACCGGCGGGAACGATCTGAACAGTCCCTTCATGAACTCTTTCACCAGACGATGAGACCACAAGGACGTCCGGCCCGTGGTTCTGGTGTATCGGGAGATCGCAGCAAGATGAATCTTGATGGACGCGTGTGCCAGACCAGCTTTGGCCAGCGTCAGCAGGTACGGCAGTACTTGGGGAGCCGTAATCCGTAGAGGGTTAATCTTCTGTGCGTGGCACCAGACAGAGAACCTCTTCCATTTGTGTCCGTAGCATTTAAGAGTCGAGGACGCCCTGGCCTTTGCCTCTCTGCAATCGGCCGGTATGTCGTATCCTCCAAACTCTAGCGCTGCAGGAGCCAGGCCTGCAAGTTCAGCGACTTCGGGTCGTGGTGGAGGATGGCGCCTCCTTCCCTGGAGAGTAGATCCGCGTCCGCCGGCAGCTTGATCGGCGGGGACGCTGACAAGTCCAGAAGGTCCGGGAACCATATCTGCCTCGGCCACGCAGGTGCGACGAGGATCATCCTGCACCGTGACCTCTTGAGCTGGTTGACGAGCCGGATTAGCAGAGGCAAGGGAGGGAACGCGTAGAGGAACAGGCCCTCCCAGGGGAACGAGAAAGCATCGCCCATGCTCCTCGTCTGGGGAAACCTGCTGGCGAACCTCCGGCACTTGGTGTTCGTCGCCGTCGCGAACAGGTCGATCTGGGGTGTGCCCCACCGTCGGAAGAGGCGATCCACCAGATCCTGCCGTAGTTCCCACTCGTGGCACGAGCGCAGCTCCCTGCTGAGTGAGTCGGCGATGGTGTTTTTTATCCCTGCCAGATGAAACGGCACCAGAAAAATCCCTTGGGCGACGGCCCAATGCCACAGGTCCTGCGCCTCCTTGGACAGCGCTGGGGACCTGGTTCCGCCCTGTTTCCTGATGTAAAACATGGTGGTGGTGTTGTCGGTGAAGATCCTCACCACCTTGCCCTTGAGGGACGGAAGGAAGGACCTGAGGGCCCAAAACACTGCACGGAGCTCCAGGACGTTGATATGTAGGGACTTCTCCGTCGGGAGCCAGAGTCCCCTTGCGTGCAGATTTCCGGTGTGCGCTCCCCACCCTTCCAGGGAGGCATCCGTGGTCACAGTCTCCTGGTGGGCTGGGGTCTGGAAGTCCATGCCCGCCGTCAGATGCGCGCGGGTGCCCCACCACCGTTTCGCTCGTCGGAAACTCTCGTCGAGCTTGATCCTTTCCTCGAAGCTGCCCGTCGTCTGGATCCAGCGCGCCTCCAGGAATTCTTGCAACGGGCGCATCCGGAGCCTGCACATGGGAATGAGGTAGATGCAGGAAGACATCATCCCGAGGAGGGACTTGATGGACCTCACTTTGGCCGCGTCGGCCACCAACATCCGTTGCACCTTGCCCAAGATGGTCCTGGTCCTCTCCTCCGACGGGGAGGCCAGAAGGGACACTGTGTCGAGCCTCGCTCCCAGAAACAGTGCGACTTGCGCGGGCACCAGGTGGGATTTGGCGTAGTTCACGGAGAAACCCAGGTCCGTGAGGAGTTGGACGGTCCTTGCCGTGTGGACCACGGCAAGCTCCCTCGTCTTGGCGCGGATGAGCCAGTCGTCCAGGTAGGGGTAGACGTGAATCCCCTCGCGGCGCAGCTGCGCCGCCACCGGTGCAAGACACTTGGTGAATACCCTGGGTGCCGACCGTAGTCCGAAGGGAAGGGCTTTGAACTGGTAATGACGCCCTTGGACCACGAATCTGAGGAATTTGCGGTGCCCCTTTAGGATGGGAATGTGGAAGTAGGCATCCTCCAAATCCAACGACGATAGGAAGTCTCCTTCCTCCAGCTGACCCAGGACGTGCTGGAGGGTGACCATCCGGAACTTCTGCGCCTTGATGAACTTGTTCAGACGTCGCAGGTCTAGGATGGGGCGCCATCCTCCCGTCTTCTTCTTCACGAGGAAGTATCTCGAGTAGACTCCGGAGCCCCGAAGCCTCTTTGGGACGAGTTCGATGGCGCCCTTTCTGAGCATCGCCTTTACCTCCAGGAGAAGTTGAGGGACGTGAAGTTCTTTCCTGGCCACGGGGGGGACGCGCGGGCACCTTCTTTGAAACTCGAGTGCGTGGCCCCGGGCCAGGGCGTCCAGCACCCAACGGTCGGTGGAGATGGACTCCCACACGCTGACGAAGCCCGCCAGCCGGCCTCCCACCGGGGTGCTTCGGTGGGGGCCCGACCCCACGGCCGGTTCAATCCTGCTTGGACGCGGCCTTGCCGCCTTGACCTCCTTGGCGACGACGGCGGGGTCCGCTAGACTTGCCTCGTCCTCTGTAGGCCTCTTGCGACGACGAGCGGGCCGCTTGACGGTAGGAAGCGAAACCGCCGCCGGAACCTTTGGAGGTCGTAGCGGGCCACGATAGCCAAGGCGTTGGCCGCTTTAATCGTCGTCGCTGCCGACGAGATGACTCTACGCCCCATAGTATCCAATTTCTTTCCCTCGCCGTCCGGCGGGGAAGTCGATGTGGATGCCGCACCCCCCCCCGCTTTCTTCCTGGCTGCCGCGGAGACGACGGAGTCCGGGGTAGGCTGCGCCCGGAGGCATAGGGGGGCCGTGTCCGGGACCCGGTACTTCTTCTCGTACCGGTCTCTTCTAGCTGGCGTCGTGGAAGGGTTCTTGAGGAGGGAAAGGCCCTCATCCCAAATGTCGTCCAACAGAGGCACTGCGAGGACCGTCTTCCTCTTGGCCTCGCGCCGCTGATAAAGGAAGCCTTCCTTTTTCTTCTCCTCAGGGCAGAGTTGGAAAAGCTCGGAAGCCCTGGAGATCATGGAGTGGAAAGATCCGATCTCGTCGGGCGGAGAGGCCCTGGTGGGAGGCGACGACGGAAAATCCTCGTCGTATGCCTCGTCGTCCGTACCCGTCGCTGCCGTGTCAGTCCCCGTATCATCCCCTCGGGTGGACGGGGAGGAGGGCTGGAAGGGGCGCGACGGTTGAAAAGGAGGTGGTGGATGGATCCTTCTTTTCTTGGTAGGGGGAACACCAGAAGGTCCCGGTTCTGGATCCCCCGACGGGAGAGGTTCCTCCGTCGGTAACGGTAGCCTCGTCCTTATCTCGGAGCATAAGGACTGTATGGCCAACAAAATGGCCGCCGAGTTGTCTTGCGGCGCTGGCAGAGGGGAATCCGACGGGCGAGCAGGGGCCCCGTCGGTATCCTCGACGATGTCGTCGTCGTCACCTGCGTCGGGGTCCATTCCGACGGGCTGGCCTTCTTCCACGCCTAGGCCGTGGCTTAAGACCTCGATCAGCTCCTCTTCGGAGGTTGAGGCCGACTCTACGACGACGCCCTGCCCCCCCTTCTTCCCCACGGAGGGTTTCACGGGGGTCCTATCGATGGGCACAAAGGAAGACTCCCTCCGAGGAGGCAGGGAGATTCTGGGCCCTGAGGTCGCCACCACTGGTGCAGCCACCACAGGCTGAGCCAGGGCCGCCGCGACCGTTTCGATAGAGGGCTTGGTCGGATGGATCAAGGCCTTCACCACCTTAGGTGCGCTCACCGCCTTATCCTTGAGGGAGGGGGCACTGCCACGCTCCTCCTCTGCCTTAGAGCTCGACCGGGGCCTCTCCAGGAGCTTCGCCGGGTGCTCGGCCTTCCTCTTACCCGACCCAGAGCGTTGGCTCGTGGTTGATGGTGCCGGGGAGGGTGCGCCCTGCCTGGCGCCCGTAGAGCCCGACCGTTCGGCGCTCCCGGTGCCAGCGGACTCGCGGTGCTTGGCCTTATGTTGGGCCCCCGTCGCCGGGGCGCCCTCAAAGGTCTTAGAAGACCGCTCGGATTTCTTCTTCTTCTCGCCAGACGGGCTCTTACCCTCCAGCCAGTTGGCGAGACGTTGATGGCGGTCCTTCATGGTCCGTTCCGACATGTTGCCGCAAAACGCACAGTCCTTCTCCACGTGCGTCTTGTCCTCATGAAGGCAGTAAAGGCAGAAAGAGTGTTCGTCCTCCTTGAAGACGTTCTGCAGCTGGCATCCAGGGCAGACCCTGAACAGCTTTCCGGGCGTCGAGCTTCCCTTCTCCTGGGCCATCTCCGAGACCGGGCCTGAGAAGCTTCTGGAGTCCTCCGAAGTGTAGCTCGACGAAATCTTCACCCTTGAGGGGCACAGATGAATCCGACACGGGTCCCCGTTGATCGGATGTAGGATCGGTGGAGCTTGAGGCTCTTTTGACCGAAAGAATCGAAGTTTTTTGTGAAAAGCGCGAAAAAATAGCACTAACGCTCGAGAGCAATAGCACGAGGATCCCAACGCATGAACGTGCGGTAAAAATCTGAAGATGGCTGCCAGAGGCGGTGCTTAGGTAGAGGGCAGTCATTGGCTGTGGTCAGTATGACGCAGAGACCAGTGATTGGTTATTACTACGAAAGACAGATCAGAAACGAAACTGATACTGGTTTTTTCTTTACCGAGGATTCCCAGCCTGACGACGGGGAATATTCATGAGCATGTGAATCCATGCCAGACCCCATGCTGGAGAACGGAGGAAATGCTTACAGAAGTGGGAATGAACAATCCATGACGAATGTGTCCCCCAAGGCCCCTCTCGGAGGAAATTCCCTTGAGCAGAATTTCTCACTTCCTGTTGGCACTGGTTGCGCACATATCCGCTTGTGGATTTCCCCAAAAGGCGAAGATCCCCAGAAGAACTTCCTGAGCCAACTACCACTCATGAGAGATCGTGCTCTGCCTGCTCAGAGCATTTACCGCCGCATTCTCCTCTCCGGCCAGATGAACTGCCGAAAGTGAAATTCCTTGCTGGATTGCCCAGAACCAGAGCTGCATTGCCTCTGCACAATGGGAATGACCCTACCCCCCCTTTTTGTTGAGGTAATGCATGACCACTGTATTGTCCGTCATGATTTGGACACACTTCCCCCGCACAGACGGCAGAAAAGCCTTCAGGGCCAGCCTGATGGCTCTCAGCTCCAACAGGTTGATGTGGAGTTTGGACTCCGACGGGGACCAGCAACTGGTCATGAGCTCCCCATCCTGTGAGGGAAGCGTCCGTCACCACCGTCACTTCCGGCCAAGGTTGCCAAAATGGCTCCCCCCTTCATCAGATTCCCTTTGCTGGCCCACCACAGAAGATCCTGCAAGACCGAGAGTGGAATCTGAACAGGATCCGACATCTTGCCCGAAAATTGGAACCACTGCAAGGATCTCATCCGCAGTCTGGCCTCTGGCATCAGAAAAATGCAGGATGCCATGAGGCCGAGCAACCTTAAGAATATGAAAGCCGGAAGACTCTGGGCATGTCGAAATTTGTCCACCATCTGTACCATGTGATGAGCCCTCACCTTGGGAGTCAAACACTTCCCCAAGGATGTGTTGAACACAGCCCCAATGTACTGTTGGTGTTGGATGCGACTTCTTGAAATTGAGGGAGAAGCCAAACTTGTGGCGGGAGCAGCAGGTGAGACAGATGATCCAGAGTTTGCTCAGGAGAACATGCTCTCATCAGCCAATCGTCCCTCTCCTGAGATACGCTGCCGCCACCACCATTAGCTTGGTGAAGACCCTTGGGGCGGAGGTCAATCTGAATAGCAGGACCCGAAACTGAAGTGTAAGCTGCCAACCGCAAACCTCAGGTACTTTCTGTGCTTTGGATGACTCGGAACATGAAAGTAAGCATCCTGTAGGTCCAGAGACACCAACAAATCGTGAAGTTGAAGGGCATGAAGAACCTGAGAAAGAGTAACCATCTTGAACTTGTCCTTCCGGAGGAACTTGTTCAACCAACAAAAGTCCAAGATGGATCTCAGTGCCCAGCCTTTCTTTGGAATCAAAAAAATATAGGGAATACCATCCCTTGTTGCTCTCCGCTTCAGGCAATAGTTCTATAGCGCCTTTCTCTGGAGCAGATCCAGAAGCTTCAAAGAGACTCCCCGGTGGATTGTCGTGAGGCCGCTTTAGGAAGGGCAGGCAGTAGCCGTGGGCTATTGTCTCCAGAACCCACGCATCCGAAGTAATAGCTCGAGATGCTGAGACAGTCTGCCCCCAACCGGCAAACAATGGAACATGGCCTCAAGTTTTAGAGCGGCTGTGGCAGCGCCTGAAGGCAAATAGGCTGCTGCTTGAGCAGCTTTGGCACCTCTTTCCACAACTAGTACTTATATGTTGCCCCCTTTGATTGCCACCTCCTCTCGTCCTACCAAAAGAGGACCAATAACGAAAGGAGCCACCCCTCCATTGTTGTCCCCTAGGACAAAAAGGCAGAGGTTGACGCACTGCTGCACTCAAAGATTTAGCAGCAGCTTTGGAGGTCTGCAACCTCTCAAGGCTCTTGTCAGCCTTGCTGGCAAACAAATGAGCCATTAAAGGGCATGTTTAGAAGACGGGCCTGTACATCTGGAGCAAAACAGACTTCTGCAACATGCAAACCTGCATATAACGGTGCTCGCAGTCATGGACCTGCATTCGCACATGGCATCCTTGCCATCATGCACGAGAGCAAGGAACCCAGCCCTTTCTTCCCCCTCAGGAATATGCTCAGCCGCTAGAGACACAATTCCGCAGAGAGTGAAAATCTAGCCACGACAAGCAAAGGGACAAGTGGAGTTGGCGGACTTCAGCGCAATACTCCCCGCAGAAAACACCTTGCGTGCCCAACCATCAAAGCGTTTGTCGTCCCTATCAGGAGGGATGGTAGGGTACGCCGCCTGCCTCAAGGTGACTATAGCCGCCTGAACCACCAAACTCTCGGGAGTGTGGCGAGTGGATAAGTAGCAGGGGTCGCTACTGGAAAGGCGGTATTTTTTAGTTAACGACTTGTTAACTGTCGGAAGAGACTCCAGGGTCTGCCAAGCAGCCGCCACCCTATTTGCAAAGTCAAATTAAAAGGCAACACCGGGTCAGTGGACGGACCTTGATCCAAAATATCAGTCAAGTCATCTTGAACAAATGCATCCGTAGGACTAGGCCAACCAAGATATTAAGTAAATCTAGCCATCAGTCTCCAATAAGAGGACTCAGCAGAAGACCCAGGCTCAGGCCTGCCAAACTCCACCTCAGGAGATGCGTCCAAGCCATTGGCATCATGGAGTGATTGGCACAACTCTTCCAACTGACTGTCCCCAGAAAAGGCAGGAGCCACATCAGGCTCAACAGGATCAAATTCCAAATCTGACTTCTCATCTCAGATATCATCCAGAGGAAGGAAAAACTCTTGCTTAGTGACAGAAGTGGGTCTGGATAACTTAACAGGTTTCACAGACTTGGATGTAGCCTTCCTTGGAGGATCCACATTACTAGGGACCTCCATCTGCAAATTCTGGCTAAAAGATGGCTTTGGCGTCGACAGCGGCACAGAGGGCTGGTGTGAAGGCAAAGCTTCAACATCCGTATCCGACGGACTCAGCGCCGACCTCGAGCTCTTACCAGATTTCTGCGGTTTTGGAAGCGATGAAGGCCGAGACCTGGATCTAGAACTTCTCTGGCGATCAACCTGACCCTTGTCTGAACGGGACAGCGATGGTTCCCGATTAGTATCACGCTGAGGACCCGGGCCTGAAGGCGTGCGATCGGACCAAGACCGTTCACTGCCGGCTTCTTCCAAAGGCGCGAACGGAACTGTGCCCTGGGATTGAAAAATCGCCAGCATCTGCTCCCTAAAGGCCTCCCATTCCTCCGGAGTCGAGGACTTAACGGGACAAGCCACTTTCCTCGCAGCACCATTATCCGACGGGGAAGGCGGCTGGTGACG
Organism: Ambystoma mexicanum; assembly: GCF_040938575.1. Lineage (NCBI taxonomy): Eukaryota > Metazoa > Chordata > Amphibia > Caudata > Ambystomatidae > Ambystoma > Ambystoma mexicanum. The sequence continues at coordinate 339,998,970 of NC_090921.1, read as the reverse complement.
CTGCTTCTGGGAGTGCCGAGACGAGGAGGAGTGGCGGGACCCACTCTGGGATCGAGATTCACGGGACTCCTTCCTACGAGGAGAGTCACCCCTCAAATCATCGGTGGAAATCCCATTCGTAGATTTACAGGACATACTGGGTTTAGTACCCAGACTTACCTATAACTTCCCCTTACGCTCCGGCCAGGCCATAGCAGTCAGCAACTGGCATTTTGAACAGTCGTTGGTGTCATGACTCTCTCCCAGATACCACAAACAAAATGCGGTGCAGGTCCGTAATTGCCATCTTAGACTTACAGTCCCGGCAAGTCCTAAAGCCAGACCGTGGAGTCGGAGGGGTAGATGAAGACGACATTCACGAAGAATACAAGGAGAGCCCAGTTTTTTGAAGCAAACACGTTTGTGTAAAAAACGGAACTGAGGCTACGGGCGCTGTGCATCCTATTTATAGCATCTGGTGACATCGCCCTCGACTGAGGCCTTCGAGGGACAGGGACCAGATGCCATAGACGCAGGGCGCCCTCTGCCGAAAAATTTCCAAGTGGCCGCCCTGCTTATGACTTGCCAAGAGACATGGCGCTGGAATGCAATGGCTGTTGCCTTGGCCCTGACTGCATGGGCATGTATGTTGGCCGGGCACGGCTTGTGCTGGCCCTCGTACGCTTCCTTGATGGCAGAGACCATCCAGCGGGATATGGAAGCCTTAGAGGCCAGGTCGCCTGGTCTTGAGCCTCCGAAAGTGACAAACAGGGCGTTCGATTTGCAGAAGCCCTTGGTCCTGTCAAAGTAGAATTTCAGGGCACGTCTGACATTCAGGCAGTGCAGCACTGTGCTTCGTTCTTGGGAATCGGGAAAAAATGTAGGCAGTACTATTTCCTCATTCAAGTGGAAAGCAGACGGGACCTTGCGCAGAAATGCCGGGTGTGCCCGCAGGGACTACTTTGTCCTTGTGAAAGGTGGTTGAGTAGACCAGCACCTGGATTTCGCTGACTATGAGCCGAGGTAAGGCCGACTAGTAAGGCCGTCTTGATGGTGACCAGCCGGTTGTCCACAGATGCCATAGGCTAACGGTTTGTGCGCCAGAGCGCCCAAGACTAGGTTAAGGTCCCACACAGGGTGCAGTCTCTTGACGGGCGGGTAGAGACTTGCAACTCCCGTTAGGTGTTTGACAATCGGATTGGAGGAAGAGATGCCTTCCTCAGAGTTCCTGTAAGCCCCAAGACTGCGAGGTATTTTTTCGGCAGGTATGCACCTGTACGCCTGAGTGAGCGAGGTGTGCTGAAAAGGACCGCATGTCGTCCAAGGTGCACGCTAGGGGTCGGAGGGGGGAGGGAAGGGGGGGTGGTCGACTCCCTTGGAGTCGACCCAGTGGCAGAATCTGGTCCATTTGCGTTGTACTGGGCCCTGGTAGCCTTGCTCCCTGAATGATCTCCATTACCTACTCAGGTACCAAGCTTTGAGAGCTAGTTTCCCTGGCGCAGGGTGGATGAGACTGCCCCCCTGCTGAGCCACAAGATGTGCTGGGCCCGTCGGGAGGTGAATCAGGGGCACCTCCGAAAGACAGAGCATCTCCGAAAATCCTGGCCAGCCACCATGGAGCCATTAGAATGAGTTGGCGAGACTCCTTGATTTTGTCAGATTACCCTGTGAATCAGGGGCGTGGGTGGAAAGGCGTAGGACTTCATGCCGTTTCACTGGAAGTGAAATGCATCGCCAAGAGAGCTGGGGCCCTGACCTTGCCAGGATGCAAACTGGGGACACTTCTTGTTGTGCCAGGTGGCAAAGAGATCCACCTGGGGGTGATGCCACCTGTTTAAGGTCTCCTGAATAAAGAGGTCATTTAGCTGCCACTCGCAATTGTCTGCTCCCAGCCTGCTGTGTGTCCAATTCCAGGTTGGATTCCCCAGGAGGTGGAGGTGGACTGCCGTGAGGTACAGGTACATGAACATGTTTTCCAGGGCCCACATCCACATGTTGATTGCCAGTCTGTACAGAGGCAGGGATCTGGTGCCTCCCAGCTTGTTGACGTAGTACATGCTGGTCGAGTTGTCCGTCTGGATGAGGCCAACCTTGCCCCTGAGAAGTGGTAGGAAAGCCTTGAGCGCCAGCCAGATAGCGTTCAGCTCTAGCCAAATGATGTGGGTTTCCTGTTTCAGACGAGTTCAGAGGCCGTGGACGGAGATAGTCCAGGGTGGCTCCCCAGCCAGAGAGAGGAATCCGTGGTGACGGTGGCCTGCAGAGTAGCCGTTCGAAAGGGCTTGCCCATCCGTAGTTGGTCTCTGAACCACCAAGCAAGGTGGAGAGATGGAGGAACGTTGATCATCTCGGATTGAGAGCCCCGCTCCAGGTTCCATGAGGCCGCGAAATGCAGTTGATAATAGGACTGCTGCCATTAGACCCAGGAGATGTTGGTACAACCATGCCGAGGTCAACTCTCTGCTGAGGAAGTGGGTGGGGGCCCTTTTGATAGCCGAGATTTTGTCCTCCGAAGGAAATGCCTTTTGGGAGCACGTGTCCCAGATGGGGCCCAAAGATGTCAGTTTGCTTGAGTTGCAGCTGCGACTTCTTGAGATTGAGCCAAAAGCCGACATTGTGCAGAGTGTTCATAAGGGCATGGGAAGAGTGGTGAACTGCTTCCAGAGATGAAGCCCTGATGAGCCAGTCGTCCAGGTATGGGTAGATGTGGAGAGCCTGCGCTCCGAGGAGGGCCGCCACCACATTCATGTGTCTGGTGAAGACCCTGGGGGCCGAGTTGAGGCCAAGGAAGGACCTTGTACTGAAAATGGTAGCCCATGATCCTGAACCGAACGAACGAACGAACAAACGAACGAACGAACGAACGAACGAACGAACGAACGAACGAACGAACGAACGATGGGGCCGCCAAATCGGGACGTGTAGGAACGCATCCTTCAGGTCGAGTGAGCACATCCAGTCTCCCTTGTCCAATGTCTCTGCTATATAATAGCTGGCATAACCATCTTGAATTTTTGCAGGGGCAAGGAGAGGTTGAGGGTATAAAGGCCCACCACAACTCTCAGGCCTGCCTGGTTCTTCTGAATGGTGAAAATCCCAGAGTAAAATCCAAAGCCTCGCTGGGAGGAGAGGACTTCCTCCACTGCCTGGCTCTCTACGAGCAACCGGATCTCCGCCAAAAGAGTTATTGTCCCAAGGGAGTGGTGGAGAGGAGAGGATGGGATGGGATGGGTAGATGGTACTCCGTGGATAATATTCCGTCTCCCGTCCCTTGGAAGGAACGCTCATGCAGTATGGAGGAAAGGGGACAGGACATAAGAGTACATAGATACACAACCATGGGAGGGGACAAGGCTCAACAGAAGTAATTACTCTTACCTCCTCACCAGGTTCACCTTCAAGCAAACAGGTTGCGTAGCACTTCTTGGCCGTCTCTGGACTCCTCCCTGGAATCCCTGTCGATGCAGTAGAATCTCGTGAAGGTGTGTGTAGACCTCCATGTAGCAGCCCTTTAGATATCCAGCAGGGGCACACCGGACAGGATTACTGTTGCAGCGATCGCTCTGGTAGAATGGGCTCTCGGATGGCCAGGCACCGGTCGGTTTGCCAACCAGTGACAATGAGCAATGCAGCTAGAGAGCCACCTGGAGATGGAAGACTTGGAAAAAATCTTCCCATGGTTCACAGTACCAAAGATCACAAAAAAAAACGAGAAGTCTTCCGAAAACTCTTCGTGTAGGGCAACTTCAGTGCTCGAGTCACATCCAGCGAGTGCAAAGTCCTTTCAGCTGGCGAATAAGGTGTCTGAATAAACACGCAACATCAAGGGTTCGTTGAGATGAAATTCCGAAGGAACCTTGGGCATGAAGGAGGGGTGCGTCCACAGCACCACCCTCGTCCTGTGGAAAGTCAAGTGGGGCAGCTTACAGGACAGGGCCTGGATCTCACCCACTCACCTGGCAGAGGTGATGGCCACAAGGAAAGTGGTCTTCCAAAAAAAGGGTCTCTAAGGAGCTCGATGCATAGGCTCAAAGGCCCCCCACCCCCATGACCCCTGTCAGCACCATGTTGAGTTGACACGCCGGGGCAGGCGCCTTCACCGGCGGGAACAATCAGAACCGTCCTTCAACTCCTTCACTAGACAGTGTGACCAAATAGCAGACAGACCTGGAGATCTGGTGGAGCAGGAGATAGCCATCAGATGCACATTGGAGGTGGGAACAAGCCCCGGCTTTGCCAAAAACAACAAGTACAGAAGGACTGGGGGGGGGAGGGGTTTGGGGTGGGAGAGCCGTGACCCTCAGAGGATTAATGTTCTGCGACCGGCACCAAGTCACAAAATGCTTCCATTTGTGCCCATAGCACTTAAGAGTCGACGAGGCACTGGCAAGGCACTCTCTGAATTCTGCCGGCAGCTCATACCCACCAAATTCTAATGCTGCAGGAGCCAGGCCTACAGGTTCAGCGATCCGGGGTGGGGGTGCAGGATCGCGCTTCCTTCCCTGGCAAGCAGATCTGCGGCCACTGGTAGCTTGACTGGAGGTGCCGCTGACATGCTGAGAAGGTCTGGGTACCAGATCTGCCTCATCCACGCGAGTGCAACAAGGATCATCCAACACCACCACCATCTGAGTTGATGGATGACTGTAGTAGAGGAAACGAAGGGAACGCATAAACGAACAGGCCTTCTCATGGGAAGGATAATGCGTGCCCCATGCTCCCTGGATGGGGGAACCTGCTGGAGAACCTCCGGCACTTGGTGTTTGTCGCTGTCACAAATAGATCACTTTGGGTCTGCCCCACCTGAGGAAGTCTGTCCATGTGATCCTGCCGAAGCTCCCCCTCGTGGCAAGAGCACAGCTTCCGGCTGAGAGTCAGCGACTGATTTTTACTCACACAAGGTGAAAGGGAATGAGAAACATCCCCTGGGCGATGGCCCAGTGTCACAACTCCGGCGCCTCTCGGGAGAGCCCTGGTGACTCCGCTTGCTGATTTAAAACATTGTGGTGGCATTGTCCATGAAGACCCTTACCACCTTGCCCTTGAGAGATGAAGAAATGAATTGAGTACCCCAAACACTGCTCGAAGCTTCAGGCCGTTGATGTGGAGCTCCCTCTCCTTTTGCAGCAACAGCCCTCTGGTATGGAGACGTCCGATGTGGGCTCCCCAGCACACCAAGGAAGCATCCAGCATGACAGTCTCCTGGTACGGGGTGCTCTGGAAGTCTGTGCCCCAGGCGATGTTGGAGCGCGCACACCCCACCACGTTATCGCTCGACAGAACTCCGCGTCAAGAACAATCTCATCATTGAAGCTTCCGGACACCAGGATCCAACGGGAATCTAGGAATTCCTGGAGTGGTCGCATCCACAACCTGCAAAGCCTGATCAGGTAGATACATGACAACATCATGCCGAGCAGCGACTTGATGGTCCTCACCGTGGTGCTCTTCAGTGATGACAGCTGTTGCACTTTGGCCAAAAATGGCCGCTATTCTCTCCTCAGAGGGTGCTGCCAGGCAGGACCCTGTTGAGCCTGGCCCCTAGGAACAGCACATCCTGCGATGGAGTTGAGCAGGACTTGGCATAGTTCACCAAGAACCCCAGGTCCATTAGCTTCCGGACAGTCCTGTGTGCGAGATCAACAGCGACGTCCCTTGCCGTGGCCCGGATGAGCCAGTCGAGGTACGGGTACACATGTATCCCTTGTAGGCGCAGATGGGACGCCACCGGAGCCAGGCACTTCGTAAAGACTCTGGGCGCCGACTTCAGTCTGAAGGGGAGAGCCTTGAACTGGGAGTGCTTCCCTTGTACAACAAAGCGCAGGAACTTGCAATGTTTTTCGTGAATGGGGACGTGGAAGTAAGCATCCTCTATATCAAACGACGACAGGAAGTCTCCCTCCTCCAGTTGGAGGAGCACATGCTGCAACTTGACCATCCTGAATTTTTGGGACTTGATGTACTTGTTGAGTTGTCGTAGATCGCAAATGGGTCTCCAGCCCCCGGTCTTCTTCCTTACTAGAAAGTAAGAGGTTCAGGCAATGTAAAAAAAGAAAATTTTTTTTAAAAAAAAAGAGGCCCGGAGCTGCTTTGGAACCAGCTCCATCAACCCCCCCTTTAATTTTTTTTTGACATGGCCTGAACCTCCAGCAGCAGCCGAGGGATGCGTTGTTCCTGCCGGTGGTATATGGGGACACACACAAATTCCAAAGTGTGTGTTGGCAAAAGCGTCCTTTACCTATTGATGGAGATTTTTTCCCACACGCTGACTAAGTTTGCCAGCAGACCTGCCACCGGTGTGCAGGCCCACCAGGTTAGTCCTTCATGGAGGTGGGCACGCCGCCTAGGGGACCTTGACGAGGACGGACACCTCGGAAGGCCTTGGAGCAACTACTCTAGGCTTCCTGGGTCATGGCACAGGAGGGGTGGTGGTAAGAGAACAATCAGCCACCAAAACCCTTAGAAGATCTGACTGACTTCCCTCCTGTGGAACAAAAGGATGTCATTGCAGCGTCCCAGGGCACTGGGCATCTCAGTGTCGGTCTTGATGGTCTGAAGAGATTCATCAACGGTTTTCCTGAAGAGATTGTCTCTGAACGGCATGTCCAATACACTCATCTGGACCTCCTGCCTAAAGTTGGTGGCCTTCAGCCACCCACAATGACTGAGGCAAACCCTGTTGCCCATCTGGCAGAATCCTGTTTCCGCAATGTCCAGGGCCATGGAAATGGCGGGGTCTGACGGCACCTCGCCTTTCTAAAGGATCTTCAGTGCCTCGACTCGGTTGTCCTCGGGGAGGAAATCCAGGATCGGCGCCATCTTGTACCAAAGGGCCCGGTTGTACCTGGCCAGGATAGCTAAAGCGCTGGCCACCTTGACCGTCGTTGCTGCCGCATAGATTGCCTTCCTATCCACAGTTTCAAACTTCGTCCCCTCGCTGTCAGGGGGAATGGAGGGTGAAGACGACAGGTTGGACGATATCCTCACAGCAGCCAAGACCATCTAGTCCGATGCTGGCTGTGACTGCAAACACTTGGCTGCAGACTCCGGGACCCAATATTTCTTTTCAAGCTAGTCCCTTTTCACCAGAGCCTAGGCAGGGTTCTTCAGCAGTGCCAGCCAATCGTCCCAGACGTCGTCCAGGAAGGGCACTTCCAAAAAAGGTCTTCCTTTTCGTCCCTCACCGTTCATACAGGAAGCCCTCCGTCTGCTCCGGTGTGAGTTCTGATGCTCAGGCGATCATTGAGTGGAAGGAACCCACTTCGTCTGGCGAGGGGGAAGCCCCTGGTGGCAGAGTGAGGTTGTCATCGCCGTCAGTCGCATTATCCGTCCCCATGTCCCTGGCTGGGGATATTGGCGGTTGTAGCGGATGCTTAGGGCGCCTCTTCCTTTTCTTCGGCAGTGGTGGCCCCAGTATCAATGGGGTAATCGCAGGTGTAGCGGGTGATGCCACCGGCATACTGTTCTGAATCTCCGGCGCCAGTGTGTGGAGGGTCGAGAGAATATCATGAGAGATCTCTGGGAGGTGCCTGGGGAGTAGGGCTGCTGGGACTAGCGGCTGTCGTCGCCACCTTCCCGACAGGTACCTCCGATATTCCTGTTGTACCCAACGTCTTCTGTGACGGTGTGGACAGAACCCTCGGCCTTCACGTCGAAAGAAAAAATAGCTGTGCCTTGTAGTTCCCATCCTTCCCCCTCCCACCCCAGCCCAACCTTCCTTCTTTGGGTACTGAGGGGTTGGATTCGGGCTAAGGCACTCTTCCACTGGCTTGGCCGAAGCCTCCCGCCTGGGAGGAAGAGCCACCCTGGCCGCTGCAGGGCTACCCTGGACCGGGTCAGCCCCTTTTGCCTTCGAAAGGGCAGCCGCCGCCAGCTTCATAGATGCAGAAGATTTAGCCTGTATCAGCTGGGCCTTCACGGGCAGGTCAGCCTCCTTATCCTGTTGCTTGGCCTTCTCTGGTTTCTCCCGTAGCTTCCCTGGGGTAGCTGACTTTCTCGACGAAGAGCCGGAGCTATGGCTGGAGATTGAGGCTGCTGATGATGAACACGACCTGGCAGTCTTGGTAAAGCCACAGCAGATCTCGCAGTCTTCCTCCTTGTGGGTCGGGTGAAGACAAATGAAGTGGGAATGCTTGTCCTCCACGAAAACATTCTGAAAACTACAGCTGTTAGAGTTTGAAGAGGGAACACCCGTCCTCCTCCAACATGATCCAGCGTGCGGTCTATGCCGATGACCTTCTGGAAACTTCCAAGAAGAAACAGTTTCGCCCTTGAGGGGCGATGAAAGATGCCGAAAAACAGATGGAACAAGTTACTCACCTGTAAAATGTTCTCCAGCATGGCTCTGGCATGGATTCACATGCTCATGAATATTCCCCGTCATGCTGGGAATCCTCGGTAAAGAAAAAAAAAAGCAGTATCAGTTTTGTTTCTGATCTGTCTTTAGTAGTAACCAATCACTTGTCTCTGGGTCATACTGTCCCCAGTCAATGACTGGCCTCGCCCTAAGCCCCTCCCCTGGCAGCCATCCTCAGATTTGGTAGCACGTAAAGTGGCAGTATGACCAAGTGAAGAGCCGCAGAGGGGAAGGACTGAGGGTTCGCATGTAAATCCATGCCAGACCCATGCTGGAGAACAACAGTTACAGGTAAGTAACTTGTTCCTTCTCCAGCATGGGGTCTGGCATGGATTCACATGCTCATGAATAAAAGAATACATAGCAGTACACACATGCACAACCACGGGAGGTGGCAAGGCTCAACATTAAGCATTACATGAAACTCAACATTAAGCATCTCTTACCTCCTCACCAGGCTCACCTTAAGCGAACAGGTTGCGCAGCACTGCCTGGCCGACTCTGGACTCCTCCCTGGAATCCTTTGAGAGAGCATTCCCTTGGTTCACAGGTCCAAAGTTCACAAACAGCTGCAATGTCTTCCGAAAACTCTTCGTTCGGTGCACGTAGAACTTCTGCACTCTAGCTACATCCAGCGAGTGCAAAGTCCTGTCGGCCGGCGACGGGAAAAAGACTGGTAACACCAAGGGTTCGTTGAGATGCAAGTCCGACGGCACCTTGGGCATGAAGGAGGGGTGCGTCCTCAGCACTACCCTCGTCTCGTGGAAAGTCAGGTATGGAGGTTTGCAGGATAGGGCCTGAATCTCTCCCACGCGTCGTGCAGAGGTGATGGCCACAAGGAACGCTGTCTTCCACGACAGGCACTTCAACGGAGCCGAATACAAGGGCTCGAATGGCGGGCCCATGAACCTGGTCAGCACCACGTTGAGCTCCCACACTGGGGCTGGAACCCTCACCGGCGGGAACGATCAAAACAGTCCTTTCATAAACTCCTTCACCAGGCGATGAGACCACAGGGACGACCGTCCTGCAGTTCTGGTGTATCGGGAAATCGCTGCCAGATGTATCTTGATGGAAGCATGAGCTAGTCCAGCTTTGGCCAGCGACAGTAAGTATGGTAGCACTTGAGGGGCTATAATCCGTAGAGGGTTAATCTTCTGTGCACGGCACCAGACAGAGAATCTCTTCCACTTGTTTCCGTAGCACGAGAGTTGAGGACGCCCTGGTCTTTGCAAGAACGTCTCTGCAGTCAGCCGGGATATCGCACCCTCCAAACTCTAGTGCTACAGAAGCCAGGCCTGCAAGTTCAGCGACTCAGGGTTGTGATGAAAAATGGCACCTCCTTCTCTGGAGAGAAGATTTGTGTCCGTTGACAGTTTGACTGGTGGGGACGCTGACAAATCCAGAAGGTCCGGGAACCATATCGGTCTCGGCCACCTCGGTGCGACGAGGATCATCCTGCACCGGGACCTCTTGAGCTGGTTGATGAGCCTGAGCAGCAACAGCAACGGAGGGACCGCATACAGGAACAAGCCGTCCCAGGGGAACGAGAAAGCATCGCCCATGCTCCTCGGCTGGAGGAACCTGCTGGCGAACCTCTGGCACTGGAGTTCGTCGCTGCCACGAACAGGTCGATTTGGGGTTTTCCCCATCGCCGGACGAGTTGATCTACTTGATCCTGGCGTAGTTCCCACTCGTGACACGGGCGCAGCTCACTGCTGAGTGAGTCAGCAATGGTATTTTTTATCCCTGCTAGATGAAAAGGTACCAGAAACATCCCCACGGCAACAGCCCAGTGCCACAGATCCTGGGCTTCTTTGACAGGGTTGGGGATCTGGTTCCTCCCTGCTTCCGGATGTAGAACATTGTGGTGGTGTTGTCGGTGAAGAACCTCACCCCCTTGCCCTTGAGGGACAGGAGGAATGACTTGAGGGCCCAGAACACTGCTCGGAGCTCCAGTATCTTGATGTTGAGCAGCCTCTCCTCCGGGAGCCACAGGCCTCTCGCGTGAAGATCTCCGGTGTGCGCTCCCCACCCCTCCAGGGAGGTATCCGTCGTCACCTGGTATGCTGGAGTCTGAAAGTCCATGCCCGCCACGAGATGCGCGTGGGTGCCCCACCATCAAATTGCTTGGCGGAATACTTTGTTGAGCGAGATCTTGTCCTCGAAGCTGCCCGTCGCTTGCATCCAACGGGCGTCGAGGAACTCCTGCAGAGGGCGCATCCGAAGCCTGCACAGGCGCACCAGATAGATGCAAGAGGACATCATCCCAAGAAGGGACTTGATGGACCTCACTCTGGCCACGTCCATGGCCAGCAAACACTGTACCTTGCCCAGGATGGCCTGCGTTCTTTCCTCCGACGGCGAGGCCAATCGCGTCATTGTATTGAGCTTGGCTCCCAGAAACAGCACGACCTGCGACGGAACCAGGTGGGATTTGGGGAAGTTGATGGAGAATCCCAGGTCCGCGAGCAGCCGGACGGTCTTTGCTGTGTGTTCGACGGAGAGTTCCCTTGTCCCTGCTCTAATGATCCAGTCGTCCAGGTAGGGGTAGACATGCATCCCCTGCAGGCGCAGCCGACCGACACTGGTGCTAGGCACTTGGTGAACACCCTGGGCGCCGACATCAATCCGAACGGGAGGGCCTTGAACTGGTAGTGCCGCCCTTGGACTACAAACCTGAGAAACTTTCGGTGTCCTTTTAGGATGGGGATGTGAAAGTACGCATCCTCCAAATCCAACGACGATCGGAAGCCACCTTCCTCCAGCTGGCCCAGCACGTGCTGGAGGGTGACCATCCGGAACTTCTGTGCCTCGATGTATTTGTTTAGCCGACGCAAGTCCAGGATGGGACGCCAACCTCCTGTCTTCTTCCTGACGAGGAAGTATCTGGAGTATACTCCGGAGACCCAGAGCCTCTTTAGGACAAGCTTGATGGCTCCTTTCTTGTGCATCGCCCTTACCTCGAACAGCAGTTGAGGGACATGGTTTTCCTTCCTGGCCACGGGAGGAATTCGGGGGCACTTTAGAAATTCCAGAGTGTGCCCATGGGCCAGGGATTCCAGCACCCAATGGTCGGTGGAGATAGACTCCCCATCATGATTCCTGCCCCTCATGTCCCCAGCCCTCCAAGATGTCAGGCTGGAGCCAGGCCACGATCACCTACATGGCCCTCAAGGGCCTCTCCATCCCTCCAGAGACCCACTTGGAGTCAGACTTGGCGCTTGTGGCACCAGACTCACTCACTCCCATAGGATAACACTGGGGATTGGTCTTGTAGTGCTTTGATGGGAACAAGATGGATGCCCCACATATTTTGGTTCCCAGAACTGCATGTGCAGTCTAGTCTTGTGTGTGGTTCAGCCCAGAAACACCTGGGATACCCAGAGACTATTTAAGCCACGCCCAAGCTGAGAAACATGCTTCGTGTTTTCTACACCTGCAGCGTGACACTCCCCGTGTTTGGATTGGTCTCCAGTAGGCCTGCATCTTTCTTCTGCTCTCAGCTCCTGCAAGAACAAGAACACTGTTAGGAACAGCCTTACCTTGCGGCGCTTCTGCCCATCATTCATCGCTTCTTCTGTTCTGCGGACATCTTCGGCGGTGTCATTCCCATCCTGGCACGCCGCTTCCTAAGGAAAAGGGAAAAGAACAGAAAAAAGGCATTAGTAAGCATTCAGCAAACCTTTGCTTATTTTTAAAGACTGTACAAAGCTTCAAACGGCTTGAATCCCAGCCGCTCTATCTCCGGAACTTCTCATCCATCTCCAAGAGGGAAAAGACACTCCAGGTTAGCGTGGAAGCATCTAGATGCTCCGCATACCGCGCTTACTCACCGCATTTCTTCTTCATAACCGGCATCCACGCTGAAAACGTTGCGGCACCTAAAAGACAGAAAAAACTCAATTCAATACAAATACGAAAGGGTCGCATCGTGCTCTAACTCACCTTCAGCGCTAATCATCTCAGCAGCATGTCGCCATCCCCAGACGCCGGCCATCATCTAAGGAAGGAAAGGAACGAAGTTAGAGAACTGTTCAAAACACTCATACTTACCCGTCGGACTCTTGCCAGGGAAGTAACTAGGTAGCAACGAGCCTGCATCAATCAACGCGCCCCTGCGCTGAAAGCAGGACGGAGAGCACACTTTCCAAGAAAACAAGGCCCAGTCTCCAGTCGAGTAGACTCCAGGGAAGGGCCCGAGGTTGTAAGAGGTCAGAACAGGCTGAGTGACGTCCCCGTGGATACCAGGTGAGCGTTACACTCCCACACGCTGACGAACTTCGCCAGCCGGCCTCCCAACAGGGTGCTTCGATGGGGGCCCGACGCAACGGCCGGTTCAGTCTTGCTTGGAAGCAGCCTTGCCTCCTTGGCCTCCCTGGCGACGACGGCGAGATCCACCTGACTTGCCTCGTCCCCTGTAGGCTTCTTGCAACGAGGAGCGGGACACCTGACGGTAGGTCGAGGAGCCGCAGCCGAATCCTTTGGAGGCACCTTGTTTGCCTCTGGAGTTCCAAAAAGGCGGCCGCTGTTGCTGCAGAACTTCCAAGGCCCGAGGCGTCTCCGTGTCAGTCTTGATGGCCTGCAGCGACTCATCCACTGTCTTTCCAAAAAGATTGTTCCCGTCTAAGGGCATGTACAAAACCTTGGCTTGCACGTCCTGGCGGAAATCCGTCGCCCTGAGCCACCCCCGCCGTCAAAGGCAAACGCTGTTGCCCAACTGGCGGAAACTGGTGTCGGCAATGTCCATGGCCACAGTTACGGCGTGGTCCCACGCCATCTCACCCTCCTGTAGGATCGCCAGGGCCTCTGCCCTCTTGTCCGGGAGGAAGTCCAACAGGGGGGCGATCTTGTACCACAATTCCCTGTCATAGCGGGCCACAATCGCTAGGGCGTTGGCCGCCTTAATCGTCGTCGCTGCCGACGAGATGACTCGTCGTCCCATGGCATCCAGCTTCTTTCCCTCGCCGTCCGGTGGGGAAATTGAAGATGAAGCCGATGTCCCCCCCCCCCCAGCTTTCTTCTTGGCTGCTGCTGAGACGACCGAATCCAGGGTCGGCTGTGCCCTAAGGCACAATGGGGCGGTGTCAGGGACCCGGTACTTCTCGTACCGGTCCCTCTTGGCAGGTGTCATGGACGGGTTCTTGAGGAGGGCAAGGTCCCTCGTCCCAGATGTCATCCAGCAACGGCACCACGAGGACAGTCTTCCTCTTGGCCTCGCGCCGTTGGTAGAGGAAGCCTTCCTTCTCCTCGGGGCAGAGCTGAAAAAGCTTGGATGCCCTGGCAATCATGGCGTGGAAGGAGCCAATCTCCTCGGGCGGGGACGCCCGAGGAATCGGAGACGGGAGGTCAGTCCTGTCACTGCTGTGGTCATCCGTCCCCGTCGTGGCCGTGTCTGTTCCCATGTCGTTCCTCGGGACCAGGGAAGGAGACCAAGGCTGAGAAGGCTGAAGGGGCACTGGATGAATTCTCCTCTTGTTCGGAGGGCTTCCCGACGGACACGGTTCAGCTGGGTCGTCCGTCTGGGGTAGGGGCAATCTCGTCCTCATATCCGTGCATAAGGCTTGGATTGCCGTCAAAAAGGCAGACGAGTTGTCCTGCGGCTGGGGCTGCAATGAGCGTGCCGGGTGCGACAGTTGCTCCTCATCCACGGGAACCTTGTCGTCGTTGCCACCCTCGCTCTTGTCGTCCCCCTCGTCGGGATTCCTCCCGTGGGACCGGGCCTCTTCAAAATTCTCGGTCAGTTCCTCCTCGGAGGTTGTGTCCATAACGGACACCGCCCCCCCCGCCCACTTTTTCCATGGGTGTCCTCGATGGGCTTAAGAGGATTCCCTCCGCGAAGGCAGGGAAACTCTGGGCCCCGAGGTCGCCTCCACTGGGATAGCCTCCACAGGCTTCGCCAGGGCCGCAGCGACTCCCTCGATAGAGGCCTTAGCCGGGTGAATCAAGGCTTTCACCACCTTGGGCGCGCTTGAGGCTTTCACCTTAGGGGGAGGGTCACCGCCTTGCTCCCCCTCGGCCGTTTCCTTAGAGATCGACCGGGGCCTCTCCAGAAGCTTATCCGGGTTCTCTAATTTTCTCTTCCCCGAGCCAGTTCAAGTGTTGGGAGTCCTCGTGCTATAGCTCAAGCTTTTACTGCGTTTTGCGCTTTTTCAAAGAGATTTATCTAATTTTTCGGTTTAATCGAGCCTCAAGCTCCACCGTTTCTACTTCCGATAATGGGGACCCGTTTTGGATTCATCTACGCCCCTCAAGGGTGAAGTTTGTCGAGTTACGCTTCTTGGAGGATTCCGAAGTTGGCTCGTGGTTGATGGGGTCGGTGAAGGTGCGCCCTCTGCCTGGCAGCCGAGGAGCCTGACCGTTCGGCGCTCCCAGTGCACGTGTACTCACAGCACTTTGCCTTCTGTTGGGCCCACGTCGCCGGGGCGCCCTCACAGGACTTAGAAGACCGCTCGGACTACTAATGCTCACTTGCTGGGCTCTTGCCTTCCAGCCAGTTGGAGAGACGGGTCTGACGATCCCTCATAGTCCGATCTGACATGTTCATGCAAAACACACAGTCCTTCTGCATGTGCGTTTTGTCCTCGTGGAGCCAGTAAAGGCATTTCGAATGCTTGTCCTCCTTGAATACATTTTGTAGGTTGCATCCAGGGCAGATCCTTAAGTTTGCCGGGACTGGAATCCTCCAAGAAGCGTAACTCAACGAAAACTTCACCCTTGAGGGGCGTAGATAAATCCAAAACGGGTCCCTGTTGATCGGAAGTAGAAACAGTGGAGCTCGAGGCTCGATTAAACCGAAAAATTAGATAAATCTCTTTGAAAAAGCGCAAAACGCAGTAAAAGCTTGAGAGCTATAGCACGAGGACTCCCAACACTTGAACGTGCGGTAAACATCTGAGGATGGCTGCCAGGGGCGGGGCTTAGGGAGAGGGCAGTCATTGGCTGGGGACAGTATGACCCAAAGACCAGTGATTGTTTACTACTAAGAAAGACAGATCAGAAACGAAACTGATGCTGATTTTTCCTTTACCGAGGATTCCCAGCCTGACGATGGGTAATATTTATGAGCATGTGAATCCATGCCAGACCCCATGCTGGAGAAGCCTGTTAGTCGGATGAAACAGCACATGGGCTCAATCGAACAAAAAAAATAGGATTTTCCTAGCAAAAAAGTGCAAAAAACGCAGAAAGGTCCAAAAGTGAAACACAAGGCCGTCCGACACTTGGACGTGAGGTAAAAATCTGAAGATAGCTGCCAGAGGAGTGGCTTAGGGAGAGGGCAGTCATTGGCTGGGGGCAATATGACCCAGACCTCAGTGATTGGTTTATACGAGAACAAGTTTATAAATGAAAGTAAAACTTTTCTTTTACCAAGGATTCCCGGCCTGACGGGGCATATTCATGAGCATGTGAATCTATGCCAGACCCCATGCTGGAGAA
Source organism: Ambystoma mexicanum (assembly GCF_040938575.1). Classification (NCBI taxonomy): domain Eukaryota; kingdom Metazoa; phylum Chordata; class Amphibia; order Caudata; family Ambystomatidae; genus Ambystoma; species Ambystoma mexicanum. Next base: position 339,983,198 of record NC_090921.1, on the reverse strand, counting down.
AGACAAGTGCCGCTGCTTGCAAGAGAGTCCCTGGATCTCCGTGACCAGCATGGCCAAGGTGATAGCTACCAAAAAAAGCAGTCTTGCACGAGAGAAAGTTCAAAGGGGCTTGATACACATTGGTTCAAAATGGGCCCCCCGTCCCCATGAGCTTGGTCAAAATGACGTTACGTTCCCAAGCTGGAGCAGGAACCCTCACTGCTGGAAAAGTTTGAAGAGGCCCTTGAGGAACTCCTCGACAAGCCTGTGCAACCACAGGGATGACTTACCAGGCGTCTTCGAGCAACGGGATAAGGCAGCTGTTAGGGGAGTTTTCCTAAAGTGCACTTTGGGGGCAGACTTTATAAAACTACCCCAATAGTTTGTCGATTGCCCAACTCTTAGTATCAGTCTGTACTACTCATGAAACCTTGGAGGAGTGGCAGAGCAGTCAGGCTTATAAGAGGAAGACGTGAGCTGTAGGCAAGTACACAGCACCTAGCTAGTAATGCAATTACAAGAACCACTTGCACATAAATGCATATCAAAATATAAATTAAATCAAAGCACATTCAAATACTTGTAGATACTTTTCAAAGGCCACTGCTTAGTTTGTAGTTGCTTGGCGTTACAATTGTTGTAACATTTTGACACCGACAGTTCAACCGTATTATCGGTAATAACACGAACACACAGATGTACGGTAATTGTATTTTGTTATTGTTACAGCTGAATAAGAACATAAAACATTTACATATCAAAGATACCTAAAAAGAAAACTCAAGAAAAATAGAAATGTGCACAACTTTAATAAAATGTAGTTTAATATTCGTATACATAGTTCAAAAGTTTGCCATCACACATAACTTGTATTACATAAGATCTCAGGACGCATGGTTAATCCGGACTTAAATCAATTTCCGCTTCCCATGCTATTCAATTTAAGCGTTCTTGACATATTAGTAGCTCCCATTCTCAAGGATGTATTCTGTCCTTCCACTAACAGGGCCCACAGAGATGATGTTGATAGTGCTTTTCAGTCTGTCCAGGTTTGTTGCAAAATCTACATCGGTTTTCCGAGGAATCAATTTCCATCGTACTTTAATCTCTTTCATCAACCACAAGTTGAGTCTTAGACGGAGAAAGTCATCTCGCCATTGGGGAGATGGTGAGCAACGGAGATACGGCTCTGCTGAGCTATATTTTTTGTGACTGAGCATCTGGCTTCCATAGGCCCTTCGTTCAAATTCAGGTTTCTAGTGACTCGCCAATCGTGCTGAAATAATTTCCTTTTGGCTCACACTGGATTTCGCATAAAATCCAATGATATATCAGCATCCACAAGTGCTTTTAGCGCCACCGCTCTCCATCTTCGAACAAATATATCATATGATTTGAACATATGATTGGCCACCAAACCTATTAGCAAAATGGAGTTAAAGGCTACTAGGCATTTACTAAACAGCGCAACTACTTGCCACAAATATTTAGTATGCAACGAGATGATGCCCAGCTCATATCTCAGATCCCGGAATGCAGTTTGGTAAATGCATTAGGCGTCTCCAGAACTTCGCTTCTTGTTTGTTCCAGATATAGGCTGGGGTAGCTTTTTTCAGTTTCTGCTCCATATGCTATAGGTGTTACTTTTTGAAGAAAGAAATTTAGAGCTGGCATCAACGAAAACTTGCCAAATTTGGCTTGAATGATGACAGCCTGTGACATTAGATTGCTCAATTTCACATCTAAAGTGGCATAATGGGCCACGTCATCAGAACATGAGGATACAGAGATTCCCAAAGAAATATGATTAACTAGGTCTAAGGATTTTTCATGTAACGTCCATGTCAAATTTATTTTTGAGCGATTGAACTTAGGCTTGCAGATCAGAACTATAGTTTTTGCTATGTTAATAATCAGCAAATTTCTCTTCATGTATTCAGCCAAAGCATCTAGAGAACACTGCAATCCCGGAGGAGTTTAGACAAGAGTACTATGTATGCGTCCAATAAAGTTGAAGGCTGAGGCAAGGATGCAACCCTGCCTCAACCCTCTAAAAGGAGTTAATCTGCACGGATAAAGTACCACTTAGATCCAGTCTTGTTTGCATATTGGTGTCAGTATGCAAATTGTTAATAAGATGGATCAAATAGTTTGGGCATTTAGCCGCTCTCAATTTCTCTAATAGAAATTCTCGTGATACCGAATCAAACGCAGTTTTTAAAATCAAAAGCCAAATATATTACTTGTTGGGATGCACTGTGTTGTGAGATGATAAATTCAATAGTGCAGAGGTTAATTGCTGTGCCCATGCCAGGGACAAAATCTGTTTGGTATACATCTTATTGCGCATGTTCGCTGGACCACTTTAGATCCCTTAAGATGAATCTAGAAAACCAGCTTCCCAGGAGCATCAAGAAGGGCGATCGGTCTGTAATTATGATAAGGACATGACCGATTCCCCCCCCCCCTTCTTGTAGATCAGAACGATCACTGAAAATCTCCATGAATTGGGGAGGCAGTTCGCTGTTAAACACTCCTGGAAAAGGTCATACAGGATTTGCACCCGCTGCATCAGATATTGTTTAAACATCCAGTTGCTTAACCCATCGGGTTCCAGAATTACTGGATTTCAAGATGTAGAAGTAATTAAAATAATTAAATCCAAACAACATGCAGTAGTAACAGGGTTGAATCCCATGTGTTCAATTCTTTTGTTGATTTTCTCCTCCTAGTACTTTCCTGTCTCAAACATTCTTCAGGTAGGCTGTAACCTTTTCAGGTGCTGCTAATTAGTTTCTGATTTCAGTCTCAAAGGATTATGGTATATGTAGTGATAAAGTTCAGTCATTTCAGGTGGCCAGGAACCAACACCCCTCCAAAACACAGTTCGTACCCAAAATTGGGTGAGGAGAGAGTACCAGCATTGTGGTCCACCAGAGTGGGGCATGGTGACCCCGGTGCTGCTGCCTCTGGAGCCCGGAACTCATGTAGAAGAAAATAAAGTAGGTCAGGCATGCACCCAAGGAATTCAACCCTGTTACTACTGGTTGTTGGGATTTAACCCAGTTACTATTTTCTTTAAGAATTTTTGACTGGGAACTAGGGTGCGCTCCTGGCCTACTTTTTTCAAAGAAGCAATTATAAGTTACTCACCGTAGTGACTATACATACTCTTAATACATAGTCCCCTTTCCTCCATACTGTATGGGCTTCCCTTCCAAGGGGCGGGAGACGGAACCTTTTTCACCAGAAAAAAACCTTCCCCTTTAAATTTAGAGGCATGTGGGGGGTGCAGCCCAGGGAGCATGCGTTGCCCTGACTCCGCCCTCCGGCGCCACACCTCAGTCCCCATTGACGCGTCTACAATAGATAGAACATTGCCTAATGACACCAGTATAATTAGGGGGGAGGTTGGTGGGACGTATGGAGGAAAGGGGACTATGGACTAAGAGTATGGTAGTCACTTCAGTGAGTAATTTATAATTACTCTTACGCCCCGTCCCCTTTCCTCCATACTGATTGGGCAATTACAACTGATTGTAGCCCCACGGTGGAGTAGAGCCCCTCCTGAAGCTAATAGGTTCCTGAGAACTGCCTGCCCAAAAGCCGCAGATCTGGAGCCGGCATCTAAACAGTAATGCTTGCAGAAAGCCGAGGGAGAGGCCCAAGAGGCCGCCCTGCTTATGACTTGCCAAGCGACATGGCGCTGGAATGCGATGGCCATTGCCTTGGCCCGGACTGCGTGGGCATGCATGTTGGCAGGGAGCGGCTTGTGCAGGCCCTCGTATGTATCCTTGATGGCGGAGACCATCCAGCGGGATATGGAGGCCTTAGAGGCTTAATACCCTGGCCTCGAGCCCCGAAAGTGACAGCGCATCAGACTTGTGGAAGCCCTTGGTCCTGTCCAGGTAGAATTTTAGGGCACGCCCGACATCCAGGCAGTGCAGCACTCTGTGCTTCATCCTTGGGATGAGAAAGAATGTAGGAAGGACTATTTCTTCGTTCAAGTGAAATGCAGATGGAACCTTGGGCAGAAATTCCTGTTGCGTCCGCATGACTACCTTGTCCTTGTGAAAGGTGGTATATGGTTCAGAGGCTGCGAGCCGAGGTAAGACCAACTAGTAAGGCCGTCTTGATGGAGACCAGCCTAACGTCCACGGACGCAACTGGCTTAAATGGTTTGTGCGCCAGGGCGCCCAAGACTATGTTAAGGTCCCACACTCAGTGCTGTCTCAAGACGGGCGGGTAGAGCCTAGCGAGACCAGTCATATGTTTGACTATAGGGTGGGGGGAGAAAAAGATGCCTTCCTCAGAGTTCCTGTAAGCCCAAATGGCTGCAAGGAATGTGCGGCAGGTGTCCACCTGTATGCCTGAATGAACGAGGTGTGCTGAAAAAGGAGAGCGCATTGTCCAAACTGCAGGCCAAGGGGTAGATTCCCTTGCACTCTTCCCAGTGGCAGCATCTGGTCTGTTTGCTTTTGCACTGGGCCCTGGTAGCCTTGCTCCTGGCGCCCTGTATGATCTCCAGATTTCCTGCGATAGGCTAAGGTGCCGAAGCGTTACCTGCTCAGGTATCACGCTGTGAGAGCTAGTTTCCCTGGAGCAGGGTGGACGATTCTGCTCCCCCCTGCTGTGCCAGATGATGTGCTGGGCCCCTCGGAAGGTGTATGGGGGCACCTCCGAAAGGCTGAGTAGTTCCGAAAACCATGGCCTGGCCGGTCACCAGGGAGCCATCAGAATGATGAGCACTCGGTGAGACTCCTTGATCTTGCAAATTACCCTGTGGATCAGGGGTGTAGGCGGAAAGGCGTAGGCTTTCATGCCGGTCCACTGGAGGAGAAAAGCGTCGCCCAGAGAGCCGGGGCCCTGACCCTGCCAGGATGCAAACTGGGCACACTTCTTGTTGTGCCAGTTGGCAAAGAGACTTGGGGGGACCCCACTTGTTGAGGATCTCCTGAACAACAAGGTTGTTTAGCTGCCACTAGTAATTGTCCGCTCCTAGCCTGCTGAGCCTGTCCGCCTCCAGGTTGGATTCCCCCGGGAGGTGGACTGCCAAGAGGTAAATTTCGTTTTCCAAGGCCCATTCCGACACGCTGTTCGCCAGTCTGTGCAGAGGAGGGGATCTGGTGCCTCCCTGCTTGTTGACATAGTACATGCTGGTCGAGTTGTCTGTCTGGTGAGGACAACCTTGCCCTTGCGAAGTGGTAGGAATGCTCTGAGCTCTAGCCATATGGCGTTCAGTTCCAACCAATTGATGTGGTATTCCTGCTTCTGTCGAGTCCAGGTGCCATGGACCGAGAGATCGTCCAGGGTGGCTCCCCAGCCCTCGAGCGAGGAGTCTCTGGTGATGGTGCCTGTGGAGAGGGCGGCCGAAAGGGCTTGCCCGTCCATAGATTGCAGTCCATGGACCACCAAGCTAGGTCCGGGTGGAGAGATGGAGGAACGTTGATCGTCTTGGATTGCAAGCCCCGCTCCCGATGCCATGAGGCCGTGAAGTGCAGCTGAATCCTTATCTTTAGTCTCGTGTGCGGCACGGCTAGTAGAAACGCCGCTAGTGGGCAGTGGCCCTCTTGATGGCCGAGATCTTGTACTCCGATGGGAAAACCCTCTCGGAGCACGTGTCCCAAATGAGTCCCAGGAATGTCAGTGTGCGTAGGGAGCAGCTGTGACTTCTTGAGGTTGAGCGAGAAGCCCAGGTCGTGCAGTGTATTCATAAGGGCATGGGACGAGTGGTGAACCGCTTCCGGAGATGTAGCCCTGACGAGCCAGTCATCAAGGTATGGGTAGATGTGGAGGCCTTGCTCTCTGAGGAGGGCCGCTACAGCGTTCATGAGTCTGGTAACGACCCTGGGGGGCCGAGTTTAGGCCAAACGGAAGGACTTTGTATTGGAAATGGTAGCCCATGATCGTGAACTGTAGGAAAGAATGATGGGGCTGCCAAATTGGGATGTGTAGGAACGTGTCCTTCAGGTCCAGGGAGCACATCCAGTCTCCCTTGTCCAATGTATCCGCTATAAAAGCTGGCGTAACCATCTTGAATTTTTGCAGGGGTAAGGAGAGGTTGAGGGTGGAAAGGTCCAGCACACTCTCAGGCCTGCCTGGTTCTTCTCAATGGTGAAAATCCTTGAGTAGATGCCAAAGCCTCGTTTGGAGGCTGGAACTTCCTCCACTGCCTGGCTCTCTACGAGCGACTGGATCTCCGCCAAAAGAGTTGCGGACCCAACCTGTGGGAGTGGAGATGGGGAAGCAGGAGAGGCTGGGATAGGAAGGCGGTACCCTGTGGATTCTAAAGAGGATTCAGGGGTCTGCGAAATTCTGGTGCCAGAATTGTGCATGGAGAGCAAGCCTGGCCCCCACCGGAGACACGTGGACCCGAAGGGGCGTGTCATGTCTTCTTTCCCTCAGAGGCTGAGGGGGACTGGGAAAATCCCTTACCCCCTGCCCCCCCTTTTTGTTGTTTGCGCTAGTTCTGAGATGGCGAGCGGTCCAGCTGCCTGAATCTGCGTTCCTGGAAGCCGCGGAACCCTCCATATTTATGACCCTTCTCCGAGTGCTGCTGAGATTGGGTGTACAATTTGGGCGTGGTCTAGTAAGAATGGATAAAGACTTTGCCATTTGTGAGCTGCTCTTGTCCAGCTCTTTGTTCCTAGAGGAGTGGAAGAGGTCCCCATCCTCGAACAATAGATCTAGAATGCACTCCTGACATCCGGGTTGAACTTTGTTGCCTGGAGCAAAGCTGTTCTCCATTTGTCCGTGGCATTGCAGATGGCACGGCCTGAGGTATCTATATGCGCCACTGGATTCCATGAGGTCATGCGCCACGAGCTTGGCTTCCGCTATCCCCACCTTAAAGCGAGATTGGCATTGGGTGGGGAGTTCCGGGAGGAAGTCCGCAATTTCCCACCATAACCGTTGGTTGGCGGGCGCCAGCATGGCATCCGCGTTTGCGTGACGCAGGTACAAGGAGGCGTTGGAGTAGATCTTGCCATACGCCTCCAAGACCTTCACCTTGCGTAGCAGCACTGCATAGGAGGAGGCCGAGGACGACAGAGGCTTGGAGTATAGTGATGCCGCAGCGATCACTGAGCAGTGTAGCTGAGGAGGGGTTCGAGAGCAAGAGTATCTCCCCTCCTTCTGCCTGTACTTTGCGTGCAGGCGTCGGTTGACTGGCTGGACTGAATGGGGCTTGAGACAACCCTTCTTGGCCTGGGAGACTACATCGATTTGCAGTGGAATTCCCCGTGTTGGCAGAGGGGCGTCTCCAGAGGACTTCAGCCAGAACCCCTCTGCCGGCTGTTCAACCTCTGGTTGGGGGAGGCCCAGGTACTCTGCCAGGCCAGCAAGACATTCATGGAAGGCGTGTCCAGATCCTCCTCCTGGTCTGTATCCTGCGGATCTGGAGGAGGAGGGGTAGATGATGCCGGAAGATGGGGTAAAGGGACCGCAGCTGGAGGCTGAGGAGGCGGCAGAGGTTGCAGAGTTGGCTGTGGAGCCAGAGGCAGCGGCTGCACTGGGGCCTGGGGGCCTGATGGAGTCTGTGGTGCCTCTAGCATGGCGGGGAGGACTTGCCTGACTGCGTCTGATGATAGCCCCCATCTGAGGAGGCCTCATGAGGCCGAGAAACTTCTCGAAGAGCACTTGCTCACTGGCCAAAGAGGTGGCAGGGGGCACCGAGAGGGTTGCAGGAGGCTGTTGGAGCGCTGAGTACCTAGTCCGTATGGACGCAAAGGAAAGTTGCCCTGTGCAAATGAAGGGTACACTGTAGGCCATGTACCTGGTTGAGGCCAGTCCCACCTCGACACTCGTTCCTTGCCGAATTTGAGGAATGGTGTCGGACGGGTGCCCCTTTCTGGTGCGGCGGCCATTTTGTCGAGCGGCCTGCCACATGTTGCTTGGCCTGCTGGACCCGGCCTGGTCCAAGACTCTTGCATGTGGATCACAAGGCCTACCCTGCTCCTCGGGTCTCGGCCTGGTAGGTGTGACACCCTCGACCAAGGGGTCAGTAGAGCTGTGGTTAGGTGCCCCCCCCCCCCTCAGACCTACTGCCGGTAACATGGTGTAGCCCTGGTAAAAACCCTCCGGTCCCTCCACACTGCACCCGGGAGGATCCGAAGACCTCTCGACCTGAAGGCCGGTAGCTGTAGCCACCTCAGGGCACGTGCTGGTAGAATGACCTGACCAGTTCCTCCCATGCTGAAAAATCCCTGGGGAGGCATCTCCCTTGCAGGGTGCACTAGAGAATATTGGCCCTACCTTGAGCCTGGTTCGATGCTTCACAAAGTTCTTAAGATCCTCTGGGGCGATCTCTGGAAGAGCACCCTCCACCTGGCTAATCTGTTCTTCAGCACCTTCGAGGACAGCGAGTCACACGCCAAACATGATTGCCGACTGTGGTCTGAGCAAAGGCAATGTAGGCAGAGGGCATGGGGGTCTGAAGTTGGGAAGAGCCTGTTGCAGGATGGACACCTGCTGAACCCTGTGGAAGTAGTCAACATGCGCGGGGGAGGAGCGTGACGCCTGAGGACCGAGTACCTGAATGATAGACTAGACAAAAAAATACAAGAGAAGTATCCGCGCGTGGAATTACATGGCCGAAGCCAAACCCAGGAGTGCTAGTGAATTCTGGCCATTCCCGTCGACACAGAAAAGGGAACTGAGGTGTGGCGGCAGGGCAGCGCATGCTCCCTGGGCCATGCCTCTAAAATTAAAGGGGAAGAAGGTTTTTTTCTGGTGAAAAAGGTTCCATCTCCCGTCCCTTGGAAGGGACGCCCATACAGTATGGAGGAAAGGGGACGGGACGTAAGAGTATGTCTTCTACTGAGATTGTGCGGTGTGAACAACATTTTGATCCAGATAATTTACCCAACACTGTATGAGGAGGAATTTTATACAATTCTGAAAAGTGAGAAATCCAATCCTGTTGCGCAATGCCATTCATTTGGGTCATTAGTTGTGTCCGAGTCGCAGTTCTCAGTAGGGGCCAGATCGCAACCGTGTTTTTTTTTAGAGTTAATCGCTCTCATCATGGTCTCACCATCTTGTTGAAAGAGTGTTGCATGGTGCGATCTTATCCATTTCTTATATTTACAATTTAAAGATTTTATTAAACTGAATCCGTTCTTTTTTGCTGGCGTAATTCCCTCTTGCGGATTGCGACCTCATCGCCAAATGAATGCCTTGGCCTAGAGTTCGAATGATAGATAAAATGATTTGTCGAAAAAGATGCAGGAACATTGTGTAAGGTTCTCCCAGCCTTATTTTGTTTCAAAGTTCATGTAAAGATTGTGGATTCCAGCGATAGCAGGAGCCCGCAGCAATAATGCTAAGTCGGGCCTGGAATCTCATTCTCTACTTTCGTGTTGAGATCTTTCATGGACCAAGAAATCAACAAAAGCTCATGATCACTAAATGTTTGTGTTTTTACTTCAAACTCTTCAATCTGGCCGAATGTCTGGCGATCTGTGAAAACAATCGATTCACTATTTCCACGTCGCCCTGTGCTTTTAGCTGGCAAAAGTGCCATTTAGCATTAAGTACAAACGTTCAGGCATAAGTCGAAGCAATCTCTGCGAGCTCTGACATTGTGATTGCAGTTTGTTATGCATCAAAAATCGCAGGTTTAAATCGCCTACGATAAAGATATTAGTAATTTTGGCTGCTTGCTCTATTATGTCTAGTAGGGATTCCAATTCTTCAAAGAATTTGCAATCCGACAAGGAAATCGGGTTGCATTATTATATTTAGCAGCGCCAATGTTTTGTTCCGATAATTTAATTTTAACTCATTTAAGTAGTGATTTGGGGCTGCCCATGGAATGAGCTCATACCCATGGTTGCTCGCAACAGCTACCATCAGGCCAGCTGACGGATGACCTCTAATCTGTTGTGAGGGCCGGATTTAATCAAATCTCGAATTCATCCCACTGAGGTTGAATGCTTAACCAGGTCTCCTGAAAAACGAGAATTTTAAATGAAGTCAGACGAGATGCACTCGGGAGTAGCAGATGCTCATAGCCACAGGTATTCCAGCTAGCGATTGTTACGGTTTCTTCATTCTTATTTTCATCAAGTTATGATGAATGGCGAGTTATTTGATGTGGAATTAATGCATTCACCTGTTGCTCAATGTTGGCTTGGATTCTCCATGCTTTGACATGATCTCCATATGTCCCTTGATCACAGCTATTCTCTCGATTAGTTTTCTTGCATGAAGCCGGATCCAATGCCAGCAAGAAGCCTAGGGCGAAAAGATCTAATTTAGCTTGCCACAATACATTTCGTACAACACTGGAAGCAAGCCATATCCTCACCACTGTGGAATCTGTCATTTAAGCATTCCACTTGCGAGATATATACTGTTGTAATCTCTTGAAGACTAGGAATGTCTTCAAAGATTGCCAATATTGAAGATCTATTCAGGCTGTAAGATGGAAAAGAGCTAGATCTACACTTCAGGATAAAAGAATAGTTATTCTGAGAAGCTAGAAGGAGCCCTTGGTGCTAGGTCGTTTATTAATCGCCCTGGCTTAGGCTCTGCATTTCTAACACTGAGGTATTGAATCAATTGCAGGTGGAGCAAATTTGGCCATCAGAGGCGCAGGCTCTGCAGATAGTATTAGAGGCTGTTTCTGTTGAGTCCACAGCTCCTGTAACTAGGATTGAAGGAGGGCCTTAATGTGAGTCGATATGGACTTTTCTACCTCGCTTTGTTTTAGAATAAGCTGCAGCGCCAGTTCAGCAATCGCAGGGATTGGGCCTTCGCGCGGATTTGGGCAGTGCTAGGATATTTGTGCTCGCCTGGTCTCTTAATGGAGAGCTTGGTGCCATGGATTGATCTAGCGGTAAAGCAGTTGACATTTGTGGTGAGTGTCTGCTTTTGTCGTTTGCTTCAACCTGTTTGGCCGCTTCTTCTGCTAACGCTGCCATCAGTTGATTCAGGAGAGCATGATCAATAGAAAAAGTATCTTTTTCCTCTTTACTAGCAATAATGTTCGAGCAGCTTTGCGTTTACCATATTGTTCTTCTCAGTTGTAGCTTTGCTGTTCCTTGAGTTAATCATTGCAGCAAAGGAAATTAGTTTACCGAATTGTTTGCCATTGGTTTTAGTCCGAAGTTAAGTTTTTAAAGTTATTGGTTTTCTTCTATTTAATTGAATCTTCCGTTATGATTTTGGAAGATTTCACTTGAAATAAATTATATGTGTTCACTGGATTCTGGTTAGGTACTTGTAGCATCCGAATCGGAGCACTGTCAGAAGTAATAGGTGTGAAGCTGCCCGACGAGTTCTGCTTAGGTGCTTGCAGTGTTTGACGCGGAATGTCATGGGAAGAACTAAGCCGCAGGCCGCTAGACGAGTTCTCGCGCTCTGAATTAGGAAGGCGCATGAGATCAATAACTACGTGAGCGCCCTTTTCCAGTTTCGCACATCAGCGTTTGCGTTTTGTATAGCCAATTGGTTTTTAGTAGGATCTTCATTGTGTGCCATTGGAGCCTTAATGATTTGAGGAAACACTAGCAAGGTGCTCACTCTTGATCCGATTGTGTTGTCAGACTTAAGGGCGTCAGTCTAATTTCTTTTTCCCACACGGATGATTTCTCTAAGGCATTCATCCACTTCACCACTTGATCAAGCTGGTTAGACTGTTCAGTAATTCTATCACCTAACGTTTCAAACTATTTAACCAATGCAGTAACCGAGGTATTCATTGGTTGTAGTGTGATTTGCAAGAGTGGGGAGCAGGCATTGTTTGTTCTCTGAATTTCATGGTTGTCCTGTCGATAAGAAAAGAGGTCTTTCATTTACATGGCGTAGGATTGATATAGGAGAGCAGGTGGTTATTCTCTGTGTATTCGTTTTTTTTTTTAAGCAGCTCCGAGAGCGATTCGTATCAGCATTTTGCTGTGCCTGGGGTACATAAATTGGAGAAAAGCATTCTGGAAAACCAATTGAATTATTAAGCTTACATTTGTCATCCAATAACATCAAAGAAACATTATCAACAATTGGAAGATCGATAGTACAAGTATTCAATACACTTGGAGGATGTACATGAAAACCCACATTTCTTTAATCCCTCCCCAAACTTTTTGCCAAAGTCAGTGTTGGATGCGGCTAGTGGGGGCTGAACACAGGACAAGACCCCACCACAGATTGACTTGCTAGAGCAATTCGAGCAGCGCACCCCCTCCAATCATTCATCAGCTCACATAACATCATTTGCGTGTCAGTTGGAAAGGCAGATAATTTCAATACCTGTGTGTCAGTGGAGATAAGACGTCAGATGAGTGCTGGCCCCCCTCAAGCATGTAGATGCATCCAGATCGATGGGCCGAGGACGACAAAAGATCCTAATATCTTCAGAGACATTTCTTTGATCCACTTTGAATGAAGCCGCTCCAGCAAGATTCACTCTGCTGGCAATGGCTGGGGGACGCTTTCGACTGTCGATTTTAAATTAACAGAAGTTCGCAAGATCATAATGTTAGCCGGCATTCCGGATTTCAATGAATAGAGTTTACTTTGCATAAAGAACACGTAGCTTCTTAAGCAACCAGCGGTTGAAGTGTGCTACTTACATGGCAAAGAACACGTCCAGCCAAAAGCGGAGGTTTCTCTCCATTGCTCGTTTGCTGTTCAGCTGTGCTGCAGGCAGCGAACAGCCAAACAGCAACTTGGTCGCAATTTTTCCGGAGCGCGCCCGTGCTGGGGCGCGTGGCCTCTGGCTTTTGAAGACTGCTGGGTAAATGGGTGTGTCTTTGCCTAAAGAATAGAATATAAAGCGTATATTACTCTCCAAAATATATTTAAATAATTTAAGTCACTATAAGAAACACGGTTTGCTTGCGTACTTGTTGAATTGGTCTGAGTTCAAAGCAGATCAAAAGCCTTTCCAAAGAGCGTGGACAGCTGAACAGCAACTTGCTGTTCGTAAAAAAAAAACACAAAAGTGTATTTTTGAAGGAAAACAGTTCGTTAGGTAAATACTAGCAAAGCTTAAAGGTTCTAGAGGCAGTTTCTTCGCACAGCAAGGCTTTTAAAGTCCAAAATGCAACCCTAGCTAAAGGGCAGTTCTTGTGAAGCATCATAAACTCCTGTGGATATTTTCTAGTCGCTAATCTTAAAGATGCAAGAGTATTAAACCAACATTGTAAACCCTGTTTAAGGACTCGCTAAAAGGACACAAGCAGCAGCTTGGGTCAGAGGTAAGAGTAGGATAAACCTGGACACCTCTACGCCCCAGAGCGACTTTTCAAATTAAGTAAGCAATATCTTTCCCCACAGTACCTTTGGTTTGAAGAAATGTTTATGGCTGTATTCTCCTTGATGTGCAGCACTGGACTCAACCTACGGATTCTTTGGCCTGGTGATTTACGGCAGGACAATGGATGGAATCTTGAAGCAGCAGTCTCGCGGGAGGACCTCTGGCACGGATTTCAGCAGCTCTCTTGTCAGTCTGCGGTTTTGGTGCCTTTCCTGCAGCACAAAGGACCCAAGTTGCCTGTTCAATCTTCGATTCCTGCACTCTGGTGAGGGGAATTGGATGAGTTGGATTGTGTCGCAGCAGGTTCACCTGGAGCTCAGCAAAGAATTGGACAGATTGGGCCTTGGCAAGACAATGCACTAGGGTCTATACTTTCCTGGCTCTTCGTGGTCGCCTGTTCTGGAATGCCTCAGCTCCTCAGGAGATGGTTCAGATTGTAGATCGTCTTAGGGCTGGTTAGTCCAAAGAGGCAAAGGGAAGAAATAGTCTTCAGAGTTCCGCTGTCGCATAGAAAACGGGTTCAGGACAGCAGTGGTCGGATCACTGTGTTGCAAAGGGTCTACATGCATCTCTGGTCGTCGTCTTTTTCGGTTACTTTAGTTGCGAGTGGTCGACTTGCCTTTCACCTCAGGAACCTCACCTTTTATCAGTTTCAGCACACTCCTCTGCAATCTCTTTCAGCAGTTTACAGAAAGGGGCAAGTGGCTGTCCAATCAGGACAGGGAGATCCCCAGTGGGAGCTGGTTCCATTCAGACACTCACGCAGAGCATGGAGTGAAAAACTCCAACACTTCCTGCCTACCCAGAAAAACCTGAGACTAGGCAGGGACACCCAAGTGTTCCCACCAAAGACAAAACTCAGACCTCGCCCACCCAGAATGGTAGAAGATGGGCTAACAAAGAACCACGCTAGAAATGGTGAAAAAAGAAAGTAGCACCCAAGTTGTACTTAGGTGACTATTGGGCACAACCAGGACTGAATACAGTCTGCGGTAAAAAAAATAATAGCACAATAGTCGGTAAAACATCCACTGCCACCAGCCATAACTAGAAGGTTGTCCGTCACAAGAGTCACAGAAGCAGAGAGAAGAGGGATAACCAAGTATCCCCTTGGCACTTCACATAAGGTAGTGTGTGACAATCTCTCCAAATATAATGTTAAGTTGGAATCCAAGTATCGCTCTGTCCTTAAGCACTGTACAAATAAAGAATAAGGTAAGAATCTCAAAGGGGAAGCCAAAGGGTTCCCAGCAACACTGCCCATAAGGAGCTGTGCGCAGCAAAAATAAATTACAGATGCCTTAAGAGATGGAGGAAAGTAGACTGCATAGAAAAGGGAAAAAAAAAGTTCCAAAAGGTAAAGCCCATCAAAATAAATGAGTGGAAAAAGGCTCCACTCATTCAGGATATAAAGAAAAAAGTCCAGAAGTTCAGCAAGAAGTGCCAGGGGGTCTCACTAGGAAAGAGGATGAAGTACAAAAATTATAAATCTCCCTAACAGCAGCCAGATACACCTTGATCGAGGAGTGAGCCAGGCCAGCCTTGGACAGAGAAAGCCGATACGGGAGGCGCTGCAGAGCTGTGACTCGCAGCAGCGTAATCTTCCGAGTCATGCAGCACACACTGAGAAGCATTTCCACTTATGGCTGTAGCACAACAGAGAATGGCCAGGCTCGGATCTTCTTGCATTCCAGCAGTAGGTAAGCATGCTCAAACTCTACAGCTGCAGAAGCCAGGCCATGAGGCTCAGCAACGCTGTTTGTGGTGCTGTATTTTTCCCTTTTCTCTGGAAAGAGGATCGGGAAGTGAAGGCAGCCGGAAGAAAAGAGCCACCGACAGATGGAGTAGATCTGGGTACCAGATCTGCCATGGCTACGCTGGCGCGATGAGCATCACCTGCAAGGACATTGTCTGAGCAAGTTAATAACATGTAGCAGGAGCGGGATTGGGGCAGGGGTTCAGGAATACCACCCCTCCCAAAGGAACAAAATAGAGTCCCCAGACCCATCGGCTGAGGGACCCTGCTGACGAACCTCCGGCACTTGGCTGCCACTACAAAGTGATTGATGCAGGGTTGACCCCCCCCCCACTTGCTGAAGAGAAAGGATACCGGATCCTGACTAACCTCCCATTCTTGGAAAGAGCGCAGCTTCCCGCTTACCGAGTCTGCAATGGTGTTCTTGGTGCCTGCCAGGTGAAACTGGATGAGGAACATGTTGAAGAATGGCCCAGTGCCACAGGGACTGAGCTTCCTGGGAGAGAACTGGAGAGTATCTTTCCTTGTTTCTGGATATCGAACAAGATGGTGGTGTTGTCCATGAAGATCCTAACCACTTTCCCCCCCGCATTTGAGGCAGGAATGATTTGAAGGCCCCAAAGACTGCCAGGAGCTCGATAGGAAGGTCATTTTCCTCCAGGAGCCAGAGGCCTATGGCGTGCGACTGTCCAGTGTGGGCACCAAGTTGCCCAGCTTCCTTCTGGGTGCCGCTCAGAAGATTTTTAGCAGCACACAAAGACAATACCTATTCAGAAAAATGTAATAAGACACAAACTACAGCAAATACCTGGAATTTTCTCTCTTAAAGTAAGCAATTAATCTTGATATTCTACTCATTTGCATTACACTACTATGCCAGGGGCACTTAAAAATCCCTAACCGTAAAATACACATACAAGAGGTTAAACACTAACATGAAAAACTGGCTCCATGAACAGAAGAATCTAACCAAGATAGGCCTGCATGTATTAACCAAAATAATGTTTCCTCCCCACCGATCACTCCTAAACCTGACTACCACACTTTTACCTTATGACCAACTTCTGCCCCAGAAAACATTAAAATACTACCGCTACGGACGATGTTGACTCTTCCACTCTTGGCTCTGTGAAAGGTTAGCAGACGTGTTCCTACATCTACTTGTTTTATGTTTGTTGCAACATGAATAATGTTCACGTGCCAGAATTTCTGTTACCAAAAACATCACCCACACTATATAATCGAACTACCAGCACAAATATCGGATACTGACTAAGTAAGTAGGCTACTTGGATGTGTACCCTTATGCCATATTTCCTCTTCTTTGTACATATGTCACACAGGTGCTTTAAGGCGGCCCCCCTTGCAAGTTAACGCATTATAAAACTCAAATATGAATTTGCCCTCTAAAGATTTTGAGAAGACAAATGTGATGCTCACTGTCTCCTACTTTAGCATTATTAACATTACCCTATAAGTGAAGAGCAACATTGCAATACCATTTACTCAGCCCACAAGGGATAATGGGTATGGACTGTGCCTGGGATTTCTCTTCCATCGTATCAGGGCACTGGATATTCAGACAGTAGAATGCTTTTCAAACAATCTGCATCATTTGCAAGTGTTCAGAATTCCTTTGGGAATAGACCTTCACATGTTGTATGGTAACTCGCTTCTATACAAAAAAAGCTTTTCATTGAGCACTTGTGTAATCCTGCACAGTGATATAGTGGTGGGGTATGTTGCAAACAACCTTGTATGCACTGCAAAATAATTGTGTTCATGCAGAGTCATGACATTCTTAAAATGCACATATGTTGAGGCATTAAATATGCCTTGCTTGCAAAGTATTGTGGGTCTGCAAATATCCCAGTGAGTGTTTACTACTACAATCGCTCACTTTTTACCTTTATCAACTAGTATTGTAGACTAGTGCAGGGGCTGGGGAAGGGTATGGGTGGAAGAGCACAGGTCATCACTCCTTGCGGGTGATGAACAAAGCAGCACAATTCAAAAACCAAGTCAGACGTTTTGGCAGTACACTGAAGGAAATATGTTGCTTGTTTGCTAACGGATAGGAAATTCTAGTACCCATCTAGACAACAGCACCTTCTTTTTCTTTCTATGCTCAGCTGCTGAGGGCTTTTCAATACAACCACGTGTTCTGGGTGTATAGTCTCTAGCAACTCTTTGCATCTTATTTAACTCATTACAAAGAATTACAGAATAGGGGTCCATTGTTACAGAATGCACTCAATCAGTTCTATCTCTGATTAATTGATGCTATTAACTTAAAAGGCGTATATGTGATTTTCTTCAACAGGGCTCCATAATAAGCCTCAATATGGCTCTGGTTTAATTTTATTTGGGCTGTGGTGCGGAAGGGTGGGGAAAACTACACACTTTATTATGTGCCCTTTCACTTCCTGTTAGGGGTGCAAGCATGGCTGTAATCAGATGTTGCTCCCTACTTGGAGTCAAATGATTTTTCAGGGAGTAAAAAAGTGATTAGCTTTGCCATTAGGGATTCTTTCCGCTTATTAAAAGAGGTTCTTTCCCCTTAAAATTCCTCTTTCGATCAGGCATTAATAATATTAGAGTTCCTTCCTATGCCATTGCTCTACTGGTCACTAATTCAAAAAAATATCATTGTTTCTCGTATTTCCTTTTTTTCAAGAGTAAAAATGGATGGGGCATATGTCTCAGCTGTAAGGCTGGTGTTCACTACCCACAGGAGAATGTAATGTGGATAGTAACTAGAAGCACAGGAATTTTTGATCATCATATTCTGAGATGCAGTTATTCTGATGCAATTATCATCCATGCACAAATTATTAGAAGCATGTTCTCCTGGACCTTGAATTACTTCATTAAGGTGGCACTTTAACTCCTATCATCATGTTTTTGACACCTTGCTTTTAATTGCCATTAATCCACCGGCAAATGTATTCTCTCTGAATTTCTTGACAACCACATCAGTTATGACAAGAGATATTTGTGTTTTATAATACAAAAGTGATTTTCCAGTGGACTAAAACATACATTTTTCTCTGCACCGAAGTACGCTTGCAAGGTACGGTGGCAGATGTTGAAGACACTGAACTGGTTGATTTTTTTTCTGTATAATCATATTTGAAATATTTTATTTTCGCCTACGTGTTTGGAAAAAATGTAAGATTTGTAAAGAATGCAGTGGCTGGCAAGATGAAATTTCATTCCAAACTCTTCTGCGAAAGTAGCTCACAAAGTGGCTTATCTCATTAGCCAGTTGCGCACATGGAAAATAATTTTTGTACAACAGCCAACCAGTTGCGCACAGAGAAAATTAGAGGGAACATTTGTGGGCACCCCCGCCAGAGTAATCCGTGGTGAATGGCCTGGTACAGTGAGACCTGAAAAGGAGCCCCTTGTGTTAGATGTGGGTGCACTCCCCAACATCGTTGAGCTTGTCGGAGCTCCTGGTTGAGGGCGATTGTTCAAGCACCTGTGACTAAGCCACCACGCATCCAAGAATGCTTGAATCAGTCTCATAATGGAACAAGGTGGATGCAGGACGACAATCGCCAACAGCGACTTCACGGATTGTACCGATGAAAGGCGCTGCACCTTCCACAGGATGGCCATCACCCTCTCCTCATAGGGGGTAGCCAGGCATGTGACCGGGTTGAGACGGGCACCCAGGAACAAAGCGTTCTGCGATGGCTCCACACAGGATTTTGGATAGTTGGAGAATCTGAGCTCTGTAAGAAGGCGAATTGTCTCTGCAGGTGTGCTCGGTTTCCAGCGCGTGGGAGCGGATGAGCTAGTTCAGTTAAGGGTAGCTGTGGATGCCCTTCAGACGTGGGTGCGCAGCCTCTTGAGTCAAGCACTTAGTGAACACCTTTGGCACCAACATCAGGCTAAAGCGCAGGGCTTTAAACTGATAGTGCTGTTCCTGGACCACAAAACGCAGAACCTTGCGATGCTTTGGATAAGTGGGGACGTGAAAGTAGGTGCCCTGCAGGTCCATGGTGCCAGGAAATCCTACCTTCCTCCAGCTGGTCAAGTACGTTTTGCAAAGTGACCATCCTGAACTTCAGAGTTTTCAAGTATTTGTTGATGCATCCTAAGGCTAGGTTCGTCCTCCACCCTCCTGACTTCCTCTATACAAGAAAGCATCTGAAGTACAATCCAGAGACAGCCCTAGTAGGCCTTCAAGGCCGTGAGGTTTGACGATAGGGGGTGTTATACCCGTTGGAGGACCTGCCGGACTTAACCCCAAGAGGACCTAAAGGACGACGGCCTCCTCTGCGGCAATGCCCCCAGCAAGCGTGCTGTGTCTATATCGATGTTAATCTGGAGAGACTAGTCCACAGTCTTGTCAAATAGAATGTGCCCATCAAAGGGCATGTCCACCACCTTGGATTGGACATCCGTCCTGAAGTTAGTAGCCTTCAGCCGACCTTAGCATCAGTGGGACACACCGTTGCCGATCATGCGGAACCCAGTATCAGCGATGTCCAGAGACACCGTGATTGGGTGATAAGAGAACACCGCTCCTTCCCGGGTCAGCGTCTCAACCTTGTCCTCTGAAAGTCCAGAATGAGCCAAAGCTTATACCATAGCTCTCTGTCATAGCAAGCTAAGATGGCCAAGGCAATAGCCGCTTTGGCAGTGGAGGTTGCAGTGTAAATGATGTGCTTCCCCATTGCATCAAGCTTCTTCCCCTCCTGGTCTGGAGGCACCATGCCAGAGGAGGATTGATTAGACGAGAGCTTCCTGGCAACGGCAGACACCACGGAGTCTGGAGAAGGCCGAGACCTCAAGCACCTGGGGGATGAGACCAGTACCCCGTACTTCTTCTCCAGCCTGTCAATTTGGAAAAGCGGTACTTTGCCTCTTCATCATGACCAAACCTTCCGCCCAGACATCATCCAACAGAGGGATCCACATGACAGACTTCCAGCTTGATTCCCAGCATTGGAAGAGAAGGAACAAGTTACTTACCTGTAACTGTTGTTCTCCAGCATGGGTCTGGCATGGATTCACATGCTCATGAATATTCCCCGTCAGGCCGGGAATCCTCGGTTTAGAAAAAAATCAGTATCAGTTTCGTTTCTGATCTGTCTTTCTTAGTAGTAACCAATCACTGGTCTCTGGGTCATACTGCCCCCAGCCAATGACTGCCCTCTCCCTAAGCCCCGCCTCTGGCAGCCATCCTCAGATTTGGTAGCACATAAAGTGGCAGTATGACCAAGTGAAGAGCCGCAGAGGGGTAGGCGGGAGGGTTCGCATGTGAATCCATGCTGGAGAACAACAGTTACAGGTAAGTAACTTGTTCCTTCTCCAGCATGGGGTCTGGCATGGATTCACATGCTCATGAATTAGAGAATTCATAGCAGTACACACATGCGCAACCACGGGAGGTGGCAACAGGCTCAACATTAAGCAATACAACTCAACATTAAGCATCTCTTACCTCCTCACCAGGCTCACCTTAAGCGAACAGATTGCGCAGAACTGCTTGGCCGACCCTGGACTCCTCCCTGGAGTCCCGATCGACGCAGTAGAATCTTTTAAAGGTGTGCGACGACCTCCACGTCGCAGCCCTGCAGATGTCCAGCAGGGGCACACCAGACAGGAACGCCGTGGTAGCAGCGGTCGCTCTGGTCGAATGGGCTCTGACGGCCGGGCAGCAGTCTGTTTGCCAACCGGTGACAGTACATGATGCAGCCGGAGAGCCATCTGGAAATGGAAGTCTTCGAGAGAGCCTTCCCTTGATTCACAGTCCCAAAGTTCACAAACAGCTGTGATGTCTTCCGAAAACTCTTTGTGCGCTCCACGTAGAACTTCAGCGCTCTAGCTACGTCCAGCGAGTGCAGAGTCCTTTCAGCCGGCGACGAAGGAGACAGGAAGAAAACTGGCAACACCAAGGGTTCGTTGAGATGGAATTCCAACGGCACCTTGGGCATAAAGGAGGGGTGCGTCCTCAGCACCACCCTCGTGTCATGAAAAGTCAAGTATGGAGGCTTGCAAGATAGGGCCTGAATCTCTCCCACTCGTCGTGCAGAGGTGATGGCCACGAGAAACGCTGTCTTCCACGACAGAAACTTCAAATGGTGCCGAATGCATAGGCTCAAATGGGGGCCCCATGAGCCTGGTCAGCACCACGTTGAGCTCCCAGGCCGGGGCAGGGGCCTTCACCGGCGGGAATGATCGGAACAATCCTTTCATAAATTCCTTCACCAGTCGATGAGACCACAAGGACGCCCGTCCCGTAGTTCTGGTGTATCGTGAGATGGCAGCCAGATGTATCTTGATGGAAGCGTGAGCTAGTCCAGCCTTGGCCAATGACAGTAGGTACGGCAATACTTGGGGGGGCCGTAATCCGCAGAGGGTTAATCTGTGCACGGCACCAGACAGAGAACCTCTTCCATTTATGTCCGTAGCACGAGAGTTGAGGACGCCCTGGCCTTTGCAAGAACCTCTCTGCAGTTGGCCGGGATGTCGTACCCTCCAAACTCTAGTGCTGCAGGAGCCAGGCCTGCAAGTTCAGCGAGTCCGGGTTGTGGTGAAGAATGGCGCCTCCTTCTCTGGAGAGAAGGTCTGCGTCCGTCGGCAGCTTGACTGGTGTGGACGTTGACAAGTCCAGAAGGTCCGGGAACCAGATCCGTCTCAGCCACGCCAGTGCGACAAGGATCATCCTGCACCAGGACCTCTTGAGCTGGTTGATGAGCCGGAGCAGCAACGGCAGCGGAGGGAACGCATAAAGAAATAGGCCGTCCCAGGGGAACGAGAAAGCATCGCCCATGCTCCTCGGCTGGGGGAACCTGCTGGCGAACCTCCGGCACTTGGAACTCGTCGCCGTCGTGAAGAGATCGATTTGGGGTTCGCCCCGTCGTGGGAAGAGTCGATCCACTTGATCCTGGCGTAGTTCCCACTCGTGGCACAAGCGCAGCTCTCTGCTGAGTGAGTCGGCGATCGTGTTTTTTATTCCTGTCAGATGACGAGGCACCAGAAACATCCCTTGGGGGACGGCCCAATGCCACAGATCCTGTGCTTCCTTGGATAGGGCCGGGGATCTGGTTCCGCCCTGCTTCCGGATGTAGAACATCGTGGTGGTGTTGTCGGTGAAGATCCTCACCACCTTGCCCTTGAGGGACGGAAGAAAGGACCTGAGGGCCCAGAGCACTGCGCGGAGCTCCAAGATGTTGATGTGGAGTGACTTCTCCTCCGGGAGCCAAAGGTCTCTCGCGTGAAGATCTCCAGAGTGCGCTCCCCAACCTTCCAGGGAGGCGTCCGTCGTCACAGTCACCTGGTGAGCTGGGGTCTGAAAGTCCGTGCCCGCCGACAGATGAGAGCAGGTACCCCACCACCAGATCGCCTGACAGAACTTCTTGGAGAGGGATCCTGTCCTCGAAGCTGCCCGTCAACTGGACCCAGCGGGTGTCGAGGAACTCTTGTAAGGGGCGCATCCGAAGCCTGCAAAGGCGCACCAGATAAATGCAGGAGGATATCATCCCGAGGAGGGACTTGATAGATCTTACCCTGGCCAGCAGGCGCTGCACCTTGCCCAGAATGGTCCTGGTCCTTTCCTCCGACGGCGAGGCCAGCCGCGCCACTGTCGAGCTTGGCTCCCAGAAACAGGGCGACTTGCGACAGAACCAGGTGGGATTTTGGAAAGTTGATGGAGAATCCCAGGTCCGTGAGCAGCTGGACGGTCTTCGCAGTGTGCTCCACAGCGAGCTCCCTTGTCCATGCCCGGATGAGCCAGTCGTCCAGGTAGGGGTAGACTTGGATCCCCTGTAGGCGCAGCCGCGCCGCCACCGGTGCAAGGCACTTGGTGAACACCCTGGGTGCCGACTTCAATCCGAACGGGAGGGCCTTGAACTGGTAGTGCCGCCCTTGGACCACAAACCTGAGGAACTTTCGGTGTCTTTTTAGAATGGGGATGTAGAAGTATGCATCCTCCAAGTCCGACGACAGGAAATTGCCCTCCTCCAGCTACCCCAGCACGTGCTGGAGTGTGACCATCCAGGACTTCTGTGCCTTGATGTACTTGTTCAGTCGTCGCAGGTCCACAATGGGGCGCCATCCTCCTGTCTTCTTTCTTACGAGGAAGTACCTTGAGTAAACTCCGGAGCAACGAAGCCTCTTTGGGACGAGCGCGATGGCACCCTTCTTGAGCATCGCCCTTACTTCCAACAGTAGTTGAGGGACGTGATTTTCCTTCCTGGCCACGGGTGGAACGCAAGGGCACTTCTGAAACTCGAGGGCGTGCCCTTGGGCCAGGGCGTCCAACACCCAACGATCGGTGGAGATGGACTCCCACACGCTGACGAACCTCGCCAGCCGGCCTCCCACCGGGGTGCTTCGGCAGGGGCCCGACCCCACGGTCGGTTCAATCTTGTTTGGATGCCGCCTGCCCTCATTGACCTCCCTGTCGACGACGACGGGCACCACCTGATTTGCCGCGTCCCCTGTAGGCTTCCTGGGACGAAGATATTGCTGCTTGGTGGTACGTGGAGGAGCCACTGCCGGATCCCTTGGAGGCACCTTGTCTGCCTCCGGAGCTCCGAAAGGACGGCCATCGTTGTTGGAGCACTCCCAGTGCCCGGGCAGTCTCTGTGTCTGTCTTGATGGCCTGAAGGGACTCATCAACCGTCTTCCCAAACAGGTTGTTCCCGTCGAAGGGCATGTCCAAAACCTTGGTTTGTACGTCCTGGCGGAAATCCGTCACCTTAAGCCATCCTCGTCGTCTCAGGCAAACACTGTTGCCCAACTGACGGAAACCGGTGTCGGCGATGTCAGTTGCCACCATGATGGCATGGTCCGAAGCAATCTCACCTTCCTGTAGGATTTCAAGGGCCTCAGCCCTTTTGGCGTCCGGAAGGAAGTCAAACAGAGGGGCAATTTTGAACCACAATTCCCTGTCGTAGTGGGCTACGATAGCCAGGGCGTTGGCCGCCTTGATAGTCGTCGCTGCGGATGAGATGACCCGTCATCCCATCGTGTCCAGCTTCCTGCCCTCGCCGTCCGGCGGGGAAGTTGATGTCGAGGCCGATGCCCCCCCCAGCTTTTTTCTTTGCCGCCGCCGAGATGACCGAATCCGGGAGAGGTTGCGCCCAAAGGCACAAGGGGGCAGCGTCGGGGACCCGGTACTACTACTTGTACCGGTTCCTCTTTGCCGGCGCCGTGGCAAGGTTCTTGAGGAGGGCGAGCCCCTCATCCCAGATGTCATCAAGAGGAGGTACGGCGAGGACCATCTTCCTTTTAGCCTCGCGCCGTTGGTAAAGGAACCCTTCCTTCTCTTCTGGGCAGAGCTGGAAGAGCTCGGATGCCCTGGAAATCATGGCATGAAAGGATCCGATCTCGTCGGGCGGGGACGCCCAAGCAGGGGACGACGGGGGAAACGTCCTGTCATCGCCTCCGTCGTCATCTGTACCCGTCATAGTCGTGTCCGTGCCTGTATCATCCCTGTGGATAATAGACCGGGGGAAGGCAGAGCAGGAAGCAGAGGTGGGAGAGGTGGCCTAGGATGCGTCCTCTTATGCGGTGGACTTTCCGAAGGTCCTGGCTCTGGCTCAGGTACCTCTGTCGGGGGGAGGGGCAACCTTGTCCTCATCTCCGAGGATAAGGACTGAATCGCTGACAAAATGGCCGCCGAAGTGTCCTGCGGCGCCGGAAACGACGGGAGCGAGGGCTCTTGAGGAACCTCGTCAGCGACACCGTCGCTCTCGTCGTCGCCCTCGTCGGGATCCCTCCCGATGGGCTGGGCCTCTTCCACGACTTCGATGAGCTCTTCTTCAGAGGTCGTGTCCGTATCCACGATGGCCACCTGCCCCTCCCCCACCTTTTCCAACGAGGACTTTGTGGGGGTCTTCTCAATGGGCCTGAAAGACAACTCCCTCCGCGGTGGCAGGGAGACTCTGGGTCCGGAGGTCGCCTCCACTGCCGTAGCCTCCACAGGCTGAGCCAGGGCCGCTGCGACATCCTCAATCTAGGTCTTAGCAGGGTGAATTAAGGCCATCGTCACCTTCTGTACGCCTAGGGCCTTCACCTTGGGGGAGGGTCCGAGCCTCGGTCCCCCTCTGCTGGAATCTTCGAGATCGACCGGGGCCTCTCCAGAAACTTCGCCCGGTTCTCGAACTTCCTCTTACCCGAGCCAGAGCGTTGGCTCGTGGTTGATGCCGCCAGGGAGGATGCGCCCTGCCTGTCAGCCAAGGAGCCCAACCGTTCGGCGCTCCCAGTGCCCATGGACTCGCGGTGCTTGGCCTTTTGTTGGACCCCCGTCGCCGGGGCGCCCTCACAGGACTTAGAATCCCGCTCGGACTTCTTTTTCTTCTCACCTGAAGGGCTCGTCCCTTCCAGCCAGTTGGCGAGACTGAGGTGGCGATCCTTCATGGTCCGCTTCGACATGTTCCCACAAAACGCACAGTCCTTCTCCGTGTGCGTCTTGTCCTCATGGAGACAGAGGCATAACAAATGCTCGTCCTCCTTGAAAACATTCTGAAGCTGGCATCCAGGGCAGGTCCTGAACAGCTTCCCGGGCGCCGAGCTTCCTTTCTCCTGGGCCATGTCCGGGGTAGGCCTCGGAACTTCTGGAATCCTCCAAAAGCATAACTCGACAAAATCTTCACCCTTGGGGGGCATAGAAAACTCTGAGACGGATCCCCGTTGATTGGATGTAGAAACGGTGGAGCTTGAGGCTCTAATTAACCGAAAAATAAAAAAATCTCCTGAAAAAGCGCGAAAACGCAGCAAAAGCTCGAGAGCTACAGCACGAGGACTCCCAACACTTGAACGTGTGGTAAAAATCTGAGGATGGCTGCCAGAGGCGGGGCTTAGGGAGAGGGCAGTCATTGGCTGGGGGCAGTATGACCCAGAGACCACTGATTGGTTACTACTAAGAAAGACAGATCAGAAACGAAACTGATAATGATTTTTTTCTATACCGAGGATTCCCGGCCTGACGACGGGGAATATTCATGAGCATGTGAATCCATGCCAGACCCCATGCTGGAGAAACCCCTTCTTCCTTCTCTGATACAAAGTTGAAAAGAGTGGAGGCCTTCAAGATCATGGCATGAAAAGAATCAACCTCATCTGGTGGCGAGGCCCTACCGGGTCATGGTACTTGACGGGGTGGGTGTCCTGGAGGACGAAGCAGTCATCAACGATGTGGTCTTGGTCAACAAAGGTATCATCGATGGTGGACGAGAAGAGCCACCCAAGAACCTATCCTTCGTAGCCTTGTCAGAGGACCACAACCGAAGCTGCAAAAGGCAGCAACTGCCTCTTGGAAGGAGCACCCCTAACTGGCAGGCTCACCATGGAAAGAGACAGGGAATGTGTCCGTCCCGAACTAGGCCCCGCAGCCACAGCTACCCTAGTGGGATCTGCAGCATGGTGCATAGCCTTCTTTTAGACCCCCTCTGCAGGGGTGTCCTCATAGGACCTCAACTTCTTCACAGACTGAGTACGCTCATGGATCCGGCCGGTCCTGGATGAAGCAGGACTGTGCCTGGTTGCAGAGTCAGAGGCCTTCCCCCAACTTGAGCCACGGCAGCAACCTGCTGTAGCAGTGCTTTCTAGTCTTCCTGGAAAAAACTGCAGCAAATCTTGCATCCTTCCTCGTTGTCCGGATGCAGGTAATACAAGCACACAAGCACTGGATGAGGGCACTATCACCCAGAGGACCGTGATTGGTTTAGAGGAGAAAGGCAGTTTTCAGGCGAAAGTGAAACTGCTTTTCTTTTTACTGAGTATTCCCAGCCTGAAGGGGAATATTCATGAGCATGTGAATCCATGCCATCCCACATGCTGGAGAATGAATTGAAGAATAAGCCGTAGTCCAAATGATATAAGAGATAGTGTACTATATGTGAAGTTGATCAGAATGGATGGACTGCTTTGTACCCCAACACAAAAAGTTTCCATTTGTTGAAATAATCTCTTGTATTTGGTTTGTGTGCTTCTTTGAGTTTGTCTGTGCACCTCTGGACTAGGGTTAAATGACCAAATTCTAGAACTTCAAGAGTCAAGCTGCTTTGGAAATCTGGATGTATAGTCTTGGCACTGAGCGTTCTCTTCTGTAGCATAGAGGTTTATGTCTGGGAACCCCCAGTTTGTGTCGAAGTTGTCTACCATGTCTACATTTAATTGCCACTCGTGGTCGAAGGGCAGCATCGCACTTCTGCTTAGTACGTCTGCCAGAGAACCAAGTTCCAATGGAACATGCTGTGCTAGGAGAAACGTGTTTTAGTGCGCCCAGCCAAATGTTCTGGGCTAGTCTGGACAGTCTTGGAGAATGTGTCCATCCTCGTTTGTTTATAGGGAACATGGCTATAGTGCCGTCTTGTTAAAATTAGGACTATCTTTTGTACTAGCTGTAGTTTGAAAGCTTGTAGAACTTTGAAGACTGCTAGCAGTTCATGAAGGTTGATGTGTGTTGGTTAATGCTCATGTCCACACCCTTGTGATGGAGAACATGAGCTCCCCACCCCGTTAGGGATGAGTCTGTAATGAAAAGATTTGATAGCTAGTGTATTGAAAGTTTTTCCCTTTAAAATGTTCTCTTTGAACCACCACTGTAGCGATCGAACCAGACTGCTTGCCTGTGACCATTGTCTTGCCAGCCACTCTTGCACAGGACGCATGCGCAACTGGGCATGTGGCACTAGGTAAATGCAGGAAGCCATTATTTTAAAGAAGTGTTAGGACAGTTTGTCGACTAAGGGCTTAGTAAAACCATTCAACTAAGACTCCACTTTTCTCATAATGCTGTACCACCAGAGTATGGGGTATCGAAGACCGAGCAGCCAGGTTTATGTTAGGAGGGAGAGAGGGCTGTAGGAAGGTACAACGAACTTGTAGCATATCAAGGGTACAACAGACACACAATCAGAAGCATTATATAAAATAAAAAGGTTAGGCCAAGTTAAATCTCAGGGCAAGCACTTTGTCAGAGTCAAACACAAAACAATGCTTGAAGGTACACAGACCAAAGAATAAACCTTGTTCAGAATACTAACATGTCTAGGGAAGACATACCTTATCAAACACATTTAGTATAGGATACACCTATTCATGGGGAGTAAAACCTTACTTTCAGTAATACAGGGGAAGTAGAACTTAGCAGTTGTGCAGCGATACTGAGTTAAGGAAGCACTTAGTAAACCAACCTGCAAGTGTACTTTTCTGAATAGTGGAACACTCATTCAAGGGACAGTAGAAACTGAGATCCATATTCAGGATATCAGTTCTGCTAGAAGAGTAAGACCTTTTGGTGTAATAAACACATAGTTGCTTTTCAGGTCAGTGGAACACAGACTAAGGTAAGCAATAACCCTCTAAATTATTTTAAGATGGCACACAGCTATTCAAGGCAAGTAAAAGCCATATACTGTTTAAAAGGGGCTTATCAGCAACCTAAAAAGGTAGGCAGTAGGTAAGATTTGCACAGAACTGGTAAATCCCCTGACCTAGGTCAACCCCAGAACTACTAGTGGGATATTTTTCCTCAATGCCTCAGTGAATGTGAACCTTTTGACACTCACATAATCTAACGTTTTATGGGTGTCATTTTTTGACTCTCCATAGTGTCTTTTTAAAGTTATCCTCTTTGACAACTTAATGGCAACAAGTGCCTGTTGCAGGGTTGCCCAAGGGGCTCCCCTTTTAACCTTCTTTTGCTAATATTGAGTGAACTACAGTTCAAGGGTAGAAAGGTTCTTGGGACCCCTTTTAACATTTTATTCTGTAAAGCCAGCACACCCCACCTTATGTGGAGTGCTGGGAGATACAATGTGTCCCCTTTCACACTAAAACTAACAATTCTGTGACAGGGACAAGCTTACCTTCAATGGCTGGTGGCAGTGATACCTTGTATTAATTTGGTGCACCTTTACTGCGGGCCGTGCGCACAGCTGCAATAAAGGCACCCAAGGATGCTCATTTCACCAAAATGGCCAGTGTTCTTTTTGCACCATTTTGGTGTTGGTAGTTTCTTGTTGGTTCCCCTGACATCCAGGGCGGGAAATTCCTTTGAGTGATTTTTATCTTTGGCGGGAGTTCCCTGGACTCGCCGCCCAGGCTCCAGTCAGTGAGGGGAGGATGCGAGAGAAAGAGTCCAAAACGCTGCAGCCCTTTGTCTTACGCCTTGCTTGAATGGGGACAAATCCCCAGTGAGGGGGTTGGCTGTCCTTATGGGACAACCAGGCCGCCCCTTCTTGTAAAATGCGGGGAGAGAATGCAGAGGTTGTGCTGGAATTCCTGATAAATACTGCGAACCTGGAAGCTGAAGAAACGTCTACCACTGGAACCGAAACCGAAGAGGAAGATGAAGGAAATGTGGCTGAAGCCATTTCCAGCGACTGGAGAGCTTTCTGTGTAACCGGAGCCTGCTCTAGCCCTTCCTTTCAAACGACCTGGGGACTCTGAAACCGAAGTCCCAGAGCCTGGTGAGACCCGCTAGACTCACGAAGACCTGCATTTTGAGCCATCCCACGCGTTGCTAAGAACCCTGCGTTGCTGTAATACCAATATACCCTGGGACCTCAAGCCATCATGCAGTGCATGGTCTTCCGTATTCCGAATCTCGCTGAAGCTTCATGGGCATCCTGGTGAATCTCCAGTCCTTTGCAATGACGAGAATTCAAGCGCGATTTTTGGTTTTCTGTGCTCCTTGAAAAGGCCCCAAATCCACAGAACTGCATTCAGCCACGAGGGAAACCTTGCCTAGAGCCTTCTTAATCGATCCCTGCTTCAAAGTTCCTTCCAAGGTCTTGTTTTCAGTCACCACGACAAGGAATCCACTGACCGGGTATTTGGCTGCAGATCCTCAAGTCTTCCTACTGCAAAATCTTCAATGCGGAGGTACTGTGTTGGCTTGGGTATGTACTCCCCATAAGCATGTTAAGATTTCTTTGTAGCTGTGGGTTGTTTTCTGTGACGGGGAGGCCTCTAATCCAGTGCACCCAGTCCCACTGCTAGAATACTGCTAGGGTGTCTTCTGCGAAGCCCCTGAACCCTTATCTAACCCTAGAAGTAAAGTACTCACCTGTTTGCCCAGTTTTACTTAAAGAACTTACTTTTTTGCTACTAAAGAACCTATCCTGACACTGCCTGTTGGTCACTAGTCCTAGTGACCCCCCCCACTTCTGCCACCCACTGAGACCACTCTTGCTCCAAGTAAATACTTTCAAGGGATTAGGACTTGCCTAGAAAAGAAAATAAGTGTTTAAAAGTAACTTACTTGTAAAGATTTGGTTGGTAACTAATTCCAAGAGTGAACAGTTACAAAAGTTCTTACTTACCTTGGATGTGTGATACACTATTCTTAAAAGTATGGTCAACATCTTTTCTAGCAACTGTGTTTGCAGTCTAACTGAAAAGTAGATGTGAAGGTATATTACTCTCCTGTGATTAGGTTGTGCAACTCCAAAAGTAAAGTTGGTTTCACCAGATTTTTCCTGGAGGGTAATTGTAGGAGTGTCCAAAACTGTTGGTATCACCAGATTAGTCCTTTGAGGATAATTGTTTGAGTGTCTCCTAACTGGGTCTTGCTTCCCCTGACTTGCTGTTAGCCTGTCCAGATTAAGTTTATATTCGGTTGTTGCCTACCTAGAATAACTGAGTCATTCAGAAAAAAGTGTAACATTGGGTTTCATTTTCCCTGTGCTATCTAACCTAGAGTCTATGGTTCCAACTGTCCCTGATGAGTCATACTTCAATAATCCTTATAGCTGGGAAAGATCTAACCTGGACTGCTTGTGAGATATAAAGAGTATGTGGGTTTTACCTACCTTGTGTTAGCTATGTGCCAGCCAAAAATAAGTGACAAAAGTTACTGCTCTACTCTGTGTTTCACTGATCTCAAAAGCACCTGTAATTGTATATTACATCCTTAAGTTTTACTCACATAGTAAAACTTATCACAAAAGTAGGTATAGGTTTTTACTGCACATGGAATAAGTGTTCCACTAGTCACAAAAAGTATATTGTCCAGTTTACTGATTAAGTGATTTGTACTAAGAGTGGGTGTATGAAAGTAGTGTAAGAGTCGGGGGTCTACTGCCCTTGCATTACTGAATGTAATTGTAAAAAAGTAACCATTGGTTTTTGCTCCCCAAAAACAGGTGTGACCTGTACTGAATGTGTATGAAAAGGTTTTGACTTTCCTAGAACTAATGTTCGATATTTCAAATAAGGTCTATACTTAGGTCTGTGTGCCTTCAATTATAGTGTTGTGTTTTGTTTTTATGTTGCGATTTCATATAACGCGTTAGTACTTACCCCCTAGATTTATCTGGGCCTACTTTTATTTAAATAAATACTTTATTTTTACATACATAGTGTTTCTTTGGACCATTTGTATTACAATTTCACTTGTATTGATTCTACAGCCCGCTCTCCCTCCTAAGATAAGCCTGGCTGCTCTGTCTGCACTACCAAGTACTCCGGTGGAACAGCCTCATACTACAAGTGGAGTCTTGTACTGCCTCAGTTGAATTGTTTTACTAAGCCCTTAGTTGGACTTCAGAAAAACTGTTCTTACAGGCATACGCCCAATACTGTTTTAGAATCTGTATAAAACAGACCAAGGAAAGCAAAACCCAGTTGGTGACTTCGTTTAGACAGGCCATACAGCAGTTCAGGGGAAGCAAAACCCATTTGGTGAACTTGTACACTAATATTCTAAAGTAAGAGTCAAGTGAAGCCAACAACATTACTTTTGGGGAAGAGGCACAGCCAATTCACAGGTGAGTAAAATAACCTTACATACCTTGAATATGTTCTGCCATTCTGAAAAGTGCAAGTAAGAACTTACCAACTGACTATTTTACAAGTAAGTAAAACTTTTAAACATGTGTTCTCTTTTCTAAGTAACAGGCCCAATCCTTAGAAAGTATTTCCCTATTCTTGGAGCAGGAGTGTTCTCAGTGGCAGAAGGGTGGAGGATCACTAGGTCTAGTGTACAATAGGCAGTTCAGGATACGCACAGAAGTAGCAAAAGTAGTTCCTAAGAGACTGTTCAAACAGGTCATTAGCTTAGAGAGGTTGAAAGGGTCCATGGACTTGTGAGTAGACACCCTAGGAGTATTTCAGTGGTGGGCTGTTATGGTAATACATGCACAGGTCTCCTTAGAACCTTGTGCATGTAGATTCCATTTGAGAGTGCCTCGCCAGTTGATGCTTCCACTGCAGCTACCTGGGGGCCTCAAATAAAGCTCTTCTCTTCTCCCATACTTTGTGCCTCTTTATTTCATATGGCGACGAGGCACTGTACCCCGAGGCCCCCGGGAGCGTATTAGGTCACCTGATTGGGCGCAGCCCCCCCCCTTTTTTCGCTGCCGCCGACTTCTGCTGCCAGCGCCTGCAGCGGCCTGCCTGTCAGCTGTGGACAGCCAAGAGGAACAGCCAAGAGAGGCCTCGACATCACCTTTCAGTTCTCTACTGTAAAGGGTGCCGCTCCTCCCCGCTGGGAGTTTAGAGCGGCGCACATTGCACTCCTGCCCTACTCCAAAGTGCTTCAGACAGCAGGAGCTGTCCATCTATCAGGTCAGAGGAGGGGGGAGGACGAAGTGAAACACACTTTCCTTTCATTTGGCATTTTATGTGCAAAATGGACAAAATGAAACGTACGCTTTCCTTTTATTGGCATTTTTTTTGTGTAAAACCCTCACTGCTGCCCTGAGCAGAACCCTGCATCATTTTCAAAAGCTGCTAGCTGTTGCCCAGCAACACACACAGCATTAGCAGTCTTCATTCTCTCAATGGCTACTCTGACTTTCTAGGACTAATCACTCACTATCTTGGTCCATTGTGACATCACAACTGAACATTCCATCAGGTCTTCCCTGAACCAGCCAACCTGTGCTCCCAGCCCATTGTGAGGTCACAATCTGTACTAAGGACCATCCATACACTGAAGCCTAAAGGCTCTGCAGTACAGATACACCTGGGCATTCTCTGAATCGGGTCCCACCCTGCCATGCAAGCAATTCTATAAAGACTGTATCTCAGCGCCTCCTTGCTAACTGCCAACAGTACTGAAAACCTCTGCCTACACTACAGCAACTGGTGCCACTCAACGCCATTCCTCACCACTTACAACCTAGAATCAGGCACACCACCATGCAGGGCGTTCCGCCTCCCACCAAGTTTCTTCCATGCCCTGGGAGCCCAACCTGCTAATGGGAACAATGGATTGATGGATTCCACGTCTACCTCAGAGCCATTGGGGGCAGCAAATTCAATGATGACCTCAAGGAGGTGACCCTCTTGAACTGTATAGGGGCAGAAGCACAGACTTTTCAGGACCCTTCCCGAACCCGGCAACATAGGAGGAGATGGCAACCGCAAGTTTGACATAGCATTGGCCAAACTCACCAGTCATTTTGGCAACAAGACCAACGTAGTACTGGAAAGATACAGGTTCTTTTCCAGAAAGCAGCTCAAAGGCGAATCTATTGATTCATACATAGCGTCCCTCAGGGCGCTTATGTCAACCTGCAGTTTCACAGGTGTCTGTGATGAGTATTTGAGAGACCAATTGGTGCTGAATGTGGCTGATCCACGCATCCAACAAAAATTGTGGCAAACCAAAAATCCCACCCTGGACCAAGCCACGGAGATAGCAAGGAGCATGGAATTGGGAGATCGATGCATGAGGGAAAGACGTGACCACACGACCAGTGTGGAAATCAAATGCGTCAGCCCTGAGTCCGAGCCTTACGAGCCTCTAGTAGCAGCAGTAAGAAAGGCTCCGCCATCAAGGGGTTCGAAATTTGGCTCAAGCAGAGCGAGGCCATACAACTCCCAGAATCCAACGCGCTGCCAGAGGTGCGGATGGTACAAGCGTGCGCATCCTGACAAAGAATGCCCCGCCTTCGCTGTGGAGTGTTATAAGTGCAGCCAGATTGGACACTTTGCCAAAGTCTGCAAGAACACACGGGGAAAGACAACCAGATATGGCAATCTCACCAGGCGACCTTTCATCAGACCGTCCTCTGTGAGAGTAATCAAAAGCAACCAAGAGCACAATGACATGTTATCTATCAGTCCAATGCAACAAAAGGTACAAATACTCACTGTAACATCCCAACAACAGAGCAATGGTCCCTGGGTCAAAATGCAAATCAACGGCATATCATTACCTGTAATGGTAGACACTGGCTCCCCCTACACCATCGTGGATCTCAAGACCTTTTTGAGTGTACTCTCTGGCAAGATACATGAACTGCGAAGCACTTGTGTAAGAGCTACCGGTTATGGAAAAACGCCCATCGAGATAATGGGATCTGTGTGGGTGAACCTCAAGTTCCATGACAGAGAAACATATTGCAAACTCTTTGTAGCCAAAGATGGCTCCTCCGTTGTGGGATGGGAAGAACAAGCCGCTCTTCGAGTAAGAATACACCCTGGAGAAGAAATCCCTGTGCTGAGTGTGCTCAATAATGATATGGACATCAAATCTAATTTAGCAAAACAATTCCCCAAGGTGTTCTGCGACAAGATTGGACTCCTAAAAGGTTTCCAACACAGAATAATCCTCAAAAGAGGTGCTGTCCCAGTGGCCCACCGAGTCCGCAGTATTCCCTTTGGAACAAAAGAGGCGTTGAAGAAAGAACTTAAGCGCCTCTGCGATGAAAATATCATACAGCCCATCGAAAGTTCAGAATGGCTTGCCCCAATTGTCTTGCAAAATACTTTACAACTCTGGACCTCTCCTTAGCATATCACCAGATTGCTTTGGAAGAGAGCTCAAAGAACCTAACATCTTTTGTCACACCTCTCGGTGCATTCATGTTTAACAGAATGCCATTCGGACTCGCTTCAGCCGCAGCAGTCTTTCAGAGACTCATGTCACATCTATTTGGAGGACTTGATGGCATACACTGCTTCCAAGATGACATCCTCATATCAGCCAGTACAGAAGAAGAGCACAACGCAAAACGTGTGGGTGTCCTACAGGTCATACAAAAAAGTGGGCTCACACTCAAATTAGAGAAATGCAACATAAAGTGCGACCGAGTTTCATACCTGGGCCATTCCATTGACGCCAACGACATCAGCCCCAAGAGGAAACTCATGGACACCATAATGAATATCGCCGAGCCTCAAAATAAAGACCAATTAAGGAGTTTCCTCGGGATGACAGAATACTACTCCAAGTTTATAAGCAACTATGCTGATAAGACCAAAAACATGAGAAACATCTTGAAGAAGGCAACCAAATTCATATGGTCCACTGAATGCAAGAACGAATTCGAAGAAATCAAATTTCAAATTAACCAAGCCCCAGCCTTAGGAATGTTCGATTGTAAAGCTAAAACCATCATATCCGTAGATGCAAGTAAAAACGGACTGGGTGGTGTCCTAGAACAGCAACAAGATAAGGACATCGTGACGATCGCATTCGCATCGAGAGTACTGAGGGGAGCCGAACTAAACTATTCCACCATTGAGAGAGAAGCTCTGGGTCTGAGGTGGATTCTTCAGCATTTCAGGAACCTAATCTGGGGCTTACCCGTCATACTGAAAACAGACCATAAACCTCTAGTAAATGTCCTTCAGTCCAAAACTCCTCACCTTATATCACCGAGAATAAGACGTTGGTTCCTCGACATCATGCAATACAACCTCCAACTATGCTATATTCCTGGTCCACAAAACCAAGTAGCAGATTGTCTTTCCAGATTATCAACCAACATCGACACTGAGATTGCATCTCCAGATGAGGACATCATAGCTGTCGTAAACCCTGCCATCTGGAGAGATGAATGGAAAATTAATGCCAATACTGATCCGGAACAGCGAGAAATCAGGGAAGCGATAGCTAATGACTGGGTGGAAACGGGAGAGGCTTTAACAACCTTCATTCCCTTCAAGGAAGAATTATCGATGGACGATGAGCATATCTTCAGAGGCGATCGAGTAATCCCACCCACCCAACTCAGAAAAAAAGTACTCCAACTGGCACACGAAGGTCACCTAGGAAGAAGCTCGACGAAAAACAAGTTGAGAAACAACTATTGGTGGCCAGGAATGTGGAAAGAAGCAGAATAACTGGTCAAAAATTGCTCCACGTGTGCCATGAGTGACAAGTCCAAGATCTTAAGAAAGACCCCCTTACAGCCTATTGAACCTCCCAAACATGTGTGGTCTAAACTGGCAATCGACATCATGGGTCCATTCGAGAACCTCAAAACAGTCAAAGTATATATCATAGTACTTGTCGATTACACCTCTAAATGGACAGAATGGGGAATAGCCGAGGACAATGTGACCTCAAAGAAAGTCATAGATTTCCTGACAGAGATCTTCAGCAGGGAGGGAGACCCCAAGGAATTGGTTTCGGACAACGGGTCTCAGTTCATATCTATGGAATTTGCTGATTTCCTCAAGAAAAGGTCCATCAGCCACATAACATCTTTGTACCATCCAATTTCCAACGGACTTGTGGAACGCATGAACAGGCTCGTGAAGAGCGTAGTCCAACTGGCCACGGCCAACAACCTCCCGTGGAGAGAAACCCTCAAAGAAGCTTTGCATGCGTATAGAACTACCCCACACACCACCACGAACATAGAGCCCTTCACCCTCATGCGAGGTAGGGTTGCAACTAACCGATTTAGACCGGCGTGGATGTTCTTATACACGAGAGAAGCAAGGGTGAACATGGATCTACTTCAAAAGACAGTAATAGAAAAACAAGCAAAATACAAAAGACAATACGACTCCAGACATGGAGTAAAAGAGATGATGGTTCGTGAAGGAGACTGGGTACGTGTCAAAGAACCGAAGAAAACTCTCAAGGAGAAATCCATCTTCAGACCTCCACAGAGAGTTGTGAGTTGTCATGGGAAGTCTGTCATCCTCGATGATGGAAAGAGATGGTCTGGAGATTATCTCATAAAAGTAACAAAAGACATCCAAGAGACCAGCATATCTAAGGACAACAGTCCTGACAAACCATCACAACACACCTCACATTCCCCAAGAGAATCCCTCTGTGAACATGTGGACAATGACAGACCTCATTCCATGCATCAAGGAGTCCCCACTGGAAGAATGTCCAGAAGGAACCGCAAATCATCCAAAACTTCAACAATGACTATGTTTATTACTAATGTACCCCAGTTTACCCATCTTCCCTCTGCCTCTCCCACTTGACACCCTTTTTTTTCCCTTTCACTTTCCCACTTTTCCCCCACCTGTTTTTCCTTTTTCTTTTGCCTCACGTGGGGGAGATGTTATGGTAATACATGCACAGGTCTCCTTAGAACCTTGTGCATGTAGATTCCATTTGAGAGTGCCTCGCCAGTTGATGCTTCCACTGCAGCTACCTGGGGGCCTCAAATAAAGCTCTTCTCTTCTCCCATACTTTGTGCCTCTATTTCATGGGCCTAGGTGAACTGGATGAGAGGAGCCCCAATCACGGGGAAACACCCCAAAGCTTTACAGAAATATCCCAGCCAACACAGTATCTCAACACTTAAGGTTTGCAGAGGGTGATACTTCAGGATCTACAGCCAAAAACCTGGCCAATGGTTTCCTTGGTCATGAAGAGAGGACTTTGGGATTTTGCAGCAGGAATCAGCGGGGAAGGCTCCAGGAAAGAGTTTCTTTGCAGATGGATATGATCTGTTTTTGGCACCCTTTTCAGGAGCCAGAAGACAGCATTTTCCGATTGGATTTACGTTGCTAATCTGGTCCAGCACTCTGGTGAAGGGACTAAAAGGACTGGAATCACATCTCTGGAGGTCAAGCCGGATGCCACCAAAGTTTCAGCTCTATTCCGAATTCGGAAGACCATGCACTGCACGATCGCTCGAGGTCCCGGGGTAACGCAGCCCCGCAAGGTCGCAGCATGAAGTGGGATGGCTCAACATGCAGCTCTTGAGTTCAATGGATCTCATCAGGCTCTGGTTAGGGGTTGTCGTTTTCGGAGTACCCAGGACACTTGGAAGCAAGAGTTTTCTTCCTGTTCGGATTTAGGTCTAGTGGTCGACTACCTTTTCAGCTCCCAGGATTGAGCTTTTATGCAGGAACCCAGCACATAAAAGTCCAACATTCAGACTTGGGTGCGGGGGGGGTAGGACTGGAAGGGGGGGGGGGGTATCGGGGACGGGGGGAGTGGAGTAGCAGTGCTTTCAGGACAGCCAGTCTCCCAGTTTGAAGTTGATGCTCGCAGGCAGGCAAAGGGCTGCAGAGTTGGACTTCTCCCTCACTTCCTGCCTTCACAGAATTGAAGACACTGGGCGGGCATGACTGCGATCTCCGGCAGTTTCCCGCAAAAAATAGAATTCACAGGAGGGCAGGGGAAAGTCCGAGAAGGGTCAAGAGCCTGTTATTAGCCAGTCGTCTAGGTAAGGCTATGGATGGACTGCCTTTGTAGGTGTGCAGCCACTACTGCTAGGACCTTTGTAAACACTTCAGGAGCTGAGGCTATGCTGAATGCCAGCACTTTGAACTGGTATTGTTCGTTTCCCCACTTTGAATCTTTAGGTATTTACTGTGCGCTGGCAACATTGAAATATGAAAGTATGCATCATTCATGTCCAATGAGGCCATGTAATCCCTTGTTTTAGCGGAGGAATTACCTCCTGCAGCATAGTCATCCAGAATATTTGTTGCTTGACATGTGTTTGCAGGGCCAGGTCGAACACTGGGCGCACAGTCCGATCTTTCGTTGGAACAAGTACACACACTTAAGACATACATCAGAAATACGATTAAGGTGAGTAATGCATCTGCTTAGAAACCCATGCTGTGCATATAGTCTGACATCTAGTGGTAATCACAGAGTATTGCATTTTTTTTCCCGAATATCGTATGGAATGTCGACAGGGGCGTGTAGCGTACCAAAAACCCTTAAGCGTCAAGGTCCCACCGTTTTCTAGTTGGCGTGAGCAAGAACAGAAGAGAGAAGGTGTAAGAAGTCTATGTTCCTCCTACTCCAAGAGGGGAGAAAGGCTGGACGCATGTGAATCTAAGCAGATACAATAATCGGAAATACGATTACATTGAGTAATGCATGTCTTCTGATGCTTGTTGATCTGCTTAGAATCAAATGCTGTGCATAGACTAGCAAGCAGTACCCAGAGATGGTGGTGGGGTGTGTGAAGGAACAGTAGCAAAGAGATGTCTTAGCACTGCTTGTCCCACCTGAGAATCAGACCTAGAGTGTGCATCTAGGCAGTAGTGTCGTCTAAAAGGTGTGTACATAACTCCAGGTTGCTGCTTTGCAAATGGAATCTAGAGGGACATTTCCAATGAATGTTATGGTAGCCCATGTGCCCAGAGTTGAGTGAGCTCTAGGCGTGAAGGGTAGCACGCCCTTGGCAAGAGTAACAGTGTGATGCAGTTTACAATTCACTTGGAAATAGACTTCGAGACAGGGTTCCCTTCTCTACCAGCTGCCACTGATACGAAGAACTGGTTTGTTTTTATTAGTGGCTTTGTCTTTTTCAGATAGTAAATTACTGCTCTCCTCATAGCTACTGTGTGGAGGCTCCTTTCTGCCACATTATTGGGGTACTGGAAAAAGGTGGGGAGGTCTATGGACTGGTTTATATGGAAGCTAAATGTGGGCGGAAAGTGTGGTGGTGCGCACAAAACTATGGTGGCCTTGTGATAAGCGATGAAGGGGTCCTGAACTGAAAGGGCCTGCTGTTCAACTCTCCTTATAGAGATGACCACTAAGAAGGCAGTCTTGTAGGTGAGTGCCTTAAGGCTAGCCTTGTGCAATAGTTCAAAGGGAGGTCCCATTAGTCTGGTAAGAACAACATTCAGGTCCCATCCGGGGGCTGGGTGGGAGATAAGGGGTATGAAGTCTCTTTACCGCCCCCCCCCCCCTCTATAAAGGCTTTAAATCACAGGAATCTTCCACCACAAAACCCTGCTCTGGGACGTGGTGTATGCCGAAAGAGTGGCTAAGTGGACCTTTAGAGAATTGAAAACCAGTCCTGAATCTAACAGGTGAGTTAGGTACAGGGCAATATCTTTAGGAGAGCAATCAATAGGATGTATGCCCTTCGTATTACACCAGGTAACAAAGCGCTTCCACTTACTGGAGAAGCAATGTCTGGTGGTAGATTTCCATCCCTCTCAGGGTATGTCCATGCATCTCTGAGGGGGTTGAAGGTGCCTGAGCTCTACGTCTTCAGGAGCCAAGCTGCCAAGTTGGGTATTTGGGGGCATTGATGTAGTGTCCCTCCCGGACCTTCGGACAGCATGTTGTACAGGCATGGCAGCTTCCTGGGAGGAAGCTTCCTGGGAGGGGAGACTGACATTGCCATGAGATGGGAGAATCAAGGCTGGCGAGCCCACATAGGGGGACACCAATATCATTGTGACTGGTTCCTGGTGCATCTTGTGCACTATTCTGTTGAAAAGGGGACTACGGGGTAAAGCGTTAGCAAATCTCCCGGACCACATCATCTAGAGAGCGTTCCCCTTGAGCGGTTCTGTAGATATCTGGAGGCATAGTCTGGGCATTGGGTGTTTTCCAGAGTGGCAAATAAGTCACTCTGGGAAGCCCCATTCTGCAAAGACGTTGAGTAAAATGTTTTCTTGTAGCCGCCTCTCGTGCTCTATGGGTGGGGTCCCCTCCTGAATAAGTCTGCCAGAAGATAGAGTACTGGAACATGTGAGAGGAGGAACATGTGTTTGAGAGTTCACTTCTAGATGTTGTGGGACAGTCTTGATAGCCCTAGAGAGTGCCCCCTTGTTTGTTCAAGTAGTCCATGGTTGTGGTACTGTCCGTGAGGCCTAGAAAGGTCTTCCCCTGGGAGGTGTCTGGAAAGCATTCAGGGCCTTGAACACGGCTAGCTGTTCCAACAGGTTGATGTGATTGGACGCTACTGCTGGAGACCACACGCCGAGCCCCGACAGACATGTCTGGTGAGTGGCCTCTACTGCGGGGCTGGTGAAGGTTTTTACCTGCAGAAGGTATTCCCTTCAGCACCACTGCAGAGACTGAACTAAAGCTGCCAAGACAACCACTAGATCATCCCGCTGGCCTGACACCACTGGATCGAGAGCCACTCTTGCATGGGGCGCATGCGCAGACTAGCGTGAGGAACTAGGCAGATCAGGAAGCCATCATCCCCAGCAGTCGCATGGCTTTACGTGCAGCCAACTGGTGACGGGCTACATAGTGAGGGATCTGGAACATGTTTTGGACCATCTTGGAGGGGAAGAGGAGCCAGTCTTCTGTCCAAAATGAGAGCCCCCAGAACTGTTTGACCTAGCTGGGGGTTAGGCTAGATTTCTTTTCATTGATAGAGAATCCTAGGTTGATGTGGAGATCTACCGTCTTCAGGGCATTTGTCATCGAGTCAGTCATCAAGGTAGGGATAGACTGGGATTGACTATGTGTGCAGGTGAGGGGCCCCTACCACCAGTACCTTTGTGAACACCCTTGGGGCTGAAGAAATGCCAGAGGGTAGAACCTTGAACTGATAGTGGGTGTCCTATCATGAACCTGCGATGGGGGCATTGAAATCTGTAAGTAGGCAAAGGTGTGGGAGGAAACTTGTACCGGCGAGCGTCTGGGAGCAAAGTCTCTACCTTTTCCCCCCAATCTCCTGACCTCCCCCCCCCCCCCCAAGCCTGCCTCTTTGCTGATATTGGAAGCTAACAAAGGAGCCCTGACTGGAGGACCATACCCCACACCCCCTGAGCCATGCTGACCTTGGGGCGAGCGGGAGAAGGATTGGCCACGAAAGTACCGGCAGGTGTTAGGGATGCCGTGCCAGTGAGGGTTTAGCCGTTATCTAGGCAAGTGACTTTAAAGTCTTGTGCACCTTTTTTCCTTTTTTGCCGTTTCCAGGGTGTCATCAATCGACTTCCCGAAAAGTTTGGATTCCTCCACAGGCTTGTTAATTAAGGAAGCTTGTGTTTCGGGTTTAAACCCAGAGTTCTTCAGCCAGACATGCCGATTGAGTAGGGTTCCCTAGGCAAGGGTGCATCCAGTGGTTTCAGCCAAGTCCAGAGTGTTTTTCAGGATATTGTGTTACTGGTCTGCCTTCAGCCACGACTGCCAGCAGGAACGGTCGGGTAGGCTCTACTATCTCCTGAAGGCCATCCAGTCCTAGGCCCACTGAACATCACTGTCGCTCGCAAGAAGCGTGGTGGTGTTGGCAATCCTCGTGGAGTAGGCTGCAGAGGAAGTGACAACCTTACCAAGGGTGTAACATTTTTTGCAACCCTTGTCTGGAGGGGGTTCAACCGAGGACAGTGGAAGCCCTGTGCGTTTGAGAGTGGTTGTTACAACCAAGGAGTTCGGTGTGGCATGACCCCTAATGTAGAGGGGATCAGAGTGGGCTGGGCGAAAGTTTTTCCACACAGATTAACTGCCTGTGTAATGGACGGGGACAGTAAAGAAGGAGCCAGGTGACTTAATAGAATTTAATAAGGGAACGGCTTGGCTAACCAGAATCTTTTCCTTGAGGAAGTCACCCACGAAGTCCGAGTCAGGGGTGGGTTCGTGCGTAGCAATTTTAAAATTGTCGGCTGTTCTTTTTATGAGAGTTGAACAGCATTATGAGTGTTTCCCCCTAGAGTCCCGGCTGCTGAAACTGTAACCGAAAGCTTCCGGCAAAGCTTCGGAAGCCCCGTTGACTAGAGTGTTTCGGCGCGCCTGTAGGTTCTGCTGCGTTCAGCGACACCAGAGTCTTTCGGCGTTCGAGAGCCTTTGGACGGCAGGTCAACGGTAGATGAGTTTTAAGAGAACCGCCGTTCCAGAGGAAGGTTTATGCCCAGTCGCATCCCGCGGACGCAGGGAGGGTGCCAAAACGTAAGGTTCGAAGGCACCGTAGTAATTTTTGGTGGGCCGGAGGGCGTTTGGTGGTCTTCGACAACAGCGTAGAGGCCTTATGGGTTGTGTACTTAAGTACAAGTGGTGCGCGAGTGCCCTTGTCGCTGGGCTGCAACTTCCCCATAACAGTGCCAACAGCCTACCTATCGGGGACAGGCACAAGGAAGCGCATATGTTCTGCAGAAAGGTCAATGTCTTGCGAATCAGAGTCACAGCTGCCAACAGATTGCTCGTCCAAAGCACCGGCAGGGAAAGGTTCTCAGCCTGCATAGCATAGGCCGCCCCCAGCTTAGTCCGCCTGTCTTTCAGCGTCTTAGACCAAAAGAGTTTACAGGACTTAATGATGTTACGCTCACCTGGCTCCCACAGAGGCGTCGATCTGAACTGGACAGCTGCGGTCTCCACCAAAGTGACACGTAGGGCCGAGATGATGGACTGGACTGGACTGGCTCACCTAGCTTTGTTTACTTGGCCCGTAGGAATATCCTTCTGCAAATGGAGAAAGGGAATTAACCACCCGTGGAGTCGAGTGTAAATTCCCCCCACCCCCGCTGTTCTCCCCACAGATCACCTTTGATGTCCCCTCTTATAGTCTCACCTGATGGTTTGAAAAGATTAGCTCTCCATCCTGCATTGAGCCCAGGGACGCGTTGATAACCAGTTGCTTCACTGGCTCGAAGGAATCGGTGAGTTCCAGAACAATGACGACTCCAAATATGTAGTCCGTAAGAGTTCACATGTTTGACTTTCACTCTTGTCCGATTCCTTGCAGTTTGCAGCTTGACCCCAGCGACGAGTTCCTCGTGGTAGCTGACGAAGTTCAGGTAAGGATTTGGCTTATCCTACACAGTTCAATAAAATAAGGCCAGAATGTAAGCTGCCTGTTCCCTTATTCAGGTGTGGCGAGAAAATATGAAGTTCGAGAAATTATGCCTGCGGTGGTAAAATTAGGTAAATCTATTGCGGTGAGAAGAGTTCCCCCTATTGTCCCGTTGTCTCGCCTTGTCGTCCTTTTGTTCACCTTAGGGGCCGGGGTGCGGCGAGGATGCAATGGAGACTGCGCCGACCCGTGAAGAGGAATAGTACCCCCGGCGGTAATCAGGTAAGTCTATGGGGGTAGTTACTATTGCCTCTGTTTATTTCCTTGGCTCACCTTTGCTGTTCTTATGTTCCCCTTAGGTGCCAGAATGCAGCGGAACGTGCAGAAGGATGCGGTGGATCGTGAGGATGCTCCGAGGGCCGGTGAGATCAGCGAGGCAGTGCGTGTAAATGCTTCTTTCTTCCAGTTCAAAGGTGCGGTGGATCCGGAATCCAGGTAAGGATCGAAGGTTTGCTCTTTTTCTAACCTTTCTCCTTCTGTTCCTCCCTTTTTCTAGGACCTGCAGACTCGAGGCGGGCGTGGCAGAAGACAGGATGCAGGCTTGCAGACATGGTGAGCGCTACGCTGCTGGATGCAGAATAACGCGAAGCGTGTGCTGCTCTTCGGGTGTGGTTTAAATAGCCTCCAAAGGAGTCCCAGGTGAGTATTCTTCCCCAGACCGACCAGAGTAAAAAATAGTCCCTAGGTAAAATAGTCCCTTCCAAGCCTCATTTGGCTTGGAGCTCTGCAGCATGGTCTGTATCAGGTAAGTTTACTCTATGACCCTGGCGCCATAGGCGCCAGGACCGCACCCAAACAGCCACTAACAGGGCCTTTTGGGCTTGCTCAAAACAACTTGATGCCTGCTTCCGGGGTTGCTGGGCCTGGTCTGGTTCCCCGGGGTAGGCATCATGACAAATGAGTGCTCACCCCGGAAAATTTGCTGTTACAAGACAGGCAGAATTCAAAAGGCGTCCTCTCCATAGCAGAGG
This sequence comes from Ambystoma mexicanum, assembly GCF_040938575.1. NCBI lineage: Eukaryota > Metazoa > Chordata > Amphibia > Caudata > Ambystomatidae > Ambystoma > Ambystoma mexicanum. The sequence goes on along the minus strand of NC_090921.1, from coordinate 339,938,543 downwards.
TTAGCGGCAGCCAGACAGAGGAGAGAGGGGTGAAAGAAATGCATTCTCATAAAGAAAGAAAACAGGGCCCCCACTCTCCCTACTGTAAAGGCCAGGCCTGAGGGCCAAGCCCACGCCGTCAGTCACCAAGCAGTTGTAGGCGTCAGAAAACCCACGATACAGTCATCTAAATGGACTAAAGGACTGTAGGCCGTGCAAATAGAGCAATATTAACGCTTACAAGCTTCGTATAAGCGACAAACTAGGTTGGTGGAAAAGAAATTTATGGGACCTCAACGCACAAGGGATTTTGGGTACACTACATGTCACGTTAGGGATAGTGATACAGTCATGCACATGTCAACATCCTTTTCGATCTTCGAAAAAAGATGCAATGCTCGGCGATTTCCACCAGATGTCAGACTACATGCACATCATGAGATTCTAAGCAGATCCACAAGCATCAGAAATACCTTAATTTTCTTCTAGAGGTGGTACCAGCTCTATTGCTCCTTTCTGCAGTCACGTTCAAATCTCCTAGAATTGGGCAACGTTCCGATGACCATGTTAAAAGAGGATGACTTTGTTTTGAGAAATTCGATTGAGTAACCCTTTGCCAAGGTTGTGAGCACCCAACGATTCAATGTTATTCCCTCCTATGTGTGGGTGAATAAGCAATCCTCTACCAGGGAAGCATGGGATGGTGCGTGAACTGGCGCATCATTTGTTAGCGGGGCAGCATAGCCTCTAAAAGCTGCAACTCTGACTTGCCCTTTGCCCCTATGGTACCCTCTTTGGCGGTATGACTGTTAAGAGGATGATTGCCCCTAGGGGCTCTAGTAAGACAAGACGGATGTTCCAAATCCAGACTGATAGGATCTTGTAAATCCTTTGCTCTGAAAAGTGTTCCGTGTGTTAAAGATGCTCTGTTGGACTTGAGGCTTATTTGAGATGTGGCCTTATGTTTTTAAAGTCTTGTGCTCCTTTGTAGTTTCCAGTTGATAGTCCAATGCCTTTCCAAAGAAGACAATCTTCAATAGGCATATTGATTAACATTCCTCAAGCTTCTGGGCTTACACCCAGAATCTCTGCAGAGTTTAAACTATTTAAGCATTTTTGGGCTACCCGTTTGTGCCCAAACCTATAAAGTCACATCGTCTAAAGGCCTCCCCTAGAGGGCAGAGTCTAGAGGTTTTAGAACCTCGTCCCACTGTGTGTTATTACTTGCAAGCAATGTGGTATTGTTTGCAATGTGTGTTATTTTTGCTCCCGAGGTAGTTACTCTTTTCCCTAAAGTATACAATTGCTTGTATTCTTTATTGGGAGATAACGGAGCACTAGAGAGTGGAGCTCTGGCTTGTTTTCTAGATATGGTGACCACGAGGGAATCCGGTTTAGCATGTCCTCTGCTATAACGTAGGTCAGATGGAGACGGTTTCAAAATGTTAACAGCCAGAGTAAGTGAGGGTGTAGTAAGTGATGGGGCAATCCACTATTGATTGCAAGAAAGGCATGGCCTGGCTGATTGATTCCTTCTCATTTAAAATATACTCAACAAAATCAGTGGGGTTGACAGTTTTTGATATATATGATGATTGGTAACCCTTTTTAACAAATCATTGCATAATAGTGGAGCTGTGACCACTCAGCTAAAACTACATCTCGAGTATCAATGGTCACATCTGGGTAATCAATCATCTTGGGTCATCCTGGTCAGCATACTACACATCTTGATCTGCCTCATCTTCCTCTTGGAAAGTCACAAGCGAAGTCAAGGACAGTGTGTTCTTGAAGATTGGCACCTTGGTGATTTTGCTAAGGGTTGGCCAGTGTCTAAGGATTGTCCCATTTCAAAAAAAGGTCTTCCGTCTAACTGGGTATTTGTTCATAAAGTCTATAAAAGAGGTAACCTTGTCCATGGTTTCTTCAAAACATTCCTTTGAGCATGTCCCTATGCTAAGTGTTTCGGGTAGGGGGGAACACAATAGCCTTAGGGTCTTCCCTAGGCCTCTTTCTGGAGACTCTGTGATAAATGAGAATGAGCATACTGTGGCCATTTTTTCAGGGACAGGTGGTGTGAGGGAAATGTGGGTGTGTCTTAATTGGATTTATCGTCAATAGGGCGACATGTTTTTGATGTGTGTTTCGAGGTCTGTGACACTCCCATCTAGGGACTTTTACGCACGCTTAAAGGCGCATGTTTTTCTTGGTTGCCTTCCGCGAAACGCAGAAGCGCAGCAACATTTTTGGGAACATGGTCGTTAGGCCGTGGAGTGACTTCCGCCGGCATGCAGCCTTCTTTTGACAGCCCTTTTCAAAGAAAAGAGCGGGTCAGGGTTGTGTGCACGTCTGTTGCCAGAAGCGTTCCCCATAGCAGCACACTGCGATTGCCTTTCGGGGCTGGGCACTGACAGTGGGTTGGGTCGAATGAAGAGGCAGAGGTTTTCCTTGAAACTTCTTCGGCCTTCGACACAGCCGTCACTGCCTTGGCCTTTGGGGTCAGACTCCAAGGTGCCAGTAGCGGTTTCTGATTCAGCTATCATCGCATAGGCCGGCCACCGTTTGGAGCGTCGTTCCTTGAGAGTTCTTTGCCTAAATAACTTACAAGAGACAACGGCCCTCTCAGTGGTCTCCGGCGAAGGCAGTGTTACACTCTCGATGAGTCTCCTTCCACTGATATTTTCTGTCACGGCAGGGACTGAATTAAGGAACAAGTTACTTACCTGTAACTGTTGTTCTCCAGCATGGGTCTGGCATGGATTCACATGCTCATGAATATTCCCCGTCGTCAGGCTGGGAATCCTCGGTAAAGAAAAAACCAGTATCAGTTTCGTTTCTGATCTGTCTTTCGTAGTAATAACCAATCACTGGTCTCTGCGTCATACTGACCACAGCCAATGACTGCCCTCTACCTAAGCACCGCCTCTGGCAGCCATCTTCAGATTTGGAAGCACGTGAAGTGGCAGTATGACCAAGTGAAGAGCCGCAGAGGGGTAGGCGGGAGGGTTCGCATGTGAATCCATGCCAGACCCATGCTGGAGAACAACAGTTACAGGTAAGTAACTTGTTCCTTCTCCAGCATGGGGTCTGGCATGGATTCACATGCTCATGAATAAAGAATACATAGCAGTACACACATGCACAACCACGGGAGGTGGCAAAGGCTCAACATTAAGCATCACATCAACTCAACATTAAGCATCTTACCTCCTCACCAGGCTCACCTCAGGCGAACAGGTTGCGCAGCACTGCTTGGCCGACCCTGGACTCCTCCCTGGAATCCCGGTCGACGCAGTAGAATTTCGTTAAGGTGTGCGTCGACCTCCACGTAGCAGCCCTGCATATGTCCAGCAGGGGCACACCAGATAGGAACGCCGTGGTAGCTGCGATCGCTCTGGTGGAATGGGCTCTCGGACGGCCAGGCAGCGGTCGGTTTGCCAACCGGTGACAGCACATGATACAGCCGGAGAGCCATCTGGAGATGGAAGCCTTCGAGAGAGCCTTCCCCTGATTGACAGGTCCAAAGTTCACAAAGAGTTGTGACGTCTTCCGAAAACCCTTCGTGCGGTCCACGTAGAACTTCAGCGCTCTAGCTACATCCAGCGAGTGCAAAGTCCTCTCAGCCGGCGACGAAGGCGACGGGAAAAACACAGGTAACACCAAGGGTTCGTTGAGATGGAAGTCCGACGGTACCTTGGGCATGAAGGAGGGGTGCGTCCTGAGCACTACCCTCGTGTCGTGGAAAGTCAAGTACGGGGCCTTGCAGGAAAGGGCCTGGATCTCTCCCACTCGTCGTGCGGAGGTGATGGCCACAAGAAAAGCTGTTTTCCACGATAGAAACTTCAACGGGGCCGAGTGCAGAGGCTCGAACGGAGGTCCCATGAGCTTGGTCAGCACCACGTTGAGCTCCCACGCCGGGGCCGGAGCCTTCACCGGCGGGAACGATCTGAACAGTCCCTTCATGAACTCTTTCACCAGACGATGAGACCACAAGGACGTCCGGCCCGTGGTTCTGGTGTATCGGGAGATCGCAGCAAGATGAATCTTGATGGACGCGTGTGCCAGACCAGCTTTGGCCAGCGTCAGCAGGTACGGCAGTACTTGGGGAGCCGTAATCCGTAGAGGGTTAATCTTCTGTGCGTGGCACCAGACAGAGAACCTCTTCCATTTGTGTCCATAGCATTTAAGAGTCGAGGACGCCCTGGCCTTTGCAAGAACCTCTCTGCAATCGGCCGGTATGTCGTATCCTCCAAACTCTAGTGCTGCAGGAGCCAGGCCTGCAAGTTCAGCGACTTCGGGTCGTGGTGGAGGATGGCGCCTCCTTCCCTGGAGAGTAGATCCGCGTCCGCCGGCAGCTTGATCGGCGGGGACGCTGACAAGTCCAGAAGGTCCGGGAACCATATCTGCCTCGGCCACGCAGGTGCGACGAGGATCATCCTGCACCGTGACCTCTTGAGCTGGTTGACGAGCCGGATTAGCAGAGGCAAGGGAGGGAACGCGTAGAGGAACAGGCCCTCCCAGGGGAACGAGAGATCGCCCATGCTCCTCGTCTGGGGAAACCTGCTGGCGAACCTCCGGCACTTGGCGTTCGTCGCCGTCGCGAACAGGTCGATCTGGGGTGTGCCCCACCGTCGGAAGAGGCGATCCACCAGATCCCGCCGTAGTTCCCACTCGTGGCACGAGCGCAGCTCCCTGCTGAGTGAGTCGGCGATGGTGTTTTTTATCCCTGCCAGATGAAACGGCACCAGAAAAATCCCTTGGGCGACGGCCCAATGCCACAGGTCCTGCGCCTCCTTGGACAGCGCTGGGGACCTGGTTCCGCCCTGTTTCCTGATGTAAAACATGGTGGTGGTGTTGTCGGTGAAGATCCTCACCACCTTGCCCTTGAGGGACGGAAGGAAGGACCTGAGGGCCCAAAACACTGCACGGAGCTCCAGGACGTTGATATGTAGGGACTTCTCCGTCGGGAGCCAGAGTCCCCTTGCGTGCAGATTTTCGGTGTGCGCTCCCCACCCTTCCAGGGAGGCATCCGTGGTCACAGTCTCCTGGTGGGCTGGGGTCTGGAAGTCCATGCCCGCCGTCAGATGCGCGCGGGTGCCCCACCACCGTATCGCTCGTCGGAAACTCTCGTCGAGCTCGATCCTTTCCTCGAAGCTGCCCGTCGTCTGGATCCAGCGCGCATCCAGGAATTCTTGCAACGGGCGCATCCGGAGCCTGCACATGGGAATGAGGTAGATGCAGGAAGACATCATCCCGAGGAGGGACTTGATGGACCTCACTTTGGCCGCGTCGGCCACCAACATCCGTTGCACCTTGCCCAAGATGGTCCTGGTCCTCTCCTCCGACGGGGAGGCCAGAAGGGACACTGTGTCGAGCCTCGCTCCCAGAAACAGTGCGACTTGCGCGGGCACCAGGTGGGATTTGGCGTAGTTCACGGAGAATCCCAGGTCCGTGAGGAGTTGGACGGTCCTTGCCGTGTGGACCACGGCGAGCTCCCTCGTCTTGGCGCGGATGAGCCCGTCGTCCAGGTAGGGGTAGACGTGGATCCCCTCGCGGCGCAGCTGCGCCGCCACCGGTGCAAGGCACTTGGTGAATACCCTGGGTGCCGACCGTAGTCCGAAGGGAAGGGCTTTGAACTGGTAATGACGCCCTTGGACCACGAATCTGAGGAATTTGCGGTGCCCCTTTTGGATGGGAATGTGGAAGTAGGCATCCTCCAAATCCAATGACGATAGGAAGTCTTTCCTCCAGCTGACCCAGGACGTGCTGGAGGGTGACCATCCGGAACTTCTGCGCCTTGATGAACTTGTTCAGACGTCGCAGGTCCAGGATGGGGCGCCATCCTCCCGTCTTCTTCCTCACGAGGAAGTATCTCGAGTAGACTCCGGAGCCCCGAAGCCTCTTTGGGACGAGTTCGATGGCGCCCTTTCTGAGCATCGCCTTTACCTCCAGGAGAAGTTGAGGGACGTGAAGTTCTTTCCTGGCCACGGGGGGGACGCGCGGGCACCTTCTTTGAAACTCGAGCGCGTGGCCCCGGGCCAGGGCGTCCAGCACCCAACGGTCGGTGGAGATGGACTCCCACACGCTGACGAAGCCCGCCAGCCGGCCTCCCACCGGGGTGCTTCGGTGGGGGCCCGACCCCAAGGCCGGTTCAATCCTGCTTGGACGCGGCCTTGCCGCCTTGACCTCCTTGGCGACGACGGCGGGGTCCGCTAGACTTGCCTCGTCCTCTGTAGGCCTCTTGCGACGACGAGCGGGCCGCTTGACGGTAGGAAGCGAAACCGCCGCCGGAACCTTTGGAGGCGCCCTTGCCTCCGCCGCTCCGAAAGGGCGTCCGTCGTTGCAGGACTCCAAGGGCCCGGGCCGTCTCAGTATCCGCCTTGATGGCCTGAAGGGAATCGTCCACTGTCTTCCCAAACAGGTTGTTCCCGTCGAAGGGCATGTCCAGGACTCTGGTCTGGACGTCCTGCCGGAAGTCCGTAGCTTTGAGCCATCCACGACGTCGAAGGCAAACACCGTTGCCCAGCTGGCGGAATCCAGTGTCGGCGATGTCCGTCGCCACGGTGATGGCGTGGTCCGAGGCCACCTCACCTTCCTGCAGGATCTCAAGGGCCTCCGCCCTCTTGTCGTCCGGCAGAAAATCCAGCAGAGGAGCCATCTTGTACCAGAGCTCCCTGTCGTAGCGGGCCACGATAGCCAAGGCGTTGGCCGCTTTAATCGTCGTCGCTGCCGACGAGATGACTCTACGCCCCATAGTATCCAATTTCTTTCCCTCGCCGTCCGGCGGGGAAGTCGATGTGGAGGCCGCACCCCCCCCCGCTTTCTTCCTGGCTGCCGCGGAGACGACGGGGTCCGGGGTAGGCTGCGCCCGGAGGCATAGGGGGGCCGTGTCCGGGACCCGGTACTTTTTCTCGTACCGGTCTCTTCTAGCTGGCGTCGTGGAAGGGTTCTTGAGGAGGGAAAGGCCCTCATCCCAAATGTCGTCCAACAGAGGCACTGCGAGGACCGTCTTCCTCTTGGCCTCGCGCCGCTGATAAAGGAAGCCTTCCTTTTTCTTCTCCTCAGGGCAGAGTTGGAAAAGCTCGGAAGCCCTGGAGATCATGGAGTGGAAAGATCCGATCTCGTCGGGCGGAGAGGCCCTGGTGGGAGGCGACGACGGAAAATCCTCGTCGTATGCCTCGTCGTCCGTACCCGTCGCTGCCGTGTCAGTCCCCGTATCATCCCCTCGGGTGGACGGGGAGGAGGGCTGGAAGGGGCGCGACGGTTGAAAAGGAGGTGGTGGATGGATCCTTCTTTTCTTGGTAGGGGGAACACCAGAAGGTCCCGGTTCTGGATCCCCCGACGGGAGAGGTTCCTCCGTCGGTAACGGTAGCCTCGTCCTTATCTCGGAGCATAAGGACTGTATAGCCAACAAAATGGCCGCCGAGTTGTCTTGCGGCGCTGGCAGAGGGGAATCCGACGGGCGAGCAGGGGCCCCGTCGGTATCCTCGACGATGTCGTCGTCGTCACCTGCGTCGGGGTCCATTCCGACGGGCTGGCCTTCTTCCACGCCTAGGCCGTGGCTTAAGACCTCGATCAGTTCCTCTTCTGAGGTTGAGGCCGACTCTACGACGACGCCCTGCCCCCCCTTCTTCTTCCCCACGGAGGGTTTCACGGGGGTCCTATCGATGGGCACAAAGGAAGACTCCCTCCGAGGAGGCAGGGAGATTCTGGGCCCTGAGGTCGCCACCACTGGTGCAGCCACCACAGGCTGAGCCAGGGCCGCCGCGACCGTTTCGATAGAGGGCTTGGTCGGATGGATCAAGGCCTTCACCACCTTAGGTGCGCTCACCGCCTTATCCTTGAGGGAGGGGGCACTGCCACGCTCCTCCTCTGCCTTAGAGCTCGACCGGGGCCTCTCCAGGAGCTTCGCCGGGTGCTCGGCCTTCCTCTTACCCGACCCAGAGCGTTGGCTCGTGGTTGATGGTGCCGGGGAGGGTGCGCCCTGCCTGGCGCCCGCAGAGCCCGACCGTTCGGCGCTCCCGGTGCCAGCGGACTCGCGGTGCTTGGCCTTATGTTGGGCCCCCGTCGCCGGGGCGCCCTCAAAGGTCTTAGAAGACCGCTCGGATTTCTTCTTCTTCTCGCCAGACGGGCTCTTACCCTCCAGCCAGTTGGCGAGACGTTGATGGCGGTCCTTCATGGTCCGTTCCGACATGTTGCCGCAAAACGCACAGTCCTTCTCCACGTGCGTCTTGTCCTCATGAAGGCAGTAAAGGCAGAAAGAGTGTTCGTCCTCCTTGAAGACGTTCTGCAGCTGGCATCCAGGGCAGACCCTGAACAGCTTTCCGGGCGTCGAGCTTCCCTTCTCCTGGGCCATCTCCGAGACAGGGCCTGAGAAGCTTCTGGAGTCCTCCGAAGTGTAGCTCGACGAAATCTTCACCCTTGAGGGGCACAGATGAATCCGACACGGGTCCCCGTTGATCGGATGTAGGATCGGTGGAGCTTGAGGCTCTTTTGACCGAAAGAATCGAAGTTTTTGTAAAAAGCGCGAAAAAATAGCACTAACGCTCGAGAGCAATAGCACGAGGATCCCAACACATGAACGTGCGGTAAAAATCTGAAGATGGCTGCCAGAGGCGGTGCTTAGGTAGAGGGCAGTCATTGGCTGTGGTCAGTATGACGCAGAGACCAGTGATTGGTTATTACTACGAAAGACAGATCAGAAACGAAACTGATACTGGTTTTTTCTTTACCGAGGATTCCCAGCCTGATGACGGGGAATATTCATGAGCATGTGAATCCATGCCAGACCCCATGCTGGAGAAAAGGGAGTACTCTCCATGGTGAATAAGATTTTTAAAGGCAGCTAGACAAATACATTATATGTGCAGTCTCTAAAAGGCAACATAACCCCCACTCTCCTTACTGCTAGGCTGAAGCCTGTCGCCGGATCATTTGTCAGATTCGGCAGTCTTAATCGGTTGTTGTTCGAGATGTCCGTCAAACAGCAGCCATCAAAATAAGTTAATACAAGGAAAAGTAGCTTTGCTCTAGGCTCTGTGAAACACGTCTGACCACGACAGGAGAAAGGAATAATGTGAGGGACCTCAACGCTTGAGGGGTCATGGGTACAGTAGACGTCACTGGGGATAACATCACAAACCCGCTCAGTCGACGTTCCTTTCGAACTTCAAAAACACATTGTGCAATACTCTGCGCCTAACACAAGATGTCTGCCTATGCAAAGCCTGCGATTCCAAGCAGATCCACAAGCCTCAGAAATCAAATTTACATGGAAGGACGCCAACCAGGCCTAGTCATCCTCTGGGTTTCAAGCTTGCATTTTCATTATGATATGATGTAATGTGACCTTCCTTCTACCATGTGCATTAGTTTCAACACGTAGCAGCTGAGAGCAATCACCCCACCCCCCCCACCCCCAAGCGCCAGGGCCCACCTCACTCGGTCACCCAGGGAACAATGTTGTAAACGGTGGCCTGCATGAGGCAAGGAATACAACGGGGCCTGCCAGATCAAGTACTTTGGAATATGGTTATTAAATGTGAAGCCTTTTCCCTAGACTTTTCAGGGGCATAGCCAATACCACAGTAATATCACTACCTGTAGAATTCCTCCTCGGCAGACATACTGAAATCAACCATATAATCCTGGTAAAAGTGCAAGCAGACGGTTGCCAACCAAAAAGTATCGGAATCTCAACCAGTTTGATATCGGCCGGAGGAATAACCCAAAGCTGTAGTACAGTGGAACAATTTAAAATGAGGGCATCCGCTTTGTGAAAAAGGTGTTGTACCTTAAATGGTTCAGAGCTTTACATTGCCCATGTTATTGTTCATTGTAGGCCCAGCCTGCTTGTTCAGGGAATCTGGGAAAGGTTGCCAATGTCAGTTTGCGCAACCATTGCAATTTCTTTTGCTATATAATTAGAAGGAATAGACTGTTAACTGCTTTATCACAACTTCGAATTAATTTTAGTACAGACTGTACTGTTATGCATGGTAATAGGTGGGTAGGGGTTAGCCACAAACAGGCAAACTTCTATGAGTTATTTCCTTGTATTAACTTCTTTAGATGGCTGCTGTTTGACATACATCACAACTGGCAACCGATTAAGACTGCTGAATCGGACGGACGATACGGCAACAGGCTTCGGCCTAGCAGAAGGGAGAGTGGGGGTTATTGCGTTGCCCATCAGAGACGGCATCTCTCTAGTACTTGCATATACTGTATTTGTCTAGCTGCCATTAAAGGTCTTCGATTACCAGACTACCATGTGTCGCCACATTTGGTTGGCACTTGAATTTATGGAGTGGAAACCAAACTTCTTCTTGCCCTGGGAATTGTTTTTGTTAATAGTGCATTTGCTACCAGTGGCGATAGGAGCTTCAGTGACAGACTTAATACTACCAGTTGCATGTGGCTCAAGGGCAAGGATCTCCACAAAACTAAGTTCTAAAAAGGGGCACCTAACCAGTCATAACAAATCAACAAATAAGCAGTGCTGTATAGCAATTTGCTATGCAATTCTGTAGGTTTGCTAATTAAATGTGCACTTGTGTAGCAAAGCTAGTTACTTGTTAACCTGTTCAATGAAAGCACAGCTCCCTATGCATTCCTTGTCTTCATTACTCTCTCCACCCTCTTAAAGTTAATGGAGAGAGGGGCAGCAGTGCCAAAACCCATGTGAGAGGGCTAGGAATGATTTTTTCATTTTAAAATAATTGAAAGCCAGAAGTAATCAGGGTGATACTTTTATTAAGCTAACTATATCCTTTTAAAATGGCAGTCCTGCCATTCAATTACAAAAAATGTAAGTTGTTGCATAATGACAGTATTGATACAGTAAAACTGCATTCTCTCCACGCTTTACAGAAAAGTTTAGGTTTGTGCACCTAAATCCCTTAGTGTCAACTATATTGTATTTTGTTAAGATCGTTTCAAAAGTGCTCTTGTTAATATGATGTAATGATCACACAGAAAATAGTTTTGTTGGCAAACCTAGTTCGGAGACCTGCTTGTTTTATACATCTGTGCAACTGGTGCTCAACCCATGAGCTAATCCCCATAGTCCTTGACATTCTACCTTATGACCGTGTAATTTCATACCAGCTACCCCGAAAGGTAGACGGCCACAAACTACAATATCCCAAATAGTACGCCCAGTCCTCTGACTACTATGCCATCCACTTTGCTTAGTCTTACTTTTTCCTCTTTTAGAATGAATAAACGAACCCAACTACATTTATTTTGATTTATTTCGTACATAAGAGCGTACAAAGCCAGAGGGAACATGTTTATAGAAAGTAGTAATCAAAAGTTCCATCCAGTCTGTAAATCTACAGCTATACTGCAGTACCATACATTATAGTTTGCCTCCAGAGCTCACTTTGCTTTACGATTATCATCATGATTGCATTATATAATAACACTTGCTGGAGAGAGATGGCCAAACTGTTTTCAGAGCCTTTATCATATGCACTTGGGTACATTCATGCAGCTAACAAGTTACATTTTACAGACTCATTCATGGGTCTCAAAGTACACTCTGCACTTGCATAGTAGAGTAGATTTTATGAAGGGTGAGAACCATAGGTTGGGGATATTTGAAAGCTTAATTTAACATTTACTTTGTTCACAGAAAATGCCAAATATAGTTTTCACTGTTTATGGCTGGCAGCACTGTGCCAAACATGGCGTGGGTTGGTGGTGATCTGCCCCATTTTTACAGAAAGCACATTTACATTTTTTGTCATCAGTTGCCATGGGTCGAGTAGGTAAACTAAGCAACTCGACCTGCAGATGTAGCAGAAGTTTGAAAAATGTGCAAGACAGGACTCCTCACTAAAGTCTTGAGCGGTACACAACAATGCTGTATTGATCATTTGATGTCTTTGGAACAAATAACTTCTGATGACATTAAACATTACAATACTGCTAATCAAATGAGTTTGTTTGCTAATCAAGAACATTTTAATTAGCAAACTATGCTAATGAATTTTTGAAAACTAATGTATGCCTTGCAGAGTCATAGTCTGTGTGCCCCTTTTGGTTTAGTGATTTAACTCATTTAGTTGTGCATATCTTGCGGATGAACTGGTTATTCAAACTGGGTGCAGCTCTTACAAAGGTCAACGTCACTTGATCAATCAACATTAGTGCATATGGCCACAGAATCAGTCATAATTGTACTCAAAGGGCTAGCCGTGCTACAAGGCACTACAGAATTGCACAGCTCATGGGGTTTCAGCATGTCCCCGAGGTTGTTTAAAAGGATAGTAATACTTAAATATTTAAGTTCTGTAAACCAGCAACATTAGATAAAGGACAAGGTTGTTTGACTAAATCAGATTTTTATTTTCCACTCAAGAGGACAGGCCTTTTTGGTGCCAACATGGTCAGTATGACTGGATGCAACTCCAAAAGCGGAATGGAATGAGATGCATGATTTGGCTCATTGAAAGTTTCAACTTTTAACCCATTATGTTTAGTCTTTATGAAATATTTTAGGTCCACCAGTCTAGTTAACACTATAGATCAAGATGCGTTAATTTCGAAATTCAATGTTTTCTTTCTGACTTTCTCCGCGGATACCTTGGTAAATCGATATGGCAGTAGTCCTGCGCATACTGTTTAGTCGAAGATTGTCTTCCTCTGAAGGATTCACATTCCCTAGGACCATTACCTAAACCTTCTCTGTTTACCAGATAGGAAAATGTGTGATATCTTATATGTCCGTCTACTTTCACTTAGATCGGTGGGGTGCAATCAGAGGTATTACACAAGACAAGCATTATTGGTGACTGTAAAAAGCATGGGCAGTTGGAGACCCTCAAGCATTTGATACTTAAGTGCGAGATAACTAGACTGGAGAATTCTTTTTGGGAACGTGGATGTGCCATTAGTGCAGTAAACAGTTGCTCTGGTCACGGTTAAGAGCAGGGAAACTCCATCCACTAACAAAAGCACTAATTCACATTCTGAAGATGGTTCATGAACTTTTAGGTGAAAGCCTTTACGTGGGTTCATGCTAGATATAAATATTATTTGTATTTTATTTATTTGTATAGTGCACCAGGCTAAGGGGCAACCGGGCGCATCACTTCGTTACAACATAAGAAAAACAGACAGAACCATCATTACAAAGTTTACAAGTATAATACAGAATTTACAGGTATAATATCAATGAGAGGACAAGCAGATTATATATACATGTACAAATTAAGCAGAGAACCCAGAGCTAAATGTCCTGGGTGGCCAGCCAGGTTTTCGTAAGGTGTTTGAATCTCGGGAATGAGGGTTCTGCTCTAAGCTCATTAGGAAGTGTGTTCCAGAGTTTAGCTGCCAAGATAGGCAAGCTAATTCCACCTGATCTTTGGAGATTGAAACGTGGAACCTCAAGGCAGTTTAAATGAGCCATTCTGCGGGGTCTAATGGAGTTGTGGAGGGCAAATCGGTTGGCCAGGTAGCAGGGAGCTTTGTTATGAAGGCATTTGTGGGTAAGAGCCAGGGTTTTCAGGGAGATACGGTGTGGGACTGAGCGCCAGCAAATATTAAGTCTGGTGTTGGATATGTGTTGGCGCCTGGGAATGTTGAGGGCAGCTCTAATCGCATTGTTTGACAATTTGTAACTTGTTTAGGTTGCAGCAATTGGTGCCTAGGTACAGTGCATTGCAGTAATCAATCTTGGATAATACAAGAGTTCTAGCCAGGGTGACAATTGGTTGCAGAGAGGAAAGGGCGACAGGCTGTAATAAGCTTGCAGGTATATGCCGCTGCGGAAGAGACTGAGTTAGTTTGTCTGGTCAGGGATAGGGTCGAGTCAATGTAGATCCCTAGGGTTTTTGTGTCCTTGGTGGTTGGGATAATATTCCCATCGATGATGAATGACTTGAACGCAGGGTAGAGTTTGGTAAGTTTTTGTGGCGAACCAAGAATAAGGAGCTCAGTCTTTTCATCATTAAGACAGAATCCGTGTTGAGCCATCCACGCCTGGTAGATGACATTGATAGCGAGGGAGTCAGCCGTGTAGTCACCCGAGATAGGGATTAGTATTTGGGTGTCATCAGCGTAGTAGGTCTAAGTGACACCCAGATAGTCCAAGATATCGAAGAGAGGTTTGGTGAACACGTTATACAACGTGGGTGAAACAAGATCCTTGTGGCACGCCACAGGAGGAAGGTGCAGGTGGGGCGGCTGCTAGTGGGGAGAACATGTGCATAGATCGATTGTCTAAAAAGGAGCTAATCCAGGTTGTAGTTTTATCGGAGACGTGTGCAGCTGTGATTAGGTGGTGGCAGAGGATTTCATGATTGACGAGATCAAAGGCCGCCGAGAGGTCCAAGAGGAGTAAGAGAGCAAGTTTGCCTTCGTCTTTTAGATCTTCAATCTGTGTTTTTAAATCTATGAGGGCAGTTTGTGCCGTGACGTGGCCGGAACCCAGATTGCCTAAATCCAAAGAGTTTGTTAGATTCAAGGTAATCTTGAATTTGTAGATATGCTGCACGGTCGAGGATTTTTAGTAAAAACTGGACCGTGGCGATTGGCCTGTAGTTTGTCGGTATGCTAGCGTCCAGGGTAGGTTTTTTCAATAGGGGGATGACCCACGCGTGCTTTAGATTGTCAGGTACCATCCCAGAGCTAAAGGAAGAGTTGATGAGCGTAGTAATGAATGGCGCTAGGTCATGAGCTGCTTCCTTGATTATAGGTGCCGGGCAGAGGTCGCCTTGGCAATTGGTCGGTTTAAGGCTGGTGATGATCTTTTCCACTTCGGAAATGGAGTGGAGAGAAGCTAAAAGGAGTCAGAGTCTGGGATGGGGTGGTTTAGGGTGGGGTTAGGGTTGGGTTGTGGGTTGGATTGTAGGCTTGATTGATTGTTATTGATTTTAATTTGGAGGGTGGCAATCTTGCCGATGAGACTCTTGGATTTTGGTACACCAAGTGCTATCTTTGATGCAAGTGTCTGGTGCAGTGACAGGGGTTTCAAGTTCTTTTAGGATTTTAAACAATTCTTTGGTGTTGGATTTGGCTTGTTCGATACGTTTATTGCAAGTGTCTTTTTTAGCCTGGAATATGGCTTCCTTGTAGTGAAGGGTGGCCAGGAGGAGGCACGATTTGTTGGCTGTGGACTAGTTGCTTTTCCAATGTGATTCCGCAATTCGTTTTTCTTTGCGCAGGGTTCTGAGCTGGGGTGTGAACCAAGAGTTCAGGTGGGCTTGAGGTTTGGGTTTTCTCAGTTTGGATGGGGCGATATCATCTAAGGGTTTTTGCATAGCGAGGTTAGAGGTGTCAACCATAGCCGTGGGGTCGAAGCATGAGCGAACCTGGTCATTGAGAGCCAGGAGGGGGAGGAGTCTGTCGCAAGTGATGCCACATTTATTGCGGGTGGCAGTAGCCGGTGCAATGGTAGGAGAGATGCTGGCAGGTTTGGACTGAATGTTAAACGTAATTAAGTTGTGGTCGGTCCATGCATACTGTTGGTTAGAGATGATATGGATAGGACAATTGTGGGAGGCTAGCCAGTCGAGGGTTCTGCCCTTAACGTGGGTAGGTTGGTTGATAATATGCTTATGAAAGCAGGATTCATACAGCTTATCAAAAGTCATGGCAGCAGTGTCATTGGGATCAGTGAGGCCCAGGTTAAAGTCCCCCAATATCGAGGCTTGGGATTTGGTTTTGGTGTTATGAGTGATGATGTTGGAGAGGTCCTCAGCGAAGGTGGATAGCGGCCCAGGTGGCCGGTAAAGTAGCTGGAAGGAGATAGAGTGGTTAGGAGTGACGGCTAGTTTGGCTGTCAGTGCTTCCATAGAGCAAAAGTGATGCACAGAGGAGAGGTGGAAGTTTAGAGCATTTTTATGGATGATGGCAATGCCACCACCTTTGGATTGGTTAGAGTTCCGTTCGTGTCTGATAATGTTGTAACCTGGAGAGATGCAAGGGAGAGTAGTGGGCCAGAGGCTGCGTAAAGCCAAGTTTCGGTGATGGCCATAAAGTCGAGGTCGAGGGTAAGAATAAGGTCAGGCACTTCTAGAGCGTGAGCCTTGAGTGATCCGACATTGATTAATGCACCCTTAATATTGCTACTGTTCAGGAGGTTGGGGTGAGGTGATGGGTTTTTCAAGTGTGTGGATGCGGTGGAGGTCAGAGGCTAAGATGCACAGAGGGATGGGAGGCGTGCGTGTATCACGAGCCAAGTCTGGCATTTCTCAGGGTGATGGAACATGGTATGTTTGGTGAAGGTCTGGAAGCAAAGTGTTGGAGCCATAAGGCTGGGTTGTTGAGGTAAGGGTTGGTGTGGTGAGCAATGGACGGCAGAGTCATGGTGTTGTGAAGATTAGGGTAGAGGAGGGAGGCAGTGGTGTAATTGGGTACTGTCCCACCGGTGTGCCATGTAAGGTAGAGTAGGGTGGGCAGTATTCTTGCAAATAGAATAGTGAGGGTGGAAGGCATGTTGGCCTAATACAGTCTAAAAGCAGATGCCTACCAGATCTACAAAAAGGGTGGTTGAGGTAGAGGTGCTGTCGTAGCAATTGCACACAATGTTAAACAATAATAACAATGACCACCGTAGATGCAATGGCGTGCACAGAAAGTAAGGCAGCAGTAACCGCGGTAGCAGTGTACTAGCGTACAGATACCTAGATCGATTTTAGCAGAGCGACCCAAAAAGGCAGTAGATTAAAATGCAGAAAGGCACAAGTTCGAATACATAATCCAAACATACCTAGATTCGATTTGAATTTGACAATGTGAAATCTTTTAAGCATTTAATGAATTGTAATGACTGATTCATGAAATTGCATGATTGTGTAAATGTGTTAAATTGTGAAAAATGTAAACTATCAAAAAAAAGTTTTAAAAAAAAATCCCATTCCTCGTACAGTTGAGGGTCCGTGCTGAACTGACTGGTTATTTTAACTAGTGCAGTGCCAGGAGCAACAATCAGCTTCTCCCGTATGCTTTCCACCACCCCCGCCCCCCCATCTAATCTGTTCCATTGAAGAACAAGTTACTCCTTACCTGGTAATGTTCTTTCGATGGGATGTACCTCCGACGTATTCCTTATCTATGATATTTGTATCTCCAGCTTGCTGTCCTCGGAAAAATGTTTTCCCAGTAGAGGGCGCTGTGCGTCGACGTCCGTCGAGTAGGTGTTCCTCGACAGCCACCGTATCGACGCCAACGTCATCATGCCTATAAATGGCCATGCGCAGCGTCCGTTGCTCAGTTACGTTTTGTAGAGTAAGGTAGTTATTGCATGAATGGTTACTACCCTTGAAGGAGAGTAAGCTGCAACCACAAGGGAAATGTTACATCGGGGATGGATGGGAGGGGCGATAAGGAATACGTCAGAGGAACATCTATCGAAAGAATGTTACCAGGTAAGGAGTAACATGTTCTTCAAAGGGATTGTGTCCTCCGACGTATTCCTTATCTAGATATGCTCCCATAGCAGTGGTATGTGATTGGAGGCGGGAGTAAGAGATGCCATATTACTCTTTAAGAATGAACAGAGTGTAACACAGCTTTGCCAAATCTAGTCTCTTGACTAGAGGAGGAATCCAGGCTATAAAATTTGGTAAAGGTATGTGCAGACAACCATGTGGCAGCCGCACATATGTCTAATTGGTACCCCTCTTTGAAGAGCTGAGGAGGCTGCGATAACCCTGGTCGAATGAGCCCTTAGATTTTGAGGGGGCTCTTTCCCTGCCAGTTTGTAGCATTCCAGAATGGCTTAAATAATCCATCTAGAGATGGTTTGTTTGGTTATTGGTAATCCCAACTTATGTCCTGCGTAACCTACAGAGAGTTGGTCTGCTTGTCTAATTTTAGCAAGTCTACTGATATAAAAACTCCAGGCTCGCTTAGGATCCAGCCTGTGTAGCCTCTCTTCCCCTTTCCCTGGACGGGGAGGAGGATAGAACGAAGGTAAAGTAATCTTCTGAGTAATGTGAAATTCAGAAACTACCTTTGGGAGGAAGTTAGGCTTCACCTGTAGAACAACTTTGTCCTTGTGAAAAAATTGTATGAGGAGGTTTACAAGATAGGGCTTGTATCTCGCTAACCCTTCTATCAGATGTTAATGCTACCAATAAAACAGTTTTGAGGGTGAGAAACGTCAATGAACAAGAGTGGAGTGGTTCAAATGGAGCACCCTTTAGGAAGTTTAAAACTAGATTTAAGTCCCATAAGGGAACTTGGAATGGTCTTGGAGGGTAAACATTAGTTAGACCTTTCAGGTATTGTATTACCAATGGAATTTTGAAATACAATGGCTCCTCTGCAGTGCGCTTAAAGATAGATAGCGCTGCGAGATAGCCCTTAATAGTGCCAACTTGAAGGCCTGAATTTGCCAAATAAAGTAAGAAGGATAACACCGCAGGTGTACCACATGAAAAGGGTTCGACATTCTTTTCTCAGCACCAGCTGCAAAATTTATTCCAACGGCAGCGGTATAGAGTTTTAGTTGCTGGCCGAAAGCAACACCTCCATGACGTCATCTGGAAGGTCCCAATCCTTGTACCTCAACCTTTCAGATACCAAGCGTGAAGGTTGAGGGTCTTGATGGCTGGATGGGGAACCTGACCTCCCTTCTGCGAGAGAAGATCCTCTCTGTACGGTAGACAAATTGGAGGATGGATGGACATGTCCAGAAGGTCCGGGTACCACGTTCTCCTGGCCCAATCCGGGGCAATTAGGATCATGGTCTTCCGAAACCTTCTCAACCTCCTGATAATTTGAGGAATGAAAGGGACCGGAAACGCGTACAGAAGTGGGAACTCCCAGTCCACTACGAACGCGTCTCCTAGAGCTCCTCTCGGGGGAAAGTCCCTTGAGCAAAATCTGTCGCACTTCCTGATACTGGTGGCGAACAGATCCACTTGAGGGGTTCCCCAAAGGGCGAAGATCTCTTGAAGGACTTCCTGAGCTATCTCCCACTCGTGGGAGACTAT
The DNA here is from genome assembly GCF_040938575.1 of Ambystoma mexicanum. Classification (NCBI taxonomy): domain Eukaryota; kingdom Metazoa; phylum Chordata; class Amphibia; order Caudata; family Ambystomatidae; genus Ambystoma; species Ambystoma mexicanum. The sequence continues at coordinate 339,919,614 of NC_090921.1, read as the reverse complement.
TCTGCCTGCTCAGAGCGTCCGCTGTCAAGTTCTTCTCTCCGGCTAGGTGAATTGCCGATAGAGAGATTCCTTCCTGAATTGCCCAAAACCAGAGCTGCATCGTCTCTCTGCACAGTGGCAGTGACCCTACGCCTCCTCTTTTGTTGAGGTAGTGCATGGCCACTGTATTGTCCGTCATTATCAGGACGTTTCTCCCCCGTACAGACGGCAGAAAAGCCTTCAGTGCCAGTCTGATGGCTCTCAGCTCCAACAGGTTGATGTGTAGTCTGGACTCCGATGGAGACCAACGACCGCTGATGGTCAAGTCGTTGGCATGGGCTCCCCACCCCGTGAGTGAGGCGTCTCTGACTACTGTTATCTCCGGCCATGGTTGCCAAAACAGTTCTCCTTTCAAGATGTTCTCTGGATAGGCCCACCATTGAAGGTCGTGGGCTACCTTGTCCGGAATCCGGAGGAGATCTGTCATCCTCCCTGAGAATTGTGACCACTGAGTCCTCAGTGCCCACTAAAGGGATCTCATTCTCAGGTGAGCCTCTGGCACAAGGGATATGCAGGATGCCATGAGGCATAGCAACCTCAAAAAGTCGTAGGGTGGGAGACGTTGGGCATTTTGAAACCTGGTGACCATGTGCAGAATATCTTGAGCCCTCACCTCTGGTAGCGAGGCTTTTCCCAGGGACGTGTCCAGGACTGCTCCAATGAACTGGAGTCTCTGTGATGGCATCATCTGTGACTTCTTTAAATTGAGGGAGAAGCCCAGCTTGTGAAGGAAGTGGCAGACATAATCTAGCTGGGCCTGGGCCTTTTCCGAAGATACAGCCCTGATCAGCCAATCGTCCAGGTAGAGGTAGACGTGGATCCCTTCCCTCCTTAGACTTGCAGCCACAACCGACATTAGCTTGGTGAAGACCCTCGGGGCGGATGTCAGCCCAAATGGCTGGAACTCGAAATTGATAATGAGAGTGGCCAATTGCGAACCTCAGGTACTTCCTGTGCTTGGGATGGATTGGCACATGGAAATAAGCATCCTGAAGGTCCAGAGATACCAACCAGTCCTGAAGCTGTAGGGCCTGAAGGATCTGAGAGAGAGTTACCATCTTGAACTTGTCCTTCCTGAGGAACTTGTTCAATTCTCGCAAGTCCAGGATGGGTCTCAGTCGTCCGTCTTTCTTTGGTATGAGAAAATAGGGGGAGTACCAGCCCTTGTTCCTGTCCGCTACAGGTACCGGTTCTATGGCACCTTTCTCTGGCAGGTCTACAATTTCCTGCAAGGGGAGCGGATCCAGCACTTTCAGAGAGCTGTTCCCCGGTCGATGGCTCTGAGGGATGCGTAGAAAAGGCAGGCAGTAACCTTGGGCAACTGTCTCCAATGCCCAAGCATCTGACCTAATAGCCTGCCATTCCGTCAGATGGTGAGTTAACCTGCCCCCTACAGGTGACTTGTGATGGGAGACCTCAGAGTGGTTTGGGAGCGGCTGATGCAGTTGCCGAAGGTAAAGCGGCTCCTGCTCCGGCTGATGCGGCTTTCTTTCCTCTCCCCCGTCCACCACGGGTAAATTTTCCTTGGCCTCTTTGAGCCGGCCGTCCGTTGCCTCTTCCATATGAGGAATAGTGAAAGGACCTTCCTCTCCAAGAGGATCCTGAGGGACGAACATTAGTTTGGCGGATTGCAGCTCCTAGTGACTTGGCTGCTGCTTTAGAGGTTTGCAGTTTTTCCAAACTGTCATCCGCCTTTTTACCAAACGGGGAAGAGCCATCAAAGGGCATATTTAAAAGTCTGGCCTGTACGTCAGAAGCAAAGCCGGACCTTCTCAACCACCATGCCTGCGGATTGTGGTACTTGCCGCCATGGCCCTGCTGATGCTGTCAGCAGAATCAATGCCAGTTTGAAGGGACTCACACATTGCATCTTTACCATCTCTGATGATATTTAAAAATGCGTCCCTTTCTTCTCCTTCCTGGAGGCAGTCAGCCGCTGATGAAGCACACTCCCAAAGTGTGGCTGAACCTAGCGAGCGTACAAGTCGCATTAATAAATTTTAAAGCCATGCTACAGGCCGAGAAGACTTTCTTAGCCATGGCATCATATTTTTTATCATCCCTATCCTGTGGAGCAGTGGGGTAAGCAGATGTACTGCCTGATGAAGTTGCAGCCTGGACCACCAGACTCTCTGGAGTAGGGTGCTTAGATAGGTATTCAGGGTCAGCAGCAGATACCCTATATTTCGCTGACAACTTCTTGTTAACCGCAGGGACAACTTCAGGAGTTTCCCAGTTAGTTAAAATCTTTCCTTGTAAAGCAGAATGAAAGGGAACCACAGGATCCTCCTGTGGACCTTTATCCAGAATATCTGTGAGGTCATCCTGTTGAAAAACAGGTGAAGGCGCAGACCAACCCATGAACTCCATAATTCTCGACATTAGGGTTCTATAAGGGGTTTCAACATGTTCCCCTGGGTGTGGATTGACAAATTCCACTTCTGGGGAAGTGTCTAGGCCACTTGCATCCTGAAGGTCTTTCAGCCACCTTTCCTCAGAGGCAAAAGTCTCTGGTTCAGGTGATGTGGTCCTCTGCAGCCCAAAAAGGCCTTTCCTGATCAGAATCGTCCCTTTCTTCATAAATTGAAGTTAAGTGGGGATGCTCTGGTCTGTGAAATGGTATAAAACCCATCTCTAAAGCAGAGGGAGCCATCATCAGTGGCCTTGAAAAGGTAAATGTCGTCGACGCCGATGTAAAAATCCTCGAAGGCGCCGACAAAACTGGAAGAGGCCTTGAAGAACTCGAGAGGATCGGAATCCTGCTCGAGGATGTTGACGACGTTCGACGTCGTGCCGGAGGCTCTCGGTGTAACCGTTGGCTGTGGAGCAGCCGTGGGTTTTTCTTTTATCGGCGTCGACTCGATCGACGGATGCGAAGAACCCTTTGATAACGGCATCGATGGCGCCGATCTATGCTTCGAAGGGGCTTTCGACGATGGCGTCGAAGATGCTTTACTTCCCGATGGCTCATGGTGCTTTCGGGTCGACTCTTTCGCTGGGTGCTTGGACTCGCAGCGTTTAGATTTTTTGGGCTTTTCACCCGGGATATCACCCTCATCTGACTTTGAGGGGGTCGAGGCCGCTTTCTCGAAGACTCTTAGCATCTTTTTTCTGAATTACTCCCACTCCGCCTGAGAGCTGTGTTTTGTGGGGCAATGTACTCTTTCAGGGGGACTAGAAGACAATGACAAAGGAGATCTTCTAAGTCTCTTTTTCGAGTGTCTAGACCTCGACGAGTGGTGGGAGCCGCTTCGAGACCTAGACCGAGAATGCTTTCAACGGTGAGGAGACGAATGTCTCGACTACCGCAGAAACTTTCAAGGAAGTTAAAACGGATTTACCTCTCTCGAGCTTCCCCCTTACGCTCCTTCAAGGCTTTCGCCGTCATGGATAGGCATTCCTCACACTCCGAACACTGGTGTTCGATTCCCAGACACCACAAACAGATCCTGTGAGGATCCGTCAACGACATTTTCTTCCCACAGTCTCTGCATTTTTTGAAACTGGACCGAGGAGTCGGGTCAGAGGAGGAAGCCATCGAGTACGAGTCGGTTTTCTCGAGGAAATATGAACATATTTCAACTGACGAACTGAGCAACGGTATGCCGAGGCACACGAAGCGCGGAAAAACGGAACTGAGCAACGGACGCTGCGCGTGGCCATTTATAGGCATGATGACGTCAGCGTCGATACGGTGGCTGTCGAGGAACACCTACTCGACGGACGTCGACGCATAGCGCCCTCTACTAGGAAAACATTTTTCCGAGGCCAGCAAGCTGGAGATGCAAGTATCATAGATAAGGAATACGTCGGAGGACACAATCCCTTCGAAAGGGTTATTCTGTATGGCAAGTTTAAAGCTGTATGCCCAACTACTTAGTTGCTCACATGAACCTTCTAGAAAAGACACGCACGACCTACTTAATGTGTACACGCCTTTAAACAAGTGTACAGGCGCGTGATAAATGACTTATCAAATCCATCATTTACATCTTCCTCAGACACCTGCTCCATACAGAATAAAAAGGCTGGCATCAAAGTGGAAGGATGGGGCTGGCGTTGAAGTGGCTCTTCATGCTAGGCTGCAAATCCTTTTGCAAGTGTTAATTTATGGGCCTTTTTGAAGCCATTACTTTTGGATGAACCATATGCGTTTAGATTTCTGCCTTTTGTTGAGAAGTGTTTTTTTTAACTCAACTGTGCATGAATGGTTTCCTCATCACCACTTGATTTTTTTAAAAACATTTTGTTTTATAGTTTGAACACAAACTTGTAACATTACATCTATATTGCTTACCGAGTTGGTTTTACGTTTTAAGATTGCATAGCAGCATGACAAACAGGTCATGTTCATTTGTGGAGATCTTGATGCCTGTTCAAGTATCTGGTTTCATTATTTGTTCCCAAAATTGCTTTGTTATGAAAATAAGTGGAAAGGAGTTCCCACTTATGATCTGTTCCCATCTCTCTGCCGGATCATGATGAATCAGTTCTAGGAGAAGCATCTGGGAGAAGATTTTCCGACTTCCAGACAGTGCCGGGCAGACCATGAAGAGGTGGAAAAGCCTTTCAATGGAGGTGGTCTGTTTACAGAATCTACAGTGTGTTTCTTGCAGTGGAATTTGCCTGGTGTGAGCCAAGTATTCTCTGGATGGTAGGATGTTCAGGCGAAAACGGAGGAGTGTGTCTTATTCGCTTAAATGGTAATTTTGTTAGATATTTAGGGGATTGAGGGCTCTTGTCTCATAGCATGTATAAAGCTAAAGTTTGCATCTGCTTTTCTCTTCGCTTGTCTAAATCCAGTCTAATTCCCGCAGTAGCCTCTTAGCTTTCATTGGTCCATTTATCAGCATTTCAGTGCTTATGTCATGAGTTTTTAGGATTTGCTAGCAGAATGCTTTCCATCTGTTTACAGCTGGCATCTGGAATTCAGTCAGAGATTCTGAGGATTCTGATCAATGGGATGTCAGTTTATAATGGCCTTTCTATATAGAGATGTTTCTCCATGCGTTTAGAGAGTCGAGTGACTGAATTCCGAGTTCATAGCAAATTCTGGTTATTGGGTAAAACTTTGCAGAGGGAATCTTTTGGAGGAAAGTACTGTCCCTCCCAATCGCCCATATTTGTCGCGGGATGTTAAGAAGGCTCACTTCCATATGTAAGCATGGGCGTCACATGTTTGTAGAAAGTGAGCATTGGATTTAGGGAGAAGCGCCCATATTTTTTGTGAATTATTAGACCTTGTCGTACAAGTGAGACTTGTTTTTTAAGTGGTCCATCCAGTGTGCTTCAGTTTGTGACTGGTGCAGGTAAATCCCAAGATATTTCGTGGTTTTGACTGTCTCAAGGCGTACGTCTAGAGTCAGGTGTTATGTGAAAGCCTTGGTGTTTCTTAGATCTAAGTGGCATTACCTGCGTTTTTGTGATGTTAATTAGCATGTCGTTGTCTTCAGTATATTTTTCAAGCTTTGAGTCTTCTTTGAAGGCCTACAGGTGTCTTGTCAAGCAGTACCAAGTCATGGACAACGTATATATGGCATTTTGGTTTCGTTGATTTTTGGAGGGTATGCTAAAACATTGACTTGGCTGGCCATAATGTCAAAGAGATAGAAGTTGAATAATTTAGCAGCCAATGGACATCCCTGTTTGAGTCCCCTGGCTGTTGGAATAGAGGCCGACAGAATCCTGGATGTTAAGCGTATTTTTATTGAAGTATTACTGTATATGGCCTGGATAGGTTCAAGAATTTCGGGTGGGCATTTTCAGGAATGTAGTTTGTTCCAGAGCTTGTTGTCGTTGACGCTATCAAAGGCCATTTGGAGATCAATGAAGGCTGCGTGAACTTGTGTTTCGGTTCCGTTTGCTTCTTGTTTGAGAATGTGCAAAATTGTCAAGTTTGTTTGTTCCGGCGTTCTTGACAAAGCCTGTCTGTCGAGGATCGTATGTTGCTTTCGGTCGCCCAATCATTCAGCATTTTTAGTAGCATGGCCAATGGTCTGTAATTGGTGGGTAATTTCTTTTTCTCCTTGTTTGTATACTGGAATTAGAGTCGCAGTTTACCAAGTTCGAGGGATAGATCTCTTTGGAGATCAGGTTAAATAGGTTGAGGCACAGATCAGTCCAGTCCTCTGGTTTCTGTTTGATGTCGTAATTGCTTAGCCCGTCTGGTCCGGGCGCTCGAGGTGTTTAGATGTTTGATATGATACAGAATATCTTTGCAGTCCCATGATTATTTCATCCAATCATGTGATTATGTCAGGCGTCTTGGTTTTGTCACTGTACAATTGAGTGAAGTGCTGTATACATGCTTTTTTAGGGGCTTCTTTGTAAAAATAAATCGATAGAGTAGCTTACAATCAAATCCAGGATTACCTTGAAGTCAACCACCTATTAGGGTCACGTCTACCTGGAACGGAAACAGCCTTAATAGACCTTCAGACCCAAATCAACGAGTTGAAGGATAATGGGAAGACAGCTATGCTACTCCTCCTTGACCAATTGGCAGCCTTCGATCTGGTGGATCACGCAGTCTTATGCAATCACCTCAGGTCGGCTGCCCATTTCTCAAGTGATGCCATACTCTGGGTCCTGTCCTTCCTAGCAAACCGCACAATGAAAGTCTTCTCCCCCTCAGAATCCGCTGACCCTATACAAACGTCATGCGGAGTACCACAGGGATCCTGCGTCTCACCTACTATGTACAACATCTTTACTAAGACCCTATTCGACAAGTTGGACAGACTGGTGTCACCTACACAAATTATGCAGATGACACCCAGAGCCTCATTCCCCTTTCGGGCAACCAATTCGAGGACACGGCCTTGGTAAACAAGATATACCTCCTCATTCAGGCACGGATGGCATCCCATGATGACGACAAAACTGAGATACTGATCCTAGGCTCAGAGACAAACCTAAAAAAAAAAGTTTGCCCTAGTTATGCCTCATTCAATATTGACTGCAATTCTATCAAGTGATGCCCATAGTGAAAACGTTAGGCTTCTACCTCGATTCCACACTAACCTTCAACAAGTCAACTCACTAGCATTCTCAACTGCCTACACCTGCAAGCTTATCCAGGCCTGCAGACCCTTTCTATCCGAAACCAACTGCATCACCGTGGCTAACGCACTTCTAATGTCTCGACTGGATTATAATGCCTTGTACCCAGGTGCGAACAAATACATCACTGATAAAATCCAAAGGCTGCAAAACAATGCCCCAAGAGCCCCCCCTAAACATCCCCAATAGAGAGCACATTACCAAATTCAGAAGAAATGTCCATTGGTTAAGGACAAAATCCTTCTCAAAACAGCTTCACTCACATCTAAGTGCCTGAACAATGTAGCACCACCATATCTTTCAGAAAGAATAATCAGGAGAACCTCAACACGACCAGCTAGATCTGCCAATGCCCATCTCCTAGAGTCAAGCTAGCCACAGCTGGTGGCTCTAGCTTCCCCGTCAAAGCAGTCATATCATGGAATGCACTACCTATAGACATTAAAAATGAACAACCCTATCCTAAATTCAGACGAAACATACTGAACTGGTTACGTACAAACGACTGCTAACAATCACCTCACCTCCCTAGTACTGCTCTAGATATCTGCCTCCCTATCTGTCCACCTGACTGTATTATGAATGTGTAACCTACTGCACCACACCCTCAATGTAACCTGCAAGTGGTAGCAAGTTATTTCTGTATGCCTGTACCCACTGCATTTGTTGTAACTAAGCTCTAAGTATACTTGTCCTGTTTGCGCCCAGCTACCTAAGGGTTTGGTGCGCATTACCAAATAAACAAACGTCTGATAGGCGAGTTTGTATTGTATTGTTGAGTAGTTTCCAGAGCTCTCTGGTGTTTTTATTTCCAAGAGTTTTCAGTATTTTCTCAGCATCATTCTGCAATAGAATGGCTTTTATGGACTTCATCCAGGTGCGATATCCCTGTTTGAGGGAGTGGATGGTTTGGTATGCGGTTATCAGTTCAGCTTTTGCGAATGGCAAGTATTTGTTTGCGTTGGGATTTTTCTTCGTAGGGATCAATTTGCTGTATGTGTGTATGTGCTCTCGATCGAACTTCTTAGAAGCTCTCTAGTTGATTTGATAGGGTATCAGGAGACATTCATAATTAATTTTACATTTTGCAGGCTTGGATAAGTATTGAAGTTTTTCTTTCATCTTATACCTGTGTGTTTAGTATGCAGAGTATTTCCATGTTACCCCTCTTCACTTTGTGTAAGATTTGGTAGGTGAGGGACCAAGCAAGGGTTACTTTGGAGTGGTCGCTATGGATCGTCGGGATGACAAGTAGGCTCTTGGCTGCTTCAATGATCTGGTTAGACGCGTATATGTAGTCTAGGTGGGCGGCAGACACTCCTTTGGACCATGTGGGGTGCGGCGGTTGGTCTCCATGGATTCTTCCATTCAGTAGGGTCAAGTTTCAAAGGTCCATTTTTAAGAGTTATTTTTTTCTCCTGCTGCATTGAATAGGTGTATGTTCATGTCTCTGCAAAGTATCATGTTTAGTTTGGGATATCTTGAGATCATCTATGTTAGTTGTGAGATCATCCAGGAATAGGAAGTCTGATAATGATTTGGAGTTCCAACATATGTCCACCAGCACAATTAGTTCAGGGTTTGTTTCAGGAGGTTTTTGGGGCTTGGTGGCGTTGCCAAAATCCAATACTGTAATTTGTATCCAGTTGTTGGGGTTATGGGTTTCTACTAGGCAGAGATTAGCTTCTATTTTCCACAATGGTATGAGGCCAGCATATGGTCTCCCTTTTTCTCCCAAGAGAGCTGGATTTAAGCAATTTAGGTAACAGCCACATGAGGGTTTGTGGAGTAACCAGGTTTCTTGTAGACAAATGACTTCATAATTGTTTAGATTGTCATTTCCTGGTTTGTACAGGTGAGAAAATCCTCTAGTGTTCCAGGAGCATAAGTTGATATTGTGTTGAGTTTTCTTGCGTGCTGGTTATAGTTAGTCTTTCTGAGTGGCGATCTTTTTTCATCATCAAGACTTCATTGGGTGTGCAGGAGCGAAATATGGGGATGTCGTATTGTGTTCCTTTTGTAGCTTTCAGCATGTTGTGTGCGTTTGTTGGTGCTTTGGGTGTACTTTTTCTGGATTGTTGGCATGGTCTTGGTCAAGTGGCCACTTTTCAGTGGTTTGGCAGGGTTTGGCAATGTGTCTTAGCTATTGAGCAAGCAAATTCTAGTTGTCTAAAATGCTTGTTGCAGTCGAGTAGCCTGTCAAGGGTGGACTGTTTATGTAGGCATCTCTCAGTTGAATTCATTTTTTTTGTTAGGGAATTTGACCAGTTTTACATCTTCTGATCTAACGGTTTCTAGGGTAGGAATCACATGGAGCAGGAGGGAGTAGGTTTGCCCTGTTCATAATGAGACCGTCTGATTCTTTTATTCTTTGTAGCGTAGTTGTCGGATCTTGATAGCAGCGAGGATCTAGAAAGATGGGGAGTTTCAGTTGCTTGAGTGGCCGATGCATTGAAGCTTCAGATTCTTTTGAATAGCTGATATTCGTTATGTTGGAAATGCAATTGATTGATGAAGGCTCATCTTCATCCCAATTTTTTTCAGTTTCAGATCTTTCTTCGCAGGATAGAATATCGCTTGTGCTTGAGATAGTCTGCCCTTCTATGTATTCATCGATTATATAAAAGGGATGAGCTTTCTTTCGGTGGCAGGGTTTTTTTCTTGCACTTATGGTGTCTGATATGTCCTCATTACGAGTTGTAAGGGGTCCATGGTGAGCTTGTCTTCTGCCACTTGCTCTTCGGTTGTCTTGGGTTTCACTGTTTTGTTTGATTGGGTCAGTTTTTAGGTCGGGTTTTGGTGGCGTTTTCTCGTTCTCTTTCTGAGGCTGATGGTGGGTCTTTGGGGGGGTTGGGGGGGGGGGGGTTCAAGTTCCTCAGGAAGGCTTGGGATCCTGTTTCTGTTGGCATTCCTTTTTTGGTTGGTTCTTTGTTTTGGGTTATCCGTTTTCTTCCTGATGTGTCAAAGATGAAGGATTCGACTTCATGGGGGGAGGGGTAGGGGGAAATCAGTCGGAGGTCCCTGGGAAGGGATAATGTCACCAGGTCTTTGTCGTCGGACTTTCTGGGGTGGTTTAGCTTCAGGTGGATTCACCATTTCAGTCACTTCATTGCTTTTTTGTCCATTCGGCATCAGGGTTTTTGTTTCTAGTTGATGGGGCAGATTGTGGGTTTTTGTGATGTCATCTTGTCGAGTATACACTTGATCTCTCAGTTGTGTGCGTTACGCAAGTTAACTCCTAAGTGAGGATGAGTGTTTGAGGCTGAGAGGATGATGGTGGGTTAGTCATGTTTTCTTGTTAGAGAGCAGTTTAATTAGATTTGTAGTGAGTTGCTCTTTTTCTGTGCGATCCGTTCTTGCTAGGTCGAACAGTCTGACTTGCCATTGTGCTGATGTTTCTGCTTCTCGAGGCGCAATTGTAATTTAATGATGAATGACTATTTGCTTAGTATGAATTCGAGCAATTAGAGTTGCTTGGTCGCGCATGGTCTCTTAGAGATTCATAGAGTTTAATAAAAGGAATCAATGCTTGGCTAGAAGCTGTGATCAGAGAACTCTGGAGTTCTGCCAAGTTTGTAGGTATGGGTACATCAGCATGATCAGTAGTGGAATCACATTTGCATCTCTTGTCTTGTTGATTAAGTGGCATAGGATTCATTGAATTTTGGTTCAATGGGATGCCATTGTTTTTTTGGTGTTGGTATTTTCCACAATAGTTGGTTGTCTCAAGGGTATTTGTTTTGTGGGGTGTGATTTGCTGTGCCTCCTGGTTCAGTGTAGAGGTTATTTCTGGGTAGCATAATTCTAGCCTAGCAGGTGGTAGGTTTCCAAAAATGTAAAGTAGTCTAGCCAGTCTTGTCTATTCTTGGCCAAAGCTGGTGCTTGTATGATTTGATATGCTTGTATGATTCGAGGATTCAGAGTGTGATGGTGTAATTTTGTTGCCAGATTCTTTTTGCAAGTATCGCCTTAGTCTTTTGTCATTTTCTTTGTCTTTGAGTTTTTGATGGTGTGAGAGGTGTTTTGGTTGAAGTGTACAGGGCAATTTCTTTCATTCTCTCAGTTTTAATTTTTTTGTCGTGGGGTTTGGAGTGTGGTTCAGGACTGTAAAGGAGCCCAGTCATGGATTCTAGTGTATGAGTAGGAGGAGTTGTTTTGTCTTCTTTCTCCAGCATATCACTCGCACCTGGTGGTTTTTCAAGTTCAATTGGAGCTCTGTCAAGTTTCTGCGAGTCGGGGTGAAGGGTTTTCTTTGCGCATTGTAGGAATAGATGTCTTGGCAGTTTCATCTTGATTCTCCTTTGGCAGAGGGTCTATTACTGTGCTGTTTGAGTCAGAGCATGGGAGATTGGGTTGCTTGTAGGCAGAAGTGGCTGAATTGTGCTCAGTTGCTGAGAGTCTCAGCGAGTATGAGGTTTGCTGCAATTTGTTTAGGTTCATATGAGCAATTGAGGGCATTGTTTCCTGTATTGGCATTAGAGATTTTCTCTGTCAGGTTGTAATTTCGCTCGGTGCCTCGTGAGCGGACCAGTTGAGGCCACCATAGGTGGGCGTTGAGCAGAAAAAATCTTGATGAAGCGCAGCACTTTTCTACCCAGTGCAAGAGAGCTGGTGGTGAGTTTGTTTTGAACTGTAGTTATAGGGAGTTTAGGGATAATCAAATCAAAGGCACGAGAACTGCAGTCCCTGATATCCGAGTAGAGTCTGGGTAGATACAGGGCACAGCAGGTTACGGGTCAAAGGCAGATGCCCGCAGCCCCCAAACTCGCTTGCTGGTGCTTGTTAATAGTAGTCAAGAGATTAAGGAGTTTAAGACTATCAGAGCGGATTGTTAAAAATGTCGTTCCGATTGGTTGGCGAGAATGAATGTCTTGTGAATTGGCCCGCTTTACTGGATGACATTGTGGGCCTATGGCACCAATGAGTATTATGGTACTGTAGTGACTGATTGTGTTAGATATTCTTAGACATCCGGTTTACAAAACTGGGCAGAATGTAAAAGGCACCATTTATAACAGAGGTCAAACACGGCAAAGGATTGAAATTCTAAATCAAAAACAAACATTTGTTCCAATATAAACTGCTTCTGTCACTGAATTTTATTTCCGATTACCATGTCGAAGGCCTTGGCCCTACTGCTGATGTACTCAGCTATCAAGTCCATGACCGAATAGATCATAGGGAAGAAAAGAAAAATCTGAAGGACATCTACTGGAAAACGCATTGTGGCTAGTCTAAACATGTAATGCAGGTAATACGATTACAGGAATTTCCACAAACAATTTAACAGTTTCACAAGCTATAGAACAGATGTTTTTAAAAGATTTTCTAACATATGCTCAAAGTCCCACACACGTCAGTTAATGCTTCACCATAGATGCTAGAACCAACGCCTAATATCAAAGGATTGTGAGGGTTATACTTCTCCAAAAATACTGAACCGCTATTTAGAACAAACTACAAAAACATACTCAGACTGCAATAACAGATTTGCTTCACAAAAGTGCTTTCTCTAAATGGTGCTTTTTGAATCAGCACAGCTATTAAAGGTGTCACTCATTTCGATCACAAATATCCCACAAAGTAGGAAAGGCACAGGAGGAAAATAAGTGGGAAGCTATACAAAACCACTGAAAACAAACCCGATAAAAACAGTGGGTGGGTCATCAATTAAACTATAGCCTACAACAAAGAAAGCCTCAAGCACTTCTGGGTGTTGGCCACAATCATCCTTTCTGGCTGTTTGCATCTCAGAATACAGTTCAGGTTGAAAATGGACCATGAAGCTTCTTCGCTGGTCACATCAATCCCCATTTTCCGATGTCAATTGTCTTGATCTCTTTGAACGAGCTCCCTAAATGCAGTTATAACAGGGTGGGTAGCCAATGCTCTGTAGATACTCATGTTTATCAACTTGAGAAAAGAATTCCATACAAATACAACAAATGTGAAGCCCAAAAAGACCAGGACGTAAATCTACACTGTAGGTTGGTGGCAACACTAGGGAGTATCATGTGATTTGAACGAAAGGTCTTTTATAGAGGCAAGTTTTACCGAAACCAAAATACCGAAATAAACTCAGAAAATGTTTAAATATATATTGAGGGGGGTAAGGAGTAATAACAGGTGGGGAGGGGGGTTGGGATGGGTTAAAAAAAGTAGATACTGGGACAATCTATTTTTTCTGTATCACTAGGTAAAATACAATACAACTACAGACCTCGTACTATGTGTCACGCAGTATTTTAGCGCCATCTCGTACAGGTCTTTCCATTAATGTTATATATGCGGTATGTGCACGTTGTGCAAGGAGTCATTCTGCATCCTCTCAAAAGAACTCATACATTGTGTTAGTACCTGAAAATTATATTTTCCAGATCGAATGGGTACTCTATGATGCCAGTGGTTGGGACTCTGACTCTCAATACATCCTGTTGGGTAGGCAGGTATCCTGGCAACGAAATTCGGTCCACATCAGTAAGGTAACTACACAAAAAAACAAAATTAAAAACAGAAAAGTTACATACTTGCAATCATAGTGCACCATCATGTGCAACTTCCTTAGGGTCACAGATGTTTTTTCGCAACTCACAATACAAAGAAAAATTGCTCAAACACAGCCAAATGAACTACACCGACTAATTTAGCCATAGTATGGGATACATAACTCACCGTAATCGTATTTCTGATGCTTGTATCTGCTTAGATTCACATGCTGTGCATAGGCCGACATCTAGTGGAAGCTGCGGAGTATTAGTTTGTTTTTCGAAACTCGAAAATGGGCGTCGACACAGGGCGTGCCAATAATACTATCCCTAGTGTGACGTCAACTGTACCCAAGATCCCTCGCGCGTATTTTTTCTGACATGAGGTAGCATGAAGAGTAGCGCGAGTACAGATAATCCAAGCAGATAGATAGAAAGGTAAGACTACAAGCAACCATGCGCCTTCTCTCAGAGGGGAGGAAGGTTGGGTCGCATGTGAATCTAAGCAGGTACAAGCATCAGAAATATGATTACGGTGAGTAATGTATCCCTTCTGAGGCATGTGGAATCTGCTTAGATCACATGCTGTGCATAGATTAGCGAGCAGTACCTGAAGAAGGTGGGATGTGAGAAGGGTCATGAGCAAATAGATGTCTTAGAACCACTTGCCCCACTTGTGTATCTGCCTTGGAATGGGTGTCAATGCAGTAATGCTGAGTAAAAAAGTGTGAATAGAGCTCCAAGTAGCTGCTTTGCAAATGGTGTCAAGGGGTACATTTGCAATGAAAGCAGAGTGGCCCCAATGCCTCTAGTAGAGTGGGCTCTTGGCGTGAAAGGCAGAGTTCTTTCAGAGAGTGAGTAACACAGCTGGATACAGTTAATAATCCACTTCGAGATGGCACCTTTAGAGACGCGATCCCCCTCTCTGCCTGTAGCTACGGAGACAAACAGTTGATCTGTTTTTATTAGCGGTCTGGTTTTATTTACATAGTAGAGGACCGCCCTACACACATCTAGGGTGTGTAGTTTCACCTCAGCCGAGCTTTGAGGGTCCTGGAAGAAAGCCAGAAGCCCGATGGACTGGTTTACGTGGAATTTAGATATAAACTTAGGTGAGAACCTAGGGTGGGTGTGTGTGTGTAAAACCAGTTTGTCTTTATGGACAGTAAAGAAGGAATCCTGCACTGACAGAGCCTGAATTTCACGGACCCTTCTTATAGAAGTAATAGCTACTAAGAAGGCCGTTTTATAAGTCAGGTGTTTGAGACTGCTTTTATGCATGGGCTCGAAAGGGGGGCCCATGAGCTTGGATAGCACCACATTAAGGTCCCACCCTGGTGGTGGGTTTGAAATAGGAGGGTGAAGTCTCTTTACTCCTTCCATGAAGGCTTTAACTACTGGTACTTTCCACCACGACACCTTGCTATGGGAAGTGGTGTATGCCGACAGGGCTGCCAGGTGTACTTTCAGTGAGTTAAAAACCAATCCTGCATCTAGCAGGTGGAGCATGTATGTAAGAATAGTGGAAGGAGTGCAATCAACAGGGTTGATTTGTCTACTCTGGCACCAGATAACAAACCTTTTCCACTTGTCAAAGTAACAGTGCCTTGCGTTTGGTTTCCTAGATTCTTTTAGGATATCCATACACCTCTGTGGTAAATTGAGATGTCCAAACTCTATGACCTCAGGAGCCATGCTGCCAGGTTCATTGAGTTGGGTTGCTGGTGCACTGTTTGACCTTGGTGCTGGGACAGTAGGTTGTACCAGGCCGGAAGTTTGATGAGCTCGCACACCGCCATCCTGCATAGGTGTGGGAACCACGGTTGTCTTGCCCACATGGGAGCAACTAGGACGAGCGTCGTCTGTTCATCTTGTTCACCACCTTCCTGATGAGGAGTTGGTGGAAAAGCGTACACAAACATCCCTGGCCAGTTATCCACAGGACGTTCCCCTGGGAGTCTGGTTGGGGGAACCTGGATGCAAATCCTGGGCATTGTCTGTTTTCGCCTGTGGCGAATAAGTATAGTGGGGAAACCCCACTGAGAGAAGATATCTTCTACGACCTCTCTGTGTAGAACCCATTCGTGTTCCTCTGGGAGGGAGTCTCTGCTCAGAGCATCTGCTAGGGAATTGAGCTCCCCTGGAACATGTTGTGATGACAGGAAGATGTTCCGTCTGAGTGCTCATATCCAGATTTTCTGGGCAAGCTTGGACAGATTTGGCGAACGAGTCCCTCCTTGCTTGTTCAGGTAGAACATGGCTGTTGTGCTGTCCGTCCGGATTTGCACCGACAGGTTTAGTAGGTGGGGCTCGAACGCTTGAAGCGCTCTGAATACTGCCAGAAGCTCTAGCAGGTTGATGTGGTTCTTGGCAACTGGGGGAGACCGGAGGCCCTGAGCTGTGTGGTGGAGATGGTGAGCTCCCCACCCCGTCAGACATGCATCGGTAGTGACTACTGCCTGTACTTCGGGATCGTAAAATGGTTTTCCCTGTGCAAGATGCTCTCTTGTCCACCAGTGAAGGACTTGTACTAGTGTTGGCGAAACGACCACTAGATCGTCCCACTGACCACTTGCCTGAGACCACTGTTTCGCCACCCATTCCTACATGGGACGTATGCGCAGGCACGCGTGGGGGACCAGGTAAATACATGACACCATCATGCCCAGTAAACGCATTGCTTTGCGAGCCGTTATTTGGTGACCGGACTGATAATGCGGAATTTGCAGTAGTATATTCCGAATTCTTTCCTCTGAAGGAAAGGTCAACCCCTCTTGAGTATCTAGGATAGCTCCTAGGAACTGTTTGGAGGTGCTTGGCACCAGGCTTGACTTTCTCGTTGATTGAAAAGCCTAACTCGTGGAGGAGGTCGATCGTCCTTTGAATGTTTGTCCTGCAAATTACTGGGTTTCCCCTGTTATGAGCCAGTCGTCCAGATAAGGGAACCCCGGGATTGCCTCCCTGCGTAGGTGTGCAGCTGCCACCGCCAGTACCTTGGTGAATACCCTTGGTGCCGAAGCTATCCCGAAGGGCAGTACCTTGAATTGGTAGTGCCGACTGTCCACCTTGAAGCGCAAGTACCTTCTGTGCGCCGGGAACATGGAAATATGAAAATAAGCATCTTCCATATCCAAGGTTGCCATGTAAGGGAATAGTTTCTTACCTGTAACTCCATTTCTCCAGCATTGGTATCTTTCATGGATTCACATGCTTAGAATATTCCCCGTCGTCAGACTAGGACCCCTCGGTACACATATATTGCCTTTTCCTATAGGAAAACTTCTGACACTTTTGTGTCCTATCTACGTCCTTTTAGGACCCGCCTACGCATGCTCCGCAGGCCGTCCCAGTATAAGAGGCCCGCCCCCGCGGTTCCCCTTCAGATTTCGGCCCCTCCAAAGTAGGAAGGGTTAAACTTATCCATCACATACATTGCAGTCCCGGGGAGGCTTGGCGGGCGCATGTGAATCCATGAAAGATACCAATGCTGGAGAAATGGAGTTACAGGTAAGAAACTATTCCCTTCTCCAGCATTGGATCTTTCATGGATTCACATGCTTAGAATATATTGTATAGCAGTAACACTTGAGACAGTGGTGAGAATGCAATGTAATGTACCCTCGCCCTACTACTCAACACATATGCGCACCAGTAATAAGTTTACTCATAACCTTTCCCACCGAAAGTATGCCGTCATCAAAGGTAGAAAACACACTCTCCACAACGTGGAACTTACCTTACTGAAACAGATGGCGCAGGACAGCTCTTCCCATCTGCGCCTCATCCGCATGCTGCCTGGCAAGGCAGTAGTGGCGGGTAAACGTGTGGGGCACTGACCATGCCGCAGCTTGGCATATGTCCGTCAGCGGAATTCCGGCCCATAACGCTGTTGAGGATGACATCGACCTTGTAGAATGGGCTCTAGGATGTCTTTGCAGTGGCCTTCCGGCCTTAGAGTGACAAAAAGCAATCGTCGACGAGACCCATCTGGCCAATCCCCGTTTCGAGATTGCTTTACCTCTCGTCGACGGACCATATGCGACGAACAGTTGCCGAGTAGCCCTGATGTCTTGTGAGCGATGTAGGTAGAATTTCAGAGCCCTCTTAACGTCCAGGGTATGAAGAGTTTTTTCTGCTGCCGACGATGGAGTGGCGAAGAAAGTAGGCAGAACCACGGATGAGTGTTTGTGATATACCGTCGGAACCTTAGGGACGAACGTAGGGTTAGTCGCCAGGACTACCTTGTCCTTAAAGAATCTTAGGTAGGGCGGGTCCACGACCAGCGCTTGTAGTTCCGAGATACGTCTGGCTGATGTGATAGCTATCAGGAAAGCCAACTTCCACGAAATGAATTTCATGTCGGACGTGGCCATAGGCTCGAAAGGCGGTTTCAACAAACCTGCCAACACTGTGTTGAGGCTCCACGCCGGGGGAAAACGTTTCACCAGGGGAAAAGCTCGAAATAAACCCCGCATGAAATGTTTCACCAGTCTGTCACTGAATAGAGGAGACGACTGCCTCTTCCTTGTGAACCTCGAGATGGCTGCCAGGTGTACCTTTATCGATGAGGGGGGACAATCCCTTTTTTGCTAAGAGGAGCAGGTAAGGTAGAACTTGTTCCGGCGTCACCAACAATGGTTGTAGGTCCCACTGTTTTCTACACCATTCACAGAATCTCCGCCACTTATAGGAGTAGGATTTGTTAGTGGAAGGGGCTCTAGCCGGCTGCAGAATTTCTTGGCACTCCTCTGAAATGTCTAAAGCCCCGAATTCCGAGAAGTCAGGAGCCAGGATGTAAGGTTGAGACTGTCCGGGTCGTGATGCCACACTGTGCCTCTGTCCCGGTATAGAAGGTACGGGACTTTCGGAAACGCTATGGGATGTTCCAGCGATAGATGGAGGGGGTCTGAGAACCACGGTTGCCTCGCCCAGTATGGTGTCACTAGAATCACCCAGCAATTGTATCTGCGTATCCACTGTATTGTTTTCCGTATGAGGGGAAACGGGGGAAAAGCATAGAGGAACATGTCCGTCCATGGGAAGGAGAACGCCTCCCCCACCGAATCCTCTTGGGGCCACCTGCTTGCAAATTTCTCGCATTTCTTGTTTTCTTTGGTCGCGAAGGCGTCCAGAGGGGGTGGCCCCATTTCTCGAACACTTTCTTCAAGTGACCCGTGTCCATTTCCCACTCGTGTATCTGGGCCATGTTTCTGCTGAGGGAGTCGGCTTGGCAGTTCCTCACACCTGGAAGGTGATGAGCCACGAGGGAGATTTCGTGCTTCGATGCCCAATGCCATGTTTTCTGGGCTTCTATGGAGAGAGTCCTTTATCGTGTCCCTCCTTGTTTCCTCAGATAAAACATGGCTGTTGTATTGTCGGTCAGTATTCGCACTCGCGACCTCTTGATGTGTGGTAGGAACGCCTTCAAGGCCCATCGTACCGCTCTGAGTTCCAGTACGTTTATGTGTAGGAGTGACTCCGTTGGAGACCAGCGACCTTGCGTTTGGAGAGCACCCATGTGCGCTCCCCATCCGGTTAGGGACGCATCCGTAACTATGGTGCTCTGGAACTCCGGCTCCTGTAGGGGCACACCTTTGTTCAGATTGTGGGAACTCTGCCACCACTGAAGGGTCCGAAGTAGCTTGTCGTCGATGGTTATCCTGTCCGACCACGATCCCTGAGCCTGTGTCCATCGGTCTGCGAGGAATACTTGGACTGGCCTCATGAAAAGTCGACAGTTTCTCACCAGATGGATGCAGGATGCCATGGCCCCTAGGACCGAAACATACTTTCTCACTGAGATCCTGGTGTTTCGCCGTAGCCGGGCCGCCTGTTGAATGAGTCTCGAGGTCCTGTCGAGAGAAGGTTTCACCAGCCCTAGCTGAGTCTCGAACTGTGCCCCCAAGAATACCGGCGTTCTCGATGGCCACAGAGAGGATTTCTCGAAGTTTATGGCGAATCCTAGCCGTTGTAGAAGCTGCATGGTGGCTTGTAGACTTGTGTTGGTCGACGCTGGGGAGGATCCCCTTACCAGCCAGTCGTCGAGGTATGGGTATACATGGTGGCTTTGCTTCCTTAGCCAGGCAGCCACTGGAGCCAGGCATTTTGTGAACGTTCTGGGGGAGGTTTTGAGCCCGAAAGGAAGAACCGTGAATTGGTAGTGGGTTCGCCCTATTACAAAACGTAGGAATTTCCTGTGTTTCTGACACATTGGAATATGGAAATACACGTCCTGTAAATCCAGGGACGCCAGGAAATCTCCCTTTTGAACTGCACGGATCACTTCCTGCAGAGTGAGCATCTTGAATTTCAGGCTCTTTAAGGACTTGTTGAGATCGCGTAAGTCTAGAATGGGACGCCATTTGCCGTTTGGCTTTTTTATGACGAAGTATCTTGAGTAGACTCCTTGGCCTCTCTGTGATGTTGGAACTAATTCTATCACTCCCTTCGCTAACATGAGTGTAACCTCTTGTTGCAGTGCCTTCATATGGGACTGAGCGGTGAACGCAGGTGGAATTTGCGGAGGGCTGTGTTTGAATTGAAGAGAGTGTCCGTGTCTTATAGTGTCTAACACCCATTGGTCCGTCGTTATCCTTTCCCATTCGTCGACATACGCTGAAACTCTTCCCCCAGAACGGGTTGTGGAACGTCACTGCTGATCTTTAGTTTGCTTGTCTCTCGCCGACGATGGGTATGATGGTCGTTTTCTGGAAGACTGGAAGTTTCGTCAACGGTTAGCCGATTGTGAGGCACGTCGGTACCCCTGGAAGGGGTAAGCCGATCTGGCAAAGGATCTGTCTCCAGAAGAGAATCTTGAATTTCCTGAAGCCCCTCTAAAGGGGCGAAAGGACTTGTAGCTCCTGCCACTCTGGAGGGCACCCAAAGAACGTGCTGTGTCCGAATCCTCTTTCATCCCTTTTAGGGCCTCGTCCACCTTCTCACCGAAGAGAAGGTCTCCCTCAAAGGGCATATCTAAGACCTTGTATTGTACCTCTGGCCTGAAGTAGGTACACTTCAGCCATGACTGTCGACGTAATACGACCCCATTATTGACTTGCTTGAAGCCAGGCTCAGCAAGATCCACCACAATGTTTATTGCGTGATTTGAGGCTTCCTCACCCTCTCGGACCAGTAGCATCGCCGCCTTCCTCTGTTCTTCTGGAAGATGATCAAGAAGCGGAGCCAGCCTGTGCCACATCTCCCTATCGTATCTGGTCACAATTGCCAGAGAGTTTGCGGCCTTTACTGTGGTCGCTCCCACGGAGAGCACTTTCTTGCCAAAGGCATCTTGCCGTCTCGCTTCATTCTCGGGTGGAGTCGTGCACTTGTGCTGTGCCTTTGCCTTCCTCGCTGCCGCCGCTGACACCACCGAGTCTGGTGTTGGTTGAGAGGATAAACACTTGGGTGTAGACTCTGGAGCCTTAAACTTTTTTTCTAGGCGTCCTTTCACTGCTGGTTCTGAGAATGGGTGTCTCATTGTCTGCAACCCCTCTTTCCATACATGGTCAAGTATCGGTATCGAGAACACCGACCTCCTTCTCTTGCCCATGTGGCCGAACAAAAAAACAGTCCTTTTTCTGTTCTTCCTGGGACAGACCAAATTCTTTGCATGCCTTCATCATCGAATGGAATGACGCAATGTCGTCCGGAGGGGACGGGTGAGCTGGGCTTCTGGGGTTTTCTAACTCCGCCTCTGACTCCCAGGTAGGATCGCTGGAGGGGGATAAAGAGACCTCTGACATGGCTCCCCTGTCCAACTCCGAATCTGGCAGCTCACCTTCCTCCTGCGCCAGTGTTGAGATTGGCGTGCGTGGGTGCGGCGGTTGACGGGATGGGCCCGGCTCGTCGACGGGTGACTGTGGCAGGCTGACCTGGGGAAGTAGCTGGTCCAACGACCGTAGCAAGGACTGAAGCGAGGACAGAATATCCAACGACAAAACCGATTGAGGATTGAGGAGAGGGGCAGATACCGGTGTAACGGATGCCCTCGTCGACGACTTGGCAGCCGCTCGTAGCCCTAGGTCTGCTGGGCCAGCCACTCTCTCGCTGTCGTCCTCCGAGGACATCAACATAGCTTGCTCTTTGTAGCAAAGCCTCTGGGGGGTAGGGTCGAGGACTTCAGGCCTACAGGCCTCCTGTAGGACCCCCGTCGACGAGGCTCTCGTCGACGCCATTGTCGACGGGACGGAGGATGCCCCTTGCGCTAGTGGCGGGAAGGCGGCCGGTGACTGGATCGCCGTCGACGACGCAGGCTTCGCAGGTGGTTATTGCGGTCCCGCCTTCACCACACTGTGCCCGCTTTTACTCGATTCTCGACTCGTGGTCGATCTGTGATGATCGCCAGAGGAGGATTTCCTTTCCTTCTCATGCTTTTTTGATGAGGATTATTTCTTTGACGAGGAGTCTGTAGTGGAGTGAGTTCCAGACGACTCTTTTTCCGACAATCTAGATTTCTTCGCCGGTGGTTCCGACGAGGCCGGGCGGCGTGATGTTTTCGCCGACTGTGTGGAGCCTACCTCCGAGGGGGGGTATGCCCCCGCACCCTCATTCAGCCATGCCACCAGGCGTCGGTTCCGGTCTTTGAGGGTTTTTTGAGAAAGCCCCTTGCATATGTCGCAGGCATCCGCCGAATGGTGAGGGTGGAGGCAATATATACAATCCATATGTCGGTCCCCCTCGTAAACCTTTTTCAAGCCGCACGTCGCGCATGGACGGAACAGCGCTTTTCCTTATAGAGGACATATCGTACTCGAAATCCAATAAGGCAACCTAGTACAAAATAGTAAGACAACACGAGGAGATCCCACTACTTTGGAGACGGTTCAAATCTGAAGGGGAACCGCGGGGGCGGGCCTCTTATACTGGGACGGCCTGCGGAGCATGCGTAGGCGGGTCCCAAAAGGACGTAGATAGGACACAAAAGTGTCAGAAGTTTTCCTATAGGAAAAGGCTATATATGTGTACCGAGGGGTCCCAGTCTGACGACGGGGAATATTCTAAGCATGTGAATCCATGAAAGATCCAATGCTGGAGAATCCCTTTTTTTAGGAGGGGGGATTACCTCTTGTAGCGTCGTCATACGAAACTTTTGGGGCTTGACATACTTGTTGGCAGGCCGTAAGTCCAATACTGGGCGCATTGTCAAATCTTTCCTTGGCACAAGGAAGTAAGTTGAATAAATACCCTTGTTTACCTGGTGGCCCGGGACGAGTCCCATTGCGTCCTTTTCTAGCAGAATGGCGATCTCCTCGAGGAGAATCTTATGATGTTCTAAAGAGTGTACTCTTTGTCGCGGAGGATGGTTCCGGGGGCGCTGCAGTAGTTCTATACAGTACCCTGTGGATACTGTTGACAGCACCCATCTGTCTGATGTGAATCCTTCCCAAACCTGGGTGAAATTGGAAATGCATCCCCCTACTGGGGTTGCGTGAGAAGGGACCCTGAACTGAGCGTCACTGCTTTGGTGGAGGCGTGCCGCCTCCTTTGCTGGGGCTGCTTCTGCCTTTACCACGACCTCTCCTATTACCCCTGCCGTAACCCTGGGTAGACTGTTGGCTGTTCCACTGTGTACCCTGCCCCTGGGAATAGTTCGATCCTCTGGGAATTTTGGCCGCATGGGCGACGAAAATTACTATTCCCTCTCTGGTTAGGGGGTTTATTGGTTAACTGGCCAAGGGACTCGAGTGTCTCATATTCGTCCTTGGCATTCTTCAGTGTGTCCTCGACCGCCTTACCAAACAGATCGGCTTCCACCGGTTTGTCCAACAATGATGCCTGGGTTTCTGCCTTAAAACCAGACTGCCATAACCACGCATGTCTCTTGATAACAGTGCCTTCTGCTATCAATCTGCCTGCGTTGTCCGCAGCGTCAAAAGTTGCTTTCAAAATGCAACCAGACACGGCTCTACCCTCTGCGGAAATCCGAGCTAACTGGCCCTTAAAAGGTTCCGGAGCAGAGGCTACGAGTGCCGCGACTTCTTCCCACTGATGGCAGTTGTAGCTGGCCAACAGGGTGGTGGAGTTTGCAATCCTTGCTCGATAGGCGGGCGTTGAGGCTACTTTCCTGCGAAACCATATAGTTTTTTGCTCTCCTTGTCGGGAGGAGCTTCGGACGATGACAAGGGTGTTCCAGCCCTCTTACGAGTGTTAGTGACAACTAGGGAGTCTGGCTTCAGATGTCCTCTTATATAGAGAGGGTCCGACTGGGCTGCCCTGATAAGTTTTTCAACCCTGGGATTGACTGCTCTGGTGAGGTTCGGGTTTACCAGGGACGGGTCTATTCTTCGCTGAATGGACTTAAGGATAGGGATGGTCTGGGCAACAGGCCTCCTTTCTCCCACTAACTCCTCAGCAAAGTCCCTCTCCTCCTGGACACCGTGGGTGTCAATATGGAAATGTTCTGCTGCACGTGTGAGAACCTCGTTTAGGAGGGGCTGGTTATCGACAGGGGAGTCGGTAACCGGGGCTTCGTTTTCTACCGGGGAATCTACTCTGTAGGTTTCAGGGTCCTCCTCTTCCTCTTCTTGGTCCTCATCATCATCCCCATAGTAGCCCGTCCCGGTTTGCTCTTCTATCATGCCAAATTCTTGGTCCTCACCAAAGGAAGCCTCTCCTTGATACAGCGAGTATGGTCATGAGTATGGTTGTACCTCGAAGGGGTCTGTAGACCTCATCGGTGTCTCAAACCGGGGCTTCTTACACGGGGGGATAGGATTGTTAGAGCCTGAGGGTGTCGCCCTTGTGGATCACACTAAAAGAAATGGTCTGGATTTTTATCGTAAAAGTCAGCCAAAGAAGACATCCTTGACATGACCCTATCTATGCCTTCCCTCGACCATTTTTTGGAACTGGGAATGACTCTCTCAGCAAGTCTCAGGGATTTATCTTGAGTAGATTTGCTGGTTTTAGACATATCAGCAGACCTGGTCTTGTCTGTGTTTAGGGGGAGTGATGTGTTTCACAGGTGTGGAAGAGTGCAAAAGGCTGCTTCTTCTGCTGTTTTCCCCCCTCCCCGTGAGTGGAAAAATGTTTTCCCTGTCCTTTTGTGGCTCCGGAGGTTTTCGACGCCTGGCGTCGAGGATCGGGGGTAGAGTCCCTGTCCTTCGAGCGTGGGGCCTCGCTGATCTTTTCTGCCTCCTGGAGCGCGGCCTGGGGGTGGAAGTCGTCTTCGTCCTCCGACGATCGAACTTCTGTTAGCCTAGGGAGCGAGGCACTCTTGGCAAGAGTGGATGATTGCCTGGAGTCATGCGGCGATCTAGATCGAGAACGCCCAGAGGACACCGAATCGGACCGTTCTCTTTGTGCCTCTTTCCGAGAACTCGACGTCGTCGAGTCTCGGTTGGACTTTGTGTGTTTAGTGTGTGTGGTGTGTGAAGCGCTTGTGTCGCCGGGGGTCTTCCCCATAGCTGCCCTGCCGGACGGCCTTCCGAGGTCGGGGACCTGCGCTCGGCTGTCTTTCGACGCCGTAATGCCCTCGCCGTCCGGAAGTACGGCGTCGCTGCCGTCGCTGAAGGTGCCCTCCACTGCCATGGCCGCCTGCCTGTAGTGGAGCGCCCAACGCTTTGTCGAACGGTCCTTAAGTGTCTTAGGTTTAAACCTACTACACGCTCTGCAGTTCGCTTCAGGGTGGTCCCTCGGCAAGCAGAGATTGCACGTGGCGTGCCTGTCGACCCAAGGGTATTTGCGATTGCACTTGGGGCAGAATTGAAAAGGGGTACCCTCCATACGCACCTTGAGGCAGCGAGTAGGAAATGTATAAGATGTACCTATATACCAAGAGTGTAGAGTATGTCCAACCCCCCCACTCTCCCTACTTGCAGGGCCGAGGCCAGAGGCCTTCTAAGGCCCGGGCCGAGGCCAGAGGCCTTCCGAGGCCCAAATCCGTCGTGCAGCAGCCGACGGTCGATTTCTTCTCCAGCCGGCGTCGAGTGTCGAAGTTAGACGTTGGGATGGGGAAGGATGTAAATAAATTAATATTTTAGCAAAAGTATGGCTAAGGCCAGGGGACTCCGCAAAATGCTTCCGACCAGTATGGCGATCTGAGGATCCTAGACGCGTGAGGGATCTTGGGTACAGTGGACGTCACACTAGGGATAGTATTACTGGCACGCCCTGTGTCGACGCCCATTTTCGAGTTTCGAAAATCAAACTAATACTCCGCAGCTCCCACTAGATGTCGGCCTATGCACAGCATGTGATCTAAGCAGATTCCACAAGCCTCAGAGATATATATATATATATATATATATATATATATATATATATATATATACACACACACACACACACATATATATATATACACACAAAAGTAGCGAAAACCCATAATAAACCGTTTCTTGATACTTTTATTTACTGGAAGCAAAAAAGTAATGAATGAGAGACATGCACTCAACATCTTGCAGACACTCGGCAATAGCTATCCTTAAAACAAAAGTTTGAGTCTACATATTGCACTGCGGTCTCGTTAGCACTGCAAAATAAGAAACCCAAATGCAGAGACTTCTAGCTTTCCAATTCTCACCCCTCAAACTGACATCGAGGGGCAGACCGAGTAAATAAAATCAGACAACCATCAAGCATTGAAAAAGCTACAGTTTTAGCATTTGTCGATTATTGTATTTTGTATTGAGGCCTCACAAGCAAGGGTGTGAGGTGGCCATGCAACTGAGCTACAGCATACAGATAAGTATTGTGTAGGGGCATTGGGTTGGAGATGTTGAGTTGTGTAGCTCTGGCGTGAGCCCCATGATTTTTGGTAACTAAAATGATTCCACTAACTTTTCCCACAGAGGGTCCTTATTGAGAGACCTAGCATCCATACCTTACCATCGGAGCAGATTTACCTCCAACGAGAAGCATCCCTGCTAACTCCACAGCGTTCCTTCTTGCAGTGGAACCTTTCCCCACATTGCAGTCATTGTTACTTAACCACAGACTGAGCCTTAGACTTTAAAAAGAAATTGAGGTTGTAGTTTCTGCAAAAGGGAGCACTTTATTCTCTTCACACCGTTTCATTGATTTCCATCAGAGAAATATATTCATCAAATGTCAGACGTCGGAATTATCCTAAAGCTAACCTGGCAGGCGCAAAGAAAAGACATGACCACAAAAAAAAAAAAAAAAAAAAAAAAAAAAACCTGTAATTCTGTGTCTCTTCTTATGGCCAGCAGAGATTTGTGTGGCTATGGTTTTAAAAATTGTAGTTGATTAACTGTATACATTTCACACACAGACGACGGCAGCAGAGAAATCCCAAAATCTGGATGGGGCAGTCGAACAGAACGCCTTTAGCACCCACAGATGCCAATAAGAACTCCACTCATTACTACACCGTTGGAAAGTACCCAATGAGAAAGGAACGTGTTGCTGGATATACACTGGCTGTCAAATGAATAGGAGATGCAAGCTCTCTGCAAAGCCAGGAAACCCAAAACAGGCGTTTGCTGGTTATGCAGGAATTGCTTGCTACAATTCCAACATGAAAATACTACACATGAACCAGAGGAGAAGGGTCAGGAAGAAGACTGAGTATGTCTTGAACAGATGCCTATCCTACACCATTACCCTTTGCCAAAGAGAAAAGCTAGAGCTCTATACCAAGAAAGCTCAGCTGACAAAAATGAAAAGGCAAGGAGTTGGAGAAACATGATTTTGAAATTTAGTGAAAATAGGAAGCTGAGCTTTAAGGACCCATCACACCTGGTTCATCTGAAGAAACTAGCAGGAAGCGAAAGTGACTAGTCCCTGACCACAGACAGTTAATGGCGTACACAAACATCCTGGTCACCATCAACCTAAAACGTTTGTGTACGTGGTCGGCTTCGATTTTGTGTATGGACGTGCAGTTTTCGAATTCACTTCTATAATGCATACATCAAGAAGGGAGAGCAGGGCAGCTTGTTTTCGCAGTCTCCTACGTCAAGAGTGGTATTGGTGCAATTCTGGAACAGAGCAATTGGAAGCATTATAGCTGCCTGAATTAAACACTTGTGAACAAGTTTGGACGACATTGACAGAAGCTAGACACTCGGGAATTTTAAGAGAATGCGAGTTGAGACTTGGGTAAATACCACCAAAAGAAACATGAATGTGTAGGTTGAAGGAAAGCAAGTGTATTTTATAATGGCCATTGCAGACCCGGCTGAGTAAACAGGCGTGTAGCAGAAGAGAGAGCGCCTCTGAAGTACGAGGCGCACTGCAAATGGTGCATAAATTCAAACATCCAGTGTCCCACTGTCAGCCACCAGAATCAGTAGAGGGTAAAGTAACAGTGGGTGACGCCAGAAGCATACTAAGCATATGTTACAAGGATGTGGTCAGCCCAAAGGCAGCAAATGACAAAGCATTTGTTGGGACCCCAGTTTTAATGCCAAAACCTTGTGTGCAGGCTGCCCGTTTAACCTTACCAGCTAAAGGAGCCTTTGGAAGCGTATCACAGCTAGTCCTAATAGCCCTAGGGGTCCTGGAAAACGAGCTGGTTGTGGTATAAGAGATTACAAACACAAAGGTTTCTTCTGGAGTGTGAGGACCGAGAACATCTGTATTAAGAGGCAATGGTGTAAAGAGGCAATGGTTTATCAGTTCTATGCTAGACACTGCTCGCTCCGGAGTACTTTGTACCAGGATCCACCTGTACCAACTTGAGTGGAAAAATGCTTCAGGGGGGCCACTACACTGCCACTATAACTATCCACTAAGTAACCAGATTAAACTATCCTAGTTTGTGGGCAGGACAAAGTTACTTTGGAACCATTTGTTGTTTTGGGACTGGTGCTTGCCAAAACGAACTGATAGCTGCTGTGATTAACCGATCACAGGAAACGGAGGGGCGGCTGTCTGATCACAGTTTCTACAAGAGAAGGGCTATTCCAAGTAGGGGTGTAATAGATACTGTGAACAGCTTAAACTATAATAACCGTCATGTTGTTTATACCGGTATAGGGCCTCCAGCTATTAAGTCAGCTTTTCAATCTGACTCTTTCATTCAAGGCGATCAACAAGTGAGCACCATGAAATACCAAATCTGCAGCCGCCTTAGATTCTTGGATCAGCTAAAAATGTGCAGAGACAAGTTTCAAAAAGCTGACAATTTATGACCTTTAAGAAAATATTTGTTAAGATTAGTTAACTCCGCCTGAGAAACCGTCATTTGGCAAGAAGGTTATCATACCACCATAAAACCAATACCATGACACCCTAATTCCAAGCACTAAACATGAGGCAAGGAAAACATTCAACCCACCTACCCGATAAAGACTGCATCTAGCCTACTCCAGAGAGAGGAAGCAAAAGGCTTTGCATGACAGTGTCTGACCCTACAGTCCTACCTGAGCTACAGATACATGAGACATGCAGTCCTGACAGTGCCGACTTTTGTCAGGCAGAATGTCCCACTGTCAAGTGCCTAAAGCCTCCGGCACTACCCAAGTGTAGTGTGGAAACCCCTGGGAGTAGCAGATCCTCCCCCGTTGACCACAGAAGGTTGGTGATGCCAGTGTCAGGGATCTTTTTAAGAAGAAGTGTAAGAGGTAGCCATTGCACTCGGGTCAGTCAACTAGTCCAGGTGGAGGGATACTGCACATTTTGACCCATTGGTCAATTGTATGACAAGACCGGTGGAAAGATAAGAGGGCTTACTTTTTCAGAGAGCCTTCTTCCTCTGGTTCATTTTAGGCAATCTGGTGCCTAGAGGTGCTCATGTGAAACGTCGCAGCCAGAACCCTAACTTGGGATTTTTCAATTTGGTTCAGCAAAAAAAGTAATTTCAGATGGAACATATAACCAACTCATCCATCATACTGGCACCTATAAAGCCAAAGAAGTTGGCTTGCTCCTACACCAATATACACTATTCCTAAGGAGGCTGTCCATGTTAGACTAAATCCTTACCTTGGGTGTGATCAAGTGGCGGCTCTACCACTGCAAACAGAAAAGTAGGGTTACAGTGCATCTCCCAGGGCATATTCAGGTCAGTCACACAGATTGATAAGGGGTTGGGGGGAGGTTACGGCACAGTAAAGCACTCAGCACAGCTACCATCCTGACAAGATGCCTGTGTGGCTTGGACCCAATAGTATGCCTTCTTGTTCTCCCTGGCTCCAAATTCTACACCATGTTGCAAAGCAGAGACTGAAAACAGCATGCCTATCAAAAGCAAAGGTTACAGACTGCCAGGCAAGATTGAAGATTACATTAAAGCGGAGGCCACCAAGATATTGGACCTGGGAGTAGTTTAATCCTTTGAGCCCGTGGTCCAGGCTTGCAGTTCTTGCTCCTAAACCGTGAACAGATTGTAGGGGATCACAATACAATCATTAAGACACAGGACCCGGATATTTGAACTTATGGATCTAAGTGCTATGTTTTTAAGCACCTTTGATTGACCTCTAGTCAATGGCAAAGTGCTTTGAGTGTACTACATCTTGGACACAAAGTAGGTGAAAGAAAGGTAGAAATTCTCCAATCTTCCAGAAGTAGAGAGTAAAACGCCTTTGACTGCAGACCCAAATTGGCCATTTAACAGTACAGTTAGGAGCAGAGCCTTAGTCTTCCATGGAGGGGGTTGGGTTGAAAGTGGGGGGTGATGGGACCTCCAGTTACTCTGAAACAAGGACCATCATTGATAAAAAGGTATGTTACAGCTAGACCCAATTTGTATAGAGTACTGGTGCATTCAGAAACTGCACCATTCAACCATTTGCCAGCCACAAGGGGTGGTCGCAACAATACATTGTATCAGGAAAGCGCTGCATGTAGGGTCAAAATGAATGCCAGTCACCCATTCATGCATCGGAGCAGATCTGATCACGGCTAACCTGATCTTCCAGGAGGGCCATTACCATACAGGCCACACACTTTAATATGCTTATCGTTTAAGCACTGCCTCGTTGTCGAGTCCCACTTGACTGCTAAAGCTAGGTTGTCATCTTATTGGAGACCTGCGGGGGAAAAAGCCTTAGCTGCCTGAACCAAAAAATGCTGCAACAACGAACAGCCTTCCAACCGCTGCCACCAACTCGAACGCATAAGGAATCAAGCATGGCACTCTGCTCAATTAAAACAATTTCAGGGACTCTTGGGGAATCCCCATGAACAGATCTACAGAGTTAAATTGTCAGTGAGGCTCTGGACTAGGACTCACTGGGAATATCAGTGAATCCTGATGACAAAACCAAACTGGACAGGAGGCTCAATAAGGTGCAGTTGGGGACTTTCAACCTGACAAATGTGTCCATAGAAGCTCCCTTGACACCACTCTCCTCCCCTTAGCTTTCTAATGAGGCGTTTCAAGGGACAAAACATGCCACTCCATTGGTGAAAGCGAATTACAGCAAATGATCAGTTGTCCAGCCCAATGAATCTGAATCAATAGGGGCAAAGAGGGATGAAAAAATAGGGAACACCCAGTGGTCAGTCACCAACATAAGGGCAGTGTATAAAGATAGGCCACAGTTGCAAGAGTGTTATGTCACTGTAACATGACCAAGAGTATGTATTATGCCTCATGAAAGCGTTCAGGTCCAAATGTCCAAAAGACACCCTATTTTGTTTTGGACTAGTAACTCAATGAGTTAGAGTGAGTGCCAGAAGATGGGGGCAGAGAAAAAAAAAACACAGCAACGTTCCAGTTTCAAGTTAACTGATGTAGCATACATGGTCCCCCACACAGAGCACCTAGGTGTTGCTCTTGCTCTGAAAATTCTGAAAGTTTTGCAGCGAAGTTTGACTTCCACTTTATGAAAGTAACAAGATGTGGTATATATGTGGTTTACTTGAGCCCAGGAATGTGAACAGCCAGGAGCCGATTCAACAAGTAGGTCTGTATTCAGCCGTGAACCCTCATCCTTTGCCTTTGCCTCTGAAAACTTTACTGTGGCAAACGCCAATGAATGGGTGGCAGATAACCATTTAGAAAAGAACGCAGGATCTCATTATTGGCTGACTTTCCAATCAGAATACAAAATTTCCATACAATAGGGCAGTGATCCCCAACGTGTAGCTCAGGTGCAACATGTTGCTCACAGCACCATAAATTATTGCTCGTCAGTTGCTTTGGGCCATGGTGTGGAGTCCCAGAAGGAGTTGCTGGAGCAATGAGACCTCAGTATCAAATATAGCTAGGACAGAGTCGTGGACTCTGCAAAAATGTAGGCCAATACGCCTGTTGTGGTTCCAGCTGGCTTATTTTTATAAATGCCAGCGTTGTGTTTGTTGCCACCATGCAAACTATTTTTCGGTAGACGTCCTTACTTATTATAGCAGTATCATTGTTAAAACCATGACCTCTTCAGATACTTAGCCCAGCTGACAAATACAAGAGTTAAATAATTGAACCATGGTTGTGTCCTGGAGAAAATTGTCATTCTGTTCCTTTGTACAGCTAGTAGGAGCATAATGGACAAGAGGCATGCATATACAACTTTTATTAAATATTTTGCATGCACTGCTTTTTGTACAAGTGAGGTTTGCGTTTGCTGCCATTAAGCATTAGATGTATCAGGAAAAAATAAATTGTGTCACCTAAATGTATTACTAGTGTCCTGGTGAAAGAAAATTCATTGTTTGATACTCTGCCCATCTGGCATGTGGCTAATGGGCACATAAGATAAATGCATGCCACATTTTTCATAATTAATTATCCCTATATTCAAATCAAATTACTTTGAATTAATTTAAATGATGACAATTAAAATACTTAGTTAACATCATACCCCTCTATGAAGTGGTCAACAAATGCTCAAGGTTTAGACCTATGTTTACCACCAAGTTTTGTGTAAAATCCCTGACAAAAGAGGCTCACCAATGTAACGGGCTCCAGGAGCTTTATAATCCACTATTTACCATTACAAGCCAGCATAATTCTTAGGAGGTAACCTCCAAAGCACCAGTAAAGTGATCTTTAAAGCCTACCATGTAAGGACTAGTATTATTCAATCATTATTTAATTGTATTCCTCCATTAAGTTAGCAACATTTAAAAACAGGTTTCACATTGCATAGACTTCATAGAACAAGCACAAAATAAAGCAGTTTTAACATTCACACAAGCTATATATAAAACCCTGATTATTACAATTATATAAAACAGTTCCCATGTATGTCCACGCTTAAGCAAAACAGAGAAACAAATTAACAGGAAATGAACCAAATCTTCATAGACTCCTACTTTGCGGGCACACTTTGTGCTTCATCCGGCACACCATAATTTATTGAGGAGGTGGGTAAATTTAAATGTGCCATTTGCACTGGCCTCCTGCATTCTGGGGAATTTTGTTCAAAGATTTTGCCTTGCCGTTTTATATGTGTTACACAAGTCTGTATATAAAGCTAAAGAGGACAGCCTATGTATATTTTTGGCACCTGCCTCTTTACCCATCGGGCAAGCTCTTGCTTTAAGAGCCATTTTGAGTTTTATGCCAAATTTAGTTATATCGCACCCCCTATCCAAATGGACAGTGCCTTACAACCCCTCACCCCATCCCCACCCTCGTACCACAAGTATTTATCTCTACCAGGGGAGGCTGCAATGGCATGTACACTGAAATTCATTTTATGATTAGCAGAAAATCCCAGATGTGGTTTTAAAAAAGAAGTAAAAAATCTTCACTGGCTCAACACCTTCAAACTTAGCATCCCAATTCACCTCATGAGGCGCTACCAGGTGTATCTACAGGGAGACCTGCTATTTGGCACAAGAATTTATTTTGGAACCCCTCTAAGACACGACTGTTTGAACCACCCTAGATTTCGCTGCCACAAAAATCATGGAACAGACCTTTGCCTTATATACCTCCAGGCACTAGGTCCAATCAGAATACTCCAAACTTTAAATACAAATGTAGAAATCCCTTTAATCCTTAATGAGGCCCTTTCAGCTGTCTTCTGAAAATGGTTAACCCAAGCACCACTCTGGGAAGAGTAGGCCCAAATAAATATGAGACTGCCCCCTCATCTCCACATTCATTTAGGTTTGTTGTTTTATGTTTATATAGCGCTCTAATCCAAAGCGCTTTACAATATAACAAGGTACAATAATGGAAGAAGCAAGTTAATCATGAGACAAACCAGCAAAACAATATGTAGAACAGTTTCCTTAGAGAATGGAGGTGAGGGAAAGGTGAGACGGAAGGGAGGGGAGGTAAAGTGAAGAGGAACAATAATTAAAATATGTGATTTAAGTTCAAGTGAGTGAGAAGGAAGGGGAAGGTATGAGGAGATGGGGAGGAGAGATGGTAGAAAGTCAAGGGGGGGGTGAAGAAGAAGGGCTTTCAAGGAGGTGCGGAAGGAGGTGTAGGTGGGGATGGAGCGGATAGAGAGGTAAGGAGTTCCAGTGTAGGGGGGCCAAGTGCTGAAAGGAATGGATGCGAGAAGAGGCACATGGTGACGGGGGCACAGCGAGTAAGAAAAGGTAAGCAGAGTGGAGAGAATGAGAGGGAGTGTAAAATGAGAGGAGAGATAGGGGGGAGCAAGGTCATGGAGAGATTTGAAAAACAGACAGGATTTAAAAACTAGCTACAAGGTTTCACCCTTTTTCCAAGCACTATCATTTGTGTTATCTAATTTCAAACTATAGAACCCAAAACAGTCATTTGTGTTTAGCAGGCCCTGTTGGAGACATACCGGGGTCAAGTCCAAAATAGCTGTGTCTTCCGCATAAAGCATGCTATACCATGTACCCTTCAGAGAGGGTGGATTAACTTTACTAGGAGAAGTACAAGAATCAACATCTGAAATGAATAAATTGGAGCCAACCGGCATCCTCGCTTTTCACCTGTATTGGTTGGGAAAAACAATGAATAATTCCCCTTTATTGTACATCGGATAGACGCTGAGATGTCTGCATATCACACCTCGATAAGATTTAATAAAACATTAGGGACCACAATAAAATGTAAATTACGCCACACTGTTTCTATCAAATGTTATCTCCAAATCTGTAAAAAGTAAAAAATCATCTCCCGCCCTAAACCTTACCGATTTCTCCATCATGGTGCTCAGGGTGAAGCAGTGGTCCACTGTACTAAGCCCACTCCCGAAACCTGTTTCGGAGGCCTTCAATATGTTGGAGTTCACTCCTCCAGTCTGAGCACCAAACATTTGGAGAATATCTTACTAGCAATGTTCAGTGTGGTAATTGGAATACAACCGTGGGGGGCTGGTGGCCCAAGGACTAGTTGTCCAAGGAGATGGCATAATGCCGGGCTCAACAACTGAATTAAACATAGAACAATTTGGTGTTATTTGATAAAGCTTCAATTGATTCTCAACACATTTTTTGGGGTCTTTTGGCAATTTTTACATGCCATTTTGAAAACTAGAAATCTAACCAGCCATGTACATGGCACTCCTCAAATCGTGGTTGAATTTTCTTTTCAAGATTCTACATTGAACCATGGGTGGGGTATCCCTTTCTATAACCTGGACATCCTGAACTTGGGGATGCTGTTTGACAATAGCCCTGTCCCGAAAAGTTTCAATGACAAACTGAAACGTTCCTTTGTTTAACAGTTTTAAGAAAATACCTTATTTTCTTGTGATTTAGTCATTCTTTCCGGTGCCTCCTTGTCGAGCTTAGGCATCCCCAACCAGCCCCTCTGGATGTCGAATATCTCTTTCGTGATGCCTACCCCATGCCATTGGAAAATAAACTCAAGTGGATAGTGTTCACTCTTTGGTCAAACAGAAATTTGATAACATTCCTGAAGAAGAAACAATCCACAATACAGTAATCGATGACTGTGGGACAGTATTGTTGATCTTGTATGCTTATGAGTGCACCATCTGCCACTAAAGATCCCAGAAAATCCCCCGACAGAACCCCAAAGAACACCTGAAAATCAGTGTCGTACTTGTGACCAATTCTACTGTCCTAACTTTTGCACTAAATGGCTTTAAAATATTTTGCTCAAGAACCTGAAACCTCTGGTAATGTTCATTTACTCCTACTATATTTTCGAACAACTTGACAGGTCCTATGTGTCTAAAAATGTACTACTGACCACTCAATTTCCTCGACATTGTCTGCGAACAACCACTTAACGTCAAATAGTTAAAGGCGTTGCAAATCTCCTTTACTAGAATTGCACGTGGTCTAGTAACCATCAAGTACTACAAATTAAACGTTTCTAAGTTTATTACATTTATAATTTGTGTTGCAACCACTTTTCCGCCGACAGGTTCAGTCGAAAAATTGATTAGCACATTTTGCTCTTCGTGCAAAAAAAGATAGGGGACACCAGCAATAAGGGACGCTCCAGTAAATCCTTTGGCAATCATTCAGAATAAAGCTGAAGCAAAGAAAAGCAACCTTAACCTGAATACAATATTGTTGAAACTCTGTCCTGACCAAGATTACAATGAGGTCGATTGCTGCTGGATCAGCCTGCTGAACAAACCAGAGCACTGTGCCCTTGACCCAGCAAAGCTAGCGTGGTTAAATGATTTCAAGATGCTTCTGCTCCCACAAAAATTACTTGTCCCTGCGTGGTAAAACACAAAGTGAACAGAGCCAGTGGGAACGAGTAGAGAGGTGGACAGGAAATCCTGCCCTTAGTTGACTCTCAGAAGGATTCACTGGCACTCTGCTGGGAATACAATATATTCCCAAAGTGCCATCAAGGACAAGAAAAAGTGCTTGTAGGCAGGGGAAAGCTCTGCCCCCATCACAAGTGGATGACACTGCTGTAGACCAAGACCTGTGCACTGGAAAAGGGTCTTACTCACTGGAAGTAAAGGGCACCACACCTCCCATGTGCCAGATAACTTCCTGGATTGGTAGTGTGGAACTAAGGGCTCTCCTTGTATCTGGAGACCATAGAGGGGGCCAAAACCCAGAATTTGCTTAGAACTCCGTTTACCACCTTGAGACATTTTATAACCAGCTCTATTCACTTCCAAGCTGCTGTAAAACCAGTAGTGTTTCTTTTGACACTAGGACTTCAAACCACTTGCATGTTTCTTCTCAATGCTGCCTCGACCCAGTTATATGCATCAACGTTGATACTGAACTACTAGCTGTGGAAGAATCAGACTTGCCTCATCCAGAGCGCTGACAACCACAAACATGTTATTGACTTGCCAGTCTTCAACTCTGATGCGCCACTGGATCAATGTGGCTCAACAGCAGGAAAACATCCCAGAAGCATGGATTGATGTTGTGAAGCACCCAAGAATTAAATACATTTGAACATGCCCTCTCCCACAGGTCCACTTTAAAAGTCATGGTGGCCTTAAGTCACAGTGGTTCTTTAAAGACATCACAGAATATTGACATTGCTGCTGTAATAGTTCGACTGAGCACCCCTGCCCTTCAACCCAGAGTGCTCTCAAAGTCAGCATTCTCAGTTTCCTTTCCCGAGATGGGTTTGTTGTGTTTTTGATTAGGTATGGTGTACTGATAATGTATTAAACGTTTTTTTTTTTTTTAAATAGAACCTTGGTTTAACAATCCTTTATTTTAGTACCACCTTCCTTCATGATGTGTCGCTACTATATCAGTTCAACCGCCCACCCCACGAAGATAAAACCTGCCTTCAGCCTGTGCTATTCAACGAGGCAAATGATGTTTATCAGTCAGGCAGTGCCAGTTTCACCCTTATGGTTGGTGTTCCTGCTAGTTTAACTAGCAGTGCAGGGGTGAGCAGGTAACTCACTACTCCCCTCTGTACTCCAGCACATTAATAATTTTGTCGCAGCAGGAGGTTGGGCTGTAGGAGTGTGGGGGACATGTGGATTAGGTCCGCATTATTCATAATCCTCAATTTCATTTTTAAGAGCATCCTTTCATATGCAAGGTGAAAATGGAACTTTGATGTGCAAGTTCAGTTTGTGATCATAAGTTCATGTTTATATATAAAAGAAGAACTGAAACCCATGAAGGCCACAGTTTGCAAGGAAAAAGAACAAATTACTTAGCTCTTTGTTACTTTCTTTCTGATGGATACTCCTCGCAAGTGTTTTTTCATCTAGAATATCAATCCCACAGCTGTTCTCAGGAACGTTGCCAGGGGTCACATGGCAGCTCTGCCCAATGTTGCTACGCACCGGATAGGAGGTTGGTCAGTACATATTGAGGCACCACACCCCATGACTTTAGTTTCAGACTTACCATAGCAACGACGCTGAGGGTTCGCAGAACCAAGGTGTAACACTACCATCCACTGAGGTTGGGAAGGCGAAGAGGAAGCCAGAGGAAAATCCATCTGAAAGAAAATTACGAGGCAAGTAATTTGTTCTGCTAATGGATTCTTCCCTCCAACCGATTCCTCATCACAATAGACTTCCATATAAGTACTTTGATCTGGAGAAGGAAGGTGAACAAGACTAACACCTAAACAAAGACTGCTCTTCCAAAACGACCGTCCTGCCGGAGACCTAGAAAAGAAAGCTAACTGCACGTTGCCAACCCGAGGTTGAAGCCAGCCCCCTGGACCAATGAGCCCAGAGATCGGACATCCTTAACAGCCAGATGGTAACAGTCTAATATTCACAGTAGGATACACATTGACTGGGTACGTTCAGTCACAGCGCTGCCAGCACAGGCACCAGGATAGCCTATAAAAAGCTTGTAATGTTTCCTAGTCTCCCTTATCCAAGAGACGTAGCTGGGGGCACACACTGGGTCCCGCCAATGGAAAAATTACTCTGCATTGGAAGGATGAGGCTGAGGAAAAGACAGGAAGCTGGTGCTTTTAAGAGAGATAGAAATCTAATCACTTTTAGGAAGGATGGCCTCAATCAACTTCACTTTATCTTTGGGGATGCCTGGAGCTCACTAACCCACCCAACAGAAGTGATGGCGACAAGAAGAAATTACTGTAAGGGTGAGAAATCTCAAAAGAACATAATGTAGGGAGTGAAACGGAGAACCCAAAAGACATTAGGGGAACAAACTAGCGTGAGGGGAAACAGACAGTCAGTGCGTCCCCCCCTCCGGAGCTCCCAGTCAAGGAAATTTCATGTGGGAGGAGTTGTAACTCCTTCAAGAGAGACTAAGTACTCATCTACTTCGGAGGAAAGTCCTATAATACCCAAATATCTAATAGCATGTTGTCATTGCACAAGTACCCAAGTAACATGCTATCAAAAGTCATTTAGACAGAATAAGGCTTGTACCTTGGGAGTTCAGGAATTAAATACAACATCCTCGATTTGTCAATTCTGCCTTAGGTAGAGGTCCTCCCTCCAATGTTAAACCACAAAACATGTTCTTAACATCTGGCAACTCTGTCCACAAATTAAGCAAAACTAAATATCAAGGGCCAAAACCACTATGGACTTCAGGATCCATAATGCCTGTGGTACTGTGATAAGGAAGAAGACCTCAGATTTAGTAAGGTTCAGTGGTGCCATTGACCAGAATGCGCGGTCTACTTGTGATACCTTAGCGGGACATTTAAACACAGGAATGAGATGCAGCTGAGAAGGAGATGTGCAGGAGGGGTAGCAGAGTCAGTCCAGTATGCTGGGTTTGCCGCAGGAGGAAGAACACCAGCTGGTGCGAGCACCAGAAGTGAAGGCATGAGGCATTGCAGAGTGCATGCAGAAGGAAGCAGTGTTGGGAAGAGAAGCCCAGCCGAAAGGAAGACATGCTCCCAGACAGACGTGGTGCGCAGAGCAACAACTGAGCTGGCAGAGCTCCAGAGAAGCGCTGAGCAGTCCGTTGAAGGTAAGCAGAAGATGGCGGGAGGTCCGCGCAGCAGCAGATAACGAAGCAGAGACACCAAAGAAGATCAGCGAGTTGGCCTGAATTTAAAAGGCACTCAAGCAGGACAACTGACAGTGAACAATTTTGAATACCAAACAAATCAAGTACAGGAGTGACAAGGGAGCAATTCCCCTTTAAGGGACACCAACTGGGGGGGATCCTGTAACCCGAATTGCCAACAGCCAAGAGGCTGTAAAGAAGCAGTCAAGGAGCAACTTGGGTGCAATTCTCCTTTGAGTTTCCAGTTTGGTACACAGACCAACGCATAGACCTTGTTCAGAATAACTAACAGTAATTCGAGGTAAGTCAGTCCCAATTATACATATTTAGAATAGATCACACCTATTCAGGGCAGTAAAACCACAAGTTACGTTTAGATTACTTTCAGTAATTCAAGGGTAGTAGACCCTGCAGTGACACTCCGTTAAGAAATCACTTAGTAAACCAACCAGGATATCTTTTTGCACAGTGGAACATCGATGTATGGAAAGGTATGAACCTGTAACTACATTTAGGATAAGCTTCAGTTATACCAGGGGAGTAAGACCTAATAATGTAATAAACCATTACAGTTGCTTATTAGATCAGTGGAACACAGACCAAGGAGAGCAATAACTACTAATTTAGGATTGCACACAGCAGACCAAAGTCAGTAAAACCCACACTACACTTATTAACTTCCGCACTTATTTTCTGAAAGAAATAATTAGGTGAAGCCAACAGCATAACTTTTGGGAAGGAGAGTATACAATTCACAGGCAAGTAAAATGACCTTAACTTCTCGAATGACAACCACATTAAAAGGAAAGAACTTTTCGAACTGCTCACATTTCAAAGGGACAGTTACCAAACTAACACTTGTTACATTTCAAGGCAAAAGGGCCCAAACCTTAGAAGTCCTTCCCTAATCGTGAAGCACAAGTGTTCTCAGTGGAAGGAGGGGGGTCACTGGTTCTCTGGATACCAAAAGACAAGTCAGGATAGGCACAGATGCAGGAAGTTAGTTCCTGATCAAAGCTTCTTCAAACAAGTATTTCACTTCAGAGTGGCAGAAACGGTCCAGGTACTTCAGAGAAGACTTCCTAGAGGGATTCCAGCTTTTGGCCTGGGCGAACTGGATGAGGGACCTCTCAGTCACACATCACCCCAAAAGCTTCACAGGAATCACACAAGGCTTAAGGTAAGTAATACCCCAGCCAGCACAGTACCTCAGCAGAGGAGTTTGCAGCTGGATGCCTGTAGCCCAAAACCCTATCTTTGAATTCTTTGTCGTGGTGACTGAAAACAGGAAACTGAAGGGAATTTGCAGCACGGATCAACCGGGAAGGCTCCATGCAAAAGTTTCGAGGCTGGCCACAGTACTGATTTTGGCACAGTTTTTCAGGAGCGAGGAGACTGAATATTGCCCGTCTGATTTGTCACCAATCTGGTCCAGCACTCTGGTGAGGTGACTTCAATGATTCAAATCAAGTCTCTGGAGGCCCAGCAGGATGCCACCAAAGTTTCAGCGAGATTCAGAAGACTGTGCATGCACAATGGCTCTCCATCTTATGGTATTGGGGTATTGCATCCCCACGTAACATAACGGTATGACTCAAAATGCAGTTCTTCTTGGGTCTAGTGGATCGCATCAGGCTGTGGGTCAGAGTCGTCGTTTTCAGGCCACCTCAGGCCGTCTCAGTCAGCTTGGCATCTTCCTCTTTGGATTTTGTTCCACTGGTTGACTATCTTCACATCTGCAGTTTCTCAGAACAATATACAAGAACCCAGCCAATCAACAGCCATGCAACATTCAAACCTAGTTGGAACAGATTCCCTGAAGGCAGGTTGGAAGACTCCTCCCTCGCTTCTTGCCTTCTCCGACACTCTGGAGCCTGGGCGGGCTTGCCCAAGGTCTCCTGCAGAAGACAAACCTTGCACAAAGTATTTACCTGCCCTGAAGAGTAGGGAGAAGGACCAAGAAAGGACAAGCAAACGGTAAATGGCATAAAAATAAGACCGGGCCATTTCGGAAAAATGGGCAATCATGGGTGCCTTATTGCAGTTGTGGAAATAGCCTGCAAGTTGCACCGAATTAGTAAAAAGGTTCACTGCCACCAGCCATTTAGGTTAAGCTTGTCACTAACAGAAATGTTACAGCTGTAGGGAGAAAAGGGATACACCATCTTAACAGCATTTCACATAAGGTGGTGTGTGCTGGTCTCACACCAAATATGTACAAGTTAAAATATCCTTTCTACCCTTGGGAACAATTCACACAAGTGAAGCCAGAGAAAATTAAAAGAAGAGCCCAAAGGGCAATCCAGCAACACAGCACATAGTGCTGCAACAATAAACTGTAAATGCCAAAAAGTGGTCATAAAAGACAATCAAAATATGGAGTCAAAAACAGAACACCCATAAAAAGAGTAAAAGAAAGGGTGAGTGGGGAAAAAGGTTCCCACTCGCTGGGGAACAAGAAAAAAGAATCCATAAGTCCAGCAAAAGGTTTTGAGGATCTCAAGGGTACAAAGTCCTTTCATCGACCTGTTTTTTCAACAGGTTTTTACTGGAAAAAAACAACATTTTGGGGGGTGGGAAAGGGAATATAAAGTTGGGGAGGGGGTCGGGGATAACAAAAAAATAGGAAGGGGTTGAGAGGGAGGAACCCCCCAAAAATAATTTTACCAAATTTGAGTTTTTTCTGCAAACATTTTTCATAAAAACACCACTCGAAAAAACTAGTGTCGATGAAGACATGGATCGCTCATTAGTGAAGGAGATTCAGCACTAAACTCAAAATATTATCCAACAGGTATCGTGCACGTACCTAATTGAGAATGTCCATGAGACCTAGTCTCACCTTTCTTTGGTCCGAGAGCACCAAAAGAACCAACTGCAGTAGCTATACAGGGTAGCGATGCAGTGATAGTGGAACCAGTCAGTAACGATTCAACCTTTGGAGTCTTCAGCTCCTCAATTATCCATGCAGATAACTACTGGTTTAGGAGGCAATGAGAATGCTGTGACTGAATTACAACCCCTCCCCCCCCCTCTAGAATGAGATGCGCAAGCGTCCCCATAGGCTCTCACCTGTTATTTTGCGAAGATGAGCTTTGTCCTGCTTCTCTTCAGCAGGGGCGCTATAGACGGACCCAGTTGCTTCACTGGCCCGTATGTGTAATGGCTCAGACCAGCTGCGACCAATCCTTGTGGAAGGTGAGTGTTCAGAACAATGATTGTCTGTATCCTTAATAATGTCTTTCTTTTCCCCCCCCCCAATAGGTGTTGAAGATGGTTCAGCTGA
Source organism: Ambystoma mexicanum (assembly GCF_040938575.1). NCBI lineage: Eukaryota > Metazoa > Chordata > Amphibia > Caudata > Ambystomatidae > Ambystoma > Ambystoma mexicanum. Next base: position 339,877,035 of record NC_090921.1, on the reverse strand, counting down.
GTCGCGTTGCTGACAGTGTACCCACACAGTGTCCGAAAAGAATGGAGCAGACCCCACAAGAAGGTAAGTAGGGTTTCTAAAATGAAACAAAAGGCTTAGGTGTAACACGGCCAAGCGTTAAATGTTTATGCAGTTTCTAACCTTGTGCTGTCTTCTTGCAGGGATGGCCTAGCATCGGAAAATGGAGAACGGCTATCCGGGAAGCTGTTCGCTGTTGCGAGACTGAAGAACCGTGTGGATGCCTGACGAGAAGACTTCTGCGTGAATGAAGACTCCGACAGGTGAGGAAGAGGCGTCCAACAGAAGATGGATTCGAGGAGACGGGTAAGGTGTGCGCTGGAGATACTCGCGTGAAGCTCGTAGTACTTCATGCAGTGGTATGGCTGGCTTCAGGTAAGGTGCGCGCTGCGGATGCCGGATCGAGGTTTAATGCGTTCCGTGCGATGGTATAGCTGGATCCAGGCAAGATGCGCGTTGAAGATGTACAGCTGGAATCAGGTAGGTGCTCGCCGAAGATGTGAAGCTGGCATCAGGTAGGTGCTCGCTGAAGATGTGAAGCTGGAATTAGGTAGGTGCAGAGCTGGAGACAGGTTAGAGCTTCAGACGGCGTTAAGCGTTACGCTGCATACAGCAGATTAATGCGAAGCCTCAACATGCGGGTGGGGCGGCTTAAATAATCTGGCCCTAGCCACTACCCTTTAGCTCCGCCTTGTTGCCCCACGACTCCCATAGATGATTGCACGTGCCTTCCAAAGCTTTCTAATGGTCACTTGAACCCAAAGTGTGCAGAGCACACTTTATGAGCCTGGTGCCAAAGGCGCCAGAACAGGGTCCATTTGGACCCTTTGGAAGGAGGAAATAAGGTCCCTTGGTTAGTGGGCATGACAGCATGAGTCATAATGCTAGAAGCGTATAGGCAGGAGGGTAGTGTCAGCCTTCCATATAGCGCTGTGGCAAAGAGCGCGAGTATAAAGAGTAGAATGTTCCTCGGTGGTAGGGTGTGGTCAACATACTAAGGTAGCGAGTTGAAGGAGTGCTGATAGGTAAGCTCAATCAGGGGGAGGCTCTAACAAGATATGATGCTATCTGATCTAAGTTTTCAATATGCAATTATAGACGTTGAACATACATTTTGGTGATTACCAGTGGGCTTCTACAATACAGGAAATGACCATGAGAACTAGGTTGCTTCGAGATATGGATGAGCAAAGATACTGGGCTATCTGAGCGCGTGCTAACAGGAGGTGTTGGTGTTCGCGCTTAAATAATGGCATTGGTAAAATAGGCAAATTCAGTATACAGCAGACAATGGTAATTGACTATTTTATGACAATTATAACAGCATTTAGGCAATAGGCAACAGCGTTTGTGTGAACACGGTAGGTTAGTCTGTTGATGGTATCTTCTACTCACAGTAGGTTTCAGCCGATTCGGTGTGGAGGCAAAGAGTACTGGCCCTACGGCTCCAGGGGCAAACAGGAAGGGCCTTGCTCTCGTGGGCCTTCCTCGAGCGGCTTCCACCTACCGGCAGACCTCTGGTGTAAATGAGGACATTGCTAGGCAACGCGATCAGGCAATCACCACAATGGCCGACGGCCATTTTGTCAGGCATCCGCCTCGCAGGCTGAGAATTCACGATCTGTGCCGTGCGTGCACGGCGCAGAGCAAAGCTGCAGTCAGCAGCAGGAGATAAACTCACCAGGGGCTCTGGAAGTGCTCCTGCCTCGTATGGGCGAGGGAACGGCTGCTCCTGCGGTTGCATTCCGTGATGTGAAGGAGGGTGATGTCGCCGTCGCTAAAGATCCCTTAGGGGAGGCTTGCCGGGAGAAGGGCTCCTGCCCTCCCTGGTACTGGGGATGAAGACTAGACCCTCCGTTTTTAAGACAGCTCCTAGGAACTGTGGTCTTGTTTGGTACAAGGCTTGACTTTCTCGTTACATGAGAAACCCAATTGAAAAAGTAAATTGATTTTTCTTTAGCTATTTCACTTGCAAATTTGCAGGTTCTCCCCTGTGATCAGCCAGTCGCCTAGGTAAGGGTACAACGGGATAGACTGCGTAGATGCGCCATCACCACTGCCAGTACCTTGCTGAATATCCTTGGAGAAGAGGCTATGCCGAAGGTTAGCACCTTGAATTGGTAGTGCTGGTTCGCTATTTTGAAATGCAACAATCTTCTGTGCGCTGGGAACATTGAAATAAGAAAGTATGCATCTTTCATATCCAAGTTCGCCATGTATTCCCCTAGCTTTAGAAGTGGGATTACTTCCTTTAGCGTTGTCATTCAGAATTTCTGTGGCTTAACATAGGTGTTTGCAGGGCACATGTCTTAGAAGGGCGCATCGTGAGGGTTTTTTTTGGCACAAGGAAGTACATTGAATAAACACACTTGTTTACCTGGTTCGCTGGGACGATTTCTACGGCATCCTTCAAGAGCAGCGCCGTCACCTCTTCCAACAGGATCTGTTCTTCCTGGGAGGGGTTCCTTTGTCTTGGTCGGTGGATGGTTAGTTGTTGTATCAGTTCTATGCAATAACCGTCCACCACTCTCGAAAGTACCCATTTGTCCAAGGTGATTATGTATAGGAGGGAAAGTATGAAATGCGGCCTCCTACTGGAGCCACATTTGAGCAAACCTGTAGCAGGTGGTCAATTGCTTGGGGGTGTTGAGCGGCCTCTGAGGATGACCTACCCCTACTGCTAGACCTTCTTTGGCCTCTTTGAAACCCTTGTTGAGAGGACTGTCCCTGAGATGAACTCCAGGACGGGCTTTGACCCTGGTTGTAACCAGATGCTTGTTAAGAATTTTGCCCTCTAGAGCGGTGAAAATTACAGCCACCTCTTTGTCCAGAGTAGTTATTGGTGAGCTGCCCCAATGATTTTAGGATGTTGTATTATTTCGTGCTCTTTAGGCGCCTTCCACCGCTTTGTCAAACACATTGGGCTCTATGGGCACATTAAGGAGGGAAGTCCGAGACTCCAGCTTGAAGCCAGACTGGCGGTGCCACGCGTGGCGTTTGCTCAACGTGCCCTCTGCTATTCTTGCTACATCCAAGTTGTTTTTGAGAATGCAGTTTGCCATTTGTTTACCCTCTGCAATGGAGAGCAACAGTCGAGTCTTAAGGGGCTCTAGAATGGACGCCATTTGCTCCGCCATCTCATCCCAATTGTGAGAGTTGTAACTAGCTAATAAAGTCGTGTTATTAGCAATTCTAGCCTGGTAAGCGGCAGAAGAGGGTACTTTTCTTCAAAAAGTGTAAATCTTTTTACTCTCCTTATCAGGAGGGGCTTCGGAAGAGGCCTGAGGTGTTCCTGTTCCATTTCTAGTAGTTGTCACCAGTAAGGAGTCCGGTTTTAACTGTCCTCTGATGTAAAGGGGGTCTAACGGTGATGGCCAGAATACTTTCTCAATGCACAGGTTGACTGGCTGTGGTAAATTAGGAGTAATCACTTCCCAAGAATGCTGGAGGTGCTTTAAGGGGATACAGGACTGGAGGCACATATGGTGGGACTGCCCCCAAAATAAGGGAATTCCGGAAGAAGTGACAACTCCAATAAAGAACACTTTACAAGAACTGTGAGAATCCTCCATAGAAGAAAATACTTGTAGACCCCGAATGGAATTCAATCTCGAAACCCTGAAAGAGGCTTGATGACTCAACAGATTACTGCTTGGCTGGTGATAGGAAAGAACTGGAAACAAAAAGACCCACCAACAAAGATAGAATGGACACGGAAAATATGGGACATAGTGATGGAGAGGATCACCTATAGGCTACAAGGGGATGCAGAAAAATTCCAGAAAGATTGGGGAGAATTGCTACATTACCTACAAAGTGCCTACATGCTTTTCAATGGTGCCCACACAACTTGAAAACATTAGACCTAAGGTGGCCATAGGGGTGTATAGTGCCAGAACCAGATAATGGAATGAGAAAAGGGGCCACACAAGACATTTCCAGTGAGACACTGCAGGACCAAGGAAGAGGGGGAGGGAGGTAGAGGAATTGGGTGCAAATGTTGTAAAAATGCTACTAAAAATATATATTTTTTAAAGTAAAAAAATAAATAAGAGTAGTCAGAGAGGGTTGGATGCGTCTCTGTACTGATCTGATTGAAGGGGAATAGATTGGGTGGCTGGCCTCTTATCCCGTAGTATGTCCTCAACAAGTCCTTATCCACTGGTGTCTCTTGTGCATCTATTTTGAAATGCTCTGCCACTTTTAGGAGCAACTCATTATACTGTATTTGGTTATCCACTGGTGAGTCTGCCACCGGTGGGTCCGAGTGATCTGGGGACTGGATGACGTAGACATCCTAGTCATCACAAAAATTGGTAATCACCATTGTGCCCTTGGTCATCTGTAAGTTCCAGGGTCCTTGGAGTCTTGCATGTTATAACAATAAGCATTCTGCCCTAAATCCTGCTGTGAGGTGGAGGCTTGTGTGAGGTCTGTGCAGGCTTTTTTGTGGAAGGCTTGGTAACTGCTACAGTAGTTACCGGCCTGCTGTGTGGGACCCCTGAAGGTTTTACAAGACCTCGGGTTGGTCATTGAAGAAATTAGCAAGGGAGGACACACGCCTCATTACCTTAGCAATCTGTTCTGCTGTCCATTGAGATGAACTTGGGATTACTGGGGGAACTTTGGTGGTTGTTGGATTTGATGCAGGGGGTCTTTTATGGTGCAGAGTCCCCGAAATGGTGCCCTCTCCCTGGGTCACAGTCCCCAAAATAGAGCCCCCCCCCCCCCCCTCCCTGAATGTGCTGGCCCAGAAGAGAGGGAACTTTCGGACATCCCCTTGACGCAGTGTGGGGGGCTTTCCGATCGCCATCATGGTTGACTTTCGACCATGGGAGGTGTGTTGTGTGGTGCGACTTGGTTGTGCTAGCGCCACCTGGTGTCATCCCTGTAGCAGAATTGCCAGCTTGCCTGTTGGGGTCGGGTGCTTACACGCGGGTATCCGAATGATTCAGATCGCCCTTCGCGTCACTGTAGAAGTTGATGCTGCCGTCGCTGGAGGCTCCCTCGACGTCCATGGTGGCCTCTGCCCGCATGGCGTGGTGGGCCCAGTGTTTTGGGGCAGAACAGTTTGCATGACTTGCACTGTCCTTCGGCGCAATCCGTTGGGAGACAGATTGCACACCAGGTGCAAGTTTTTCCAAGGGAACCTTCGATTACAGGAGGGGCAAAACTTAAAGGGTGTGTTCTCCATTATGTATGGGGAAGGCAGCCTGGCGAAATAAGTGGGTAGATAATAGGGAAGTAACTGTATACTGTTAGAGATACCGTGAACAACTTAAAGGAATGGTTCGGTAAAAAAATGTTATTGCCCCTGCGGGTCGGCCAAGTGTTTTTAAGCCTAAGTCGCTCTATTTTAGAAAAATTTCCTATGGACCTTACCCTGAGTTTTCGTCCATTAAACGCACGCGAAAACAGGCATCAGGGAGCTGCCATTTTGTGATAATCCTATCATTTCCACCCCCATCGCCCTGGCTGACCTGCTTTTGCGGCACTAAATCATATCCCCCGCCCCTGAGCCTGCCATCAGCAGACGCGTACCGCCCATTTCACAACGCCAAAGCACGTCTCGTGTCAACATTCGCTGCGCTTCAGCTAATGACGTGTCGCCATGGAAATGGCAGGACGCCTCTTTCCTGAATAAGTATAAACAGACCGTTTCACAACGCAGAGCAGCAGATTTTCAATTCCATTCCTCTGTGTTAGTTTGAGTATTCTGTGACTCGTTTCTGTACTCTGGTCAGCTACCTTCGTTGCTTGTAGCCCGTGTGAACAGATACCAGTACCACCGCTATAAATTATTTTAGTTCGTTTAACACACAATGGCTACAATAATGCCCTCCGAGCCAGAGTATACCAAGGAGGAACTACTGGAAAGGGAAACAAGCGAAAACGATGGGGCTTCGGACGGCAGTTGGGAGGACGATTCAACAGCTGAAGAGCCTGGACATAGTCGCATGGACGGTGTTTCCACCTGGTGCACATGCAATCTGTGCGAGCTAATGCCAACCAAGGATGAGAACTGCTGTTGCTGTGAAAACTCGGGATGCGTGGCCTACATTTTGGAAGGCGAGCCATGACCGCAATACATCACCGAGCTGCCAGACTTCAGGGCAGCCTGCCTCACACGGTCCGTGTTGAGGCTAATGATGGTGCTTATGCACGAACTTAGCACAACTGTTGGTCCTCGTAATCCGAGTAACGAGTAAGTATACTCTGCTTGTCATGCCACTCCTATTTCATGGTCTTCTACTATATCCAAAATTACATATACATATCATTCTAACGCATGAAAGTCGTTCAATAGTGTGCAGTGTCTAGATAGCATTTGTCCGAGCAGAATGCCATTAGTTACAAGAATTGTCATTGACAACAAACGTTTATTAAACTTATCTTGTTCATTTAAAAACAGTTTGTATCATTCTTTTTCACAGGTGGTACTGGCTGGTGGCCTATCGTTCCTTTACATGGTGGCTTCACGGGAGGCTTGGACACCGCGTTCAAAGAGTAATACCCGCCTGTGCCGTTCGTGCCATAAGAGAACCGTTCGAGTGACAGTGGTCAGTACAGGGAATTTTCTCTCGCAGTGCTGCAACCTGACCTGTACAATGTGTAAAGTCTTGTATTTTTGTGTCATCAAAATAAGATAAAATATATGTGGTGTTTTATTTTGTAACAACGGTTGCTTCGATTTTTTAAATGAATCAAGTGTGTCTCCATTCAAGGATGGACGTCAGACATCTGTGCTCCGAATGGGTGAAGGTCAGGTCGCTGTGAAGCAGGGTGGTCACTATCTAAGCTAATATAATATATTCTCAATAATGCATGCACTAAACACTTGTTCAAAGTCTTTCAGTCGGTTATGTCTCTATAAAAGTCACATATCAATACTATCAATCAACATTGGATTATACAGGCCTTAGGTTAAGGGTCTTGACCACTTTAATACACTGTTTGAAGTGTGGGTCTGTGCTCACAAGAATCTCCGGTATGTGGCATTTGTTATTGATAGGTAACAATATACTGCAGTAGGGGTCTAATGTTAGTTGGGGATCTGCTAGGTGGGCATAATGGCGTGGTCAGTGGTCTGGCACATGAAGGTGAATACCTTGCAGGGACACAGGATCAGAATGGCAGTAAGTTTCCACTGGCGAGGGTGTGTGGGCAAGGACACGTTTTTGGAGATGAACAAGCTATGTGCTTAGTTCAGGCTGGTTCACATGCAGGACAGCGATCTCAGAGGAAGAGTGATGTGTTACATTTATTAGCTGTTGCAAATACCTCTGGAGTTTTCCAGTCAGAGTGGGCACGAGGGTGGGGGCCATGTACTCTGCGCAGTGAGGCCTGGTCACCAAGATGGAGTGGAAATGGGGTACAAAAATGGATGCCCCGTGTCCTGCTCAGTGGTCCCATCTACGCGAGGCACTTGGTCCGAGTTTCTACTGAGAAATAAAGTAGAGGGGCCCGATGGCCCCTCGCTCCCACAAACTTGCCTGCATGCCCACCGGCCATCCATCCAACCCCCCCCCCTCTATAAAAGGCGGTTCGCACCCGGGGATGAGCCTGGCATAGGGGGCTGTCACGGGCGCAAACGGCCAAGGTGCCAAACAGCATGAACACTTTAAAAGGTATCCCACGCCCAGGGGCCATCGCTCACATGGCCTCCTTAGACCCAGTGTCTCCAGGCCGACCCCCTGCAAACCACATAATACCACGACATACACATGTCATTCATTCACAAACACACCCCTGTTTCTAATACTTTATAATCCTCTTGATATGTCTCATGAGAACATCTTTGTGCTTTGCAAGTCGACTCCTGAACATTCTACCTGAGAAGCACTGAGATCTATGGTAAACTGCTCGTCGTCGTGTTATCTGTGACTGCTTCGAGCAAACTCGTCAGTGTGCTACCTGTGGCCATCTACCTGTTCTCCTGCAACATATAGCTCAGCCTGCTGAATCCAACTGTTTGTTGGTCAAGGTAAGGCCATGTATCCTAGTCATATTTCGGTCATTTTTACATTTATATCTATTTGCGATTAAAGTACCCAATAGTGCTATGGTCATTGGTCTCATTGCTATTGATAATGTAAGCATGTTTCCTTTTCGTGCAAGACAGAACATCCAAGGGACGAGTCACATGTTCAGAGTTTAGTCACATCATTTAAAACATTTCTGTAACTTATGCAAATACTAAGCCGCACATGATGAACTGGTATAGTTCCGGCGACCAAAACAAAACTTGCATTGAACATGTATGGTTCATTTACTTTGACATTTTTATTCATCAAGGTTTTATAATAATCTTGATATTTACTTTTCAGAATTTTCAACAATGCCTGCCTGTTCGATTAGTGGTTGCCCTTCGAAGACCCATGCTAAATCTGAAGGCACTACAATGCATGTATTCCCGAAAACTGTTGATCGAATAAGAGAATGGGTCAGACATTGCGGATATCCACTGAATGAGCTGGAAAGTAGAGTCCAACAAGTCTTACAGGACAAGAGGGGTGATCGATACCGCATCTGCAGCCGGCACTTTTCCTCGAACATGTATGCCACATCTTGGGTAACAAAGAAGAATAAACGGCGAAAGACACAAAAATTGCTCGCAAACGCTATTCCAACTCTATTCATCCACATTCCGCCACTGGTGAGTCAAGTGTCTGGATTTAGCTTTAGGCCTTGCGGTAGTGTTTAGGTAGCCAAATGGATTAATTGATATTTTAGGTGTTGTGTCCCTTGTAATACTTTCGATAGTGATATGAGTGTATAGCTTTTTGAATAATGACATTTATCCATAAATTATTTTTCGATTTTATAACCGCCAAAGGAAATCTATTTATGGGCACAGGGAACTGTACTATATTGCACATTTTCAATAGCATTATTCTCAAGTATTCTGTTGGTTTACATGGCAATTTTTTAATATTTGCATTTCATTATCAAACAATTTACCTTTACAACTGCTTGACTATCCGCTGAATCTGAAGCAAGAACATTCTACATCCGTGACGTGCCCGCAGTGATCAACCACTTCTAGCGCGTATCAGGTAATCATACTTGGCTATTACGCTACAGACTTGTTTTATGCATGTCAAGTAATAGTTTTTATGTATTGTGCGATTATTTTACCAATTGTTTGGTTAGTGCTTTCCAATTGATATACACCTTAGTTGTCGTTTCCTGGTGTTTGTTTTCAGTTATAATTAGTGTTATCCATAGTAATGCAAGTACTGTCTTTGAGGAAGATGCTGAAGCATCCACCACATTGACAACAGCCCTAGATGTTCTTCAGCAGCACGAGGTATGGATACTGACAGCTCCATCGACCGTGATCATCAGGACTGGAACACTTTTTGTTTGATTGTTCTACACCATGTTTCATTTGTGGTTAGCCATTGATATGTACCTGTGCGGTCGACACCAAGTGTGTGTGCTGTGTTTTCAATATTGTAATCCTTACTAATGCAAATACTATGTTTCAGACAGTTGTTGGAAGTGTCAACCCACGCACTTGATGCGGAGCCCGACATTCAAGTAATTCCAGGGGAAGCGGGACCATGCGGATATGAATCGGCGCAACAGCTTTCAGAAGTGCGCACCACATTTACAACATCCATAGATATTCTTCAGCAGCACGAGGTATGGATACCGACAGCTCCATCGAGCGTGATCATATAACGTGATTCCATTTGCTATACTTTCTTCCCTATTAACGCAAGTACTGTGTTTCAGGGAGACGATGGAGCTTCCACTACAATCACAAGATCCCATTTAGATGATGCAGATGTAAAGAAATCGGAGAAATAAGTGGATTGAATCTGATCATATTTAAATATTCCTTGATTCTTTTAGACAATGCAACATTTGTTGTCTTCTCTTTATATGTACCTGTGCCGTTGACCCCAAGTGTGTGTTATGTTTACAACACTGAAAACCATACTAACGCAAGTACTGTGTTTCAGGGAGTTGCTGATGCCTCCTCTTCAATACAATCATTCGTGGCAGTACATGCAGAGCCAGAGGTATGGATACTGACAGCTCCATCGAACTAGGTCATCAGAGCTCGAATACTTGTCGTTCGATTGTTCCACACAATGTTTAAATCGTGTTTGGCTATTGAGATGTACCTGTATAATCGTCCTCACGTATGTTTTATGCTGACAATATTTTGATACACAGTAATGAAAGTATGTTTCAGGGAGTCGATGGAGCCTCATTCTGTGCTGTCTATGCGGATACAGAAAATATAGTCGTTGCAGCGCAACAGGAAGGGAAGAGATGCGGAAACGAATCGGAGCTACAGCGTGCAGATGTTGAAGGTCGAGTCAAGAAAGTTGCAAAGAAACGAAACAAAAATAAAGTTAGTTACAAACAGTTCATAACTTTAGACATTTTTTTGTGCTGGGGACTATTTTATGTTTTTTTTTCAGTCAATTGTACTATACTTTATCTTGTGTTTAAACTGAACATCCCTTTTCCAATCTGTCCTCTAGTTACCCGTGGGTGTCCGAACTATACATTAGGGGTGTCATGGTATTAGTTTTAGGACGTACAACAACCTTCTTGCCAAATGACGGTATATCATGGTTATCGCGGTATAGCAGGTGGAGTTAACTAATCTTAACAAATATTTTCTAAAAGGTCATAAATTGTCAGATTTATCATCACAAACAAAACCAGGAACCCAGGGCCAGAATTGGGCTTTTCAACATACTTTCCACTGAAATGCCACCCCTTGCTTCCACCAAACACAAAAACACGTGTGGAGAGGAGGAGCCCTGCTGCGACTGGCAAAGCAAACTGAATAGCTTTTCTTAAGTGGTCATTTCGGCTTTTAGCCCCCCCCACTGGCTACTGGTGAAGATGAACATGTTGCCATCTTGATAACCTGCATGCCACAGATCAATGGAGTCTGATGGTAGTATACGCTTGTGCGCATACACACACACACACGCACACACGCACTCTTTTTGTTACAGCCTTTAGTTTACTTGTGGGTCAAAAGGTGTTCAGTAATCACGGACATGTTACACTTTGGTATGGCAGCAGGGAATACCCACAGAGATGAGTACATTTCGCACTGTGACTTATTATATGTAAATTCAATGATGGAACCAGGGAAATCCCCCATTGTCATATGTTTAGAAAACATTATCCATTATAAATATATAAACCCCAAACCGCCAACCCAAAGTAACCCTTTTCCTTTTTGGCACTGTATTTATTCTTCCTATTGCTAACATATTGATTTTGTGTCAGGCACGTGTGGTTTATGGAATGGCATTAAAAACTGCTCCAACTGAAACTACTTGGCAGACGGCACATCCAACAGTGCAAGACCAAGACTGCGCAGCACTTGCTTACTGCAGCCTTTCCAAATCAGATTGAAAAGCACACTTAACGGTATGAACGGTATACCGGTATAAACAATGTGACGGTTATTGTTCAATTAAGTGGTTCACGGTATCTTTAACGGTATACCGTAATACCGTTACATCTCTACTATACATACACAGACAGTGAAGCGAATGAGAGATGTTGCTTGCCAGACCATTTACACTATGGAGGAACTATTAATTGAGACGCCACGTGTTGAGACTCGGGATGCTCATGTCCAATGGCCAGAACATGAAATGAATGTGTCCGGAGAATCCAGCAAAGTTGTATTGGACCATTGCTACAGTGCGACCGCACCACTACAACATGATACTGGATGTATTGAAGATAGCTCTGAAGTAGTCGCAGATCAATTCACACAATCTACACCCGCCAAAAAATTGCCAACAAAAGAGCTGTCGGCATTGTTGTGTTCTCCCATCAATGTTGAAGTAGCAGATGTTGAAATGACAGAGAATGAACCAGCAGCAGCATTCACCAACGCATCAGAACTTGATAGCGCTATTTCTTTCAAATGTGGTGATATGTCCTCAACGTCACAGGCCGAAACAACTTTGACGCAGGATGACAGTCTAAAGAAAGAGGGCAAATACATAGTATTCGACAGTTGTTTTATGAATATTATAAGTATGCTGAAATGTGGCCATTCCGTTAGAGGGAAAGTATGTGGGAAGCCATTGATTCATGTCACTCGTCAAAAAAAGGCAGTAACGTCAAAATAAATGCCGCCTGTAGATCAAATCACATGCACAACCGATGCTGGGGAAACTACTGTGTGCAGCTGCATCCCTTTTTAGTGGGTCCAGTTTTAGAAAGTTAGAGTCTTTCTTTCAGTTTGTGGGACTCCATTTCATTTCATTTAAAAAACGCAGTACTACGCAGTACTACAAATGCCAACATGATTATCCGTTTCCGGCCATTAGTGATGCTTGGAAAATTGAACAATTGTCTGTAGCAAGTACATTCGAAGGCAAACTATTCAGGCTAGCCGACGATGGACCGTGCGACAGCCCTGGATTTTCTGCCAAGTACTGCACCTACCACTTTCAGGACAAGGATAGTAAGAAAATTGTGAGTTTGGTGGTCAAGCAGGTAACACAATGAACATCCTCAGTGGCCATGGAGAAACTAGGATTTATAAAATCAGTGGAATATCTACAATCGAGGGGAATGCACATCGACCCCATAGCCACGGACAGACACGTTTCAATTACAAGACAATGAGAGAGCAGTTCCCACATATTAAACATCAATTTGACGTATGGCATCTTGCTAAATCAATCAATAAGAAAATCTCGGCTGCGGGGGAAAAAAAAGGTTTGGAAACTATTTCAGAGTTGTCCCAGTCTATCAGCAACCATCTTTGGTGGAGCTCCAAAAATTGTGAAGGGTCGTGGAAATACTACTTGAAAAATGGCGGTCACTGATTCACTACTGTACCAACGTGCACCGCTGGTCAGAAAACCTACATTTTCACCAATGTGAACATGGTCCTTTGTCCCCAGTGGAGGCACGGAAGAAGAAGTGGTTGATTCCATCTTCACCGACACACAAAGCCATTGAGAAGATTGTTTTCAATAAAACTATCAAGAGATTTGAGTGGACTGACAGAATTCTGTCACACAGGAGGTTTGGAGGTGTTCCACAATATGTGCCTAAAGTTCAGGCCAAAGCGCTTGCATTTCAGCATACAGGGCATGAAACATAGGACTCTACTTGCCGTCTTGGCCCATAACGAGAATCTCGGCCGTGAACAATGTAGGACTACGGGTAATGTAAGGATGCCTCGCTACACTAAGGCCTTTTCAAAAAGAAGTAAGCAACGGGTGATCAAACCAGTGTATGAAGAAATGGAGTTCAACTTTTTCAAAAGCCTTATTGCTGTATTAGAGAAGCACAGATCTGGAATTTTGAACGTTTCTGTGCAGAGCACTGATCCATTGCCACCAAACATTGCCACTGTGCCATGTCCACCCAAAGGAGAGCTGGTTGTGAAGTACAAATCCTGGTTTAAATAATTGTAATACAATTGTCTTTTTGTAAATAAATGTTATTGTACAGTATACATACAAAGTATGCTAACCCTAACCCCTCCCTTCACCATCCTGGGTGGCGAACAACCTGGGTGTCATCTTTGAATTCTCTCTATTCACCTCAAATGGCTGACCTTGTCTGTATGTGCATGTATATATTTTTGTTGATGTAACTAATTTTCGCAATCTCATGTAAATGCTGCGCAATGTTAACCGAGGGGAGGCTTGCGTAGTGCAAATAATAAAACAAACAATAAATCTCACTTTCAACTCAACTCCTCGGGTACTTTACACTTTCCCTGACCTTCCCCCAAAAATTAAAGTTCTCACAGATGGCTCTACTATGGGATGTTGCAAAGAAAGAATGTATGCTCATTTCTAGTGAAGGTGAGCAGCTTTGATTTTCAGTTTGCTGCCTGAAGAGGCCTACAACTCGCACTGGCAGTATAAGGTTCTATTGTTTTTTTGACCTTGAGAGACAGGAACCATGCCGAAAGAACTTCATTTGAAGGTGGGGTGCAGTAACGTAAGAGACGATAAGGCAGAAAATTCTGAAACTAGACCGAGTTTCATGTTAGTTCAGTATACGATAAATGTTGTCAAGAGCACAGTGGGATTTACGGACTGCATTACGCAGAGACATAATGGAAATTGCAAATATAATGTAAGTAACTCTTTAGACGCTTTTATACTGGAATGAAGAATTAATGAATGGATGAATGAATTAATGAAGAGCTAGGAAAACGTTTGTGGGATCGTCCTTGTAGCGGGCACATGGGCATGCAGGTCCACATTCCACACGCATGTAGATAAACAGTTGTTTCTCATTGTGTGCTAACCTCGATTTAGATCGTTACTTTTCGCATTGATTTTAGAGCCGAACATACTCAATTGCCCTATCCTTGCAAATAGTTTCAGATCGGCCTTAATAAATAAAATGAATATTAATAAACATCGGCTGGCGAGACCAATTATAATTTTTATGTTTTCAAAACAGGTATATCCTACCCTACTGCCACCAGTTTCAGACCCTGGCAGACGGCTTCAACCGCCAGCTGCAGCTTCTTGTCAACAGCTGCAGCACTTTGACGATCTTATGGGACGATCGCCAACGGCCCATATGCCCTTACGCGGTACTAGCAGCTAGAAGCAACGTATCAACCTATACACTGGCATAGTGCCTAGTTGATGGAACAGCCTTGCGGTTCACCGTGCAACCAAGGTACTTCTTTTAACGAAAACCAACACCCTGTGTAACAAAGGAACAGCGCGTGACTCACGATAAAACGGAACAGTTTTTGCGGATAGAGATAAAAGAAAATAAATGGCATTCCGAGTTAATATGGCAATTGCTGAATATTCTATAAACATTTAATGTCAAATAAATGTACTTTAACAAATGTACCGTGTTGCAGTTTCATATTCCGAATTGTGGCACGCTGTGTTGTGAGTTGATCTGTGTTGGTTTCCGGGTTCTGTGTGAAGTTGCATAGAAGACTGGGCGCGTTTGCCTACACAGCACAGTAACGTCACAGAGAGCGGCGGGGAATATGAATGTTTTGATAATGTCACGCTCCGGGGCGGGGGATATGATTTAGTGCTGCAAAAGCATGTCAGCCAGGGCAATGCGGCAAGTGATAGGATTATCACAAAATGGCAGCGCCCTGGTGCCTGTTTTCGCGTGCGTTTAATGGACGAAAACTCGGGTAAGGTCCATAGGAAATTTTTCTAAAATCGAGCGACTTAGGCTTAAAAACACATGGCCGACCCGTAGGGGCAATAAACATTTTTTACCGAACCATTCCTTTCATTGAACTATAATAACCGTCATTATTTATAACGGTGTACCGTTAAGTGTGCTTTTCAATCTGATTTGGAAAGGCTGCAGTAAGCAAGTGCTGCACAGTCTTGGTCTTGCACTGTGGGATGTGCTGTCTGCCAAACGGGCCTGGTTTGGCAGACAAGAGCATAGGTAAAGTGAGGCCACATTAGTAAACGCAGCTTTGCTGCTGTGACCGCTCCTTCTCTGATCAGTAGAGTCGGGTCAAAGATTAGCAAACTTTGTGCAAATTGTGTTGAAAGCTGCCCAGTGCCTGAACCTTTGTGTTCCCCATGCATAGCTGGTAACGATGAGCTGACCGACTGGCTCTATAAGCATACCAGAGACTCCAGTCCATAGACTGCCAGACCTGGATTTCATGGGCAAACTAGTTATTTTGTTTCAGGCATAATTGTTAAGTTTTAATTGAAGTGGGGCACTTTTCTGGCCAAAGTTGGGCAGTTTGATGAGTGACTTCACTATGCGGCTAATAGACTTGACCACTGTTGCTGAATAAATATTATTTTAAATGTGCAATTTGCATCACATTTTATCAAAAGCTCACCCCTTGGGTACTATTCAAATAGTGTTCCAAAAGGAATGAATGCCATTTGCAACTGCAGGCAACTTATGTTGGTGCCCCAGACAATGTCATGCCCAAGTCCGACTCTGTTCTAGACTGCCCCCCGCCCCCACCGCAACAGTCCTTGGTGCAGATTTGCACATTGGCAATAGAGTTGTTGCTTTGCTTGATCCTTCGCCTACCTGCTTTCTGCATATGGCACTGGACTCAAGCAGGCAGGACGGATTCTACCTTCAATTTGAAGTATCCAGAGCAATGGGGCGTGAACCATTTCTTAGGTCTATTCTCAATTTGTGACATTTTAACTTTGTAATGTAACTTTTTTTGCCACTATCTTTAAGTTAAATGAACATGAATTGCAAGAATCAAGAAAGAAATGAACAGGGCCTACTGCACGCAGTCCCTTTAGGATTACATGGTCAGTGGTGACTCCAACATCAGACCTTCATAATACACCAGGCAGATTGTAAACCAGCTATAGTGATTAGATCAATATGCAACCTTCGGTGAGTCTGTGTTGGCTATGACATTTTGACAAAAGAAACACAACGACATGGGCTTTCAGACCTCACAGGAGGTGACTTTTCTCCTTTTGAGGGATAAATAGTAATCAAAACAAAGTTTTTGCTGCAGCGAAAGGTCATGATGCTCATGCCATGGGGTTCCCAAAAAAAAAAAAAAAAAAAAAAAAAAAGAAAAAAATCCAATGCGAGGCCGATTTTCAAAGCGATGACCTATGACTGAGCAGCAAGCTCATTGCTCAAAATTTTAACACTTCCACTAGTCACTTTCATTCAAGGCGATCAACGAGTGAGCGCCATGAATGGCCAGTTCTGCAGCCGCCTTGGATTCCTGGAGGTGGATCAGCTAAAAATGTGCAGGGACAAGTTTCAAAATGCTACCTTGCTACAGCTGGAAAATCCTGCATGCGTATTCGTAAGTTAACTAAAAAGGATTAAATGGTATAGTTAAAGAAATTCAAATGCAAAAAGGCAATGTAAAAAAAAAAACAACATTAGTAGTTTCAGTTGGAGCAGTTTTTGATTCCATTCTGTAAACCACACCTGCCTGACACAAAATCAATATGTTAGCAATAGGAAGAATAAACAGTCCCAAGAAGGAAAAGTATATACTTTGGATTTATAAGGGATGAGGTTTTCTTAACATATGACAATGGGGATTTCCCTGGTTACATCATTGAAATTACATTCAAGTCACACTGCGAAATTCACTCATCTCTGCAGGTATTCCCTGCTGCCATACCAAAGGGTAACATGTCCATGATTACTGAGCACCTTTTGGCCCGCAAGTAAACTAAAGGCTATAACTTAGAGAGTGAGTGTGCATTTGCACAAGCGCATACTACCATCAGCCTCCATTCATCTGTGGCATGCAGATTATCGAGATGGCAACATGTTCATCTTCACCAGTACCCAGTGGGGGAGCCAAAAGCCTAAATGGCCACTTAAGAAAAGCTATTAAGTTTGCTTTGCCAGTCACAGCAGCCCCCTGCCCCCTCTGTCTCCTCCCAAAGCTTGGTGTTCGGTGGAAGCAAGGGGTGGCATTTCAGTGGAAAGTATGTTGAAAAGCCCAATTCTGGCCCTGGGTGCCGGGTTTTGTTTGGGTTGATGGATCTGGCAATTTATGACCTTTTAAGAAACTATTTGTTAGGATTAGTCAACTCCACCTGCTATACCGCGATAACCATGATATACAGTCATTTGACATGAAGGTTACCGTGACGCCCCCTAGTAGATAAGGGAATATGCATTCTCTTAATGAGACTAAATCATGAACCAACACCCCAAAACAATCAAGGGATCTCGATGCGTGATCCACCATGGGTACAGTAGACGTCACACTAGGGATAGTATTACTGGCATGCCCTGTCAGGGAAAGGGAGTAATCTTATTTCTGATGCTTGCATCTGCTTAGATTCACATGCGCTGCATAGGCCGACATCTAGTGGCAGCTGCACAGTATTACAGTTGCGATAGAGATATATGGAAGCACTACCACCAGACTGTCTTGCCAACACTGGTTAAGGGAAAAATGCCCCGAAAGAAATAAAACTTGACTGTTCCCCAGCACTGGCAACCTTAAGCACTCACCGGTGCCTAGGGTAAGCAGACATCCTGGCTTTACAGGCACTGTCTGGGAATTGAGCCTTGTGTACCAAGGTTTTGGGGAGGCTGACCAATGCAAGAGTCCTAGCTGTGACTGCAAGAAGGGTACACATCTCCATGCACAATGCTCATTCACTACTCAACAAATTCTAAACTTTATATTATGGTGAATTTGCATTAACACCTCAGCCAGATCTCTACTACCCCAAGGTAGGCGTGAATCACCAACCTTTAGGTTAACTACCAAACATTAACTGTGTAAGTCCCAGCCAAATCTCAGTTTCTATCCAAGGGAATGTCTGCAATTACTGCTCACTACCACCGTACTCGCATTTTCTCACTATTGCAGTTATGGTAGCCACTGTAGGGTTTAGTCCTACCTTCATGACAAATGCATGCACCATTTTATTTTGAAAAATCTGGTCCCACCCTAATAGTGCGCCCAAAACAAAATGAGTTAAATCTAGTAAAGTTGAAAAATACCACACTACCTAATAAAAGGCTAGAAGCACAAACCACTTGGCCAGTTTTGAGATGATCCCCCTTGAAAGAGATGGGAAATCTGCCAAAAGAAAAATCCCTTTTAACCTTTGCATTTCAGCCCTTGTGATGGCTGTGTAGTAGAGTGTAAAAGCCATTTTTTAAAAATAAGGACGCTCAGCAAATCATGACCCTGTGGTGTAAATGTTCTGATTCAAAGACCAATGATGCACTTACTATTTGGCAGAATCGGAGAGTTGGTATTCTCGTCTTCTGTCATAACACTCCTGGATCCCAGGATCATGCCACAGTGTCTTAATGGCGGTGATGTAGGGCTGCTCAAAAGTTGAAACTTTTTCAACGTCCACCTCCCGCAGCAGAAGTGCATTTGCCTAAAACAAGATGAAAAGAAAACTTCCTGGTGAATGTATCGAGAAGAGAAAGAAAAATATGCCAACACCACCACTAGTTCCTGCAACAGTGATTTCCCCCCCATGTGTAAAATATCTCCAATGTTTTCACGTTCTACTGTGAAACTATACTTCAGTATTTAAAATGCACAATTGGACTTAATAAATAAGTATATTCATCACTAACAAACATTTTAAAACGTGTACCTCAACAGCACATAAGGAAAATATTTCATAGAGTTTTTACAGATTGGCACTGGCGTTAGATTCACTGTAAAGCATAGTCCACAATCTAGCAGGGACTCAGTATTTCACTTTTACTAGACCTTTTGTACTAGAAGGGAGTAGTTTCTTACCTGTAACTCCATTTCTCCAGCTTTGGTATCTCATGGATTCACATGCTGTGAATATTTCCAGTCAGGCTGGGAAACTGTGGTAACTTTGATATAGTGGTTTTCCTATGGAAAACCGCAACACTTTGCGTGTCCTATCAATGTCTTTATTGGTGCTTCAGACGGCACCATTGGGGCGACAAGTATATATAGCCCTGCCCCCGCGCTTCCTTTCAGATTTTAACCTCTTCAACCAAGAGGATACCTTAAAGGGATAGTCCAGTAAAAAATGTATTTAAAAAAATAGATAGGCAATATTAAAAAAAAAAAAAAATACTAGCACTTTTTTTTGCTCCCTTGGCGGAGCACCGGAGACCCAAAGTGATAGCCACAGCAGGCAGAAACACAACCCGGTTGTGTTTGAAAACGCTGCGGTTTTTCTTTCCGAGTTTCTCAGGCTCCTACGAGCCGGAGGAGCATGAGAAACTTGGAAAGAAAAACCGCAGCGTTTTCAAACACAACGTTGTATTTATGTTTGCGGTCCCTTCAAAAGCGACCACAAACAAATACAACGTTTTTAAAGCTGCGGTTTTATTTCTAATTTTCCGGGCTTCTCCATCCCGGAAAACGTAGAAAAAAAAAAACTGCAGCTAGTGCTTATTTTCTTTTTAAAATAAATAGCACTTACCGAGATTCAGCTGCAGCTTTCCTGCTCTGGTCTCCGGTCCCCGTCCTCGTCCTCCGCGTACAGCACCAATGAAGGAAAAGCCACCCAGCAGTAGCTTTTGTTTACTACAGCTGGCTGGCTTTTCCTTCATTAGTGCCGCAAAAGCAAGCACAGGCGGGCATCCATTTCACAAAATGGATGCGCCCATGTGCTTGCTTTTGCGAATTTTGAGCTTGAATAGCTCAAAATGTCACATATGAAGTTTAAAAAAAAAAAGTGCTAGTATTTTTTTTTAATGTTGCCTATCTATTTTTTAAATACATTTTTTTACTGGACTATCCCTTTAAGAGGATGTTTGCCTGAGGGCACATGTGAATCCATGAAAGATACCAATGCTGGAGAAATGGAGTTACAGGTAAGAAACTACTCCCTTCTCCAGCATTGGTATCTTTCGTGGATTCACATGCTGTGAATATACTACGTAGCAGTAAGAAGACCTGGTGGGGCATAACAGGCAAACAGGACGTATACGAGAGGCAATATAAACCACAACAGAAAGGTAATACTTCCGGTTGACCAATAACAAACACATGAGTAAAACTCAAACCCCGGAAGTTGCAGGGCTTACTTTACTGGAACAGCCGTTGAAGCACTGCACGCTCAACTTGCACGTCCTCAGTATGTTGTTGATTCAGGCAATAGTGTATGGTGTAGGTGTGCGGCACTGCCCATGTTGCTGCCTGGCAATTGTCACTGAGCAGTATGCCCGCCCAAAGAGCCACTGACGACGCTGTGGGCCTCGTAGAGTAAGCCCCAGGAAGCGCTGGAGTGGAAGCCTGCTGACAGGTTCGAATCCCGGCAGGGCCATACTCAGCTTTACATCTTTCTGAGTTTGATAAATGAGGACCACACACTGTGGGTAATGCAGCGCTCAGATGCCTGAGGGTTCGTAGCGCTATATAAATGCTTAATTATCATTAATGACTAGAGCCTGCAGCTCCGAAACCCTCCTGGAAGAAAAACGACCTTCAATGCAAGAAACATATGGCAGCCGTTGACATAGGCGTAAACTGTGGTTTCATGAGGGCCGCAAGCACCAAGTTGAGACTCCAGATCGGAGAAAACCTTTTTGGGGGGGGATCCTGAAAAGGCTCTTGAGGAAATGTTTAATCAATCTATCAATGAACAGAGGTGTAGAGTTGCGTTGCCGCCGGAAACTAGAGATGGCTGCCAAGTGGAACTTGATAGATGCCAGAACCCCCCCCCATCCCCTTTGCCAGCATCAGAAGGTAAGGCAGGACTTGTGGTGGCAAAACCCGCAATGGCTGCAAGCCCAGCCGCTGAGAATGCCAGGAACAGGCCCTTTCCACATACAGGCATATGATGTGTTGGTAGAGGGGTGCCCTCGCTGCAGCCAAGATGCAGTGGCATGCCTGAGGAATCTTCAGACTTCTGAATTCTGAGTTGTCAGGAGCCATGCCGCTAGGTTGAGGGAGCCCAGGTCGTGATGCCACACCATCCCCCTTGTTCTGTGAAAGCAGGTGAAGAGGGTTGTCGTCCCTTGAACGATGAAGGTCTGAGAACCATGTCTGGGCCAGAACAGGGCCACCAGGATGATCCTGCATCTGAACCTTGCAAATCATCTGAATTGTTTTCCTGATCAACTGAAATGGAGGAAAAGCGTAGTCAAACCGGTCAATCCACGGGAATGAGAATGCATGGCCCCTGGAATCCGGATGAGACTACTGGCAGAGACGGCACTGCTTGTTCTCCGGGTTGGCGAATAAGTCCAGAGAGGGAGTTCCCCCCCCATTTCCTGAATATCCTCGCCACCTGGGCGTCCTTCAGCCACCATCTGAGCAGACTCCCTGCTGAGAGCATCTGCCTGAATGTTCTGGCTGCCGGGTAGGTAGAAAACCAGGAGCTGAACCCAGTTTGCCATGGTCCAGTGCCAGATGGGCTGAGCCTCCTGGGACAGGGGCCGTGAATGTGTGCCCTTCCTGTTTGCGTAGATTGAACATAGTCTTAGTGTTGTCAGTGAAAATCCACAGAGTCCTGCATGATGGGAAGAAAAGATTTCAGTGCCCAGTGAACTGCTCTCCTCCAGAACGTTGATATGCAATGCAACCTCTGAGCAGGACAACAGGCCCTTCACTTGGAACTGGTTCAGGTGAGCACCCCATCCGCTCTGGAAGGCATTGGTCACTATCGTATGCTGAAAATCTGGTTCCACCAAGGGCATGCCCCGTACGATGTTGCTGGATTGAGTCCACCACTGCAGGGCGGTCGCCAGAGAACCACCTTGTCTGACCAGGAGCCCTGGGTTTGTGACCACCTTGAAGCAAGCAAAACTCCTGCACTGGTCGCATTAAAAGAATTCGGGATGAGTGGGATGCAGATAGCCATGGTGCAAAGAGACATGAATATGCGGACTGTGACTCAAGTGCCCGGTACCAACGAGCCCAACAGAAACAGCTTCTCTATCCTTTCCATGGACGGCTTAACTTGATTGAGAGCCATATGGAAACAAGCCCCCACAAAAACCAAATCCCTTTAAGGCTTTCAGACAGGATTCGGCGAAGTTAACTGCAAAGCCCCGATGCTGTAACAGGCACATAGCGAGTGCCCCCCCGACCAACCAGTTGTCAAGGTACGGATAAACATGGTGTGCTTGCCTGTGGAGGTAAGCCGCCACCAGAGCCATGCATTTGGTGAAAGTCTTGGGAGCTGACTTTAGGGCAAAGGGAAGAACCAGGTTTGTCGCCGACCATGAACCGTAGAAACTTGTGATGCGAAAATATACATCTTAAAGAATCAACGATGCCAGAAACTCCCCCGGCTGAACCGACCAAATAACGTCTTGCAATGTTAGCATTCTGAACTTTTGGCGTTTCACATTTTTGTTGAGCGGCCGCAGGTCCAGAATGGGGAGCCATTTTCCACTCGGCTTTTTGATGACAAAGACCGGGATTATGTTCCTCTTCCAGACGCCAGGACCCTCTCGATAGCCCCTTTTTTTTGTAGCATCAGACGCACCTCCGGACGCAAAACATGCAGGTGTGGCAGAGCTTTTACTGGTGAAATAGGGAGTTGCGGGTGCCTGAACTTCAACAAGTGGCCATATTTGACTGCGTCGAGCACCCATCTGTCCGTCGTGATCAAACGTCACTCGTCGAGGTGGTGCACCACCCTCCCTCTTGGTCGACTGCGCGTGTGGCAGTCATTGAGACTTGGACTGACTGCCTCTTTGAGTAGAGGACCCCCTCTTTAGCTGTCCCTCATACTACTTTACTACTTGCTACGCTGTGCAGACTGCAAGGACCGTTGGAAACCCTGGGAGAAATAGGTAGATCTACCGTACCCCTTGTCACAGGAACCCGCAAATCTGGCGATCGCCGGGCACCCCCTGAAAGGAGTAAAAAGACAGTCTGCCCAGCAGGGCTGTCAGAGACCTTGCAGTATGAGTCTTCCTTCATGTTTTTCAGTGCGTAGTCAATCTTCTCTCCAAAAAGATGTTCCCCTTCGCAAGGCATGTCCACCACCTTGTGCTGAACCTCTGGCCGGAAATCAGTACAGCAAAGCCAGGTCTGCCGCCAGAGAACCATGCCATTATTAATCTGCTTAAAGCCAGACTGCCAGGTCGATCGCTATATTAACACTATGATTCAACACTTCTTCCCCCTCACAAACCAAAGCATTGCCTCCTTCTGCTGCTGCTGCTCAGGCAGGTGGTCCAACAGAGGAGCCAATCTGTGCCACATCTCGTGGTCAGACCGCGCCAGGATAGGCAACGAATTGGCCGCCTTGACCGTAGTAGCAACCACCGCAAGGACCTTCTTTCCAAAAGCAGACAGAGTCCAGCCTTCATTTTCAGGGGTTGTGGAGGGGAGGGGGGGGGAGTCATACACTTGTGCTGCGACCAAGCCTTTCTACTTGCTGAAGCTGAAACAACCAACTCTGGAGTGGGCTGCAATGTCAGGCACTTTGGAGTTTACTCTGGCGCCTTGAACTTCTCCAGGCGGCCCTTGACCGCAGGCTCTGGTGGTGCATTGTCCAAAGTCCTTGCTGTCACACGTGGTCCAATATGAGAATCGAAAGACTGCCTTCTGCCTCTACCCCATACAGTAAAAAAAAAGTTTTAAAAAAAAATAAAGTATTTCTTCTCCTCCGCGATGAGCATAAACTCATGACAGGACTTCACCATCATGGCATGACCAACTCGAATATCCAGCGGAGATGGCTGGGCCGGGATACTGTGAGCATCCAGATCAGTATCTCAGGTATCCGCCCGTCGGGGCGACAACGAGATCGCAGAGAAAGTGCGCTGCGGAACGCTGTCCAGCTCAGACTCCACTAGTTCCCCTTCTTCCTGATCCCAGCAAGGTGGGGTGAAGGTCCTGGGAGACAGAAGAGGCCGGACCTGGGAAGACTTTCTGGGATGAGGCACTCTACTACAAGGGACTTGCGATACATTCTTCTGCCGAGGAACGGTAGGTAATTCCACAAGCAACAGAAAAGTCGGCACCTAAGGCACAGGGAGCCGGGCATCCAACTGGCCCAGGAGCGATTGACACATCGTCATGTCCCTGCATCGAGATTAACTAGTGCAGATTGACCTGAGGATATTGAGGCAGGACAGCCCCCCAGGGTGCACAGAAGAGCAGGCTGCAGACCCAACACGAAGGATCCAGAAACTGGTGCCCTTCCTCCTTCAAATCAACTCACAGGTGTCTCATGTTGGAGAATATCCATCGGGAGTATGGATGTAAATGCTGCCCCGACTGCCACGTCGTATCTCTAGAAGATGGATCCACATCGACCACCAGCTTCACCGTGGACTTCTGCACTGTCGCCGAAGGAGTCATCAGCAAGGGTGTCAACGGGACCATTACCAATGGGGCCGTCATCTGTGGGGTCGTCGACAGGGCCTGAGAAGTTAAAGCAGTCGACGATGGAGGTTCCCTCGTCAAGGAAGACGTCGGTGGAAATGACAATAACAGACCAGCCGCTGGCACAGTCTTCGGCACCAACCTCTCTTTAAACGGCCTGTGAGTATTCTGGGAGAACCCCTCCCCCCCCCCCCCCCCCCCCGACAGATGGTACAGTTCTCTGAAGCGTTTGGAGCTCAAGCAGTCCGCATGACCATCCCACCATACACGTTTGAGGCCGCAGGTTGCGTACGCCGAAACAATTTCTTCGGGCCCACAGATGACATGACAGGGCCTAGAAGAACCACACAAGAAACAGCAAAGGCTGAGCGAATTCTCTGGAGAGAACATTAGGTGATATCACAGTTTGGAGACGGTTGAAATCTGAAGGGGAGCCACGGGGGCGGGGCTATATATACACTGGACGTCCCATTGGTGCTGCCTAAAGCACCCATAAAGACTTCGATAAGACACTCAGAGTGTCGAAGTTTTCTATAGGCAATCCACTATATTAAAGTTACTTTTCCCAGCCTGACGGAAATATTCACAGCATGCGAAGCTATGAAAGATCCAATGCTGGAGAAATATAAAAGACTATAGCAAATCTCAGAATTTGCACTCACCGTACGCCACTGGCTAGTCATAATGGACTTGAGTAAGAAATAATGTGCTGTGTTTTTGTGGAGAATTGAAGTGGTCTGTGACTTTAGTTGGAAGCAATTTGAAATGTGTACCCTATCTAAAGGGAAGCGCCAAATTCACCTTCCACTTAGAAAACATTAGACGCATCACATACAGTCAGGATTAAATTGAAAGATGCAATGGGTTTCAGTAAAGTGTAGCCCTAATATGAACTGGTGGTTAATCCATGCGACTGTTGCTTTACTGTCTGAGAAGTTGTGCATTCATGGGTCTGTGTGTGAATAGGGCAGATTACACCAGGTCTACAAAAATAAGGAGGCATGATTTTTAATAAAATTGGATCGTCATCAAGTATTCCTTTAGACACTTTAAATGTTTTACATCCGAATATTGTATTACTTGTGGCTAAGCAAGCTCTTGTGCATCGTCCCCGGAGTTACAATGGAGGGAACGTTGTGCCATAAAACTTGGAATTCAGTATCGAACATGAAGGAGCACAAGGGATGGCCTGTTGTACCATGGAATCTCAACAGGGATGCGTTTAGTACATTGCGTATGTAATATCAGGCCTGTGTATCAAATGAGAATTCAAAACTGAGTGAATTACGGGATACTGAATGCAGACAATTACTTTGTGGTCATTGACTAGATTGACAAAGTAAAAAGTTCATGTAAATAACTTAGGAGAATTAAACTATATGTTACGAGTAGGGTGAAATTAATCTACCTAAAGAATAGGATTATATAGTGGTGCGTATATTGTACGTTCTAGGACAGATGTAGGAATGAGGCCAAAATGTGGATTATACAGAGTGGTACAATCACATGAGCAACATGTTGACGTCTGGCATCGTTACAAAAGGACAACTTCACTTCAAGGTCATCTGGAAAGGATACAGAATGACATTTACTTCATTAAGGTGATGTGTAATGTCAGAAGCAATGATGGTCTAAAGTCTAAAACTGAGGAATTCATGGACTAAAGTGAAGGGTTGTGTGTATAATTGGAATATGTGATTTATTCATAACTGAAATCATGTCTAATGCAAAGCCTGCTTTCACTGCATTATAATCATTTGAGTGGTTTGTTACAGAAATTCTTGCTCTCCTGAAATGAGGAACTATAAAAGGGAGAACAGGGTTGCAACCGTCAACATGCAAACTCTTACTATTCTGGGGGAGGGGGGTTAGAGGGGATATAGTATATAGAAGACTCTAGAACAGCCTGTATTGTGTAGCAGTTAGTCAACCTGTAATCGTTTCACAATAAACAAGATTTCATTAAGTAATAAAAACTAGAATGTAAAAGCACATAAAACATCCAACAATACATGTGGTTAAGGTAATAATTCAGAATCCATAATAACAATCAAGTTAATAGAGTGACTCTGGTGTTATATGAAGTGAAAAAACTCTTCTAGATAGAGGTTTTGATTAGTTTGTATGGCGCACATATGATTGTAGATTCCAGTACGGCATCTTATAGCTCTGTTCGCCAAGTAACACGTATAGACAAAGTCTAATGGGTCTCAGCTCTATCTGGACATGTTTGTTTGTATTCCTTGAAAAAGGTGGACATTCTTCAGGAGATTAATCTGTGTGGTCACTAATGATGACTGGACTTGACACAATCTTGGTCCCGTCAGTCATTCATAAAACAGTTGATATTCAAAATGTTCTCAGTGCAGGCTGTAGGTGAAAACAAAGAATGGGAAAGGTGCTATTAGTGTCCAAAGTCGGATTGGACTTTGTAATTAGTCTTGGTGCCAACAGTAGGTGAAAAACTATTTTACCTTGGTTTGTGGGAGGGGGCATTGTTCAGTCTCAATAGACCA